>NC_137275.1:204067500-209067500 GCF_054371585.1 Giraffa tippelskirchi | reverse complement strand
AGGCTTGATATAGAAAAGATACTTTCAGACCTACAAGCAACCAGAAGATCTAAAATAATTCAAGTGATCCAACTGCTTATCTTAGTAAAAGACATTGTGGCATTATTTTACAGGAATGCATAATGATTTTGATGTTATCAGAAATGCTTGGGCAGAGTTCTTCAAGTAGGTACCATGTATTCTTTCTTATATCATTACTGTTATTATACTTATGAAATAAAGCTGAATATATCACAGGAGACCTAAAAGCCTACTGATTAAAACTCTTCCTATTAGATACAGTACACATACATCTTAGCTGAATGCAATTTGTGGTAATTCCTTAGAAGAAAATCCTATTTTGCTTTTAGCTGTAGACTTATCTAGTATTGAAATCATATTTAACTGAATTTTGTTTATTCTCTTTTTGATAGAATAATCTATTGTCCCCTTCATAATAGTTCTGGTTTCAACTATCCTTTATCACTTTCTACATTCTATTTCCTCCAAATAGCAAAGGAAGTTATTTTTCCTTTTCTTGAACATACTTGTTAATTTCTCCCTTTCTTTTTCTGGTCAAATGCCATCAGGTTTTAATTAATTCCCTCTATAATATTTGCATGCTATGACTTTCTTTAATTTATTCTGTCTACACTCTTGCCTTATTTAATTCAAGGAAACATTTGGGGAATGGATATAGTTTGCATAAAAAATGCTTCACAAATAAATTATTCTGCTTCCAGCCGCCAAAATGGGTAAACAAAAACTTGCAAAGCCATTTCTATAAAGTTAATCCACAAACAATGAGAACATTTCTGATTAATGTGGGTTAAAGCTACACTGAAAGTCATTTGTACACTTCAGTTGCACTTGCCCACTTGAAGTTTTAAAAAGTGATACTGAATTTAAGTGTTTGAAATTATGCTTTCAGGACCAGTTTTAAAAAGAATGTGTAAATTTGGCCTTGTTTGACTAATAGTCCTCTATCCAGATGGAACTGTGCATATGAGTTTTTAGAGCATTACAAGCTTGGAGGTCCAGTGATTGTGCCATGGTATTTTACAAATCAAATTTCTGTCCTGTGTGAATTGTTGCCAGTGTGATAGTATTTAATTTCTTGAAAAATAACTTCAATTCCATTAAAATGAACTGCTTGAACTAACATAAAACATGTTTTTGGAAGCTGTTAGGAGACAGAGAGAAACCTAAAGAGATGGAGAGACAGAGTTGGAGGAAAAGGTACTGGTATAAAGTAACATAGAGAAGGGAAAGTGTCTGATTAGAGGTCTCTGAGAGAGAGAGAATGAGCGAGAGAGAGAGAGAGGACACAGCAGAGGATACCAGGCTGTAATGATTTTTTTCACTTTTATTACTCTATATTATCTCTATATAGTCATCAAATTTTATGACTTGATATTTTATAAACACTCGTGTAATTGCTTATTATCTCTTTCATGCAGTAGAGTGTAAGTTCTAGGAGTGCAGAGACAGTTTTATTTTCAAATCTATACCAAGTGCTGGTCAATCATAGATTCTCAATAACTATTTGCTCAATAAAGTAAGAAAGGCTAAGTTAATACATTTCCAAAGTTTGGAAGTATATGAGCCAAGAAGATCTGAGCAACCCAAGCAGGAAAGGAATTGTGATGGCGACTTAAAGGTAAGTACAAGGAAAAATGAGACAGCAGGAAGACTACAGGTGGAACAACAGAAAATTCTGGTGTTTTCTTACAAAATTAATATGATAACATTTAAAATTCCTTAAAAGATAAAATAATCTGTTTGCAGTAGATTAAAGTAGATAAAGATGAAATTGATGTTATTATGTGTATGTATGAGTTTTATGGTAAAAAAGTAAAGAAGTATAGGGAGTAGGAGAGGCATATTTTAATGGTGTTACAGCAGGTATAGTTATTGTCACCATGTTTCTGAACAAATTGGAGACTCTTCTTTTGCTTGTCGTCAATTTAGTGTTTCTCTCTTCTACCAAAATAAATTTAAAACATCTCCATTCTAGGTTGAAAGGCAGTATGCTGCCTAGTAGCCTCCTTAAGTCCTATCAGGCAAAGGATGGGGGTGAATTCCACATCAGTTTATATAGTAAGGGGTAAGAAGTAGGTTTTATTGGGTAAAAAGAAATAACACAAGACATGTGACACAAATGCACATGTCTGCCAATCTCGCACTATTGCACAGAACGGTACTCCAGAACCAAGGCTTCCACTGATGAAGTTGAGGATCTCCTTTTTAAGGGCAAAAATGAGAAGGTGGCGTTATCAAGGAGGGAATAAACTGACTGGTTCGATTGTGGGCATTAGTTATTTATAGGAATATAAATTCCATCTGAAATGCTCATGGACTTCCCAGGTGGCGCTTGTGGAAAAGAATCTAACCTACCAATACAGGATATGTAAGAGATGCAAGTTCAATCCCTGGATCAGAAAGATCCCCTGGAGGAGAGCATGGCAAGTCACCCTGATATTTTTGCCTGGAGAATCCCATGGACAGAGGAGCCTGGTGGGCTCCTGAAGTGACTTAGCACACACACATGCATGATACAAAAATTAAAATATGAAAAACTTACTTGAATTTCTTTTAATCATCTTGTAAGTCTAAAAGTATAGCCAAAGTAGAACATTGCTATTGTTAGTTGCTAAGTCACGTCTGACTCTTTGCAACCCCATGGACTGCAGCATGACTTCATTTCTGAAAAGTTCTTTCCCATAGGGCATTATGCTGTTACATCATTCCAAGAACTCCTTTATATCACTTTGTGTGAGTTTTATAAATTAATGAAGACCTTGCTTTTGGGGGAAACATGCTATTTAAGATACTGTATGTTAGAGCTCCAAAATTTGGAAGTTCCCTTCCATTTGGGCACTTGAAATGCTCAGATTATGCTAGAATGCCATATGCAATTGCATCTGCATATGAGCAGCAGAGTCTCAGAGGGTTGTCTGAAAGATTCTTTGATCCATGGCTGATGTCACTGGAGGAATGTTTCAGTCTAAAACATGAGATGTCTTCAAAGACCCAGGATCTGCAGTTTAATTAAAATGGAAGGATGGAGGTGTGTTAAGGAGAAAATTTTTTAAAGAGCATCAAGACAAGAATTTACAGACTTCAAAGACAAAGAAAGTAGACAAGATAGTAGTCCCGGAGGATGGAATAAAATATGCTAGTAAAAATGGAGCAATATTTTGTTTCTTTTTAAGGTCTCTTGGAAATTACAAAACAGAAAATATTCAAAACACCCTCCATACCTTTGGTTCTCAGATTTCTAGGTTCAGCAGGATCTTTTGTCAAAATACAGTTGCCCAAGCCATACACTGAGTTTAATGATAAAGATTTTCAGTGGGAGAAGCTAGGTGATTGTATTTCAATCAAGGTTCAAGAATAGCTACTCCACAGTTTTTGTTACCTAATGTACCAGGCAATAAGGACAGAGATCTGGCTTTTAAGGGGCCTCCTTGGTGCTTAGCAGTAAAGAATCCTCCTGCAATGCAGGAACCGCAGGAGATGTGGGTTCGATCCCTGGGTCAGGAAGATCCCCTTGTGGAGAACATGGCAGCCCACTCCAGTATTCTTGCCTGGAGAATCCCCAAAGACAGAGGAGCCTGGGAGGCTACAGTACATAGGCTTTCAGAGAGTTGAACACTACTGAAGCAACTTAGCACGCACGCACTGGCTTTTAAGAGAGCAAAGCACCACTTTTTTTTTTTTTTTTTACTGAAATATAGTTGCTGTCCATGGAGTTCTCCAGGCAAGAATACTAGAGTGGGTAGCTATTACCTTCTCCAGGGGATATTCCCAACCCAGGGATTGAACCTGTGTCTCCTGCATTGCAGGTAGATTCTTTACCATCTGAGCAACTGGGGAAGCCCCCATAGTTGATGCACAATATTATATAATTTTTAGGCTTAGAGCATAGCAATTCACAACTTTTAATGGTTATATTCCACTTATAGTTGTTATAAAATATTGACTGTATTCCCTATGTTATGCAATATATCATTGTAGCTTATTTATTTTATACATAATATTTTGTATAGATTAATCCCTTACCGCTACTTGACTCTCCCCCCGCTTCCTTCTCTACATTGGTAACCATTACTTTGTTCTCTAGATTTGTGAGTCTATATCATTTTTTGTTATATTCAGTAGTTTGTTTTATTTTTTAGATTCCACATACATGTGATATCATACAGTATTTATCTTTCTATTTATGACTTATTTAACTTGGTATTATACCCTCCAAATCCATCCATGTTGTTGCAAATAGCAAAATTTCATTCATTTTTATGGCTGAATAGTATTTCATTGTATAGACATATGGTACCTTCTTAATCCGTTCAGTTGTTGATGGATACTTAGGTTGCTTCTATGCATGCTAAGTTGCTTCAGTCGTGTCCAACTCTTTATGAACCCCTGGACTGCAGTCCACCAGGCCCCTCTGTCCATGGGATTCTCCAGGCAAGAACACTGGAGTGGGTTGCCACCTCCTTCTCCAGGGTATCTTCCCAACCCAGGGATTGAACTCTCATCTCTTACATCTCTTGCATTGGCAGGAGGGTTCCCTACAATCAGTGCTGCCTGGGTGCACAGAATCAAAACCAGTCAGGGAACTGAATTTATCTGGGTTTGCTGTCTACACCATTAATGCCCAGTTATCCTCTGGCAGTGTAGACCTGAATCAAGAAGACTAGAAAGTCAGGATCTTGGAGGGAAAATCCCTATGATGGTGTGTGTTTTGATTTCATCATTAATTCTCAAAGGCTAAATTTTGAGATCATCTCACATTTGGTCCTGCTTATTCCCAATACTTGGGATGTTCCTCTTGCTTGTCTGTACTCCTAATCCTGGCCAATATCTAATTGTAAATAATACTATTATGAACATTGTTGGAGCAAGTATCTTTTCAAGTTAGCATTTTGTTTTTTTCAGATCTATACACAGGAGTAGAATTTCTGAGTCATATGATAGTTCCAGGGGCTTCCCTGGTGGCTCAGTGGTAAAGAATCTGCCTGCAATATAGGAGACTCGGATTCAATCCCTGGGTTGGAAAGATCCCCTAGAGGAGGGCATGGCAACCTACTCCAGTACTCTTGCCTGGAGAATCCCATGGACAGAGGAGCCTGGTGGGCTACAGTCCATAGGGTCACAAAGAGTCGGACACAACTGAGCAACTAAGCAGCAGCAGCAGAAGCAGCAGCATGTTAGTTCTATTTTCAGCTTTTTGAGAAATCTCCCTACTGTTTTCTACAGTGGCTGTAGAAATTTACATTTCCATCAGTAACGTATGGGGTTTCCCTTTTCTCCACATCCTCTCCAAAATTGTTATTTGTGTTCTTTTTGATGATAGCCATGCTGACAAGTATGAGGTGATATCTCATTGTGGTTTTAATTTCTATTTCTCTGGTCATTAACAATGTTGAGCATCTTTTCATGTGTCTGTTGACCATCAGTATATCTTCTTTGGAAAAATGTCTACTCAGGCCTCCTGCATTTTTTAATTGGATTCTTTGTTGTTTTGATGTTAAGTTATATGAGATACTTGTATATGTTGGATATTAACCTCTTATCAGTCCTATCATTTGCAAATATTTCTCCCATTCAGTGGATTGTCTTTTCATTTTGCCATTTGTTTCCTCTGGGTTTTTCTCTCCTATCATATGGACCCATGGAAAGTGGAAATTTTATTAGAACATTAATCAGTATTGTTGTTGTTGTTCAGTCACTAAGTTGTGTCTGACTCTTTGCAACCCCATAGACTGCAGCATGCCAGGCTTCCCTGTCCATCACTATCTCCCCGAGTTTGCTCAGACTCATGTCCATGGAGTTGGTGATGCCATCCAACCATTTCATCCTCTGTCACTCTCTTCTCCTCTCGCCTTCCATCTTTCCCAGCATCAGGTTCTTTTCCAGTGAGTCGGCTCTTCGTATCAGGTGGCCAAAGTATTAGAGCTTTAGCTTCAGCATCAGTCCTTCCAATGAATATTCAGGGTTGATTTCCTTTAGGATTGACTGGTTTGATCTCCTTGCTGTCCAAGAGACTCTCAAGAGTCTTCTCCAGCACCACAATTTAGCAGTGAAGTTTCTTCAAAGATTTGATGTTGGTTATGTGTGTGTTCATTCAATAAGTGCTTTTTGAACACCCCGAAAAGTATAATCCAATGTAATTCCTATTGGCAATAAAAGGATGAATCAAACAATTGAAATTATCTTTAATTTACTCACATGCTAATTGTAGAGGCACACGAGCAATCAAGAAAATACAATAGAGGACATGAAGGTAGATAAACACAGATAGAGGATAGCAGTAGGGAGTGAGAGCCTTAATCCAATTGAAAGAAGAAGTTCACATCAGCTGGCCAAAGTAATGGAGCTTCAGCTACAGCATCCGTCATTCCAAAGATTGATTATACAGGACTGATTTCCTTTAGCATTGACTGGTTGGATCTCCTTGCAGTCCAAAGGGCTCTCAAGAGTCTTCTCCAACACCACGGTTCAAAAGCATCATTTCTTCAGCTCTCAGCTTTCTTTATGGTCCAACTTTCACATCCATACATGACTACTGGAGAAACCATTGTTATGACTAGATGGAACTTTGTTGGCAAAGTAATGTCTCTGCTTTTTAATAAGTTGAAAAAAAAAAAAAGAAAAGAGAGAAGAAGTTCTCAGAGAAAATTAAGCCAAATCTTGAAAAATGATCATACAGCTAAGTTAACTTGGGGTTGTCTATTGACCACATTTCAGTCAGAATTGATCTGGTTAAAAAAAAAGTCATGAAACAACTGGGGTAGCCACAAATATTTAAATATATGTCTTTTTGGTATACTTCTGGCTGTGCATAATTCATACCAGTTGATTAGAGTAATTAAGTATATCCAGAGTAAACAGTTGTGGAAGAAGTGCAAATGATGGAAAAGTGCAGATCACAACAGTCTTGTTTAATAAAATTAGAAATTTAAATTTTATCCTGTAAACAAAGAACTTCAGAATGATTTTTAAAAATCAAAGGAAAAAATCAGTTTTGCATATTTGAAAGCCCCTTTTGCCGTTGTGATCAAATTATGAAGGATAATTAAAGGTGCGGTAATGCAATTGATGTCTGAAAAAATATTATGGACATCTGGGACAATGACAATGATATAGATGGAAATGGACATGAAAGATATTAAGAAGACAATAAACAGGACTTGCAGAGTAAATATGAGTTGATGGTGAGTAAATAAATGCATACAAATTTTACATTTGATCTGTAGAAATACTTCACTGCCAAACATTTTAATAAAATGTGCCTTCCCCATAAACATATGGGCTTTGGAGAGAAAATTAAAGTGAACTTGACTCTCTTGAAATACAGAAACACTGCCCTGTCCTCTGAGGTATGGGGGTGGCCAGAACTGTGGATTTTGACACACATCCAGTCTCGTTTATTGTCTTCTTAATATTTTCTTAATCGGAAAATAGCCTGGTAAATGTTTGAAAAATACTACTTTTAGATCAATAGGGGAAAGATATATAGGTTTCCTCTTAATGTTTTAAATGCTCTGATGTTAAGGTGGTTAATCTAGGATCAACAATATCTGTTGAGCATTAAACAATATTAACTGGCCAATTAATATTAGGCAGCTAGTATGTTCTACTGAGGAGATTGACTGAAGGATTCTGTTCATAGAGCTAATATTGTAGCGTCAATGTAGGACACAGCACATCATGCTCTATGTCAGACCTTCCAGGAGTGCTTGGTGAGGTAGAGGGAAGAGGAGTTAACCTGGGACACTTCATGGTATGGATGAAACTCAAATATGCTTTAAAAATAATATGGGATTTTTGCTTTCCACAATGGCACAAAAAGGCAACTGGAGGAAACATATTCATGAAGTAAAAATCTAGATTCATTTAAAGGGATTAATAATATCTACTTTTCTGATTAATTGTAAGAAGAAGAGGGAAGAAGGGGGAAGAGAAGAAAGAGGAGAAGGAGAAAGGAGAAAAACGGAGGAAGAAAAAGCGGGAAACAAATTATTTTTTTTCAAATTACCTGTAATACTTCCATCCAGAGATCAGCTTCATTAACAGTTTTCTGAATAATATTCAAGTCTGTTAAAAGTACATATTATACAATGATTGCAGTTGTTTTTGCTTTCAGTTCAGTTCAGTCGCTCAGTCGTGTCCGACTTTCTGCGACCCCATGAATTGCAGCACGCCAGGCTTCTCTGTCCATCACCAACTCCTGGAGTCTACCCAAACCCATGTCCGTTGAGTCAGTGATGCCATCCAACCATCTCATCCTCTGTCATCCCCTTCTCCTCCTGCCCCCAATCCTACCCAGCATTAGGGTCTTTTCCAATGAGTCAACTCTTCGCATGAGGTGGCCAAAGTATTGGAGTTTCAGCTTCAACATCAGTCCTTGCAATGAACACCCAGGATTGATCTCCTTTAGGATGGATTGATTGGATCTCCTTGCAGTCCAAGGGACTCTCAAGAGTCTTCTCCAACACCACAGTTCAAAAGCATCAATTCTATGGCACTCAGCTTTCTTCACTGTCCAACTCTCCCATCCGCGCAGAAGTGTGGCTGAGAGGAGCTAGGCCGGCCCGGGGGCGAGGGCGGCGGCCCAGAGGAGTTTTTGCTTTAACTTGATATTATTTTTCATTAAGTAATTATGGGACTAATAAACAGGTCTGAGAATTAGGTGAAATTAAGTGAGAATTAGGTAAGAATTAGCCATGTTTATACTTGTCTGTCCAGCTTTTTACATTTTGTATTTTAGTGTAATTATGTTTATTGTTTTAGAACAATAACAAACATGATGGCAAATAACATAATTCTGCTATGATAAAATAGGAGATTAATATATTGGTATTTTTTTGTATCTCTACCTATATATTTCTTTAATATATATTTAGACCTGGTGACTCAGTGGTAAAGAATCCACCTGCAAAGCAGAAGACGTGGGTTCAATCCCTGTGTTGGAAAGATCCCATGGAGGAGGAAATGGCAACCCATTCCAGTTTTCTTGCTGGGAAATCTCATGGACAGAGGTGCCTGGTGGGCTATAGTCCATGTGGTTGCAGAAGAGTAGGACACAATTTAGCGACTAAACAACAACAAAATATAGACAATTTAATATTCTTCTTTTCCTACTACAATATAACTTTATCCCAAGCTTTTTAAATATTTATTTGAAAACTTATTCAAAATGCCTGTGTGTTATTTTATCACGAGTCATATTTTAAAAAATATTGTTAAACATTCTGGTTACACATAAATACATACATTTGTGCATATGTTGTTGTTCAGTCACTTAGTCATGTCTGACTCTTTGTGACCCTATGGACTGCCACACACCAGGCTTATCTGTTCTTTGCAATCTCCCGGAGTTTGCTCAAACTCATGTCCAGTCGTGGAATTTGTTCAAAATCATGTCAGTGATGCCATCCAGCCATCTCATCCTTTGTCAGCCTTCCTGTCATCAATCTTTCCCAGAATCAGGTTTTTTTCCAATGAGCAGCTCTTTGCATAAGGTGGCCAAAGTATTGGAGCTTCAGCAACAGCATCAGTCCTTCCAATGAATATTCAGGATTAATTTCCTTTAGGACTGACTGGTTTGATCTCCTTGCAGTACAAGGGACTCTCAACAGTCTTCTCTAGCACTACGTTGAAAGCATCAATTCTTCAGCACTCAGTCTTCTTTATGGTCCAACTCTCAACATCCATACATGACTACTGGAAAAACCATAGCTTTGACTATATGGACCTTAGGTGGCAAAGTGATGTCTCTGCTTTTTAATATGCTGTCTATGTTTGTCATAGCTTTCCTTCCAAGGAGCAAGCATCTCTTAATTTTGTGGCTGTAGTCACTGTCTGCAGTGATTTTGGAACCCAAGAATATGAAATCTAACACTGTTTCCATTTTTTCCCCATCTTTTTCCATGAATTGATTGGACCAGATGCCATGGTCTTAGTTTTTTTTAATATTGAGTTGTAAGCCAGCTTTTTCGCTCTTCTCTTTTACCGTCACCAAGAGGCTCTTTAGTTCCTCTTCACTTTTTGTGTATATGTGTATGTATATTTCCTTAGTACACCCTGGCAGTATGGTAATAAGGAATAGGTTTTAATTTACTGGTTCATACTTTGCCTACTAGTGCAGAATCCAACCTTCCCTTTGTTCCATCATCATATCTGTAGCCTCCTGGTTATCTATTTCAGGTGTGCTTATCGCTGAGGCTGGGCTTCCCTGATAGCTCAGTTGGTAAAAAATAAATAAATAAATACTACCAAAAAAAAAAAAAAGAGAGAGAATCCACCTGCAATGCAGGAGACCCCAGTTCGATTCCTGGGTTGGGAATATCTGCTGGAGAAGGGATAGGCTACCCACTCCAGTATTCTTGGGCTTCCCTTGCGGCTCAGCTGGTAAAGAATCTGCGTGCAATGTGAGAGACCTGGGTTTGATCCCTGGGTTGGGAAGATCCCCTGGAGAAGGGAAAGGCTACCCACTCCAGTATTCTGGCCTGGAGAATTCCATGGACTGTCTAGTCCATGGGGTTGCAAAGAGTCGGACATGACTGAGCGACTTTCACTTATCGCTGAGGCTAGCCTGCTGTCACATGGCATCTTTTTGTTCCTGGTTTCCTTGCCTACCTGGACTCCAGCAGTCCTGCCTCTTTCCCCTAAGCTAGTCTAGTTTGTGATTTCTCACCCTCCAGTACTGACAGATGAACTATTTCCCCTCTGGTGCCGTATGAATGCTGGGTACCACCTCATATTTTGTCTATTTCTTCTGACTATGCACTCACTTCCACATGTGCCATCTCTCCTGGAGGGACAGTATCATCACTGTCTCAAGCCTTCTGCACTGCTGGTCTTTTCCTGGGGCTTTCTACCACTATGGTGAGGTCAGGGTGACAAAACAGCTTTGGGTACTCTGAAGCAAAAAAAGAAAAAAAAGCAATCCTGAACAAGCAAACAAAAAGTAAGAGAGGAAGCTCTCCTTTCAGAAGCAAAAGCTTTTATTAAAGTATTTATACATTTTCAGATCCATAAAGAATTGTAATGTGTGCAGTAATCATTCATAGCAATTTTTATAAACTAGCTTTTTCAGCTTTTATCTATTGTCCTCTCATGAAATTTAGATTTACTTACAATAGGAACTGGGCTAAAAAAACATTTAGAATGGTAAACATGTTATATTTTAAATCTTTCTGCCTATTCAATGACTGTGGTTTTATTAAGTCAACCTCCTTGTGCCTTTTATTAAAAAAAATCTTTATAATTGCTTCTTTGGGCATATTCTTTCAAGAAAGAACGATGTTTAGGTTTAAACTGGTGCTTCTGCTTACTTTTTTCTCTACTACATTCTCAAAATTCTTTTAAAAGATCCTTACTGATATCTAATAATTTGTTCTAGATGTGGCTTGGGATGAAAATATTTTTAATAAAGTCACCCTGTCTCTTCCCCCTGGGCAAGCTGTTAGAGATGAAGATTTGCCAACCATTTCAAAAATGTGAATGAGATTCCCAGTCTAGACTTATGTAAGTGAATTTTGGCAATAGTCATTATTTTCTGGCTTTGTCTTGGGAATCTCAACCTCTACCTAGGCCTTTTCTATCCTTGGGTTTCCTCTTAGGTTTGCTTGCCATTTTCGCAGGCAGAATGACCCATTTGTGGAAGGATATTTCATGCCTGGTGTGGTGTAGGAATTGATGCAGAATCCTGTCTGAAAGACAAGAGAGCTGGATTTGGCAAGCCTCATAACCCTCCTCTCTTTCCTTGCGGACTTTCTCTAGATTCTGCTTCAGACTCTGCTGGTAATCAACCAATTATCAGAAATCTGAAAGGTCTACCTCTGTGAACCATGAAATACTCTTCATGCTTCTGTATAGGTTGTCATGGTACCTGCTATTGGCCCCTTTCTCTGCCCTCATCATTTCTCTAGCATGCTTTTCTAATACATCAGCAAAGGAAAAGAAGCAGTGCTCATAAGCATCTGATTTCTGAATCCATGTGGGCCAAACATAGAAGTCAGAAAAGGGTGTAGTCAATAAGAACAGAAGACAATCAATAAACATATGAAAAGATGTTTGACATTTGCATATAAAAGTAAATGTAATACATTAAAATAATTATAGAATCTCATTTTTTATGTATCATGTTGACAAAACTGCAAGGTTGATAATATCTTGAGCTGATGAGGACCAACTTATGCAGAAGCAGGTACTGATGCTAAGAGAATAGATGTGGACCTCATTAGTATCAACCTGGAAATACACATATAAATTAAAACTGCCCGTACCTTTTCTTCCAGGAATTATACAACTAAAATTTACCTCCTAGATAGCCTCAATTAATTGTTCCAAGATATACATATATATATATATATGAATATTCATTTAATGTTGCGATATAGAAAAATAATCAATAACCAGGAACAAAGAAATGAAAAGACATCAGAAAGATCTGGATACAACCAGAACTTCAATCAACAGAGAAACGAAAAAACATGTTATTGAAAAGAATAAGGTATATACTGAAAAGGAAGGATTTCTAATATACATTAGAGGGAAAAAGCAATATAAAGAACACAATGTATATGTAATTCTGGTCTATGGAAATAAACATGAACCTATCCATGTGGTATTAAATTTTTTTCTAGAAGATAAAAGTTAATACTAATGGTCATTACCTTTGAGAAGATAAATCAGTTGAAGAAGAGCAGCTTAGATTGATGCTGAGATAGATAAACTCATGCTAAAAGCCAGTTCAAAACCTCATGTACCTACTATATATCCATATGATATGTTTGCAGTGGCTGCCATTAGATTGTTCTCAGCAATTACCCCAGACTCTGTCTTTCTCTCTGATGTACAACATCACTCTCAAGTTTCTACTCCCTTTCTCCTCCTGGGTTTTAAAATTGTGGTATGATAAGGACTTGATATTCCTTGCAACTAATTTTCAGCTTTGGGAAGATGCTCCTCTCTGATATGATCTCTCAAAACTTGTTCTCTGGCATCAGGTTTTAGTGAGCCCTTATAATGTCCTCCTTTGTTTCATGAATAAAAGAGGTCAGGTAAACATACTGCAATTACAGTTATGTTGAAGATATTCCCAACATACCTGATATTGAAGTGCAAAGAACTATTAAGCGGTAAAATATCAAGGCCAATATTCTCATCACTACTATCCAGAAATACATACTGACAATGTGATCTAAGGGAAACAACAACAAAAGGAAGCCTATTCCAGTTCACTTGTAAATTTTGCTTTACAAGTAAGCTTAATCAATCTTCATTATTGTTAAGTAATGAGTTATTGCTTCCCTGGTGGCTCAGATGGTAAAGCATCTGCCAGCAACGTGGGAGACCCGGGTTTGATCCCTGGGTTGGGAAGATCCCCTGGAGAAGGAAATGACAACCCACGCCAGTACCCTTGCCTGGAAAATCCCATGGACAGAGGAGCCTGGTAGGCTACAGTCCGTGGGGTCTCAAAGAGTCTGACACAACTGAGCACCTTCACTTTCCTTTCCTTTGTCCTTTTTCAATGAGTTATTGCTTAGGATGTGAAAAACCAAATGGGAAGGACTCTGCCAAGAAATATTCAAATCAAACATATGATTCCCCCCACTATTTAATTCTCTTATTTCTGTACTAGTTTCAAACTCAGGCATTTCATGAAACTCTGGACAAATGCCAAGGATAAAATTCAATATGTTGTGCCTGACTTGAAAAACTAAATTACAGAAAAAGTTCTTCTCAGAACTTAAGTTCCTTAAGTGTGAGTGATGCAAAAGCATACTAAAATAAAGTCTGCATGTATTATTGTTGCAATTACTAATTTTGTCATTTAGATATGAATTTTCATTTTTTATTAATTTAAGGGACAATTCTGGCTTTATATATGTGTTCATGTATAAATAAATGTATATAAATGACTAAAGTAGGAATGATGGCCTCTTCTATATCTTCTTATGGAGTAAATTTTAAGACTCTTATAAAGCCATTAAAATGTATATTCTTTTTCTTAAAAACCGAAGGTGAATCCTGATCATATTCAGATATTTTACATGTCTTGATAGTGCTCCACAATTCTTGACAGTTTCATTATTTTCCTTTTCTGGTATTTTCCTCCTGGAGTTTCAGGTTGAAAAATCTGTATTGACCTAACTTCAAATTCACTGATTCTTGCCTCATTTATTTTGAGTCTAATGATGAGCCTATAGGAGGCATTCTTCATTTCTGGAACTGTTTTTAATTTTTTTTTTTTGTAATTTCCTTTTCTATGTTGACATTACCCATTTTCATCTTTATATGTGACTTCAAACACTTTTACACAGTAGACAAAATTTAACAAACATTTGTCCCTTTTTGCTCCACATTGCACACTATCAGTTCAGTTCAGTTCAGTTCAGTTGCTCAGTCGTGTCCGACTCCTTGCGACCCCATGAATCGCAGCACTCCAGGCCTCCCTATCCATCACCAACTCCTGGAGTTTACCCAAACCCATGTCCATCGAGTTGGTGATGCCATCCAACCATCTCATCCTCTGTCGTCCCCTTCTCCTCCTGCCCCAAATCCTTCCCAGCATTAGGGTCTTTTCCAATGAGTCAACTCTTCGCATAAGGTGGCCAAAGTATTGGAGTTTCAGCTTCAACATTAGTCCTTCCAATGAACACCCAAGACTGATCTCCTTTAGGATGGACTGGTTGGATCTCCTCGCAGTCCAAGGGACTCTCAAGAGTCTTCTCCAACACCACAGTTCAAAAGCATCAATTCTTCAGTGCTCAGCTTTCTTCACTGTCCAACTCTCACATCCATACATGACTACTGGAAAAACCATAGCCTTGACTAGACGGACCTTTGTTGGCAAAGTAATGTCTCTGCTTTTAAATATGCTATCTAGATTGGTCATAACCTTCCTTCCAAGGAGTAAGCATCTTTTAATTTCATGGCTGCAATCCCCATCAGCAGTGATTTTGGAGCCCAAAAAAATAAAGTCTGACACTATTTCCACTGTTTCCACTGTTTCCCCATCTATTTCCCATGAAGTGATGGGACCAGATGCCATGATTTTAGTTTTCAGAACATTGAGCTTTAAGCCAACTTTTTCACTCTCCACTTTCACTTTCATCAAGAGGCTCTTTAGTTCTTCACTTTCTGCCATAAGGGTGATGTCATCCGCATATCCGAGGTTATTGATATTTCTCCCGGCAATCTTGATTCCAGCTTGTGTTTCTTCCGGCCCAGCATTTCTCATGATGTACTCTTCATATAAGTTAAATAAGCAGAGTGACAATATACAGCCTTGACGTACTCCTTTTCCTATTTGGAACCAGTCTGTTGTTCCATGTCCAGTTCTAACTGTTGCTTCCTGACCTGCATACAGGTTTCTCAAGAGACAGGTCAGATGGTCTGGTATTCCCATCTCTTTCAGAATTTTCCACAGTTTATTGTGATCCACACAGTCAAAGGCTTTGGCATAGTCAATAAAGCAGAAATAGATGTTTTTCTGGAACTCTCTTGCTTTTTCGATGATCCAGCGGATGTTGGCAATTTGACCTCTGGTTCCTCTGCCTTTTCTAAAACCAGCTTGAACATCTGGAAGTTCACGGTTCACATATTGCTGAAGCCTGGCTTGGAGCATTTTGAGCATTACTTTACTAGCGTGTGAGATGAGTGCAATTGTGCGGTAGTTTGAGCATTCTTTAGCATTGCCTTTCTTTGTGCATCAAATTACTTCATGTATCAATAATTTTATAAAAACATGTTTCAATGTTTTAATTCCATGTTTAGTGAAATCATTTCCTTTCAATACCATGCTCAAATATTACTATGTGAAGCCTTCCTAATCTGACTCCACTACTCTTGGCACAATTAATTACAGCCCCTTCCTATGTTTTGTCAGAATATTTTTTCTATACAACTTTATATACATATTATAAATATTGCTAGTATATTACATTATCTTATGCCTATTATATTATTATTACATCTACTGCTGGGTATCTATGTACTTTATAAAGCCTATAACATTCTCAACAACAAGGAAGGCTTTTTACCTATATTTATAATTCCTGACAGTAAGTATTCAGTATTCAACTACTTATACTCTGTCTCATTCTTAAAAGCACAGGAGAAGTTTGAAACAAAGCAAAAATAAAAAAGTGATACATTATTAGTGGAAATATAGAATCCAAATAAGTGGAAATGCATATAAAATGTTAAACCCTTTCCAATAAACGTCCAAATATTCAGACTGTTTAAAGATACAACTGAGTTTTAATCTGGCTCTGAGCTTCCTACAAGGTAAATAAGTAAAATGAGATAGGTGGTATATTAGGAAGCAAAGTGCTACAACAATGAGAGGTAACCACCCACAACTTTTCAGTGGTCCATACCATTTATTTATCATGCATCTCCAGGTCAACTTGAATAATTCTGTAGACCTCAGCTAGGTTGAGATCTGTGGGTTAGCTGGGTATTGGCTGATCTAGATGGCAGTGATAAGTATTCTGTTTCAAGCTGCAGGTATAAGAGCCTGCACTGGTGTCTCTCAACTTTCTTGGATCAATGGGCTAGTCAGATCATGTTCTCAGGGAGACATGGGGATCAAAATGACAGGACTAATATTGCAGGTACTTTCCAAGCCTTTGGCTCTGTCAGGTTCACTAATATTCCACTGCCCAAACTAAGTCAGATCCAATGTCAAGCAGCATTAGAAGTACCCTGTTTCCAAGGAGGCACTGAAGATTTATGGATCATAATCTAATCATACATCAAAACTACTGAATATATTTTCAAGGAATATTGTTTCATAAGGGGAAGCAAAACTTGACATACTAGTCTAGTACACCAATAAATATTTCTCAAGTGCTATTTTATGTAGGAAGTCCTTAGTGATACATTGGCCATATCACTGATAATATTTTCTAAGCCTATCTGGTTTTAAATTTGCATCACTGTTTCCTTAGCTTCATCTAAAACAAATAGGTGTTTATGTTATGGTTATTGTTTCACATGCATTATTTAATAATACCGCTATAACCATGTCAGAAAGGGAAGGCAATATCTTTATTTCCATTTTATAGATGAGGGATATTAAGGGATATTAAGTAATATTTCCAGTACCAAAGATTTAATAAGTGACATAATTTAGATATCACAAAGCCCTAGTTCATTCTATTATGTCATGTCATTTTTTCAAGGACTGAAGCTGCTTTAATTCTGAAATTGATGGAATAAACAGGAACTACATTCATACAAAAGGCTAATATTTGTGTGTGTGCTTAGTTGCTCAGTCGTGTCCTGCCCTTTGCAACTTCATGGGCTATAGATCATCAGACTCCTCTGTCCATGGAATTTTCCAAGAATACTAGAGTGGGTTGCTGTATCCTACTCTAGGGGATCTTTGTGACCCAGGGATCAAACGCACATCTGTATCTCCTGCTTCTCCTGCATTGGCAGGCATATTCTTACCACTGAGCTACTTGGGAAGCCCAAATATTTGTGTGCTGCATTAAAAGGGCTTGCCACCGCCTACTATTTTTTCTAGCCTCACCAGAATTCACAGTGGTATTTACACTCATTTATTTTTACATATGGATGTCCATTTGTTCCAGCATAAGTTGTTGAAAAGACTATCCTTTTTCCATTATCTTTTATCCTTTGTCAAAAATTCAGTTGGCTATGTTTGTGTGGGTCTACTTCTGGCTCTCTGTTCTGTTCTAATGATCTGTTTGTCTATTCTTTTACCAAAATCATATTATTTTGATTATTGTAGCTTTATAGGAAGTCTTGAAGTCATGTAATGTCAGTCTTTCCACTTTGTTCTTCTTCAGAATCACTTTCTAGTGGTCTTTCACATACATATCCTGAACATGTTTTATTAGATTTGCTCTAAATGCTTCCTTTTCATGCCATTATAAATGGTAGTATATAATAGATATAATTTTTCAGAGCATTTCGAGGTTCACAGCAAAATCGAGTGGAGGATACAGAGCTTTCCCATATATCTCTTGCCCCCAAATATATATCTCCTCCCTCATTATCAACACCAGAGTACATTTGTTACACTGATGAAGCTACATTGTCACATCATTATCACTCAGAGTCCATAGTTTATATTGGGATTCACTCCTGGTATGGTACATTCTGTAGGTTTAGACACATATATAAGGATATGTATATCCCATTATGGTTTCCCAGGTGGCTCAGTGTTAAAGAGTTGGCCTGCCAAGCAGGTGACATGGGTTCAATCTCTGGGTCAGGAAGATCCCCTGGAGAAGAAAATGGCAATATACTGCAGTATTCTGTCCTGGGAAATCCCATGGACAGAGGAGCCTGGCGGGCTACAGTACTTGGGGTCCCAAAAGTCAGACACAATTTAGCAACTAAAAAGCAGCAACAGCAGCATACCCCACTATACTATTAATATCATATAGAGTAGTTCCACTGCCCTAGAAATTCTCTGTGCTCTGCCTATTTGTCTCCTAGCAACCACTGGTCTTTTATTGTCTCCAGTTTTGCCTTTTCCATAATGTCATATAGTAGGAATCATACTGTATGTAGCCTTTCCAGCTTGGCTTCTTTCACTTAGCAATATGCATTTAAGTTTCCTCCATGTCTTTTCATGGTTCATTTCTTTTTAGTGCTGAATAATATTTTATTGTCTGAATGTACCACAGTTTATTTACCTACTGAAGGACATCTGGTTGCTTCCAAGTTTTAGCAATTATGAATAAGCTTATGTAAACATCTGTGTGCAGGAGGTTTTTGTTTAGACATAGATGTTCAACTTCTCTTAAATATCAGGGAACATGATTGTGGGATCAAATGTAAAAGTAATGTTAAGTTTTGTAAGAAACTGCCGATCTGTCTTCTAAAGTGACTATTTTTCATTTCCACTAACAATGAGTAAGAGCTCCTATTGCTCTACATCCTCTCTAGCATTTGGTATAACCAGTGTTCTGGATTTTGGCCATTGTGTTGTGCCTTTAATTTCAAATTCCAATTTTCCATGATTGGTGTATAGGAAAGCAATGGACATCTGTGTATTAACTTTGTATTTTTAACCTGGCTGTAAATGCTTATAGGATTTTTGTTGTTACTGATTCTTTGAGATTTTCTACCTAGATATGCCATTTGCCAAAATCAACACCAGCTCCAGAATAATCAGTTTTATTCTTAAAACCCAAATCGTATACTTTGAATTTCCTTTTTTTTTAAATTCCTGCTAGGGCTTTCTGTTACAGTTTTGAAAAGGAGAAGCAAAAGAAACATTACTGTGTCTTCACATGGTCTTTCCTCTGTGCAAACATACCCTTGATATCTCTTTTGTGTGTCCTAGTTTTCCCTTCTTATAAGGACACAAGTAAGATTGAATTAATGCCAATCACTCTGACTTCATTTAACCATTATTACCGTTTTAATCATCCTGTTTTAAAATATAGTCACATTATGAGATACTGAGGGGTTAGGGCTTTAACATATCAATTTTGAGGGACATAATTCAGCCCATAAAAAAAAAAAACTGTATAAACAGAGCAGCCTCAAGTAAACCAAGTTTCTGCTAAGAAGAACATAGCTGCTATTGCCTTGCTTCTTCTCTCTTTTTTTTTTGGATTGCATATAGATGTGACAGATGGAGTTAGAGCAGCCATCATGTGATCCTGAAATAAAGACTAAGTCAAGTATATGTCAAAATGTACATTGTGGGCTCTAAAATTATTACTAGTAACCATGTAGCTCCAGATTCCTTGTTATGTAAAAATTAAAAACCTGATTAAAACCCTGAATAATTTAAAGCTTTTAAACCAAATGTTATATTATTTCCTGCCAGATATAATTATACCTAAATATATTTTCTATGTTAGAGATTTCATAAATTTTGATGATGAAGTTTTGATTATTAGCACAAATTAAGATAATGTGTCAGTTTCAATCAGGGTCCTAGTAGGAAAACTGAATTCATCCCAAGTATTCCCAATGAAGAGACTTTAATGAAAAAGTTATATATACTGGATAAGACTAAGAAAAGGAGCAGTGAAGAAATACGGCAGTCTCTACCTTCTTGCCTTCAGAATGCCTGTCTCTGCTACTAGTGTCTGAACTCAACTGGATGACCTTTGGCAGGGGAGTCTGTTAGATAGAGTCCATGTTTGTCAGCATCCCAGGGAAAGTGAGGTGCAGAGAAAGGCAGAGAACGAATCTTGGAGAGGTATAAGGGAAATGAAAAATCATCATCACAGATTTTTAGAAGACTTTAGCCTGACTTTAACTATTTTTCATTTCAGTTACTCTTTGACATAATACCGTCAGTAGCTCTTCTCTAATATCAGATAACCACACTTTAACTAGAATGCACAAACCTATAAATTAAATTCAACCACTCTCTGGAAAAAGAGATTTGACTAAAAGTGTATGAGTGAAATGTCAGTGATAATGCAAATTGAGAAATTGAAGCTTATAATCAGTTGTAATTCATCAGAAAAATTTAAAAAATAATCCATATCTGTAGCCTAAGTATACTTTGGTTTTAATCCAATGAAAATGAAAAAGTGCTACTTAAAAGCAATTGGAAGATCTGGGAGGAAGTCTTAGTTTCTTTATCTATAAAATGAAAAGAAGCAATCCCATAAATTATATTATGGGTGCCTAGGAATAAGACACAATATCAGTTATCAAATACATAGACTAAAGTTTGATAAATATTTTTTATAATTCACATGGTTAATTAAGTTATAGGAAAGCCTATATGTTAATGCTAACCCAAATTTATTAAACACCTCTGATGTATAAGATGAGTTAATCTTTTCTTCCTTCTTTCATTTCTTCTTGCCTACCTACCCGTTCTCCTGCCTTCCTCCCTTCTTTGCTGCTTTTAACAAACATTTCTTGTTTTGTTTTGTTTTTTTATATTTATTGAGAATACAAAGAGCTATGATATTATTAGGAGAAGTAGATAATCTAACCTGGGGTCAGGATACAGAACCCAATTCTGAAATTTGAAGACCATTTAGAAGCTGGCTGTGGGAAGAAGTGAGGGAGGTATACAGACCATGTGCAAAGATACTGAAGGCAGAGCACATAATGAATTTTCTACTCTATTTTCTAAACATGCCGGGAGAATATAGGGTGAAGAGTAGAAACAATCAAGGGTGGAAAAATGTTGGTTTCAGAGGAATACATATGACTTGCTGAAGAGTGTGGTTTTAAAAGTATTAGAGTTGCTCACAGAAGCTAAGAAAAACTTGAAAGTGAGATTTGGTGCTATTAATAATTACCCTGGGGTAAAAGTGATAAACTGAAAATGGGCAAACCCAGATTTATGGTTATTCTAAATATTAGAGATACATTCAAGGGTTTTAAGGAGAGATGTGGTATGATAAAAATTCCCCTTGAGGTAGAACAAGTTTGGACACTATTTAAAAAGTTAGTGAGACCTGTCTCTTGAGAAACCTGTATGCAGGTCAGGAAGCAACAGTTAGAACTGGACATGGAACAACAGACTCGTTCCAAATAGGAAAAGGAGTCCGTCAAGGGTGTATATTGTCACCCTGCTTATTTAATTTATATGCAGAGTACATCATGAGAAATGCTGGGCTGGAAGAAACACAAGCTGGAATCAAGATTGCCGGGAGAAATATCAATAACCTCAGATATGCGGATGACACCACCCTTATGTCAGAAAGTGAAGAAGAACTAAAGAGCCTCTTGATGAAAGTGAAAGAGGAGAGTGAAAAGTTGGCTTAAAGCTCAAAGTTCAGAAAACTAAAATCATGGCATCTGGTCCCATCACTCCATGGAAAATAGATGGGGAAACAGTGGAAACAGTGTCAGACTTTATTTTTTGGGGCTCCAAAATCACTGCTGATGGTGATTGCAGCCATGAAATTAAAAGACGCTTACTCCTTGGAAGGAAGGTTATGGCCAACCTAGATAGCATATTTAAAAGCAGAGACATTACTTTGCCAACAAAAGTCCGTCTAGTCAAGGCTATGGTTTTTCCAGTGGTCATGTATGGATGTGAGAGTTGGACGGTGAAGAAAGCTGAGCATCGCAGAATTGATGCTTTTGAACTGTGGTGTTGGAGAAGACTCTTGAGAGTCCCTTGGACTGCAAGGAGATCCAATCAATCCATCCTAAAGGAGATCACTCCTGGGTGTTCATTGGAAGGACTGATGTTGAAGCTGAAACTCCAATACTTTGGCCACCTCATGCGAAGAGTTGACTCATTGGAAAAGACCCTAATGCTGGGAAGGATTGGGGGCAGGAGGAGAAGGGGACGACAGAGGATGAGATGGTTGGATGGCATCACCGATTGGATGGACATGGGTTTGGGTAGACTCCGGGAGTTGGTGATGGACAGAGAGATCTGGCGTGCTGCAATTCGTGGGGTTGCAAAGAGTCGGACACAACTAAGCGACTGAACTGAACTGAACTGAACCTCTGCTTAGTGCATGGCACATGGTAGGCAATTAATGAGCATTTATTGAACATATAGACTAACACATGGATTCTCCACACAGAGTCTTCTTTGGCTTGGTTTTGATTGGAAGAAAACTAAAATTTATATAATAGATTTTATAGCTAGATGAGACCAAGAGAAGTCATTAAATCAGTAGTCTTCCTTCAGACAGGTAATTTAGTAATTAGTCTTGGTTAATGAAAAGAGAGTGAGATTCAGTTTACTTATTTGTCTAAAGTCATACATCTTTATCTTTCATTTGGATCATAGAACTCTGTTTCTTTATTTTGCTTGATTTTCTTTTTCTTTTTTTAATGAAGGCATTTACTAGTATAAATTTTGCCCTAGGCACAGCTCTACCTGCATCCTGTTTGATATGTTTTGGGTATGTTTTATTTTTTATTTTCACTCATTTCAAATTATTTTCTAATTTTTCCTTATTTTTTTAAAATTTTTGACCCATAGGTTATTTAGAGGTGAGTTGCCTAATTTCCACATATTTGTGAATTTCCCAAATTTATTTCTGTTACAACTTCTAATTTAATTCCACTGTGTTTGGGGGGCACACTTCTCATGATTTCAATTATCTTAAACTTATTGAGAACTTTTAAAGTGTTCTTTCATTTCAATCTAACGGACCCTCTTTAAATTTCTTATAGAGCAGGTTTGCTGACAAATACATTCTCCTAATTTTTTGTTTGTTAATCTTGCAATGCTTGATTTTCTATATTGATTTCTGTATAGTGGACTTCCGTGGTGGCTCAGATGGTAAGGAATCCCCTTGTAATGTGAGAGACCTGGGTTCAAGCCCTGGGTTGGGAATATCCCTTGGAGGAGGGCATGGCAGCCCACTCCAGTATTCTTGCCTGGAGAATCTCCAAGGACAGAGAAGCCTGGCAGGCTTAGCCACCCTGTCCTGAAGGAGAGGTCTTGTGTAGGAGATAAAACTTTTTGTTCAGCCTTGCCCCACTTCTTGGTTATCTCTCAAATATCTGTGCTAATTCAAGAAACCTATTATATCCTCAGGCATCCCAGGTGGCTCTAGTGGTAAAGAACCTACCTGCCAATACAGGAGATGCAAGAGATACAAGTTTGATCCCAAGTGGGAAAGAACCCCTGGAGGAGGAAATGGCAACCGACTCCAGTATTCTTGCTTGGGAAATCCCATGGACAGAGGAGCCTGGCAGGATATAGTCCATAGAGTCGCAAAGAGTCAGACACAACTGAAGCAACTTAGCATTATATTGTCAATAGCTCTCAGTAGTTTAGGATGTCCTAAGACCTATTAATGTCCCAAAGGAAAAGAATTCAGCATCTAGATTCAGGCTGACTGGAAGCTGGGTCCTAAGGCAGCAGCCTTTAAAAGTATGCAAAAATGCATAGTCTTGAAGAGCTGCGAGCAAAAGCCCTGCTGACCACTAGAGCCAGGTGACCTAGAAGTGTGCCCTGGGTGACAGTCCTAAACATCGAAGATTCAGACAAGTGTATAAGCTGCTTTCTGGGAGATGCCCGTAAGCTGGAGCAAGGCAGAGGGAAAGTGTCAATATATTTAAATATTCATTTGTGATAAAAAAGTGAGACTTCCAAGAATACATATGGTTACTTCATTTAAATGAATTTTCATTTTTCCTCACACTAAATATGATTTAAGGCTCATATTTACTGCATTCTTTAGCTTGTCTTTTAGGTGGCCACACTCATGGGACAATTAATAAACAAAAAGAAAGTAAGGAAAATGAAAGTTGAATAATTCATGAACAAGTTTCTTTTTTTCCACTTGTTCAAGCTGTTCCAGGGACCAAACTGGGTGCTGAGGATACCACAGATACTGTCCTTGCCTTGAAGGATTGAGAGTCTAATAGGGGATATAGTCATAAACTGTAGTGCTTCAAGACTCTTCTATGTGTTGTGATAAAAAGCAGTAAGGGTTATGGAGTGGCAGTAACACTTGTGAATGTTTTGGGCTCAAACTGCCAAAATTCATATCTGAGCACTATCACTTACTACCCATGTGATGTTGAGCATGAATTTCAGTTTTCTCATCTGAAAAATGAAAATAATAATAAGCCCACCTTCCTAGGGTTATTATAACTACTAATTTATTAATATGTCTGAAGTTCCTGGCAATAATAAGATATATTCTCAATAGCTATTCTGTCTGTTGACATCTAGACAGTTTTCCTCAAGACTTTGTCACTGTCTGAGATGACTCAAGGAAGGGTGATTAAGAATATTTCCATATTTGTGAGAACATTCTGAACAGATAGAACATCATGAAAGAAAAGTCATCATGAAAGAGATACTCAGGGAATGTTAGTCTTTGGATTGACTTAGACCTCTGGTCTTCTGGTTTAAAGTGGGTTTTCATTTGAGAGGGAGATGAGGTTGGAAGACAGACGCCAGATAATGTACAGCCCTGTATGCCATGTAAAGAGGTTTGGGTTTGATCCAGACCACAGTAGAGATAAAAGAGAATTTTAATCAGAGAAGTCACATAATCAAATTAGACTTAGAGAGAAGTGCAGAAATACACTGGAGCATGAGAAACTGGCAGCCAAGAAAAGTAGTTAAAAGATGGTTACAATAGTTCAGCTAATAGATAGTAATAGCCTGAAGGTTACAACTGTGGGTGTGGAGAAAGATGAATAGTTCTGAGACATTATAGAAGGTAAAATATATAGGACTTAGTGATTTATTTAGCTTGTGGATGATTAAGGAGAAAAAGTCAAGGCTATCTTACAAAAATGTCTATAAAATGAAAAAAAAAAATACATTCCTCCAGATAAGTTAAATAATGACTATTCTAATTAGTGCTGCAGTTTGTCTCTATTGTACTTACCCCTGGGAGCATAACAGCTTTCTTCACTGATCAAGTACTCACCTGATTGAAGATAGGCAGGCACATTATTGATTCTTAAAGGCCCATAGTTAATGCTGTGCCTAACCATTCATGAAAACTAGTGCTTTTTCTACAAAAAACAGAATAAATTTCCATTATCAATTATAATACAGAAAGTTGGAGCTGGTTAAAGAGATCTGTGACTCAAGAATAAACTTTGAATTTATTTCTAATTGCAGCATCTCAAAGCTTTAAACACTATGCATTAATGGATTTCATTCCCAAAGCAACTAGTATTCTGAAATCTAATCAGCAATGTCATTAATTCCATAGTAGAAAGTTTTCTAGACTGTAGTTTACAGTTGCTCTATGCATTCTGATATGGACTACAAAAAATATTATTTTTCAGCTTTTTGTTGCTTTGAAAACCTTAACTTCTTCCTTGAACAGCCTAAAATAGTCAAAGAGGAGTAGTTTGAGATTATGAATTGGAGAATTTTAAAGCTACCTAGGTTAGTTGTTTTCCACTCTAATTTATCCTGCTAATTAGAAGACTTCTCACAATCCATGTACTCATGGAGGAATCATGTAGCCCAGTGGGCATTCTGTTCTAGTTTAAGGAATGAAAATGTAAGCTGTAGCTTCTCTTTGAACTAGACGTCATGAAATAGGATGAGAAGTTATTCCCTTTCAAAGTGCATTTTATTTTTTGCTCTATTTGTAAAATATAATTTACATGGCTTAATCTTTTTTTATTCGTACATGTGATTATTGGATATTAAGTAAAGGCATTAAGTAAAGGGCTTCCCTGGTGGCTCAGCTGGTAAAGAATCTGCCTGCAATGTGGGAGACCTGGGTTTGATCCCTGGGTTAGGAAGATCCCCTGGAGAAGGGAAAGGCTACCCACTCCAGTATTCTGGCCTGGAGAATTCCATTGACTGACGGCATAGTCCATGGGGTTGTAAAGAGTTAGACACAACTGAGTGACTTTCACTTTCACTTTCAAGGAAAGGCATGCATTATTTAAGCAGTAAATTGTATGCCGAGATGCCAGCACTGACCAGATGCATCTAGAATTTACTGATTCTAGTTAATAACTATCAAGAGTTAAAAATTACCTAAAGAAACATAAATGTTGACTATATGATAGTATTGTAGAAAAAAATGCCATAACTGTTTTGTTTCAATTTCTCTTTAAAGCAGCCTACATATTTATTATGAGAAGTGATATGTTATATTGTGGGAAGACTGAATCAGGAAGTGATTAAAGAAATTATATGTTTAAAAGCTTATTGTACATAAGTTTTTTGTTTACTTCTTTGAATTGAGCTTAAGACTTCACAATTTCTACTCCAATTCCATTTTTACCTCCAAAGAAATGATTGAAGGAAAATACTCCAAAATGTTAATCCTAAAGTTTTATGTACTTAAGAAGATTTAAGATGATAGAGTTTTTGTTTGACTCAGTTTTTCAGCCTAAATTTCAATAAGAATATTCAATAAGAATAAGTCATTAGGATATGTGATTATAAGCTTTGTCTCCCATAGCTACTCAGATTGTTTCATTTGAAAAAAGGTGACAAAAAATCCATCAAGGTCAACCAATCATATTTTTTGTACTATTTACTTTCTTCAGCAGATCATTAAATTCTTTTAATCATAAGCAAATTTTGGAATGTTCCTGATCTGTTTTATGTGCCCTTGCTTTGGGATTCTATTGTTGTTTAGTTGCTAAGTTTTATCCAACTCTTTTTGACCCCATAGGACTTCCCTCGTGGCTCAGATGGTAAAGCATCTGCCTACAATGCAGGAGACCCGGGTTCAATCCCTGGGTCGGGAAGATCTCCTGGAGAAGGAAATGGCAACCCACTCCAGTATTCTTGCCTGGAAAATCCCATGGATGGAGAAACCTAGTAGGCTACAGTCCATGGGGTCGCAAAGAGTCGGACACGACGGAGCGACTTCACTTCACTTCACTTTCGACCCCATGGACTGTAGCCCACCAGGCTCCTCTGTCCGTGAGATTTCCCAGGCAAGAATTCTGGAGTGGATTGCCGCTTCCTCCTCCAGGGGATCTTCCCAGCCCAGGGGTTGAAACTGCATCTCCTGCATTGCAGGCAGAATCTTTACCACTGATCCACCAGGGAGAGAAGTCCATTTAATATATAGTAGCGTGTATATGTCAATTCTAATGTCCCAATATAGCGTTCCCCACCTCCCTGCCATTTCTCCCCTGGTAACCATAGGTTTGTTTTCTACATTCTCTATTTCTGTTTTGTAAATAAGTTCATTTGTACCATTTTGTAGATTCTGCATGTAAGCAATATCATATGATATTTGACTTTCGCTCAGTAAGGGCCATCCATGTTGCTACAAATGGCATTGTTTTGTTCTTTTTTTGTGACTGAGTAACATTCCGTTGTACATATGTACCACATCTTTATCCACTTACCTGTTGATGGATGTTTAGGTTGCTTTCATGTTTCACCAATTGTAAATAATGCTGCAGTGAACATTGAGGGTGCCTGTATCTTTTCAAATTATACTTTTCTAGGGATATATACCCAGGAATGGGATTGCTTTGGTAATTGCTTATGGTAATTCTGTATTTAGTTTTTTAAGGAAATTCAGCTGTGTTCTCTATAATGGTTGTACCAATTTACATTCCCATCAACAGTGCAGGAGAATTCCCTTTTCTCTACAACCTCTCCAGCATTTATTGTTTCTGAGTTTTTAGACAATAACCAATGGCCAGTGTGAGGTGATACCTCATTGTAGTTTTGATTTACATTTTTCTAATAATTAGTGATGTCGAGCATCTTTTCATGTGCTTTTTGGCCCTCCATGTATCTTCTTTGTAGAAATGCCTATTTTAGATCTTCTGCCCATTTTTTGATTGGGTTTTTTTTTTTTTTTTCATTGAGCTGCACAAGCAGTTTTTATATTTTGGATATTAATTTCTTGTCAGTTGCTGTGTTTGCAAATATTTTCTTCCATTCTGTGGATTATCTTTTAATTTTGCTATGGCTTTCCACTCCATTTATTTATTTTTCCCTTGAAAATAGATTTAATCATATTTAAATTAGAAATGTTCTGTGTTTTTCTCCCAAATCCCTTCCAAACAAAAGTCTCCTTTGTTCCCCATGTGTGAGTTGTTTAATTTTTCAATAAAAATTGTATATATATATATATATACACATACATATATAAGGTTTGCAGAGTGATATTTTAATATACAGTGTTTACTTTAGAAAGTTTGTAATTAAGTTTTTTCTCTGTCTTTCTGAGATGCATGTAAATTTTTAAAACTAAATAAAACTTTTTCCAGCTTTATGGTCCAGGAACGTCTTTTTCAAGGACCTGAAAACTCTCTCTTTGAAACATAATCATCAAGATGATTATGTTTATCATCTTCTTCTATCTTCCAGTTTCTGAGGAAGAGTAAGAACCTAACTTCAGCCATCCAACGCCTTGCTCCAAATTGCAAAACCACCTTTTCTCATAAAGATATTAGGAATTTACACTCCTTTGGATTAAGTCAACTAGTTAACACAAATGGTCACCCCAATTATTAAATAAAATTAGGATGGATTATATGACACATGGTGTTGTCAAATCCACTTACTTGAGAACTAATTATTGTTTATTTTGAGAATATGCATGTAAATGGGTTGTATCTGCTTGGCTATATAAAAAGATAAGATTTCTGTTTTTTTAAATCTCTTAGCAGATTGCCTGGTTAAATTGTTTCCTTTCTCTTCTGCCTTTAGGAGAAGTTTTCTGGATTAGAAAGAAATTTTGTTTTTATTATATTTCTCCAACATATGCAAGGATTTAAAGTTAAGTAGTAAAGAGTTAAATGGGGCTGGTACACCAGGATGGCCTGGAGGGATGGGATGGGGAGGGAGGTAGAAGGGGGGTTCTGGAGGGGGAAAACATGTATACCCATGGTGGATTCATGTCAATGTATGGCAGAACAAATACAATGTTGTAAAGTTAAAAAATAGAAAATAAACTAATTAAAAAAAAATGACTTAATCAATCACAATGCTCACATCAGTCTGTGCTTATTATATACATGAGTTTCTGCTTCCAAAAATATGTCTAACACTACTCCCTTCCCTTGTACCTGAACATTTAATGACCAGCCAGCTGCAGCTTTGCTGAAGAAAACGTGGCAGGTTGATCCATGGAGGATATAGTTTTTACTGATGTGTGCTAATCTAATATTACAGGTATATCAGCTGCCATGTCATTGCCAAGATTCTAAATTTGAAACTAAGAATTCTGTAGGGAGATTCATGAAGAGCTTAGTACCATGACAGATGCTTGTGAAGGGTTGAGCTCCATCTTCAACCATCTCATGTCATGAGACCTCGTCTTAACTTTATCCCTGTAGACTGGAACTTTTACCCTGGACTGGAGCATAGCCCCTGGGATCTTGAAATCTGTAGACGACTAACTTGAGGTTGCCTGCTTGCTGGCCCAGACTTTGAAATATTACCCATCCATTCATCCTCCTTTGCCTCTGGCTACCACTGGTCAGACCACAGTACATTTCATCCTCAACTATCCCTGAAAAGAGGTGAGAGAGTGAATCCCTGCTTGTTTCAGACAATAGTCAAGATTCTGGAAGCAATTGAGAAGGGTGGTAGGCAAAGAGAGATGCCACATGGAAGACAACAAGGAAGGAAACATAAAGAAATTATTGTAACCATGCTGCTAATACAGTATTATGTTAGGCAGGTAATTCTGAAGTATGCCTGTGTGAGCATGTGTGTGTGTACTTACATATTTCAATTTGTTTACCTTTAATTATATTACTACAAACCAACAAAGTTCAGTTATTTATTATAACTATAGTTTGTATATGACTTTATGAAACAATATATATTATCTTTTTGTTTTCAAAGCAAGCTTGTATCTTTTACATGTCTAAGCTGTCCAGATGCCAGTTAGCCAGCACAAAAAAGATGAGCACTCTGGACAGGGCAGCGTTTATAATTGCCCTATTTATATAAGCCCTATTTATAACTGAAGTCTTTCTCCTTCGCTTCCTGTTAGAGTACTTATTCTTGCCTGGCTCTTCTGTTCCTCAAGCTCTTGAACTCTTGAACAGTTAGGATCCTACTTTCTCTTCAGAAGTAACTGATGACAAATATGCATTAGTTTGTCTCTTGAACCCAGGCTATCCTTCTGGTCCCTCAGAGTAGCCATCTTTCCTTGCCCAGACTCCACTAAAAGATAATTTGTAATGTTTTATATGAATTGAATTATTCTAAATTGTCCAAAGTTTGGTTCTTAGGTATTCTAACAATTATTCCACCACAGACTCCAAATTTATTTATAATATCTGTGGATTTCATTTGGAAATATTGCTTATGGAGAGCAAACAAGAGTGTATTCTGGGACTAGATAGAATTAATGAGGATTTTCGATGTTCATTTAGTCTCTTAATCTGTTAAGATATGTATTCATCGTTAACAAAAAAAAAGAGCCACATAACCAATATAGGCCTTGGAAAATCTAGAATAAAATATTAGTTTTAAAGTACAAATTGGAGGTCAGAAGAGGGAAAGATCAACATCTAAGAAATGTGTCTTATTAAAGAGTCATGTTCTAATTTTCACAGTGCGAAAGTAGCAAAAAGGTAAAATCAAAAGGGTTGGGGCAGCCTGTTGGATCACTTGCTGAGAGAATTAATGGTCAGAAAAGGAGGATTAGAACAGTTCAAGGGTATGTGAGGGGACAGAGAATGAATAAGAAATATTTCCATTTCTTTTCAAGGCAAAGGCACCATTAACTTGACAAATGGCTAGTTCCTGGTTGTGCTGTTGATCACATACATTTATAGTGTCAGAAAGATGTGGTGTGACAATGAGAAATAGGGTAGTTTGAAACTATGGTTAGCAAAGCAAAGATGAAAATAAATGAAAAATTGTCTTAAAAGTTTCCAAGATAATGGGAAAAAAAAAAAAACCATGAACATTTGCCATCTCCTGAAACACACTACCCTATGAATATCAAAATCAAAATAATTAAATTTATCTAAAAATCCCATCCGTACCCAAGTCATTCATTTCTATGGGAAAGTTCTAGGAATTTATATCCTTTGAAAAGATTATCCCAAGTGCTTTTGATAAATACTTTCCCAGACCTAAAATATATTCTAAAATATATTTCCTTACACTAGAGATTGGGAAGAATAATGTAGGAGACAGAGAAGATTGGAAGATCTCAGAAAGAAGAAAATTGAAAGAATGTTAGGCATGTGGCAAGATCTGAGATAGAAATAATGTTCTGACATAAGCAGATGGACCATGCATAATCTTGTAGCAAGTTTCCATGTCATTAGCATGAATCTAAAGTAGCAAAAATAGAACAAAAGTCTCCTATGTGAAACATTGTTTGAGTACCTTACAGCTGGATGGAAACTGAGTCATCCACAACTGACTACTCAGTCTTTGCTGAATAGACCCAAGGTCTATGATATTGGTTGTGTCCATTTTTAATGTGGACTTATAACCACCTGAAGCTAGAGTCTAGCCTAGAGACCTCCTAGCAGTGATTTAATGCTTGACTATACCCTGAGACATTGTCTAGTCCCCATCTAACTTAAGCTGTGTGGATACCCAGTAGTCATACATACAATGTCCAGTGATACCCACAAGCTCAGGAAGTGATGTATACCCTCCATCCTGGAGGAGGATAAAGATGGAGTACTTGCTTTGGGGAAAGACTGAAAAAGCATCTCACTTATATTTTTTTTTATTGAATCAAACATGTGGTAGATGCTCCATATGTTTCATTCAATGTATGTTATTTATTGTTTGGGAAAAATAATTTAAAAATAACTCCTTAAGGTATTATAATAGAGAAATACATAAACAAGTTGCACTCATAATCAACACTCTGGTGCTCAAACTATATTTCTTAAAATGTCATTTTGAAACAGGACTTGTTTCTGGTTTGCTGTTTAGCATATTATGTATCTAATATGTAAAAATTCATTTACCTGGGCTTGGTTAATATTTGCATTATAATTCTGGAAAACACTTTCTATTTCAATTATTTCTTTGTATATGCTTTAGTCTCTTTTAATCGTTATGAATGTAGTAGTGATCTAACTGCCATATCTGTCACCCCATTTCTACCCCAGGATCGATTCAAATGATCTCTCTGGCTATCAGGAGCCCACTTTATCTTTTTTTTTTTTTTCTATCACATCTGTTTCAAAACCTGCAGACAATCCTAATGTGCTATGAATGAATATTGGTAATTGCTTACAATTTTTGGCTATCATTAACAAATCTGAAACAGTCATTCTTATACTTGCATTTTTAGGTGTTTTCTCATTAGCAGGACAAATTTATAAATATGGATTTACTGAATGAAAGGTTTTTGCACTTGGAATGGTTGAGAGCTACTTCTTGGTTTTCTTACAGAAAAGTTACATGAATTGATAGTTGCATTTATATAATATGTAATATATAATAGGAGTGCCAGTTTATTTATGATTCTAACAAGGTTGAGCATTATCAAACTTTTTTGTTGTTATTTTTATTTTTATTTATTTATTTTTTTATAAATTTATTTATTTTAGTTGGGGGCTAATTACTTTACAATATTGTAATAGTTTCTGCCATACATTGACATGAATCAGCCACGGGTTTACATGTGTTCCCCTTCCCGGACCCCCCACCCACCTCCCTCCCCATCCCATCCTTCTGGATCATCCCATTGCCCCGGCCCTGAGCCCTTGTCACATGCATCGAACATGGAATGGTGCTCTGTTTCACATATGACAATACACATGTCTCAATGCCATTCTCCCAGAACGTCCCACCCTCACCTTCTCCCTCAGAGTCCATAAAAATTGTTCCATGCATCTGTGTCTCTTATTCTGTCTCGCATATAGGGTTATCGTTACCATCTTTCAAATTCCATATATATGCATTAGTATACTGTATTGTTGTTTTTCTTTCTGGCTTACTTCACTCTGTATAATGGGCTCCAGTTTCATCCATCTCAGTAGAACCGATTCAAATGTATTTTTTTTAATGGCTGAGTAATATTCCATTGTGTATATGTACCACAGCTTCCTTATCCATTCGTCTGCTGATGGACATCTAGGTTGCTTCCATGTCCTGGCTATTGTAAACAGTGCTGCGATGAACATTGGGGTACACGCGCCTCTTTCAATTCTGGTTTCCTCGGTGTATATGCCCAGCAGTGGGATTGCTGGGTCATATGGCAGTTCTATTCCCAGTTTTTTAAGGAATCTCCACACTGTTCTCCATAGTGGCTGTACTAGTTTGCATTCCCACCAACAGTGTAAGAGGGTTCCCTTTTCTCCACACCCTCTCCAGCATTTATTGCTTGTTGACTTTTGGATAGCAGCCATTCTGACTGGTGTGAAATGATACCTCATTGTGGTTTTGATTTGCATTTCTCTAATAATGAGTGATGTTGAGCATCTTTTCATGTGTTTGTTAGCCATCTGTATGTCTTCTTTGGAGAAATGTCTGTTTAGTTCTTTGGCCCATTTTTTGATTGGGTCGTTTATTTTTCGGGAATTCAGCTGCAGAAGTTGCTTGTATATTTTTGAAATTAATTGTTTGTCTGTTGCTTCATTTGCTATTATTTTCTCCCATTCTGAAGGCTGTCTTTTCACCTTGTTTATAGTTTCCTTTGTTGTGCAAAAGCTTTTAATTTTAATTAGGTCCCATTTGTTTATTTTTGCTTTTATTTCCAATATTCTGGGAGGTGGGTCATGGAGGATCCTGCTGTGATTTATGTCGGAGAGTGTTTTGCCTATGTTTTCCTCTAGGAGTTTTATTGTTTCTGGTCTTACGTTTAGATCTTTAATCCATTTTGAGTTTATTTTTGTGTACGGTGTTAGGAAGTGTTCTAGTTTCATTCTTTTACAAGTGGTTGACCAGTTTTCCCAGCACCACTTGTTAAAGAGATTGTCTTTTCTCCATTGTATATTCTTGCCTCCTTTGTCGAAGATAAGGTGTCCATATGTGCGTGGGTTTATCTCTGGGCTTTCTATTTTGTTCCATTGATCTATATTTCTATCTTTGTGCCAATACCATACTGTCTTGATGACTGTGGCTTTGTAGTAGAGCCTGAAGTCAGGCAGGTTGATTCCTCCAGTTCCATTCTTCTTCCTCAAGATTGCTTTGGCTATTCGAGGTTTCTTATATTTCCATACAAATTGTGAGATGATTTGTTCTAGTTCTGTGAAAAATACCATTGGTAGCTTGATAGGGATTGCATTGAATCTGTAGATTGCTTTGGGTAGAATACTCATTTTCACTATATTAATTCTTCCAATCCATGAACACGGTATATTTCTCCATCTGCTTGTGTCCTCTTTGATTTCTTTCATCAGTGTTTTATAGTTTTCTATATATAAGTCTTTTGTTTCTTTAGGTAGATATATTCCTAAGTATTTTATTCTTTTTGATGCAATGGTGAATGGTATTGTTTCCTTAATTTCTCTTTCTGTTTTCTCATTATTGGAGTATAGGAATGCAAGGGATTTCTGTGTGTTAATTTTATATCCTGCAACTTTACTATATTCATTGATCAACTCTAGTAATTTTCTAGTAGAGTCTTTAGGGTTTTCTATGTAGAGGATCATGTCATCTGCAAACAGTGAGAGTTTTACTTCTTCTTTTCCTATCTGTATTCCTTTTATTTCTTTTTCAGCTCTGATTGCTGTGGCCAAAACTTCCAAAACTATGTTGAATAGTAGTGGTGAAAGTGGGCATCCTTGCCTTGTTCCTGACTTTAGGGGAAATGCTTTCAATTTTTCACCATTGAGGATAATGTTTGCTGTGGGTTTGTCATATATAGCTTTTATTATGTTGAGATATGTTCCTTCTATTCCTGCTTTCTGGAGGGTTTTTATCATAAATGGATGCTGAATTTTGTCAAAGGCTTTTTCTGCATCTATTGAGATAACCATATGGTTTTTTTCTTTCAATTTGTTAATGTGGTGTATTACATTGATTGATTTGCGGATGTTAAAAAAACCTTGCATTCCTGGGATAAAGCCCACTTGGTCATGATGTATGATCTTTTTAATATGATGTTGGATTCTGTTTGCTAGAATTTTATTAAGGATTTTTGCATCTATGTTCATCAGTGATATTGGCGTGTAGTTTTCCTTTTTTGTGACATCTTTGTCTGGTTTTGGAATTAGGGTGATGGTGGCCTCATAGAATGAGTTTGGAAGTTTACCATCTTCTGCAATTTTCTGGAAGAGTTTGAGTAGGATAGGTGTTAGCTCTTCTCTAAATTTTTGGTAGAATTCCGCTGTGAAGCCGTCTGGTCCTGGGCTTTTGTTTGCTGGAAGATTTCTGATTACAGTTTCGATTTCCGTGCTTGTGATGGGTCTGTTAAGATCTTCTATTTCTTCCTGGTTCAGTTTTGGAAAGTTATACTTTTCTAAGAATTTGTCCATTTCTTCCAAGTTGTCCATTTTATTGGCATATAGCTGTTGGTAGTAGTCTCTTATAATCCTTTGTATTTCTGTGGAGTCTGTTGTGATCTCTCCATTTTCATTTCTAATTTTGTTGATCTGATTCTTCTCCCTTTGTTTCTTGATGAGTCTGGCTAATGGTTTATCAATTTTGTTTATCTTCTCGAAAAACCAGCTTTTAGTTTTGTTGATTTTTGCTATGGTCTCTTTTGTTTCTTTTGCATTTATTTCTGCCCTAATTTTTAAGATTTCTTTCCTTCTACTGACCCTGGGGTTTTTCATTTCTTCCTTCTCTAGTTGCTTTAGGTGTAGAGTTAGTTGATTTATTTGATTTTTTTCTTGTTTCTTGAGGTACGCCTGTATTGCTATGAACCTTCCCCTTAGTATTGCTTTTACAGTGTCCCATAGGTTTTGGGTTGTTGTGTTTTCATTTTCATTCGTTTCTATGCATAATTTTATTTCTTTTTTGATTTCTTCTGTGATTTGTTGGTTATTCAGAAGCGTGTTGTTTAGCCTCCATATGTTGGAACTTTTCATAGTTTTTTTCCTGTAATTGAAGTCTAATCTTACTGCATTGTGGTCAGAGAAGATGGCTGGGATGATTTCAATTTTTTTGAATTTACCAAGGCTAGATTTATGGCCCAGGATGTGATCTATCCTGGAGAAAGTTCCATGTGCACTTGAGAAAAAAGTAAAATTGATTGTTTTGGGGTGGAAACTCCTGTAAATATCAATTAAATCTAATTTGTCTATTGTATCATTTAAAGTTTGTGTTTCCTTGTTAATTTTCTGTTTAGTTGATCTATCCATATGCGTGAGTGGAGTATTAAAGTCTCCCACTATTATTGTGTTATTGTTAATTTCCCCTTTCATACTTGTTAGTATTTGCCTTATATATTGTGGTGCTCCTATGTTGGGTGCATATATATTTATGATTGTTACGTCTTCTTCTTGAATTGATCCTTTGATCTTTATGTAGTGTCCTTCTTTGTCCCTTTTCACATCCTTTATTTTAAAGTCTATTTTATCTGAAATGAGTATTGCGACTCCTGCTTTCTTTTGGTCTCCGTTTGCATGGAATATGTTTTTCCATCCTTTCACTTTCAGCCTGTGTGTGTCCCTAGTTTTGAGGTGGGTCTCTTGTAGACAGCATATATAGGGGTCTTGTTTTTGTATCCATTCAGCAACCCTTTGCCTTTTGGTTGGGGCATTCAACCCATTTACATTTAAGGTAATTATTGATAAGTATGATCCCGTTGCCATTTACTTTGTTGTTTTGAGTTCGTGTTGAAACATCCTTTCTGTGTTTCCTGTTTAGAGAAGATCCTTTAGCATTTGCTGGAGAGCTGGTTTGGTGGTGCTGAATTCCCTCAGCTCTTGCTTGTCTGTAAAGCTTTTGAATTCTCCTTCATATCTGAATGAGATCCTTGCTGGGTACAGTAATCTGGGTTGTAGATTATTCTCTTTCATTACTTTAAGTATGTCCTGCCATTCCCTTCTAGCCTGAAGGGTTTCTATTGAAAGATCAGCTGTTATCCTTATGGGGATCCCCTTGTGTGTTATTTGTTGTTTTTCCCTTGCTGCTTTTAATATTTGTTCTTTGTGTTTGATCTTTGTTAATTTGATTAATATGTGTCTTGGGGTGTTTCGCCTTGGGTTTATCCTGTTTGGAACTCTCTGGGTTTCTTGGACTTCTGTGACTATTTCTTTCCTCAATTTAGGGAAATTCTCAACTATTATCTCCTCGAGTATTTTTTCATGGCCTTTCCTTTTATCTTCTTCTTCTGGGACTCCTATGATTCGAATGTTGGGGCGTTTCATATTGTCCCAGAGGTCCCGGAGGTTTTCCTCATTTCTTTTGATTCTTTTTTCTTTTTTCCTCTCTGCTTCGTTTATTTCCATCATTCTATCTTCTACCTCACTTATCCTATCTTCTGCCTCCGTTATTCTACTGTTGGTTCCCTCCAGAGTGTCTTTTATCTCCTTTATTTCATTATTCATTCTATATTGATTCCTTTTTATTTCTTCTAAGTCCTTGATAAACATTTCTTGCATCTTCTCAATCTTTGTCTCCAGGCTATTTATCTGTAACTCCATTTTGCTTTCAAGATTTTGGATCATTTTTATTATCCTTATTCTAAATTCTTTTTCAGATAGATTCCCTATCTCCTCCTCTTTTGTTTGGCTTTGTTGGCATTTCTCATTTTCCTTTACTTGCTGAGTATTTCTCTGCCTTTTCATCTTGTTTAGATTGCTGTGTTAGGCGTGGCCCTTCTGTATTCTGGTAGTATGAAGTTCCTCTTTGTTGTGGAGGTTCCTCACTGCGGTTGGGGTTGGACAGGTGGCTTGTCAAGGTTTCCTGGTTGGGGGAGCTTGTGTCGGTGTTCTGGTGGGTGGAGCTGGATTTCTGCTCTGTAGAGTGTAATGGAGTGACCAGTATTAATTTTTGAGATGACTATGGATTTGGTGTGCCTCTGGGCAGCCTGTATATTGATGCTCAGGTCTATGTTCCTGCGTTGCTGGAGAATTTGCGTGGTATGTCTTGCTCTGGAACTTATTGTCTCTTGGGTGGAGCTTGGTTTCAGTGAATTTATGGAGGCTATTGGATGGTCTCTTATTAATTAATGTTTCCCCTGGCTTTCAGTCTTATTCTTGCAGTAGCCTCAAGACTTCTCCTTCCATACAGCCTCAATAATAAAACTTTTAGGTTAATGGTGAAAAGATTCTCCACAGTGAGGGATACCCAGAAAGGTTCACTGAGTTACATGGAGAGATGAGGTGGGGGGGGGGGTGGGTTGAGGTGACCAGGAGGGGAAGAGGGGAATTCAAATGTGGAGAGAGCAATCTAGCCAGTAAGCACTTCCCTCTGTGCTTTCCACAGTTTGGAACACTCAGAGTGATTCACAGAGATACATAGAGAGGGGGGAGGAAGGTAACAGAGGTGAGCATGAGTAGAAAGGGAGGAATTAAGAGGGGAGAGAGAGATCTGGGCAGTATCCTGTTCCTGAAGTGTTCTCCGGTACCCAGAACACCCTCAGAGATTCACAGAATTGGGTTGAGAAGAGAAGGAGGAGGGTGGGAGATAGAGGTTCCCTGGGGGAGAAGAAAGAGCATCAATAGGGGGAGAGAGTGATCAGGCCAGTGATCACACTCCTGAGTAAAAATGGGTCCTAAAGATTGGGTTCTTAAATGTACAAAGTTGATATCAAATATGTAAAACAAAGATTAAAAATCTAGAGTAGAGGTTAGACTCTTATAAAACTTACAATCTAAAAAAAAAAAAAAAAAAAAAAGGAAACTGTAAAAAGAAAAAAAACAGTAAAACAGTAAAAAAAGAAACAGTAAAAAAATGTAGAACAGGAAAAAAACATTAAAAAAAAAGAAAACACAAAAGGTATAAGATATATGTATGTAGTTTGCTTCAAAAATAGGGGTTTTTTTTTTTTTGCAAGTTAATAGTGGGTTATGAAAATGAAAGTTAAAGGTGTAATAGAGGACTTGAATAAAAAGGAAAGAAGAGAAAAAAAAATTTTTTTAATTAAAAAAAAATTAAAAAAAAAAATAATAATAATAGTAAAAAATATATATATCCCAGACTTTCTCTGGAGCTGTTGTGAGCAGTGTGGGATCTGCTCAGTTTTAGATAGATCCTTATTCCTGCTTATACTTTTCAAGATCTATAGGTCCTTTTTAATGCAGTCGGTATTAACTACAGGGATCTTAATCTGTTGGCCTGTCCCTTCCAAAGCGCTTCCCTCTGTTTATTTGGCTTCTGTTTGGAGATCTCTTCAGTATCTAATTTCCGCCCTGCAACAAAGCGGTGGAGGTGATCTCTTTAGGTTCGCTTGTTCAATCGTGCTGTGGGGAGGAAGGAACACTGCAATTCTGGCGTGTGTGTGCTAAGCTCGCAGTGTCTCGGCCGCACTGGGTTCGCCCCCGCTCACGGCGTGTGTGCTTTCCCCGTCTACCCTGCTCAGGCTTCAGGTTACTCGGCCGGGGAACGGGCCCTGAGCTGCGTGCACTTCCCAGGTCTAAGCCGCTCAGGTTCAGGCTCCCGGTTACTCCACAAAGGCGCAGACTCGGTTTCGCCCGCGGCTTGTGCCGTTCCCGGTCGGAGCTGCCCAGGCAGCCAGGAGTTTGGCGAGGGCGCTGTCCCCTGTTGGGGCGGTGCGGCTTATCACCTCCCTGGTCCCCGCCTCGGTTTACGGGCGCGCCCGGCTCCGGTGTGCTTTGTGTCGGTTCTGGGGAGCTGGTCTCTGGCTGCGACCCTCCCGGCGGCTGTCGACCCTCCGGGATCTCAGGCAGTCTTTGCTTAGAAACTGGGAGCCTGTTTGCAGTTTGGTAGGGGGTGCCCTCTCTGGAGCCGAGTTTGCCCCTTTCCGGCTCTGGCGGGCCCCGCCTGCCCGCTGTGTCCCGCGGGGGATGGGGCGGTCCGCAGCCGGCTAGCTCTCCTCTGGTATCGCTCAGTCCTTTGTTCTGTGAGCGGGCCGGCAGTGCCTTAGAGTTGGGCTTTTCGCGGGATAGTTCTCTCTCTCTCGCTGTCCCACAGTTTAGGTTACTATCTCACGTTAGCTCCCTCAGATTGCCCTCGGGGCACTCGGGCCCGGTCCTTACCCTAGGCAATGCCGCCCGCTCCTCTCCGTTCAGCCCCCACTTGCTGGTGGCGGATGATGCGAGCGTCTGGGGTTCTTTGCTGGGAGTTACTTTAGGCACGTAATCTGTGGATTTTATTTATTTTTTCCTCCCAGTTATGTTGCCCTCCGAGATAAAAAATCCTCCCCCACACCCGCCGGTGAGAGGGTTTCCTGGTGCTTGGAAATTCCTCCTCTTTTACGACTCCCTCCCCGGGACGGGTCTCCGTCCTTAACTCTTTTGTCTCTCTTTTTATCTTTTATAATTTCTCCTACCTCTTTTGAAGATAATGCACAGTTTTTGTGAAAGCCTGACGTCCTCAGCCAGCCTTCAGAAGTAGTTTTGTGAAGTTTGGTCAGCGTTCAGATGTTCTTTCGATAAATTTTCCCACTTTATCTTATATCTATCCAAATATTTCTTCCTAAAATTGCATTCTTAACTGAAGAGACAATCTTTTTCACTCACTCAACTCTAATATTTATTGTATCTCTGGTCTCAGAGAACGAATTAATAGAATGTACGGGAGGGGATGTACATTTTAATGTACAGAGATAAGTGAATTTATTTTTATGCAGTTAAAAATATACAATCTAATGTAGTTTTTTTACTCTGATGTACTATACAAAGGAAGATTCTCAGGAATTTAAGAGGACATAATGATGGACCCTCCATCTAGTGGTGATGGTCTTCATTAAAGGCTTTTCTGAGAAATGATATCTGTGATGATATTGAAAGGTTGAATAAGAGTCTATAGACCAGAGGAGAGGGGAATCACAGGACAGAAAAGATCATTTCAGGACAAAGACTTTGTTAGACTCTAGTGTGATTTTCTACTAATAAAGGGGATGATTTCTGTACTGCTAATTTCGTTTATCATACGCTAGACACTTTATAATATGCTGGGAATACAGTGGTGGGTAAATAGTTATTTACTTAACTGTTTTTCCATGCAATAATTTATTTATTTAACTTGTAGTCTAATGGGGTAGAGAATAATTAACAAGATTATTACAAAATAAGTATAAAATTTCATGTTATTATAAGATGCTTTATAATATATGAGAAAATCTTCCCTGAAAATAATACTCTTAAGCTGAGACCTAAAAGGTCAATAGATATCAAGTAGGAAAAGATAAGAAAGAATTAATTTTCAACATGAAACAACAGAAGGCCAGTGTTGTCAGAGAAGACAGTATCAGAGGAAGTGCCTTAAAAGATGAAGATGGAGAAATAGGCAGAGGCTAAGCTGAACAGGGCCTGTTGGAGGAACGAAGGAAAAAAAAGTACCCTCTAAACTGAGAGGGCATCTTTTTTTTTTAATATCTTGCATTTATTTAGTATCTCATAGTTTACAATGCATTTTTACATTCACCATCTAATGTAACTTAGGAGACAAATTCTATGGAACAGCTAATGACTTATTCCATCACAGCCATCATTTCAAGAGGAAAGAAAGTGGTAGCTTTTATTTTTATATTATTTATTTGCTTTGGTGAGGTATAGTTGACTTACAATGTTATATGTTTCAGGTGTACAGCATAGTGATTCATAATTTTTAAAGGTTATACTTCATTTATTGTTATTATAAAATAATGGCTATATAATTATATACAATATGATTCTCTGTATTGTACAATATATCCTTGTAGCCTATTTATTTTATGAACGGTAGTTTGTCCTTCTTAATCCTCTACCACTCTCTTGCACCTCCCCCTCACTTCTCCCCGCTGGTAACTACTAATTTGTTTTTCTTTGCCTCTGTGAATCTGTTTCTATTGTTTTTGTTTATATTCAGTAGTTTTTTTCTAGATTCCACACATAAATGGTACCATACAGTATTTGCCTTCCTCTGTCTGATTTATTTCACTGAGCATAATACCTTCCAAGGCATCTTGAGACTGAAAAATAAGACAGAGAGCTCTATATAATCAATGGATCAGTTTTTTATAGAGAAACTTACTCAAAGGGTAGGATTGGAATCGGGAAGACAACCATCCAGAAGTGTTGACACCTGCACTCTGTACTACCAAGGGGCCTTAGGGACAGTTTTATAGTTAACCGAGAGCATGAGGGTGGGTGCTTGAAAGCAAACACACATTCCTAAGTTAACTGGGTAACTGGTCTTGTGGGTCCCGGGAATACATCAGGAAAGGTTTTCATCACTGGGGGATAACAGAACACAGAGGCTACTTTGTCCTAATGATTATTAAACAATATCTGTTACAAACCTATGACAAACCTAGACAGTGTATTAAAAAGCAGAGACAAAGGTCCGTATAGTCAAAGCTATGGTTTTTCCAGTAGTTGGGTATGGATGTGACAGTTGGACCATAAAAAAGGCTGAACACTGAAGAACCCATGCTTTTGAACTGTGGTGCTCGGGAAGACTCCTGAGAATCCTTTGGACAGCAAGGAGATCAAGCCAGTCAATCCTAAAGGAAATCAAACCTGAATGTTCACTGGAAGGGCTGATGCTGAAGCTGAAACTCCAATACTTTGGCCACCTGATGTAAAAAGCCAACTTATTGGAAAACACGCTGATGCTGGGAAAGATTGAGGGCAGGAGAAGAAGGGGATGACAGAGGATGAGATGGTTGGATAGCATCACCTACTCAATGGACATGAGTTTGAGCAAATTCCAGGAGGGCCAGGGAAGCCTGGTGAACTGCAGTCTGTGGAGCCCACCTGAAAAACAGCAACAATTAATTACAAAGCCTTAGATAACAGGGAAGTAATTCACTGCACAGTACAGTCCTGGTTAAGGTCAGCAAAAGGACAGGACAACCTGTAAGGAACCAAGATGGTGTCAGTTTTACTAATAGCCGTATATAGGGCCTTACAAGTGGAATGTGTTAATCTGGGTCCTCCAAGAAGCAAATGCCAAGACAGGATTTTATTAGGGGAAATAATGTGTAAAAGGAAATAGGAAATAATCAGGGAAAACTGGTAGGAAATTCAGACCATGATGTTAATTGGGTGCTAGCATCAAAAGTAAACTGATAATCAGTCCAAGGGATTTTCAGAAAAGCTTTCAGTGATACCTGGCACCAAAGTCTGTGGACAAAGACCTCTGTGTCTCCTAGAAAGGGATCTGCTGTAGTAACTGCTAAAGAGCAGCCTATGGGTATCATGGCCTTGCAAGTAAAACCAAAGATGGATTTCAAAACCCTGCAGCTTTATATTTTGCTGATTGCATCTTGGAGTCCACTTAACACATTCTTCTGAATTTACAATATCTGTAAACTGGTAGTTATATCTAATTACCAGATTAGATTCAAGTATAATTTCTTTGTCAGGAGAGCTTTGCTTTTAATCTTCCTTATGATGTCTTTTTTTTGATATATGGACATGTAATGTTTTGCTGTATTCAAATCTGTCAACACTTTCCTTTCTATTCCCTTTCTTGTTTGCAATGTTTAATCTGTGTCTATGCCATTCTGTGTAGTAGTATATGGACTTTAGACTGCCTGAATTAAATTCCTGTCCATGTTCATTATATGACGTTGGATAAGTTTCTCAATAAATTTAATATTTATTGAGTTCTTACAGTGTATTAGGCATTATTGTAAGCTTTATTTCTTTGGTTTTTGTCTCATTGCTTTTGTTTTATCTTGTTTTGTTTTAGTTTTGATATTTCTTTTCCATTTTTGTATCACAGTGTCTGAGGTGTAGGAGATACTCATTTGTTTAACAAACATTTACTTAACGCTGACTCTAGACCAAATATTGGGAATACAAAGAGGAATAAGATTTGATTTTTCCATATGTACTCCTCTTTGAGTAGTTGGAAAGATGGATTGCAACACATTAGGGATTTGATTTTTCTTCCTATAATAACACAACCTACTAGGTAGGAAGCAAAGATTTATTATTAAATGAGCATACGTGTATTGTTTCAATAACCTTAATATTTTAAAACTAAAGTAATATAATTTTTGCTTCTCTAATAGTTGAATACAAAATAGTTGAAAGCATGATTTTCCATAACAAAATAGGAACCTAGGAATGTTCCTAGGTGCATAGGAACCTGGAATGTTAGGTCCATGAATCAAGGCAAATTGGAAGTGGTCAAACAGGAGATGGCAAGAGTGAACATTGACATTTTAGGAATCAGGGAACTAAAATGGACTGGAATGGGTGAATTTAACTCCATGACCATTATATCTACTACTGTGGGCAAGAATCCCTTAGAAAAAATGGAGTAACCATTGTAGTCAACAAAAGAGTCTGCAATGCAGTAGTTGGATACAATTTCAAAAATGACAGAATGATCTCTGTTCGTTTCCAAGGCAAACCATTCAATACCACAGTAATCCAAGTCTACGCCCTGACCAGTAATGCTGAAGAAGCTGAAGTTGAACAGTTCTATGAAGAACATAAGACCTTCCAGAACTAATACCCCAAAAAGATGTCCTTTTCATTATAGGGGACTGGAATGCAAAAGTAGGAAGTCAAGAAATACCTGGCGTAAAGGCAAATTTGTCCCTGGAGTACAGAATGAAGCAGGGCAAAGGCTAATAGAGTTTTGCCAAAAGAACACATTGGTCTTAGTAAACACCCTCTTCTAACAACACAAGAGAAGACTCTACACTTGGACATCACCAGATGGTCAACATCGAAATCAGATTGATTCTAGTCTTTGCAGCCAAAAATGGAGAAACTCCGTACAGTCAGCAAAAACAAGACTGAGAGCTGACTGTGGTTCCAATCATGAACTCCTTGTTGCCAAATTCAGAATTAAACTGAAGAAAGTAGGGAAAACCACAAGACTATTCAGGTATGACCTAAATAAAATCCCCTACGATTACACAGTGGAAGTGAGCAATAGATTCAAGGGATTAGATCTGATAGATAGAGTCCCTGGAGAACTATGGACAGAGGTTCGTGACATTGTACAGGAGGCAGTGATGAAGACCAACTCCAAGAAAAAGAAATGCAAAAAGGCAAAATGGTTTTCTGAGGAGGCCTTACAAATAGCTGAGAAAAGAAGAGAAGTGAAAGGCAAAGAAGAAAAGGAAAGATATACCCATTTGAATGCAGAGTACCAAAGAAGAGCAAGGAGAGATAAGAAAGCCTTCCTCAGTGATCAGTGCAAAGAAATAGAGGAAAATAATAGAATGGGAAATACTAGACATCTCTTCAAGAAAATTAGAGATACTAAGGGAATATTTCATGCAAAGATGAGCACAATAAAGGACAGAAATGGTATGGACCTAACAGAAGCAAAAGATATTAAGAAAAGGTGGCAAGAATACACAGAAGAACTATATAAAAAAAAATTTTTTTCACAACCCCAGGTAATCACTGTGGTGTGATCACTCACCTAGAGCCAGACATCCTGGAATGTGAAGTCAAGTAGGCCTTAGGAAGCATCATTGCAAACAAAGCTAGTGGAGGTGATGGAATTCCACCTGAGCTATTTCAAATCCTAAGAGATAATGCTGTGAAAGTGCTACATCAATATGCCAGCAAATTTGGAAAACTCAGCAGTGGCCACAAGACTGCAAAAGGTCAGTTTTCATTCCAATCCCAAAGAAAGGCAATGCCAAAGAATGCTCAAACTACCACACAATTGCACTCATCTCACACATTAGCAAAGTATTGCTCAAAATTCTCCAAGCCAGGTTTCAACAGTACATGAACCGTGAACTTCAAGGTGTTCAATCTGGATTTAGAAAAGGCAGAGGAACCAAAAATCAAATTGCCAACATCCGTTGGATCATTGAAAAAGATAGAGAGTTCCAGAAAAACATCTATTTCTGCTTTATTGAGTATGCCAAAGCCTTTGACTGTGTGAATCACAACAAACTGTGGAAAATTCTTAAAGAGATGAGAATATCAGACCACCTGACCTTCCTCCTAAGAAATCTGTATGCAGGTCAAGAAGTAACAGTTAGAACTGGACATGGTTCCACATCAGGAAAGGAGTACGTCAAGGCTGTATATTGTCACCCTGCTTATTTAACTTATATGCAGAGTACATCATGAGAAATGCTGGATTGGATGAAGCACAAGCTGGAATCAAGAAATTCAATAACCTCAGTTATGCAGATGACACTACCCTTATGGCAGAAAGCTAAGAACTAAAGAGCCTCTTGATGAAAGTGAAAGAGGAGAGTGAAAAATTTGGCTTAAAACTCAACATTCAGAAAACTAAAATCATGGAATCTGGTCCCATCACTTCTTGGCAAATAGTTGGGGAAACAATGGAAACAGTGGCTGAATTTGTTTTTTTGGGGGGGGCTCCAAAATCACTGAAGATGGTGACTGCAGCCATGAAATTAAAAGACACTTGCTCCTTGGAAGAAAAGTTATGACCAACCTAGACAGCATATTAAAAAGCAGAGACATTACTTTGCCAACAAAAGTCCATCTAGTCAAAGCTATGGTTTTTCCACTAGTCATGTATGGATGTGAGAGTTGGACTATAAAGAAAGCTGAGGACAGAAGAATTGATGCTTTTGAACTGTGGTGCTGGAGAAGACTCTTGAGAGTCCCTTGGACTGCAAGGAGATTCAACCAGTCCATCCTAAAGGAAATCATCCTGAGTATTCATTGGAAGGACTGATGCTGAAGCTGAAACTCCAATACTTTGGCCACCTGATGCAAAGAACTGACTCATTTGAAAAGACCCTGATGCTGGGAAAGATTGAATGCAGGAGGAGAAGGAGATGACAGAGGAGGAGATGGTTGGCTGGCATCACCGACTCTATGGACATGAGTTTGAGTAAACTCCGGGAGTTGGTGATGGACAGGGATGCCTAGTGTGCTGCAGTTCATGTTGTCACAAAGAGTCGGGCATGACTGAGCGACTGAACTGAACTGAAGTGGTATATATACATAGCCAATAAAATAATTTGCATTCTGTATCTACACAGAATCCAAAAAATTATCTAGATATAGATAGTTGATTATTTATGTTTGGTCTGAAGTAAATGTATCAAATGTCTTCTCAGGTGGCACAGTGGTAAAGAACCCTCCTGCCCATGGAGGAGAAACAGGAGACATGGGTGCAGTTCCTGGGTTGGGAAGAATTCCTGAAGAAAGAAATAAGAAGCCACTCCAGTATTCTTGCCTGGATAATTGCTTGGACATAGGAGCCTGGTGGGCTACAGTCCATGGGGTTGCAAAGAGTTGGACACAACTGAGCGTGCACACATTACCTAAATGTATCAAATATCTGACCAGCACACTTTCAGTTGTCCTTTCTGTACCTGTGACAGAAGTTGCTATTCAAGAGTTACTATCTTTCTCTCTAGTCTTTATGTTTTTGGGCACAAAATGCTTTTCAGCACCTTGTTCTAGGTAGCTGTTATCAATCAATTCACACTGGTACATGAAACCTATTTGTTTCCCACAATCTCCATAGTATAAAATATGTTTTAAAAATACAATGTAAATGGCATAATCAATTATTTTAAGCAAAGTCTCTTAAATGTGTACCTGCTTAGTAAGTGTATTAAACTTTAATACATAACTTTTATTGACAATTTACTATATATTAGATACTGTATAAGTACTTTCCATATATTAACTCATTTAAATTTTATAATACTGTATAGTATCATTGTCACACTCATTTTACAGAAAGGAAGCTGAAGCACAGATGATTAAGTAACATGTATATGGTCCCACATCTTGTAAATGGGAGACCTGGGATTCACCTCTGGCTCCTGAGCCTATAGAGTTAACCACCATGAACTGAAACTGAATCTGTGTCAAGATATGCCTGAAAGTTGCTTTATCCACAAAATAAAAAGAAAACTAATAATCAAGTTCTAATCTGTGCTAAAGCATTAGAAAATACTAGCATTTTCAGGACTTCATATTTATTGCCAAGTTCAGTTCAGTTCAGTTCAGTCGCTCAGTTGTGACTCTTTGTGACCCGACGGACTGCAACACTCCAGGCGTCCCTGTCCATCACCAACTCCTGGAGTTACCCAAACTCATGTCCATTGAGTTGGTGATGCCATCCAACCATCTCATCCTCTGTCGTCCCCTTCTCCTCCTGCTCTCAATCTTTCCCAGCATCAGGGTCTTTTCAAATGAGTCAGTTCTTTGCATCAGGTGGCCAAAGTATTGGAGTTTCAGCTTCAGCATCAGTCCTTCCAATGGATATTTAGGACTTATTTCCTTTAGGATGAACTAGTTGGATCTCCTTGCTGTCCAAGGGACTCTCAAAAGTTTTCTCCAACACCACAGTTCAAAAGCATCAATTCAAAAGCAATCTTCTCCAACATCACAGTTCAAAAGCATCAATTTATTGCCAAACCAGTTACGAAATACATTATTTTAATTGACAGTGATGTGTGTATGCATATATATGGTGTGCTTAGTCACTCAGCCCTGTCCAACTCTGAAACCTCATGGACTGTAGTCCACCAGGCTCTTCTGTCCATGGGGATTCTCCAGACGAGAATATTGGAGTGGGTTGCCATGCCCTCCTCCAGGGGATCTTCTTAACCCAGGGATCAAACATGGATCTCCTGCAATGCAGGTGATTCTTTACCATCTGAGCCACTAGGAAAGCCCATATGTGTATGTGTGTGTGTGTGTTTTTTTTAAGGAAGCATTATGGGAAGTTAGACCACAAGGTAAAACATGCAGATGTACCTATTATATTAATACATACTTTTTGGAGTACACTATGCTGTACTGAAACCATTACATGACAAAATTAGGAAACATGGGTGCCAGTGTTTGTGTTGTTCCTTACCTCTTCATGCCTCAATGAAGAACATCATTGGCATCCAGGGAAATAAATACATGTATTCATTGCTGTTAGCACTGTCAATTAAAATAATATATTTGGAAACTGGTTTGGCAATAAATACTTAGTCTTAAAAATGTTAATATTTTTGATCCACTAATCCCAATCTGGGAAAACTTCCAAAGAAATAATTAAAAAAAAAAAGAACAACAGATACTTACACATCAAGGTTACTTTAGTAAGTTAAAGTAATAAACAACTAATATGTCCCAGACTGAGATGATGTGGAATGAACTATTTTAAATTTATTACCATGCTCATTATCATAGCATTAAATATTAGTGTAGAATAATAGGTGTCAGGAATGAAAAATAATTGCCAAAGTAAGTTTAATGCCTTTAAATTAAAGAATCAATTTTAGCTGAAATGAAAATTATCATAATGAACTGATATGGCATTATGTCAATAAATCAGTGAGAAAGGAGAGTCTACCATGTATGTGTGAGTGGGTACATAGTTCAGAGATTTCTGGGGAATAGAGTTGGCTCAAGTAGGATTTCAATAGAACTGCTTAACTAAAGAAATTTTTCCAGAGAAAATTTAAAATGGTTGTTCTAATGCCAGAAATCCTAATAATGTAAAGATACTGACTTGTGGTCAAAGAATCCACTTAGAATGAACATTCCAGGACTTTATGTCACAACATACTATGATAGTTATTTTACACATCAGAATGGACAGTTGACTTTACAGAGTTACAAAGAGGGAAAGTTGAGTCATTTCAAGTAGAGGGGTAATGTGCATGTTGCATTCCTATTATTGTGCATAAAATATCCAGGAAAAAAGAAAGTCTCTAAGATACTCTATCAACACTGGCGACTAGAGTCTCTTAACTCTTGCAAACCAAAAATAGGGCGATTTGTAACTTTATTGTATCTACTGAACATTTACTATATGCTAAACACTCAGACTCTTCCCAAGTATTATCTCAATTAATCTTTACAACAGCCTTACTCCTTTTTTTATGAATAACCACAAGAAAATTAGTATTATTTTTGCATTATGTGCTGTGCTGTGCTTTGTTGCTTAGTCATGTCCCACTCTTTGCGACCCCATGGACCGTAGTCCATCAGGCTACAGTGGGCAGGGACTTGGAATTTCTGACCAGCATTTGACCCCTCCAATGGGCATTCTTTGCTCCATAGCTGCCCATTGGGTTATGCTACCTATTGCCTATTCAGAAACAAATCATTTTCCCCCCCACTAAAACTTAGCCCAGGAATTAGAAAAGACACTACTCTAAAGGATGTCTTATATTCTTATGTTTACTAAACTAATTTCATTACATTTCATAGTATTAGGACTCTTTCTGCACCTTTAGTCCTTTTACTATCTTTAATTCAAAGTGTTTTGATAATAAAACCACTTCATATGCTTGGGAAAAAATAATAAGCATCACTAAAGAACTTCCCTGATGGCTCAGATGGTAAAGAATCCATCTGCATTGGAGCAGATCCAGGATCAATCCCTGAGTCCAGAAGATCCCCTAGAGAAAGAACTGGCAACCCACTCCAATATTCCTGCCTGGGAAACCCCTGGACAGAGGAGCCTGTCAGGTTACAGTCCACGGGGTCACAGTCAGACATGACTGAAGGGCTTTCACTTGACTACTATGCAAAGAACATAAAAGCATCTTCATCTACACCATACTCTATTCCTAGTCCTTCTTCCTGGAAGTATCCACTTTTCAATATTTAAGACAATATCTATGGATTCTCTGCTGTTTGAAAAAATTTCATGTATTTGCACAACCTCTCATGTTCCTTCCCAATTCTTCTTCAATAAAAAATAATAAATTTTGTGTGTGAGTGTCTGTCCTATCAGAAATTTAACTTGAAATTATATACTTAAGCTTAAATGATTGACTTTACAAGATGAGGGACTTATAGGATGAGAAGTGCATTTTCATTTTCACTTCTTTTTACTTCTAGTGACCCTTTCCTTTGTCAATTTTCTGTCAGACAATTGTCATTATTTCTAACATTTTCATAATGCCTATTATGAACATGAAAACCATAAATCATTGTAGAACCAAATAATATGACTAACTTACAGAAAGAGAAATATAATTATAATTTACATATCTTGTCAGCTGAATTATAATCAAAATGAATAAATTCTATATTCACATATTTCATCAATTATTCACAATGGTACCACATTTTAGTTTCCATTCTGTATAGATTTCTGTCTTCTCTGTACTTTCTACTTATTTTTCTTTTTGCCATTATTGATAGGTGATATATATATATACATTATCTACACAATATCATTAAGATTTTCCAAGTTCTTATTTATATATTATAAATTTTGCGTGTCTACTCTCTTATTAAACTTTTTGACTTCCTGTTCTAATTTAAACCATTTGTTTTCTTTGCCTATATACATATATAACTATATACAACTGACTGTTTATTGCATTCCTGGTTTAGCTTCATTGTTGGTGGATTTCCATGTCTTTTTCTCTTTTAGATCATTTTTCTATTCTGCTGAAGTTTGTCCTAAATGAATTTTAGGGGCAGAGAAGATAAATTTCTACACATTTGCATGTCTGAAATGATCTCTTTAATTTGTCTTCACATTTATTTGACAGTTTGGTGAGGTATAGAATTAAGGGGCAAATTCATTTGATTTTGAAAATTTGAAGACATTTTTGCCAGCTACTTCATCTTCTTATATTCAATGTTGATGAGAAGTCAGGTGCCTTCCATAATGAATGTTCTTTTTTTTTCTGCTAGGTGAAACTTTTAATTTATTTTCTTGCATATATCTTCAAAATTTTTTAACTAAAATGTTTTATTGGAATATAGTTGATTTACAGTGCTATATTAGTTTCAGGTATACCACAAAGTGATTCAGTTATACATATGTGTGCACGCGTGCTAAGCTGCTTCAGTTGTGTCAGACTCCACGCAACCCTATGGACTGTAGACCATCAGGGTCCTCTGTCCATAGCGTTCTCCAGGCAAGAATACTGGAGTGTGTTGCCATACCCTCCTCCAGGGGATCTTCCTGACCCAGGTATCAAATTCACATCTCTTCAGTCTTATGCAGTGGCAGGTGGGTTCTTTACTACTAGTACCACCTGGGAAGCCCATTATACATGTACATATATACATTCTTTTTCAGATTCTTTTCCCAAATAGGTTATTACATAATATTGAGAGAGTTCCCTATATTATACAGTAGGTCCTTTTTGTTATCTCTTTTATATATAGTAGTAAGTGTATGTTAATCCCAAGCTCCTAATTTATCCCTCCCCTACCACATTTCCCCTCTGGTAACCATAAATTTCTTTTCTAAATCTATCAAGTCTGTTTCTGTTTTGTGAATAAATTCATTTATATCATTTTTAATTAGATTCCATACATGAGTTATTTCATATGACATTTGTCTTTGTCTGACTTACTTCACTTAGTACATAATCGATGAATTTTTAGATTGTCATGATGGACTAGCCTGATCATTGCCCCAATCAGCTGTGCACTTTAAACCCCGCCACTGCTTATCCTGGAATAGCATGTTTGTCTCCATCACTGCCTCTCCCAAGGTGTATTCAGAGTTAGAGTCTTCTTCATACATTTGTATATGTTGTTGCCCAATTTCCATTATCTAGAAATTCATAAAAATGTGTTTTATACATGGAAATTTGTCTTAAGTTGCATATATATATATATATATTAAAACCTCTTTTACAGTCATTCCAATAGGAATGACTTGGGAGGTGGGAAAAAATGTGTGTTCTGTCACCTGGAACAGGAAATACCTCATCGCTAATGTCCACAGATCCACAATAAATGAGCCTACCTATTTTCTCGAACGAAATGGACACAATTAGTAGTTGTGGTTAACAGAATGAGTAGACTAAATAAGGAATATAAAATTATTATGGGTGGTCCTTTCATTTAATAGACAGCAGTGCAAAGGTAAACCATGTCTAAAATCTGGTTTGATATAAAATATCAGGATTTTAGAGACGGGTATGGCAACCCACTCCAGTATTCTTGCCTGGAGAATTCCGTGGTCAGGGGAGCCTGATGGGGTACAGTCTGTGGAGTCACAAAGAGGTTGACATAACTGAGCGACAAGTGTACACACACACCCACACACCCCAAGGCCTTTATTCAGCTGAAGAGAAAGCAAACTCACCTTCACAATCATCCTTCCTTTGCTGTAATTTTTTATACTTGTATTAAAGTATTTTTTGACTGAAAGGAACAGAATTCAATCCTGATTTGCCTACTCAAAGAAATGGAATTTTTAAGAGATTTTGGAGTGTCAGTAAATCTAAAGGACAATTGAATAGACAACAAGGAAATGGCAGAAGTCAAGGAAGCTCTAGGAACTGAAGCAGTCAGTATTCATGAACCCTTTTTTTTAGGGCAGAAAATCAACACCTTTATTGACTCCCATTCATTATATCCATTCCAAATTCTTGGTAGAGAGCTACTGATAGGCTCACTATTTGTTAGGAATCTGCCCCTCAGTCAGTGAGGAGTAGAGTTACATAATATAAACAGAGTCAAAAATCAGCCCTTACAGAATGCTGCTGATCTGAAGCATTAGCAAAATGTCTGTGCTTTGTGTGGCGATTATGCCTCTCACTTCACTCAAACAACATTTAGGGTGTAGTGTCACAGTGAAGCTCATTAGCCACTGAGCTCAAAGATGAAAACATCCTTAGAATAAACTTCCTGGCTGCTATCACTACATAGGAAATTCAGTAGCTCATGTTGGAAACAAAATTCTTCTTTCTATATATTTTTCATAGTTTCAGATGCAAAAAATACTAGGGCCTGAAAAAGCAGAAGGTACTTTCATTTGTAATATTTACATACGTTTATACCTCTTCCAAACAAATAAGCAAACAAAACCCAGCAAAATTGAGAGGGGAAGATACAGTTAGTCAAGCAATGAATGCAAACAGAATAAATGATCAAACCTAAGGAGGCATTTCACGAATATGTCAGTTGGCTCTAAGAAGCACCCTATTGTAGCTTTACTCTTGTAAGTTAATATACAATCCTAAATTGAGACTATGACATCCATGTTTAAAATCATAGAAATATGTAAGTCAAAAAGATGACATAGAAAATTGTCTCATGTTATAGATAAGAAAACAGTCTCAGAAAAAAAAATTGTATGCTAAGACTAAAGAGTTGCTATTGTAAGAGGAAGACTCCAATGCAGACCTCTCACCCCAAATTCAGGGCTCTTTGAACTAGTTTCTAGTATGGTATTAACAGTATTACAAGACGATTCTATTCTGTCCACTGCTGGAATCTTTTGGTAATAATTGGGGTTATTCTACTGGGAAAAAATTCTGCTGCATTCTATAAAAGAATGAGTTTTCTCCAAATCGATTCTCTATTTTATTTTTAGGATGAGTCTTTGCCTAGAAAGGTTGAAATTGTCATTAATATCATTTTGATTAGTTTCATACTTGTATTTGAGGACTTTTATATAGCTATGTGTTATGACTAAGCTTACTGCCCTGAGATTTTAATTAATAATTAATTTAAACATTTTTTCTGATGACTTCTGATCGTTTCACTTGATCAAAGTGCCTTTATTAATTTCTTTATTAAATTTCTAATCCAAATGCTTATTTAAGCAGAAAATAGGAGCTGAATATTTTTGAGTATGGCAATAGAAATCTAGATATGTTTTCTACTTTTGAGAAATTCATAGGATAGATAAAGAGAGATACAATAAAATAATTATGATGCAATGTAATAGGTGATATAGAAAAAAATTAATGTTATGAAAAAATGTAATACTTTTCACGATGTGTATATGTGAAAGGTTATAGCTCCTTTCCTCAAGGATTTCACAATTCGAGACCTTCAGTATTATTCGTTATCCAACAAAGCCTTATTGTGAACACGATTTTCATGATCATATTTTTTTAGAAATGGGGATAATGTTATTTAGTGATTATTGGTAATTATTAAGTGAGAAATCAGTAAATAATATCATCCTCATTTTTAAAAATGAAAAAACTGATACTCAAAAGCTTAAAGCTATAGGATCTTAAAAATTTTTTTAACTCCAAAAATTCTACCAAAGTTCCATATCCTTTAGTTAGTATTTATTATGCACTCAGTAAATATTGCTTGAATATTAGATGGTTGAGAGGTGGAACATGGAAGATAGTGACATTTAAATGGTAGATAACAAGATAACGATGTGTGGTGGATTGTATCAATTAAAATAAGTGAAAGAGAAAATAACGTGTGTCACCAACTGAACATTGCCAGGCTCCTGACACATAGGAAATGTTTATAAAAAATTTTCCTAAATGGAATCAAAAATTTGGATTTCATATTGACCATGTTAGTATTATTTGGGATACAACTTTTAAAGGCCTAATTGACTCCAGTTAAATTCAACAGCAGAAATAATAACACCATGAATCTTCAAACTGGCAGTTGAATCAATCTGTATTTATATGTATATTAGGAAGCCATAATTCATTCTCATTGGATGCCAGTTAATGAGATGTTTTGTCTTAGTGAGCTTCTCTATATAAACTATGTTTTTAATCTAACTTAAATGAGAAAGCCAATTTTCCATGCCTCCCTGGGATTTTGCCTAGAGACAAACTCCTTTAAAACCCTAAATTCCTTTGCTGCATTGCTTTAATGACATTCTTTTATTAAAATGCTCATGAACATTAAAAAAAATAAGAGAGTCATATTTATACTTATAAAAACATGCAAAGAAAGATAAACATATGTAATTCCAATGTGCAGTATATTTGTCTGTCTCTTCCTCCGTCACCACAATTTGCTGAGCAGTTTGAAGAAAATTTGTGATCTGCAGTGCACCCTGCAGAGACTTAACATCATCCTGCTGTTTCTTCAATAGTAAACAGTAAACTCTACTTGGGTTTCCCAAACAATTACAAGATAATTAAGCTTAGCACTTTAAGGATGAGTTCATGACTAGAACTGACCTCTTCTTGGCTAAATAGTGCTCTGAGGGCAAAACAATTATAGATCGTTTTAACAACCCCCTCCCCACCACACATACACACAAACACAGAGTAATCTATGTCCTTTGTAATGGTATCTATTAAAAAATACTGCCATTTTTCCAATGAATTTAAATGTTTTGTAGACCAAAAACTTTTCTAATTACACATGAGCAGAAATTGAGATACATTTCTTGAGACATGGCGACACACATGAAACCTCTCACTGAGTAAAATCAGAACACTAGAAGCCAGCAGAAACTTATCATCAAAATGTACTCACCTGAAGAACGTACAAGAAACCAGTAGTAAGGGAAAGAAAAAAAAGTCTCTAGAGACCCTCCAATCACTCCATCTCTTAGTTCCTTCTGCTTCTTCGGCCCTGTGTTTTGGTGAACAGGAAGTAGATGGAAGAACTCGCCCTTATACGCCTCTTCTAAAAGAGGCAAAGTCACATACTCTGGGTAGGCGCGCATATAGGACACACAGGACTTCTAACAAGGAGACTGTTGGGAATTCCCTGGCTGTCCACTGGTCAGGACTCTGAGCTTTCACTGCTTTTCATGCAGGTTTAGTTCCTGATCAGGGAGCTAAAATCCCTCAAGCCATGTGGTACAGCCCAGAAAAAAATGAAAGGGTAACTATTTTTAATCTCTCCTTACTTGCCTACCCTTTGGAGTTAGTTGGACTTCATACAATATAAATTCAAAACTGAATTTTATCTCTCAACCTGTTTATATATCTGTAAAATGAGGCCAGTAGCTTCTCATAGGAATTTGTAAGAATTAATGTATGTAAAAGTGTTTATTGAATTTCTGAGGATAAAGTATTTGAAATGTGTTGAATGAATCAGTTCTATCATTTAATTTTTTAAAATACCTGTGGAAGTTAGGATTAAGACGTGGCACACATGGTCCTTGTATATCCTGGTACTGAATCTAGATGTTGATTCCAAGATAAATTTGAAGTCATTGAAGAGTTTTAAGTGAGGAAGAGAGGTAAGATGATTTGACTTACATTTTTCTTTTAAATTAGTTTATTTACCTATTTTTTAACTTAACAATATTATATTGGTTTTGCCATACATTGACATGAATCCACCATGGATGTACATGTGTTCCCCTTCCAGAACCCCCCTCCCACCTCCCTCCCCATCCCATCCCTCTGGATCATCCTGGTGCACCAGCCCTGAGTACCCTGTCTCATGCATTGAACCTGGGCTGGCAATTCGTTTCACATATGATAATTTACATGCTTCAGTGCCATTTTCCCATATCATCCCACCCTCGCCCTCTCCCATAGAGTCCATAATACTGTTCTATTTATCTGTGTCTCTTTTGATGTCTCGCATACAGGGTTATCTTTACCGATTTACTAAATTCCACATATGTGTGTTAGTATACTATATTGGTGTTTTTCTTTCTGGCTTACTTCACTCTGTATAATAGGCTCCAGTTTCATCCACTTCATTAGAACTGATTCGAATGTTTTCTTTTTAATGGCTGAGTAATATTCCATTGTGTATATGTACCACAGCTTCCTTATCCATTCGTCTGCTGATGGGCATCTAGGCTGCTTCCATGTCCTGGTTATTATAAACAGTGCTGCGATGAAAATTGGGGTACACGTGTCCCTTTCAATTCTGGTTTCCTCAGTGTGTATACCCAGCAGTGGGATTTCTGGGTCATATGGCAGTTCTATTTCCAGTTTTTTGAGGAATCTCCACACTGTTCTCCATAGTGGCTGTACTAGTTTGCATTCCCACCAACAGTGTAAGAGGGTTCCCTTTTCTCCACACCCTCTCCAGCATTTATTGCTTGTAGTCTTTTGGATAGCAGCCATTCTGACGGGCGTGAAATGGTAGATCATTGTGGTTTTGATTTGCATTCACCTTGATGGATCTGTGGGAAGCTCCTTGAATAATAGCAAGAAATTGACAGGAAACAATTGATGAGGCTTTTGCAACTGTCAGATGAGAAATGATGATGATTTAGGCCAACTGGTATTGGAGTAGATCAAGTGATGTTTAAACAAGAATACTTAGTTACAGATTGGGTGGAAGTTTCTGGAAAGATGCTGGGTAACAGGAAACAATTTAGAATGAAATTCAAACTTTGCTGTTAGCAACTGGGAGGACATAGAAATGTCATTTTAAAGTATGAAGAAAAAATAGATTGTGTAAGAAATGTGCTGGCACATTTCATTAAAATTTTGGAAACACAATTTAGATCGCTTTCTCATATCATGCAGTCAAAGAAGTTCCAGAGAGATTATTGCACTGACTGAGGAAAGACTGAGAACCAAATTTAATAGAATAAAGTGCAGATAAAAATGTATCTTATTTTTGTCTGAGGAATTTCTAATTTGGAGAAGGAAATGGCAACCCACTCCAGTGTTCTTGCCTGGAGAATCCCAGGGACGGGGGAGCCTGGTAGGCTGCCGTCTATGGGGTCGCACAGAGTCGGACACGACTGAAGTGACTTAGCAGCAGCAGCAGGAATCTCAGAAAAAGTAAAAGAATAAATAAATTGGGAAAATGGAAACATTTGAATACAAATATCTGAAAACTTTTCAATACCAAAATAAATGGTGAATAATATAAAATGGGTTTTCCTGGTGACTGAGATGGTGAAGAGTAAGCCTTCAATGCAGGAGACCTGTGTCTGATACCTGGGTCAGGAAGATCCCCTGGAGAAGGGAATAGCAACCCACTCCAGTATTCTTGCCTGGAGAATTCCATGGACAGAGGAGCCTGGTGGTCTACAGTCCATGGGGGTCACAAAGAGTTGGACATGACTGAGCAACTAACAAACACAGACACATAAATATATAATAATAATATAATTAACTTAAAAATACAAATGACAGGAGGGAAAATTAAGCAATATAATTCTTGAAAGAGGATTGCTATTTCATATTTATCAAGGATAAATTGGAAGGGTAAAGCAGATAATTTTAATAAAGCTAAAGAGTAAGTGTACAGGAGGGAAGAGCTAACACAAAGCTTTTTATATAATAGTTACAAATGAATATTGGAAGCCTTAAACTGGAGTGATCTGAGCAAGAAGAGACACATTAAAAAGTATAAATTTTATCAAAAGGTCAGTGGAATAATAATCAAAGATGCTCATATGACTAAGAAAAATCTTGGCTACAAAGCAGGGAGTGGTTTTGTGTGGTCAAGACCAGAAACAAAAAATTTGGTTAGAATCATACAGGAACCAAATTCTTTTAAAAAGTTATAAAAATAACGATATAATCACTTGGTGGAATAAGGGATGCTATTACAAATGACTCCTAGGAAGTTGTGCCATTCCTGAGAGTTCTTTTATAACCTTCATTTATATCTGGAAAGTAGTTTTGTTGTCTGCTTACAAAAAACATCTTTCATGATACAGTTTTTAAGTTTTTTGTGTTGTGTTCTCCGCTTGCTCCCACCATCTCTATTTCTAGCCAAATGTCTTTCTAGCTAAAGTGCTTTAGGTTTTATGCTTCATTTTATGATTGTGAAATTAAAACTGCTGACTTGTATAGATAAGTGCCTATATTTGATTCTGGTTGTTAAAAATGTGGGTCAAATCTTTGACCCAGTAAACTCTTTCGTGGGACTTTATCATATTTAAATAATCCAAAAGCAGATAAAGAAGACTACTTGAAACAAAAGAATTATAAATGATGAATTGAGTAACATAATATGTCCTGTATCACAATAAAATAAAATAGCCATTAGAATGACTATCATAAAGAATATAGCAACAAGAATATTCTGATGAGTCATTTTAAGCAAGAGTATAACTGTGTATCTACACTACGGTTTAAGCATTGTAAAAATAATATGTATTTAGGGACCAGGTCTGGATAGGAGCAATAGAAATGAAAACAGTTTGATTCACAGAGGTGATCAGTTAATGGTTCTCAAACTATAGTGTGCAAATGAATCAGCTAAAATACTTTTTCAAAATTACCATTTCTAGGCCCACCCTGAGATTTATATTCAATTACTCTGAAGAGAGACTTCAGATAAAGCGTTGTCAAGTAATTCTGAGGCAGGTCATAAGTAGTTCTCTGTTGGGGACACTGTGACAAGATCAGGGGTGATTTAAAGGATTTATAATCACAGTATTAAAATTCACCTGTGTGCTTATATTGTTTGCCCCACAAATGAAATACACTGCACTGATTGTATTGCCCTTAGTCAAAATATGATAGACTAAATTATACACGTGCATGTGCTAAGTCACTTCAGTTGTGTCCGACTCTTCATGACTCTGTGGACTGTAGCCTGCCAGGCTCCTCTGTCCATGGGATTCTACAGGCAAGGATACTGGAGTGGGTTGCCATGCCTTCCTCCAGGGTATCTTCCTGATGCAGGGATCAAAACCGAGTCTCCTAGAGCTCCTGCATTGCAGCCTGATTCTTTACCACTGAGTCACTGGGGTAGCTCAAATTATACAAAGTTGACATAATAATATTATGATATGAAGTGAAGTGAAGTGAAAGTCGCTCAGTCATGTCTGACTCTTTGTGACCCCATGGACTATACAGTCCATGGAATTATCCAGCTGGAGTGGGTAGCCTTTCTCTTCTCCAGGGGATCTTCCCAACCCAGCAATTAAACCCAGGTCTCCCGCATTGCAGGCGGATTCTTTACCAGCTGAGCCACAAGGGAAGCCCAAGAAAACTAGAGTGTGTAGCCTATCACTTCCCCAGTGGATCTTCACCAGGGTAGCCCAAATTATACACAGTTGATGTATAATATTGTGATATATACATGCATGTTTCTGATCCACATTAACGATTTTTTTTTTATTACCTGTGTCTGTGGGACTCTATTTTTCCCTATCTACTCCCTGGAATAGACTGACTCAATTTGCTGCTATTCAGTCCTCAATATTGATAAGGGTAAATGATAGATTTACATAAATGTGTTGTTTGATAAAGACCTTTAATGATAGTTCTCTAATGGAGGAGGGTTAGAGTTAAGCCCTCTGTCATGGGTTCAGTATTCACATTTCTAGGTGCCTATACTTAGCTGTATCTCAGCTATCCTCCTGCCTCCTCAAACCTGGTTTCATTTACCCTATTGAAGCAGATCCCATCTATAACCCAACACACATATTCTTGCACCACTGTTTTCTTGCTGGCACTCTCCCTAGTGTGTTGAATTGCCTCTCTTGGAAATTCTAGTTAGCTTCCTGCTTTAAAGGGACTTATCAGTAGGAAGCATATAGCTATAGCTTGCTATGATTAATTGATGATTGCTACCTAAATGACTGCTGTACTTAAAACTGTGGCTGGCATATACTTAGAAAGTATACAACAAAGGTTAGGGGTTACACACTGCATATGTTAGTCTGCATTGATACTAACCCCAACCATCTCCATATCGACATTGGATACTTGAAGTGTTAGTCACTCAGTCGTGTCCAACTCTTTGTGACCCCAGGGACTGCAGCCCCACCAGGTCCCTCTCTCATGGCATTCTCCAGGCAAGAATACTGGAGTGGGTTGCCATTTCCTTCTCCAGGGGATCTTCCCCACCCAAGGATCAAACCTGAGTCTCCCACGTTGCAGGCAGACTCTTTACTAACTGAGCCATCAGGAAAGCTTTGGATACTTGAACTGGACTTTAAATAAGTTAACCTCTGTGGATTCATGAATGGCCTACACTTCCAACTTTTTCTGGTCCCTGTTTCATCTTTCACACTGTCTACTCATAGGAATGAAGTTTCAGCAAGTGTTATACCCAATGTTATCATGTTTATAATGATTATATTAGAAAATATATGCAATTTCTAAGTAGACTTAGTCACATTAATAATCTTTCCCGTGTGTACTATACAAACTAGCTCTGTATTGAAAAGAAGGAAGAGGACGCAATACTATGTCAGGAACTTGGCACACATAATTAAGTTTACCTCGTAACAATTCCATAATACATGAGGAAAGTGAAACTTGTAGATAATAAGAGGTTTTAACAAAGTGACAGAGGCATGATTTCAAATCATATCTGGCTAGAATCCTTTTTTTTTTTTTTTTTGCTACTATGCTACAAATGCTAGTCAATCTGTCTAATTTGTTGAATTTAGTAAGTAAAAACAAATCACTTAGAAGGAAAGGTTTATTGCCAACAGCATGATGTCAGACAAGCCAAGCTGTTGAATTAAGGTATTTAGCTTGTGTATTTTAAATTTTTCTAGGACTGCTTATCCTAACTATTGGGCTATTGTATAACTTTAGATTTTGATCAAGTCCAAAAATAATGAAAGAGAAAAGAAAAATGAGATTTTATATACTATGGACAAATTCTTGACATAAAATTAATGTGCAGGGCAAATGGGGAGCTGAGCAAAAATGATTAATTGCTCATTAAAATTTACCTTGGTATTAAAGTATGTCAAGGGCATATAGTTCTGAGGCCTATCGGACAAAACTAAGAGTGTGAGCAAAATAAGAAATGGCCATGAGGTCATTCCTTTGTTCTGTTCTGTGAGCTTAATAGCCATGAGAACCATTACATAATGACGGACACGATGATACAGATCAAAAATGAACAACGCAGCGATGCAAATTGAGAGGCTGGTATTGGTTTGACTTGGATAGGAATAATGAATAAGCAAGGTCAGGTCATGTGAGAATTCTTATTGTATTTAAGAGCTCTAATAAGAGTTTTAAACAGAAATTGTAGTTTGTATTTTAAAGATGTCAGTACCTTTTTCATTAAAATGCTCATGGAGACAAAGATAACACATACAAATTATTCTGAGAATTAAAGATGTGTATCAACCATTGGAAAGGGACCTCGAGGAGTTTACATGAACCACCAGAACTAGATAAAACTGGATTGACAAATACAATTATAACCTATGTATTAATTCCTGGTGGGAGGAAGTGGAGATTGAGGAGAATAGGAAATCAGTGTAAAATATGGTTTTATTCCTTCCAACATAAGTTGGAGACTTTACATTAAAACAATCCAAACAACTACAGATTTACCTATGGGTATGCTTTCTTTACAGCTAGAATCAGGGCCACAGGCCACCCACCTGTCCCTCATGAATACCTCTCCTTTTGCATCTATTCAAAGAAACAAACTCTCAGAATATGATATACAGTAGCACATAGAAGAAGGGGAGGACTAAGATGGTGTTGTATTTCTTCACATGTGTTTTCACGTATATACATTGATGTATATGCAGAGAGAGTGTAATATTGATATAAATAATGCTAAAGATTGTAGGCTTTTATGTATTCTGATGGGAAAAGAGCCACAGATACATTTTTACCTCATCTTCATTTGTTACTGCACTGAAATTGAGACAATCTTCATTTATATCAAGATCAATTCAATTTTGTCAATTTAATGTGCTTTTAACTCTTAACCTTTTATTTTGACATTTCTTACATAGAAGTACTATACATTTCATGTTTATTTATTTTTAATTGTATGTTAAACATTTTATTCATAATTATCAAGCTGGTATTGTTACTATGGAGGAAACGTATTACCATTTAAATCAGAAGACCATGGTGAGAATTTGGAATAGAACAGAGAATTGATTAATAGACTCAACGATTCAGTCAAATAATGCTTTTACCTAAGTAGGAGCTAAAATGATAATGGCTTGAACATTAGGTAATTATATAACTAAAATCTAGGGACAAAGACTTTGTGATCACTTCCTTCTATAAGTTACAAGATTCCTATTGCTGATTTTAACTTAAATTAAGTATACCCCATTATTGTCACAGACAAGAATCTGGTCCTGTCACAGCCAATGTTCCTATTCATTAGGAAACCTCAGCAAAATCTAAAAAGGCAAACCCCAAAACTTGCAAACTTCATTTAGAAATTTGAATGACACAAGTATTTCCTAAGTAAGTGAATTTATATTCATCCAGGAAATCTTGAAGTGAGAATACAGTAGTTTGAGGAAATCAGAATTATACATTTTTTAGTTAAAAAATAAACTAGTCTTCAAGGTATCTACAGACAGTGAAGTCCATGTATTAAACAATGTTCCAAGATCTTTGACCCAAAATATTCAAAGTAGCTTCACATTACACAAGGTCATCTCCTGAGTAAAACTTAGAGTAACACTTAAAGTCAGAGGAAGCTGGAATTTCTAAATAACTGTGAGGAAATAAGAAAAATCAACAAATACTAGCCTCTTGAGTTCACTGGTGTCTGCCTCAACCCTGACTCTGATAGGACTTTAAGGAAAGCAAATGTAGACCAAGAAAAATGATAGGTACTGAGAGTGAGTGGCAGCTACCACTAGAAAAAATTATTCAATTATCCTACAGAAAGGCAAGACAAAAGCAACACAGAAATTTAAAACAAAATTAAAATGGCCAACTTCTGCCTCAATATGTCAGTAATTATGTTAAATGCAAATGGTCTAAATACACCAATAAAAGACTGAGATTGGCAGAGTGAATTTAGTAATGTGTCCCAACAATGTGCTCTCTACAACACATTAAATATAACATCAGTTCAGTTCAGTTCACTTCAGTCACTCAGTCGTGTCCGACTCTTTGCGACCCCATGAATCACAGCACTCCAGGCCTCCCTGTCCATCACCAACTCCCAGAGCCTACTCAAACTCATGTCCATTGAGTTGGTGATGCCATCCAGCCATCTCATCCTTTGTCATCCCCTTCTCCTCCTGCTCCCAATCCTTCCCAGCATCAGGGTCTTTTCCAATGAGTCAATTCTTCACATGAGGTGGCCAAAGTATTGGAGTTTCAGCTTCAACATCAGTCCTTCCAATGAACACCCAGGAATGATCTCCTTGAGGATGGACTGGTTGGATCTCTTTGCAGTCCAAGGGACTCTCAAGAGTCTTCTCCAACACCACAGTTCAAAAGCATCAATTCTTTGGTGCTCAGCTTTCTTTACCGTCCAACTCTCACATCCATACAGGACCACTGGAAAAACCATAGCCTTGACTAGATGGACTTTGTGGACAAAGCAATGTCTCTGCTTTTTAATATGCTATCTAGATTGGTCATAGCTTTTCTTCCAAGGAGCAAGCGTCTTTTAATTTCATGGCTGCAATCACCATCAGCAGTGATTTTGGAGCCCAGAAAAATAAAGTCTCTCACTGTTTCTATTGTTTCCCCATCTATTTGCCATGAAGCGATGGGACCGGATGCCATGATCTTAGTTTTCTGAACGTTGAGCTTTAAGCCAACTTTTTCACTCTCCACTTTCACTTTCATCAAGAGGCTCTTTAGTTCTTCTTCACTTTCTGCCATAAGAGTGATGTCATCTGCATATTTGAGGTTATTGATATTTCTCCCGGCAATCTTGATTCCAGCTTGTGCTTCCTCCAGCCCAGCATTTCTCATGATGTACTCTGCATATAAGTTAAATAAGCAGGATGACAATATACAGCCTTGACGTACTCCTTTTCCTATTTGGAACCCGTCTGTTGTTTCATATCCTGTTCTAACTATTGCTTCCTGACCTGCATACAGGTTTCTCAAGAGGCAGGTCTGGTATTCCCATCTCTTTCAGAATTTTCCACAGTTTCTTGTGATCCACACCGTCAAAGGCTTTGGCATAGTCAATAAAGCAGAAACAGATGTTTTTCTGGAACTCTCTTGCTTTTTCAATGATCCAGCGGATGTTGGCAATTTGATCTCTGGTTCCTCTGCCTTTTCTAAAACCGGCTTGAACATCTGGAAGTTCACGGTTCACGTATTCATGAGGCCTGGCTTGGAGAATTTTGAGCATTACTTTACTAGTGTATAACAACATAGGTAGGTTGAAAATGAAAGGATGGAAAAAGCTACATCATATACACATCAAACAGAGGAAAGCAGGAATGGCTGTGTTAATTGACTTCAGAGCAAAGAAAATTACCAGAGACAGAGACATATTGTATAATAAAAGAATTAATCCACTAAGAAGATTTTGCAACCCTAAATGCATCAAACAGCAGAGCTGCCAAATATGTCCAGAAATAATTGATAGAACTTAAAGGAAATATCTGCAAACCTGCAATTACAGTTGAAGATTTAAACATCCTCTATTGACAATTGATAGAACATATAAACAGAAAATCAGGAGGGATATAGAAGAACCAAATAACAAAATTAACTGACAGTATGTAATTGACACTGATAGAATATTCCTTTCAACAAAGCTGAATATACATTCTTCTCAAATGTCCACTGGACTTTTACCAAATAGATCATAGCCTGGCCATAAAACAAATCTCAGCCAATTTTTAAAAAATTAAAAATATAGAATATGTTTGGTGACTACGCTGAAGCCAGCTGAAATCCATTATAGAAAATAACAGGAAAATCTCCAAACAATTGGAAACCAAACAATACATTTCTAAATAATTCATGGGCCAAAAAGAAATCTCAAAGTTAATTTTAAAGTTAAATTAAATGAATTTAAAATAAAAATATAATAGCCTAAAATTTGTGTAGCAAACTCAACAGCATAAAAGGAAAAACAAACAAATAAGCCAAAAAACAAAAAATTCAATTTAAAAATTGGCAAAGGGCTTGGATAGCCATTTCTCAAAGAAGATATACAAATAGCCAACAACCACATGAAAAGATGCTTAGTATCACTAATCATTGTGCTCAGTCATTAAGTTGTGTCCAACTCTTTGTTATAGCCTGTGAGGCTCCTCTGTCCATGGGATTTCCCAGGCAAGAATACTGTAGTTGGTTGCCATTTCCTTCTCCAGGAGATCTTCCCAACCTAGGGATCAAACCTATGTCTCCAGCTTGGCAGGCAGATTCTTTACCACTGTACTACCTAGGGAGCCTCACATTAAAACACAATAAGATACTGCTTCACACCTATTAAGATGGCTATTATCAAGCAAATAGAAAATAACAATTCCTGGCAAGGTTGTAAAGAATTTGGAATGCCTGTGCATTGCTGGTGGAAATGTAAATGGTGCAGCTGCTGTGAAAAGTGGTATGGTTGTTTCTCAAGAAATTGAACATAGATTTACCATATAATCCAGTAATTCTACTTTTGAGTATATACCCTAAATAAGTAAAAGTATGAACTCCAAGTGATGGGACCAGATGCCATGATCTTAACTTTTTGAAAGTTGAGTTTTAAGCTAGTTTTTTCACTCTCCTCTTTCACCTTCATCAAGAGGCTCTCTAGTTCCTCTTTGCTTTCTGCCGTTAGGGTAGTATCATCTGCATATCTGAGGTTATTGATATTTCCCACCACAATCTTGATTCCAGCTTGAGCTTCATCCAGCCTGGCATTTCACATGATGTACTCTGCATATAAGTTAAATAAGCAGGGTGACAATGCTAACGGCAGAAGAGGAAATAATGAGCTTCTTGATGAAGGTGAAAGAGTAGAGTGAAAAAGCTGGCTTAAAACTCAACATTCAAAAAGTGAAGATCATGGCATCCAGTCCCATCACTTCATGGCAAATAAATGGAGGAAAAATGGAAACAGTGACCAGGTTTATTTTCTTGGGCTCCAAAATTACTGTGGACGGTGACTGTAGCCGTGAAATTAAAAGACTCTTGCTCCTTGGAAGAAAAGCTATGACAAACCTAGATAGAGCATTAAAAAAGCAGAGCCATCACTTTGGCAACAAAGGTCTATGTAGACAAAGCTATGGTTTTCCCAGTAGTCATCTACAGTTGTGAGAATTGGACCATAAAGAAGGCTGAGCACTGAAGAATTGATGCTTTTGAACTGTGGTGCTGGAGAAGACTCTTGAGAGTCCCTTGGACAGCAAGGAGATCATCAAACTAGTCCATCCTAAAGGAAATCACTCCTGAATATTCATTGGAAGGACTAGTGCTAAAGCTAAAGCTCCAATACATTGGCTACCTGATGCTAAGAGGCTTCTCACTGGAAAAGACTCTGATGCTGGCAAAGACTGAGGCCAGGAGGGGAAGGGGATGACAGAGGATGAGATGATTGGATGGTATCACCGATTCAATGGACATGAGTTTGAGCAAACTCTGGGAGATTGTGGTGGACGAGGAAGCCTGGTGTGCTGCAGTCCTTGGGTTCACAAAGAGTCATACACAACTGAGCAACTTAACAATAATGGGCTCCAAAAGATATTTGTATACCATGTTCATACTTGCATTATTTACAATAGCCTAAATATGTGAGCAATTCATGTGTTCATTGCCAGATGAATGGATTAGTAAATTGTGGTATATAGATAAAATGGAATATCATTCAGCCTTTAAAGGGAAGAACATTCTGACACTTGCTACAACATGGATGAACCTTGAAGACATTATGCTAAGTGAAATAAGCCAGTCAGAAAACTACAAATATTGTACAATTCTACTTATATGATGTATTCTGAATAGTCAAATTCATGGAGACAGAAGGTAGAATGGTGATTTTCAGGGGCTGTGGGGAATTAGCAATTGCGAGTTATTATTTTTTGGGTACAGAGTTTCAGTTTGTGAAAAAGAAGAAGTTCTAGAGGTAGATGGTTGTGGTGGTTGCAGAACAATGTGAATAATGCCATGGAATTTTAGTCCGAGAAATGGTTAAAATGGTAAATTTTATGAAATGTATATTTCACCACAACTAAAAAAATGTGGGACATAGCTAAAGTAGTGATGAGAGAAAAATTCATAGCACTAATTGCACACATTAGAAAAGAGGAAACGTCTCAAATCATTAATGTGAGATTCCACCTCAGCAATATAGAAAAAGGAGAGGAAAATAATCCCAGAGCAAGCAGAAGGGGAGAAGTAATAAAGATAAAAGCAGGAATCAATGAAATTGAAGAAGAAAAAATGAGATATTTAACAAAGCAAAGAGCTGGTTCTTTCGAGTTCAATATTTTTGACAGTTAAGACTGACAAAGGAAAAAGAAAGACTCAAATCACCAATGTGAAGAATGAAACATAGTATATCACTACCAACTTGCCCAAATATATATCAAGTACTCTATTTGAGACACATTAAATTTGACACATATCTTGAAACTTCCAAGTTATAAAGTAGGCACTGGGATTTAGGTGTCTTGGTGTATAAGAACTCTCGTTGAAACCTGCCTTAGTGGGTCACAAAAGGGTTTTGGACATTTACCATGTTACAATGCATCTTTCATCTGAGAACAGACATACCTGATTAAACTATCATGTGGAATACATTGCACATCCAGGCTTAGTATATTTCATTCCATGAATGTAATTTAAGTCAAGAGATACAATGAGAGCTTGTCAGTTTCCTTATATATTTTTTATTATGTCATGAACATTGTTGCATGATTGCCACTTTGTAATAGCTCCATTAGAGAATCAGCCACCTCTACATCCCAAGTGATGTCATTGTTGTCATTGGATAGAAATGAAGGAAGGTCACCCATAGAAGAAAGGAATTATAAGGTTGTGTGTATTAGCTTAATTGCTAGTGAACTTCATTTATCCACCTCCTTGCAAAATAGCTAGGGGCTGGGTGATTGATCGTGTAGCATGTTCTCCAGTGCTGCTCAGACTTTTGAAACCTGAAGCAGAAAATCTTCATCATTGAAATTCACAGACATCAGAGTGGGTGATAGCTGGTTGCTACATACTGTCTAGTGGAAAATGGAGATTTTGTTGAAAAATCTCTCAAGCTGATATCTGTCTCTAAGTTCTGAACGTTTCACTCCCTGATTATAAAAAGAACCAACGATATAACTTTATCGACCCAAGAGGGAGAAAGTAGTTTCTACTAATTTTTGGCCGCAATTTCCACTAAAACAACAGGGAGACACCATCATGTATTTCACTTAAAGTCACAGGAATATCTGCAATTACACAGAACAATGTTTCTATTAATAAAAAATTGGGCAATTAATAAAAAATTGGGCACTAGAAAGTACATTTTTAAAAGATTTATCAAAGTTTAAAACAATAATACAAATAAAACAGAATACTTAAAAGTTGACAATTATTATAATTATTTCAGATCAGTGAGAGAAGTGAAATTATCTGAAATCTCAGCAAGCTTTCTATATCTGGTTTAATAATGAATGGCTATAGTTGAAAACTTGAGCCATATTCAGTTGATATATTCTTTTTAATCTCTTTTTCTGTTAGACAGTTCTAACTTAAATTTTAGTCATCAGGAATGGACAGCAGTGTCCAGTGTATGTTCAATGGTTCTGGAGATTTAGATTTAAAATGGACCTAAAATTTATTGACAGATTTTTCAGTGACTACATACACTGTTATAATGGTTCAAAAGCTGAAAAGTTAACTGTCTCAACATGAAAGATAATGGTAAACAGGTCTTTATCCACTCTTTCATTCATCTCTGGAAGGCATTCTTTCAGGTTTTGATTACATATGCCCACATTATACACCTACAGTTTCATTCTCCAGCAGGTAAAAAAGCCATCAGGTGTTCTGAAAGAGTGAAATTTTGCAGTCAAGCAATCTGCAATATGCTTTAGTTTTCTTTTGAAACCTTACTGTTTTATCTTTAACTTGAAAAATTGTAGTATATTAATCTGGTGTTCAAGCTGGTTTTAGAAAAGACAGAGGAACCAGAGATCAAATTGCCAACATCCGGTAGATCATCGAAAAAGCAAGAGAGTTCCAGAAAAACATCTATTTCTGCTTTATTGACTATGCCAAAGGCTTTGACTGTGTGGATCACAAGAAACTGTGGAAAATTCTGAAAGAGATGGGAATACCAGACCACCTGACCTGCCTCTTGAGAAACCTGTATGCAGGTCAGGAAGCAACAGTTAGAACAGGATATGGAACAACAGATGGGTTCCAAATAGGAAAAGGAGTACGTCAAGGCTGTATATTGTCATCCTGCTTATTTAACTCATATGCAGAGTACATCATGAGAAATGCTGGGCTGGAGGAAGCACAAGCTGGAATCAAGATTGCCGGGAGAAATATCAATAACCTCAAATATGCAGATGACATCACTCTTATGGCAGAAAGTGAAGAAGAACTAAAGAGCCTCTTGATGAAAGTGCAAGTGGAGAGTGAAAAAGTTGGCTTAAAGCTCAACGTTCAGAAAACTAAGATCATGGCATCCGGTCCCATCACTTCATGTCAAATAGTTGGGGAAACAGTGGAAACAGTGGCTGACTTTATTTTTTGGGGATCCAAAATCACTGCTGATGGTGACTGCAGCCATGAAATTAAAAGACGGTTACTCCTTGGAAGGAAAGTTATGACCAACCTAGATAGCATATTTAAAAGCAGAGACATTACTTTACCAACAAAAGTCCGTCTAGTCAAGGCTATAGTTTTTCCAGTGGTCATGTATGGATGTGAGAGTTGGACTATAAAGAAAGCTGAGCGCCGAAGAATTGATGTTTTTGAACTGTGGTGTTGGAGAAGACTCTTGAGAGTCCCTTGTACTGCAAGAAGATCCAACCAGTCCATCCTAAAGGAGATCAGTTGGAAGGACTCATGCTGAAGCTGAAACTCCAGTACTTTGGCCACCTGAAGCGAAGAGCTGACTCATTGGAAAAGACCCTGATGCTGGAAAATGAGGGCAGGAAGAGAAGGGGATGACAGAGGATGAGATGGCTGGATGGCATCACCGACTTGATGGACATGGGTTTGGGTGGACTTAAGGAGTTAGTGATGGATAGGGAGGCCTGGCATGCTGCGATTCATGGGGTCGCAAAGAGTCAGACACGACTGAGCAACTGAACTGAACTGAACCTGGTGTCATAGTGTCAGACTTCAAGTTTCTGCTCATTTCAATGAGAATTACAATTTAAGTAAATACTTAAAATCTTGGGAATGATCCGACATTATCAGAAATGTTTCATCTAATGGCTCATTTCACTCATTCGCATGTCTTTATAACAATGTGCATTCTTATGCACATTTCTTTTCATAGCATATTAAGAATAATACTTTGTTTGATCATATTCACAATTATCCTCTTTTCTTTTTGATCCTGAATTCAGATCAGGAGTGGACTCTGGAGCTGGAATGCCTGAGTTTGAATCACAACTCAGTTAGTTACTAGCTGTATGACCATGAACAACTTACTTAACCTCTCAGTTTCTTCACTGATAAACTGAAGATCATACTAGATAGTGACAATTTCATAGGTCATAAGTGAAGTGAGTGAAAGTCGCTCAGTAGTGTCTGACTCTGCGACCCCATGGTCTATACAGTCCATGGAATTCTCCAGGCCAGGATACTGGAGTGGATAGTCTTTCCCTTCTCCAGGGGATCTTCCCCCTTCAGGGATTGAATCCAGGTCTCCCACATTGTAGGTGATTTCTTTACCAGCTGAGCCACAAGGGAAGCCCAAGAATACTGGAATGGGTAGCCTATCCCTTCTCCAGCAGATCTTCCCAGCCCAGGAATTGAATCAGGGTCTCCTGCATTGCAGGCAGATTCTTTACCAACTGAGCTATTGGGGAAGCCCATTCATAAGTCATAGTGGTCATTAAGGGAGTTAATTCATCTAAAAGTTTTAGAGCAATGCTTGATACATAATAAGTATTGAGTCCATGTTCTTTGTTATTATATATGAATAATAGGAAACCTAAGAACTTATAGAAATATTAGAGATTTTATCTAGTTGCAGTATGTGCAATACATGTGGTTTTAATTACTTTTCTGAGTGATTATGCTTTATTAGTCAGAACTTTCTGTCATGAATTGAAAGAAGAAAACATTGAACATGGCTTGAATGGAGAAAAGGAATACATTGATTCACATAAACTGGGAAATCCTAGAGGAAATTTCTCAGCTTGGCTGAATTAAGAATTTAGACAATGTTATCAATAATAAATCAACCTATTTTCCTCTCTCTCTTCAATCTCTTGGTTCTACTTCTTGCAATTTAGCTTTATTCTCAAGAAAGAAGTGGCTTTCAGCTACCCTGTGCTTATATTTCTTAACTATTACAATCTCAAAGAAGACTTTCACTCTCACAACATCCTTATGGATCCCCATGTAAAATAAACACATAAAATGGTTTATGGGAAAATCAATCTCTAGTTAATTGCCACTTTCACCTTCTCTCTAAAAGCATTTCTCCTGATCCCTGAGCAAAACCTCAGGCTTGTTTCATATCTTTTAGTTAATAACAAATAGTTTTCTTTCTTAATGTTAAAAAACCCAGGCTAATATTAAAACATCAATGTTTCATCCACTTCATTTCATTCCCCAGACTCTCTTCTTCAGACTGGAAATTCTGCAATGGGAACATACAGGTGGTGTTGCTTTCCTCACCTTTTTCTGTTCTTGCTTCTTTACTCCTGTCCCACTCACTATGCTTTTTTTAAATCCTCTAGTGTTAGAATAGGGAATTAGGAGAAGAAAGGACAGAAAAGGTTTGCTCATATGATGCGGTCATAATCTGGCACTGGTGCCCTCTGGGACTGGCAGGTATCCAAAGGCTTACTCTTCTTCTATTGGGATGACCAAAACATTAGTTCAGTTTTTCCCATAAGTTTCCTCTGTCGTAGTGCTCCATTGTCTTTAATGTCATTCAAAATAATTTTGTTAGATTGTATTGTGACCATTATCATATCAGTGTTGCAATAAAAAAAAATACTTATCAAAATTGGTGAACTCTTTTGTGTAGCCATTTTAATATTCAAGATGGAAGAAAACAGCAACATTTTTAGTATATTATGCTTTATTATTTTAAGAAAGGTAAAAATGGAACTAAAATGCAAAATAGATAAATAAATAAATAAATTAAATAAAACAGAAAGAAAATGGTGGTGCTCTTGACTGAAAGTCCCTTAAAACATGCAAGTCTCTCTCTCTTCCACAGGGGCCATATCGCTTCTTTTGTGCCTCACATCTTGCCCCAGACTCTGGAAGTCCAGGACACTTGTGTTGTGGCTCTTTTTACTGGGAGTGGGAATGAGCCTCACTACAGGCAGTATGAGTTATCCGTTTACTATGAGTTTGTCTTGCCAGGCTTGCCTGATGCCCTGGTGCTGTCTTGAGCAAAGAAACTTTTCTAATTTTTGATTTGCCTTGGTAGATGTGTGTGGCTCTTCCATAAAGTACATTTTTCAACTTAGCTTCATCAATAATATAGGTGATATTTTGGTTTTTGATTTTATTATTTGTTTCATTTCTCACATTGTTCAGAATCTAGGTAGGAAAAGTACTTTCTCTATTAGAGGGAAGGAAAAATGTCCAGTGATCTATAGATCTCCTTACTGAGAAACACTAATCTGTTGGGGAAAATATAAAATAAAATGGAGAAGGCCTAGGACATGGCCTCTGCCTTCAAATTTTTAGTTTAATTAGAGAGCTAGATAAGTAAAACAAAATATACAGTTCAGAGAACTTGCCCCAAGTTAGGAAGAGTCAGAGCTTGAATTTGAACCCAGTTCTCTCTGATTCCAACATCTTAATCCTTCATAAGGCCTTATTCTGACTTTTAGAAGCTTAGAGTTTAACAGAGATCCAGGTACTCAATCTTCATTTCAAGATAATAAGAAAAACCTTACTTCTATCAAGTGTTTTTAAGTAATAAATATTATGATAGAAGGTCTGTCTTCATATGCCAGTGTCATTACTTGGCAATGACAGAGTGACTGTCTTGGTCAGTTCAGGCTGCTGTAACAAAGTACCATACACCTGGTGACTTAGTAATGACAGACATTTATTTCTCAAGGTTTTGGAGGCTGGAAGTCTGAAATCAGGATGCCAGCATGGTCAGGTTCTGGTGCAGAATCATGGTCAGGGTTGCAAATGGCTAATTACTTCTTGTATTCTCATGTGAAGAAAAGAGAGTGAGCTAGTTCTCTGGCCTCTTCTTTTAAGGACACTAGTCTCATTCATGATGCCTCTACCCTCATGACCTAATTACCTTGTCAAGGCCCCACCCCCAAATACCATCACATTTAGGATATTTCAACTTAAGAATTTGGGGGGACACAAACATTTAGTCCATAATAATGTCCTGAGTATAAGTGCATGAATCGGCATGATTATTAAAGCTCATCTCTGACACCGAACCAATTTAGTCACTCTCTACTTGTATATACTGACCATGTGTGTGTGTGCGCTCACCAAAAACCAATACATTTTTCATATATTCTGAAACATCAGAAAACAATTCAAAATCATAAAACCCCAGTTTCTGAGATTTTAAAAGGTTTATTTTTACTGTACTTTGTTACGTATTTAAAGAAATATAACATTCAATTTCACAAAAATGACATTTGTATTCTGATTTTATTTTAAAAGTGATTTTTAATATATCCACTCATTTCATACTTATAATGATGTTATGGAATAGATTATCATCATTATTATTATTATCAACATTGTAATTATCATTATATTATAAGGAACCTAAGGCTCAGAGTTATAAAATAGCTTGCCAAATTAGCAGCTGGCTGAGCTTTCTTCTGATTGTAAATCTTTCTATTCTACCTCAGTGACTTGGATACTGCCAGCAGTCACTCTAGCTTTTCTTTGGCTAGTTCCTCCAGAATGATGGATATCTTCAAAAAGTTGCCAACGTGACTGCAAGGGCTGATTATTAGCTGGCTAGAAATAAAACATGCATCAGACACTGTGGTAAAGTACATTTATACAGGCATTGTTTTAATTATGAAAAGCTGGTATGGTAGGTACTTTTTTAAAATATTAAATCATGTTTTGCTTTTCTAATTATAAAAGAAAATAAAAAAGAATGAGCACTATTTATGTTTTAGACTTTGTATTTCCCTCTCCTCATTCCAAGAAGGCAACCAGGACTTTGTATTCCCTTCCTTTGAATATAATTTCTAAGCAAAACATAATTACTGATAGAAAAATCACTTTTTATAGACTTTTTAGAAGCTTAAATTCCTGGTAGGTATCGTGAGAAAGACAAAAGAGAAGCCAGTCTCTTCCAGGGTGAAAAGTAGATAAAAGCAGAAAGGGTATGACAATCTGCTAATCTGTGGTGTATTTGGAATGTGAAGTCTGATCCATTGAAAATGCCCATGGAAAAAATGCTATTTCAAGGGAATGATTACTTGATAAAGGTCAGAAGGCTGGACCTTAGACATTATGGCTGAAACACAGGCAAACATTCTGGTGCCTGACAGTACTACAAAAGCTCCAGAGCCACAGGCCTTTGGAGTTCAGTATAGGATGAATGTTAGGTGTGTCAACTCTTCAGGAATGTCTCAAAGGCAGGCAAAGCCTCTGTGGACATATGGTTTTACAGAAGCCTCCATTTGTATGAAGCCAGGGAGAGAAAGGATTCACCAAAAATTGCTTTTCTAGACAGATACTAGCTGGAAACTGGGAGTCAGATTTAATTTTACTTAAAAACAATAAAGCTTATACATGCATATGTGTGAAATGGAACTGGGTAGTTGAAATGAGCTTGGCAAATGTGGATCATTTCTGACATTGAATGATGGGTATATCGGGGCCCATAATGCTATCCTTTTTGTTAAAAAAAAAACTATAATAAAGTATTTTTCAGAAGTCAACAAGGTAAAAATTCTTGCACTCCTGTTTATAGAAAGATTCATCCTGGTGATGCTGTAAAGAATCTAAGAAGCACAAAATAAGGGAGTAGTTCAGTAGCAATGCCTGCCATGGGCTTAGAATGGAGAGTGGGCAGTATACATGACCTGCATTTTCCATTCTTGATAAATATTCTCCAATGTCTATGTTTTATACAGATTCATCAAAAATCACATTATTCTATTTTAGTCATCTTCATACAGAAATATAACAAATATGTCATGCTTTTGTGGGGATGGGTTAATAATTTGAATCGACAGCCATGTCTTTTATTATAAATAAGGTTATTGTCCAATATTTAATTCTATAGCCTTTTAAACCAAAACCTGAAAGAAATGTTTCTGCTTGCTTTAGTTCCTGGGGAAGCTCTACTATGAACAGATATGGAATTTAACTAGAGCCCCTGATCCACTAAAGCTGCTAGATCCAGATAATCTTGCTGGCTTTGGTCCACCAAACTAGAAGATGATGAAATAAAACCCAGCCTGTATCCTCACCAGAGTCTGGGGGCTGGATTTCATTTCCAAGCTCAGAAAGAAACAAAAAAAAACAAAAAACCTAGTATCCAACTCTTCCCCTGCCACCAGCCAAGATGCCCAGCATCAGAGTTCAGATTCCTACTTTTCCTAGAGCCCTAGAGCTGTCAGGCTTCCTGAGGCTCCCCAGTCGAGTTGCGAGCTTCTTTCAAGTAATGCGGTAAGACCTGCATCTCAGCAGGCCCGTAAGCCTGAGCCAGCAAAGCTCCTTCTTCCAGACTGTATTGCTAACACCAAGATACCCAAGATGAGCTAAGTCCAACAGAGAGATGTCAGAGCACCCCCGGAGAGGCCTGGAGCACATCTCTACGGACTGCTGGCTCTCCTGCTGCCCGGGGGGAGAGGCTGTGCTCCTGGGAAGCAATCATGACTGAAAGTTTCTGGTAGCTCAAGTAGATTTGAAATTAGCTTCCGAGGAGCATGTACTGCTGAGCAACTCTCCACAGACCTCTCTAGGTCTCTGACGAATGTCCAACCACACTTAGGACTAACCCAGGCGCGGCCATTTCCCCATTTCCAAAACAGCTGCTTTGGAACTGCTCTCCCACAGTGAGGCTCCTGCGGGTTTCCTGTCTCTCAGAGCTGAGGGTGGAGTAACAAAACTGGTAGCATAGAGAGCAAGCGTGCAGTGCTTAGTTGCCTCTCTTTGCAACCCCGCCAGGCTCCTCTGTTCATGGGATTCTCCAGGCTAGAATACTGGAGTGGGTTGCCATTTACTTCTCTAGGAGATCTTCCCAGCCCAGGGATTGAACCGGAAATTCCTGCGTCTCCTGCATTGCAGGCCAATTCTTTTACTGCTGAGCCACCCGGGAAGGTTTCAAAGACTTCCCCAAGAATTTCAAAATGATATACAGGAAGAAAATGTTACAACTTTTATTTATATTCATCTTTATTTAATGGGCTGAAAAGAAAGTACACTTACAAATGTATATGATTGATGGTGGAATCTCCGCTGGGTGCACATGTCACTTAGGTATAAGCTGTACCCTGAGGGGAGAATATAAATTCCACACCTCAAAGGGGTTGACAGCTGCAACCCACACTTCCATTCAAGTACATTGCATCCTAGTGTGGTTCACATAAGCTTGGCTATGTGTATTTATGAATTTGGTATCATGAAGCGTAGACTCTATAAAATGCTTAAATTGTAATGGCATAAGGTGTGACTGTATAGATCTATTTTAAGCAGGTTTTATTTTCATTTTGTGCAATATAGTTCCCTTATTATCTTTTGGCAAAGAACCTAAAAGAGTAACAGTTTTCTTTCACTAAATGACAAGTGTTCCAAATTCGCTGACCTTTTCTGTGATGACAAGTAGCTGTCAATAGGATGCCACCTAACAGAGATCCTTAAAAAAGATAAAGATACATTGTCTTCTTTCAAGGTAGAGGTGACATTCTAACAATGAGTGAGAAAATGATTGTTTTTGCTTTGTTTCCTTTTGTTTTTAATCCTTCTCTGGGAAAAGAATGTTGAAAAATGAATGTTTGGAAGTGTTTATATTATTGTCAAAAATGATGTGTCTCAGGCATAAGCTTCTCATATCTTACATTTAATAATAATTGAAGCAGAATTCTCTAACATGTTTTAAGAGCTTTGAAATAAAGAGTTTCAGTGGTTTTTTAAAACCATTTGATAAAAATATTAAAACCCCTTCTGACTCATTCCAAAAAGAAAATCTTATTTTGACATCAGGAAAAGGAAGAATTTATTGACTGTTTACAATGCAAATGAACAAGAAAATTTTTAACTGAAGCTAAGAAATTAATACTGTGATTTAGAAAGTGCAGCCAATGATGCACCTCCTCTGTTGGATGCACAGATCTTTTGAGAAATATCTTGCAGCAATATTTTTATGGTCATCAAAACCAAGTATAAAAATAAAATAAATACAACTAGACCTTAAATTTCTGCAACATAAAGCATTAAACCCAAATTTTTATTTAATTAATGAGGCATATTCCCATCATATCACAATGCTCAAAGTGTTATTAATAATTTAGTGAGCATGTGAGTACAGATTCTTGTTTAATTAATACATATACTTTAAATGTTTCTAGTTCACTTGATTGCATTTTTTGTATAATGTCTATTTTTGTAAATTGTTTGCAGTGTGCATAATACCTAGCGCTTGCTTGTGTGCATGCTAAGTCACTTCAGTCGTGTCCAACTCTTTGCAACGCTATGGACTGTAGCCCACCAGGCTCCTCTGTCCATGGGATTCTCCAGGCAAGAATTCTGGAGTAGGTTGCCATACCCTCCTCTGGGGATTTTCCCAACCTAGGGATTGAGCCTGTGTTTCTCTCACAACTCTCTCTCACAACTCCAGGTGGGTTCTGTACAACTAGCGCCACCTGGGAAGCCCTGCATAATACCTAGTACTATATTACAAATATGTATACACACATACATGGTCTTCCCAGGTGGCGTTAGTGGTACAGAACCCACCTGCCAATGCAGGAGACATTAGAGACTGGGGTTCAATCCCCGGTCAGGAAGATCCCCTGGAGGAGTTCATGGCAGTCCACTCCAGTATTCTTGCCAGGAGATTTCCAAAGACACAGGAGTATGGTAGGCTAGAGTTCCTTAGTGTTGCAAAGAGTTGGACACGACTGAAGGAACTTAGCATGAATACACACACACGTGTGTATGTGTGTGTATATATATATATAGAGAGAGAGCGCCAAAAAATATGCAAAAATGTTCCTAGGTCACACGCATGAGATCCAAAATATCTGGCCATAGGTTTTGAACCACAGCTTAAAACAGAGACTCTAAGGATGGTTCATCTCCATAACCCTAGGGTTAAATTCAAAACTTGGCTTCTAACAGTAAGTGATGAGTGAAAAATTTAGTATGACTAGAGGTCTGAATTGTTCTCAGATAATAATAAGCATCCATGAGTTCTTTAAAAAATGTTTTAATCCAACCAGGTACACACAGAGCAGTGAAATAAAATTGCAAAATGTTTACCTCTGTAAAATATTTTCTATTTCTGTTATACCTGAGAAAATGTGCTTGATGTTTTTTCTATTAACCACTAGATGGCAATAGCTCTGCATTACCTTCCATCTCACTTCCTACGCATCCTAGAGGTCTTGGAGTTGGCACTTGGAATAAATGTTATCTCTGCAGATATTTGCCAAGAAAGGGCATATCTGCTTTAGGGACTCTGAGATTGATATTGTTAATGCAAGTGCATTTCTGTGCTTGTTTTTTGTTGCATATGTCTATGGCTCCTGCAACAGTTATCCACCAGTTTGATTATCTTGGGGCTGTAAATTATTATAGCAAAATCAATAAAGAATTTATTTTAAGACATATGAGTCCATAAAGGTCTACACATGGAAAGTTTAAGATAACTGCGGTGCTTTTATATAGCATTCTGATACTCTCCTCTCTCCCTTTCTTCCTCCTAACCTCTTGGCTTTGGAATTGCTGAATGACGTCTCACGTTTTTGCACAGCTATAAACATAAAGGCAGCAGAAATGGGAGTTCTGCTCTTGCTTCTCTTCCTGGCTCTTGTTGTGTATTCACAAATAAGTCACCTAACTGTGACTGAGAGCTGTCCGGTTCCTCTTCCATGGAACAGATCTACAAAGAGCACCTGCAAAATGCATGAGGTTTTGGACAGAAAAATGACAGCACTGGAGACAGGATAATGACTGGGCAGCATGAAACACTCTTTGGCTCAATATCTTGAGGAGAGTGATACTGTGTAATTTTATTTTGAAATAGAAACAAAATGCAAATAAATACTTTGACAGGCATTTTGTTTGAGTTTACTTCTGTAGCCATAGCAGAGTAGTAGGAAAAAAAAAAACATGCCCGGAGTCCTAGAGTTGGTGTGATCACTAACTTGTTCTTGTTGTTGTTCAGTCACCCATTCATGTATGACTCTTTGTGACCCCATGAACTGCAGCACACCAGGCCTCCCTGTTCCTCACTATCTCCCAGAGTTTGCCCAAATTCATGTTCATTGCATCAGTAATGCCGTCCAGCCATCGCATCCTCTGATGCCCTCTTCTCCTTTTGCCCTCAATCACCGATCACTAACTAGTTAGATCTAAAGCCCTCAGAGATGGGACATAACAATATCCCTTAAGATTTCTTTGTTTTCTATGACTTTAAAAACTATTAGCTCTAAATGACTCAAAAATTGGAGAAAAGGGTCAAATTAGATTTTTAAAAAACCTCTTGACCTTTGAATTTGTGTCTTTTTATTTCTCAAATAGTTTTAGCTCTGACAGTTTCAAAAATGCAATTTGGTTTTGCATCTTTCTATGTCCTGAAAACTGCATCCTGTCCTCCTCCAAATTTTTAAAGCTTCCTGAGGGCAAAATTTAAAAAGAGACTGAGAGAGTGCTGAAATGCAGACACCTTGAATTTTTATTTTATTAAATTAAGTAAATATGAGCAAAGAAAAAACAAAAGGCCACAGTTTTCTGTAATTTATTTAAGGCATATTTGGCTGTTTTATATGGAATTAGCTCCGGGAGTTGGTGATGGACAGGGAAGCCTGGCATTATGCAGTCCATGGGTTTGCAAAGAGTCGGACACGACTGAGCGACTGCACTGATTGAACTGATACGGAATAGAGTATAAGTGACTAATCTCCCTCATGCTTTTTGCACTTACTTAACTTAAACTCCATCTCAGTATAATTCTAATGGGCTTCTTTCAGAGAGAATACCGAAGGATTATTTTGGGACTGAATCTTCTTTTAGCTACCTACAACCAACTGATAAATGTGCTATCTCAAAAAAAAGGAAACAAACAAACAAACATTTATTCATTCAACAAACTCACACAGAGCAATCCAGCTATTGTGTTCCCACAGAACTGTCTAGAGCTGGAAGGAAGCAAAGGGCAAAGGGGTCTTTTTCTTGTGTGCTTTTGTTTTCAGGGAGGATATTTTTTCTGGGTATCTCCCTCACTTTCCTCACATCTCTTTGGCCAGAATTGGGCCTGATACCTCCTTTAGACTCACCGATGGGAAAAGAGTATGGGGAAAACATTTTATAGGAGAAAACATTTGAACTTGGTCTTGAGAAAAACTATGGTCTTGATATAATATTATACAGACAATAGAAATGCATATCTATTCTTTTCTTTCCAGTGAATAATTTATGATCCTCAAAATACTCTGGAAAATTCCCTTTCATGCTACTACCTAGGTTTCTCTGATGATTTTAGAATCAGAGAAAGAAAACAAGTTATTTCATCTGAGAAATCACTCACTGGGCCAAAGCAAAGTTTGTGATGTTATAAAGTAAGATAGGAGTGCAAGAAAACAGGGAATCAAGTGGAAGCTGAAATTTTTGAAAAATCAATTGCTGTTAAAGGAAGATCAGTCAAGAAAGGAAACAGTAGCAGTAGCTCTGAAGGTTAGCCATTGATAGCTCAATCCATGCTGTTCCTAATGGGTCCTTAAACACACACCAAGAGAGGTGGTAAGTGGTGGTGGTAGAGAGTGCTTCAACTCTATTGAAGAACTGATTTCATCTTGCCGCTGAGGAATATAATTTCCACTTCAGAGAGAACTAGAAAGCTCATTATTCCATAAATAAGTATCTAGGATATTATGTAGTGCTAACTAGGGAAGTCAAACTAAAGACTGTTTCATGTGAATTTTGGAAAATTCCTAACTGTATGGGCCCCATGGGCTTTAACCTAGATACATGAGTTTAATTCTTAAACTCCGCCATTTAATAGCTAGAGTACCTTGATAAGTCACTTATTTTTAAGGGACTCCGTGTCCTTAGTTGTAAAATGGTGCTGCTGGCCACCACGCGCTGCAGGAGCGAGGTGTTAGAGGAGTCATCCGGGCTCGCAGAATCCTGTTGCTGGAGAAGCCACAGTGCTGCAGGAACCAGAACTGAAGTATGCAGTGAAGGGACCAAGCATTGAAGAAGCTGCAAATACTTCAGGAGCCTGAGAGTGGAGCACACTGAATCCTGAAAAAAGATCCCCTCCCTCTGCCACTGATCATCTCCCCAGAACTCTCTGTTGACAAGCCTTGGCATTGTCCTTTATATCAAAGAAGAAAGAATTTAAACCACAACTTCATTTCACAGATCAGGCGATGAAGAGTAGATTTGTAGTTGATAGGCCACAAAATGATCAAGAAACACTGGCTAACTTAGCTTCCTCTTTGGGGGTGCATCAGTGCAGACTCACTACCTGATTTTATCCAGAGGACTCAGTAAGTATGAATGGCCAATCAGAGATAGGCTGGCTAGCTTCCAAGGAAGGGCCATCTAAGGATGCTGCCTGCATTAGGCAAAGCAGTCATATATCCTAGCTCCCTCACCTTCTCATGAAGAAGAAATTGTTAATCTTGTCAAATTCTAGGCCACAGATTCAACCACAGTTGCTAATGGGCAGGAACACTGTGCCAAAAATATCGGGAATCAACATTATACTTTTTTCCCTTCACTTTTACTCTTTTATGGTGCTCTTGGTAGGAACTCTGTTATTTCTAATTTTTTCCATAAAACCACATCCTGGTCAGTGTGTTAGGTCCCTTATAACATGTGGTCGGTCATTGGGTGGTAATACTCCAAAATTTGAATTTAGGCTGATTGGACACAAAGGGCTGCAGACCTCTAACTCAGCTTTGCCAATATTTTGCATTAAGAGTTATTAGGTGCTTAGCCCAAAATAACAAACCAATATTTGTTTCCCATTGGCTTTGTTCTCTATGTCCCTCTCCCTGTAGAATTTTCATGGATGAGTTATGATTTGCTGAACAGAATTCAGGCATTCCTACGTTTTCATCGTCGAAAGTCGGTCAGTTGTGTCTGACGCTTTGCCACCCCATGGACTATACAGTCCATGGAATTCTCCAGGCCAGAATAGTAGTGTGGGTAGCCTTTCCCTTCTCCAGGGAATCTTCCCAACCCAGGGATCGAACCCAGGTCTCCCGCATTGCAGGAAGATTCTTTACCAGCTGATCCACCAGGGTAGCCCTATGTTTTCATAATCACCTTCAAAATTGCAGCTTAATTTCTAACAACTGTCATCTTGTTTTTGCAACCAAATGCCTAAAGTAGTTGACTTTTTAAAAATACTTCTTATACTTACAATCATAAATACAGAAATATTTAAGTAGCAATTTATACTCTTCAACAGAAATATTTATATAACAACTTAATAAACAACTTCACATGTTTCCCTAGATCATCTTTACAGCTTTTTAATGACATTGTTTTTACCTTTTTTCATACCTAGGAAAACTGAAGTTAAGAGACTAAATACATTTCTCAGAATCATTTTAAAAAGGCAGAATTGGTTTCTAGGCACAAGTGTCCTGATTCTTAATCCTATGTTCTTTCAAATCAATAAAAATTAATTTTAAAATCCCTGGCACTCTTTTTTTACAGAATAATGCTGCTGCTAAGTCGCTTCAGTCGTGTCTGACTCTGTGCGACCCCATAGACGGCAGCCCACCAGGCTCTCCCGTCCCTAGGATTCTCCAGGCAAGAACATTGGAGTGGGTTGCCGTTTCCTTCTCCAATGCATGAAAGTGAAAAGTGAAAGTGAAGTCGGTCAGTCATGTCCGACTCTTCGTGACTCCATGAACTGCAGCCTACCAGGCTCTTCTGTCCATGGGATTTTCCAGGCAAGAGTACTGGAGTGGGTTGCCATTGTAGGTATCTATAAATGTTGACTTTACAAGTCCTTGGGCTTCCCTGGTGACTCAGACAGTAAAGAACTGCCTGCAATGCAGGTAGACCTGGGTTTGATCCCTGGTTCAGAAGATCCCCTAGAGAAGGAAATGGTAACCTACTCCAGTCTTCTTGCCTGGAGAATTCCACAGACAAAGGAATCTGGCGGGCTACAGTCCATAGGGTCACAAAGAGTTGGACAGACTGAGAGACTAAGCACAGCACAGCCCTTTATTTGTTGCTAGTTGCTTCCTTTGTGCAGGAAGTAGGTCCTGTTAAGGCAGCTTACTTTCAGCTCCCATTGCTATGGTGATGCTAATTATTTAACGTCCAGTTCTAAAGGCCAAGCTCCCAATGGAGATTATACACAGGGCTCCTGCTATAATGAGCATGGCTTCTGGTGGTGGAAAGAAATACATTTTGATCTGTTCCTACAGTATTACAAAGTTGCTTTGCCATTTGTAATTTTTGTTTATTGGGAAACAAGATAAATTCACCCCAGTGCGTGCTCATGCTGTTTAAACCTCCACACTTGTTTTTAAAGTTCTCAGGAAATGTAACTCTAAAAAATAGCATTTAGGACAGCAGGGTCAATTGTTATAAATAGACTCAGATAGTAAAAAGCATAGGATATCTGATACTTTTAAAAGAAGATTTTTTTCAAAATACTCTCAGGGATTAAGAGCTTTTGAACAAGAAGTGTTTAACCACTGTTATTGCCAGACCACACAAACAGTCCCTGTTCATTTAGAATATTTGGCCCACAAAAATGCACTTCCCTGGTAATATAGGAAACTTGATTAGTGGTTCTATAGAGAAATAGAAAATAAGGAGGCAAGATGCTCATTTCTTCCTCTCTGTTACCTCTGTCAGTAGTGGAGCATCCCCAGAAACAAATGTGCTCTTAGATTCTGGTAACACTTCTTCCCTTTTGTTCTCTAACATTCGGGGAGATACGTGGTTTCTGCTAATTTCTGGGAAACATTCCTTCTTCTTCTTTATTCTTCCAGGACCCCTCCTGATTTTTGCTCTTCTAACTTTCCACTGCTAGGGTAATCAATCTGAGTGTATGTTAGTTGCTCAGTTGTGTCTGACTCTTGGCGGCGCCATGGACTATATCCCTCCAGGTTCCTCTGTCCATAGGATTCTCCAGGCAAGAATACTGGAGTGGGTTGCCATTTCCTTCTCCAGGGGATTTTCCTGACCCAGGCATTGAACCCAGGTCTACCTGCATTGCAGGCAGATTCTTTACCATCTGGGCCACCAGGGAAGCCCAGGATAATCAATTCCTTCATTCAGAGCCCCCTAAAAGATTTGTTTTCGTGACTGAACCTAAATGATAGCGGAAATAAATCAGTATGTTGATTTTAAACTGTGTCAAGATCTTTAAAGGAGATAAAAGGTAAAATGGGGTTCTTCAGATATTGTTATCAAAGCCTTCTTAAAAGTGATATGAGCTACAGTCTAAAGTATGAGAAAAAGGTAGTAGTAAGGACACCTGAAGGAAGTGTGTTTCTTTGGATGATAACTTGTGATAGTTTGGATTAGAGACATGGCAGTGGAGATAAAGTGGGTGGATTCAAGATGTATTTTCAAATACAATACAAAAAGAATCATTCATGAAAAAAAAAATTGGGGTAAGAGCAATAAAAGATGATGTGGTAGGCTGAATGTGCATGCATGCTAAGTTGATTCAGTCATGTCCCACTCTTTGAGACCCTATGGACAATAGCTCACCAGGTCCCTCTGTCCGTGGGATTCTCCAGGCAAGAATACTGGAGTGGGTTGCCATGCCCTCCTCCAAGAGAGCGTCCTGACCCAGGGGGTTGAACCCATTTCTCTTATATCTCCTGTATTGGCAGGTGGATTCTTTATCACTATCACCACCTGGGAGGCCTGGGAGGCTGAATAATAGCCCCCAAACACAATCAGTTTCTAATCCTTAGAACCTGTGAGGGTTACTTTACTTGGCAGAAGAGACTGCAAATGTTATTAAGTTTAGAATCTTGAGGTGGAGATTAGGCTGAATTGCCTGGGTGGGGCCTAAATGGAATCATATGTGTCCTTGTCAGAGGGAGATTTGATAGGGTGAAGGAAACCATGTGACAGAAGCCAGGGGAGGCCGAGTCAGGGAGCGGGTGCCAAACGCTGGTGTTCAGGATGGAGGACGGGTCCCAAGCCAGAGAATGAAGGCAGCTACTAGAAGCTAGAAAAGGAAAGGAAATGAATTTCTCCCTTAGAGACCCTGGAAGAAATGCAGCCCTGCCAACACCTTGATGGTGGCTCAGCAAAATCCATTTTGGACTTCTGGCTTTTAGAATGATAAGAAAATTAATTTGTGTTGTTTTAAGCCACCACGTTTGTGGTAATTTGTCAGAGCAGCCCTAGGAAACCAATACAGATGACTCCCAGAATTTCATTTTGAGCAACAAGGTAAGTGTGGTATGATTTAATAAAAATGAGAAATATTGGGAAATGAGCAAGCAGTTCTGAAGACTGGAAAGTATCAAGAAATATCAAGAGATCATTTTGAACTTGCAAGTCTTTAGATCTATGAGTAACCCAAATTATAAATGATTAGTTGGCTGTTCAATATTTTCTACTTGGAATTGGCTGAATTTCCTGGGTTGACTGTGGGTTTTCTTCACATTTGGGAAATATTCAACCTTATTTCTTCAAATATTTATTTTGCTCCATTATCTCTCTCCTCCTTTGCTGGGACTCCCATTCCAATATGTGAGACTTCTTAATTATTTGACAAACCACTGAAGCCCTGTTATTTTTTTCCATTTAAAAAAGTGTGTCTGAGTTTGGAAATTTATATTTACCTGTCTTCAATTTCATGGATACTTTTCTTCTGAAAATCCTTATTTTAATTTCAGATATTTTAGTTTTCAGCTCTTGAATAGCCATTTGGTTCAATTTTAGTTTCCATATATTTTCTGAAATGTCATATGTTTACTAATATCCATTTTTCCTATTAATCCTTTAATATAATATTCACTTTAATTATTTGCTAATTCCAATATCTGTCTGTGTATGTTCTTATTGGCTAATTTTTATTTTGGATATAGGTATCAGTTTCCTGCCTCTTTTCATTTCTAATAATTTTATTGTACACTGAATAATATTTGTAGAGTTTGGATTCTGTAACATTCCTCTGAAAAATGTTAGTTTTATTTTAACAGGCAATTAAGTTGCTGGTGAACCAACCTGATTCTAATTTGGTTGATTTTGTTTTTAGTTTTGTTAGAGTGACTGTAGTTGCATTTTCCCTGTGAATTCAGGGCATAGATTTTAGCCTTGGGAATTATCTCTACTACTGTTAGATGTGGCCCTTCTGAAGCTTCAGTTACAAATCCTAGATTTAATTCCTCTAATTAGGTGGGATTTGAATTCCAAACTGTGTCTCTTCAACATTAGGCAGCTACTAAAATTCCTGTTCAGTGTCTCAGCCTTCCAACTGTTTCTTTCTTCTAAGTTCATTAGAATCTCACTGTACACATGTGCAGTTAAATTTTGGGAGAGTTCACACACAGATTGGGGGCCACACCTTCTGTGGTTTCATCCTTTCCTGCACTTATCCATCCTCGTCAGTTTCTAGCAGCCCTGACCTTTGACCTCAGACTTCTCCTTTTGGCTTGAACTCTTATCTCCTGTGCACAGGGCAAACTGAGGAGTGTTATCATGTGAAAAGCCAGTCAACTGTGGATCTCATCCAGTGTGTCTCAGTTTTGGAAATTATAATATCAGCTCCAGTTTCTGCCTGTTTTCAGTTGATATGAAGAGACATAGAAATAGACATAGATATATTTGTCCAAAGTTTATAATGGTTACTGGCAAGAGACTTAGTCCAATATAAATTGCCATACTATCATCAGAATCCTGACAGCTGAATTGTTGAATCTTGATTTCAGAAAGGAATTCTGGAGCTAATATAAAAATTCATATTTATCAATAGAAACATAATCTAGTAAAGTGCTTCTAATTATTGGTTTCACATTCAAGGAACCTATTTAGCCATAGTACCCCCAGACTATCTGATTCAAATAAATCAATTTCTGAAGGTCTCCTTAGTTGTTAAAGCTCCTCAGGTGACTAAAATGTGCGCTTAGAGTTGAGAATCTCTGATCTTGAAGATCAAAGAGGTAAGAGAAGATGTAGATTCATATTTGAGCTTAAGTATTATTCAGTAAAGGAACTGAGAAGGAACAACCAGAGGAAAGTAGTATCATGAAAGCCAGGAGAGAAGAGTTTTTCTAATCAGGGAGAGATCATCAGATGTGTTAAATGCTGCTCAGAGTTTAAGTTGACAGAAAAGCATTAATATTTTGCAACATGGTATTTGTTGGTGATTAACATGTCAAATCAAATGCAAGAGTTTTAATATTGTGATTAGAGTATATGAGCAGGGTTGGGATATACATACCATTAATATGTCTCAGGTGTGTATACAAAGAAAACCTTTCTGTAACTGCCCTCATCCAGATGTCTTTTATTGTTACATAGACGTGAAAGAAAAACTGCCCACCATAGCTCTCTCTCTTCCAGTTTGAAAGTCTCCTTCAAGTCAAGTCAGCCTCTTTGAGCTCCTTAGTCATGTCCATAAACTGAATTAACTCTGTCCTTTTCCCTCTTTCTATGTATGTGTGGTAGGGGCTGAAGAGGCATTGAGTTTCTGGGTTGTATGTGTGCTATTTGGGATATTAGGGTTACAGAATGATGGATTTCCTATGAGTCTTCACTAGATTCCTTATATGCATCCAGCACTAACCAAGTCGTTGGATAAGTTATTATGCTTGTCAGGTTCCTTGTTCTTGCATCTGCTTCTGACGTCTGGGGTCACAACTGGAATCTCTGACCTTGAAGTCTCCTAAATCTATATTCCCTCCTCCAGGCTTCAATACTGTTTCTTCATTATTCCCCATTGTACATCTGAAACAAGGCTAAAGTTTTAAAATAAGGACTTATTAAAGATCAAACTTATGGTAATGATAAAGGGAATATAGCAAGTAATATATAAGTTGTTAGCCCATGGAAAAATATTAAAGCATGTTTATGTTAGAAGTCCCAATTCAAGAGATCAAACTTGAATATCCATTAGAAGTTATTCCTCTTTTCTTTATTCTGCCTTGATAATTCATTATTTCCTGGTGTTTTCCCGGAAACTGCTTGTTCCAAAGATGACTGATTCTGATACTATCTTAGCCTTTTAGGGAGATCACTTCTTCATACAATCTATCAGAATGTATAGTTATAATATAATATAGTAATTCCAATACCCACAAAAGATGAACACTAAGTGGCTCATTTTCTTAAATTTCAAATACAAAAATATTAAAGCATTAAATTAAAAAATGAGAACAAAGTGCTTTACATATGAAGAACTTGAATATATGTTTAAAAGCAAAAGATTATTTTTTGTTGGAAATACAATTGAGATGGGAGATACACAAAATAATTTGAATAATTCATTAGTTTGAAAACACAATGCACATTTTTTTTCAAGGATTCAGGGAATGTAAAAATTGTATCTTGCTTAAAGGTAACACATAGAGAATCTGGAACTCAAACTAAGTGACCTGTCTCAGTACTCACTGTTACTGAATGTGTACTTCTTGTTCCTATTTGTGGTATTTGCAGGTAAACTTTTATAAGTCTGATAGATGTAGGTGCTCCAGGTGCTAACTCTGGAGCTTAGAGAAACAATACAAGCTGTAGTTAATTACATGGCCTAAGGTCTACACAGAAGAAAACTTCTAAAGTGTGCATCTAGGGGTTAAGTGAATGACTGAAATAAAGACGCAAGAAGAAAAACAAGTTCAAATAATTATAATGAATTGATATTATCTAGGAAGTTACTACCAAAAATGTAGTAGCATCATCAACATTAAAACTCTCAGACCTTATCACAGACTGAATCACAATTTGCCTTTAAATAAGACATCTAGATGATTTGAAGGCACAGAGTTTGACAACTGGTCTAGGATATAGCTGAAAGCAAAGCTAATTTATGTAGAGTCTAGGGTTATAATTTTTAATTCTTCATTATAAAGCCAACTTGAATAAGATTATGATATCAAGGAGTGGGAAATAGAGCTGGAGAGGGAAATTTTTATTTTGAATATAAAAAAACTAATGGAATAATTTGGCCTCAGTGTGGCATGTAATGGTACAAATTCAGAGAAAGTTATGGTAAATATCTATTGAGGGAATGCAAGTAACATAGGAATGAGTTTACATTGATTCCTGTTATGGAATGTTTGCTTTGAAATACTTTTCCTCTGAGAGTTAATGCTTCTCCTTTGTTAAGCGGGAAGGAAAGGAAACTCCCTGATTTGCCAAAAGGTCCAGGAATAGCAGCGATAGCTCAAAATAAACATGAAATGCTAGTTCAAATATTTGTGGGTAACAGGGGTTGGAATTGAAAGCACACCTGGTTGATTAGCTAGTGATAAAAACGCTTAAATCCTGAGGTTTATCACACCTAATAAATGAGACCAGTATGAATTGAAAGTCTAATATGACAGCTCCTAAAATCTTACCTTCAGAAAAATAGTCAATGTTAAATATCACAGTTAAATTGAGGCTTGAAGTTGCTTCTGCCTACGTAGCTTTGCACAGTCTGACAATTTTCTTCCTCTGAATTTGCCTTGGTAAAAAGGTATTTGCTTATAATTATGGTTTCTTGATTTCATATATTCTTTCAGTTCAGTTCAGTCACTCAGTCGTGTCTGACTCTTTGGGACCACAGGGACTATAGCACGCCAGGCTTCCCTGCTGCTGCTGCTAAGTCGCTTCAGTTGTTTCCGACTCTGTGCGACCCCATAGACGGCAGCCCACCAGGCTCCGCCATCCCTGGGACTCTGCAGGGAAGAACACTGGAGTGGGCTGCCATTTCCTTCTCCAGTGCATGAATGGGAAAAGTGAAAGTGAAGTCGTTCAGTCATGTCCGACTCTCAGTGACCCCATGGACTGCAGCCCACCAGGCTCCTGCGTCCATGGGATTTTCCAGGCAAGGGTACTGAAGTGGGGTGCCAGCCAGGCTTCCCTATCCATCACCAACTCCCGGAGCCTACTCAAACTCATGTCCATTGCGTTGGTGATGCCATCCAACCATCTCATCCTCTGTCGTCCACTTCTCCTCCTGTCTTCAATCTTTCCCAGCATCAGGGTCTTTTCAACTGAGTCAGTTCTTGGCATTAGGTGGACAAAATATTGGAGTTCCAGCTTCAGCATCAATCCTTCCAATGAATATCAAGGACTGATCTCCCTTAGGATGGACTGGTTGGATCTCCTTGCAGTCCAAGGGACTCTCAAGAGTCTTCTCCAACATCATGGTTCAAAAGCATCAGATCTTTGAGGCTCAGGTTTCATTATAGTCCAACTCTCACATCCAAACATGACTAGTGGAAAAACCATAACTTGGACTAGATGGACCTTTGTAGGTAAAGTAATGTCTCTCCTTTTTAATATGTTGCCTAGGTTGCTCACAACTTTTCTTCCAAGGAGCAAGCGTCTTTTAATTTCATGGCTGCAGTCACCATCAGCAGTGATTTTGGAGCCCAGAAAAATAAAGTGAGCCACTGTTTCCACTGTTTACCCACCTATTTGCCATGAAGTGATGGGACCAGATGCCATGATCTTAGTTTTCTGAATGTTGAGGTTTAAGCCAACTTTTTCACTTTCCTCTTTCACTTTCATCAAGAGGATCTTTAGTTCCTCTTCACTTTCTGCCATAAGGGTGGTATCATCTGCATATCTGAGGTTATTGATATTTCTCCCAGCAATCTTGATTCCAGCTTGTGCTTCATCCAGTCTGGCATTTTGCATGATGCACTCTGCATATAAAATAACTTAAATAAGCAGGGTGACAATATACAACCTTGATGTACTCCTTTCCCAGTTTGGAACCAGTCTATTGTACCATGTCCAGCTGTAACTGTTGCTTCATGACCTGCATAGAGATTTCTCAGGAGGCAGGTCAGGTGGTGTTGTATTCCCATCTGTTTCAGAATTTTCCACAGTTTGTTGTGATTCACACAGTCAAAAGCTTTGGCGTAGTCAATAAAGCAAAAGTAGATGTTTTTCTGGAACTCTCTTGCTTTTTTGATGATCCAGCAGATGTTGGCAATTTGTTCTCTGGTTCCTCTGCCTTTTCTAAATCCAGCTGAACATCTGGAAGTTCACAGTTCATGTACTGTTGAAACCTGGCTTGGAGAATTTTGAGCATTTCTTTGCTAGAATGTTAGATGAATACATTTGTGTGGTAGTTTGAACATTCTTTGGCATTGCCTTTCTTTGGGATTGGAATGAAAACTGACCTTTTCCAGTCCTGGGGCCATTGGTGAGTTTTCCAAATTTGCTGGCATATTGAGTGCAACACTTTCACAGCATGATCTTTTAGGATTTGAAATAGCTCAACTGGAGTTCCATCACCTCTGCTAGCTTTGTTAGTAGTGATGCTTCCTAAGCCCACTTGACTTCGCATCCCAGGATATCTGGCTCTAAGTGAGTGATCACACCATCATGGCTATCTAGGTCATGAAGATCTTTTGTGTATAGTTCTTCTGTGTATTATTACCACCACTTCTTAATATCTTCTGTTTCTGTTAGGTCCATACCATTTCTGTTCTTAATTGTGCTCATCTTTGCATGAAATATTCCCTTGGTATCTCTAATTTTCTTGAAGAGATCTCTAATCTTTCCTATTCTATTTTCCTCTATTTCTTTGCATTGATCACTGAGGAAGGCTTTCTTATCTCTTCTTGCTATTCTTTGGAACTCTACATTCAGATGGGTATATCTTTCCTTTTCTCTTTTGCCTTTAACTTCTCTTCTTTTCTCAGCTATTTGTAAGGCCACCTCAGATAACCATTTTGCCTTGTTGCATTTCTTTTTCTTGGGGATAGTCTTGATCACTGCCTCCTGTACAGTGTCATGAGCCTCTGTCCATAGTTCTTCAGGCGCTCTGTCTATTAGATCTAATCCCTTGAATCTACTTTTCACTTCCGCTGTATAGTCATTAGGGATTTGATTTAGGTCATACCTGAATGGTCTAATGGTTTTCCCTACTTTCTTCAATTTAAGTCTGAATTTGGCAATAAGGTGTTCATGATCTGAGCACAGTCACCTCCCGGTCTTGTTTTTGCTGACTGTATAGAGCTTCTAAGGATATAATCAATCTGATTATGGTATTGACTATTTGGTGATGTCCATGTGTACAGTCTTCTCTTATGTTGTTGGAAGAGGGTGTTTGCTATGACCAGTGCATTCTCTTGGCAAAACTCTGTTAGCCTTTGACCTGCTTTGTTTTGTACTCCAAGGCTAAATTTAAGTGTTACTCCAGATATTTTTTGACTTCCTACTTTTGAAATCCAGTCCACTATAATGAAGAGGACGTCTTTTTTGGGTATTAGTTCTAGAAGGTATTGTAGGTCTTCATAGAACTGTTCAACTTCAGCTTCTTCAGCATTATTGGTCGGGGCATAGACTTGGATTACTGTGATATTGAATGGTTTGCCTTGGAAACGAACAGAGATCATTCTGTCATTTTTTAGTTTGCATCCAAGTACTGCATTTCAGACTCTCGTTGTCTATGACAGCTACCCCATTTCTTCTAAGGGGTTCTTGCCCACAGGAGTAGATATATGGTCATCTGAGTTAAACTCACCCATTCCAGTTCATTTTAGTTTGCTGATTCCTGAAATGGAAGGAATCACTCTTGCCATTTCCTGTTTGACCACTTCCAATTTGCCTTGATTGATGGACCTAACATTACAGGTTCCTATGCAATATTGCTCTTTACAGCATCATACTTTACTTCCATCACCCATCACATATATACTTTCATCAAACATTTATGAAACATCTTTCATGTACCAGATATGAGCTAGATTTCTGGCATTATGAAGAAAAGGGGAGACTATTGGAAGGCTAGAGAGCCAGAGAATATAACTATACTGAAAAAATTATTTAATGTGTATAACCTTTATAAAGGAAAAAATTATTAATACTGTCTCATTTGATAATTTCAGGAACCATGTGAAATAGGTATTAATCTGCTTTTGCAAATGAAGAATCTGAGCCTGAAGGAAGATTAGAAACCTACTAAAGATTTTAAAAGCAAGTGGTGATACTCAAATGAGATCCTGGGTTTTGTAACATAATTCCAGGCCTTCTGCCTAACTAGCCCATGACCCATGACTATTCCATGTAATAACATGTCCAGGAGTAACATTTTAGAATACTTCAGGATCCTCATTCATTAACCTTGAATGTGGTCCTGCTCAAAGATATATTAGCTGATTGATTGAGAGTGTTTGGATAATGTAATAATTTGCTTTCTTGCTTTTCTTTGTCTATCTCTCTGAAATCTGCAGACTTGTTAAAAAATATCCACCTTCCAATTCTCAGGTAAAGATAGGTGAGTGTTTGGATTCCACTGCTAGAAGTTTAAACTATGCTTCTTATGCTATTTAAGGATTATTTATAAGGCATGCACCTACCATGTACAACCTGTTATATTGGGGGTTATGTGAAAGAACACCATTTCTGATAATCAAGTTGCCCATAACTACCCCCAAATGAACTAAGTCAGAATCTCTGTTAGGTGCACCTGGGCATCAATGGTTTCTAAATTTCCCCAGGTAATTTCAATGCGCATCTCAATAGGACTGACTCCAATGTGATATAAAATGACTACGGCAAAGACAACAGCTAATTTCTCATCACTACTTATCCTAGGCCAGGAAACATGCTGAACTGTTTAATTGGATATTTCATGTTCACAACAATCCAGTGAGGATAGTGTTAGTTACCATCATCTCCACTTGTTGCATGAGAGAAATGAGGCTTTCTTAGCAGCTGCATAGTATGTCCAAGATCAGTGGTGAACCTCAAATATCTGATTCCAGATTCTATGTCCTAGCCACTAGTTTATACTGATTTCCCTTAATAAAGCCAAATATAAGAGACATGTTTTGCGGGACTATTTTATAAAAATTAAATTTGGAAGACAGTTGGGATAAATTTAATTCAGTACTCGAGTACGTTATTTGTCCAGTGAAGAAAAGAGAATGAGTAGAAAAAGATGAAAAATTGATCCAAATGAGTGAATGCCTCTTGTTTTATTTCCTTTGAAATTGAGAGAAGTGTTTTGATGCAAATATATGGATTAAAAAATATACCTAAGGGACCTATGAGGATATCATGGCCCACAGCTGCTATCTGGAATGAGGCCCCTGTAGCAGATCAGATCCCAAGTGAAATACACAGGAGAGCATCTGCTTCCAGCAGAGGGCGCAGAGCTTGTAGAGGATGGTGGTGACATATTTAAGATCACTTAAAAATCAAAATGGAGTAACCGTGGTTCAGGCATCCGAAATGGAGATGTTGTTTCAGACATGTTCCTACATCACTGAGAACTTGAATTTTTTCTGAACTGTGTCAAACTCAAGAATACCACCAGTGATAGATTGGGAGTTTGGGATTGACATGTGCACACTGCTATATTTAAAATAAAATGCCTTTCCTTGAAAACCAAAAGAATACTACCAGCCAGTTTTCAAAATAATATCTGCTAGCAGCTGCTAGCTGCAACATATAGTTTCCAAGTTTCCTCTACCCTTTGAAACTATGTAACTGTTTTAGAGCCCAACCACTCCTTTCTTAACAAACACTCTTAAACCTTGTTAGCTATGATCCTAATTCTTGACAAACAGTTGATGTAACCTCACAGGGTTTTTGTTTCTTTTTGGCCTTTATAAATTTCCCTCATTTTGTAGTCTAGTGGAAAACAATTCAAGTGCTTCTTGAATCTATATTTCCCAGGCTGCAGTCCTAATAAACCCCAATCAGGTTTCTTTTTTTGAAATTTTGTTTAATGATAGAGTGGGTGTATCAGTGGGGTTCTGGAATATCAGAAAATTATGAGATCTGAGTTGCAGAGCCATGCACATCTTCAAGTTTCACATGCTGAGGAATTATCAGTGCATAAATATAGACTGCCTGCTTAATGTTTGTTTTATATGAAGCCCTATAGCATATTAGTCACCATATATACATGGCATAGAGCCAGAGCTAGGTTCAAGTCTTGGTTCTAAAGTGCAATGATATTAATATTACACAGGGTTATTGTGAGAATTACAAGAAACAGTGTGTGAAATATATATTTAGTCTTCATCCCCATTTCTGGCATGGAGTTCCTAAAACCCTTGGAATTTCCTAAGTGGTAATAACAATAAAAGTATCTTTCATTAGGTTAACAAGGTGACTTTTGGAACTCTTCTAAAGATGGGGGCTGGTTGCCAGGGGAACTAATGTATGATTAGAGTGTTGAAACTTTCAGTCCCTCCCCATGACTGCAGGGGAAGAGAAAGGGGGTAGAGATTGAGTCAGTCACCAATGGCCAGTGGTTTGACTGATCATACCCATGTAATGAAGCCTCATAAAACCCAACAAGAGAGGATCTGAAGAGCTCCTGGGCTGGTGAATATGTGATTTGGGATGAGTGGCATGCTCCAGGAGGGCTTGGAAGCTCAGCAAACTTTCCCCATACTTGGCCCTATCCATCATTTCCATCTGAGTCTTGCTGACATATGTTGGTGTTGTTCGGTTGCTCAGCCATGTTCGACTCTTTGCAACCCAATGGACTGCAGCACTCCAGGCTTCCATGTCCTTCACTATTTCCTGGAGTTTGCTCAAACTCATTTCCATTGAGTCAGTGATAACATCCAACCATCTCATCCTCTGTCATTCCCTTCTCTTCCTGTCTTCAATCTTTCCCAGCATCAAGAGTCTTTTCTAATGAATCAGCTCTTCACATAAAGTGGCCAAAGTATTGGAGTTTCAGCTTCAGCATCAGTCCTTTCAATGAATATTAAGGGTTGATTTCTTTTAGGATTGACTGGTTTGATCTCCTTGTTTTCCAAGGGACTCTCAGGAGTCTTCTCCAGCACCACAGTTCGAAGGCATCAGTTATTTGATGCTCAGCCTTTTTTATTGTCCAACTTTCACATCCATATATGACTACTGGAGAAAACCACAGCTTTGACTATATGTTGGTAAAGTAATGTCAGCTTTATAATATGCTGTCTAGGTTTTTCATAGCTTTTCTTCCCAGGAGCAAGTGTCTTTTAATTTCATGGCTGCAGTCACCATTTGCAGTGATTTTGGAGACCAAGAAAATAAAGTCTGTCACTGTTTCTGCTGTTCCCCCATCTTATTTGCCATGAAGTGATGGGACCGGAAGCCATGATCTTTGTTTTTTGAATGCTGAGTTTTAATCCAGCTTTTTTTACTCTCCTCTTTCATTTTGATCGAGAGGCTCTTTAGTTCCTCTTCACTTTCTGCCATAAGGGTGGTGTCATCTGCATATCTGAGGTTATTGATATTTCTCCTGGCAATCTTGATTCCAGCTTGTGCTTCATTCGAATAGCCTGGCATTTCACATGATGTACTCTGCATAGAAGTTAAAGTTAAATAAGCATGGTGACAATATACAGCCTTGGTATATTCCTTTCCCAATTTTGAACCAGTCCATTGTTCTGTGTCAGGTTCTAACTGTTGCTTCTTGACTGGCATACAGGTTTTTCAGGAGGCAGGTAAGGTGGTTTGGTATTCCCATCTGTTTCAGAATTTTCCAGTTTGTTGTGATTCACACAGTCACTCTACACATTTAGCGTAGTCCATGAAACAGAAGTAGTTGTTTTTCCTGGAATTCTCTTTTTCTATGATCTAACAGATGTTGGCAATTTCATATCTGGTTCCTTTGCCTTTTCTAAATCCAGCTTGTACATTTGGAAGTTTTTGGTTCATATACTGTTAAAGCCTAGCTTGAATGATTTTGAGCATTACATTGCTAGCATGTGAAACGAGTGCAATTGTGTGGTAGTTTGAACATTCTTTGGCATTGCCTTTCTTTGGGATTGGAATGAAAACTGACCTTTTCCAGTCCTGTGGCCACTGGTGAGTTTTCCAAATTTGCTGGCATATTGTGGGCAGCACTTTCATCATCTTTTAGGATTTGAAATAGCTCAACTGGAGTTCCAGAGTTCCATCACCTCTGCTAGCTTTGTTCTTAGTGATGCTTCCTAAGGCCCACTTGACTTCACATTCCACGATGTCTGTCTCTAGGTGAGTGATCACACCATCATGGTTATCAATAGGTCATTAAGAACTATTTGGTATAGTTCTTCCATGTAGTTTTACCACCTCTTCTTAATATCTTCTGCTTCTGTTAGGTCCATACCATTTCTGTCCTTTATTGCGCCCATCTTTGCATGAAATGTTCCCTTGGTATCTCCAAATTTCTTGAAGAGATCTCTAATCTTTTCCATTCTATTATTTTCCTCTATTTCTTTGCATTGTTTGCTTAGGAAGGCTTTCTTACCTCTCCTTGCTATTCTTTGGAACTCTGCATTCAAATGGATATATCTTTCCTTTTCTCCTTTGCCCATTGCTTCTCTACTTTTCTCAGCTATTTGTAAGGCCTCCTCAGACAACCATTTTGCCTTGTTGCATTTCTTTTTCTTGGGGATGGCTTTGAAATCACTGCCTTCTATACAATGTTACAAACCTCTGTCCATATTTCTTCAGGCATTCTGTCTATCAGATCTAATCCCTTGAATCTATCTGTATCTTCTACTGTATAAACGTAAGGGCTTTGATTTATGTCATACCTGAACGGCCTAGTGGTTTTCCATACTTTCTTCAATTTAATTCTGAATTTTGCAAAAACATGTTCATGTTCTGAGCCATCCATAGTCAACTCCCAGTCTTGCTTTTGCTGACTCTGTAGAACTTCTCCACCTTTGGCTATGAAGAATATAATTCATCTGATTTTGGTATTGACCATCTGATGATGATGTCCATGTGTAGGGTAGTCTCTTGTGTTGTTTGAAGAAGGTGTTTGCTATGCCCAGTTCATTCTCTTGCAGAACTCTGTTAGCCATTGCCCTGCTTCATTTTGTATTCCAAGGCCAAACTTGCCTGTTACTTCAAGTATCTTCTTGACTTCCTACTTTTGCATTCCAGTCCCCTATGATGAAAAGGACATCTTTTTTTGGTGTTAGTTCTAGAAGGTCTTATAGGTCTACAGCTTTGTGGAAGGAAAGGAGATTCTACAAAGTTATAGAATCTCATGGCCCAAGAACTATGGCCCAGTGTGTATCCTTGAAATACACTCATTCTTAAGGAACCAGTGATGGTGGGTACAGATGGGAGCCTGATCAGCCTTCAGAGGTCAGCTTTCCTCAACTTTTGATTCTTACTTCCAAAGATCAGTGGATTGTCTGAAAAACCCTTCTTCTATCTTTATGTGGTTCCTTTATTAGTTTTTAACAAGCCATATATAGTCACATTTTTGGGAAGCCTGGACAACTAATTTAGGCAATGTGAATGCAGTTATGTGGGCAAAACACACATGGATTTTGCTTTCCGAATAAATTAGAGTGACTGAATAAATTAGACCTTATATTGTGCTGGAGTCAAATAAGTCAGAGAGGACTTTAAAAAAACAAGAATGCCACAGAAGACCAAAATTGTCTCAATCTAAGAAAATATTTCAGCAGAGAATAAATAATAGTGAATTAATTTAAAAGAACAAGATTAGCAAGATCACTTACAAAGTGAGAGGAAATTCAAATTTTAACACATATTTAAGTGAAGAAATATAACTTCTGATCAGGTATCCTTGACAAAATTAAATATTTAAATTCTTACATTTAAAAGATGTAGTCAGACATTCATACTTCTCACAAAGTCTCATTTTGTTTTACTAATTATTGACAAATATAGAAAAGGTCTCTTAATCAACATCGACAAGAAACAAATCATGTGCAGTTTCATCTTTCAAAAAGCAATTTTGCATCTGGCTAGCATCTTCATTTGTATTCCTGTGGTTATAAGATGTATATATTTTTGTTACTTCAATTTCTTGTCTTCCTGAGGAGGAAATTTTCAACAGAGGGTTTGTATTCAAGTACATAAGTCCATGAATATGACTTAACACACATTTCAGAACTAAAGTATGTCACCATAATTAAAATATCATAATTTTTTATTTCCACGGAGCTTATAGTCTAACAAGGACCCGTTGGACTGGCAGACCATCCCCTTAGGCCATCGTGAGAATTCCTTTGATATTGTCCCCCAAAGTGTCTAATGTGGGTCAGTAGAGGAATTGAGTGACCCCCAAAGGCATACTCTGAATTAGAATGAATTATCCAAGTTTCTGTTTCCCCTTCTCCTACCTATTCTCCAGACAAGCTTGTACAATATTTGTCAGCTAATAGCAGAGCCCAAATAACAGAAAGCCAACAATTTAAAATGCCCCAATTTTGCAACCAAATTTGCACATTTTAACTATATTAACCCTTCATGTTATTATATAAAACTTCTTTTACCACAGTGATATTTAATAGCTGAAATTAAATCTTGTATCCCTTTTTACAGATAAAGTTCTAGATTATGCCTAAAAGCATTTTCTTATTTACTGAGCCTCATTAAAGGAGAACTCACCTAGGTGTCTTGGTAGAGAAATAGGATTTCTTCATCAGTAGTGCCCTGATGTGGAGAAGGAAATGGCAACCCACTCCAGTGTTCTTGCCTGGACAATCCCAGGGACGGTGGAGCCCGGTGGGCTGCCGTCTATGGGGTCGCACAGAGTTGGACACGACTGAAGCGACTCAGCAGCAGCAGCGCCCTGAAGACCTGCATTCTTCCACTGCATGACGTAGAGATTGTTAGCATCTCCACGTGGACCTCTTTTAGCTAGAAAACTCTGTTCTTGCGAAGTTTCAAAGGAATCACAAGACACATAAGAACGCTGTAGCACCGGTCCCATGCTTATACTCCATGAATATCCAGGACCCGTGTGGTATTGGCAGCCCCTGAAATCTGAGCATGTGTCCATAAATAAAAGCATTTTTCCAAGCAAAAGTGATGTCTCAAAAACACAAAGGATGTTACAAGATAGGACTGCATTCTATTACAAATAATAGATAACTTCAAAATCTTTGTAATAACTGGTAGAACTAAGAAGGATAAATAAAAAAAATTAAAGAGAAAACTTTCTTGGATTATTTAGCTTTTCCAGGGTATTCATCAATTTCCTGAATCCAGTGCCTCTGAATTTAACCCTCGCATATGAGAAATGTCTTGCTTAAAGCTAATTGTAACACTCTGCTTCTTATATTCTGAGAGCAATAAAACAAAAGATAAGAAAATAACAACAGTAAAACCCTCTGCCCTGCACACATAAATTAGGAAAGGTTTATTAAAAATGTCCTTATCTTCTTAAATATATATATATATGAAAAGACTTCTCTTTTTTGTTCCTACATTTTCTCCTTTGTATTTAGCCCATTGATCTTAATTCATATTTTCCCTTTAGAGACCAGAGTTCTTGGAATCCCAAGTTTTTATTGAGTGTGGTCTCTAACTAGGGCTGGAACTTCCTCTTTCTTATGAGCTGAGCTGAGAATTTCAGGCTTACAACAAAGACTGGTCTAGTTTATGGCTTGGCATTTCCTACGTCCCCAAATTCTTCTCTCTCTCATTTTCCATCCTCAGAAGAACCACCATCTTCCTTAGCCATTTGCTGACATTTATGTTATTATGTACCAATGATTGGAGCATCAGCCCCCAACTCCTGAATTCCTTAGACCTTGGTTGATCCCTCCCAGAAAAGATTTCTTCTTTAGTTCACATTCATTTCTACTAGAGAAATAGACTTATGAACTAGAGATGGAATTCCTTTTGCTTTGCAAACCTGTATCTTTGAGCCCAGTACAAGCATTTATATATCGTCCTCCCTAAACATTGTTTTTCCTTGAATTCCCCTGCCTTCTGAAGCCTTCTGTATCCTAGTTGCAGCTGAAAGACTCCTTACATCTTTAATTTATTATCTACAGAATGAAATCTGACTCTACTGACTCTAGAAATCCATTTCTTTTTCACTTTGGTGTCTCTCAATACCTTTTTGAAAAGGCCAGTTGAGATTTTAACACTTCAATGTGCTTCTTAATTTGATCCATTTCTCCTTGCCTGTGTGTAAAACTTATGTATGCTGAGTTGGAATGTCTTCCTTCCTTCCTTTTACTATTTCCCATAGCTCATGTTTTAACCACAAGATCAAAACCTTTTACAAGTGGATTTTCTTTCTCCTGAGTTTCTGATAGTTTTCTTATAAAATGCAAACAGTTTTCTGTTGCCAGCCTTCTTACCTGCTGATTCTTTAGCCTGTTAGTGATTCTGAGAGCAGAGTTACTGTTTCCTTCTTAGCAATTGAATTTTTGATAAATAAATTATTTTTTCTCCTCAGTGGAAGGAGATAGTACCACTTTTTTATCCTAGATTCCCATTTCTCCTTACATTTATTGATGGACTTTAGAAAAAGAACAGTGCCAGAACTGGATCCCCCTAAATCTGTGGTATTATCAAGATTTTGTAATTAATAGGCTCCTTACAACTTGGCTGGAGATAGAGGGGTAAAAAAAAAGACAAAAAATCCTGGCTTAAATACATCTATCTGAAAGTAAAAGGTTTCTACCCCAATAATTTTGAAGTGAGTTTTCCATGATCTTGGAAATTAAAATGAACACCTAAATCAAAATAAGCAGGAGAGTGGCAAAGAATGTGTTCATGAAAACCCATTTTCCCCCTTTTGGGATCATTTCCTACTACATTTCCTAACCTCGTCTTCAGCTAATGAAGTCTGATCCTTGGGGTGTGAGTGAAAGTCATGTATGCCACACTCAGACCTGGCTCATAGAAGCCTTCAGTGTGACCCTCCACCTGTGCTTTTCTTTCTTTGTTTATCCCCATCCAAAGACAGGATTTATTTGATGCCTCCAAGGACCTGGGAACAGGGGGCCACCCAATAGGAGGAGCCTGGGTTCCTCAGAGACTCTATAGAGCAGAGCATCCACCCTTCTTCTCCATCCTATTGGACTTTGAATGAAAAATAAAATTCTGCTTTATTAATCCACTGAGATGTGGAAATTGTTTCATCAGATAGACCACTCTGAATAATACAATAAAATGAAGATTGGTATGATAACTTTTTTCCATGGACAAAGAATGGATTTATTCAGCATTTTCTGACTCAAAACTCAAGTAGCAGTGTCCTGAAATCAAAGCCACTCGAAGATAAAGTGAGGTTCCAAAACTCCCTTCATCTTTTATTTCCTTATTTATTAAAACAACTACCTAGTGATAGCTCAATTCTTTTTTCTTGGAAGATTTTACCCTTTTTCCTAGTTTACCGTATATAGTGTGTCTCATTTTAACTTTTTCTTGCTCTGTGGCACATGGAGGAGTGACCCAAGAAAAAGTAAAGATATAAAATTGAATATCATAACATGTTGAAAACTCAGAAGCTAAAAGTACAAAGAAAACTCTCCAAGCAAATATCTCTTACAAGCTAATGGTTAAATTTGAAGTTTGGGTTTGCCAGTCTTTGATGATGTTCAAAGTGTTGAGGTGCTTGTGATAATGTCAAAAAGTCACTGAATTAGGAAAGGGTTATCAAATGTTGCAATAGGAAAAGGAGCTTTAGGCAATGGCAATATGATGGACTAGGGAGTAGAGAACTCTGATGGCCCCACAGGCTAAAATTAGGCAGGTTTAATATTTCTCCTTTCAGATAGGCCTTACTCTCTTTCTAATACATATCTCAGTGTGGCTGAGGGGGTGGATACAGGATGAACCTGTATTCTTGTGGGCCATGGCTTAATGCAACCTTGCCCATATAAAGAACCAAGATGGAACCTGCCATGACTCAGAGCAGAAGCAAAATACTTTATCTTCTTAACTCCAAAGCTTCACCCTCTGATACTGTAATCTACTTAAAGAGAAGTTAATGGCACCTCAACAGAGCTACCTCTTCCTAGGAGTAGAATAAAGAACAAAAGCAATAGTTTCCAAGTTAATTTATTTTTTGAATCAGTAGACATAGTGCATAGTGGTAGGAACATTTTATCAAGTTGAGTAATGAAGTTTTTAAGAAGAGAGGCAGTTGTTAAGAGACAAAAACATGACTTGAATGTTGGATGTTGGCGGATTAATATTTTTACTTAATTTCCCCAAATGAAAAACTTCTCTAAACAAATATTTTAATGCCACTGGATGAAATCAGAATAGAAATGTGTAGAAGAATATAGATAAAACACAATACTAAGAACCACCAAATCTAGGCTACTGGCTGTACTTTCCTGGATTTTGTTTTTGAGTATTTAAAACTGACATTTTAATCTTTGATTTCCTAAGTGGTCTTGCAAATGTATATAGCTATTTTTTTTATGGATTAGAAATCAAAATAGTTGAAGATCTTATTTCTAATTGATATGCTGCACATGATTTTCTGCATTCTGAATAATATCTCACTTTGTTCTAGTGGACACTTTTGGCTATACTACATAGAACGTCACCAACAGTCACAGGGAAGGAGTCTCATTTAAAATATATATCTAAGATAAAAGTCTAGATGTCACAGGAATCCATGAATTATGTCTGTAGGTTTAAGTCCAAGAAAATAAAAACTTTGAATTTCTAGATTATCAACTCACAATACACACATACATACAAACACAAACATTTTGGATACATGAGATCTCTTAAGCAAACAGAACTAATGTGAGACAGCCAGTTGAATGCCACACGTTCAGACTCCTATTTCATAGTCTAGAATTGTTGCTAGTTGAAGCAACCATCTGGGAATTACATTTCCCAACCTTCCTTGCCTCTAGGTAGTGTCACGTGAATGAGTTTTCTGATCAACTAAATGTGTGCAAAACTAATATAAGCCCATAAAAACTGACCAAATCTTATTCTCCCTTCTCTCTTTCCTCATCATCTGACTGAATGTGAACACTCAGGGCAACCTTGGAAGTCATGTGTTGAATCCAAGTGATGGGTGTTTGGCTGTTCATTGTAATATTTTAAAAATGTGTTCCTTTGTCTTATTTGCTCTCCCCTCCCTTAGCTGGGCCGACCCTGGGGAGGCTATCTCCGGGGGGAGCAGCCGTGCTGCACTCCTCCTCTAGTTCCCTATCTGTATCCCTTCTCTCCCGTGTTGCTAACCATGGTTTCTGACATGCCCGGTAGACAGGACAAGGGCAATAGACTCTTTCTTTCTTGACTGATATTATTCCAACCAAGCTGTTATCAAATTCTCTATATGGTGGGGAAATAAAGACTACATTTTCTGAACCTGCCTGGCAATGCAGGATATGTCTTGTAAGAGGTATGGGTTCGATCCCTGGGTCAGAAAGATCCCTAGAGGAGGGCCTGGCAACCTACTCCAGTATTCTTGCCTGGAGAATCCATGGCAAGAGAAGCCTGGTGGGCTATAGTCCATGAGGTCACAATGAGTCAGACATGACTGAGTGACTAATACTTCAAGTAATTCAGTAATTAGTGCTGGGAAAAGTGACTACTCATATATATTTTTTAAAATCTCTCTATAAAATAATATTTTCCAGATGGAAAAAGTGTACAAAATTAAGTTATAAAACTTAGAAGGAAACATAGAAAACTGTGATCATGGCCTCAGAGTATAGAAGGATTTCTCAAATAATTCAAAAAGGACAAACATAAATAAATTTAAAAGTATCATTACTAAAAATACCTGTATTTAGCAACCCACACCACTGGGAGAAGGCATTTATAGTATATATAACTGGTATAGGATAAATGGACACACGCACTTAAATATATATTCTATAAAATAGTAACAAAATAGAATAAAACACTATTTAAAAAGAAGAAAGCAATACCAAACCTAAGAATGTAGAGAAAAGGGTGAGACTGTTAATTAAACCCATCTCTTTGGGAAACAAAGTTGAAGATGTGCATATTCTCAAGTCCCTGTTTAGGTATATACTTTGGCTCTTTGCAATCTTACTTATTGTAGCTGAAAATAGGCCTCATCTTTATTATTTACTGATGGAGATAGAGTAATAAATTATTATGAATTCACATACAACTTAAAATGAATAAACTGAATATAAATTAATCCACAAGGAAAATTTCCAAAAACTAAAAATGTTTAGAGAAGAAAAAAAAAAGATGTGTCCTTTTTTTCATTGCATGCTTTTCATCCTGGAATAACTGCCCCTCTAGCCTTAGCATTCTCTCTCTTTTGAAGAGCCCCTATCATAGGATTTAGATATGTTTCAAAGAGTCTATTTTCTAGATTCAGCCATGCATAGACGGTTCTTGGGAGTACAGTGATCCTGAAGGCATTTGAATCTGTGAAAGTCTCTGCCTTTTAAAAGAATAACTTTAATTTGTTCACTGGAAGGAATCTGTCCAGTGAGCTCTCTAAGCTCATCACAGCTTTTTGTCTTACTAACTTGCCTTTGCCAGTTTATCTCTAATCCTTTCTTTAGGAATGGTATCATTTCTCTTGCCCCAATTTCAGAGCTGTCCTCTGCTTTTCTACCATTTTGTCCTACTGAACATATTTGCTTTTATCAGTAAGTTTCTTGCAAGTCCTTTAGTTCCTTGATGAATTTGAGTAGTAGCTATCTCATGACCTCTTTCCTATAATTATCTTAAGTCTCTTCCTTGGGAATTATTTTCAATCCTGTGCCCCCAAAGGTTGCAAACAGAACAAACAAGAAACATCAGATCAGTTGACTAAATAATTTCAGCTGCTCCTAATAGTCCCCACATTGAAATACCCCTGTCTCTAAGAGAAGAAAGGTTTGGTCATCTTTCTCAGACACAGGTCCAGTATGTCATCTCTCAGCTGGTAAACTGAGAAACTAGTCTGCCTTAAGAAGAGAAGAAATGTGAGTTATTTTATGTCTTAAAATTATCAGAGGATATGCTTAGGAAAAATGCATAAGAAGCTCTTTCTGAAGATCTTAAATATGCCTTTACAGTCAGTGCAAAAATTTTGTTTAGATTTTGCATTTCTGAATGTAGTCACTAAAGAGTAGGAATTTTCTTGATTTCTAAGAACCCATTTTGCAATTTGAGAAACTTCCTTTTAGATTGCTCTGATTTGAGCTAAAAACTTCCTTAAGCTTGTAAGACCAGTTAAATAAGGTGAAGGGAGGCATCTGAAGACTTCATGAAACCAGACAATCAATATGAGTTGAAAAGACTTTTCTTTCCACTCTTCTCTTTAATTAGACTATGCTTTTCTCTTGATTTTTGAATAATGTCTTTTCCCAAACCAAATGTCTCCATGTTCAGAAAAACTGCCAGCCAATATTGAAATATTTGGTCTGGTCTGCATAACTGCTCAGAGAAGGAAATGGCAACCCACTCCAGTACTCTTGCCGGGAAACTCCCATGGACGGAGGAGCCTGGTAGGCTGCAGTCCATGGGGTCGCTAAGGGTCGGACATGACTGAGCGACTTCACTTTCACTTTTCACTTTCATGCATTGGAGAAGGAAATGGCAACCCACTCCAGTGTTCTTGCCTGGAGAATCCCAGGGACAGGAGAGCCTGGTGGGCTACCGTCTATGGGGTCACACAGAGTCGGACATGACTGAAGTGACTTAGCAGCAGCAGCAGCAGCATAACTGCTAAACATTGCAAATTTTGGAAATGCCTAGACAACTGTTCCTGGGTATCTTCTATTACTCCCAAATCTACATCTATCCACGTACATATGTATTTGTGAATTTTTTCTCTATTGTTTGTTAATCTCTTTGTTAGATGATTGACAGTGTTAATATTCCTATATCATTTTTGAGAAAATATAACAGCACAAAGACTGCACTGTTTTCCATCAGGAACCTGGAGAAACGAACACAGAAGTATGGTGCTTAAGATATTCACTGTCCTTCTTATCCACTCATAGCTATAGGCTGTACAGTGTTAATCATAAAAGCATAATCATAATCACAACCTAAATTTTTAAGGACACAGAGCTTCCTCTGGCATTAAAATTAAAAAGTTCTGAGAAAAGATAAAAATTATTTTGACTCTGTCTTGATTATTTAATATTAGCAAATACAATAGTTAACAAATAATGAATTGTTCTTTACTAATAATTTTAATGGAGTGGTTGGGAGCTTGGTAAAGCATGAGAATATATTATTTACTCATGTATATTCTGACTTCTTCTCTAAGTATTTCATTGTGTTTTTGTATGAGAATGTCTAGGACTATGCCTTTAGCAGGTTCACTGCAGCTCTGTTCCAAATTATTTTCATTCTGGGAACCAGACAGAAGGAGCAAATGCAATTACACATACATGCAACATACAACAAAGAGAACAAAAATATATATATAGTATACTGTATACTGATTTTTAAAATTTTAATAGAAGTGACAATCACAACTTTTGATCTCTCATTGGTCAAAGAAACTGACATGAATAAGGAAAATATTGATGGGATATGAAACACAGTCCTCCTGCAGGGAGGGATACTGAAGGAAGAAGAAAAAAATCAACCTGTCACACCCTTCATAAGCTTATTTTTATTAATCTGTCTGCTAAAAGTACTTCCTATTACCTTTCACAGCTTGCTGTTTCCTCATGTGTTGTGTTTGTATTGTGATCTGAAAATTGAAATCTGCCAGAATCCCTTGTTTTGATTTTTTTTCTTGGCAACTTTCTACTCAGTCTTTAGGAACTATAAGACCTTTCATGGGGCCTTTATAGGCCCATTTTAGCATCAATAAACTATGTGGTATATTTAGAATTACTTTTATTGAGAAATTTCTCATAAGTGCATAACTCTTTTCATTACTTTCATTATGGCCGCAGCTGTATATGTTAATGAATCTCTGAGGCTTGTGCAGTCACAGCCTCGAAAGTTGAAGGTGCCAGAGTTGGAGATAATACCATGTTTGTTTTATTATAAGTGGTACAGGCCAGTTAAACAGAAGACCAACAGAGGGATACCTGTCTTGGCTTCTGTTTAAAGGCAGATATATTTATTTCTAGAGTGCCCTAATGTGGGGAACAAACTCACCACCGTACCTCATCAGGCACAAGATTTCCTAACAGGCTGAGGACTGAGTGTCAAAAGTTCAGTGTAATTAGGATATTATTTGGTATGTTTATATATTATTTGGCATATTCAAAACATAACTTTTGGTGTGTTACTCTTTCTCTTACATGTAGTAACCCCCAAATGGTTTTTCTGTGTATACAATGTAATAGTTTCCCCTCACAACTGTCTTTAGTTCATCAGTCTTGTTCTTCCATGGAAATAGTTTGGTGATGTCCAGACCATCTTTCCTCCCATAGCAGAGAAACCACTGTGATTGCAATAAAGTTCTGTGGTTACAAAAGACTATAGCGTAAAGTGTCGGAGACATAAATGGAAAGGATCAGAACACTCTTGCTCTTCTCCCATACTTCTGGGAATTTCTCAGACTCTGTGTCTCTGGGGGCTTTAGTTAGCTCTAGAATTTCATAAACCTGAGCCTACCCGAGTTTTATGAAGCTTTTGTGGTTTTCTGTACTGTAAGGAGAGATGAGAACTGAGAACTAACAGAACCTCCAACAGCTAGTAAATATATGATAAATGTGTTAAAGTATGAAATTTGAAAGAGAGAACTGTAGAAATGATCCAATCTAGAGGATGCTAAACATTGCTGCACACCAGAACCATGTTGGCAGATTTTTAAATTAAGTATGCTAGAGTCAAAACTGCAGAGAAACTGATTTTGTGTCTCTGAAGTGGGGGCAAAAGACTCACTCATCAAATTCAAGCCTCTCTTTACACTTTACCAGTTATCATCCCACTTCTGTTATCATCCCACAGTGTTCAATTCAGGAAGCTACAGAGAGCAGGTGCATATAAATGCGATTGAATGCCATCAAGTACACATCCAGAATCCAATTTTTTTTTTTTTACTGACAGCACATCCCATGTTGTCTTACAATCTAGACAGACACCTAGGATATTCTTTCAGCATGTAACATTTAAGTCAGCTTCTTTGCTTTTGATGGACATGTTTGATTCTTACCTACTCATTCCCACCCAGGTTTCAGAGTGAGAGAGTAACCTGAATATCACCATCTACCACCACCACCAAAAAATAAAAATCTCTAGAAGGAATTTCTGTTTAACCTACTCAGCTAAAAAATAATGCTCAGGAATATCCTGGGACTCCTCATCACAATAAAAAAAATTAATTTTATGATTCAATGTAATAAATAATTTAGGTTACTACTATATGCCAGGTACTCTGCTAGGTGATGGATTGCTACTGCTGCTGCTAAGTCACCTCAGTCGTGTCCGACTCTGTGCGACCCCATAGATGGCAGCCCAGCAGGTTCCGCCGTCCCTGGGAATCTCCAGGCAAGAACACTGGAGTGGGTTGCCATTTCCTTCTCCAGTGCATGAAAGTGAAAAGTGAAAGTGAAGTCACTCAGTCGTGTCCGACTCTTCGTGACCCCATGGACTGCAGCCTACCAGGCTCCTCCGTCCATGGGATTTTCCAAGCAAGAGTGATGGATTATGTGACCTTAATTGCACTGATGAGAGCATGCAAGATCATAGCAGATGATGGAGCTAGCTATCATCCTGTTGGCATCCTTGCCCCTCACACTCAGCTTAATTACGTGCCCCTAATATGTTCAGGGATGCAATTTCAATGCCTTGGTGCACTTTACTTTGAGAGCCTTTCTCTCTGTCAAGGTTACATTGAACAAATACCATTTTTTACTTGCCCTCTGGTTTATGCTTCTTTTCTCTGCCTATGACCCACTGTGCTTTTCTTCCCCCTCAGTTCTACTTCGGAGAAGGCAATGGCACCCCACTCCAGTCCTCTCGCCTGGAGAATCCCATGGACAGAGGAGCCTGGTGGGCTGCAGTCCATGGGGTCGCTAAGAGTCGGACACGACTGAGCGACTTCACTTTCACTTTTCACTTTCACGCCTTGGAGAAGGAAATGGCAACCCACTCCAGTGTTCTTGCCTGGAGAATCCCAGGGACGGGGGAGCCTGGTGGGCTGCCGTCTGTGGGGTCGCACAGAGTCGGATACAACTGAAGCGACTTAGCAGCAGCAGCAGCAGCAGCAGCAGCAGCAGCAGCAGCAGCAGCAGCAGATCTACTTATCAAATCTAAAACACTTTTAACTAATTTCCAGATTTTTTTGCCTTTTGAAAGTAGTTGCATTCAATTCTTAACGAGTTACTTAGAAGAGAGCACCACTACCTCCTTTATAAAAGGAATCTGAATTAAATTTAAAGTTTCTGCCACAGATTCAGGTAGTCATACTGCAAACACCACTGACTATTCTAAATCACCCAGTTAATTATTGGGTGCCATACTAACTGGTTCCAAGACAAATCTGATTTTGTTCTGTACTCTTGCCATTGTTGATGTCTTGCCATTACTGTTGACCAAGAGTCATCATGACATAATTGTCATTACCTGATCTTATGTGAATTTGGTCAGTGCTGTTTACTTTGTTGTCACATCAACATAATCAGTGAATTGTATGTGTTGTTGGTACCAATCATGTTGAGTTTAGTTGCTTTTCATGATGTCTTTTAAAAGATTGTTATAATTTACTATTTAAATAAAAAATATATGCATGCATAATGTCCTGAGCACAGAACAGCATGATATATGATTATAAGTGTAAAAAAATCTAAAAGTATTCTTTAGTGTCATTGGTAGAAAACTTTTTTCTTTTTTAGTGGTATATAAAATGTTGTGTTTCACACTTACATTTTTTAGAGGAGGAACTGTACCTAGCAAAATATTGTATGGCTCAACTTTGCATACTGCCTGAGATGGCCAAGTGACTTAGTTCCACACACTGAGATATGATCAGAAGTCATTGGGTTGGGATTTTTAAAAAGGCAAATGAGAAAAAGTTACTCCTTTAAATGGGTAAACTTAACTAGCAAACGCTGTCTTCCATCTTCCTCACCAAAATGAAGACTTGATATTGGAACATGAGTACCTTTCTTAAGATGATGTGACCTGGAATACATGATAAGGATGATAGAACTATAGGAGCAACCTGAGTATTTTATGAATTTGTGAGGCCAAGATAGCAGCCCTGGACTTCCTACAAACACCCTGGTATATGAGAAATATCAAATCTTAAATTTTCACTGTTTTTCAGGGATCTGTAAATAACCTGATCACAAATTTCGATGTTACACACAGATTCAAGTAAAAATAAAATAAAATTTACAAAACTTCAATAGCATCCCAATGAGATTATTTCTAAGTAGCTCAGTAAGAATGGTTTTCCAGGATGTTTTATTTTACTTATATGAATAATACAGGTTCATTGTATTAGAATATATAGATGAATAAACTGATATAAGTTATCATCTAAATTCTAAACACTAGATTACTAATTAATGCTTTCCAGTGTAAATAATAAATATAAACAAATATATATTAGGTTTAAACTTTTATAAAGATAGGCAAAATATTCAATACATATGCTGAAATCAAAGTGAAGGATTTAAGTGTTCATTATATTAATACTATTCTTTCCATTTTTAAGTAGGTTTAAAATTATTCAGGTTAGATATTATATATACCAATGTATATATGTGTATGTTTAAAGCTTCTTTGTATATTTTCCAGAACATTTGATTGACAAATGCTATAGGTGGAGAAATGTTTGCATTTCCTTCAGTGCTTCTTTGGGCAAAGTCAGGATTCCAGCACTGAGAACTAAATATCTGAGTCTTTTTCACTGAGCCTAGTCCATAACTATCTTTACACAGAGACTTAAAGAAATTCTTTTATTTATTCTTCCTTTCTGCATCCTAGAAATTATATCCCTCAAGCATATACTCACTGCCCAATTTAAAAACTGAAACAAAAATTCTTACAATGCAGAGGTGTGTTATACAATAAAAGGAATTAGAACCCTTTGGATTTGAATGAAAAAAGGAACCTGCTGTATTGAGACAGAATTATCAGAAAATGCCTGTTCTCAAGTATATTCACATTTGATAAGTGAAGTGGCTTTCAATATGTTGTTAGGAATCTCACAGTAGATCATTAATGAGCTAGTCCACATAACTGACTACAAGTCAGTTCTAGCAAGGGATGTAATTAAAGTCTCAGATGTTTTGATTTTCATGAATAGAAGTTTGTCCTCCCTTGGTACCTTTTATCCATGCTCAGAGTTCTTTGCAATTATTATCTCATTAGTCCTAGTGGATTTTTTAATTTAATTGTAAATTAGTAGACCCTACAGAGTTAAATATAAAACAAACAGAATGTTAATAGCCCATTTCATGAATATATATACCAATGGCTCAACCTTTATTATCTTAACATATACATTAATAATACGAGCAGTGACTTCAGCTCCCTTCTAAAGCACAGTTCCATGCTTCACACATAACATTAATCTGTTGAATCTGTCTCAACCTGAAAGCTTTTTTTTGATACACTATTCTGAAGTTTAGCTTTTGGTATAATTTCTATATATATTCATCTCACTATTTTGGTATATTAATGCAGTAAAATCTCATACTTTTGAGATGAACATTTTTTGATAAATACTCTGATTACTGAGATATCATTGTAATTATTTTTCAAGGATTTTAGTGATGCCTTCAACCTGAGAAAGAAATCCTGGACATTCCCAATGTTTCCAGGGGCCTGAGAAATGTTTGGATTATATAGAAGAGAAAATATCAGATATAACTGAAAGACTGAAAGAGGACAAATATTTATCACATGGTTGTATAGAGAAGTGAACTCTGATGCCCCTGAAAGTGATAGAATATAGGGACCTATATTGTTGACAGTTGAAGTTCATTCTACTCAACTTCCTTTCATCCTCCAATTCTAACTTCCCCACGAGACTCACCCCTTCCCTCAGTGTGTTCCGGAGCTGTCGTTCCATTCCTGGTATGGTGGGCCAGTGTATTACTAAAGCCTGGCCAGGGTATTGCTTTCACCTGACTGTGGTGATAGTTCCATGTATTAGTTTCCTGATATTGTCATAACGAAGTACCACAGACTGGCTGGCTCGAGCAATGGAAAGTTATTGTCTTACAGTCTAATAGTTCCAAAATCAAGGCACCAGCAGAGTTTGTTTCTTCTGGAAGCTGTGAAGGAGAATCTGTTCCATGTCTCTCAGTTGGCTTCTGGTGTTTTGATGGAAATCTTTGGCATCTCTTGGATTTGTCTGCATCATCCCAGTCTCTGCTGTCACATGGCATCCCCCTGTGTGCCTCTGTGTCTACAGATTTCTCCTTTACAGGAAAATAGGACACCAGTCATTTGGATTAGGGACACACCTTCCTCCTGTATGATCTCATCTTAACTAATTACATTTGCAACGACCCTGTTTCCAAACAGGGTCACCATCACAGGTCCTGAGTGTGGTAGGACTTCAGCATATGATTATTTATAAGGGGACATAGTGCAATTCATGAGTTAAAATAAATGCATAAGCTAATGAGACTCAGTGAAATACAATAAAAAGTTCACTGTGAATCCTAAGAAACATTTTCAGTCTTTCCTCCACAAGAAAATGCAGTCATATAATAGCTTCTGGGTGGGAGTAAGGGTCTGTGGAAAATGTATCTACTGTTGTGGAAGCAAAGCCAAGAAATGATGATAGAAATGTCTATTTGCTTCTTATTGAACACTGGATAAAACCATATCTGAAGCCAAATAACCCCTTAATTGTTCACCTATATGGGTGAAAATACCCCCCCCCTTGTTAAGCCTGTATTAGTATCACTTTTTTCAATTACCACAGAAATAGAGTCAAGATTAATATGATTAAAGAGTAGGATTAGAGATGGAGTATTCATGTGAACTACAAGAAGAAGGGTGATGGAATGAATAATTCCTTTCTGCTTTTGTATCATTTTCGATCAGACTCAACTTGATGAGTTCCTGCACAGTAATATGTAATGCCTTGAAAGCACAAGTGAATCTAATCATTTTGTTTCTATGAAATATTGAATCCCTTCACACAACAGCGGTAGACTAAGGCATAATTTCCTGTAACAACAAATCAAATGCTGGGTCCATGCCTTGCTGGGAATAAAGAGACAAACTAAGGGCAAGAGGATTAGCACAGAGTTAACAGCCTTACAGGTCAAATGCAGTTAGAGTCAGTGACCTAGAAAAGTGGCCTTCCATCAGAGACAATGTCCAAACAGTGAAATTAGAGATGCATGCTAATTCTAAGGGAAAGCTGTTCTTGGGAATGGGATGGGAACTTGACTTTCAGAGTGCATGGTGGTGATGATGGTATGTCAGGCAAAGTAGAATCATCTCTGAGAAATGTTTAGGAGCAGGGAGGAAGGGGAACAAAGCCTAGTTTCCAAAAATATGGCAGATAATAAGTCAGGCAAATGTGCTATGGCTGGTTCTTCCATGAGTATCATTGACCATTAATCTTCAAAATACTTTAAGCACTCCAACACTTACTTTATGCACTAGGAACCCAAGGAGGCTGGTGCCAGACTATCAGTAGTCTTATTGTCTCTAGGGGTGTTTGATAGTGAGGTGGTTCCATTCAGAGATGGGACTTATGCCAAATTATCAAGGGGGTGCCCGGTATCCTAATTCTAATTTCCATATCTTATTCATTTACTAAATGTGTACCATAGATTTGAAGATAAATTAGCTTCTCATTGGTCATGGGTGAAATACAAAGCCACAGTCAATATGAACAGAAAGGAGAATAGGAGTAAGAAATTGACAGTATAAAGAGCAAAGAAGGTGACACTGTACAGAGACTTCCAGTGTAACAGTGTATAAGAAGCATAACTTCATGATATTTTTAGTAATTCTGAGAACTCTGGAAATAGTTCAATGCATTAGTAAGGGTACTCAGCCTTGGGACCTCACACTTCTAAGTTGCAGGCTCACTGCCTAACAGTGGCCTTCTGATACATGCATGACTGTATTGGACAATTTCTATGCCTGTGTCGTCTTCTTCAGCCATGTTTTAAGCCAGCCATTGTTATAACAACTAACTTCATATAAACATGTAATCTGAGAGCACCTCAGCTTTGCCTGTCTGCATGCCTTCTGTTTTGCACCCCAGGTCTTCTCTGACATTGTGGTGTGGGATGCTTGTATGAACTGGGTGGCAAACTGGAGTACCAGAGAGTAGGCATATGCTGGGGCAGTCCTTGACCAATGGGAGAAGGGAGCTGGTACATGAATGCCTTCCTCTCTTTTCCTTCCAGTGAGCAATTTGGAGGCACATTCTACATTGCTCCTCAGAAGATTCCAGCATGAACTAGCCCTGTTCCCCATAGTAGTGACCAACTCAAGAACACTCCTTATACTATTCCCTGGCATTACCCCTCCCCCAACTTACCTGCACTCGAGACCTTATCTCAGACTCCAATTTCTAGGGGAAGCTCAGGGTACCAAAGTGACCTTCTAGTTTCTCTGTATGTTTTACAGCTAGAATCTCATTGTGGTTCAGGGGACTAATCACTTGTAAATCTCTAAAGCTTTTTACAGTGGAGGACACGAAAAAGAATTGCTGACGTGTGAGAGGCAACAATTCACAAGTCAAAGCTGGCAATTGGGAACATCAAGTGTTGTGATTTGGGTTTGATCTCGGGTGGTCTCGGCCTGGAATGGCTTGGAACAGGGCTTGGGTTCCCAGCCGGAGATTGGGGCTGGGTTGCAGTGGTGAAAGCACCAGATCCTAGCCACTAGACCAGTGGTCAGTGACAAGGGCCCTGGCCCTTTGGCTATACAGAAAAGAATTCCCACGAAGACAGACAGTAGTGAAATAAGTGAAGTATTTGTTAAGAGGAAAAAGAGTACAGTACATGTGGATAGAGACACGGCAGAACTCGGGGAGAGAGTCGCTGAGTTGCACCCTTGGGGCAGTTTTAATTACTTTTCTGATGTATTTCTTCCGAGTTCCTTTTAGCCAGTCATTTTGATTTGCCTGGTTCACAGTCCATATTTGGTATCTCAGGATCCTCCCATGTGTGCACACATATCTCTTAGCAAAGATGGATTTTACCAAAAAGGCGTATGAGTAGGGGCCATCCCTTGCCATCACTCCCCTTTGGTCTCCAGTGAAATTTGCTGAGAATGTGTGGTCAGGGAGGTCTCCTGACTTTGAGAATAGGAAATATGTGGTCTAGGCAGGGCCCGGCCTTCTCCTTTAATTGTCCTACTAGTCTCATCTTGGAGTTTCCGTCCATAGGGAATGATTCTCCAATCGGTTTACCTAGTGTGTGCTTAGTCACTCAGTTGTGTCTAACTCTTTGTGACCCCATGGAGTGTAGCCCACCAGGACCATCTGTCCATGGGGATTCTCCAGGCAAGCATACTGGAGTGGGTTGGCATGCCCTCCTCCAGGGGATCTTTCCAACCCAGGGATCAAACCCAGGTCTCCCTCATTGCAGGCAGATTCTTTACCATCTGAGTCACCAGGCAAGCCCACTTTATCTGAGGGTGGCTCATCTACATCCTGCCTCAGGTTCATATTTTAAATCTTCACTGTTTTCTCTAAAATGTATGTTCTGATCAGAAGCCAACCAGGTCTGATCTGGTATCATGGTTGCAATCGCTATGGTTGATGAAAATTCCTGTCTTTGGATTTTCCACAGGAGCCTCCAGAGTGAATTTTGTGAACTAGAGTTTAAGTCAGACCAATTCAAATTCTCCAAATTTGGTACTTGGCTTCACTTCGTTGTAGATTTGCTTTTTGGGGTATGTGAAAGAATGGGAGTGGTGATAGCAAGTGATGCCACAAAGTACTTAACTATCTAAAGTATTTTATTCCTAAACTTGATTACATGTAAAAATCACCTGGAGAAAAAAATTTTTTGAAATAATAATTCTTGAGCTCCACCCCAAAGGCCCTGACTCCATTGATCTAGGCAGAGATCCTGAGATCTATATTCTTAAAAGCTTCCCAGGAGATTTTGATACATGGTAAAATTAGGGAAACACTGATCTAAATAATTCATGAAAGATTTTAAGAGAACTTGTTACCTAAAACTATAAATTTTTCTACCATAGTGTTGGAAGCTTAGGCATTTTCCAAATTACATTTCCTTATTTTCAAGTGAGGAAAAGTCTTAACTTCTTGACTTTGGAAGGGAAATTTAGAATTTAATTTTCAAAATAAAAGGTCTAATTTCATATGTTTTGATCTTTCTGAAGATTTACACAGACAAAATTTTTTACACAGTTTCATTTGTAGGCATCTATAGACAGGCTTAGTTTTAAAGAAACTTTGTCTAAGTATAATCACAGATAGTAGAAAATGTACACGTTGGGCTTCCCTTGTAGCTCAGTTGGTAAAGAATCTGCCTGCAATGCAGGAGACCTGGGTTTGATTCCTGGGTCATGAAGATCCCCTGGAGAAGGGAATGGCGATACACTCCAGTATTCTTGCCTGGAGAGTCCCATGGACAGAAGAGCCTGGCAGGCTATAGTCCATGGGGTCGCAGGAATTGGACACGACAGCAGCTAAACAACAGCCACCAATGTGTAGGTATAATCATAGATAATAGAAAACGTACACAGTTAATTATAAATACTTCATCAACTAATTAACATTAATTATGCAATTAAGATGTTGATTGACAGAGACAATTAAGTTGATTCTCAAATATGCATGCTCTTAAAGTATTCACTAACTAGTTCAACTGTAACACATTTCCTAATAGACTCCCAGAAATAAATACGGTATTTCTTCTTCTTTTCAGAAATTATTTTCGTAAATGAGTGCTTCTTTGTGTCCAGGTGAATCCATAGCTTCTCGAGATTGCAGACAAGCCAGGGGGAGTGATATGCTTAGCAAAAGGGTATAGGCTATTCTCTGAGAAACTTAAAAATGTCTTTTTTTGTTGCTGTGCCTTTGTATTGATTGGCAGTGATTTTGTGAACAACAAAAAAGTGACAGAAATAAATGACATAAAAATATTAATAAGCAAGATTATAAATATAAATTGGCTTCTTGATATAATTTTTGTTGGGTAAGTTCCTTGGCTAAGGGATTTTCTAATGTGATGAACTTAATTTAGATGAAAAGAGTCTTTTAGGAAAATTCAGTTAATTTGTAGAATTGTAAAACTTGAATTGTGACTATAGATTTCCTTTACCTATCTGTGGCAGAAATGTACAGTTACCATACAAAAATAAAACAGGAAAATAAAAAGGAAGATACAACCATTGTGAATTCAGTCAAACTGCAGTGAAACTTATAGAAAGATAGCAAAATTGCTAATTGGAAATTTCTGTTCATTCAGCTAGTTATTCAGCCAACAAATATTTATTTATTATCTATTCTCTCAATTACTATCCTAAACAGTAGGGGTATATTAGTCAATAAAATACACAGAACAAAATCCCAACCCAACTGGGGACTTACATTTTATATTTTCTACCCTTCTTACTAGAAAAATATCTATGAAATTACCGTGGGTAACTAAGCATTATTGTTGTTGCTTGTCTGAATATAATGTCAGCAGAAATGTACCTGAAATATAGTACAGACTGCAAATGACAGTACCTGGGTTTCATCTTCACCTTCTTTTCATTATGATTCATGGGGATGCCAAAAATTCTTAGAAGTATACATGGACTTATAGAAAATGTCCTGTAGCTAAAGATTGCTGAGTGTGTGCTACCCATCTCAGTTCATGAAACCATCTATTCTGAACTGCCTGAATGAGGAATTTGGGCATCTCATTTGGCTATGTACCTGATATTCAGAAAATCTCAATAGAGTATATTTTAAATGATGTGAATATTTGACTAGTATTAAACTTAGAAAACCTATAATAAGGGTCCTTGAGAAATTGGAGGCAGGTCAGCATTTTAATAAGAAATTTACTTTCCTGAAAGCCAATTTTATAATGAGTCTCATTTAAACCTTTGGTTCTCACCAAGAGCAGTGCTTCAAGTTCAGTCTCTTGTTTCATCTTGTTTTGCCTGTGACTGCTCCTTTTACATCTGAGAATCCTTTATTATGAGTCTTAGGACATTTTATTATGAGTCATTAATGGAGTTTAGGGCCCTTAAGGGAGGAGATAGTCTTGGATTTTGAGGTGCAGAAGAAAAGCACGGTCCAGAATACTCCTGTACTAATAATAAGGCATGTTGTAGGGTTCTCTAACACTGATATAAAAGGAAAGAAGAGGAGAAATAAAATCCATGGTAAAAGTGCCTGTGCAACAAAGGATGAGTAATGACCATGCATTTTGGCCAATATGAAAAAAGCAGGATTATTGCCAAGTCTTTTTTTCATCCTTCTTATTTTTCTTTCCTTTTCTTTCTTTTCTCCTCTACCTCCTCCTCCTCTTCATTCTTCATCTTTGTCTTCTTCTCCTCTGAATTAAGGGATGATGGAGGGTTTTCTATGCTTTGTACTATGAGTCGCTTTGGAATGTTCCTAAATGGGAAATTTGGCTTTTTCTTTGCAAGCTGCTTATGCTATTGTGTCTAGACTTGATCACACGGCCAGTGAGAGCCAATTAAGGACATCTGTGTTAAGATCAAGACCACCAAGTGCATGATTATCAGACTCTACTCATGCTTTAGTCACACGTAGAATTCCACAGTCAGTGGTGGTCTAGTCAGACAAGCCCCTGGTGCGGGGGCTAAGGATTCCGATTTAAAGTGTTGGATGATTTCTGTGGTTTAAAGCACTCTCACAGTGGGTGATTTCAAGATATTACATGATGAATTGAATTCAGAGTTAGGTAAGAGAGCCACTTTGTACTCTACTTGTTTTGTGAATAAGCTGTATCTTTTCTGAAATCCAGAGTGAACTATTCAGTGATTGATGTGGGATGGTTTAAGCTTAAATGTAAAGAGCATGTATCACTATGGGAAAGAAAAGGGAAATTTTAGTGTAAAAATTGCCTAGGGAGTTTTTTGTGAGAGCTGTAACTGAAGCTTCATAACTCTGATCATCTCCCTGCTGAAAGAGTAGGGAAACTGGACTCCAGTTTCCTGGGGCTGTTATCTCTGGTCTCCAAGATTAGGCACTATTAGTGCCTTCTATTAACCAGTGTTATGTATGACCAATAGTTACCTGCTCCATCATTTAGTGCAGAACATTTTGCCGCTGCCTTTCTCCATGTGAAGGATTTATGTAGCTTTGGATGCCATCTGATTTATTGAGGAATAAATAAGGAGGTCTCCAGGTGATACATCAGTATCCAGGTGTTCAGACAGTCCATATCCATCTGGAAACATTTCAGTGCTCAGTTCACTATAAAAGTTACCTAAGATTTTCCAAGTCCAAAAGCTGTTTTCTCTATATTATACTAGAATTGAAGGAGTTGCGGGTCCTAAAGTGGGATGGGGTAGTGGGAAAAGTCCTTGAATTAGTACTCAAATTAGAACCACAAACGTTTGGTCAAACTCAACTGTTATCACAAGTTAGGTTTTCTGTTTAAGAAACTGACATTCTTGATTATTTAGTCATAAACTCTTTATATGAATCTCTATCCACTAGATGGATATCTTCATGAGAGCTAAAAGTAAGTTTTTTCACCTAAACTTACATTGGCCCTTATCACTGTTACCGTTAAATATGATTCGTTATGTCATAGGACAATGGAAAATAGAATGCAACTTCTCTTAAATATTTAAAAGTGTTGTGAGACCAAAAGCATATTTTGAAGTAGATTTATTATCTGAACAAAACAAACTAGTGCTGTGATGATTTTAGCATCAGAAATCCTTTGGTTCAATGATGTTTCTAAAGTCTATTTGGTAACATGAAAAAATATGTGTTAGAAAATTACAAAAATTTATAAGAATCCAAATTACATGTAATTAATCATAGTCCTATGGCTCAGTGGTAAAGTATCTGCTTGCCAGTGCAGTAGCTGCAGGAGGTAAGGATTCGATCTCTGGGTTGGGAAGATCCCCTGGAAGAAGAAATGGCAACCCACTCCTGTTTTCTTGCCTGGGAAATCCCGTGGACAGAGGAGCCTTCTGGGCTACTGTCCATGGGATCACAAAGAGTTGGACAAGACTGAGTGAGCCCTGATGTATAGACTGTAGATAATATACTATATTATTAATATATAGCAGAACTATGAATAATGAATATTTTTATTTTGGCAATTGTACATAATAGTATACTACAGAAGATTTTTAAATAAAGTAAAAAATGTCAGTTCATAATTGAAACAATTACCAAAAGAAAATCAAAATATTTAAAAATTTTAGCTTTATCTCTATATGGGAAGAATATGCTAATTTTTTCTTATGCTCATTAACTTTTAAATCCTGGATCAAGAATTTAAAGCCTGCCTTTAAAATTTCTCACAAAGAAGATTTAGAGAGTTTTAGAAGTGAACAGACGTTACTTCTTGTGACTTATTCACCTCCCAAACTGAAACCTTCCAAACCTTTTTGTATCCCTGAGTTAAAGTTTCTGATGACTTAATTTTTCGGGAAAAGTAGGGCAAAGTTTGATCACAGGACATTTTCAGAAATCAAATGAGGTCAGAGATGACTGAACAGATTCATACCATCTGGGAGGCCAAGCCAACAGAGACAGTTAAATCTTGAAAATGCAATTTACCAGAGGCTTTGAAAGTTCTCTGAGGGTCACTTACAGCTTTAGGCATTTCAGTATTAATTTTATCCCAAGTTAAATTAAGTTACTGTTATTTTAAACTTTAAAATGTGTGCTTATTTTGGAGGATACAAAATATGGGAAAAGAGAAAGATGAATAATGACGTTTTTGCTCCATGAAGGCAAAGTGAAGTCGTTCAGTTGTGTCCGACTCCTTACGACCCCATGGACTGTAGCCTGCCAGGTGGCTCCATCCATGGGATTTTCCAGGCAAGAATACTGGAGGGGGTTGCTGTTTTCTTCTCCAGGGGATCTTCCTGACCCAGGGATTGAACCCAGGTCTACCTGCACTGCAGGCAGACTCCTTACCATCTGAGCCACTAGGGAACCCCATGAAGGCAAAAGTGGCTAACATTTGGTGTACGTCCTTTCAATAGTTTTCTATAAATATTTTTGTTGTTCAGTCACTGAATTGTGTCCGACTCTTTGTGACCCCAAGGACTGCAGCACACCAGGCTCCTCTGTCCTCCACTAGCTCCTAGAATTTGCTCAGATTCATGTCAATTGAGTTAGTGATGCTAACCATCTCATCCTCTGCTGCCCCTTATCCTTTTGCCTTCAATCTTTCCCAGAATCAGGATCTTTTCCAATGAGTGGGTTCTTTGCATCAGGTGGCCAAATTATTAGAGCTTCAATATTTTTGATATTTGAATTTTTTGCTCACAGATATACAACTTAAGTTCCTATTTCACTTCTTAACAACCTAATTACTGCAAATTATTTCTGGAAACACTAAATAAATTTAAGTCATTGGATTAAAAATAGGAAATTATACAATATGGTGGAAAACTCACTCAACTGGGAACTAACAGTCATGGGTTCAATCCCTATAATGTCCCTGTCTGGAATTACAAATATGGTACCAGCTTCTTTAGATGGCAGGGAAGATGGAATAAGATGGATCAGAGTGAGTTGGTGCAATCAAATCACCTAATAAGTGTGATAAAATCCAGATTTCCTAACTCCAGCCCCAAATATTCTGATTCAGCAACCTTGAGGTAAGACCCAGGGGTCTACATTTTTAATAAGGAACTCCGGTGTATGTATTGCAAGAGATTCTGGAAACACCACTGAAAATCAGTGGATTAGATCTCACTTTGTTTTCAAAAATTCTTAGGGAGAAGTTAGAAAAGCCCATGGAAAATAGAGAACATGCAGAGAAAATGCTAAAGTTGCCAGCACTGCATCTCTCAAGTCCAGGAAACCCAGGATAAGTGATTTTGCAGGCATAGCTGGTCAAAGGGCTGTAGCCACTCTCCTCAAGGCCTGCAGTCTTTTCCACCAAGCTTTGTCAAGCATTCTTTAAGTTCATTGCATCCTTTCTTTTCCTGTATCTTCCCTTCATACATATTTCCCATGGCTTTTCAAGTCACAAGTTTCATTAATGATAAAGTTCATATAGGAACATAGGTCTCTTGATTCTTTTCCAAGGATTTTCCTGCTGAATCATCCTTAAAATCCTGAATTTCAGGCTTCCCAAGCAATATCTCTTTCAAGAAGCCTTTCCCAGTTCTTGAGTCTTTTCTATGCTTCTATTCTCCCTACTCTGGGAGTTTACTTCTTTCATCATTCTTACAATATAGTTAGTTCACTTACCACCTTTCCCTACTAGACTGAATTATCCTAGTGCCAATCCTGGGCACAGAATATGTATACCATAGTGTGTAATGAATTAACAACTTAATGTATATATGGTTAAAAGGACATAGCATATCTACATGGTAAGTTTTCCACCCCTTGGTTAAGCTCTATGTTTTTTTCAGATTGCCAATATTTTGAAGTTTCATCTCTTGCTTAGGCAGCATTTATAGCAATTCATCTTTTCTGAAACAGCAGTATATCATGTCACTCTATTACACATACATCTTGAGGTAGGATTTCTTTTTAAATTTATTTCAATTGGTTGGCCTGATTTCCATTAGAGACTGCATTTTAAGTTGTTATTTTATCCTCTGATTGGAATAAATACTCTGTAAAGGAAAGGAATAAAATGTTCAAAGAAGATGGTTATGTCTATTGACACTATATTAAAATTCAAATGCAATGCAATCTGGAAGAAGTCAGGCTGCGAAATAATCTGGATCATTTCTGAGCCCAGGAGAAAAATTCAAACTACTCATTTCCTCTGTAGCAAGCCATTGCAAGCCTCTACATGCATATTCTTTGAAAGAAAAACAAAGAGACTAACTACAGAAGTGAACCGGAGAATATTCATTTTTCATGCTTGAGAACACTCACATTTTCTAATGTATTTTCAAAAATAAACTTTTATTTAAAAGTATAAGCATTACACAAATTATTTCTGAACCATTCTGGGTTTCAAGGAAACACAAGTCCCGCCTTCTTAGCCCCAAAACTGTCTCCAGATACCTTTCATACCTGTCAGTCAGCTCAGTCACTCAGACTCAGTCATGTCTCACTCTTAGTGACCCCATGGACTGTAGCATGCCCAGCTTCCCTGTCCATCGTCAACTCCTGGAGATTGCTCAAACTCATGTGCATTGAGTCAATGATGCTATCCAACCATCTCATCTTCTGCCGTCCCCTTCTCCTCCTGCCTTCAATCTTTCCCAGCATCAGGGTCTTTTCAAATGAGTCAGTTCTTCCCATACAGGTAGCCAAAGTATTGGAGCTTCGGCTTCAGCATCAGTCTTACCAATGAATATTCAGGACTAATTTCCTTTAGCATTGACTGGTTTGATCTTCTTGTTGTCCAAGATACTCTCAAGAGTCTTCTCCAACACCACCATTTAAAAGCATCAGTTCTCTGGTGCTCAGCTTTCTTTATAGTCCAGCTCTCACATCCATACATGACTACTAGAAAAACCATAGCTTTGACTATAGGGACCTTTGTCTGCAAAGTGATGTCTCTGCTTTTTAATATGCTATCTAGGTTGGTCATAGCTTTTTTCCCAAGGAACAAGCATTTTTTTTAAATTTCATGGCTGCAGTCACCATCTGCAGTGATATTGGAGCCCAAGAAAATAAAGTCTGTCAGTGTTTCCATTGTTTCCCCATCTATTTGCCATGAAATGATGAGACCGGATGCTATGATCTTAGTTTTTAATGTTGAGTTTTAAGCCAGCTTTTTCACTCTCCTCTTTCACTTTCATCAAGAAGCTCTGTAGTTCCTCTTCACTTCTGCCGTAAGAATGGTGTAATCTGCATATCTGAGGTTATTGATATTTCTGCCAGCAATGTTGATTCCAGCTTGTGTTTCATCCAGTCTGGGCTTTTGCATGATGTACTCTGCATAGAAGTTAAATAAGCAGGGTGACAATGTACAGCCTTGACGTACTCCTCTCCCAATATGGAACCAGTCCATTGTTCCATGTCCAGTTCTAACTGTTGCTTCTTGACCTGCATACAGATTTATCAGAAGGCAGGTAGGTGGTCTGGTATCCCCATTTCTTTAAGAATTTTCCACAGTTTGTTGTGACCCACATAGTCAAAAGCTTTAGTGTAGTCAATGAAGCAGAAGTAGATGTTTTTCATAGTTGTCAATAAACCTAAATATTAACCCTGTTTTGCTTACCTGTTGGTGGTCATTGCCTTTAGGGACCCCTTCACCTAAGACTCAATGAGAGTTGTATAGAATCTGCCCAGCTCCTTGGATTCCTATAGAAATTGGACATAACGCTTCATAATTGAAGAACTCCCTTGCTAACCCTCCTCTCAATATATTATCTGACTCTCATTTACCTCTCTAATTTTATCTCTTCCATTCTGCCTTTGCTTTACTCCATTCTAGCTTATTTGATTTTCTTACTGGTCCAAAGCCCCCAAACACATTCCTGACCCAGGGCCCTTGTCCTTAGAGTCATCTTTGCTTCCTCTGCTACTCCTTTCCCCCGGAACTCAGCTTAGCCCACCTCCTCACTTCCTTTGGGGTCTTTATTCAAATGTCATCTAATCAAAGAGGCTGCTTTCTTTATTTCTTCACTCTGCTTTATTTTTTTTTTTCATAGCATTTATCACCCATTGATACCTTAGGCTGTTTTATGTCAATTGCTGTGAATATGAATATGTTAACTTGAGAACAATGACTGTTTTCATCATGGCCTCTGCCCTGGCACCTAAAAAAGTACCTGGCACATAATAGGTACTTAAAATTATGTGTTAAATAAATGAGTGATTACTGTGGGGAAATAGTGAGGCAGTGTTTAAAAAGGATAAATGACAAAAGTTCTGAGGTATTAAAAAAGCATTTAAAATGAAGTACCTGACCTTTTTACCTTTATAGACCTTTAAAGACAGTTAAACCTTTAGAGGGGCTTCCCTGGTGGCTCATACTATTGATGTTTATAGACTTAGTTTTCATTTCTGAGAGGAATTCCATCATTGCTCCCTCCTTTTTCACACCCTTGACTTTAAAACAGAATTCTATTTTCTATAGGAATGCAGATTTGTAAGTGTCAGAAATTATGTATAAAAATGGCATTATAAGTACATACTGTTTTATAACTTCATGTTACAGAGGACTAATACAATAGTACTCCATTTCTGTCAAAAATAAGCCTTTATAATGTAGCTTTGAAGGGTAAAATAATTCCCTTTACAAATCCCCAATAATTAGACATTTAAGTTATGTCCAAGACTGCAGTTTTCTAAGCTATACTGAGATGTCCATTTGTGTGGAAAAATCTGTAAATTCATCTATAAATACTTCTATTGGCTAATTTCCTAGATGTAGAACTGTTGTCTCAAAAAGCCTGGCTATTTTTAAAGCATTTGAAGTACACTCACAAATTCCCTTCCAGAAAGACTGTAGCAATTTACCAGCAGTGCAAGAGAGTGACTATTTATGGTGTCTGTGTTAGTTAGGGTTCTCCAGAGAAGCAGAACCAATAGGATACAAAAAGAGATTTATTATGAGGAACTGACTCAAACAATTATGGAGACTGAGAAGTCCTACAACCTGCCGTGCTTAAGCTGGAGACCCAGAAAAGCCAGTGATGTGATTCCCTCTGAATCAAAGGCCCGAGAACCAGGAGAGCTGATGATGTAAATCCCAGCTTGAGGGCAGAAAGAGAAATGAAATAGCCCTTCACAAGCAATAGGCAGAAAAGGGGGCAAATCCCTCCTCCTTCCGTCATTTTGCTCTGTTCAGGCCCTCAGCAGATTAGGTGCTGCCCAACCACACTGGGGAGGGCAGTCTACTAAATCAATGACTCAAATGCGAATTTTATCCAGAAACACTCTCACAGACACACCCCCAAATAATATTTCATCAAATATCTTAAGCATCCCCTGATTCAGACAAGTTGACATATAAACTTAACTATCACAATTCCACCCTTTGTCAACTCAGCACTCACACCCATCTCCACAAACCATACTTCATCTCTGAACAAAAACAATAAGGTTATAATTCCACCTAACATGGTACAACATACATACAGCCAAAAACCCACTAACCCTTTAACCAGAAGAGTTCTTAAAGAACACTCCTATTAAAACAGAATTTTCCACAGAATTCAAGGAAGCCAAATTGAGGTGAGACAGAATTGTCCCTTTGGACTTCATGATTAATGTCTTTACATGCACACACAATCCCTACCAGTTTTGTGTCTTTAAAAGCTACTCTAAGTCTAAAGGCTTCTATGTCTTGTGTTTCGGTAGTAACAATGCCCTCCTGGCCTTGCCAGACACACAGTGATTCACGTGCAGCTCACGGACCTGGCCAGCGCCAGGAGGCTACCAGTGGACACCCCCATACACAAAGGTATCCTGAGCTGCATTGCTCTCAATCTGTAAGGAACAAGAATTGCCATCTGGAAAAGGGGCTCATAAGAATGTCTGCTACTTCTATCAGGGCACTGAATCCAGGAACTGTGAAGAAAGTTCACAAGCAGCAAATATTTAGCGTAATCAGGACAGTTCCTTTATCTGTGTGTCTCATGACCATGGCAAAAGGAATAAGCAGTCTAGTTTGGAATCAGCCAGTTTCCTTCCAAAATATTTCATTTCCAAAGAGAGTTTTCCCAAATTTCAAGTTCTTTCAGCTGATCACCCCATTGAAGCACTGAGCGTGCCCCTCAGACCCTTCTGGGGCTAACACTGACATGCTGTAGACCTGTGGTAACAGGCAGGAAGGGACTTCCCCAATGACCTTTGGCCTCAAAGCCATATGAAATCTTTTGCTTTCCTAAGGAAGGCTTTCCATTATGAAAAAGCATAATTACCAGGGCTGGAGTAGATGCTTAAGTGGTTTTGAGCAACTTGTACCTGACTATCGGCTTGTTATCTTTTAGTTCAGCTGTGAAGTTTAGCTTTGGCAGTTCCACTGCATCCTTTACAACTAAAATTTGAATTGAAATTTGTTCTTTGGAAACAAATTTCCTCATTTTTACTGAGCAAATTGGCAAATGTTAGTTCTTATAGTGTGATTGGTGGTTTAGTTGCAAAGTTGTGTCCGACTCTTGTGTTCCCATGGACTGCAGCGTGCCAGACTGCTTTGTCCATGGGATTTTCCAGGCAAGAATACTGGAGTGGATTGCTATTTCCTTCTCCATCTTATAGTGTAACAAGACTTAAATAGAATAATAATACCAGCAGCTCACCTTCAAAAAAGGAGGAAAATCTCTTCTTCGGTGAAGAATAAAAGACATGGTTATTACAGAAAATGCAATGAGAATGTTTTCTCTTGTGTAAATTCAATGTTGTGATTTTTCTGTGCTTGTAACATCATTTGGTTATGTGTGCACACATGCTGCTGTCCCCTGTTCTGTGTTAGAGTTGTTAGAATTGATGCAAAACGCCAGACCCCACCCCTGCCCACCCCTCAGTGAGCCCAGGTGCCTTGGAGCATAGCCATCCTTCCAGGGGGCTTGACCGGGTCTGTTAAACAGGAAGAGTCCGCTTTGTTCAGGATTAAGACTCAATTTTCTGTTATGTGTAGAGATCATAGACTTTAAAAATTAGTCGTTTAATTTAGAGTGTATGAAGGAAAATATTCTACATCTCTTTCAACAAACTGATACAGGAGAAAGTGTCCTCTGGTCATTTCTGTCAGTGTTAAGCATAATGCCTTAGTCTGTCATTTCTACTTAGCTTTCTTGTCATCTTTTTCTCTCCCCAACATTTATAAGAAGAGCTACACATTAACATGTTGAAAATGAAAGGCATGTTACATTTTTTAACATTAAATGACTACAATAAGTTATAGTCTCCTTATTGTTAAGTACTATTTGAAGCATTTTTTAGTTTTCTTAAATTCTCGATAAAGAGATTTAATTTTGTGTTTTGATTTCAGGTTGCAAATATTTATAATCAGACTAACAGCAAATTCTGTTTTGCAACAAACGTGACAGACTAAAAAGACTAAAGCATGAGCATAATATAATAATTATGCCCTTCATGGTCTGGACCTTAACCCAGGTGTCCTTAATAGGCTCCCACTGGCAGCATGATCTAGAGTCCGGATCAATAGCTTAACCAGCTTGCAAAGAAGAAAGAAAGCCCCAACTCCCCCATTAGGGGTATTCCTGAGCATCCCGAAGCATCCATAATTCAAAGAAAATTCCCTTCTTCCCTAATTCAAAAGAAGAGATGATGAAGACCAATACCCTGGCAGAAAACTGGTAATAGGATATAGAAAAGCAATTCACAGAATATAGTTGTCCAAAAAGTATTATGAAATAAACCTCACTTCACATTTAATAAGGAAAAAGAACTATTAATTATATATTATGTTTTGTCTATCAAGCTGTGGACTTCTAGTGAAATTCTAAATTAGTAAAAAACTATCCAAAAAGCAGCTTGGCAATAAGTGGCAAAAATTAAAAAAAAAATACCCAACATTTCCAGTTCTAGGATTCAACCTTTAGGAAGTCACCAGAGATGTAGAGATGTGAAAAATGATTCATGTACAAAAGTGAACATTATACAGTTCTTAAAATATAGAAATTAGAAGCAAAGTTCATGCCCACGTGTAAGTTAATAGTTGCATAATTGATGGAATAGCCTTATGGTGTAATACTATACAGCTATTAAAATACCATTTTCAGAGAACATTGAAATTATAGGAAATGCTCATGGCATAACCTAAATGAATATAAATACATGATAAATATATAATATTGTATATGTATGCCTGAAATAAGTGTATTAACTATTTATGATAGTTATTTCTAGGTCTTGCATTTATGAATATTCATTTTTATATTCTCCTTTATACTTTTCTTAATTGTCAGTGTTTTATTATAAACATGCAATCTACTTTTAACAGAAAAACACTAAATTTTATTTTAATATCTAATAACTTCAAGGGGGAAAAAGATCTGTGAAACACTATTAATGCATTGCACTTTCAGAATATATTACATTTTAATAAAGGTTTTGTTTTCAATTCCAAACTTATGCTTTAAATTTAGCTTTGTGTAATAAAATTCTCAGTTTTAGGAAGTGACACTTTAGCATGTGTTCTTCTATTGGGAAATTTTACCAGACTAATCCTCAGCTCAAACTAATAGAGATTGACGGGCACATATGTTGACCATTGCACACAGAGTTTTCACAGAAACAGAAACATTTGTAGAGATTGGTAGAGCAATTCTTTTCAGACAAGATATACTTTACTTTTCTACAAATTCACACTAAAACAAAAATGCAGTTTTGTTAGCTTGATCTTTTTATTTCTCTATTTGTTTTAGGAAAAACTGTCTTCTGAATTTTAATGTCTGTAAAATAGTGCTTTGGAAGAAGCAAACATAAAATTCATAAATAAAAAGTTCCTTGATCATATACATGGTCCTGCTGCTACTGCTACTGCTAAGTTGCTTCAGTCGTGTCCGACTCTGTGCGACCCCATAGACGGCAGCCAACCAGGCTCCGCCGTTTCTGGGATTCTCCAGGCAAGAATATTGGAGTGGGTTGCCGTTTCCTTCTCCAGTGCATGAAAGGGAAAAGTGAAAGTGAAGTTGCTCAGTCGTCCGACTCTTAGCGACCCCATGGACTGTAGCCTACCAGGCTCCTCCGTCCATGGGATTTTCCAGGCAAGAGTACTGGAGTGGGGTGCCATTGCCTTCTCCTGAGGAATGTGATTAATTATGTCATACCTTAGATTTTACATTTTAAAAATTAGGATAATATTCACATTATTACTATGGTTTCAAATTTTGTGTCTAAAAGAGGATTGACATCCTCATTATGTTCAGGAGGCTTTGCAATTGTCCTGCTCTCTTTGACCCATAATAGTGCCACAAAGACTTTCTGAACTACCTATCTAGTTACGTGCTTCTTTTCTTAGGAATCTTCAAACTCTCCACTTGCTTTCAGAATAGTTATAAAGACATTCAGTTCAGTTCAGTCTCTCAGTCATGTCTGACTCTTTGCGACCCCAGGGACTGCAACACACCAGGCTTCCCTATCCACCACCAACTCACAGAGCTTACTCAAACTCATGTCCATTGAGTAAGTGATGCCATCCAATCATCTCATCCTCTGTCCCCCCCTTCTCCTGCCTTCAATCTTTCCCAGCATCAGGGTCTTTCCTAGTGAGTCAGTTCTTCACATCAGGTGGCCAAAGATTTGGAGTTTCAGCTTCAACATCAGTCCTTCCAATGAATATTCAGGACTGATCTCCTTCAGGATGGACTGGTTGGATCTCCTTTCAGTCCAAGGGACTCTCAAGAGTATTCTCCAGCACCACAGTTCAAAAGCATTAATTCTTCTGCACTCAGCTTTCTTTATAGTCCAACTTTCACATCCAAACATGACTACTGGAAAAACCATAGCTTTGACTAGATGGACTTTTGTTGACATTGACATAGTAATGTCTCTGCTTTTTAATATGCTGACCGGCTGGTCAATACTGAAATCAGATTGATTGTATTCTTTGCAGCCAAAGATGGAGAAACTCTATACAGTCAACAAAAACAAGACTGGGAGCTGACTCTAGATCAGATCATGAACTCCTTATTGCCAAATTCAGAATTAAATTGAAGAAAGTAGGGAAAACCACTAGACCATTCAGGTATATGACCTAAATCAAATCCCTTACAATTATACAGTGGAAGTGAGAAATAGATTCAAGGGATTAGATCTGATAGACAGAATGCCTGAAGGACTATGGACAGAGGTTCGTGACATTGTACAGGAGGCAGGAATCAAGAACATCCCCAAGAAAAAGGCAAAATGGTTGTCTGAGGAGGTCTTACAAATAGCTGCGAAAAGAAGAGAAGTGAAAGGCAAAGGAGAAAAGGAAAGATATGAAATTCAGAGTTCCAAAGAATAGCAAGGAGAGATAAGGAAACCTTCCTCAGTGATCAATGCAAAGAAATAGAGGAAAACAAGAGAATGAGAAAGACTAGAGATCTCTTTAAGAAAATTAGATATACCAAGGAAACATTTCATGCGAAGACAGGCACAATAATGGGCTGAAGTGGTATGGACCTAACAGAAGCAGAAGATATTAAGAAGAGGTGGCAAGAATACATAGAAGAACTATACAAAAAAGATCTTGATGATCCAGATAATCACTATGGTGTTATCACTCAGCTAGAACCAGACATCCCGGAATCCGAGGTGAAGTGGGCCTTAGGAAGCATCACTATGAACAAAGCTAACCAAGGTGATGGAATTCCAACTGGACTAGCTTTGTTAGTAGTTTTGTAGTTAGTAGTTTTAGTAGTTAGTAGTTTTGTTCATAGCTAGCTTTGTTTGTAGTGATGCTTTCTAAGGCCCACTTGACTTCACATTCCAGGATGTCTGGCTCTAGGTGAGTGATCACACTATAGTGATTATCTGGGTCATGAAGATCTTTGTATAGTTCTTTGTATTCTTGCCAGTTCTTCTTAATATCTTCTGCTTCTGTTAGGTCCATACCATTTCTGTCCCTTATTGTGCCCATATTTGATAAAATGTTCCTTTGGTATCTCTAATTTTATTGAAGAGATCTCTAGTCTTTCCCATTCTAATGTTTTCTTCTATTTCTTTGCATTGCTTTGAAGGATTTACAACCTGTGTCCTCTGCCCAAACTTCTCACCCTCCTTCTCACTTCCCTGCCTCTTCCACTCTTGAAACTATATTCCAGCTATGGAGATTTTCCCAATGAGCTGGGCTCTTTCTAGATTCTGTCTTAGTTCGCTGTTCCTTCTGCATCAAATTTGTATCCCTAGCTTCTGTGGCTAGCAAGAAAAGCTTCATCCTGTAAGATTCATCACAGATATAATTGTCTGTGAAATGTTGCATACTTGCCCCAAGATAGTTTTTCCATCATTGCTCCCCCAGCACCCTCCTCACAGCTTCCACTGTAGCATTTATTGTACTGCTATGTACATATACATATGTATGTATGGTTGTGCTCTCCACTGGACTGCAGACTTTGTGATGATAGGAATGGTATGTTTCCCATTGCTGTTCAAGTCCAGTGCTGGAACCAAAGGATGAGGCAGGCTATAGTAGGAACCCAGCGTTGGATGGGTGGTTTACCGTGGTGAGTATGAATCCCCTTTGTTCTAAGCATATGGAATTCCCATGCCCAGCTCACCTTTCTCACTGGGGAAGGGGAAGGAGAAAACTGAGGCTGGGGACTGGGCAGAGGGTGAAGTTCCTAGTAGCAGTATATCTTTTCCAATTATATTCAGTACCTTTAATAAATACATTCCTTTCTCTTTACTATTTCTTGAGATCCCAGGGCTCTGATAAATGAAAAGCAGCTCTCCTGACTATAAAACATTTGAGGAAACTGCTGGGCTGATAATAACTAATGTTATTAAGCATTCACTATGTGCCAGGCATTCTTCTGAGTGCTTTACATATATTAATGCACTTAATCCTCAACTCCATGAGAGAGGACTCATTAGTGTAGATGAGGAAATGCAGACACAGTTAATAAAACTTGCTTAAATATATATTGTGAGTAAGCGGCAGAGCTGGGACTCAAACCCAGGCAATATGATCCAGGTTCCTACCGCTTTCTGCCAGCCACGATCAAGGACACATTGTCCTCAGAATTAATGGCACCTTCTCTAGTTGTTAGCCCCTGAACACTTAGGTTTTGGGGTTCGAGATAGCACTAACAGAACATAGCTGCTTTCTAAAGTAGTTCTCTTCAAAGTCCAGGAAACAGCTTACCAAGTTCATGAAACCTTTTTACCCTCTGCTCCTCTTACTCTTATTACTCTTCCTACCCTTGTTACTCTGCTTTTCTTTCCTTTGCTCCTATTTATACACTGTAGCCAGCTGATCTTAAAATATACAAATCTGATCATGCTACTCCTTCAGTAGCATGGTCCTTCAGTATCACCCACTGCTTTGGTGATGATGTCCAAACAGCTGAGCATAAAATGCAAAGCCTTACATGAAATGGGCCCCGTGTCAGAGCCAGCGTTAGAGCTGGGCTTGGTAGAAGCCAGAAACAAAGTAGGAGATTAGAACATAATAAGACCCTAAGGGAAGTTTCAGGATGTGAGGCTTGCATACATATATGCTCTAACTGCCCCAGAATTTCTCCAAATCCACTGGGTTCTCTCACACATTTCATATGTTGTTCCCTACCTGACCCATGCCTCTCTTCCAGACAAACTTTTATTTATAGTACTGAGCAAGGTCAGACCACAAAATGCTGGTCCAAACTGAAGGGCCTAAGAGAGTAGCTGCTTAGTCTTGGTTTAATTTGTTTCACAGGGTTGGGCAGAGGAAGGAGTTAAATAGAGATGTAGTTGCAGCAAAGGCCTCAGCTGGTGCTGTGCTGTATCATTTTCCTGTGGCTGCTGTAACAAACTACTATAAAATGGGTGGCTTAAAATAATACACTTATTTTCTCTCACTTTCTAGAAGCCAGAGGCCTTAAATCAGTATCACTGAGCCAAAACCAGAGTGTCTGCAGGACCACCCTCCTCCTGGACACTCCAGGGGAAAATCCACCCCTTGCCTCTTCCTGGCTTATAACCACATCACTCCAGTTTCTGCCTCGGTCTTCACATTACCTTCTCCTCACATGATTCCATTTAGGGCCCACCCTGATAATGCAAAGTCACCTCTCAATCATTAAACCCTAAGTTAATCACATCTATAAAGATCTGGTTCTCATATAAAACAATATTTATAGGTTCTAGGGATTAGGACTTGATATCTCTGGGGGGCTATTTTTCAGCCTACCATATGGGAGCTCTGGAAGTCAGATTACCCACCAGGATTACCCTCCATCAGGAGTAATGCAGTTAAGTTTTTTCATGCTTGAATTGATGAATCAGTCTGCCTCTGATAATGGAGACATTGGGACCCCTTTGGAGGAAGGTGATTTATAGGGGAAAAACTCAACTTTGAGCTTTCAGCAGGTAACATAGCTGGCAGCCGGGGTTGAAAGTTTTGGTCTTAAAGGAGTGATCTGATTGGTGCATCACTATACCTCCTCAACCTACGACCTTTTTATGGCCTGTAACTATGCCACAGTTGCTGGTTTCTGGGGGTTATTTCTTCCTGTGTCATGAAGCCTTCTATAACCCTGGTTGTTGCCTACCACAAGGGCATAATTTAAATATCACTTTGTAAACCATCCTTTATCTTGCCTTTCTCCACCATCTCTGCAGAATAAGTCTTTCTGTTTCCTGTTGTTGCCATGTTACTTTATTCAGACCTCTTCTGGTACGTACTTATGTTCATTGTGTAATGATTAATATTCATAGGTACATCATCCCTTACTAGCTCCTTAAGGGTAGGGTACCTGATTTGTTCCTATTTGTACTTATTTCAGTATCTGGCAGGTAGTAGATGTTCACAAATGTCTAATGAATGAACTAACAAAAGTAGCTTAAAGCAGCCACTCTCTGTCTCTTCATCAATTGGTGGAGCAGACGGAACAGCCAACTGTGTGAATGAAAGCCATCAAGCATGTCCAACAAAAGTGACTGAGTGTGTGTCGGGAGACAGTAAAGTAAACAATATCTCAAGGGTCACAGCTGTTTCACTCTGCCTTTCAGCCAAGAAATGCCATGATTTACTGTCTGCTCTTGCCAAGGATGAAGAAATAAAGTCATAAACAAAAAGTGAAAGAGGGAGGAATTACTCAGTTTGGATGGACAGGTCAATCTGCTGGCCCACCTGTGGCCAAGTGAGCAAGATCAAAAAATAATATATTTCCCCTTCTATCCCATTTCACAGTCTTTATTCTTTCATAAAAAGGAAGGGATATATGATAAGAAATAGAGCGTCAATCCTGATATCACTAACAAAGTTAGTTTTATACACAGATGGCAGTGGGTATCCCCAACATTGTAGGGATTGTATCAAACTTTCTCCCTCAGACATACCCCTTCTTGCTTCAGGTTGCTAAATTCTAAGAGCATGCCTATGCATATCCATTTCACAGGGACATTAGAGGAATTTAACAGATTAGGAATGGATTAATGTAGAAATGCTTACCATGGAGCACATGGTATGTGCCTAATAAATGTTTTTCTTTTCTTTATTTTCCTATAACAGTTTTAGTCCAACAACGAGTAATTTATTAATGTGGAAGGTGTGGAGAAATAAAGTCAATATGGCAGTTAGTATGAGTTCTATTTTGGAAATTTTACATTGTTTTAAAGTAACATAGGTAATAGTAAAAGTTCAAACAGTATGAAGCAGTATTAAATGAAAATCTTTTTTCTATCCTCCTCTCACCAAACCTTTGGTTGGCACAATTGTTCTAAACAATATACTGAAATCTATTTTTCTCAATATATTAATTTTAAATAATAACTATAAACTTTACCTACAAAATGTAAGAAACTTATACTAGTTCTTCCCTACTAATTTTATTTGTATTGTTATTTAGTTCTTCTACTGGTTTCATCTGTATTTCTAAGTAATATATACAGATATAGAGATTTACATATAAATTTATACTTTTGTCATCATGTATATTGCTCCTTAACACCTACCATTTAAATAATGAAATTATGAATTTCCTGAACCTCCTACCTAGTGGTTTATAGGTAAAGTCATTGGTGGGGGAAGGGAGTCTGATTTGTTGTTGTTGTCCAGTGCTAAGTCGTGTTTGACTGTTTGCGACCCCATGAACTGCAGCATGATAAGGCTTCCCTGTCCTTCACTATCTCCTGGAATATTCTCAAAGTCATGGACTTCCCCGGTGGCTCAGACGGTAAAAGCATCTGCCTACAATGTGGGAGACCCAGGTTCGATCCCTGGGTCGGGGAGATCCCCCAGGAGAAGGAAATGGCAACTCACTCCAGTATTCTTACCTTTAAAATCCCATGGACGGATGGAGGAGCCTGGTAGGCTAAAGTCCATGGGGTTGCAAAGAGTCAGACATAACTGAGCGACTTCACTTTCACTTTCACATGTCCATTGAGTCAGTGACGCCACCCAACCATCTCATTCTCTGTCCCCCTCTTTTTCTCTAGCCTTCAAACTTTTCAGAATCAGAATCTTTTCCAGTGAGTCAGTTCTTTGTATCAGGTGGCCAAAGTATTGGAGCTTCAGCATCAGTCCTTTCAATGAATGCTGAGGGTTGATTTCCTTTAGAATTGACTGGTTTGATCTTGTAGCATTTACTTATTCCTGTGACCAATTTCAAGCTACTAACCTGACTTTACATTCCCTTTTGTAATTATAATCATTTTTAATGCTGCTTCTATGGCTTGACTTTTTAACAAATCAATAAGCTGCACTTACGAAATTATGATAATGCAGATGTTACTCAATATAGAATCAAATATTGTACTTTCCCATAGAGAAAGAAAAATAATCTTGATGGAAATTAAATAGATAATCAAATAAGCTAGAATTTTCAATTTCCAATTGTATTTTAGAAATAATTAAGCCTATCACTCTGAAGGAGAACATGACTCTTCCAAAATTCTAAAAGAAAATACAAGGAGGCAGGAGCAACAGATAACAGAAAATGAGTGTTAACTTTTGCATAGTTTTGATCATGGGAGCATGGTGTTTTGCAAAACAATTGGAAGAACAAATGGCAGTCTTAGCATTGTTAAGAGTTACCACCAAAAAGAGGACAGAGAAAGTTATTTCATAACCACATTTAATGACCCCACAAAGGAAGCAACCAGAAATTTGAGTTGTGTGAAACAAAGGGGAGAGAAGTTTTTGGTTTTTTACAAACATGTAAAACCATGCCTTCCTACCTGAGAATTTATTGGCCACTGCAGACCTGTTGCTTCTCCAAGTACGTGTAAATACTGAGATGCAAAATTACCTCTCTTCTGACTCATTTCCCCTGCTGGTCATCATCACTTGTTGGAACAGTAGAAGTTTCTATGATGATTAAAAATTTTTATTTCTTCTCTGCTCAGTTTCATTCAGTCATTCATTCAGAAGTAGTCATTAGTTACCTGTGCTGTAGAGCACTTGAAATGTGACCAGTGCAACTAGAAAAGGAATACTTAGCTCTATTAATTTTAATTCCATTTAAAGCTAAAAGCCGCATGAGGCTGATGACTATGTACTGGCAGTACCGTTCTTAAAGAAGCCTTCACTTCAGTCGCTGGGTTGTGTCCGACTCTTTGCAACCCCAGGGACTACAGCACACGATTCTTCCCCTCCATCACTAACTCCCAGAGTTTACTCAAACTCATGTCCATTAAGTTGGTGATGCCATCCAACCATCTCAGTCCCTGTCATTCCCTTTTCCTCCAGCCTTCAATCACTCCCGGCATCAGGGTCTTTTCAAATATGTCAGTTTTTCACATCAGGTGGCCAAAGTATTGGAGTTTCAGCTTCAGCATCAGTCCTTCCAATGAATATTCAGGACTGATTTCCTTTAGGATGGACTGGTTGGATCTCTTTGCTGTCCAAGGGACTCTGAAGAGTCTTCTCCAATACCACAGTTCAAAAGCATCAATTCTTCAGCTTTCAGCTCTATTTATAGTCCAATTATCACATGCATACATGACTACTGGAAAAATCATAGCTTTGACTAGATGGACCTTTGTTGGCAAAGTGATGTCTCTGCTTTTAAATATGCTGTCTTGGTTGGTCATACTTTTCTTCCAAGAAGCAGGCATATTTTAATTTCATGGCTGCAATCACCATCTGCAGTGATTTTGGAGCTCAAAAAAAAAAAAAGCTTGTTACTGTTGCCACTGTTTCCCTGTCTATTTGCCATGAAGTGATGGGACCAGATGCCATGATCTTAGTTTTCTGAATGTTGAGTTTTAATCCAACTTTCTCACTCTCCTCTTTCACTTTCATCAAGAGACTCTTCGGTTCTTCTTCACTTTCTGCCATAAGGGTCGTGTCATCTTCATATCTGAGGTTATTGATATTTGTCCCAGCAATCTTGATTCCAGCTCATGCTGCATCCAGTCCAGCATTTCTCATGATATACTCTGCATATAAGTTAAATAAGCAGGGTGACAATGTACAGCCTTGATGTACTCCTTTCCAGATTTGGAATCAGTCTGTTGTTACATGTACAGTTCTAACTGTTATTTCTTGACCTGCATACAGATTTCTCAGAAGGCAGGTCAGGTGGTCTGGTATTCCCATCTCTTGAAGAATTTTCCACAATTTGTTGTGATCCACACAGTCAAAGGCTTTGGCGTAGACAATAAAGAAAAAGAAGATGTTTATCTGGAACCTTCTTGCTTGCACGATGATCCAGTGGATGTTAGCAATTTGATCTCTGTTTCCTCTGTCTTTTCTAAATCCAGCCTGAATATCTGGAAGTTCACAGATCACATACTCTTGAAGTCTGGCTTGCAGAATTTTGAGCATTACTTTGCTAGCGTGTGAGATGAGCGCAATTGTGTGGTAGTTTAAGCTCTCTTTGTCATTGCCTTTCTTTGTAAGTGGAATGAAAACAACTTTTCCAGTCCTGTAGAAATGGCTGAATTTTCCAAATTTGCTGGCATATCGAGTGCAGCACTTTCACAGCATCATCTTTTAGGATTTGAAATACCTCAGCTGGAATTCCATTACCTCTCCTAGCTTTGTTCATAGTGATGCTTCCTAAAGCCCACTTGACTTCACATTCCAGGATGTCTGGCTCTAGGTGAGTGATCACACCATCGTGATTATCTGGATCATGATGATCTTTTTTGTATAGTTCTTCTGTGTATTCTTGCCACCTCTTCTTAATATCTTCTGCTTCTGTTAGGTCCCTACCATTTCTGTCCTTTATTGTGCCCATCTTTCCATGAAAAGTTCGCTTGATATCTCTAATTTTCTTGAAGAGATCTCTAATCTTTCCCATTCTCTTGCTTTCCTCTATTTCTTTGCATTGATCACTGAGGAAGGCTTTCTTATCTCTCCTCTGCATTCAAATGGGTATATGTTTCCTGTTTTCCTTTGCCTTTCACTTCTCTTCTTTTCACAGCTATTTGTAAGGCCTCCTCAGACAGCCATTTTTCCTTTTTGCATTTCTTTTTCTTGGGGATGATCTTGATCCCTGCCTCCTATACAGTATCATGAACCTCCGTCTGTAATTCTTCAGACACTCTGTCTATCAGATCGAATCCCTTGAATGTATTTCTCACTTCCATTGTATAATCATAGGGATTTGATTTAGGTCATACCTGAAAGATCTAGTGGTTTTCCCTACTTTCTTCATTTTAAGTCTGAATTTGGCAATAAGGAGTTCACAATCTGACCTACAGTCAGCTCCAGTCTTGTTTTTGCTGACTGTATAGAGCATCTCCATCTTTGGCTGCAAAAAATGTAATCAATCTGATTTCAGTATTGACTATCTGGTGATGTTCATGTGTAGAGTCTTCTCTTGTGTTGTTGGAAGAAGATGTTTACTATGACCAGTGTGTTCTCTTGGCAAAACTCTATTAGCTTTTGCCTTGCTTCATTCTGCACTCCAATGCCAAATTTGCCTGATACTAACTAGGTATTTCTTCTTTTTAATTTTTTTAGAAATTATTTATTTTAATTGGAGGCTAATTACTTTACAATATTCTAGTGGTTTTTGCCATACATCTACATGAACTAGGTTTTCTTGACTTCCTACTTTTGCTTTCTAGTCCCCTATAATGAAAAGGATACTTTGTGCGCACCAGGACCCAGAGACCCCACAGAGACTGAGACAGAACTGTGTTGGGGTATCTCCTGAGGAGGTACAGGTCAGCAGTGGACTGCTGCAAGGACAGGGGTTCTGGGGGCAGTAGATCTGGGTATGGCATAAGCCCTCTTAGAAGAGGTTGCCATTAACCCCAACGTAGAGCTTCCAGTACTTACATAGGACTGGGACCTAGACTCCTGGAAGGCACAAACAGAAGCTTGTGTGCACCAGGACCCAGGAGAAAGAAGCAGTGACTCCATAATAAAGTGACCCAGACTTGCCTATGAGCGTCCAGGAGTCTCCGGCAGAGGTGTGGGTCGACAGTGGCCTGCTGCAGGGTTGGAGGCACTGAGGATAGCAGTGGGACCTTTTGCATGGGATCTTTTGAAGGAGGTTGCCATTATCTTCATTACCTCCACCATAGTTTGGCCTCAGGTCAAATACAAGGAAGGGAACACAGCCCCTCTGTTCAACAGAAAATTGGATTAAAGATTTACTGAGCAAGGCCCCACCCTTTAAAACAAGACCCAGTTTCCCCCTCAGTCAGTCTCTCCTATCAGAGAGTTTCCATAAGCCTATTCAGTTCAGTTCAGTTTAGTAGCTCAGTCGTGGACGACTCTTTGCGACCCCATGAATCGCAGCACGCCAGGCCTCTCTGTCCATCACCAACTCCCGGAGTCTACCCAAACCCATGTCCATCGAGTCGGTGATGCCATCCAACCATCTCATCCTCTGTCGTCCCCTTCTCCTCCTGCCCCCAATCCTACCCAGCATCAGGGTCTTTTCCAATGAGTCATCTCTTCGCATGAGGTAGCTAAAGTATTGGAGTTTCAGCTTCAACATCCGTCCTTCCAATGAACACCCAGGATTGATCTCTTTTCGGATGGATTGATTGGATCTCCTTGCAGTCCAAGGGACTCTCAAGAGTCTTCTCCAACACCAAAGTTCAAAAGCATCAATTCTTCGGCGCTCAGCTTTCTTCACCATCCAACTCTCACATCCATACATGACCATTGGAAAAACCATAGCCTTGACTAGACGGACTTTTGTTGGCAAAGTAATGTCTCTGCTTTTAAATATACTATCTAGGTTGGCCATAACCTTCCTTCCAAGGAGTAAGCGTCTTTTAATTTCATGGCTGCACTCACCATCAGCAGTGATTTTGGAGCCCCCCAAAATAAAGTCTGACACTGTTTCCACTGTTTCCCCATCTATTTGCCATGAAGTGATGGGACCAGATGCCATGATCTTAGTTTTCTGAATGTTGAGCTTTAAGCCAACATTTTCTCTCTCCTCTTTCACTTTCATCAAGAGGCTGTTTAGTTCTTCTTCACTTTCTGCCATAAGGGTGGTGTCATCCGCATATCCGAGGTTATTGATATTTCTCCCGGCAATCTTGATTCCAGCTTGTGTTTCTTCCGGCCCAGCATTTCTCATGATGTACTCTGCATATAAGTTAAATAAGCAGGGTGACAATATACAGCCTTGACGTACTCCTTTTCCTATTTGGAACCAGTCTGTTGTTCCGTGTCCAGTTCTAACTGTTGCTTCCTGACCTGCATACAGGTTTCTCAAGAGACAGATCAGATGGTCTGGTTTTCCCATCTCTTTCAGAATTTTCCACAGTTTATTGTGATCCACACAGTCAAAGGCTTTGGCATAGTCAATAAAGCAGAAATAGATGTTTTTCTGGAACTCTTTTGCTTTTTCAATGATCCAGCGGATGTTGGCGATTTGATCTCTGGTACCTCTGCCTTTTCTAAAACCAGCTTGAACCTCTGGAATTTCACGGTTCACATATTGCTGAAGCCTGGCTTGGAGAATTTTGAGCATTACTTTACTAGCATGTGAGATGAGTGCAATTGTGCGGTAGTTTGATCATTCTTTGGCATTGCCTTTCTTTGGGATTGGAACGAAAACTGACCTTTTCCAGTCCTGTGGCCACTGCTGAGTTTTCCAGATTTGCTGGCATATCGAGTGCAGCACTTTCACAGCATCATCTTTGAGGATTTGAAATAGCTCAGCTGGTATTCCGTCACCTCCACTATCTTTGTTCGTAGTGATGCTTTCTAGGTGAGTGATCACACCATTGTGATTATCTGGGTCATGAAGATCTTTTTTGTATAGTTCTTCTGTGTATTCTTGCCACCTCTTCTTAATATCTTCTGCTTCTGTTAGGTCCCTACCATTTCTGTCCTTTATCGAGCCTATCTTTGCATGAAATGTTCTATTGGTATCTCTAATTTTCTTGAAGAGATCTCTAGTCTTTCCCAATCTGTTGTTTTCCTCTATTTCTTTGCATTGATCACTGAGGAAGTCTTTCTTATCTCTCCTTGCTATTCTTTAGAACTCTGCATTCAGATGGAAATATCTTTCCTTTTCTCCTTTGCTTTTCGCTTCTCTTCTCTTCCCCGCTATCTGTAAGGCCTCCTCAGACAGCCGTTTTGCTTTTTTGCATTTCTTTTCCATGGGGATTGTCTTCATCCCTGTCTCTTGTACAATGTCACGAACCTCTGTCCATAGTTCATCAGGCACTCTGTCTATCAGATCTAGTCCGTTAAGTCTATTTGTCACTTCCACTGTATACTCATAAGGGATTTGATCTAGGTCATACCTGAATGGATAATAAGCCTATTATCCTTCTCCATCAGAGGGTAGACAGAATGAAAACCACAAACACAGAAAACTAACAAATCTGATCACATGGACCACAGCCTTGTCTAACTCAATGAAACTAAGCCATGCCATTTGGGGCCACCCAATGCGGCTGGGTCATGGTGGTGAGTTCTGACAAAACATGGTCCACTGGAGAAGGGCATGGAAAACCCCTTCAGTATTCCTGCCTTGAGAACCCTGTGAATAGTATGAAAAGGCAAAAAGATAGGACACTGAAAGATGAGCTCCCCAGGTCAGTAGGTGCCCAATATGGTACTGGAGATCAGTGGAGAACTAACTCCAGGAAGAGTGAAGAGACAGAGCCAAAGCAAAAACAATACCCAGCTGTGGATGTGACTGGTGATGAAAGTCAAGTCTGATGCTGTAAAGAGCAATATTGCATAGGAACCTGGAATGTTAGGTCCATGAATCATGGTAAATTGGAAGTGGTCAAACAGGAGATGGCAAAAGTGAACGTCGACGTTTTAGAAATCACAGAACTAAAATCGACTGAAATGGGTGAATTTAACTCAGACGACCATTATATCTACTACTGTGGGCAAGAATCCCTTAGAAGAAATGGAGTAGCCATGATAGTCAACAAAAGAGTCCAAAATGCAGTACTTGGATGCAATCTCAAAAATGACAAAATTATCTCTGTTCGTTTCCAAGCAAACCATTCAATCACAGTAATCCAAGTGTATTCCCTACCAGTAATGCTGACAAAGGTGAAGTTGAACAGTTCTATGAAGACCTACAAGATCTTCTAGAACTAACACCCGAAGAAGCCATAGACTAAGACAAAAATTTTTCCTTTTCTCCACTAGGGGCTCTCTAGTTTGGGCTGAGAGTGAAACAATCTACTCAGCTACTGTACAGAAAGTCCTTCTTGCCCTGGGGGTCTGGGTTACAGAGTCAGGAGAAAGTAAGAGAGTCAACAGTTGGATGACATTAAATAGTGCCACTGGAGACTGAATTAGCTAAGCATGAAAATCAAAGAGAGACTCTTTCATTTCTCTTTATTGCTCAAAATTGTGATACATTTTATTTGGAGTCTGATGTTCTTGCATATATTTCTCTAGTTATTTCAGGAGATTCTAAATGTTTTGCTTTACCTGGGGTGCGGAAGAACTGTATGCCTTCAAAAGCTTCCAACTGCTTTTTTTATGTTACATGTTTAATGGAATCCACTTTTCATGGAGACAGTATTCTCAGGATCTTGTGAATACCTCCACTAATTTAGGCCTCTTGCTTTCTTTACCTGCTGAAAAGCTAACTAGCATCTTGAGTTTTCTTGTCATATTCCTGAATTAGTTTCTTTATACATTCATTAAATATTTGTTGAACACCTCCTAATGCCAGATAAAGTCATAAACACTGGGAAATCAGCAGTGAACAAAACCAAGTCCGTGAACTCATGAAATTTATATTTCAGTAGGGGGAGACAGCAGGTAAACTCATAAAAATATGTCAGGCAGTGAAAATAAACAAGAGTAAGAGAGTAGAGGATGCCATGAATGGAGCAAAGCATGTAGCTATTTTACACAGATTGGTCATAGAGACATTTACAATAAGACCACAGTCAGAACAAAGGACTAAAGAACAAAGAACAAAGTCATGTGAATATTAGGTAAAGAATGTATCAAACAGCAGGGACAGAAGATGCAGATATTCCCAGGTGAGGCTGCTCTTTGTCCATGGACAGAGTTTGCCGGCCTGTCCTAATCTGTGGCAATGGGAGAACATAGAAGGAACACTCACAGAAGGTTCAGCTCTGGGTCAGGAACACCTTTATTAGAGATTCTAGTTTCTGCCTTTGTTTGCTAAAAACAGAAGATCATGACTTCAGCCTGATTCCCAACGTGTGTGTGTGTGTGTGTGTGTGTATGTGTGTGAGAGATGGAGGAGTAAGACAGTTCACCTGGCTATTGGGACAACAGTTCCCTAATTGTTCGGACATCTGCATCACGGCTCACTTGAGTTCTATGTCCTCAACTTTCACTTCAACTGCAGGTTTTCTTTATTTGTGTTGTTGGAATACTTTCTCTCTTTGTTCTGATTTATCAAGCAATCCATGCTGCTTAACAAATTATAAAAAAATATCCGCATGTGTCATCAATATCTGTCATCACTAACACCAGGCTGGGGCTGTATATAGTTTATTCTTTACTCACTAACATTTTAATAGAATTTTGGAAAGAAAGTAAATCTATGTGCTACCTTAAGCTTGAAGTCAAAATTCTTCTGAGTTGACATGGCTAGAGCGTGAGTGAGAGCAGACTGTGTGGGACAGTCCTGAGTGGGTCACCATCATGGAGAAAATCCTGGAGAATCAGCCCTTTACTGCTCTGTTCTTAGAACACAGGGTATGAAGGTTACAATGGCTGGGCTATTACAGTTATATTGCATGCTAAAAAAATCAATGTTGTTAGATTGCGAGTCAGGGGCCTCACAGACCGACCTGGGAGGGGTCTATAGGAAGGTGAGAAATGGTTAAGGTTGGAGAGGGAAACATCAGTATTAGTAATCCAATGACATCAACATCAGCATGAAATGGATATGTCCCTTGAAATAGACATCAAGACAACATATCCTGAAGAGTCTTGGCTATATGGTTTTAAGATTATATTTTATTCTTTTACTCATCTTTCCTAAACAGGGGAAATCTTGAGGCAGGCTAGTTCAGTGGTTAAAATAAAGACTCCAGAACCAGATTTTGAGGTTTGAAATCTATCCATTAAATGCAACAGCAGTGGCCTGGAAGACTGGGAGCCATAAGTGGTACTCAGGGTTTTCAGGCTCAATGAAATGAATGTGTCCTAATCATCATTAGATGGCAGTCCCAGTGCTGGTCCCTGAGGCTAGAGATACAGGAAATGTATTTTTCCTGTGTGGAGAGAGCTTGCAGCAAAATAGGGAGGTGGCAGTATAAAGAAATGATTACTCTTATCTAACTTTTCCAGGTTAAATTAAAAAATCAGGATATAATATTAAAAATTTTATCTTATAAGCTCACCATTAGAATATGAACTATCTTATACTGGGCTTCCTTGATGGCTCAGATGGTAAATAATCTGCCTGCAGTGCAGGAGACCCTGGTTTGGTCCCTGGGTTGGGAAGATCCCCTAGAGAAGGGAATGGCAATCCACTCCAGTATTCCTGCCTGGAAAATTCCATGGACAGAGGAGCCTGGTGGTTTATACTCTATAAGTTGAACATGCTGCTGCTGCTAAGTCCTTCAGTTGTGTCCGACTCTGTGCGACCCCACAGACGGCAGCCCACCACGCTCCTCCGTCACTGGGATTCTCCAGGCAAGAATACTGGAGTGGGTTGCCATTTCCTTCTCCAGTGCATGAAAGGGAAAAGTGAAAGTGAAGTCGCTCAGTCGTGTCCGACTCTTAGCGACCCCATGGACTGTAGCCTACCAGGCTCCTCTGTCCATGGGATTTTCCAGGCAAGAGTACTGGAGTGGGGTGCCATTGCCTTCTCCAAAGTTGAACATGACTGAGCAACTAATACTATGTGAATATTAAACTGTTTTTAAATCAGATGTCAGAAGCTATGTAGCTCAGCAAGATTCTAGCACATAGTAGGAAACTAAATAGAACTGGATTGAAATGCATGGAACTATCAACAAAATTGCTAACAAATTTGATGATAATGTGTGGTGAAAATATCCTCAACACTAAAAGAGAAGAAGGAATTGAGAGAATTTCTAGTCTTGCCTACTGACTTTATAAATAAAGAAACTGTGACCTGGAGACTCATCTGGGAAATACCTCGAATTTAAGGCCACATGTAAACTTTTAGTCAGAAGTTCTTTTTCACTATAGTTGCAGTATAAAAATCTCAAGCCACACACAAGGCACAGAAATCAATTGTATTATGTCACAGCATCCACCCTGATAGCCAGTTACACTTCTTTTGCCTTCTTTCATTTTAACCAGTTATCCATTCATTCAAAAATATTAAGAGAAGTATCAATTCCAGCCCCTGTGGTAAATGTTGGAGATAAAATCCTTGCCTTCATGGAGTTCATGATCTAGTAGGGAACACAGTTAAAAATAATATAATATTATTGTTATATATAACAATTATATTACTAGAATTATATGTAATGTGTACAAATATGTATAATTATATACATATAAAGGGGCTTCCCAAGTAGCTCAGCTGGTAAAGAATCCACGTGCAATGAAGGAGACCCTGGTTTGATTCCTGGGTCAGGAAGTTCCCCTGGAGAAGGGGATAGGCTGGGATAGGATGGGCTTCCCTGGTGGTTCAGACGGTAAAGAATCTGCCTGCAATGTGGGAGACCTAGGTTCAGTCCCTGGGTTGGGAAGATCTCCTGGAGGAGAGCATGGCAACTCACTCTAGTATTCTTACTTGGAGAATCCCCATGGACAAAGTAGCCTGGGGGGCTACAGCCCATGGGGTTGCAAAGAGTTGGACATGACTGAGCAACTAAGCATAGCACATATACATATAAAACAATTATAGAAGGAATAAAACTGCCAAATAACTAGAAAAAAGAGAAATGACTACTCTGTATGCGAAATAAATAGCAGAAGCATGGAAAGGCACAGAAGTGCAGAACAGAGGGTAACTGACTGCACTGTCAGAGAAAGTGATCGAGAAGGGGTTCTCTTGATCATGTGCTAAAAAATCAATAGGATCCTTCAGGTGGAATCTGGCAGGCAACTAATCCAGGTGAATGTGCCTACCTCCAGATGTTTGAGTATGCATGTCTTAACAGGAAGAGATTCAAGGGTCAGATTCTACAACACCCTGGACTACATTTGCTGAGACCCTTGCTCTTGAGTTTTGTTCTTAGCTCTGTGTGTGTTAGTCACTCCATTGTGTCTGACTCTTAGCAACCCCATGGTCTATCCATGGAATTCTCTAGCCAAGAATACCAGAGTGGGTTTCCATTCCCTCCTCCAGGGGATCTTCCAGACCCAGGGATCGAACCCTGGTCTCCTGCAGTGCAGGCAGAGTCTGTCTGAGCTCATAGGGCAGTCCCATTCTTAGCTATACTTTTGCTTTTCTATTGGCTGCAGAGTCATCCTCTCGCCCATAGTGGTAGTGATGGAGTGGGGGATGGATTTACTTACCTGCATCATTGCTATCACTTTTATTTGTGTACAGTTTTTTCTGTTCACTAGGAGTGGATTTTGGCGGATACAAAGCCAATAAACTCTGCTAAGAATGTGCTGTGAAAAAGTGAATGTATTATCTTGCTATTAAAAATGGGAGGGGACTCCAAGGTGCCCAGCCTTTGAGAATAGCTTACAAATACATTGTCCAGCTCAAACATCTCCTTTTTAAGGAGAAACATTTTTTTAAATTAGTTTGTTTATCTATTTTTTAACTTTACAATATTGTATTTGTTTTGCCATACATTGACATGAATCCACCATGGGTGTACATGTTTTCCCCTTCCAGAACCCCCCTCGCATCTCCCTCCCCATCCCATCCCTCTGGGTAATGGAAGGCATGATCTCAGTTACAACCTCACTTGAAACTATAAAATTTTCTTGTTGTGGTGAATTTAGACCTACTCAAAACTGGAGAGTGACTTCTGAAGGCAGAGAGAGAAAGGGGCATTCATTTTAAAATGAGTATTGATTTTTTTTATTAGAACAGATCAAACATATTGCAGACAATACAGAAAATTATAAAAAGCAAAGTAAATACACCTAGTAACCCCATCTCCCCAAGTTAATTACATACGTAATATTGTGGGATATTCCCTTAATCTTTCTCCTAGCCATATGACATTATGTTTGGAAGATAAAATTAAATGTTATGTTATTTATGTTTTGTTAAAAGTAGTTATGTTAAACTACCTAACATATTGTGGTATTTTAATAGAATCCAGTTCTAATATTCAGTTCTAATCCAGTTCTAATATTATGCTTTCTATTTCACATGAATATTCTATCTGTGCTTCTTTGGACTTGCTGAGAAATAACCAGAAGCTACTTTCTCTTTTTTCCAATGTACTTTTGTCAGTATTTTCTAACTACCTTTCTTTCCTTTTTCTCTCCTCTCTGAATCTGTGATGATCACATGACTCTTCATCTTTCAGGCTTCTGTCTTTAGCTTCCATATGACCAGCTGAATTGAAATTCCCTCCTAATAGAAGGTTTTTTCACAAAACAATGTTAAGAATAAAATAAAAAATTGATATTTGCACTTGATCTAGTTGGTCTCTCCTCAGAATATTAGAATAATTACTGAGAACAAGGACGTAAAGAACTTTTAGTCCTCTATTCCACAGAGATATAAAGCACCAATTATTTAAATCTGGGAAAAACTTTTAGTTCAAAGGACAAGTGAACATTCAGATGCACCTCAGTGGGATACCATCTTATGAAGAAATCAAGGTAGAAAAGGAAAAATATCAAGGACTTGGAGATTCTGATATAAACAAAATAGAATTCCAGGAAAGCTGCAAATGCTTCAAATGAGAAGTTCTTATACAATGACTGAGTAAACCTGTATTTATACTGTTGTGATTAGGGTGACCTTAAGTGCAGCACTCTTCAAAGAACTTACCTTTAACAAAGTCATAATAGCAGGGTTGTTGTTAACTAACAATTGTAATATTCATTATTTCTGTCTGAACCATGCTTCTAGAGCAGTTCTTATTAACAAATAGTGTGTTCAACAACAAATGGAAGATGAATGAATACTGGATTGGTCTTCAAAATGTTGGACCGTAAGATTTAACCTGTGGGGAGCAAAATTATATTGACTAGTGAGGTTTACTTACAGGTCTTAACAGCATAAAAGCACGGGAACAAAAGTCAGGGGCAGTACTAAATGATGAACTCCAACTGGGCGGCAAGGATGCTGGGAGCAGGAGTAGAGTCACCTTCTGGGGAAAAAGAAGACTGTAGGCTCCACAGTGTTGAGGACCACAAGTGGTCACACTGCCTACTGCTGCTGCTGCTAAGTCGCTTCAGTCGTGTCCGACTCTGTGCGACCCCATAGATGGCAGCCCACCAGGCTCCCCCATCCCTGGAATACTCCAGGCAAGAACACTGGAGTGGGTTGCCAGTTCCTTCTCCCATGCATGAAAGTGAAAAGTGAAAGTGAAGTCGCTCAGTCGTGTCCGACTGTTCGCGACCCCATGGACTGCAGCCTACCAGGCTCCTCCGTCCATGGGATTTTCCAGGCAAGAGTACGGGAGTGGGTCGCCATTGCCTTCTCTGCGCGTACTGCTAGCAGAGCACAGTGCTAGGCACAGAGTAGCAGCTCAGAAATAAGATTTGTGATATGGATGAATAATGAATTCTAGCCCAGAAGGTGGGCAAGCATGCACATAAGAGTGTATGAATGTGTTGATATCTGTTCAGAAATATCAATCATAAGGCAGCAAGGAACAGTCTTATATATCTAATGAGTAATTGTCATTTCACCTGTTTTTTATAGGTTTAGTTGTACATACAACAGATTTCACCCTGGGATATCTCAAATGGCCCACATATCTTCTCACAGAAGCTGACAGAATTGATTCTGGTTACTTGGGGAGTATTGATAGATTTCACTCAAAAGTAGAAATGGTGTAAGATCTATTTCTTAATACAGTTTCACCTTGTAAACATTCAAAATTTAAGAAGGAAATGGTGCAAGAAGTATTTGTATTTGATTCGTTTTTCCCTTTTTGATTTCTTTCACTTCTGTTGCATTGCGCAGTAGGCTCAAGGGATAATACAAATTCGTATCACTTTCACTTTATTAATTGATCTAACAAAAGTCTGTTTGGTTGCTATTGCATCTTATTTGTTTAGTTAGGAAAACTAGAATTTACTGAGTTAAGTCCATACTTTTCAAACTTGGTTTGCCTGAGGATCAGAAAATCTTGTTAAAATGCAGATTCTGGTTCAGCATGCTGTTGTTGGGGCCAGTTGGTCCATCACTGATCTCCTTCTCCTTATGAACAAGGCTAGAAGCATTCTGGACTACTTTTGCTTTCTCCATATGGCATGCTTTGTCATAAATCTATGCCTTTCTACTATCAATCTTTTCAGAGCTCTTAGACACCAAATGAGCATTTGCCAGACTCCTATGTTTCCTCTCAGACATCACTCTCTCGAGGAAAGTTTCCATAATTTCAAGCTGGGTATCTACCTCTTATATGTACTAGCATAACACCCATATCTATATCTTAGCACTGGTAACACTGTATTACTTATTTATCAGAGGACAGTACTATTTATCAGAGGACAGCCAATGTCTTAACGTCTGAATTATCAGCACCATGGACATCTCCTAGGAAAGCCTGGAAACTCAGCCAGCATTTGCTGATGAGCATTTTTAGGGAGGACTTCCCCAGTGGCTCAGTAGTAAAGAATCTGCCTATCAATGCTATGAGGGAAGAGCCACTTTCTTCATGAATTAGTCAAGGGTCTTCTTTCAATGCCCCTGCCGTTTAATAGGAACCATAATCATAAATCCTTAGATTATGGATTTAGTTTCTATGAGCAGTGCATAACCAGACACATCCTGTTAAGAACAATTCTATAGTTAAGGGCCTTCCTCCTAGCAAATACCACTTCATCATTTACCAAGAGGACTAGTTATCATGCTGACATGAAGATTAGACTGGGTCACCTGTCCTCTTTGCTTTCACCCAGTAGCATACTGTTGGCAAAGGGTGTGAATGACCCTCATACCAGCTGCTTTAGTTCCTTTCTGACTTGATGTCAAGATGGGGTGATTCACTGCTCATAATAGAAGGGCAAAGTTAAATGCCTTAAGTGAAGACATAAATAGAGGTGGTGTTCCTGTGAACTGGAACTTATTTTCCAGAATCTTTTTGATTAATTCACCTTTTATTTTTGTAGCATAAGCAAAATAGTTCAAATTATAAAATTAGCACTTAATCATTTAAAAAGATTCAAGCAATATAAAACATTCAGAGAAGCAATGATACAAATAACACATGTTCCCATACTCCAGTGATAGTGTTAAAATTTTGATATCTTTACAAAATAAAAGAGATCACATTATAAATGCTGCTATATATTTTCTTTTTTGAAATTAATTATGTTATTCACTTATTTTATAAGATGTGTCCAGCCTAACTCTCCTGCATTGTCTTTTCCCACTCTTTACTTTCCAACCTGGGTGCCAGTCATGGAAATTAACAACTCCCAAAGCGAGTATTATATTGTCTGTGTCTTCACATATATTTTTCACTTGGTCCAAAAACCTCTTTTATTCTTTTCAACCTGTTTAACCATTGATGATATTTATCACTCAGTGAAAGTCTTGCCTACCCCAGGATGCTTTACCTTAACCACAGAATGTAACTTAGGAGTCCACCAGCATGTTCTTACAGTTCATAAAACCCTAATCTTAGCCTTTCCATAAATCACACTTATGAGAATAATATAATCACTGATTGTGTATTTCTCCACTGACTATAATCTCCTTAAGAAAAAGGCCATTTCTCAGTCAGCTGCAATACCAGATATTAAGTATAAATGTTCAACTCCATTCAATGGGACAACTCTTTTTTTCAGATATGAGATATCATATTCAAAGAGAGCGAAGTAGAAGGAAAGAGAATTCTCTCAGACAGAACTGACTTCAAAGGACCGGCATCTCCATCTCTTCTTCCCATCCCATCCCATCCCATCCTCACACTCTCCAAAAACAGGTAAGGAGAGTCATCTGTTTTTTGATGGACCTGATACTGAATGATTCCTGTAGGAACACTTTGACTGCTTGCTTCAGAATATGGGGAGAAAGAGGCTCCGCTACATCTAGTATAGTGGCTACACTAGATGGGGGCAGCATACTTGTCTGATAATTTTAGCTTTCTAAGGCTGGAAGTGGTCTGCTTTTCGTATGCTCACAAGAGAGGCTTCTTCAACTCCCAGCCATGCTGTCTGAATCATCTGAGAGTCCCCCCGACTCCTTCATTAACTCCTCTCGGTGCCAAATAGAGCAGGCTTGCTGTGACATCTGCCATAACGTGTCACAAACTGACAGGCACTCACTTCGTAGAGGGTACTGCTCTGCTACAGAGCCCACATCAGACTGACACACTGCCTCTCTTTGATGGAGAAGAGCAATTCTTCCACATCCTTAGGTAGAAAAAACTGGTCTAAAATGCCAGGCTCCTGTAGCAATATGATGTACATAGGGATATTATAATATGAGAGTTTTTAAAACTGTCATTCACCTTCCTGGACTTGGGATGTGTGACACACGGTTATGATAATCATTTGCCCTCATCTCAAGCATATTGATTCATTTATCTGTGCATTTATGCATTTGTGTATTCAACATATATGAGGGTTACTTTCTAAGATCCACCTCCTACTTGAGGAGGTGCCAAAGGGATTGATGGGTAAATAAAGCATTGTCCCTGCCATTAATGACATCTCATTCAAGTAGCAGACATGGGCATATAAACAGGATTGTAATGCAGTGAGACAAGGGCTTGTGAGAGTCAGGCATGAAGAATGTCGAGCAGAGAACAGTGGAAAGAGCCATTCATGAAGCCTCAGAGAATCGGGGAAGGTTTCACAGGGGAAGCGAAATAGGAGCTGATTTTTGAAGGGCAGTGACATTCACATGGGCTGGGTCAGGAAGTAGTGGCAACAGCATGTGCAGAGGAGGTAAGCGTAAAGTGGCATGGGCCATACTGCCCTGTGGCTGGAGCATGAGCTAAGCAAGTGGGAGTCACAGGAGATGGCATCAGGTGGGTGGGGGGCATAGTGTACAAGCCTCTGACTTTCTCATGTTGGCAATGCATGGTCATCAGCTGTTCAGGCAGAGTGGGCCAGGCGTGTGCTCCCCAACATTGTGCAATCAGGAGCAATAATAAGCTTTTTAAACTTTTGTATCTTCCCCTTGTTTGTTTTTATCATTCTCTGTATTTTCATAATGGTTAAAATCTCTAAAACATGCACAAAAAGATCTGTTGGTTTATGTTTGTGAGTAGCATGGAAACAGGGGAACCTGGGAGACTGAATCTCACTCTGCAGGGTAAAGCAGGTCACAGAAGCATAATAAAAAAAAAGGAAGGAAAGCTGAGAATCTTGAGAGAAATAGAGGAAGGAGAAGAGAGGTACAAATCTGGGACAGAGAAGTGGTCCAGTGATCTTGGAGCTAATTGCCTGATCCCTCTTCCAAGGAGGGTTGACCTGGTGCCTGGTGTCAAGGGACTGTTTTGCAGGGCAAGGGTCTGGAGGGCACAAACACATAGATAAATGTGGAAAACATCATGGATAACATACTTATCTGTGCTAGTAGAGGTTGATTCTTTGCTGATTGTGCATTTGCTTAGATGGGTGTGTTCCCCACAAATGTTTGTGGGGATAGAGAGGCAGATGAGAAAGATATTAGTAAGCAGATGGCCATGTGGGTCTTCCTTTTATTCTCCAAAGGATATGACTAACCTCATAAGGCAGAAATACTGCCTAAAATTATGCCAGGTACTCAGCAGCAAAGTCATTGGGACTGGACAGAACTAAGTTTAAATCTTAGCCCAACTTCCACATCTCTGTCTCCTCATTTTTAAAATAGGCATGAAAACACCTTTCAGCATAATTGCAAGGATTAGCTGAAATAATGTATGTAAAATATTCAGCCTGCTGCCAGACATTCAAAAATGAAGCTATTCCTTTACACAGTTAATATACTTTACACATTGTATTTTCTCTGTAGCATAGTAGGAGACACTCAGGAAACTTGGAACTACCCCTTAGCATGACTCTTCTTGGTTTGCAAGTGCGCTGGAAGTTTAATCTTTTGCAGGCTAAAGTACATCAAGAGTTATCACCAGTTGGTATTGAAGGAGATAGTCATTTGTCAGTAATATTGACCCAAGGAAAACCAGTCAGGTATAAAGAGGCATCACTTTGAAATGATGTGACAAATGAGGCTCCATCATTTGAATGAGGAGACAGTAATAGGGTCAGTGGATCTAGTGGCCCTGCTCTTGACACATAGTCAGCAGTCACTGCAATCCTCATAAGCGGGACTCTTCCATCGCCTGTATGAGCTAGGGGTTGGGAGTGTGGGTCCATAGTAAGAGTGGATTTGTATATCCCAGCATCAAAACCTGAGGTAGAATGACGACTTGAGTAATAAATATAATGATGTGAAAAATGCAGTAAATAGGTGTCAGTGTCATAACCAAAATATTAGTACATCTTTGAATATTTCTTTGACGATATATTCACTCACTTGTTAGAATTATTCACTGATAAACCTTAAGTGTTCATCTCTGAAGGCCAGCAAATTTTATTTAAGTTTAACTGAGAGTGGGTGAAATTTTGACACACTTCTATTCTTCCTTTGGCACTCAAGCTTATGTTTAATTCAGTGTTTCATAATTTGCAATGAAATAAACTTCTTCATGCATGAAAAATTTGTAAAATATGAAGCAAAGGGAGTACATGTCAGAGTATATAATAATATCATTAACTGCTTAAAAAAATTGTTTATGAGCCATGAACTTACACCTGTGAATTGAAAGGGGAAATAGAACTTAATATTGGATGCCAAAGAAACAGAAAGGTTTGTATTCCCTTTCCAGATCACCTAATAAAATTTGGAGTTTCACTGTCTGCCCAGCACTGTGCTAGAGACTGTGTGGATAGCATAACCTCCAAGGTAGCGGTTTCCCTGCCTCCAGCCTCTCCCATGTAATTCCTCCACCATTCCATGAGAACTGCCTTTAGGAGTATGTCATTTCAACTTTAGTTTCTATGGCCCCGACTTATCTCCTCCTCACTCCTTCCTTCTCTCTCTCTCTTTCCAATCCCCCTCTTCTTTCCCTCCTCTCTCTCTTCTCTCCTTTCCCTCCTCTCTCTCTTCTCTCCTTTCCCCCCTCCTTCCCCTGGGGCAGCAGGAAGCTATGGATGCTCTCTGAGGAGCAGTTGCAATGTCCGTGGTGGGCAGCACCACCCCAACTAGTGAGCACTCTCCTTGTTTTGTTAATACATCTTCTCTGGTTCTTACAGTCCTAGGAACTTCCTGTAATTCCTTATCTCTGTATTACCTATCTTCCTTTTTTCTTTCTGAACTTTTCAAACATGTTTGGAACTAGCATCCTTTATTAAATTACCTCCATTTGAAATAAACAGTGTAATTGGACCCTATTTTTCTTATTGAACCTTGAGTATAGGTGGGGTCAGAGTAACAATAGCAACACAAAATTTGTTCTCCCCATCATCTCCTCACACAGAGCTGAGCCACCTGCAACATGCCTCTCCCTCAAGTGTAATGAGGGGTCCATGGGAAGAGCTTGTGTGTGCCAATTCAGTTGAGCAGAGCCTCTGCGTTGCTGAGATTCTTGGGCATCTGCCATCTCTTATCATGCATCAGTCTCCATCATTGCTCCTCTGCAGGCTTCCTGGGCACTGCCACTTGTGCCAAAGCACTGCCCCATGCTTCTGTCCACACTTCATCATTCCTTTCCACCTGGGACCCAAAGCAGCAGCATTTGTGTCACTGGAAATCAGACTCCTCATTAAAAAAAAGAAAAAAAAATCTAATTCTGTTCTCAAAGCCCCATATAGGTTAGATATAACAAAAAGATGCTAGCACATGGTGGCTTTAGCATGACAGAATTTTATTTCTGTTGATTCATATTCTTGAAGTGAGCAGCCCAGGACTTTGCCCACCTCCACCACACCAACCCCAGTTGATGGGCTAACTCTGCCATCCTCAAAACATGGCTTCTATCTCTGTATGTCCATCACTGCCATTTCCCAGACAGAGGACTTTGCTTTAGGAGATGATTGGAAGTTGTTTTAGACACCACTTCTGCATACATCCCATTAGTTGGAACTAACTACAACAGAGGCTGGGAAATTTGTCTCCAACTAGATAATCAACTGCTTAGTTAAAACTGGGGTTCAGGGCAGCACAGGCAGGCATGTGGGTTGTAGTCTGTATAAGAGTGCCTTGCTGAGAGGTGAGGGGAGCTGATACACAACCCATGCTCTGCTCACCAAGCTATGAGCCCCAATCCACCTTTTCACAAAAGTTCCTCTGCTTGTCAAGCCACGTGTCCGCAGAGCTGTCTCTGTCCCAAGGGGGATTCCTTATGAAAGAAACAGAAATGCTGTTTCTTTCATAGAATCAGATATCTGATGTTGCAGCCTGACGGAGCAAAGACCAGAACCTGCCCCATGACTCCAAAGGTGCGGCAAACAGCACCCTTGTGATCGTCCCAGCAAACATGCCAAATGGACATACTTGGGGTGGGACGTGCCCTCTGTTCTGCTTCACTGCCTGCCCCTGTGTCCGTCCCCATGGAAACAAAACAGGCTGTTCCTGATCAACAGCAAAGCCTTAACTTTATTCTCGCTTTATGATGTGCTGATCAAACTCCCCAGTATAGCTATTCCCTAATGATCTCATGTGACTTCTACCAACAAAAGTGCGAGCTGAAAGGAGCCATTTTGTCTTCCTGCCCTGGAGAGCAGGAGGGCCCCCTGACTCCCCGCTTGCCAAATTATATGTGTCTGTCTCTTCATTATGCACTCGCCCCCGTTTCAGGTCTTTCACCCGCTGTGCTGGACGCGGCTATCTGAGATAGAAACAGTAACTCTCTGTATGGTTTGTATCCAGTCCATGAGGCTGGGGAAGGTGAGAAGAAATTAGGAACAAATGCCATCCTTTGACCTCCAGTGTTTTATTCCTCCTATGTGAACACAAAATCTTCTTGCTTCAACAGAAATAGTGAATTGACTACCTCTTATATCCTCCCCACTATTTCATTTACTTCCTTAACCCTCAAAAGTCTGGGCATGGTTATTATTATTTACAGGTTATGTATAAGGAAACTGAGACTCAAAGATGTTAGGTAACTTGCCCAAGGTCACACAGCCAACAAGCAGTTAGATATGAATTTTGTCCCAGGTCTATGTGACTCCAAATCCACTGCTTATTTTATTATCACACTGCCTATTAAGTTACAAGTACCAGTAACTTGTGACAAAAATGAACTACTTCTAATATGAGCCTTTTTAATAGAGAAGTTCCAGGGAACAGGACATCACCAGGGCCACACTGTCATTGTGGTTTACTCTTCCTATGAACTCTTTCCAATAAACATTTCATTTAAATTTAATAAAGTAGTTAATAAAACCATAAAGGTTAATTACTAGTTAAGGGAAAAATATGACTTCACATTGGTGAACATGTGAAAAATGAATCAACTTCGTTTTGCCATTAACCTAGGATTATACAGGCAATAAAGCATAATTATGGATTTAACATGTTAATTCCCAGTGGATTTAATAGCAGTGCTGTGAAATACATGACTAATCGCTAACCCATCTGACAAGCCTCAGACAGCACTAATCAAAATTAAATCACTTGGCCCACATGTGGATGCAATATATCTTTCAAGATGAAATGACTGTAATTTTTCATCGTGGAGTTATTATAAATGCCTCGGGATAGGGTGAAACGAAGAGACAGGAAAAGTGCGGGACATAATCTGTGATCTCAATCTGACATTTACTCTGGTAGCTAAGTTAGAAGAAAATAACTTTTTTCCCCGCATAAATTTAAGGTTCTCTGCAGGGTTTTATTGCTCACTCTAATGGTTCATGATTTACCTATAATTTGTAGAATAAATCAATGCATCCACATCCCTTAGATTTTTTATACCTTTTTTTCCTTTTCCTTTCCAAAAATAATATATTGGCAGTCAGCCCTTTGTGACACTAAGATTTTATATTTCAACCACTGTGTTTCATCAGTGAGACCAATTCTTAAGAAACAGAATCTTAAAATAACACTGTATTTCACTTACCATGATTTGTACCACCTGGTAACCATAAAGAAAAGTTCTTACTACTTGAAGAAAAGCAGTCTGAAAATGATGGACTATGGGCCAAATCTGGCCCACCAACTATTTTTATAAATAAAGTTTTATTGGCACATAATCACACTCTTTCATTTACGTATCATCTTTGGCTGCTTTCATGCTCCAATGGCAGAAGTAACTAGTGACAAAGACCATGTTCCCATAAAGGCTAAAATATTTACTATGTGGTCAAGTACGGAGAAAGTTTTCTTACTCTTAATCAAGAGGTTCATTTTTTTTTTTCCTGAATCCTAATTTAACTAAAATATGGTTGGTTTTAGGGCCTTCTGTTTCTCCCACTCATATTATTCATGTTGGATTTTGGTTCCCAATATTCCAAAGTCTCACATCAAAACTGCTTCCTCATAGTGATGAAAATTAAATATGAGAGAATAAAGTCTAATATATGGTGCCTACCCAGTAGCTGAGTGGTAAAAGAATCTGCCTGCAATGCAGGAGACACCAGTTCAATTTCTGGGTCAGGAAGATCTCCTGGAGAAGGGAATGGTTACCCACTCCATTTTTCTTGCCTGGAAAATCCCATGGACAGAGGAGCCTGGCAGGCTGCAGTCCATGGGGTCGCAAAAGAGTTGGACATGACTGAGCAGCAAAACAACAACAACTCTAATATACACAGATACTCACAAACATGAATTCATTGCCCCTGCTTCAACATAGTGCAGTTGCTGTTGCTTTAACAGGAGAAGGTACAGTGTGAAGGCTAATAGCATGAATTAAGAAGAGCACAACTCTGCCACTATAATCCTTGGGCAAATTACCCTGGGCAAGTTCTTAATTCCTCTGTGCCTCAGTTTCTTTGTCGGTAAGATAGGGATCATAATAATGTTCCTTTCAAGAGTTCTCAGTAAGATTAAAAGAGGTAACCCAGGCAGTATGTTGAGATTAGTCTTGGTGTGCAAGATGCACTATAGACCTGTGTTAGCTACTGCCACCACCACCATCATCATCAAAAGAGCTTAGATCATATTTGGAAAGAATTAGCCCATTGCCTACTGGTTAAATAAATGGATTTACTTTAGGTCAGTGTGAGGTGTAAGTCTGCTGGCACTGTCCCTGGCACATTGTATGTACTCAATAATTGGTTATTTCCTCTGTCTCTCTGTTCCCTTTATGGTGGCCTTACCCTCCATATGTCTCCTATTTCCTGATTTCGCACTCTAAACCCCAATCATGCTCATCACATCATAATTGCTCTTTTGCCTTCTTCTATTCTCTGCTTCTTCAGTTCCTATTGTGGGCCAACTCTTGTGTCCAGACCAAACCGTATTCTCTTATATGCCAAGTCTTTATTAATAATAATGATATTAAATCATAGTGATTTGCAAATATATATATACACACATATGTATATAGCTCTATTGCCCAGATATTATTTAAAGCATTTTATATATTATCTCCTCATTACAATGCTCTGAGCTAGTTACTATTATTATCCTCATTAATAGATGAGGAAATTGAGGAATAGATGTTTTAAAAGACTTACCAAAGATCACACAGCTTTAAGTGTAGAGCAAGGATTTGCATCCAGACAGCCTGGCTCTGGAGTCTGTGCTTTTAGCCACTGTGCTGTACTTTTCCTTTAAGTGCTTTCAAAAGGGCTCTGATTAAATTTGTGTTTTGTAAAGTTTGATCCTCATGGGTTTCATAAACACACTCTATCTTCTGCATGAGAATTTACATTCATGTATGTTTCATATATAGAATGATTCATTTTCTTACACATATAATGTAAAAGTTATATATTCTCTATTTTTCTAAAGAGGAACTCATTCAAGTGATTATAGATAATGAATAGTTACTTAAATTCATTAACTAGATTGTGTTTCCGCAACCTCAACTTTTTTGTTTGACACCCAAAATCTTGTTTGTTATAGTTACAACAGCTGGCTAGTATATTATAGAAGACTTGTATTTTAAAATTTTCAATAAAATAATTTCTAGCCAGGGTTCAGCCCCACAACTGTTATTTTAAAAATATAGCTCTCAAATAATATAACTATGAATCATAGTTGACTATCTAAGGGCATCCTTCATTATCTTCCAGGGACTTACCTTGCTGGGGCACAGTCCACTGACTTTAAGGTTATAATACAGAAGAGTGATTAGAATGGCTCACATTGGATTTCATGGCAGGGACCCTACTTGAGTCACTGTTTTCTCATGATGGCTCTTACAACTGATGATTCTTTCAACTTACATCTAAAACTTTGTTCTGTATCCTTTGTCATTCATTCATACAACATTCAATAAGCACTTGGTATGTGCCAGCCTGGCCCTTGTCTTAAAGAAGCTCTCATTCTTAAGGCAAGAGAAAGGGAAGGTAGACTCAGACATGTGAGATAAGAAGTCAGAATAAGTATTTTTGGTGTTATGATAGAAGTTTGTATGAGGGCACAAAGAAAGTAATTGTTCGCTTCTAACAACTTGACAGTTGTAAATGTGTAAGGTAAGGTTTCAAAGAAAAGTTGTCCCTCAAATAGAGTCTAGAAAGAGGAGTTGTCTAAGCAACAGTGGAGCAAAGAATATTCCAAGCTAAGGAGTCAGCAAGATGGACAATGACCTGGCCTGACTGAGGAACCAACTTTCTACTGGTATCATTGTGTCATGGGTCTTTGGCTCATTTTTAGGGGAAAAGAAAGCAAGCAAGCAAGCAAAGAACTTGCTGCAGCAGATAGTAGGGACTGAAAAAGCATTAAAGGGTTAAAGAGGGCATTGATTGATCATTGCCTTGTATCAGCAATAGGCTGCTGCATCTGTTCCTTGCTTGTTTTAGCTTCCAGGAACTATATTTATGCTGAAGCTTCCCTAATAGCTCAGTTGGTAAAGAATCCGCCTGCAATTCAGGAGACCCCAGTTCAATTCCTGGGTCGGGAAGATCCCCTCGAGAAGGGGTAGGCTACCAACTCCAGTAGTCTTGGGCTTCCCTTGTGGCTCAGCTGGTAAAGAATCCGCCTGCAATGCGGGAGACCTAGGTTTGATTCCTGGGTTGGGAAGATCCCCTGGAGAAGGGAAAGTCTACCCACTCCAGTAGTCTTTGGCCTGGAGAATTCCATGGACTGTAAAGTCCATGGGGTCACAAAGAGTCTAACAGACTGAGCAACTTTCACTTTCACTTCATATAGTACCTTGGGCTTCCCTGGTGGATCTAACAATAAAGAATCCACCTGCAATATGGGAGACCTGGGTTCTAGCCCTGTCGGGAAGATCCCCTGGAGAAGGAAATGGCAACCCCGTCCAGTATTTTGGCCTGGAGAATTCCATGGACAGAGAAGCCTGGCAGCCCCCCTCCATGGGGTCACAGAGAGTCAGACAGGACTGAGTGACTTTCACTTCACTTCACTTCACTTCATATAGCACCTTAGTTTTCTGAGTAATCTGATAAATATGTGTTTATAAAGAATCTTCATATTTCAAAATGTTGTTGTATAGTATTTGGTATATAAAATAATATTTATAACATATTTGTTTGCTATTAAGCCTAACAAAAAATATACCTAACTCCCTAAGCAGCTTTACAGTTGAGTATTACTGAAACTTTTGAAGCTACCTGTGTTCAGATACTTTATGACATATATTAAATATACATGTTTTATCAATGAGACAAAAGTTCACATGATAGTAATTCCAAACAATGTCATAAAATTTTCTTTGAGTCACTTAATGTGATAACATTTGCTTTCAGTATGTAGCTGTACAATACTTTTAGTAGTTCACTAGTCACTTTGAAGTCACTTTTTAACTTAATTCTGAACTGTGATGCTGAAGAAGACTCTTGAGAGTCCATTGGACGGCAAGGAGATCAAACCGGTCAATATTCAAACCCTGAATATTCATTGGATGGACTAATGCTGAACCTGAAGCTCCAATACTTTGGCCACCTGATGCGAAGAGCTGACTCATCAGAAAAGACCCTGATGCTGGGAAAGAGTGAAGGCAGGGGAAGGGGACGACAGAGAACAAGATGGTTGGTTGGCATCACCGACTCTATGGACATGAGTCTGAGTAAGCTCCAGGAGATGGTGAAGGACAGGGAAGCTTGGTTTGCTACAGTCCATGGGATCGCAGAGAGTCAGATACGACTGAGTGACTGAACAACAACGTTTAACGTAATTAAATCCCCAAATCAAAGAATTATAGAATATTAGAAACTGAAAGAAATCTAAATAAATCATATAGCAGAATGCTGCCAAATCCAAGTTATATTATAGGCTAGGACACAATTTAAAATCCACCATATACCCCATTGATTTTTAAAAGACTAGGTGAGTGTGTAAGATGAGTTCAGTCAAAACCACTGCCATGAAGCACTATGAGAAGGTTTAGATGTAAGCCAGTGACATTGTTTTACAAAATATTAGATTCTATAATGGTTCAAAAGCCATTGAATTTAACTGAGGTGAAAACTTAATTACAGAGAAGTTAACTAATCCAAGATCATACAGTTCAGTAGTACTAGACCAATTAAAGGAAATGTGCTTATTGAACACCTAATATATATAGAAGACTTTGAAATAAGTGTTGTGAAGGGAATATATTTGTCTAATGCAGGGGAGTTACAATCTGTACTATGGGTAGGATATTTGATGTATGCAGATATAAAGATGTTTATATATATGTCCTTGTGCATGGTATATATGTGTGTATTCAGTGCTGTGTTGTGCAAAGGTGCTTCAGTCATGTCCGACTCTGTGACCCCATGGACTGTAGCCTGCCAGGCTCCTCTGTCCATGGGATTCTCCAGGAAAGAATACTGGAGTGGGTTGCCATTTCCTCCTCCAGGGGATGTTCGTGACCCAATGATCGAACCTATGTCTCTTATGTCTTCTACACTGGCAGGCAGATTCTTTACTACTAGCTCCACCTGGGAAGCCCATATATGTGTGTACATATATATGTATGTTTTCTTTCATGACAAAAGTATATAGGACTGGATTGGGGCCAAAGAGTCCTTATATGCAAGACGAGAATTTGGTCTTTATCTTCTGTGCAATGGGATGCTAATGGAGAATTTTAGGCAGAGAAATTACTCAGATAAATTCATATATTAGAATAACGGTAGCAGCATGGATAATAATCTGAAGAGAGAATTCAGAGGCAAGGAAACCAGTTAGGAGGATATAGTAATAGTTCCAGTGAGCACAGACAGAAGGCTTTTCTTAAGCAGCAACTGTGGGATATTAACAAATATACATTAGCTAAAATATTCATGATAGAAAGCTATAAGCATTAACAAGCCATTTTTAAAAAATTATTCACATCTGACAATGACCCTGAAATATCTTCAGAAACCTCATTTCTCCCTTGCCCTGCCTCTCAATTTGGGATGAAATACACCTCAAGTAGTGTCAGCCCAAAGAACACTTGAGTCAAGGACAGAGATAAAAACTGGCCCTGCGCTTCAGAGTTTCTGCTGACCCTCCTGCCATAGAAGATACTGTGTGAACTGAAGCATATGTATTGAAAATCATTCACCTGCCTCCTCCCAGCTGGCTGAGATGAACCCCATTAGCATCAAAAGGACAATTCAGGGTGAGCTTGGAAAGGAGAAATTGGCTTTTGTCCCTATAAATAAGTAGAGATGACCCCTTAATGCCTCACCCTGCATGGTTATATGAGAATTCTGGATTTTTGAATGAAAAAGGGCTCTCAGTAGCAGAAAAGACGAGGTGATTGAGGGTCATAGGTACATTTGAGTTAGATTTGAAAAGCCCAGTCAACCATGACAAGCTATATAAACCCCAAGTGTGGGCAATTAGACCTACAGTTTGGCTCTTTTCTGTTCCTTGTTTGATGTAATCTCATTGTAACTTGTTTTCCTCACTGAAATTTGTTTTCCTCATTGAAGACACAGGAATAATTAAATTTAGTCACTTCCTATTAAGGTAAAATGACAGTGTTTATGAATGTGTTCACCACAGGGTATGAAAGATAGGAGACTGAAAAAAGTTATGTACAAAACAAAATATTATGCAAAAAAAATTAAGCAGTGTCAGTTCAGGTTTTAGATCAGTCACTCTGGAGTTAGGGCTGTCTGGGTTTAAATTCAGACTGCAATATTTACTATCTTTGCACCCTCAGCAAGTATATCATTAAGCCTCAATTTCCCTCATCTTTAAAATGTGGATCCAAATAATACTTCATAGAGTTTTTTTGTGTGTGTGTACGTGTCACAAATAGTTAACTTTCAATATTTATTATTATTACTGTATTATCATTGACCTTTTTTTTTTCTTATCCAAGGCAAGTTGTTGCACTGTTTTAAAGGTAGGATATTTATGGTTTATTAGCAAACTTCTGTGGCTGGTTTATCTTTGAGTTAAATGACAATTTATAAGACATTCGGTCAGATTTGCTACATTATAGGCATCTGGCCAAGCAGGGACACTTCCAAAGATCAGGGCTTCTTCCCTCATTGGTCTCTTGATCTACCATATGTCCATTCTGATTGGAACCATATGATACCTCTTAATAAGATATTTTCTTTGATTAAGCAAAAATCACTGCCTCTTCTATAAATTTCTCAATGTCAAATTCCTTTCCTAGACGACCTAGAGAAATATACTTTCCTAAAGAACATCCATTCATATATTTGAAGATACTTAGGTATCTATTTTGGTTTTCCCTACACAGAGAAATTTTCTACATATTTGAATGCAGTCTAACATTGTTGGTTCACAAGTACACTTGATCACAATAACAGTTTTGCTTTATTTTTTAATGTTGGCTACATGCATACTCAGAGACACAGTTTATCAACTAAGTTTAAGTAACATTTTAAATCCTTTGTTGTCATTTCAACAGTCTTCAGAGCACCTTCACCAGGAGTAGATCCCATCTCAAGAAACTACTTTTTATCTCATACATAAGGAGTAACCTCTTCATTTGTTAGTTTTATCATGAGATTGCAGCAATTCAGTCACATCTTCAGGCTCCACATCTAATCCTAATTCTCTGGCTGTTTCCACTACATCTGCAGTTACTTTCTCCACTGAAGTCTCGAACACCTCAAAGTCATCCTTGAAGGATGAAATCAGCCTCTTCCAAACTCTTGTTACTGTTGATAGTTTGGTCTCTTCCTTTGACTCACAAATGTTCTGTTTTCTAAATTGAAGTATAGTTCACTTAAAATATTGTATTAATTTAGGTATACAACATAGGGATTCAATATTTTTATAGATTACACGATACAAAGTTATTATTAAATATTGACTATATTCTCTGTGCAATAAATTACTTCCCTTTGATTTATTTATTTTGTGTGCATGTGCTGTGTGTGCATGTGTGTGTGCTCAGTCATGTCCAACTTTTACAACCCCACGGACTGTAGCCCATCAGGCTCCTCTGTCCATGAGATTTTCCTGGCGAGAATAGCGGAGTGGGTTGCCATTTCCTCCTCCAGGGAATCTTCCCAACCCACGGATCAAGCCTGAGTCTTCTGCATCTCCTACATTAGCAGGCAGATTCATTACCACTGCACCACCTGGGAAGCCCCATTTATTTTATAACTGCTAATTTACACTCATCTCACATGCTAGTAAAGTAATGCTCAAAATTCTCCAAGCCAGGCTTCAGCAATACGTGAACCGTGAACTTCCAGATGTTCAAGCTGGTTTTAGAAAAGGCAGAGGAACCAGAGATCAAATTGCCAACATCCACTGGATCATCGAAAAAGCAAGAGAGTTCCAGAAAAACATCTATTTCTGCTTTATTGACTATGCCAAAGGCTTTGACTGTGTGGATCACAAGAAACTGTGGAAAATTCTGAAAGAGATGGGAATACCAGACCACCTGACCTGCCTCTTGAGAAACCTGTATGCAGGTCAGGAAGCAACAGTTAGAACTGGACATGGAACAATAGACTGGTTCCAAATAGGAAAAGGAGTCCGTCAAGGCTGTATATTGTCATCCTGCTTATTTAACTTCTATGCAGAGTACTTCATGAGAAACGCTGGGCTGGAAGAAACATAAGCTGGAATCAAGATTGCCAGGAGAAATATCAATAACCTCAGATATGCAGATGACACCATCCTTATGGCAGAAAGTGAAGAAGAACTAAAGAGCCTCTTGATGAAAGTGAAAGAGGAGAGTGAAAAAGTTGCCTTAAAGCTCAACATTCAGAAAACTAAGATCATGGCATCTGGTCCCATCACTTCATGGGAAATAGATGGGGAAACAGTGTCAGACGTTATTTTTTTGGGCTCCAAAAACACTGCTGATGGTGATTGCAGTCATGAAATTAAAAGACACTTACTCCTTGGAAGGAAGGTTATGGCCAACCTAGATAGTATATTTAAAAGCAGAGACATTACTTTGCCAACAAAAGTCCGTCTAGTCAAGGCTATGGTTTTTCCAGTGGTCATGTATGGATATGAGAGTTGGATGGTGAAGAAAGCTGAGCGCTGAAGAATTGATGCTTTTGAACTGTGTTGTTGGAGAAGACTCTTGAGAGTCCCTTGGACTGCAAGGAGATCCAGTCAATCCATCCTAAAAGAGATCAATCCTGGGTGTTCATTGGAAGGACTGATGTTGAAGCTGAAACTCCAATACTTTGGCCACCTCATGCGAAGGGTTGACTCATTGGAAAAGACCCTAATGCTGGGTAGGATTGGGGGCGGGAGGAGAAGGGGACGACAGAGGATGAGATGGTTGGATGGCATCACCGACTCGATGAACATGGGTTTGGGTAGACTCCGGGAGTTGGTGATGGACAGAGAGGCCTGGCGTGCTGCAATTCATGGGGTCGCAGAGAGTCGGACACGACTGAGCGACTGAACTGAATTTATACTTCTGAATTCCTTTCACGTATTTCACCCTTCCTCCTCCCCCCTCGCCTCTGGTAACCACTAGTTTGCTCTCTGTGGGTCTTTATTTTGTTATATTTGCTCATTTGTTTTGCTTTTTAGATTCCACATATAAGTAAAAACACACATTATTTCTATTTCTTTAAAAATAAATCTTCATAATGGCTTCTAGAATGATGGGTCTTTTCCAGGTTTTCAATTTACTTTGCCCCAATCCATCAGAGGAATCACTATCTATGGCAACTTTAGTCTTATGAAATGTATCAATATTTCTTAAATGATAAGATTCAAAAGTCAAAATTATTCTTTGATCCATGGGCTTCAGAATGGATGTCATATTAACAGGCATGAAAACAACATTGATCTCATTGTATGTCTCCATCAGAGCTCTTGCGTGAGCAGCTGCATTGTCAGTGGGAAATAATATTTCGAAAGGAATCTTTTTTTCTGAGCAGTGGATCTCAACAGTGGACTTATAATATTCAGTAAATTAAGACACTTACTCCATGGAAGGAAAGTTATGACCAACCTTCACAGCATATTAAAAAGCAGAGACATTCCTTTGTCAACAAATGTCGGTCTTGTCAAGGCTATGGTTTTTCCAGTAGTCATGTATGGATGTGAGAATTGGGCCATAAAGAAAGCTGAGTGCCGAAGAATTGATGCTTTTGAACTGTGATGTTGGAGAAGACTCTTGAGAATCCCTTGGACTGCAAGGAGATCCAACCAGTCCATCCTAAAGGAGATCAGTCCTGTGTGTTCATTGGAAGGACTGATGTTGAGGCTGAAACTCCCATACTTTGGCCACCTGATGTGAAGAGCTGACTCATTTGAAAAGACCCTGATGCTGGGAAAGATTGAGGGCAGGGAAAGAAGGGGACGACAGAGGATGAGATGGTTGGATGGCATCACCGACTCAATGGACATGAGTTTGGGTAAACTCTGGGAGTTGGTGATGGACAGGGAGGCCTGGAGTGCTGCTGTTCATGGGGTCACAAAGAATCGGGCACGACTGAGCGACTGAACTGAACTGAAACCATGTTGTAAATAGATGTGCTGTCATCCAGGCTTTGTTGTTCCATTTATATAGCACAGGCAGAATAGATTTAGCATAAGTCTTAACTGCTCTCGGATTTTCAGAACAGTAAATGAGCATTGGTTTCAACTCAACTAAAAGTTATCAGCTACATTAGTCTCTAACAAGAGAGTCAGCCTTAAAGCCAGCCATCGATTTTTCCTTTTTAGCTATCAAACCCTTAGATGACATATTCTTCCAATACAAAGGTGTTTTGTCTACATTGCAAATCTGTTTAGTGTAGCCACCTTCATTAATTATTTTAGCTACATTTTTTTTTGATAACTTGCTGCAACTTCTATGTTTGCATTTGCTACTTCACCTTATACTTTTATGTTAATGGAGATGGCTTCTTTCCTTAAAACTCATGAACCAGCCCCTGCTACCTTCAAATTTTTCTTCTGCAGCTTTCTCACCTCTCTCTGCCTTCATAGAATCTAAGAAAGTTAGGACTTTGGTCTATGTTAGGCATTGGCTTGAGGGAATGTTATGTCTGGTTTAATCTCCTATCCAGACCACTCAAACTTTCTCTAAATCAGCAATACGTCTCTTTTGCTGTCTTATCATTGTTGTGTTCACTAGAGTAGCACTTTTAATTTCCTTTAAGAGCTTTACCTTTGCATTCACAACTTAGTTAACTGTTTGACACAAGAAGTGTAGCTTTTGGCCTACCTCAGTACTAAGCTTAATTGTTTCTAGCTTTTGGTTTAAAGTGAAAGATGGAAACTTTTTCTTTCTTTGGACACTTAGGGGCCATTTTAGGGTTATTAATTGGCTTCATTTTAATACTGTATGCCTCAGGAAATAGGAAGTCCTGAGAAAAAGGAAGAGACAGGAAGAGCTGGTCAGTGGAACAGTTAGAACACACACCTTTTATCAATTAAGTTCACTGTCTTATAGAGCCCATTTCATGGCATCCTCCAACAATTACAACAGGAATGTCAAAGATCACTGGCTACAGATCACCATAGCAAATATAATAATAATGAAAAAATTTGGACTATTGAGAGAATTAACAATATGTGACAGAGAGACACAATGTGAACAAATGCTGTTAAAAATTTATGTCAGTAGACTTGCTTGATGCAGAGTTGTGACAAGCCTTCATGTTTTAAAAAACACAGGGTCTGCAAAGTACAATGTAAAGCACAATAAAATGAGATCTGCCTGTGCTACTAAGTTGTGGTGACCTTGAACCACTGTAATTGATTTCCTGATACTGAAACTTAGGAGTTTGCCTGTATTCCCATGAATCTTTACTATGAAAGGTGTAGCTCCTGGTAGATAGTGGACTGCTCAAATAACTTGATGCAAGTGTAGATTTAAAAAAAGCAATATATAAACATTCGGTGTTTACAACTAAATGTATTGAAGCACATTTATATTATTATAAATGTGTGTTTACAGAGGTTTTCTAAGATTTTTAAAGGAACATGTCTTGGGAGATATTAAAACAAAATGGTGGGACTTTCCTGGTGGTCCAGTGGATAAGACTTGGATCTTCCACTGCAGAAGGCATGGGTTCAATCCCTAGTCGAGGAACTAAGACCCCACATGCTACACAACCAAAAAAAAAAAAAGGAAGGTATTTAATAAAATTAATTTAAATTTTGAGTCCTGCCCTACGATTAGGTGCTCATGATGCGTCTTCTCAACTGAGGACCCAGAGAAGTCAGGTTTCGTTATCGTTCACAACTTGTTCTCAGCCTACCTCTCAGTATTTCTCTCTGACTTTTCCAGTCACACCAGAGGGACAGTGCTGGAAATTTTTATTTTTCTTCTTTTTTTTCCAAGTTGCTTATTTCTCTTGACAGTTCTCACCAACGCATTCACCTGGAAAAGTCCTAATCACTTTTCAAGACCATATTCATATCATTTCTCCAAGAAGCCTTCAAAAACCTCCCCAAGAGGATTTCTGCTCCCTGACTACCCTCTCACAGATTTCCAACATACACTTCACAGTGAATTGTTTGATTACAGTAATTGGCAACCCCAATTTAATAAGAGAGGCAGAGAGGAAATGTATTGACTTAAAAAACCTAAAAAAGGGTTAAAAAATAAAACTCTGTGAAAAGCAAAAGGGCAGCTCAAGTTCTAGAAGATCCAGGTCCTGACTCCCAAGACTCTCTCCTCATGACTTATCTTGCTTGTTTTGGTTAGTTTTCTCCTCTCTTACCTCAACTGACTTTTTCTACAAATTGAGAAATACAGCTCTTAATAGTATCCAAGCTTTAAACCTTTTACCATTTGCTACTAGTGAGGGAGAATGACCCTATTTATCAGAACCAGTGCAGAAAATCTCAGGGAAGTACCATGACTTGACTACCATTGGATTCATCAATTGTGTGACCAAAGGGAAAACACAGCTTGGTTTAAGTGTAGCTGCCATCACTGGGCTAGGTTTTGGTGGTAGGGAATCAGAGTTACCTAAATCCTGGCACCGTTTAAAGAAGGTATCTAGATGTCAGGACATATGAAGTTGTGGTTTTCAGGGTAGGGAGATAGGAAGGTAGCACCAAATATTCCATAGATATTCATTGTTTCCTACTTATGTGAATGTATTTTTATAACTAGATTTTGAAATCCTTGAAGGCAGTAACTCCTCCTCCTCTCTGGTGGCTCAGTCTATAAAGAATCTGCCTGCAATGTGGGAGACCCAGGTTTAATCCCTGGGTCAGGAAGATCCCTTGGAGAAGGGAATGGCAACCCATTCCAGTATTCTTTCCTGGGAAATCCCATGGACAGAGGAGCCTGAAGGGCTACAGCCCATGGGGTTGCCAAAAGTTGGGCACAACTGAGCAACTAACACTTTCATTTTCACACACACACACACACACATACATACATACATACATACATACATACATACATACATACATACATATACTTCCCTGATAGCTCAGTGGTAAAGAACCTTCCTGCCAACTCAGGAGACATGGATTTGATTCCTGGGTCAGGAAGATCCCCTGGAGAAGGAAATGCAACCCACTCCAGTATTCTTGCCTAGGAAATCTCAGGGACAGAGGAGCCTGGTAGGCTACAGTCCATGGGGTTGCAAAGAGTCAGACAGGACTGAAGTTGCTGAGCATGGCTGAAGTTGCTGAGCATGGCATGGCATGTGTGTATATATATGTGTGTGTTTTTATAATACTTAATATGCATAACTTGTGTTTGGTAACATATACTTCTGTTGTTTCCATAATGTTTACAACTCTTTGCAGCCAGTCTTCATAGTTAAATCTGAAAACTACAAAATAAGTCAAATATTTTAATAATTCAATTCATAAGAAAAAAGCAGACAAAATGATATTTAAATATATGACCAGTTTAATAATACGCATTTGTCTCCAAAAGGAGCCTTGGATTTAATTGTCAGGCTTTTGATTGCACTCATGAAGTGATGGGGTGAATCTTTTCAGTGATCTTTTTCAGATTATGTTCATAACTTTCCAAGATTCTTGGTGGCTAGTTGAATAGAGTGATTGGCCTTTCAAAACGATTTGCACCTATGTGTTTCTGATTTTTTGTCTCCTTTCTGCTCACTTTTGGCCTGGTGATGTTTCTGAAGGCTTGGATTCTCCTTTTCCTTTTGCATTTGCCTCCTGCAGGAAGGTACACACTCAGAAAGACTACTCTTTTGCCTCAGATCATTCAGATCCCCTATTTCATCACTGACTTCCTCTGTGGTTTGTGTATCTAGACAATGATACGTGTTCCTCCTGTGCCTAACTGTTCTGGTTTTAGCGCTAGGAAATGTTTTTTTGTGCTTCATCTCTTGCTTACCTGGGGATGTGAGTTTCTGACTCTGTAGAGAAGTGGGACTGTTACAGTGGCTTCCAGCTTGTGAAGAATCTTCACTTTTCAAAGGACACTTGGGTCTCTTCCCAGTATTTGAACGATACTTCATGTATTGGATGGTGGCTGAAGATGGCCTCCCATAGCTTGATTCATAGGCATGTGCCTTCTTTTCTTTTGAGAGCTCACAGCATATATTCTGGGTGAAGCATTTACTTCTGTGGCTTCCTCTCAGAGAGGGATTATTTGATTCTCTGCTTATAGATCTATTTGTAAGTCCAACACACCAGGATTTAGATCTTTGAGTACTGGACCTTGATTGTCTTTGGATTCCCCTGCTGCAGTGTGATCCAACTTCTGCAAACTGGAAGGGTTGTCTGTAATTCCTCCTCTTTCTTCTGAAAGAGTTCAGCTTCCTCCCATCTCTCTTAGAAGAAATGGCAGTTTCTGAAATGCAGCTCCAGGAGGGGTCCCTCTTTCTAGATTTGCAATTTATCAAGGATCTTTCTCTGGGTAATCTTCTTTGAAAGGTCCTTGGTGAAGAGTCTGAACATTTGTTTTTTTCTGGTTTTTTATGGAAATTGATCTGTTGGCCAACGTTCAAAGCCTTTTTTTCTCTTAGGCTATTCTTCCATGGCTGCCCCTGATTCAAAATTGCTGGGGAACTGAAGGTGCGTGCAGTTGTTTCACTCTTTCCCATATCCTGGGCATGACCTGGAAACAACTTTATCCTTTCTGTCTTCCTCTCTTTGACAGTTTTTTTGCAATTCAGTAAGCCTGGGCCCCTTTCCCTTAGTATAGCCCAGTTCAGGAGCATGCTATTGGTAGAAGGTGTGACTTTGAGATCACCTGGTTCTGATTTGTCTTTGAGCCAAGCATGGATTTTGCTTCCTGCTTTATGATGGATTGGTGGGACTTCAGATTTCTTCAAGCAAGAGTTACCATTGGGAAACGCTTTCATGCCTGACAGAGGCCTCTGCTCATTATTCCATTGGCCCTGGGTGTTTTTAGACTGTTTTATATCATGTTGAGGTGCCAGTACAGCCTGATCCTTAGGCAAAGGCAAAACAGGAGCTGATGCAACAGACTTTTTTCCTACCCAAGGTGAAACAGAAGGAAATTGATAGATGGCTCGTTGGTCATAAGTCTCCATGTTGTAAGGTGAATGAACAAAACTGATAAATTCATGCAGAAAATGGTGGGTGTGTTGTTGGAGATAAGGTTCTAGGAGGTTAATGAAGGAGTCACTGTCCAGATCATATTTTGTCATGTGATGGAGAATGGTGGACAGAATATTCTTCACTGTGTAGCCATAATCTCCATAAACAGCTGTTAGTTCTCGTTTCAGCCAGGGAACCAGCCGATGTAAACAACCAGGGTTTCTCTTGAAATAATTAGCTGATAAGTGCTTTTCAAATCTGTAGCCTTGGACATGTGCCACCCAAATTCCGGAATAATACAGAGCCCTTCTGAACTTCATTACCACCTGGTCTCTAAAGTGACCCACAGACATGGAGTTTGGTTGGAATTTCCTGCTGTCCCCAAACTCTCTCAGCAACTCCTGGACAGTCAGCTCTCTCAATGGCCTGCTTTTCTTTGTAATGCCCTCAAGGTTTATGCCAAGATCATTGTTTTCAGAAGTCACTATGTAGCTTTCTTCTTCTGAGGGAAGGAACGCCGAGTCTTCTTTGGAGTCTTCCTCTGGCCTGGCGGAACAGCCCTGGGAAAGAAAGCACTGCACGCTGGATAAAGGCGTAGATTTATTTCTTTGTCTTGAATGTAAAGATTCATCACTGTTCGTGAAACAGGGGTTCCAATCGGCCCCATTCTGTGTATTTTCCAAGCAGTTAGGACACTCACAGTCAGAGGAGAAATCTAATGGCATCTCCTTGAACAGATGGTATTTCACAGTCATATGTGAGAAAAATTGGTTCAAATCAGTTCCTCATCTGGCATGAAAAATATCTATTAAAACCATTCCATGCATATTTCTGTAATATATTTTATCTCCATGGAATAAATTCTGGGATAAAGTTAAGAAACAAACTATTTCCTCAAATTAATAAATAATGTTCTCAATAAAACCCAGTGTAGACAAGGCAATGAGAATTCAGGCACACTGATTTTCTCTGTCTCTCTTAAATTAGTTTTGCAAACTCTGAAAAGCAAATTGGAAACAAACATCAAAATTTAAGTATCACATCTTTTAACCCAGCAATTCTAACTCTAGAGTTTTAATCTATATATACAAGTCTGCAAACATATATACATGGATTTTTCTAATAACAACAACCACAACAAAAAACTGAAAACAATTGAAATATCCATTAGTAGGGAACTTATTAAATAAATGATGATTTATCTGTAATATTTAACATTATGTCACCATTCCAAAAAAACAGGCAAATCTATACATGTTAATATGTGAAAATGGATGAATATATTGTTAAATGAAAAAGCTTATGTAGAAGAATGAGAAGCTATTATAAAAATCTTAAAGACTAATCACTAATTTCTGGCAATATTGTGAACTAGACACTTTGAAAAATTGTCCCACTAGGAATAACAAAATAATGCTAGCTATAAGTAAATATAGGTAAATATATCTCAACTTAAGAGGTAATGAATAAAATTCTTAGAGGCCAAATCAATCCATAAATAAAAGTAGAAATCCAGAGAGGGAAGTGAGCTCTGATGTCACAAGTTGCTCTGAACTGGTGTCCTTGATCTTCAATTAAAGAATAACCGATAGCTGCAGATGACAGGAGAGACAGATGAATGTATAATGGAAAACCTCTGCATAAAGCTGTATCCAAATGTTTACATTCTTACTGAAAAGGTGAATTAGAAAAATAATCACCCCACACACAGTCAGCAGGTAATCTTAGCTGAGATTTTGTAACCAGAAACAAGTATGTCTGCAGACTAAATTCAAACAGCGTTTTCCTAAAAACCTCAAAAGGATAATTTATTTTGAGGTTGATAGCGACCACAGGCAACTGGCAGAGGCAAACCCACGTTCTTCCTGGAGGAACATTATAAACCCAGTTCTCATTAAAAATTTCCTCTAAATAAGTTCACAGTCAAAAATCACTAACAAACAAGAAATAGCCATCAGAATAAGCCTGAGTCCACAAAAACAAGAGAGCAAATTTGATTGCTACCAGAATCCGAAATAAAACTAGCTTGCTGGAAGTGTATGAATTTCATCCCTTCTCTTACAGATGCTTTCAAGCTCTCCTTTCCAGAAGTAATGCTCTCATTAAGTCATCACTGATCTTGAAAAGCAAAAATGACAGAAACAAATTACATTATTTGGCAGATTTACCTCCTAGAGGATCTTAAAGTGTCCACGCTCATATGAACCTTAACCGCAGGGTTCATTTGGTTGAAGGGGATAACTTCTGTTTTGTTGGCCTTAGAGATAGAATTTAGAACACAAGGCTAGTTCTGCTGTGGTTTGGAGAGAAAGAAACTGCTCCAAGTTTTCCATGAAACTAGGTATCTTATGTTTCCCAGCAGTGTCTGGAGTGGCTTTAAGATACAAATCCTTATTAAGATGGAATTCATGTCCCTTTGACTTATAGATTGCCAGAATGCTTTAATTTTTCAATAGGCTGATCAAACCTAACACTGTAATGTGTGGTCTGAATCAGAAGAAAGCAGGACACAAGGTAGAACATAGGTTTTCCTGATGAAAGAACTCCCTGAAGAACAGTTGTTAGTCTAATAGTGTTAGTGTTGGTCACTCATTTGTGTCCAACCCTTTGCGATCCCGTGACTGTAGCCCTACAGGCTCCTCTGTCCATAGAATTCTCCAGGCTCAAGAACACTGGAGTGGGTAGCCATTCCCTTCTCCAGGGGATCTCACTGACCCAGGGATTAAACGCAGGTCTCCTGCATTGCAGGAAGATTCTTTACTGACTGAGCCACCATGGAAGCCCCTAATAGTAATATTTATATTTATAGTATTTAGTCAGAAAGTTGTCAATTTTTCTTTAAATGCAAGAGCTGAATACACTTGTTAGCATGTGTGCAGGGTGATTAATCAACATCTTGGTTGTCTGTGTACCAGCTTTTTGGTTCAAAATGAAAAGTTGTGATATTTTTCAAAACATTTATTCATCCATAGCTAAATACCAGTATATACAGACAACACAGTTGGGAAGTCATTGAAAATAAATGTTTTTTTCTCTTTTTTTTGGCTTACTTGCTGTTATTCTGTTTTTAAGTTTAGTCATGCTTACTCAGGCTCTTGGACTGCTCTTAGACGCAGGTGAAACCAATTTAGCTCATGCGCTATTTTGGAGAATTAGATAAGCAACTTTGTGCTTAGCATCTCGTAGCAGTTTAATAGAATAGCCATTTTAGTGTTTTTGAGTAGGTTTCATTCCAAATTCCCAAGACAGTGCATTACTTTTACTTTAAAAAAGTGTTTTGTGTGATTTTATAATTCAAAATAGACACCATTTTTTATATCCTTGTAACTGTAGGGTAATATAGAACCACATTCCCTATAACCTTCAAAACTATGTCAGCCCTATGTAGAGGAAAAAACAGTAAAGACATGAGTTCTCATTCTACTGTTCACATGTGCTCCCAGTCACGGCTTAATCATCTGTGAAATAAGGCTTATAGAAAGACTCAAAAGAGAATAGATGCAAAAAGTACTTTGTGAAAAACAATGCTTATTAGTATTAAAGTGCTCTCAGGGGACATTCTCATCTGTACACTGTGTCTCCATGGTAAAAATACTTGATAAATGTCTGTTGAAGATGAGGAGAACTTGAAGGATTAGAGGGAAGAAGGGAAGAATCAGAAACATAAGAAAAGGCCATTCAGGTGTCTCTTCTGGATGCTTTGTATTATAGTCTACCCATTTTTTTTTTGGCCGGGGGGGGGGTCATTGATTTCTTCCTTTCCTTTTCTTCTTATTTTCACACTCTTGGTTCCTAAATACTCAAAATTCTGAAGAAGTTTAGAAAAGAAGAGGTGGTTTGGAAAGGGGCGCACTGGCATCCAAAGTGAGAGAACTTTAGAGTCAAGAAGATCATAAACTGACAATGGCAGGATGATGCTGAACAATTAATCCGATGAATCAGTAGCCAACAGATCAGATCCTTTATTTTCTTATCTAAGTTCTGAACCAACTACTTGGAAGCCTTGATTTTCTGTTTTGTTTTTTTTCCCCCATGTTCCATGGCTTTAGAGCAGAGTTTCTATCTCAGCACTATTAGGGCCAGACAGCTCTTTGCTCTACCTTGTAGAATATTGAGTAGCATCCCTGGTCTCCATTCAATAGATGTTAGTATCCCCCACACCAAGTATGACAATAATAAATGTCTCAAGATATTGTTACATGTCCTCTAGGGAGGCAAAAGTGCCCCCTGTGTTGAGAACCACTGTTTTACAATCTAAAATTATTGAGTTTTGAGATAAGGTTTTCCTCACTAGTTCTAGAAGCAATTCTCCTACCAAGAAGCTATAGTATATATATTCATGAGAAGAATCAAGTATAAATAAGCTGAAAAAGCATGGGTTTCAAAGCCAGAATTCTGAGTTTGAATTTTGACTCTTTTCATTTGAATTTGTCTTTCATAAGCAACTTAGTTAAATTCTCTGAGTTTCATCTACTTTACACATTACAGCATGGACGTTTTCTTCATAGCATTTACCATTACCTGCATATTATACATTTATGTGTCTGTTTCCTCTCTGACATTACTACAAGTTTCATGAGGGAAAAAAGATGAAATCTTTGGTTTATATACTACTGTTTCCTCATAACTGGCATACAGGAAGGAGTCTATATTTGCCAAATAAATTTTCTATACTGATCAACACAGTCCAGTAGGTGTCAACAATTGTATTTATAGACAGTTTTCATTATTCAAGATAGTTACATTCTGTAAAGTCCTCACAATCACTGAATTGGTTAACTTTGAACCAATGCTCCTAGGGGAACAGGATTAGATTCCACTGAGCCTCTGGTCACATTTTTATCCACGGAATGATACATATAACTTTGTTTTACTTGTGTCTGTTTAAAGACATCTTAATATATATTATTGAGTCATTAACAGTAAACGCTCAGCCAATAGCACTATAGTTCCTAGCCTGAATGAAGCCCATCTGTGTTTTCTCCATAAGGCACATCATAGTTTTCTTGCAGTTAGGGAAACTAGCCAGCATTTGAGTATTACACATAGAGGTGAATCTAAATGGCAAAATCACCAAAAAAAAGAAAAAGGAAAATACGCATTAAACATGAAAATAAACCTTGTTTATGGTATGAAAGCTGAAACAAGAAGGCAGAATGTCATTTTGTTTGACCTCAGCTGGGAATGTGTGAGCTGAGTGACTCAAATTCTTTGCCTTTCTTCCATGTCCATGAATGTCATGAAAACACCAGGAGCACTGATTTTAGGGTTACAAGTCAACTTTAGGGAGTAGACAAAAATAACAAATACAGAATCTACAAATGATGATTGACAAATTTGTGGACAAGGTCAGCTTCTGCAAGGGGACACAAGAGAATTCTCACTAACTTAATTATCAGGCAGAGTAATGAGATCTCATTCCAACCTTTGTATCTTAATCTTTATAACTAATGAATGAACAGAGCCTCTCTTGCCAAAGTGACCCCTTCACAAACACACAAAGGAAAACATTGACTCCAGATTCCAAGTGAATTCTTCATTCCAGTCTTCGTTCCTTATGGGCCTTCATTTTCCATGTATTTGGAGATTTTCCAACTGTCTTTCTGTTACTGATTTCTAATTTAATTTCACTGTGGTCTAACAGCATACTTTATATGCTTTCTACTGTTTAAAATTTTTTTTTAATTTATTTATTTTAATTGGAGACTAATTACTTCACAATATTGTAGTGGTTTTTGCCATACAGTGACATGAATCAGCCATGGGTGTACATGTGTTCCCCATCCTGAACCCCCCTCCCACCTCCGTCTCCATCCCATCCCTCAGGGTCATCCCAGTGCACCAGCCCTGAGCACCCTGTCCCATGCATCGAACCTGGACTGGCGATCTATTTCACATATGATAATATACATATTAAGTAAGGTATGTTTTATTAGCCAGAATGTGATCTACCTTGGTAAATGTTCCATGTGAACTTGAGAAGAATGTGTATTCTGCTGCTGTCAAATGGAGTATTCTAAAATGTCAATTAGATCATGTTGACTGATAGTGTGGTTCAGGTAAACTATATTTTTACTGATTTTCTGCCCGTTTGATCTATCAATTACTGAAAGAGAGGTGGTATTGAAGTCTCTAACTATACTTGTGCATTTGCCTTTTTCCTTCTTGTATTTCTATCAGTTTTCACCTCTGTCTTTTGATGCACTGTTAGTTACATGTGTTCCCAGAGAACTGAGCCGTTTATCATTGTATACGGTCCCTCTATATCTCTGAAAATTCCCTTTGCTCCTTTGTATGAAATTAATATAGCAACTTCAGCTTTCTTTTGATTAATGTTAACATGATATATCATTGCTTTATTTTTTAATCTAAGTCTTTATATTTAAAGTGGATTTCTTGTAGACAACATACAGTCAGGTCTTATTTTTATATCCATTCTGACAGTCTTTGTCTTTTATTGGTATATTTAGACCCTTCACATGTAAAATGCTTATTGATATGGTGGCTTTAGTGTCTATCATGTTTTTAACTGTTTGCTTTTTGTTGCATTTGGTTTTTGTTTCCTTTCAGTACTTCATTTTATTCTCATAAACATGCCCTGAGGGAGGTATCTCACGTTAGTCTTATTTAGAAATGAAAGAACAATAGTACTTAAATCGACTTAACCAAGGTTACACAGGACAAATATAACAGAGCCATCAGTCAGTTCAGTCACTCAGATATGTCCGACTCTTTGCAACCCAATGGACTGCAGCACACCAGGCTTCCCTGTCCATCACCAACTCCCAGAGCTTACTCAAGCTCATCTCCATTGAGTCGGTGATGCCATGCAATCATCTCATCCTCTGTCATCCCCTTCTCCTCCTGACTTCAATCTTTCCCAGCATCAGGGTATTTTCAAGTGAGTCAGTTCTTTGTGTCAGAGAGCCAAAGTATTAGAGCTTCAGCTTCAGCATCAGTCCTTCTAATGAATATTCAGGACTGATTTCCTCTAAGATTGACTGGTTGGATCTCCTTGCTGTCCAAGGGACTCTCAAGTCTTCTCCAATACCACAGTTCAAAAGCGTCAGTTCTTAGGCACTCAGCTTTCTTTATGGTCCAGCTCTAACATCCATACATGACTACTAGAAAATCCATTGCTTTGACTCTATGGACCTTTGCCGGCAAAGTGTTGTCTCTACTTTTTAATATGCAGTCTAGGTTGGTCATAGCTTTTCTTCCAAGGAACAAGCGTCTTTTAATTTCATGGCTGCAGTCACCATCTGCAGTGATTTTGGAGCCCAAGGAAATAAAGTCTGTCAGTGTTTCCATTGTTTCCCCATCTATTTGCCGTGAAGTGATGGTACTGGATGCCATGATCTTAGTTTTTTGAATGTTGAGTTTTAAGCCAGCTTTTCACTATCCTCTTTCACTTTTATCATGAGGCTCTTCAGTTCCTCTTCGCTTTCTGCCATAAGGGTGGTGTTATCTGCATATCTGTGACATATAGCAGAGACATAATTTGAAACTGTCTAATGTTCTTTACTTGACAAAACATTTTCTTCTGTATACCCAATGATTTCAGCAATAAAACTCTGATAAAGCTTCCGAATCAAGGAAAATTGTGCCCTCGAAATCACTAAGATTTGTATGCCTCGCCAAGGCTTTCCTCTCTCCAAAAACTGGGAAGGGGATATTAACAAATTAGCATCTTTGCTCTAGTTTAACCAAAATGCCATGTATTAACTAACAGTTAATAACAAATTCTAAAAAGGCTAGCATAAGAACAAAACTAAAAGGAAAAAAAAAGTTTTGCTTCATTTACAAGTAAACCATAATTATCCATGGAAACCAAACCTATAGCTTCAGAGTGCCAGCTTTCTTAAAGAGCAAGAAAAAATTTAGCCCTCTTCTCAAACCAGGCTATTCAGTTTTATTTTCCCATTGACTGAGGTCATTTAAAATGAATTGTTACAACCTGGCTCCTGAATCACCATCTATTTTCCTGTAAAAATGCCTCTCCTTGCTTCTGTAGGGAAGAGGGGAAAGACAGAACTGGACTTGGGCCCAAACCATAATTTTAGTAATTACTAAACCAAGTGACTGCAGCCATAATTGAGTCATTCAAAGCCAAATGGTAGCAGTAATTAGTTTGTCAAATTTGAATAAGAGAGCTTTTTTGGCGAGGACAATTGCAGTAGAGCTAAGGAGCCCTGAACTGTCAGCCATGGAGTGGGATACCTTTTTCAAGCAGAGAGGGTCTTCCCAGCACTGTGATTCTCTTCTGTGACAGTGATGGATGTTCTTCCTTACAGATTATGGCCTTGTCACACTTAAACTAATCTCTCTTCATGTCTGCAGGCCCTGCTCATTCCCCAGGGCAGCAGTCATCAATTTACATAGAAAGGCACCTAGAGAAACACGCAATCTATTTATCACACTTGCTCTGAGTGTACTAACAGCAACTCCAACCCACACATGGACCCACATTTCAATTGGGCTTCACCTCTGCAGCATCATAAATAGTGTCAAAGGATGTGTTGTTAAGAAAATGGATAGAAGGAGAGTGAGAAATTCATGAAAAACACGCGAGTCAGTGAACTCCACCCTTGTATGACCACCACAATGTGTGTAAAAATTCAGCAAGATTTAGACTGCTTAGACTAAACTTTATACTTCCTTTTGTTGTTGTTGTTTAGTTGCTAAGTGTTGTCTGACTCTGTGACCCCATGGGCTGTATGTAGCCAGCCAGGCTCCTCGGTCCATGGGATTTCCCAGGCAAGACTATGGAGCAGGTTGCTATTTCCTTCTCCAAAGGATCTTCCCATCCTAGGGATCGAACTCATGTCTCCAGCTTGGCAGGCAGATTCTTTACCACTGAGCCACCAGGGAAACCCTTAATCTTCTTAGACTTCGCTTTAACATCCTAGATTCACCTGCATACTGTGGACTATGGATTGCCACTTCAGCATGCCAGCTCCTGGAAAAGGAGCTACATTAGGTTAGGAACAAAGAAGTCAGAGAGGCAGAGTTCATATCCATAAGTCCTCTTTCCTCCAGTTCCCTAGCCATATCCATTCAATTATTTGCTTCATTACAGGCATATTTTCTGTTCTCTTTGGCTAAGTTCTGTTTGTTCCACTGAGACTGGTCGGTGCTATTTCTGCCCCGAGCTGAGTTTGCCTCTCCATTTCCAAGGAATGTACTCCTTCCTAAAGTCATAAATTTCTCAGGCTTTGCTAACGGTGCAAACGGCACTGCTGGTATTCTTTTACAGTCACAGAGTCAAGAGGGAAAGCAAATCTTTAGTGTCGGTGGACTCCAGGTCCCGGAGTTCCATCAATTCTAAGGGTTGGAATTCTTCCTCGTTTCTGAATCTAATGTGAAGATAATAAACACCTATTTATTTTAAATGATTCTCCATTTTTTTCCTCAAAAATATTCTCTTTTGTGGATATACCTATCAGTTTCACACAGTAAGCTAGAACATACTTAGTACTATTTTTTTTCAATCATTTTGCATGCATTTTGCTTATAAAAGAATCTTTTCTTTATGTTGACATTTCCTGTCACTTTTGCAGAATGGTTATTTGACTTGATGTATTTTATTCTTCTAACTAGCAAATTTTAACTAGAATTGCCTATAAACATGACTAGGCCACATTTTGATAATCAAAAATGGCATGAATTCTGTGCAATTTGTCAACAAAGGATGGGAACGGGAGAATCAGCTAATCATGACTAAAACTAAGAATTAAAAAAATTTCATGTATATATCTCACTACATTGATATTACTCATCAAACTAGTCACAAACCATATATTAAAACTTAAGGGCTTCCTTGGTGGCTCAGTGGTCAAGGATTTACCTACCAGTGCAGGAGACACTGGTTTGATTCCTAGTCAAGGAAGATCCCACATGCTGCAGGGCAACTAAGCCCTAAGTTCATGCTCTGCAACAAGAAAGGCCACTGCAATGAAAAAACCACACACAATAACTAGAAAGTAGTTCCCACTCACCTCAACTAGAGAAAGCCTGAATGCAGCAACAAAGACCCAGCACAGACAAAAATAAATAAGTAAATAAAATTATTTTAAAAGTCTGATAAAAAATAAAAAGCTGTAGCCAAAATTATGTTTAAAAACAAATCTTACAAGCTTTAATTGACAAATCAGAAAAAAGCAAATAAACTAAGATTTTAATATAAGAAATTAACAAAAAGCAATCAAAAATACATAAACAGATGTAAAATAAAGATGAAAGCAAACAATTCTGAAATAGGAACAAAATTGATGAATTGATAAATGAAGAGATGATATTAAAATAATAGTGAATGAGAAAAAGATACTATCCAATAGAGGAAAGTTATATAAAACATCAGAAAATCTGAACTATAGCAGGTTGCTTATATAACTCATTATCTTGGTAAAGTTTGCTGCAAGGCCATATGTCTGTAAATGAGGCCACCTCAATAAGCAGTCCTCACTGAACTAGGCTGGATTTGCCTTATACACTTGCTATCTTCATGTCTTTCTATCCCCTCCTTTCTCTCTGGCTGATGTTGAAACAAATACAGTGATTTCACACTGGCCTGAGGAGTCTCAGGTGTCTGAGCCTGGATTCCCCCAGTACTTATACAAACAGGAACTGCTTGTGTTTCCCATTCTCTCTACTAATGGGAATTCCCATTTCCATCCCATTCCTACTTGAGTAGGAAAGTAGGAAAAATTGCTCCTTCGAAAACAGCAATATTAGGCTGCGTAAAGCAATTAATTTTCTCTCTCTCTCTTTTTCTTTTTTTTTGACTGCATCTGCAGTAGCCTATATAGCTGTGAAAAAAAAGAAACTTCACAAAGGAATACAGTTTTTTGGACATTTTCACTATTTCTATTCAAATTTTTAAACTCTTTCTTTGATTAATTCTACTTATATCACTCTGATCTCTTTCCAGAATTTTAGGTGTTTAGAGCTGAAAGAGAGCTTGGCATCTTATGATTGCATGCATTTGTGCTTTAATATATTCTGTTTTCTCAGATTAGATTGGCATTACCCCCATGTCTTTGTTGGCAAACTCTTACTCGATTCTTCAATATATGTTTCATGTCTCTTTTAAGTTCTTCCCTGACTGTTTGAGGTAGTCTCGTGTTATTGAGAAGCTCCTGGGAATACTGGTTAAGAGTAATAAACTCTGGAGCCAAAATCCATAGGTTTGAATCTCAGCTTCCCAGCTTACTAAATGTATGACTTTCAGTAATCAGTACCACATATTCCTCATCAGTGTAATGGAAGTGATAATAGTCAAGACATATTAAGGGTTAATGTGTGTAACGTGCTTAGAATAGTGACTGACGAGTAAATGTTACAAGGACTGATTATATTATGGTGAAAGAATAATTGCAAATTTATTTATCTTCTACTTGTGATTGTGAGCTCCTTGAAAACAGGATATGTCATTCATTCATTTGTTGAAAGAATAAATGAACATTTTTGTCTCCTTAACAGTGAAATATTATTTACACGTCATAATATTCAACCATTTTAAGTGCACAATCCAGTAACTTTTAGTAAAGGTACCAAGTTTCACATCTATCATCATGATGCAGTTTTGGAGCACTTCTATCACCTTATTAACTTATAGTTAATACCCATTCCTATCCCCATTTTATGATTGAGGAAACTGACACCCAGAGAAATTATTTGACATTCTAAATGCCATAGAAATGAAAAATATGAGAAGCAGATCTAGAACTTAAGTCTCCTGACATCCTCTAAGTCCCAACTCATTTCACTATACCATGCTCTCTGCCAGGATAATCTAACAATAATTAAATCTAAGAATCAGGCATGACTCCATTTTTCTTTGTCAACAACAATTTTATCATTGTTATCAGCATTTTCATCATTATCATTGATGAGGATTATAATATACAATACTCATCATCTAGCAGACCTTGGCATTATGCAGCATAGGTTACCTCATTCAAGATAGAAGCTATCACTCATGCCAGGTGGCAGCTCCAGCCATCCTCAAGCTTCAAATGAGCTCAAAGACTCTACTGTCAGGGCCATGACATTTTCAGTTTTAATGATTATTTGCCTGGCTGCCAACTCAGCAAACTCGATCTGGAATCCTAAAATCTACAGTTAAAATGAGTGATGACATCTGGAATATGAATTAGAAATCCTAATCCCTCTGACAGGGTTGTCATAGTGAAACTTACTCCTTAACAATACAAACATTTTGGCATAGACAGAGGAGAACTAAAGAAAAACCCATGTTTGCAGTGAAGTCTTAAAAAGCTTATCTTCCTTTTCTCTATTAGACTTGATTTCTAGTAGGTATATCTGCTCTCTGCTAATCAAGAAAACTTTAGATATTAAAGTTCTATGAATAGTGAAATAACCTTTGTCCCAGAGCACCATCTTGATTTGCATGCTGTTGTCAGAGCATGGCAAAAGTGGATTTTCCCATCAATTCTCTGTGCACCAATAATGTTTTGGTTCATGCTTCGAGTAATGGACTAGATCAGCTCTCACTTGAAGCAGCTGTTCAAAATTCACTAATCCAGAATGATTATTTTGTGAAAACAAGCACCTCTGAAAACACTTTAGCAGACCATCTACTTAAAAAGAAAATAATGCTGGCAGATCAAAATGAAAATAAAAATGTTGATGTGTAGTCCTTACATTAAGCTAATTAACAGCTTGGCAGTTCTAACATTGAAAGCGTCAAATTACCAGAGGCCAAGATACTGGCCATCAACATTTTGGTAATGCAGTTGGCACTGAAAGCATCATACAAATAACTTGCAGCAAAAGGCTAATGGAGACAGACACTAATGCCCCAGACCAGCTTGAAAATGGAAACAGGAAACCGAAGCAATTAGACTTTTCATTACGAAAAAAGTAACTGAGGCTATTTGCGAATGACATGGTTAAGAAGTCCAACTGCTTCTTGAAAATAAACTGTTACCATCTTTTATTCTGCTCCATATGAAGTTGAACCTTCACTCTGTCAAAAATGTCTAAACACATGGCTCTTTCCAACAGTGGAGCAAGAGATGATCTGAATGCTCTGCTCACAGGTAGCGCTGCTGAAAAGTCTATTTTGTCCTCTCATGTATAGCTAGCATTTTGTGCATATGTTTAGGAATCTCATGGCTTTCTCTGAACTCCATTCATGGAGGTCCCTACTGTAATGCCTTTGTGGGTATAAAATATCTAACATAGAGTAGGAAAACACTACTGTTTAGGGAATTTGTTTTGATGGAAAAATGACTAAGTGAACAAACACAGGCTAATTCAAATTTATGTACTGAGTCCCTAGTTATTGTTCAGTCTCTAAGTCATGTCCACCTCTTTGCGACCCCATGGACTGCAGAACGCCAGGCTTCCCTGTCCATCACCATCTTCCGGAACTTGCTCAAACTCATGTCCGTTGAGTCGGTGATGCCATCCAGCCATCTCATCCTCTGTCATCCCTTCTCCTCCTGCTTTCAATCTTTCCCAACATCAGGGTCTTTTCTAGTGAGTCAGTGCTTTGCCTCAGGTGACCAAAGTATTGGAGCTTCAGCTTCAGCATCAGTCCATCCAGTAAATATTCAGGACTGATTTCCTTTAGGATTGACTGGTTTGATCTCCTTGCAATCCAAGGGGCTCTCAAGAGTCTTCTCCAATACCACAGTTCAAAAGCATCAATTCTTCAGTGTGCAGCCTTCTTTGTGGTCCAACTCTCACTTCCATACATGACTACTGGAAAAACCATAGCCTTGACTAGACAGACCTTTGTTGACAAAGTAATGTTTCTGCTTTTTATTATGCTGTCTAGGTTTGTCATAGTTTTTCTTCCAAGGAGCAAATGTCTTTTAATTTCATGGCTGTAGTCACCATCTTCAGTGATTTTGGAGGCCAAGAAAATAGTCTGTCACTGTTTCCATTGTTTCCCAGTCTATTTGCCATGAGGTGATGGGACCGGATGCCTTGATCTTTGTTTTTTGAATGTTGAGTTTTAAACCAGCTTTTTTTTTTTTTTATAAATTTATTTATTTTACTTGGGGGCTAATTACTTTACAATATTGTAATAGTTTTTGCCATACATTGACAAGAATCAGCCATGGGTTTACATGTGTTCCCCTTCCCGAACCCCCCACCCACCTCCCTCCCCCTCCCATCCCTCTGGATCATCCCACTGCCCCGGCCCCGAGCCCTTGTCACATGCATCGAACATGGAATGGTGCTCTGTTTCACATATGACAATACACATGTCTCAATGCCATTCTCCCAGAACGTCCCACCCTCACCTTCTCCCTCAGAGTCCATAAAATTGTTCCATGCATCTGTGTCTCTCATTCTGTCCCGCATATAGGGTTATCGTTACCATCTTTCAGATTCCATATATATGCATTAGTATACTGTATTGTTGTTTTTCTTTCTGGCTTACTTCACTCTGTATAATGGGCTCCAGTTTCATCCATCTCAGTAGAACCGGTTCAAATGTATTTTTTTTAATGGCTGAGTAATATTCCATTGTGTATATGTACCACAGCTTCCTTATCCATTCATCTGCTGATGGACATCTAGGTTGCTTCCATGTCCTGGCTATTGTAAACAGTGCTGCGATGAACATTGGGGTACACGCGTCTCTTTCAATTCTGGTTTCCTCGGTGTATATGCCCAGCAGTGGGATTGCAATAAACCAGCTTTTTCACTCTCCTCTTTCACTTTCATCAAGAGGCCCTTTAGTTATCCTTCACTTTCTGCCATAAGGGTGATGTCATCTGCGTATATGAGTTTACTGATGTTTCTGCCAACTAAATTGATTCCAGATTGTCCTTCATCCAGTCTGGCATTTTGCATGATGTACACTGCATATAAGTTAAAAAAGCAGGGTGACAATATACAGCCTTAACGTACTGCTTTCCCAATTTGGAACCAGTCCATTGTCTGATGTCTGGTTCTGACTGTTGCTTCTTGACCTGCATACAGGTTTCTCAGGAGGCAGGTAAGGTGGTCTGGTATTCCCATCTCTTGAAGAATTTTCCACAGTTTATGGTGATCCACACAGTCAAAGGTCAAAGTCAAAGTCAAAGTCACATAGTCAAAAAAGCAAAATAGATGTTTAATTCTCTAGCTTTTTCTACTATCCAACAGATGTTAGCAATTTGATCTCTGGTTCCTCTGCCTTTTCTAAATCCAGCTTGAACTTCTGGAAGATCTTGGTTCACGTACTGTCGAAGCCTAGCTTGAAAGATTTTGAGCATTACTTTGCTAGCATGTGAGATGAGTGCAATATGTGGTATTTTGAACATTCTTTGGCATTGTTTTTCTTTGGGATTGGAAGGAAAACTGACCTTTTCCAGTTCTATGGCCACTGCTGAGTTTTCCAAATTTGCTGGCATATTGAGTGCAGCACTTTCACAGCATCATCTTTTGGGATTTGAAATAGCTCAGCTGGAATTCCATCACCTCTGCTAGCTTTGTTCATAGTGATGCTTCCTAAGGCCTACTTGACTTCACACTCCAGAATGTCTGGCTCTAGGTGAGTGATCACACCATCGTGGTTATCTGGGACATTAAGATCTTTTTTATATATAGTTCTTCTGTGTATTCTTACCACCTCTTCTAAATGTCTTCTGCTTCCGTAGGTTGATACTGTTTCTGTCCTTTATTGTGCCCATCTTTGAATGAAATGTTCCCTTGGTATCTCTAATTTTCCTGAAGAGATCTCTAGTCTTTCCCATAAAGACTAGAGATAAATAAATTTGTATAATTTGTTAAAATACAAATGGAAACTAACATGGATATTGTCCGATGTTGCTGTTAGACACAGCAAACTTGAGTAAGGCTCTCCCACTCCACAAGTTCATAGCTAATCTTATAACGTGAAGTGAATTAAACATACGCACTGTATTTTAGGCAAATGGTTGATATCTAAGTTTACTCAACTATCTGTGGTAAACTAAGATTCTATTTACTGGTCTAGTCTACTTCCAGACCATCTGACCTGTCTCTTGAGAAACCTGTATGCAGGTCAGGAAGCAACAGTTAGAACTAGACATGGAACAACAGACTGGTTCCAAATAGGAAAAGGAGTACGTCAAGGCTGTGTATTGTCACCCTGCTTATTTAACTTATATGCAGAGTACATCATGAGAAATGCTGGGCTGGAAGAAACACAAGCTGGAATCAAGATTGCCAGAAGAAATATCAATAACCTCAGATATGCGGATGACACCACCCTTATGGCAGAAAGTGAAGAAGAACTAAAGAGCCTCTTGATGAAGGTGAAAGAGGAGAGTGAAAAGGTTGGCTTAAAGCTCAACGTTCAGAAAACTAAGATCATGGCATCTGGTCCCATCACTTCATGGGAAATAGATGGGGAAACAGTGGAAACAGTGTCAGACTTTATTTTTTTGGGCTCCAGAATCACTGCTGATGGTGATTGCAGCCATGAAATTAAAAGACGGTTACTCCTTGGAAGGAAGGTTATGGCCAACCTAGATAGCATATTTAAAAGCAGAGACATTACTTTGCCAACAAAAGTCCGTCTAGTCAAGGCTATGGTTTTTCCAGTGGTCATGTATGGATGTGAGAGTTGGACGGTGAAGAAAGCTGAACACCGAAGAATTGATGCTTTTGAACTGTGGTGTTGGAGAAGACTCTTGAGAGTCCCTTGGACTGCAAGGAGATCCAATCAATCCATCCTAAAAGAGATCAATCCTGGGTGTTCATTGGAAGGTCTGATGTTGAAGCTGAAACTCCAATACTTTGGCCACCTCATGCGAAGTGTTGACTCATTGGAAAAGACCCTGAGGCTGGGAAGGATTGGGGGCAAGAGGAGAAGGGGACGACAGAGGATGAGATGGTTGGATGGCATCACTGACTCGATGGACATGGGTTTGGGTGGACTCCGGGAGTTGGTGATGGACAGGGAGGCCTGGCGTGCTGCAATTCATGGGGTCACAAAGAGTCGGACACGACTGAGCGACTGAACTGAACTGAGTCTACTTCCATTCTTAACCTTAGGCTGAGGTCTCTCTCAGGACTTTGGGTCCTAACAGGGATCTTTTCTGGTCAGAATCCCAGTTTTGTTCACAAACTTGGTTACTAATCACTTAGTAGTCAGCTATTCTCCCTTAGTCTGTTTCCCTTGAGATATTCCCCTGTGCACCTAGATTAGATTAGCTAACCAGAGAATTGATTCTTACCTTCCCATGCAGGATTTCTTTCTTCCATTCCTGCAACACCCCTACCCTGTGAACTCATCCTTTTGTATTCTTGCCTTAGTGTTCCTCTGTATTTTTTTGTCTATACTTAAGAACATGAATCTAAGAACTCCATGAAGTTGCTGAAAGGATCTTAATACTTCATGTGCTGGCTCAGCGCCTCCCACTTTACAGTTAAGCAAACTACTTCACCTTGATGAATCTCATTTTTCCCTTGTGAAATAGGAATAGTAATAACACAGAGAGTTAAGGTAAATAAAGCAGCAGAGGTGTCCGTGCACGCATACATAGTAGGTGCCTGGTAAATGTTTATTCCCTTTCAGTTTTATTTCCCGTGAATATTTAATACCTTTCACAGTTGATAGAGTAACCATATTTCTACTATTTGTTTCTTTTGGGAAATACTACATTTCCAGTCACTCACTTACCTGACACTCATGTCAGCCTGGGAAATTCCTGTCTCATCTTCTCTTTCAACAAAGAAGACAATAATAAATTAGTCTTCCAGACCAGAAGACTAGGTTTCCTTATCCCCAGCTAGAGACCTGAACAATTAAACGTTGACATCTTCAGTTTCTAAAAATTTGCTAAACTATATTCATCCCCCCCCCACCAATCTTTCTATCACCAAGAACACATTCTATTATTTTTGCAAATTAATGTTTTGAAAAAGTGTTATTGCCCAAAGCACTGTTTTTTATTATAGAATTATTCATTTTCTTGAAGTTTATTACTCAAATACAAATAGATCAGACAATCACTTCTAATCAGCATAAGTTAATCAGTGTTACCACACAGAATTAGTATGATTTCAGACGAATTCAAAAAAAGCAGAAATTCTGAATTTTCATAGGTAATTGAAAATCACTTCTTTTCCACTCCTATCCCCATTATCACATTTCTGATCCCTAAGTGACAGGAATCACCAGGGGACCGGATCGTTTCTAAAGTTCTTTCATTTCTAAATTCTATTAAAATTCACAAACAAGTCCAGGTACATTTCATCTAATCCACTTCTGCAATAATATTAAATTGCCCCTCAATTTTCGATCTTATTAGTGATGAGTATTTTGTGTGTTTTGAGGTTGTTGAGAAGAGTGAAGAACATTTTGGTTTTCATGTGTTGGGTTTTAATTGTAATATGTTTGCTTTAACTTTAGACCTTTAAACTAGTGTGCCAAGCAGCGAAATGACCTTAATTGGTTCTTATAGGAATTTTGTGCTTTGCAAGATTTTTTAGAGGCCTACCTAACGAGTATTATTAGGACTCATTGAGGGAAAATTCTGCTTTAAATCTGAGATTTTAAAAAAAACTTCTATTTTCCCCAGTTTTTTTTTTTTAATTTTTTTTTTTTTTACTGGGTAGGATAATTATAGATACGTTTGATGTCTTCTCCTTAGCCAATCTTGCATTTGTGCTCAGAGAAAACCACTCTCTGAAAGTGATTGTGTATCTTTTTAGGCCCGGATCTTGTAATATTATTGTTTAGAAAAATCCATAAATGATATGTAATCATTTGCATTTTAAAATTTTAAACAAGCAGCATGCATCATACTTGTGTTGTTTTGCAACATGCTCTTTTATGTTTGTGATGTTGTGACTGATACCAAGAAATATATTTGGTTTTTGTCCCAGTTCTGACACAACTGAAACCCTCAGAATTTGCTAGGTGCTGGAACAACAAAGATGTCTTTTGTTATGTTAATAAGGTGACTTTTGCATCCCACCTGGGCTGGTTGCTGGAGGAACCAACCATGTGATTAGAAGGTTGGAACTTTCAGTCCCTTCCTCCTAACTTCTGGGGTGGGGAGTGAGGCTGGAGGTTTTATCAATTGCTAGGGTCAGTGTTTTAATCAGTCATGCCTAGGTAATGAAGCCTTCATAAAACCCCAAAGGACAGGGTTCAGAGAGCCTGGGGAACTTGTGGAGTGCTGGGAGGACAGCATGCTTGGAGAGAGCATGGCAGGTCTATGTCCCTTCCCGTATACCTTGCCCTACGTATCTCTTCATCTAGTTGTTGATTCATATCCTTAATATCCTTTGTAATAAATTGGTAAGCTAGTGAGTAAATTGGCTTCTTGAGTTCTATAAGCTGCTCTAGCAATTTCATCCAATCCAAGGAAGGGGTCATGGGAGCCTCTGATTTATAGCGAGTCAGTCAGAAGTACAAGTAATAACCTGGGCTTTCTATTGGCATCTGAAGTAGAAGGCAATCTTATGGGACTGAGCCTTCAACCTGTGGAATCTGATGCTATCTGCAGGTAGATGCTGTCAGAATTGAGTTAAAATTGTAGGACACCCAGCTGGTTCCCCAGCATTGCTTGGTGGTGTATGGAGAATTAGGTCCAGGAATCTAGATTAATGTTCAACTTTGTATTTTTAACATTTATCCATATTTATATTTTAATTTTCATTTATTTTTACTGGAATTATATTCCATCACATGAATGTGATAAATGTTATTCATTCTAATGGAAACTAGTACCCTAGTAGCTACTTCTTCCCCAGGCAAACAGACTCCTGGTGGACTGGCTCTATCAGTCTATCAAACAAAGCCAGACAAATGGATTCTAATATGGACTGAAATTAAGTTCAAGCCAAGAGCGCCACTGTTCTTACTGTTTTTCTTCTTACTGTCTTACTGTCCACTGTTTTATTATTATTTTTAGTTCTGTCTCAGTTCATAGAGACAAGAAAGTGAAATGTTTTATATGCATTTAATACCTAGAATGTTGCCAGCATATTGAGTATATTTTGCTCTTTGTAAAGGACAGGACAGATCAGGCCTTCTTAGCTGTCTGTCAAAGGAATGGAGCCCAAGAAAATGAGGAGGAAGAGTGCCTAGATGCTTCTTTAAGTATAGACACTTCTCCTGCAAGTTTTCCTAACACGAATCATCTATAGCATTGAAAAATTAAGAAATAAAATTTGCATTACTTACCTGTGTTACTTTGCAACTACTGGGAATTGTGACCTTGAAACCGTCTAGTCCTAACCTTTCTTTCACTGTAACAATTGCTTTCTTCATGTGATTTTTAAGTAATGTGAGATTTCTTAAGAATGCCATTACTGGATTACAGCATACAGAAAATATTTGGATTTTTAAAAACAAAATATTTCAAACACGATTCATATTATTTAATAATTTTGGCCATTAAGAAAATGATTTTTATATTTATCTTCTCCAGTTATTTAATTTTCCAAAAATTAATCTTGTGATAGATGCAGATAGAAGGAAATTTAAATTTAGAGTTAGCTCTAAAAAGTTGATAGTTAGCCAAGTAGAGAGAACTTCTGCACTGACTGTACAGTTATTAGATACAGTGAACACTGTTCATTCTATATTGCAAATTACCAAAACAGGAAAGCCAGGCTAAACTTTTAAAGTTATTTAAAAGTCCTCATTTTGACATATTCTAACTGCAAGAAGAGTAATACAAACATTTTCACAAGAAGATATAATCCAAACTCCAACATAAAAGTAAAACATACACTCATCTAAAATAACAATTATCAATGCAGTTGATATGAATGCAAAATAAAGGAAGCTCTTTCACTCATTATTTGTTTTTTATAAGGTTTTAATACATTATATGAGTTATGAATAACTTAGTTTCTCCAGTATCCTCTGCATTGTGTGTGTGCTTAGTTGCTCAGTGGTGTCTGTCTCTTTGCAGCCGCACAGATTGTAGCCCACCAGGCTCCTCTGTTCATAGGATTTCACAGGCAAAAATACTGGAGTGGGTTGCCATTTCTTCCTCTAGGATATATTCCCGAGCCAGGGATAGAACCTGCATCTCTTGTGTCTCCTGCGTTGGCAGACAGATTCTTTACAACTGCACCACTTGGGAAGCCAAATGAGTTCTTAGTGCTTTTCCTACGTGCTTGTTTAGAATAGCGTTTTTTTATTTGGTTTGTTGTTGTTTCATTCTGACCACTTATCTGAGTCTGAAAAAGAATGCCTTTCCTCCAGGATATTCTGTAGAAACCATCAGCCCTTGCCCTCACCACTGGTCTTTGGTGGTGTAGCAGCCCGTTTTGTTGTACATTGTTGTGATAAGAGGATGGCTTTAAACACTTTTAGCAGGAAGAGTCACTTCCAGCTTGTACCCAGAGCTGAAATGAGATCTCATATCATAAAGGATGCCTATGGTTTGCTGTATCACAGGGACAAGGGTTGCTCTCACATCACACCCTCGGCAGCAGTCCATTTGAAACATGCAGAACAGATAGACAGACTTTCTGTCATCTCTGCTGGCTTGCAGAAAGTTACCAACCTTATCTCACCCTAGAGGACTGGAAGGCTTGAAATAGTGTTACTTGTGCTTCTACCCCATCCCCATGGCTCTTCCTCCCAAGTTTACCAAGTCTTGGCAGCTGTGGAATATGGCTCCAGCCACTGCCTCATCTCAGTTTTTCCTGTTCTCTTCTTATAGGAATCCTACTAGTGGGATACTAGATCTTTTACCTAATATAAATTATCACTTTATCTCTCTGTTTCATGCTGGGATATTTTCTTAAATGCATTTTCTAGTTTCCCTATTAAATTTCTCATTTCTGTAATTTCCCTTCAGTCTTTTAGAAACTTTTCTTTTCTATGACTATCCCAATTTTATACTGTTTTTCTTGTTTTATAATTTCTCACAAATATCTCCGTATGAAATATTTAGAATTTCAATTATTTTAGTATTATATGTATTTATCTGTATCCCCAGATGTATATTGGTTGAAACTAATAAAGAGGTAAATCTTTTTTTGTTATTTTTTCCCTTTTTTTTTTTTTAGAATCTCTGTTTGCTCGTTTGTTCTTTTTCATATTGTTCTCTTTTACATGTGTGGTGATTCTTGATTGTTCATTTTTTTTTTAAGACAGAAGTGGGATGTAACTGGTCTCTAATGCTGGACCACTGTCAACACAAGGGTGTTATACACATTGCATGATTCCACAGATACAGAGCTTAAAACAGGCAAAACTAATCTCTGGTATTGTCAACATAGCTGTTTACTTTTGGTGGTGTAGACCCTGGGAGGGACATGGAAGCTTCTAAGACACCAGGTGTTTCCTGTTTCTTGATCTAGGTGCTGGATATAAGAGTATATTTCCTTTGTGAGAATTTATCAACTGTAGTCTCATGATTTGTTCAATTTTATGTATGTATTTACACTTAAATAGAAAGATTTTTGAAAAAAAATGATGGGAAATATTTGATAATGAGATACAAGAAGTGGTCAAAAATTATAGAGAAAGCTAAATAATTTAGGAGTACATTTCAAGATATTCTTCATCTAGACTTTCTGTTTTTCCCCACTAAGACCCTGAGGTTTATCAAAAGCTCTGAGGTTTACCAAAGCCCTGAGGTTTATCAAAAGCCCTGCTATTGTGGCTAGTGAATGCAGTCATGAGCACTCCAAATGTTTCATACTGTACAAGGAAATCACAGCCTCCATTAACACTGGTATAAATGAATTAGGGACAAATGGAAACTAGAAAGAAAGCAAGAAGATAAGCAAGCAAATGTCACCTACTATGAGGAGTCTTAGTGAATTCTCTTTTCTGATTTGGAAACACTTTTTGTGGTTCCATATAACCCTTGCCTACCTGTATCATGGAAATTTAAAACTTTACTACAATTGCCCATTAACATGCCCTTCCTTCCTCTAGAATAGGATTGTGTAACAGGAACATAATGCAAGGGATTTATGAAATTTTACATTTTCTGTGAGTCTTGTTAAAGCAAACAGGAAAGAAGTACAATTAATTTTAATGACAAAAATTGTTGTTGTTTTTAGTCACTAAGTCGTGTCTGACTCTTTTGCGACCCTATGAACTGTAGGCCACGAGGCTCCTCTGTCCATGAGATTTCCCAGGCAAGAATACTGGATTGGCTTGCCATTTCCTTCTCCAGGGAGTCTTTTCACTGACCAAAGGATCAAACCCTCATCTCCTGCATTGCGGGTGGATTCTTTATTGCTGATCCACTGAAGAACCCCAACCTTAATAATAGTTTTATTTAATCTATTAATATTAATTAAATATTTCAAGTTTGTAATTAATATAATAAAATATTAAGATGTTTTTCATTTTTCCAGACTAAATATTTGAAATTCAGGATGTATTTTACACTTACATCATGTGTCAGTTTGGACTAGATACTTTTTAAGTGTTCAGTAGGCACATGTGACTACTGGCTATCACAATTGACAAGCAGTTATAGCGTGAAACTATGAGGGCAATGATTATATATTCTCTTCATATCTTTATGAAGATATGTTATATTGTACTGTGCTGTGCTTAGTCACTCAGTCATGTCCAACCCTTTGTGACCCCATGGACTATAGCACACCAGGCTCCTCTGTCCATGATTCTCCAGGCAAGAATACTGGAGTGGGTTGCCATGCCCTCCTCCAGGGGATCATCCCAACCCAGGGATTGAACTCAGGTCTCCAACATTGCAGGCAGATTCTTTACCATCTGAGCAACCAGGAAAGCTCATGTTATGTTATCTTAACTAACATAGCACAACCATATGGTAGGTGCTGAAGAAACAATTCTTTTTATCATCTCCAAAGATGCATAAAAACTGGTATAATAATTAGAAAATGTTCTCCGTCTGAATTAATTGACTCTATTTTGAGATTTACTATAAACCAGTCCCTGTGCTGGATGCCACAAATTAGCATAGAGTATAAACTGGAAAATGGATCACAAAATGATCTAAATGTGGCCAATTAGAATAAGGCTTTATAAATAATCTAGAGAAGAGAGAATGAAAATTAATGCTGGACAGAAATTACACTTTCAAATCATGCTTAGTGCTAAACCTGCTATGATTTTATATTAATTAAAGTGGCTAAAAGCATAAACTCTGGTTATCAGAATTGAATTTGAATTTACCTCCTACAATTTTTTAGCTGAAATGAGGTTTATTCATTTCTAAAACAGAAATAACATTTATTCTATACCCCAGAGTTCTTGAAAAGATGAAAAGGCATGGCACATATAAATAGAGCTTTGTATAGTGGCTGGCACATAGAAAATACTTGATAGAGGTTTACTCTTTCTATTTTTGTACCATAAGGTTGCTCAACCTTCTATTAACTATTACCTTGAGGCATCACACTACTTAATTTCAAAACACACTACAAAGTTATAGAAATCAAACAACAAAGTACTTGCATAAAAACAGACATATAGACAAATGGGGCAGAATACAGATACCACAAATGAAGCAATGTATATAAGTTCAACTATTATTTGACTAGAGAGCCAAGGACTCTACAAGGGGGAAGAATAGCCTCTTCAATAAACAGTTTTGGGGAAACTGGATATTCACATAGTAAAGAATGAAACTGGACCCCTGTCTTACACCGTACACAAAAATCAGCTCAACTGGATTAAATAGATTAATGATTTAGACACAGCAGCTGAAACTATAAAACTCCTAGAAGAAAACATATGGGGCAAGCTCCTTGACACTGGTCTTGGACTTTACACTAAAAGCAAAGGCAACAAAAGCAAAATTTAAAAAGTGGAACTCTATCAAACTAAAATATTCTGCACAGCAAAGGAAACCATCAGCAAAATTGAAAGGCAGTTTATAGAATGGGAGAAAATGTTTGCAAACCATATATTTGAAAGGGGATTAATATCTAAAATATACAGCAAACTCATATAACTCAATAGCAAAAAGCAAAATGACCCAAGTTTTAAACAGACAAAGGACCTGAATAGACATACGAATGTCTAAATAAATAGATACATGAAAAAGTACTCAACATCACTAATCATCAAGGAGATATAAATCAAAATGACAGTGAGATATCATACCTATTAGTATGTTTATCTAAAAAACAAGAGAACAAATGGTGAGGATGTAGATAAAAGCAAACTCTTGTACACTGTTGATGAGAATGGAAATTGGGGCAGTCACTATGGAAAACAGTTTGGAGAGTCCTCAAAAAAGTAAAAATAGGACTATCATATGAAATTCTACTTCTGGGTATATACCCAATAGAATTGAAAATAAGCTATCAACGAGATACTTACGTTCATGTTCACTGCAGCATTATTCACAGTAGCGGCGCTAGTGGTAAAGAACCTGCTTGTCAATGCAGGAGACGCAAGAAAAGCAGGTTTGATCCCTGGATCAGGAAGATGAACTGGAGAAGGGAATGGCAACCCACTCCAGTATTCTTGTCTGGAGAATGCCATGGACAGAGTCTGTGGGGTCGCAAAGAGTCAGACACAACTGAAGTGACTTAGCATAAGATATGAAAACCACTTGAGTGGTTCTCAGTCAATGAATAGATGAAGAAAACATGAAAGACAGAACTCCTGTCATTTGTGCCAACATGAATGAAGCTGGAGGGCATTATGCAAAGGGAAATAAGGCAGGCAGAGGAAGACTAATATTGCATGAAAGAAAGTGAAAATTGCTCAGTCATGTCCAGCTCTTTGCAACCCAATCGGCTATAGCCTGCCAGGTTCCTCTGTCCATGGAATTCTCCAGGCCACAATACTGGAGTGGGTAGCCTTTCCCTTCTCCAGGGGATCTTCTCAACCCTGAGATTGAACCCACGTCTCCCACATTGCAGGCGGATTCTTTATCAGCTGAGCTACCAGAAATAGTATCACTTATATGTGGAATCTCCAAGGAAAAAGTCAAAGTCATAGAAACAGAGTGGAATGGAGGTATAGGAAATAAGGAAAGACTGGTAAGAGTACAAATTATAGTTATCACATGAATAACTTCTGAGGATCTAATGTGTAAGATGGTGACTATAATTACTAATACTATATTATATAATAGAAATTTGCTAAGACAGTAGTAACAAAAAAAAGTAAATGTATGAGATGATGGATGTATTAATTAACTTGATGGAGGAACTCCTTTCATAAAGTATATGTATATTAAATTATAATATTGTGTACTTTATATACACTATAATTTTGTTTCTCTTTTTTCTCTATTTCTGCATAAGGTAATGCTGAAACAGCAATTAATGTGTACATTGTTATGACTTCCAAAGCTTGTGTTTTGTAGTGCTATTTGAAGTGAGAAAGCCTTTCAAAACTCAATATTTTCCTTACTGAATCAGTGACTGGGGCCATGAAGCTTAAGTATTTAACCTGAAAATAGAATATGAATATTTACTTGGCCTTGCAGGTGGCTCGGCAGTAAAGAATCTGCCTGCAGTGCAGGAGACGCGGGTTCAATCCCAGGGTCGGGAAGATTCCCTGGAGAAGGAAATTGCAACTCACTCTGGGTCCCTGGTGGCTCAGACGGTAAAGCATCTGCCTACAATGCAGGAGACCTTGGTTCCATCCCTGGGTTGGGAAGATCTCCTGGAGAAGGAAATGGCAACTCACTCTAGTATTCTTGCCTGGAAAATCCCATGGACGGAGGAGCCTGGTAGACTCCAGTCCATGGGGTCCCAAAAGAGTCAGACATGACTTAGCAACTAAACAACAAAAACACTTACTTGACAGTTCTCAACATGTATTAGTTATTATTCCTATTAGAAAGAACTGTGATCAGGGAAGTAGAAGAAGTAACTGAAACTAGAATAGGAGAAAAATAACATAGTGGATATCAATTTTAACTTGTAATAGACAGTCTGTTGATGAGAAAATAGGCTGTTTTTTTGTGAATACTTGGACACATTTGTTAAAGTATAATTGTAATTGTTATGTATGGAGGTCTTGAATGTGAAGATTGGGATAAGAATAACAAGTTTGAATTATTAATATTTTTAATGACTTCAGGCTAGCAATATGTATTTACACTTGGCGAAAACACTAATCCATTACATTTCTTCTGCATACATGTTCCCTCCAGATGTAGAGTTTGATGATGACACACATGGCTCTGAGGAGATTTTAAATAGACCCTTGTTTTGCCTTCTTGTAAGGTCAAACTGTTTATGGGAGACATGTCTCAACTGATACAGCTGATAGAGATAAGAATCTATTATTTCATTCTTAATAAGACATCAACAACATATTTCATCAGGTATCAGGAAGAAATAGTTATGTCCTAAAACTGAAATATCCATCAGATATCAGCAGAGAGCTGAAAATAACACCAGACCACTGTGAGTAGAGCTATTATAGTTTAATTATCTTTAAGATTGGATAAGGTATTTCATCACAGGGCTCACATGAGGATGAAATGTTGTGTTACATGTGAAGTTTATCAGTTCAGTTCAGTTGCTCAGTTGTGTCTGACTCTTTGCAAGCCCATGGACTGCAGCATGCCAGGCCTTCCTGTCCATCACCAACTCCCAGAGTCCACCCAAACTCATGTCCATTGAGTTGGTGGTGCCATCCAACCATCTCATCCTCTGTCGTCCCCTTCTCCTCTCGCCTTCAATCTTTCCCAGCATCAGGGTCTTTTCTAATGAGTCGGCTCTTCGCATCAGGTGGCGGAAGTATTGGAGCTTCAGCTTCAACATCAGTCCTTCCAATGAACATTCAGGACTGATTTCCTTTAGGATGGACTGGTTGGATCTCCTCACGGTCCAAGGGACTCTCAAGAGTCTTCTGCAACACCACAGTTCAAAAGCATCAATTCTTCGGCACTCAGCTTTCTTTATAGTCCAACTCTCACATCCATACATGACTACTGGAAAAACCATAGCTTTGACTAGAGGGACCTTTGTTGGCAAAGTAATGTCTCTGCTTTTTAATATGCTGTCTAGGTTGGTCATAACTTTTCTTTCAAGGAGTAAGTGTCTTTTTATTTCATGGCTGCAATCACCATCTGCAGTGATTTTGGAGCCCAAAAAAATAAAGCCTGCCACTGTTTCCACTCTTTCTCCATCTATTTGCCATGAAGTGATGGGACCAGATGCCGTGATTTTTGTTTTCTGAATGTTGAGGTTTAAGCCAACTTTTTCATTCTCCTCTTTCACTTTCATCAAGAGGCTCTTTAGTTCTTCACTTTCTGCCATAAGGGTGGTGTCATCTGCATAACAGAAATTTACTATGGCACATAGTAAACACAAGCAAAAGCACTTTGGGAAAGCAAAAAAAAAAAAAAAAAATTCCTCTGCATGGAAATGTTCTATTTGTTTGAAATGATAAGGAAGTGTTTCATTGTTTAATTTGACAGAGTAGAAAAAATGGCAGAAGCCTCACAATTTTCATAGACTCACAATTTCAGTATTATGGCATACTTCCCCAGAATGTCAGAACCATCAGTGCCTTAGAGATTCCCTGTCTTGAGTTTCCCTTTGGGCAATTGATTGATGTTTCTTTGTGTATAGGTAGAATTTTCCTTTCCTAGGAATGTCTTGTTCTCTTTATTTTCTTATAGAACTCTTGTTTAATCTAACTAAGGTCAGTTTCATGTCATTTCCTCTCTGAATTCTTTGTACACAAAAGTCACTGGATATATATGTTATCCTTTGGAATTAACAAACCTTTCTCTAAAATCCCATATTACCTAGCTTTTCAGTCATATTAGAATGAAATTTCAGCTACTCGCCTGGCTGGACCCAAAGCCTTTCCTGACCCCACAGAGGCATTAATAAGCAGGCCCTGTGCCCAGGAAAAATACCATTTCAGCTCATGCATTTAATACATTTTCAGTTCCTCTTCTTTTCTAGCAATTAATGACTTCCCCACCCCACCCCCATTTTTTCCTTTTGAGCTCAGCTATTCATCTCTTTTAAAGTTATATTTTATATACTTTATTTCTAAGTGTTGGTAGCAAGGTATTTCATATTAGCTGAGTCCACTGTTTTGCCTGAACTGCTGTATTTGCTCAAAGTATACATTATTTTTTTAAGTATCCGCTTTTCAAATACTGCAACCTAACACTCATTTCTCAAAGGTGGCATTTTAGAATACCCTTGAAGAAACAGATGTTCATAATAGTATTTAGTTCACATCCTTACCATGCTATTTATCAAAATAAGCTGCATCTAGGTTGTGTCCAAAAGCTAACTGCTGATGTAGCCAGGCCAGTATCTCATGACATCAGTCCTCTTCTTCCTCAATCCATAGATGATATTGTTCCCCTTTGCAAGATAATGTGTACACTTTGCAGATATTTTCCAAGGTCATAGAAGAATGAAAAACTACATCTACTCAGTTATGAGGAGCTTTGCTGTGCTGTGCTTAGTCACTCAGTTGTGTCCTAGTCTTTGCAACCCCATGAACTGTAGCCCACCAGGCTCCTCTGTCCATGAGGATGCTCCAGGCAAGAATACTGGAATGGGTTGCCATGCCCTCCTCCAGGGGATCTTCCCAATCCAGGAATCGGACCCAGGTCTCCTCCATTGCAGGTGGATTCTTTACCAACTGAGCCACCAGGGAAGCCCAAGAATACTGGAGTGGGTAGTCTACCCCTTCTGAAGGGGAACTTCCCAACCCAGGAATCAAACGAGGGTCTCCTGTATTGCAGGCAGATTCTTTACCAGCTGAGCTACTAGGGAAGCCCATGAGCTTTAATTTGTTCTGTTTTGTAGTGTATCTGGATTTGTTTCACAATCACAATCAAAATCAAAATCTCTGCTTTAGTTTGTAGACACATATAATGTGTGTGCTTTTCTGCTGCTACTTAGTAGAATTAAGGCACAGCCTTCCTCATTTGTGAAGGCAGGTTTACTATAAGTAATTGATAATGGATAAAAGACAGCAATTAAATGCATTAAAATGAACTACAACTTTTGGGGGAAATTGAATCTGGTGTTAATTTGGTGATCAATGGGGCATTTGGAATTCTGTTTAGCTTTATAATTTAGCTTTGCAGCTACCCTTCACACATAAACTGATTTGTGAGAGACAGTTGTTGGTACATAAAATATGTAGCTGTTCTAAATGTTATGAATATACTGTTTATCTTTTCAGTTTCAGCAAGCTTTTGATTATGTTCCATAAATAGCCACATTCAATTCTTTTGTCTTTTATTCTCAGATTTACCCTGAATGTGTCATACAGATGTAACTTAATAAAAATCACAATATGGCCAACAGAGGGAAAAAATAACATATTGGTAGGTGGGATGTTTTCTCATGCTAAGACAGTGTAGGTAAAATTCCATCAATATAGTTCATTAAATACAGAGTGGGATAACATCAAATTTTCTCATTTTATAATACTGAAAATTTTTATTCACTCTCTCCCTGAATACTTTTTGACCTTTATTCTCTAGGTTTGTTTTTTCTTATAATGTCCCTCTTATAAGTGGATGTTCAGATATCATGTATATTTTATGAAGTATAAATATTATTTTAAATGTAATATTTGATATAAATTAGCTCGTATACTATCTTGTATTGTTGTTGTTCGGTCACTCAGTTGTGTCCGACTCTTTGCAACCCCATGGACTGTAGCATGCCAGGCCTCCCTGACCTTCACCATTTCCCAAAGCTTGCTCAAACTCAGGTTCATTGAGTCAGTGATGCCATCCAACCATCTCATCCTCTGTCATCCTCTTCTCCTGTCTTCAATCTTTCCCAGCATCAGGGTCTTTTCTAATGAGTCGGCTCTTTAGTATTAGGTGGCCAAAGTATTGGAGCTTCAGCATCAGTCCTCCCAATGAATATTCAGGACTGATTTCCTTTAGGATGGACTGGTTTGATCTCCTTGCAGTCCAAGGGACTCTCAAGAGTCTTTTCCAACACCACAATTCAAAAGCATCAGTTCTTTGGTGCTGATGCTATATTTGCTTTTCTTATCTATTTCATATACAAGAAATACAAATATAGCATGTGCAAATTCAAATGATAACGAGGAGGTATAGAAATGATTGCTAATAAAATCTGGTAGTTATAGTCTTATAATCTTTATTATGATGTAACATTTTAAAAATTTATGTTTACGATAAAAGGAAATGAAGAAACATTAAGTAATTCAACTCCTTACTACACAAGACCTTGGCCCAGGTGGGATAGGTGATGGAGTGGCTGGGGAAAGGGATCAGCTTCCCTGAGACATATCCTGGGAAAGGGATTGTTGACCTTTCAGAAAAGCCTTTCATCCCATATTGCAACTCATCCAATACTGTAAGATAGTAGTAGACAGTAAGGGCAGAGAGTTGTTTAGATTCATGGACTGAGTTAGCATTATAACTCGTAGATTATAAGAGGAGTTAGAATATCCAAGAGGAAAATCCAAGCATCACGAGGGAGGTACAGAAATGCTGAAAAGCAGATGGATCTGGAATCCTGTGGCTGAGATGGTCAGGTGCAGCTATGTGGACCCTTTAAACCAAAGCAAAGGCAGGTCTGGGCAATGCTACTGGCACAGATCCATATGCTAGGAATTGCCAGTTTCATTATCTTCAAATATCATAGTAAAAAAAAAAAAAGCCAGCGCCAGAGATAAAGAGGATAAAGCAAAACAACTAGAAGCCCAGACACAACAGAAACAAACACCTTCATCACAACACTTGTAGTCATGCCTCCTCCTCTGCTCCTATTGTAGAAGTGGGAGTAATCACAGTAGGAAGTTTGTACTTTGGATTGGCTTAATAGTTACCCTCTTCAAGAAAAGAGATTGTTTAAACCTTAACTGCAGAAATGCTTCATGGTTCTAAGGTCTTTTGTTGGTGAGATTCTTGCCTCCTACTGGGTCTTATACTCTGGACCTAAAATTACCAGGATTAATAGTGGCTACAGTTAAAGATGAGTTAAGTTATGGAAAAAGATAAAAATAGTCTTTGGAACATCCAAGCTGGTGTGAGTAAATATCTGTGTTTATACACTGTTTTAATATCCTACTCTTACTTTTTTTTTTTTTTACAGAGGTATAGGTGATTTACAATGTTGTGTTAGGGGCTGGTATACAGCAAAGTGATTCAGATATATATATATATATGTGTGTATGTGTGTGTGTGTGTGTGTGTATATGTATATATATATATGCTTTTTTAGATTCATTTCCATTATAGGTTATTACAAGATATTGAATACAGTTTCCTGTGCTATACAGTAGGTCTTTGTTGTTGATTTATTTTCTATATAGTAGTGTGTATATGTTAATCTCAAACTCCTGATTTATCCTTCCCCCTTTTCATTTGGTAACCATAGCTTGTCTTCTATGTCTGTGAGCTACTGCTGTTTTGTAAATTGTTTTGTATCACATTTTTTTTATATTCCTCATATAAGTGATATCCTAAGATATTGATCTTTCTCGGACTTACTTCACTTAGTACGATAATCTTTAGGTCTGTCCATATTGCTGCGAATGGCATTATTTCATTCTTTTTTACGGCTGAGTATATTCCATTATGCATATTTACCACATTTTCTTTATCCATTCATCTATCAGTGAACATTCAGGTCGCTTCCATATCTTGGCTATTGTAAATTGTGCTGCTATGAACATTGGGGTGCATGTAACTTTTTGAAATAGTTTTCCTCTTTTCTGGATATATGCCCAGGAGTAGGATTGTTGGATCATAATGATAACGCAATTTTTAGTATTTTTGAGGAAAAACTTATTCCTAACTATTTATAGGAGAGTTTTAAGCAGTGTATAGATGACATAGATTGAAAAAGAAATAATTTTATTTGGTTACTTTTCTTTGTACATGCTCATGTCACTCATCATTGCCCAGACTTGTTTCAGCAAACTGCACCACCTTCTGCCAATGCTGGTCTAGGGCTGTGATTTGCAAATCACAACATTAGAGCTCCTAGGGGAAGATCATGTCAGGGATGTCCTCCTCTGGAAGTTCCTGATGTTGTTAAGGTTTTCTATTGGTATAATTTCTGCTGCTTCTCTGGATATTATACATTTTTCTCCCTCCCCCTCTTTTTTTAAAAAATTAATTTATATATTTTAATTGGAGGCTAATTACTTTACAGTATTGTAGTGGTTTTTGCCATACATTGACATGAATCAGCCATGGGTGCACATGTGTCCCCCATCCCGAACCCCCCTCCCTCCTCCCTCCCCATCCCATCCCTCGGGCTTGTCCCAGTGCACCAGCTTTGAGTGCCATTTTGTAACACCAAGTCACTGTATTTCATAAAGCTGTTATTCTCAATAACTGCCCAAGATACAATTATATAGGAGTCATTTCACTTGATAAATTTTACTGTTGTAAAATATTTCCTTATTGCAGGAAATTTTGGGGTTATCAGGATTCAAGATTATAATGTGAACACTCACATACGTGTGTGTGTTTGTCCAAGTGAAATTTTTATTTTCATTATTTTGTGTACCATGTATTTCTTCTACCCAAAGAATTTTGATAATTTGACATATTCAGATCATACCATTTTTATACATGCATATGTATGGCTGAGTCCCTTCACAGTTCACTCGAAACTATCACAACATTGTTAATCAGTTAAGCGTGTGTGCATGCTAAGTCGTTTCAGTCATGTCCGAATCTGTAACCCCATGGACTATAGCCCACCAGGCTCCTCTGTCTGTGGAATTCTCCAGGCAAGAATACTGGAGTGGGTTGCCTTGACCTCCTCCAGGGGATCTTCCCCACCCAGGGATTGAAACCAGCCTCGGGACTCCTGCATTGGCAGGCAGGTTCTTTACCACTAGCATCACCTGAAAAGTCCTGTTAAACAGCAATACCCCAATATGAAATAAAATTTTTTTTTAAAATACCACTTTTCAAAATGTCAGTCTCTCTAATGAGAAATATAAGGATTCAAATTGAGCAGGTAGGCTTTAGAGACAAGCAAGCCTCGTTTGAATCCTGGTTCTGGATAGCTGTAAGCTTAATAAGTTAGGCAATTTCTTTGAGCCCTTATGAATCTCTAAACTATGTGACAGTATGCAGCAATAAAAATGTTAACCCTATATTGATATTGTGAGGATTAAGTGAGGTATAATAAGGTGTTTATCTCAGTGCTTGCCATAAAATAAGTTCTCTTTGAAGCCAAAATTATAATAAGTTATTCTCTTTGAAGCTAAAGCTTCAGGTTTCATATAAGATTAAACTGATGAGGTTTTGTTTCAGTATATTTCTCAGCTTTATGTTTTGTCTCTTGTATTTATTAACTTGTTCATCATTGGAGGCTGAATTTACATTTTTATAGTACCGTAGACAAGTGAACAACACAGGGGTGGGCGCCCACTCTGTGCAGTAAAAAATTCGAGTATAACTATAGCTGGCCACTGGTATGTGATTCTTGAATTCACAGATTGAGTCAACCATGGATTGTGCAATACTGTAGTCCAGTCCATGTTTAGTGGAAAGAAACAATCCATATATAAGTGAACCCATATAATTCAAACTCAGGCTGTTCAAAGGTTCTTCTTTTTTTCTCATTTTAATTCAAGGTGTAGAGCTGAAAGATTAATTCATTATTTAAGTTTTGTGGGTTTATAAAATTATTCTTGAGAGCATTTGGAATTAAAATACTATTAATTATAATAATTGGTACATGAATTTTAACATGAAATTTGGAAATGCTAAGCACAACCTGGGCAGGAAGTATAATGTATGGACTCATATAATAGACTATTGGCTAATACTCAACATGTATTTATTGAATGAACATTTTGTAATGTTCTAAGATGTTCATGTTTCATCTTGGTAGAAAAATAATATTTTTCACAGCAGTTATACTTACAAAAGCAAGCTGAAAATATGATCATAAGCAACATTCCAAAAATTAAAAAGCACCAAAAAGAATTAGAACTGGAATATTCTCTGGCTCCATCACTAACCCATCTTGTGATCTTAGACCACGTTATATCTCATTCCCAGGTCTCAGTTCAAAAATGTGTAAAAGTAGGAGTTAGGACTCATGCTTTCTAGAATTTACCAATATGTGCCCAATTTCTTTACATTTATTTCCCATGTGAAGCAAACAACACATAATCACAACTATCAGTTCAGTTTAGTTCAGTCGCTCAGTTGTGTTGGACTCTTGAACCGCAGCACGCCAGGCCTCCCTGTCCATCACCAACTCCCGGAGTCCACCCAAACCCATGTCCATTGACTCGGTGATGCTATCCAACCATCTCATCCTCTGTCGTCCCCTTCTTCTCCTGCCCTCAATCTTTCACAGTATCAGGGTCTTTTCCAATGAGTCAGCTCTTCGCATGAGGTGGCCAAAGTATTGGAGTTTCAGCTTCAACATCAGTCCTTCCAATGAACACACAGGACTGATATCCTTCAGAATGGACTGGTTGGATCTCCTTGCAGTCCAAGGGACTCTCAAGAGTCTTCTCCAACACCACAGTTCAAAAGCATCAATTCTTCCGTGCTCAGCTTTCTTTATAGTCCAACTCTCACATCCATACATGACCACTGGAAAAACCATAGCCTTGACAAGATGGACCTTTGTTGACAAAGTAATGTCTCTGCTTTTTAATATGCTGTCTAGGTTGGTCATAACTTTCCTTCCAAGGAGTAAGCGTCTTTTAATTTCATGGCTGCAATCACCATCTGCAGTGATTTTGGAGCCCCCCAAAATAAAGTCAGCCACTGTTTCCACTGTTTCCCCATCTATCTGCCATGAAGTGATGGGACCGGACGCTGTGATCTTTGTTTTCTGAATGTTGAGCTTGAAGCCAACTTTTTCACTCTCCTCTTTCACTTTCATCAAGAGGCTCTTTAGTTCTTCTTCACTCTCTGCCATAAGGGTGGTGTCATCTGCATATCTGCACAACTATAACTAGAATATTTTGTCACCCCACTTTAAGTGATCTTTGATGTTCTCTGGTTTTCAGTAAATATAGAGGTAGACAGATTATATAGGAGAGGTAACAGAAGGGTAACAGGACCATATGGTAACTCTTACACCTATATTACATAGAAACATCTAGCCCCTAGCATCTTACACTGTGAATTCTGAGAGGGCAGGGATTATATCTGCGAACTCACTGTGAATTCCTAACAACTTATGCTTGGCACATGGTAGTTGATGAATAAATAGTTGTCGAGTGAATGGTAAAATGTCTCCTACATGAATAAGGATAATTAGGTGCAAGGAAGTTTTCACTGCAGTTCACTGTTGATTACCTAAATACAATAGAATACAATAATATAATAAACATATGCTAAACCTACTAGGAGTCAAGGACTATGATTTTTCCTAGAGATACAGAATCTTAACCCTGAAAAATTGGATGTGACAATTTTTCACATGTAGTAGATTATTTCTATGTAATATGGAAAGATAGAAATAAGTAATTGAAGGATTTAGCCTAGCCAGGGAGGAGTTTCTGGCAAGGAGTTTTGAAGGATATAAACTCTGAGGTGAATCTTGGAGGACAGGTAAAGAAAGGGAGAAAGATATTCCAGGTTGAAGTAACATGCCGTTCATTAAGGCATCCCATTATAAGACAGTTCTGGCCTCTCCTAAGATTTCTAATTAGAGTAAACTATTTAGCAACTTGCTACATCTAATATATGGGCTCTGCATTTAGTAATTAACTAGACTGTGGTGATAAATCCCAGAGGGAATCTTAATTGAGAATCCATTTAACTGACTAGGTCTTAAGAGACTGGGCTACAGCTCAGAAGTGCAGGCATTTGGGTCAATGTTTCCAACAGGAAAACACAATTATTAATTTTGGATTGGTTGGAATTTTTTTTTTAACTCCGGAACAAAAATTATGATCAAGGAAAGCTGACCATAATAAATAAAAGGTGATTTTTTTTTTAACATTGTCTGTCACTGGCCATAGAAATACACCTGTAACACTGCAAGTTCATGAAATACATATTCTAGGAGTGTGTCTGGGGTTACAGGTAAACTCTTAGAATGCATGATTTATGCAAAATTTTCTGAAAATGACAATGTTGATTTTGCTTTTTCTTCTCCTATATTGACTTCCATTCCCTAGTTTTACCATGATGCCAGAGATACAGGTTAATTTGAGAATGTGACTGATAAAGATTTGTATAAATGTCTAAACTACTTATTCAGACATAGCCAAGTGAGGCACCCACAAGCATCCATATGTTCTCAATTTCTTCTGATTTCCTTTTTGTATTCCACACTAGCCTACATCTTCCTAAGGAAAGGGGTCCACATCTGTCACTGTTATATCCTCTGTGCCTAACCCAGACTGGGCACATTGTGGATTTTCTGTGATTTCAAAGAATAAATGGCTATAGTTGTGCTCTACTTAACTACATAGGAATACGCTAGCACACAGGAGAAAATTCTGAGTGCCAAATACAGTATGCCACAATTTGCTTTGCATTTCACAAGGCTTTACTGCAAAAACATCTATTTTTCTGCCATCTGCCTCACAACCTTTTCTCGGCCCATTTTTATGATTCCCACTTTTAAAAATTATTCCTAGGAACTCCCTAGTGGGGCAGTGGTTAGGACTCAACACTTCCACTGCAGGAGGTATGGGTTCCATCCCTGGGTTAGGGAACTAAGATCCCTCAAGCCATACAGTGTGGCCAAAAAAACCCCACCTCCTGACAGCAGAGTCCTTGCCTCCCTTTCTATTGGGGTGGACATCATTTTATTTTTCAATTAAAAAAGATTGATTTTATATTGGAGTACAGTTGTGTTAGTTTCAGATGTACGGCAGAGTGGTTCAGTTATACATATACATGTATCAATTATTTTTCAAATTCTTTTCCCATTTAAGTTATTACAGAGTATTGAGCAGAGTTCCCTTTGCTATACAATAGGTCGTTGTTGGTTATTCATTTTAAATATAGCAGTGTGTCTATGTCAGTCCAAAACTCTCTGTCAAGGTAGGCATGATTTTAGACTGCCTACTTCTCCAATTACCCTATCATAGCCTTCTTTGGAGAAGGCAATGGCACCCCACTCCAGTACTCTTGCCTGGAAAATCCCATGGATGGAGGAGCCAGGTAGGCTGCAGTCCATGGGGTCGCTAAGAGTCGGACACGGCTGAGCGATTTCACTTTCACTTTTCACTTTCATGCATTGGAGAAGGAAATGGCAACCCACTCCAGTACTCTTGCCTGGAGAATCCCAGGGACGGGGGAGCCTGGTGGGCTGCCGTCTATGGGGTCGCACAGAGTCGGACACGACTAAAGTGACTTAGCATTAGCCTTCTTTGCTCTTCAGAGTCAATGCCTTCACAAAGCAAGGACCCTCCCAGGTTTTTTTTTTTTACTTTTAAAGGTACTTTATTCTTTTAAAAAAGTTTGTGAACCCTCTCAGCTTTTCTTTCCTAACATAGTTTCTTTAGATGATCCACCAAAACCCAAACTCTTCACACCAGGTTGATCTCCCCATTTCCCCAAGTGACTATTCCAGAACTTCAGTTCTCTCTTGTCCCACCATGCCCCTTTCCCATTCACCTTCAGGAGACAGCTTTGTACTGATCAAGAGAATAGAGACCCCCCCCCCCCACCGTCCCCGTCACCACTTACAATCTGCAATTGCAAGTATTATGATATCATTCCCTCTAGTTTTACAAACATCTTTTTTCTCTTTAGATCAGCCCTTTCCTAGGGCTCTTGACTTCAGTTCTCTTGTGTTTCCAAGGTTGTTTGCTTTATCAAATGTAACTCCCTGCAGTTTCACAGTCTTCTTTCCACTGACCATTCCTCTTGGGCTATATGTACCTCTCCTCCCCAAAGAGAGGCTTCCCTTGATTCAGATCTACCTCCAGATACTAATCAAGCTTTCTGCTCCCCTCTCAACCATTGTTTCACTTACATACTCATTCTTCAGGGCTTAATTCATATTGATTTGACTCGTACTCCTGCTATTCCAGGGACACTGACAGTCATCTCCATGTTAACACATCCAAAGAACCTCTTTGTCACAATTGATACAGTGGACCTTCTTAAATCTTTAAAAATTGTTAGCTTCCATTATAGCTAATGGCTACGCCTTGCCCCATTCTTCTCTTACCTTTTTTAACCATTGATTCTTGATCTTCTTGTTGGTCTACTTCTCCCCAGTTCATATCTTAAATATTGGTGTTTTACCAAGAATTCTGCTGTGCCCTCTCCACTTTCCCTTTTATTTCCTTTCTCCAGGTGACCTCATAAATTATCATGTTTTTACTCCTCCCCTTACCAGGGGTCCCCAATCACCTATGGGATCGGACCACACAGCAGGAGGTGAGTGGCAAGCCAGAAAAACTTCCCATTGCTTGCATTACTGCCTGAACCATCTCCCCACCCTCTTCCATGCAAAAATTGTCTTCCAAAAAACCCTGGTGCCAAAAAGGTTTGGGACTGCTGCCCAATATAATAAGGACTTAAGTGTATTGTCACTATTTTTGATCCCTCCTCTGAGCTTCATTTAACTGTCTACTATATCAACTAGACGTCACCACATAGGTGTTTCATACAAATCAAACCTAACGTTTCAAAGCTGATTGCTTTTGTTTATATACTAAGTCCAGATTTATTCCTTCTCTGTATCTTCTATGACATTGCATCCTGCATTATCACTGAATAACTTCAAACAGGAACTTGGTTAATGTGTCTACTCTTTCTACTCCATCGCTCACTATTTCTCTATCAGTCAGGATTTGATCAGAAAAATAGAACAGCTAGGAATGATAGAAAATATGAATTGTAATAAAATTTGACCCTAGGAATTGTGGGAGATGTTTCAACAGTTTATGTATAGCTGTTCCTTCTGTTTCTGGAGCTTATTCTGGCTCCTGAAGAGCTGAAGGAGATCCAGTGGGAATTGGAAGGGCTCTGAGCCCAGCAGCTGCTCAAGCCAGTAAGGCAAGCCAGTATATCAGTAATAGTGTATCAAGCTGCAACTGTGCCAAGGACTCCCATTGGTATTCCCAGCATGAAAACAATATTACTCCTGTTTCTTGTCTGCGTTTCGGATCTCACATGAAATGTTTCACATAGTTCATGCTAACCTGAAACTATTCAGGGAAGGGAATTATGAGACACACCATTCCAGATTAGCTATGCTGATATGCTGGAACCCTATTATTAACACAATATCCAATTAGTCAAATATTGTCAGTTTCTTAAATCTCTCCCTTTATCCATACCTTTTGATGGTATGACCCAGTTCAATATGTAATAATCTCCTTCTTAATGTAATAGCCTTCTGTTATTTTTCATCTAGACCACCTCACATCCATGAATCCATTCTTCATAGCATCACTACTTTGTTTAACCTATAAAAATCAAATCTGACAGTACTAACTCACATGTAATTTCCATATTTCCCACCAAATTAAGTCCAACCACTTTAGTCTGATGTAAAAAAACCTTTAAAATCTGGTCCCTACCCACCTCTTTAAGTCTCAAATTCATTGCTCCTTGCCTTAAACTTTGGCAATTTCAGATCATATTTATTCTTTACTCCCTAATCATGTATGAACTGGTATCCTTCACCTTCTATTGCAACCACTCCCCCATCGAATCCTTACTCCATACATAGTTAGCTAGGCTAAATCATTCTTAACCAGCAATTTTTGATGCAATTTTAGCTGGAAAATCTTTCACTGATCTCCATCCATTCCTCCCCTTGGGCTGGCTTAATGCTGCCTCTCTTAAGCTCTTTCACCAACCACATCTTGGGCATTTCACTTTCATAGTAAGCACGCATAATTTGGAAATAATCTATGTGTCCTCTTTATTCTTGGGCAAGAAATTCCTTTAACATGAAAACTAGGACTGACTTGTTTTCTTTCCTTTCCAAACCTAAGATCAAGTTTGAGGCATAAAATACATTTGACAATGTTTGCTAAATCAAACTGAAGTGGTAATGCCTTCCTATCTTCCAAAAATTATATCCTGGGACTAGGTCCTATGATATCAAGAAAGGAGAAAAGATAGGAAGTTATACTGCCTTGTATTTTATGTCCAGGAAGAACTATTATCTCATCTCCTTCTAAGATGTGCCTTCTAGTGCTTCTTTCTGAGAAGACTTGAATGAGATGAAAAAGTTAAGCTCTCATAAAATTACAAAGGAGATAATAACTTTTGTTATGAGATAATAATTTCATGGAATTTCTACACTGAAATAGATTTCATCACTGAAGAAGATTATCTGAAAAATATATGCTGTATAAGAATTCGGTCAAGTTGTCAGATACTCAGTAAATAAATGACAGTTTATCAATACAACTTTTCTTTAAACTAGCAACAAACAGAAAACATACTGAAACAAAGAATATTATTCTTAATCTCAAGAAAAATGCCTGGAAATAAACTGAACAAGAAACATACAAGATTTTCATGAAGAAAATTATGGAAGATTCACTGAGGTTGATAAGGAGACATGAATAAATGACCACCTTCCTGTAATAAAAGGAGTGACTTTTAAAAGATAATGTCGATTCTTTTTATTATGATTAATAAGTTTAATGCAACTCATTCAAAATCTAAAGAAAACTTTTAAAGACCTTCACAAAATCATTTAAATGCTTACTTGGAAGAATAAGTGGGTAAGTATAGGTATGTAAATTTTGAAAAACAAGTGTTGTCATAGGGACCCAATCTTCTCAGATATTTTGAAGTGTATTATAGAGTTAAAATAATTAAAGGATTTTAGAAATGAATGAAAGGCTAATGGAATATAAAAAGTAGTTCTAAAGCATAAACTAATATGTATACAAAATAAAAGATAAAGGCAGCATTTTAAGTCACTGGAGAAGGAAGCATTGCTCAATAATTTATACTGGGTCAGTGGTGTCTGTATGCAGGAAAAAATGAAATAATCTGCCTTAATCCCAAAATCTTAAATATATTCCAAAAATATGAAAAGGTTGTATTTTTTTTAATGGTGGATATTATCTATTTCAAAAGTTCTCAACTAAGAGTGATTTTGCCTCCCACCCTCACCCAGGGGACACTTGATAATGTCCAGAGACATTTTTGATTGTTACATCTTAGGAAGGAGATGCTATGTCATCTAGTGGCCCAGCATCTAGCCAGAGAAGCTGGTAAACAAGCTACAATGCACAGGGAAGCCCCTTAGAATGAAGAATTATCCAGATCAAAATTCCAGTAATGCCAGCGAAAAATCCTGATCTGGTCAAAAAGGTAAAAATCATAGTGGTTAATTGCTCACTGAGAAAAAATACACAGCCTAAAATTTGTGAGTTATGTTTTATTTGGCGACCTTACTGAGGACGATAGCCTGAGTTGTTGTTGTTGTTGTTGTTGCTCAGTCGTGTCCTACTCTTCGTGTCTGACTCTTTGCAGGACATCAGGCTTCCCTGTCCTTTAATCTCCCAGAGCTTGCTCGAACTTATGTCCATTGCGTCAGTGATGCCATCCACCATCTCGACCTCTGTCATCCCCTTCTCCAACTCTGTCGTCCCCTTCTCCTCCTATCTTCAATCTCTCCGAGCATCAGAGTCTTTTCTAATAAGTCAGGTCTTCGCATCAAGTGGCTGAAGTATTGGAGCTTCAGCATCATTCCTTTCAGTGAATATTCAGGATTGGTTTCCTTTAGGGTGGACTGGTTTGATCTCCTTGCAGTCCAAGGGACTCTCAAGAGTCTTCTCCAACACCACAGTTCAAAAGCATCAATTCTTTGACACTCAGTCTTCTTTGCAGTTCAACTCTCACATCCGTACATGACCACTGGAAAAACATAGCTTTGACTAGATGGACCTTTGTTTGAGACAGCCTCTTAAGATAGCTCTGAGGAGCTGTTCCAAAGAAGTAAGGGAGGAGTCAAGATATATAGGAGTTTTTGTTGGAAAAAATAAACAAAAAACCCCACACACAAACACATGTAGTTCAAAAGATTACTGCTAACCACAAAACAAACAGACATCTCAAGTTAATGATTTTAGTGCTTTTCTGGTATGGAAAGATGTAAGAGTCTGGGCTTATTGATGCTAGAACAGAGAATGGGTTATATCAGTTAGTGTCTAATCTAGAAACAGAAAACACCCAGTGATTTGAATAGGAAATAACTTTTTGAATTATGTATAATGGAGGGGGTGGTTGTAGAAATGAGGAATTGGCCTATAAGAAGTAAAGAAAACTCTAAGGAATCTAGGGATATCGGTTATTAGGAGCAGTCACTATCCCTGGAGGTGAAATTACACCCAAAGGAGAAGTTTCCCCAAGTAGTGAGGCAGATTTGTTGGAGAGGGCACACTCATTGGGTGGCAGAGAAGTGACTACAGTTCCATGCCAGCACAACTTGCTAAAAATCCATCTTCCAGATTTCAGTGGTTAGGGTTTGATCTTAAATTACAGCTGTGGAATTTTCTCTTTCCACATGTCCTGACCTGTTGCAAAGACTTTTGTGGTTGATATTGTTGTACTCCTCTATTGACATTTAAAATTTGTTCTCTCTGGCTGGTTCCTGTTCCAACACTTTGTGATACTTAGGTGTTTATTTGCTGTTGAATTGTGAGAGATACTTCTGTGTTCATATGATCACTCTCCCTTTTGCAAGGAGGGTTGAGGAAGAAGGGTAAAGGGGAGAGGAGGGACAAGAAAAACAAGCAATGACATGAATAAAAATTAAAGAAGAAAAATTAAAATGGCTAATTAGTATGACAACACAAGAGAAGATTCTACATATGGACATCACCAGATGGCCAACACCGAAATCACATTGATTATATTCTTTGCAGCCAAAGATGGAGAAGCTCTATACAGTCAGCAAAAACAAGACTGGGAGCAGACTGTGGCTCAGATCATAAACTCCTTACTGCCAAATTCAGACTTAAATTGAAGAAAGTAAGGAAACCACTAGACCATTCAGGTAAGACCTAAATCAAATCCCTTATGATTCTACAGTGAAAGTGAGAAGTATGTTTAAGGGACTAGATGTGACAGAGTGCCTGATGAACTGTGGATGGAGGTTTGTGACACTGTACAGGAGACAGGGAGCAAGACCATCCCCAAGAAAAAGAAATGCATAAAAGCAAACTGACTGCCTAAGGAGGGCTTACAAATAGCCGAGAAAAGAAGAGAAGCCAAAGGCAAAGGAGAAAAGGAAAGATATACCTATTTGAATGCAGAGTTCCAAAGAATAGCAAGGAGAGATAAGAAAGCCTTCCTCAAAGATCAGTGCAAAGAAATAGAGAAAAACAATAGAATGGGAAAGACTAGAGATCTCTTCAAGAAAATTAGAGATACCAAGGGAACATTTCATGCAAAGATGGGCTTGATAAAGGGCAGAAATGGTAGGGAGCTAACAGACGCAGAGGATATTAAGAAGAGGTGGCAAGAATACACAGAAGAATTGTACAAAAAAGATCTTCACGACCCAGATAATCACGATGGTGTGATCACTCACCTAGAGCCAGACATCCTGGAATGTGAAGTCAAGTGGGCCTTAGGAAGCATCACTATGAACAAAGCTAGTGAAGGTGATTGAATTACAATTGAGCTATTTCAAATCCTAAAAGATGATGCTGTGAAAGTGCTGCACTCAATGTGCCAGCAAATTTGGAAAACTCAGCGGTGGCCACAGGACTGGAAAAGGTCAGTTTTCATTCCAATCCCAAAGAAAGGCAATGCCAAAGAATGCTCAAACTACCGCACAATTGCACTCATCTCACATGCTAGCAAAGTAATGCTTAAAATTCTCCAAGCCAGGCTTCAGCAATATGTGAACCTTGAACTTCCAAATGTTCAAGCTGGTTTTAGAAAAGGCAGAGGAACCAGAGATCAAATTGCCAACATCCACTGGATCATGGAAAAAGCAAGAGACTTCCAGGAAAACATCTATTTCCGCTTTATTGACTATGCCAAAGCCTTTGACTGTGGATCACAATAAACTGTGGAAAATTCTGAAAGAGATGGGAATACCAGACCACCTCCCCTGACTCTTGAGAAATCTGTATGCAGGTCAGGAAGCAATAGTTAGAACTGGACATGGAACAACAGACTGGTTCCAAACAGGAAAAGGAGTATGTCAAGGCTGTATATTGTCACCCTGCTTATTTAACTTATAGGCAGAGTACATCATGAGAAATGCTGGGATGCAAGAAGCACAAACTAGAATCAAGATTGCCAGGAGGAATACCAATAACCTCAGATATGCAGTTGACACCACCCTTATGGCAGAAAATGAAGAACTAAAGAGCCTCTTGATGAAAGTGAAAGAGGAGGGTGAAAAAGTTGGCTTAAAGCTCAACATCCAGAAAACTAAGATCATGGCATCTGGTCCCATCACTTCATGGGAAATAGATGGGGAAACAGTGGAAACAGTGTCAGACTTTATTTTTCTGGGCTCCAAAATCACTGCTGATGGTGACTGCAGCCATGAAATTAAAAGACGCTTACTCCTTGGAAGGAAAGTTATGACCAACCTAGATAGCATATTAAAAAGCAGAGACATGACTTTGCCAACAAAAGTCTGTCTAGTCAAGGCTATGGTTTTTCCAGTGGTCATGTATGGATGTGAGAGTTGGACTATAAAGAAAGCTGAGTGCCGAAGAATTGATGCTTTTGAACTGTGGTGTTGCAGAAGACTCTTGAGAGCCCCTTGGACTGAAAGGAGATCCAACCAGTCCATCCTAAAGGAGATCAGTCCTGTGTGTTCATTGGAAGGACTGATGTTGAATTTGAAACTCCAGTACTTTGGCCACTTGATGCAAAGAGCTGATGCATTTGAAAAGACCCTGATGCTAGGAAAGATGGAAGGCAGGAGGAGAAGGGGACGACAGAGGATGAGATGGTTGGATGGCATCACTGACTCAATGGACATGAGTTTGGGTGAACTCCAGGAGTTGGTGATGGACAGGGAGGCCTCTCATGCTGCAGTCCATGGGGTTGCAAAGAGTCGGACATGACTGAGCGACTGACTGAACTGAACTCAATTATTATGAAAAACTCTTTGACCTTTCAAATCTCTAATTTATAACTGGATAATAATTTTAGCTATTAAAGGCAGTTTTGAAAAGTCATGTAGAGCTACAGTGCTCTTTCACCTTTTTTACTGCCTCATTCTTTCATCTCTTATAGATCATGATTTTTAATTGTGAGTTGGTGTTGGGTAAATTATTCTCATATGTGTAATATTAAGTTAATCGCACCATTCAGTAGTCCAGATTTAATAAAACTTAAGAGTAATGGCAAGTACTTAACAACAGGAAGTCACCAGGGAGCATAAAATTTGAACAATACAAAATAAATATTGTCTGCCTGAATTAATTGATCTAATCAAGAAGCATGTTGTTGTTGATGCTACGATTACTGTGCTGTACCCACAGGGGAAGCTGATGCCTTTGTTTGTGCTCATGCTAAATGCTATCACAAGATTTATTATCAGAGAACTGACACATTTTCAAAACAGTGCACTGAAATTAACTAAAAACTGTAGCCAGGGAATTGAGAAATAAAGATTGAATATTCAACATACCAAATAGTTCTAATTATCTAAAGATGATAAAGTCACCATAATAAAAGCAGCTACAATTTTTTGAGAACTTACTAGATACTAGGCATAAAGACTGGATATTTGTTTTCCCCAACTGTATGTCACAAGCAATTTCTCACATTGGTAAATGTTTTTCTGAAACATGCATTTTAATGATTATGATATATTAAAAATATAGCTACGTACATAATGGTCTTTTAATCATTTCTGTAGTGTTAAGCATTCAGCTAATTTGTGACTTTTCAAATTTATAAATCTTTATGTATAATATAATATTTATATAAAATCATTTATAAGCTTCATTACTAAATTAATAGAAATACTATCTGGAAGAAATCATAAAAAATTAATCTCCAGAAAAATTGTAGCAGTTTCTATAAGTTTGTGAGTACATTTTCCTGTCTTCTTGATTATAGTAACTCCTGGCTGTTATTTAATTTGAACATTTATAGAGAAGTAGTATCTTCTTGCCTTTTCATTTCTTTTCTTGTTTTCTATATTAGATTTATTTCATTCCAAGCATCTTATATAGGTCCTGGTTAACTCAAACAAAAAGGGATTTTTTAAAAAAGAATACTGGGTAATTGCACATTGAAAATACAGATTGGAACAATCTGATCTCAAATGAAACTTGGTAATATTGGAAGCATGAACTAATGAAGTTTCTTGAAGGTGTTGCTGTTTGAACAACTCAACCTTAAATTTTCCCTGGAAAGAATGTGATGCTCCATAGTTTGTGTGAACAGGACCATAGCTGGGGCAAGACCCTGTGGAGTAGAGGAGGCATGTTTCTCCAAAAGGATATAATAGACAAAAACAAAAGACAACTTCACTAGTAAAGAAAAATATATCCCCATATGTTTGTTGGCTGTTGGCACTTCTTTAGGTGAACTGCTTCTCTGCATGCCCTTGACTTTCTCAGCCACTATATTTGTCCTTTTCTTATTGTTATAGTGGGTTTTTTTTTTAATATATTAAGAACATGTATCCCATATTTTTCATATTTACTGTAAATATTTTTTTCTTCCTAGTTTAATTTTGCATTAAAATTTTGAATGTAGTATGGGAACTTATTTGTAAACATTTTAAACTTTTATATAGTAAGTTAGTAGGTTATGTTGTCATTTCTTCCCTCACTATTGTGTTTAGAATGTTATTCCTAGCCCCAAAATCTTTTTAAATTTATTATCCTAGCTACTGTCCTGGGGCTTTATCTTTTTACTTGTATGTATTTTCTTGCACTTTATTATTTTTTTGCTCCTTTTCCCCTATGGTTTACTCTTTGCTGCTAGTTCTTCCCGTACCTTGCATTCTTTTTAAATTAATTTGTTTCGGAATATAGTTGCTTTACAGTGTTGTGTCAGTTTCTTGCTGTACAGCAAAGTGAATCAGTCATGTAAAGTGAAAGTGAAAGTCACTCAGTCGTGTCCGACTCTTTGTGACCCCATGGACTGTCCATGGATTTCTCCAGGCCAGAATACTGCAGTGGGTAGCCTTTCCCTTCTCCAGGGGATCTTCCCAACCCAGGGATCGAACCCAGGTCTCCCGCATTGCAGGCAGATTCTTTACCAGCTGAGCCACAAGGGAAGTCCAAGAATACTGGAGTGGGTAGCCTATCCCTTCTCCAGCGGATCTTCCTGACCCAGGAATAGAACTGGGGTCTCCTGCATTGTAGGTGGATTCTTTACCAACTGAGCTATCAGGGAAGCCCATCAGTCATACATAAACATATACCCACTCTTTTTTCAGGTTTCTTCCCCATTTAGGTCACCACAGAGCACTGAGCAGTGTTTCCTGTGCTATACGGTGGGTTCTCATCGGTTATCTATTTTATACATAGTGTATATATGTCCATCCCAATCTCCCAATTCATCCCACTGTCTCTTCTTCCCTTGGTAATTGTAAGTTTGTTCTCAACATCTGTAGCTGTGTTTCTGCTTTGCAAATAAGTTCATCTCTACCATTTTTCTAGATTCTGCATATGAGCGATGTGTGATATTTGTTTCTCTTTTTCTGACTTGCTTCACTCTGTATGACAGTCTCTAGGTCCATCCATGTCTCTGCAAATGGCACTACTTCATTCCTTTTATGGCTGAGTAATATTCTATTTCTCATACTTTGTATTCAAATTTCACCAACTGGGCTCACACAAATTCCTGTATTTAGGAACTTCATGCCCAAATGCCAATAGTCACAAAGTAGTTATTTTATTTCTCAGTATTTAGATACTTGTTCAACATCTTGACAGACCTCCCAATCCCCTGAGATATCCCATGAACAAAAAATTTGATTAGAAATGCCAGCAGCATCCTTGTCTCTGCTGCCTGCTAGCTAATTTTCATTCTGTTCTCTTCCCCTGAGATTCTGACCCCACCTCTCTTCCCCTGAGGGTCTGACCTGACCTCATTCTGTTCTCTTTCCCTGAGGCTCTGACTCCTGCTCGTCAAGAGTTCAGGGACAACAGTGAAGCAGCCCAAACCCTGGAAAAAAAGTTATCTTCCCACAGCAACACAAATAAGAGTCAACACCATACTTGGCACAAAGTAACCTGTCATAACTATACATTGTCTGAATATCTAATGGGATTTAAGTAGTTAAAAACATTAAATATATCCTGAATACCCAAGTCTTAACTTATTTTTTAACCCTCTTACTAAGGAAATCTTCAAATATAAACAGAAGTAGAGAAAACATTTTAATGAACCTCTCTTGTTCTCATCTCCTAGTTTCAACTACCAATAAGATAATTTAGAACACCTCTTTAAAGGAGATTAGCATGTCAAGATCAAATAACTGACAATTAAGATTTCTCTCAGCAGCATTCACAGGAATATACTTCTGAAAGTTCTCAATGGCTGCTATAAGTCTCATCCAGCTAACAGAGTCAAGTTCATTCCTCCCATCATTCATCAATATCTGTTCAGTATCACGGGAGATAAGAGTTAAATGAGATATTTGTACATCTAGAATCCATGGGGATACCTGAGTAGTGCAAGGGAGTGTAATGGAAATTTAAAGTAAACGGGTTCAAATTTCTAGTAATGTGTTCTTGGGCATGTTGATGTTGTGGGAGTGTTTTCTTCCTTAAAAAAATCTGAAAATAATATCTATTTCTTAAAGTTAATTTTCTTTGGTATCAAATGATATTTCATAATTCTTTGCTTTATTCAGTACCTTCATTATGTTTAGTAAATTGTCTTCCCTATCCAAAATTCTTTAGATTTCTAGAATTCACCTGTTCATTATGAACTTCTAGTTAAGAATGTAAAATAACTTAGACCAAAGATTTTTAAACAATTTTACTTTTTAAAAAAATAGAGAGGCTGTGGTCAGGTTTCGAGTGTAAGTTGTCAAATCCAATATGAAGGAATGTGAAGGAGACTGCTGAGCGCAGAGGTCTGGAGATAATCCAGCCAAGAGAGATTTAATGTGGAAGCATCAAACAGGTGTCAGGCTCCAAACTAGACTAACAGAAGACAGCCGCTGAAGTACTTTTTTTTTTTTCCCACAACAAACTGAGAAGAGCTTTCAGCTCTAGTTCTAAGGGAAAAACTGTAGTCTTTATTTTTTTAAATGAAGAGACTCTGAGGTTTATGTCAATTTGTTAGAATATCTGCAACACTTAATATTGTGGTTATAAAGACTCCACAGCAACATTTAAACAAAAATATTTGTATGATGCATATTAAAATTTAAAAAGCGGAACACAAAGCAGCACACTATCAGTTCAGTTCAGTCGCTCAGTCGTGTCTGACTCTTTGCGGCCCCGTGAACCGCAGCGCACCAAGCCTCCCTGTCCAACACCAACTCCCAGAGTCCACCCAAACCCATGTCCATCGAGTCAGTGATGCCATCCAACCATCTCATCCTCTGTCGTCCCCTTCTCCTCCTGCCCTCAATCCTTCCCAGCATCAGGGTCTTTTCCAATGAGTTAGCTCTTCGCAACAGGTGGCCAAAGTATTGGAGTTTCAGCTTCAACATCAGTCCTTCCAATGAACACCCAGGACTGATCTCCTTTAGGATGGACTGGTTGGATCTCCTTGCAGTCCAAGGGACTCTCAAGAGTCTTCTCCAACACCACAGTTCAAAAGCATCAATTCTTCGGCGCTCAGCTTTCTTTATAGTCCAACTCTCACATCCATACATGACTACTGGAAAAACAGTAGCCTTGACTAGATGGACTTTTGTTGGTAAAGTAATGTCTCTGCTTTTTAATATGCTATCTAGGTTGGCCATAACCTTCCTTCCAAGGAGTAAGCATCTTTTAATTTCATGGCTGCAGTCACCATCTGCAGTGGTTTTAGAGCCCCCCCAAAATAAAGTCAGCCACTGTTTCCACTGTTTCCCCATCTATTTCCCATGAAGTGATGGGACCAGAAGCCATGATCTTAGTTTTCTGAATGCTGAGCTTTAAGCCAACTTTTTCACTCTCCTCTTTCACTTTCATCAAGAGGCTCTTTAGTTCTTCACTTTCTGCCATAAGGGTGGTGTCATCTGCATAACTGAGGTTATTGATATTTCTCCCGGCAATCTTGATTCCAGCTTGTGCTTCCTCCAGCCCAGCATTTCTCATGATGTACTCTGCATATAAGTTAAATAAGCAGGGTGACAATATACAGCCTTGACATACTCCTTTTCCTATTTGGAACAAGTCTGTTGTTCCATGTCCAGTTCTAACGGTTGCTTCCTGACCTGCATACAGGTTTCTCAAGAGGCAGGTCAGGTGGTCTGGTATTAGAATTTTCCACAGTTTATTGTGATCCACCCAGTCAAAGGCTTTGGCATAGTCAATAATAGTTCCAACTATATAAAATGTTGATTTTATGAGGATAAGAAATAAGCAAGACCAGAAAAGAATGAAACAGCTAGTAGATTAAGATGGTAGAATTGTTTTCTTTTTCAGTTTTCTTTCGGTTGTATAATTGGGCAGTAAATAGAAAATTAAGAAGTAAGAGTCTATAGGACTAAAGGAAGGCTGAGTGAGGTGCTAGTCTATCAGAGAGCTTGTTGTTGTTCAGTCTCTCATTCGTGTCCGACTCTGCAGCCTCATGGATTGTGGCACACCAGGCCTCCTTGTTCCTCAACATCTCCTGGAGTTTGCACAAGTTCATGTCCATTGTACTGGTGATGCCATCCAGCCATCTCATCCTCTGATGCCCTCTTCTCCTATTTCCCTCAATCTTTCCCAGCATCAGGGACTTTTCCAATGAGTCAGCTGTTTGCATCAGGTGACCAAAATACTGGAGCTTCAACTTCAATATCAGTCCTTCCAATGAGTATTCCAGATTGATTTCCTATAAGATTGACTGGTTTGATCTCCTCAGTGTCCAAGGGACTCTCAGGAGTCTTCTCCAACACCACAGTTTGAAGGCATCAATTCTTTGGTGCTCTGCCCTCTTTATGGTCCAGATCTCACGACTGTACATGACCACTGGGAAGACCATAGCCTTGACTATATGGACCTTTGTTGACAGAGTGATGTCTCTGCCCTTCAACACACTGTCCAGGTTTGTCATAGCTTTCCTGCCAAGAAGCAGTCGTCTTCTGATTTCATGGCTGCAGTCACCATCCACAGTGATTTTAGAGCCTAAGAAGAGGAAATCTGTCCCTGCTTCCACATTTTCCCCTTCAATTTGCCAAGAAGTAATGGAGCCAGATGCCATAATCTTAGATTTTTTTAATATTTAGTTTTAAACTGGCTTTTTCACTCTCCTCCTTCACTCTCACCAAGAGTGAATGACTCTCTAGTTCCTCACATCAGAGTGAAGTATTCCTAGTTCCTCTTTGCTTTCTGCCATTAGAGTGGTATTGTGCCCATATCTGAGTTTGTTTATATTTCTCTTGCCTATCTTGATTCCAGCTTGTAAACTCATCCAGCCTGACATTTCTCATGATATGCTCAGTGTGTAAATTAAACAAACAGGGTGGCAACAGACAGCCCAGACATACTCCTTTCTCAATCCTGTAGCAATCAGTTCCATACAGGATTCCAACTGTTGCTCTTGACCTGTATATAGTTTTCTCAAGAGACAAAGGTAAGGTAAAATAGGGTAAAATTTGGATTTCTCTGGTAGTTCAGCTGGTAAAGAATCTGCCTGCAATGCAGGAGACCCTGGTTCAATTCCTGGGTCAGGAAGATCCCCTGGAGAAGGGATAGGCTACCCACTTCAGTATTCTTGGGCTTCCCTTGTGGCTCAGCTGGTAAAGAATCCACCTGCAATGCAGGAGATCTTGGTTCAATCCTTGGGTTGGACAGATCCCCTGGAGAAGGGAAAGGCCACCCACTCCAGTATTCTAGCCTGTAGAATTCCGTGGACTGTATAGTCCATGGATTCACAAAGAGTCAGACACGACTGAGTGACTTTCACTTCACTTCATTCACATCTCTATAAGAGTTTTCCACAGTTTGTTATGATCCACAGAGTCAAAGGCTTTAGCATAGTCAATGAAACAGAGGTAGATGTTTTCCTGGAATTCCCTTGCTTTCTCTATGATCTAGTGAATGTTGGTAATTTGATCTCTGGTTCCTTTGCTTTTTCTAAACCCAGTTGCCCTCAGTAAAAGTCTGGGTGAAGGTAGAGTCTCCAGGAAATAAGCACTGACTTCACCTTCCTTACTCTTGATGTTGTGCCAAAGGCAGAGAGAGAGATCAGAACCTTGAGAAGAGAGTTCTGGGTTGGGTAGAGGGAGATGAGAGATTGTTGTTGGAGACAGACCAGTGGGGTGGTGTTTGGTAACAACTTTCTTGAATCCTTGACTAGGAGGCCCATTGTCAATCAACATTTGGTCTTTGTCGAATTCACCCAGCTATTGTTCAGATCTTTTATTTCTTGTCTTCACCCACTCCTAGAGTCAGGACTTAGAACTTTTCCCATTACCAAAGAAACAAAGTGAGCAATAGATACTGCTGAAGCTTTCATAGGGAAGGAGAAAGAGCATTTTTTAAATCACACATTCAATAGCACACTATTTACAAGTCTTTTTAAGATTCTTAGCTTCTCTAGTAGCTAGGGGATTTTCCATCTTCATCTTTTCTCCACTCAATATTTAACCTGTTAAGCCCTTCTTTTCTTTGTTCCCATATCTTTTCCCCATCTCTGTATAATTTCCTGTTCTTAGGAAAAGTTAGCCTGGTTGCCGCTGAAATAAGCAACCTTGCATACTCTCAGGCATCACTCCACTTAGCAAACACAAGGCCCTCCAGGTATCAGAATCCACTCATCTAGGAAGGCATTGGAGAATTGAATAATATATTTTTTCCTTTCTCATTGGCATTGGATACTCTGTATATGTGCTTATAATCAATCTATATGACGTTTTTAGTTTTTAATTTCCAATGTGTATTATAGACAGAAAAGCTTAATTAGAAGACATTGCATTTCATAAATGTAAAATTATCATTCCAATTTTATTTTGGAAATGAAAATGCATTAAGAATTGTAAAGTTAGAAAACATTGTGCAGTTTAATATTTTTAACTTGCCTGTGCTATTTCTATAGAGACATGCTTCATCTTAGAACATGGCACAATAGAAAGAGAAGTGACATTAATTAAGAAGGGCATCTTAGTAAATTTAAAAAAAATACATTAAGCAGAGAAAACTGTGATTTGTGCATTTCTAATGAACTTTTGGGCATTATACAAATAAAACATAGTAGCTTCATCTTCTGATTTGTAACAGATGAATTCCGTACCCTGGTGGAATAGTTAATGCTTTTGGTTTATGCTGCAATTCATTTTTCATTGCCCAAAATTCTGTATCCTAAAATGAGAAGGAATGTACATCTTTCCTCATGAGGGATTATGACAATTTCTTAATTATAATTGAGGGGCTCTCTGAAAATGAGTAAGTGGTATATAAATTATTAACTCTATATTGCCTTCAGGGTAAGGAAAAAATGGGCTTTTTAGGTCTCTTTATATACTCTTTTTAGATAAAGTCTAGACTAACTGCTATAGCAAACAACTTCATTATTTCAGAGGCTTAATTAAGATTTATTTCTTACTTATATCATAATCTAGAGCACATCAGATGGAGAATTCTGTTCTCTGTGGTCATTTCGGTCCCCAGGTGAATATGTTCTACTTCAGGTTCTTCTTCTCCTAGGGCCTTGATGTCCTTTCTAAAGTTCTCAATAAATAGTCAAGAGATAAAGAAAATGTATGTGTGTGTGAGAGAGAGACAGAGAGAGAAAGGGAAGCATTCAAGATTTAGAAATGACCACCAGGATTTGGAGTGGTACCTCACATTTGTCCATCTACATTTCCTTGGCCAGAATTCAGTCACAAACCCTTATTAAGTGCAAGGGACAGGAAAAGATAGTCTGTCCATCTGTTCAGAATCAGAAATACTGGTGAGCAACAACCTGCTGTACCACAAAGTCACCATTAAAACACATGAAAGACTCCCCTCAACATTTCTTGGGATACTTGGCAATGCTAAAACCACACAAAAAAGATGCAAAGATGTTCAGCATTCATTTAGTTTATCACCACCACCCTATAATTTTAGCTGCCAGAAAAAAAGAAAGGGATATTGAAATTAAAAAGCTAGTTAGTGGTAGAGCTGCGACAGTAACCCAAGTCTCTTGACTTCTAGTTCAGTGTTGTTCTTTCCACCATACATACTACACATCTTCACAGAAATTAAAGTAGAGGCATGTGGTCTGGAGATTTGATTTAGTATGGTGTAACTCTGGAAGGCAAAATGAGAATCAGGTGGCTAAAGTGAAAGAGAAATGATTTGTGTTTAATGTATAATATATAGTTAGTTGGTCTAAGGGAGAATGGGCTGCCTAATAAAATAATAAATTTACCATGAATGGAGTATTAAGTGAAAGTTCCATGGCCAGTTCTTGGAATATTGCTGAAATAAAGATTTGCATCAGGAAAACTCAGTGGTTCTTTTCAACTAGAAAAACTATAATAACGTTGTCTGTTTTCATTTTCCTTTTTTTGTCAGAAATATATTTTATGATTGTGTCTGTAAGAAAAATGTTCATCCTAATAGAAAATAAAATCTTTCATGACAAATGCCCTTCTGTTTGATTTTTAAGAAGTTCTTGGTCTATTCAGTTTCTCATACACACACACACACATTTTATCTCAAGTAACCAAAACTGAAGTCAAGAATGGCCACGTTAATCAAGATGCAGGAAAGATAAAAGGGTAAAGCTTTAGTTCTGCCCAAACTCAGAGTTGGTCTTGACCAAGATTAGATATTTTGCAGATATTTGGTGCCATCAGCCTCACCAATAATGGACACTAGGAATAAAGAGTTAACAAAAGTTTTCATTCTTCCCATCCCATCTCTGGATCATGAAGTCTTTGTTGTTCTTACCCAATATGCTTCTTGTAAACAATCTGAGAGATCCACTTACAAGAAGATAAGTTCTTACCTAAAAATGTTTTTGCAAAATATATACCTGATCTTTGGGGATAGCTTATTTAAATTAAGCCTATAGTTTTATGGAATAATGCAATGTGGGAACAGAGGCTCTCTACCTACCAAATAGAATATAGAAACTAAGAAACCCCAAACTTGAATGGCCCTCCTCTGTGCCAATAGGAACTACATACAGTTGGTGCTTATCCCTGTGAACCAGAGCACGTGTTGCTGTAGGAAAGGAGACTTCACGGAGCCTTATCTGGTAAATTCAGGACTTTCTAGAGCCTCCTATGGAGTTTGTGGCTGCTTTGTGCTTATATTCTTTGCCTATGTTTAGTAAGTTTTGATGCAGTTATGATCTATGATTTGTGTGAAGTTGCTTTGAGAATTTAACCTTAAATTTTAAAGCAATAAAGACAAATTTGATTCTAAGATTCAAGAAGTGAATCTTTCAAATTGTAAAAATAATACTCTAGATGCCTAAAATGTTATATTCCCCCTACTTTGTTCTCTAATAGAGTCATATAAATGAGATGTCACTGTTTGTATCACATTAAGGAAACTGAGCATGTTTATGTTTCACAGAGTAGCAAAGAAATAACAAGACTTGGAAGTTTTGGTCGTTGATTAATAAGCTGCATCAAATAGTGAGTCAGTATCTACCATCTAGAACTACCCCCATCACAAACAACAGCCCCAGATGGCTGGTCTGAATTAAGAGATTCTGTAAATATAAAATACACACTGGGTTTTTGAAGACAGCACCCACACACACAAAAATGACTGTAAAATATGACTTATTTTTATGTTGATCATTTGTTGGAATGATAATATTTTGGAAAGATTAGCTTTAAAAAAGGCATTAGTAAAATTAATTTACCGTTTTCTAAACCTTAGTGAATCTACTAGAAAATTTAATTTTTTTTTTTGAGGTTTGCCTTATATGTAAGGTTAGCACTGCTGTTGTTTTTCAGTTGCAAGGCAATGCAAAAAGTTGTGTCTCATTCTTTGTGATTCCATAAACTGCAGCATACCAGGCTACCCTGTGCTTCACTATCTCCCTGAGTTTGCTCAAACTCATGTCCATTGAATCAGTGATGCCAGCCAACCATCTCATCCTCTGTTGCAATCTTCTCTTCCTGCCCTCAATCTTTCCCAGCATTAGGGTCTTTTCCAATGAGTCAGCTCTAAGCATCAGGTGGCCAAAGTTTTGGAGCTTCAGCTTCAGCGTCAGTCCTTCCAATAAATATTCAGGGTTGATCTCCTTTAGGACTGACTGGTTCGATTTCCTTGCTGTCCAAGGGACTCGCAAGAGTCTTCTCCAGCACCACATTTTGAAAGCATTAATTCTTCAGCACTCAGCCTTTTTTGACTTCCCTGGTGACTTAGAGGTTAAAGCGTCTGCCTCCAATGCAGGAGACCTGGGTTCAATCCCTGGGTTGGGAAGATCCCCTGGAGAAGGAAATGGCAAACCACTCCAGTATTCTTGCCTGGAGAATCCCATGGACAGAGGAGCCTGGTAGGCTACAGTCCATGGGGTCACAAAGAGTCGGACACGACTGAGTGACTTCCCTTTCACTTTCTTTCCGCCTTCTTTATGGTCTAACTCTCACATCTGTACGTGATTATTGCAAAAATCATAGCTTTGGCTATACTCTTTGCCGACCTCTGTCACCAAAGTGATGTCTCTGCTTTTTAATATGCTGTCTAGGTTTATCATAGCTTTTCTTCCAAGGAGCAAGTGTCTTTTAATTTCGTGGCTGTCATCACCATCCACAGTGATTTTGGAGCCGAGGAAAATAAATATGCCACTGTTCCACTTTTTCCCCATCTATTTGCAGTGAAGTGATGGGACCAGATGACATGATCTTAGGAATGTTGAGTTTTAAGCCAGCTTTTTCACTCTCTTTCACCTTCATCAAGAGGCTCTTTAGTTCCTCTTCGCTTTCTGCCATTAAAGTGGTATCATCTGCCTATCTGAGGTTGTTGATATTTCTCCCGGCAACCTTAATTCCAGCTTGTGAGTCATCCAGTCCAGCATTTAACATGATGTACTCTGCATTTAAGTTAGGTAAGTAGGGTAACAATATACAACATTGTTGTACTCCTTTCCCAATTTTGAACCAGTCTGTTGTCCTGGTTAGCATTACAAAACATAGTTGACATGGTCAAGCTTCTAGATTAAATAGCTCCATTTGTATAAAATAGCTTTTTTCTGACCTGAAAAGTAGGTAGTAGATCTTAATTGTTCAGAGGTTTTCCTCTTGGGACTTCCCTGGCCGTCCAGTGTTTAAGACCTCGCCTTCCAACACCGGGATATAGGTTCAATCCCTGGTTGGGGAGCTAAGATCTCATATGGCTTGTGGCCAAAAAAAGAAAAAGAAAACATAAAACAGAAGCAATATTGTAAAAAAATTCAATAAAGACTTTAAAAATGGTTCAAATAAAAAAAGAAAATCTTAAAAGATTTTCCTCTGTCATGATTCATTGCTTGGTTGCATCACTAACTAGCTGTATGACCTTGGGCAAGTTATTTAAATTCTCTGAGCTTCATGTCCCTTCTCAGCTAAATAAAAGTAGTAAAAGTACCTATGCCATTGTGTTTCAGTGGCTGCAACAGTGTAAAGACTCTATAAATCCTATTCCTTATTATTATTAACCCTATACATGCTCGCACTCAGTCAGTTCAGTCGTGTCTGACTCTCTCTACACTCCCACACACTGTAGCCTACAGATCTCCTCTGCCCATGGGATTCTCCAGGGAAGAACACTGGAGCGGGTCACCATTTCCTTCTCCAGGGAATCTTCCCGACCCAAGGATTAAACCCGCGTTTAACCCTATACAGGTTCTGCCAATCTTCAGATGAATTCATTTCGGAGATTACTGTCCGTGACTTGCAGAAAAACTACTCATCAAATGATACGCAGACCTTGACACAACAGGTGCCTATCTCTCCCGACCCAAGGATTAAACCCGCGTTTAACCCTATACAGGTTCTGCCAATCTTCAGATGAATTCATTTCGGAGATTACTGTCCGTGACTTGCAGAAAAACTACTCATCAAATGATACGCAGACCTTGACACAACAGGTGCCTATCTCATCATAATTTAGAGTAGAAGACCATCTAATATCCACAGGAGGGAAATACTGTATATATCATGACTTATTAAAATGCAACTATTAACATGCAATTGATTAACTTAATACATTATATTATTTATCCCACTTAAGGAAAATTGCTCTTAGATGTATGAACTCAATCAAATTACTTTGCTTCTTTGTGACTCACTTTCTGCATCTTCAAAAATGTAAGAATTAAATAAGATATTTTATGTAAAACATTAAAAATATTGTCTAGCGCTATGATAGACTAAACATATGTTAGCTGTTAGTATATAGTTATTGGAAATTAAATGTAACATTATTAGAGCATATTTGAAAAAAAAATGAGGGAAAAATCAGTCATTATTACATCTTCCTAAACATTTTTGCTATTTTATCTGTCTTTCTCCATGTATACTCAAATTGTTAACATAATTCTAATTTAAGTGTGCTTATGAGCCATTTTGTAAAGGCAGACTACAAAAATGAGTCTACATTATAATCTTTACATTAAAATGTATTATATATACCTAGTTCCAAAGCATGAAGGAAACAGGTAAACTGCCTGGTCTATTGGGCTTACCAGGCTTATTGGTTGATTTTCTTCCTTTCTAATTTGGGTTAATGTTGTTAGTGCAATAAGTATAAAAAGTTAATTCTTAAAACTTACACTGCTAGAAAAGCATTGACTCATGAAGAATCCCAAAGGACAAAACATGGTTTCCTCTACACTTCCTACCATCTTATTATCTATCTATGCACTTGTGAGTGAAGGTGGTTAAGAAATTATTTATTTTTTGATAACATATCTCATGTCAGGCTTTTAGAACAGAACTAATGTATTTGAACAACAAATTCAAAAAGCAATTTCAATGAGACCATTCACTGGAGCAAGGATGTATTTTCCCACAGTATTCTCATCTGCCATCATGATTGTTCTTCTATCAAAAGCAAATTAATAAATATCTTAATCCACCTGGTAGCCACTGGATACATCAATAGAATGACCTCTGTTACAAGTGTAGCTAAAGTGACAAGCTCTCTTCATGAATAATAGTAAATGTGTTTAGTGACAGATATTGATAATACCTTTTAAAATCATATCCCCAACCCATTATAAGTTATCCTTTTCTGATTCTACTTAGCAGGTGCATTTATTATTAAATTTATGCTCCTTTATAAGAGAATATTTTTATGCTCTCATAAAAAGAAGCAAATTTTTTCCCTTTATGAGAAGGGAATATCCTATAATGTCTTCTACTGTTTAAGTGCATTATATTTATTATATAATTTAGCTTTAACAATAGCCTTGGAGATAATTATGTGCTTTTTATAGATGAAGACATGAAGGTTAAGCTGACATAGACAGTAACCAATATAACCAAGATATTAATACAGTTGTGATGAGCTCCAAAAATACATTATTTTTTCAACATAAAGATCAGTAAACAATGTTACTTTTGAAATTGCTTGGTCATATCTTTAAATCTGAATTTCATAGTAAAAATAATAATGCTTTAGAGCTTTTAGGTTTACATAAAATAATGATAGTTATATGAATATGGATCTCTCCATGGTTTCCAAAAAATCAACAAGAAGAACAAAACTACCCCTGGCCTACATGTATAGCTTAACTAAGAATTCTATAAAAATACAATTTTTATGTAAGTATATAAGCTTCCCAGGTGGCACAGTGGTAAAGAATCTGCCCGTAATGCAGGAGATACAGGCTCAATCCCTGGGTTGGGAAGATGCCCTGGAGAAGGAAGTGGCAACCTGCTCCAGTATTCTTGCCTGGAAAATCCCATGGACAGAGAAGCCTGGCAGGCTATAATCCATGGGGTTACACAAGAATCAGACACAACTTAGCAACTAAGCAAGTAATATAAACATACATTTGAAAATCTCAGGGTCTTCTTCATAGTTCATCTTCAAGCCGAGAGTAAGGAGAAGACTGGGAAGAAAAATAGAAAATACTGTATACACTCAAGACCCCTTAAATCAGATCCCTGTCCAGGTATCAAAAAGAAAGGACCTGAGAAGTGTTTAAGACTGGAGACCGCAGTCTTGGGGAAGCACCATTGCTAGGGAAAAGAGCAGTTCTTGGAGGTTAAGTAGTAGAGGGAAAGAATCAAGCAAGTGTTAGAAATTAAGAGCCCTACAGAAAGAAACATATATCAAAATGCAGAAGCATCAACCATTCTCTGCTATAAGGGAGCCAACTATTTAAAAAAATTCACTGCACCAAAAGAAGAAGAACTTCCTGAACAAAGTAAACCATCCAAATCTTACATATGACACTTCTGGGGAATAAAGTTAATTAAAAATTAGCAGAAAATAGCAGACTACATACATACAAACTTAACATAAGGAGAAAAAGTTTCAAATCAAAACATTTCAGCTTATGGAAATCTTCCCCAAGAAACCACAAATCAGAGAAAGGCATAACATTTCAACTAAATTAAATATTCTGAAACAAATCTGTACAAATAAGGAATTCATAACCAAAAATTTTACAGAAAAGAGCAAAAAGAAAGATTGTTGAGTGCCACACAAAGTTGAAAAAGAAAGTTTATCTCTAAGAAGTTAAGGATAAATTATGAGAGAGAGAGAGTACAATAGACAGTAGATTTTATTAAATATATAATAAGAGGATTTCAGATCTAAAATTAAATAGCATGCTAAGTCGCTTTAGTCAAGTCCAACTCTTTGCAACCCCATAGACTATAGCCCTCCAGGCTCCTCTGTCCATAGGATTTTCCAGACAAGAATACTGGAGTGGCTGAGTGGGTTGTCATTTCCTTCTCCAGGAGATCTTCCTGACTCAGGCATCTAATCTGCATCTCTAATGTCTCCTGCATTGGGAGACAGTTTCTTTACCACTAGCACCACCTGGGAAGCCCAAAATTAAATAGAGGTTAGTAATAAAAAAGAGAAAAATAAGTTCCAACATATTTAAAATTGAACTCTTAAAGAAAAATGAAATACAATAAAACTAATGTTTATAGTCCAAGAAAATATTCCAACAATAAAGCAAAATCTGAATCTCTATGCATACACAGCCCAGTGTGTAATCTGAGAAAATTTACCAGAAACAGTTGGCTCTAAAACATCCTGCTAAAAAAGTGGATCTTAAAGATAAAAGGAAAAAAATCATCAGAGAAAGCAAATAAGCTTAGCATTGGATTTACAGCAGCATACAAAGCAAAGCAAAACTGAAACTTTATTTTAAAAAATCTCTAGGAAAGAAATTGTGAGCCACTTGTATCCAACCAACTGTTCTTGAAGTATTAAGATTTAGAAAAATATTTAAAAATATACAAGCACTCAAAGAATAACACTTATGAGCCCTTTATAAGGAAGGAGCTACATCCAATCAAACAATAAAAAAAGACTGGGAAATCTGTCAAACGGGCTTATAGTCAGATTGTCAGCTTTAAATATATTTTTATACCCAAGACAGATACAATATGCAGGACCAGGAGAGGAATAATACTATGTGAATAAGTTTGGATGAAGAGAAAATAACACAACTTAACAACTGGAGGAGAAGAAAGAAAGGAAAATGTATAATACAATTATTAACTAATGCATTATAAATACACAAAAGTCAAAATATACCACTTATGCACCAAAGAACAGAGCCTTGAAATACATGAAGCAAAAACTGAAAGACCAGACAAATCCACATTTATAATCGGGGAATTCAGTAGTTCATTTTCAATAATTCATAGAGTAAATAAAGGTAAGATCAGTAAGGATATAAAAGACTTGAATAGTATCAATCAGTTTTACCTAATTCAAAATTGTAAAACAGTGTACTCAACAATAGCAAAATACATATTTTTCTCCCATCTAAGTACTAACTAGGCATGACCCATATTCTTCTCAAGTGCATACAGGACATATACTCACATTGATTATGTTCTTGGATATAAAACAGGTTTCAGTATTTCTAATTGTATTCAAATCATACAAAGTATGTTCTCTGACCACAGTGTAATTTAATTAAAAACAGTTGCCCAAAAGATCTCTGGAAAATCTCCTAATATTTGAAAATGAAATAATACGCTTATAAGTAGCCCATCATTGAAATAAAAAATCAAAAGGAGAATTAGAATACATTTTGCATTAAATGAAAGTGAAAGCACAACATATCAAAATGTGTGATGTGCCACTTAAGCAGTATTTATGGATAAGTTATAGCACTTTAAGATCTCTATTTAATGATCTAAGAGGTCACCTTAAGAATCTAGAAAAACTACACAATATGAAACTCAATGTAAGAAGAACCGATGTCAACTTGTACAAAAAATTCTACTGGGAATTTTGTTGTGATTGCATCTGAGCTGCAGATCAATTGGGAGTGAGTTACATCTTAATACTGAATATTCCAGTCCACAAGCAGCCATACTGATTTCCACAATGGCTCCACCTATTCACATTTCCATCAACAATGTGCCTTTTTTCAACATTCTTACCAATACTTGTTATTTCTTGTCTTTTTGACGACAGCCATTCTGACAGCTGTGAGGTGACGCCTCATAGTAGTTTTGATTTGCATTTCCCTCATGATCATGATTGGAGGAGGAAATGGCAACCCACTCCAGTATTCTTGCCTGGAGAATTCCATGGACAGAGGAGCCTTGTAGGCCACAGTCCAAGGGGTCACAAAGAGTTGGATGGGACTGAAGTGACTTAGCATGCAAACACGATCATGATGTTGAGTATCTTTTCAAGTATCTCTTGAGCATCTATATGTCTAATTTGGAAAAAAATGTCTATTCAGGTCTTCTGTGTATTTTTAAATCAAGTCGTTTGGTTTTTTTTTTTTTTAATACTGAGTTGTATGAGTTCTTTATTTTGAATATTAATCTTTTAATCAGATATAGTATTTACAAATATCTTCTCCTGGTCAGTAGATTGTCTTTCATTTTTTGGTGGTTTCCTTCACCATGCAAAGCTTTGAAATTTGATTAGGTCCTATTTGTTTATTTTTGCTTTTGTTTCCCTTGCCTGAGGAAAAATATCCAAAAAAAAAAAAAATATTGCTAAGACTGATGTCAAACATTGTATTGCCTATGTGTGCACTTCTAGGAGTTTTATAGTTTCAGTTTTTACCTTTAGTTCTTAAATCATTTTGAATTTACTTTTGTATATGGTTTGAGAAAGTGTTCTAAAACCATTCTTTGTATGTACAGTTTCTGTCTTTCAATTTTGGATGCCCAAGGAAAAATGACACAAATAGGTTTAGCTGTGTTTATTTCTATCTATTAGTGATGTATTTCACCCTCATAGAATGCTGAAGAGTCTTGTGGAAATTTTGAATTATGTACTTCTTAGATCACCTTTGTATATTTTCTAGGAACCTCTAGCATTGGCTTTTTTTTTTTTTTTAATAAATTTATTTATTTTAGTTGGGGGCTAATTACTTTACAATATTGTAGTAGTTTTTGCCATACATTGACATGAATCAGCCATGGGTTTACATGTGTTCCCCTTCCTGGATCCCCCTCCCACCTCCCTCCTCATCCCATCCCTCTGGGTCATCCCATTGCCCCAGCCCTGAGCATTTTTCTCATGCATCGAACATGGAATGGTGTTCTGTTTCACATATGATAATATACATGTTTCAATGCTATTCTCCCAGAACGTCCCACCCTCACCTTCTCCCTCAGAGTCCATAAGACTGTTCTATGCATCTGTGTCTCTTATTCTGTCTGGCATATAGGGTTATCGTTACCATCTTTCAAATTCCATATATATGCATTAGTATATTGTATTGTTGTTTTTCTTTCTGGCTTACTTCACTCTGTATAATGGGCTCCAGTTTCATCCATCTCAGTAGAACCGATTCAAATGTATTTTTTTTAATGGCTGAGTAATATTCCATTGTGTATATATACCACAGCTTCCTTATCCATTCGTCTGCTGAAGGACATCTAGGTTGCTTCCATGTCCTGGCTATTGTAAACAGTGCTGCGATGAACACTGGGGTACACGTGTCTCTTTCAATTCTGGTTTCTTCAGTGTGTATGCCCAGCAGTGGCATTGCTGCGTCATATGGCAGTTCTATTCCCAGTTTTTTAAGGAATCTCCACACTGTTCTCCATAGTGGCTGTACTAGTTTGCATTCCCACCAACAGTGTAAGAGGGTTCCCTTTTCTCCACACCCTCTCCAGCATATATTGCTTGTAGACTTTTGGATAGCAGCCATTCTGACTGGTGTGAAATGGTACCTCATTGTGGTTTTGATTTACATTTCTCTAATAATGAGTGATGTTGAGCATCTTTTCATGTGTTTGTTAGCCATCTGTATGTCTTCTTTGGAGAAATGTCTGTTTAGTTCTTTGGCCCATTTTTTGATCGGGTCATTTATTTTTCTGGAATTCAGCTGCAGGAGTTGCTTGTATATTTTTGAGATTAATTGTTTGTCTGTTGCTTCATTTGCTATTATTTTCTCCCATTCTGAAGGCTCTTTTCACCTTGCTTATAGTTTCCTTTGTTGTGCAAAAGCTTTTAATTTTAATTAGGTCCCATTTGTTTATTTTTGCTTTTATTTCCAATATTCTGGGAGGTGGGTCATGGAGGATCCTGCTGTGATTTATGTCGGAGAGTGTTTTGCCTATGTTTTCCTCTAGGAGTTTTATAGTTTCTGGTCTTACGTTTAGATCTTTAATCCATTTTGAGTTTATTTTTGTGTACGGTGTTAGGAGGAAGTGTTCTAGTTTCATTCTTTTACAAGTGGTTGACCAGTTTTCCCAGCACCACTTGTTAAAGAGATTGTCTTTTCTCCATTGTATATTCTTGCCTCCTTTGTCGAAGATAAGGTGTCCATAGGTGCGTGGGTTTGTCTCTGGGCTTTCTATTTTGTTCCATTGATCTATATTTCTATCTTTGTGTCAGTACCATACTGTCTTGATGACTGTGGCTTTGTAGTAGAGCCTGAAGTCAGGCAGGTTGATTCCTCCAGTTCCATTCTTCTTTCTCAAGATTGCTTTGGCTATTCGAGGTTTCTTATATTTCCATAAAAATTGTGAAATGATTTGTTCTAGTTCTGTGAAAAATACCATTGGTAGCTTGATAGGGATTGCATTGAATCTATAGACTGCTTTGGGTAGTATACTCGTTTTCACTATATTAATTCTTCCAATCCATGAACACGGTATATTTCTCCATCTGTTTCTGTCCTCTTTGATTTCTTTCACCAGTGCTTTATAGTTTTCTATATATAAGTCTTTTGTTTCTTTAGGTAGATATATTCCTAAGTATTTTATTCTTTTTGTTGCAATGGTGAATGGTATTGTTTCCTTAATTTCTCTTTCTGTTTTCTCATTATTGGAGTATAGGAATGCAAGGGATTTCTGTGTGTTAATTTTATATCCTGCAACTTTACTATATTCATTGATTAGCTCTAGTAATTTTCTGGTAGAATCTTTAGGGTTTTCTATGTAGAGGATCATGTCATCTGCAAACAGTGAGAGTTTTACTTCTTCTTTTCCTATCTGTATTCCTTTTATTTCTTTTTCTGCTCTGATTGCTGTGGCCAAAACTTCCAAAACTATGTTGAATAGTAGTGGTGAAAGTGGGCATCCTTGCCTTATTCCTGACTTTAGGGCAAATGCTTTCAATTTTTCACCATTGAGGATAATGTTTGCTGTGGGTTTGTCATATATAGCTTTTATTATGTTGAGGTATGTTCCTTCTATTCCTGCTTTCTGGAGGGTTTTTATCATAAATGGATGTTGAATTTTGTCAAAGGCTTTTTCTGCATCTATTGAGATAATCATATGATTTTTATCTTTCAATTTGTTAATGTGGTGTATTACATTGATTTGCGGATGTTAAAGAAACCTTGCATTCCTGGGATAAAGCCCACTTGGTCATGATGTATGATCTTTTTAATATGATGTTGGATTTTGTTTGCTAGAATTTTATTAAGGATTTTTACATCTATGTTCATCAGTGATATTGGCCTGTAGTTTTCTTTTTTTGTGGCATCTTTGTCTGGTTTTGGAATTAGGGTGATGGTGGCCTCATAGAATGAGTTTGGAAGTTTACCATCTTCTCCATCTTCTGCAATTTTCTGGAAGAGTTTGAGTAGGACAGGTGTTAGCTCTTCTCTAAATTTTTGGTAGAATTCCGCTGTGAAGCCGTCTGGTCCTGGGCTTTTGTTTGCTGGAAGATTTCTGATTACGGTTTCAATTTCTGTGCTTGTGATGGGTCTGTTAAGATCTTCTATTTCTTCCTGGTTCAGTTTTGGAAAGTTATACTTTTCTAAGAATTTGTCCATTTCCTCCAAGTTGTCCATTTTATTGGCATATAGCTGTTGGTAGTAGTCTCTTATGATCCTTTGTATTTCTGTGGAGTGTGTTGTGATCTCTCCAGTTTCATTTCTAATTTTGTTGATCTGATTCTTCTCCCTTTGTTTCTTGATGAGTCTGGCTAATGGCTTGTCAATTTTGTTTATCTTCTCGAAAAACCAGCTTTTAGTTTTGTTGATTTTTGCTATGGTCTCTTTTGTTTCTTTTGCATTTATTTCTGCCCTAATTTTTAAGATTTCTTTCCTTCTACTGACCCTGGGGTTCTTCATTTCTTCCTTCTCTAGTTGCTTTAGGTGTAGAGTTAGTTGATTTATTTGATTTTTTTCTTGTTTCTTGAGGTACGCCTGTATTGCTATGAACCTTCCCCTTAGCATTGCTTTTACAGTGTCCCATAGGTTTTGGGTTGTTGTGTTTTCATTTTCATTCGTTTCTATGCATAATTTGATTTCTTTTTTGATTTCTTCTGTGATTTGTTGGTTATTCAGAAGCGTGTTGTTTAGCCTCCATATGTTGGAATTTTTCATAGTTTTTTTCCTGTAATTGAAGTCTAATCTTACTGCATTGTGGTCAGAGAAGATGGCTGGGATGATTTCAATTTTTTTGAATTTACCAAGGCTAGATTTATGGCCCAGGATGTGATCTATCCTGGAGAAAGTTCCATGTGCACTTGAGAAAAAGGTGAAATTGATTGTTTTGGGGTGGAAAGTCCTGTAAATATCAATTAAATCTAATTTGTCTATTGTATCATTTAAAGTTTGTGTTTCCTTGTTAATTTTCTGTTTAGTTGATCTATCCATATGTGTGAGTGGAGTATTAAAGTCTCCCACTATTATTGTGTTATTGTTAATTTCCCCTTTCATACTTGTTAGTATTTGCCTTATATATTGTGGTGCTCCTATGTTGGGTGCATATATATTTATAATTGTTACATCTTCTTGGATTGATCCTTTGATCATTATGTAGTGTCCTTCTTTGTCCCTTTTCACATCCTTTATTTTAAAGTCTATTTTATCTGAAATGAGTATTGCGACTCCTGCTTTCTTTTGGTCTCCGTTTGCATGAAATATGTTTTTCCATCCCTTCACTTTCAGTCTGTATGTGTCCCTAGTTTTGAGGTGGGTCACTTGTAGACAGCATATATAGGGGTATTGTTTTTGTATCCATTCAGCAAGCCTTTGTCTTTTGGTTGGGGCATTCAACCCATTTACATTTAAGGTAATTATTGATAAGTATGATCCCGTTGCCATTTACTTTGTTGTTTTGAGTTCATGTTCAAACATCCTTTCTGTGTTTCCTGTTTAGAGAAGATCCTTTAGCATTTGTTGGAGAGCTGGTTTGGTGGTGCTGAATTCCCTCAGCTCTTGCTTATCTGTAAAGCTTTTGAATTCTCCTTCATATCTGAATGAGATCCTTGCTGGGTACAGTAATCTGGGTTGTAGATTATTCTCTTTCATTACTTTAAGTATGTCCTGCCATTCCCTTCTAGCCTGAAGAGTTTCTATTGAAAGATCAGCTGTTATCCTTATGGGGATCCCCTTGTGTGTTATTTGTTGTTTTTCCCTTGCTGCTTTTAATATTTGTTCTTTGTGTTTGATCTTTGTTAATTTGATTAATATGTGTCTTGTGTTATTTGTTGTTTTTCCCTTGCTGCTTTTAATATTTGTTCTTTGTGTTTGATCTTTGTTAATTTGATTAATATATGTCTTGGGGTGTTTTGCCTTGGGTTTATCCTGTTTGGGACTCTCTGGGTTTCTTGGACTTCTGTGACTATTTCCTTCCTCATTTTAGGGAAATTTTCAACTATTATCTCCTCGAGTATTTTTTCATGGCCTTTCCTTTTATCTTCTTCTTCTGGGACTCCTATGATTCGAATGTTGGGGCGTTTCATATTGTCCCAGAGGTCCCTGAGGTTTTCCTCATTTCTTTTGATTCTTTTTTCTTTTTTCCTCTCTGCTTTGTTTATTTCCACCATTCTATCTTCTACCTCACTTATCCTATCTTCTGCCTCCGTTATTCTACTGTTGGTTCCCTCCAGAGTGTCTTTTATCTCCTTTATTTCATTATGCATTATATATTGACTCCTTTTTATTTCTTCTAGGTCCTTGATAAACATTTCTTGCATCTTCTCAATCCTTTTCTCCAGGCTATTTATCTGTAACTCCATTTTGCTTTCAAGATTTTGGATCATTTTTATTATCATTATTCTAAATTCTTTTTCAGATAGATTCCCTATCTCTTCCTCTTTGGTTTGGTTTGGTGGGCATCTCTCATTTTCCTTTACTTGCTGAGTATTTCTCTGCCTTTTCATCTTGTTTAGATTGCCGTGTTAGGCGTGGCCTTTCTGTATTCTGGTAGTTTGAAGTTCCTCTTTATTATGGAGGTTCCTCACTGTGGGTGGGGTTGGACGGGTGGCTTGTCAAGGCTTCCTGGTTGGGGGAGCTTGTGTCGGTGTTCTGGTGGGTGGAGCTGGATTTCTTCTCTCTAGAGTGCAATGGAGTGTCCAGTATTGAGTTTTGAGATGTCTGTGGATTTGGTGTGCCTCCGGGCAGCCTGTATATTGATGCTCAGGGCTATGTTCCTGTGTTGCTGGAGAATTTGCATGGTATGTCTTGCTCTGGAACTTATTGGCTCTTGGGTGGAGCTTGGTTTCAGTGTATATGTGGAGGCTATTGGATGATCTCTTATTAATTAATGTTTCCCCTGGCTTTCAGTCTTATTCTTGCAGTAGCTTCAAGACTTCTCCATCCATACAGCATCAATAATAAAACTTTTAGGTTAATGGTGAAAAGATTCTCCACAGTGAGGGATACTCAGAAAGGTTCACTGAGTTACATGGAGAGATGAAGTGGAGGGTGGGGGGTTGAGGTGACCAGGAGGGGAAGAGGGGGACTCAAACGTGGAGAGAGCAGTCTAGCCAGTAAGCACTTCCCTCTGTGCTCTCCACAATCTGGAACCCTCAGAGCGGTTCACAGAGATACATAGAGAGGGGGCAGGAAGGTAATAGAGGTGATCATGAGTAGAAAGGGAGGAATCAAGAGGGGAGAGAGAGATCTGGGCAGTATTCTGTTCCCAAAGTGTTCTCTGGTACCCAGAACACCCTCATAGAGAGCATTGGCTTTTTATATTGATTACATGCCATATTGGGCTCCTTGGGAAGCTTCAAATTACATCACTTAAAAGCTTCAATGCTTATCTAGATTAGTCTGTTTTAATGTTTATCTCATAAAGGATTTTTCAAAGTTCACTTTAGTGACTTGTTTACATGTTTACATATATATACATGTGTGTGTGTATCTTTTAACTGTTGAAACTTTATGATTAGCAGAATGGTTAGCAGAGTAGAAGTCCCTGAAATACTTCTTTATTGTGAAATGAGATAAATTACCCTAAAAACTTAGACATAAAATCACCCTCTGCAAGAGTTTACTAAGAATCAACACCTAATTGGGTAACAGAGGCAGGAACAGAAGTGATCAAGTCTAAAAGAATGTTTATAGATGTGTTTCCAAGAAAAGCTTGGGAAACACTCAAAGCCATTCATGGAAAGCAGGATGTGTGCTTAAATTTGGACTGTGATTAAATAAAGCCTGGGATATATATTGTCCTTGTGCTTCTTCACCAAAACTGAGGGCTAAATGTCTCCAGTAGCTGTCCTTCCTCCCAGGGGTCCTATTGAAGCTGCACTGTCAATTTATCAATATTAGTTTGATATCACAAGTCAAGGCTGAATCTGGCAGAGCAAATACCTAGAGAAACCTGAAGCTGTCTGAGCTTAAAAGGTACAAATGATCATGTTTAAGGATGAAAACAAAGTCAAAGACACCATTTCAGCTACCAAATCTAGTAAGGGGTTGAATGCACAAAGGGAAGCAGGCATCTTGAAGCCATAAAGGCACAGGGTGGAAAGTGAGATTGAAGAACTGAAGGAGGAATTGGAGAAGGCACAGGAAGATGCTTAGTTTTAAGTTTCCCAAATCACTCTCCTCCTGGGTATTGAGTCGGCTGTGCTTAAGTCAGTAGGCCTGAGTTCAATACTGAGATGTGAGATGAATACTGAGAAACTATCCTAGCCAAAGAATGCTCAAACTACTGCACAGTTGCACTCATCTCACATGCTAGTAAAGTAATGCTCAAAATTCTCCAAGCCAGGCTTCAGCAATACATGAACCGTGAACTTCCAGATGTTCAAGCTGGTTTTAGAAAAGGCAGAGGAACAAGAGATCAAATTGCCAACACCTGCTGGATCATTGAAAAAGCAAGAGAGTTCCAGAAAAACATCTATTTCTGCTTTATTGACTATGCCGAAGACTTTGACCATGTGGATCACAATAAACTGTGGAAAATTCTGAAAGAGATGGGAATACAAGACCACCTGACCTGCCTCTTGAGAAACCTGTATGCAGGTCAGGAAGCAACAGTTAGAACTGGACATGGAACAGCAGACTGGTTCCAAATAGGAAAAGGAGTACGTCAAGGCTGTATATTGTCACCCTGCTTATTTAACTTATATGCAGAGTACATCATGAGAAATGCTGGGCTGGAAGAAACACAAGCTGGAATCAAGATTGCTGGGAGAAATATCAATAACCTCAGATATGCGGATGACACCACTCTTATGGCAGAAAGTGAAGAAGAACTAAAGAGCCTCTTGATGAAAGTGAAAGAGGAGAGTGAAAAAGTTGGCTTAAAGCTCAACATTCAGAAAACTAAGATCATGGCATCTGGTCCCATCACTTCATGGCAAATAGATGGGGAAACAGTGTCAGACTTTATTTTTTGGGGCTCCAAAATCACTGCAGATGGTGATTGCAGCCATGAAATTAAAAGACGCTTACTCCTTGGAAGGAAAGTTATGACCAACCTAGACAGCATATTAAAAAGCAGAGACATCACTTTGTCAACAAAGGTCCATCTAGTCAAGGCTGTGGTTTTTCCAGTGGTCATGTATGGATGTGAGAGTTGGACTGTAAAGAAAGCTGAGTGCCAAAGAATTGACGCTTTTGAACTGTGGTGATAGAGGAGACTCTTGAGAGTCCCTTGGACTGCAAAGAGATCCAACCAGTCCATCCTCAAGGAGATCAGTCCTGGGTGTTCATTGGAAGGACTGATGTTGAAGCTGAAACTCCAATACTTTGGCCACCTGATGCAAAGAGCTGACTCATTTGAAAAGACCCTGATGCTGGGAAAGATTAGGGGCAAGAGGAGAAGGGGATGACAGAAGATGAGATGGTTGGATGGCATCACCAACTCAATGGACATGGGTTTTGGGTGGATTCCGGGAGTTGGTGATGGACAGGGAGGCCTGGCGTGCTGCAGTTCATGGGGTCGCAAAGAGTCGGACACGACTGAGCGACTGAACTGAACTGTACTGAACTAATCCTAGCCATCCTACATAAGTTATAATTAAACAAACTTGTCATACCAAGCTTTAAGACAAGGAGTATTACCTGAAATAAACAGCATATTTAATAAGCATAGTGGGGTCAGTTCTCAGGAAGACATTAAAATAATAAATGCAATGTATCTTAATTGGAGTGATAATTAAATGGGTGTACATATTTATTTATATTCATCATATTCTGCAGTTAAGATCTGTGAACTTCATTTTCTACCAAGTTTACCTCAGTAAAATTTTACATAATGGACCAATTGTCAACTATAATATATAATCAGCTATGTAATAATTTAGCATATCCTATCAAATAGTTATGCATGTGTTAAAGGCAGAGGGAAAAGAGAACTACTTTAGTCCTAGCTGCAGAAGTCCCTCTGAGTCCATTCCCAGACTTTAAGAAACCTGAAGTCAAAGAATTTATGAACCTAGTTTGTTTCTCTCTCTATATATAATGCCTAGCATAGGGTCTGAGGCATAGCCAGTCAATAAGTATAGAATATATACTGGCTAATCAATGTGTTCACCTATCTGCCTAGTTTTGTAGGGATAATGGCTTCTCTTTCTTCAGATTCTTGAAGGTAAATTCTGTATTTATCCTGTGTCAGCAGCAGTGAACATGAGTCCTGCTGTTTGGTATTTTGAAATTAGATGCCCCCCTTCTTTGCCTTTAAAATTTAGCACATTTTTGCACACCCATGTTAACTGCAACATTATTCACAATAGCCAAAAGTTGGAAATGTCCAATAACGGATAAGGAAAATTGGTATATACATATAATGGACATTATGCTAAGTGAAATAAACCAGTCACCAAAAGACAAATATTGTAAAATTTCACTTTTACGAGGTATCTAAAAGCATAAAACTCATAGAAATGAAAAGTAGAATGATGGGTTGGGGGCAGGGAAAATGGAGAGTTACTGTTCAATAGGTGTATAGTTTTAGTTTTGCAACATAAAAGTTAGTTCTAGAGATCTGTTGCAAAACAAGCTGAACATACTTAACTGGATTGAACTGTATAAGTAAAAATGAGTAAGGTGTTACATTTTATGTGATTTTTAAATCACAAACTTTTTTTTTTTTAATGTGGTTAGCTCTTTTATATCTCATGTACAGAGAAGGCAAAAGTAAGCTGCCAGCAAAGATGTCTGTCTCAGGTATGTCCTTTAAGGTAACTTCCTTTACGCACTGAACTTGGGCCTCTGTGTTCCTGGTGCCAAATTTCTATGATTTCTTGGCTCTGTCCTACAACTCCAAGTGATCCAAGCTCTTCCCCTTGTTTTGCTGCCCTTTCTGATGTACTGCTCGTTGACCTGATCCCCACCATTGCTGGTCCCTTGTTGACTCAGCATATTCCTTTCACACTTGGAGCACCAGAGACCCAAGTAAGAAACACTACCCCTATGAGGCAAGGTCTGAAATCTCCACTTCCTTGGTTACACATCCTGTTCCTCCAAAAGAAGGCTGATAGAGAATTTTGTATCTGGCAGTAAAACGGGCCCAATGCAGACATGTGAGCCAAAATCCTTGTACCAACTTTACAAGCATCCTGCAGCAGAGAACATTCAGATTGACCAGAGACCTCTGCTCAAAGACTCCTAGCAAGAGTATAGTTCTTCCTATAGAAAAAGACATGACATGTCGAGTGTTCAATTTTGGAGTCAGAGAGCTCTGAGTTCAAACCCAAGCTCTGCACTTTCTTAGAAAGCATTCACTGATGTGAAGTCTTTCATTTTAATCAACAGCATGGATGTTATAAAGCCAAACAGATAGGGATGTGTCGAAAATGAGATAACATTATATAAAGTAGATACTTAATAGTCATTGTCACATGACTTCCCTGGTGGCTTAGATGGTTAAAATGCAGGAGACCTGGATTCGATCCTTGAGTCGGGAAGATCCCCTGGAGAGGGAAATGGTTACCCACTTCAGTATTCTTGCCTGGGAAATCCCATGGATAGAGGACCCTGGCAGGCTATAGTCCATGGGGTCGCAGAGTCAGACACGACTGAGTGACTTTCAGTTTAATTTCAGTCATTATTACATGGTAGATGTTTGATAGCTTTCTTAACTTTTCCTTTTCATTTATGGGGAATTAAGATGAGTTTTGGGAAACTAAGTTACCTAGGTCAAGGGCAGAATCAACAATAAGTAGTCTCAACTCAGAGATACAAACATTAGAACAATCTCCTCTGGCCTCCCTTTCCATTTGACTAAGGTCATTTCTGAGCCAATGAAAGGACTTGATTCTGGGATAATCTGGGAATTTGAAATTTCTTAGCATTTGTGAAATTCATTGAATCACATTTTGAGCTTGTAAACATAAAGGTAAATTCCATATTCCTCACAAAACACTGTCATATAATCACAGGTGGTGAGCAAGATTTCTAGCACCTGACTAAAGGATTTATTTCATGGATGAACATCAATGGGGTCATTTAAAGGTTATCTATAAGAATTAATTTCTTCAACCTCTGTCTCAACCTGGACTTATGGTCCCAGATTCTCTGGGAGGATGATCTCAGGGCAGATGGCACAGGGTCAGTTCACAAAACTAGTATCTTTAGCACCTGAAGATAGAGTTTAGGTGATTCACTAGACTAGTGGTGTAAGGTACAGAAAGAAAACTCTAGCAAATCAGAGATAAAGAAATGACTTTGACACTTAGGTGCAGGTATTTTATGGAGATTTAAGGCAGGATAGTGTGATCACTCACCTAGAGCCAGACATCCTGGAATGCAAAGTCAACTGGGCCTTAGGAAGCATCACTATGAACAAAGCTAGTGGAGGAGACGGAATTCCAGTTGAACTAGTTCAAATCCTAAAAGATGATGCTGTTAAAGTGTTGCAGTCAATATGCCAGCAAATCTGGAAAACTCAGCAGTGGCCAGAGCAAAGGAAAATGTCAGTTTTCATTCCAATCCCAAAGAAAAGCAATGCCAAAGAATGTTCAAACTACCACACAATTGCACTCATCTCACATGCTAGCAAAGTAATGCTCAAAATTCTCCAAGCAAGGTTTCAACAGTATGTGAACCATGAACTTCCAGATGTTCAAGCTGGTTTTAGAAAAGGCAGAGGAACCAAAGATCAAATTGCCAACATCTGTTGGATCATTGAAAAAGCAAGAGAGTTCCAGAAGAACTTCTACTTCTGCTTCATTGACTACGCCAAAGTCTTTGACTGTGTGGATCACAATAAACTGTGGAAAATTCTTCAAGAGATGAGAATACCAGACCACCTGACCTGCCTACTGAGAAATCTGTGTGCAGGTCAAGAAGAAACAAAAGGGACATGGAACAATCTGGTTAAAAATTGGGAAAGGAGGACATCAAGGCTGTATATTGTCACCCTGCTTATTTAACTTATATGCAGAGCACATCATGTGGAATGCCAGCCTGGATGACTCACAAGCTGAAATCAAGATTGCCAGGAGGAATATCAATAACCTCAGATATGCAGATGACACCACCCTTATGGCAGAAAGCGAAAGAACTAAAGAGTCTCCTGATGAAAGTGAAAGAGGAAGTGAAAAAGTTGGCTTACAACTCAACATTAAAAAAAGTAAGAACATGGCATCTAGTCCATCATTTCATGACAAATAGATGGGGAAACAATGGAAACAGTAAGAGACTTTATTTTCTTGGGCTCCAGACTCATTGCAGATGGTGACTGCAGCCATGAAATTAGAAGACACTTGCTCCTCGGAAGAAAAGCTATGACAAACCTAGACAGCGTATTAAAAAGCAGAGGTATTACTCTGCTGACAAAGTCTGTATAGGCAAAGCTATGCTTTTTCCAGTAGTCATGAAGATATGAGAGTTGGACCATGATGAAGGCAGAGCGCCAAAGAATTGATGCTTTTGAACTGTGGTGTTGGAGAAGACTCTTGAGAGTCCCTTGGACTGCAAGGAGATCCAACCAGTCCATCGTAAAGGAGATCAGTCTTGGGTGTTCATTAGAAGGACTGATGTTGAAGCTGAGACTCCAATACTTTGGCCACCTGATGCAAAGAGCTGACTCATTTGAAAAGACCCTGATGCTGGGAAAGATTGAGGGCAGGAGGAGAAGGGGATGACAGAGGATGAGATGGTTGGATGGCATCACCAACTCAACGGACACGAATCTGAGTAAACTCTGGGAGTTGGGGATGGACAGGGAGGCCTGGCGTGCTGCAGTCCATAGGATCACAAAGAGTCGGACACAACTGAGCGACTGAACTGAACAGAAAAAAAACTGAAAACAAAGGAATCATTGCCTCTTTGGCCCCTCCAAATCCTGACCAACTCCCAAAAAGAACATGTAACAAAACACACCGACAGCCAATCAGAATAGTCAAAAGACTGTAAAGTGTTATTATACCACTGAAAGTTAATAAAGGAAGCACAAGTATTGTGAGTTGGTAAAGAAAGAGATAAAAAAAAGTAAATATAGACTAGCCTAGCAAGAATATAATTCACAAAACAACATATGAGGCCCTTGCTGCTGTTTTGACAAAGACTAATATAGGAAGGTACTTTGTTCGTTGGTTTTAGAAAAAATTAAAGAAATATTAGGGGGAAATAAACCACAATTATCCTCTCTAAATAACCTATTTGTAATATTTTACCATCTAGTGCTTGTTTTCATACATCATACCTTAGAGTTATAATCAGTATAAATGCCATTTTATACTGACAGTTCAATTACTGTGCTAACATAGCAATTTTTCCATATGACTAAGTAGTTTTAAAAGTTATTATATTCTCCTCATCTTAATACTTTTATTTATTCTTATTTTATATTTCTCCACTGAGTAGGAGACAGGCATACAAATACTTAATGGCTTTTCACATCTGAAAAAAAATGAAGGGCAATTGTCAGTGGTACAGAGGGCATCTCTTCCAGAAGTAAAAATAAATGACTACATGGTGCATTTTCTGCCACAAAGAAGGAAGCTCAATGTCTGACAAGCCACTTTGGGTTCTGGAGATAGCATTCTGACACCCAGGAATAGTACACAGGCCCATATACTATAAATGTGAAAACAAAGTAAAAATTATTGTCTTTCAGTGGGATCCAGAATAGAAAGTCTGCAACAGAACCAAATGATGATTCAAGAAGTCCTGCCATGAAGGCAGTACAGTCTGGCAGGCTCTATGGTAGACCACAAAGATACATGTAGAGTTTGTGGCAAAGTCCAGTAGAAGAAGCACAATGAGGCACCTTGGGAACAGGAACACTTAAACTAAGAATAAGAAAGTAATTAGACTGAATTATCACCACAAAATTGTACCATAGTCTTTAATATGATATTTCATCATAAGATTTTGTAAAGCCCCAATAATTGCCTTACTGGACCCCCCAGTCTACATGTCTACTTATTCCTCTGACTCTTACTTCTCAAATCTAAATTGAAATGACAGTTAATCATAGACGACTGCTCTGACCCTCCCAATTTGAACAACCCCATCTTCAATTCGTCCAGAGTTGAGTTATTTTCTTTCATAATAATAATCGCACTTGGTAATTATACTTGTGTGTGTTTGTTTTATATCTATACCCTTCTGTATCTGTCTCTATATCTAAGCATCATGAAAACCACGACCATCAAGTCAGTTTTGTTCACTGCCATATGCTCAGTATCTAGCACAGTGCCTGGCAATAAGTAACTATTGAATGAATGAATGAATGAAAGCTCAATGATTTTTCTTTTATGTATGAAGCTTTCTTATAAATAAATATGATAAGGGTCATCAGTTTAATGGAAATAGAATATGAACTTGTTATAATTCTGACTCTCATGGAGCTTTCATTCTAGTCATGGGGACTTTTTGAAAACATAAAATCTAAGCTGATTCTTATTTTTAGATAAAGGCCTATCCTGCAAAAGGACAATAGGGAAGAGAACATTTATGTATAGAGATGGTAGCAAAAATTCTATGGTGGAATCAGGTTTGCCAAATATGATGAACAGGTATCCAATATGTTTAAAGAATATAATAAGTAGGTAGTTATAGAAGATGAGGCTAGGAAGGTAGGCAGAAACAAGTTTGTTTAGGACCTTGTGAGTTTTGGTAAGATTCTTTTACTTTATTGTAAATGAAGTGGAGAATCATACTAAGTTTTAAGGAGAGCAACAACACCTAATTCAAATCTTTAAAATGCTGTTCTTCCTTTATGGAAAATAAAGAGAATAAAAGTGGGTGGAAGGAGTGGAAACAAGGACACCGATTAGTAGACTGTTGTTTCAGTGTGGGAGAAATATGATGGCTTCAAGTGATAGTTTGGAGGCAGAGAGTCAAGAGAGGACTTAGTAAAAGTTTTTAATTCTAACATGAGTTGAAAGTGAGCTGGTTGTGAGATAATGAGGGAAAGAAAAGAATCAAAGATGAATGCTACATTTTCAGTTTGGTAAAGTGAGTGGAAGGTGGTATGTTTTCTTGGGAATAAGGGTAGTTTCGGTTGGAGACAGAGCTAGAAATCAAAAGTTTTCTTTAGGCATGTTAAATTTATAATGCTTATTAGAAATATAGCTGGAGATGTCAGGTAGAAGTTGGGTAGCTGAGGTTAGAATACAGGAAAGTGGTTAGGGTGTAAAGATACATAAGGCAGGAGTCAGTATTTAGCTGAGATCAAGGAAGTATGAGAAGAGAAAAATAGAAAGGGCCAAGGTTGGTTGCCAAGCCCACTAACATTTACAGGTTAATTGGAAGAGGAGATTCCAACAAAGGAGATTGAGAGCAACACCAGGAAAATGTTGTGTCATAGAAACAAAGAAAATAGTTTCAGGAAAGAAAGAGCCATTAATTATCAAAATTTATTAGAACAGTTGAGCAAAGTAAGGACCATTGGATCTGGCAAGCTGGAGACCATTGGTAATAATGGTAGGAATCGCTTCAATGGAATAGAAAGAATAATAGCTCAAATAGAGTAGACTGAAAAGAGAACACCTTAATAATATCGGCAATATCATCACTCCACTCTAATGCCTATTCAGCAGATTAGATATTTAGTCAATAAACATCTAATTCGTTTATTCAGTCATTTAATAGTTCTCCCTAGCGAGAAGCTAAGGTTTCCAGGTAGTTAAGGGATGGACCATATCCTTGAAGGTATTATCTTTTAGATAGCTTAGAATTCCCAGGAATATATCATGAAGTTCTGGAAAATTTTCTAATATAGCTGTTCAATTTTGTACCTGCCAAAAGCTGATTTAAAATGTTATAACTCTCTGATGCTTTTTTCAGGAAAATTAAGATAAGGCTTGATTTAGTCATACACCTTTTCAAATTCTTCACTCTGGCAAGTGTTTCCATTCATTTTATAATGTCTTTTTATGTTCAGTATATTAAAAAATCCTTTTATGGGTTTAAATGAAGTAGAGGATGGCTATTCATACTCATAACTTCTTTAACAAGTTATCTTTATTTGCCCTAAATTCTTGTCCTAAATGACTTGGCAGTTTGGGGTCAATAACTATGAATAGATTCTCTTATTAAATTCACTAGTTCTTCAATAACAGCAGAGAATTCATTACAATGAATGAGTTTCTTACTGCAGTAATTAGAGAGCTTGATATTGATTTTCTATGCTGTGACAATTGCTGGCATTTCTGTGACAAAAATAACCATTATATTTAGAGACTCCTTTAAATACTGAATAGAAATAGGAGTTTGAAGCACAGATACATCCATTATTGTATCAAAAGTAGTTAATTTTTTTTTCTCTACCACCATCCAAAGATGCAGAACTGTTCTTCTACTTTACTGACTTGAGATACAGATTAGATTGCTCTTTCATACTATTTTACTTTCAAAATGAAAGATGTTTATTATTATCACTGATATAGGGTTAGGATTTATTTCAGTGTCTATCATACTGAAATTTTAAAAGTAAAAGAAACCCATGAAATAATTATTGTTAATATTTATATATATATATATATATATATATATAATCCCTTGTAAATATTTTTCTATGCTTGTGTCTAAATTTAATCCCTGAGAATAGGTCTTGCTGGTATACCAATACTCTTTTGTATTTTTCAGGGACTACTTTTGTTTAATTGATGTTTTTTTCTGTTTTCAAAGAAAATATTTGTTTTTGTAGAATGTTTAGTGCTTCAGAGTAATAAGAAACCCCTTTACCATCACTGCCACTAATCTTATCACCCAAATAAAAAAAGAGCCAATACTAACATTTGGGTGGTTATCCGTCCAGAATACATTTTACATTTGTAGTTAGTTTACATTAATAGAGAGTTTACTGTAGATAATTTTGTATAGATTAAATCATACCATGCATATATTTTACAGCTTGCTTTATTAAAAAAAATAAAGTCATTATATCTTTTAATGGAAATGAATTCAGAGTATGTCCTTATGTGGTTGTAATTTATTTAATCAATCATTTATTAAGGAGCACTTAAATTCTTCTTTTCAGTTATTTTTTACTATTTTGAATTGCGATGAACATTCTTGTGCCTTCTCATTTGAACTCTTGTCAGTGCATCTCCTTTTCTATCCTTAATCTCAAAGAAGTATTCTCTTAAAATGTAACTCAAGTGTTTTTGCCATTGAAATGATATGGCTATAAATATATACAATGTTAACGGTCTGTCTCTGGGTGTTCTGGACTCTTATAGCTCCCCTTGGTTTTCTTTTATGAGGAAGTCAGCAGGGTCAGATGGAGTCATAAAGTATCATCTAATGTTTAAGAAGGGAAATAGGTCATTACAACCCTATCCTGTGAGACAAATGGGTACACAATGAATACTTCCTTTTATATGAAGTTCTAGGAAATGAAAACAAATCTATAGAGACAGAAACCCAGTCACCAGTTGCTGGTGATGGTACAGGATGGGAGGAGCAGGGCAGGGAGATTACAAAGGAGATGAGGAAGATTTTGGAGGTGATGGATCTGTTCATACTCTTGATTGTAATGACAGTTTCATAAGAGTATACAAATGACAAAACAAAATAAATTGGACACCTTAAAATGTGCAGTTATTGCATGTCAATTATATTGACAATTATTGATAAATTTGTCAAAAATATTACAGAAAAGTATTAATAATGGACACAGACACAGACACGGCTTTCAAATACACATAATTACTGAATTGCAACCTAATATTACATATTTACATTTTGCTTTTAAATTTATTAAGAACTTTAATTACATGTTCCCACTTAATCCTCACAATAGTTTTGCTGGGTATGCTGGCCAAGCATTTTAATCCCATTTTACAGCTGAGAAAATTGAGACTCAGAAAAGTTAACTTGCCCATGATCAAAAAGCTACAAAGAATTGAGAATGAAAGAATTGCCTATGCTGCGCTAACTTTCCATTCTGTGCAGTTTTCTATGACATTGCATTGACTCCCTCTCACCAGTTACACTTTTGATCCCTCATTTTCATGGTCTCTAACTTGATGTTGCATTAAGCATTATACAGATCTGGAGAATATTATTCAGCCTTCAAAAAGGAAGGAAATTCTGACACATGCTATATCATGGATGATCCTTAACAACTTTATGAGAAGTGAAATAAGCCAGTCACAGAGGGAAAACCATTGTAAAATTTAATTTATATAACATACCTAGAACAGTCAGATTCATAGAAAACAGAAAATAGAATGGTGTTTTCCAGGGACTGCAAGGAAGGGAGAATAAGGCATTATTTAATGTGAACAGAGTTTCAACTTTGTAAAATGCAAAGAGTTCTGGAGATGGATGTTAGTGATAGTTGCACAGTAATGTGAATGTACCCAGTGCCATGAACTGTACACTTAACAATAGTTAGATAATAAATTTAATGTCATGTGTATTTTACTACAGCTTAAACAAAATTTTGACATGAGGTTTTCAACATACTCTTTATATATATTTGGAAACGTGGAAACCTAGGAAGCTTGTGTGGGCTTATTACAAAAACAACAGCAACAACAACAAAGTGTCAATTATTTACTTTGTTGATGTTCTCAACACACACTGCTGAGACATGTTATTACCTGCTAGCAAAGCCAGGCTACAGTGAGCCTATCCCTATACAGAAAGGGAATGAAATAAAGCGTATGAAATGTTCTCTGCCTCAGGCCTGCAAGCTGACTGGAAATCCCATGATTTGGAACCTTAAAGAACTGGGAAAAGTCGACTTCTGTACTTGGTCAGTTCTACCACAATTTTTAGCAGCAGTCACCCTCTTGATTGCTTCTAGTTCATTCTCTACATAGTAGCCAAAGAACTTTAAAATAATTATGGCATTATGCTAAGTGAAATAATTCAGAGAAATACAAACACTGGGTGATCTCACTCATATGTGGATTCTAAAATAGTTGAATACAGAGAAGTAGAGAATAGAATGGTGATTGCCAGGGGCTGGTGCTGGTCGAAATGGGGAGATATTTGTCAAATAGGAAAAAATTTTTATTTGTACGATGAATAAGTTCTGGGGATCTAATGTAAAGAATAGTGACTGTGGTTAACAGTACTATTTTATATACTTGAAAGTTGCCAAGAAAGTAGATCTTAAATGTTCTCAACACACACACACATACATGCACAGTATGGTAATTAACTAACCTTATTGTTGTAATCATTTCATAATATACATGAATATTAAATCATCATATTGTACACCTTAAACTTACACAATGTTATATGTAAATTACATCTCAATAAAGCTGAAAAAATACATCATTTCATGTTGTCAATTCCTAAAGACTTCCTATTTCATGTAGATAATATCTAAACATCTCAATGTGACATATAAGGTGCCGTGTCATCTGATCCTCAGTATCTGGTCCTTTTGGAGCTACTTGTAGCACTCTGCCTCTCTCAGCAGCCCCTAGACCACTGACATTCTTTTTTTAAACATGTCAAGCTCCTGCCACAGGTCATTTGCACATGCTACCACATTGCTTGAAAGGCTCTTTCCTCTACTTTTCAAATGGATTCTTCCTTGTCCTTTGGATCGCAAATATTACTTCTTCACAAAAGTCTCTTGTGAGTACCTTATTTAACATGGGTCCATATACTATTCTCTATCTCTTTCCCTCTTTGTTAACTTTATGACATTTAACACAATTTGTAATTATGTCATTAGTTATTGACTCACTTTATTTTTCTGTTGCCCCGACATGAATCTCAGCTCTTGAAGTGCTGGAACTTTCATTTGTTTTGTTTGTTATTAGCCAGAGTACCTAGCAGAAATTAAGCACTTAATAGCAAATCAATAAAAATTTATTGACTGATTGAGTCAATAAAAACAAAAGTTAAATACAACCTAAATACCATCAATAGAGGAGTAGGTTTTCTACAAAATGCCATTCTGTTGTTTAAAAGAATGAGAGACTCCTATATAATATTGTTAAATGAAAAAGCAGGTAGATAACAGTGCACTCTTGCAGTAATATATTTAATAAAAATGTATATTTACATGTGAGTATATATACATGTATATGTGTATACGTGCATGTATCTGTGTAACCCAAAGCACCTACAGAGGAAACTTAACAATAGTTACAGCTGAAGAAGGAAGTAATACTGTAGAAGGTGGGAACTGGATAATGAGAGACTTTAGTTTTTTGTTTTAGTTTTGTTTTGTTTTACTTTGCTAGAAAGTGAACTTTTTACTTCTCTGAGTATATTCATGTATTTTGTGTAATTTAAAAATTAATAGGTTGTTTGCTGATGCCCTTATTTACTACATTCAAATTAATTTGAGAAGTTAATTAGAAGAAATTAATTAGTTATTTAACTAATAGGAGTGAAGATTACCAGAATCAGTATGGGGTTCAAATGGGATGTTATATATAGAGATTAACTAATTTCAAGTCTTTAAACTGAAACTGTGAGAATAAATTTTCAATATTGGAAACACGAGGGACAAAAATTACACATTTTTACTTATTCAAGAAGATAAGTTGTTTGCTATTGTCATGAGTTTTCAGGGCTGAAATATTGATTTTTATACTAATAAAGAATAAATATATTTGAGAGTTTTACATTTTATTCAGCAGTGCTTCAATCATAATGAACATAGGGGTAAGACATCAGATTTTACAACCAAGGAGAGTTGTGTCCATTACATTTGCACATTTCAACAGCTCTGTCACATTTACTCAACTTCCAAAAAAGTAAACAAACAAACAAAAGAGCTTGGTCTATTTTTGTAGGCTGTTGGATCAATGTTATAAGGCCTCATATGTTCTGTATATAACCACCAATTCAAACATAAAAGATAATTGTAGAAATGCAATTCATGGATTGATTCTGGAAAGAATTATCATAAAATATAGGTCAGAGGGAACCTCAAGAATTCCAACTCACTTCTAGCATTTGGACATATGTGCTTTCTCACCTAGAGGAGGCAAGAGTGTGAGCTAGCTTCAGGCTCTCAAGGAGGAGCATCAGATGGCCTTGTAGACTTTCCAGTTTTGAGCTTGAGGCCACTTCTTTTTCCAAGTTATGCTTTCATCTTCTTTGCCTCAGAGATAAGAGTCTCTTCCTACAACACTAACACTGCGATCACCAACAGTTGTGCTTCTTTTCCCACCGTGGCCACAGAGTGGAACACAGTCTCCAAGAATCTGCTTTCTTTGATACTCTGAAAGGAATGTATGAAGTACTTGGGCATGAAGTAGCTGAGCAACAATGCCTCAGAGTCACAGGCAGAGCAGGAGTGGTGGGGAAGCCCATCCTGTGTGTCTAGGAAGGATTGTGGCATAACACTAGGGTATAAAATTTTAAATCTCCATCAGTGGCAGTGGGCAATTTCCAGCTCAGTCTGGATGGCTGCCAGCTCACTGGTATACAGTTCCATGAACATAGATTTTGAGAAGGCATTTTCTCTTACTGAGACGTTTTGAATATTTAATATTAAAAGTATTTTCCTTCAATTCCAGATTATAGGAAGAATAGTCGTCTTCCTCACTCCATGATCCCTGCATCTGACTATGAAATAGAAATGCTTATCCTCTTGAACCCATTAGGAGAAAATATTCTGTCCTCTACCCCTCGCTCATGCACCCCATAGAAGGAAGGACTTGGCTGAATGGGAGAAGGTCATCAGAGTCACTGGCTTCTGTAAGGAACCACTTGCTCTACACGTTACATATATTCATTCCCTTCCCCTCTCCTGGCTTCTCCCTGTGGCAAGCCTGGTAGTTATTATTTACCAAAAAAAAAAAAAAAAATCTGATATTTTGCCCTTTCCAAATTCTATTTCTCAACATGTTCAGAAAGATGAAGGAGAAAGGTCTCCATGGAAATGTTCATTGCCTTCATGGCTTAAGTCTCAGATTGATGGATGTCTGTCTCTGATCCACAAAGTACCAAGTAATGTGGATGCTTGAGAGAGAATGAGGTAACAATACATTTAAGTAACATTTACTGAATTTAGCAAGGAAAGACCACAAACAAAACTAATGAATGAATGAAGATAAAAAGAACTTAGTGAACACAAACTAGGTGCCAGAGGTACACACAATTGGTAACATACCTTATCAATCAGGCTCCTTTCCAGAAACAAAGTTCCACTCAGACGATTTCAACTCCAGGACCTTTAATGAAGGGACTGTTTACAGAGGACTGGACAAAGTTAAGAGAACCAACAAAGGATGCTGAAGCATCCAGGAGTAGAAATGGGCAAAAGCCATTAATTATGATGCTTCAGCCTGAAGCACAAGAAGAAAAATAGTGTTGCCAGGGCCCAGTAGGAGCGCAGCCCGGGCTGTGGGGCAGAAGGAGAAGGGTCAAATCTACTGCCATAATGTGCCAGAACCAGGATATTTAAGCAGAGAGAAAGCGCTGAAGACAAACCAGCTACTTCTTTTTTCCCGTCTCTTATCAGTGCCAGAAGCAATCAGAAATAAGCCAGTTAGAGAGTCTGGGTGATGCAGTGTGTAGGGATCAGCCTTAGAGCACAGAAGAGGGTAGAGAAGGACAGAGAATGAGTTGGTCAGAGCAAGGAAGGATGACAGAAAATGAAAAGCAGTCAACACAAATGAGTGATATAAATTACTTAATTTTTAAAACTATCTTGTGAGATAAATACAGTTACTCTCATTCTTTGTTTTTTAAAAAGTGAGATTTAGAGGTGATAAATAAACTGTTCCATTAGAGCCCACAGGCTGAACAACTAAACTATTCTAGATGAAAAGTATATGTCCCCAAAAATGTTTACTTCAATAATTAATTGATTAAATAGGATCTATATTTGATGTAATTAGGCATGCATTTTCTTTATAAATATAAGCTAATTAACCATAGTAATTATCGGTCTATAAAAAAGAGATGACTTTTATCCCCTGAGGTACCAAATGTCACTTAATTAGGATTAGGAAACAAATGAAGGCACATACAGATTAGAGCTGAAAGGCAGAGGAAACAGAGATTCACAAGAAATAAAGAACACAAAAGGCAGGTTCTTAGGAAGCCAGCAGAACCGAGTCCTCGCTGAGTTCTAAACATCTTTCTTCCTCATGTCTGTTGTGATTCAGACCAACCGTGTCAATCTAGTGTCTGAGCACGTGATTCATGCCTAACTCTGAGCACTTCCATGTGCTGTTGCCTGGGCCTGAGATACATTTCTTCCCTTTCTTTTCCAGATCTAATTATCCAATTTGTTTTTCAAAGCCATGTTCAAAGCCATTTCCTGTATGAGATCATCCTTAAGATCAGGGATGTGTCTTATACTTGTATGTACTCCTCATGCTTTACAAATAGCCTGAAACATGTAAGACACTCTGTGAATGTGCTTAAATTAATTAAACTAAGGAGGAAGGAGAATTGAGTTCTGAAGCTTGCAGACTTTGGGGGAAGCAACATAGACATAGGACTGAAATGAGAGATAGGTATTCAAAAGGTAGACCAAATTGATACAGAACAAAAAGCCGTCAATAAAGCTAATTTCCTACACAGCACAGAGGTGGACTTTGTTTGGCACAACACCACGTGGATATCTGCTCAGAGTCTGCCACCCAAAGTCTCCCTGCGTATGTCTCTTACTCTATGAAGAATTATGCACACGTGTTTTTTTACTTTTCTCATTATACATGTTATCTTCTCTCTTATAGTTGATAGCTAAAGTTGACCTGAATCATTTTGATCATAAATATACACGATTCCATCCCTAATAGAATGGCTTCATTTTAATATAACCTTTTTATGAGTCATTATTCATCTCAATTTTGACTAGTCTTATAATCCATTATTAAAAGCTTCTTTTACTCCCCATTCCACCCACCCTCCCTGTACCCAGATTTATATGGAGTTGACTGCTGTGTTAGTTAAGCATCATACAAGGCATGGAAGAGGCTATGATGAATAAAATGTGGTTTCTGACACTAGAAATTTTGGGCTATAGCAGGAAGAATAAGAAAAGATATGTAGTAATTGATCTAAAGAATATAATTTTTGAGTTGCAAAAATAATTGCTAGAGTGTAAAGAGATGAGAGAACTCACTTCTTTTTTTTTTATTGGGGTATAGATGTTTTATAATTTTGTGTTGGTTTCTGCTATACAACAAAGTGAATCAGCTACGAAAATGAAAGTTGCTCAGTCATGTCCAACTCTTTGCAACCCCATCGACTGTAGGCCAGAATACTGGAGTGGGTAGCTGTTCCCTTCTCCAGGGGATCTTCCCAACTCTGGGATCGAACCCAGGTCTCCCACATTGCAGGCAGATTCTTTACCAGCTGAGCCACCAGGGAAGCCCAGAAATACTGGAATGGGTAGCCTATCCCTTCTCCAGAAGATTTTCCTGACCCAGGAATGGAACTGGGGTCTCCTGGACTGCAAGCAGTTTCTTAACCAGCTAAAATACCAGGGAATCAGCTATAGTATACACAAATCCCCTCCCTCTTAAACCTCCCTCCCACTCTCTTCCATCTCAACCCTCTAGGTCTCCACAGAACACCAAGCTGAGCTCCCTGCCCTATACTGCAGAACTCACTTATAAAAAGGAGAATAGGAAGGGCTACATGAAGAATACAACATCTTTTTATTTTTATCCAGTTTTCAAAATGCCATAGACTTTATGTTTATGAGCCCAGGAGCAGCTAGAAGAATTATAAAGGTTTTTCCTACCTCTTTTAAAGGGATTATAAAGGGAATGGCATTCAAATTTAGAGTGACACTGGAAGAAACGGGGACAAAAATGCATGCCATAGAGGATGATTTATAAAGTTATTCAATTCAAGGAAGCAGACGCTCAGAAACTAACGTGACTCAAGATAGTCATAAATCTCTTCCCTTCCCACCCTGAGCCACCATATTGCACATCAAGAGACACCATACATGTCATAGTCTATGTATATGAAAAACCATCAGCAGCCTTCAAGAGTCATTTTAGATATTTTTCCCCTTATTGCTTTCTGATGAAATTTTAATACCACAGATATACTGTGTGTCTTTTATGTACTGTACATATATCTGTGTTTCATAATTAAAAGAGTAAGATTTTTTGTTCTTCCCCTTTACCCGCCTCTCATCAATAAGAACAAATCTTCACCTCCTTGGGAGTGATATGAGAATGTGCTGAGAATGCATGATGGGAAAACAGTATCCATTCCCATTACAGTAGACATCTTTACAGACCATAACGTAAGGGGTTCTGCTGGAGGGGAGACACCCAGATCCCCTATACCACTTTGAAGCTCCAGAGATTGGACAATAATTAAGTGATCCCTATGACAGGCAAATTTAATTTTGAGACATTTTAATTTCAGTCTCAAGTATTAGGTTATCTTAGTTGACATGTAAGTCATATCACAAATGACAACAAAAATATTGCAGATACTGAGAAGTATTCCCACATTTTTACAAGGTTGAAGGAACTTTCCTGAAAGGCTCTAAATCACCTATCACACAGGCTTTCGAATGTATTGCAGACTTTAGTGAAGGATGAAGACTTTCCCTTTATTATGTGGGACAGTTGGCCCTTCCTGATTTTGCATCTCAAGCACCTTCATAAAGATTCAGTAATGTCGTTACTCTGAGCTGGCAAAGACTTTGAAATATCACTTTCATTCTCACTTTTCCTATTAAACTTTTTCATAGAAGAAGTGAATGTGGAGATTTATTTTCTTGCTAATATAAACTGTCTCCCAAATACACAGAGATTAAAAGGTCGGAGTGGTTATTATTATTTTATAGTTTTAAATAACATTTTTTCCATTATGGTAAGTCATGTATCATTATAGATATTTTACGAAATTAAAAAGGTTCTGTTTGGGATTGCTGGCCAGATTCTCTTTTTGTTTTTTCTTCCCATTTTTCAAGCATTGCTCCTTGAAATGGCAAACAACAGCAAAATGCTTTTCCTTTTATTTAATGAAATGATCTGTCTTGAGAATAGATTAGTTTCTCAAGGCCCTATCCAAACATAAGACTCAATGGCCATGATCAAGTTTATTAAATACAAAGAAAATTCTCACACAGAAAACAAATCTAGACTGAAACCTCTAAGGTCCTTTTTAGCTCTTAATGTTCCAAAACCATCATTTCTTTTTTAATATAGCTAGAATCGTGGAAGATGCCAGGTACCAGGTTCAGGTTATAATCTAGGACCATGGAAGATATTTTCACCAGCCATTTTCCTCTTCAATATTAGCCAGAGACCTGGTCTACACTATACCCATAAATCTCCTTTCTTGCCTCGAGTTTTTATGATAGTTGATTACCTTAGGGTTGGGAGATTTTATTGCATAAAGTTTAAAGCATGTGTCCACTTGATAAGGAACACAAAAGTAACTAAAAACTCTCCACTATAAAACATCCAGTATTTCGTACAGTCTAATTCCTTCCTTATCCCCTAAAGACAGTTCTGATTTTATCACATCAGGCCTTCAGTGGCTTCAATTGCCATCAGCAAAAAGTAAATTTCCTTAGCGTGACATACAACGCCAGACTCTCAGCCTCATGCCATCTTCATTTATGATTTTATTCAGGCAGGCCTTTCTCTTACTTTTCCTATGTTACTGGGCTTTTCTAAACAAGGCTTTTCCCCTCCATTTCTGTGTCTCTCTGTTTGTCATTCCTTCTGTTTAGAAATTACTTGCTTTTCACGATGACCACCAACAATTAACGCCTGATACCTCCCTTAACCAGTGGTCACGTAACTAGTCACCCTTCTCTAATGCTGTTGCATTTTGCATGTACCTCCATTGTAGCTCTTGTCTGATAGAATCGTGGTTATTTGCAGGCTCACTCTACTATTAGACAGTCTCTTCTTGAGGGTATGGACAGTGTTAACTCAGTAAAATGCTTGTGACTCTACACATTTACTTATTTTTTAGACTGAACTATATAAAACTGCTAATATTTAATCATTTTTTGACCTACAAAAATTACAATACTTGTATTATTTATGCCCAACCTCATTCTAAAAATACCTCTAAAAAACCTGTTGAAAATACACTGAGACAGACAGTATGCTCACCAGGTATTGCATTAGAAGCTGTATACTTCCTGACTCCCTTGCTACTGGTACGGACCTTACAGTGAGGCCTGGTCAGTAAAGCAACAAAAAGGTGAACAGAATTGTGTCCCTTGGTGGCTGAAACAGTGAAAATAGCACGTGCATTTTTCCAGGGGCTCGTCTCTTGCTATAATGACCAAGGAGACTGCATGTTCCAGACGGTGCAGCTACAGATGGTAAAACTTTTTAGCTTGGGCTGCTGGTGAGATGAACACTTGACTTGAACTTCCTTGGGTTCCCAGCAAAAGGAAAACACCATCTCTTGCAAAGTTTAGTCTCCAAAAAAAATGAAAACCAACTTATAACAGTGCTGTAGATTCTGGATATATATTGAATAGATCAACTTCTTACTATCATTATTTACGTGTGTACTATATATCAGGAAAATAGAGGATAGCAGCATTAACTCTGGAATGATTAAAGGAGTCTTTATGAGAGTTAGTCAGAGAAATCTCTCAACTGTGCCAAGCCTAGTCTAACATGAGATCAATTATCTTTCTATCTCTAGAGGTGTTAACCTTGAATTTCCAATTAGCAAATGATTCTAAACAAAAGAAGGCAGATGTTGCAGTAAACCACTCACTTTGTGCATGCATCTTTAATAAGTTCCTTTTAAAAGCATTCTTTTTAGACAGTGCTCAACTGCATGTTAACAAATCCACAACAAAGAATTTTACATTAAAAAATTCTTAATTCAGAATGAGAATAACACCTCCAGTAATTCTGTGAGAATCACAGAGCACAGAGACTGTCAATAAGATATTAATAACTTTATTCTCCAGACTTTTGGTGGAACCAAGACAGTAATTATCTGAGTTGTTATCTCTCCAGTTACATATTTCCAAATTAGAATATAAAGGCATAATTGTTATGTACTAACAATATATGTGTATATAAGCATTTTAATCAAAAGACTTGTAAGATTAGGGGTCATTTTTATTATCTTCTTTATACTTTGCTTTTTTCAAAATATTAATATTTATCTACATTATTTTTATAATCAGAGAAATACATTTTTAAATACATAAAATTCAAACATTTTAGCCTTTTGATTCAGGTGGTTCTCAGTGCTATCTATCCACCCTTTCTTCCTCATCTATAGTCATAAACTTTAAAGACAGATATGGTATCATACTTACCACTTATTATGCCCTTTACCACCACTGTCTTTCTTTTTTAAAATTTATTTATTTTAATTGGAGGCTAATTACTTTACAACATTGTAGTGATTTTTGCCATACATTGACATGAATCAGCCATGGGTGTACATGTGACCCCTATCCTGAACTCACTTCCCTTCCCACCCCCTCCCTCAAGGTTGTCCCAGTGCACTGGCTTTGAGGGCCCTGTTTCATGCATCAAACCTGGACTGGTGATCTAGTTCACATATGGTAATATACATGTTTCAATGCTATTCTCACAAATCATCCCACCCTTGCCTTCTCTCACAGAGTCCAAAAGTCTGTTCTTTATATCTGTGTCTCTTTTGCTGTCTTGCATACAGGGTAATCATTACCATCTTTCCAAATTCCATATATATGTGTTAATATGCTGTATTGGTGTTTTTCTTTCTGACTTACTTCACTCTGTATAATAGACTCCAGTTTCATCCACCTCATTAGAACTGATTCAAATGCATTCTTTTTAATAGCTGAGTAATATTCCATTGCATGTATGTACCACAGCTTTCTTATCCATTTGTCTGCCAATGGACATCTAGGTTTCTTCCATGTCCTAGCTATAGTAAACAGTGCTGCAATGAACATTGGGGTACACATGTCTCTTTCAATTCTGGTTTCCTCGGTGTGTATGCCCAGCAGTGGGATTGCTGGGTCATATTGCAATTCTACTTCCAGTTTTTTAAGGAATCTCCACACTGTTCTCCATAGTGGCTGTACTAGATTGCATTCCCACCAACAGTATAAGAGGATTTCTTTTTCTCCGCACTCTCTCCAGAATTTATTGTACCTCTGTCTTTCAAAGCTTCTTTGAGGACAGAAACTCTTGTTATAAATAAGCTGGATAGGACTATATAACACAAAACTCTCTGCATCCCCACTGGCAAAGTTCATAGAGAAGACCAATCCTACTTTACTTCTAGATACTCCTGCTTCAGCCGATATGCCCCAGCTTCTCATCCTAAGTAATGTAACATCCCTGCCTATCTAATACAATCTGTAGTCTCTTAGCTCAAAGCCAAAATCATTCAAACTCTTTCTATGCCTTTTTATCCAAGCTATACTATTCATTTCCAGAAATTCACACCCAATCCTCTTACCCTATTCAAAGCAATGGCATCTCTGTATGGCATTCAACTCCTCATATAACGCTTTAATAACAAAGTGGAGAGAACAAGAATATGAGTTTCTTTTTCATATCGGTGGATCTAACATCTGGAACAGTAATCTTTTCACATGGTATTCAATAAGTGGTTATAAAATCAACCTATCAGGAAATCATACCATATTGCAATAATCTCTTGCTCTGTCTAAACTTAGGAAAGGAAAAGGAGCATCTCTGTTCAAGTCAGTAGACCCTCCATGTTTTGAGTAGACAACATTTATGTGCATACATGCACACACACAGTCCTCCAGGTAAGGCTGAGTGGCTCACTAAACGATCCTCATTTTGTCCTCCCAAATCTCCAGTCTCAGTTTCTCCTGTATTTACAGTATCACAGATAATTGTCACTGATCCCAAATAAAGTCTTTATACTCTCTAGTTCAGGCCCTTTTGTTTCCATTACTCCTGAGAGTCAATTCACTTCTCCCACAAAGGGGCTACCAGGCTTTTCCCAAAAGAAATGGAAAAGCCTACATCATTAATACATTGATGGAAAGAGCTGATAGTATATTTGGCTGACACAGCATTCTGGAGGGCAGTTTTGTGATAAATATGAAGTGTTAAACTTCTGCATAAACTATGTCCCCCCAATTTTACTTCTGGTTATTTGTCCTAAGGAAATAATAGTGGACATGGATATGTACAAAGTTTGCTTTAAAATGTTTCTATAAAATTATGTTTTTAGAAGAAAATATTAACAGCTTTTATTTCAACATAATATGATTACATCTTTTGTTTTCTTCTCAATAGGTTTTTTAAATATATTTGAATGTTCCTATAATAAAACTAATCAGACATAAGAATTCCAGTTTCTAACCTGAGGGTAGGACTTGTCCACAGGCAATCGGGACTGTCCACAGCAGGACTGAGTGACTGATTCAAACAACTTCACTTTTTATGTAAAATTTTTCCTCTAGAATCAGAAGAAGGGTGTTGTCAAGCCAACATTTATTTAAGAAGAGTTCTTCTAAAGTAGAAGAAGGGCCATTAATCCAAACTGCTGTAACAAGCAGATCTTTGAAAAAGTCACTTCCAGCTTTAACTATCTGCTAAAATCCTTCTTTAGCCACTCAGGTTAGTAATCCATATTTGCTCTATTATAAATCATCAGCCCCCTGATTTAGTTTGAATTACTGAAAATCCCCCCAAAAAGAGTGCAAATACAGAAATGTTTCCACGTGTTAATGTTCCTGGGAATATTACCTGTCCAAAGGGAATGGCTGACACCCAGTGACTGGTTGATGACAGGGTACAAATGTCTGAAATCCTTACCTCAATTTATAAAAATCCCTGAATTGATATTTCAAATAATGTTCCCTACAATACTGCCTGGGGCAACAATATGATAGAGCCAGGTCATAGCTTACCCACAAAACCTAAGTTTTGAATATTCAGGGAAAGTACACTGGACTTGTTATCAAAAGACATTGGGGCTCAGCAATTACCTTAACTTATTGTGCAAAGCTGTTTGGCCTCTTGGGGCCACAGTGTCATTACTACATCATTTTAAATACATTAAATACATTACAGTGTATTCAAAATGGAATAATTCCTACTTCTCAAGTATATTGTGAGGATTAGATAAGAAAGGTCTGGCTCATGGTAAATATTTATTAAAATAAGAATATGCTAGCAAAAATAGTAACTGACCACAGAAAATTGTTTTCAGCTTGTCCAGTGAGCTGGTTGTCATTTTCCTTTACAATGCCTTTTTTCTATTTCTTCTGGCATTTTCTTGACTGGTAAGGTCAGGTACTGGTAAAGAATACAGCCTTAGGAATGAAAAGACTTAGGTTTCAATCCAAGCTGTGAACCTGTGATATGGAATAAAGCTTTCTGGGTTACAATGACCTTAACTACACAAAGCAGGATAGCTATTTATGTGAAGGTATCCTGAAGTTACAGAATTGCATGATCTTATCTTTTCACCTTTTTTTTGATACAAATTATGAATCAAGCTTGAACCTCTCTAGTTTCTCTTTGCCCATTAAACAGCACCCCTCTCCAAGTATCTGTAAGTATTCCAGTCACAGCTTAGCTGTGAAAATGTAATAGAGGTTTAGAGAGAGGCTCTGAGAATGCCATGATGCACTTCAGCTTGAACTGCTTCCAGTGGAGCCATTGGCAAACAGATCTTTCTCTTCCTCCATGTCACAGTTATGAGTTGGGAACTAGCTGGGTTTGATTCACTACACGTCTCAACTAACCTTCCAGTTCACTGGCTAAGCTGTTAGGTAAAACTTGGATCCCTCTAGTTCTTGCCCTGGGCATCATATATGCATCCTTTACCTTGATCGCCTCAGTCAGTGCTTTTTCCCTTTAACTCACGCAAGCTTCTGGAATGTTTTCTTCTTATCATCCACAACAAAATATCTTTCAAAACTGAGATCTCAGAGCCTCAGAAAAGAAACCGGTTAAGGTATCTTAGGTCATTTATCTGCATCTTGAAGAGGTATTATTCCTATGATCTATTGTTTTCTTTCAACAAAATTTCCTCTCTGAGATCCCTGTGTATCTCTTGGTGCCTCTGATTATTTCTGATTTTGAATAGCAGTATTTTAGACTTAATATAATAGATATATACTGAGAGTTCATGCCAGTATTACTTTGGGGACCAAATTTAACTGGTACCTAAATTTACAAATTGTTACCTTTCATTTTTAAGCTAATATTTTACTTTCAATATTTACTTCATAGCAAAATTTCTACAATTCACTTAAAAGGCACCTTGGTAAAGAGGAAATGACCTATTAGACTTTTGAGTTATAGGTTGGATCTGATTCTGTGAGTTCTAGCGAGTTTCCATAAAAGAAACCCCTGTATGAAACATGTAACAGCTTGAAATGTCTCATTTCTTGGAAAGCTTGCCTAGAATTTAAGAGAAAAATATCCAAGACAGTTGTAGAACTACCACTTGCGGAACAGGCACCAATATCATAAGACATTGCTTCTGAAAGTACTGTCTAGCCAAAAGCCCTTGCTAGCAAACAAAACATTTTAAGAATGCCAGAATGTTCAACAAGAGTGGTGGTTCCCTGGAAGTAGCTGAGGTTGTAGCAATGATTAAGACAACTTTGGAACCCTGGTCTATAGGAACAAAGGTATTAAGTGCAGGCCTTTGTGGAACACATACTTAGGTGGTTGGTAAGTGAGGTACCGCAGACAGTGAACAAAGTTCAAGGAGGCTGTAAATGATGGAGGTGGTCTTGACAACTGTTGGAAGTTAGCTAGGGGCTTACCCAGTCCCTCCCTGTGGTTTCTGCAGTGCTACCTAAGGTCATACCTTTAGGAACCAATACAGAATGTTATGTGTTGATGTAAACCAAAGTAAAGCAAACTGAAACGGAATAATTGTGGCTTTAATCTTGATCTTTGTTTGATAGTTCAGTTCAGTTCAGTTGCTCAGTCATGTCCAAACCTTTGCGACCCCATGGACTGTAGCATGCCAGGCCTCCCTGTCCATCACCAACTCCTGGAGCTTGCTCAAACTCGTGTCCATTGAGCCAGTGATGCCATCCAAGCATCTCATCCTCTGTTGTCCCCTTCCCCTCCTGCCTTCAATCTTTCCCAGCTTCAGGGTTTTTTCCAATGAGTCAGTTCTTCACATCAGGTGGCCACAGTATTGGAGTTTCAGCTTCAGCATCAGTCCTTCCAGTGAATATTCAGGACTGATTTCCTTTAATATTGACTGGCTTGATCTTCTTGCAGTCCAAGGGACTCTCAAGAGTCTTATCCAACACCACAGTTCAAAAGCATCAATTCTTTGGCGCTCTACTTTATTTATGGTCCAACTCTCACATCCATGCATGACTACTGGAAAAACCATCCTAGTGCTGACATTCACCAGCAATATGATTTGGGACAAGTTCCTTCAACTTTCTAGGCCTTGCTTTTCTTATCAATAAATTAGACAAAGTAATGCATATCTTATAAGGTCATTGTGGGGATAAAATTCAAAAGTATATATAAAATACTTCCTATGTAATAGGTCCTTAATAAATGGCAGCTATAATTACAATTAGGGTAATGATGAGAACTAGTTGGGTTTGATTCACTACATGTCTCAACTAACCTTCCAGTTCACTGGCTAAGCTGTTAGGTAAAACTTAGTGCTAACAGTGATTTTTAAACAAATATCACAGGGTTTGGCACACAGTAAGAAATTATCACTTCTTTTTCTTCCCTTCTCATTTGAGATTACTTCATGTCTAATATTTACAGTGTAATCTACCAATAGTTTTTCTCCCTGATGTCCCAAAGAAAAATATACTGTATTTTTCTCTAAGGAGTTTTAAAAATCTTCTCTAAGAAAGATACTCTGTTGTGTTTTAGGCTAGAAGTGGGGGAAATGGCCTTTGGAGGCAGAACACTTGATTTTTTTCCCCTTTCACTATTCTCTAAGTTGTAATGAACATCTGTGTTAGAGTCATTTTTCTCTTATATGAGGAGAATATTAATTGCACCAATCTCCTGAACCTTGCTGCATCCAAAATATAATGACAGTAGCTACCATTTGAGAACACTTGCAGTGCATAGGTGTACCATCTTCTTTAATGATTACAATATTATTACATGATTATTGCTGCCATTTTCATTTTTCAGATGAGGAAAATTTGGCTGATAAAGGTAAAATACAACTGGACCTAGGTCACATAGCTAATAGGCAACAGAGTTGGGATTGAAACTTCTGTCTGACTCTAAAGAATATGCTGATATTCACTATGCCATACATCTCCTCGGCGAAGATGGAAACACTAAGAAAGCTTATTCTCTTAGGGAACTATAAAATAATAAAAATTGAGTGAACCAAATGTCAACTTGCTCATTAAGATAGGAAGTACACACAATATAAAAATGATAAATCAGTTAACTTTTTTTTTACAGCCTCAGTGTTCCATGAGAAAACTAAACTCATCAATCTTTCCCCCAACTAATCTTTTCAACATTAATAATTTCCTAAAGTAAATTATGAACTGGGAATTAATTTAATGAGCTTTTCTTCCTAATGACATAAGCCTCATATCATCATAGTTTCCAAAGCAAATTGCCATTTAAGTTATCAAAAAATGTGGACTGTAGGCATCTATGGAACTCAGAGTTAAAAACAGATTTCAATAATTAGAATTTCTCATTGAAGTGGACCTTTTCATTCTAAAAAAAAAAAAGGTGTGTTAAAATAGCTGGCAGCTTAAATTCCTTAGCAATTTAAGGATGTTGCTTCTTGTCATGTGTTACCTGCTCCACAAAACACACGCTGCCAATTTAAAATATGGCTTGTATACAATTTTTAATGCACAATTATAATTTTTGATGATCCATGTACACGGGCTATACTGGATCATGCCATTTGCATAAAATGTCAGTCAGATTGGTAGTTAGTTCACCCTTTTGCTGTCCTTGACACAACACACAAAATGCTGAATCCCATACTGTCATTAGTGATGACAATCAGAATAAAAACCAGTCACCCACTTTTAGCTAAAAGAATGAAAAACTGAATCACCTCTGATTTGTCAAATCATTTCACAGAGTAACAGTACCATAAATAAACTATATTAGTCCTACAAAGGGATTAAAATTCTCACCATAACATTTATGAGCAAGCCATTATATTTGAGGAAGAAGAGATTAAATCAAAAGGTTTGGATACTTTTAAAATATATTAGTACTTGAAAAGGATTAAATAACTTGATGTATCATCTCTCCAGTCAATCTACATTGTTCATTTGCATTTTAATACCCACTGTGGACAAGATGCTTTCCATAAGGGGAATGACTGAACAGTTTTAAAAGATTGAGTTCTCTATGCTAAGGGATGAGTAATTTACCAAGTTTATAAGAGAGGTGGAATATGATGGTGAAGGATCTTGAAACATATGGGAAATGGTTGAGGAAAATGGATTTATTTAGCCTCAAGAAAATTCAGCAGAGGACATCCTAGGTGCTCTCATTTATTTAAAACTGTCATATGGAAGTAGATTAATATACAAAACAAAGGCAAATAGAAGACACAAGGAAGCCAGTTTCTACTCATCATAGGAGGAGACTTTGTAAATATTAGAGCTGTGCATGACTGTCCACTCTGCATATCGTTGGAAATACCCAAACATAAGTTGAGGTTGAGAACACTATAGGGAAAAATTATTGTATACAAGAAAAAAATCTAGGTAGATGACTGGCCAGTAATGTTTCCTTCAGTGCTAAATTTCTCTGTTCTAGAGCTTAAAAAGACACAGACATGAAATTACCCAAAAATAATTTTAAAAGAATATGACAGAAATTAACAAATGCAAAAGAGAAAAATCCACACTGAGTGTGAAGTCTTGTCATAGGTTGGGTTTCTCCAGAAGGTGACTGTAAGACTGAATTTAGTTTGCTGAATGCTTATCTGGGCTGAGGACAATTTCTGTAGACAGGAGAAATAGGAAATAGCATTGAGGGAGAGAAAAGTTAAGCAAAGAGTTAGGACCAGTGACAGCCTCAGCCTACTCCGAAAGTTGCTCTGAAATTCGAATATCCCTTAAGAGTTGTCCTGAGTTGGGCCAAGATGGTCAGTTCTTCATACAGATTTATCAGTCATTCACTGGATGTGGATCCAAGGCAGAGAGGTAACCTTGCACAAGGTCACTTGTGCAGCTGAGGTCAAGGCTGCTGAAAGAGCTAACAGCTGGAGGCTTTCAGCCAGCAGCACTCCCAACAGTTGGGGCCATAAGTCCTGCACTGAAAGGAGGCCTGGGGGACACATCATGGTGTCCACCAAGTCCACCCTGTGTGCAAATTGATCTATTTATTGATAAACAATTTGTGAGCGACTTCATGGATTCTAGCAGACCTGTCGTCTTAAATGGATTTTACAGAGGAGGAAAATTAGTGGAACCAACGGCAGACACTGCAGCCGGTCTCAGAGGCACAGCTGACCTCATTGTCTCCCCATCAGAGGACCCACGCTCTTCATTCTAGATGCCAGGTTGGTAACAATATCAACTCAATCAACAATGGTGAGTAAAAATCCGTATTCTTGGGTACAAGCAGAGACCCATTTGCACTATGCATCTCTTGCATCAGATCCTGTGAGCCAGACTCTTTAAGGAGTCAGGGAAAAGGGGCTGTTGGGACCAAGAGCACGCAGATGTTTCTCATCCTGGACTCCTATGCCGACCCCCCATTATATCTCCTGAAATGCTGCAAGACGCGGCTTCCTCTGGGAAGAGTGAGCTGGCGGAGGCAGCAGTTAAGGCCTGATTTTCCAGTTCTCAGAGCCTCCCAGGTACCTAGCAAAGCCCAGCCCGTCCTCTTCCTGCCCCTCCAACGGGGCTCCTGCTCATTCTTTGCACCCGCCCTGAAGCAAAGAGCACGTGTGAAGGCTCCAGTTTGTCTTCCTGGGAAGCCCCACACTCCACGCCCCCACCAGGCCCTGGGCCCGGTCCTCGGGTACCGCTTGGGCTACTCAAAAGAAGGGAACATTTCCTGACAGAGGGGCATGGGCAGCAGGGCTGAGTCAAAAGAAAGAGAGGGGCTCTGAGGCTGTTCCGGGGGAGGTTCCGGCAGCAGGCGGCCTCCTGGGAGAATTCCTGACACCTCGCAGCTGCTGGGAGGAAAAACTGCCCTGAGAATACTGTAACCCTGTGCTGAGCTGTTATACTGCTAAAGCATTTGACCTGCTAGAGCTAAGCCTGTGATGCCATAGCCAATATCCTGGGGTTTGCCTAGAAGGTGATGGACTCCCAGCCTGCGCTGTCTTTGCCGTGACCAGGTTGCAGATGTTACTGCCCTTGACCTACACTGGGACGAAGCCTTGTCCTTCTCTCTCTGCGGAGGCTCACAGGACAGCTGCTGTTGTGGCTCTGGCCTTTGGGTCAGGGGGAGGGTGTTGTGGGGAAACCACTTTGCATGGTTTCCTGAGATGCGGCAGGCAAGCGCCGGAGGGAGAGGCCCCAGGTAACGGTGGTGGACTATGACTACGTGCTACTTGTGTAACAACCGACTTGAATCTTGATAGAGCATTTTTATCTTAAAAAGGATTGTTGCAGGGCCCACTTGACTTTATGACTTAGAGAATCTGAGAGAACTGAGCCAATAATGCACCCTTGAGGCTGTGTGGTCACTTGGTACCCGGTGGTTAGGTAGTTCATTTCTGCAAAGGCACATGGGGAGTTGTTTTTCAGAAACTATTAAAGCCTCTGCAGATGGTATGACCTTGCTCCATGATTCTGTGTTGTTGATGTCCCATTGGTGGTTGGCATACACTCCAAATGCTATCTTTTCCCACAGCTGGTAAGGCCACAGGGTATGCCTGGTTTGTTTCAAATAGCAAGGCTATTTCCATCATAGCCTGGTCTCCCTACACAGCTTTTCCTATTTGGGTCCCACTCAGAGCCTCCATGTCACTTGGTGTACACGTCAATACAGCGTTCCTAGTTGTTGATTCCTTTAGAATCTGAAGAAGCCTATATGTCATTCTACCTCTTTCTTTGTACTGGGATGTGCAAGAGGCAATAATTTATCTTTTACTTGGCACGGAATGCCCTAGAATGCCCGTGGCCACTACAGTTTTACCAGTGTGACCTATCCCTGAGTCCTTAGGGTTTATCTCTCATCCTCTGGAGCACAGGGGTCTTAACAAGAGCTCTGACATGTTAGCCACTTCTCACTCTCACTAGCATGCATTCATTGATACAGATAGTGATTCAGCATGGTATTTTGCAAGAAGTTAGACTAAACTCTAAATATATACTGTTGCCTTACCGTTGTCTGAATTCAACTATTTCTGATCCCCTAATCTGATAGTTATGGGAAAGAATACGTTTGATGAATCAATGGCTGTATTCTGTGTACCTGGGGCTGTTTTAATACGCTCAAGATAAGATGTTACACATGGCATGGTGGCTGCAATTAGGGCTATACCTTGGTTGAGTTTGCGATAGTCTAATGCCATTTTCTAGAATCCATCTGGTTATCACAAGGGGCCAGGCTACTGAAGAAGGTGTAGAACTGACTAGAAGCATTGACTCTGCATTCTGTAGACTGTTGAATGGCATGAATTTCCATCAGTCCCAGGCATGTGGTAGTATTTTTGATTTGCTCTGTTGGAAGGGAGTTTCACAGTATCAGAAACTTCCTACTTAGAATTCACACCAAAACACCTTTTAACCCCACATGCCAAACATCCTTTGTAGGTGTTGTAACGTCACCAAGGATGTCTATTCTGACTACATTTGGGACCAGGAAAATGACCACTAGGTGGATCCATGTACCCAGTGAATCCTTTGAGTCAGTTTTCCTTTTTTTCCATTTCTTGGGCTTCCATATGCCCCCATGTTAACAGATCATGTTGACACTTTAGACTTCTAGGTACCAATTTAATTCAGACTCTTTACCCATCATTCCATAAAATGTTTGACTATTTACCTTCCCCTAGGGCACAATGACCCTAACATATAGTTTGGTCTTCTTTGTTAATCCAATCTGAAAATCTTTGTCTTTTGGTGTGCTTATACCAATTTTATTTAATGTAATTATTGATACATTTCAATTTTGGCTCATAATTTTATTGTTCTCTTCATCTTTCTGTTTTTCTTTTTTCTGTTTCTTGCCTGATTTATTGTGGATTATTTGAATATGTTTGAGTATTTTAATTTGTCTATGTGAATTTTTATTGTATGCCTTTATTTAAATTTTGTTAGTGACTACTTCAGGGATTACTATACACCAAATTTTTCAGCTCTACTTGAGGTTAATATTTTACCTCTTCAAGTGAAATGTAGAATCATTATGGCTATGTAGGTCTCTTTACCCTATTTCTTTATTTTGTAGTTGTCATATGCATTATACATGACAGGAAGTGTAGGGGAAGGGAATAGGACATGAACAAGAAAGTAATAAAGAAGAAAGAGTAGGTAAGAAGGAACAATGAAAAAGTATCTAGCTTCTTAATATTGATTAGTTCTACTAACAGAAATACTGGTAAGTTCTACTACAATTCTTGGGGGAGGGGTTTGAAACATACTGAGGTTTTAAATAAAATTAAAGCTCTTATTTTCACTCCACCTACCAAGGATACAATATCCACACTAAACATGCTCCTATTTCATTCATCAATATGCAGATTTTATATTTTGGCCAGGGTTAAGAAAGGCTTGCAGGTTGACAAGTTGGAGTGGAGTGGGGTGCTTTAGAGAAGATAAGTACATTTAAAATCAGGAAAATCAATTGAAAACTCCATCAGACAATTTTATAGGCTTTGCTTTCCATAATCATATAAATTTTAAAGAACTAAATAAGATACGTTTATTTTGTATGCCTTATTTATTTACTGTTCTGTGTCTCTTTCTGAAGTTCCAAATTTCCTTCTGATACCATTCTTCAGCCTACACAACTTCTTTATTTCAGAAAAGGTCTTCTGGGGGCAAATTCTCTTTATTTCATCTTGTGTTCTAAGTCGCTTCAGTTGTGCAGCTCACCAGGCTCCTCTGTCCATGGGCTTCTCCAGGCAAAGATACTGGGGTGGATTGCCATGCCCTCCTCCAGGGGATCTCAGACCAGGGGATCAAACCCACGTTTCCTGTGGCTCCTGCACTGCAGGAGGATTATTTACCACTGAGCCACTGGGGAAGCCCAAAGTGAAAGTGAGAGTTGCTCAGTCCTGTCCGACTCATTGCAACACTGTAGACTATATAGTCCATGGAATTCTCCAGGCCAGCATACTGGAATGGTTGCCCTTCCCTTCTCCAGGGTATCTTCCCAACCCAGGGATTGAACCTAGGTCTCCCACATTGCAGGCAGATTCTTTACCACCTGAGCCGCCAGGGGAGATGGCCTTATTTCTCCTTTATTTCTGAAGGCTATTTTACTGGATAAAAATTCTGGGCAGGTAACTTTCTCTTTGGAATTCCAAGATATTTCCCCACTGTTTTACACCCCTCGTGGTTTCTGGTGAGAAATCTAAGGTCATTCAAGTTGGCTTTCCCCTTTAGGTAATATGTTGCTTTCCTCTGGCTGATTTTAAGATTTTTTTCCTCATTTTTATTTTTTAGTAGTTTGATTATGATGTATTGAGATGTAATTTTCTTTGCATTTATTCTGATTAGATGTCACCACATTTTTTGTATCCGTTTAATTATATCTTTAACCAAATTTTGGAAAATTTAAGCCATTGTTTCTCTCTTTGTCAAAACTTTTTTAATTGAAAGATAATTGCATTACATAATTTTGTAGTTTTCTGTCATACATCAACAAGATTCAGCCATAGGTATACACATGTCCCTGCCCTGCCGGCCCTCCCTCCCATCTCCCTCCCCTTGCCACCCTTCAGCCTGTCACAGCACCCTTGTTTGAGTTTCCTGAGTCATACAGCAAATTCCCAGTGGCTATCTATTTTACATATGGTATTGTAAATGTCTATGTTTCTCTCTCCATACATCTCCCTTTCTCCCTCCTCTCCTCCCTCTATGTCCATAGGTCTGTTCCCTATGTCTGTTTATCCATTGTTGCCCTAAAAATAAATTTAAGCCATCGTTTCTTAGAATATATTTTCTACATTGATTTTTCCCTTCTATTTTTCTGGCACTTCACTGACATATATGTTAATTATCCAATCTGGAAAAAAAGTTTCAGATTGGAAATTTTCAGTTGTTCTATCTTCAAGTTAATTGATTTTTTCCTCTGCCATATCCATTTTGCAAGTGAGCTATATGTGCTTTTTGTTATTTCCATTATTGTATTTATCAGTTCTAAAATTTTCATTTATTTACTTCTTTATAATTCCTACTTCTTTCTTGAGAACTTCTATCTTCCTATTCATTTCAAGAATGTTTTCCATTACTTCATGAGGCATGGTTACAATCTCTGCTTTATATTATTTGATAATTCCAGCATCTGAGTCATCTCAGGGTTAGCATCTGTGAATTTTCTAGCATCTGTGATTTTTTATTAAGATTTTACAGGTACTTGTATATTAAGTTCAATTGTATACAGAACTTTTTGAATATTATGAGATGGTTAAATTCTTCAGAGAATGTTGTTGGCATTTTGTTTTAGCAGCAGCTGACCTCATTAGTTTCAGATGCAAGTCTTAACCTGTTTTTTGTGGGCTATAGATTACAGGCCAGTTTAGTTTTCAAAGTTTATACAGTGCTGTTTGTGCCAGTTTGGGAACTCATCAGTGGTTTAAGCCAGCAGTCCCCAACGTTTCTGGCACAAGCGACTGGTTTCATTGAAGATGATTTTTTCATGGAGAGGGAGTGGGAACGATGGTTTGGGGATGATTCAAGTACATTATATATTGCGTATTTTATTTCTATTATTATTACATCAGCTTCACCTCAGATCATCAGGCATTAGATCCTGGAGGTTGGGGACCCCTGATTTAAACTACAGTGTGACAGCAAAAAAAGGAGGAAGTCAAGAGCTACCTGGAGTAACAGGCAAATTTGGCCTTGGAGTACAAAACAAAGCAGGGCAAAGGCTAATAGAGTTTTTCAAGAGAATGCACTGATCATAGCAAACACCCTCTTCCAACAACACAAGAGAGGGCTTTACACATGGACATCACCAGATGGTCAATAGCAAAATCAGATTGATTATATTCTTTACAGCCAAAGATGGAGAAGCTCCACACAATCAGCAGAAACAAGACTGGGAGCTGACTGTGGCTCAGATCGTGAACTCTTTATTGCCAAATTCAGACTTAAATTGAAGAAAATAGGGAAAATCACTAGACCATTCAGATATGACCTAAAACAAATCCCTTATTATTATAAGTGGAAGTGACAAGTAGATTCAAGGGATTAGATCTGATAGAGTGCCTGAAGAACTCTGGATGGAGGTTTGTGACATTGTACAGGAGGCAGTGATCAAGACCATCCCCCAAAAAAGAAATGCAAAAAGGCAAAATGGTTGTCTGAGGAGGCCTTACAAATAGCTGAGAAAAGAAGAGAAGCTAAAGGCAAAGGAGAAAAAGAAAGATATACCCATTTGAATGCAGAGTTCCAAAGAATAGCAAGGAGAGATGAGAAAGACTTCCTCAGTGATCAATACAAAGAAATAGAGGAAAACAATAGAATAGGAAAGACTAGAGATCTCTTCAAGAAAATTAGAGATACCAAGGGAACATTTCATGCAAAGATGGGCTCAATAAAGGACAGAAATGGTAGGGACCTAACAGAACCAGAAGATATTAAGAAGAGGTGACAAGAAAACACAGAGGAACTATACAAAAAAGATCTTCATGACCCAGGTAACTAAGATAGTGTTATCACTCACCTAGAGCCAGACATCCTGGAATTCAAAGTCAAGTGGGCCTTAGGAAGCATCACTATGAACAAAGCTAGTGGAGGTAATGGAATTCCAGTTGAACTATTTCAAATCCTAAAAGATGATGCTGTTAAAGTGCTCCACTCAATATGCCAGCTTATTTGGAAAACTCAGCAGTGGCCACAGGACTGGAAAAGGTCAGTTTTCATTCCAATCCCAAAGAAAGGCAATGCCAAAGAATGTTCAAATTACCACACTATTGCACTCATCTCACACACTAGCAAAGTAATGCTCAAAATTCTCCAAGCTAGGCTTCAACAGTACATGAACCATGAACTTCCAGATGTTGAAGCTGCATTTAGAAAAGGCAGAAGAAGCAGAGATCAAATTGCCAACATCCGTTGGATCATTGAAAAAGCAAGAGTTCCCCCAAAACATTTACTTTTGCTTTATTGACTATGCCAAAGCCTTTGACTGTGTGGATCACAATAAACTGTGGAAAATTCTTCAAGAGTTGGAATACCAGACCACCGGACCTGCCTCCTGAGAAATCTGTATGCAGGTCAAGAAGCAACAGTTAGAACTAAACATGAAACAGACTGGTTTCAAATTGGGAAAGAAATACATTAAGGCTACATATTGCAACCCTGCTTATTTAACTTACATGCAGAGTACATCATGTGAAATGCCAGGCTGGATGAAGCACAAGATGGAATCAAGATTGCTGAGAGAAATATCATTAACCTCAGATATGCAGATGACATCACCCTTATGGCAGAAAGTGAAGAACTAAAGAGCCTCTCGAAGAAAGTGAAAGAGGAGAGTGAAAAAGTTGGCTTAAAACTCAACATTCAGAAAATTAAGATCATGGCATCTGGTCTCATCACTTCATGGCAAATAGATGGAGAAACAGTGGAAACAGTGGCAGACTTAATTCTTTTGGGCTCCAAAATAACTGCATATGGTGACTGCAGCCATGAAATTAAAAGATGCTTACTTCTTGAAAGAAAAGTTATGACCAACCTAGGCAGCATATTGATAACCCTGTATGCAAGACAGTAAAAGAGACGCAGACATATAGAACAGTATTATGGACTCTATGGGAGAGGGTGAGGGCAGGATGATATGGGAGAATGCCATTGAAGCATGTAAATTATCATATGTGAAACAAATCGCCAGTCCAGGTTCGATGCATGATACAGGATGCTCAGGGCTGGTGCACGGGGATGACCCGGAGGGATTGGATGGGGAGGGAAGTGGAGGGGGGCTTCTGAAAGAGGAACACATGTACACCCATGGTGGATTCAGGTCAATGTATGGTAAAACCAATACAATATTGTAAAGTTAAAAAATAGATAAATAAACTAATTTAATAAAAAAAATAAAAATAAAAAGCAGAGACATTACTTTGCCAACAAAAGTCTGTCTAGCCAAGGCTATGGTTTTTCCAGTAGTCATGTATGGATGTGAGAATTGGACTATAAAGAAAGATGAGCACTGAAGAATTGATGCTTTTGAACTGTGGTGTTGGAGAAGACTCTTGAGAGTCCCTTGGACTGCAAGGAGATCCAAGCAGTCAATCTTAAAGGTAATCAGTCCTGAATATTCATTGGAAGGACTGATGCTGAAACTCCAGCACTTAGGCTACCTGATGGGAAGAAGTGACTCATTTGAAAAGACCTTGATGCTGGGAAAGATTGAAGGCAGGAGGAGAAGGGGATGACAGTACATGAGATGGTTGGATGGCATCACCAACACAATGGACATGAGTTTGAGTAGGTTCAGGGAGTTGGTGATGGACAGGGAAGCTTCGGGTGCTGCAGTCCATGGGGTTGCAAAGAGTCAGGCACGACTGAGCAACTGAACTGAACTGAACTGTGACAGCAAATTTCAGGTTAATACCATGCTTATGCAGTTCAGAGGATAAGCCTGTGGCTTTATACACAGGTTTAGGAATCGCTTGCAACAGATCCTTCCTCTGTGATTTCCCCCATACTCTCTGACTTCAGGAGGTCCTATTTGCTGACCTTCTGGCTATTGGGCTGAAGTTTTAGTGTCCTGTTTTCTCATAAACCCCTGGAGAAGGAAATGGCACCCTACTCCAATATGCTTGCCTGGAAAATCTCATGGACACAGGAGCCTGGTGGGCTGCGGTCCATCGGGTTGCAAACAGTCAGGCAAGACTGAGCGACTAACACTTTCACTTTGTTATAAACTTCCTATTATTGAATATACCTCAGCATTAAAGTGGTGAGAGAAAAAAGAGAGCAATAGCCTGAATTTTCCCCAAAATCCTTGGACTACAGGGACTTCTTTTCTGAGTTCTTTTTGTCAGAAAGCAGGATTTTATCTCATGGTTTTACTGCCTGAGTGACCGCTACTCCTATCCTTGCTATGCAGATGCAGCTTCCTAACTGGGGCTTGCATAAGGCTTGGGCTGTGTGGCTTTTTTAAAAAAACCTGGAATTTCCTATGGAAATCAAAACCACAATGAGGTGTCACTTCACACTCCTGGGAATGCTGTTACTAAAAAGTCAAGAAATAACAAGTGTTGGTGAGAATGTGGAAAAACAGGAACCCTCATATATAGTTATTAGAATGTAAATTGATGCAACCACTGTGGAAAACAGTATGGAGTTTCCTCAAAAAAATTAATAGAACTACCAAACAATCTAGCAATTCCATTCTTGGGTATTTATTTGAATAAAATGAAAACACTATTTCAAAAAGAGATATGCACCCCTATCTTCATCACAGTGTTGTTTACAATAGCCAAGATAAAGAAATAACCTAAGTGTCCATCAATGGATGAACACACACACACACACACATACACAAAATGGAATACTACTTAGGTGTAAAAAGATGAAGTCTTGCCATTTATAATAATATGTGTGGGTCTTGAGGGTATTATACTAAGTGATGTAAGTCATATAGAGAAAGACAGATACTGTATGATTTCACTGATATGTGGAATATAAAAAAGAAAACCCCAAATAAGTAAACAAAACACAACAAACCCATGGTTGACTCGTGTCAATGTATGGCAAAAACCACCGCAATATTTAAAGTAGTTAGCCTCTAATTAAAATAATTAATTAAAAAAAACCAAATACATAGATACAGAGAACAGAGTACTAGTTAACCAGGGGATGAAATGGGTAAAGGGAAAAACTATAAGTTGACAGATAGCAACTTAATTTTGGATGGTGAACATGCTAGTTTATACAGAAGTCAAAACATAATATACACATGAAACTTATATAATGTTATAAAGCAATATTATCTCAATAAAAACCCACCCCCCCAAAAGAAACAAAACTGGAGCTTCCTCTACAACTATTCTATAAGGTTCTCTTTCCTCATTCTCTGGACAGAAGAGAGAATTTCTTGGTAATTTTTCTGTTCATACCCACAAGTTTGTCATGTCTTAAAACCTGAGATCATGGGAGTCATGGCAGGAAAAATAAAAACAGGTGACTCATGGCTGTATTAGTTATTCTTCATGTTTTTATTTCCTTCCTAAATCTACTTGCTATTATTATATATATTTGAAAGTTCTCAGTTAGTGCCTTGTTATACTTATAATAAGTTTGGGGGAAATAGGGTAGATTGTGTTTGTGTGTGCCTGTGTGTGTGTGTGTGTGTGTGTGTGTGTATGCACATGTGTGAACTCATGGACTGTAGCCAGCCAGTCTCCTCTGTCCATGGAATTTTGCAGGTAAGAATACTGGAGCAGGTTGCCATTTCCTTTTCCAGGGGATCTTTTCAACCCAGGGATCGAAACTGCATCTCTTAATCTCCTGTGTTGTAGGCAGATTCTTTACCACTGGGCTACCTGGGGATTTAGGCTATACTTACTCCATCTTAATTAAAATTCAAACCTCAAAAAATTGAAGCTTGAGATTTAGAAATGAATTAATGGGAACCTCACAAAAGAACGACTAAGTCATTACTATTCTGATAAATTAGGGTCATAACATTTAAGAAACCTAAAAACTCACTGTAAGGAAGATTCAATAGTTTTTTCTTATTAAATGCTTTTTACTTAGTTGGTTGGATTTTGAATTATCCTGTAGTTTCAGTTCTTCTCATGCATTAAATTATTTCACTACTCCTTGACATAATAAGGACCGGGTGTTTTGTTTGACAAATGATTCATTTGACCTATTTATGAATAAATGGAATTGTTTGACATTTCTACCACAAAGAGTAAAGATATTTTAATTTTTCTATATTATTTTTCTTCCTCAGTGAAATGACTTCTTAAATGTTAAGAATTTTAGTCACTTTTGAGAGTAAATTGCTTTATAGCAAAAATGGTTTTAACATCTATATATTGGAATAAATTACATAACAGCATCTGCTTGCTCTATGCACAACTTTAAAAATTTTAGGTACATTAAAACAAGAAAGAACATTGACTGTAATACTATCCCTTTATGATGCACTAAATTCTAAATTGAATACTTTTCATAATAAAAAGGAACAGTTTAAATTTTAACAATTGCCATACCTCCTATAATTTCTACCATTTCAAATTCTCATAAATATTTTAATCTTGATAATGAAATGTATTAATTGTTTTGTAAAAAGCTTTCTGTATTCTACCTCTTACTCACAATCATTCAAAGCGAGTTACTTCATCTGTTGGTGCTGCAGCTTCTCTGCTATACAATTGTAATAGCACCCACCATTTTACATGATTGTTACTAGGATTCCATGAGGATACAATATCTGTGAAATGGACAGGCGTAGTAATTTGTAGTAACTAACGGTTATAATGTATTATTGCTTCTCCATGCTACCACTATGGCTTCTCATTATCAAACTCACCCACTGTCAATAGATGACATTTGTGCTATTCTTGATGTCCCCAGCTACGCCAAACATAAAGCCTCTGACACCATCATGTAGGTGCTCTTAATAGAATCCTCATGCATTGTCCATTTAGAAGAACGTATTGGGTACACAGCATTACTGTCAGTTTCTAGTTACCAGTTGTTTTTAGGAAATCTATGATGACAAGACTTATATTGATGACATTACAAAGCTAAAATGAGTCAAAGGGACAATTGAGCTACTTTCAGGAGTACAAAGGAAATCATGTATTCAACATATATTTCCTGAGCTCCAGCTCTATACCAAGAACTGGGCTAAGATCTGAAATTAAAATGCTGACAAAATGTGTCTACACACAGATTTGTGGAGAAATCAGAACTCTCTAAACTATAAATTCCTTCAGATAAGGATCATCTTTCATTCATCTTAGTGCTCTCAGCATTTAGCAGAATTTCTGACATATGATAAAGTAGTAAATTAAATTTTTGAGTTATATTTCATGGCTAACTTTTATTGCTAAGTAGCATCATTTTTAAGACCTGGACTGGACATGACTTGAGCGACTAAGCACAGTGGTAAAGAGCCCACATGCCAATGCAGGAGACAATAAGAGACGTGAGTTTGATCCCTGAGTCAGGAAGATCCCCTAGAGGAGGGAACTGCAACCTGCTCCAGTATTCTTGCCTGGAGAATCCCATAGACAGAGGAGCCTGGAAGGCTACAGTCCATGGGGTCACAAAGAGCTGGACATGACTGAAGCAACTTAGCATGCATGCAGGGTCATACCCTTTCTACAAAATATAACCCCAGTAGTAAAATCTGAAACTGTTTTGATAGACTTGGAACAGGTCTGCTTCTCTCAACCTTGTGGCAGTATACCTAAGGGACCTAACTTGAAGACTATCCTTCTAAAGAAGTACCACCACTTATCACATCAGATGTGAAGAATGTCTTGTTGAATGGTATCTGCATAATCTAGCTTTTCATCAGTACCTCCCATTTTCTCTTACATAAAAATCTTGCCAGAACAATATATGATCATGACACTGAGCAAAAATCACAAATTCTATTCTTTGTTACATTTTCATTAAAACAGTAAGAGTCAGAGGCCTGCCATACAACAAAGGAATTCATGATCCTGTGTGTTCTGAAAGCAAACCTATTCCTAGCAGCTCCCACCAAGTCTCATGGACTCCAGGGAGGAGCACAGCTCTGTGGAGGATTTGCTTAAGCCTCCCTCTTGATTATGGTTTCCCTCTGTATGTTTCAGTGAGGCAGGGAAATCCCAGTCACACTATTCTCTCTCCACATCTTTGTTTTAATCCATGTAGCTCGGAGTTCTCATCTTGAAGGGCTCTATAGAAACAAATACAGATTAAGCCCATTGTCTGAGGGAGTAGTGGGAAATAATTGAGTCTGAAATAAGAATGTGGATTAAAATATATTACATATTCAAAGAATTTTAAACTGCTGAGTAGTGCCTCTACCCTGCCCAAGAAGGAAGCCTGGTCAGAGAGTCCAGGCAGTGAAGAGTCCATCTTGCAGTCCTGCTCCCGCCCCACCATGGAACATGAACCCTGGCTCTACCTGACCCAGGAGCCTGAAGAGGCAGCCTTAGAGCCCAGTCTGTAGTGCTACTTCAAGTGAGTAATTTTTTCCAAACACAAACCAATTAACTCAGTTCTTTGTAGACATTGACCCAATGTCCCACAAATTTAACTCAATTCTGATATTGTCTACCTGCAGATAGCATGAGATTCCACAAGCTAAGGAATCTTAGTCGCGAGACTGACCACACTTCAGAGGCCAATTACAGAGTCAAGTCATTCATTACCAGTGCTTCTGATTGATTTGTTATAAATCAGAGGTTCCCACAACTACCCTCCAGGGGTTTGATTAATTTGCCAGAGCAGCTCACAGAACTCAGGAAACCAGTTTACTTACTAGATTACTGATTTATTACAAAAGATATTAAAAGATACAAATGAATAGCCAGATGAAGAGCTACATAAGGCCAGGTGTGGGGGAAAAGGGCACAGAGCTTATATTCATACTCATTCTGAGCTTGCCCAGCACCTTCACAGCCTGGACGGTCTTCCACATTCATCCTTCTGGGTTTCTATGGAGGCTTTGCTACATAGACATGACTGTTTGGTGATTGAACTCAGTCTTCAGCCTTTCTCCCTCCCCCAGAGAGGCTGTTCCAACACTCTCATCACAAGTTTGGTTCCCCTGGAACCAGTTCCCCATCCTTTGGTTGGTGTTCTTTCAGTCAGTTAAGTCTTGTCCAACTCTTTGCAGCCCTATGGGGTGTAGCTCCTCTGTCCATGGTACTTTTCAGGCAAGGATACTGAAGTCATTGCAATTTCATTCTCCAGGGGATCTTCCTGATCCAGGGATGGAACCCAAGTCTCCTGCATTGGAAGGCAGATTCTTTATCCCTGAACCACCTGGAAGCCCTTATCCTTAGGTTACCTAGGGGCTTTCTAAAAGTCACCTCATTAATGTAAAAAAAAAAACACCTTTAGCTTCTCATCACTTAGCTGAAAGGGGTTTAGAGCTCTGAGCCAGGAATGGGGACAAAGACCAAATACATATTTCCTATTATCAGTTCAGTCGCTCAGTCACGTCTGACTCTTTGCGACCCCATGGACTGCAGCACACCAGGCTTCCCTGTCCATCACCAACTCCTGGAGCCTGCTCAAACTCATGTCCATTGTGTTGGTGATGCCATCCAACCATCTCATCCTCTGTCATCCCCTTATCCTCCTGCCTTCAATCTTTCCCAGCATCAGGGTCTTTTCCAATGAGTCACTTCTTCACATCAGGTGGCCACAGTAATGGCACTTCAGCATCAGTTCTTCCAATGAATATTCAGGACTGATTTCCTGTAGGATTGACTGGTTTGATCTCCTTGCTGTCCAAGGGACTCTCAAGGGTCTTTTCAAGCACCACAGTGCAAAAGCATCAATTCTTTGGTGCTCAGCTTTCTTTATGGTTTAACTATCACATCCATACATGACTATTGGAAAAGCCATAGCTTTGACTAGATGGACTTTGTCAGCAAAGTGATGTCTCTGATTTTTAATATGCTGTCTAGGTTTTTCATAACTCTTCTTCCAAGAAACAAGTGTCTTTTAATTTCATGGCTGTAGTCACCATCTGCAGTGATTCTGAAGCCCAAGAAAATAAAGTCTCTCACTGTTTCCATTGTTTCTGCATCTATTTGCCATGGAGTGATGGGACCAGATGCCACGATCTTCATTTTTTGAAAATTTAGTTTTAAGCCAGCTTTTCCACTCTCCTCTTTCATTTTCATCAAGAGGCTCTTTAGTTGCAGGCAGATTCTTTACCAGCTGAGCTACCAGGGAAGCCCAACATGATGACTAGAGTTAACAATATTGTGTATTTGAAAGCTGCTAAGAGAGCAGATGTTAAGTGTTCTCACTTTACACACACACATACATACAACACAAATGATAATTATGTGATATGATGGATGTGTTAACTAACCTTATTGTAATAACTATTTTGCAATATATACGTATGTCAAATCATGGGGGGAAGCCCAGTAGCTCAGCTAAAGAATCCGCCTGCAATGTAGGAGACACGGGTTCAATCTCTGAGGCAGGAAGATCCCCTGAAGGAGGATATGGCAACCCACTCCAGTATTCTTGCTGGGAAAATCCCATGGACAGAGAAGACCATGGTCTTACAAAGAATCGGACACAATTGAGTGACTGAACACAACAATATCAAATCATCATGCATACCTGTTAAACATTGTTAAACTGACAATGTTATATGTCAGTTAAAAAGTATTTTAATCTTTTTATTATCTCTGTGCTAGACTAGCAATTGGACCAGGGAAAAAGTTGTGAAGGCTTGTTGTTTGATCACTTCTGTAATTCATAAATCATTTCAGTACTTCCCTCCTTCTTTGCTCCCCTGGCCCCTCAACCCCCCACTTCCTATAATTTTCTTCCTCTACCATTGCCCACTCACTCACTCCCCAACCACTGCTAGGATTAGTTTTCCCTTAGTTCTAATCCTTCAGCTTCCAAGGAAGCCAGAATACCCAGTAGATCAGTGACAAAATCTATCATGCCTTAGACTCTGAGTCACAACCCTCCTCGGCCCAGTTCCTGGGACTAAAGTTTTCTTCTTTTTTGCTATTCATTCATGTTCTGCTTTGCCGAGAATGGAGTTCTATAAATGCACCTGCAAGTCATGTGCCCAGGACTACTTCCCTTTCCGGTAATGTTTCCCCTCCTGAACAGGCTTCCAGGAGCTGGCACAGTCCCCAGTGCTGGATAGATGTGTTTACTCTGATTAAGCTATATTCTCATAACTTGTGTACCCTTCTTTACTGTGTTATACTTAACAAGGTGTTTATTAATTTTTTATTAAAAATTTAAATGAAAAACAAGAGGACTCAGTGAAAAACATCAAGAATTTGGAGAAAGTATTTCTATATCTTACAGGAAATAACATTTGAGAGGAGAATGTCTACATGGTTGAGGGGGACTGATAAGAGATGCTCAGAGAAGTTGGATACATTGTTCTGTTTGGCATTGGAAGGGGGTGTGTGTCTGTGTGTGTGTGTCTGTGTGTGTGTGTCTGTGTGTGTGTGTCTGTGTGTGTGTGTCTGTGTGTGTGTCTGTGTGTGTGTGTGTGTGTGTGTGTGTGTCTGTGTGTGTGTCTGTGTGTGTGTGTGTGTAGGAAGAAGACAAACAGCTAGAAAAGCCCTCAGAGATGTTTTGCCTTTTAGTTAAACCCTGCAATGAATTTTTTTTTTTTTGCTTTTATTTTTATTTATTTATTTTTTTAATAAATTTATTTATTTTAGTTGGGGGCTAATTACTTTACAATATTGTAATAGTTTTTGCCATACATTGACATGAATCAGCCATGAGTTTACATGTGTTCCCCTTCCTGGACCCCCCACCCACCTCCCTCCCCATCCCATCCCTCTGGGTCATCCCATTGCCCCGGCCCTGAGCCCTTGTCTCATGCATCGAACATGGAATGGTGTTCTGTTTCACATATGATAATATACATGTTTCAATGCTATTCTCCCAGAACGTCCCACCCTCACCTTCTCCCTCAGAGTCCATAAAATTGTTCCATGCATCTGTGTCTCTTATTCTGTCTCGCATATAGGGTTATCGTTACCATCTTTCAAATTCCATATATATGCATTAGTATACTGTATTGTTGTTTTTCTTTCTGGCTTACTTCACTCTGTATAATGGGCTCCAGTTTCATCCATCTCAGTAGAACCGATTCAAATGTATTTTTTTTTAATGGCTGAGTAATATTCCATTGTGTATATGTACCACAGCTTCCTTATCCATTCGTCTGCTGATGGACATCTAGGTTGCTTCCATGTCCTGGCTATTGTAAACAGTGCTGCGATGAACATTGGGAATTTTATAAAATGCTACCCGGTACTTTTCTGATGATAAGTTTCCACATCACTCTTGTGACTCCAGAGGTTCTGTCATGTCTGGATTTCCCTTGTGTGCCCATACCTAACTAATTGGCATCTGAAGGTGACAGAATAAGGACTGTGCATGCCATCACCTTCTCAAAAATTAGCCTTTCAGGGTCAGTTTGTCTGTCCCACTTCCTGTGCCCTCCTGAACACCTATCTTGTACTGACCCCAATATGCCAAAACCAGCAGCCTTTTATAGCCATGTCAAGGGTTTTCATACACAATATAAATGTTTCTGCTCTCTGATGTTGAGGCAGGCCATAAGACATATTTAGTATTGTTATTTAAAGTTCAATTTGACCTGAGTCCCTGGTAGCCTGGGGTGAGAAAATTTCGAGGATAAAAAGGTTACTTGTAGTTTTTATGGGTCAGGAAAGCTCATTTAAGTGATAAATCTGGAGGACAAGAGTAAAAGTTGTCTGCAGGTAAGTTACACCATGACAAGATGGTGCCCTGAATAACCCTAATCTGCATAAACTATACCACTGTGGAAAAAATTTAATTGTTTTTCCTTTAAAGATACTTTGAGGTTATTATAAGCCATATTTCCTAAATATTGTGGGATTTTACTTGATTATGGGCTTATCCCCTAGTTCCACAAAGAAGAGTACAGAATTTGAGCAAAGAAAATGAAACCATATTATAGAAGCTACATTTTGAATTCATTTTATTTGAAAGTAGAGATAGGTGAACTACACAAAATATTCATAATGTCTGGTTTATCTTTTCCAAAAATGGACTTTGTAAGCACCAAATTCTTGTGACTACCAGTTCTGATCTTTAAAATGCAATAATGTTTGAACACTCTGATAAAAAACTGTGTTCTAAAACTGGTTAGAAGTTTGTTAAGCATTGTAGTGACTCTTTATTCTAAACCCATACCAAAGAAAATGGATCATTCACAAATTGTGTTAAGGTTCTAGGAAAACATAGATAAAAATATTTTTGAATTCAAGTAGTCAGTGATCTAATTTTGAAATTTAGAAATATAAATATAGTTGCGAGTCATAAGGGTTATGCTAGAAGAATGTTCAAAATCCTAGAAGCATGAAAAAAACCATGACAAAGCAAGTAACGCCTATGTTGGGCTTTGAAGAATGAGAGCTGAACAGGAAGAAGAGTTGTCTTAGGGATGGTCATGAATGAATGTGTGTGTCATGTTACGGCTGCAGAAAAGCACCTGGGAGTGAGGCAGTTGTGTGGTGCAGATGGAACCTGAAGCAGAGAACACAGTTACAGTGTCACATTGCAAGGCTGTAGCAAAAATCTGTGTGTGCTCAGTCACTTAGTTGTGTCCGACTCTTTGCAACCCCCTGGACTGTAGCCCGCCAGGCTCCTCTGTCCATGGGATTCTCTAAGCAAGAATACTGGAGTGGGTTGCCATTTCCTTCTCCAGGGGATCTCCCCAATCCAAGGATCAACCATAAATCTAAGCAGTAAAATTTACTATCACATTTTAACATATTTTCAGTATTGGAAAGTTCTTATCAAAGGAAGAATTACATGTTTGCAATTAGATTTATAAATGCTTTGAAAATTATTCATTTAATAAACACTTACTAGATATGTAACAGGTTCTGGAGAAGGGAATGACAACCCTCTCCAGTATTCTTGTCTAGAGAATCCCATGGGCAGAGCAGCCTGGCGGGCTACAGTCCATGGGGTTGCAAAGAGTCGGACACGACTGAAGCGATTTAGCACGTGTAACAGGTATTGAAAAACCAGAAATATATAAGGATGTGTGCAAAGATTTAGCTATAATGATATTCATCACAAGGGCACTTACAACAAAACCTGGAAACAATCAAATACCCACAATTATTAGACTGGTTAAAAGTAGCAGGTTTTCTGTTTTATACACACACAAATATGCACACACCACCTGTGTGAAGAGTCAACTCATTGGAAAAGACCCTGATGCTGAGAAAGATTGAGGGCAGGAGGAGAAGTGGGCAACACAGGATGAGATGGTGGGATGGCATAATCGAGTCAACAGACATGAGTTTGAGCAAAATCCAGGAGATAGTGAAGGACACGGAAGCCTGGCATGCTGCAGTCCATGGGGCTGCAAAGAGGTGGACATGACTGAGTGACTGAACAACAACAATAAGTACGTATATATAATTTCTCTTTTAAAAGGCACATGAGTTTTGTACATTTTCTTCCATTTTAAAAAATATTATGAACAATTTCTATAACTATTTGCCATCTGAATATAAATGCATTCCATCATAGTTATAGCATGTATGTATATGTATACATGTAATATAGATGTAAGTATTGAGATGTCATATAAAAACATAGGTACTGTAATTATGATGAATGTATTAATATGTGCTGTGCTTAGTTCCTCAGTTGTGTCCAACTCTTTGTGACCCCATGGACTGCAGCCCGCCAGGCTCCTCTGTCCATGAGGATTCTCCAGGCAAGAATACTGGAGTGGGTTGCCATGCACTTCTCCAGGGGATCTTCCCAATCCAGGGATTGAACCTAGGTCTCCCACATTGCAGGTGGATTCTTTACAGTCTGAGCCACACGGGAAGCCCATTAAGTAATATACATAATTCATTTTATAGTAAAAGTACATGAAAACTTCTGCAAATTGTTCATATGTTTTTAAAGAAGACAATGTAAAAATATGTACCTTTTTGAAAAAGAAAGGATATATTCCTTGCTTAGAGAAAGAAATACCAAAAGTGTATATACATGACAATGTGGATTGGTTATAACTGGGTAATAACATTGTGATTTTTATTGTCGTATATGTGTTTTCAATAGTGAACTACATATTTTTGTAAAGAGAAAATTTTTGTTATACTAGATATAGTCAAAACTTGTCCATCTCCATATGAAGTTGCAAAGGCCAATAAAACTCACACAAACTATTCTATGAGCTGTGAATGCAAGGTGAAATGTGAATATGTTTGCTTGTGTTTGAATGGGTGACTGTACATGATGGTTACTTACAAACCTTTTGAACTTGAGAAACTGCTGATTATCGATATCTGAATTATACCTCTGTCCACATTATTTCTGCATTTCTGAATATTACCTTAGCAATAGACCAGAGTGGTTTATGTCAGGCTAGGCCAATGCGTCACCAAATTCTTGGCATAGAAATTTGATCCAAAATTCAGATTGCACCAGTCTAAAGAGTATGCACTTAATGTTTAAATGCACACACAGAGTTAATCTGGCCTGTGGAGCTGACTTTTTCTTTAACAGTATGTCAGTAAATTGGGAGCTAAATGGTTTCTAATTTCATTTTAATAGTTCTAATAAAATTTAGAGCCCCAATAAATTTAGAGTACCATAATTATAATAAACTATGATTATAAAGAAATTTTATTTTGCATGAAATACAGATTTGTGACCACTTAATAATGAGAATGTACACTTCTAGTGGAAATGTAGTAAACATTATTGTGCTGTATACCTTCTTTATTTTATGGAACACAGTTGTGCTTTGTAAGCCTAACCTAATTTGAATTCTTTTCAGGTAGTTTGTCAAACAATTAAAAAAAATCAGAAAGAAGTAAACCATTTAAGTTAGGCACCACTGGAATACAGTATATTGTATTTAATATATACAATACTATATGCAATTTTAATTGCTTTCTCAAATGATTATCAATTTGACTGAACATAAGAGTTCATCTATTACAACTTTTCCCCGTGTAGGTTCTATTCAAATATCTTTTCATATATAATATTGTGAAGAGTTACCAAGGCTAGTCAGAAATTTTTCCTTCACCAATGAAATTCTTCATAAATAAAGTACATATGTTTATATATTACTTACATTTAAATTATTACTTATAATATTTATAAGTGTATTACTTGTAGACATAGTGTTTTACCTAGGTGTTTTTCTCTTCATTAAGGATTAAACATTCAGAACTTTTAAGCTCAAGCCTTTTTGTACTTCAGGAAAATATTCTTCCCTTACATCTATATTTTCTGGAAAACTTGTGATCTTTAGGAAGAGTATTAGGTCCCTTTGGCTAAACTCTGTTATTTTAAGTTACTTTTCTCTCTTTATGCCCTTTTTTTCCCCCAGTAACTAAAAGAGTACATTTGTTTTCCATAATATTGATTTGGTTTTTCAGAGTGACCTTAACAACTTTTAATGTAAATTTTGTTTTTTAGTATCATTAGATCTTTTAATCTCATAGTTTCTTTTGTCTGCTCAGCACAATTTTATTCTAATATATTTTAAAGTATATTTTCTCTACATTGTAAGTACTTTATATTTTATGTTGCAGAGTCATGCTATACACAGTATACTGTTAAGTGATTTATTGGGCGGGGGTAATTTATTTAACTACTAGAAGTGTCTGGCAGCTTAGTGCATAGACATATTTTTTTGCCTTGTCACTCAGTCGTGTCCGACTCTTTGCGACCCCTTGGACTGTAGCCCATGAGGCTCCTCAGTCCATGGGATTCTCCAGGCAAGAATACTGGAGTGGGGCTTAGACACATATATATGTAGTTATTTACTTCTTGGACATCCTCAATATACACTTTCACTGCTCTTACTCTCATTTGCAGATGGATGGTTAATAAATTTATACAAATGTGTATGACCATCTCAGATCATTTCGTGGCTGATTGTGAAATTGAGTCATGGATAGTTCAAGCAGGGAAATGACATATTATTCACTAGTCTTCTGAGCTGTATCAATTTTCTTTACATAATTTCCTTTGTGTTCCAGCATCCAGGTCAGATACAAAATATGGTTGTTTCTAGTCTTCTTAACAATGTTATCCTCATTCTTTCTAAAACATGAAATACAATACATAATATATATACCTATCAATAATATGGATGAATTAATTAAATATAAAAACACTCCTAAATACCACTATCCTCTGTGATTTCATGTTTTGCACAATACCTTCCAAACCTTTTATGTAATCTTTCAGGATTTTACATAGTAAGAAAAAAAAAGTACGCATATGTAGTATTCTCCTAGAAGCAATCATAAATAAGGAAAAATTCAAGCTTGTGTTTTGACCAAGAAAGCCTTTCTAAGAAGCTGGGACCTAGAGAGTGTGTTCCTCTCTCATGATATAATTTTCTTTCTTTCTACCTAGAGGGGAGGGAGGCAGGTTGGTGGACCATGGAGAAATTAACTCAATATTGTCTAAACAGAGTTCAAAGGATACAGAAACTATGCCGTTTAGTATGCAAAGCAGCAGAAAACTTGACACAAAACACTGCCTTGAATTCTTTTGTAAAAATAACTGAGACACACTAATGTTCTGTTTACAATAAGAATGACATAAAAGTGTATCACCAATGAGAGAAAAATAAGTGTGAACCGATTAATATTGTATCATTCAGTTCTGAGTCTTGTCTTAGAATAAAGTTGATTTGCCTTGTCTACTCGTGAGAAGTCCACTATACAACATGGAAAGGGAGATTACAATGTTTTACTAAGGATGCAAATACAAAGTAGAATGTATGATAGAATTTCTTCTCAAAACAATTAAATGGAAAGGTCACTTCCATATCGCCTAAATAAAAAAGAAACCTGCTCAAATAAAACCTTGAAACTTTATGATACTGACACAAAGGAAAGGGAATTGCTAATATTATTTAGGAAAGAAAGACTGAAACAGAAGTGGTCTAAAGGCATTATTCTAGAAATAGGAATGTGGGTGGAGAGGGGGAGGGCTAATTTTCTGTTTAGTGTTTACATATAAAATATAAATTGAGTTCCTTCTCCCCTGCACATTCATTTTTATTATAATATAGAATAAATAAAAATAGTTACAGTAAGTTTAATGATGTAATTTAAAGTTTGAGGATGAGGGGATATCCAAGTATAGTTCTAGAAGTCCAGCACTACAGTTAGTGCTTTCTAATTCTGTTTCATATGCATGTACAATGGAAACGATATAGGTGGTTTGGGGCATTTTTGCTTTCTTGGAAAATGACAGATAGCAGAAGTTGTTGTTTTTTAGTTACTAAGTCATGACCGATTCTTTGTGACCCCATGGAATGAAGCACGACAGGCTTCCCTGTCCTTCATTGTCTCCCGGAGTTTGCTCAAACTCATGTCCACCTAGTCAGTGATGCCACCCAACCATCTCATCCTCTCCTGCTTTCTTCTTCTCTTGCCCTCGATATTTCCCAGCATTAGAGTCTCTTCCAGTGAGTCAGTTTTTCAACATCAGGTGGCCAAAATATTGGAGCTTCAGCATCAGTCCTTCCAGTGACTATTCAGGGCTGGTTTCCGTTAGGATTGACTGGTTTGATCTCCTTGCAGTCCAAGGGATTCTCAAGAGTCTTCTTCAGCACCACAGTTCGAAAGCATCAATTCTTCGGGGCTCAACCTTCTTTATGGTCCAACTCTCACATCTGTACATGACTATTGGAGAAACCATAGCTTTAGCTAGATGGACTTTGTCAGCAAAATGATGTCTCTGCTTTTTAATATGCTTTCTAGGTGTGTCATAGCTTTTCTTCCAAGGAGAAAATGTCTTTTAATTTCATGGCTGTTGTCACTGTCTGCAGTGATTTTAGAGCCAAGGAATATAAAATCTGTCATTGTTGCCACTTTTCCCCTATCTATTTACCATGAAATGATGGGACTGGATGCTATGATCTTAGTTTTTTTGAATGTTGAATTTTAAGCCAGTTTTTTCACTGTTCTCTTTCACCTTCATCAAGAGACTCTTTAGTTCCTCTTTACTTTTCTGCCTTAAGATATGTCATCTGCATATCTGAGGTTATTACTATTTCTTCTGGCAATCTTGAGTCCAGCTTCTGTTTCACCCAGTTCAGCGTTTTGCATGATGTACTCTACATGTAGAGCCCACTAGGGCTCCCCTGGTGGCTTAGACAGTAAAGAATCTGCCTGCAATGTGGGAGACCTAGGTTCAATCCTAGGTTGGGAATATCCCTGGAGGAGGACATGGTAACCCACTCCAGTATTCTTGCCTGGAGAATCCCCGTGGACAGAGGAGCCTGGTGGGCTACAGTCCATGGGGTCGCACAAGAGTTGGACATGACTGAGCGACGAAGCACAGCACTCTACATGTAAGTTGAATAACCAGGGTGACAATATATAGCCTTGTCGTACTCCTTGCCCAATTTGGAACCAACCATTGTTCCATGTCTGTTTCTGTTACTTCTTGACCTGCATACAGGTTTCTCAGGAGACAGGGAAGTTGGTCTGGTATTCCCATCTCTTGAGGAATTTTCCAGTTTGTTGTGATCCACACAGTCATAGGCTTTAGAGTAGTCAATAAAGCAGAAGTAGATTATTTTTTGGAATTCCCTTGTTTTTTCTATGATCCAGTGGATAAACATTATATTCAACCGATAACTTCTCTTGCCATATTTTCTAACAAAAGTGATCTATGAACTGATGCCACATTCTCTGCAAATAATTGCCGCCGATTCAGTTTTCTGAGTCATATCAACCAAAAGAAGGTGCGGGTTTTAGTAAGGTCATTTTGAAACCTTGTAACATTAAATAATACATGCTTGCTATAAGAAAATACCAGGTGAAATTGAGTGTTTTCAAGTGCAAACAGGAATTTGCATTAAGAATGATAATTTGGGTAAGAAGCTAAAAACTAGAACTGAAAATCTCTGAGCGTGTGTTCTCAGGAAAGAAAATGTTAAAAACATGAAGACAGCTAATGGCAATTTTAGTGGAATCTGTCACAACCTGCACCAGCCCACTAATTTGTTATCATCCTGAAAGATTCAGTGCTGAGAAATTCTTCTTGTGGCAGTTGCTACATTTATAAACTTAATGTGCAACAAGACTTTTTAATCTGGATTATTTGATAATTTTACCTGTGACATATTGGAGAGCATCAATGATGTAAGGGATTCTCCAATTACTAGATTAGTGGGCATTATTCTCAAAAACTTTTGATGTTCCTTTAGAGAAGGAAAGCATGTATGAGTCAATTGCTTGTTAGTTTATTTTTACTTAAAAATATTCTAAAGGTCCAGATTTCCTTCCCAGACAAGCAGATGTAGATGATACAAGGCTTGATGAAAGGCTTAGTGTGGGCTGTGGTTCTAGACACTGAGACTGAACCTGGAAAGGGAGTAGGAACATGGCTCTGGGGGAAAAAATAGTATTGGGGGGAAAACTGTCCTGTAGAAATTCTGGCAAAGACTTACCTGCAGGAGCATGCCATTAAACACTAAAAGAAGGCCAGGCAAAAATGGAAGAATCAGGTTTGTCAGCAAGACTTGAGCAGGTAGGGTCAGGAGGGAAAAAAGAGGAGAGTGCCTGAGGCAGGGAGAAAAGAAAAAAAGTGACTTGTTGATTTTGATGCTCTGTTACCCAGACTCTAAGGCCTAAGCACCTAATAGAAGCCAAACCTTATTTCTGTCCCAGGTTACTGAGTTAAGCTTGTCATCATGTCTGTGGTTTAGACAGCAGAAGGGACCAAAAGTTACAGTGAGTTTTCATTAATATGCCTGGAGTTAAAAAAGTAGTGAATTGACAGTTTTCACACCATGAATTTGAGTTTGAATTTATCAAACTTACAGTTTAGTTATAGATGGTGACTTTGTAATAAAAAGCAAATCATAAAGCCTAGGTAACTTTAGATGTGGTTCCTTTTCCAACAGTTTTGCCTAAAATGCAGGAACATTTTAATTATATCTCTGGTCATTGCTCTTGTTAGAATTGTGCTAAATTTTCTAATTTCTAAATGGAGCCGCAACACATTTGAATAATTTTTGTCTATTTTCCTTATATATTTTAGGAGGAAGTTTCAGTTTTATTCTCTTGGTATCTGATTAGATTTTCTAGCATCAGTTTTCCATTCAATCCATTCAAATCAATTTGCTGAGGACAGTTGAAAGTCAGACTTTCCTCATTCCAGTCCTAGACCACCTTTCCAGCTTCAGTTTTTAAAAAATCAGGCGAAACAGTTTCACCTTATACAACATATAACATCAGTTTCAGTTATACAACATAATGATTAAATATTTGTACACATTGTAAAATGACCACCACAGTAAGCCTATTATAACATTGTCATACAGTTACACAATTTTTTTATGTAACTTTTAAGATCTCTTATCAAATTTCAAATATATCAATATAATATGGTATTAACTATAATCACCATGCTGTACATTACATCCCCATGATTTATTTTGTAACTAAAAGTTTGCACTTGTCAACCCTCTTCACTCATTTTACCTATCCCCTACCTCTGGAAACCACCAATTTGTTTTCTGTGAGCTTAGGTTTTCTGTTTTGTTTTAGATTCCACGTATAAGTGAGATCGTATGGTATTTGTCTCTCTCTGTCTGACTTTTCACTTAGCATAAGGTCCTCAAAGTCCATCCATATTGTTGCAAATGGCAAGATTTCCTTCTTTTTATGGCTGAATAATATTTCAGTGTATGTGTGTATGATATTTTCTTTATCCATTCACCCATCAACAGACACTTGTTTCCGTATCTTGTCTCCATATGGTAATGGGAATACAGTTTAACACTATTTTTTTCTGTACCTTGTATATTTCAAGAAAGGGCAAGTATGTGAGTGAAGTCGCTCAGTCGTGTCCGACCCTTAGCGACCCCATGGACTGCAGCCTACCAGGCTCCTCTGTCCATAGGATTTTCCAGGCAAGAGTACTGGAGTGGGTTGCCATTTCCTTCTGCCGCTGCTACTGCTAAGTCGCTTCAGTCATGTCTGACTCTGTGCGACCCCATAGATGGCAGTCCACCAGGCTCCGCCGTCCCCAGGATTCTCCAGGCAAGAATACTGGAGTGGGTTGCCATTTCCTTCTACCATGTTCTAATTTTTCTAGCCTAACAGTTTGGTATTATCAATTTCACATTATGAAAAAGGCATAATAAATAGGTTATATTTGACATTTTTATAGGACTTTGATAAATTAAAAATTAGACCCCAAATAGGAAAGTTATTCCGGCTCACTTTCCTTAGTCCCAAAATAATGGGCAGGAAGGGTGTTCTGAAACTGTTACCTTTCAGCGTGGAGAAGCTTTATCCTACATAAAATACAGTGGAACACAGGTGTGAATAGTTAAAAATGCTATTGTGAGAAGAACCTTGCCTTTGTCAGAGAATAATGATCCTCTATACAAATTGTAATACAGGTATATCTTCGATATACTATATTGCAATCTTTTTCAAACTGCAATTGGAATATCTCTAGGGATACATTCTCAGGTCTGTAATGCTTTCTTGGTTAAATGTTTGTGCTTTTATTTTGGTAAGTTTAAAAATAAGGACATATTTGGGTCTCATCTCAGCAACTTGCATCTTAAGCATTGCATGGTGATCTCATTTATATTGGGTTGCCCAGAAAGTTCATTTGAATTTTTCCTTAACAGGTTTTCCTGTAACACATCAGGGAAAAACCTGAAAGAACTTTTTGGCCAACCCAATACTTCTGTAATTCTCTTTAGCATAAACTGGAGGTATTTTAATAGGATATGAAATTAAAGAAGTATTCTTAACATGGACACCTAGTAGGTGATGAGAAAATGACATTATAGCATGCTCTGCAAGGTTTTATAATGAAGAGTGAGGAAAGTGGTGAGAAAATGATTCATTCCAAGATTTATGTTAACATGCTGCTCTTCAGAGCCTCACCCTAAGCAGTAACTATTTTACCTTTATCTGCATAATTAGATGTTATTGAGCTAAACTTGGTTTTGTGGTTGTTTGTGCTTATTTTTTGTTATTTTACTGTTTTATGAAAATGGAAGGCAAAAGGGGTTCATCTCAAAGTTATGTTAACATTTAAGTCTTGTGTGGAAAGGTTTTTTTTTTAATAATTTTATATTTTAAAATAATATTTTAGAGACAGTTGTGTAGTTGAAAGATCATGAACCTTGCAAGTAAAGACATTCTCAAATTCTGATTTTGTGGCACCGTAACTGAGGTAAGTTAACTTCTCTCTGTGCCTGTTTTTATCATCTGAGAATGATCACAGGAACTTTGTTGTTAAAACAGGTAACAGATGAAACCATGTGCAGTCAATATATGCTTGTTTTCCTCCTCCTTTTCTCTCTTTATTCTGAATCTACATTTCACCTTCTAACCTTTTCAGTAGCAACCCACCAGGAAAGAGCATGGCCATCGATTGGAAGCACAGTGCATTTTTGGTCCATTTAGCCCTAGTGGAAATTACTTGAGAGAGGGAGTGGAAGATATGGCTAATGCCCTGGAATTATTTATAGAAGTAAATTACTCATGCTGTTTCTAGCCCCCCAAAGCACAGGTAATCAGGATGTACTTAACACCTGCCTCCTTAGGCTGAGCTGGAAGCAATCTAAGGATAAAAGTCTCTTTTAGACTTTTTTCTTCAAATTAACTTCTGCCTTGAATTTTTAATACTAAGTAATTAGCAATAAAGCAAACTTCTATACCTGTTACTAATAGATTTGAAATTATCTTTTTGATTAAAGTTGGTGTGAGATAAAAACCTTTCAACTTTGGACTACAATGGTTTAAACAATTTATATACTTTTCACACCTACAGAAACAGAATAGCAAGTAATAGATAATAAAAGGGCTGACACTATCAATTTTTTTAATTCTTTGGAGGAAAAATCTCTAGCATGAAATCTTCGCTTATAAAATTTTACTATGAGACTTCATTGTTACATGACAAAATCCTGCATGGTTACATGTAACACGACAAAAATCCTGCATGGTTACATGACCAAATCCTAACAGTAACTTTTCAGAGTGAATATGAGTTAATCCATCTCATTCTAGTTAGTTTGATAATCCATACAGTGTGGTAATGATTTAATACCATGGTCTGGTCCATCTTTAACTTTTATGATTCCTTATATTCATTTATTTAGCAAATAATCTTTGCGATCAATGCATTAATAGGTTATGAGTTCTAAAGAGATGCACTCAGCAGTTCATAATCTACTAAAACTAAGACTTGTGTTCAATTACTAAACTTTTAAGAGTTTTTTTTTTTTTGGATGCCATTTGAGGGGAATGGGAATAGAGAAGGACCCAGAGGTGGTGACTTTTGAGCAGAATCTTGAGGAATGGGTACACTGTTGGTAGGATGGTGTAGTGACTATTCCACATAGACAAGCATGAGCAAAACATGAAGAGGGCTGTGTTCAGGAGTGGCAACTGTTGCAGATTGGGTGGAGTAGGGATCCTTGATAAAGGCAGTTAGCTTAAAATAGGCTGTAATTCCTCTGAGTGGGTGATTAGAGAGCTTAGAATGCCAAAATGTTTACATAGGGTAGCAATGTGTACTAGGACCAAGATACAGAATGGAACAAGAGTGAACCTTGAAGTTTAAAAGAACTTGAGCTGCTTAATGACCATCAACAACAGAGCTCATCCTATAACCTGCATAAGAAAAGTTGTCAAGAATTGTATGTTTTCTCAGGCCACTGAAGAAAATGCTGATCCTTAATTAACAAGATAAGGGACAGCTTCTGCCTACCATTTTGTCATAGCTTTAGGGATTAGTAACCATAATATTTCACTAGATCCTTAGAGCTAATCGGCAATCTGTTCTCTACAATGGATTTAAATATATCACTCCTTGCTCTGACCCATGCATGACAAGAATCTTGCCAATGCAAAATAACATGAATGTTTCTCAGCTCCAGGTACAAAGCAGTAAGTATACCCAACTCATAGTTTGTTATATCATAATGGCTAGAAGTATGGCCCTTCAGCCACACAGTGAGTCTAAATTCTGCCTCCACCCCTTTCTAGTTGTATGACTTTGAACAAATTATTCAAGTTTCCTGTCTAGAGTTGAGAATAAATACGGAGTTGGGAAAGGGAGGAATATTAGATAAATGTGGATATTCTTTCTTGATAAAAACAACAAAAAGTGACAGCTTCTTAAGCCAGTTGCAATGTGGAATCTGCAACCAAAAGTTCTACCTTGTAATATTAAAATCACCAGTCTTTCCTGTAATTAGAATGGCTATTTTACCCATCCATGATTAACATCACACATTGGTCACTGAAAAATACCATTCATTGAGTTACACAGATCTTCAAAATGCTAATACATTTCATAATACAATATTTTTAAAAAACCCATGTTAACTTTGCCACCAGTGTTATCAGAAAAGTCTTTAGTAATTGAACTGATGTCAGGCTCACAATGAGGAATACAAGGTTGCCAGTATTCTAATTTTCATTTCAAAGCTACAGTTATTTGCAACATGTATGTTAGGTTCTTATGACAGGCTCACTTTATTTTGAGAAATGTCTAACAAATACCATAGACTTAATAGTTTGTCTTAAGTTATCTTTTCAAGTAAAAATGGAATTCCATGAAAAAAGTTTCTTCACCCAACTGATATAAATGGAATTTCTGCAAAATAACCATCATGTTTTGATATGCAACGTAAGTGCTTTACACATAATTTGCATTTCATCACTGAGATTATTAGACATGTACTCAGGAAGCTGAGATATAAAATAACTCTTACAGCTTCATTAAATACATTCAAGTTAAAATGCCATTTTAAAAAATTCAAATGTATGGTAGTGAATGCAGTTGGTACTTATACCACATGGCCTTGATTTAACCTAAAGTGACAGCAGTTTCACCTACCATTTTGCACCATTCATGCAAATATTGAACATGTAAATAACAAGTTCTTTCTTCATTTTGCATGTGATTCTGTTAACTCTGTACATTGCAAGAGCTTCCCTGGTAGCTCAGCTGGTAAAGAATCTGCCTGCAATGCAGGAGATACGAGTTTGATCCCTGAGTTGAAAAGATCCCTTGGAGGAAGGCATGGCAACCTACTCCAGTATTCTTGCCTGGAGAATCCCCATGGACAGAGGAGCCTAGCGGGCTACAGTCCATGGGGTTGCAGAGTCAAACACCACTGAGCGACTAATAATTTGCAAATTATCTCTCTGAATCTGTGGTTTTTGTTTTCCTGTCTTTTGAAGAGATTTTCAATTTAATGTTTCATTTCACAGCTTGTTTTTTGTCCTAGGAAATCTTTGCCTAATCTGTGACCACTAAAATTGTCTTCTAGAAGTGTTGTGACTATTACTTTCAGGTCTATGACTCATTTTTAGTTATTTTTCATGTATGTTGTAAAGGGTCAGTGCTTGTTTTCCATATATGTCAGCTCCATCTGTTGAAAAAAATCTGAAAACGACTCATTGTTTATAGATGTTAGATTGTTTGCTAGTATTTTCAGGATTTTTGTTCATGAGGACCATTGTCCTCTAATTTTGTTTTGTAATGTCTTGGTCTAGTTCTAATATCAGAAAAAGGCTGACCTCATGAAATAAGTTGGAAATATTTCTTCCTCCTCCATTTTCTGAAAAATTTTGTGTAATGATGGCTAGTGTTATTTCTTCCTTGAATGGAAACATTTATAAGAGAAACTATATGGGATTGGAGTTTTCTTTGTGGGAAGATAATAACTTCAACTGTATCCATAGTATTTAAGGCTATTCAGATTTTGTCTCTTCTTGTGTCAGTTCCAGTGATTTTTATTTTCCTAATTTTTCCATTTTGTCCTAAGTTGTCAAATTTACCGACATAAAAATGGTCATAATTTGTATCCTTAATTAAGATTCATAGTGGCAACTTGTCTTTCATTCTTGGTATTAGTAACTGGTAGTTTCTCTGGTTTATTTCATTGGTCTAATTAGAGATCTATTGATTCTGTTGCTCTTTTGAGAAACAAATGTAGATTTCATCGACTCTTATTTTTCTGTCTTATAAATTGTTGATTTTTACCCTCTATTATTTCCATCTTTCCATTTAATTTGGGTTTGCTTTATTCTTATTTATCTAGAATAAAGATTAAGGTAGGTGATAAAGAATATCTACCAAAAGCCTGTAACTAACATTATATTCAGTGGTGAAAGACTGAAAAGCTTTCCTCCTAATTCTGAGAAAAAGGCAAATATGCCAGCTCGCATCACTCTTATATACAACATGGCGCTGAAAGTTCAAGCCAGTGAAATAAGGCAGGAGAATAAAAAAGGTATACAGATTAAAAAAGAAGCAACTTCCTTAATTTGCAAATGACATGACTGTGGGAGTGTTGCCTGTTAAATTACTCCACCATATATTGTAGAAGAGGGATTCTCTCATCTTTGCTTTGGAATTTGCTGTTAGCATACCTTAAACGCCAATAACAAAAATGCAAAGAATCCTTTCTTCAAATGTTTGACATTTTCCCCTAAGTTTCACATGGTATATACTAGTCATCCAGACATCTCGTAAATTAACTATGTATAACAAATGCAGATGTTCAAGCTATCAGAGAGGTAGTCTATAAATAGGTTCTGGAGACTAACAGTAAGATCTATATTTTGGCTCTGCTAGTCACTAACTGCATTAACACCGTGGGAAAGTTTCTTAACTTTGCGGCTCAATTGAGTTTCCTCAGTTATATAGTGCTAATGATAATAGTCTTTACCTCACTGGACTATTATGAGAATTAAGTGTGAAAACATGATGAATACAGTGTCTGATGTGTTGAAAAAGCTCAAATACTAGTTACTCATATTATTGTGAAACAAATGTTCCCATTCCCCTTAATGTGTTCCCTCTAATTAAAGAATAATGACAATATTATTCACAAAAATTTAATACATTAGAGGATTTCCATCAAAAAGCAAGATTATATACATAGACAAAAATTGGAAAAGCAAACAAAGAAAATTTGTTGGCAGAGGGAAGAAAATTAGCACATATGGTAAAACAGTGAATCCTACAAATTACTTACAAAATTATAATTAATATAGAAATTAAATACCATTTTATAACTAGTAAATTAGAAGCATTATAATTAACAGCCACTGTTGACCAGGTTGGAGTCAACAGGTATACTATATTGATGACAGTGTGAATTAATTCTTTTTGGCAAACAATTTGCAATACATTTGGAAAGAAATCTCATGAAACTGATGGGCTACAGTTCATGGGATCACAACAGCTGGACACGACTTAGTGACTAAACCACCACCACCATACTTATATCTACTATATACAATACTGGACCTTCCCGTAACTCAGCATTTATAGCTTTGTCTCCTCCTCCAACAGAGGACAGAATTAATTCCATATTCAGTCTTTCCAATGTGCCCCACAGTATCAGTCACCTGGGTGTTACCTGACATCCTCAGCTATGTATAAGGATGAAGGATGAGAAATATTAAACCCAAGGCCAGGAAGTACGAGCATATACTAGGAAAAGGATACCAAAAAGGAACAAAAACTCAAGTAGTAAGAAGAAATGTGGGGCCAAAATAACATACCTGAGGTCAGGTTAAATCACGTCAGAACTTTCAAGATTTGGAGTTTGGAAGACATGGTTCTAGGGATGTACTAAGAGATACTAAGAATCATTATCAATAGTATTCTTATGCTGTTTGTTAGCACCATCTTTTGAAATCTTAAAATGAAATTCATGGTTTTGAATTGGAAAACAGAGGACGCTAAGAAATAGTCATCAAATTTTGAGTCCTTTTGGTAGAACAGTTCAATCTATTTACATATGTATCTGACTAAAAGAAAAAGATTAATTTGGTTTAGTCTGCTGGATCCTATATTCTCACTCACCAACAGACTGTTATTGATTGGATTATGAAAAGGCTAACACAATCTCTGACCATATTAGGAGACTTCAGATACACCTGCAGCAGAGAACAGCATGCAGTATACCTTTCTCCCAAGCTCTTATTAAAATACTCATAAAGATAAAAAAAAAAAAGACTACACAGACCAATTACTAAGCATAATACAATACGATATTCAAACATCATTAAAATAACAGGAGTCTTCTTAAGATATGCTTTCTATTTGAGTCTAAATCAGAGATCTGGCACTGTCCTCAAGGAACTAAACACAAATAGCTCAGTGCATGTCTATCAGCTTTCTTTGTGTTCCCTCTGTTGGTCCAGCTACTTGCTATATGATTCTTCCTTACTTGAATGGCATTATTAGCAACAGAAAACACTAATATTACTTTAGGAATTAGCTAATTATTAAAAGCTGATTATCAGCTATATTTATTCTGTAATTTAATTTCATCTGCTTCTTGGTAATTTTACTCTTATATACAAAATTTACCACCAACTATGTATCTCAGGCTCCCTAATATAGAAAAAACTTGTGTAAGAAAAAACACTTGGTGACATACATAAAATCACAATTACAGTAATTGGACCATAGTTAACACTGATTCAGAAAAGAGGAATTTATGCTTCAGTTATAAGTGATTATATAAGGAAGAGAAAATGGGTTAGGTAACAATATTAAATTTTTATATAAACAACATGAATCCCAAGTTCTTATAAAGTGTATATTTAAAAAACAGGTCAAAGTGAAGGAGTGAATCTTTACTTTTAACTTCCATATGTGATCATTTGGGTCTTTTTGCCTTGGATTCGTTTTCCTTTGGAACTTTCCCGTTTTGACACTGAGTAAATCTGGCTACTGTAGAAACACCATCCACAAACTTGGTTTTGAAAAGGACGTTTGCGTTGTTGAACATACCTTCTTTCAGAGATACCACAATGAACTTAAGGGAAAAAGGAAAACATTAAAGAAAAATTTGCAGCATCCTTGAAGTTCGCTCTTTTTATACTGCGGTTAAGAATCATTTGGAAAAAATTTGATTTTGCTATCTCTTTAAATGCTGGGCTCCAAGCAAATGCACATAATAAATAGTTATCAGGCACCTAAATGAATTCTTTCCATATGCAGTTTTAGGAGTCTCTTAATTTTACTGTGAGTGCTTCATTACCCAAGTTACTATTTCCTGCTGGTTGACTGCTTGTTGCTATCTTCTCCAGTTAGCATCAACTGGCATTGCTAGCTCTAAATGCCACTGTTATCTGCTAAAAACCTGCCATAATAAATACACCATCTATGATAACTATAAGCAAAGCCCCCCAGAGCTGTTCAATGCTTTATCTATACAATTGTATTTGGTAGCCCTAGTTACTGCAGCAACAGTTCAATAAAAAACTGTTTCTAGCTTCAAGGGTTTTTCTCTGCTTTTTAGGAGAAATGAAGAGTATCCATCAAGCGACACATGACTTTCTGATATATTTTCCAGGTACATCTTTGAAACAGTCTTGTTTTGATTGTGCATCTTCTGGCAGCTAGCTAGAGAAAATAATTAACCTAAATAATTCCAAGTGACAAAAAAAAATAGATTCCTCTTCATGCTATAACCTGCAATTATAATTCTAGGCTGTTTCTTTAATAAGAGATGAAAGCCTCTTTCCTTCTGGAACCATTTGAATAGAATTATATATTTAAAGAGATATACAACACCTTGGTATTCCTCAATCCTAAATTCCTTATATATATTGACCACTACTAAAGAATAGTTTTAGAAAAACAAATCCTAGAACTATTCTGAGGCTCTTTTTGGTTCTTACCTGAGAATGTGTGAAATGAGTACGTAGCATATGTCCAATATTCTGAGTATGAGAAAGATCCAGGGCTGCATCGACCTCATCCAGGATGTAGATTGGGGCAGGTTTGAAAAGGAGCATGGACAGGATTAATGACAGAGCCACTAAAGACCTAAGAAAAGAAGGCCAAAAGAAATACCGTCAAAACTTGATTTTACCACTTTTTACCAAAGCGCTGAAGCAAATCTGCTACCCTATTATTATGAATAGTGGTGATTTAGCTGGAAGATAGTTATAGAAAAAGGAATCTTAAGTTTCAAACTTGAAAACTTTTGTTGTATTAAAGTGTTTCCTTTAGTTTAGCTTTCCATTTTTCCCTCTCGTCAATGAGTGTTATTTTGGATAGAACAGTTATACGTTCTTCTTTCTTGTCAGATAATTAGAATGTTAAATTTAGCATCTAATCTTAAGAGACATCATATTAGTGTTAATAGTTTTTCCTTTCCCAAAACTCTTTTTCAGTTCTTCTATATCCCTTTTAATTGTAACAGATTTTGTTCTAATCTGGTATGAAGAAATACAATACTTCTCATAATATTTTTTCTTAAGCATTTCAAATCTTTATTTACTGTAATATAAAACATTTGTAATTATTTAAAAATAGAATTTAAATTACAGTAACAGCTGTAACACACTTAATTCTACAACTTCAGATATCTTCTGGCATGCAGCACTAGAGTCAACAGTCTAATGCTTGCTGTATTAAGAAACATGTAAGCGGGGGAAAAATGTGTGCAGAAGAAGAGGGGGGTCTAGGAAGGTGAAACCAAATTTTCTAGCAAAGCAAAGGAATGAAACAGTACTATAAAAAGCAAGCAAGCTGACCTGTACCCTACAAGGTAGCTGAAGTCATTAAAGTGACCTAAAACTACTTTTCAATGGGTTTCTCTGTGCCAAATATTTAAGGCATTGAGCTTTCAACTTAAACATTCAGGAGGAAAAACAAAAAAAGGCTCACCAAGAGTTAAGCTACTATGCTAGACTGTGGTATATCTGAAAATAAGTTTATATTGTCTTAATTATGGAAATAATTTTTAGGTTCCCATAAGAAAATAAGCAAATATTCTCTATTTTCCTCAAAAAATTTTTCTAGGACTTTGGCAAAAACAATTCAAGATGTTGGGATCTATACTGTGGAATTCAATTTTGATTGACCAGGTAGCAGAAGCGGTCTTTTTTGACTCTTAGAACAGTGAGGAATTTTATCAATAATGAAAAATAAAGAGTGGACTGCTATTCTGTTTATAAAAATGACAAAAGATCTCATAAGAGAAATGAACAGGTCTTAGTATTTGCTACATCCAAAGGAGAAAGAATTCCATGGCAGTAAAGAGCACATGAGAACAATCAAGGAGCACAGACGGTACATCCTGTAGGGGAAATACAAAATTAATACACATCTTCAATTATATGAACAGTCACAATTTCTCTCAGGGGGTTTTAATAATTTGGCTCTCTGCAGGTAAGGAGTTAGGCCAAATGATCTTTTAAAGTCTCTCTCAGTATGCTGTCGGGATCACTGTGTAAGGCTGGAGAAACCTTCCTGAAGTCCAGAACATAGTATTTCCAGTACTCTTCATTGTCATGTAGACCCAAGTTTCCATTTGGTAACATTTTCCTTTCGCCAGAGAACTTCCTTTAACTTGTACAGTTCTGCTGGAATTAAATGCTTCCACATTTTGTTTTTCTGAAAACATATATTGCCTTCAATATGAAGAATATTTCTACATACAGAATTCTAGGTTATCACATTTTTCTTTTAAGCACTTTATAGATGTTGTTCCAGACTTCTGGGTTGCATAGTTTTTGACATGAAGTCTAAAGTCATTCTTATCTTTGTTCCTTGGCATTTACTGTACCTTTTTACCTCTGGCTGCTTTTAGGACTTTTTTCTCCCAATCCCTGGTTTTCAGCAACTATATATGACATGCTTTGCTGTGTTATCGTATGTGTAGGAAGCGAGTGCATATGTTTATCCTATGTGTGAAAGTGAAGTGTGAAGTGTTAGTTGCTCAGTGGTATCTGATTCTTTGCCACCCCCATGGACTGCAACCTGCCAGGCTCCTCTGTCCATGGAATTCTCCAAGCAAGAATACTGGAGTGGGTAGCCATTCCTTTTCCAAGGGATTTTCCTGACCCAGTGAGCAACCCAGCTCTCCTGCATTACAGGCAGATTCTTTACCATCTGGCCACCCCTTATCCTACCTGGGGTCCACAGAAATTAAGTATGTGGATTTACAGAACTCATCAAATCTGGGGCTGTTATTTCTTCAAGTATCTTGTTTTACCTCTTCCTCTCTTTGAAATTCCAATAATATGTATGTCAGAGTACTCAATATTGCCCCACAGGTCACTGAAGCTCTTTCTAAGTTTAATAGTTTATTGCTATGTTTTCAAATTCACTCATGTTCCTTTTAATGTTGAATTTATTATCAATCTCAGACAGAGAACTTTTCCTTTCAGGTTTTTTTTTTTTTTTTAATCTCTAGCAGTTTCACTGGAATCTTCTTTAATAGTTTCCACTTCTCTCACCTTGTCATCTTCAGAACTAGTTAATGTAACTCTCTTTAACTTCCTGTCTGCTAGTTTCATCACCTGTCACTTCTGGGTCTGCTTCTCCTCTAAAAGTTATAAATCACATTTTCTTGATTTCTGCCTAGTAGTGTTTATTAGATGCTGAACACTGTGATTATGTTGTTTACAGTCTCAACTTTGTGGTCTGTCTTTAAATAGCATTAGGCCTGCAATTAACCTTTGCTAAGGGGTGTCTAGAAGAGCCTTCACTTTAGGGATGGTGCAAACGTAATGCCGTGATGTATTTCCCTGGGACTTCCCCCAATTCTCATGTTTCCTTCATTTAGTGAGACTAATGGGCTTCGTGTGGGTTTCCCTCCCTGCATCTGCAGTCAAGAATTACTCCTGGGAGAAAGCCTGGGTAAACACTGGACTCAGCATTTTGTTTCTTTTCTCTCAGGATCATACTCCTCTCATTCATTTTCTAGTATCTGAAAATAATTGTTTCTCATGTATTTGGTCTAGTTTCCTAGATGCTAATCCTTATTTCTACTTTGTTGCCTATCATTTTAGTCAGGTGTTCTAATCAGAATTTATAGTCTCACGGATTAGGCTCCTTAAATTCCACATGCAAATATAGAAAAGCAAATCTGAAATAAAATTGGGAGAAAAGAGTTGATGGATTATAATAAGAGGAATTATTTCAAAGGGATTACTCACTCACCTCTGACCACCACTAAGTTCAGTTAGGTTTTCTTTCCAAGTATTTCCTAAGGCAACCTTAAACTCCAGCCCATCCAACACAGTCTGCCCTTCTGGTGGTGCAAGCATAGCATTAGCACCAGGCAAAAGAGTAGAAAAAATAGATCCAAAGTCTTTGTTCACCTGGATGAAAAAATATTATATCAGTGAAGGTTTTTCAAGAAAAATCAAATGACATGTATATTCGCAAACCAGCAGGTGAATTTTGTTATTGGTTACTCTTGTTTTGAGGTTGGCAAATTGTGGTCCATATGACAAATCTGGTCATGCCCATTCATTCATGTATTGTCTATAGCTGCTAGCAATACAACATCACAACATTAGAGTCCAGTGGTTGCAACAAGAGTATATGGCTGGGATATATTTATGTGTCTCTTTACAGAAATCATTTACTGAGCTTTGCTCAAACTTTGAGGGGAAACTACAGGCTATACCTCTAACACTAAGATGAAGTTTGATACAACAGGCGGCCATGGTTGCAGGAACCCTCAGAGACACAAAATTGGATAATATAGGAGATTGAATTTTCAGCTGGAGGAGAAAAACAACAACTTTTTTTGGTATAATTTGTTTTCTGTTGACTGATATGGTAAGACGACAGGCCTGTCATTATCAGCTAACTTTAAAAAGCTTAAGATCAGAGTGAAGTCTAGGAGAAAAAGAGGCATGAAATCAAAACAGATCTGTTAAAGGTGTTCAATGGTTCTTTTCTATACTTCTCACAGATTGTCAAGGGACAGGAACAGGACTGAGCCCCAAAAGAAAAAGGCTGAAGAAGCTATTTGGCCTATCCCCATAAAGTTGCAGCAGGAGATTACACAGAGATTTAGGACCAATATTCTAAGCTGTAACTGAGTAATTTCTGTGCATACACACTTGATCACTGACTTGAGAATTCAGCCATCTGTCTTCAGACATGACTCATAATCTTAGAGGTCCACCAGACAAAATTGAGTGTATACACGCATGCACACCCGCCCCTACAAAGATATGACAGCCAAGTTCTCCACATTCAAGTATAAAATTCAAGTGCAAATACATATTTTATGAATATCTGTAGTAATAAGGAAATCTCCTAGACTTAAACAGTTTCCTAAATATAAATTTGCTAAGGAACACATATTTTAAGAACAACTGCACACATGCTAATAGCCTTCACAGAGAAAGCAGATCCTAGTTTTATCTGGGATAGACTTCCAGAGCTACACAAGGTTCATTACGATGGGGAGAGGTCCACTCTTTTTATGGGGGAAAGATGGAAAATAACATAGTGCTTATAAACACTTGAAATTTTTTGACCAGGTAGGAGAAAGGCAGCTCAAAATTAAGACAGTGGAATGCTAATTAATCCAAAAGATGACCATGGGATCCCAGGTGGATTATTCAAAAGGGAAAAGAATCTTATCAGTTAATAGATAGGGTAGAATACAGCCCTATCATAGATAGGAAATAAGCTGAATCTTGAAAATCCAATGATGTTAAGAAGGAAACAAAAATACAACCAGTTTCTAAAATACTCTGGTGCTGTGAAGGAAGTACACTTAAAGCCATAAGGAAGTATGGAATGCTGATAATAATACCTACCTCATTAGGTTACTGTTGAGAATTAAATGAGAAAATTAATATGAGAATAGTGTCTGACATATATAATAAGCACTCAGTAAATTTACTTGGTTTGGGAGAACTTTGGAGACTGGAGAAAAATCAGTTTAAAATATAAATTTGTACTCTAATTAAATCCAGGAACCATGGAGAAACCCAGAGACAGAATCTCAGATCTAGTGTTAAATCCAAATGTACAAGGATACTGGGGCCAACTTTTTGCAAGCATTTTTTAAATGACAGAAATACTACAGGGAGATGGAACACTGAAAATTAAGTTGTAGAGCAGGAAAAATAATGCAAATGAAAAAGATAACTATTCTGCCATTAGTAAAAATAAATTTCCTGCAAAATTAAAAAGAGAAAAAGTGCTCAGGTGCCCAGTTAAATCCTAGAGGCCCAGGCTTGCAAAAGTGCCAAACAGCACAGTATCTATGAAAGCTTTTTACTAGCAGTCTTTTATTATGGTAGGAAAACTTGTTATGGTAGGAAAATTTTACAGAAGAAGCTAAGGATTATGCTAAAGGAGACAAATCTATACAGCCAGAGAAGTAGAAATAACAGTAAGGAACCTTGAAATCTGCTAAAGTTGTCATAAAACCAAAATGGTTAATTGGGATTTTGTTGAATATCAATCCTGGAAATACTGACTTCCCAATTAACCAGTTCTAATTCCTAAAGAGCCAACAAAAGGTAATTTTAACTTAAGTTCTAATTTAGGAAAAGAGAATTCCAGTTTTCCTACTTGTTGACTATTACGATCTTAGGCTAATTTCAACTTTCTAAGCTTTAGTTTCTTCATTTATAAAATAGAGATAATAATTATCAAAATTATGGAATTGTTTTAAGATAATTCATGTAAAATAGCAAATGGTCTGTTAATAAATTACTATACTTACATAAAAATATTTTATAATTATTAATCTAATATAAAAATGATTTGCTAAAAAACCTAAGAATGTATAATACTTATGAATTCTGAAATGCAATTAATAATTTGTAAGTGGAATACAATCTTGCTATAGAAATGTTCTTAGCACTAATATTTGACCTCTGCGAGTCACGGCAAGAGAAACTTAAGAGGTTACAACTGAAGGGGTCCTTTGGAGAGGTATTCCAACAATTAGCACTTCCGCAATGTGAAACAGATAATGCTTCCAGTTTTAAGCAGAGGATGAGTAAGGGTATGGCAGATATTTGGAAGAAACCTTAGAATACTGTCCAATATTAGAACCTATGATTTCATGAGAAAGAGGGCAAATACTGTCCCCTTTAAAGGTAACCCAGAATTAGCAATTGATGGAAGAAAGAAAAATGGAGAAATCTACAAAGTTAACTTAGTATAGCTTAAGAACCAGACAAGCAGACGATGCGACCATAATGGAGTGACAAACAAATCTTTGCCACTCAGTAGTAAAGTCCAAAAGGACAAAATGCTTTAAAAAGTCTACAAAGTTTTAATTAAGGTATGAGCATGTGCCTCATTCAAACACAAAGTTGTTGCTTCAAATTTATCTTAGAGTATAATGCTATTAACATGACATCATCTTCCATCTTTGCCTCATACAAAATAAACGATACTATTTTGGGTTCAAATACCTTTTGCCAGGCAATATTTATGGCTTGGTTTTTCTTCTGATCAAGGTCTTCTATAGTTGCCAGGATTTTGGATTTGTCGTTTTCTACAATTCTTTTCTTCTTCATCAAGTCATTATACTAGTAAGATAAAAAGCAGACTTAATTGAGAAAACCAAAAAATTTCCATTTTAGGCTTCAGTCAAGAATAAAGAGATTTTATTATTTTTATATGCAATACGTACAACTCCTTCTTACCAAAAAGATACACTACATTGAGTTACAATGTAAGCCAAACTGAGGAAAATAAATACATCTATATGTAAAATTCAATTACTATAGCTGAGAATTTATAGCACAAACTCTTGAAACATTTTGACTCCACTTATATTCCCTTATCTACCCAGTAGCCAAGGCAAAAAAAGGAATATTTGTCATGTAAACTCAAAAGTAGCCTTGCATGCAAGGTTAGTCTTAGAAGTGACATAACAGTTTAACTCTTCCCCATGATGTATAAAGTCCTACATTTGGCTCCTATTTATCTCTGAACTTTTGGCAACACTCTCCTCCCCAGGCTCCAGCCATATGGTCTCCTTTTCAGTTTCCTGAACATAAGCTCACTGTAGCCTTATGGCCCCTGCGCTGTTCTTCCTCTACTTCAGACACAACTGGTGCCTCAAGTTTCCACTCCAACATCTCATTTTCAGAGTGGCCTTCTCTGGTTAATGAAATTTACTGAAAAAAAATTTGAGGGAGACTACAGAGGGATAATCAAAGCATGAGGAGCAGCAGAACTTTCTAAAAACCCTTTTAACTTATTTCTCCTCACAGCCTCACATTTCAAGCCGGCTTCATATTCTCCCTGAAAAACTCCAGCCAGTCTTGCTAGTTTCCTTGCTGTCCCTCTCCTGTGTGGAGAAAAGGTTTTAGGAGCTTGGCCACATTTTATCCTGTTCCTTGCATAATTCCATATATTTTCTTACATGTGGTGACCCAAAATACAATAACAAAAAAGGAAAAGGCAAACCACTGATCAACAATATAGGCCCTTCCTCTCTGGTATGGAGATGGGAATTGGTAAAATTAAAAAAAAAAAAAAAAACCTAGCCCAAGTTATTATTATATAATAAAAGCAAACAAGTAAAATGAAACAAATTTCATGATGTTAAGCAGCTCAAATTCAGATGAAATATTTTCCTTCTACGAAGGTGCCATATATTGCAAAGCTTTAATAGAGAAACGAAAACCAGCAGGAATATTTAACAGAAAGATCACACAGTAGGTGCATTATTAATCTGTTTAGTATCTAACATAAGACAGATTCTTTGTAGATACCAATGTCAGTAATAGCTTTAAGAAACCCATTACCAAAAAATTTGTTAAAAGTGATTGAGCTCATAGGTATTGCCACTTTTACAGCACTCTCATTAACTGTCACACAAATTCAGAGTTTTACAGAATTAAAGATGATACAGGGCAAAATATAAAATTACTCAGATTGCTATTTCCTATGGGGCCATAAAGAATAGGAACTGCTTTCCCCTTTGGGTTTTTCTGGTGACATGCAGACTGTAAAAGGTAAGGGAGATGGATAACACCATCAAGTAACTGAGAGCATTAAAACAGAGAAGATGCTGCTGGATTTACAGATTAGTAAAACAGTGTTAATGTATATAACAATTTTAGTCATTTACTTATGTAATGGTTCTTGCAATACACTGGAATCAAAAGACAGTGGTTAGAGTGACTGGTAAGGAGGCAGACAGAAGGATACAGGTATTCCCTTACTTTTCCATAGTTCACTTTATATCACTACTTTTACAAGAAAAGGTAAAAAGCACAAATAATGTTCGGCATGTGTTCTGCAGTGGGCCGTTCCTCACAGAAGCAGCACACACCCGTAGCAGTGAGAGTGGCACCATCAAGCTCCTCACTGGACCAACACTGAGCATCTCAGCATCAAGCCTCCTCCCAGAGCTTCGAACTGTGTCTGTGAGCATCTGTGCTTTAGCTCAGTTTGCTCTGTGCATCTGTTAGCAAGATGGGCCCTATGGTGATTGCTTCTTTGCTTTATACCATTTTGGCATCGGAAGGGTTTCAAAGGAATGCCCTACTTTTTGGATAGTGGGGAAAACCTGTAGAGTTTTCTTCAAAGCCCTTCAAAAAGACAAGTGAAAGAAATGATAAAAATGTGAGGAGTTAACACGATCGAAAGTGTTTTTACTTAAACCAAAAATAAGAAAAGGGTTGAACATGTTCACAGCAAAAGGAAAAGCCAGTAGAAAAGTCAAGTCATTTAAGCACAACAGGACATATAACTGATGATACAAAAAGAATGAAATAAGAAAAGAAATAACTGAAAAGGAAGAAAAAGAAAACACAAAACAAATTTTCAAAAGCATAAAGCAAAGACTGACTCTAATAACTGTCTCAGGGGTCATATCTGCTGGAGACGGAAATGGCAACCCTCTCCAGTATTCTTGCCTGGAGAATCCCAAGGACAGAGGAGCCTGGGAGGCTACAGTCCATGGGCCGCAGAGTCGGACACGACCGAGTCCAGACGCACCAGGGGTCATAGAAAACCATCAACGCTACTCGTGTTTTAAAGTGGCCACAGTCATAGCAAAGCGACTTACACGCTCTTCAGCTTCGGTCAGTACATTCATGGCTCTCATGTTGACATTTCTTCCTAGTTTCTCCTTCATTTCTTGCAACTTCTGAAGTCTCTCACCAGCTTCTTTTGGGTTGTTAGCTTTGAAATCATAGGTGCTGTTGGGTTGCCCAAAGAGGTGTTTTTCTACAGTAATCCAGTCATAGTCTTTCAACATTTTGGACACCTAGCCACAAGATGATAATAGAATGATATCATTGCTCACAAACCTATATTTAAAAATCAGTTTCTTGAATATTTACTAATTTTTACAAACATTTTTGAGAAAAATCCCAAAATGACTCATTTGAAAAAAAAATGAGACTCGTTGATTATGAATCTATAAGAAATATGAATATTTTTACCTAGAGGATAGGCTAAAAAGAATAGAAACAGAAAAAGATATTACTTAAGCATCAAAATAAATGTGAACTCAGAGAAATAGTTAAAAAGTATGTGTGTGTAAACATTGCCATTATGAGATGAGGCTCCAGATTTTACCAAATTCAATCTATTGCTTCAAAAACACAACTTGTGAAAGTTTAGTCATATAACGAATATTTATGTCATAGATACTGTAAAATCATGAAAGCCTAATCCTGATTGGTATCTAATAATTTTTGAAACTATAATCTAAGTAAGACATTATCTTAAATATTGACTCCATCCCCTTGCTACCCTCTTTTGACAAGGCACAGTAAAATACTCATATAATATAATCATTAAGAAGTTTTAATTATAGTGCTTAAGGAAGACTTTCTGCTACTATAACTGTTTAAGATTGGTATTGACTGCTGAAAGCTAATCCTTGTCAATCATCCTTATTAATTCCATGAATACAGTTACACTACCAGACTCCAAAGTAATATGGTCATTTCTAGTCTATCTTTCCTGCCCATCTGTGAGCTCCGTGAACACCTTCTGTGGCATGTTGCTTATTCTTGTATCTATAGTGCCTGGTATAAGTATACAATAAATATTTGATAGACTATGTATTTCAAAGAATACTTGACTTTTTAGCAGTTCTGCTTGCAAGTCCCTCTTTCTACCCTCTTAACTGTAAACAGAATCCCCTAGCAACCACCAATATTTCAATTATATTTTTTTAAAAAACCTATTAACAGTAATATTAGCATTGGTAATAGTTCAGTGAATCCACTAATACTAGGCTACTAGGCAAATGGGAAATCAATACTAATAAAATATTACGATATTATCATGTGGTCATTAAAAAAATGCTTTTTAAACAAAGTAATGAGCCTGAACAGGCACTCATGGCTCGTGCAGAAAAGGGTGGAAAACTGTTTTGTATGTTCTCATCTTTTTGAAATTAAATCTCTTGTACTTTTATGATGCTAAAAAAGATTTAAAAGGCACCAAACTGTTACACACCAGTAAGAAAACATGATGAGTGAATTATTAAAACCACATAAATGAAGCCTCCTAACTAAGCAACGAATTCCTGCAAAACTATGTATTTTCTTTAAAGTACTTAGGTTACTATGATACATGAAAGAAATTTTAATTAAGAGTGACCAAAAAACTGTGGGATTACTTCAAAGACACTCCTTGGCAAAACATCAGATTTCAAATGAGACTTCGAACACTGACTATACTAATCCTCATAAGGATATCCTAAACCAATTAAGTCCTTACTTCAGAAGTTCCCTGTATATTTCTGTGAGTTCCCTAAATTCAATTTGCAATAAGGTAAAGAATATATATTACTACTATTAATACATTAGTAATTAGTTCTATGAACAACTGGGGATTAAAAAACCAGTCATTTCCATGGGAGGCCACTCAATATTTGGTTAAAAACATCTTGCAAATGGGAATAAAGCCCCTGAAATTAAATGTAAAAATAAAACATTTTTGCCGTTTGGTGACTGCTGAGAAGCAGTCATAGCTGTATGCCTCAAAACTGTTACACAGTAGTTCTGCCATTTACAGTAAGTTCTTCACTGAGCACCTTACCAGAACATTTCCAAAACCCAGAGGCAAACATTTGACCAAGAATAAAAATGTACAATGCAAACATGCCTTTGCGGCAGCATCTTCAGCTTCCCGTTTATGTCTGCTGATGTTATAGTCCAGCTCCTTAACTTTAAGCTGAGAGTCATTGTTTTGCTCCTTGTGTTTTGCTACTTCTGCGTATTTGGCTTTAACGATGTTGTCTTGGGCTGTTATCACCTCTTTTTGCTTGGTCACCTCTTCTTGAGCTTTATTTACTAACTCCTGAAATGAATAATTACAAGACAACATACAGCAAGGTAAGATGGAGACATTTTTTGGTTTACTGAGAGATCATCCAACAGACTTCTCGACAAGATGGCAACGTGTCATCTAACCTTCTACATTTTATATCCTCATGAAAATGACTAAGACATTTACAGATAAAACTTGTATTACTACTAGGAAAAAAGGGATGAGATGCTTGTTCATGCTGGAAGCAACAAAGTTCCTGTGATATGGTATAACTGGGATCACCTAAGTGGAGGACGGGTTACTCGGATCTGCCCTGTGAGGTCTCTCAAAAAAGTGGGATTCTAGTGGTGGTTACAAAATAATATGACAGACCCCCAAATGTCATTTATTATGAAGGCAAAGAATGGGGGTGGAAGTAAGGTAAGCTGGCATTTGTTCCTCTTCCTTCTATGGAAGTAAGCCATAAGGCCTTTGACAGTGGCAACAGAAGGTCAGGGTGTTTGGTTCTAGCACAGGGGTTAAAACAGAGCTATGGAAGAGGAAGAGAAACTTTTTTGAAGAAACAGATCTTTTTTGAGGAAAAACTTCTCACTCTTTTACTATCGTCGGTTTCCCTCTCAAGTGAATATTACAGCTGGGATTTAGTCTACCAACTCTCACCTCCTCCCCCTCAAAGTTCTTTGCTAGATCTTAAAGGTCCTTCTGGTAAAGGTATGGTCACAAACTCACACAAACATCTGAAAAAAAAAGAATCTAGCTCAACTCAGATTTAGGTAGGGGAAAACAAAGAGTAGAACAACTTGATAAAAGATTCTAAAGAAGAATAGATCTCTTGAAGTGATGATAAGCATCAGTAAAAATTTAGGAATTTTTTAAGGCATGCTCATTAGAAAATAAGATAATTTTGAGCAATAAACAATACCTGACATTATGGTTAAGTTATTGAACATGCCATAAGTAATTTTTTTAGAATGTTTGTGTCATTAAAGGTCCTTTGCAGGCGGAAGTTAAATCACAGCATTCATCTAAAAAATCCAAAGCAAAAATGCATGACAAAAACATGTTTAGGAAGAAGATTCTCTCACACCTGAAGATTGAAGATGGCATCACAGGTATAACAACTGTTTCAATCTACAATGGTTAAGAGAAAAACGAGGATATCTATCACTTCAGATTGAGCCAAAGTTTTTAGTTTTGTTTGAACATAATTAACTTGAAGGCAATTTAATTTCTCTTCTTAGCTCCCTAAGAGTGCAAATAGATTTAGAATATGGAGACGAAGAGAACAATGTTTACAAACTAAGAGATCCCTTTTATAGTTTTCCATAGAGAAACAGATATTCTCTTTATAGAAATATGTATATGCTTTGATTTTATCATTATTTAGATCAAGGAAGAAGTGGCTTATTTTACTTCCACATTTCTCTTTAAGAATATGACATCTAATTTTTTTTTTAAATTCCACATGATGTCCATGAAAGATGGTAAAAGATATGGAGGAATGAGACAAAAAGGCAAGGCAGAAGGCAGAAAAGAAACTGTAGAAAAGGTAATCAGCAACACAAAACACAAAGCTGAAAAGCATTTTCATCTCTGGATCTTCAAAAAAAAGTTAAAAAATTGGTCTATTGATTTGATAATGTGTTCAAAATAAAAAAAAAACCCTCAAGTTTAACCACAAATAGAATGACGAGAAAAGAACTACTTTCTAAAACAATCATCTCAAGGAAAAAGTGTAACAGGAAATGTAAAAGTAGAGGACAAAAGCCAAAAACACACTTTACTATATGTGTTCAAACACACTTCACTATATGGAAACCCTTGCACCCCAAATCCACCCTTTACTGCCGGCTTCTGAGATGGGAACACTTTTCCTTGCCAGGTGTAACAATATGAAGCCTCATCAGTAAAGGATGCTGTAGGGCCCCTGGAGAAGGAAGGGGCTTTACTTCTTGGTTCTGACATGCTTTTCTCAAGGACAAGGTTGTCACTTACATGGCTTCCTCTGGCATCCCCAGCAGCAGTCTTTGCAGACTGTCCACAGGTTGGGCACTTCTCTCTGGCCAGTCCCCCTGGCGTCCCAGAAAGCTGTTTCCCAGCAGGTGTCCTGGGCAGCACTTTCCTAGGCATGGTTTCCCTGCTACACCAAACTCCACCACCAGAGGGCCACAATGACGTGTTCTCCAACTACATGTAGTTCTCAGCCTTGCAGGTAGAATGGGGCTCTTTCCCAGATTTGTTCCTTCTGTGGGTGCGCTGCCTCAGCGTATAGGTTATGACCGCTCCTGTATCTGCTGTTCATATATTCTTTAGCGTTTTCTCTACCCCTTAGCAATCAATCTTATATCATTCCAAATTCCTGTTATAGTTAATAATTTTTATTTAAACTCTCCCTGGTCGAATTACTGGGTGTTTTTCATTTTCTAGGAGACCTAGACTAAAACACTTAGTGATATTATTTCAGGACTCTTTCTGATTGGTAATCATCTTCCCTCTCATCATGACCAGGGTGAAGAGACTGAGACCTCTGAAGTCAAACATCTTTAAGCCACCATTTCAGAAGCAGATTGACATTTGTATTTCTCTAATGTGGTTAAGTCACTCCTACCTCATTTTTAGCCACCTCAGAGGCCATTACTGCAATCTGACCCTCGTAGGATATGATAGCTTCCTTTACAGCTTCAAGCTGTTGTTCATAGGATGCATGCTCTCTCCTGAGCTCCTCCAGTTCCAGGGTGATAGCTTCCACTTCCTATAAAAAACACAGCATCTGGGCATTCAACAGTTACCAACTATTGAAAAATAATTACACATGTCAGCAAAACTAAATAGATACTCAAGCAAGTAAGGACCATAGCTTAGTTACTCAACTACTAAAAACATGTAAGCTGCTTCCAAAGAAGAAAGGGGAAAAGAAATTTATTTTTCTATATTAAAAAATGTACATACAATTTTTATGGGTTCAAAGAACTTTGCATAAACTATTTCATCCTTTTATTCCTATAGGGAAAAACAATACAGAAGTCTATATAGTAGATAAATTAGGAGAGGTAAAAACCTTTTTTTAAACTATTATTTAATTGCAAAATTAGTTTTTCTTCTTTCCCATTATAGCCTTTAGTTCTTTACAAATGCTTTGTGTAAAGCTAAATATTTAATAGCAGAATCATAAGGTGGATTTAAAAAGAACTGTGAAGAAAAGTTAGATTTAAGTGAAATTGTATGGAATAGTGATTGAGCGCGTAGCCTTCTTTGTAAACAGAAAAACAGGTTCAAATTCCAGCCTTGAACTATCCAAAATAGTCTACAATTGAATGACACTGCAAATATAACATGCTTTGTCATCATCATTCTTTCACAGTGTATGTTCAAACAGATGATGATCACCAAACAGAAACGTCAAAACAGTGAGTCTCTGATATGAATCAAGCAACCTTGTCTCTCACTTTTGGATTTGTGACAAATATCGATGAAGGCCAAATCAACCAATGGTGCTCTACCACCCTTCAGTTCTATGCTGATGTTAAATGATTAATTCTATTAAAAAATATATATATATTACCTGTTGTTTTTCTTTCATTTTCTTGCTAGAAGCATCTGCTTTAGTTTTGGCACAATCTAGTTTTTTCTGTGCATCCTTCAGTTCTCTCTCTCTTTCAGCTTCTGCATTTTTCATTTTATTCTCCAATACCTCATATTTTTCTTCAGCTTTTTTCTGAATTTCTTTGGTGTTTTTTAAGGTCTCCTCACTTTCCTCTGCATCATAAAGCAGGCAAATACAACTAAATGAGATCTTCCAACTAGTAACAGTTACAGATAAGGGCTTACAAATTCAACTTTTAACAGAAAAAAGGTATAGAAAGTTGGAGGCAAGAGTTTTTAAAAAAAAACTAACTGTTCTAACCTTATTCTAGAAACAGTATGTTGAAAACACAGGTCATACCTTAGAGCCATACTTGAATTATCTAAATTCTGTAAAGAAATTATTTCCAATCACATGAAATTGAGTAACATAAACTTTACCTACAATTTAACTTCTCATAAAAAGATCACAGACCATTTTATATACCATATGCTCCCTAAAACCAGAACTGAGCACATAACTATGGTATTTTTATTTTAGTTATAAGAATACTTTTAATTAGCCCCATAAAAAAGCTTAAATTGGTGTTCCTTCCTCACTTATTTTTATTCAAGGAAACTCTATTAAAAAAGTAGGGAAATATTGTGAGAACATACCTAGGATGAAGCATAGGAAACATATTACCTCTGAATTTATAAATTAAAAAATAAAGATAGAATGAGCATGTTATGGTCACAATCAACATACACTGTTAAGTGTTGGGACTAGGTACAAACATAACCTTGAAAGCCATGATTATACAATTTCCTATATACTTTTCATTGTAGAATATCATTCTAGAAATCAAAAGAGAAATAAAATACCCAACACAAAGATAAACAGAAATACAACAAACCAAATGTACATTAGATGTAACAAAATCAGTTCTAGGAGTGAAGTTCATAGCAACAAATGCCTACCTAAAGAAACAAGAAAAGTCTCAAACAACTTTATACCAAAAATCTGTTGTGTTTCTATAAACTAAACAGTCCCATTTAGAATTGCATCAAAAAGAAGAAAAAACAAAACCCAAAGTTAGTAGAAGGAAGAAGAATAAAGATCAGTGTGGAAATAAATGAAATTGAGACTAAGAAGAAATAGGAAAAAAAATCCATGAAGTTAAAAGCTGGTTCTTTAAAACCGACAACCTTTCAGCTAGACTTAAGAGAAAAAAAGAGACCCAAAGTCAGAAATAAGATACTACAACTGATACCACAGAAATATAAGGAATCATAAAAGGTAACTATGAAAAATTTCACACCAACAAATCAGACAACCCATAAGAAATAAATCCCTAGAAAAAGACAACCTATCAAGATTCAATCATTATGACATAGAAAATCTGAAAAGACAGATTAGTAATATGGAAATTAAATAAGGAATCGAAAACCTCCCAACAAACAAAAGTCCAGGAGAATTAAATCAAACATTTAAAGAATTGATACCAATCTTTCCTTTTCAAATTCTTCCAAAAAGCAGACAAAAACGAAATTCTTCCAAACTCATTTTGTGAAGCCATCATCATCCTGATATTAAAACCAGACAAGGATACTACAAGCAAAAAATATCACAGGCTATCATCCCTGATGAACATAAATGCAAAAATCCTCAACAAAACATCAGCAAACCGAATTCAACAACACACTAAAAGAATCATACACCATGACTAGGTGGGATTTATTCCAGGGATACAATGATGGTTTAACATCTGCCCATTAGTGAATATGATACACTATATTAACAAATTAGGATAAAAGTCATGGTCATCTCAATAGCAGAAAAAGCACTTGAGAAAATCCAACATTTATGATAAAAACACAGTAAAGTGAGTATAGAGAGAGAATAAACAAGGCTATATATAAGACAAGCTCACAGTTAACATCATACTCACTGGTAAAAAGCTGAAAGCATTTCCTCTAAGACCAAAAAAAAGACAAGGATGCCCACACCACTTTTATTCAACACAGTGCTGGAAGTGCTATAGCAGCAGGGCAAGGAAAAGAAGGGCATCCAAACTGGAAAGAAAGTCACTATTTGTAGATGACATAAACATAAAATCCTATTATAAACAGAAAATTGTAAAGACTCCATCAAAAAACTGTTAGAAATAATAAGCAAAGTCAACAAAGCTGCAGAATACAAAATCAATTACAAAAATCTGTTGTTTCTATACAGAAAACAATCCCATTCACGACTGTACCAAAAAGAAAATACCTAAGAATAAATTTAACCAGGGAGGTGAAAGACATGTACACTGAAAAATATGAAACACTGATGAAAGAAACTGAAGACAGAAATAAATGGAAAAATATTCTATGCTCACAGATTGGAAGGATATTGTTAAAATGTCCATATTACCCAAAGCAAGCTACAGATTCAAGTCAGATACTATCAAAATCTCAATGGCATATTTCATAGGAATAGAATGAACGATCTGAAAATTTGTATGGAACCACAAAAGACCCTGAACAGCCAAAGCAATCTTGAATTCAACAACAACAAAACTGGAGACACCGTACTCCCTGGTTTCAAACTATATTACAAAGCTAGAGTAATGCAAGCAGTAGAATAGTGGTATAAACCAGACACAAGGATCAGTGGAACTACTGAGTAAAAGAACCCCAAACAAAGCCCATGCACACACGGTCAATTAACTTATGACAAAGGAGTCAAGGATATATTATGGGGAAAAGACAGTCTCTTCAGTAAATGTTGCAAGGAACCTGGACAGTCACTTACAAAAGAATGAAACTGGACCACCTTCTACCACCACATACAAAAATTAAGTCAATGGATTAAAGACTTGAAGGAAAAACCTGAAATCATGAAACTCCTAGAAGAAAACAGGTGGTAAGCTCCACAACATAGGTTTTGATGATTTTTGAATTTGACACCAAAAGCAAAAGTGAACAAGGGGGACTAAATCAAACCAAAAAGCTTCTGCACAGCAAAACAAATCATCAACAAAACTAAAAGGCAACCTACTGAATAGGAGAAAACATCTGTAAATCATCTATCTGATAAGGAGTTAATATCTAAACCATATTAAGAACTCATATGATTCAACAGGAAAAAAAAACAAAAAATAGAGGACCTGAATACACATTTTCCACAGAAGATGTACAAATGGCCAAGAGGTACATGAAAAGATACTCAACATTAATCATAAGGGAAATTCAAATCAAAACCACAAAGAGCGATCACCTCAACTGTTATACAGGCTATCAAAAAAACAGGTGCTGTTCACTGCTTCATTATTTATAACACCCAAGACATGGAAACAACCTGAGTCCACTATGGATGAACAGATACAGAAACTGGCATAAACATACCATGGCATTCTATTCAACCGTAAAAAAAGAAGGAAATCTTACCATTTGCAATAACATGGATGGACCTTGAGGGTATTACATGAAGTGAAATAAGTCAAAGAAAGATAAATACCGTATGATCACACTTATATGTGGAATCTTCAATATCTTAGGTCAGATACAAAGAAAAGATTGGTGGTTGCCAGAGGCAGGGGGTGGAGAAGGTGAATGAATGAATGAATACATTTTTAATTTTATAAGAGAAAAAAAAGAATAAAAATATTAGTGGGGGAAAATAGGTCTGTGAATAGTCCTAAGGAATAAGAGAAATTTAAAACTACCATATACAATTAAATTCTGATTAAAGGTGTTAAGATAGATTCTTAAAATTAGGGACAGAGATAGTTACAAATTGAATTACACATATAACAAAAATACTATAAACATAAAACCAAAAGACAAGCATATAACAAAAAACATATTTGTAATGTGGTACATGAGAACAATAAAAACAAGCTATGAGCAACCCAACAAAAAAGTGCAAATTAACAGAAAATTATTACATATAATTAAAATATTAATTCAAATATACAATAAACATGAGAGCTTCAAATACCTAAAGTATGGTTATCAGTTGAAACAGATTAGCACAAAATGTTTTTATCTTACCAATGATTTTTTTAAGAGCATCTAATTCTTCCTGTTGCTTGTGATACGAGCTTTGCTGAAGCTTGGTTTGTAATAAATCTACCTCCTCAGCTTTCATCTCCCACTGCTGTTTTAGGTGGCGATACCTTAAGGAAGAGAAGTTTATAATAAATGACAATTTTTCTGATGTTTGAGACATGCATTTAAACAAGCTCTCACCTAAAACAAACTCATACAACATAATGTAAGATGCCACTGGTTAAAAGACTCATTTTGATGACTTCCACATTTCTGAACAGGACATGGAACAACAGACTGGTTCCAAATAGGAAAAGGAGTACGTCAAGGCTGTATATTGTCACCCTCTTTATTTAACTTATGTGCAGAGTACATCATGAGAAACGCTGGGCTGGAAGAAAAAGCTGGAATCAAGATTGCTGGGAGAAATATCAATAACCTCAGATATGCAGATGACACCACCCTTATGGCAGAAAGCGAAGAGGAACTAAAGAGCCTCTTGATGAAAGTGAAAGAGGTGAGTGAAAAAGTTGGCTTAAAGCTCAACGTTCAGAAAACTAAGATCATGGCATCTGGTCCCATCACTTCATGGGAAATAGATGGGGAAACAGTGGAAACAGTGTCAGACTTTACTTTTTGGGCTCCAAAATCACTGCTGATGGTGATTGCAACCATGAAATTAAAAGACGCTTACTCCTTAGAAGGAAGGTTATGACCAACCTAGATAGCATATTTAGAAGCAGAGACATTACTTTGCCAACAAAAGTCCGTCTAGTCAAGGCTATGGTTTTTCCAGTGGTCATGTATGGATGTGGGAGTTGGACGGTGAAGAAAGCTGAGCACCAAAGAATTGATGCTTTTGAACTGTGGTGTTGGAGAAGACTCTTGAGAGTCCCTTGGACTGCAAGGATATCCAACCAGTCCATCCTAAAGGAGATCAGTCCTGGGTGTTCATTGGGAGGACTGATGCTGAAGCTGAAACTCCAATACTTTGGCCACCTCATGCATGAGAAGAGTTGACTCATTGGAAAAGACCCTAATCCTGGGAAGGATTGGGGGCAGGAGGAGAAGGGGATGAGAGAGGATGGGATGGTTGGATGGCATCACCGACTCGATGGACATGGGTTTAGATAAACTCTGGGAGTTGGTGATGGATAGGGAGGCCTGGCGTGCTGCGATCCATGGGGTCGCAAAGAGTCGGATACGACTGAGCGACTGAACTGAACTGAACACTTCTGAAGCATCAATTAAAGTCAGGTTTGACTTGGTTACTGAAGGTAAATACTCTAAATGACCAAGACCAATAGTAACTATCCACAGAAATATTCTTAATTTTAGAAAATACTAATCTTCGAATAAATAAGTTACCTTAAAAATAACCCTTCTCATTGATCCTTATCTAAAAGAAAAACTCCATAAAAGCCCCCATCACAAAAATAGAATATATAACAATTATATTTTCAAAAATTTGGTTAGCTCAATCCCCAGTTTCAAATGTTCAAAAAAATAGTAACATTCCCTCCATTTTGTAAGGAGACTGGTGGTTTAAAATGACACAGTACTAAACTTAAACATTCACCAAGCACATTTTTTTTTGCAGACAGATCCTGTAATTGTCCCCCAGTTCTGGCAGCTTCAAATTACGGCTTTGGAAGGTATTTTGCTAATTCAGCTGCAGTGAAATTTTAAATTATAGTCAATTCAAAGGTTGCACGTAACTAGAAATTCATGAGGTTTGAGGGCAAAAAGGAAGCAACTTATAAATACTCCCTTGAGTATTCTTGTCTGAGATTGCTTGACAGCAATTAAAAAGCCGTAATTTTAACTGAGTCGTTTTTCAACTCATTTAAAAATGTAAAGAAATTTGAAAAAAAGACAAGCTATTTTCCAGATATGGTCTATGAAAGAATGGCTTTAGGTGACCCTTCCACTTTCATTTTTCAAAATCTATTTTTCTTCCTGGACCTCAGGGCCACAATTAGTCTACAAAACAACTCTGCAGAATAAACGACCTAGTACTGCTCAACAAACTTAACAGTTCCAAGCCAAATGTGACTACAATTGAGTTTGTAATTCATTCCCTTGACAAGAGCTTCCACATTTCAGAAACATCTTTTTGTCTCTTTCTCACAGAAAGTTCATTCATTTTATGATTAATGTCATAGGTCAATGAAGGTAAAAGGTAGGATTTACATGTATATAATGTTTGAAAGTGGGCATTTTGATACAATTTACATCTGGGAATGGCCACTTTGACTTAGTGTAAACAATCTTTTCCATATATATACTGTGTCCCAAAAAAAGTCTTAGTACTATTTTAAGCTTTGATAATTTCAGAAGATAAATGCCAAAAGTTTACCCCTCAAAAAAAATTAAGTTTTTATCTTTTATTTTCTCTTACCTTTATTCAGAATTGTGAATTCTAAATAAAATGTTTAATTTTATCTCATTTCCCACTTGCCATCTTCAGAGGGATTAAAAAAAAATTACAATTAAACTCTCAAATACTGCACTTTGTTAAGTTTGTGGCATTTATACTCCTGAAGGTTTTAAAGCGGGTAAGGGCTCTTCTGGATAACCACATGGTGAGTCCACTCAACATCATTCAGGTGTTTATTCAAAAGTCATCTTCTCAGTGAGGCTTTCCCTGCCCACCCCATATAAACTTTCAACACTTCTTTCCTATTTTACATTTTTAGTCTTAGAACTTAGCATTATCTAACATACCTTTTACCAATTTAACTTTTTATATTGTCTGTTGCCCCAACTCCACACATGAAAATAAGATGAGGAAGAGATTTATCTGTTTGATTCACTGCTATATTCCCAGTTCTTTGAAGAGTACTTGGCACATGAGGCACCAATAGTAAATAACGTCCAGTGACAAAAAGGGTTACATTGAATAGCATGAACCCAATTATGAAAAAAAAAATGTGGCATACACATATTTCATCATACATAAATATGTATCATACACAAACAGAAGTAATGTTGAACAGTACACATACATACCTATATCCACACCCACAAAGAAAAAACACTGGAAGTAAACACTTTAATTTTAGCAGTGACTTTTGACATGAACTTGTTTAACTTCTCCACAGGCAGCCTAGCTATCTTCAACATGTATAGGACCACCATAAGGCTGCAAAACTTAGTGCAGACACCCAATCAATGCTATAGCATATTACATCATTTCAAATCAAGGACTCAAGTGTCCCCTGGTATCAACTTTCAGAGCATCTGTGTGTTTCCCCACTAATCCCCACAGAATGTTAACAGAGTATATATCTCAGTAGAAAAATAGGAATATTTGGCTGATTTTTCCTTCTTCCTTTTAATTAACTTTCCATGATTTCTTAAAACAAAGACATCACTTATATTAAAAAAAATAACTGATAAGTTATCAATTCACAACTTATTCAATACCAAGATTTTTTTTTTAAAGTTGTAAGAATTTCTTTATATATAGTTTTTTTAATCTTCTATCGTGCAGATGCAGATCTTTGACCAAAAAAAATTTTGATAATAGCTTAATCCAACCAAAGTCTTACTTTTCAGCAGTGTTTTTAAGACTGGCTAATTCCTCTTCTAGAGCCTGTAGCTCATTCTCCTTGGTTCTGAGCTCGTCTTGAACATCTTTGAGTTCTTGAAACTTCATTAGAATGGAAGATGCCTGGGATCGAGCACCTGACAGGCAAATTGAAACAGGCCATGGACACTGAGTTGCCATGTATTTAGTAAACAATAAAGTTTTCTAAGAGATTTACACTTGAAATAATTCAACAGCCAATCTTTAGTGGTTTATGAAGCTACAGAATCCATTTTATCATTTGAATCTTAGGGCTTACATGTGTGTTAACAAATACTCTATATGTGGTGGATTATTTATTCAAAATAATCATTGCCTCTGCTCACTAGGTGGATCCCTCTCAGGACCATTTTCTGCTCTACTAAGATCAGGCTTAGCCACGTGCTTTGCTCCAGCCGATAAAGTGGGAAATCTGCCTCTTCTGAAAGTAAGCTTTAAGAGGCAGCACATAATTTACCATTTGTTTTCCCTTTCCCATGAGTAAAGTATGTTCGAAAAAAAAGATTTATTTTTCAGTCAGCCTAAGTCCCATAATGAGAATAACATGGAGCAGAGACAAGTAACATATGTAGCATAATTATAGAATAAATCTGTAAGCCACTGAGATTTGGGAGCTATTACCATATCGTAATGTGGTCTAAACTCGACATAGCATGGTAAACTGGTTTCACCTTACATGCATTATAACTGTCTGGCAGTAACAGGCTGAGGTGTTAAGCTGTCAAGAAAACTCTAGGTTTGATGGAAGAAAGTGAAGGTCAATCAACAATGCTATTATGAACATTTTGCTTATATGACATGGGGTTACATATCTGCCATCACTTAAGGAGGAATTTCAAGAACCTATAATTCAGTGAAATCTAAAATGTTCCTTCTAATCTAGATATTTTAAAATATTTGGTCTCTATCTTCTATCTGTAGATACTAGTCATTGTGTACACTGGGGAACTTGATCATGAAGCTCATTATAATGGCTACTGTTTTCTTGGACTAGAAAGAAATTAAGATACTTCATAACTCAAGAGGCATCCAAGTCTCTTGATTTGGTTAAAAGCACAAACTGTGAAATCAGACCACCCGAGTTTGAACTCTGACCCCTGGCTCTGCTACTTATCAGCAAATTCTTACCTGCTCTATACTTTAGTTTCTACAAATATATAATGGAAAATGCAGTAATGTCTACCTCAAGGTTGCTATAAAGATTAAATGAACTAATTAAAGTCCTTAGGATAGGGCTTTATAGAATGATAGAAATGTTCCATATTTGCACTATCCAATTACCCACTAACCACTGTGGTTACTGAGCCCTTGAAATATGCCTAGTGCAATTAAGTAAATTATTTAATTTTAATTATCTTATTTAAACGGAAAGTCACATGTGGCTAGTAGCTACTGTATTGGACAGTACAGGCTTACAACACTGCCTAGTCCACAGTAAGTACTATTCAGTATTTGTTATTTATTACATGGTCACTTGACATGGATATGGAAACAGTGTCACAAATATTAGGACAGGAAATACATGGTCACTACTTAAGAATTCCTTTCTTAAGGCACCATCTCAAGGGCAGATTTAAAGTTTTGCTTTACTTTTGACAGGAGCAGTATCATATACACATATTAGAAGTTAACATGTTTCCTAAAGGAAAACTGGGTGGTCAAGCTACAATTGCACTGAATAAAAATACTTCGTTTCCCAGTGACTAGAATATCTTATAAGGCAAAAAAGAGAAAACAAGAATAGACTTAAGATGAGCAAGAAAAGCTACAGTACTGATTACTAGACTATGAGTTCCATCTGGATGATGGCAATGTATAATTTCTCAGTTAATAATAAGTAACTGTCACAAATGAAAACTCAATCTTTGATTAGGAATAAAACACTGAATTAAATTATTCCAACCCCAATATTTCCTATTAAAAAAAAGTCCCCATCCTATTTAGAACAAAGAATTATGAGGACAAAATGATATAAATCCTACCTCCACTCAATGTCCCATGAGGATCAAACACATCGCCTCCTAGAGTTACAGTTCTAGTCATTATCCTTTTATCAAAAGCTACTTTTTTTGCATTATCCATATTGTCACAAACAAATGTCATTCCAAAGACAAATTCCATTGCTTTCTGAAGTTCTGGTTTGTATTCAACCAGGGAAAGAGCCACATGAACATTATTAGGGCCAACCTGTGGGAAAACATATGTCATAATACATATTACTCCTTTCCAATACTATTTTATAAAATACTAATAATGCCCACAACTGTTAGTATAAAATACTAACAGTAGCTTAATATACAAACCCAGCAGTACAACTCCTTTTGAATTTTCTAAAATGCTGTAGAAAACTCACTTTTAGAAAAAAAACAATTCAAGTTTAAACACTGAAAAATCTAAGTAAAACATTTAGTTAAAATACCAGTCATGAGTTTCAATCATGTAGAAGCTACTATCAAGTTTCTAAATTTAAAGTGGATTATCTGTGAACACACTTTCTTAAAGTACAATTTCTAGATCAACAGTTACACAATTACATGTTTTACTTCAACCATCAACTTGGTTGTCCCAAAGTGAATACTTTTCCATTCAAATAAAACATGCTAGAGCAATACCTTCCAGTTACAGAAACGAAAACAGTAATTGAGTGTAAAAAAGTAATTTAAAAAATCTCTCAATCTTTTATTTTGATCCCCAACTGTCTTTTCTCACTCTTTGTTTATAATGTCTACCTCAGCCTACATTTTTAAAACAACCTAATATACTGGATTGGGGGCAGGAGGAGAAGGGGACGACAGAGGATGAGATGGTTGGATGGCATCACTGACTGGATGGACATGGGTTTGGGTAAACTCCGGGAGCTGGTGATGGACAGGGAGGTCTGGTGTGCTGCCATTCATGGGGTCGCAAAGAGTCGGACACGACTGAGCGACTGAACTGAACTGAATATACTTTATGGAGTGTAGTAGTAGCAGAAATCATAATCAAAGCAGCTCTCTGCAACATATGTTCAGCAATGTCCTCTGACATAGCAGTTACCATTCAGTGTGTGGCTAAGGAATCTGGGTAAAAGTACTTTTATTGTTACTTAAAACCCCAACTTACTTCTAACACTGGAACTTGACCCAAGACAAAAATAACTTCCTTCTAGACTCTAAGGTGATTTTTCAAAGTAAAGGAAGTACTAACCAAAATTACCACCTATTTACTCTATACTCATCTTTCTTCTCCTGATAGTAAACAACTTTCATTGAAAGCTTCTCAACTTTAGAAATTTACTGAATATCCATTTATTATCTTAATTATACATGCAGTTTCAGGTTTCAGAGAATTGTTTTTTCAACTGATGAACTTAGAATACCTGCTCAAATATTGATATCACTGCTGCTGCTGCTGCTGCTGCTAAGTCACTTCAGTCGTGTCTGACTCTGTGAGACCTCATAGACGGCAGCCCACCAGGCTCCGCCATCCCTGGGATTCTCCAGGCAAGAACACCGGAGTGGGTGGCCATTTCCTTCTCCAATGCGTGCAAGTGAAAAGCGAAAGTGAAGTCGCTCAGTCGTGTCCGACTCGTAGGGACCCCAAGGACCGCAGCCCGACAGGCTCCTCCATCCATGGCATGAAAGTTAAAACTGGTTTCATGTTCTTACCAAATATTATGCAACCACAGTAGCCTTTTAAATATATTTCCTTGCACTCATCTATTCACTAGAAACCATACTACCTTAGATCTAGCTCAGCAGCTGATTGCACATCCTGGCTACCTGCTTTGTATGTTCACAGGTTGGTGGGCAATCTAGAAAAACTCTAGTAGAGAAGCATCTCTGCAAGACTGACCAATTATGTTCCACAGTGGTTATCACTATAGCTGGTTTAAGTGTGCCGGGCATGAAAAAAACCTACAGAATTCCTATATTCCTCTATAATTCTAATTAATCAGAAATCAAAAGTTTAATATTTAATGTGAAAGTGAGTTGCTCAGTCATGTCCAACTCTTTGCAACTCCATGGACTATACAGTCCATGGAATTCTCCAGGCCAGAAAACTGGAGCGAGTAGCTATTCCCTTCTCCAGGGGATCTTCCCAATCCAGGGATGGAACCCAGCATTGCAGGTGATTCTTTACCAGCTGAGCCACAAGGGAAGCCCTGGTGATGAAAGAGAAAAACCTACAATGAAGAGATTACTCTACACAGAAGGATCTCATTCAGATTCAACAGAGAAATCAAAAGCTTTACAGATAAGCAAATGCTAAGAGACTTCAGTTGATACAAATGAACGTATTTATAAAATAGACTCACAGATTTCAAAAATCATACATACCAAAGGGGAAATGTAGGGGAAGTAATAAATTAGGAGATTGGGGTTAACATTTACACACTACTATAAATAAAACAGATAACGAACAAGGACCTAATGTATAGCACAGGGAACTCTACTCCCCAGGTGGCGCTAGTGGTAAAGAATCAACCTGCTAATGCAATAGGTATAAAAGACAAAGGTTCCATTCCTGGGTCAGGAAGATCCTGGAGGAGGCCATGGCAACCCACTCTAGTATTCTTGCCTGGAGAATCCCAGGGACAGAGAAGCCTAGGAGGCTACAGTCCATAGGGTCACAAAGAGTCGGACATGACTAAAGTGACTTAACACACACAACACACAAAAATAAAACAGATAACTAAGAAGGACCTACTGCAAAGCACAAGGAACTCTATACTCAATATTCTGTAATAACCTATATGGGAAAAAAATCTGAAAAATAATGGATATACATATGTATGTATAATTGAATCATTTATCAGTATACCTAAAACACATTTAAACCACTTATATTTCAATAAAAATCTTTTAAAGATATTCTAATACTACAACTTTAAAATATCAAAGGGAATTTTAGTCTTCCAACATTTCTATTCTCTTTCCATCTAATTTCACAAAAGCTGATTTTATTCTCTTTGGTATCTTAACTTTTTAAGGCATGGTAACACAATAAAATTTTGTGGTTTGATATATGACTGAAATCCCAATTTACTTCAAAGCACAAAGTTAATGTCCTATAATTAAAAAAAAAAAAACAGTAAGATGCAGACAAAGCATATAAAAAAGACTTACAAGATTCTGAGCAATCCTCAGAGTTTCTGGAGCAATACATCTGGATGAAATTTTATTGAGTGGAATTATAGTGTATCGACGCTTCAATTCCCCCTTTTCTAGTAGCTTTTTTCCAGTAACCTACAACATTGTGAATTAGAAATGAAAAAAATATTAATGACAAAAAACATTTAAATGGAAACAGTACAAGTTTAGGAGTTTATAAATATGCTCAGTGCCTACTATCCCGAACAATCAAAATTCTAAGATGGATATATGCATTCTGGACTCTGGAGTTAGCATACAACTTCCTCTGGAATAATGTTAATAAAATATAATCAATAACATAATAAAAAAGTCATTAACTCTGTTGTTTTACCCTGTAAAGATAAACATTTAGCCTTAAGTGAAAGTTGCTCAGTCATGTCCAACTCTTTGTGACTCCATGGACTACAGTCCATGGAATTCTCCAGGCCAGAATACTGGAGTGGGTAGCCATTCCCTTCTCCAGAGGATCTTCCCAACCCAGGGATCCAACCCAGGTCTCCCACATTGCAGACAGTTTCTTTACCAGCTGAGCCATCAGGGAAGCCCAACATTTAGCCTTAGAAGAAGTTTAAAACATCAAGAAAGTACCCAATTCTTCTAAGAGCACATGATTTTTCAAGCTAGCAGCTATTATAGTTTTAACAGCAACTATATGTTTTCTTTAATTAAAATCAGTTTACCTCTGTATCTACTACAACATTGTAGAGTCGGTCCCCAGCCACTAATTCTAAAGCAGTGGTTGCAGAAGTATCTTTTACACTGATCAGTGAAGCTACAAGTCCTTTCACACAATTTCTATTCCAGTTCTTCTCTGGATCCCTAAAACAGAAAAGTGGACAAAAATTAATCTTAGACAAGAAAATAAAAAAAGTTGTATTTTACTAGTCAAGAGCACTTTCTGATAATACATTAAATTGAAAGCACAATAATCAGTAGTTTTAACGAAGCTAAAAATTTTCAAATGTCTCATGACTGTCCAGCTACAGACACACCTTTTATTGTGTTTCACAAATACTGATGTTTTCTGTTGTCATTTTGTTTTTTACAAATTGAAGTTCTGTGGCAAACTTGCATTGTCAGCTGATAGTCTTTTTAGTAATAAAGCTTTTATAAATTAACGTACTCTGGTTTTTTAAAGTATGTATACAGTATGCTATTGCACCCTTAATAGACTATTGTTTTAAAATCAAAAGATCTTTCAGTATACATGTTTTCAAGGTAACAAAAATAACTTTAATGTTCTAATCTTTGTAATACATATATTTAAGTATTCCAAGAAAAAACCATATAGCATTATAAAACAAATTGTAAAATGCTAACATAGCTATTTAACATTAATGATAAAATAACTTTAAAGAAACTTTTTGGACTAAGATTAAATTCCCCTCGTTTTGGTCTTGAGATTAGTGGCATTAGTAGCCTTAAATAACACAAGAACTTACCCTGTCTACAAATCTGAAACATTCAATAAAGATTTAAGGAAAAAAAAAACAATTAAGGAAAAGCAGCTACGGTAACTTTTATACAAAAATATATCCAAGTTACTACCATGTTCAAATTCAAGATTTAACTCTTACCTATAGGCAAATCGAAGATTGGGAAATCTGGCCAAGAGAGCTTCATCTGTTTCTTTCAATCTATTGATATCACGAGATAGCTGCCTGCGCCTTTCCAGAAGGCTTTCCTCCTTGTTTTCTGAACAGTAAGGCATAAGTAAATTGAAACCAAGTTTTAAAAACTCAAATATATTACTCTTTTAAGGAAAATATTAATAATCTCTATTTCCAAAGCATTTCTAAAACCAAAATGCAAATTTCTGATAAATATTAAAGAAAAGCATACTTAACATTTGAATTTCTATTAAGTGTCAAGTAGACATATTTTCAACACATAAAACCATTTTCATGCCAAGAAACATAGGAATTGGACACCTACTAATGTAGAAATATACAAATAACATTTTTGAGTTTTCAAGTAGCACTTCAGGGTGATTAATACTCAGTACTGAGGAAGGAGTAGCAAATGCTCAATACAGAGGTTTCAAAAATTCAAAGGACCGTTTTATACTTTGATATTTTTCTGATTATATTTATAAATAATTTCTATACTAACTTCCATTAACATTAATGAGATAAAAAAATTTCCTACTTGCTATTTAAGTTTCTATTAATAATCACTACTTCCTAATGACTTAACATCATGTCTTTAAAGGCAAACCTTCATAATTTAGTCTTTTCATTTCAGTTTCAAGTTTTTCTTTAAGTTTTTTCACAGCTTCTAATGCTTCTTGATCTTTCCTATAGCCACTATCCATCTTCTTAATTTCTGTTTGTTTAGTCTTTAATTCTTGTTGGGCATGTTTCAACTTCATCTGAGCCTGTAACAGAAAAACATATAACAGCCTATACAAGGCAGATACTGTAGTGATAAAACGGCCAGATTTAGACTGTTTTAAGAGACATCAGCCTTGAAAATTTAACTGACTACTTGGATCAGTATATCAACAGGTTAATCATTTCCCAGTGTATTCTCCTCAAAATACTACTCAGAATATAAATGAATATATGCTCAAATCATTAAATATCTTATAATTTAAGTCTCTATTTTTAGTATTTATAAAACTAACATCAAGGAGCTCAAAGATTAATATCAAAGAATTGTCATTAGCTGATCAAATTAAAAACAAAATAGAAAGCTAGAAATCACTTCCTTCTTTTTCACTTAGGTATGCATATTTGCACTTATACATATTTATGCTGTCCAACTGTGCACCTAACTGTATTGATAAGGAATAAAAATATATAGGAAAAGGATGCTAAATTGACAGAAAAATTTATTTGCTGTAAGTTTGACACTGAAATGCTATAGTTTATATAATTGAGCACTATTCCTTAAAACCGTGAACCAGTATTCTACAATCTAAATGAGTGTATCCTTCCTTTAAAATGGAATAATGTTGGATTGTTCCCAATTGTTAAAATAGGTTAACAAAAAAGCTGAAAGAACTTTAAAGTTTTTGTTGATTTACAAATGTTTTGCGACCATCACCTTTGAATGAAAAAGTTGCAAATATATAACTGAAATCCTCGAACAGGATTAATACATTTTTAATAGATTTTTAATAGATTTAATATATTTTTATAGATGAGTCCTGCATATACTTTTAAAGATGAGTTTTCATTAAAAAACAAGTAGAAGAATGCATGTGTGTATACATTTTTTTCCTTCTGCCATCAAAACTCCTGCGTTCACAGGACTTCCAAGCTGCACAACTAACTAAACAAATCTGAAAACCATTTTAATAGGTGGAAAAGCCATTGAAGATTATGAAATCAGAGTAGGGAAACCAAAGACTGGAATGGGGATAAAAGGGAGGTAGCGATATCAATACTTCCAAGGAGGACATTAAAAAGTTTCAGACACAAAAATTAAAAAAAACTAAGTGTGGCAGGCATATAAATGAAGATGATGTTTTTGTTTTCCCATTAAAGCTTAAAACTTCAACTTTATAATGTCAATAAAATACCAAAAAGATGAAAACATATACGCTAACCTCAAGTATTCCATACACTGCTGAAAACAGAACAGAGTATTTATCACACTTAAAATTTCAATTAATCTATAAAGGTATTTTATGCTTTATGGCATCTTATACTGACATTTTCAACAGGTAGCAATCAATATATTTGAATTTCATTGTTTTAGGTGCTAAGGAGCAGCAGAATGTAATAAACAAGTTCCTTGATAGTTATCTGAACATTTTCAACATTTTGTTTAACAACTGCCAAAGCATAGTGTGAAGGAGCTTCACAAAAAATAAAAAAAAATAATAATAATAAAGAAATAAAAGCTGCAATCACATAGTTCTCACTGTCTATACTTACCTGTTTGGCTTCTGTCTGAGTTTTACTTATGTCATTTTTACAGGCCATCATCTGACCAGCAAGAGTTGCTTCTGCTCCGTCTTCATTACTGGACAGACCAGCGGAAACAGCATTAAAGTGCTGCTGTGCAGTGGCCAAAGCTTCAGCATCTTTATTACTTGCTTCTTGAAGGGCACTTAGTCCATCTGTTATTTTTTTAACCTCTTTTTCCTTTGCTGCTAAAGTTTTAGAATCCTTTAGGAAGAGTTTGAAATTGGAAAGTATTATATTTTAGAAAACCACTGAAACATATATACCTTTAATGTCATCAAATTTCATACCAATTTGAAGTGAACATGGTAATTTAACCATAGTTTTAAATATTTTATTCCCATTTTGAAATTTCTCAGTTTTTAGGATAAATGTACCTCTTATCCTAATAGAAATACCTTCATTCCATGTTATAGTCAAATCTGAGAGAGAATGAGTTAAAATATTATTGCAAATTTAAACAAACTACTTGAAACAACTAAAAATCAGGTTCTAAAACTATAATATTGAAATAATATCCACTCTACCCCAAGTGTAAAAGAAATTTCAGAATTAAGAGCATGTATATGAAAATGCTTTTATAAACTATTAAAGGCCATAAAATATTAATAAGTATTAAATTATTACGGGAACAGCTTCCCTGGTGGTTCTCACAGTAAGTAAAGAATCTGCCTGCAATGCGGGAGACCCCAGTTCGATCCCTGAGTCAGGAAGATCCTCTGGAGAAGGGAATGGTAACCCACTCCAGTCTTCTTGCCTGTCGAATTCCATGGACAAAAGAGCCTGCAGGCTACAGTCCATCGAATCACAAACAGCTGGAACAACTGAAAGACTAACACTCTCACTTAAATTCTAATAATCAGATATCTAATGCTATAAAAGATACCAGCACTAAAAGAAAAAAAAAAAAATCTAGTCGTATTTACATGAAAGTGATCAGAAATTTGACTCACTTAATTCATGATTCACTGGGTATTAATTAGATATTTACCATGTACCAGGCATTATTCTAGACGTTAAAGACACAGGGTCCTCAGGGAGCCTACATTTCTAACATGGCAAACATAGTAAACAAATAAAGCAAAAAATGATGGAACTACTGTTTTAAGAATGATGAGGAAAGGCCTTTCTGTGATGACGTTTTGAGCAGAAACCTAAATGAAACAAAAGGTGTGACCATGCTAATACTAGGGGGATGGTACACTTGCCAAGCTTGGGTATTGGAGGAACTGTGGCTGGAGCACACTAAAAACAGTGAGCAAGGAAAAACAGGCAGCTAATGAGGATACTACTGAGGACCTCCCTGGGAGGTGATGGCATGAACCATGTGAGGAGTGAAAGAGGTGTGAAAGAGGGCTGTATTCTGGATATACGTACATATCTGGATATTCTGGATATACTTTTAAAATCAACAAAATCTGTTGATGAATCAGATACCACAGGGTTGGGAGAAAGAGGAAAATTCAGGAGGACTCCAGGTTCTGGAATGAACAGCATTATTACTTACATGAGGAAAATTCAGTAGCTCAGGCAGGTTTGGGTAGGTGAGGAAAATTTAAGAGTTCTATTTTGGATATGTTAAGTTTTAGATTTTTTTAAAGTCATCCATATACAAATATTAATTAAATAGCTGGACAAATGAGTCCTTCAAAGAAGGAGTCAAGGCTAATTATAGGTTTGAAAGGCATCAACATGTAGATGGTACTGAGGGGTACAGGGCTGGATGGGATCACTGAAGAAATGAGTATATATAAAGAAGTCTGACCACTAGGCCTGGTGCATGCTAAAATATGTATTTTAATTTGCATTTCTAACTTGAATTCAAAGTATGTATTTTCAACTATCAAATCGATATCTCTACTTAGATGTCTAACTAGCTCCTCAAGCCTATTATTCTCCATTCAACAAATGGTAATGATATTTCAAACTGTCAACGACAGAACTCTGGAGTTATCCTTCAGCCCTCTTTCATATTCAAATACCAATCTGCTGGGCACTATTTATAATAGCAAAGACATGGAAACAACCTAAATGTCTAGCGACAGATGAACTGATAAAGAAGATGTTACACACACACACTGGAGTATTACTCAGACATTAAAAAGAATGAAAAATTGCCATTGCATCAATGGATACCAAGGAATGGACCTAGAGGTTATCATACTGAGTGAAGTCAGTCAGAAAGAGAAAGACAAACATCGTGATATCATTTATATGTGGAATCTAAAATATGATACGAATGAACTTATCTACAAAATAGAAAGACTCACAGACACAGAGAACAGACTTGTTGCCAAGGGGAAAGGTGGGAAGGGGAGGGAAGGACTGGGAGTTTGGCATTAGTAGGTGCCAACTGTTATGTGTAAGATGGATAAATAACAAGGTCTTACTGTATGACAAAGGGAACTACATTCAATATCCTGTGATAAACCATAATGGAAAAGAAAATAAAAAAAGAAAATACATGTATAACTGAGTCACTTTGCTGTACAGCAGAAAACAACATTGTAAACCAACAGACTATACTTCAATTAAAAAAAAAAACCTGCTGGGTATATCTGTTGGACCTACCCTTAAAGTACACATAAAATCCCACAACTCCTCTAATATTCCACCTTCTATTGCATCTATCCAAGGACTATCACCTGGACTAACAACCACTACCTGGTTTCTCTACTTCTTCCCTTTATCTGTAATTTATCCTCAAAACAGCAAGAACAGTACTACTAAAATATTAAAATGTCACCCTTGTGCTCAACCAACTCCAGCAGCTTCCCATGCCACTCAGAATAAAGGGCAAAGTCCTTCACATATTTTGCAAAACCACATGTGATCCTACACCCCATTTCTACTACTCAGTGGTAACCAGCTTTACTTCTCTCTGCTTTTCCAATACCTTAGGCACTTGGGACAACTGCTGCTCTTTTGTCTGGAACATCTTCCCCCACAGCCTCCCAATCTATCTACATGGCTCTCTGACCACCTTCAGGTCTCTAATGAAATAGAGGCCTCCCAATGAGACCTTTAATGTCTACCCAATGTAAAATTCCAAATTGCACCTTTCGCCCAATACTAACCCTATCCACTGCTTTATTTTTTTTCTCATCAGTTACCACTATATAACATACTACATATTTCACTTATTTTCTTTATAATCGTTTTCCTCATTGGAATGAAGACCCACAAGGCATTTTGTTCATTATTGTCATTTTGTCAGTTGCTACATCCTAGCCTAAATAATTACCCTGGGTCCACAGCAGGCACTCCATAAATATTAACAGAATGGAGGAATGTATATTACTAGAATTAAATTACACTTATTTGCTTACCTCTACCATATTTTTCTCCAGTTCTTTGCGTTTGTTCTCTTCACTTGCCAGATTTTTCTTCTTGAAATCAAAAGCACTTTGAGATTTAGTATTAACTCGCTGAGCTTCTGTAAGAGCATCTTCTAAAGATCGAAGTATACCTCCAACTTCCTATAATCAAATGCACCCAATTCAATCAATGTACTTAAAAATTTGTTAGTGCATAATTTATATATATTTATTTTTAATAAACTATGGACTCTACACATGGACATCACCAGAGAGTCAATACCGAAGCAGATTGATTATATTCTCTGCAGCCAAAGACAGAAAAGCTCTATACAGTCAGCAAAAACAAGATCAGGAGCTGACTGTGGCTCAGATCATGAACTCCTGATTGCCAAATTCAGACCTAAATTGAACAAAGTAGGGAAAACCACTAGACCATTCAGGTATGACCTAAATCAAATCCCTTACGATTATACAGTGGAAGTGAGAAATAGAGTTAAAGGATTATATCTGATGGAGTGCCTGAAGAACTATGGATGGAGGTTCATGACATCGTACAGGAGGCAGGAATCAAGACCATCCCTAAGAAAAAGAAACGCAAAAAGGAACAGAAGTTGTCTGAGGAGGCCTTACAAATAAATGTGAAAAGAAGCAAAAGGCAAAGGAGAAAGGAAAGATATACTCATTTGAATGCAGAGTTCCAAATAGCAAGGAGAGATAAGAAAGCCTTCCTCAGTGATCAATGCAAAGAAATAGAGGAAAACAACAGAATGGGAAAGACTGGAGATCTCCTCAAGAAAATCAGAGATACCAAGGGAACTTTTCATGCAAAGATGGGCACAATAAAGGACAGAAATGGTATGGACCTAACAGAAACAGAAGATATTAAGAAGAGCTGGCAAGAATACACAGAAGAACTATACAAAAAAGATCTTCACGACCCAGATAATCACGATGGTGTGATCACTCACCTAGAGCCAGACATCCTGGAATGTGAAGTCAAGTGGGCCTTAGGAAGCATCATTACGAACACAGCTAACGGAGGTGATGGAATTCCAGTTGAGCTATTTCAAATCCTGAAAGATGATGCTGAAAGTGCTGCACTTGATATGCCAGCAAATTTGGAAAACTCAGCAGTGGCCACAGGACTGGAAGAGGTCAGTTTTCATTCCAATCCGAAAAAAGGCAATGCCAAAGAATGCTCAAACCACTGCACAATTGCACTCATCTCACACGCTAGTAAAGGAATGCTCAAAATTCTCCAAGCCAGGCTTCAACAGTACGTGAACCGTGAACTTCCCAGTGTTCAAGCTGGATTTAGAAAAGGTGGAGGAACCAGAGATCAAATTGCCAACATCCGCTGGATCATCAAAAAAGCAAGAGAGTTCCAGAAAACATCTATTTCTGCTTTATTGACTATGCCAAAGTCTTTGTGGATCACAATAAACTGTGGAAGAGTCTTAAAAAGATGGGAATACCAAACAACCTGACCTGCCTCTTGAGAAATCTCTATGAAGGTCAAGAAGCAACAGTTAGAACAGGTCATAGAACAGACTGGTTCCAAATAGGAAAAGGAGTACATCAAGGCTGTATACTGTCACCCTGCTTATTTAACTTATATGTAGAGTACATCATGAGAAATGCTGGGCTGGATGAAGCACAAGCTGGAATCAAGATTGCTGGGAGAAATATCAATAACCTCAGATATGCAGATGACACCACCCTTATGGCAGAAAGTGAAGAAGATCTAAAGAGCCTCTTGATGAAAGTGAAAGAGGAGAGTGAAAAAGTTGGCTTAAAACTCAACATTCCGAAAACTAAGATCATGGCAATTGGTCCCATCACTTCATGTCATATAGATGGGGAAACATTGGAAACAGTGGCAGACTTTATTCTGGGGGACTCCAAAATCACTGTAGATGGTGACCGTAGCCATGAAACTAAAAGATGCTTGCTCTTTGGAAGGAAAGTTATGAGCAACCTAGATAGCATATTAAAAAGCAGAGACATTGCTTTGCCAACAAAGCTCTGTCTAGTCAAAGCGATGGTTTTTCCAGTAGTCATATATGGATGTGAGAGTTGGAGTATAAAGAAAGCTGAGCATGGAAGAATTGATGCTTTTGAACTGTGGTGTTGGAGAACTCTTGAGAGTCGCTTGGAATGCAAGGAGATCCAACTAGTCCATCCTACAGGAGATCAGTCCTGAATATTCACTGGAAGGACTGATGCTGAAACTCCAATACTTCGGCCAGTTGATGCAAAGAACTGACTCATTTGACAATACCCTGATGCTGGGAAAGACTGAAGGCGGGAGGAGAAGTGGACAACAGAATATGAGATGGTTGGACGGCATCACCAACTCAATGGACATGAATCTGAGTAAACTCCAGGAGTTGGTGTTGGACAGGGAGGCCTGGTGTGCTGCAGTCCATGGGGTCACGAAGAGTCGGACACAACTGAGTGACTGAACTGAACTGAAACTATATCCTTATCATACATTAAGATAAATTTTTTTCAATAGAGAACACAATGCCCAGTAAATCCAAAATAGTTACTATACATTATTTAATATTTTCAGTGTATTATTATTCTTACACACGTCTGACCTTATCTTTTCTTTTTTCCAACTCTTCTATTTCATGACTAAGTGCTTTTATTTTTTTATCATTCTCAGACACTTCTTCTTGAAGCTTCATAATTTTATCCTGCATTTCTTTTAATGCCTCAGCTGAGCGTTCTTTAGTATCTTCAGCCAGCAAAAACTGATAAGCTATATATAAACGACTCAGATGTTCTATTTCTCTCAACAGCTTTTGGTACTCCAAGTAGGAAGATCTTTCCTAAAAGAGAAATCACCAATAAAGTATAACTCTATATTAATATTTTAAAGCAAATTTGTAAAGAATTTAAATACAGCAACACATAAAAAATTTCCCATTACACAAATATAACGGATTTTGTCTTAAATTTGAGTAATTATGGACTATTAATTTTTGGAAACTTCAAACAACATTAGAACTGTGGCTTTTTAGATAGCATAATGTCATCTTTAGTGAATTCTTTGTGGCTATTTCTTCTCAAATATAACAACACAGTTGGGATTAACAAAGAAATATGGACATAAGATTCATAGACTGGTGGGACTAAGAAGTCTATAAAACTATAAAACCATGAATGATACAGTATTAAATGTATTTTGTAGTACTATTACCAAGATGCCCACCGTACATTCATTCATATAACTATTTATAAATATTTGCTCACATATTACTAAACTTGATTCCCACTGGGACCTACTAGGACCAAGTTAACAATGAAAATTCCTAGTATGCAGATGAAGAAACAAATTCAGGGTGATTAAATGAGCTCTTCGTATTTATCAGATATAGAATTTGGCAAAATCAAATATGACACCGAGGTTTAAACTCGTGATCTAGTGTTTTCTACTAAATCATACATGCAAAAGGCAGAACCTTCAAGTTTACAGTTTTTCAGTTTTTCCAATTACATCTATGCTAGTGTATGGATTCAGAAGAGAGCACGAGAAGTATCAAATTATAATGAACATTTAAGAAATTTCTAAATACATGATTTAAAATACTTTCACTGAAACAGTGATATAATATCAGAAGTGCAAAGATTAGAGAGAAAACAGCCATCTGTTTCAATATCTATTGTCTACTAACTGCCTTGACAGCAGTAATTGCAGTGATAGCCCCTCTTACCCTAGAAGTTACTCATTCTACCAAGAGTTTCTAAGAGTGCCATATCTTTAAGAAATATTTATTCCACTCAATTCTAACTATCCAGGAAAACTTAGATTTACACTTGTCTTCAACAAAGAATGAAAATCTGGCATGTTGTTTTCTGATACTATGATAGTCAATCTCTAAAACCACTATGACTTAACAGATATGAAGTGCATTGTCCTCTATAAGCAGAAGGTTGAGTATGGACTATCAACTCCAACTCCTTATCTCATCTCCAAGAAACATTTCCGAGGAGTGGTACACGTGTTGCCCCCATGTGTATCATCATGGATGCATCACCAATTTTGAGCGACATTCTAGCTGGCTGTCCTCATATATAGTACACACCTCTTTTAATTTTTGAATTGTTGGAGTAATTTCTTCTTCAAGTATCTGGAAAATAAAGGAAAAACTATTTTTGAGTATGTGAAGTACCATTAAAGAAATTTAAAAGGGAGAAGACTAAGGGAAACTGAACAAAGGCTGGGGAGAGAACAGGTGTGATAAAATTTCCCTCTTTACAGCAGAGAAACTCTAATAGAAAAGTACTCTCTTCCCTAAAAATATTTATATATTTAATTACCGTCTTAATTTCTCTCAGCTTAGCCTCCTTTTTTTCTATAGTCCTCTGAGCATTTTGTTTTTTGTATTCATACATCCTCGTTCCAGCTGCTTCTTCTATCATGGACAAAATCTGGAAAGATGATTGCATTAATGTTTTAAGAATCAAAGACAGTGAGTCTCATTGGAATTTACATTAGGATATTACTTAAGGCCTTTACTTCACGAAGCATCTTAACAAAATAGTTAAGGACCATAATAGTTAACTACATAAAAAAAGGTACATATTATGTATAACCCTAAGATTCAACAAACATTTCTGGCCTTCACTCCAATTCTAAAATCAAACTTTATGCTACACTGAGGTTCCAGAGTACATATCTTTGAAAACGGAAGCCAGTAATTCCTTCTTTCTCTTTTCCTTCAAATATAAGAAGAAAGTAAAAGCTAACCAATATTTCATTTTATAAATTTCTACTTAAAACTGTTCCAAGTGAGACTGCAGCCGTTTTGTTCCTACAAGGATGAAGCATGGCCTAACATTTACATTCCAACTGTGGCATATACTTTAAGAACTTGGGCAAGTAATTTAGTTTTCCCTGTTCCTCTTTCTTCATCTGCTGAGGACTGAAAGTATCTCAGTGTCATTGCAAGTAAAGTAGTTCATGTGAGAAGTACCCTGAAAAAGGCAAATACTAATATAATTTTATAAGGACAATTTTTTAGCACTCCTTTATCAGAAGCTTCTAATCACTATCAATCCCTACCTCAACAGGATTATTTCTCGGAAAACCAGTTTGATTTCTATATATTGGGCAGATTTTGAATGAGAAGTTTTCCCTTAAGATGTTATCTGAAGAAAGTAAGTGTGACCTATAGTTAAACCAGACTAGTATCATCAATTATCAGTCGTCCTTTTAGTTCTTCTCCATAGATAAAACTACCAAAAGAGCCTTTGCTCTCATACAAAACATTTATTCCTTCATACCAACTCTTCTCAAGGGGGCTCCAAAACAAAATTAAGTCTTAATGTCTTAAGCAATCCATTGTATTCTAATGAATGAATTTCACTCAAATCTCTTCCTACAGGGTTTAACTCTGACATGGAACACCAGCTGAGAAAAGCTACTTTAGAACCAAAATTTCTTTTAATACTGTATGGGCACATAAAACTCCTAGAAAAAAAGTAAGTGGTAAGCTCCCAACACCTGTGTTAGCGATGATTTTTTTTTTGGATTTGATACCAAAAGCAAAGGCACTAAAACCAAAAATAAACAAGCAGGACTACAAAAAACTAAAAAGCTTCTGCACAGGAAAGGAAACCATCCACAGATACAAATCAGGCAAATACAAATCAAAACCACAATGAGACATCACCTGTTAGAATGGCTTTTATCAAAAAGACAAAAAGTAACAAAGACTGGTGAGGATGTGGAGAAAAGGGAAACCTTGTGTACTGTTTGTGGGACTGTAAACTGGTGTATCCATTATGGGAAACAGCATGGAGGTTCCTCAAGAAACTAAAAATAGAACTACCGTATGATCCAGTAATCCACTTCAGGACATTAGGAATCACAGACACTAATTTGAAAAGATATCTGCACTTCCATGTTTACTGCAACATCATTTGTAACAGTAAAGACATGGAAACAACCTAAGTGTCCACTGATGGATGAATGGATAAAGAATATAGTATTTATATATATAAATTTAATAGAATGTTATTTAGGCACACGAAAAGGAAATCCTGCCATTTGCAACAGCATGGATAGAACACAAGGGCATTATGCTAGGTGAAATAAGTCTGACAGAAAGATAATACAGTATAATTTCACTTACATGGAGGCTCTTTCAAAAAAACACCCCAAAACTGAACTCATAGATACAGAAAACAGATTGGTGGCTGACAGAGGTGGGGGATAGGTGGTGGGCAAAAGTTAAAAGTGCCAGTTATAAAATAAAAGGTCCTGGGGATGTAATGTGCAGCATGGTGACTATAGCTGATAATACTTAACTGCATATTTGAACATTGTGGAGAGTATAATTTAAAAGTTCTCATCTTCAAAAAAAATTCTGAAAAATGTGATATACAGTGATCAATGTTGACTAAACTGTGGTGATCATTTTGTGATATACACATATACTGAATATTGTATATATATATCAAACCTTTTTGGTGTACACCTGAAACTACTTTATCAACTATATCTCAATTAAAAACATAACTTAAAAAAACTGCTTAACAAGGTCCTAGGACTTTCCTTTTACATCTTTAAAAGATTCTGATTTAATCCTCAAAACAGATCTTGAGGTAAAGGTTACAGACTCCAGTTTATAAATGAGGAAACTAAGGCTCTGAAAGTTTACATTATATCACTTAAAAAAAACTAGGGCATGGTGTCAAATATTAAAAAACAAAATTATTTTCTCCACTAATCATTCTTAAATAAATGTTCCCAAGAATTTTAATAATGGAAAAATTATGTTTACAAATTGATTACCTAAAAGATTAAGACAATATCTACAATTACTATTTTTACTGTGCTTAAAGAGTGCTCTTACCTCTGGAGGTTTCATATTCATCACTTTTGTAATTCGGCCCTGAAAATAAAACGACAAACTTACTGTAATAACAATAAATTCAGAAAGAATAACCTAAAGGCATACATGTTTATCTGTACTAAAGCTGTTATATCCTAATATACCTAATATCCTAATCTTTGGGCAGTTATTTCTCCCACCTACATGAAAAGATGTTTCTTAAGATTTGAGAACAAAGGTAGCTTATAATTTTAGAATTTTGCTACTTACTTTCTTATCAGTGATATAAATTACATAAATAATACAAAGTTAACTCAAGACTGTATTTCTGAGACAAGTAATGAGGTAGAAGTCGCCAACTCTAAAATGGGTAAGCATGTAAATGTTGGCATAATTATTGAACATCTCTTGATTTTTTAGAACAGCCCTTCAAGATAAGTCAAAGAAACTTAATTCCAGATCTTCTTCAAAATTCAAATGTATGCAATATACTAGAACACGTAAGTACAAATAATTAACCCACATTTATTAACAGGTGCCCAAACATCAGCCTAATAGCAAATTAAAAAATGAAAAATCCAAACAGAAGTATTTCTCTTGTGAGTTAAAAAAGATGCCAAAACTATTATGAAAGAGATATAAAGTCCACAAACAAAATACCTGCATGATGAGAAAGTGAGGGTTGTTAACATTAAGACCAACAGAACAGAAGAGATCGTATACTCTGGTATTGTTTGCATTTACTCCATTGATTAAATATTTATTTCTGCCACCAATAACTACCTGCAAAGGAAACAATTTTAAAAAAACATAAATGGGCACACATATCTTGAGCTAAGATGGTAAGTTCCCAAATACATTATCTTTTATTTGTTTTTTCCAACTAATGATAAATAAAATGAATCTAGGGTAAATAGTGAAGAAAGTATAACATGGTCAAAAACAATGTGAGACTGGCTTCAATCTAGGGCCTCCTAACATCCCATGCGGTGGACTAGGTCTTTAAGGTGCCTTCCACCTTTATGTTTCCAAGTATGTACAGAAAGTAGTTTCTATCCCTCATCACCCGCTTCTACAACTTTCCATACTCAGAGGCTGACCCATCTTCCTCCACTTTGATTTCCAAAGGACTCAAATACTAAAAACGAAAGACACACAGTTTTAGTAACAATCCTTGTCAAGACTCTAAGATGATTAATAAAAGATAAGACTTGTGAATATTTGAAAGAAACAAAGTAAATATGGAACTGCAGCATGGGTTTAATAAGAACAACTTATACTACATAACGGACTTCCCTGGTGGCTCAGAGGTTAAAGCGTCTGCCTCCAATGCAGGAGACCTGGGTTCGATCCCTGGGTCGGGAAGATCCCCTGGAGAAGGAAATGGCAACCCACTCCAGTATTCTTGCCTGGAGAATCCCATGGACGGAGGAGCCTGGTAGGCTACAGTCCATGGGGTCGCAAAGAGTCGGACACGACTGAGCGACTTCACTCACTCATACTACATAACAGCTTGTTCAGTCTACTATAGCATGTACATTGTCATTTTGGAGGTATGACTGCCTCACCCATTTGCTGAGGTCCTTAAAGACAAGATTTGTTTCTCATTCTTTCTAACTGTATTTCCCAGTGCATTTGAGAATGCCCAGCACACATCAAGCACTTAATAAATATTAAATATGAATTCACTTATTTTCCTAACAGTATTAGGGTGGTAGATCATTTATTAATATTTGAACAACAATCCTAATATATCCTAAAGAAATTCGAGGAAGTCTTTATAACAAAATTCTGGTGAAGATACAGTCATATGGATCACAAGAGGACAGGAATTTCAGGTAGATTAGTAGAAGATTTTCTTAAAATCCTGAAAGGGTAATTATTTGATAGATGCTTAATGAGAGAGAATAGGATTTTGTCCCAATCTAGTCAATCTTTTTTTTTTCCAACCAGAGTTTTCATTAAAATAGAGATGGAAATCTATAAGCTACATAATGCTAAGATGAAGAGTAAACGCTGACAAACTGAAAACACGGTCTGATTATAAGATAAAAAGATTTTAAGGGACAAATGTTAAGGTCCTCCATTGGTTTCAAGAACCTGCTTAGATGCAGAAATGGCAGTATATGGCTAAGTAATAACATGAACAACTTAGAGTGATTTTAAGTAAATTGGATATGAATTCATAATATATGATGAACTCTTCAACATCATATTGAGAAAAAAAAAAAGTAGAGTACTTAAAATGAAAGAAGTGACAATTCTGCTTAATCCTGTCCCAGCCGGACCAATTCTGATACATGCAATTTGAAGGGCCAAGCATTAAAATATATATATATATGTGTATGTGTGTGTGTGTATAAATAAAACTGGAGCAAATTTGCATTCCATGTGATGAGACAAGTGAAAGACCTAGAAACAACTAAATATCAATTGAAAGACCTAGAGAATTTAGCTTAGAAAACAGACTTACAGAAGAACACTGATATACTGAAATCAAGAATAAATTACATGTTCTCTTGGTGCTCTCAAGATAACTAGGATTTATGTGTAAAACTTGAAAACAACACTATGGTATGGCTCAATTTATAAGAATAACTTTCTAATTTCCAAAAATAGAATGGGTTATCTCAGAAAATAGTGAGATCCCAAGAACTACAGGTGTTCCAGCACAGAGAGAGACTCAAGTGCATGGTTTACGGTTTAAATAAGCATAGTTGAGTGCTTGTATGGATGGATTTCACATCCCTTTCAATCCACTTGGAAAATGGTGGAACTTGCTTAAGCAAAACAAGATATTCTTAAGGAATCTAGTCAGTATTTGATCCATCAGTTTTGCTCATAAACTTTCCAGTAACTGTACTGCCAAAATGCACGAGACATGCAAGTTTTTAGGTAACCAAATATTTAGTAGTCACTCACCTGCCTTGTTACTGTAATTTCATCATGAACTTCAAATCCTAAAGGACTCTGCTTTTTGTCAGAATTATCAAAGGTGATTGACACCAAGGCTTTTGTAATACCAGCTTGCCCATTTTTGTAAACTAAATCTTGTAAGTTAGAAGCCCGAACCTAAAATAAAGGAAAAGTTTATCAGTTACAAAACTCAGTACTGCACAAAATAGCACTAAAAATAGCTTTCTTGCTGTTGGAAAACCACCCATGTAGTATCCGTTAAGAAGTCAAGAACAGGTAGTGGTATTCATAGGCATGGCAAGCAAAGAAAATGGGCATCAACCTGAAATGGGCCTCTCTCTCCACAGGACTTTTTTAATCCTGAACTAAACTGTTTTCTACTCATTTCTTAACAAGAGCTCATTTGAAAAATTTAAGGAAGACAGTGTCTAAAAATTTCACTATTCATTCAATCCCAATAGCAGATCCTGAAAAGACATTATAATGAGGGCGGGGGCAGGTGGAAAGATACAAACTCTGGAATGAGAATGTGTGAGTTTCAGTGTTGCTTCAAACATCTTAAGAGGATTAACCTTAAGCAACTCCTCTAAGTTCCTACCTTCTCACCTAAAATACGGAGTAATAATACCTACCTTTAAAGGACCGCTGTGAGGTAGAAGATAATTCACATAAAAATGCAAATAAAGAGAATATTGGTAATACTGGCCCTCACCGTGTGCAAAGATTCCCTTGACGTTTCTCAAACTTAAATTCATATAAATCAGAAAGTTTACACTTTACCTGAGACAGGTTGGAGATGCCCAGCAAAAAGCAGATGGAGTCCAATATGTTGGATTTTCCACTACCATTTAAACCAGTGATAGCATTGAACAGAGGGTCAAAACCATTGACTTCAGTCCTCTGAGCATAGGACTTGAATCCCTCAAGAATGATTGACTTAATGTGCATTTTCACTACTGACTTGGACAGGTAAATCTCTGCTAGAAATCAAGCCACAAAGCAGTTCTGTACAAAACAGAAAAACAACGCATAAGTGGAATGTAAAACTGGAATCATAATACATAGACTAAACCGTAAGAATGACAGCACAATACAAATAAAACAGCCACTTGCTAAGCTATTTCCTCTGATGTAAAGGGATCTTTCTTTAACTTAAAAATATACAAGAATTAGCCTCTATTTAGAAGTTAACTGGGCTTCCCAGGGGACTCAGCGATAAAGGAATCCTCTTGCAATGCAGGAGCCACAAGAGATGTGGGTTCCACCCCTGGGTCGGGAAGATCCCCTGGAGGAAAGCAGGGCAACTCACTCCAGAATTCCTTCCTGGAGAATCCCCATGGACAGAGGAGCCTGGTGAGCTACAGTCCATAGGGTCGCAAAGAGTCAGACACGACTGAAGTGACTGAGCACGCACACTCGCAGAAGTTAATTGAACCTGGAAGCCAACCACCTACTTCTCCAAGCTTATACTCTTCCATCGTTATCATACTCCAGCTAACACAGATTACTGATCATTTACCATCACATCCCCTTTGCCCAGAATGCACTTCTCCCGGACACTGACATGGCTCATTCTCCTTTATAGCACTCACGTCTTTACTCAAACGTCACCTAGCTAGGTTCCTTTCCGACTCTCCTATATAAAAAAGTACCCTCATTCAACATTCAGAAAACTAAGATCATGGCATCTGGTCCCATCACTTCATGGGAAATAGATGGGGAAACAGTGGAAACAGTGGCTGACTTTATTTTTGGAGGCTCCTTATTTTTGGAGGCTCCAAAATCACTGCAGACGGTGATTGCAGCCATGAAATTATTGCAGCCATGAAATTAAAAGACGCTTACTCCTTGGAAGGAAAGTTATGACCAACCTAGATAGCATATTAAAAAGCAGAGACATTACTTTGCCAACAAAGGTCCGTCTCGTCAAGGCTATGGTTTTTCCAGTAGTCGTGTAGGGATGTGAGTGTTGGACTGTGAAGAAAGCTGAGCGCTGAAGAATTGATGCTTCTGAACTGTGGTGTTGGAGAAGACTCTTGAGAGTGCCTTGGACTGCAAAGAGATCCAACCTGTCCATCCTAAAGGAGATCAGCCCTGGGTGTTCATTGCAAGGACTGATGTTGAAGCTGAAACTCCGATACTTGGGCCACCTCATGCTGAGTTGACTCATTGGAAAAGACCATGATGCTGGGAAGGATTGGGGGCAGGAGGAGAAGGGGACGACAGAGGATGGTTGGATGGCATCACCGACTCGATGGACATGAGTTTGGGTAAACTCCGGGAGTTGGTGATGGACAGGGAGGCCTAGCGTGCTGCGGTTCATGAAGTCGCAAAGCGTCGGCCACGACTGAGCGTCTGAACTGAACTGAACTGAACTGAACTGAACCCATCCCCTGCCTCTGCTTTCTTTTTCCTTCACGGACTTACAGCTGACACTAATCAGTACTTATTTATTGCTCTACCCAAGCTATCATAATGTAATCTTCCGTAGCATCTTCTACGTTCTCCGTTGTATGCCAGAGTACTGCCTAACTCGAGGCGCGGGATGGGCGGGTGGTCTGTAAATATTTCTTAAACATCAGTAGATATACCCCCAGATAAATAGCTGAAGGCTTTTTCTTGTACTCAGGTTCTTCCCTCGCCCCACCAGGCCTTTCTCTCAACCCTTGCTCGCCTACTCCAAGGCTGGACAGGAACGAGTCATTCTGCCAGGAACCCCTTCAGGACTAAGTTTACTCTGAAATTCCTTGCTACTCCGCTCCCCAGCCCCCGACGCCCATCTCCCGCCAGGAATGCCCGGCTAGGCCCAACCGGCCGCGCGCACGCACCTGCCTCGCCGCTGCGTCAGGTCGCCTGGGCTTGAGGCGCCGCCGAAGCTCTTCCTAGTCACTAGGGCGGAGAGTGCGCCAGTCTTGCCCGGCCTCGGGGGCTGAGAGGCGAACGCCACCAAAGCGGCTCCTACATTTGCCCCGCGCGCGGCACCGGGGCGGAACTATTTATGCCTTTGAATTTCGGCGCGAGCACAGGACCCCACCTCCACTACCTATTCCATTGGCTGGTGCCTCAGAGACGCCTGACCTAAAGGTTCCATTTTTCTCTTCCATCAAGCAGTTAAAGGGACAAAGAGATAGAAAAGAAGGTCGCGAAGGTAGTGGCTCAGGAAAAGCGACGGGTCCGACCTGAGGACTACAGGAGCTGGAGGCAAATGTTGAGCTCGGTATCCGGCACACCTCGGGCAGCCCCGCACCTCAGCCTGGGGGCCTCGCGCTCGCCGGCCCCGCCCTGCCTCAGTCCGGGTCTGGCCGCCATCGCGCCCCGGAAGCCCGGCCTCCTCGCTGGCTCAGCGCGACTCAGTGGAGCAGGCCCCTGTGGTCTCCGAGTACCGGAGGCAGGATGGCTTCGTGTCGGTCTCCTAGTTCTGCCTCAGAATCCCCCTGGGCTGGGCCAGGGTCCTCTAAGTGGAAGCTGCATCTTGTTGCGGCTGGGGCGGCGCCGAACGAACTTCTGAGGACTGTGGATCGCGTTCTGGCTCCGCCCCTCGCCGGCAAAGGACCCTGGCGGGCTCGGGTTTCCTGTCCCAAAGGGCCGATAAGGCTGTCACCAGAGTTGTGCAGCGCCCGCGGGAGAAGTTGAGTGGGGCTGATAGTAGGTGTTGGTCGAATAGGAGTTCCCCTCGTTTCTCTGAAAAGCTGTGGAATGATAAGCAATGGCAGAACTAACATTTCAGAGAATTTTAGGGGGAACACCTTATAACAGTTGATATTTATTGATTTCGGGTGCTAGGTTGCGTTTCAGGCGCTTTTTAAAATCTTAGCAACCCTATGAAATCCGTGTTATTGTTCTCATTTTACAAATGAGCAAACTGAGTCACTGGTTAAGCAACTTATTCCAAGTAGTAAGCGGCGAAGCTGAGGTTTGTTTCCATGCAGTCTTGCTCCAGAGCTAGTATGTTTACCTCTCTTCATGTACAGACTCCAGTGCTAGTAATAACAGATGCTGTTATCAGTGTGTATTTTTCTTAAAAAAAAAAAAAAAAAAACGACCAGTTTACGCACAGTTAAGCATGTTGATACTAATGAGTTAGGAAGGACATAGCTTCATAGTGCTCTATGGTGCGTTCCCTAGGTGATGTATAAAAGAGATGATGCGGCCAGCATACTATTTTAGGTTGTATATTTAAAGTGCTTTCTTTGCCTCAATTGACTTTGCAGTATTGGACACCAGTCACGCTACCAAGAATGGGCCATTGATTTGAAAATCTTTTCTACTTGGGAGAATTAAAAGTTTTGGGGCGGGTTTCTGTTTGTATAAGAAAAACTATTTACTCTCATCTCACCCACTTAGGTAAGTCAGTCATTACAGGCCTAACATCATTTAGTCAAGCAGTTTTCTTTGTCTTGTTGCTATTTCATAGTGGTTCAGATAGTAAAGAATGTGCCTGCAAGGCTGGAGACCAGGGTTAGATCCCTGGATTGGGAATGGCTGCCCACTCCAGTATTCTTGCCTGGGAAATCTCATGGACAGAGCCTGGCAGGCTACAGTCCATGGGGTTGCAAAGAGTGGGACACTACTGAGTGACTAACACTTAGCTTTGTCTATAGTGATTCCTTCATCCCCTATACTCCACAGCTCTTCACTTGTATTGATTCTCTTCAGTATTAAATACACTTATTTTCAACTATGTCCTCCTCATTTCATCTCTTTGAGAATGAACAATTTTAATTTGCCAACAGACCCTATGTGGATTTTATCAAGTTGTGAAATAAATAGTTCTTTGGGGTGAAAATCTAAGACAGACATTGTTAGCTTTTGCACTATTTTAATAAATTAATAACCAGCTGATATTATTTAAGTCAAATGGATGAAAAAATACATGCAAATACACTTTTGCTGTATAAGGACTTCTGGGTAGTTATAAAAATAGACACATCTAACTACTTCCACTAAAAGTAATTATTATAGTGAAAATTGCCTATAAAAGGAGAAGTCTACAGCAGTTTTAGTGTTAGAGCATATCCGAAGCACTAAGGAGTTACAGTGAGTACAGATGAACTTAAGGACATCTCTAATGGCTTAGTTAAAACTGGCCCCTGAGATCGCCATAGAGAAGTGGAGAACACCACGGCATGCAGCCACTAAAACTCTAATGTGGAGAGATTAGGAATGGAAGTAAAGATAGACTATAGGGTTGTTGTTCAGTTGCTAAATAGTGTCAAACTCTTTGCAGTCCCATGGACTGCAGTACACCAGGCTTCCTTGTCCTTCCAAACCCAGAGTTTGTTCAAACTCAAGTCTATGGAGTATAGGGTAGATATACTATAAATAGGGCACTGTTCTTGTTTCATCACCGTGAATCAAAAGCATTTGAATACTTCCCTGTGATCCTGTGGTTAAGAATCTGCCTGTCAATGCAGGGGACACAGGTTTGGTCCCTGGTCCTGGAAGATTCCTCATGCCACAGGGAGACAAATCCCATGCATCACAACTACTGAGCCCATGTGCCGCAACTCCTGAAGCCTGCACACAGTAGACCTTGTGCCCTGCAACAAGAGAAGCCGCCGCAATGAGAAGCCTGTGCATCACAACTAGGGAGTAGCCCGCACTCACTGCAACTAGAGAAGGCTGGCATGCAGCAACAAAGACCCAGCACAACCAAAAATAAATTGATTAATTTTTTTTAAAAAGCTTTTGAAAGCTTGAGCACTGGTGAGCAGGTGGAGTCTTTGTCCTTATGTAGAAGGTAGTAGTACCAGCAAGGACACATAAATAAAACAGGACCTAGGAAAAAGATTTGATCTTCTCTTCCAGGGCATTGGTAGGGACCCACTTCCCCAAGCTTTGCTTTTCTAATATTGGAGTCCTACAAAATATGTGGAACTGAGTTAATCCTCTTTTCACTGGAATTTAGGACAGAAGGAAAAAAAAAAAAGAATTTTACTTTCATTGCAGAAATAAGGAAAGTTTGGTTCATTTTGTTGAGAGATTAATTTGGGGTTCAGTGGGAAGAACTGAAGTTGATATTGCAAAATTGTATTGAGTAGCAGCACATTTTAAATACACCAAATAAAACCAATCTGGAAAACTTGGAAAGAATGCCAGCTGAGCATAATATAAAATGAGGACTAGAAAAGGAGGTGATTATATTCTTTCACGTAGACACATTTATTTTCATTTCAATGACAATATTGTTTTCAGTGGGCTTCCCAGGTGGTGCTAGTGGTAAAGAATCCACTTGCCAATGCAGGAGACAGGAGAAATGCGAGTTCAATCCTTGAGTTGGGAAGATCCTCTGGAGTAACAGGCGGCAACCCACTCCAGTATTCTCACTTGGAAAATACCATGGACAGAGGAGCCTGGCATGCTACAGTCCATGGGGCCGCAAAGAGGCAGATGCAACTGAGCACACTGTTTTCAGTACTACACGTTCTGTTTGGTTCCTTGTGAAATCTGCTTATATTTTCCTTATGATTTCTATTATTTTGCCTCCTTAGTCAAGTTAAATATCTTTATCTTCTTTTTTAGGTACTTCTACTATTTCAGGCTTTTGAGTTCCTAACTGCAACAGTTGCTGACTCTTACTCATAGTGATTTGTTTCCTCCTGTGGTGCTGTTCTTGGATGGGGTTGTTTGGTTTATGGGAGTCTCTTATGCCCTGAGTTGTGAAAGGATCCCTTCAGAGCACTTACACATTTGTTTCTGCCAGGGTTCTTTGGCTCTTAAAGATCTGGGAACATTTGTAAATGATTGTTTCTCAGTTGTGGTTCCTGAATTATACAGATATCATAAATTCATGTCTGTTGCAGGTCTGTGGTTTTAATTTATCACAAGTAGCTTTTGTTTTAATCCCCTCTCCAAAGCTCCAAACAAAAAACAAACCTTCTTCCCTCTTCCAGAGGCTAGTACGTGGAGCGTTTCCAATCGCAATGACTGGCAGATCTTTAAGGCTGAGGTTTCAGATAAGGGCCTGGTCCCAGCTCCTTGGCTCACTGAAGCTCAAGGGCTACTGCTTGTGTCTCAGAACCCAGCCACTGGCTCCTGAGCCCTATGGTTGTTGTTTAGTCATTCAGTTGTGTCTGACTTTTGAGACCCCATAGATTGTACCCACCAGGCTCCTCTGGCTATAGGATTTCCCAGGCAAGAAAACTGGAGTGGGTTGCCATTCCCTTCTCCAGGGGATCTTCCCAACCCAGGGATCGAACCCACACCTCTTGTGTCTCCTGCATTGGAAAATGATTTTTTTACCACTGAGCCACAGGGAGAGCCACATGGGAAGCCCCCTGAGCCCTAGAGCCAAGTATAAAATAAATGTTGGAAGCCTGCCTCTCAGTGCCTGTTCTTTACATTTTCAGTTTGTTTCTGGCACTTTGAATTTTCTGGTTTTTGTTACTGTGCATGGGATATGGTTTATATGACAATAGTTATATTTTACCCAGTAGTTCTATGACTTTATGAAGAGAATTTCAGTCAACCAGGTTAGAGGAGGCCCTTCCACTTACTTTTCATGAAGCACATCAGTGATCTTTGTTTTGCTCCTGCTGAACCTTGCTTTCAGATTTTCAATTCCACATTCAAATGACCTTTTCCTAAAAAACAGAGAAAGATGTCTAGTGTCAGCTCTTAAGAAAATATTTTCATGCACTACTCATAAAATCCAGTCTCTTGGTACTTATTTCATATTTGTTCTTTCAATGTTTCCTGTTCTCCTTGGCTTTTATCACTTCCACACTGGTTACCAGCCAAAGCTACTCATCTCATTGCTCCTCTGCTTTGCCACAGCCCTTCCTTTATGGGGAGGATTATTCACTCCCCTTTCTCAAATATCGTTCTCATTTCATCGTTCTCCCTTTCACAATGGTCCCTTATTACTTTTTCCTTCAAGTCCACACACATCTGCTTGACCTTCTTTCAGTTGGTTTCCTTTTATTACCAGCTCGGTTCTTACTAGATATCACTCTTAGATATTTTCCACAAGATCTGCCCCTTCAGTAATCAGCGCTTTCTCTCTCTGTTACATTATTCAAATTCCTACTTAAATTTCTACCTCAGCAATACTTATTAGCCACCAGTCTCTGCTCTCTAAATGTCCTACAAAATATATGTTTCTATATCAGAAATTTGACATCTCTTTATAAACTCTTGGTAAAAATTGCCTATAGAATTAATTCTTTAAGATGGCATGCCTGGCCTTTTGTAATTTATTATCCATCTACTTTCCTAGGACTCATATCCTGCAGCTTCTTCCTTAGATTACCTTGTCATTTGTTGTTCACTACTATAAACCAAGCACCAACCAATGACAAAAGTGTCTGACAACTTTTAAAATGAATAGATGAATTCAATAGGCATTACAGAACGCCTACCTTATTCTAAGAATCTACTATGTTCTGGAATACAAAGATGGGTAAGATGTGGGCCTGTCCCCAGGGAGTCCATAGTTGAATAGGGATGACATGCATAAAGAAATTAACCAGAGGAAGAGTGAAAGGCATTATAAAAGATAGATTGCATTAGCAAGGACACGGAAGATAAACATAGTGTAAGAGGCAAGAAGTAGCAAGATTTAGTGTAGGATAAGCCAGATTATGGAACATTTTATGTGCCATCTTGAAAAACTTGTTATCAGTTTTGACGTATTGATGTTCTCGTCTACATCTTTACGTCTTTGCACATGCTGAACTTATCCCCTCTCCATATCTACTCCCATGTGTATTTCTACTTATATTTGAAACCCTGAATTTGATCCATTTCTGGGAGAATTATTTGCAGATTCTTATGTAATCCCTTAACCCTTTATCTAGACTTGACTTCTAACCTATATTCCTACTGTGACATACCTTCTGACATTCCTTAGCACCTAGCACAATATTGGTTGAATATGAATAAATTTAGGAGATTCATTTGCTGCTTTCTGATTAAGGTAAGGGAAAAGAATAGATTTAAAAAGTCAAAGGACTTGGAAAATATTGAAGTATACAACATAATCCATAAACTATTCAGTATTATAAGATTCAATAAGTTAATGGTGGTGATTATTTCATTAATTTGACACTGAGAAATTTTTTACACCAGCTAGCAGTGTTCTATTTGTGTAATACCACCAGCAACCACCTATTTCAAATGCTAAAATAAGATGCTGCTTAAGTGCTACACTCACTATGCCAGCAAATTTGGAAAACTAGGCAGTGGCCATAGGACTGGAAAAAGTCAGGTTTCATTCCAATTCCTAAGAAGGGTAACATCAAAGAATATTCAGATTACCCCACAATTGCATTCATTTCACATGCTAGGAAGGTGATTCTCAAAATCCTTCAAGCTAGGCCTCAATAGTACATGAACTGAGAACTTCCAGATGTACAAGCTGGATTTAGAAATAGAGGAACCAGAGATCAAATTGCTAAAATCCATTGGATCATAGAAAAAGCAAGAGAATTCCAGAAAAACATCTATTTCTTCTAAAGCCTATGACTGTGTTCAATTCAGTTCAGTTTAGTCACTCAGTTGTGTCCAACTCTTTGCGACCGCATGAACCGCAGCATGCCAGGCTTCCCTGTCCATCACCAACTCCCGGAGTTTACCCAAACTCATGTCCATTGAGTTGGTGATGCCATCTAACCATCTCATCCTCTGTCGTCCCCTTCTCCTCCTGCCTTCAATCTTTCCCAACTTCAGAATCTTTTCAAATGAGTCAGCTCTTTGCATCAGGTGGGCAAAATATTGGAGTTTCAGCTTCAACATCAGTCCTTCCAATGAACACCCGGGACTGATCTCCTTGAGGATGGGCTGGTTGGATCTCCTTGCAGTTCAAGGGACTCTCAAGAGTCTTCTCCAACACCACAGTTCAAAAGCATTAATTATTCAGCACTCAGCTTTCTTTATAGTCCAACTCTTACATCCATACATGACTACTGGAAAAACCATAGCCTTGACTACACAGACCTTTATTGACAAAGTAATGTCTCTGCTTTTTAATATGCTGTCTAGGTTGGTCATAACTTGCCTTCCAAGGAGTAAGCATCTTTTAATTTCATGGCTGTAACCACCATCTGCAGTGATTTTGGAGCCCCAAAAAATAGTCAGCCACTGTTTCCACTGTTTCCCCATCTATTTCCCATCAAGTGATGGGACCAGATGCCATGATCTTAGTTTTCTGAATGTTGAGCTTTAAGCCAACTTTTTCACTCTCCTCTTTCACTTTCATCAAGAGGCTCTTTAGTTCTTCTTCACTTTCTGCCACAAGGGTGGTGTCATCTGCATATCTGAGGTTATTGATATTTCTCCCAGCAATCTTGATTCCAGCTTGTGCTTCATCCAGCCCGGCATTTCTCATGATGTACTCTGCATATAAGTTAAATAAGCAGGGTGACAATATATAGCCTTGACATACTCCTTTTTCTATTTGGAACCAGTCCGTTGTTCCATATCCAGTTCTAACTGTTGTTTCCTGACCTGCATACAGGTTTTACCAGACCACCTGACCTGCTTCCTGAGAAACCTGTATACAGGTCAGGAAGCAAAAGTTAGAACTGGACATGGAACAGCAGACTGGTTCCAAATAGGAAAAGGTATATGTCAAGGCTATATATTGTCACTCTATTTATTTAGCTTATATGCAGAGTACATCATGCGAAATGCCAGACTGGATGAAGCACAAGCTGGAATCAAGATTGCCAGGAGAAATATCAATAACCTCAAATATGCAGATGACACCTCCCTAATGGCAGAAAGTGAAGAACTAAAGAGCCTCTTGATGAAAGTGAAAGAGGAAATTGAAAAAGCTGGCTTAAAACTCAACATTCAAAAAACTAAGATCATGGCATCTGGCCCCATCACTTCATGGCAAATAGATGGGGAGAAAATGTAAACAGTGGCAGATTTTATTTTCCTGGGCTCCAAAATCATTGCAGATGGTGAAGGTAGCCATGAAATTAAAAGACACTTGCTCCTTGGAAGAAAAGTTATGACCAACCTAGACAGCATATTATAAAGCAGAGATATCACTTTGCCTACAAAGGTCTGTACAGTCAAAGCTATAGTTTTTCCAGTAGTCATGTACAGATGTAAGAGTTAGACCATAATGAAGGCTGAGCACCACAGAACTGATGCTTTCAAACTGTGGTGCTGGAGAAGACTCTTGAGGGTCCCTTGAACATCAAGGAGATCAAACAAGTCAATCTTAAAAGAAAACAATCCTGAATATTCATTGGAAGGACTGATGCTGAGCTCCAGTACTTTGGTCACCTGATTTGAAGAGCAGGCTCATTGGGAAAGACGCTGATGCTGGGAAAGATTGAGGGCAGGAGGAAAAGGGGATGATAGAGGATGAGATGGTTGGATGGCATCACTGATTCAATGGACATGAGTATGAGCAACCTCCGGGAGGTAGTGAAGAATAGGGAAGCCTGGTGTGCTGCAGTCCATGGGGTCACAAAGAGTTGGATACAACTGATCAACTGAACAACAACTGCAACCAGTGGCCACTGTGACGTTCATAAGGAATCTGCCATGGAATGAGCATTAACAGCTGCTGGCTTCTCAGAGCTCCTAGCCATATAGTTTTCCCTGTCCTTGTTCTTTTGACCTGTAAAATAAAAACAAGCTTCTACTAATGCTGGAATAGCTGAAGATTCAGGTTGAAAGAATACAGTTCAGATATAACCACATCCCTAGCTTCTGTCTGGTTATAATCACACTCTTCCTTCCCACTCCTTTATTATACACACAGACTTATGTTACATGATGTTCTATTTATTCATTTATATAGTTGTCTCTCCCCGCTGTGAGCACCATGATGTCAGTGGTCTTGCCTTATCAGGGTCTGTAAACCTCGCCTCCAGTGCAGTTCTTGACACAGAGTTGTGCTCTGTAAATGTTTATCAAATGCATGAACTATTACATGAACATGTAAAGATTATTAAGGTGGTTGTTTTTTCTAAATCAGAGAAGAGTCATTCTCTGCTTTTCAGATTTTTCAAATGAATGTTGGTGGTTGTTTTATTGTTATTTTTGCCCTTAAATTCCTAGAGATTTGTGTCATACTCAAACACTAACACGCGCAGAAACTTAGGAATTACCTTGATTACTCTCTTTTCCTTTTCTCACTCCCACCTTGTTTCCAGACACTGACTTCCACCCCACTTCTGTTGCACATCCGGTATATGGCAGATCGGAAATCCCTGGTTTATTACCTTTCAGTCTCCACCCTTCCTCTACTCCATTTTCCTCAAATCAGACTCATTCTCATAAGGGTGGGATCTTGCCCTTGGGCTCCTAAGGGACTACAGACCAGGGCAGTGTAACATCAATATATTGTAAGAGTTTGAGGGCATTTCCCTTCAAAACATCAGCATTTATGGGACATTCACAGTAGAGTTCAGGGGGTCTTCAGCAATCCAGATCAAGTTCTATTTATCTCCTTTGTCACTGGACAAGGAAGACCATGTCACCAAGTCTTTTCTGCCATTTCAACATCTCCTCTCCCAATCTGTGGGTAGTTGCTTGAAAAAAAGTCATAATATACTTATGTTATGTTACTTCATGTTATTCAACAATTCCATATTATTATCATCTCTGTTTTATAGATAAAGAAGCTGGATCATAGAACTAAAGATTAGAGTAGCACTGGGACTAAAGTCCATCCAGTTATTCAGCAAATGCTTGAGCACTCACAATATCAGTGAGCAGTACAGCAAGAATTTCTGCCTATGGAGCTTATACCATGGTGGCTATCAGTTCTTATTTTATTGATTGTAAAGCGTAACTTTTTACAACACTCTTATTCTGCCTTGGTGGTAGCTATCAGTCTCAATGCCTCAAATAATTGTCCTTTCCATGAGACTACTGAAGCCCTCAAGTCATAGAAACCCCAGCTGGCCTATTTCATCAGATGCTTGGGCATTCTCAGTCAGGCTTGGACTTACAGTGGGTACTCAGGTTTAGGTCAAGAACAAAAGCTGAAACATTTTAAACACTGCTCACAGGGAATGAATTCTTAGGGAAGTAGCAATGTTCCACTAGGAGTAAATGCTGTAACAGGCTAAAGGGTGGACTTGTAAATGTTCATTAAAGTAGTTTGGATTTAGCATAGGTAGAAGTTTTGAGCAGGTGCAACAGGAAGAACTGCTCCTGTTAGGGTTGGTTGGTGGCATCTTCTTTTTGTACAAAGAAATGTTGCCAGCAATTCTTCTTGGAAGACTAATTTAGAATAATCTTTATTTTGTATATTTTTTAATAGTTAATGAGATCTAGGAGTGTAATAACCTGGTGAGAATTTGTCTGCAAATGGCAATCAAATTAGTCTTAGTCATGAAACTCATAAATAAGCTATAATTCAGCATTTTATATCTACAGGAATTAAAATGGGGGTCATGCTGTTTAAGAGGATAAGAGAATTTAACTATATACTGGGGAATTTAGAGCAGATTTATGATGAAGATATATCCTAACTGGAAGCTTAATTGTGATTTAAATTACAGGTCAAGCTGTGCAATGTGTTTTCTTTTTAGGGGAAAATCTTTGGGGAGATAAAGTGTGCTTGTTTAAAGAAGAAGCAGAAAGTAAATGAAAAAGCAGATTGCATTTTCTGTTTTTCTCTTAAAATTTCAAGCTGCTGTAAGTCGAATCACTCCTGAGTTCTTGATGATGGCTGTTGTGAAATTTCTTTGTTTAACTTTCTTTGTGTTATTCTTGCCCTCTATTCCAGAGCAGTTATTTTACTTGACAGTAACAAAAAGATGTAGCCAGCATATCTGCCAGAAAACTAATATGGAAACCAGAGATAAGGTATTCTCAACTCTTCTAGAATTGTGACATCCTATCATTTTAGGCTGCCTCATAAAATCAGCAGCTTCTACACATAGAAGGGCCCTTGAAGAATTATAACCACATATTTTTCAAATGGGGAAATTAAGGCTTCTAATTATTTTCTTAAATTTACTCTTTATCTCAAATAAGTCTATTGAAATAAAATATATGTATGGATGACTTCAAAATATAAAGAAATTGCTTTCTGGTGAAATAAAAATTCAAACAGATTATCAGAGGTTGCCTATGTAGCAGAGATCTTTACTTGGAAAATAACAGACTCTTACAGCCCAGACCTTTATTTTCTGACATTTCCTTCTCCCTCCAAGAAATATTTCAGTAAGTAACAGTACAACCACCATGCAGGATTCAGTTGTGAATGGGGATGGAGTCTGGGGTGGGCAATGGTGACAAAAAGCCAGAGAGGGAATGGGAATGATCTGTTCTCCTTTTAAGGCTCTGAAAGAAGGTCAAGTCAAGAATGGAATATTTAAACAATCCTTGACTGGAATGTCAAGAATAATACTGGAGAAATGATACAACGTGGTGAAAAGAAAGGAGACTCTAGCTTACAAGACACAACGTGGGTCACGAAGATCCTCTGAGACTCACAGGTGTAATGTCCTCTGTGCCAGAAAAAACACATGGCACTAGAGTGGAGTGTCCCATTGGAATTCCTCCTCTTATTCCCCCTGCCCCACCATCTTCCACCTTAGTTTCTCTATGCCTTGTTTGAGAAGCAACCTCAGTCCTTCTCTTAAAGGACCTTTTCCTCATACGAGGCAAATATGTAACATAGGATTGGTGCAGGTGCCCAGGGAGTCCACAAAAAGAAAAAAATCATGGCTGGGAACATAATCAAGAGGTACATCCTTAGCAGATTTTCCTAGATAGTATTTGAGCTGAGTCCTTAAGGAAAAATATGCCTTTGACAGGTGGAGATAGGGAATCAGCAGTCCAAGTGTAGAAGATTACCTGATACAGCCTTCCAGTAAGTTTACTAGAAATTTATACTCCTCTTATAATGGGTGCTGAACCACACTACGCAGAATCCCCCTTTGGGACCAAGGCATGAGATCCTCCAGTTTCCAGGACAGCTGGTTGCAGATGGCTCACAGCTGAGCCTCTTCCATAGCACGGCTCTCCATGGAAGGAAGCTGCCCGGCTGAAGTTAATCTCCCATTCAGTGCTGGGCCATATCCAGTGACTGGTTGGTGCAGGGACACAAAAGCCTCGTTGCTTCAACCGGGATAACTGTAAAGGGCCATCTCAACAGCTTCTCAGGCCATCAGCTGAAGCCTTGTGACTGCACCACGGTGTGGCTTTTCCCTCTGGCCGATTCTGTTTTCTGTACTAGGGCACAGGTGTTCTGGACGGCGCTCCCAAATAAACTTTCTACACACAAATCTCTGTTTCAGTCTACTCTTTGGGGAACCCACCTAAGATAATACCAGGTAAAATTTGAAATACTATAGGCTATTTTAGGGGAATTCCCTGGTGGCTCAGAAGGTAAAGAATCTGCCTGCAATGTAGGAGACCTGGATTCAATCCCTGGGTCAGGAAGAAACTCTGGAGAAGCGAATGTCTACCCAGTCCGGTATTCTTGCCTGAAGAATCCCATGGACAGAGGAGCCTGGTGGGCTACAGCCCATGGGGTTGCAAAGAGTTGCACATGACTGAGCAATTAACACACACACACATATACCAGCTATTTTAACAGAATCTAATGTAGAGCTTGGAAAGCCTGAAGTGTACGTATGATTCAGTCATTAGAAGTGCTGATTCATGGTCTCTATGGTAACAAGTTGACATCTCAAGTTAAGTGCTGAATTACTAAACCAATTTATATTCCACTAACAACTGGAAAGGAGAGAAATCATACCTGAGCTATGGTCCTTCTGTTCTCAGATTTTGCCAAACCCATCAATAGGTTCTGGTCACCAAGTATTAGGGACTCTATCAGAAGGGCTATATCAGGAAGTTACACTGTAGGAAAAAAGAAAAAAATTACCAAGTGCCTTAAAAGCGACAATGGTTTATTTATTGTTCATGCTATACATCCATTGCAGAGGCAGGAGACATTTCTGCTTTTCATAGTAAGGAAGCAGCCATGACCTAGAATCCTGTGGATCTCTGCTAGAGGGAACAAGAGCTCTGGAAGGGACCAGAACCAGAATTTAAAATGCTTCATCAAAAGTGACACACATCACCTATACTCACAATTCACCACAACTATTTATTACAATGCACACAAGCTATGAGTGCCAAGTCACTTCAGTCGTGTCTAACTCTTTGAGACCCTATGGACCATATAGCCCTCCAGGCTCCTCTGACCATGGGATTCTTCAGGTAAGAGTATTGGAGTGGGTTGCCACAAGGGGCTCAGGAAATGCAATCTCAAAATGTGCCTGGAAAGGCACAGGGTCAGAGGGGAGAACTGGACTCTTTGGCAGGGCTTCCCAGGGGGTGCTAGTGGTAAAGAACCCATCCGCCAATACAGAAGATTTAAGAGACCTGGGTTTGATCCCTCGGTTTGAAAGATCCCTTGAAGAAGGAAATGACAACCCACTCCAGTATTCTTGCCTGGAGAATCCCATGGACAGAGGAGCCTGGCAGGTTACAGTCCATAGGGTCGCAAAGAATCAGACACGACTGAAGTGACTTCATTAATGACTAATGGAAGATCTTGGAGTCTAGATACTCAAAAAGGAAAAGAAATAGGTTAAACTGGTAGTTGAATTTTCAATTAAAAAGAATCTTAGTAGTAAGTAATCATTGATCCTTTATTATCTTTCATATTATATTTGTGCTATTGTTTTTATTTTATCTATTCTGAAAATATGTACTAAGTATCTTCTAGTATTTGCAAAGTGCTGTGATGGTTACTCTTAGGGTAAAAACTCTGGATTTGTTTCTTTAAAGACACATATTTAGTTGGAGATACAGGGCTTCCATGATAGCTCAGTTGGTAAAGAATCTACCTGCAATTCAGGAGACCCCGGTTCAATTCCTGGGTCGGGAAGATCTACTGGAGAAGGGACAAGCTACCCACTCCAGTATTCTTGGGCTTCCCTTGTGGCTCAGCTGGTAAAAAATCTTCCTGCAATGCCGGAGACCTAGGTTTGATCCCTGAGTTGGGAAGATCCCCTGGAGTAGGGAAAAGCTACCCACTCCAGTATTCTGGCCTGAAGAATTCCATGGATGGTATAGCCCATGGGGTCGCAAAGAGTCAGACATGACTGAACGACTTTCACTGCATAGGAATTCAAAGTATACAGAAGAAGAGAATTAAGAGAAGATGGCAGGGACAGGGGGTTGAGGGAGCGTGAAAGGGTGGGCAGTGTTTAGTGAGTGTAAAAGAGGGAATTGTTAAATTCCGAGTTTCTGTGCTTAAAGCTAGAATGGACAAAACTGTGCCTTCTGCAAGTATATTTGAAAATACCCTGCTGATCTGAGCTATACGGAAGGGACAGATAAGCAAAAGTATATGTTATATTATTGCTTTTAAGTACACTTCTTGATTTCTGTTTCCCCCTCCCAGTTCAGGCTCTTTAATTTACATTTAAAAATTTCCATATTTGTGTGGTTAGGATAAATGATTGTGAACTCAAAGGTTATATCGTTGCTCCTTGAAATTAGGAGCCCTGCTTTTTTGGTACTCTGTACACTCCCTTCTAAGTTAATGATGATTTATGGTGATAATTATAATACATTGCTCCTGTAATGTCTCTTTTAGCTTATAAAGCAAGTTTATGTAACTATTAAAGTTATTTCCACAATATGCTCAAGAGTTAGTTTCAGGGAGTTTTAATAAAATTACTCCCATACCATAGATAGAGGGATTGAGGCTGAAAGAATTAAAATGATTTTATCATGAGAGCAATAATTTGTAGCTATGAACAAACCACCCTAAAACAGTGGCTTAAAATAATAGTGCTCATTTCTTTGCTCACCTGAGGGGTGATACTTGGGGTCTCTCAAGCAGTTGCAATCAGGTGATGGCTGGGGCTGAGGTCACCTCTGAAGTTTGACTCATGTTTGATGCCTGGGCTGGGAAGTCTCTAACATCCAGTGTGACAACATGTTGGGCTTCTTCAGGCATAGCTCTCTCCATGGTCTCCCTACATGGACTCTCCACACTGGGTGTGGGCCACCCTGGGAAGGGGTGTGAACTGGGGACACGTGGTTCTCTGCAGCTGTAGTCATCTCTGAAGATGACGGCAGCCGTGGACTGCCTGCCAACAGGACTCCCAGTAGCTGAGGCAACATGACCTTCATTGAAGGAAGATGACCTCACTTTTGTTCCAAATCCAGTACCCTGCCATTCGCATTGTCTCCACTGATTTAACAGCACTAGTCTGTTGACATTAATACATGTTCATTGTGAATTATACAGTGAAAATAAGTAATCACATTGAGACACCTCATTAAATAATTATATAGCATTCTGCATGTATTTCTATTATGGGAACATGTTATTCCTCACTAATTTGTAAGTTTCAATGAGCTCACATCCACATGAGCACCCAAATCTTACTTGCTTCAAGCTCCCACCCACTCCTCCAACAACTCTAGTTCTTTTATTCTTACAGTAACCATCCTCAAACTTATGTGGGAACACCCAAGAGATGGGGACATGTGGATTATGAACCAGTCAAGGCAGCGACTTGCTGTCAGCCTACATGTAATGTTCCAGGCTGCACTATCAATGCTCCTATACCTAATTCCATGCTTGTTGCAGTGGAAATTCATGGCTGGACACCAAGCTCCAGACTTCTATGTTCCACCGCTTAATCAACATTTCCATTAATACCAAGGCAGCATCTCAAATTTTATTTGTTCAAAACCAAACACTTGGTTTTTCTCACTAAAAATTTTTTTAAATAACTACATTTCAGTAAATGGCATAACCATTCTCCAAAACCTAGAAGTCATTCTTGATTCCTTTCTTTGTTAGCCATCCTGGATACAAATACCTAAAATTACTTATTTACTCATCTACTTGTTTATTTCCTATCTCCTCCTTCTAAAATTTCAGTTCTGTGAAATCAGAAAATCCATATGTTTTGTCCTCTAGTGTGTGTCTAGCACTTACAAACACTTAGGACCCTGACTTAACATAGAGGTAAGGCACTAGGCAAATATATGATGGATGACTCTGTAAAGAAATTTAATTAGTCAATTAATTTCTGTTAACTGATTCTGATTCCACCACCACCAGCCTTAAAAATTCTACAGAAATGCTGCTCCAAGATGACACATCTCTGCTCTAAGCAGAGATACCTCTCACCGGCCTTAGAATCAGACCATTTTTTACCACCACTACTTATTGAAAACCAGCCACTCTCAAGATTTGCTGATGTCACAGCAAAGGTTGCTAGTATAATAGGGATTTCCTAGCTGCTGCTCTAAAACTGTTCTGCACTTATTTTAACGGCACTGTGTCCAGTGATCTATGCTGGCATGAGCCACTATTACTGCTGCCAATATGCAAGTACCTCTGCACTTGTGAAGCATGTTACGTTCAGTTGTAAAAATAAGTGTTCCACAGCAGAGTTATTTGGGTCCCAAATCACTACTGAGTCTAGTGAAACAGACCTTTCAATTGACACAGAGCCCTTTTTATTCTCTCTGGATGTATACACAATCCTAGCTTGGGTTAGAATGGATACAAAGAAAAACTTAACACTGAAAGGGAACCATCTCGTTTCCGACCAATTCCTTCCACTCTTAAAAACAATTCTCTTGCTGAAATGCTATTGTCCCTTACTATAGTCTGGCTTCAATTTATCAGAGTCCATCCTTCTTTCCTTCCGTCTCTTTCTTTCTCTTTCCTTAACAAATAGTCACAGAACACCTAACCTGCTATGTACTGAGGAAAGAAAGATGAGTTCGTTTATAATTCCAGGGTAGAGGCATATGCTTGGAAAGATGCAAAAAAAATGGCTTCAGGTTTATGACAAGTATATGTTCAAGCTAAAATGGGTCACAAAGATAGGAGAGGTCAATTATTAGTGAGGAATTAATGAATTCTTAATTCAAGAGGAGAAACAAATTGTGTCTGGCAATAGGGTTAGGGTTTTTTCCCTTCAGGGTGATAATGAAGCGTTGGAAGTGAAAGGAGAAAAGCAGGTACAGGCAGTGGGAGCAAAACACAGTTGGGTGGCTTACTTTGTGACATACTATAATGTGTTAAGTCAGCCTAAGTTGGACACCCAAAGATTTGGCTTTGTCTTCAATTAAAAACGTATGACTTGTGGATGTCTGCTTGACCGTGTTCAACTCTTCACGAACCATGGACTGTTGCCCGCCAGGCTCCTCTGTCCATGGTTTAGATATAAACAATTCATTCATGGAGAAGGCACCTCTTTATTTCTCTTTCATAAATTTTTCTGATGCATACTTTGATTGGAGAAAGAGATATTGATAGAATTTTATCATTGGATTTTATTTTGTCCTTTTCAGTTACAATTAGAAAAAGTATGATAGTGGTTTTGCCACTTGCTAGCAGTGTGACACTGGGAAACCAACCCCTTCATGTTTAATTTTTCACCTTTGTCTTATCTGTAAGTCAGTAATGTTGAACCAACTTTTGAGGACTCCCCCCACCCCCACCCCCCGCCGCCGCTATGAAATTCTGTGGCTGTAAGACTCAAAAGGGGATATAATATAAGATGCAGAGGACCTATATAACATTGACTCTAAAGCTCATATTTACACAATATTATTTCTAGGAACTCATTACAAAAGTCAGTTTTGTCTAGCATATGCCAGTAAAATCTCAGAGGAAAAACAACATAAATTAAAGAGAGTCATTTTGTAAGAGAAGCAACACTTTTCTAAGCAGAAGCACTGTGTTACAGTCCATGGTTTGCTAGTTTCTGGCTGTGCTGAAAAAAACACTTTCCTTTCCTGATTCCAAGTTGTTTTTCCTGGAATAAATGAGGCTACTGGGAATTGAAGAGGTTAACATATACTTATATCAATATAATGATATATCATTGAAATATATCATTATAATATCAGACAAACTTGATGCTACCTGGAAGATCAAAATCAGAACAGGCAAAACTATCAGTACTCATGTGGGTGTGAGCTCTCTACTATCAGTAGTTAAGCATTCTTACCTCTCCACTCCCACATTCTCCTAGAAAGCCTCCTTTCTAGGCAATGGAGGGAGGAGGACAAAATTTGGAGGCTCCTGGTGTATAACACAACACATACCAAAGGTGTCTCATCCCAAAGACAAGATAAGCTTCTCAATATATAGCCTTCCTAGGAGAATTTGGGAGTGGAGAGGTAAGAATGCTTAACTACTGATTCCCAGACTACAAAATATCAAGAACCATGCCCTGTGAGATCTGTATGCTTATTTGCAGAGGATTCATCTGGATATAGTCCGCCTTTAACATATCATACATACCTTTTATATGGGAACAGAGAGAGGTCCCATTCTTAACATTCTTGATTTCTTTCTCTCACAAAATAAACATCTTCCTTGCTTTGATCCATGGTGCAGGAACTGGTAGGTTTAATCAGGATTCATGATCTTGATGAAGAGTCTGGCAGTTACCATTGTTGAGTATTACACTGAGGTCTAAGTCAAGAGACACATTGCAGATGTCATTATATGATAAGAAGAAAGCACATAACATTACTGAAAGAAAAATTTCAAGAAAGGAACTCTCAACAATGGGAAATGAATTGTGAACTGTTAATGTCTAAGAAGTATATTCCCTACAATTCAGCACCATTTTTGTTTGTTTGTTTGTTTTTAGCAGAGAAACTCTTCCATGTGTGCAAAAGGAGATATGTCCTAGACCTTCTGGCAGAATTGTTTGAAAGGGGAAAAATAAGAAACAATTGCAGTATCCATCCACAGGAGAATAAATAGTGTCATATAGTCATAAAACAGAATGTTACAAAAATAATGCAGTCAAAATAAACAAACTGGAGCAACACATATATCAACATAGATAAAGATCACAAAGCAATTTGAAAAATAATACCTATAACGTGATAGATAGCTCAAAATTCTGCAAAATCGTAGTACATAGTTTATAGATAAATACAAATAGAAATATTAGAAAAGCTAACTATAAATAAACACATTGAGTTATTGAGAGTAGATTATCTGTGGGAAGAAATGAAGGTAATGGAAAAATGAAAGATTTTAGAGAAAATCCCAAACCAAATATGAAATACTGTGAGAACATGATAAAGCTAGGTGCTGGGCACATGATTTTTATATTATCCTACATTGTTGTCTGTGTTTTTTGAATCGCTTTATAACTTTGAAACAATACTTTTAAAAGCTTAAATATTGTATATGGCACAAACTTAGGCATTTTTCTTATATGTATGAAAATTGCTTTTGACAGTATAAAAGATAAAAAGCCAATCAAAAACGTTAGAAATACTGAAGTGCCTGCTCAGAGTTCTGTAGAAATATGTGTATCTGTACCAGAAGACTAATTAGAGAAATTTTATTATCATAGCAAATTACATTTTCTTATTGAATGAGAGAAATTTTATTGATTTTCATATGATTCAAATCCCAACCTTGAATTTTACTACATATATAAATGTAAATATTCAATTTTATCTTGGAAATGTTGGTTTTTTTTCAGATTATTGTTTCAAAGCTCTCTGACAAGATAAGGTGGCTTCTATTTATAAAACTATAAGTATAATAACGTCAGCATATCTGTTTGGCTACTAAACATGATGCATGCTTTATTTCAGCAAGTAAAACTCATGAGAATGCATTCTCACCATGTCTATCTAAGACATATTGAGGCAGTGAAGTTCGAAGGTGTTATGTTCCTGCAGATTTCTCTTATGGTAAAAATCCTTGAAGCGTGAGAAGTGTGTAGCCATACTGATTTTCTCCCAGCATGTGATGCAGAATTTATATACTCTATTTTGATCCCATAAAAGAAAATCTATTGCCAAAAATAATAGCCCTGAACAAATTATATATTGAAAATGACCAACCACCTGCTTTTATTTTTATTTTTTTTAATAAATTTATTTATTTTAGTTGGGGGCTAATTACTTTATAATATTGTAGTGGTTTTTGCCATACATTGACATGAATCAGCCATGGGTTTACATGTGTTCTCCATCCTGAACCCCCCTCTCACCTCCCTCCCCATCCCATCCTTCTGGGTCATCCCATTGCCCCAGCCCTGAGCATTTGTCTCATGCATCGAACCTGGAATGGTGTTCTGTTTCACATATGATAATATACATGTTTCAATGCTATTCTCTCAGAACGTCCCACCCTCACCTTCTCCCTCAGAGTCCATAAGACTGTTCTATGCATCTGTGTCTCTTATTCTGTCTCTCATATAGAATTATCGTTACCATCTTTCAAATTCCATATATATGCATTAGTATACTGTATTGGTGTTTTTCTTTCTGGCTTACTTCACTCTGTATAATGGGCTCCAGTTTCATCCATCTCAATAGAACTGATTCAAATGTGTTCTTTTTGATGGCTGAGTAATATTCCATTGTGTATATGTACCACAGCTTCCTTATCCATTCGTCTGCTAATGGACATCTAGCAAACACCTGCTTTTAAAATTCCCACTTTTTATATAACATAAAAATATAAATTAGGAAATAGGAGTTTGAAGGAAAATGGTTAAAGTTGTTATGACTTTTAGCATCAATTTTTATTTTGCTATACATCTTATATAATTTGAGTTAAATATAATTTTGAGGCAATAATGTATCTATTTAATTGCATATTTTATTAAAATATTAAAAAATATTTTTCAGAAAGTCTTCTAGATTATGTTTCTATAATCCATTCATTTGGTATTTCTTGTGGACTTTGTGCAGGATTTGTCAGGCTGAGATGTGTAAAGAACATGTAACTTAACATGTATTGAGTATAAATATATTTTTTCATTGGAAGGACTGATGTTGAAGCTGAAACTCCAATACTTTGGCCACCTCACATGAAGAGCTGACTCATTGGAAAAGACCCTGATGCTGGGAAAGATTGAGGGCAGGAGGAGAAAGGGACAACCGAGGATGAGATGGCTGGATGGCATCACCAACTCGATGGACATGGGTTTGGGTGGACTCCAGGAGTTGGTGATGAACAGGGAGGCCTGGCGTGCTGCGGTTCATGGGGTCACAAACAGTTGAACATGACTAACTGACTGAGCTGAACTGAACTGATATATTTAAACCATTTGCTAAGGATTTTAATCAAATATTTTATGAGCTCTGAAATGTAGGTATTCCCATTATGCTGATTTTGGCAGTTCCTCCCTTCAAGAGATGGACTCTATTTCCCACCACTTGAATCTGAACTTCTCTTATGATTAGTTCTTGGCCAACAGACTATGATAGAAGTGACTGTCATTTCTGAGCTTAGGCTCAAAGATACTCACTTGCTCTCTCTTGGCACTGTCTCTGCCATGTGAGAAAGCTCAGTCTACCTGAATGGAGGATGAGAAATTATGTGGAAAGAGTCTAGTTATCCTAACTGAGACTTCCCTACATTATCTATTGCCTGCCAACTAACAAATACATGAAAGAACCCAGCCAACACCAGTAAAGCTGCCTTCTTGATACAAGTCTCATTAAAGATACATAAGTAAGTGGAGACAAGACCAGAAGAACCACCTAGCTCACTCATAGACTAAAGAGCAAGAAGAAATCCTTATTAAGACACTGAGCTTTGGGGTTATTTGTTACACAGCAATAGGTGGTGCTAGTGGTAAAAACCTGCCTGCCAATGCAGGAGACATAAGAGATGCAGGTTCTATCCCTGGGTGGGGAAGATCCCCTGGAGTAGGAAATGGCAACCCACTCCAGTATTCTTGCCTGGAAAATTCCAGGGACCTGATGGTGGGCTACAGCCCATGGGGTCACCAAGAGTCTGACACAACTGAAGCACTTAGCCTGCAGTAGTTAATTAGCACTCTGATCTTTAGAAACGTGACATAATTTAGACTAGGGAAGAGTATTGAATCACATCTGTACAACTTCAAAGCCCGTGTTCTTTCCATACTCTGTATGGAATAAAAAAAATGAAGTAGAAGAGAATAGAACAAAGTCATATAGCTATTCCAAAGAGGTAGAAGTTACTTTGACTCAAGTAATTAATACATTTGTCATAAGGAAGATATCCTTTGGATTAGGCCCCTAATAGTTAAAGAAGGAAGTCTGCTGTTGAAAATAGGCTAAGGTACAAAAGCAAGAAGGTGACAATCATGGTCAAAAATGGCATATAGCCTGTAACATAACAGAGCTTTGGGAGATAAGGCCCTGTAAGTGTTTTTTATACATGCGTGTGTTAGTTTCTCAGTTGTGTCCAATTCTTTGCTGCTTCATGTCCACCAGGCTCTTCTGTCTATGGAATTCTCCAGGCAAGAACACTCTAGTAGGCAGCCATTCCCTTCTCCAGGGATCTTCCTGATGCTGGGATCAAACCGAGGTCTCCTGTATTACAGGCAGATTCTTTACTGTATGAGTCACTAGGGAAGCCCTTTATAAAATTCATACTGGATTTTTAAAATTCAGGTGAAAATTTATATGGAAAGAAATATTTCTTGGTTTTAAGCAGAAATAGTAATTCATTGAGTTTTGATTATATGGGTTATAACTGATTCATGTCTTAAAAGATATTAATGTTAAAGTATACTTTGTAATAGAAAATTAAGGTTTAAAGAAGAAAATATACTTACCCTTTCAAATGACTCAATATAAGTGAAAGATCATAGCTGTAGAGAGAGACAATATTGGATGTGAAATTCACCTTAGCCATTTACAACACAGATCCAGACAGGATACTTAACTTCTTTGATTCCTAGTTTCCTAATCCATAGAATAAAGATAATGGACATTTATTTAATAGTACTGTTGGCAAAATTAGATATAAGTGAAAGTTTATCAGTCATGTCCGATTCTTTGCGATCCCATGAACTACACAGTTCATGGAATTCTCCAGACCAAAATACTGGAGTGGGTAGCCTTTCCCTTCTCCAAGGGGTCTTCCCAACACAGGGATCAAATCCAGGTCTCCTGCATTGCAGGCAGAGTCTTTACTGGCTGAGTCACCAGGGAAGCCCAAGAATATTGGAGAGCTTAGCCTATCCCTTCTCCAGGGGATCTTTCTGACCCAGGAATCAAACCAGTGTCGCCTGCATTTGCAGGTGGATTTTTTACCAACTGAGCTATCAGAGAAGCCCATATATAAATGTCTGGCACATAATGAACACTTGAAACAGAGTAGCTATTTTTTTTTTACAAAATTAGAATTTAATACATTTAAAAAGTCCCCTTAGAATCAAAGTGTTAATAGTGACCTTAAAGTGACACAATCATGAATAAACTCAGTAGCACTCTTAAATTCAAGGGTCCTTATATTTATTTATATGATTTCTTAGATTATATGTCAAATAGAAACACCTATGCTGTTCTGTAATTACAGAGTTTGCACCTCTCCTCCTCCTCATCTTAATTAGTATCCCTACTTCCTCTATAAGATGAAATGCAGAATGATACGTATCATGTTTCAACATCAGAAAATATTGAGTTAGTGATTTTGTAGTAAGAATAAAGTATAATACAAATCCCTATCAGACGTAGTTGAAGAATAAGCCAGGAAATTGGGAAGGGGCTAAAAGAGGGATAGGATCATTTTCCCTTCAGAGGATTATCAGCTCCCCTTAAAACCTTGTCATGGTCTTAATAGTCCTTATATTAGGGAGCTGCAATCTAGAAGGGGATCATGAGTCTACACACCAATAATCACATAGGGAACAAAGTTGAATGTGAGTATTTGTTAAAGAAGTAAAATCAAATGATGTATCTTTTTACAACTAGTAAATTAGCTTATATGTGCAAGTTTGTGTTGAAACTACAGCACTAATGCACATTGCCCTGAGGATGAATTAATAGTCATTTTTTGAGAAAACCAAATAGCAAAAAGTTTGAAAATTTTAAAGTTTTTGAACCTCTTTTTACTATTGTTGAGACTCTATATTATTTGAAAGAACAATGAAAACTCATATGCAAAAGAACTCATTGCTAACTTAATTATAATAGTGAAAAAATGAAAGCAGCTTAATATCTGAAACTGAGAAATGGTTCAGTAAATAGCACAGTATCAATTTGTAGACTACAAACTACCCATTAAAATGTATTGTTGTGAAGAATAGCAACATGTAAGAATGTTTATAACATACTGTCAAGTACAAAAAAGATTAAAGTGTACACTGTACTTTCAAGTGCATAAAATTTGTTTTCTTATGATCAAGAGAATATAAAAAGTAAAAACAAAGGATTAGTTCATGAGGTGGGAGAGATTTTATTTTTATTTATATATTTCATTATTGGTATAATGCTGCTTGTGCCACAAACAGAAGACAGAATTAGAAATTAATAAAATGGAACTAATTACTCCCAAGTCATACTTTGGAGGAACCTATAAGCTGATTCTCCACAGTTTATCAATATCAGTGTCATTTCCTATTTCCCCCAAAATGCTTCACCTCCTTTATTCAACAAATTCCATTAAGTGTTCTTGAATCAGTAAACTGACATCAATTTGAAATAAATGCTATGAGAATAACAGACTTGAATTTATGTAGTGTGCATTGGGTAGAATTTAGATTGAATGATAAAACAATTACTTGCCAGTTCCTTAACACTTCAATACATCTTAGATACGGAAAAAGAAAAACATGGATTCTGGAAAATGGTGTTTTCAATGTCTTGTGGGTCATTTTTGAAAAAAGAGAATACTCTTTTTTCCCAATAATAACAGTTGTATGGATTTTAGCTAATTATATTATTCACATTTCCCATGAAGTTATACAATTCTTTATTAAAAATATAGAGTTCTTTTTCTATCACATCACAGAAAGAACCATAATAATACTGATCATTTTAAGGAATCATTTTTATGCACTAAATGCTGATTTTTAGGACATTTTGATCTGAATGCTAGCACTAACTTCTGAAAGAGACAGTACCTGATTTGAGTTTATCTGTACACTAATACTAACTTCTCTCTTTTCTCTGCTTCTCAGAAGAAAAAAAAGTATAAAAAACTATAAAGTAATGAAAAGAACTATGAATTCATTGGAAATGTGTAAAACAATAAAATTGAATTTGCTACCCTTTAGAGAAGTATTAGTAAATATTGAAAAATTCTATTACAAAAAGGAGAGATATGTCTTCCTGTTCCTACATATTAATTACTTCTGCAATTCAATAAATATTTACTTGGAGTCAATGACCACTATGCTAGATGCATGGAATACAACCATAAAAATGGCAAAAATCTTGTTATGAAGTCTAATTTAAAAAAGCAGATAAATGAACAGCCAATAACAATACAGTTTAATAAAGTTTATGGCAGAGTACTAAGGCAATGCTATGGATTGAACTTTTGTCTCCCTGCCCCAAATTCATATGGTGAATTCCTAATCCCCAAAGTGATGGTATTTAGAGGTGGAGCCTTTTAGTGTTAGTGTTAGTCGCTCAGTCATGCCCAACTCTTTCCAACCCCCTGGACTGCAGCCCATCAGGCTCCTCTGTCCATGAGATTTTCCAGGCAAGGATACTGGAGTGGGTTGCCATTTCCACCTCCAAGGGATCTTCCCAACCCAGGGATCGAACCTGGGTCTCCTGCACTGCAGGCAGATTCTTTACCAACTGAGCTACAAGTGGAGCCTTTAGGGAGTGGTTAATTTTGAATGAGGTCATGAGTGTGGAGCTCTCATAATGAGAGACAGAGCTAAGACAGAACTTTATATCAAGAAGTATGGTACCATTCTAACAGATATCTGAAAATGTGCAAGTGGACTTTAGAACTAGATGGAGTTTTGAGGTGCATACCAGAAAAATTCAGCATTGCTATAAAGGGATTTTTAAAGGTAATCTGGTAAGGGCTCAGAACAAGAAAAGAACTATAGAGGAAGCTCTCAGATCAGTTCAGTTCAGTCGCTCAGTCGTGTCCGACTCTTTGCGACCCCATGAATCGCAGCATGCCAGGCCTCCCTGTCATTCACCAGCTCTAGAAGTCCACCCAAACTCATGTCCATCGAGTCGGTGATGCCATCCAGCCATCTCATCCTCTGTCATCCCCTTCTCCTCCTGCCCCCAATCTTTCCCAGCATTAGGGTCTTTTCCAATGAGTCAACTCTTCACATGAGGTTGCCAAAGTATTGGAGTTTCAGCTTCAACATCAGTCCTTCCAATGAACACCCAGGACTGATCTCCTTTAGGATGGACTGGTGGGATCTTCTTGCAGTCCAAGGGACTCTCAAGAGTCTTCTCTACAGTTCAAAAGCATCAATTCTTTGGTGCTCAGCTTTCTTCACCGTCCAACTCTCATATCCATACATGACCACTGGAAAAACCATAGCCTTGACTAGAGGGACCTTTGTTGGCAAAGTAATGTCTCTGCTTTTAAATATGCTGTCTAGGTTGGTCATAACTTTCCTTCCAAGGAGTAAGTGTCTTTTAATTTCATGGCTGCAATTGCCAGCTGTAGTGATTTTGGAGCCCCGAGAAATAAAGTCAGCCACTGTTTCCACTGTTTCCCCATCTATTTGCCATGAAGTGATGGGACCAGATGCCATGATCTTAGTTTTCTGAATGTTGAGCTTTAAGCCAACTTTTTCACTCTCCTCTTTCACTTTCATCAAGAGGCTCTTTAGTTCTTCTTTGCTTTCTGCCATAAGGGTGGTGTCATCTTCATATCTGAGGTTATTGATATTTCTCCTGGCAATCTTGATTCCAGCTTGTGTTTCTTCCAGTCCAGCATTTCTCATGATGTACTCTGCATATAAGTTAAATAAGCAGGGTGACAATATACAGCCTTGACGTACTCCTTTTCCTATTTGGAACCAGTCTGTTGTTCCATGTCCAGTTCTAACTGTTGCTTCCTGACCTGCATACAGGTTTCTCAAGAGACAGGTCAGATGGTCTGGTATTCCCATCACTTTCAGAATTTTCCACAGTTTATTGTGATCCACACAGTCAAAGGCTTTGGCATAGTCAATAAAGCAGAGGTAGATGTTTTACTGGAACTCTCTTGCTTTTTTGATGATCCAGCAGATGTTGGCAATTTGATCTCTGGTTCCTGCACCTTTGTGGCTCAGCTGGTAAAGAATCCATCTGCAACGCAGGAGACCTGGGTTCCATTTCTGGGTTGGGAAGATCCCCTGGAGAAGGGAAAGCTACCCGCTCCAGTATTCTGGCCTGGAGAATTCCATGAATAGTCCATGAGGAAGCTCTAATCATCTTTTAAAAATGCATTAATAATGATGTACAGAATGTTGGTAGAAATATGAATGGTAGAGGCTATTCTGATTAGGTCTTTGAACTTTGGCATTGGAGACAACTCTCAAGAGTCCCTTGGACTGCAAGGAGATCAAACCAGCCAATTTTAAAGGAAATCAGTCCTGAATAGTCACTGAAAGGACTGATGCTGAAGCTGAAGCTCCAATACTTTGGCCACCTAATGCAAAGGGCTGACTCATTAGAAAAGACTCTGATGCTGGGGAAGATTGAAGGCAGGAGGAGAAGGGGACAACAAAGGATGACATGGTTGGATGGCATCACTGACTTGATAGACATGAGTTTGAGCAAGCTCTGGGAGATGATGAAGGACAGGGAAGTCTGGCATGCTGCAGTCCATGGGCGTGCAAAGAGTCAGACATGACTGAGTGACTGAACTGAACTGGATCGAGATGAGGAATATATTCCTGGACAGTGGAGAAAAGGCAATCCCTGCTAAGGCAGTGAAGAACTTGGCTGAATTATATTTGTGTTTTTATGTTTTCTGGAAGATATCATTTACAAGCAATGAAGTTGGACTTTTAGCCTAGGAGATTCCTAAGCAAAATATTGAAGGAAAGGCTTGGTTCTTCCTGACTACTTACAGTAAAATATGACAGAAGAGTGATCAATAGAAAATGAAATCATTTAGCAAAAAAGAATAGAACTTGGAGACATTGAAAATTCTTGGCCTGCTCATATTACAAGAAATAAGAACATCTAGGGTGTGTCTGAATGACTTTTTGATAAGGGGATTAAGTGTGGGTATAAACGATGAATGGACTTCCCAGTGGCTCAATGGTAAAAAATCCGCCTGCCAATGCAGGAGCTGCAGGAGACATGTGTTCAATACCCGGGTGGGGAAGATCCCCTGCAGAAGGAAATGGCAACCCACTCTAGTATTTTTGCCTGGGAAATCCCATAGACAGAGGAGCCTGGCAGGCTATAGTCCACGGGGTCGCAAAAGTGTCAGACATAACTCGGTGACTAAACAACAGCAACACCATGGATACTATCAACCATCTCAACAGAAGACAAGAATCAAGATGGAATTATACCAGCAGACACTGACAGTTTGTACTAAAGGAGACAGAGAACGTAGAATGAAATGAAGGAAAATTGATGGCTTTCTTAAACCCTGCTCCGGTGGACCATAGAGCTATTTGTCTGTGAACTTGTGCTATCTTTCAAGAAACGAGAAGGGCCCTAAAGTTGATTCAAATATTGTCAAGGCCAAACCATTTGATTTTAGTTCTATTTAAAAAAAAAGTAGGGAAGGATATTAAATTTTTAAAAAATTTCTTGTGAGTTCAGTAATGCTTTAAAAAGCATATATTACATAAATACAATATCTAGTTGTGTGGCATTTAGAGGCATCTTCAGAATATCTCGACTCTATAGGATCATAAAGAGAATTGAGCTCATCATCTGAATCAGAAGTACACCCCCACATCAAACTTTAATAAGAAGAAAACCAACAATAAAGATGATATATAATCTGCCCACATTTTATAGCTAGAAATTTTCATAGGTAGGATGGGAGTCCAGACGTGTCTGCACCAAAGTCTGTGCTGTTTCTATCAAATCATATCCCCACCCTCTGTATAGTGGGAATATAAGGCATCATATTAATAAAATTCCTGTATATTTGCTTTCACATTATCTTATTTGCAGGAAATCAATTGTTGATTTTATTAGGATATCAGAATATGTTATTTTCAGAGTACCAAATGTAGATTTTCCTTGTACCTTTGATTACTCTTTCTTCTACACCAACTACATTGAGATTTGCAAGAGCAGGAGTTTCTGCTGCTTTGTCATGATTCCATGTCTCCCCGTATCCCGTTTGTAGTCATTTCTGTGGTCTGTCACATTTCAGTAATTAGAGAATCTGGATGTAGTTTCATCAAACCAGTCCCCAAAATCACAGCTAGTGCTTTCCTGTAATTGGAGTACATTAATATTAAATTCATTAATGTGAAGGTTTGGATGAAAGATTTTTATACAAAGTTTTTTTTTCTCTTCATACTCATTTTGTGATTCAAACATTTTGAGCATGTTGCATTATTGGGTAATTTTTATTTTTTTTAACATAATAAAAATCCACACCTAATTTGACATGATTTCTTTGGCAGTTAATAAGAACACATTATACAGTTAAATGAATCTGCAAACTAAATAATGGTTGTAGTGGGTGTGAAAATAGGGATATTTAAATGCATAAGGAAATTTAGCACACATCCCAGTGGCCATGTAAATAGGCTTCTGATTCTTTTATAAATTGCAAACACTTTCTTGTGCAGAAACACAGTGAAAAATATAATCCTGCAACCATACATAGAGTTCATTATCATACCTCACTTCATGCCTATTATCCACTTAAGAGCTCCATTAAAACACCCACTCTTGTTTCAGCGGCAGCTACACAAGTCAAAAACTAAGCCTCATTTGTCACTATTTATCCCCAGAGACTAAAGACAGCTGTATTGATGAAGTGTATTTAAGATTACATCTCCAGTTATTTTGATAAAAATTTTTCAAATATGACCCTGTGTCATATAAAATTAGTGCTCAAAAACTCATTATCAGCATGAATTCTAGAATAGACTCCAAAGGAATGTCTATGAAGAAAAATGACTGTGGGTAATGGACATATGGTGGGTTGTACTGTAAACTTACTTACCATAAGTAACTTAAGTTTTTTGATGGCCTAGTTGTTTATTGTCATTTACAGTCTACATGCAAGGATATCTATGTTCAATAATTTACCTGAAAGTAAAATAATTAAAAAGATAACACACCGCTGAGAAACTGATATTGATATCTGGCTTAGGGCCAAGTAAAGAAACCATAATACAGACTGTTGACATTCAGATGTGCCATGGAGATAATGCATTTTTAAACCTGCATTTTAAAAGGCTGTGATATTCTCTTCCCTTTTCATTTGGCCCCAACTGTCTATTATTTTGGATACTAATGACTACTTTTAAAAAAATAATTGTATTGCCATTAAATGGGCAGATGTAGCTGTATATGAAAACATGGTCAGAACGTGTTAAATTATGCTTCTAAAATGAACACAAAATGAATGACCAGTCAGGTGTGTGCTAAGTCCCTTCAGTTGTGTCCAACTCTGTGTGACCCTATGGACTATAGCCTACCAAGCTCCTCTGTCCATGGGATTCTTAAGGCAAGAATACTGGAATGGGTTGCCATTTCCTTCTCATAGAGATCAAATAATTATTTATGTACACTGTGACTGACTTTAAGATTCATGCCATTAGATGAATTGTGATGTCAATTTAGGTGAGCTAAGATCAAACCCCTACATGTACACACATGTGCTTTCCCACATTTAAACATAAGAATGCATTACTATATCAATCTATGCCTCTACATTTTTTGCAAACATAATTATTGGGTTTTCAGTACATGTATTTTTTTTAGCATCTAAACCTAGCTACTTCAGAATGCTCACTGCATAGAGACACTTTACTGCCTTGAGTATTCTGTGGGTACCTGATGCTAAAGCCATATTGGAATCATGATATTATCATGTCTCTTCTGGGCCAGTGCAATAGATGAACTGAAGGTTGTTATATGAGTCTGAACCAAGGAATTAGCAGTGAGGCTAGAATGGGTAGAATAGGTTCCAGAAATATTTACTTGATTAATATTGAAAGGAATTGACAATTGATTTGATACAGTGAGTGAGAGAACAGGAGTTGTTGAAATGAAATGAGGTTTCCGCCTTGGAAACTAAGGAGTGATCAATTTATTAACCAGGATAAATAAAGGATAAGGCTTAGTATGTTTTTAGATGTCAAGGTACTATTGCCTAGAAAACAGTTGAGCAGGGATTCAGCTCAGGTGGATTATAAGGATTAGAGCCAAAGTTATATATTCAGAACCATTAGTTTACAAATATCATGTAAAGTCATAGGTATAAATGAGATTAAAAGATGTGGGAGGTTTTTCTAAATTATTCTTTATATAATCTTTTCCTTTTTATCATTTATTTGGGTGTTGAAAAGCCCAATCTATTTACCATGTCCCCAACTGCTACTGAATATCTTTTTACTTGTAAGACTTGTAGGCACCTCAGAGACAGAATATCTAAAATACACCTCCTACCTTTACCAAACCCTATCCTGTGTTTCCATTTTTATTTTCAAATAAATAAAGATGAACTCATCCTCCTTATCACAGAATTAGTGAGTCATTTAGAACCCTGCTTTTTATTTATTATTTCATATCTAATCTGGCATTCTAGTATATCTTCAGTTTATTACCTTTTCTCCATTCCTACTGATGATTTTAGCTAGTGAATATAGCATTCATTGACTGGATTACAGAGATAGTTTCCAACTTGACTTGCGTGCTTCTGATTTTGACCCCTCCAATTTATTCTCCATCCAAATTGCTGTTGGAGGAGAAAACTTACAGTGTAAAATTAATTGTGAAACTCTCATGCTTAAAATCCCTCAATGATCATATTATTCAGGATAAAACTTAAATTTCTTAGCTTGTTATCCCAGACTCTTCACTGTTTTCCACCTGACTACATACTCCCCCTTCCTCCCTATATTTTTCCTATACCTGTACAGAAACACACACACATGGAGCCAGGCATTCTGGAGTGTGAAGTCAAGTAGGCCTTAGGAAGCCCCGCTGTCATCAAAGCTAGTGGAAGTGATGGAATTCCAGCAGAGCTATTGAAAATCTAAAAGATGATGCTATCACAGTGCTGCACTCAATATGCCAGAAAATTTGGAAGACCCAGTAGTGGCAACAGGACTAGAAAATTTCAACCCTCATCCTAATTCCCAAGAAGGGAAATACTAAATGAAATTAAAAGATGCTTTCTCCTTGGAAGAAAAGCTGTGCAAACCTAGACAGCATATTAAAAACAGAGACATTACTTTGCCGACAAAGGTCTGTCTAGTCAAAGCTATCGTTTTTCCAGTAGTCATGTATGGATGTGAGAGTTGGACTATAAAGAAAGCTGAGCACTGCAGAACTGATGCTTTTGAACTGTGGTGTTGGAGAAGACTCTTGAGAGTCCCTTGAACTGCAAGGAGATCCAATCCATCCTAAAGAAAATCAGTCCTGAATATTCATTGGAAGGAGTGACGCTGAAGCTGAAGCTCCAATACATGGGCCACCTGATGTGAAGAACTGACTCATTTGAAAAGACTCTGATGCTGGGAAAGATTGAAGGCGGAGGAGACGAGGACGACAGAGGATGAGATGGTTGGATGGCATCACCACCTCAGTGGACATGAGTTTGAGCAAGCTCTGGGAGTTGGTGGTGGACAGGGAAGCCTGGTGTGCTGTAGTCCATGGGGTTTCAAAGAGTCAGACATGAATGAGGGACTGAACTGAACTGATGAAGACCAGTTACTACTCCAGGGTGTCAACCTGACCCTGGTGTTTCAGGTACCTAACTTTCCTCCACATCACCTGTCCGACTCTTTGTGACCCCATGGACTATAGCCCAACAGACTCCTCTGTCCATGGGATTCTCTAGGCTAGAAAACTGGAGTGGGTTTCCATGCCCTACAGGGGATCTTCCCTACCCAGGGCTCAAACCCACATCTCTTAAATCTTCTGCATTGCCAGGTGGGATCTTTACCATTAGTGCCACTTGGGAAGCCCCCACATCCTGCAGAAAATAAGAAATTTTTTTTTCTAGAGAAACAGAACCAGAGAGTCTCTGAGCCAGTCAGTGTAAGGGGTCTCAATGACCCCTTACAGAAGAGAGTTTAAACCAAGCATCATCAAATGAATGCCTTCCTCAGTTGTTTAGTAGATACTGGAGCTAATTTTGGCATAGACACGCTGGTCAGCCCTGTGCAAGCCTAACCCATTTGCCCTCCTCTAATTTCACCCAGTGTGCCAATCAGTGATTGTCCCCAGAGGCCTTTCTATTTCCCATCTGTCTTTGGCTTGCAACTATTATCCTTGTAGGATAAAAAAAAAATGGAGAAGATGACCTGAAAAAAGGCACACAGTTATTAGAAATATATGCTTTGGAAATTCAAATGTACACGGCACAGAAAAATAACAAAAAACTTAAAGCGCTCTATGAACAGTCACTTCACATCAAGTCTGCCATCCCTCATCCATTGATCATGGGAGTTATCAGAGAATGTGGTGGTAAAATGCACTTAAGAGAAGGTGAATTTGAAAAGTCACACACTGATTTTTTTGAAGCCTTTAAGAATTATGATGAATCGGGAAGTCCAAGATGAACCACTTGCTTAAAATATTTAGTCTTAGCAAATATGCTAATGAAATCAGGAATAAATCCATTTGACTCACAGGAGGCCAAACCTTACAAAAATGATCCAGAAATTCTAGCAATGACGAATCTAGTAAGTGCCTATCAGAATAATGACATCACTGAATTTGAAAAGATTCTAAAAACAAATCACAGCAACATCATGGATGATCCTTTCATAAGGGAACACATTGAAGAGCTTTTGCGAAACATCAGAACACAAGTGCTTATAAAATTAATTAAGCCTTACACAAGAATACATATTCCTTTTATTTCTAAGGAGTTAAACATAGATGTAGCTGATGTGGAGAGCTTGCTGGTGCAGTGCATATTGGATAACACTATACATGGCCGAATTGATCAAGTCAATCAACTCCTTGAACTGGATCATCAGAAGAGGGGTGGTGCCCGATATACTGCACTAGATAAATGGACCAACCAACTAAATTCTCTCAACCAGGCTGTAGTCAGTAAACTGGCTTAACAGAGAACAAGCTTTTACAGACATACTTAAGGCAACAGTGCAGAGATGTAACCCTTAAAAGAACTGGGAATGGCAAAACTACTGTCGGTTGATGTGTCCTGAAAATTATTGGAGTTATGGCAGAAGTGCTTTTTTTGATCAACTGGTTTGTGTTTTGCTGCTGCATTTATCCCAAGAAAAAAAAAAAAACAGCTTTAATCTCCAGAAGAAAACCAAAATGCCATGGGATTTATGCTGTATTGACATCTTGCCCTAAAACATAAAACATCATAGTAATTTGTCGTGGGCAACATGACCAGAGAGAAGATTTTTGTCATGATTTTAAATACACTGACACGCTACTGTTGGTTAAATTTAAACATGTTTTACCTGCAGAAATTCTCTCACAAATAACCTGCAATAACTTGAAATGCATACTCTTTTGAACACTTCCTTTTCTCATGTATAAATTAAAATGTTTGCTGCATTTTGCAAAATGTCAATTCTCCAAAAATGTGTCCGTATATTTCTGTACCTGCAGTGTAGTAAAGGTTTAGATGAAACCCCATAATTATAGTGGCATACTGTCACTTAGGTTTCAAGCAGCAAAATAAACAGTGCAGCTCAGAAATTGTAGTTTGGTTCTTGATGTGTTTTTATTACATGTGGGGTTTTTGTTTTGTTTTTTAGTACCTTAGAAATGTCAAATTATTTTTCTTCAGTTAATGATTTTAAAAAGCCTGGAAGTAAATAAGCTGGTTATTTGCTTTCAAGTTTTTAAAAGTAGTCTTTATTGATAAGGATAATTAGTTTCTAACAAAACACTTGCGTAGTACTTAACTTTGACAGTGATACTTTAAAGGAATAATTTTGTTTTTAAAGAATGATATTCCTTTTTAAAAAATTCTAACTCTCAGAATGTTCACTTTAAACAAATATGCCAGAATATAGACAGCTAAATGAATGTTACCCTGCATAGTGATCATGCTGGAAAATTATTTCCTAATTCCAGCAACCTACCATTGCTCAAAGCCTCTTGGGTTTTACTCTTTTCAGAATTGCATTCAGAGCTAATTTAAGTCACACACACCGTTAACTTTATGATTACGTAATTGTTAAAAAAAGTATTATATGACTTTTGTTCTGTGTGCTGTGCTGTGCTCAGTCATGTCCAGCTCTTTTGCGACCCCATGGACTGCAGCCTGCCAGGCTCCTCTGTCCAGGCAAGAGTACTGAAGAGGCTTCAGTACTCCAGAGGCTCTTCCTGGAGACCCAGGGATTGAACCCGTGACTCTTGCATCTCCTATATTGTCAAGCACATTCTTTACCACTAGCACCACCTGGGAAGCCCTGATTATTCTATAGTTAACTATTATTTGGCACCAAATGTCTTTTTACTGTTTCCAAAAATTAAATCTATCTTTGAGGTAATAGTAGGAATATGCAACTGGCTTTGAAGGTGATCCCAAAAGAGTTTTAGAGGTATTTTGAGCAGTGGTAGCATAGTTAGAGAATGAACTGTGGCCTTTGAAGGTGATACCTAAAAGGAGATGCAGCTCATTTGAATGTATTGAGTTTTGGATGTATTTGTTTCATTTTAAAAAAAAAAAACAAAAGTTCACATTATTTTATAGTGTGAAAGGAAGAACTAAGATTAAGATAATTTCTTTGGTTTTTCTATTGCTTGTTATTATGTAAAAAAGAAGTGAGTGGCAGTTCAGAAAGAAGACTCTTACAGCTAAAGAATGACAACCAAGAATTTTTGATCTTTAAATCAGATTTTATAAACAGTAGAAGGAGCATGGACTTAAAACAAGGCATGCTTATTCGATTTTGTCAAAATTTTATGAAAATATGTGATATATATTTATACTAAAACTATATAATCCTTAGATTTAGGAGAGCAATCAGTTAATGTCTTTAGCAGATTAAAGCAGTATTAAATACAGGTGCAACTTGAAAATGTAGAAAACTGAAAGAAAATGAAAGACAATGTCTCTGGTAGGGAATAAAAAAGTTTAAGATATTATAAAACTATGTGTATTTTCTTCTCTTTTGCATAAATCATTTGTGGAAAATGTGCAAAGATTTTTTTTTTTTTTACAGGAGTGGTCATAATTAGGATTTATTTTTCAATATAATTTAGAAACTCTTGTTACCCAAATAAAAATGACAAGTTTCTGTGCCTGTGGAAAAAAAAAAAAAATGTGAGCAAAGAGAGATTAGTATGAATAACCATTTTTAGTAGAAAAACTCATTCGGTGAATCTATACACCAATGAGTAATGTCATATACAATTACATTGTAGAGTTAAAACACAAAAGCCAAAGGCATCACACTAATTACTAGGACAAGAACTATAAAGACATGTTTTTTTCAAGTTATTTCTTCAAACAATCTCATACAAAATAGATAAATATGGAGAATTTCTGACTGAAACAGAATCATATTTGGAGGGAGGAACATAGCCGCACAATATTCAGAAGAGATGCCTTTCAGCACCAGTAATTATCAAGACAAAAATACATTAGTGTTCGCAGTATGAAATAAGAAATGAAAATATCAATGTTCAGACAATGAAACACTTCGAGAAAGTCATTCTTCTGTTTGCTCCTTTATCTCTAAAGGCACAAGGTTCCTTCAAAGGATTGCTTTACATGGCTGTGGCTACCTTCACTGTGCTATGGCCCATGAGGGAGCTCTTAGCCTCTGGCTTAAATAATATTCACTCAGTGTTTATTTGTTCTTTTCAAACAAGGCTATAAAACTCAAAATTTCTTCATGTTGAAACTTACAGCATTGGGCTTTTGACATTTTAATTTGGGGATGTTGCTTCTTGGCTGGTGAATTCACTTTTGGCAAACCTCATTGACTGGGTGGAAGCAGATTTAGGGAAGAATCTAAAGTATTGTATATTTTTTAAAACTACTCGTTTTACTATCAAGGAAGCTAGATGGTAGAATATGAGAGCATAGTCTAAGAGAACGCTTTGGGAAATAGGCTCAATGAATAAATAAAAACAACTGTAATTAGCCTATCATTCCAGGTATTACATATAAATGTAAATGATGCTTTTAAAGCACTCAAGGTTGCTTAAAAGTAATTTCATCTTTGGATTAGTTATAAACTTTAAGCATTCTGTTCACAATGCTTTTCCTCTATTAATTTGCTTAACAAACCATTTCTTCATCATTAGAGCAAAGGTAAATTTCAACACAATTAAGAATATTTCCAAATTATGGTAATTTATACAAGCAAATTTCTCTGCCAGGGCACAGTAGGTGTAAACTTAAATGTCAGAAACAGACATTGGCTATCACTTGAACCTTTATTGTTCATATCTGATCACCCAAGACCTAGAATACATGTCGGTACCGGCTAGAACAATCTTGATTGTAAGACTGACTAACACACAGGGTCAGAGAACCGAGTTCACCTCTAAAGACTTTGCATCCCCAAGTTCCACCCAGCATGTAGGGTCAGAGGAGAATCCTGTGATATATTAGAGCAGAAGCGTGAGTCCAAGGGAAAGCAGATCCCTGAGTTTCGCAGTGATGGTAAGAGGAGTACTGAGTAACTGGGAGCTGCCAAGCAGAATCAGCTTCTGTGATAGATGCTCTCAGTTTATAGAAGTAAAGGCAAAACCATAAGAGAAATAACTTTTTAGCACAAAATCCTAAAGGCCCTTGAGGATAGATGATGCCAGAAAAATGTGAGATTATTGTGCCTGCCAGACTATATTAATGCTGTAAATATAGATAATTTCCTGAGAAAAAAGATCCTTGGAGATGTATCAAATGTATGATGTTGAATATCAAGTTAAATAGGGAAGACGCAGAGTGCCAACTGAGCATCGATTCCTGCCCTTTCTCCTCCATGCTGCTGCTGCTGCTGCTGCTAAGTCACGTCAGTCGTGTCCGACTCTGTGCGACCCCATAGACGGCAGCCCACCAGGCTCCTCCGTCCTTGGGATTCTCCAGGCAAGAATACTGGAGTGGGTTGCCATTTCCTCCTCCAGTGCATGAAAGTGAAAAGAGAAAGTGAAGTCGCTCAGTCGTGTCCGACTCTTGCGACCCCATGGGCTGCAGCCTACCAGGCTCCTCCGTCCATGGGGTTTCCCAGGCAAGAGTACTGGAGTGGGGTGCCATTGCCTTCTCCGTCCTCCTCCATAGGTACTGAAATAAGTCTTGGATGTCTCCCAGGTACCTCCAATTCAATGGGGTTCCAATCTGAATTTATTAACTTTTTTCTCATATTTTCTTCTCTTTTCAGATTCTCCATTTTCAGTAAACTTAGGGATAGCCATCCTTTAACTCAAGAGCTGAACGATCAGGTTCATTCTTTCATTTAACAAATCAAAACTACTCTGAAGTTCTGAGCACTGTTCGAAGTACTTAGGATACATTTGTGAACAAGACAAACAAACATTCCTGCCTTCCTTGAACTTGTATTCTAATGAAATGAATAGTATGGATATGCTTGCATGCATGCTAAGTAGCTTCAGTTGTGTTCGACTCTTTGCAATCCTACTGACTGTAGCCCGCCAGGCTCCCCTGTCCATAGGATTCTCTAGGCAAGAATACTGAAGTGGATTGTCGTGCCCTCCTCCAGATAGTATGGACAGTAAAGAGTAAATATAAGAAATAATTGAATTATGTACTGTTTTAATAAATGCAATGGAAAGTCATATAAGGGGGATCAGAATTGTGGGAAGGAATGGTGTGAAGGATGGGTTGCAGTCTTCAACTGGGTGGGCAGGGTAGACTGAAACTGAACAAAACTCAACTCTACTTCCTGCTCTTCTTCCTTACCTCTTGCCAGGCCTAGCTGAGTTAGATTCTAACTGTTCTTCAATGCCCTGTTCAAATGACATCTCCTTTGTGAAGCCTGCCCCGATTTCCTTAGCATGCCTTCAACATTTCTCCTTTGTATCCCCTATGTGGCTGACTGTGTTACTCACCCCACCTCCCCTCAGTTGTGGACACATCCTGCGCCTGTGAATGTGCATCTGACAGGTTCCTGTCTCAAGTGCTTGCATCTCTGCTTCTCTGCCTTAGGACTTAGGCATTTTCTTAACACAGTGTGAGTGCTTGGAGAGTAAGGAAGCCCCAAAGTCCTGGGGATTTACCACCTCCCAGGGATAATCTTCAAACTTTAAGAGATGGGGTGGGTAGATAACTACTGCAGCTCCCCCATTTGCTAGCAGAGCAATTCCTCAGAGCCTACCAGTGGGATTAAGCATCAGTTGCCCATAGTATCTGTTTATTAATGCACTATTTCCTGGTGTTTTGCCCTGCCTTGCCTCACTCTCAGTACTTTCTCACTGTGCTCACAATACTAATTTTGTAAATAACTGTCCACATCCAATTCCTTTAGGGAAATCTAAATTCAGAGCATTTCAGCATTTCAGTTCTGAATTCCTTATGGTCTTATTGGATTTTTCTTTATATTATATTATCTATGGGCATTTGTCTCATCTATTAATACTAACTTGTTAGTTCCTCAATTTACATCTTAAAAATTCTATATTATTAAATGTAGCTTTGACTTTTAGTTCAAAATATTATTAAGTTACCAATATATCTAGTAAATCAATTACCTGGGTTCTAAATCCTCATTCTATCATGTAATAACTGTATTCATGGGCAGAATTCTGTGCTTTCAGTTTCTCTTCAGTAAACTGGAGATTAAAATCATCTTCCTTAGATGATTTTTCTGGGGCTAAAATTAAAGAATGTACCCAAAATTCTTAACATAGTATGTGGCATGCATTAGGCACTCAATCAACGTAAGTCCTTTTCTGTCTCTCCCTGCCTTTCACTCTCTTGCTAAGTTCAACTTTTTAAAATAAAAAACCAAAACAGGAACAGAATCTCAAGTCTGTTTGAAATATGCTAAACCAGCGGCATTTCATCTGAATAAGAAGTTTAACTATAAACTGATACATATTTCTATATTTCCCTCTATTCCTTTTAATTCAGTGAAGAATTTGGCATCATATATGGCAAGCTTCCCTATATCTCTTTAAAGCATCTGCTACATATTGCAAAAATACACTGCCAATAAAATTGTTACTTTGGCCAACTGGTTAGCTAGGGCAGATGTGTGAAAAATAAGTATTGCATTATCTGTAGCATGTACTTGCCAATCAAAAAACAAAACAAAACAAAACATGCTGATCATTAAATATCCATTTTTTTCTATTCTTTATTTTTAAATAGTGATTTCAGCACAAGATAATGATTTAAGTGTGGTGCCTTGCAAGTTATAAGAATATATTATTTAACTTATTATAACTGGAGATAAAGAAATATTTTCAGAACTTCAATTTAAGAAATATTTCCTGCATATGCAAAATTCTGTGTCATGTCAACAGAAAAAAAAACACAACGTAAGAGCTATAAGTTGAGAAGCAAGAATCTGGGTTCATACAAATTTCTCCTGAAATATATCTAACGATCTGAGGGCCTTGTTTTGTATTGTAGGTCAGTGACTACAGTGGTTAATAACTTAATCTTTGTAGAACCAGATGGTGAGTCATATTCCTTTTGACTAAGGCAGTCAGGTGCTTAAAGCATATGAGAAGAGTAAGTGTGGAGGTAAGATTTAGAATTGTATATAATACTATAGAATGGGATCAAATATATGTCATGAGGTAAGTATGACCTCATTATGGCAACATGGATTCAAAACAGGGAACGATAAGATTTATTTCAGGAATCAGGAAATCTTTCAGAAGAGATACATTCTGAGATGAGTGGGCCCTGAGGATTTTTATATGCACAAAGGAACAGAGAGTGTTTCTGGAATGAGGGGAAGCCTATACAAAGATATGGTCATTGGGAATCAAAGAATGTATCCCAAAAGAGATTGCAGCCTTCCAGTTTGGCTCAAAAGTGAAGTGTATTGAAACAGGATATTGATGGGAGAAGACACAGACATAAGGTGAAGAATCTTGACAGCCAGAAAGAAAGGTTTGTATTTAGCTGGCATCAAATGGGAATGCTTTCAACAGCAAGGAACTGAAAAGTCTGCCTTAATTCATTTAAACAATAAGGAAAATTTGTTATCTCACATAAGCAGAAAAACACTCCGCTTTTGTATTCATGGTATCCTGGGTTTGGTTAATTTAGTATCTCACTGATACTATCAAAGAGCCAAGTTCTTTTCATTTTTCTCTCTGCTAAAGCTAGGATATCAGCTTTGTCCTCTGCCAGCTATCTTGTGATCACAAGTCACCTACTGTAGTTTCAGGCATCAGATGTAGATAAGACATGAACCATCAGAGGAAGAAGAACTCTCTTTATATGTATATAGAAACATCTTTCAGAAATCTTCCCTGAACAGACTATCTCTCACATTTCACAGGCTAAAATTAGATCACATGCTTCTTTCAAATCAATTACTGACAAATCATGTTAGCTAAGACAACTTAATTTGTATCATCTAAAACATGTTGAGGAGGAGTGAATGCCAGGAAAAAAAAAAGTTTTTCTTTCAGAAAGAAGAAGGGAGGCATGATTATTGAGTAGGCAACCAAAAGTCGCTGTGAAAGTTACAGTGACCACAGCCTTCCTCAACAGTTCTGGACCATACCTGCTGTTCCAGTGGATAGAATGATGAGCTCCTTTTTGACATGTTGAGTTTGGTTCTGTTGGGGAAAGTGGGTAAGAATATCAAGGGGTTTATCAACAGCTTCTGAGAATTTATTAGGTATATAATCTTTTGGTAGCCTTTCATGGAGCTGAAGCTTATATCCCAACAAAAGTAAAAAAGTATGCAAAAAGCATTTTAGTCATCATTTACTCAGTAAATATTGCTAAGTGCAAGGCATGGTTCTAAAAGCTGAGGAATCAGCAGTAAGCAAAGCAGTCCAAGTCTCTTCCTTCTTGGAGCTTAAATTCTGAAGGAGGGAATCACTCTAAATACACAAATGTAATATTAAGGCACACTGTGATAAAGACTATAAAAGGAAAATAAAAGTATTTGGGGGTGATCATGGCAGTTTTTTCTGATAAGGTGACATCTGAGTAAAGAACTGAAGGAAATGAACCCTGCAGACATCCAAGCAATGAATATTGTAGCCTAATAGAAAAGCAAAGGCTCTTATTTGAAGGTTCTTAGAACATAGAGGCAGAGAAGGCAATGGCAACCCACTCCAGTACTCTTGCCTGGACAATCCCATGGACGGAGGAGCCTGGTAGGCTGTAGTCGCTAAGAGTCGGACACGACTGAGCATCTTCACTTTCACTTTTCACTTTCATGCAATGGAGAAGGAAATGGCAACCCACTCCAGTGTTCTTGCCTGGAGAATCCCAGGGACGGGGGAGCCTCATGGGCTGCAGTCTATGAGGTCTCACAGATTCGGACACGACTGTAGCGACTTAGCAGCAGCAGCAGCAAAACATAGAGGAACAGTAAAGAGATGAATGTGTCTAGATTCTAGGGAAAGAGAGGCCAGTGACTGGTTAACAAGGTTAGACAAATAGCCAGAGTCCACTTTGGATATGATTGGGATCACTTTGGATTTTGCACTGAATGAAGCAGAAGAACATGGGAATTAATGCTGAGGAGTGGAGAATAGATTACTGGCTGGCAAGGACGGAATAGGGATACTAGTTGGGAGGCTATTGAATTTTTTTTTATATAAGAAATTATAGTACTTTGAACTAGGGAAACGGCAGTGGAGATGGTGAGAAGTAGATTCAGAGTGTATTTTGAAAGTAGAAAGAGTTGCTGATGGATTAGGTGCAGGGTGTAAGATCAAGAGAAGAGTCAAACCATGCCAAGATTTTGGCCAGGGACATGGGAAGGACTCATGGAGAGGCATATTTGAGGGAGAGTTTGGTTCCCTAGTAACTCAGCTGGTAAAGAATCCACCTGCAATGCAAGAGATCCTGGTTCGATTCCTGGATGGGGAAGATCCCCTGGAGAAGGGTAGGGTACCCACTCCAGTATTCTTGGGCTTCCCTTGTGGCTCAGCTGGTAAAGAATCCACCTGCGATGTGTGAGACCTGGGTTGGGAAAATTCCCTGGAGAAGGGAAAGGCTATCCACTCCAGTATTCTGGCCTGGGGAATTCTACGGACTGTATACCCCCTGGGGTCACAAAGAGTTGGACATGCCTGAACAACTTTCACTTTGGCATACTTTGCTTCTGGAATATTAAGTTTGGAATGCTTCGTTGGACACTGGAGTGAAGATGCCAATAAGGCCAGTGGATAGATGGAATTTGAGATTCTGCAGAACAGTCGAAGCTAGAGATGAAGATTCTGTAGTCAACAAAATGTAGATATAAGTTTTGTAGTCATTAACAACTATGGACCTGGATGAGATCCCCTGGAGAGTGAGTATAGCTAAAAAAAAGAGAGAGAGAGAGAGAGCAGGTCCAAGAACTGATAGCCCTGGGTCACTGGTTGAAAGATCAGGAAAATGTTGCCAGGTAGGCAAAGAACTAAAAGCGTAATGTCATGGAGTCAGTGGTGTGATGGTAAATATTTAACAAATGTAAATACTTTTACCTTGGCCAAGTTTAAGCTATGAACTATTTAATAATAGGCTTGCAAAATTCCAAAAAAATTAACAGTTGTCTTTTGCAAGGAGGGTTTTAGTGTACCACTGCTTGAAGTGTAGTAAGATGTTATATGGAAGAGGAAGTGATAAACTGTGCCAAATGCTACTGACAGAATGAGCAAGGAGAATATTAAGAAATGATCACTGGATTGACCACATGAAAGTTAACTGATGAACTTGACCAAAGAAAATGACAAATGTTAAGTCTTTAGACGTTTCTAATAAAGATAAACATTTCTGCCACTTCTCTCAAAAAAAAAAATTCTACTGTACTCTTCATTCTCATCAAAAATGAGCTTGTAGTGCATTCTGCCTTAGAATTTCTGAAGGTGGACATCTTGTATTAATCTTCCATTTATTAACTTTGTTTTTATCATTTAATTTATTATCAAACTTCCTGGTTCAGTGGCTGGCGCATGAGTTAGGGTTCAAAACTGCTTGTTTGTCTGAACTAAAAATTGGTTATGATACTGCAGTGAGAGTTTAAGTGGTCATGGCCCTGGGCTTAGAGCAGAATTAAATCTGGAAGCTTTGACCTAAAGCCTCAGTAATGCCTGATGATTTGTGGAGAGGGATGCTGTGGGCAACACTGTCTCCCAGGTTGTTCTAATGACAGTGGGTGCTAGGAAAATGGTGAGCCCATTGAGTATGGGGTTTTCTTTGGCTAACACCTGAGGACAGGTCTTTCTGAGCAGCACTGGCCAAGAAAAGTGAGACAGTGATTCTTCTGTGCTTCTGCAGCATGGTGGCTGCACCACCACTGTGGCTCTTAGCTCATCATAGTGAGAGAAGGAGACAAGAGAGGGTTCACATCCTAAATCTACCTGTTGCTTCCTAGGTCTGGTATAACCTTTAATAAGTGAGCTCTGTGGATTTCACATTATTTACAATGTGTTTTCCTTGCAGGGTATATATGATATTTCAATGGAAAAATAGTTATGTACCTTGTAAAAAACCTGAAATTTTGTTCATTACTCAGAAAATGTTGACTAACTGGTAGTTGTTGATATTGTGACATTTTTAGACTGACTTCTTTAAGTCAGGAGTTATGCCTCATCTACCTCCATGTCCTTGATAACAAATCTGAGCTCAACTTAGAGTGGTGAATCAATAAGGAGTTAATAAAAGTGATAACACTGACTTTTAGGAAGCTGAAGCTATGCATCAGCAGCTTTTTCTAATCAACTGTTGAAGTCATCAAGAAAACTGCAAGAAATATGTAATTGAATACTTGAAGACAGATATTTATATTTTAATTATTAATAACATATATTTAGTTGAACTCTTTTTTTGTTTGCCACTGTCAGTAAACATAATAATTCTCATTATAAACTAATTCAAAAAGTTAATTTTCCAATTAATACTTATATACTAATATAAACTGTTTTTATGATAAGACAATTATAGTAGCTGCTGACAACTTTGGAAAGAAAACAAAGGCATTTGTTAGTGGCAAGAACTAATGAGAAATCTGATGGGCTAAACTAGAAAAATTGACAAGCACAATTCCCCCCCACAAGAACAATTTGTTACTGATGATGAAATTGAGAAATAACCAGAATGAAAGTTGTGAGATTCATAGTGAAAGCCCTCAGGATAAAATTGATTTTTTTATAACACAGTTTAAAGGCACACAAAAGGAAATTGCTTGTGCCAGATGGGATAGGAAAGGCATTGTGAATAAAAATTAGCAGATCTTTTCTGCTCACAAATATTTGAATTAAGATGATACCAGTGTGCCTAGTTAGTGGGATAACAGTATTGGTGGTTGCACAACTTTCAAAGATTTTCTCATTCTTCTTAAATGGACTTTGTCAACACAACAAAGTACTTTAAGCAATATATTAAGCCTTACACTTACCATCATAACACATTTATTTTCTTTGAATTATTGTTGCAGGCTAAACAGGAAGAACACAACAGCTGAGGTGTTGGGTTTAGAGTCAGAAGGACCACCGTGTGGCTCTGGCCCTACCACTGAGTGGAAGGAGGCTACACAAGTCACAGACACTCTTATGAATAGTTTCTTCATTAGCAGAATGAAGAGAGGAATACCTGTCCTTCCATTAACTAAGTTCCATGAAGATCAAATGAGAAAGAGAATGAAGGTAAATATTTCTTGAAAACCATAAAGCATATGCATGTAAACTTTGATTCTGTGGCTTCTTTTTCTGGAAATGGTCTGCAAATCATCTCCAGTGCTGTCCTGCATCTTATCTGAACTGTAGGTTTTCAGCTGCTAGGTTCCTTCTTGTAATCTCATGTATTTTTATGCATAACATTTCACATCTAATCATTGAGGAGGCATCTGATGGTGATCACTCTGTTCTATGCACATATAATTGTTATTTAGTATTTATCATTCATCACGATTTATCTTCAAATTCATATGTCCTCTCCACTGGGTGTAACATAAACTTTTGAAAGTTAACACTGCTAATAATAGCTAACATTTATTATTTACTGTATGACAGTCACTGTGCTAAGCATTTTAAATAGACTACCAAATTTAACAAGAAATTGATAATGAATCTTATTTTTCAGTAGGGTCACATCATGCATCTGTTATGTAATGTGAATTAACAGCTCACACTCAGTAGCTCCCACACTTCAAAATATAAGAGTTTAAATAGCTATAGAAATTAACATCTATCTAGTATAAACATTTGTCCTGTCATTTCATTCCATGAGCTTATGTTCCAGAGCAAGAGTCAGCTGAGAGGTCATTTCCCACATAGCTTTCATTGAGTGGGTATCTAGCTACAGAAAGGATGATTATAATATCTAAAGACATATCTTTTGGTACAGTATGGACTGTGAATATAGGCTCTATACTTTATCTGATACCAAACCAAGGAAAGTTTCAATGCCAGAGAGAAAAACTGGTTTTATTAGACTTCTTATGAGAGGATGTCTTAATCTCCAATGAGGAACCTTCCAAGATATTTCAGCTCTATGTAGTTTCTGCTGTACGTGCTGTATTATCAGTGAAGTGAGAAGTGAGGGCATCTGTTGAAAGGGAGAAGGAGAAATCTTGAGCAAAGAGGGAAGGAAGCATGGGAGAGAGAAGTATGGTAGAGTGGGAGAGTAAATGAATTAGGGAAATGTTGTAGGTTTGTCCGGCAATGGTAAAAATCCCCTATGGGCTTTTTATGTTGAATTTAAAGTATAACAATTAACATGATTGTGCCTTTTTTCTCATTAGATATAGCTGCTCAAGTGCAGAGGAAGAAGAAAGTAAATTTTGATTAACAGGAGTAGGGGTTTTACATTGTAAGTTCTTCAGAGGGAGAGAAGGAGAAAAAAATGCGGATATTTGAAAGAGGATTATTTTAATGCTGGGCCTTGGCATCTAAACTGAGTAAGAAGCAAGTGAGGACATGGGTTGGGAGAGTGAATAATGAAAAAATGATAGTCAATATGTTGAAAACCTTGAGGTAGTTGGAGTGGAAGTACAGAAGGAATATGCTGAGAAGTCATGATATATTTGTCCTATACTAGGAGGCTAGAAAATAAAAATTTCAGTGCTGATGGTATAATTGATAATGGCAACTTTGAGAGTATGATGATGGGAATGTCTGGTTGAGTTGTGGTAGATAAGAAAAGCCTATGCTTATGACTATTACTTTATTATTCTAATCTTCTCCCTCCAGAGATAAACTCTGGTGAGTCATAAAACTAAAAAGAAAAAAAAAAAAAACAACTTTCTCACCAACTGTCTATTTGAAATCTGGAGCAAAGATCTTGGATTTTGGACCAAAAGATCTTGTTTACTTGATCTGGACCAAAGATCTTTTTACTTGCAGTTCACTGCAAGTAAACAATTTTTCTAGACCAACACTGTCCACCATGGGGTTTGGTGCCTCTTTGCCCACTGGCATATAAAACAGGCAAAAACCAAAATGTTCAGCCTGACTGTCTTTGTTACACCTAGCCACCACCAAAGACTGCTGCTGAATCAGTTTGTACAGCTGGTGCTCTGCCCACACAGGCAGAACCTGTGGATATGGAGGGCTGCCTGTACTACATCATTTTATATAAGTGACCTGAACATCTGAGAATTTTAGTATTCATTGAAAGTCCTGGAATTAATACCCCTCAGATATGAAGGGACCACTGTACAGTTGTGAAAGCAAAAGTGATAGTCACTCAGTAGCGTCCGACTCTTTGCAACCCCATGGACTATACAGTCCATGGAATTCTCAGGCCAGAATACTGGAGTGGGTAGCTGTCCCCTTCTCCAGGGGATCTTCCCAACCCAGGGATAAAATCCAGGTCTCCCACATTGCAGGTAGATTCTTTACAAGCTGAGCCATGAGGGAAGCCCAAGAATACTGGAGTGGGTAGCCTATCCCTTTTCCAGTAGATCTTCCTGACCCAGGAATTGAACTGGGGTCTCCTGCATTGCAGGCAGATTCTTTACCAGTTGAGCTACCATGAAAGCCATGACCATACCAATAGTCAAACTGATGAAATAAACGCACATAATCTGAAAAATAACTGCTATTTCAAGGCTCCCCCATGCCTACTGGCTTAACTAACAAAGCCACTAACTGTGGGACCACTCTGGACCTCCTCAAGATAAAAAGAGGGGTTAAAATTCAGCCCGGAGAGTTTCCAGGACCCAATTCCAACATCTTGATTGAGGGTTGTCCACTGTAATTGACAGGATCCATGCTCTATCTGGTATTTTTAACATCAACTCAGCCAACATTCAAAATTGAAGACCCTCATCTTCTCTACCTCCTTAATCTACCCACTCTATACAGCTTTGTGCTTCTTTTCCACCAATTCATTTCCTTCTTGTTTTACTTACTGCTGAATCCTTTCTGTCGTACCTTCAATTTTACTGAGAACTTTGAGAGTACCAGGCAGGAATTTCCTCTGCTATCTCCAACAGATTTATGACATTGAGTACTACATTCAACAACTTTACTTGAATTTCACAGTCTTCTATTCAAAACAAATATCTCTACCTGTAATTTGGATTGTATCCATTCCAAATTCTTTAAGGATCTTGTTAATTCAATGGTTTTCTTTCCTCCAGTTAGTTCCTCCCCCCAGATCACCACAATCTCTGCTGCAAATACACACACTCTGTTCTGGCGTATTAAAATAAAAAGACCCCTGCCTTTGCCACACAGTCCTCAATAGCTTACTTCTCACCTCGCCTTTACAGTCAAACTTTTTGAAAATTAATCTCTTTTCACTGAAGAACTGGCTTTCTCACTGCCAATTCCATATCAACCCACTGAAATCTACCTGCTGCATCTGTCACTCAACTGTAACTGCTTTAAAAGTGGCTACCAATAATTTCCTAATTGTCAAATTCAGCCTCTTTACTTTCGATTCTGATGTTATTTGAACTTACAGCAGCACCTGACACTGTTAACTATTTCCTCTTTCACACACTCTGTCCTCCCGTAGTTTGGGTGTCATTAGTCTCACCAGCTTTTCTTCACATTATTGGGTCAATTCTTCTCAGTCTCTTCTAGTTATGTTCAAACCGTAACTCTTGGTAGTTTTCAGTTCTGTCCTCATCTTTCTGATCTTCTCAAACTACATACTGATCCTGTATGACACCCTAAAGTTTCCATTGAATGAATACCTTCCATGTGCTGATGATGTTCAAATTTTATCTTCACTTTTCTTGCTCTACTTTGTATCAATCCTTTTGCTTATATGGTCTATTTATATTTTTTCTATTTTATTTTATGTTTTAAAGTTCAATTGTCACAAGGATATCTACCATTGCATTTTCACTACTACCTTGTTTCATATATATATATATGTATATACAAACTGAATGGTTTATCCACTCCTATAAATTTACATGTTTTACGGTTATTTTTTATTTTCAAATAAATGGCACCATCTCCTTCCTAACCTCTAAAACAAGAATCCTAGGACTTATACTCTATTTCTACAATATACTCAACTCCTTCCACCTCATGGATTCACTCAAATCACTCAATTCGTAAGAACTGTAACTTCTGTATCTGACGTTTCATAGCTATATTATCTAGAATACTCATAGCTTATTTCCTATAAGTCATTGCTACCCTAATCTATCCCATTCTAACAACTGCATTATTTCCAAGATGACTTACTAATGAGAAAATTATGCCATGGCTTCCAATGGGTTTCAGAATTATGAGAACATAAGGGTCTTCATGATCTCTTCGTTGCCTACCTCTGCATCACTGTCACCTAATTCCCACTCCAAGCTGCACTGCCATCCACCCATTAGTTGCCTCAGACATATGTGCAGTTTCCACAATTAACTCATAATTTATTCTGCTTCTATTCGGCCTTTTTCATGAAACTACATCTAACAACTTCAGTCTTTAATGGATGCCTAACAGGACTAATTCCCTGCACATTGCTTTTGGAAACTAATCATTTCTTATCATCTTCCATTTAAAAAAGTGACATGTTTTTCTAGTCTCTTAAAATTGATTATGAGGACACTGAGATAGGGACTGCATATTATGCTTAATCTTATATTTTCTGTAGCACTTAATGTGGTTTTAAATACATAGGAGGTACAAAAAGTATTTGTTGGAAAAGAAATATATAAATAATTGAATAAATGAAAAAAATTTCTTTGAAACAAACCTCTACTTTTATTATTTGTTAGTGATTATCTGTTTCTTTTGGATGACTGAGTTTAAAATTTTGAGTTCTGGCTCAGTGGGAGAGCATTTTAAAAGTCTGATGAGACTGCATAATTTTTCCGATCACATATAGACCCGAGATAAAGTCTTTTAAAACATGGGAAGAGCTACAGATTTGGAAGTCCATATTCACTTTAAAGGTTTGGTGCTTTTTGGATGTTATTTCATCAATAATGGAGAGTATCACTTCATTAGTTTATTCATAAGCTATCATTGAATCCTTATACTAAACTAGACTGTGAGAAGTGCTAGAGGTTACAATGGTGAGCAAAACAAACACAGTTCATGCTCCAGTGAAATGTACAACCTTGTGGAGAAAACAAATTTAATATCTAGCTAATCCCATAAGTGAATTAAAATTGTAAACATTATAAGCACTATGAAGAAGAGGAGCATGGTATCACAAACACTCATACTAGAGAGATTCAATTTAGTCAGGGTGGTTGCAGAGGAAGTGGGGCTTGAACAGAGATACACGTAGCTTCTCTGAACCTCAGTTTATTCATCTCTAGCGTAGAAATAGAGAACTGCTGTGGAGTCTGAATACAATCATATCTATGAAAGGGCTTTGGAACTACATATTATTATTTCCACTGGATTTAAATATCCTCTGTATGTCATGTTTCTTTCTCTTCCATAAGAGAGTAGGACTTTGTGCTAAGTAATTAAGTCATTAAGCCTCAAAAAGTCTTTTTTTCATCGAACAAAATTCTTTATAAATTTGTATTTTGAAGAAACATATACTGCCTGTGATGTTTAAGTGTTTAATTTTTGACCTATATGTCAAGTTTTCCTGAGATGGATCTCAGATCATTACTGAATTGATTTTAATCAAGTTAATCAGCAAAAATAACTAGCCAATGAACGGATTTAATAAACTGTCATATATGGTTCCATCTTAGATCATACCTGTTTCTGGAAAAACAGATGGTTATGTCACGCCTCTGTGTCACTACCACAACCAAGATGGGCTTCTTGGGTATCTTGCTCTGTGTCCATGCAGAATCTCTTGATAGTCTCTCCAATATGGTGGCATGACTAGTTGGACTTTCATGTGGCAGCTCAGGGCTACGTTCATGTCATGGAGAAAGAGAGCACCAGGTAGAAACTATATCAACTTTTAGATCTAGCCTTGGAAGTCATGTAGCATTCTACTTGTTAGAATATGATTATGTATTTTAATACTGGTAAATACTATATACAGTAAATACAATTTTTGTGTATTTTTCTCTTTGACATATTATTTTAGAGTCATTCTTTATAGAAGGAATAGCCTTAGCTCCTTAATTCTAAATAGGGGTGTGTGGATTTAAAATGACATTTTCTCCTTAGTTATTTATTTTTCATGCAGTGCCTTACAAAGGAATAACAATTTAATAACATTTAATCACTCACCTTTATTGAAAGAATACATGAAACTTAGATGCCTTAACTAATCATATCACTAGATTCTGACTGTAGATTGGAATTGTGGAAGGACGAAAATATCAAGGATATGAGCATAATAAATTGACTAAATAATGTAAAACCTCAAAATAAATTTTAAAATTTCAAGTAATTCCTTTCCACACTTGAAGAAAAATTTCAAAATTTCATGGGAAAATATAGATTGATTTCCAAAGTAGTATTTAATTATTAAACATAGAAACAGAACAATTTGACTTTTCACAAGAACTGGAAAATATTACTTTGTTTATAGCTTCAAAAAAACTCTCTAATTTTTGTGATCCCAGACAAATGAATAAAGGATGGGCTATGGGGAAAATGAGTATTAATTGTCTATAGAAATATCATTCTCTTCTTTTTCCTTAGTGACAGAAACTCCAATTTTAAGCTTGAAATAAAGTTCACATTTCTTGGACTCCTTTACATCTACATGTAGGTTTGGCCATATGACTAAGTAATGTGTGCAACTTCACGGAAACTAACTAATGGAAGAAAGTACGTTTTTCCTTATCCCATACTCCTAAAGAGTGGTTAGAATATGGACTTGGTGGAGGAGCATGTGAGCATCCATCTTGGACTATATGGCACCATATTATGGTGGGTAAGGCAATATGACCAAATGAGCCCGAGTCACTGATGGCTGTGGCTAGAGCTGTCCTGCCTGCTTAGGCTTTATGTGAGAGAGAAATGAATATCTATTTTGTATAAGTCACTGTTATTTTGGCATTTTCTGTTATCTTCAGTAAAACCTAATCCTAAGGATAGCTATGTTCTTTCGTGATTTTAAATACATGGTTCTTTCCTCTCTCTCTTTCTTGCTTCTTAGTTGAATTCTCTCCTCTGCCTCGACTTTCATCCTCCTGTTTAACTCATCTCTCTTTTTCTTTTGCCTCTGTTTCCCCTCATTCCATTAAATGTCAATAAAGTAATGTATTTATTTGGTTGAATCATCCCATAACAGTGAGAGTTAAAAGATATAGCTTTATATTTCCTGTTTTTATTGTAAGCCAGGACATATAATATTTTGTACTTCTTTTTCCTACAAACAAATTTAAAAATACCTCATTATATGAAATTTTTTTCTTGGCCATGGTATTCTATTGAAGGTTTTTATCTTCCAATAAGTCAGTGTTTCATGATTGACCAGTGTTTCTGCATCCTGAATAAGGTCACACAAAGCTTATATTTTAAAAGTTGCAACAAATTGATGTTTTCTTAAGTTTATGATTTAAAACTCCCTGCCTCAAGGATCTGTTCTGAAGTAGGAAACTCTTAAATATGAGTCACGGCTTGGGAGTAAAATGCCTGTTAAAAACAAACATAAAACTCTTCACAGCTGAGAGTTGCCTTTTCATTTTTAGAAATCCATTCTAGTTTCCATAATGTTATAAAGATGTAGCCTTTGATCTCTGGTCATATCTCACAGGTTTTCAGTAAAAAGTGGTTGGCAGAAAATACAGTCCTTATGATTTCAGCAACATTTAATTGTCATTTTAAAGTATTCAAAATGCAATAAACAGAATGTAATAAACCAGATTACTTAACATCCATCCCTGCTGAACACTTAGCCATTATCCTAGAACTAGCCCAGATTCCTGTTTTGCATCTCTATTAAAAGATGACTCCAACCACACAGTCAGGTGATGTACTAAACCTAATGTGCAGGGACTTCTTTATAGAACAGGAATTTATGCTGTCTCTCAATTCTCAAAAAATGTTCTTTTTTGTTTCCTCAATAATTAATTTGGTATAAAGTCTCATTTAACATTTTTTGAAGACATAAATGAAACTCTTCTGTTATATTTAGAAAAGATTGAAAGCATGGCGTACCTCATTCTTCCAGGCTAATTTCTAAATGCTCATGGATTTTAGTTTGTAACTGAGAAATCTGTTTAATTCTATAAAACAACTCCAGATTCTGCCTACTAAGGATATAGATAGGTGGATAGGTAGATAGCACTTAATAACTCAACTCTTAAGCCTAGATATTTATAAAATTTTATACTAATTATTCCAATTTTTGTGTGTTACAGGACAGATTAGCCTTAATTATTGTACCTGTTAAATGGAGGTTTTAAGAAAGTGTGTGCCATTCTGAAAGATAAAGTACCACACACTATAACACAGTGTAAGCTCTTTGAAGGCTTATCCCAATCTTCAGTGTCCACCTGATGCCTGGGATACTGGGACATGTCAGATGTGTGCATGCTCAGTCCCTCAGTCGTATCCAACTCTTTGCAACACTATGGACTGTAGCCCACCAGGCTCCTCTGTCCATGGAAATTCCCAGGCAAGAATACTGGAGCAGATTGCTGTTTCCTTCTCCAGGGGCCTTCCTGACCCAGGGATTTAACCCACATCTCCTGCATTGCAGGCAAATTCTTTACCATTGAGCCCCTGGGTAAGCCCAACATGTCAAATACCAAATATTTGCTATAGGAAAAGCATAGGTAACTCTATTCTGTAAATATTGAAAACCTCATATGAATCTATTATCTTTGGATTTCCTTCCTATTGTTGTGACACCTTTCTCCTACTTTTTTTTTTTCTGACTCCGTGATCTTTGTTCATTTTGTCCAAAGACAATGATGGCAATAATGGGAAAATTATAATTATGGATTTGAGGTACTTTCCCAGCTCAAATAACTAGGAAATGGAATGCAAAAATGCAAAAGCAAAAACCACAACAAAATTAAAACTAAAACCCCCAATGAGATAAGATTTTACAAGATTAAACTCCAGTTATCAAGTAAATCCACCATTGAATCAATTAACAGGTGAGTGATGAGGAATTATAACCTACTCAATCACAATCTCAGGACCTGATGGGGCATGAGTTTCTTTATATTTTCTTCCCCTTAGCTTGCTTCTTGGAGTAAAAGGCTAAAAGGAGAAGACAGGACTCTGTTCTAAATTTTCTTTTCCTATACTCTCTCATTACATAACAGCATTAACTACTAAGACCTTAAAAACCATGTATATGCTATTGACTCTACAATGAATATCTTTACTTCATATATGAACCTCAGGATTACTTATCCAATGAACTACTTGGCATCTCTTCTTAGGCATACTAGTATTAGTATACCACCAATAGAACCAGTCACCACTTTTCCTACCCTATTCCCACAATGTCTTCCATCTTCCCATCAAATTAAATAACACAATCCTTATTTGGTAAGAATAAGGTATTCTTACCAAAAGCCAGAGAATCACTTTTAGACATTCTATTATATTCATTCTGTCCCCATGATATATATGTCAGTTCTGTCTTCAAAGGACATCCAGAATCCAACCCCCTCTCTCCACCTTTGCAGGTACCACCTCAGTCCTTGCCATCATCCTCTCTTGATTGGAGGGCTGCAGCTGACTTCTAAATGTTTCTTCTCTTGCCCACCTTCCCTGTCTCAATACACAGTTTACACTATACATGGAAGCCAAAGTACTATTTTTGAAACACAAATCGGATTATGCCACTGCCTTGTTTAAAAAGGGATAGAACCCAGATCTACCGCGTTATAGGCAGATGCTTTTACAATCTGAGCCATCAGGGAAACCCCATCTTAATCTCATACTACTTTTATTCTTGTTCCTTATATTTCTGCCATGCTGATTTTGTCTATTATTCAAATACATTAAGTGCTCTTCCACCTTGAGAGCTTTATCCTTTGCTTGGAATGTTCTGCAGAGACAGTTCCACTACCAATCCTCTTACTTTCTCTCATGACACCCTTTGTGCTTTCCCTAAAGGAGTTACACAATTTCTGTACTGAGACTTCTGTTAATTTATTATAATTTTATTCTAGAGTATTTTTCATTAGATATAAGATCTATTCTGTTACCTAATGTTTCCTTCCATAGTTATCTTTTCTGAATGCTCCAACCAAATACTCTTGGGTATTCACTTTTCCTTAGAAAACATATCTCTTTTCCTGGTTTCAAGCAACAAGAATTTTTGAAAGAGAAGCAAAATCTCACATAATTGAAATAAAAATAGTTGCCTGTGAGACAAACATTATGATCCTATTTACACAAGTCTATTCTCAATATCCTTTAATAGAGGATTAAAGGTAGACTACAATAATAGCTTAATATTATTCAACTTATAATAACTTAATATTATTACTATTCAATAATAATATTATATAGAAGCAGAGACATTACTTTGTAAACAAAGGTCTGTATAGTCAAAGCTATGGTTTTTCCAGTAGTCATGTACGGATGTGAGAGTTGGACCATAAAGAAGGCTGAGCACTGAAGGACTGATGCTTTGGAATTGTGGTGTTGGAAAAGACTCTTGAGAGTCCCTTGGACAGCAAGGAGATCAAACCAGTCAATCCTAAAGGAAATCAATACTGAATATTCTATGGAAGGACTGATACTGAAGCTCCAATACTTTGGACATCTGATGAGAAGAGCTGACTCACTAGAAAAGACCCTGATGTTGGGAAAGAGTGAAGGCAGGAGGATGAGGGGGTGACAGAGGATGAGATGGGTGGATGGCATCACCGACTCGACGGACATGAGTTTGAGCAAGTTCTGGGAGATGATGAAGGACAGGGATGCCTGGCGCACTGCAGTCCATGGGGTCGCACAGAGTCAGACACAACAGTGACTGAACAACAACAAAAATAACTAATTCAATAAAATCACAATAAAATAGACAAAAAAATTAGGGGAGTGAGAAACAAAAAATAGATATGGCTACAATGAGGGCCCAACTATTTCCTATAGTTGTATTGCAGATTGGCCTCTGTGTTTTCTGGCAGTGAAGATGCAAGCAGAGCCTAGATGTGTTACACTTCTCCTAATATCAGAGAGAAGCAAACAAAATTCTGTGGTTCCTTAGAAAGATTAAACCTTTTTCCTGCACTGATTTCATGGTGCTCTTTCTTAGAATGACCCTATTGCTTAGAGAGCAATATAAAACAACAAACAACAAAAGCTATAACCATAAAACAATAATAACAACAACAATAACAGCAATAAAACCAAGACAGTGACACTGATTCTGTGGAAGGCTAAGGTAATAAGTTTAAACTATATAAGCTGCTAAAAATGATTCATTAGTCCAGGTCACATACAAAGACACATTCAATTATTGCATCCTGTGGTAGTAAACTTTTGACCAACTGTTGGCGATTCATGACGTGTGCAGTGGAAGTGCTTATATATGATAAATGCTGAGCCAAGCTTTCAAAGCTCCCAGGATGCTCCTGGACGGTAAGTATTGCCCTTTTGAAGGCTGCTATCTAATAATCTGGGATTTCATTGTGCTTAGTCTGATTTAGTATTGATTAAGTTCTCAGCCCTTCAGAGTTCACCACTCTTTTCTGTCAGTTGAAGATGATTGCCTTCATTTCTATGCTTTTTCCCTGAAAGTGTATCCCTTTCAAAATGTTGCCTGAACCAATTTCTTAGCATCTGAAGGCAGAGCAAAGGTATGCTATAATGAAAAAAGGGATCATCTACAACACAATTTCTTTGGCTGAACAAGAACCAATGGATTTATAGGTTTTAGATGGAGAAAACCAGCACATAAACTTTTCCATAGAAATATTATACCTGAAGCTATGAAGAAAATTCAGTAGCTGTTATAGTCCATGATCAGAAATTACATAAATCTCTTACTCAACTTCTTATGTTCTACAATGAAAAAGGAAAAGGACAAAACTACATTACTTATATTCTAGTTGTAGGATCATTGGATTTAAAATTGGTAAACTCAGATTTTATATAGCTTTGGGCTTTCACGTAAATACATTTGTTTTTTTCCTATGAACCTGCATTTTCACAAAAACAACTGGAGAGATTGAACTAGATTGGTATTCTCAGCTTTATCACAGCCAACATCTCCTTTTATAACAAATATTTCTAATACCCTCTTGATCCCTGAAAAGAAATTCATATATAATAGAACTGACTACATATATGATTATCAGCAAAACAGGTTAAAAGATCTTTAAATAAAGATAAATTTTAAGAAAGTAACTTATAATAAAGGAACATATGTATTTCAACAGCAAGTGTTCAGGTGTGATTGTACAGAAGGACATATTGAGGGGGTTATAAAATTGCACTTGCTTACAATAAATGTTTGGATTTATCCAAACAACTGATATCTATCAGGTGATCAGAAGCCATTTTATAGAAGACATATAGAAAAATAAAAGAGATAACTGTACACATTTAAATAAGAAAAATAAGTTAGAACCAGTAAAAGCAGGTCAGACTTATCTGTATGTGGTAGAAAAAAGAGAGAAGCTAAGTTTACTGAAAACAAGTTAACATGTCAAGGCAAATTAGAAAGGGAGAAATAAATACAATGAGGGAGTATTTTATAATCTCAAATGAAATGGGCCTTATCTTTTAGTGAGTACCCAAATAATTCTTTATTTTATGATATGGATAAAGGTACTAACAGAAAAAGTATTCCCTATTTTGAAATCCTTCAATGGGCCTCTAATACTTGAAAGGATCTAGAAACTGTATATTTTGACATGTGGTGGACAAAACGAATAGACTGGAAAAATAAACAATAATATAGGACGTACAGATGCATGACAGATCTCTGAGGACAATATTAGATTAAGATTAAACACCAACTAGCATACTCAAGATAATGATTTCAATACATACTTTTTACATCTCTGCTGTAATAGGGTATATATAAATATTTTGAAATAGTTTACATTAATGAAATGCAGATAAATCTCTGATTTTTATATCTCTTTACTAATTTAATAATATTTGGTTCTATGTTAAAAGAAGTTTCAAATCTCCTCTGTTACATATTTACTTGTGAAAGCTGTAAATGCAGCCAGATAGAGGTGTGTAGTATTTGGTGCTGGCACTGACACCTGTAATGACTAATTTTTGGTGATAAGATTTTGAGGATAAGATTCTGATGTAGGCTAAGGTTTGGAGAGATAAGAAGGCCTTCCTAAGTGAACAATGCAGAGAAATAGAGGAAAGCAATAGAATAGGAAAGACTAGAGATCTCTTCAAGAAAATGAGAGATACCAAGGGAACATTTCATGCAAAGATGGGCTCAATAAAGGACAGAAACGGTATGGACCTAAGAGAAATAGAAGATATTAAGAAGAGGTGTCAAGAATACACAGAACAACTATACAAAAAAGATGACCCAGATAACCATGATGGTGTGATCACTCACCTAGAGCCAGACATCCTGGAGTGTGAAGTCAAGTGGGCCTTAGGAAGAATCACTACAAGCAAAGCTGGTGGAGGTGATGGAATTCAAGCTGAGCTATTTCAAATCCTAAAAGATGATGCTCTTAAAGTGCTATACTCATTATACCAACAAATTTGGAAAACTCAGCAGTGGCCACAGGACTGGAAAAGGTCAATTTTCATTCCAATACTAAAGAAGAGCAATGCCAAAAAATGTTCAAAGTACTGTACAACTGTGCTCCTTTCACATGCTAGCAAGGTCATAATCAAAATATTCCAAGCTAGGCTTCAACAGTATGTGAACCAAGAAATTACAGATGTACAAGATGGATTTAGAAAAGGCAGAAGAACCAGAGTTCAAATTGTCAACATCCATTGGATTGTAGAAAAAGTAAGAGAGTTCCAGAAAAACATCTACTTCTGCTTCATTGACTATGCTAAAGCCTTTGACTGTGTTTATCACAACAAACTGTGGAAAATTCTTAAAGAGATGAGAATACCAGACCACCTTACCTGCCTCCTGAGAAACCTGTATGCAGGTCAAAAAGTAATAGTTAGAACAGTTAGAATATGAAACCCAGACTGGTTCAAAATTGGGAAAGGAATGCATCAAGGCTGCGTATTGTCACCCTGCTTATTTAACTTACATGCAGAGTACATCATCAAAACGCCGGGCTGGATGAAGCACAAACTGGAATCAAAATTGCTAGGAGAGATTTAAAAAACCTCAGATATGCAGATGACACCATCCTTATGGCAGAAAGTGAAAAGGAACTAATGAGTCTCACGATGAAGGTGATAAAAGAGAGTGAAAAAACTAGCTTAAAACTCAGCATTTGTAAAACTAAGATCATGGCATTTGGTCCCATCACTTCATGGCAAATAGATGGGGAAACAATGGAAACAGTGACAGACTTTATTTTCTTGGACTCCAAAATCACTGCAAATGGTGACTGCAGCCGTGAAGTTAAAAGACACTTGCTCCTTGGAAGAAAAGCTATGACAAACCTAGACAGTGTATTAAAAAGCAGAGGTATTACTTTGCTGACAAAGGTCTGTATAGGCAAAGCTATGCTTTTTCCAGTAGTCATGTAAGGTGTGTGAGTTGGATCATAAAGAAGGCAGAGTGCCAAAGAATTGATACTTTTGAACTGTGGTGTTGGAGAAGACTCTTGAGAGTCCCTTGGACTGCAAGGAGATCAAATCAGTGAATCCTAAAGGAAATCAACCCTAAACATTCACTGAAGGGCTGATGTTGAAGCTGAAGCTCAAATACTTTGGCCATTTGATGCAAAGAGCCAACTTACTGGAAAAGACCTGTTGGGAGCTGTTCTGGAACTACTGTCGGGTGACAAAGTCACGGCACCAATCAAGAAGAAACTGCAAAGCGTTTCTCTCCAGGATCGGAACCTTCCCTCCTTCCTGTTTCTATGCTTTTGTTGTGGCTAACTCTGTTTCATTCTTTGATGGCTGGAGTTGTAGGGGCTTCCATGATGAGATCATGAGAGTTCAATCAAAAGAAAAATGATCCCTTGCCCCAGAGAAACATTCCAAAAATGATTAAACCTACTGAGGCCCCTGACTGGTGGGTCCCTAACACTCAGCCAGGGAATAAGGCCATGATCATTTGGAAAACAAGCCCTAAGCCTATTGTGACCTGGCCTTATGAGGAAATTGTTATTGATGACTGGAAAACTTGGGTCATGTATCAGGGAAAATTACAGAAACTAAGCCAGTTGCCTTTTCCCCTCAGAATCTAAGCATAAATGGAAAAGATATATATAAATTGTATTGTAAATAGTTTCTAGGTAAACTGCAAAAGACTTCCCCCTGCCAGAAATAGTCTTGTGGTATGTGGGTAGATGGTAAACAAGCCACCACCGACAATGGCTGTACTATGAAAAACTTTGCCCTTAGCCACTGCTGTAGTTTTTAGTCACTGAAGCAAGACGCTGTACTCACTGAAGTAGCAGGCTGTACAGAATAAGCAGATGGAATGATATAATTTATAGATTATGTTTTAGTAAAATAAAAATAGGTTTCAGGATAAACATGTAACCAAAATGTGACAATAGACTAGGAAAAAACTTTTAACACATCTTAGAATCAGGGGATGTTGATCTGAATGGAAAAATATTGTTAAGAATTATTACATAGAAGATCATGTGCTATATAAATAGAGACTAAAGCAATAAAGAGTGTGGTCTTCGGGCCATCAAAAAACTCTCTGTCTCCTTTCTTTTCCTTTTGCCGACACCGTTCATCCCTTGGGGACCCCTGGACCAGCTGGAGCGGGACTCCGGCAAAGACCCTGATCTGGGAAAGCCTGAAGGCAGGAGGAGAAGGAGATGACAGAGGATAAGATGGTTGGATGGCATCACCAACTCAATAGACATGAGTTTGAGCAAGCTCCAGGAGATGGTGAAGGACAGGGAAGCCAGGCGCACTGCAGTCCATGAGATCGTAAAGAGTCAGAGATGACCGGGCAACTGAACAAGAGTAACAACATTTGAGAACCACTGACCTCTAAAGCATGGGTCTGCAACCTCCAGGATCTACTGCCTGATGATCTAAGGTGGAGCTGTTGTAATAGTAATAGAAATGAAGTGCAAATAAATGTAATGCATTTGAATCATCCTGAAACCATCCCCTTATCCCTCACCCTGGTCCGTAAAACATCTGTCTTCCATGAAATTGGCCCCCGGTGCCAAAAAGGGTGGGGACACACTGCTTTAAAGAATATTTGCAAGTCACAGATGATGAGTGATGTCTTCATTTTTCACAGCTGTCCCACATATTGTACGGCATCCAGCACCTCTGGCTCCCATCTACAAAATACCAGTCAGGTCCCCAGTAATGGCAACACAAAAATTAACCCTCAAATTTCTAAAATGTTTCCTGGAAGGTGAAAATATTCTTACTGAGAAATGCCAAGTTAAATAACGGCTGAAGTCCCATCTATCATTCTATCAATATTACTTCCATGGAGGCAACAGGAACCTAAGAGGCAACACAATTCGGAGCTGACAAGTTAAAAAACAAGTAAGACTGCCATAGGTTATCTGTGGAGTTGGCTAGAATTGTGTTCAAATGTAGATGTTGCTTTTTGGTAATTCTGAAGTGTAATTTTGAAGTGTAATTTAGCAGATGGAAATGGAAAGGCATAAAGTGGAGCAGAAATAAATTCTAGCTCTAAATGTCCTAGATTATAGGTTGTTCTACTTCAGATTTCTCCTGAAGGTTCTAAAATATGGCTGATTCACACAATTGGTTAGTTACAATTGAGCAGATAATTTTTATGACATGAATTTTGATGCCATGGAGGAATGAGACTTTGTTAACCCTTTTTGTTTTGTCAAACTTCTAGAAACCCAATCTATAGAATTCCTCAATCCTGACTAATGCAAAAACTTCAGAAAGTTCTTTAGTCAAACTGTAAAAAATACTGAGATGCACAAGATTTTGTAAAGGAGATCCATTAGTAGCAGAAACTTAAACTAGCAATCAACACAAGAGTTTAAAATAGATAAAAGTACTACATATTGAGAATAAGAACTAAATCTCAGATTATGCTTATCGTATTAGTCAGGATACAGTCTGATAATTAGAGTTTTGAGGTGAAATATTAATGAAAGCCTAATTTGAATTCTTGATAAATGACAGGAATAAATGGAACTTGGGAGTTTCAATGAATTGTCTTTTTACACATTTTTTGTTTGTTTGTTTTGACTAGTTTTCTCCCCTCCAGAAAATTAACAAAGGAAAAATAATTCAAGTGAAATGCAGGCTTGTGAGTTTAATGTTAATCAAATAATCAGCTGATAAGAGCAGTTCCGATTTAAGATAAATTTCTGGTGTGACAGCTCTCTAATTAATCAATTGAACTCTTGACAGAATCCAAGAAGGAAAGATAACCTCCTTCAAATCCATGTTCAGAGCGTCCATGGCATTTTCTGAAGCTTTCATTTTACAAATGTTCAATAAATTTGTGTACCACTTCTGAATTCAATGTCCGTTTTCCTTTTCCTTTGTCTCTTCATAAGAAGTGTTTATTGATATCGACAATTCCCATTTAAGGTGTACCTGCTGCTGCTGCTGCTAAGTCGCTTCAGTCGTGCCCGACTCTGTGTGACCCCATGATAGCAGCCCACCAGGCTCCCCTGTCCCTGGGATTCTCCAGGCAAGAACATCTCTATTAACCAAGAAACTTGTATTGAATATGCGACCTAAAATCATATTTCTGTCTCTTTTTTATGCATTCAACAAACAAGGACTGAGCAGCTAATATGGGATGATCCCAGTGCTAGTGGCTCCTGATACAAGATAACGAAGAAACAACAAGATTAGAAATAGACAAGCTGCAAGTGTAATGAAACCTGAGTGCAAAGCAGAGATGAAGCACAAAGGAGAGTGATTTTGACTCATTCTGACTGATAATCAGTGAAGAGGTGACTTTCATGTATTGATGAAGAATAAATATACTTGACCCAGATAAGTAAGGTATATATCCTCACACGGAAAAGTAGCAGTTTACAGCTTTACAGAACATATTATGTTTGGCGTTCTACAATATTGCCAGATTGACGTAACCTGAGTGTTTTTTTCCACTGTTAAATATTTTTTTGAAGTTCTGAGTTTTAATAACTGAAAATTCACAATTTCATAATTTACTTGATTGTTCCTCTATATTTGAAAGTTTAGGGTGTTTCTATTTTTTCATTTTAGAAAATCTACTGTGTATATCTTTCTTAAAGTTCTGCTTGCAATTATATCACCTTGGGGATTGAGGAAAAGAAAACAGGTGTTAGTCTTAGCTTAAAGACATTGTATATAATCATCACAAATTGGAAAAGAGGTAAAAATGTACAGAATATGGACTGTTAGAGGATATACAGAGATTCAGAGTTACTTTCTATACCCAATTTTATAGTTGGGCAAGACTATTGTAAATATATTTGTTTTTATTACAACTAATTAATTTTGAATCTGTATGCATTTTCTTGTATAGTAACATAATTAAGAAGTCCACAAACTGCATGTCAAAGTAGGAGGATTAGACATCGTATCTATAATTAAATTTAATCTCTACTTAAAGTATTTTAATCTCTACTTAAAGCTTAAAGCTATTGTTTAACTTGATGGCAGAGAAACTTAATTGGGGGCACTTCTAGGTAAAATCAGTAAATTCAGTTTTGTTTTTAGTCGCTTCAGTGTTATTCCATTAAATTGGGATTTTTCCCCTTTCACCCTTTCCTGTAGTTGGGGGAGCACATGGCAACCCACTCCAGTATTCTTGCCTGGATATTCCCATGGATGAGGAGACTGGTGGGCTGCAGTCCATGGGGTCACAGAGTTGGACACAACTGAAGTGACTGAACACGTATCTCAATGCAGGGAGAATGTTAGGTATAGGAAGAGATGGATATATAGCACCAGGACATGAGAAGTTAACATAAAATATAGACCCATATCCAGTGAAATGCAGAGTTCCAACTGGCCTTTGAGTTCAGTTCAGTTCAGTCGCTCAGTCGTGTCTGACTCTTTGCGACCCCATGAACTGCAGCACGCTGGACCTCCCTGTCCATCTCCAACTCCTGGAGTTCACCCAGACCCAAGTCCATTGAGTCGGTAATGCCATCCAACCATCTCATCCTCTGTCGTCCCCTTCTCCTCCTGCCCTCAATCTTTCCCAGCATCAGGTTCTTTTCAAATGAGTCAGCTCTTCACATCAGATGGCCAAAGTATTGGAGTTTCAGCTGCAACATCAGTCCTTCCAGTGAACACCCAGGACAGATCTCCTTTAAGATGGAGTGGTTGGATCTCCTTGCCATCCAAGGGACTCTCAAGAGTCTTCTCCAACACCACAGTTCAAAAGCATCAATTCTTTGGTGCTCAGCTTTGTTTATAGTCCAACTCTCACATTCATATGTGACCAGTGGAAAAACCATAGTCTTGACTAGATGGGCATTTGTTGGCAAAGTAATGTCTCTGCTTTTTAATATGCTGTCTAGGTTGGTCACAATTTTCCTTCCAAGGAGTAAGCGTCTTTTAATTTCATGGCTGCAATCAACATCTGCAGTGATTTTGGAGTTCAGAAAAATAAAGAAAGCCACTGTTTCCACTGTTTACCCATCAATTGGCCATGAAGTAATGGGACCAGATGCCATGATCTTAGTTTTCTGAATGTTGAGTTGTAAGCCAACTTTTTCACTCTCCTCTTTCACTTTCATCAAGAGGCTCTTTAGTTCTTCTTTGTTTTCTGCCATAAGGGTCATATCATCTGCATATCTGAGGTTATTGATATTTCTCCCAGCAATCTTGATTCCAGCTTGTGCTTCCTCTAGCCCAGTGTTTCTCATGATGTACTTGGCATATAAGTTCAATAAGCAGGGTGACAATATACAGCCTTGATGTACTCCTTTTCCTATTTGGAACCAGTCTGTTGTTCCATGTCCAGTTCTAACTGTTCTTCCTGACCTGCATACAGATTTCTCAAGAGGCAGGTCAGATGGTCTGGTATTCCCATCTCATTAAGAATTTTTCACAGTTTATTGTGACCCACACAGTCAAAGGCTTTGGTATAGTCAATAAAGCAGAGGTAGATGTTTTTCTGGAACTCTCCTGTTTTTTCCATGATTCAGTGGATGTTGGCAATTTGATCTCTGGTTCCTCTGCCTTTTCTAAAACCAGCTTGAACATCTGTAAGTACACACTTCACATATTGCTGAAGCCTGGCTTGGAGAATTTTGAGCATTACTTGACTAGCATGTGAGATGAGTGCAACTGTGTGGTAGTTTGAGCATTCTTTGGCATTGCCTTTCTTTGGGATTGGGATGAAAACTGACCTTTTCCAGTCCTGTGGCCACTGCTGAGTTTTCCAAATTTGCTGGCATATTGAATGCAGCACTTTCACAGCATCATCTTTCAGGATTTGAAATAGCTCAACTGGAATTCCATCACCTCCACTAGCTTTGTTCATGGTGATGCTTCCTAAGGCCCACTTGACTTCACATTCCAGGATGTCTGGCTCTAGGTGAGTGATCATACCATCGTGATTATCTGGGTCATGAAGATCTTTTTTGTATAGTTCTTTTGTGTATTCTTGCCACCTCTCCTTAATATCTTCTGCTTCAGTTAAGTCCATACCATTTCTGTCCTTTATTTAGCCCATCTTTGCATGAAATGTTCCCTTGGTATCTCTAATTTTCTTGAAGAGATTTCTAGTCTTTCCCATTCTATTGTTTCCTCTATTTCTTTGCATTGATCACTGAGGAAGGCTTTCTTATCTCTCCTTGCTATTCTTTGGATCTCTGCATTCAAATGGATATATCTTTCCTGTTCTCCTTTGCTTTTCACTTCCCTTCTTTTCACAGCTATTTGTAAGGCCTCCTCAGACAGCCATTTTGCTTTTTTGCATTTCTTTTTCTTGGGGATAGTCTTGATTCTTGTCTCTTGTACAATGTAATTAACCTCCATCCATAGTTCATCAGGCACTCTATCAGATCTAATCCCTTGATTCTATTTCTCACTTCCAGTGTATAATTGTAAGGGATTTGTATAGGTCATACCTGAATGGTCTAGTGGTTTTCTCCACTTGCTTCAATTTCAGTCTGAACTTGGCAATAAGGAGTTCATGATCTGAGCCACAGTCAGCTTCTGGTCTTGTTTTTGCTGACTGTATAGAGCTTCTCCATCTTTGGCTGCAAAGAATATAATCTAGCTGATTTCGGTGTCGACCATCTGGTGATGTCCATGTGTAGAGTCTTCTCTTGTGTTGTTGGAAGAGGGTGTTTGCTATGACCAGTGTGTTCTCTTGGCAGAACTCTATTAGCCTTTGCCCTGCTTCATTCTGTACTCCAAGGCCAAATTTGCCTGTTACTCCAGGTGTTTCTTGTCTTCCTACTTTTGCATTCCAGTCACCTATGATGAAAAGGACATCTTTTTTGGGTGTTAGTTCTAGAATATCTTGTAGGTCTTCATAGAACTGTTCAACTTCAGCTTCTTCAGCATTACTGGTAGTTGCATAGACTTGGATTATTGTGATATTGAATGATTTGCCTTGGAAACGAACAGAGATCATTCGGTCGTTTTTGAGATTGCATCCAAGTACTGCATTTTGGACTCTTTTGTTGACCACGATGGCTACTCCATTTCTTCTAAGGGATTCCTGCCCACAGGAGTAGATATAATGGTCATCTGAGTTAAATTCACCCATTCCAGTTCATCTTAGTTCGCTGATTCCTAGAATGTCGACGTTCACTCTTGCCATCTCCTGTTTGACCACTTCCAGTTTGCCTTGATTCATGGACCTAACATTCCAGGTTCCTATGCAATATTGCTCTTTACAGCATCGGATCTTGCTTCTATCAGCAGTCCCATCCACAAGTGGGTTTTGGCTCCATCCCTTCATTCTTTCTGGAGTTATTTCTCCACTGATCTCCAGTAGCATATTGGGCACCTACTGACCTGGGGAGTTCATCTTTCAGTGTCTTATCTTTTTGCCTTGTCATACTGTTCATGGGGTTCTCAAGGCAAGAATACTGAAGTGGTTTGCCATTCCCTTCTCCAGTGGACCACATTCTGTCAGACCTCTTCACCATGACCTGTCCATCTTGGGTGGCCCCACACAGCATTGCTTAGTTTCATTGAGTTAGACAAGGCTGTGGTCCATGTGAAAAGGTTGGCTAGTTGTCTGTGATTGTGGTTTCAGTCTGACTGCCCTCTGATGCCCTCTCTCAGTGCCTATCGTCTTACTTGGTTATCTCTTACCTTGGATGTGGGGTATCTCTTCACAGCTGCTCCAGCAGCCTTTGCCATTATCATCTCTTCATCTAGTATCAGTCCAGTGTCCATGTTTGCAGTTGGGTTGAACACTCTGTATCTGGGAAACCTCTGTCGTAGGATAGAGGGTCTAAGGCTCTCTCCCTGCAGTTAACTTCTTGTCTATCTCTGAGGCCTGGGGGAGGGGTGGGGTTCCCCGAGTCCCTGGGAAATCACTGGGGTTGCTTCAGGCACTTCAAGCCCTTAAGTTCCAGACAATCAGTCCCATCGTGCCTACTTAGGGTGACACACGGAACTCCTGCTATGGTTTCTCAGGGTCTCAGCTTTATTATAATTACTTATTTTTAAAGGGGGTTATATAATTCTCTATTATTGAGTCACCACACATCTTGTGGGGCTCCTGTACCCTCTCGCAGAATCCTGTACCCTTTTTCATACCACTAGTTGGAGGTGCATTTTGGGCTCCATCTTGGAAACAATCTTCAGGCCCATAACTGGCCTAGTCTTCAACTCACCTTTCACCCACAGCCCAGAGACATTTTCATTAAAACTTATTTTTTCTTAAGTGAGAAATGTATCTCAACCATCATTGTCTCATATTTCTCTTATGACTTAACCATTAGTTTTTTAAGAGTTTTGTTGTTTAAGTTAAAGACTGGGGATTTGATACCTTTCTCGCTGTTTCCCTCTGAGGAAAGCGGAAGCTTAAGGTCTAAAAGCCTAAGAAAAAACAAACAAAAAAACACCCAGAAAATTTCTGCCTATTTATCTCCACTAAGAGCAACTATAAATCTGGAAATGGTGCAAGTTGGTTAGGGAATCTAGGACCAGAGGAACAGAGTAGCAGGGCCTCTTAGGACTGCCACCTAGCTGAAGGAGGCACATCATGCCTGGCATTTCCCACCCTCAGTCTGGCAACAGAAGACAGCCCATCTAGGCTCATTCTCCACCCAGACTGATGAGTCCAGAGGAAAATATCAGTAGAACAGGCAGCATCCACAGACGATGAATTCAGTGGGATCTCTGCTGAAAATAAATGGCCAGGGAAGCTTTCTTCCCACTGGGCCTGAGACTCTCTTCTCTCACCCAGAGACAGCAGCAACTGGGTGGCACTGGCCAGGAGTTTTGACACAACCAGTAGCTGGACAAATAAGTCTCTTCATCCCAGGACTGAGATTCCTCTCCCCCAGTGAAAAATGTGGGAGCAGCCAGGGGGCACTGGTGATGGAAATCCTGCCATAACAGTGGCTGCCATGAGAATGCTCTGTGGACCTCTGACCTTTTCTCCAAACCTAGAGACTTCCATAATAGATCAGTTGGTAAAGAATATTCCTGCAATGCAAGAGACCCTGGCTCCATTCTTGGGTCAGAAAGATCTGCTGAAGAAGGGATAGGTTACCCACTCCAGTATTCTTGGTCTTCCCTGGTGGTTCAGCTGGTAAAGAATCTTCCTGCAATGCGGGGGACCTGGGTTTGATCCCTGAGTTGGGACAATCCCCTGGGGAAGGGAAAGGCTACCCACTCCCGTATTCTGGCCTAGAGAATTCCATGGACTGTATAGTCCATGGGGTCGCAAAGAGTTGGACACGACTGAGCTACTTTCACTTTTTTTCACAGTCACCAGAGGAAACTCCTTTTCTTATGAGAGTAACAGAAGGGACCAGCAAGCAATCCGGAGGCACCAAATCAACCAAGCCAACCAAAATCACACTGCAGAGCCTCTGAGAATTTTGTGGTTAGTGGAACCACAATCTACACAAATAGGCCAGGACTTGTGTGTTAAACGGGGCAACAGCTTGCTAAGATAAAAGAGTTAACTAAGATCAGAGTCTCCTAATATAATAGACAAAATATCCAGTATGTAATAGAAAATCAGCTGTCACCCCTCAGACAGACATACCTCAGTCCCTCCTGTTGTTTCCTGACCACCTCAGCCAACTCATTTACTCTGGTGACTATTACATTCTCTATAGAGGACCATCATTTACATAGTAGTGGTCATTCAAGCAGTAAGAAGTCAAGCTTTTTAAAAGCATCTTGTCTAAGGTGAACATAGAGCCTTCTCATATCCCAAAGCACAGTTAAAACTAAATTATAACGTGAAATAGAATGGAAAGGTTGTTGTATTCGTTTTCTAGGCCTTCATAACACATTACTATAAACTTGGTGGATTAAGCAACAGAAATTTATTCTCTCATAGTTCTGAAGTCTGGAAGCCTACATTCTGAGGACCAGCAGGGCCACATCCCTAGGAAGGCTCTAGGGGAGAATCCTTCCTTGCTTCTTCCAGCTTCTAGTGTTCTTTTTCTTATAGACACAGAACTCTAACCTTGACCTCTAGAAACTGACTCTGCACTTTCCTCTCTGTGTATTTCTGTGTCCTTTTCTGTCTCATACAAGGACACTCTCATTGGATTTAAGTCCTACCCTGATACTGTAAGATTTCCTTAATCCTTACCTTGACCATACCTACAAACTTCCTATTTCCAAATAAAGTTACATTCTGAGGTTATGAGCATACATAAATTTTTGGAGGACACTATTCAACCCCCTACAGTAGATGTAGAGAAGAGAATTACAATGCATAGAAGAAGAAAGAGAAGGAGGAGAGGGAGAGAGGGAGGGGGAAGGGGAAGAAGAAGAAGAAACTAAATATCTCTGTTTTAAGAATCCAAATATTTTATGTACAATGAAAATAAAATAACTTTCTTGCCAAAATATCTTTAGGCTCAATTAAAATATGGATTTGACTTATTAACTAATATAAACAACAACAAAAACATGAAAGGGGAGAGATAAGATATAAGTAAGATTACCAAGCATTGCCTATATTTTTTGTTCCTAATACATGCATATTCTATTTTAGATAACTTGTATTTATATATTTCATTCAGTTTGTATGTATTTAGTTTTATGTTTGTATGCTCCTCTAGGGAAAATACCACACCTCATTCATCTTTGCCCAACATAAAATTTTACACTCTAAGATCTCAAAAAAGATACCTTTGATACTTGTATTAGTAAGTCCAGAATACACTAGAACACACACAATATAGCAATAATTTATGTTAAAACAGAAAATAAGAACAACTAAATTATTTCACCTGCAAATTGAAAAATCCACCTCAATCAGCTGAGAAATGCCTTTTAAATTTTCATTACAGAAAGCAGAGAGGTAGAACCAGCTTTGATATTGACTGATACAAGCCTCAATAATTTCATTAAGGTTTATATCTTACAGCTGATTCCCTTTGTGGTTGGCAGGTAACTGCTAGGAGCAATTGGTAAAGACCTCTTAGAAATCTCTTTCAGCCTTCTCTTCTGAGAGGTGAAGGAACTTGTCCCCAAGGAAATTAACTATTTGGCCCAGAGTAACAGTGACACAAATCTGCTCATGTTCAGTCCAGTCAGTTCAGTTCAGTTGCTCAGTCGTGTCTGACTCTTTGCAACCCCATGAACTGCAGCTCACCAGGGCTCCCTGTCCATCACCAACTCCCGGAGTTTACTCAAACTCATGTCCATTGAGTCGGTGATGCCATCCAACCATCTCATCCTCTGTCATCCCCTTCTCCTCCTGCCCTCAATCTTCCCCAGCATCAGGGTCTTTTCAAATGAGTCAGCTCTTTGCATCAGGTGGCCAAAATATTGGAGTTTCAGCCTCAACATCAGTCCTTCCAGTGAACACCAGGACTGATCTCCTTTAGGATGGACTAGTTGGATCTCCTTGCAGTCCAAGGGACTCTCAAGAGTCTTCTCCAACACCACAGTTCAAAAGCATCAATTCTTCAGCGCTCAGCTTTCTTTATAGTTCAACTCTCACATCCATACATGACTACTGGAAAAACCATAGCCTTGACTACATGGACCTTTGTTGACAAAGTAATGTCTCTGCTTTTTAATATGCTGTCTAGGTTGGTCATAGCTTTCCTTTCAAGGAGTAAACGTCTTTTAATTTCATGGCTGCAATCACCATCTGCAGTGATTTTGGAGCCCCAAAAATAGTAACCATTATACCCATAATGATTAATTTGGCAGGAAAACAAGCTTATTCATCAATGCATCATCACATGACAAACTTAAGTTCTCCACTGAAGAAAACAGAAACAACAAACGCATTTTCAGGTAACAAACATAAAGCAATGAGCTGCTCTGTTGTTTGCTCTGTTTGTTTCCATAGCAGCATCTATTCACCTGTACATCTACGATTCTATGTGAGCACCTCATTTCTATTTTCAAGGAAGAAAGCACCATAAAAAAGTGAATGGAAATAGGACAAATAGAATTGGAATAAAAATCAGCAGGCAACTTCTAGTCTCAGTGAGGCCATTTTCTATTTGTGTGCCAGTGGGAAGAGGGCCTGGCAAACCACTTTTCCATCTAAAACCTTTCTAAGTCTCTGCCTAGTCCATTCTTCCTTCTATTTTTTTTTTTTTTTTTTTTTTGCTCAGGTTCCCAAAGATCTCTGTGGTTGCAGTTTCAACGCCTCTTTTTCAGAGGAAGATTTCCTGAACTTCTTATCTAAATTAAACCATCCTGCTGTGATCTCTGATCTCAACGTTTTATTTTCTTCCAGAATTTGTGATACTTACTAACAGATCATATTTATCCCTGTCTCTGCTATTAGATTTAAGACTCATGAGGACAAAATCCATGTCTGTTTTATTCATAGCCATATCCTTGATACCTCTCTTGTCCAACACTCAGAAAGCTCTCAATAAGAATTGATAAATAAAGTCTCAAGGTTTTGATTTCCTTCCCTATAAATTATGAATAATGATCACAGGGTTGTTATAATCAATGTGAATTAATGCATATTTTGCAGATAGTAATCTGGTATAAGGTGTTATTATTTAAATAAAACTAACTTTCATTAGTAATAGTGTGTCTCAGTATAAATGTTTACAGAAGACATTTTATAAACATACTTCTCTATCATAATAAACACATTTTAAAATATGCTGGACAATATGAAATTCAAAGCTTTTGGATTTGACATGGACCTGTTAAAATATGCAAATTTACTGGGGAAATGTTATCTGTTTTCCAATTATGATCCTGATTGAGAATGTTGTAGTTTGAAGAAGTGATTTACAGTGACAAGAGAATGCTAGTTGAACTGTGATGGGTGGACTTATCATGTGGGGCAGGAACCAAAGTTATCTGCGTCTAGGAAACAGATGGTATTCCAATTCAACAATGCAAATCCATAGACTGCTTATGAAAGAAATTAATTCAGGAGATTATAAAGTCAAACTAGTTACTTTTGAGGGGAAATTATTGGCTGAGCCTCCAATAATTTGGCTTGTCATCCCCAACATCTGTTGCCTTTGCTGTTATACCACTTTACTCCTGATGACAAATTGAACAAGATCAGAGCTGGTGCATGATAACTAATAAGCATCTTCATGGGTAGAATCACGCACAGTTAATATCATGCACAGGACAGTCACATCACAGTGTGAAATTTCCTGGTAGAAGCCTCTCCATTTTTATTGTCCTTACATAATTCTTGCATTCTTCATGAATACCTAATTTCACTCATCCCTCCCAGAAAAGATCTTAATTATACTATCCTACTTGCAAAGTAGCCCTAAAAGAAACACATGTGTAATACAATTATGAGAATATCTGATACATGTTTTCTGATGTAGGATTATCTATCACAGTTCTATCTATAATGAAACTGAAAACAACAACAACAAAAAAACTACACTGAAAGAATACAAAATGATTTGGCTCTGCCTTCTGCTTGGCCCATCTGCTGTTATTTTTTTCCCCCCTACTGGCAAAATGTTAGACAATATTTCAACTTAGCATCTCATAGACAGTTACACAACAGAATAGATACACTATATTAATGTTTCATTTTTCTAAACTGTTTTGTTTCTCCCCTCAGTTAACAGCAAGGCTAAGTAGATTATCATGCTTTATCTGATACAGATTTTTTCACCATGTCTTCTTGAGAAATAACATTACATATCTATCTTTCCTTTATGCTATATAATGGATAGACTGGAGTTCATTGATACTATTGCTCCACAGGTGAAAAACTGCTGTATAATGTTACAAAAGATCCAGTTGATTTTAGGTAAGGATGATAGTCTCAGGAATGAAACCTAGAATGTGTGCCAGCCATTGAATTAAACTTTTAAAATAACTCCTATTTGAAACAGACCTTCAATGATGTAAGTTCATAATTGCCTACTAAGGATAGACCTGGTACTGTAAATAAAATCACTTTGCTAAAAGTGAAAAAACACTGACTTTAATTCCATTATACTTTTACTATTCACTCATTCTTTACATTTTTTATTTAACCTACATGACCTCAGGCCTTACCAGGTTTGGATAAGTATGAGGTTACATGACTTTTAACACTCAGTTTTCCATGACTATTAGCTCTAATTTTCATGGTGGTAGAACCTCAACTTCCACAGTAGACTTAATTATTTCTGGGAATCCCCAAAAGAAAGTTTATATGATCTCTGAATAAATTATTTCATGTTCTTCTGCTCTTACATATTTGCCAAAGATTTGATGTCTAAAAGCCACTTAAGGGAAGACCCTCTGCTCCTGTATGAATGCGGGGACTTCCTGTAAGTGTGAACTTTTGCTGGGAGCCATGTCCTCCTCTATTACTTGGTCAAAATAGAGATTTTTTCATGGGTCACCATCTAAACCCTCTTATCCCACAGGCTGGGGTAGGGTAGGACAATTACCCTACACCTACCTCTATGAAATTCTGCCGTAAGGACCTCTAAATTAGCATTTCTTTCTCAAAGTTTTATAATATCCCTTTTTATTATCCCTTTAGTGTCTTCCCATTATTGCTTTTTCTACCCAGGTCAAATTATCTCTTAGGCTGGATCAGAACAGGTGTATCTTGTCTTCCATTTCCTCATCTTACCTCCCCAAAATCAGTACAAAAAGAAAAAAGTTAAATAAATCCCATTCTCTTTTTCTGTATTACAATTCATTCCAAGTTAAACTGAAAATGCATATCAAAACTAGCAAAATGATTTTCAGGTTCTCCTAATCCACTGTTCTGCAAAGAACCAGCCCGAGTCCCAGCTTTACTCAGAACAAAAAAGTTATTGAGCACCTACTTGATCCAGACCTGTATTACTCACTGGATCAGAAATAAAAATGAGGCTCCATCTCCACCTTTTTCAATGAGCTTTTAGTTCAAGAACTGACATACAATGATAAAAATATAAACTAATTAAATGCAGTGTCATAAATGCAATATTAAAGATAACTAGGTATTGTTGTGTTCATACATGAGAATGAGTACTTTGGCAGGGTACAGAATTTAGAGAAAAGATTCTCAGAGATACTGACAAGGTGCATTTGAGTCATATCTTGGTGGGTGTATGAAAAGGCTGATTTGGATCTCATTAGCTAGAAAAAAAGACTAAGAGCACCCAGAAATACAATGAGTAAAATCAAAGTGTTTTCAAATGCACACAGACTTCTTTGGGAAATAGAAGTTCTGTGAGGCTGGTGTGTAAGGTAGAACAAAGGGAACTGGAAGGAGAAGAAGTTTGCAGTAAGATTGCCATATTGAGGTGTATGGACTTTACCCTGTTAGATGATGAATGGCTTTTGGAGTCCTTAAACTGACCTACAATTATGTGCTGTCTTAATACTGGAAAAACTTTGCTAAATTGATTGGAGCAGGGAGAAATTGTTGGCATGAGGATGAGTTTGGGTGCTTTTGAAAAAAATCCAGGCTATATGTAAAAAGAGCTGGAATTAAGGACAGAGATGGGATAGAGAGAGAAAAAATTTGAGATGTTTTAGAGTCTGGATGTGGGAAGGAAAGAGAGAGAGGAGTCACTGCTGGTTTTGGAATTTCTAACATGGACTATAAGAAGAAAGGTGCTATGACAGGTAAATACAAACAGAGGAATAGGTTTTTGAAAACTTCATATCACCACAAAAGTGAATAACTGTTTGGTAGATAGAATAATGCTCCTCAAAGATGTCTACGTCCTAATCTCTAGAAGCTGTGAATATGCTAGCTTAGAGTAAAAGGGGCTTTCCAGATGTTGTTAGGCAAGGATTTTGACTTGGGAGATTATCCTGAATTACTCAGCTGGGTTCAGTGTAATCACGAGGCTACTTATGAACAGGGAAACAATAAAATCAAAGAGAAAGGAGATGTGATGATGGAAGCATAGGTTAGAGTGATGTCTTTGAAGATGGACGAAGAGACAATAAGACAAAGAGATGCTGGTAGCCCCTAGCAACTAGAAAAGGTAAGGAAACAGATTACCCCTAAGAGCCTCCAGAGAGAATGCAGCTCTGTAGACATCTTGATTATAGACCCATGTCTGCATCCTGATGTACAGAATTATAAGAGAACTCATGTTGTTTTAAGTCAGGAAGTTTTGGTATCAATCTGATATATCCAGATGATCTCTGTGCACGTTAGCTAAAAGTACTTCAGCATTTTTTCCTCAGTGGAAAAAGATAGAATTCTTCAGTATCATTAATATTTGTGTTTATATTTCAGATCACTTAAGAAGAGTTGGGAGTGATCCAGGAAGAGTAAACAACTTGGGCAAAGGCCAATATTCTCAATGCCAAAGAGGGGATCTCTGCTTAGGGACTGCTTGACCTGCATTTTGCCAGTGTCACTGGCATTCTTCATGTTGGCTGTATCAGCCCTAGAGAAGTGAAAGCCCTTTTCAGGCAATGGTTGCCACATGTTTCTGGATGGTTTGATTCTAGTTCCTGGACTTTTCTCTGCAACCCTTGCTCTGTTGACCTAGTCTGGACTCCCTTTTCTTGAAAATATGCCCTTGCAGATTTTGTCACTTGCAAGCTGTGTGAATTTGTGCAATATATAAGTCTCTGGGTTGGAAGGTCAGTCACTCATCCATAAAATGGGCACAATAATGGCAACTCAATCCTTGATTGAGTTAGGATTCTGAGGTTGTCATTCGGCTTTATGATGCAAAGCAGTAACAGGTCAAAGGCACTCAAGCTCAGAGTACGCAGAATAAGAGCCACTTTTAACCTTCTTGCCAGCATGACCCAGTCCACATGGCTTCTTATTGCCATTTTCTTTCCCCATGAGCCTTCACATCTGACTGCAGGATGAGAGACCCGTATTTCTTCTGGATTCATGAGTGAGCTGAGTGAGGGCATGAAATAAGTGTCCTTTAGAAGGCTTGGTGGTACAGCTGGTGTTTGAAAGACGTTACAGCAGCAAGTCTTATCATAAATTACAAGTAATGAGAGGGGCTGAAATAGTTGATCCTAGAATTAACCTATATATTTTCTATTTTTTCCATTCACTTGTGAGCAGGTGCAATTTCTTTAGATATACCTTTTTCACTTTCCTGTTTACTCCTCCTTCCTATGCCAGTCCACACCACTGACTTGAAGATCTGAGCAGATGGATAATGTGGTTTGTAGAGAGTAGAAACATTTCCTCCCTCTATTTACAATTAATAGAATTTTGGCAATGCGTATCTTAAGAAATATGAACATTTTGATGTGGACATAGAGGAAAATAGGCCCAATTAGCCTCTACTGAGTATTAAGTATATGACAAGCACAGTGCTAGGTATTTTATATATATTCTTATGTAAAACATATCAACTTTAGAACTTTGGTGTTAACATGTCTATTTTACAGATGATTAGCTGATAATAGAGCTTCCCAGATAGCTCAGCTGGTAAAGAATCTGCCTACAATGCAGGAGACCCCGCTTCGATTCCTGGATTGGGAAGATCCCCTGGAGAAGGGATAGAAGGGATAGGCTACCCATTCCATTATTCCTGGGCTTCCCTGGTGGTTCTGATGGTAAAGAATCCACCTGCAATGTGGGAGATCTGGGTTTAATCCCTGGGTTGGGAAGATCCCCTGGAGGAGGGCATGGCAACCTACTCCAGTATTCCTGCCTAGAGAATCCCCATGGACAGAGGAGCCTGGTGCACTATAGTCCATGGGGTCACAAAGGGTCAGACACAACTGAGCGACTAAGCAGAGCACTGTGGGATCTGGTGCAGAAGTCCTAGAACCTGAAGTGAGAAGACTTGGATGTGTACACAATTTTGTATACACTAGCTATGTGACTTATGACAAGTTTCAGTCTTCCTGAGATTCATTATTACTGGTGGCATCACATATGTAATGACGAGTGGAAACAGGACTTGAATAGAAACTGGGTGTTTCAATTTTGGGTTCCAGCTCTGCAATTAATTGGTTAATGGTTTGGGGGATATCACTTATCCTGTTAGATTTTAGTGTTTTGTTTTTTGTTTTTATTTTTTATTTGTAAAATCAGAAGACTATGGAAGGCTTTATTCTTTTTAGGTCTGAAATTTTATTAGACTAAGAGTTGCAGCTTTAATAATAATTCCACTCAGGCAGCTAGTGGGAGCAATTCTAACAGCTCACTAAAACAGACTCCATCTTCCTCGAACAATGAAATACTACCCTGACCAGTCTCAGCTCCAGCCAGATACATTTGCAAAACATCCTTCAACTTGAAATAGAAATTTATTGCTCAACCATCTGTTACAATTAAGAAAAGGTTTGAAAATGTTTTCTATGTGTTTGACTAATCATGTTTTAGGGCCCTGTGGGTACTTCACAAATTACATGCTGTCTCTTCTTGGCATCATTAAAAATCTGGGATCTGTTTCCAAAATTTACCAACTCTCTCTCTCTCTCTTATTGTTTTCCCTGTTCTTTTTTTCCAAAGAAACTTGTTTACAGTCTCAAATGAAACAGAGGAAGCAAATATGCTCCAACGTGAATTTAGTCCATTGCTAAGTATTGTAATTTGCCTTTGAAGACAAGGACTTGGCTGGTATCAGCCATGACAAGTTAAGCCATTAAGATCTAATGACTGAGTTAGAAATGGTGGAATTTCTGGTTGCTCCCTATCCTGTTTAAGAAAATAGTGATCCAGTATGATGCTGTTCAGTCCTAAATTACAAATGACCCACCCATGTGGCCAGTCTCAGGGGGAAGCTCTGGAAAAATCTCATCTCACTTTACCTTTCCACACTTCTCAGCACTCTTACTTTTTATCTCTGTGTTCCATCTCATCCTTACACTTTGGGAGGTAAGAGGTAGAAATTAGCATTTGGACTCTGTTTTATTACACTTCATAATCTGGGGAATGATCTTTCCTTTCTGTAATGAGAGAGATGAATTCCTCTTAAAGATACTGCCCTCAGTGACATTCTCAAGTGCTTCTATCAGATTTGTTACAGAGGGATTGTGAGGTTCTTTCTTCTTACCTTTATCTCCATGCATGTCCATCTCCTGGGTCCACAGTTTCTGCTCTTGTAAAAGGGAAGCTTGCCTTATAGCTGAAGGGCTGGCTGTCCATCAGTGATGATTTGAGGATGATGAGAGGGGATCCTGGTCACTGACAGCTGATTCTCTGGGTCTTTTCCACACTATTTCCACAATCCCTGGAGCAGCCTTTCTCAATCTTCCCACTCTAGGGGAACCATTGAAATAAAACTGGGATGTCAGGGAACCTCTGCATAAAAATTATTATAGCAACAGTTCATGGTACCTTGGGATTACAGGTAAGTAAATGAAATAATCCTGCAATAATTGCCAATGTTCTCTTAAACAGAGAATGATATTTTTCTGTGAATCTATTTATTTGACCAAATTATTAGCCTATGTTTTGTAGTTCCACTTCCCCACAGAGGAAATAAACTCTATGCAAGTCAGTAATATTGATAAAGAAAAGTTCAGTAGGCTTAAAAGTCTTTGCACAAATTTCCATTATAGAAGCTGCTCATCAGGCTTTTCTCTATTTAAACCAAGAATAACGTTATAGTCCAACTTCTTGGGGAAAAAAATCCAACTAGATTTTTAAGACTAGCTTAGATTTGTCTTTATTTTTCAAACGTTTTAAATCTCGTAAGGCAATCAAAGTAAGCTTCCATTAAAAAAGGGCCAAATCTTCCTGTAAAGGGCTAGATGTAAATACTTTAGACTTTACATGTCTTATGGTTTCTGTACAACTATTCAGTTCTGCTGTTGTAAAGGAAAAACAGCATTGGATGATACATAAAGAAATGGACATGGCTGTGTTTAAATAAAACTTTATTTTGTGAAAACATGTTTCCACACAACCTGGATTTGGCCTATGGGCTGTAGTTTGCCTGTGGCTGAACAACTGGTTTAAGTCAAAATAAGATTTAATTTTCTAAAGGTAGGCTTGGTATATTTAAATTAAATAAAGATGTTAACTTTAGTTATGTGAATTACAACATGAAAACTTTTTGACAGGGTTGAATACAGTAAAGTTACTAAAACCATAAGACAAGATAATATAAGATATATACCCTAAATACAATTTCATGCAAGACTTTGATATATTTTTTAAAACCAAGTGATATGTGATTATGTCAGTTATAATCTTAACTCTTATAACTGTAGCAGTTACAAAATGATTATATATATGTGTATATATTGGTTTCTTACTCTCTTTTATAGGCTCCTATATACATGGAAGTGTTGCTTTTGAAACTAGAGATAAAGAACGCTTTTACCTTTAAATGTGGAATCTGTGTTTCATTTTTTACTATACAAATTCTTAATTCTGGATGAAACTTAAGCACACAAAAATTTTCTTTTCAATAGAAATAAGATAATTTCTGTCTTCTTAATGACTGCTAAATGGATAAGCTGGATCAACCACCAAGATTTGAGACCTTCAGCATGGTGTTCGTTGCTTTCCAATGAATGGCTGGGTGCTTTTTATTCACAGAAATCTAAAACTTGTCTAAACCAAGTGAACAAATATCATCTTGAGTATCAGATCAGTCTGCAGCTCATAAAGTTATTATTTCTTCTCAAAGTCAAGTTCTCAGGTTGAGGAGAATGTTCAGAGAAAGCGGCATATTTAGTCAAACATACATATTACAGGAAGGAAAAAATGCTCATTTTTTCCCCTGCATTTTGCCTAGGTGGTTTTCAATATAACTTGATTCCCTTCCTACATTCTCAACACCAGAAGCAGTGGAAAAACATTACAAAATTTTTTTCTATCACATGAAATTCCCACCCTCCTGCAAAAATTCAGCTTCCTTTTAAATCTAAAAATCTTTCACTTGTGTTTAACGAGTTCATATGAAGCAAAATCTCTCTTAAATAGGCTAGTTTCTGTATCATTCTTCTTCTTTAAAGCACTCAGCAAAATCAGCAGCTATGTTTTAAAGTACTAACACCCCTACAATATATATTTTAGTTTAAACACCATATTGAGAACTCTTCTCTGCTAAGCCAACAGATGTCTGCATTTAGAGGAAATTTACATGCCCTTCCCCTAGGTTTTTACAGTTTAAAAAACACTCTCAAGTAAACTGGCTTTTGCTTAACAAAGCTTGATTTCTGCAGCATTAAGCAGAATTCAATCCATCTCATCAACACTTCTCTGTGCAGAAATCAGTGTGCTGAGACAACGTTAGCATATTCTTTCTTAAAAAAAAAAATTAGAGATGAACTCTCCCATGGAGCCAACCATCAGTGGGACACCATCAGGACAAATGTCAATGTAATCTCTCCAAGATACATCTTTATTTTTTTTTCAACTATGAAAACAAAACATTAAATGCATTTTGACCTTTGTTACCTTGGGCTACTTACTGTGGCAGTGAAATCTTTCTTGAATTCCTCCAATAGTCACCCATCTTACACATGCTATAGCTTGACATTTATTGGTGAGGTCCTTTTCTCTCATCAACCTGAATAGAAAAGCTTTTGCTTTTCAGTTCATTACATAAAACCTATTCAATATTATGTGACATGCCATTATTGTTTTGACATATATTTTCAAAAGTGGAATATTTTCAGTTTCTCCTACTGAACCTCATTTTACTCAGTATATGCTGGCATTTTTAGTTTCTCACCAACTATGTAACTTTTTTTCTTCTAGGCAATATGTTTTGTTGCTCAGTGACATGATTTTGAGGCTTTTCACTGAATGTGACCTTTTATTGACAAAAGCTTTACTCTGTTCTGAAATTCCAACAGATGTTTAAAATAATCAGCACCTTTTCTTGTCAAATGAATGTGATTTTCAGTTAGGTTTCTTTCCAAGTTTTCTGGAAGCATTGCTGCATTTTAACGTGCATGCCACAGATAACACACAATGCATCAATACAACCTGCATTACTAGTCCATGTAAAATCCAGGGATAAATCAATAATTATCTAAAAATCCCATGTAGTAAAAGAAATTCTTTCTGTCTCTTTTTGTCTCCCTTGATGTACTAGTGCAGTGAAATAACCAAGACCATAATCCTTCATCACTAAACATGTGGGAATTGTTTATAAATCTAACTCTAGAATCTTCTTTCCTCTTCCATTCTGTCTTCAAAAATTGCCACATAGGACCATCAGACTTGTTTGTAAAATAAAAAAAAAAACTTATAAAATATTTAAGGGGTATAATAATTAATGAGATTTAACAAAAATAGTTACATCAGATAGATTATATTCTTCACAGCTGAAGATGGAGAAGCTCTATACAGTCAGCAAAAAAAAAAAAAAAAATCTGGAGCTGACTGTGGCTCAGATCATCAGTTCGTTATTGCAAAATTCAGGCTCCAATTGAAGAAAGTAGGGAAAACCACCAGGCCATTCAGGTATGACGTAAATCAAATCCCTTATGATTATACAGTGGAGGTGACAAATAGATTCAAGGGACTAGATCTGGTAGACAGAGTGCCTGAGGAACTATGGACCAAGGTTCATAACATTGTACAGAAAGTGGTGACCAAAATCATCCCAAAGAAAATGAAATTCAGGAAGGCAAAGTGGTTGTCTGAAGATGGCTTGCAAACAGCCAAGAAAAGAAGGAAGCAAAAGGCAAAGGAAATGGGAAAGCTATATCCGACTGAATGCAGAGTTCCAGAGAACAGAAAGGAGGGATAAGAAAGCCTTCTTAATTGAAAAACGCAACGAAATAGAGGAAAACAATAGAATGGGAAAGACTACAGATGTCTTTAAGAAAATTGGAGATACCATGGGAAAATTTCAGGCAATGATGGTTACAATAAAAGACAGAAACAGCAAAGATCTAACAGAAGCAGGAGAGATTTAAGAAGAGACGGCAAAATACACTGAAGAACTGTACAAAAAAAGGTCTTAATGACCCAGATAACCACAATGGTGTGGTTACTCACCTAGAGCTGGACGTCCTGGAGTGTGAAGTCAAGCGGGTCTTAGGACGCATTACTGCAAACAAAGCCAGTGGAGGTGATGGAATTCCAACTGAGCTATTTTAAATCCTAAAAGATGATGCTGTGAAAGTGCAACACAATATGTCAGCAAATTTGGAAATCTCAGCAGTGGTCATAGGACTAGAAAATGTCAGTTTTCATTTCAATTCCAAAGAAAAGCAATGCCAAAGAATGCTTAAATTACTGTACAATTGTACTCATTTCACATACTAGCAAGATTATGCTCAAAATCCTTCAAGCTAGGCGTTAGCAGTATGTGAATTGAGAAATTCCAGATGTACAATCTGGATGTAGAAAAAGGAGAGGAACCAGAGATCAAATTGCCAACCTCCATTGGACCATAGAAAAAGCAGGGAAATTGCAAAAATACTATCTACTTGTGCTTCATTGACTAATAGGAAGCTTTTGACTGTGTGTATCACAACAAATTGTGGAAAATTCTTAAAGATATGGGAATCTGACCTGCCTCCTGAGAAATCTGTATGCAGAATAGGAATCAACAGTTAGAACCAGACATGGAACAACTGACTGGCTCAAAATTGGGAAAGGAATGTATCAAGGCTGTATATTGTTACCATGCTTATTTATCTTATATGACGAGTACAACATGAGAAATTCTAGGCTGGTGAAGCACAAGTTGGAATCAAGATTGCCAGGAGAAATATCAATAACCTCAGATATGCACATGACATCACCCTAATGGCAGAAAGCAAACAGGAACTAAAGAGCCTCTTGCTGAAGGTAAAAGAGGAGAGTGAAAAAGTTGGCTTAAAACTCAGCTTATAAAAAACTAAGAATGTGGTATCTAGTACCATCATTTCAAGGCAAATAAATGAAGAAAAAGTAGAAACAGTGACAAACTTTATTTCTTGGGCTCCAAAATCACTGAAGACAGTGACTGCAGCCACAACATTAAAAGATGCTTGCTTCTTGGAGGAAAAGGTATGACAAACCTAGATAACATACTACAAAGCAGAGACATCACTTGGCCAACAAAAGTCCATATAGTCAAAGCTATATTTTTTCCAGTAGTCCTGTACAGATGTGAGACTTGGGCCATAAAGAAGGCTGAGCACTAAAGAGTTGATGCTTTCAAGCTGTGGTGCTGCAGAAAACTTTTGAGAGTCACTTGAACAGCAAGGAGATCAAACCAGTCAATCCTAAAGTAAATCAACCCTGACTATTCATTGTGAGGCTAATAAAGTTTTGCCAAGAGAACACACTGGTCATAGGAAACACCCTCTTGGAACAACACAAGAGAAGACTCTACACGTGGACAACACCAGATGGTCAATATTGACATCAGATTGATTATATTCTTTGCAGCCAAAGATGGAGAAGCTCTATACAGTCAGCAAAAACAAGACCAGGAGCTGACTGTGGCTCAGATCATGAACTCCTGATTGCAAAATTCAGACTTAAATTGAAGAAAGTAGGGAAAACCACTAGACTATTCGGGTATGACCTAAATCAAGTCCCTTACAATTATACAGTGGAAGTGAGAAATAGTTTCAAGGGATTAGATCTGAAAGACAGAGTGCCTGAAGAACTATGCATGGAGGTTCATAACACTGTAAAGGAGGCAGGAATCAAGAACATCCCCAAGAAAAAGAAATGCAAAAAGGCAAAATGGTTGTCCGAGAAGGCCTTACAAATAGCTGTGAAAAGAAGAGAAGTGAAAGGCAAAGGAGAAAGGAAAGATATACCTACTTGAATGCAGAATTCCAAAGAATAGCAAGGAGAGATAAGAAAGCTTTCCTCAGTGATCAAGGCAAAGAAATAGAGGAAAACAACAGAATGGGAAAGACTAGCGATCTCTTCAAGAAAATTAGAGATACCAAGGGAACAGTTCATGCAAAGATGAGCTCAACAAAGGACAGAAATGGTATGGACCTAACAGAAGCAGAAGATATTAAGAAGAGGTGGCAAGAATACACAGAAGAACTATACAAAAAATATCTTCATGACCCAGATAACTATGATGGTGTGATCACTCACCTAGAGCCAGACATCCTAGAATGGGAAGTCAAGTGTGCCTTAGGAAGCATCACTATGAACAAAGCTAGTGGAGGTGATGGAATTCCAGTTGAGCTATTTCAAATCCTAAAAGATCATGCTATGAAAGTGCTGCACTCAATATGCCGGCAAATTTGGAAAACTCAGCAGTGGCCACAGGACTGGAAAAGGTCAGTTTTTGTTCCAATCCCCCCAAAAGGCAATGCCAACAAATGTTCAAACTACCACACAACTGCACTCATCTCACACACTAGCAAAATAATATTCAAAATTCTCCAAGCAAGGCTTCAACAGTATGTGAACCAAGAACTTCCCAATGTTCAAGCTGCTTTTAGAAAAGGCAGAGGAACCAGAGATCAAATTGTCAACATCCATTGGATCATCAAAAAGCAAAAGAGTTCCAGAAAAACATCTATTTCTGTTTTATTGACTATGCCAAAGTCTTTGACTGTGTGGATCACAATAAACTGTGGAAAATTCTGAAAGAGATGGGCATACCAGACCACCTGATCTGCCTCTTGAGAAATCCGTATGCGGGTCAATAAGCAACAGTTAGAACTGGACATGGAACAACAGACTGGTTCCAAATCAGGAAAGGAGTACATCAAGACTGCATATTGTCACTCTGCTTATATAACTTATATGCAGAGTACATCATGAGAAATGCTGGCTGGACAAAGCACAAGCAGGAATCAACATTGCCGGTAGAAATATCAATAACTTATATATGCAGATGACACCACCCTTATGGCAGAAAGTGAAGAAGAACTAAAGAGACTCTTGATGAAAGTGAAAGAGGAGAATGAAAAAGCTGGCTTAAAGCTCAACATTCAGAAAACTAAGATCATGGCATCTGGTCCCATCAGTTGATAGCAAATAGATGGGAAAACAATGGAAACAGTGAGAGACTTTATTGTTATGGGCTCCAAAATCACTGCAGATGGTGACTGCAGCCATGAAATTAAAAGACGCTTGCTCCTTGGAAGAAAAGTGATGACCAACCTAGACACCATATTAAAAAGCAGAGACATTCCTTTGCCAACAAAATGTCCGTCTAGTCATACCTATGGTTTTTCTGGTAGTCATGTATGGATGTGAGAGTTGGACTATAAAGAAAGCTGAACACCAAGGAATTTATGCTTTTGAACTGTGGTGCTGGAGAAGACTCTTGAGAGTCCCTTGGACTGAAAGGAGATCCAACCAGTCCATCCTAAAGGAAATCAGTCTGAAATATTCCTTGGAAGGACTGATGCTGAAGCTGAAACTCCAATACTTGGCCACCTAATGTGAAGAGCTGACTCAGGAAAAGACCCTGATGCTGGGAAAGATTGAACGCGGGAGGAGAAGGGGATGACAGAGGATGATATGGTTGGATGCCATCACTGACACAATGGATATGAGTTTGAGCAAACTCTGGGAGTTGAGGATGGACAGGAAGGCCTGGCGTGCTGTTGTCCATGGGGTTGCAAAGAGTTGTACATGACTGAGCAACTGACCCGAACTGATTCATTTTAAGGACTGAGGCTGAAGCTGCAGCTCTAATCCTTTGACTACCTGGGGTGAAGAGCCAACTCATTGGAAAAGACCCTGACACTGGGAAAGATTGAGTATAGGAAGAGAAGGAGGCAACAGAAGATTAGATGGTTGGATGGCATCATTGACTCAATGGACATGAGTTCGAGCAAACTCAGGGAGATAGTGAAGCCTGGCATCCTGCAGTTCATGGAGGCCCAATGAACTGGACATGACTTAGCAACTGAACAACAAGGAATCCTAGAGTAATTCACTTTTAACTTATGCAATTTATGGTTCACATTGATTATTTATAACAACAGCAAAGCAATAGAAAGACAGTTAAGTTATGGAACATATTTTTTTTAATAATGAAAATTTCCCTCTGATTGTCACTTCAGAGAAGTTGTTTTCTAGGAAACCAGTTGAAAGCCTGTGGGACCAACAGTGCTGAAAGGGATTAAAAGGCTCAGTGATGTGGACAAGTTGGGGTAGAAAAATTATGCAAGGCTACAAGTTATACCAGAGGTTTCAGTGGGAAACCTTAGGAAACAAACCCTTCACCAAGGCCTTTAGGAATGCACTGGATGGATGGCACTACCATCTCTATTCGCCGGTCATAGGCTTGGCTAGTTAATAATAATGGGGTTGAGTAGGTCCCAAAGCTGCAGCAAGAAGACTGCAATTACTGTAATAACTGATAAGCTCAGAAGGACAGCCAAGGAAGCTTTAGTTCAGTTCAGTTCAATCGCTCAGTCATGTCCGACTCTTTGCGACCCCATGGACAGCAGCAGGCCAGGCCTCCCTATTCATCACCAACTCCCAGAGCTTATCCAAACTCATGCCCATTGAGTCAGTGATGCCATCCAACCGTCTCATTCTCTGTCATCCCCTTCTCCTCCTTCCTTCAATCTTTCTCAGCATCAGGGTCTTTTCAAATGAGTCAGCTCTTCACATCAGGTGGCCAAAGTATTGGAGTTTCAGCTTCATCAGTCCTTCCAATGAACACCCAGGACTGATCTCCTTTAGTATGGACTGGCTGGATCTCCTTGCAGTTCAAGGGACTCTCAAGAGTCTTCTCTAACACCACAGTTCAAAAGCATCAATTCTTCAGCACTCAACTTTCTTTATAGGCCAACTCTCACATCCATACATGACTACCGGAAAAACCATATCTTTGATTAGTTGGACCTTTGTTGGCAAAGTAACGTCTCTGCTTTTTAATGTGCGTCTATGTTGGTCATAACTTTCCTTCCAAGGAGTAAGCGTCTTTTAAATTCATGGCTGCAATCACCATGTGCAGTGATTTTGGAGCCCCCAAAATAAAGTCAACCACTGTTTCCACTGTTTCTCCACCTATTTGCCATGAACTGATAGGGCCGGATGCCATGATCTTAGTTTTCTGAATGTTGAGCTTTAAGCCAGCTTTTTCATTCTCCTCTTTCACTTTCATCGAGAGGCTCTTTAGTTCTTCTTCACTTTCTGCCATAAGGGTGGTGTCATCTGCATATCTGAGGTTATTGATATTTCTCCCAGCAATTTTGATTCCAACTTGTGCTACATCCAGCCTAGAGTTTCTCATGATGTACTCTGCATAAAAGTCAAATAAACAGGGTGACAATATACAGCCTTGACATATTCCTTCTCCTATTTGGAGGGGGATGATTAATAGAATACAGTATCTATAGCGGTAATATAGATTAGCAGTAAACACGTGTGTTGCTTAATACACACACACACACACACACACACATATATGCACACACCTAAAAGAAAATAAATATGCATGTGCAAGATTGTAGGTGGGCCACCTTATTGCAAGTCACATTCTTTTACAAAGATTCTCAACTTGATTCAGTTTTCAGACTCAGAACATTTTAATTGAATGGGCAGTAAAAGGAGAAAGAACCATGCAAAACCATGGCAGGTATAGACTATAATGTTGTCCCCAAAGATACTTAGGGCCATTTACTCAGGAGACTGATTGCAAAGATGTAGTGATATACAGACATTTTGAAGGTTATCAGATGCAGGGTCTGAGTTGACATTGATATCTGGAGTCTCAAAGTATTATCACAGACCTGTTAGAGTCTGTTCAATGTAACTAGTCCTGTAAAGATGAAACCCTTTGACTTTCAAGGAATCCCTACTGACATCTTGCAGAATCCTAGGATTCCAGAGAATCCTACTTAACAAACTCTGCTGTAGAAGTTTCTTCTTCTTCCTCCCACTCATTTCCCCTCATTTTTCTTATGAATCTCTTTTCCCTGTTTAAGTTGCTATGTTTTCCTCCTCTCTGCTGTCTGCGAGGCCTAACCTTATATAGTTTCTGTGGGGGAAAAGACAACCTTCCAAGTAAGCCTGTGACATTTATTTCTGTTTTGGAGTATGCTGGAGGAGAAAGAATGACATTCAATGTTCCATTAAGAAAGAACAGGAGAAAACAATTCGATAAGATTAACACTATGGAATATAATCCTGTCACATATCTTTTTAGCAAAGAACTTTGAAGCTCTAGAAAAGTCTAGATAGCATTAATTAAAATATTTAAATTTAAATAAAAGATTTCTGTATAACCGTCTCAAACTTCCATCAACTCCCTTTCTTTCCCCTACATTCCCATGACTCATAATTTTTATACTGTTTTCAACTGACTTATTTTTTCCTGATAGGTAGGTGATAGTTCATCCTATAGAAAAAAACAAAACAAAACAAAACACATGACTATTTGGTTGGTTCTTCCACTATCTCTAATTCCTAGTTTGTTGATCTAATGTAAATTTTAATTCTTATCTCTAATGCTTTCCACTTGTTTTATATCAATTTATGATTTTAAAGATTTTTTTTTGCTATAAATTATTAAACATCTCTATCAATAGGTTGAAAAAAAAGCAAAAAGCACACCCTGGCAAAAAAGGGAGTGAATAATTTGATGACAGCCACAGACTTCCAGGGGAGACAGTCTTGCAATTAGGTTAGAAGACTGTCAGTTGATGATTTTTTCAGTGGGCCTACTTGCTTTCCAAGAGCTTAAACATATTTTTATGTCAAAATGATGACCATGCAGATCTGAATGTCAAAAACCTGAGGTGGAGGATATCAAAGATCTTTTCTTACTATTCTTTTACTTATGTCTCCAGTATATCATAGAATTAGATGCTCCACAAAACTTGTTTCCCAGTACATGTAACAACTCCTTTTAAATGACAGTTAAAAATATATTCTACTCATTCTTGGCGAAAATATATCAAATCATCATTACACGTTTCACTGACTTTCTAAACTGCTTACTCTTGAATTTTGAGGGGGTTCTTATCAAATGAAGAAGGTCCTTAACCCCCACCGTCATGTTTGCTAACTCATTTCCCTGTAATACCTCTGGTGCGGGAAGTTTCTCACTTCAGCTAGAGCTTTTGCTCATGACAGAGCCTCTGCTCCGTGTTTCTGACTTCTTTCCGTCCTGGCGGGCTACAACTAACAACAAGAAGGAAGTCCCAAGTCCCGCTTTTCCCTCTCTCCTGAGGCCAAATGCTAAGCTCTGCCAAAGTGGGCAAGCCTTGTTCTCCTTCAACTCCAAACCTGTTTGCACTTTCTCTTTTCTCAGGGGGAAATTCCCTAGGGAAATTTTAGTCCTTAGGAAACTGAGATATCCCTCTTGTGAGATTATTAAAGGAATTCTCAGCCATTCCTGTAAACAACATTTTAGGTCCAAACTTTTAGACTTACAGGCTGACAGGAACATGTCTGACTTCTATGTTGAAACGATTAGGCTACACATGGGATTCTTGACTTAAATGCATTCATAAATAAAGAGCCTCAAGAGACTACTTCTTTCACTTACATTCTTTTTCTTCCATATGTGTACTATGCACATGAGGAGCTTTCAAAATAGAGGCATAAAGTTCCTCGGGCCACTAGAACCAGTTATCTGGAGAGGCTCAAAAAAGGCACCAGGGATGGCCATCTGAAATTTGAGAACACTGTAGAGGTATTTCTATGTTTAGCCTACTGTGACCAGAGTTGAGCACCACCTGTGATAGGCATTGCAAGCATGCTTTGTTGCAAATTACCAGGTTGAAAATACAGTTTCACTTTCAGAAGACCTGGGAACGTTCCTGGTTCTGCAACTCATTAGCTCTATATAACCAGGGTTAATTATTTCACATTTATCATCCTCAAATTTCTTACCTGTAAAAAGATATTAATGCTTAATGTCTCAGTTGAGTTTTGTTGAAGATTATATGATATAATAGGGCTTCCCAAATGGTGCTAGTGGTAAAAACCCGCCTGCCAGTGCAAGAAACTTAAGAGACACGGATTCAATCCCTAGATCGGGAAGATCCCCTGGAGGAGGGCATAGCAACCCACTGCAGCATTCTTGCCAGGAGAATCCCATGGACAGAGGATCCTGGTGGGCTACAGTCCATAGGGTCGGAAAGAGTGGGACACGACTGAAGCGACTTAGCACAGCATGGCACAGCATATGATATAATGTGATATCTTGAATATTGCAAATTGTTGCACAAATATAAGGATGTATTATTAGTAGGGAGCACAAAAATAAGGAATTATAGAAGAGGAAGCAAGAAGGAACATATGGCATCACTTTGTCTAGCCATTTTTCTAGAGCCTTTGCAAGGGACAAGAATTACTAGACTGTTCATAGCCTTAGACATTCACTGGGACTCATTCAACTGGAGAGAGGGGTTAACTATATGCAAAATATAGGGTCTTAAGTTCTACTTCCTCTCTTGTAGTCTGTGGATCTATTCGGCTAGAGTACCTGGCAAGGCTTACTTCAGCAGGCCCAGCTTTCATGTGGTTCCCTGTGTTCTGACAGTGGCTAAGTAGATAAAGTAGGTTCCACCCTCATCCACAGTGACAAGAAAGTCAACAATGACCCAGGTTCAGAGAAACTGAGCAAAGGGAGTGCCATATGTTCTTCAAGGCTTAATAAATCCTTTCACATCAACAGCATTTATCAGAAGATCCTTGTACCTGGAAGAATAAAAAAGCTACCTTACATTAACAAAGCTTATCTTCATTACCTGTTACTTATCATGGTATTACTACTTTTGTATCTGGCTCTGTTGGCAGAAACTTCTAGAGGGAGGGAGAGTAAGTATTTGTATTCCAGCACCAAAACCACATCTCAAACTTCTAACACTAGGCAGGGGATATAGAGGAAAAAAAAAATTTATCATGAGCTCTGGGAGGTCAATTTCTAGTAAGGGATACAAATGCCTAAACAAATAGTTAACAACAGCACTAAAATAAGGTGGCAAGAATGTGCAAACTGTATTTGGCTGCAACCAGGTCTGGAGAGCTCAGGAAGGATTCCAGGATGCCGTGAAGCCTGAGCTGAATCTTAAAGGGTAAGCAAATGTCAGCTCAGGGAAGATAATTAGAAGTTGCTTGAGGTAGAGAAAGAAGTATGAGTAAATGCACAGGGTTGTTTGAGTAGAAAATTGTTAGCAGTGTGAAACTATTGAAGCATAAAGTGCAAGGTAGAGTGAAGTAATGAGAGATACAGCTGGAACACAAGGCAGGGGATGCATGATCAAGGGTTTATGCCACATCAGGGACTTGAATTTTATCCTGGAGTCAAAAGGCGAGTGTTGAAGGGTTTTGAGTAGATAGGGTGGCATGGCCATATTTGCATTTATGAAAACAAATTTGGGCAGCCCTGTACTTGGTACATTTGAGGGGAATGTGACTAGAAACCTGTTAGGAGGATCTTTCAGAAATAAATTAGTCAGAAATAGAATGTAGGACTTTAGCATTATGTACATAAATATGTATATGTAAAGCATCTATGTGTTTACAATAAATATTATATATAAGTTTTAAGCAGAGACTTAAAAAACTATAATATTTAATGCTTTCTCCCATTTTATATATGTACTATGCATATATGTAGTGTTTTCAAAATAGAGGCATATCTGAGTGCCTTGGGAAATTGGATTAGGACATGTGGATGGGCTCAAGAGTGGCTGCAGGGATAAGCATATGAATTTTGAGGACGCTTCAGAGATATTTCTAACATATTTAATCATTCTGTCATCCACTTTAAAATCACTCATGCACAGGCGTTTGCAGTATGATTGGTTGAAAATTGCTTTGTTGATAATATCACAGCATTTTATACTAAAAGTCTACCTTGCTATTACTGACATCTTGGAATATGATACGTTTTTATTATGATGACAAATAATGGTTTGCTTTTCTTCTATTAGAGAAAATGAATTGAAACTTTCAGGACAATATTTGTGTGAGCTCTCTTCACAAGGTTCTCTGAAGTGAATTCATCAATTAAATGATCAATAATTTCAGTTGTTAATCATCCAAGAAACATCATGCTTGACTACACTTTTAGTGTGATATAATCACTACTTATGACTAGGGCTTCCTCCTTCACCAAATAAAATTTATGATGTTTACTCAGGTGAACTCCAGCATGCAGGTTAAGTCACGGAATGTGCCAAGGTAAGTGAGAAAGTCAAGTATCTACTGTCTTCAAAGTGTTCCTGTGGAAAATCTGATATTTCTTGAGGTATAACGTTTCACATTTTGCTGCCTGGTACTTTTCTATATGTGATTGTATCATAGTAACTGAAAAAAAAAATCAGTATGATTGTTAAAGGATAACAGAGCATCATCACATATTCAGAATACATAGGTATTAAGCACCTATCCCAGGAATGACTTAGTGGAAAGACATGATATTCTGATCTAGATTCAACTTCTAGTCCCACCACTTCTTGGAAATGTGACCAAGGGCAAGTACCTAGCCTCTAAGTGGTTTTCTCCTACAAATTGTGAGTAATAAAACCTACCTATTGGTGCTAGTGGTAAAGAAGCCGCCTGCTAATGCAGGAGATGCAAGAGATGTGGGTTTGATCCCTGGGTTGGGAAGATACCCTGGAGGAGGGCATGGCAACCCACTCCAGTATTCTTGCCTGGGAAATCTCATGGACAGAGGAGTCTGGTGGGCTACAGCCCATGGGTCTCAAAGAGTCGGACACGACTGAGCAACAGCATGCACAGAGTTATTTTGAAAACTGGATGTGGCAAAGTATTTAAACTGCCCAGATTGGCAAATAGCAGACATCCTAAAAATATTCTTTTCTTTTTTATTCTTTGTTGTCACTTTCTGATAATTGATCATTTTCTCCCTTCACCATTGGCTGCTCTTTTTCAGCGTTTTTGTCATCTCTTTTTTGCTAATTTTGGAGTATTATAGAAGTGTGACCTGTGACACTCTTTTTTTGTAACTATAGCAATGGCGACCCACTCTGGTACTCTTGCCTGGAAAATCCCATGGACGGAGGAGCCTGGTAGGCTGCAGTCCATGGGGTCGCACAGAGTCAGACATGACTGAAGTGACTTAGCAGCAGCAGCAGCAGAAGCATAGTACCAGGTGGCATCATTCATTTCCAAGAACATTTCTCAGTGTGCTTATGACTCCCAAATCTTCATCCAGGCCACAGCTTCCTCTAGTAACTCTGGATTTGCATATCCAATTGCGTACTTGAAATTACTACTTAGATGCTTAATAGACATATTGTTTATCAAATAAATGTTCATTATATTATTAGTACTATAAATATTATTACTGTAATTGTAAATGCTGGTGATCTATCAGCAGGAAAAACAGATGGAATTCTCTCTCCATATGCTTATACTCTACAAATGATGTTTATAATAATCAAAATAAATAATATATAGTGTGATAGCAGTAAGTGCTTTGGATAAAAATAAAGCCGGTTAAATTGATATTTATTACTGCATAACAAACTATCCCAAAATTTAGTAGCTTAAAGCAATTCATATTTATTATCTCCCATTTTTGTGAGTTAGGAATATAGGCACTGCTTAGCTGGGTAGTTTCAGCTCAGGGTCTTTCATGAAATTTCAGTTGGGATATTGACCAGGGTTGTTTTGTGTCTGGAGGATCTGCTTCCAAGATGGCTCATTCATGTGGCTGTTGGTAGGAGATTTAAGCTCCTCATCACATGAACCTCTCCATGGGAATTTTTGCATAACCTCACAACAGGGAGGTTGTCTTCTCTCAAAACAAGTGATCTGAGAGAATGAAAGCACAATTTTTTGCCTGGCCTCTCAGATTTATAGTTAATCTGACATCTTCACTTTAGCTTCATTCCTAAAAGTTGTCTTTCAAGGTGATTTCTGCCTCCAGGTGATACAGCCTATATCTATACCAGTCTATCCTATTCTAGCCCTGCATTTCAGAGCTCCAGCTTAGATTTTTTGAACAATCATATCATTTGTTTTAAAATGTTCACTTTGTTATAATTACTATAAATATTATTACTGCAATTGTAAATGCTGATGCTATATCAGTAGGAAAAACAGATGGAATTCTCTCTCCATATGCTTATACTCTACAAATGATAAGTTTACAATAATCAAAATAAATAGTATATAGTATGATAGTGGAGAAGGCAATGGCACCCCACTCCAGTACTCTTGCCTGGAAAATCCCATGGACCGAGGAGCCTGGTAGGCTGCAGTCCATGGGGTCGCTAAGAGTCGGACACGACTGAGCGACTTCGCTTTCACTTTTCACTTTCATGCACTGGAGAAGGAAATGGCAACCCACTCCAGTGTTCTTGCCTGGAGAATCCCAGGGATGGGGGAGCCTGGTGGGCTTCCGTCCATGGGGTTGCACAGAGTCTGACACGAATGAAGCAACTTAGCAGCAGCATGATTAGCAATAAGTGCTTTGGATAAAAATAAAGCAAGTTAAATAGATAAATAATACCATTTTAAATGTTAAATGATACATTTTAAAAAAACCACACCACTGAAACAATGTAAAGTAATAAGCTGAATAAGGTAATCATTGTGTAAGAAGTACTAGCTACATGTTTCTAAAGAAACAGATATACTAGGCTGGAACCAGTGGAGCTATAGAGAGAGTTTCATGAGTTCTGTGTATTTAATTATGAAGACTATTTCCTGTTCTTCCTTATTGCCCTGATGAAAGAGAACATATCTTAAGTGAAGAGAGATCCATTCAAAGAAGCTGTTAACGGAATCCCAGGGGAGGGTCCACCTTAAGCATTACAGTATGTTTTCTCTCCATGGTGTATGTTGATTAAGCACTAGAAAGGCTTAAAGTCAGTATCCAATTAGGGACGGTATCACAAGAGGAATGAAAAATGAAAGTGAAAGAAATTCATTGGCAAAGTATCTGTGAAAGCACTTCTAACCCTGAGAGAAAGCCTTAAAATAAAGCTGGGGGCAGGATTATCTCTATCTGCAAGGGAATGAAGAAGCAATGAACACTGTGTAAAGAACAAAAGAAGGTCCACATGAAATCAAAATTAAAACCTCTAACATCTTGATCCTACGACAGTGTAATCAGAAATACTTCAATAAAATGACAATGCCTTGTGTTAGTACGGATGTGCAGCAATGGGAATTCACATTCACTACCGATAAGTGTGTAAATGGATTGAAGAGGGTTTTAACCTGCATAATGAAACTGAACATATTCATACTCTTTTACCCAGAAATTCACTCCTAGAGATTCTACATCAAAAATTTGGGGAAACTTCTGATCACAAGACACATATAGGAATATTCAAAGCAGCACTCTTTATAATATCCAAATGTTCAGTTCAGTTCAGTTTACTCAGTCGTGTTCAACTCTTTGTGATCCCATGGATTGCAGTGTGTTAGGCCTCCCTGTCCATCCGCAACTACTAGAGTTTACTCAAACTCATGTGTATTGAGTCGGTGATGCCATCCAACCATCTCACTCTCTGTCATCCCCTTCTCCTGCCTTCAATCTTTCCCAGCAGGGTCTTTTCAAATAAGTAACTTTTCACGTAAGGTGGCCAAAGTATTGGAGTTTCAGCTTCAACATCAGTCCCTCCAATGAGTATTCAGGACTGATCTTCTTTTGGATGGAGTGGTTGGATCTCCTAGCTGTCCAAGGGACTCTCAAGAGTCTTCTCTAATACCACAGTTCCAAAGCATCAACTCTTTGGCACTCAGCTTTCTCTATAGTCCAACTCTCCCATCTATACATGACTATTGGAAAAACCATAGTTTTGACTAGATGGACCTTTGCTGGCAAAGTAATGTCTCTGCTTTTTAATATGCTGTCTAGATTGGTCATAGCTTTTCTTCCAAGGAGCAAGCATCTTTTATTTCATGGCTGCAGTCACCATCAGCAGTGATTTTGGAGCCCCCAAAAAATAAAGTCTGACACTGTTTCCACTGTTTCTCCATCTATTTCCCATGAAGTGATGGGACCAGATGCCATGATCTTAGTTTTCTGAATGTTGAGCTTTAAGCCAACTTTTTCACTCTCCTCTTTCACTTTCATCAAGAGGCTCTTTAGTTCTTCTTCGCTTTTTGCCATAAGGGTGGTATCATCTGCATATCTGAGGTTATTGACATTTCTACCAGTAATCTTGATTCCAGACTGTGCTTTGTCCAGGCCAGCGTTTCTCATGATGTACTCTGTATTTAAGTTAAATAAGCAGGTTTATAATATACAACCTTGATTTACTCCTTTCTCGGTTTAGAACCAGTCTGTTATTCCATGTCCAGTTCTAACTGTTGCTTTCTGACCTGCATACAGATTTCTCAGGAGGCAGGTTGGATGGTTTGGTATTCTCAACTCTTGAAGAATTTTCCACAGTTTGTTGTAATCCATACAGTCAAAGTCTTTGATGTAGCCAATAAAGCAGAAGTAGATGTTTTTCTGGAACTCTCTTGCTTTTTCTATGATCCAATGGATGTTTGCAATTTGATCTCTGGTTCTTCTGCCTTTCCTAAATCCAGCTTAAACATCGGGAAGTTCACGGTTCACGTATTATTGAAGCCTGGCTTGAAGAATTTTGAGCATTAATTTGCTAGTGTGTGAGATGAGTGCAACTGTGCGGTAGATTGAGAATTCTTTGGCATTGCTTTTCTTTGGGATTACAATGAAAACTGACCTTTTCCTGTCCTGTGGCCACTGATGAGTTTTCCATATTTGCTGGGATATTGAGTGCAGCACTTTCACAGCATCATCTTTTAGGATTTGAAATAGCTCAGCTGGCATTCCATCACCTCCACTAGTTTTGTTTGTACTGATGCTTCCTAAGACCCACTTGACTTCACATTCCAGGATGTCTGGGTCTAGGTGATTGATAACACCATCATGATTATCTGGGTCATGAAGATCTTTTTTGTACATTTCTGTGTATTCTTGCCACTTCTTCTTAAATATCTTCTGCTTATGTTAGGTCCATACCAATTCTGTCCTTTATTGTGCCCATCTTTGGATGAAATGTTCCCTTGGTATCTCTAATTTTCTTGAAGAGATTTCTAGTCTTTCCCATTCTCTTGTTTTTCTCTATTTCTTTGAATTGATCACTAAGGAAGGCTTTCTTATCTCTCCTTGCTATTCTTTGGAACTCTGCATTCAAATGGGTATATCTTTCTTTTTCTCCTTTGCCTTTCAGTTCTCTTCTTTTCACATCTATTTGTAAGGCCCCCTAAACAACCATTTTGCCTTTTTGCATTTCTTTTTCTTTGGGATGGTCTTGATCCCTGCCTTCTGTACAATATTGTGAACCTCCATCCATAGTTCATCAGGCACTCTGTCTATCAGATCTAATCCCTTGAATCTGTTTCTCACTTCCACTGTATAATTGTAAGGGATTTGATTTAGGTCACACCTGAACGGTCTAGTGGTTTTCCCTACTTTCTTCAATTTAAGTCTGAATTTGGCAATCAGCAGTTCATGTTCTGAGCCACAGTCAGCCCCCATTCTTGTTTTTGCTGACTGTATAGAGCTTCTCCATCTTTGGCTGCAAAGAATATAATCAAGCTGATTTCGGTATTGACCATCTGGTGATGTCCATGTGTAGAGTCTTCTATGTGTTGTTGGAAGAGGGTGTTTGCTATGACCAGTGCATTTTCTTGACAAATCTCATTAGCCTTTGCCCTGCTTCATTCTGTATTCCAAGGCCAAATTTGCCTGTTACTCCAGGTGTTTCTTGATTTCATACTTTTTCATTCCAGTTGCCTATAATGAAAAGGACATCCTTTTTGGGTTTTAGTTCTAAAAATCTTGTAGGTCTTCATATAACTGTTCAACTTCAGCTTATTCAGCATTATTGGTCAGGGCATAGATTTGGATTACCCTGATATTGATGGTTTGCCTTGGAAATGAAGGAGATCATTCTGTCATTTTTGAGATCGCATCCAAGTACTACATTTCATACTCTTTTGTTGGCTATGATGGCTACTCCATGTCTTCTAAGGGATTCTTTCCCAAAGTAGTAGATATAATGGTCATCTGAGTTAAATTTACCCATTCCAGTCCATTTTAGTTCACTGATTCCTAAAATGTTGATGTTCACTCTTGCCATCTCCTATTTGACCACTCTCAATTTTCTTTGATTCATGGACCTAACATCCCAGGTTCCTATGCAATATTGCTCTTTACAGCGTCACACTTCACTTCCATCACCAGTCACATCCACAGCTGGGTGTTGTTTTTGCTTTGGCTCCATCCCTTCATTCTTTCTGGAGTTATTTCTCCACTGATCTCCAGCAGCATATTGGGCACCTACCAACTTGTGGAGTTCATTATTCTTTGTCCTATCTTTTTGCCTTTTCATACTATTCATGGGGTTCTCAAGGCAAGAATACTGAAGTGGTTTGCCATTCCCTTCTCCAGTGGACCATATTTTGTCAGAACTCTCCACCATGACCCGTCCATCTTGGTTGTCCCTACACGGCAAGGCTTATAGTTTCATTGAGTTAGACAAGGCTGTGGTCCATGTGATCAGATTGGTTAGTTTTCTATGATTGTGGTTTTCAGTTTGCCTGACCTGTGATGGAGAAGGATAAGAGGCTTATGGGAGCTTCCTGATGGAAGAGACTGGCTGAGGGGAAAACTGGGTCTTGTTCTGATGGGTAGGGCCATGCTCAGTAAATCTTTAATACAATTTTCTATTGATGGGCAGGGCTGTGTTCCCTCCCTGTTATTTGACCTACGGCCAAACTATGGTGGAGGTATTGAAGGTAATGGTGACCTCCTTCAAAAGGTCCCATGCACACACTGCTACACTCAGTGTCCCCAACCCTGCAGCAGGCCACCACCGACCCACACATCTGCCAGAGACTCCTACACACTCACGGGCAAGTCTGGGTCAATCTCTTGTGGGATCACGGCCCCTTTCTCCTGGGTCCTTGTGCACACATATCCTAATGTCCAAATATCCAAATGTAAAATAGTGTATTAATCAGGGTTCTTCAGAGAAACAGAACCAATAGGGGATTACATACATATATGTATATGTGTGTATGTGTGTGTGTGTGTGTGTGTGTGTATGAAATGACAACCCACTCTAGTATTCTTGCCTGGAGAATCCCATGGACAGAGGAACCTGGTGGCCCAGAGCTCCTGGGGTCACCAAGAGTTGGACACAACTGAGTGATGGAACATACATATATACATACATACATATATATATATATATACACACACAAATAAATAATTTATTATAAGGAATTGGCTCACACACTTATGGAGCTTGGGAAGTCCCAGAAGTCTTCATAAGGTTCAATTCTCTTTCAGTTCAGTTCAGTTGTCCAGTCGTGTCCAACTCTTTGCAACCCCATGGACTGCAGCATGTTAGGCCTCCCTGTCCATCATCAACTACCAGAGTTTTTCCAACTCATGTCCATTGAGTCGGTAACATCATCCAATCATCTCATCCTCTGTCATCCCCTTCTCATCCTGCCATCAATCTTTCCCAGCATCAGGGTCTTTTCCTGAGTCAGCTCTTCACATCAGGTGGCCAAAGTATTGGAGCTTCAGCTTCAGCATCAGTCCTTCCAATGAATATTGAGGACTGATTTCCTTTAGGATGCAGTGGTTAGATCTCCTTGTAGTCCAAGGGACTCTCAAGAGTATTTTCTAACACCACATTTCAAAACAATCAATTCTTCAGCGCTCAGCTTTCTTTATAGTCCAACTATCACATCATACATGACTACTGGAAAAACCATAGCCTTGACTAGACATACATTTGTTGGCAAAGTAATGTCCCTGCTTTTTAATATGTTGCCTATGTTGGTCATAACTTTTCTTTCAAAGAGTAAGCATCTTTTATTTCATGGCTTCAGTCACCATCTGCAGTGATTTTGGAGCCCAAAAGAATGAAGTGTGCCACTGTTTCCACTGTTTCTCCATCTATTTATCAGGAAGTGATGGGACCGGATGCCATGATCTTAGTTTTCTGAATGCTGAGCATTAAGCCGACTTTTTCACTCTCCTCTTTCACTTTCATGAAGAGGTTCTTTAGTTCTTCACTTTCTGCCCTAAGGGAAGTGGCATCTGCATATCTGATATTATTGATATTTCTCCTGACAATCTTGAGTTCAGCTTGTGCTTCATCTAGCCCAGCATTTCTCATGATGTAGTCTGCATATAAGTTAAATAAGCAGGGTGACAATATACAGCCTTGACATATTCCTTTCCCGATTTGGAACCAGTCTGTTGTTCCGTGTCCAGTTCTAACTGTTGCTTCTTGACCTGCATACAGATTTCTCAAGAGGGAGGTGAGGTAGTTGGTATTCCCATCTCTTTCAGAATTTTCGACAGTTTATTGTGATCCACACAGTCAAAGACTTTGTCATAGTCAGTAAAGCAGAAATAGATGTTTTTCTGGAACTCTCTTGCTTTTTTGATGATCCAGTGGGTGTTGGCAATTTGATCTCTGGTTCCTCTGCTGTTTCTAAAACCAGCTTGAACATCTGGAAGTTCACAGTTACCCTGGTGAATTTTTCATTGTCCAGGATGTGATCATCAGTTTTACAATCTCATAAACATGAATTTTATTTTAATTTCCTACACAGGTAGAGTCAAAGTAATTAGATTAATCAAACTGATGAATAAATCAGAATTTGAACACATTAATTTAAAAGGGAAAGTGAGATTTTAAAGAAAGTAGCATTCTTATACAAGCATTTCTAGAATGTCTTCATTAAGTCAGCAGGCAAATCAAAATCTGAAGGGCTTGGTTAAGCACAGAAGCAGAACAAACCTGCCATCATCTCTCACTTTTGGTTCATCATTAAATTTTCAATCTAGGCTCTTATATACTTACTCTTCCTTCTTCAGTCAGAGTGAATCCATGGTGGACTTATTTTAAAAATGCAAAAGTGTACTGTTTTTTCCCTATGCAAGATTCTTCAATTGCCCTCAGAAAACCTAAACCCTTTACACTGCCTAAAAGTCTTTGTATATCATGACTTCATTTCACCCTGAGAAAATTTAATCTGAGATACCTAAATTAGATATCAATAATTTCACTTATAAAAACACCATTATTGAAATTCCTTTCAGAAAAATATCTTTATTGTGACTCTGAAACTGTCTAGCTTATATTCCTACATTCCTCATGGAAAAGATTGCTATTATAATTTATTTTTAATGATGCAGTGTTAAATTAATTAAACAAAGAGGCCATTAGACTAATGTGGCTCTAATGTCATGATGGCCTACATAAGCAAGCCAAAATCTAGGTTTGTAAATAGCTCACAATTATAAAATCAAGATGCTAAGGAAACCAAGTCACAAGCAGCCAGCTACTTGTGATTATAGCCAATCAAACAATTTCATTTCTTTGCTTCTGCATGGTGTACATCTCTACCTTGGCTCTTATGTTAATAGCTGGAGCACTCCTAACTACTTCTGGCTTTGCACTGCCAACAGAATGACAATACATCCCACAATCTCTTAAAATTTTAATATGCCTCAGTTTATCTTTTAACAGCAGGTTTATTTTCAGCAAAATAACTTATTTTGAAAGTCAACCACTTGTAAAAGAATGAAACTAGAACACCTTCTAACACCATACACAAAAATAAACTCAAAATGGATTAAAGATCTAAATGTAAGACCACAGACTATAAAACTCCTAGAGGAAAACATAGGCAATACACTCTCTGACATAAACCACAGCAGGATCCTCTACGACCCACCTCCCAGAATATTGGAAATAAAAGCAAAAATAAACAAATGGGACCTAATTAAAATTAAAAGCTTCTGCACAACAAAGGAAACTGTAAGCAAGGTGAAAAGACAGCCTTCAGATGGGAGAAAATAATAGCAAATGAAGCAACGGACAAAGATTTAATCTCAAAAATACACAAGCAACTCCTGCAGCTGAATTCCAGAAAAATAAATGACCCAATGAAAAAGTGGGCCAAAGAACTAAACAGACATTTCTCCAGAGAAGACATACAGATGGCTAACAAACACATGAAAAAATGCTCAACATCACTCATTATCAGAGAAATGCAAATCAAAACCACAGTGAGGTACCATTTCACGCCAGTCAGAATGGCTGTTATCCAAAAGTCTACAAGAAATAAATGCTGGAGAGGGTGTGGAGAAAAGGGAACCCTCTTACACTGTTGGTGGGAATGTAAACTAGTACAGCCACTATGGAGCACAGTGTGGAGATTCCTCAAAAAAACTGGAAATAGAATTGCCATATGACCCAGCAATCCCAGTGCTGGGCATACACACTGAGGAAACCAGAACTGAAAGAGACACCTGTACCCCAATGTTCATCGCAGCACTGTTTATAATAACCAGGACATGGAAGCAACCTAGATGCCCATCAGCAGATGAATGGATAAGGAAGCTGTGGTACATATACACAATGGAATATTACTCAGCTATTAAAAAGAATACATTTGAATCAGTTCTAATGAGGTGGATGAAACTGGAGCCTATTATATAGAGTGAAGTAAGCCAGAAAGAAAAATACCAATACAGTATACTAATGCATATATATGGAATTTAGTAAATCGGTAAAGATAACCTTGTATGTGAGACAGCAAAAGAGACACAGATGTATAGAACTGTTATTTTGGACTCTATGGAAGAGGGCGAGGATGGGATGATATTGGAGAATGGCAGTGAAGCATGTAAAGTATCATATGTGAAATGAATCACCGTCCAGGCTCGATGCATGATACAGGGTGCTCGGGGCTGGAGCACAAGGATGACCCAGAGGGATGGGATGGGGAGGGAGGTGGGAGGGGGGTTCTGGAAGGGGAACACATGTACACCCATGGCGGATCCATGTCAATGTATGGCAAAACTAATACAATAGGGTAAAGTAAAAAATAGATAAATAAATAAATTTTTTAAAAAGTCAATTATTACCAAAGTAGGCACGATCTCTATCAGTTAATGATTTACTAGAGCAGCTAACCTATGCAACAGACATTTAAGGAGAGTCAGAGTACCATACTTACAGGTTCATGAATTTAATATTTATTAAGCACCCTCTAAGCATCAATCACAGTTCTAACTGTGACACAAAAAGCAATGGCAAAACATAGATTTCCTGCTTTTTCATGAAATTTAATTTCAGGTGAAGGGGGAGCCAGCAAATGAACAAGGAAAATATCTGATAGACCTCAAGATGCATGCAGAAAATTAAAAGAGAGTCAGGGGACACTGAATTATCATATTTTAAGGATTTGAAGAGAAAGCTTAGACACTCTAATGGGCAAATCGGATCTGAAAGGAGGTTTATCTAGTTAACATTTGAAACATTTCCTGTGGTTTAGAGTAGAACTTAATAATTTATGTGTAAAAATATTACTAGGAACATAGGCTCCCTTTATCTAAATATCGCCATATTACATTTGGAATAGGACCTCTGATTCTATACTGCCTGCTAGGATCCTTTGTGGAATCATTTGTTTATTGAAAGAAAGTTGTAAGGGGCACCATGCTAGTTCAGGTAAGCATGCACATTTTAAGGTACTTTAAATTCTTGAGAACCTCGAGAATGCTTGAATGTGGTTCATAGGAACCAACTACTTGCTATTAAATACTTTGGTGGATTTGATTATTTTCTTAGCAAACAGGTTTGCAACTCTCAGCCAGCTGTTTCAATACATAAACTATGAGGATTGCTAAAAAGCCTAAGAAGTATTCTGAAAGTGTAGTTAACTTGAAGACATCTTTTTTATGAAGATACATTAAAACTTCAACCTAATCTATTAAGAAACATATACCTACTTGGGTGATGAAATAAAATGTTCAAAACAGATCATTTCAGTTTAATCTTTTTTGAAATCTGATTTGGGAAGGGTAAGGTGAGCCAGAAGCCAATGTAGTGATTGCTTCATGGAAAAATAAAGTACGACAGCATATATTGACCATGAAAAACATTGTTGAACAGCTCCCCTCTCCAGGCTTGATTTCCAGAAAATCTATTCACAATAATTTTATTTTACCTCCTACAGCAATTAGAAAAAGCAGCAGAACAAAAATATTCAACATTTGGATGAGGCAAGACTTTAAAAATTTGATCTGTGATTAAATTTACCTCAGTGGTTATATTTGGAAAGATGATAAAATAATAGGATCCTTAAAAATTCAGAGAGTTAGAAATATCAAATACTGGCAGTGTTTAGATATCTTAAAAGATGGCAACTGTTAAACTGGAGTTATTTTTAATGACTATGGAAAGAGAACTAGCTGTTGGACCAAAAAGCCTGTGCTTAATTTTTCTGTATACTTACTACCTCTATATCCTTAGTAAGTTCTTTTCTCTCTCTCTCTATATTTTTCTCTGTATATACATATTTGATAACTTTAGCTAATATATTTTGAAATTTACTATGTGACATCTTATTTCACCTTCATAGTAATATGTCACTGATATAGATAGTAGCAATATTCATATTTTGAAAATTAGGAAGCTGATCATTATGGCTACTATAAATCTTCCCTTGTGTGTGTGTCCTAAGTTGGATCTGATTCTTTGTGACCCTACAGATTGCAGCCCACCAAGTTCCTCTGTTCATGGGACTCTCCAGGCAAGAATACTGGAGCGGATTGCCATTTCCTCCTCCAGGGATCTTCCTGACGCAGGGATCCAACTCACATCTTTTGTGTCTCCTACACTGGCAGGTCTCATGCATTCTTTACCACTGCACCACATGGGGAACCCAAATCTTTCCTTAGGCCAAACACTGATAAATGGAAGAGGCAGTATTTGAAATTAGGTCTATCTGAGACCAAAACCTGAGTATCCAGCCCCTATGTACTAGAATCAGAAGGTCACTACAACAATAAATGGAATAATATATGGGACAGTACCTAACATAATTGAAGCACTCAATATAAAAGAAGTTAGGAAAGTTAGCATGAATCCTCAACTGAGGAGAAAAATGAATATGTGTTTCCTTTTAATCTAAAAAGTCAGAATTTAAGTCCTTGTTCTGCCTTGCCAGCCAGAAGAAGTTCTCTGACTCATGATTCGGGCTCAGTCTTTCTGGTGTTACAGTAAAGTGTCTGGGTTCTGTCCTGTGCCAAAGAACTGGAGCAGGCTCTTGTCTCCTTTTATGATTTGGTGCTTACTGGTTATTATTGAGAAATTCCTTATTCCTTCCAGCACCATTGCTTCAGATCCAGTAGTTCTGAGATAACTGAGGCAAAGAAATCTTTGCTGAGTCACGGAGGTGGGGTGGGAGTTCATTTATTTCATAAGTATCTTTTAGTATGAAGTACTATCTTAGATCAGTTCATGGGATTGCAAAAAGTCAGACATGACTGAACGACTAACACTTTCACTTTTCACTATCTTAGATACTGAGAAAAAAGCAGCAACAAGACACATTTTCTGTTCTCCAGTTCTCTTGGAACAATGATACACCCTGTGGAATCTTGCCACCTCTTAACAGGGTGCTACAGAGTGACACAGAGATTCCAGACAAGGATGAATTTACCATGAGGCTAAAGAAGCCTGGGCTTCAGGGACCCTCATCTTCATCGTCCCTTCCAATACTTTTAAGATGGGTGTCAAGGATGGGTACACAAGGTACTTTCTTTGTTTTGGTTTTTCAAAGGTAAGATATTTTAACTGTCACCAGTTAGATGGTTGCCTAACCTCCATGTATTTTTGTGATCTGGCCAACAGGAAATTGACTTTACTATTAACATTGCTAGATGTGATACTATTATGATGGTTATATCAAAAGCATACTCATTTATTAAAGGTGTGCTTTGAATATGTAGAGGCAAAAAGACAAAAAGTATGGAATATTTTCTCCAAAAGGAAAAAAAGTGGATACAGTGAAAATAAAAAAACGTACTAATATAATGTTTATAATCTCTAAAGCTGGATAATGGGGACATGAAGTTTCATTTTATTGTTTACTTTATTTTTGTGTATGTTTGTACATTTCTAAAATAAGGAGTTAAAAAACTCCAGAGCCCAGAATAAATCTGGGTGTGATTTATCTGACATGTTTTTCACATAGCCTGGTAAGTCTTTTAATGTGTAATTTCTAATTCATTTCCCCCTAGAAGTGTTCGAATTATATCTTGGTCTTGCCTTTGCTATTAATCTTACTGCATTTTCAAGAGAAGCATATTTAATTCATAGCTTGAATCTGTGATTCTGCTCAAAATGTTTATCATAAACTCTCATCAAATTTATCTTTGTACCTTGCATCTCGTTTATCCAGTTTATTCTCCATATTACTAATTTTTTTTCTGCAAGTCAATTCTACTACTTATTGCATCTCATTGAAGGTTGAGATTTTGTTCTTGAATTTGGGGTTCTTTGTATTATTAATTTTTATTAATTTAATGAGTTCATTTTGCTTCTTAGCCTATACTTCTCATTTTATAGCTCTCTGTTCTTTCGTGAGGCAACTTTTAAAATAAATCAATCAGAGAACCTATCTTTTTAGGTTAGAAACTGAAAGAGGTGTGGATGGAATCGTCTCTTTCCTTTTCTGCATTGTCTCTTCAGAGGCTTCATAGGTGAATGAGTGTGTTACGCATCTCCTGGAATAGGCAATGTTCTCCAAATACTTAATTTTCTTTTCCCTGAGGATGTGGAGACCTACACAAATCTCCTGTAATACTGCTCCATGGAATCTCAGTTTGGAAAATTTTTGTTAAACATTTTTAAAATTGTTTTATTTTCTGCCCATAATCAGAAGATTATGGAGGGCAGAAGGTAAATTCACACCTTGGATATTGTATGTGTCTTTACCATTACTCAATTCAATAAAATATTAGTTTATATCTGTAATGGACCAAGTCCTGTGCTGGCTCTAGGGATACAAAAAAAACAATACTTCTTCTCAAAGCAACATTACTTCATGGGATCATAAACAAACACAGGTGATCTGGCAACAGAGAAAGGAAGGCAAATGTAACTCTCACTAATAGCACTGAACTGAAGACTACAAAAAATCTATTAACAGGGAGAAGCTTTTTCCAGGAGTAAAAACTCAATTACTAAGGGGTTCTTTTTAAGAAATAAAAGCCAAGTGATATCCTTATAAGTTAAGGGTTTTTTGGTTTGGATATTTTGGGGAGGAAGGGGTAACCCTGAGCAAAAAGAAAACTCATTCTCTTTTGCCAAAATGTTTCAAAACATTTTAATGTGCATTAAAATAAATGGTTGTCTGAATTGAGAGAAAGGAAAAAAAAAAGTTATTCTGGTTCAATGCTAAACCTCTTTGAGATTTACTGAGAGAATGTTTAATATTAGAACAACTGTTTTGGTTCATTAAATATTTTAAGAGGTTCTAAACTTTAATCAGCGAGAACTCAAGCTTCTAACTATAAAAATAGGTTATTTTTAAGTAATGTGACAACTTTGAAATTTAATAATTTTAAAGCTCATTTTCACACAATTTTTTCATGGGTGCCCCAGGAGTTTTGGATTTTCCTAATGAGATAATGTTTATAAATAGAAGGCTATAAACTCTATAGGATATAAGGACTAACAGATATGAGTTTTAGAAGTCTAAATTTGGGTTGTACTTGGGATTTTGAGATGATTGTTTTAAAGCTAATATTGGTTAAGAGCTTTATGGTTTAGTGTTTTTCTCTGTTCTATTTTATAACCATTCTTATGTCAGTATTGCCAACGAAGAAATGATTACAAAATATAACATTGTGTTAACTAATAACATGTCATGAGATATTACACATTGACAAGGAAATGTTGAATGGTCTATAGAAAAATGGACAAAGGATATAAAGAAAAAGTGCATGAATAAGTCAAAAATAAAAATTGTCAATACATCTGTAAAAATCTGAAAAGCTGAACCTCAACAGCAACAATAGCAACAAGAAAACAGCATCTGTTAAAATGGCAAGAACTAAAGAAAATATCAAACTGGCAAAATTATTTAAAAAACAACAGCCCTCTTTTTGGTGAGAGTAAATATGAACTCCAGTACAAAGCTACTGACTTTGCTAATTGGCATAGCCCTTCTGGAAAGGGCAGAAGTAAAATGTAGCCCCCTCAGTTCAAAACCATTTATAATATCTGATTCATTAATATCACTTCTGGAATTCATTCTAGGAAAATCTATTCACTGTATTCAAGCATAATATTTTTATAAAACTCTTGTTATAGTTTGATTTTTTTAAATGCTCACTATTCCCATGTTACAGAGGAGAAAGCCAGAGATGTTGACTTGTTCAAAATCCCACAACTAGTCAGTGCCAGGCATAGATCAGACTTTTTGGATGTCAACTTCATAATTATTGCTCATGCTGACAATATTTGACCCCATTCCTTTTTGGAACCTTCTCCACAGTACATTCAACATCAGATTCTGACTTTACAACATAATGTTTACTGAACATTTACTGGGTCTCTCTAACTTCTTCACATGTAGATTATCTCATTTTACTCTTGGGACAAGCCTTTGGAGTTTGGAGTTCTGTTTTTACAATGAAGAAGCAAGTAACTCTCCAAATATCAAATATCTGAGTTAATAAACCAACCTAAGCAATCTTGGTGGTGGCAGTGGTTTAGTCACTAAGTTGTGTCTGACTCTTGTGACCCCATGGACTATAACCCTCCAGGCTCCTCTGTCCATGGAGTTTTCCAGGCAAGAATACTTGAGTGGGATGCCATTTCCTACTGCAGGGGATCTTCCTGACCCAGGGATTGAACCCTCATCTCTTGCTTTGCAGGTGGATTCTTTACCACTGAGCCAGCCAGAAAGCCTTAAGCATCTTACTCTTCAGAATTCTCTCTTAACTATTATATTGAATTGTCTCTCCAAGATAAACTACCCAGAGATCCTGTCCTCAAAGAGCTCAAGTGTAGTCTCAGAGAGACAAATTTTTTACAGTTAGCAATACGTGACAAAAATCCTGGAGGACACAGAGGAGAAAACTAACATAACTATGCCTTGGTCCCCATAGTGCTGATGCTGGGGGGTAGGAAGGTTTTCAGTACTATCATCATTTGTAAAGAAAGAAAGTGAAAGTCACTCAGTCGTGTCCGACTCTTTGTGACCCCATGGACTATACAGTTCATGGAATTCTCCAGGAATATTGGAGCGGGTAGCCATTTCCTTCTCCAGGGTATCTTCCCAACCCAGGGATCAAACCCAGGTCTCCCTCATTGCAGGTGGATTCTTTACCAGCAAGCCACTAGGGAAGTCCAACATTTGTAAGACCAATTTATATTCAAAATTGCAACTTCACATAATCACATCCACTGTCTGAGAAGACTCTAACAAGATACCTACATTTTTACTTATTGATATAAAACTCTCTATATGTTTTAATCTCCTTGTTTAAAAGAAAGCAAACCCATAAATATTCATAGAAAAGTAGCAAAATGAAATGAATTAAAATGTCGACAGGATCTATCTACTGTCACCAATGAAAAGATTGTTTTTTCTTTTCTTTATGTCTCTTTGCTTTTCTACTCAGACAAATGTTATATTAGTATATTTTATATAAATTCATTGTATTAATTTACATAATAAATATTAGCATCAAATACATAATTTGCTACTTCTTGGAGGTTATCTCATAGTCCAGCAAGTATTTAGCAAATACATGTTTAGAGGCAAAGGTCAGGGAGATGCCATGTGAACTTTCAGTGATTTTCCAAATCCCAGCCCAGGTTACAACGTCATGAACTGGGTAATGTGGATGCTCTCATACTGGTCTTCCTGGGAGGATTTAATCAAAGCTTAACAGTTCAGGGGCAGGACTGGCCACAGAAACAGTACAGCAACCATGGAGCTGAAGTGTTGGTTGCCAAACCAAATAAGAAAATGTATACAACTGCATCTGAAAACATATAATGGCTATATAAATTCAAGACATATTATCAAGCTTTAAAAGTATGAAGTGGAGTCTCATTAGAGAAACTGCCAAAGGGATACTGCTATACAGAGCATTCCTGTCTTTCTTTGATCTTAGCCATGGTATAACCATGAACTTGGTATAACCGTGAACTTCCAGATGTTCAAGCTGGTTTTAGAAAAGGCAGAGGAACCAGAGGTCAAATTGCCAACATCCGCTGGATCATCGAAAAAGCAAGAGAGTTCCAGAAAAACATCTATTTCTGCTTTATTGACTATGCCAAAGCCTTTGACTGTGTGGATCACAATAAACTGTGGAAAATTCTTAAAGAGATGGGAATACCAGACCATCTGCCCTGCCTCTTGAGAAACCTGTATGCAGGTCAGGAAGCAACAGTTAGAACTGGACATGGAACAACAGACTGGTTCCAAATAGGAAAAGGAGTACATCAAGGCTGTATATTGTCACCCTGCTTATTTAACTTATATGCAGAGTACATCATGAGAAACGCTGGGCTGGAAGAAACACAAGCTGGAATCAAGATTGCCAGGAGAAATATCAATAACCTCAGATATGCAGATGACACCACCCTTATGGCAAAAAGTGAAGAAGAACTAAAGAGCCTCTTGATGAAAGTGAAAGAGGAGAGTGAAAAAGTTGGCTTAAAGCTCAACATTCAGAAAACTAAGATCATGGCATCTGGTCCCATCACTTCATGGGAAATAGATGGGGAAACAGTGGAAACAGTGTCAGACTTTATTTTTTGGGGGCTCCAAAATCACTGCTGATGGTGATTGCAGCCATGAAATTAAAAGACACCCCTTAGAAGGAAGGTTATGACCAACCTAGGTAGCATATTTAAAAGCAGAGACATTACTTTGCCAACAAAGGTCCATCTAGTCAAGGCTATGGTTTTTCCAGTGGTCATGTATGGATGTGAGAGTTGGACAGTGAAGAAAGCTGAACACCGAAGAATTGATGCTTTTGAACTGTGGTGTTGGAGAAGACTCTTGAGAGTCCCCTGGACTGCAAGGAGATCCAACCAGTCCATCCTAAAGGAGATCAGTCCTGGGTGTTCATTGGAAGGACTGATGTTGAAGCTGAAACTCCAATACTTTGGCCACCTCATGCGAAGAGTTGACTCATTGGAAAAGACCCTGATGCTGGGAAGGATTGGAGGCAGGAGGAGAAGGGGACGACAGAGGATGAGATGGCTGGATGGCACCACCGACTCGATGGACATGGGTTTGGGTAGACTCTGGGAGTTGGTGATGGACAGGGAGGCCTGTCGTTCTGCGGTTCATGGGGTTGCAAAGAGTCGCACATGACTGAGCGACTGAACTGAGCTGAACTGAACTGATTGTATAACCACTGTTAGCCGGTTGTTAGCAGATTCTCTTTTGAAGGTAAATTTTGGGTGAAGTAATTTTCAGGCTCAAATACAAACAGCAAAGATCAATTGAAACTTCCTTATACTAAAGTGCTTAAGGGCATTACCCATTTATTTGAGCCTCCTCACAATAGATTTTTGTTGTCATCACTACAAATGTGGGATCAGAGGCTTAGATAGGATACATAACTTGCTCAAGGTCACAGTCTTGTGAGTTGTAAAACCAGGAAGGAAACCCAAGCAGAATTGGGCTCTCATTCATTACTGGCTGATCTTTTGCATTGAAGAAATAAATGCCTAAATATTTGAAATTTGATAATCATTTCTCCCATGTCTTTTATTACCATCAACCTAGCCCATAACAACTCCTCCAATACACTGAATAACATTTTAAAAATGTTAACTAATATATGTTCTGTGCTTAGTTAGTCAGTTGTGTCTGACTCTTTGCAACCCCATGGACTGTAGCCTGCCAGACTCCCCTGTCCATGGGGGTTCTCCAGGCAAGAATACTGGAGTGGGTTGCCATGCCCTCCTCCAGGGGATCCAGGTATCATTTAAAGTTTATGAGATAATTTGGTAAACACAACCAGAAGTCTTAGAAAAAAAGAATTAAGATTTTCTGGTGTGGATAAAAGAGATAAATTAGTAGATAATACCTTCCTCTATCTCCTCTTTATTATTAATATATAATGTTTTTAATAACTATATGTGATTTTGTAGTTTTTTTTCAAATATACCCCCAACTCAGTAATTCACAAGTTTTGCACCTCTTTATTATTCTACTTTGAACTTAGAAAATTTGATAACTCTCACTGTTTATTGAATCTAAATGTGTCTACTATAAGTTTAAAGAAAATAATGCTCCACTATTATCTTCATAGAGTGTTCCCTACTTCTAGGATGAGGGGTTGAAGAGAACAAAGCACATTTTCTAATTCTGATTATCGTGCTAATTATTAACATGAATCTGCAATTAATGCATTAGGTCAAGAGGAAAGTCTCTAGCTCATCTCTGGCAGATATAAATACATAGAGCAGTGTAAAGGTAGGAGAATCTCCTAGAGGTCACTGGAGTCCCTACAGGAGGTGTGCAAGTCCAGTTTTAAAAAATACTGGTAAAAAGTTAAAGAGCGCATGCAAAAAGAATATAACGAGACAGCATGGAATAGAGGAAATATGGAGGCAGTTGCCATTCAAATAGGTTAAAGTTTCATCTCTGTGATATACAAACTACGTTACCTCAGGAAGTTCAATAAAAGAATTGCTATTCTGACCTAATTCTATTTTAAAAATTAAATGAGTGTATGCAGAATTTTTAAATGCAGTAGAACACAGTCAGTACCAAATACGTGAAAGTTTTCATATCCACTCTTAAATTACTAATTCATGGACAATTATATTTACTGTAAAGAGTTATCATGAGAATTACACGAGTTTCTATGGAGAGTTTCTCTGTACCAGTCAAGCCCCTGGATGAATCTCTTTGTTCTTGGTTAAGCTTTTGTAGAAACATTAATTCATTTATGAAATTCAGTTGCAGAATTTCCACATTTCCACATGGTATTCTACCTATCCACTCCAGTGAATGTTTCATTCTCTTTCCAATAAGCAAGTTCCATTGTTATAATCTGACCTAAATAATAAATGTTAATTTGAAGGAAAAAATAACCCTTGTTCTAGAAAATTTTGGCCACAAGGGGGAAGTAGAAGAATTTCTTCAGGGAATCAAGCATGTTTTTCTTTGTTTAATTTCTCCTCCTTACTTTCCCCCTCACTTTCTCAGTTCTGTTTGGCATCTTATACTTATCTTGTAGGCTTCCTGATTCTAAAAATACCCTTATAGGTTTTATACTTGGAAAGTTTATCGAATTCCACCATGTTTTGATATCAGAGTGATGTCTGCAGGATGAAGTAAGTGGTGCCTTGCTGACAATGTTGCCTTCAATGCCAGGTCTGTCCTCATAGATTATAAAGCAGTAATTGCTCATTGCAGCACTGCCCCAGTGTGGTTAATCACCGAGAAGGAATTAGCTGTGGACACAGTAAGATAGCTGTATAAGAGCGGGCACAACATCGACATGGGAAGAGGCCCTTTTCAGGACCTGCTCTCTCAGGGAAGTATTCATTTAGATTGTCTACTTTTAGTTTATAGGATTTCTCTGAAATCTACCTGTTTTGTTATTACTAGGGGCTGTTTAAGAAAGTGCATTATCTTTTGTATGCACTTGATTATAATTCAAGCTCTAGGCTACATAGATTTAATCAATTGTTTTTGAAGTTACTTATTTAACAATTGAGTATTGTAAGCTATGTATGCCATACTTTCTTCTAGGCACTGGTTACGACATTGAATAAGGCAAAAGCTCTGTTCCTGAGGAACCTGTAGTGCAATAGGTTTTCTTCTGCTAATATTTGAGCTGTAAGGGTATCTTTATATTCTAAAAGCTTTTGGTTCTCACTTCCTGCAGAATTAAGTCCAAATCTCACAAAATGTCAGGCTCTATGGATTAGAGTCCTTGTAGGAAGATGACTCACTGAAAAGAAATCATTTACAAAGTTGTGTGTGGGCAAGGGTAAGGAGGAATTCACATTCAATGGTAAAGCTTTAGCCTCTATTCCTGAACTGGGAGAGAGATGCAGCTGAAAGGATGGTTACTTTAGTACTTAAATGGCTGGGATTCAGCCAGGAAAGTAGGGAATCAAGAAAACAAATGTTTCAATTTATCAACCACTCCTCCTGTCTCATAATCTCCATCTGCTGCATCCACTGGCAGAACCCAATATCAAGTCAGATGGTAAGGGAACACGGTATGGTGGTCCCCAAAGTCTAGTCTCCTGGAACTCAGAGCAGGGCTGATGAAGGTGGAGTGTGCATCAGGAAGAGAGCAAACAGAATATCCAGCACAGAGGCCACTCCAAATCAACTCTGACTTAACTTGGCATTTATTATGGTTCTATCCCTCTGTTTCTATATCTGTGTTCTTAGTCACTCAGTCGTGTCTGACTCTTTGCAACCCCATGGACTGTACCGACCAGGCTCATCTGTCCATGGGATTTTCCAGGAAAGAATACTGGAGTGGGTTGCCATGCCCTCCTCCAAGGGATCTTCCCAACCCAGGGATCGAACCCATGTCTCAATTTTTTATCGTCTGAGTCACTAGGGAAGCCCCTACTTGTTGCTATTCTGATTCTTACAAGTGTAGATAATTCTTGAGTTAAAATTCCCTTTCACAGCAAGAATTCAACATTAAGTGAATTAATATTTTTGGAGTGCATACTATATGCCAGATACATTTTCAGCAACTGGAAATGATCTCTGTTTTTCTGGAGCTTTCCTTTGAGTGACTGATGTCATTACAAAGAGGGTTACAATACAGTGTATCATGAGAGAAACACACAAAGAATTCAGAAAAGTTTTCCAAATACAATAGTGGTTAAGCTTATAAAAGAAGACACAAGAAAAGAAGAATAGAAAAAGATTACTCCAGACAGAAATGAAAGTTTGAGCATGAACCTGAAAGAAGAGAGAACACAGCCTTTTGTGGAGCTGCAGACAGTTGGTACTGCTGGGCAGAGCCGAAGGTGAAAGATGAAGTAGAGAGGTGAGCAGCAACAGAGCACAAAGACCTTGAAAGTAATGTTTGGGAGTCAGGTTCTTGGGTAATTAGGCTGCACTTTCAGTACGCTCCACTTTCTGTAAAACCGTCACAAAATGTTTGAGAGTTTTTCCTAAGAGGGAAGACTGTTCGAGGGAAAACCAAAATTTCTCCAGTATATCCTGGTTCTGAAGCCCTTTGATCTGTGGTTGCTCCCTGTGTGGTTCCATTACTTTAGTCCACCAGGACTAAAATAACCAGGATTAAAAATTATCCAAATGCTGTCTTGGTGCTTTCTACCCTTAACCAGTGGGTCACCTTTAATTCAGCATTACTGCACTTTAATTCCTATGACAATAAAGGCCTCCTCAGTGTTTGTCACTGCCGAAGCCGGTGAGGATCAGAGCATCAGCTCATGGAAGCAGTCTCTGTTCTTGGTAATTCCTGGCCCTTACTCACCTTCCCCTGCCCCAGAGCTGAAAATCAAGACTGTCTACATAAAAGTTCAGGCTCTGACTTAAGACTAGTTTTATGACATTCAGTTTTTCTGGAGCTTATTTTCTCGTCTGTGAAACTTTGAGAATTCTAAGTTTTGAAATACTCTACAGGTTTTTAAGGATGAAGTGAGACAATCTTTTTTTTAAGGGGGGTTATAACATGTAAGCCCACTGCTGCCGAGGCTCCCAGGACCTGACTTTAGGGGTAGGTGCCTCTGATCCTGAGTGCAAGGTACAAAGAAGCCTTCTGGTTGAGGTCCATGATGTTGGGAGGAGGTAGGGGGGCAAGACCTTGGGTGCGGGCATTGAAGAAAAACTAGCTGTTATTTTTCATAATCATTTTACCTTCTTGACAAACATTGTGACTCAGTGTTTTAAAGCATTTTATCAGGCAAGACTGTCCTTGAGGAGGTAGGAAGCCAGTATAGTATCTGTCACTTGCAGGTTACAGGAGAATAGAACCTACGTGGCATGTGTCCCTGATGGATAGTGGACCAATGCCTTGAAGTCCATGCTTCTGTTTCTGCAGAGGGAAGCTAAGTAGGGTCACACCCTTTCCTGAGATTCTCAGAACAGCACAGATGTGCCAGTGGGATCCTTGCTTTTCTCTCTGGTGTCTAAACTCAAAGGGCAGCCGGCTAGGTTCAGTGCCAGGATTCCACTCTGGAACAGCAAACAACTCAGTCTCCAGACGGATCTTAAATATGCTACACCTGATCCCAATGTCAGTCCAGGATGCCAGCATCTCAGGAGAATGTCTGATTCCTTTTCCCAGTTGGAAGCAAGAGGATTGGTATAACCAGTTCAGGTCTGGGATTGAAGCTGGGGAGGACAGCATATAAATGAGCATGCTAAGAGGGAGAGAACTGGGTCCCTCAGTGGGTTGGGAAGCCATGGAGACATCGGCAAGTCAAGCAAGCACACTGGGAAAGAGGACTGAGTGAAAGCCAGACCTAAATGCTCACACATACTTCTTATAAGATCTCTGCAAACTGATGGCCAGGCAAGCTGCTGCTTCTCATATGAGTAGAAACGGGATCCATGCTTGAATCTTGGTCCTGCGTGGGTGAGCAAGTAATTTGACTTCTTTAACACTCACTTTCCTGACCTGTAAATATAATATTTCTGACTTAGCTCTCTGAAAAGGTTTTATGAACTTCAAATGATATTTATCTAACATTTTTATAGAATATATAATATCATAATAAAATATCTCTCCATAGTACTACATGTGGAATCTCTATGCAACAGATATGCACTTGCTAATTCGAAAAGATGATTTATTAGTTGAAAAGTTCTATAAAATTATAATCTAAGTTTGTCTGGGTGGTTTTTTTCATTTGAAAAAAAACTGCATAATTAACAATCCTAAAATATTTACTTGTACTATAATACTTTCATCTCCATGTGTTTGTGCTTCTTAGACTTTTTTTCTTGTAACTGATATCTAGTCTCATAGCATTGTGGTTGGAGAAGATGCTTGATACGATATCAATTTTCTTAAATTTACCGGTTTGTTTTGCGACCCAAGATGTGGTCTATCCTGAAGAATGTTCCATGTGCACTTCAGAAGAAGGTGTATTCTTCTGCATTTGGATAGATTGTCCTCAAGATATCAATGAGATCCATTCTCATCTAATGTATCATTTAAGACTTGTGTTTTCTTATTAATTCTCTGTTTTGATGATCTGTCCATTGGTGTGAGTGGGGTGTTAAAGTCTCCTACTATTATTGTGTTACTGTCAATTTCTCCTTTTATGTCTGTTCGTGTTTGTCTTATGTATTGAGATGCTCCTATGTTGGGTGCATAGATATTTACAACTATTATGCCTTCCTCTTGGATTGATCCCTTGATCATTACGTAGTGTCCTTTCTTATCTCTTGTAATCTTCTTAACTTTGTCAATTATGTCTGATATGAGGATTGCTACTCCAGCTTTCTTTCACTTCTCATTTGCATGGAATATATTTTTGCATCCTCTCATTTTCAGTCTAAATGTGACTTGAGGTCTGAAGTGGGTTTCTTTTAGACAGTATATGTGTGGTTCTTGTTTTTGTATCCATTCAGCCACTCCTTATTGCCAAATTCAGACTTAAATTGAAGAAAGTGGGGAAAACCAGTAGACCATTCAGGTATGACCTAAATCAAATCCCTAACGGTTATACAGTGGAAGTGAGAAATAGATTTAAGGGACTAGATCTGAGAGACAGATTGCCTGATGAACTATGGACAGATGTTCATGACATTGTACAGGAAACAGGGTTCAAGACCATCCCCAAGAAAAAGAAATGGAGAAAAGCAAAATGGCTGTCTGAGGAGGCCTTACAAATAGCTGTGAAAAGAAGAGAACCAAAAGGTAAAGAAGAAAAGGAAAGATATACCCACTTGAATGCAGAGTTCCAAAGAATAGCAAGGATAGATAAGAAAGCCTTCCTCAGTGATCAGTGCAAAGAAATAGAGGAAAACAATAGAATAGGAAAGACTAGAGATCTCTTCAAGAAAATTAGAGATACCAAGGGAACATATCATGCAAAGATGGGCTCAATGAAGAACAGAAATGGTATGGACCTACAAGAAGCAGAAGATATTAAGAAGAGGTGGCAAGAATATACAGAAGAACTGTACAAAATATATCTTCATGACCCAGGCAACTATGATGGTGTGATCACTCACCTAGCGTCAAACATACTGGAATGTGAAGTCAAGTGTGCCTTAGGAAGCATCACTACGAACAAAGCTAGTGGAGGTGATGGAATTCCAGTGGAGCTAATTCACATCCTAAAAGGTGATGCTGTGAAAGTGCTACACTCAACATGCCACCAAATTTGGAAAACTCAGCAGTGGCCACGGGACTGGAAAAGGTCAGTTTTCATTCCAATCTCTAAAAAAGGCAATGCCAAAGAATGCTCAAACTACCACACAATTGCACTCATCTCACACTCTAGCAAAATAATGCTCAAAATTCTCCAAGCCAGGCTTCAATAATACGTGAACCATGTACTTCCAAATGTTCAAGCTGGATTTAGAAAAGGCGAGGAACCAGAGGTCAAATTGCCAACATCTGCTGGATCATCAAAAAAGCAAGAGAGTTCCAGAAAAACATCTACCTCTGCTTTATTGACTATGCGAAAGCCTTTGACTGTGTGGATCACAATAAACTGTGGAAAATTCTTAAAGAGATGGGAATACCAGACCGTCTGACCTGTCTCTTGAGAAACCTGTTTGCAGGTCAGGAAGCAACAGTTAGAACTGGATGTGGAACAACAGACTGGTTCCAAATAGGAAAAGGAGTATGTCAAGACTGTATATTGTCACCCTGCTTATTTAACTTATATGCAGTATATCATGAGAAATGCTGGTCTGGATGAAGCACAAGCTGGAATCAAGATTGCCAGGAGAAATATCAATAACCTCAGATACGCAGATGACACCACCCTTATGGCAGAAAGTGAAGAAGAACTAAAGAGTCTCTTGATAAAAGTGAAAGAGGAGAGTGAAAAAGTTGGCTTAAAGCTCAACATTCAGAATACAAAGATCATGGCATCTGGTCTTGTCACTTCATGGCAAATAGATGGAGAAACAGTGGAAACGGTAGCAGACTTTATTTTTTGGGGCTCCAAAATCACTGTAGCTGCTGACTGCAGCCATAAAACAAAAAGACGCTTACTCCTTGGAGGAAAAGTTATGACCAACCTAGACAGCATATTAAAAAGAGAGACATTACTTTGCCAACAAAGGTCCATTCAGTCAAGGCTTTGATTTTTCCAGTAGTCATGTATGGATGTGAGAGTTGGACTATAAAGAAAGCTGAGCACCAAAGAATTGATGCTTTTGAACTGTGGTGTTGGAGAAGACTCTTGAGAGTCCCCTGGACTGCAAGGAGATCCAACCAGTCCATCCTAAGGGAAATCAGTCCTGAATGTTCATTGGAAGGCGTGATGTTGAAGCTGAAACTCCAATATTTGGCCACCTGATATGAAGAGCTGACTCATTTGAAAAGGCTGTGATGCTGGAAAGATTGAAGGCAGGAGGAGAAGGGGAAGACAGAGAATAAGATGGTTGGATGGTATCACCAACTCGATGGACATGAGTTTGAGTAAACTCCAGGAGTTGGTGATGGACAGGGAGGCCCGGCGTGCTGCAGTCCATGGGGTAACAAACAGTCAGAGAGGACTGAGCAATTGAACTGAACTGAACTGAGCCAGTCTTTGTCTTTTGGTTGGAGCATTTAATCCATTTATATTTAAAGTAATTATTTATGTATATGTTCCTATTGCCATTTTCTTAATTGTTTGGGGTTGATTTTGTAGATCTTTTTTCTTCTGTTGTATTTCTTGACTATATAAGCCCCTTTAACATTTTTTTGTAAAGCTGGTTTAGTGGTACTGAATTCTCTTAACTTTTGCTTGTCTGAAAGGCTTTTTATTTCTCCATCAACTTTGAATGAGGTCCTTGCTGGGTACAGTAATCTCGGTTGTAGATTTTTCCCTTTTAGTACTTTAAATATATCCTGCCATTCCCTTCTGGTCTGTAGAGTTTCTGCTCAAAGATCAGCTGTTAAGCATATGGGGTTTCCCTTGTATGTTACTTGTTGCTTCTTCCTTGCGCTTTTAGTATTCTGTTTGTGTTTAGCCTTTGTTAGTTTGATTATTATGTGACTTGGTGTGTTTCTCCTTGGGTTTATCCTGTATGGGACTCTTGGTGCCTCTTGGACTTGATTGACTATTTCCTTTTCCATGTTGGGGAAATTTTCAACTGTAATCTCTTCAAAAATTTTCTCATACCCTTTCTTTTTCTTTTCTTCTTCTGGGACCCCTATAATTCAAATGCTTGTGTGTTTGATATGGTCCCAGAGGTCTCTGAGACTGTTCTCAGTTCTTTTCATTCTTTTTACTTTATTCTGCTCTTCAGAAGTTATTGCCACCATTTTATCTTCCAACTCACTGATTCGTTCTGCTTCAGATATTCTGCTATTGATTCCTTCTAGAGTATTTTTTTTAATTTCAGTAATTGTGTTGTTTGTCTCTGTATGTTTATTCTTTAATTCTTCTATGTCTTTGTTAATTGATTCTTGCATTTTCTCCATTTCGTTTTCAAGGTTTTTGATTATCTTTACTGTCATTATTCTGAATTATTTTTCAGGTAGTTTGCCTATTTCCTCTTCATTTATTTGGACTTCTGTGTTTCTAGTTTGTTCCTGTGTTTGTGCAATATTTCTCTGCTTTTTTCATTTTTTTTTTTTTTTGTAACTTATTGTGTTTGAGGTCTCCTTTTCCCAGGCTTCAAGGAAAGTTGAATTCTTTCCTTGAAAAAGGTTGAATTCTTTCTTCCTTTAGGTTTCTGCCCTCCTAAGGTTGGTCTAGTCGTTTGTGTGAGCTTCATATAGGGTTAGATCTGTGCTGAGTTTTTGTTTGTTTGTTTTTCCTGTGATGGGCAAGGCTGAGTAAGGTGGTAATCCTGTCTGCTGATGATTGGGTTTGTATTTTTGTTTTATTTGTTGTTTAGATGAAGCATCTTGCACAGGGTGCTCTTGATGGTTGGGTGATGCCAGGGCTTGCACTCATGTGGTTTCCTTTGTGTGAGTTCTCACTATTTGATACTCCCTAGGGTTAGTTCTCTGGTAGTCTACAGTCTTGGAGTCAGTGCTCCCACTCCAAAAGCTCAGGGCTTGATCTCAGGTCAGGAATGAAGATTCCACAAGTGATTTGTTATGGCATTAGTGAAATTAAAGCAAATATCCACAAATGAGAAACCAAAGATCAACCCCAGACAAATGGCAGTTAAAACATCAGGCAAATAATAATCAAAATAATGGAATACACACATATACATATACACCCATGAACAAAGTGAAAACAATCCAACAAAAATAAAGTACAGTAGATTGACTGAATAAAGGGAATAAAGGAAATTGAAAATTATATTTACCAGTTAAGAGCGAAACTAACTAAAGCACAAACTAGAAAACAAAACTAAAGCAAGGTGCCAATTGGGGAATGAAGCAATGAAAATAAAACTAACAAATATATTGAGAGGAAAGGAGACAAAACAAAAGAAAAAAAGAAAGAATAGATAAGCATAGATAAAGTGAAGAATAGGTAAAGTTAAATAGAGGTAGATAAAAAAGATTTATATAAGTTAAAGATTAACTGCAAGGGGAAAATAACTGTAGAAAAAGCAAACAAAGGAATAAATGTAGAAAAAATAATAATAGTTTTAAAAAATTAAAATTAAATAAAGAGAAAAAGAAAAGAAAAGAGGAAAACTCCACAGAACTTCAGAACCCCAATCTAGAGGCAGAGGTTTATGACAACAATAAGAAATGTGAATGAGGGAAAAAAAAACCACAACAACTCAAAAGCTTAATTGGATTTCTTAGTGCCAATAAAATCAACAACTACAACAGAGTAGGTGGGGAAGGAAAAAAAAAAGAAAAAAATCCGAAAGAATCTACAGAACAAGTCAAAAAATAAGAATAGTAAATGTTTTTCTTGAGTCACTGCTGTCAGAGTTTTCCTCGCTTGGAGTCACAGTCCACCTTACCTCCCTACGATGCCCTCCAACACTGTGCTGATCTCTGGACCTGCTGTGCGAGCAGCTCAGATTCTAATCTGATCCTCCTCCTGTGTGTTCTTGCCTCCAATATCCACAGCTATCAAAACTAGTGCGTTTTCTTTTGTGGGAGCTTTCAATGACCTTTTATATATTTCATAGACAGAGTCTGCCTAGTTGATCATATGAATTTAATCTGCAGCTTGTACAGCTGGTGGGAAGGTTTTGGGTCTTCTTCCTTAACCACGCTGCCGCTAAGTTTCAATTGTGGTTTTATTTCCACCTCTACATGTGGGTCGTCCACTGGGGTTTTGCTCCTGTGGCTGCCCTAAAGGGCTTGGGTTTGCCCCAGTGTGGGGCAGATGTGGAGGTGGTGCAGCTGCTTAGGTCGCAGGGGTTCTGGGAGCACCAGGTACTCAGGGGGTTTGGCGGCGAGGGCAGAAGGAAGTATAGTGCTCTAGAATGGTATGGTAACTGGTACTGGCCAATATGCTCCAGTATTCTTGCCTGGAGAACCCCCTCTCTGACAGAGAAGCCTGGCAGGCCACAGTCTACAGGGTCGCAGAGTTGGACACTACCGAAGCGGCCCTGCGTGCATAGATGCAAGACTTGCCTGTGGCAGCTCTGCCCCAGTGAGAGCTGAGCATGAAGGTGGCACAGCTGCTTGGCTTGCAGGTACCCTGGAGGCGCCAAGTGTGCAGGTACATGGACTGCCTCCGCCACAAGAGTTATGGCCCTGTCAGTCTTTTTTCAAGACTCTTGTAGCTGGTGATCAGAAGGTCTCTTTGGACAGTCTTTCTCTGCAGCTCCACCCATTCAGGGACTGGGGTCATTCTCTGTAGTTCAGTGTGCCAGTCATTTGATGGGCCAGCCTCTATTTTTCAGCTGCTGCCCCGCTGGCATATGGGGAAAGAGAGGCTATGGTGATGGCTCCACTCCCTACACATGACTCAGCAGTATCGCCTTGTTGCCATGGCCACCCGGCTTTCCTCCACAGGCATTTCCCACCACGATCTCCTCCCTCACACCCCCTCGATCTGTCTCTCTGCAGTCAATAGCAGCCCTCGCCCTGGGTTACTCCACAGTCCCTAAACTCCAGCTCCCAGCCGCTGCACCTTCCAGGGGACCAGCATTCCTGTCCAGGGTATGCATGGCTGTGGCAAGGACTGTCTGATTCTCATTCCATTTAGGCTGCCACAGATCCGCTGTTTCACTCCCAGCCTTAAATGTTTCTCCTCTGATACAGACAATTGCCCTGGTATGGGGATTGGACCCCTGCTTCAGGTCTCCCACCCGCTGAGGGCAGGTCCAGTTCTACTAACACTCCTATTTTTCCCCCTAGTTCCTTCATCCTACCGAGTTTTGTGTAGTTCTATATATTCTTTTCCACTGGTCAGGTACTCCTGTCTGCTCTCGGCTGGTGTTCTGCATGCCTTCTGTGTCTGAAGGTGTATTCCTGATGTATCTGTGGAGAGAGATGTACTCCATGTCCACCTACTCGTCCAAAATTTTGTTCTCCTGTTTATCTCCTACTTGTATTATAATAGTTTCAGATAAGGTAGCCTGAATTTTTACTCTTCATTTTGTGGCTATGTTATTGAACAGATTTGGTCTCCCTGTAATGTTTTCTCTAAGTGCCCAATTTTACTTTACTTTTACTTTCAGACAGTAAAGCTCAGGTCCATGTGAACCACAGCAAATGTCCTAAAATTCTGATGGTATAGTAGAATATAGTTTTCATTTCTGATTATTTCTGATAGTCTTGCTTCATGTGGTGGTGGTGGTTTAGTTGCTAAGTTGTGTCCACTCTTGCGACTCCATGGCTTGTAGCCCACCAGGCTCCTCTGTCCATGGGCTTCTCCAGGCAAGAATACTGGAGTGGGTTGTCATTTCCTTCTCCACTTGCTTCATGTGCCATTACATAAACTTGAAATTGTATTCTACAAATATTCCAGAGGCATATTTTGCTCATTCATCCTTTCATTTATGCATTCCATACATATCCACTGATTTGACCCCTTATGAACTGGGCATTAGTTGGTTGTTGGTGATACAAATTAAAACCAGACATGGCTTCCACTAGAGCCTATGTTCTAGTAGAGGAGATATCCACAATTAAGAAGAAAGTTGCCATGTAAAAGGATATCAGAAGTGGAAGCTCAGGGAAATGTGAAAGCATGACTTCTCACTTTCATAAATGTATTTTTTTTGACAGCAAACCCCAACAATTTTGTTGTACTTGAAAAGTCTTTAAGAACCTCATAATCTGCTTGACAGAGAAAGAAATGCCTTGTATGTACAAATTACTATAAAAACTGAAATATAAAGATTCCTTAGCATCAGAAGTCAAGACAAAGTTGACAATTTGTTTCTGATGTCCTACTACTGCCATATTTTTTTTGAATCATAATTTTGAGTTTTGTTTGTTCTTATTTTTGTAAGACCTCTTTCATCCCCTCCCCCCAATAATGTCTGTGAGGTTCTCATCTTTTGAGTCATTTAAAAATAACAATCACAATTTATTTTTCAGGATAATTTCATAGAAGATAAAATTGTGTTAACCACTGGAACGAAACAGTGTCCTAGGCCTTCTTTGTAATGTCCCTTATCATTACTAATTTGTATATCTGATAACTTTCTCATATGTATCATTAACTCACCAATATTTTAGACATTTCTTTTACCAATGTTTTTTCTGATTCATCTATTCATTCATCGAAATTTATTGGCACAGCCATTCTGTGAGACCTCTGCTGGGAGATTATAAGAACGTATATATGTATATATGGTTGGCCCTCGACAACACAGGGGTTAGGGGCCCTGAACAGTTAAAATGAAATCCAAGTATAACTTTACAGTTGGTCCTTAGCATATGCCATTCTGTGTCTGCAAATTCAACCAACTGTGGATCATGTAGTACTGTGGTACATATCCTTTGAAAAAAAATCCGTGTATAAGTAGACTTGTGCATTTCAAACTTGTGTTGTTCAAGAGTCAACTGCATACACATGCCTTCAAATAAACAATAGCCTAGTAGCATAAACAGCAAGTTCACAGGAGAGGAAACTATCTTTGCTAAATGCTGAATGAATTAAATGGTTCATTAAAAAAAATAAAGTAGTGAGAGAAGATTCAGAATTCCAGAGATAGACATTAATCAAATGAATCTGTTAAATACTATGGGCTTAAGAAATGTGGGTTTGATCCCTGGATTGGGAAGATTCCCCTGCGCTCTAGTATTCTTGCCTAGAGAGTCCCATGGATGGAGGAACCTGGTGGGCTACAGTAAGTCCATAGGATCACAAAGAATTGGACACAACTGAAGTGACTGAACATGTACGCAAGTGCACCTAATATATTAAAATCAGATATTACATATGAGAAGTGAAGACTTCTTTCTGCTTTAGGAAGTGTTTTCTTCACTCAGTCATGTCTGACTCTTTGTGACCCCATGGACTGTAGCCCTCCAGGCTCCTACGTACATAGAATTCTCCGAGCAAGGATACTGAAGTGGGTTGCCATTCCCTTCTTCAGGGGTTCTTCACAACCCAGGGCTTGAACCCAGGTCTCCCACACTGCACACAGATTCTTTACCATCTGAACCACCAGGGAAGCACCCCCCCCCACCCCTCACACACCTAAAAGAAAAGATTTGTCTGCAGGCAAGCTAATTCACAATTTTTCTTAGTTGTGGTACTGAGAGTCAGGCTCCCTCTAGCCTCTAATAGAAAGACTACAAAGTTTAAAAAATTAGACAGTTTCTTGGATACAGAACTATACAATATCTCATATTTTGATTTTTTCCTTATTGTTAATTACATAAATTATTTTTTGAAATGGAATTGCCCAAACCTGGGGTATGATGTTCTTCTAGTTACACATTTGTAGTGTAGTTTTTTTTTTTTTTATATAAATTTATTTATTTTAGTTGGGGGCTAATTACTTTACAATATTGTAATAGTTTTTGCCATACATTGACATGAATCAGCCATGGGTTTACATGTGTTCCCCTTCCTGGACCCCCCACCCAACCTCCCTCCCCATCCCATCCCTCTGGGTCATCCCATTGCCCCGGCCCTGAGCCCTTGTCTCATGCATCGAACATGGAATGGTGTTCTGTTTCACATATGATAATATACATGTTTCAATGCTATTCTCCCAGAACGTCCCACCCTCACCTTCTCCCTCAGAGTCCATAAAATTGTTCTATGCATCTGTGTCTCTTATTCTGTCTCGCATATAGGGTTATCGTTACCATCTTTCAAATTCCATATATATGCATTAGTATACTGTATTGTTGTTTTTCTTTCTGGCTTACTTCACTCTGTATAATGAGTATAGTATAAAGAGTATACTTCACTCTGTATAATGTAGTGTAGTTTTATAGTTGAAAGAGGAGTTATGTGCCAAATGGCCAAAGAGTCACCAAAGCCTGTGCATTCAATTGCTCAAACGTCCCTTGGCACATTGACTTGAAGAGGAAAATAGGTTTATACTGAAAATAAAAGAATCTGATAGAAATGCCAGGTCCCTAATGTTCCAAAACACGTGCTTATTCAACTCCATAACAAGTGAAAGTGTTCAGAGTCCTGTCAATGCTGAGCTCCCTCGTTTTATTAAGACTCCTATACACATCTAGATGTGTATAGTAAACACAAGTAAAAACACAAAACACAACCAAAAAAAAAAAAAACGCAGAAAACTAAACAAAACCTCTATGAATTTTTGATATTGTGATTTATAAGAAATCTATATTGGTTATTCAGATGATCAATATATATTCCTCACTGTTTTTAAAATTCTTGAAATTTCCTGTGATAAGAGCAATAAAGGTGTCTTTTGTTATGCTAATAAGGTGACTTCTGGAAAGCCTTTAGGTAACCTAAGGACAGGGGAAAAGGTCTGATTGCCAGGGGAAGGAACATGTATTAGAGGGTTGGAACTTTTAGTCCTCTCCAACCCACCCCACCCCCAATCTCTGGGGAGGGAAGAGAGGCTAGAGGTCAAATTCAACTGCCAAAGGCCAATGGCTTAATCAATTATGCCTATGTAAAGAACCCTCCACAAAACTCCCAAAGGAACAGGGTTTGGAGGGCTTCTGGATTGGTGAACACTTGGAGATTTGGGGAGAGTGGTACACTCGGAGAGAATGTGGAAGCTCCATGCCCTTTTCCTACCCACTGCTTGAAGCGTCTCTTTCATCTGACTTTCTGAATTATATCCTTTTGTAATAAACCAGCAATCTAGTGAGTAAATGGGTGTCCTGATCTCTGTGAGCCACTTGAGCAAATCAATTGAACCCAACAAGGGAGACTTGTGAACCTCTGATTTGTAGCCAGTTGGTCAGAAGTATAGGAAATATCCCGGACTTATAACTGACATCAGAAGCAAGGGAGGGAGGGCAATCTTGTAGGACTGAACCCTTAACCTGTGGAATGCGACACTATCTTTGGGCTGGTGTCAAAGAATTCACTTGACTGGGTGGGGGTGGGAGAGTAGAGGTTAACCTCATCCTTATGAATTAAAATTTGGATCTAGACACTTTTAGAATACAAATAACCTAATACCTTTTAAAGCATACACGTAAACTGAACACTTTTGTACCTTCCCTCATTAGCTCCCTTCAGAGTTTAGTCTTCCTGTGATGACACTGACAGCATGCTAGTACTGCATGCGAGCTGTCAATTCAGTCCTGTTGGACTCTTTGCGACCCTCTGGATTGTAGCCTGCCAGGCTCCTCTGTCCATGCGATTCTCCAGGCAAGAATACTGGAGTGGGTTGCCATTTGCTTCTCCAGGGGATCTTCCCGACAAGGAGATCAAACCCACCTCTCTTATGTCTGTGGCACTGGCAGGCAGGTTCTTTATCACTAGCGCCACCTGGGAAGCCCATGGAGTATCGCATGCTGCTGTTGCTGCGGCGGCGACAAGTCGCTTCAGTCGTGTCTGACTCTGTGCGACCCCATAGACAGCAGCCCACCAGGCTCCTCTGTCCACAGGATTCTCCAGGGCAAGAGTACTAGAGTGGGCTGCCATTTCCTTCTCTGGAGCATCGCGTACCTCTAGTATAATACGTACGTTCATGGAGTTATTATTATTATTAGTTATTATTATTATTAGTTACTATTCAGTGTTGACTGCCGCTATCATAGCACTAATTGTTTGAGTGGGCCTTAAGGGGAACAGATGCATGAGAAAGGAACAAAAGTACTTAGATTTACATTAAAAATTGTTAAATTATTTATACCTAACAGTCTGTGTGTTTCCTTATTTAGTGTGTAGAGGTCTTTAAGATGCTTAACATAATAAGTGAGGGAACAACAGGGCTAGTTTTAAACTGTGTTGATGACACCTAGTGTTCTGGGACAACTCTTGGCTCACAGAAAAACCAGAAATCATAAATAATCTTACATTCACCCAGGAAATTTCTACATATAATTTAGAACTCATTTTTTACTAGAAAACTCACTCAAATTGTGGAAAATGTCTTTACAATAATGACTTCCCTACTAAGTGCTTTTTGATTGCTTAGTTTTCCAACCAGTAAAATAGCCAAATCATTATGGTATATTTTTTCAAGCAGTTGCAAAAATAAATAGGTTTACTTCAGTCTCTTAACAAATTGTCCTTACGTTTAAAACATATATTAAAAAATGTTGGCTGGTGAGATCTTTAAGGAAACTATTTGGTTTCCCCTTTTTGACTCAAATAGATTTGGCCATATCTGCAGCACAGCACTTCTCTCAATGTGCTTCTAAATATGAAAAATTTTTTTCCTAGATAGCTTTGAAACTGATCTTGAAGGCAGTATCAGAGAATTTTTCATTTGCTTGTTTGATGGTTCTTTTTACTGTTTTGCTCCTAGTCAAGAAAATTCTCTTTTTAACTCCAAGACTTCTGACGATTTGCCTTTAAAATTTGCATGCGTGGCTTTTAAATGTTGCTGAAAAAGAGTTTCATGCAGTAATTGTTCAGTTTCTTTTTTCACACAGCAGATACTGAAATTTTGTCTAATTTGCATCTGCCCAATAATAAAACCTATACTTTAAATAAACATCTCAGTATATCCTATGATTTTATGTTGATGATTGCTGCTTAGCACTGAGTCACTAATCCTGGCTGAGAAGTAATATTATCTTTGCTTTCAATTTTTTTTTTTGTTTTTTTTGCTTGTTTGTTTGTGTGAAGCTTCAGGGAGTAGACAAAAAGGCCAAGTTTTCTAATAATCCAGAATAACTTCCATCCATTCTACTTTCCATCTCTTTTCTAGATACATTGCTAGTATACATGGGGTATGAGGAAGAACTGTCATCATCTCTAGAAGGAGAATTCTCATAGTCTAACAGAAGAGGTAATCTTATTCTAATAGACATGAGACCAGGCACTAAGAGGCCAGCAATGTGAGCAAATTATGAAAACTCAAAAGAGGGAATCTCGTGTGGACCGAAGAAGGGGAAACGAAAGTCTTCAAAGAGGAGGTGACAATTTAAAGTGGTTTTGGAAAATTAGTTTCCCAGGTTAGAAAAAGGAGAAAAATAGAGTATTCCATCCAGAATAAATATTATCATCACAGTGGGAAGAAAGGGACTAGCTATTTGAGTGAAGACTGGTAGCCTAATGTGATGTGGTTAGAGCAGCAGGTTTCAATCTTGGTTGTGATCAGAATCACCTATTAGGTTGTTTGTGGGATACACACTAGATCTACAGAATCACGTACCCCAGGGATACAGGGGTAAGACCTCCATATGTGGGTTATTTACAGAGCCTCACAGTTACTTGTGTTTGCTGACAAGATTGTGAATAACAGGACTGGAAGATCAAGTAACTTAAAGAATGTGAAGTACTATGCAGATGGCAGGTCAGGGCAGATTGGAAATTTTGAATGCCCAAGTATATATTTTGCCTATATTCTTAATTGTTCCCTGAATTTGCCTGACCATAAGAATTCCAAAGATCCTGATAAAAAGTCAACTTTGTTGGCCCCAATCCAAACCTACAAAATAAGAACAGACAAGGGAAGAGGCCTGGAGATTTCTCTTTCTTTCTCCCTTCCTTCCTTCCTTTCTTTTTTCTGTTATATAAACTGCATGCTTATGTCTCTCCCCACCCATCAAATTTATATGTTGAAGCCTAATCCCCAGTGTGATGTTTTCTGGAGATGGGGCCCTTTGGGAGATAGTACTCATGATGGGATTAGTGTCCTTCTAAGAAGAGAGAGCTTTCTTCTCTCACTGTTTGCCATGTAAGGACACAAGGAGAAAATGGCCACCTGAAAATCCAGTCCCTCCCTAGGAACCAAATCTGCCAGCACCTTGATATTGGTCTCAGTCTTGGGTCAGTCTCCAGAGCTGTGAGAACAATTACTTGTCATTTAAGCCAACCAGTTTATGGTAATTTCTTATAGCAATTTGTTATAGCACCCTGAGTAAAACTCTCCCTTCGTTCCTCCATTGTTTTTCTGTTTCCCTTACTTTCAAAAGAATTAAGATGATTTTCATGATTATTCATGCTGGGAAATTCTTTTTCCCAGTCAGTTGGGAGTCATTTAGACTTCATCAGAGTGAGATCTTTCATAAAGATCACCCTGGTAGAAATTAATTTCTTGAGGAAAGGAATGAGATTTAACTCAGGGAGATGGAATAAAGGTTTGCTGTATAATTTGGGGGCTGGCTGATTAGTGGGGACCTTGATTGATTCACTTTTTAGCTTTTGGTGTGAAACTATGTCCAACACATACTTGGTGCTCAGAAATGTGTTAAAATAATGAAGCAGATATACTATTTTAAAGGGCATTTTAATAGGTGAAATAATGAGGACTTGATGAAAAACTGAATCTAGAGTGGGGAGGAAGAAGCCCAGAACACCATTTTGAAATTTCTAGCATAAAATGTTTGATGAGTGGTAATACCACACATTGAGACAGGATCAAGTGTTATTTCTTAGATTCAAACTTGAGAAAAAGACTGTTCCTTAAAAAGAAAAAAGTTATCAGCAAATGACTTTGATTAAACACTACAGCATCTCATATAATTCCTCTCCCCTCTTTATACTTCTGTCAAATCATAGCCAAACCTCCAACACAAATCTCATACTTACACAAGTGATGCATACTGTCATGGAGTGATGAGTTATGCATTTACAGTGCACATCTTAGACTGGTAAAGCCAATTTTCACACCTGTCAGATCCTCTTCCCTTTGCTTCACTTTCCTTCCTTATTCAGAGCAACTATTGTTTCCTCTATAATAGCTTTCATACATTAAAACTCAAAGAGAGAAGGCATGACTGAATGAAATGATGGCTGTCTGGTTTTGTTACAGTATCTGCTGCAAAATCCTGAGTGAATGGTGTAACTTGGTGCTAGAATTTGAAACAGAAGGACAAAACTCTAATTGAATCTAATCTTCAAATAACCAGAGCAATAAAAGAGAAATAAGGGTGGAATTCAAAGCAGTTCAATTTGAGAACTCTTGTAGCTGCTCAGTTTGAGAACTCCACATAACAATTACCTGTGTATTAACAGATCATAGGTAGTCTTGATTTTTCACCTCAGTGAACATTTTTCTGGCAATAAAACAAGCAGTACTATCTTTCCTTATTACAGTAAAACTGCCACTGGGCTTCATTTAATAAAAATTAACTGTGAATAAATTACAGCATCAAATTATGCACCATGGCATGACTTGGTGTGAAAAATCTAGGCAGCTGCAAGACTCCTTGAAGTTAATCCAAGCTGAGCTCAGTAGAAAAACCCTTAATTACTTCCTGGAACCCGTGGATCTATTCTCAGTTCCTGGTGCCACTGGGATCACAGTTTAGATGAATTACCAGTAAATGCTTATGAAAGACAGCAGTGGGAATGCACTACAGAAATGGGGGTCACATCTTTTTTTTTTTTTATTCTTGGATTTGCCTCTCAGCTTTATTAGTAAGTGTGTCTCTACAAATTGGTTTGAGAAATCACAGCTGGATTTAGAAAAATCTACATATTGTCTTTGGAAGGAAACAGACTCTCTGAGTTCTACCTCCCATAAAGAACACGCTTCCCTTCTCTGTCATTTCTGCAGATGGTCAGCCTTTGCTTATAAATAGCTCTATGACCAGAGCTTATTACCTCCCAAAGCAGCTTATACTTACTGTAGGATAAAAGTTTTAGAGACCGTAGTCAAAATCTATCTGATTTTTATAGTCTTTCTAGATCTAGTTCTGTGAATATGAACAGAATTTCCCAAATTTGTGTGACTAATATCACCTGGTGCACTTGCTAAAACTGTCAATTACATGACCTTTTCCCCCAGAAAATTCTAAGCCACGAAGTCTGAATTTGGTCTCAGGGATCTGAATTTTATTACACACATCAAATGACTTTTGCTCAGGGATCAGTTTGGGAAACACTTCTCTAACCACTTCTCAGACACAAAGAATCACCTGGGGATCCTGTTAAAATACAGATTCTGGTTTAATGAATCTAGGATGAGACCTGAGATTCTGAATTTCTAAGGAGCTCCCAGGTGATGCCAGTACTGCTGGTAGGCGGACCATGCACTGAGTCTCAGGACTCAAGAATAATGTCAAACGTTTCTTTTAGGATGATAGTTCTTAACATATTATTGAAGAAAACAGTTTCTCCTTAGCTTCTGTTTCTCTAATCACCAAGCTAAAAGCCTTTGATTGCTTCAGTAATTTCTCATACAGTGTAGATATGCTGTAGTCTCCACACGCTTTATCATATCTTTCATCATCTTGGTTTTCTTCTCCTGGCTTTATCTAGTTTTGCTAATATCTATCATAAAATATAATGTACATAATCTAATACAATTCTAACATGCCTTGAAATTGGTACTGTTTTGTTTTTCTTATAAATTAATACAATTTCCATCAAATTGTTAGGTTGTACTAATTTTATAATCTGCCAAAATCTTAAAATCTTCTTTGCTTAAACTGCTTCTAAGGATGGTCTTTAGAAGCTGACTTAATTTCATTTTGGTGGGTATATACAGGATCTATGGGAAGATCCCCTGGAGGAGGGCATGGCAACCCACTACAGTATTCTTGCCTGGAGAATCCCATGAACAGAGGAGCCTGGCGGGCTGCAGTCCACAGGGCTGCAAAGAGTCGGACACGACTGAAGCGACTTAGCACACATACTGATTTTATATGTTATCTCTGTTAAGTTTTACATTTCTTTTATTCTTTGAGAAAATTTTCAGTGTTGATTATGTCACCTGCAATAGCAGCTATCCTTTCCAACTTTATTTCATTTCTCCTCATTCTTCATTAATGTCTTTTTTGGAATGCTGAAAAAAATACAGTATTTGCTAACATGTTAATGGAGATGACTAATGTAAAGTGACAAGTTGTTGTCTTCTAGTGCAGTTTTTAAACAAATGGCTTTTAACATGGCTCTACTGGTATTTCAGCTTCCACAGTTCTTTGTTGTGTGGGATTTCTTTGCATATTGCAGTTAATTTACCATCCCTTGACACTACTCTCTAAATGCAAATAGCAGTCCCTGTACATATTCCTGAGGCTTATGCAATGGTTCAGTGATAAACATCTGCCTGCAATACAAGAGACACAGGAGACACGGGTTTGATCCCTGGGTTGGAAAGATCCCCGGGAGGAGGAAATGGCAACTTATTCCAGTATTCTTAAATGGAAAATACCACAGACAGAGGAGCCTGGCAGGCTACAGTCTAAAGGGTTGGAAAGGGTCAGACACTACTGTGTGACTAAGAATGTATCTATTCCCAAATATTGCCAGAGTACTAGACCCTCCATGATTGAAAACTGTCCAGCCTGTATTTTACTTTCTTTGCAGAGTATATTATAGGAATCTTTACTCGATATTTTTCTGAAATCCAGACTCTTTGTATTAAACTAAGACCATTCCTTCCTCCATGATTTGGACAACAGTTCATTCACCTACACACACATCTTGCTTATTTGAGCAATAGTTTGATAATCTAGACTTGCTTCAATTGCTGCTGTTGCAACAATTTTAAATGATATGTCAGAAACTTTTCCCAGCCCCAATTAATTTCCTTAAATTACTTTAGCTCAGACTCCAAAGGCCAAAACTTTTCCAAATTTCTTTTTTAGACATTATTGAAACTATAAGGTGGTGATCTCCCTTGCTTCAATAAGTTTAATGCACTCTGTTTGGTTAACAGGTTTCCTTGGTAGTCTTTGTAAGGGAGCTGACAGTGTTATTCACAAAGACTTTAAACTATTCCTCGTGGGCTTTTGATTATCTTGATTTATGAATACTGAATATTTGCTTTAAGTTTGTTAATGATTGATATGTACTTTTGCAGTTATTTAGGAGGAAAAGAAAAGAAACGGAAAAAGACAAAAGAAGTATCGATGAAGATGGTTGAAAGGAAATGATCAAGAAGAGGATTAGGTATACAGAGAAGAAAATGAAGACAAAAGAAACAAGAAAAGAAGAGGGAAATCATTATAGGAAGTATGTAATGACAAAGAGGAATAAGGGAAAAGACAAAAATATGACTAATTATCTTTTTTTTCCTCCCTGTTTTTTTCATCATGGAAATAGGTTGTGACTCCTTGTTCTCAGGCAGCATGATTTCAGCTACAAATATAGACAAGAAGGAAGACAATGAGAATAATCAGGGTATTAGGGAATAAATACAAGGACATCATTGGTGACTTCACTCAAAGAAGGCTTCTTTTGCAGAGAAGGCATACTCCTCTGCAGAGATAGCTCTTCCCACCCAGTAATCTAGTGAGCAGTGTTTGGGACTAGACCAGCTCAGGACCCCCAGAATGTGACACAAAATGAGCTATAATTAATATTTACTAGTTTATTCAACAATTAGTTGAGGCTCATTCTTTTTGACTTTTCCTAGCCAATTTATGTAGTATTTTTTGTTTCATTATTACTAATATATATCTATTTAGGTCCATACTACTCCAGGATTCTTGGGTTCAATCCCTAGGTTGGGAAGATCCCCTGGAGAAGGGAAAGGCTACCCACTCTAGTATTCTGGCCTGGAGAATTCCATAGACTGTATAGGGTCACAAAGGGCCATACTACAGGAAACTATTTACTATCTTTTTAGAAAATTGAGATATTTATCTCTTTTCTAGTTCTTTTCTTCTATAATAGAATATCTTAAAAATATTGCTAGTCATTTTAAAATAACACTTTAAGTGTTTAAACTCTAAAAGTGTCATCTGCCTAATGATGCATAATTTGGATGCTTCTAATGAGTAAATTTATGCAGTTGAGGAGTGTGTGGCCCAAAACGTTTTGTTAAGAAGTCTAAATGACATGAACAGATATAAACAATTCTGAAAATAAAATTATTCTGAAATAATTTTCTACAATGCGGAATAACATTTAACTTCTGGGCCTTTTATTTTTGTGGATACAGGACAGTCATTCATTCATTCTTCATTGTTTCAAGTATACATGTTCTCATATTCTTCCTAAGCCATTGTATTATAAAGTATCCTATTCCTTCTTATAGAATCCAGAGTGAATTCTTGTTCTACCTATGGAGACCACTGTGGTTCTGTTCATTTAAAATCTTTTATTTGTTGAATATGGAGCATATGATAGAAGCAAAGAAATTAATCTCAGTGGAAAACCAGTTTGTTAACCTAAGCAAACTACTTCATAAGAAGTAGATGCCACAGCTTCCCCCACTGCAGAAATTCATGCTAAATGAGCCATTATAAAGCAATCAAGAGTATCTTAAACTGTGGACCCTGGCTGCATTATTAACATGAGGAGCTCTTCCAAAAACTGAAAGCCAGTAACCAGATGTATGTGAGCTGGAACCAGTTTATGTGGATTTGAGAATGCAGCTAAGACAGGATGCAGGCATAAGGTGAGGAAGGAGTGAATGGCAGTGTATGTAAATCCAGTATTATAAACTCAGATCTAAGCAAGGCAGACATCAGTTCCAAAAAATTCCTTTCTAAACAGGGCAGACCTTTTGTATGACCTTATGAATTGAAAACAACAGAGGGGACACTGGTGAGAAAGATGAGTAATGACCACAAGCTAAGGCCAGAGAATTAGTATTTCCAGCCTATCAGAGGGAGTTTAATCTGTAGTCAGTCAAGCAGAGATACTGTACAACATTGGTGTAGGTCAAGAAGTTTCAGCATGATGTTCTCACAGGCACCTGGGGTTTTCAACACTCCCAGAAACCCATCATCAGGCATTGATAACTGCTGGGAACTATTTCCAAATTCCACTTTCTAAGAGGTTGTTAGTCGCTCAGTTGTATCCAACATTTTTTGTGACTCCGTGCACTGTAGTCCGCCAGGCTCCTCTGTTCATGGGATTCTCCAGGCAAGAATACTGGAGTGGGTAGCCATTTCCTTCTCCAGGGGATCTTCCCAACCCAGGGATCAAATCCGGGTCTCCCACATAGCAAGCAGGTTCTTTACCATCTGAGCCACCAGGGACAGAAGCCAAATATGAATACAGTTTTGGGTAGTGTATGTACTAGTTGGGGTTTAGCCTGATGGTGTGCATAGATCATTCCCAAATGGGGTTAAATAAGTCATAACTGACATCAAGATATGCTGGTGATATGAGGTAGAGGGTGGAGAGTGGTTAAGAGTAGGCAGCTTCCCTCTGTGGGTATTCTGGTGGAGAGGTCATCATTCTTTCCTCATAGTTTCTATTTCTAGGTCCTAAGGGGAACTGTTAGCTACAATCAAATATCCTTTGTCATCACTGTTATTCTGTCATAAACCAGACTACAATCAGAGCCTTCTTTTATAGTGTTTAATGAAGTTATCCTGTCAACTATGTGAACTATGTATTATCGGTTTTCACAGATCAAAAAAAATAATGAGGTACAGAGAGGTAAACACTTTTCCTTGTTTGACTCCAGCTTCTGTGCTCCTCTTCAACACATCTTATTTTGGAGACATTCTTTTTATATCTCCCATATCACACAAAGCAACTGCATACATTCACTTCAGAAATAACCCTTCATAACATAGAATAATCCGTGGTAATTAGGCAAATTAAGAACAAACCAAGGTCCTATATTCTTACATACTGATACCTGGAGGAAAGATAACTTCTGAGACTATGTCCATAAACATGGTCAATGATAGTAGTATATATCACTGTAAAACCTGATAGCATGATCCTGTGGTATGATCCCATATAGATCACAAATAAGTTATATGAAGTAATTTGTATTTTTATAAATGCTATCCTCCTAGATGAAACAACAGCAGCAATCATATTCTCTTAAATCATTATAGCTGCTTATGCTGTTGTGTTTTTCATAACTGACTATAGGTCTTAATCCGGCACTAACACTTAGCAGACCATAGCAATATCTCTTCTGTGCTCTGTTTAACATCTCAGCATTAAAGTTTTATGAATGACTGCAAATAGATATCTAGTGCCAAGGCTGGCCCCAGTTGCTATTGTTCAGCAGTGTTTGCTCTGCAGCAGTTTTCTGAGCTCTGCAAACATATCTTCCATCTGGCAGCTGGCTATGTTTTAAATTTTTCTCTGTAAAAGCCCTTAGGCAGTGCCATTTCATAGATTTTGCTATTCAGCCCAAGTGAATAGCCTATCAGAATCTTCTGAAGAAGTCCTAGTGATCAGTATTATTGATGAACTACAGAAAAATTACATGCATGTATTAGAATATTCCTCACTAATTAACAGAATTGTCGGAAAAACCCTTAAATGCAAAAGAATAAGCTTGTTCAAAAAATTATTTTTATTTTTCTCCTTATTAATGGTGCATTGACATGCTTTGCCTTTCCGTCTTACAATTTAAGTATCACTGGTTACCCTGCATCTCTAAACTCAGCTGTAATCTGAGGTAAAGCTGGTCAAGTCAACCACCTCTTCTTCACCTTTTATACAGTCTGGGAATTTATGTTGGTTCTTACAGACTCAGTATGCAGTGTGCCATGGATGACATTCCAGTCCATCTGAGCTTTTAGCACTGCAGTATTTCAAATTCCTGGTCTTACATACCATAGTGACTCATTTTCACAGAGGGACTCCTGCTTTGGATTTTCCATTTACATGAAAACAGGTCTGTTTCTTTTTAATATTTACACCTGCCTATCTTATTCCAGGTGACTTCTCCAGAAAAAGAGGCTTGTGGGCATATCTACTATTAGTTGATTCAAATAGCATTTTTTTTTTTTTGACAGATAGTGCTTTTTAAAAGAACCGATTTAGTTTACTAAGAATAACACAGACTTGGATGTCAAAACTTTGGCCTTTGACCCAGTTCTATGTCTAATTAACGATTTTGGTTTAAGCACCCACCAATCTAACCCTAGATGTCAGTTTCCACATCTGTAAAATGTGGAAAGGTGGGTCTTCAGAATCTGTTTGGAAAAAGCAGAAAAGTTTACTCAGATACTTAACACCCAAGAATGAAAAAAATACAGTCTTCTAACATCTGAGAAGATTGTTCTCCTTAACTCCATAAAGGAAAAGCAACGTGCAGTGTAAAAGAAATGTCACTTTCTGGACTTGAATTTAATCTCATGGTAGGTTGCCCTAAATTCTCCATAAATAAGACAATTCCTAAGGTGTCCTTCAATTACAAGTAAGACAATAATTCACTTTAGTTAGGAAAGCACAGTCAGTCAAATAATCAACTGATGTAGTCTATGATATTAACTGACTGATTTTATAATCAAGCTCGTTTGCATGACATTAACAATAATTAATATGGAGCATCAAGTTTTTTACACAATTCTAGCTTCAAAGTTCATCTACTATAGCACACAAAATTCCTGCTGGAAGGTAAAGATAATCTATCACTAAACATCTCCCTAGATTAAATAAACAAAGTCTTTCTATCATATAGGAGACATGATTTCGAATCTGATATATTGGTAGCATTATAAACAGAGAGATAAACAAGTTATTGGTTTTGTAGGATAAAAAGAAAATTTTAAAGTAGAAGTGTCACAGTAAGATGATGCAAAACAAAATTTTTTTTTCATTTTACACAAATTCTTCCTAAAAGTCAAAAGAACTAGTATCAAAGGATTTGGAATAGAAGTTGAATCAATTTGGGTTCATCACTTTCACATACTACTACACATGAAATCTACAGAGAGTTATTTTAAAAAACTCATTTTCTTTAAGTGTTAAATCTTCCCATGATTAAAGTGCTATGGGTCTAATCCTTTTTAAAATGTAAATTCTTATTACATAAAATGTGAGGAATATTAAAATTTATTAAAATAATATTCTATTCTTAATGAATACTAATATTTGGGGATTTTTCTTTTATTATTTTGTGTGTATTTATTTGATCAATTTTGTAAAATTGATATTGGGCTTCCCAGGTGGGCACAGTGGTAAAGAATCTACCTGCCAATGCAGGAGGTACAATGATTCCTGAGTTGGAAAGATTCCCCGGAGAAGGAAATGGCAACATACTCCAGCATTCTTGCCTGGAAAATTCCATGGACAGAGGAGTCTAGCGGGTTACAGTCCATAGGGTCGCAAAGGGTCGGACACACACACAACACAAATATAAAAATATATTTTTATGTCAAGCAGAGACATTACTTTGCTGACAAAGGTCCGTCTAGTCAAAGCTGTGGTTTTTCCAGTAGTCATGTATGGATGTGAGAGTTGGACAAGAAAGAAAGCTGAGCACTGAAGAATTGATGTTGGAGAATATGGTGTTGGAGAAGACTCTTGAGATTCTCTTGTACAGCAAGGAGATCCAACCAGTCAATCCTAAAGGAAATCAATCCTAAATATTCATTGGAAGGACTGATGCTGAAGCTGAAGCTCCAATACTTTGGCTACCCGATGCAAAGAGCTGACTCATTGGAAAAGACCCTGATGCTGGGAAAGATTGAAGGCGGGAGGAGAAGTGGACAACAGAGGATGAGATGGTTGGATGGCATCACCGACTCGATGGACATGAGTTTGAGCAAGCTCTGGGAGCTGGTGATGGACAGGGAAGCCTGGCATGCTGCAGTCCATGGGGTCGCAAAGAGTCGGGCACAACTAAGTGACTAAAGAGAACTAACTTTATTTAACCATATGTTATGAGCATTTCCTATTGCATTAAATATTTCTCAAAAACTAAAAGGAAGATTGAATTATTTTATCATGTGGATATTATCCACATGATATCATGTGAATATTTAGTATCCACATGTTATGTGGATATACCAAAGTTTTTAAACATTTTCATAAAACAGATTTTATTTCATCATACTAGTTGTAAACAAGATAGAGTTTTACTATACGAGAGACACTATTCCATCTTACATGTATTAATAGATTTAATTCTCTTAATAAACATATAAGATTGGTGCTCTTATTTTTCTTAATTTATTGATAAGGCAATTGAGTTGACAGGAAGTTAAATAAGAACACCAACCTCACCTACCTCTTAATAAATATGCTAATATGCATACTTGTTGGGGCTTCCCAGGCGACGCTAGTGGTAAAGAACCTGCTTGCCAATGCAAGAGACATAAGAGATGCAGGTTCTATCCCTGGGTTGGGAAGATCCCCTGGAGGAGGGCATGGCAACCCACTCCAGTATTCCTGCCTGGAGAATCCAATGGACAGAGGAGCCTGGCAGGCTATGGTCCATAGAATCACAAAGAGTCAGACTGGACTGAAGTGACTCAGCATGCATGCATACATGCATACCTGCTAACAAATCCATTGATAGCATCTGCTAGCAGAGGAGTCTTTATTACGGAATATTTTTAGTGGGATATACCCAGCTGTCTAGAATTGTTTATGGTAAATAAACCTCTAGCTGTAGGGAATAGATAGTATATGTTATAAACACATGAGGATTAGTGTACAACAGAGTGACTATAATTAATAATACTGTATTATAGGAGATGAAACTTGTCATTCATCCCTGCCCCAACTCTTTGTCATCTCTCAAGTCTTTGTGCTTGTCCAGCCTATTATATTGTTAATAGCTCCCAGCAGTTGAAGATATGTCAAGACCTGCCTGTGTTCTTAAGGGGAGAATATCAGTACCTAGATTCAGGCTGCTTGGAAGCCAGACCCTCAGGCAGCAGCTTTTAGACCTACACAAATATATACAGTCCTGTGCATCCACAAACATAAGCCCTGTTGGCCAGGCAATCTGGCATTATTCCTTGGGTGGTATTTGCAAAAACAGGTTCCAGATGAGTATATAGCTCTTTTTTGGGAGACACCAGCAAGTTGGAGTAAGGATCAGGATGGCATCCACAGCCTACCTTTCTCGAAAGCAGCTCTGTAGTTCATTAGCTGTGTCCCAAACCTGAAATCTGTCCCTCTTACTGAAGCTTCAGAATGAGTCAAGAGGACTCCTTCACAGACAGAATGAGGGATGTGTTTTATCTGCTGTCTGCAAAATGCTATGGGAGTGGCAGCCTGCCAGGGTCTGTCTCTCCAATTGCCAGGGTTCCATAGGATCCAGGAGTGCAAGTCTTTCTGGTCAACAGAGCCGGGTGACCAAGGGGTGTCCCCTGGTCAACATCTTCAAATACTGGGGAGCCAGATGTAAAAACCCGGGTAACACCACATGTCAAGCTCCCCTCCAGGAGACACTGGCATGCTGGAACATGGCAGAGGGAAAGGGTGAAGATACTATCCACTCTCCAAGATCTCTGGAAAGAATTATATTCATCTCTAGATGTATCTTTAATTAGCAGCTTGCCCCCTAGGCCGTAGTCATAATGATTAGCTATTCAGCCTCCTTCACAGAAAGATTTATCTCCTCAAATTGTTACCTCTTGCTGTACCCTGGGGGTTGTAGCTGTTTAAGATCTCTTCTCTATTGACTATGGACTTCCCTGGTGGCTCAGACAGTTAATAATCTGCCTGCAGTGCAGGAGACCCGGGTTCGATCCCTGGGTCTATTGGTTATAATAGTCCCTTAGAACTCATGAGTGTAAGACTTGCTAGCCATGACCATCAGGCAACATAGAGGTGTCCCTTGGTAGTAACTTTAAAAATTGAGGTATCAGACAAAGGTACTGTTTGTTCATGGGGTTCTTGCAGCAAGAATACTGGAGTGGTTTGCCATTCCCTCACATTTTGTCAGAACTCTTTAATATGACCCGACCACCCTGAGTGTCCCTACGTAGCATGGCTCATAGTTTCACTGAGTTACTGATCAAACCAGTCAATTATAAAGGAAATCAACCCTGAATATTCACTGGGAGGACTGATGCTGAAGCTCCAATAGTTTGGCAACTGGATGGGAAGAGGCAATTCTTTGGAAAAGACCCTGATGCTGGGAAAGACTGAAGGCAAAAGAAGAAGGGGTGGCAGAGGATGAGATGATCAGATAGCATCACTGACTCAGTGGACATAAGTCTGAGCAAACTCAAGGAGATAGTGAAGGACAGGGGAGCTTGGACCACTGCAGTCCATAGGGTCATAAAGAGTCAGATATGATTTAGTGAATTAACAGCAACAACAACAGACAAAGGTACACGCTCCTTTTTGGGTGACATCTATCACTACAGTCACATGCGAACAAGAATCCAAGTTCCCCTGGTATTCAGAAGCAGGCATTCAAGAGGCATCCCCAGGATAGCAGCTGCAAAGATCAAGGTTCAAGATGAGCCTGAAAGATTCCTTCTGACAGATACTGGTGTGTTGGAGGAAGGCAGAGGGAGAATGTGAAAATGTCCCTGCTAGTCTCCATCTCCATAGAGTGGAGATGGAGAGCCTCCATTTAGCAGGCTCCTAGATGTGTGTGTTAAGTGAGATGCTTGCCTTTTAGGCCGCCACTTTAATACAAGCAAATGAGTCTTCTTCATTTTAAGTTTAGGTGCAATGGACTATCTCTGAAATGGAATTTGGGTGGACAAGTCTGAACACGTGAGCCCTTAAGAACTGTCTCCCAGATCACTATAATCTTGATGGTCTTGGAATGAAAGCTCTGTTCATTTTAAAGTTATGTGATTTGGGGCTCAATTCTGAGGTTCAGGTCCCAAAGTAGAGGGGCCTCATGTGTAGTTTGAACCTGATAAGTGGTATTGAATCACTCTCTCCACTTCTATTCAACGCTGTATTAAATGTCCCAGCCAGAGCAATAAGGTAAGAAAAAGAAAGAAAAGATACACAAATTGGAAAAAAAAGTAAAATTGTCCCTACTTGCGGATCACATAAATTTATACATTTTAAAACCTAAAAACTCTATCAAAAACTGTTGGAACTAATAAATGAATTCAGTAAAATTTCAGGGTACAAAATCAATATACAAAACTCTCTTGCATTTCTATACACAAATGGTGAACTATCAGAAGGGAAATTTTTTAAAATTCCATTTACAATTCCTTCAAAAAGAATGAAATACATAGAAATAAATTTAACCAACACCTGTATATTGAAAACTATAAGACATTAGGAGACAAATAAAGGTACAGATATTGGTGTTCATGGATTGGAATAATCAATATCACAGAAATGTCCATACTACCCAAAGCCAGAGTTGGACATGACTGAAGTGACTTAGCATGCATGCATTCACCACCCAAAGCAATGTAAAGGAGGTAAACATAATTTCTATCAAAACTCCAATATTTTTTTTCAAAGAAAGGAACAAATATCCTAAAATTTATATGGAACCACAAAAACCCCCAGATAATCCAAGTAATCTTGAGAAAGAACAACAAAGCTGGAGGCATCATATTCATTGATTTCAAATTATATTACATAACATCTGGTCCTATCACTTTACGGCAAATAGATGGGGAAACAATGGAAACAGTGACAGAGTTTATTTTCTTGGACTCCAAAATCACTGCAGATGGTGACTGCAGATATGAAGTTAAAAGACACTTGCTCCTTGGGAAAAAAAAGCTATGACAAACCTAGACAGCATATTAAAAAGCAGAGACATCACTTTGCTGACAAAGGTCTACCTAGCCAAAGCTATGGTTTTTCCAATAGTCATATATAGATGTGAGAGTTGGACCATAATGAAGGCTGAATGTCAAAGAATTGATGCTTTCAATCTGTGGTGCTAGAGAAGACTGTTGAGATTGTTTGATCTCCTTGAGTCCCTTGGACTGCAAGACCAAACCAATCAATCCTAAAGGGAATCAACCCTGACTATTCATTGAAAGGGCTGATGCTGAAGCTGAAGCTCCAATACTTTAGCCACCTGATGTGAAGAGGTGACTCATTGGAAAAGACCTTGATGCTGGGAAAGATTGAGGGCAGCAGGAGAAGGGAGTTACAGAAAATGAGATGGTTGGATGTCATCATCAACTCAGTAGACATAAGTCTGAGCATCACTCCAGGTGATAGTGAAAGACAGGGAAGCCTGGCATGCTACAATCCATGGGGTCACAAAGGGTTGGACACAACTAACTGAACAACATACTAATTAAAACAGTATGACATTGGCATAAAAATAGACACTAATCAATGGAACAGAATAGAGAGGTCAGAAATAAATTCACATATATATGGCCAATTAGTTTATGGCAAAGGTGTCAAGAGTAAACAATGGGGAAAGGAGAGTCTCTTCAATAATTGTGTTGGGAAAACTGGACAGCCACATGCAAAAGAACGAAACTGTACCACAGTCTGACCCCATACACAAAAATTAACTTAAAATGGATTGAAGATTTGAATATTTATACCCAAAACCATAAAACTCCTAGAAGAAAGCCTTGGTGGTAAGCTCTTTGGCATAGGTCTTGATGATTTTTTTTTAATCCAAAATCAAAAATAATAGTGACTAAAGTAAAAAGAAATGTAGGATTGCAGCATACCAAAAAGCTTCTACACAGCAAAGGAAACCATCAACAAAATGAAGAGCCAGCCTACTGATTAGGAGAAAATATTTGCAAATCATAAAACAGTAAATAACAGTAAATTATACAATACAACAGTAAATAACAAACAAGCAATCTAATTAATGAATGGACAGGAGATCTGAGTAGGTATTTTTCTAAAGAAGACATCATAGAGATGGCCAACACGTAGATGAAAAGACTATTATTACCCTACACTACTAATCATCATTAATGAAAACTATGATGAGATAGCACTTCACACCTGTTAGAATGGCTGTTATAAAAGAAAACAAGAAAAAGCAAGAGTTGATAGGTATGTGGAGAAAAAGGGACGCTTGTGCACTGTTAGTAGCAATTTAAACTGGTGCAGCCACTATAATGCGTGCATGCTCAGTCATGTTTGACTCTTTGTCCATGTAATTTTCCAGGTAAGGATACTGGAGTGTGTTGCCATTTCCTTCTCCAGGGGATCTCCCTCACCTGGGGATCAAATCTGCATCTCCCACATTGCAAGCGGATTCTTTACCACTGAGCCACTAGTTAAGACTATACACACACACACACACATATAAATAACAAAACATTATTCAGCCATAAAAAAGAATATAGGCTTGCCATTTGCAGCAACATGGATGGACTTTGAGAGCATTATGTCAAGGGAAATAAATCAGGGAAAGGCAAATACTGTATAATCTCTCTTATACATGGAAGCTAAGAAACCAACAATAATAACAACCAAAATCCCACAGAAGCCAGTTGATAGATTTAGAGGACAGACTGGAGGTTGTCAGAGGTGGGCAGTGGAGGGATGGGAGAAATGAGTGAAGAGGGAATAAAATTATTAAAATTTGTTTTAGTTTTAATAATCTGTTACAGATGTATGACATAACTTCATTGAAGGGTGTAGGGAAAATCTGTACTGTATATTTTAATATTGCTGAGAGTAAATCTTAGAAGTTCTCATAAGAAGAAAAATCTCTGTGTGGTGACTGATGTTAATTAAGACTTACTGTGGTGATTGTTTTGCATTATATACAAATATCGAATCATTATGTTGTACAGCTGAAACTAACAGAATATTATGGATCAATTATACCTCAATTTTTAAAAGCATATAGGTTAGAAAGTTTGAAAATAAATTAATTTCTGAAATAATATGAACACTTATCTTGGTAATTGGGTTAAAGTAACTGGATGGTTTTTCAAATGTTCTCATAAGCGTTGCAAACCTTAAGACATTCTCTATTTAATCAGGCAAATTACAAATTCAGAGGTTTGAATGTAACATTACATTAATAAATGTGAAGATGGAGGGCAGTAGCAGAGCTTTCAATTTTTAATTATATATTTTAGTTTTTCACTGTTCCAATGAAGACATGGCTCTGGGAATGCAGATTGAACAGACTGGCTCAGCAATGCCAGAATAGATTTAGTATTTAAAGTTCACTCAAATACCAAAAGGCCCTAAGGTTTTCTTCTGCATTAAAACAGCAAATTCTAGTACATTGGAAATTAGAAGAGAAAAGAGTACCTCAGCATCTTACTCATACAACTCTTTAACGTTCTCATGAATAGCACTGTCTTTCAGAGTGTTTTTGCAGATTAGATTAATCTATAATACATTTTGACTATGTTTAATAATATCTAATTGATAAAAATTAGTTGGTCAAAGTTAATATATTTTTCACTGATTTGGACAATTTCTATATTCATTCTCCAAATAGACACTTAAAACATTGGTCTGGTCTACATCTTTCTAACAAATGTATGAATTTCATAATAAATTAAATCAAAATTTGTTTTTATTTTCCAAGATTTAGTTGTTGATTGCTTTAAAGGAATAGCAATTTATCAATTGTTTTAGATTTTTTTTTCTGGACTAAGCATTATTAAATTTCTATAGAGGTGTTCTGAGATAGGAGAAATTGACCTTCTTGAAGTGTTCGTAAGTAGGGAAATTCAACTACTTTATTTTTCTCAGATTAACCAAAGTTCACACTGTATATTTCTGTAGGAAAGAATAAATGTGTGAAACTGTAAACATATTTGTACAGGACAATCAACTCTTTGCATAGATAATTAATACTTCTGGATTCAAAAAAACTTAAGTTTAATCATCAGGGAGATATACTATCTGTTCTGTTCCAAGAAATATGTATATTTTAGTATATATTTTACCAGTAGCAAGTCTAGAATTAAAGATAAAATGAGTTTTTTAAATTTCAATTTCATGCATATAGACAAACACAATACCATGTGGTATTACAAATTTTCAACAGCTTTGGAGAAAAAAATTTATCATGTCAAAAAATAAGTGACATTCTTTTATAGAAGAAAGTTCCTTTACTCTTTTAAATCTTTGATTATATAACTGCATAATACATGTTAATTTCATCAACATATTAGAGAAAAACTGTTTAAACTGTGCATAAATATCTACCCCTTTATTTATGGATTAAAGACAGCCCAGTTTTTGTTCTGCTTTTTCCTTCCCAAATTACTATAGGACCTCTATGGTGTTTTTCATTGAAACACTGAGTAAATGTTTTGGTCAAATCCGTTTATATACCTGGGGCTTCCCAGGTGGCACTGGTGGTAAAGAACCCATCTGTCAATGCAGGAGACATGAGAGATGTGGGTTCAATCTGTGGGTTGGGAAGATCCCTGGAGGAGGGCATGGTAACCCACTCCAGTATTCTTGCCTGGAGAATCCCATGGACAGAGGAGCCTGGCAGGATATGGTCCATAGAGTTGTGAAGAGTCAGACATGACTGAAGCGACTTAACACACACATTTATACACATACACACACATACAAACATACACAACTTTAAAATATTTATATAAGTGGTTGCTACTTTGTGATATAAAATTTAGGTTTTTAGTTAGAAAGTTAACACTTTTTTACTCTTCTTAATCATTACAGAGAAGAGATAATTACATTTAGAATTTTGCTTGCTAAGGGAGGTTTCATAGCAAGTAGAATGAGTTACTGATTTTAATAGTTTATGAGGTTCAATCTCTAGCATAGGAATTTATCTTACATTTGAACCACATATCCATGTTCATGGTCTTGCTAAACTTTTTGTCATCAGCCATCTCTGTGCTGCATGTGGAGTGTTTTGCAGCTCAGGGAAGCATTTGGGCACAATAAAGTACATAGCATAAAGGCTGACGCTGCAGTCCTGTTCCTACTTTGAACAATTTCCTCCTCCTCTACTTCCTCCTTTTCCTTGTCTTGGCAATTAAGTCAAGACAGAGTAGTGATTCATACTACTTCATTTCAAATCTTTGTTTTTCCACATTATTTAGTATTTCTAAACCTCCTTTTCAAAAGAGAGATGATAATAAGATGATAATAATAGTACCAACTTCACACAGTTGTTGAAAATTTTAAATGAGTTAATGAATATGTTTAGAGGAGTACCTCAAATATAGTGAGCTTTCTATGAGTGTCGCCTGTTACCATCACAATCAGAACTAACAACTTAAGTTTACTTATGTGTAAAATGACAGACGCATAGTAGAATTTTCTTTTCATTAAAGTACAGCACCAAGTTAACTTCCGTCTTTGCCTCCTCCCTCCCCTAAACCCTGCATTGTCTTAGAAGTTGTAAATGTACTTGTAAAAACAATATCAATTTGGAGTTGAATAGAAAATATTATTCAAGTATGAAAACAAAAGACTGAAGTCAGTGCTGAAGAGAAAATAAATTTTTCAAATGCTTTGAGATTTAGGTCCAATGGTCAAAGGAATGAAAGGATTTCCATAAGAAATTAAGCAAATGAACCAGATCTCAAATATTTTAAAATAAATTCTCAGAGAAGAACTGGATGCAAATCTTCTTTTCTGACTGATGTAATTTTCTTATTTTAAAAATATAAAATACATTAGTACCAAGTTTTTCTGGTAATTACAGACCTGTGGGGAACCTTGTTATGGCTACAAATTTATGCTATAATAATATATATCCCCCTACTAGAGAAATAATATTTTAATTAATAAATGATGCTGGGAAAATAACAATTTAAACAGAAATGAAAAATTACGACCTATCTTCAAAAGTAAAGTCAATCGATGGGAACCAAACTTTATGTGACATAGGATGTTGGAACTAGGATATAAAGATTTTAAATCAGCTCCTATAACTACATTTAAGAATGTAAAGGAAAATATGGTTGTAATGAGTGAAAATGCAGACAATCTCAACACAGAAATAGAAACCATAAAATAAAACCAAACTGAAATTCTAGACCTAAAAAGTAATGCCTGAAAAAAATAAAGGTAAACTTGAGGTCTTAAAATAAGATTGGAGATTACAGGAGAAAAAGTCAATGAAGTTGAAGATAAATCAATGGAGATTATACAAACTGAATAAGAAAAAGCAAAAGATTGGGAAAAGAGTGAATTTTCAGTGATATGTGGGACAAATATCAAATGCCAAACATACATACAATTGAAGCCCTAGAAATAGAAAAGAGAGAGAATATGGAAAATATTTAGAAAAATAATGGTCAAAATTTTCCCAGCTAATGCAAAATATTCATTTACAGGTTTCATATAAACATTAAATCATGAGTAGTACAAAGACAAAGAAAACTACACCCAGGCACATGAAAGACAAATTGCTAAAAGCCAAAGATAAACACAAAATCTAGAGAGCTGATCTTACATATAGCGAGATAACAATAAATATGACTTCTAACTTGTCATTGGGAACAATTACAGCCAGAATACAGAATTGTATATCCTGCAAAATATCTTTCAAGAATAAATGTAAAATAAAAAATTTTCAGAAAAATTAAAATTAATACAACTTGCCATCAGCAGATCTACTTGACAAGAATTGCTAAAGAAAGTTTTTCAAGCTATTGGAAATGATACCAGACAGAAATTTTCTCTTCAGGAAGGAACAGTAACATAAATGATAAATATAGGAGTTAACACAAAAGATTATTTTTCTATTTATTTAATTAAAATACATATGATTATTTAAAACATTTTAACATACTATGTGTTTAGTGTTTAGTTTATTACATCTATATATATACATATATATATATACATATATATATATGTATATATACCGACTCAATGGACAGAAGTCTGAGCAAACTTCGGAAGACAGTGAAAGATATAGGGAAGCCTGATGTGTTCATGGGGTTGCAAAGAGTCAGATATGACTGAGCAACAACAACAAAGTACAACTTACCATATCTGACACAAGATGGAATATAAAAGTTGAATGGCTTTGTATTGGTTGGAATGGAATGGAATTTGATACTAAAGAAAGAACATACACACACAACTCGAGGGCCACATGACTTCATGAATTCTTTGAAAGATGCCTCCAGTTCATCTCTCTAGCCATCTTCCTTCATTATTCATGCGCTACAACCTCATTACATGTATGAGGCTTCTCTTACAGACTGATCCCACCCTCAAAATTTCCACGCTGTACCCTGAAAGGAACCCCAGCTGTGGTTTTAGCTTTGTGTCCCACTCCTTCTTGCTCCCTTTACCCACATCAGTGTAGCAGAATCTGCTTCTTTGCTATAAGTCAAAATCCTGCTCTCTTCACTGAAACCACAGTGGTGGAGTGGAGACCAGAAGAGAAATAGATTTGCACATGAGGGAATATATTAAAAAAAAAAAAGATCTCTAAAATGATATCTTTATTTGCTATATAGCTTTATTCTGTGGTCAGTGATAAAGCAGATTGTCAGTGTAAAAAGCCCATAAAGGCCAACAGATAACATAAATATGTGAATCAAGCCAGATTTAAGATAAAAAAATGATGGAGATTCTGGCAGACTGAAGAGTACCTTCTCTGTGCAAGGTTACTTATTTTGTTTTTATTTTTTGTCTTTTCAGCGCAGTGAACACTGAATAAGTCTGTGTGTGTGCTGTGTGCTTAGTCGTTCAGTCGTGTCTGACTTTTTGTGACCCCATGGACTATAGCCCACCAGACTCCTCCTGCCAGTCCATGGGGATTCTCCAGCCAAGACTATTGGAGTGAACTGTGTTTGGAGTGGCTTGTCATGCCCTCCTCCAGGGGATCTTCCCAACCCAGGGATCAAACCCAGGTCTCCTGCATTGCAGGCAGATTCTTTACCAGCTGAGCTACAGGGAAGCCCTTTGAATATGTCTAGTTGGCTATAAGTTTGTTGCCTACAGTTTAGTTACACTGTCTGAAATTTTGTCATTTTGGATTGTTTCATTTTATCTATTAAAACATTTACATGCATGCTAATTTCTAAGAGAAAATATAGTCACTGAGCTACCTCAGACAACACTTGGTAAAGCAAATGAGCAAATCACACGTGAAAAGCTAAAGAATGAATCAGTATGCACAAAACCCCACAAATACTATTAAAGTGTATATGACTGAGTATTTGTTTAACTTTTGACAAGTAACAGAACATAGAGCCACCAGAAGCACTGTTTCTTCATCTTGACAGCAACTCTGATAACATACAGACAAAGTCATATTTGTTAATGTTTTTTCATATTCTATGCTATTATAAAAGAGATTTAGAATGGCTATGATTAAGTAAATAAAGAAATGTAAAAATATTTAAGCAACAGATAAGACTTAAGACTTGGATATAAAATAGCTTTGAAGGTGAAGTTACCATTCATGTTATATACCATCAATTTACACATGGTTGCTAAAAATGGATGGTGCTTGCTAAGTTGCTACAATCGGGTCCAACTCTGTGTGACCCTATGGACTGTAGACTCTCAAGTTCCTCTGCTCATGGGATTCTACAGGCAAGAATACTGGAGTGGGTTGCCATGCCCTCCTCTGGGGGATCTTCCACATCCAGGGATCAACTCTGTGTCTCTTATGTCTCTTGCACTGGCAGGTAGGTTCTTTAGCCACTAGCTCCACCTATGAAGCCCCAAAACGGATGGTATTTTGGTTTTAAACTAGTGAACCACTATTAAAACAATAACTCATATTGTTTATAAGATTTTAAAAAAATATCTAGATGTTTAGGATGAATCTATTTCTATAGAAGAAACCAGAAATGAATTTTTCTTATGGATCCTCATAGAGAGCATAAGGGTGATCTGATGAAGAGTGTTCTCAATCATAACTGATCAGCACATGTTGTGATAACTGTGATAACCATAATAAGCTGATTTTATGAAGTTCCTTTAATATAAACTAATGCCACCAAGCAACAACATTCTTAGAAGGGGTCTGAGAGGAGGTATGTATACCTATTTGCAGAGACACATACAAAAATAATAGAATGGCTGCTATCCAAAAGTCTACAAGCAATAAATGCTGGAGAGGGTGTGGAGAAAAGGGAACCCTCTTACACTGTTGGTGGGAATGCAAACTAGTACAGCCACTATGGAGAACAGTGTGGAGATTCCTTAAAAAACTGGGAATAGAACTGCCATATGACCCAGCAATCCCACTGCTGGGCATACACACCGAGGAAACCAGAATTGAAAGAGACGCGTGTACCCCAATGTTCATCGCAGCACTGTTTACAATAGCCAGGACATGGAAGCAACCTAGATGTCCATCAGCAGACAAATGGATAAGGAAGCTGTGGTACATATACACAATGGAATATTACTCAGCCATTAAAAAAAATACATTTGAATCGGTTCTACTGAGATGGATGAAACTGGAGCCCATTATACAGAGTGAAGTAAGCCAGAAAGAAAAACAACAATACAGTATACTAATGCATATACATGGAATTTGAAAGATGGTAATGATAACCCTATATGCGAGACAGAATAAGAGACACAGATGCATAGAACAATTTTATGGACTCTGAGGGAGAAGGTGAGGGTGAGACGTTCTGGGAGAATAGCATGGAAACATGTATATTATCATATGTGAAACAGAACACCATTCCATGTTCGATGCATGAGACAAGGGCTCAGGGCCGGGGCAATGGGATGACCCAGAGGGATGGGATGGGGAGGGAAGTGGGTGGGGGGTCCAGGAAGGGGAACACATGTAAACCCATGGCTGATTCACGTTAATGTATGGCAAAAACTATTACAATATTGTAAAGTAATTAGCCCCCAACTAAAATAAATAAATTTATTAAAAAAAAAAAGAAAAAAAAAAACTAATAGAGTAGGTTCTTGCAAAAAGAGGGAACTGAGCTGAGGCTTTAACAGTAATTTATTGCTATATTATATGGAATCTATATAAATTATTACCAAATTCTCCATTATAATCCACATTTTCCAGTTGATAAAAATTGTATTAGAGACAACATTACTTGATCAAAACTATACATTTAATTAGTGAGAAAGTCAAGGTTTAAAGGGATCCAGCTAATCCAGATGACTATTATATCTACTACTTGGGGCAAGAATCCCTTAGAAGAAATGGAGTAGCCATCAGAGTCAACAAGAGTCCAAAATGCAGTACTTGGATGCAATCTCAAAAATGACAGAATGATTTCTGTTCATTTCCAAGCCAAACCATTAATTATCACAGTAATCCAAGTCTATGCCCCAACCACTACTGCGTGAAAAGCTGACGTTGATTGGTTTTCCGATGACCTACAAGACTTTCTAGAACTAACATCCAAAAAATATGTCCTTTTCATCATAGGGGACTGGAATGCAAAAGTAGGAATTCAGGAGATACCTGGAGTAACAGGCAAGTCTGGCCTTGGAGTACAAAATGAGTTAGGGCAAAGGCAAACCAAGTTTTGCCAAAGGAATGCACTGGTCATAGCAAACACCCTGTTCCAACAATACAAGAGATGGCTCTACACATGGACATCACCAGATGGTCAATACTGAAATCAGGTTGATTATATTCTTTGCAGCCAAAGATGGCGAAGCTCTATACAGTAGGCAAAAACAAGACTGGGAACTGACTGTAGCTCAGATCATAAACTCTTTATTGCAAAATTCAGACTTAAATGGAACAAAGTAGGGAAAACCACTAGACCATTCAGTTAGGATCTAAATCAAATCCCTTATGATTATACAATGGAAGTGACAAATAAAATCAAGGGATTAGATTTGATAGACAGAGTGCCTGAAAAATATGGACAGAGGTTCATGACATTGTACAGGTGGCAGGGATCAAGACCATCCCTAAGGAAAAGAAATAAAAAAGGGCAAAATGGTTGTCAGAGGAGGCCTTACAAATAGTTGAGAAAAGAAGAGAAGTGAAAGGCAAAGGAGAAAAGGAAAGACATACCCATGTGAATGCAGAATTCGAAAGAATAGCGAGGAGAGATCAGAAAGCCTTCCTCAGTGATCAGCGCAAAGAAAGAAAGGAAAACAATAAAATGGGAAAGACTAGAGATGGCTTCAAGAAAATTAGAGATACCAAGAGAACATTTCATGCAAAGATGGGCTCAATAAAGGACAGAAACAGTATGGATCTAACAAGCAGAAGATATTAAGAAGAGGTGGCAAGAATACACAGAAGAACTATACAGAAAAGATCTTCATGACCCAGATAAAGATGATGGTGTGATCACTCACCTAGAGCCAGACATCCTGGAATGTGAAGTCAAGTGGGCCTTAGGAAGCATCATTATGAACACAGCTAACGGAGGTGATGGAATTCCAGTTGAGCTATTTCACATCCTAAAATGTGATGCTGTTAAAGTACTGTCCTCATTATGCCAGCAAATTTGGAAAAGTCAACAGTGACCACAGGACTGGAAAAGGTCAGTTTTCATTCCAATCCCAAAGAAAGGCAATGTCAAAGAATGTTCAAACTACTGCACAAATGCACTTATCTCACATGCTAGCAAAATAATGCTCAAAATTCTCCAAGCCAGGATTCAACAGTACGTGAACTGAGAACTTCCAGATGTTGAAGCTGGATTTAGAAAAGGCAGAGGAAGCAGAGACCAAATTGCCAGCTTCTATTAGATCATCAAAAAAGCACGAGAGTTCCAGAAAAACATCTATTTCTGCTTTATGGACTACACGAAAGCCTTTGTCTGTGTGGATCACAACAAGCTGTGGAAAATTTTTCAAGAGCTGGGAATACCAGATCGTCTTATGTGCCTCCTGAGAAATCTGTATGTATGTCAAGCAGCAACTGTTAGAACTAGACATGAAACAATGGACTGGTTCCAAAATGGGAAGGAGTATGTCAAGCCTGTATATTGTCACCTGCTTATTTAACTTTTATGCAGAGTACATTATGCAAAACGCAGGGGTGGGTGTAGCACAAGCTGGAATCAAGATTGCCAGGAGAAGTATCAATAACCTCAGATATGCAGATGACACCACCCTTGTGGCAGAAAGTGAAGAGGAACTAAAGAGCCTCTTTTGAAAGTGAAAGAGAAGAGTGAAGAAGCTGGCTTAAAACTCAACATTCAGAAAACTAAGGTCATGGCATCCAGTCCCATCACTTCACGGCAAATAGATAGGAAAACGATGGAAACTGTGACAGATTTTTTTCTTGGGCTCCAAAATCACTGCAGATGGTGACTGCAACCATGAAATTAAAAGACATTTGCTCCTTGGAAGAAATCTATGACAAACCTAGACAGCAGATTAAAAAGAAGAGACATTACTTTGCTGACAAATTTCTGTCTATTCAAAGGTATGGTTTTTCCAGTAGTCATGTATGGATGTGAAAGTTGGACCATAAAGAAAGTTGAGTGCCAAAGAATTGATGCTTTTGAACTGTGGTGTTGGAGAAGACTCTTGAGAGTCCTTTGGACAGCCAGGCGATCAAACCAGTCTATCCTAAAGGAAATCAGTCCTGAATACTCATTGGAAAGAGTGTTGCTGAAGCTCCAATAATTTGGCCACCTGATGCAAAAAACTGACTCATTGGAAAAGACTCTGAAGCTGAGCAAGATTGAAGGCAGGAGAAGAAGGGGATGACCAAGGATGATATGGTTGGACAGCATCACCGCCTCAGTGGACATGAGTTTGAGCAAGCTTCAGGAGTTGATGATGGACAGAGAAGCCTGCTGTGCTGCAGTCCATGGGGTGGCAAAGAGCTGGACATGACTGGGCAAATTAACTGAACTGAAAACACAAGTTCTTTTCATTACACCTTTAGGTAGATATTAGGTAGATAGGGAGGCAGGTGCAATTAGCTAGATGAAGAATTTTGCAACTATTCAATATTTTAAAATAACTGAATTCTCAAAGATGAGGCACTAAGGAATTGTGAGCAATTAATTTTAACTCTATGAAGCTCTCTGTTATACAGCATATACATAATGATCTAAAATTGTTTATTTTTGTTTTCAATGGCAAAGAGATGGGGGAAAAGTGGAAACAGTAACAAATTTTATTTTCTTGGGCTCCAAAATCATTGCAGACAGTGACAGCATCCATGAAATTAAAAGATGCTTGCTCCTTGGAAGAAATCTATGACAAACCTAGACAGCATATTAAAAAGCAGAGACATTATTTTGCCTACAAATGTCCATATAGTCAAAGCTCTAATTTTTCCAGAAGTCATGTAAGATGTGAAAGCTGGACCATAAAAAAGGCTGAGCACCAAAGAATGGATGCTTTCAATCTATGGTGCTGGGGAAGACTCTTGAGAGTGCCTCGGAAAGAAAGGAGATCAAACCAGTCAATACTAAAGGAAATCAACCTTGTCTATTCATTGGAAGGACTAATGCTGAAGCTGAAGTTCCAAGACTTTGGCCACCTGATGCGAAGAGCCAACTAATTGGAAAAGACCCTGATACTGGGAAAGACTGAGGGCAGGAGAAGAGGGTGACAGATGATGAGATGGTTGGATGGCATCACCGACTCAAAGAATGTGAGTTTGTGCAAACTCTGAGAGATACTGAAGGACAGGGAAGTCTGGTGTGCTTCAGTTCATGGGGTTGCAAAGTTGGGCACGACTTAGCAACTGAACAACAAGTAACTTTCAGAGCATTTTATATCTATATAAATGTCCTCACAGAAGCGAGGAGGCTGCGATGGTCCGTGCAGAAGCGTGGCCAAGAGGAGCTAGCCCGGGCTGGAGGCTAGCTAATTTTCCACAGTTGGACCAGATGGCATCTGGTCCCATCACTTCATGGCAAATAGATGGGGAAACAGTGGAAAGTGTCAGACTTTATTTTTTATGGCTCTAAAATCACTACTGACGGTGACTGCAGCCATGAAATTAAAAGACGCTTACTACTTGGAAGGAAGGTTATGACCAACCTAGATAGCATGTTTAAAAGCAGAGACATTACTTTGCCAACAAAGGTCTGTCTAGTCAAGGCTATGGTTTTTCCAGTGGTCATGTATGGATGTGAGAGTTGGACGGTGAAGAAAGCTGAGCACCGAAGAATTGATGCTTTTGAACTGTGGTGTTAGAGAAGACTCTTGAGAGTCCCTTGGACTGCAAGGAGATCTAACCAGTCCATCCTAAAGGAGATCAGTCCTGGGTGTTCATTGGAAGGACTGATGTTGAAGCTGAAACTCCAATACTTTGGCCACCTCATGCGAAGAGTTGACTCATTGGAAAAGACCCTAATGCTGGATAGGATTCGGGGCAGGAGGAGAAGGGGACGACAGAGGATGAGATGGTTGGATGGCATCACCGACTCGATGGACATGGGTTTGGGTAAACTCCAGGAGTTGGTGATGGACAGGGAGGCCTGGCATGCTGCAATTCATGGGGTCGCAAAGAGTTGGACACGACTGCGTGACTGAACTGAACTGAAATGTATATCCCTTTCATCTGATGCTCAGTGACTACTTCTAGTCAGGAAGAAGACTGCACTGATACTAATTGTTATCTCCCTTTCAAAGGTTAGTAATGTTGCAGCCTAATAGCATTAACAATGAAAGTTCTGTGATCTTACAGCCTGAGGGTATCAGAAGTGATGTATGGTATACCAGCCTTATTAATATATATTTTTTTAATTTAGAGTTAAAAAATTCCATGCAAAAGGTTCTAGCATTTGAAAGCAAGTAGGCTTTTATACATTATTAATTCACATAAGAAAAACAGCTATGATGGCAAAGGCCAGATATTTATATGAAGGCTATAAATATGAATGAATAATTCATTTTCCTATTAATTTTGAATTTATAGCCTAATGGTTGAACTTTATTTTTTCTTTTCCTAGAAGGGCATGTACCAAGCAAAATACTGCACTGTCAGCAGTCAGGACACAAAGCACCACGGTATGCAAAATGAGATTTACTATACACTTATGTGTAAGTAAGTGAAAATCACTTAGTTGTGTCTGACTCTTTGTTACCTCATCGACTATACAGTCCATGGAATTCTCCAGGCCAGAATATTGGAGAGGGTAGCCTATCCCTTCTCCAGGGGATCTTCCCGACCCAGGAATCGAACCAGGATTTCCTGCATTTCAGGCAAACTTTTCACCAGCTGAGCTACAAGGTAATTGATCCCTTATTCACAGACCTCATATTATAGCTCACTAAAAGGTTCTGGAAAATTATATCTTTTCTGGAGATAACCATAAGTATGAGGGGGCATTTGCTGGAAGGCCCATGTGCCCCCAAATATTGTCCTCCATAACATGTTACAGAGTCCATAATTCAGAGCATTCTCTTCTGAATTTCTTTATTATAATTCAAATGTATCTTCTTGTCTCCTAACTTCTCACTCTTAAGTCAGACATCAAAACTGACAGTCAAAACTCAGAATTTATTCACTATGCTAGGAGGTCCTTGACTATCTCTTCTGAGATTAACTAATGTGAGGACTCTTGTTCTTCCTATAACAAATATTTATTGACCAGCTGCTGTAACCAGCAACGAAGAGGCCAGTTTGGTGCTATCCTGTTGCCCATTGGGTATGTGCTTGTACCAAACACAGAAATGAGTACATCACACATAGTTTGCCTAAGGCAGATTATACATCACCTATGGAAAATTGCCTGACATAAAAAAAAAAATAAACACACACAAGAATTTACCTCCCCGCTGTGCAGATGCTTCACACATTTAAGCCCATTTTTCCTTCTCCACTCCCAGGTACTCTGACGCTGGGTAAATCACAGGTTTTATTCACATTATAATACTATTCTTATCCTGGATGTTCATGATACAACCTGATTTAGCTGGCATATTAAGAGTATTTCTTGTATCCATTTCAACACCAAAGAGCTAGTAATACCTTAACTATAAATAGAAGTGGCTCTGATTTACATATATACCAACAAAGTCAGCTAAATACATCTCTGATTCAACTTCTTTTGGCCAAACTCTAGAATTTTATAGTTATCCCACATACAGGGAGGTTAGAATGGAAAGAAATAGCATTTGGACTGGGATTATTATCTGTAGGTATAAATAGAATATTCCCCTTTCACAAAAGTTGCAAAAAAAATATGTGACCATATGAACCCAGTGCCGGGACTCTCGAAGGACTCCTTTATCTGAGGGGAACTGAGGTTTAAGTTTCATTAATTTTTTTGTAGGTTGATGCCTGTGTCCTGTGAGAACAGATAAAGGAAAGTTCGGAAAGCTTGATGCCATATTCCTTGGATGATCAAAACAGCAAGGACAAAGCATACCTGCAATTTCGAGTAAAAATCCCGAATTATTATAACGAGTGCCAGATACTAAAAAGCCAATTAGTATGATGACAGGGATAATGAAAACTCAATGAAATACACAAAATGGAAAGCTACACGTTGTTTCTCAAAGATATAACTACATCAGGAATTATTAAATTTCCTAAATCCATTCAGCTGATTTAATATGTAATTCATTTTCAGTAAGGTCTTTTTTCAAAAATATAAAAGCTTTCAAGGAATGATTTACATTATTATAAGATAATATAAATATCAGATTAAGCTTTATATGGACATCTTTCATGATCTTATGAAGCAGTTTTATCTATGCTTTTTAATCTCAAAACATAATTTTTTAAATGATTTCAGTTAATTGGTTAATAAGATGTTTAAAATACTTCTCAAAGATATTCTTTTCTGTAGTTCCATTGTATTAATGTATAATTCACTACTGAAAATATCTCTAAAATTCTGAAGCTACTGTATATTCATGAGGCTGCATTTTTATCTAGGAGGACTGGTGAATAAAAGAATCAGTGAATTAAATGTTAGGATGAGACTTGTAAAGTTTATTAACCACACTATTTTGCCTTTAGTCATATTTCATATGATTCCAGATAAAATCCATATTAATTTTAACCATCTGAAAAGAGGATCCCATTTCTTAATTCCTATACTGCCTTTTACCAAACTTCTACTATGTGCCAGTTACTATAATTATCAAAAATCAACAGGACTTTGCAAGGTTATCAAATCATTGTGATGTGTATCATTTTATTTACTATGGCATTCCTTGAGCCTAGCACAGTGTCTGATAGTCAGATACTCATTAGATGTGTTATTGGGATAAGAAAATCATATGGAAGATGATTTTAGAATAACTAGATAGAGACTTTTGTTTCATAAAATATCTTGATGACAACTGTGACAGTAGAATGATAGGAAATGATCAAGAAAGAAAGGGCACACAACATTAAGGCAGGAGGTTGGACCTCACTAGAAAGGATGATTGGTGGAATTTCTGTAGAAGTAGTGGGGACGATCCAGGAACTGTGAAGAATTAGTTCTATAATATATTCCCCTGTTAACATTTGACACCATATAGTATTCTTTTCCCCAATTATTTGGTGAAGTGACTGCACATACATCTGAAACAGTATGCTTTGGGGAAAAAAGTGGTCAGAACAGTGTCCAATAGGGTGTAGTGCTGCAACTGGGTTGCTTAAACTGGAGGAGAAAGATAGAAAAGAGATGGCAAACTCAACGGAAAGAGAGTATCAGAACAAGAGACGCTAAGAAGACAGACGTGCTCCACCCTGACCACAAAAGTCCTTCCGGGGAGATGCTGACTTTCCTTTTTCAGATAGGGCAGAGTTTGAATCAATTTTATTTAAAGTAATAAGGACAAGTTGATCTTAACAAACCAGAGGTTTTGAGAATATTTCCAATGTTGAAACAGGGGTTAAAAATGTTTAGAATTGATGGAATAGAGGACATTGTTTCAACCTTGAGACACGTAAAGGCTAATGATTCAGAGATGTCCACAGGCAGTTTCATGAATTCTTTAATAGAGAGGGTGGTGCGCATGCAGTGAGAACATAGAATGGCTGTTACACTTTACCTCCTGGGGGGAAGACATCAGAAAGACTGTGTAGAACAAGTAATGGATGAATGGGGTCTGAAGGATAACCCAGGATTTCTTAGGAGGGAAAGTGGAGATGGAGAACGCAATGGGAAGGCATTCTGAGGGATAATAATAAAATACAGAGAAAGTGCAAAATATGAAATATAAAAGAAAAACCGCTGAAAAAAACTGACAAATGAAGACAAAAAACTGAAAATGAAGACAGGCCCAGCTTTGAAAAGGCCTGTATATGCCATTAAAGGAGAAGGAGCCTGACCCCATATAAAGGAGGGAATTCCATTAGAAATGCTGGTGTTTAATTTTTTTTAAACAAAGTAAGTAGGATATACCTTAATTTCTATCTGTTTTATGTCATTAACATGGTTTTAAGACTTCCCTTAGGGAAAAACAAGACAAAACATTTAGAATATCAGATGAAATCAAGTAAGAATGCAGAGATTTTGGAATGATGACTAATTAAAATTCACTTCAGTTCAGTCGCTCAGACTTGTCCGACTCTTTGCGACCCCATGAACAGCAGCATGCCAGGCCTCCCTGACCATCAGCAACTCCTAGAATTTATCCAAACTCATGTCCATTGAATCGGTGATGTCATCCAACCATCTCATCCTCTGTCCTTCACTTCTCTCCTGCTTTCAATCTTTCCCAACATCAGGGTCTTTTCCAATGAGTCAGCTCTTTGCATCAGGGGGCCAAAGTATTGGAGTTTCAGCTTCAACGTCAGTCCTTCAAATAAACACCCAGAGCTGATTTCTTGTAGGATGGACTGGTTGGATCTCCTTGCAGTTCAAGGGACTTTCAAGAGTCTTCTCCAACACCACAGTTCAAAAGCATCAATTCTTTGACTCTCAGCTTTCTTTATAGTCCAACTCTCACATCCATACATGACTACTGGAAAAACCATAGCTTTGACTAGATGGACCTTTGTTGACAAAGTAATGTCTCTGCTTTTTAATATGCTGTCTAGGTTGGTCATAACTTTCCTTCCAAGGAGCAAGTGTCTTTTTAATTTCATGGCTGCAATCACCATCTGCAGTGATTTTCAGTTCAGTTCAGTTGCTCAGTCGTGTCCGATTCTTTGTGACCCCATGAACTGCAGCACGCCAGGCCTCCCTGTCCATCACCAAATCCCGGAGTTTACCAAAACCCATGTCCATCGAGTCAGTGATGCCATCCAACCATCTCATCCTCTGTCGTCTCCTTCTCCTCCTGCCCTCTTCCTTCCCAGGGTCTTTTCCAATGAGTCAACTGTTCGCATGAGGTGGCCAAAGTGTTGGCGTTTCACCTTCAACATCAGTCCTTCCAATGAACACCCAGGACTGATCTCCTTTAGGATGGACTGGTTAGATCTCCTTGCAGTCCAAGGGACTCTCAAGAGTCTTCTCCAACACCACAGTTCAAAAGCATCAATTCTTCGGCGCTCAGCTTTCTTCACTGTCCAACTCTCACATCCATACATGAGCAGTGATTTTGGAGCCCCCCAAAATAAAGTCTGCCACTGTTTCCAATGTTTCCCCATCTATTTCCCATGAAGTGATGGCACCGGATGCCATGATCTTTGTTTTCTGAATGTTGAGCTTTAAGCCAAGTTTTTCACTCTCCGCTTTCACTTTCATCAAGAGGCTCTTTAGTTCTTCTTCACTTTCCGCCATAAGGGTGGTGTCATCTGCATATCTGAGGTTATTGATACTTCTCCCGGCAATCTTGATTCCAGCTTGTGCTTCCTCCAGCCCAGCGTTTCTCATGATGTACTCTGCATATAAGTTAAATAAGCAGGGTGACAATATACAGCCTTGACGTACTCCTTTTCCTATTTGGAACCAGTCTGTGGTTCCACGTCCAGTTCTAACTGTTGCTCCCTGACCTGCACACAGGTTTCTCAAGAGGCAGTTCAGGTGGTCTGGTATATCCCATCTCTTTCAGAATTTTCCACAGTTTATTTTGTCCCACACAGTCAAAGGCTTTGGCATAGTCAATAAAGCAGAAATAGATGTTTTTCTGGAACTCTCTTGCTTTTTCGATGATCCAGCGGATGTTGGCAATTTGACCTCTGGTTCCTCTGCCTTTTCTAAAACCAGCTTGAACATCTGGAAGTTCATGGTTCACATATTGCTGAAGACTGGCTTGGAGAATTTTTAGCCTTACTTTGCTAGTGTGTGAAATGAGTTCAATCATGCGGTAGTTTGAGCATTCTTTGGCATTGCCTTTCTTTGGGATTGGAATGAAAACTGACCTTTTCCAGTCCTGTGGCCACTGCTGAGTTTTCCAAACTTGCTGACATATTGAGTGCAGCACTTTCACAGCATCATCTTTTAGCATTTGAAATAGCTCAACTGGAAATCCATCACCTCCACTAGCTTTGTTTGTAGCGATGCTTCCTAAGGCCCACTTGACTTCACATTCCAGGATGTCTGGCTCTAGGTGAGTGATAACACTATCGAATTATAATTATCTGCACTCAGATGGAAAAATGAAATTTTCTTACTTCCATTTCTTGATTGTTTCCTCAAAAAGGCATTGGATGTATCTTTCACAATGCATTTTGTGAACTGACCCAATTTGCACATTTCTTTCCAAGGCTTTGCCTGTTTTATATCAATATTTCATGCACAAAAAGACACAATGACAGATTATTTTCACTTGTCCATCCATTTCTGGAGTTACAGGCCGATCTATATTCCACTTTCTTCTCTAAGAAATGAAATAAAGATGCAGTGAAACTGTGTATGCGGAGAAAGTTACAGGAAATCTATAATGCTAGTAAAATGTACAGGTTTAGCTGAAATCAGACAATTGAGAGCTTTATTTTGTTATTATTTTTCCTGGCAAAACTTATTGTTGCAAAACTAGGACAAAACTCAAACAAAGTGAATAAAATGATGCAAGAAGTTTTATTGAATTTTGTCTAGTTTGCCAGTTTTTTTTTGGGGGGGGGGTGGTTTGGCTGCACTGAGTGTTAGCGGCAGCATGTGGACTCTAGTTCCCTGACCAGGGATTGAACCCAAGGCCTCTGCACTGGGAGCACAGAATCTTAGCCACTGGACCACCAGGGAAGTCCTAGTTTGCCAGTTTTAAAATATACTTCTTTGTTCTTTGAGGGAACAATTCTGAGACACATTGAAGGAGTGTACACATTTTAAACTCTTTTCTTTTTCAACTAGTAAATCATAGATTTTATCTGTGGTCACAAAATCAAATTCATTCTTCATGAGCTATTTCTACTACCACCTCTTCTGTGAAGCCCTACCTGAGTCTATTCTACTCCGTGTAGTTCTACACTGCTGATCAGATAACCCAGCTTTTATTGACAGGATAGAGGTTCTAGGAATTTTTATTAGAAGCTGAAAAGCTTTCTGAGAGACAGGTAAGAGAGAATGGAGATACAGAAATTTGGTCTGAGTCACTGAGCCAGTTTTGGATGGCAGAAAATACAGTACATGTTTCTGAATATGTCGCACCTTGCATGGATTTATGATAAAACCTAGGGTGAGGATTAAAATGCCTGAGTGAGAACGTTTTGGGAGAAAAGTTATGGCAAAATGAGAGCCTAGTTTAAATGATAACGATACCAAGCCTTCAGTAATTAAATTCAGTAGTCAGAGCCCATAGTTCAGATATTTGTGTGTTCTACATTCAGCAACAAGGGGTCAGGGTTGATACTGACAGGCAGTAATGCCTTCTCAGCAGAAACATGGAACCCTTTGCATATTTCTCCCTTCAGTCTTCCTCTCTTCTACCCTTGATTCCTCTCTCCTTTCCCCTTCCTCTTCCTTCCCTCTTCCTTCCTTCATCCCTTTCTTTCTTTTCTTCTTTTCTTTTTTGATAAAAGAGAAACAAACCCAATTTGAATCATTCCAGGAAACTTAATCAAAGATCTCAGAGTAGAATCAAGTAATTGCAAGAAAGGTAGAAGTGAAGCTGGACATTGGGTACAACAATTAAGGAAGTTTAATGAGGCCAAACATCTCTCTAGATCTCTTCTCTCCACCTTGTTCTCTATTATGACATCATTCTCTCCTGCTCCAATTGTAAACATTCCACATGGCAGACAATATGCTGTTGAATTCTTTGGTGCCTCATCACCTATTTCTTGGGAAAAGCTGACCTTTGCTTAATTTAGTGTCAAATTGTAAAATCCAGGGAGAGAGTTCACTTGCCTTGTTCCTAGCACCAAGCTTATCATACAGAGGGAGGATGGGGAGATAGGAATGCTTTTAAGAAAGTATAATCTTTCGGAACTCATGTTTAGTTCTGGGGTGGGGCATTTCTTTGCAGAACAGAGTGTTTCCAAAATAAAATAAAAGATTGATGACCTACATAAGACCGACTAGAGCAAGAACAAAACAGGTTGTGACACTTATGGTCAACACACATGCTCTTAATGTCTATCATTGGCTACCCCAAGACAAACATCTAGAACTTTTGTTGGCATTGGTATCAGTGATGCCAGAAGACATCAGTAACAGGGCTCAGGCCTTTTGAATCATTATTGACAGGGCATAGCACCATGCTGAGCTAGATAAGAGGAGGAGGAAAATAGTACATGCTACTGTAGTAAATGAGACTATTACTGGGGACTTCCTGGACCACAAGGTAAGTATTTGAGTGTAGATTAGATTCCTGTGGAGAGGATGGTGATGAAGCCAGAGAAACAGTTTTCGTAACATGTCCCTGTTTATACTTTGGGTTGCTATGGATTGGAAAATATGAGCTTTGTTTATTAACAGGCTCTTTAAATGTCTCCTCTGTCATATGTGGATCTTAGCATTGTGCATAGATAGTCAAAAAACTGAGCTATAGTGCTGAATATGAATTATACCAACCTAAAATTGTGTATTTCTTACATATTGGTCTTCTGCCTGTGCCTTTTAAAAATAGTTTAACTCTTCAATTGTAGAATGAAGTCATGGTTTAAGTCAATTCAAAACATGAGCACACAGCAACACAGAAATAGAGAATTGGAGGAATTATTTATCTGATTACAAATGTCTAAATTGTCATAAAATTCTAAAGTCCAAATCCAGTACATATAGTGCTGGTAGGTGAAAGCCCTGTAGCAAAGAATAAAGGTGGGCTCAGCACTTGAGATTTTAGAAGCTTACATGCATGAGTTCATTCTCACCAGGACCCAACTTGGAGGCTGGGCTACTGGATTGGACAGCATCTTGGAAACGTGTGTGCCTGGGCAAGGCAGAGCATATAATCTGAGACAGGGTAACTAGAGCAGTAGACAGTATTTAGCTGGAAATTAGTCAGCATAGAGTACTTAGCTTGAAGTCATGAGGAAGGAGTAGGGCAGAACTTTAGCCTTATAATTAAAGTAACAAAAGGAATATTGCCTTGACGTAGAGGGCAAATAAGACCTTAGGAGTTTCCTGTGGGGACACTCATCCTAAATTTCATAGCTAGTGATGATATCTAAAGAGCAGTATAGTAAACCAGCAACCTTGGCTGGCTAATTGAATTCTGACTCTCAGTGGGTCTTTGATCCAAGCTACAACAGACCAGACCAGGAAAGGGATGGTGGGAGGCTGAGGGTACTGATCTTCTTCTTGCATATGTTAAGGATGGCCCAGAAACCACAACAGGAAAGAGTCTGCGGGCAAGGGGGGGCACCAGTAGATTGAATGATGAAGACCTGATACAGAGGCAGAGAAAAAACAAGCCAAGATTGACAGATAACCTTTTCAATTGGAAGGAGGTGGTTGTTTAATGCCTTACTCCCCTTCTTAAATTTTTAATTACTTCACTGGAATGTGTTGAAACATTGCTAAATAACTATTTGGTGATTAGATTAGAGGATGAATGTGATCTAATTCTATAGGGATATATATGCATGTTGGGCGAAGAGATGACTTTTGATATGTGAATCCTTTATAGAAAATTTACATTGTATTCTAGATTAGAATTTTCTTCACCCTTAGAGTAACAAGTTGCTGTCTCTTACTGCAGTGTTGTCCTGGAAACACCAGAAGGACTCAGAAGCATGTGGCACCCTTTGTGGGCAGCTCCCCTTGGTGTGCTGCAAGAGCTGTATTCAATCAAACTGTCAGAATGATGACAGCTCTGAGAAGGGGCCCATAAAGCTATTCATCAAGCTCTGAAACAGCTAGCACTTTACTTGTCTGGAGTTATTTACTAGTGGTTGATGATAATACAGTTGAGCGAGGCAGATGCTTATGAGGCACCTTGGCTCTCTATTTTGGTGAGAAGTTCATTTTGAAAGGGAGAGCTTTAAGTTCTCTAGTATATTCAAGTCTAACCTCTAACTAAGATGGTAAAACACAATAACATAGAAAAAAAGCATTTTTAGGGGAAATGCAGGCCATGCTGTTATAAAAGCTTAGATTCCGTATCAGTCACAGTTCAGTCAGAAAAGCAGAATCAACAGTATACATATAGCCTGACAACACGATGAGAAGAACTGATAGAAACACTTCTTAAACCTTGCTACTAATTAGATATATCTTTGGGTAAAGAACTTAAAATCTTCATCCTGAGTCATCATCCATAAATACCAAGATTTGGCAAGGCATTTTTTAAAAAATGTTTCTTTTCTGTTTTAGTATATGTGATTCTTGTGTATATTAACTCTATCTTTCCACCAGGGTTGTGAAATCCCTCTAGGTCAGGCACCCTGACCAATTTTTCTAAATCTTTTTCAGAATGTAGAATACCCAGCATGGACTAGCAATCTATTTTAAGGAAGAGATCCTTGAATAGTGATTTATAGAAGAATAATGCTGCAAAAGATTGAAGGCAAAAGGAGAAGAGGGTGGCAGAGGATGAGATGGTTAGATAGTATCACTGACGCAATGGGCATGAATTTGAGCAACCTTTGGGAGATAGTGAAGGCCAGGGATAGTTAAGGCATGTCTCAGATATGCAGATGACACTACCCTTATGGCAGAGAGTGAAGAGGAAATAAAGAGCCTCTTGATGAAAGTGAGAGGAGAGTGAAAATGTTGGCTTAAAGCTCAACATTCAGAAAACTAAGATCATGGCATCTGGTCCCATCACTTCATGGCAAATAGATGGGGAAACAGTGGAAACGGTGTCAGACTTTATTTTTTGGGGCTCCAAAATCACTGCAGATGGTGACTGCAGCTATGAAATTAAAAGACGCTTGCTCCTAGAAAGAAAAGTTATGACCAACCTAGACAGCATATTAAAAAGCAGAGACATTACTTTGCCAACAAGGGGCCATCTAGTCAAGGCTATGGTTTTTCCAGTAGTCATGTATGGATGTGAGAGTTGGCCTATAAAGAAAGCTGAGAGCCGAAGAACTGATGCTTTTGAACTGTGGTGTTGGAGAAGACTCTTGAGAGTCCCTTGGACTTCAAGGAGATCCAAAAAGTCTATCCTAAAGGAAATCAGTCCTGAACATTCATTGGAAGGACTGATGTTGAAGCTGAAACTCCAATACTTTGGCCACCTGATGGGAAGAGCTGACTCATTTGAAAAGACCCCGATGCTGGGAAAGACTGAAGGCAGGAGAGAAGTGGACGACAGGGGATGAGATGGTTGGATGGCATCACCGACTCAATGGACATGAGTTTGGGTAAACTCCGGGAGTTGGTGATGGACAGGGAGGCCTGGCCTGCTGCAGTCCATGGAGTCTCAAAGAGTCAGATACGACTTAGCGACAGAACAACAATTGATAGTTACATCTACTCTCAGTTTATTGTGCCATTACTATGTAGACAATTAGTAAATAGCATTTGATTAAATGGAATATTTTTAGATATGTTCTAAGTGGCTATAATATAGGTTTCTTGGAGAATCTTGCTGCTGTTGGCATGTTTGAAGCTGAAAAACCATTATACCTGGAAACTTGAGTCTAAGTCCAAGTCAGTTTGAATTTCTCAATTTTTAATATATGAAATCTATAACCCAAGCTTCTAAGGTCTTAATTTTTAAAAATCTACCATATACTTCAAATTTGGTTTTATCTAGTGAGAATAGAATATTGTGTACTTCTTTAGCTGATAGCCATCTGCTACAGAAACATTCAAATGTCAGCTCATCAGAATTTAAAAGGACTTCCTGAACAGAAGTTCACTGAAATTTAAGAAACTTTAATGAAACTTCTGTTACAAAATGATGCTGTCTTGGCTTTAGGCTAATCCCCTAAACACACCTACAAATTCATCTCGCCAAATGTCTGCCACAGAGAAGGAGCTGGATCAGTTTTACAATTTTTATGGCAAAGGTTAAAATAAGTAATTTCCACAACAGCTGTCGACGCACAGTCTGTCTTTGGAGGCTGCTTTCCCTAGAGAATTTTATTTCTTCAAATGTCATAATTAGAATTTCATCTCTAGTGACTACTCAAGGAAGTCTGGCGGCAGGAGACAGCATGGGTCACATTTTAATTACGAAAATGCATCCTTCCTGTCTAACGGGCCAGGAAGTTTTTGCTAGTCATGTCACAGGAGCTTCTATGCACTGGGAATAATTAACTGTACTTTTCAGTGGATAGCAGTTGTTTTCTTAAAATTCAGCAAGATTTATCAGAGTATTAACAGATTTCTCTGTCCTACCAAAAAACCAGTCGGGTGCAAAGAAGTAGATTTCCAGGCAATTAGAGCAATGAGTCGTATTCATGCACTTACATTATTTATGGTGGATGTGTATCAACAGGAGGGCACTTTCATTTATTTTCTTTCTTTCATTAAATAAACATTTATTGACTATCCACTTTGTTGTTGATCACTGAACTTACTGTTGGGGAAACACACTTGAACAACACTATCTTTTTCCATAGTAGAGATGTACCTGATTTATTGGTCATAAATTGTTATTAAAAGTGATATAGTAGAGTTATATACATGGTGCTTTGAGGACATCAAGAAAGAAGTAATTAATTCTATTTAGAGAGATCAGGAAAGATAGGGCAGGAAACATGATATCTCAGTTGAGCTGTAAAGGATGTGCAGGAAGGAGTTTGATAGATTGACGATGGATAGGAGGGAATTCCTGACAGATGGAACTGTGTCTGTAGAAAAAAGGTTATTTGGAGGCATCTGTAATCAGTTCAGTGAGGTGTTGATGCAGAATGCTTTTGAATAAGCAGTATCAATAGAAGACAGGCATACAGTACAGGACTAGAGTGTATTTGAATGCAGGCAGAAATGTAGACACTATGGACAAGGCATTTATCTTCACAAGAGGGTTATAGGTTATGGGTACGACTAGACACTGATTTCCTCAGCTCTCAGAACAGCCAGACAGGATTTTTTAATATCTTTGTCCTATTATCCAAGTTGCCTAAGAAAGTCTATCATTTTCCTTTTTAATGACATGAAAAATATCGGTACATCCATATAATGAGTTACTAGTTAATAATAAGAAGAAATGAACTAATGAGAAGTACAACAAAGCGTATGAATCCCAAAAACATTTTGCTAAGTGAAATAAGCCCAAGAGAAATACTATACAATGCTTCCATTTATATAAAATTCTAGAATAGGCAAAACTATAATGATAGAAAGAAAATTGGCAGCTGCCAGGAGCCAGAAGTCGGGCAGAAGATATTGACTAAAAAGAGGCACGGAGGCACTTTTTGGTGCAATGGAAATGACTGTTTCATGGTTGTGGTGGTGGCTACAAGATTCATCAAACTATACAGTTAAAATCTGTGAATTTAGCTGTTTATAAATTATCATTTAAAAAAGCTGACAACAAGTGTGAGGCACAGCAGAGACTTCGGTCTGTAATGAGTTAACTTCAAAGGTACTAAAACCCTATAAACCAGAAGCAAAAGCCTTCCTAATAAAAATGTCTAGGGTGAGACCACTAAATGGATCTCCTCAAGCATCTGAAGACTGAAAACCATGTTAGCTGACACTGAGTTAGCTGAGTAAGAAATTAGGAGCAAGGTGGAGGAGGGAGTTATTTGTTTCTCCTTAAATATACATTTTGGACTTTAAATTACAAGTACAATGATAAGTGGGTTTCCCAGGTGGCTCAGTGGTAGAGAATATACTTGTCAATGCAAGAGCCACAGGGGATGAAGGCTTGATCCCTGAGTTGGGAAGATCCTCTGGAGGAGGAAATGGCAACACTCCAGTATTCTTGCCTGGAGAAACCCATGGACAGGGAGGCCTGGCAGGCAACAGTACATGGTGGGGTCGCAAAGAGTCAGACACGACTGAGCAACTGAGTATCCACCCACAATGATAAATAATAATTGATTTTTATAAAGCACTTCTTATCTTCCAGAGATATCTTTAAAAGCTTTATAAATATGAATTCATTTAATTCTCATGACAAGTCTGTGAGTGAATAATCTTATTATTATTCCCATTTGTTGTATGAGAAAACTGAAGCAAACAGAGGTTGGTTAACTTTATAAGATACTAGTTCTTATAGTAGTTAGTATAAGAGATTTGAAGTCAGGTAGTCTACTTCAGAATCTGTGTACTTTACCACAGAGGAATTATATTTGAATTTAAGTTCTTCTAGAAAATTAATGAGAGGAGTTTATATTCAACTTCACGATATCTTGAGCTTCTCAGGTGTCACTAGTGGTAATAAAATCTGCCTGCCACTGCTGGAGACATAAGAGATGTAGGTTTGATTCCTGGGTCAGGAAGATCTACTGGAGAAGGGTATGACAACGTGCTCCAGTATTCGCTCCTGGAGAATCCCATGGACAGAGGAGCCTGGCAGGTTACAGTCCATACGGTTCCAAAGAGTCAGACATGACTGAAGTGACTAAGCATGCATGAAGGATATCTTGATGCTGTCGTATCTTATTATTGGAGTATATTGTGATTTTATATCACTGAAGAGTCCCTGGTAACTTTTATAAGACAGTGTGTCCAGACACAATTAGAGTTGGGAGTGAATTTTCAGCTTTACATATAGCATGACATTGGTGTTAGAATATGGTTGATATTGAAGAAGTGGTTACAGGAAGGTGGAAACAAGGCTTTCCTTATCCTGCCTGAGGAAGATAGCCACAGTCATGTATATCACAGATTTCATGAAAAAACTCAATGGATTAGATGAAAAATCACTGGGGAGTTTTAGGGGGTATAATATAATATACGACATATTTTCCACGTGCCGGAACCCCTACTAAAGAAATTCTGAAATTCTAGTTCTTGTATTATTGGGTGATACCAATGGCCCATATTTCCTAACTGAGTGGAGACTACTTATAAGCACTGGCAATCTGATCTCTCTTCCTCATTTTAAAATTTTGTACCAGTACATAGAAGAAATCCTCAGTAGTTGTTTATGCCTGTCCTGAAAACAAAACTTTTCCTCAGTTAAAAGGTCCCAAGGTCTAGGCTGGGAGAGTGAGCAGAGAGAATTAGTACGCCAATGTGATCATGCCCTTTAACCACTGTCTCTAATATAGCTTTATCAGTAATAGAACTCCTGTTCTGATACTGATCTGTCTTACTTTTGTGTCTATTTCTCAACTGGTTCAGAATTAGAGGGTAAAAAGAGCGGTGTTATTAAAGGACCTCACCACAGCCAGACTTCCCTGGTGGCTCAGAGGTTAAAGCGTCTGCCTCCAATGCGGGAGACCTGGGCTCGATCCCTGGGTCGGGAAGATCCCCTGGAGAAGGAAATGGCAAACCACTCCAGTATTCTTGCCTGGAGAATCCCATGGACGGAGGAGCCTGGTAGGCTACAGTCCACGGGGTCGCAAAGAGTCGGACACGACTGAGCGACTTCCCTTTCCTTTCACCACAGCCAACAGAACTGACGCTATTCTTTTCTTTTTTCATTCACAGTGAAGGAGAAGGAAAGGGCAATATTAGAAATAGGGCCATATGAAGATTAGGACAATACAGGTAAGAAAAATAGAGCAAGAGACTAGCAAAACCAAAGCCTCTCAGTCTTTCACTTTTCTTCATCCGTTGCACATAATTTTCTTCCTCTTTTCTTCCCACCATTGTCAACATGCACAAACATTACCGAACAATTCACCCCATCCCACCAAACAACAACAAGACTTTCTGCCTATTAATACTTTCTCCCACAGTTTTTACATTTGTTTTATTAAAGCTTGGTGCCCAAAGACCACCAAAAGCAGATTTTTAGTAAAACATGTTTAGGTTTACTAACTTGAGTAGCAAGGAAAACTGTATCCTACAGGAATAATAATAATCCTAGTGAAATGGAACTTGGATGGTCTTGTACAGGGTTTGGGTTTACACTAGGTGATTTAGTATCTGTTTTTTATTAGAGTTTCAAAAATGAGGCTATTTAGTCACTGGATGTCTTAGATTTAGGAGGACAAGGAAATAAAGCAGGGCTGTCATTGGTAAAGAAGCATTACTCACTCACATTAGTTTTGAGAGGAAAGTGTGGTTGCACAGTGTCATTGTTTTTGTTTTGTTTCACCAGGGTCAAAATATAACCACAAATAACAAAATCGTGAGAAATCTGCATGCAGGTCAAGAAGCAACAGTTAGAACTGGATATGGAACAACAGACTGGTTCCAAATCAGGAAAGGAGTACGTCAAAGCTGTATATTGTCACCCTGCTTATTTAACTTATATGCAGAGTACATCATGAGAAATGCTGGGCTGGATGAAGTACAAGCTGGCATCAAGATTGCCGGAAGAAATATCAATAACCTCAGATATGCAGATGATACCACCCTTATGGCAGAGGGTGAAGAAGAACTAAAGAGCCTCTTGATGAAACTGAAACAGAGTGAAAAAGTTGGCTTAAAACTCAACATTGAGCAAACTAAGATCATGGCATGCGGTCCCATCACTTCATGGCAGATAGATGGGTAAACAATGGAAACAGTGACAGACTTAATTTTTTTTTGGCAGGGGGGAGGGGGAGCTAGAAAATCAGTGCAGATGGTGACTGCAGCCATGAAATTAAAAGACACTTGCTCCTTGGAAGAAAAGTTATGACCAACTTAGACAGCATATTAAAAAGCAGAGACATTACTTTGCCAGCAAAGGTCCATCTAGTCAAAGCAATGGTTTTTCCAGTGGTCATGTATGGATGTGAGAGTTAGACTATAAAGAAAGCTGAGCGCTGAAGAATTGATGCTTTTGAACTGTGGTGTTAGAGAAGACTCTTGAGAGTTCCTTGGACAGCAAGGAGATCCAACCAGTCCATCCTAAAGGAAATCAGTCCTGATGATTCATTGGAAGGACTGGTACTGAAGCTGAAACTCCAATACTTTGGCCACCTGATGTGAAGAACTGACTCATTTGAAAAGACCTTGATGCTGCGAAAGATTGAAGGTGGGAGGAGAAGGGGATGACAGAGGATGAGATGGTTGGATGGCATCACCAATTCGATGGACATGAGTTTGGGTAAGCTCCGGGAGTTGGTGATAGACAGGGAAGCCTGGGGTACTGCAGTCCATGAGGTCGCAAAGAATTGGACGTGACTGAGCAGCTGAACTAAACTGAAGTGAACAAAATATCATCTGATGTTGTTGTTATTCTGTGAAGTTGTCCATCTTCAGGAAGGAACACTATAGCCTGGTTGTTGGTTGCCAAGTCAGGCAACAGCTGTCAGCTATCACAGATTGTTTTGTGTTTTATTTTTTTTCTCCTTCTTTCTCTGTTTCTAATATCTATCAACTCACCAGTCTGTCTGAGGCAGCTTGAAAATTTCTTTTCAGAAGAGAAAATAAACTAATTTGTGTTTGTTACCATCTTCTCAACCATGACTGAATTTTAGAGTAGAAATCCTGAGAAAAAGAGAAAAAAATTTTCCCTTTTTATCCAAAGCAATGGAAGTGTAATGATTGTATATGCATATGCTAATTTATCAGAGATATAAATTCTATTTATACAAGTGTTTACAAGCCTTCCTCAGCAATCAATGCAAAGAAATAGAGGAAAACAATAGAATGGGAAAGACTACAGATCTCTTCAAGAAAATTAGAGATACCAAGAGAACATTTCATGCAAAGATGGGCTCAGTAAAGGACAGAAATGTTAGGCACCTAACAGAAGAAGAAGATATTAAGAAGAGGTGGCAAGAATATACAGAAGAACTGTACAAAAAAGATATTCACGACCCAGATAATCATGAAGGTGTGATCACTCACCTAGAGACAGACATCCTGGAATGTGAAGTCAAGTGGGCCTTAGGAAGCATCACTACAAACAAAGCTGGTGGAGGTGATGGATTCCAGGTGAGTTATTTCAAATCCTGAAATATGACGCTGTGAAAGTGCTGCACTCGATATGCCAGCAAATTTGGAAAACTCAGCAGTGGTCACAGGACTGGAAAAGGTCAGTTTTCACTCCAATCTCAAAGAAAGGCAATGCCAAAGAATATTCAAACTACCGCACAATTGCACTCATCTCACATGCTAGTAAAGTAACGCTCAAAATTCTCCAAGCCAGGCTTCAGCAATACGTGAACCGTGAACTTCCAGAGGTTCAAGCTGGTTTTAGAAAGGCAGAGAAACCAGAGATCAAATTGCCAACATCCGCTGGATCATCGAAAAAGCAAGAGAGTTCCAGAAAAACATCTATTTCTGCTTTATTGACTATGCCAAAGCCTTTGACTGTGTGGATCACAATAAACTGTGGAAAATTCTGAAAGAAATGGGAATACTAGATCACCTGAGCTGCCTCTTGAGCAACCTGTATGCAGGTCAGGAAGCAACAGTTACAACTGGACATGGAACAACAGGCTGGCCGCAAATAGGAAAAGGAGTAAGTCAAGGCTGTAAATTGTCACTCTGTTTATTTAACTTATATGCAGAGTATATCATGAGAAATGCTGGGCTGGAGAAAGCACAAGCTGGAATCAAGATTGCCGGGAGAAATATCAATAACCTCAGATATGCAGATAACACCACCCTTATGGTAGAGAGTGAAGAAGAACTACAGAGCCTCTTGATGAAAGTGAAAGAGGAGAGTGAAAAAGTTGGCTTAAAGCTCAACATTCAGCCAATTAAGACTATGGCATCCAGTCCCATCATTTCATGGCAAATAGATGGGGAAACAGTGGAAACAGTGTCAGAATTTGAGCTCCAAAATCACTGCAGATGGTGAGTGAAGCCATGAAATTAAAAGACACTTGCTCCTTGGAAGGAAGATTATGACCAACCTAGACAGCATATTAAAAAGCAGAGACATTACTTTGTCAACAAAGGTCCATCTAGTCAAGGCTATGGTTTTTCCAGCGGTCATGTATGGATGTGAGAGTTGGACTATAAAGAAAGCTGAGAGTTGAAGAATTGATGCTTTTGAACTGTGGTGTTGGAGAAGACTCTTGAGAGTCCCTTGAACTGAAAGGAGATCCAACCAATCCGTCCTAAAGGAGATCAGTCCTGGGTGTTCATTGGAAGGACTGATGTTGAAGCTGAAACTCCAGTACTTTGGCCACCTGATGCGAAGAGCTGACTCATTGAAAAAGACCCTGATGCTGGGAAAGATTGAGGACAGGAGGAGAAGGGGACAACAGAGGACGAGATGGTTAGATGGCATCATCGACTCGATGGACATGGGTTTGGGAATACTCCGGGAGTTGGTGATGGACGGGGAGGCCTGACGTGCTGCGGTTCATTGGGTCACAAAGAGTCGGACACAACTGAGCAACTGTATTGAACTGAACTGAACTGAATGTAGCAGAAATACAAATTCTATTTATACAAGTGTTTATAGCTGTGTTACAGTAATAGTCACATATAAGACCAAGTTATTTGATGTAAACAAACATATTGCCAAAGTTTCATATGTATAGTTCAGTTGTGTTAAGCTGGCTGTAATTACGCTTTTAAAGACATAAAAAATAATTCAAGGGAAAGGTTATATAAAAGATATCAGTAGATTGAAGTATTTTAGTTCACTTTTTCATGGATGGAACATTAACAGTTGAAGAAAGCATTTTACTTGAAGCATAATATAGCTCAGCCTCAAATGAAAATTTCTTTAGGTTTATCTCTAATAGCAGATTGAGTGCACTGGATATGTGCTTTGTATACATAAACCTAATGTAGAATTTTCAGTATTTCACTAATGCTCTTTAAAGAAAATTAAATTTTTTTAAAATATAAATTCCTTTATAGAATTGACTTTCTGGTTTAGACTTTTCATTTATCTATTTTGCAAGTATATTGTTACTCCCTTTACCTACATATTTCCTATAGAAATAGTTGTGGATGTAATCTTCCTCTTAAAAGTACATTTTGGCTATTTTCCTGCTTTCTCATGCATTAACACATCTATCTATGAATGAAAATCTACCTATGATGTTCCAGGGAAAGAGCCAATGGTGAACAAACTGATCAAGTCTCACTACACTTGATCAGAATAAATTATTTTTTTCTCCACACATGTTTCACTCAGAGTCCCTGAGCTGTGCGTCTGAACAATGCTGTCCTTATTTCTCATCATCTCATGTAAGGAAATGAGTCACAGAGAGCAGCATGGAAGAATTGGTGGAAATGGCGGATGAAAGGAGAGGAATGAGAACAGAAGACTAATACCAGAGTCTTTTCCCTTGTTTTGTCCAGGCACAACTGTGACTAGGAAATAATCTTTGAAATATATAAACTGAAGCCTCTGAGCGTCTTTTTTCCAGTTGAAATGACCAGAATTGAGGGATTACTACTAACTGAATTCCAGACATTATTTGTATTTTACCAGATTAGTGTACATTTTATGTTTTAGGATCCAATTCAGGTACCATGTTACATTTTCCAAGTCTCCTCTAGTCTATGAGAGTTTCTCTCTTCCCTACTTTTTGTGACCTTCATAGTATTCAAGATTAGTAACATCTTGTTGAATGTCCCCTAGCTTGTATTTGTCTGATATTTTTCTTATGATTAGACTTGGGTTAAGGATTTGGAGGGAAAAAAAAAAAAAAAAACAACTCACAGATGTAGTGTTCTTCTATTACATGATAAGGGAGTATATATCAATGTGACTAAAATGATGATGTCAATCTTGATGACTTGGTTGAATCAAGTATTTGTGTTTGTTAGGTTTCCCCACTGAAAAGTTGTTATTTCTTCTCTCTTTATTCTGTTCTTTTGGAAGACGGCCACCTTCTGCAAGTCTAGCCAACCCTTAGGGGAATGTCGTATTTAAGTCCCACTCCTGGAGGAGTGAATATCTGCATATATTATTTTGGAATTCTTCTGTAAGGAAGATTAGTTTCTGCTCCATTTATTTATTGATTTAGTCATTTTTTTTATGCTAGCAAAGATTCATGGATATTATTTTACATTTTGTGGTATAATCCAATATTATATTACTTATTGCTCAAACTCCAGTTTTGGCCATTAGATGCTCTTCCAGGTTGGATCCTGTGTTCCTTTAATATGTCTCAGGCATTTTTTGTTGTTGTTTTCTTTGGTTTTTTAGCACTTCTGGTACTACAAGATGACCTATGACCTACACTCACCTTTTATTTTCTGTGGTCCAGTCCTAGAATTGGCTTTTTTTCCCTAAGCAAAACTATTTGCATTTTAGTGTAGGATGGTATCTGGCAACAAATATATGGATATTAGGAATGTTTTTTGGTATTGGTATCAACTCTAGGCATCTCAGCTTACAAAGATCTAGATAATTTACATTATTCATTTTTTTTTGGAAAAAATCAAAATTATACTTTATATAATCTTGTGTAAACTTTTACTTTAGATAAATCTTTTTTACTTTTAAATATAATATACTTATATGGTTTAATATTAAAATCTCTTTTGTCAGCCACACATTTTATCTCCCTTAAAGACAACCAATATTATAATATCTTAAATTTGCTCTCAGTGGTATTCTGTGGTTAAACATATATGTATTCTTCCCCTAGTACACTTATATACAAAGTCAGCATACCATACATACTTTCCTCTGTCTTGATTTTCTTTCACCCAACAATATATCTTAGAGAGTTTTTTTTTTAATGAAGAAATTCCTCAATCTTTTTAATGGCTACACTGATTTTCATTGTATGGATATATGTACAATAATTTAAGTAATCCTCTATTAATAAATATTTATATTGCTTCTACTCTTTTATTATTATAATAAATTCTGCAATATAAATCTTATACATATGTAATTTCTTACATAGCTGAAAATATCAGTAGAATAAATTCTTTAGAAACAAAATTGTTAGATAAAATGGTATATATACTTATCATCTTAATGATATTTTTTCCCATAAATGTTTAACAATTTATATGCTTTCACCAATCTTCAGAGAATTTCTGTTTCTCCACACTCTAATACATTAATGTACTCTTTTCACCTTTGCCAACCTGAAAAATTACATCTCAGTGTAGTTTTTATTTGCCTTTCTTCTAATATGAATAAGAATAAACTTTTTATTAATCATGTTTAAGATTGATGCTTTTGAACTGTAGTACTGGGGGAGACTCTTCAAAGTCCCTTGGATAGCAAGGAGATAAAACCAGTCAATCCTAAAGAAATCAACCTTGAATAATCATTGGAAGGACTGGTGCTAAAGCTGAAGCTCCAATACTATGGCCACCTGATGTGAAGAACTGACTCATTGGAAAAGACTCTGATGCTGGGAAAGATTGAAGGTAGGAGGAGAAGGGGATGACAGAGGATGAGATGGTTGGATGGCATCACTTGCTCAATGGATATGAATTTGAGCAAACTCCGGGAGATAGTGAAGGACAGGGAAGCCTGGCATGCTGCAGTCCATGGGATCACAGGTTGGATACAACTTAGCAATTGAACAGCAACAACAACAAGATTGAAGGAGAGCAGAATTTGCACCCTTCAAAATGCCTCTTTGGTATAAGATTATTTGGGGTTGGTTATTTTTATGAAAGTCCAGACCCATGAGAAGTTCTGAAAATCCATTAAAAGTTACCCTTTTGTAAGAGAAACATGTATTTCTAAGGGAAAACTCCATTTGTGTGGGTATACCCCTCTCTTTACAGAGAAGAATGACTAAATCTTTAGAAACTTATCAATGGAGAAGCCAAAGACATATCTGCATAACAATACATAGCCTTGCTGATTGTGATTTTCTTGATAACCTCCCCCTACCAACTGGCTCCCCCTACCAACACCTTTTGTCTTTAGCTGGAGATGGTGTGTAAGATGGTGGTTCAGACCATTTCTGGGAGTTACTCAGTTTTCCTAAGTACACAGGGAATATTCATTCATGTACACAGGGGATATGCATATAATTAAACTTCTGTCTATTTTTCTCCTGCTAATCTGTCTTTTATTACAGGAGTGGAGATCTCAGTTATAAAAATCTATTTATTAATAAACAAAATCTGAATTAGATAGAGTTGGGAGACCAGAGAGAGGAGATCCCATGCATAGTGAAGAAAGCAGAGCCCAAGAGGAAGAAGACAGACTCCTTTTCTTTTGTTGCAAGAACTGGGCCAATGAAAAACCAAGGGCTTTTTGTGGACTGCAGCCCTCACAATTTCCTCTTCCTTCTATAAAATGTTCTCCTTCCCTTGCAGTGCAGGGACTTGTATATAGCTTGCCATCTTTGCAGACCCCAAATTCTCTGTTGATTCAAAATTAAACTTTTTTTTTTCTGAAGAAATATATGGCAGTCTGTTTTAGATCAACATTTTGGTGGCCTGCTCAGGGACTAGAGAAGCTTCAAGGCTGTTGAGCAAAAGAGGTGATGTACCCACAATAGAGTTTATTGTTGTTCACTGCTTTCTCACTAACCCTGGTGTTTGAAAGTATGTCTTTGGGTCTGAGATCATGCCCTTCCTGTGTTTGAAGCTCTCCAGGCTTTATTCGGGATCTATTTAAAGGTTTCATCTGTTGGTTAAGGCCTTGTTCTGTATGTGAGTATTCATTTGGCACTTTGGTCTGATTTTGAGATCAGATAGTTTTACTGAAGCTGGCTAACCTCAATCCATTCCTCCAGGATCACAGGTTGTTTCTTTGAAACAGTGTTGGGTTTTTCAGCATTCAACTGATTTCTTTGGAAGGGCTGTCCTCTGGAGACTGGCTAGAAAACATCTTTGGCCTGGCTCCTCTGGGACCGAGCAGTCCTCTGAAGACTGGTTGGGATTGACTTGCAAGCTGTTTGAACTGAGCTATTTGTGCTGTAAACTGTTTAAGCTGTTTGAAAATTGTTCTTTACTCCAGTAAAAATATCCCTAAAAAGTGAAATCCCAGTTATCTGAGTATTTTGAGGCTGCCCCCCATAGTGTCTCTGGCAGATTTGATTTTAAGTTTAAAAATCAAGTTTCTCTCTCATGCTTACTTCTAACTAAATGGACCAATCTGACCAAAGGCTATTTAGAATATCAGTGGCCATTATGGGGAACTTTTGAATTTCCCAAACTAATTTCCTTAAAACCAAATTGGACTAAAACAGCTCAAACATTTTCAAAACTGAGTGAAATGCTTATTTTGATTGATATTTTGAAACTTCCCAATGTTATCAGCAGTATAAAATTGTTTCCCTGCAAAGATTTCAAAATTAACTAAAATGATTGGAGAAAGATAAAATGGCTCCTGAAGCCTCAGGCCCTGCCTCTGTTGCCATCTTGTCTTCCGTGGCTTTTTGTAGCCAGATTCTGCCTTCTGTTCCATTTTCCTCCTTCTCTTCTATGTAGCCTACATCTTCACTAGACCTTCAGTTTCTCCATTCAGCTTCTATTGCCAAGCTCCCCCTCTTCTCCAAAATGCTCCCCACTGCCTTTTCCTCTGAATTGTCAGAACCTGTCACTTTAAAATTAAGCTATCTGAAAATTAAGAGGCTCTAACTTCTTATACTCTCTAGATTAAAGCTGAACTGTGACCCATAGTCAAAGATTTTCCCATAGCAACTGAAGAGCCTTACAGATTTAGTGAGGAATTTAATATAGTCATTCAAACTTATCAACCTGGTTTCTCTGATGGGTATCAGCTAGCTCATATGCTGGTACCTAAGGGTAGACTCAGCATTGAATGAAAACCACTAATTTGGAAAGTCCTGAAAGGTCTCTAGAATTACAAGCAGAACAGCCCAGCACTTTACTATATGATCAGGCTCAGGCAAATACAGCCAAGTTCACTGAATAATTCCTAGGGACTTTCCAAAATCAGTTGATTGGAAGAAATTTCAGACTTGCACGCAAACATCTGACAAACCTGATCGCAATTATAAACAATAAATGCTGGAGAGGGTGTGGAGAAAAGGGAACCCTCTTACACTGTTGGTGGGAATGCAAACTAGTACAGCCACTATGGAGAACAGTGTGGAGATTCCTTAAAAAACTGGGAATAGAACTGCCATATGACCCAGCAATCCCACTGCTGGGCATACACACCGAGGAAACCAGAATTGAAAGAGACGCGTGTACCCCAATGTTCATCGCAGCACTGTTTACAATAGCCAGGACATGGAAGCAACCTAGATGTCCATCAGCAGACGAATGGATAAGGAAGCTGTGGTACATATACACAATGGAATATTACTCAGCCATTAAAAAAATACATTTGAATCGGTTCTACTGAGATGGATGAAACTGGAGCCCATTATACAGAGTGAAGTAAGCCAGAAAGAAAAACAACAATACAGTATACTAATGCATATATATGGAATTTGAAAGATGGTAACGATAACCCTATATGCGAGACAGAATAAGAGACACAGATGCATAGAACAATTTTATGGACTCTGAGGGAGAAGGTGAGGGTGGGACGTTCTGGGAGAATAGCATGGAAACATGTATATTATCATTATGTGAAACAGAACACCATTCCATGTTCGATGCATGAGACAAGGGCTCAGGGCCGGGGCAATGGGGTGACCCAGAGGGATGGGATGGGGAGGGAGGTGGGTGGGGGGTCCAGGAAGGGGAACACATGTAAACCCATGGCTGATTCATGTCAATGTATGGCAAAAACTATTACAATATTGTAAAGTAATTAGCCCCCAACTAAAATAAATAAATGTATAAAAAAAAAATCAACTTCTGATTATTTTTAAAGAAAATGCTGATGTTCCTTAAGATATCGATTCCACCTGAGCAGCTGAACTGGGACATTTACCTTCTGGTAAAAAGAATCAGCATGGAATGGGAAACTACGTTTACTCCAGATTTTGTCAGTCTGGCAAACCAGCTCTCTCACACTGTAGATGAGTCACCTCAGCATTCTTAATCTTCAACTCATGAAAATAAAGTCTTATAAATGAAACCAAAATCCTCCTAGTTTCTGCTATTCCTGCAGAGAGCCAGAACACTGGGAAATAGATTATTACAAATTTCAGCACTTTAGGCAACTTCTGCCCTCTAATCAGTCTTTCCAAAGTCCTTCTAATTCTCAATGACAGGGCTCCTAGGATCTACAGGGAATCTTTTCAATCCTCCCTGCTAATTGGCTTAGAGAAACACTTATCAATATTAAGGATGAAACTTTTCTAGTCCTAATGACACTAGAGTCACATTCTTCACGCTCAATGTCACTACTATAAAATAGCCCCTGCCTTGGAGTACTAAAACAGTTCAAATAGTAGGGATGCCTAATGTACCTCAAAAGTTTCTGTCTCTGAATCTACTCCTTTTAAGTCAGGCCCTTTGAGAGACACATATGCTTTTCTCCTCAGTTCTTCTCTCCCATCCATTTATTAGGCTGAGGCCTCTCAGAGAAGTCTCATGCCGAAATTTCCCCCAAAGGGGGGATAAAATTCTAGAAATTGACAATATCAAAGTAATCTACCAAGTGAATTAAATGACCCTTTGACACCTTTTATTTGTTCCATCTCTGAGAATACTAGAGGAGATTCTGGAAATATTGATGATTTGTCCCTATGGAATCATCTACCACCTTCTTTACAGACAAAATCTCCCACTGATATTGATGACATTCACAGAGTAACTCCCATCAAAATTCTAAGAGACCTCTCATAATCGCTTCTTAGAATTCATCAGTATGGTATAAGTAAAGAACCCTTTCAGAGAATAAAATCCAAAATTGAAGAGTGCAAAGCTCAAGGCCTCATTATTTCTTGTACCAGCCCCTGTATCACTTCCATTTTAGCAGTGAGAAAACCTAATGACTGATGGTGGAGATTTGTCCATGACAATAAACAACACTGTTATCCCTGGACATCTTTTGTTCCTAACCATCACACATTACTAACATCCATCCCACTGGAAGTAAATTATTTACTGTAATTGATTCACTTAGTACATTATTTGGTACTATAGTTGATGAAGCTAGCCAATATCCTTTTGCCTTCCCTTAGGAAACAATTTACCTGGACAGTAATGTCTCAGGGTTATACAGAAGGGCCTTATTTTTTGCAAATCCTGGAGGTTGATCTAGAAGATAAAAAGTCCTCTAGGGCTTCTACATTGTTGCAATATGTGGATAATTTGCTTTTTGTCTTCTTCTTAATGAAACCTCATCAGGAAAACAGCAGCCTTAAAGGGGCATAAGATCACCAAAGAAAAATTGCAAATTTCACTAACCCAGATTAGATATTTAGGGCATCTGATATCAGGACCAGGGCTATGCCTGTGTTGGGAGAATGTGTAATTTCCTCAGTTCTGTCTTGCTGCATTAAAAATTTGAAGTGACTGTTGGCCAGTGTTATAGCTCAATTTTATTGGCAAGCAAAGGAAAATACATCCTCAAGGCATGAGGGCGGGCTGACCCAAAAGATGCGAAGGGAAGAGAAGCACCCAGCTCAATTTTGGCTCCTCTTTTTATGTTTTTTCTCCTCCCCTTGAGCCTGCCCTATGTAATTGGGATAGCCAGGAGGGCTGTTTGTTTTACCTGAGGTCCTCACTCTGGTCCTCAGACCTTCCTTTGTTCTATTTTTATGGGTTTTTCCCTTCTTTGTCTTTTAGCCACTCCCATTCAGGACTCCTTTTTCCTATTCTAACTACCTAACACCGAGACCCAGGTAGACTTCATGATGTCCTAAGTTTCCCAAAACCCAAAGCTAAGAAACTACTGCAAAGCTTTCTCAGGCTAATTGTTTATTGTCAAAACTGGATTCCAAATTTTTCTCTTATGGCCAGATCTCTATACATTTTACTCAACAATAACAACTCTACCCAATCTTATAGGGAGAACCAGATAACATTAGCCTTCAAAGTCTTATTCTGACGAATCCACCTGCCCTTGCGTCAGTTGCTCAGTAGTGTCCAACTCTGTGACCACAAAGGCTATAGCCTGCTGGGCTCCTCTGTCTATAGGATTTGTCAGGCAAGAATACTGGACTGGGTTGTCATTTCCTTCTCCAAGGGATCTTCCTGACCCAGGGATTGAACCCACATCTCCTACATGGCAGATAGATTCTTTTCCTTCTGAACCATCAGGGAAACCCTTGGGCATCCCAATTATCAGAGTCCCTTTTTACTTTCTGTGTATGAAAAGGAAGGAAATGCTCTTGGGGTACTAACCTCAAAACACAGGGACTTCCCTGATACCTGCCATAGGATATTAAGGCCAGCAACTGGACCCTGGGTCATGAAACACCCCCCTTGTCTTACAGCCATTATGGCCAGTGCCCTTTTGGTGAACGGTCACTGAGAAAATTGTTCTGGGATCCCTGTTAACCACTTTTTACCTCATGCATTAGAAGTTCACTTGATTTCTCATCACATTCAATATTTCTCAGTCAGTTGCCTCACCCACTATGAAGTTCACATAACTCTTAGGTTGTAGTAACTTTAACCCAGATATCCTTCTCCCCTCTGTTACAAACAAAGTACCTCATGAGTGTTTAACACTAACAATGACCTCCTGACCACAGGGTGATCTATAGGAAACTCCAATGGGTAAGGCTGATGTTCACTGATGGTTCTTAATTAAAGGAAGGCAATGCCAAATATTGCTTGGACATGTGATTACACATTCTACTGACGTTGTTGAGGCAATATCTTAACTTATGGCTACACAGCCTGACAGGCTGAATTGTACACTTTGACAAAGGTTTGTACTTTAGCCAAGGTCAAAATTGCAAGTATTTTTACTGATATTAGATTTTGGCATAGCTCATGATTTTGAAATATTGTGGAAGTAATGTGGCATCCTTACTTCCGATGGAAATAAAATTAAAATGGCCCATATGTTCAGGAATTACTGAAATAAATACTTTTACCTGACACTCTAGCTATTATTAAGATTTCAGGGCACTCTGAATTTGACCGTTTGAAAGCTAAAAGAAATCACCTTGTTGATAGTTCTGCATGAAATGCCACTCTTAAAGGGAATCAACAGCCATTAAACCTCTGTCATGGTTCAAAGGGATACTTCATCAAATGGTAATATAGAAAAACTGGCTAAGGAAGCCCAACAACTGATCTCAGAAAAGGAAAAAAAAAAAAGATTGGAAATTCAACAATTGTTGGTTTGATGAAAAGAGAAAGTTCTGGTTTGGACCAAGTGATGACCCAGTCATATCAGAGACTCTGAAGTTCCCATTCTTCACCACTGCACATGCCTTAAACCACTGATCTACAGACAAAATGATAGCATTCATTCCTTAGTATTGGTGAAAGACATTAATAATACCATAAAGATTGCCCACCTCACTTGTCCTGAGTACAATCAGGGAAACCTGATCATACTGCTCCTAGGCTTAAACTGCCTAATGAGCCACTTGAGGTCTAGCAAACAGATTTCACACAACTTTCTCTTCTATTAGATATAAATATGTTTTAGTCAGGTGTGCATGTTTCACACTGTGCTGATGACTTCCCTGGAAGACAGGTTACTGCCTGTCCTGTGGCTAAAGTGTTTTAGGAAAAGATTGACCCTATCTGGAGAACCTCCACTCGATCTTCATTGATTGTCATAGTGATCAAAGAAATCATTTTACTGACCAGGTGCTTCAAGAAGTCTGTGTTATTGGGCTTATTATCAACACTTTCACTGTGTTTACCATACTTAATCCTCTAGTTTAGGCAAATGCACTAATTTTAGTATTAAGACTAATACATCAGTTCAGTTCCGTCGCTCAGTCATGTCCAACTCTTTGCGACCCCGTGAACCACGGCACGCCAGGCCTCCCTCTCCATCACCAACTCCTGGAGACACCCAAACTCATGTCCATCGAGTCGGTGATACCATCCAACAATCTCATCCTCTGTCGTCCCCTTCTCCTCCTGCCTTCAATCTTTCCCAGCATCAGGGTCTTTTCAAATGAGTTAGCTCTTCGCATCAGGTGGCCAAAGTATTGGAGTTTCAGCTTCAACATTAGTCCTTTCAATGAACACCCAGGACTGATTTCCTTTAGGATGGTCTGGTTGGATCTCCTTGCAGTCCAAGGGACTCTCAAGAGTCTTCTCCAACACCACAGTTCAAAAGCATCAATTCTTTGGCACTCAACTTTCTTTATAGTCCAACTCTCACATCCATACATGACTACTGGAAAAACCATGGTTTTTCTAGCATTTTTGTATTTTTATTATTGGTTTCACAAACTTTCATAAATATGTTTTAAAATAAACAAACATGTAGTTGTTAGGAACTAATTTATGCTGTTTTTCACTGTGGGATGTATTATACTTTGAAAGTTCTCTCTTACTGGACCCTTAGGTTTTCATTTTCCTTTCATTAGATTTTTGTAAAGCTATAAATTTAAAAATTTTAAAGCATGCCCAATATATTCTTAATGGAAATTTCAGGGGGAGGCTCTAAACCATATTATCCGAGGTTCCCACAACTACTTATAGACTAATGAATGCATATACAATCATAGAACAAGTACTGATGAAAGTCCACTTTCTACCAGACATGGTGTTGAACTCTGGAAGCATTTACTAAGAGGAATGCTAATACCTTAATTTTTATATTATATAGAATTAGGAGTTGGCTTATGTCCTATTATGCCCTCCTAGAATTAAGTAGTTAACTTTTGTGACTTTTTTAAGAAGAACTAAGATAAGTAAATCCTTGTACTTGGATCCTAGCATCAGTCAATGAAGGTGTTGTCTTGAAATTTCTGAGAAAATATACATTTCTTTATTCATAACATATTATTTCCAGAAGCTAGCTATATAAAAAGTGTCAAACATGACATTCTCAATTACTAGGAGATGTTATAGAGGTGACAAAAGATGGTGAATGGATTAAAAATTGCTACAAGCTAGTGGCACAGATATACAATATGCCACATTGAGATGATTAAAGGAAGAAGTGTGACAGTAGGCCTTTCTCAGCCAGATTTTGTATCAACTACTTGCATTGTCCATGCTTGCTCACAAGTAGACCATATTCTAGCTGCATCTTCATTTACCCATCTGCCATCAGATTAAAAACTCTGTGTTTTAAATCACACTCAAGAAAGTAAAAAGACAATGCATTGACTGGAAGAAAATATTTGACAGTTATATATCTGATTAAGGACTTGCATCAAAAATATACAAAGAACACATACAACTGAACAAAAACAGCACAATCAAAAAATGGGCAAAGCATTTCAATATATATCAATATATGTTATTTCTCTAAATAATATATAAAATATCCAATAAGCATATGAAAAAATGCTATACATTTACTGGGACAAATATCAATCAAAATGACAATGAGATATCACTTCATACTCACAAGGATGGCTACAAATTTTAAATATTCAGAAAGAAACGATAAGAAGTGTTGATTTGATGTGGTAAATTGGAGCCCTCATATTGCTAGTCACAACTGAAGTGACTTAGCACACATACACATATACTACTGACAGCATTATAAAGTGTTTTGAACACTTTGGAGAAAAATTCAGCAGTTTCTCAAAAATTTAAGCTGAGATTTAGATTTACCATGACACAGCTATTCTACTCTTCAGTATATACCCAAGAAAAAAGAAAAATATATGTCCACAGAAAAAATTGTGCACAGATATTCACAGGAGCATTATTCATAATAACCAAAAGGTGGAAACAACTCAGATATATATAAACTGAAGAACAGATTAAAAAAAAAAAGCTATAGGGACAGAAGTAGATTAGTGATTTTCAGATGTTGGGGGAAGGGAGGAATGAGGAGTGACTGCTAATGGGTATGATTTTTTTATTATTCTATTTTTTATTGATGTATGAAAAGTGAGAGTGAAAGTTGCTCAGTGGTGTCCGACTCTTTGTGACCAGGCCAGAATACTGGAGTGGGTAGCCTTTCCCTTCTCCAGGGGATCTGCCCAACCCAGGGATCGAACCCAGGTTGCCCGCATTGCAGGCACATTCTTTACCAACTGAGTTATCAGGGAAGCCCCCTTACTGACGTATAGTTGAGTCAAAATATTAGTTGCAGGTATATATAATAGTGACTCAGTATTTTTACGGATTATACTCCTTTAAAAGTTAATACAAACTAATGCCTATATTTCCCTGTGCTAAACAATGTATTATTGTTGCTTATCTATTCTACTCATAGTTGTTTATATCTCTTAATCCCATACCCCTATTTTTCTCCTATTTTCTTTTTCTCCTCTACCCTTTCTCTACTGTTCACCACTAGTTTGTTTTCTATATCTGTACATTTGTTTCAGTTGTGCTATACACATTTGTTTTCATTTTTTAGATTCCACAGAGAAGTGATGCATAAAACAGATGTCTCTGACTTACTTCAGTAAGCATAAAGTCCATCCACTTTAGGTCTATCCACATTGCTGCAAATGGCAAAAGTATGGCTGAGTAATATTTCATCATATATTTTGCCCATTCATCTGTTGGTGGATACTTGGTGGTATGCTGTTTCTATTTGGTCATGAAGATTTACTATGTTTAAAGAATTTAATAATTTCAGGTCCTATAAGCTTCTGTTTGAGATGGCCATTCAACCTATATTCCCATCATGTTCTATGCTGCAACAACAAGAAACCACTTTGATTCTAAGACTCCATTCTTCGAAATTGGCGTTTCTCAGTATTGGTATGTATGTTTAATTTGGTAAAACTTTAACTTTCCTCAAAAGCCATTATGAAACTATTAAAAGTTGCAATCAAAGATCACTTAAAATAAAAATGTATACATTTTATATGTATATAGGTATGTGTATGCAATATACAATATAATTCATATATAATATATATGTGTGTACAATTGATTTTCTGAAGTGAGTTTTAATACAGTGCTACAACCATTAATTCATTCCAATCCCAAAGAAAGGCAATGCCAAAGAATGTTCAAACTCCCACACAGTTGCAGTCACCTCGCACACTAGCAAAGTAATGCTCAAAATTCTCCAAGCCAGGCTGACCCCATGAACTGCAGCATGCCATTACTTGAACTGAGAACTTCCAGATGTTCAAGCTGGATTTAGAAAAGGCAGAGGGACCACAGATTAAATTGTCAACATCCATTGGATCATCAAAAAAGCAAGAGAATTCCAAAAAAACAACTACTTCTGCATCAGCAACTACACTAAAGCCTTTGACTGTGTCGATCACAACAAACTGTCAAAATTCTTCAAGAGATGGGAATACCAGACCACCTTACCTGCCTGCTGAGAAATCTGTATGCAGGTCAAGAAGCAACAGTTAGAACTGGACATGGAACAATGGACTGGTTCCAAATTTGGAAAGGAGTATGTCAACGCTGTATATTGTCACCCTGCTTATTTAACTTATATGCCAAGTACATCATGTGAAATGCCGGGCTGGATGAAGCATAACCTGGAATCAAGATTTCTGGGAGAAATATCAATAACCTCGTATATGCAGATGACACCATCCTAATGGCAGGAAACGAAGAACTGAAGAGCCTCTTGATGGAAGTGAAAGAGGAGAGTTAAAAATCTGGCTTAAAACTCAACATTCAAGAAAATAACATGACAACCAGTCCCATCACTTCATGGCAAATAGATGGGGAAACAATGGAAACAGTCACAAAGTTTATTTTCTTGGGCACTAAAATCACTGCAGATAGTGACTGAGCCATGAAATTAAAGACGCTTGCTCCTTGGAAGGAAAGTTATTACCAACCTAGACAGCATATTAAAAAAGCAGAGACATTACTTTGTCAATAAAGGTCCATCTAGTCAAAGCTGTGGTTTTTCCAGTAGTCACCTATGGATGTGAGAATTGGACCATAAAGAAAGCTGAATGCCAAAGAACTGATGCTTTTGAAATGTGGTATTGGAGAAGACTCTTGAGAGTCCCTTGGACTGCAAGGAGGTCCAACCAGTCGATCCTAAAGGAAATCAGTTCTGAATATTCATTGGAAGGACTGATGCTGAAGCTCCAATACTTTGGCCATCTGATGCAAAGAACTGACTCATTGGAAAAAACCCTGATGCTGGGAAAGATTGAAGGCAGGAGGAATAATGATTGACAGAGGGTGAGATGGTTGGATGGCATCACCAACTGATGCACATGAGTTTGAACAAGCTCTGGCAGTTGGTGACGGACAGGGAAGCCTGGCATGCTGCAGTTCATGGGGTCACAAAAAGTCAGACATGACTAAATGACTGAACTGAACTAAACTGAGCAAACATTATTATTATAAACAAAGGTTGTTGTTAGGGAAGATCAGCTAGTTGTCCTCAGTTATCCCACAGGATGGCATTAACTTATAGAATTTACTATGGTTCAAGTAGTTATTCTCTGTTCTGCTTTTCCACAAAAATCAGACTTTTACATGACAGATTATGGAGAGAGTTTGGGAAGAAGAACTTACTCTAAAATAACACCATTTCACTAGATTTCTCATGAAATCCAGGTTTAACAGACAGTGATGTCCTCCACCAATGCAGTCCCCCTAGACTGGGAAATCTTTAAAGACATCCAAAGATTTTGTAACTTGTAATTAGTGAGGAAGAGGGGCAAGTTATGTTACCTATAATAATATAAATGAGCAATATTGAGGCAATTATGAGTGGTTAAAGGTTAGGGAGCATAGAAACAGATATTCTATCGGGATTTCTCCTCACTCATCCACACACCATTCTTCTCCAGAACTTACTGAACATTGTCAATGCTTTCTCTTCACAAATATTTAATGAGTGTTTATGTGAGACAAATCTTTTGAGTATGGCATCATAGTGAAAATTCAACCTTCTTCTCTACTGTAAATGGCAGATAATAAAGTACTTGAGAAAAACAGATAATGAAAGTTCCCTAAGAAATCAAGATGATATGATGCAGTGTCTAGAAGACATCATTACACTGACCTTATTCATTTCGTAGGTCTTACTGGAGTACAGGTCCAACATAGACAGACTAACGTTGGCCGTGTCAGTGTCAGCGTACTTACTAGGGATGGCCACAAACACATTCTTTTCTGAAACACTACTACTAGTAAAATTAGGGATATCACTCTTATATGTGATGCTCAAGAAAGACCTTCCAAATACAAACTGCACTTAATTACTTATTCAATTTTTCTTTTTTGATTTTTTGTTTTTTGTTTTGCTTATCTAAGTGTTTACCTATCTCTCTATATATGTATTTATTGGCTTCTCTAGTGACTCAGATGGTAAACAATCTTCCTGCAATGCAGAATACTCGGGTTCAATCCCTGGGTTGGGAAGACCCCCTGGAGAAGGGAACGTTTATGTGTGTGTGTGTGTGTGTGTATACACACGCATATATATATATATATATATATATATATATATATATATATATAAAGTTTATAGCTTTGTCATTAGCAATGTTATACAAAAAATAGCAAGCATATTAGTATTAAAAAATAATGCTTTTGTGGCAGGATTGGGATATGATAAAGGAAAAAAATTATTTTTCCTTCTAACCAACTATGCATAATGAACACTTTTCTACTTTAAAACCAATCTGCCTTCCCACCATTCAAGCTTGTGTGGCCCTCTCTGATGATTATGTAGTAGAGTGACAGCATTGAAGGTGCCAAAACTCCAATAATAAACAGTTCTATCATTACTTCAAAATTTATTTCTTAGGATCTAGGACTGAGCTCTCCATACAGAGGAAACAGAATTACCGCTGGAAAGTGTACTGGCTTCAGATCAAAAAGATTTGCTGTTATTAAGGTCACCCAATCAATCTGCAAATAACTGCTCATTTCTAGTGAAGCTTTCCATGTTAAATAGCACATTACCAGATTATAACAAATCTGGTATAATTCCAGGGCCCACAAAACATTCTTTGCATAAGGACAGGCAACATGTTGAGTAAGCCTGGGATACCCATAGAATTTACACAAAATGAGCTCACTGAGAAAATCAGGTTACACCTTTTCCATGTAGGTCTTTATGCAGTCAGCATGAGGATGAAAGTCTAGTTCTGCTTCCTTATCTCTATTCTTCCTTGGCCTATTTTAAGTTTAATGAAGTATTTCTTGGTTTGCTCTGCAATATAAGCTTTACCAATTCTGATCATTTGTGTACCTGATTTTGAAAATGATGTAAATTTTCAGCCTTACTGAAAAAATAATCATCAAAACAAAAAAGTAGGTTTGTCTAAAGACCAATGAGCTATGGCTTAAAGATTTTAGCAGCACACAGGTTTGAACAGTTGCTGTTATTTACACAAGGATGATTTTCTTTAGATAACTCAATATACCTTTTACCTCTTAATTCTGTGATTATGACAGCAATAATATCTCCAATATCTGTATTTATTATATCGACTGGCTTTACATAGGATTTATCACTATACATAACTATTGCAATTGCATTGTGGAAAGTTGCCCAAGATGTTTTCAGCATAATGTTCTATTTTCCCTCTGTAGAAAGGCAATTTATTTCTCAGAATTGGATAAGATTAACAATAAATGCTAATGTTTGAGGTTAATAGCTAGGAACATAACCTACTGTGTGAATAAGTGGAAGGTCTGAAATCTGCCTTTTGACCTCTACCTTAGATGATGAAGACTCGGCCACAGAATAAAGTGACAATCATTCTAGAATAGCTAAAAGATTTTTGAGGTGGCCTGACAGACACACCAACAACTTGTATGCTCCTTGTTATATATCTGGCTGGTATTGTTCACCCAGGCCGAAATAAAACAGCCCTTTAGTAGAAGTAAGGTGAGAAAACCGTATTCTTTTCTGTCTTTTTGTGATATAGTCTTCCTTTATACATGTAAATATCATTCTCTGTGCAGTACTATTTAATCATTTTACCAAGACTGCAGTTTGGCCTAGGGACTCTGTTGCCTTTAGTTGCCTATTTGTAGATACCTAATATTATTCATTTATTATACTGAATTTTTAACTTAATCGTCAAAATGAGCTTGCGCTGCTGTTGCCTACATAATGCAATGTCTATAATCTCCTCAGCAATATCATAGTATGTATTTCTTAGAGAATATATGGGAAAATACAGAGATGGGTGCAAAAAGGGGTCAGTAGTAGGGAGTTGGAGACAGACAACATCATGTTTTTCTTTGATCACTTGATATTAGTTTTCTGATATTGATGCCATGGGGTGGGGGGAAACTATGCTAAGAAAAGGAGGGATTGTCATAATGTTTCCAAAGACAAAGTAATTTCTTTGCACAAGATTTTTAATGAAATAGTTTCCCTAATATATCAGTTGTTTATTATTTTTATATATTTTTGAAGCTTTTTTCATTGAGGGAAAATTTACCAGCAATGAAATGAGTAGAACTTAAGTGTACAAGTTAATGAGTTTTGACAAATGTATATTCAAGTAGTTTGAATCTCCATAAGAATTTATATATTTTCATCACTTCAGAAAGATCCTCTGTGCCCATATCTAGTCAAATCTCATTCACATAGTCAGCCATGTTTCTGATTCCTACTACCATATGCTACAGTTTATCTTGTTTTTGAACTTTATATAAATGACACATACAGTAGGCACTCTTATGTACCTTTTTTCACTCCAAGTAGTGTTTTTGTGATGCATCCATGTTACAGGATGTGTCTGTAACACACTTGTATTTTTATTTATTGCTAATCATTTTTCCACTACATGAATATACCATGTTTGAAATTCCTTGTCATGATGGGAAACCTCTTGTGATTTTCATTTTTGGACTAGTATAAATGAAGTTGCTATAAGCCTTTGTAGCTCCTAGGGGAGCTATGCCAGGCTGGGGGTGGCCGAGGGGTTCGAGGAACCTGGAATGTTAGGTCCATGAATCAAGGCAAATTGGAAGTGGGCAAACAGGAGATGGCAAGAGTGAACGTTGACATTCTAGGAATCAGCGAACTAAGATGGACTGGAATGGGTGAATTTAACTCAGATGACCATTATATCTACTACTGTGGGCAAGAATCGCTTAGAAGAAATGGAGTAGCCATCATGGTCAACAAAAGAGTCCAAAAGGCAGTACTTCGATGCAATCTCAAAAACAATCGAATGATCTCTGTTCGTTTCAAAGGCAAACCATTCAATATCACAGTAATCCAAGTCTATGCCCCGACCAGTAACGCCAAAGAAGCTGAAGTTGAATGATTCTATGAAGACCTACAAGACCTTCTAGAACTAACACCCAAAAAAGATGTCCTTTTCATTATAGGGGACTGGAATGCAAAAGTAGGAAGTCAAGAAACACCTGGAGTAACAGGCAAATTTGGCCTTGGAGTACAGAATGAAGCAGGGCAAAGGCTAGTAGAGTTTTGCCAAGAGAACGCACTGGTCATAGCAAACACCCTCTTCCAACAACACAAGAGAAGACTCTACACGTGGACATCACCAGATGGTCAACACCGAAATCAGATTGATTATATTCTTTGCAGCCAAAGATGGAGAAGCTCTATACAGTCAGCAAAAACAAGACCAGGAGCAGACTGTGGCTCAGATCATGAACTGCTTATTGCCAAATTCAGACTTAAATTGAAGAAAGTAGGGAAAACCACAAGCCCATTCAGGTATGACTGAGATCAAATCCGTTATGAGTATAGAGTAGAAGTGACAAATAGATTTAAGGGACTAGATCTGATAGAGTGCCTGATGAATTATGGACAGAGGTTCGTGACATTATACAGGAGACAAGGATCAAGACCATCCCCATGGAAAAGAAATGCAAAAAAGCAAAATGGCTGCCTGAGGAAGCCTTACAGATAGCTGGGAAGAGAAGAGAAGCAAAAAGCAAAGGAGAAAAGGAAAGATATTCCCATCTGAATGCAGAGTTCCAAAGAATAGCAAGGAGAGATAAGAAAGCCTTCCTCAGCGATCAGTGCAAAGAAATAGAGGAAAACAACAGATTGGGAAAGACTAGAGATCGCTTTAAGAAAATTGGAGATATCAAAGGAATATTTCATACAAAGATAGGCTCGATAAAGGACAGAAATGGCATGGACCTAAAAGAAGCAGAAGATATTAAGAAGAGGTGGCAAGAATACACAGAAGAACTGTACAAAAAAGATCTTCATAACCTAGATAATCACGATGGTGTGATCACTCACCTAGAGCCAGACATCCTGGAATGTGAAGTCCAGTGGGCCTTAGAAAGCATCACTATGAACAAAGCTAGTGGAGGTGATGGAATTCCAGTTGAGCTATTTCAAATCCTCAAAGATGATGCTGTGAAAGTGCTGCACTCGATATGCCAGCAAATTTGGAAAACTCAGCAGTGGCCACAGGACTGGAAAAGGTCAGTTTTCGTTCCAGTCCCAAAGAGTGCTCAAACTACCGCACAATTACACTCCTCTCACATATTTGTAAAGTAATGCTCAAAATTCTCCAAGACAGGCTTCAGCAATACATGAACCGTGAACTTCCAGATGTTCAAGCTGGTTTTAGAAAAGGCAGAGGAACCAGAGATCAAATTGACAACATCCGCTGGATCATCAAAAAAGCAGCAGAGTTCCAGAAAAACATCTACTTCTGCTTTATTGACTATGCCAAAGCCTTTGACTGTGTGGATCACAATAAACTGTGGAAAATTCTGAAAGAGATGGGAATACCAGACCATCTGACCTGTCTCTTGAGAAACCTGTATGCAGGTCAGGAAGCAACAGTTAGAACTGGACATGGAACAACAGACTGGTTCCAGATAGGAAAAGGAGTACGTCAAGGCTGTATATTGTCACCCTGCTTATTTAACTTATATGCAGAGTACATCATGAGAAACGCTGGGCTGGAAGAAACACAAGCTGCAATCAAGATTGCCGGGAGAAATATCAATAACCTCAGATATGCAGATGACACCACCCTTATGGCAGAAAGTGAAGAAGAACTAAAGAGCTTCTTGATGAAAATGAAAGAGGAGAGTAAAAAAGTTGGCTTAAAGCTCAACATTCAGAAAACTAAGATCATGGCATCTGGTCCCATCACTTCATGGGAAATAGATGGGGAAACAGTGGAAACAGTGTCAGACTTTATTTTTGGGGGCTCCAAAATCAATGCTGATGGTGAATGCAGCCATGAAATTAAAAGACGCTTACTCCTTGGAAGGAAGGTTATGGCCAACCTAGATAGCATGTTTAAAAGCAGAGACGTTACTTTGCCAACAAAAGTCCATCTAGTCAAGGCTATGGTTTTTCCAGTGGTCATGTATGGATGTGAGAGTTGGATGGTGAAGAAAGCTGAGCGTCACAGAATTGATGCTTTTGAACTGTGGTGTTGGAAGAGCCTCCTGAGAGTCCCTTGGACTGGAAGGAGATCCAATCAATCCATCCTAAAAGAGATCAATCCTGGGTGTTCTTTGGAAGGACTGATGTTGAAGCTGAAACTCCAATACTTTGGCCACCTCATGCAAAGAGTTGACTCATTGGAAAAGACTCTAATGCTGGGTAGGATTGGGGGCAGGAGGAGAAGGGGACGACAGAGGATGAGATGGTTGGATGGCATCACTGACTCGATGGAGATGGGTTTGGGTGGACTCCGGGAGTTGGTGATGGACAGAGAGGCCTGGTGTGCTGCAATTCCTGGGGTCGCAAAGAGTCAGACACGACTGAGCGACTGAACTGAACTGATAAGCTTTTGTGTAAAAGTTATTTTTATATGTATGTATTTTTATTTCTCATGTATCCAAAATCTCATAGTATAATAATATCCAAAATGTCCAGAAAACAAAGCACAACTTGAATGAGAGGAGACAATCAACAGACACCAACATCACAATGAATCAGATATTGGAACTATTTCATATTTGGAATTTTGAAGCAGCCATCATAAAAATGGTTCAAAAATCAGTTTAAAATTCTCTTGCAACACATGTGAAAGTAGAAAGCTTCATCAAATAAATAGAATTTATTAAAAAAAGAAGTGGAAATTATATACCTAAAGACTACATAATGAAAATAAAATTTCACTGTATGGGCTCCAGAGTCGAATGAAGATAGCCTTCAGGAAATGACTCAGCCACACTGGACGAAAATAGTCCATATCTCATGATATGGGTTTTGTTCTTGGCTGTTTCATCTAATTGCTTCACTGTGCAGAGCTTTATGCACTTTCTCATAAGCCATAAGGTGCTAAAATTTAATTAGCCCACAACTCAGCTGCATTTAGTGCCCCTAAATTGGCAAAGTACTTGGTCAGAGGACTCCAGTTACCTTCAGTTTTCCCTTGGAGAGGACCCGTTTCTGATTCTAAATATACCATCTCCAGGAAGTCATGTTGAGCAGAATTTCCTTTAAAATTTAAATGAAGTAATAAGCACAATTAGCAGACAGGGATAGCCTCATTCCAATACTCAAGCAAAAGTTATATATGGAGTAGACAGTGTAATCTTGTTTCCTATATTATATGAAAAGTACTCTGCTCTAGCACTGGACCAGAAGCTACTTGTAGCACCAAGTAATAAGCCTACCAGCTTTACCTGGTAGTAGGTATAAATGGTATGCTAGTGTAGGAAAAACATGCCCTCGTTGGACTATTGTATTAACGACTGGGTGGTGATGAATATCCAATAGGACTCCTCATCATACTAGGATACTTTATTTTTTTCTGTAGAGTAGAATTCAATTTTAGATGCTATGTTAGTGGAGACTCGTTCCTGGAGTTATCTTCCACGTATTGGTATTCCATATTAGAAAAGTTTAGCTTGCTTTGGAATTTTACATCAAAATTGACCCAAACTGAGTTATTTTTTACTTCTTATGATGGAATTTATCAGCAAGCACAGTGTTTTGACTTGATCTAAATCTCTAGTTGATATGTGACTTACCCAATTTTATATATACTGCCACACTTGATGCTGCTTTATTTTTCCATATCACACTGCTTATAATCTCTATATAAACTCCATTAAGTGAGCTTTGAAATGGGTACTTAGATGCTTAAGATTCTTTATCGCTTTTAAAGATTTTAAAAATAGTTGACTTTTGAAAAATAATGTTGAGGAGGAAAATTGAAAATTTTCTAAGAATACTCTTATTCTAAGGTTAAATTTTCTTTATTCTAAAAGTTAATTTTGTTAAATTCTGCTTAAATGGTTATTTTTATTATTTTTTGAAAACATCAAAAATATTAAAAAGCTAGTAAGAAGCTGCTGTATAGCACAGGGAGCTCAGCTCATGTTCTGTGATGACCTAGAGGGGTGGAATGGGAGAGTGGGAGGATCAAGAGGGAGGGGATATATGTATACATATGGCTGATTAACAATGTTGCACAATAGAAACTAATACAACATTGTAAAGCAATTGTATTTCAATAATTTTTTTTAAATATGAGTAATAGAAGTCAATTGAGCCTACATGTAGAGTCTACTTTGTTATTTTTACCCATTGATACATTTGTCTATACTAATGTCAATACCACACTGTATAGACATCTGCAGCCTTATAGTAATGGTAGAAGTTGCATTCATTTTGAACTTCTATATATATTTTAAGATTAATTTATCAGTTTCTTCAAAAAATATACTGAAATTTTGTTTGGGAAGGTATTTCATTTTTGAAGAATTTGTACTTTAACAATATTGTCTTTTAATTCTCTAAGCATGGTGCATCTCCACATTGCTTTATGTCTTTTTAAAGCTCTCTCAGAATTTCTATAGTTTCAGTGAATAGGAATTGTGCATGTTTTGTTATTATTATCATATATTTCATGTTTTTAGATGTTGCAATAAAGGATATTGACTATTTAAATTTCAATTACTAATAGTTAAAAATGTAAAAATACTTCTAATCTTTATAGGAATACAAAGAAGAACTATACAAAAGTGTCTTAATGACCTGTATAACCACAGTGGTGTGATCACTCACCTAGAGCTGGATATCCTGGAATGTGAAATCAAGTGGGTCTTAGGAAGCAATACTACAAACAAAGCTAGTGGGAAGGGATGGAATTCTACCTGAGCTATTTAAAATCCTAAAAGGTGATGCTGTTAAAAATACTGCACTCAATATGTCAGCAAATGTGGAAAACTCAGCAGTGGCCACAGAACTGAAAAAGATCAGCTTTCATTCCAATCCCAAAGAAGGGTAATTCCAAAGAATGTTCAAACTACTGCATAATTGCGCTCATTTCACATGACAGTAAGATTATGCTAAAAATCTTTCAAACTAGGCTTTAGCAGTATATGAACAGAGAAATTCTAGATGTACAAACTGGGTTTAGAAAAGGGAGAGGAACCAGAGATCAAATTGCCAATATTCATTGGATCATACAGAGAATGCAAGGAAATTACAGAAAAACATCTACTTCTGCTTCATTGACTAAGAAAAAGCCTTTGACTATGTGAATCACAACACACTGGAAAATTCTTAAAGAGATGGGAATACCAGACCAACTCATCTGTCTTCTAAGAAACCTGTATGCAGGTCAAGAAGCAACAGTTAGAACTGGGCATCGAACAACGGACTGGTTTAAAATTGGGAAAGGAATACAACAAAGCTGTATATTATCACCTGCTTATCTAACTTCTGTGCAGAATACATCATGTGAAATGCTGGGTAGGTTGAATTCCAAGCTGGAATCAAGATTGTCAGGAGAAATATCAACAATCTCCAATATGCAGATAATTCCTCTCTAATGACCGAATGTTAAGAGGAACTAAGCAGCGTCTTGATTAGGGTGAAAGAGGAGAGCAAAAAAGCTGGCTTGAAACTCAGCATTCAAAAAACTAAGATCATGGCATCTGGGCCCATCACTTCACGGCCAAAAGAAGAGGAAAAAGCAGAAGCAGTGACAGATTTTATTTTCTTAGGTTTCTAGATCACTGCAGACTGTAACTGCAGCCACGAAATTAAAAGACACTTGCTCTTTGGAAGGAGAGCTATGACAAACCTAGACAGAGTACATCACTTTGCGGATAAAGGTCCATATAGTCAAGCTATGGTTTTTCCAGTAGTTATGTACAGATGTGAGAGTTGGACCATAAAGAAGGCTGAGTACCTAAAAATTGATGATTTTGAACTGTGGTGCTGGGGAAGACTCTTGAGAGTCCCTTGGACAGCAAGGAGATCAAACCAGTCAATCCTAAAGGAAATCAGTCCTGAATATTCATTGGACAGACTGATGCTGAAGCTGAAGTTCCACTACTTTGGCCACATGATGCAAAGAGCTAACTCATTGGAAAAGACCCTGATGCTGGGAAAGACTGAGGGCAGGAGGAGAAAGGGGTGGCAGAGGATGAGATTATTGGATGGCATCACTGACTCAATGGACATGAATTTGAGCAAACTCTGGGAGATAGTGGAAGACAGAAAATCTTGGTCTACTGTAGTCTATGTGGTTGCAAAGAGTCAGACAGGATTTAGTGACTTAACAACAACATAGTATCTTCTGATCTTTTTTAAGTGACTTCTTCTAGTAGGATTTTAGTTTCTATTCCTCAGATTTTCTATGTAAATGACCATGACATCTGCTAAAAAGATAATTTTACTTCTTTATTTGTAATTTTTATAATTATTTTTATTTTTCTTAATATAATGGCTAGGATATCAATATAAGTTTAGAAGATAGAGCCATAAATATGCTTTTTTAAAGTCATGATCTCAGCAGAGAAACATTATTTTATACTCAATACTATTATAAATGTTGATTTGTAGATATTGCACTGTACTCAAATTTCCATTTTATCTTGTAGTGTTTCCATTTCTAATGTGATGCACCCTATCCATGTTTTATCTTTCTTTTTTCTTTAAAATATGTGAACATATTATTAATGCTGGTGCAAAGTTATTTTCTGATAATGATAACTTCTGGAATCATAATAGGATCCGTTATTGTTGACTAGGGTTTTTCCTGATTGTTACCTCATTTTGCTTGTTTGTCTACAAATTTTTTATTGTACACTGGATATTATAAATAATATGCTGCGAGTTTACGCTATGTTGACTTATTTAAATAGGTATTGGATTTTTCTGGCAGACTAATAAATTGCTCTTGATCTGGCAGGTTTGGGCTTATTCTTTATAATGACAGTTTTTTTTTTTTTTCCAGTTTTATCCGCAGTCTTATGGCCATTTAACATATGGTACTTATTTTTAGAATATGTCCTTTCTTCAGTCTCCACTGAAGCCTGATGTTTTCTGTGAGGTTATTTCACTATGACTAGACTGTTATCTTCCAGAGAAGGCAATGGCAACCCACTCCAGTACTCTTGCCTGGAAAATCCCATGGACGGAGGAGCCTGGTAGGCTACAGTCCATGGGGTCGCGAAGAGTTGGACACGACTGAGCGGCTTCACTTTCACTTTTCACCTTCATGCATTGGAGAAGGAAATGGCAACCCACTCCAGTGTTCTTGCCTGGAGAATCCCAGGGACAGGGGAGACTGGTGGGCTGCCGTCTATGAGGTCGCACAGAGTTGGACACGAATAAAGCGACTTAGCAGCAGCAGCAGCAGACTGTATCTTCAATATGTCTCAGAACCCACAACCTCAGGTGTCTCCATTTTCTTCACAGACCCACAACTGTGAACCTACAGGGAGTTCTCTGATAGACATCTTGGAGCTGAACTCTGTATGTAGGCAACCCAGCCAATGACCATGAATGTTTAGAAATTACCCATTCAGACTCTTGTCTTTCTTGCAACTCACAAACTCCTGTAGTTCCATCATCTATGACTTCATGCCCTGAAAGTTTCAACTATTTCAGACTCTAAATTCAGCAAGATACAGGATTTTTGTTGAGCTGGACTCCCAGGGTCATAGTTTGAAAACTTACCTCATACAGAAACAGGGGATAAACTTGGGGTTTACTTTGTATGTTTCCCTTCTCAAGGATTACTATTCCACCATATTTATTGTCTGATGTTTAGAAGCCATTGCCTCATATATTTTGTCTAATTTTATAGTTGTTTGTGGAAGGAGTAAAAACTGCTGGTAACTCCATCGTGGTTATAAGCAGAATCCCTTTTAATTCACCTGATAATTTACTTTTACAGAGTGACATAATAAGGAGAGAATAAAAAGTTGCACCCTCATGAATTTAAAAATAAATGATTAATTATAATGTGAAACATAGCAGCATCACATCATTATTTTTAGAATTGTTATCTCTGGCATGTTCCATCAAAGAAGCAATATCTCTGAAAATTCATGAGTAGCCCTAGAACTAGAGACGATTAACTACTGACTCTCTTTGAGTACAGCTTTCAAGTGGGGTAAAACATGACATAAGTGATAAAATGATTTAAAAATGGTACAAAGAAACATTTTTCTTTTATAAAATTCAGTTCAGTTCAGTCGCTCAGTCATGTCCGACTCTTTGTGACCCCATGAATTGCAGCACGCCAGGCCTCTCTGTCCATCACCAACTCCCGGAGTCTACCCAAACCCATGTCCATTGAGTTGGTGATGCCATCCAACCATCTCATCCTCTGTTGTCCCTTCTCCTCCTGCCCCCAAACCTACCCAGCATTAGGGTCTTTTCCAATGAGTCAACTCTTTGCATGAGGTGGCCAAAGTATTGGAGTTTCAGCTTCAACATCAGTCCTTCCAAAGAACACCCAGGATTGATCTCTTTTAGGATGGATTAATTGGATCTCCTTGCAGTCCAAGGGACTCTTAAGAGTCTTCTCCAACACCACAGTTCAAAAGCATTTTTTCTGTGATGCTCAGCTTTCTTCACCATCCAACTCTAACATCCATACATGACCACTGGAAAAACCATAGCCTTGACTAGACGGACTTTTGTTGGCAAAGTAATGTCTCTGCTTTTAAATATGCTATCTAGGTTGGCCATAACCTTCCTTCCAAGGAGTAAGCGTCTTTTAATTTCATGGCTGCAATCACCATCAGTAGTGATTTTGGAGCCCCCAAAAATAAAGTCTGACACTGTTTCCACTGTTTCCCCATCTATTTTCCAAGAAGTGATGGGACCAGATGCCATGATCTTAGTTTTCTGAACGTTGAGCTTTAAGCCAACTTTTTTACTCTCCTCTTTCACTTTCATCAAGAGGCTCTTTAGTTCTTCTTCATTTTCTGCCGTAAAATTAATAATCCCCTAATAGGGTTGGTTGTGAGATGGAGAAAGGAAAGAGAATGCATAAAGTACCACAGATGGTTAGATAATTCTTGAGAGTTCTTGTGAAAAACAAAGAAAAAAAAAGGAAAAGGAACACAAAGGGGGATAGAAACAAAAACTATCATTTAACTATGGTTTGGACCCTTTACTAAAGTATCCGTTCTTATCCATATTGCTCCTAAAATTTAGTTGCTTATTTCCAAAATCTAGCTTGTATTTTTGCCTAGTCCATTAGCCTTAGCTCCATATGTGAATTCTGTTGATTCTATTAACCTGCCACACTGGCTACATTTTGCAAATTTGGTGCTTCAAAAGCTTCCCTTCCTAGGACTGCTGCTGCTGCTGCTGCTGCTAAGTCGCTTCAGTCGTGCCCGACTCTGTGCAACTCCATAGACGGTAGCCTACCAGGCTCCTCTGTCCATGGGATTTTCCAGGCAAGAGTACTGGAGTGGGTTGCCATTGCCTTCTCCTTTCCTAGGACTAGTGACATCAAAAATTTCCCAAAACTTGAATTGCTAGTTTATTTTATAGTGACATTTAGCCATTCTGACAAGTGCTTAATTATTATATGTTCCTCCATAAAGTTTGTTTCTGACAGTATGTGTAAATCAAACAAATTAAAGCAATATAGGCTATTAGTTTTCCATTCTGGTTGACATCTGTGATATTCATTAATAAATATTTTAGTACATTTACAGACAATGGTAAAAGACAGCATAATTAATGCTGGGATAATTTTCTCCCAAAGGATATACTAGGCAGCTGCTTACCTCTAACAAAGTAAAATCTAAGGCCATGAATTTACACTTTGTCCTACTATTATAATAGTCTAAATATACCATATTAGTATACACTAAGAACATGTATAAGGAGAAGGCAATGGCACCCCACTCCAGTACTCTTGCCTGGAAAATCCCATGGACAGAGGAGCCTGGTGGGCTGCAGTCCATGGGGTCGCTAAAAGTCGGACACGGCTGAGCGACTTCACTTTCACTTTTCCCTTTCATGCACTGGAGAAGGAAATGGCAACCCACTCCAGTATTCTTGCCTGGAGAATCCCAGGGACGGCGGAGCCTGATGGGCTGCCGTCTATGGGGTCGCACAGAGTCGGACACGACTGAAGCGACTTAGCAGCAAGAACATGTATAATGTACTGCTCTGCAGTGTGGTACAGAGGAAGGATCATTATAGCCATCAGGGGTCACATATTTCAGTCTCAAGTTCTGTGATGTCTTGTAAATTATTTCTCTTATTCAGATCTTAGTTTCTTCATCTATAAAGTCAAAGTAATGAATCAAATGAACTCTAAAGATATTTCTAGTCCTAAAATTCTGAAATTTTGTGTTCTGCTTTTTCTTTATTAGGAATCTAGCTGATAGGTAGTGATTTTTCTTTCTTATTTCGTTAAGACCAGGCCTTATCTACACTCCCTATCTGTCCTCCAGGTTTTTAGTATTAACTGTGAGATCTGGTTGGGGCTACTTGAAGTATATGCAATTGTAGTATAGAAAATCAGTCAAAGGTTGATTCTTAAACGATTTAAAAGCTGAACTGAACTTCAGTTTGTATTTTGAATACACCAGTTTTCCCAGGTTCCTCAAATATGATGAGATGCATGGGAATGGGTAAAGGGAAAAGTGAGGAAAATGGGTAAAGGGGGGAAAATGTTTACTTCATTTATCTAATTAATATTTGCTGAAGTGCCTGTAACATGCTAAGCACTGTGCCAGCTGCTGTAATAGTAACTGAGGATACAAAGACGAATAAGACAGTACCTGCTCTCTAAAAGCTCAGAGCCTAGTGGTAGAGTCAGAGAGTCAGAATGATTTTTATACTGTAATGTGAGATGAGCAGCACTTAACTTTTATGAGCACTTAAAACATGCCAGACTCTTTGCTTTCAGCTCTACAAGTATCATCAATTATCAAAAAGTGATCCATAAAGTATGTATATTGTTATTACATTCATTTTTCTATAAATGAAGAAACAAGTACAAAATTTGTTAAAATTACTCTTTACACACGGGCCCTCCTGGTCCTTGCTGTCTCATTGCTTCTCTGCATCCTTTTTCAACATTTTTTCTGGTTAATAATTCTCTGCTTCTACTTCTGCTTCACATTCCAAACAGAATCTGACTGGACAGTTTTAGCACTATCATATGTTTTGGTAACATCCTGGCTTTCGGTGCTCTCACTTCACTTATATTTGGATTTTGTTGAACTATAGATTCGTGACTTCTGAGCCAGATGCCTTCCACCTTGTGGAATCATGCATGACAAGCAAGAAGGATAATGTCGTATAGAAAGCGGCTGCTCCCTTGAACAAGACAAAATTCCGTGGAAAACTTTTGTGTGCAATAGGCTGCGTGATTGGCTTACTCAGTTTAAAAGGTAAGGATGAATTTTTCAAATAATGGAACATACCAACTGTGTAGTGTGCTTTAAGACTGATCATGAAAGTGAAAGCATTAGTTGTTCAGTCATCTCTGACTCTTTGTGAGTCCATGGACTGTAGCCTGCCAGGCTCCTCTGTCCATGGAATTTTCCAGGCAAGAATACTGGAGTGGGTAGCCATTCCCTTCTCCAGGGGTTCTTCCCAACCCAGGGATTGAACTTGGGTCTCATACATTCTAGGCAGCTTCTTTACCATCTGAGCTACCAGGGAAGCCATTTGAGATTGATCATAAATAAATGCAATGCAGTACCACTAAACATAAAACTTAAAACTTAAAAAAATAATCCAGCTAACTATTTATGGGATCTAAGTGAAAATATTTCCCTAAAGAAATTATATTTAGTAAATATCTTAGCATAAATATTTCAAGAATAAATTGAATGAGTTTTTTTGTATTCAAGTTGTGATGAACACATTACTTTTTAAAATATTCATATATGTTTGTTCTGTTGCATTCTTGCAGTTCTGGTTCTGAAGCAAAACCATGATATCTGGGATACAGTGTCATGTCTTAATTTGATCATTTGGAACCATTCAGTAAAATTGATAGAGAATCTAGATCTTAGCATTTGAGCAATGCCTTAGTTCTTTGAGGACCTGTCCTCATAGTGAAGATTCTCAAGGATTACACAATTCTCTCCTCCTGTCCAATTAATTGCTTTTCTACATTACCTTGGATCACCTTCCTCAACATTCCACAAGTGTTTATGTGCCTGTATGCTCAGACATGTCCGACTCCACAGGCAACCCTGTGGACTGTAACCTGCCAGGATCCTCTGTCCATGGAATTTTCCAGGCAAGAATACTGGAGTGGGTTGCCATTTCCTACTCTAGGGGATCTTCCTAACCCAGGGATTGAACTCCCACCTCCTGGGTATCTCCTACATTGTCGGGGGCTTCTTTATTGCTGCGACACCAGGGAAACTTCCACAAGTGTATGGCTCTATTTTTCTGGCATGTAAGATTTATTTATTTATTTATATGCAGATGTTTAATTTGGGGAGGACATAGAGATTTGGAACATTTTGTTAATTCTGAGAAGTTTGAGAAAATAACATTATTGGGATGCTACTGATCACGGAATGTCAGAATAGGTATAATGCCACTCCCTCACTCTCTTAAGAAATGGGGTCAGAGAAGCAGATTTAAGAGAAAGGGATACATTTGTACTTAATGATGAAATGATTTATTTTAACTAGCTGTGCCACTGTTAGTACAGTGATTGATAGCAGAATCTAATTGCCATAAAATTCAATCCACAGCTATGCAAAATGAGAATTTATTATTGCAAGAGTAATTATTACACTTAGGATTATTATTCATCAATGATTTTACACTGTCAACATAGTAACTCTCCACTGTGCACCTGAATTAAAATCAAATTTTAAATGGAAATCAAATTGCTGGTAATTTTTCCTTGTTCATAGAAATTGCACAAAAGTCTCTAGGAGTTCAGATTGGTTCAAGGAATTTGAAATTCATTGTCTAATGGGCCAAGCAGATAATGTAAATGAATGCAGTTTACTTTGTGCATGAATGCTGGAACTTGCAAACTGGAAACTGGATCCCACATTTAAAGAGTCAGCTACTCTGCAAATAACTCTTGAGAATTATTTCAAAGAAATAATTATGTCAAATTATTATGTCAAAGAAAATGGAGACTTCCCTGATAGTCCAGTAGTTAGGACCTGTACTTTCACTGCCGAGGGCCTGGGTTCAATCCCTGGTTGGGGAACTAAGATCCCACAAGTCCATGGTGTGGCCAAAACTCAAAACAGTCATTCAAAGCACAACTATGCAAAGTATACCTCAAAAGAGAATTGCCCTAAATTGAGCTAACGTTGATAGCGAAATTAGATTGTGATGGAAGGTGGGTAGAAGAGAACATTGAAAACATAAGTAAGGAACAGTTATCAAGGAAAACTTTGTTCTCTATCCATTCTGTTTCTAAAGTCCTTTGCTAATATCCAGAGCAACTTCTAAATCATTACAGTTACGAGATGGGCATATTGGATATCAAGTCAGATGCCATTAAATCAAACATCTCAAATGGGAAAGCCTGATTTCACTTGACAAACATGTTTTCTTTGACCCACACAGTTTTAAAAATTGAACTTAGGTTTATAAAATTGGATTTTTCACCCAATGTTCCCAATGTTTCCAGTCTGATTTTTTCAAGAGAAGCCCAAAATTTAGATTTAGGTGAAAAATCTGATTTTATAAACCTAAGTTCAGTTTTTAAAACTGTGTGGGTCAAAGAAAACATGTTTGTCAAGTGAAATCAGGCTTTCCCATTTGAGATGTTTGATTTAATGGCATCTGACTTGATATCCAATATGCCCATCTCGTAACTGTAATGATTTAGAAGTTGCTCTGGATGACTGTTTTTGAGTTTATGTATTCATATTATTTTGTTTTGTTTTGTTTTTTGCTTGTTTGTTTTTGGCTGTGTGGGGTCTCAGTTGTGCCATGTGGATCTAGTTCTCTGATCAGTGATTGAACCCTGGCCCCCTGCATTGGGAGTATGGCATCTTAGCCACTGGACCGCTAGGGAAGTTCCTATGTTCATATTATTAACTTTACTTCTATGTTCTCAGAGAGATCTCATTGGTCAAGTGCAAATGTTTTCTAGAAATGAAAGCATTGCAAGAATTACCTAGCTAATATTAACTGTGTGAAAAAGAGAGTTTTCAAATCTTATGCACTGATAAAAGTTCTACCTCCAAACTTGAAAGATCATTTCTTAATTGGGCTGGTTAATGAGGATATTACTGATCATTTGCTCTTCTAAAAAGTAGTGGTAATGTCAACACAAATTTGCAGGCCATACCATACCCATTTATGCAACAGACAAGGATTCCATGTGATCATCATAGCAAACGGACCTTGATTTTCTATCTATATGTGCCTGTAAAAGAAGGCTAAGAACGCTCAACTCATGCTTTGGGATTTTTTTCCCCCTAATCACCATACTGTACTGTATTGAGGAAACAATAGAATTTCGTTTGTTTGTTTGTTTGTTTTTGAAGGTCCTTGTGATTTAGAGACATCCTAGGAAGCAATGGAGGCTACAGGCTCATCCATATGCATTACCTTATTTTGCTCCCTTTCCTTCTCTTAGTCCCATTTCTCAGGGAAAGTCAGATTTATTCTTTCGGTGCTGAATTATGATCACACTGGTTCAAATCCTGGTGATTGATTTATTCATGGGTTCTAGGCCTTCTAGCAGTTAACTATCCCATGACTCCAAAGTTTTCTCCCCTGGGTACTCATTTGCTGATTTTCAGTTAGAAAAAAGCTACATAGCTCCCAGTCTAAAGCAATTACCCATGACTTTATTTCATATGCTCTTTTTCCTCAACATCATTATGTTTAATGTTTCTGCTATATTCCCTGTGTGGTTTCATTCATATTCACTTAGGGAAAACAAGATTCATGATCTGATATTTAATATTCCAGTTTTACATCAATTTTTTTACATGTCGCTGAGGGTCAATATCGTCTCCTAATTCCATAGTGTACTGAACCCCTTCATGCTCTACATAGGTGCATATGTTAGGATGGTAAGACAAATTCTATACACTATTGCATTTTGCCCCATAGAGACTTGTAAAATACAACATAATTCTTATTAAACTTATTTTTCATTCATTCAAAAGTGTTTATTTCATATACTTACTGCCAGGTGGTAGAAAAGGTTCATTCTTCCTTTTATGTAGGTTATAATCCAGTGGGTGAGATAGTTATGTCCATGAGAAACTATAATAAAGTTAGACCAAAAATTTCCCTGAGAGAAGTATGATCAAAATGCTGTAGGGCACACAGTGATTAATTCTGACTTGGGGCATTGGGAGAAATCTAATAGTTGACTGTGGAAGGAATTTTAACATTCATTTGATAAAATAATTTTTTCAAAGAATCTTGCTTCTTACATAAACACTAGAAATCATGTCTTCCACAAAGTAAATAAGCTGACACCATTAGACACAGAAAATGCCCTCCCTCAATGTTGCCATTAACAGTAATGGATGATGCAAAATTCCATTCTTCCACATTGACTCATTACTATATTAATGAGACAATATGCCAGATATTCCTCATGGAAATACAGAAAAGGTGAAAATGAGACATAGGAGTTGAAATTTTTAACTTGTAAGTCTCAATATAATAAAACAGAGTACATCTTCTATAATTTATCAGAAAATAGCTCTTAGAATTTTTAATGTCTCTTTTTCTTGTGATATTTAGGCTTCACTCTCCCTAGTTTACCCTTAAAATCATCCTCTCAAGGGATTCTGATTAGGTACTTTAAGGCTGCAGTGCATGATGAGATAAATAAATTTACCTTGCTTTATTTCATGATTGTTATTTGTGCTTTTAAGTGGCTCTATTTTAAAATCAACATAGCATTAACAATTCTAAAAAACTAGTTAACAGTTTGAGTACATTTACGCTAGAAAAGAATGTGGTTGTGATTCATCTGCATTCTATTGCAATGCCTTCCTCCCATGCCCAGTTCTAGATGACCAACTTTTATTTTTTCCATTATTGCTTTCACTTTTTAACTCTTAGTTTGAATATAACATAGGATATGTTACTACCAAAGTGAGTAGAGGAAAAAGGCAGCCTGGCCTTGAGCCAGATACTACTGTAGCCATTAAGAATTTAGTTTGAAGCCTGGCTAAGTCGGAGGTGGGAGGGGGGTTCAGGATGGGGAACACATGTAAACCCATGGCTGATTCATGTCAATGTATGGCAAAAACCACTACAATATTGTAAAGTAATTAGCCCCCAACTAAAATAAATTAATTAATAATAAAAAAAAGAAAAGTGAAAAGTGAAAGTGAAGTCGCTCAGTTGTGTCTGACTTTTTGCGACCCCATGGACACCAAGCTCCTTTGTCCATGGGATTTTCTAGGCAAGAGTACTGGAGAAGTTTCCTTCTCCAGGGAATTTTCCCAACCCAGGGATCAAACCCAGGTCTCCTGCATTGTAGACAGTCGCTTTACCATCTGAGCCACCAGAGAAGTTTATGTTAGAGGAGAACCCTATATTTGCTAAAAAAACCTACCAGATCACTTTGAAATACTTTTCCACCCACCACATCTGGAAGAATGTATACATAGAAAAGCTGGTGTTCTCTTTAAATCCTTGTGAAATTCTTAATGAGTGCTGACGGAAATATTGTTCATTTTTAACGTACATACAGAGCTAAGATTTGTGTTTATCCTCACTGGTTCTTGGATCTGCTGTGCGCTTGAAAACACTCAACCATGTTCTGCCTTCCGTGGTCATTCTGACTACTTTGAAAACTGCTGTTTTACATCAACAGGTTCTTCAAAATTGCTGCTTTCTGTAGTTATTCAACTGGGGAAATTGACTGATAATTACATTTATAAATCTTGATTCTGTCACTCTGTTTTGGGCCTCCAAGTCCATAGTTCTATGTCTATTGACACCTGAATCCTGAACTCCAGTTTTTGTCTGCTTAGTCTGACAAAACTCAGTTCAGTATCTCACACTTTCAGCTGTCTTCAAAATATTAGCTATTTTGAGGCTATTATTATTTGTTACTAATAAGCTATTAACTGATGTTAGCTTATGTCTGAATGGGTAAGATACAACTAGGGAAAAAGAAGTCTCAGTTGTTGGGATCACATCTCTTAGTTTCCTTTAGCTCTTGAATCTTGGCCCCTGAATTCTTCATGGGCTTGTTAGCTCATCCATACACTCAAGTAGTTGTTATTTTTATATTTTTTCCAGTTTTTCCAGTTATTATTAAAGAGAGGATTGGTTAAGTTGTCTAATTGACATTATAGAAAGCAGAATTCTCCCTTTTCAACTGATGCATAAAGTAGTCTAACCTTGAATGTTAATAATAATGATTTTTTACATATGTACACCCCTGTAAATCACTATCCAGAGAATATCTAGAATACCTTTAGCACTCGATTAGACTCCTTTTTGTCTGTCCCTAGACCATATCCCCTATGAGATGACTACAATTCTGACTGTTATAATCATTGATTAACTTTGTTTTCGAGGTTAATATAAATAGAATCATATGGAATGTGTACTTTTATGTGTCCAGATTGTTTGAACATAATATCTATGATTTTACCTACACTTTTGTGCATACTAGAAGTTCACTTTTTATTTCTGTGCAGCATTTTGTTGTACCAATATAAGATAATTCATATACCATTTTCTTCTTGATGGGCATCCAGTTTTAACTACTTTGAATAAAGATGCTATGAACATTTTGTACATGTTTTGATGGTCGGATGTACTCATTTCTTTTGTGAATATATCAACAGTGAAACTTCTGGGTCATAGGAGAGGCAAATATTCAGGATGAGCAGAAACTGCCAGTTTTTCAAAACAGGTTTATTATGTTATATTCCCACCTGGAATGTATGAGATTTCTTTCTCTCCTATAGGTTACATATTTGTCTTCTTCTGTATGAAACACTTCTTTGCTTTCTCTTCCTCATTTCCTCTGATTATGTACCTTGCTCACTATCTAACAAAACTGGGAGTATAGAATTTACATAATATTTTTGCTGCTTGGTCCAATTTCCCACTCCTAATAGTAACTTCTGGACTTTTAGCTCACATTCCCTAAGCAGGGTTGTTGTTCAGTCACTCAGTCATGTCCAGCTCTTTGCAATCCCATGAACTGCAGCACACCAGGCTTCTCTGTACTTCACTATCTCTCAGAGTTTGCTCAAACTCATATTGGCTCAGCTTAACTTTTCTGCCAGCTCACCAGAAGGGTCTGTACTGAGCCAAGTGGTTTGATTTTCTTCTCTCAGATTTCAACTCTGGCAAATGAGCTGCAGTTAATGGGGAAAGTATTGTTTACATACATGGTTCCTATCTCAAGGAGTTGGAGACAGTGGTCTATACCATGTTTATTCTGCACTTTACCAATGACTCATATCCATTTTTCAAGACAGGACAGAATCCAAAATTTCAGTGCAATATTCTATAGTCAGTTTATCCTTATTTTCTTTCTCAGTTCCATATATCCATAATCACTATTGATACAAATTTTACTGTAATTGTTATAGGTAATTATTACATAAGCAATTTGACTCTTTAAAAATAAGTTAAAATCTGTAAGGTAGCAATTTTATAACTAAATGGACATCAAATAGTAAGGGTTTGTTCAAGCATGCTCAACTAGATAGTGCCAGGATTTGATATAAGCCTCTATTTTCTCTAGTTCGTATTCCACAGTTTTTTCAACTACTAAATTATCATTCTGCATCTAATATAACCATTGTGTGATCCAAATGTTGACACAAACTTACCTTAGCCAAATGAATTTGTGGATATTCAAACAGATAGTCTCAGTAAATTTTAAATTGTCTAATAAAAGTGAGAATGAAGTGCTTGTATTTATTAGGGTATCTTTTATAATCAGATATTTAATGGAGATTGTTGTTTGGGTATTTCTCTTATTATTTTTCTAACATTTCCTACAAATCACTAACAAATGTTGCTCGATGTCTTTTTGGTGAAGAACATATTTCTAGGATTTACAAAAGAGAAGAAAAGCTCCACCTCTATGAATCACTGATTTATACTTTGGCCCATTCATTCCAAACACACCCACTGAGTACAATGTCAGTTTATATAGTTCAATATTTAATAGGTTTCTGAAGTCTCTGGTATGTATACACATTCTATTAAAACCCTGTAGACTATTTACTTTCTCCAATCATTCATATGGGCTTTTTCTTGCCAAATGTTAATGTGACATCTGCTGTACCTAATTTCAGTAAATATCAGAAACTTTTATGCATGCAAACAGTTTATCATACATATGCCATCAATTTGCTCTGAGACATGTCACTGTGTAAATAGCCTAGAGTTTTTATTTATTAAGATTTGCATCAAGTGAAAACTAAACACTTTATTTCAAAGGTTTTGGACTTTCAATCCAGATGTTTATAATCTGTCATGCTATTTACTGACCTTGCCAAATTGAGGTTGAGAATTAATTAGCAGCATTCATAAATTCATAGCAGAGATAGAAATACTATCAAAGGTTGATAATATATGATATTGTTGTTGTTGTTTCCTATCCCTTCTCCAGTGGATCTTCCCGACCCAGGAATCGAACTGGGGTCTCCTGCATTGCAGGTGGATTCTTTACCAACTGAGCTATCAGGGAAGCCCATTTAGTTGTTAAGTCATGTCCAACTCTTGCAAACCCATGGACTATCGCCTTCTAGGCTCCTCTGTCAATGGGATTTTCCAGGTAAGAATACTGGAGTGGGTTGCCATTTCCTTCTCCAGGGGCTCTTTCTGACTCAGGGATCAAACTTGTGTTTCCTGCATTGTCAGATGGATCCTTTACCAATGAGCCACCTGGGAAGCCCTATATATGATATTAGTTTTTTATAAAATAAGGAAGCACAAAGTTCAGTCTGAAAGGAGCAAACCATAATAAAAAAGCAAAATCTTGTTTTTTAAATGTTAATGGATACATAAGACCAATCGTGCTCTCATGCTTATTTTAAGGAGTTAATGTACTTCTATCATATAAACCAAAAAAACAAAACTCACATGGACAGAGTTTGGTAGGCTTCAGTCCATAGAATAGCAAAAGTTGGACACAACTGAGCAACTGAACCTGAGTAGAAATAAGGAGATGATATTATTAATATGACAGATCTTAATATTAGCCAAGGTAAAAATTTTTTTACTTTGTATGATTGAAAAAGGTCCAGGCAAGTAAAATATACTGCAAGACTGATGTTAACACTGTAGTGAACCTCACTGGTAATGCTTTGTTACTCAGTCAAGAGCCCCAAGTTAGACACAAAGCTGTATCCTGTGTTCTTTCCATTAATTTTCACCAGGAGCTTATTCTGATGGTATCCAGTAACTATTTGTTGCCAGAAGCAAACTAGTTCTCTTACACTTTAAATTATCAAAAATTCTGATATTTTATAAAAGCAGAACATAGGAGCATAAGAATTTTGGCTAGCTCATTTCAACTCCCTCTATACCTGGCTTCCAAAATACAAGAGAAAATTTTGTTAGTTCTTAATTTTTTCCTTACTCACTGATCTTTTCAGGTTTTTCTCTCTTCTAGGAAAACTATGGTAATTCACATTTTCCTACCATATTGTTAAATTTATATAGTTTTGTAATGTTTGGAGGAAAGAGTGCCACATAATAGCATCAGAAAAACAAAAAGTTCTAATCTGTTGTTATAGTTATTAGTTTCTTATTTGTTAATTCATATTTCCTTTAATTTGTTTATTGGATTTTCCAGGGCAAATCTTTCTTTAAAATCATCTCCCTAAAAACAACAAATAAGATTGGATATCCAGATGCTATTTAAGCAAGATAGAATAACAAACACTGATTACTAGAGTAGTTTTAAGGTAATATACTTTTGATTCTTATTTTTATATGCTATAGGAAGGCTATTTCTTGGGTCATATTACTTGAATACATTCATTTTTGCCACTTTAAGGAAGTGTAAAAAGAATGTGTGTGGGCATAGAAAGTGTGTGGTTTTCATGAGCTTCACAATTATTAAAATGCTTGTATTTGATAGATAATTCTCAATTGCCAACCTCTAGTTTTCTCTGTGAAATAGACTTCAGTGACTCGGTAAAAGTTATACTGATACGGACAGCTGAGACAGGAGGATTCATGACGGAGAAATTCAACTGTGCATGCCTTTTCTTTCTTTTTTTTTTTTCAAAGGAAAAGAGTACTTTTCCCCTAAAACAGCAATTCCCAAATGTTTTGGTCTGTTTTGACCTCCTTTACACTGTTAAATATTACTGAGTATCTCTCAAAGCTTTCTTTTACATGAGTTAGTGTGTAAATTGTTATTGTTGTTGTCTAGTAACTCAATTGTGTTCAACTCTAGTGACTCCATGGACTGTAGCCTGCTAGAACCACCAGGCTCCTCTGTCCATGGGATTTCCCAGGCAAGAATACTGGAGTGGGTTGCCATTTCCTTCTCCAGAGAATCTTCCCGACCCAGGGATTGAATGCATGCCTCCTGCATTGCAGGAGGATTCTTTACCACTGAGCCACTAGGGAAGCCCGCAGTGTAAATTACAACTATCAAAATTACCCTGTCAAAATTAAAATTTAAAAGTTTAAAATAAATATTTATCAATTCATTTGAAAGTAACCAAGGTGAACTCATTTCATGTAAACAAAGTAAATTTTCAGTTTTTCTGAAGAAACAACTTTTTTCCAAAGCAAATATTATATATGATCAGAGTGGTATTTTTGCAAATATCTTAAATGTCTTACTTGATAGAAGACAGCTGAGTTCTTACGTCCGCTTCTGAGTTCAGTCTTCTGAGAGACCATGTATTATGTAGTCTCTAGGAGCTTTCACTATCCACTCCTGAAAAGAAGAGCGAAAAAGGCAAATATCATCCTAGTGTTATAATAAAAATAGTTCTGTTCTAGCAGACCCAGTGAGAGAGAATCACTGTTCTAAAGTGAAATATCGATCTGTTCCAGAGTACAAAAGAGCACAACAGAGAGAAATTTGGAAGTGAATTGCATTTGCCTTAGTTCAGAATACCTCAGTATGCAAGTAAGTCATGGAATATATTAAGATTTTAGCAACATTTGACTAATTTTTGATGGGCTAGCTTTCTTGGTATACTGATTGCAGCCTAATCTATCATATGGATAGTTGACATCTGTGTCATCTGCCTAGATGAAAAAAATTCTGTTTCTTATAGAATAATTTTCATTTCATTGTTAATATGTCCTTAATTGTCAAAAAAGGAAAAAAAAACACAAGGAACTAAGGTTCTAAGTTTTTTACAATAGTGTTAAAGCACTAAGATACAAAGCATCAAGTTCTAAGATACTTTACAATAGTATTACGTGTTATGTTAATTTTTAAGTGTTTTACTGTCAATTTGATGAAATAGGTAACCAGTTTATCACTTACAATTCTAATACTGAACAAATCTGTGAAAGTGTTTTGATTTTGCATTCCCAAAATAAAACTCTAAATTTAGAAAGAAATACAATTTACAAAACAAAATATCTATTCCATGTAAAAATATCTTTGCAATTTCCCAGCAAGCTTTTGAAAAATCATGGACATGTGTTCTTTTTTCTCTTCGGAAAAAGATATCAGAAATAATTAACATTGTCTTTTGTGGGTATTACATTATAGTGTAAAATTTTCTACTCATTTTAGGAAAGAAGTCTTTGCTGTTCTTTCCCATTATGATTATGTTGTTTCAGAGGTCTAGACATCAGTCAGTCAGTCAGTTCAGTCATTCAGTCATATCTGACTCTTTGTGACCACACAGACTGCAGTATGCCAGGCCTCTGTGTCCATCACCAATTGCTGGAGTTTACTCAAACTCATGCCCATTGAGTCAGTGATGCCATCCAACCATCTCATCCTCTGTCGTCCCTTTCTCCTCCCGCCTTCAATCTTTCCCAGCATCAGGGTCTTTTCAAATGAGTCAGTTCTTCACATCAGATGGCCAAGGTATTGGAGTTTCAGCTTCAGCATCAGTCCTTCAGAGGTCTAGACATGCATTGGTTTATAATATTTGCTAATCCATCTCAGCTCTGGCTTCCCTGGTGACTCAGTAGTAAAGAATCTCCATGCCAATGCCTGCCAGTGCAAGAAACATGGGTTCTATCCCTGGGTTGCGGAGATCCTCTGGAGAAGAAAATGCAATCCATTCCAGTATTCTTGCCTGGGAAATCCCATGGACAGAGAAGATTGGCAGACTGTAGTCCAGGGGGTCGTAAAGAGTCAGACACGACTTAGCAACTGAACAACAACCTCAGCTCTACTTTTTTCAGGGCAAATATACCTCAAGAGTGTTGGAAACACAACTTTAACTATGATTCAAAGCACATTTTACATTCTGATGCAACATACACATTCACAAATGCTCACAACTGAAAAACAAGTTTTAAGAAATAATACTAAATCCATACATTTGAAATGTATTTCTATTCTAGATCCTTCTTGATTTGACTCAATTTAATTCTATTTTATTAAAAGAAAAACTCAAGTTGTAAGCCACTAAATTGATGTCACGATCCACTTCTGAGTTGTAAAATCTAATTTGAAAAACATTTCACTAAAATAAAACTGATAATCTTACTTTTCCCTGCCATGTAAATTTCCATATTTTCTTTTTTAACTACAAAAAAACAGGTAGCAAATCTATTAGCAAAAGTCAGTGACATCACATTGCACCTGTGATCTGTCTTTCCTTTACCCTTAATAAAGTGTGATAGAAGCCACCACATGATAAAACATGAGTAAGGTCTTTTGAAGTTTGGATCTAATTAGGTCCAGCAGGTCCAAGGTATTGATTACTCTTGCTTTTCTTCTGAGGAATTCAGAGGAAAAGGTAGTTATATGCTAAACTAATTTCAGACACTGTGCAGTTTTCTCTCACAAATGAATCCATTAAAATCTAGGGAACACTTGCTGACCTGTTCACATTGCTATTCAATGCTGACTCAATATTTTCAGGGAGAGAGTGGAATAAAAACTTGTATTTTAAGTGTTTTAATAATATCTACTGATCATGTGTCCTAAGCAGCTGTTTCATTTTTGCTGACAGAGTAGAAGAAACAGTTCCTAATCCTTGAAAAGTGTGAGATTCTGTTAGAGATTTGCACAGTTCTGAGTGTCCTGAGCTCTGTGCATTTCTCAGAGCATGCCAAGACCAACATGAGTATTCTCCCTTTCTTTCCCAACACAGATTTTAGTGCCTAAATCTATCTTTCTTTTTTCTTTACATGTACCACCATCCACTGTGCCACGTAACATTCCCCAAACTGGCTGCCAGAGCTTTTTAATAAAAAGTTTTACTAAGAAGATAGACTAGGCATAACATATTAAAAACATAAGCATGGCAACCTGACAGTAGTTTAAGGACTATTACCAGTTTTTAAAGACATTACTCTACGTTTCTTAGTGGGAACAGGGAGATTTCAAATGGCCTTCTGGTCTTCCTGTCTATTTTGAAGAATAGGAAAAACCTAACATTCTCCTCCCTTAGATTCTGGCTCTTTTCTGGATTGGTCACTCCATGTTTTATTTATTCACCCTGAAATATCAACCATCATGGAGTGATATGTTTGAATTTGTTTTCATCTGAGTACCCAATTACATGAAGTAAGTAGTGTGCATTCTTGTGGACCCTCAATGTATTTCTCACATGGATGAACTTTATATTTTCTCTGTCCTCAGGAAATGTTCCTTTACTATCTTTACTTAAAATAGTATTTTTATATTATTTGTGTTCTTTTGTTAACCAAAAAGGTTAAAACTTGTGATTTCCTCAAATAACTTTTTCTTCAAATATACTCTTAAGTGGAAAGTGATATATAAAACCAGGTTTAAAAGGAGCACTTCTATTTGAGGAGAGGGGAAGAGATTCGGAGGCCAGTGAACCCATCACTACAGTCTATTCATCCCTGATGTGCCTCACTGATGGAACTCCAAAGACTTAGCAGTTGACATAAAACCTAGAAATACATACATGTGACTGCACACATACCACATATGTCTGAACAAACAGATTTTATTGTTTCTACTAGATGTTGAAGAGCTTTTGTAGAGCAAGGAAAAATGATACTGATTTCTGATTTAATCACTACTATTAAATTGAAAAATTACTACTAACTCAAAAACACATGAACAAAAATTGTATTGATCCCCAATGAGAATGGGGGAGAGAACAATTACAGACAAAAGTACTTCCACAAAGTTCTCAATGACAAAGTCAGGTGAAGAACTGGTAACTGAGTCTAGAAACCCTCCCACACAACGAAAACACTCTACAACTTAAGAGTCTGAAGAGGAGTTTACCTAAGAATCATATTAAAAATAGTTAACAATTTGTGCACCATGGGTCTTAACCAGTAAATTTATTTCAAGTGTGGACCAGGTCAATAAATACCAGCCCTGAGAAAACCAATGAAAATATGCATCTCCATAAGCTCTGTCATGGCAGCACTCCCTGCCTTTGAGAGACAGGTCTGCTATATGAGCCAGAAAAGGGGGGGATGGTTGAAAGTTTGTCTAGAGTATTAATAGTTACTTATACAGCACTTACTGTGGTACTTATATACCACCCACTGTGTGTTAGGCACTATTCTTGGTGCTCTACAAAAAATAAGTGTTTATCGGAAGGACGGATGTTGAAGCTGAAACTCCAATACTTTGGCCACCTGACGCGAAGAGCTGACTCATTTGAAAAGACCCTGATGCTGGGAAAGATTGAAAGTGGGAGGAGAAGGGGACGACAGAGGAAGAGATGGTTGGATGGCATCACCAACTCAACGGCCAGGAGTTGGTGATGGACAGGGAGGCCTGAAGTGCTGCGGCTCATGGGGTCGCAAAGAATCGGACACGACTGAGCAACCGAACTGAACTGAACAAAAAACAAAATTTCATTTCTATAAGATACCTAAGAGTACTAACATTATCCCTTTACAGATAAGGAAATTGAGACCCAGAAAGGTTACACTGCTCAAGTTCAACCAGACAGTAAGTAATGCTGCAGTGGATTGAAACCCAAGCAGCCTGTCTCCAGTCTCTTAATGGCATTGCTCTGTTGTTTCCTACTTTTCTCCTGAGGAAAACTTGAATGGAAGAAACTGTATCTGAGGAAACTAATGCGTAGCAGTGAGCAAGGCCAAAGGGAGGAGATGAAAGCAATAGGATTAAGTGAATCTTTTTATTCTGAATTGTGTGGCTTTCGGCCTCACTCCGCTCTCTGGATGACAGCACAGCAGTGTTGCTTTCTTGCGCACCCTGAACACATTGACAGGAAATTGGAGGGTATGTGCCTGAAGGAACATCATGAGAGAAAAGATCTTCACATGCTGAACTGAGGGGGTCTATGGTAAAAATGTCGACTTATTTGTTTATGCTAAAGCCCACGAACTGACAAGCCTCACCTTATGTATATTTACTGGTGTATTTGTAAATGAAAAAAGCCAGAAAATGTTCACAAAGAATTTGAGGCATAGTTTCAACATGAAAAGGATACAAACAATAATACTAATTGTTATAATAGTTGCTCAGAGTGAGATCAATGAAACCAAAGAAAATAATCAGTGATATTCTTGAATGATGTTGCATCCATAAACAAGATCTGAATTCTAAGAAAAATGTAACATAATAATATAAGAAATAACTCTTAAAAACTATGAAAAATATATACAAAATTTAACATTTCAGCAAATGGGTGGAACATAAATTGAGCTAAATAAAGTCTTCAGAAAGTAGGACACCACATGACCAAACAGAATACTGAAAGATAAGAACAATATCCCTTAACTTTTATTATTTACATTTGCTAGCCTACACATGCTCTTGAATTTTCTTTGTGAACCAGTACATGCATAAAAATAATTTCAGTATAATCTATGCTTTTTCCTCTAACTAATGATGTTGAGCATCTTATCATGTGATTACTGGTCATTTGTGTATCTTCGTCAGTAAATAATTCACATCTTTGGCTCTTTATAAGTTGGGTATCTTCTTATTATTGGTTTTAAGGGCTTTTTTATATTAAAGGATATGTCTTTTATTAGATACAATTTATAAATATTTTCTCATATTCTGTAATTTATTTTTTTGTCTTATTTACACTTGCTTTTTCTTTGCCTTTGTCATCTTTTTCTGAAATCCATTGGCTCCTTCTAAAGTTTTAAAATTTTTCTTTAGTAACTTTTTCCTTTTCATAATGTAGACTAATAGCTTGAGTTTCTCTTCTTGCCTTACATTTTTAACATATTTCACTGAATTTTTTGGACAAAAGTTTACAGGTTTCCAACATATTTTTCCCTTCTTCATAATATAGAAAAAAACTGCCATTAAAAAACACTAACTGAACTCCCTCATCTTTATTTTTATTGTCTAAAGTTTTAGTTTTGCCTGGTAAAACCAACAAAAATAAATGTGTTTATTTACTTATATATTTATTTGTTTACTATCAGTGACTAATGCAAGCTCTTTGCTTTTTTTTTTGTTATTGTTTGTTTGTTTGCTTTTAGTGTATCATACACTTTCTATCTTGATACTTTTTTTTTTAAGTACTGAAATATTTTTAATTTGGTATGTCTGAAAATGTGTTTATTTTGCCCAGTTATTAAACAGTGATTAAGCTGTGTCATGTCTGAGTTAACATACTTCCTCAAAACACTGAAAGTATTCTTTCATTTTCTTCTTGTTTTCTTATAGTGTGGGGCATCTGCTATTTGTCTCACTGTCATTCCTTTTTTGATACTCTGCTTTTCTTCCAAGTAGCTACTAACCTATTCTCTTTATATTCTTTAGTTTTACTCTATATGATCAGATATGGAGTTATTTGTTATATTTTCTACTTAGTGAATTTTCATTATGTTTCCATTTGGGTTTTTGAAAATGTTTAGTCATTACACTTCAGAATATTTTTACTTCTCTGCTATTTCCTGTTTTCAAAACAAACAGGGTTTCTTGTTAAACGTATCTGGGAACTTCTCAAGCTATTTTCCATGAATTGTTTTCTTTTATACATTCTCATTTTTTATCTTGATTCTAGTTGACTAGGACCTTTAAATTCCCTAACCACTCTTATTCTGTCTAGTCTATAATTTTAAAAATTTAAATCATTTTATTGAAGTATAATGATGTATAAAATGTTTACAACTTGATAAGTGTGGGAATAAGTACACACAGTTGAAGCTATCACCTCCATCAAGGCCATAGACATATCTATGACTTCCTAAAGCTTCTTTCTGCACCTATTGTTGTTGTTACTATTATTATTATTATCATTATTATATATAACATGAGGTTTACCCTTTTAAAAAAATTCAGTATACAATACAGTAATATAAGCTACAAGGACTATACTGTATACTACTGTAAGTATATTTATGTAAGTTCTTTGGAACTTAATCTTGAATAACTGAAACTTTGTATCTTTTGACCATCAACTCTCCATTTCCCCTTCCCTACATTCTATTTTGTGTTTCTATGAACTTGACTACTTTAGATTCCACATTTAAGTGAGATCATGCAATACATGTCTTTCTCAGTCTGGCGTATTTCATTTTGCATTATATCCTCTATGATGTGGTGTATACACACAATGGAATATTATTCTACAACAAAAAGAGAAAGGAATCCTGCCTTTTGCCTTTCTGTTTTTAATTTTAATGGGTACATTTCATGTACATCTGTACTCCTTCTAAAAAAAATAGGATTTATGTTTATAGCCATTTCAGATTGGCCTATCATTTACATCTCATCAGAAGTAAATTAATTTTCCATTTTTTTCTTAGCATTAGTTTTACTCATTTACTCTAACATGTTGTTACTCATTTATTGAGTATATGAGAGGGATTTTGTTGTCCTTTCTCTATCCAATGGGTATAATATGGGTTCTAATATGATTTGGGTTCTAATATGAGTTTCAAAACCTAATGTGGTTTTTGAAATGAGCTTCTAAATGTGGAAGCTCATTGATTTTAGACATATCTTCTTTACTGTTAAAGCATTTATGTTTAGTATCATTTCATCTGCAAACTGGCAGTTTTACTTCTTTTCTAATTTGGATCCCTTTTATTTCTTTTTCTCCTCTGATTGCTATGGCTAGGACTTCTAAAACTATGTTGAATAAAAGTGGCAAGAATGGACAGCCTTGTCTTATTCTTGATCTTAGAGGAAACACTTTCAGCTTTTCACCATTGAGTATGATATTAGCTGTGGGTTTGTCATATGTGGCCTTTTTATATACAGAGAATTCTACTATACATAGCAAGTCCTAAAGTTGCCACCAGAAAACTGCTAGAGCTCATCAGTGATTTTGGTAAAGTTGCAGGAAACAAAATTAATACACAGAAATCTGTTGCATTTCTATACACTAACAACAGAAGATTAGAAAGGAAAATTTAAAAAGCAATCCCATTTAATATTGCATCAACAAGCATAAAGTATTAAGGAATAAACCTACTTAGAAGACAAAAGATCTATACTCTAAAAACTATAAAATGCTGATGAAAGAGATCAAAGATGACACAAACAGATGAAAATATATCACTTTCTTGGATTGGAACCATCAATATTGTCAAAATGGCTATACTGCCCAAGGCAATCCACACATTCAACTCAGTTCTTATCAAATTACCAATGGCATTTTTCACACAACTAGAACAAAAAAGTAATTTTTATGGAAACACAAAAGACCTAAAAGAGCCAAAGCAATCATGAGAAAGAAAAATGGAGCTGCAGGAATCAGGCTCCCTGACTTCACACTATACTATAAGGTACAGTCATCAAAACAGTGGGGTACTGGCACAAAAACAGAAATATGGATCACTGGAGTAGGATAGAAAGCTCAGAAATAAATTCACGCATCTATGGTCAATTAATCTATGACAAAGGAGGCAAGAGTAGACAATGAAGAAAAGATAGCTTCTTCAATAAGCAGTGCTGGGAAAACTGCACAGCTACATGTAAAATAAAATAAAATTAGAATATTCTCTAACACAATACACAAAAATAAACTCAAAATGGATTAAAGCCATAAATGTAAGACCAGATACTATAAAACTCTTAGAGGAAAACATAGGAAGGACGCTCTTTGACATAAATCACATCAATATGTTTTTGGATCCACCTCCTAGAGTAATGAAAAGAAAAAGAAAAACAAAACAAAACAACAACAACAAAAACAAAAGGCACCTAATTATTTCTATAGAATGGGAAGAAATATTTGCATACAATGCAACCAACAAGGGATTAATCTCCAAAATTTACAGACAGCTCGTGCAGCTCAATATCAAACAAACAAACAAAAAAACCGACAGTCAAAAACTGGGGATAAGATCTAAATAGATATTTCTCCACAGAAGACATACAGATGGCCAACAGGCACATGAAAAGATGCTCAACATCACTAATTATTAAAGAAATTCAATCAAAACTACAGTGAGGTATCACATCACACCAGTCAGAATGGCCATCATTAAAAAGTCTACAAATAATAAATGCTGGAGAGATTGTAGAGAAAAGGGAAACCTCTCACACTGTTGGTAGGAATCTAGATTGATGCAGCTACTTTAGAAAAAGTAGGGAGGTTCCTTATAAAACTAAAAATAGAACTACCATATGATCCTGCAATCTCACTCCTGGGCATAAATTCTTATAAAATTATAACTGCACCTTAATGTTCATAGCAGCACTATTTACAATAGCCAAGACATGGAAGCAACCTAAATGTCTATTGACAGATGAATGGATAGAGAAGATGTATATAAATATATATACATAAATACACACATACACATATATATACACATATACACACACACACACACAATGTAATATTACTCAGCCACTAAAAAGAAGGAAATAGTGCCATTTACAGCATCATAGATGGATCTAGAGATACTAAGTGAAACAACTCAGAGACAGACAAATACCATATGATATCACTTATGTGTAGAATCTAAAAAAAATGATACAAATGAACTTATTTATAAAACAGAAAAGACTCACAGTAATAGAAAACAAGCTTATGGTTACCAAAGGGGAAAGGTATGAGAGAGGGATAAGTTAGGAGCTGGGATAAATTAGTAGTGCATTAAACATACATATTACTATGTATAAAACAGATAAACAACAAAGGCCTACTGTACAGCACAGGAAACTATACTATACTCAATGTTTTGTAATAACCTATGTGGGAAAAGAATCTGAAAAAGAATATATGCATATATAACTGAGTTACTTTGCTGTACACATAAAACACAACATTGCAAACCACCTATACTACAATTTAAAAAAATAAGCATTTAATACCATAATTTTTCCATTAAATGCCACTTTGAGTTCTATAAATTTTGATAAGATGGTTTTTCATTTTTATTTCATTAAAATTCTAATTTCCTTATGACACTTCTTCTTTTACTTGTGGGTTATTTTTAAGCATTCTATTTAAATTCTAAATATATGACAATTTTACAGATATTTTTCTTGTATTGGTTTTTAACTTAATAATATTGTCAGAAAACATACTTGGCATGGTTTAATTTTAAAAACTTGTAAAGGGTTGTTTTCTGACCTAATTATGTTCAAACTTGGTAGATATTTCATGTGTACACTTGAGAAGAATGCACATTTGGCTTTTATTCAGTGGAGATTTCTGTAAGTGTCAATAAGGTCAAATTAGTTGATTGTTTTTCAGATCTATATTCTCACAGATTTATCGGTTACTGAGAGGAGTTGTCAATATCTCCAAACATAACTGTGGAATTTGTTTACTTCTTTCAGTGTTATTTTGTTTTATGCATTTTGAAGATGCGTTGTTAAGTGAATTCACATTTAAGATATTAATGTCTTCCTTTTAAATGATTTCGTAACTTTATGTACTTATTTTTCTTTTTTGCTGGTAATTTTCCTTGTTCTGAAGTCTACTTTGATACTAAAGTCTTTGATATTGATATCTATCTTCATATTTTAGCTTCCTCTTAATTAATGTTTGCTTGAGATATAATTCTTTCACTATTTTACATTTAAACTATCCATGTTTTTCTATAGGTCTTTTGCATATGGTGTAAGTCAGCCTAATCAGAAGTTGAACTAGCTTTGCTTTTATGTTTTTCCTGTGGATACCTTCAAGGTAACACTGACTTCAGTTTATCAGTGTCCTTGACCAGCATTTGACCTTGAGCAATTTGTTAAACATTTTAGCTAAAATATTTTTATCTGCTTGAATGGCACTTGATATACAGCTTGTATGGTTTGCTACAGGAAAGCCAGTGCTTTCTGTCTCTTTGGATGAACTGGTTTCTTCTAGATTTCAGCCCACTTGGATGGATGTTTTGAGACCCCAGCTATCTGATGAGTTCAAGGATAGTTATGATTCTGTAGTTTATCTGACTACTTTTTCATGTCGTTAAGATGGGGACAACACTATTTCTAATTATCTACATTATCAAGAGAAAGTGAAACTACTCTATTGATTTGGGGTTTTTGACATTGCCTTCTGAAGCCACTAGACAATAACTAGGATTGGAATTATTGGTTTTCAGTTCAGGAGTCAATGTGCTGTTGGCAGGTAGGCTCAGTTACAGAGTTAAGACCTGCCCTGTTTTTTCCCAGTTTTGTACAAGCCCATTTTTGAGAAATTTTCCTCTTCCCTAAGCCTGTAATAATCTGACAGTTTGTAGTTTCCATTAGAAATGCGACATCTTTTATCCTTATAATTCCACAGGGTTAGAGTTTCTGACCTCTTCGGCCTGTTTCTGGACCTGGAGACTGGCATGTCTTTGGCACCAACATTGGCTTTGTTTCTATTCAACACCACTGGGGAAGTTCAGCATTCTAAGTGAAGAAATTCATCTTGGTTTTGGAAGATCTGAATTCAAGGTCTGTCTCTATCTCAGTGGTGAGATATAGAAAACACACTCCTCACTTAATTTGAAATAATAACTATGTATTCTAGTTGGGTGTATTTGGGTTAGTCTTAAAAGTTAAGGATGATACATTTGACATACAATGTTGTACAGTATCAATGAATCAATAAAAATTATTTTCAAAATAAACTACAGATAATTTAATAAGTAGTATTTAAAAATAGTTTCCTTTTTTTTACAAAAATTTTTTTTTAGTTTTTTTTAAAAATTAGTTTATTTTCTATTTTTTAACTTTACAATATTTAACTTTACAAAAATTTTTTATCTGCCCTCATTTTTAGGTTCTCAGAGTCTTAAAATTCATTTGGAATAATATTAATATCTCCATTTTAACTATGAGGCTATAGTAGCAGAATAATAAGTGGAGACTTCTAAAAGAGAGACCTGAGATACAGATACAAATCTTTCTAATTCTACCCCTATGCACTTCTACTATACAATGATGTCTCCTCTATAGCTATATTGCTATATCGAATGTAGCCTCAGTTATGATGGCCCCATGGGAAAACAGGAACCCTCCCTTCAATCATTACAAAATAATTCACTGTTTATACCACACGCATAAAAGAAATGTTCTGTCAGAATATTTAAAGTTTGCTGAATTGACATTGGGATGATAGAAGTACATGATATGAATGCTTTTAAAAAAAAAAAAATGATGGTGAAAAAAGGAAAGTGTAAGTGTAGGCTGTCTATAGCAGCATGATAGAACCCAAGAGTGCTGGTAAAAATCAATTATCCCACAAGGGTTATTGAAGCTGAGCATACAGTGTTTAAGTTGGTAATAAAAGTCTGCTACTTTGGTACCTGAGTTTGTCTGGATAATGCAGACCTCTAAGGATTTACAGTTATCCATGGGGGCATGCTAAGTTGCTTCAGTTGTGTTCGACCCTTTGTGATCCCATGAGCAGTAGCCCACCAGGCTCCTCTGTCTATGGGGTCCTCTGGGCAAGAATACTGGAGTGGGTTGCCATGCCCTCCTCCAGGGGATCTTCCCAACCCAGGGATTGAACCCACGTCTCTTATGTTTCCTGCATTGGCAGGTGGGTTCGTTACCACTAGCACCACTGTAGTACCAAATCCTATACTCTGTCACAAGAAATGGGCATAGAAGTTCTCATTATTGTATCTATAGGCAATATGGCTTGAGAGGCATTGGCAAATGGGCTTGTTTTCCATAGCTTTAATTCCACTTCCCAGCTTCTTAGAAAGTATAAATCTCTTCAGAGCGTCTCTGCCCCCACTGTGTTTCTGCCAAGTCTTTCTCACTAGATTTCCTATTATCTTATCACTTCTCACATTTACTCAGAAGGCCTAAAACAACTCATAAACAATGGGTCAAGCCTGGGTGAGCAAAAGGAGATTCATTTTTTTAAAAACTGCATTTTATAAGCATCTTATCTTTTAAGAGAAACTACTGTAGTTTTCAGAAATACATATTTTAATTTTACTTTTTGGTGTGCTTCATCTTTCTAAATAATTCATTATATTTTATGAAATTCTTTAATGACCTTTGTAGGCTATAGAAAAAAAAATAAGAGAAGAGCATACTAGTATTGAAATGCTAAGAGTGTGAGGAATTAAAAAATAATCTTGTATTTAGAGTTTCAAAGTCCTTTCACACTTTATCTTATTTTAACATATGTGAGGATTGGTGAAGTTCATTTAAGCAACCTGTTTTTCAAACAACTAATTATAGTAGAAGTGAGATTAAATCACTTCTCCAGACTTTTAGCCTTATGTTCTACTAGGGCCAGGTATTTTTTATGTCTAATTCCTTGACCTAACTGAACTCTGTATCACCAGAGAAATTTATTTTTTTCAACTTTAAATGTAAAGCTAGAATTACACAGAAGCTAATCAGGCCAAAGAGACCGAGAAAACTTATTCAGTGATGTGACTAAAAAGATTCATATATCTAGAAAATTTTAGTTTTAAATAAACCATTTCTGCTCCCCACCAGCCATTCACACAAAATCACATACGATTTGTTCCTATGTGTTTAAAGCTAGACAGTCCATAAAGGCAACTGCATGTCTCAGGTTTGTCCTGTTCAAAAAGGGATATTATTTACAATTTTTAGAAGGTACTCATAAGATATTCAGATGTAGCAATTTAGGTGTTTGATTTATCTGAAAGGCAACAAAAGGTAGTTAAATTGGCTTTTTCTTGGGTATATTTTACTTCCTATCATTCCACTCAGGCTAGATATAAGGGAGCTATGTATTCTCAGAACTTGGGTCAGACTCTTCTGCCACCTTGCATATAGATTATGTGCCCACAGGCACATAATCCCACATGTGAAGCCAGCTGTAACACATTATGACAATAGGAAAAGTTGTATGCGCAACTTCACTTTACTAGCAGGAAGCATTTATTATTTGTGCATAATATTTTTATGAAGTTGGATCAGGAACATGATGAGAATAACTTATTACATTTTTATTAATGACCTCACACTTTTGAATACCTGAAAGCAAGTTCAAGCTGTCTGACCTAAAGCAGCAGCACGGTATAGCAGTTAAGGTAACTGCTCTTAGTAAGGCATCAAAACCTTAGAGACATCTTTGATGTCAGCTTATTCACTGAGATAGAGATGATATTGTTAATGGCATTTTTTATAACTCAGGTTATGTTATTGAGGTCCACAGTATATATTACAAAAATAATTTGCTAAATGTCTTTAATCATTTTTACATACTTCCACTTTGGGAGAAATACTGTGCTTACATAATTTCTCCTGGTTTAGATGAGGATCTTACCACTCAATTTCATAAGTGATTCTTGATTTTTCAAGTTAGTTTTTAACTGGCTGGGAAACTTTCAATTTCCTTACTTAAGAAAGCCTTGGGGACTTCAGTTTCCTAAACAAGAACAAATTGCTCCATTTTGTTAATGCGGGTTTTTTTTTTTTTTTTTTTTTACTTTAAATCTCTGTTATCCATAAAATTTCATTCATAAATTTTTGCATAAAACTGTGGTTATTCTTGTATCTCACGCCTAACCCTCATATTTGTACTCTAAATCATTGTTTAGGTAAGCTGAGACATGAATTCTATAATAATCACAATGAAGCAGGTTGTGAAAAAATATTAATATATAGAGATACTTATTTGAAATTTCTGTTAGTAACTGGAAATTAAAAATAATTTGGACAGCACTTGGGTTAGAAAAGGAAAGTTTAAGAGCTATTAATGTTTCATTCATCTGCTCAGAAAAATCCTACATTAATATCAGATACATGGATTATTAGAAGATAAAAATCTTGTTTGATATTAAATATTTCTTATATTTAATATTTACTCAAAATGATAAACATTGTAATTTAATTTTTTTTAACCAAAAGTAGTCAAATAGATTATATGGAATTGGTATGATCAAGTGAGACAAGGCTCTTCAAACATTTGCCAACTTATATGATGGGGAGAAAATTCCTCTCATACAAGTTAGGTATAGTGTCAATAACCCCAAATTAAAATGCAATATTTTATTTAGGTAATCAAATTTTAGAGTATTTTTTAATGCTTAGGTGATACAACCCTCAAACCAGCCATTTAAGGTAGATAAAGGTCATAAGAATATGAATGCAATAGTATTATTCCTTTCCCAAAAGAAAGCTAAGATTACCCTCTGAAAATGAAATATGGGAGATCGTCCTACTGCAGAAATGACACAGTCCATGAGGTTGCCTCTAACAACATTATCAAAAACGTTAGAAAATACTAAAAATGTAATCGAGTATGTCCTGTCTATACACCCTAGGATGTATGATTGCTGAACCATTTAAACTAAGCAAGGCTCTATGATGACAAGGTGAGGGTCTGCAAGAAATTTGTATATGTAGAGTCCAATAAGCAGAAAATCACAGTATAGTTTCAATATTCTGCCAAGAAGAGGTTTCCCTAACGAATTAGCACAAATATTTATTTCTATGTCTTTTTTTGAGAAAGATTAGATACACCAGGCTAATGTTACTTGATGTCACAGGCAATTAAAGTCCTTCAACTTACATCTCTTCCTCTGTTTCTAGGATAACAAGATGGCATCCTATCCTGACAATAAATTTGCTTAACCTGAATGTTTCCAGTGGGAAAGAAAAACACTCATCAATGTAGATCATTTAGATTCAGCTCAGAAATGTTAAAATTATGAGACACTTTGGTAAAATGCTGATGTAAACTCATTTTGGTTACATAGAAATGAAAAATCTGTAGAAAAGATCTAACCCTCCCACTCCAGGGTCCTATTGAAATGAGTATTCACTATTCACTACAAAATATTAAAAGGATAACAAGCATCACTAGAAACTGGGAAAGGTGCCATGAACATGTTACAAACTTCATGTATTTATTCTACTCTGATTCATTAGGTGCTGACTAGATGCCTGGTATATTTCTAACTGGATGTGATACATTAGTGAATAAAAGACCCAAAGATCCCTACACCTTTATGGAGTTTACATTTTAGTTGGAGGATTTAGAAACTAATGGAAAACATAAATATAAGTAAATAATATAGTATATTAGAAAGCAATTAAGTCCTTTGGAGAAAGGAAAACTCAAGCAGGGTCAGGGATGTTGTGAACATTGGAAATGAAAAGGCAATTTGTGGTGTTAAATAAGGAGGCCAGAGTAGATTTCATTGAGAAGGTAAAATGGAGGAAAGATTTAAAAGAGAAGAGGGAGTTAGACAAATAGGTAACTGGGGGAAGTGTATACCTGCCAGAGGGAACAGCTAGCAGAAGGCCCTAGGTGAATGTAATTTGAAGGTTTTCTCATGTCTTACTACCATGGCTCATATTAGGGGTAAACAAGGGGACTGACTGACTGCCCCTGCCCACCCTGAAGCAATACAAATACTTGGAGAAGAATCTAGAGGAAGCTAGCTAACTATATAACTATAGGGCCATGGAATAGACAACAGCAGTAACATCAGAAGAACAGTTCATATCTTTAGTTCCAGAAAAACCTCTTTGCATAGATTTACTCAAAGAAGGAAGAGAACAGAACATTTCTTACTTCTATTCAATAATAATTCAATAATAATTGATTAGTTCTTAGATCAGTAAAGTTACACATTTCTGAAAAAAAGAAAACTTTAAAATTAATAAACAGATTGAAATGACTTCTGTGACAAATATGGTGAGTTGAGCCTATGGTTTCCACTTGCCCCACTTGCCAAAATGTGGATAAATGATCAAAGGAATAAGAGGGCATTTATGTCGGCCTGGAAACCAGGGAAGGGTTTATGAGGAAACTGGAAAACTTAGACCAAGCCAGACACTAGTTTGAAGGAAGAGTTGGTAACTCGTATGAGCCACCAGATAGAAAACCGATGAGGCAGATAAGTGAAAATAGTGTATTCCAGCTGCAATCCTGAGTTCAGAGCAGCAGTAGTTGAGGGCAAAGGCTGATTGAGAGGCAGCTGGTAGGCAGCACATAACTTGAACATCTCAATGCAGTCTCAACTTATATCTGACACATACATATATAAAAGGTTATTAACCACTATCTGTGAAAATACACCTAGAATATATTGGGAGTTGTTAATAATTTTTAAAACACAGCAATAGAGGACTTAGATACTACAGTAAGATTCTTTTCCCTCTTTTTAACTATGAATTTCTGGTAAACAAAAATAGATTAATCACAATCCTTGGTTTATTATATACTGACCTAATTTGCTTGTGCAAAGGATTTTTTCCTCATTTGATCTTTTTCAAACATGCCACCCAAGCCAAAAAATACATAATATAAAATTACTGTTATCTATTTGTATAATAGAGCTTACTTCCTTTATTTGTGTCCTGGCCTCTCTCCTAGAGGGGATAACTATATTAAATTTTATGTTTGCCATTTTTTTTACGAGATCTCTCTCACACACATGCGTGCACACACACACTTATATATATGGCTAATCAATGTTTAGTTTTGCTTGATTTTTAATTTCATAACAGGAACTCATGTGAATGTAGTCTTCTGGATCTTGGTTTTTGACATATATTATATTGATATTACAAAGATTCATCCATGGGTTTGCATTGAGCACAGATGTGCAGCTTCTTTGGAAGTTCTGCAGTTGCCGTAGCACAGCAATTTTCTGACATAAGTGAAGCAATCACTGGCTGATCTTTTGTTGCCTCTCTAGAACATTTGTATCAGCTTCAACTGTTGATGGTTTAGCCATGAAGTCATACTTCTAATCAGCCCAAATAGTAAGGCTCCTTCTTCGGTGAACACTGTAAGGTGAGTGCAGAGAAGAGAGCAAGCCAGGCAGTCAGGCAAGAAAAGGGAAATTTATCAGAGGGAAAAGAGAAGGTGACCAGCCCTTAAGGAGAACCAGCATCCTCCCTTTCTGATGGGGGTCTTTCTTATACCCCACCAATGAAAAATTCTCTGAAGGAATGGTTATTTTTAGCCTAGACTTTTTGATTTAGGATAAGGGCCAAAGGTCAGTCTTCTGTAACTGCTTCCTGTGGGACAGGGGCGTCATGGGGGTAAGATAAGAAAAGGATAGAATGTGGGTCAAAGGGATCTGTGTGGGGTCGAAGTTTTTGATAATCTGAGTGAGTTAGAAGTAGCTCATGGATAGTTCGGTTGGTGAAGGCTTGTAAGCAGTCCTGAAGAAATTTTGAAAAAAGATGCATTAAACATGGGCCGAAAGTCAGAATAAGGATAAGCAGAAGGAAAGGGCCTAGAAAAGGTAGGACCCAGGGCATCCAATTCCAATTGCTTAACCAGTTTTCTCATGAATTACTGAGGTGTTGACACATTCTCGAGGCCCTGTTTGTCAGATTTCTTGCTGCTTGCATTACAATGCTTGATTTATTGGCTTAGAAGCAGCAGGCTTCCTCTAAAAATAGGCATAGGCCTCCTTTTTCTGCTGTGAGGAGGTCTAATCCTCTTCTGTTTTGGAAGACCAAGAATGTCAGGGAATCTAGCTGTTTTGGGATAGTGATAAGGCTGTTAGTTATTTCTTCTAGGCTGTCAGTGAGGTCTTTAGAAAGGCTCTGATAGTAGTTTAAAGAGGTTGTGAGTCCTGTGGTCCCTGTCCCAATCCCAGCCACTATCCTTAAACTGATTAATAGAGGATCAAATTGAATTGCCCGCCTGGGTCAGTTATGAGTTAGTGGGATAGGAAGGGTCTGAGTGTTAAGAGCAATACAAATATCTGGGGCCAGATATACCAGGGTGCATGTTCCTGTCCAGTTAGTGGGAAAATATACATAGGCAGTGCTTCCACATAAGAATAATATTCCAGGAGTAAGAAGACAACAGCTGAAATCGATACAAATAGGAGTCTTTCTGGGAACTTGTTAGTGATCTCTGAAACTAACAGTGTACTCACCAGTGTACCCCTACAAGAGGAGTATTTACACCATATGCAGAAGGGAGTCTCCCTGAGAAAGTAAGAGAATGTCCTGCAGTTCCTGAGACATGGTAGACAGATAGGCCTGAAGGGAAGGAGAGATGTGAAGTGTGATTACAGAGGTGTGGTGGTATAGTTCCTAGCTGGGGGTAAGAATTGTTTATAGAGTTTTGTTTGGAAAAACAGAAAGGAGCCTGTTGTAGACAAATGTCAGAGGTGGTGGTCCTCCTATAGCTGGTCCTTTATGAGTAGAAGTGAGATCTGTAAGGAGGGAGGTCAGTATCTTGTCAGAATTGTGAATTTGATCAATTGAATATAAATAACATATGGGTGATAAAAAGAGAGATTCTACACTATATATATGATAAAGAGAAGTGTTTATGTGAGTTCATTTATCTGTGGAAATGAGGAGTGCCGATCTTTAGGGTGAGGAGGCAGATAAGCAAATCCAACAATCACAGGCCAGGGTCAGGTTTGAGGTACTGAGTAAAGGATGGGTCAGATTTATAGTTCTGAATAGGTAGGCAAGGTTTGGGACGGTGAGTTATAGGCAGGGTATTAATATGACATTTGGACTGTAAAAGAAGACAGATTAAGAGTAAAAACATGATGTGATGTCTCATGTCTAAGGGGAGAAAAAGATAAAAGTAAGAATCCAGGTGTAGAAATCAAATTGGGTTGGTGTGAACTCTATGAAATCTCCCTGGAGACAAAGATCTGTTATAAAGTCAAGGAGTAAAGGGAGATCAGTAACAGTGGTGTTTCCAGGAAACGGAAGGGCTTGTGTTACACGTGTAGGATCAACAAAAAAGCAAAAGAGTTCCAGAAAAACATCTATTTCTGCTTTGACTATGCCAAAGCCTTTGACTGTGTGGATCACAACAAACTGTGGAAAATTCTTCCAGAGATGGGAATACCAGATTACCTGACCTGCCTCTTGAGAAATCTGTATGCAGGTCAGGAAGCAACAGTTAGAACTGGACATGTAACAACAGACTGGTTCCAGATTGGGAAAAGAGTACAAGGCTGTACATTGTCATCCTGCTTATTTAACTTATATTCAGAGTACATCGTGAGAAAGGTTGGGCTGGATGAAGAACAAGCTGGAATCAAGATTGCCAGGAGAAATATCAACAACCTTAGATACACAGATGCTGCTGCTGCCGCTAAGTTGCTTCAGTCATGTCCGACTCTGTGCAACCCCATAGACGGCAGCCCACCAGGCTCCCCCATCCTGGGATTCTTCAGGCAAGAATACTGGAGTGGGTTGCCATTTCCTTGTCCAATGCATGAAAGTGAAAAGTGAAAGTGAAGTTGCTTAGTCGTCCAACTCTTAGCGACCCCATAGACTGAAGCCTACCAGGCTCCTCCATCCATGGGATTTTCCAGGCAAGAGTACTGGAGTGGGGTGCCATTGCCTTCTCCGGATACACAGATGACACCACCCTTATGGCAGAAAGAGAGGAGGAACTAAAGAGCCTCTTGATGAAAGTGAAAGAGGAGAGTGAAAAAGTTGGCTTAAAACTCAACATTCAGAAAACTAAAATCATGGCATCTGGTCCCATCACTTCATAGCAAATAGATGGGGAAACAGTGGAAACAGTGAGAAACTTTATTTTTTTGGGCTCCAAAATCACTGTAGATGGTGACTTCAGCCAAGAAATTAAAAGACACTTGCTCCTTGAAAGAAAATCTATGGCCAAACTAGACAGCATATTAAAAAGCAGAGACATTACTTTGCCAAGAAAAGTCCATCTAGTCAAAGCTATGGTTTTTCCAGTAGTCATGTATGGATGTGAGAGTTGGAAAGCTCACCTAAAAAAAGCTGAGCACTGAAGAATTGATGTTTTTGAACTGTGGTTTTGGATAAGACTCTTGAGAGTCCCTTGGGCTACAGGGAGATCCAACCAGTCCACCCTAAAGGAAATCAATCCTGAATATTCATTGGAATATTTCAGGCCTGGAGTGCTGCAGTCCATTGGGTCGCAAAGAGTTGGACATGACTGAGCAACTGAACTGAACTGAACTGTGTTACTATGTGAAGGAAAGAAGATAATGAATTCATCTAGGATGATCACAGTAAGAGGAGCTGCTGCTGCTACTAAATCGCGTCAGTCATGTCCAACTCTGTGAGACCCCATAGACTGCAGCCCACAAGGCTCCTCTGTCCCTAAGATTCTCCAGGCAAGAATACTGGAGTGGGTTGCCATTTCCTTCTCCAAATAAGAGGAGGGCCAGACCGAGAAAAACAAGAACTATGGAGAAATAGGTAAAACAGAGGGAAGTTTTTGAATGATAGTCCACTTAGGGGGAGATACAGAGTGAAGTCCTATTGTGAATAAGGTAAGAGGGGGAAATCCCAGTCCAATTAGTAACCAATACATCTGTTTTTGTTATACTTATCAATATTTGTTTCTGGCTGTTTTGCTTCTTCTGGAATCCAATCCAGTCGAAGCCTGGTGGGTCCCAGAACAGTGCTGGTGTAGAGAAGAGTGTCTGAGTGGGGAATGGTTCTTGGCAGAGATGGAGAGCTTCCTGGGGCCCGCTTTAATCTAGAGATATGAAACCAAGAGGAATGACCTACTAGTTTAGCAGCTGTTGGTGTGGTTAGAATGACCTCAAATGGACTAGTCCATTGAGGCTGGAGATCCATATGATGTGAGATTTTAAGGAGGACTCAATCTCCGAGTATGAGTGTTAAGTCATCTGAATTCATTTGATGAGGCTTTAGAAAAGAGCGAACTGCATGTTCTCTCATGAGGTGTCTAATAAGGTTAAGGGGGGGAAGATAATCTCCCAGCAAGGGGCTTGCAATAGGGAACTGACCTAAGAGAGGAGAGCGTCCACACATGAGCTCAAAGGGACTGAGGAAAGTTGAGGCCTGTGGAGTAGCCCTCAGTTGTCTCCGACTTTTGCAGAGACCACATGGATTGCAGCATGCCAGTCTTACCTGGCCATCACCAACTCCCGGAGTTTACTCAAACTCTTCTCCATAGAGTCCGTGATGCCATCCAACCATCTCATCCCCTGTGGCCCCCTTCTCTTCCTGCCTTCAGTCTTGCCCAGCATCAGGGTCTTTACCAAATGAGTCAGTTCTTCGCATCAGGTGGCCAAAGTATTGGAGCTTCAGCTTCAGCATCGGTCCTTCCAATGAATATTCAGGACTGATTTCCTATAGGATGGACTGGTTGGATCTCCTTTCAGTCCAAGGGACTCTCAAGAGTCTTCTCCAACACCACAGATCAAAGACATCAATACTTCAGCACTCAGCTTTCTGTATAGTCAAACTCTCACATCCATACATGACTACTGGAAAAATCAGAGCTTTGACTAGACGGACTTTTGTTGGCAAAGTAATGTCTCTGCTTTTTAATATGCTATTTAGGTTGGTCATAGCTTTTCTTCCAAGGAGCAAGCATCTTTTAATTTCATGGCTGCAGTCACCATCTGCAATGATTTTGGGGCCCCCCAAAATAAAGTCTCTCACTGTTTCCATTGTTTCCCCATCTATTTGCCATCAAGTGATGGGACTGGATGCCATGATCATTGTTTTCTGAATGTTGAGTTTTAAGCCAACTTTTTCACTCTCCTCTTTCACTTTCATTAAGAGGCTCTTTAGTTCTACTTCCCTTTCTGCCATAAGAGTGGTCAGCTGCATATCTGAGGTTATTGATATTTCTCCCAGCAATCTTGATTCCAGGTTGTGCTTCATCCAGCCAGGCATTTCACGTGATGTACTCTGCATATAAGTTATATAAGCAGGATGACTATATACAGCCTTGACATCCTCCTTCCCAATTTGGTTCCTGTCTGTTGTTTCATGTACAGTTCTAGCTGTTGTTTCTTGACCTGCATACAGATTTCTCAGGAGGTCTTAGGAGAACTAACACCCAAAAAAGATGTCCTTTTCATTATAGGAGACTGGAATGCAAAAGTAGGAAGTCAAGAGATATCTGGAGTAACAGGCAAATTTGGCCTTGGAGTACAAAAAGAAGCAGGTCAAAGGCTAACAGAGTTTTGCCAAGAGAATGCACTGGTCATAGCAAACACCCTCTTCCAACAACACAAGGGAAGACTCTACACATGGGCATCACCAGATGGTCAATACTGAAATCAGACTGATTATATTCTTTGCAGCCAAAGATGGAGAAGCTCCATACAGTTTGCAAAAACAAGACCAGGAGCTAACTTGTGGCTCAGATCATGAACTCCTGATTGCCAAATTCAGACTTAAATTGAAGAAAGTAGGAAAAACCACTAGACCATTTGGGTATGACCTAAATCAAATCCTTCAGATTATACATTGGAAGTGCAAATAGATTCAAGGGATTAGTTTTGATAGAGTACCTGAAAAACTATGGATGGAGCTTCGTGACATTGTACAGGAGGCAAGGATCAAGACCATCCCCAAGAAAAAGAAATGCAAAAAGGCAAAATGGTTGTTTCAGGAAGCCTTACAAATAGGTGAGAAAAGAAAAGACACAAAAGCCAAAGGAGAAAAGGAAAGATATACCCGTTTGAATGAAGAGTTCCAAAGAATAGCAAGGAGAGATAAGAAAGCCTTCCTCAGCTATCAATGCAAAGAAAGGAAAGCAATAGAATGGGAAAGACTAGAGATCACTTCAAGAAAATTAGAGATACCAAGGGAACATTTCATGCAAAAATGGGCAGAATAAAGAATAGAAATTATATGGACCTAACAGAAGCATTAGGTATTAATAAAAGGTGGCAAGAATACACAGAAGACCTATACAAAAAAAGATCTTCATGACACAGATAACCACGATGGTGTGATCACTCACCTAGAGCCAGACATTCTGGAATACAAAGTCAAGTGGGCCTTAGAAAGCATCACTATGAACAAAGCTAGTGGACATAATGGAATTTCAGCTAGTCATTTCAAATCCTAAAAGCTGATGCTGTTACAGTACTGCACTCAATATGCCAGGAAATTTGCAAAACTCAACAGTGGCCACAGGTCTGGAAAACGTCAGTTTTTATTCCAATCCCAAAGGAAGGCAATGCCAAAGAATTCTCAGTCTCCCACACAATTGCACTCATCTCACACACCAGCAAAGTAATACTCAAAATTCTGCAAGCCAGGCTTCAACAGTAAATGAACCGTGAACTTCCAGATTTTCAAGCTTTATTTAGAAAAGGCAGAGGAACCAGAGATCAAATTGCAAACATCTGTTGGATCATTGAAAGAAGGTTAGGATAGGTGATAAGAGGTCTTAAGAGATGATAAAGAGGTTTAGTGCCTATGTGTAGGGCCTGATGAACGAATGTTAGAATCTGTGTGGCCTGAGATTGTGGAAGGACATAGCTGTCCTGTTTTTGTAAGTAGTCTCCTTGTGGTTGTGCTCCCTCTTGTAATAATTGTGTTTCTTCTTCAGGGAGGTAAAGGGACTTAATGTTGGGGATTACTATAAGTTGTCGAGCTGGTGATTGGAGTGAGGCTTGTTTTGCTTCTCTGCCTGTGGCATCATTGCCCCCATGACATGTGGTCTGAGGCCATTTGGTGACCTCGGCAGTGTATGATGCCTACCTCAGTTGGCATGTTAACTGCTTTTAAAAGTTGGAGTATAAGTGAGGTGTTAGTTATGAGAGAGCCTTTAGTAGATAGGAGACCTCGTTCCTTCCAGATGGCAGCAGGTCAGTGTATGATGTGGAAAGTATATCTAGAATCAGTGTATATATTTGCTCTCTTGTTAGCTATGAGGGTAAATGGTCTAGTTAGTGCAATAAATTCTGCCTTTTGGGAAGAGGTTCCCGAGGGGAGAGGTTGGGATTCCATAATTTCAGTTTCAGAGACAATTGCACATCCAGTTACTTTTTTTCCTTCTGATGTCACAGAGGAGCTGCCATCAATATACCATGTAAAATCAGGGTTATTTAAAGAGGTTGAGGAAATGTTGGAGAAATGGGGCATCAGGTCTTCTAATGCCTCTTTGCAAGTATGGATGGGGGGCTCAGAAGAATTAAGGATAAGGTTGGCAGGGTTGAGAGTAGGACAGCGTTCAAAGGAGAACTCGGGAGATTCAAGAAGGGTGACATGAATTAGTTGGATGTGGGAAGGAGATAGAAGGGTCATGGATTTGTGAGGAAGTAAGTCCTTAAAGTCATGTGGTGAACGAAAGACAGTGGGTGCTCCAAAAGTAAGTTATTGACTTTCCTGAGGGGGGAGTGCAGCTGCTGCCAGAGCATGTAGGCAGGCTGGCCATCCTTGAATTGTAGTATCTAATTGCTTTGATAAATAAGCAACAGGGGTGAAGGAGGGGCCCTGATTTTGTCCCAAAACTCCTAGGGCAATTTTGTGTCTCTCAGTAGTGTAGAGTATAAAGGGGTGAGAAAGGTCAGGAAGTATTAGAGTTGGGGCTGAGAGAATGGCTTGCTTAAGGGTGTTAAAGGCTGAATGGATACTTGATTTTAGCTCTAGGGGTTCTGCAAGATCTCCTCAGATGGCTTGATATAGGGGTTGTGCCAAGAAGGCAAAATTAGGAAACCAGAGGCATAGATATCCAGCTAACCCTAGAAGGACAGGATCTCTGTTTTTGATGTAGGGAGTGGTAGGGTTGATATAAGGGACTTTCTATCGGTAGTAATATATCTTTTTATTGGTGTTAAAAGGACTCTGAGATAGGTGACTCTAGGAAGAGAGACCTGAACCATGGTGGGAGATACTCGATAGCCTTGATCAGCTAGAAAATTGAGGAGTTTTATAGTGTATAGAAGGCAATGGCAACCCACTCCAGTACTCTTGCCTGGAGAATCCCAGGGATGGCGGAGCCTGGTGGGCTGCCATCTATGGGGTTGCACAGAGTCGGACATGACTGAAACGACTTAGCAGCAGCATAGTGTATTGTTGAGAGTGTGTAAGTGAAGGACTACAAAGGAGGAGATCATCCACATATTGGAGAACAGTACTTGGAGTAAGGTCAAGAGAGGTTAGGTCTGATGCTAGAGCTTGGCCAAAGAAATGAGGGCTATCACAAAAGTCTTGTGGGAGGACTGTCCATGTCAGCTGTTGGGAGTGATGATTGTCTAGATCAGTCCAGGTAAAGGCAAAGGGGTCTTGAGAGTCTGGGTTTAAAGGGATAGTAAAGAAGGCATCTTTGAGGTCTAGAAAAGTGAATTGGGTAGTGGAAGAGGGAATGAGAGAGAAGAGTATAGGGATTTGGAACTACTGGGTGTCGGGGATAACAGGTCCGTTGATAAGTCTCAGGTCCTGGACCAGGTGATAGGAGCCATTGGCTTTTTGACAAGTAGGATAGGTGTGTTATAGGGACAGTGAGTTGGGCTCAAGAGGCTCTGACATAGGAGTTTAGTGACGATGGTTTTAACCCTTGTTGATACTTTTGGGAGGTGGGATATGATGGTTAATTGGGGAATTTAGAGAGGTCTTTGAGATGGATATGAATTGGAGCATGGTGAGAGGCAACAGATGGGTTATCTGTATCCCAAACTATGGGGTTTATGGATGCAGAGCACAATGGGGCGAGGGAAGAGGAGGTTGTATTGAGGAGCAGTAGCCAGGCTAGTTCAGAGTGTGGGCTCAGGATAGTAATAGAGGCTTTGAATTTTGAGAGAAGGTCTCTCCCAAGAATAGGAACGGGGCATTTTGGGAGTATAAGAAAACAATGGGAAAATGGGGTATCTTGAAGTGTGTAAGGTAGAGGCTTGGCTATTTGTGGTGTAGACACTAAATCATCAACCCCCATAACAGAGACCTGAAAGACCTTGATTTTTCTGGAGTAGTCAGGTATGGCCCCCATGTCAACAAGAAAGGAGATCAGCTCACCTGCCACTGTAAGAGTTACCCTGGGCTCCGTAGAGGTGATGAGAATGGGGGCCTGGGGGCCTGGGTCCCTGGGCACCTTCAACCTTCAGCGGCGAGTCTGAGGAGGCTGGGCAGAGCTGGGTCAGAAGACTCCTGCTCGGGACCAGGAGGGGATGTCTGGATCCCTAGAGGGATTTGGGCAGTCGACCTTCCAATGTCCCTTTATGTAACAGTTGGGACATGGACCTGGAGGGGGCCTTGGCTTTAGGCATAGCAGGCGTTCTTTGCCACATTTGAAGCAGGGCCCAGATGGCTTCCTTTCTTTATTGGTTGATGGAGGCTTGGAGCCCTGTAGGGCAGTGGCTAAAAGGTGGTATTTGGGCTGATCTCATTGGGCCTTCTCTAGCTTTGACTGTTTTTCCCAGTTATTGAAAATCTTAAAGGTTAAATTTAAAAGGTCTCGTTGAGGGGTTTGAGGGCCTTCTTTTCCCATTTTTAGTTTCTTTTGGATATCTGGGGTTGACTGGGAGATAAAATGGGTATTAGGGACAATGGTGCCCTCTGCTGAAGTGGGGTCTAATTTTGTATATTTTTGTAGGACTTCCGTTAACCTGGCTAGAAATTGTGCTGGGTTTTCATCTAGCCTTTGAGTTATTTCCCGGAGCTTATCAAAGTTGACAGCTTTATGCCCTGTCTTTTGAAGGCCCACAATGAGTCAAACAACCATATGATTATGGGCTGCTCTCCCAGGTCTCCCTGCCTGATAATCCCAGTTGGGATCATCTCGGGGGACAGCATTGCCCCTAAGGGCTTAGTGTCCTCTGTCCTGTGTATCTCATCAGCATGCACCTGAGAGGTTTGACATACTCGTTCCTTGTCTTCTGGGAGAAGAGTGGAGGAAAGTATGCTATAAATATCACACCAGGTAAAGACAGGATAAGATACTTGAATTCTTTTAGATAATTATCAGGGTCTGAGGAGAAGGAGCCAAGACATTTTTCAGTCTGAGATAGATGGGTAAGGGAGAATGGGACATGAACCAAACAATGCTTTCTGCCCCAGCTACTTCCCATAAAGTGAGGAGTGAAACAGGGAAAGGAGCCGGGTCCTGCTGTGAAGTTTCCTGTTTTAAAGTTGTTCGGGACCAGGTATAGAGAGGGGATCTAGGGAGGTTGGGGTAAAGCCTTGGGACTCTCAGGGTAGAAGGTGGGGCTGAGATCTCAGATTTTGCCTCTAGCACAGGCAGTGGAGGGTGTTTGGGAGCAGTGGTGGTGCTGGTGGTGGCTTGAGAAGGAGGGAGGGTGGAAGGGGCATAAGGTGGAGGTTGTGAAACTGGATCTGGAGGGGCAGCAATGGGATTGGGAGCTATAGGGGGTGGGCTGTGGTCAGAGGAGTCGAAAGAAGAAGAAAAGTCTGAACAGGGATCGGGAGACATTGTATTAGGAGGATGGGGCTCAGAGTGGGGCAAGCGTATTTGAGAAATAGAGCAGTATTCACAGAGGGAGTGTTGAGAGCAAAGAGCAAAGAAAGCCTGAACATGAGGGATTTCTAACTATTTGCCTTTGTAGTGGCAGGAGTTATTGAGGTCCCGTAGAGTATATAATCAAGAATTGTGTTTTCTGGCCATTGGGACCTATTATCAAATCTGTATTGAGGCCAGACAGTGTTAGAATAGTAAATAAGTCTTTTTGGTCTTATCTCCCCTTGGAAGCCCAAGGCTTTTAGGTTGCAGAGAAGGCATCCTAGAGGAGTGGATTTTGAGGGCTGGGATTGAGAATTTCCCACTGTGGCCAAATAGGGAGGTTAGACAAGGGCAAGAGAAAGTGAGGAGAACGGTCCGAGAGAAAAGGCATCCCTGTTCTCAGGACTTTCTCAGAGAGTAATAATAGTCTGCTTTGAAATGGACGTCCCCTATTTCAAAGTCAGACGGTGCACAAGGCTGAGGGCCCAAGAGCCGTGGGAATCCTCCCGCCCAGTGCTAGGACATGGAAACAAGCAAGAGAGAGAGGATCCGAGAGAAAGGTATTTCACTCACCCTTGTAAACGGTGGAAGAAATGTGGGCCGGTGTGTGGATGTCAGTCCAACAAGACATGCGGAGAGTCCTGTACCGGAGCGCGTCTCAGTTTCTTGGCAAGGTCCAAGGGAGGGGCCACCAGAGGTGGGCTTGGGAGAGGAGCCCACCCAGTTGCCATGGATCTTCCCTCCCAGGTTCCAGCCCCAGAATGTAAGGCGAGGCAGAGAAAAAGAGAGCGAGCCAGGCAGTCAGGCAAGAAAAGGGAAATTTATTAGCGGGAAAAGAGAGGGTGACTGGCCCTTAAGGAGATCCAGTGTCCTCCCTTTCTGACGAGGTCTTTAATTCTCTGAAGGAATGGTTAAGTTTTAGCCTGTAGTTGAGTCCTATGGTCATGTAGCCAGAGGCTTGGAATACGGTGGTCTCGCAGCTTTGAGATGGTAGGTGCCAGTGAGAAAACAGAATGTCATTTGGGCAATTTGGTCAGTCTCAAGGATCACTGTGATTTTATTCCTTGTTTGTGAGGTCAACATAATGAGCCATCTTAACAATTAGACCCCATGTGGGCCCTATCAAACACTTTGGTCAAAAATCCAAAAATAGTAATTAAAACTGTGTCAGGAGGTAGATGGGCTTCCTCTACCCTAGGGTAAAGTGACTGGAGGCTCATTCTGTGTGGGTTGAAACTCCAAGAGGAGAATAGCTGAACAATTAAGGGAGGAGGCTGTGCCCTGCCCAGACCACATATTTCTCATTCTCGAAGTCAGGAGACCTCCCTAACCACATATATACAGAAAGGCTCCTTGGAGGTCAAAGAAGAGTGAGGCCAAGAGATGTCCTCCTTATATGCCTTTCTGGTAGAATTACCTTGGCCAAGAGATGCATGCACGCACATGGGAGAGTCCTGAGATATATCAAATATAGACCATGAACCGGGCAAATCAAAATGATTGGTCAAAGGAAAACCAGAAGAAATGCCCCATATAAATGATTTAAACTGCCAAGATAGCGCGTCTCAGGGACTCTCCCTCTGAGTCTGTTCCTATGTCTAGCCACACGTATTGTACTCTTTTTTCTTCTAATAAATACTGATTTCACTACTTTCCATCTTTATGGGAATTCTTTTCTGCAAAGTTGAAGGGCCAGGGCCCTTGTCACAGACCACTGGTCCAATGGCTGGGATTTAGTGCTTTCACTGCTGTGACCTGGCCTTTATCTCTGGCTGGAAACCCAAGCCCCACTTCAAGCCATTGCTCAGCGAGTCCACTCGAGATCAAAACCAGATCAGTAAAATAGTATCTAGTAAGAGTTTACTGCATACAAAAGAACAGTTTGCAAACCAGGAGTCTTCAAATCCACAATCTACGTGAAGCTTAGAGGCACGGTGTTATAAAATGGCTTATAAAGTGAAAAAGAATGCATTGTTTAACCTTTACAATGAGTGGTTATTACAGTGGGGGTTTCCAGACCACAGGCGATTAGTTAAAACTGATTATACTATTTTGGGAAAATGACTTACGTTCCTTTTATGATTATCAAAGGCATCACAAGAAATAACCCAAGTTGTTTCACTTATGTTCATGAAATAAGCTAGATTTAATTTTGCTTATGTGACTTAAATGGTTTTATCTGCATGCGGGATTCTCGAGCTTAGTCTCTTTTAGGTTTACTTTAACAACAGTACGGGTTCCCTTGTGGCTCAACTGGTAAAGAATCTGCCTGCAATGCGGGAGACCCGGGTTGGTGAGACCCCCTGAAGAAGGAAAAAGCTACCCACTCCAGTATTCTGGCCTGGAGAATTCCATGGATTTAAGCTGCCAAGGGGGTCCACAGAGTTGCAAAGAGTCAGACACAACTGAGTGAATTTCACTTTCCCTAACAACAGTAGAAATAGCTCAAGGCAGGCTGTTTCTCTGAGACTACCTTGCCCACATAAACTTCCAAATGGTGGAGTCAAGCTGCTTCCATTCTCACCCTCGTTCCTTGTCCTGTCATCATGTAGCTGTTCCAGTCAAGCTTGCCAGAAAGACTTCCCCAAGAAGGACAGAGGCAATTTCTTAACGTTCAAGGGCTTGCAATTTCTAAATTCTAGGAGATATATACCTTGCTCATCCAAGGGCTTTCACTGAGTTCTCTCTGGTATAATGATGAGGGCCTAAATGTTTCTATAGTTTATCAGGCAGTCAGTGGGAGAGCTGGACCAAAACCCTCTTCTCAAAGATACTCCCAGTCTCTCCGACAGCCCTCTCCACTTGGCTTGAAGGGTAGAGAAGCAGCTCTCTGCTCAGTCACAAGGGGAAGTGAGTGGAAACAATACAGCACTCTTGATCAAAGGTGACTCACTGCACAGAAGAATACTTTCCTTTGAACCCTTCCTAGTGAGAAATGGAATGTTTCCTGTCGTATCAGTAGATAAAAGATGTCACAGTCATCAGCAATTGCAGCCACCTCAGAAGGTGAGCTGGTGAGCCCTGAGGGAACTCGGGAAGGAAAGAATACCTACCATCTAATAGTCATCAAACTACAGTGAACCCTGAGGAAGCTCAGAATGTGAAAAACACAGGAAACTGGTCCTGGATAACAACGGTGCATATCAAAGGAATGATTTCAGTGAGCCCAGACTATTGCATCTTCTCATACATAGGGAAGTCCTAAATTCCTTAACTTGGGATGTCTGGCTTTCTTTAATTTACAAACAAACTTTTGATATTCAGACTATCTGCCCTTTGATGCAAAAACTTTTCTGTAACCTGTCCCCCACCCCCACCCCACTCTCTCTATCACCTTGCCTCTTCTGAGCAATTCTCTCAGGGTTACTTGAGATTTGCCTCCTGGGTTTAAGTTCTAAAAATTTCTGCCAAATAAAATGCAACTCTTAACTTTTAGGTTGTGTGTGTTTTTTCAGTTGACATTATCTGTCTATATGAAGTGAAGATCAGATTATAAGATCAGAACCATTCTGTGATTTTTATTTTTCTCTTGCTTTCTTTTTCCTCTTTTTTTTTTTAAGAGGTTATTTCCATCAGTTGTTTACAGCTTAAACATTTCAGCTAACATTCCTGAGCAAATTGGAAAATATCTCAAACACTGGGTAGATATCAACTGTTGACATTAATATTCAGAGGGGTGAAGTTGAAGGTTGGTAGTATAAGACCTTTTTTTTTAATTTGTGTATCTTTTTTTTTTTGCATTGTTTTAATGATTATGCATTATGTATTATTTCTTACAGTTTGAAAAACTACTTGGGAAAAACATGAAAATATAACAGACTTAGTGGAAAATTATTAACAGAAGGGGTAAGGGTAGCAAACATGCAAATGCACTATTTCTAAGGGATTTGTTTTCTTGGCATACATCTGATAAAATGATTATCTTTATCTTTAAAACAAATTAACCATTTATATGCTTTCAAGTTTCACCAAACAACTCAAAACAAACTCAAAAGTAGGAAACTCTCTGTAGTTTAATTTCACAAAAAGAGTCCTACCAGCCCAACCATCCCCACCCCCACAGTCCCCCACCCCGCCACCACCCAACCCCTCTCCCGCCTCTGATCTGGCAACCAAACACATAGCAAAACACCTACTCATCAATGTCAAAAAATATTCTTGATATAAATAGGAAACAACAATTAGGGTTATCAAGTTAAAATGGTGAAACGTTCTAAAATACTCTGTTGATACGTTTATTTCAGAGTTGTTTCTGGGTATATAATGACTAACTCACTTTGAAAATTATTTAATTAAATTGAAAGATGGGATAATCTTTTCTGAATTTGGAAAACTAAATGAAATTTTTAAAAAAATATGACTCCAGTGATAAAATTTTTAATGTGTTTAGAGGTTTAACTTACATTAATTTTTTCTCCCTAAATTTAATCTCCCTCTATTTCATTGTCCTTTTACATTACTATAAATTGAAGATCTGCTCATGTCAGTCTTCTGCATAAAAACATTCAATTTTCAACATTTTCCTGTCAGTTGAAATTAACACTTCCTAGTATGATGCACAGAGTTGCCCATTATTATGCATTAGATCTCTTTTCATTTTAATTTCATTGCACTTCTTCTCATGTATTCTACATTTCAGTATCACTGAAGAATTCAGTGTTCCCTGAGCTCATCATAATCTATTACATACCTATTCCTTTGTGCCTTCTATTCTTTCTGGCTGTAATCCTGAAATGACTTTCTGCCCATGAACTACAGATTATCTTTTTTTTTTTAATTAATTATTTTAACTGGAGGATAATTACAATATTGTGATGGTTTTTCCATACATCAACATGAATCAGCCATAGGTATACATGTGTCCTCCTAGTCATGAACTACCCTCCTACCTTCCTCCTTTCCCTGTCCCTTTGGGCTGTCCCAGAGCACCAGCTTTGGGTACCCTGCTTCATGCATTGAACTCACACCATTCATCTATATAACATATGATAATGTATATGTTTCAGTATTATTCTCCCAAGTCACCCCACTCTCTCCTTCTCCTACTAAGTCCAAAATTTTGTTCTTTATGTCTGTATCTCTTTTGCTGCCCTGCATGTAGGATCATTGGTGTCATTTTTCTAAATTCCCTATATATGCATTAATATACAGTATTTGTCTTTTCTCTTTCTGACTTATTTCACTCTGTATAATAGGCTGTAGGGTCATCCACCTCACTAGAACTGTCTCAAATGTGTTCCTTTTAATAGCTGATTGTGTATATATACCACAAACTCCTTATCCACTCATCTGCTGATGGACATCTAGTTGCTTCCATGTCCTAGCTATTGTAAATAGTGCTACAATGAACACTGGGATACATGTGTCTCTTTCAGTTCTGGTTTCCTTGGGGTATAGGCTCAGCAGTGGGATTGTTGGGTCATATGGCAATTCTACTCCCAATTTTTCAAGGAATCTCCACACTGTTCTCCATAGTGGCTGTAGCAGTTTGCATTCCCACCAACAGTGTAAGAGGGTCCCCTTTCCTCCACACACTCTCTAGCATTTACTGTTTGTAGCATTTTTGATGATGGCCATTCTGGCGGATGTGGTACTACTTCATTGTGGTTTTGATTGGCATTTCTCTAGTAATGAGTGATATTCTCAGCCCATATGTTATCTCTATAGTTCAGTTCAGTTCAGTCGCTCAGTCGTGTCCGACTCTTTGTGACTCCATGAATTGCAGCACGCCAGGCCTCTCTGTCCATCACCAACTCCCGGAGTCTACCCAAAACCATGTCCATCGAGTCGGTGATGCCATCCAACCATCTCATCCTCTGTCATCCCCTTCTCCTCCTGCCCCCAATCCTACCCAGCATTAGGGTCTTTTCCAATGAGTCAAATCTTTGCATGAGGTGGCCAAAGTATTGGAGTTTCAGCTTCAACATCAGTCCTTCCAATGAACACCCAAGATTGATCTCTTTTAGGATGGATTGATTGGATCTCCTTGCAGTCCAAGGGACTCTCAAGAGTCTTCTCCAACACCACAGTTCAAAAGCATCAATTCTGCGGCGCTCAGCTTTCTTCACCGTCCAACTCTCACATCCATACATGACCACTGGAAAAACCATAGCATTGACTAGACGGACTTTTGTTGGCAAAGTAATGTCTCTGCTTTTAAATATGCTATCTAGGTTGGCCATAACCTTCCTTCCAAGGAGTAAGTGTCTTTTAATTTCATGGCTGCAATCACCATCAGCAGTGATTTTGGAGCCCAAAAAAATAAAGTCTGACACTGTTTCCACTGTTTCCTCATCTATTTCCCATGAAGTGATGGGACCAGATGCCATGATCTTAGTTTTCTGAATGTTGAGCTTTAAGCCAACTTTTTCACTCTCCTCTTTCACTTTCATCAAGAGGCTCTTTAGTTCTTCTTCACTTTCTGCCATAAGGGTGGTGACATCCGCATATCAGAGGTTATTGATATTTCTCCCGGCAATCTTGATTCCAGCTTGTGTTTCTTCCAGCCCAGCGTTTCTCATGATGTACTCTGCATATAAGTTAAATAAGCAGGGTGACAATATACATCCTTGATGTACTCTTTTTTCTATTTGGAACCAGTCTGTTGTTATCTCTATAAGGCCTCTCTTAAAAAGACCAGTGTAGCCAGCCATGCCATTTTCTTGTAATTATTAGCTTATGGCAGTTATCTCCATCTACTGTAACAATTTCTTATTCCACTTTCTATCTGAAGCTCTTAACAGAGTTGTTAGTGTAGATACTCAGTAGATATTTCTCAGCTTTGATGAATAAATTAAGAAAATTACTCCCTAGATTTAACGGAATATACTAAAATGGTTCAACAATCACAGTCTAATTTTACAATTTACTCAGGAAAACAAAGATTAATTTTAAATCTATCTCCCTATATGGTAAAGCCTATTGCGGTAACTGGGAGAAGGAAAAGGCAACCCACTCCAGTATTCTTGCCTAAAGAATCCTGTGGACAAGAGGAGCCTGGTGGACTGCTGTCCATAGGGTCGCATAGAGTCAGACACGACTGAAGCGACTTGGCATGCATGCATGCGTTGGAGAAGGAAATGGCAGCCCACTCCAGTATTCTTGCCTGGAGAATCCCAGGGATGGAGGAGCCTGGTTGGCTGCAGTCTATGTGGTCGCATAGAGTCAGACACGACTAAAGCGACTTAGCAGTAGCAGCAGCAGCATTGCAGTAACTAATTTCATAGAAAAATGTTCAATAGCCTGAATATATGCATAGGACTTTTATAAAGAGCTGCATAAAATCTAATTTTCAGCAAAAGCTAAAATTTTCTCTAGTATAAGAATTTGAACTATTTAAGCTTAAGTTTAAAAGTTTTACTTTGACACTTTTTTGTCAAGCTTCTTAGGTTAAAAACAAACAAATATATTCCCTTAGAAAGTAAACAGAGATTGCATATGCTTATCTGACTTAAAAAAAAAAAAAAAAGTTTTGTTTTGTTTTTGTAATGTCACCTAGTCGCTCTATGCCAAGGTTTGTGTAGCTCTCTTATTTCTTACATGTCCAATGTTCTCAGGTATGGAAAGAGAGTTGTCTTCATCCCATGAATGAGTCCACTTACTTGTGAAGCTCTGTATTAATCTTGTCTTACCCCAGTAGTGGTTGCCTTAGCCAGTTCTCTTGATTTATTATTTCATAGATCACTGCAAAGGTGATTATAGCAGGATGGTAAATGACTGAGAACTCAGTTTATTGCTCTGAGTTGCCCCTGCAGGTTTAAAATGACTTCACTCAAGGTTGATTACACATCTGCAAGCTTGATTTTTCCTGGGCAGAGGTATGTCTCTTGCACTTAAAGCTTTTCTATGTGATGATTTGGTAAGTATACTTTTTCAGGTCAAATAGTACATTCTGGGTTATAGTTATTTATTAATATCAGGATGCTAAAGTAACGTGTGATTCAGAGAACTGCCAGAGGCCCAGGCTGAGGGAGCCACTGTGTTCTCACCTTTGTGAAGTTTGCGTTGATGTGTTCTCTGTGAGAGCATTGTAAGCTCCAACTGGCTGCTACTATAGATGCTACTGCTAAGGCAGCTTGCCAATCTCTTTCCTCTAGGCCTGCTTGTTTTCCCAGAGTCATCTTGGTTGGCTATATAAATATTTAAACTATGAAAGAAACATTCAGGAAAATTCTGAGAAAGATCACAGTGTAATAGATGACATAGAAGAAACTGATCAAAACAACTAAAAAGAAATACAAGAAAAAATACAAACCTTCACCAGAGCTGAAATTATGGAATGGTGCAAACCACAAGCTTCAGATAATTTAGACTCAGCCAAATCAAAGGCAGGCTCTAGGAGATAATGCACAATTCCCCTTTGTAGAAAGCAGTGTGATGTTGCCAGAAATTATAGAAAGATCTTTCAGCAAACCCCTAAAATACCCTAAAATGTCTCACTAATTTGTTGGGTAATGGTTGATGAAAAAACACAGAACATTTCATCTGTTGACTCAAGTTATTGACCTGACAAAAGTTAGTAATCTACATATTATCCTGATATACATGCAAAATTTAGCTTTAAAAGCACATTTTGGATGATTTACTTTACAAAATAGACATTTGGAGGAATGAAGACCCTAGTGTCTTGGCTGTGATCCAAGATGTGTGTGGTTATTCCTTTCTCTGCTCCAGGTTCTTAACAGTGATGTGAGATTATTGTAATATGAGACAGATCTTTCTATAGAAGCAGAAGGGATATCAAGTTGGACCATAGAAAAGATGGAAAAATCCTACCTACAAAGAGCCACTATTGTAGTAAAGGGCAGCACCAGAAAAAGCAGATGAAATGGAAAAGGTGACAATACATGCAGAATCATTAACCTCGGTCTTTTTGTAATCTAATTCCTCAACAATGTTTCCTTCAATTTTGATGCAAATAAGCAACCCAGAAACTGAAGAGCCCTCATCCACTAGGGAAAGTTTACCAATCCCCACAAAATCAAAATAATCACAAAAAGCACCAAACAAATCAAATATAACTAAATACACATTTTTTGGGCCAAAACTACTCAACTTTTTTTCAGATCGCTGTATGACTGAACATATAATATAAAATTTGTATCTTAAATAAATTCTCTTAGATAAATCATAGAGAAAGGGCATAAAAAGAATTCACCTTCACTATTTTTTTTTGAAATAGGGAAATACTAGGACTGTTTAGGTTTGCTTTCACTTAAACATGGATAACTATTTAAATAAACACAGTTGCACAAAATAAATGAAATAAACCTAGACTGTATAATATTTCACAACCTTATATTTAAAGTGGAAAAATGTTATCTAGAATACACTGCATATGAGCCTCTAGCCTAGTTCTATTATGTTCTCTCTCCCTGGTGACTCAGCTGATAAAGAATCTGCCTGCAATGCAGGAGACCTGGGTTTGATCCCTGGATCGGGAAGATTGCCTAGAGAAGGAAACAGCTACCCACTCCAGTATTCTTGCCTGGAGAATCCCATGGACAGAGGAGCCTGGTGGGCTACAGTCCATGGGGTCACAATGAGTTGGACATGACTGAGCAACTAATACACACACACTCTCTCATCACCCCTCCTCTGTCATAGGCAGCAAGAACCTTACAAGAGAACCAAGACCTCCTTTTCCAGCACCTACCAGACAGAAAATTTCAGGCTCACCATTAATGATCACTTCTTTCTCTTACCCTACCCTCACATTCTTCTCCTGTTATTTTATTTTAACAGGTGAGAAAACCCAGCTTTTATGATATTATATTCCTTTTTATTTTGGCTTCCTTCTGGTAGTTCTTTTGAGCCCAGTGATTACAACCTGGAGTCTTTCTTTTTCTCTAATAGATCTGTTGGGTAACAGCTGATGATAGCATAGAAAACATCTCACTTGTTGACTCAAGTTACTGACTCACCAACAATTAACTATCTATATATTTTCTCGACAAACCAGCAAAAGTTAGCTTTAAAAACATGTGTTGGATGATTTACTTCAGAAAGCAGACTATTATCAGAACATCTGAGGCAGCATAAACTTGTATTCTTCAAGAAATTAAAATACAAGTTCTGTAAAATAAGAAATAAAAATATGCTGACAATAAAATATATTGAGATGAAAAAGTTCCTGGCATGTCTAAGGAATGAATTTAAGAGAACAGAGACTATCAGTATGGACCCTAAAACTACATTAGAAGCAATATAATACAAAATTGAAACTGGTAGAAACAGAATAATTGATGTGGAACATAGTTGAAAGAATACGTCCCAGAGAGAAAAGGAGCAGAGATAAAAGTGATCAAGAAAAAAATGTATAATTTATATATAGTATATTTAAATAATCAGCATAATCCAAGGAAAAAGGAAATATATCTGAAAAACTATTTAAAATTGAAGGAAAAACAATCCCTGAAGGAAGATTAATGTCTATATACAAAATTATTTGTGATACATACACAAAATGAAAAGCCATCAAGAGAATATTTACTTTGGAAAAATTATTGGATTTTAAAGACAAGGAATCATAAAAACACTACAGTAAAAGAAACATGTGAAATGTAATATAAAATTAATATGGGAGAATGGCATTGAAGCATGTAAATTATCATATGTGAAAACGAATCACCAGTCCAGGTTCGAAGCATGAGACAGGGTGCTCAGGGCTGGTGCACTGGGATGACCCAGAGGGATGGGATGGGGAGGGAGGTGGGACAGGGGTTCTGGAAGGGGAACACATGTACACCCATGGCAGATTCATATCAATGTATGGCAAAACCAAAACAATATTGTAAAGTAAAAAAATAGATAAATAAATAAATTTTAAAAAATAAAAAATAAAAAGAATGGGTGAAAACTTAAAAAAAAAATTAATATATGTTTTAGATATATCCTCTTTAATATTAGAAGCCAGAATGCAATGTAAAAATTTATATCAAGTTTTGAGTAGAAAACTATGTTACAAGAATTCCCTACAAGTCATATAAATAAACTAGCAAACATAACAGAAATATATTCCCCAATACACTAGGGCATAATATATCTATATGTTACCTAATTGTCTTAGATTTTAAAAAGAGAGAAAGGGAAACTTCACAAAACAATTACAGTATTGAAAATCATAAACATTTGAAGATATATTCTAGATTATTTATTAGATATTGTTTAATTAGATATTAGAAACTGCCATCAACTTTCCAAACAGACAAAGCTATGGTTTTATAAGTAGTCATGTACAGAAGTGGCCAACCAAGGTCCTGAAAGACAAAATCACTATAAAGATTCCAATTATAGCTGGGCCCTTAATGTTGTCTATAAATCCTTCTCTGTATATCTATTAAGTTTTACCTCCCATCCTCCAAGCTGGTATGTCAAATCTTGTCTATTTTCTTTTAGTGAATTTTGTTGAGTTTGCCAAACTAGCATCTGTTCTGCCATTTTCTGAGAAAATTGCGTTGATTTTTTTCCATTAGAAAACTACTTTCCTTTCACAATCAAAATATATCATTGCTTTTAATCTGACCTGATCCACTTCAGAATTTCAGAGATGGACACATGACCCAGGCTCAGCCAATCAATACATTCTATAGCACTGTCAATGACTGATTCAGGGAAGAACTCATGACTCAAACTGGCAATGAAAAGACAAACCTAGAGATTCCAATTGTCATTCAACAAGAAAATCAGCATGAAAATGTTGCCAATGCAAAGAGGAAACTGAAACAAAGAAATGGAGAGAAAGATCTGATAAAATCTTTTGAGCCAGATGTGATTAAAGTCATATGAACTTGGTAATCCATAGTTAAGTTATCTAGGCATGTCATTTTTTTTCTTCTTCAAACTATTTTGAACTACTTTTCTCTCACTTTTTGCTAAGAGTTAAAACTAAAACATCCTTGAAATATCAAAGCATGCCAACTATACAGACACGATTTGATTCAAGAGTAATATAGTGAGTAATGAGTAGTACAGAATAAGGGACTTGTTATATAGGCTTCCTCTGTGGCTCAGATGGTAAAGAACCTATCTGCAATGCAGGAGACCCAGGTTTGATCCCTGGGTTAGAAAGATACCCTGGAGAAGGGAATGGCAACCCACTCCAGTATTCTTGCCTGGAGAATTCCATGCACAGAGAAGCCTGGCGGGTTACAGTCCACAGGATCACAAAGAGTTAGAATGACTGAGTGACTGTCACTTCACACTTTATAGTGGTTATGCTGCTGCTGCTAAGTCACTTCAGTCGTGTCCGACTCTGAGCGACCCCATAGACAGCAGCCCATCAGGCGCCCCCGTCCCTGGGATTCTCCAGGCAAGAACACTGGAGTGGGCTGCCATTTCCTTCTCCAATGCATGAAAATGAAAAGCAAAAGTGAAGTTGCTCAGTCGTGTCTGACTCTGAGCGACCCCATGGACTGCAGCCTACCAGGCTCCTCTGTCCATGGGATTTTCCAGGCAAGAATACTGGAGTGGGGTGCCATTGCCTTCTCCAATATATATCTATGCAATTGTTGAACCTGGTGTAAAATTCTACAGAAGGTTTTTGCTTCTGAGTTTGGTAAGGGCTCAGAGATACTGTACTTCTCTAGGCCAATAACTGGAAGCAAAGTGGCACAGGAAGAGGAAGTAGGAAATAACAAGGACAAACTGCAAATTATGAGCAAAAAACATGGAACCCATATCTGTCTCTCACCATCTCCAACAATGACGACACGGTGATCTGCAGGAAATTATAACCTTTACCACAGAGTTGCACACATACTTCTCCCAGACTTGGAGAAACTGAAGGATGAGATAGGAGATCCAGTAGGAGTTGAAGGAGTTATGTAGGCTGGCTGTTGCCCCTCTAAGGTAATCTAGCAAATGAACTACAATGTACACAAGCCGCAATAAAGTCTCATGTCTAACACCAACCTTCAGGGAACAATGGTAACCACTTACCTTCCACTTTCCAAATGCCACACAAACATCTCTCAAAGCCAACCTTAAAACCTGAAAGGGAAGAAATTTTCAGAAATTACTTCTAGCTTAGCTAAACTGACACAACAACAAATTAAAATCCATCATACCAACTCTGCTATCACTATCTGTAGCAAAATATGTTTTCTACTTTAGAGAGTAAAGAGAAGACATTAGACAAAAACTGACAAATGTCCTACTTTCACACATATAAAAGTACCTGTATGCAAATCCATCCACAATTCCTTTCACTTTTTCTGCTCTTTATGCTCTAAATAGTACACCATACTCTGTCCCCTCTCACTTTCTTGGGGACTTCACCATACTGATTCTTTTTCAACTCTTTTCAAGGGATTCTTTTCATACTAATGGAATTCCATAAGGTGGAAAAATTTCCATAGAATTCTAATCCAGGTCCAACAATTGCATAAAGGTACAATAGTGACATTAAAGTAATTAGATTAGTATGAACAAAATGTGGAAAAGCTGTCAAAGTATATTTTTAAGCATAATATTTTTGCTTTGGAAATTACTACTTAATTTTCTAAATAAGAATAATAAAAAACAGAACAAATTTATAAGTAAATTTATCCGTGAGCTTGTTATTGGCTAAAAGAGATTAACTGGGAACTAGTTCATTCAAGACAAGGAAGAAAGATTTAACAATTATGAAAAATCAATAACCAGAACATAGGCATTAATATATATGAAAGAACAAGTATAAATATATGGGTAATGGTCAATATTACTGATATAAGTAATGAAAAACTAAAATTGCTTTAGAACTGTGGTATTGGAAAGGACTCTTGAGAGTCACTTGGACAGTCAATCCTAAAGGAAATCAATCCTGAATATTCATTGGAAGGCCTGAGGCTGAAGCTGAAGCTCCAATACTTTGGCCACCTGATGTGAAGAGCCAACTCATTGGAAAAGACCCTGATGCTGGGAAAGATTGGGGGCAGGAGGAGAACAGGATGACAAAGGATGAGACGGTTGGATGGCATTGCCGACCCAACGGACATGAGTTTGTGCAAACTCTGGGAGTGACTGAACAACAACAGTTATATGAATTTGCATATATGCTTCTCACAACTCATCCTTTTTTGTACACATAGTTATAATATATTGACTGGAGTCTCTGAGATTTTTGGAACACAATTTGGAAAATGCTATGCTATGCTATGCTAAGTCGCTTCAGTCGTGTCCGACTCTGTGCGACCCCATAGATGGCAGCTCACCAGGCTCCGCCGTCCCTAGGATTCTCCAGGCAAGAATACTGGAATGGGTTTCCATTTCCTTCTCCAATGCATGAGAGTGAAAAGTGAAAGTGAAGTCGCTCAGTCGTGTCCGACTCTTAGCGACCCCATGGACTGTAGCCTACCAGGCTCCTCCGTCCATGGGATTTTCCAGGCAAGAGTACTGGAGTGGGGTGCCATTGCCTTCTCCGAATTTGGAAAATATTACGTTGTAAATATTAAATCTTTATTTCCTTAAAAAACAAATCATTGGAGGAGTAATTTTGTTACTGAAATTTTCTAGACTTAGACAAATATTTACATAGTTGAGAAATTATTGCTGAATTTCTTTGGGAAACGTATTTACTAACTTAGGTGAAATTTAGCACTAATAGGGCATAATGCATTCATGGAATATTTTGTTTTTATGAAACTGTCTTTATATGATTAAACTATTTAGAGATTTTCATTTTTTTTCTTACCTTTGGCTGAAAATAGTAAGAGAATCAAATTAACATCTTTATTAAATGTTTCTTATGCTTAAATTTATGAAAACAAATATTTATTTATACATTAATAGTTTTTCTTAGTATGCCTATTAAAAATGCTATGTTAATAAAGTGATTTTTCTATAGAAATATATTTTTTCTCAATCATCACACTCATTTCCCTATGAAAAACATATCTTTCATTAACAATCACATCATACAACTAAACGGAGAAGGAAATGGCAACCCACTCCAGTGTTCTTGCCTGGAGAATCCCAGGGACGGGGGAGCCTAGTGGGCTTCCGTCTATGGGGTCGCCCAGAGTCAGACACGACTGAAGCGACTTAGCAGCAGCAGTAGCAGCATACAACTAAGATGGCAAATGAAGTCTCCTTGATTCATTATTGCTCTTTACAGCATCGGACTTTGCTTCTATCACCAGTCACATCCACAGCTAGGTGTTGTTTTTGCTTTGGCTCCATCCCATCATTCTTTCTGGAGTTCTTTCTCCACTGATCTACAGTAGCATATTGGGCACCTACTGACCTGGGGAGTTCATCTTTCAGTGTCCTATCTTTTTGCCTTTTCATACTGTTCATGGGGTTCTCATGGCAAGAATACTGAAGTGGTTTGCCATGCCCTTCTCCAGTGGACCACATCTGAGAGAAATATCAATAATCTCAGATATGCAGATGACACCACCCTTATGGCAGAAAGTGAAGAAGAACTAAAGAGCCTCTTGATGAAAGTGAAAGAGGAGAGTGAAAAAGTTGTCTTAAAGCTCAACGTTCAGAAAACTAAGATCATGGCATCTGGTCCCATCACTTCATGGGAAATTGATGGGGAAACAGTGCAAACAGTGTCACACTTTATTTTTTTGGGCTCCAAAATCACTGCTGATGGTGATTGCAGCCATGAAATTAAAAGACGCTTACTCCTTGGAAGGAAGGTTATGATGAACCTAGATAGCATATTTAAAAGCAGAGACATTACTTTGCCAACAAAGGTCCGTCTAGTCAAGGCTATGGTTTTTCCAGTGGTCATGTATGGATGTGAGAGTTGGACGGTGAAGAAAGTTGAGCGCTGAAGAATTGATGCTTTTGTTGGAGAAGACTCTTGAGAGTCCCTTGGACTGCAAGGAGATCCAACCAGTCCATCCTCAAGGAGATCAGTCCTGGGTGTTCATTGGAAGGACTGATGCTGAAGCTGAAATTCCAATACTTTGGCCACCTCATGCAAAGAGTTGACTCATAGGAAAAGATCCTACTGCTGGGAAGGATTGGGGCCAGGAGGAGAAGGGGACGACAGAGTATGAGATAGCTGGATAGCATCACCGACTCAATGGACATGGGTTTGGGTAAACTCCGAGAGTTTGTGATTAACAGGGAGGCCTGGCGTGCTGCGATACATGGGGTCGCAAAGAGTTGGACACAACGGAGTGACCAAACTGAACTGATTCATTATATGCACACAGCTCACTGATCAAACATTTGAACTTGTTATATTTATTGATTTTTCCCTGAATGCATTTATGACAGATAAAAATACAAAGGAAATAAATTAGCAATAGTGAATGCAAAAAGCACATTTTGGAGAAACCCTCATGTTTCTTTTAGACTATGTATACTCAGAGAGGTTTGCGTTAATTGCATCAACTCTTAATGTTTGTTAATTTGCACTCTGTGGGGGCTTACAAGATTGTTAGCCAAATCGACATATTGCCTATGAAAAACACAGTGGGATAGGAAATCTCTTGTTATTGAATTTATAGGGTATTGCTGTTGAATCATATGTTTGGGGATTTTCAGTGGTCATAGGAATAATTAAAATTATTTTTATAAGTTACTTTTGAATAAGTTTGTGTTACGTTTTTCCTCTCATATGCCTTAATAGTTAAAAGACAAAACAGTGAGTGCCTTTGGAATATGCTCACTGACTTGAAATAAGAGGACTGATAAATCTTTCCCATTAAAACTTCTAATTAAAAACTACACATTCTACATATTACTCACTAAGAGGAAAACTGTAACCCATTCATTTAATGTAGCTGCTATTTTGAAAAGTACCAGGTGGTTGGTAGAGCAGAGCCATGTGGTCCTTTGGATTGCTTATGATGCAGGTGCTGGATCCTATTCACTAGGATCCCCATTCCCTTAGTTCTTCAAGTGTCAGCCTAAGATTAGTTTTGTTGTGACCTCTATATCCATAGCAAGACACCGACACGAACAGGATTCAAAAGAATTCCAGGGAGCTTAGGTCAGAAGAGTTGTATCATCACACTCTGGACCTCTGAATCCCAGCACCAATTACAACATAACTATATTAATGTCTCTACCTATCTCTACACAGTCAAAGACATTTACGTACATCAGAGGAGTGTTTCCTCACTGTAGGCTTTGATAACAGAAATTTTAAGAGCAAATATCCATTCATTCTATCTTTTTTTCTTTCCCTGTTTAGGTTTGCTTTCTGTTGAACAATAATCAGTATTGAGGTTGTAAAGAGTAAAAGATCTTAAGAATGACAATTTGGAAGACAGAGACTTGGGAAAAACTGAAAGAGTGTTCCAGGGAAGAGAAAGAGTCAGGGGCTTATAAAGACAAAAAACAGCAAGGTTTGTTAAGGATGCCCAGAGATAATTGTGCTTGACTCTTCAGGAATATTTGTCCATAAGGAATCATGTTGTTTTAAGGTAGGATCCCATAAGTAGATAAGCTGTCACAAGTTATTTTAAGCTAATGGTCTGATAAATATCTTGAGTTTCTGTTAGATGTTCTAGATGTTTTTGTTAGGATACTGAGTGGTTAAAAAGTCAGATTTCACCAAGTTTATAATGTGTATAAGTTACACTTGGTCTCCTGTATCCATTTTAGACAGCTGTCCTAGCAATTCTGCCTCCATGTTGATTTTTCTTTCATGTCTCCTCCCAACCTGAAGAAAGTGATAGTAGGCCAACAGTAGTAGAGTTGACCACATGAGAGTTGTTGGTGTAGTCATGTTGCCAGGCTAGTGCTGAAGAGTATCTCTCAGAACCACATCTATATTGTCTGTGACTTGGCCTATGTATATAATTTCAGAGGGAGTTCATAGAAAATTAACACATTTCTAATCTATTATCAGATAATGAAGGTAAACTGCATATTATAAGATTGTAAGATTCAATTGAAATAATTCATGTGAAATAATTTTGAAAATCTGATGCAGTGATAATATCAGATGATTTGAGGATTAGGACACTATTAAATAATAATAATAAAATAATTCTAATGCCTTTAGGTCAGGAGTGCATTCTATTCTTGACCATGGGAGTTACCTCATTCAATTGTTATTTATCTCTAATGTCTTATGCATTTATATTACCTGCTTGCCTGCTAAAAGCATTTGAATTAACATCCCCTGATACAAACTTTAAGACTGAATTACCACTACAATATAAAATCTAGGATACACTTTTCAAAAGATAAGTTTACAGTTTATGCAAATTATTTCTGTGTAATCAGAAGTTCTATTATCAGATTGTATGCTATTTAATGTTTCATATGATATTAAATGCTCAATTTTTATTTTGTGTTTGTTATAAAAAGACCCTAAGGATAAAAAAGAGTAATGTATAAAACTTGAGCTCCATAATTACCCTGAGAAATAATTCTAATCACTTCCTTAATATGTAGAAATCTCAGTTTAATAAAATTTTCATAAGATAATTTTGTTCCTTGTCAACAAGTACTTGTAAAAACTATGATATGAACTATAGTATTATCATAATGTTTTATGCTGGATGTGATATCTTGTGATCAAAAATATTTCAAAGTTGTTATTTGAGATTGTCTTTTTGTTATAAGGAAGTAATACACATGCTCTATATCACTCAAAATTAAACAGCTGTTTGGAGAAAAAGAAATCTGGTGCTGTCTGGAGTCTCTTTTCATACATATATATATATAAATTATATATGTATATATATATAATTAAATTACTATAGAGGTAAATTCTTATAATTTGTATTTTGCATGGATAAAGGAAAGGAGCAATTTAATTTTGTGTCTCTGGGTGGAGTTATTTCACCAGAATAAACTTTGCCCAATTGATTTGATTTGCAAGTAGCTACCATCAGGGATTTCTATTTGAATCATGTTTGGCTACTAATAAAACTAGATTTCTTTCCTCAAGCTTTTTCTTCATAACCTATTTTCAATAGGTATCTACTCTCATTTTTTTTTTTTTTTTTTTGGTTTTGGATGAAACCATATGAACATGTTTAAAATGCACAAAATGACTATGGGGGGTGGGGTGGAGCAGGGGAGAGAAATGGCCTTACAAATGGATTCAACTTAAAAATCTTAGAATCAATGATGGAAACAGAAGCTTGGATCTGAAACTAAAAACATGAAATTGGAACCTCATGTATGACTGGAGGGATTAAAAGAATTTGGGGATGATCAAGGGAAAAGATGTGACCACAAGAGGTAGAAACATACAGTAAGCACTTTGGGGAGACACTTGAATAGGGCTTCATGAGAGAGGGAGTCCCACAAGCAGGAATCGGTCCAGAGGCTACAGCATTGGCTTACAACTAATAAAAGGAGAAGCATAATGGACATTTCCAGGGAGAGAGATATTAGAGAGGATTATACTTATCTAGATGATGTCCCATACTTTGGCCACCTGATGCAAAGAACTGACTCATTGGAAAAGATCCTGATGCTGGGAAAGATTGAAGGCAGAATGAGAAGGGGATGACAGAGGATGAGATGGTTGGATGGCATCACTGGCTCGATGGACATGAGTTTGAGTAAGCTCCAGGAGTTGGTGATAGACAGGGAAGCCTGGCGAGCTGCAGTCCATGTGGTCACAAAGAGTCAAACATGACTGAGGGACTGAACTGAACTGAACTGAGAAGATGTCACTACAGAACAGGAAAGAATCTTTGGGTCAGAAAACTCCAAAGCAAAAATCTGCTTGTTTGAATATCTTTTTTTAAACAATTGGATGGGGAAAATTTTGTGTTTGGCACTGGCAAGCATTTGAGGTAACAGGGCTCATCTCCAGTAAAGAAATAAACAATCCAAGGTCCAATACACAGAGGCCACCTTTGACTCACTCTAATCAGTTCAGTCACTCAGTCGTGTCCTACTCTTTGCCACAGGGGCAGAGGCTCTGGGTGCAGCAGACTTGGGTACAGCATAAGCCCTCTTGGAAGAGGTAGTCATTAACCCCACCAGAGAGCTGCCAGAACTTACATAGAACTGGGAAATAGACTCTTGGAGGGCACAAACAGAACCTTGTGTGCACTAGGACCCAGGAGAAAGGAGCAGTGACCCAACAAGAGACTGACCCAGACTTGCCTGTGAGTGTCCAGCAGTCTCCAGTGGAGGAATGGGTCAGTGGTGGCCTGCTGCAGGGCTGGGGGTACTGAGTGTAGGAGTGCATGCATGGGATCTTTTGAAGGAGGTCGCCATTATCTTCATTGCCTCCACCATAGTTTGCTGCTAAGTCACTTCAGTCGTGTCCAACTCTGTGCAACCCCATAGACGGAAGCCCACCAGGCTCTGCCGTCCTTGGGATTCTCCAGGCAAGAACACTGGAGTGGGTTGCCATTTCCTTCTCCAATGCATGAAAGTGAAAAGTGAAAGTGAAGTCGCTCAGTCGTGTCTGACTCTTCACAACCCCATGGACTGCAGCCTACCGGGCTCCTCCATCCATGGGATTTTCCAGGCAAGAGTACTGGAGTGGGTTGCCATTGCCTTTTCCACCATAGTTTGGCCCCAGGTAGATAGCAGGAGGGAACACAGCTCCACTCATCAACAGAAAATTGGATTAAAGATTTACTGAGCACAGCTCTGCCCATAAGAACAAGACCGAGTTTCCCCCTCAGTCAGTCTCTTCCATCAGGAAGTTTCCATAAGCCTCTTATCCTTCTCCATCAGAGGGCAGACAGACTGAAAACCACAATCACAGAAAACTAACCAATCTAACCACATGGACCACAGCCTTGTCTAACTCAGTGAAACTATGAACCATGCTTTATAGGGCCACCCAAGACTTACTCTAATAAGAGAGAGTAAAACAGGAGAGAGAAAGAACACTTTCTCTATAAAGTCATCTCTATATATATAAAAAGTACTGGATATTTTAAAATGCTCCCCTATTCCATCAAACTTGATGATTCTGTATTTTAATACAGACATATACATAGGCATTTTTGCAGCCAAGAAAGGTAAATCATCATGTCACTGAGACAGAGAAACCAAGATAGTAAACAGGGGTTGAAAGTACATAACACAGGGGCGACTATGAACACAAAGTGTAAGCCTTTGGGCTTGAGGTCTCTAAATGCATGTGGGTCTGTTCCTTAAAGTGAAGAACCACATGTAAACTGAGGATGGAGGTGGGTACCAGTCTTGAAGTAGAGAGCAAGACTGCACTGAATGGGGCCCAAAATATGTCTTTGTATTGCCTAAACAGATACCAGAAATGAGCTGCCCACTCTGTAAAAGTGGAAACAGATTAATGTTGAGGAGACCAGAAACTGGGTCTACACATAATTGCACCATTAGATTTAAGACTGAACTCTGGCCCAAGTCAGACACTCAGATCCCAGCCTTCTTTAGTGTGAGTGTGTTAGTTGCTCAGTTGTGTCCAACTCATTGCAATCCCATGGATTGGGTCCTGCCAGGCTCCTCCGTCCATGGGATTTTTCAGGCAAGAATACTGGAGTGCGTTGCCATCCCCTTCTCTAGGGGATCTTCCCGACCCAGGGATCAAACCTAGGTCTCCCACATTGCAGGCAGACTCTTCACCATCTGAGCCACTAGGGAAGACTTCTTTAGGGCCATGATAAAGGCAATTGTTATCTTTCGGTGTTTCTTATGGGGTGTGTGTGTGTGTGTGTGTGTGCATGTGTGTGTGTCTGTGTTTATAAACCTTCTTTAGTAGGAAATAAAGGAGACCAATAAGGCATATATTGCCTGTCATAAAGTTTACATCTTTTTTTTTTTTGCAATTTTGTCTTTTGATACTTCAGGAAGTAGACTCTACTTTCATAACTCTGCCATTTTTCTTGATGTAGCTTTTTAGACTTTAATCTTACTAGAACAGTCATTAACTCCTAAAATTATTCCTATCTTCTTTCTTTATGCTATTAGCAGATATTTCTTTGTCACTTAAGGATAACCATCATTACACGCTTTGCATATGAGGACATGGATCAAGTTCTTACATCAGCTCAGATACCCTCAAATTCTATATTTTACAGTAACAAGAGGGTCTTCAAGTAAAATATTCTTTAAATTTCTCATATCCTATATTATCTACAATTCTCATACCTCCAAAACTGTGGGAATATCCTTGGAGTACACGCTCACCATTTTATTTTTCTCCAAAGAGTACACATTCTTTACTTGGAGGGTGGGTATCAAGCTGCCCACAATGTTATTTCCTAAAATGTCCAAATTAGACATAACATATTTTCTAAAATTTGAGTGGAAAGTTTCCCTAGGTTTCAGTAGTAATGCGTATTTTGCCATCTTCATGCTTATTTTATTTTCTAATTACTAAGGATTGGGTAGGAAGGGAGCTGGAAACAATTTAACACCTATAATTATTTGACATATTTATGTTTAATAGTTTATATTCCATAAAACCATATTTACTAAACTTACTAATTATAGAATTAATCAGAATATATAAACAATTAGGTAGGAGAACCAATTTAAAACTACTAACCACTTTCGCATCTTGAAAAAGAATATTAAAAAAATCTTATCCTACTACAAATACACTGAAGTTAACATCACTTTCTATAAGTCCTTGTTTTCATAATGAATATTCACTGAGGATAATTTTATAAAAAGTTTATAGACTGTTTAAACTATTTAAACATTTGAAAACATGTTTTATAATATTAGAAAATTACCCTTATCATAAACATCATAATTATTTGCTTTCCCTTCCTAAGGGAGGATTATACATCATTCTCTCCTTGATGTCAGACTTGACCACGTGACTTGCCATGCTCTGCCTGGCTGGAGATTGTATATCCACACCACACCTGCTAAGTATTAGGCTTGGCCAAGTCACTTGCTATGTCTAATGCAATATAAATACAAGTGACATAGGTAAAAACTTTAAGAGCCAGCATAGGGTTTATCATTACTCTTTTCCTTCTGCATGAGACAGGCAGTGTTTTAGCTAGATGTTGCTTCCCCAGCCTAGGTCCTAAAAAGAAGACAGTGTGGAGCAGAGCTGTAGACAACACAAGAAAGAGGAGTAGGATATGTGAGGAATAGACGTATTTTGTAGGCCTCTCAGATTTCATAACATTTATTACCAGCATAGCCAAGGCTAAGCTAACAGATATGATCCTCAAGAAGAACTGTATCAATTTAACTCTAAAAAGTAAGGTGTAAGTATTTTGGCTAAATTTTATGTGTCAATTTGGCTAGTCTATACAAAAGCCGGCTTAAAACTCTACATTAAAAAACCTAGGATCATAGCATCCAGTCCCATCACTTCATGGTGAATTGATGGGGAAAAATTGAAAGCAGGGAAGATTTTCTCTTCTTGAGCTCCAAAATTACTGCAGATGGTGACTGCAGCCATGATTAGAAGATGCTTGCTTCTTGGAAGGAGCACTATGACAAACCTAGACGGCATATTAAAAAGCAAAGACGTCATTTTGCTGACAAAGGTCATATAGTCAAAGCTATAGTCTTTCCAGTAGTCATGTACATATGTAAGAGTTGGACCACAGAGAAGGCTGAGCAATGAAGAATTGATGCTTTTGAACTGTAGTGCTGGAGAAGACTCTTGACAGTCCCTTGGACAGCAAGGAGATAAAACCAGTCAATCCTAAAAGAAATCAACCCTGAATATATTCACTGGAAGGACTGATGCTGAAGCTGAAGCGTCAATACTTGGCCACCTAATGTGAACAGCCAAATCATTGGAAAAGACCCTGATGCTGGGAAGGGTTGAAGGCAAAAGGAGAAGAGGGTGGTAGAGGATGAGATGGCTGGATAACATCACTAATTCAATGGACATGAACTTGGGCAAACTCCAGGAAATAATGAGAAACATGGAGTCCTGGTGTGCTGCAGTTCATGGAGGTCACAATTCAGTGACTGAACAATAACAATAATAATATATATCTGGTAGAAAAATCCTGAAAAAAAATCTCAATATTAAACCACAGATGGTTTTCAATTATGATAGTAATTGGAGAAATGAAAAGTAAGCCAATAGAAAATTATATCCAAAATTGCAAAAAAATAGTTTACATAGCAATGTCAATTTATCCAAGGAATGGAAAGAAGTTTAACTATTGGGAAAATGTCTTTTTTAAGCTACCTTTTATATGTCCAGTGTTTTGAAAAGTTTTCACTATATCTTGTCCATATATATTGACATTGGTTTCCCAAACAGGGGTTGAATGATATTTATCTAAGATGTCAGTATGATTCCTTTTATTTTCAAGATGACTCTACCTATGCAGAAGTTACTGCTTTCTTCACTTTATATAGGAGAAAGATGAGGTACAGAAATATCATGCAACTTAAACATCACCATATAGATACAATCATCAATATCCATTGGTTTCTATGTTGTAATTTTAGTGCTCTTGGAAGCAGAAACAAGAAATTGTTTATAGATGATGAAAACTAGGAGATAGCCCAATAATTGCAAGAAATTTGAAATATATATATATGTATATGTATATATATACATATATATGGATATATACACACATATATATTTTCTCTCTATATATATTTCTTTTGAAAATCATGAGGGTTACTTGCAGGCTAGGCCTAGACCAGTCCCACTGAGAGGAGTGTAGGGGTTCCCAGAAAGCCAAACAGTCATCAGTTGAAGCCCTGCAGAGTATATTAGGTGACTTTGGTTGTGTAGGGTAGTAAGTTTGGGTCCTGATAGAGGCAAGGAAAGGATGGGCTGGCATGTGTTGAGCATTAGGAGCAGCTCGAAGAGGGATGAATTGGACTCCAAGATACTGCACAGCAGGGAGCACTCTTCCAGGAGGAAGCCTGCTCTTACAGGATTTTAGGAGACCTACTGGAAAGTCCTGGGATGAGAAACACTTGGATGCCCCTCTGCCTGCCTCCATAATGAGTTAGATTCATACCACCTATCACACAATTACACACAGTTGTGTGTGTATGTGTGTGTGTATAGAGAGATAGATAGATGGATATAGATATAGATATATACAGTTTACATATATTTGTTTACTTTGCTTTCAACACACATCAAGCTGCAAGAGAGCAATCTATGGAACTGACTTGAAATTGAAATGATTTGAAAGTAGAGTAAAAACTCAGATATCTAATTCAATGTGGTATTTTGTTTGTTATTGCGCACTTACCCTTTTCAGTATATTCTCTTTTGTTCTCTGAAAAAAAAGGGGGGGGTAAACTGTGTGTATTTTCCTGTGTTGGAAGGGTGCTACAGTATTTAGGGAGTGTGTTCCCTACTCTCTGAGTGTTTTGTTAATCACCCTGCTTTATTTTTGAGATATTCAGCCCTGTGAATTTTCTTACTTGAAGAAATCCTCATTTATTACACAAACAGATTGAAAGACACAGGTTGATCAAACTCAACATACAAGTCTACAGATCCTTATCTATCTTTTTACTTTCATTTTCACACAGGCCTAGCATTATTCATAACTAGTTATAGAAACCACATTTCTTGACCAAAATTATAACTAATGATCAAACAGAGAAATGTTCCAGAGCTTGCACATTCTAAAAATTATGAATAGTTTTATATAATTATGTTAAAACATTTGCTTGGTAACACTTTTAATAAGTAGCCTTGAGTAAAATGTATAAAACTGAGACAACCTGTGAAAATATAGGGCATGAAAATAAAGAGCTTTTATAAATTCTAAATTCTCCTCTCTCCCATCCTGTCATTAACAACTCCATTGTCAGGTGACTGAAATTTCCACTACTCATATCATTCTCTACAGAACTTCATAATATTTTAGGGCTTGAAGAAACCAGAAAAATATTTTTAAGAGTCCAGAACCTTGTTTCACAGATAGTCGAAAAAAGCCCATAGAGAACTAGTCACTTGTCCAAAGTACCACAATGGAAGAGCCAAAGCTAGAATCCAAATATCTGATACTGCTCTTTTTAGATCATGTTACTCACTTGTAAGCACTATAATCTCAAGCAATTTAACATTTTGAGGCTTAATTTCCTGATCTATAAAACAGGGACAATAATTATGCATCAGGCAAAATAAAAAAAATCAATGATATTTAACTGGAGGCTCAAAACTTCAGCAAATATCACGGATGAGGGTAAGAAGTAGTGAAATAAGCAGTTGAAAACATTAAATGGTGAAATTAATTTTCACTTCCACATGGAGTAACCAAGATGTCCAGAGGTAGTTTGAGGATAATGCTTGGAAGGAGCTCAGCTCTACTGAGATCTAAAACAATTTTATACTTTCCCATTTTATTTGCGATACTCTTTATTTTTTCAAATATTTACCCATTATTCCACTTAAATACCAAAACCCTTGTCCTCAATTGGCAAATGGAATCAAACCACAGATGGTTTTCGCTCTTTTAAAGATAATTAGAGATAGTTATCTCCTTAAAGATAATTTAACAGTATGACTTATCATGTCATACTTACTGTTTTACACACATTTAGCTAGTGAAGATGAGTTGCAATCATGGGAAATTTACTAAATATAATGTTAGAGTTTAGAATGATTTTTAGAAATCTGGTATATCACAATTGAAAATGCACAAAAAAACCCATATATGATATGACTTAGATATAAGTATTAACATATTGTTGAAGTTTGTAAGAACTAGATGTCAATAACATTGCAAAATCCAGGACCAGGAAGAGTCTGCAGCCTGCAAATCAGAACCAAATTATGAAAATATATGACAACTGCTTTATGGAATAGCTGCAGATTTACAGTAATTACAAGGGACAAATAAGGGCACTACATAATAATCAAGGTATCAACCCAAGAAGTATATAAAACTATTATAAATATATATACACCCAATATAGAAGCACCTCAATATAAAAGCCAGATGCTAACAGCCATAAAAGGGGAAATTGATGGTAACATAATAATGGGGGAGTTTAAACACCTCATTTATATCAATGGACAGAACATCCAGACAGAAAATCAAGAAAGAAACACAGGCCTTAAAAGACATATTGGATCTGATGGACCCAGTGATATTTATAGAGCATTCCAACCCAAAGCAGTCAAATACACTTCAAGTGCACATGGAACATTTTCCAGGACAGATCACATGTTGGACCATAAAGTAAGACTCTCTAAGAAAACAAATCATATCAAGCATGTTTTTCAACTGCAAGGCTATGAGATTAGAAAACAAACACAAGAAAAAAAAATGTAAAAAACGCAAACATGTGGAGGCTAAACAATATGCAACTACACAATCAGTGGGTCACTGAAGAAATCAAAGAAGAAATCAAAAAATACCTAGAGACAAATGTTAATGAAAACACAACAATCCAAAACCTATGGAATGCAGCAAAAGCAGTTCTAACAGGGAGGTTTATAGCAGTACAATCTTACCTTAGGAAATAAGAAAAATCAGATAAACAACCTAACACCTAAAGCAACTAGAGAAAGAACAAGAACCAAAACTCAAAGTGGCTAGAAGGAAAGAAATCATAAAATCAGAGCAGAAACAAATTAAATAGAGATGAAGGAAACAATAGAAAAGATCAATAAAATTAAAAACTGTTTTTTTGAAAAGATAAAATTTATAAACATTTAGTGTGTTTCATTGAGAGAAACAGGGAGAGGGCTCAAATCAATAAAATTATAAATGAAAAAGCAGAAGTTACAATTGACACTACAGAAAGGATCATAAGAGGTTACTACAAGCAAGTATATGCCAATAAGATAAAAAATCTATAAGAAATGGACAAAATCTTAGAAAGGTACAATCTTCTAAGACTGAATCAGGAAGAAAGAGAAAATATGAACAAATTGATCACAAGTCCTGAAATTGAAAACTTCCAATAAACAAAAGTGCAGGACCAGATGGCTTCACAGGTAAATTCTATCAAACATTTACAGAAGAGTTAATACCTATCCTTCTGAATTCTTCCAAAAAATTGAAGATGAAAGAACATTTTCATGTTTACTCTATGACACCACCATCATCCTGATAGCAAAAACAGACAAAGATATCACAAAAAAAGAAAATTTCAGGTCAAGATCACTGATGAACATAGATGCAAATGTGGTTTAGTCGCTATGTCATGTCTGACTCTTGCAACCCCATGGGATACAGCACGCTAGGCTCCTCTGTCCATGGGATTCTCCAGACAAGAATACTGGAGTGGGTTGCCATTTCCTTCTCCAGGGGATCTTCCTGATCCAGAAATCAAACCCAGGTCTCCTGCATTTCAGGCAGATGATTTACCAACTGAGCTATGAGGGAAGCCCAATAGATGCAAATATCCTCAACTAAATACTAACAAACTGAATCAAACAACACATTAAATGGTTCATATATCATGATCAAGTGAGATTTATCCCAGGGGTATAAGAATTTTTCAATATTGCAAATTAATCAATGTGATACATGACATCAAAAAACTGAAGAATAAAAACCATTTGATTATCTCAATAGATGCAGAAAAAGCTTTTGACAAAATTCAGCACTCATTTGCAATACAATCTCTTTAGAAAGTAGGCATAAAGGGAACATGAGTGCATGTGTGTTCAGTCGCATCCAGCTCTTTGCGACCCTATGGACGGTAGCCCACCAGGTTCCTCTGTCCATGGGATTCTCCAGGCAAGAATACTGGAGGAGATTGCCATGCCTTCCTCCAGGGGGTCTTCCCAACCCAGGGATTGAACCCATGTCTCTTATGTCTCCTGCATTGGCAGGCAGGTTCTTTACCACTAGCACCACCTGGGAAGCCTATAAAGGGGACGTACATCATCATAATAAAAGTTATATATGACAAACCCATAGCTAACATCATGCTCTATGATGAAGACCTAATAGTATTTCCTCTAAGATCAAGAACTAGACAGTGATGTCCACTCTTGCCACTTTTATTCAACACAGTTTTGGAAGTCTTGGCCACATCAATCAGTGAAGAAAAAGAAATACAAAGAAAATTGTTATTGTTGGTTTTAAAGCTGGGGGCTGAAACACTGTCTATGTAGACATGGTTTACATCTCTGTACAAGATCTCTTTTTCTCTTTCTTTAATTTTTTTATACCTCATTTATTCTTGTCTGATGTCATTGATTAGCCTATTCAGTACAATGTTGAATACAAATAGTCACTACTCTACTTAAAGTTTTCCAATTGCACTTCATTTTCCAGGGTGGGGGAAGCAGCATAGCATAATAACTAAGAGTTTAGCTGTGGTTTTAATTATAGCAAAGTCACTTACCAGCTGTGTGAAGCTAGGCAATTGAGTATGGTAAATTGAAAGATTTCTCCGCCAAGATGGATGATGAGAATAAGAATGTATCTTTAAAGGAGCTAGAATGAGGAGTGCCTAGTAGATCCAAACAAGAAGAACAAAGGGAACCTTTCATTTATTGAATGACTAGAGGGACTTGGGAGGGTGCATTAGTTCTGTGAAGCAAATCAGCCTAAAACTGCACTTTAAAAATAACAATCGTTTATTATCTTATGGTTTCTGTGAATCAGGAATTCAGACGGGCACACTGTGAAGAGAGCTTATTTCTGCTCCACTATGTCTGGAGCTGCAGCTGTAAAACTTGAGGGCTGGCAGTAGCAGGAGGTGGGGAAGGCAGGGTACTGGAATTATCTAAAGGCTAGAGTGAGACTACAGTGTCTGCTTCCAAGGTGGTTCACAGGACAGTCAGGTTGGAACCAGCACAGTGAATCCTCTCTAGCTGGGCCTCTCCATGGGGATCACTGAGAATCCTCAAAACATGGATCACTTAGAGCAAGTGATCCAAGAGAGAGAGCGGAGCAGAAGCCATTCTTTCGATTGCTAGCCAGATTGCCACTCAAGAACTATTCACCCTAGCCTCAGAAGTAAAATAGCATAACTTCTGACACATTCTGTTATTATCTAGGGAGTCACTACTTCCACACTCAAGAGGAGGGGAATTAGCTTCACTTATGGATGGGAGGAATGCCAGTGAATCTATGGGTGTAGTTTTGAAACTGTCACAGATGGGGAATATATCAGTGAAGGATTTATGATGCTATGTGCTATGCAGCATGAGATAAAAAGTCCTTCTTGAACCTATAATATACTTGGCAAAATCTGCCTTCTTTGATTAGTTGTGGGATTTTTTCTTTGCTGGGGGTGTATCTAGATTCTACATGAGAAATGTAAAGATGTACCAAATCCTGAATATTAGACTCAAGCTTCAGAGAGAGTCAGTCTATAGTACAACTGAATTATGTGGTTGTCTTTCATGATTCAGATTTTGCTATCATACCTAGACTCATCCCTCTTTGCTACTCACCTTACACCAGTGGTCCCCACCCTTTTTGGTACCAGGGACCAATTTCAAGGAAGACAATTTTTCCATGAACTTGTGGGGGAGGGGGTTAGGGATGATTCAAGCACCATACATTTATTGTGCACTTTATTTCTAATTTAATGCTGCTACTGATCTGACAGGAGGTACCAGTCCACGGCCCAGAGTTTGGGGACCCCTGCCTTACACTGTAAATAATTAAAGATTCATGACCAAAGAAGCGAACAAAATAAAACATGTCACCTGGACATTTGCATAGGCGGTTCTCTTTATACAGATTTCCCCCCACTTCTCCCGCACCTCATCCTTTCACCATTATCCCAGATGTTAATTTTCTCCCATAACTGTTCCCTCTGTCTCAGGTCTGGTTCCCAGGTAAACACACTCTGACATGGAAATTTGCTTGTGGAGGCTTACTAGGAAGTGCTCTCAGGATCAAAATCCAGAAAGTGTGAGCAAAGGAGGATTGGGTACAAATTGTACAATGATGCCACTGTGTCAGAGGCCTCAGATAATTCTGCAGAAAGTTGCAATGGCCAGGGCTTGATGTAAAGACAACAGGTCTTCAAACTCTTCTACGCTATACTGAACTGCCCCAGGAAAGGAGGTATACATTTGGGCAAGAAAGCTCCCTTTGGCCAAAGGCAATCCCCTAATGTGGTCTCAGCTGTAGGCCGTTGGTTGCCAACACACCCAGCAGATGTCTGTCTTGGTCCTGATGGGTGTATCTTGGTGGCCCAGGACAGCATCCCTCACTCCTTCCCTGACTCTACTAATCTGTAGAGGATTACCTGTGCCTCCTCATATCACCCGATATGTCCCCTGTGTTGAACTCTTACACTATTTGTAATTCCTGGCTTATTTCACTTAATCATAAGCTTTTAAGACCATTCCCAGCATCTACACCAGACTCTTGCACATCTGGGTGATGGTGAAGGAAAAAATTGCCCAGCCGTGTCTGACTCTTTGCGATCCCATGGAATTCTCCAGGCCAGAATACTAGAGTGGGTAGACTTTCCCTTCTCCAGGGGATCTTCCCAGCCCAGGTCTCCTGAACTGCAGGTGGATTCTTTACCAGATGAGCCACAAGGGAAGCCCAAGAATACTGGAGTGGGTAGTCTATGCCTTCTCCAGTAGATCTTCCAGACCCAGGAATTGAACCAGGGTCTCCTGCATTGCAGGTGGATTCTTCACCAACTGAGCTATCAGGGTGGTAAATACTTCTTAAATAAAAGAGTAGATGAATGAAGTCATATTGGAGCTGAGATAGGAATAGGAAGATTTTGCCAGATGAACAATAAAGGGAGAGCCATAGTCAGCAGAGGGAAGAGCAAGTAGTTTCAGTGGCATGAAAGCAGGACATATTCAGAAAACTATAAAGTAGATCAATGTGCCTGAGATAAAATGAGAAGTGAAGAAATAGCAGAACATCAGGTAGAAGAGACAGGTGAGGGTCAGAACAGGAATGGCCTTGTAAACTAGGTAAAAGAATTTATATTTATCCTTTAAAGACTCCACTGAAAATAGCTTTTCAAGAAAGTACCAATAATCATATCTTCATAAATAGTAAATACGACTTGCATTCCTTTTCTTTACCTAAGTATTTGCTCTGTGCTCTCTATGCTGTTAATATGCAGCACATGCACAAATAGAAGATCAGATGTAGGGCAACAGATGTCAACCCAGTTCTCCTCCATCTTAGTGGCAAACATACCTAACAATATACCTTGCATTTTTCAGGGACTTTAGTGAAATTATTTGGGTCAGTTCACACTGACATATGAACTTGTTATTCCAACAAAATGTCAATATGATATTGGAATGCTAATTTATTTAAACAGATTCATGTCAATGTCACCCTGAAACAAACTCACTTCTATTGCCACACCAACAAAAATTGTCAAAACATCAAGAAAAACAATAACAAAACCTCCAAACCTGCTACTGAATAAAAGTTCCTTGGCAGATATTTATTGGGTTAGGTGTTACAAATTTGTCAACTGGATGCCATTTGATTAGCAATAACTTTAGAGATATTAAATTCAAACAGTCAAATAAAAAATTGATAAATCATTTGAATCTTATCTCCTGAGTATCTATTTGTATTAAAATAATTGCTACAAGCACATAAAAATATGCATAAAAATATGATCAAAATGACAAATATTTGAGCAAATGCACAGCTTCTAGCAGAAATAAAACATATTCAAGAAACAAAATATACTGTGATCTTGTTGAATTTAAAAATGTAATCCTGGTAATGATTAAAAGTCAAGGCATTTTAGGGCTATAAAGGACTTAAGAATAGTTCAATCCAACACTTCTTTTACAGATGTAGAAACTGAGGCCTTGAAATACAAACTGTCTGGTTTAAGACCACGCAAATTCATAGCAAATCTAGTAAGTTTCTGAATTCTGAATCTGAATCCAGTTGTCTTTATCTAATTCTACATTGTTTTCTATTTTGCATTTGTAAATGATTAATAAGGACTCATTCCAAAGACCATGCTGCTATTTTTAGCTGGGTTATTTTGGGTGCAATGTATTTTAAAACAAAATTTTGAGCAATTAGGCATTCCCATTTGTGATGCAGTCACTGAAGCAAAATTGCTAATCCACAGTTGACATGGATTAATGACAATTAGAATTACACCAGGTTTTGATATGACACATTTCATAGTGTGCCAGATAGAAAGTAAATTGATAATGCTAAGCATGCAAGTATGTTTTACAGGCATCTGACATAATTTAATCAAGAGTACAGAAACCATAAGACCTTTATTTCAATACAGAGATTTAAAACCCTCTTACCTTCATTACCCAAAGCTTCAAACTATTCTGTAAAGTTCTGTTGTCATGTTTTTAAAAATTATGCCTGCTTAATCTAGGAATAAATAACTTCTTCAATCCCAGGTCAAATTTACCTGCTTCTAAATTAAAGGTCAGTATCTTTTATCATAACCATAATGTATGAAAAATGTTTAACTACAAATCAAATACTGAGGAGACAACTGAATGTGATTGCTAATATGTGTGAGTTATGGAAGATAACTGAAGCTAGTAGAAGCAATGACCTAAATTAACATAAACAGCAGGTTTCTGTATAAATACCCATGGAACTCTGAGAGACTCAAGATCTATAGATGACACACTAGCTTTGAGAAACACAAGATCAAGGTTGAGATTGTTCCCTGGAGTACACAATGTTTTAACCAAATGACATGTATAATGTCTGGCATTATTTAACATGTGCAGTACAGACCTGCTGTCATCCTCATGGTGTGGGACCAGATGATAAAAAAAAAAGGCAAATATTGTAAAGATTCTTTATGGAGGTTTTAGGAGAAAATGAAGATTCCAGAACTTTAGATTTGTTTTAAGTGGGAATGCCTATTGAAATATGTGTGAAATGAATGGGCATTTTTGAAAGTGAGTAAGGTATGAATATGTAAGTGTAACGCCCAAATGAGTATAGCAGCAGTCTCACGGAGAAACTAGGTGAATGTGCCTGGGCTGTCAGAGTCAAATATTCATTATATTGTACCAGGAATAATTTGTGTAAACTCTTTAATTGGTGATCAGCTTTCTAACTACTCATCTATCCAAGATTTCTGATGGAATAACCTAGTATATTGGTATGTTCTATGTCAGAACTTTGTGGATGAGAACTTGTAGAACAAAGACAAATAATCAGTTTAGGACCCATGGTGTTGGTGGTAATGGTGGTAGTAGTAGTATTAGTGTTTTTGATATATGGTGAAAGTATGTACTATTTTAGTCTTCTTTAATGGATTTTGAATTTTGAGTGATTGCTTTTACTTTCTGAGAAACAGCTTGCAATACTGTGTGGCTTGTTAAACCCAAAGAAAACTAAAACAAAGAGAAAGGCTTCAAAGGAAATTCTTAATGAGGATTTTTGATAGCGTTTGTTCCTCTTCACATTCAGTTACTTCAACCACCTTTTACTCACTTAACATTTAGAATCTCATACAATGGTTATAGTCAGGTTTGAAATGTCTTTAAATTTACTTGAGGCAAACAAATGCAATTCAGGCATTTGTTGTAATTTGAAGTATTTTACTCTGTGGTATGTGTTTTGTGCATATGTGTGTGTTCTAAATATCTTCTAGGCTTTTTATTCCTTAAGGTCATTGTATTCTGAAGTTTCATCGCATTCATGGAACTGCTAATTGTTTTGATTAATGCTGAACACAAGATAGTCACTGGATACCTTAAGAACTTTTCTGTGTTCCCATTCATTTGTTCATTTAATTAAGAAACATTTATTTAGTGTTCTATGTATCAAGAACTGGTTTAGGATATAGAAATTCCCTAGTGAACAAAATAGATCCTGCCCTCTTGGAATTAAGAATCTAGTGGAAATACAAAGAGGCAATTACAACAAAGAATGATGGGCTTTATAATATATTAGGAAAGTACAGACTATTAAAAAGCTGCAGGATGTTGTCTAAATGAATCCTATGTAATAAGATGGAGTTAGGCAGAACAGCAAGGATTGAAGGGCTTAAAATTTTGAAGGGCCTAAAGATGTGAGAGAGCATGGCCTGCTATAATAAGTGAAAAATGATATATGTGGCTGGAAGATAAGAGTGTGAGAGGGTAGTGGTGAGAGGTATGGCCTGAGAAATTCAGGGATAAGAGTATGCTGTGGTATATAGAGCCCTTTAAACCATCACAAATTTTTAAAATGTGATGGATAATCATGTCGAAGCTTTAGAAAAAATAATCTTGCTCTAGCCTCAAGACTGGATTAGAGAAGAACAAGCCTGAAAATGGGTAGAAACAGTTATGTATGTGTGTGTGCTAAGTCTCTTCAGTCCTGTCCTACTCTTTGTGACCCTATGGACTGTAGCCCTCTTCCTTCTATCCATGGGATTCTTCAGGCAAGAATACTGGAGTGGGTTGCCATGACCTCTTCCAGGGGATCTTCCCAACCCAGGGATCAAACCAGCGTCTGTTACGTCTCCTGCATTGGCAGGTAAGTTCTTTACCACTAGCTCCAACTGGAAAGCCCTTAGAACCTGTTATGTGCTCAGTCTCTTCAGTCATGTCCGACTCTTTGCAACCCCATGGACTGTAGCCCGACAGGCTCTTCTGTCCATGGGATTCTCCAGGCAAGAATACTGGAGAGGGTTGCCCTGTTCTTCTCCAGGGGATCTTCCCAACCCAGGGACTGAACCCGTGTCTCCTGTGTCTCCTGCATCACAGGCAGATTCTTTACCCACTGAGCCACCTGGGAACTAGTTAAGAAGCTATTAAATAACCCAAAAGCAAAAAAGATAATGGCCCGTATTATGGACATAGTTGAAGGACAGAAAGACATGTAAGGTTGGAAAAGAGGGTTGAGAAATAGAAGGGATAGCTTTTTGATCCACTGAAATTAGAAAATGATATAATATGCAGACAAACCATTGTAGAGTTATCCCTGTGAAGGAGAAGAAAGAAATAAAGTTGTAAAATTTGGGGGATCTGAGGGTCAAGAAAGTATTTTAAATTTAAGAATCCTACACAGATTGTTATTCCCAGGCTCAAACTGAATAGATGTATTTGACTTAAAATCAAGGATTGAATTGCAATACATTTTTATTAAACAATTCAAGCCAATACTTCTATTCAGAAATCAAATTATTTCAATATTATAGATATTATTATATTATAACCACCATTAGTTCATAGTAACTCTAATTCCAGAGTGCTTATGGATCCAACAAAAAATTATAGAGAGGGTCACTAAATCTCTTTACTAATAGAAACAAAAAACATAAAAATGTGGTTATTTCATAGAATCTTGCCAAGGATCTTTAAGCAGAGCTACATTAAGATGTATAAGCCAGGGGCTTCCCTGGTGGTCCAGTGGTTAAACATCCACCTTGCAATGCAAAGGACACTAGCTCGATCCCAGCCTAGGAAGATTCCACATGCTGCGGAACAACTAAGCCATAACCCATGTGCCACAACTACGGAGCATACATGCCCTGGAGCCTGTGCTCTGTGACGAGAAGCCCGGTGCACTGCAATGAAGAATCAGAACAGTAAAAACAAGAAAATAAATAAATCTTAAAGAAAAAAGATGTACAAGCCAGAAGAGACGTGGGTGCCATGATTTGAGTTTGACCACTTCTGGCTGGCTTATTTCCCAAGGAACTTTTCTCAGTTCCCTCTTCCAGCCTGTACCATATCACTTTTCACGCTGGTGCTGATGTTTTTCCTCCTGTCTTGACTCCTCTCACCTCTGCCTCTATCTTACAGCATTCTTGCGTTGAACCTGTTCAGGTGACTAAGCTGGTAGACTTTCCTGAGTGTACGCTGTCTGGGTGACTGCCTTCTGAGGGCAGCCTATGAGCTGTGATCTGTCAAGGTTACTTGGATGCCTCTAGTGGCCCCACCTTTTGCTAATTTTGCCTAACTGAATTAAGCCACTCTACAGAAAAGTCTTAACACATATTTTTAGCCTTACCTCACATTCCTCCCTTTTCAGAATTGCTTTTCTAAGGTCCACTTGCTTTATCCATGGCTTTACTTGTGTTGCTTCCATGTTCTAAAATCAAACATGTTGACATCTTACAGATTTTTCAAGAGAAATACCAATTGCAATACCTCCAGGAAAATTTTCCTGGTCTCATCAATGAAAAGATTCAAAATCAAAGAATAATTAGCCTTTAAGCAAATATTTATCATATGCACATATTCCTTTCATTTAAATTTACAGTAATGCATTTTACACAGATGCTGGAGCTCAAAATGCATCAAAATGTATTTAAGAGCATCCAGAGCATTTACAGCAATGAGTCTTACTTTTAAACACAATTCTCCACTTAACCCCATTTTTTTGATACACTGTAGGTTGCACCTATAGTTAAAGGGGTGTGAAAAGGTTGTGTGTTTTAAACACATTTCATTGTCCTAATACTTCACAAGTATTTCTTACTCCCCATGGATTATATTTCCTTTTTATTCATTCTGGTACTTATTATGCACTCCCAGTTACTAATCTCATATATACATAGATTTATGAGGTCTTTCTATAGTAAAGAGAACTCAACTCACATTTAAGAGGCACCAATTTTGAGCCTGTTTTAAATTCAGACAATGCCTTGAACCAGTCTGACAAAACATATAATTCATCTAAGTTACATGTCTTTCATGAATACAAATCTTCTTACTCAGTGAACCAGTTTTAAAATTTCCACTTCTGATTCCCAAATGCTTTGTTGGATTGACCCAAAGATACTATTGGAGATATTTGTTGAAAATACATCCACCTTAATAAGCAAAATTAAACTGATTTATTTCTTTGATGATGTTATCAAATACAGAGTTTTTTCTGGTGTTTGTTTTTTGGCCTTCATGTTTGTTTATCTATTTATACCTTCTAGATCATCTCCGGGTCCTGTTGGGTTCAGTGCCAACCAAGGAAAGGAGGAAGCAGGGGGGCTGTTGCTCTTATTAAGAATAGCACAACCTGGATTTCCCTGGTGGCCCAGTGGTAAAGAATTCACCTGCTGATGCAGGGGACAAGGATTTGATCCCAGCTCCACGAAGATTCCACATGTGTGAGGCAACTAAGCTCATGTGACACAGCAACTGAAGCCTGGTCACCTGGAGCCTGTGCTCCGCAGCAAGAGAAGCCACTGCAATGAGAAGCCTGCACCCCACAATGAAGAGTAGCCCCCATTTGCCAGAACTAGAGAAAGCCCACACACAGCAATGAAGATCCAGTTTAGCCAAAAATAATAATTTTTTAAAAAGAATAGCACAACATGAATCAGCCTGACTACATTTCGTGTCCGCAAACTGGTGTTCCCTCTAGCTAACCTGAACAATGGCATTCTGATTAGTCCACATTACTATCTACTGAACTTTCCTCCCCAAAAGCTCATCATACTTATCAGGGTGATTTATCCCTGAGGATTGTGTTAGTAAGCGTTTTTATTCAGAGTCCCTGTGGATGCTCTATTTCTACAAGCTGGTTTGGCATGATTTAACCAGGACTGCATCCGTAAGTTGTAGGTGAGTTATACAAACATGATCCTCAGATTAGCTAACACTTACTAATACAGAGTATTCTGCATTTGATGAACTTTCCTGATGTATGCTTTCAATGAAAAGAAAACAGCACCTGAAGTTGAAAATGTTATTTTCTTTAACATCCATATATGGTCTAGCAATGAATATCCCAGGGTCTTGGCACTTTTGATGAGTCTTTACATTGTATGACTATCGGAGATCATAGTTTTAAAAGCCTGTTTGATCATACAGAAACTTTATTATTATCCATGACTAAAATGGGGAAATAATCTTTTTACAATGTTAAAGGATGACTGACGTCTAATTTTGTTAATCTGAACAGAATCAATACTGATCTCATTTTCTACCTTGCAAAAGGAAATGTCAAAGAATGTTCAAACTACCGCACAAATGCACTCATCTCACATGCTAACAAAGTAATGCTCAAAATTCTCCAAGCCAGGCTTCAGCAGTACTTGAACCATGAACTTCCAGATGTTCAAGCTGGATTTAGAAAAGGCAGATGAAATTGTCAACATCCATTTGATCATTGAAAAAGCAAGAGAATTCCAGAAAAAACATCTACTTCTGGATCATTGACTACACTAAAGCCTTTGACTGTGTGGATCACAACAAACTGGAAAATTCTTCAAGATATGGGAATACCAGACCACCTTGCCTGCCTGCTGAGAAATCTGCATGCAGATCAAGAAGCAACAGTTACAACTGGACGTGGAACAATGGACTGGTTCCAAATTGGGAAAGGAGTATGTCAAGGCTGTATATTGTCACCCTGCTTATTTAACTTATATGCAGAGTATATCATGCAAAATACCAGGCTTAATGAAACACAGCTAGAATCAAGATTGCTGGGAGAAATATCAATAACCTCATATATGCAAATGACACCACCTTTATGGCAGAAAGCAAAGAGGAACTGAAGAGCCTCTTGATGAAAGTGAAAGAGGAGAGTGAATAAGCTGGCTTAAAACTCAACATTCAAAAAACTAAGATCATGGCATCTGGTCCCATCACTTCATGGCAAATAGATGGGGAAACAAAGGAAACAGTGAGAGACTTCATTTTCTTGGGCTCCAAAATCACTGCAGATAATGACTGCAGCCATGAAATTAAAAAATGCTTGCTCCTTGGAAGAAAAGCTATGACCAAACTAGACAGTACATTAAAAAGAAGAGACATTACTTTGCTGACAGAGGTCCATATAATCAAAGCTATGGCTTTTCCAGTAGTCACGTATGGATATGAGAGTTGGACAACAAAGAAAGTTGAGCACCAACGAGTTGATGCTTTTGAACTGTGGTGTTGGAGAAGACTCTTGAGAGTCCCTTGGACTGCAAGGAGATCAAACCAGTCAATCCTAAAGGAAATCCGTCATGAATATTCATTGGAAGAACTGGTGATGAAGCTCCAATAATTTGGCCACCTGATGCAAAGAACTGACTCATTGGAAAAGACCCTGATGCTGGGAAAGATTGAAAGCACAAGGAAAAGGAGATGATAGAGGATGAGATGGTTGAATGGCATCACCAACTCAATGGAAATAAGTTTGAGCAAGCTCCAGGAGTTGGTGATGGACAGGGAAGCCTGACGTGCTGCAGTCCACGGGGTCTCAAAGAGTCAGATACAACTGAGCAACTGAACTGAACTTCTGATCTTAAATAGGATTTCTGACATACTTACATCTTCTGTTAAGACATATACTTTCTGATGATTTTTAAAATTTTTATTTATTCTCTGTAACCTAATGCAAAGTTAATTGTTTCTTGGGACTTGAATGATAGATTGACGGGGTTTTATCTAGAAGTCTTGAAAAATAAGAATATTCTTTATGGAATTTCCACATCCAAATTAATAGATAATGTCTTCATGAAATCTGTATATAAACAGAATCTGAGGGCTAGCTGGTAGTGACAGGGAAAATTAAAAAAAAAAATTACTCCTGTCATATTCCTATGGTCAGAGTTTGTATTACATGTATACTACTTTTTTAAACTTTTATTCTTTTAAAAGAAGAATTCTCATGATACAGAATAGTGGTTTTCAAACTTTAGTCAAAAAGTCACCTAAGATGCTTATTAAAATATATAAGAAGAATACATATATAAGAGTTCCCTGGTAGCTCAGACAGTAAAGAATCTGCCTGCAATGCAGGGGACCTGGGTTTTATCCCTGGGTCAGGAAGATCCCCTAGAGAAGGGAATGGCTACCCACTCCAGTGTTCTTGCCTGGAGAATTCCACGGACAGAGCATCCTGGAGTGCTACAGTCCATGGGGTTTCAAATAGTTGGACACGACTGAGCAACTAACACTTTCACTTCACTTTTTTCATACATGTATAAAGTTTATACACCTTTATTTAAAACTTCTTGTATTGGGCTCAGAAATGTATGTTTTGACATACTCTTCAGTCGATAATTTGGGGTGTAATATAGAGAAAAGGCTGTCCTGAGTCTTTGAATCAGGATTCATAGAGTGGGAGGCCCAGTGGGGACAGGTTTGCTCTCTGATAGGCATTAAATCATGGATTTTCTAAGAGTTGTGCCTCTTTATTCAACTCTATAGTTCATGCATTTAGTGAATTTCCTTCAAGAATCTAATGAAAAACTTATCAGTATTATTTCTCAGTGTTTTGATGAGCTTTTATCCCTTCCTGTGTCTTCACTGGTATATATGTTTGGAATTTTGGGGAAGACTGAGTCAAGGATGGCTAATCAGACACTATTTTAATCAGATTCTGATCACTTTTCCTTTGAAGGTTCTTTCAAGATCACTTTAGGTAAAAACATGACTTATAGGCTGAGCAGACTGTTAATGAAGGTCTCTTTGCACCTCTTTATAAAGTTTCAGCAAATCACTCAACCCTTTTTGGAAGGTCAAGCTTCATGCTGAGGAAATGATTGATTTCCATTGCTTCATCAGGGAGGTTTGAAGCCTAGAATAAGGAATTGCTCAACTCAAGTGTTTTTGGAGTCAGCTTCATATTTATTCTCATAACTTTCCTTTACGCCGTATCATCATTCAGTGAGGCAAGCTGTGCTTTGAAGTATTTCTCTGATGATTCCTGAGAGCAAGTGTCTAGTAGGTAAGGGATCTGAACTGACTTAAAGCACAGCCTCATGTGCTTTATGTGGATGTTTCACTGTTTTAACCTATTGTCACTGAGGAAAAAGGTTAAACATGAAATGTGGCTTCATTCCATAGTTTCTAATATGTTTAATCAAGAGTGCATTTTTTAACTTATTCATAAATTGTTTAATTTTGTTAAGGCAAGAATTCATCTTTAAATGTGAACTAAGGATTAATTGAGAATTAAATCTGCCATATGGTTAAGCACATACCCTTCTTTGTTAGCTCATAAATGCTTTGACCATCTTGTCTATAAATTGAACATATAAAATCTTGCTTGAAGGAAACAAGATTTCCAACATAAGATAAGCATAGAATGACAATAAGTGAATAAGAGCTTTGTGCAGATTTAGCAAAACTTTAGACATAATTTTTCTCTTAATTCATATTCAATTTAATGTTAAACATTTTAATTATACACTCAACTAGGAAAAGATATTCATTTTTTTAATAACTCAAGGAGCAGAAGTTAATTTCCTTCCATCACAAAAGAAAAGACATTTAGAATTCTAGAGAATTATAGGGATTTTCTTAAAGTCTACTTACTGAAGCCTTAACTCCAAAAATAATTAGCTTGAGTTTTACTGCTTTAAAGCTATTCCTCCCACCCTCTGAACATACCTTTCAAATAAACAGACAATCAATAAGGGGTTTTATAATAGATCAATCTCATTAGTTTTGAAGACTTATTGAGGAAAATAGCACATACTGTTATGTTATTGTCATAAATATTCAGTATTCTTTCATGTAGCAGCAAGATACATTAATGTTTTCTCCCGTATTACTTCCATATTTTTTATAGATCATAGCATTTGTAATTTCATGTCACCACTTCCCTCCTAGAAATTCTGGAATATTGATGGCTCTTGAAGTTTTAATGAATTCTATACTTCTATTTTTCTAGGTGTAGATTATATGTATACTAACTGGAATTCTGAGGTTATTACTTTATCCAAATATTTTCTATCTCTTGACAATTGTTAACAAAAGGCAAAATTCTCTCTTGATAATTTTATATTATCACTTATAGTATTATCTAAATCTCTATGACATAGCTTTATTAATCCCAGATAGCTTTATAAAAACATTATTTTCTTTATTGCAAACAATCTGGTCATAAATATAAGAAAATATATACTTTAAGGGTAACATGCTTCCTTCCTCTTGGCAATTTCTATGCCTTCATCTCTCATTTATTTACTCACATGCCTGGAAACAGGCATTTATTAACATGTTATTTTTTTTAAATTTAGAGGATATATATGAGTGCTTACCATTGAAAAATAAATAGTATCAATATGTAATATTTGCATTTAATGAAGGGAATGGTAGAAACAATGCTCAGTTGTGGATGTGTCTGGTGGTGAAAGTAAAGTCCAATGTTGTAAAGAACAATATTGCATGGGAAACTAGAATGTTAGGTCCATGAATCAAGGTAAGCTGGACATGGTCAAACAAGAGATGGCAAGAGTGAACATCAACATTTTAGGATGCCCAGTTGTGGATGTGTCTGGTGGTGAAAGTAAAGTCTGATGCTATAAAGAACAATATTGCATAGGATACTGGAACGTTAGGTCCATGAATCAAGGTAAACAGGATATGGTAAAGCAGGAGATGGCAAGAGTAAACATCGACATTTTAGGAATCAGTAAACTAAAATGGATGGGAATGGGCAAATTTAATTCAGATGACCATTATATCTACTACTGTGGGAAAGAATCCCTTAGAAGAAATGGAGTAGCCCTCATAATCAACAAAAGAGTCCAAAATGCAGTACTTGGGTGCAATCTCAAAAATGATAGAAGATCTTGGTTCGTTTCAAAGGCAAACCATTCAATACCCCAGTAATCCAAATCTATTCCCCAAATGCTAGTGCCAAAAATGTTGAAGTGAAGTTAAATGGTTCTATGAAGACTTCCAAGACCTTCTAGAACTAACAGCAAAAAAGATATCCTTTTCATCATAAGGGATTGGAATTCAAGAGTAGGAAGTCAAGAGATAGCTGGAGTAAAAGGCAAGTTGGCCTTGGACTACAAAATGTAGCAGGGCAAAGGTTAACCGAGTTTTGCCAAGAGATCACACTGGTCATAGCAAACACCTTCTTCGAACAATATGACAGACGATTCTACATATGGACACCATCAGATGGTCAATACCAAAATCAAATTGATTATGTTCTTTGCAGCCAAAGAAGCAGATGATTTATACAGTCAGCAAAAAGAAGACCTGGAACTGACTGTGGCTCAGATCATGAGCTCCTTATTGCAAACTTCAGAATTCAGTTGAAGAAAGTAGGGAAAATCACTAGGCCACTCACAAGTTAGCAACTGAACAACAATGGTAGAGTCATAAGTATCAGTCAGTTCGGTTTAGTTGCTCAGTCATGTCTGACTCTTTGTGACCCCATGGAAGGCAGCATGCCAGGCTTCCCTGTCCACTACCAACTCCTGGAGTTGCTCAAACTCAAGTCCGTCGAGTTGGTGATACCATCCAACCATCTCATCCTTTGTTGTCCCCTTCTCCTCCTGCCTTCAGTCTTTCCCAGCATCAGGGTTTTTCCAACGAATAAGTTCTTCTAATCAGGTGGCCAAAGTATTGGAGCTTCAGCTTCAGCATCAGTCCTTCCAATGAATATTCAGGACTGATTTCCTTTAGGATTGACTGGGTGGATCTCCTTGCAGTCCAAGGGACTCTCAAAAGTCTTCTCCAACACCACAGTTCAAAAACATCAATTCTTTGGCCCTCAGGTTTCTTTATATTCCAACCCTCACATCCATATCTGACTACTGGAAAAACCATAGCTTTGACTAGATGGATCTTTGACTCATGTTCATGAAGTCACTAAGTTGTGTCCGACTCTTTGTGACCCCATGGACTGTAGGCTACCAGGCTCCTCTGTCCATAGGATTTGCCAGGCAAGAGTACTGGAGTGGGTTGCCATTTCCTTCTCCAGGAGATCTTCCCAACCCAGGGGTCGAACCCAGGTCTTCCGCATTGTAGGCAGATGCTTTACCATCTGAGCCACCAGGGAAGATGGATCTTTGACTAGACATTACCAAAAAGTAATGTCTCTGCTTTTTAGTATGCTGTCTAGGTTGGTCATAGCTCTTCTTCCAAGGAGCAAGTGTCTTTTAATTTCATGGCTGCAGTCACTGTCTGCAGTGATTTTGGAGTCCAAAAAAATAAAGTCTCTCACTGTTTCCATTGTTTCCCCATCTATTTGCCATGAAGTGATGGAACTGGATGGAATGATCTTCATTTTTTGAATGTTGGGTTGTAAGCCAACTTTTTCACTCTCTTCTTTCACTTTCAAGAGTCTCTTTAGTTCTTCTTTGCTTTTTGCCATAAGGTAGTGTCATCTGCATATCTGAGGTTATTGATATTTCTCCCGGCAATCTTGATTCCAGCTTGTGCTTCATCCAGCCCGGCATTTCTCATGATGTACTCTGCATATAAGTTAAATAAGCAGGGTGACAATATACAGACTTGACGTACTTCTTTCTCAATTTGGAACCAGTCTGTTGTTCCATGTCTGGTTCTAACTGTTGCTTCTTGACCTGCATACAGATTTCTTTGGAGGCAGGTAAGGTGGTCTGGTATTCCCATCTCTTGGAGAATTCTCCACATTTTTTAATTATTTACATAGTCAAAGGCTTTGGCATACTTAATAAAGCAGAAGTAAATGTTTTTCTGGTATTCTCTTACTTTTTTGATGATCCAACAGATGTTAAGAATTTGATGTCTGCTTCCTCTGCCTTTTCTAAATCCATCTTGAAAATCTGAAAGTTCACCATTTACATACTTGCCTAGAGCCAGACATCCTGGAATGCGAAGTCAAGTGAGCCTTAGAAAGTATCACTATGAACAAAACTAGTGGAGGTGATGGGATTCCAGCTATCCTAAAAGATGCTGTGAAAGTGCTGTTCTCAATATGCCAGCAAATTTGGAAAACTCAGCAGTGGCCACAGGACTAGAAAAGGTCAGTTTTCATTCCTATCCCAAAGAAAGACAATGCTGAAGAATGTTCAAACTACCATACAATTGCACTCATCTCACACACTAGCAAAGTAATGCTTAAAATTCTCCAAGCTAGGCTTCAGTCGTACATCATAAGTGTATTTTGCTAATATTATGCATTAATAAAAAGTATATATTAACAACAAAAATGATGAGAAAGACTTATACAGCATCTATAGATTGAGAGAATATGGATTCCTTTTACTTTCTTAATTGTACTTACATATTTTTTCTAAATTTCTAGCATTGGCATGTGTAACTTCTATAATAAGCCAGCACTTGGAGGATGTTAGTGCTCTTCTATGCTTGTGCTTATTTCAGGCACTAATATCATGTATAGTCCAGAGAATCCAGAAATTCACTGAAGGCTTCTTTATTTGGGATCATTGTAAAGACCACAAAAGGATATTTAGAGGATGAATTTTAAAACCTTAAAAACTATATTACTTTCAACCCATGAAACAGATGCATAAAAGACATATGAAATATTTTACTATCTGTTGGTAGCTCCTCCTCTCTAGAAATTAATGACAATACATCACATGAATGATGCAAACTGAGTAGTTTTTGTTCATTGGGGAAACTATATCTTTAACAGAAGCCTTATCTCAAAGTTTCTTTACTAAATTTCTTGTTCATCACATCAGCAGCCAAAAGAGTTTGTGGACATTGCTAAAGCAAAATATTAAGGTGTCATATAATACTTAAATTGCTTTCTAGAGACGAACTCATTTTCCTGTAAATTGCTTTGGCATATTCTGTCTGCTTGCACTTCAAGTAGTGGAAATGGTTGAGTGATACTGTAGCTCTCCTTTTCTATAACATGCATGCTATATCACTGAGAGTGATTTCTTAGATTCTGAACATCATATGTTGTATTATGATATTTTCTTTCTTTTCAACAACAGCAGCTTGATTGTTCGTTTACTTCATGCTCAATATTGTGTGGGCTACCTAAGAACCATGTGACTACTAACAAAAGATAAAAAAAAAAATGTTTCTGTGGAATAGGGAGTTCATTGCTTTTTAGTTTTCTCTTTCACAGAAAACTTTTCAACAAAAAACTACTTTAATTCTCTATGTGGTATTTTTTACTTGTTCATTTTTTTGTGTTATTGTATTAATGGGGCCTTAAGGAAACATGCAAAATGGACTATGGCTAGCCTTATTGCTTTAAACTGTATTCTAAGAACAAAGGATACTCCTGAGTCTTTCAAATCTATTTTCTAATTGAGTCTTTTTTTTTTTGGCAACTAGGCTGCTAGAAGGTTTTCAGTTGCAGAACTGTGTATTAACATTTTATAATTTCTGTGTAAACGACATTATTTTTCAAGAGGATATATGTAACCAGATATGATTTGAGTAATATAAATTTGTGCCAGGGGAACTTGATTCTGTTTGGCTGAAATTTAAGATTATTTTTTTTTTGTCCCACTGAACTTATCTGGAGTTTGGTGCTGTATTACCTAGTTCCATGAAGAGGATATAGCTGCAGGAAGTTGTGCAATTGTGTGGCTATGGAAGCATGACACAGGTGGATTCTTTTCTATGGTGTAACTTATAGATTGCCTATCTGTGGATTCACCTGGATGATCAGTGGGTTGAAATTGATTATTATGTGAGAGGGGCTCTTATGGGAATGGATAGGGTGACTTGGGTCATATGTTCTTGAAAAAAGCCAACTTCTAAGCCTCAAGATTTAGAGGTCTGTTATATCCTGCTGTGATACCAATGTGCATCAGAGGTTAATGCAATCTTCTAACATTCTAAAAGCCACATTGATCTTTGTCTTTTAAATGTCTCCTGGGGATTCCAGGCTATGAGAAGAGAGTTGAAGGGCAACAACAATATATTTTCAGGAGGGAGAGTGAATGTGACTGATGGCTAGCACACCATAGGCAGAAGAACGAAGGTGAAAATGAAAGTGACTCAGAAGTACACGCTATTTCATAAGTCTGTCTGCAGAGCAATAGTGACTCATTTTGTCAGTAACTCAGACTACTTCACATTTACTTTATTTAGAACTTTTACTGTTAAGGACAATGTATACATAAATTAATCCACATATATTTTTAATTTCTAATAAGAGAACTCATGGTTGAGAAAAGATTAATGCACACATTAGTGTGTGGACAATTGAAGGAGACTCAAATTTACCTCAGGCTAACTGACATTTCAAGCAAGTTATGGAAACTCTCTAGGTTTCTTACCTCTAAAATGTGCTGGGAATTTTAAGGAGAAATCAGACAAACCATTTTCAAATGATTGTGAGTGTGTGCATATGTTTTACTTAACAATAAATATTAAGAAATTGCTTAATAAAGCAAGATGTAAGAAAACTCATTCTAATATGAGATGCTGTTTAGAGATGTTAATATGCCTAAATCAAATAATGTATGTATGCATATGGGGCTTCCCAGGTGGCTCAGAGTTAAAAAATCAGCCAGGAATGCAGGAGATGCAGGTTTCATCCCTGGGTTGGGAAGATCCCCTGGAGAAGGAAATGGCAACCCACTCCAGTATTCTTGCCTGGGAAATTCCGTGGACAGAGGAACCTGGTGGGCTATGGTCCATGGGATTGCAGAGATGAACACGACTTAGCAACTGATCATGCATGCACTATGTATGCATATAAATGTGTGTTATGAATCGATAAACCCATATTAATAATTCACTTTCAAGGACAAATGTCAAAATTTTATAATTTACACAGGCCTATATTTAGATAGAATTTTGTCCAAGGACTTCTCTGGTGGTCCAATGGCTAAGTCCACTTTGCACTTCCAATGCAGGGGACCTGTGTTTGACCTCTAGTCAGGGAACTAGATCCCACATGCCACAACTAAGAGTTTGCATGCTGAAGCTGAAGATCCTGCATACCACAACTAAAGATCCTACATGCCACAAGAAAAGTTGAAGATCCCACTTTGCTCTCATTATATAGCAATCAACTATGTACAAGAGTATTACCACAGTTTGCTGTTTGCTGCAAATATTTGTATCTCTCTTTGTGTACATCAGTCACTATCTAATTACTTCACAATTATCATTCATCTAAAATAATAACGCTGTCTCTAAAAGTCAGTTTTATTCATCCTATTTCCAAAGAAACCTTTTCTATGTTACTAGCTATTCTATAGCTCTTCTATTCCACTACACCTCTTACCTTATTCCCACATCTTCATCTGTCTAAAACTGTATTTCTCTGCAACTCTTCAGAGCAAACTTGACTCAAAGAATTGAATAGACACGTTTTCATTTCACACTTTCCCCAAACCACTCCAATGTGGCAACAGTCATTGAAATGGGAAAAGTAATAGAACTTAACTTCTAGGGGTGTTGTGGATAGAGTCAATATATTAAATTAATACACTTAGAGGAGATTTTGGTCCATAGTGAGGCATCATTAAATGTTAGCTATGATAATTATCACTATTATAATCAGTATCACTGTTTTACTTAGCAGGGCTATTGTGTAAGTAAAAATCTCCATGCTAGTCTGGACTCATTAATGATTGAAGACCATCTTTTATTTATGTCTATAGTTCCAGTACTGAGCACATTCCCTGGAAGATAGTATAAACTCAATACTATGATTCCAATAGTTCTTCACATGTTCATTTTTTATATTAGCATGTGATGTTCATTCATTTTTTAACCATTATATTATTTCCATAAAATGTAGTTAATTAAGTCAAACTAAAATGTAGAATCTTATAAGATCATGAGGAATATTTTTGTGACTGAAACTATTCATAAAATGTAAAGAAATGCATTTGGGTAAGAAATCTTTAGCAGCTATTTAGATGCTTTTCAAGGATGTTACAACTCTAGAAATCTGCTTAACTATAAATAGTATCCTATTGACACACTTATTGAACACCTTCCACAGGTCAAAACTATACTAAGGACTGAGAAATAATGGTGAATAATGCTTAATCCTGACATAAACAGTTTACCTTCATTTAGAGAAGAAACAAACATAGGCAAACAATTACAACAAAGCGTGGTGAATTCAGGGTACTTTGGATTCACACAGAAAAGGCATCAATTTATGATTATGGGATTTCCTGGTCAAAGTGGGAATTTGAGGAGAGAATTCTTGGCAGAATTAGCAGCATACAGAAGGATTTGGAGATCAGAGAGGATATTTTGAGAGGGAGACTACTTATGGATTTGCATATTTAAAATCTGAAGAGAGCAGGTAGGGAATGAGGAGAGATGAAGCTGGGGAACAAAATGCTTCTATGACAAGGGTTATAGAAGCCATGTTAAGGAATTCCAAACTTATCATGAGAACAGTGGGAGAGTTGGATCGAGGAGTAACACTAAGGTTGCTGTATTATAAAGAACACTCTGATAGAAATAGGTAGGCGGGGGGTAAATGGAGGGAAGGGAGAATGGAAGTGGAGGAGTTAGGAGGCTGTTGCAGTGATCCAGATGACAGCTGATGGTTCAGACAGCTGGTGCCTGAAATAAAGCGGCAATGGTGGAGGCAGAGATCCAAGAATGGATGCGGGAAGTATTAAGAAATGGCAGGTATTGTGGCAGGTATTCATACGAATACTATTGGTTGAGAGACCCAGCAACTGTAGGAGAGTAAAAATGTTCTGGCCATTTAAATAAGATTTACCAGTTGCCAGAACTGAGGGGAGAGGGAAATCACTTTCCATTCTTAGTGACAAAGTGACAAATGGGAGCTGAATAGCAAACTGCATGTTTGTGATTGTGACTGCTGAAGGTAATGCCTGCTTAAGCCGTTAATATTACAGATATCAGAACAGGGCGAGTGCAGATTGCAATTGGCATATGGTAGATATTAGCTCATTAAAATATGCAGTCTAGCAGATGTACATCTTTCAGTATGCTAGGGAAAACATTAATTTTAAGAATTAAAAATTCCTGAGACTTTGGAAGTTTTTAAGTTTTTGGTTCTCAAAGTTCTTTGATGGGCAAATTGGAAACATTTCATTGGTTGTTTGTTCAGACACTTCTGATTACACCTGAAATGTGCACAAACTCGGTTACTAAGGCAATCCTGGAGAGAAGAGGATGAAGAGAGAAACATCCTATAAAGCCCCTGTAATTATACTTTAAGTTTAGCTCTTAAAATGATGATGTACTACACATTGTCAGATCTAAAGGTAGAACACATTTTACATAAATGATTTGAAACAGCTTTAAAATATGAAACTATATCTAAAGCTATCATTTAATACCGTATTCAGAGAGGAATAACAAAATCTTATCATTTTCACAGTCCATGACAAAAAATCTTTTCTATCATAACTGTCCTTTTAGGAAAATAGAAATCAAAGAAATCGGGACAGTTTCTTACATTTCTGCTCAAAACAAAACCATAGAATTTAACAAAGAAAACAAGGATCATTTTCAAGTCACCATTTTTTTCTAAATGAAATGATGAATATTTAAAGGATTGAGTCCAGATGAGATCTGAACACTTGTTTAATTTCATATATATAGCTTTCATCTCTATGGAATTGGGTGAATATTTTGTCATAGTTATCTGTCATTCCTAAGAAGTATGTATGTATGTGTGTGTGTGTACATTCACAATAAATCTAGAAAGAGTATCTTCTTCAATCAATAGATAGCAATCTTGAAGCATCCATCCCTGAAATCAAATAACAGATGAAGCTGATTGTCAGAAACAACCACAGACCAAAAATGTGCCCCTGATGGAACTACTACTAGCATTGAGATACAACACTACTAGGATTGAGAACTAACAGAGCTTGAAAATAAGTCATTTGCGTAACTCACAGAAAATCTGCTAAGATGGAGTTTCTAGCATTCTAGAAGAACACTAAAGTCTGGGACCCTGTAATAAAAACTGCACTGATTGTCCACAGCACAAGAATTATCATTCAACTTGAGAAAATATGTTCTAACCAGCTAGGCTGATGGACCTCTACTTTTATTTATAAATGTGAACAGATGATCAAGAATCACCAAATACTTGAGGAAAACAAAAACAATAAACAGAACTAACTCCTAAGGTAAACAGAAGTCAAACTTTGAAATAAGTATAATTAATATCATCAGAGAAGAAATTAACAAGTAAGAAAGGAACAGATTGCTGGGGAAAAATAAGTAATTAGGTCTCTTTTTGACGTTAAAACCATATTTACTGAAAGAAACCTCATCTTAATAGACAGGATGACTAGTAGAATGCAAACGCTAAGAAATGGGTTAGTGGGCTGGAACATTGAGTCAAAGTATTCTTTCCAACTAGTTATAAAGTCACCAAGAAGAAAAAGTTGAGATACAAGAAAATAGTTCTAGGAGTTCTAATAGCCATGTAATAGTGTAACAGGAGAACCAGTAAGAGTGTAATCAGAATGTGAATTAAAATGAGTTTGACAAAAAATTATATTTGTAACACTTTGTGTTGGCAAGAGTAGGATCAGCATGCACACTTAAAAAACACTAGTTGGAAATGAAAGAAGTACAGTCAATTAGACAGCAATTTGACAGTATTACATTCAACAAAGATATACATACTCTGACTAAAAACTACATCATTTTCATGAATCTAGTTCCAGAGGTACTTTCAGATATATATATAAAATATATATTCACAAGGCTGTGTACCATTCTTGAAAAGCCTAAAAGCAAACTTGGGAAAACATACATGCTAAGAGTAGACACGTATGTGTCATTTGACATGTGTCATTTGAAGCATGAAAGATTTTAACTGATAAAGCCCAGTTTATCTATTGTTTTCTTTTGTTGCTTGAGTTTTTGGTGTCATATAAGAATCTTTTTCCAAATCCAAGGTCAGAAAGACTTACTCCTATGTTTTCCTTTAAGAGTTCTATAGTTTCTATTGTTACAGTTAGGTCTTTGGTTAATTTTGAGTTAATTTTCATATGTGATATGAGATAAGGTTCCAACTTAATTCTTTGGCACAAATTTATTGTCAGTTCATTTTAGTCACTCAGCTGTGTACGACTCCTTGTGATACCGTGGACTGCAGTATGCCAGGCTTCCATGTCCATCACCAACTCCCAGAGCTTACTCAAACTTACGTCCATCAAGTCAGTGATTCCATCCAACCATCTAATCTTCTGCCATCCCCTTCTCCTCCCACCTTCAATCTTTCCCAGCGTCAGGGTCTTTTCCAATGAGTCAGTTCTTCAGATCAGGTGGCCAAAGTATTGGAGTTTCTGCTTCAGCATCAGTTCTTCCAATGAATATTCAGGACTGATCTCCTTGCTGTCCAAGGGACTCTCAAGAGTCTTCTCCCACACCACCATTCAAAAGCATCAATTCTTAGGTGGTCAGCTTTCTTTACAATCCAACTCTCACATCCATACATGACCACTGGAAAAATCATAGCTTTGACTAGACAGATCTTTGTTGGCAAAGTAATGTCTCTGCTTTTTAATATGCTGTCTAGTTTTGTCATACCTTTTCTTCCAAGAAGCAAGCGTCTTTTAATTTCATAGCTGCAGTCACCATCTGCAGTGATTTTGGAGCCCAAGAAAATAGTTTCTGTTTCCATTGTTTCCTCATCTATTTGTCATAAAGTGATGGGACTGAATGCCATGATCTTAGTTTTCTGAATGTTTTGTTTTAACCAACTTTTTCACTCTCCTCTTTCACTTTCACCAAGAGGCTCTTTAGTTCTTCTTCACTGTCTGCCATAAGGGTGGTGTCATCTGCATATCTGAGGTTATTGATATTTCTGCTGGCAATCTTGATTCCAGCTTGTGCTTCCAAATTTATTGTGCCTCCAGTATAATATTAAATAAAAGTTGTAAGAGCAGACATCCCTGTCTTTTTCCTGATCTTAAAGGAAAAGAGTCTACTTTTTCACCATCAAGTAAGTTATTAGCAGTGGGTTTTTCATGAAAGTGAAAGAAAGTGAAGTCTCTCAGTCGTGTCCAACTCTTTGCGACTCCATAGACTGTAGCCTACCAGGCTCCTCCATCCTTGGGATTTTCCAGGCAAGAATACTGAAGTGTGTTGCCATTTCCTTCTCCAGGAGATCTTCCCCACCCAGGGATAGAACCCTGGGCTCCTGCATTGTAGACAGACGCTTTATGGAAGATATTCATCTCTAGTCCTAGTTTGCTGAATGTTTTATAGCAAAAAGATGTTGAATCTTGCCAAATGTTTTTTCTGCATCTTTTAAGACAATCATGTGATGTTTTTATTCTGTTATTAATATGATATGCTCTATTAATTTATTTTATGATGTTAGAGCAACATTGCACCCCTGGGACAAATTTCACTTGGCTATGATGCATAATTTCCTTTATATGTTGATGGATTTGACTTGCTAATATTTCGAGGACTTTACATTTATATTGGTATGAGATGTTGGTCTGTGGTTTTCTTGTGATATCTTTGGTTTGGATGGTTATTTTATTTTATACATTAAAATAAAAAGAGCATAAAATATTATCAAAATAATAATCAGAGGTTAGTGAGCATAGAATTTTTGTCGAGTTCTAATCATCACTTTTACAGATATTTAAGCTCACCATTCTAAAATCAGTGTTTTTTTTTCCGTTATTAAAACTAAAAAAAAAAGAGAAAACAAAAGGAAAATAGAAGAATAAAATCTCAAGGTTTTGAGAGGTTAATAAACTTGCTCAAAGTCACAAAGTTAGTTTTAGGTCATTGTAGTCTTAAGCCTGTCTTCAAAGCCTATGCACTTAATATCTTCATGAGTAGATCAATATAGGTAACTATTTAATATTTGTTTAATCAGATAAACATTACTTAATATGTGTAGTAATTATTTAACATTTAATCAGATAAATATAATATTATAACTATATAAGTTATATAACTTATAAGTATATGCTATACTTTTTTGAATGTTCTGATTTGGTCTTCTAGTTCTTTCCTCCTTCTTAAATTTTTCTTTAGATTCATCCTCATCTTGAGTTGGTTTTTGATAACACTGGAGTATCTTTCTTTGTCTCATTCTCTACAGTGAAATTTTTAGAAGTAGTACAAGCTCTGACCCACTCCTCTGGTATAGATGTCAATGCAATTTCATACATATAGAGTTAGTTGTACAAGGTCATTGGCAGGGCAGAATCACATTACTTCCCTAGCAAAATGTTATACATAAGAGTTGGAATGTAAAATCACCTAATTTTTTTTTTTTTTTCTGAATAAGCACACCATTAAGCTTTTTTCTGGTTTACTGATTAATCAATTTCAAGGTCTCTGTATTAGAATGGAACAAACACTGGAGCAGAGGAATGATATATTCTGATTCAAACAAACCAACTATAAAAAGGTAATCATGAAAATTTTACTAAGGACTGGGTGTATAAAGATATCAGTGAATTATTTTAAATTTTCTAGTTGTGACAAAAACATATTGGTTCTATAAGAAAATGTTCATCTTTTTTAGAAATTTGTTCTAATTTTGTGAAATTGAAAGTGTTAGTTGCTCAGTCATGCCTGACTCTTTGCAACCCTATGAACTGTAGCCTGCCAGGCTCCTCTGTCCATGGGCAAGAATACTGGAGTGAGTTGCCACTCTCTTTTCCAGGAGATCTTCCCAACCCAGGGATCGAATCTGAGTCTTCTGAATTGCAGGCAGATTCTTTACTGTCTGAGTCACCATTTTAACAATCATTTAAGAAACAAAGGGGACTTCCTGATGGTCCAGTGGTCAAGAATCCACCTGCCAATGCAGGGGACAAGGGTTTGACCTCTGGTCTGGGAAGATGGCACATGCCATGGGGCAACTAAGCCCTGGGTGCCACAACTACTAAGCACACACTTTAGAGCCAGTGAGCTGCACTGAGCCCACATAACACAGTTACTGAAGCCCCCAGGCCTAGAGCCTATGCTCCCTAACAAGAGAAGCCACTGCAATTAGAAGGCTGCACACCGGAACTAGAGTAGCCCTGCTCGCTGCAACTAGAGGAAGCTCACACACAGCAATGAAGCCACAGCATAGCCAAAGATAAACACATAAACAAATAAATAAATAATTTTTTAAAGAAACAAAGTGACATTGATGCAAGTAAGACTATCAGTTTACAAATGTGGAATATGAATAGTGGTTAAATGAAGACTAATTCCTATGTTCTGGATATGTTTTTAAATATTCATAATTAATGATAACAAATTTATGATTTTAGGGCTCAGATTTTGTACTCATAGGATGGAGAGTGTAGTAATTGCTATAGTGAGGATTGAAAGAGAAAAAATTAGTATTTGAATAAGCATCCTCAAATTTTTCATGTGAAAATATAGTTTTATTTTTTAATATTATTTTTTAAAATTATTTATTTTAATTGGAGAATAATTACTTTACAATATTGTGATTTTTTTTGCCATACATCAACATGAATTGGCCATAGGTATACATGTATCACCCCATCCTGAACCCACTTCCCATCTCCCTCCCCATCCTATCCCTCTAGGTTGTCCCAGAGCATTGGTTTTGGGAAGCACCCTCAAGTTTTATTAGATTGGTGGAAAAGTAATTGCAATTTTCCACTGTTGAATTTTGCTATTTGATACTGGAATGCATTCTTAAATGAATGTGGTTATGTTATACATCATTTTAATGTGCTTTTCTTGCTTTTTTTTTTTTGCTAATGACTTATTACTTGCTGTTTATTTTATATGTATATTAGACTGAGGAAATAATGTTAGACAAAAAGTAAATTCAAGCAATTTTCTTATTATAGTTCAAAATCGATCGTAAAGCAGCAGAGACAACTCACAACATTAACAGTGCAGTTGGCCCAGGAACTATGAATGAACATACAGTGCAGTGATGATTCAAGAAGTTTTGCAAAGGAGATGAGAATCTTGAAGATGCAGAGCACAGTGGCTGGTCATTAGAAGTTGACAATGACCAGTTGAGAGCTCTTATCGAAGCTGGTCTCTTACAACTATGATAAGTTGCTGAAGAAGTCAACATTGACCATTCTATTATTGTTCAGCATTTGAAGCAATTTGGAAAAGGAGAGAACACTTTCAGGAAGGAGTCAGAAGAGATGTGGCATTAGGACAAGTCAGAGGGACTACAATCATGAGTAGGATCAGGTGTGTGATTGCTAGCATGAAGATGGAGGATGCAATATGAAATGAGAAAAGGAGCTGATTTTAAACAGCTGAGAGAGGCTTCTGGCTAAAAATCAGCAAGGAGACAGGAGCCAAAGCCTTGTTACCACAAAGAACTGAATCTGCCAGTAACTGAATGTGCTTAGAAGCAGACTCTTCCCAGAGTCTCCTGGTAAGAGCCCAGAGGCAATATGATTGTTGATTTCAGCCTTGAGAAACTCAGAGCAGAGCCTATGTTGACTTCTGACCTACAGAACTGTGAAATAATAAATTTGTGTTGTTATATACCACTAGGGTTGTCGTAATAAGATATGGTAGCAATGGAAAATTAATACACTGTTCATTTTGAAAATATATATTTAGACTAATTTTACTTTAGATTTTAGTGACTGGGTCTCTTTCTTTTGGCAGTATTTTCCTGGAATTATTCTGTGTGTGTATTTGTGTGTGTTATTTCTCACCATCTGATAGATAAGAACTCTAGGGATAAGGATAAGAGTCTAGGGAGAATTTTTCAAGAAGACTATTTACTAAACTTCTAGTCTAAGTGTTAGAAAAAGGGGTTAAAAGTAAAAAACAGAAGCAGAGTCACAGATACAAAGAACAAACTAGTGGTTTCCAGAGAGGAGAGCCAGGGGAGGTATAAAATAAAGATTAAGAGGTACAAAATACCAGTTATAAAATAAACAATTCAAAGAAATATAATATACAGCACAGGGAATACAGAATATTTTATAGTAATTTTGTATAATGTGTAATCAATAATAATAGATTAACTGTTTTACACCAGAAACTAACATATTATTTTTACTCAACTAACATATTATATTTACTCAGCTTCAGTCATGTCTGACTCTTTGTGACCCTATAGACTATAGCCCACCAGGCTCCTCAGTCCATGAGATCCTCCAGGCAAGAATACTGGAATGGGTTGCCATGCCCTCCTCCAGGGCATCTTCCTGATGCAGGGATCAAACCCACATCTCCTGCACTGCAGGTGGATTCTTTACCCCTGAGCCACAAACTGCACTTCAATTAAAAAAAAAAAAATGTATCCCTTGGTACCATATAGAATCTGCCTAACTCACTATGATCTAGAGTCCACATAAAGGTTTTGAGACTACAGTAATAAGTAAAGTGTTAGAAATAGCATTTGTGCTATTTTTATATAGCAAAAACTCCAGTATTCTTACCTGGAGAATCTCATGGACAGAGGAACCTGGTGGGCTATAGCCCAGAGGGTCATAAAGAGTCAAACATAACTGAAGCAACTAAGCATGCACGTAGTTGAGTTAAAACAGTACATTAGTTTCAGGTGTACAACAGTTATTCTGGAATCTTCCTGTTACATATTTGGCTTTGGCATCTGAATTAGTAGTAGGTTGCTGGTTGAAGACTCAGAATTGAACTCCTAGTCATCTTTCTCTCCATGTTTTAAATACACACAGATTTTGATCTCATTGAAACATTCTAATTTTTTTTTAAGATCAACTGTCTCTACTCCTTCATATCTTTTTATGGTAAAATATTTATTAACACGCAAAGAGAAGGAAGAAAATATTGTTCAGGAAATCACTCATTTGCCCTTGGTGTTCTGTTTCTTTATAAAGTACTGAAAATGCCACAAACTACTTAGAAATCCTAAGTACAAGGGATAAAAGGAGTGTGTGAGTGATGTGTGTCTGTGTGACATGTGTCTGTGAGACAGACTTGTCAATTAGAATGTAATTTCTAAAATAACTCATTTTTACTGATAGTTTCTAATGAAGAAACTGTATAATGGAGAATTAAAATTTTTGAAATTATAATAATGAGTTTAATTTAACCTCTAACTCGAAGGAAATTAAACATTTTGAAACATTATTTTTTATTACTGATAATTGCAACCAAGAAGTAAATATATTTTTAATTATTTTATATGATGCTCATTATTCTAGGCATTTTGAACGGAAAGAGAGGCACAATGAAGTATAGGAAGAAAATACTAAAGTTTATGAAATAGATTCTTTTACTCAATTTTTAAATAATTGGTATTCAGTAAGTCTCATCTACTAATGAGGAACATTATAGTTTTAGTTTTATAGTAAATCAGACCTTTCCCAAGGTTATATAATTTTTCAGTAGTAAAAAGTGGGACTCAGTTCTAAGACTGACTGTCATTTAAATTCATGCTTTATCCAGGATGAGACTCAGTTTGTGACTTTTATAAAATTAAAATTCAGTTCTTAATATAATATAGCTAAAAGTTTAAATAAAAGCCCAAGAGTACAATGTTTAAAACAAGAAAAAGGAAGAATATAATTCAGTGCTATATACCTACTCATTATTTTATCTACACGTTCATCCTTATAACAAATTTTAGTTGATTACCTATTACTGTGATCTCTCTTTAAACATTAGAATAAAATAGAGAATAAGATAGACAAATTCTCTGTCACATTGAGATTATATTCTGGTGGAGGAATCAGACAATGAAGATGATAAAAGAAGTGGTTAATATATACCTCTATATTGGACATAAGAAGAAAAATCAAGCAAGTGTATCAATCAGAATAACAATAGTAGTAAAGTACCTGTAAAATCACAGTAGTTCACAACCCAAAGAATTATTTCTTACTCATTCTACCAGTCTCTCATGTGTAACCAGGAAACTCTGCTCTCTACAGTTAGAATTCAGGATGACTGCATGGCCACCACCTCAAATATTGGTGTATAAAATGTCCACTTCAAACACTGGTGTAGAAAATGTTTAAGCAGAAAGACTTCTTAGAAATGTCTTATAAAACCAATTAAATCTCCTGTCCTGGATGTAAATGTATTAATTTCATAATACATTGGCCAGAGGTCATATACCACCAAAACAAGTTTCCAGGAAGTGAAAGAAAGTGAAAATGAAAGTTGCTCCGTTGTGTCTGACTCGTTGCAAAGTCCATGGAATTCTCCAGGCCAGAATACTGGAGTGGGTAGCCTTTCCCTTCTCCAGGGGATCTTCCCAACCCAGGGATCAAACCCAGGTCTCCAGCATTGCAGGCAGATTCTTCACCAGCTGAGCCACAAGGGAAGCCCAGGAATACTGGAGTGGGTAGCCTATCCCTTCTCCAGGGGATCTTCCTGACCCAGGAACTGAACTGGGGTCTCCAGGAAGTACAATGTTTCATATAACGGAAATGGGAAGAATTGGAAACTTACTGTTGAATGTCATACCCCTAAAAGATGTGCTGAAACCCCAATCCCTGGTACTTGTGAATGTGACCTTGTTTGGAAATGGAGCCTTTGCAGATATCAAGCTAAGATAAAAACCATAAGGATGGACCCTAATCCAATATGACTGGTGTCCTCATAAGAAGAGTGTAATTTGGACACAGCGACACACAGAGAAACACTACATGAAGATTGTGGCAGATATTGGAGTGATAAATCTATAAGACAAAGAATGATGAGGGTTGCCAGCCATCAGCAGACAGAGAGAGACGTTAGAACAGTTTCCCTCAGAGTTCTCAGAAAGAAACAAGGCTGAACATACCTTCAGTTCACACTGCCAGCCTCTGAAAGTGAGAGACAACACATTTCTGCTGTGGTAAGCCACCTACTTTTTGGGTGCTTTGTTATTAGCAGCCCTATAAAACTAAACAAGTACTAATGATCACCTAAAAAGCTATAATGGCTAATGTGTAACGAGAAATTCTGTCTAAGAAGGTGCTATTTGAGCAGGAACATGAAACAGAAGGGCTTCCCTGGTGAATCAGATGGTTAAGAATCTACCTATAATGAGGGAGAACTGGGTTCAATCCCTGGGTTGGAAAGATCCCCTGGAGGAGGGCATGGCACCCACTCTAGTATTCTTGTGTGAAACATCCCCATAGACAGAGGAGCCCGGCAGGCTACAGTTCATGGGGTAACAGAGAGTTGGACACGACTGATTAACTGAGTACATGAAACAGAAATGTGAAAAAGTGAGGGGGTGAGCAATATTAAATCTGAGGAAACGTGCGCTCAATGTCAATTACTTTGACATTCATGTTACATAAGTCTTGACATACAAAAACCAACTTGAATCCATAAACTACATACTAGGAAACAAGGCTTTTTCTAGAACTTAATAGACTTATAAATTCCAGGAGGGCTTAGGAGAGACATTATATTTGGCTTGCTTTTCTATCTAGCACAATCCTTGAGTTACTGCTGGTAAATATTCAATTCAATTCAGTTCAGTCAATAGTCATGTCTGACTCTTTGTGACCCCATGGACTGCAGCTCGCCAGGCCTCCCTGCTCATCACCAACTCCTGGAGCTTACTCAGACTCACGTCCATCGAGTGGGTCACGTCATCCAACCATCTCATCCTCTGTCATCCCCTTCTCCTCCTGCCTTCAATCTTTCCCAGCATCAGGGTCTTTTCCAATGAGTCAGTTCTTTGCATCAGGTGGCCAAAGTATTAGAGTTTCAGCTTCAGCATCAGTCCTTCCAATGAACACCCAGGACTGATTTCCTTTAGGATGGATTGGTTTGATCTCCTTGCAGTCCAAGGGACTCTCAAGAGTCTTCTCCAACACCACAGTTCAAAAGCATCCATGCTTCGGTGCTCAGCTTTCTTTACAGTCCAATTCTTACATCAATCTATGTCCAGTTCTAACTGTTGCTTCCTGACCTGCTTACAGATTTCTTAAGAGACAGGTCAGGTGGTCTGGTATTCCCATCTCTTGAAGAATTTTCCACAGTTTGTTGTGATCCACATAGTCAAAGGCGTTGGCATAGTCAATAAAGCAGAAATAGATGTTTTTCTGGAATTCTCTTGCTTTCTTGATGATCCAATGGATGTTGGCAGTTTGATCTCTGGTTCCTCTGCCTTTTCTAAACCCAGTTTGAACATCTAGAATTTCACAGTTCATGTACGGTTGAAGCCTGGCTTGGAGAATTTTGAGCATTACTTTACTAGCGTGTGAGATGAGTACAATTGTGCGGTAGTATGAGCTTTCTTTGGCATTGCCTTTCTTTGGGTTTGGAATGAAACTGGCCTTTTTCAGTCCTGTGGCCACTGCTGAGTTTTCCAAATTTGCTGCATATTGAGTGAAGCACTTTCACAGCATCATCTTTTAGGATTTGAAATAGCTCCACTGGGATTCCATCACCTCCACTAGCTTTGTTCATAGTGATGCTTCCTAAGGTCCACTCGACTTTAGCACTCCAGGATGTCTGGCTCTAGGTGAGTGATCACACTATCGTGATTATCTGGGTCGTGAAGATCTTTTTTGTATGGTTCTTCTGTGTATTCTTGCTACCTCTTCTTAATATCTTCTGCTTTTGTTAGGTCCATACCATTTCTGTCCTTTATTGTGCTCATTTTTGCATGAAATGTTCCCTTGGTATCTCTAATTGTCTTGAAGAGATTGCCAGTCTTTCCCATTCTATTGTTTTCCTCTATTTCTTTGCATTGATCATTGATTGAGGATGGTTTTCTTATCTCTCCTTGCTATTCTTTGGAACACTTCATTCAAATGGGTATATCTTTCCTTTTCTCCTTTGCCTTTCACTTCTCTTCTTTTCACAGCTACTTGTAAGGCCTCCTCAGACAATTATTTTGCCTTTTTGCATCTCTTTTTCTTGGGGATGATCTTGATCCCTGCCTCCTATACAATGTCGTGAACCTCCATCTATAGTTCTTCAGGCACTCTGTCTATCAGATCTAATCCCTTAAATCTATTTCTCACTTCCACTGTATAATTGTAAGGGATTTGATTTAGGTCATACCTGAATGGTCTAGTGGTTTTCCCTCCTTTCTTCAATTTCAGTCTGAATTTGGCAATCAGGAGTTCATGATCTGAGCCACAAGTCAGCTCCCAGTCTTGTTTTTGCTGACTGTATAGAGCATATCCATCTTTGGCTGCAAAGAATATAATCAATTTGATTTCGGTATTGACCATCTGGTGATGTCCATGTGTAGAGTGTTCTCTTGTGTTGTTGGAAGAGGTTGTTTGATATGACCAGTGCATTCTCTTGCCAAAACTCTGTTAGCCTTTGCCCTGCTTCATTCTGTACTCCAAGGCCAAATTTGCCTGTTAATCCAGGTATTTCTTTCCTTCCTACTTTTTCATCCCAGTCTCCTATAATGAAAAGTACATCTTTTTTGGGTGTTAGTTCTAGAAGGTCTTGTAGGTCTTCATAGAACCATTCAACTTCAGCTTCTTCAACATTACTGGTCGGGGCATTGACTTGGATTACTGTGATTGAGTGGTTTCCCTTGGAAATGAACAGAGATCATTCTGTTGTTCTTGAGATTGCATCCAAGTAGTGCATTTCAGACTCTTTTGTTGACTATGATGGCTACTCCATTTCTTCTAAGGGATTCTTGGCCACAGTAGTTGATACAATGGTCATCTGAGTTAAATTCACCCATTCCAGTCCATTTTAGTATTAGAGTTCAATTATTGCATATTTAAATCAAAGGACTCTATCAGTATGAAATAGAAGGAAACTGTAGTTTTGACATTTCAGTCTGGGTATTTACCAAATGCTGCTTTCAGCCAAGTAGTCCTTACAACAAGAGAACTACTCCTTATCTACTCTTTAACAGGATAAGTTCAATTTTAGATATTGCTGTTATTCAGGCACTAACTCATATCCGACTCTTTGCGACCACATGGACTACAGCACACCAGGATCCCCTATCCTTCACTATCTCCTGGAGTTTGCTCAAATTCATGTCCATTGAGTCAGTGATGCTATCTAACTGTCTCATCCTCTGCCACCCCCTTTTCCTTTTGCTTTCAATCTTTTCCAGCACCAGGATCTTTTCAAATGAGTCAACTCTTTGTACTCTTTAACAGAATAAGTTCGATTTTAGATATATTTTAATTATCTTTGAGCTAGAGGGTTAAAATAGCTTTAATTAAGATCTTAATTTGTATTTCACTAAAAAATACTCTGCAAAAGTCATTAAGACATAACTCCTGGGTTTGAGAAGAATAGATGAAAGCATGATTAAGATATAAATCACATAATTTACCAGTGGAAAATACTGTATTTTCTCTCTTGTTTTTTCAGGTCTGGGAGGAATATCTCCTACATTAATTTTAAGTCTCAAGCTGAGGTTAACTACCCTACTTGGTGAGCAATGGAGCAAGTGAAATCACCAAGTTATATGGTTATAATTTCCCCAGGGTCATTTTCCTCAAACACTGGTAAAAAAAAAATTAGGAAAATCTATGAACATGTTTCTAATTTTAACAAAATTATGATACACAATGTTCTCAGGAAGGGTTGTGGTTTTCTCAAAAGTAGGAAAAAATAAATTATGGGCAGTAACTGGAAATTTTGCTTATTTGTTATCAGATATTTCATGTCAGTTATGTTCATGCAAATGTAGCACAGTACCTTAGCAAGCACATGATAACATCATTAGCTAGCTCAGTTAGTGCTGGCCAGCTAAGGCAGGGGATTTGGAAGTATAATTGTTCCTAGTCCCTGTGGCAGTCTGCACAGTTCTTTTTTTTTTTTTTCTTGTTTTAATGAGTTTGTCTATTTATGAGCTAGTGTGCGTGTGTATGTTTTTAATTCCATTTACATGCAAAAAAGAAAAAAAAACCCTGATTTCCAGAAATTAGTTCAATAACCTGTTTCAATTTAAAAGCTAAGTTAAGTGCAAGTACTTTCTGCTTAAGAGTTTTCCATAAGAGAAACTCTTTTTGGTGAGTTTGTATGATTTTTAGTGTCAATTCTTATTTTAATTTTTAAAGTTTTATATTTTTACTATTACACATTAAACTGAGATTTTCTAGAAAGAGGTCCCTAGAAATGTAAGCTATTTGTGGGGGCTGGACTTTTTTAAAAAAGTTTCCTTAAAAGTCATTTTCAGATATGCTTTATGGAATGAAATGTGGGGTGTTGGTAAATCCCCAGACTGTGCAGAGTGCAATATGTCCTAATTAAAAAAAAGAAGCAGTTAAGGGTTGGGAGAAAGATCCTTCATTTTTCTAAAACAAACAAACAAAAAAGCTCAAGATGCCCATTTACTTGTTCTGAATCTTATATTTACAATTTCCAAAGAGCTTGATGATTGACAAAGATATATAGATAAACAGACTGTCACTCAGCACATGGGTTTGGGGAGGACATATTATCACCTTAGAAAAAGTTAGATGTGAAATGTAAGCACTGATGGCCCCTATCCTTGACAGGCCCAATGATGAGAATGGTACTCAAATCATTCCCACCACACACTGAAAACATCTGCTCTTTCTTTTAAAGTACAGCTAATAGGGCAATTAAATTGGGAACAGGTGAAATGGGTAACGATATAGAAAGCTTGTTCTAGATCAGTGTAAATGTTCTTGTCTAGGGTAAAATACAAATCCACCTCTTGATAACAGGGTTGAATTGTTATTATCTGTCAAGGACAAACAAAATGCATCAGCTGAGGGTAAAAACCAGGGTCGAGTCAGTATAACACTCTTCCCAAAAGTTGGCTTGTTTAGCAGATATTATTTGAGACTAAAAGCAGTAAATATTCTAACTATATATTATTATTGGACTTCCCTGGTGGCTCAGACGGTACAGCGTCTGCCTACAATGTGGGAGACCCAGGTTTGATCCCTGGGTTGGGAAGATCCTCTGGAGAAGGAAATGGCACCCCACTCCAGTACTCTTGCCTGGAAAATCCCATGGATGGAGGAGCCTGGTAGGCTACAGTCCATGGGGTCGCAAAGTCAGACACCACTGAGTGACTTCACTCTACTTTACTTTCACTTTACATATTAGAGCTTCTACTGTTCATACATATAAAACATTTATTGAGACCTATTGTATGCCAGACACTGTTCTACAATCTGAAAAATGAAGCTTGCACTGGAAAGAGAGATCTGTTCTTAGGCACTATTAATGGAATTCAATTAATTAGCCAGGGTTCAAATTTATAGCATTTATGGAGATACATAGAGCACCATCATCAATAACTTTTATTCTTGGTTCAGATTTTTTTCCCCTCAAAATCATAGGCACTCTTCCATTTACTTCTTTCAATTAGAGAAGACATAAACCTAATTTGTGCTATTTTGTAAACAAGCCATGTTTTGGTGTATACTTAAATATTTTTCTTCCCTTGTGGTTCAAATACTGTTTCCAAAAAAAAAAAAAGCAAAAGATAGACAACACTAGATCAGAGATCCCTTCATCTTATCACATGACACTAGGAATTTGACCTCAAAAGCAGTTAATGCAACCACCAATATTGGTAACATAAAAACATTTTAATATACCACATCTCTGTAGCAGCATCTTGAGCTCCTTTCTTTAGGTAGTTTTCCTGCTATAGCTTATAAAGCAGTGTTTTAAATGCTGCTGTTTATATCCACATATTCGCATGTGTCTGAGTTCTCAAAATACATAATGATGCCAAAACAGAACAGATAAATTGTCTGCATGTTAAATCTGATATGGAGTGTCAGCTCCTTTTAATTCAGCACCATTCCCTAAAATTGAAAAGACTGTATACAGTGTTCTTGTTTTATTAACTGAAATAGGTAAGTAATTTTCCCCTGTGGTAAGTAATGTAAATCATTACTTTGAATATCAAACAGCACATATATAATATGAAGCCAAGGGAAAGTCTGCATGATTTTTAAAAGGGAAGGATAGGCCAGGCAGCTTGGGTTATGCCCTCAGATTCTCTGGAGAATAGTTTCTGTTTTGCCATTGAAGTATTTCTTTGAAAAATGTTCAGAATTGTTTTAATTAAGATTAGTAGACCGTTATCATAAGAAATTCCATAGGTATTTGTATTTAACTCACCTTGTTTTATCAGTTTCTTTGCTCTCCTTGAGCTGAAGTTGGTCCTCCTGCCTTTTTAGCGTTTTAGGTCATCGTGAGGACAGAATTTAACCTGCAGGTGAAAATGATCTGCTAGCGCGTCAGTGAATCAAGGCCAGCTCTACTTTCTTTTTCAAATCACTTGGCGTTTCACAGGTTCTGTGGAGAGGCCTGGAAATGGCCTGACTGCACTGTGGGATGCGTAAGAGTTTATTTGACTCTGGCACTCAACTTTCACTACCGTGGTTGAATTTTTTCCAGCAAGCCAGATGGTATTGGATGATATAGATCATAAAGAATAATTGGTATGTAATCATTCACTCAATGCCTTTTTTACTCTTATTTTGCATGGGACACAAAGATTGGTGCTTCTATCATAATATAGAAATGAGACATATGAAGACAGAGGAAATGCCATTTTCCTGCTCTGAATCAGAATGAGGGATTGAGCAGGAATGAAGAAATGTTCTATTTATGTATTTCTAAAGAGTTTATTTTCCCACTGTAGATGTGTTTCAGTCAGTCAGTCAATACTCTCTGGATTGGTAAAAGTAGAAGATTAAGAAGATGGTGAAGAGGCAAAGGACTCATTCGTTTTGTCTTTATTTATTCCCACTTAAAAGAATATTTAGCACTCTAATCTTCCTGAAAGCATCTCTCTATATAAACAAATATTTATTAAACATCTTTCAAGGAATGATTCTGTGGCTTATTATGACAAATCAGACATTTCCTTACCTTCAGAAGCTTGGAATCTAGTGAGGAAGTGCACAGTTAGGTTCAATAAATGGTAAGAGATTTGTCCAAGGTCCAGTGCAGCCTTGTGTTGGGGGGTTAATTCCATCTAGACCTGAAGCCAAAAAAAGGCTTTATATAGTAGAGCTGCTGCTGCTGCTGCTGCTAAGTCACTTCAGTCGTGTCTGACTCTGTGCGACCCCATAGACGGCAGCCCACCAGGCTCCCCCGTCCCTGGGATTCTCTAGGCAAGAACACTGGAGTGGGTTGCCAGTTCCTTCTCCAATGCATGAAAATGACAAGTGAAAGTGAATATGCTCAGTTGTGTCTGACTCTTAGTGACCCCATGGACTGCAGCCTACCAGGCTCCTCCGTCCATGGGATTCTCCAGGCAAGAGTACTGGCGTGGGTTGCCAGTGCCTTCTCCAATATAGTAGAGCAGCACCATCCAATACAACTTTCTGCAACGATGATATTCTCACTGCATTGTCCAGTAAGGTAGCCACATGTGACAACTGAGCATTTTTAAAATGTGCTATTATGACAGAAAAACTGAGACTTTAAGTTCATTTAATCTTAGCTAATGCACATTTAAATTTAAGCAGCACAAGTGGCCCATAGTTACTACATTTGGCAGGGCAGTGAGGAAAGGTACTTCATGAGTTGAGTTATTTTTGTCTTTATTCTCCTTTGTTATATTTTTATTCTGTAAGTATATGTTTGAGGTGTGGGTGAAACTCTCAAATGAAAAGGAATAAATAGTTCGCTCCCATTTAAAAAAGCATGTCCTCTCTTTTGCTTGATGAAAGAGGTTTGATGACTGAGAATTACATTGAATCTCATTCTTTTAATTCACTTCACCTTTGGCCTTCCCAGGTGGTGCTAATGGTAAAGAACCTGTTTGCCAATACAGGAGATTTAAGAGATGCAGGTTCCATCCCTGGGTTGGGAAGATCCCCTGGAGAAGGGCATGGCAATCCACTCCAGTATTCCTGCCTGGAGAATCCCATGGACACAGGAGCCTGGCCGGCTACAGTCTGTGGGGTCACAAAGAGTCGGACACGACTAAAGCAACTTAGCACACATGTATGGGGGCATTCAAATTCCAGATACCTGGATTTGCTTAGTTCTGTTTAGGATAGCCAGGACAGTAGATGAGGAATGATTTCAGGATTCTTTGTTTACCATAGCAACAAGCTTGCAAGTTTCTTTGGGGTAACAGATATGAAGAAATTATGAAAACAATTGAAGGTACTTATAATCTAAAGAGAAAAAAAAATCCTAAAAACTGGAAATTAGGTATTAAATATGACTCCTTAAAATTCAATGTCAAATGTCATTTTTTTATTGCTTATGAAATTAAAAAGTTTTCTTTAGGTTTATTGGACTTTTGTATCCCTCCTTTTCTGAAAATTTCGTCGAGTTTTATTCCATTGCTCAATTTGGGTACGTTTAATTCAAATGTAAGGACTTTAAAATTTTGAGACATTATCCTTTGTCATATACATTACAAATACGTTTGCAATTTGAGCCTACATTTTGTCAATGGTACAATTTTTGACAATAAAATATTTTAAAATTTACCTAGTGTTGATCTACTTATCTTGGTTTTTATTATTTTCTTTCCCTGTCTGTTGTCATACTTAGACATGGTGAACTATACCAAGATTAAATTTCCCTTATAATATTTACTTCCAGAAATGGTTACATTTGTTACACTTAAAGCTTTAATTTTTCTGGCACTTACTATTATGTATGATGTGCAGTGTGAATCTAATGTTATTTTTCTCTTTGAATGGCTAGCTATTTGTCCCGGAAGCATTCATTAAGACATCCATCATTTTCTCCAATCTGATATAAAATGTCACCTTTACCATAAGCTGTTTAAAATAGTGTTGTATTTTCTATCTTGTTTATTGACCTGCCTTTTTTCCCCCTGAAGCAGATGCCACCATGGATGCTTTATTCTATGTTTCTCTAAATGTCAGTGTCAAGAGTAAGCTGGTATCCTTTCTATCACACTTCTTTAAGTTAAGCAGTTCATGTTGCCTTTTGTTTTTCCTGCATCATTTCTCTCTCCTCCCCTCATACATCCTTCAGTGTTCTTTGGATAGAATATGAATTTCTCATTCATTTAAAAATAGATTTTTTATTATATATCTTTCATTTGAGATTAATTTTTCCATTTACATTAAGCTTAAGTACTAGTTTGAAAAAAAAAATGTATACCTATCTGTATATATATGTGTGTCTGTATATATACGTGGCTCTACCGTCTAGTCAAGGCTATGGTTTTTCCAGTAGTCATATATAGATGTGAGAGTTGGACTGTGAAGAAAGCTGAGCGCCGAAGAATTGATGCTTTTGAACTGTGGTGTTGGAGAAGACTCTTGAGAGTCCCTTGGACTGCAAGGAGATCCAACCAGTCCATCCTAAAGGAGATCAGTCCTGGGTGTTCATTGGAAGGACTGATGTTGAAGCTGAAACTCCAATACTTTGGCCACCTCATGCGAAGAGTTGACTCATTGGAAAAGACCCTGATGCTGGGAAGGATTGGGGGCAGGAGGAGAAGGGGACAACAGAGGATGAGATGGCTGGATAGCATCACTGACTCGATGGACATGAGTTTGGGTAAACTCCGGGAGTTGGTGATGGACAGGGAGGCCTGGCGTGCTGCAATTCATGGGGTTGCAGAGTCGGACACGACTGAGTGACTGAACTGAACTGAACTGATGTATGTATATGAATATATGAGTGTGTTCATACAGATATACATCACACTTTTCTAGGTTTCAGTGCTTGTCATAAGTCCTTTTAAACTATGAATTCCCCTCCTAATGCTCATACTTTTATTTCTTTCTCTGTTCATGTCTTCATTTTTTTTTTCAAAAATGTATAGAGACTGAGCATATTTTTTTAAGATTTCTTTTTGACTGTGCTACATCTTTGTTGCTGCGTGAGTGGGGCTACTCTTTGTTGCGGTGCCCAGGCCTCTCATTATGGTGGTTTCTCTTGTTGCAGAGAACAGGCTCTAGGCACGTGGATTTCAGTGGTTGTAGTGTGCGGAGCCTGGTGGGCTGCCGTCTATGGGGTCGCACAGAGTCGGGCACGACTGAAGCGACTTAGCAGCAGCAGCAGCAGCAGCAGCAGTGTGTGGGCTCAGTAGCTGTCGCGCATGGGCCTAGTTGCTCTGTGGCATGTGGGCTCTTCCAAGACCAGGGATCAAATGCAAGTCCCCTGCATTGGCAGGTAGATTTTCAACCACTAGGTCACCAGGGAAGTCACTGAGCATATTTTTAATATTTTCTTGTTGAGCAGAGTTGTTCTGTTGGCTTCATGTGTGAAATTGAGCTCAGTTTCATTTAACATTCTTGTTTCCCATTTTTTTCTATATATGTCTCAAATTTAGTGGTGCAAAGAAGTAATATAGAAGTAAACCTGATTTGTGTCCTTATATAAATAATGTGTTCATTCTCTTCCTTTTTTTCTTTGTGGTTCAAGCATTATTCTAGGATTTCCCTGTATATAGTTCTTTATTTAAAATTGATGAGGACTTCCCTGATGTTCAGTGGTTGCAAATCTGCCTGCCGATATAGGGGACACAGGTTCAATCCCTGCTCCAAGAAGATCCCACATGCTGTGAAACAATTAAGTCTGTGTAACACAACTACTGACCCGTGCTCTAAAGCCCAAGTACAGCAGCTACTGAAGTCCACTCATTCTAGAGCCCATGCTCTAAGACAAGAGAAGTCACTGCCACTGCAATGATAAGCTTGTGCATCATAACTAAAGAATTAGCCCCACTTCTCGCTGCAACTACATTTTGCACAGCAATGAAGACCCAGTGCAGCCAAAAGTTAAGTAATTAATTAAAAAAATTAAAAATAAAATTGACTTAGGCACTTCCCTGGTGGTCCAGTGGTTAAGACTCAGTGCTTTCAACGCAAGGGGAGTGGGTTTGATTCCTGGCTGGGGAACTAAGGCAAAAGAAAAAGAAGTTTAAAATTAATTTATCCTGCTGCTGCTGCTGCTGCTGCTCAGTCGCTTCAGTCATTTCTGACTCTGTGCGACCCCATAGATGGCAGCCCACCAGGCTCCCCCGTCCCTGGGATTCTCCAGGCAAGAACACTGGAGTGGGTTGCCATTTCCTTCTCCAATGCATGAAAGTAAAGTCGCTCAGTCGTGTCCAACTCTTCGTAACCCCATGGACTGCAGCCTACCAGGCTCCTCCGTCCATGGGATTTTCCAAGCAAGAGAACTGGAGTGGAGTGCCATTGCCTTCTCTGCTGGAATATGACAATTCCTTACACTTTTTTATTGATAGTTCTTTTGATCAATAACTTTTTCATTTATACTACTGATTATTCCTTCTATATTTTTTCTTATTCCAATAATATCAGATTACTCATATTATGGCTTTCCTTTCGTTTTCCTGATTTTATCATTTTATTTCACATTATTCATTCACACAGAAATTTCATCTGAATTAGGCCATTATCAAAATTGAAGGCTGCATCACTAACTCAACAGTGTGAAGAATCAATTCTTTGTTGACTGTCCTTAATGTGTACTTTAATACGGCTTTTATACAATAATATTGTCTATCGGATAGTTCCAGTGTTTTCTACATTTCCATGTGTGAAATTTAATATTATATAAGACTCCCTCCCATAAACATAAAGAGAATATTTCTCCCCTCTAATGTAATTGCGATTGTGTTTCCATATACCTCAGCTGTCATAATGCCGGGACCATGCTTGCCATTATTGTTTCTTTGTTTGTTTGCTTAGCAACTGTAACCTTAGATACAACATAATTGCTTTTCTCCTGTTTATTAAAATGATAGTCTCTTAAAATGTGATTTTCATCTTTATCTGTTCACAATAGTCATTGAGTATATAAATGAATTTTTATAAACACATGAAATGTTTTCTATTTTGCATGCTTTGCATTCTTTAGGACTTGTTGTTCTTCTTTATTAATTGTTAGGAATACAGTGTCTGCAGCTAGCTGAAACAGTTTCATACCTTGGCTGAGCAGCCAACCAGCTGTATGACCTTTATTTTACCCAGGGAGCCCCTCTGCAACTCTGTGTGTTCATCTTCACTATGGGGATAATAGCAGAACCTACCTTTTGGGGCTGTTTTGAGGATTATGCAGCATTCCTTTATTCATTCACTCAGAAGATATTGTTGAGTACCTCCAACTTACAAGCTGCATTCTAGGCACCATGCATGGAACATAAACAAAATAGACAAAGTTTCTGTCCTCATGGAGTCTGTTTGCATCCTGGTGGTAAAAAGATGAATAAAAATATAAATGAAATAAATTTAGGATTGCTTCAAGACCCTGAATTTCCTCACAGATAGGAGAGAGAAATTGATTATATTTTACAATTCCTAGAGAGAGCATCATTTTGAAGTATAAGAGTTTAACCAATATCACCATTATCAGAATATTTTGTGGTTTTATGTATGACTGTGGAAAGCCTGGATCCCACAGTGCTGACCACTCTTTGTCATGCTATTACATCAGAATTGTATGTGAGTATGTGTGTGTGTGTGTGTATGTGTGTGTGAGTTCAGAGGAGCATGAGGTATAACTCAGAACTATTCCTCCTAAAAGGTGCTTCAAAGAGGACTCTAGAGGCCTCAGTCAGGCACTAATAACAATGGTGCAGTTTTCCAAAACAGAGACACAGAATATAGTTAGTCAGAGACCTTGGGAGATGCACAGGAAGAGACCCTCCACTTGGGATTTAAGGGAATGTCTGCAGATGATATGGACAGCTCTTTACAAACTCAAGGGATAACAAACCCATGTAGGTACTCAAAAAGTTGCAACTGTTCAGTGATATGATTGCAATACAATGTGCATTTACTGCCAGTGAGTGATTGCTAATGAATGGTTTGGATAAAAATGAATGTAACTATTAGCAAAACCGAAGGTGATATGGTTAATGTCATGGTAATCACTAAGGAAAATGGATATAGTATAACTAAGAGATCTGATTTTTCTCCTCTATATCATAATTATATAGTGAATATAAATCAAAGAGTGTGAAACCTTACCTGTCAAATTGCCCAAGCAAAATTAACTGACCAGAAAGGAAACCAACTGCTGATATTTGCTTCATTTGTACCATCCTCCATCAACTGAATGATACAGATTAAACCTATCTTGGTATTTGCACCATTTTCAGGTACTGTAGCAAGGTTCCTGATGAATCTATTGTGCTTGCATGCATGCCAAGTTGCTTCAGTTGTGTCCGACTCTTTGCAACCCTATGGACTGTAGCCCACCAGGCTCCTCTATCCATGGGATTCTCCAGGCAAGAATACTGGAGTCAGTTGCCATTTCCTCCTCCAGATGATCTTCCCAATCCAGGGATGGAACCTGCATTTCTATGTCTCCTGCATTTGGCAGGTGGTTTCTTTACCAGGGGCTTCCCTGGTGGCTCAGTGTGTAAAGCGTCTGCCTACAATGCGGGAGACCCAGGTTCGATCCCTGGGTCAGGAAGATCCCCTGGAGAAAGAAATGGCAACCCACTCCAGTACTCTTGCCTGGAAAATCCCATGAACTGAGAAGCCTGGTAGGCTACAGTCCATGGGGTTGCAAAGAGTTGGACAGGACTGAGCAACTTCACTTTCACTTTCTTTACCACTAGCACTACCTGGGAAACCCCCCTTGTGCTTAGAGAGTAACAAATGAAAATTATGCCTATACTGACCGGTGTGTCTTATCACTAGGTAAAATCTGGAAGATGATTTCACAAGTGGTTTTGTGTCCTTTAATACTGTAACTTTCTGGGTTAGTAAAATAGTTTCCAGAAAACATGATCCCTTCCATTCAATATTCTTGCTCAGAAACACAATTATTTTTAGATCTTTATACAATACAGTAAAGTATAGAAAAGAAAGATATCAGCAGAATTTTAAAGAGAATGTGAGTACTCATAAACGTTTATTCATTCCAAAACATTTAGAGTGCTCAAAATCTCCCCCCGCCAAAATGATAAGCAGGTGTACAAATAATTGAACTTTGTGTAATGATGCATTCAATAGTGATGGGTCCAGAGTATTAAAGAGTTTATAAGGGAAAGTAGGCAAATTTTCCTGGATGGGACAAGAAAAAAGACATTTCAGATAGAGATCACCATGTGCAAATTATCCGAGGAAATCAATGTTATTCTGAGTTTGGGTAACTGAGAAGACTGGTGAATCTGAATCATATGGTTCCATAAAGAGAATGAAGAAGATGAAAATCTCACCTGAAAAAGCTTTTGCCACAGTCCCAACCATGGAAATGTAGAATGTTCCTTAGAGGAAAGGTCTGTGGTCTTACCACTTTGTCAGTTGCTCAGTCTCCTCCTCATCTGAACAAAATTTGTGGGCATATAGATCAATATAAACTTAGGAATGTCACAATACAAATTTTCTTTGGAACTCTAATGAAAGAAGAAAAAGGTAATTACTGGTTTCTTTTAGATTGTATAATCACATGCCTTTTTGAATTGTCATTAACATCAGAAAAGTGATGTTACAACTTAGAGTTTACAGTGTTCTTTTATATAATTTTGCTTGTTTCATCATCACTACAACTATAATAGAAGAAATCTGAATTAAAAAGTACTTATCAGATGTAGTTTGAGGTTTAGACACAGTGTCATATATTAAGTGTTAAACATTATTACATTTTTTTTTCAAATTCAGACAGTATATTATATATGAGTAGTTACAGCTTGGTAAAAAGCTCTCAAAAAAAGTAACAAACCTTGATTGTAACATTGGTTGATTTCCTTGGTCTATTTACTCATCCTATTGGTAATTTCAAGACATGGACAGTCTAACAACTGGTTTGTAAGTATCCATGTGTACAATGATTGGCTTTCCTACATTGGTATTGAGCTGGTATACACACCATTGTATGCAGGCACATATCAGAGACAGTGTTATCCATAACAGATAATACTACTAGAGTGGTTATTGTGTGAATATTATCTATTATGAATAACACTGCCCCTAAAAAACTATATGAAAAGAGATTATTATTGCATCCATTTTCGTATAAGGACCTGTCATTTGAGAGTGACTAAGTCATTGATTGCAAGTTCTAGAACAGCAGAGTCAGAAATTGACCCCATGGTTTGGAACTTTTGACCAACCATTATAAACCTTTTCTGTATCAAAGGTTATATGCTGGATAGAGTGTTAAGATCAAACTGCCTACATAGGAAATTTGTTTATAAGAAGGAAAAGAAGGGAAAGAAAGAGAGCCATAAAGAGACAGACATACAAAGAGAGACAGAGAGCAAAAGGAGAGGAAACCCCTTCCACATCCCTCAAATAGAGAACTTTGCTAGCCTAACTAGGTCCATAAAGCATTTCAAGAGGTATACAGAGGATCTGTAACTTGTGCAATAGTAAACCTATCCCACCTGATAAGAAAAAGAGAAGCAACAAAGGCAATAAAGCTTCAAGACATCAAAATTCCTGGGCTGCAGAGGTTGGTGAAGCTCTATGGATGCTAAAGGTATGTGGTTATTAAAGGGGTCTCTTTCTTGGTGTCTCACTGAGTTACTGAGTTTTGATCTTGGTTTTGTTTCCTCCCTCTGGATGAAGAGTTATAGACTTCCGTGTAGGATAAAATAAACCTTTCCTCAAGTTATCTCATTTATCCATTTCTGCATTAAAGAGACTATAGGCCTACAGAGCCCTGCTGGTGAGAATTCCCAGACCTAAGGCAGGGGACGATGTAATCAACAGTATAAATCATAATTCTTATTTTGATGTCTGTATCTCAATTCCCAAGACACAATTTCTGCTTTAAGAGCTTGAATATCAAGCATGTTTAATGTGATCACCTCATGCAGGTTAGGAAGGAAATTAGATCTTAGCAAGTGGCTGAGAGTTATAAGTCTTCATTAGTGACTCAAACCTGCCCTGGGCTTACAACAATCTGTTATAAAAGATCATGAGTTAGAGCTCACTTTATCATCCTCTTTTTCTTTGAAGAGAGGACTGAGGCTCAGAGAAGTTAAATAACTTTTACAAGTTCACATAGCAAGAAAGGGCTTCCCCTATGGCTCAGCAGTAAAGACTGCAGGCAGGAGACACAAGTTCGATCCCTGGGTTAGGAAAATCCCTTGGAGAAAGGAAATGGCAACCCACTCCAGTATTCTTGCATGGAAGATCCCAATCCCTAGGGTTGCAGAGTCAGACACAACTGCACGACTAAACAATAATGAAACTTTAGTAAGAAAAAGTGGGCAGAAATCCTTGTTTGTAACTTCAAATCACATTCTTTATCCACAATACTATTCTGGTTCATGGGAAACCACAGAAAGTTCAGTATAGGATACTGTACTGCAAATTACTATACAATTGATCCATAGCATATCTTTTATCCTACAAATCTGGGGGTTGAAAATGAAACAGTATCAGATCAGCTCAAATATGCTTTTCTCAATCACTTTATCTATTTATCTTATCTATCTTTAAAAAAAACACTACTACATGATGGATTCTCTATCAGGAGCTGATGAATAAAAAACAAGACCTCAACATTTTGGACATAGATACCCTTCATGACAATACTATAACATGGGTGATAAATTACAAAATGAGCACATAAAGTGAAGAAACAAGCTTTGCTTTGAGGATTTGAAAAAGCGTTCACAGAATTAATGGCATTAGATATGTAGCAGAAGATGAGGAGGTATCCTTAAATAGGAAGAGAGAGAGAATTTTAAGAACAATTTAGATAGGGCATGAATGGCTTTACTTCTGGAGAAAATAATTCCTTTGCGGAAGAATGGGCTGGAGAGTTTTGTAGAAGCTCTTCATATGAAGGAATGGGACCTCAATTTGTAAGCAATGAGACATTAGAGTAGAGTGAAATCATTCTGTTAATTTTTTTCAGTAGGCACTCCAATGTTCCTTTATTGCAAATTATAGATCAATATACCATATACCTTATATTTAGACTGACATGTTTTGTGATTTTCCCCAAAGTCAAGTCTATAGGTACAGTGCTATTGCTTTGGAATACCCCATATCTACCTTTTTTCCCCCATCTCATTTAATTTTGACAAAAATGAAAGCACTAAAGTTAGACTAGGATAGAAAAATATTTGCTTCTGTACTTCTAGCGATAAATGATGTTGAATCAATATAGCAGCAGAGGTGGGGATGCAATGGAGCCCAAGCATTAGCAAGACTCTTCCAGACTTGATGGGATGTTTGACTAAACATGTGTGGGCTTTGTGAATATGAAGTGATAACAAGAGGCAGAAATAGAGAATAGTTGAAATTTCTAAAACTGGAAAACCATTAGTGCCAGCAATCAAAAAGATAGTAAAAAATAAAATGTCTTCTGATCTTAAGATGTGAGGCAAAGATGCACTGTAGAAATGTATCATTTTATTGTTATTATATGTATGACCCCTTAGAATACATATTATATGTATGCCCTCTTAAAAGTCATACATTTTATTGCATTCATGTCTCCCTTCATAAAGTCCTTCAAATTAATTTATTTATAAATAAAGTTACATATTTTAATATTTATAATTTGAGGCTAAATGATCAAATTGCATGTGTATGTGCACTCTGACTGAGCAGCAGGTAGATCCAATATGTAATTAACTTAATGGATTTGGCTATTACATGAACCCACCATTAGTTAAACAACAAAGGAAAGATCAATTACCTAATACATGAGGATTTTTACTATGATTATGAGACCAACTGATATCTTAGGTCAGATTTTCTGCAAATGAATAACTATAAAACCAAAAAGACATATAACTCTGCTATATTAATTATCTATGAAAAGAGTTCAAGAGAAACATAATTTTTGCCTCATTTTTTGGACTAGATTGCCCACAAAATTAAATACTTTTGCTTTAATCTTGGGTCCACATTTTCTGCCTCAAAAGTCAATACTTGTAAGCACCAGACAATTAGATATCTAGAACAGACTGGTGAGGAAGACTAATGAAAATTGTGTGACAACTTTGTTAATCAACAAGGCCTTTAGATGGATTTTATTCCACAATTAAGTCAGATCCAGGATGTTCTGCATTTAATGGAAAGAACTGTTTTAAGAAGCAAAACGTTCAGGCTATAATAACAGCTCCATTGCTAATTAGCCTAAGAACTTTGTCAAGGTAAAAGCCGTCTGAATCTTAATTATCTCATGTATAAATTACAAATAATGATGCTTGCCTTAACAACTAAACACTTTGCATGTCAAAGTCATCATATATGAAAGAGTGGGGGAAACAAAAACATACAACAATATTTAACAGTGCGAAGCTGTTACAATCAGAAAAGTGAACTGGAAGCTCAGTGTACAACTGAGAGGAGTAATTGCAGCTATTTTTCTATATAGTCTCATTCCTATACCTTCCACCTGTTTGTTTTTTTTTTAAATCTAATCTTGTTTCTGTCATTGATTCTGCGTAGTTTCAAACTTAGGTTGGAAAACATATAGGCTAGATATATGTCTTACGATCTTTGCAGACCAAAGATTCAATCTTTTAGATCCCTTGTGCTTTGTGAGGAAAATAACTACTGGGGCTGATTTGTTAATGTTTTGTTTATACCAACCAAGTTTAGCTTGAAATGAAAATAATATAAACAATCAAAGCAATAGTAGTTAAGAATTGAGTACTTTCTCTGTGCCAGATACTGTTTTAACATATTAACTAATGAAATTCTTTCTATAGCCCAAGTACTTTTGAAAATTATTTACTCTCCACACTCTGCCTCAATTAGTGAAACTTATTCCTCTGTTTTTCGACTTGAGTTTGAGGTTGGTCCTGTGACTGGCTTTGACCAAAAGAATGTTAGCTGATGTCATGCCAGCAAAGGCTTGAAAAGTTCTTGCATGATTGGACTTGTTCTCTTGGGCTTCTGTTACACAGAAGGAGCTTGGCTGCTGATCCCAGGAGGAGTGAGATAAATATGTGAAACAGAGACATTCCAAATAAACTGTCATTAGCTGGGTCTCATCCGATCAGGCATATCCCCAGCTGACCACAGAAATGTGAATTAAGTACAGCTGACCCTTGAACAATACAGGTTGGAGCTGCACTTGTCGACTTATATGAGGATTTTTTTTTTTCAATTAATATGTACTATACCACTACATGATCCACAGTTGGTTGAATCGGTAAATGCAGAACTATGAATAAGAAGGGAGGGCTAACTGTAAAGTTACAAACAGATCTTTGACTTCTGAGTTGGGGGGTGTCAGCACCCCTAACCCCTATGTTGTCTAAGGGTCAAGTGTAAATGTTTATTATATGGCATACCATTGAGATTTTGTGATTATTTGTTGCATATCATTGTTTTAACTTGTATGAGTGTTGACTCATACAATAAGGTAGTATTATTATCCCCATTTAATAGTGGAGGAAATTGGAACATAGAGCAAATGATTTTCAAGGAATCACACTACTAAAAAAGCATTGAGCAGGAATTTGAACCGAAGTAATTTAGCTCCAGTACCAGTACTCTTGCCTGGAAAATCCCATGGACGGAGGAGCCTGGTAGGCTGCAGTCCATGGGGTTACAAAGAATCGGACACGACTGAGCGAATTCACTTTCATGCGTTGGAGAAGGAAATGGCAACCCACTCCCCCACTCCAGTGTTCTTGCCTGGAGAATCCCAGGGACGGCAAAGCCTGGTGGGCTGCCGTCTATGGGGTCGCACAGAGTCGGACACGACTGAAGCGACTTAGAAGCAACAGCAGCAGCAGTAGCAGCAGCAACAGTAGCAATAAAGACCAGGAAATTAGTGCATGATATTTGGATTCCTTTCTTATAACAAACTCAAAATCTACAACAGATATGCTCAGAGGTTTTGTTTATTTCTCTTTTTAAACACTTGTACTGATAAAAAAAAATTCCCCAAAGCATATTGATAACAAAGACTGATGCCACAAGATTAGCAGTAAGGTGAAAATACGGACATATTTTAATATGAAATTAATATACAGAATATTATTAATATAATTACTAAATACTATATTCAGTTCAGTTCAGTTCAGTCGCTCAGTCGTGTCCGACTCTTTATGACCCCATGAATCGCAGCACGCCATGCCTCCCTGTCCATCACCAACTCCTGGAGTTTACCCAAACCCATGTCCATCGAGTCAGTGATGCCATCCAACCATCTCATCCTCTGTCATCCCCTTCTCCTCCTGCCCCCAATCCTTCCCAGCATCAGGGTCTTCTCCAATGAGTCAACTCTTCGCATGAGGTGGCCAAAGTATTGGAGTTTCAGCTTCAACATCAGTCCTTCCAATGAACACCCAGGACCGATCTCCTTTAGGATGGACTGGTTGAATCTCCTTGCAGTCCAAAGGTCTCTCAAGAGTCTTCTCCAACACCACAGTTCAAAAGCCTCAATTCTTCGGCACTCAGCTTTCTTCACCGTCCAACTCTCACATCCATATATGACCACTGAAAAAACCATAGCCTTGACTAGAAGGACCTTTCTTGGCAGAGTAATGTCTCTGCTTTTAAATATGCTATCAAGGTTGGTCATAACCTTCCTTCCAAGGAGTAAGCGTCTTTTAATTTCATGGCTGCAATCACCATCAGCAGTGATTTTGGAGCTCAAAAAAATAAAGTCTGACACTGTTTCCCCATCTATTTCCCATGAAGTGATGGGACCAGATGCCATGATCTTAGTTTTCTGAATGTTGAGCTTTAAGCCAGATTTTTCATTCTCTTCTTTCACTTTCATCAAGAGGCTCTTTAGTTCTTCTTCGCTTTCTGCCATAAGGGTGGTGTCATCTGCATATCTGAGGTTATTGATATTTCTCCTGGCAATCTTGATTCCAGCTTGTGTTTCTTCCAGCCCAGTGTTTCTCATGATGTACTCTGCATATAAGTTAAATAAGCAGGGTGACAATATACAGCCTTGACGTACTCCTTTTCCTATTTGGAACCGGTCTGTTGTTCCATGTCCAGTTCTAACTGTTGCTTCCTGACCTGCATACAGGTTTCTCAAGAGACAGGTCAGATGGTCTGGTATTCTCATCTCTTTCAGAATTTTCCACAGTTTATTGTGATCCACACAGTCAAAGGCTTTGGCATAGTCAATAAAGCAGAAATAGATCTTTTTCTGGAACTCTCTTGCTTTTTCGATGATCCAGTGGATGTTGGCAGTTTGATCTCTGGTTCCTCTGCCTTTTCTAAATCCAGCTTGAACATCTGGAAGTTCATGGTTCACGTATTGCTGAAGCCTAGCTTGGAGAACTTTGAGCGTTACTTTACTAGCGTGTGAGATGAGTGCAATTGTGTGGTAGTTAGAGCATTCTTTGGCATTGCCTTTCTTTAGGATTGGAATGAAAACTGACCTTTTCCAGTCCTGTGGCCAGTGCTGAGTTTTCCAGATTTGCTGGCATATCGAATGCAGCACTTTCACAGCATCAGCTTTGAGGATTTGAAATAGCTCAACTGGAATTCCATCACCTCCACTATCTTTGTTTGTAGTGATGCTTTCTAAGGCCCACTTGACTTCACATTCCAGGATGTCTGGCTATATTAGTATTTCAGTATTAAGTAGTCTTAAGTTTCCCTATTATTTTCTACTCCTATTCTATCCAATGAGTTCCATCTCTCCTTCTATTAAGACTGACAAGTGTTCAAAATTTTTTTCTGTATTTGTTAGAAGATGATTTCTTAAAAGTGCTTTTTTGAGTCTGTGGGATGACATTTCCTTTAATTAGCTCTCTGTTTTCTTTTCAGACCTTCACTATTTCTTTTTCTGTATTCTTTGTCTTTGAATGAAGCAAGAAATATACATACTCAGAGCCTTTAGATTGCTCTTGGACACCCTCTAATATTTAGTTGGGTGAAGGTTAAGTTTCTCTGATCTAAGGCAGAGGAAATGTTTATACTCCACAATTTTCAGCATAATTCCCATTTTTTAGCAGTTATTCATTTACATGAATCTTTTGTTTTGAGATAAAATTATCTTCTTTCTCCTCAGCCTTATTCTTCTGACTTGTGATCTAATGGATGTAACACATATAACATATACACACACACACATTTTCTGCTCCTATTATTTCCATAATTTGTTGGAATTTTATTCCAAAAGAGATTCTAAATACTAGTTCTGATTCTGCTCTAGAGAACTGATTATATTTTTGTTTCTGAAAGCATTTAGAAATTTGATCAGGGAGATTTTTGTCAGCGCTACAAAATCATCACTTTTATAGCTGAGGCATGGTTATCCATAATTCTGATTAAAGCACAGCTTCTGTATCTAAATCAGAAGCCAGAAAATGAGTAAGAAACAAAGTGACCTCTGGCCTTTTTTTTTTCCTGGAAATTTCTGTTTTTAAATGTAGAATGTTGCCAGGAGGTAAAAGCAGAATATGGCTTTAACAGTATAGTTATACCTAACTCATGGGTAGAATTATTGCCTTCCAGATATTGGAGTAGAATTTTCTCAAATTTTAAAATTTATTTGTTTTCTAGGTAACAAAACAGAGGTTAGTGGAAAGATAGAGTCTTTTTCAGGAGTAGATAGATAGATATCCTATTAACTGGAGGTCTGAAGTTTTCTTTGAGCTATGCTATTATTTTAGTATTCTACTAATCTTTTTTTCACTATGACTAACTGTCCTGTTTTCCATGCATGTGGCCCACCAGGCTCCTCTGTCCATGGGATTCTCCAGGCAAGAATACTGGAGTGGGCTGCCATTTCTTTCTCCAGGGATCTTCCCAATTCAGGGATTAAACCTGCATTTCTTGCCTCTCCTGCATTGACAGGTGGATTCCTTACCACTGCACCACCTGTTTTCCATGATCAATAATTATTTTAATTCAGTAATTTCACAGTAGTGTTTGAAGAGCAAAAATACCATTGTTAACTTACCTCATTTAAACTCCTTTGGGAGTTTACTGGAAAACCTTAGGAATTTGTAGGTCATCTTCTCCATTTTATAGATGAGGGCTAGTAGTTTGCCTAAGACAAACAACAAGTTAGTGTTAAACAAAGGACTAAAACTTAGGCACTAAGTCACTTAATTCAAATTGCTACTGAAGAGGTGCAAAATAGATTACCCCAAGATATACCTCTTTGGCATATTGATTATACTGTTGATTATTTTTAAGAAAAAGCAGACATAGGAAAAACTGAGTTATCCTTTTATAAGAAACATTTACATTTATCAGGGAAATATCCTGTAAGCATGTCTCCCTCCCTGAACCAGGAAGGGAAGGATAATCAAATCTCTAGAAACTGTTATCAGTTGAGAGGACAATGACTTAAAACTTCATTAAAAACCATATCCTTGTAAACATGTAAAACCATGGCTGATTCATGTCAATGTATGGCAAAAACCACTACAGTATTGTAAAGTAATTGGCCCCCAACTAAAATAAATAAATTTATTACAAAAAAAAAAAACAAACAAAACCATATCCCTGTTTACCATGCTTTTCCTAGTCACCACCTATAATTGACTCCCTGCCTCAACATCTTTTTTCTTTAGCATAAGACATTCAGGTAATGACTTTGGGCTATTTCAAGACAGTTACTCAGTTTTCCTGGGTATCTCCAAGAAATAAAGGGGGTATGTGTGCGTGCCCTGCTAAGTTGCTTCAGTCGCATCTGACTCTTTGTGATCCTATGGACTGTAGTCCGCCAGGCTCCTCTGTCCATGGGATTCTCCAGGCAAGTATACTGGAGTGGGTTGTGATGCCCTCCTCAAGGGGAGCTTTCTGACCCAGGGATCAAACCCGTGTCTCTATATATTATTAAACTTTTGATGTTGTCGTTAGTGTGTCTTATATCAATGTAATTATTATTTCAACTTAAGTATTGAAACCAAGCAGGATCCTGTGGAGCCCTCCCGGTTATAAACCCTTCTTGTGTCCTCTGTTTCTTGTTTGTAAGAAATAGGTTTTTTCAGCCTCTTAGACCTTTTCCGAGTTCCAAAGGGCAGACTCAAACAATTGCTAATTAGGTAAGTGAGGAAATGCAGAAATAAAGGAGGAGCAGTCTTGAAACAATATTGCAGTGATGGGGGAAGGTCCTGGCTCTTCCTGAATAAATATATATAACAATATCTTTGAGTTTTTCCACAGAAAATAAGGTTACCTCCCAGGTGGAGAATGGTAACCTCAGTCTGAGCACAAGATTCCTGGAACACCACCACCCCTTTACCTCACCACCAACTAACCAGAAGAAAGTCTCACACCCTGGAGCCCTCACTCCAAATTTTGCCTATAAAAACTTACCCGAAACCATCAGGGAGCTTAGGTTTCTTTGTGCACAAGCCACTCCTTCAGCTTGCTTGGCCCTGCGATGAACTCATCTCTGCTCCAAACTTGACGGTTTCAGTTTGTCTGGCTTCACTGTGTGTTGGGCACACAAACTTGCATTTGGTAACAAGACCAGCCAAAGAACCTAAAGATGTAAGGAAAATATTTCTGCCTATATTATTTCAGCAAAAGCAAAAGTAAGAACTGACTCATTTGAAAAGACTCTGATGCTGGGAAAGATTGAAGGTGAGAGGAGAAGGGGAGAACAGAACATGAGATTTTGGAAGGCATCAGCGGCTCAATGGACTTGAGTTTGAGCAAGCTATGGGAGTTGGTGATGGACAGGGAAGTCTGCCGTGCTGCAGTACATGGGGTCGCAGAGTCGGACTTGACTGAGCTACTGAACTGAACTGATGAGAGTAACTAATTTCAGGGCCAGGTCTTTAGTTTTGAGTGCTGCAGAGTGAAAGATTTTAGGTTGATACAAAACCCACAGCTTACTACCCAGGTCATTTTAAATGCTGTGATTAAAGAGCCCTCCTTCAGGTAGGCTCTTTAATCACCCTATATAATCTTACAATTCCAAAACTGGAAAATAGTTCAGAAAGCCTTATCACATTTCTGTTTTCAGCTTCCCCCTAAGGGTCTTACAGATGCTAAAAAAAAAAAAAAAAAAAAAAGGTTAATTAACAAGATAATGGGAATAAGCCAAGGGGAGAATCAAGGGACTCTTCCCAACAAGGTGGAAATTTTCTTAACAGTTATTAATGTTACCTAACTCAAGTATGGCTGCTCAAACAAATCAGTCTTAATTTGTCTCTCTTTGGTAGAAATGAGAGTGATTGGACAGAGAAATTATGTTTCAGCAGAAACTATAATACCCATTTTTGGGTATTAGATTTCAGTGCTGTTCATTGTCTTTGAGATTTCATTATTTATTTGTAAACTGGACTGTACCCCAGTTTCTCATTTCCTCTAAATATCTGGTTTTGACTCTCCAAACTAATGTTTCCAATTTTATCCCATTCTTTTGACTTGGAATCACTAAGAACAAAAATTGCCTTTTTACTCCCTAAAGCCCTGCAAACTGAAGCTATATGACTTGATACAAACTTCAGAGAAATTGTCACAACAGCTCATGTTTAGATAATCTTTGTACCTGTTGCTGTATGGTCCAGAAAGTACCAATTTACCTGATAACATCATCAGAGACATTCAAACTGCAAACCCAGAAAATCCATCAGATTGCCACTGCCTGCTCTCCTTTCATCTGAAGATGCTTCAAGCCTGACATCTAGAACTCTTCCTTCAACTGGTAGTTCTCAGGACTCATAATTTCACAGAAGTCACAAACTTCAACATCTGTCGTTAGCTGAAGACGGCATTAGCCATATCAGTTTTCCCAGGTATCTCCAATGGATAAAGAAGGTATGCATGTTGTTAAACTTTTATTTTTCTTCTATTAATCTGTCTTATATCACATGATTTTTGGTTGGCCAAGTAAATTATACTGGAAGCTAATTGTGAAAAAATATGGAGTTTGAATTGCAGGGAGGAAACTCAAATGATGAGCATATATGTTATATGTTGTGACAGCATATTAAATATCATCTCATCTAGTACTAACAAATACCTTGTAGAATGTAATAGTTCCCCTAATTGAAAGGCAAGAAAAATATTCAATTGAAGCATTGACTCACTTGTTCAAGGTCACACAACCAGTAAATTCAGAGCCTTCATTTTAATCCAAACTTGAAGAGTGTATTGAATCTCACTTCCTATTTTTAGACACTGTTTACTTTGTCAAATTACTCATAATCCTGGCATCTTAGCTTCTGCATTTGTTTAAAAGAAAAAAAAAAAGAAGAAAGTTATTCAGTTCAGTTCAGTTCAGTTGCTCAGTCGTGTCCGACTTTTACCTATCTGATAAAATTGGTGTAAGGATGAAATTGGAGAATGAATGTGGAAATGCTTTTAAAATCATATTGTGCAATACTATTAGATATTATTTATATCCTCTTAAAGTAGTCATCATCACCAGGTTTTACCATCACATTTAGCACTTAAATGCAGTCAAGCATGCCAGAGTTCTGTCTGACAAGGGAACGAAAACGGCAAGCTAAAGTGAATGCTCCGTAATCCTCATCCACTGATCCATGGTTGCTGTGAATTGATAATACTCCTCCAAATTTTCAACCTTAGTCCACTAGCATCAAAAGTCTGATGAATGAGTGAAGCTGTTCGGCCTCAAGCAGCATATATCTGCAGAGGTCCATATCTTTTAGCTTACAAAGTTGTAAAAATAACCTACCAAGATGAAAGACGTGAAAATATTGCCTTACATTTATAGCAAGTTATCTTGTACTGCAGACATACTGACTTTGCCCATCCACGCTGATAGAACACCTATGGGCCACTCTTAAGTGTCAAAAATGGAGATTTTGCCAAGTTAGGATGGGAGGTTAAAACAGCTTGTCTTTACCCAAGGGAAATTTTTTAAAAGTAAGGATGTTGTTGGGATTATTTTGTTGACTTCATGTATAGTTTGTCATCTTGATTTCCATGTACTTGTGTTTACTTTAAAATAACTGTCATTTTTGAAGAATGATATCTGTTTATATTTTGCAGGTAAATTTAAACATGTGGTTGAAAAGGTTCTGTTGAGTGAGGGAATTTTTGTAAGGATACAAAGAAGTCTCACATATTCTCAAATATGTTTAAAATAATAAGATAAAAAAGAGAAATATTAAAATAGTATTTAAACTAGCTTTCATGTTGTATAGCTTGTTGAGAAACCTTGTATAGAGAGGACAAGCATCCTCCTGATAAACAGATAAACTGAGGCTCAGAGTGTTGTACCCAGTTATAGATGATTAAAGTTAGGATTCAAATATATATGAGGAAAGAATAGGGAAGAATTTTATATTTTGGCATATTCAGAGAATCTTTATTTAAATGGATTTATTGGGAAGTTAGGCATTTCATACAACCAAATTCCCAGATAAGGAATTTTTATTCCTTTGTATCCCTACCACCTAACTCTTTAATTTTAGGACTTGGAAGAAAGTGTACTAGAGATGAATTTAATATTTACTTTCTCTTTTCCTTGATAACTCATTGTTATCATTTAGGTCAGTGGGATTCAATTCAAAAATGCCTTTAGAATTACATGGCAAGTAGACTGTTTGCCCCTACAGTAAATGGTCTGCTGTATTTTTGTATTGAGCAGAATGAATTTCTCTACTTGTAAATTATTAATTGTTTGCTTTCCTTCTTCTCTATTTAGGAAGTAACATTCCTCCATCCTTTTATTGCCAATGTCAATCTTTCTACTTTGCTGTTGTAGGGGAGGGAAAAAAAAGTGTTTCGAATTCTTCAAGATTCTTGGCTGAGAATAGATTAACAGGAAAAAATAAACTGAAATTTAATAACATGTATACCTCCTGTATACATGGGTCATATCCAGGAAAACAAAGTAACTCCATGAAATGGTTCAATCCACCATCTTAAAATATTATTTCCTGCTAAAGACAAAATGTGTTGGAGAGGTGGATGGGAGCAAGTTACAGGAGGTTTTCAGGAAAGGCATGGTAAATAAAGACATGTTGTTATTATGCAGATTTAAGTTATTGCCTTCTCTGTTGATAACAGTCAAGAGATTTAGTCACCCTCCTCTTTCTAGTAGGGAGGAATCACTCTTACAAACGGGAAATTTCCCTGATAAATACAAATTTCTCTTCAGATTGATTTTCAGAACTTCTTCTGCATCTTATATTTCTTAATAATTGTTGTTTAATCGTTAAGTCGTGTCAGACTCTTTGCGACCCCAGGGACTGTAGCCCACCAGGCTCCTGTGGCCATGGGATTTTCCCAGCAAGAATACTGGAGTGGGTTTCCATGCCCTCTTCCAGGAGATATTCCTGACCTAGGGATTGAACCCGGTCTCCGATGTCTCCTCCATTGGCAGGTGGGTTCTTTACCACTAGTGTCACCTGGGAAGACCTTGCACACACCATAATCTTGTCAGCAAGAAACTGCAGAAGAAAGAATACAAGACTGATACTCCTGCGTGACTATGCAATTTCTCTCTACTCACTGGGGAGGGTGACACAGTTCTTGAGGCGCTAGGCTACTGTATTCCTCCTTTGCCTGGCAAAGTAATAGAGCCACTCTTTCTTTCTCTTCCTTCACTCTGTCTCTGTATTTCTATTTGGCATCGGTGCACAGATTTTGGCAACATCTCTTGTACTGGCAGGCAGCTTCTTTACCATTGAGCCACAATTAGCCCCAAATAATCCTTATGCCCAACAGGCATATTTGTGGATTCCCCTTCACTGTTTATTTGTTTTCAAAGTAAAAGCAACATACTTAGAGTTGAGAATTTCCTTGAGTTAAAATTCACAAAGTTTAATGAAAAAAAAACTGCTAACATTGCAACTAAAGAGTTTGTTTAAATTTTATTTAAATTCCATGTTTTCAGTTACATTCTGAGGGGTTATAATACATGCAGATTTACTAAAACTTTCTAATACTGACATGCTATTTGTTCTCAGTTGAGAATTTATTTCATAATATTCATGATAGCCCTCTTTGTGTTTGTCTTTTTTTTTTTTGATTTGTTTTGTTTTGCCACAAGACAAAACTTGCTGATCTTAGTTCCTCAACTAGGGATTGAACCCAGGCCCTCCAGCAGTGACAGCAGGCAGTCCTAACCACTGGATTGCCAGGGAATTCCCTGGGTGAACTCTGTTTAATTTTTTTCCATGTTTTTCTTTTTTGGACTCCTGTACAAATCACTTTTCATTATGTTTGCACAAAGCATGGAATTTCAATACAAAGATGTACCAAATAGAGACATTGGAAAACTGGAGTTCAAAGGTAACTCTCTGAATAATAAAAGAGGAGTGATAAAGGGAATGGAAGAGAAGCTATTGTGGCCACCAGTGCAAGGCCTAATTATTCTTGCCCAAGGCAAAAGAGAAAAAGGTTCCTGGGATTTTTTTTCTCTCTGCATTTGGTGCCTTTGATGTAAACAGACTCCAGTGAAAACTGGCCAGCCCCATTCAGCCCAGTGGAAAAGCCTTAGGGTCTGTGGAGGGGAGGGGTGAGCTGGTCATCAGGTAAGAACTGAATTTCAGGCGTTTTCTCTGACTTGACACTAAATTAAGCCTAGAAAACATTAGTAAAATGGACATAGGTGAGAGTGGTGGCAACTTCTAATGTGTGCACAGGTACTACATTCTCAAGGGTAGTAGATAAAGAAGCCTTTTAAAAGTCACAGAAAATGTTTGGTACGTCTCTGACTCTGAGGGCAGTTGGAGGACAGCTTGCTTGCTCACTCTTTTACATTCTTACATCAACCTTGACCCAGAATTCAGTCTCTTCACTGGCTTTCACAAGATAACCTGTCATACAGTAGAATTTAGTGACTTAAACTTTACTAAAGAACCAGGAGGATGTTCAGAAAGTAACTACCACGAAAGAGTTTCCTCTCTTTTTCACTCTTACCCTCTCCATTCCTCCTGTAATCTCTCAATTTTCGTATTTCATAATGTAGAAGAATTTTCTCCATTAACGTTTTGGTGCTGGTTACTTTGTCTACCCAAGAAAGCCTTTTAAGACATTTCTCATAATGTGAATTATATTAGCTATTAAAATGCATGAGTATTATCTATTAAAATGCATGAATGGTTTAGTAGACTTTGTTGTTACATACATACTCATGTGAAATCCCTTTTACTTTTTAATTATGAAAATTTCCAAGCGTATGGGAATAAATAGCCCCATGATCTTTACCCAGCTTTAAAAGCTACCAAAATTTTTCTACACACATTTTACTTTTTCCTCCCTCTTTTTTCTATCACTGAGATATATCAAAGCACTTCATTTTTAAATTCTTCAGTCTCAAAAAAGGACAGTTTGAAAATCCATAGTGCTTTATCATATTTTACTTATTAACAAAAGTGTTTAGTAATATTTTATAACCAATACACATTCTAAGTTCTCTGATTGTTTAAAAATTTTTCTTTTTCATAAAAATCAGCGTACTCTCCAAGTCCACTATATCTTCTAACGTGTGTCTGTTTTATATATGAAAACTTTTAATAGTTTTTTTCTAGTTTAATATATTTGGAGTATATCTACTAAAAGCAAAAATCAAATAGAAGAGGAATGTTACAGATCTCAGGAAAAGAGCCAGTTGTGAAGAATGAGGGTGAGAAAGAGGAGACATATCTCAGCAAGTGCAGCAACAACAAAATACAATTGTTAAAGCAGAGAGCATTGCCTTAAGACCTGTGCATATTTCACTGTAGGCTATTTTTCAAACTTAGACCTTTTCTGAAATTCTTTTAGTTCATTGTAACTTTGGGGGTACCGTTTTCATCTTTTTTTATGGCCGCATTTCCTAGATGTGTGCGGCTCATCTCTTGGGATATCATTTATTCCAAGGTGAATTTTATTTATTGAAAGTGCATATTTGTTTGATAATTGTAGGGTCTTTGACAGCTAAACTGCTCTTGCCTTGCTTGAATTCCCCACAATCTCCTTACTGATTCTCCTTATTCTTTCTTGTTTAGCCCACACTTGAGTTTATAAGGGCTTTTTCTAAGTGTTCCCAGGTCTCAGATTCCCACTCAAAGCATTATCTCCTGTAGGGGTGAATATAGCAATTTACCAAGGCCCCTCCCCTTTTCTTGTTCTCACTGTTCTTAATACTGTCCAGTTGCTCATGATGCTTGGGGAGTACTAATCATATTTATCCATATTTTGAGTTTGTGAGGATTACTTTGTTACCTAATTCGGCTTAAGATGTCCATATATTTGTTTTGATTTTATTTCACTATTTTCTCTATTTTTTAAGAAAGGTTTTTAGGGAGATAGATAATAGAAAGAAAGAAATAGATGATTGATAGATAGATAGAATGAATGTCATGTCTTTGCCACTGGAAGAAGTATCTTTGCACAAGTGATAAAAATTCCTTACACTTTGAGAGCATTAAGTTGCCATTTCCGAAATCAGATTGATTATATTCTTTGCAGCCAAAGATGGAGATGCTCTATACAGTCAGCAAAAACAAGACCAGAAGCTGACTGTGGCTCAGATCATGAACTCCTTATTGCCAAATTCAGACTGAAATTGAAGAAAGTAGGGAAAACAAATAGACCATTCCGGTAAGACCTAAATCAAATCCCTTATGATTATACAGTAGAAGTGAGAAATAGTTTTAAGGGACTAGAGCTGATAGACAGAGTGCCTAATGGACTATGGATGGAGGCTCGTGACATTGTACGAGAGACAGGGATCAAGACCATCCCCATGGAAAAGAAATGCAAAAAAGCAAAATGGCTATATGAGGAGGCCTTACAAATAGTTGTGAAAAGAAGAGGAGCAAAAAGCAAAGGAGAAAAGATATTCCCATTTGAATGCAGAGGTCCAAAGAATAGCAAGGACAAATGAAGCCTTCCTCAGCAATCAGTGGAAAGAAATAGAGAAAAACAATAGAATGGGAAAGACTGGCGATCTCTTCAAGAAAATTAGAGATACCGAGGGAACATTTCATGCAAAGATGGGCTCAATAAAGGACAGAAATGGTAGAGACCTAACAGAAGCAGAAGATATTAAGAAGAGGTGGCAAGAATACACAGAAGAACTATACAAAAAAGATCTTCATGACACAGATAATCACGATGGTGTGATCACTCACCTAGAGCCAGACATCCTGGAATGTGAAGTCAAGTGGGCCTTAGGAAGCATCACTACAAACAAAGCTAGTGGAGGTGATGGAATTCCAGTTGAGGTATTTCAAATCCAAAAAGGCTGATGCTGTGAAAGGGCTGCACTCAATATGCCTGCAAATTTGGAAAACTCAGCAGTGGCCACAGGACTGGAAAAGGTCAGTTTTCATTCCAATCCCAAAGAAAGGCAATGCCAAAGAATGCTCAGACTACCCCATAATTGCACTCATCTCACACGCTAGTAAAGTAATGCTCAGAATTCTCCAAGCCAGGCTTCAGCAATATGTGAACCGTGAACTTCCAGATGTTCAAGCTGGTTTTAGAAAAGGCAGAGGAACCAGAGATCAAATTGCCAACATTTGCTGGATTATCCAAAAAGCAAGAGAGTTCCACCAAAAGATCTATTTCTGCTTTATTGACTATGCCAAAACCTTTGACTGTGTGGATCACAAAAAACTGTGGAAAATTCTGAAAGAGATGGGAATACCAGACCACCTGATCTGCCTCTTGAGAAACCTGTATGCCGGTCAGGAAGCAACAGTTAGAACCGGACATGGGATAACAGACTGATTCCAAATAGGAAAAGGAATATGTCCAGGCTGTATATTGTCACCCTGCTTATTTAAGTTATATGCAGAGTACATCATGCGAAACGCTGGGCTGGATGAAGGACATCCTGGAATCAAGATTGCCAGGAGAAATATCAATAACTTCAGATAAGCAGATGGCACTACACTTATGGCAGAAAGTGAAGAAGAACTAAAGAGCCTCTTGATGAAAGTGAAAGAGGAGAGTGAAAAAGTTAGCTTAAAACTCAACATTCAGAAAACAAAGATCATGGCATCCGGTCCCATCACTTCATGGCAAATAGATGGGGAAACAGTGGAAACAGTGTCAGACTTTATTTTTATGGCCTCGAAAATCACTGCAGATGGTGACTGCAGCCATGAAATTAAAAGGCACTTACTCCTTGGAAGGAAAGGTATGACCAACCTAGACAGAATATTAAAAAACAGACATATTACTTTGCCAACAAATGTCCATCTAGTCAAGGCTATGGTTTTTCCAGTGGTCATGTGAGGATGTAGAGTTGGACTATAAAGAAAGCTGAGCACAAAAGAATTGATGTTTTTGAACTGTGTTGTTGGAGAAGATTCTTGAGAGTCCCTTGAACTGCAAGGAGATCCAATCAATCCATCCTAAAGGAAATCAGTCCTAAATATTCATTGGAAGGACTGATGCTGAAGCTGAAGCTCGGATATTTGGCCACCTGATTCAAAGAGCTGACTCATTTGAAAAGACCCTGATGCTGGGAAAGATTGAAGACAGGAGGAGAAGGGGAATACAGAGGATGAGGTGGTTGGATGGCATCACTAACTCGATGGACATGAGTTTGGGTAAACTCTGGGGGTTGGTGATGGACAGGGAGGCCTGGTGTGCTGCAGTCCGTGGGGTAGCAAAGAGTCAGACACGACTTAGCGACTGAACTGAACTGAACTGAATATTTTGCTAGCATGCCCTTTGACAATACAAGTTCTAGGGTTAATGCATGAGAAAACAATCCTTGCAGTCCTCATTGTATGTTTTTGGGTGAGAGCATAGTTAAGAATTTCTGGAAGATGTAACACCTATAGATAGTAATGTTTGTTTTTAGGTTAAAATTATAGTTATGCTAAGCAATGTTATTATCACAATATAAATTCTTGATATATAAACACTGAATTTCAGGAATGTCACTTTTAGAAAGGAATGACTGGATTACTTATGTTATACTTCTTAATGTGAGGATAAAGCAGGATAGAAGTTGGGGGCATCTGTTACCTGTAGTGATGATGCTGGGTCACAGTTTGATATCAATATGGTCACAATTGGTGTTCATGTAACTCCAGTGAAGATAAGATGAATAGTTTATCATGAGAGAAATTAGGGGAGATAATGAACTGGTATGAATATGAAAGAACAGTAGAAAGATTTCTTCTAAGATATGGCCTTACTAAACTATCAATGGATGGTAGCTAGCTCTCAAGCACTGGCACCAATTTCTTTCACGGGCTTCTGATAGGGAAACATAGTTATATTGATGGGATTGAAATAAGGGATTACACATTACTAAAGACAGTTTATGAACGTTTTGTCTAAACATTACTCTCAATCTGCTACTCAGCCCAGCTAGTTTGTTTTTCTACCACATTGAAATCTTTATTTATTTATTTTTTAACCCCAAACATAACTGACAGAATCCAGATTATAAACTGGGCTGTACACCGCTGATTAAATGACTGTTATCATGATTTTTCTTAGTTTAGAATGTGTGCAGGGAAGGCTGAGTTTGCATGAAGTGATAGTCAGTGTATTCAGTATACTTCTACATGCTGTACTGGGATGAAGATATTCTCCAGTTTTCAGCACTGGATATTGCAGCAGGATGTTTTGTTTACACAAGGAATTTTATCAGAAAACAAGTGTGTCCACAAATATCAGAAGGCAGCATCCAATAGGGATTCAAATAAGACAGAGAAAAATGTCTCGCTTTTCCAATGAACCACTCTACTCCTTAAGAGCATCACTTGCTCCTATATCAGAATGTGGCTTTAACCTGTGGCTTTATAACATCACTACCATATCCTTCATCTAGGGCCAAAGGAAGGCTCAAAGTGGGAAGACACTGCTACTGACTCCCGACCCTATATGCCATAAATAATGAATGCTGAAGTTCTCCAGCTATTGCTCTATGGCTATTAGAATAGTAAAGGAGACTTTATATTAGGAAACATTAATAGATATATTCTTGGGGAAAATGGGTCAAGAAAGAAAAAAATACCAGCATTAAATTCCTAGGGTTGAGTAATATACGTCCTTTACAAAAGGTGACAGTTTCAGGTTTTTATATTAACAAAAAGAAAAATAAGAAATTAAAAGATCATAAAAGGAAAATGCAACTTTACAGGAAGATTTTATTCAGATACATATGCATTACATCGCTGAGAAGCATAAAGACATGAGATGGTATTAAAGATTAAATTGTAGGACTATAGTGCCAAATGGGCTTCCCAGGTGGCTCAGTAGTGAACAATTCACTTGCCAATGCAGGAGACACAAGAGATATGAATTCGATCCTGGGGTCAAGAAAATCCCCTGGAAAAGGAAACGGCAACTCACTCTAGTATTTCTTGCCTGGAAAATTCCACGGACAGAGGAGCCTGGTGGGCTATAGTCTGTGGGGTCTCAAAGAGTGGGGCACAACAGAGTATGCACATGCCACACAATAATGCCAACTAGGTGACAAATTCTAACAAGAGTACCAAATGATGGGCCCAAATGCCATTTCCTTAAGCTACTGACTGCTACATTTTCTTCAAAGAAGGAGGCTATATTCAGAAAAAATTGTGAAATCACAGTAGCTAATTGGATTTGTTACCACAATTAAATGCTTAAAGTAAGTTTTCAATCAGAGATAGGTACTAGAATTGCTACATTTGATTTGGAATGCAAATGCTGATTAGGGGTATGGGGTCCTGATAATCTCAGCAACTGCAGGGGGATAGTGGCATCTACATAATGCTTGTTATTCCCCCATGAGTACACAGCGAAAGCACACAGTCCTAACTGCTGGACCACCAGAGAATATCCTAAATGAGTTTCATCTGTATTTATATTCACCAACTATTTCTTGAGCATCTTAAGTACTCTGTTAGGTGTTGGAGAATCCAGTGATAAACAGCTCACTTTCTGATGTGTAAGGCTTTTTTAAAAAACATTGAACTTACAATAGTAAATAGCTTGTTGAACCAACATGCTGGCATATATACACATATGTTCCATTTAACTCTCATACTATTGATTTTTGGCTTCATTTCTTGGGCTGTGAATATTATTTGAAATCTTGATTCTAGTCATCTACTATATAAGCTCTGTTTCCTCTTTTTTCTTTGTTCCCATTAACTCATTTTACTATAAAATTCATAGCTATTTCATTTATATTATCATTGAAGTAAGTGATAAACAATTTAACAGCATAGCTTTGTGATTTTGTAGTCAAGCAGAATTTCTTCTCCTCAAATTATAATCAGTAAAATGTAGAGAAAATTTACCAAACTGCTTTTATCTTCAGTCTGATCATACACAAATTCATAAAACTAGTATTTATCTCTGGGGACACACGTGACAATTAAATTGATATTCTATTATTGTATTCAAAGTTCCTGGCACATAATGCTGCTGTTACTGCTAAGTCGCTACAGTCATGTCCTCTGTGTGACCCCATAGACGGCAGCCCACCAGGCTCCGCCGACCCGGGGATTCTCCAGGCAAGAATACCGGAGTGGGTTGCCATTGCCTTCTCCAGTGCATGAAAGGGAAAAGTGAAAGTGAAGTCGCTCAGCTGTGTCCGACTCTTTGCGACCCCATGGACTGTAGCCTACCAGGCTCCTCCATCCATGGGATTTTCCAGGCAAGAGTACTGGAGTGGGGTGCCATTGCCTTCTCCATGGCACATAATAGGGACTAACTAATTTGTTAAGCTCTACTGGAATTCCATCACCTTCAATAGCTTTGTTCATAGTGATGCTTCCTAAGGCCCACTTGACTTCACATTCCAGGATGTCTGGCTCTAGGTGAGTGATCACACTATTGTGATTATCTGGGTCGTGAAGATCTTTTTTGTACAGTTCTTCTGTGTATTCTTGCCACCTCTTCTTAATATCTTCTGCTTCTGTTAGGTCCATACCATTTCTGCTCTTTATCAAGCCCATCTTTGCATGAAATGTTCCCTCGGTATCTCTAATTTTCTTGAAGAGATCGCCAGTCGTACCCATTGTCTTGTTTTTCTCTATTTCTTTGCATTGATCGCTGAGGAAGGCTTTCTTATCTCTCCTTGCTAGTCTTTGGAACTCTGCATTCAAACGGGAATATCTTTCCTTTTCTCCTTTGCTTTTCACTTCTCTTCTTTTCACAGCTATTTGTAAGGCCTCCTCAGACAGCCATTTTGCTTTTTTGCATTTCTTTTCCATGGTCATGGTCTTGATCCCTGTCTCCTGTACAATGTCATGAACCTCTGTCCATAGTTCATCAGGCACTCTGTCTATCAGATCTAGTCCCTTAAATCTATTTCTCACTTCCACTATATAATCGTAATGGATTTGATTAAGTCATACCTGAATGGTCTAGTGGTTTTCCCTACTTTCTTCAATTTCAGTCTGAATTTGGCAATAAGGAGTTCATGATCTGAGCCACAGTCAGGTCCCGGTCTTGTTTTCGCTGACGGTATAGAGCTTCTCCATCTTTGGCTTCAAAGAATATAATCAATCTGATTTCAGTGTTGACCATCTGGTGATGTCCACGTGTAGAGTCTTCTCTTGTGTTGTTGGAAGAGGGTGTTTGCTATGACCAGTGTGTTCTCTTGGCAAAACTCTGTTAGCCTTTGCCCTGCTTCACTCTGTACTCCAAGGCCAATTTGCCTGTTACTCCTGAAAGATGATGCTTTAAAAGTGCTGCACTCAATATGCCAGCAAATTTGGAAAACTCAGCAGTGGCCACAGGACTGGAAAAGGTCAGTGTTCATTTCAATCCTGACGAAAGGCAAAGCCAAATAATGCTCAAACTACTGCACAATTGCACTCATCTCACACACTAGTAAAGTAGTGCTCAAAATTCTCCAAGCCAGGCTTCAGCAATACGTGAACCATGAAATTCCAGATGTTCAAGCTGGTTTTCGAAAAGGCAGAGGAACCAGAGATCAAATTGCCAACATCTGTTGTATCATCAAAAAAGCAAGAGAGTTCCAGAAAAAACATCTATTTCTGCTTTATCGACTATGGCAAAGCCTTTGACTGTGTGGATCACAATAAACTGTGGAAAATTCTGAAAGAGATGGGAATACCAGACCACCTGACCTGCCTCTTGAGAAACCTGTATGCAGATCAGGAAGCAACAGTTAGAACTGGACATGGAACAACAGACTGTTTCCAAATAGAAAAAGGAGTACATCAAGGCTGTATATTGTCACCCTGCTTATTTAACGTATATGCAGAGTACATCATGAGAAACGCTGGGCTGGAAGAAACACAAGCTGGAATCAAGCTTGCCGGGAGAAATATCAATAACCTCAAATATGCAGATGACACCACCTTTATGGCAGAAAGTGAAAAAGAACTAAAGAGCCTCTTGATGAAAGTGAAAGAGGAGAGAGAAAAAGTTGGCTTAAAGCTCAACATTCAGAAAACCAAGATCATGGTATCTGGTCCATCACTTCATGAGAAATAGATGGGGAAACAGTGTCAGACTTTATTTTTTTGGGCTCCAAAATCACTGCAGATGGTGACTGCAGCCATGAAATTAAAAGACGCTTACTCATTGGAAAGAAAGTTATGACCAACCTAGATAGCATACTGAAAAGCAGAGACATTACTTTGCCAACAAAGGTCCGTCTAGTCAAGGCTATGGTTTTTCCAGTAGTCATGTATGGATGTGAGAGTTGGACGGTGAAGAAGGCTGAGCACTGAAGAATTGATGCTTTTGAACTGTGGTGTTGGAGAAGACTCTTGAGAGTCCCTTGGGCTGCAAGGAGATCCAGCCAGTCCATCCTAAAGGAGATCAGTCCTGGGTGTTCATTTGAAGGACTGATGTTGAAGATGAAACTCCAATACTTTGGCCACCTGATGTGAATAGTTGACTCATTGGAAGAGACCCTGATGCTGGGAAGGATTGGGGGCGGGAGGAGAAGGGGACAACAGAGGATGAGATGGCTGGATGGCATCACCGACTGGATGGACATGAGTTTGGGTAAACTCCGGGTGTTGGTGATGGACAGGGAAGCCTGGCATGCTGTGATTCATGGGGTCGCAAAGATTCGGACATGACTGAGCGACTGAACTGAACTGAACTGAATTAGTTAAGCACCAAACTGTGACAAAGGACCTAAGTCATCCTTTATGACTATTCATCTATTGCTCAAATGTCTATTGAATATCACGTGTTTTCCAAATATTTTACCAAAGCCTACAGATCTCAGGAACATTAAGATGCATTTCCAAGTTTGTGATTAATTATGAAAGATAAATAATCAAAAAGCTTTCAAGCAAGATATGCATGCATGTGTGCTCTGTCATATCTGACTCTTTGCAACTCCATGGAATGTAGCCCACCAGGCTCCCTTGTCCATGGGATTTTCTGGCAATAGTACTGGAGTGGGTTGCCATGCCATCCTCAGGGTATCTTCCCGACCCAGGGATTGAACCCAAGTCTCCTACGTCTTCTTCATTGACCGGCTGTTTCAGTATCACTGAGTCATTTGGGAATCCCCAAACAAGATATATAATAGTATCAATCAATTTCATCCATATTTTTCTGTATCATTTGCAAATATGCTAGCTGATGCTTGTTGATGTTATTTTCAAAACCTTGAGATCTAGCTTCGTCATCTGAAAGTGAAGTTCAAATTTCAAATGATACAGAGCAAAACTCTTTAAAGTCAAATTTAAATCTATCTCTCATCTTACTTTATCTCCTTGTGACTTGTATAAACACTGCTCTCTAACCAAACCAACTGCTCACCATTTCACATGCATATTAAGCTCCCTCTTGCTGCTATGCCACAATTCTGCACAAGCACATTTTTCTTTCCAGGTCTGCAGTTCTCTTACTCTCTTTTCTTTACCTGGCAAATTCCTGTTTCAAGAATGCATTTATAAATACCTACTTTTATGAAGACTTTCTGATTTTCCTAGGCAGAGGGAGCACTTGCCTCTTCCAGTTTTCTAAAACATAGTATATATGCCTCTTCTATATTTAAGAAAGATATTAATCTTTGTACTAACATTTTCTTATGACAAAACTGTATGACAATATGTGAAATGTTCACTTTACTTAATCATTTTTATATTGTATAAATGTGTTTTGCTTTTTATAACTTTCTTTCCGACATATTTGTTCTTGTAGTTTTTAAGATAAATGACAAAGGTTGAATTACTGAGTCAACACTGAGTAATTTTTATATAGTTTCTGTCATATTGTTATTTTGACTGATATTTAAATGCGCTGAAGTGTCTGGAACTTTAAAGAAGCCACTCTTTATGAAACAAAGGGTATTAGTGCCACACAAATAATCACCACATTTCTTTCTATCTTAGTCTTAAGTTTGTTTTTTGATATATAAAGGAAGTTTAATTTAAGATGATAACCATCTGTGTGCTATCTTCCCATCAGCTGTTCTATCTTGCTCATTTTGAAAGTTTGATTTCTCTAAACCAAGAAAGGTTTTATGCAAGAAAGGTTTAATGATGCCCAAATAATACACTTTAACCTTTAAAGCAAATACCTTGGAATTTACATCTTTAGATGATTGTCACATGTCAAAATTTGTATCTTAAAGGATCCAAAGATGCTTCCATTACTCAAAAAAATTTTGACTTCTTTGGAAAAGTCTCTGAAGACATGCTAACAAAAATAATTATTTGACACTTATCTTTCTTTCCTACTAAAAAATTCATCACCTCACTGATAAGTTGAATTGTTGACTGAGTCATTTTCTAATTGCCCAAAGGTTAAACATATCTTCCAATTGTGAATGCTGAAAAAAAGGTGTCTGAATCTGAAGTTCCCAAGGGGGGGGGGTTCTATTATTTTTAAGCATCACTGTAATAAGTACAATCTTCTAGAAGAAAATTATTTATAAGATGACAGAACTCATTTTTTTCATTTATTGTATGACTACCAACAAAATCTCTTTATTGTCTTGGTGCTCTATATTTATTGGCATTTCACAATTTAAAAAAAATTTTTCATATACCTATTTTTCATTTGATTCTTTCATCAGCATTATTCATTGCATTGTAAACAGGTAGTTTTAAAGCATCCTTATTCTACTAATGAAATGGCAACCCACTCCAGTGTTCTTGCCTAGAGAATCCTGTGGACACAGGAGCCTGGTGGGCTGCTGTCCATAGGGTTGCACAGAGTTGGACACGACTGAGGCGACTTAGCATGCATGCATGCATTGGAGAAGGAATGGCAGTCCACTCCAGTATTCTTGCCTGGAGAATCCCAGGGATGGAGGAGCCTGGTGGGCTGCCGTCTATGCAGTCGCACAGAGTCGGACACAACTCAAGCGGCTTAGCACCAGAGAAGCATTCTACTAATGATTCCATGACATTCAAGATATTATTTACTTTGGATGCCAAAAGGACAGTAGATGATGAAACTGAGACTATACTCCAGACTCTTAATTTGTATTTTTAGTCTATTTTTACTTCTCATACTGTCTTCAAGCTGTTAGGATTCCTTATTATCTGAAAATGCCTCCAGAACTTTGAGTTAATTAACCTGACATAGTAGAAGACTTTGTAAATTTCTGTACTTTATAATAAGTGGTCTCATGCCTATAGAGAAATATAATAGGCTTCAGTTTCTAGTACTTTTATATATATTTTTCCATTAGGCAGTATATTATCTATGATAATGAACTCTCTTGTTTTATTACATGTACGAACAACTCAGTAAACTTACTGTACTCAGGGGTTTTAAGCACCTTGAATAGTCTTCTGACTAATTAATTACTGAGCTAACTGCTTGCAGCCCAAAAAAGAAATACTATCTTCCCAAGTCTGATAATACATATATATTTTTTTACCTATGGATAAATATAAAAAATTAAATGCCAAATCTTGCAATCTTGAATTGTTTCAGGACTCTTAAAGCACTTTAGCCACCCAGAAGGCCGATGCTACAAAATGAATTAGGACAATTGATTTATTAAGTTCCTTTCCATTTTTATGCATGTAACATAATGAGTATCTGCAGATAAGGTACTCTAGGGAAACTGCTAGTTAGGATGCTCAGGAAAGTTTGAAGTCTCTAAGGCTGCTTTAGAAAGTTCCATGTTATGCCAGATGGTTTTCCAGAATTCTAAGATTATTATAAGATTCCCAGGAGGCTGTGAGGCAGATCAGAAATTTAGGTAGAGTCTGGATCCCTTCTGCCACCCTGTGTGTACTTTTGACTTTCAGAAACTTGATTTTGATTCAAGTTAGCAAATACTTAACTTCTTATCTACTATGTACCAGACACTTGGTGAGACTGGAAACAACAGTGACAAACCCATAGTCCCTGCCTTCAAGCAGTTTATCCTCTAATAAGAGAAATAGGCAGGTAAACAAACTAAATCTGGTAAGTACAAGAAAAAAATATGTGCAAGACATGGATGGAAAGAAGAGAATAACAAAACTATGGAAGCAATTGCTTTCACACTGAGCTCCGTTTACCTCCCTTCATCACTTGGCACAGTCTGGGGCTGGAAATCAAAATTATTCCACAGAGTGATTCACTGAATTGCAAAGTACCAAATATACATACTTGGATACTTTATATTTCAAATACATTATATTTCCTTGGAATATAACATACTATCTTGAAATCTCAGATCCTGGAGAAAATTGGAATACCCCATCTAAAAGACACTGTTAAACCCTCGACTTTAGAATTAGATACCTGGATGTGTTTCTCTTTTGTTAGCACAATAATTTAAACACAAACCATTAGAGTCTATCTTTGTATAATTTTATCAAATATTTCCTTTGAATGATTGCACAATGTAAGAAATAAGGTGTAAGCCATTGACACAAAAATATATTAATCAGGGACTAGTTGGGAATACAGATACCATGCTAAGTATATTCAATGGAAAGGGATTTAAAAGAGGGGAAGTAGAGGTTTGTGGAATATTTGAAAGGGCTGTAAAAGCAGAGGTCAGGAAAGCTACCACTGCAAATATCAGCTTTTAATAGCACAAAAGTTGAGAAGTTTCAGGACAATTCCAGTAAACCTAGAGTTATAGTCAGCTTGCAGCTGCCACCAACTACTGATCAGAGAGCCTAGAATATACTAAGCACTCAGTAAATAATGGAAGTTATTATTTTGTTGTTGTTGTTATTATCATCATCTTATTTGCTGAGTAAAGCATAAATTATCTGATACTCAGCCTAGTATTTACTCTGAAAATATACTAAATTCAAAATAAAATGACAATTCTTAGGGAAGATAATGAATAAACTGGCTTTTCTTTTCTGGAGAGTGGAAGTGTGGGGACACTAGAGTATTAACGAATCAAGGAGGGATGTGTGGCTGTGTGTGTGAATATTTGAATAATACTTTGTCTCTCCTTGTTTATCCTTCCAAGTCTTCCTCAAATGCTTTGTCATTGACAGACTCTCACTGGGAACAGGGTTCTAAGAGAGAGCAGGGATCTTCCCAACCCAGGAGTTGAACCCAGGTCTCTCTCATTGCAGGTACATTCTTTACCAGCTGAGCCACAAGGGAAGCCCAAGAATACTGGAGTGGGTAGCCTATCCCTTCTCCAGTGGATCTTTGTGATCCAGGAATCGAACTGGGGCCTCCTGCATTGCAGGCAGATTCTTTATCAACTGACATATCAGGTAAGCTCCTAGGAAATGCTATATTGGGTTTATTTTGAATGGATGACAGATTGTCATATGCTTGCCAAAGTTACTCCTAACATATCTACAAATTGAATTGCTAATTCTCTTTTTATTGTTTATCAATATTTCCTTGTTTATATTTTAATTTCAAGAAGAATATATATGGAAAGAAAGGCAAGAATTATTATATAAACGATAAGCCAATTTAAGAGCTGGCACTTTAACTTTGGGTGGGAAAGTGACAGCATTTCAAATGGTTCAAAGCACAAACTAAAATGAGACTAGACCTAGGTTTCAGCTCCATCTTTACCATTTATTAACTGCATACTTTTGAGCAAGATATCTAAACTTTTAAAATTTCATTTTCCACATCTGAAAATGGGGATGTGTGTGGATTTTTGCTCAATCCTGTGCGGCTCTTTGTAACCCCAGGGACTCTAGCCCACCAGGTTCCTCTATCCATGAAATTTTCCAGGTAAGAATACTGGAGTGGGTTGCCATTTCTTACTCCAGTGGATCTTCCTCATTCAGGGATTGAACCCATGTCTCTTGCGTCTCCTGCATCATCAGGCAGATTCTTTACCACTGTACCACCTGGAAAAGCCTGGGAGTAATATTGCCACCTGGGGATAATATCCTTCAAGTTGCTCGACAGATTAAAATAAATAATGTGTAAAGACTACTGAGCAGGGAGCCTGGCATACAGTAAGCACTCAGTAAATAATGGAAGTTACTTTTTTGTTGTTGTTGTTATTATCATCATCATCATCTTATTCGCTGAGTAAAGCATAAATTATCTAATACTCAACCCGGTATTTACTCTGAAAATATATTCAAAATAAAATGGCAATTCTTAGGGGAGATTAATGAATAAACTGGCTTTTTTTCCTGGAGAGTAGGAGTGTGGGGACACTAAATAGAGTATTAGCCAATCAAGGAGGGATATGTGGTTACGTGTGAATATTTGAAAGGCTGTCAAAAACAGCAAGAAAAGCATGTTCAAGCTTATAGATGTGTGAGAATAAGACATTTTTGGGAAACTGAAATAGGTCAGTTTAGCTGAAGTTTAACATTTGATAATGGGAAATGTGTTAGTTAGGTTCTCCAGAGAGACAGAACCAATAAGATCTATACGTATATATGATTTATTATAAGAAATTGGCTCACACAGTTATGGAGGCTGAGAAACCCCACCATCTGCCATCTGCAAGCTGGAGACCCAGGAGAGATATTGACGTAAATTCCAGTTCAAGTCTGAAGGCTTAAGGATCAAGAGAGTTGATCATGAAAATTCCAGTAAAAGTACAGAAGACCTCAGCTACAAAAAAAGCAAAACAACAGAAAACAGTCAGGAAGAATGAATTCTCCCTTATTCTATATTTTATTCTATCTTGGCCTCCAGTGGGTTGATGAAGAAAACTGGCATTGGGGAGGGCAATCAGCTTTACTCAGCCTACTGATGCAAATGTTAATCTCATCCAGAAACACCCTCACAGACATAACCAGAATAATATTTATCCAAACAAGGAAATGGCAACCCACTCCAGGATTCTTGCCTGGAAAATCCCATGGACAGAAGAGCCTGGCAGGCTATATAGTGCATGGGATGGCAAGGAGTATGATATGACTTAGTGACTAAACAAACAACAACAAAAACTATAGACAACTCTATGACCCATCACAGACAGGGGTTGTGGAGAAAGTGTGACACAATGCACATAATTTATCCATAATGAATTGGGCTAAAGAATCTGGATTTTATCTTATAGGCAAATAGGTGTCAATGAATACCTTTTTGGCAGATTAATGACATATCAGATGTGGCTGAAGCAAGATCAGTCTGTTTAGTATGTGAAGAATGAATTATAGGGGGAGAGACTTGAATCAGAGAAAAGAGAATAGAGATAATTAGGCAGCGGTGGTGGGAATGGAGAGGAGAGGATGCCACTTGGCCTGATGTGTACACTTATGTCAAGGTAGAGGTATCTAGTAGACACTATAGATCAGAAGACACATCTAGACTGGGGATTTATAATTGGAAATCATCTGGTTGTAGTATGTCCATGGGAGTGGATAAATACTTTCTAGAAAATATGTAGAATAAGAAGAGAAATGGGCCACAGATGGAACATATGAGGGAAAAGAGGTAAAAACATGGGATGGACGAAGGTGAATAGCAGAATGTGAGCCTGGTTTTAAAGAATAAAAGCTTAATGCACATGGAAGTGGGGGTATGGTGGGGAAAAAAAGCCATGAGGGGGTCCCAGCTACCATCACAGAAAGGAACAAAAGCCATAGCTCAGGGATTTGAATGACTGGTCTCATATAAGTCTCAGAACTTTGTCACTTCCTTATTTTTGTTGTTTGATTTTCCCAGTCCATTTTACCACTGTGATCATCCAGAAGCCATAGAAGGAACGTGTCTCTGTAATTATTTTGAGGTCAGTAAATAGAAGATGTGAAGAGACAGCATTTCCCCTGCAGGAGCCCAGAGGATGGGGTAGGAAAGCTTAACTGAAATGAAAGGAGACAGCCACGCAGAGTTCATGCTCCAAAGGAGAAAGAGCATTAACATTGAACCCAGACTGCCTTTTCCTAAGAGATTGGTTTTAAGATATGAGAATGATTTAAAAAATCCTATAGATTTCCTTCTAGTTATCATGGTAAGAAAGGAGGTAAGTGAGTGGAAACAAATTTTAGTGATGGAAACATTTGGCAGGAATACCCCCCGGTGTCGGTTTTCAGAAACCTCATGGTAATGAAGTACACACAGCAGGGTGAGGGACCTCTAACCCTTTACGTTCAGATTTGTCTGTCCCTGGTGGAGGAACAGAGGCTTCTGGGAATTGAGTTGAAGAAGTAAAGATTCAGGTAACTGCTTGGCAGACATTTATTATTGAAACCACCTTCCTTCCTATTTTACGTATATCTCTCATCAAATAGGAAACCATATCACTACTGACTGTGGAAACCACCTTTCAGTTTAACTCGATAACCTTTGCCCAGAATCAGCTCGCATTGACTTCAGTTTGGAGATAAGAGGCTGTTGCAGTATCTATGATCTCCCTTCAAAACCACACAGAGCATTAGACTGGCACATTTTCATGTAGTAGTCTTATTCCAGAATAAGCATTTTCTCACTTTACAGTGTGACATCTTATTGATATTCCAACAGGACTGTTTCCTCTGTCTTTCGCAGTAACTTCACTGAAATTGTCTGCTAATTTGAGCAGTGTTATTTTTCACCAACTGAATTCTTAGGATGAGTGAAATTTTTTGCTTTATCTCTATTTGAATATTTGATGAATAAAATATTGTGGCTTGACAACATGCTTTTTTGGCTGTTCAGGCTAGCAAATGAAACATTTGTCTCTTACAGGAAAGCAACCTCTTTCCAATACTCCAGTTTTGTTTAGTTTTGCTTTTATAAATGATAGCCTCTCATTTTAACTCAGTGCATTTTGATAAAGCACTGGACTCTTTCTATTTCTCCAAGACCTCATAACTGGATTGTATGGCTATTCTCTAAATTTATTGAAAGAAGTCATATTCACTGTGAATGTCACTTGCTTGATTCTCAAATGTTCAATAGGAACCTGGATTTCTATTTCTACAATGTAGTCCCTGTGCTTCAGTTCCAGCATTAGAAATGTTACCCCATCTCTGCACTATGCTTGGGCTTCTCTCCAACAGCTTGCCCTCTCTGGGTCCCATATTCACTGTCCCTCCTCTTTTTTGTTCTCATTAGCACCCCTCTTTTTCTCCCCTCCCCCAGTTTGCTCTTATGACAATGTTCCATGATGACTTCTTTTCACAAAAGATCTCAGAGATTTCCAAAAGCATTACTGGGTAGAAGCGGGCTGATTTTTTACTTTTATTCATTGGTGAATGAATTTAGGAGTGGGGATTTCCACTAAATCAATATTTATCTATATTCATTGGGGTATATGTAAACACATATAAATGTATAGTATTTCTGTTGTGTGTGTGTGTTAGTTGCTTAGTTAGGTAGTTAAAATAGGGAAAAAATGAGTCTGGAATGGTGGTGGGTGGTGGCTAAAAGACAGAGAAGGGAAAAGCCCAGGAAAATAGAACAAAGGAAGGTCTGAGGACCAGAGTGAGAACCTCAGGTAAAACAAACAGCCCTCCTGGCTAGCCCAGTTTACATAGGCAAGGCTCAGGGGAAGGAGAAAAAAAAAAAAAAAACAGCATAAAAAGAGGAGCCAAAATTGAGCAGGGGTGGGGAGGGCTCTTCTGTTCTCCTGTGTCTTTTGGGTCGGCCCACCCTCATGCCTTGAGGATGCATTTTCCTTTGCTTGCCAAATAAAACTGAGCTGTAACATGGAGCTGTAACACTGGTCTGTCCATCGCTTCAAATTTTTGTTGCAGCAAGACAGAAACTGGGGAAGTTAAGCAAAAGCAATAAGGATTAGAAAGCTTATACACATGCCTGCAGCAATAATAACTAATATCAAATATTGAAAACATGAAAGAGTCCACTCTAAATTGAGTTCTAATTTTGAAAAGTGGAGAGAGGGAAATACTAGACATAAAAATAGTATCCCTTTTTGCTGATAGAAGGCCTCTGTAGAAAAGAGATCATACTTGATTTGGGAAAAAATAACAGAGAACCCAGTTACAACTTCTAGAGAGCACAGTTACAACCAATGGGTAGAAGTCAGTAAGAAGAAAGATTGTGAACCCATATACCTAGGAATGCCATGATAATTTGAAAGGTATAACAATTTGAACTTGTCTTGTGAAATAATGGTCTTCTTCATCACTAGAAAGTTTAAGTAGAGGATGCCGGTTAGCAATGTTGTAGACAGTACTTCTTTATTAAGTACTGACTGGGCTGGACAAAGAAAGATATATTCATTGGGTTCCAAACCAAAAATATGTTTGAATTTCTATGGTTTAAACATAATCAGTGAAGCATAGTGAAAAAGAGTACTAGATTTTGGGTCAGAAAAGCTATCATCAATTTCTGGCTTTGTTATTAATTAGGAATATGACTTTGAGCAAGTCATGTAAGTTTGCTGCTGCTGCTAAATAACTTCAGTCGTGTCCGACTCTGTGCAACCCCACAGATGGCAGCCCACCAGGCTCCTCTGTCCCTCAGATTCTCCAGGCAAGAACACTGGCATGGGTTGCCATTTCCTTCTCCAATGCATGCATGCATACTAAGTCGCTTCAGTCATATCCGACTCTGTGCAACCTTATGGACAGCAGCCCACCAGGCTCCTGGGCCCACAGGATTCTCTAGGCAAGAATACTGGAGTGGCTCACCATTTCCTTCTCCACATGTAAGCTTGCTGAGCCTTATTTGCTTCATCTGTAAATGTTGATAACAGTAATATCAACCCATGGGGAAATGAGAGTAAAATCTGCAAATAAGTTAAGCACCTAGGACATACAGGGTACTGAATGGATCTTTTGGATAATCCATAGCTATTGATTCTGGGCCATTTTTACCCAAACAGCAATCTAAACTAGGAGGAGATGAAAGGTTTTTGCTAAGCCATGAAAGATGCCAGGATTCTTGTCCTCCAGAGGAAAGGAATTCAATCCAGGGCCACTGATGAGGCTTGACTGCTCAGAGCTTTTGTATAATAAAGTTTTATTAAAGTATAAAAGAGATAGAGAAATCTTCTGACACAGGCATCAGAAGAGGGCAGAAAGAGTGTCCCCCTGCTAGTCTTTAGCCAGATGTTATATAGCTACTAGTATATTGTCACCCTGCTTATTTAACTTATATGCAGAGTACATCATGAGAAACGCTGGGCTGGAAGAAACACAAGCTGGAATCAAGCTTGCCAGGAGAAATATCAATAACCTCAGATTCGCAGATGACACCACCCTTATGGCAGAAAGTGAAGAAGAACTAAAGAGCCTCTTGATGAAAGTGAAAGAGGAGAGTGAAAAAGTTGGCTTAAAGCTCAACATCCAGAAAACTAGGATCATGGCATCTGGTCCCATCGCCTCATGAGAAATAGATGGGGAAACAGTGGAAACGGTGTCAGACTTTATTTTTTGGGGCTCCAAAATCACTGCTGATGGTGATTGCAGCCATGAAATTAAAAGACGCTTACTCCTTGGAAGGAAGGTTATGACCAACCTAGATAGCATATTGAAAAGCAGAGACATTACTCTGTCAACAAAGGTCCTTCTAGTCAAGGCTATGGTTTTTCCAGTAGTCATGTATGGATGCGAGAGTTGGACGGTGAAGAAAGCTGAGCACCGAAGAATTGATGCTTTTGAACTGTGGTGTTGGAGAAGACTCTTGAGAGTCCCTTGGACTGCAAGAAGATCCAACCAGTCCATCCTAAAGGAGATCAGTCCTGGGTGTTCATTGGAAGGACTGATGTTGAAGCTGAAACTCCAATACTTTGGCCACCTCATGCGAAGAGTTGACTCATTGGAAAAGACCCTAATGCTGGCAAGGATTGGGGGCAGGAGGAGAAGGGGACGACAGAGGATGAGATGGTTGGATGGCATCACTGACTCAATGGACATGGGTTTGGGTAGACTCCACGACTTGGTGATGGACAGGGAGGCCTGGCGTGCTGTGATTCACGGGGTCACAAAGAGTCGGACGCGACTGAGCGACTGAACTGAACTGAACTGAACTGAGCAGTCTGCTAATCAGAGAAAGGAAATGTCTCAAAACTCAGAGACTGGCACCAGGCCCCTCACCCACAACATGCATTTTGAGATAACATTGGCATAAGGTGGATTGTCCCTGGCCATAAAATGATTGACATGAATCTTGAAGAAAGGCAGGTTTTCAAGCAAAGACATGGTCTCATTAACATAGCTTAAGAGAACATTTGCATGAGTAAAACATACTGGTTTGTCAAATAGGTTCTGGGTCTTAGGTGAATGGACTTGAAGACAGAGTCTAGGGTAAATACATAGTTCATTAACATAGCTTACAAAAAACATTTCCATAAGATAAACGCAGTGGTTAGCTCAAGGTTTGAGAAAAGTTGAGTTCACGTGGAACCAGGTGTCATCATGGCAACAGAGAATTTTAAAAGAAACCACGCGGTTTTTCTTTTTCTAACCCTGTCTGCGCCAAGATCAAATTGTCAAAATCATAACAAGCAGTTACGCTGTGACTTTAGTTCAGATGTCAGTTACTAAATTAACCAATATACAGCAGAAATGCATTAAGAACATAGTTTACATAGATCTGTTAAGTGCTTACTAGGAGTCAGACAGTGAATCTCATCCCCTAATACATTTAGAAAACAAATAACAAGCCCTGAGGTAGCATGCAAAATAATGAATTAAGATTTTAAAGTGCACTTCAAATTTTGGCTGCTTTTCTCTAAATTTAAAATTAATCTTACTCTGGCTTTCCACATCTTCCTGGTGAAGATTATTGCAGCAAGGGAGCATCCTGCCTAATTAGTTTAAAATTGTATCTTTGTTGGAAGTATATTAATATGTATTATACCACTGCTGTCCTCAAAATGAAAATAATCATTTTACCCAGTTTTCTTCTTTTTATCTGACTGAATTTTTACATATCTTTTTTTCTCTTAAATTTACACAAATGCTTAAGGGAGAATTTTAGCATAAGTTCATATGTCCTCAGCAAATCTGTCAGGAAACATGTTAATAAAGAAAAATTTTCAGTTTTTTTTTTTTTTAAACATGGGTAAGACACATCAGACACAATTATTTTTAAATCCTTTTAAATTGAAGACTGTATCAGTTGGGGCTCAGTCAGGAAACAGACACCACATTAATTTGAATAGGAAATTTCATTTGAAGAATTATTAGTCAATTAATAGGAGATTAACTACTAAGTGTTGAAGATAATTCTTAAAAAAATACAAGAAAAAAGGCAGATACAAGGAACAGACAGTACCCTGAGGACTAATGCAGAATACTCAAGGGAGGAAAAAATTTACAAGAGGCATCCTCAAGAATGAGATCTAGATCTCACTGCAAGAGTGGCTGTGGCTGTGGTCTCCTGGATGGTTGAGATGTAAGTAGGGGTGCCACAAGCTGAGACTGGTAAACAAAAAATGGCCCACTGGCCTGCCCACAAAGCATTCCAGGAAACTGCCTTCTGGGGGGCTATTGAAGACTCCAGGCAAACAGCCCGTTTGGGGCACTTTCAAGACTGGCTGGGAAAGCAGTTGTGGCAACAGTGGAACTTGCTGGGAACCCCACTGGGCTCAAACAAACCCCAGCTTGCAGTAAATTTCATGGGAAACCACTGGTGGAAAATTCTGAAAAGGCAGAATATTACACCTGCTGGAACTGCGCTGAACTCCCTAGAAATACAGCCACGGTATCAGTAAAACTCCCTGGGAGGTAAACACCACTGGGTGCCCTACATGCTGACCAGCACTGCAGCAGCAAGAAAGGAAGAGCTCAGTAGGGTGAGAGGCAGAAGCCCCTTCCTCTGTAATGTCCCTCCAGCATCCTCTGCTGACAGAGTTTCACATCATGCCAGCTGGCGAGAGGAATGTTTACAGGATCTGACTCTGGTATCGCGAAGCAGGGCAATAAAGGATGGATTTGTTGCTGAGAGGCAAAACATTGAAAACTGGCACAGAGGTCATTAATAACTTTTATCTCTCGAAATCTGGGTTGCTTGCAATGAATTATGCAAATTAACAGAAGTCTGAAAACTGAAAGGTAGAATAAACTTAGAGTTAAAGTAAGAATGCAGAATACAGGTAATACTGTGTATACTAAAGGATCAACCTTCTGAAAGAGAAGTTTTGCCTTTGCTCCCAGCCCCTGAAAGGGAACTTCTAGGCATTTACAATGTTCTACCTGATAAATGTCTTTTGGGGGTCCCTGGATCACCCCAGACAGTCTATGCCAATGATGTGACTTATGGTGGAGGCCTTATGTCAAGCAGAATTGGCTTGACTTCTGGAGGTGCTGGAGGCTAAGGTCAGCCAGGCAAGCAGTAAGCCATGTCTATGGATTTTCCCCCAGGAAAGATTCTAGACACCGAAAACTGTGTGAACCTCTGTGGCTGGTAATATCCTGTTCTTGTTGTCACACATCACTGATGAAAGAAATAAGTGCCATCCACACAGCTCCACTGTGACAGGAGAAATGGAAGCTTCACACCTGATTTTTCTTGGCTCCTGTTGCATGTGCCGTTTCCTATTCCTGATTTTAATCTGTGTCCTTTGACTGTAATAAACCATAACCATGAGACTCAGGAGACGCAGGTTCGATCCCTGGGTTGGGAAGATCCCCTGGAGAAGGAAATGGCTACCCACTCCAATATTCTTGTCTGGAGAATCCCATGGACAGAGGAGCCTGGCAGGCTACATTCCATGGGGTTGCACAGAGTTGAACACGAATAAAATGACTTAGCACAGTACAGCAGCACATGAGTGTAATAGCATAAGTTCAAGGGGAAAGAGGAATCACTGACCTTCTATTAGCTATCTGTTTATCATATTTACTGGCTATCTATTGCTACATAATATTCACTACAAAACTTAGCAGTTTAAAACAACACATGTATATTATCTCACAGTTTCTGCAGGTCAGGAATCCAGGCCTAAGCCCTCTGCTTCAAAGCGTCTTACAAGGCTAAAACAGTGCAAGTTGAGGCCACGGTCTCAACTGAAGGCTCGAATGTTTCCAAGCTCACTCACGTTTCTGAAAAGATTCATTGTCTCAAGGGTTGTTGTACTGAGGGCCTCATTTCCTTACTGGCTGTTGGCTGGAATCCACCCTTAGCTCTGTGCCACATGGTCTCGCCTATGGCAGTTCAAAACATGGCATCTTGCTTCATCAAAGCAAGCACAGGAGAAGAGCCAGCAAGAGAGTACCAACAAGATAAAGCCACAGTATTTTATGGTATTATTTTGCAATTGACATCCCGTCTTTTTGCCATATTCTATCGGTTGGAAGCAAGTCACTAGGTTCAGCTCATACACAAGGGACAGGACTCCATTAGAGAATGAGGAGATTGAGGTCATTGGGAGCCATGTCAAAAGCTGCCTACCACAATCTTAGGAGGATTGATTAAAATAATGGCTGTGAAAATATTTAACTTAGAATGTATTTTTACAATGATTAGAGTTATTAGTCCACAAAGTACAGTTTTTGCTCTGATCTTTAATTTGAATTCCTATCCTAGTAAATTACCTTTTTCTCCCATCTTATTGTATAATTGGAAGTTGACTTGGCTGAGGCCAGGTTCACTCTAGGGATTAGAGCCCTGCCAAATCCCTGAACACCAGGCACTAAAGTTGATGTAATTATTTCTAGTGTCAGGCACTGCAGATTACTATGTAGCTTGATTCCCCATTACTGTCTTATTTGTTGGCTTTGTCTCCGGCTCTGTTTCAGAGCCAACCATTTGCTGAGCTTCTGGGGTCCACACCTCGTGTGCTATGCCAAATTCCTATGGTCAGCCTTCTGTGAAAGTGCCATACTTGACAGAGGATTTACTCCTCCCTAATTAAATGTGTGTTCTGGGATCTGGGAAGGTTTATATCATGCTACATTCCAAACCAGGCTTGACCAGGGTTCTATAATTAGACCATGATGACTTTGTGAAAAGTGTGTGACCCCAGCATTTTCACTATTTTAGGATAGAGAAGTAAGGGATGATTCAGTGAAATTACTGTGCACGTGCGCGCGCACACACACACGCTCTATGGAAATGGATGAGCATGGGCATTTAAGAAAAAAATAACTGGTTCTGAAACAAATGTTTATGTCTTAATTGAGAAATCTGATCATGGAAACTAAGAATGCCCATGAAGTTGGAAAGATTATTTAGCAAAGGAAAATATTCATAATGATTAATGGTTTTTCTGTAAAGACTGAACTCTGTTTCCTATGTTATTGGAATTTTATCATTCTTAAGGTCAATTTCATTAACTCCACTCTCTTTTGGTCAAGCTAGACAACTGTTCTCCATAACACAAAAGGAATTTATAATGTGCACTAGTTTATGAAGAGTCAGTTACATAATTGGACCTTTACATTCATATGGAGCTCCTTAGGTTAACCAGCAGTTGTTAGAGCATAATCCTCTGTGAGCTTAAGTTCTACCCAAATTTTAGAGCTTCCTTTGATTCATTGAATGATTGTAATAATTTTAACAGTGCTTCCCAGTCCTAGCTCAAACTGCAAACAATCATTTCATATAATCTTAGAGCAGGTTTCTGATTCTTTAAGTTATAAATGACAAAGGTTCAAACTCTGGCAAGGCTTTAAAAATGTTTACAAGGAGATTTTCCAATTCTGCTTCTCACTGCATGGTTTTGCCTTTCTAGACCTAATATTACAAGGGGTTACAGGAAAGATGCTTCCATTATTGAGAGGCACATATGACTGATTAATGAAAAATTGAATCCTACTAGAATCCTTTCAACCTTCCAAGAATCCACATCAAATTACTTCAGTAGACAAGCTTATAGTTACCAAACAACCAATAAAACTAAGAATGATTCACTTCTTTCTTGAAAAGAGCCCTGTCCAACATTTTCTTCACATACCTAAGACTGTACCTCCCCAAACTGTTGTAGGCAGACTTCTAAGATGACCTTAAAATTCCCACCCCCACATCCACTCCATGCCTGCAGGCTCCAGGGTACACATGCTGTAATTTTCTCCCCTTGAGTGAGCATGGAGCATACAAATAAGACTGATGTTACTTCCATGATTTGGTTACATTTTATAGCAAAGGGAAAGAAATTTTAACAGATGTGATTAAGCTCCCTAATCAGTTAACTTTAAGTTAATCAAAAGGGAGATTATAATAGGTGGTCCTACCATAACAGGTGAGCCCTTTAAAAAACAGGCTAGAGAGGTAATAGACTAGAAATAGCAGATACTCTCTCTCTTCTCCATTCCTGGCTTTGAAGAAGCAAACAGGCATGACATTTATGGCTGCAAGAAATTGGATTCTGCCAGAAAACACATGAACTTTGAAGAAGATCTCAAGACTCAAACCCTGGATGTGACCACAGCCCCAGCTGATACCTTGATTTCAGGTTTATAAGACCATAAGCCACAAATTCAACTTATGCCACACTCAGACAGTTGACCTATAACTGTGAAGTAATAAATACATGCTTTAAGTGCCTAAATTTATGGTAATTTATTATGCAATAAAGGGATAACTAATATAGACTTTGATATCTGAAAGTGAGATACTACTATTAAAAAATACCTAAAACGTGGGTGTGACTTTGGTATGGGACAGTGGGTGAAAACTAGAGTAGTTCTAGAGAACATGATAGAGAATACATAAATAGCCTTCAACAGACTGTTAGCGTTATTACAGACCATAGAAGCACTGTTGCTGAGGGTTTAGAGAAGCGAGGAACATGTTATTGGAAGCTGGAAGGAGAATCCTTGTTATGAAGTGGCAGAAAACTTAGCCAGGTTTTCTCCTGGAGTATGTGGAAAACAGGACTTGTAAACAGTGTAACTGGTTATGTAGGTGAGATGATTTCCCAACAAAGTATTGAAGTTGCTGCCTGGTATCTTCTTGAGGCTTAATGTAAAAGGTGAGAGGAAAGATACATTGAGAAGACAATTCTTAAACAAAGGAGCTAGGACCATATTATTTTCAAAATTCTCAGCCTCTCTGGATGGCTAAAAATTTGGTAGTCAGAAATGTCAGCTGAACCTGTGGCATGCAGAAAGCGCTGAGTGTGATTGTACAACCTTTGGCTAAAAAGTTTCCGAAAGACCAAAAAGTCAGAATATTCACTCACACTAAGGGCCCTTTATTAGATCCTCATAGACCCCCTCAGTAAAACCAGAGGCCTCTAGGAAATTTAAGAGTGTTTGAATTTCAGCCATTTTAGCAGGACCCAATGAGAGAGAAGGGACTATCTTTAAAAGATTTTTGGGTGTGGCTTTTGTTCAATGGAGTGAAACCCAGTGAAAATCCATGCAAGATCCTCAGAGTCCTTAAAAAAAATTGTTTCAGCAGAAACACTGCAAGCATGGACTAAAACAGGAAAAGTAATAAAGGAGGCTGTCAAAATCCCAAGATTCTGCTGGAAACAAGCAGGATAGTGCAACCATTCTGCTGAAAACACGTTCACTCATGTAAAAGGAATGATGACTCAGCAGACAGAATGAAGAGCCCCAAAGGTCAATCTGAAAGCCATGGAGGATCATTCCTAGGTTTTGAAAACTAATCAAGGATCTCTGGCTGGACTTCAGAGCAGACATGGACTAGTGATTCTTTTCTACCTTCCATATCCCCTCTTAAAACAAAACAAAACAAACAAAAAATTAGAATATTTATAGCTATTATGCTATGCCTGTCTCACCATTGTGCATTCACCACTAGGGGTTGATAACCTGTCTCTATAGTTTTATAGGTGTGCAGATGGAGAGGAATTGAGCCCCAGAGATTAAGAGAGTATATCTTAATATTTAAGAGATTACATTTTACATGTACTTAAGAAATTACACCTGGGAGCCTCAAGCTCACCTGGATGATTTGGATGATGAGATTTTGAACTCTGAGCTGATGCTAAAATGGAATGAGACACTTGGAACCTTTGGAAAAGATTAATGAACTTTGCATGTGCGAGGAAAGTGAATCGTTAGGGCCAGAATTTGGACTGCTGTAAGAAAAATTTTTAAATTGCTCCTTTAAATGTGAAAACTGTGATTATGATGACTGTCATCCTTATTATTAGATTACATTACATAATGATTTTTGCAGATGCAATTAAAGTTCTCAATCAGTTGATCTTACATTAATCTGAAGGGAAATTATCTTGGCTGATCCTGACCTAATCTGGTGATTTGCTTTAAAAGAGGGTCTAGGGGCTTCCCAGGTGGCACTAGTGGTAAAGACCATGCCTGCCAATGCAAGGCACATAAGAGATGAAGGTTTGATACCTGGGTCGGGGTGTTCCCCTAGAGAAGGGCATGGCAACTCATTCCAGTATTCATGCTTGGAGAATCCCATGGACAGAGGAGCCTGGCAGGCTATGGTTCATAGGGTTGCAAAGACTCAGACACAACTAAAGCGACTTAACACACATACACAGAGGTCAGAGAGTTTCTCCTATTGGTCTTAAAAAATGAGGAACTATGTTTTCCCTCATAGCTCAGTTGGTAAAGAATCTTCCTGCAATTCAGGAGACCCCAGTTTCATTGCTGGGTTAGGAAGATCCCCTGGAGAAGGGATAGGCTACCCATTCCAGTATTCTTGGGCTTCCCTTGTGACTCAGCTGGTAAAGAATCCACCTGCAATGTGGAAGACCTGGGTTCGATCCCTAGGTTAGGAAGATCCCTGGAGAATGGAAAGCCTACCCACTCTAGTATTCTGGTGAGAATTTCATGGACTGTATAGTCCATGGGGTCGCAAAGAGTGGGACATGACTGAGTGACTTTCACTTTCATGTTGTGAAAGAATCCATGAGAGGGCAAGGTAGCAAGGACCTGAGGCTGGTCTCAAGTTATGGAGAACAGCCCTAGCCGAGAGCTAGCAAGAACATGGGGTCCTCAGACTCATAAATGAAAAGAACTGAATTCTCACAACAACCATACAAACTTGGACACAGGACCCTGAGTTCCATAAAGGAAGGCAGCCTGGCTGACAACTTCATGGCAGCCTTGTCAAACCCTAGCAGAAGACCCACTTAAGCTGTGCCTGAACTCCTGACCCAAAGAGATTGTAAATGTATTAATAAATGTATGTTGTCTTAAGCACCTGCATTTGGGGTAATATATTACAATAGCACTAGACAACTAGTTAGTCAGAGTTCAGCCAGAGAAGCAGAAGCAGTAGGATGTTGCTTATGTAGTTGAGATGGCTAGCCAAGCAAGTCTGAAATCCATAGACCGGGCAGGCAGGAAGGGAAGGGCAGGAATTCTTTATCAAATGTACTGAAACTGTTTTCTTCACTTTGTGGTTTGTCTTTTCATCTCCTGATGAAATTGATCCTTCTTTTTTTCCTTTATATTTAGTGCCTTTGTGTTCTATTATCTTTTCCTAGTCCAGTGTAGGTGAAGACAGTCACCCATGTTTCCTTCAAAAAACATTATTATTTCACCTTTCGCATTTTGATATATACTACATCTGGGTTTAAGTTTATTTATGTTAGGAGGTAATGTCAATATTCATTGTTTTCCAAATGGATATTCAATTTATCTGATGCTATTTCTTAAGAAGATTTTAAAAATTATATATAAGTTATGTGTTTGTCATAAATTATTAGCTGGTTATATATTTCTAGAGTTTCTATAATGTACCATAGGTCTATCTGTCTATCTTCTTGTCAGTATCCACTGTCTCAATTACTATGGTTTTGTAACATATTTTGATAACTGTTAGTATATATCCTCCAGCTTTGTTATTATTAAGATTGCTTAATCTTTATTGTTAAGATTGCTATTATTACCACTGGTCCCTTGAATTTTCATATCAATTTTGGAATCAGTTTGTCAATTTCTACAAAATAATTCTGGAATTTTTGATTGGTTTTTCACTAACTCAAGATAAATTCAGAGATACTTGTATCTTTATAATATTATGTCCATAAAAGTGGTCTATCCTTTCATTTATTTAGCTACTCTTTCAATTCTCTCAATGTTTTTTCAATTTCTGGTACTGTGGTCTTGCCTATCATGTTTTTAGATTTCGAGGCACTTTATGCTTTTGATGTCACTATAACTAGTATAATTGATTCTTTAATTTTCTATTACCTTTTTACTTGTCTATAGTTACACAATATAGTTATATGCATTGGCTTTGTATCAGTGTCTTTGTTACACTCAGTTATTACTTCTAATGTTTTAGCTATAAGTTCTTTTGGATTTTTCTTCATGATAGTATTGAAGAACTGTTTGTTGCGTTGAAGATACCAAAAATGAGGAAACAGTGAGACTCCCTGGTTACAGGACGGTATACTTTTCTTTTTTTTGGACAGGGAAACATATAAGTACAGATAAAATTACAATAACTGTAAGGAAATCATATTACATATTAATAAAAAAGCTGTGACAAACCTAGACAGCATATTTTAAAGCAGAGATATCAGTTTGATGACAAAGATCCATGTAGTCAAAGCTATGGTTTTTCCAATAATCATGTGTGGATGTGAGAATTGGACCATAAAAAAGGCTGAGTGCCGAAGAATTTTTACTTTCAAATTGTGGTGTTGGAGAAGACTCCTAAAAGTCGCTTGGACAGTAAGGAGATCAAACCAGTCAATCCTAAAGGAAATCAATCCTGAATATTCATTAAAATGACTGATGCTGAAGCTGAAGCTCCAATACTTTGGTTACATGATGTGAAGAGCCAACTCATTGGAAAAGACCCTCATGCTGGGAAAGACTGAAGGCAGGAGCAGAAGGTGACAACAGAGGATGAGATGGCTTGATGGCATCACTGCTTCAATGGACATGAGTTTGAGCCAACTCCAGGAATGATGAAGGACAGGGAAGCATGGCATGCTGCAGTCCATAGAGTTGCAAAGGGTCAAACATATCTTAGTGACTGAACAACAAGCTTCATAAGCCCCTTTGTGAACGTGAAAGTGAAAGTCACTCAGTCATGTCCCACTCTTTGAGACCCCATGGACTATACAGTCCCTGAATTCTCCAGGCCAGGATACTGGAGTGGGTAGCCTATCGCTTCTCCAGGGGATCTTCCCAACTCAGGGATAGAACCCAGGTCTTCCGCATTGCAGGCAGATTCTTTACCAGCTGAGCCACAAGGGAAGCACAAGAATACTGGAGTGGGTAGCCTATCCCTTCTCCAGGGGATCTTCCTGACTCAGGAATTGAACCGGGGTCTCCTGCATTGCAGGTGGTTCTTTACCAACTGAGCTATGAGGGAAGCCCCATAAACCCCTTTGCTATATCTAAATTCATACATACCTTTTAATATTGATAGTACTGTACTCCCTGTGATATCATCTTTTGCCTTCCAATATATTTACCAAATAGCAGTTAATATTTACTTATTGCCTAAATGTTAAGTGGAAAAGAGAACACCTATCAGGTTGGCTCTCTTTGCATAACAGGCCATCTTCTTCCTTTTTTCCCCCATGTTTTTTAAGTATTTTATATGACTTCGCTGTTCTCAGAGGTCTTTAATCACATTTCATAATCAACGAAAAAGAGCATGGAAAGACTTGTATTGTTCAGATGTTTTGACTAAGGTTAAGTGAGACTAGAGAGTCTGCTGGAGACATCCTGATAATTATCACATTGTCTGTTATGGTGGTTACCACAGCAGTCTGCCTCATGCCTCCTCTTCACAAAATTTCATGTGCTAGCTCTTTACTCAATTTTAAAAAACAGCAATAAACAGCTATTTCTCAGAAACAAGTGACTGGAAACTAACACTTGGCAAATTCATGGCTCAACTTTAATTCCCCGACTCCCCTTTTTTTTATTAACTAGACTGCTGTACTTAAAATTAAATCCTCTCCTGGGCTCACAGCTGATACTGCAAACACTGCTAATTGGGCAGACTGAAGTGTGAAACTAAATATATATGTTGTCATTTTACTCAACAGTTTATGGAAAATGTATTGCAGGTAAATCAGCAGGCGTTAGCAAAGCTTTCGAGAAAGTAAACATGAGCATATTAAACCTCATGATGGATATGTTTTCCTGCCAGAGCAAAGCAAGCATCTGACTTTTGTAACCATTACTGAAGCAGCATAGATTTGTCATTCTGAAAACAAGTGGGGCTTTTACCTTACACAATTTTGAATGTTTTGATTGATATTTGGATAATAGCCTTCCCAACCTTTTTTTTTTTTTTTTTCCCTGCAGCATTTTGTCCTTTCTGATGAAAAGATAGGCTCGATAAAGGTCAGAAATGGTATGGACCTAACAGAAGCAGAAGATATTAAGAGAGGTGGCAAGAATACACAGAAGAACTGTACAAAAAAGATCTTCACAACCCAGATAATCACGATGGTGTGATCACTCACCTAGAGCCAGACATCCTGGAATGTGAAGTCGAGTGGGCCTTAGAAAGCATCACTATGAACAAAGCTAGTGGAGGTGATGGAATTCCAGTTGAGCTATTTCAAATCCTGAAAGATGATGCTGTGAAAGTGCTGCGCTCAATATGCCAGCAAATTTGGAAAACTCAGCAGTGGCCACAGGACTGGAAAAGGTCAGTTTTCATTCCAATCCCAAAGAAAGGCAATACCAAAGAATGCTCAAACTACCGCACAATTGCACTTATCTCACATGCTAATAAAGCAATGCTCAGAATTCTCCAAGCCAGGCTTCAGCAATACGTCGTGAACTGTGAACTTCCCCATGTTCAAGCTGGTTTTAGAAAAGGCAGAGGGACCAGAGATCAAATTGCCAATAGCCTCTGGATCACTGAAAAAGCAAGAGAGTTCCAGAAAAACATCTATTTATGCTTTATTGACTATGCCAAAGTCAAAGCCTTTGACTGTGTGGATCACAATACACTGTGGGAAATTCTGAAAGAGATGGGAATACCAGACCATCTGACCTGTCTCTTGAGAAACCTGTATGTAGGTCAGGAAGCAACAGTTAGAACTGGACATGGGATAACAGACTGGTTCCAAATAGGAAGAGGAGTCCATCGAGGCTGTATATTGTCACCCTGCTTATTTAACTTATATGCAGAGTACATCATGAGAAACGCTGGGCTGGAAGAAACACAAGCTGGAATCAAGATTGCCGGGAGAAATATCGATAACCTCAGATATGCAGATGACACCACCCTTATGGCAGAAAGTGAAGAAGAACTAAAGAGCCTCTTGATGAAAGTGAAAGAGGAGAGTGAAAAAGTTGGCTTAAAGCTCAACATTCAGAAAACTAAGATCATGGCATCTGGTCCCATTGCCTCATGAGAACTAGATGGGGAAACAGTGGAAACGGTGTCAGACTTTATTTTGGGGGGCTCCAAAATCACTGCTGATGGTGATTGCAGCCATGAAATCAAAAGACGCTTACTCCTTGGAAGGAAGGTTATGGCCAACCTAGATAGCATATTGAAAAGCAGAGACATTACTCTGTCAACAAAGGTCCTTCTAGTCAAGGCTATGGTTTTTCCAGTGGTAATGTATGGATGTGAGAGTTGGACTGTGAAGAAAGCTGAGTGCTGAAGAATTGATGCTTTTGAACTGTGGTGTTGGAGAAGACTCTTGAGAGTCCCTTGGACTGCAAGGAGATCCAATCAATCCATCCTAAAGGAGATCAGTCCTGGGTGTTCATTGGAAGGACTGATGTTGAAGCTGAAACTCCAATACTTTGGCCACCTCATGTAGGGAGTTGACCCATTGGAAAAGACCCTGATGCTGGGTAGGATTGGGGGCAGGAGGAGAAGGGGACGACAGAGGATGAGATGGTTGGATGGCATCACTGACTCGATGGACATGGGTTTGGGTAGACTCCGGGAGTTGGTGATGGACCGAGAGGCCTGGCATGCTGCAATTCATGGGGTCGCAAAGAGTCGGACATGACTGGGTGACTGAACTGAACTGAACTGAACTGATTGTCTCAAAAGGAGTGCCAAATAACTCCTATAAAGTTATTTCAATATACAGTTTTAAACGCCTTTCATTGTGTTGATTATACAGGAGGAACTTGTGAAATATGTGTCTAATGGCCAAAGCAACAGTATATTTCACTTTGTTTTTCATTCTGGAGCCTCAGTGAGATAGAAGCATTGGAAATCAGGTAACTAAATACTTAAATCAGATATGACTAAATGGCTGAGCAACTAAACATAACACAGCAGATACTTAGAAAAGAAAAACCTCATTAGAGTTTCTTTGGGACCCAGGGTGATATCTACTTATGTTGCAGAAACCAGTACCCAAGAACCAAAGCGTCACACTTGGAAAGTTGAAGAACTCAGGTTTATTATGCCGTTGGGCCCAGAGGAGTTAACGCTCCATGATCTGAGGCCTGAACAAAGGTGTTACAAAGTTTTTATACCTGGACAGGAATGATTAATCAGGTTTGCAGGGGTTGGGTGATTGTAAAGAGCAGGACAAGGGTGAATGAGATAAGCTCCACATAAGACTATGTAACCTATATGATCCAACTTTGCAAGAAGCAAGCTGAGTTACAGAGGCAGAATGAGCAGGAGATTATGTAAAATTTTAACTTTTTACCTTCATTATCACCCTTTTGATGCTTCTATCACTCATTGTAGAAAGCATTATCTCATGTTTTGGTAGGACATTCCGAGCTCCCCATCATTTAGGGGGCTATATTGAACTATTACCATTTGTAACTTTATGGATTCAATTTGAGATGTTATGAACTGGGTAATAGCATTGAGAATACAAGGGCCAAAGAAGAGTGTCACAAAGAACATAAAGAGAGGACCGATTAAAGGGAGAAGCCAGAATGCCCAGCTCCAGACATTGTTCCAATTACCCCAGGAATTTGCTAGTTCCTCTCTCCTTTTCATGATTCATTCCCTTAGCTATTGGGCCATGCCCCTGACTATTCCTGATTGGTTTACATAAAAGCAGCATTCTTCATTCAAGAAGAGACAGAGTCCTCCCTTTTCAGCTGTCAGTAGGTCTAGTCCTCTCCTATTCGATAAAACCACCTCAGCCAGAGAATCTAGTTGGTCCTGTAAGGCCACTAAAGATTTGGCTACTCTCTCTACATTGTCTATGAAGTCCTTGGATAGTGTATGGTAGAAGGTAGTTGATGAAGCAATTTTTCCTAGTCCTATACCTATCATAGTTGTAATTCCCACACCAACTAAGTAGGGGTTGAAACTGGATGGCTCTTTTTGACTGTGTATGTGCCCACTCATCCTCCCACAAACACAATACGGGGCCACCTTCATCAAGGCTAATGTAGTCTTGAGGGTCCGATTAATGCATTTCACTTTTCCGGAGCCCTGTGGCCTGTAAGCAGTGTGAAGCTTGCGCTGCCTGTCTTGGATGAAACTGCTTCCATCAGTGAACAGTTCCAGTTCTGGGTTCTGGAGAGGAATGTCCATCAGGTCCGGCCTGCTCAAGTAAATTTCATCTATGACCTCCTCACAGTTATGAGCAGGGGTTCCACTTCCATAGGTAAATAGGTGGCAGGGTTCAGCATCCGCACAGTCTCCAGTTGGACCCGTGGGTTTTCACAAAGCAGTCCTTGATAGTGAATTATCCTGGCATTGGTCAGTCACTTATGCCCCTGGCTGTTCATCAGGGCAGTAACAGCATGGGGAATCTTTACATTTATATTTTGTCCTTGAGTAAGCTTATCTGCTTCCCTGACCAAAACCATAGGGGCAGCTAATACCTGGAGGCATGGCAGCCATCCTGCGACCACTGGATCCAGTAGTTTGGACAGGTATGCGACCAGGCACTGCCATGGCCCAGCTGTCTATGTGAGGACCCCCAGTAAAGTGTGATTTTTCTCATGTACAAAGAGGTTAAAGTTCCGTGTCACATCTGGCAGCCCTAATGCTGGAGTGCTGCTCAAGAGTCTCTTTATCTCCTTGAAGTCCTCTTCCTGTTCAGGTCCCCACTCCAAGGGGTCCTTACCAGACCCTGATGTGGCTTTAAACAAAGGCTTATCAATTTCAAGAAACCCGGTATCGAGATCCAGCAGGATCCGGCAGCCCCGAGGAACTCATGGACTTCTTTTTTGGTGTTCCGCCGAGGTATTGAACAGATGTCTTGCTTCCTCTCATGTCTGAGCGCCCGATGTCCTTTTGAAATGACAAACCCCAAGGTACTTGACTCCTGTCTGCAGATCTAAGACTTTTTCCATGACACCTTGTGCCCTGTGGTGGAGAGTAGAGCCAACAGGGCTTTGGTGCCTCTCCAGCAGTCCCCTTGGGTGGGACTGGTTGCAACAGGTCATCCACATACTGGAGTAGGATGCAGCTGAAAGTTTCTTCGGGAAAGGCAGCAACGCCTGGAGCCAGGGCTTCACCCAACAGTGTAGGTGAGTTTTTCAAGGCTTGTGGCAGTTGGGTCCAAGTCAGCTGTATCTTTCTCCCGGTATGTGGGTCTTCCCATTGAAAGGCAAACAAGGGCTGGCTGGCTGTTGACAGTCGGTGGCAGAAGAATGCGTCCTTGAGATCGAGGCAGGTGAACCAGCTTGCCTGAGGGGGTTAGGGACTCAGGAGAGTGTAGGGATTTGGGACCACTAGATGAATGATATTCACTGCCTTGTTGACGGTGCTGGGGTCCTGGACAGGGCGGTAATCATTCCCTCCAGACTTTTTGACTGTTAAGAGCAAAGTGTTCCAAGGAGGCTGATGTTCAGTTAGGATCTCGGCATCTCACAGGCGCTGGATGTGGTTCTGAATTCCCGGGCATGCCTCCGGTGGTACTGGATACTGCTTCTAACAGGAGTGGCTCCTGGCCTCAGGTCCACTACAATGGGGGCATGGTTTTTGGCCAAACCTGGGGGCCTCTTCTCTGCCCAGACATCAGGGAATTCTTTTAACAGTCTGGGGGGATTTATTTGTTCCCTCCCTGAGGAATAGAGATGCCATTCATCTTCCCTGGGCATGGTCACAGCCATCACCAGAGCCAACTGTCTCCCCAGGTTGAGGCTTTCAAGCTTTCTGGGGGCAAAGGTGATTTGTGCCCCCAGCTTTGTCAGTAAGTCTCTACCCAGCAGGGGCATTCCGGTAAGCAGAGAAATTCATGAGTCACCAGATGGCCCCCTAACTGACACGAATGGGCCTTGCAAAATGAGCAGGCTGCCATGTCCCCTGTGGCCCCAACAATAGTTGCTGTTTGGCCTGTGAGGAGAGCCACAGGTATGGTTACCACAGAGTGCTCAGCTCCGGTATCCACTATAAAAGTCATTGACTGGCCCCCTACTTTCATAGTGACCGTGGGTCCCTGGGGGCTCAGGACCAGGTAGTCCACTTCTGATTCTGCTCCTGCCAGGCTGATAAGGTTTTAGATGGCTGGTTCAGGTTGGTACATTTCTTTGTGGGGTTGACTGAACTTCTTCGACTCTTTAGATATCCCTCTGAGATGGGGGCACTCATTTCTCCAGTGTCTGGTCTCTTTGCAATAGGCGCACTGCTAGTGGCGTAGTGTGGCCTCTTCTTAGTTTCCCCTTTCCACAAGGAAACAGTCTGTTTCACTTGATCTGAGCTCCTCAATGCCACTGCCTGCAGGGCTGCTTTCTGTTTCCTTTTTTAATCTGCTGCTCATTGGGCTTCATGGTTTAGGTTCACAAAGACTTTATTTGTTACCTCTAGGAGCTGAGTGGCACTCATTCTAGTGAAACGTTCCAGCTTTTGGAGGTTTTGTTGGATGTCTGCACAGGATTGAGCCACAGAGGCAGCGTTAATCATCCGTTGATTCTTGGGTGTCTCAGGGTCGAACGGGGTGTATGTCCGGAACTCTTCACACAGTCTTTCACAGAAATTGGTGGGAGTCTCATCCACTTTTTGGATTATCATTGTAATTTTGGACATATTGGTGGGCTTTTTGGCTCCTGCTCGAAATCCATGTAGAAGGGCATCACGATAGCGACCCAGGGTTTCTTGCCCTTCTCTGGTATTGAAATCCCAATTAGGTCTCATCTCTGACATCACTTCTCGTGCCCATCTATCTACATCTAAGACCTCTGCAGGTCAGGTGGTGTGCCTCCTCGTTCATCTCAGGGCCGCTCTGCTCCAACTCGGCCGAGCCGCTAGTCCAGTGGCTCAAGGGGCCAGTGTGGCTAGAATCTCACTGGAGCCTCCAGAAATGTTGCAGAAACCAGTACTCGAGAAAGCAAGCACCACACTTGGAGAGTTGGAGAATTCAGGTTTATTATGCCGGTGGGCCCAGAGGAGCTAACACTACAAGGTCTGAGCTCGGAACAAAGGGGTTACAGAGTTTTTATATTTGGACAGGCATGATTAAGCGGGTTTTTAGGGGTTGGGCGATTGCAAAGAGCAGGACAGGGTGAGTGAGATAAGCTCTAGTTCTTAGTATTGTGAGTCCCCACTTTCTGAGACTATGTGACCTACATGATCCAGACTTTGCAAGAAGCAAGCTGAGTTACAGAGACAGAAGGAGCAGGAGGTTATGTAAAATTTTAACTTTTCCTCTTCACTTATGTAGTAAGATTTTCTGTTCCAAAATTTTATACCTACGTTCAACTTCCAGTTAGACATTATTGATTAACTTTTAATTTAGAAGAGACTCGAGTTAAGGATAATGTTAGTTTTCTCTTCATGACAATCTTGATTCATTTTCTTCCACCTGTAAGAATAAATTTTATAAAAGGCAACATCCAGGAACTCTTGATTTCTGGCTTCCACATGGTTTTGACCAGTGACATGCACTACCAGAAGACTAGAAAGCAGGAGAAGGAAGAGGCTGGGTATTTATTTCCTTTTCTCCTTTCTACCAGGTCACAGTTTTGTCAGTTGTTGTGTTCATCTATGTTAGACTTAGTCTTTTTGACAGACAGCCCCTTCTCTCAACAGACTCCAAATCATTGTTTCTTAATGGTACTAATGATCCACAAAGTTGTTAATCTCTGAGCATCATTCCTTATTGGTTCTGTTAGCCTTGCCCACACATCTATAAATTATTCTTTCTTATACTCTCTTTAATTAAACTTTTGAAGATGAAATCCTTCTTCTGGTGGAATATTGAGAGAGAAAATAATTGGCAGAAAGGTTGGACTCAAGAATCAAAACCTCAAAATGGAATTCTGGGTTTTCTTGTATGTAATTGAATCATTGCATGGACAATATTGACACTGGTAATTGATATTACATAGTGGCAACAGATATTTTAAATAATCACCATTGGTGGCATCAGATGAAGAGTCAGTGGAGGGCAAGTCAATTAGAAGACAAGGAAAAGTGGCACTTAAGAGTTTGTATCTGCTTTTTTCTGTGTAGGATAACTTTTTATCTAAATAACAAGATGAAAATGGAATATGAATGGCACAAGTGGACTGTGCTGGTCCGTGCTCATTTTTATGTATATGCATTTTATTTGTCCTTCTTTCCACTGCCGTGTGCTTTAGGAGGTTGTCTTCTACAGATTGTATCACTAAATATCTTTGCTACCTGGCTATTACGTTAGTATTATCTCCCTCAATCAAGATTCACCTCTATAAGTTACCTTTCACTGAACTCTTTAAAAGTCTTTGTTGTGCTGCTTCCTGCCATGACACTGACTGATAAGACAAACTCCCCAAAGTACTGAATGGAAGCACTGGATCTTCTTGACTTTGTTGTTTGTAAGTTACATTGTCTTAGGAGACAGGGAGTCTGAAGTCAAGTCCTGGTTCCTCTTTTGAGGAATCTTTCTATGACTCTGTTTTGTTTACTGTTAGCAAAGAGCCCCTACTGTGTGAACTGCACATCCATATTCAAGACTTGGTATGGTATCTGGACAACAGGGGGCTGTTAGCATATGGACTTTATTGTTTTTCTGGGAACAACTGCAGCAAGCTGTTATACTATGAGAAACGAAAATGGCCACATATCATTTTCTAAAAATGGTGAGAAAGAAGAGAACACACTCAGGAATTAATAGATAATCAAAACTCATATATCTTAGTTCAAGATATTGGGCTATTGGTAAAGAAGAAAATCCCTGATTCTGACAAAGGTGGGAGTTTCTTAAACTGTCCAGTTTCTGGGAAACATTTCAGGTTGCAGGAAAGGGAATAAGCTATGAAAAAGATAAAGACTTCCTTTCACAGGGTTTGAGAATCATAATAGCTTGGGAGAAATCCACTTTGAAGCATCAGTATTGGCTACAGTGAAAAGAGCCAACAGTACAGCAGTGGCAGGAAGGGGACTGTGTACCATTTTTGGTATTTGCAGCATCAAAAGAAACAGTCAACAAGGGCAGGTAACAGGTATAAGCTTGCAAGGACCTTAGAAAGAGAAATTTTTCAATAAAGTTTTAATTCTATTATCTGTAATACTGGTTGAGAGGTTAGAGTGAATACCATTGTGACTGTTAACAATTTTGGTTTGGTTTAGGGATTCTCATTAGAAAAGACTCTGATGCTGGGAAAGATTGAAGGCAGGAGGAGAAAGGGAGGACAGAGGACAAGATGGCTGGATAGCATCACCAACTAAATGGACATGAGTTTGAGCAAGCTTCAGGAGATGGTGAAGGACAGGGAAGCCTGGCGTGCTGCAGTCCATGGGGTCACAAAGAGTCGGACATGACTGAGCAACTGAACAACAAAGGGATTCTGATATAGGTATTGACTGTTACAGCAATATATTGAACCGCTACTGTGTGCCAGAAGGTGTATGACACTTGGTTTACTTCATTTCATTAATGCTAACAACTTTTCAAAGTACTTCTATGCTTATTTTATATATAAATAAACTGAATATGAGTAAATTTTATTAACTCACCTAAGTTCAAGCTGGTTTTAGAAAAGGCAGAGGAACCAGAGATCAAATTGCCAATATCCGCTGGATCATTGAAAAAGCAAGAGTTCCAGAAAAACATCTATTTCTGCTTTATTGACTATGCCAAAGCCTTTGGCTGTGTGGATCACAATAAACTGTGGAAAATTCTGAAAGAGATGGGAATACCAGACCACCTGACGTGTCTCTTGAGAAGCCTGTATGCAGGTCAGGAAGCAACAGTTAGAACTGGACATGGAACAACAGATTGGTTCCAAATAGGAAAAGGAGTCCATCGAGGCTGTATATTGTCACCCTGCTTATTTAACTTATATGCAGAGTACATCATGAGAAATGCTGGGCTGGAAGAAGCACAAGCTGGAATCAAGATTGCCAGGAGAAATATCAATAACCTCAGACATGCAGATGACACCACCCTTATGGCAGAAAGTGAAAAAGAACTAAAAAGCCTCTTAATGAAACTGAGAGAGGAGAGTGAAAAAGTTGGCTAAAGCTCAACATTCAGAAAACTAAGATCATGGCATCTGGTCCCATCACTTCATGGGAAATAGATGGGGAAACAGTGGAAACAGTGTCAGACTTTATTTTTTTGGGCTCCAAAATCACTGCAGATGGTGATTGCAGCAATAAAATTAAAAGACACTTACTCCTTGGAAGTAAAGTTATGACCAACCTGGATAGCATATTAAAAAGCAGAGACATTACTTTGCCAACAAAGGTCTGTCTAGTCAAGGCTATGGTTTTTTCAGTAGTCATGTTTGGATGTGAAAGTTGGACTGTGAAGAAAGCTGAGCGCCAAAGAATTGATGCTTTTGAACTGTGGTGTTGGAGAAGACTCTTGAGAGTCCCTTGGACTGCAAGGAGATCCAATCAATCCATCCTAAAGGAGATCAGCCCTGGGTGTTCATTGGAAGGGCTGATGCTGAAGCTGAAACTCCAATACTTTGGCCACCTCATGCGAAGAGTTGACTCATTGGAAAAGACCCTGATGCTGGGAAGGATTGGGGGCAGGAGGAGAAGGGGACGACAGAGGATGAGATGGCTGGATGGCATCACTGACTCGATGGACATGAGTTTGGGTCAACTCCAGGAATTGGTGATGGACAGGGAGGCGTGGCGTGCTGCGATTCATGGGGTTGCAAAGAGTCGGACACGACTGAGCGACTGAAATGAACTGAACAGAACTGAAGTTACAGACCTATCAGGTCCACATGTCTACACTCAAAACTTATTCTCTGAAGTCTAGACTCAAAGCTTCTTCTTTTTCTTAGCATACAGTCAACTCTCAACATGCTCTCGGGCTAAGGTTCCAATATTGGCCAGAGATTGTGTTTTAGAGGAAATTTATTTCCTTTCACTATAATGTTTCCCTTGGGTTGTTTTAATATTTTATTTCTTTTTCTTTTTTTGTTTGTTTTTTTTCTTGTAGCAACTATATGCATCTTCCATCCCAGGTGGAATGAGGGCAACTGCAGAAAGGCTGAGGCCAACCCATAAAAAGAAATAGAGCAAAGAGAACAGGAAGTAAAAGATCTGACAATAGCTTAATAGCTTTTAGGCTGAATTCAGGCAAAATCTAGTTGGTTTGCATTGTTTTCTTCAGTTGGTCTCAGGTATGTTTCTGTCACCTGTGAAAAAGGAAAGCCAACTGTGAAGTTCTGGAAAGATAATGATCATTATCTTGGGAGTATGAAACATTAGCCTAATGATATGCTAATTAAATTGGCCTCTTTTTGCTGGTGGACTGGCTTTTGCATTGGTTTTATTCTTTAGATATTTCCTAGTTTGTGCAAACAAGAAAACAAAACATATTTTTCTTTGTAATTATTGCCAAACACATATCTTATCGATAAGATACTTTAAAATCTTTCCTGTAATTTAGCACAGAACTCGAATATAGTCCTAGGATTAGAGTTCTTTACGAATTTTTCCAATTAAAAACCTTTTCTAGGGGATGGACCTTCTATTCATGAAAATACCAAACCTTTGCCTAAGGCTTCACTCTCCAATTTCAGGCCTTACAATTGATACCTGATTTTTGTCTTCCTGTATCTCTGAATAGCATCTCCTGAATGTCTTATTACCTTTGTCCTTCCCTTTCTACTAGTCTCAACACATTCAAACTTTCTATGATATTTTTTAGATGTGAGCCCATCTTTTTCAATTCAATTACTATTAACTTCTGTTGACTTTATATCTTTTGTGCATGCCATACCCAACTGGTTAAGTATTATTGCTCTTGCCTTTTCTTCTCCTACTCCTTCTGACTCTTACTCTGACAGTTAGTGTTTCCAGTCTCCTGGATCAACAATTATAACACATAATGCAATTTTTCCTCCATGCAATTCTTCCTAATATTCTGAAAGTTCATTTGGCAAGGAAAAAACATGGCTAGTCTTTTTTGCTAATGGAAGAGAAATATGACATCTAAGAAAATATGACATCTAAGATGGGTTTTAACAAAGCATATTGAGATTTTTTTTTCTTTCTACTCCATCAACTTATGGACTAAATAGGTGTGTGTCTGTGTTTGTGAAAACACTGATCTTCAAAAAGTTATGAATGAGAGCTGGATCTGATAACACAAATTAAATATTCAATTTATAAACTATTCAATTGGCTGCTAAGGGAAGTGTTGACCAGGAAAATAAGGCAGTGTTGTCAGATCCCAAAGTTATTATTTGTTAGGTCACATAAAAGAATGTAGTTACAGGAAGAAAAAGTTAAACAAATCTTAAATTCCTTGTCCACATTTACTTTTTAAAGATTTAGGCTATGATAGAATAGCAGATAATTTTTCAAAGGATTACTATAGAGGGTGGGACTCTAAGTCCTACTCCCTTTAAGCCAACCAAAATTGAAGAGTGGCTATCACCCCAAGCTTTATGAAAGGGGTTTCACAGATACTGTTCAGAGGACTTGGCATGCGTCTCCACTCATACCCAGATGTTAGTGGATCCATATACAATTCCACAAGGAAATGAAGACATTAAGGGATAGGCTAGCTCTCTGCTACCCAGTAAGCAAAAGTAGAGGTGGCTTTGCTGGATCAAACATGACCAAATGGGAGAGAGAGAGCTACCCTGCCTGCAATAACTGCTGAAGTAGAAGCGATAGTCAAATTAAGAACAGGGTACATTTAAAACAGTTATAACAGCAACAGAAACAACAGTAAAAACAAGATCTGAGTGAGGTCTTGCACAGATCATGGAACATGCAGTTTGTTGTTCCTGGTGGAAAACAAAGGAATCTAGGAAAGGACCAAAGAGAGAAGGAGTCATATTTAAACATCTGCTCTGCCCAGAAGGTACATAACCAACTTGAAAGAGAAAAAAAAAAAATAATGAAGCAAGAACTTCTTCCATAATGTGGTTGGGTCTCATCCAATCAACTGAATGCTTTGAAAGAAAAACACTGGATCCTCCAAGGTAGAAAGGAGTCATCTGCTTCCAGATGACTTTGAACTCTAGCTGCCATGTCAACTCTTCCCTGGGTCTCTAGCCTCCTGGGCTGCCCTGTAGTTTACAGATTTGCTAGTACCCAAAATACAGTTAGCCATTTCATTAAAATAAACTTCCCTCAGCCTATGTAGATGTATACCAGTGGTTCTATTTCTCTGGAGAAGCCTGACTAACGTCTATCCGACTTCGGAGCCTATTCTGCTTTCTCCATCTGACTGTGGATAGATGGCAGAAAATGAATGTGCAATTTTATTTTTTTTTTAGGTAACTTGATGGGGTGAGGAAATGGAAACATAAGAAATGGAAGAAGGACAACCTTTGCTTTCTCCAGGTTCTCACTAATTATAGGACCCAAATGATGGAGACGATATTTACTTTATAACAGTTTTGATTAATATTTGGAAATGGACATTTTTACAGACCTTTTTACTGAAGAAAAATGTACATTCAGAAAGAAAGTTTCTCTTATAAATGTACAGTTGGCTCAATTTTTAAAAATGGAATTCATTTATGCAACTGGCATCTCAATTAAACAGAATGTTAGCAGTATTCAGATACAATTTTAAGGGTAGAAACAAACAAAATACATTTGCTTTCTGATTATAACCTATGATTCATAATTATTTAACAAAAAGGTTATAAAGTCAATATTTCCATCTGATTCTTCAAAATGCAAGAGGAGCAAAGTGCATGCCCATGTGTGTTCTGTGTATGTGTGTGTATTCAATAATAAAATGATAGCATCTAAATTAAGGATTTGATTTTATGCTTTAGATCTCTTCTGATACTATATGCTACATGTTCAACATAATGTTCAAAGGGAATTCAAATATCTCTTCTCACAATTTTTACTAAATTCAAACTTTTTTTATTAATAACTACCATTATTTCTCTCAGCCAGACAAAACACCTGTCAATTCAGTAAAGCAACTACTGTGAATTGAAGGCAGAAATTCAGTGAATCATAATTTATTTTCCTGATTTTCGTTGAATTGGCTTAATGGCTGGAATATCTTGTCACCATATAGAAATAGCCTCTTAATTTACAGATCAAGCTTTCTTTTTCCTATCCTAGGTAGTATTTAATAATTGTTGCTGTGTGGTTTTCTATTGGTGTAATGTGATTATTAAAGTAATTAAAGAAAAATCACTTTTTCAAAGGACAGAACACTATAATCCATCATAAATGAGTAGTAAGTGTCCACTATTTATTAACCAGTTCCTGTAATTAATTATTTAATCAAGGCATGGCTTAAAATCTCTAACAACAAATTGAATTCCGTGTCTACAAATATCTCATGCTGATTTAGGAAACATTTTCTAATAAATATCTGCATATTTTAAAAAACCCCAAGCGAGTTTTGGATTATGATTTTTCATTAAATTTAAGCCCTATAAAAAGGTAGCAAAGAATGAATCTGTAAATTGCCTATTAGTTAGCATAGCTCCAGGCACACAGGCATATTTATTAAATATTGTTTGGTAATTTCATGCTGGAAATGAGGAAATTAATAATATATAGCACAGTAATTGTGGCTTTAATATTTTCATAGAGAATAAATAAATTGAGTAGTAAAAATAACATTTACTATTATACAAATGTTTATGGAATACATTCATATTTTCCAGTCCATTTTCTATTATTATACCATTTTACAGATGAAGAAACAGGCTCAGTAAGGTATTACCTTTGCAGGATCCATGCTTTGTTCACATTATAATAAACTAGATAGTTTTATTTTAATTAGACATACTCACTATTGTTTCCCTCGGAGCAGAGCAGTGACAGATGCCTCAACTACAAAGGCTGCAGGATGAGGACAGGAAGAAAACAATTCCTAGCTTAAGGCATTGAATTAGCCCATTTCCACCTAAAACAATTACTCTGTTTACTAAATGCAAGTTGAGACTCAAATCCTAGCATTAAATGAATTCTGGTTAATTTACAAGTTCCAGGGAAAAAAAATGGAGAAAATGTAGGAAATGTCAAACTGGTTGTGGATTTATTCCTCTAATTTTTTGCACCAACTGAAATGGGCTGGAGTTGTAATGGAATTAGCCCAGAAATGAGAATTTGTCCTAATTTACAGACACTGGTATAGTCCAGTCTGTAAAACCATCTTTCTTCCTCTACTTCTGATTTATGTCTGGTCCTTAACAAGTATGGAACATTATATTTCTAAACATACAGTTTTTTTCATCTAAGTTATAGGATGAGACAGAACTTCAATGTTCTGTGGAATTCTTTTTTTTAAAGGAATTGCTTTACAATGGTGTGTTGGTTTCTGCCATACACCAGTTTGAATCATATGTATATGTCCCCATCCTCTTGAGCCTCTTTCTCACCCTGACCCTGTGGAATTCTTTACACTGTAATTTTATTATAAAGCAATCTGTTGAGGATATTAGGTACAGGTATTCTGCTAAATTGTATGTTACACTGTCAAAGAGGAAAATAGTACAGTTAGCAAGATAAAATAAATAGTTTAGCAAAGTGACATTCATAAAATAAATAGAATAAATATACAAATACACCTGAAGTGTTAGATAGTGTTAGTCTCTCAGTTGTGTCCGACTCTGCAACCCCATGGACAGAGCCTTTCCATGGGGATTCTCTAGGCAAGAATACTGAGGTGGGTTGCTATGCCCTCCTCGAGGGGATCTTACCAACCCAGGGATCAAACCCAGGTCACCTGTATCGCAGGCAGATTCTTTACCATCTGAGCCACTAGGGAAGCCCCAAATACTCTTATGTATTCCTTGTGACTCAAAGGGTAAAGAATCTGCCTGCAATGAGGGAGACATAGATTCAACCCCTGGGTCTGGAAGATTGCCTAGAGAAGGGAATGGCTACCCCCTCCAGTATTCTTGCCTGGGAAATTTCATGGACAAAGGAGCCTGGTGGGCTACAGTCCATGGGGTCACAAAGAGTTGGACACGACTGAGCTACTAACACTTTCACTTTCACATACACAATTAGGAGTTATAAAATATAATGAAAAAGTGATTGTCTTAATAAATTTGTAAGAACCATATAAATCATAGTAAAACATAAATTTATTAAGTAAAATTTGGGGCCCTGTTGAAGACAGTTGCTAAATTACGAGATGAAACAATAAATTTTATTTCTTGCATTTCTGTGTGTGTGTATATATATATGTCCATATATATACACATATTTTTTTCAACTGAAAACAAATGCCAGTGATTTCAGGGCCACCCAGAGGAAAAATTAAGTGACAATAAATATAACCAAGAATATTTTTTAAAGTAGGTAGAAAATGGGGGCTCAGTTCAGTTCAGTTGCTCAGTCTCATGTTCTGCTCTTTGTGACCCCATGGACTGCAGCACGCCAGGCTTCCCTGTCAATCAGCAATTCCTAGAGCTTATTCAAACTTGTGTCCATCAAGTTGGTGATGCCATCTAACCATCTCATCCTCTGTCATCCCTTTCTCCTCCCACCTTCAATCTTTCCTAGCATTAGGGTCTTTTCCAATGAGTCAGTTCTTCACATCAGGTGGTCAAAGTACTGGAGTTTCAGTTTCAGCATCAGTCCTTCCAATAAATATTCAGGACTGATTTCCTTTAGGATTGACTGGTTGGATCTCCTTGCAGTCCAAGGGATTCTCAAGAGTCTTCTCCAACACCACAGTTCAGAAGCATCAATTCACTGCTCAGCTTTCTTTATAGTCCAACGCTCACATCCATACACGACTACTGGAAAAACCATTCCTTTGAATAGACTGACCTTTGTTGGCAAAGTAATGTCTCTGCTTTTTAATGGGAGCCACAGGCATATATTGCTAAAGTTATTTTGTTTTAATAACAGAATAGACAACTCAATTTTGTCTTTTTACACACTTCATGAAGTTTTCACAGCAAGTGTACTGAGGTGGTTTGTCATTTGCCTCCTTCAGTGGATCACGTTTTGTCAGAACTCTCCACTATGACCCTTCCATCTTGGGTGGCCCTACATGGCATGGCTCATAGCTTCATTGAGTTTTGCAAGACCCTTTGCCACGATAAGGCAGTGATCTGTGAAGCATTCTTGCCTGGAGCATCCCACGGACAGAGGAGCCTGGTGGGACCATAGTCCATCTGGTCGCAGAGTGGGACAGGACTGAAGCAACTGAGCACACATGCACACAGACAACTCAAAACCATATCTTAGTCTACGATTCTGCAAATAGTAAAGAAGGCATTTCATATGAATGAGAGAATAATTCAGTACTAGGTGCTGAAGCAAATACTGTAGGAAAAAATTAATTAGAGCATACAATACTTCCTTATTAATAATTCCAAATTAATACATTTAAATATTGCTTCTAAAATATGGGTAAATATATAACTGACATTTCAGATACAGATTAATTATGATACCAGTGAAAAAGACAGATATCTTTGTCTCCATCAAGTTTAGCCCCAGGTACTTGGAAGTTGGTGCTCAACACCATGCTTATGGAGCCTTTGGTTTTCTCTTGATTCCTGCTATGTTGACTAGACTAAGGAGGCTCAGTCAACAAAACAAGAAGGAATCTTCCCAACATATCTATCTTTTCTGAAGTTTTCTGGGAAGATCCAGATTTCCAAGGAAACTGGTGATAATCTGTAGACCTGCATTTGTACACAGAATGAGGGAAAGGAAAGATTACATGCTCAGTCATGTCCAATTCTTTGCTAGCCCCATGGACTGTAGTCTGCCTTGCTCCTCTGCCCATGGAATTTTTCAGGCAAGAATACTGGAGTGAGTTACCATTTCCTACTCCAGGGGATCTTCCTGACCCAGGGATTGAACCCATGTCTCTTGCATCTCCTGCATTGGCAGGCAGGTTTTTTACCATTAGCACCACCTGTGCAGCTCACACAGATGGAAGGAGAAGGTGGGACAACATTACAAATAAATAAACAATGGTAACAGCAAACATGGAAAAACAGACTGGTTCCAAATAGGGAAAGGAGTACATCAACGCTGTATATTGTCACCCTGCTTATTTAACTTATATGCAGAGTACATCATTAGAAACGCTGGGCTGGATAAAGCACAAACTGGAATCAAGATTGCTGGGAGAAACATCAATAAACTCAGATATGCAGAAGACACCAACCCTATGGCAGAAAATGAAGAAGAACTAAAGAGCCTCTTGGTGAAAATGAAAGAGGAGAGTGAAAAAGCTGGCTTAAAACTCAACAGTCAAAATACTAAGATCATGGCATCTGGTCCCATCACTTCATAGCAAATAGATGGGGCAACAGTGAAAACAGTGAGAGACTTTATTTTTTTGGACTCCAAAATCACTGCAGATGGTGACACAGCCATGAAATTAAGAGACACATGCTCCTTGGAAGAAAAGCTATGACCAACCTAGACAGTATACTAAAAAGCAGAGACATTACTTTTTGGTAATGTCTAGTTAAAGGTCCATCTAGCCAAAGCTATGGTTTTTTCAGTAGTCAGGTATGGATGTGAGTCCAGTTCAGTTCAGTCACTCAGTTGTGTCTGACTCTGCGATCCCTTGGAGCAGCCAGGCCTCCCTGTCCATCCCCAACTCCCGGAGTCAACCCAAACTCATGTCCATTGAGGCGGTGATGCCATCCAACCATCTCATTCTCTGTCATCCCCTTCTCCTCCAGCCCTCAATCTTTCCCAGCATCAGGGTCTTTTCAAATGAGTCAGCTCTTCACATCAGGTGGCCAAAGTACTGGAGTTTCAGCTTCAGCCTCAGTCCTTCCAATGAACACCCAGAATTGATCTCCTTTAGATGTGAGAGTTGGACTATAAAGAAAGCTGAGTGCCAAAGAATTGAAGCTTTTGAACTGTGGTGTTGGAGAAGATTCTTACGTGTCCCTTGGACAGCAAGGAGATCCAATCAGTCCATCGTGAAGGAAATCAGTCCTGGGTATTCAGTGGAAGGACTGATGCTGAAGCTGAAACTCCAGTACATTGGCCAACTGATGTGAAGAGCTAACTCACTGTAAAAAACCCTGATGCTGGGAAAGATTGAGGGTGGGAGGAGAAGGGGATGACAGAGGATGAGATGGTTGGATTCCATCACCGACTCAATGGACATGGGTTTGAGTAAACTCTGGGAGTTGCTGATAGACAGGGAGGCCTGGCATGCTGCAGTCCATGGGGTCGCAAAGAGTCAGACACAACTGATCTTCCTGATCCAGGGACTGAACCTGGTCTCCAGGGATAAACCCGGTCTCCTGCATTGTAGGCAGATTCTTTACCATCTGAGCCACCAGGGAAGCCCTATAACTAGTATACAAAGGTTAATTCAGCCTTGTTAAGCCAAATAAATATATTTATTTAAAAAATCTTTCCTTTCTGTAGCTCTATAGAAGAGGAAGTGTTATCTTTTGGCTTTAGGTGTTGCCGTGGATATGTTTAATATACATTTCTTTGTAGATTCATTACTTTCTCTTTCTGGATTATTATAAATACTTGAAATATATAAATATTCATACACATACTTCTACTTATTTTATATAACTTGTTTAAATCAACAGTGTAGCTGTGTTTAAATTAATTCTGCTACGTATTTAGTTATAGATGCTAATCTTTCTTGAGAGATGATATACTAAAGTGCTTTAGAGCACAGATTGCAGAGTCTGACAGCCTCAGGTTTAATCCTTTCTATATCAACATAGCAACTTTGATCTGAGGCAGTTGATCTCTTGGTGTTTTGGTTTTCTTGTCTGTAAATGGGCATGATAATCCTAACTGTCACCCCTAGAGTTCTGTGAGGCTTAACTGAACTAATAAACAAATTTGTCCAGGGCAAGTTGACCGTGGCAAGCAGAATTTAAGCGACAAGCACAATGTGAGCGTAAGCATTAACTTTACTTCTTTGCCTTGTGAAAACTTATTTTTTCAATATTGTTTATTCCCTTCTTATACTGTATTCTTCTTGATCTGTTCGTGATGCCTCTAAGCTATTTTCTGAAGATTGAAATTTTCTCTCTGATTTGAATTTTTACAGTATCCAGACTTCTGTTTACTACTTTCTTTGAAGTTCTTAATTGGTAACTGTGTTTTTAATTTTTATGCTCTTTTTACACTTCAAATCTTCCCTCTCTGTGAGTGCATGATTTATTTAAAAGTAATTGTATTTTCTTAAGCCCTGTACATCATATGAATTTTAAATTTTCTTCAATTTAGAACTAGTTTGCAATAAATATTTCAAGACATAACAGTAGAATCTGAAGAATGACACCCAAGTGCCAGAAATGTCAATGACTTACAATCAAGAGATAAGCAAATGAAATTTAATTAAAGAAGGAACTGAGTCATAAAATGTAAAAAAAATAAGAAAAGAAAAGAAATTAGTGGACTTGCTGGCAAAATAATTAAAGCCAATCTCCACAAGCTCCACTAAAACTTGGAAGAGCCAGTGAATAAAATGCTGGTGCAAATTCCAGTTAGTGGAATTTCTTGTCTGGAGAATCCCACAGACATAGGAACCTGGCAGACTACAGTTCATAGGTTGCCCAGAGTTGGACATGACTGAAACGACTTAACATGCACGAATGCACCCTAGGCATATGGGATCTTAGTTACCCAATCAGGGATGTAACTATAGCTCTCTGCATTGGAAGTACAGAATCTTAACCACTAGACTGCCAGGGAAGTTCCCCCATGTAGCATTTTTGAGTGAAATTTATCTTTTCAAATTAGGGAATGTTAACAGAATTTAAGCAGATTTTTCCGTACTAAATTCTTGATACAAATGAGATTTTAGAGTTAGCTTTTGATGACTGATTTACATGTTCCCCTCTGTATTATGTCTAGATATTGTTCACAATTTCTGGAATGTGGTTGGCCCTGTCCCTAGTTTCTTCCTGACTTTAGCATTCCATAGACTAACTGAGTGTGGAAATGTGCATAAAGGTATTGGATGTTTCTATTCAAATCACTGCATTTCCTTGAAGTCTCATCCAGCTACTTCAGTCTTCCGCATTCAGCTTTATCTCTATATTGGTCTATTTTCTAAGCAATTTGTTTTGATATATTGCTTTATAAAAATGATTCTTGAATTTCATTTAGAACAAATAAATACAAAATTTCTTAAAATATAGTTCTCACTACTGTGGTAAATCCCCCCCCCCAATACTACAATTAATATTTTAAGTTTCTTACAATGAAAAATATTTTCATAGGCCTGTTATTAAGTCATTATTGTATCTGTTCATAGATTGCACAACAGCTGCATGTGTACACCTCATTTATGTCAACAAGTAGGGTCGATGACATATTTTTGTTCTCCCTAACAATATGTTAATAATTTTTGCTATAAGAACTTTTAGTTTTTAAGCAGAAATGAGGTTAGGAGGGTGGTGAAGCTGGACCTTCATAAGTACTACCAAGTATTTGGAATCATTTATCTCAATTTTTGGAAACAAGAAAGAACAACCTGATTCTGTTGCTTAGTTGTTTAATTATATGTGGACAAATATATTTCTACGGTTTTTCAAAAGTTCTATAGAAGGAATTTCTTAAACCAGGGCAATCAGATTGAAATATGAAAGTCACAAATATGAGCCATATATGCCATGGAAAGTTTTCTAATCATCACAAGAAAAACAAGTAAAGTTAATATTAATAATGCAAAAATTAATATTTTACTTTATCTAACATATTTGAAATATGTAATCAATATTAAACACTGATGAGATTTTACTATTTTTAAAATACACATTCAATGCAGTCTGGTATGTATTTCATACTTACAACACATCTCAATTTTGTCTAGCCAGATTTCAAGTGCATAATTGCCACAAATGGCCTGTGGCTCCCATACTGGACAGTGAAGTTTTACATCCTTACTAGAAAGAATGGATATAGTACAGAAACCAAGATATACTCCTTCACGTGTTTTTGTTACTCACTTCATATTCCAGGGAATAATCCATCGTTACTTGTCTTCATCCGCTGTAACCATGTGGCATTAATTGGTATTATAGTCCTCAAAGCCATACAGTGTTTTTCTCAGGGAGGTGGGAGAGGCTGCGAGATAATAAAAGAATCTTAAAGCTAAACATTGTGTTCAAGGGGTTTTGAGCCACCTGATGTGAAGAGCTGACTCTTTGGAAAAGACCCTGATGCTTGGAAGATTGAGGGCAAGAGGGGAAGGGGATGACAGAAGATGAGATCGTTGGCTGACATCATCGATTCAGTGGACATGAGTTTGAGTAAACTCAGGGAGATAGTGAAAGACAGGGAAGCCTGGCGTGCTGTAGTCCTGGGGATTGCAAAGAGTTAGACACAACTTAGCAACTGAACAACAAAGCAAAATAAAACAAACCAGAATAAAACACCGACTACCTTTTGGTCAGGGACACACGGATCTGTCCCTCTGACAAGTATACATATGAGAAAGAGTGCTATAAAAGGTGTGATTAAAAATGCCTTACTATGTTTTCACTGAAGTGCTTGTTCTGCTTCAGGACTCCAACCTCACTTTGATTTAGGAATGTTCCTCTTTGGGGCTGGCAGATAATTAATTAATATACTTATTTTCTAATGCTATTGCAATAGTGTGTTTCCATCTATTGCTTCTGCGAGTGGTTCAATAGGAAAAGAAACAGGAAACATAAACATAATCTGAAAGGCTCTGTCATACTTCTTAATAAGCTAGAAAAAACATTTTATCATATGGAAAGGTGACTTGTTGCAATATTTATTTCTATGTTTTTTTCACGTTCAGTGACAATGTAATGATGATCTTTGCTACACTTTCCTTTATCCTGAACAAATATGTAATCCCTTGCTCAATATATAAAACATATGCTGACCAACATTATTGAGTGGTTATCTAATATTACCTTCTAATTCTTCTTTTTTTAAGTTTTAAACATCTTGTTCATTTTATTTGCATTATGTTTATCCATAGAGAAGTGATATTCAGGGAATTTCTTTCTTAATAAATACATGAATATGTAAAAAAGAAGTAATTATTCAATGAATTAATCATACCATGATGTTTGGTAGTCAAGCATATTATATCATTTCTTTGATGTGAACCTCAATTGGGAACAATCTATCTTATCTGTCATTGCAATGAATTTTATTAAAAATTAAAAGTCTCCAATCTGTAATAAAGGTAAAGATCAAGGACATGTCTAATAATATTTTATTCACACTGCCGCTGTGCTTTGGCCTTTACATATTTTACCTGCTTAGTAGTTTGCCATTTTGAGATTAAAAAAATCCCATTTTAGACTCAAGTCTTTATACAGAAGCAACTCAGAAATAATAGTTTAATCCTTACGTATTTTTATCAAATATTTAAAAGCAAGCTATTTATTAATGACTATGTGATACATTTAGCAAGATGATCAGAAGTGACACTGTAAAAATATTAAGCAGCATTTTAGTGTCTATAAAATAAAGTACAAAACAGTACTAGATCTCTAATAAGAGCCTAGGAAAGTACTCTGGCGTGATATCATGCGAAAGGACCAGATTAATTTAAAACTGACTTGAATGAAGAGTGTGCCACAGACAGCATGAGATTTGAGCATCCCTTTTCATGGGCTAACCCCTAGAGAAACCTAAAAGAGTACACAGTGACTGCTGGCTTTGCTTCAAGTGTTTTTTAATATAAGTTAATTCCTTGTAGATCACAGTGTTTTAGAGTATAGGAGTGATCATTTAATTCAACCAACACAATGAAATTTGCTGAGCTGTTCCCTCGAGATACATAAATAAAGAGCAATCATTACTTCAAGGTGTTCACAGTCCAAAGCGGAAGGCAGATAGATAACAGAAGATTTTCAATAAAAAGTGTAAGTACATCGAATAATAATTTCAAAAATTTACAATTAAGTTTACCATTAAAACTTAGCAGTCATTGAATGTTTTCTTTGGGCCATGACTGTAAATGGCATTCTTTGTATCTTTTCTCAATAAATAATATATGCTTGATATTACCGTGACCATTTCATAAATTAGAAAACAGAATTTCAGACATTTAAAATATTTATCCAGGTGACCAAGCTAGTCAAATGAGAGATGAGCATCCATCAAATTTTATGACTCTGGTGCCCATGAACCTCTTAAACTTTTATTCTGGAATAATATACTTCCTATCGTTCTATTTACTGTTAACATATTGTTTCTTTTATGAAATTAACAATGATGGCAGACAGTGATTGAGACTACTTTTTCCTTTTAAAAAATCTTAATTGGCAACGTAAAAGCTAGCAACACTATGTCAGTACTTTAATTTTTATTTTTAAAAATTGTTTTAATTTATACAACCTGAAGTCTGGGAATCCTACTCTAAACTAAATTACAGAAATTTTTCTTTAATTCATGGGAAAAACTCACTAATTTTCCAGCCTGCATTACAGTTCTTGAGGCTGCCTATCTGTTACTTTCTAAGAGAAGATCAGTTTACAGACATTGTTTGATTGCAAAAAAAAAAAAAAAAATTCTGAAGACGAGCCTTTTCTCTAAAGATTAGTTATGATAGTTGCCTCGTTACTCGCCACTTCTCATCAGGGATGGCTTAGAATCTCAAACTGGTCTATGTCTTTTATAGGGCTTCAAATAAACCTGACCCAAATGAGTATAACTAGACAGCTAGTGTGGAGAGGACTTCAATTAAATGTTTATGAGCAGGAAAAAGCAGATGTTACCTAATAACACCTGTTCAAGGAACAGTCAGGGGGAAACCTGTAGCCTTTTGGCTGCACCTGCTGAAAGCAGCATCTGGAGCGGCCACCTTTACATTCAGATGCACATTGGCATCTATGTCAAGTAACTTATATATCACACATAAGATCAACAACAACATGCCATTTTGTATAAACCCAACTTTTCAAGGAACCTACCACATTTCTTATATGCTATTTTCTGATAAAGTTTTTATATTAAATTTGTCACTATCCAGTAAGAAATCTTTGATAAATTTAATGAATTAAGATAAATGTTCCAGTGCATCATGTTCACCTACATAATTTATATGTAAAAACCTGCCTAATTCATCTCTCAGAGTGTTATGTTTTGCCCCAAGCTGACAATGATGGCAGGGAGGTCAGAGTCACATCTTTTCCCATCCTCAGCTCTACACCTGTCCTTGTTAAGGTCAAAGGGAATCTTGAGTGCTAACTGTGCCTCGGTAGGGTGAGGCGGCCTGGGCTGTTTCTGGAGTTCCGTGGACAATGACTACAGCAGAGGAACATAGTGGGTGGAAAATAAACTGCTAGTGAATCATTGACTCTGGAGATATGTCTTCTTTAAAAAATACTTTTGAAAATCAGCAATGTAATGTTGAGGTTTACCAAAGGGGGTTGGATTATCACCCCTACTGCAGTTCTCTGTCTCCATGCTACTTACAGTGTGGTTTCCGAGGGCAGCACCCCCATTGCATGACAGCTTGTGAGAAACGCAGAATCAGAGTGTTTTGAACAAGAACCTAAGGTGATTCATATATATATTAGTTTAAGAATCATTGTTCTGTCCCATGTTTTCCACCTTCTAAATTCCAGCTCATATTAGTTTTCCTTACTCTTGCATGCTGAGATTATGTACCCATTGGTGGCATATATTGTGATCCTCTGACTCTGGGGTGTTTGTGCTAAGATGTAGCATGAGTAACTTGTGGTAATAAAAGTTTATCTCTTAATTAATCTCATTTTCCCCATCCTTCCTGAGCAAGCCTAAATTAGCCCTTTGCTACAGTTCAATTATCATTATGGTGAAGTTTGCCAAGTAATTAATATCCATCCTTCTCATAAGCACAGCTTCACAAAGTCATGAAATTTAGTCCCATGAACATCTTGTATCAAGTTCTGTTGAGCATCTCTAGTAGGAGATATCCTCAGCTGTATCTGGGATCATGCTCCAATATTTGGTCCTTGGCAGTGTAGAGTCACATTGCTAAAACTTTTCCTTGGTCAGCTTTAGGCATGCTAATTTGCTAAGTCCCAGGAGGTAATTTGTTGATTTGTCACAGCTATCTTGTTTGTGACCATCTGCCACCTTAGGAGCACGTTAGTAGAATTAATTTGTGTCTATTCTGGAAGCATTTTTTGGAGGGAGGATCCTAACTATCTTCACTCCTCTGAATGAATGTGACACATGAATTTGAATTAGGATGTATGGTTATCAACTCCCACATTCCAGTTCTGAGTTGGGTCTGGCCTAATGGGTTATTCCCTAAGGGTAGCCAATGCTACTTCCTTTTCTACTAAAAGTGAGATTTACATCAGGGAAGACTAAGAAGATGCCTGCAGATATTCTCTGCCAAATGTGGTTTCCTAGCAGAGTTTTACTGTAAATAGTCTCATTACTATTTTCTCTAACCAAGCTTGGTTCTTTCTTTTCTGTAAAGCAGCTTCATTGTAAACAGCTCTTTTCAAAAGCCTCTTGCATTTATAACACATGTGAGGAAGATTTTTCTTTTTCCTGGTGGTCAGAATTTGATTTGTATACACCACAGGTGTTCTTAGTTTTATTGGGAACTCATTTGATTCTGCCCAGCAGATAGTTGCACACCCTGAAGCACTTTCTGTTTTAATGCTGCAAATGGCTCCTAAGCCTGAGTGGCTCCTTGACAGTGTTTTACACTGCCCTGCCCCATAGTCCTGATAGTACTGTAACATCTCTGTTGTACAGTCTAGCCATGGTTTTCTGGCAATTCAGTTGTCAAGGGTATCCCCACTTTCAGATGTGATATAGCCTCAGCACTTGCTCTGTTGTTTGTCTACAATAGAACCTGTGACCTGAACCTGTATACAACAGAACCTGTATAATAGAATCTACAACAGAAGAGCAGATTCTATTCTACAATAGAATCTACTGATGAAGGGGTTCTTTATCAGTAGATAAAGGAAAATATGGGCCTCCCAGGTGGAGAGCTGGTAAAGAATTCACCTGCAAAGGCAAGAACATTCTTTGGCATTGCCTTTCTCTGGGATTGGCAAGAGATGCAAGAGACGCGGGTTTGATCCCTGGGTAGGGAAAGTGAAAGTGAAGTCGCTAATTCATGTCCGACTCTGCGACCCCATGGACTGTAGCCTGGCAGGCCCCTCCGTCCAAGAGATTTTCCAGAAAGAATACTGGAGTGGGTTTCCATTTCCTTCTCCAGGGGATCTTCCCAACCCAGAGATCAAATCCAGGTCTCCCACATTGCAGGCAGACTCTTTACCGTCTGAGCCACAAGATCCCCCAAAGTAAGAAATGGCAACCCATTCCAGTATTCTAGCCTGAGAACTTCTATGGACAGAGGAGCCTGGCAGGCCACAGTCCCTGGGATCACAAAAAGTTGGACATGACTGAGCACACACAACACAAAGGAAAACATGCATTCTGAGCAGTCCTAATATTGGTCTAAGACTTCCTATACCCTTTCTGCGAAACCTTTGATTTTAAAAGAAAGTTTGTGTCAATGGATAGATAATGCTTTCACACCAGCTTTCTTTCAGGGTCATTCCTTACTTATATTTAGGAAAAATTTGGAGTAATTACTCTATGCAACTGTAAATGATGCCCAACTTTCTATCTGTAACTTCTAACCAAGAATAGTCAAGATAAGTACACCTAAGAAAAACTTCTAAAACCTTCTTTTTATTTTAAAGTGTTATTCTGTGAACTAACACAATCAATATTGTGTAAATTTAGTCTTTCCTTCACCTTTCATTAACCTTTCATCAAATAATATAGCAGTCACTTGTGAGAACAAAATCTTGGATGAAATCTTGGGTAGTAATTTAGTCTAAGATGTAGATGGATGTAGCATTGTAATTTAAAAGAGTCCTGGGCAAGCCCCACTGGTAACCTGTATGCTAGCTGGGGTCATCCTGACCTTCAATGTTCCAACTGCAAACTGGAAAAATTCTGTTCTACTTAGAATATACGTATGTATAAAGACACAATAGAATATTTCTATCGTTTTTATTAATTAAATAAAGCAGGGAAACCTATAAAATCAGTTTTTTTTTTCTTTTGAACTTTTTATTTCATATTGGGGTATAGCCAATTAACAATACTGTGATATTTTCATGTGAATAGCATAGGGACTCAACCATACAAAGACATGTATCCATTCTCCCCGAACCTCCTTCCCCCCACCCCCACCCCATCGAGGCTGCCATATAACATTGGGCAGAGTTCCATGTGCTACACAGTAGGTCCTTGTTGGTTATCCATTTAAATATAGCAATGTGTACATGACCATCCCAGACTTCCCCCAGCAACTATAAGTTTGTTTTTTAAGTCTGTGAGTCTCTTTCTGTTTTGTAAATAAGTTCATTTGTATCATTTCATTATAGATTACACATGTAAGGAATGCCATGAAATATTTTTCCTTCTCTGTCTGATTTACTTCACTCAGTATGACACTCTCCAAGTCCATCTATGTTGTTGCAAAGGGCTTTATTTCATTCTTTTTAATGGCTGAGTAATATTCCATTGTATATATGTACCCCACCTTCTTTATCCATTCTTCTGTCAGTGGACATTTAGTTTGCTTCCATGTTTTGGCTATTGTAAACAATGCTCCCATGAGTATTTGGGTGCATGCAGCCTTTCAGATTATGCTTTTCTCTGGATATATGCCCAGGAGTGAGATTCTAAGGTCATATGGTGGCTCTATTTTTAGTTTTTTTAAGGAACCTCCATACTGTTCTCCATAGTGGCTATACCAGTTTGCTACTGCTACTGCTGCTAAGTCGCTTCAGTCGTGTCCGACTCTGTGCGACCCCATAGACGGCAGCCCACCAGGCTCCACCGTCCCTGGGATTCTCCAGGCAAGAACATTGGAGTGGGTTGCCATTTCCTTCTCCAATGCATGAAAGTGAAAAGTGAAAGTGAAGCCGCTCAGTCGTGTCTGACTCTTAGCGACCCTATGGACTGCAGCCTACCAGGCTCCTCCGTCCATGGGATTTTCCAGGCAAGAGTACTGGAGTGGGGTGCCATTGCCTTCTCCAATACCAGTTTACATTCCCACAAACAGTGCGAGAGGGTTCCCTTCTCTCCTCACCTTCTCCAGCATTTATTGTTTGTGGATTTTTTAATGATAGCCATTCTGGCTGTTGTCAGGTGATATCTCATTGTAGTTTTGACCTGCATTTCTCTAATAATTAGTGATGTTGGATATCTAATAATTAGTTGACATTGATGGCCTATTGGCCATCTCTGTGTCTTCTTTAGAGAAATGTCTATTTAGGTCTCCTGCCCAGTTTTTGATTGGGTTGTTTTGATGCTGTTTGTAAATTTTGGAAGCTAATCCCTTATTGATCACATTTGCAAATATTTTCTCCCATTATGTAAGTAGTCTTTCTGTTGGTTTTTTTTTTTAATTATTTCCTTTCCTGTGCAAAAGCTTTTGTATTTAAGTAGGTCCCATCTGTTTATTTTTTCTTTTATTTCCATTATTCTGATAGATGGATTGAAAAAGATGTTGTGGTTTATGTCATAGAGTATTCTGCTTATGTTTTCCTCTAGGAGTTTTATAGAGTCTGGTCTCATATGCAGAGTATATCATGGGAAACTCTGGGCTGGAAGAAGCACAAGCTGGAATCAAGATTGCTGGGAGAAATATCAATAACCTCAGATATGCAGATGACACCACTCTTAGGGCAGAAAGTGAAGAAGAACTAAAGAGCCTATTGATGAAAGTGAAAGAGGAGAATGAAAAAGTTGGCTTAAAGCTCAACATTCAGAAACCTAAGATCATGGCATCCAGTCCCACCACTTCATGGCAAATAGATGGGGAAACAGTGGAAACAGTGTCAGACTTTATTTTTTGGGGCACCAAAATCACTGCAGATGGTGACTGCAGCCATGAAATTAAAAGATGCTTACTCCTCGGAAGGAAAGTTATGACCAACCTAGATAGCATATTAAAAAGCAGAGACATTACTTTGCCAACAAAGGTCCATCTAGTCAAGGTTATGGTTTTTCCAGTGGTCATGTATGTATGTGAGAGCTGGACTATAAAGAAAGCTGAGCACCGAAGAATTGATGCTTTTGAAGTGTGGTGTTGGAGAAGACTCTTGAAAGTCCCTTGGACGGCAAGGAGATCCAACCACTCCATCCTAAAGGAGATTGGTCCTGGGTGTTCATTGGAAGGACTGATGTTGAAGCTGAAACTCCAATATTTTGGCCATCTGATGCGAAAAGCTGACTCATTGGAAAAGACCCTGATGTTGGGAAAGATTGAAGGCTGGAGGAGAAGGGGACGACAGAGTATGAGGTGGTTGGATGTCATCCCTAACTGAATGGACATGAGTTTGGGTAAACTCCAGGAGTTGGTGATGGACAGGGAGGCCTGGCATCTTGCAGTTCATGGGGTCACAAAAAATCGGACACGACTGAATGACTGAACTGAACTGGATCCATTTTGAGTTTATTTTTGTGTATGAGTTAAAGAATGATCTAATTTCATTTTTTTTCATATGGCTGTCCAGTTTCCCATCACCATTTGTTGAAGAGACTTTCCAATATTGTGTAGTTTTGCTTCCTTTTTCATAGATTATTTGACCATAGGTCCATGGGTTTATTTCTGAGTTTTCTATCCTGTTCCATTTATCTATATTTCTATTTTTGTGCCAGCACCATACTCCTTTGATGACCACAGCTTTGTAGTAGAGTCTGAAGTCAGGGAGCCTTATTTCTCCAGCTCTAGTTTTCTTTTCAAGATTGTTTTTGTATTTGCGGTCTTTTGTGTCTCTATACAAAGTTTGAAATTTTTTTCTAGTTCTGTGAAAAATGCCATTGGTAATTTGATAGGGATTGCATTGAATCTATAGATTGCCTTAGGTAGTATAGTCAATTTCACAATATTGATTCTTCCAATTCACAAACATGTTATATCTTTCCATCTGTTTATATCTTCGTTTTCACAATATTGACTCTTCCAATTCATGAACATATTATATCTTTCCATCTGTTTATATCTTCTTTGATTTCTTTCATCAACATCTTACAGTTTCAGAGTACAAGTCTTCTGTCTCCTTAGGTAGGTTTATTTCTAGGTATTTTATTCTCTTTGACGTGTAAGTTTTTAAAACCTACAAAATCAGAATTTTAAAAATTTCATAAGAGAAGTGAGATCAAAGAAACCTACTAAACTAAAACTCTGAAAATGACAAGCTCCTTTTAGGAAAAAAAAAACAAAAAAACAGACATACTGCACTCACTGATGAAGAGGAAGGAAGGGAAGTATGTTGCTACAGTTCAAGTAGGAAGATAAACTATTATCTTTTAAAAAGAGTAGGGTATATGCTGGCTGGCATGTCTGTGAACCATCCCTGGGAGCCCTAGACACACTAGAACATGCAAATACCTGCAACTCTTTCTGCTGCTGCTGCTGCTAAGTCGCTTCAGTCGTGTCCGACTCTGTGCGATTCCACATCCAATCTTTCATATATGTGTTCTTTTCAGGCACACTAGAAAGAGTAGACGGCAACTCTTTCTAGTGTGCCTGAAAAGAACACATATATGAAAGATTGGAGGCAAGAGAACTGAGATACTCTTATGGCACCTGTGCATCAGGCAGGCTGATAGGAGCAGAATGAACAGAACTCCACAAGTACTCCAGGTCTTCAGAGAATATGAAGTGGTGACTACCTGTGTCTAGAGAAGTGACAGGAGAGCTGATGAAAGAGACTCCTCCTTGAAGTCTAGGCACTCACTGTATGTGATATCTGAAGCCTGAACAGAACAATACAGATATCCTGGGTTTTTCACTGAGTATGAATCATTGTCAGACACAGCTGGAAAGTGTCAGGAGTACTGAGAGAATTCCATGAGTCATAAGTACATGGGTCTTACTGAAATATAAGGACCATTATGAAAATTGAGAACCCCATAGGCACTTTGACACTCATGTGAATAGATGGCAGCAGGACTTCTGTGCTTGGGCAGAGCCAGAAACCTGAGAAAGATCTGGAAGTAAGGCACAGGGGATAGAATGTTGGCAGAATCATGGTTTCCCAAAGATATTTAAGAATTTCTCAGGGGCTTCCCCAATGGCTCAGCAGTAAAGAATTCACCTGCAATGCAGGAAACACAGGAGTTGCAGGTTCAATCCCTGGGTCAGGAAGATCCACTGGAAGAGGAAATGACAACCCACTCTAGTATTCTTGCCTGGAAAATTCCATGGACAGACGAGCCTTGCTTGCTATAGTCCATAAAATTGTGAAGAGTTGGGCATGAATGAGCATGGGTGCAAACACACACACAGGTGTCCTTAGTGGCATAGAATCTGCCAATGCAGGAGATATAAGAGACACGATTCCTGGGTTGGGAAGATCCCCTGGAGAAAGCAATGGCAACCCACTTCAGTATTTTTGCCTGGGAAATCCCATAAACAGAGGAGCCTGGTGGGTTACAGTCCATGGGGCCGCAAAAGAGTCAGATATGACTGAACACACACATGCACGCACACACATACACACACACACGCACACACATACACACACACACACAAATATTTAAGTCCTAATCTTCATATTACCTTAGATAGCAAGAGGAACTTTGCAAATGGGATTAGGTTAAAGATACTGACATGGAGAGATTATCCTAGATTATCCAGCTGTCCAATATTATCTTAAGGGTCCTTATAAGTGAATGAGGGAGGCAGAAGGTCAGAATTTGAGAGGAAATATGACCATGAGAACATAGATTTGGACTGATTCTGTTCCTGGCTTTGAAGATAAAAGGGAGCCACGAGCCAAGAAAAGCTGGTGGCCCCTAGAAATTGGAAAGGAGTAGGAAACAGATACCTGCCCAGTGCATCAAGAAGGAATACAGCCATGACAACACCTTCATTTTAACTTCAGTTCAGTTGCTCAGTTGTGTCTGACTCTCTGTGACTCCATGGACTGCAGCTCGCCAGGCCTCTCTGTCCATCAGCAACTCCCCAGAGCCTGCTCAAACTCATGTCCATTGAGTTGGTGATGCCATGCAACCATCTCATCCTCTGTCATCTTCTTCTCCTGCCTTCGATCTTTCCCAGCATCTGGGTCTTTTCAAATGAATCAGTTCTTCGTATCAGTTGGCCAAAGTACTGGAGCTTCAGCTTTAGCATCAGCATCAGTCCTTCCAATGAATATTCTGAGTTGATTTCCTTGAGGATTGACTGGTTTGATCTCCTTGCAGTCCAAGGGACTCTCAAGAGTCTTCTCCAGCACCACAGTTCAAAAGCATCAGTTCTTCAGCACTCAGCTTAGTGAGACCTATTTCAGACTTCTAGAGCCCAAAACTGTAACATAATAAATTTGCATTGTTTTAAGCCTCTTGGGCTTCCTTGGTGGCTCAGAGGATAAAGTGTCTGCCTGCAATGCAGGAGACCTGGGTTTGATCCCTGAGTCAGGAAGATCCTCTGGAGAAGGAAATGGCAACCCACTCCAGTATTCTTGCCTGGAAAATCCCATGGATGGAGGAGCCTGGTAGGCTACAGTTCATGGGGTCACAGACAGTCGGACAAGATCGAGCAACTTCACTTCACTATATGCCTCTAAGTTAAAGAAGCTTGTTATATAGCAGCAGTAAACTAATGCAAGACCTGATGAAATCTAAGAGCACAATAAGAGAGCTTAGAAAAATCATTCAACCAGCCTATATTTTACCCTGGCTATGAGGCAGCAGCTGCCTATTGCTGGAGAGGTGGGGAGGGCCAAGTTAACAAAAAGAGGTCTCCCTAAGTTGTACATACACAGAGTCTGCTGAAAGCTGAGGAAAGGTAGGAGAAATGAAATCCCTCAAGTTTCCCTGAACCTAAGATATGCCAAAGGAGAGGTTTTTTTCTGTCATCAAATAATCTGCAGTCTGTAGTAAACCGAATCTAACTAAAGTTACCAAAAAGCCTAATCCTCACTCAATACAAACCAGAATGAATCACTTCCCAACCCCAATCTGTCCATCCATCTGCCTAAAAGAAAAAGAGGCATGCTTATTTCTGAGCATAAATATGATTTACTTTAACCTTTAATGTAATATTACATATAATTTTCACACTCAATTTAAAAAATATGAGAAGTTGAAGATACAAGAACATATGCTTTGTCAAGAGAAAAAATGTCCATAAACAGACTCAGAGATGGACAAATACTAGAATTGCCAGATAAGTGCCATGAGAACATAACTATGATAAATATATTAAAAGAGCTAGTAGTTACAGTGGATAACATGCACGAAAAATACATAGAGATGGGAATTAAAAAAAAGAGAAAAATTAAAATGCTATATATAAGAAACACAATATAAAAATAAATACATTTTTGGATAGACTAAAACCAGTAGACTAAACATACCAGGGGAAATAATCAGTAAGATTCAGTCAAGTCAGTAGAAATGACCCAAACAGAAACACAGAGAGATAAATGAGTAATGGATAAACAGTGCATCTGAAATCTGTCAGGACACTATGAAGCAGTCTAGAGTGCACGTAATTGTATTTCCAGAAGGAGAAAAAAGAGAAAGAATAGAGCCAAAGAAGTGTTTGAGTGCATATCGGCTAATAACTTTTCAAAACTCATAAAATACTTTAGTCATATACCCAAGATGCTTATAAAACACGAATTAGGGCATACTGACCAACTACAAAAACAACCATACCTCGGGACATCAGTGTAGACACATTGCCACAGATGAAGATAATGACACAATCCGGAAAACAGAATAAAAATATATAGTTCATAGGGGAAACAACAATATGAACTATGGCCGAACTATCTTCAGACACAATCAGAAGCCAGACGGCAACAGCACAGCACTCTTAATGTGCTAAAGTAGAAAAAAAAATAACCCTATGAGCCAAGATTTCCATATCAAGCAGCACATTCTTCAAAAATTAAGGCGACATAAAGACATTTTTCTGGATCAACAAAAATTGATTTTGTTTCTATAAGATGTATAATACAAAACATGCTAAATAAATGCCAAAGGCAATTAAGCCAAAAGGAAATTATGCAGATAAAACCAGACATTTTGTGTAAGAATTGAGAATCTTAGGAAGTACTTGGCAAATGTGATAGGAAATAAAGAAGCTATTTTTTGAAAAAAAAAGAAATCCTCTCTCTCAACGTAAATACGTCTATTTAAAGATTGTTAACTGTTTAAGAATACTAAGAATATAATATAGAGTTTATAATGGGTGTTGGTGCAAAATATATGAGAACACGACTTTAAGGGTGGGAGGGTCATCTTTGAAAGTGTACTGTTATAATAATCTTGCATTGTTTATGAAGTGGTGAAATTTTTTTTTAAGGCAACTGGTGATAATTTAACAATGCATACATGGGGCCCCATATTATGAAAAGCTAGCACTAAATAAATCACACAAATTGACATAACTATACAGTCAAAAAGAGGTAAAATGGAGTTAAAAAAAAAAAATTCTGACAACAGAAAAGAAACAAAGATTATGACCAAAAGAAATTAAGCTATAAGAAGACAGACTTCAACCTAAACATGTGAGCAACTATATTCAATGTGAATGGATTAAGCACCTTAACTGAAAGGCCTAGACTGTCAAACTTGATAAAACACAAAGCAATCGGTTGGACTAACTGACCAACTACATGCTTTTTATAAGAAATGCATTTTATAAGTACTGGCAGTTTCAAATGTGGAAAAAATATATGAATCATATAAATATAAATAAATGTATAATTAATCTGGCACACGGAGAAGGCAATGGCAACCCACTCCAGTACTCTTGCCTGGAAAATCCCACGGACGGAGGAGCCTGGTAGGCTGCAGTCCTGGGGTTGCGAAGAGTCGGACACGACTGAGCGACTTCCCTTTCACTTTTCACTTTCATGCATTGGAGAAGGCAATGGCAACCCACTCCAGTACTCTTGCCTGGCGAATCCCAGGGATGGAGGAGCCTAGTAGGCTGCTGTCTATGGGGTCGCACAGGGTCGGACAAGACTGAAGCGACTTAGCAGCAGCAGCAACAGCAATCTGGCACAAGTCCGAATCATTTGGGTGGAGTTCATCTATCCAGGGATATTTTGGTGTATATGTCTCCCCTTGTCCTCTCTGACCTCAAGTCCATCCATCTGTGGAATTGATTCAATTTATATGAATCATTTTACCATATATAGCATGTTGTGACTTTGTAGCATTATGTTGTGATATGTTGAAATAAAACAAAACAACCTAATTTCTTTACTCACGTTAAGCCATGCCATAGAAGGTTAACAGAAAGGAGTTTTTCCAAAAAGGAGTAGATAGCGATGTTGAAGGCTGTTGATAGGCAGTCAATGAAGTGTATATGTTGGAGAGAGTAACAGAAAAAAATTGCTAACTTTGGAGCTGATATGGGGCAGAAATCAAATGCCATGAAATTTCTAAACTCATTTGGACTCTAGTTGTCTTTAATCATCTTTAGATAATTTTTAATCATCAGTCAACCCACTCCAGTACTCTTGCCTGGGAAATTCCATGGATGGAGGAGCCTGGTAGGCTGCAGTCCATGGGGTCGCTAAGAGTCAGACACGACTGAGCGACTTCACTTTCACTTTTCACTTTCATGCATCAGAGAAGGAAATGGCAACCCACTCCAGTGTTCTTGCCTGGAGAATCCCAGGGACAGGGGCGCCTGGTGGGCGGCCCTCTATGGGGTCGCACAGAGTCAGACATGACTGAAGTGACTTAGCAGCAGCAGCAGCAGCAGCAGCAATCATCAGTCTACTGAAATAACCTTTGCCTTGTTGCTACTCACAGTATAAGGCTATTTTCATAAGTCTGTATTCTTTGCCAAATAGAAGATTTAAATATAGTGGGAGTCAAATTTCTAAGAAGAGTGAGGATAAGGATCACAGAGAGGTGACAGTATGGCCAAGGAAGCAGTGGTGAAGCAGGACAAAGGATGCCTGTGAAGGGAGGTTACAACATGCTCTAAAGTCATGGAAATGGCAATGGAGGTGGTTATAGGACTAACAGTTGTGGAAGTGGTGGTGGTGATAGAGTTAAGAGAGGCTATAGAGTGCCTCTCTTCTTTACGTATAAACAAGTAAACATGTTGAGAATAATAGGGGCCAGGGGCCAGGGACGTGGGGCTTTCCTGGTGATTCAGAGAGTAAAGAGTCTGCCTGAAATGTGGGAGACCTGAGTTTGATTGCTGGGTAGGGATGATCCCCTGGAGAAGGAAATGGCAACCCTTTCCAGTATTCCTGCCTGGAAAATCCCATGGATGGAGGAGCCTTCTGGGCTACAGTCCATGAGGTTGCAAAGAGTCAGTCACTACTGAGTGACGAACACATACACAGGAAAGGATTTACATATAGAGAAAGAATCCTGGGATGTTGAACTGGAACTGAAGTTAGAAGTATGAAGTTTTTTGTTTTTGTTTTTGTTTTTAGTGTATATTGACAGAACTATTTGGAAATACAAATGTGCATATTTTTCTTAGCCATTATTCTCTATAGGCTGAGAAGGCCCAAAAGCAATTGTGCCCCAGTAGCAATGAGCACAGTGAGTACTGAGATCTTTGTTTCTAAACACTAGCCTCCACTGAAAGGAATCAGAGCTCCTTGTAAAAGTGGTTGATTCTAGGACTGGGTCAGAGAAAGTACAAGATGAACCTGGAGCTTGTTGTGCCAAAAATAAGGAAATGCTAAAAGAAAATGACCTTTGCCAAAGGGCAAAGGAACAATCTTGAAAGAGATCTCACTCACCAAATACAGGAATATTTGACCAAAATATGTGCTTTATTATTTGCCATCAATAATAGTGGTAATATCTTCTGAGTTGCCTGTGGATACTAAGGATGGAGGATTGATTTGTTAAGGAAAAGAATATTTACAGTCTTATAGTATCACCTCACAAAATATGTAATTAAAAAGGAAATACAATCACTCTGTGGTAGAGAAACCAAGCAGGTAATAACTTGACCAAGTGTTCAAGGTTAACACAACCAGTGATAGGATGGCATGATGTGTCTCCTGAAGTGATGCCCCAAAAGAGCATATACCTCCATGATATTCCAGCCCAGGGTACATGGCCTGAGATGGGTAATAAGGAAACATCAGATGGACTCTGGTTGATCGTTATTTTATCAAATGAAATGCCTGTATTTTTTTTTTTTTTTAAACTGTGAAAATAGGAAAAGGCTGAAAAATTGTTTAGGATTGAAGAAGACTGCAGAGACTAGACAACTTAATGCAATGCATGATCCTGGATTGGCTCCTAGACCAGATAGGAAAAAGAGACATAGTTGACCACTGATGTCTTTGAATTTGGTTCTGTGATCTAGATGGTAGTATGCTATTGATGTTGATTTTCTTATTAGAACAACTGAAGAGATGTTATATATGAGTAACTTGAGGTAAAATATTTACATACTAGCATGTTTGGAAATAATGGGCAATAAATCAGTAGGAGAGATAAAGAGAGAGTAAAATGTTAACAATTAGGGAATCTCGACATATGGGACTGTTTGTATAGTTCTTAAAATTTTCTGGAAGTTTGAAATTAATTCAAAACAGATTATTTAAAATAAGTAAATATAGTAACCTCCTGCATAATTAAAAATAGCATTTCCATGATATATTTATTATTAATAAATTGGTTGGGATAAAGTACTCATAAGATAGGATGGATAAACTAAGCAATTTAATATGATAAAATAAACCAATTAAATATGATAAAATGAATTAGTCAATACTGTTTTCCATTGAGCAGGCTGCTAGGCAGTAAAATGAGGATAATTTAGATAAATATTGAATATATATATATATATTTTAATTCAAAGTATTACCTTGTAGCTTTTTGGAGTTTTTAAATTAAAACTTATCATTTGAACTATATTTTGTTGCTAGAAATAAATAACTAACATTTAAAACTTAGAAGGCATGACTTGGAATTTATCCAGACGACTGGAACTGAAGACAATATATTCCAGTGACAGCACTGGAATTAGCTTTTGCCTCCACATGTATTATTTTACTTGTATATTGATTGACCAATTCAATCAAAGTGGAAGCAACAGTCATACGCTTCTTGTCAGAAAAAAAGGATGAAAATTAATGGACTCTGCCAAACAATCCTGACTGTAACACAGTGCTAATTAATAATATGACGGATATTTCTCACCATCAGACTGATCAAATTTAATGAGAGCTTTTGAAACACTGGCACCATCTGCATATTTATTTTGTTCCTAAACTCATGAAGAACTAGATAAATGACATCCAATACGAACAATGTTAGGTAAGGGTGAAAAGTATTTGGAGAAAAATAGGAAAGATGAAGTATTATAGGTCAACTGAAAACACAAGAAACAAGACGTGGCCGCAATCCAGTGTATGAAATAAATAAGATTAAACTGAACCCTGGGTTTGTGTGTTGAGGAATCATAAAACATAGTAGAAATTATATTTTTAAAAAAATGAAAAGAAATACAATCTTAAAGACCTCTATTAAAATAATGCAAAACAAGCTCCCAATTTGTAAGATGATTATACAAACTTAATAAATATCTACTAAAAATGTGAGTGATACTTATGATTGTGAAGAATATGTGAGACACATTGTGTCTAATACTTTTGAAGTGAAGTGAAGTTGCTCAGTAGTGTTCAACTCTTTACTACCCCATGGACTGTACCCCACCAGACTCCTCTGTCCCTGGAATTCTCCAGGCAAGAATATTGGAGTGGATAGTCATTTCCTTCTCCAGGGGATCTTCCCTACACAGGGATGGAACCCGGGTCTCCTGCATAGCAAGCAGAGTCTTTACCATCTGAGCCACCAGGGAATTTAGATTATTTTTAACTAAAGTTGAAAAAGTGCAAGAGATGCAGAAATGAAAAAAAAAAAAAAAGAATGTGAAAGATTCTTTTATTTTAAAAAGGAAAAAGAAAACATTTCTTGTTCTGAGATTAGGGGAAAGTAATTGAAAGGAAAACTAATACTTCAGCCAGCTATTGGGCACTAGTTAATTGAATACAATGCATAATCTTTACTATGTGAAGGCGATAAGATTGATTTGGAATTATAAAGCATGTGTACTGAGTCTTTTATAAAAATAATGGTTATCGACTGGTAATTGTCCAACCATACTGTCTCAACCTTATAACCATTTATATTCATCTGTTACAGAATACATTAGAATCTGCATCGCTGGCCAGTTTTAGAATCAGGTCTATGATTGAGCTTCATCAGACTGCTGCTTTAATTGATTCAACTGATGATTGTCACAGGACAGCCTATAGTGCAAGTGGTACTAAAAATATGATCCACAGACTAGCAACATCACTGCCATTATCTGAGAACTTGTCAAAATGAAAATTCTCAGGCTGTACCCCAGACTTCCTGAATCAGAAAAGGAATGGGGCTGCCTAGGTGAGATTTGTTAAGATTTCCAAGTGATTCTGATGCACAGGTAAGTTTGAGAACCACTACTATAAGATAAGTTGTTTTTTAAATTCGTCCATGACGGTGGAAGAAACCAGAGTGGCCAGTAATTTCTTGAAAATATTTCTTGATCATTTGAATTCACGGGTCATTTTTAACCTTCCTATTGGTAAAAGGTTTCTGTTGCTTTAAAAAATGTGTCCTTTACTTGGCATACCTGCCCAGCACTCCTAGGAATTCCTTGCACTTTGTTGGACATTGTTGGAGAAAGAAAAATAAGCTGACACAAAGCAAACATGAAAGTTTACAGATTACTCATTAAGGCTAAAAGTCTTCAAAACCTCATTAACTTTGTCTGAGAGTAATTTCAAAATGGAGGGAAATGGGCCAGGCTTTTCTATCTAGAAACCAAAGTGGGTTTTTTTTGTTATCTTCTGTTATTCCTAATATAGGGCTCTATCATTAGTTTTTAACAACTATTGTGTGCCCCCAAAACACAATAGATTCACCCCAGAAATGCTGCTTTTTTGCTTCCTGGCACTGCCACCCTCCACTCCACTGTGCTCTCACCATTTCCTTATTTTGCTTCTTCCCACCCAGCTCGTTATATAAAACTGCTTACAATGTGTCAGTTATCAAGGTATACAAAACATATTTAGCCCTCCCTCCAGTGGCATTTAGTGAATAGTTCCAGATGTTACCCTGGTTACCCATTCCTTTGCAAACAGCAATGGTGATCAAGTAATAACTAATATACAACAGGAGCTAATTTTGTGCAAGGCAACATCCCAAGAATTTTACTTCCACCTATGAACTTAAAATGTAGGCAAAGGACTTGAGAAAGAAACAAAATCAGAAAGTAAAAAAAAGATAAAGAAAATTTTCTAAACAAAACAAAAAATACACAGAACACATTTACAAGATCAGTAGAATTATAATTGCTTATTATCAACACATAATTTTTACCTTCAGACATAATGTTTGAAAGAAAATTGTAAGATAAATATGTTTTAAGGAAAGCCAAATATGGCACCTAAAAGATTTCTTTCCACATCTTGATGTGACAAAGGACTGTATATATGGTAATATATGATGTGCATTAATATATGATGTGACAAAGGATTATATGTATGTACAAAAAAGGAAAATACTGGAAGCTATTTCACCGAATTTTAAAAAAAGGTAAACATCAAATCAGTTTCCTGTAGCAAAAAATTTATTTCCAAATGCTCATTTGTATTTTCCTTTCTGTGGATTTTTGTTTCACAGATACTTTCTTTAGAAAGACACATCTTACTCCAATTGTTTATACCTTCTTCAGTATCTCTTTTCATAATCCCATACAACCCATGGTGTACCTTGGTTTTGGAGTAAATAAACTAAGTATCTCTAGTGAATATTTAAATAAGAGGTTTTTAAAAAATAAAAACATAGTCTGTTTCTATAATGCTTGGAAATCCTTTTTTTTTTTTCTAATTTAATGTCTTGGCCCTATCACTTACTAACTATGTGATCTTAGAAAAGTTCCTTTAGGGACTTCCCTGGTGGTCCAGTGGCTAAGACTTCATGCTTTCAGTGCAGAGGGCCCGGGTTTGACCCCTGGTCAGGGAACTAGATCCGACATGTCAGAACTAAATTCACATGCTGCAACTAAAGATCTCACAAGCTGCCATGAAGATGGAAGATCCTGCATGACACAACTAACATCCGTGGAAGCCAAATAAATAAATAAACATTAAAAAAAGAAAAGTTACTTTACTACTTTATAGTTCATCTATAAAATGGAGAAAATAGTAGTTTCTAAGTCATAGATTTATTAGAGGAACAATAGGGCTAATATGTGTTAAATGCTTAGACATTATAAGTTCTCAGTTATTGTTGGCTATTATTATTGCTATTATGATTACTATCAGAAAATGAATATAGAAAGTCCACAGCCTCAATTAGTAATTGCTTTCATATATATGTAATGGTCAGAGAAGGCAATGGCAACCCACTCCAGTACGCTTGCCTGGAAAATCCCATGGAAGGTAGGCTGCAGTCCATGGGGTCGCTAAGAGTCGGACACGACTGAGCGACTTCACTTTCACTTTTCACTTTCATGCATTGGAGAAGGAAATGGCAACCCACTCCAGTGTTCTTGCCTGGAGAATCCCAGGGACAGGGGAACCTGGTGGGCTGCAGTCTATGGGGTTGCACAGAGTCGGACATGACTGAAGCAACTTAGCAGCAGCAGCAGCAGCATATGTAGTGGAGGGTTATAAGCTATACTGTAGCTAATTTAATGAACTTTATGAACTTGATTTTCTACTTTGCAATGAAGGTTGCAAGCATTCTTATATGTCTTTAGGTAATGCCATGCACTCCTGGTGATGTATGGAGTTAAAGGCTATTAATTTATACTTTAAAAACAGCCAGGTCAGCCAATACTAAACAGCGAAACTTTCAATGCCTTGGCCCTAGTCCTCTTTGCCCAGCTCTGTGTAACTAGAATGAAATCATATCCCTACATGTAGGTTGTCATGCCAGCCAGCGAGGAAGGGGCCATTGATCCTAACTCTAATCAGCTGGGACTTGAAGTTATTTCCTCTGATCTGAGGGATGGAGTGGATCATTTTCTTTTGCCTCTTCTCCACTATAAAGTCAACTGCTCACCAGCCAAACCCAGAATTTCAAACTGTCTGCACTTCAACTGGTATCAAAGCCTGAATAACCAGAGAGCTCCAAATATGGAGCCCATTCCTATTTTTAGTGATTTCCTAGGAATATGCTTCTTCCTGGATTCTTTCTTCTTAGTTCTGGCCCAGTTACTCTGCCAACTAACACAAGACCTTCTGAAAAATTGAAGTTTAGATCTAAATATCTTCCAAGGACTCATGCTAAAAGTTGTGTTGGTCTTTGTTTATGCCAATCATGTTCTTCAGGACCGAAACTTATTGGAAGCTCAGAATCTTTAGCACACTTCCCTCCTAATATCACTCATCTGACCAGATTCCTAAAACTTTAACTTTTGCTTTAATTTTTCACTGTCCTCCAAAGCCTATTTAATAGAATAACTTCACCAAAGAAGTTGTGGGAGCTTAGATTTAGACTCCTCCAGACATATGAGTGCTCATGATTTTTCTCTTTCCTCCTAAGGGATAACATAATGTCATTTGTTTGGCATTTGGACAGCTGTCCCAGCCCAGAGCATGTATCTCTACCTGTTCCTTTTAGCTATTTACCTCATTTGCCAGGAACATACCACACTGTGTGTTGTTGGTGTTTTAGTTGTTAAGTTTTGTCTGACTCTTTTGTGGCCCTATGGACTGTAGCCTGCTAGACTCCTCTCTCCCTGAGATTTCCCAGGCAAGAAAACTGGAGTGGGTTACCATTTCCTTCTCCAGGAGATCTTCCAGACCCAGGGATCGAACCCATGTGTCTGGCATTGACACGGGGATTCTTTACCACTGAGCCACCTGGGAAGCCCTTATCATGCTGCTGCTGCTGCTAAGTCACTTCAGTTATGTTGGACTCTGTGCGACCCCATAGATGGCAGCCCACCAGGCTCCTCCATCCATGGGATTTTCCAGGCAAGAGTACTGGAGTGGGCTGCCATTGCCTTCTCCGCCCTTATCATAGATATACATAGATAATAAAACCAAAAATATTGATACAGTCAGTGCCTTGAAGTATAGTGGAGTATTTCTCATACTCTGCTTATGAGTGGTCCCAGCAGCATCAGGAAACTTAATTTGTACCATCTTCTATGATGTTATACAACTACATGGAGGTAGAGGGTAATATTACTCTTGCTGCACAAGAGATTTAGCAACAACAAGGTGGGCTTACACCCAGCAGGAACTCTACAAAAGGCTGTTCAACAACGGAATGAACATTAGCCTTAGTTTAACAACTGGTTCTCTACATAGAATATTTCCCATTTGTGTCTTCTGGGTAAGTTCTTAGCAAACACAGTAGAAATCCCCAGATGTAATTATAGTTCAAAGGGTGCAGGGAAGGAAATCTTTCACTTTTAATTAAAGAGTATCAGTTCCTGTTAAGCACCAGCAGGGTGTCTATCACTCACTACAGGAATTTAGATCAATAATTTAGAGGAAGAATTAAAACACCAGCCAAAGAAAGAAGAGGTAACTGCCCTAGGAAATTTTATTGGTAAAAGCTAGAAGATGCAATCAGATCAAACCAAAGTTCATAGTACTCTGTCATTTGGGAAATGAACAATATATATCTATTGGGCAATCAAGTTTATTAGAGTTGAAAGTGTATAAGAAGAATAAAATGATAGCTTATTAGCTTGTTAGTAAAGTGACATATAGAAAACAATTTGGGGCATGCTAAAAATGTCAAATCAATACATATATATATAAATATGTATAAAATTAGAGGTAGAAAACAAACTTCAAAAAGGATTACAGTATGGGTCATAACATATATATTATGTTTCATTCAGAAATATTGTCTTAAAGAGAAAAAGCAGATATAGTGTTTTTAGCATTTTCCATATTTGCAAAACGGAGATGATGTTAATGTCTAACAAAAAATGACTTAATGAATGCATTACAGAACCACTCAATTAAATGTAATGCAGTGAATATAATTTATACAAGCGATGAGCAAAAGTTGAAAAAATATAATTTAAAATATGTACACTAATTATAAAAATGTAAATTATGTTTGCATATAGACAAATACCAAGGAAGATTATGCAAAAAGATGAAATCATTCACTTTCAGTACATAAATCAAAAATTATATACTTTTCTATTAGGTATTTTCTATAACATTGTTAAGATAACATTAAAATTTATACATGTAAATAGATTGGTATCCTATTTTCAAGATTTTTCATGAAATTTTCAATCTCTAACTCTTGTTAAGTCCCTATATGAATTCTTTGCAAGTGGCTAAAGTGGGAAGTCATCTTTAATTTTCAAATTTAGAGTCAAGTTGGGATCTTCATGTGAAAAATATGTTACTATTATTTCATATATTCATACATATTATATACAGTATATATTTTTCCAAAGATATAAGTTGAAGTATATATTATCTTCCTCTTCTTTTTTCCTTCTGTAGAGTATTAAGGCTTAGCAACATATTTTAATTCAGACAGATTTCAAATATTGCTTCATTAACAGTCTCACATTTGACATCCTTGCTATAACTGCAGTGTGTATTATGTCAAAAGATGCTCTGTAACATTCCTGGAGACTCAGTTACTGTGTGCCTTGCCTGTAACCTGGGCAAGTATTAGTGTAATGTCTGATATAACAGGGACATATTTTCTTTGAACATTTTTCAGATACTGTTTGATATAAATATCATAGTAAATTACTTCTGAAACCATCAATGCTTGGATGAAAATAATACACTTATAAAAATATATTAATATGAGAAAATATTATTTTATACTAAAATTTTAAAAACTCTTATTCATGATTTTATAGCCACTTAGGAAAATATATAAATTTTAATCCTCTTTTCCTATGTTATACTCCATTATATTTTATAAAATATACTAAATTTCAAGGAGGTATTATGGACCCTTGGCATTCCTAGTCGAACACATCTGTGGGAAATATTTTTATTGCTTTATTTTTCTTAATTGCTCTAACTAATTTCAAAATGTATTTGGGGGCTTCTTAGAAGAAACTTACAAGTATGCCAAGAACAAGTGCACAACAGCAAAAGGAATCAAAAATTAAAGGAGGAAAATGAAAAAAAATACATATATAAATTCTTCCTAAAGGAATCTGCTTGCAATGCAGGAGACCTGTGTTCAATCCCTAGGTTGGAAAGATCCCTGGGAGAAAGAATGGCTACCCACTGCAGTATTCTTGCCTGGAGAATTCCGTGGAGTGCAAAGAGTTGGACGTGACTGAGCGAATAACACTTTCACTTTCAAAGGAAGTTGCAGTATTATTAAACTTAATTCTATTTATAATGACCAGAACATGGAAAGGAACATGCTGGTTTACAGAGCTCTAATTTTAAAATATTTTCTTACGTGCAAACGTTTTACTAGCCCTAATCTTATAGAAGAATTTAGTGCACGTTTCATACCATATCATCCTTGCCTATCTTAGTAAACAGTAGCAAGCTCAGGCCCAAAACTTGAAGTCATCCTGGTCCCCTCTCTTTCTAACACATGCCAAATCCAACCCATCAGCAAATCAAACAGGTCTACTTTCAAAATATATCCATAATCTCATTCTTTCTAACCACATTTACAGTTACTCTCCTAGTATAAGACATCATCTCTGAACTGGATATTTCAATAATGTTTTAATTGGTCTTGCTTTGGCACTTACTCCTCTACAATTTATTTTCACCACAGCTGATAGAGTGATTTTATCATGCAAAGAACAGATAGATCATTGCAATCCTCTTCTAAGAACACTCTGGTGGTGCTGTGAGTAAAGGGTTGTAAGGCCCTACATAATTAGGCTCCTACTATTTCTCTCTTAAACATCTCCTTTGTTTTGATTGTTTTGCTCTAATTGCACTGAATTTTGTGCAGTTTCTCAGATCCACCAGGCATTTTCACACCTTAGGAGATTTGACATTTTTTTTCCCCCTTTGCTTGGTATGCTCTCCTCAGAGAGCTCCATGCATATCCTGCTCTCCCATTCCAGTTCTCTTCTTAAAGGGCATTAATGAGTATGACCATCAATTATAAAATCACACTCTTCTCTCCTACTTCCTGTTCTCTTATACAGCCTTACTTTTCCCTCTGAAGAATGTATTACCACATACTATTTGTAAAAATACAGTTAATGGTTTATTTGTTATAGGATGTGGATAAGGAGAAACCAGAAGAGTAAAAAAGAAGTCCTATACTGGTGCTTTGATTTTGTTGAAGTAGCCAAATGGATTTAAAATGGGGAAACCCTAAACTTCCATACATTTCCCTAGTGAATACTTTAAGCCACTTAAAAACAGAATCTCATCTCAACTCTCAATTATGCAGAGATGGCCTAGAGAGGTATCATTGTTTTTTACATATCAGGTAGCATCTAACTATACGGGGATCACATCTCCTAGGCACAGCTGTCTAGTTTCGGGTTATTTGTAATGTTCATGGATCTTCTAAAATATTTACCTTCTATTCTGAAGAGACTGAGTTTCTTCCTTCTTCTACACTTCCTTTCTTCTTCCATGTATTTTTTTTAAACAGTACCAATAGCCCCTTTCCTTTTCTGAATACCTGAACTATATCTTGCAGACTGAAATCTTGCAGCCTCTTGCAGTGGGTCTCAGCCTCTCCAAAGTTGGGCAAGTTTTGGCTCTGAATATTCAGAATCACTAGTTTTGCTTCCTCCTTTAGTCTTCTGACTCCCACTTTCTCTTTGCTGATAAAGTGAATTCGTTTTCTGTTCTTGGTTAAGCAACAGCCTACTTTCCAGTATGGATCATGTGACCTTTGGGCTAGATAGAACCCTGTCTCCACCATTATTCTCTGATGGGTGAGAAACTTTTAAGATGAATTGTTTAAACTGGTTTTATTATAGCTTCTGATTACATACTGTGAAGTGGTAAAAATTCTCAAATTTGTTGTAGATAGGCTTTTTCCAGTGGTCTGTTGGTTTATGTCTATCTTGAGATACAAAATATTGTAACAATGGCCTTTCTAAGCTGATTTTTATTGAGCCCTATAGAGGTGTCATATGCTTTTTCTGTTACATGTTGTTATGGGGATATCTTATAGTCATGAACTGTAACTGAGCAGATCACCCCACTCCTGCATGTCTTCTGCCTGCTTTTTGTTTCTGGAAAAGCTAAAGTCTCCCTGGCTTCCCTGAGTCACATTGGTCAGTTCAAAAATAAATGGCTGAAAGGATGTGAACATATAGTGACAAAAATTCCAGCTTGGATTGGTCATGGTTTTGAAAATGAAAAACAACAATTCAAAACCTATTGGTTGCAGCAAAAGCAGATCTAAGAGAAGTTTAGAGCAATGTGAGCTTACCTTAGGCAACAAGAAACATATCAAATAAACAACCTGACCTTATACCTAAAGCAACTAGAGAAAGAGGAACAAACAAAATCCAAAGTTCACAGAAGGAAATAAATCATAAAGAACAACAACAACAACAACAAAAATTAAATAGAGACTAAGAAAGTAATAGAAAAGATCAATGAAACTAGAAGCTGGTTCTTTGAAAAGTCAAACAAAATTGATAAACTTTTAGCCAGACTCATCAAGAAAAACAAGGAAGAGGGCTGAAATCAATAAATTCAGAAATGAGGATGAACTTACAACCCATACCACAGAAAGACTAGGGACCATAACATACTACTTGTTGTTGTTTAGTCACTAAGTCATGCCTGACTCTTTGTGATCCCAAGGACTGTAGCCTGCCAGGCTCCTCTGTCCATAGGATTTTCTAGGAAAGAATACTTGAGTGGGTTGCCATTTTCTTCCTCAGGGGATCTTCCCGACCCAGGGATCAAACCCGCATATCCCCCATTGGCAGGAACTGGCAGGAGGATTCTTTACTGCTGAGCCACCAGGGAAATCCCCATAAGACATTATGACAAGCAACTAGATGTCAATAAAGTGCACAATCTAGAAGAAATGGACAAATTCTTAGAAAGATCTAATCTCCCGAGACTGAACTAGGAAGAAATAGAAAATATGAACAGACCAATTGCAAGTGCTGAGATTGAATCTATAATTAAAAAAAAAAAACTCCCAAAAAACTAAAGTCCAGGACCAGCTGGATTCACAGGCAAACTTTACCAAACCTTTAGAGGAGATTTAGCACCTATCCTTCAAAACTATTCTAAAAAATAATTGCAGAGGAAAGAACACTTCTGAATTCATTCTATGAGGCCACAATCACCCTGATCCAAAAAAAAAAAAAACAAACCAGACAAAGATACCACACACAGAAAAAAATTACAGGCCAATATCACTGATGAATATAGATGTAAAAATACTTAACAAAATACTACAAAACTGAATTCAATAATATGTTAAAAGGATCATACACCATAATCAAGTGAGATTTGTCCCAGAATTGCAATGATTTTTCAATGTCTACAAATCAATCTGTGTGGTACACCAGATTAACAAACTGAAGAATAAAAACCATGATCATCTCAATAGATGCAAGAGCTTTTGGTAAAATTCAACATCCATTTATGATAAAAGCTCTCCAGAAAGTGAGAATAGAGGGAACATAGCTCAACAAAATAAAAGTCATATATGACAAATATAGCTAATATCACACTCAATGATGAAAAGAGGAGAAAGCATTTCCTATAAGACCAGCAATAAGACAAGGATACTCACTCTGACCACTTTTATTCACCATAGTTTTGGAAGTCATAGACACAGCAATCAGAGAAGAAAAAGAAATAAAAATAATCTAAACTGTAAAAGAAGGAATAAAACTGTCACTGTTTGCAGATGATATGATACTATGCATAGAAAATCCTAAAAGATACTACTAGAAAACTATAAGAGCTCATAAATGAATTCAGTAAAGTTGTAGGATACAAAATTAAGACATAGAAATCTGTTGGATGTCCATACAATAACAAAAAAGATCAGAAAGGAAAATCAATGAAATAATCCCAACCCAAATTATCATCGCATCAGAAAGAATAAAATAATTAGGAAATAAACCTACCTAAGGAGGCAAAACATATGCAATTTGGAGCCAGTCTGTTGTTCCATGTCCAGTTCTAACTGTTGCTTCTTGACCTGAATACAGTTTTCTCAGGAGGCAGGGCAAGTGGCCACAGAATGCAGGTCAGGCAATGCCAAAGAATGCTCAAACTACCACACAATTGCAGTCATCTCACATGCTAGTAATGTAATGCTCAAAAGTCTCCAAGCCAGGCTTCAACAGTACATGAACTGTGAAATTCCAGATATTCAAGCTGGATTTAGAAAAGACAGACGAACCAGAGATCAAACTGCCAACATTCGTCAGATCATCAAAAAAACAAGGGAGTTTCAGAAAAACATCTCCTTCTGCTTTACTGACTATGCCAAAGCCTTGTGTGAATCACAGCAAACTGTGGAAAATTCTGAAAGACATGGGGATACCAGATCACCTGAACTGTCTCTAGAGAAATTTGTATGCAGATCAGGAAGCAACATTTGGAACTGGACATGGAACAATAGACTGGTTCCAAATTGCATATGTTTCTTCCGGATTGGAAAAGGACTAAACCAAGGCTGTATATTGTCACCCTGCTCATTTAACTTATATGCAGAGTACATCATGAGAAATGCTGGGCTGGAGGAAGCACAAGCTGGAATCAAGATTGCCAGGAGAAATGTCAGTAGCCTCAGATATGCATATGACACCACCCTTAGGGCAGAAAGTGAAGGACTAAAGAGCCTCTTGATGAAAGTGAAAGAGGAGAGTGAAAAAGTTGGCTTAAAGCTCAACATTCAGAAAACTAAGATCATGGCATCTGGTCCCATCATTTCATGACAAATAGATGGGGAAACAATGGAAACAGTGACAGACTTTATTTTCTTGGGCTCCAAAATCACTGCAGATGGTGACTGCAGCCATGAAATTAAAGACGCTTTCTTTTTGGAAGAAAAGTTATGACTAACCTAGACAGCATATTAAAAATCAGAGACATTGCCAGCAAAGATCTGTCTAGTCAAAGCTATGGCTTTTCTAGTAGTCTTGCATGGATGTGAGAATTGGACTATAAAGAAAGCTGAGCAATGAAGAATTGATACTTTTGAACTGTGGTGTTGGAGAAGACTCTTGAGAGTCCCTTGGACTACAAGGAGATCCAACCAGTCCATCCTAAAGGAAACCAGTCCTGAATATTCATTGGAAGGACTGATGTTGAAGCACAAGGTCCAATACTTCGGCCACCTGAAGCAAAGAAGTGATTCATTGGAAATGACCCTGATGCTGGGAAAGATTGAAGGCGGGAGGAGTAGGGGACAACAGAGGACGAGATGGTTGGATGGCATCACTGACTTAATGGACTTTGAGTAGGCTCCAGGAGTTGGTGATTGACAGGGAGGCCTGGCGTGCTGTAGTCCGTGGGGTTGCAAAGAGTCAGACATGACTGAGCAACTGAACTGATCTGAAGGTCAGGTAGTCTGGTATTCCCATCGCTGTAAGAATTTTCTAAACTTCTTGCTCTAGTGGGAAGACAACATGGACTGTGGCATTGGTAGATTGAGATTCAGATCCAGCCCTTGGTCCATTTCCAGCTGTCCTGTGTCAGGGAAGATGTTCGGAGACTCAACACACTCCTTCCTCTAGGACAGGATTTCTCTACTGTTCTTCGTGGTGGTGTTTGCAGTTAGACGGCAGAGTAGAAGGACGTGTGCTCATCTTCTCTTGCGAGAACTACAACTCACTGCTGAACAACCATCGACTAGAGAATGCTGGATCAAATCAAAAAAAGATATTCCACATCCAAGGGCCAAGGAGAATCCCCAGCAAGATGGTAGGAGGGGTGAAATCATGTTTAGAATCAAACCCCTTACCTGCCAGAGACACTCAGAGGGCTCAATCAAACCTTGTGTGCCCCAGGACCCAGAGACCCCATAGAGACTGAGCCAGATAGGCTCACTATCATGTATCAAAGACATTTATAGATATCTAAGGGATCTGGTGACAAGCCATGAAATGATCTTATCTCATCTTTAAGTGGTTCCTTCTGACAATCCTGACAAGAGATTCAGGGGTCAACTCTTACTATTCTTAAAAATTTTTATTTGTTTTCTCCTCTGGCCAAAGCTATAATTTATCACAATACATTCTATTTTTCTCTCCCTCTGTGGTTACTGTGATTGGCTGAAGGAACCACATTCCAATCTGATACCCAACTGCTTACTAGACATCTCTGAATTTCTAGGAGGAATCCCAAAATTAACGTGAACAAACAGAACTTTTTTTCCCCTCCAACTTTACTGAGGTACGTTTGACAAATGAAAATGATATATATTTAAAGTATACAACATGATCATTTGATATACAAATTCACTGTGAGATATTTACCACAATCAGGTTAATCAACACATCAACCACCTCATATAGTTACCTCTTTTTTTGGTAGTTAGAATGCTTAAGATCTACTCTTTTAGCAAATTTGAAGTATAAAAATAATAGTATATTAACTATAGTCACCATGTTATGTATTAGATCTGCATAACTTACTCATCTTATAACTGCAAGTTTGTATCCTATGACCGACATCTTCCCATTTCCCTTACTTCCCGCCCCATGGCAACCACCATTCCACTGTTTCTATGAAGTTGACATTTTTTGTTTTGATTGCTCCCATGTCAAACCTGTTTTCCTCTTCTTACTAATATTAATAAATGGTGCCCACTGTTCAAATTGTGAAAAACAAAATCTTAGGCATCATCAATGGAGGCATATTTCTTAGTGATTTTGCTGTTTTTTATCCACTTCAATGCCTAATGTTGGAGACTTAAAATGCTCAGTCCTAGACCTTCCCTCATTCTTGGCCTAAATTATCTCACTAGGAAAACCATTGACTCCCAGAGCTTTAAATGTAATCTGTAATATATATTATCTGCCTTTCTTTTCTTTTTTTCAAGATTGGCATCCAAAGCATAAACAAGTTCCTACAGCTCTACTTTCAAGAGATACTCAAAATTCCTTTCTTCATTTTGTTTATTCTGTGATGACCCTAATGCAGGGCACTATTATTTCTTTTAGGAACTACTGCAATGGGCTCCTAACTGGTTCCTCTGCTATTCATCTTTCTCTAATAAAATTTATTCTCTTTATTCAAGAAAAAATTTAAAAAACAAAACCAGCATCATCCATTACATTACATTCAGTTCAGTTCAGTCGCGCAGTTGTGTCCGACTCTTTGCAACCACATGAACTGCAGCACGCCAGGCCTCTCTGTCCATCACCAACTCGCGGAGTTCACCCAAACCCATGTCCATCGAGTCAGTGATGCCATCCAACCATCTCAGCCTCTGTCGTCCCCTTCTCCTCCCGCCCCCAATCCTTCCCAGCATTAGGGTCTTTTCCAATGAGTCAAGTCTTCACACGAGGTGGCCAAAGTATTGGAGTTTCAGCCTCAACATCAGTCTTTCCAATGAACACCCAGGACTGATCTCCTTTAGGATGGACTGATTGGATCTCCCCGCAGTCCAAGGAAATCTCAAGAGTCTTTTCCAACACCACAATTCAAAAGCATTAATTCTTAGTTGCTCAGCTTTCTTCACCATCCAAATCTCACATACATACATGACCACTGGAAAAATCATAGCCTTGACTAGATGGACCTTTGTTGGCAAAGTAATGTCTCTGCTTTTAAATATGCTATCTAGGTTGGCCATAACATTCCTTCCAAGGAGTAAGCGTCTTTTAATTTCATGGCTGCAATCACCATCAGCAGTGATTTTGGAGCCCCCAAAAATAAAGTCTGACACTGTTTCCACTGTTTCCCCATCTATTTGTCATGAAGTGATGGGACCAGATGCCATGATCTTAGTTTTCTGAACGTTGAGCTTTAAGCCAACTTTTTCACTCTCCTCCTTCACCTTCATCAAGAGGCTCTTCAGTTCTTCTTCACTCTCTGCCATAAGGGTGGTGTCATCCGCATATCTGAGGTTATTGATATTTCTCCCGGCAATCTTGATTCCAGCTTGTGTTTCTTCCAGCCCAGCGTTTCTCATGATGTACTCTGCATATAAGTTAAATAAGCAGGGTGACAATATACAGCCTGGACATATTCCTTTTCCTATTTGGAACCAGTCTGTTATTCCATGTCCAGTTCTAACTGTTGCTTCCTGACCTGCATACAGGTTTCTCACGAGACAGGTCAGATGGTCTGGTATTCCCATCTCTTTCAGAATTTTCCACAGTTTATTGTGATCCACACAGTCAAAGGCTTTGGCATAGTCAATAAAGCAGAAATAGATCTTTTTCTGGAACTCTCTTGCTTTTTTGATGATCCAGAGGATATTGGCAATTTGATCTCTGGTTCCTCTGCCTTTTCGAAAACCAGCTTGAACATCTGGAAGTTCACAGTTCACTTTTTGCTGAAGCCTGGCTTGGAGAATTTTGAGCATTACTTTACTAGCGTGTGAGATGAGTGCAATTGTGTGGTAGTTTGAGCATTCTTTGGCATTGCCTTTCTTTGGGATTGGAATGAAAACTGACCTTTTCCAGTCCTGTGGCTAGTGCTGAGTTTTCCAAATTTGCTGGCATATTGAGCGCAGCACTTTCACAGCATCATCTTTCAGGATTTGAAATAGCTCAACTGGAATTCCATCACCTCCACTAGCTTTGTTGGTAGTGATGCTTTCTAAGGCCCACTTTACTTCACATTCCAGGACGTCTGGCTCTAGGTGAGTGATCACACCATCGTGATTATCTGGGTCGTGAAGATCTTTTTTGTACAGTTCTTCTGTGTATTCTTGCCACCTCTTCTTAATATCTTCTGCTTCTGTTAGGTCCATACCATTTCTGTCCTTTATTGAGCCCATCTTTGCATGAAATGTTCCCTTGGTATCTCTAATTTTCTTGAAGAGATCTCTAGTCTTTCCCAATCTGTTTTTTCCCTCTATTTCATTGCACTCATCGCTGAGGAAGGCTTTCTTATCTCTCCCTGCTATTCCTTGGAACTCTGCATTCAGATGGGAATATCTTTCCCTTTCTCTTTTGCTTTTCACTTCTCTTCTCTTCCCAGCTATCTGTAAGGCCTCCTTAGACAGCCATTTTGCTTTTTTTTTTTTTTTTTTGCATTTTTTGCATTTCTTTTCCATGAGGATGGTCTTGATCCCTGTCTCCTGTACAATGTCACAAACCTGTGTCCATAGTTCATCAGGTACTCTGTCTATCAGGTCTAGTCCCTTAAATCTATTTGTCACTTCCACTGTATACTCATAAGGGATTTGATCTAGGTCATACCTGAATGGACTAGTGGTTTTCCTCCTTTCTTCAATTTAAGTCTGAATTTGGCAATAAGCAGTTCATGATCTGAGCCACAGTCTGCTCCTGGTCTTGTTTTTGCTGACTGTATAGAGCTTCTCCATCTTTGGCTGCAAAGAATATAATCAATCCGATTTCAGTGTTGACCATCTGGTGATGTCCACGTGAAGAGTCTTCTCTTGTGTTGTTGGAAGAGGGTGTTTGCTATGACCAGTGCGTTCTCTTGGCAAAACTCTATTAGCCTTTGCCCTGCTTCATTCTGTACTCCAAGGCCAAATTTGCCTGTTACACCAGGTGTTTCCTGACTTCATACTTTTGCATTCCAGTCCCCTATAATGAAAAGGACATCTTTTTTGAGTGTTAGTTCTAAAAGGTCTTGTAGGTCTTCATAGAACCGTTCAACTTCAGCTTCTTTGGCGTTACTGGTGGGGGCATAGACTTGGACTACTGTGATGTTGAATGGTGTGCCTTGGAAACGAACAGAGATCATTCTGTCATTTTTGAGATTGCATCCAAGTACTGCATTTTAGACTCTTTTGTTGACCACGATGGCTACTCCATTTCTTCTAAGGGATTCCTGCTCACAGTAGTAGATATAATGGTCATCTGAGTTAAATTCACCCATTCCAGTCCATCTTAGTTCGCTGATTCCTAGAATGTAGACATTCACTCTTGCCATCTTCTGTTTGACTACTTCCAATTTGCCTTGATTCATGGACCTAACATTCCAGGTTCCTATGCAATATTGCTCTTTACAGCATCGGACTTTGCTTCTATCACCAGTCACATCCACAGCTGGGTATTGTTTTTGCTTTGGCTCCATCCCATCATTGTTTCTGGAGTTATTTCTCCACTGATCTCCAGTAGCATATTGGGCACCTACTGACCTGGGGAGTTCATCTTTCAGTGTCCTATCTTTTTGCCTTTTCATACTGTTCATGGGGTTCTCAAGGCAAGAATACTGAAGTGGTTTGCCATGCCCTTCTCCAGTGGACCACATTCTGTCAGACCTCTCCACCATGACCCATCCGTCTTGGGTGGCCCCTCACGGCATGGCTTAGTTTCATTGAGATAGACAAGGCTGTGGTCTGTGTGATCAGATTAGCTAGTTTTCTGTAATTTTAGTTTCAGTGTGTCTGCCCTCTGATGCCCTCTCACAACACCTGTTGTCTTACTTGGGTTTCTCTTACCTTGGACGTGGGGTATTTCTTCACGGCTGCTCCAGCAAAGTGCAGCCGTTGCTCCTTACCCTGGACAAGGGGTATCTACTCACCATGGCCCCTCCTGACCTTGAATATGGAGTAACTCCTTTCGGCCCTCCTGTGCCCACGCAGATATTACTATCTGCTTAAACCTACAATAGCTTCTAATTACATACATAATGAAATTCAAATTCCTTATACTGACCTACAGGGCTCTATATGATCTAGCCACTCTCAACTTTGGTGATCCAATTTCTTACCATTTTCTTCTTTATCCTCTAACTTTAGTTATAGAAAACTAATTTTTTTTCCCCTTAAACATGGCAAACATGTTTCTTATCTGCACTCCCTGGTTTCCCTATGAGAAATGCTTTGACTCTAGATACAGAAGACTCCTCTTCCAACCAAAGTAAAATAATTCATCCTCTTTTACCTCCATTTACTATATGGTATAACATTCTGTTCTATTTTTATTACAGCACTCTCTGGATTATCTTTTTTTAAATTTTCTGCCAACATAATGCTAGGATGTCAGTATTATAAGTGTAAGTATCTTGTATATCTTGTTCACTCATTCATCCACAGAATCTACAACAGAGTCTAGCACTGAGTAGGCATGCAACTTAGATTCAAGTGAATTAATGAAATATATGCAATAATCCCTATTGTTCCTGAATCCTCACATTCTTCAGAGTTTACAAAAGGCTGACAAAATTAAATTCAACATATTAAATACTTCAATAACATAAAAACAAAATAAACAACAAAAAAACTGACGTCATTTTATTGCTATTTTCATTTCTAATTGTATAATTTTGATGTGTATATTGCTTAAGTGTTATTAATCATTGTTTTGTATCAGGAGTCTCCAGTATATTTGGTCCAGCATTCCAAGGAGAGGTGTTTGGATGCTAGGTAAGCCTCAAAAGGCTCCAGGCTGTCTCTTTTGGGGCATAGATGTATTGTGGGGCATTGTGGCAGAGCTGTGAAGGCAAACTATCTGCAGGTGAAGTGTGTTACTGTTGAAGCCATATTTTCATGAGTTAGAGAAGGGATGATCAGTTGAGTGAGGCAATGGAAATTTTCTCCCTCTCTTGAAGTTTGGGGGTAGCTTATAAAGATTAAGCGTCTACAAGTCTTCTGGAAATTTAAGCAGTCTCTTTTGCCCTGTTCCTTCACTAGATTAAGACACTGACTTTTCCAATATAATCCTAGGACACTTACCCAGCATGAACTCCCAGGGATCCTCCAATTTATTTCAAAATCCTGACCCCACTCTAGTGATGTCCTGAGTTCTCACAGGTACAGTCACTTTATTCCTATGTTCAGAAGGAAATTAAAAAAAGAAAAACGTCCAAACAAGCAACTGATATCCCTACTGTCCTTTTGATTCTTTCATAAGCAGTCTTGTTGGCCCATTAAATTCAAAGCCATGAGTCATTAAAATAAAATTCCTCTTTCTTCAAGGTCAGATAGCATGAAATATTTCCAGAAGGTGAAGGGGACATCTTTGCATTATGACCCTCTAATACATCAAAATAAAGAAATGAAAACAAACCGGTTCTGCTTTATTAAAAGTCATATTTCATATTTCAGCCATATTAAAACAGGCTGAAAGTTGATGCTATTAAGGTTGAAAAAAACCCTTCCTTCTCAGTGTTTAGGAATAGAATAGAATGAGCCAAGTAGAGGGGGATTAAGAGAATTTAGCCCTGCCCTTGGGGAGTTGCAGAGCCAAGTGTTTCTTAAAGGGTGTAAAGAAGCCCCCCTTATTCTGCTGTTGAGAGTGCAGAACTGGCATTGGTTGGTGTTAACCAGCTCAGTACAAAATGAGATTCAGAAGGAGTTTTAAAAAATTATATCCACAGGAAGCCCTGAAGCAGCACATTTAAAACAATCCTGCATTCCTAATTCAGAAGACGAGTGTGACCAAGGCAAAACAGGCAGATCAGCAGTTCCTACTCTCTTGGTTTCCCTGAAGGTCCTCATAAATGAGAGAGACCCTTTCAGAAATGAATTCTGACTGAGGCATGATGCCACAGCACACTATATCATCCTAACAGGCTGGGACCTTTCCCAGAGGCTTGTCTTAATGATAATGCCACACCAGATGATGCCATACAGCACATACTCCCTTAGGAAGTTAAATCAAAGTGTAGTATTACAATACTTTCATGAGATTCTCATTGATTTTTAAATCTTTACTCTGATTTTTTTCATGCAAAGGAAACTCAGGGAAATTTTAAATTACTTCTCCTTAATTATAATCATTTGGTAAAACAGACAAGAGATTCGGAAAGACAGTTTTGTATCAGGACTCATCTTCATCCCTTATCAGTTGACAATGGGTGGATAATGGAGAGTTGGGCTTCCCTGGTGGCTCAAGTGGTAAAGGATCTCCCTGCAGTGTGGGAGACCCGGATTCAATCCCTGGGTGGGGAAGATGCCGGAGAGAAGGGAATGGCAACCCACTCCAGTACTCTTGCCTGGAGAATCCCATGGACAGAGAAGCTTGGCAGGCTACAGTCCATGGGGTCACAAAGAGTCGGACACGACTGAGTGACTATACTACTACTATTAATGGAGGGTTGATATCTAATCAGTTGATGACCACAGCCAAGTCACTAAACTTTCCTGAACTCCCATTCCTTTATCTATAATAGGAATAATAATAAAAATAATTCTCATGCGGGGTTGGTGTGAGACTTAAACATTATGCATAATTCCTTTGTATACTCTAAAATCACCTTACAATTGTTAATCATGTTTAACTTCCATAATCTCTACTAACATCCTGTAAGTGCAGGAGTTAATGCCTACAGTTCAAATATGTGGTCTATGATCTACTAGTATTCTATGAAGATTACAGAATTTCAGTCTCTGGACTGGAATGCACTTGAGCAACATCAAATCAAAGCACTCATTCAGTAGTTCAACCTTCTCTACAAAGTCCATGATAACCAACTACTTGAACTTCTTCAGTTAACAGGTAATTCACTACTTCAGAAGGCTTTAATCATTTGTCAGCACTAACTGTTGGAAGGGACATCTTCATCCTGAGCTAAAAGTGATTTCCTTCTACCTCATTCAACCATTTTAGTACTACTCCTGTTTTTCACACAGTCAGTCTGTCTGTTTTATATCAATCTTTATAATACAGAGTAAAACTTCCTTTCAGCAATATATCAGTAGTTAATAATTTGAAATTTTTAGAAAGATAATACTTTTACTTCATACCTGTAGTAAAATTGGATAAAACATACTCCATTATCTATTTTTCCCATGACAAATTGAATAGAAGAGTGGTGATGTACACCATACTTTACCCACTCCTGTAGATGTCACAGGATTAGTACCTATAGCCTCAATATGTGGGAGATGTGTGCATATAAGTTAGTTAGAAGATAAGCGCAAACACTATGTAAATCAAAGGTTTGGGAAATCAACAACTTAATGAAAGAGTTTTACTCAGAGGACGATAATTTCAAATTGCCCATTCTCATAGCTGGCAAGGCAACTAGGTGCAAAAAGGAACTATTACATATATCCTGACATTTCTTCATTTTATTTATACAAAGATACTAGACTGCTGATTGAATTGTGCTTGTATATTTGACGGAATAGCTAATTTTGTGACTTGGAAAAAATCATCTTTGAGAATTTTAATTTCCGTCTTGTAAAATTGAGTGATAGTGGTCAAGTTGGGATAATTACTTAGTATCTATTAGATGCAGTTTAAATGACTTATTTTGAGATATATTTAATAGTAATGTATCCAGGATTATAATACTAAAACAGGAATTAATAAATAGCATTTCAATCATCATAGACTAACAGATATTTAATTTCCAGGGAATTTATTCCTTTTGAGTTAAGAAAGAGATACTCTAAATTCATATTTTCTTATATCACAAGATGTTCTTCCTGTCTTACAATTGAGAAAAAGAAGCTCAAAATAATTAAATAATTTATCTAGCTCACATTGGTAGTGAAGGAACCGTCAATCAAGCAAATGACTGCTTAATAGCAAGATAATTATCCAACACTGCTTCTGATACAAGGATATATGTATATATTTTTGATTTTTGATAACATTATGCATGGTTTGTACATGTGGACTGTTTTATTTTTTTACATCTATAAACCAATTTATCTTTATTTGGTAGTGAAGGCTTAAATATGGGATGGATTATTTCTACCATAGCTGTGATTATTAATATAATACAAAGAACATTTTCATTAATGTTCCTGACACTTTTCTAAGTGATAGAGACTTGGAAAAGATCAAAACAAAATCAAATTAAAACTTACAGTTCAATACAGAAGGTAAAGAAGAGCTTTTCAAAAGCACAGTTCATTCCATTTCTACTAATAATTTATTTTGAAAAATACCAAACCTGACAAAAAATGAAACCACTTCGATATTTGAAAGCAAAATAATTGAGTTTATTCATTCTCACCCATTCAGAGTCAAATTTTTAGGCTATAATGATTTATGCGTCTTATATCTTGCCCACCTCACTCTTGTTTGCTGGTTGGATATATTTAGCACTTCTATTCCAATGACATTATCAAGGTGACACTTAGTGGCTCTTCCTTTCAACAGTCAATGTACTGTACCAAAAATTATAAATATATTAAAATCTAATGCTATGTTTTACCTTGAGGCTGAGTTCAGTAGGTAAACTCAAACTAGAAAATACTTCAAAGTAAACTTGAAATAAATAGCTTTCCATTAATCATATACTACATACATGGTATAATTTTTCTTTTCATTTAATTCACCTACATGTAACAGTACACTTTTTGGCAGTGGAAGTAACAGAAATAAATTAATAGAAGAATTGAATAATACAACATTTTATCTCTGACTATTATAAACCCAGTCCCTCTGTTCTTTTCAGGGTTAAATATACCCTTATTTTAAATGCAGGCAGGCAGTGGAAAATAAATTGTCTTTTCCCACTACCATTTTACTTCTGGGCTTTTTCTGTCCTGTTTTAAAAGAGTCTCAGATATGTGACTCCTGACTCCATTCTTTCTATAATAAAATGCTAAATCTGGTTTAGTGTGATATTATGAATCTGGAGATACAGCCACATTTTCTCAAGAACCTATTAAACTCACCCAACAGCAACTTATCATTAAATGCTTCAAAATAAAAATGTAGTCTGCTTCAAAATGCATAAGCATCTTGTGTGTATTGCAAGCCTTAAATATAATATAAAAATTGGTAAGAGAGTAATATAAACCAAGCTGTTTTTAGTCAGGCAACCTTTAGTAAATACCTCACTTCTCATCTCCCACACTATCACTTTTGAATATCTGCACAAAGAGTATTCCTTCAGTATTACTAAATTTAACTTATATAAAGGCATTTAGTGATGTATATCTTACATACAATATGATTTACAGATCAATATATTCAATTTTAAAATCCAGTCTATATTGTTAAATGCAAAACAGTATGGTTGGACATATAAACATACTTTAACCAATGAAAGGATATAGAAATATGTCATTAGATCCAAATATGTGACCAATTATATTATGAGTCTAGTAATATATTGACTTGGGCAAAAAGTTCATTTGGATTTTTCTGTAAGATGTTACAGAATGAACTTTTTGGCCAACCCAATTTATTGAAGTTGAAATTTAAAGTATATATTGTTCATAAAGTCAATCACAGTTCTCTCAGAAAACAAATTAATTCTAAATTTGTGAACATCACAAAAATTATTGCTTCCCTAGTGATTCAGATGTTAAAGAATCTGTCTGCAATGCAGGGACCTGGGTACAATCCCTGGGTCAGGAAGATCCCCTTGAGAAAGGAATGGCAACCCACTCAGTATTCTTGCCTGGAGAATCCCATGGACAGAGGAGCCTGGTGAGCTACAGTTGCAAAGAGTCTGACACGACTGAGTGACTAGCACTTTCAAATAACTTTTATTTTGTCAAAATATTTAAAAAATATTCTGGAAATATAATTTAATGGTTGCTTAATCCATCAAGTGAAATATCTCTCAAAGTGTTGTCCAGGGACAACCTACAATAGGATCTTTTGGAGGTACCTGAAGCAGAATTTGTGGGATAGGGGCTCAATAATATGCATTTTACTCAGAAGATTCTTACATGTTCAATTTTGAGAAGCCATAATTGATTAAATGTTCTAAAATCTATTTAACCACGTTTTCATTCTTCTAGGTAGGTTGTTTCCATATATATAAACATTTATCAAATAACAGCATAACTGAAATTTATCACATACCATGAAAATCCCCTGCTTAAAACATGTTTTTGTATATTCACGGAGTTGTACCATCACCACTATTTAATCTTGGGATATTTTCATTATCCCATAACGAAATTCTGCAGTCTTTAGTATGCATTCCTCACCCTCACCTCAGGCAACCATCTATCTACTTTCTGTCTTTATAGGTTTACTTTTTCTGGATATCTGATTCATGGAATTGAATAGTATGTTGTCTTTGTGACTTGCTTCTTTCATTCAACATCTTTCAAGGTTCATCAATGATGTGTCACATGTATCAGTACTTCCTCCCTTTCTTATTACTAAATAATATTTCATTTATTGATTATATCACCTTTTGTTCACTCATTAATCAGCTATGGATATTTGGCTTGTCTCCATTTTTGGCAATTATCAATGTGTATAAACATGTCTGTGCATGGTTTTATGTGGGAAAATATTTTTATTTCTCTTGGGTATATATCTAGGAATGGGGATGTTTAATCATACAGTGTCTCCATGTTTAACATTTTGAGAAAATACCAAAATTCACTTTAGAAAATTCTAAAGTGATGCACCATTTTACATTTGTATCAGCAAAGTTGGAAGGTTTAAATTTTATCCCCATCACTTCCTATGTCTGTATTTTTTGGTTTAGCCATCCAAGTAGTAAAAATTTGTATTTCATTTTGGTTCTGACTTGCATTTTCCTAGTAATTAATTATGTAGGCATCTTTTTATATACTTACTGGATATTTGTATATCTTCTTTGGAGAAAATATATTCAATTTTTTTGCCTATTTTTTTAAATGTGTAATTTGTTTTCACTTTTGAGTTCTAAGACTACTCATATATCCTGAATATAAGTCCTTCATCAGATTTATGGTTTCTAAAGATTTTCTCCCATTCTGTGTGTTTTTTTTTAAACTTTTTTGATGGTCTTGTTTGCAGCAGAAAAGTTTTAAATTTTGATGAGATCTAGTTTACCTAGTTTTTTATTTTGATATGTTCTTTTGGTGTTTTGATCTATAATACACGATAATGTCATCTGCAAATAGAAGTAACTTTATATCTTTCCTTCCGATCTGAATACCTTTTATTTCTTTAACCTATCTAATTTCCCTACATATAACTTACAGTACAATTTTGAGCAGAAGTAGTGAGAACATATAATCTTCCAGAATTTAGGAAGAAAATAGTCTTTTACAATTGCACATGATGTCAGTTCTGGGTTTTTCATAGATAACCTTTACAGGTTAAGGAAACTTCTCTTCCACTTCTAGTTTGTTGACTATATTTTAACATGAACCCATGTTGGAGCCTGTCAAGTGCTTTATCATAATCAATGGAAATGATTATATAAATGCTATCCTTTATTTTACAAACATAGTACATTAAAATGATTAGTTTTCAGACGTTTAATCTGCCTTGCATTCTTGGGACCATCCTACTTGGTTATTGTGTACAATCCTTTTTATATGTTGCTGAATTTAATTTCTTAGTGTGGACAAAAATGTCACCTGCCATATTAGTAAACAAAGGATGTTGTGGCCATCAAGACATCAGCTACTGCAGCTGCCCTGACTGTATACCCTGAGGGATTCAGGATGGAGAAAAGTAGGATACTGGCCCTCGATAATTAAGGTACATATCAAAGGAATTATTTCAAGGAGCCCAGACTCTTATCTTCCCATACAGAGAAAAAGCTAAATTCATTAAATTGAGATGTCTGGTTTTCTTAAATAAACACTAATCTTTTGATATTCTGACTACCTGGTTTTTGTTGAAAAACTATATATTCAGGTGCCTTCGTTAATTTTTGAAATAGTCCCTTTCAGAGATATCTGAGAGAGGCTGCCTCCTGGGCTTATGTCTTCAGTTTGTCTGCTGAATAAAGCGTAATTCTCAACTTTTAGGTTGTACTTTTTTTCAGTTGACATTAGCACTGTGTTGCGAATTTTTTCATCTTTGTTCATATTGAATATTGGTCTCTGGTGTTCTTTTTTTTGTGTGATGTGTCTGGTTTCAGTTTCAGAGTACTACTGGCTCATTTGAGGCTTAGGAAATATTTCCTTCTCTTTTATTTCTGAGCAGAGTTTGTGAAGAATTTGGACTAATTGTTTTTTAAAAATGTGCAGAAGTCACCAATAAAGTCACTGGGAGGAGAACTTCCCTTTCTGGAAAATATATAGTTATAATTTGAAGTCATTACTTATTATAGTTTTATTCAGATTTTCTTTCCTTTTTTAAAAAGCCAGATTCAGTAGTTTTATCTTTTGGGGAATTTATCCATCAGAGTTATTTAATTTGTTGGCATACCGTTGTTCACTGAATTCCCTTAAAATCCTTTTTATTTCTAAAAGGTCAGTAGTACTGTCAATTCTCTGATTCTCGATTTCAGCAATATGATTTTTCTTTCACATTCTGGATAAGGGTTTGTCGGTTTTGTTGATCTTTTCAAACAAATAACTTTTATTTCACTGATTTTTTTTCATTTTGGCTCTCTCAACTTTTTTCTATGTATGCATAAAGATCTGCACATGTGTGGGACCTGCAGATGTGTGGGTCCTTCTCAGAAATAGCAGAGCTTTCCAGAGCCCCCTGTTGGCAATTTGTTTCTCAGATCTTTTCTTTTAAATTTTTGACCAGGATCTTGTTAGTCCTAACTCATATCATAGACTCAGGTAACTATGATGTTTTGCAACTGCTGCTGATTGTTTTCAACAAATGCCCTAGGCTAGGGCTGTTTGCATTGAGAAAGCTCAAAAAAAGATTAAATAATAGCAACACATTAAGTATGGGGATTTTCATCAGAGCTTCAAGGTAAACCAAACAGTTGACAATGCTCTGGGTTTGGGTCTTTTTGAGGAGTCCTAATCATGCACTTCTGTTTAAGAATGCAAGGTTGATGGTCTTCATTACTTCCATAGTTGTGAGCTGTTTCTTTGAAGATAGCAAGTGGAGAATTGGAGTAGGCTAAATTAAAAGGCTATAAACACGGCAGTTCTTCCTGAGGTTTAGCAGGTTTATATATTAAAGGGTTCTTAGATTACTGGATATTTTTAATAATGTGAATTTTGAAAAGTTGACTTTGACAATTTTTTTGGGCAGTGCTTTCATTGCTTTTATTAAGGAGGGTAATTATTATACTGCCATTTCAGAAGTCCCTCCCAATTTCAGGCTATTTATTCAAGCTATAACTTTTAAAAAGAAACAGTAGGTAAGAAATATGAATCATTTTAGATGTTTTATAAAAACTGCAAACTTTCTGTAAAAGTTTATTCCAGTTTACACTTTTATTAGAAATAATATGAGCGTGCTTCTCTCACTATCATCTCATTCAGTTCAGTTCAGTCGCTCAGTTGTGTCCGACTCTTTGCGACGCCATGGACCAGCACATCAGGCTTCCCTGTCCATCACCAACTCCCGGAGCCTGCTCAGACTCATGTCCATCGCGTCAGTGATGCCATCCAAACATCTCATCCTCTGTCGTCCCCTTCTCCTTCCGCCTTCAATCTTTCCCATCATCAGGGTCTTTTCCAATGAGTCAGTTCTTTGCATCAGGCGGCCAAAGTATTGGAGTTTCAGCTTCAGCATCAGTCCTTCCAATGAATATTCAGGACTGATTTTCTTTAGGATGGACTGGTTGGGTCTCGTTAGCAACCACAATAATGAACATTTATAGTTTGTGTGTAATGCCTACTTTTTTCCCTGCACAATTTTTACTTTTCTTTTTTGTTAACAATAAATCCTTTCTTTTTCAAAACTGCATCTCTCTATTCCTATTAGTGTTTCTTTTCAGTGTTGCCAACTGTGTTACTTCCTTCCATTGAATGTAGTGGGTGAGACTGAATATGTTCTAGAATTCAATATTGCTGCCTGAGGGATAGTTTATATGGGTAAAATTTAAAATCCAGGAAATTTAAACATGGCCATCTCAGAAAGTCAGAAGAGTTATACACCAGTTATCTGAAATATTGAACTTGTGATGTTTACATATATTAACAAGAGAAAAATAACGCAAAAGCATATAGATTGATTAGGATTAGTTTTCTCAGAAACAGCCTTAGACAGGGTTTTAGGGACTATGGTTTGGGTAAAAGTGAAATAGGAATAGTTATGAGATGAGTTGTTTAAGGTAATAAGATTTAGTACTTTTATCACAGATAAGTCTATTTTAGATATGAGAGCAATACTTGCAGTGAAAAGAATATGTGGGAGGAGGTATCTAAAGGAAGATTGATAATATGGAGAGAAGAACTGTGATTTAGGTGAATTCTATTTTTTTAAGGGTCTGCAGTTAAGGGAGAAAAATCAAATGCTTGGATTCTGGTCATATAATTAAAGGTTTCCAGAGAATCTCAATACTGCCCTCCTCCTTCATAATAGGAAATCTGTGACACAGTAGGAAGTTTAATGTTTCCGATGACATCAATTGCTTCCAACCCTACTTATATCTCTGATAATTAAAAACCTGCTCTGACTGCCCTCATCTAGGATCATGGTTCTTACAGCCTGTTGTATCAAGAAACTATCCTTCTATGGCTGATTTCTCTTTAACTTAAATTTTGATGGCCTGGTTTTTTATTTTATTTATTTATTTATTTTTAAAAATCATTTAAAATTCTTAGGGTTTCTTGAAATTTTGCTTTTTGAGCTTTATAAAACCTTTTAAGGATGATATTTTCCAGAGGCTGAAATGTAAACTTACAGTGCTGTTCTATATACTACACACTACTTAAATTGATATGATGTTTAGAAATTATTACATCATTTTTATTTCTCTATTACATGAACATGTAAACATATTAATATCAGAGGTGCTCATCACTTTCAGGGGCACACACAATGGTGAGGATTGTTTGGTTCAGTCACTCAGCTGTGTCTGACCTTTTGTGACTCCATGGACTGCAGCACACCAGGCTTCCCTGTCCATCACCAGCTCCCAGAGCTTACTCAAACTCATGTTCATTCAGTCAGTGATGCCATCCAACCATCTCATCCTCTGTTGTCCCCTTCTCCTCCTGCCCCCAATCTTTCCCGGCATCTGGGTCTTTTCAAATGAGTCAATTCTTCACATCAGGTGGCCAAAGTATTAGAGTTTCAGCTTCAACATCAGTCCTTCCAATGAATATTCAGGATTGATTTCCTTTAGGATGGACTGGTTGGATCTCCTTGCAGTCCAAGGGGCTCTCAAGAGTCTCCTTTAACACCACAGTTCAAAAGCATCAATTCTTTGGCCCTCAGCTTTCTTTATAGTCCAACTCTCACATCCATACATGACCACTGGAAAAACCATAGCCTTGACTAGATGGACCTTTGTTGGCAAAGTAATGTCTCTGCTTTTCCATTTGCTGTCTAGGTTGGTCATAGCTTTTCTTCCAAGGAGGAAGCGTCTTAATTTCATGGCTGAAGTCACCAACTGCAATGATTTTGGAGCCCCTAAAAATAAAGTCTGTCACCATTTCCATTGTTTCCCCATCTATTTGCCGTGAAGTGATGGGACCAGACGCCATGATCTTAGTTAGGTGAAGTTGTACTCCACCATGTTTGTTTGCTTGTTTGTTTGTTTGAAGTTAAATGTGGCCAAGGGACTTATTTTGGCCAATAAAACTTAAGCAGTGGTATAATTTGGGTCTCTTCTGGGTGGAAACACTTAAAAATCAAGGCACAATTTCCAACTATTTTTTTCTCGTATAGTGGACACAAAGATGGTATGGATGGTGGAATCTTGTTCAGAAATATTCACATAAAATAAGAAACAGGCATGTTGTTTAAAGGCACTAAGATTTTGGAACTGCTTAACTATAGAAAAATATAATAGAACCCGACTGATTATAGGACAAATTTTCTTAATTTTTTTAAGACTGATTCAAATTTATAAAGATGAAGAGTATCCAAAATGCCTGATACAGAGCACAAAATGATTAAAAAGTAAAGATGTAACCTGTCCTTGTCAGGGGAATATTTATTGTTATACACACAAGGTGTCATGGTGCTGTACCTTGAAGCAATTAATTTTCATCATAGATTCCAACAATTTTGATTGCAATATTCTGTCAATTGAGGGCCTCAGAATGCTGGCTGCATTAGAGACACCACAGTTGCCAATGACATAAGACTTGGGCTCATAAACTAAAGAGACAAATTAAAACATCATGCACACCTTTAAGATGTTGGAGAGATCAAAACTTGCATAAAAGTATAAAGGTGTACTTAAAAGTAACTTGGCAAAGAATATGCCTCAGGAATAAATATCTTGCAGCAAATACATTGCCTTTCAGTGAAAATAAAAGTGAATACAAGTGCATTTTGCATACTAGTAACCTTCCAAATTAAAAGAAATATAGTTTGTACCAGATTTTCCCCTTTATTTGATAAGCTAAGGGTTTTCAAAAATTCTTTAGTAATAAACTTGATATAAAATGAGATTAGTATATGTGTAAGAGACAGAGAGAGGTGTATACATCCTTTTTGCTTTTATTGTGTTAAGAACTCTTATCATGAAATCTACATTCTTAACAAATTTTTAAGTGTACAATATACTACTGTTAAATATTGCATAGGCACATTGTTGTAAAACAGATCTCTAGATCTTATTCATCTTGCAGAAGTGACTTTGTTTCCTTTGAACAACAACTCCTCATTCCCTTCACCCCGCCATGACAACTACTACTTTACTCTCTTCCTTTATCTATATGTATTTTACTATTTAATATATCTCATATAAATGGTATCATATAGTATTTGTTCTCCTGTGTCTAGCTTATGGCACTTATCATAATGTTCTCAAGGTTCATCCATGATGTGATATATGGAAAATTTTATTTCTTTTTAATGCTGAATAGTATTCTATTGCATGTATTTTCTTTATCCATTCATTCAACAACATTTATTTAGATTGTTTCCACATCTTGGCTATTGTGAATAATGGTGCAATGAACAGGGAGTGCAAATATCTCTTAAAGATCCTGATTTAAATTCTTTGGATTGTATGTAGAAGTGATATTGATGGATCATACAGTATTTCTATTTTGTTGTTATTGTTGCACCACTAACAGTATAAAAGCATTCAATTTGTCCATGTTCTCACCAAATGTATCTTTTTTAAAAACATGATGGACATTCTAACAGGTATAAGGTGCTATCTCATTGTGGTTTTGATTTGCTTTTCCCTGATGATGAGTGATGTTAAACATCTGTTAATATATCATGTAGTGTTTGTAACAATCACTGTTTGTGATGTGGACAAGGCAAAAACTTTGATATGCTTATTATTGCTCTAACTTAAAACTTTGAAAAAAGCACAAATTAAAGTAGTCGATTCATTCATCCAACAAATATTTACTAAGTTCTTAGTGTAGGTGAAGGAATACTTCTCATATTTATTACTGAGTAATTTGTAGTAGTATGTATGTAGTGAAAAGAGTTAGAATAAGTCCTTCAAAAAGTACTTGAGTGTCTTTTTAAAAAAGAACACTCTCTTAATTTTCTACTTTTGCTGTTAAATCATAGCAGGAGTTGGAAACCACTCTTTAAATTGCTTTTTTCATCTGACCTAATAATAAAAGCTAAAGTAATCCAGTTTCTTAAAACAGCCCTAAATAGATGCTTGAACTTCTTACTGGAACAGCGTTTGACACTCTAGTCTACGGGCTTTATTTATATGATGTTTTGAGTGACATATTGGTAAATAATCTGTTAAAACAGGAAAAAAAAAGTTTATCTAACAATTTTATCAATCTTATCTTTTAAAAAAATACAACTCAGTTTCATTGATTTATCTGTTTTGTTTTATTCCTTACTTTCCTGATTTCTACTCTAATCTTTATTATTTTTTTTCTTTTACTAACTTTAGGCTTAATTTGTTCTTCTTTTCCTAGTTATTTGAGGTGTAGTTTATTTGAGATCTTTTTACATTTTCATTGTAGGCATTTATTGCTAAAATTGTCATCTTAGTACTGCTTTGCTGTACCTCATAAGTTTTGATATTTTGTCTTTTTATTTTCAATTATCTCAAGATATTTCCTATTTTCCCTTGACTTCTTCTTTGACTTATCAGTTGTTTAAAAGTGTGTCGTTTAAAAACATTTATTTGTGAACTATTCAGTTTTACTGCTGTTATTGATTTCTAGTTTTATTACACTGTGGTTGAAAAGATAACTTGATATTATTTCAAGTTTATTATATTTGTTTAGACTTGTTTTGTGACCTAATATATGATTGGTCCTGGACAGGAATGTATATTCTGTTGCTGTTGGGAGAATATTCTCTATATCTGTTAGGTCCTACATCTTTAAACTAAAATAGATTATATACAATTACAGTAAATAGTGCAGTATCATTAATTCTCAAGAGATTATGCTGTCAACTTCAAAATATTCAAAATTGAAGAACTCAAATGAAATTGTTATCAAGACATTGAAGAATGACCTGATGTAATGATTACTATCTAGTAATGTAGTAAATGTCTGACTCTTAATGTCTCCCATCTTAATGAGACATACTCCTATTTTATGGGGGATATACCATATGTTATTATTTGACATTTAGTAAATTAATTAGGTTTCAGTATTCTCATTGACTCCTTCATGGATTACTGCCTTGTGGACAGGGGCTTGGGTAACTCAGTGAAGTCATGAGCCATGCTGTGCAGGGCCACCAAAGATTGATGGGTCACAGTGGAGGGTTCTGACAAAACTAAGATCATGGCATCCAGTCTCACCACTTTTAGTAGAAGGGAAAAAAGTGGAAACAATGACAGATTTTGTTTTCTTGGGCTCCATTATCAATGCGGATGAAAACTGTAGCCATGAAATTGAAAGATGCTTGCTCCTTGGAAGAAAAGCTGTGACAAACCTAGACAGCTTATTGAAATGCATAGGCATCACTTTGCTGACAATGATCTGTATAGTCAAAGCTATCATCTTTCCAGTAGTCATGTATGGATGTGACAGTTGGACTATAAAGAAGACTGAGCACTGAAGAATTGATGCTTTCAAACTATGGTGCTGGAGACGCCTCTTGAGAGTCCCTTGGGCAGGAAGGAGATCAAACTAGCCAATCTTAAAGGAAATCAACCCTGAATATTCATTGGAAGGACTGAAGCTGAAGTTGAAGCTCCAATATTTGGCTACCTGATGCGAAGAGCCAACTCATTGGGAAAGATTGAGGGCAGGAAGAGAAGAGTGAAGCAGAGGATGAGATGGTTGGATGGCATCATTAACTCAATGGACATGGGTTTCAGCAAACTCCTGGAGACAGTGAAGGAAAAGACCCTGGCATGCTGCAGTTCACAGGGTCGCAAACAGTCAGACATAATTTAGCAAATGAACAACAGAATTCTCATTGAAGGTGGATGATTTTCATGGAAGTGTTGCTTATTATTCCAACTTTCATGCAAAATACACAGTTTATATAGTACCAGATTAGATTGGCTGAACAACATTCAGGAAGTGCCAAAGTTAAAAAGAAAAATATATGCATGTAAATATAAACAAATTATTATTTACTTAATCTGCTTGGACATAATAGATACAACAAGAGAGTGGGTTGAGTGGAATAAGATATAGTTATGAATACGATCATGCATTTCAACACACAAACCAAAAGTACTATAGCTAGAGCACTCTTTTCATAAACCAACAGTGACACTAGAATTTACATGTGCTTACTATTACTCTGTAATACTCAGCCAGGCACTGTTCTAAGTGATATATACATATATATACATTTATATATGATAATATACCTCATTTAATCCTCAAAACAGCACTACAAGGTGCTCACTATTATTATCACCACTTCAGTTGTGAAGAAACTAAGTTTCAGAGAGAGAAATACCTTGTTCAACTTCAGATTATTAGGAATAGACAAAACTTTGATCTGTGTCTTGCTTTAGACTTTGGTCTTTATAATACCTAGCTTGTCTGAGGTGGTCACTAATGCTTAAGGATTTGAACCTTGCCAGAGAAAACAGAATCTTTCCTAAATTTCTGTATACAGTGGTTGAATAAAACAGCCAATAGATATTTAATGTCACCAAACCATAAAAACTCAATAAACCATAAAACTCAATATCTATGCTCTGTTTCAACCCTTCTTATAGGAAAATAGATTTACTACCCGTTTATAATTTTGTATCTGGTCAATTTAAAAAATCTGAGAAATTTAAGCTAAGGAGCTCTTCTTTACTTACTTGTATTTTACTGTATCTAAAGGGCACAACTGAAATGTTACGGCATTTGGATGCAATTCTGCCTAGCATCTGACACCTCCATTGCAGTTCATCTGTTTTTAACCTTCCTTGTTTATTTCAATCATGCAAAATAAATTACGTGAAAGAGTATGTGTGATGCTGTTTCAATTTGCCATCTCTTTATAAAAGTCCAACAGATTATTTCCCTATGAAAGGCAGAATATGGAAAATTTTCTTCTACTTTATGTTTTTATGTAATATTTAAAAGTCCTTCAGTGGGATTTTATAATATTTCTTATTAAAATGATTTTAAATGTTATATGAGTCACTAGGGGTATTTTGGGAGGTTTTCTAGACATTTGAGCTGAATCTTGAAAAACTGATATAAGAGCAAGGAACTAAAGCAAAAAATAAAAGGAGAGACTTTGTAAGAAAAACATATACAATTTACAAAACCACAGGTTCATAAATAGAGTTATCAGGACTCTAACCTTTGTTGTCATTCACTAAGTCATGTCTGACTCTGCAAACCCACGGACTGCAGAATGCCAGGCTTCCCTGTCCTTCATTATCTCCTGGAGTTTGCTCAAATTCATATTCACTGAGTTGGTGATGGCATCCAACCATTTCATCCTCTCTCACCCCCTTCTCTGCCTGCTCTCAGTCTTTCCCAGCATCAAGATATTTTCCAATGAGTTGGTTCTTTGCATCACGTGACCAAAGTATTGGAGCTTTAGGATCAGCCCTTCTAATGAATTTTCGAAGTTGATTTTCTCTAGGATGGACTGGTTTGATATCTCCTGTTGTCCAAGGGACTTTCAAGAGTTCTCCAGCACCACAGTTTGCAAGCATCAATTCTTTGTCTCTCAGCCCTCTTTACGGTCCAACTCTCACACCTGGACATGACTACTGGAAAACTATAGTTTGACTATACGGATCTTTGTCAGCAAAGTGATGTCTCTGGTTTGCAATAAGCTGTCTAGGTTTGTCGCAACTTTCCTTCCAAATAGCAGGTGTCTTTTAATTTTCTGACTGCAGTCACTGTCTACAGCGATTTTGGAGACCAAGAAAATAAAATCTGTCATTGTTTCCACTTTTATTTGCCCTTAAGTGATGCGACTGGATGCCATGATCTTAATTTTTTAAATGTTGAGTTTTAAGCCAGACTTTTCAGTAACCCTAGAGAAGATAAGTAACTTCAGTAAGACCTGTGGTCAGTAACTGTACAATTTTTAAGTCCAGATACACTATGATACATTGCCCTATTTGAATTTAAATGATTAATAATATTAATTGTTTATATTACTAGTAAACGTATACTTAGTATACGGTCATTATTTTTTATTGAATGGCCATTGTTTCCACTTTTAAAAGGCAATTAATAAAAATAAATATAGGAAATATATTTCAATTAGCATCAAGTTTTATGATATAAACATGTATTAACAAAATGAAACATAGAACAAACAATTTCACAATTTGTATGGAAATATAAAAAACCTCGAATAGCCAAAGCAATCTTGAGAAAGAAGAATGGAACTGGAGGAATCAACTTGCCTGACTTCAGGCTCTACTACAAAGCCACAGTCATCAAGACAGTATGGTACTGGCACAAAGATAGAAATATAGATCAATGGAACAAAATAGAAAGCCCAGAGATAAATTCACGCACCTATGGACACCTTATCTTCGACAAAGGAGGCAAGAATATACAATGGAGAAAACACAATCTCTTTAACAAGTGGTGCTGGGAAAACTGGTCAACCACTTGTAAAAGAATGAAACTAGAACACTTTCTAATACCATACACAAAAATAAACTCAAAATGGATTAAAGATCTAAACGTAAGACCAGAAACTATAAAACTCCTAGAGGAAAACATAGGCAAAACACTCTCCGACATAAATCACAGCAGGATCCTTCATGACCCACCTCCCAGAATATTGGAAATAAAAGCAAAAATAAACAAATGGGACCTAATTAAAAGTAAAAGCTTTTGCACAACAAAGGAAACTATAAGCAAGGTGAAAAGACAGCCTTCAGAATGGGAGAAAATAATAACAAATGAAGCAACAGACAATCTCAAAAATATACAAGCAACTTCTGCAGCTGAATTCCAGAAAAATAAACGACCCAATCAAAAAATGGGCCAAAGAACTAAACAGACATTTCTCCAAAGAAGACATACAGATGGCTAACAAACACATGAAAAGATGTTCAACATCACTCATTATTAGAGAAATGCAAATCAAAACCATAATAAGGTGCCATTTCACACCAGTCAGAATGGCTGCTATCCAAAAGTCTACAAGCAACAAATGCTGGAGACGGTATGGAGAAAAGGGAACCCTCTTACACTGTTGGTGGGAATGCAAACTAGTACAGTCACTATGGAGAAGAGTGTGGAGATTCCTTAAAAAACTGGGAATAGAACTGCCATACGACCCAGCAATCCCACTGCTGGGCATACACACCGAGGAAACCAGAATTGAAAGAGACACGTGTACCCCAATGTTCATCGCAGCACTGTTTATAATAGCCAGGACATGGAAGCAACCTAGATGTCCATCAACAGATGAATGGATAAGGAAGCTGTGGTACATATACACAATGGACTATTACTCAGCCATTAAAAAGAATACATTTGAATCAGTTCTATTGAGATGGATGAAACTGGAGCCCATTATACAGAGTGAAGTAAGCCAGAAAGAAAAACACCAATACAGTATACTAATGCATATATATGGAATTTGAAAGATGGTAATGATAACCCTATTGCGAGACAGAATAAGAGACACAGATGCATAGAACAGTCTTATGGACTCTGAGGGAGAAGGTGAGGGTGGGACGTTCTGAGAGAATAGCATTGAAACATGTATATTATCATATGTGAAACAGAACACCATTCCAGGTTTGATGCATGAGACAAATGCCCAGAGCTGGGGCAATGGGATGACCCAGAGGGATGGGATGGGGAGAGAGGTGGGAGGGGAGGTCAGGATGGGGAACACATGTAAACCCATGGCTGATTCATGTCAATGTATGGCAAAAACCATTACAATATTGTAAAGTAATTAGCCCCCAACTAAAATGAATAAATTTATTAAAAAAATAAATAAATAAAAATTAAAAAAAAGAAACATTCAAGCAAGCATCTTCATTTTGAATACACATTATATGTTATTTATATATTCCATTTTAAAATAACACACTAGTTGAATTAACTAAAACAAATAGTTATTTGATTTCTACATATATAAGACACAGATGTAAAACTCACTGAAAGTTTAAAAATAATTTGCTGACAGAATTTCATTGTCTTCAGCCCACATGTACAAAAGAGCTGGAAATGTATATCTCAATTGATTTAAAATATAGCACTCTCAAACACACAGAATGATAGCTTTTGTTCTCTAAGGAGTACAGCCTATTTTGAATATTTCAAAAATTAAACAGGAATCTTGCAGGAAATTCTCATGAAAATTATATGGGTATAACACATCAATAAATTATCTTAAAATTAAATTTATTATAAACAGAACTGCTTTTCTCAGATAGAATTCATCTTGAACTGAATTATTTTCTGTTGTGAACAATATTTGAGTGTGACCATAATTAATAAATAGAGAATGCAAATGAGTCAGTGAGTTTAAGGATATTATATATTTGGATTGGGTAAGTTTTGAGATTTCTTCATATGTGTAAACTAGAAAGGGGTTCTAGTAATTCACTAGATTTTTAAAACTTATAAATTCATGAATGTTATATTATTACAAAATAGTTAATATAAATGGTACAATGTATGTTCAGCTTGAAAGCATACATTTTTTAGTTTCTTTCCTCTTAATCACTTGTTTTGTGGCAAGTGTGGAAATATTTCAGAATACCTGTTTGATTTGTCCTTAGTGAATTCCCAGCACCTAATGTTAAATATTACTTTATACATTTTTCCAGGTTGTTTATGTTTTTACTATATAGGTAGTTTAAATATGCTTTTACTGGGCAAATTCATGATTTTTTTCTTTAGCAGAGCATCAGCCTACTCTGGAAGTTATTGTTGAGTGATTTAGAGTATACTGAAATGCAACACTTGGCAGAGTTTCTCAATCTCATTCTTGAAAAGTAGTTACATAAATAAGTATATTGAATCATCTAATTCAAGAAATTAATACAAAAAATTATCTTTCCTTACCATTTAAAAGATGTGATTCTATAATTAAGTCTCAAAAGATCATTCCATGAACAGCCTTCTTTAAATAATTCACTCATATTCCACAACTCAATTACAATTAAAACTATATATCTTTAAAAGTTGTAAATAAAATATTCTATACAAATACTATATTTCTATTTTACGTACTGTGTTCCACAAGACATTTAATTGAAGTAAACCTTATCCAGGTATAAATTATTAGTAAACTGAAGTATATTTGAAAGATCCAGATTTGCTACTAGATTTAAGAAAAATTTTGTAATATTTCATTTTATCTGTCATGAATAATAGTAATAATCAAGTTTCAAACTTATTTGAACATATGTTACAAATTTTATTTAATAGCTCTAAGGATCTGTTTTATATGCTCATTTTAAAATGCTGTAAAACATGGGAAGTAAGCATTTCACTGTTAAGGACTTCCTAATTAAAGGCCTAGATTGGGTGGGAAATTGGGTTTGCATTAGCCATGAATTTCCTTTACCCTACCACTCCTGAGGTATTTCATGCTTTCATACATGTCCTACTCTACTTAAGCTTATGGTTCTTTCTGATCCTCTTTGTTGGCTGATCTAGACTCTATCCTTTCACATAATTGTATATTATTCTTTTCCTTTGTTCTTTCAACTTTCTTTTAAACTATAAATATAGGTAGGCATATTTGTAGTTTAAAAGAAATTTGATTATATATGTACATGTAGATAACTTATATCTAGGGCATGACATGACCTGTTTGGCCTTAAAATATTTCATGAATGAATGATTGTTTGGCTTCAATAAGCTAAAAATATTGGATTGGCCAAAAAGTTCATTCTAGTTTTTCCATATGATATGAAAAAGCTCAAACAAACTTTTTGATAAACCTAATGTATGTTGCCAGTACACTTCTCTTTTCTGATTGTCAGACCTGTGTTTCAAACTGCTTATTTGGTACTTTTCAATGTCTGTCCATAAATCATACTTTTTTAAGTCCAAAACTTACCTAATTATCATATGCCGTCTTCATTCACATCATCCAATGACAGCCATTTTGGTGTCTTCTAACCACATTAATGAAATCTTTGGCCAAATTAAAGGTATCTTACACAGGTAAGAAACCTGAAAGTCACATTCTTGCTTTCTTGGCCCCAGGCCCAAAGTCAGTAAGTCACCAAGTAATGTGAATCATCAATTTTAAAAAAGTCTCTTAAATTCATTCTCCTTGCTCTCAATATCTACTTCTGTTCCTGCATTTCAATCATATAATTTCTCCTATGGGCCATATCAGATGTCTACCTTTTGTATCCCTGCCTTCTGCTCTTTCAACTCTTTCACTTAGAATTTACCCTCCACAAGCACAGGCTCACAGTGCCCATGGCCATTTGCTGAAAAGTCTGTGGTAGCTCTCCAAGTTGTTAAAAGCCAAAAAGGCTTTTAGTGATTTGGCTACCAACTACTTTTCATGGCTCTTTTCTGCCATGCCTACAGATGTACCTTATGCCCTAATCATAATATATTACTCACACAACCTAGAGATTTTTGTAATTTATATACTGCTATATAGTAATATTTGGGGAAAAAAAAAAAAAGGCTTCCCTTGTAGCTCAGTCGGTAAAGAATCTGCCTGCAGTGAAGGAGACCCGGATTCGATCCGTGGGTTGGGAAGATCCCCCTCAGAAGGAAATGGCAACTCAATCCAGGATTCTTGCCTGGAGAATCTCATGGACAGAGGAGCCTGGTGGGCTGCATTCCATGGGGTCACAGAGTCGGGCACGACTGAGCGACTAACACTTACTTACTTACTTATATAGTAATATATTTAGTGCCTTCTGCTAAGAAAGCTTTTTTCCAAAGTTTCTTTATCTTATCTAAAATCTTTTTCCCCCAAACCACTGCTAAGGATCTCTAGAATAACATGAACAATATAGAAGTATCAAATGCAAACAATAGAGGTGAACTCAATAGAATGGGTTCAAAATATCAATTGACCATATTTGTGTAGTATATACATATAGACTCTCTTTTTTCTTTTATCTATCTATCGTCCCATCAACTTCACATTTTTTTCTTAAATGACAGTTTATAGTCTGTCTTGAACCAGGAAGTATGATTCCTCCAACTCGGTTCTTCCTCAAAAGTGTGTTTTTTTTTTTTTTCCGAAACAAACACATTTTTATTGAAGCATACTTGACTTACAATGCTGTATTAGTTTCAGGAGTACAGCAAAGTGATTCCATTATATATATATATACACACACACACACACAAATACATGCTGTACTGTGCTTAGTCTGTCAGTTGTGTCGGACTCTTTGCAACCCCATGATCTGTAGCCCGCCAGACTCCTCTGTCCATGGGGATTCTCCAGGGAAGAATACTGGAGTGGGGATTCTCGAGGGAAGAATACTGGAGTGGGTTGCCATGCCCTCCTCCACGGGATCTCAACCTAGAGACTGAATGCAGGTCTTCCACATTGCAGGCAGATTCTTTACTGTCTGAGCCACCAGGGAAGCCCAAGAATACTGGAGTGGGTAGCCTATCCCTTCTTAGGGGAACTTCCCAACCCAGGAATGGAACCAGGGTCTCCTGTATTGCAGGCAGATTTTTCACCAGCTGAGCTACCAGAGAAGCCATATATATGTATACATATATGTATACATATATATATATATATATATACATATATGTATACATATATATATATATATATATCCTTTTTCAGATTTTTTTCATTATAGGTTATTACAAGTTATTGAATATAGTTCCCTGTGCCATACAGTAAGTCCTGCTGTGCCTCTATTTTATTTATAGTAGTATGTTTCTGTTAATCTCAAACTCCTGACTTATCCCTCCCTCCCTTTTCCCTTTGGTATCCATAAGTTTCTTTTATATGTCTTTGAGTCTATTTCTTTTTTTAAATTAGTTTTTACTGGGGCATAGTTGATTTACAATGTTGTGTTAATTTCTTCTGTGGAGCAGTGAATCAGTTACACATATACATATATCTAGTCTTCTTTAGATTATTTTCTCATGTAGGTCATTACGGAGTATTAAGTAAAATGCCTGTGTTATACATTAGGTATTTAATTAGTTACCTATTTTATATATAGTTGTGTGAATCTATTTTGTAAGTAATTCCACTTGTATCATCTTTTCAGATTCAACATGATATCTGGCTGACTTAATTCACACTTAATATGATAATATATAGATTCATTCACATGGCTGCAAATGGCATTTAAAAAAAAACTTTTTTTAATGGCTGAGTAATATTCTAATATATTATACTACATCTTCTTTATCCATTCATCTGTTGATGGACATTTAGGTTGCTTCCATATCTTGGTTATTATAAATAGTGCTGTGGTGAAGATTGGGGTGCACGTTGCTTTTAGAACTAGAGTTTTCATCTTTTCCAGATACATTCATAGGAATGGAATTGCTGGATGATATGGTAGTTCTATTTTTAGTTTTTCAAGAAAACTCCATAATATTCTCCATACTAGTTGCACAAATTTACATTCTCACCAACAGTGTAAGAGGGTTCCCTTTTCTCTACACCCTTTCCAGCACTTATTATTTGTAGATTTTTTGATGATGACTATTCTAACCAATGTGAGGCAGTACTTCTTTGATTTGTATTTCTCTTATAATTAGGGATGTTGAGCACTTTTTCATATGTCTTTTGGCCATCTCTTTGTCTTCTTTGGATAAATGTCTATTTCAGTTCCCCCATTTTTTGGACTGGGTTGTTTGTGTTTTTGATACTGAGCTGTCCGAGTTGTTTCTATATTTTGGAAAATAATCCCTTGTCAGTTGGATCATTTGCAAATATTGTCCCATTCCATAGGCTGCCTGTTTTGCTTATGGTTTCCTTTGTTTTGCAAAATCCTTTAAGTTTAATTGTGTGTCATTTGTTCATTTTTGCTTTTCTCTCCATTAACCTAGAAGATGGATCCAAAAAATACATTGCTACAATTTATGTCAATGAGTGTTCTATTTCTCTCAGAGTTTTACAGTATCCAGTCTTCCATTTAGGTCATAAATTCATTGTTTCTTTTTCTATATGGTATTAAAGAATATTCTAATTTCATGTTTTTTTTTAGATGTAGCTGTTCAGTTTTCCTAGCATAACTTATTGAAGAGACAATCTTTTCTCCACTGTATATTTTTTCCTCCTCTGTCATAGATTAATTGCCCATAATTGCATAGGCTTATTTCTGGGCTCTCTATGATATATATTTCTGTTTTTGTGCCTGTACTATTCTGTTTTGATGACTGTGGGTTCTTTATATAGTCTAAAGTCAGGGAGTCTGATTCCTCAAGCTCTGTTCTTTCTCAGAATTGTTTTGGCTATACAGTCTTTTGTGTTTCCATATAAATTTAAAAAAAAAATTGTTTGCCCAAGTCTATGAAAAATGCCATTGGTAATTAGATAGGGAGTGCTTTTAATCTGTAGATAGCCTTGGGTGCTGCTGCTGTTGCTAAGTCGCTTCAGTCGTGTCTGACTCTGTGCGACCCCATAGATGGTAGCCCACCAGGCTCCGCCATCCCTGGGATTCTCCAGGCAAGAATACTGGAGTGGGTTGCCATTTCTCTTGGGTAGTATGGTCATTTTAACAATATTGATTTTTCCAGTTCAATAACATGGCATACTTTTCCATTTGTTTTGACTTCACTTCCTCTCATCAGTGTTTTCTAGTTTTTGAAGTACAGGTCTTTTGTCACCTTGGGTAGGTTTAATCCTAGGTATTTTATCAAAATCCCATGGACAGAGGACCCTGGCAGGCAACAGTCCATGGGGTTGCAAAAGAGTGAGACACGACTGAGCAACTAAATAACCATTTTATTCTTTTCGATGTTATAGTAAATGGTGTTATTTCTCTAATTTCTCTTTTTGATAGCTCACTGAATATTTTAAATTTTTGCCTTTTTATATAAATTTAAGAATTATTTTGTCAATATCTACAAAAAAATACTGCTGGGACTGTGATCAGGTTGTATTGGTGGAACATTTACATCTTAATAATATTCTATCTTCCAGTTCATGAACAAGATATAATTCTCCAGTTTACCAAGAGTTTTTAATTGCTAATGGAATAGGTATAAGATTTTATCAAATGCTTTCTCTGCATCTATGAAAATTGTTCATCTTTTCATCTAGAGCTTTTAACATAATAATCATACATGTTTTATATCCTCTATCAGATAGTTTCAATATCTATGGTATATCTGAATCTGGTTCTTTTGATTGCTTTATCTCTACACAATGTGTTGGATTTCCTCTTCTCTCTCTCATTCTCCTTCTTCTTCATCCTCTTCTTTGTATTATTATAAATTATGAACAAACTTGATATCTCATGTCGTTATCCCTAGAAAAAGGCACATCTCTCCCTTAGTAGCCTTCAGTGTGGAAATTTGAGCCAATCCATTCAGGTTAAGGTTACTATCATGTGCCATAGCCTTTCAATTCATCTAGAGGTTAACATTTAATTTCATCTTGTATAGCAATATTTTTCACCTTTACTTCCTAAGTGGACACTAATATACTATTTAACTTTTTAAAAAACCACAAAAATTGTTTAAAAGTATTTTTCAGACTGCTTAAATATGTGTAAATTTAATTTCATCTTAATTGATTCACAGTTTCAATATCTGTTTTCACTGGTTCTCCTTGGCATCAGATGTTTTGTGATTTTGGTGTACCTCAACTTTAGTAAGGGTATTTTATTTTGACTTGTTTGATTCTGTATTTATTTTGTTGCTTTAAAGCATTTGTAAAAGATTTTTACATAGTCTGGATGCCTGATCATCTCAAGTATATGCAAACACACACATGTACACATACATGTCAATATAGTGTATGCTTTCAAAAGTTGTTTATGGTCATTGTTGTTGGATATATATGATGATGATGAAGCCATATGCTTCAATGTATAACTGATTCACTGCTCTACAGTAGAAACCAACACAACATTATAAATCGACTATGCTCCAGTAAAAATTAATTTAAAAAAAGAAATAGACTCAAAGACATATAAAACAAACTTATGGTTACCAAAGAGAAAAGGGAGGGAGGGATAAGTTAGGGGTTTGAGATTAACAGATACACACTACTATAAATAAAATAGATGCACAACAGGACTTACTTAATGGCCAGGGAACTATATTCAATAACTTGTAATAACCTATAATGAAAAAAATCTGAAAAAGAGTATATATATATACAGCCATGTTCGACCCTTTGTGCTGGCAAGAATACTGAAGTGGGTTATCATTTCCTCCTCCAAGGGATGTATATATGTGTATATATACACATGTGGCGTGTGTGTGCTTTGTACTCATTCATGAAGTTGTGTTTGAATTTGTGCAAACCCATGGACTGTGTAGCCCACCAGACTTCTCTGTCTATGGAATTTTCCAGGTAAGAATACTGAAGTGGGTTGCCATTTCCTTCTCCAAGGTATCTTCCTGACCCAGAGATTGAATATGAATGTCCTCCATCTCCTGCATTGGAAGGAGGATTCTTTACTACTGAGCAACCTGGGAAGTCTGTATGTTTACACAGATGTGTGTGTGTGTGTGTGTGTGTGTATATATATATAAAAATATATAATTTTAAGGTGTTTAACTGAATCACTGTTGCATTATAGTTTCTGCCTTTTTTCTACCTTAAGAAGACAACATTATAGACATAATAAACTGAAAAGAGTTCTTAAATCTGTATTTCTTTTCTTTAAATGGTGTTATAAATGGATTATATCCCTTCAACAATAACAACAAAAGTCATCCTATCTGAATTTGTTGACCAACACAAGTAATTTGATTTGAAATACATACATATAATAATATACTACATGTAAATTATTATTTTTCTAGATGATTAATTCTGCTGCATTAATTTTTTCTCTGCACTAATACTATACCTACTTAAATGTTGACATCATAGCTTTATATGTTGTGATATTTTGAAGAAATTTCTCTCAATATTTCCATGTTGCGATAATACATTGTGTATTATTATACATTTTAATTTCATGAGGCTATTTTTTTTTTTTTTATTTTTTTATTTTTTATAAATTTATTTATTTTAGTTGGGGGCTAATTACTTTACAATATTGTAATAGTTTTTGCCATACATTGACATGAATCAGCCATGGGTTTACATGTGTTCCCCTTCCCGGACCCCCCACCCACCTCCCTCCCCATCCCATCCTTCTGGATCATCCCATTGCCCCGGCCCTGAGCCCTTGTCACATGCATCGAACATGGAATGGTGCTCTGTTTCACATATGACAATACACATGTCCATGAGGCTATTTAGAATCAACCCTATCACCTTCCGCAGAATCCATATGTATATATTTCTTTCAAATATATAAAATTTATAGATAATATTGATAATTTAATCCACATACACATTCATACATACATTTATGATTTAGCATGTTTTTTTCATTTATATTCAATATTTTAATTACCATAAAACTTTTAAAATTCTTATGTGAATGTCTACTATTAATTAACATGAACCCATCTTTCATATATATTATCTATTATTATTACATAGTATAATTAATGCTTTAATCTAGTTTTCCTTAAACTCATGTATTAGTCTGCTTAATAAGTTGAATTCATAAAATACATAGCCTTTCTGAATTTACCATTTGAATATTCAAAAAATATTGAATATTTCAATGAATATATATCTAATTGTATAAACTATCCCACATCCCAAAATTATACTTTATTTTGCTCTTATTATGACTTTTCCAACATTATTTCATTTGCAATTATAATTAAAATTGCAAAATGACACTTAAACCTTTATCTAAATATATACTAGTTATGTGCTTAGTTGCTCAGTCGTGTCTGACTCTATGCAACCCTATGGACTGTAGCTTGCCAAGTTCCTCTGTTCATGGGATTCTCCAAGCAAGAATACTGGAGAGGTAGCCATTCCCTCCTGCAGGGGATCTTCCCAACCCAGGGATCAAACCTGTGTCTCCTGCATTGCAGGCAGATTCTTTACCATCTGAGTCATCAGGGAAGACCAAAAGTGAATTGTTAGTAGCTCAACCATGTCCAACTCTGCGATGCCCACCAGGCTTCTCTGTCCATGGAATCCTCCTGGCAAAATACTGGAATGGGTAGCCATTCCCATTTCCATTAGATGTTTTGTGATCCCTTCTCCAGGGGATCTTCCTGACCCAAGGATTGAACCCAGGTCTCTTATATTGCAAGCAGATTCTTTACCATCTGAGCCATACAAGTTAGGACTCTTCATATAAAAAATAACAGAATATGTAGCCCTAACTAGCAATTAACAATAAAGGGAATTTAGTGACTCAGGTTACTTCTGGGTCTAGAACTATGCTTGATTTTATATGAAGTTGGATTCAGTGTTCAGTGAAGCCAGAATGGATCACGTGTCTTCCCTTCCTCCATTTCCTCCTTGCTCCGTTTCTCTTTCTTTTTATTGATTTTTTGATAGTTAACTTATTTATGGTGAAGCACAAAAACCGTAAGTATATAACTTGATTAATTTTTACATAGATATACAGCAGTGTAATAGTCTAGATCATGATGTAGACTATTTCTGGCATGCTGAGAAGTTTCCCTTATATCACCTCCCAGTTAATATTTCCCTCAAGAAGGAAATGGCAACCCACTCCAGTGTTCTTGCCTGGAGAATCCCAGGGATGGGGGAGCCTGGTGGGCTGCCATCTATGGGGTCGCAAGAATAAAACTGTAATCCTTACCATATAAGATTAGTTTTCCCTGTTCTTGAACTTCATATAAATGGGATCATCTAGTATGCATTCTTCAGCGTCTGGTTTTCTAAGAAAGTCACTTTTAAAATGATCTCTTAATTTTACAAATAGATGACATATTGCTCACCCTCATATTTTTGCATCTTTACAAAAAGGTTCATTGTTAATCCTGCTTCCCCTGCTTCCTTCATTTCTTCATACCATCAAATTTATGCTCTCTCTACAGTACACTGTTTCCTCTCTGCTTAACTGTCTTGTTCTCCCCTAACCATTCTCCAGAATAAATTCACTTTCAAAATATAATCTCATTCACATTCTATCTAACATTAACCTTGTATGTGTGTGTTAGTCTCTCAGTCGTGTCCAACTCTTTGCGACCCCTTGGACTGCAGCCCGCCAGGCTTCTCTGTCCATGGAATTCTCCAGGAAAGAATACTGGAGTGGATTGCCCTTCCCTTCTCCAGAGGATCTTCCCAACCCAGGGATTGAACTCTGGTCTCCTGCATTGCAGGCAGTTTCTTTACCATTTGAGCTACAGGGAAGTCCTAGCCCATCTCAAACTCCTCAAATATAGATATTTCCAAGGACTTCAATTCTTCTCCTCTATGATCACTCCCAAGTGTCACTCAAAAGCATTATTAAATCAATGAAAAACATTCTAAGTCTTTTATACGTCTAATTTTGGATCCTCAGTCATAGATGCAAGTCCAACTTTCCAAGTGCCTGCTTTACATTATCACTAGTATTTTCTTACCACTTTTCAAATGCTGACCATTAGAATCATTGCCTTTTCCTTCAAACCATCTTTAACTAATTTTTTGTCTTTGCAGATAATTGCACAAGACTTTTCCTGATATTAGAGGACTAGATCCTTGAGACATTCTCACGTATTTTAACAGTTGCCAAGTCCTACTAATCCTTCATTTTAATGTATTTTACACATTTTCTTTTTTTTTCATGCCTACAGCCATTACCCTAATTTACTCCTCTGTGACTTTGTACCTGGACTGCTTGAAGTAGTCTCCTTACTCCCTTTCTGTTATTTCAATTTTAATGCATCATACTCAGTCACATGCTAATTGTTATGTATCAGAGTATCTATACTGTCAGCCACAAGCTCTGGAACTACAATTAAAAGACAATTAAAAATTGTTGACTTTAATTAAAAATAACAATATGAGCTGCCATCAAGACTCCCTATTCCTGAGTTCATCTATAGATCCTGTAGCCCTATTTCATATCATTCATTCACTTACTGGTTCTTTTATAGGTCTGTTACCTTTTATCACAAGGAAGTCAACTTCAAAGTTGAAGATTTTTTGCCTGTTTTGTTCATTGTTAAATTCCCAGTCCCTAAAAGAGGGCTGAACGCATAACAAGTACTCATTAAGTACTGGTGAAAGAGAGTGACTTGTTCTATAGTCAAATGGGAATATTTATTTCCCAAACACAATGAATGCTTTCATTTTTCTATCATTGCTCAAGCTATATACCCTTAGTGTAATGCCCTATCTCTTTTCACATCATAAAAATACATAAGTAAAGATAGATCTCAACTGCAGAAATTCTTTAAAGCTCTTTTTAATCACCGCAACCTAATGTTAGTTTTTTTCTCCTTTAAATTCCCATAGCACTTTGCATCATTTTTATAGAACCTATAATAGTAGGCCCTTAAGACTCACTTGAAAAATTACTTGTCTTAATCTCCCTAAAAGACATTACATCCTTTGAGGCCAGAAGCTCTATTTTAGATATATTTAGAACCTTAACATTTAGTGGAATAACATGTTAATGCAAACAGTCAATGCATACTTATTTAATTGGGCTAGGTATTATTTTATGTTCAACATAAATTTGGCAGAATAAACTGTGTTTATCATTCATGGAAATGTCAAAGGATATCATGCTTAATTTTCTTCTAACAGATTAATTTGTTTGTGTCTGCTAATAAACATCTTAACTACTATCCCTGGGAAAGAAGGAAATACTCATTTTATGAATAGTTACCAGTATAAACAACCTCTGTGATTCCATGTTTAACATAGTATTCATTATTTTTAGATAGAACTCATTAAGGAAGAATTGTCCTATTCTGGAAAAACAGTAAGTCATGTTCTGCAAAGATAAATGAAGTAGAGTTCATACTGTTAGCTAGTCTAAATTTCAGTTTGGATACTTAGCATGTTAATTTATACAAATACATTCCAAATTAATGTGTCACATATCCAGCAGGTTTTGAGGAAGTTATGGGAGTGTGTTCTTTGTTAGATTTATATGGTGGATATGTGAATGCATAAATATACAGACAGAGTGAAAAAATAAGTTGTGGCACAATGGAACCCAGATAAAATGTGAGCAGTACTCATTGATTCTGGAAAAGTGCTAAAAATCTGCATATATTTATGGGTAGCAAAAATGTAAAATTGGTCCAGAAACTATAGTACAAATCAATTTGAGAAGAAAAGGCTTTAAAATATAACAGATCAGTATTCACCTCCATGACCTGTAGGTAAGTAGTATCTACACCAAGGATGATTCTAGATTCATTGGAAAAGTGGTTATTTAAAATTAAGCACACAGTTAATGTTAGTTCTTTCAATTTGAAGTGTTAATGGGGACCTTATGAGGAATAAATGAGATAATGTAGTGATTGTCAACATTTTAAAGTATAAAACCTTCATATCAAAGCACTAGTGGATACCCAATCCTTATAGTACTGTTTTTAGGCTCAATTAAAAAAAAAAAATCATCGAAAAACTACTGTGATTTTTTTAAAGCTCTTAAAAATAATTTTCTTTTAGTTATTACAGTACTTACATGACTTTCGGCTTCCCCGGTGGCTCAGATGGTAAAGAATCTACGTGCAATGCAGGAGGCCGGGTTTCGATCCCTGGGTTGGGAAGATCCCCTGGAGAAGGGAATGGCAATCCACTTTAGTATTCTTGCCTGGAGAATTCCATAGACAGAGGAGACTGGCAGACGATAGTCCTTGGAGTAGTGAAGATTTGGACATGACTGAGGGGCTAATACTTTCATATTTATATGACTACTTTGAAAAAGCCATAATTAATATTGTTAATAAAGTGCTATTTTTCCTGCCAGTGAGTATTTTCACTAATAATAGGATCAGCCTAATATATCATACAATTTATGCTAAAGTGTTCTTTCAGAAGAAGCTACAGCATTTATTAAGGTTATTCCTACTTTATTACTGAGTCTTCCCACTCCCGGGTTAAAACCTTCTCTTTCCAAAGAGATCTAGGGTAATCATTTAATCTAAGTCTTGGTTTAAGTAACAGTAAGTGAATGAAATGGCAACATACTCCAGTATTCTTGCCTGGGAAACCCCACAGACAGAGGAGCCTGGAGGGCAACAGTCTGTGGGGTTGCAAGAGTCAGACATGTCTTGGCGACTAAACCATCACCACCACAAAGTGAATGAACATGGCTGTTGTTGATAATGTTGGTAATGATAATGTTTTCAACGAATCCTCCAAAATTTCACACACACACACACAGAGACACACACACAACTAAGACAATAATGTAATTTCTCATTAAAGGGAAACATTTGCATTTCACAAGCAATAGAACTTTAGTGTGGCATCCTGAATATATAAAATGCCACTGATAATTTAAGGGTTTGTTTTTTTATTTCCACATGTCGCTCTTTAATCCAGCTGCAGATGAATTTGGCTGGATGCCCATAAGTGAGAGAAAATAGAAAATCACAGTTTAAAATATTTCCTTTATAATGACATTTTGTTGGCTGATTAATCTTTTCTGTTACAAAGCTAAATAACACCATATGTTAGCAGCAAGTTTATTGCTACAAGATACAAGAAAGATCTACCACATGATAAATGATTTGGATATTTTTTAGCTGAAAGTGAAAGGGAGAAAAAAATGCTGTTGTAATCTTGTTTCCAAAATCATTTAGGTAGTTTGATTATATGATATATATCATAGAAATGAGGGTGTCTTCAGAGATCAGAGGAACACTTTATAAGTTAGGCCTTCTGAGTTAAGCCCATATGGGAAAACACAACTTTCCTTTAAATCTATGTGGACGGTGTTTTGGCAAAGTGAGACACTCTTTCCAACACTACCTACTTGAAATTTAATTAAATACAATGCTTAAACAACAACAAAAATTTAAAATACATTTTTGATTGTGTATTAAAGCCAAATGAAGCTTAAGAACTAATTCTGTTTTATTCTCCAGATAGCTTGTATTTAAAACACAAACAGTAGCAAAACCACATTAGAGCAGAGGAAAAAAATGATAGTATATTGGAATTTTTTTTTTCTAGTATGTTATTTTAGATGTTTCTCTCAAATCATTCAAAGTCATTTATTGAGTGCCTACTGTGTGTCTGCTATTTTACAGATTCTCAAAATATAGCAGTGGTCAAAAATAGATAAGATCTGTCCTCATAAAAGTTATAGACTGGTTAGGGAAACTATGAATGAATGAATAAACAAATCATTATACCAATATAATATAACACTGTATAATATTACCCAATAATTACTAATGATTTCAAAATAGATTAGTATCATCAGAAATTTCAAGTAATGAAATTGAAGTATATAATGCTACAAAAAGTCAAAATTAAAGGATGAAAAAAGTGAAATCTGCCAGCAATGTTGGAGTTTAGTCTCTGAGTCAGGAAGAAAAAAAGAAAAAAAGTGAAATAAAGTAAATGCTAAATAGCCCAGGAAATTCGTTCTTCCATTCCACCCAATAAACACATGAGACACACAAACCTGTCTTTTCTCAAATTCTCAGTTTAAGCATCATGCTCTGCTGAGTGTATTTCTGTTATGTACAAAGGTACATTTCGTACCATCTGTAAAGGGAAAATCATGATCAACATTAATTTATTCAATTGTTTATTCACTGCTGCTGCTGCTGCTAAGTCGCTTCAGTCGTGTCCGACTCTGTGCGACCCCAGAGACGGCAGCCCACCAGGCTCCGCCGCCCCTGGGATTCTCCAGGCAAGGGTACTGGAGTGGGTTGCCATTTCCTTCCCTAGTGCATGAAAGGGAAAAGTGAAAGTGAAGTTGCTCAGTCGTGTCCGACTCTTAGCGACCCCATGGACTGTAGCCTACCAAGCTCCTCCATCCATGGGATTTTCCAGGCAAGAGTACTGGAGTGGGGTGCCATTGCCTTCTCTGGTTTATTCACTACTTCAATTATAAATTCAGTGAATGTGTATTTAGTGAAGTCAATATAAAGTAAGATAAAAATTTGGATTCTGGAGTAATGCTGCTTGGCTTAAAACTTGGCTTGATTTTTTTTTATTAGCTGGTGCCCTTTAACTTTATAATAATAGCACATGCCTTATAGAATTTTGAGCGTTAAAGGAGAGAATTCATGGTGTGGCAAGTACATTCTAAAGCAGCTCCCAAAGAATCATGCCTTTATGAAATTCCTGCACCTTGAGTATGGGTAGAATCTCTGACACGTTCCTCAGCCTGAGAATATGGTAAAGACAATGGAATGTTACTCCAATCATTACATTTCCTTAAAGAGGGCTCTGTCTTACTAGGTTGTAAAGAGAATCACTTTGTGACCTTAAAGAAGCAAACCACATTGTTGTGAACTGCATATGAAGTCACATAGTAAAAACCTGCGGTGGCCTCCAGGAACTGAGGACAGTTTTCATTCACAGCCATTTAGAAGCCAGGGTCCTTAGTCATGCAACTACAGAAAACTAATATTGCCAGCCAACTAAGTGAGCTCGGAAGCAGATTCTTTCCTAGCGAGATCTCCACATACAAACAAACCTTCATGACAGCCCTGTGAGACTTTCAATAGGGAATCCCACTTAAGGTATGCTCAGATTTCTGATCTACGGAAACTATGAGATGACAAACTTGTGGTGATTTGTTATGCAAGAAAAGAAAACCAGTTTTACATGGAAAGGGCTTAGAACAATAACCTATAAAAGCAAAGGACTCAATAAATTGGAGCTTTTTAAATCATATACTCCATGACCCAGGAATTTGACTAATTACTTTTAAAAGGATGGAGAAAATATGGTCCATAACTTCTTGGAGTCTACTGTCAGAGAGAAATATAAATAGATCTGATACAATGTGGAGCTGCTGCTTGAATGGCGGGAAGCATGGGATCCTCTGGTTCAGTTCAGTTCAGTCACTCAGTCAGGTCCAGTCTTTGTGACCCCACGGATTGCAGCACATCAGGCTTCCCTGTCCATCACCAACTCCCCAGAGCTTGCTCAAACTCATGTCCATCAAGTCAGTGATTCCATCCAATCATCTCATCCTCTGTCATCCTTTCTCCTCCTGCCTTCAATCTTTCCCAGCATCAGGGTCTTTTCCAATGAGTCACTTCTTTTCATCAGATGGCCAAAGTATTGGAGTTTCAGCTTCAGCATCAATCCTTCCATGAATATTCAGGACTGATTTCCTTTAGCATTGACAGGTTTGATCTCCTTGCAGTCCAAGGGACTCTCAAGAGCCTTCCCCAACACCACACTTCAAAAGTATCAGTTATTCAGGGCTCAGCTTTCTTTATAGTCCAACTCTCACATCCATACACGACTACTGGAAAAACCATAGCTTTGACTAGACGAACCTTTGTTGGCAAAGTAATGTCTCTGCTTTTTAATATGCTGTCTAGGTTGTTCATAGCTTTTCTTTCAAAGAGCAAATGTCTTTTAATTTCATGGCTGCAGTCACCATCTGCAGTGATTTTGGAGCTCAAGAAAATAAAATCTGTCACTATTTCCACTGTTTCCCCATCTATTTCCCATGAAGTGTTGGGACCTGATGCCATGATCTTAGTTTTCTGAATGTTGAGCTTTAAGCCAACTTTTTCACTCTCCTCTTTCACTTTCATCAAGAGGCTCTTTAGTTCTTCTTTTCTTTCTACCATAAGGGTGGTGTCATCTGTGTATCTGAGGTTACTTATATTACTCCCAACAATCTTGATTCCAGCTTGTGCTTCATCCAGTCTGGCATTTTGCATGATGTACTCTGAAGCTGAAACTCTAATAGTTTGGCCACCTGACGCAAAGAACTGACTCATTTGAAAGTCAGTTGTTGGGAAAGATTGAAGGCAGGAGGAGAAGGGGATGACAGAGGATGAGATGGTTGGATGGCATCACTGACTCAATGGACATGGGTTTGGGTAAACTCCGGGAGTTGGGGATGGACAGGGAGGCCTGTCGTGCTGCAGTCCATGGGGTTGCAAAGAGTCAGACATGAATGAGTGACTGAACTGAACTGAAACTCTGCATATAAGTTAAATAAGCAGGGTGGCAATATGCAGCCTTGACAGACTCCTTTCCTGACTTGGAACCAGTCTGTTGTCTGTTGCTTCCTTACCTGCATACAGATTTCTCAGGACATGGGTAAGGTGATCTGGTATTCTAATCTCTGGAAGAATTTTCCACTCCCAGATGGGATCCTCTGGGAGTGCCTGTAAATGAAACAGAACATAACCTGGGATGGAAGGCATTCCAGAGAAGCTGTTGCCTAACAAACCTTAAGTAACGATTCTTTCTATCAAACACTTAATAATTAGTTTTAATGTATTTCTTCCAATAAAATGTAAACTCCCTGAAGGCAGGGATTTTTGTCTAAATTCTTAGTACCTGGATGAATGCCTAGTATATAGTAAGTGTTTAACATTTATTTGATTAATGAATTCCAGGTCAATCAAATGGATGAACTTGTGAAGGGTCACAAGGAAATCAGGCAGGAAGGATAAATTAGGAAGAAGGAGTGGCATCTGTAAAATATTGATTGTCAAAGAGGCACTGTGTTCTGATAGTCATGAAGTTCTTTTTTCTCAAAAACTGACTCTTTGGAAGGACAAAATAGTACACTGGCGTCAATGCATGGATGTTCATTCATGTCTTCAAACACATGTACAGCAAAGTTGTGATGTATTTTTATTCTCACTCATGGCATGTTATGTTACCAGATGACAGAAATCACCTGGATACTTATCATAATCTTTGAGAGTACAATGAAAATTAGATTCACATTCCTTGCAAAGATTAAAAATCTATGCAATGCAAGGGATCTACATGAACTTTAGGTCAGTACAGGGGTTCTCAAGGATAAGCTCTAGATATTTTATATTCAGCACACACGCACACAAAATTGAAAGACTTGAATTTTTTTCCTTAGTTATCACTTCATTTCTCCCTTTTATTTATCGTTCATCATTAAGCTAATAGGCCAGTACAAAAGTATTTCATATAACCTACACTGTCGACAAAGGCAAAAAGGTAAAAGCTTAGAAGTCATAATTTCCTGAAACTGTTTACCAGATAAAGAATTAGTGAGGGATAATATTATTTTGTTAAATATAGCATAAAGTTGAAACATGCACTATTGAAACTCAGAATTTTTCTCCAATTGAGCAGTCAAAATTCATTAAATTTTTCTTTAGGTCTGAAATTCAGGTGTCTTTATAATGTACCTACCCTATACTAGAATACTGAAATCCTTCTACATCAAAGATATGTTGTGTTTTGCAATATTTTCATCAGTAATTTACTCTAGTAGAGAAAAATCTCTTGATTCAACCTTCCACCTAACAGGAGGGTTAAAATATAATAGCAGATCAACTGCCTCAGTAAAACAATCAGAAATTTAAAACCACTGAGAGATCAGTGGACAGTCAATATATAAGTTTATTTTGGATGGGATTTATATCATATGTAATAGGGATCTGGAAGTTCCTATGTGAAACACAAGAAGTGTGAGTGTTTAAAACTGAAAGAATTATCAATCATGTTTTAATCTTACTCACTATAGGTTTAATCAATGATGTGTAAAGTATGAGTATCATTTTGAATATTATATTGTCTAAGTATCATAGTGTGAAGTACAAATCAAAAATCAATTATCTTATTTAGAAATATTTAATAAAGGCTACATTGTAGTTAAATTAAAATTTCACACAGCAACAAAATAATTTACATTAAAATATATATGTAAATAACTAAACATAAAGCATTTTTATTGGCATCGTTGCTATTACAGTGGTTATTTTTACCTATGGCATAAAGTTTTTCCATCTCAGTACCTCGACTAGGCATTTCTGTGCACACTAAGAAAGAATTAGTGTGAATGGAGACAGGATTGCAACCTTGTCTCTGCCATCCATTTTATCTCCACTCTTTGCTCCTTCCAAGTGGAAATCCATGCATCCTTTAGGATTTTAACACCTGACATATATGAGCTGCTTTTAGTGCTGGGTATCTGCTTCTCTGAGAGGGAAAAAAACTCTGATGTGTGACATATGCTATTCCCATAGTATATACTTCCACTATGGCTAATTTCAAGATGCCAAATTATTTAATAGTTATTGGCAACATTTCTGAATGTTAAACAGTCAGCCCTTGTGAGTCAGTAGGAGCCCACAGGAGCCTGACACAGCATACCACAAGATATAGTCAAGTGCTCCATGCAGGGAGTTTGGAATTTCTAAATAGTAAAGTGTGGGAAGATAGTAGCAGATCATGAGGAAAAAGGAGGTTGGGTAAGCTCTTTGAGAATGTCAGCAAGTTAGTATTTGTTTGAAAAAATAAGAGATGTCAAAGGATTTTGAAGATTTGTTAGGTCAGATTTGTTAGTTAAAAAGATCATTTTGACAGTTATTTTGAATTTTGACAGTTATGTGGAATTCAGGTTAGAAAAGATGAGTCTAGAAGCAGAAGGACAACTTAATTTCTGTCAAACATGGTGGAAGAAAGACTAATTTAAGATTTTGTTAGTGAAGTGCAGTGGAGAAAATTGTCCAGAATTACTGTTCAACATTCAAGTCCTCAAAAAATTCACTGTTTCCTGGCACTGTGCTAGTTTCTCCTTGGTAGATATCTACTATTTCTGCTTCTAAAGCATTTTGATAATGGAGAATAGCTCAGTAGAATAGACTAATTTAGACACAGTGATAAGGAATTTTAATAATCAGCAAAGACATAATTGACTGGGCAAGAAATGCAATCTGAAAAGGTCTCAATGAAGGGCTAGGAGAAGGTATCAGTAAAACCTAGAGGAAATCTGGTCTAGAAACTGACATCCTCACTTGCTGATTCCAGGGAGACATGACAATACAGGCCTTGGACTAGAACTGAGGTTGAATTCCGGATCCCAGAATTCCACTGAGAGCAAATTACCAGTGCATTCCCAAGTGTATGGAGAAAGCACTCTGACTGGAGGAGTCAGTTACTAGAAGTGCAGAAATCATCAAAAGAAATAAATCAATTAGCAAAACCAGACCAAGATTCTGGTAGGACCAGCAAGACAGCTGACTTGATGCATGTATATTCAGTACTTGAACTCAGGGTTAAGTAAAGTCCTGATGAGGAACAGTCTGTTCTCACTCTCTGAGTTGAGTCTGATGCTGCATATTTCAAGACTGTTCAACTGATATCATATTCAGAAAATTTTTAATCTAAGAACAGAGAGATAGCTAGGCTGGTTAATACATTATCCTTGAAAAAGGAAAGGGAACTTTTGAGTTTCATAGAATATACATTCCTTACTAAAGCTTACTCAATTGTGGGATCTAATTACTTGCAAGGGCATCATGGAGGTAGATTTATGGAATTATATTGAGACAAAACATTTTGGTGATTAGTTAGTTGTACTTTGAATATAATTAGCCACTAGAAATGATTTCATGTAAGTAGAAGAAGTATCTTTTACTAGAACTTTTATCTTTTACTTGCTAGCAGCCACCTGGTGTGCATGCTAAGTCACTTCAGTCATGTCTGACTCTCTGTGACCCTATGAACGGTAGCCCATCAGGCTCCTCTGTCCATGGGATTCTCCAGGAAAGAATACTGGAATGGGTTGCCATGCCTTCCCCCAGGGTATCTTGCCCATCCGGGGGAGATTATGTCTCCTGCACTGGCGAGTAAATTTTTTTTTTTTTTTTTTTACCACTGAGCCACGTGGGAAGCCCCATAAATTGAGCCTCTTTTTTTTTTTTTTTTTTTTTAGAACTTATACTGAGTTATGAAAACTGAGTCCTATTGCTTGACTGGACTTCCTTGGTAGTTCAGCTGGTAAAGAATCTGCTTGCAATTCAGGAGACCCCGGTTCAATTCCTGGGTTGGGAAGATCCCATGAAGGAGGGGCATGGCAATCCACTCCACTATTCTTGCCTCAAGAATTCCCATGGACGGAGGAGCCTGGCGGGGTACAGTCCATGGGTTTCCAAAGAGTCAGACACAACTGAGTGACTAAGTACCGCACAGCACATTGCTTGACTAGAGAAAAAAAAAAAAAAATCAAGGGATTCTTGCTACAATTAATATGCAGAAAAAACATTTGTACTTAGCCTCAAGAATTATTAGAGGAAAAGGCAGCAAGATTGTGTGCAGATTGTGAAACTGAAGAGAACAAACAATGTAGTGTCTTTGTTAGGAAGTACGAAATGCCCTTTATAAATTCTAAGTAATTTAGTTTTCATTACAATCGTCCATAAATGTTTATTGTCACAGAAATTCTCTAAAATATACCCTTAAGATACAGATTAATTAAAAATAGAGTAAGTAAAACATATACTTTCTTGTAAAATAGAATACTTTTTATTTAAAAATTACAAAATGTAAACACTTTCTTGTAAAATATGCATTCATATACTATATAATATTTGTAAATGCATATTTTACATATAAAATATAGGATAAACACTTTCCTATAAGTTATAGAATAGTTGTATCTCTTCACAAACTGATAACCTGAAAGTGAATCCCAAAATACACTGGAGAATGGAGTGAGACTGGGAGTTAAAGAACATCTTAACTTTTATATTTCAGTTGAAACATAATGTGAGCTATGCTTACTGAGGACTCATCTCAGTAACTGAGAGTTAAAAAACATCTTAACTTTTTATATACCAGTTGAAGTATAATATAAGTCTAAAATTGGGCAAAATGTTTTGAGAATTACAATTTGTAAACATATTTGACGGATATTTCAAAGGAGAAAAGGAAAGATATACCCATTTGGATGCAAAGCAGAGATAAGAAAGCCTTCCTCAGTGATCAGTGCAACGGAATAGAAGAAAACAAGAGAATGGGAAAGACCAGAGATCTTTTCAAGAAAATTAGAGATACCAAGGGAATATTTCATGCAAAAATGGGCTCAATAAAGGACAGAAATGGTATGCAACTAAAAGAAACAGAAGATATTAAGAAGAGGTGGCAAGAATACACAGAAGAACTGTACAAAAAAGATCTTCATGACCCAGATAATCACAAAGGTGTGATCACTCACCTAGAGCCAGACATCCTGTAATGTGAAGTCAAGTGGGCCTTAGGAAGCATCAGTACGAACAAAACTAGTGGAGGTGATGGATTTCCAATCAAGCTATTTCAACTGCTAAAAGATGATGCTGTGAAAGTTCTGCACTCAATATGCCAGCAAATTTGGAAAACTCAGCAGTGGCCACAGGACTGGAAAAGGTCAGTTTTCATTCCACTCCCAAAGAAAGGCAATGCCAAAGAATGTTCAAACTACTGCACACTTGCACTCATCTCACGTGCTAGCAAAGTGATGTTCAAAATTCTCCAAGCCAGGCTTCAGCAACACGTGAACCATGAACTTCCAGATGTTCAAGCTGGTTTTAGAAAAGGCAGAGGAACCAGAGATCAAATTGCCAACATCGGCTGGATCATCGAAAAAGCAAGAGAGTTCCAGAAAAACATCTCTTTCTGCTTTATTGACTATGCTAAAGCCTTTGACTGTGTGGATCACAATAAACTGTGGAAAATTCTGAAAGAGATGGAAATAACAGACCATCTGACCTGTCTCTTGAGCAACCTGTATGCAGGTCAGGAAGCAACAGTTAGAACTGGACATGGAACAACAGACTGGTTCCAAATAGGAAAAGGAGTATGTCAAGGCTGTTTATTGTTACCCTGCTTATTTAACTTATATGCAGACTACATCATGAGAATGCTGGGCTGGATGAAGCACAAGCTGGAATCAAGATTGCTGGGAGAAATATCAATAACCTCAGACATGCAGATGACACCACCCTTATGGCAGAAAGTGAAGAAAACTAAACAGCCTCTTAATGAGAGTGAAAGAGGAGAGTGAAACAGTTGGCTTAAAACTCAACATTCAGAATACTAAGATCATGGCATCTGGTCCCATCACTTCATGGTAAATAGATGGGGAAACAGTGGAAATAGTGGCTGACTATTTTTCTGGGCTCCAAAATCACTGCAGATGGTGACCGCAGCCATGAAATTAAAAAAACGCTTACTCCTTGGAAGGAAGGTTAAGACCAGCCTAGACAGCATATTAAAAAGCGGAGACATTACTTTGTCAACAAAAGTCCTTCTAGTCAAGGCTATGGTTTTTCCAGTTGTCATGTATGGATGTGAAAGTTGGACCATAAAGAGGCATCACCGACTTGATGGACATGGGTTTGGGTAGACTCCAGGAGTTGGTGATGGACAGGGAGGCCTGGCGTGCTGCGATTCATGCAGTCGCAAAGAGTCAGACATGACTGAGCGATTGAATTGAACTGACTGAGAAGCGAAGAAATGATGCTTTTGAACTGTGGTGTTGGAGAAGACTTTTGAGTGTTGGAAAAGACTCCTTGGACTGCAAAGAGATCCAAACAGCCCATCCTCAAGGAGATCAGTCCCTAGTGTTTACTGGAAGGACTGATGCTGAAGCTGAAACTCCAATACTTTGGCCACCTGATGCAAAGAACTGGCTCATTTGAAAAGAACCTAATGCTGGGAAAGATCGAAGGTAGGAGGAGAAGGGGATGGCAGAGGATGAGATGGTTGGATGGCATCACCAACTCAATGGACATTTGTTTGGGCAAACTCTGGGAGCTGGTGATGGAAAGGGAGGCCTGGTGTGCTGTGGTCCATGGGATCGCAAAGAGTTGGACACAACTGAGTGACTGTACTGAACTGAACTGAACTCAAAGGTAGTGACAAAAACAAAAGATAAATGTCAAGTGAGACATGAGGGAGAGGAAGTGACCAATGTTGATTCCAATTTTTTCTCTCTCAGAAGGAAATGATGCTGATTTCAGTGATAATGTTTGGAGAGAGACCAAATTTTCTTTATTTTATGTATTGCTTGGTCACCTTTATAACTTGCATATCCAAGAAATAGCTTGAATTTGTTATATACAGTAGGATAACCAGAGTGGATTTCTGGTTTTGGAGATGTTTAATGAAACCATAAGCTGAAATGAACTGCCTGGGGAGAATATGTAAAGTGAGAAGAGGAAAAGAGAGAGGGTAAAATAGGAATATAGCTTCATTCAGTCAGTGGCAAAGAGCAAGCATCAAGACAAGGAGTATAAAAGTAGTACAAGAGATCTTGTTATTAGAAATAATGAATTGTCAGTATTCAAAGGGAACATTTTCTAAGGGAAAATATTGATTAATGACAATAAATATTGGAAGGAGTTTTAGGACTTAGACAATTTAATGGAATTTTTATGATTGTGTTGGCCATGAACGAACAATTTCACAGCAAATCATTCACTGTTCTGTACTTTTGTTATCTGACAGGCTGTATGTAGCATTCTGGAGATAGAGATGTAAAGAAACCCTTTGTTCTAGGATCCTCATTTTCAGAAAAAGCAAAGCATATCGATAATCACCTGATAATAGTGTAGGAAGTATACATATTTAAAATGTATGTATGAGAGCTTGAAAAGTTGCACTTTGTTAGGGAATGCCAGTATTTCATGAAGGAAGGGATATTAACTGGTATTTATAGGGCATTGGGCTTCCCTGGTGGCTCAAATGGTAAGGAATCTGTCTACATTGTAGGAGACCCATGTTCTATCCCTGGGTCAGGAATATCCCCAGGAGGAGGAAATGGCAAACCACTCCAGTATTCTTGCCTGGAGAATCCCATGGACAGAGGAGCCTGGCAGGCTACAGTCCATGGGGTCACAAAGAGTCGGGCACAGCTGAGTGACTAACCCTTATCTTACCTAGGCAGAAGAAACAACTAGCCAGAGGCAGGGATTTGGTAGTCATATGGCAGGATGATGGATTCTGGGGACTATCTGTCTGTCTGCTCAGTTGTGTCTGACTCTTTGAGACCCCATGGACTGCAGTCTACCAGGCTCCTCTGTCCATGGAATTTTCCAGGCAAGAATACTGGAGTGGGTTGCCATTTTCTATTCCAAGGATCTTCCTGATCCAGGGATGAAACCTGCGTCTCCTGTATCTCCTCTATGGGCAGGTGGATTCTTTACCACTGGAGCCACCTGGATCCTGGGGTAGTCTGTGAGTGTATAGTAAAAACAGGAGAAAGAGCATCAGCAAAGATTAGGTTGGAAAGGTCATCCCTGGTCAGGTGTTAATAGCCTTAAATTAATAGAAAATAGATCTTAATTTTCTCTAAGCAGGGGTGAAAATGCTTTGGGGATAAATTTTGGAAAAACAAAATTTATATTTAAGGACAATAACTCAGACCAGCTTGTGGATGCCAAATGGGAGAGGGCAGAGGTTAGAGGCAGGCTATCAGATAGGAGATATTGCAGTAACTATAACCACATTAGTGGGAAATGGTCAGGACTAAGGATAATCTATAGAAACTGAAATGGTTACAGGAATTGGGGAATGATAAGAAGAGATGCAAAAGCAATTTAATAAACAGAATTAACAGGCCTTGGTAACTGATTAATTTTATGTGAAGTAAAACGATTGATGAAAATTTCTACATCATATCCTTTTTGTGGAGTCAGTTACGATAAATACTTGACATCTGAATAGATTCTATGCAAACAGCTCACATCACTTTATTATTTCTCTGTTGTGAAAATTTTTAAATAGTGGACTTTTATAGAATGTTCCTGATTTAAACATGGCATTGTTCAGGTATTAAAGTGAAAGTGAAAGTGAAGTCACCCAGTCGTATCCGACTCTTTGAGACCCCTCGGACTGCAGCCCACCGGTCTCCTCTGTCCGTGGGATTCTCTAGGCAGGAATACTGGAGTGGGTTGCCATTTCCTTCTCCAGGCTAAGTAGGTATGGAGGCTAATAAACAGTGTAAATTATCATTAGCAGGAGAAGTAACTCATGTAATGAAAACCACAGAAAGATTTAATGAGGATATGCTCTGTATCAAGTGATGCATTTGACACTTTGTAACATATGAGTGTTACAGACTTTATTTTCTTGGACTCCAATATCACTGTAGATGGTGACTGCAGCCATGAAATTAAAAGACACTTGCTCCCTGGAAGAAAAGCTTTGACAAACCTAGACAGCATATGAAAAAGCAGAGACATCACTTTGCAACAAAAGGCCATCGAGTCAAAGCTATGGTTTTTCCAGTAGCCAAGTATGGATGTGAGTTGGACCATAAGGAAAGCTGAGGGCTGAAGAATTGCTGTTTTTGAACTGTGGTGTTGGAGAAGACTCTTGAGAGTTCCTTGGACAGCAAGGAGACCAAGGCAGTCAATCCTAAAGGAAATCAGTCCTGAATATTCGTAGGAAGGACTGATGCTGAAGCTGAAGCTACAATACTTTGGCCACCTGATGGGAAGAACTGACTCATTGGAAAAGACCTTGATGCTGGGAAAGATAAAAGGAAGGAAGAGAAGGGGACGATGGAGGATGAGATGGTTGAATGGCATCACTGACTCTATGGACATGAGTTTGAGTAAGTTCCGTGAGTTGATGATGGACAGGGAAGCCTGGCGTGCTGCAGTCTGTGGGGTCACAAAGAGTTGGACATGACTGAGTGACTGAACTTGGTTCATTCATGTAATTAAAAAAAGGGAGAAAACAAGAGAATAGACATATGGTAGAGGAAGGCAGAGAAAGGATGGGAAATGACATATTTCAGAGCTTAGAAAGAGATGCAATAGACTAGTTTAAGAGAATATGTAATTAGGAGCTGAAAGGAAATATATGTACATATGGGTTATCTTGAAATATGTATTTAGATCCCTTTCATATCCTTTGAAAGAAATGTCAGACATGAAAAACATTTAGGAAATGCTCTTTAGAAAGTGAGATTTTAGAATACTGAAGTACTTCAAGACTGATCCCAATAGAATGCAAGACTGTTTAAGTGATAATCATGAAGTACTTGATTACATAAAGCCGTGAATATTTCTTGCTGTGGGATTTGCAGAAAGTTTGTGAAAAATGTTCGAGCAAGTTGGGCAGGATTTGCATATACACCGTTGCAAATAAGGTCTTCCAGTACAGGGGCTGCTTGGACTAGCACTGATTTTGAAGACCTAGTAACCAACCATTTCCATTAGAGACATAAATGTATTTACATATTAGCTATCTTGCCTTGAACACTTGATTAGGTTTAATCAAGGTCTTTTTCTTTTCGTTTCTAATTATATTTGTTGTATTTAGACAAACGATCTCAGTTGCTAGAGGCAACCTTTATTTCAAATAGATTGCAGATTTAAGTTGGACTACAAGACCAGAGTTAGCATAAAGTTGTTGAGTTTATTTGTAGAGTAGTGAACTGATCAACTTAAAGTTGGTGAGTTCACGTACAGCTTAAGGGAACAATTTCATTACCCAGTTGATATGTCTTATGGTGGTTTACCTGGACAAACACACTTGCTAAAACAAGTATTTTATATAAGTTTGTCGCTATCATAAACTTCAGAGTTGATATCTCTATTTCTGGGAGATTAAATAAAAAATTATAGAACTACTGACTATCACACTGATTGCAAACATAATGGAAAGAATTGTAATTATGACAGACACAAACAGCAAACGTAACCTTAAAACTTAAAAAGTGCATTACTCTAAACTAGATAGTTTCTGTGTGATATTCCTATGTTCATTATACTCTGTGGTCTCAGAATTATATATGGTCTCCAAAGTGTTTATCTTTACCTAATTGAGATATTTAATAAATAACTCAGAATTTAAAGTCACATAATAGATTTGTTATTCAACATTACTAAAATAATTGGTTGACTAAATAGGAAGAAGAAAAGAAAGGAAAGATAGAACAAAAGGAAAGGAAGGAAAGAAGGGAGAAAGAAAGGGAGGAAAGAGGAAATGAAGAAAGACAGATGCGCTCCACTATTTGGTACACAATAATCTTCCATATAAAATAAAACTTGTGCTTATAGTTATTTTAACTATGACTAAATAAAACATTTAGCCTTTGGCTTTGGCTAGACGTGTTCTATGTTTTACACAATGGGAACAAAATTATATTCTTTTGACTGTCTCTGAACAAAGCAGAAACATAATAAGGTCTTTATTAAATTTAATTGCACTTTACCATATGCCCTTTGTATATCATCACAATTGAAAGCGAATTATTTTCAGTAGGAAACAAACAGAACCTCTTGAGTATTGCATGTTATTTGGTCACTGAATTTACTGAGAAAAAAATAAGGTATGGAATATATATTTTATATGATTTGTTAATATTTTTTAATATGATTGCTCTCATTTACAATAAATGTATAAATAAATTTTTTCAACTATTTCTTTTTGTGAGCTTGTAACAAGGATCCCAGGCTCATAACAAGTAAACTGAATTGGCTGAAAATATAGCACTGACCTTTGCAGAAGTAACCAGTGACTGGATCTTAAATATGCTTTAGGGACACTGAAATGTGTGGCATTTTCCTTGTAACATGTGCTCATTATAGGTGTAAAGTGGTTTTCCCTGTGTGTGGGGTATCTGTCTGCTATTCAAATTTGGTCTTTCAGGTGAATTAAAAAATAAAATAAAACTACTCTAACAAATAGATGTATGAATAACTGCATGGATGAAAAATGGCTTCAGATATTATTCTTTTTAGTGAATTTATCTAAACTGTAGAGGTGAAGAAGATGCAGAAACTGTTGTAGAAAGTGATAAGATAAACTTTTTTGCTATATTATCTATGCTTGTTCAAGAATATTTGAGAAAATTGGAGTGGCATGATTTATTGGTATACAACAAATGTTTTCTCTAGTGAACAGGTTATAAAGTGATTCATGTGATTTTTTTCTTTTAAAGAAATTTAAATCAGGAGCACTGACCATACTGAACAGAACTAAAAAATATTGTAGCATGATAATGAACAATTAGAAACTGATTGATGATTGTAGCATTTTGAAGTTTTGCTTGAAGAGGAGAGTTTATGCATTGCCTTTGCTCATTCCTATTCTATTGAAGACAGTTACCTGGCAAAGACCACGACTTAGAGTTTGTAGCAGCCATGAAAATATGCCTCTGAGATCTCTCACTGCAGAAAGGGCAGTTGACTAATGGTCCTAGCTGCTGTGTTTTGAAATTCATCTCCACATTGATGCCAAAACTATTTGCCTCTCCTAGTCAGTGGTTGAGAATGGATGAGAAACTTCAAGTCTTTCTAGGAGACACAGAACTACTATGATGGGCAACTTTGACTCTAGAACACCTGAAAACCTTGTTGACTCTTCTTTACAACGGCACTGCAGGCTCAGATGCTTCCATTCAACTTTCCTTGTTTTCTTTTTTTTTTCTTCAATCCATCATACCTGCAGTGCTTTGCTTTCTGATGGCCCTCTCAGTCTTTTAGGACCCATCTTCTTCTCTTTTGAGTGTTCTTGTTCTCTGCAAAAAAATTTTTCATGTTTAATCTTGTCTTAGTGTCTTCCACCTACATAACCTGACTAACTCAAGGCAAACATAATATTTTATATGCCCTAGGTTAAACTTGGGTTTCTGGGTCACTCCAACTTGGTACCACTGTAACTAACAGAAATATAGACAAAGCCATTATTCTTGGAGTTATTCTATCCATTCACTCTTTCCTACTTCCTTCTGCCCTCGGTCAAGAAAAGGTCAAGGGGCAGTGCATTTGCTCAAAAATAGATATCCTTTTCTAATGTAATTCCCAATGACAGCCAAGAGTATGACCCGACTCTGATCCTATTGTAGCCTAGAAAGATCAACAGTCTTTCACTTCTGATCTTGAGTCCAGTCACATTAAGGAGAGTCAGAGGAGACTGATATTGTTTATTGTAACAAAGGGGTAGGTTGAAAGAACAAAGGCACAGAAGGTTTCACTACAGTAGGTCTGAAGACCTTATGGAGGAAGAACTGTACAGCAACCTCATTTCAAATAACTTATTAACTGGGCCATCAATTAACAACTTATCTCAATTATTCAGAATATTCTGGTATTCATTAGGTATACCAATATTGGGTAGGAGATCTGAGCTACAGTCTTGAGATTGTTAGTAACGTCAGGATCCCTAAGTGCTTATCATCAGATATATATTGAAAGATTTTCAAGATGTTAACATCTCAGAAAACAAAAACAAAGGGTACTATGATTTAGGGGGGAGTTACTGATGTCTTTGGTATGCTTCTGCTATTTCTTATCAAGTGATTAAAACTATCATAAGATGAGGTGGACATGAAAATGTCTTCCTTGGGAAAACTACACATGCTAATATCTTGAAATGTTCTAGTGCCAGCCATTTATGAAGCTGTGTTTCACAAAGATGAAACAATTCTCATGTTTTTGCAAAGCAGATTGATAGCTGAATTCATTAATTAATTTACTTATTAATCAATATGATTAATAAGTTTGTGATGAAATTCCGCAGTACTATTCAAATCCCTAAAGGATGATGCCATCAAGGTTTTGCATTCACTATGTCAGCAAAACTGGAAGACCCAGCAGTGGCCATAGGAGAGGAAAAGGTCAATACTCATCCCAATTCCCAAGAAGGGTAGTACCAAAGAATGTCCTAACCATCGGACAGAGTCCACTCATCTCCATGCTAGTACGGCCATGCTTAAAATCTTGCATGCTAGGCTTCAGCATTATGCAAAACAAGATCTTCCAGATGTTGAAGCTGGGTTAGAAAAGGAAGAGGAACTAGAGAGATCAAATTGCCAACATTCACTGGATTATAGAGAAAGCAAGGGAATTTCAGAAAAACACCAATTTCATTGACTAGGCTAAACCTTTGACTTTGTGGATCATGACAAACCGTGGAAAGCTATTAAAGTGATGGGAATACCAGAGCATCTTACTTTCTCTCCTGAGAAACCTGTACACAAGTGGAGAATCAACAGTCAGAACCCTGTAATCAGGACAACTGATTGGTTCAAGACCAAGAAAGGAGTATGGCAGGGCTGTCTGCTGTCACCCTATTTGTTTAACCTATACACTGAGCACAGCACAAGAAATGCCAGGCTGGATGAGCTACAAGTTGGAGTCACATAAGTGGGAGAAACATTAACAACCTCAGATATGCAGATGATACCACTCTAATGGCAGAAAGTGAAGAGGAACTAGAGAGCCCTTGATGAGGGTGAAGGAGGAGAGTGAAAGAACTGGCTTAAAACTAAATACTAAAAAAAAAAAAAACAAAAAAACCTAAGATCATGACATCTGGCTCCATGACTGCACGGCAAATAGAAGGGGAAAAGGTGGAAGTAGTGACAGATTTCCTCTTCTTGGGCTCTAAAATCACTGTGGATGGTGACTGAAGCCATGAAATCAAAGGTCAGTTGCTTCTTGGCAGGAAAGCTATGACAAACCTAGACAGTTTGTTGAAAAGCAGAGACATTACTCTGCCAACAAAGTCCCCTATAGTCAAGGATATGGTCCTCCCAGTGGTCATGTACAGTTGTGAGAACTGGACTATAAAGAAGGCATAATGTCAAAGATTGATGCCTTCGAACTGTAGTGCTGGAGAAGATTCCTGAAAGTCCCTTGGACAGCAAGGAGATCAAACCAGTCAATCTTAAGGGAGATCAACCCTGAATATTCACTGGAAGGACTGATGTTGAAGTTGAAACTCCAGTATTTTGGTCACATGATGCAAACAGCCAACTCTTTGGAAAAGCCCCTGATGCTGGGAAAGATTGAGGATAGAAGGAGAAGAGGGCATCAGAGGATGAGATGTCTGGATGGCATCACCAATGCAATAAACATAAACTTGGGCAAACTCTGGGAGATGGTGAGGGACAGGGAGGCCTGGCATGCTGAAGTCCATGGAGTCACAAAGAGACAGACATGACTGAGCAACTGAACAACAAAAACAACAATTAATCAGTACACATAAATAATTCAAAATATTTACTGATTGAGTGTGTGCATGCTCAGTCACTTCAGTCCTGTCCAATTCTTTATGACCCTATGGACTATAGCCTGCCAGGCTCGTCTGTCCATGGGATTCTCCAGGCAAGAATACTGGAGTGAGTTTCCATCCCTTCCTCCAGAGGATCTTCCTGACCCAAGAATTGAACCTGGGTCTCTTGCATTGTAGGCAGATTCTTTACCACTGAGCAACCAGGGGAATCCATTTATCAATTAGTATGTACTAAGTAAGGGATTATGACAGGCTAAGGGCTGTAGTAGACAACAAAAGTGTTCCAGTCATTCTATCAATCAAGACTCCTAAAGAGGAGTCCTGAAATGGTAACAAAATTAATAAAATCTAAAACGGCAAAGATAATAAAATTTTTAAATTGCTGAGCCATGTTAGCAATCTATAAAATACAGAATCAATAAATAATTGAATGTTATTTTGAATATGTTTATTCAGTAGTGATGGTTCATTAATGGCAATAATCAGTTGTGGCAAAGATACAGGCTTTTTGATACACTGATGGTCAGTTTCTTCTTGGGATAAATAAAAAGCAATGCATCAAAAGTTAAAATGGTCAAAACTTGAATATCACTTGTACTTCATAGATTCTGAAAATCTATACTAAGGAAATAATATTAACTATAGAATAAAACTTCATGTTCTACAGTGCAATGTTTATTATTTTAAAACATAGATTGGAAACATTTTTAGAGTATTAATGCAATAATCATTATGGAAGATTAGTAAATATACAATTCTTCTGCTTTTGAAAATGATGTTTATGGAGAATTTCTAATGTTTAGATTAAGTGAAAAATAGTTTAAAATTAAAGTAAAATATTTAGATTAGGTAGAAAAAATAAAACCCAAATGTAAAGTTTGTGACAGGATGAGCTTTAAATTTTTGAAAATACATACTTAGAACAAGAGAAAAGCACTTAGAAGCTTATGTTCACAACAACTGCTTCTGGGTGAAAAGTTATACATGATTTACTTCTATTTAACATATTTTGTACTTTCCAATATTACATATGGACATCATTTTCACATATAAGTGAAACATTTTAAAAAATGAAAAAATATTCTCCAGAAGAGGAAAATTACATTATGCTACTTTTATTAAAAGCTACAAACTAAACTGGCCTGGAAATTATGCCAAACTAGATTTTAAAAAAAAAGTGTAGAAATGATTAAATTTACTTCTCCATGTACTTATGACTCAAAAAAATTCATCCATTTTTCCTTACTTTGACAAAATACAAAGGAACATTTATCATATCTGTTTCCTAAGTTAAGCAATATATGATAGGTTTCTAAAACAATCAAATCTTTTAAACTTTGACTTTGTTTATACACATGTAACATTTCAGGTTCATGTATCACTAGTGATACACATGAAAGTTTTTTTATATCTCTTCTAATCTGCAATGCCATCCATCACTTTCATAGATCCAGGACCTTCAGCAATCTAGGCTGACTGCCTTTGGATTTTGTCATTTTTTTCTCCAGTTAACTTTATTAGTGTTGATCATGCCTGACTTTACTAAGATTCCATTGGCTCCTTTAACCTTGGCTTTATTGACCTGGAATAGGCAGCAGCCAGGTGACATCTTGGCTAAACTGTATTTTCAGACAATATCTTATGCCCTTAAGAAAAGAAAATAAGGCATTACATGAATAAGTTAAATGAACCTACCACAGGAAGAAAAATAAGGTAATGTTTCAAATAGTTACACGTTTAGTTTAAGGTTAGATTTAGGGAAAGTTGCCGTAGTGTGCAATTATATTGGGCATAAAGTTAAACAGAAGGGAAGAGTTTAGTAGACAAAAAGATAGAAGCTGAATATATTTATGAGAGTTGGTGAAACTGATGAAACAAAGTCATGAAAGAGATAAGAGGATATAGGAATCAGTGCACATGTAGAGACATTGTCCTGGGACAGAAAAAGAAAGAATTGAAAGAGAAGAGAAGGAATTAACAATACATTTAGATGCAAGCACATTTCTAAATGTAGTTGGGCAGCTGACTTTGTTCATAATTGGTTGTCTTTATGTTCCCTGTGAAGATGGAAGCCATTTAAGTAAAAGGAAAACTAAGTAGATTGAAAGTTTGAAGCTGCTGGTGACATTCTTATAAGAAAGAAAATGGGTAAATAATGGAGATGGTTAGGGAGAAGATAAGTACTTTTTGAGCATACATTGCTGATGATAAGAAGAGGTGGCAAGAATACACAGAAGAACCGCACAAAAAAGATTTTCACGACCCAGATAATCACGATGGTGTGATCACTCACCTAGAGCCAGACATCCTGGAATGTGAAGTCAAGTGGGCCTTAGAAAGCATCCCTACGAACAAAGTTAGTGGAGGTGATGGAATTCCAGCTGAGCTATTTCAAATCCTCAAAGGTGATGCTGTGAAAGTGCTGCACTCAATATGCCAGCAAATTTGGAAAACTCAGCAGTGGCCACAGGACTGGAAAAGGTCAGTTTTCATTCCAATCCCAAAGAAAGGCAATGCCAAAGAATGCTCAAACTACCGCACAATTGCACTCATCTCACATGCTAGTAAAGTAATGCTCAAAATTCTCCAAGCCAGGCTTCAGCAAAAACTGAATTGTGAACTTCCAGATGTTCAAGCTGGTTTTAGAAAAGGCAGAGGAACCAGAGATCAAATTACCAATATCTGCTGGATCATCGAAAAAGCAAGAGAGTTCCAGAAAAACATCTATTTCTGCTTTATTGACTATGCCAAAGCCTTTGACTGTGTGGATCACAATAAACTGTGGAAAATTCTGAAAGAGATGGGAATACCAGACCATCTGACCTGTCCATTGAGAAACCTGTATGCAGGTCAGGAAGCAACAGTTAGAACTGGACATGGAACAACAGACTGGTTCCAAATAGGAAAAGGAGTCTGTCAAGGCTGTATATTGTCACCCTGCTTATTTAACTTATATGCAGAGTACATCATGAGAAACGCTGGGCTGGAAGAAACACAAGCTGGAATCAAGATTGCCGGGAGAAATATCAATAACCTCAGATATGCAGATGACACAACCCTTATGGCAGAGAGTGAAGAAGAACTGAAGAGCCTCTTGATGAAGGTGAAGGAGGAGAGTGAAAAAGTTGGCTTAAAGCTCAACGTTCAGAAAACTAAGATCATGGCATCTGGTCCCATCACTCCATGGGAAATAGATGGGGAAACAGTGGAAACAGTGTCAGACTTTATTTTTTTGGGCTCCAGAATCACTGCTGATGGTGACTGCAGCCATGAAATTAAAAGAAGCTTACTCCTTGGAACGAAGGTTATGGCCAACCTAGATAGCATATTTAAAAGCAGAGACATTACTTTGCCAACAAGTGTCTGTCTAGTCAAGGCTATGGTTTTCCAGTGGTCATGTATGGATGTGAGAGTTGGACGGTGAAGAAAGCTGAGCGCCGCAGAATTGATGCTTTTGAACTGTGGTGTTGGAGAAGACTCTTGAGAGTCCCTTGGACTGCAAGGAGATCCAATCAATCCATCCTAAAAGAGATCAATCCTGGGTGTTCATTGGAAGGTCTGATGTTGAAGCTGAAACTCCAGTACTTTGGCCACCTCATGCGAAGGGTTGACTCATTGGAAAAGACCCTAATGCTGGGCAGGATTGGGGGCGGGAGGAGAAGGGGACGACAGAGGATGAGATGGTTGGATGGCATCACCGACTCGATGAACATGGGTTTGGGTAGACTCCGGGAGTTGGTGATGGACAGAGAGGCCTGGCGTGCTGCGGTTCATGGGGTCGCAAGGAGTCAGACACGACTGAGCGACTAAACTGACCTGAACTGAACTTGCTGATGTTTGAAGGGAATCAAGATACTGTTTCTCTTTGATGTATGTTGGCATCTTGCATTCATGAAGGAGAATGAATTATTTCACTCAATTAAGCTAATGTTAGTGTGCAATACATGATAGATATTTTGCTAATCACTAAGAAGAACAAATTACAAATAAGATTTGATCTCACATTTCAAGGTCCTGCCTAAACAATACAAAAGCTAGGCATATAAATAATTAAAATGAAAAGCAGAAGTGTTATACATGCATGGCAGTTGTTAAGACCATGAGCTTTATCATCAGAGTATCTAGATTGAAGAGGAGCTCCATTAGTTTATAGCTCAACTTACTTAAACAATCCCCTTAACTTGGGTGCCCTTTGTTTCCTTCATCTCTAAAATCTGGCTAATAGATCAAATAGCTGGAATATATATGTGAATCACTTAATGTCTAAAGCTCTATGAAAATATGATTTTCTTCTTTTGAATTTATTTTTTATTGAGGATAATTGCTTTACAGAATTTTGTTGTTTTCTGTCAAACCTCAACATGAATCAGTCATAGATATACAAATATCCCCTCCCTTTTGAAACTCCCTCCTATCTCCTACCCCATCCCACCCCTCTTGATTGACACAGAGCCCCTGTTTGAGTTTCCTGAGCCATAGAGCAAATTTCTGTTGGCCATCTATTTTACATATGGTAATATAAGTTTCCATGTTATTTTACCATACATCTCACCCTCTCCTCTCCTCTCCCCATGTCCATAAGTCTATTCTCTAGGTCTGCTTCTCCATTTCTGCTCTGTAAATAAATCCTTCAGTACCATTTTTTTTTTTTTTTAGATTCTGTATATACTCATTAGAATATGATATTTATCTTTCTCTTTCTGACTCACTTCACTCTGCATAATAGGTTCTAGGTTCATCCACCTCATCAGAACTGACTCAAATGTGTTTCATTTTATGGCTGAGTAATAGTCCATTGTTATATGTACCACAACTTCTTTATCCATTCATCTGTCAATGGACATCTAGGTTGCTTCTATGTTCTAGCCATTGTAAATAGTGCTGCAATGAACAATGGGATACATGTGTCTTTTTCAATTTTGGTTTCCTCAGGGTATATGCCTAGGAGTGGGATTGCTGCGTCATATGGTAGTTTTATTCCTAGTTTTTTAAGGAATCTCCATACCATCTTCCATAGTGGTTATATCAATTTACATTCCCACCAACAGTGCAAAAGTGTTCCCTTTTCTCCCCTCCCCCCTCCAGCATTTGTTGTTTGTAGACATTTTGATGAGGGCCATTCTGATCGATGTGAGGTGATAACTAATTGTAGTTTTGATTTGCATGTCTCTAATAATGAGCGATGTTGAGCATCTTTTCATGTGTTTGTTAGCCATCTGTACTTCTTCTTTGGAGAAATGTCTGTATAGATCTTTTTCCCACTTTTTGATTGGGTTGTTTGTTTTCCTGGTATTGAGTTGTATAAGCTGCTTGTATATTTTGGAAATTAATCCTTTGTCAGTTGTTTCATTTGCTCTTATTTTCTCCCATTCTGAGGGTTGTCTTTTCACCTTGCTTATAGTTTCCTTTGCTGTGCAAAAGCTTTTAGGCTTAATCAGGTCCGCTTGTTTATTTTTGTTTTTTTTCCATTGCTCTAGCGGGTGGGTCATAGAGGATCTTACTTTGATTTATGTCATTGAGTGTTCTGCCTATATTTTACTCTAAGAGTTTTATAGTTTCTGGTCTTACTTTTAGGTCTTTAATCCATTTTGAGTTTATCTTTGTGTATGGTGTTAGGAAGTGTTCTAATTACATTATTTTACATGAATCTGTCCAGTTTTCCCAGCACCACTTACTGAAGAGGCTGTCTTTGCCCCCATTGTATATTCTTGTCTTCTTTGTCAAAAATAAGGTACACACAGGTGCATGGGTTTATTCTGGGCTTTCTATCTTGTTCCATTTGTCTATAAATATGTTTTTGTGCCAGTACTATACTGTCTTGATGACTGCAGGTTTTTAGTACAGTCTGAAGTCAGGAGGTTTATAACAACATAAAGAGTGTGACTGAATATACACATATACCTATACACCCATAAGCAAAATCAAGACAGTCCAACAAAAATAAAGTACAATAGATTGACCTGGTGAACAAAGGAAACCAAAAACTATATCAAACCAGAACAAAATTATCTAAAACACAAACTGGAAAACAAAACTAAAGCAAAGGCCAATTGGGGAATAAAGCAATGAAAATAAAACTAACAAAATGTTGAGAGGAAAGGAAAGAAAGAAAGAATAGATATACAAAGTTAAATACAGGTAGATGAAGAAGATTTATATACATTAAAGATTAATTGCAAGGGGAAAAGAAGTGTAGGAAAGGTAAAAACAAAGGAATAAATGTAAAGAAAATATAATAGGCTTAAAAAATTAAAATTATAAAAAAGAGAGAGAGGAAAAAAAGAAAACTCCAGAGAACTGCAAAAGCCTGATGTAGAGGCAGAAGTTTATAACAACAATAAAAATGTGACTTATAAAAAGAAAAAAAAGCTCAAAAGTTTACATAGATTTCATGGTGCCAATAAGATCGACAACTACAAAAGAGGGGGAGGGGGAAGAAAAAAAAAAGAAAAAATCTATAGAACAAGTCAAAACATAAGAATAATAAATGTTTTTCTTGAGTCACTGCTGTCAGAGTCCTTTCCCTCACTGGGAGTCATAGTCCACCTCACTTCCCTAGGATGCCCTCCAAACTGTGCTGATCTCTGGACCTGCTGTGGAGGCAGCTCAGATTCTAATCTGGTCCTATTCCTATACGTTCTTGCCTCCAGTGTGCAGAGATATCAGGACTAGTGTGTTTTCTTTTGTGGGAGCTCTCAATGACCTTTCAGGTATTCCATAGACACAGAGTCTGCCTAGTTGATTGTGTGGATTTAATCTGCAGCTTGTGCAGCTGGTGGGGAGGTTTTGGGTCCTCTTCCTTAGCCACACTGCCCCTGAGTTTCAATTGTGGTTTTATTTCCACCTCTTCACTCGGGTCATCCACTGTGGTTTACTCCTGAGGCTGCCCTGGAGGACTTGGGTTTGCCCCTGTGAGGGCCAGGTGTGGAGGTGGAGGAGCTGCTTGAGTCGGCAGTGGTTCTGGAAGTACCAGGTACTCAGGGGGGTTGGCGGCTAGGGCAGCAGAAAATATAGTGTTCTAGAAGGGTATGGCAACCAGTATTAGTCAATAAACTCCAGTATTCTTGCCTAGAGAACACCTCTCCCTGACAGAGAAGCCTGGCAGGCCACAGTCTACAGGGGCACAAAGAGTCAGACATGACCAAAGCAACCCTGTGTGCATAGACGCAAGACATTTTTGCCTGTGGCAGCTCTGCCCCAGTGAGAGTTGAGTGTGAAAGTGGTGCAGCTGCTTGGCTGGTGGGGACCTTGGAGGCACCACGTTTGCAGGGAAACGGACTGCCGCAGGAGTTATGGCCCTATTGGAGTCTTTTTTTGAGTCTCGAGGCTGGTGATCAGAAGGCCTCTTTGGCCAGTCTCTCTTCATAGGTCCATCCATTCAGGCACTTAGAGGGTGCCTTTGCCTAGGGTCCTTCTCTGTTGCTCGGCATGTCAAGCACATAGAGGGGACCCCCCTGGCTGGGGTCTTACTGTGTAGATCAGCACTTAAAGGAGCACCCTGGGTGGGGTCCTGCTCTGTACTTCACTGTGTCAGGTGTTTGATGGGCCAGCCTCTCTACTGTTCAGCTGCCAATGCTGGCGTGTGGGGAGAGAGAGGCTATGATGATGCCTCCATCCATCATGGGTGACTCAGCAGTATTGCCTTGCTTCCATGGCCACCCGGCTTTCCTCCACAGGCATTTCCCACCACAGTCTCCTCCCTCACCTCCCCTTGATCCGTCTCTCCGCAGTGAACAGCAGCCCTCACCCTGGGATTGCTCCACAGTCCCTAAATTTCAGCTCCCAGCCGCTGCACCTTCCAGGAGACTTGCGTTCCTGTCTGGGGTATGTATGACTGTGTCAAGGATGGTCTGATTCTCATTCCATTTAGGCTGCCACAGATCAGCTGTTTCACTCTCAGTCTTAAATGTTTCTCCTTTGACTCAGACAATTGGTCTGATATGGGGGTTGGACCCGTTTCAGTTCCCCCACCCACCGAGGGCAGGTCCAGTCCTACTAACACTCCTGTTTTTCCCCCTAGTTCCTTCATCCTACTGAGTTTGGTGTGGTTCTATATATTCTTCTCCTCTGCTCAAGTTCTCCTGTCTGCTCTCAGCTAGTGTTCTGCATGCATTTCTGTGTCTGAAGATGTATTCCTGATGTATCCGTGGAGAGAGTTGTACTCCATGTCCACCTACTCCACCATCTTGTCCAAAAACTAGTTTTCTTTTATTTCTATGTCTTATGTAAATAATTTGAAAAGCCTTTAAAAAAAAAGTAAGAGGGAAGGGGGGAAAAGAAATAGAGTAAAAGAGGAGAGGAGGAGAGGAGAGAGGGTAGAGGAAGAGAGGAAAGAAGAGAGAATGAAGGAACAGACCCACATGGGTCCTCCCGTTAGAGTTTAGACATGCTTCCCAGAGGAGGTGAACTTTGCCCCAGGCTTTGAATAATGTAGCCATTGGCAGGCAGAATTAAGGTAACAAACTTACAACAAGTAGAGGAAACCACCTCAGCAATATTTTAGAGAAGAAAAAGTATAAATCACAATGAAGAATAAAGCAGACCCGAGTACCTGAAAGCAGGGGAGTGAAAACGCATAGAATGCATTTGGGGCCATATCTTAAGGTCTTTGAATCCTACATCAAGGAGCTGAGTCTTAAATTATGGTTAGAATAGAATCTAAAAATTAGATGTTCTAATGAGGCTTGCATTTTCTGCTCCTGTTTGTGTGTATGGCCTCATTTAACGTCACTTTCCTCTTGCTTATCCTGTTCCAGCAACAGAGTTTTTCTTTGGGTTTTCAAAACATGGCAAATTCCTTCATGCTTCTGAATCTTTGTCAGTATGGTACTCTTTTTCCACCATTTTCATTTGGTAGATTCATGCCTCAGTCTATCATTCAGATCTCAGTTTAAAGGCCTTATTCTCTAGGAGTTCCTCTTTGATTACCCTATGTAAAGTAGAACACATTTAGTATTCTGCATCTTCACCTTGTTTTCCTTTATAACACTAGATAAAATTTTAAATTACTCTGTTTTTGTCTGTTTACTTCATTTTCCATCTCCCACTTTTCTCTGTACATCTCACTCAGAATACAAACCATGATGCCAGGGATTGTGTTAATTTTGCTCACTGTTAACTGGCTAGTCCATTACCTAATATATAGAGGTACTTAATCAATATTTATTGAATAAATATATTAATGGATTTTTCTTTAAGAAGACATTGGATAATTTTGATTATGGAAGACATTTGGGTGTAAAAGATTATGCTTAAGAAAAAGCAAAATAATACTAGATTGCATAATGGATTATAATATATGAGCCTAAACATAAATCAGTTGTAGTTATTGAATTACTAATGTATTTATTAATGCAAATCTGATCCACTGAGCACTACAGAAGTGAAGACCAGAGGTTGCAAAGAAAGAAATAGGGGTAGAAATAGGGAAGAAGAAGATTGGATTCAAAGATGAAAAAAGAAGGGGAATGTAATTTTTTTCTCTGTTATTTCATCTGGTATAGGCTGTTCCAGCTTTGTTTAACCTTCCTCTAGCTGGGATAAGGTGACACTGAGTCATTTCAAGAGTCCCTAACAGTTAGCTTGATTTAATCTAGTATATTATGAAGAACTCTATAGAGCTGAAACACTGAAATACATTGTTAAGGTATAGCTTTTGAGAAGTATATTACAAAGTTTCCATTTTTATCATTTGAGGGTAAGGTCATTCTGCATTTCTGTTGTAAGTTTCACATGTCAGTACTTTATAACTCAACCATTTCACATGACAAGCAAATCATTCTTCACTAGCTGTCAACACAGAAAACTTTATGTTTTAACTTAAAATAAGAGAATTTTTCATTGAAACACATTCAGATTGCTTTCTAAAAACCTTTGGGAAAATTTCAAACCATACATGTGAGTTTGATAAAATGATAAACACACAGAAGTTACATTATTTTAACCAGGAATATTATTATAGATAATAATTATTTAAGCAAAATTTATCCCCTAAAGCATTCAAACATGAAAGCACACAAGGGGCAAATACAATCTCAAGTAAGATTAATCAATATCAATATTAAAACATAATAGTTTATGTAGAGTACATAACCCTCCTCTAGCTAGCAAAAATTAACCAATTAATGAGAGCTGACTAGTAGTGCTAATGGTTTTGGTGGTTCCAGTGATTTCTTTACTTTGTGGTTATTGTGAATCCAGAGGAAGGAGAACAAATATGTTTGTTATGGGATGTTTTCTTGTGTAAAATTTGTTAATGTTATGTTTTGCAATATATAATTAAAAAATAGAATCTATTCACTATCATTTAAACAAACTTAGGTTGATTAGAAAGTTTGTATGTTTTTAATCTTTCAAGTATTTCAAACACATCACTTCATCTTCACAGAAATCCTGTGCAGTGTATGATTTCAGTCAATCATTTCAAAGATGAAAAAATGGAGCGGTCCATTCTTGCCTGGAAAATTCCATGGATAGAGAAGCCTGGTGGGCTACTGTCCACGATGTCATAAAGAGTCAGATGCAAATGAGCACATACAGCTTATACAGGCAGAGCAAGGATTAGAATCTACTTTTGTAATCAGTGTGACTTTGTTAAAGTCATTTAATTTATTGAGCAGCAACATTTTTTCTTATTGGTAGAAGTGGATAATATCTGATCTCTCGGTAAAAATACTGAAATTGTAATGAGAAGATAATTATATCACTGTGTAGTCTCGAAGCCTTCTAGATATACCCTTTTTCCTTGGTATTTACGAGAATGATAAATTTGAAGAAAGAAGTTACCACTGCACTGGTCTTAGAAATTACTATAGCCTTCAGTTACATTCAAGTGAAAGAAGCCTGAGTGGGGAAGAAGAAATCCATATGCTACTTTCACTATGTTGATATTATTTTAATTTTAAAATTGAAAACTAAAATAGAAATTAAGTGATTTTCACACTGAATAGGAGTTTGTGGATTTTTAATTTAAATCGAGGTGTGTCCAACTCTATTATTCTATAACTATGGTATAGTGGGCCTTAGAAGTCAAGAGGGCCTTAGGAAGCATCACTACAAACAAAGCTAGTGGAGGTGGTGGAATTCCAGTTGAGCTATTACAAATTCTAAAAGATGATGCTGTGAAAGTGCTGCACGCAGTCAGTTCAGTTCAGTTGTTCAGTCGTGTCTGACTCTTTACGACCCCATGAACTGCAGCACACCAGGCCTTGCTGTCCATCACCAACACCCGGAGTCTACCCAAACCCATGCCCATTGAGTTGGTGATGCCATACAACCATCTCATCCTCTGTCGTCCCCTTCTCCTCCTGGCCTCAATCTTTCCCAGAATCAGGGTCTTTTCAAAAGAGTCAACTCTTCACATCAGGTGGCCAAAGTATTGGAGTTTCAGCTTCAACATCAGTGCTTCCAATGAACACCCAGGACTGATCTCCTTTACGATGGACTGGTTGGATCTCCTTGCAGTCCAAGGGACTCTCAAGAGTCTTCTCCAACACCACAGTTCAAAAACATCAATTGTTCAGCTCTCAGCTTTCTTTATAGTCCAACTCTCACATCCATACATGACTACTGGAAAAACCATAGCCTTGACTAGACAACGACATGCCAACAAATTTGGAAAATGCAACAGTGGCCACAGGACTGGAAATTTTCATTCCAATCCCAAAGAATGGCAATGTCAAAGAATGCTCAAACTACCACACAACTGCACTCATCTCACACGCTAGTAAAGTAATGCTCAAAATTCTCCAAGCCAGGATTCAACAGTACACTGTGAACTGTGAACTTCCCAGATGTTCAAGCTGGTTTTAGAAAAGGCAGAGGAATCAGAGATCAAATTGCCAACATCTGTTGGATCATCAAAAAAACAAGAGAGTTCCAGAAAAACATCTATTTCTGCTTTATTGACTATGCCAAAGCCTTTGACTGTGTGGATCACAATCAACTGCAGAAAATTCTGAAAGAGATGGAAATACACCTGACCTGCCTCTTGAGAAATCTGTATACAAGTCAGGAAGCAACAGTTAGAACTGAACATGGAACAACAGACTGGTTCCAAATAGGAAAAAGAGTACGTCAAGGCTGTATGTTGTCACCCTGCTTATTTAACTTATATGCAGAGTACATCATGAGAAACACTTGGATGGAGGAAGCACAAACTGGAATCAAGATTGCCGGGAGAAATATCAATAACCTCAGATATGCAGATGACACCACCTTTATGGCAGAAAGGGAAGAAGAACTAAAGAGCCTCTTGATGAAAGTGAAAGAGGAGAGTGAAAAATCTGGCTTAAAGCTCAACATTCAGAAAACTAAGATCATGGCATCTGGTCCCAAAACTTCATGGCAAATAGATGGGGAAACAGTGGAAACAGTGACAAACTTTATTTTAGGGGGGTCCAAAATCACTGCTGATGGTGATTGCAGCCATGAAATTAAAAGATACTTACTCCTTTGAAGAAATGTTATGACCAACCTAGACAGCATATTAAAAAGCAGACACATTGCTTTGCTAACAAAGGTCCATCTAGTCAGGGCTATGGTTTTTCCTGTAGTCACGTGTGGATGTGAGATTTGGCTCACAAAGCAGGCTGAGCACTGAAAAATTGATGCTTTTGAACTATGGTGTTGGAGAAGACTCTTGAGAGTCCTTTGGACTGCAAGGAGATCAAACCATTCAATCCTAAAGGAAAGCAGTCCTAAATATTCATTGGAAGCACTGATGCTGGAGCTGAAACTCCAGTACTTTGGCCATCTGATGCAAAGAACTGACTCATTGGAAAAGACCCTGATGCTGGGAAAGATTGAAGGCGGGAGGAGAAGGGGACAACAGAGGATGAGATGGTTGGATGGCATCACTGACTCAATGGACATGAGTTTGAGTAAACTCTGTGAGTTGATGATGGACAGGGAGGCTTGGTGTGCTGCAGTCCATTGGATCACAAAGGATCAGACATGACTGAGTGGCTGAACTGAACTGATGGTGTATTGGATAAAAGTGTGAGCTCTGGATCCCAAAGTAATGCAATTTTGAATCCTGCCTCCACCACTCACTCACTCTAAGACCATGGACAAGTTAGTAAGCCTACCATTGTTCATCCATAAAATGTATATAACAGTACTATAGTCCAAGTTTGTAATGAGGTTTAAATTCAGAGTATTTAAACATAGCTTGGCACACTGTGAGAAACTCATAAATATTACTGGTGGCAATTTCTTCTTCTCCTTTTTATTCATAACTTCCTCTTATCATCTTGGGATTAAAAAAAAAAGTAGACCTTTTTACTTTTCCAGATATATTTAACTGACAGAAATTCAGATGTTTAATACAGATTCAGACTTAAAAAGAATAAAGCCCATTTAAAGAATTTTTTAGATGTAAGTACAAGTTTTAAGGATCCTTTAAGCAATGTCTAATCATGATTTAAAATAATCCAAAAAATAGCAAATATTTGGCTTTCTAGTTTATTGAAACTGCAATACCTTTTCGATTGTGAATAGATAAATTTTCAACTTCAGATTCATATTATATTCTTCCAAAATTGATGAAAAATTTATTAGTCATATTTTCTAACAAATTTTGATATGTCCTTTAAATGCTTTTTTATCCATTTTGAAAGTTATTTATGTTCATTCATGAGAACTTAGGATCAGAACTATGTGTATAATATTAAGCAAAACTTGGTATAGTATGGGAAGAGACTTTTACGGCCAAATCTAACTTTGGGGTAAATTTAGTGTATATATATATATATATATATATATATATATATATATATATAGTACATCTCTATAAATAGCTTTCCTGGTGGTTCAGATGGTAAAGAATCTGCCTGCAATGCAGGAAACCGGGTCGGATTCCTGGGTTGGGAACATTCCTTGGAGAAGGGAATGGCTACCCACTCCACTATGCTTGCCTGGAGAATCCCATGGTCAGAGGAACCTGGAGGGCTCCAGTCCATGGGGTTGCAAAGAGTTGGACATGACTGAGCAACGATACTTTCAGACTTTTATATATTTAAATTTCATCTCTATATATTTATAACTGAGATGCATAAATTATTCGTACCTGCGTAACATTTTTATACCATTTATAGTAATTTCCTTCTTTAATGAAAGTGTTCACATTATAACTTAAAAAAAAAAAATGTACATATGTAATAAATTGTTCTCAATCTAAAATTTATTCACGTATTTACAAACTTGTGGATATAGGTAATCATAAGAGATTTTAAAGGACATATCTAATTTGGGGAAAAATATCAGTTCAGTTCAGATTATTTCAGTTGCTCGGTCATGTCCAATTGTTTGCTAACAAATGGATTGCAGCATGCCAGGCTTACCTGTCCATCACCAACACCTGGAGCTTGCTCTAACCCATAGACATCCAGTTGGTGATGCCATGCAACTATCTCACCCTCTCTCGTCCCCTTCTTCTCCTGCCCTCAACCTTTCCCAGCATCAGTGTCTTTTCTAATGAGTAAGTTCTTTGCATCAGGTGGCCAAATATTGGAATATCAGCTTCAGCATCAGTCCTTCCAGTGAATTTTCAGGACTGATTTCCTTTAGAATTGACTGGTTGGATCACCCTGCAGTCCAAGGGACTCTTAAGAGTTTTCTCCAATACCACAGTTCAAAAGCATAAATTCTTCAGCATGCAGTTTTCCTTATAGTCCAAATCTACCATCCATACTTGACTAGAGGAAAAACCATAGCTTTTACTAGACAGACCTTTGTTGGCAAAGTGAAGTCTCTGCTTTTTAATATGCTGTCTAGGTTTATCATAGCTTTTCTTCTAAGGAGCAAGCACCTTTTAATTTCAGGCTGTAGTCACTATATGCAGTGATTTTGGAGCACAAGAAAATAAAGTCTGTCACTGTTTCCACTGTTTCCCCATCTATTTGCCATGAAGTGATGGGACCAAATGCCATGCTCTTAGTTTTTTGACTGTTGAGTTTTAAGTCAGCTTTTTCACGCTCCTCTTTCACTTTCATCAAGAGGCTCTTCAGTTCCTCTTCACTTTCTGCCATAAGGGTGGTGTCACATGGGTATCTGAGGTTATTGGTATTTCTCAAGGCAAAATTGATTCCAGCTTGTGCTTCATCCCACTCACCATTTCACATATAAGTAAAATAAGCAGGGTTACAATACACAGCCTTGACATACTCCATTCACAATTTGGAACTAGTCTGTTGTTTCATGTCTGGTTCTGTATCTTCTTGACCTGCATACAGATTTCTCAAGAGACAGGTAAGGTGGTATGGTAATCTGATCTCTTGAAGAATTTTCCACAGTTTTTTGTGATCTACACAGTTAAAGGCTTTGGTGTAATCAATAAAGCAGAAGGAGACAGTACTCTGGAATTGTCTTGCTTTTTCTATAATCCAATGGATATTGGTAATTTGATTTATGGTTCCCTTGCCTTTTCTAAATCCAGCCTGGACATCTGGAAGTTCATGGTTCATGTACATGTTGAAGCCTGGCTTGGAGAATTTTGAGCATTACCTTGCTAGTGTGTGAGATGACTGCAAATGTGCAGGAGTTTGAACATTCTTTGACATTGCCCTTCTTTGGGTTTGGAATGAAAACTGACCTTTTCCAGTCCTGTGGCCACTGCTGAATTTTCTAAATTTGCTGGTATAGTGAGGACAGTAGTTTAATAGCATCATCTTTTAGGACTTGAAATAGCTCAACTGAAATTCCATCACCTCCGCTGGCTTTGTTCGTAGTGATACTTCCTAAGGCCCACTTGACTTTGCACTCCTGGATGTCTGGCTCCAGGTGAGTGATCAGACCATCGTGGCTATCTGGGTCATGAAGATCTTTTTTGTATAGTTCTTCTGTGTAGTCTTACCACCCCTGTTTAGCATCTTCTGCCTCTGTTAGGTCTATACCATGTCTGTACTTTATTGTGCCCATTTTGCATGAAATGTTTCCTTGGCATCTCTAATTTTCTTGAAGAGATCTCTAGTCTTTCCCATACTATTGTTTTCCTCTACTTATTTGCATAGCATACTGAGGAAGGCTTTCTTATCTCTCCTTGCTATTCTTTGGAACTCTGCATTCAAAAGGGCATATCTTTCCTTTTCTCCTTTGCCTTTTGCTTCTCTTCTTTTCTCAGCTATTTGTAAGGCCTCCTAAGGCAACTATTTTGCCTTTTTTGCATTTCTTTTTCTTGGGGATGGTCTTGATCCTTGCCTCCTGTACAATGTCACAAAGCTCCGTCCATAGTTTCTCAGGCACTCTGTCTATCAGAGCTAATCCCTTAAATCTATTTGTCACTTCCACTGTATAATCATAAGGGATTTGATTTAGGTCATACTTGAATGGTCTAGTGATTTTCCTTACCTTCTTCAATTTAAGTCTGGCAATTTAATTTGGCAATAAGGAACTCATGTTCTGAGACACAGTCAGCTCCTGATCTTGTTTTTCCTGACGGTATAGAGCTTCTCCATCTTTGGCTGTAAAGAATATCCTCTATCTGAGTTTGGTATTGACCATCTGGTGATGTCTATGTGTAGAGTCTTCTCTTGTGTTGTTGGAAGAGTGTGTTTGCTATGACCAGTGTGTTCTATTGGCAAAACTGTGAGTCTTTGCCTTGCTTCATTTTGTACTCCAAGTCAAAATTTGCCTGTTACTACAGGTGTCTCTTGACTTCCTACTTTTGTATTCCATTCCCCTATTTTGAAAAGGACATCTTTTTTGGGTGTTAGTTCTAGAAGGGCTTGTAGGTCTTCACAGAACCCTTCAACTTCAGCTTCTTCAGCACTACAGATTGGCACATAGACTTGGATTACTGTGATATTGAATGTTTTGCCTTGGAAACGAATAGAGTTCATTCTGTCGTTCTTCTGATGGCACCTAAGTACTGCATTTCAGACTCTTGTTGACTATGAGGGCCACTCCATTTCTTCTAAGGGATTCTTGCCCAAAGTAGTAGATATAATGTTCATCTGAATTAAATTCGCCCATTCCAGTCCATTTTAGTTCACTATAATGTTGATATTCACTCTTGTCATCTCCTGTTTGACTACCTCTAATTTACCTTGATTCATGGACCTAACATCCCAGGTTCCTATGAAGTATTGCTCTTCACAGCATTGGACTTTACTTCCATCACCAGTCACATCCACAAATGGGAGTTGCTTTCGCTTTGGATCCATCTTTCACTGTTTCTGGAGTTATTTCTCCACTCTTCTCCAGTAGCTTATTGGGCACCTACTGACCTGGGGAGTTCATCTTTCAGTGTCGTATCTTTTTGTCTTTTCATACTGTTCATGGGGTTCTCAAGGCTAGAATACTGAAGTGGTTTGCAATTACCTTCTCCAGTGGACAATGTTTTGTCAGAACTCTCCACCATATATATATATATACGTATATATATGTATATATATATATACACACATGTATATATACATACACACACACACACATATATAAACTACATCTCTATAAATCTCTTCCCTGATGGCTCAGATAGCAAAGAAATATATTTTCTATATTTCTTTATTTTTCTTTCAATGTAATGACATTTTGAAATACTTGTGCATGGTCTTCATAGTTATAATTTTAAGAGTGAGTATTATTTCTCGCCTAATGCTTGATCATTAGAATATCTTGAGATGAGTGTGTAAATTCTTGTAAATTCAAGAGATTCTGATTCAGAAAGTCTAATAAGGGATCAAGAGCCTGTATTTTTAACAAGTATCACGTGTAGCTCCTTTTAGTGGGCTTTATATGAAAAACAATTACTCTAGTTGAAGAACATCTTTTAATTAGTCATTCATCATTGTGTGGTAATCATATTATAGCTGAATATTTTCCCATTATTAAAATAAATCACAATGGCCATCATTATAGGGATATTATTTTATAATTAGTTCCTTAGGATAAATATTTATAATTTAAATGACAGGACTCAAAAGTTTTTGATCATTTTAAGACTCTCGATATCTACTGCAAATTTATTTTCCATAAACTCCCAGCTTAAACTGCTTTAAAATTACATTTAATTATTTAGTTTCCCTGAAGGCTTATACAAATATTGAATATCATGTTTTGAAAAATTTATCAAAGTTAAATTATGCCTCTACAACTCTATTTCTTTGACTACTTGCAGAAGTTTAAAGAGTTTAAAGATTCATATCTTTCCTACATATCCTCTTTGAAATTTTATTATTTTTATTTTTAGTTGTGGTATTCACATAGTTATATACATCATTGATTCATGTTAGTTTTCATATAATTTAAAATATATACCAATTATTTAAGGAGATGCTTTCAGGATCAGATAATAGATACAAACGAAACTTGCTTAAATTATAAACAAGTCACGTTTCTCCCTTAAGAGTCCAAAAAGTCCAAACCTCCAGAATTATGAAAGGCACTAGATGGGTAAGGTCAGATCTCCAGCCTGGCTTCTCTGTGATAATCCTAACTTCTCCTTCCCTAGCATGTTGACTCAAACTGGGGGCAGTTCTGGGTGTTGCATCCAGAGACAGTAATTTACAGAAGAAAAGAGGTCAACTCATTCAGTATGTAGTTCTTGGACAAAACACACCTTTGTCAGAAAATTGCAAAAAGACTTCCACTGTCATTTTCAAGAATTAGATCACCTTACTTATTTAAAATGAAGCATTAGTGAAAGAAATATGATATTGAAAGGTTGTTGCTTTAACCACGAAAGACTCCAGGATTCTTGGCCTCTGGAGGAGAAGAATTCAATCCGGGGCCAGAGAAGAGGCTTGATCGCTCAGAACTTTTGTGTAATAGAGTTTTATTAAAGTAAAAAAGGGATAGAGAAAGCTTCTGACATAGACATCAGAAGGAGGCAGAAAGAGTACCCCCTTGTCAGCAATGGATTTATATACCTTTTAGTCAGTTATTACAATGAATCAAAAGAATGTCTCAAGTTTGTGAAAATTTTACCAGACCCACTCCCATAATTTACATTTTAGGATAACAAGATTAGAATTTAAAAATAGGAAGATCCTACCAGACCCACTCCCATAATATACATTCTAAGATAACAGGATTAGCCAGAAGGTTTCCGGGAAGGAGAAACTGTCCTCAAGCAGGATACATTGTTGTTGTATAATCCCTAGTACAGAGTTTAAACTGAGTTGTGTAATTGGCTAAGACTAAGTAATGTAGACGAAAAAAACGTTTGTCCTTTCTCCTTGAGAATTCCAGACCCCTCTCTCCTTGGGGACTCCTGGACTTCTTATCAACCTACCTAGGAATTGACTCTCTCAATACCATGTTGGGTGACTCTAAGTGGTAGAGTCCTTATTCTAAGGACAGAGGTAAATTATGCATAAGTTATGAAACTTATGTGATTTCCAGAAAATAAAAGGAGAGAAAAGACTTTCTTAACAATTAGAGAAATAGAGGAAACCAACAGAATGGAAAAGACTAGATATTTCTTCAAGAAAATTGGAGGTATCAACGGAACATTTCATGCAAACATGGGCAAAATAAAGGATAGAAATGGTATGGAACTAACAGAAGAAGAAGATATCAAGAAGAGGTGGCAAGAATACACAGAACTATACAGAAAAGAACTTCATGACCCAGATAACCACGATGGTGTGATCACTCACCTAGAGCCAGACATTCTGGAGTGTGAAATCAAGTGGGCCTTAGCATCACTACAAAAAAAGCAGGTGGAGGTGATGGAATTTCAGCTAAGCTATTTCAAATCCTAAAAGATAATGCTCTTAAAGTGCTGCACTCAGTTTCAGCAAAGGTGGAAAACTCAGCAGTGGCCACTGGACTGGAAAAGGTCAGTTTTCACTCCAATTCTAAAAGAAGGGCAATGCCAAAGAATGTTCAAACTACTGTACAATTGAGCTCATTTCACATGCTAGCAAGGTTATGCTAAAAATCTTTCAAGCTAGTCTTCAGCAGTACATGAACCAAGAATTTCCAAATGTACAAACTGGATTTAGAAAAGCCAAAGGAACCAGAGATCAAATTGGCAACATTCATTCCTTCATAAGAAAGCAAGAGGATTCCAGAAAGATATCTACTTCTGCTTCATGGATTATGCAAAAGACGTTGGCTCTGTGGATCACAACAAACTGTGGAAAATTCTTAAAGAGATGGGAATACCAGACCACCTTACCTGCCAGCTGAGAAAACTGTATGTAAGTCAATAAGCAACAGTTAGAAATGGACGTGAAACAATAGACAGCTTCAAAATTGGGAATAGAATATGACAAGGTGTATATTGTCACAATGCTTATTTAACGTATACACAGAAGACATCATGTGAAATGCCAGGCTGGATGAATTATAAGCTGGAATCAAGATTGCTGGGACGTATATCTGACAACCTCAGAGATGGAGATGATACCACTCTAATGGCAGAAAGGGAAGAAGAACTAAAGAGCCTCTTGATGAAAGTGAAAGAGGAGAGTGAAAAAGCTGACTTAAAACTCAACATTCAAACAACTAAGATCATGACATCTGGTCTTGTCATGGTGAATAGACGGGGAAAAAGTGGTAACAGTGACAGATTTTATTTTCTTGGGCTCCTAAATCACTGCAAATGGTGACTGCAACCATGAAATTCAAAGACACTTGCTCCAAGGAAGAAAATCGATGACAAACCTAGATGACATACTGAAAAGCAGAGACATCATCGACAAAGATCCATAGAGTCAAAGTTATGGTTTTTCCAGTCATCATGTATGGATGTGAGTTGGAACACAAAGATGACTGAGTGCTGAAGAATTGATGCTTTTGAACTGTGGTGTTGGAGAAGATTCTTGAGAGTCCCTTGGACTGCAAGGAGATCCAATCACTCCATCCTAAAGGAGATCAGTCCTGGGTGTTCATTGGAAGGACTGATGTTGAAGCTGAAACTCCAATACTTTGGCCACCTCACGCGAAGAGTTGACTCATTGGAAAAGACCCTAATGCTGGGAAGGATTGGGGGCAGGAGGAGAAGGGGACGACAGAGGATGAGATGGCTGGATGGCATCACTGACTCGATGGACATGGGTTTGGGTAAACTCTGGGAGTTGGTGATGGACAGAGAGGCCTGGCATGCTGCGATTCATGGGTTGCAAAGAGTCAGACACAATTGAGCAACTGAACTGAACTGAATATTCATTGGAAGGACTGATGCTGAAGCTGAAGCTCCAATACTTTGACCACCTGATGGGAAGAGCTGACTCACTGCAAATGACCCTGATTCTGGGGAAGAATGAGGGCAGAAAAGGGGGCAGCAGAAGATGAGACGGTTAAATAACATCACTGACTCAATGGACACGAATTTAAGTAAACTCTGGGAGATGGTGAAAGACAAGGAAGCCTGGTGTAATACAGTCCATTGGGGTCGCAAAGAGTCAGACACTACTTAGCGAGTGAACAATAACAAACTGGATTTAGGAAGTAAAAATAAGAAAGTGGCCAACAAATAATGCCTAATAATGTTTACTATTAATGACCATTCATAGATAAATTATCTTTTTTTCCTAGTTTCAAGTTTTGATATTATATTTTCATGATTACTAAGAAAGCATGTCACTCAGATCTCATATAGAAACAGACATGAGAACCTAGCTGTCTAATAGCCTACTGCTACCTTTGTGAACCCACTATCACTTTCCTGCAGGCTAATCCAAGTCCATGACTAAGCCAGTACGCAGGAGGTATTAGTGCTATATCCTTCCTCCCTAAGGCTGAAATTTTCCAGCAGGTAGCTTCTGCTAATGGACACCAATTGTCTGACTTTTTCACAACTTTAGAAGAATATGAGACTCTTTCTGCCCAATCCGTTCTTCCCTTTCTCCTTTCACAGGTATCTGATTGCAGTGGGGTCTAAAGACTCTTCTAGCCTACTTCTGTCCCCTTTCTCTTTATCCTTCACAATAGTTTTCCCCAATAAATTTATTACACTTCTAATTCTACTTCTTGAGCACCCAAACTGATATATTTGATCATTTGATCTTTTCCATGATGTGATATTTATGTAAGGTATTCCACCTCTACTGATATTTACTTATTTAACTGTTGAACTTAGAAACTTTGTTTCACAACATGTATATAAAAATAAAAGAAAAAGTTTACTTTTCTCAAGCACTCAGAGCTTTAAAAGGAGAATTAGGCAGATGAATACATAATGATGGCACAAAATGGAAAACACTGTAAAAGAGATACAAACAGAATTTGAAAACTCAGTGAAGGAAAACTCAGCACGAAAGTATTCATGCTGGTGAAGTCAACATAGACTCTCAGAAACTTCCTTTTAAAATTGAATTCCCTGGTGGAACATGGGCAGATGGGCTTTTATGTTGTATTACTTAAGGCAGTTCAATTCACTCCCTTGGTCTTGTCCTATTCTTTGCTACCCCATGGACTGCAACAAGCCAGGCTTCCCTGTCCATCATCAACTCTCAGAGCTTGCTCAAACTCATGTCCATCGAGTCAGTGATGCCATCCATCTATCTCATCTTCTGCCATCACCCCTCCTGGCACCAATATTTCCCAGCATCAAGTTCTTTTCCAGTGAGTCAGTTCTTCAAAACACGTGGTCAAAGTATTGGAGCTTCAGCTTCAACATCAGTCCTTCCAATGAACATTCAGGACTAATTTCCTTTAGGATTGACTGGTTTGATCTCCTTGTAGTCCAAGGGACTCTCAAGAGTCTTCTCCAACACCACAGTTCAAAAGCATCAGTTGTCTGGCACTCAGCTTTCTTTATGGTCCAAGTCTCAAATCCATACATGACTACAGGAAAAACCATAGCTTTGACTAGACGGATCTTTGTTGACAAAGTAATGTCTCTGCTTTTTAATATGCTGTCTAGGTTGGTCATAGATTTTCTTCCAAGGAGCAAGCGTCTTTTGATTGCATCTCTGTAGTCACCATCTGCAGTGATTTTGGAGCCCAAGAAAATAAAACCTGTCACTGTTTCCACTGTTTCCCCATCTACTTGCATGAAGTGATGGGATTGGATGCCATGATCTTTGTTTTTTGACTGTTGAGTTTTAAGCCAGCTTTTTTGTTTTTTTTTTCACTCTCCTCTTTCACTTTCATCAAGAGGCTCTTCAGTTCCTTTTCACTTTCTGCCATAAGGGTGATGTCATCTGAATATGTGAGGTATTAATCCCAGGCTCCTTCATCTATGGGATTTTCCAGGCAAGAGTACTGGAGTAGGTTGCCGTTGCCTTCTCCAGTATATATAATAACTCAAACCAAATAGATATTTATTTTTCAATTATGTAACTATTTAATTCTGATGTTCCTGGCTGGTGGGAGTATTCATTTGGAATTCACCTTTGCAGCTGGAGATGTGGGCAAGTGATGTTGGGGATACAGTAAGTAATGAATAGAAGGGCAAATGGAAATTGAGTGGGGAACAGATAGTGTCTAATGCTACAATCTTTCAGGCACAGTTAGCTATATATACTTTTCCTCTTTGAATAATCTGAAGAGTTAATTTTATATAACTGGGGTGTCTATCAAAGTAAGCCACTTAGCTATCCTTCAAGAGAGAACTTAATGTTTCTAGTCAGAAGGGAAGGGGAAAGCAAGACCATGTATGGGGTATTTTATGGGTGAGACCTAGAAATGACATGTCTCTTGTGCTCACATTCTGTTGTCTGCAACCCAGTAACAAGAGTGACAAGGTATATCCAATTATGTGGGAAGGAGAGAAAGAGTGTCCATGTGCCAGAGATGACAAGAAAACTCTTAACAGTCCCTTCCACACAGGTGAGAACAATGTGTATGATGGTACTGAGTTGTTAAAACTTCTTGGGAGTTTTGCAGAAGTAAGAATTCAATATACTTGGAATACAGGGTTCAGGGTAAAATGAAAGATAATAAAGGTAGTTTATTTAGTAATTAAACTCTCCAATTTATGCAAAGCTTTTAAAGTTTATTTTATTCTGTTTATTTTTATATATAATTCAATCTATTTGGGGCATCTCATCTTATCTCTTGATCAATACTGCTATTTTTGTGACATTATTATACTGTTCTAATTATTTCAGGAGCATTGCATTGCAAAGAGAGCTTTTTTGAGTAGGGCTATCTGATATAATTGTTTCTTAATTACAAACAACTTCGTAGATTTAAACTAAAGCTAAGCAATGTCTATAGTTAATCTGACCTTCATTTGTTCAGGGTTACTTCAAGAAGAAAATTTACATTCTAATGTTTTATTTATTCAGCAACACATGTCTCAAAAAACAAAACAAAACAAAACAAAACAGAGAGAGAGACTAAAAAAGCAGGATAATAAAAGTTCTCTGGCCAAAAAAAAAAAAGGTTCCATTCTTCCTAGGATATGTCTTCACATAGACCCTCTCTAACATGAAAAAAGGCAAAATAGTTGTCTGAGGAGGCCCTAAAAATAGCTGAGAAAAGAAGAGACACTAAAGACAAAGGAGAAAGGAAAGATATACACATATGATTGCAGAGTTCCAAAGAATAGCAAGGAGAGATAAGAAAGCCTTCCTCATGATCAGTGTAAAGAAAGAGAGGAAAACAATAGAATGGGAAAACTAGAGAGCTCTTCAAGAAAATTAGAGATGCCAAGGGAACATTTCATGCAAAGATGTGCACAATAAAGGAGAGAAGCAGAACACACCTAACAGAAGCAGAAGCTATTAAGAAGAGGTGGCAAGAATACACAGAAGCACTACACAAAAAAGATTTTCATGACCCAGATAACTAAGATGGTGTAATCACTCACCTGGAGCCAGACATCCTGGAGTGCAAAGTCAAGTGGGCCTTAGGAAGCATCACTACAAACAAAGCTAGTAGAGGTGATGGAATTCCAGCTGAGCTATTTCACCTCCAAGTCCTAAAAGATGATGCTGTGAAAGTGCTGCACTCAATATGCCAACACATTTGGAAAACTCAGCAGTGGCTACAGGACTGGAAAAAGTCAGTTTTCATTCCAATCCCAAAGAATGGCAATGCCAAAGAAAGTTCAAATTACCACACAATTGCACTCATCTCATATGCTGGCAAGGTATTGCTTGAAATTCTCCAAGCCAGGCTTCAATAGTACATGAACTGAGAAATTCCAGATGTTCAAGCTAGATTTAGACATGGAAGAGGAACCAGAGGTCAAATTGACAACATCCATTGGATCATAGAAAAAGCAAGAGAGTTCCAGAAAAAGCAACTACTTCTGCTTTATTGACTATGCCAAAGGCTTTGACTGTGTGGATCACAACAAACTGTGGAAAATTCTTCAAGAGATGGGAATAACAGACCACCTTACCTCCTCCTGAGAAATCTGTGTGCAGGTCAAGAAGCAACAGTTAGAACTAGACCTGGAACAACAGACTGGTTCCAAATCGGGAAAAGAGTATGTCAAGGCTGTATATTGTCACTCTGCTTATTTAACTTATATGCAGAGTACATCATGAGAAATGCTGGGCTGGATAAAGCACCAGCTGAAATCAGGAATGCCAGGAGAAGTATCAATAATCTCAGATATACAGATGACACCACCTTTATGGCAGAAAGCAAAGAAGAACGAAAGAGCCTCTTGATGAGAGTGAAAGAAGAGAGTGAAAAAGCTGGCTTAAAACTCACCACTCAGAAAACTAAGATCATGGCATCCAGTTTCACCACTACATGGCAAATAGATGGGGAAACAACGGAAACAGTGACAGATTTTATTTTCTTGAGCTCCAAAATCACTGCAGATGTTGACTGCTGCCGTGAAATTAAAAGACGCTTACTCCTTGGAAGAAAAGTTATGACCAAACTAGACAGCATATTAAAAAGCAGAGACGTTACTCTGCCAACAAAGGTTTATATAGTTCAAAGCTATGGTTTTTCCAGTAGTCATGTATGGATGTGAGAGTTGGACTATAAAGAAAGCTGAACACTGAAGAATTGATGCTTTTGAACTGTGGTGTTGGAGAAGACTCTTGAGAGTCACTTGGACTGAAACAAGATCCAACCAGTCCATCCTAAAGGAAATCAGCTGTGAAAATTCATTGGAAGGACTGATGTTGAAGCTGAAGCTCCAATACTTTGGCCACCTGATGTGAATAACTGACTCATTGGTAAAGACCCTGATGCAGGGAAAGATTGAAGGCAGGAGGAGAAGGGAGTGACAGAGGATGACATGGTTGGTTGGTATCATTGACTTGATGGACATGAATTTTAGCAAGCTCTGGGAGTTGGTGTTGGACAGGGAAGCCTGTCACGGTGCTGTCCATGGGGTTGCATAGAGTCGGCATGACAGCGACTGAACTGAACATATTCCAACTTTTTCACTAGTGAAGGAGTTTCAGGATACTATTTTATGCTCTTATATTTCTTTTAATTTTTTAAATTAGTGAGATATAAATTATTGATACCCTTATACACTATTGGGTTGGCAATAACAACAAAAAAATCTTACTATAAAAAATGCTAGTGAAACTGTGCAGAATGGAAATACTCATACCTTCCTGGTAAGAGTATAAATTGGTAAAAATTATATTATAGCACAATTTTGTAGTACTTTGTGAAACTACAAATACACAATCATAAACCCAGTAATTCTATGTTATCCCCTAGAAAAAAATGCAGACACTTTCACAAGTTCAGACAGAAATTTCCATTTGGCAAGTTTCAGAATGCAGGAAAAAAAATCAGCCAAAAGCTATTATCAAGTGTATGGATAAATAAAATGTGACATATCTAACAAATGGAGTTCTATATTGTAGGTAAAAGGTAGCGCTGTACTGTATATTTAATATGAATAGATTTTTAAAGATGAAAACAATGAACGGGGAAAAAGCAAGATATAGATTAATAATTTCTGTATCATATATTATGCAAACTAAAAATACAACTGTAGTAGAAGGAGGTGAATAATGGTCTTAGAGATGGAAGTAAAATATAATTCAACTTTATCTGTAATATTGACATTTACATGACTAAAATATAAAGCAAATGTGAAAATACGTAAAAAACTGTCAATCATAGGATATGTGTATTTCGTCTATTATTCTTTCCAATTTTATATTTTTTTAATTTCTTAGAAAGATTTAAAATAATTAATAAAAAGCAATGTTAAAAGGAGTGGATATATGTACACGTATTACTGATTCACTCTGCTGTACAGTAAAAACTAACAAAACATTGTAAATCAACCATACTCCAATAAAAATTAATTGAAAATAAAATAAATAATGAAAATACATGATTTTCCCTAACTGGAGTTAAAGTAGTGTGTTAAATAGTTATTGGACAAAAATATTGTCAGTCCTCCTTATGGCCTTACATTTAGAGGAGTAGGCTATAACATAGCTGGATGTCTGGTTAATATTCTTTTGAATCACATCTCAGAAAGACTGATTTAAAACTAATCTATTTGTGTGCAAAATCAACTTGTAAACAGAGTGCTCTTCAGCTCCAGGATGGAGGCTACATCTAAAAAACAAATTCTCCAGAATTTCAGCTCTCAATGAACATTTCAGGAAACAAAGTTATTAAAATATGTAAGATAATTTAAATATAATATATATATATGAAGCATAGGAATTCTTGCAAGAAAAGGCTCCTATTCCTATAACAAATGATGTGAAATTTAGCTTATGATATTTTAACATCTATCCAGGCTGCTCAGAGATCTTTTTTTTTTTTAATGTCCTTCTATATTTACAGCCATTGTTTCCAAAACAGATGGATGAGGCTGTTGTTTTTATTAAAGGGGATAATATATATACAGATTGTTACACAAAATGTGGCAAATATCAAAAGTAGCTATCATTATTGAAGAATTTTATCCATGTAAGTTTTTAACTGAAGCTAAACTGCTTGTCATACAATTCTTTCCTGTGTTCTTCCCTTTGAAGAAGCTAATAAAGAAAAAGAAGCAGAATCCTAACTGGGGTGTAAAAGGAGAATAATTAATCTACACAAGAAAAATTTTGTTAGTGTTATTGACTACAATTTTGATATTTATGACCAAATATCATCATATTGACCATGACGATACTTCGCCTGCAATGGCTCCCTATACGCACAATAACTTTACCATATTAATAAGCTAGTCTAATAATCTTCATAAAAGGTGTTTTTGTTTCTTATTCTTTCTCTACTATATCCCGTTTCAGCCCTAGTTGGAAATTTGAATATCTCAGTGTCCCTAATGAGAATCCAGGACTGTGAAACTGAGAGCACAGGCAAGTGTCAAAGTTTTCAACTTATATATTATTATTCATCTGAGCCGTCCAAAGTTTGTGCCGGGGAATACGTGGAAGGCTTCACCTTCAGCTCCTCATCTGACAAGAAGCAAAAGGCACCTGCAGTGTTCTGATTCTCACTGGGGTGACAAATACCCGTGCAGTGACCTTGCCCACCGAAACAAAGCAGAAGGAAGGAAAGAGCGGAGAATAAATAGGTCTACCTCAGCAACAGATGCTACCAGCAGAAACTGCTGTCATGTCAGCTGGCTGTCTTCTGAGAGCCCACAAATGGAATTTTCCTCATAGCAGCACTTATAGCATTAATCCATACTGTCCATTTTCCTGTTTGTTTCTCCCATGAGCTAGAGATCTTAAGGCAAAATTAATGTCAGGTTCATCGCTGCACGCCGATTATTAAAGATGGAGATACAAAAGTCTCACTAGACATTGATAGTTTTTGTCTGAATGTGTGTAATGTGCTGTGTGCTCAGTTGTGTCTGACTCTTCATGGCCCCATGGACTATAGCCTGCCAGGCTCCTTTGCCCATGGAATTTTTCAGGCAAAAATACTGGAGTAGGTGCCATTTTCTACTCCCAGGGATCTTCCCAACCCAGGGATTAAGCCCATGTCTGTCTCCTGCGTTAGCAGGCAGATTCTTTACCGCTAAGCACCACCTGGGAAGCCTGTCTGAATATGTGAGTTAATGATTTAAAATCTTACTTTCTCCCAACCATTCCAAAGTTAACTCTGATTGTCCAAGTTCTTTGTTTATAATGATTCTTGAGTCAGTCTGAAATGAAACTGAAATAAGGACATTAATAAACTCATTCTTTAGATGTGACTGTGTGAGCTAAGATTTGACACCATCTTGGTCCCTAGAGTCAGAACCCTCTCCTTTCCTCACAAGTCTTCAAGACTCCTTTGATGCCTAACAAAGATTCACTGTAATGTTGTTTCAGCTAAATCAGTTTTGCTTAGGTCGTACTTTCCTCCAAACATTTGCACTAGTCATAAGGAAAAAAAATAGGGTCTGGCAGTATAAGTTTCATACATGAGGTGTAAGATTAAATAACAAAATACTAACCTAGGATGACAAAGGGCTTCTAAGAGAGTGAAGAAAAAGAGTATTAAGAAAGCAGTATGACAATGTATGGAGCTTCCTGACAAGAAAGTAGAACAAGAAAGGTATGTGTATAAACTATTTTTTTAAATAGAAAATGAGAGAAAACAGATAAGACTGTTAACATTTATTGAGATACTTCACTGTTTTACATACATTGATTAATTAAATCCTTACAATAACCTTATGAAGCACTATCATTACTAATATTTTTATAGATGAGGAACCTAAGACACAGAGGCAATAAAACAATGACTTGTCTAATGATCACACAAACTGGACACACAAAGTCAAGAGATTAGGGTCCAGAGCCTGTGATTTCAGCCTTTAATCACCTTGCCTCGTGTAGGGTTAATTCTGAGAAATGTATATTGCCAAAGGTAATGGTTAATGGTTTCCAGTCTGACCACAGTCTCAAATGATACTAACACCATTTCATTTGCTTCACTCCAATTTCAGCCACCCCTGTTTCAGTTGCTTCCCTAAAGAATACTGGTCAAACATGGTATATAAGAATACCTCCTAAGCATCAGCATCACATTGCCACTTCATCTTTCTCAACTTCTGTTCCAACCAAAAGATACTGATTTTGTCAGGCTATTTAACTATTTTTCTCTTTTGAAAAATACACCACCCTATTTCCTACAATGCCTGTTCTACCTTTTTTGTTCAGGTTATTCTTGATTAAATAGGTAGGTAATTTTCTTACAACTACCAATTTATATTCACTTTCATCTTATTATACTCTTCCTGTATCCAATAAATCATAGTCCTTAAAAAACTGTGTTCATCTTTGCATGCCCAAAGTTTATAGTAGGTTCTCAATAGTTATTAGTACTTAAAAGAATGATTGGGAGATTAAGACTTGGATGTTCTACCAAATGTAAATCTTCCAGGATGTCATGAATCTCAATTACAAAGTTAGACAATCAGGTTTTGTACAGTGAGGAGTTATGGACAATTTCCTGTACTAGGACTTCAATGTAAGTCTAATTATTTTTTAATATGCCAAAGATATTTCTGAAAAATAAAGAGATTGTGCCAGTTTTATCCTATTTAGCAAAACTTTGCACAAGAGTAAAACCTGATTTTAGTATCAAACCAGACAATCAATTAATGAAATGAGATAATAAATTAACTAGATTTAATTGACAAAGGATTTTTAAAAATTAGCTGTTATTAGATATTGTTTGATTGAATTTATTCAGATGGCCAGCTTGTGGATCCCCACATACAGGGGATAGAAATGTTAGAAATGCCTAGAAATGTTCTGATGATGAATTGGTGCCCATAAACATACTTCACTTTCTAAAATAGGTGATATGTAAACATAAGCTATTTCTTATACCTGTCAATAAAAGAAGGTATAGAATGAGATATTTTATTGTTCCCATTCTCATGTTACTTTTTCCCCCTTCAGACAAACATGAAGAAAACCATAAAAATAAATCTATCCACAAAATGACTGGCTCACAGGATTCATTTTCACTGTAACCACAGTACTCCATCTCCACACACTATACTAGGTAAACAAAGCAATAGGATATAGAAGTACCCGTGTAAATGCATTCTCCTATTTTCTCTACCTTGAGCTTCAATAAATCTGGGATATATAAAATTATTTCTATAATCAACTGAAAGAGCTAAAATGGAGCATATATCTTTCTTTAAAAAATGGCTTGATTTTTCTGATTACAAAAGTAAAACGTAGTTGAAAAATTCAGATAATGCAGAGGAGTCTACAGTTGAAAGTAAGGTTGCTGGACATGGTGGTGTGTGCTTGTAGTCCTAGCTACTTGGGAGGCTGTGGCTAGAGGGTCACTTGAGCCCAAGAGTTCTGGGCTGTGGGTGTGCTATACCAATTGGGAGTTCACACTAAATCTGGCATCGGTACGGTGACTGCTGTGAGTGGGGGACCACCAGGTTGCCTAAGGAGGGGTGAATCGGCCCCAGTCAAAAATAAGGTTCACAAATGACACCAAAGGCATACAAACATCCACTGTTAACAGTATAATGTATCTACTTCAAATTCTTAATATCAGTTCAGTCCAGTTCAATGACTCAGTCGTGTCTGACTCCTTGTAACCTCATGGACTGCAGCATGCCAGGCTTCCCTGTCCATCACCAACTCCTGGAGCTTGCTCATACTCATGTACATTGAGTCGGTGATGCCATCAAATCATCTCATCCTCTGTCATCCTCTTTTCCTCCTGCCTCCAATCTTTCTCAGCATCGGGGTATTTTCTAATCTCAGTTCTTGCCATCAGCTGGCCAAAGTATTGGAGTTTCAGTCCTTCCTTCCAATGAATTCATTCATTCCTTCCAATGAATATTCAGGACTGATATCCTTCAGGATGGACTGGTTGGAGCTCCTTGCAGTCCAAGGGACTCTCAAGAGTCTTCTCCAACACCACAGTTCAAAAGCATCAATTCTTCGGCGCTCAGCTTTCTTTATAGTCCAATTCTCACATCCATACATGACTACTGTAAAAAACTATAGTTCTGACGATGGACCTTTGTCAGCAAAGTAATGTCTCTGCTTTTTAATGTGCTGTCTAGGTTGGTCATAGCTTTTCTTCCAAGCAACAAGTGTCTTTTAACTTCATGACTGCAGTCACCATCTGCAGTGATTTTGGAGCCCGAGAAAATAAATCTGCCACTGTTTCCATTGTTTTTCCATCTATTTGCCATGAAGTGATGGGACCAGATGCCATGATCTTAGTATTTTGACTACTGAGTTTTAAGGCAGCTTTATCACTCTCCTCTTTCACTTTCATCAAAAAGCTCTTTAGTTCTTCTTCTCTGTCTGCCATAAGAGTGGTGCCATCTGCATAGCTGTGGTTATTTATATTTCTCCCAGCATTCTTGATTCCCAGCTTGTGCTTCATTCAGCTTGGCATTTCACATGATGTACTCGGCATATAAGTTAAATAAGCAATTTAGTGTTTGGGGCATAGACTTGGATTTCTGTAATATTGAATGGTTTGCCTTGGAAATGAACAGAAATCATTCTGTCATTTTTGAGGTTGTCCACGCCCCCGTAGGAGACACTCAGACACAAAAAAGCAAGTCTGGCTCAGTCTCTGTGGGGTCTCTTGGTCCTGGTGTGCATAAGGTTTTGTTTGAACCTTCTGAGCATCTCTGGCAGGTATGTACTTTTATTATAAATGCAATTTCACCTCTCCTACCATTTTGTTGGGGCTTATCCTTTGCCCTTGGATGTGGGGATCTTTTTTTGGTGGGATCCAACATTCTCCTGCAGATGCTGAACTCCTGTTCAGCAGTGAGTTGCAATTTTGGAGTTCTTGCAGAAGATGAGTGCAAGTCCTTCTACTCTACCATCTTTTGCTTAACAAACACATATTATAAACACATGAAACACATAAACTTTTATAAACACATAAAATTATTTATTTTAAAAAGAAACAAATCACTCTAGACTTACTCTCTGAAACTTCTTTCTTTTTAATATACTGGTACTTCCTATGTCAATGCTAATGCATCTAGGTTTTTTTAACAGTTAACTACAATTTCATTGTCTAGATAGACCTTGTTTTCTGTAACCATTGTTTCAGATTCTAATAAAGTTGAAGTGTGCGTGTATATGTGTGAACTCATGAAAAAAATGAAAGGCTATATCCCTATAACCCAATTGGTTAAATTATATTTAAAAACTGATGGATTTTTGTCAAATTGTTTTCACAGAATTTTGTATGAATTTATATCGGCACTCAACATTAATGTAATTATTCTTATGTTCTCCAACTTCCAGAATTTTCCTGGCTACTTGTATGGCTCCTTTAATTCCAAATAAATTTAACATTCAACTTCAAAATAATTCTGCTGTTGCTTATCACTTTAATGTTATTAAATTTTATTAAAAATAAAATGCAGAGTAGAGTTAATAGCATTTCATAACCAGAAATCAGGCATGTCTATTAATCAAAGTTTTACTAATATAGTGCAGTTAAATTTTTCTTTACATAAGAACTACACATATCTTATAATTCCACCATGTTGTGTTGATGTTATTGTGGCCATTATGCTACCATGAATAAAATGATTTCTTCTATTTTATATTTACATATTGCACACTATATGCATAATGCATAACATATATGTATTTGTGGGGGTTCCCTGGGGTCTCAGTGGTAAAGAAATCACTTTCCAATGCAGGAGACATGGATTTGATCCCTAGGTCAGGGAAATCCTCTGGAGAAGAAAATGGCAACCCATGACAGTATTCTTGCCTGGGAAGTACCATGAACAGAGGAGCCTGGTGGGTTACATTTCATATGGTCGAAAAAGAGTCAGGCATGACTCTGAGAGTAAAACAACAACAACAAATTTATTTGTAGTCAACAACCTTAATAAACTCTTACATTGTATAAATATTCATATATTTTGGAACATTATTTCAAGGTATAAAAGTCTCCATGCTTCCTCCAAATAATATTACATTTGTCTCCTGATATTTATAAAACAATATGTTATAATAATATGTACCAACAAATAAATATATAAAACAGTGTGCTTTTGCTAACTTGTACTCTTCTTTAATGGCACTGACTAATATTCAGAATGGTACATGGCATCAGTGAAGATTTTTAGTTTTTAATATTATATAATAAACTGATTAGTCTTATCTAATAAATTTTGAACTGTACTTAGCTGCATCAAATATTAAGATTTTAAACCTGGTGTGCTGCTGTCCATGGGGTCACAAAGAGTCAGACACAACTTAGTGACTGAACAGCAGTCTGTGATTCCTTTTTATTATGTATTAGCTTCATATCTTTACCCATCTTTTTTGTTTCAATATTCATGTGACATTTAAATATAAATACTGACATATGTGTTTTGTCTGATGATTTTCCTACTCTTCAAACTCTCCTTCCTCCATAATTTTGAAGAATTGTAGCCTAGCTTAGTTAGTGGTTACTTTCATGACATTAAATTAAATTTTTCTCAATATGTCAATTATAAATAATTGAACCAGTTAGGGTTCAGGCAGGAAAGTAAAAGTTACAGTAAATGTTTGAAGTAGAGAGTTCTAACAAAGGAATTTAGAGGTTTACACAGTACAGGAAGGGTGAGCAGGTGAAAGAGAGTGAAGCAACAGTAGGTCATTTCAGTTGCTGACAACACCAAAGACTCTCTCCACCCTTAGTGGAGCCACACTCTAGGACCCCAGATGCTTGCAGAACAGAAGTTGCAAGTTATAAGGACTTGCAAAATGCTGTGAATTTTAAGAATAGCAGGAAAGCTCCCACAAACTACTTCAGCTGCCCAGAGACGGTTCAGGTGATCACAAGAGCTTTCTGCCTGCTTTCAATAATTACTAATAAAAATAAGGGCTTTTGCCTTTTGAGCAAGTTCCTCTCACTGACAGACTCTAATCCAGAAGCAAACATGGAAAATGGTTTGGGGACATTTATTTCTAAATTGGAGAAGGCAATGGCACCCCACTCCAGTACTCTTGCCTGGAAAATCCCATGAACAGAGGAGCCTGGCGGGCTGCAGTCCATGGGGTCACTGAGTCGGACACGACTGAGTGACTCCACTTTCACTTTTCACTTTCATGCCCTGGAGAAGGAAATGGCAACCCACTCCAGTACTCTTGCCTGGAGAATCCCAGGGACGGGGGAGCCTGGTGGGGTGCCGTCTATGGGGTCGCACAGAGTCGGACACGACTGACACAACTTAGCAGCAGCAGCATTTCTAAATTTCTTCCCTGTGATAGAAAGAATAATGTAGAAGAGTTACAAATGGACAATCAGCCCCAGAGAATAAGGAACACTTTATATCAAAAATCTGTTACAATGAAGAATAAAATAATTCTGATGCCTTTTCCCCCTAACTACCTGGAATCCCTTTTTATCTTAGAATTTTATGGAAAGATTTACCCAAGCTATTATCAAAAAACTCCTTTTACATCATGTATTTTATATTTCAAAAAATGCATCATATTAAATACATTATTTTGTACCATAACTAACTTCTTTTTTTTTTCTTAAGTTTTTAATTCCATCTTTGATTGGGCTTCCTAGGTGGCACTAGTGGTAAAGAACCTGCCTGCCAAAGCAGGAGACATGAGACATGGGTCTGATCCCCAGGTTGGGAAGATCCCCTGGAGGAGGGCATGGCAATCCACTTCAGTATTCTTCCTGGAGAATCCCATGGACAGAGCAGCCTGGTAAGCTACAGTCCAAACGGTTGCAAAGAGTTGGACTCAACTGAAGGGATTAGCATGCCTGTACTCACATGTTGAGTGAGAAAGCTGCAATTTTTCATCTTGGGCTTCCCAGGTGGTGCAGTGGTAAAGAATCTGCCTGCCAATGGAAGAGATGTGGGCTTGATCCCTGGGTTGGGAAGATCCCTTGGAGTAGGAAATGGCAAACCACTCCAGTATTCTTGCCTGGAAAATTCCCATAGACAGAGGAGTCTGGTGGGGTAGAGTCCGTGGGGTCCCAAAGAGTTTGACATGACTGAACACATACCTGCTTTTAATTTGATTGGTTCTGTATTTACTGCCAGTATTCTATCACTTTACTTCTCCAAGTAGTTTTTACTAAATTTGTGTTGACTGAAGTATATCTTCAGGTATATCTATTAAAATGTGTAGATTATTTTGTTAAGGATATTATGTAATGTTTACTCTAGATTTCTGTTGTCTGGTCTTCACGTCTATAATTTCTAATTACACTTCAATCTTTTTTTTTTCTGTTTATGCTGTAATTCTATAATATTGTAATTTTATCTCTTTTGTATGTCACTATTTCATTTCTGTTCAAAGATGTGAATTTTTAAATTTTAGACCTTTTACCTATGATAATATCCATGTGATGGATACCTGCCTTATAAAACATACAAGTCTACAAACTCAAAATAATGATATAGAAAAAGAACTGTATAAATATAATAAAATGTTTGCTGACTAGTGATAAGTTCATATAAGTACTTGTTAACTCAATTTAGAAATGTAACTTTTCTAGATTTCAACTTTCCCCTTTATTTTTGTCCATTTTGAGAGATAGTATACTTATTAGAAATAGAAAATAAAATTGGTAGTGGCTCACAGCTACTCATGGTCAAAAGGAGATAGCACAGGCAGGAACTTCATTTAGTATAGACCTTAAATCAAGTATATGTATTATACATAAATCCAATCTGAGTTGTATTAGATACAAAGCCACTGAAAGACCTTTTGGATCATATTTAAGGTAAAATTGGATGATAATATCTGCATTTAAATAACTTAATTATAAAACATAGCTTTTTAAAAACATTTTAAAAATGTTTAATGGTGGAATCAAAGGCTCAAAGTTTTGGTTTACTAAAGTGAAAAAATACTGTTAATCAGTAGAAGCATTTTATTTTTTAATCACCTGTTAAGAAAGATATGATGACTATTTTAAAATTATTGACTGCAACTTCTTTACTTTCAAACATGAAATGGCATCTTTGCTGATAAAACTTAACCAGAAATAGCAGCCTTCTCATCAAAAAACACTATTTTATAGCGTTAGTGAGTGAAATTGAGGGCAAGGACACTCACATAATTGTTAAAACAGGGTGTGCCAACTATACAGAATCTAAAAGGATTCTTCAATGAATATTTAAATTGTGAAGTACTTCAATTTTCAGCAACTTTCAACCTTCTGTTTTCCAACTGCTATCTACCTAGTACCTTTGTTATTTATATACGTGGTAGATTTCTGAGTTTGTTGTTCCTACATAAATACGGATGAGACTGACTGTTAGAGGGTGTATGCAGCAGAGGAAGGTGAATGAGGAACATGATTAAATAAATTAAATCTTACGAATTTAAAAACTATCTCACATGGAAATGGGATTAAACACACTGTTTATGCCCTTGCATGTAATTGTGGGATTTGAGAAAAAATAAACGTACAAGTGAATAAGTTTTATAATTTGCTTTTTAAGGTTGCACAAATGGAATTCTCTCTTTAATAGCACTTAGTTATAAACTGAACAGAAATGGACAATTTATGTATTTTTGATAAATAAATACCTATAATCCTCACATTAACATCAATGACCTCAATATGCCATCTACAAACAGTGGCATGATATAATATGGTTCTTTCATTAATTTTCCTTATGCCTACTTCCTAGTTGAATCTCAGTTTCTAAGGTAATCTTAGTTAAATATAGTTTGATATGTGGCACATTTCTGTCCAGAGAACAGCTTCTGAATGATGCTTCCAAAGTTTTTTCCGAGCATATCTACTGTGACGTCTGACTTCCACTTGTTTCAAGAGTCTCGCATTAATGTACAAAGATGTTTCAGATAGACTTCAAAGATGCTTACCCCATTGGAGTCTAAAACTGCAATCTGAATATCCTTGTTTCCAGTCTTATATATAAGAAAGTTCCTCTTAGGACTTTCCTGCTGGTCCAGTGGTTAAGACTCTGAGCTTCCAATACAAAGCTCTGCTCAATCCCTGGTCAGGGAACTAGATCCCACATGCCACAACTAAGTGTTCCCATGCTGTAACTAAACCTGGGCACAGCCAAATAAATAAATACAAATAAATTTTTTTTAAAAAGAAAATTCCTGTTGATACTTAGACTTTTGTTTTGATTTACAACATTTTCTTTTACAGTTTTAGCATGAACCATGTTGCTACCTTTGATGATATTTACAGTGAAGATCTATTTCTCTTTCTGTGGAGAAGATAAATTAGATTTGTACATTATCTCTTACCAGCACCTAAAGAGTTGACCAGAAACAAAATCCAGATACACATACACTGAGTCTACTAAAAAACAGTTAATTCCAGAAGATTGTCAAAACTAAGTACAGTAAGTCCCTTAGATATGGATGAATTCCATTCCAAGAGCACGTTTGTTAAGTCCAATGTGTCCGAAAGTCCAATGAAGTTAGTGTAGTTCAGTTCAGTTCAGTCGCTCAGTCATGTCTGACACTTTGTGACCCCATGGACTGCAGCACACCAGGCCTCCTTGTCCATCACCAACTCCGAGAATTTACTCATGTCCATTGAGTTGGTGATGTCATCAAACCATCTCATCCTCTGTCATACCCTTCTCCTCCTGCCTTCAATCTTTCCCATTATCAGGGTCTTTTCAAACAAGTCAGTTCTTCCCATCAGGTGGCCAAAGTTTTGGAGGTTCAGCTTCAGCATCAGTCCTTCCAATGAATATTCAGATGCCCAACTAACACAATCAGCTATATAGTTCTATATATAGGACTTATAGAACTTATATATATAGAATATACATAGTATATATATATATGCATATATAAATATATATATTTATATAAATGCTTGCTTAAAACTCAGCATTCAAAAAACTAAGATGATGGCATTCAGTTCCATCACTTCATGGAAAACAGATGGAGAAACAGTGGAAACAGTGACAGATTTTACTTTCTTGGGCTCCAAAATCACTGCAGATGGTGACTGCAGCCATGAAATTAAAAGACACTTGCTGCTTGGAAGAAAAGCTATGACAAATCTAGACAGCACATTAAAAAGCAGAGACATTACTTTGCAGACAAAGGTCCATCTAGTCAAAGCTATGTTTTTCCAATAGTCATTTATGGATATGAGAGTTGGACCATAAAGAAGGCTGAGGGCCAAATAATTTATGCTTTTGAGCAGTGGTGTTGGAGAAGACTCTTGAGAGTCCCTTAGACTGCAAGGAAATTCAACCAGTCAATCCTAAAGGAAATCAATCCTGAATATCCATTGGAAGGACTGATGATGAAGCTGAAGCTCCAATAATTTGGCCACTTGATGTGAAGAACTGACTCATTTGAAGTGACCCTGATAATGGGAAAGATTGAAGGCTGGAGGAGAAGGGACGACAGAGGATTAGAGGGTTCAATGGCATCACTGACTCAATGGACATGAGTTTGAGCAAGCTCTGGGAGTTAATGATAGACAGGGAAGCCTAGCATGCTGCTGTCCATGGGATCACAAAATCAGACACCACTGAGCAACTGACCTGAACTGATATAATTCTATACTGTAACAGCTTTATAATACTTTTTATACAAATAACACATAAAAAAAATAAAGAAAAAAAAATAGCATTACAGGACAGTGCCTGAAAAATAGAGTAGTACAGTACAACAGCTATCATACAGTGTCTGGCAGCAATGAAGAGTTACTGAATGAAGGAGGAAGAGGAAATGAGAGATGGTAGAGCTAAAGGATCATCACCAATAAGAGACAGAGGGCAAGCTTCAACTTCACTGATGTGGATGGAATTCATGTTCACATCTTTGAAAGTTCGAAACTTGAAGTTTCATATATAGGTGAACTTGCTATAGGTCAATCATGTGAAAAGAAGAGTGGACTCCAAAAACTGAGCTATTCAGTTTATAAATCACTGCAGGAGTTAAAGAACAAATAAAAAGAGATGAACAATACAACAATTGGAAGGAAAAATACATTGGAAGGAATCAATAGCAGAATAACTAAGGCAGAAGAACAGATAAGTGATCTGGAAGACAGAATGGTGGAAATTACTGCCACGGAACAAGATAAAGAAAAGAGGAATTAAAAGAAATGAGGAGGGTCTCAGAGACCTCTGGGAAAACAATAAACACATCAACAGTCACATTACAAGCATCCTGGAAGGAGAAGAGAGAGAAAGGGACTGAGAAAATATTTGAAGAGATTATCATTGAAAACTTCTCTAACATGAGAAGGGAAAGTTAAGTCCAGGAAGTGCAGAGAGTCCCATGCAGGACAAACTCAAGAAGTAACATGCTGAGACACATAATACCCAAACTGACAAAAATTAAAGGCAAAGGAAAAATATTAAAACCAACAAGGGAAAGGCAACAAATAACATACAATGGTACCCCTTATAGACTAGCAGCTGACTTTTCAGCAGAAACTCTGCAGGCCAGAAGGGAGTGGAATGATACATTTTAAGTGATGAAAGGGAAAACCCTACAATTAAAATAATCTACCTAGCAAGGCTCTCGTTCAGATTTGATGGACAAAGCAAAAGTTCTGCAGACAAGCAAAAACCAACAGAATTCAGTACCACCAAAACAACTTTAAAACAAATCCTAAAGGAACTTTTTTAGGCAGAAACTAGAAGGCCACAACTAGAATCAAGAAAATTATGAATGAAGCTCATCAGTAAAGGCAAGCATAAATAAAGGTAAGAAATCATCCAACATAAATATGATACCAAAATCTTCAATTCATCTTGAGGAGCATTTTAATTATTTTTTGTTTGTTTGTTTGCTGTTTCAGGAAAGCCATAATAAGCAATTACTTACAAGTCTTTTTGTGGGCATGTGCTTATCTTTATCCTGCATAAATGCCAAGGAGTGGAACTGTTGAGTTATATGTTATGTGAATACTTAAACTTTAAAATAAACTACCAAAATGTTTGTCAAAGTAGTTGCACCAATTTACATTTCTAACGGAGAACTATTGGAGTTCTAGGTACTCAGCAATCTAAGCATTTGATATTCCAGTTTTTATTCTTTTAGCAATTCTTGTGGTAATGGAATATCTCATTGTTATTTTAATTAGCATTTTTCCAATAATAATTGATATTAAGCATCTTTACTTCTGCTTATTAGCCATTTGTCTTTATTCTTTTGTGAAGTAGCTATTGAAGTTTGGGGAGATGTTTTCTTATTATTGTTATATGAATTCTTCAGATATTCTGGACATAAATACTCTGTCTGATACATGTAATGCAAATAATTAATTCTAGTCTATGGTTTGCCTTTTAACTTCTTAATAAATTTCTTTTTGAGAAGATAATATTTTCTTTTAATGAAATAAACTTCTTTGTGGGAAGGTTTATTAAATATGAATTTATTGTATTGAATAGATGTAGGATGAAACACACTTATTTTAGCTTCAGTCAGTTTTGGTAATCTGTTTCTCGGAAATTTTGTTTACTATAGTTAAGTGTAGAATTTATTGACATAAAGTTGTTCATGATATTTCTTCATATTCTTTTAATGTCTTAAAGTATTGTAGTGATATACACACTTTCACTTCATAATGAAATTTCTTTCTTCATTATGAGATTCCCACTTACTTAGGGTTCAGAGAACTAGTTTTTGTCTTTGTAATTTTCTTTATTGTCCATGTGTTTTTATTTCATTGATTTCTAGTCTTATCTTTATTATTTTATTCTACTTAACTGATATAAATATTTTCTTCATTTCTTATATAAACATTTAAAACTGTAATTTCCACACTAAGCAGAGCTTTAAATGTTGGCTCAATGAATAAAAATATTGTGTTTCCACTGTCATACAATTTGATATGTTGTGTTTATACAATCAGTCAACTCAAAGAATACTAAAAATTGTTTTGTAATTTCTTTTTTGACTCATGAAATATTTAGAAGTGTGTGTTTAATTCCAAATATCTATCATATTTCCTCAAAGTGCATATATAGGTTCACAAAGACACATATGCATGTGTTGTATGTATATATACCTAAATGTGTATATATGTATGCATATGTGTATATATATTCACATATGTGGATACATGTATACTCCGAGGATGCTGAGCTGACCCAGGAGTGACAGTGAGGAAGCCTGATTTTTCAGAAAGAATGAGTAGGATTAAGACAGCTAATTGTGAAATCTAAGGGAAGAGAACCTTCAAAATGAAGAGGGCCATTAAAAGAGACAAATTCTACACTGTCAAGCAAGAATTAACATAAAAGTAAGGCCTCTGGTGTTGAATTTGACATCTGATTGGTTATCTCATAAAGCAGTGATCATTTGAGGTAATAAATCTTCTTTACTATGTATTCCATCCTTCCTAATTCATTAAGTCTCCTGTCAACTGAAGGAGTAAGTTGCTCATGTACAAAGGGGTTCCTTAACAACTGACCACCATTGCTCCTGAACTGTGATTAAGACGTCTTGGCAACTCTGGCAGATAGGGAACATCTGTAAATGACCTAAAAGAATGAAAGAAAAACAGAGGAATATGACATTTAGGTACTTTTCCTTTTCACTTGGTTTTCTTGAAACAGTAAAATGGGTGCATATTGTATGGGTGTGTATTTTGTAATCACAGAAATGCACAGCTTGCAGTTTGTAAAAGCAGTTGTGATGTGACCTCGGACTTCAGTCATTTTTCCCCTAGATAAAACTTTGTCACCAAATATTTTGGGGGTAACAGCCACGAGTGAAAAATTAATAAATAGAAATCTCAATTAAGTAGAGTTGGGAAAGCAGAAGGGTGAGCTCTCATGCCCTGCAATGATAGCAGAGCCCAAAAAGAGGAGTCCTCTTCTCTCCTGACAGGAACTCAGCAATGGAAAGCTTTGGACTCTTACTGTAGCACTTCCATCTTCCTTTTCTCCTCTAGGAAATTGTTCTCCTCCCCTTGCTACGTGGTGGACTTGATCACGGCTTCCCAAGTTGCAATTCTATACTAATCCCAAATAAATCCATCTTTAATGGAGAAACAACTGGAAGTTGTTTGTTTCAGGTCAATACAGCCAAAACAATAGTATCTTAATACAGGCTATTGTGGTGATGATAGTTCAGTTGCTAAGTCATGTCCGATTCTTGTGACCCAATGGACTGTAGTTGACTGTTAATCAGTAAAACTCGCTTTTCACAAATAAGAAACACAGGCGTTAGAAAACTTGATCTAGATAGGTTAGTTAATTAAATTTCTGGGCTAATATGTTGTTGTTTTCTTCACATTTATTTCATTGCTTTTATTTTAATTATGTTAAATATAGCCCAAGAGGAAGGCAATTGAATCCCTGATGTTACTCCAAATATTTTCTGATAAACTAAACACTGCTAAGTAGTGTTTGAAAACATATTTTAAATGATATTTATATTTACTAAGTGACATCTGAGATTGGATAATTTGTTGGGAGGCAAAGAAGATTAGCCTAGGGGATAGTAGATATTTGTCTCTAAGGAAATATATTAGCTACAGGAATGAAATTATGAAATCAAACTGTGATTTTAATTGAAAGTGAGACAAGAGCGTGCCTTTTTTATGAATTGTTATTTAGTATGATTGAGCTATCTTGTTAGGCTTTTATTTCAGTCCTATAACTGTACCTTTGTTATACAATTTCAAAACCAATTTCTGAGGCAATTTAGATTAAGAAAAATTATATGTTGGAGATAACTACCTGGATATTTTGGGACCCTAAACATTTCTGAACAGAAAAAAAATTTTTCAAAACAACTAAAGTATGCTTTCTTTGGGGCTTTCTGTTTAAACATGTGCATACATTAAATGAAAATGCTTCTACACATTTAACAACATTTTACATTGCTGTAATTACTGAATGCTAAATTTTAACATTCCAGATTTTGAAAAGTGTTAATTCTAAAGAGGGGTCAATGTTAGATATTTAAATTGTCCACAAAATTGTATTGTCTATAAAATTGATAGCCTTTTATCTAATTAATTCATTTTATTTTTGCTGCTCCAAATTCTCTAAAAGTTGAGTACCTAACATTAGAAAAGATAGAAAAAGCAATATGAAAATTACTTAATTCATGAAAAAAATAGTAAAATGAAGCATAGGAAAAATGGAAAGAACTGACAATATTCAGGTATAGTAGTGTTGAAGGTTGTGTGTGTGTGTGTATGTGTGTGTGTGTGTGTGTTAGTCGCTCAGTGTGTCCGACTCTTTGGACCCATGGACTGTAGCCTGCATGCTCCTTGTCCATAGAATTCTAAAGGCAAGAATATTGCAGTTGGTTGCCATTCCCTTCTCCAGGGGATCTTTCTGACCCAGGGATTGAACCCTGGTCTCCTGCACTGCGGGCAGAGTCACCTGGGAAGCCCGGATGATTCCTCTGCAAAGACATAAAATCTTTAGGCAACCTATTAAATATAAGAGGATTAACATTTTTAATAGATGTGTTGTTTCATTTATGCATTTTCCTCCATTTTACAGGCAAGAAATGGAAGTACCCTGTGACAGTTGTGATGGGAAAGGATTCAAATCACAGTCAGCTTGACACCTGTGCTACTGCTCCAGTCACACCATAATGTGAGGATTGCTCCCTCCCCAATCCTTCTCAGTAGCCTTAATTTGACTTGCTTTGACATACAGTGCTAATTAACAGAGTTACATGTTTTATAAAAACTTCGCAGCTGTTGAAACCTCCTTGCCTGGAGGATTCTATGGATAGAGGAACCTGGTGGGCTGTAGTCCAATGGGTCGCAAAGAGCCAGATACTACTGAAGTGACTTAGCATCCATGCATACACTCACAGTTGTTAAAGACATTTCTGGAAGCTCATTTTAACCTCTCAGTTGCCTTGAAGTATTAGGCCTCAGAAGATTAAAGTGCTGAGAACATGAAAGTGACACATTGAACACCATATGTCTAGAGCGTGACTGTAGCATATTTCTTAAATTGTGATCCTGAGGATAATAGCTTGTTAACAGAGTAAAAACTCAAATGGCATCAATTTGATAAACAGCTGGCATAGTCTACATCAGGCCATTTGATCTGGTTGGTGTTTAGTGAGAGAACACATAGATATATAGATCAGAAAAATATCTACTTTTGGGAATGACCAGTGCAAATGTTTATTGCATGAAATAATGGCAGAAATAGGAAGACAAAGGAGAAGAGAGGTCCCTAAAGTTGAATATAGGTAAGTCTAGTTGTCTGCAAAATTGTATCTGGAACTTGGTATAAGAAAAAACCTATCTATAACTATAAAGCAATTCCCGATTCCTCCTCAGTATATCCTCTCTTTCTTCCATTGTACGGAAAATCACCAGACACTGCTCAAAATTTTTTATCGAGTCCTTGGGTTGATGAAAGCAAAATAAATTGATTTAGTATTTACAGTTATAAACTGATATTATCTCTTCAGATGCTCTGCTAGATAATTTGTGGGGCCCAGTGTAAAATGAAAATACAAGGTTCTTTCATTTAAAAATCAATAAGAATTTCAGAAAGTGAGAGAAGAGCATTAAACTAATCACGAGCCCCTGAGTGACTGTACAGGTTGCATGTCCACATAACTAACCCTGTTCTTGCATTTAGTCTCCTCTTATCAATCAGTTTCCCAGCACACACACACACACTCTTTTCTTTGCATATTCCCATGACCTGTAGAAGAGACATCTCTAGTGTCAGAAGATTGCACATTTTACTAGTTAAAGAAAGCAAAGTTGCAAACATATTTGACATGCTAAGGGTACAGAATTAAGAAAGGGAGTGTATATTTCTATTTCCCCATCAATCAGATTCAATTTCTTAGAACACACATAGGTCGCTTTAATTTATTATCTTCTTGCAATCCAGGCACTGAGATTTCCTTTGTTTGGATCTGTCTTTTCCTGTTCAAGGTCCCTGCTTTATTGGTAAGGCCCTACTTATTTGTTGTTAGCAGAGATTACCACTATCTTCAAATCTCCTGTCTCTAGAAACACACATGTTATTAATATGCTGTTCAAGAGAGCTTCTGATTCTTTTCAGTAACTACTTTTCTGTGTACCTTGAAGGAAGGGCTTCTTGGAGAAAGGAAATTCAAAGGTATGAAGAATCTACCATTAATACTTTTTGAAGTGGGGCACAAAATAGTACATGGAATTCCTGAAATGGTCCATTTTGATTTTCGTTTTGAAAGCTAATAGATATAGCAAGATAAAATAGTCTCAGCCTCCTATTACATTCTAATAAGCTTAAAAAAATAAAGATCACATTTAAAAACTCAGAAAATAAGGATTCCATCACTACCTAAGGTGCAGAATGCTGAAAAGTTCATTGTTCCCATCATAATAACAGGACAGGGTGCCAGAGTCCAGATCCAGCAGCCAGGGAATCGCCCTGAAGGGATGAACGGGGTTGGTGGAGAAAATGATGCAGTCTCTTGCTCAAAGCACTGGGCTGCATGTTTATTTTAAGCATCAGCTTTTCTTTTATACTTTTACAAAAGCATTAGGTCAGAGGTATGACATCTTCAGTTTCCCCTCACCCATATTTACTGTCTCCATAAATCATTGTTGTCCTTCAGAGTTCCCTCTTAAGTGTCCTTGTGATAACATTGTAACTCAAGTTTGTCTCTGGGCTGTATATCACATTCCTCAGTTTATTTCTTATCTCTCTAAATCCTGCTATCCCCTAGTAACTTAAGCTCATCATCTCCTAAAAAGGCTTTTAGCTATTAGTATCTCTAAAATACCTAGTTTCCATAAGCTATAGTAAAATATGCCAACACTACAACATACCTTAAACTTTTAGCTTCTAACTATTCTTAATTATTCCTAACCCCTAAACTCAGCAAACTTATTTTGCCATAAACATTTCCCTTACAAGCAGGTTTCAGATAACAATGTTTCCCATGGCCTCCGGCTGCAGCCTATGTGCTCACCCTGGAACATTCTTTGTAAAGATCCTTGAACAAATGTCAATAGTTAACTTTATGGATTATAACATTCTTTCCAGCCAACTCAACCAGAGGAAGGAAAGGACAAGTCAGAATCACAAGACCTAACTTCTTCATCCCGGGACCGTGCCTGCGGGATGAGGAGAGGGGGTTGGGGCCGTGCCTCCATTTTGTCAGTAATGCCTATCGCGGCTCCCAACAACAGGGTCAAATAATGAAAGCATCTCTTTTCATGACAGTATTTTCTACAGAGAAAACAAAACAAAAATACACAATAGAACTACAAGAACAAATAGATTAGTTTATCAAGTTAGTAGGATACAGGATTAATATATAAAATAATGTTTATATTAGTAATAAAAATGGAAATTGAAAAAAAGTAAACACTATTAACTCTTAAAAGACATAAAATACCTAGATATAAATCAAGCAAAATATGTAAAATTTAAGATGCTGAAAATTAGAGTGTGTGTATATACACACACACATACATAATGGTTTAACGGATTGCAGATGATAAAAATATATCGTCTTATAAAATTAATCTATAATTTCAACTTTGGTTTTGTTGGTTTTTCTCTATTGTTTGTCTATATTCTTTTTCATTTGTTTTACCTCTAAGATAAATAATTTCCTTTATTCTGCCTATCTTGGGTTCTATTTGCTATTTGTTTTCTAATTTCTAAGAGTAAAAGTTAGGTTATTATGAAATCGTTTTTTCTTTTTTGATAAAGGGATTTAGAAATACATATTGTCAATATGTACTCATATGTATTAATATATATTTATTTTGTAATCCAATGCTACTTTATTTTGTTCCCCCCAAAATGTATAAGACATTAAAATAAACATCACAGTATGGACTAAGTACATGGAAAAATTAGGAAATCAATAGAAATTGATCTTTGGAAAACCAGATATTGAACTTATTAAACAAAATTTTTAAATTATTATATATATGTACATACATGTGCAAAGAAGTAAGAAAATTTAGCAGTGATTTCTTATGAAACAGAGGATACCAATGAAAAGAAAATAGGAATTATAAAGATAGAAATGCTGGAGCTGAAACGTCCAACAACTAAAATGAAATATTAGCTAGAGGAGCACAGAAACTGATTTGAAGTGGCAGAAGAAAGAATCAGTGAACTTGAAAATTGGTCAGTTGTGACTATCCAATTTGAGGAGAAGACTGAAAGAAAAACAGAGTCTCAAAGATCTGTGGGATGCTGTTAAGTATCCAACATCTACATAAAAAGAGTCACCAAGGAGAGGAGATAAGAAAGAAAAAATATTTGAAAAAATAATATGTGAACACTTTACAGATTTGAAGATACAGTCATCTATATATCCAGAAGCTCAAATAAGATAAGCCCAAAGAGATCTACTCTGAGATACATCAAAATCAAATAGTCAAAAATTATAAAGAGAGAATTTTGAAAGTAAAGAGAGAGAAATGTCTCTTCATTTCAGACATACAAATGATCTGCAGTGACGTTAAAGCTGATTAATCATCAGGGAACTCTGATAAACTAAAGGCCAGAAGGCAGTGGGATGCAACAGAGTGTTGAAGGGAAACTGTCAACCATGGATTCTGTATCTGTCAGAACTCTTCTTCAAAAATAAAGGGGATATCAAGACATTTCTAAATAAACCCAGACTAAGACAGTTCACTACTATCTTAACTACCCTACAAAAAATAACAAAAGGAATCCTTCAGAATGAAATAAAAATACAGTAGATGGTATCTTGAATATATATTAAGAAATAAAGACAACAGGAAAGGTAAAAAAAGGTACATAGATACCAGGTAAATATAAAAGATGGTATAATTCACTTTTATATGTAAATTTTTAATATCTGATTTAAAAGACAACATAAGGTAATAAACACAAATCTATGTCTATGAACACAAAATGTATAAATATGTAATTTGTGATCATAACAGTATAAAGGAAGGTGGGACATGGAGCTGTATAGGAAATAATTTATATACTATTGAAAATATTGTGGTGTTAATTTTAACTGCTACTGCTAAGTCGCTTCAGTCGTGTCCGACTCTTGTGCGACCGCATAGATGGCAGCCCACCAGGCTCCTACATCCCTGGGATTCTCCAGGCAAGAATACTGGAGTGGGTTGCCATTTCCTTCTCCAATGCATGAAAGTGAAAAGTGAAAGTGAAGTCGCTCAGTAGTGTCCGACTCTTCGTGACCCCATGGACTGCAGCCCACCAGGCGCCTCCGTCCATGGGATTTTCCAGGCAAGAGGACTGGAGTGGGTTGCCATTGCCTTCTCCACAAGTACTCTTAAAACACTACTAAATTAGCATCTTAAGGCTGTTAAAATCCTCTTCTGTAGGGAGAATATTTACATACTGACACATAACCAGAAAACAACTCAATTTTAACCAGGAAAAAAACAAACAACAACAACAAAAAACATTAAAGACTGAATATTTTGAATTTAAAAATCCAACATGATTTGTTACATTACACAAAAGGGAGGCGGAAAAGGAGAACGAAGATGTCCATCTCTAAGGAACCTCCCACCCAAAGCCCAGAGACCTACTCTGTGGGACTGAGCACCTCCAGGTCAGAGAAGGCTAGAAAGATACCCCAGGGCTTGCATCCTGAAGCAAGGTTGGGGGTGGGGAGGCGGACATGTTACCGTGAGATGAGCCAGTTCAATGGGACTTGTCCATCAGCTGGATGACTTGTGCAGAGACCCAACACCACGGCCTTGAACCAGACATCCAAGTTCAATACCAATTCAACAGACCTCATTCAGTACAGGGCACTTTAAAAAGTATTTGTCACAAAAGGTTAGGAATCTGACAGAATTCTGTACAACTGCTCTAGAGCTGTGCGGTCCAATATGGCAGCTAATGGCCATAGGCTATAATTTATACAAAAATTAAACAAATCTTAAAGTTCAGGTCCACATCTGCACTGGATGCATTTCAAATTTCCATAATGATATATGAAGTCTTAAAGTGTTAGTCGCTCAGTCATGTCCGACTCTTTGCGACCCCATGGACTGCAGCCCACCAGGCTCCTCTGTCCATGTGATTTTCCAGGCAAGGATTAGATTATTATAAAGTAAGATGGTAATTGTATTCCCTAGGGGAATCACTAAGAAAAATTTCTCAAGGATATATATAAAATAAATAGTAAGAATGATAAAATAGTAAATTAAAATCTATCACAAAATGAGGCAGCAGCAGAGGAAATGTGGAAAGCAGACATTAAGATCTATAGAAAAATAAGGTAAAATGGCAGAGCTAAATCATCCCTAATCAGAAATTAAAAGAAATATAAGTAATTTAAACTTTTCAATTAAAATGCAGAGATTGGCAGAATAGATTTTTTAACATACTACTTGAAAGAGACATGTTTCATATTCAAAGACATAAATCAATTTTATGTGATGTGCGTGTATGCTGTGTCTTCAGTTGTGTCCAACTCTTTGTGACCCTATTGGCTGTAGCCTCCTAGAATCCTCTGTCTGTGGGATTCTCCAGGTAAGAATCCTAGTGTGGTTTGCCATGTCCTCCTTCAGGGTATCTTCCCTACCGAGGGATCAAACCCATGTCTCCTGTGTCTCCTGCACTGCAGGCAGATTTTTTACTCACTGAGCCACCTGGTCAAGTAGATGGGGAAACAGTGGAAACAGTGGCTGACTTTATTTTGGGGGGCTCCAAAATCACTGCAGATGGTGACTGCAGCCATGAAATTAAAAGATGCTTACTCCTTGGAAGGAAAGTTATGACCAACCTACACAGCATATTAAAAAGCAGAGACATTACTTTGTCCACAAAGGTCCGTCTAGTCAAGGCTATAATTTTTCCAGTAGTCATGTGTGGATGTGAGAGTTGAATTATAAAGAAAGCTGAGCACTGAAGAATTGATGCTTTTGAACTGTGGTGTTGGAGAAGACTCTTGAGAGTCCCTTGGACTGCAAGGAGATCAAACCAGACCATCCTAAAGGAAATGAGTCCTGGTTGTTCATTGGTAGGACTGATATTGAAGCTGAAACTCCAATATTTTGGCCATGTGATGTGAAGAGCTGACTCATTGGAAAAGACTCTGATGTTGGGAAAGATTGAAGGCAGGAGGAGAAGGGGACGACAGAGGATGAGATGGTTAGATGGCATCACCGACTCAATGGACATGAGTTTGGGTGAACTCCAGGAGTTGGTGATGGACAGGGAGGCCTGGTGTGCTGCGATTCATGGGGTCACAAAGAGTCGGACACGACTGAGCAACTGAACTGAACTGAACTGAACTGAGCCACCTGGGAAGCCCATTCAATGTGATACTTTTCCTTAATACCTTAATCTTCATTAAAGTTACTAAACAACTGCCCAGATTTTACCTTAAATTTCTGAGAATCAGGGCAGATATGTCACATTTTCATTTCTATGCCTTAGAGAATTTTGAAGATTTTGATTAAATGAAATAACTGTGTTCTAGTTCAGAGAACTACATCTTCAACTGCTTGTTTAAATTAATGTTGATAACTTAAAAATATGTCTCAACTATTGTGATCATGATAATGAGACTCTTTAAGGATAAGAATAAGCACTGGTGTCAGTTCAGTCATAATCTACATTTGTTAGAGACAAAGAAGGAAAGACAAAAGGGAAAGAGGGAGAAATAATGATTCTATTATGTGTTTGATACAAAAGTAACATTGAGAAGGACACAAAGAAGTAAAAAGACAATGATAGAGGAAGTGTTCTCTTGCAACATTGTGGTGGTGATTTAGTCGCTAAATCGTGTTTGATTCGTGAGACTCCATGGACTGGAGCGCACCAGTCTCCTCTACCCATGGGATTATATAGGCAAGAATATTGGAGTGGGTTGCCATTTCCTTCTCCAGGCGTCTTCCCCACCTAGAGAGGGAACCGAGTGAAGGTGGTCTCCTGCACTGCAAGTGGATTCCTTACTGCTAAGCCACCAACAAAGCATATTTTAAAATATCTGTTTATTTTTTTTCAAAAGACCATGCTGGCACTGATCACTTATAAAATTATTAATACTAGTTTAAAACCAGACTAGATGTTACATGTGGGACCTTGACAGAAATGTTAGAAATGAAGAAGAAACAACAGTGACAGACTTTCCTTGGAAGGAAAATACTTGATAAGTAATGTTCCTCAAGATTTATTACTTGTCATAAAAACTTGCGTAAGTATCAGTGTTGTTGGACATTTGAGGGAATCAGTTGAAGATAACATTTGGTCAAGTGTAAGGGACACATACAGAAGGACACAAATATTTAAATAAAATAACTTACCAGAATCTATTAATTATCCTTGTATAACATATGATCAACCATGATAAATTCAACATATCATATAGTTGTCTTGGAGACAACATGGTGTCAATATTATTGATTTAGATGAGTTAGTTTGAATTGTGAAGTTCTGAGGCTTTTGGTGAGTTTATTTCATTGAACATTCTTTTCATGGCTGGAGTGAGGCCATTGAATTAGGTAAGTGAGTAAATGCTTACTTCATTTAATAACATGATACTCAACTAATGCTGTTTTTTAAATGTTTTCCTTCTCAAATCTGGGATATGTCTTCCCTTAACAGGGTATTTGCAATCTCAGGCTGAGTTCAGTTCAGTTCAGTTGTTCAGTCGTGTTTGATTCTTTGCAACCCCATGGACTACAGCATGCCAGGCTTCCCTGTCCATCACCAACTCCCGGGGCTTGCTCACACTCATGGCCATCGAGTCGGTGATGCCATCCATCCATCTCATCCTCTGTTGTCCCCTTCTCCTCCTGCCTTCAATCTTTCCCAGCATCAGGGTCTTTTTCAATGAGACAGTCCTTTGCATCAGGTGTTCAAAGTATTGGAGCTTCAGCATCGGTATTTGCAATGAATATTCAGGATTTATTTCCTTTAGGATTGACTGGTTTGATCTCCTTGTAGTCCAAGGGACTCTCAAAACACTTCACGACAGTTCAAATGTATCAATTCTTCGGTGCTCAGCCTTCCTAATGGTACAACTCTCACATCCATAGATGACTACCGAAAAAAAAAATAGCTTTCATTATATGGACATTTGTCGGCAAAGTAATGTCTCTGCTTTTTAATATGCTGTCTAGGTTAGTCATAGCTTTTCTTCCAAGGAGCAAGTGTTTTTTAATTTCATGGCTGCAGTCACCATCTGCAGTGATTTTGGAGCCCCCAAAATAAAGTCTGTCACTATTTTCATTGTTTCCCCATCTATTTGCCATGAAGTTATGAGACTGTGTACCATGATCTTCATTTTTTGAATGTTGAGTTTTAAGCTAGCTTTTTCACTCTTCTCTTTCACTTTCATCAAGAGGTTCTTCAGTTCTTTGCTTTCTGCCATAGGGTGGTATCATCTGCATATCTGAGGTTATTGATATTTCTCCCAACAATCTTGATTCCAGCTTGTGCTTCATCCAGCCCAGCATTTCACATGATGTACTTGGCATTTAAGTTAAATAAGTAAGGTGATGATGTACAGCCTTGACGTACTCCTTTCCCAATTTGGAACCAGTCCGTTGTTCTATGTCCGGTTCTAAGTGCAGCTTCTTGAACTGCATACAGATTTATCAGGAGGCAGGTAAGGTGGTGTTGTATTTCCACCTAATTAAGGATTTTCCAGAGTTTGTTCTAATCCACACAGTCAAAGGCTCTAGCGTAGTCACTGAAGCAGAAGTAGATGTTTTTATGGAATTTTCTTGCTTTTTCTATGATCCTGTGGATGTTTGCAATTTGATCTCTGATTCCTCTGCCTTTTCTATATTCATCTTGAACATTTGGAAGTTCTAGGTTCATGTACTGTTGAAGACTAGCTTGCAGAATTTTCAGCATTACTTTTCTAGTGTGTGAGATGATTACAACTGTGCAGTAATTTGAACATTCTTTGGCATTGCTTGTCTTTGAGATTGGAATGAAAACTGAACTTTTTCAGTCCTGTGGCCACTGCTGAGCTTTCCAAATTTGCTGGCATATTGAGTGCAGCACTATAACAGCGTCATCTTTTAAGATTTGAAATAGCTCAGCTGGAATTCAATCACCTTCATTAGCTTTGTTTGTAGTGATGCTTCATAAGGCCCACTTGACTTCAGACTCCAGGGTGTCTGATTCTTGGTGAGCAATCACACCATCATGGTTATCTGGGTCATTAAGATCTTTTTTAATAGTTCTGTGTTCTCTTGCTACCTTTTCTTAATATCTTCTGCTTTTGTTAGGCCCTTACAATTTGTGTCCTTTATTGTGCCCATCTTTGCATGAAATATTCACTTGGTATCTTCTTGAAGAGGCCTCGAGTCTTTCCCATTCTATTGTTTTCCTCTATTTCTTTGCACTGATTACTGAGGAAGGCTTTATCATCTCTCTTTGCTAGTCTTTAGAACTCTGCATTCAGATGGATATATCTTTCCTTTTCTCCTTTGCTTTTGTTTCTCTTCTTTTCTCAGCTATTTTTAAGGTCTTCTCAGACAACCATTTTGTCTTTTTGCATTTCACTTCTTCAGAATGGTTATGATCACTGCCTCCTGTACAATGTCATGAACCTATGACCATAGCTCTTCAGCCTCTCTATCAGATCTAATCCCTTGAATCTATCACTTCCACTGTATAATCTTAAGGAAATTGATTTAAGTCATACCTGAATGTTCTAGTGGTTTGCCCTACTTTCTTCAATTTAAGTCTGAATTTGGCAATAAGGAGTTCATGATCTGAGCCACAGTCAGCTCCTGGTCTTGTGTTTACTGACTGTATAGAACTTCTCCATCTTTGGCTGCAAAAGATATAGTCAATCGGATTTCGGTATCGACCATCTGGTGATGTTCATGTAGAGAGTCATCTCTTGTGTTGTTGGAAGTGTGTGTTTGCTATCACCAGTACATTCTCTTCGCAAAACTCTGTTAGCCTTTGCCCTGCTTCATTTTGTACTCTGAGTCCAAACTTGCCTGTTACTCCAGGTATCTCTTGACTTCCTACTTTTGCATTCTAGTCTCCCATGATGAAAAGGACATTCTTTTTTGGTGTTAGTTCAAGCCTGAGATCCATGATAATTTTAGTTTTCCAATCTGTAATGCTGCATTAACACACAGCAACAATATTATCTTCTTTCTCAACTCTTTGAATTAATAACTTGTCTGCTACTCAGCTTTATTCTAGGTGTACTCTTTACAAAACCTAGAACTATCTATTGTTTTTTTCAATTTACCTGTTTCAGTTGTGACACTTCAGAAATTGTCTCTCATCCACCATGACCTATTTTTGATTGTAACTATAAGGACTACTTTAAAGACTGTCCTTAGCAATAATTTACTGAGAATGTTCTATGTGCCAAACACCATGCTAGATACTGAAAATATAGGGCAAACATGACCCACACAGTTCTTGAACAATTATAATTTAGAGAAAGATACAGAGAAGTTCCCAGGAAAGTGTAATGTTGTCAAGAATTGCACCTGATATAGATGATACAGGGAATAGAAACATATAGAAAAGGTGTTTAAACCACTGAGAAGGTGGATGAAGAAATTTTGGCAGTTATGAAACTTCCTAGTGGAAATGATATCTAAGTGAGGCCTAAAGTATGAACAGTAATTAGCCAGGTGGAAGAAGTCATAAAAAATACATATACACAGGAAGTAATATGCCTGAATGCCTGGAAGTAATAGAAAACATGAGATGTTAGAGGAACTGAATATAATTTTATGTGCCATAGCATTGTGTGTGTGTTTATGTGTGTGCATGTATAAAGCCTATCCAGGGAAATATAAAGGTAAATGGAGACTAAATCAAATTATTTGTTTATAAAAATCACCTTTTGACATTGAAGCGAAATGTCTGATTGCTCACTCTATGGTACACATCACAAATTTTTTCTTCCTGAAATCATAACTACCACACTGAGTCTTGTTCCTTAATACCAGGATTCTAAGAGAGCCCCATTCTCACTTCCTACAGAAGGGAAAGCTTGAAAAAGTGAACACCGTAATGTTCATGGAAAAAGAAAGTAAAGCAGAAAATTGGTAAGTACCCTCTGTTAACATATTATCTGCTCCCTGTGTATTACTAACATGATTTCTCTGAGCAGCAGATATTAAGGAATAAAAATGTTTTTTCAGGTTTACTATCAAATCAAATCATAGATTCAATTTCCAGCAAGTTCAAGAAGTATTAATAGAATGTTCTGCTTAGCAAAATTAATTCTAGAAAAACATATGCCCATAATATATTAGAAATCATATATAAGGCATTTGTTGTTGACTTATTTATTAGAAAATCACCTTCATTTACTGTTACAGTGTGTTGAGCTATAGAACTAAATAAATGTTTAGACATTCTCTTCTGGGCCTCCTTTATAAACTGTTGTCTGAATGAGCCTTGTTTTTGGTGGGAATAGTCAGTCTTATCTGTTTGGATCTACTTCTTTCTAAGATGACTAACTCATTTTGAATTTACATATTCAAATAAATAAATTTTCTTCTTTACAAGATCCTGAAAAAGTCACATTTTAAAAATCTTTCATTGATTTCTAGCATTCTGGAAAATGGTGGAATTAACAGGTCAAATTATTTTAAGTGTTTGCTTTGAGTTACTGCTGTTTTTTGAGAACAATAGCCTACTTAGTAAAATTCTTAAAAAGGTAACACTGCTTTTCAAGGAGCAGTGTAACTATTCAGTTCTATAATTTACTGTAGAAGCATACATTGTTGGTTAAATAAAGTTTACATATAGTATTTAATTATTCCCCAAGACAAATTCAAGGTGTGGATTTTACTGATACAAATTTATTTCACTTAACTCTACATGATCGTTAGCGTCTTAAATATTTGTTATTCCTGTTTTAAACACTGTGTTGAAGTAGTGTTTAAGTAATATTTGTGGCTAAAATGAAAGATTTTTTTTTTGATTTTTCAAAATTTTTAGCTTCTGAAATACAGAAACACATAGAGAATATTTAAAAAATCCAAACCCTGTCAAAGCCCATCAGCTAATGCACCCCTCCTGAAAAACATTAATAATTCATGGCCAACGAAGACCTATCTTTTGTAGTTGGCCTCCGTCCTCTGATTTTTTATTTCTTATATTCTCTTCATTGGGGTAGCTTTTATGCAGGGGAAAAAAAAAATCTGTTTTCTAAGACAGTGCTCAGTATTTTAAGTCTTCTCCCTGAAGATTTACAAATACCCATGGTTTTAGAAAGAGGTCAGAGATCACTTCCCAAAGTACTCACCAGACCAATAATTTAAGTAAAACACTTTCCTCTTCTATAATGGCTGGGAGGCAGTGCACTGTGGTAGAAAAGCACTAGGCTAGTTGTCAAGGGACAAGAGATCTTATTTCAGGTCAAGAATAATAGAGTTTGCTTCTTTGCCTCAATACTTTTTTCTGTCTTTATCCTCATGGGTTTTATTGGTGGAGGAGAATATTTCTAGCTGGTCAAAATAGATTCAAAAAGTTTAGTAGGAATATCTGCAAGTATTATAGTTTCTATATAGATACATTTGAACAAATAGATGCTGAGAATTTTAATCTTGTCCTGATTAATTTTGAGGTGTTCAGGATAACTGTTTTCTACTGCTCTGAAGCATTCATTACAGGTTAGCTTTTCTAGTCTAAATCACCCACAGACGTATGAGGGCTGTAGTTGACAAATGAACTAAGTACTTTTATTTGTAAGTGATTAAAATATATTCTTTTTAAGTTAAATAAAGAAGAGATTTACTGAAGAGACATTTTAAAAATCACTCAACTGATGGTTGAGGGGCAAGTTCAGAAAATGGACAAAAGAACAGAAACACAAAAGTCTTATCACAAAACCAGTCTACTCATGAAACCTGTGTGACTAAGAGAAACTAAAAGTTTAGACTGTACAACTGTCACTCCTTTTCCTAGAAACTAGATGTTGTGGCCACCACTGCTGCATCTTCTTCAATCCATTCTTTCTACTTATCTCATCACTAGCTCCCAATTTGGAGTCCTGGTCAGATACAGGTGAGTATCAGAGTCTCAGTGATGCTTGAAGTGCTTCTGCTGAAATTGTGATGCCTAAAAACCATGAAGTGACGTGGTTCTCTCTATAAAGCAGCAGTCCTGTTTGCATGATTATCATCTGAAAATACATTTTGTCTTTAATTGTGAGCTGCTAGTGACACATTAGGGTCCAAACTACAAAACTATTGAAATGAAATAGTTTATAAGTTACTGAACAGCATTTACATTATAGGCTGGTATATAATTTATATAACTAATATCCAAAAATATGTAAGTTCTGTAAAGAAATTTGTTATAGAATGTACAATAGGAATGATACATTTTTTTAAATCTCAATAAAGGTAATAATAATTCCATGAGCTGAAACATTCTTTGAAAATACCATTTTTTCTTTTTCCATGTTGAATAGGTAAGAATGTTATTTTGTCTTGCTCTCTTATTAATATTTGCCCTAATAACAAGCCATTTTAATATATTCTAGAGTTATATATAAAAAGAGATGTATTACTATATAATTCTAACATTCACTTTTATAGTGAAATACCTAAGTATTTTCTAAAGTAAAAAAAAAAAAAAGAAAGAAATATTTGACAAAAGGCAAAAATCTGAGCTTAACTCAAATTAACAGAAAATGAGCAGATGCAGAAATAAAACCACAGTAATAGAAAAAAAATCTGATATTTTAAGAAATATTGGAGTTTAATATCACATTAAGCTTTGGCAAGATACAACTAGGAATCTCAAAAAAATAAAATCAATTATTGGTATAAAAAAGTGGTACTATTTTTTCTATATTCAAAATTGTAATATCATAATTCATCTCTTATTTAAAATTGACTAAGCTGAGAAAAAGGAAAATATCCTCCATTTTCAACAGAATACATGTCTTTGAGCTGGACTTTGACAGATAGGATTCTATTCGTATGTCAGAAATGATTTTATTTTGTGACCTTGAACAAGCTGCTTAGGTTCACTGTCTCATAATTTTCCATAAGCATAATGAGTTTAGTATTACTTATTCCTCCATTCTGAAGATTGATTGAAGTGCTCTTTCAGAAAAATGATGTATATTAATCTCATTAGTGTTATTTTTAATATTTCATGTCTTCTTCCTAGGATACTTGTGTGAAAATACTTCCACAAGGCTTTCAAAGAAAGATCTACACTAATATCTACGGTTATCATAAATGATAAGAATTGACTTTCACCTTGGAACTCATGTAATAAATAGTACAATCAATCACAAATGGTCTATACAGCAATTTTGCTCATTAAATTAAACAGTTCATTTCCCAAATTTTATGCTTCATAGAAATTGCTTTTCTGCCTAATCAATCCTGTCTTCAACTGAGCAATTATCTTGCTCATGGATATTCTAGATGTTGATCTGTCATGAGCTTTAGGTTTCCTTCTGTAGATTAAATATTGTAGTTTAAAAAAATCTATATTTCTGCAATCATGTTTCTTTATAAGGAATCATTAACAGTAATGACTTGTCCACTTAATTGTTTGGAGAACTTTCAGTAAAGCAACTTATTTAATGTTATTTTCCTTTACAAAAGAATAAAATATTGCCTCATTAATATTATAGTATCAGTCTTAGAATATATTTTTAACATTAAACATTTTGAAAGATACATGGCCTATAGAAAAGGTGAGGCCAAAAGTTATCAACACTGAAGTTTGATGTTGGCAATGGGGACACCTCTAAGCTCACTGATTATTACTTAAATTTATCTGAAACATTAATAGGTTAACAATGTTTTACTTTTTCAGGACTCTTGACAGTATTTATATACAAATTGTCTAACTTGCTCTAGGTGGGAAAATGTTTCCTTTAAAATTCTAATTTTAGAATTTGAAGATTTCTCTACTTGTTAGATAGAGTCTGAAGTGAAGTTCAGTTTTACCCTTGAATTCTGTATATCATTAATGGTATTTAATGGCACTCATTTAATGATTTTTTGGGGGAGAGGCTATTACTCAGCTTTATTTCACTTATGTGTAGCACATGATCTGAGAATAGATAAATAATAACTGTTTCAGTGGAGAATGATGGATATATTTATAGGTTTGCTTACAATTTACATGTTCTACAGTCACAAAGAACCAACTTTCTTTCTTTACAATTTACCTCTATTATTGTCACATTTTAACATTCCTAGCATGGCTGACAATTAGCATATTAAAGCAGGAGAGAAATGAATCATATGCCTTTAAAAAAATAAAAATATCCACAACAGAATAAATTATCAATCACCACCCCTCTCAAATTTTGGATATTTCTATTTCATGAGCACATACTGTATCCTAGACATTTTATAAAAAATCATTTTATTTAATCCTCAAAGCAGCCAAGTATATTCTACAAAGAGCTTGTTTTGTTTATTTGAGAAGAAGGAGAGAATTTGGCTAAATCACAAGTCACATGGCAGATAAGCGGCATGCTGCTGCTGCTGCTGCTGCTGCTAAGTCGTTTCAGTCATGTCCGACTCTGTGCGAACTCATAGACGGCAGCCCACCAGGCTCCGCCGTCCCTGGGATTCTCCAGGCAAAAATACTGGAGTGGGTTGCCATTTCCTTCTCCAGTGCATGAAAGGGAAAAGTGAAAGTGAAGCCACTCAGTCGTGATAAGCGGCATAGATCAAATTAAATCTTAGAGCCATTTTACTCCAAACTCAAGGCTACTTGCAGTTCCCTCTATTACTGGAGACTGGTAATCTCTGCAACTTTACCAAGTCATTTGTCTTTTAAAATCAGGAGAAACACAAGAGAGGATAACTAAAAGAGAGCAAAGGAGTATGGATAGACCTAAACCGGATTATAAAAACTTGCATGTCAGTCTTAACACATTGACTAGGACCTTAAGGCTGAACTGAACTGAAAGTCTGACCAGCATGTACAGTCTAAAAGTCTAGAGGCTTTGCACTTCAATGACTGTCAGTGTGTATCCAGATAAACAACAGGGTAAAGAAAAGTGAGCAGTGTGTCCTGACTTTAGAGATCACAGAAAATTACCCAGTGAACTACCTAGCAACTCCTGTCTCATTTCCTATACAAATAACATTAAAATGAACTGTAAGAGAAACCTCATGTGTATGTGTGAAAAATAAGAACTATCATATTGGTTAAAAGCATGGTCATTGGAGACACAAGTTACTGGAACACTAATTGAATCCCATTGTATCACAGTACTTACTCTTTTGTAAAATGAGGATAATAATAAAAAAATTTGGAAGTGGCAAGCACTAAATCAATTGTAGCTTTTTTTTTTTTTCTATTTCTGTCTTAATGCTCCTAACTTCTCCTTATGAGTTAAAAGTAAGTGACAAGTACAGTCCAAAAGTATGTGTAAAGAATGAGTGGGAAGGATATAGGTGACTAGGTGATGATAAAACTGTTCATGGACTTATTTTTGCTAAATAACAACCATGGTTAGCACCAGCAGGAAAGAGAACTCCTTATTTCTTGACTTCCAACAATAATAATATTTATGGCAGAGTTGTTGGGGGTTAAATGAGTAATGTAAAGTGTTGAACAGTATTAATATTACTATTTTAATCATCATATTATTAACATTAAGACATACACTATAGGGTTGCGAGAAGGCACTTGCGGCCCACTCCAGTACTCTTGCCTGGAAAATCCCATAGACAGAGGAGCCTGGTAGGCTACAGTCCATGGGGTGGCTAGGAGTCGGAAACGACTGAGCATCTTCACTTTCACTTTTCACTTTCATGCATTGGAGAAGGAAATGGCAACCCACTCCAGCGTTCTTGCCTGGTGAGTCCCAGGGACGGAGGAGCCTGGTGGGCTGCCACCTATGGGATCACACAGAGTCAGACATGACTGAAGAGACTTAGCAGCAGCAGCAGCATAGGGTTGTTTGGAAATTCAAAGAGATCATATTAATAAATCTTTAGCATAGTGCCAGATAATAATAATTATATTAATAATAAGTTACTTCTGACATATGTACACAGTCAGACTAGCAGTGTCTCAACACACACCAGTTCCTCTGTGTTTAACTTTTTCATGTCTTCAAATCAGTAGATTGTTATTGATTGGTTTCAAAACTTACTCAATATTTCATGAAGCACTATCTGATAATTATGTTATGAGAGTAAAATAATGAAAGTGTTTATCTAACATTTAGCAAACTGGTCCCAAAGTCTCCAAATTGGGAACATTTAGTTTATATGGATATAAAAATATATTTTTAACTCTACACTTGAAAATAGAATTTTCAAGTGAAATTGAATTTTTCCTTTTCAAATGGTGTTAGCATTAGTATTAGCTTCCAAAGTTCAAACTGACCAGGTACTTGTTCTCAGTTGTAGCTGCCAGGCTGGGTTTCTGTTACCTTCTTGCACATTTCTTTCCTGAAAATCCTCTGAGGAGAGTAAGAGATCATGATACTTTAACAAAGCTTCAACTCTGGCAAGATTTAATTCCCAAATCGCAGTGAAATAGCATGACTGAAAACTTCATTTTGGAACACTACTTATAAACTCCTGAGGAGTGAGTTTTAAACAGGAGAGCAAAAATAAACTATTGGACCTAAATTAAAATTAAAGCCTTTTGCCTTGCAAAGGAAAACAATAATAAAATGAAAGACATACTAAATGAGAGAAAATACTTGCAAATGATATGACTGATAATGTGTTAATACTCCAAATACATAAATAACTCATACAACTAAATATCAAAAAACGAGCTGATTAAAAGTTGGGCAGATGGCCTGAATAGACATTTTCCCAAAGAAGACATATAGATGACTAACAAATAAATGAAAAGATGCCCAACATCATTCATCACCAGAGAAATGCAAATCAAAACCACAATGAGATATCACCTCATACTTGTCAGAATAGCTATCATCAAAATATCTAGGGCTTTCCTGGTGGTCCAGTGGTTAAGAATCTTCCTGCCAATGCCAGGGACATGAGTTCAATCACTGGCCCAGGAAGATCCCACATGCTGCTGGGCAACTAATCCCAAGGATCACAACTACTAAGAGCCTATGAACCACAACTACTGATGCCCACACACCCTAGAGCCTATGCTCAGTATCAAGAGAAGCCACCACAATGAGAAGCCTGCATACTGCAACTAGAGAAATCCCATGTGCAGCAACAAAGACACACTGCACCCCAAAATAAATAAATGAATAAATATTTTTTTAAAAATTCTATAAATAAGAAATGTTAGAGAGGATGTGGAGAAAAGGAAACTCTTGTACAGTGTCAGCAGGAATATAAATTGGTGCAGCCACTGTGGAAAACACTATGAAGGTTACTTCAAAATTTAAAAATAGAATTATCATGTGATCCAGCAACTCTATTCCTGGGTATATTAAAAAAAAAAATTACTAATTTGAAAAGATACGTGCACACCAATGATCATAGCAGCAGTATGTACAATAGCTAAGATAGAAGCAACCCAGGTGTCCACCAACAGATAAATGGATAAAGAAGATGTGATACATATAATGGAAACTTACTCAGCCATCAAAAATAATGAAATTCTGACATTTGCAACAACTCAGATGGACCTACAGAGTATTATGCTTAGTGAAGTAAATCAGAGTAAGACAAATATTGTATGTTATCACTTATATGTGGAATCTAAAAAATACAAAACAAATGGATGTATATAACAAAACAAAAAAAGACTCACAGATGTAGAAAACAAACTAGTGGATACCAGTGGGGAAAGGGAAGTTGGGAGGGGCAAGATAGGGGTATGGGATTAAGAGATACAAAGAGAAACTAAGATCATGGCATCAGGTCTCATCAATTTATAGCAAATAGATGGGGAAACAGCGACAAATTTTATTTACTTGGACTCCAAAATCTCTGCAGATGGTGATTGCAACCATGAAATAAAAAAGACACTTGCTCCTTGGAAGAAAAGCTATGCTAGACAGAATATTAGAAAGCAGAGACATCATTTTGCTGACAAACGTCAATCTAGTCAAAGCTATGGTTTTTCTAGTAGTCATATAAGGATGTGAGATTTGGACCATAAAGAAGGCTGAATGTTGAAGAATTGATGCTTTTGAACTGTGGCGCTGGAGAAGACTCTTGAGAGTCCCTTGGACTGCAAGGAGATCAAACCAGTCAATCCTAAAGGAAATTAACCCTGAATATTCATTGGAATGACTGAAGCCAAAGCTGGAATTCTTTGGCCACCTGATGTGAAGAGCCAACTCATTCAAAAATACCCTGATGCTGGGAAAGATTAAGAGCAAGAGGAGAAGGGGGCAACAGAGAATGAGATGTTTGGATGTTATCTTCAACTCAAGGGACATGACTTCGGGCATACTCCAGGAGATACTGAAGAACAGGGAAGTCTGCCAAGTTGCAGTACATAGGGTAGCAAAGAGTCAGATAGGACTGAGTGATTGAACAACAACAGGCCTTCAATAAGTGCTTGTTACTGTAGTCATATAAAATAGTTATTTAATAAAACAATTCAATGAAGTACACAATTTATTAAATACACATTTACATGCAAATTTTAAAAGTGAAGAAATTAAGGCTAAAAGATGGCAGTTAGTTATTGATGGTTATAAAGTCAAAGTGATTACATCTCAAAATCTCAAACCCATGTTTCTAACCTGAATCTCTTAACTTGTGACTATACCAAAGCCTTTGACTGTGTGGATCACAATAAACTGTGGAAAATTCTGAAAGAGATGGGAATACCAGACCACCTGACCTGCCTCTTGAGAAACCTGTATGCAGGTCAGGAAGCAACATTTAGAATAGGACATGGAGCAATAGACTGGTTCCAAGTCTATAGGGAAAGGAGTACGTCAAGGCTATATATTGTCACCCTGTTTATTTAACTTATATGCAGAATACATCATGAGAAATGCTGGGCTGGAAGAAACGCATGCTGGAATCAAGATTGCCAGGAGAAATATCAATAACTTCAAATATGCAGATGACACCACCGTTATGGCAGAAAGTGAAGAAGAACTAAAGAGCCTCTTGATGAAAGTGAAAGAGGAGAATGAAAAAGTTGGCTTAAAGCTCAACATTCAGCAAACTAAGATCATGGCATTTGTTCCCATCACTTCATGGCAAATAAATGGGGAAACAGTAGAAGCAGTGGCTGACTTTATTTTTGGGGGCTCCAAAATCACTGCAGATGGTGATTGCAGCCATGAAATTAAAAGACGCTTACTCCTTGGAATGAAAGTTTTGACAACCTAGACAGCATATTAAAAAGCAGAGACATCACTTTGTTAACAAAGGTCCTTCTAGTCAAGGCTATGGGTTTTCCAGTAGTCAAGTATGGATGTGACAGTTGGGCTATAAAGAAAGCTGAACGCCAAAGAATTGATGCTTTTGAACTGTGGTGTTGGAGAAGACTCTTGAGAGTCCCTTGGACTGCAAGGAGATCCAACCAGTCCATCCTAAAGGAGATCAGTCCTGGGTGTTCATTAGAAGGACTGAAGTTTGAAGCTGAAACTCCAATACTTTGGCCACCTGATGCGAAGAGCTGACTCATTTGAAAAGACCCTGATGCTGGGAAAGATTGAGGGCAGGAGGAGAAGAGGACGACAGAGGATAAGATGGTTGGTTGGCATCACTGACTCAATGGACATGAGTTGGATGAACTCCAGGAGTTGGTGATGGACAGGGAGGCCTGGTGTTCTGCGGTTCATGGGGTCGCAGAGTCAGATATGACTGAGTGACTGAACTGAACTGAAGGCACAGGGAGACTAGAGACTATTTACCCACAAAATGGAAGAGGCATTAGATAGTACAAATGACTGTTGAACTTTGTTAAACTCTAAGTTCATTTCACTTTGAACCACCAGTGGTCATTAGGCAGAATGGAACTTAAAGTGATGACCTAGAAATCAGAGGTAGTGTATAACCTGATACACATCTTTTGAGCCTCCCGGTCTGCCAAGAATTTTTAAAAACTCCTTTGATTTTGAAGCTACTATGTCATTAAATATCATTTTGTAAATTGCAGAGAAAAATAATGTAGACTGTATATATGCTTAAAAATTTTAAATGTCACTGTAATTACTAGAGAGAGCAATACTAATTTAGCAAAATCCGACTGCATTTTTTCAAGTCTGGGGATCAGACAGAGAGAAGTTGAAGAGAGAAAATGATTTATTTGTGTCTCCTCTAAAATTAGAATTTTCCTCTTCCCATATCCTATTCTGATCCTTCTACCATTCTACTTTACAGTGCATATCATCATGTTTTATTACCCATTTAGCACATAAGTAATTGTATGATGATGATAATGATACCATGGCTTTCCCTCTCTTTTCTCAGGGAGTTCTGCAGATAAATTATAAGCGATCGATTCCTGTTGAAGTGAATAGATGGCCTAGTTTTGCTGCAATATTCAAGTTCTTTTCCCTTGCAGTCAGTTCCCAGTGTCCCAGTGATTTATCTACCTTTGTTAAATTTCGTGTTCATGTTCTTTTCACCAGTGGCATGGAATTTTAATTAGCTTTTGATAAAATGTATTAGGGTACTTTCTAAGCTAGGAATCAAGAAAACATACATTTTTTTCTACCTCTACATGTCAAGATTTCTGTAAACTAGTAGAAGCTAAAAAGCATTAATATTTTGTGCATTTTTAACTAAAGATATATAGGGCTCAATGTATGATAGTCCCTTGGTTATATCCTGTGAAATCTTAAGTTCCATTAGGTTTCTCAGTGTAACACAATGTGCCGAGGAACATCCGAATGTCTATTTATCGTTATTTTTGCCATTTTATTTAAAAATAATTTGAAAGAGAAAATTTTGCAAAAAATTGCAAGAAATAACTGAATATTTTCTGCAGATGTATTAATTTTTAACACTTTCCCACACTTGCTTTATAATCCTCTTTATAAAACCATACAGTAGCTTTATAAATCCATAATATTTCACATGCATTTCCTAAAACCGAAATTGTTCAATTACATATACAGCTATGTCTTATATTTTCTTTAGTGCCATTAAAAATACAACTAGCAATTTTTCAAACTTTTTTTTGTGGACCATTTATAAAGTCTTTATCTAATTTGTTACAATATTTTTTCTTTTTCTTTTTTTTGCCATAGGTTATAGGATCTTAGCTCCCCGACCAGGGATCAATCGAACCTAGACCCCCTGCATTGGAAAGTGAAGTCTTAACTATGGACCTCCAGGGAAGTCCCTCAACTAGTAATTTTATAGAATATTCATGAACCTTCGTTTTGCTGATGTTTCTCTATGAGTAGATTCAAGCTGTGCATTTGGGACTTGAACACTACATAAATAATGTATCTTTTTCAGAGTCTCACATCTGGTAGCATATAATCTTTATCTCTTATTCAAGATGTTAATTTTGATTGTTTGGTGTATTAATTATCTATTGTTGTAAAACAATGCATACATGCTGAGTTGCTTCAGTGCAACCTTATGGACTGTAGCCTGCCAGGCTCCTCTGTCCATGGGATTCTCCAGGCAAGAATACTGGAGTGGGCTGCCATAACTTGCTCCAGGGGATCTTTCTGACCCAGAGATTGAACCCACGTCTCTTACATCTCCTTCATTTGCAGGCAAGTTCTTTACCACTAGCGCCACATGGGAAGCCCCATTGTAGAACAGTAGGGCCATAAAATTAACATCTTGAAGTAAATGCATTTATGGTATGACAGTTACATTGGATCTGCAGTTTGGACTCAACAGGGTCTTCTGCCTCAGAATCTTTGCCATAATCAAGATGTCAATTGAGGCAGTGATATCATTTCAAGGATCAACTGCAAAAGGATCTCCTATAAATCTCACATGGTTATTAGCAGAATTCAGAACCTCACAGGGCATAGGACTGAGGGCCTCAATTTCTTGCTGGCTATTGGTTTGAGGCTTCCTTCAGGTCCACAGAGCTCTCAATAGGCAGTTTACAGAAGCATCTTAATCAAAGTCAGCAAGGGAAAGAGTTTACTAGCAAGATGAGTTATAGCCTTATCTAAGGTTCTCTTATAGGTGATATCCCATAATTGTTGCTGTGTTCTATTGATTTGAATAGCCGTTTCTGTACACACCCTAACAAATAAGTTTAGACACATCATTACTACCAGGAGAAGAGTATAATGGGTAGCCATTTAAGAGTCTGTCCAATACTGTAAGCTTGCTGTGGTATTTTTTGATTCCTTCACCACTTAGCATTTTTCCTTTTGTCATTAATGAATTTATGGGGTGGGCTATCAGAGACTGTATAAATAACACGTTCTATGTCAATTCCTCCAATCTATGGTTTTAGTCAAATAAAGAGTCTGGATGCAGTACTTGGATGCGATCTCAAAAAGGACAGAATGATCTCTGTTCATTTCCAAGGCAAACCATTCAATATCACAGTAATCCAAGTCTATGCCCCAATCAGTAATGCTGAAGAAGCTGAAGCTGAACAGTTCTATGAAGACCAACAAGACCTTCTAGAACTAACACCCAAAAAAGATGTCCTTTTCATCATAGGGGACTGGAATGCAAAAGTAGGAAGTCAAGAGATACCTGGAGTAACAGGCAAATTGGGCCTTGGAGTACAGAATGAAGCAGGGCAAAGGATAACAGAGTTTTGCCAAGAGAACACACTGGTCATAGAAAACAACTATCTCCCAACAACACAAGAGAACACTCTACACATGGACATCACCAGATGGTCAATATCAAAATCAGATTGATTATATTCTTTGCAGCCAAAGATGGAGAAGTTCTATACAGTCAGCAAAAACAAGTTGGGGAGCTGACTGTGGCTCAGATCATGAACTCCTTATTGCAAATTTCAGACTTAAATTGAACAAAGTACGGAAAACCACTAGACCATTCAGGTATGACCGAAATCAAATCCCTTACCACAATACAGTGGAAGTGACAAATAGATTCAAGGGATTAGATCTGATAGACAGAGAGCCTGAAGAACTATGGACTGAGCTTCGTGACATTGTATGGGATGCAGTGATCAAGACCATCCCCAAGAAAAAGAAATGCAACAAGGCAAAATGGTTGTCTGAGGAGGCCTTACAAATAGCTGAGAAAAGAACAGAAGCTAAAGGCCATGGAGAAAAGGAAAGATATTCCCATCTGAATGCAGAGTTCCAAAGAATAGCAAGGAGAAATAAGAAAGCCTTCCTCAGTGATCAATGCAAAGAAATAGAGGAAAACAATAGAATGGAAAAGACTAGAGATCTCTTAAAGAAAACTAGAGATACCAAGGGAACATTTCATGCAAAGATGGTACAACAAAGGACAGAAATTGTAAGTACCTAGCAGAAGGAGAAGATATTAAGAAGAGGTGGCAAGAATACACACAACTGTACAAAACAGATCTACATTACCCAGATAACCATTATGGTGTGATTTCTGGACTAGAAACAGACATCCTGGAATGCAAAGTCAAGCGGGCCTTAGGAGGCATCACTAGAAAAAAATCTAGTGGAGGTGATGGAATTCCAGTTCAGCTATTTCAACTTCTAAAAGATGATGTTGGGAAAGTGCTGCACTCAATATGCCAGCAAATTTGGAAAACTCAACAGTGGCCACAGGACTGGAAAGGTCAGTTTTCATTCCAATCCCAAAAAAGGCAACGCCAAAGAATGTTCAAACTACCTCACAATTGCACTCATCTCACATGCTATCAAAGTGATGCTCAAAATTCTCCAAGCCAGGCTTCAACAGTATGTGAATCGTGAACTTCCAGATGTTCTAGCTGGATTTAGAAAAGGCAGAAGAACCAGAGATCAAATTGCCAATATCCGTTGGATCACTGAGAAAGCAGGAGAGCTCCAGAAAAGCATCCGCTTCAACTTTATTGACTATGCCAAAGCCTTTGACTGTGTGGATCATAGCAAACTGCGGCAAATTCTTCAAGTGATGGGAATACCAGTCCACCTTACCTGCCATCTGAGAAATCTGTACGCAGGACAACAAGCACCAGTTAGAACCAGACAGTGAACAACAGACTGGTTCCAAATTGGGAAAGGAGTACATCAAGGCTGTATATTGTCACCTTGCTTATTTAACTTATATGCAGAGTACATCATGTGAAATGCGGGGTTGCATGAAGCACAAGCTGGTATCCAGATTGCCAGGAGAAATATCAATAATTCAGATATGCAGATGACATTACCCTTATGGCAGAAAGTGAAGAACTAAAGAGCCTCTTGATGAAAGTTAAAGAGGAGAATGAAAGAGTTGGCTTAAAACTCAACATTCAGAAAAGTAAGATCATGACATCTGGTCCCATCATTTCGTGGCACATTAATGGGGAAGCAATGGAAACAGGGACAGACTTTTTGGGCTCCAAAATCACTGCAGAGGTGACTGCAGCCATGAAATTAAAAGACCCTTGCTCCCTGGAAGAAGAGCGGAGACATTAGTTTGCCAACAAAGGTCAACCTGATAAAAACTATGGTTTCTCCAGTAGTCATGTATGGATGTGAGAGTTGAAATATAAAGAAAGCTGAGCGCCAAAGATCTGATGCTTTAGAACTGGTATTGGAGAAGACTCTTGAAAGTCCCTTGGACTGCAAGGAGATCCAATCTGTCCATCCTAAAGGAAATCAGTCCTGAATATTCATTGGAAGGACTGATTGCTGAAGCTGAAACTCTAGTACTTTGGCCACCTGATGCGAAGAACTGACTCACTAGAAAATACCCTGATGGTGGGAAGGATTGAAGGCAGTAGGAGAAGGGGACAACAGAGGATGAGATGGTTGGATGGCATCACTGACTCGATGAACATGAGTTTGAGCAAGTTCCAGGAGCTGGTTATGGACAGGGAAGCCTAGCATCCTTCAGTCCATGGAGTTGCAAACAGTTGGACATTACTGACTGACTGAACTGACTGATGGTTTCAGTACCCATCAATGTTTTTTTTACCAGAATACAATTCTAAAACAGTAATTTTCCAATTCACAGACTATTCTACTTTTGTTAGCATTCTATTATTAGAAAGGGCTTTATCACATACTTATATACAATCAATGTCTATTTATATACAATAGACATTGTATATATATAATATACAATATAAATGTCTATTTATATACAATCAGTGTCATTTTTCTGAGTGCCTTTAATATTTTCCTTTTATCTCTGATTTTCAGCTATTTACTTATTATGTGCTTTGCTGTGGTTTTCTTTACCCCACATTTATTGTGATTTCTTGTATTGCTTTAGTCTGTCCATGTATATTTTTTTTCACATTTGGAACAGTTTGACCATTAGTTTTTCTTTGTTTCTTCTGTACCAATTTCTAGCTTCAATAGCTCAACTAGACTATGTGATATTGACATACAGCTTACTGAGGCTTTGTCTACTGCTTTTAATTCCTTGGTTCTCTTATTAGATTTGGAATATTTAAAAATTCATTGACATTTTCTACTGTTGTTTCAAACATACTATTTAATCTATCCAGTGTGTTTTCTTTCCCAGCTATTTTATTTTTGATTTCCAGCATTCCACTTGTAATTTTGATACATTTTTCTCATCATATTGTGTTTTCCTCTATGTTTATTAAACAAATGAAATGTGTTTATAATAGCTCTGAGCACTCAATCCTCTACCCATACATTCAGTGGTCTTCGCATTCTGACAGGTGGAAATGAAAATTATTCTCTGTACACTGTGGGAGTATTTTAGTATGTTGCTCTCCGGTAATTCTTTCCTCTTTCTCACATAGTTTCCATTACACATGTGTGGATTAGTTTTCAGCCAAAAAGTCGAGGAGAAATTTTTTGGATCTCCTAAGATCTGTATGAAAATATCTCTCAAAATAGCCTCCTTTACAAATACTAGCTACAGTGTCTTTTCCATATAATAATCTTTATCATCTCTATAGGTAAGACAATTGGTTCTCTTTAGGATAGCACTCCTTGCACTGGGACCTGAAAACTCTTCACATAGTATACTGGGGCATTCATGGAACTGAACTCACTTTTCTTTTCACACACGGTTCTGCTTTCTAAGACAAGAAAGTAAATCTGGTTCTTCTGACAAAATCATAACTACAAATCCTGTTATAATCTCTTTATATATGTGTATGTGTATTATGTGATACAAATATTCACTTAATGTTTTAATTTGTTTATTCATTAGTAATGGTCAATATTTATTGAACCAAGCATTTTTCTAACACTTCATAGACACTTGTAATCCTCTCACCATCCTGATCAAATACACGTTGTTTTTAAAATTTATTTTTATTTTTAAAATGTATTTATTTTTGATAGGAGGAAAACTGCTTTAGAATGTTGTATTAGTTTCTTCCATACATCAGCATGAAACAGCCATAAGTATATATGTGCCCCTTCCCTCTTGAACCTCCTGCCCATTTTCCACTTTATCCTACCCCTGTAGGTTGTCACAGAGCACAGGGTTGAGCTTCCTGAGTCATACAGCAAATTCCCACTGGCTACATATTTTACATGTGGTAATGTATATGTTTCAAAGCTACTCTCTCAATTTGTCCACCTTCTTCTTACTTCTGTGTGCACAAGTCTGTTCTCTATGTCTAAGCCTCTTTTGCTGTCCTACAAATAGGTTCATCAGTGCCATTTTTCTAGATTCTATATATATATGTATTAATACACAGTATTTTCTTTTCTCTGATATTTCACTCTATAGAACAGGCTCCAGATTCATCTACCTCACTAGAACTTACTCAAAATAATTCCCTTTTATGGCTGAGTAATATTGCGTAGTCACATATAGTTGTGAGAGCTAGACTGTAAAGAAGGCAGAGCACCAAAGAATTAATGCCTTCAAATTGTGGTGCTGGAGAAAGTCCCTTGGACAGCAAGGAGATAAAACCAGTCAGTCTAAAGGAAAATCAACCCTGACTATTCATTAGAAGGACTGATACTGAAGCTGAAGCTCCAGTATTTTGGTCACCTGATGCAAACAGTTAAATCCTTAGAAAAGTCCCTGATGCTGGGAAAGATTGAGGCCAAAAGGAGAAGAGGGCATCAGAGGGTGAGATGGCTGGATGGCATCACTGATGGCATGTCGGCATCACCGACATGAATTTGGGCAAACTTGGTGAGATGGTGAGTGACAGGTAGGCCTGGCATGCCACAGTCCTTGGGGTCACAAAGAGTTGGGCATGATTGTGTAACTGAACAACAACAAATATTGCATTGTATAAATGTACCACCAGTTCTTTATGCATTCGTCTGTCAGTGTATCGATAGATTGTTTCCATATCCTGGCTATTGTAAATAGTGCTGCAATGAATAACAGAGTACATGTGTATTTTAGAATGGTTTTCTCAGGGTATATGCCCAGTTGTGGGATTGTTGGTATAATACCCAGATTTATTTTTTAAAGAAATGTCTTTACTGTTCTCCATTGTGATTCTGTCAATTCACATTTTCAACAACAGTGCAAGAGGATTCCCTTTCCTCCACATTCTATCCAGCATTTATTGTTTGCAGATTTTTTTGAGGGTAGCCATTCTGACTGGTGTGAGGTGATACTTCATTGTAGTTTTGATTTCCATTTCTCTATTAATAAGCAATATTGAGCATTTTTTTTCATGTGATTATTAGCCATCTGTATGTCTTCTTTGGAGAAATGTCTGTTTAGGTCTTTTGCCCAATTTTGATTAGGTTGTTTGTTTTTCTGATATGAGCTGCCTGAACATAAGCACTATTTTTTAATATTTATTTTTATTGAGGTATAATTGACATACAATACTGTATTAGTATTACATCAAGTTATCATCTCTAATCTATTTTCTACTATTTTATTTTTGAAGAGTTATGTCAATATGCATTAAGTGTATCTAACCTGTTGTTTTCATACCATCTTAGTCAGGTTTCTTTATCAATTTAACACATCATTCATAAAATAAATTTGGATTTTCTTTCATTTTTTGTAGTTAAAGTTAGGTAGTATTAATACTATCTGTTCTCCAAAGGTTTGTTGAATCCCCTTGTAAAACCATCTAGTACTAATACTTTATAAATGGGATGTTCACTTGATGACCTTATATGTGTCTCCATATATGTGCTAATTGGTCTCTATAATCCTTTAATCTGTTGTGATTGATTTTGTTAAATTGTATCTGGCTAGAGAATTATCTAGCTCATTTAGTTTGTTCTTCATGTTTATCGTATAGAGATATACCAAGTAGTAGGTAGAAATATAAGATTTTAAAATTTTCTTACGGGTGGTATTTTCTATGTGTCATTTCATATTTTCTATATCTGTGTTGTCTCCTTTTTTAAATTTATCAAGTTAGTTACTGATTTGTCAACTTTGTTCAAAGAACCATGATTTTATTTGTTAATATGATCTGTTGTTTTACTGTTTTCTACCATTTATTAATTTTTTATTGTGTTTTATTTTGGATTGCATTGTTGATCTTTTCTGGCATTTTTAGTTAGGAATTTAACACCACTGCTTAAAATACATACCATGGATTTGATATGTATTGTTTTCATCATTATTTTTCAGAAAGTCTCCATTTATCATATTTTTTTTTGCCCAGCATCGTTTAACAAAAGGTTTTCTTTCTCATTTTTAATTAATTTAGATATTGCTTAATTATTTTTAATTTCTAGTTTATTCCATTATCATCAGATGGTGTTGTTTTTAATTGTTATACATTATGGGATTTATTGATCATTTTGTGATGTAATATGCCATTTTTGGACTTTGCAGGTGGTGCAGTGATAAATAATCTGTCTCTCCAATCAGGAGGCATAAGCGATGCAGGTTTGATCCCTGGGTCAGGAAAATCCCCTGGAGTAAAAAATGGCAACCTACTCCAGTATTCTTGCCTGGAAAATTCCATGGACAGAGGAGCTTGGTGAGAGTCCACAGGGTCATAAAAGAGTTGGACATAATTGAGTGAAGGAGCACACACATGCCATTTTTAATGACTATGATACATCCTTCAGAAGAATACATCTATTTCCTATTATTGCAGTATTATTTGATATATATCCCTAATATCCCCTTATCTCTATTCTTTCTTATTTTTTAACATCTTGATGTATCTTGCACTGAGAATCTTATGTTAAATTGTTTGGTATTTAATTATGAGAGTATTTATTTTTATTCTCCTGTCCTTTGTACTTTCTGCTTCATATAGGTAGTTCCGGGTACATAGAAATCCATATGCTATATGTATATTGTGAATTTTGGCTCAATGGTTTTACTAAATTGTGTCTTACAGTGGATTGCTCTGGACCAATTTTCCCAAGTCCATGTGGACTTTTTTATAAGAACATTTTTCTTGTATTAAAATTTAAAGCATTGTTCTGTTTCTTTCTTTTTCTTCTTCAGATCACACAATTATATATGTCTTCCATTTTAGTCACTTTTGATCTGATTCTTTTAAGGATCTAATTTTTATTCTACTGGCCACTTTTCCTATCTTTCTTCAAAGTTTCTTACTAAACTGTCATTCAAATCTATACTCTCTTGGGCACTTTGTAATTTACTTTTCATTTTCATGATGAGATTGACTTTTAATAATTTTTCTCGAGTTCAGTCAATCACATTGTATTTCATGCTATGTTTTTTTAAAATTCAAATTGACTCTTAAGTTTTGAATTACTGACTCCATTCTTGTTTAATATTTGTTCATGTTCACTTGAAGATTTGGAATAATGTATTATAATCATCTTTCATTTTGAAGTTCTTTTATTGTGAGACATTTTCTCTGATCTAAACTCTCTCTCTATTTGATTAAGACAGAGGTTGAATTCAGTTCGTCTGACTTTTGCCTGTTTCTGGATATTCCATCCTGTTTTCTACCTCATCCTTTGCCATTTCTCTGAGAAGCACACTTATCTCTTTATAGCTCCCCTTCTCCTGAAAAAATAATGCTTTACTTAGAGTGCCACTGCTGGTCTAGGTCTCTTTGAATCCCTTTCTATATTGCTAGTATTATGAACTACCAACTCCCAGATGTGTGTTCAGCATTTGACATTGGTTTAAGACTCTATCTTTCTGTCGATGATTTTTTTCTGAGTTCTAACACCCCCACTCTCTTTGCAGTCTCCTCTCCCTCCTTCTAGGACCAGACAGCCTGGAATGCAAAGCCAAGGGGCCTTAGGAAGCATCACTACAAACAAAACTAGTGGAGGTGATGAAATTCCAGTTGAGCTATTTCACATCCTGAAAGATGATGCTGTGAAAGTGCTGCATTCAACATGCAAGCAAATTTGGAAAATGCACCAGTGGCTACAGGACTGGAAAAGGTCAGTTTTCATTCCAATCCCGAAGAAAGGCAGTGCCAAAGAATGCTCAAACTAGCACACAATTGCACTCATCTCACCCACTAGCAAAGTAATGCTCAAAATTCTCCAAATCAGGCTTCAACAGTACATGAACCGTGAACCTCCAGATGTTCAAGCTGGATTTAGAAAAAGCAGAGGAATCAGAAATCAAATTGCCAACATCCGTTGGATCATCAAAAAAGCAAGAAAGTTCCAGAAAAACATCTATTTCTGCTTTATTGATTATGCCAAAGCCTTTGACTATGTGGCTCACAATAAACTGTGGACAATTCTGAAAGAGATGGGAATACCAGACCACCTGACCTGCCTCCTGAGAAATCTGTATACAGGTCAAGAAGCGACAGTTAGAACTGGACATGGAACAACAGACTGGTTTCAAATTGGGAAAGGAGTATGTCAAGGCAGTATATTGTCACTCTATTTATTTAACATATGAAGCTTGCATCATGAGAAATGCTGGACTGGATGAAGCACAAGCTGGAATCAAGATTGCCGAGAGAAATGTCAGTAACCTCAGATATGCAGATGACACCACCCTTATGGCAGAAAGTGAAGAAGAACAGCGTCTTGATAAAAGTGAAAAAGGAGAGTATGAAAGTTGGCTTAAAACTCAACATTCAGAAAACTAAGATCATGGCATCTGGTCCCATCACTTTATCGCAAAGAGATGGGGAAACAGTGTAAACAGTGGCTGACTTTATTTTGGGGGGCTCCAAAATCACTGCAGATGGTGACTGCAGCCATGAAATTAAAAGATGCTTGCTCCTTGGAAGAAAAGTTATGACCAACCTAGAAAGCGTTTTAAAAAGCAGAGACATTACTTTGCCAACAAAGGTCCATCTAATCAAAGCTATGATTTTTCCAGTAATCATATATGGATTTAAGAGTTGGGCTATAAAGAAAGCTGAGCACCAAAGACTTGATGCTTTCAAATTGTGCTGCTGCAGAAGCCTCTTGAGAGACACTTGGACAGCAAGGAGATCCAACCAGTCCTTCCTAAAGGAAATCAGTCCTGAATATTCATTGGAAGGACTGATGCTAAAGCTGAAACTCCAATACTTTGGCCACCTGATGTGAAGAACTGACTCATTGGAAAAGACCCTGATGCTGGGAAAGATTGAAGGCGGGAGGAGAAGGGGACAACAGAGGATGAGATGGTTGGATGGCATCACCAACTCAACAGACATGAGTTTGAGTAAGCTCCAGGAGTTGGTGATGAACAAGGAAGCCTGGCGTTCTGCAGTCCATGGGGTCGGACATGACAGAGCGACTGAACTGAACTGAACTCTCTCCTTCTTGGCATCCATTATTTAAATTTGGTGGTTATTTCCTTTTAAATAATTGGATTTGTGAAATATCTCTACCTTCTAGTGGTCCTAAGTGGTGAAACATGTTTTTATGATATGTTTCTTCTGTTTTATTTTATTTGTTTATACTATGCTCATCTGGGAGGATATGTTGAGAAATTCAGATTTAGGCAGTTCCTATTATCCTGGATCAACCAGTGCTGAATTGTGAGATAATAGTGCAAACATTAACAAATTTAAAAAAAGCAATCATGGTTCATGGCATACCTTGTTCCAAATAATATTATAAGAACATTTTGTGTGTTTTTTTCCACTTAATTCTTGCTATGTTCTTGTTGTTCAGTCTCTAAGTTGTGTCTGACTCTTTGCAACCCCATGGAGTGCAGCATGCCATACTCCCCTGTCCTTCACTATCTCCTGGAGTTTGCTCAAATTCATGTCCATTGAGTCTGTGATGCTGTTTAACCATTTCAACCTCTGCCTCACCCTTCTCCTTTTCCCAAGATTTCAAAGTATAGATTTTTCCCCCTAGTTTTGCTATATATGTGCCTTGAGCAAGCTTCTTAAATTATTTTAGTATTTCAGCTTTCTGAAGATAATAGTTAAATAAATGATAAATTATACTTAATTGATCTGTTAAGAGGATTAAATATATATTATTTACCTAGTTTTTGCTTGGAAAGCTAGTTTGTGCCTGACAAAACATAGGCACTTAAGAATAGCAGCTCCCTCTTACACATCAGCTGGATATAATTGAGAATATAGTGCTCTGTGCCACGTGCTGAGTGTTGAGGTGAAGTGGTACGTGCCCACTGACAATGATTCTTCTTATTGTTGTTGTTCAGTCGCTCAGTCATATCCGACTCTGCAACTCCATGGACTGCAGCACGCCAGGCCTCCTTGTACCCCGCCATTTCTCGGAGCCTGCTCAAACTCAAGTCCATTGAGTCAGTGATGCCATCCAAACTTCTCATCCTCTGTTGTCCCCTTCTCCTCCTACATTCAATCTTTCCCAGCAGGGTCTTTTCCAATGAGTTGGCTCTTCACATCAGGTGGCCAAATTATTGGAGCTTCAGCTTCAGCATCAGTCTTTCCAGTGAATATTCAGGGTTGATTTCCTTTAGGATTGATTGGTTTGATCTTCTTGCAGTCCAAGGGACTCTCAAGAGTCTTCTCCAGCACCACAGTTCAAAGGCATCAGTTTCTTGGCACTCAGCCTTTTTTATTGTCCAGCTCTCAGATCCATACACAACTACTGTAAAAAACATACCTTTGACTAGACGAACATTTGTAGGCGAAGCGATGTCTCTGCTTTTTAATATGGTGTCTAGGTTGGTCATAGCTTTTCTTCCAAGGAGCAAGTGTGTTTTAATTTCATGGCTGCAGTCACCATCTGCAGTGATTTTGGAGCCCAAGAAAATAAAGTCTGTCACTGTTTCCATTGTTTCCCCATTTATTTGATTCAGCTAAAGAGTTTGGAACAGCTTAGAATCATACAGAATAGGCAGACTGTTAAACAAATTCTAACTGAAAGAATAAGTTTGAGGGTTGCTTTTATAACATGAAACAAAGGAAAAAGAAACAAGAATGAGAATTGCAAGCAGAAAATGGATTCTAGTTGCTTCTCCCTTTATGGAACATCTAAGTATGTGATAAAGACTGAGAAATCAATAGTCAGCATGCTTACCTGGTTCCAATATTAAAGAGTGACTGAAAAATTTTGCTTTTTTATTTTTCAACTGAACCTTATAGATTTCTTTGTTTTAGTTAAGGGACATCATGGATTTTTGAGATTACATTTACTATGTTCACAGTTATAATAAATCAACACCTAGTTTGTAACATATGGTAAAAATCCATGCAATATTTGGACCAATGTGATTTATATTCTCTTTAGGATTCTTGTGCTAAATTGTAGATTATATATTTTAAAGAGAGGGAATTACTTTTGACAATTTAAAAACTATATTATGTCTGTCTTTCACAATAAACACTAACTAGAATTGTGTCCATAGTGTGTATTGTGGAAGTTCAGCTTTGTAATCATTTTTAACTTAAAAATTCTAAAAAGAATTTATACTACATTAAGATTTTGAAAGAAACAATTTAGTTGACTATTCAAATCTCACATTAATAAACTTGGTGAGTTTTTAAATGCACATTATCCATATTCCCACACACACATTTTGATCATTCTAATTAAATACAATTAAACTGAATAATGTGTATAGCTGGGAACCATCTGCCTACTCCTGATGTTGATTCACAATTTATTAACATTCTTGAATAAAGTCCAGAGGCAGCTTTAGTAGAGAGTACTAAAGTCAGCAAAACTAGGGTCATATCCTGGCAGTGTACTTTCTTACTGGATTAAAAAAAAGGGCAATTCACTAAATCTCTCTGAGCTTTATCTTGCTATTTGAAAGTAGTAATAATAATATGAATCCCATGCTATTGATGTGAGATTCAGAAATAGCATATATCATGAAATCTGGGTAATGAATAATTTCATTTTTTTTTTAATATGAATACAAGATTTTAGCAAGGTACTTGCCAAAGGAGGGGAGGAACTACATGAACTGACCTTATATTTCTACTTAAAAGAAATTAAATATATATGATCTGTTGAATTGTGTCCTCCCTAAATTCATATGTTTTGACCCAATCCCTAATACCTATGAATGAAACCACATTTAGAGGTAAGATTTTAAAGGGGTGATTGAATTGAAAGAAGGTCTTTAGGGTGGGGCCCTGATACAATATGACTAGTATATAAGAAGAGGAAGAGACACCAGTACGCAAGCACAAAGAGAGAGGGCAACCTGCATGCTAAGGAAAGAGGATTCAGGAGAAATCAAGCTTCCTGGTACCTTGATCTTGGACTTCCAGCCTCCAAAACTGTAAAACTACAAATTTCTGTTTTTAAGCCATACAGTTTGTAGTATTTTGTGATGGCAGCCTAGCAAAGTAATACAATATCCTATTTACTCCTCTTTTTTTCCATACACTGAAACAAAACTGCACAGAACAAACAATATAGAATAGAGAATTAGTTCTAAGACTGTAATGCTTGTTGATGTAATTTCAGTTACATAAAAGTGTTATTTTACTGATAAGACTTCATTTTCCAATATTCCCTGAATTGCTTTTCTCCATCTTTCCCAGAAAAAATTCTCATAAGTAATTTTTACTTAACAATTATGTTAAAAGGTCAAATCAAAATATCACTATTACAAGAAATTCTTGTTTTAGTTGAGCACTGACCCTATGTGAAGTTCACATGTGCATATGCAAAAAAAAATAAATAAATAATGGGATGGAAAACTGACAAATGAAAGCACTAAAATCATTTTTTTTTTAATTTTTCTGGTACTATCACTTGTCAATAAACATGTACATGATTGCAACATGCTATAAAGAGTAAAGGTCAGTGCCTTATGTTGATATATATTTTTTCAACTTCAATGCTTTTGCGGCATCTGCTTCATGGTAGTTTTCCTATGTCTGTTATTTCTTAAATCATCTTTGACTATCTCACAGTCTGCTGGACTTCAAGTTCTAACTGGTTAAAAGCATGACCAGTTAAAATCAATCATTGTCTCTTTTACTCAGTTTAGCTCTTTCATCAAATGTCTAGTGCTTTTCCTAAGAAGACCCTGAACCACTCATTTTAAAATAACTTGTATAACCTATTTAGACACACAGAAATATTTTCACTTCATTTTTATTTTAAACTGCTGATAAGATTGCAAACTTTAGAAAATAACAGAAAGCTATTTTTTCTAAAACTCAACACATAAAATCTAAGTTATTGCCATGAAGCACATTCTTTAATAAACTTACACACAAAATACTCTATTTCATTTTCTCTTTCAGACACTGTAAATCTTAAATTAAAGAATAATCCAAGGAAAAAGTTTATTCACTATTCCAGCACATACACACACATATACACACTCATCCACCCATATTACTGTTTTCACAGAACCTCTTTGTTCAAATTTTATTATTATATTTTAGCACTCTATTCTCAATTCCTAACAGCTTCTTATCCTCCTGTCTTACTTTGCTTTACATCGCATACATGATGCTTACATGATCTAATTTCTTTTATCACATCTCTGATTCTATATTTTCCAAGCCTGTCACCTGAACGGTGAACAGTTTTTTCCTTCAAATTTTCTATTTCTTCAATACACATAACATAGCAATAGAGGGTTTTGCTTGTTTTGCTTAAAATAAATTGTGTTTATAATTACGTGAAAGCAAGGGCAATGAACATTAACAAATAATGATAACTTAAGCTCTTAAACTATTACAGTCTTGTCTGTGTCAAATTGCCTAACCATGTGTCAGTTTGGTTAAACCTGTGCTACTTCTCTTTGTGGTTCCACAGATTGTTCCAATCATATTAACTTGGCTCAGCTAAAACTAAATTTCAGAGCATGCCAACTGTTTGAGTCTAGGTTGACATTAGTCAAAACAAGAAAAGATAAAAAGAAAAGCATAATATTTAGAATGTGTAAGTGAAGCAGTAGTCACTATGTTTGGAATATGTCATTGTTGGAGGCATAGTAAGACATGTCAGCGGCTTACAGCTTATCCTTGTCCTTATTCACTACATGTTCATCTCTTCTTCCCAACTTTTTAGCTCTGATGGCCAATAACAACCCAAAGCCCATGTCCAAATAATTTGCTGTGAAATTATGAAAGCTTTCACTATGATTAGGCAACGTTTGCCTACAGAAGGCAAATATTTGGGTGACCAAAAATTGGCTACAATAGTGAAAGTAATGGGATAAATGAACATAAGTATTATGATAGATTTAATCTGTTACCCCTAATTACATTGAAGAACTTGGAGAAATAAGATGATGAGCTTAGGCTTTTCATTATCTGCTCATACTTTGTTTGGTAAGGATCCAAAAAGCTGATATGGGCTTCCCAGGAGGCACTAGTGGTAAAGAACCTGCCTACTAACGCAGGTAGATTTAAGAGACACAGGTTCGACCCCTGGGTTGGGAAGGTCCCCTAGAGGAGGGCATGGCAACCCACTCCAGTATTCTTGCCTGGGGAAGCCTATGGACACAGGAGCCTGGTGAGCTACAGTACATAGGGTGGCAAAGAGTTGGACACAATTGAAGCACACACACAAAAAGCTTCTATTACTGCCCTCAAAGAAACCATTATGTGCTAATAACCATAGAATTGACTCTTTTCAAAGCTAAATAATACTTTAATCCTAGAGAACACTTTATTATTCCACAAATTACAGCCACAGTCTTGCAGAGACCATTGTTAAAGTTAAGGCTTTGATTGGGAAGGAGCCCCTGAAATTTTTCTGGTGCCATCTGGACAATTTACAGTAAATATGAGAATTTTGAAGTCTTACATTGTTTGACTCCCCTTTTCTGGTAGAAAGCAACATTTTTTCCACATCTGAGGTGAAATATCTCCTGGAGTGAAGACGTGCAAGGACCTCTTCTAAAGTAATCCTGTAACTGCTGCTCATCTATCTACACCACTTTTAATTGTTTCTAAGTGGGAAAAATTTGACCAGTGATGAAAAATATACCTAATCAAATTGAGTAAGGATATTTCTGAGCAAAATTTTGAAAATGCAATCAGTTTCAGTAAAGCTATTCACATATTTATCTATCATCTGATATAGCATGAAGAACTAATGAGAAACAATTAAACTTCTAATAAAATTCAGATAATACAATTCCATGTAAGGTCCTGTTTGGTTTGAGGTAAACTGAGGTTTCACATAGGTTTCAAAATAAGAAATGGCTTGAGAGAAAAGATCAAATCCAGGGCTCTGTCAGTAAAATATAGTCTCAGGGTTAAATCCCAAGGGTGTGGCCATAATGCTTTTTTGAGACCTCAGAAGGATTTAGGATGGTACCCCATAAATCCTCTCAGCTAGACACAAAGATTTCTAATAATTTTATGGGCATTCTTCCTAGAACATTTCTTCTAAATAAGAAGGCTTCTAAAAGTCTTTTAAAATATTACCTCTCAGCACCTTGACCCTCAGCCCAAGGTAGAGGAAAGCTTGTCTCAAAGAAATTTATAAGTATGACTTGGGTCTAATGGAGTGGACTGTAATTTGATACATAGAAAGTCTACAAAGATTTCAAAGTTGCCAGTTTGAAAAGAAAGGAACAGACACCATTCAAAATGCAAAGAGATCTTTGAATCTCCAATTTCCTCCAGGCAGGAACCAGGCAAGGAGAGCTAACCAAGGAAAATGGAATAGTTAAGAGACTAGTGGACAAAGCTTAGTTGAAGAGAACCAAGGAATAGAAACAGAGCTAATCAAGGTTGCAGGGGCAATTTTGAACCTGGTTGGATTTTAGCACTGCTATGGAACAGAGAATTCTTTGTTTTTTCCATTTTGACACATTTATTCTTCTGTTGTTGTTTGTTCAGTTCTCTTGCACCTGCTTTATAATATATTGGAGAACAGAATGACTTGTATTTTAATTCATAAGTCTTTGGATCATGAGGAGATGTACATACCCAAGGAAACTTATTTACACTCTGACCTTGTTTAAAGGTAAGTGTATTTAGCTTCAAGTTGAGCGTTACGCAATAGCAGGATAAGGCTTTGGGGTTCTGTGTCTGAGTGCATTTTTTGTGAAAGAAGAATGTTAATACTTCAGGGCCAGGTTAAAAATGGTAGCTAATCTCTAAGGACAGTCTGTAGCTTGAAATTACCAATAGAATACAGTGGGCACTGGCATTTTGCCAGTTCCATTCTTTGAACTTTAAGAGGACTGACAGCTTCTGCTTCATCTTCCTTAGAACTCTTGCTTGTGGGAACCCTAACCCTCCATGATGAAAGTCTATCTACTCTGCTGATAGAGACCATGTGTAAGAGACCCATGTTAAAAGCTATATGGGAAGAAGAGGCACTGTGATTACAGGAATAGGAGGAGAGATTTAATCATGCCAGCATCTCAGCTGAACGTCATAGTGACTCCAGCATCAGCTGGGGCCTTCATGCAACTTCATGACTCTGTCTGAGGCCACCAAAAGCACTGCTGAGCTGATATCATCAACCAAAAGAATGCTGACAGATAATAGTGAGTGACGTATTAATTCATTAAGTTTATGAGCAGTTTGTCATACAAGAGCTACCTGTGTTTTTTTGTCTTCTTTTTTTGCTGAGATGATAAATAGAAGCTCTCACATTTATATTCTGTTTCTGGGGTTATATCAACACTATTCCCTATTCCTAATTTATGCTAGTTGATAGATAACATTTCATTCACAGTGGTCAAACTTTTTAGGATTATGGTGAAATCTAGACATGGGGTCAAAAATGTATATCATTTGTGTTTCTCGTTTACCTCCAAACACCTTATAAACATTGTTGAACTATGATATTATTTTCCATCAAGTTCAGACATGACTTCAGAAATCTTCACAACATAGTAGTTTCTAAAAGCAACTACTATTAGTAGATTGATGTTGACATTGAAATATAAATCTCCCATACTTACAACAAAAGTATTTCCACTGATATCAGAAAAAAATTACATATGTTTTCAAAAGCATTACTTCATTCAGTTCAGTTCAGTCGTTCAGTCATGTCTGACTCTTTGTGGCTCCATGGACTGCAGCACGCCAGGCCTCCCTGTCCATCACCAACTCCCAGAGTTTACCCAAGCTCATGTCCATTGAGTCGGTGATGCCATCCAACCATCTCATCCTCGGTCGTCCCCTTCTCCTCCTGCCCTCAATTTTTCCCAGCATCAGGGTCTTTTCCAGGGAGCTGGCTCCTTGCATCAGGTGGCCAAAGTATTAGAGCTTCAGCTTCAGCATCAATCCTTCCAATGAATATTCAGGATTCATTTCCTTTAAATAATATTATATTAAATGGATATGGGCTTCTCTGATGGCTCAGATGGTTAAGAATCAGCCTGCAATGCGGGAGACCTGGGTTCAATCCCTGGGTTGGGAAGATCTCCTCGAGGAGGGCATGACAACCCACTCCAGTATTCTTGCCTGGGCAATCCACATGGAGTGAGGAGTATTGCGGGCTACAGTCCACAGGTTGCAAAGTTGGACATGACTGAGCAACTAAGCACAGCACAGCACATATGGATATAGCACAGTTTGTTTATCCATTTACCTACTGAAAGATATCTTGGTTGCTTCTGCTTGTTGGCAGTCATGAGTAAAGCTGCTATAGTGGTGGGATGGGGTGGGAGGTGGGAGGGAAGTTCAAGAGGGAGGGGACATATGCATGCATACAACTTAACTCATGTTGATGCATGGCAGAAACAAACACAATATTGTAAAGCAATTATCTTCCAATTAAAAAAAAGTGTATGCAGATTTTAGGATGAACATAAATTTTCAAATCAGTTGAATAAACACCTAAGAGTGCAAATGCTGGATTGTACAGTAAGACTACATTTAGCTTTATAAGAAACTGTCAAACTTTCTTTCCCAGTGAATGTACCACTTCGCATTCCCACTAGCAACGAATGAGAGTTCTTATTGCTCTAAAACATTGCCAACAATTGGTATTGCCAATTTTTTGGATTTCATCTTTAATTTGCAGTTCCATAGTGACAAAATCTATTGAGTATTTTTGTATGCTGACATGCCATTTGATATCTTCTTTGGATAAATGTCTGTTTAACTATTTAATCCTATTTAAAAGTATGTGTGTATTGCATAATATTCCTTTATTTGTTGATCTTTATAATAACAACAAATAGATGACAAAATTTTTGGTTACATTTATTTTTCTCTATTGCTTTTGATTCTTTATTTAATTAATTTACTTTTTAATTTTAATTTTACTCTGCCTTCTCCTTGTTCTAGATTTAATTTTTCTTCTTTTGTAGTCATTAAGAGAAAGGTGAGGTTATTGATTTGACTGTTTTTTTCTTTTAAAATACAAACATTCGCAGCTTTACATTTCTAAGCTTGAAAGCTAAATCTCACAAGTTTTTGCATGCTATGCACTCATTTTAATTCATTTCAAGGTGTTTTTACACTTCTGGTTTTATATCTTTCTTGATCTATTTAGAACTGATTTAAAATTTTTCACAGATCTTTTAGTTTCTCAGAGTTCATTTTGCTAGTATTTCTAATTTTATCCCATTGTTTTAAAGAACAAAAGTTGTATTATTTCTCTTATTTTAAATTAATTAAGGTTTGTTTAATGTTCTAGAACATTGTCTGTTTTGAAGACTGTTCCATGTGCACTTGAGAAGAATGTGCATCCACTGTTCTTGGGTGAAGTTGTCTATAGATGTCTATTAGATCTAGTTGGTTTATATTTAAGTCTTCTTTTTCATGATTGATTTTCCACCTAGTTCTATCAATTATTGAAAGTAGCTTATTAAATGTCCCCATCTATTGTTGTTTAATTGTTTAATTCTTTCATTTTAGTCAGTTTTTCAAATTTATTTTTACTTTTTTGCCAGGCCACAGAGCATGTGAGAATCTTAGTTCCCCAACCAGGGATAGAACCCACACTCCCTGCATTGGAAACACAGAATCTTAACCACTGGAGCATCAGGGCAGTCCCATAGTTCAGTCATCATATTTTGGGGCTCTGTTGTTAGGTGAATATGCATATACAATTGTTAAAGAAGTTTGATAGATTTGCCTTTATAGTATTATAAATCTCTTTGTTTATAGTGACTTGAACATTTTTGATTTAAAGTCTATTTTGTCTCATATTAATATAGGCAATGTAGCTTTCTTATGGGTGGTGGGTGTTTGCATGATTTATTAACATCTTCTTGAAATCTTTTGAGGTGTACTTTAATTTCCATATGTTTGTATCTTTGAATGTCAATTGTGTCTCCTATAAATAGCGTATAGTTGGACCTTATTTTTTATCAGTCTGACAATTGATTCCTTTTGATTTTATTGTTTAATCCACTGACATTTAGTGTTATAAATGACATAACAGTGTTTATAGCTCTCATTTTACTTCAAAAAAAAGTCTCACGTCTCTCTTTTTCTCTATTTACTTACTGCTTTTTTTAATATTAATTCACCATAAAATTCTATCATAGCATGTTAAATATTTATTTTTTACTGTATCTTTTGAGTTATTCCCTTACTTGTTGTTACAGGGCTTATCATACTCATCTTAATTTATTATTAATAGAATTAGCTTCAGGTCTATACAATTTCAGAGAAGGCAATGACACCCTACTCCAGTACTTTTGCCTGGAAACTCCCATGGACGGAGAAGCCTAGTAGGCTGCAGTCCATGGGGTCGCTAACAGTCGGTCACGACTGAGCAACTTCACTTTCACTTTTCACTTTCATGCATTGGAGAAGAACATGGCAATCCACTCCATTGTTCTTGCCTGGAGAATCCCAGGGATGGGGGAGCCTGGTGAGCTGCCATCTATGGGGTCGCACAGAGTCGGACATGACTGAAGCGACTTAGCAGCAGCAGCAGCTATACAATTTCAGATATGCTATTTCTTACTTAAATCAATTGTGGTAGTTTCATCTTTTTTGAGGAATTTCACCTCTGTTATGTAACTTGGTGACATAAAATTCACTTTAAAAAAAAAATTCAGTGAGGTCTGTAGTGATACCTGCTTTCACCCCTGGTTAGTAACTAGGACTGAGGCATTAATAGAAGACAAATTAGAGTTTATATTGATTTTTTTTTTCTGAAAAAGTGCTAAAGACCCAAACTATAATTACTGAATGAGGGAGAAAAGGGGGATCTTCTGACCCAGGGATTGGACCTGGGTTCAATTTGCCCTAATATCCCCGATTTTATAAGTGAGTAAACCTAAGCTACTCTTGTCTCAAAAAAGCTAAGTAAAACAATTAAGGTTACTCAGCTAGTAAGAAGTAAAGCCAAAATATGAAACCAAGCTGACTGGCACCAAAGAACCCATGTTTAGCCTCTCTTTGAGGGGCACAGGATAGGCAATGTTTTAAAACTGTCATTGTCTACAAAAATAAAGATTTAAAATATAGTAGTTACATTCAGTTATACTTCATATAGACCACAATAGGAAAATAGAACTTGTAAATGAGTTAAAATTAATTCAACCATATCTCTGAATATCTGAAGAGTCCTATTACAACCTTTATAGGTGGCATAGCAAGTGCATCAGCAGGCTGACTCATACTGTGTTTTTTTTTTTTTCTTTAGCAGAGATAATATATGCCATTGAGGCAATGGCATGATATCACTCCATGCCCACCTCTGGCCTTGAAAAGATATCTATAGGTAATTTCATATGTATTTAACAGTCTACTACTGTTACATTATTCAGATGTGAGCTCTGCCAGTCAGTCTTTGGGGCATTATGAAACAAAAGTACTGTGGGATGACTTTCCAAATGAGATGTTCACTTGATCTGGATTACCACTAATTGTTATATTTAGTCCATACTAATTTTTAATGTTACTGTGGCTGCTCCACAATGCAATTAAAATGCCCTTATAGAAAAAAAAATCATTTCACAAATATAAAATGGATATATCAATTACTGAAAAGTAGACCACCTAATATCCTGCTTTATGCAATATTAGTCATCATTACTGAGCACCTATCTTATGTAGATGTATGTAGGTGTATGTCAGTCATATTACTGTGTGTTTGACAGACTTCAATCTCCATCTTCCTCTTCATTTGAATATATAAACTACTTGGGATTTATGATCTCTAGCACTGCTCTTTTTCTTGTCTCTTTTTGCTGCCACCTGCTATCTTAAAATTTGTTTGTTTCTGACTCTCAGTTAACCTTTGACATTAATTCTTTTTACTGTATCTTCAGAGACCTCAGTTAGTTCAGTTCAGTTCAGTTCAGTTCAGTTCAGTCACTCAGTCATGTCCAACTCTTTGAGACCCCATGAACCACAGCACAACAGGCCTCCCTGTCCATCACCAACTCCCGGAGCTTACTCAAACTCATGTCCATCGAGTCGGTGATGCCATCCAACCATCTCATCCTCTGTCGTCCCCTTCTCCTCCTGCCCTCAATCTTTCCCAACATCAGGGTCTTTTCAGATGAGTCGGTTCTTCGCATGTGGTGGCCAAAGTGTTGGAGTTTCAGCTTTAGCATCTGTCCTTCCAATGAATAATCAGACTGATTTCCTTTAGGATGGACTGGTTGGATCTCTTTGCAGTCCAAGGGACTCTCAAGAGTCTTCTCCAACACCACAGTTTTAAAGCATCCATTCTTTGGCGCTCAGCTTTCTTTATAATCCAACTCTCACATCCATACAAGACTACTGGAAAAACCATAGCCTTGACTAGATGGATCTTTTTTGGCAAAGTAATGTCTCTGTTTTTTAATATGCTGTCTAGGTTGGTCATGACTTTTCTTCCAATGAACAAGCATCTTTTTATTTCATGTCTTCAGTCACCATCTGCTGTGATTTTGGAGCCCGAAAAATTAAGTCTGTCACTGTTTCCACTGTTTCCCCAACTATTTGCCATGAAGTGACCTCAAGGTTACTTGAGGTTATCAACTCAAGTATATAACTTGAGGTTATCAGAGACCTCAAGGTTAGCTTATCCACAACTGAGTCTCTGGTTTCCTTGCTCTCAACTCTAATGAGCTTCACCTCCAATACACTTAAGTCATCTATTCCCTCAGCTTACTCTGTAAATCATCATTACTTGGAAGTTTTCCACTAATTAAGTATTTAATTCTTACTTCTTTACAATTACCCATCATCTGACAACATCTCCACCTTTCAACTTTATTTCTGTTATTCCTTCTATCTTTTCTTAAAGTCCATTGACACTTCTCTCCATTTTTAAAGTATAGTATTATTTTTAATGATTTCTATTTACTCTATCTTAAGTAAAACATTTTCTGGATTTTGTAATGAACAATTAAGTGTTCCAAGCACTTTATTGCTTTTGTTCTAAAGTCTATCGCTCCTTAACTAAACAGATTTTATGACTTTGATATCTGCCCAAAGGCAAGCAAAATGAGATTCTCTGCCAATATTACAGTGCACCTGGTTACCATTAGATTCTACCCAATGTATGTTAGATTAAATGGTTAGTTGACATAAACTTACACTGCTGTCTCAGCATTGCACTAAAATGAGGAGAGTTGGAGGTATAGGTGGTCTCAGCAGAAGATGTTTGATGAGAGTTCTATGTCTGATGAAGTTTATGTGTACATTTTGAAGGACCCAGTTTTGCACATCCTGGATTTTTTGGCCTGGGCACTACATGACTTACAAGTTGTGCCTGTACTTAGCCTCATTTCAATTGTTATAGGATAGTTGTACTTCCAAATCAAGGGCAATCTAGTCACTGCTATTTGCCTTAGATTAGCTGCTCTGCATTAACTTTAACCTTCTTAAAAACTTCTTTCAAAGGCTAGCGATTCAGTCAAGAAATAGAAGCTTCTGTTGGCTTACTGTCTACTTCAGTCCTTAAGGCTTACAATTCGGGGACATTAATTGAGGTTTTACATCTACCATTTTTTCTCCATCTATTTCAGAAGAAGTGACCACAGATCTGCACATTTCCTAATTTTCTTTTCTACAAGTAAAAGATTCTGGCATATGAATGGACAGTTTCTAAGTTTCAGGGCAATTTGGGGGTACTGCATGATCCTTATATTTGTTATTAATTTCAGTAGTTATCAGGATGTGGGAGAAGTGAATTTGTTTCTTTTCATTGTCATAACATATTGTTGAATTGGTTTGCTAATACAGTTGATCTTTGAGTAACAGAGTTTGAATTGCATGGATCCACTTATACAAAGATTTTTTTTCTATAGTAAATACTACAGACTGGCATGTCAGTGGTTATTGACTCTGTAAGATGTGGAACTGTAGATAGAGAGTAACAACAGTCACATATACAGAAGGGTGATTAAAAGTTACACATGAATTTTCAACTGCACTGAGGGTTGGCACCCCAATTTCTGTGTTGTTAAAAAGTCAAATGTATTTTGTTGAGGATTTTCACATCTATGTTCATCAGTGACACAGAACTGTAATTTTATTTTCCTGTAGATTTTTTGCCTGATTTTGGTATAAGTGTGAGCTGACATCATAGAATGAGTTCAAAAGTGCTTTTTCTTCTTCAATTTTCTGAAATACTTTGAGAAGAATAGTGTTAACTCCTCTTAGAAATAATTTACCTGTGCAGCCATCTGGTCCTGTGCTTTTGCTTGTTGGAAGTTTATTGTTGTTGTTCAGTTGCTAAGTCATGTCCAACTCTTTGCAACCCCATGAGCTGCAGCATACCAGGCTCACTGTCCTTTACTATCTCTTAGAGCTTGCTCAAATTCATGTCCATCGAGTTGGTGATGCTATCTAACGATCTCACCCTCTGCTGCCCTCTCCTTTTGCTTTCAATCTTTCCTAGTATCAGGGTATTTTCCAATGCTTTAGCCCCTCATATCAGGTGGCCAAAATATTGGAGCTTCAACTTCAACATCAGTCTTCCAATGAATATTCCGGGTTGATTTCCTTTACGATTGAATGGTTTGATCTCCCTGCTGTCCAAGAGACTCTCAAGACTCTTCTCCAGCACCACAAATGGAAAGTATCAATTTTTTTTTTGTGCTCAGGCATCTTTATGGTCTCTCACATTCATATATTACTACTGGAAAAATCATAGCTTTGACTAGATGGACCTTTGTGGACAAAGTAATATATATGCTTTTTATACTGACTCAATATTATTACTAGTAATTGCTATACTCATACTTTATATTTCTTCCTGATTCAGTCTTCAAACATTGTACATCTCTAGGAATTTATCCATTTTTTCTTGGTTGTCTATTTTGTTGACATATAACTGTTCATAGTAATATTTTATGGTTCTTTGTATTTCTGTAGTGTCACTCATAATTTCTCTTTCATGCATTATTTTAATTTCTTTTTTATTTATTATTTTATTTTATTTAGGTCTTTTCTCTTTTTTCTTGATGAGTCTAGCACATTTGCTTTGCTCTTCAAAGAAACAGCTCTTAGTTTCGTTGATCTTTGCTATGTGTTTACATCTCTAATTCATGTATTTTTGCTCTGATCTTTAGAATTTCTTTCCTTCTACTAACTTGAGATTTGTTTTTCTTTTTCTAGTTCCTTTAGGCATATGGTTAGGTTTATTTGAGATTTTTTTCTTGTTTCCTACAGTAGGCTGTGTCCCTATAAACTTCCCTCTTAGAACTGCTTTTGTTGAAACTCATAGATGTTGAATCATTGTGTTCCATTTTCATTTGTCTCCAGGTATTCTTTGATTTCTTAAGTGACTCACTGGATATTTAATATCATATTATTTAGCCTCCACGTGTTTGCATTTTTATTTATTTGTGTATTTTTGTATTTTTTCCTTGTAGTTAATTTCCAGTCTCATACTATTGCAGTTAGAAAAGATGAATCATATGATTTCAAACATTTTAAATGTACAGAGACTTGTTTTGTGGCCTAGCATGTGATCTGTCTGGCAGAATGTTCCATGTGCACTTGAAAAGAAAATGTATTCTGCTGCTTTTCATAGAATGTTTTGTAGATATCTATAATGTGTCATTTAAGACCAGTGTTTCCTTATTGATTTTCAGTCTGGATGACCTGTCCATTGATTTAAATAAGATTTAAGGTCCTCTGGAAGTTCATGTTTCACGTATTGCTGAAATCTGGCTTAGAGAATTTTGATCACTACTTTACTAGTATATGAGATGAATGCAATTGTGTGGTACTTTGAGCATTCTTTGGCATTGCCTTTCTTTGGGATTGAAATGAAAACTGACATTTTCCAGTCCTGTGGTCATTGCTGCATTTTCAAAATTTCCTTGCATATTGAGTGCAGCACTTTCACGGTATTATCTCTTAGCTTAGCTTGTCTGTAAAGCTCTTTACCCTCTGAATCTGAATGATAGCCTTGCTGAGCATGTTATTCTTGATTATAGATTTTTTTTCCTTTTTTCAATTAGAATATATCAAGCCACTCCTTTCTGACCTGCAAAATTTCTGCTGAAAATTCAACTTATAGTTTTGTAGGAGTGTCCTTATCTATAACTAGCAGTTTTTCCCTTGCTTCTTTTAAAATTCGCCCTTTAAGTTTTGGAATTTTAATTATAGTGTTTCTTGACATGTGTCTCTTTGGGTTCATATTGTTTGGGACTTTCTGTGTTTCCTGGATCTGAATGTATGTCTCCCTCCTCAGGTTAGGGGAAGTTTTTAGCTGTCAAATTCTTTCTTCAAAGAAGTTCTCTACTTTCACTCTCTCTTCTCCTTCTGGGATCTTTAATATAAATATTAGTTCACTTGATGTTGGCCCAGAGATCTCTTAAAGTACCCTCATTTTTATTTATTTATATATTTATTTTTCTGTTCAGTCTGAGCAATTTTTACTACTCATTTACCAGTTTATAGTTCCATTCTTCTGTATCATGTAATCTACTGTTTTAATCTAATGTAATACACTTCCCCATGTAACTTTTTACTTCAGTTATTACATTATTCAGTTCTGTTTGGTTCTTCTTTATGTTTTCTCTTTATTAAACTTCTCACTTTGTGTATCCATTTTTCTCCTTAGTTCATTAAACGTTTTTAAGATCACTGTCTTGAACTCTTTATGTTAGGCTGCTTATTTTCACTTTGCTTAGTTCTTCTTTTGGGACTTTATCTTTTTCCTTCATTTGCAACATATTCCTCTGTCATTTTATTTTGCCTAATTCTCTGTTTTTATTTTTATGTATTAGGTAAGTTGGTTGTGCTTCCTGATGTTGGAGAAGTGGCTTTATACAGGTCACATCATTTGAGTCCTAGTATCACACTACCCTCTAGCAGTATATGGTCTAGTCTAGTGGTATCCTATATGTGGACTGCATTGGCCCTTCTGGTTTCATGGGGCCAACTAACATAGGTGTGCTGGTAGGTGAGGCTAGGCTCTGGTTTGGTTAGTTACCAGGCCTTGAGTTGTGCTGAGGTTGCTGGCTTACTGATGGGCAGAGCTTGGTCCTCTCACAGCTGGCTATAGTCCTGGGGGGGGTCCCAGGATTGATGATGGCCTGCTGATAAGGCAGAGCCAGGTCATATAGCTGCAGGAACATAAATAATATACTTTTACTTTTCAAATAAATTGCCATCTTTTCAAGGACTTTTGTTCTACTACCCTTTCATCTCTAAAATTTTTATATTGAACTTAGTCTGATTATAATTAAAAAGTGACAGAAGAACCCTGGAGAAAACAATGATTTTTAAATGCAGATGCACATATTTACATACAAACACAATTTAACTAGAGAAACTGGAATAAGATGTGGATTGAAGCACTTTCAATATCCTCATTGTGATAATTACACTATATTTTTTCAATTTACTCCCACTGGATGAAACTAGGTACAGGATACATGGAATATATTCGTATTAACTCATAACTATATAGGGATTTATACACATAACAGAGTTATCTCAAAATAAAAGTTTAATTAAATTTTAAATATCTAAATAAAACCTGTTCTAGTGTGAAAAAATGAATAATACATCAAAATTATGATTTTCTTTATAAAGATTTGTACATGTCTGTATATATACACATGTATATAATACATAAATGTACTGCAATAGAAATGATTCATCATTTTGATAATTTAATATCAATTTTTGGCTTAAGTTCTCAACTTGACAGGATGATTTCTCTTAAAAATTATTAAGGGGATAATTTTTATTTTTATAAATAAATTCACAAATAATTTTTTACAAATATATTTATGAAGAAATCTCTGTTTTTATATATTTTAAGACAGATAACTTGATAACAGTGAGTTTGAGTGTCATAAGTTTTATGTTTGTTGAATCTGGAATAGTTTACACAACTTGTTCTCTCTATTGAACTCATTTATAAATGTCTACTCGTGAAACTGAATAGCATTGCTTTCACAGTTACTCTCATCTAGGTATAATCCTATTCTTTGCAGCAAATATTATTGATTTCTCACATAACCATGCTATTATTTATATGTATCTGGACATTTGATAGATTATTAGTCATCAAATAAAGAATATAAAGACTTTGAATAAATGGATAAGTCAGGATTTTAAAATTAAAAAAATGCCATAATTTAAATGTGTCTATTTCTGTATCCTTTAAAACAGACCAATTACAAATATATTGAATATCCCATAACTAATGTCAAATTAGATGTATTAGAGTAATATTAATTACTACATGTCTCTATCAGGGTCCTGATAGGAAGTGAGTGTAAAAATAAAACAGAATAATTTGCAGATGGTATAATAATCATTTCTAAAGGATGTAGAGAAATCAAAATGATATTGCATTAATTTGGGGCTAATAATTTTGAGGCTATGTATCCCTCTTAGGCATCAAAAGATCAGGGACCAAAGAGAAGGATTGGCTAGTGCAGCCTGCTAACAGGAATGCAGCCAGTCCTGGATGACTTTTGGGGAAGGTGCCAGAGGTACCTTATCCTCCTTCCCTTATTGACATTTCTTAACTGTGCCGCTTTGGCTGAATCCAACTGGAAGTCAGAAGACAAGAGAAACAGTCAATTCAATCAATATAGGTCAATTTCCTGAGGTAATGTGGGCTGAGAATGATGAGGCCTGAGTCTTGAGATGCCGAACTCGTAGCATGTTTTATATCTAATAAAATAGCAATATCTTTACTCAGTAGAAATCTAGAGCCATTTGATACAGACCATTTAAACTTACGTGAAATATTCACAGCAAAACAAAACAAAAACTGTCCAACTAGGATGGACAAATCCAATTTCCTTAAACTTGAAATATCCACTCTCCCTAGCTTCCCCCTCCTCCCCAACACAATAAAAATGATGCAGTCACACTAATGTGCTTGGGGTTCATTCAGTATGCTATAGAACATTACTAATTCATTCACTACTAAAGTCATTCAATGGACTTTAATTGAGCACCTTCTATGTGCCTGGAATTATATTAGGTATTGGGACACAAAGATGAATAAGCCTACATCTCCAATTACACATATCTCAACTAGAGCAGTATTTCTTATTCTTTCACATGTTGTCTGTGAAAGATTTTCCCCCTTCTCATGACATTCATCTTTTTTTTTTTTATAAGAGTACTGACTACTTGCCTTGATCCTTAAGTTGCACTTTAAATCTACTCCCTTTTCATAGGCATTTGCATTGAGTTCTCTGCTCTTTTCTATTTCTTCGGATTAGACTGAGTGACAATGGAACACACAGAAACATATTAACATGGTGGGCCAATGAATCACAGGCAAAGCTAGTGTACTGCCTTTAGAGTTTTAACAGACAGGCAAAAGAGAAGCAAATGTCCAGGGTCTTGCTGATTTGTCAGTATTGGCTTACTTCAGCTCAATCTTCCATTTATCCTTTCCTTTGCAGACTGTGGTCACTACTAAAGTTACCCTATTAACCCTATTAGTGTAACTCTTTATGTTTGTTCTCATGATTTCTATTATTTTGATAAAATTTTGTTATGATTTTTTTTTTTTTATTAAAGTCCATCCCTCCTACATGTGACACTTACTCAATTCCTGTGTGTAGTGGTCCCCAGTAAAACCAGCTTGGACTGATGGAAATAGTTTTAGAAAGCAACAATTTGGTAGGAGGGCTGGTGCCTAGTAAAATTACTTTCTATGGACCTGTTTCTTGTGAACAGGTGTAAATGAATCATTTTAATGGAAATGACAGCAGGATAGTTTCAGATTGAGAGAGTTGATCATTCTGCCCACTTGCCAAGTCTATGACACAAATTGGGAAGATGAGCTCTAAATCTTACCTTCTATGATAATTTATGAATCTTTTATTATGCCTGCTACCCTCACCAATCACTGGTCATTGCAATCTAAATAAAATTCCAAGTAAACACATTATATTTCTTTATACTGATATCCCCATTCTTCTTCAGGCTAAAATCCAGACTGGTCACAGACTGGTCCTCAAAACTCACTCCTTGTTTGTCCCCAAACAAGGGGACAAATTGCCAAATTCACTGTAAGATTCTAAGATTTCTATCCTATTCACACTCTTATGACTTTTCACATGTCCTTTGCTTTAGCTAGAATATCTTCTCCTCTAAGACTAAGTGCCTAAAACCAGCATAAATTGCAAAAATGAGTCAAGTCCTGCCTCCTCTCTAACAATCCCCTTATTTTGTAAACATGTTGTGATATCTTCTCCCTTTAGTGTTCTCATTGTAATCATTACATACCTTCATGAAATACTTTTTTTTTTTTTTTCCTGCATGGGTGTTTATATTTCTCTTATACCAGTCTCCATATTATAATTTTTGCAGCTTTATTCTTTTATCTTGATATTACTTTTTTCATAAGGATGCGACTTATCTTTTTATCTTTATTGTTCTCATAGGAATAGAAATTATTAGGCACCAAATAAATACTTGCTGAATAATTATATTTGCTAGGAAGTTTCTGGAACATCCAGAAAAATGGTATTGCTAAAAAGTATAATAATTCTGTTTCCTCATCACTATTCATAGAGAAATTATGTGCATAGTTTATATACTCCAGTTATTTTATTGAAAAATTAGCTGAGGTAGGAAAAGTATGAATAATTTAGTTTCTATTATTCTAGTATATCTTGCCTTCTCAAGAAAGGAAAGGAAAGAGAATATAACAGAAACAAAGCAAAACTCATTTGGAATTTTGTATTGATTCTTCTTTTTGTGGAAGATATTAACATGACTATTTTACGGAGTTTATATACAAATAAATTTGGTCTAAGGAAGAATAATAATTTAAACACAAAGTTTCAGATGTTTGTTCTAATCGTAAAAGCATAATGAAATTCATAAATCAGTAGTGTGCCAGCTTTTAGATACCCTTATTTTCCCTGTTAGTACTTTTCAAAATTTTCTGCCTCTTGTTTAAATCAATAACATCTGCTTTTAAGGCTCACAGATCTTTCATTTCAGAGATATCTCCTGTTTACTCTTAAGAAATATAGTGATTGAAAAAATGGATATATAGCCATCAGATTAAGGAATACCATTCTTAAAGTAAAGTAAAAGAACCTATTTTTATGAATGATTTTCCTGTAGTTAACCTTAGAGAAATCACACTACTACTTAGGTAAAAATAGATAAAGATGAAAAAAACAAAAAAATCTAACTTTCTATGTTGGATTATCTATATAATATTGAATATACAAAAACATTAAATATTATAATGTCTATTTCCCGTTACATTCTAATACTGAGAGCTCAGTAATACATTAACTCAATAAAAACATAAGCAGTGTGACTAAAATATATAAATAATACAACAAAAATGAATTATTTTTTACATCATATGGGTAATAGAAATAGGAAAAGGCAAACCACAGAATGGGAGAAAATATATGAAAATTCTTATTCAGAGCATATAAATAACAAGCACAAATTAATTGGAAAAGAAAATTGGTATGCAATTTTATAATTGTTTAAAAACCTTGAACAGATAATTCACATATGAGAACATTCAAATGGACAAGAATTATATATGAAAATATTTAACATCATTATACATATAAAAAAAGTACAGTTTAAAACCACAGTGAGAGAAAACTATAGGCCTGCATACTGCTTTACCCATCTAGTCTTCAATTATATATGCAAGATCATGGATATCCACATAAGTAAAATTAATTCGGGCATATCTTTTAAAAGGGGGCATTTTAATAGTCAAAAGTATACCTCAATTCAATAAAGCAAAAACAATACGAATCAAAATAACTTGAAACGTCAGAGAAATAAATATATCCGTGTAATTGGAACACATTCTGAGAGGTTTTCCAATAATTTGTAGAGGGTAAGCCATATGTATTGATATTCACTTTATTTATACGTCCTTTAATGTCTTTTTTGTATTTTTAAGATTTAAATTTTTTCCAGCCAAAGTTGGAGATGCTCTATACAGTCAGCAAAAAAAGACCAGGAGCTGACTCTGGCTCAGATCATGAACTCCTTATTGCCAAGTTCAGACTTAAGGTGAAGAAAGTGGGGAAAACCACTAGACCATTCAGGTATGACCTAAATCAAATCCCTTATGATTGTACAGTGGAAATGAGAAATAGATTTAAGGGACTAGATCTGATAGACAAAGTGCCTGATGAACTATGGACAGAGGTTCCTGACATTGTACAGGAGACAGGGATCAAGACCATCCCAAAGAAAAAGAAATGCAAAAAAGCAAAATGGCTGTCTCAGGAGGCCTTACAAATAGTTGTGAAAAGAAGATAAGTGAAAAGCAAAGGAGAAAAGGAAAGATATATCCATTTGAATGCAGAGTTCCAAAGAATAGCAAGGAGAGATAAGAAAGCATTCCTCAGCTATCAATGCAAAGAAATAGAGGAAAACAATAGAATGGGAAAGACTAGAGATCTCTTCTGGAGAAGGCAATGACACCCCACTTCAGTACTCTTGCCTGGAAAATCCCATGGACAGAGGAGCCTGGTAGGCTACAGTCCATGGGGTCGCTAAGAGTCAGACACGACTGAGCTACTTCACTTTAACTTTTCCCTTTCATGCACTGGAGAAGGAAATGGCAACCCACTCCAGTATTCTTGCCTGGAGAATCCCAGGGATGGCGGAGCCTGGTGGGCTGCTGTCTATGGGGTCGTACAGAGTCGGACACGACTGAAGTGACTTAGCAGCAGCAGCAGCAGAGATCTCTTCGAGAAAATGAGAGCTACCAAGGGAACATTTCATGAAAAGATGGGCTCAATAAAGGACAGAAATGGTATGGGCCTAACAGAAGCAAAAGATATTAAGAAGAGGTGGCAAGAATACACAGAAGAACTGTACAGAAAAAGATCTTCATGACCCAGATAATCACAATGGTGTGATCTAGTGGAGGTGATGGAATTCCAGTTGAGCTATTTCAAAACCTAAAAGCTCATGCTGTGAAAGTGCTGCACTCAATATGTCAGAAAATGTGGAAAACTCAGCAGTGGCCACAGGACTGGAAAAGGTCAGTCTTCATTCCAATCCCAAAGAAAGGCCATGCCAAAGAATGCTCAAACTACCGCACAATTGCACTCATCTCACACGCTAGTAAAGTAATGCTCAAAATTCTCCAGGCAGGCTTCAGTAATACATGAACTGTGAACTTCCAGATGTTCAAACTGGTTTTAGAAAAGGCAGAGGAACCAGAGATCAAATTGCCAACATACGCTGGATCATCGAAAAAGCAAGAGAGTTCCAGAAAAACATCTATTTCTGCTTTATTGACTATGCCAAAGCCTTTGACTGTGTGGATCACAATAAACTGTGGAAAATTCTGAAAGAGATTGCAATGCCAGGCCACCTGACTTGGCTCTTGAGAAATCTGTATGCAGGTCAGGAAGCAACAGTTAGAACTGGACATGGAACAACAGACTGGTTCCAAATAGCAAAAGGAGTACGTCAAGGCTGTATATTGTCACCCTGCTTATTTAACTTATATGCAGAGTACATCATGAGAAACGCTGGGCTGGAAGAAGCACAAGCTGGAATCAAGACTTCCAGGAGAAATATCAATAACCTCAGATATGCAGATGACACCACACTTATGGCAGAAAGTGAAGAAGAACTAAAGAGCCTCTTGATGAAAGTGAAAGAGGAGAGTGAAAAAGTTGGCTTAAAGCTCAACATTCAGAAAACTAAGATCACGGCTTCCAGTCCCATCACTTCACGGCAAACAGATGGAGAAACAGTGGAAACAGTGACAGACTTTATTTTGGGTGGCTCCAAAATCACTGCAGATGCTGATTGCAGCCATGAAATTAAAATACACTTGCTCGGGGGTGGGAGGCGGGGGAAAAAAAAAATACACTTACTCTTTGGAAGGAAAGTTATGACCGACCTAGACAGTATATTAAAAAGCAGAGACATTAGTTTGTCAACAAAGGTCCGTCTAGTCGAGGCTATGGTTTTTCCAGTAGTCATGTATGGATATGACAGTTGGAATATAAAGAAAGCCGAGCGCCAAAGAATTGATGCTTTTGAACTGTGGTGTTGGAGAGAACTCTTGAGAGTCCCTTGGACTGCAAGGAGATCCAACCAATCCATCCTAAAGGAGATCAGTCCTGGGTGTTCATTGGAAGGACTGATGTTGAAGGTGAAACTCTGATACTTCGGCCACCTGATGCAAAGAGCTGACTCATTGGAACAGACCCTGATGCTGGGAAAGATTGACAGCAGGAGGAGAAGGGGACGACAGAGGATGAGATGGTTGGATGGCATCACCAACTCGATGGACATGGGTTTGGGTGGACTCCGGGAGTTGGTGATGGACAGGGAGGCCTGGAGGTGTTGCAGTTCATGGGGTCACAAAGAGTCCAACACGACTTAGCGACTGAACTGAACTGAAGGTTTAAATAAAGATTTTCCTTTTAATGACAGTTAAACCTGCCTGATTACTCGTTGGTTATAGAGTGAAAGAAAACACAGTGATGATTTAGAGGCAGATCTCTTTAAACGAAGAAGGAAGAAGGTAAATAGGAAAGAAGGAAGGGAGAAATGGAAGAAACAGAAGAAGGGATGGGTGGAAAGGAAAGAAGAGTTTTCACCATGCTAAATCTATGTTAATGAGTGTTTTGAGCTTGGATTTCATCATCTGTAATAATATACACCTTGGACAGAAAATCAAATTCAGTTACTATCTATTTCTCTGAAGCACTGCTATATTCTAAATAATTAGTTCTCTATTTAGATGCTACAGACTTTGTAGGAGGTCTATTTTAATTCTTAGGTATGTTTATTAATGTAAGATTTGGGTTAAGAATTAATGTGTATTTTCTTAAAGAAAAAGAGAGTAAACTGTGTATTAATGCCCAAAGTCCTTGCAATTCATCTTCCAAAGTATATTTAAACTAACAATAAAGTGAAAAGCATTTTAGTAATTATTATACAAATTAAAAAAAAACAGGGTTTGACGGTTTCAGAAAAGTAAAATACCACATTCAAAAATACCACTTTCTGTATTTTTTCCTTTTGCATTCTCTGACAATTTATTAACCAGACATTAAAATAAGGTTTCAAAATTCATTTGGCCACAGAAGAATACTCACATATGTATCACTGTGTTAAGTATCTGTGATGACTATGTTGGAAAATAATTATAATAACCAGAAATCAAGAACTAGAATGTACACAAGAAACCAATTTTATTCTACTAAAAGCAAATACATTCTAAACTAGTAAAAGTTTTCTCTGACAATAGATAACTTTGAAATGTCATCAGTAGCTTTGACTAGTCTACTATCAAATTTTTAAAAGAATCAGATTTAGATATGTAACTGTCTCGTAAGATTACTGAATTCTAATATCGAGGTTCACTTACTTTCAAAGTGTTCCAATTATCCTTAAACTGTCATTAATATACCACCTGTTACAGTGGCTAGCTTTTCTTTTCCTTTATGTTCTTGCTCTAAAACTAATATGAAACCAACCATCTTTATGTTTTCAGAATATATTGCAATCCTCTAGTATGAGTTGTATCCTTCCAGACAACTGGTCTTGTCAATTGGTGATATCCTGTCCTGTTTGTTATGGGAATTGGGCTATTTAGATATTTCTGGGAACATTAATTTTTTCCTTTTAACTATATCCCATCCTCTTGTTTCCCCATTTCTATCAGTTATAACTGCAGCCAAACTATTCTGTTTAAAGCCTCTCATCTCTTAGGAGCTGTCATCTTTCAAGTCTTACATTATGGATCTTTTCCTGGACCTACTGAACTCTGCCGCTTAAGGTGCCCTATTTGACTCTGGCTCTTCCCACATCATCAGCACAAGCTGATCTGTCAATTTCTGTGAGAATTCCTGTAACTTCTGTTTAACCCACTTTATCCATCTTGATCTCACTTAAATGCAAGGTATGAACACCTCTACTAGATTCCTCTATCTTCTGGGAAATATCTTTTTAAACACATTTTCTGGATTCAGTTCAGTTCAGTTCAGTTCAGTCGCTCAGTCGTGTTGGACTCTTTGCGACCCCATGAATTGCAGCACGCCAGGCCTCCCTGTCCATCACCAACTCCCGGAGTCTACCCAAACCCATGTCCATCGAGTCGGTGATGCCATCCAACCATCTCATCCTCTGTCGTCCCCTTCTCCTCCTGCCCTCAATCCTACACAGCATTAGGGTCTTTTCCAATGAGTCAACCCTTCTCATGAGGTGCCCAAAGTATTAGAGTTTCAGCTTCAACATCAGACCTTCCAATGAACACCAAGGATTGATCTCTTTTAGGATGGATTGATTGGATCTCCTTGCAGTCCAAGGGACTCTCAAGAGTCTTCGCCAACACCACAGTTCAAAAGCATCAATTCTTCGGCACTCAGCTTTCTTCACCGTCCAACTCTCACATCCATACATGACCACTGGAAAAGCCAGAGCCTTGACTAGACGGACTTTTGTTGGCAAAGTAATGTCTCTGCTTTTAAACGTGCTATCTAGGTTGGCCATAACCTTCCTTCCAAGGAGTAAGCGTCTTTTAATTTCATGGCTGCAGTCACCATCTGCAGTGATTTTGGACCCAAAAAAATAAAGTCTGACACCGTTTCCACTGTTTCCCCATGTATTTCCCATGAATTGATGGGACCAGATGCCATGATCTTAGTTTTCTGAAAGTTGAGCTTTAAGCCAACTTTTTCACTCTCCTCTTTCACCTTCATCAAGAGGCTCTTTAGTTCTTCTTCACTTTCTGCCATAAGGGTGGTGTCATCCACATATCTGAGGTTATTGATATTTCTCCTGGAAATCTTGATTCCAGCTTGTGTTTCTTCCAGCCCAGCGTTTCTCATGATGTACTCTGCATATAAGTTAAATAAGCAGGGTGACAATATACAGCCTTGACGTACTCCTTTTCCTATTTGGAACCAGTCTGTTGTTCCATGTCCAGTTCTAACTGTTGCTTCCTGACCTGCATACAGGTTTCTCAAGAGACAGGTCAGATGGTCTGGTATTCCCATCTCTTTCAGAATTTTCCACAGTTTATTGTGATCCACACAGTCAAAGGCTTTGGCATAGTCAATAAAGCAGAAATAGATGTTTTTCTGGAACTCTCTTGCTTTTTCACTGATCCAGCGGATATTGGCAATTTGATCTCTGGTTCCTCTGCCTTTTCTAAAACCAGCTTGAACATCTGGAAGTTCACGGTTCATGTATTGCTGAAGCCTGGCTTGGAGAATTTTGAGCATTACTTTACTAGCATGTGAGATGAGTGCAATTGTGCGGTAGTTTGAGCATTCTTTGGCATTGGCTTTCTTTGGGATTGGAATGAAGACTGACCTCTTCCAGTCCTGTGGCCACTGCTGAGTTTTCCAGATTTGCTGGCATATCGAGTGCAGCACTTTCACAGCATCACCTTTGAGGATTTGAAATAGCTCAACTGGAATCCCATCACCTCCACTAGCTTTGTTGGTAGTGATGCTTTCTAAGGCCCACTTTACTTCACATTCCAGGATATCTGGCTCTAGGTGAGTCGTGATTATCTGGGTCGTGAAGATCTTTTTTGTGCAGTTCTTCTGTGTATTCTTGCCACCTCTTCTTAATATCTTCTGCTTCTGTTAGGTCCATACCATTTCTGTCCTTTGTTGAGCCCATCTTTGCATGAAATGTTCCTTTGGTATCTCTAATTTTCTTGAAGAGATCTCTAGTCTTTCCCAATCTGTTGTTTTCCTCTATTTCTTTGCACTGATTGTTGAGGAAGGCTTTCTTATCTCTCCTTGCTATTCTTTGGAACTCTGCTTTCAGATGGGAATATCTTTCCTTTTCTCCTTTGCTTTTCGCTTCTCTTCTCTTCCAAGCTATCTGTGAGGCCTCCTCAGACAGCCATTTTGCTTTTTTGCATTTCTTTTCCATGGGGATTTTCTTGATCCCTGTCTCCTGTACAATGTCACGAACCTCTGTTCATAGTTCATCAGGCACATTGTCTATCAGGTCTAGACCCTTAAATCTATTTGTCACTTCCACGGTATACTCATAAGGGATTTGATCTAGGTTGTACCTGAATGATCTAGTGGTTTTCCCTACTTTCTTCAATTTAAGTCTGAATTTGGCAATAAGCAGTTCATGATCTGAGCCACAGTCAGCTTCTGGTCTTGTTTTTGCTGACTGTATAGAGCTTCTCCATCTTTGGCTGCGAAGAATATAATCAATCTGATTTCGGTGTTGACCATCTGGTGATGTCCACGTGTAGAGTCTTCTCTTGTGTTGTTGGAATAGGGTGTTTGCTATTACCAGTGCGTTCTCGTGGCAAAACTCTATTAGCCTTTGCCCTGCTTCATTCTGTACTCCAAGGCCAAACTTGCCTGTTACGCCAGGTGTTTCTTGACTTCCTACTTTTGCATTCCAGTCCCCTATAATGAAAAGGACATCTTTTTTGGGTGTTAGTTCTAAAAGGTCTTGTAGGTCTTCATAGAATCGTTCAACTTCAGCTTCTTCGGCATTAGTGGTTGGGGCATAGACTTGGATTACCGTGATATTGAATGGTTTGCCTTGGAAACGAACAGAGATCATTCTATCATTTTTGAGATTGCATCCAAGTACTGCATTTTCTGGATTAGTTATTATTTTTTCTTTCTTTCTTTTTTCTCTCATAGGCCTGGGCAATATATTTCAATTCATATGCCATCAGTTCTAATTTTCCAATACAGATTTTTTTTCTCTATTATTCCTTTTTCTACATCATTTGTAATACACTTAGCCTCCAGCAATTCATCCAAATCACTGTTTAAGTGTTCCACTAATTCATAGCTCCACTGGTTTCTGTTTCAGAAAAGCAAGTCTTTTTAGCCTATATTTCTCTAGATCTCTGGAGACCTCGGCTCTCCAGATCTCAGGGTGTAGTTTGTCATGAAACCTAAGTTCTCTCATGGGTCCAAGAAAAGTTATTAATTTTTAGTTTTTCTGGCTTTGCCTTTTGTATAAATGGCAGTGACGTCCTGAAAACTTATATTTCAAGTTAAAACTAGAGATCTTTGCTTTAATTTTTAATCTTTCTGGTTAATTTTGATATTTTTTACCTCATTTATTTGGTTGACCTTTTACTTAAATATTTAATAGATGGTTATTTTATATTTTATATGTGAACGTTTAGATTATTTGGTGTCTAGATATGCTGTTTGCCATGTTTTATTCTGGAAAATTAAGTACCAAGTTCTATTAAAGCTGCTTTCCTCTGGAGGAAATTTCAGTTTGATTCTGCTAGGTTAGTAGGTAATACTTTCACTTAATGTCTTTTCCTGGGTTTTCCCCAGTCTTAGGATACTAGATATTTTATCCCTAGAAACATGTAAAAATAAACTAACAATACTTATTCTCAAATGGGACTTTTATTTCCATTTTCTAGTGAGAGCAAATCAGACATTTTCCTCATGATATTTTTTTCTCTTCCATTCCATTTTACTTTAATTTTTATTTGATCTTATTTCACCCTGTAGTTTCACTGAAGTTTGTAGCCACCACAAAGGACTTCTTTTAGGTTCAACTGTTAATCCCTAAAGATTTAGACTGTACATCCCTCAAGATTTATGTTCCCAGAAGTTTTTTTTTTTTCCCCAGAATATTCTTTGTCTCTGATTTTGCTTTATAGTCTTGTTTCTGATATTTATTTTGATGAGCCTTTTAGTGATTTTCTCAGCAATATATTTTAAATGTTAAACTGTTTTTTTTTTGTAAAAACCTATATAGTGTGCATCAGAATGGCCTTTCTTAATAATCTAGTCTATAACTCTGCTAGAAGCTGAATAATTCATTCATTCTCCAACTCCCTCTAACTGACTTCTTTGTTTTTAATTACAATGAATATGTCCTGGTCAAGGTAACCAATGATATTCTCTGATGACAACTGCTTTGGCTACTTGACTTTCTTTCTCTTTAAAATCATCCTTTCATCAGCATTCTGCACAGTTGATCTTGCCTCTCCTTTTGAAATGCTCTCTTTTTCATTTGCCTGGGTAATAATTTTCCACCTATTCTAGGCAAATATCTTGATTGTCACTATGTTTCTTATTAAAAAGGGGGAGGAGGAAGGAATGAAGGGCTGAAAACTTATAAATTTTCATTTGATTTTTCTCCTTCATCTAAAGCCATTATATACTTTTCCTTCTCCATGAAAGTCTTCCCCATTCCATACTATTTCAATTCTCTTAATTTTATTGCACATTTTGACAGTATCAATGTATTTTCACAATAAATTTTTGCTGAACTTTTCATATGAATTATTCCTGAATCAAACACATTTTAAAGACCCTAAAAGCAGGAATCTTTATGTTCATAAACAGCATATCTCTCAACTACAAAATTCAGCCCAGTGCATAGTCATAAAGCTATATTTGTATTCTAAGTTAAAGGTAATTAATCTAAGAGCATGGCACATGCTTGTTACCCCCAAAATTGTCAGACTCTACAATGGCCTTCTATTTTGCTTAGGGAGTCCAAGAAGTGCCACAAAATCCACACCCCCACTCTCTTAATATCTCTTATATCATCTGTTGATTTTGTCCTCGCTTCACATCAACCTCTATATAACAGGCTATATTGCCGTTCCTTGAACACGCTGTGTGTGCTTACGCTTCATAGATGTTTGCGGTTGCTGATTTCTTTATCTTCTATTTTTCCTTCATATATTAAAATGGCTTTCTTTTATATCACTTTTTCTAGTTTTCATTTCAATGTTAACTTATTTCTGACTACACATTTTAAAACTGTATCTTTTCCCAAAACTTTGTATCCCGTTTTCTTCTGAGATTTATTTATTTAGTGTACATCATCATATAATAGTTTATAACTTTTAACTAATTTATTGTTTTATTGTATTTTCTCAAGGAGAATGAATGATCTAAGAGAGCAAATCACTTGTTTATTAAGTTCCTGACATATATCCTAAAACACAGTTAGAGTTCAATAAATATATATTAAATACATAAGTGAATTAAGAGGTAAACTGTGTTTATCATCTTGAATATAGTGGCAATTTGTTTTGTTTTTTTTTCCTGTGATTAACTTCCTCACATTCCTCACTTAGGAAATTTGGTAAGAAACTGAGTCTGATTCCTGCTTAGAAGATCAGTTTAACAGACTGACTTTCAGGGCCTCCTATGCAGCTTGATGCATAACCAGCTTGACACATCATCAGCTACATACTTGAATTTGAATTATGAGTTAGGGATCCAAGTGAGACAGCAGGGACACATGAAAATGTATGAAAATGTGATGATACTAACATTCAGTTTATTGGAGAACCGGGATTAAGGTCTCCAGTGGCAGATTCTCTTGTTCAGTACTTGTGTGAAACCACGGTATTTAGTATCAGCAGCAACTTGGCAGTTCTCATCTGTCTATACATTATGCTGTGGGTAGATTCTGGCTGCTGCTTGATTCTATGATTGTGCTTTTTCCCAGGCTTGGCATCACCCTTAAACAGTAGATATAGACACAACAGACAACAGTAATTATATTTTCCAACAACCTGCTGCAATCCTAATGCAAGCCCCATTAACCTGAGTTGATGTAAGCGCCTCTTACCTGGGTTTCCTTCCTGCCTCAAACTTTCACAACCATTTTCTCCCTTTCTTCACTCAATTTTCAATTCATCTTCAAGAAGGTTATTAAATAGCATTTAATATATAAAGAAACATAGCTTTAATTTACTCACTCCTTTTAATTCTAGTCCACAGTTTTTTGAGTTTTTTTTTTTTTTGAGACTTTAAGCCTCTCAATTAAAATATAGGTGTTCTCTCCCACTGAATGTGTATAGTCCTATACTCAGAAAACATTTATATGTAATACATTGCAAGGCAAATGTATTCCTGAAATTCATTATATTTTTAAATATACTTCAATTTTAGAGCAATTTTAGGTTCACAGCAAAGCTGAATGGAAAGTAGAGTTCCTATATACCTGGCACAATCTCCTACACAATGAATATCACACACCACAGTGATATAATTGTTATAATCATGACACTATATTGTCACATCATTACCACCCAAAGTCCATAGTTTCCATTAGAGTTCACTCCTGGTGATGTACATTCTATGGATTGGACATGTATAAGATGACATGTGGCCATCGATAAAGTATCATATAAAGCAGTTTCATTACCCTAAAAGTCTTTCATGCTCTGCCTATTTATCTCATTCACTACCTTTCACTTTTAATTCAACTTTTTCCCCTGACTCACAATGTTATAACTGTTTTACAGTATTGATTGAAGGGGCAAAAGGTTTAAATTCATTCTGAGCTCTCCTACCTCACTTGAACACTGTAGATTTAGCCTATATCTATGAAAATAACACCTATTTCATGACTGAAAGGTAGTATTTTCATATCGAACTTGAACTCTCAGAACTGGTTTGAAGAAAAGTACTCACAATGTGCTTTACAATAAAAGGATATTATCACAGCAAAATAGAATTATGTAAAAAACTATATTACTGAATTTATGTTGCAAAGTTTTACTTTGTCTTCAAATAATTGCATCCATGTTTGATATACAACAGCATTTGATTCTATTTATATCAGCAAAGAAAGAATTATGAAATTTGTAGCAGTTCTACATTGACACAATAATGCTTACTGAAAATGACCTCAGAAAACCTCAGGGGTATACATTTGGCATACAAATCTCATGCATATGGAGATCGAGACTGGGCTCTGCTGATACAAGTTCACCCTGCAACATGTCTCTTAACCTCCTCCTGGGACTAAGTAAGTAGTCTAGGTAGTTTTTGTTTGTTTGTTTGTTTTTAACCTAGAGATTGCAAAGGTGTAAGAAAGTATGTAGAAACAAACTAACGATCTTCAAAATTGTCTTATAACTGTCGGAAGCTAAAGCCCAAGAGAAGAGCACCACAAAGCTGTGTGACAGATGGCATGGGCAAAGGGAAAAATGAGGGATGAGAACAGTAATGCATACCTAAGTATGAATTCAGCTTAGTTACATTTAGCATAAATCCATACTTAAATGATACATAAATGCTTAGTCGCTCAGTCATGTCTGGCTCTTTGCGACCCTATGGACTGTAGCCCGCCAGACTCCTCTGTCTGTGGGGATGCTCCAGGCAAGAATACTGGAATAGGTTGCCATGCCCTCATCCAGGGGATCTTCCCAACCCAGGGATGCAACCCAGGTCTCCCACATTGCAGGAGGATTCTTTACTGTCTGAGCCACCAAGGAAGTCCTAAGTGACATAAGTTTATGTCAAAGTACATACATAGATACTTAAGAAGTATATCTAAGTGTTTGCAGAATTACCTACAGTTGCATTTAAAAGGCTCTTAAATAGTCCAGTCGTAACAGGAGCTTGTAGAAATACTTTATCTAGCACTAGGAAGTTTGTCTAATTGTCTACCTTCATTCCCTTCTTGTTGAGTGACAATCTAGTTTTAAAAATGAATTTTAAAAGTATCAGTTATAGTTTAAAAACTGACTTTAAGGTATAATGTTTTCCCTTGAATAAAGTAGGCCAGCCATACAAAAACTTATCTTTTTCTGAAAGTGAGTTTTCTAAAAAAAAAAAAAAAAAAAAAAAAATCATAAATCTAATCAAATATTTAAAAATATTTGTGCAAGTAAAGAAAATGTTTGTTTAGTAGAGAAGAACTGAATTTTCTGTTTTCATTTCTTGACAAAATATCTTGAAAATGCTTAGTCTCCAATGGTGACAATTTTATTTCAATAAACAAGATAATTTGAGGATCTCTAAGCCAGTGCTTGCCAATTTTAAAGGATAAAATTTACAGAGACATCTGAGCTTATTTCTGCATAAAAGTAGCAAAATCACATGCATTAAAAAGCATCCCTGTGGCTATGACTATAATCAAAGAACCAAGACTTTGAATTCGAATTCAAAGTTTTTCTAAGAAAAAATATTTACCTCTTTAAAGAGGCACTAGCCTCAACAATTAGGAATTCTACTTTGCTGATATCAGCAAGTATACACAAGAGTTGAAAATTAATTGCTGGCTGAAATCAAAATAGTAAAATTATACAACTGTATGGTGAATAAAGGTCAGAGTTGAACTTTTCTTTTTTCCCCATGGGATGCTTCAACATATGTAATATAAAGCATAGCTAGTATAGGGTTGATAGAATACTTGTTAAAATAATCTGTTTCAACTATCTTCCACTGCTTCAAGTCACAAAACAGCTCAGTCACTCTGAGAAAACTTGTTTTTCTTTTTTTCAATATGCCCCAAATTGTGTCTGATTTCTTTTTCTTGGTAATACAATTGTAACTTCTTCAAGTTGCTATAGAGGCAACACTTTTAGTCTTATTTTTTTGCTTATGTGGTTCTAGACTTTTCACTTCAGCATCCTTCTCACTGAAATACTCAGCAAGAAAAACAAAAGTGTTACAAGATGGAGGCAATTAAAATGGTTCTGTAGCTTTTCAGAGTCTCTTTGCTTCCATTTAAGGGAAACTCATATGATTCAAACATGACATTGATAATAACTTGTTGCCTGAGAATATAATCATAAATTGTTTCTTCATATGATGCAAACTTGCTCATCATTTATGTGGAGTGAAATCCAGCATATTAACATAATTTTATAAGAATTTTTGATTCTTCAAAGACTCAGAGAAAATTATACATATAAATATTTCATGTTTTCATTTGTACTGGGTTCATGGGGGACTAGAAGACATAAGCTAATGATTGTTTACTTCATTTCTTACAGGTGATATGTTTATTTTATTAGTCAAACATATCATATTTGAATCCTAGCTCAACAACCTTCCAAGTAGGACATCTTAGATTGATTATGACATTTTTGAAACTCAGTTTTCTCATGTTTAAATGAGAATAAGCTCAATGTTACTATGTATTACATGAATTAAAAGTCAAGGTATACATGTCACATATACAAAATATGTATATAAGTATTTATGTAATCTAATTATTTGTTTCATGAATTAAAATCACATGAGATATATATAAATAGAGATATTTACACTATTTAAAACCACACACACACACAGTTTTAAACAGTATCAGATAACTAGAAAGTACACAAAGCACACAGTAAGTTATATTGAAAGTGAAGTCGCTCAGTCATGTCCAACTCTTTGCGACCCCATGGACTGTAGCCCACCAGGCTCCTCCGCCCATGGGATTCTCCAGGCAAGAATACTGGAGTGGGTTGCCATTTCCTTCTCCAAGGGATCTTCCCGACCCACGGACTGAACCTGGGTCTCCCGCATCGGAGGCAGATGCTTTAACCTCTGAGCCACCAGGGAAGCCCCTTTTGGGAAAAAGACAATCTCTCTGGCAAAGGGGGTTGGGAAAACTGGAATGCTCCATGTAAACCAGTGAAGCCACAACACACTTTCATACCATACACAAATAAATTCAAAATGGCTTAAAGACTTAAACTTAAGACATGAAACCATACAACTCCTAGAAGAGAACATTAGCAAAACATTCTCTGATGTAAGTGGCACCAATATTTTCTTAGGTTAGTCTCTCAAGCAATAGAAATAGAAGCATAAATAACCAAATGGGGGAAAAACATAAACTTATAAGTTTTGCACAGCAAAAGAAACTATAAACAAAATGAGAAGAAAACCTATAGAATGGGAGAAACTAGCACAACATTGTAAATCTGCTATTCTTCAGTGAAAACTTATATCTAGCTCTAAAAACAAAGACATGGCATTCAATAAGCATTCTAGAAAATCTGTTGTATGAATTAGTACAACTGTTACAAATACTATTGTCATCATTACTATCATTGTTTTATTATGCTCTGATGCATTTCAATGATATGGAACTACTATTAATTTTTTAAGTACACAGTATTTCTTTTGTTTTCTGTCACTTTTCATATCATTCCCTTTCCCCCACCTTTGAAATGCGTTTACTATTTTTTTCTACCTAGTAATTACCTGCTCTACTGCCACAACTCATAACCAGTGTCATCTAGTCTTTGACTTTATTTGACCAAAACCTCGATACTTGAGTTGTTTCTAAAATACTAATTTTACTTGTAACACAAAGTTTGGTTCAGTTCAGTCGCTGAGTCATGTCCAACTCTTTCCAAACCCATGGACTGTAGCATACAAGGCTTCCCTGTCCATTACCAACTCCCCGAGCTTGCTCAAACTCATGTCCGTTGAGTTGATGATGCCATCCAACCATCTCATCCTCTGTCATCCCCTTCTCCTCTGCCTTAATCTTTCCCAGCATCAGGGTCTTTTCCAATGGGTTGGCTCTTCACATCAGGTGGCCAAATTATTGGAGCTTCAGCTTCAACATCGGTCCTTCCAAAGAGTATTCAGGACAGATTTCCTTTCGGATTGACTGGTTAGATCTTTGTGCAGTCTAGGGGACTCTCAAGAATCTTTTCCAACACCACAGTTAAAAAGCATCAGTTCTTCAGCGCTCAGTTTCCTTTTATGGTCCAACTCTCACATCCATACACAACTGGAAAAACCACAGCTTTGACTATACGGACCTTTGTTGGTAAAGTAATGCAATGTGTCTAACATAAGGTGTTTGACAACTAATGTAAGGTGCTTTAAAAGTTGTCTACATTGATATCTCTCAATACACTATTAGGTCATTGAAGGAAAGGGTATGGATCATTTATCTAGTTTTCTCAAAGATCCAGCATTCTCTGTTCTGCTGAAAAATGGCTGATTTCATTATTTCTATTATTGCAAATCAATACTATTTTTTTCCTAATGAATTCAATATTCTCTGTCCAGTATCTCATATTTATCTTGAAGCCATACTAGAATTAATGAGATGCAGAGAGAGGAGAGCATGGCCTCTGACCCTACATGTCAAGCTTCACTTCATGACGTCTATAAAATTTAATGGTAGATGAGGAAGTAATTCGACTGAATATCACTGCAATAGCAATTCAGGCTACTGTGCATTGCATGTTTCTCTGAAAGGAAAAGACACATTATATTCCATTTAGAACAATCAGGATGATTGTCTCTCTTGGAGACATATACAATTTGAATGGTTTAAAATATAATTTATTTTCAGGCTGAGTATTTAGTACTATGGCGATTCTTAGAAAATAAAAATAAACTGATATCCCTTACCATTGTTTTTCTTGTTGTAAAGCGTGTATTTTTACAAAGCTGTTAATGATGTGGGCATTTTACATCTTCAGAGCCAAAGCACAGATAAATTCCTTTTAATCATGAATAATGAGTTAGGTTCAGATTTGAATAATCTGAGGTGAAAAATTTCCTTCCTTTTTTCAAAGAATTCCACCAAAATATATTTTCTTTCTTTGCTCTCTTATTGCCTGGTGTTACCTAATTGTATCTCATATGGACCTATGAAATTATGATACTCAATGCCCATCATATCAAGAACAGAGACTTTCTGGTCATCCTCATTTGTCTTTCACTACTAAATCCATTCTTCCTCCTTGTAGGTCATAAGAGTCTCCATACTGGTTTCAACCTACCCTTGAACAATGATGTGTTGTGGAAAAATTAAAGATTCTAACTGCTTTAAAGCTGTGTACTGATTTGTTTGAGCTTGCTCTTTCAGATTCAGTGTGAATCATTGGACATAACTTCAAAATGACTCATGCATTCAAAACTGTATTTACATAAGCTTTATGAAAAGGTCAGTAATTTAAATTGAATAACTATTAAATTTAGTAAATTCAATTTACTAAAAATTGAAAATTTTACTAAGTGAAGAATTTTCTGAAATGTTTTTCAAGAACCAATATTCCTATTTGGATGTGACTGATTAAGATACACAGTGTAAAGATACCTATTATTATTACCCTTTCTAATGTTTTTAAATATTATTTTATTTTAAAATTATGTTAAAATACACAAAACATAAAATGTACCATCTTAACCACTTTTAAGTGCACTGTCAGATGGCATTAAGTGCATTCACATGGTTGAATCATCACCATCAATCTCTGGAACTTGATTAATGAAACCTGCAAAACTGAAACCTGATAGCCATTTAAATAATAATTTCCCATTCACCCCTCTCTCCAAACGCTGGAAACAACCACAATTCGGTCTATATGAATTTAACTATTCTTACTGCCTCATGTAAATAGTATTTGTCTTTTTGTGACTGGCTTACTTCACTTAGCATAATGCTCTTAAGGTTCATCCATGTTATAACATGTATGATTCTATGATTATAGATATGCATTTCTTTTTGTACTGTAAACACACATTCAGTTCAGTTCAGTTACTCAGTCATGTCCGACTCTTTGCGACCCCATGAATCGCAGCATGCCAGGCCTCCCTATCCATCACCAACTCCCGGAGTTTACCCAAACCCATGTCCATCGAGTCGGTGATACCATCCAGCCATCTCATCCTCTGTCGTCCCCTTCTCCTCCTGCCCCCAATCCTTCCCAGTATCAGGGTCTTTTCCAATGAGTCAACTCTTCACATGAGGTGGCCAAAGTATTGGAGTTTCAGCTTCAACATCAGTCCTTCCAATGAACACCCAGGCCTGTTCTCCTTTAGGATGGACTGGTTGGATCTTCTGGCAGTCCAAGAGACTCTCAAGAGTCTTCTCCAACACCACAGTTCAAAAGCATCAATTCTTCGGTGCTCAGCTTTCTTCACCGTCCAATTCTCACATCCATACATGACTACTGGAAATACCATAGCCTTGAATAGATGGATCATTGTTGGCAGAGTAATGTCTCTGCTTTTAAATATGCTATCAAGGTTGGTCATAACCTTTCAAGGAGTAAGCGTCTTTTAATTTCATGGCTTCAATCACCATCAGCAGTGATTTTGGACCCCAAAAAAATAAAGTCTGACACTGTTTCCAATGTTTCCTCATCTATTTCCCATGAAATGATGGGACCAGATGCCATGATCTTAGTTTTCTGAATGTTGAGCTTTAAGCCAACTTTTTCACTCTCCTCTTTCACTTTCATCAAGAGGCTCTTTAGTTCTTCTTTGCTTTCTGCCATAAGGGTTGTGTCATCTGCATATCTGAGGTTATTGATATTTCTTCTGGCAATCTTGATTCCAGCTTGTATTTCTTCCAGCCCAGCGTTTCTCATGATGTACTCTGCATATAAGTGAAATAAGCAGCGTGACAATATACAGCCTTGATGGACTTTTCCTATTTGGAACCAGTCTGTTGTTCCATGTCCAGTTCTAACTGTTGCTTCCTGACCTGCATACAGGTTTCTCAAGAGGCAAGTCAGGTGGTCTGGTATTCACATCTCTTTCAGAATTTTCCACAGTTTATTGTGATCCACCCAGTCAAAGGCTTTAGCATAGTCAATAAAGCAGAAATAGATGTTTTTCTGGAACTCTCTTGCTTTTTTGATGATCCACCGTATGTTGGCAATTTGATCTCTGGTTCCTCTGCCTTTTCTAAAACCAGCTTGAACATCTGGAGTCCTGTGGCCACTGCTGAGTTTTCCAGATTTGCTGGCATATTGAGTGCAGCACTTTCACAGAATCATCTTTGAGGATTTGAAATAGCTCAACTGGAATTCCATCACCTCCACTAGCTTTGTTCCTAGTGATGCTTTGTAAGGCCCACTTGACTTCACCTTCCAAGATGTCTAGCTCTAGGTAAGTGATCACACCATCGTGATTATCTGGGTCGTGAAGATCTTTTTTTGTACAGTTCTTCTGTGTATTCTTGCCACTCTTCTTAATATCTTCTGCTTCTGTTAGGTCCATATCATTTCTGTCCTTTATTGAGCCCATCTTTGCATGAAATGTTCCCTTGGTATCTCTAATTTTCTTGAAGAGATCTCTAGTCTTTCCCATTCTGTTGTTTTCCTCTATTTCTTTGCATTGATCGCTGAGGAAGACTTTCTTATCTCTCCTTGCTATTCTTTGGAACTCTGCATTCAGAGGGGAATATCTTTCCTTTACTCCTTTGCTTTTAACTTCTCTTCTTTTCCCAACTATTTGTAAGGCCTCCTCAGACAGCCATTTTGCTTTTTTTGCATTTCTTTTCCCTAGGGATGGTCTTGATCCCTGTCTCCTGTACAATGTCACGAGCCTCAGAGGAGCTACCCTGGGCCGGAGGTGGGGGGCAGTGGCTGAGAGGAGCTACCGTGCTCCTGAGGCCGGGGGCAGCAACCTAGAGGAGCTGCCCTGTGCCCAAGGCCCGGGGCGGCAGCCGAGAGGAGCTACCCAGCTCCCGAGGCCGGGGGCGGCAGCCAAGAGGAGTTACCCATGTCCAAGGAGCGGTGGCTGCGTGGGCACAGGAGGGCCGAGAGTAGTTATTCCTCATTCAAGGTCAGGAGGGGCCGTCGTGAGTAGATACCCCTTGTCCAAGGTAAGGAGCAGTGGCTGCACTTTGCTGGAGCAGCCATGAAGAGATACCCCATGTCCAAGGTAAGAGAAACCCAAATAAGACAATAGGTGTTGCGAGAGGGCATCAGAGGGCAGACACACTGAAACTATAATCACAGAAAACTAGCTAATCTGATCACACGGACCACAGCCTTGTCTATCTCAATGAAACTAACCCATGCCCTGAGGGGCCACCCAAGAAGGATGGGTCATGGTGGAGAGGTCTGACAGAATGTGGTCCACTGGAGAAGGGCATGACAAACCACTTCAGTATTCTTGCCTTGAGAACCCCATGAACAGTAGGAAAAGGCAAAAAGATAGGACACTGAAAGATGAACTCCCCAGGTAGGTAGGTGCCCAATATGTTACCGGAGATCAGTGGAGAAATAACTCCAGAAAGAATGATGGGATGGAGCCAAAGCAAAAACAATACCCAACTGTGGATGTGACTGGTGATAGAAGCAAAGTCCAATGTTGTAAAGAGCAATATTGCATAGGAATCTGGAATGATAGGTTCATGAATCAAGGCAAATTGGAAGTGGTCAAACAGGAGATGGCAAGAGTGAACGTTGACATTCTAGGAATCAGCGAACTAAAATGGACTGGAATGGGTGAATTTAACTCAGATGACCATTATATCTAATACACATTAACAGTATAGATACCAGTGATATGATAGACACCAGTCACATGTGACTTTGATAACTGAAATAAGGCTGGAGTGACTTAGGATCTAAAATTAAAATTTATTTTAATTAATTTAAGCTTGCATCGACACATATGACTGACTGGTGGCTATTCTATTAGCAAACTCTATATAATCTGCATAAATTATTTTCTAATTTTATAAATTTTAGATATTATTTTTATTGATATATTACTGTTTATGTCATATACGTCTCGGAGAAGGCACTGGCGACCCACTCCAGTACTCTTGTGCACAGAATCGGACACGACTGACGTGACTTAGCAGCATATACATCTTCCTCCCATTCAACCACTAACACATTAAAAAATAAATATGTCAGTTATCTCTGTAACTTTAAACTAATGCACCAATCTTTTATGTCCTTCTTTTAACAACTATAAACTAAGTTGCTAACTGGTATTAATTCTCTTAAATTTTCTTATACCTTTTTGGACTTTTACTTTGCATGCTAGCAGGCTTATAGCAATTATATTCTCTTCTGTAATTATAATTCAGGCTCCACTCTTTTGAGCTGACAAATATTATTAACTATAAATCCTAATAATCATTTCATTTATCTCTATCTCATAGCGATTTTTTTTTCTCTATATTTTAAAATCAGTATTTTTTTCTGGAACTATTTAAACATTATCTTTAATTTTTTTCATCTTAATTTAATGAAATATAAGGTTTTTTGTTTCAGAGACATCCCTGCAGTAGCCTGTTATTCTTTAGCTTCAAAATGTAATGGTTGATCTCTGCAACTGCTAAACAATAACAACTTGGCCCTTTCATTCTTTGCTTTGCAGAATTCTTTACATGGGTCTCTGTATCCTATGTTTCTACCTTTTTCTTCTTCATATTGAGTGGTTTATCAAGTAACTTCTTAGGAAAAGAATGAGTATGCTGTAGGTTAACTTTCTAAGCCATTACCTATTTTTAAATGTCTTTTTTTTTCCCACTAAAACAAGCACATTTGGTTACAACATTGGATTGAAACCCAAAGTTGGCTTGATACAGAATTTCAGGCTGAAATAGCTTTCCCTCAGAACACTGAGTTCACTGATCGATTGTAGTCTTGTCTCACTATGACTTTTGAAAAGCTACATGCCAGCTATATACTCTCTTTTTTAGGTGACCATATGTTCTATCAGAAAGCTTTCAGTATCCCTTGGTTTATACTTGACTTTGTAATGAATGACAGTAGATTTTATACTAGAACTTATTAATTCTTTGAGATACAGATTTAGGAAGAAATTCAAACTTCTTTGGGATATATGTTTTTTTGTTTTTTGTTCATGAGGCGTTGTTCTATTTGTTTGGAATCCTCTTCATACTAAATGAGAAACTAGGCTTTTTAATTTATACCATATCAAACCAAGCTTCCTGGGCCTTACCTTCTTGAGAAAAATCTGTCCATAAACTGATATCTTTTTGGACATTTCACACATATTAGGGTAAATCTCAATATGTGATGCATATATTTCTGAAGAGTGTAGCCTCTCTAAAATTCTACTTCTGATAATTAAATGATACTAACAACTTTTTTAGATGATTTCAATAAATAAATATACATTCCAAATGAACTTAAGTCTATCCAACATTACCATACACTTTAATCAACTTGTTTATTAAGTAGTCCTCTTTTTCTCTCTCTCTCTCCTATTCCTTGAAGTGTGGAAATGTCCCATATTCAACAAAGAAATGTAGAAATGAAAGTGTTTAAATTTTGGATACTGAAATAATGGAATTTAGGATTTTCAGGCCATACCAAGACCCAGTCAATATCTCTATCATTTATTGTTTAAATTCACATCAGTTTAATAAAAATATTTTATGGAAATCCCCAGGAAGATATTCAGCCTAATTATTTTGACTACTTAATGATACTCAATAATTTCCTTTTCTCATGCCTCAATTTAGTGAGAGACTATCTCCTGTTAATACCAACTCCCAAACTGGCAGTCCCACTGCTGATACTCCCTAGTGATTAAAAATATGTATGTATAATTATTTAAATATATTATTCTTTTTTATTGCAATATCCTCGACTTTGGGAACAGGCATATTTTCTTGGGATAAGGGTTATGATGATCCATGATTAATAAATGGCTCTTTGCTTACCTTAATCTCAGAGAATAACCCAGGTATCCCAGCAGTATTTTACTAAAATAGTTAGAAAACTTAACCAAAGAATAGGACCTAGAGCTACTAAGCCTCAGTTTTTATTTTTTCTTCTTCCACTAAAATACTCTGTCACAAAGAAAGTAAGTTCCTTCTCTCATAAACTAAATGAGCAAAGGACCTCAGATGCATAAGAAAATTGAGCTATTTTTCTTATACTGAAAAATTCATCAAGTCTCAATTTAGAAAGAGAAGGTCAATAAAGAGCAATTACATGAGCATTCTCCCTAGGGTATTATGCCAAATTCTTAAAATGGTGAGCTTAATGTTTTCAGGTAATTTTAAACTTTTAATGTAATATTTTTCTTCACCCATGGTAATTTATTCTAGTTATTTCTCTCTCATCTCATCAGTTGCTCACAACTGATTCAAAACTGAAATGTTCTTTGAGATATGTCTCTTTCAATTTTCATGTCTGTCAATAGAATTTTCATAAAGTAAAAATCCTGCTGGGAAAGGAAGCATACATGACAATAATCTGATAATCTAGCTAAATTTGAATTGGCTCAAAACAAAATCACAGTGACATCTAATTCTTTAGTTATACCTGGGGAAATCTAAATCTTTTCCCTTTAGGTCAGGTCTTAATTAGGATCAACATGCCAAAGTTTCTTTAATTTTTATCTTGAAATTTCTCAAAGAAGCATAAAATAATTCCTTATTAGAGAATTTGATTTTCCTCACACTCTTAGTTTCAAGTTTGCAAGTTTCCATTGAAAGGATAGAATTTTAAAAATGAGAAACCTAATTTGCATTTCAGAATGCATACTGAATTTTTAAAATGGTTAGCATACCAAGTTCCCTTCTTGTTTACCCATATGTCACTATAAACCATATTTCTATTCTTTATATTGATTAGGTTTCTTCTGTTTTATTTGGATGGCCAACAATGCCTGAGATTTCATCCTTTCATTATTTTCTCAAGCATTTATTCCCTTGTGATTAATTGGCTCTGAATTATCTTTGAACCTCTTTCCATGTGCCTCAGATGGATGGGATTTCTTTCCTGTAGGAAGCTTCTTTTGGGAAACAAGAAATGAGCTCAGAATAAAACCTCAAAATTAATTAAAATGTATGGCTTATCTCATGAGCAATAGCAGCATGATATATGCAAGCAAATTTCTCTATTGTATTTCTATTTTTCTTTCCCTAGACTGTTGGTGGTCAAAATGATTAAGAAAGATACAAATACTTCTGCCAGTTTTAAATACACCTAAATAACTTCAGTATTGTAAAAAGAAATAAACCACGAATGGCATGTTTTTCCAGTTGTTTTAGAAGATATGATTTTGTTATCCATTTAGCTTTTGTCATCTGTGCTTCTAAAACTAAAGAAAACAACTTGATAACAGTTTTCTGATGATAAATAGTTAAAATAGTTAACTAACAAGCATTTCTAGATCACCATCAAAAAAAATGAGCATTTTCTGGGGAATTTTTTAAAGCAAAGTTGATGCTACCTGTCAATGTGCTGGTGTGTGAGCGGAAGTATGTGTTTCCTTGTATACTAGAGAACAAAACGGAACCCCATGTGCATCCTAATCACTCACTGCTCTCAACATATACACTGCTCTACAGAGTAGCACGATCAGATCACTGCTGTAATGATTAATGTATATAAGTGTGTCAAGTGTGTTATGACAGCAAGCATGTTGGGAAATAACTGTCAAGTGAGTGAAGAGATTTTTAAGTGTTGGGAAACAGCAGTATGATAGAAAATAACCACTCAAATGTGTTGGAACATCAAGGTATTGTTTTCTAATTAAAAGGGAATATCAAGTTATTGGGCTTCCCTTGTGGTTCAGCTGGTAAAGAATCTGCCTGCTATGCAGGAGACTTGGGTTCAGTCTCTGAATTGGGAAGATCCCCTGGAGAAGGGAAAGGCTACCCACTTCAATATTCTGGCCTGCAGAATTCCATGGACTATATTAGTCCATGGGGTTGCAAAGAGTAGGACATGATTAAGCGACTTTCATTCAAGTTACAGAACAACCCATAACCAAAGAAGAGGTAAAGCCTGAAAAATCTATTGTCAAATGGGAGATGTGTAATTATTGGTTTTTCCTTTTTTAATAGTCTAGGACTCTTGCCTAGTGAGTACAGTGTCAATGAAAAATTACATAAGCAGGATTACTCCATCCATAGGAACTGACTTTACTTACTTATTTTACTTACTTACTTACTTACTTATTTATTTATTTATTTATTGCTTTTAGGGGATTCCCTGGTGGCTCAGAGGGTAAAGCGTCTGCCTGCAAGGTGGGAGGCCTGGGTTCAATCCCTGGGTTGGGAAGGTCCCCTGGAGAAGGAAATGGCAACCCACTCCAATACTCTTGCCTGGAAAATCCCATGGATGGAGAAGCCTGGTAGGCTACAGTCCATGGGGTCACAAAGAGTTGGACACAACTGAGCGACTTCACTTTATTGCTTTTATTTTAAAAAATTTAAGTTGATGTATAGTCAATTAACAACATTGTGTTATTTTATGGTATATAGCAAAGTAATTCAGTTATATTGTTTCATATTCTTTTCCATTATGGTTAATTACAAGATACTGAATATAGTACCCTATGTTATACAGCGGGACCTTGTTTTCTATGTTAATATATATTTGTATCTGCTAATCAATCCATCCTAAAAGAGATCAATCCTGGGTGTTCATTGGAAGGACTGATGTTGAAGCTGAAACTCCAATACTTTGGCCACCTCATGCGAATAGTTGACTCATTGGAAAAGACCCTGGTGCTGGGTGGGATTGGGGGCAGGAGGAGGAGATGACAGAGGATGAGATGGTTGGATGGCATCACCGACTCAATGGACATGAGTTTGGGTAAACTCCGGGAGTTGGTGATGGACAGAGAGGCCTGGCGTGCTGCAGTTCATGGGGTCGCAAAGAGTCGGACATGACTGAGCAACTGAACTGAACTGAACTGAATCCCAAATTCCTAATTTATCCCTCCACCTCCCCACAGTAACTGTAAATTTGTTTTCAGTATCTGAGAGTCTGTTTCTGTTTTCCAAATAGGTTCATTTGTATCATATTTTAAATTCCACATATAAGTGATATATGATATTTGTCCTTTTCTGCCTGATTTACTTCACTTAGTATGATTACCTCTAGGTCCATCCATGTTGCTACAAATGATGTTATTTCACTCTTTTTTAAGCCTCAGTAATATTCTATTGTGTATATATATCATATTTTCTTTATTCATTCATCTGTTGATGAATATTTAGGTGTCTAATTTGAAAATATACATCCACCTCAATGTTCATAGCAGCACTATTTACAATAGCCAAGTCATTGAAGCAGCCTGACTGTATTTCTACTAGAAGACTTCCTTTAGAATAAATCTAAATGACTTTTTGTCTCTGTGGTTTCTATTGACCAGAAGATGCTCTAGGAATTAAGCTCTGTGTTATACTGTAAGTCTTAATCAAATTGATCTTTCAAGTGTAAATGTGTCTCAAGGTGTTTTTTTTTGTGGTTGTTGTTGTTTTCATAGAACTAACCAATACAAAACACTCCCAGGCCCAGCTATAGGACTCTTTTATAAAATACATGTTCTTTTCATTAGATAAACTCAAAGTTATGTATACCTCAAAACAAACACACATGCACATATACACATAAAGAACAAACAAAATATTCTGCCTTATTTAGCCTTATATAAAAAAGCAGTCTTGACACATACATGTTGGAATGCCATGTGAGTAACAAGAGGATATTTTTCAGCCCATTAACCCCTTCCACTCTGGTTATGAGAGTCTGAGACATTACTAAGGATCACTGGTAATTCTATCTCCTATAAAAGTCAGGTACTTGATATTTATGTTTTAAATTTTTCTCAAGATATAAATGTTATATAAGCCTCGGAGGCACTGACATGAGTGTGATGGAATGTGATTTTAAAATCTTAATAAAGTCACCATTAAAAAGAAAATAAATTTAAAGAAGCATAGAAAAATTTTAAATGTGATGAGATAAAATATTCTGATGCTTTTAGATAGGGATATTTTTGTTTACTTCTTTTGTTTTCATCCTAATATTTTAATAATACCAATGTTATATCTTAAATATAAAGTTATTTTAAAAGTAATATTCTTTATTTGATAAAAACAAAAGGTATTTTTGACAATGGTATTGTATCAAAAGAGGTCAGCTTCAGAGAAAAAACATTTCACGTTTCAGAGTTTTGAAGTGTTGATTTTTTTTATAACTGATTTCATTCACTGACTTGTCAAAAGAATTGGTGTTTGAAATATAATTATGCCTATAACATTCCCCTGCTTAAAATATTTAAATTACCTGCATTGTCCACAGGATAAAGTTAAAAGTTGCTTTACAATTGTGATTCTCAAACTGTGATTCACAGACCTCTCAAAATCCTTTCAGTAGATCTGAGCAGTCAAACCTATTTTCATAATAATGCAAAGACAGTATTTGCCCTTTTCGTTGATCTAACATTTACAGTGATGCTTCAACACCTGGACATATAAACTCCTTCTACCTTAGCATGAATTCCAACAGCACTGACAAACTAGAGTAAGTAATCAATGAATTCTTCATCACGTGAACTTGCCAAAAAACTTTAAAAAGCATCAAATTTCACTTCAGAATGTACTTCACAAAGTAGTAAAAATTATTAATTGTACCAAATCTCAACCCTTGAGTATATGTCATTTCTTATGAGATGACTTCCCAGATAGCTCAGTTGGTAAAGAATCCGCCTGCAATGCAGGAGACTCCAGTTTGACTCCTGGAGGGATCAGGAAGATCCGCTGGATAAGGGATAGGCTACCCACTCCAGTATTCTTGAACTTTCCTTGTGGCTCAGCTGGTAAAGAATCCGCCCGCAACGTGGGAGACCCGGGTTCGAACCCTGGGTTGGGTAGACCTGCTGGAGAAGGGAAAGGTTACCCACTCCAGTATTCTGGCCTGGAGAATTCCATGAACTGTATAGTCCATTGGGTTGCAAACAGTCGGACACAACTGAGCAACTTTCACTTTCACATAGAAGTTCCTATAAAGTAGTTCTGCAGTATACCAAAGTGTGATAATGCAGCTTTTGTAGTGAATTAATGGCTTTTTAAAAATGTAACAAACACTATTTTTATGTAGCTTTTCTATGAAACATCTTTTTTTACTTGGATGAATGACTAAGAGGAAAAGCTACCATTATTTAATCCTGAATAGGATTCTAAAAAATGGCAAGTGTGCATTCAAAAATATACAAGCAAAGCTACCATTTCAAGGAAGGCGACTGACAATACGTGTTCCCAATGATAGAATTTGGGTTTTCAGGCAAAAAAAAAGAGAAAGCTTTGGAAAACTTATCCACCACGAGCTTAAAACTTTTTAAATAATAAAGACTGTTCTGAGAAGACTGGTGATGTTATTAATGAATATCTTTTTTTTAAGATATTGTGTAGTAAAATGAGTCACCATGAGAGAACTGCATAATGAGTCAGTGAACCAATGTTTTCCAAATAACCAACGTGCAATGTTATGAAATTATGTGTGGGCCAAAGATTAGATTAATTCAAGCAGTAAGACAGAAATGCATTTTAATGTGACCTTGCAGAAAGTTAATTTATATGATTTTAGGTTTTATGTGGGAACTCACTTTTATGAAATTACTAAACAAATTTTGTATCAAAGGTCCACAATTATTTGAAATATCTATTAAAATAGTCTTTTATTTCCCAGCTACAAATCTATGTGAGATCAAATTCTTTTCAAGTATATCAACCAAAAAATATAAATAAACAAAATGCATAAGATTATGTGATCATGTAGTTGTTTTCTCTATTAAGCCAAAAATCTCAAAGAGATTTTTAAAATGTAATACAATGTCATTCCTTAAACTAAGTTTTGGATTTGGAAAATATGATTGTTCTCATAAAATCATTATTTATGCTAACTCTGCTGTGATTATTGCTACTTTAAAATGAACTATTTGTAACTCAAGCCTTAATTTCTAATATGGCAATACTTATAGATACAGTCCACATAATCAAAAGTTGTTGGGGTGCTCAGTGATCTTTAATATTTCCAACAGTCAAAGATTAATATGTTTTTGAGTAAAGAATGTAATATTTCATCCATATCTATTTTTCCAGCCTTATTTACCACCATTATCATCTCTCTAAAATCTCAGTTTTCATACGGACTAAGCAAACAAGTTTTCCTCTGCTTTACCAGATTTTCTTGCCATTTAAATGTGGGACTGAGTATAGCACGAATAATGTCCTTGACTATTGCTCATTTCTATAGTTCACTTAATATAGCACAATGGTAGTATGAGTATATATTTGGGATCTATGGAAGTGTTGAGAGCATAGATATCTACTATTCTTATTTTTTCTTTATTAAACATTTGGGTTTGATTGGGGGAGGGTAATGGAAATGAATAGTTGGCTTAATTAAAAAAAAAAATCAAGTGTGATTTGATTTATCTGTATGAGGCTAGACTTCTCAAAAAAGCATAGAGACAACCAACAACATGTATCTTATGAATTTTTATGGAAATTAGAATTAGTCGATTTGTAAAGTGGTAATACTATATCTAGAAGGTTGAAAATGACTTTTAATAATGGCAAAAAATATCTATGCAGAACTAAAATTTTATGATAATAAACAAAACAGATGTCTGAAAACTTTTAGGAGTGAAACGGCTGAAAAGGAGTTCAGAAGCCAAGTTCAAATCATCCTATACCTATACATCCATGCACAGAGATCATAAGAACCTGTAAATTTACAAAAATTGCCAAAAAGTCATATTTTAGATATTATCACACTTAATGGAATAGAAACCATGATTATGGCAAGGAAAGAATATGCCTTATCCACAGGAAATGTCCAAAATATAAAAGATATCAACAGCAGACCAAGAAATAATTTATATGTATAGAAATACAACTGATACAAGAAACTGATGAAAAATTTCAGGGTAAGGATAAATTGGAGGCAAATAGATATGGTATTTTGATGGATAATTTGGAATATTGGAGATTTTTTAAAAAGAATAATTAAACTAAGAGTGATCCAACAGAGTAAGTTTATTTAATTACAGTAACTTTCAAACAATGACTTTGAAATAAACTAAATTTTATATAAAAAAATGAAAAAATTCTTATAAATATATCCATTATAATATAATTATGAATATCAGGATGATTTTTCTCCCATTCTTAATTGAAAGAGAGGCTTCTATATCAACCCACCAGTCTTTTAAATAGTTCACTATCATATAAATGATATTTCAAGAGTAAAAATTATCAAGCACCATAACAGTTAGATACAGTATATGCTAGATAATATATTAGATCGATTTCAGTCAATCTTTTTTCTAATGGAAAAGAATACGTGAGTACACACTAATTTTGCACAAGATATTTTGCATTTGCATTTTGCCTATCTGTAAATCTTTATTTTTAATTAATTTATTTTTAATTAAAGGATAATTACTTTACAGAATTTTGTTTCAAATAATTTCAATCATTATTTGAAACTCTGGAAATGATAAAAATGTAAGGAAAACTCACCATCAATTCTATCGTCTATGAAATAGTAACACTAAGCTTATTTATCTTTAATATTTCCTCTTTTTAAACTCACTAAATTCTATTTAAAACTTACTATTTTATATTTATTTACTTGTTAGCTTGATATATGTTTAGACTTAATGAGGAGTTTCAAAAGAACTACAGAGTATTTCAGTATACACTTCACTCAAAATTCCTCAAAGGATAACATCTTACATAACCATGGTACAATGATCAACACTATGAAACTAATGGTGTTTTGATGCTGTTAACTAAATTGTAGAATTGACTCAGATGTCATAAATTTTTCTGATATTGTCCTATTATGGTTCCAGGATTTTATCTAGGATACATTATATTTAGTTGTTATTTCTTCTTAATCTTCTGCAGTTTATAATATGCCTCAATCTTCTATTTTATAACCTTGACACTTTTGAAGACTACTGGTTAAATATTTTGAATACTATCTCTCAATTTGGTTTTAGCTGATGTTTTATCATAATTAGATTAATCTATAAATTATTCAGAAAATAATTATGGATATATTTGAACAAAATTGAAAGCATTCCCTTAAACATTTTGAAACTTCATTTTCTCAAGATATTATGTCATATGCTTTTTGGCCAGATCAGTGACAATTTTCATGGACATTATTTTCTCATGGAGGAAATTATAGGGAAGTAATCAACTGAGTTCAGTTCAGCCACTCAGTCATGTCCGACTCTTTGCAACACCATGGACTGCAGCATGCCAGGCCTCTCTGTCCATCACCAACTCCCGGAGTTTATTCAAACTCATGTCCATTGACTCGGTGATGCCATTCAACCATCTCATCCTCTGTCATCCCCTTCTCCTCCTACCTTCAATCTTTCAGAGCATCAAGGTCTTTTCAAATGAGTCAGGTCTTTGCATCAGGTGGCCAAAGTACTGGAGTTTCAGCTTCAACATCAGTTCTTCCAATGAATATTCCCGAATGATCTCCTTTAGGATGGACTGGTTGGATCTCCTTGCAGTCCAAGGGACTCTCAAGAGTCTTCTCCAACACCACAGTTCAAAAGCATCAATTCTTCAGCTTTCTTTATAGTCCAATTCTCACATCCACACATGACTACTGGAAAAACCACAGCTTTGTCTAGATGGACATTTGTCGGCAAAGTTATGTCTCTGCTTTTTAATAAGCTGTCTAGGTTGGTCATAACTTTCCTTCCAACGAGTAAGCATCTTTTAATTTCATGGCTGCAATCACCATCTGCAGTGATTTTGGAGCCCAAAAAAATAGTCTGTCACTGTTTCTACTGTTTCCCCATCTATCTGCCACCATGATCTTAGTTTTCTTAATGTTGAGTTTTAAGCCAACTGTTTCACTCTCCTCTTTCACTTTCATCAAGAGGCTCTTTAGTTCTTCTTCACTTTCTGCCATAAGGGTGGTGTCATCTGTATATCTGAGGATACTGATATTTCTCCCGGCAATCTTGACTCCAGTTGTGCTTCATCCAGTCCAGCATTTCTCATGACGTACTCTGCATTTAAGTTATATAAAAAGGGTGATAATATACAACCTTGACATACTCCTTTCCCAATTTGTAACCAGTTTGTTGTTCTATGCTCAGTTCTAACTGTTGCTTCCTGACCTGCATACAGGTTTCTCAAGAGGCAGGTCAGGTGGTCTGGTATTCCCATCTCTTTCAGAATTTTCCACAGTTTGTTGTGATCCACACAGTCAAAAGCTTTGGCATACTCAATAAAGCAGAAATAAATGTTTTCTCTGGAACTCTCTTGCTTTTTCAGTGATCCAACAGATGTTGACATTTTGATCTCTGGTTCCTCTGCCTTTTCTAAAACCAGCTTGAACATCTGGAATTTCATGGTTCACGTACTGTTGAAGCCTGGCTTGGAAAATTTTGACCATTACTTTCCTAGCATGTGAGATGAGTGCAATTGTGTGGTAGTCTGAGCATTCTTTGGGCATTGACTTTCTTTGGGATTGGAATGAAAACTGACCTTTTCCAGTCCTGTGGCTGAAGTAATATATATATATATATATATATATATATACATACATACATATATATATATATATACACACACACACATATATATAATATATATATACACACATATACATAATATATATACACACACACACAAATAATATGGCAAGGTATATATAACATAGAAAGGTAGTTACAAATCATTAATGATGTTTAATATCATCATGGATGATTAATTGGGTAGGCCGAATTTGAGATCACTTTTGCAAGGTACAGGAAATTGTGCTAATTAGGTAGGTTGCAACTGAATGTCAGGCAAAAAAAAAAGTGAATTAGAAATATGATGGGCATGGGAACACACAAGATGGCATCAAGATTATCCAGCTAATTTTCAAAACTTTTCACAACTCATTATATTCTAAAAGCATAACTATGAACTATCTGTCAGTAACTATTTTAATTAATGAAATCAATTGAGATAAGAAAGAAATTGAATTATTCTTTACTAGACTGCCTTCTGTAAAAAGAGCAAGAAGAACCAAATCCAGATGATTTGAATTTCTAATTTTATTGTCTTTCTATCACATTTGGGCTTTTTTTTTTTTTAATAAAATTGTGATTGTGTTATTTGCTCAGTCACGTCCGAATCTTTGTGAACCTATCGACTATATAGCCCACCAGGATTCTCTGTCCATGGAATTCTTCAGGTAAGAATACTGGAGTGAGCAGCCATTCCCTTCTCCAGGGGATCTTTCCAGCCCAGGAATCTAACCCAGGTCTCCCGCATTGTAGGCAGATCCTTTATCATCTGAGACAACTTGATATAAATTGGTGATGTAGTAAAAATGATTCCATCTAAATCATATCTTCCCTTTTTTGAATTCCTATTTCTACTTTCCTCAAGGAAATCCCTAAATATTCACTGGAAGGACTGATGCTTAAGCTGAAGCTCCGATCCCTTGGCCACCTGATATGAAGAGCTGACCCACTCTTCCCTGATGCTGAGAAAGATTGAGGGCAGGAGAAGAAGGGGGTGACAGACGATGAGATAGTTGGATGGCATCACTGATACAGTGAACATGAGTTTGAGCAAACTCAGGGAGATAGTGGAGGACAAGGAAACCTGGCATGCTGCAGTCCATGGGTTCACAGAGGCAGACTGACTGAGCAACTGAACAACAACACTTTGTTTAATCTCTTAAACAGCTGAGACAGTTAACATTCTTTTCTTTTGTTCAGAAATCATATTTTTAAGTCTTTGAATACCTATGAATATTTCCTTTTGGTTGTTTTTACATGTAAGAGAATACTTGTATAAGGAAACATTTGAGGGTTACCATCTTTCATCAAAATGCTACAGAAACTGCTCTTATGCAGTTCAGTATTACTGAGAAGACCGACAAAACCCAAATATTTATCATTATTTCTAGATTACTTAGTCAGACAACAAAACATATAACAAATTTAAAAAAATAGGTTTGATGCTCAGGGATTTCATGTAATATTAATAGGCAATGCAGTCACATTTTCCATAAAAATATACACACATATTATTTTCTCTCATGCCCACTATTATCCATTTGCCTAGGTCTCCCTATTTGATCCATAAGTAATCCCTGTTATTAGTTTCTTATGTATCTTTCCAGCATTTTTATAGGTATATATCATATATGAAATTTTCATATACAATATGCTTTCTTATTGAATACCAAATGAAGTATAGTATTTATACTGTTTTATATCTAACATTTTCATATAAAATAAACATTGCAGATCTTTCCATAGAGAGTTTAATTATTATTATTTTTATAAATATATTGAGGTCTATTATCTTGTATGTAGAATTTAGTGAATATTAAATCAGGAAAAATTTTTAGTAACTGTGGGAAGCAGTGCATCAAGACTATATATTGTAACCTTGTTTACTGCCTCATATGCAGAGTACATCATGTGAAATGCCAGGCTGGATGTTTCACAAGCTGGAATCAAGACTGTCAGGATAAACTCAACAACCTCTGATATGCAGATGATATGCAGTAATACTAATTCACTAGTACTAAAACCTAGACAGCGTATTAAAAAGCAGAGACATTACTTTACTGACAAAGGTCCATAAAGTCAATGCAATGGTTTCTCCAATTATCTTCACATCCTGGAATGCGAAGTCAAGTGGGCGTTAGAAAGCATCACTACGAACAAAGCTAGTGGAGGTGATGGGATTCCAGTTGAGCTATTTCAAATCCTCAAAGGTGATGCTGTGAAAGTGCTGCACTCGATATGCCAGCAAATTTGGAAAACTCAGCAGTGGCCACAGGACTGGAAGAGGTCAGTCTTCGTTCCAATCCCAAAGAAAGGTAATGCCAAAGAATGCTCAAACTACCGCACAATTGCACTCATCTCACATGCTAGTAAAGTAATGCTCAAAATTCTCCAAGCCAGGCTTCAGCAATACGTGAACCGTGAACTTCCAGATGTTCAAGCTGGTTTTAGAAAAGGCAGAGGAACCAGAGATCAAATTGCCAACATACGCTGGATCATCGAAAAAGCAAGAGAGTTCCAGAAAAACATCTATTTCTGCTTTATTGACTATGCCAAAGCCTTTGACTGTGTGGATCACAATAAACTGTGGAAAATTCTGAAAGAGATGGGAATACCAGACCATCTGACCTGTCTCTTGAGAAACCTGTATGCAGGTCAGGAAGCAACAGTTAGAACTGGACATGGAACAACAGACTGGTTCCAAATAGGAAAAGGAGTATATCAAGGCTGTATATTGTCACCCTGATTATTTAACTTGTATGCCGAGTACATCATGAGAAACGCTGGGCTAGAAGAAACACAAGCTGGAATCAAGATTGCCAGGAGAAATATCAATAACCTCAGATATGCAGATGACACTACCCTTATGGCAGAGAGTGAAGAAGAACTAAAGAGCCTCTTGATGAAAGTGAAAGAGGAGAGTGAAAAAGTTGGCTTAAAGCTCAACGTTCAGAAAACTAAGATCATGGCATCTGGTCCCATCACTTCATGGTTAATAGATGGGGAAACAGTGGAAACAGTGTCAGACTTTATTTTTTTGGGCTCCAAAATCACTGCTGATGGTGATTGCAGCCATGAAATTAAAAGACGCTTACTCCTTGGAAGGAAGGTGATGGCCAACCTAGATAGCATATTTAAAAGCAGAGACATTACTTTGCCAACAAAAGTACGTCTAGTCAAGGCTATGGTTTTTCCAGTGGTCATGTATGGATGTGAGAGTTGGACGGTGAAGAAAGCTGAGTGCTGCAGAATTGATGCTTTTGAACTGTGGTGTTCGAGAAGACTCTTGAGAGTCCCTTGGACTGCAAGGAGATCCAATCAATCCATCCTAAAGGAGATCAATACTGGGTGTTCATTGGAAGGTCTGATGTTGAAGCTGAAACTCCAACACTTTGGCCACCTCATGCGAAGGGTTGACTCATTGGAAAAGACCCTAATGCTGGGTAGGATTGGGGGCGGAAGAAGGGGACGACAGAGGATGAGATGGTTGGATGGCATAACCAACTCGATGGACATGGGTTTGGGTGTACTCCGGGAGCTGGTGATGGACAGAGACGCCAGGCGTGCTGCAATTCATAGGGTCGCAAAGAGTTGGACACGACTGAGCGACTGAACTGAACTGAAATGAATATCTAGTGAGACAATGAAAAATTGTGTGGAGTCAAATTCAATGAAAGTGTTAGTCACTCAGTCATTTCAGACTCTTTGAGATCCCATGAACCTATATCCCGCCAGGATCCTCTGTCCATGAAATTCTCCTGGCAAGATTACTGGAGTGGGTAGCTATTCCCTTCTCCAGGGTGTCTTCCCAATCTAGAAAGAATATTCTGACTTTTGCATGTATCTAATGTCCTTGGCACTTAATCACAAAATGTCATTATTGCACCACAATCACTGCACCTAAAGATTTTTTAAATAATTCTAAAGGGAGCTGTTGTCGCAGTTGAGAACCACTCTATCACAGAATAACTAATACTAAAATTTCTGCCTCATGAGTGTTTGATAATGAATGAAAAAACAAACTTGCCTAAGACTAGAGTAGTTACAAAGAGTAATTGTGACTTGTATCTACCTACCTTTTGATTAATCTTGTCCATCATTTGAATGATCTTTTGTCATTTTTTCTTTTGTCCATAGAGAGAATGTTAGAGAATGTTGTGAATCAGCTAGGTCTTTTCACATATCATTTCTGCAGTTGGAACAATGCTGTGTTTAAGGTTGGCTGAAAAATGTGCCATCTGGTACATTCTGAGATTGATCTAGATGGTAAGATATTACAGTAAATGGCCTTCTGACACTCACATGTCATAATTTCTAATGTGAGATATTCACTAAATATTTATAAAAACCCTGAGGATAACTGAAGAAAACAAATCCCAATTATAATGTACTTCCCATGCTGCTATTTCAAATAATCATTTGCTTTCATAAAGACAACATTTTTGGGGAAATAAAAGGTTTGAAGATTTGGGGTTGTCATCCTTTCACTCACATTTCACAACTGATTTTGAGAAATAAAAGGACATGTCATATTAACTTTGCTTGTGTTGAATGATGTAGATTGTAGTTTCTGTAACTAAGCACAGCCTGATTAAAGTCATGCATTCAGTGCTAAAATGTGACATTATATCAAACACTAGACATTTTAATTCATATTTTAGTACTTTCAGGTGGTTGTATAAAAACATTAGTCATCATAAGCTGTTCTGTGCTCAATAATTTAAGACCACATGCCTTTTCAACTCACCTCTGGAAATCAAGTTTCATTCTGCCTAATGCTCTCATCTCACCATAAGTTCTGAAAAACAGAAATACAAGATCATAATTTAATTTCACATCACCTCCTAGTCTTCTAAAATTTTCTTCTTTTGAAATATAAAGATACAAGTAAATGTATTCTTGTCATGAAATCAGTGATTTAAAAAAGTTTGATAAACCAAATAACTGTTGGGTTATTTTACAAACTAACTATATTTTAATTATAAATATATATATATGCATTTTGTGAACTTTGACTTTATGAGATGTTGATATTTTTATCGGGTTCATTTGCCAGCACCCTGATGGAAATGTTACCTTGTTATATATTAAGAACTTTAAAATGTCTGACTTTTGAATAAAAACTATTTGGGAAATATTTTCTTTGCTAATTATTACCTGAGGAAACGTGGTCATATTATTTAAACTTGCTACACTTCTATTTTCTCATCAGTAAGGTATAAATACAAGCATCTTTCTTCCATGGCTAATGAAAAGAATCATCATTAAATATGTATTTTTTGTGCATATAACCCTTGGTAAATGTCATCTCTTATAATTAACCACTTCTCTTTTATATAGGGCTTCCCTGGTAGCTCAGACGATTAAGAATCTGCCTCCAAATAGGGAGGCCTGGGTTCAATCCCTGGGTGGGGATGATCCCTGGAGAAGGGAATGGCTACCCACTTCAATATTCTTGCCTGGAGAATCTCATGGTCAGAGAAGCCTGCGTGGCTACAGTCCCTGGGATTGCAAAGAGTCAGACACGAATGACTGACTAACACTTTCATTTCACTTCTATGTGATAATATTTTCTTTAATGTCAGCCATAATGATTCCTCTGTTCCCACTCTTTCCAAACATTGTCAGTTGATGTCTTTTTACATTTAGGTAGAAAGTAAAATTACTATTGATAAAATTCACAGGAATCTTAAATGTAGCATATTCAAAATGGATACTTTAGTCCAAATTACTAAAAGGTTTCATGTGAGACCACTGCTGCTAGCAGTGCATACTGAGAAAAAAGAATTTTACACATATTTTAAGTTTTTAAAATTTTAGAGAGATTTAACATACAGGTTATCTCCTGAAGAAATAATGAAAATATTCTAGAAACCTAAAGCCTGGGACGTAAACTCTAACCTAGCTATCGTTTGAGAAGAAAATCTAACCCTAACCCTTCTCTCGAAAAGGCCCCGTGCTTTCTTGATTTAACATTATGTTGCCACTATCTCAAATTCTTAATAATTTTTAGCAAGAGTTTCTGTAAACTATGTATTGGGTCTTGCATACACCAATGAGAACATACATCCTACAAAATGTGCAAAGATAATATGAATATCCCAAGCAAAACTTCACATAACATACATATTTTATGATTCCAATCATGTAAAATAAAACAGACAAAATGAATGAATTCAGTTCGAAGTCAGTGGAGATTTTAGTAGCTAGAATTGGATCATCAGAGATTCTTGAATATAGGTGAACCACATTTCATAATCATAGTCTCATCGACACTTGTATGTTCACTTCACGAAAATTAATTGAGCCATATTCAAATACTTATTCACATTGCTTTATGTATATTGCACTTCAATACAAAAATTAAATGAAGATCATTGAAATCTTGGTGTGTGAAAATAAGCAAAATAGAAGAAGGGAGAGGAGGAAGGGGGGAACAGAGGAAAGACATGAAGAATGAGTTACAAAATTTAAATATAACATAATAATAAGCCAGTCCTTGTTTCATATACTCCCCTCTTTCAGGATGATATAGTGCTCCCAGACTACCAATTCTTAGTCTCCCTTCCTTGGCAGTATGTCATCATGATACTCAGGATTGGATATTTATAAATACATGGAGCTGTTCTTTGTTTTGTATTTTTTAAAGGTTTAATTAAGTTATTGAGCTAATTTATATAGGATATATTTCACCTATTTTACTTTCATAATTCAACAGGTTTCGATGAATATGTACCACCAGGAAACCATCCTCACACTCCCACACCCCCAAAGATTCTTCAAGCTCCTTTGAAGTATATTCCCAGCTATCACCACTAGCCTGAGGTAACCACTAATATTTTTTCTATTACCATCATTGTACATTTTCAAGAATATGAAATAAAAGGAGTAACATAGTAGGTATACTTCTGAGTTTGCCCTCTTTAACACAGCATAAAGCTTTTGAGATTCATCCACATTGTTATGTGTATTAATGGGATTTTTCCTTTAAGTTGCCAAATAGTATTTCATTGTAATGACATGCCAAACGTTGCTTGTCCATTCACTAGTCTGTGGGTGTTGTGGCTATTACTACTTTTTGGTGATTGTGAATAAAGCTGCTATAACATTAGCATTGGAGAAGGCAATGGCAACCCACTCCAGTGTTCTTGCCTGGAGAATCCCAGGGACGGCAGAGCCTGGTGGGCTGCTGTCTATGGGGTCGCACAGAGTTGGACACGACTGAAGCGACTTAGCAGCAGCAGCAGCAACATTAGTGTACAAGTTCTGTGTGGATTTGCATTTTCATTTCCTTTTTGGTAGATACACAGGACTATTTTTGCTAGGTATACTTAACAAAAGTGTCAAAATGTGATTCAAATTGGTAATACCATATTGTATTCATATTGGGCTGGAGAAGGAATTGGCAACCCACTCCAGTATTCTTCCAGGAAAATTTCATGGACAGAGAAGTCTGGTAAGCTACAGTCCACAGGGTCATGAAGAGTTGGACATGACTTAAAGAACGAGCACACACACATTCACATTAGGATTTCCAGGTGGCTCAGCGGTAAAGAATCTGCCTACCAATTCAGGAGCCACAGGAGACACAGGCTCAATCCCTGGGTTGAGAAGATCCTCTGGAGGAGGAAAAGCCAACCCACTCCAGTATTCCTCCTGAAAAATCTCATGGACAGAGAAGCCTGGCAGGCTGCAGTCTAGGTGGGTCACAAAGAGTCCGGCACAACTGAGCATGCACTAATTTTTTATTCACACCAGTAATATATGGCAGGCTTCCCAAGTGGTGAGAGTGGTAAAGAACTCGCCTACCAATGTAGGAGACATAAGAGATGCAGGTTTAATCCCTGTGTCGGGAGGATCCCCTGGAGGAGGGCATGGCAACCTGCTCCAGTATTCTTGCCTGGAGAATCCCAAGGACAGAGGAGCCTGGTGGGCTACAGTCCATGGGGTCGCAAACAGTCAGACACAGAACTGAAGTGACTTAGCACAGCAGGCAATGTATGAGGATGAGTTATTCCAGATCCTCTTTGACACTTGTTATTGTCATTATGTTTGATTTTAGTCATTTTAGTTGGTGTGTAGTTGTAACTTCTTGTGATTTTAATTTGCATTTACCTAATGTCTACCTCTGTTTCACTGACTACATTAAAGCCTTTTACTGTGTGGATCTTAACAGACTGTGGAAAGCTCTTAAAGATGTGGGAATACCACGCCATCTCACCTGCCTCCTGAGAAACCTGTATGTGGGTCAAGAAGTAACAGTTAGAACCATGTATGAAACAACTGATTGGTTCAAGATGGAGAAAGGAGTATGGCAGAGTTGTCTGCTGTGATCCTGTTTTTTTAACCTATATGCTGAGTACATCATGAGAAATGCGACTGTATGAGTTACAAACTGGAATGAAGATAGGCAGGAGAAACATCAACAACCTCAGATACGTGAGTAATATCACTCTAATGACTGGAAGCAAAGAGGAACAAAAGAGCCTGTTGATGAGGGTGAAGGAAGAGAGCGAAAGAGCCAGCTTAAAACTAAATATTAAAAAAAAAAAAAAAAAAAACTAAGATCATGGCATCAGGCCTCATTCAGTTCAGCTCAGTTCAGTTCAGTCACTCAGTCGTGTCCGACTCTTTGCGACCCCATGAATTGCAGCATGCCAGGCCTCCCTGTCCATCACCAACTCCCGGAGTTTACCCAAACCCATGTCCATCGAGTCAGTGATGCCATCCAACCATCTCATCCCCTGTCGTCCCCTTCTCCTCCTGCCCCCAATCCTATCCAGCATTAGGTCTTTTACAATGAGTCAACTCTTCACATGAGGTGGCCAAAGTATTGGAGTTTCAGCTTCAACATCAGTCCTTCCAATGAACACTCAGGACTGATCTCCTTTAGGATGGATTGATTGGATCTCCTTGCAGTCCAAGGGACTCTCAAGAGTCTTCTCCAACACCACAGTTCAAAAGCATCAATTCTGTGGCCCTCAGTTTTCTTCACCGTCCAACTCTCACATCCATACATGACCACTGGAAAAACCATAGCCTTGACTAGATGGACTTTTGTTGGCAAAGTAATGTCTCTGCTTTTAAATATGCTATCTAGGTTGGCCATCACCTTCCTTCCAAGGAGTAAGCGTCTTTTAATTTCATGGCTGCAATCACCATCAGCAGTGATTTTGGAGCCCAAAAAAATAAAGTCTGACACTGTTTCCACTGTTTCCCCATCTATTAACCATGAAATGATGGGACCAGATGCCATGATCTTAGTTTTCTGAACGTTGAGCTTTAAGCCAACTTTTTCACTCTCCTCTTTCACTTTCATCAAGAAGCTCTTTAGTTCTTCTTCACTTTCTGCCATAAGGGTAGTGTCATCTGCATATCTGAGGTTATTGATATTTCTCCTGGCAATCTTGATTCCAGCTTGTGTTTCTTCCAGCCCAGCGTTTCTCATGATGTACTCTGCATATAAGTTAAATAAGCAGGGTGACAATATACAGCCTTGACGTACTCCTTTTAGGCCCCATTACTGCATGCCAAATAGAAGGGGAAAGGTGAAAGTAGTGACAGATTTGCTCTTCTTGGGCTCTCGAATCACTGTGGATGGTGATTGCAGCCATGAAATCAGAAGATGATTGTTTCTTGGCAGGAAAGCTATAACAAACCTAGACAGTGTGTTGAAAAGCAGAGACATTACTCTGCTGATAAAGGCCCCTATAGTCAAGGTTACAGTCTTCCCAGCAGTCATGTATGAGTGTGAGAGCTGGACAGTAAAGAAGGCAGAACACCAAAGCATGGATGCCTTCAAACTGTGGTGCCAAAAGAAGACTCTTGAAAGTCCCCTGGACAGCAAGGAAATCAAACCAGTCAATCATAAGGGAAATCAACCCTGAATACTCATTGGAAAGACTGATGCTGAGGCTGAGGCTCCAATAGTTGGTCATCTGATGCAAACAGATGACTCATTGGAAAAGTCCCTGATGCTCAGAAAGATTGAGAGCAAAAGGAGAAGAGAGAATCAGAAGATGAGCTGGCTGGATGACATCACCGATGCAAGAGACATGAACTTGTGTGAACTTCATGAGATGATGAGAGACAGGGAGGCCTGACATGCTTCAGTCCATGGGGTCGCAAAGAGTTGGACACGACTGGGTGACTGAACAACAATGACTACCTTTTGGATATCTTCTTTAGATATCTTTTAATGGGCTTGTTATTCATATACCTTCATTGACAAGTTCCTTTTAAATGTTTCTCTTATTAAAAAAAAAAATAATGTTTTGTCTTATTTTTAGTTGCAAGAGCTCTTTATGTATTCTAGATATAAGACCCCTATCAAATACATGTTTTGTGAATACTGACACCCAGTCTGTGGTTTGCCTTTTCATTTCTTCTTTCTTTCTTTTTTCCTATCTTTCAAATAGGAAAAAAAAAAAAAAAAGTTTATTGATAATGCTCAATTTATAACATTGCTTTTTTACTGTTCTTTTTTAAAGCATATCTAAGAAATCTTCCCCAATACAAGGACAAAAAGATTGTATCCTCCATATTTTGGAAAAGTTTTTGGGTTAGAGTTCTTATATTAGGATTATAATTCCTGACAAACTTTATTTTTTGTACATAGTATGAGATAAGTTTTGAGGCTTATTTATTTTCAAATGAACATCCAGTTATTTTAGCACAGTTTCTTGAAAAGATGATCAATACCATACTTGTGGAAGATCAGTTTGTCAGCCAATCTCTGGTCATGGCCTTGTCACCCCTTATAGTCCTGTAAGAATAAGGTTCTGTATTTTATTATTCCGCTATGGGCTTAGACCCTGCCGACTTTGTTTCCCACCTCCCCCACCCCCCTGCACCCTGTTTTCCTCCCTTTGCACGGGTACTTCGAAAAAACTTAACTAGGGCCCCAAGACAAATCACACCCTCCACTTCCCTCCCTCCATCACCTAACTTCAGTTCAGTTCAGTCACTCTGTCATGTTCAACTCTTTGCCACCCCATGGACTGCAGCATGCCAGGCTTCCCTGTCAATCACCAACTCCTGGAACTTTCTCAAACTCATGTCCATTGAGTTGGTGGTGCCATCCAACCATTTCTTCCTCTGTCATCCCCTTCTCCTTCTGCCTTCAATCTTTCTCAGTATCAGGGTATTTTCCAATGAGTTAGTTCTTTGCATCAGATGGCCAAAGTATTGCAGCTTCAGCTTCAGCATCAGTCCTTCCAGAGAATATTCAGGACTGATTTCCTTTAGAATGACTGGTTTGATCTCCTTGCAGCCCAGGAGACTCTCAAGAGTCTTCTACTATGCCACAGTTCAAAACACAAATTCTTAAGTGCTCAGCTTTCTTTATGGTCCAACTCTCACATCCATACATGACTACTGGAAAAACCATAGTTTTGACTAGACAGATATTTGACAGCAAAGTAATCTCTCTGCTTTTTAATATGGCTGCCTAGTTTGGTCATAGTTTTCTTCCAAGGAGCAAGCATCTTTTAATTTCATGGCTGCAGTCACTATATGCAGTGATTTTGGAGCCCAAGAAAATAAAGTCTGTCATGATTTCCATTGTCTCTCCATCTATTTGCCATGAAGTGATGGGAACAGATGCCATGATCTTCGTTTTCTGAATGTTGAGTTTCAAACCAGCTTTTTCACTCTCCTCTTTCACTTTCATCAAGAGGCTCTTCAGTTCCTCTCTGCTTTCTGCTGTAAGACTGGTGTCAGCTGCATATCTGAAGTTATTGATATTTCTCCCAGCAGTCATGATTCCAGTTTGTACTTCATCCAGTCCAGCATTTTGCATGATGTAATCTGCATATAAGTTAAATAAGCAGGGTGACAATATACAACCTTGATGTACTCCTTTCCCAATTTGGAACCAGTCTGTTTTCTATGTATGGTTCTAAATGCTGCTTCTTGACCTGTATACAGATTTCTCAGGAGACAGGTAAGGTGGTCTGGTATCCCCATCTCTTTAAGAATTATCCACAGTTTGTTGTGATCCACCCAGTTAAAGGTTTTGGCATAGTCAATAAAGCAGAAATAGATGTTTTTTTCTGGAAATCTCTTGCTTTTTCTATGATCCAATGCATATTGGTAATTTGATCTGTGGTTCCTCTGTCTTTTCTAAATCCAGCTAGCACATCTGGAAGTTCTCGTTTCACGTACTGTTGAAGCCTCACTTGTAGAATTTTGAGCATTACTTGTCTGGCATGTGAGATGATTACAATTTTTTCAGTATTTTGAACATTGTTTGGCATTGTCTTTCCTTGGGATTGGAATGAAAACTGACCTTTTGCAGTCCTGTGGCCACTGCTGAGTTTTTCAAATTTGCTTGCATGTTGAGTGCAGCACTTTCACAGCATCATGCTTTAGGACTTGAAATAGTTCAGCTGGAATTCCATCACCTCCACTAGCTTTGTTCCTTGCTTCCTGTGGCCCACTTGACTTCACACTCCAGGATGTCTGGCTCTAGGTAAGTGATCACACCTTCGTGGTTATCTGGTTCTTTAAGATATTTTTTTGCATAGTTCTTCTGTGTATTCTTGCCACCTTTCCTTAACATCTTCTGCTTCTGTTAAGTCTATACCATTTCTGTCCTTAATTGTGCCCATCTTTGCATGGAATGTTCCCTTGGTATCTCTAATTTTCTTGAAGAGATCTCTAGTCTTTCCCATTCCATTGTTGTCCTCTATTTCTTTGCACCCACCTTGGTCCTCCAAAAAGAGGAAGAAACAGTACGTGAATTATGATAAGCTCAGCCATTTCTACCCTGGTGATCTACTTGCCACTCCTTCAGGGAGAAGCTGGCTCAGATTATCTTTTAAATCTAAGCCATGTATCTATCTTCAAGAATGTATTTGTTCTGGAACACTCCACTTCTGTACCCTCCCTTCTGTTTGCTGCTGTGCCAAAATGCCCAAGATTATTGAGAAGGACTAAAGTGAAATCAGTGGTCAGTTGACATGAGCCCAATCACAGCCAACCCACGTATGTATGTAAAGAGCAGAGGTACACAGTATCACTGCCAGGATTTCAGGAATTACATCCTACAATATTAATCAAACTGGTGACTGAGGTTGTAGTCAATGCCCAGTGAAAACTGCAGCACCAAAGATGTGCTCAAGAAAGGGGCATTCTGGAGTTGTCTGATGCCTGTCCACAAGCCTTGCTCTGGACAGCATGGAAATGGGGGTGGAATCAGTTCCCCTGCAGCCCTTGCTGTCCTATGAGAAGATCTAATTTCTCCCCACCTTCTTCCCATTCTTTTGGACAGCTTAGGTTTTAGGGAAAATTAAGGAGAATTTTGGGTCAATACCCCTCTCGATCTTGAGCCCTGGGCCCGGCCCCTCAAAAATGTTTCAGGGTATGATGGGTAGGTGTTTGGTAGGTGGGCATAAGGCTTTGCTTACTTCCAACTATCCCATTACAGCTTCAATATAGTAACAACCCTAGTCACTAGCCATACTCTCCATGGTCTTTGCACCACCCAGGGGTTGCACACTGGGGTTGCCCAATACTTACATGTCTCTCTTTCTCCACTATTTTGGAGAAAAAGTACCAGAGGACGGCCCTCAATAAAAGCATCTGTGAGTTAGCCATCCTTATACCTGTCCTCTCCAGGGAAATGTTTACCCCCAAACCCAGTTGACTGATCTCTTGCAACATTCTGTAACAGCTCCCCAGGGAGGGCATGATCCCCTGTTCCATCCCTTTCCCACCAAACCAAGTCCTTGCCTAAGGGTTTGTGGACAAGAATATCAAAGTCAATACTGTGTCTACAGACATGGCACTCTCAAAATCAAGCAGCAAACAGGCCAAACACCTGAAATACTTATTGGGCTACTGCATGGCCAAGATTCTGGCCCAGGTGATAAAACCTTGACTTTGACGGACAGCCATTTGTTTTCTTAAAGCCCAAGAGGCTAGAGTGGAAAGAGGAGGATGGATCTGAATAGCTCTTCTTGTTTTCTTCCCATGTTGATCTTCCTCAAATCATCCATGTACCTCTCTGTTCACGATCATCTGTCATCACACTCTCCCTGAGTCCAAGCTGAGTGAAGGAAAATCTAAATGAACTCCTTATTATAATAAGTTAAGTGAGAAAATAGAGATAGCACTTATTTTTTGGTAGGTGGGTAGGGTTAGAAAGCTGAGAAATTAAGACTGGATCATATATTGTCTTCGTGGTTGTGAGGAAAACACAATAAAATAACTTACATCAAAAAAAATATCAATGATCTTATATGTGTAAATCTGTTCCTAATCTATTATTTCATTTATCTATATACCTCATTTTACCCTAACGTAACATTTTACTGATTCAGTTCAGTTCAGTCGCTCAGTCATGTCTGACTCTTTGCAACCCCATGAACAGCAGCACGCCAGGCCTCCCTGTCCATCACCAACTCCCGGAGTCTACACAAACCCATGTCTATTGATTTGGTGATCCCATCCAACCATCTCACCCTCTGTCGTTCCCTTCTCCTCCTGCCTCAATCTTTCCCAGCATCGGGGTCTTTTCAAATGAGTCAGCTCTTCGCATCAAGTGGTCAAAGTACTGGAGTTTCAGCTTCAACATCAGTCCTTCCAATGAACACTCAGGATTGACCTGCTCTAGGATGGACTGGTTGGATCTCCTTGCAGTCCAAGGGACTCTCAAGAGTCTTCTGCAACACCACAGTTCAAAAGCATCAATTCTTCGGTGCTCAGCTTTCTTTATATCCAACTCTCACATCCATACATGAACTGGAAAAACCATAGCCTTGACTAGGTAGACCTTTGTGGACAAAGTAATGTCTCTGCTTTTTAATATGCTGTCTAGGTTGGTCATAACTTTCCTTCCAAGGAGTAAGCATCTTTTAATTTCATGGCTGCAATCACCATCTGCAGTGATTTTGGAGCCCCCCAAAACAAAGTCAGCCACTGTTTCCCCATCTATTTGCCATGAAGTGACAGGACGAGATGCCATGATCTTAGTTTTCTGAATGTTGACCTTTAACCCAACTTTTATACTCTCCTCTTTCTCTTTCATCAAGAGGCTCTTCAGTTCCTCCTCAGTTTCTGCCATAAGGGTGGCACTGTCTGCATATCTGAGGTTATTGATATTTCTCCTGGCAATCTTGATTCCAGCTTGTGCTTCCTCCAGCCCAGCATTTCTCATGATGTACTCTGCATATAAGCTAAATTAGCAGGGTGACAATATACAGCCTTGACGTACTCCTTTACTGATTACTGTGGTTTTATAGCAAGTCTTAAAATCAAGTAGTAGAAGTCCTATAAAACTGCTTCTGTTTCAAAAATTTCCATTATTCTAGATCCCTTTGAATTTCCACGTAAACCTTGAATTTTAATTAGGTTTGCATTAAATCTATAGATAAAGTTAGGAAAATTTGATATCTCCTCACTTTTGAAAATAAGAATCTCCTTTTTAATGTCTTCTTTGATTCCTCTCATCAAGGTTTTATAGTTTTCAACAGAAATAAAAGGTTTTATAGGTTTGCTGCACATAATTGAATGAATTTGTTTCTAAGTATTTCATGCCTTTTGACATTATTTAATATGGTATTTTTAAGATTAAATGTTTAATTGTTTTAACTAATATTCAGAAATATACTTAATTTTTGTATATTAGCCCTGTGTATTATGACCTTGCTAATTCTTATTCTAGTAGTGTTATCATAGACTCTATAGGAATTTCTATACAGATAATTATGTCATTTGTTATATGTTTTAATTTTTCATTTTTAATATTTTTCTATTTTATTTCCTTTTATTGCTCATTATTATTATCATTATAATATATGAAGGAGCTATATTATAAAAGAGAATAGAGACAACACCTCTGCCTTATCCTAATTTTAAGGAGAAATTGTCTAGTTTTTCACTGTTAAGTTTGCCATTAACTGTGGGTTGTTCATGGATGACCTATACTGGGTTGTGAAAATTTTCTGATATTCCTAGTTTGCTCACAGTTTTTGTTATGAAATGGTAAATACTGTCAGATATTTGATAAACATCAATTGAGAAAATTATTTGGTTTTTCATTTATTTTCTTAATATAGTGAATCATATTGCTTGATTTTCTAATTGCAAACCAATTTTCTAATTCTGAGTAAATCACACTTAGTCATGAAGTATTTTCTTTTTGTATATTTCTGGATAGGATTTACTAATGTTTGTTAATGATTTTTGCACCTATATTTTTGAGGATTACTGATTAGCACTAGTCTTTTCTTTTGGTAATGTTTTAATATCAGGTTAATGTTGACCTCATAAAATAAGTTGGGGATGGTTGCTCTTGGGAAAAATTCATGTAAAATTTTACTATCTCATCCTGAGGCATTAAATAGAAACCACCAGTAAAGGCATCTGGATTTGATGTTTTTTGGGAAAACTTATTGTTCCTTTATTTCATTTTCTTTATAAATATAAGGTTTTTCACATTATTTATTTTTGAGCAAGCCTTGGTTGCTTGTACTTTATAAATAATTTTCAAATCTCATCTACATTGTATAATATATTGATTCGGTTTTTAAATAATATTCTCTTATTATCTTTCTAATGTCACTGTTCTATATAGTGATATCATTTTTTTATTCCTGTTTTAGTAACTTATGCCTTTACCTTTTTTTCTTTATCATTTTGCTTAGATGTTTGTCAATTTCAGTGACCATTTCAATAATTCCTACTTAGCATCAATGGTTCTATTATTTTTCTATTCCACTGATATCTGTTCACATTTTTATTATTATTTTCATTCTGCTTACTTTCGGTTCACTTTTCTTTCTTTGTCTTGATTCTCAATGACTTTGGATTTTTCTTCTTTACTATAAGCATTCAACACTATAAATGTCCCTTTAAGTATTTCTTTAACTATTGGCCACATGTTTTGATATCTCCTATTTTCATTTTAATTCACTCCAGAACAATTCTAACTTCCTTTAGATCTCTTCTTTAATGCCATTTACAAAAATGTTATTAATTTTTCAATAATGTAAAAATTTTCTAGTTACCCTCCTGCTATCAGCTTCTAGCTTAATGACATTTTAGCCAGATACTATAGTTTATATAATTTCAATATTTTTAAAATTCTTGAGATTTATTTTTATGGGCCAGAATATTGTCTGTCTTCATGAGTTATCCATGTGTTCTTGAAAAAAATATGTATCCTGTTGCTGTTGAGTAGTGAGTTCTATAAATGTTGAGTGGGTTGATTTGTTTCTAGCATTATTCAAGTCCACTAAATCTTTACTGATTTTTTTGTCTATTTTTCTATCAATAAAAGAGAAGCACAGAAATGTGTTCCAAATTTCTATTTAATGTCTTTTTCTCTGCCTGGAGAACTTCTGTTAACATCAAGTACATATCTGTTGTCAATTCATTCTTTCAGCTTTCGTGTGTCTTATGGGTTTTTATTTTACCTTAATATTTGAAAGACATTTTCTCTGGTTTTCAATTCTAAGTTGAGTGTTGTTTTTTTTCTTTCTCCCATGTTTAACTTTAGACTTTACAGATGCAATTTCCTTGTCTATTTGCTTGCATATGTTTTCACAAGAGGGTTAAATTTTAGATTTTTGAGTGAATTTTAGATTTTATTGCATTCCTTCAATGTGCACTGGACTTTGATCTGGCACACTGACAAATTACTTGTGACTAGTGTGATTCTATCAAAGCTGTTATAATAGATTCAGAGCAGCTTTACTCTCCCACCAACTTAGCCCCATTATTAAGATGTAAGTCCTTCTGAAGACTTACAAGGACATTTTTCTACCTTGTAGGAACACAAATTCTTCACAGCCTTGTGGGAGCACAGGGAATTTTATGACCTTTACGGTACTTATTTTCTTGGCCTTATGGAGTTTTACCTCATGTGGATGCAAATCAGTATTTATACAAAAACTTAAGAGGATTACTCTGCCTATGTCAAGAGCTTCCATTTTCTTTGCATTCTGTCCCCAAAATTTTCACTATTTTTTCCTCCTTGAATTCTGGTCACTGTCTTCTCAAATTCACCTGACATGCTATTTTTGTATTCTCTTTCCCTGCTCTGCAGTTTGGAAACTGCCTTCAGCTAGTAATCCAAAGGTGATCATTTATTTCTCCTCTATCTGAAATCATAATCTTGTGCTGCCTGTTTTCCAGTGTCTGAAAAAATGTGGTTTCACATATTTTTTTGGTCTCAAAATAGCAAGCATTTCTATAAATCTAGAAATCTGTTTTCTGTTCCTTTTTTCTCCCTTTTAGAATGTATGATTCATGTGTACTGGAAGCGCTCACATTAGTTAAGATTTAAAAGCATTAGACTTACCTGAACATTTAAAGTCAGATGGATATGTATGTTACATGTATAGACATATTCTCAGAGTAGCATGTATATACACATGAGAATACACTGTAGTCAGTAATTAAACATGCCAAGGTACAAGATACAGATAGGCTGATCTAGGAATAACTCCACAAAGGTTCATATAGTTAATTCTAGACCTCTTCCTCCCAAATCTTGCAATTACTGTCCTTGGTTGCCACATTTTGAAACATTTCATGGTTCCTCTGGTATTATTTCTCCTTTGCTAAAGTACATTAATAAAACTTAGTTTGTCTGACTGAAAAACATGTTTCTCATTATCTCTGGCTAACAGGATTTAAGAATAATTAACTCTAAAATAAATTCTAATTTGTTCACAGAAAACAAAATCCTACTTTTGGTATACATACTTTGGTATATGAATATAAACATTTTTATATACACTACGGTTATTCCAGTAGTCATGCATGGATGTGAGAGTTGAACCATAAAGAAAGCTGAGCACCGAAGAATTGATGCTTTTGAACTGTGGTGTTGGAGAAGACTCTTGAGAGTCCCTTGGACTGCAAGGAGATCAAATCAGTCCATCCTAAAGGAAATCAGTCCTGAACATTCATCAGAAGGACTGATGCTGAAGCTGAAGCACCAATAATTTGGCCACCTGATGCAAAGAACTGACTCATTGGAAAGGACCCTGATGCTGGGAAAGATTGAAGGCAGAAGGAAAACAGGACAACAGAGGATGAGATGATTGGATGGCATCACCAACTCAATGGACAGGAGTTTGAGCAAGCTCCAGGATACTGAGTGACTGAACTGAACTGATATACAAGTTGCACTCTATTTAGCTTGTAAACATTTCAAGGTCTGGGGTATAAAATAGTATGCAAGCATCTCTGGCATCTGATGTTTTCCATAATTAGTTCAAAATTAAATATCAACTTAGAATATTCTTCATTAACTAAAATGTTCATTATGAATTAAATATTTGTGTCCTCCCATGCCAAAATTCACATTTGAAACCCAACCCCAAGAGTGATGGTGTTTGGGGATGAGGTCTATCAGAGGTAATTGGAGATGAGGTTATCAGTGTGGACCTTTGGAATGGTATACATTCCCTGATAAGGGGGCCTCCCTGGTGGCTCAGATGGTCAAAAATCTGCCTGCAATGCGGGAGACCTGGATTTTGTCCCTGGGTTGGGAAGATCCCCTGGAGAAGGGAATGGCTACCTACTCCATTATACTTGCTTGGAGAATTCCATGGGCAGAGGAGACTTGAAGCCTCCAGTCCATGGAGTGGAAAGAATTGGATACAACTGAAGGACTAACATTTTTACTTTTCACTAGGATATACTTTTCCCTATATACAATCAAAGGAATAGCTTTTTTTTGAAGTATAATGTTAGTCATGACTGTATAAAGAAAAAGGAAATTTATGCCAGTTCATACAGCAAACAGAACTGAAGACAAATAATAAACTAAGACATAATATATGCAAAACATATAAAATTAGTTAATTAACAATTTGTGTATTTTAATTTATGCCTGATTTTGTCCTAATTGGGTGTGGTAGACATAACACACAAGAAGCTTCAACAAAAAACAAAACAAAATGCTAATGATCCATGTATTGGACATGAAGAAATATAAAGAAAAAAACAGAAATGGCTGATAATATATAAAAAGTTGCTCAGTCACATCAATAATTAAACATGCAAATAAATAATAGTATATAGATCTCTCCTATCATGATTAAAAATTCTCATAACAGCATTATTTTTAACAGTAATAGTATAGGATAAATCAAGATGCCCTTACAAGAACACTGTTAGCTGAAAACAATGAAATAAATTAGGGTTTTAAATGTTTTGTAACTTATCCATCAATGTGAGAAAGTGAACACAGCATTAAACAAAATGTTGTAAATAGCACATTTTATGTATGTCGCTATGTATATGTAGAGACTTCCATTTTATATGCAGTATCTCAGATGAATACATACATATCAAATATTGGAAAGGATTCAAATCACAAATATTTGTATTAAACCAAAGATTTTACTTGGAGAATCCAGACATGCTTATTATAAAAATATTCATTTTATAGTAAGTATTGGGCAGGTTCTACAACTACAGAAGGAAGTAAAATTATTAATCTTTTTGCAAAAGTATGAAAATACTTTCTAAAAAAGAATTCTGATTAAGATAACCCTTTTGAAACTTTTATCTCTTATTCAATGTTAATTAAGTACGATTGGGAAAGAAATGCCACAACATTAACAAGTATCCTTTCAAAACACAGAACAGAACCTCAAATCTAAAAGCAGCTTTTCTCATGCAGTATGTTAATCTTCAAACAAGGAAGACAAAGAAAATGCTAAGTAGGTGGCTATTGGGAAATCAACAAGGTAAACAGAAGAACAGATCAGAGCATTTAATTTACACATCTGCAGCTGCTTTAAATGCTATTTGATAGGTATTGCACTTACAAATCTGTTGGAAAGAACTGACTGATCATTCAGAAGAACATACACACACATCTTATGAATTCCATTCTGTGTGTGTGTGTGTGTGTGTGTGTTTGTGTGTGTGTGTGTGTGTGTGTATTTCTGTTAAATAGAAGGGTATTTGTGGTTTACAGCAAAGATATTTAAATCCTCTATGTCATTATGTTACCTTCAAAGATATTCTTAGAAAACAATATTTATGTCCCTTGTATGAAGCTCTAACAGAAAAATGCTGTCACAATTCAGATTGCATATTTTAAATATAATCCCACAAATAAGCCCAAAGGGAACCTTTTACAAAAAGTTTTTTTTCTTGGCTGTAGCACGAAATCCACTGAACTGTCTCTTTTCTCAAACATAACTTATATCCACACTGATTATTTAGAAACAGATTACCCAGTTTATGGGTTTTCTAGGTGTTTAACTTCTTTCTTCTTACAGTTTTTCTTGCTTTTCAATTGGGTCAATAGCTATGCTACTACCCTCAGAATGCAGCTCAAATGGAGCATACATTTTGAAGTTCAAATAGATCATACTGAAAATATTAACTAGGTCACACATTAGATATGAAACCTTCAACAAACAGTTTTGAAAAGTCCATTGTCTAGGCAATAAAAATAGTGACTATGGACTACTTATTATGCACTGGTCACTCCTCTAAGATGCATTAACTCCTGCATCTTGTGTTTCTTGCCCAGACTCTTGAACAAGTTGACCAAGAGCTTGGACTTTTGATAAAGCTTTTCCAATATCACTATAATATGAAGGAACCTTGAAAACATTATGTTAACCAAACACCTAAGGACAAATATTACATGTTTCCACTTATATGAACTGCCAAGAATAGTGGATTTATAGAGGTAGGTAGCAGAGTACATATTATCAGGGACTAGTCAGGGGTAATGGGAATTACTGTTTAATGGTTACAGGACTTCTGTTTGATGATGAAAAGTTTCTGGAAATGGATAGTGGTGATGACTGCACAACATTAAGAATGTAGTTAATGGCAATAAACTGTACACTTAAAAACATTTAAAATGGTAAATTTTGTGTTATGTATGTTTTACCACAAAATAATTGCCCCCCCAAAAGTCATTTTATGGATTCCATTCTACAAAACAAATTTTAAAACACCATTTCTCCCTGTTTCACCATTTACTTCCTTACTCCAAGTCACTCTCATCTTTAATCTAAAGTTTTGTACTTCACCCAAACTGATTTTTCTATTTGTAGCCTTGGTCACTTCATGAAGCTCCCCACAAAACGTCTAGTGCCAGCATTTTAAAGCACAAAACAGATCATGTTACACTTCTTGAAATCTTCCAGTGACTGTCTGTTTCACATAGAGTCACCCCCACAGTTCTTCGCATAGTTTTTAAGGACTTAACATGATCTGATTTCTCCATTAACTTTTTGTCATACCAAATTAAGAGTGATGGAAGTGGTCTGCCCTGAGGAGAGGTAAGTTTTGTCATTGACATTGTGTACAGATACATGATGATAGTTGAAAGTGAAATTTCTTTTAGTCAGTTTTATTACAAGTTATACATTTTCTACCCCTTTAGGCTTCATCCAGGATTGGGCATCTGCCAAAGACTCCTTGCTGTCCCATTGGACTCTAGCATTTTTCCTTTTTACATTCCATTCTGTCCACTTTCATTGCATTACCTACTGATTAAATTGACTAAACAAGTGCATGACTCAGGGCTATTGCACTTGCTGTTCTCTCAGGTTGGAACACTAGGTATCTGTTTGAGAGGCAAGCTTCATCATCTACATCAGACATCACTTTCTCTATATGGTCTGCCTTAACTACTCTTTTGCAAAGTACACTGTCACCATCATATCTTAAATTCTTTCCATATTCATTTCTTTGCAGTTTTTACCATATAACATATATATTTCACTTATTTACCGTGCTTATCACTATCTTGTCCACAGAAGTAAAAACTTTTGAATGCAAGGATTTTTCACCTAGGGGTTCAATGTTATAACTCCAGCAAAGAGAACACAACCTGGCTCATGCTAGATATGTGATAAATTCTTGTTTAATGAATGAGTGAAGGGAGGAAAGAAGGAAGTCATTGGTGCTTAACTATATACTCATTAGATCTAAATACAACTATCTGCTTATCCAGAACACATATGAAAATATTTATTATCACTAGTAATTGAAACAAAATAAAGTTAATGATAAGCTTGCATTTTATCCAATTATCAAACTGAGAAACATATATAAGTGCAAATGGGTTAGTAAAGGAACCTTATCCATCAGAAGGCAGACTGAGTACTCTTATCCTTATCCATTAGAAAGCAGACAGAATGAAAACCACAATCACAGAAAACTAACAAAACTGTTCACATGGATCACAGCCTTGTCTAACTCAATGAAACTGTGAGCCATGCTGTGTAGGGCCACTCAAGACGGAGGGGTCATTTTGGAGAGTTCTGACAAAATGTGGTCCCTTGGAGAAGGGAACAGCAAACCACTTCAGTATTCTTGCCTTGAGAACCCCATGAACAGTATGAAAAGGCAAAAAGATATGACACTAGAAGATGAACTCCCCAGGTCAGTAGGTGCCCAATATGCTACTGGAGAAGAGTGGAGAAATAGCTCCAAAAAGAATGAAGAGACAGAGCCAAAGTGACACCCAGTTGTGGATGTGACTGGTGACAGAAGTAAAGTCTGATGCTGTAAAGAAAAATATTGCATAGGAACCTGGAATGTTAGGTCCATGAATCAAGTTGAGAGAGTAAATTCTTAGGTAGGTTATAAGAAGCCCAGGGTCCCCAAGGAGGAAAGAGGAGGCCCCAAAGAGAAGAAAAGGACAAACATATTTTTTTCCACTTTGCTTTGTCTTCAGTTAGGTTCAGTTCAGTCACTCAGGTGTGTCTGACCCTTTGCGACCCCATGGACTGGAGCAGAACAGGCCTTCCTGTCCATCACCAACTTCCACAGTTTACTGAAATTCATGTCCATAGAGTCAGTGATGTCATCCAACCATCTCATCCTCTGTCCTCACCTTCTCCTCCCGCCTTCAATCTTTCCCAGCATCAGGGTCTTTTTCAATGAGTCTGTCACTGTTTCCACTGTTTCCCCATCTATTTGCCATGAAGTGATGGGATCAGACCCCTTGATCTTCATGTTTTGAATGTTGAGTTTTAAGCCAGCTTTTTCGCTTTCCTCTTTCACTTTTATCAAGAAGCTCTTTAGTTCTTCTTCACTTTCTGCCATAAGAGTGGTGTCATCTGAATATCTGTGGTTATTGATACTTCTGGCAATCTTGTTTCCAGACTGTGCTTCATCCAGTCCAGCACTTCTCATGATGTATTCTGCATATATGTTAAATAAACACGGTGACAATATACGGCCTTGTCGTATTTCTTCACAATTTGGGAACAGTCTGTTCTTCCAAACTCCAGTTCTAACTGTTGCTTCTTGACCTGCATATAGATTTCTCAGGAGGCAGGTCAAGTGGTCTGGTATTCCCATCTCTTGGAGAATTTTCCACAGTTTGTTGTGATCCACGCGGTCAAAGGCTTTGGCATAGTCAATAAAGCAGAAGTAGATGTTTTTCTGGAGTCTTAAGTCAAGTAAGCCTTAGAAAGCAGAACGATGAACAAAGCTAGTGGAGGTAATGTTATTCCAGCTGAGCTATCTCAAACAGTAAAAGATGATACTGTGAAAGTGCTGCATTCAATATGTCAGCAAATTTGGAAAACTCAGCAGTGGCCACAGGACTGGAAAAGGTCAGTTTTCATTCCATTCCCAAAGAAAGGCAATGTCAAACAATATTCAAATTACTGCTTAATTGTGCTCATCTCACACGCTATCAAAGTAATGCTCAAAATTCTCCAAGCCAGGCTTCAACAGTATGTGAACCCAGAACTTCCAGATGTTCATGCTAGATTTAGAAAAGACAGAGGAATGAGAGATCAACTTTCTAACCTCCTTTGTATCATAGAAAAAGCAAGAGAATTGCAGAAAAACATCTATTTCTGCTTCATTGACTATACCAAAGCCTTTGACTGTGTGGATCACAACAAACTGTGGAAAATTTTTAAAAAGATGAGACTACCAGACAACCTTATCTGCCTCATGAGAAATCTGTATGCAGGTCAAGAAGTAACAGTTAGAACCAGACATGGAACAATGTACTGGTTCCCATTAGGAAAGGAAAACAACAAGGCTGTATATTGTCACCTTTCTCATTTAACATATATGCAGAGTACATCATGTGAAATGCCTGGCTGGACGAAATACAAGCTGGAATCAAGATTGCCAGGAGAAATATCAATAACCTCAGATATATAGATGACACCATCCTTATGGTGGAAAGCAAAGAGGACCTGAAGAGCCTCTTCATGAAGGTAAAAGAAGAGAGTGAAAAAGCTGGTTTGAAAGTCAACATTCAAAAAATGAAGATCATGGCATCTGGTCCCATCACTTCATGGCAAACAGGTGGGGAAACAATGGAGACAGTGACAGACTTTATTTTGGGGGGCTCCAAAATCACTGCAGATGGTGACTTCAGCCATGAAGTTAAAAAAGATGCTTGCTCCTCGCAAGAAAAGCTATGATCAACCTAGACAACTTATTAAAAAGCAGAGCCATTACTTTGCTGACAAAGGTCCATCTAGTCAAAACTATGGTTTTTCCAGTAGTCATGCATGGATGTGAGAGTTGGACTATAAAGAAAGCTGAGTGCCAAAGAATTGATGCTTTTGAACTGTGGTGTTGGAGAAGACTCTTGGGAGTCCCTTGGACTGCAAGAAGATCAGACCAGTCAATCCTAAAGGAAACCAGTCCTGAATATTCATTGAAAGGACTGATGCTGAAGCTGTAACTCCAATACTTTGGCCACCTGATGTGAAGAACTGACTCATTGGAAAAGACCCTGATACTGAGAAAGACTGAAGGCAGGAGGAGAAGGGGACGACAGAGGATGTGATGGTTGGATGGCATCACTGACTCAATGGACATGAGTTTGAACAAGCTCTGGAAGTTGGTGATGGACAGGGAAGCCTGGCATGCTGCAGTCCCTCGGGTCGCAAATAGTCAGACATGATTGAGCTACTCAACTGAACTGAGATGAATGCCCATAATATGTGTATACACACACACACACACACACACACACACACACACACACACACACACATATACATATACATACACACATATATTTTTCGGTGTATGCATGTTTACCTGTGAGCCATGAAGACACTCATTTTCCAAGAGACTCTTCAGAGATACTCTGTTCCATCTTTTACTATATTTCTATGCGTTAATTGGGGCTTCCCTGGTGGCTCAGACAGTAAAGATTCTGCCTTCAATGCGAGAGGCCTGGGTTTGAACCCTGAGTCAGGAAGATTCCCTGGAGAAGAAAATGGTAGTTCACTCCCATATTCTTGCCTGGAAAATCCCACAGATGGAGATGCCTGAAGGGTAACGGTCCATGGGGTTGCAAAGAGTCAGACACGATTGAGTGCCTAACACGTGTGCGTTAATTATGCGAGGCTATCACTACTTCTTATGAAAGCAGATGCTGTATTCAAGAGTCATTTGATTACCTACAAAGGAATCTATGGCTCACTAAATTAGACTTCTGAGGAAGCATGTATTTGGTTTAGTTGCAAAACAAGAACCTATGAATGATGACATTAAGGGGAAGTTGGACATCTGGAATACTGTAGCATATCTGTGCTTAATGCAATGCCCTAGACACTACAAAGACCTGATTTAAACATGTGTTTGATTCTCTCAAAATGTTTGAGAGGTTTGGGTCATGTTGGCATATTTCCCCACATTATTAGGGTATCCACATCCTTTAGCCACTTGGTAGTGCTTTCTAAAAGGGCTGCTTTTTTTTAACCTGGGAACTTACTGAAGCATTTTTAAGCAAGGAGCAACCTTATAAAATAATTTATTTATAGATTCAAATAAGAAATGTAAATGAAATTTAGGACTAGAAATCTCATATGAAAATGAAAATCATCATTTCAGAAATAAGAATTAAAAAATCCGAGTGTCATATAGGTAAGTATAAAGTAAAATAGGCACGTTGTTGTTCAGTCACTAAGTTGTGTCTGACTCCTTGTGACCCCATGGACTGCAGCATGCCAGGCTTCCCTTTCTTTCAGTAACTCCCTGAGTTTGCTCAAGCACATGTCTTTTGAGTCATTGATGCCATCCAAACATCTCATCCTCTGTCACTCTCTTGCCCTCAATCTTTCCCAGCATCAGGGTCTTTTCCAATGAGTTGGCTCTTCGCATCAGGTGGCCAAAGAACTGGAACTTCAGCTTCAGCATGAGTCCTCCCAATGGATATTCAGGGTTGATTTCTTTAGCACTGACTGGTTTGATCTTGCTGTACAAGGAAATCTGAAGAGCCTTCTCCAGTACCACAATTCAAAAACATCAATTCTTTGGCACTCAGTTTTCTTTATGGGAATAATCTGTAAATTAGTGCAAAAGCACTCTAACTCATATTATATCTATAATTACCACTATGTAGTAGCATTAATTTCATAATTATAAATGGTGCCCACATTACATCATAAAGGTCAAGGAATGGGATCAGACCCCTTCAATATTTCACTAATTTTTAGATAGACTTTTTGTGACTTAAAAAAAAAATACAATATTTACATGACATTGTTTGACAATTTTGCAACATTTCACCTAGAAGCAAATGGTGAACTCAAGTTGAGTGAATGAACTGATAATGAGTGAATGCATGAATTCATTAATAATCTAATAACACTCATCTTACCCATTTGGGCTGTTATAACAAATATCATAGACTGAGTGGCATATAAACAAAAACATTTATTTCTCAAAGTTTTTCAGGGTGGAAGTCCAGTATCAAGGTACCAGCATGCTTCATTAGGGACCACTTCTGGTTCTGAGTTTTCACTGTATTTACAAACGACAGAAAGATAAGCTAACTCTCTGGGGTCTCCTTCATAAGGGCACTAATTCCAATCATCAGAACTCTGTCCTCATGACTTAATCACCCCAAAAGGTGCCACATATTATCATTTTTGAGGATTAGGATTTCAACATATGAATCTTAAGGAAACATATTCAGATCCTAGCAATACTTTAAAAACCATTAAAAAAAACAAATAACTTTTCTCTTACACTATAACATATAATGTCGCTAGTAAGCTTAATAAAGACTCATCCTCTTTTTTGTTGGGGCTTGGAAATGAATCTCAAAAATATTTCCAGATAATAAAGTTATTTTGCAGTCATTATCCTTTTAAGTTATGATGATGATTGTTATATTTCACAAGCTATCCCTATACTATTGATGCCACTATTAACATAATATATAATCTTTATATGGTTTAAAGTAATTTTGAGTCTAAAACATCATCCAGCTAGAAAATTGTTGCATTGTCTGTCAGATTCCTTTTAAAATATTTGAAAATAAGAAATAAATTAAAATTGATAATTCCAAAAGGGAAGTTTGACAGCCAACATAATGCCTGATTATGAGTGGTATTTCCAGTAACTACAGGACAATGGTATTGAAGTCAGAATTCTCAGTGATGAACACAGGCTTTCCCACCGTAAAAAGTTTGCTAGACTGAAAGGAAAATGGGTGCCTCTTCATCTTTCTGACTCTTCCTGATATCTAGTTCAGTCACTCAGAGTCTGTACCAAAGAGATAATGGGGCAGTCAGCCATCTATTATTCAACCATTGATTCTTCTAGTAGCTAGAGCTTTGTCCCTATATCCTAACAAATACCTTTATTTCTAAATGAATTTACTGCCTGAAGTTCTTACAAAACAATTGCATAGAAAGCGGATGAACCAAAGGGAGCAAAGTGGATCCTAAGGTGCTCATGCACAGTGAAGTCTAGTTCTAACAAGCATATCATTTAGGTAGGGTTGAAATTAGGAATACATCTGTTGTTGAATGCAGCTTGAAAGTTTACAAATGTCAGTCACATTTTCTATATAAAATTATTTATTAGTTTTAACAATTACCATCTGAATGCAGAGTTCCAAAGAATAGCAAGGAGAGATAAGAAAGCCTTCCTCAGCGATCAGTGCAAAGAAATAGAGGAAAACAACAGATTGGGAAAGACTAGAGATCTCTTCAAGAAAATTAGAGATACCAAAGGAACATTTCATGCAAAGATGGGCTCGATAAAGGACAGAAATGGTATGGACCTAACAGAAGCAGAAGATATTAAGAAGAGGTGGCAAGAATACACAGAAGAACTGTACAAAAAAGATCTTCATGACCCAGATAATCACGATGGTGTGATCACTCACCTAGAGCCAGACATCCTGGAATGTGAAGTCAAGTGGGCCTTAGAAAGCATCACTAGGAACAAAGCTAGTGGAGGTGATGGGATTCCAGTTGAGCTATTTCAAATCCTCAAAGGTGATGCTGTGAAAGTGCTGCACTCGATATGCCAGCAAATTTGGAAAACTCAGCAGTGGCCACAGGACTGGAAGAGGTCAGTCTTCGTTCCAATCCCAAAGAAAGGCAATGCCAAAGAATGCTCAAACTACCGCACAATTGCACTCATCTCACATGCTAGTAAAGTAATGCTCAAAATTCTCCAAGCCAGGCTTTAGCAATACATGAACCGTGAACTTCCAGATGTTCAAGCTGGTTTTAGAAAAGGCAGAGGAACCAGAGATCAAATTGCCAATATCCACTGGATCACCGAAAAAGCAAGAGAGTTCCAGAAAAACATCTATTTCTGCTTTATTGACTATGCCAAAGCCTTTGACTGTGTGGATCACAATAAACTGTGGAAAATTCTGAAAGAGATGGGAATACCAGACCATCTGACCTGTCTCTTGAGAAACCTGTATGCAGGTCAGGAAGCAACAGTTAGAACTGGACATGGAACAACAGACTGGTTCCAAATAGGAAAAGGAGTATGTCAAGGCTGTATATTGTCACCCTGCTTATTTAACTTATATGCAGAGTACATCATGAGAAACTCTGGGCTGGAAGAAACACAAGCTGGAATCAAGATTGCCGGGAGAAATATCAATAACCTCAGATATGCGGATGACACCACCCTTATGGCAGAAAGTGAAGAAGAACTAAAGAGCCTCTTGATGAAGGTGAAAGAGGAGAGTGAAAAAGTTGGCTTAAAGCTCAACGTTCAGAAAACTAAGATCATGGCATCTGGTCCCATCAATTCATGGGAAATAGATGGGGAAACAGTGGAAACAGTGTCAGACTTTATTTTTTTGGGCTCCAAAATCACTGCTGATGGTGATTGCAGCCATGAAATTAAAAGACGCTTACTCCTTGGAAGGAAGGTTATGGCCAACCTAGATAGCATATTTAAAAGCAGAGACATTACTTTGCCAACAAAAGTCCATCTAGTCAAGGCTATGGTTTTTCCAGTGGTCATGTATGGATGTGAGAGTTGGACGGTGAAGAAAGCTGAACGCCGAAGAATTGATGCTTTTGAACTGTGGTGTTGGAGAAGACTCTTGAGAGTCCCTTGGACTGCAAGGAGATCCAATCAATCCATCCTAAAAGAGATCAATCCTGGGTGTTCATTGGAAGGTCTGATGTTGAAGCTGAAACTCCAATACTTTGGGCACCTCATGCGAAGGGTTGACTCATTGGAGAAGACCCTAATTCTGGGTAGGATTGGGGGCGGGAGGAGAAGGGGACGACAGAGGATGAGATTGTTGGATGGCATCACCGACTCGATGGACATGTGTTTGGGTGGACTCCGGGAGTTGGTGATGGACAGAGAGGCCTGGTGTGCTGCGATTCATGGGGTCGCGAAGAGTCGGACACGACTGAGCGACTGAACTGAACAATTACCTTTAAGTCATACATACTTTCCAGTAATACATGTTCCAATGTGCTGGTTCCCAAGAGAAATACTTTTAATAACTCTACCATATTCTGTTTGCTCAGCGTGAGTAAAGGTGTGGTTAATTACCTATATACTTCTTCCAAGTACTTGACATGTTCAAATATTAATTCTTTCTACTTTGTAAATGATATGTCCTATATCCAGCATAGTGTTTGGTAAATTTTGTACTAGTGTTAAAGAAAGTACAAGCATTTAAACCCAGCGGCAAATTTCTATAATGGGGTAAAAGTAAGGAAGGTGGACCATAATGTGGGTGTGTGTTGGCGCCAAGAAAAGTCACAATTATCAGCAAGATAAAATGAGAGATTTGGTGTCCCCATGAGAAAGATAAAGAAGAACTGACAAGAAGGGAAAATAGAAGCATGAAACAATCCAGTGAATTTCAGGCTACAGAGGTTTAAATAGGTATTACAAGTCCTCAGGAGCTTCCCAGGTGATGCTAGGGGTAAAGAACATGCATGCCAAAGCAAGAGATGCAAGAGATATGTGTTTGATCCCTGTGTCAGGAAGAAACTTTGGAGGAGGACATGGCAACCCATGCCGGTATTCTTGTCTGTAGAATCTCATGGACAGAGGAGTCTGACAGACTACAGTCCATAGGGTTGCAAAGAGTTATACACGAATGACACGACTTAACATGTAAGTAAGTCTTGCCATGTAAGCGACTTACCACACATAAGCCCTCAGTGGCCACAGGACCTTCATGAAACAGGTTTGCTAATATTTAATTTGAATGTGTTTATATTGCTCTGATATGACATTCTCCTTCCCATCTATTTCCAAATCTTCAATAATATTTAACAAACAACTGCATTTCTTGGGTTAAAGTGGTGTGTGTATTTTTGCATGTGTGCAGGTGGTGGTTTGTTTTGCTTTATTTTTCCTAAGTTGAAAGGGTGACTCATTTTCAAGTCCTGGTTGACATTATTCTGGTCAGATTCTGCATATATTGCATGGCAAGAAAGCATATAAACCAATGAAGTAAAGTAATCATGAGAACATGAATCACTTTTACCATCTTCCAAGCCACTTCAAAATACTTAGGGCCAATTCTGAAATTACAGAATTGGAGCATGATAATTTCCATTTAAGCCAATCATATATGGATCTCAAGTGGGAAGGAGGATGTAAGACCCATGTAGCATGTGAGTTACAATGAGTGAATTGATAAATTTATAGCATTGAAGAGGGCAGTGAAATCAAGAGACCATTTTCTAATTCTACATGTAGGAAGGAGAGGCAAAAAGAAGTGAAGTGATCTGATTAAATATATCAACAAGAAAGGGGCAAAACCAAAAATATAACTCAGGATCTCTGCTTTGTAGCATTCAAGGGTACCAGCGCTCTTTCCAATAGTCTGAGATTTTGTGATTCAAATCCCTCTGGTTTGAGACTACACACTCTGAATCTGCTTTAGATAAGGAACATTCTTCAGATTTCCTATTTGAATGTATTTAGGTATATCAATCGGAGAAGGCAATGGCACCCCACTCCAGTACTCTTGCGTGGGAAACCCCATGGACGGAGGAGCCTGGTAGGCTGCAGCCCATGGGGTCGCTAAGAGTCAGACACGACTGAGCAACTTCACTTTCACTTTTCACTTGCATGCACTGGAGGAGGAAATGGCAACCCACTCCAGTATTCTTGCCTGGAGAATCCCAGGGACGGAGGAACCTGGTGGGCTGCCATCTGTGGGGTCGCACAGAGTCGGACACGACTGACGCGACTTAGCAGCAGCAGCAGCAGGTATATCAATGGATTTGAATATAAGGTCATATTTCAGAAAGCATGCTCAGAATCCAGTGTTTTTTCTGTCAGTTTATCCTGGTTTGTGTGATACATGCTTAACTAGCATACTAACTTGGATAGAAATATTCTTCTCTGGGTCTCTTAATATTAGTAGATTTTTTTTTTTTTTTTACCTATATTGCTGAAGAAAACATATAAAATAAAATTGCTTTTCTAATCTATTGCTTCCTAAATTTTAATATAATGCCTCCCTTAGGTAGGAAAGTTATAAGTAGCTGGAAAAAGGGAACTAAGTTCTATTACTTAGTTAATAATAAGTTCTATTACTAGGAATACTGAAATACAGATAGAATTGTGCTTGATTCTTTCAGAATTACTCACTTTATATTGTCTGCTTCCATTCTTTTTATAAACATTAATATCAAGGATGTTAAGAAAAGCAGCCACAGCATTTTCTATGAGTAAAAATGGATCGTGTTTCTATAAATATTGCATTTCAAATTAACTAGCTGCAATATCACTGACATACAAAATCCTTCCTGGATCCAAGTTCCAAACATATAAAATGTGTATACAAAATATAACCACCACCATCCATTACTACTACAGAACTTTATTCTCTCCCAATTGATTGCTACCCAGTTTATACTAAGAAATTGTTCGGCTATATAATTTAAATAGTGTTCATATTTATATTTTCCAACTTCATAAATATTACAGAATATTAATAACTGTTTCCTGGAGAAAAAAATGGTACCTATTTCTGAAATTATGTAATCCATTTGAAAAATTTTGATACACTGAAAAAGTGAAACAGTTAATATAATATAGCTGTTTATACCTCAAATTTAAATTAGTAAATTGAGGAATTTATAGATGATAAATATTTGTGGATATATTTACTAGAAACTAAATTCTCAGAGACAAGAGCTCAGGTGACTTAGTTATCTTTTAATTTCTTTCTTCCTAAGGCATACAACCATTTTCTTTACACTTCCCCTCTATATTAACATTATTAAAATGTTTGTAATTCTGACTGAGTCCCATATTTCTTATGTAAAATGATAATTTAAAGGGTAAATTCTTATAAAACTTAAGTGTTTTTAAAATGCCTTGATAAATGATATCTAATTTGATCATTATTATGATATGTATAGATATGATATCATGATTCTTAGTAAGAAATATATTGCTAGTCTTTGTTCCTTCTTGGGACTAAACTGAAATTTCTTAAGTGATACTGTTAAAGTTGTCTTTGGATATTTTAATGAGGTGACTTTTGAACTGCACCTACGGATGAAGGCTGGTTACCAGGAATACCAGTCAAATGATCAGGGGGTTGAACTTTCCAGTCTCACCCACTCTGACCTTTGAGAAAGAGCAGAGCTGGAGGTTGAATTTATTGCTAATGGACAGTGACATAATCAATGATTCCTGTGTAATGAAGTATCAATAGAAACCCAAAAGTACTGGGTTTAGAGCGCTTCTGGGTTGGTGAACACGTGGTGATTAGGGGAGAGTGTCATGCTTAGAACATGGAAGTTTTATACTCTTTCCCATATACCATGCCCCATTCATCTCTATCATCTGACTGTTCTTGAGTTAGATCCATTTATAATAAACTGTTGATCTAGTAAGTAAAATATTTCTCTAAGTTTTGTGAGCCACTCTAGAAAATTAATCTAACCCAAGGTCTTAGAACCTCCAATCTGTAGCTTGTCAGTCAGAAACACTGGTAATGAATACCTGGGCTTGTCACTGGCAGTAGAAGTGGGGGTCAGAGGGGCAGGTAGTCTTGTAGGACTGAGTCCTCAACCTATAGCAATTGATGCTGTCTCTGGGTAGATAGCTTTAGAATTGAGTTTAATGGAGGGCACTCCATTGGTATCTGAGAATTGCTTATTGGTATAGGGAACCTCCCTGACCCCTAATACACACAGTGGAATCTCAGGGACCCAAAAGAGCAAGACACTGATTCATAAGTGACTAAATAGTTTTCCAAATTTGTCAGTAAAATTTTAATGACCTTGGAGTGTTCTGTTCTTGCTGTTTCAGTAAAAGAAATAAATTTCTGTGACTTTGAATGGTCAAATTCCCACCAGTTTGTCCAGATACCCCAGATTCCTGAAAGAAATGTGGTGGAACAGACATTCATGGCAAAAGGTCATTTTATTTCTGTTAAACTTTGGGAACTCATAACCAAGGTATATTGGGCTGAACCACATATGAGCACAATAAATTATTTTAAGATTCATTTCTTGACAAAAACAGGTTATCCATTTTGTCCTTGAGGCCTTAATAGAGTTTACAGATAGGTACCCTGAAGGCAGACTCCTATCTCAGGTACTTCCAGGATCTATGGCCTTAAACCTTTTACAAACTTATTTAGGTTTCTGTTTGCTCTATATAACCCAAGGATTTGAGGTCAAGGATTAAGAAGATGAGGCTTAGGAAGTGCCTACCATAGAGTGAGACACAGAATTAGGATTCAGTAATAATGCTTAATATTATCATTTTCATTTTTTTATGAGTTCATGAACTCAGTATTTCAATGTTAGAATAAAAATATAAACAGACAAACTTAAAAAAAAAAAAAAAAAGCCAGAGACTTCTTAAGACTCAAGCACAGATGAAATAACATACCATCCTCCAGTCATTTTTACAACAGGTCTACAACCAAGCAAGAAACAGTCCCAAACAGTCCTACCATATGTTGGAGAGCTCTTTGACTTCACATGGTACAACCAAGCTAGTCTGTTCAAATATAGTTCATGGTCTTATCTCCAAATCACTTGTGAAGTTTATTATAAAGTAGTAATGATAATATTATCAAGTTCACCAATGCAAAAATTTGGGTTAGATAAGGAATATTTCAGATTTTTATTCTGAATAAATAAGTGGAATATGTAAGTGTGAAACTTATTTATATCATAACTCTCAACTTCATACTTGGACAAAATGGCAATACACACACAAATAGACACACACACACTTAAGTAAAGTTAATCATTGTTAATCACTGTTATTCAGGTTAATTTGAGTTACATCTGTTACATTATGGGCATGTTAGTTATTTAATATGAATCAAAATTACTCCCTCTTCTTTATCCCACTTTAGACTGATTCTATATTTCAATAACAAAGTAGCATTGAGAAAGGTCTGTCCAGTCCTAGTTTGTATTCTTCCATCAGGCTGTCATCAGATGACATGCATGTTATTATTTTGGCTGTGATACTTCTGTATTTCATAACGCTGCTGCTGCTGCTGCTAAGTCGCTTCAGTCGTGTCCGACTCTGTGTGACCCCATAGACGGCAGCTGACCAGGCTCCGCCGTCCCTGGGATTCTCCAGGCAAGAATACTGGAGTGGGTTGCCATTTCCTTCTCCAGTGCAAGAAAGGGAAAAGTGAAAGTGAAGTTGCTCAGTCGTGTCCGACTCTTAGCGACCCCATGGACTGCAGCCCACCAGGCTCCTCTGTCTATGGGATTTTCCAGGCAAGAGTACTGGAGTGGGGTGCCATTGCCTTCTCCGCTAGTGACTCCTAATTTTCTACACAATTACATCTAAGCTCCTTAAGCAGACACATAAAATCCAACATTGACGTGGCTTTCTTCTACCTTCTCATTTTCTTTATTTCTCTGCTTCACTTTTTATCCAGAAAGACTGAACTGTTTCAAGTTGAAAATACAATCTATCTTTTACTGAATCTATGTCTTTGCTGATTTTTCTCTTTCTACTTGGAATAGTTTTATCTTGCTTCCTCAGTTGGCCCATTCTTTTTCATTTTTAAGATTCAGCTCAGGAGTCACACTTAAGAAAATTTTACTGACTGCCCATCTGGATATACAAACACAAAGGCATACCCCTTTTGAGATGGATGTTCCTATTCTGGGTCTCCATGATATTCTGCCATTCACTAATCACAATACATTTTAATTACATTTTAAAGTTTATGCTTTCCTGCTTGCTTCACAGGAATATGACTGGTGAAGTTGCATAATGCTCAATTCTCAGAAGGGTTCCACATCTGGGTTTCAATGATATACAGTCATTGTTTTGAAAATTTTAATAATTTTATCTTGAATTTATGTTTTGTAAGTGAAGTCTAATAGGAAAATGGAGTGAGTGAGTGTGAGTGTGTGTGTGTGTGTGTGTGTGTGTGTGTGTGTGTGTGTGTGTGTGTGTGTGTGTGTGTGTGTGTGTGTGTGTTGTGGTAAAGAAGGGTTTTGAGCCTTGGCTAACAGCCTTGGCCTCCTATTGCCTTCTACCTCCACTGAATGGGTTCTCTGTCCTCCCCTTCCTCTGCCACTTCTTTCCCTGGGCTTGTTCCCTGGGCCCCACTCCATCTTCCCCTCCTCCTTCTGTTCAGTGATGACTGCAACTCTGTGCTCCAGGTGAGGCTGGCGACTCTGGGTCAGGTGTATGGCTCTAGAGTGTCTCAGTCGGGAAGTCTCCACCCTAGGCTGGCATATCACTGTGCATTCAGAGAGTGATGTTTTCATTGCTGGCCTAGAAATCAAACAGTGCTTGAATAGATCACAAGCTGCTGAGTGTAGGCTATCCCTTGGGGGTTAGGTCAGTGAGCCACTGGAAATAGGGACATAAGAAATAACAAATTTAAAAAAAAATCATGGGTCAAGAAAGACACTTTATGTTTTATTACATTTAATGTCACCTCTTTCCTGTTTTTTAAACAAAGGTCTCAGCATTTTTTTTTTTTTTTTGCTTTGCTTTGAGCCCTGAAATTTATAAATTTGTCCCAATCTGTCTAAGACTATGAGCTCCTTAAGTTTGGGACTTTCCTATGTGACCCTGTAACTGCTTCACATAGCCTTGTACCTATTACCTAATGAGAACATAATATATTATATATTTGTTAAATGAAAAAAAAGAAAAAGAATAATTATTGCAAAATTCAATTCAGCATCTCCCACAGGAAGCCATGGTTGAATAGTTAAGCTCTCTGATGAAGGTCTATTTGTAGAAAACTTTTGACTTGTACATCACAACACATAATAAATAGCACATAAAAGTTGTAAAAATGGAAATAACATTTTCTGTACACTAATAAAATTGACTTCATGCCCAGCCTCCTTTCAGTGTATAAGAAGAAAATCTTTTTGCAAAATAATTTTGCTTTCTGCCATCTTTTAGGGGAAAAATGCTCTAAATGTCTTCTCTTTGATTTGGTAGTATGACTAAAGAAGTAATTCTCATTTGCTTTTATCAGTAAAGGGTTTTGTAACTACACCAAGAAGCAGCACACCAGTACTTGGGTGGAAAATGTATTCAGAAAAGAAATACATATTTACAAATGGACAGTAGTGATTAAGTAAATCAAGAGATGAACTTCTCAATGTACTCTAGAACCTAAATCATTTGGCAATTTGATATTCTTATGATGCCTATTTTATCACTATGTATATTGATTTCAGTCTTGTCGAAAAGGGAAGAAAAATCTTGAAGGTATAGTGATTTTGTAAATAAACATATATGTAATATGGCTAGTGAAAACTAGGTGAATATCAATTTGCACTCTGTCAGTTTTCTACTATCAGTTGCTAGTGATACAATATTGAAAGGTATTACAGTTGGGTCTTACACAGAAAAACTCGCAAGTATTACAAATGCAGATAGCTGGATAAAATACTTTGAATGTAAAGGGAATTATGCTAGAAACACTAATCTTTATTTTACAGAACCATTTTCTTGAAAACAGTTTTGTATATCAGGAAGTGAATGAGGCACTTGAGATAGGGTAGTAAGCCACATGAGATAGGGTAATAAGCAAAGCAAATATAACTTGTTGTTCAGTTGCTCAGTCTTGTCCGACCATTTGTGACTCCATGGAGTACGTCAGGCTTCCCTGTCCTTCACTATCTATCAGAGCTTGCTCAAACTTATGTCCTCTGGGTTGGTGATGCCATCAAAACATCTTATCCTCTGTTGTCCCCTTCTCCTCCTGTCCTCCCTCTTCCCCAGTGAGAGAGTTAATTTTTAGGTCAGTTGCTAAGGAGTCCAGGGCCTTCAAGGAGTAAGGGGTCCATGGCCCTCGAGGAGAAGAAAAGGGTCCAAGGCTCTTGAGGGAGAGAAAGGACAAACATTTTTTTCCTACACTGTTTTGTCTTATTCACATAAGATTTTTTTTCTTAAACTCTGAGTTTCTATGACAACAATCTTTAAGACTAACTTTCTTTGAATCCACAGCTAGTGATTACACAACAAAACAATTTATCTGCTCAAGGACATGTTACTCCTTCTTAACTAGAACCTTCTGACTAATCCTGTTATCTTATGTGGGAGTGGGTCTGGTAAGACCTTTCTATTGTTAGTTCTAATCTTGTTAATTTAAGCTGTATATTTGGGAGTGGGTCTGGTAAAAATATATAGGGCCTTGATCAGACTAGCCAGGGGGGATTCTCTGTTCCCCTTCTGATGTCTATGTCAGAAGCTTTTTCTATCCTTTGTCACTGTAATAAAACTCCTGCCACACAAAAACTCTGAGTAATCAAACCTGGTCCCTGATCCCAAAGCTAAATCTTCTTTTGGTGATCAGAAATCTGACACCTTTCATTGTTAGCTATCTCCAGCATCAGGGTCTTTTCCAATAAGTCAGCTCTTTGCATTATGCAGCCAAAGTATTGGAACTTCAGCTTCATTATCAGTCCTTCCAGTGAATATTTAGGATTGATTTCTTTAGGATTGACTAATTTGATCTCCTTGCAGTCCAAGGGACTCTCTAGAGTCTTCACCACAACAGCTCAAAACTCAATTCTTTGGCACTCAGCCTACTTTGTGGTTCAACTTTCACAACTATACATGACTACTGGAAAAACCATAGCTTTGACAACAAAAAATTTGGTCAGAAAAGTGATGTTTCTGCTTTTTAATATACTGTAGAGTTTTGTCTCAGCTCTTTTTTCCCTAAAGAGTAAGCATCTTTTAATTTCATGGCTGCAGTCACCATCCACAGTGATTTTTGGAGGCCACAGAAATAAAATCTGTCACTGGTTCCACTTTTCCATCTATTTGCCATGAAGTGATGGGATAAGATGCCATGATCTTAATTTTTTAAATGCTGAATTTTAAGCCAGCTTTTCACTCTCCTCTTTCACTTTCATCAAGAGGCTCTTTAATTCCCCTTCACCCTCTGCCATTCGAGTGGTATCATCTGTATATCTTAGGTTATTGATATATCCCCCAGCAATCTTGATTCAAGCATGTGCCTCATCTAGGCTGGTACTCTGCACAATGTACTCTGCACATAAGTTGAATAATCAGGGTGACAATTTACAGCTTTGACATACTCCCTTCCCAATTTTGAATCAGTCCACTATTTCGTGTCTGGTTCTAACTGTTGCTTCTTGATCTGCATACATGTTTCTTAGGAAACAGGTAAGGCAGTCTGGTATTCCTGTCTCCTTAAGAATTTTCCAGTTTGTTGTGATCCACACAGTCAAAGGCTTTAGTGTATTCAACGAAGCAGAAATAGAATTATTTTTTTGAATTTCCTTGCTTTTTCTGTGATCCAGCAGATGTTGGCAGTTTGATCTATGGCTCCTCTGACTTTCCTAATCCATCTTGTACATCTTGAAGTTCTTAAAAAGCCTAGCTTGAAGGATTTTGAGCATTACATTGCTAATATGTGAAATGAGTGCAATTCTGAGGTAGTTTGAACATTCTTTGACATTGCCCTTTTTTGGGATTGGAATGGAAACTGACCTTTTCCAGTCCTATGGCCACTGCTGAGTGTTCCAAATTTGCTGGCATACTGAGTGCATCACTTAAACAGCATCATATTTTAGGATTTAAAATAGCCCAGCTGGAATTCCATCACCTCCACTAGCTTTGTTTGTAATAAGGCTTCCTAAGATCCACTTGACTTCATACTCCAGGATGCCTGGCTGTAGGTGAGTCACCACACCATCATGGTTATCTGGGTCATTATGGCCTTTTTCGTATAGTTCTTCTGTATAATTTTGCCACCTCTTCTCAATGTCTTCTGCTTCTGTTAGGTCCATATTGTTTCTTTTTAAATTGTTTGTTGTGCCCATTTTTGCATGAAATGTTCCCTTGGTATCTCTAATTTTCTTGAGATCTCTAGTCTTTCCCATTCTATTGTTTTCCTCTCTTTCTTTGCATTGTTCACTTAAGAAGGCCTTCTTATCTCTCCTTGCTCTTCTTTGGAACTCTGCATTCAAAAGGGTATATCTCTCCTTTTCTCCTTGGCTTTTTGCTTCTCTTCTTTTCTCAGATATTTGAAAGGCCTCCTCAGACTACAGTTTTGTCTTGTTCCATTTCTTTATCTTGAGGTTGGCTTTGGTCACCATCTCCTGTACAATGTTGCACACCTACATCCATTGTTCTTCAGGCACTCTATCAGATCCAATCCTTTGATCTATTTGTCACTTCTACTTCATAATCATAAGGTATTTGATTTAGGTCATACATGGATGGCCTAGTGGTTTTCCCTGCTTTCTTCAATTTAAGTCTGAACTTTGCAATAAAGAGTTCATGATCTGAGCCATAGTCAGCTCCAGATCTTGTTTTTTCTGACTGTATAAAGCTTCTCCATTTTAGGCTGCAAAGAACATAATCGATCTGAGTTCTGTATTGACCATCTGTTAATGTCCTTGTGTAGAGTCATCTCTTGTGTTGTTGGAAGAAGGTGTTTGCTATGACCTGTGCATTCTCTTGGCAAAACTGTTTGTCTTTGTCCTGCCTTATTTTGTATTCCAAGGCCAAACTTGCCTGTTACTCTGTGTATCTCTTGACATCCTACTTTTGTGATCCAAACGCTATGATGAAAAGTGCATTTTTTTTTTTTTTTTTTTGCTGTTAGTTCTAGAAGGTCCTGTAGGCCATCACAGAACCATTCAACTTCATCTTCTACCCCATTAGTGGTTGGGGTATAGACTTGGATCATTCTGATGTTGAATTGTTTTCCTTGGAAACAAACTTTGATCATTCAGTTGTTTTTGAGATTGCACACAAGTACTTCATTTTGGGCTCTTTTGTCCACTATGAGGGCTGCTTCACTTCTTCCAAGGGATTCTTGCCCACAGTAGTAGGTATAATGGTCATCTGAATTAACACTCTTGCCATCTCCTGCTTGGCCACATCCAATTTACCTTGATTCATAGACCTAACATTCCAGGTTCCTATGCAATATTGTTCTTACAACATTGGACTTTACTCTCATCACCAGACACATCCCACAACTGGGCATTGTTTTGCTTTGGCTCAGTCTCTTCATTTCTTCTGGAACTATTTCAGCGCCCTTCTCCAGTAGCATATTGGACACCTATGGACCTGGGGAGTTCATCTTCCATTGTCATATGTTTTTGCCTTTTCACAATGTTCATGAGGTTTTCAAGGCAAGAATGCTGAAGTGGTTTGTCATTACCTTCTCCAGTGGACCGCATTTTGTCAGAATTCTCCAAGATAACTTATGGCTCGTCAGTAATGAAAGGCATTAAGCAATTAATTAGAAATATTTTTGTAAACAGTTATATGTGTAATATGAGATCTAGCCTAATGTGGGGAGCAGTACCAAGAAAGACTTTCCTGGGTAAATTGTGTTTAAACTGAGGTCTAAGAATAAGGAGTAATTAGGTAGACTAAAATAGAAGTTTAAAGAGCATTTCCAACTTTGCTATTTTTGCTAACAAATCACAAATCTATTTCGAAACTGATTTACATATTTTGCAAAAGGAATGAGATAAATTTTGAAAAGCAGAATCACTAATTTGTAATGAATGATGTGAAAGTGTTAGTTGCTCAGTTGTGTCTGACTGTTTGCAACCCTATGGACGGTAGCTTGCCAGCTCTTCTGTCCATGTAATTTTCCACGCAAGAATACTGGAGTGGGTAGTCATTTCTTCTCCAGGAGATGTTCCTGACCCAGGTATCAAACCCAAGTCTCCTGCACTACAGGCAAATTCTTTACCATCTAAGCCACTGTGAGTGTAAAGAAATTAATCAATTGGATTTGTACTAATGTAGAAAGATTTAATTTGCTTAGCAAATTAATGGAGGAACATTCACTTTTAATGGAATCTTGTACTATTCAAAAGAGTGACCCAGTAAATAAAGCACTTACTTAAAAAAAAAAAAGTAACATTTCAATACAATTCAGTATTTAAGACTGGCCTTCTTGAAATTTCCTCTAAATTAGTGGGATATTATATTACAATAGTGATTTACACTCTCTGCAAGTAACTCAGCCAAGAATTCTTCCAAACTATGTACCAGCTGTGTAACATATTGGACAGATAATTTAATCTCTCTGAGCCTCTGCCTCCTCATCTATATTATAGGGAAAAATTTTTCCCCAGGCCATTTAATTCTGATGATCATTATACCTACTACTATGGGCAAGAATCCCTTAGAAGAAATGGAGCAGCTCTCATAGTTAACAAAAGAGTCCAAATTGCAGTACTTGGGTGCAGTCTCAAAAATTGCAGCATGATCTCAGTTCATTTCTATTCAATATCATGGTAATCCAAGTCTATGCCCTGACCACAAATGCTGAAAAAGATGAAGATGAATGGTTCTGTAGGACCGTTTATACAAGACTTTCTAAAACTAACACCAAAAAAAGATATCATTTTCATCACAGGGGATTAGAATGTAAAAATAGGATGTCAAGAGATATCCAGAGCACATGCAAGTTTGGCCTTGGAGTACAAAATGAAGCAGGGAAAAGGCTAACAGAGTTTTCCCAAGAGAATGCACTGGTCATAGCATACACCCTCTTCCAACAACACAAAAGACATGGACATCACCAGATGGTCAATGCCAAACTCAGATTGATTATATTCTTTGCAGTCAAAGTTCCAGAAGCTCTATACAGCTGGCAAAAACAAGATCTAGAGTTAACTGTGGCTCAGATCATGAGCTCCTTTTTGCTAAAAATCAGGCTTAAATTGAAGAAGGTAGGGAAAACCACCAGGCTACTCAATATGAAATCAAATCAAATCCCTTATGAATATACAGAGGAGGTGATGAATAGACTCAAGGGATTAGAGTGCCTGAAGAATGATGGATGGAGGTTTGCAACATTGTACAGTAGGTGGTGACCAAAACCATCCTTAAGAAAAAGAAATGCAAGATGGCAAAATGGTTGTCAGAGGAGGCTTTACAAATTGTTGATAAAATAAGAGAAGTGAAAGGCAAAGGAGAAAGGTAAAGATACACCCAACTGAATGTAGAGTTTCAGACAATAGCAAAGAAGGATAAGAAAGAGCTCTTAAGTGAACACTACAAAGAAAGAAAGGAAAACAGTAGAAAGGGAAAGACTAGAGTTCTCTTCAAGAAAATTAGAGACACCAAGGGAACATTTCATGTAACAATGGGCACAATAAAGGACAGAAATGGTATGAACCTAACAGAAGCAGAAGACATTAAAAAGAGGTGGCAAAAATACACAGAAGAACTACATTAACAAAAGTCTTAATGACCCAGATAACCATGATGGTGCGGTGACTCACCTAGAGCCAGACATCCTGGAGTGTGAAGTCAAGTGGGTCTTAGGAAGCCTTATTGCAAACAAAGCTAGTGGAGGTGATGGAATTCCAGCTGGGCTATTTTAAATCCTAAAATATGATGCTGTTTAAGTGATACACTCAGTATGCCAGCAAATTTGGAACACTCAGCAGTGGCCATAGGACTGGAAAAGGTCAGTTTTCATTCCAATCCCAAAAAAGGGCAATGTCAAAGAATGTTCAAACCACCTCACAATTGCACTAATTTCATATATTAGCAATGTAATGCTCCAAATCCTTCAAGCTAGGCTTCAGCAGTACAAGAACTTCAAAATATGCAAAATTGATTAGGAAAGTCAGAGGAGCAAGAGATCAAATTGCCAACATCTGCTGGATCACAGAAAAAGCAAGGGAATTGAAAAGCAAAAATCTACTTCTACTTCACTGACTACACTAAAGCCTTTGAATGGATGGATCACAAGAAACTGGAAAATTCTTAAAGAGATGGTAATACCAGATTGCCTTAACTGTCTCCTGAGAAACATGTATGAAGATCAAGAAACAACAGCCAAGAATTAATAGTTAGACATGGAACAATGACTTGTTCAAAATTGGTAAAGAAGTATGTCAAGGCTGCATAACTAACCCTACTTATTTAACTTATATGCAGAGTACTTCTTATGAAATGTTGGGCTGGATGAATCAACAAGCTGGAATCAAGGTTGCCAAGAGATATAGCAATAACCTCAGATATACAGATGACACCACTCTAATGGTAGAAAGTGAAGAGGAACTAAAGACCCTCCTGAGGATGAAATACAAGAGTGAAAAAGCTGGATTAAGGCTCAACATTCAAAATACTAAGATCGTGGCATCTGGTCCCATCACTTCATGGCAAATAGATGGGGAAAAAGTGGAAACAATGGCAGATTTTATTTCCTTGGGCTCCAAAATTACTGCAGATGGTGACTACTGCTATGAAATTAAATGAGTCTTGCTCTCTGGAAGAAAAGCTATCACAATCCTAGACAGCCTATTAGAAAGCAGAGACATCACTTTGCCAACAAAGGTCTATATAGTCAAAGCTTTGGTTTTTCCAATAGTCATGTACAGATGTGAGAGTTGTACCACAAAGGAGGCTGAGTGCTGAGAACTGATGCTTTCAAACAGTGGTGCTGGATAAGACTCTTGAGGATCCCTTGGAAAGCAAGGAGATCAAACCAGTCAATCTTAAAAGAAATCAACCCTGAATATCCATTGGAAGGACTAATACTAAAGGTGAAGCTCCAAAACTATGGCCACCTGATGTGAACAGCCAACATGTTGGAAAAGACCCTGATGTTGGGAAAGACTGAGGGCAGGAGAAGTCGCAATGAGAATGAGATGCTTGGTTGGCATCACCAACTCAATGGACATAAGTTTGAGCAAGCTCTTGGAGATAGTGAAGGACAGGGAAGATTAGCATGCTGGAGTTTATGGTGTCACAAAGAGTGGGACATGACTTAGGGACCGAACAACAACAGCATGCCATATGTGAGAATTAAATAATTACACGGAAACAGAATATTAAAGGTGGTATTCTGTACTACATAATATGTAATCAACAGATTTTGCTTTCTTTCTTTATCTAATCATTTATCTTTTAATTCTGTTGATGAACATAGATGAAATTATCTGCTCTTCGATCATATGTAGTGTAAAGATTTTACAGCCAAATCAATATATTTTCAAGTTGTATCTGTACTGCTTAGTGGTTGCATAATTGTGCATAATTACCTAAATTCTCTGACCATTTATTTCTATGCATTTGAAACAGAAATAATATCCTTCAGAAGCATTGTAAGACCAATTGCATTACATATCTAAAATCAACTAGCAAGTAAAATTTATGTCCAGCAAATGTTTGTTTTCTTCTACTTTTCATTATTATTTATTAGACATTGTGATAGGTACAATGGAGAAAAAATATGAATTAATTATCATCCTCTCCTCATGGACTTGACATACTCATATGGGGAAATAACACAAATAATTCAAATGTATCCTAATATGTGCATTTTTACACTAAGAAAAACATAAGAAAGAGGAAAACAAAGTATTATAAACATTCAAAAAATGAAATAACTAAAATGAAGAAATAGTACTGTCTTCCAGAGAAAAATATTTTTATGTTTCTATCTTATTTATATCAACATTTATCTATATTATCTTGTGAATGAAATGCAGTTACTTTTCAAGAAACTATGCTTGATTCAAAATAGGGATGTTAGTTTAGCATGATAAATGTTCTGTTAAAAATAATTTGATGAATTTAGAATTTAATCACAGAAATTTTATCCGCATACTTTATATCACGGTTGTAAACTTATTTTTGATGTTACTGTCAAATAAAAGGGAACTTCAATTTTACCAAAAGGCATTATTTTTCCATTATTAATTTCAACTTCTAGCTATTATACAATATGGATGGTCAATACAGTTAAGAATGGTGGAGAAACTAGAGACACAATTTTAAGGCCTAAGAGAGCTGCGCGAGCAACAAGGAGTAGAGGGACTAAAATTTTACAGAGGAAAGCAGCCTCTAAGAGTAAATGCATGATTTCCAACATCTTTTTTCTTGGGAGGAATTTACCGAATCTTGTGGATTTGGCTTAGCTCTCCTGGAGAACAGAGAAACCAGCAAAGTTCTTGGTAGTCAGAAAGTAATGAAAGTGATAAGTTCAACACTTGAAGGGTCTAGGCAACAAGGATAATTAAAATATTCAATATCTGAATAATAACTTCATTGAGTTTACAACCCTTGGCTATTCTTATCATGTTGGTGTATGTCAGGACAGAAGATCTGAAGGGAGAAGGGGTGAGACATACTGCTTTAAAATGTAAAGTTGTGTTTACTACTAGGATTCAGGCTTCCCTAGCAAGTCTGGCTGCCTAATGTGATAGACCTTTAAAGACCTCTTAGCATAATGGCTAGAGAAAAGTGAGAAATAAGTTATTTTAACCAAAAGGAAGTCGACAAACACTTTGGATGAACCAATAAAACATTTTTAGTTGTCAGAGAAGAGGGTCTATTGTAATACTTCTATAACTGTAACATATACTATGCAATGAAAGAGGTATTTAGGATTTTATTTTATGGTAAATATCAACCAAGTGACCACTTGTATTAAAGATAGCTGAATAAAATTTTACTCTATATCACATTATCTGAGAAAGGACAAAGGTAGCTAACAGTGCTATCTTAACAAGAGAGTAGAGTAGGCAGGTAGAGAGTGAAAACACCATTATTAAAGGAAACAGGTAACACTGTGCAGTGCACACTAGAATAAAAAAAAAAAATGCCCACAACCAACTGCTAATTAAATTATGTTAGAAAGTAAAATTTCATGTTTTATTTAGCATCATGCTTTTTTCCAATATTTTAATTTTCTGTTAATATTAAAATATTAATATATTGAATATTGGAAACTAAAAATATTTTTCTGATTAAGTACATATCAAGCTCATTCTGTTGCTTTGATGAAGACACTGTAGTAAAAAAAAATTTAGACCTATATCATTTTTTTCTTCCCAGTCACAGCTATGTATTTAAAGTTTTGTATCTTGATACAGTAAAATGTTACGCCTAAAATGAAATAATGTATTAGGTAAATATATAATGACATTCAATCTTTAATTTTCCTTCTAGTAGCCCCCATCCCACTCCAACCTGAAATGACTGAAATCAGGAATTCAGACTTCAGTACAGAGGTGTAGACAGAGAGCTCTAAGTAAAGCCCTCTAGCATGGGCTGAATTGTTGGAGATAAAGCTTCCAAAAAAGAGACTACATTAATGTTCTTGTTTCCTTCCTTACTTCCTCCTCCTTCCTCCCTTCTTTCCTCCTTCCTCCATCCTTTAATTCCTTCCTTCTCTCCTCCCTTCCTTAATATTTTTCTCTGTTTCAGCCCCAGGAAACATCATGGTATGGGGGGCAGCATCCAGGAATGTGAACCCAGTGAAGTAAAATTGAGGAAAGCAAAACTCCTTTTCCTTTGATGGAGTGACAGTTTCAAGAAAATTGAATTAACCTTCCCTACTCTCTTGTTTTCTCTCGGTGTCTTTTTACAACTTAAGAGTCACAAATTTCTGTTCAAAGGAACAAAAAGGGAGCCCAAGGGAACCAGAAGGTATCATAGAGATCACACAGAAGGATGAAATCAGGAAATACGGACCAATAAAATTTACGAATTCTGGTGCTCACTTCCAATGTATACATGCACAAATGTGATCCTAATGAACACACACAAGACACTGAGAAACTGAACTAAGAAAGAGATCATCTTGAGGTTGTTCATTGACCATAAGATGGAACATGTCCAGGAATGATTTGAAGAGCTCCATAAAGGCTTTGAGAACTAAACCAATTTTGAAACCACAGCCAAAAGAAGGGGAACTGGTATTTTTGTTCTATAGCTAAAGAGGTAATGTTGCCTGTACACACACACACACACACACACACACAAGACATTTTCCATGAGATTTAAATGACCCAGGGTTTCATAGTCTAGAAAACAATACAAAGTTATTTGGCAAATGAAACACCACCTGCACTTCTGGTCACATAGTTAAAGATAAGCAACAGACATGAATACATATCTGACAAACAAAGCAGCTATTACAAACAAGCTCAAATGAGCAACCAGGAACACTCTTAATACCAAGCAATGTTAGAATTTTTAAACAATAAATAAATAAAGGATATGAAGAAGAACCAAGTAGAGATTTAGAACTGAAAAATACAATACCTAAAATGATAAACTTGCTGGGTGGATTTAATAACAGAATAGACATGGCATAAGAGTCAACTAACTTAAATATAGATGAGCGGAAATTACCCTATCTCAACAGTAAAAAGAATAAAACAAATAAGGGGATAAAGTCTTATTTATTTGTGAAAGTGTTAGTCACTCAGTCATGTCCGACTCTTTGCCACTCCATGGACTGCGGCCCCTCAGGCCCCTCTGTCCAAGGGATTCTCCAAGCAAGAATACTGGAATGGGTTGCCATTCCCTTCTCCAGGGGATTGTCCCTACCCAGGGATCAAACCCTTGTATCCTGCATTGCAGGCAGATTTTTTTACCATCTGAGCCTCCTGGGAAGCCCATAACAAAACTCTAGCATTTTTATAATTGGAATCTCTGAAGTAGAGGGGAAAAGTGTCATTCTGAAAAATGATTTGAAGAAATAATGCCCCCGGAAATTCCTAAGGTTGGAAAATACACAAACTTTGAGATTCAAGAGCTGAATGAACCTCAAACTGATAAATCTAGAGAAATGAAAGGTTAGATATATTTTGATCAAAGTTGAGAAATCTAAATACAAAGATAAAATCTTTAATATTTTTTTTAAATTGGAGGATAATTGCTTTACAATGTTGTGGAAAGATACAATCTTGAAGCATCTAGAGAAAAAATAATGTATATCCTATAGGAGAACAATGAGTAAAATGCATATTTCTCATCAGATATTGTGGAGTCCACAAGGATGTGATGTAACATTTTAAAATGACTGAAGGAAAGAAACCCACAAATCCATAATTCTACATTAAGCAATAATATTCCTTAGGGATAAAAGTAAAATAAAAACATTTTCAGATGAAGGACAGCTAACACAATTCATATTAAACAGATTGTCTTCATAAATATTTTCTGAAGGAAATTCTTCAGGCTAAAGAGCAATGACCAGGAAAGATGGAAAAACAATTCAAAGAGTAAACATCTGGTAAATATAACAGATTTTTCTTATATTTTTTAGTTCTTTAGAATTTTTCTGAAGATTCAGAGCAAAAAATATATAATTTCTTCTGGAGTTTTCAATGTGTAGAATGTAATATATAAAACAAGTATAGAGTTGAATAGCCCCATATGGTGGTAATATTTCTACATTAAAATTGAAGTGCTAAAAGACCATAATGCTTAATAGACTATGAAAGGTTAAGTATGTGTAATCCCTAGAGCAATTGAAAGAAAAAAAATACAGATAAGGTAAAAATCATAATAGATAAGTTAAAACAGAATACAAGAAAAGGTCAAATAACATTTTCCTCCCCCAAAATGGAAAAAGAGCAAAAATAATACAGTAGATCTAAACCTACACATATCGATAATTACACTAAATGTAAATAGTCTAAACATACTAATTAAGAGACAGAGATTGTCAGAATGGAAAAAATGAATCACGTATGTGATATTTACAAAAAATTGACTTCAAATATAACAGTAAGCTAACTTAAAATAATTGTCCAGGAAGAGAAAACTAGTACAAAAGTCCTAAATCTGGAACAAATCTAGCATGCTTAATGATATTTTGCTAAATACATTTATGACTGCATTAAGAAACCACAGTTGATACATGAAAAAATTTTAAAGACAAGTAATTCCAAGTTATGAGATTAGAAAATCATTTTTATTTTCCTGGGGCTTTTTTTTTTTTGTATCTTTTTACATTTTCTAAAATGAATATTACTGATTTTTTCCTGAAATAACTCTTATTAAATGCTTGAGAGATAAAATGGAGAAACAGATTTCCTTTCTTTTTTTAATCTGTGGTTAAATGTTTTAAATATCAATTAAGGAAGCTGCATGCAGGCAAGGTTGGAGGGGGGTTAATGGGGATGAGAAAAATTTGTGTTTTAGAAGATGTCAACAGTACATATACTCAAGAACTTATGAGAAAGGAAATATGTACTGGAAACTGATAAGCTCAATTTAGTGAGGGAAGCTTTGGACTGAGAAGTTAGTAATACTTAACTGAAAGCTGGAAGTTTAGGTACAAATTTCAAAAATATTAGAGGTAGAAATATAGCTTGGGGAAATCAACAGATAAATAGAATATAGCTTTAAAGGGCATAGTTTAAAAATCTGTTTATGAAAAGATAATTTATTTAAATGGCTGAATATATATCATGGAGTTTTACATTCTGAAGCATTATAAGAACAAGAACTTCCTTCTCTATATTCTACCACTTAAGTACACCTCTGATTGCTACAGTAATTTAACCTTCACCTAATTTCACTAAATTACTTGTAAACATCAGCTTGTAAAAGTTAATTGAAGAAAATGTAATTGGATACGTTGAGTATGGCCCTACTACTCTATTAAGCAATTCTTTGTGACTGATAGTTTTAATGAGACATCAATTCTAAGAAAAGCTTGGAAATACATATTATTGATTTTGTTACTGGGTTTCAGATGAAGCAAATCCTGATGGGAAAAATAGCTTTATTTTTTAGTCAAGAAATATTTGTTGAGTATTGGCAAGGAAGAAAGCAATCATTTGTTAGTAGCCTTGATATTTTTTTTAACATTTATTCAACTACCACTGGTAGTTCAAAATTAATACCAGTATTTAAAATGGTAATTGAATATGGAGGGGCCAAAAAATCGATTATATCAGGAAATACCATTTTTATTTAATTGTATCATTTTGAAATATGTCAAGGATAAGAGAAGTGAAAGAGTAAGACTAGATTAAAGGCTAGCCATGGAAGGAACATACAGCACAAAGAAATACAATCAATGTAAGTGCTATATTTAGTCCTTATATTTGAGCAATTTCAACCAGAGAACTTGATGTCAAACCCTAAACACAAGGCAACAGCTATTCCAATTTATATCTGTGAACCCATAAACGAGATGATTTTCACAGTAGGACCTACAAAAACATATTGATAATGTAAAGGAGCAAAATTTGCCACGCCAATTTTTGTCTCTTTGGTATGGGAGTTTAAGTTGATCATTTTTTAAAACTAGGGTACCCAGAAATTATTTCTCTTTAACTCCCTGTTAGCTCTTTAAAGAATTCAAATAAAGGGCCCATTTCTGGAACAGAGCTATCACCAAAAATACCTATGAATATAGTAACTAGGTGTGGTGAGAGAAACTCAGCAGACCCTAGAGATCAGTGTCTACTCTGTGTCCCACAGTCTTTGCTTGGCCCAGCAAACATTTTTTTTTTTTTTTTTTTACCATCTCCATGTGAATTGCTTTCCTCTGAAGTCCCCAAAACACTACCTCAACACCCACTTTTGTCTTTAGATATATAGGTTATTTAATGTGAAGTTTTCAGTCATTTTAGTGAGGTACTCAGTTTTCCTGGGTCTCTCCCAGGTTTACATGTTACTAAACTTTTGTTTGACTTTCTCTTGTTAATCTATTTCATGTTAATTTAGGTCTTAGGTCGGCCAGAAGAACCTAGAAGAACAGCAGAAAATTTATTCCTCCTTGACAATGTGAAGCACACAAAATAAGAACTGGTTTCAAGCTGGATCAAAGAGTTAGGTTTAGTCATAAGTGAAAGACAGTTTCACTATTTCCCAATGAGGAAGGAGTAAAATCACATTCTATTTACTGCTTGATATATTAACATGTGGCTAAACAAATGTTGCTTTCATTACTTACTAGTATTAAAAGAATTAACAAAATAGAGTCATTTGGCCCCCAGGACAGCAAACCTAAGAGCACAACAAGAAGATGACTTTAAAACAATCAACTGAAATTTCTTTTTTAAAAATTTCAATTTATTTATATTTTTAACTGAAGATTAATTGCTTTACAGAATTTTGTTTTCTGTCAGACATCAATAAGAATCAGCCATAGGTATACATATGTCCCCTCCGACTTGAAACTCCCTCCATCTCCCTTCCCATCCCACCACTCTAAATTGTTACAGAGCCCCTGTTTGAGTTCCCTGAGTCATACAGCAAATTCCCATTAACTATCTATTTTACATACGGTATTGTGAATTTCCATGTTACTCTCTCTATACATCCCACCCTCTCCTCCTCCCTTCCCGCTGTGTCCATAAATCTGTTCTCTATATCTGTTTCTCCATTCAGTTCAGTCACTTAGTCATGTCCATTGTTTTGTGACCCCATGGACTGCAGCACACCAGGCTTCTCTCTCCATCACCAATTCCCAGAGCTAGCGCAAACTCGTGTCCATTGAGTCAGTGATGCCATCCAACCATCTCATCCTCTTTCCTCCCCTTCTCCTCCTGCCTTCAATCTTTCCCGGCATCAGGGGCTTTTCTAATGAGTCAGTTCTTCGCATCTGGTGGCCAAAGTACTGGAGTCTCAGCTTCAGCATCAGTCCTTCCAATGAATATTCAGGACTGATTTCCTTTAGGATGGACTGATTGGATATCTTCGCAGTCCAGGGGACTCTCAAGAGTCTTCTCCAACACCACAGTTCAAAAGCATCAATTCTTTGAAATTAGCTTTCTTAATAGTCCAACTCTCACATCCATAGAGGACTACTGGAAAAACTATAGTTTTGACTAGACAGATATTTGTAGGCAAAGTAATGTCTCTGCTTTCCAATATGCTATCTAGGTTGGTCACAGCTTTCTTCCAGGGAGCAAGCATCTTTTAATTTCATGGCTGAAGTCACCATCTACAGTGATTTTGGGGCCCCCCAAAATAAAGTCTATCATTGTTTCCACTGTTTCCCCATCTATTTGGCACGAAGTGATGGGACAAGATGCCATGATCTTAGTTTTTTGAATGTTGAGTTTAAAGCCAGCTTTTTCAGTCTCTTCTTTCACTTTCATCAAGAGGCTCTTCAGTTCCTCTCTCCACTTTTTTGCCATAAGGGTGATGTCAGTTGCTTATCTGAGGTTATTATTTCTCCTGGCAATCTTGATTCCAGCTTGTGTCTTATCCAGCCTCATACTTCACATGATGTACCCTGCACATAAGTTCAATTGACAGGGTGACAATATATAGCCTAGACGCACTCCTTTCCCAATTTGGATCCAGTCTGTTGTTCCATGTCCAGTTCTAACTGTTGCTTCTTGAACTGCATATAGATTTCCCAGGAGGCAGGTAAGGTGGTCTGGTATTGCCATCTCTTTCAGAATTGTCCACATTTTGCTGTGATCCACACAGTCAAAGGCTTTGGCGTAGTTAATAAAGCAGAAGTAGATGATTTTCGGGAACTTTCTTGCCTTTTCTATGATCCATCAGACATTGGTAATTTGATCTCTGGTTCCTCTGCTTTGTCTAAATCCAGGTTGAATATCTGGAATTTCTCTGTTCACGTAATGCTGAAAGCTTGTTTGGAGAATTTTGAGCATTACTTTGATAGCGTGTGATATGAGTGCAATTGTGCAGTAGTTTGAACATTCTTTGGTGTTGGAATGAAAACTTACCTTCTCCAGTTCTGTGACCACTGCTGAGTTTTCCAAATTTGATGGCATAATGAGTGCAGCTAATTTCACAGCATCTTCTTTTAGGACTTGAAATAGCTCAGCTGGAATTCCATCACCACCACTAGCTTTGTTTATAGTGATGCTTCCTAAGGCCCACTTGACTTCCAACTGCAGCATGTTTGGCTCTAGATGAGTGATCACACCATCGTGGTGGTCTGGGTCATTAAGATCTTTTTTATATAGTTCTTCTGTGTATTCTTGACACCTCTTCTTAATGTCTTCTGCTTCTGTTAGGTCCATACTGTTTCTGTCCTTTATTGTGACCATCGTTGCATGAAATTTTCCCTTGGTATGTCTAATTTTTTTGAAGAGATCACTAGTCTTTCCCATTCTATTGTCTTCCTCTATTTCTTTGCATTGATCATTGAGGAAGGCTCTCTTACGTCTCCTTGCTATTCTTTGGAACTCTGAATTCAGATGAGTATACCTTTCCTTTTCTACTTGGCCTTTAGTTTCTCTTCTTTTCTCAGCTATTTGTAAGGCCTCCTGAGACAAACATTTTACCTTTTTGCATTTCTTTTTCTTGGGGATTGTCTTGATTATTGCCTCCTCTGCAATGTCACAAACCTTCATCAATACTTCTTCAGGCACTCTACCAGATCTAATCCCTTTGAATCTATTTCTCATTTCCACTGTGGAATCGTAAGGGATTTGATTTAGGTCATACCTGAATGGTCTAGTGGTTTTCCCTACTTTCTTCAATTTAAGTCTGAATTTGGCAATAAGGAGTTCATGATCTGAGCCACAGTCAGCTCCTGGTTTTGTTTTTGCTGACTGTATAGAGCTTCTCCATCTTCGGCTGCAAATAATAAAATCAATCTGAGTTCCATAATGACAATCTGGTGATGTCCATGTATAGAGTCTTCTCTTGTGTTACTGGAAGAGGCTGTTTGCTATGACCAGTCTGTTCTCTTCACAAAACTCTGCTAGTCTTTGCTCTGCTTCACTTTGTACTCCAAGGCCAACATTGCCTGTTACTCCTGGTATCTCTTGACTTCCTACTTTTGCATTCCAGTCCCCTATGATGAAAAGGACATCTTTTTTTTGGTGTTAGTTCTAGAAGGTCTTGTAGGTCCTCACAGAACCGTTCAACTTCAGCTTTTTCAGCATTATTGTTTGGGACATAGACTTGTATTACTGTGATATTGAATAGTTTGCCTTGGAAACGTACAGAGACCATTCTGTCATTTTTGAAAATGTACTCAAGTTCTGCATTTTGGACTGTTTTGTGTACTATGTGAACCACTCCATTTCTTCTAAGAGATTCTTGCCCACAGGAGTAGATGTATCGGTCATCTGAATTGAATTTGCCCATTTCAGTCCATTTTAGTTCACTGATTCTTAAAATGTTGATGTTCACACTTGCCATCTGCTGTTTGACCACTTCCAATTTACCTTGATTCATGGACCTAACATTCCAGATTGCTATGCAATATTATTCTTACAGCATCAGACTTTACTTCCATCACCAGATACATCCACCACTGGGCATTGTTTTTGCTTTGGCTCCTTCTCTTCATTCTTTCTGGAGTTATTTCTCCACTCTTTTCCAGTAGCATATTGGGCACCTACTTCCCTGAGGAGTTCATCTCTTAGTGTCATACATTTTTGCCTTTTCACACTGTTCATGGTGTTCTCAAGGCAAGAATACTGAAGTGGTTTGCCATTCCCTTCTCCAGTGAACCATATTTTGTCAGAACTCTCCACCATGACCTGTCTGTCTCATATGGCCCTATATGGCGTTGCTGCCCTCCAAATAAATTCATCAGTGCCATCTTTCTAGAGTCCATATAGGTGCATCAGTATACAATGCCTTACCTTTCTCTGTCTTACTTCACTCTGTATAATAGACTCTAGGTTCGTCCACCTCATTTGTCTTACTTCACTCTGTATAATAGACTCTAGGTTCGTCCACCTCATTTGAACTGACTCAGATGCGTTCCTTTTTTATGGCTGAGTAATATTCCATCACATATGTGAACCACAGCTTCTTTATTCATTCATCTGTTGATGGACATCTAGGTTGCTCCCATGTTCTAGCTATTGTAAATAGTGCTGCATCGAACATTTTGGTACATGTGTCATTTTCCATTTTGGTTTCCTCAGGGTATATACCTAGTAATGGGATTTCTGGGTCACATAGTGGTTTTATTCTTAGTTTTTTAAAGAATCTCCATACCATCTTCCATAGTGGCTGTATCAATTTACATTCCCACCAGTAATGCAAGAGGGTTCCCTTTTCTCCACACCCTCGCTGGCATTTATTGTGTGTAGACTTTTTTATGATGGCCATTCTGACTGGTGTGAAGTGGTATCTCATTGTGGTTTTGACTTGCATCTTTCTAATAATGAGTAATGTTGAGCATCTTTGCATGTATTTGTTAGCCATGTGTATGTCTTCTTTGGAGAAATGTCTGTTTAGGTCTTCTTCCCACTTCTTGATTGGGTTGTTCGTTTTTGTGGTGAAATTTCTTGATCAACTCTATTGAAGATGAATATCTCTGCAAGATAGAGACTCCTGCCATTCCCTTCCACCAAAAGAAAATGGCCTGGCTTGAAACAACCTTTTCTTTTCTTTTGCCAATATTTTCTTGTCCTATCCTCCTTCTGTGTATGAAATCTTCCATTTTGTACAGCTTCTCAGAGCACCTATTTACTACTTGAGAGTCTGTCAGTTCATGAATCTTTGAATAAAGCCAATTAGATCTTCAAATTTACTCAGTTGATTTTTGTTTTTAATACTACAAATGGATTATGGTGTGACTCATCATAATATTTATTTTTACTTTCTGACAAATATTTACACATTTATTAAAGTTGTCTACATTAAATGTTTGTGAATTCAAAGTAATGAAATGTACTGATTAATATAAATAAAGAATTTTCATTATTTTAAAAATATACTAGGCTTGACATACAAATATTATATTAGTTTCAGGTACAATATTTGATATTTTTATACATTATGAAGTGATTACTATATACATCTAGATACCATCTATCACCATAAAAAGTTGTTACAATATTACTGACTATATTCTCTATGCTGTACTTCCTCATGACTTATTTTATAGTGGAAAATTTGTACCTTTTAATCCCCATCACTTATTTTTTCAGTCCCCCATCTCTCTCCACTCTGGTAGCTCCATTTATTCTATGACAATTTCTGTTTTGTTTTTTAGTGAAACATATAAATGAAATCATACATTGTTTTTCTCTGACTAATTTCACTTAGTATAATACACTTCAGACCCATCCATGTTGCTGTAAATGGCAAGATTTCCTTCTCTCTTATATTTGATTAATATTCCATTATACATGTATTCATATTTTGTTAAATGTGTCTATATGTAAGTATATGTGTGTCTAGCACATCTTCTTTATTTATTCACCTATTGATAGATAAGTGATTCCATACCTTGGCTATTATAAATAGTGCTGCAATGCCCATACGGGTAGATAAATCTTTTTGAACAGTGTTTTCATTTTCTTTGGATAAATACCCAGAAATGGAATCGTGGGACTGTATGATTTTTAGTTTTTTTGAGAAATTTCTACACTGTTTTCCATAGTGGCTGCACTATTTACATTCCTACCAACAGTGCAAAAGGGTCCCCCTTTCTTCACATCCTTGCCAACACATTGTTTCTTTTTTTGATAACAGCCATTCTGACAGGTGGCTTTGATTTATATTTGATTACTGATATTGAGCATCTTTCTATTTGTTGACCATCTATAAGACTTTTTTAGAAAAGTCTATTCAGATCCTCTGATCATTTTTTAATCAGACTTTTTTTTTTCACTGAATTGTACAAGTTCTTTATACATGTTAGATATTAACACTTTATTAGATACATCATTTGCAAATATCTTCTTCATTTTGCTTTCCCTTTATCACACAAAAGGTTTTTAGCATACCATATTTTTATTTATTTTTGCTCTTGTTGCCCTTGCCTGAAGCATGTGGGATCTAATTCCTTGACCAGGGATGGAACCCAGGTTCTCTGCATTGAGAGCACAAAGACTTAGCCACTGAACCACCAGCAAAGTTCCTAAAAGCCTTTCAATTTAAAAGTGAAACTGGCTTGTAACCACAATTCTGCCTTTCCTAAATATGCTTCAAATTATTACTGAAGTCAAAAAAAGGAAAAAGTAGTAAACTCAGGCCAAAAAAAAATGATGGAATAAAAAAAATCACACTTTACATGTATGAATAAAATTCTAAGTAGAAATTTAAACAAAATATTCCTTAAGAACTTAGGCTGCAAAGTTTCATCAACAAAAGTGAGGCTAAGACTTTACTTCCATAATTTTAAATTACTGAATAAAAGGGAAATTTCCAATGGATTATGAAGGAGAAATATTATACACCTTGAACTTTATTTATATTAGCCAACTCTTTTCTCTGTAAGAGTAGCAGGCTTATAGTTTTGGATATAACCATCTTATTTGTTCCTATTAAATTGTCATTCAGTAGGGTGAGTCATTAACTGAAAACGAAAATCTAGTCTGTGAGAGTTATAATAAAAAATATCTGGTATTCTCTTAAACCGTCATTAAACACTGCCATGTAGAACAGTATATCATGAATAACACAGGATGAGGAGTTGATTTCAACTCTATAATTTTAAACAAATTACTTATCTTCACTTAACTTAATGATTTATGCAAGCAGAATATCAGTACAATCAGCATATCAGTACAATCAGCCTCTGTATCTACAGTTCTGCACTCACAGGTTCAAGCTGTTTTGGATTGAACTGAATCCATGTATGGTGAACCTGGGTGGAAACAGAGGGCCAACTGCACTACTCCATTTTATATGAGACTTGAGCCTCCACCAATTTTGGCATCTATAGGAGTCCTGAAACCTGTAACCCCTGATACTGAGGAATGACTGTATCACCTTCTTCTAAGTCCTATTTCAATGTGAAAGAGAGTTAAAATGCTATAAAAGATAAGTATGTTTAAAATGTCAATAAGTAGCAACTATTGTTCTAAGTAATTCATATAATTAACTTATTTAGTCCTAGAACAGCACTGTAAGGCATGTAATATTACTGACTACTTTGCAGGTAACAAAAACTCTGGTACAGAAATATTAAGTTACAGAGCATTTAATTGGCAGAGCCAGTTTTCAGGCTTAGGCACTCTGGACCCATATTCTGTGTTTTGAGCCATTATAGAAAGAGATTCTTAATACTTATTAGGAACTTGCAAATTATAAAGTAGAGAAAGAGGTATTTTTGCAGCTTTTTAACATAGATTTTATACTTATTTACTTCTTTATAAATGTCATTGGCATAGTATAAGTTTCTCTATAAAGTACTCTGTTAGGTTTAACTAATAAAACAACTATATTTCATATTTATGAAAAACTAAACTTTGTCTTTTTCTCAAATTTTAACCTTTGATCTTCTTTCTCAGATTTTTTTTTTTTTTACTGTTCAGAATCTGATTCCAAAACATCTATAATTTCCTTCTCTCTGTAATACAGAAGATGTAGGCTTCTTCTCTTTTCTATGTCTCCCCTATGTCATAGATAGAATTCTCTAATGAACATGAAACCTCCCATCTTCTGATGTACAAATTCTGATAATTTCTTCCCTTTGAGTTCAGGAAGAAACTGCACATATTATGGGATACTCTGCTTGTGATTCAGTAACCTTATTATAGCAAAGGTGTATCAATATTGCAGATATAATAAAAGGCACTAATATATTGAGTTTCTGGATATCAAGGATATCAAATCAGCCAATCCTAAAGAAATCAACACTGAATATTCACTGGAAGGACAGATGCTGAATCTGAAGCTCCAATACTTTGGCCACCTGAAGCAAAGAACCTATTCATTGCAAAAGACCCTGATGCTGAGAAAGACTGAGGGCAGGAGGAGAAGAGGGTGTCAGAGGATAAGATAGTTGGATGGCGTCATCAACACAATGGACATGAGTTTGAGCAAACTCCAGGAGAGAGTGAAGGACAGGGAAGCCTGGTGTGCTACAGTCCACGGGGTTGCAAAGAACTGGACATGACTTAGCAACTGAACAGCAATAAATATATTGACTTTAGGTTAATCAAAAGGGGCATTTCCTGAGTGGGCCTGGTCTAATCAGGTGAGTACTTTAAAAGATAATCTAGAGGTTAGCAATGGAAAGAATCAGGGAGAGCTGAAATGAGAGATTCTCCTGCTGAATATGAATCAATAACCTGCCAGGTTTTAAGAAAATCAGGCGACTGGACTCCAAGGGTAGTATCTAGGCTCTGAAGCGAGGTCTAGCTACTAACATGCAAGAAAATGTTGACTTTAGATTTTCAACTGCAAGGGAATGAATTTTGCTACCAACCCAGATCATCTTGCAAACAGATGTTTCCCCAGGGATGCCTCCAGATGAGAAGGCTGACACTTTGATGTCAGCCTTGTGAGACCCTGAATGAAATATCCAAATAAACTGTGACCAGACTCCTGACCCATAGAAATTATATGGTTATAAATTTTTGTTCTTTTAAGCTGCTAACTTGATGATAATTTGATATTCAGCAAATAAAAAGTCAATATATTCTATATTTGTTTGCTTTTTTGAAGCCCTTTTATAAGTTCAACTGTTTTTTGATACCGATTATCTACTGTTTGTATAAAGTGTCCATTTTATACTCATTGTTCAACTTCCATTTTCCTCCACTCAAAAGCCTTTCCTGATGTTTTCAAATCACTGATCTTCCACAATCTTCTTGTGACTTACCAATCTGACATACACAATTATATTATGTAATGCTAGTTCTATTTTCTACTTTTTTCTATTGCAAAATTGAGAAATTTTTTATTTTGTATGAATTTTATTGACAGCTACTTTCAATCTGTGTAAGGCTAATAATGTTCACTGAACACTGTTATAGCATAGACAGTTTTACTATATTCTAATCTATAGAAGTGTTTTAGTGATTTTCACTGTATAAACAATGCATTTTTATTAATAAAAGAGGCAGCTATTAAACTTACTATAATTCAATTATGAAAAAGTATAGAAGGGAATGTATATGCATACACATAAATAAAAGACATTCTGAATGAATTGTTAACAAACTGTTGTTAATGTTTATCAGTACAATGAAATTTTAGATGATTTTTATTTTCTTCCAAATGATAGTAAAGTTCAAATTATTTATGATAAACCATACGTTACTTTACTATCAAAGCAGTTCCCTTGTGAAAAATAGAAAGGAAATTGTGAGAAAATATATACTAAAGTATTGACAGTGATTTTCTTTGATTGATGAGAAAATGAATAGTGTTGTTTTCTATTTTTATTATAGCTATTTAAAATTATAATTTGAATATATACTCTATGCAAACAATTTAAATAACACAGGGTGCATAGAGTAGAAATTGAAAATATTTTACCATAACACCTGCATTTCTGTACTCAATCCTAATGTAATGCTTCTTTCAATTAAAATACACTTTTTTTTAACAGTTTCATTCCCTCGCATACAATAGTTGTGGGGGAAAGAATAGCAAAGAATCTATATCCTGAGAGGCAGAGAAACAATTTAGTGCTATCTTTACATATTTGTTATGTAATCGGTTTCTTTTTATTCATCTAGGTCCTAAAAGAAAGGGAGAAAGGAGAGAAACTCCTAGCCAAAGCAGGCATTTTGACATATATATACATTTGTAAAATCACTGCTGACATGAAGGTATAGAATATTTTCATCACCAAGTGTTTCTTTGTACTATTTTGCAATCTTTGCACATTGTTTACTGTCATTATAAGTTGATTTTCTTTCTCTAATATATATATATATATGCACATATATATGTAAATATATATATAAATAGAATCAGTGATCATAGACTTTTATTTCTGTCTTTCTTCACCCGGTATTGGAGAAGGAAATGGCAACCCACTCCAGTACTCTTGCCTGGAAAATCCCAGGGATGGAAGAGCCTGGTGGGCTGCCGTCTATGGGGTCGCACAGAGTCGGACATGACTGAAGCAACTTAGCAGCAGCAGCAGTCACCCAGTATAATGATTTTAAGATTCATCATGTTGGGTTTTTGCATCAGTAGCATGTTCATCTTTAGTGCTGAGTAGCATTCTTTTGCATAGATATTTTACATTTTGCTTAGCCATACACCAGTTGATGAACATGTGTTGTTTTCAGTTTTTCACTATTATGAATCATAGTTGCTATGAATATTCTTATGCAGTTCTTTGTGAAAAAACGTTCTCATTTCTCTGGAGTATACCTATAAGTTGAATGGCTGAATTTGTGACAGGTGAATATTTAACTTTTAAAGAAACCACTGGATCAGATTTCCAAAGTGGTTGTACCATTTCATATTCCTACTAGCAGGGTATTCTCCAGCAAGTTGTTCTCCATCTTCACCAATTTTGAACTTAATTCTTTTTAATTTCAGCCATTCTAAGAGTTGTATATTAGTATCACATTGTGTTCTTAGATTGTAATTCCCTCATGACTAACGATGCTGAGAATGTGTGCTTATCAGACATTTGTATACATTCTTTTATTAAATATCTGTTCATAACATTTGCCAATTTTTCTACTGGACTGATTCTTATTGTATAAAATTCTTTAATATTATGGATACAGGTCCAGTCTTTTGTAAGATTTATTAATAATATTTTCTTCAAAACTGTGCCATGCTCTTTATTTTCTTCATGATATTCTTTCACAATCAAAGGTTTCAACTATGATATATTCTGATTTATAACTTATTGTTTAAATGTTATGCTTCTTCCTTTATACTACTACCTAATAAATATTTGACCATGTTAAAATCATAAGGGCTTCCCTCATAGCTCAGTTGGTAAAGAATCTGCCTGCAATGCAGGAGACCCGGGTTTGATTCCTGGGTCAGGAAGACCCCTGGAGAAGGAAATGGCAACCCACTCCAGTATTCTTGCCTGGAAAATCCCATGGATAGAGGAGCCTGGCAGGCTACAGTCCATGGGGTCGCAAAAGTCAGACATGACTTAGTGACTAAACAACCAAAGTCATAAACATTTTTATAGAAATTTGGTAATTTTAGCCTTTGTATTTAGAGCCATGGCTCCTTCTATGTTTATTTTTGTGTAGAGTAATGAGGTAAAGCTTAAGGTTCTTTTTTATTCATATGGCTTTTCAGTTCTTCAGGCACCAATTATTTCCAAATCTTTCCATTCTCCATTTAATCACCTTGAAAATTTTAGGGAAAATCAATGAAAGATCCATTCCAATTCTATTTCTATACTTCTTATTTTTCTTTTGATTTAGCATCTATCATCTTGCCAAACCACCTTCTCTTAAACAATGAAGTTTTATAATAAGACTTGAAATCAGGTAATATAAGCTCTACAACTTTTTCTTCTTTCTAAAAATACCTTTGAGAGACTTCTAGTCTGGACAAGTTTGTGTAGAACCATTTTTTACCCCCTCTGCTTACCAAACACAACTATAAAATCCTAGAAATGACACAAGAAATAAACATACAAGAATTCTGAAGATAGTAATAGAAAGGCAAGGAGTTGGCTGACCACTGGAATGGAAGAATAGCATTATTTCAGTGTGTCTGGTGTTTCCCAACAGAGGGAAGCAGTATATTAACAGATGTCTCCCACCCCTAACCTAGCAACAGAAGGCAGCCCAGGTAAGCTCATCCTTTCCACCACCAAAGACAATTCCCTATGGCAATATCAGGCAAGCTTCATATAACTGTCAAGGGGTGCCAATTGGGAGCCCCAAAAAGAAGTGCCCAGGGGAAGCATTCTTGATCCCACTGAGGCTTAAACACTCTTTACTGTCTAGAGATAAAGAGGTGGAAGACTGGACTTTGCAAGAGAATCAGCTACACCAAATTTTGCAGCAATTCACAATCTTGAGATTCTCCTCCCCTGCCCGGGGACATAGGCAGAAAAAGAAACTGTGCCCTAGTCTGGGAGGCCCATTTATTTCCACAGTTTAACTTTTTTCTCCCAGCTGGGGATATGAGGGCAGCCAAGGAGCACTTATCTCCATACATGCCTTCTCCACCAAGAGACACTCCTGGTGATTCCAGAAAACCTGTTTTGTCTACTCATGCAACATCAGCAGAGACCAGTTTATCTGGTACATAAGCAGTACCAGATAAACCGAACAGACCAAAATAAGATTTCAAAGGCTTTCAAAATTAAGCTCCCACTGAAAACACAGCCTCCTCTACTCAAATACATAATTTTAAATGACTCCAAAGAAAAGGATGGTATAATGATTCTAAATGTACACCCACCAAACAATGGAAACTCAAATGGCATGAAGAAAAGATAGAGCTGAAAGAAGAAACAGACAAATCTGAAATTATACTTGGGGACTTTAATCCACCTACCCCCGTCCTCAAAAACTGAAGGAACTCTTAGAAAATCAGCAAACACATAAAGGACCGTAACAATACCAGCAGCCAAATGAATATATTATACATATATAGCATATCACCCTTAACTACAGAAGACTGCACATTTTTTTTCAAGTGCTCTTGGAACATTCAACAAGATTAGCCCTATCCCAGTCCATGAAAAAAAAAAAAAGAAAGTAAAGAAAAAAAAACAAAACTTTAATGCATTGAAAACATACAAAATGTGTTCTCTAACCATAATCAAATAAAATTAAAATCAATTAAAAAAAGACAACTGTAAGATGACTTTATATCTTGATTATACTGGTAATTAAAAGAACCCACAAGGGTAGTAAACTTGCATATTTTTATGCACATATATCGAGCTTAAGTACTTGCTGCTGCTGCTGCTGCTAAGTCACTTCAGTCGTGTCCGACTCTGTGCTACCCCATAGACGGCAGCCCACCAGGCTCCCCGGTCCCTGGGATTCTCCAGGCAAGAACACTGGAGTGGGTTGCCATTTCCTTCTCCAATGCATCAAAGTGAAAAGTGAAAGTGAAGTCGCTCAGTTGTGTCCGACTCTTAGTGACCCCCTGGACTGCAGCCCACCAGGCCCCTCCGTCCATGGGATTTTCCAGGCAAGAGTCCTGGAGTGAGGTGCCATTGCCTTCTCCGTAAATAATTGAGTATAGTGTTAAATAAATGGTAGAACAGGCATTATTGTCTTGTTTTTAATCTTACAGGAAAAAAACATTAAATATTTCAACATCAAGTATTTATGAGCCTTATATTTCTCCTAAGTGACTTTTACCAAATTGAGAGTTTCTTGTTTGCTGAGTGTTTTTTTTTAAGAATGAATATTGAATTCTGTCAAATTCTTTTCCTGCATTTATTGAAATATGTTTTATCTCCTTTGCTAATGATGAATTATATGGATTAATTTAAGTACATTCAAATGTCCTTCTATTCCTATTTTTTCCAAAGGTACTATCCTCTTAATTATTGTTGGATTCAATTTGACAATACTATTAACGATTTTTATGCTTATATTCATGGTGGATATTTGCCTGAATTTTTTTGGGGGGGGTATAATTTTATTGTCAGGATGTATATTCAGAGTTGTGAACATGCTAAGTCTCTTCAGTCGTGTCCCACTCTTCTTCATTCCAAGCAAGATTACTGGAGTGGGCTCTGCCATCCCTTCTTCAGGGGATCTTCCCCACCCAGGGATCTCATCCTGGACTCTTAGTCTCCTGCGTTGACAGGCGGGTTCTTTACTACTAGCGCCACCAAGGAAGCCAGAGTTAGTTGGTCTCAGAAAGTGTTTCAGAGAGGGAGAGTTCCATTCTCTTCTGCTTTATCAGAAAAAAAATAAAAAAATAAAAAATCAGGATTCCATGCTTGTTGGAACTCTCAGTGAAAACATCTAACTATCAAGGTTTCTTTGTGAGAAATTTTTTTGATAATTCCTTTTTTTTTACATACATATATATGGGGGAAAGAGAGAGAGAGAGGGAAGGAAGGAGAGAGAGAGGAGGTCAAAGATCTGCAAAAGTCAGAATTTGAGCTAGAGAAGATTGATTGCTTATTAACCATCTGTTGGCAAGAACATGACTCTGCTCTTTCAGCAGCTCCTGGAGCAGGTACAACCTCTGATTCGCTGGGATTGTTAAGTACAGCAACCTGGAGACTCATTAGCCACGAGTCTTGTTGGGATGAGGAAAACGAATTCTGGAAGTTTCCCGAGCCCATCATCTTAAAAACCAGTCTCCCAGTAGTTTCAAAAGCGCCACAAAACAAATCAGCCCCTCAAACCTCAGCAACCAACAGCGGCTAACGAGATGTGCAGGAAGAAAACCACTATAAGAGATTGCTCAGTCGGAGAGACCGTGAAAATACTGCCACAACTACTTCCGGTCTAAGCCCGCCAGCCAACCCCAGCCCGCCTGCCTCTGAAGAACCTCAAGCATCACCACCAGTCGCCAGGCCTCCATGCCTGCCGCAGCAACAGCTTTGCCATCTGCCCACTCAGGCCCCTGAAAGGCGCCAGTCTTCGTCCTTTGCCTGTAGCCCTCAACCTTCATGGAGGCCAAGCTAAGGAAGCAGTGGCAACTCCGGCAGGCAGCCTCGGCAGGATAGCTGCCTTGAGGCGTCTGTGAGGCTGCAGGCCTTGTCCCCCGGCCCCACAGTGACCCGGAGGCCCGAGGGGGCCCAGGCTCTGGGAAGACACATCCCTCCCCTGTTCTGCTGGGAACCCACCTCTGTCCGGGGTGCGAGCCTCTTGGAGGCTGGCCCATGCTCCTTGGAGAGGCCAGTCAGACGTTCGGTACCTGCCATCTGTGCCCACCGGCGGCGGCGTGAGAATCGGCGGACTCAGAGCCTCGGCTCCGCCTCACGGTCTCAAACAGAACAGGGGTGAACTTCTACGTGATTCAAGCGCAGCGTCGACTGGAAATGGGGGGTCCCCGACCGACAGGCCCCACATCCTGAACTGAGCCCTGTGGAGGTACTGGAGGAAGCCTGGAGCCGAGGTCCGGTGCGGCCCGCTCACAGCAGCTCTGTGCCCTCAGGTCAGTGCACTCCAGTCAGCAGCTGTGAGCTGCTGGGGGCGGGGTTGGGGAGGGCACGTAGTGTCTTCGGTAGCTCTGTCCTCGTACCTCAGGTTTTCTGAGTCAAAAAGACAGCTTTTCTCCTTTGTTAATTTTGTATAGGGTCTTCCCTTTCTGTTTTATTAATATGTACTTTTATCTTCATTTTATTTTTCATTTCTACTTTTAGTTTGCTTTTAGTTGTTATTTTGTTATTTTTTTAACGCAGAATTTTCTGTTTTAAAACCACTATTTATTTTTTTGCCTGCATCGCTCGGCCTTAGGGATCTTAGATCCCCTACCAGAATCAAACCTTCACTCTAAGCAGTGGCAGTGCAGAGGTCCAACCACTGGACTACAAGGGAATTAATTCCCTTGCCTCCTTAAGTTTTGTATGCTGTATTTTGTATACCATTAAGATGAAATTATTCTATAATATCTCCTTTGGTTATTGTTGGTTTATCTGATGGGTTTTTTAAAAGTGGATTTAATTGTAAATATTTAGTTTTCTCAGATATGGTTATTAATATCTAATTGTGATCAGAGTTTTTTCCCATGTAATTTCAATTCTGTTAAGTTGATTTAGACTTATGGCCCAGTTTATGGACCATCTTGGTGAATATGAGTGCCTAAAGAATGTGTATTCTGACATTATCATATGTAATGTTGTATAATAATTTTTACAAACAAGGTTGTGGATGTTGATTCCATTAAAGTTTTTTTTTTTTGGTCTAGTTCAGTCAGCTGTTCAAGGAGACTATTAATTCCAAAATTATAGTAGAAGATTTTAACTACTTTTTTTCTTTAATACTGTAGTTTTTGCACCATGAACATTATCTTATCTCATATTAAAATAAGTAATCCAGTCTTCTTATGCTTATGGTTTGTATTAAACATAATTTCTACACATTTACACTCACTCTATCTGAGCTTCATATTTAAATTTCATCTCATATTTAACATAGGTTCTGCTTTTAGTAACTATTCTGTTAGTCTGTGCCTTTTAATTAGGGGTTCATCAATAAACATTGTGTGTCGTTACTGATGTCATTTGGTTAGGTTCACCATTTTATTAGGTAATTTCTGAATATATTTTCTATTTTATTACCCTTTTGTGATTTTCTGTTTCTTTAAGTGAATCTTAGAATTCTATTAGAAATTATCAATTTGGATTTTTTTAGTAATTGATCTAGGATTAAGTCTTTACACTGTATACAGATTTAATATTTTACTACCTCAAATGATACATAGAAAACCTACAACCATGTGGATCCATTTAGCATAAATTCATCATTCTATGTATGTTAATTATAATTAATGCTAAAAAATGTTATACACTGAAAAGACACTCTAATATTTTTTGCTTTAAATAGTCATGTGTGTGTTAGCTAAACTAAGAGAAAATTATATTTTATCAATATTTTATTACTTACGTTGTTCTTCCCAGATAGTCCCTAGTTTATTTTCCCTCTAGGATTTTTTTTTTCAGCCACAAGAAATTCTTTCAGCATTTCTTTTAGGTGCAGCACTGGTGAAAACATTTCTTATTCTTTTATTTGAAAATGTCTTTATTTACCATCCATTCTCTGTTTTAAACTTTATAATGTTACATTGGTGTACAGCTAATTAACAGTGTTGTGGTAGTTTCAGGTAGATAGCAAATGGACTCAGTCATACATATACATGTATCCATTCTCCTCCAAACTCCCCTCCCATCCAGACTGCCACAAAACACTGAATAGAGTTTCCTGTGCTATATTGTAGGTCCTTGTTGATTATCCATTTTAAATATGGAAGTGTGTACTTGTCATTCCAAGCTTGCTAATTATCCCTTTCTCCCAGATAATCACAAGTTGGTTCCCTAAGTCTGTGAATCTGTTTTGTTAATAAGTTCATTTCTATCATTTCTTTTTAGATTCCTCATATAAAGGATAGCATGCGGTATTTCTCATTCTCTGTCCTACTTTCTTCTCTCAGTATGACAATATCTAAGTGCTTCTATATTGCTGAAAAAGGCATTAGTTCATTCTTTCTAATGGCTGAGTCATTCAGTCAGTCAGATCAGTCGTTCAGTCATGTCCGACTCTTTGCGACCCCATGGACTACAGCACTCCAGGCCTCCCTGTCCATCACCAACTCTCAGAGTTTACTCAAACTCATGTCCATTGAGTTGGTGATGCCATCCAACCATCTCATCCTCTGTCGTCCCCTTTTCCTCCCACTTTCAATTTTTCCCAGCATCAGGGTCTTTTCAAATGAGTTAGTTCTTTGCATCAGGTGGCCAAAGTATTGGAGTTTCAACTTCAACATCAGTCCTTCCAATGAATATTCAGGACTGATTTCCTTTAAGATGTACTGGTTGGATCTCCTTACAGTCCAAGGGACTCTCAAGAGTCTTCTCCAACACCACGGTTCAAAAGCATCAATTCTTCTGTGCTCAGCTTTCTTTATAGTCTAATTCTCACATTCATACATGACTACTGGAAAAACCACAGCTTTGACTAGGTGGACCTTTGTTGCCAAAGGTCTCTGCTTTTTAATATGCTGTCTAGGTTGGTCATAACTTTTCTTCCAAGGAGCAAGCCTCTTTTAATTTCATGGCTGCAATCACCATCTGCAATGATTTTGGAGTCCAAGAAAATAAAGTCTGTCACTTTTTCCACTGTTTCCCCATCTATTTGCCATGAAGTGATAGGACCACATGCCATGATCTTAGTTTTTTGAATGTTGAGTTTTAGGCCAGCTTTTTCACTCTCCTCTTTCACTTTCATCAAGAGGCTCTTTAGTTCTTCTTTGCAATCTGCCATAAGGGTGGTGTCATCTGCATATCTGAGGTTATTGATATTTCTCCCGGAAATCTTGATTCCATCTTGTGATTCATTTAGCCCAGCATTTCTCATGATGTATTCTGCATATAAGTTAAATAAGCAGGGGAACAATATACAACCTTGACATACTCCTTTCACGATTTGGAACCAGTCTGTTGTTCTATGTCCAATTTTCACTGTTGCTTCTTGACCCGCATACAGATTTCTCAGGAGGCAGGTCAGTTGGTCTGGTATTCCCATCTCTTGAAGAATTGTCCACAGTTTGTTGTGACCCACACAGTCAAAGGCTTTGGCATAGTCAATAAAGCAGAAGTAGATGTTTTTCTGGAACTCTCTTTCATTTTCTATGATCCAACAGATGTTGGCAATTTGATTTCTGGTTCCTCTGCCTTTTCTAAAACCAGCTTGAACATCTGGAAGTTCACAGTTCACGCACTGTTGAAGTCTGGCTTGGAGAATTTTGAGCATTACTTTGATAGCCTGTGAGATGACTGCAATTGTGCTGTAGTTTGAATATTCTTTGGCATTTCCTTTCTTTGAGATTGGAATGAAAACTGAACTTTTCCAGTCCTGTGGTCCCTGCTGAGTTTTTCAAATTTCCTGACATATTGAGTGCAGCACTTTCACAGCATAATCTGTTAGGATTTGAAATAGCTCACTGGAATTCCATCACCTCCACTAGCTTTGTTTTTAGTGATGCTTCCTAAGGCCCACTTATCTTCACATTCTAGGATGTCTGGCTTTAGGTGAGTGATCACACCATCGTGATTATCTGGGTCATGAAGATCTTTTTTGTATAGTACTTCTGTGTATTCCTACTACCTCTTCTTACTATCTTCTGCTTCTGTTAGGTCCATATCATTTCAGTCCTTTGTTATGCCGTCTTTGCATGAAAAGTTCCCTTGGTATCTCTAATTTTCTTCAAGAAAACAGAAGATGGCAAGAGTGAACATTGACCTTTTAGTAATCAGCAAACTAAAATGGACTGGAATGGTTGAATTTAACCAAGATGACCATTATATCTACTCCTGTGGGCAAGAATCCCTTAGAAGAAATGGAGTAGCCATCATAGTCAACAAAAGAGTCCGAAATGCAGTTCTTGCATGCAATTTCAAAAACTACAGAATGATCTCTGTTGATTTCCAAGGCAAACCATTCATTATCACAGTAATCCAAGTCTATGCCCCAGACCAGTAATGCTGAAGAAGCTGAAGTTGAATGGTTTTATAAAGACCTACAAGACCTTCTAGAACAGCACCCAAAAAAGATGTCCTTTTCATTATAGGGTACTGTGATGCAAAAATAGGAGGTCAAGAAACACCTGGAGTAACAGGCAAATTTGGCCTTGGAGTACAGAATGAAGCAGCTGCTGCTGCTGCTGCTGCTAAGTCGCTTCAGTCGTGTCCAACTCTGTGCGACCCCATAGACGGTAGCCCCCCAGGCTCCCCCGTCCCCGGGATTCTCCAGGCAAGAACACTGGAGTGGGTTGCCATTTCCTTCTCCAATGCATGAAAGTGAAAAGTGAAAGTGAAGTCGCTCAGTCGTGTCCGACCCTTAGCGACCCCATGGACTGCAGCCTACCAGGCTCCTCCGTCCATGGGAGTTTCCTGGTAAGAGTACTGGAGTGGGTTGCCATTTCCTTCTCCGGAATGAAGCAGGGCAAAGGCTAATAGAGTTTTGCCAAGAGAACACACTGTACATAGCAAACACCCTCTTCCAACAATACAAGAGAAGACTCTACACATGGACATCACCAGATGGTCAATACCAAAATCAGATTGATTATATTCTTTGCTAACAAAGATGGAGAAGCTCTATACAGTCAGCAAAACAAGACTGGGAGTTGACTGTGGCTCAGATTATGAACTCCTTATTGCCAAACTCAGACTTAAATTGAGGAAAGTAGGGAAAAACACTAAACCATTCATGAATGACCTTAATCAAATTCTTTACGATTATACAGTGGAAGTGAGAAATAGATTCAAGGGACTAGATCTGATAGAGTGCTTGAAGAACTATGGATAGAGGTTCATGACATTGTACAGGAGACAGGGATCAAGACCATCCCCAAGAAAAAGAAATGCAAAAGGCAAAATGGTTTTCTGAGGAGACCTTACAAATAGCTGAGAAGAGAAGAGAAGTAAAAGGCAAAGGAGAAAAGGAAAGATATACCCATTTAAATGCAGATTTCCAAAGAATATCAAGGAGAGATAAGAAAGTCTTCCTCATGATCAATGCAAAGAAATAGAGGAAAACAAGAGAATGGGAAAGACTAGAGATCTTTTCAAGAAATTTAGAGATACCAAGAGAAATTTTCATGCAAAGATGGTGCAATAAAGGACAGAAATGGCTGAGTAGTATTCCAGTTTATATATGTACCACATTTTTTTTTATCCATTCCTCTGTTGATGAATGTATAAGTCACTTGCATGTCTTAGCCATTATATTTCCCAATAGTGCTTGATTGATATTTATACTTCATAGAAAATTTTGCACTTACCTGTTTTCTTCCTTCTTGCCTCTATAACTTCTGATATGGAGTCTGTGGTGATATGAATTATTTTTTCCCTGTGTTTAATATGACATTTTTGAGTTAATTTCAAAATTTTCTGTTTGATTTTTAGCAAGTTGATTTGTCTTTACTAATATTTAGTTTTATTTATATTATTCTGTGGATTTACTCAGCCTCTTGTTTGTATAAAAATATGTCTTCCATACATTTGCTAAGTTTTTGGCCATTCTTCTTCTTCTTCTTCTTTTTTTTTTTTTCTGTCTTTGTCTCGCTTAACTAAAGCTTCTTTTGCTCAAATTACATGTAATTTATACTTTTGATGTGTCCCACCGGTTCCTGAAGCTCTTCATTTTTTTCCAAACATGTCTCATCTCAGTGTTCTGAAGATTGTATTATTTCTATAGATCTACCTTCAAGATTACTGATTCTCTACTCTATCATCTGTATTCTGCATACCCAATGAATGCTTTATGTAGATATGTATTTTTCTAAATTTTTATTGTTTTTTTAATCATCTTAGATTTTCTAGATTTTTATAAGTATTTCTTCTTCATGTTCCCCACACATATACCTCCTTCAACACACATACACACACACACACACACACACACACACACACACACAAACATACAGAAGCTAGCTGCTTTAAAAGTCCTTCTATGATTATTCCAACATCTGGATAATCTAAGGGCTAAGCATTCAAATATGTTGATAATTTTCCTGTAAGAATGAGTACCAGTTAAAAAATATATATTTATTTGACTGCACCAGGTTTTAGTTAAGACATGTGTGATTTTTAGTTGTGTCATGTGGGATCTAGTTCCCTGACCAGGAATTGAACCCCAGCCCTTGCACTGAAAGCATGGAGTCTTAGCCACTGGACCACCAGGGGAAGTTCCAAGAATTAGTAACACTTTTAATTCCTCATACATGGGTAACTTTAACTATATCCCACTAATTGTGAATGTGACATTATACATGTGATATGTTTGCATTTGGTTATATTCTTAAGAATGGTGATATTTGTTTTGTTTTAATAGACAATTGGTTTGATTACATTTAAATTTTAAATATTACATCTCAACTCTAAGTTCAGTTATTTTAGATCATCACAAGCTACTTTGAGTCTGTACCATACATTTATGGGTTAGGAGCCAGCCAGAGACTTGGGTAGAGCTTATACTCATAACTTGGTTTCATCCTCTGTGACATTCTCCTTTCCAGAGGTCTCCTCTCAGGTTTTTCAAAATACAGTTGCTTTGAAATATGTCTTTTGGTTTTTCAGGTAAGGAAGTCTGCAGGATTTCTCTAAGCATTATAGTCACTTCACACATTGAAAACGTTGGCCTAACTTCAAAGTATGATAAAAGCCAGGAGAAAAAAGCCACATGTTCACACAGTACCATTCTTTTTGGACAAGTGTCAGTTCAGTTCCTGAATGTACCTGCATTTGATTACTCTCCATTGCCTTCTAGACATTCTTTTTTTTTTTTTTTTGCGTATGTCTAGAGTTTATAGTTGTTATATACAGGAGGATTGGGTCCAGTAGGAGCTACTTAATCATGTTGGCAGTGATAGTCCTTGTCTTATTTTTTATTTTTTTTTTATTATTTTTTATTTCATACCTCCATGCAGGGAAACAGGAAAGGAGGAGCCAGAAGTTTCAAGAACTGGGGCTGTCATGAGTTTCCTACACCCAATGAATGATATGAGTCCTCAATTTTGGGCAATGCTGATACATTTGCCCAGATTTCAACAGTTGCATTATATGTGTGTGTGTGTGTGTATATCTGTGTGTGTGTGTATGTATAAAGGAAAGGAGTTCTGAATTATATCTTACAACATCTCTTTATAACTTTTTATGCTCAATATATATTAATATTATCTCCTGTTCTAAGTGAGAGTCATAGAAGGGTTGTAATTTGAATGTATTTAAATGTTCACAAAATAACAAGGCTTCAAATCAATTATTTTATCTCATATTTTATTCCATTATAATAATTAAATATAAGTTAATAATCATATTATTCCATTATAATAATATAATAATGTTATATAATGAGACAGTAACATTATATTATATAATGTTATATAATTATAAATGTTATATAATTTTCAAACTTCACTAAGCTCTAAAAATATGAAAATATCTTCAGTGGCAGCATATTCTGGGTATGTCCAGAAAAATAGCCTGGATTAATTTAGATCTGTAGAATCATCAGCAGAAAACTCAAAATTGCTCTCATAAGCATTCCAGGGGAAGTAAAAATCTATATATAATCTTTATATTGCCATTTTATTCTTCAGAAATGCCATGTGCTTACTAATGTAAGATAAAATAGACACCTTAAGCTTGTTTGTAAGGGAAAATAGCATCTTGGTGCCAATTCCTATGGTGATTGATTGACGAGCACAAATTAAAGCACATATCTGTATTAATTAATGACTTGCAATGAATCAATCAAAGATGAATAGGTCAACCAAATAAATTTTTCTAAATATACTGCCATTGGTATGTCATTAGGAATAAATTCACCGCTATCAAAAAAAAATTGGTTCAGATTTCAAATGCTTATTGGGTCATTAAATATTCTAGATACATCCTCATTTTCAATTCTTGGGTGATACAGTGAGGCAACTCCCTAAAATTTGAAAATGAGGGAATTAATTTTCATGTACCTCTGAATCGTTAAACAGTGAACAAACGCTTAGTAGGGGAATTTGGTAAATTCTTAAAGATTTAGGAAAAGTTTATGGGTTTCTCCTAGTCAAGCTGTCAGAGTATAGCTTAAGGTCAAATTGCTCTGTAGAAGCAAGACAAATTTAGGTCATAGAAAATGACATTAATAGTCACAGAGGGAAAATCAATAGCCAGAAAAGGTAAAACAACTTAAAGAAAAGGAATCGATTTACTGAATATTGAAATATTCTAATAAATGTTGAAAATAACTGTTTTCAATTTCATTAAAATTATAATATTCAGTACATATAGAGCATGGTCAGTGAGAAATCAGAAAGTCAAAGAAGCTATTATCATTTGTATTCTTATGTAACTGGAAAAAATAGTAAACAGGTAATAACTGATATGTGTATTAAGTGCTCACTATATTTCAGGCTTCACATGCTTTATCTTTCAATGCTAATGGCAGTGCACTGTTTTTCAATTGTTGTTGCTCAGTCACTCAGTCATGTCCCACTTTTTGTGACCCCATGGACTGTAGCCCGCCGGACTCTTCTGTCCATGGAATGTTCCAGGCAAGAATACTGGAATGGGTTGCCTTCAGTTCAGTTCAGTTCAGTCGCTCAGTCGTGTTCGACACTTTGCGACCCCATGAATCACAGCATGCCAGGCCTCCCTCTCCATCACCAACTCCCAGAGTCTACCTAAACTCATGTCCATCTAGTCGGTGATGCCACCCAGCCATCTCATCCTCTGTCGTCCCCGTCTCCTCCTGCCCCCAATCCTTCCCAGCATCAGGGGCTTTTCCAATGAGTCAGCTCTTCGCATCAGGTGGCCAAAATATTGGAGTTCAGCTTCAGCATCAGTCTTTCCAGTGAACACCCAGGACTGATCTCCTTTAGGATGGACTTGTTGGATGGTTCTGCCATAAGGGTGGTGTCATCTGCATATCTGAGGTTATTTATATTTCTCCTGGAAATCTTGATTCCAGCTTGTGCTTCTTCCAGCCCAGCGTTTCTCATGATGTACTCTGCATATAAGTTAAATTAGCAGGGGGACAATATACAGCCTTGACATACTCATTTTCCTATTTAGAACCAGTCTGTTGTTCCATGTCCAGTTCTAACTGTTGCTTCCTGATCTGCATACAGGTTTCTCACGAGACAGGTCAGGTGGTCTGGTATTCCCATCTCTTTCAGAATTTTCCACAGTTTATTGTGATCCACACAGTCAAAGGCTTTGGCATAATCAATAAAGCAGAAATAGATGTTTTTCTGGAACTCTCTTGCTTTTTTGATGATCCAGCGGATGTTGGCAGTTTGATCTCTGGTTCCTCTGCCTTTTCTAAAACCAGTTTGAACATCTGGAAGTTCACAGTTCACGTATTGCTGAAACTTAGCTTGGAGAATTTTGAGCATTACGTTATTAGGGTGTGAGGTGAGTGCAATTGTGCAGTAGATTGAGCATTCTTTGGCGTTGCCTTTCTTTGGGATTGGAATGAAAACTAACCTTTCCAGTCCTGTGGCCGCTGCTGAGTTTTCCAATTTTTCTGGCATATTGAGTGCAGCACTTTCACAGCATCATCTTTGAGGATTTGAAATAGCTCAACTGGAATTCCATCACCTCCACTATCTTTGTTCCTAATGATGCTTTCTAAGGTCCACTTGACTTCACCTTCCAGGATGTCTGGCTTTAGGTGAGTGATCACAGCATCGTGATTATCTGGGTTGTGAAGATTTTTTTTTGTACAGTTCTTCTGTGTATTCTTGCCACCTCTTCTTAATATCTTCTGCTTCTATTAGGTCCATACCATTTCTGTCCTTTATTGAGCCCATCTTTGCATGAAATGTTCCCTTGGTATCTCTAATTTTCTTGAAGAGATCTCTAGTCTTTCCTATTCTGTTGTTTTCCTCTATTTCTTTGCATTGATCACTGAGGAAGGCTTTCTTATCTCTCCTTGCTATTCTTTGGAACTCTGCATTCAAATGGAAATATCTTTCCTTTTCTCCTTTGCTTTTCACTTCTCTTTTTTTCCCAGCTATTTGTAAGGCCTCCTCAGACAGCCACTTTGCTTTTTTGCATTTCTTTTCCATAGGGATGGTCTTGATCCCTGTCTCCTGTACAAAGTCATGAACCTCTCTCCATAGTTCATCAGGCAATCTGTCTATCAGATCTATTCCCTTAAATCTATTTCTCACTTCTACTGTATAGTCATAAGGGATTTGATATAGGTCATGCCTGAATGGTCTAATGGTTTTGGCCTTAGCTTTGTGTAAATTAATAAATTGAATTTCTGTTGTCTACTCTGATATTATATACATATATTAGTTTATATTTGTTAGATTAGGCACATAAAGGACAGATTTTTTTTCTGGGCATTGAACAGCAAGCCTGAACTTTCAAATAACTTTTATAATAGTGAACATGTCCAAAGTAGTTGAGATGATATTTATTGTTGCTGTTTAAATTCGTCATCCTATCTCTTGCTCTTTAATTCAATGACATTGAGTCTCATGTAAAAATATATTAAAAGGTATATAAAGCTAAAAATTTGTGTATTACTAACAAGCATAGTATACATTTCAGAAAACTTGACTATAATAAAATATAATTTGCCATTCACAGAATAAGTTAAATGGTGTGTTATGGAACTGCAATAATAGCCAAAGTCATCAGCAGTACCATACAGAATAGGCAAATTGAAATTAATGAAGGACAGAAAATGTCACACTGTTGGAGCAATGAAAATAACAAGAATAAAACATAAAACTTAACATATGCTGAGCTGTTAGCCGAAGAAAGAGATTTTGAAATGGCAAGGGAGTAAGCCTAAACTGGTTCATGATGGAAGATAGAGGAAAGGAGCTTGGCTCTAAAAAAAGGGTGAGATTCTGGGTATTGCATTCAGGTTAGAAACTTGTTTCCTTTAGTGAAGACTGATTGTTTTTCTTTCTGGGTAAATTTAGGATTGATTTTTATCATAAGAAATAAAAAATTTTCCAATTAGTGGAATATACTATAGCATATACAAAATTTTTATTCATGTAGAAGGAAGAAACTTACTTGTATTTTTCAATGGATCCTGTTGGAATAAGTACAAACTTCTATTACTGCTGCTAGATAATTTAAAATTCATCCATGAGAAATAATGATTTTTTTTCATATTTTATATTTATGCAGTGTGTATATTTATGCACTGTAAGAGAGATTGATTTGTCCCAGGTCACACACTTATCTAGAATTCATATTGAATGCTTCTGACTTTTGTCTGCTTTTCAGTTCCTTATAATGCATTTGCAGTGCTAGGTTGAGTGGTCCTGGATTAGGAGATAAGGTATATGTACCTTCCAGGCTTGAATTCTTAATTTTTTATATATATCTTGTCAGAGGGCTTTAGTATTTATAATTTTGTCGTCTGCAAAAAGCAGGCGGTGTTATTGCTAATCTTTTGAATATTTGAGAGAATTTTTATTTCCTGCCTGAAAAGTATAGTTGGATTTATATTACTGGTTTGTAATATATTCATATCAAGATGTATTAATGTGTATTTCATTTTATTTTTGACTTTAGTGTTGAATTTAATGTTGTAGAGGCAAATTCTGAAGCCAGTTTAACAGCTGTTACTTTTTTGCATGTGACTTGTTTTTAGGACATATTTAGTGATATTGTTAGTTGATTGGTTGTTTACCTTGCTTTGTTCCTTTTCTTTTTGTCTTGTTTTTATTTTGTTGATTTTGCCCTCATCTCTCCTTAAGATTATAGTGCTTGCATTAAACCTTCATAATTTTCAGGACAAGTTTCAGTTGGTACTCAGACGTAAGTGAATACATTTTTTTCCCTTTCATTTAAAGAGTTCTGCCATGAAATTATCTTTCTAAATAAAAAGTCCACAAAAAATATTGTCTTATTGTCTTAAAATTCCTTGATACATAGCAACACTTATATTCCGGTTTTCATTACTGTGTGTATATTTTTATTTAGTAAACTTGATATTTGAAATTGAAATTTTGTCATCTAAGCCTAGGATAGTCTTACAGTTTGTCTTTGAGGATTCTGTCACAATTTGTGTACACTAATAGCGGTACCTATAATATGTATATTAAATTAAGTAAAACAAAAGAATCCCCTGGTGGTGCAGCAGTTAGGACTCTGCACTTTCACTGCCGAGGGCCGGGCTTCAATCCTTGGTCAAGGAACTAAGATCCCACAAGCTGTGCAGTGTGGCCACAAAAAAAAAAAAAAAATCTAAGTAAAACAAACCTCTCTGAAATTAAATTGTTTGCAGTTAACACATAGATTCCTTACACTTTGTCTCATATGTCTCAATTAAATATTTAGGTTATTTTCTATAATTTAAATGATTTGTATTTTTGGTTGAAAATAAAGGTTATATATGTGCTATTTTAACTTTTTTAAATGGAAATTTTAACTAATGCTATAGAGAAGGGATGTATATTAAAGTTTCTTCCTTCAAAATAAATCCTCCTATAGAGGAGAGAGAAGGAAAGGAAGAAATATTTTCTTTTCTTCTTAGTTTAGGTCCTCAATCTAGTCATACTAACCTGGTTTTACAAGAATCTATTGCTTAAATGTAGGCACAAGTATCATCTTATTGGTAGAAATAACTCAGAATTTAATATAAATTCATATATTCATTACTTTTTAAACTTTTCCTCATTCCTTTAATTATTTGTTATCATCAGTTTATGTAAGAAATCACTTTAAAGTATATGATGAATATAAATCTAGATGTTTTCTTTGTCCCTAATACATTAAGCCTGGTTTCAAATAGGAAAAGGAGTACCTCCAGGCTGTATATTGTCACCCTGCTTATTTAACTTATATGCAGAGTACATCATGAGAAATGCTGGGCTGGAAGAAGCATAAGCTGAAATTAAGATTGCTGAGAGAAATATCAATAACCTCAGATATGCAGATGACACCACCCTTATAGCAGAAAGTGAAGAAGAACTAAAGAGCGTCTTGATGAAAGTGAAAGAGGAGAGTGAAAAAGTTGGCTTAAAGCTCAACATTCAGAAAACTAAGATCATGGCATCCAGTCCCATCAGTCCATGGCAAATAGATGGGGAACAGTGGAAACAGTGTCAGACTTTATTTTTTGGGGGCTCCAAAATCACTGCAGATGGTGATTGCAGCCATGAAATTAAAAGACACTTACTCCTTGGAAGGAAAGTTATGACCAACCTAGACAGCATATTAAAAAGCAAAGACATTACTTTGTCAACAAAGGTCCATCTAGTCAAGGCTATGGTTTTTCCAGTAGTCATGTATGGATGTGAGAATTGGACTATAAAGAAAGCTGACACTGAAGAATTGATACTTTTGAATTGTGGTGTTGGAGAAGATTCTTGAGAGTCCCTCGGACTGCAAGGAGATCCAACTAGTCCATCCTAATGGAGATCAGTCCAAGGTGTTCATTGGAAGGACTGATGTTGAAGCTGAAACTCCCATACTTTGGCCACCTTGTGTGAAGAGTTGACTCATTGTAAAAGACCCTGATGCTGAGAGGGATTGGGGGCAGGAGGAGAAGGGGACAACAGAGGATAAGATGGCTGGATGGCATCACCGACTCAATGGACATGAGTTTGGGTAAACTCCGGGAGTTGGTGATGGACAGGGAGGCCTGGCGTGCTGCGATTCATGGGGTCACAAAGAGTCGGACAAGTCTGAGCAACTGAACTGAACTGAATACATTAAGCCAAATGGTTAAGATAAAATGTTTATGTTGATTGTAGTTCAATGAAAAACAAACTATCGAAAAATGGCATATAGTACTTGAATGTATATTGTGAACCCCAGTTTCCAGGGAATGTTTTCCTACAATCAGCTATGAGCTGACATCATCTGGGTGTCCTGTGAGCTCAGTCATTCAACCATGTCTGACTTTATGCGACCCCATGGACTGTAGCCTGCCAACCTCCTCTGTCCATGGGATTTCCCAGACAAGAATACTGGAGTTGGTTGCTATTTCCTCCTCCAGGGAGTCTTTCTGACCCAGGGATCAAACTGGCATCTACTACATCTGCTGCATTGGCAGGCAGATTCTTTACCACTGAGCCACCTGGGAAGCCCCCGGTGTGTCCTACAGTACAGCTCAATTCTGACATTGCGTCCCAGAGATGGCATCAGACTCCACAGGTTAAAGACTGCCCCCTAGATTGTAACCTGTCCTGACCAATGGACTATAAATCAGAAGTTCCTACAACTCCTCCCTGGGATCGATTAATTTACTAGAGTAGCACACAGAACTCAGAAGTATTTTACTTACCAGGTCTCCAGTGTATTATAAAATAATACAATTCAGAAACAGGTAGATGAAAGAAATGTATAGGGGAAAATATGTGGGAAAGAGCACAGAGCTTCCAAGCCTCTCAGCATCTTTCTCCCTAAATCTGCACATACTCACCAACCTTAATATATGCAGAACCTAGTCCTTTTGGGTTTTTATGGAGACTTTTATTACATTGATATTTCTGATTAAATCACAGGCCACTGGTGATTGATTCAACCTCCAGCCCTTCTCCGCTCCCAGAAGATGGGGGTGATGATGGGGAGACTGAAAGTCCATACCCTCTTGTCATGATCACATGGTCTGCTGTCCAAGAAACCAGCCCCACCTCATGAAATACTAAAGACATCTTTCTTGCTCTTATCACTTGGGAAGTTATAGGGGTTTTAGGAGCTCTGTGCCCAAAATGTAACTGAAGGTTAAATATATATATACACACATATATATATATATTTATATATATAATTTTTTACTATAAATCAGAATATCACAGTACTATTTCAGCATTCTGGCTACAGATGTGTAGTAGTAAGAGCATGTGTTAGAAGCCAGGCAAACTATGATTTTAAAGTCATAATTTACTTCTGTGACCTTCAAATTTCTTATTTCTGAAGAGTTCAGTCACCCAGTTGTCATGTCCAACTTTTGTGACCCCATGAATTGCAGCACGCCAGGCCTCCCTGTTCATCACCAACTCCCGGAGTTTACCCAAACCCATGTCCATCGAGGTGGTGACGCCATCCAACCATCTCATCCTCTGTTGTCCCCTTCTCCTCCTGCCCCCAATCCTTCCCAGCATTAGAGTCTTTTCCAATGAGTCAACTCTTCGCATGAGGTGGCCAAAGTAATGGAGTTTCAGCTTCAACATCAGTCCTTCCAAAGAACACCCAGGACTGATCTCCTTTAGGATGGACTGGTTGGATCTCCTTGCAGTCCAAGGGACTCTCAAGAGTCTTCTCCAACACCACAGTTCAAAAGCATCAATTCTGCGGCACTCAGCTTTCTTCACCATCCAACTCTCACATCCATAAAAACCATAGCCTTGACTAGACGGACCTTTGTTGGCAACGTAGTATCTCTGCTTTTAAATATGCTATCTAGGTTGGTCATAACCTTCCTTCCAAGCAGTAAGCGTCTTTTAATTTCATGGCTGCAATCACCATCAGCAGTGATTTTGGAGCCCCCCAAAATAAAGTCTGACACTGTTTCCTTTGTTTCCTCATCTATTTGCCATGAAGTGATGGGACCAGATGCCATGATCTTAGTTTTCTGAATGTTGAGCTTTAAGCCAACTTTTTCACTCTCCTCTTTCACTTTCATCAAGAGGCTCTTTAGTTCTTCTTCACTTTCTGCTATAAGGGTGGTGTCATCTGCATATCTGAGGTTATTGATATTTCTGAAGAGTAGCTTCCTGAATATGCTGTTGTATTGATTAAAACTATTAAAACTAAAGTGATTAGGAGAATGAATTTGCAGTATTCTGAATGCTTCAATTATAGAGCGAGGCCAAATCCACTGCAAAAAATGGAAGTTCTTTTAGACTTTAAAAAAAGAAAGTATTCATAGATTATTGATATTAATTATTTGTTCCCTTCTGAAGCATTTTAAAACTTTTTGTGGAGTCAGTTAACTTGTATTTGTTTAGATGGGACTCTATCAACAAAAGAAAAATCTAGTGTAAATGGTGCAACTGATTTTCCATGCTTCTTTTTTGGAAAATGAGCCAATCTGTCACCCACTATGGTAGATATGAAGGATATTAGGTTTTTGTTTATGCTTGATGCTTTAATCCTGGCTTCATCTGCTAATCCTCTGTCATGGTGGTGGGATTTTTAAGCCACACAAACTCTGCTCCAATACAGGTGTATCATTTAGCAACTGTGTGAACTTAAGTTACCTCAAATCCCTAGGTCTGGATTTTCTATATGGTAAAATAGAGTTAAAGGTATCTAATTGAAGAAGTGTATGAGGATTAAAATATATGATATATACAGAGTACATGCTAAAGTGCCTAACAGTATGCAAAAATTTGATAATTCCTATTGCGGACAAGCAAAGGCTCACTACTCAACTGGAATAGAAGCCAGTGCCATGGCACCAGCTTTTGAGAAGTGGAAAAGCTTTATTTTGAGGGGTCAACTGACAAAGACATGGAGAGGGGAGAGCTAATATCTGTCTCCTTGGTCTGGCTTTTGGTCAAAATTAAATGAGTTAGGGCAAGAGAGTGGAGATGCAACAGCACTGGCAGGGCGGGTTTCCATTGGACAGCTTGGGAACTTAGCCATTTATAGTAAGATATGATAATACCATTATACAGTGGAAATGAGAAATAGATTCAAGGGATTAGATCTGTTAGAGCACCTGAAGAACTATGGAAGCAGGTTTCTAACATAGTGCAGGAGGTGGTGATCAAAACTATCCCCAAGAAAAAGAAATGAAAAACGGTAAAATGGTTGTCTGAGGGGGCCTTACAAATAGCTGAGAAAATAAGAGAAGCTAAAGGCAATGCAGAAAAGGAAAGATATACCTGTCTGAGTGGAAAGTTCCAAAGAATAGCAAGGAGAGATAAGAAAGCCTTCCTAAGTGACCAGTGCAAAGAAATAGAGGAAAACAACAGAATGAGAAAGAAAAGAGATATCTTCAAGAAAATTAGATACCAAGGGAATATTTTCATGCAAAGATGGGCACAATAAAGGACAGAAATGGTATGGACCTAACAGAAGCAGAAGATATAAAGAAGAAGTGGCAAGAATACACAGAAGAACTATACAAAAAATATCTTAATAACCCAGCAACCATGATGGTGTGATCACTCACCCAGAGCCAGACATCCTGGAATCTGAAGTCAAGTGGGCCTTAGGAAGCATCGCTATGAACAAAACTAGTGGGGGTGATGGAATTCCAGCTGAGCTATTTCAAGTCCTAAAAGATGATGCTGTGAAAGTGCTGCACTCAGTATGTCAGCAAATTTGGAAAACTCAGCAGTGGCCACAGGAATGGAAAAGATGAGTTTTCATTCCAATACCGTAGAAGGGCAATGCCAAAGAATGTTCAAACTGCCACACAATTGCACCCATTTCACATGCTAGGAAAGTAATGCTCAAAATTCTCCAAGCTTGGCTTCAACAGTACGTGAACCAAAAACTTCCATATGTTCAAGCTGGATATAGAAAAGGCAGAGAAACCAGAGATCAAATTGCCGACATCTATTGGATCATTAAAAAAAAGCATGATAATTCCAGAAAAACATCTACTTCTGCTTTCTTGACTACACCAAAGCCTTTGACTATGAGGATCACAACATAATGTGAAAAATTCTTCGAGACTGGAATACCAGACCACCTTACCTGCCTCCTGAGAAATCTGTGTGGTAGTCGAGAATCAACCGGGCATGTAATAATGGAGTGGTTCAAAATTGAGAAAAGAGTATGTCAAGGCTGTATATTATCACCCTGCTTATTTAACTCTTATGCAGAGTACATTATGTGAAATGCTGAGCTGGATAAAGCACAAGCTGGAATCAAGATTGCCAATAACTTCAGATATGCAGATGACATCACCCTTACAGCAGAGAGTGAAGAGGAACTTAAGAGCCTCTTGATGAAAGTGAAAGATGAGAGTGAAAAAGCTGACTTAAAACTCATCATTCAAAAAATGAAGATAATGGCATCCTGTCCCATCACTTCATGGCAAACAGACGGGGAAACAATGGAAACAGTGACAGACTTTATTTTCTTGTACTCCAAAATCACTGCAGATTGTCACTACAGCCATGAAATTAAAAAGCCCCTTGGAAGAAAAGCTGAAACAAATCTAGACAGCGTATTTAAAAGCAGAGATATTGCTTTGCCGACAAAGGTCCATCTAGTCAAAGCTATGGTTTTTCCAGTAGTCATGTACAGATGTGAGTATTGGACCATAAAGAAGGCTGAGGACTAAAGGACTGATGCTTTTGAACTGTGGTGCTGGGGAAGACTCTTGAGAGTCCCTTGACTGCAGGGAGATCCAACCAGTCAATCCTAAATTAAATCAATCCTGAATATTCATTGGAAGGGTTGATGCTGAAGCTGAAGCTCCAATACTTTAGCCACCTGATGGATAGAGCCGACTCCTTGGAAAAGACCCTGATGTTGAGAAAGATTAAAGGCAGGAGGAGAAGAGGACAACAGGACGAGATGGTTGTATGGCTTCACCAACTCAATGGAAACGAGTTTGAACAATCTCCCGGAGATGGTGAATGACAGGGAAGTTTGGTGTGCTACAGTTCATGGGGTTTCAAAGAGTCGGACATGACTGAGGGACTGAACAACAACAATGATAATCAGACTTCAACACTGGGGCTTCCCTGGTAGCTCAGTTGGTAAAGACTGTGTGCAATGCAGGAGACATGGGTTTGGAAGATCTGGGTTTGGAAGATCCCTTGGAGAAGGGAAAGACTACCCACTCCAATATTCTAACCTGAAGAATTCAATGGACTGTATAGTCCATGAGTCAGACACAACTTGGCAGATGGTGCCATAATAATTATGGCATCACTGATGTAATGAACATGAACTCAGGCAAACTCCTGGAGATGGTGAGGGATGGGGAGCCTGGCATGCTGCAGTCCATGCTGTCTCAGAGTTGGACATGACTGGGCAAGTAAACAACGATGGTAATAATTATGTATATTTTAACAACTTATTGATTTATATCCTTATACTTATTGTTATGTAAGAAATCCTATATTCAAGAACTAGTTAAGACATAAATGAATAAATAAACTCAATGTTGCAGTGATTTTACTTCCTTCACTTTGACATTGCTCATAATTTTGTTAAGTTAGTCATTTTTCTTTTACCTTCCCTATGTTAATGTTCCTAATTTCAGATAAAAACATCAGAGATCAGTTTTGTTTTTTTTTTTTAGCTCAGCATCCAAGCCTTCCCTGATCCCTCTGCTCTCTAAATTTGAATAAGGCAAAGATTTCTCTTTCTTTTCTTTCCAAGTATTGAAAGCTAAATCTCGGAATGAAAGAAAATGGAAACTAAATGAAAAGCCAAACTAATTTTACTTAAGCAGTTACAGCTTTCACAGTGAATGATTTGGAACTCTTCAGTATTACTTAGTGAATGTAATCACATGTATTTGTCTTGTTGAGAATTATATTGTGACATATGCATGGTAAGCAGGACTGCTATTATATAAATTTCCCAAGATTTGTCGCTTGCAGTTACAGAGTACAAAATGAAAGCCTGCTTGAAGTTTTCTTGACAAAAATATTTTCATTATTTAAAGGAACCTTATGTATGTAAGTTATTAACTAATTAATAAGACTAATAATCTCATTAATATTTAAACATTATTTGAGTTCAGTGATAGAAATCCCTAAAATGTTTAGTAAGTGAAATAGAAGGGAAAAATGGGGTGGCATTCTGAAGTACAGGGCAGGATTCAAAGTTCACTGGTGGCAAAATATAATAATCTATGATATACTTTTCCCTTCTCTTATTTCCCTAGTTGTTTTAATTCATCTATTTTTTCCAGCATACACTCTTACATGTCTTCTTATTGCATTTCTCCTATTAGGATTACATTTCCTTTCACTTGATACTTCAGTATTATTCCTTTTGTCTTCTTGAAATGGCAGCTTTGCATGCAAACAGAATGAGAGCAATTTCGTGAGGTGAATGATTTGGGTTGCAGTAAACACATAAGGGTGCTTCCCTGGTAACGGCTTGTAAAGAATCCTCCTGCAATTCAGGAGACCCCAGTATGATTCCTGTGGTGGGAAGTTCCCCTGGAGAGAAGGGATAGGTTACCCACTTCAGTATTCTTGAGCTTCCCTGGTGGCTCAGATGGTAAAGAATCTCCCTGCAATGTGGGAGACCTAGGTTCGATCCCTGAGTTGGAAAGATCCCCTGGAGGAGGGCATGGCAACCCATTCCAGTATTCTTGCCTGGAGAATCCCCATGAACAGAGGAGCCTGGCAGGCTACAGTCCATGGGGTCACAAAGAATTGGACACAACTGAGCAACTAAGTACAGCACATCACAGACACATAAGGAGATAGCATATTAAAAAGCAGAGACATCACTTTGCTGACAAAGGTCCCTATAGTCAAAGCTATAGTTTTTCCAGTAGTCATATACAGATATGACAGTTGGACAGTAAAGAAGGCTGAGCAATGAAGAATTGATGGTATTGGAGCAGACTCTTGAGAGTCTCTTGGACAGTAAGGAATTCAAATTGACAGTAAGTCAATCCTAAAGGAAATCAACCCTGAATATTCATTGAAAGGACTGTTGCTGAAGCTGAAGCTCCAATACTTTGGCCACCTGATGTGAAGAGCCAACTCATTCGAAAAGACTCTGAAACTGGGAAGGATTGAAGACAAAAGGAGAAGAGGACAGCAGAAGATGAGATGGCTAGATTGAATCACTGAATCAATGAATGTGAATTTGAGCAAATCCTGGGAGACGGTGAAGGACAGTGAAGGCTGGTGTGCTGCAGTCCATGGGGTCACAAAGACTTAGTGACTGAACAACAATAAACACATAAGGAAAGAAATTCTGCTCAAATTCATGTTTGGTAGAAACCCTAGGGTATATAAATCAGGAAAAAGGCAATGGGCAATGGTGAAAAAAGGCCTCTATTTATAGTCTTTCAACTGATTTTTTTTTTTTTTTCTCCAGTGGTTAAATATTTGCCATTCCTGTTCATCAGTGTCACAGTTGGTTCCATAATTATTTGAAGAATATCCAGAATTCAGGTAAGCAATGAGCACTAGTTTTATATTTTTTAAACTAATATCATGATTAAAGAAAACATTTCTGTTTTATTTTACTCTCAAATAATTTAAATGAATAATTAAGAATCGATAAATACTTAACTAACAGTAAGGTATTATCTTGAAACTGAGTTTATTTCTACATTTTAACTAGTAAATGCTTGGATTCATTCATCCCATGTAAATTCAATTTTATCTCCATAATTTAATAAGAGTGTAGCTTTAGGATATCTACTGCTTAGGGGAAATAATTTCATTATTAATATTACCTTAGAATAGAAATTAATTTCTAACTATATACTGAGAAACAATTCCTTAAAAATCCTCTGAAATAAGGTCAATATTATTTCCAAAGATGAAGCTTTAATTGCTGCTTTGTCATTTGACCTATTTTATTGGCAAGACTCACTGTATATAAGAGTTGAATGATTATAACATTTTATCTGTTCTCTATTTCATACTTATAGGTACCCTATGTTCAAAATAGGCTAGTAATATTATTTCTACTTTTAATATGAGCAAATAATATCTTAGTAGCCCACTAGCATAAATCTAAAATATTGGTAGGCTATAAATAAAACATAGGTCTTGTAACACCAAATAATATGTATGTCTTTCCTAGGAAAACATAGTTTGTCTATTAGTAGGGATTTGTTTTCATTTTAGAAGATACATTTTTCAGCACTCTGTTTAAGAAATCAGTTTATGGTTGTATTTGTACATGTTCTGCAAACCAGTTGGAAATATACCACATGGTCACTTTTATAATGTGAAATTATTTTTTAAAATGTTTACCATTTTTAATTTTGCTACTTACTAGCTATGTGACTTTAAACGTTGCTTAACAACTCAGAGTCTGTTTTCTCATCCCACCCAAAATGGAAATAATAATTTTACCAACTGCAGACAATTTCTTTGTAGATTATATGAGCCAATATATTTAAAGAACTTAGCATAGGGCCTGGCACACTGTAAATTCTATATAAATGTTAGTTATTAATAGCATCATCATCATTAATCTTTTTTTTTTAAGGTTTTTAAAATAACATTTATTTCTTAAAAGTTAACATGTGCATAATAGGAAATCAAAAAGCACAAGAAGCAAAAAACAAAGTCATTCATAATCACAAGCAGTTTACTGTTTGACATGTCCTTCTAGGTCTCATTTGTTTATTTTCACAACTAAGCATCTATTTTTTATGTAATTGAGATCATATAGTTATGTATCATGCTGTTTCACACATTATGAATATTTACCATTTCAAAGTCCCACAGCTATGAGTATTTTGATAACCAAGAATACACTACACCAACTCAACCTGGAAGGAAAAAAATGTAATCTTGCCTTTCTTGGCAACAAAAATTTCAAAGACAAAAATGGCAACAGGCCTCTAGATAAACGTATTGGCAGAGCTATGGTTAAAATACTACATTCCCTTAATGTTCAATTAAAATGAGATGTAAAGCAAGAGAGTACACAAAGTATAATAGTTCTAAAAGGATTCATCATCTGATCTAAACTATTAAGGTATTAGCAAGGAGGTATGTTTCTGCTGAATTATTTAACAATGCATTCCTATAGTACAGCCAGGAGATGCACACACATCGATGGTTATCATCAAAATACAAACGTGAACACATCCACATTCAGCCCTCCCTCTATACTTCCTTCCGCCCCTCAGCTGCCAACCTAAATGAACAAGTCCTGATGTACATTTCTCAGAGAAGGTGTAATTATTCCAGGTCCAAGATGCTGCCTTTTTTAAAAAATCAATTATAACAAAGATATTTACAAATTGGTTAATTCACTAGTTCTACTTTATATATCATACATTGTCACCTCAGGACATCTAAAAAGCATAGATGTTGCAAAGTAACGAACCTTGTCCACAATAAACGTAGGTACTTCACAAAAATGCACATACAGACCTATGGTTATAACCTAAAACTGTCTTCCAGATAATGGGAGATATTAGCCAAGAGTCCTTCCCCTCACCCTTCCTCTTACTCCTCCAGCATTGCAGCGACTAAGTACCAGACTACATCTAGTTCTAAGAGGTGGATTAACATAGATACTCCCAGAAGACACAGCCCTTCCTAAAAACCAACAAAAGGCATTCATTAAGGGGTTATTTTACTACCTCTACTTTTAATATACTTTGGGCATTAGGACTTGCTTGTTCTTTAATACACAGCAATATTAACTAAAATGCATAAACAGAACAATGGGTAGACAATCTGAACTTGTCTATTAAGACGGATGGGCACAGAGCCCTTCTCTCTGCACTTCCTTCCCTGTCCCCTACCCCCACCCCACCACCCAGTAAACATCAGCTTACTCTGCAAGACAACCCCACTCCCCAAATAAAACCATTCCTATTAACAGAAAAAAAAAAAAAACTTAAAAGGTATTTAACTCTCTACTTTCAAAATAGGTTGTGTACTTTTACACATCTAAAAGGCTAGATGTTTCAAATACGGATTTAAGTTTGTCCACTATACATACACATAGTAGCACTGAATACACTGCATACAATGGCTATAGTCTCAAAGTATCTACTAAACAGAACACTCTAGCCAAGGACCCTTCCCCTTCTCTGTCAACCCAGTGGACAAGTCTAATAACCATCTATAATGCTTAGAAGGGATTTTAACAATTTCACTTCTGCCAGTTGTTTTCAGAAGTCTTGCCTATGAATTTTAACATCAAGTGTACACAACGTATTTATTGGTTATTTTTGTCATACACTGGCAACCTCTTTAACATCTAGGAAGACTAGATGTTGTAAATTTGGACGTTTGTCCCTTATGTACACTATATACACAACTAAGTAACCAAAACACAGACACATACAGGACAATGGTTAACCTTGCCTAACATAAACATACTGGTATAACCCCACCTTGTACTTTCTCCCTGAACCAGCACAAATAAAATAATACATACTGCTCTGAGAGGTGGTTTGATCATTCTGATAATTCCACTTCTAAATGAGTATTTCGTATGAATCTTAACAAAAGGATATATCTACAAAATGTTATTTCACTACCTCTACTTTTAACATACTTTGTGCACTTCTAAACATCTAGAAAGACTAGATGTTTCAAATAAGGACTTAAGTTTGTCCGCTATATACACAGTAGTGTTGAATAAACTACACACATGTAACAACGGTTATACCTGAAGGTATCTTCTACGAAGGAACATTCTGGTCTATAATCTTTCATTTCTTCCAATTCTTCCTTTTCGCCATCCATCCAACAGTGGGTGGCGAGTACAGGCACGTGTATCACTTAGATGTGATTTATTACAATTTCACTTTCAAAGGTCCTTTTCAGAAGACAGCCTTTCCAATGAATTTTAACACAAAGTGTACAAAATGTGTTAGTTTACTAACCCTACTTTTGTCATACATTGGCAACCTCTTTAATATCTAGAGACTAGATATTATAAAATTGGGACCCATTTGTCCAGTATATACATAATATATACAGTAAAGTTAAATGAAATGCACTTAACATATAAAGCAATGGTAAGCTGAAATGTTCTAGTACACACTAGTAAAACGTCTTTTGCAAACTTCCCTCCCACCTCCCTCAACCCAATGAAAAAGCACAGAGTATACTGTTCGGAGAGGAGGTTTAACAATTCCATTTCCAATTACAGTATTTCCCATCAGTTTTAAAAAGCTATTTACAGGAAGCATTACTACACTACTACTTTAAAATGCATCAAGCACTTCTAAATATCTAGAAAGACTAGATATTTCATATAAGAACTTACTTGTCCACTATGTACACAGTACTGTTAAGTAAAATCGCACACAGGTAACAATGGTTATAATTTGAGGTATCTCCTAAAAATGACCTTTTTGGCCTGAACCATTCCCTCCCTCACTTCCTTTTCTCCACCACCAATCCAGTGGACAAGTACAGGCATGTGTAACACTTAGAGGTGTCTGAATACATTCATATAAAAAAATCATTTACAGAAAACAAGCATTCCTATGAATTTCAACACAAAGTGTACAAAATGTGCTAATTTTACTACTTTGTCATACACTGGCAACCTCTTTAACATCTAGAGACTAGATGTCACAAAATTAGGACTCATTTGTCCATTATATACACTATATACACAGCAAAACAAAATGCACATAACACAAAAATAGTTTCATCTGAAAAAGTCCAGGTGCAAACAACTAGCATATTAACCTTTTGTAATTCTTTCCCTCCTCCAAACCACTGAACAAGTGTAGACAACAGTATACTGCTCACAGAGGTGGTTTAACATTCTCAAAGACAGTACTTCCTATGAATTTGAGCAAAAAGTTATTTACAAAGTGGTATTTCACTACCTCTACATTTAACATACGTCGGGCACTTCTAAACATCTAGGTGGACTAGATGTTTCAAGTAAGGACTTAATTTGTCCACTATATACAAAGCAGTCTTGAATAAACTGCCACATGTAACAGTTATAATCTTGAAATTGTCTTCAAAATATGAGTATTCTAGCCTAAGACCCTTCCCTTCTCTTCTTTTCTCTCTCCACCATACCCAAGGGGCTATAATGCTCAAATTTTCAGAAGACAATCTTTCCTAGAAACTTTTAACACAAAATGTACAAAATGTATTATCATTAATCTTTTTTAAAATATGGCATTGATACTTGGATGAGGAATAAAGTTTGCCAGTGTGTTTACATGATCTTTTAAGACAAAGAATAAATGCCAAAATTAAAATGAACAAAATTGATTCTAGGAAGAGAATAAGAAAAGTTATAATTAAGGATTAAATCTAGGTCTCAACTTCCTGTCAGTAAATCAAAAGTAGGAAACATAAATTGTATGTTTATTGATAACTGAATAATGGAACAAAGTCTAGATTTAAAATATAGCTATTAAAGAAGCTATGTGAGGACTATTACGCTGTAAGTACTAGAGCTTTTCCTGTGTATGTTTAATATTGGCTGCTTTCAAATGTCACCTGAGATGAACAGTTATTAATCAGGATATTAATAGGAAAATGGTAACTCAGTATAGTGCTTCAAACACTGATCCTCATTCTCATTGTGATGTAGCTAGAGATACAGAAAGTGGGATAGTTGATCTTAAATCTATAAAATAATTAAAAAATTAGCACAGTTCAGTGTAGTCTCTCAGTCATGTCCGACTCTGCGACCCTATGGACTGCAGCACACCAGGCTTCCCTGTCCATCACCAACTCCTGGAGCTTACTCAAACTCATGTCCATTGAGTCAGTGATGCCATCCAACCATCTCATCCTCTGTTGTCCTTGAAAATGAATAAGGAGGATTACAGACTTCAGTGTTCAGTTAGAATGTAGTCATAATCAGTTGTGGCCTTTTTTTCAGCTGTAGCTACATAGTGGCCTTGAATGTTTATCTTCTTGGGCACATGACAATGATAACCAAAATTCCCAGTAAGTTAAGTCCTGTGGCAATAGTTGGATTAGGAATAAACCGTTGCAACTTCAGTAGTTTTGCAGAAAGGAATTTAGAGATATGATCTGCAACTGTTCAAGAAATTCCCAGCTTAAGGAGCAGTGTAGAAGATCCTAAGTGAGCGAAGAGGTACAGTAAAGAAAATAATTACAGTGAAGCTGAGCAGAATTCAGTAGGGAATCATAAATAATACAAAAAACAAAATGTGCATGAAAAGTTCTTAACCCTGACTTTCCAGAAAAGAAAAGAAAAAAATCTTAGTTCTAGCTATGGGCTGTCTTAACCGCTAATTTATTTTTCAGATTATTTTCTCTAAATATTACAGATAGATCTTTAGGGAGATAGGTACAATTGATATTCTCTGAGAGTTACACATGTACCTTCTCTTGAGTTCAAGAAAATACCTTGTATTCCTAGCTTTTGATCTATGATCTTCCCAATTTTGATTCCTTTTCTGGTAACCAGATCAAATATTTTAGTGATATTATTCAGAATTTTGGTAAAGTTTTAACTATGACAGACAGAACTCTGTGTATGTTTTATGTTCCTCTTACAAATTAAAGTGAAACCTAAGTAGGGCAGATAACAGCATTCCAGTATTCTGGGGATAAGGGTAATCAGATTGTCTAAGTTTATATCTAGTGCTTAGTATTCTTCTTCCAAAGTTTGATGGTTTTAATAAAGTGAAAACTGTCTTCCTTATTGTAGTCTGATCTCTGATATTGACATTGTAATAAGAGATCTGCAAATCTTTAAGAAAACTTTCGGTGATACTGAGAACATAATATTGATCAGAATGAACAAAAATAAAACGTTCTGTATTTTCCCTTGAAAAAGATTTGGGTAGTTATTTCTTTAATTCATGACCAGGTAGAATATTCCAACTGTAATAAAGGTGGCCTGAAATATGTTTTAAAAGGAGGATATTAAGATAGTATAAGAAAGTACAATTTTTATAGACAAGAAAATATTTTTCAATAGCATTTGCCTTTATTACACATTATTTCCCTGGATATGTACTCAGAGGTAAAAAATGTTTTGGTTCTTCTCTATCTGCTCAGGGCTTTGCAAACGTTTTAGTGATTTATATTTTTCTTAGACATGAGTGAGATTGAAAACTTTCCTGCAGTATTTCTACTGTTTTCAGTTCCAGTTTTCCATATATTTCCAATTGATCAATTTATTTAAGAAGTTTGCCACCTCTCCAAATAAATGGATTTTCAAATATATCAACATGTATTGCATCAATTTCCCAGACAGTATCAGACAGGGAAAATACACAAAGCATGTTTTAGCAATTGATCTCACACACACACATGATCATATGTTTGTCATATATATTATGCATGTATATATTTTACACATAATTCAACAGAGTAAATAATGTATTATTTATTGTATAGGTATTTTGTAAATCTTGACTAAACACGTAACAGCATTCAAAACCAGTTATAACTCTTTCTTCAAATTGGTTATTGGACATTGGTTTGTGGAATAACATATATATTTCATATATGTGGCTCATATTTCTCTTCATTAGTAACACATACAAAGATATGAACCCAATCACATTAATAGTAAAAATTCAATTAAAATAATTCCATTAAAATAATTCTTTATTCACCGTGTGTTCTTTGTTTATGCTCATGACCATTCATTATTGGAAAGGAAGGAATTAGCATTAGGCCTACAATCTCTTTATTCTTTATTTGGAAGACCCAGGAAAGATAGAGAAATGAGTTCTGAAATCCACCTTAATCATTCTGATTACAGAAGTTCTGATAAGTATACCATTAGGGCTTAGTAGAAGGAATGAGATTTTCTATGAAATGCTTTTAGCAGTATGTACCTGTCTGCATGTATCTTACCTGTCAAACTTTGAAACCCTTCTGAGTTACGAAAAGGAAGAAGCATTAGCAAATATGCTGTTATTGGTCACCCTGTGGGTGACCCATATATCTGAGCTAGAAAAACCCTACCATGGTGGGAAGTATGTGGATCCAGAGAAGAGATAAATTGTGGCAAACAAAGGATGTTCATTAGTGAATCATGAACTTAAATAAGAATACAATCAAATTATTTACAGAGGAGTACCTCAGAGCAAGAGAAGATTGCTAGCTATCTCTGTCCAATCTGACATTCACTAGTGGCAGATGCTGGAAGAAACCTCTAGATCTGTTTTCCCCAGAAAAGAAGAATTGGTCTCTTGATGATTTATTGACTTTGCTCAAAAACTCCATCTAGATAATTTGGTGAAAATAGGTGACATAGTACCCTTGATAACTCAGCTTATCACTAGCCACCTACTACCATTTGATTCATGGTTTATAGTCTATATTTACCATTCTGGTTATTTTTCTGATTACCTGGGGAAAATACTACCAATGAATCAAAGAGGGTGGAGAATACTGAACAGCAGAGCTTCTGTCATTCTGTGTGGCTGTTAATCAAAGTGATTCATTGCTGAGACAGCTGCCTGGGTGTGACAAAAAGCAGATTGCTTTTGCCTTCCCAACATGTCAGTAGTTTGTTTGCTACTTTGAATATATGGAATGTCAATGTCAAAGGAATGCATTTAAAGAAGGTGCAAATGGAACCTGAAGAGCCTCAAGAGAGTTTGCATGTGCTTCGTTGTCCTAATTTTACCAACAATACCCTCTGGAGTTATATAAGGGATATTTACACGATACCTTATATCACAGCGGTTGGGGATACACTAGGAGGTCAAATATATCTAAGAGTTTCACAGGGCACAGTGTTTTAGGGAATGTAGTTACCAGAAGTGAACAAAAACAATAAAAAATAGATAGCAGTAATATATATTTTAGCTTGAAAGAACTGACCATCCAGCCTAAGATAATCTGTGAAAGATTTATGGAGTTGATCTTGGAATACTGAGTGTGGCCAAAATGACACTACTAAGATTTGTCATTAGGGGCCAAAGACTTGCTAAAACAAATAGGAACACTAGTGAGAACTAGAAGGATCTCTATTTCAGGAGAATGACCATGACTGGAATCAACCTGGAAGATTTAATAAAGATATAAGCAAATGGATAAATTGAATAATAATTCTCATGGAAAATCAATAGCAATGTTGGAAGAAATCTTGTACTTTCATATAGAAAGGACTAGTGGATATTCTAATATTTATTAGAATTTAGTATTTTTAAAAGTCAATGGTTGAGAGTGCTGGAGGGGAACAGGAAGTTGTATTGGTAGGATCTGTTGCAAATCTAAATTAAGGCATGTTGTCAGTGGAAATTGTGGCAAATACTATTCTCTGATGCCATCGTTCACAAAACAGCACTGAACTTTTCTTCTCTATGATGAGTTGATTGGAATTAGGTAGATCAAACAATGGCACTTTTCCCCTGTTACAATATTGCATAATGGCATTTGGAAGCCAGTACTTGTAAAACCTATATGATATATGTGGAATATGGTTATGACCACCAAAAAGATGAAGTCCAGAATTTACTGAAATAGCAGCATACCAATTAATGAGGGTTTTGATACATAAGAATCCCTATTGCAAAGAATAATTATGTTATATATATTTTTTCTTTTAATGAAACCACTGGGAAAAGGGCAGTAAGCCCTGTAAAACACAATATAATGATGAAGACACATTGCCCCTAGAGAGAGGATTAAAAATGACCTCTATAGTCAATGGAGAGGGGAAGGAAACCAGCTGTGTTCATATCATTAGACATCTCCTACCACTGGAGAAAGGTTAGAAACTATGAAAATCTCAACCTCTTAGACACAGGGGGAGATATATATATGGAGAAGGAAATGGCAACCCACTCCAGTATTCATGCCTGGAAAATCCCATAGACCAAGGAGCCTGGTGGCCTACAGTCCATGGGGTCGCAAAGAGTCAGACACGACTGAGCCACTTCACTTCACTTCACTTCATATATATATATATATATATATTTTTTTTTTTCTTTTTTACCTGTTTGCTATCACCATCTTAGCAAATCTGAAGCAACTGTCAAGAACTTAGCTGAGCCTGATAGAGCTGAGCTGCCAAGAGTCAGAGTGGGCAATACAGATAACAAGCTAGAATGAAAGTAACATTGAAGCCCTTAATCTCTTACTGCAATAGTGTAGAAAGAAGTTAAATTGGAGAAAGCAGTTCCTTCTTCCATGTCCTCATATGGAATGTCTCAGCTGCTGAAAGTTGAATCAGCAAAGATATGGTGGTCATCTCACTATAGGGTAGGGACCCTGAACAAATAGTGCTTGCAATTTGATGGACTGAATGCTAGAAGAGGGATAGAGAAAAGGGCTGCTGCTGCTGCTACTGCTGCTAAGTCGCTTCAGTCATGTCCGACTCTGTGCAACCCCATAGATGGCAGCCCACCAGGCTCCGCCATCCCTGGGATTCTCCAGGCAAGAATACTGGAGTTGGTTGCCGTTTCCTTCTCCAGTGCATGAAAGGGAAAAGTGGAAGTGAAGTCGCTCAGTTGTGTCTGACTCTTAGCGACCCCATGGACTGTAGCCTACCAGGCTCCTCTATCCATGGGATTTTCCAGGCAAGAGTACTGGAGTGGGGTGCCATTGCCTTCTCCGGAGAAAAGGGCTAGAAGTGGATAAATACTAAGTCAGAGTAGTGTCTTTTAACATTTCCATTCTTTCGCTAATAAAGAGACCTCAAAACAGGCCTTAGGAAGGTGTTTGCCAAATGGCCCAGGTAAAGAAGCTTCTTATGAAACAAAATTCCAGCTAAGCTATTTAAAATCCTAAAAGATGAGGCTATTAAAATGCTGTGCTCAGTATGTCAGCAAAATTGGAAAACAGCAGTGGCCACAGGACTGGAAAAGGTCAGTTTTCATTCCAGAAGGGCAAGCCCAAAGAATGTTCAAACTACCATACAATTGCTCTCATTTCACATGCTAACAAGGTTAGGCTCGAAATCCTTCAAGCTAGACTTCAACAATACATGAACCAAGAACTTCCAAATGTACAAGCTGGGTTTAGAAAAGGCAGAGGAACCAGAAATCAAATTGTCAACATTTGTTGGATCATGGAGAAAGCAAAGAAATTGACTTCATTGCTTCATTGACTATGCTAAAGCCTTTGACTGTGTGGATCACAACAAACTGGAAAATTCTTAAAGAGATGGGAACACTAGACCACCTTACTTGTCTCCTGAGAAACCCGTATGCAGGTCAAGAAGCAACAGTTAGAACCAGACATGAATCAATGGACTGTATCAAAACTGGAAAAGGAGTACGTCAAGCTGTATATTGTCACTCTGCTTATTTAAGTTATATGCAGAGTACATCATGCAAAATGCCAGGCTGGATGAATTACAAGCTGGAATCATGATTGCCTGGAGAAAAATTCATTAGACTTGTTCCATACCATCTTACAGAAAAAGTCCAAACAAATTTTTTTGCCAATCCAATGATTAAATAGCAGAGATTTCTTTTTTTTGGCTTTCTCTTGAATCTGAAGTTGTCAAGGTTTGCCTTTACTTTAGAAATAAAAAGACTCTTGAAAAAACTAGAAATACTCTTGATAATACAAAAGATGAAAAATGATATTACTAATATAAATCAATAAAACTACTGAGAAAATGCATTCAAAACAAAAAGTCATGTATATGAATTTTCCAGGTTTAAAGAGTAAACTATAGTGCTGAAAGGAATGGTGCTGAACATCTTAAAAGTATATCAGGGATCTCAGTTTTGCTATTGTAGACATTATAACCCTCAACTTGTGAAAATTTGCCAGCAAAAATACTTCATGTATTTAAAATCACAGTTAAAATCAGCTTTAAGAGTATGAAATACTCCTCAAAGAACATTTCTTTTATTCATGACACTTAAAAAGCAATTTATTTTCCTGTAAAGATAATTATATGAGCAGATCACTGAAGCCTTTTATATATGCAGAGTTTCAAAGTTGGTATATACATTGTCACCCTACTAATTTTAGTATGATGGTAGTTTTGATTCCCAAGTGGTGCAGTGGTAAATAAAGAATATGCCTGCCAATGCAGGAAACACAAGAGACATAGATTCAACCCATAAGTTCAGAAGATCTCTTGGAATAGGAAATGGCACCCCATTCCAATATTTTTCTTTCCTGGTAGCTCAGTTACTGAGTTACCAGTAACTGAGCAGGTAGCTCAGCCACCTACAATGCAGGAGATCCCGGTTCAATTCCTGGGTCAGGAAGATCCACTGGAGAAGGGATAGGCTACCCACACCAGTATTCTTGGGCTTCCCTGGTGGCTCAGCTGGTAAAGAATCTACCTGCAATGCAGGAGACCTGGGCTTGATCCTTGGGTTGGGAAGGTTCCCTGGAGAAGATAATGGCTTCCCACTCCAGTATTCTGGCCTGGAAAATTCCATGGACTGTATAGTCCTTGGGGTTGCAAAGAGTTGGACATGACTGAGCCACTTTCACTTTTTCCAGTATTCTTGCCTGGGAAATTTGATAGGCAGAGAAGCCTGGTGGGCTACAGTCCATGGGGCCACAAAGAGTCAGACATGACTGAGTATCTGAGCACAGAGCACAGAGTTGATTTACATTGATAGTATTGATCAATTTGGTCCTGAGAATTTTCTTTAACGTTACTTCATTTAGTTTTTCTTTAACAAGGCACAGTAGGAGTTAGTCACATGCCATGTGATGTTGGAGAAGACTCTGGAAGGTCCCTTGGACTGCAAAGAGAGTCAATCCTAAAAGAATTCAACCCTGAATATTCATTGGAAGAATTGATGCTGAAGCTCCAATACTTTAGCCATCTGATGCAAAGAGCCAACTCATTAGAAAAAACCTTGATGCTGGGAAAGATTGAAGGCAGGAGGAGAAGGGGACAACAGAGGATGAGATGGTTGGATGGCATCACTGACTCAATGGACATAAGTTTGAGCAAACTCCGGGAGATGGTGAAGGACGTGGAAGCCTGGCATGCTGCAGTCTGTGGGGTTGTAAAAATGGAGCGACTGAACAACAGCAATAATAATCCTCATAAAAGTTAATTTTCCTATCAGTGTCTTCTTCCCAGGAAACTCAACCTAAGATAATTGATATCAGAAGTAGATCAAAAAAAGTAGGTGATAGGGTGATGTGTTATGGCTGGATTGCTTGCTGCCAGACTGGCAATAAGGACCTCTCACTGATGATTCCTATTGGTAGAACACAGATCCTGGCACAAAATAAAAGTGCAGTCGTTAAAATTTTCACTTTTGGCAAACTGCAATGGTATTCTGCTGAGAAGAAATGTACTAGTTGTTATGAAGTATGCAGCATTTGAAAATATTAGAAAAATAGTAACTGTAAGGTCAGTGGTATTAGGTAGTTATTACTAAGCACTGTTAATGTTGCAAGTGATCAAATGATGAGAGAAATTATTAGGCAAATAAAATCTACATGCAAAAGTCAGAGAGTCTCTGTAGTTGAATTTTGTACGTCCATCATCCCTTTCAAGGGAGAGCAGAGAAAACTGAGGACTTGGCTCAGGAATAAACCACCAGATTAGCTGACCTTCCAATGAGGTAGGTCTGATATGCCAAGGTCAGGATCCTGTTTGGAGTAGAGAGGGACCTTGATCCATGAGATGGGAAATTTGAATTGGTGCACTGAAAAGTCGCAGAAGTCCATGTTCTTCAGGACCCTCTGACCTTGTATAAATGGCCCAGTGCATGCATGCTCTCAGTAAGGTGTGTCTGAGTCTGTGACCCCGGGGACTGTGGCCTGCCAGGCTCCACTGTTCATGGGATTTACCAGGCAAGAATACTGGAGTGGGTTGCCATTCCCTTCTTCAGGGGATCTTCTCATCCCAGGGATTTAATCCACATCTCCTGTATTGGCAGGCAGTTCTTTACCACTGAGTCACAAGGGAAGCCCCAAATGGCCCAGTATTTCCTGTTAAATGCTATCACTGAGACTTGGTTGAAGAGATCAAAGAAACTTCTCCCTAAGAAAATATGCATCTCTCAAGATATGTACTCGGTGTCCCACCTTGACTAAATACCAGTAAAAAGAGTTGAATTACAACTGGTTTATTTAAGGACAAGCAGGGTGTCATTAAAAATGAAAGGGACTATAACTTCATAAAAGTTAGACTTAGCTAGTGCATATGAGCAGAAGCTGGGAGAATGTGCAGAGGATATATTTCTGAGTGTGTTTGATCAAGGAATGTTGAAACTAAAGTTGAATTAAAGCTTATTAGTCTGTGGGTGTCTTCTGGAATACAACATTTAATATACTACAGAACCCTAGGAAATGGTATAAACATGTTACTAGGGTGGCTTTTAAAAGAATGAGAAAAATGGCCCTGTAACATAATTCAATTATTAGTTTTACCAGGTTATTTTATAGATTAACTTGGATTTTCTACATCCACATTTTATGTAAAAAATAATAATAACTGCTATTATTATTAATTGATATCCAACATATGTTTTCATGATCCATCAAATTTATCAGGATCTTGTCAAGACTAAATTCTCTTTATTGTCACTCTAAATGATTCATCTTGTTCATTTTGTTTGAATTGGGATTTCTAATGTCCTAATTCTTCTGTCTCATCTAACTCCTATCTTATATTTCTAACTTAATTTCTCTTTGTTTCTGTTTGTTGTTGTTTAGTTGCTAAGTTGTGTCTGACTCTTTGCGATTCCCATAATCTGTAGCCCGCCAGGCTCTGTCCATGGGATTTTCCAGGCAAGAATATTGGAATGGGTTGCCTTTTCCTTCTGCAGGGGATCATTACCTAAGGCTAATCGTATCATATTAGAAAAGGCAGAGGAACCAGAGATCAAACTGCCAACATCTGCTGGATCATCAAAAAAGCAAGAGAGTTCCAGAAAAACATCTATTTCTGCTTTATTGACTATGCCAAAGCCTTTGACTGTGTGGATATCAACAAACTGTGGAAAATTCTGAAAGAGATGGGAATACCAGATCACCTGACCTGCCTCTTGAGAAACCTGTGTGTAGGTCAGGAAGCAACAGTTAGAACTGGACATGGAAAAACAGACTGGTTCCAAATAGGAAAAGGAGTACGTCAAGGCTGCATATTGTCACCCTGCTTATTTAACTTATATGCAGAGTACATCATGAGAAATGCTGGGCTGGAGGAAGCACAAGCTGAAATCAAGATTGCTGGGAGAAATATCAATAACCTCAGATATGCAGATGACACCACCATTATGGCAGAAAGTGAAGAACTAAAGAGCCTCTTGATGAAAGTGAAAGAGGAGAGTGAAAAAGTTGGCTTAAAACTCAACATTCAGAAAACTAAGATCATAGCATCCAGTCCCATCACTTCATAGCAAATAGATGGGGAAACAGTGTCTGACTTTGTTTTTGAGGGGGCTCCAAAATCACTGTAGGTGGTGATTACAGCCATGAAATTAAAAGACACTTACTCCTTGGAAGGAAAGTTGTGACCAACCTAGACAGCATATTAAAAAGCAGAGACATTACTTTGTCCACAAAGGTCTGTCTAGTCAAGGCTATGGTTTTCCCAGTGATCATGTATGGATGTGACAGTTGGAGTATAAAGAAAGCTGAGCGCAGAAAAATTGGTGCTTTCGAACTGTGGTGTTGGAGAAGACTCTTGAGAGTCCCTTGGACTGCAAGGAGATCCAACCTGTCCATCCTAAAGGAGATCAGTCCTGGGTGTTCATTGGAAGGACAGATGTTGAAGCTGAAACTCCATTACTTTGGCCACCTGATGTGAAGAACTGACTCACTGGAAAAGACCCTGATGCCGGGAAAGATTGAGGGCAGAAGGAGAAGGGGAGGACAGAGGATGAGATGGCTGGATGGCATCACTGACTCAATGGACATGAGTTTGGGTAAACTCTGGGAGTTGGTGATGGACAGGGAGGCCTGGTGTGTTGGGGTTCATGGGGTCACAAAGAGTTGGAGACGACTGAGCGACTGAACTGAACTGAATCATATCATATGCTTGGAACATATTGCTTCTTGCATAGACATTACCTCCTCAGTCTTCTGAATATTCAACTATTCTTTCTGAAATAAATTTTTCCCATTGGATTTTAAGTACCCTTAGCACTCTACTACCCTTTGAAAAGAAAATTTAAAAATAAGAAAATTTTATTTATTCTACTATACTACCATCTCAAGATGATATCCTGTTTTTTTATATCTTTTCCATTCTAGCAAAACTTTTAAAAAGTATTTGAAGTATTACCTTCACTTATTTGTTATTTAGTCACTCTTAAAACTACTATAATTCTAAATCAAAAAAAAATCATCTACACAAATTGTTCATCCCAAGTCAGCAATAAACTCTTACATAACTAAATACAGTAGCCATGCTTTATTATTTATCTTGATACAGCTTTGGTACTTGAAACTTTTTCTTCCATGACTTAAATAAGAAGGCAATCTCCTACTTTTCCTCTTGTCTTTCTAGAAGTGTGTAATTCTTTATTCAGATGTGAAATACTTGAGTTCCTCAAGACTAGTCTTCTGTTCTATTCCCCTTCCCTTATTTGATATCCCTGGGAAACCTTATTCATATCTAAGATGAAATTGCCACTTATAAAAAGAAGCCATCATAACTTCCATGCCCAGGATCTATCACTTCTCTTAGCTTGAGGCTTATATTTGGTTGTTTATTTGAATTCTCCTTTTGGATCCTTAAAAAGCAGCTAAAATTCAACATGTCTAAAATAGAATTCTTGAGTTTTCCATCCAATTAATAGAGTTATTTGTATTGTTATTAAAGTTCACTGATGGCACTGTCATCCAACTAGTAATGTATATAAGTTATGCAAATATAAGCATTATTCTATCCACCTACCTACCTCTCCCATAACCAGTGTATTCTATATAAAACTTTGGTAGATTGGATTATAGTTCCAATTCTTCAGTCCCCTAGAATAGGGTAATTTGTTCATGCTACTTCCCATTTTATTTACAACATTTGCATCATACTTCCCCATTCTACTGATGTGATTCATTTTTCCCTCTTGTACTTTTGTGAACACAATTAAAATAGCATGTCACAGGTAGCTGTACCTCTTTATCCCTAGCCTTGGAGGAAAGGCACATAGAACAGACCTGAACCCAGCCAGTAGACCTGCAGTCCCTTGTCTCAGACAAGTCCAGTTGAGATAAAATAAATGCTGCTTAATTTGCATGCCTGAAAACCTATAATCTATGAGCATGAAAATGTTTGTTGTAAGCCAGAAAGATTGTCAAGTTTTTTTTTTTAATATGCCATAGAACCTGATGATTAAGGTTATCAATATTATTAATTGTACCTCTTTAATATCTCTTGAACTGATTTAATTTTCTGCATTTCTTTCCTCTAATCAATTACTATTATCTCTTAAATACTGAAATAATTTCCTAATGACTCTACCTGTGTTAATTGTCTCATCAACACTCCTTTATACTTACACACTTCAAATGGTGTTTTTCTTCCTTTTAATAAGAGACAAGATTTTCAAAAGCCTTTCAAAAGCAATCGGGCTTGTTGCTAACATTTTCTCCCATGATGCCCCACCCCTTTAATTCAAACTGACTTTGTTTTGTTCTTTTATACTTGTATTTTACTGGCATTGGAATTGTATCATGTTGTTTCTTCTGACTGGCATATTTATCCAGTTACTATTTTTCTAGTTAACTCTTTGCTTCTGTTCAGATTTCAAGTAAATTATCCCTTTTTCAAAAAAATAATCCGCATATTTCCTGACCAGGTCAAACTATATCATACCCTCTCATTACATTTTGGTTTTATAGTACCTTTAACATTTGAAAATGTATATTTATGTATCTTCTTTTAATTTCTACTTTATCTGAAAATGTAAATTATTGAGAGCATGATTTATGGACAATGCCTGGCCAATAGGACAATGCCTGGTGTATAGATTTCCTCATTGAATAGGAATACAATTTTATTTCAAACATTGCCTCCAGAAGCAGTCACACCAAAACTTACTGCTAACAACTTTTTCACTGATGTCTCACTTAGCCACATCTCACTTATTTTGAACTGAGACATCTTTGTTGAAATTGTTGCTTGGTTTGCAGGCATATATAGTTGCTACATCTGATCTTGCATATAAGTTTTTTTTTTCACTTTTCAAGTCAGTCAATTATGTTTTATTGTTGCCATTGATTGTGTTAGATTACTGTTACTCATTTTTAAATTTTTTTTTTTAATCTCTTTAAATATGGCTCAGAGTGAATGCTAAAATGAAGTTAAAGCCCGGCTTATTCTGTTTTATTTACATACTTGTCTCTAAATAAGCTTTAACTTCTAAAATGAGGACTTTTTAACTTTATTATTTTTGACATTTTTGAGCCTCATATAATTTCATTCATAAGATAAAACAATTTAAAAACAAATTAAGAAAATTTGTGAAGAACGTGCTATTAAATGTGAATATTCACTAGGCATATATATATTATATATACACACACACACACATATATTATGAAATCTATTCAGTTTTTAAGTAGATGCCCTGTAATTTTTTTTTTTTTTTTTTTTGTCTTTTCACTTGTTCAAACAATGGTTAAACCTTCTGGAGAAGGGTTACTGTAAGCCATTTAGCTTTGACTGTCATTTAAAATTATTTTTTAGTTCCCAGCAAAAATTAATGTCCATTTTTTTCAGATAAGAGGTTCAAAATTACTTTAGCTCACTTGAGCATAACAGTCTATCTCCTCATTCTTGTATACTTGAAAAATCACTGTTGTTATAAACTATAGGATAGGGAAAATCATACATGGCATAAAATGTCCCATTAAAACCAGAAGAGGAAGGAGAAATTCCATTTTTTTTCTCATCCAAAAAGAGTGGACCAGAATGAAAGGAAATAGAATAGGGGCAAAGAAATAGAGCATGGATACACCCGCCTCTTTAAGCCGAAGTCCAACATGGGAAATATATTAGAAATGTGAGGAGAAAACTGAAAGTAGAACAGATTTTCACCTGTTCCTGTTTGGAACACTAAGAAGAAAATCATTATAAAAGGAAGTCTCTTGTCTACATAATATCGGTGAAGAGTCATAAGAGAGCAACAGCAGAGGAAGAAAGTTGGATTATCAATGTTGCTTTTTGGTGTTTAGGGGATCAAAACATCTCTTTGCACTCCAGTGAGAGGAAAGAGAGGTGCAAAGAAGGCTATTAGACAGTCAAAGGTATAGTGTACATCCCAGGTTCAGACTAAAATCGGGTTTACAAGCTGAGAACACTTATTATTAGCAATAGACCTGAACAAACTGAAAATCAAAAACTTTTTTGATCCATTAGATAATTAAAGTCACAAAGAAAATCACTGTCCCCTAAACTAAAAAGATAGATGAATACAGAGAATCACGCCTTAAGTTGAGCAGCTGCTGGAGCCAAAAACTTACAGGAGAACTTAAAAGTCATTTCTTGCCCAAGTCCAGCTCCGGCAGCCAGGGAATCGCCCTGAAGGGATGAACGGGGTCAGCGAATGATGCAGCCTCTCACTCATTTGGACTCCATCTTGGTGGAGAAAATGATGCAGTCTCTAGCTCAAAGCACTGGGCTGCATGTTTATTTTAAGCATCAGGTTTTCTTTTATACTTTTACAAAAGCATTAGGTCAGAGGTATGACATCTTCAGTTTCCCCTCACCCATATTTACTGTCTCCATAAATCATTGTTGTCCTTCAGAGTTCCCTCTTAAGTGTCCTTGTGATAACATTGTAACTCAAGTTTGTCTCTGGGCTGTATATCACATTCCTCAGTTTATTTCTTATCTCTCTAAATCTTGCTAGTAACTTAAGCTCATCATCTCCTAAAGAGGCTTTTAGCTATTAATATCTCTAAAATACCTAGTTTCCATAAGCTATAGTAAAATATGCCAACACTACAACATACCTTAAACTTTTAGCTTCTAACTATTCTTAATTATTCCTAACCCCTAAACTCAGCAAACTTCTTTTGCCATAAACATTCCCCTTACAGCCAGGTTTCAGATAACAATGTTTCCCATGGTCTCAAGCTGCAGCCTATGTGCTCATCCTGGAACATTCTTTGTAAAGATCCTTGAACAAATGTCAATAGTTAACTTTACGGATTATAACATTCTTTCCAGCCAACTCAACCGGAGGAAGGAAAGGACAAGTCAGAATCACAAGATCTAACTCCTTCATCCCGGGACCATGCCTGCGGGATGAGGAGAGGGGGTTGGGGCCGTGCCTCCATTTTGTCAGTAATGCCTATCACGGGCTCCCGACAATTTCTAATTGCTGGAAACTGAGCCCTGTCAAGTTTGAGAGAGGAAGCACCCGAAAGCCCAACTTTAGGAGGAGTTCAATACTATTCATGAATTTTACCTCTAGAAGCCCCACCAGGTTCTCAGAGTGAAGGTTGGAGAAAAATCCTCTCTACCCTCCAAGAAAAGGAGGAGAAAATTAACTTTTTGAAATATGCTCAGGCACTTCTGTCTCCTAAACACCCAGAGGCTGCCGTTAGAAGAAACTGTGTTACCAGGGCCCAGCTATCTTGGGAGAAAGAAAATAACTGACTATAGCCTCCTCTCACTTTGAATATAGGAAAAGAGAAAACTCAGCTCCAACTTTACCAAGCATTCCTATTTCAACTAAAGGCAGGGGGCGGGGGGGGGGGACTGAGAAGCATTTGTGAAGGTCATTAGCCTGGTGGCACAGACTTCCTAGAAGACTAAGATTTAATTATAGAATTTTAGAATGCTTCACCTGTTCCATTCCTTACTATCACATTAATAATGCTTCTTTATAATGGCAGGGATTAGAAAGGAAATAACTGCAAAGCCCAGACCTTGTTTAACAAAGAGTCTCTTGAGAAACCAAAGACCATAGAGAAGACAAAAACTAGAGAAATTTTAGAATTTGATACTATATCTAAAACAAACACTAGCCACAGCCTAACTTCTAGGCAAACAAGCATAAACCATCACACTGAAGACCTGTTTATATGCATTGAGTGCATGCTCAGTTGTGTCTGAATTTTTGTGACCCCACTAGTCTCTTCTGTTCATGGAATTTTCCAGGCAAGAATATAGAGTGGGTTGCCATTTCCTACTCCAGGAGATCTTCCCAACCCAGGGCTCAAAGCAGCATCTCTTACGTCTCCTGCATTGGCAGGCAGATTCCTTTTCATTGGGCCAACTGGGAAGCTCATTAAGACCTACTTACTTCAGTTTTTGTGTTTTTTTTTCCTTTTTTTAAACCAATGTATCATGTTGAACTTTCAGTGGAAAATCACAAGACATAATGAAAGACAAAAACACAGTCTGAATAAACAAGATACAGTACTGAATATATATGTGTGTGTGTGTGTATATATATATATATACATGTATACATATATATATTTATATATGTATATATATATATAGCAAAAATTTTGGAATTATCACAAAAGGATTTAAAGCAACAATGATACAGAGGATGGGTGGTTGGATGGCATCACTGACTCAATGGACATGAGTTTGAGCAAACTCCAGGAGATAGTGAAGGACAGAAAAGTCTGGTATGCTACAGTCCATGGCGTCACAAAATTTGACATGACTTAGTGACTAAGCAAATGATTAAAATGTTAAGAACTATAATGCAAAATGTAGATTTACAAGAACACATAGTCTATGTAAGCAGAGAGAGGAAAACTCTAAGGACAGAATCAAATTGTAATTCTAGAAATGAAAAAACCTGTGACATAAATGAAAAATGCCTTTGATGGTTTCATCAATAGGTTGGACCAACTGAGTCTCAGAGAGCTTGAAGACAGGTTAACAGAAACTTCCATACTGAAAAGAGAAGAGAAAAAGTATGAGAAAAGCAAAAGAATATTCAGGAGCTGTGAGATAGTTACAAAATGTGCAATGTGCATAGAGAAAACACAAGAAGAAAGAAACAGAAGAAATATTTGAACTTGTAATGGCTGACAGAATTTTTAAGTTTCTTCAAAAATTAATGACAGACAACAAACCCCAGATGTAAGAAGCTGACAGATCACAGACTAAGATAAATGTAACAAAACAAAACAAAAAACACCTAAAAGTGGGCATATCATATTCTAACTGTAGATAATCAAAGATAGAAAAGTTGAAAAAAGCAGCAAAAAGAAACACTTTACCCTATAGAGAAAACAGAGAAAAGAATTAGGCCAAATTTCTCATGACAAACCATACAAGCAAGAAATGAGTGGAGTGAAATATTTAAATATTGAAAGAAAAATTAACCTAGAATTCTCAATGAAATTCTACTTCAAAAGTGAAGAAGAAATAAAGACTACATCAGAAAAAGAAAAATTAAGAGAATTAGTTTTTAGCAGACTTGCCTTGCAAGAAATACTAAAGTTTCCTGAAAAAGAAAATTGCATAGGTCAAAAACTCAAAGCTACATAAAGAAAAGTGTTAGAGAAGGAATATATAAAGGTAAAATAAAATATTTTATTTTCTTATTCTTAATCTACAATTAAATTTGTTCAAGTTAATAATAGTAATGATGTATTTGGGTTTTTATAACCTATAAAAAGTGAAATGTGTGACAATACTGTTATAAAGTATCAAGAGAAACAAATCAGAAATTCTTTTCTATAAGGTACCTGCATTAGGATCCTCTATGACCCATCTCCCAGAATATTGGAAATAAAAGCAAAAATAAACAAATGGGACCTAATTAAAATTAAAAGCTTCTGCACAACAAGGGGAACTATAAGCAAGGTGAAAAGACAGCCTTCAGAATGGGAGTATTTTCTCCCATTCCCATAGCAAACAAAGCAACAGACAAAGAATTAATCTCAGAAATATACAAGCAACTCCTGCAGCTCAATTCCAGAAAAATAAACGACCAAATCAAAAAGTGGGTCAAAGAACTAAACAGACATTTCTCCAAAGAAGACATACAGATAGCTAACAAACACATGAAAAGATGCTCAACATCACTCATTACCAGAGAAATGCAAATCAAAACCACAATGAGGTACCATTTCATGCCACTCAGAATGGCTGCTATCCAAAAGTCTACAAGCAATAAATGCTGGAGAGCGTGTGGAGAAAAGGGAACCCTATTACACTGTTGGTGGGAATGCAAACTAGTACAACCACTATGGAGAACAGTGTGGAGATTCCTCAAAAAATTGGAAATAGAACTGCCATATGACCCAGCAATCCCACTGCTGGGCATACACACTGAGGAAACCAGAATTGAAAGAGACACGTGTACCCCAGTGTTCATCGCAGCACTGTTTATAATAGCCAGGACATGGAAGCAACCTAGGTGTCCATCAGCAGACGAATGGATAAGGAAGCTGTGGTACATATACACAATGGAATATTACTCAGCCATTAAAAAGAATACATTCGAATCAGTTCTAATGAGGTGGATGAAACCGGAGTCTATTATACAGAGTGAAGTAAGCCAGAAAGAAAAACACCAATACAGTATACTATTGCATAAATATGAAATTTAGTAAATCGATAAAGATAACCCTGTATGTGAGACAGCAAAAGAGACACAGATGTATGGAACTGTACTTTGGACTCTATGGGAGAGGGCGAGGGTGGGAGGATATGGGAGAATGGCATTGAAGCATGTAAATTATCATATGTGAAACGAATCACCAGTCCAGGTTTGATGCATGACATAGGGTGCTCGGGGCTGGTGCACCAGGATGACCCAGAGGGATGGGATGGGGAAGGAGGTGGGAGGGGGTTCTGGAAAGGGAACACATGTACACCCATGGCGGATCCATGTCAATATATGGCAAAACCAATGCAATATTGTAAAGTAAAAAAATAGATAAATAAATTTATATATATATATATATATATATATATATATAAAGAGGTCACCACCAAAAGAAAAAATAAAATAAAATTGGGTAGTATACATCTTCTAAAAAAAAAGTTGTTACCTGCATTACATGTGAAGTGATATACTATTATTTGAAATAGACTCATTTTAAGTGTATATTACAAACTCTATGGCACCACTAAGGGAAAAAGAGAAAAAATATGTGCTAATAGAGGAGAATCTGTTCATTGAAAAAGCAAGAGAGTTTCAGAAAAACATCTACTTTTGCTTTATTGACTACGCCAAAGTCTTTGACTGTGTGGGTCACAACAAACTGTGGAAAATTTTTAAAGAGATGGGAACACCAGACCACCTGACTTGCCTCCTGAGAAATCTGTATGCAGGTCAAGAAGGAATAGTTAGAACTGGACATGGAACAACAGACTGGTTCCAAATCGAGAAAGGAGTACATCAAGGCTGTATATTGTCACCCTGCTTATTTAACTTATATGCAGAGTACATCATGTGAAATGCTGGGCAGGATGAAGCACAAGCTGGAATCAAGATTGCCAGGAGAAATATCAATAACCTCAGATGACACCACCCTTATGGCAGAAAGTGAAGAACTAAAGAGCCTCTTGATGAAAATGAAAGAGGAGAGTGAAAGAGTTGGCGTAAAACTCTACATTCACAAAACTAAGATCATGGAATCTGGTCCCATCACTTCATGGCAAATAGATGGGGAAACAATGGAAATGATGAGAGATTCTATTTTGGGGGCTCCAGAATCACTGCGGATGGTGACTGCAGCCATGGAATTAAAAGATGCTTGCTCCTTGGAAGAAAAGCTATGACCAACCTAGACAGCATATTAAAAGCAAAGACATTACTTTATGAACAAAGGTCTGTCTAGTCAAAGCTATATTTTTTTTTCCTGTATTCATGTATGGATGTGAAAGTTTGACTATAAAGAAAGCTGAGTACCAAAGAATTGATGCTTTTGAACTGCATTGTTGGAGAAGACTCTTGAGAGTCCCTTGGACTGCAAAGAGATCCAACCAGTCCATCCTAAAGGAAATCAGTCCTGAATTCTCATTGGAAGGGCTAATGCTGAAGCTGAAACTCCAATTCTTTATCCACTTGATGCAAAGCACTGACTCAATGGAAAAGATCCTGATATTGGGAAATATTGAAGGCCGGAGGAGAAGGGGATGACAGGATGAGATGGTTGGATGGTATCACCAACATAATTGTCATGAGTTGAGTAGGCTCCAGGAGTTGGTGATTGACAGGGAAGCCTGATGTGCTACAGTCCATGGGGTCCCAAAGAGTTGGACATTACTGAATGACTGAAGTTACCTGAACAGAGGAGAAAATATGGAATTATGTAAAATGATCAATCAAAATCAGAGAAGGCATATAAAGAACCAAAACAAATAAATGGAAACTAAGAACAAGGATAGTTAATAGAAAACAGTTACAAACATAATCAGGATTAGTTCAACTAAACACTTTAAATGTGAAAGATCTAAATATAAAAATTACAAGCCACTGTCTAATTGGGTGGATAAAAAACATGCAATTATGTCCAACAGAAACTGATTTAAAATATAAAGATGCAAAGGTTAACAGCAAAGGGATAGAGAAAGGGAAACAGATGTACCATGAAAAATAAAAGTAATCTGGACTAACTATTAATTTCAGATAAAGCTGATTTCAGAACATGACAAATTGTCAGGGATGAAAATGACATTATATATTGATAAAGGATACTTTACATGAAAACATAGCAATCCCTAATATGAGTGGGTCTAACAAGGAAGTGTCAAAATACATAAGGCAAAATCTGAGAAGAGAAGTAAGGAGAAACAGAAGAATTCACTATTATTGTTTTTGACTCCAACAATCAGTAATTTACAGGTCCATCAGGCACAAATAATACAGAATATAAATGAGCTAAATGACACTATGAATTAACTGGATATTATTGACAGTTGTAGAAAATGTTATCCAAAAGCAGCAGAATATGCCTTTCTTAAACTCACAGAAAAACATTTGCCAATATAAACCACAGTCTAGACCACAAAACACAAATTGCCTATTTAAAGGAATACAAAGTATTGCAAAGTACACCCTCAGGCTACAATGGGATTAAAGTAGAAATCAAGAATAGAAAGATAGAAAATATAATTAAAAAATAAGTAAAATCCTTTTAAATGATACATGGGATGAGGTAGAAGACTTAAGAGAAATTTAAAACATATTTAACTAAATAAAAATGAAGTTATCAGGATATGTAGGAGTAAACAGTGCAATATTCAATTAATTTATTAGGAAAAAATCTAAAATAATATGTGCTTCCACCTTATAAAAGAAGAGCAAATGAAACAAACGTAAGCAGAATAAAAGAAAAACCAAAAAGATGAAATCAAGAAAATTAATAACAGGAAATCACTAGAGAAAATCAATGAAACCAAACAGTGGTACTTTGAAAAGAACAGTAAAAGTAATAAATCTCTAACCAAGCTAACCAAGGCGTGGATGTGGACGGGGGTGGGGGGGGGAAGTGGGGAGGGGCGGTGGAGGAAAGACATAAGTTAGTAATATCAGAAATGAAAGGGGTGTCATCACTACTGATCTGATGGATATTAGAGGGTAATAAAAGAATACTATGACCGTCTCTATGCCCACAACTTTGGTATCTTAGTTGAAATGTACTAATTCCTTGAAAGATACAGCACTGAAATATACACAAGCAGAAATAAGGTACTTTCAATAGGACAGAAGGAATGAAGAGGCTGAGTCAAAGTGGCAATGACACCCAGTTGTGGATGTGTTTGGTGGTGAGCGTAAAGTCTAATTCTGTAAGGAACAATATTGCATAGGAACCTGGAATGTTAGGTCCATGAATCAAGGTAAATTGGTAGTGGTCAAATAGGAGATAGCGAGAGTGAACATTGACATAATTATAATTTAGACATGAATAAAACAATGTATATGAATTGGAAGAATAAATATTGTAAAAATAATTTTCCTCCAAGTGATGTGTAATTTCATTGCTATTACATCAAACCCCAAGTAAATTCACTCCAATATTTTCTCTGGTCACCGATATATGTTGTGCTGGAGTCCCACTCCAGCTGGTCCAGGGGTCCCCAAGGGATGAATGGCTTCGGTGAAAGGAAGAGAAAGGAGACAGAGAGTTTTTTGATGGCCCAAAGACCATAATCTTTATTGCTTTAGTCTCTATTTATATAGCACATGATCTTCTACGTAATGATTCTTATAATATTTTTCCATTCAGATCAACATCCCCTGATTCTAAGATGTGTTAAAAGTTTTTTCCTAGTCTATTGTCACATTTTGGTTACATGTTTACCCCAAAACCTATTTTTATTTTACTAAGAAATAATCTATAAATCATATTATTCCATCTGCTTATTTTGTACAGCCTGCTACTACAGCGAGTACAGCGTCTTGCTTCAATGACTAAAAACTATAGCGGTGGCTAAGGGCAAAGTTTTTCATAGTACAGCCATTGTCAGTGGTGGCTTGTTTACCATCTACCCACATACCACAAGACTATTTCTGACAGGGGGAAGTCTTTTGCAGTTTACCCAGAAACTATTTACAATGCAATTTATATATATCTTTTCCATTTATGCTTAGATTCTGAGGGGAAAAGGCAATTGGCTTAGTTTCTGTAATTTTCCCTGATACATGACCCAAGTTTTCCAGTCATCAATAACAATTTCCTCATGAAGCCAGGTCACAATAGGCTTAGGGCTTGTTTTCCAAATGATCATGGCCTTATTCCCTGGCTGAATGTTAGGGACCCACCAGTCAGGGGCCTCAGTAGGTTTAATCATTTTTGGAATGTTTCTCTGGGGCAAGGGATCATTTTTCTTTTTACTGGACTCTCATGACCTCATCATGGAAGCCCCTACAACTCCAGCCATCAAAGAATGAAACAGAGTTAGCCACAACAAAAGCATAGAAACAGGGAGGAGGGAAGGTTCCGATCCTGGAGAGAAACGCTTTGCAGTTTCTTCTTGATGGGTGCCATGACTTTGTCACCCGGCAATAGTTCCAGAATGGCTCCCAACAATTTTGATTCATATTTTTTATCTTAATATTTTGTGCATAAGTCTGTTGCAGAAATACAATTAAATCCCAAAATCCTCCCAACCCATAAAGCCTCTTCAGGAAAGTAGAATAATACAATTTTATTGTTGAATAAATACTGAATCGGAAAGTAGTATGCATCACAGGCAACCTACTAAAGGATTGCAGACAGAAATGTGACCCATTTATACAGTCAAGCAGATATAACTCCTTGCACACATGTTCTCAAGATCGACAATAACTAGCTCATAAGTACAAGTGGTGGTGGTGGTTTAATCGCTAAGTTGTGTCCAACTCTTGCAACCCCATGGGCTGTAGCCTGCCAGGCTCCTCTGCCTATGGGATTATCCAGGAAAGAATACTGGAGTGGATTGCCATTTCCTTTGAGGACTTTAATAGCACCATGTGTCACATATAATTCATCCTAAATGTATTTGGTAGTTGAGGTGATCATCTATATTAACTAATTTTCTTTATCCAAGAAAGAAATCTTTTCACAACTTGGACTGAGACCCACTGAACTTAGGCTGGTACACTCCCACAAGAACTGGAGATGGGACACTATCCTTGATGATTGCATTTCAAGATGGTTGTTAAATGCTTAAGGAAAATAATCCTGGGTTTCATAGCTATCAAGAGACTAATTTGGCTGCTTAAAAGATTTATAAGATTTCGGAAATAGGAAGAATTTAACTTTTCTGAAATAAATAAGAAAAACGGGATAAATAGAGATGGAGGGTGAGTCTCTTCCCTTGTTTTCAAGGGAAATTGTCTTCTTATATTTAAGTTGTATTTGCCCTTAAAATATCCTTCCTGCATTAATGTGAAATAGTAGCATTACAATTTTGAAACTATCTCCATTGTTGTTTCTACTTTTCTCTGGGTAAATCTGAGCCATTTAAATATCCAGCAGGTCTGTAGTAAAGAAAAGAAACTGTCAGAATTATCAGTTCAGTTCAGTTCAGTTGCTCAGTCGTGCCCAACTCTTCGTGACCCCACGAACTGCAGCAAGCCAGGCTTCCCTGTTCATCACCAACACCCAGAGTTTACTCAAACTCATGTTCATCGAGTTGGTGATGAACCAACCATCTCATCCTCTTTAGTCCCCTTCTCATCTTGCCTTCAATCTTTCCCAGCATCAGGGTCTTTTCAAATGAGTCAGCTCTTCGCATCAGGTGGTCAAAGTATTGGAGTTTCAGCTTTATCATCAGTCCTTCCAGTGAAAATTCAGGACTGATTTCCTTTAAGATGGACTGGTTGGATCTCCTTGTAGTCCAAGGGACTCTCAAGAGTCTTCTCCAACACCACAGTTCAAAAGCATCAATTCTTCGGTGCTCAGCTTTCTTTATAGTCCAACACTCACATCCATACGTGACTACTGAAAAAGCCATAGCTTTGACTAGATGGACCTTTGTTGGCAAAATAATGTCTCCGTTTTTTAATATACTGTCTAGGGTGGTCATAGCTTTTCTTCCAAGGAGCAAGTGTCTTTTAATTTCATGGCTGCAGTCACCATCCGCACTGATTTTGGAGCCCCCAAAAATAAACTCTGTCACTATTTCCATTGTTTCCCCATCTATTTGCCATGAAGTGATGGGACCGGATGCCATGATCTTAGTTTTCTGAATGTTGAGTTTTAAGCCAGCTTTTTCACTCTCCTCTTTCACTTTAATCAAGAGGCTCTTTAGTTCTTCACTTTCTGCCATAAGGGTGGTGTCATCTGCATATCTGAGGTTATCGATATTTCTCCTGGCAATCTTGATTCCAGCTTTTGCTTCATCCAGCCAGAACAAGAATTACTGATAATTTTAGAAATCAGTATATTATATACCTGGGGGATTTACCTTTGATTATGAAATACCAGTGGTGAAAATTAAATCAGATTCTTGATTAACATTGAACAATATTGTTCTTAGTCATACATTAATGTTGCAAACTGCTGTGATGCTTTTTTTTTTTTTTTTTTTTTTTATAAATTTATTTATTTTAGTTGGGGGCTAATTACTTTACAATATTGTAATAGTTTTTGCCATACATTGACAAGAATCAGCCATGGGTTTACATGTGTTCCCCTTCCCGAACCCCCCACCCACCTCCCTCCCCCTCTCATCCTTCTGGATCATCCCATTGCCCCGGCCCTGAGCCCTTGTCACATGCATCGAACATGGAATGGTGCTCTGTTTCACATATGACAATACACATGTCTCAATGCCATTCTCCCAGAACGTCCCACCCTCACCTTCTCCCTCAGAGTCCATAAAATTGTTCCATGCATCTGTGTCTCTTATTCTGTCTCGCATATAGGGTTATCGTTACCATCTTTCAGATTCCATATATATGCATTAGTATACTGTATTGTTGTTTTTCTTTCTGGCTTACTTCACTCTGTATAATGGGCTCCAGTTTCATCCATCTCAGTAGAACCGGTTCAAATGTATTTTTTTTAATGGCTGAGTAATATTCCATTGTGTATATGTACCACAGCTTCCTTATCCATTCATCTGCTGATGGACATCTAGGTTGCTTCCATGTCCTGGCTATTGTAAACAGTGCTGCGATGAACATTGGGGTACACGCGTCTCTTTCAATTCTGGTTTCCTCGGTGTATATGCCCAGCAGTGGGATTGCTGGGTCATATGGCAGTTCTATTCCCAGTTTTTTAAGGAATCTCCACACTCTTCTCCATAGTGGCTGTACTAGTTTGCATTCCCACCAACAGTGTAAGAGGGTTCCCTTTTCTCCACACCCTCTCCAGCATTTATTGCTTGTAGACTTTTGGATAGCAGCCATTCTGACTGGTGTGAAATGATACCTCATTGTGGTTTTGATTTGCATTTCTCTAATAATGAGTGATATTGAGCATCTTTTCATGTGTTTGTTAGCCATCTGTATGTCTTCTTTGGAGAAATGTCTGTTTAGTTCTTTGGCCCATTTTTTCATTGGGTCGTTTATTTTTCGGGAATTCAGCTGCAGAAGTTGCTTGTATATTTTTGAGATTAATTGTTTGTCTGTTGCTTCATTTGCTATTATTTTCTCCCATTCTGAAGGCTGTCTTTTCACCTTGTTTATAGTTTCCTTTGTTGTGCAAAAGCTTTTAATTTTAATTAGGTCCCATTTGTTTATTTTTGCTTTTATTTCCAATATTCTGGGAGGTGGGTCATGGAGGATCCTGCTGTGATTTATGTCGGAGAGTGTTTTGCCTATGTTTTCCTCTAGGAGTTTTATTGTTTCTGGTCTTACGTTTAGATCTTTAATCCATGTGATGCTCTTTTGCTTGTGTTTCCAAATGGTTCATTCTCTGAGTGTTACTTGGCAATTTCTTGTGAAGTCTTACACTGTTCAGACCTAAGAACTAGTGACTGATAATCTAAATTTTTAGTTAACAGGGTTTTTCTTTGTTGTTGTTGTTCAAAGCTCAATAAATTTCACCCGAGGGTCAGTAAATAACATAAATACCATAATACTTATATGACAGTTTGGACCATTGAGTAATTGTTCTCTTACCAAAAATTTTTCCCAGATATTATACACAAAGATATTCAGAGCAATCATCTAGAGTCAAAATCTTATTATGTGCCACCTAATGAAATTTGTTTCATGTATATTGCTCTGTTAAATCTTGCATCAGGTACAGATCGATGTTTATACTTTTATAATAGTCAGCTAAGTTTCCATAAATAACACAATTCATCTTTATTTATACTACCACCAGAGAAAACTTGCATCCCAAAGTTCATCTAGTGACATTCGTTGTTTTGGTTTTGTTTTGTTTATTGTAGGCTCTATCCATAAATGCCAGATTTTTGTTTGTCTGTTAAACAGATGCCCTTTTCTTTTCTACATCATCCTTCCAGTCAAGCTGATTTAAATTTTTTGTGTCAAATTTAAAACTTAAGTACTTGGATATGCCTATCAATTACTTTTATTGATAATCACTTTGTAATAATCAAAAATTACTAATGAACATCATCCCACCTTTACTCAGTCAGTATTTAACCTATTGGGTTTATAAGTTCAGGCCATGCTTGAACTGGAGTATAAAGTTAAATGGAGATGAGGTTGTAGGAGTCATAAGTTGGAGTAAAGTATTGAAAAATAAAGTAGCAAAAATTATGTTTATTTTCTAGTAAAATGTGATTTTTAAAGTGATTAAAATAACCTACTGTGAATAGAACAGTGGCATTTCTACGAGAATATTAAAGACGCTTTAGAATACCTCCTTTTAGTTTAGATTACTGCCAATGTTGATCAAATTGCCAACATCTGTTGGGTCATAGAAAAAGCAAGTGAATTCCAGAAAAACATCTACTTCTGCTTTATTGATTACACCAAAGCCTTTGACTGTGTAGATCACAACAAACTGTGGAAAATTCTTCAAGAGATGGCACCTTATTTGCCTCCTGAGAAATCTGTATGCAGGTTAAGAAGCAACAGTTAGAACCAGACATGGAATAAAACACTAGTTACAAATTGGGAAAGGAGTACATCAAGGCTGTATATTGTCACCCTACTTTCAGTTCAGTTGCTCAGTCATGTCCGACTCTTTGTGACCTCATAGACTGCAGCACGCCAGGCTTCCCTGTCCATCACCATCTCCTGGAGCTTGCTCAAACTCATGTCCATTGAGTCGGTGATGCCACCCAACCATTTCAACTTCTGTCGTCTGCTTCTCCTCCTGCCTTCAATCTTTCCCAGCATCAGGGTCTTTTCCAATGAGTCAGCTCTTTGAACCAGGTGGCCAAAGTGTTAGAGCTTCAGCTTCAATATTAGTCCTTTCATTTTGTTGGTGATTTCCTTTACTGTGCAAAAGCTTTTAAGTTTAATTAGGATCTGTTTGTTTGTTTTTGCTTTTATTCTCTTGCTTTGGGAGACAAGTCAAAGAAAATAATTCTATGGCTTTTGTCAAAGAGGGTTCTGTCAGTTCTTCTAAGAGTTTTATGGTTTCCAGCCCTACATTTAGGTCCTTAATCCATCTTCAGTTTATTTAGAACTGCAGAGTTGTGTTCATCTCCCTACCTTTAACATGAGGGGAGGAAGATGTAGCCACAGAATGTCTTTTCTATTGCAGTGATTTTTCTCGTGGTTCCAGAGTTTTAGTTGCCCTCAGAATAATTCAGTTTCCTTTGTCTGAGTCTCTTGCTTCCTTGCAAATATAAATTCAGATCCCACGACCTGTGAATCTCAGGTTTACATTCCACTCTGAAGACACACAAGATTTCTGAGCTATGACAGGTTTCCCAGACACTTTCTAAGCTGGTAGAGGTTTTTATTTTTTGTTTACTTATTTAAAATTATTTCTCTACAACGTCAAGTCAGCTTTTTTAAAAGGTGCCAGTTAAGGATCTTTAGTTCCATCAATATACTTTGCTGCTGCTGCTGCTGCTGCTGCTAAGTCGCTTCAGTTGTGCCCAACTCTGTGCGACCCCATAGATGGCAGCCCGTCGTCAGGCTCCACCATCCCTGGGATTCTCCAGGCAAGAATACTGGAGTGGGTTGCCATTTCCTTCTCCAATGCATGAAAGTGAAAAGTGAAAGTGAAGTCTCTCAGTCATGTCCGACTCTTCGCGACCCCATGGACTACAGCCTACCAGGCTCCTCCGTCCATGGGCATTTCCAGTCCAGAGTACTGGAGTGGGTTGCCATTGCCTTCTCCATCAATATACTTTACTTGAATTTAATTCCATTTCTTCTATGTTCTAATGGAAATTATGGTCTATCTTCTACTGTCATTGTTTGAGCTTCCTGGGACACCATAGAGTCAAATGATAAGTTAACACTGACTTTCAGCTCTCTTCATTTACTGTAACTTGAGATGTCCTTTCCTTTTTTTTCCCCAAATATAATTATGAGTTAAATGTTTTACCTTTAATTTGTGATTTAAATGTGTGTGTGTGTGTGTGTGTGTGTGTGTGTGTGTGTGTGTGTGTGTGTGTTTACAGTGAGGATTGTAAGAGAAAAGGGGAAGGATGTCTGTAACATCTTGATAGGTCATGGAGTTAGAAGAAACTGTAAGCCATTTTCTGTAATGTTGCTGTTATTCAGTTGCTCAGTCGTGCCCCTCTGTTTGTGACATCCTGGATTGAAGCATGCCAGGCCTCCCTGTCCTTCACTATCTCCTGGAGTTTTCTCAAATTTATGTCCATTGAGTTGGTGATGCCATCCAACCATCTCATCCTCTATCACCCCCTTTTCCTCCTGCCATTAATCTTTCCTAGCTTCAGAGTCTTTTCCAATGAGTTGAATCTTCAATTCAGATGGCAAAAGTTTTGGAGCTTCAGCATCAGTCCTTCCAATAAATGTTCAGGATTGACTTCCTTTAGAATTGACTGGTTTGATCTCCTTGCTGTCCAAATGACTCCCAAGAGTCTTCTCCAGCACCACAATTCCAAAGCATCAGTTCTTCAGTACTCAGCCTTCTTTATGGTCCAACTCTCACATCTGTACATGACTACTGGAAAAACCATAGCTTTGATTAAATGGACCTTTGTTGGCAAACTGATACCTCTGCTTTTAATACACTGTCTAGATTTGTCAAAGCTTTTCTTTCAAAAAGTAAGCATATTTTAATTTCATGGCTGCAATCACTGTCTGCAGTGATTTTGGAGCACAAGGAAATTAAAATCTGTAACTGTTTCTACTTTCTCACCATCTACTTGCCGTGAAGTGATGGGACCAGATGCCATGATCTTAGTTTTCTGATTGTTGAGTTTTAAGCCAGCTTTTTCACTCTCCTTTTTCACTTTCATCAAGAGGCTCTCTAGTTCCTCTTCACCTTCTGCCATTAGAGTGGTATCATCTGCATATCTGAGATTGCTAATATCTTTCCTGGCAATCTTGATTCCAGCCTGTGATTTACCCAGCCTGGCATTTTGCATGATGTACTCTGCATATAAGTTAAATAAGCAGGGTGACAATATACAGATTTGACGTATTCCTTTCCCAGTTTGGAACCAGTCTGTTGTTCCATGTCTGGTTCTAACTGTTGCTTCTTGACTTACATAAAGGTTTCTCAGCAGGCAGATAAGGTGGTCTGCATTCCCATCTTTTGAAGTATTTTCCATAGTTTGTTGCGATTCACACAGTCAAAGCCTTTGGCATAGTTAATGAAGCAGAATTAGATCTTTTTCTGGGATCCCCTTGCTTTTTCTATGATCCAACAGATGTTGGCAATTTGACCTCTTATTCCTCTCCTTTTTCTAAATCTAGCTTGTGCATCTGGAAGTTCTCTATTCACAAAGACAGCTAGCTTGAAGGATTTTGAGCATTACCTTTCTAGTATTTTCTGTATAACATGAGATAAAGCTTTAGAACTCCTGTGGAGGGGACTGGTTCTTGATACTTGAGGGATAAGTGAAGGACTGTTAAGGAAATAAAACAGAAACTATTATTAAGAGGGGATGAAGGAGTGTGCTTGTAAGGAGTTAAAATGTTTTTTGTAATAATGAAATAGCTTGAAATAGCTTTACATACTATATACATTTCCTCAGAAGAAATACTTCTTCAATAGCATAGACTTTAGGTTGTTCTGTGCCTGTAAAGTCATATTTGTTTTTCTGGAGAAGTATTTGCTTTGTGTCATTTTGTTTATGAATACTTTCAAAAGACTGCAGGATAGTGCAGCAGGTATTATTTCTGAGAGAATCAAGTTGGAAAGATTTATTATCGTATCTGGATGGAACTGAATAAGTCTGATTTGGATTTAACAGATAGTTTTCTGAATTTTATTTTACATGGGTTTTTAAAGAATGGGACATGTACCTGGGGTTTCCCCGTCAATAATTTGGAAAGAATTTTAGATAGATACTATTATCATGTCCTTAAAAAAAATGATTACATGTAGTTTACCTCCTTGGATCTTCTTGCTAATTTAGAAACTGAATTATTACAGAAAAAAAATCATTCTTCAAATATTTTTGAGGTAGGATATATGATCTGGGAAGTTCGTCAGTCTTTTGAGTTGAGAAGTAAGTCTTTTCCCTTCTAATGCTTCATTCTCTGAACTGGATTCTGAGCATATTATATATGCTTAAGAGCTCCGTGACCTGAATCTGAATTTTGACACAGAAAGAGTGGCAGGAAGAGAGGAAACCCTTTGACTTGTTAGAAAGGCATCTAGGAAAGTCTTCCTGCTCAAAGCATGCTAAGCAGATCAGCAGCATCACCTGGAACATGTGGCCTACCTCACACTTACTATACTACTCCATCTAGAAAAGTTTCCTAGATGATTTATAATGAACGTTCCAGTTTAAGAAGCCCTGTGGTTAATGAATTGAACAAGATGTGTCAGAGCTACATATTTTAATTTCTGTCATATCTGTTTGCTAATTTTAATTATTTGTATAATCTATTTAATACTATCCATTTATTATCCTCGAATCTTTAGTAAAGAGCTATTAAACTCTTTCAACCTAGTCTTACAGAAGCAAATTAAGCCATGCATGTGCATCTGCTTTGGGTCAGAGTGCCAAAAGTGCCCTCAGAGGTCACTGTGATAAGAAACGTGAACTTTAACATGTTAAGTGTTAAGTACTCCAAACTTCAGAAGATACTGAGAGGCTGCATGGTTAGTAGACTATAGATAAAATAGCTCTTGAGATTCACAGGTAGTGGCACAGACAAGATCTGATTTGACTCTACATTATGTCAGTGGTTGGAACTGGATAAATATTTGTTGAGTTAAGTTGAATATAGTGAAAAAAAGCTTATTGTCATGTGCATTATTTCATTATTTATTCATCAATGTAATTATGCTAAGCCTACCTCTCTGAATCTTCTGCAAATTAATCTTCATTCTGCCCTCTAAAACTTTATACAATAAGCTTATGTTTTATATAAAAGCAGCCCTTCAATAAGCTCTCTGTTATGATATCACAAGCTCAAGCACCCAACACTTTATCTCTTCTACATGCTAACCACACACACTTTTTTCAAATATCTTCCCTTGGATTCATTTCTCCAGACCCTTCATCATTGTGACCACAGTACTCTTATCAAGCATTAATGTTTTTGTATCTCTTTTGAAAGAGAGATACAAGAATTAGATAGACAGGGGAGAGACTGTTTTCCTCTTCATATCAAAAGTATATTCTGAGGATGTCAGAGTTCTAAAGAGTTGGAAGAATTAAGCTGACTTGTTTGAATAGACGAGAATCAATGATTGCTGGTTAAATAAGAGGCACATAGAAAATACACTGTAAAATGAATTAAATGGTAATTGAAAATACCTGCAGAAAATCTGATTAGGATCTGGGGAATCTCAAAGGTAGCTAGATAATAAGAAATGCATTTCCAAAGCCCATTTAATTCTGTCAGTGTACCTTAGTAAATCTGCAGTTAGTTTCATTAAATGAATTAATTTAAATACATCAAACTTTTCATATTAAAGTAGTGTTGCAGAAAACTTTTGTGTGCACCTGGAGTTATTTCCCAAGTGGCTCTACAGGGATAGGTTGTTTTTTAGAAGTTTAAAAATGTTTTATTAAACTCAGTCTGCCATACTTTGCAAAATTTATAAACTTAGAATGTCATTTATCTTACATGAATTCAAGTTATAAACTTTTAGATGATTCAGGTATAGTATGCTTTCTCCTATACTCTAGGAGAGGATTCCAAAGTATTATCTTGAAGTTTCACGTTATTGGGGATTATATCATTGTAGTCTGTCAAAAGGAAGAACCAGTTTTTCTAAAATATAAATTCAAGTGTGTATATAAATAAATAGAAAGAAATTTTAAAATATTTAGGCATGACATAAGAAAGTCAAGAATTGGAGAAGTGGCTGAGAACTTCCAATATATTGGATTGGCCATAAAGTTCATTTGGATTTTTCTGCAACATCTTACTTTTTGATCAATCCTGTACTTGAATATAAGCTAAAATAAACTAACCAATACATGTTAGTAAATCTACTTTTATATACTCAGTGAGAATATTATTAAGGACTCAAATGATCACAAAATGAAATAATTATTTCCAACCTAATGAAATTAAAGCTTATGATGTAATAATAGACCCTCAAGGACAGGGACAAAAAGAGCAGAATAAACTGAGAATCAGAGACCCAGGAGAAAGAATCAAAATTACAATCTTAGGAGACAACATAAAGCAATGTAATAATAACATAGAAGGTTCAAGAAGACAGTTTTTATTAGTGGTCATTTTAGATGGATTTGGGGACCTAGAAATCTATTGTTAATAGTGAAGACTCAAAGGATGAAAAACAAAATCTTAGAGTAACATATGGATTAAGATCTATAGTTGAATTGTGATCAGGGTTAGTAGCCAGGAAATCAGGGTTTGCGCAGCAATACATAGAGATTAACATTTAGGTTCTAAATGTGGGCACACCTGATTTAGTTGTGAGCTGTGCCTTTATAGAATACAGGCATGTGGATTAAAGAAATTAATGATTTTGCTTAAATAGCATCACACTGTTTCTGTCCTTGAATAGAGAGGAGGATAAGGCATACAGATCAATGAGGATGCTTCTGCTGCTGCTGCTGCTGCTGCTGCTGCGTTGCTTCAGTCGTGTCCAGCTCTGTGCGACCCCATAGATGGCAGCCCACCAGGCTCCTCCGTCCATGGGATTTTCCAGGCAAGAGTACTGGAGTGGGGTGTCATTGCCTTCTCCGAATGAGGATGCTACCTATGTTAAATAAATTGCTACAGATTTTAATTGTAACAAGTATAGAAAGAGACCAAAGTAAGCAATTGCTACTGGAAAAAGATAAAAGTTGATTTAGTCATTCAGGGATCTTTAAAGAATGTACTGTCAAGCTGTGTGTCTGTGTGTTTGTTCTAGATAGCTCTGGTATAAATCTTAGCTTGGCCATGTATATACCTGTGTGGCCTAGGACATGTTACTTAATTTGTCTGTACAATTGCAGAATAAGAATAGGACTATAAGTTGTTTTGTCATTATGTTGTAGCTTTCTCAGGTCTTTCACTAAAGAATTAAAATATTATATGTAAATAAACTTGAAAATAGTTTTTTTTTTTTTAATATGTTGATATGTTCTACTATGCACCTGGTTTCAAGCCACAGTCTTTAATTAGTTCTGTAATGACCTCAGAGGGCTTCCCTGGTGGCTCAATGGTAAAGAATCTGCCTGCCAACACAGGAGAAGCAGGTCCAATCCCTCGGTCTGGAAGATCCCTTTGGAGAAGGAAATGACAACCCACTCCAGTATTCTTGCCTGAGAAATCCCATGGACATAAGAGCCTACAGGCTACAGTCCATGGGGTTGCAAAAGAGTAGGACATGACTTAGCAACTAAACAACAAATTATATCAGAGGGGATATGATGTAATGTGTACAGGGAGCTATAAAAATGAAACACTGCTGTTAATCTTTATCTTGAAACTCTCAATCTCTTATGAATCATATTGTCATCTGTGAAGTCAAGAACTGTATTCCACAGTAAGAGACAATAACTTGAAGAGACTTGCTAAAGGTCACTGAAGACTAAGGTTTTTAGCATCCAAGAGGTTAGGATTAAAAAAAAAAAATGGATACAGAGGACCACTTTGAACTCAGGTTAAGTATGGTTTATTCTTTGGGAAGAATCTTGTATAATTATGGGCCTGAGATAGAATGAAAACATACGTTTGAGCATGAAATATATTAGACTGCAAAGCAAGATGTTAGGTTACTTGGCTGAGAGAAAATGATGTGATGAATCAGGATATGGTGTGTATTTGAGCATGTGAGTGAGAGTGAGAGAATAATATTTTCTACGATTGTGTCAAATTATTATGTTGTATAGAAAGAATGATTCAGTGTCAACCATAGCCAGTAGGAACAACTTAAATCCTACAAAATTATTAGTGTAAGCAATAATTAAAGTTTTGTTTTTACTTATGTGGGAAATTCCAAGGCTTCAAGCTTGGAAATAGCTAGCATAGAAATAATTTTTTAAAAAAGGTAAAGTATCAATAAGCCCAGGTATTATATAGTACTGGAGAGTCTAAGGGTGGCGATGTAATAGGACAGTAGCTAAGATGAGTGTGAAGACAGAAGCGAGATACGTTTAGAAGTACAAATTTGGAAAGACATATCTTCCCTGGTGGCTCAGTGGTAAAGAATTTCCTGCAATGCAGGAGACATAGGTTAGATCCTTGGGTGGGGAAGAGCCCCTGGAGAAGGGAATGGCAACCCACTCCATATTCTTGCCTGGAGAAACCCATGGATAGAGGAGCCTGGTGGGATACCGTCCACAGGGTCACACAGAGCCGGATATGACTGAAGGTACTTAGCATGCACACACATGCATCACAACATAGAAATTCTTTCATGAGGAAAAGTAGATTGATATGTCCATACTACAGTTTCCAGCATGATAGGTACTATAGCAATCTTAGAAATGCAAATGCATTTCTGAAGTTAAAATTTAATTCCTTATATGCAACATCCAGGGACTTACCAGGTGGTTCAGTGGTAAAGAATTTGCCTGCCAATGCAGGAGACATGGGTTCCATCCCAGGGTTGTGCAGATCCCCTGAAAAAAGAAATGGCAACCCACTCCAGTATTCTCAGTGGAAAAATCCCATGGATAGAAAAGCTTGGTGGGCTACAATCCATGGAGTCACAAAAGAGTCACGCATAATGTTGTTTTTAACTATTAAACAACATACAATCCCCAAGGGTCATATATCTGATTCTTTTAACATGAAGATAGAGGCTCTTTAAGCTTGTCAATCTGCTTTTTAAAATTCCCTCTTGACTCGTTTGAATTCATGGATTCCACATTGACATAACTATCATTGCTTGTTTTACTAAATTATATTAACATGTGGTTTTTATATTATATATTCAACTGATAAATATTTCTAGAGTAGGAAGTGCCTTTTGGAGACAAGCCTAGCAGGGGTTGTGTTAAATTTTCTGTCATTTGTGACAAATGTTATTTGTTAATGGTGATCAAAATATCTGTGTTTTTTTACTGAAAGCATTAGAGGTAAAACATATATAATATATGATATGTTTCCAGCTTGTCAAGTTATAATTTTTCTTTCCACCTCTGCATTTAAGGCTTTAAGTTCTGGTATTAAATTTACTTTGTTTAAATTCCAACTCTAATACTGAGTAGCTACATAACCTTAACTGAATTATTTCTTCTCGCTATGACTCTGTTTTCTAATCTGTAAAGTTGAGTATCTGCTTCAAATAGTTGTTATGAGAATTAAATGGAATATTATTGTAAACTGATTAGAAGAGTGTTTGGCACATAATATGCATGCAACAAATGTTTGATATAATTATCATTTTGGCAATCAAAAGGAAAAAAATACTCATGAAGTGAAACTAAATATTTTTCCCAGTATGTCAATGTCCTATAGTAAAATTTAAGGAGCCATAACAGTGAATGCTGATTAAACTCCATGGCTTACTAAGATTTTCCTTAAATTTTATTTAAAAATTTATACCTTACAATCACTGCTGTCATATTAATAAATACCATACAATGCTTTGAATTTTTACATCCTGCCTTTACCTTTTGGGCTTCCCTGATAGCTCAGTTGGTAAAGAATCTACCTGCAATGCAGGAGACCCGGCTTTGATTCCAGGGTGAGCAAGATTTGCGGGAGAAGGGATAGGCTACCCACTCCAGCATTTTTGTGTTTCCCTTGTGGCTCAGCTGGTAAAGAATCTGCCTGCAATGTGGGAGACTCTAGTTCAATCCCTGGATTGGGAAGATCCCCTGGGGAAGAGACAGGCTACCCAATCCAGTATTCTGACCTGGAGAATTCCATGGACTGTATAGTCCTTGGGATTGTAAAGAGTCAGATAAGATTGAGCGACTTTCACTTTCACTTTACCATTTACAAATAGTGAAAGGATCACTTCATGTGGAAAGCAATACAAAACAAAATTTAGATCATGTTTAATAATTTACCTTAATTAAAATTCTCTGACTGTGAAGATAGTCTTTTAGTATTTTCAGAGCTGTAGAACTCCATGTGGGCAATTTAAAATTAACAGCACTGGCTACAGATACAATTAAGCACAAACTATTACACTTAAAACAGTCTTGCTCTCTCTGACCATGTATATGCCTGTGCTTGCGCATATGCACACATTTCCTGTATATCTTTCTCCTTTCTCACCTCTTCTAAATATTATCAAGGGAAATAAATACTGAAATAATTAACAATTTTTTCAAGTGATTTTATAATTTACAGTTTTCTTTCCACAGCTGTAGTTCATTGGCATATATAGAGCTGTTCACTAATGAAATGTTTCCCTCAGGTTATCTTTGTGTATTCATGTATAAGTAGCAATGCATATGATTTTTCTTTTTGGGTATCAGTAAATATTTTGAGAAATTTCTAGTGTGCAGTACAAAACAAAATTCATTATCATATTTAACAATATTCATTAAGGGATAATATATATTATATATTATATTTAAGCCTGGTTAAGTTCTGACATACAATAATACTAATTTACAATTGAAATCAATCTTTATATATGAATTAAAGGAGGCATAACAAAATACATGTGATTTTTATTGTTGTGATTCCTATTTTAGTTTTTTCTTAAACTAATAAACTTTATAGGAGTTTTAGGTTGACTGCAGAATGAAGCAGAAAGTGCAAAGAGTTGCCTTATACACTCTATGAACCCCCCCAACACATATACACAGGATTAGCATCCTAAATAGCACTGGTACATTTGTTAAAATCAATAAACCTACATTGATACATCATTATCACCCAAAGTCCACAGTGTACATTAGGGTTCACTCTTAGTCTTGTACACCATTGTAGCATTTTAGTTTTGATCAATAAAAATAACTTTTAACATTCACACCTATATCTCTATCCATCTTCTTAAGACATTCTGTATGCCCTGAAAATTTACCCTTCTGCCACCACTTTAGAGAACAAGTGTTGAAACCATATCTATACTTCTCAGGCCAAAGGAACACCAATAGTATTACAGTTTTTATTAATCCCAGAACACAAATAAGTAAAAGTAGTAACTGTATTCAAAGTCTTATAAATTCAGTAAAGTATGTTTTAGATATTTAATGCATTACTTCACATAAAAAACTCTCAGTTTTGTTATCGATCACAAGGTGGATCAAATACGCACATTGGGACACATCACAGAAGATGCTTTTCAAAATAAAATACCTCATGTAATATGAGATGCCATCAAAAATGGCTTAAAATATGTTACTAAGATGATCTAAAATGTTACATCTTTTTGCAAGGTTATTATGTGTTCATTTTAACGTTCATATATCATGCTTGATTTTGGCTTCACAGGTGGTGCTGTGGTCAAGAACCTGCCTACCAACGCAGGAGACACAGAAGACGTGGGTTCGATCCCTGGATCAGGAAGATCCCCTGGAAGAGGGCATGGCAACCCACTCTACTATTCTTGCCTGGACAATCCCATGGACAGAGGAGTTTGGCAGACTACAGTCCACGGGGTCGCAAAGGGTTAGACACAACTGAAGCGACTTAGAATATCGAGCTTATTTAGTCAGTCATGTCAGACTCTTTGTGACCCCGTGGACTGTAGTCTGCTAGGCTCCTTTGTCCGTGGATTTTTACAGGCAAGAATACTGGAGTGGGTAGCCATTCCCTTTGCCAAGATATCTTCCCAACCCAGGGATCAAACCCAGATCTCGTGTACTGCAGGCAGATTCTTTACCTCTGAGCCACCAGGAAGCCCTTAACACTCTCTCTCTCTCTATATATATATATAAAATACATATATATAATATATATATATAATATATATATATATATTAAAGATTTACTTTATCTTGAATCAGTAATGAATATGTTGGTAGATATGTAGATAAATTATGATATTTAAAACCTTTAATATCTTAAAGTTCAGCTCAGTTCAGTCACTGAGTCATATACGACTCTTTGCGACCCCATGAATCACAGCATGTCAGGCCTCCCTGTCCATCACCAACTTCCAGAGTTCACCCAAACCCATGTCCATTGAGTCGGTGATGCCATCCAACAATCTCATCCTCTGTCGTCCCTTTTTCCTCCTGCCCTCAATCCTTTCCAGCATCAGGATCTTTTCAAATGAGTCAGTTCTTCACATCAGGTGGCCAAAGTATTGGAGTTTCAGCTTCAACATTAGACCTACCAATGAACACCCAGGACTGATCTCCTTTAGGATGGACTGGTTGGATCTCCTTGCAGTCCAAGGGACTCTCAAGAGTCTTCTCCAACACCACAGTTCAAAAGCATCAATTCTTCAGCGCTCAGTTTTCTTTATAGTCCAACTCTGACATCCATTCATGACTACTGGAAAAACTATAGCCTTGACTAGACGGTCCTTTGTTGGCAAAGTAATGCCTCTGCTTTTCAATATGCTGTCCAGGTTGGTCATAACTTTCCTTTCAAGAAGTAAGCGTCTTTTAATTTCATGGCTTCGATCACCATCAGCAGTGATTTTGGAGCCCCCCAAAATGAAGTCAGCCACTGTTTCCACTGTTTCCCCATCTACTTGCCATGAAGTGATGGGACTGGATGCCATGATCTTAGTTTTCTGAATGTTGAGCTTTAAGCCTATTTTTTCACTCTCCTCTTTCACTTTCATCTTTCATCACTTTCCTCTTTCATCAAGAGGCTCTTTAGTTCTTCTTCACTTTCTGCCATAAGGCTGGTGTCATCTGCATATCTGAGGTTATTTGTATTTCTCCCAGCAATCTTGATTCCAGCTTGTGCTTCCTCCAGCCCAGCATTTCTCATGATGTACTCTGCATATAAGTTAAATAAGCAGGGTGACAATATACAGCCTTGACATACTCCTTTTCCTATTTGGAACCAGTCTGTTGTTCCATGTCCAGTTCTAACTGTTGCTTCCTGACCTGCATACAGGTTTCTCAAGAGGCAAGTCAGGTGGTCTAGTATTCCCATCTCTTTCAGAATTTTCAGCTTATTTTGATCCACACATATATATTTTTAACATCTTAAAAATATACAGTTATTAAGAGTGCAAGTTCTAGAGTAAGATTGTCTGGTTTGGAATCTCAGCTAAACATGTAATATTTGTATGATTTGGGGCAAGTTGTTTTTCACCTTTAAGTTCAGATTACTCATCTAAAAAATTAGAATAACCATGGCAACCACAATATAGGATAATTCAAGTGGTAAACCAAGGGCTTCCTTGGTGATCCAGTGGTTAAGAATTCACCTTCCAATGCAAGGGATGCTGGTTCAGTCCCTGGTTGGGAACTAAGATCCCACATGCCATGGAGCAACTAAGCCAGTGCACCACAACTATTGAAGCTCATGCATTCTGGAGCCCTCACACCATAATTAGAGAGTCTGTGTGCCAAATAAAAGATGCCATGTGCCACAACTAAGACCCAATGCAGCCAAATAAACAAATTAATATTTACATAAAAAGAGTAAACCGTATAACTGCTGTCAAGATCTAATCCAAGTGACTAGAACATAAGCAGTCAGTCATTTCTACCTGATTTTTATTGTTATATCTGCATTTATTAACTCTCAGCTTAAAGACAGTGTGTGAATGCTGTATCTCCAAAGAGGTAAAAAGATATGTGAATCGCTAATACTAGATGTAAAAATAACTTAAGATGTGCACATATATAATGTATATATACTTGTATAAATTTTTTCTTCCATATCCTATTTGGAAAAGAGTCCAGTGATTATGTGCTAAGCTAATTATGTGAATTAAGCAGTAGTACTTGGCAGGCATTGCATTTTTGGATGATAACAGCATGCCTCAGGTGGCATTAAAACATACCAAGCTGAAGGCTATCAATTTTACCACCTGAGAGGTGTTCTAATTAACCAAAAATGCAGAACCTAGAGTGGCTGTTCCATTACTGTCAATAAGAGCAAACAGTTGGATCCTTGGATTTATTAGCCTGCAAATTGCTGACTGTCAGTTCCAAAATACTAACTGCACTTTCCATTTGCAAGTTTTTTTCCAGTGTTTTGCTGAAGTATACTGTTAATTGTACAAGAACATACATTAAGTGGTAATAGAAGGACCTGGGAATCAGGGGCAAAGTTACCTGCTTGGAAATGTAGCTCTCCCACATTTTGCTATGGGACCTTGGAGAATTAATTAATTCCAGCTTACTTCCCTATATATGCATTGAAGATGTTTAATTTCTTTATATGTTTTAGCAAAGTTTAGTGAAAATACACTTAACATGTCTGGAATAGTTTTGAACTGTAATAATCACAGATGCTATTTTTTCCTACTTTTGTCTCTCATCCTTCATAATATACCTAGGAATTTGTCAAACAAATGATTCCATTTTAGACAACTGCATGTTTTAAGTCTTATTTTATTAATTTATTAAGGGATAAAATTGCCCAGTCTGCAACAGTACAATGTTATTTATTCTGTGTAAAGCATAACTATTTCCTCAAATTCACATTTTTTCTCCTGAAAGCATTAACAGGTTAATAGTGTATCTGTTCATGGCTAAGAAATTCAAAGTGTTCCACAGAGAGAGACCTTTGCTTTTATAATAAAACTTCTATTTTACTGGGCAGACAAGAAGAATACATATGATTTCAACCCTACTATTGCATCTAAAATGTTTACAGTGACACAGTGACATCTTTACTTCATTGCTATTTTCAATGATCCGTACTGTAGAACTGCTTTAGAGAAGAATATGCTTTAAAATGTTTCTACATCAGTAACCAAATCCTTTCCTTTGAATGAAAAACAAAGTACATCTAATTCTATGCTGGATTATTCAGGATAAAGAAGGCAGTTTTATGAAGTGTTTTAAGTTTATTTGATAATCAGGAAGCCCCTTGAAATTATAGTATTGGATGTAATCCTCATAAAAAGTAAAAAAAAAAAAAAAAATGTGAACTTATATTAGGAACATGGTTACTATAGTCTTCAGATAAAATAATCAGAAATTAATAAGGATTTTTATCAACTTTGTTGTGACAGTATTGTATAGCTTTAGGTCTGCATTCAAAGTTCCAGTATACAATTTTTCTCTGGCTGCAGCATGAAGTTATGTGTGTGTAGCCATGTGAAAGCTACCCACTCTAGCTTCTGAGGCAGAATACAGGTTCTCACCATCCCCACTCTTATCCTAGCCTAATAAGGAAATTATGAAAAGGCAAAAAGATGGGACTTTGAAAGATGAACTCCCCAGGTTGGTAGGTGCCCAATATGCTGCTGGAGATCAGAGGAGAAATAACTCCAGAAAGAATGAAAAGACAGAGCCTAAGCAAAAATAACACCCAGTTGTGGATGTGACTGGTGATGGAATTAAAGTCCGATGCTGGAAAGAGCAGTATTGCATAGGAACTAATGATAGGTCCATGAATCAGGACAAGTTGGAAGTGGTCAAACAGGAGATGGCAAGAGTGAACATTGACATTTTAGGAATCAGTGAACTAAAATGGATGGGAATGCTGCTACTGCTAAGTCGCTTCAGTCGTGTCCGACCCTGTGCGACCCTATAGACAGCAGCCCACTAGGCTCCGCCGTCCCTAGGATTCTCCAGGCAAGAATACTGGAGTGGGTTGCCATTTCCTTCTCCAGTGCATGAAAGGGAAAAGTTAAAGTGAAGTCGCTCAGTCATGTCCGACTCTTAGCGACCCCATGGATTATAGCCTACCAGGCTCCTCCGTCCATGGGATTCTCCAGGCAAGAGTACTGGAGTGGGGTGCCATTGCCTTCTCCGAAAATGGATGGGAATGGGTGAATTTAATTCAGATGACCATTATATCTACTCCTGTGGCAAGAATCCCTTAGAGGAAATAAAATAGCTATCATAGTCAACGAAAGAGTCCGAAATGCAGTACTTGGATGCAATCTCAAAAATGACAGAATGATCTCTGTTCATTTCCAAGGCAAACCAATAAATATCACAGTAATCCAAGTCGATGCCCTGACCAGTAATGCTGAAGAAGCTGAAGTTGAACGGTTCTACAAAGACCACAAGACCTTCTAGAACTAACATCCAAAAAAGATGTCCTTTTCATTATAGGGGACTGGAATGCAAAAATAGGAAGTCAACAAACACCTGGAGTAATGGGAAAATTTGACCTTGGAATACAGAATGAAGCAGGGCAAAGGCTAGTAAAGTTTTGCCAAGAGAATGCACCGGTCATAGCAGTCATAGCAAAAACCCTCTTCCAACAGCACAAGAAAGATTCCACACATGGACATCACCAGACGGTCAATACCAAAGTCAGATTGATCATATTATTTGCAACCAAAGATGGAGAAGTTCTATAGAGTTAGCAAAAACAAGACCAGGAGCTGACTGTGGCAAAGACTATGAACTCCTTATTACCAAATTCAGGCTTAAATTGAAGAAAGTAGGGAAAACTACTGGATCAGTCAGGTATGACCTAAATCAAATCCCTTACAATTATACAGTGAAAGTGAGAAATAGATTCAAGGGAATAGATCTGATAGACAAAGAGCCTGAAGAACTATGGACAGAGGTTCCTGACACTGTACAGGAGGCAGGGATCAAGACCACCCCCAAGGAAAAGAAATGCAAAAAGGTAAAATGGTTGTCTGAGGAGGACTTACAAAAGCTCTGAATAAAAGAGAAATGAAAGGCAAGGAGACAAGGAAAGATATACCCATTTGAATGCAGAGTTCCAAAGAATAGCAAGGAGAGATAAGAAAGCCTTCCTCAGCGATCAATGCAAAGAAATAGTGGAAAAGAATAGAATGGGAAAGTCTAGAGATCTTTTCAAGAAAATTAGAGCTACCAAGGGAACATTTATGCAAAGAAGGGCACAATAAAGGGCAGAAATGGTATGGACCTCACAGAAGCAGAATATATTAAGAGGAAGTGGCAAGAATACACAGAAGAAACGTACAAAAAAAATCTTCACAATCCAGATAATCATGATGGTATGATCACTCACCTAGAGCCAGACATCCTGGAATGCGAAGTCAAGTGGGCCTTAGGAAGCATCACCATGAACAAAGCTACTGGAGGTGATGGAATTTCAGTTGAGCTATTTCAAATCCTCAAAGATGATGCTGTGAAAGTGCTGCACTCAATATGCCAGGAAATTTGGAAAACTCAGCAGTGTCCACAGAACTGGAAAAGGTCAGTTTTCATTCCAATCCCGAAGAAAGACAATGCCAAAGAATGCTCAAACTACCGCACAAACTCCACTCATATCACATGCTAGTAAAGTAATGCTTAAAATCCTCCAAGCCAGGCTTCAAGAGTATGTGAACTGTGAACTCCCAGATGTTCAAACTGGTTTTAGAAAAGGCAGAGGAACCAGAGATCAAATTGCCAACTTCTGCTGGATCATAGAAAAAGCAAGATAATTCCAGAAAAACATCTACTTCTGCTTTATTTACTATGCCAAAGCCTTTGACTGTGTGGATCACAACAAAATGTGGAAAATTCTGAAAGAGATGGGAATACCAGACCACCTGACCTGCCTCTTGAGAAATCTGTATGCAAGTTAAGAAGCAACTGTTAGAACTGAACATGGAACAACAGACTGGTTCCAAATAGGGAAAGGAGTACGTCAAGGCTGTATATTGTCGCTCTGCTTATTTAGCTTATATGCCAAGTACATCATGTGAAACACTGGGCTGGATGAAGCAAAAGCTAGGTCCAAAATTGCCAGGAGAAATATCAATAACCTCAGGTATGCAGATGACACTACCGTTATAGCAGAAAGTGAAGAAGAACTAAAGAGCCTCTTGAGGAAAGTGAAAGAGGAGAGTGAAAAAGTTGACTTAAAACTCAACATTCAGAACACTCAGATCATGGCATCTGGTCCCATCACTTCATGGCAAATAGATGGGGAAACACTGACAGATGGGAAAGCAGTGACAGACTTTATTTATTTCTTTGTGCTCCAAAATCACTGCAGATAGTGGCTATAGCCATGAAATTAAAAGACACTTGCTCCTTGGAAGAAAAGTTATGACCAACCTAGACAGCATCTTAAAAAGTAGAGACGTTACTTTGCCAACAAAAGTCCATCTAGTCAAAGCTATGGGTTTTCCAGTAATCGTGTATCGATGTGAAAGTTGGACTATAAAGAAAGTTGAGCACTGAAAAATTGACAGTTTTGAACTGTGGCGTTGGAGAAGATCTTGAGAGTCCCTAGGACTGCTAGGAGATCCAACTAGCCCATCCTAAGGGAAATCAGTCCTGAATATTCATTGAAAGGACTGATGTTGAAGCTGAAACTTCAATATTTTGGCCACCTGATTGGAAGAACTGACTCATTTGAAAAGACCCTGATGGTTGGGGAGATTGAAGTCAGGAGGAGAAGGGGACAACAGAGGATCAGATGGTTGGATGGCATCACCGACTCAATGGATATGAGTTTGAGTAAACTCTGGGAGTTGGTGATGGACAGAGAGGCCTGTTGTGCTGCAGTCCATGTGGTGGCAAAGAGGCAGAAATGACTGAGGGACTGAAGTGAACTGAATAAAGACTTATTTTTCGAAGTAGAGAATAGTGTAAGTGTTAGTTGTTCAGTCCTGTCCAACTCTTTGTTACACAATGGAGTGTAGCCCCCCAGGTTTCTCTGTCCATAGAATTCTCCAGGCATGAATATTGGATTGGGCAGCCATTCTTTTCTTCGGGGCGTCTTCCTAACCCAGAGATGAACGCTGGTCTCCTGCATTGCAGGCTGATTCTTTACCATCTGAGCTATCAGAGAAGCCCAGCAGGTGAAATGAAAAGACCAGTAGTTCTATTGGAAGATAAAGTATATTTTTCCTGTATTATTTTTGTTTTGTGTGTCTGTGTTCCTGCATGTGTGTGTTTTATCAAATCTATTAAAATTCTACCCTAAGGTGGGATAGTAGCAAGGAAGGAAATTATTGCTTTATGGTAATATAAAATGCATGCTTTTTCTAGGTTTAATTGTGCTGTAAAATACACTCACCACTAGCTATATCTGACCATTGAACACTAAACATGTAGATACAAATTGAGATGTGATATTAGTTTAAAAACAGTACACTGGATTTCAAAGATCTTTATTAAAAAAAATGGTTAAAATAGCTCAAATGATTTTCTGTTGATGCCATAATATGTTGGTAAATAAAACATTTTATTAAAATGTTTTGCCTATTTTTATCTACTTCTTAAAATGTGGCTTCCAGAAAAATTAAAATTATATGTGTGGTACATACACACATACACATACATGTATGTATAGATACATACATATCACTTGGGCTTCCCTGGTGGCTTAGAACCTGCCTTCATGTAGGAGACTGAACTTAATCCCTGGGTCAGGAAGATCCCCAGGAGAAGGAAATGGCTACTGACGCCACTATTTTTGCCTGGAGAATTCCATGAACAGAGGAGCTTGGTGGTTCTACAGTCCATGGGGTCGCAAAAAATCAGACAAAACTGAACTACTAAGCACTATATATATATAATATAGTTAGTTGCATCATCTGTGGATTACCAACTACAAAACAACCATATATTTAATATCTATAAGGTGTATAAATAAAGCATGTTTCTAATGTATAACATAGCACTTCTGTTCATAAAAGTTGACATGTACACTGTGGCCACTATTTTTAAAAATTTTTGTTTTTCTATCTGTGTATGAGAATAAAGAGAATCTTAGCTTATTTACTTTTATTTACTGAACTTTTTCTCATTCTTAAAAATAATATACATATATATGCACACATATAAACATACATATATATGTACATATTTATTTAAATTAACTATGAAAATAATAATTTGTGCAAGGGCATTGGGTAGACCTATGTTAAAATAGTCTGTATCTTTAATTTTGTAGTTTTAGGTGGTTATCTGCATAACTCTGAATTGGGAGGGAAAAAAATAATTCTATAATAACATTAGATTATAAAAGAGAATATACATAATCACCAGTACTTAACACATAAATACTATTTAGTGATGCAATATGACATTCTTTTATACAGAACATCTTTTCACCTAGGTTCTTAATACTGTCTATGAAATCAAATATATTACTTTGTAAGCTCTCAAACAAGGTGTCAGAATCTTTACATATTTTGCTTTCTTCTTGGGTAGTTCTCTATTCATTTTATTTGTGATGAATTTCAAGATTTACTTTAAGACTCTGCTCAAATAAAATCTTCTTTCAAGCTTTTCCAAACTTCATCAGTTGAAATAATCATTTTCTCCTTTCTATTTCCAAAAAGCTTTATACTTAACTTCTTTGACTGTAATGAGATATGTGCAGTGTCTAGCCAATAGCAGGTCTTAATAATGACAGTTATCTTTTGTGTTCTCTACTATGGTACTCGCCCAATAGTAAATTGATAAAAGATCTCCGCTGCACTACTGTGGCCTCTTAATAGTCAGTCTTTTTATTTCCAGTGTTCAACTTAACACCTAGAACATAGCTGATTATTCAATAAATGTCTGCTCAAAAAAATGTTTGCAAAAAATAATGTGTTTAGAGTGACAAAAGAAGAAACATTCAGAAAATGAATCACCTATGTTAAATGACTCTCCATTTGGGGAAGAAATCTGATGGAGAAAAAAATTACATTAATGATGAGCCTTTCATAAGTATGTGAGGAACAAGTATTGGGAAGAAAACTTTTACAAAAATAAAGACTATGAAATTCACATTTTTTAACAACATGAAGTAAGACAATCTGAGTGCTGTTTTAGTCAACTCAGCTTAATTCTGTAAAACTTAATTGATCTCTCTCTCTATATATATATGTGTATATGTATATGTGTGTGTATATATACACACACACACACACACACACACACATATATCACACTGTGTTGGTGTTGTGATATTTTCAAAGTTGAACAAAATGTGTCTTAAAATTTCTACTACTACTTAGGGAAAAACATAAATGTAAAAAACAATAAAGAAAAACAAAGTACACTATTTCTATCATTCTTTTCTATTTATTGGAACACAAGTTTATCTGTGAATCCAAAGAAAATCAGGCATAGACATTTCCCTTAAGTGACATTTTGTATATCTTTTGACAGTTCTTTAAGGGAAGTGGGATTAGAAGGATTATATTATTTATTCCCCCTCCCCACTTCCCAGGTAATAAATAAATAAATTGCATAGCTTCTATCTTAGATAGTTCTGTCAAGAATGAGAAGGATTCTCACATGGGGATTCATCAGAATGTGCAGGCTCTATAGCCATCTGATTACAGTAGCTGAAGCAATCCCTCTAATGCTACTACTTGCAGATTCTTTTTTATGCCTAGAAGTCTACCCAGTGCATTATATGAATTAATCTATTCAAAGGCTACTCACTTAACCGTTTCCCACTTAGATATCTTCAGTGCCTTACTATCTAGGTATTTCATTTATGAACAGAAAGTAGATACACGTTTAGCTAGATCTTGAATGATATATCAAAGTTATTAAAGATAAAGTAACCATAAGTCTTAACTTTCCCAGAAAGATTCTGCTATATGCTTGTCAACCTGATATAATTATTAATAATAGCACTACTTTTTATTTTCCAAAGTGTCTCAGTTTGGACAATAAATTATATGGTCACTATCCTTATAGACCTACTGGTGTTTCAGCACTTCTGAAACACTTCTTAAGCAGTGAGAAAGGCTTCATATATCATGACTTGACTAATTCACAGTCTTTCTTTCTGGTCTAATTCCAAAGAGTCCTACTCATATATTTTTGCACCTTATTACAAAATTAGTAAATCTGAATTAAAATCTGATCATGCCACTCTTCTGCTGATAAAGTGTAAAAGGCTCCACAAAATCTACAGGATGAAAGTTAAATCTCTTCTCTGCATGAAAGATATAAATAATCTGATAATATCAAAATGTTTCCTGCTCTTTTCTTAATACTTACCCGTACATACACTGAACTCTAGACCTGTTAAGTTTCTTGTGATTTGTCAAGCATGCCTCTTTCTGATGCTGCTGTGATTTTGCTCTTGCTGATCCCTATATCTGAAATTGACTTCAGTTCTTATTTGTCTACATTCTTTCTCATTTTCATCTTTCTCATTCTCATCAACCTAGCTATAAGAGCGTCTTTTTTTGTCCTGAGTCAAGCACCTCCTCCTCTTTAAACATAATGGCATCATGTACATATTTCTAAGTCTAGTGCTTGTAATGGGCTCTTCCCTGATAGCTCAGTTGGTAAAGAATCTGCCTGCAATGCAGGAGACCCCGGTTCGATTCCTGAGTCAGGAAGATCTTCTGGAGAAGGGATAGTTACCCACTCCACTATTCTTGGGCTTCCCTGGCTCAGCTGGTAAAGAATCTGCCTGCAATACGGCAGACTTGGGTTCGATCCCTGGGTTGGGAAGATCCCCTTGAGAAAGGAAAGGCTACCCACTCCAGTATTCTGGCCTGTAGAATTCCATGGACTGTATGGCCCATGGGGTCGAAAGAGTTGGTTGCGACTGAGCGACTTCCACTCACTCACTCAGTACTTATAATATCCTTGAACTTAAAACTTACACTTCTGTTTTTCATTCACAATGGGCAACTTGAAGGACTATATATTACTGTTAGTGTTTTACTTTGCCTGAAATCACTGATATCTTTGACATACCAAATACTTAATAAACAGTTCCAAAGAGTGAATAATTCTCTTTCTCTATTCCACTGATGGAGTTTACCATCTGCTCTGCAGGTGGGCTGCATTTCCAAGCAGCAGGACTCCCAAGATGGTGAAAGCCAGGGGTCTCTGTTGGCTTCACACGTTACCGGCTGGGCTTCCATCCGAAGGAGTTGGGTTTCCTAGCAGCACTAGTTCCAGGCAGTAGATGTTCCCTGTGCTACATTTCCGGAACTGCATCACCAGGCAGGAATTTAGGTCTGACTCTTCTCTGTTCTGGAGAAGGCAATGGCACCCCACTCCAGTACTCTTGCCTGGAAAATCCCATGGATGGAGGAGCCTGGTGGGCTACAGTCCATGGGGTCGCGAAGAGTCGGACACGACTGAGGGACTTCATTTTCACTTTTCACTTTCGTGCATTGGAGAAGGAAATGGCAACTCACTCCAGTGTTCTTGCCTGGAGAATCCCAGGGACAGCGGAGCCTGGTGGGCTTCCGTCTATGGGGTCGCACAGAGTCGGACACGACTGAAGCGACTTAGCAGCAGCAGCAGCTTCTCTGTTCACTCCACGTTACTGAGGGAATCATTAGTATATTTTCCTCTGCTAACTAACATGCTTAGATTCAGTGGGTTGCCTCTTCTGATTTGAGGTGGTGAGACAAATATGTCTGCAATGACCAAAAGATAATTATTGAAAGTTAAGAAATAAGGGGATGATATTACACAGATGTATCGAATTGTTTCTTTTAATATGAACTGAAATATTAATAGAAATAGTTTATATACAGAAATAATAGAAATTTTCTTGCAAAATTTCATGAAAATATGATTTGTTGTTTTTGGAGTTGGAAAAACATTTAAAAAACAAATAAATTGCTTAGGTTTTTGATACTTCTGGGCCTTGTTGGGGGATAAAAAACTTGTGAAAGTCTTCAGTCAGTTTTTCTCTTCTCTGTTGATTTTTCTAAGTGAACTTGCAGTACCAGCTCTAACTGTATTTTACACACTCCAATTTTAAATTAAAAAAAAAAATTCTTCAAAAGTCACAAAGCAGTCAGATCTTATAGACTGGAAGGTATGTTTTGAGGTGTGTTGGAGTATATATAGTATATACGTAATTCCTAGCTTCTTAGTCATCCAAGATAAAAACCAAAATCAAACATCCTTCTCTCTTGGTTAAAAATATTTTTGTCTGTAATAGGAAACTTACAGCTAGAACGTGGTTGGTAAACCTGTAAACATTCAGATGGGGAAGCTAAGTGCTATCAGAGTAAAATTTACAGTAGGCTGCCCAGCTATGTATAGCGTTAGCTCACTGTCTCATCTCTGTAACATTGAACTATTGGCGTACCCAAAGGAGAAAAGAAAACATTCTCACAACTGTCAGAGTCCATGACTATATAAGTAGGGAAATAATTAAAAACCACTTTTCAAACTGCCAATAAGAAGGCACTTAGGAATTTTTAGCTTCCTCCTCATCAACCCCCTTTTCAGACAATTATTTTCTTAATGGATGTCAAAGCAAATAGTTAAGGGCTGGATAATGGTCATGTTGTAATGATTAACTTTCAGTTTATATATTTTGATATTTAAATAAACAAGTTATTAAGAAACACTAAGTATATTTAAAATTTTTATAACCATATGATTGTAGTTTATTTTGTAATACTTATCATTTTCTTCAAAGAATTTATACCTATCCAAAAATATCATCAATCTTATTTTCTCAGTAGACGAGGAACTTAAGTAAAAATAAACAATCTGAAAAAATATGAAGTAGGGAGCACAGAGGAGACAGAAAATTTATTAATATCCTCAAACTGATTCAAGGCTGCCTTTAGCTATCACTTGTAAGTTTGAGTGCCACACTTTGCTTTTGAAAAACTAACAGCAGATGCTGAAAGTGCTAAAAATAAGAGATTATTACATTTAATCTACAAGAATCGGTGCTAATGCTGCAGGCCTGATTCTTCCATTGTTCTTCAAATCATAGGCTTGGTATCTACACTAGAACCTGGGAATTATTGTTTAATTATTTATAGGGCCTACATGGGGCTCATTGTTAAAATGGCTCATTATGTTGACCTCGCAAACAAAGGATAAAATCGCAGTGACCCTTGAGACTTTGCAAATTTCCCAAACGACGTTCTGTTTTCCTGCTGGTGCCTACCTTCTCAAGGCTACAAGACCACCAGATTTCAGACCTCCGGCTACATGACTGCAGGACTCAGCTACCCACTAAAAATTAACCATCCCTTCAGAGAATTTTTCATTGGCCAGAATATAAGAAAGACACTGTCAGAAAGGGAGGTTGCTGGTTCTTCTCAAGGGCTAGTCACCCTCTCGATTTCCCTCTAATAAATTTCCTTTTCTTGCCTGACTGCCCAGCTCACTCTCTTTTTCTCCACACTTGCCTTACAATTATATTCTCTAGCCTTGACATAACACTGACATTAGTGTAACTAACTTGTTTTTCTTCTATTGACCAACGCCAGCAAAATGTCCTTAAACTAATGTAAAACAGAGTGTATGATTATATGCTCACATCTATAATAATGATTCTGGTGTTTATCAAGTTAACTTGATTTTTCTAAAACTTTATGGAAATTTCCAAACTTTCTCTTTCTTGAACTAATTAAGTAGCATGATACATTATTGCAAGTTATTATGAGTATGTGGAATTAGTATGTTCTATTCCTCTGTGATTTAAATTCCTAATATTATGAGACAGTATCTGAATTTACACTGATGTATAATAAATCCTTGGCATATTAACATCTTTCATGTTTGACAAGTTATTCTTGTTGCCAGAACTATTATTGAAGTGGTAGGAAAAATGTGAATCAAACTTTTTGAAGCCTTTTCTAGGCAGACATTTATTACATATACTTTGGAACTACATTGTATAAGTTTCATAAATGCAACTTTCATAAGTCATACTAAAGTTATGACACAATTTTTTTCTATGAGAAACTTACCACTTTCAAACAGTTATCTTTGATTGTTGTGCATGAGTCTTCTGGACATATTTCAAATTTAAAAAAAAATACAGTTTTATGTATTTGCATATTGTTCCAACTTATTTTTCAAAGTAATCATGCTATATAGTATTATGTAAATTAGCTATAGAGAGACATGTTTGAACATCTTATTCATCTCTGGGATTGTAATATATAACATATACTTTGCAAATATACACGCTCAATAATAATTTGTTAAATGCGTGATGGCTTGAAGGAACATGATTTTTAATTTGTATATAGCAGAGAAGCACAACAATTAAATAGTTTGATAACATTTTTGTGAGAATTTTGTAAGGTTGGAATTGTAGGGGAAAATCAGTGGGAGGAAGACATCAAGGAAGCTCTTGAAATAATGTAAATGCTAGATGAAGAGAATCTAGATTAGTGAGGTTGTCCAGAAATGAATATGAATTCCCAAAATATGGCAAGGGACTGTCAAGGAATTGGACAGGAAAACCAAAAATAAGTCTATTAAATGTAAATTAAATATAACAAAAGATTGGCAATTGGTATTCCTTTTCTACTCTATGGTAAATCTGAAGAGTATGGAATGTTTCTTGCCTGGAAAATTCCATGGACAGAGGAGCCTGGCTGGCTACAATCCATGGGGTCGCAAAGAGTCAGACATGACTGAATGACTGAGCGTGCGTGACTATATGCACGTGGAAATTTTCTCCATCACCCAAATTATAAACTGTTTCAGTGCAAGGACTTTGTTTTCCCATATCTATTATCATGCATGTCTTATAATAGTTTCTCACTTATTTTTCAATAAATATATGAATGTAAAATTAAAAAAATATATAGAATGTCTCAGGGACAAGAATAGAACTCAGAACAATTATGTTTTAATGTTTGAGAAAATCCTTGAAAAAGCAGAAAAGCACCACTTATATAGGCACAAGGCTTCTATGCCAACAGTGTTAAAAATAGCTTTGTTTATGTACTTCAAAATGTTCAGCAATCAGTATCCAGTGATGGTGGAGCCATTCTTCCTCATTCCTGCTTGGCACATATCTTATACCTGTGGAGTTATGAGAGAAAAATCAACATTCCATTTTAATTAGCAGCTGAATGTAATTGTTTTAAGGAAACTCAGAATGTTGCACTGTTCCTGCATTTTGAAAATTGCTCATACCTGAATGAGAACAACAAGTAGACATGAAAGGTCCTTATACAATCCTCAGCTGATTAATTGACTTAGAGTTTGAGACAGCTGTGTAGGCAAACCGTTTTGCATCTGAATATAGCATTTTATGAGACTACATATTTTTGGTAAATAAACCTGAAGAAAAGCTACACCTGTGCTCTGAGAATGTTGTCAAGATTCTTAGATGGCAGTTCATTTTGATTAAAATGTATCATCACAAACTTGAGACGGATTGTTGCCTTGACATTGTCCCATGTGTTTGGGAAGCATAAAATGCTCAAATCAAGTGTTCACCAAGTCTTGAAAATGATAATGACAGAAAAGAAGCATCACAAAATTTTGGAAGAAAGATAGGAAGATATTTTGTTGAAAAAAAAAATTCAGTACACAGAGTAAAAATGAAAGTTTTGTAGTATTGTGAGGTTGTTAAATTAACATTTGTTCAGTAGAGCCTCAAAGTCTCTGCAGTTCAACAAAAGACCACAAGAAATTGAAGCAGAGAAGTTTATTACAGGTCCTGGAGGAGGTACACACCACACAGTCTGAAGGGTCACACATAGAGAGAGTGTAGCAGGACCTGTGGATTTTATTAAGGTCTGTGAGTAGAGTGATTTGGGGTTCCTAGGCTAAGGCTGGATTCATCAGTACAAACCAAAGATCAGGTTTTGCTAAGCTACCATGGGACATACAATAGGAAGACCCTGGGAAATGGAGGAGATTGCTTATCACAAGGACTACTGTGTGAGTCCTGTTAGGAAGTTACATTAATTGTGACTGTGGGCTGTTATCTGGAGGATGTGCTTGAGGTGGAGACTAGTGTCACTTCAAGGGTCCTGCCAGACGTCTCGTCCACACTAAATGGGTGTACTGAGGCAACAACATTATGAAATAATTTAGGTAAACTCTCATAAGTAGGCTTAAGCAAGTAGGTTGAAAGGGGGCAAAGTGATGTGGTTCTAGAAAGTATGCCTGGGTTCAGGAGTTAACTAGGTTCAGACACCCCCAATGCATTACTTTCCCTTGTGACCTTGACCAAGTTCATTTATCTTTTCTCTAAACTTTTGCTTTTTATCACTAGTACCATAAATATGCTCACTGTGAAGATTTTATATTAAATAAAACAATGTGTTAAGTCTCTGACTTACTGTGGTCCAAGTATGCCTAACATAATCTAAGCCCCTTAAAAGCATAGAGATTTTTTAAGCTAGTTATAGAAGTGGAACCCAGATTCAAAATGTGAGAGGGATTTATGTGAAGGAGGCTCTCCATCGGTGGCTTTGATCAGGAGGATGCTGTAAAGTAAGGACCTAGGAGCGGAGAACAGTCCCTGATTAGAGAAAATAGAGACTTTAATGCTAAAATAACAAATAATTGAATTTTGCCAATAATAGAAATAGGCATGGAAGTGAATTCTTGCACAGAGCATAGCCCTGCTGACACCTTGATTTCAGTTTGATAGACAGAGGCAGAAAAACTAGTCAAGCCTGCCTGTATATCTGACTGCCATGCTATGAGATAACAAATAGGTCTTGTTTTAAACATCTACCTGTGGTAATTTGTCATGAATCAAGAGAAAACTAACATACCTTTTATAAGTTTCTATTATTGTTAAATTCTCATCTTGTCTATATTTATCTTTAGATAATCATTTTTCTCTAAACTTTGAAGATGTCATTTCATTTTGTGTTTTGCTTTTTTGCATGAACGGGTTTGTTTGTTTGCCTTCTGTAGAGGCTGAGTTTGGAATTTTTTTTTTTTTGGTGATAAGTGTATGATTTTTGTTGACATGATCTTTGACTGGTAGTCATATAGGCTCAAACACATTCTAGGGGCAAAAAATAAAATCTATATTTTCTTACTTTCTTCCCCAACATCTTATCATTTTGGTGTCCTCTTTTACAATCTCATGTCCATCCTTATGCTGTTCATTGTGGTTATTGTCACTTTCACGGTTTTTTTTTAATTTATTTTTTAAATCTGTGTACAGGATTATTAAAATGATTTACTTTCCAATTGTAATTTTCCCTTTCCTGATTCTTCTATTTAGAGAAGATCTTTCAATATTTCCTTTATGACTGGCTTAGTGTTGCTGCATTGGTTTAGTTTTTGCTTGTCTGAGAAATTCTTTCCCTCTCCTTCTATTCTAAATGATAATCTTGCTGGGTAGAGTGTCTTAGGTTGCATATTTTTCAATTTTATGACTTTGAATATATCTTTATACTGCCTTCTGACCTGCAGCATTTCTGTAGGGAAATAAGCAGATAGACTTCTAGGGATTCCCTTGTGCTTAACTCTCTGTTTTTCTTTTGCTACCTTTAGAATCTTGTTTGCCTGTAAGTTTTGCCATTTTTATTATAACATGTCTTAGTGTAGGTCTATTTGGGTTTATCTTGTTTGGAACCCTTTGTGCTTCCTTGGGAATCCATGCAAGCAATGTTCTGCCCTCTGTGAGTGTGAGCACAGGGAAAAAATGCTACAGTATGGGTCCTGTCTCTCCCCTTGTGCATCCCCATGAAAATGGCAATTGGTCTCTAAGGCTGTCCAGTCTTCCTCTGCATACACCCTCAGTTGCAGTCATACTTCAGCTTGGGAATTTCTCTGTCACAACGTATCTAAATAGCTGTATTGTCTCTAAATGCTGACTTTACAAAGGAAGGGGAGTTTTCAAATTGAACTTAGTTTCATGCTCATTTCCAGGGTTTTGTTTATTATTCATTATCCAGGCAAAATAAATGAAGTATCAGATCACTAGCAATTGGTAGGTGTCCATAAGGCAGCTCCATCTTTCCTGCCATATGCATCTAAAAATCTGTGGTATTATATTTACTTTTGATATCGGAGGACATCATGTGTTTTTTGGCATCTCTGGGATAATTTTATGAAAACTATTTTCCTAAATATTGTTTCAATAATTTTATATTGTTTCCACATGGAGAGTTTTTCAAGACACCCAGTTTTCTGAGAAGATATATAAGTTGAAAATATCTTGAATATGATTTAATTGGTAAGGTAGGTGATGCAGAAGCAATGAAGACAGTAAACATAATGAATAGCAGTCACATTTGCATTTTTAAGTTATTCTTTCAGTAGTGTGGGGAGTAAACTGAAAGATGTAGGACACTAAGGTGAGAATGAAAACCTCAGCTAGAAAAACAGTATTATAGACAGAAAAGAAAGGAAGATATAAGAGAATCTTGAGTGCTAAACTCAGCAAGAATTTGTAAATTGTTGGACTTAAAGAGAAAAGGAGGTGGTTAGATTTTAAATAATTTCTTACTTGTATTAAAAGTTTGATAGATTTTCTTCTAACCAACACAAAAAAGATTCAGAGAGAGGTAGACTGAGGGATAGTAGTGGCACAGAAGTAACTATTTTAATAGGAATGTTTTGATATCAGTTGCATGGAGACAGAACAGTTCCACTAGATATTGGCATTGCTGATTTAAAATTCAAAAGAGATTACAGCCAGAGATATATGTATTAAAAAAAAAAGACTATTAACAAAAGAAAAACTTAGCCTTATAACTGGGTGATACTAAACAGGCAGAGTTTATAGCAAACAGAGAAGAGGGAAACCATGGGTCAGATCAGTTAATTGTCATATTGCAGAACAGGGATTAGACTTGGGGAAAATGACAACTTTCAATAATATGCTCATTTCATTTCTGCCTACCAGTTTCTCTTTTCTAAATGCCACTTATAATGGAGAAAAGCCTAATTCCCTACATTGCTACGTCATTTGTTGTTGTTGTTCAGTCACTCAGTTGTATCTAACTCTTTGTGACTTAAGGGACTGCAGCATGTCAGGCTTCCCTGTTTTTCACCATCTCCCAGAGCTTGCTCAAACTCATGTCCATTGAGTCAGTGATGCCATCCAATCATCTCATCCTCTGTCATCCCCTTCTCCTCCTGCCTTCAATCTTTCCCAGGATCAGGGTCTTTTCTAATGAGTCAGCTCTTTGCATCAGGTGGCCAAAGTATTGAAGCTTCAGCTTCAGCATCAGTCCTTCCAATGAGTATTCAGGGTTGATTTCCTTTAGGATTGACTGATTGGATCTCTTTGTATTCCAAGGGACTCTCAAGAGTCTTCCCCAACACCACATATCAAAATATCACTTCTTTTGGTGCTCAGCCTTCTTTATGATCCAAATCTCACATCCATACATAACTACTTGAAAAAACCATAGATTGAACTATAATGACCTATGTTGGCAAAGTAATATCTCTGTTTTTTAACATGCTGTCTCTGTTTTTCATAGTTTTTCTTCCAAAGAGAAAGTGCATTTTAATTTCATGGCTGCAGGCACCATCCTCAGTGATTGCAGAACCAAAGGAAACAAAGCCTGTCACTGTTTCCATTGTTTCCCCTTCTATTTGCCATGAAGTGATGGGGCTGGATGCCATGGTCTGTGTTTTTGAATGTTAAGTTTTAAGCTAGCTTTTTCACTCTCCTTTTTCACCTTCATCAAGAGGCTCTTTGGTTCCTCTTCCCTTTCTTCCATCGGAGAAGGCAACGGCAACCCACTCCAGTACTCTTGCCTGGAAAATCCCATGGACAGAGGAGCCTGGTAGGCTGCCGTCTGTGGGGTCACACATAGTCAGACATGACTGAAGCGACTTAGCAGCAGCAGCAGCAGCCCTTTCTTCAATAAAACAGTGTCATCTATGTATCTGAGGTTATTGATATATCTCCCAGCAATCTTGATTCCAACTTGTGCTTCATCCAGCCTGGCATTTGCATGTGTACTCTGCATATAAGTTAAATAAGCAGTGTGAAAATATACAGCCTTGATGTACTCCTTTCCCAGTTTAGAACCTGTCCAATGGCCCATGTCCAATATTAACTCTTCCTTCTTGACCTACACACGGGTTTCTCAGGAGGCAGGTGAGATGTTCTGATATTCCCATCTCTTGAAGAATTTTCTACAGTTTGCTGTGATCCATACAGTCAAAGGCTTTAGCATAGTCAATGAAGCAGAAGTAGATGATTTTTCTGGAATTTTCTTGCATTTTCTATGATCCAATGGATATTGGCAATTTGATCTCTTTTCCCTCTGCCCTTATTAAATCCAGCTTGAACATCTGAAATTCTAGGTTCATGTACCCTTGAAGCCTTGCTTGGAGAATTTTGAGCATTAGTTTCCTAGCATGTGAAAAGATTGCAGTTGAGCATTAGCTTGAACATTCTTTGGAATTGCCCTTATTTGTGATTGGAATGAAAACTGACTTTTTCCAGTCCTGTGGCCACTGTTGAGTTTTCCAAATTTTCCTGCATACTGCGTGTACCACTTTAACAGTGTCATCTTTTAGGATTTGAAATGGCTCAGCTATAATTCCATCACCTCCATTAGATTTGTTTGTAGTGATGCTTCCTAAGGCCCACTTGACTTCATACTTCAGGATGTCTGGCCCGAGGTGAGGGATCACACCATTTTAGTTATCTGGGTCATTAAAAAAAATTTTTTTTTTTCATATAGTTAGGTCCATACTGTTTCTGTCCTTTATTTTACCCATCTTTGCATGAAATGTTCCCGTGGTATCTCTAAATTTCTTGAAAAGATCTCTAGTGTTTTCCATTGTATTGTTTTCCTCTATTTCTTTGCATTGATCACTTAGGAAGCCTTTCTTATCCCTCCTTGCTATTCTTTGGAACTCTGCATTCAGATGGCTATATCTCTCCTTTTCTCCTTTGCCTTTAGCTTCTCTTTTTTTCTCAGCAATTTGTAAGGCCTCCTAAGACAACCATTTTTCCTTTTTGCATTTCTTTTTCTTGGGGTTGGTTTTGGTCCCTGCCTCCTGTACAATATTCTGAACATCCATCCATAGTTCTTCAGGCACTCTGTCTATCAGATCTAATCCCTTGAATCTATTTGTCACTTCCACTATATAATTGTAAGGGATTTGATTTAGGTTATACCTGAATGGCCTAGTAGTTTTCCCTACTTTCTTTAATTTAAGTCTGATATTTGCAATAAGGAGTTTATGATCCGAGCCACACGCAGCTCCCAGTCTTGTTTTTGCTGACTATAAAGAGCTTCTCCATCTTTGGCTGCAAAGAATATAATCAATCTCATTTCAGTATTGACTGGTGATGTCCAAGTGTAGGGTCGTGTCTTGTATCATTCGAAGAGGGTGTTTGCTATGACCAGTGCATTCTCTTGGCAAAACTTTGTTAGCCTTTGCCCTGCTTCATTTTGTACTTCAAGGCCAAACTTGCCTGTTTCTCCACGTATCTCTTGACTTCCTACTTTTGTGTTCCAGTGCCCTGTGATGAAAAGTACATCTTTTTTTTGGTGTTAGTTCTAGAAGGTCTTGTAGGTCTTGATAGAACTGTTCAACTTCAGTTTCTTCAGCATTACTAGTTGGGGCGTAGACTTGGATTACTGTAATATTGAATGGTTTGCCTTGGAAATGAACAGAGATCGTTCTGTCATTTTTGAGATTGCACTCAAGTACTGTGTTTTATTAATTGAATAAAAACACATTCCACAATTTAATTTCAAAATATCACGGTACTTCCTTGGAAAAATATAAGGTTGTCGGTTTTAAAAGTTGCAACCTGATCTCCCTTAAGAACATTTTACACATAAATAATCTTTGGAAATGTATTCTACCTGATTACATAGATGCTCAGTTCTTTTTCTCACACTGAAATCAAATTGTACATTTCTGTGGACAGTTATATTTGATTTCAGTTATATACATGTGTGTATATATATATATGTTATGATATATATATATCATATATATATGTTATATATATGTTAGATATAACATATCTAGATTATGGCCAACCTAGATAGCATATTTAAAAGCAGAGACATTACTTTGCCAACAAAAGTCCGTCTAGTCAAGGCTATGGTTTTTCCAGTGGTCATGTATGGATGTGAGAGTTGGACGGTGAAGAAAGCTGAGCGCCGAAGAATTGATGCTTTTGAACTGTGATGTTGGAGAAGACTCTTGAGAGTCCCTTGGACTGCAAGGAGATCCAATCAATCCATCCTAAAAGAGATCAATCCTGGGTGTTCATTGGAAGGTCTGATGTTGAAGCTGAAACTCCAATACTTTGGCCACCTCATGCGAAGTGTTGACTCATTGGAAAAGACCCTAATGCTGGGTAGGATTGGGGGCGAAAGGAGAAGGGAACAACAGAGGATGAGATGGTTGGATGGCATCACCGACTCGATGGACATGGGTTTGGGTGGACTCTGGGAGTTGGTGATGGACAGAGAGGCCTGGCGTGCTGCAATTCATGGGGTCGCAAAGAGTCGGACACGACTGAGCGACTGAACTGAACTGAACTGATATATATATATATATATATATATAAACACCAAATATAGGATGTTTTTCATAGAAACACTTTGATTCCATGCTTGTTATGAGTTCTGTGATACAGAATTGCAGATTTTGCACAAGAAGCTGAATAATTCACCCAAGTGCTAAAAATACATTGAAAGCATTTTCTCCATCCATAATTCATTAGAAATAGTATTCAGAAAATACTGAAGCTACAAAATGAGGTAAATATTATAACATTATGTTAAAACTGTAGGTGACTTAATTCAGATATCAATATCAAGGATTTCTCTTGTAAATATGTTTTGTTTTTTTTTATGGTACACCTTATTTGCAATATTGCTTAGAGGATACTTTAATATAAAGGTGTAAAAGCTGCCTTCTGCTGTGGTCTCCAAATCTTCTTTGCGTGCACCCTTTGTGAAACCTTAACTATTCACGTATTTTCACAAAATAGCTTCCTCTACTTATCAGGTTCCAACTGAAGATATTTTATACTGATGAATGAAAGCTTCTTTCCTGAGTAACAATCCTCAACTCACCATGAACAGTGTGGTGAAGAAATACCTGTATGTATCACTTTAAACTAAGAACAGTTGAATTTACAAATGTTTTTTTACAAGACAAATCTTTTATTACTACATACTTTTTCAATATTTAATATGATTTGGTGGTATATTTCCGATGTGCTCTGAAGTTGGTTAGAGTTAATTTCTGTTTATTAACTACATTGAGTTTATCAAGGAGATCCTTGAGAGAAAGACGAGAGTGCAAGTTACGTATTTGATTCCAAGTGCACTGTTAGAGATATGTGCAAGTAAAACAGAACAGGAAAGGAGTCAATAAAGGGTGATTATCAAGTCAGTTACCACTAGGGAAAAAAACTCAATTCAGCTTTGAGATTCTGGGAAATAGTAAAAAACACGTCCTAAAGTTACAGAAGTAGAGAGCATGTGGGGATCTGTGTGTATCAGACAACTCTCCTTCTGTCATATGTTGAGACATGGCTTCCAAAAGAAATTTCAAATTCCTGCCCTTCCAGGTTGCCCTGCTCTATCTTGCTGTGCTCCTTCAACACTCAGTTGGAGAGTCTCAGGTTTTCTAATAATCCCCATGATTATGTAAGGGTGAATGATGAGATGATCTGGGCAAGGTGCTCTCAGTATTTCCTGTATGTGCATGCTTGCAAGTACATCTGTGCATCTCTTTTATTAAACAGTCACTCATTTTGAAATCTTATAAATCAAGAATGAAATCAATACTCTCAGTAACTGCTGTAACAAGTGAAAGAATACATCAAAACTATACCTTAATAAATAGACATAAAGTTTAAGAAGAAGAGGATGACAGAGGATGAGATGGTTGGAAGACCTCATCAACTCAATGGGTATGAGTTTGAGCAAACTCTGGGAGATAGTGAAGGACAGGGAAGCCTGGTGTGTTGCAGTCCATGGGGTTGCAAAGAGTCAGCAGACATGACTGAGGGACTGAACAACAATACTTGCATGGTTATGATATGCAGAAGTTTAGTTTTGTATATTAACCATGCTTTAGTACCAACTTTGCTGCCTGTTCTTCAGTCTAGAAATCACTATATAAATAACAGATCTGTAGGGCTTCCCTCGGAGAAGGCAATGGCAACCCGCTCCAGTGCTCTTGCCTGGAAAATCCCATGGATGGAGGAGCCTGGTAGGCTGCAGTCCATGGGGTCACGAAGAGTCAGACATGACTGAGCGACTTCACTTTCACTTTTCACTTTCATACATTGGAGAAGGAAATGGCAACCCACTCCAGTGTTCTTGCCTGGAGAATCCCAGGGACAGTGGAGCCTGGTGGGCTGCTGTCTATGGGGTCGCACAGAGTTGGACACGACTGAAGCGACTTAGCAGCAGCAGCAGCAGCAGGGCTTCCCTGATAGTTCAGTTGGTAAAGAATCTGCCTGCAATACAGCAGACTCCAGTTCAATTCCTGGATTGGGAAGATACACTGGAGTAGGGATAGGGTACCCACTCCAGTATTCTTGGATTTTCCTTGTGGCTAAGCTGGTAAAGTATCTACCTGAAATGTGGGAGATCTGGTTTCGATCCCTGGGTTGGGAATATCCCCTGGAGAAAGGAAAGGCTACCCACTCCAGTATTCTGGCCTGGAGAATTGTATAGTCCATGGGGTCCCAAAGAGTTGGGCATGACTGATTGACTTACACTTTTTTCACTTTCATCATAGCCAGTGACCAGTTTTCTTACTTCTTCCAAAGTCAGTTATTGGTCACTGTATACTTAGTCAGTTCATACACAAACAGCAAATCATATAGTGATACTGCCTCCTTGCATTTAGTGATAAACCCATGTGATTTTTTTTTAATAAAAGTGAGTAGTCAAAAGAAGGATTGGCCAACAAAGATGAAAGTGCAGCCAGAAACAAAGTGTGATAAAGCTGAAATTGAAGTTGGTATTGAACATAAATGAAGTTCATCAATGAAACAGATGACCATGAAAATATTGGCCCTACCATAGTTTAAGAGGCTCTAGATACAAGGATAGAGGAACTTAATAAAGGAAATAAATGAGAAGGTGCTTGTGTGAAAAAAGAGAAGACATAACAGAGGAAGGGATGCCAATAGAAAACTTCACATTAAAGTAATTCTTGGAGATATTTCTTGACATTCAAAGTGGAAAGAATAAAATGTTGGAAGCTAATCGAAAGTTAGGAAGAATATAATAATTCACCAAGACATAGAAAAGATGTTCACGTTTATCACAAGTTATACAATGAAAAGGAGGCAAGCACTCCTCAAATTATTCTTAATAGGTTTTTACAAAGAAATAAAATTTTAATAATAAATGTTTCTAATATTTGAAATTGCAATGTATAAGATAGATATTGGGGCTTTCCTGGTAAATACTGGTGGCTCAGCAGTAAAGAATCTGCCTGACAATGCCAGAGATGTGGGTTCAATCCCCAGATTGGGAAGATCACTTGGAGAAGGAGATGTCAAACCACTCCAGTATTCTTGCCTGGAAAAGCCTGGTGAACTACAGTCCATCAGGTCATAGAAAAATCAGACATGACTTAGTGACTAAACAAAATACATATTATTTTTACTATTTTTATTTTCCTATATGTGTATAACTGACAATAAAATAGTTTTTAATGTATTGACAAACAATTTCAAAGTTCATGAAATGACTATGAAATTTTCCATTTACTATTAAGGTCTCTTCACTTGACTTAACTTTGTAACATTATTTTTGTGGTATTACACTAACATCCAGCAATGTGCCAGTGTCTGTGTGCATGCTAAGCCACTTCAGTCGTGTCTGACTCTGTGGATTGTACCCTACTAGGCTCCTCCATCCATGACATTTTCCAGGCAAGAATACTGGAGTGATTACCATTTCCTACTACAGGGGACCTTCTCGACCCAGGGATAGAGACTGTACCTCTTACATCTCCAGCATTGGCAGGTGGGTTCTACTACTAGTGTCACCTGGGAAGCCCAGCACAAGTGCTAAGTATCCATATGTTGCTATATGTTTGTGTTCTATACATATATCAATACTCATATATAAATGAATGTAAAGATAGATCTAATTATTTTCCATCTAAATAACTTTCAAACTCAAATCTCTTTTGTAAATAGTTTTTAATGGCTTCGTGTCTTGGGGGCTTCCCAAGTGGCACTGGTAGTAAAGAACCTGCCTGCCAATGCAGGAGACACAGGCTCAATCCATCCATTGGGAAGATCCCCTGGAGGAGAGCACAGCAACCTACTCCAGTATTCTTGCCTGGAGAATCCCATGGACAGAAGAGCCTGGCAGGCTATAGTCCATAGAGTTGTAAAGAGTCAGACACAACTGAAGCAGCTTAGCACACATGCATGCATTTTGTTATACATATATTTTCATGTCCATGTGAACATATAAGCATGTATTCAAATACATTATGGCTTGTATTTTTTTACTGGTAAAAATTCTACTACCCAAAATTTTCAGTAAATTCTTTGTTCTCATTGTTCAATTGCTAAGACATGTCAAACTTTTTGTGACCCCATGGAACTGTTGCCCTCCAGCTTCCTCTGTCAATGGGATTTCCCAGGGAAGAATACTGGAGTGAATTGCCATTTCCTTTTCCATGAAATCTTCTCAACCCAGGGTTCAAATCCCTGTCTCGTTCATTGGCAGGCAGATTCTTTACCACTGAGCCACCAGGGAAACCATTTTATATATAGTAGTATGTATATGTTAATTCCAAACTCCTAATTTCCACCCCTCCCTTTCCCCTTTAGTAACTGTATGCTTGTTTCTTAAGTCTATGAGTCTGTTTCTATGTGTAAACAAGTCCATTTGTATCATTATTTGGATTCCACATGTAAAAGATATCATATTGTATTTGTCTTTCTCTGTCTGGCTTATTTCACTTAGTATGATAATGTGTAGGTCTATCAGTGTTGCTACAAATGGCACCTTTCATTATTTTTATGGCTAAATAATATTCCATTGAATATATGTACCATATGTTCTTCCTCCATTCCTCTGTTGATGAACATTTAGATGGCTTCCATGTGTTGGCTATTGTATACAGTGTTACAATAAACATTGGGGTGCACGTATCTTTTTGAATTATGACTTTCTCTGGGTATATGCTTAGGAGAGTGATTTCCATACAAATTTAAAAGTTTTTTCCTCTAGTTCTGGAAAAATATGCCACTGATAATTTAAGGGATTGCATTGAAGCTGTAAATTGCTTTGGGTAGTATAGTAATTTTGACAATATAGATGCTTCCAATCTAAAAACATGGTCTTTCCATCTGTTTATATCATGTTCAGTTTCTTTCATCAGTGTCATAGGGCTTTCAGAGTACAGATATTTTGCCTCCCTAGATAGCTTTTATTGTTGTTCAGTTCTCAGTCATGTCCGACTCTTTGTGACCTCATGGACTGCAGCACGGCAGCCTTCCTTGTCCTTCACTATTTCTCGGAGGATGCTCAAACTCATTTCCATTGAGTTGGTAATGCCATCCAACCATCTCATCCTGTTGTCCCCTTCTCCTCCTGCCTTCAATCTTCCCAGCATCAGGGTCTTTTCTAATGAGTCTGTTCTTTGCATCATGTGATCAAAGCACTGGCGCTTAAGCTTCAGCATCAGTCCTTCCAATGAATATTCAGGAGTGATTTGCTTTAGGGTTGACTGGTTTGATCTCCTTGCAGTACAGGGACTCTCAAGAGTCTTCTCCAACACCACAGTTCAAAAGCATCAATTCTTCAGAACGCAGCCTTCTTTATAGTCCAACTCTCACATCCATACATGATTACTGGAAAAACCCTAGCTATGACTATATGGACCTTTGTTGGCAAAGTGATGTATCTGCATTTTAATACACTGTCTAGGTTGGTCATAATTTTTCTTCCAAGGAGCAAGTGTCTTTCAATTTTATGGCTGTAGTCACCATCTGCAGTGATTTTGGAGCCCAAGAAAATAAAGACTGTCACTGTTTGTATTTTTTTTTTTCCATCTACTTGCCATGAAGTGATGCGACTGGATGCCATGATATTAGTTTTTTGAAAGTTGAGTTTTAACCCAAATTTTCACTCTCCTCTTTCACCTTCATCAAGAGGCTCTTTAGTTCCTCTTTGCTTTCTACCATTACAGTGGTGTTATTTCCATATCTGATATGCAGATAGATTTATTCTAGGAATTTTATTCTTTTTTGATGAGATGATAAATGCGATGGTTTCATTAAATTCTCTTTTTGATCTTTTGTTGTTAGTGTGTTAGGAATGCAAGAGGTTTTGTGTATTACTTTTGTATCCTGTGACTTTACTGAATTCATTGATGAGTTCTAGTAGTTTTTTCAGAGCATCTTTAGGATTTTCTGTGTATAGTATCATGTCATCTGAAAATAGTGACAGTTTTACTTTTTCTTTAATTTGGCTTCCTTTTATTTCTTTTCCTTCTCTTATTGCCATGGCTAAGGATTCCCAAAACTACCTTGAATAAAAGTGATGAAAGTGGATATGCATGGCTTTTTTCTTATCTTAGAGGAAATGCTTTCAGCTTTTTACCATTGAGTATGACATTAGCTATGGGCTTGTCATAAATGGTCTTTATTATGTTATATTCCCATTATTCCCAAATTCTGGAGAGTTTGTATTATAAACGAGTTGTATTTTTGTCAAAAACTTTTCTGTGTCTATTGAAATGATCATATGGTTTTTATTTTTCAATTTTTTAATGTGGTGTGTCACACAGATTGACTCATGGATATTGAAAAATCCTTGCATTCCTGGGGTAAATCCTACTTGTTTAGGATGTATGATCCTTTTAATGTATTGTTAGATTTGGTTTTCTTATATTTTGTTGAAGATTCTTTGTCTATATTTATAGTGTATAGGCCTGTAATTTTCTTTTTCTGTGATACAATTGTTTTGGTATCACGGTGATGGTGGCCTCATAGAATTAGTTTGGAAGTGTGCTTTTCTCTGCAATATTTTGGAATAGTTTTAGAAGGATAGGCATTAATTATTTTCTAAATGTTTTATGGAATTTGCCTGTGATGCTAACTGGTCCTGGACTTTTGGTTTGTAGGAAGATTTTTAGTTTCAATTTCAGTTTTGTGATTGGTCTGTTAATATTTTTTGATTCTTCCTGGTTCAGTCTTGGAAGATTGTACTTCTCTAAGAATTATTCTATTTCTTTTTCTTCTGCTGCTGCTACTAAGTCGCTTCAGTCATGTCCGACTCTGTGCGACCCCATAGATGGCAGCCCACCAGGCTCCCCTGTCCTTGGGATTCTCCAGGCAAGAACACTGGAGTGGGTCGCCATTTTCTTCTCCAATGCATAAAAGTGAAAGTGAAGTCTCTCAGTCATGTCCGACTCTTAGCAACCCCATGGACTGCAGCCTACCAGGCTTCTCCGTCCATGGGATTTTTCAGGCAGGAGTACTGGGGTGGGGTGCCATTGCCTTCTCCGCTATTTCTTCTAGATTGCCTATATTATTGGTATCTAGTTGCCAGTACTAGTCTCATATGATCCTTTGTATTTCTGCGTTGACTGTTGTAACTTCTCCATTTTCATTTCTATTTCTATTGATCTGAGCTCTCCCCCTTTCAGTCTTGCCAGAGATTGTTGTATTTTATAACAATTTTCAAAGACTCACCTTTTTATCACCTTGAATTTTTTTTTCTCTTCTATGAGTTTCTCCTCTTATGTTTTTATTTCATACTTTCTAATATATTTGACTGTTTTCATTGTTTAAGAAGTTTTTAAAAATTCCCTAAGGTGAATATGTTCAAACTACTGCACAGCTGCACTCATTTCACACACCAGCAAAGTGATGCTCAAAATTCTTCAGGCTAGGCTTCAACAGTACGTGAATTGAGAACTTCCAGATGTTCAAGTTGGGTTTAGAAAAGACAGAGGACCAGAGATCAGTTGCCAACATCCATAGGATCCTAGGAAAAGCAAGAGAATTCCAGAAAAAAACATATACTTCTGCTTCATTGACTATGATAAAGCCTTTGACTATGTGGATCACAACAATCCACAAATTTCTTGGGAAATTCTTCAAGAGATAGGAATATCAGACCATCTCACCTGGCTCCTGAGAAACCTGTATGCAGGTCAAGATGCAACAGTTAGAACGAGACATGGAAAAATGTACTGGTTCCAAATTGGGAAAGGAATATGTCAAGGCTGTATATTGCTACCCTGCTTATATAACTTATATGGAAAGCACATCATGCAAAGTGCCAGGCTGGATGAAGTACAAGCTGGAATCAAGATTGCTGGGAGGAATATCAATAACCTCAGATATGCAGATGGCACCAACCTTATGTCAGAAAGTGAGGACCTCTTGATGAAGGTGAAAGAGGAGAGTAAAAAAGCTGGCTTAAAGTTAAACATCTAAAAAATTAAGATCATGGCATCCAACCTCATCACTTCATGTCGAATAGATGGAGAAACAGTGGAAACAGTGATAGATTTTATTTTCTTGAGCTCCAAAATCACTGCAGATGGTGACTGCAGCCATGAAATTAAAAGACACTTGCTCCTTGGAAGAAAAACTATGATCAACCTAGACAGCATATTAAAAAGCAGAGACATTACTTTGCCAACAAAGGTCCGTCTAGTCAAAGCTATGGTTTTTCCAGTAGCCAAGTATGGATTTGAGAATTGAACCATAAAGAGGGCTGAGCGTTGAAGAATTGAAGCTTTTGTACTGTGGTGTTGAAGCCTCTGGTGACTCCCTTGGAATACAAGGAGATCCAACCAGTAAATCCTAAAGGAAATCAGTCCTGGATATTCATTGGAAGAACTGATACTGAAGCTGAAGCTCCTATTCTTTGGTTACCTGATGAGAAGAACTGACTCGTTGGAAAAGACCCTGATGCTGGGAAAGATGGAAAGCAGGAGGAGAAGAGGACGAAAAAGAACGAGATGGTTGGATGGCATCACCAACTCAATGGACATAAGTTTGAGCAAGCTCTGGGATATTGAGAAGGACCAGGAAGCCTGCTGTGCTGCAGTCCATGGGGTCACAAAGAGTCAGACATGACTGAGCAATGGCAACAGTGGTGGATACTTACCCTGAAAATTTTCATTATTTTTTTGTAATGTATTCATATTAAGCTATACAGTTTGCTTTCTTTAGCTGTGTTAAATTTTTTAATTTGTAATGTTTTTATTTAGTTAAAATATTTTCTAAAATCCAGTATGTTTTGTAACTCTATAGGTTACTTATGATTATAGTTTTAATTTTCAAACATATCATGAACTTCTTGGTATCTTTTGGATATGATTCCCAGTATATTTGCATTGAAGATAGAATACATACCAATATGTAAACCATTTATTTTACAATGCTTATCTTCCCATTTGTGTGATCTCCTTTCAAGAAACTTTCTTCACCAACACATCTGATCTTGGGCAACTAGTGACTGGTCACTGTAGATTTGTCCTTTTCTAGAGTTTCACAAGAATGGATTACAAGATACATATATGCTTTGTGTCTGACTTTTCTAGTTATTGAGTAGGAGTTTATCTGCCACAGGTTACTTAAATTCAGAAAAAAAATTGTTCTCCTTAATAATTTTGAATGTCTCCTTGATAACTTTAAAGTCTAAATTACATACACTATAAAATTAATTTTAAGAGTACAGACTAGTGTGTATTAACAATACTAACACTTATGTAACCAATTCACAATTAATAAAAATTTTTCATCACTTAACAATGCTCGTTTGCAGTAAATCTCCCCTTCCCTAGACACAGACATTGTGGGTCTGCTTTATGTCACTTGGCACCCCACTCCAGTACTCTTGCCTGGAAAATCCTATGGATGGTGGAGCCTGGTGGGCTGCAGTCCATGGTGTCACTAAGAGTCAGACACGACTGAGCGACCTCACTTTCACTTTTCACTTTCATGCATTGGAGAAGGAAATGGCCACCCATTCCAGTGTTCTTGCCTGGAGAATCCCAGGGACGGCAGAACCTGCTGAGCTGCCATCTAAGGGGTCGCACAGAGTCGGACACGACTGAGGTGACCTAGCAGTTTATGTCACTTTGAAGCAGTATTTATTGTTTTTCATTTCATTTACACTTCATTTCAAGTTAATTTGGGGGAATGATTTTTTTTTTTTAATGTGAGCATTCATTTGTTTAAATCCCATTGTCCAGAGACTATTTGGTCTTTGTTGAAGTAACTTGATATTTTGTCAAAAATCTATTCTTAAGTAAATATTCTATTCCATGTGATCTGCTGCTGCTGCTGCTAAGTCGCTTCAGTTGTGTCCGACTCTGTGCGACCCCATAGACCTGCCGTCTGGCAGCCCACCAGGCTCTGCCATCCCTGGGATTCTCCAGGCAAGAATACTGGAGTGGATTGCCATTTCCTTCTCCAGTGCATGAAAGGGAAAAGTGAAAGTGAAGTGGCTCAGTCATGTCCGACTCTTAGAGACCCCATGGACTGTAGCCTACCAGGCTTCTCCATCCATGGGATTTTCCAGGCAAGAGTACTGGAGTGGGGTGCCATTGCCTTCTCCCCAGGTGATCTATAAAACTATATTTACATTATATGAAACTCTCTTGAATGTTTCTTTCTCCCCAATCTTGAAACAAAGACCATTTAAAAAATAATTTATTGTTTTTACAATTGCAGATATTTTGCAGATGCTTTTTACCAGGTTGAGTGAGTTTCCTTTTTTGAGGTGATGGGATGGAAAATATTTAGCATTCAATTTTCTGGAAGTAGAGTGAAGACCATGATTTGTAGCATTTGCCAGTTTCCATGTTACCAATATGACAGTAATTGAAATGCAGAATTACTGAAAGTTTAAGAGTCAGCTCTTGGGCTAGCTCCTGCATAGCACTGATTCCTCGGTTACTGGAAACTTTTATTACTTTCACTAAATGCATCTATATTTAGAAATGGTACATCTTTTTAAAATAAGTTGACCTCTTCTTACTATGCAATATCACTCTTTATCTTTTCAGATAATCACTTGATTTTGTGAATCATTATCTCAGTCAGTTTTCTACAGTTCAGTTTTATTTCTACTTGTGTCTTTTGATTTCTGATATGCTAAACATGTGTAAAGCTTAAAGATATTGGGAGTATTTATTTATCAGATCACCTAAAATATGCAGAAGAAGAAGTGTGACCATTTATTCATTAATTTTCAGTATATGCCTTTTAATAACTAAAGAGTTATGACTATACATTTTCCTCTGATTATAGCTTTTACTGTTACCCATTTCTCATCATAAACCCATTAGCTTGTAAAGTTTAGTTTTTATTTCCTCTTTGGGAGAAAGTCCACACAGCAGCAAGATTAAAACCAGGGAATGTTGCCTGAGTATATTTATCCTTATTAAATTTGCTTTATGTTTTCCTTATGTCTACGTTGAACATTTTTCTACATTTTCCATAGTAAAGATCATTAGTTTACTCTGTACTATAGGAAACAGTGAGTGGTTTATACAGAGCTAGATGTATGATTGGCTCATTGATTACATCAAGTTTCCTTTATCCAAACATATTTATTTACTAGATTTGATTGATTCTGATTAAAGGAAATTGACATATTTCACCCTTATTATTTTTAAATCAAGACCAATGTGTATTTTTGACATATTTTGCTTAATATTTCCCTAGTATATTGTTTGATTTATTCAATTTTAAGATTTTTAGAGTGACTTCATGTCCATCTGAATTTCAAAAGTACCTCTTATACATTCAGCATGTATATAATTTCCAAAGAAATATGATTTACTTTGCAAATGTTTGTCAGACTACAGCCATGTTCTAATCTTAACTACATCCTCGAGTGTCTGTTCCCTTGAGAGTGTATTTTAATCCTTTGCAGGTGGTAAGGATTGCCAGCCAAGTTGTGGACTTATCATGTAGTTGATGCTCTAAAATATAATTGTGTTAAGGAGGAAGAAAGTATGTAATACATTATTATAATCTTTTTATAAAAATACTGTCAGGCACTTCTGGATACAAAATGTGCCTAATTCACCGTTTTATTTTCCTCTTTTCAATATTTCCTAATGTTTTGCTTTTCTCTAATTCTTCTTTCTTAATAATTTTGTTAATATTTTTCTTGATTTTCTATAGTTAGATCATCCTACCTCAAGTTGTTCTAGAAAATATTTTGAGTACAAGGACCTGTAAGCAAAATATTAAGTTAACGATCATTCTTTAAAGAGTAAAATTTTGTGGAAAACTCAATTTATTGCTTATTACACAATGGATCTCCTTCTCAAGAACATAACTCCCTATTTGCCAGGAATTTTAGAATAAAGCAAGATTTAATTTGACTGTATACACCTATCTAATAACACATAGTTTTAGATGAGAAATATTTGATTATCTTTTCTTGGTAAAGTATTAATTTGCTCAGATGTCAGGGTAATTTTGAAACAGAGATGGGAAGGAACTACTTGTCTTACCATACCTGATTCCCTATAGGGTCAGCAACACAACTAAAGTTGCCATTGCAGAAAATATTTTTAAAATGGCATTCTAAATTTTCTTGGTAATTGTTTGATTAAGCAAGTACAGTAATTATTCTTTTCTCTGCTGATAAGAGAAAAGGCTGTTTTTGATGGGGAGAAGAGATATAAAATATCCAATCTGCCACATTTATATGTTTATTCACTATGTTTTTTTAAGTTTACTTTTTACAACTTTCACTCAGAGGATTTTACACTGTGTTTGGTATTGGCAAAAGCTTGATAATTCCCCAGCAGGCATGGAAGTACAAAATAATACTTCCAACCTTTAAGACCAAGCACTTTGGTAAATACCACAGATGCCAAATTACTCTAGCAGGTGCTAAATTGCTACTAGTGTATCACCTTGGGATATGATGAAGATAAATGGAGTACTATGCATTTCTCCAGTACTCCACAATTACTGGAACACCTGTGCTAAATGATGTGGTGCTAATACACCATAAACATCCTCACAATGCACAGAGGACCTTCTAGTTTCACATTTCAACTTGCTAAGCAGGCCTTAATTTAATGTGGGTGTTTAAAATGTATCACCTATACCTGACATTGCAACTGTATAGTGACATATCAGTATCATATCACTAATAGCTGACTTGCTTCTCTCTCTATCTCTCTTTATACCCTTACCTTATTAATCTTAATATCTTCTTCTATACATTCTTATCTCATTTTTGCTATAAGAATATGTATGTTTTTCTTTGCTTCAAGTGAATCATCTTCACACCTTTGCTTTAATATCAGAGATCAATATCATTGTCAGCAACACTGGATGTCATTAGCACTAAAGTTCTAGCACCTCTGCTTTTTTAACAAATCACCTTTCACACATGTAAACCCTCATATGCAATACAGAAGTTTTAAAGATGACACTAACATGCTAAATGGAGATGTCTGCAAATATATGGCATCAGTTATGGACCTAAGTCTATTTTTACCAAATTAAACATTAAAAAACAAATAGCTATGTGTGTAAGTATCAATGAGTTTATGATAGCATCCATAGTTATTGTGAGTTAAGATTCTCCTAGTCCTGAGGGCAAGAGGAGAAGGAGGCGACAAGGGATGAGATGGTTGGATGGCATCACTGACTCAATGGACATGAGCTTGAGCAAACTCCAGGAGATAGTGAAGGACAGGGAAGCCTGGTGTACTGCAGTTCATGGGATTGCAAAGAGTTGGACATGACTTTGTGACTGAACAACAACGGTTCCTGTTACAGACTATTTTTAACAGCTTTATTGAGATGCAGTTCACATAACATATAGTTCAACATTTGAATGTATAGAATTTATATAATACAGTATTCATAATATATTTACAGGGTTGTATGGCTATTACCACAATCTGATTTTAGAGTAGTTTTGTCCCCTGGAAATGGAAATCCTCAACCTCCTAGCAGTTGCTTCCCATTCCCCCCACACACTAGCATCTCCTATCTAGGCAGTTACTAATCCATTATGTGTGTCTATAAATCTGCCTTTCCTTTCATTGTTTTAAAGATTTTATCTTTCTCTTCAACAGTTTTAACTTTATGAGCTTAAATGTGGATTTCTTTGTTTTGACACACTTCCAAATTTGAATTCATAAAATTTTGTAATTTATAGTCTTACATTTTGTTATGTTACAAAAGTGAAAAGTGAAAGTGAAAGTTGCTCAGTCATGTCTGACTCTTTGCGACCTCTCGGACTATGCAGTCCATGAAATTCTCCAGGCCAGAATACTGGAGTGGGTAGCCTTTCCCTTCTCCAGGGGTTCTTCCCAACCCAGGGCTCGAGCCCAGACCTCCCACATTGCAGGCGGATTCTTTACTGGCTGAGCTACAAGGGAAGCCCAAGAATATTGGGGTGGATAGCCTATCCCATTTCATGTTACAAAAACTATCTTCAATTATTATGTCTGCCCCACTTGCTCACTCTCTCTTTTAAACTACATCTGCTTTGCCACTATATGTGTATACCTTCACAGAGCTCATTTTAAATATATACATATATATATTTATTTACTTGGCAGCACAAGGTCTTAATTGTGGCATGTGGAATCTGTTAGGTGGGGGCATGCGGAATCTTTATTTGTGTCATGTGGGATCTAGCTTCCCAACCAGGGATTGAACCTAGGCCCCTTGCATTGGAAGCCTGGAGTGTTAGCCACTGGACAACCAGAAAGTCCCACTCATCTTATACATTGAGTCCCCATAGTACATTTTGTATAGATCCTGTAACAGTATTTTACAGCTCATGTTTCAGTCTTGAGATGTGTCTTATATCTAATATTCTGTCTGGATTAGGAGCAGTAGTGGGAAAAGCAAGGGAAATCCTGAGAAACTGTACATTTTGTGTAGCTCAGAGTCCAAACCATTTTTTTATGGATTTATTTGAATAACTTTCACAGTTTTCAACTTACTCTGAAATGATCACAAAGGGATCGCTAATGAATCTAGAGCATATTAAGCTCTTATCTCCAAAAGTATATATTTTGATTATTTATTTATTTATTTATTTTTGGATCTTGATTAGAAAATAAGAAGTGCTTGTGACTTTTCATAAAAAAATAAACATGCAGAAAGGCATGAAATACTTTATCATAATGACTTCCATTGCCTTTGAAATCTGAAGTAATTTTTGTTATGGATTCAGAAGTCATTTAGGCTTATCCAGGAAGTGATGATGCTTCAAAAATGATGATACAGAGTAGTGGCAAAGTTAAAAAAAATAAATAAATAACTTAAAAAGTATCATCCTGAATCCATAGATATGGACCCAACAGACTCTATATGGGCAACAATTAAAAAGTAACTTTTTAAATATTATTTTTAAAAATTTGCTAGTGAACTGTATATAGTACCTGAAACTTGCACTGTAAATTTGCCATTTGGAATGAAGAATGCTGAGATGGAAAGTTTATTATTATAAGAGTTTATTTTTCTTTATATACCTATAAGGACATAGAATAGTATGAAATCTTCATAAAAGTTTAATAGAATTTTGTTTGAATAAGGTATTTACTTGTATTTGCTTGAAGGCAAACACTCTTCTCTCTAGAAAATGAGTAATAAGGTCAGTGTCATAATCTCAAGTTTAAAACACTAGATAAAGAGGGCAGCTTACCCATCCACTTTTCCTCACCCATCTATTCACTCAACAGATGTTTACAGCAAGGCCTAATGACTAACATTTTAACAGCCAATCTATTATATGAAATTATTGGTTTGGGGATCATATAAAGGTCTATAAGCAAACAAGTAAGAGACTATGAGCTGAGCTGTCAGAACAAAACCAACAAAACTATCCTGCCTTGTATCATCATAGTGCTGCTTTTTTTATCTGAAGAAAAGTCCCATTAAAATTCTGAATGAATTTTAATGGTGTAATCATGCTAAAAAAAGACATGAGTCAAAATAACCACCTCAGAATGTTAAATATCTTTGACTAAAACAGTAATGAAGTGAAAATAAGTGGAGGATTCAATTCTAGCCTGGGATGTAAGCCCGAGATTTTAATAAGTGAATAATGAAAGTGTTTGCCTAATAATAATCAGTTCTTCCAATAAAAGGTTTGCTGTCAGTATATAATCATTTTGAGTAATTAAATTTCAATGAATTCAGTTGCTAACTCAGGCATATAGTTTGCATTATCAATATGGCCAGGAATCTCTCCTAGGTACCTTCCTTGAGCCATTTTCCTGGGTTAGATTAAAAGAATTTCTACACTAATTGTTACAGTTTCCTTCTGTAGAGGCTTGGCTCATTAGATCAGTTATTAACCAGGGTCTGCTACGAGAAGGGAAGAGGGTAGGAGCCAGGGCCTCGTGTGCCACACTGCCAAATCACAGATCCCGCCCAAATAGGGATACCTAGTTCTGTATCATGGCTCGGGATGAAATAAATACTGTCCTCTTATAATCTTCCTCTTCTCTCTACCAGGATCTCCTCAAGCTTTCACTTTCAGGGTAATTTAGTATTCTGTCTCTCCATGCCTCCCTTCTCTTCTCCTCTCCCTTTCTCTGTCTCTCTCTCATGCACACATCACTTTTTTCTCGTTACCTTTATAATTTAGCATAACTCTCAAATCATGACAAACCTAGACAGCATATTAAAAAGTAGAGAAATCACTTTACCAACAAAAGTCTGTATAGTCAAAACTCTGATTTTACCAAAATTCAGGTACAGATGTGAGAATCAGAGCATACAAAAAGCTGAGCGCCAAAGACTTGATGCTTTTGAATTGTGGTGCTGGAGAAGACTCTTGAGACCCTTGGACAGCCAGGAAATCAAACCAGTCAATCCTAAAGGAAATAAACCCTGAACATTCATTCATTGGAATGAATGAATGATGCTGAAGCTGAAGTTCTAATACTTTGGTGACTTGATGTGAAGAGCTGACTCACTGTAAAAGATTTTGATGCTGAGGAAGTTTGAAGGCAGGAAGATAAGGGGGCGACAGAGGATGAGACAGTTGGATACATCACTGACTCAGTGGACATGAGTTTGAGCAAACTCCAGGAGATAGTGAAGGACAGGGAATCCTGGTGTGCAGCAGTCCATGGAGTTGCAAAGAGTTGCAAAATTTGTTTTAGCAGAAATTGACTTCAGTTCAGTTCAATTCAGCTGATAAGTTGTGTTTGACTCTTTGCGACCTGATGGACTGTAGCACACCAGGCATAGTCAATAAAGCAGAAGTAGATGCTTTTCTGGACCACTCTGGCTTTTTTGATGATCCAGTGGATGTTGGCAATTTGATCTCTGGTTCCTCTCCCTTTTCTAAATCCAGCTTGAACATCTGGAAGTTCACAATTCATGTACTGTAGAAGTCGAGCTTGGAGAATTGTGAGCATTGCTTTGCTAGTGTGTAAGATGAGTGCAATTGTGCAGTAGATTGAGCATTCTTTGTCATTGCCTTTCTTTGCAATTGGAATGAAAACTGACCTTTTCCAGTCCTGTGGCCACAGATGAATTTTCAAAATTTTCTGGCATATTGAGTGCAGCACTTTCACAGCATCATCTTTTAGGACTTGAAATAGCTCAACTGAAATTCCATCAACTTGACTAGCTTTGTTCGTAGTGATACTTCCTAAGGCCCACTTGGTTTCACATTCCAGGATGTCTGGCTCTGGGTGAATGATCACACCATCATGGTTATCTGGGTCATGAAGATCTTTTTTGTACAGTTCTTCTGTGTATTCTTGCCATCTCTTCTTAATATCTTCTGCTTCTATTAGGTCAATACCATTTCTGTCCTTTATTGTGACCATCTTGCATGAAATGTTCCCTTGGTATTTCTAATTTTCTTGAAGAGACTTCTATTCTTTCCCATTCTATTGTTTTCCTCTATTACTTTGCACTGATCATTGAGAAAGGCTTTCTTATCTCTCCTTGCAACTCTGCATTCAAATGGGTATATCTTTCCTTTTCTTCTTTGCCTTTCCCTTCTCTTCTTCTCACAGCTCTTTGTAAGGACTCCTCAGACAACCATTTTGCCTTTTTGCATTTGTTTTTCTTGGGGATGGGCTTGATCCCTGCCTCCTGTACAATGTTATGAACCTCTGTCCATAGTCCTTCAAGCACTCTGTCTATCAGATCTAATACCTTGAATCTATTTCTCACTTCTACTGTATAATAGTAAGGGATTTGATTTAGGTCATACCTGAATGGTCTAGTGATTTTCCCTACTTTCTCCAATTTAAGTCTGAATTTGGCAATAAAGAGTTCATGCTGTGAGTGACAGTCGGCTCCTGGGCTTGATTTTGCTGACTGTATAGAGCTTCTCCATCTTTGGCTGCAAAGAATATAATCAATCTGATTTTGGTATTGACCATCTGGTGATGTCCATGTGTACAGTCTTTTCTTGTGTTGTTGGAAGAAGGTGTCTGCTATGACCAGTGCATTCTCTTGGCAAAACTCTATTAGCCTTTGCCCTGCTTCATTCTGTACTCCAAGGCCAAATTTGCCCGTTACTCCAGGTATTTCTTGATTTCCTACCTTTGCATTCCAGTCCCCTATAATGAAATTGACATCTTTTTTAGATGTTAATTCTAGATGGTTTTATAGGTCTTCATAGAACCATTCAGCTTCAGATTCTTCAGCATTACTGGTCAGGGCATAGACTTGGATTACGGTGATATTGAATGATTTGCCTTGGAAATGAACGGAGATCATTGTGTCATTTTTGAGATTGCTTCCAAGTACTGCATTTTGGACTTTTGTTGACTATGGTGGCTACTCCATTTCTTCTAAGCGATTCTTGCCCACAGTAGTAACTATAATGGTCATTTGAATTAAATTCACCCATTCCAGTCCATTTTATGTGACTGATTCCTAAAATGTCAGTGTTCACTCTTGCCATTGTATTAGTTTCAGGTGAACAGCATTTTATTTATATGTATACATATATATATGCATGTATATATATATATATGTATATACATGTATACATGTATATATTCACATATATGTATACATGGAACAACAGACTGGTTCCAAATTGGAAAGGAGTATATTAAGGCTGTTAATTGTCACCCTGTTCATTTAACTTATATGCAGAGTACATCACGTGAAATGTCAGGCTGAATGAAGCACAAGCTGAAATCAAGATTGCTGGAAGAAATATACACAGATGATACCATCCTTATAGCAGAAAGTAAAGAGGTGCTAAAGAGCCTGGGGAGGAAAGTGAAAGAGGAGAGTGAAAAAGCTGATTTAAAACTCAACATTCAAAAAACTCAGACCATGACATCTGGTCTCATCACTTCTTGGCAAATAGATGGAAATAGTGACAGACTTTAATTTCCTGGGCTCCAAAATCACTGTAGATTGTGACAGCAGCCATGAAATTAAAAGACGCTTGTTCCTGGGTAGAAAAGTTATGACCAACCTTGTCAGCTTATTAAAAAGCAGAGACATTACTTTGCTGACAAAGTTCTATCGAGTCAAAGCTATGTTTTTTTCCAGTAGTAATGTATGGATGTGAGAGTTGGAGTATAAAAAAGCTGAACCCTGAATAATTGATGTTTCTGAACTGTGGTGTTGGAGAAGACTCGTGAGAGTCCCTTGGACTGCAAGGAGATCCAACCAGTCCATCCTAAAGGAGATCAGTCCTGAGTGTTCATTGGAAGGACTGATGCTGAAGCTAAAACTCCAATACTTTGGTCACCTGATGGGAATAACTAGCTCATTTGAAAAGACCCTGATGCTGGGAAAGATTGAAGGCAGAAGGAGAAGGGGACTACAAAGGATGAGATGGTTGGATGGCATCAGCAACTCGATGGACATGAGTTTGAGCTAGCTCCAGCAATTGGTGATGGACAGAGAATCGTGTCATGCTGCAGACCATGGAGTTGCAAAGCATTGGACATGACTGAGCAACTGAACTGAACTGATACCCACACACACACACACATAGACCCATATATAAAAAGTGAAATGATCACTCCAGTAAGTCTAGTTAATGGGCATCCCTTGTAGCTCAGTTGGTAAAGAATCTGCCTGCAGTGCAGGGGACGCGAGTTCAATCCCTGGGTTGGGAAGATCCCCTGGAGAAGGAAATGGCAACCTACTCCAGTATCCTTGCCTGGAAAATCTCAAGGTCACAGGAGCCTGGTGGGCTGCAGTCCATGCCGTTGCAAAGAGTCAGGCGACTAAGCGACTATCACTTATTTACTACGTATTGTTACATTTTCTTTTCTTGGGATGAGAACTTTCAATATCTACTTCTTTAGCAACTTACAAATACACAGTACAGTATTATTAAATATAGTCACTGTATTTTACATCCAGGATTTTTGACGCTCACTCTTTCTGGACTTTTTACTTTCTAGACTTTTTCTCCTTACTCTCTAATTGTGGGCCTACCTTAATCTGTGTTCTCTAGTAACTCAATCCAACATACTTCAGTGTAATTGTTGAGGACCATGTGTGATGCTGATTGAAGTCAGCCCTCATTTTATAAGCCATAAAAACATTAAACACATTTTAGAGTGTATTTCTTCTTTCAAGAGAACATTTTTATTGCTGTCTTCTGGTTTTGGTCACTATATGTTTCACAGCTGTGTATTACATCCCAAGTCTTACTTATTTTGTAACTGGAAACCTGTACCTTTTGACCACTTTCAATCATCTTTTCTTACTTCCTACCCACTGCCTCTGGCAGCCGTCAATCTGTTCTCTGTATCTATAAGTCCATTCTTATTTTTTTTTATTCTATATATATAACGAGATTTTACAGTATTTGTGTTTCTCTATGTGACTTACTTAACTTAGAATGATGCACTCAAGTGGTAGAATTTCCTGATTTTTATGGCCCAATAATATTCTGCTGTGTGTGTGTGTGTGTTTGTGTTTGGGCACACATACACACACACATTTTCTTTATCCATTCATCTATCAGTGAACACTTGGGTTGTTTCTATGTCTTGGATATTGTGACTATTGCTGCAATGAACATGGGGTGCAGATATTTTTTGAGGTAGTATTTGTGTTTCTTTTGGGTAAATGCACAGATGTAGCATTGTTGGTTCATATGGTAGTTCTATTAATGATTTCTTTGAGGAAACTCTATAGTGGTTTCCACCAATTTACATTTCCATATATACAGAAACTCACTCTTTCTGACTTTTTACTTTCTAGCATTTTTCTCCTTACTTTCTAATTGTGGGCCTACCCTAATCTGTGTTCTCTAGTAACTCAGTCGAATATACTTCTATGCAATTGTTGAGGGCCATGTGTGACATTGACTGAGGTCAGCGCTCATCTTATAAGCCATAAAAACATGAAGCACATTTTAGCGTGTATTTCTTCTTTCAAGAGAACATTTCTATTAATATCTTCTTGGTTTTGGTCACCATATGTTTCACAGTAGTTTTTTTTTTTTTTTTTTTGTCATTGTTTTTCAAAAACATAACTAGTTATTATCTGTGATAGGTTTGGTCTAATTTGGTTTGTCTGCCATCAGAAGAAGTAGAAGCATTTTCTGTTAAAATTAAACTTGTCTATAATTGATGACTGAATAATTTTATCCTGAAAGTTATATATTCAGTAAAAGTATATATGCCCTAAATGAGAGGAACAGAAATACTCATAGGAGCTTCATCTTAATAGTTAAAATTATAAGCCATTCAAATTAAATCAACAATAGAGTGAATAAACACATTTTGACATATGAAATCTTATATGATAAGACCAATGAAATGATTACAGATGCACTTAACAACATAGAGTAACTTTTAAAAGATATTTTAATGAAAGAAAACAATTCAAGAAAGTATACTGCTTGATGCCACTCATAAAAACCAAAAGATAAGAAAAAAAAGAAAATATGAGCTGTAGCCAGGGTTGTTGTAACTTTAGAGAAACATGAAGGCCACTGTAATTCTGAGTGCCATGAGGGGTGCTTCATTTTTGTACATTTTGTGATGAGAAGCTGGACTCATGATGACTAATTTTTGAATTTCTATATTTGCCTATTTTTATATATGCCACATAGAAATTAAAAATAAATGAAAACTTAGAAAAAAAAGAAGCCATAATACTATATAGAAAATGGAAATAAAATAATTAGATAGAATTAGAGATTCCCAAACACATTGTTGATTTAAAAAAATCAAATACAGAACAATGAGTAAGCATTAGTTCAGTTCTGTTCAGTCACTCAGTCGTGTCTGACTCTTTGCAACCCCATGGACTGCAGCACACCAGGCTTTCCTGACCATCACCAACTCCCGGAGCTTACTCAAACTCATGTCCATCGAGTCAGTGATATCATCCAACCATCTTATCCTCTGTCATCTTCTTCTCCTCCTGCCTTCAATCTGTCCCAGCATCAGGGTCTTTTCAAATGAGTCAGTTATTCGCATCAGGTGGCCAAAGTATTGGAGTTTCAGCTTAAGCATCAGTCATTCCAATGAATATTCAGGACTGATCTCCTTTAGGATGGACTGGTTGGGTCTCCTTGCAGTCCAAGAGACTCTCAAGAGTCTTCTCTAACACCACAGTTCAAAAGCATCAATTCTTTAGCACTCAGGTTTCTTTATAGTCCAACTCTCACATCCGTACATAACTACTGGAAAAACCATAACTTTGACTAGATGGACCTTTGTTGGCAAAGTAATGTCTCTGCTTTTTAATATGCTGTCTAGGGTGGTCATAGCTTTTCTTCCAAGGAGCAAGCGTTTTTAAATTTCATGGCTGCAGTCACCATCCACGGTGATTTTGGAGCCCAAGAAAATAAAGTTTCACACTGCTTCCATTATTTCCCCATTTATTTTCCATGAAGAGATGGGACCGGATTCCATGATCTTAGTTTTCTCAATGTTGAGTTTAGTTCTTCTTCACTTTTTGCCATAAGGATAGTGTCATCTTCATATCTGAGGTTATTGATATTTCTTCCGGCAATCTTGATTCTAGCTTGTGGTTCATCCAGCCCGGCATTTCACATGGTGTACTCTTTATATACGTTAAATAAGCAGGGTGACAATATACAGCCTTGATGTACTCCTTTCCTGATTTGGAGCCAGTCTGTTCTATATCCAGCTCTAACTGTTGCTTCTTGACCTGCATACAGATTTCTCAGGAGGCAGGACAGGTGGTCTGGTATTACCATCTCTTCAAGAATTTTCCACAGTTTATTGTGATCCACACAGTCAAAGGCTTTGGCGTAGTCAAGAAAGCAGAAGTAGATGCTTTTCTGGAACTCTCGTGCGTTTTCAATGATCCAGTGGATGTTGGCAGTTTGATCTCTGGTTCCTCTGCCTTTTCTAAATGCACCTTGAACATCTGGAAGTTTACGGTTCACAATGGCGTATTCATTATCCATTGTGTTAAAAATGTAAACGTGTATATAAATGGAAAAGAAAAATTTAAGTGATACTTATATAAGATGGATATTGTTTTTATCCATATATTTATGTATCTCTTAAATATTGTAAGATAATCTTGAAAAATAGAAAAAATAGATTGATGATTCATGTATATGAGAGAATGAGGCTACGGATCATCCTCATTGGTGCATAGCATGAAGTTTCTTTGTGATGATGGAATTGCTTTATGTTTTGCTTCTAATGAGGACCACGTTGATCTATGCATACATGCATGCTCAGTCATTTCAGTCACTTCCAATTCTTTGTGACCCTATCGGCTGTAGTCCAACCTTCGCCTGTGTCCTTGGGATTTTCCAGGCAAGAATACTGGAGTGAGTCTCTTTGTCCTCCTTCAGAGCATCTTCCCAACCCAGGGATGGAATCTGTGTCTCCTGCATCTCCTGTATTTCTTGCAGATTCTTTACGCACAGAGCCAATCTATGCATGGGATGAGATGGCAAACAACTTCACACACACATACACAGACACACACACACGATTGTGTGCATAAACAAGTGAAAACTGAATGAGATGTAGTATCAGTTCACTTCAGTTGCTCAGTTGTGTCCTATTCTTTGCAACCCCATGGACTGGAGCATGCCAGGATTCCCTGTCCATCACCAACTCCCCGGGTTTACTCAAACTCATCTCCATTGAGTCGGTGATACCTTCCAACCATCTCATCCTCTGTCCTCCCCTTCTCCTCCTGTCCTCAATCTTTCCCAGCATCAGGGTCTTTTCCAGTGAATCAGTTCTTCGCATCAGGTGGTCAAAGTATTGGAGTTTCAGCTGCAGTGTCAGTCCTTCCAATGAATATTCAGGACTGATTTCCTTTAGGGTGGACTGGTTGGATCTCCTTGCAGTCCAAGGGACTCTCAAGACTCCTTTCAAATACCACAGTTCAAAAGCATCAGTTCTTTGGCACTCAGCTTTCTTTATCGTCCGACTCTCACATCCATACATGACTACTGGAAAAACCATAGCTTTGACTATACAGACCTTTGTTGGCAAAGTAATGTCTCTGCTTTTTAATATGCTGTCTAGGTTGGTCATAACTTTCCTTCCAAGGAGTAAGCGTCTTTTAATTTCATGGCCGCAGTCACCATCTGCAGTGATGTAGTATCTGCAGTGGTGTAGTATAATTAGCAGCATCGTACCAATGTCAGTTTTCTGTTTCTGATATTGTACTCTAGTTGTATATAGCATGTAACTGTTGTGGAGAAACTTAGTGAAGGGGTCATAAGAAGTACATAAGAACCCTTATGTACTGCCTTTAGTCTATAATTATTTCAAAATAAAACATTAAAAGCAAAGACTTGATACTTATACTTTAAGTTGTTTATTTTCTACACATACTATTAGAGAATATATGATTTATACACCTTGGCATAAGTAAATGACATTATTGACTGGATAAAATTAGAAATAAGTGATGTGGAAAATCAAAGTCTATTTGACAAATAATCATGGCTCATTTTTCTAAAGGAAAAAAATTATATTGGATTAGGAACTCAAGAAGGGTATTTTCTTTAATCTCTATTAAATGAAATTTTCCCTCCTACTCCACCATTTGCACATAGGAAAGCATTTTATTTCTATGATTTCAAATTATTTTCATACTGTACAATTAATAGGGCTTTCCCACATATTTTTTTCCTGTTTTATGATCTAGTATGTCTACTTTATGAGTATCATCCCTGCCTTTATATTTGATCATTTTTAACATAATTATTCAAACCTTGAATATATAGGCTTCTCCATATTCTGCAGGGGAATATCTTCCTAGTCTCAAGGCCCTAAGATTTCTATTGTATTTAGGTGAAGAGAAATAAATATGAATTTCTCCCCTAAAATATGCACTTGATATTTTATTGTAAAATATACAAACATGTTTAAAATAATAATGTTGAGGGTCAAAAATGAAAGAGAAAACCAGAGCAAAACCTCTCAGAGAACTTTAGATCTTTCAGGTGTCAGATGTATATTTTATAATATACAGATTTGGTGGAGGATATATTATATTGAGATTTACTAGAGAGATATTGTGATACTTTATAAATAAACTGAAGGAAGGTAAAAATATTTAAATACATATTAAAAATCTTTATTATTTAATATTAAATTAAGTCCCTATCATGTAGATCATTTAAATTATTATATTGAATAGAAAGAGTTCTATTGGCTGCAAGTGTCTGGATCCTCTTAGGAAAACAAAACAAACTAATGCTGTGTGTCTTATGCTTATACATCTGTAAAATGTAATTATCATTGACTGTATCTTTTTTCTGGAGTAATACTATTATACATAGGGCTTATGAAATTGTTTTTACAGTCATATGCATGGAAAATGAATACAGTATTTATAAATATTTAAATTAGTTTAAAAGGTATGCAAGTTAAGAATGGAGAAACCTATATATTCCATTTCTCTACTGAAATACTAACCTAGATAAGCAGCTTTTTTTCACCATTTTCCTAAATTATACATTCTCCAGTACTGTGACATGAATATATTTACTGATTTAACAAGCATTCATTTGTGCTCTTAGAATATTTAAAACTGTGTATTTTCAGTTTTACATCAGTGTATCAAGTTATGTGTTAAGCTAAATGTGACCTTCCTCAACTAGGTTAATATGCAACTTAATTTTAGTGTGTAGGAGGAAATTTGATATGCTTATTACAGTTTAAGAGATATTTTAATCTATTTTTATTCAGTAACTCCAAATCATTCTCATTACCACACAAAAACAAACAAAATTAAATTATGTACAAAGTTTTTGTAATTAATATTCCAGTTTCACTTAAAAAAAATCTAGCTTTTTTTCCCTAACAATTTTTTTTTTTTATAAAGCCATGACTAAATCTGATGTTGTCATCGTTGTTCAGTCTCTAAGTCATGTCCAACTCTTTGCATTCCGAGGCTCTACAGCATGCCAGACTCTCCTGTCCTTCACTATCTCCTGGAGTTTTCTCAAAGGTGTGTCCTTTGAGTCAGTGATGCCATCTCATCCTCTGCTGCACAGTTCTATATTTGCCTTCAATCTTTCCCAGCGTCAGGGTCTTTTCCAGTAAGCCGGCTCTCTAGTCGCCAAAGTATTGGAGCTTCAACTTCATTATCAGTCTTTCTGATGCTGAATATTCAGGATGAATGAATATATCAGGGTTGATATTCTGTAGCTTTGACTGGTTTGATCTCCCTGCAGTCTAAGGGACTCTCAAGAGTCTTTCTGGCATCACAGTTCAATTCTTTGGCAGTCAGCTTTCTTTATGGTCCAACTCTCATATCTGCATATTACTGCTGGAAAAACCATAGCTTTGACTATCTTGACCTTTGACAGCAAAGTGATGTCTCTGCTTTTTAGTATGATGACATATCTGATGAGATAACCACATTGTTTGCTTTAAACACTGTTTAAAGCAGTTCAAAAGTTTAAAACTGTTTAAAAGTCTGTTTAGAAGTCAGTTCATATCTGACTTTTTCCTTATATTGTACACACCTACACACAAGCTTAAGTTGTGTTATAATACCTTAATCTTTCAGGGTTTAATTGTATTATCCTCTGATATTTCTTGGTAGCAGCATTCTTTTTCATTTAGAAGGACTAAAAGTTGATTTCAATTCTTCCTTCTGCATAGAAACATATAGTAGATATACTTTTATCTCTTTCTCCTAAGTATATCCAAAAATTCCCATGGACATTATATGCAAAGCAGGCATAAGAAGACCCTGAAAGGTAGAGAGAAGGCAGACTGGCTGAGGACTTGAGGACATGAGGAATAGCATGATGATAAGCTCTTTGAGCTTCATTTTGGTCTCTTGTACTGCAGTGTATGCTAAGTCACTTCAGTCATGTCCTACTGTGACCCTGTTGACTATAGCCCACCTTGAAGCTTAAGAAGCTGGAAACTGGAAATGCCGTTGAGTGATAGTACCCCTCTTTCAAAAAAAAAAAAAAAAAGCCCCAGCAGAAACCTAAAGTTATCTCAAAAATTCTATAAAAAGTTTAAGGTAAAAAAATTAATTAAGCTCATTTAAATATTTGACTTAAAAAAAGTTAATGTCTCATTTTACTTGTTTGTTTCCATATGTCTTACTAAACAAAGTATTTGGTATCAACAAAACAATTAATTTGTTCAACTAACATATTTTATTGAAAATTATATTGAGATAATTTTAAATTTACATGATAATAATACATAGAGATGCCATGTACCCTTTAGCAGTTTCCCTCAATGGTAACATTTTATAAAACTATAATGTAACTGAGATGCTAACATTGATAACATCCACCAATCTTTTTCAGATTTTCTCTGTTTTATTTGTACTCATGTGGGTATGTATTGTTTAGTTTTATATATAACACTATGTCACATGTCTGCATCAAAATAAAGATGTTGAGCAGTTCAGTTGTCACAAGGATCCCTCATGTTGCCCTCTTATAATTGCAATCATTTCTTCCCCTACCCAGATTCTAACACCTGGCAATCACTAATCTCTTATCTATTTCTAAAATGTTATCATTTTTAATATCATATAAATGGAATCCTACAGCAGTGATCTTTTATATTGGCATTTTCCCCCTCAACATAATTCCCTGAAGATTTATTCAAGTAGTTATATGTGCAATAGCATATTCCATTTTACTCCTCTGTAATATTCCATGTTATGTATGTATGTATTGAAGGTCATCTGGTTCTTTCCAGTGGTGGGTTATTAAAGCTAAAGTTTCTATGAACATTTGCAAACCTGAGTTTTAACTCTTTGTGGAAAATGCCCAAGAGTATGATTGCTGAGTCATAGCATGGGTTCATATTTATTTTTATGAAAAGCTGCCCAATTGTCTTCCTGAGTGGCTATACAATATTACATCTCCATCAGCAATGTATGAGTGATTCAGTTTGTCTGCATTCCTGCAAGTATGTGATGTTTTCACATTAAAAAAAAAAAAAATTCTGATAAGTATGTAATGGTTATCTTGTAGCTTTAATTTGTATTTCCTTAATGGTATTTACTTTTCACTTAAATCTGTAATCCAGTTTGAGTTAAATTTTATATAAATTTATGAGGTTTAGGTCAAGATTCTTTTTTTTCTCTTCTTATATATATCCAATTGTGCCAATATCAGTTGTTGTGCCAACTATACTCCTTTCATTAAACTGCTTTTGTATCTTTGTCGAAGTTCACTTGAGCATATTTGTAGATGGTATATTTCTAGGCTCTTAATTTCATAAATACTTTCAATTGTGTCAGAATTATATAAGATGCATAGGATATTGAGGTGAGCCAGTCATAATTTTTTTTCTTCAAAATACTCAAAGTGTTATAGGGTTAAGGAACTTAAGCAGACATGACAGAATGTAAAAGACACTGCATTTGAAATTGTATCACTATATTTTGGGGCAAAATGGAGGGAGGAGACAGTTCTGTATAAAGATGGAACTATCAGGAAGGGCACTGATGAACCTGCTAAAAAAATAACCAGTAAGTGGATAGAGAAAGCACTTCAGGTATAAGAAGAAAATAATGTTTATATAGGGTTTGAATATGAGAGTTAAGAGTTTTGAAATTATCTGGCGCATTAGGAGAACTGCATCAAGTTTGGAATAGCCTAAGCATAGAGTCCAAGAAGACCTGATGAGATGTGACGCTGGAAACTTAAGAAGACAGACTATGGAAGACCTGCTTAACATTCTATCAACTGTGGCAAAAGGGAAATATTAAAAAATTTTAAGCTAGAGAGTGACATAATCAATATAAGAAAAGTATTATAGACTTCATATTCTTTTCCTAAAAATCAATTATGCTTATATTTGTATTAGCCTCTCTGCACCTTCTCTTTCAATTTTTACAATAGATTTATTTAGCTCCTGCACTTTCTGATTCAGTTCATACAAATAATATTCTACACATAGCCGTGATAATGAAGGCCTTACAAATTATAGATAAGGGAAGAAATGGCTGTTGGTTTAGGTGCAAAAGAACAAAGAATTCAAAAAATTATAACCTTTTAAAGAATGTTTTAGGTAAAAATAGAATGTGAAAGTGTTTACAAAAAAGGAAATCCTGTTCTGTAACTAGCAAGAAGGATTGATGCTGAAGCTGAAGCTCCAGTATTTTGGTCATCTGATGTGAACAGCTGACTCATTGGAAAAGTCCCTGATGCTGGGAAAGATTGAGGGCAGGAGGAGAAGACGGTGTCAGAGGATGAGATGGCTGGATGGCATCCCTGATGCTATGGACATGAACTTAAACTTCCAGAGATGATGAGGGACAGGGAGGCCTGGTGTGGTGCAGTCCATGGGGTTGCAAACAGTGGGACATACTAAACAATAACAAAAATTACCAACCATGAAACAGTCTATGTAAAGTTATTGTGTGGTTTCATTTTATGGTATATAAAGTACCTCATTTATAATTTTGTTTTCCTTTCTTGTCTATTAATTGACCTTTATGAATATAACTAATCAAATGGGTGCACATAAATTCAGAAAATTTATTTTGAAGACTTTTAGGACTCTACTTGTATCTTTATTGTGTGTGAAGTTACATTCATTTGTTTGCCTTTGATCTCTTAATATAAAATACTAACAAAGGAGTTTATTCTGAAAGAAGTTTGAATTAAATATATAATTTGCATAATTTTATGTATATATTTGGCTTTGTGTGGCATAAAAACAGGTTAATATAACAAGGGTACTGACCATTTAACAACATCTCTTCCAACATATGCAAATAGGTACAGATATTATAAGCATGCTTTTGAACTGTGGTGTTGGAGAAGACTCTTGAGAGTCCCTTGGACTGCAAAGAGATCCAACCAGTCCTCCTAAAGGAAATTAGTCCTGAATATTCATTGAAAGGACTGATGCTGAAGCTGAAACTCCAATACTTTGGCCACCTGATGCAAAAAACCAACTCATTGGAAAAGACCCTGATGTTGGGAAAGACTGAAGTTGGGAGAAGAAGGGGACAACAGAGGATGAGATGGTTGGATGGCATCACCAACGTGATGGACATGAGTTTGAATAGACTCTGGGAGTTGGTGACTGACAGGGAAGCCTGGAGTGCTGCAGTCCATGGGGTCAAAAGAGTCAGACAGGACTGAGTGACTAACCTGAAACCTTAGAGCAGAATGAAATCAAAAGATTCCTGGAAAACTTTTGTGATTAACAGGAGATAAATAAATATGGAGTGATAGTATACTAGATGTGTGAGTAGCTTCACAATGTATTCTAGTTACTCTCAGGGTAATGTTTTGGTGTAGTTTCTGACAGTGACTAACTCTTTTCTTGCAACATGACTAAAATATATGCCATTTAATAGCTACTAAATAATTCATAACTTTGATTAAAGTGAATTTCATATACCTGGGTTCTGGACTGCCATCCTCATATGTATTTTTAACACTGCCATTACTGCTTCCTTTTTAGCTTTAGACATGCTCAAGGGCAGCAACTTTAACTTTGCCTCTACATTTGCCTCATTTCCCCTGTTTGTACTCTGATGAAACACTGCTACAGCTTACCTACTTAGGTAGCTTTTCTTTCTCACTATTTTCTACTGGATCATCTTCCTGTACCTGCCCTTTAAATCTTGGTTCTTCTCCCCGTTGTATTTCTGGACAAATTTTCTTCTAACTTTATGCACACTCTCTCTCTCTAGGCGACTTCATCCATTCTCATTGACTTAACTATCATAAACTTTCTGATAGTTATTTTCTCGTCCCTCAGCTCTGAAGCCATATATCCAACTGTTAATGAACTTTTAAGAGATAATGGTTTAAAGCAGTCTCATTGACAGCTTGAATTTTCCATTTGCTAGCTGCTGCATATCATATGAATAAAATGAATAACAACAGTTTTGCAAAAGTCAGCTTCTTGGAACAAAGGCATTGCTATTAGTACTCCAATGAGCTAATTCTATGCCTGCAGACAAGCTTGACTATGTTTGTTGTTGTTTTTGCTGTTGCTTAGCCAAGAGAAGATTGAATAGGCATGATGGCAGCAGATAAGAAATATTTAGGCAATCAGTTTCAGTTTCATGAACTACCATACAGGTGGCTATTAAAAAATATCACTGATAGAATATGTACAGAAATGTGCACAAATTCTAAAGCACAACATAGTCATCTATGTGTAACTTTTTCCCAGATTAAGAAATTTAATATTATTGGCATCCTATAAACTCCATTATTACCCCTTTACAATTATTACCTGTTTCTTCCTGTTACTGTTTCTGAAAGAACATGTAGACTTATGACAGCAGTTAGAAAATCCTCAGGCAATTGGTTTCAAACTTTTGAGTGCTACACATAGGCCATAATCAGTTCAGATGTGCTGAATGTACAACACCATTGTAGGTTCAAGCTCAGTGGAAATAAAAGTAACTTAGGAAACAGGGTTATAATTTTTCCTCATCAAAATATATGGACCTTCCTCTTGAGGAAGTATATGTAGCAGCAAGGACAACTAAAATATCACAAGGTCTCCATTAGATTTCTGTGTCTATTGGCTAAAGAGCCTACAGGTAGAGTAATGATTTTGGACTTACTCTTTATAACGAGAATGCTAAGGTTGTCTCATGAATTCCTAAGCATTAAGTACACAGTGCAGCCTGTGAAGCCCTGAAGTATGTAACTTGTGAGAAAAACTAAAATTAAAATTTGGCTCTGGAGACTGATGCATATTAAAACCAAATTTTGTGAGTTGAAATTGATTTTGAAATGATAAAATATATCTTCATATTTTCTACTGGGGAAAAATAATAAGTTATACTAAGCCCTGTAGGCCATTCCTTTCTATTGAATGCTTGGTAAAGCATCATGCTTTACAATCAAGCACAAGACAAAATCTGATCATGAACATCTGAATGTATTAATAGCAAGTCTCATATTGTATCTTAGGCAGTGCTCAGAGATCTGAAAGGTTGTTCACATGTCCAAATGTAGTCAGAGAAGTCTAGCCTGAAAATGTCTACATGGAGACTTAAAGATATCAATATCCTGTGTAAGAAAAATGTAAATCCTGCATAGGAGAAAGGTATACAAACACAGGAAAATTTTTAGTTGTATAGCAGTCTAGAAGTTTCTCTTCAGTGTCCATATAATAAAAACCTTCATATGGTGACCAAAGCCTTTTCAAAGTTTGAATTAAAACTTTCTTGTCTTAGCCACCATTGCACACTCATGCCCAAATAGCACACTAACCATAAAAAACTGTACTCCCATAATGATTCCTTTATGAAGTACCCTGGAGTAGCTCCTGGGTGATTTTGAATATATACCTATAGTGGTTAAATGTATTTACCAGAAATTAGAGAGTACTGAAAAACTCAGATTTATGCAAGCGTAGAATCATTTGTATGTTTAAGGAAATAACATTATGCAAATCAGTTCAGTTCAGTTGCTCAGTCATGTCTGACTTTTTGTGACCCCATGGACTGCAGCACACCAGGCCTCCCCGTCCATCACCAACTCCCAGAGCTCATGCAAACGCATGTCCATTGAGTCGGTGATGCCATCCAACCATCTCATCCTCTGTCGTCCCCTTCTCCTCCTGCCCCAAATCCTTCCCAGCATCAGGATCTTTTTCAATGAGTCAGTTCTTTGCATCATTTGGCCAAAGTGTTGGAGCTTCAGCTTTAGCCTCAGGCCCTCCAATGAATATGCAGGACTGATTTCCTTTAGGATGGACTGATTGGATCTCCTTGCAGTCCAAGGGACTCTCAAGAGTCTTCTCCAACACCATAGTTCAAAAGCATCTATTCTTCTTCACTCAGCTTCCTTTATGGTCCAACTCTCCCATCCATACATAACTACTGGAAAAACCATACTTTTAATTAAAAGTAACTTTGTTGCAAAATAATGTCTCTGCTTTTTAATATGCTGTCTAGGTTGGTCATAGCTTTCTTCCAAGGATCAACTGTCTTTTAATTTCCTGGCTGCAGTCACCATCCACAGTGATTTTGGAGCCCTCAAAAATAAAATCTGTCACCGATTCCACTGTTCCCCTATCTATTTGCCATGTAATGATGGGACCAGGTGCCATGATCTTAGTTTTCTGAATGTCAAGTTTTAAGCCAACTTTTTCACTCTCCTCTTTTACTTTCATTAAGAGGCCCTTTAGTTCTCCTTCACCTTCTGCCATAAGGGTGGTGTCAGCTGCATATCTAAGGCTATTGATATTTCTCCTTACAATCTTGATTCCAGCTTGTGCTTCATCCAGCCCAGCATTTTGCATGATGTACTCTGCATATAAGTTAAATAAGCAGGGTGACAATATACAGCCTTGACGTACTCCTTTCCCAATTTGGAACCAGTCTGCTATTCCATGTCCTGTTCTAATTGTTTCTGCTTGACCTGCAAACAAATTTCTCAGGAGGGAGGTAAGGTGGGTTGGTATTTCCATCTCTAAGATTTTCCATAGTTTGTTGTGATCCACACAGTCAAAGGTTTTTGCATAGTCAATAAAGCAGAAGTAGATGTATTTCTGGAACTCACTTGCTTTTTCTATGATTCAACGGATGTTGGCAATTTGATCTCTGGTTCCTCTGTCTTTTCTAAATCCTGCTTGAACATCTGGAAGTTCACAGTTCATGTACACTAAAGCCTGACTTGGAGAATTTTGAGCGTTACGTTACTAGCATATAAGATAAGTGCAATTGTGCAGTATTTTGTGGGCAAGAATCCCTTAGAAGAAATAGAGTAGCCCTCATAGTCGACAAAAGAGTCCAAAATGCAGTACTTGGATGCAATCTGAAAAACGACAGAATGATTTCTATTCATTTCCAAGGCAAACCATTCAATATCACAGTAATTCAAGTCTATACTCTGACCAGTTATGCTGAAGAAGCTGAAGTTGAATGGTTCTATGAAGACCTACAGGACCTTCTAGAACTAACACACCAAAAAGATGTCCTTTTCACTACAGACAAGTGGAATGCAGAAGTAGGAAGTCAAGAAATACCTGAAGTAAGAGACAAATTTGGCCTTGGAGTACAGAATGAAACAGAGCAAAGGCCAGTAGAGTTTTGCCAAGAAAATGCACTGGTCATAGCAAACACCCTCTTTGAACAACACAAGAGAAGACTCTACATATGGACATCACCAGATAGTCAATACCAAAATCAGACTGATTATATTCTTTGCAGCCAAAGGTAGTCAAGCTCTATACAGTCAGCAAAACAAGACCGAGAGCTGACTGTCACTCAGATCATGAACTCCTTATTGCCAAATTCAGACTTAAATTAAAGAAAGTATGGAAAACCACTAGACCATTCAGGTATGACCTAAATCAAATCCCTTACAATTATACAGTGGAAGTGACAAATAGATTCAAGGGATTAGATCTGATAGAGTGCCTGAAGAACTATGGACCAAAGTTCGTGATACTGTACAGAAGGCAGGGATCAAGACCATCCCCAAGAAAAATAAATGCAAAAAGTCAAAATAGTTGTCTGAGGAGTCCTTACAAATAGCTGAGAAAAGAAGAGAAGTGAATGGCAAAGAAGAAAAGGAAAGATATACCCATTTGAATGCAGAATTGCACCAAATAGCAAGGAGAGATAAGAAAACCTTCCTCAGTGATCAATGCAAAGAAATAGAGGAAAACAATAGAATGGGAAAGACTAGAGATCTCATATCAAGAAAATTAGAGAGAGCAAGGGAACATTTCTTGCAAAGATGGGCACAATAAAGGACAGAAATGGTATGAACCTAACAGAAGCAGAAGGTATTAAGAAGAGGTGGCAAGAATACTGAGAACTTGCAAGTTAACCATATGTTATTATCTATATGACTCACTTTAATTACAAGAAAATTGGGGTATAATATATGTTTTGGTGATACCTACATAATTTCTGTAAGATAAATACAATTGGTGGATCTGATCAAAGAAAATTCCTGGTCCTGATAGTAATAATAAAGTACTATGTTTCTGGGGAATACAATTCTGGCTTAGAGGGAGCCATAATAAAGTTTTAGTCAGATGTCATAATAAAATCATGCCACAAATTTGCAGTAGTCTTTACTCCTGCCAGACTTGCTGAGTTAAGATCCTTCTATTCAGAAGTACAGATTCATAGGATACAACAAGGGATGAAACTTTAAAACATGCTTTTGAAAAACTTTGTTATTTGGAAATAGTTGTACACATTTCAAAAATCATTTAGTCAATTCATTAAAATTCCAAATATATCAGAAGTTTAGTATCATGAATTTTATTTACACTTATTTCCAACATGTTTATCTGAGAGAAGAAGTTAGGTTGATGGTGACTTGAAATTCAAAAATATGCAGTTGGCCCTTTTATCTGATATAAATGATTTGGAAAAGACCAACTTGATCGCCAAGAATAAGAAAGATTAAGTGAGGTAAATTTCGTAAGCTTTCTTTGTTAAAATGAAGACTTTGAAAACATTCTATTTGTCTTTCATTTTAGCTAAGTTAACTGGATGATTGATTGCTTTCTTTTCTAGGATATTAATGCACAATATATGTTTTCTTTATAATCCTCCATAGTTCTCAATATTTAAGTAGGAATTATTCTCTTTCAAAAATCCATTGCAGTGACAAAAATTGCAGCTCTACAACACACTGAAAATAGAATAACATTTATAGAAAAATAATGTAAATATTTAATCTTTATTTTTCTTTTCATCATGGCTTTCCCATCTTTTGTATTTTACAAAACAGTTGTCTAGTATATGACTCCGGAGAAGGCAATGGCACCCCACTCCAGTCCTCTTGCCCAGAAAATCCCATGGACGGAGGAGCCTGGTGGGCTGCAGTCCATGGGGTCGCTAAGAGTTGGACACAACTGAGCGACTTCACTTTCCCTTTTCACTTTCATGCATTGGAGAAGGAAATGGCAACCCACTCCAATGTTCTTGCCTGGAGAATCCCAGGGACGGGGGAACCTGGTGGGCTGCCGTCTGTGGGGTCACACAGAGTCGGACACGACTGAAGCAACTTAGCAGCAGCAGCAGCAGCAGTATATGACTCACTCTTTCTTTCCTTCAATTATTCACTCATTAACAATCGAACATTAACTGATCAGTTACCCTTTGACAGATTTTGCCCTGCTATCTACATAAAGTCTTTGACATTCTGTTGGAAATAATACTTAGGAACTACTTCATTTTCCCTTGATTGGCATCTTCGTTGTTATACTGCTGCTTTCTTCTCATACTATATCTAAAAGCTACAAGTGACATGTCCTGAAGATGCCAGTCCTTCCCCCTCGCTATCTGGCCCAAAGTGGCATAATCAGAAGTTTAACATTTTCTGGATTTAGATGAAACAGCACACCACAAAATATGGAACCTGATATTCTGACGATCTTCAAATGGGTCAGCTGATGGAATTTTGAATAGAAAAGGAATCATCCCCCTATAGGTTGAACTTTGAACACGTGGAATGAGGAGATACATTTCCTTCTTTTCTCTCTCAAATATAAAAGTGTATGACAAAGAATAGTTCACCCTCCTAGTCCAACCAGAAAAATCCTGCTTGTATGATGTGCAAGATTTCAGATAACAATATCTCTAAATCCTCCTAGTGATTAAATGATCAGTTCAGCTGAGTCGATCAGTCGTGTCTGACTCTTTGCGACCCCATGGACTGCAGCACCCCAGGCCTCCCTGTCCATCACCTACTCCCGGAGTTTACTCAAACTCATGTCCATTGAGTTGATGGTGCCATCCAACAATCTCATGCTCTGTCGTCCCCTTCTCCTCCCTTCAATGTTTCCCAGCATCAGGGTCTTTTACAGTGAGTCAGTTCTTCATAACAGGGGGCAAAAATATTGGAGTTTCAGCTTCAACATCAGTCCTTCCAATGAATATTCAGGACTGATTCCCTTTAGGATGGACTGGTTGGATCTCCTTGCAGTCCAAGGGACTCTCAAGAATCTTCCCCAACACCACAGTTCAAAAGTGCCAATTCTTCAGTGCACAGATTTCTTTACAGTCCAACTCTCATATCCATACTGGAGAAGGAAATGGCAACCCACTCCAGTATTCTTGCCTGGAGAATCCCAGGGACAGAGGAGCCTGGTGGACTGCCATCTATGGGATCGCACAGAGTCAGACATGACTGAAGCGACTTAGCAGCAGCAGCATATCCATACATGACTATTGGAAAAACCATAACATTGACTAGATGGACCTTTGTTGGCAAAGTAATGTCTCTGCTTTTCAATATGCTGTCTAGGTTGTTCATAACTTTCCTTCCAAGGAGTAAGCGTCTTTTAATTTCATGGCTGCAGTCACCATCTGCAGTGATTTTGGAGCTCCAAAAAATAAAGTCTGCCACTGTTTCCACTGTTTCTCCATCTATTTCCCATGAAGTGATGGGACCAGGTGCCATGATCTTAGTTTTCTGAATATTGAGTTTTAAGCCAACTTTTTCACTCTCCTCTTTCACTTTCATCAAGAGGTTCTTTAGTTCTTCTTCACTTTCTGCCATAAGAGTGGTGTCATCTGCATATCTGTGGTTATTGATATTTCTCCCGGCAATATTGATTCCAGCTTGTGCTTCATCCAGTCCAGCATTTCTCATGATGGACTCTGCATATAATTTAAATAAGCAGGGTGACAATATACAACCTTGATGTACTCCTTTCCTGATTTGGAACCACTCTGTTGTTCCATGTCTAGTTCTAACTGTTGCTTCTTGACCTGCATACAGATTTCTCTGGAGGCAGGCGGTCTGCTATTCCCATCTCTTTAAGAATTTTCACAGTTTGTTTTGATCCACACAGTCAAAGGCTTTGGCTTAGTCAATAAAGCAGAAATAGATGTTTTTCTGGAACTCTCTTCCTTTTTTGATGATCCAAAGATGTTGGCAATTTTATCTCTGGTTCCTCTTCCTTTTCTAAAACCAGCTTGAGCATCTGGAATTTCACAGTGCACATACTGTTGAAGCCTGGCTTGAAGAATTTTGAGCATTAGTTTGCTAGTGTGTGAGATGAGTGAAATTGTGTGGTAGTTTTAGCTTTCTTTGGCATTGCCTTTCTTTGGGATTATAATGAAAATTGACCACTTCCAGTCCTGTGCCCCTGCTGAGTTTTCCAAATTTGTTGGCATATTGAGTGCAGCACTTTCACAGCATCATCTTTTAGGATTTGAAATAGGTCAGCTGGAATTCTGTCACCTCCACTAGCTTTGTTTGTAGTGATGCTTCCTAAATGAAAGCAAGACTAGTAATGTTATGTCAATTTGTAATGCTTCCTATCTTCACATCCTATGCCTGTCTTGTTTACTACTAAACTTTGAATACCTAACACTCTGTCAGGCATACACTAAATAAATACCAGTCACTCACAATTTTCTCTTTACCCTACTGCTGTACTGTATTAATTATTTTGTGTTTGTATAGCACCTTTCTTGGTATTAAAATTCCGTTTTTGATACACCTATGGAGATCAGTTTTGCCTGAAAAAATAAAAACTCATATTGGGCCATAGTGAAAATCACTTGCTAAAACAGTGCTGGTCAAAATAATTTTGAAAGAAACCCCAAAATTTCAGCAATTGAGAAATACTCGTTGATTTGATTCACAAAGGATATACCCATCCAACCTAAGGACTGAAAGCAAGCACCATTTGTTATTTATTCTCCCACATAATGCTTCCTTGGTCCACAGGGCAAATCTCACAGTGGTAGCTGACCCATAGAGACACCAACAAATTTCATCTGCTGAATTATCAGCATTCCTCATTCTTTTAATGAACTGTAACAACTGCCATAAATCAATTGGTTATGAGGAGAGAATGCCCTGTGGGTGAGCAACAGAGCTCGTGAGAGTGAAATCTTTAAATGAAGTGAAATCTGTCTTTAAAGTTTATTAACAATTTGAAGAAATAGCAGTGTATAAAGATCACAGAATATTTTCATGACTCAAGTTAAGTTTTTCATACGTTTATAAATGTACAAGCTACATCTGAGATTTAAGTAAAGGGTAGGTTTCTTTCTTTCTTCTTCTTTTTTTTTTTTGTGAAATAACTATCCTCTGTCAAAACACAAACCATCACTTTGCGGGGAGAGGAGGAGAGGAAGGCAACACAGTCTAGCTCTATGGCACATTTAGAAGAGGAAATAAGATTAAAAAGCCTCACTCCACTGCTTGGCCAGCTGAGAAAAAGTCACGACCCTAACATCCACTTATAAATATCTCATTGTATTAAAATAATAATAATATATTTCCAAGGCCCACCTGACTCTGCCCCTGCACAGAAAGGGTTAACCTTCAATATTTGATATCAGGGTGCCTGGGATGGAGGTGGAGAGAAGAGGCAGATTGAGAAGAAGGAGATGCAGAAAAACAGAGGGACAAGCCCATGTGTCACTGTAGCCCTCCGGAATATCCAGAACAAAGAAAAGGGAGGGCACCTGTCAGAGACAGAAACCAGTGCTATCCCAGGGGTTGTCTCACTCCTGTCCTCAGTGCCTAATGCTCTGGGGTGATCTGTCCTTTCAGACACCCTCGTGAGGTTTCAAGATCAGGGTTCATCTTCCCTTCTCAGTCCCAGCCCATTCCGCTCACCACCCAGCTTTTAAGGTCCTAACAGGGAGCAGTACCCTCCCCAAGTAAGAAGCATGGGGAAAGCTGGAGGTCCTGCATGGGAGGAGAGAATATTCTAGGGGGGGAGCCACTTTTGGGGTCCCCTTTCAGTCCCTGATCAGGATCAGGTGGTAACGTAGTGCTGCCGCACCCCCCACCACCACTGGCGGAGATCTCAAAGACATAGGTGGTGCAGAGGAACAGTTTCTTGATGTCTCTGTTTGTCACCACCTGGAGGATGGTGAAGTTCTCCAGGATGCTGTTCATCATATAACACTCTGGCAGCTGCTGCAATTTGTGCAGAAAATTTACCAGGTACTCCTTGGAAGGAAAGTTATGACCAACCTAGACAACATATTAAAAAGCAGAGACTTTACTTTGCAGACAAAGGTCTGTATAATGAAAGCTATTGTTTTTTCAGTAGTCATGTATGGATGTGAGAGTTGGACTATAAAGAAAGCTGAGCACTGAAGAATTGATGCTTTTGAACTGTGGTGTTGGAGAAAACTCTTGAGAGTCCCTTGGACTGCAGGGAGATCCAACCAGTCCACCCTAAAGGAGATCAGTCCTGTGTTCAATGGAAGGACTGATGCTGAAGCTGAAACTCCAATACTTTGGCCACCTGATGCAAAGAACTGACTCATTGGAAAAGACCCTAATGATGAAAGATTGAAGGTGGGAGGAGAAGGGGAGGACAGAGGATGAGATGGTTGGATGGCATCATCGACTCAATGGACATGAGTTTGAGTAATGGAGTTTGAGTAGGATTCAGTGGACAGAGGACTGAGTTAGAAGGACTCTGCTGTGCTTAGTCAGTTGTGTCCAACTCTTTGCAACTCCGTGGACTGTAGCCCACATCTTCCTCTGTCCATTGGGATTCTTCAGGCAAGAATACTGGAGTGAGTGGACATGTCCTCCTCCAGGGGATCTTCCCAACCCAGGTCTCCTGCATTGCAGGTGGATTCTTGATCAGGTGAGCTACCAAGGAAGCTCTAGAAAGAGTCTAGTCACATAGAATACTGAGTTATTCAAGTAGTTTGAAAATGAATTACCAGGGCCATTTTGAAGAAGAAAATACTTTAAAATGAATTTATATTGAATCAAAAAGGCTTTGAAATGCCCATCTGTGACAAGTACAGAAAATATAACATTGAAGTTAACCCAAATAATTCTCACAATGTAGTTTGCAGAACTCGCAAAACTTCTGTTTCAGTCACCCAAAGAAAATCCTTAGTTCATTTAATAGGGATGTCTCTTTATTTGCATATGTCTTTATTCTCTCAGTGAGGATAAGTGAATAAAATAGACTTGTACATTTCTTGTTTGGCTGTCATTATTAGCCTGAATATAATCAGGCTAGTGAAAGCAGTTTCATTTTTTATTGTTAAAATGTAACTAGTTATGTAGTTTTGACATGTATGTGGCTATTTAAAATTGAAATATCTCCCAATGAATCCTAAGATTCCAGCATGCTTGAGATAGAAAACCATTTGTTTTATTCCCAGTTCTATATCTGACCTTGTAAATGTTACAAATAAACCCAGCAACTGGATAATATCCTATGAACAAGTGGTTAATATCCCTTACCAGGTGGTAAATTAGTATAGTGTGCTTGTGTGAAAATTCTTATTCTCTACCTACGCATTTATTTATTCAAAGAATTGCTTCTTCCTAAATAGAAATGCAGCAATAAAAGAACATGGTATCTTGAGAGTGAGAGTTTTACATTTGAATTCCTAATCTTACATTTTTGTAGCTTTGTAACTTTGACAAATTATATAATTTCCTCAGTTGTCTATCTTTGTTTGATTAGTAACTCTAACTTCCATATTATTCATTATTTTTCATGGTCTACTACATTGGCCACACAGGCAACTCTTTTTAAAAGTAATTCATGCCATTATGATGCTAGTGATTTAGATTATTTAGTCAGGTAGAATTTTATCTTCTGTCTCAACTGCAAGGGACAATTTATGACCCTTTAGTTTACGTTTATGACTTGGATATTACGCTACATGACTTTGTGGTTTCTTGTTCTAATGATGAGTATTTAATTGCCTTTGCTTTATTTTTACACCTATAAGGTTGACTTTTTGTTAATTCTACAGTCAGTATTTGTTTTCCTTTTCTTATGCTTCAGATATAATGGGGAATATTACTCTGTTCTGACATGTTCAAATCTTTTCCAGCAAAAAGGGAACACAGGGAACAAAAAATGATTAATTGAAAGACTTAACCAAGGCCATATCTATAGAAGTTTGATGTACGTGAGGGTTATAATCATATAAGGAGGATGTTAACCCTAATTATATCAGGCAGATACAATACAGACTGCATTGTAGCCAAGACCCTCTTATACTTGACAAGGGATCTTTCCAAAGAAACAAAGAATTAAAGCTTGCATTCATCCTGTCTACATCTTTTGAAAAGCTACAGTCTGAGAACATAGCAAAAATTACCTGGACATTAGAAAGGCAAACACTACAGAGGAAAGTGGTATATTAATTTTGGTTAACATGTAAAAGTTATATTCAATTCAATTTGTTGTTAATCAAGCCCTTTCCTTGAACAAATAGTATAGTGGCACCTAGCTGAATACATTCATAATGAAAATCAGAGCTGCTGTTTAAAAACAAAAACAAGGAAACCTTGTATGATGTTTATATTAAGAATCCATAAGGAACTAATGTTGTTAACAGGAAAATGTTTATATTCTTCAAAACCAGAACACGTGAGCATTCATTCTTGGCTACTTTGGTCAAAAAGGCTTCTTGGGCTGTGACTAGGCACTACTTTAAGATGTTTTTTCCCTGTATTGCTTTCCCAACTCTACATTTTACAGCTGTCAGACAGTGGACTCAGCTGTCTAGAATACTGTACCCTGGCCAAGACCAGACTTAACTGAGTTCCCTGGTATATAATTCAGGACCAAATATTATTAGTCAGTAAAATTAAAACCATAGACTCACCAAAGACCTCTCAAGCATTGCTGCCCAGAAATATGTCTAGTTTGTTATAATCCTTCCTAGAGCTAAAATCAGTTCTCACATTAGGCTTTTTAAAGATCACCTAGTAGTAATCATCACAGGTCATCCCATCCACTCTGCCTTTTCCCTCTGCCAAAGCTGTACCTCTCTTTCTCCTACTGTTATCAACTGATATGGTAGAAAGAGAAAAATTGCTCATTAAACCTAAATGAAATTAGAAAGCTACAGATATCTCAGCTGTTTAAAAGAAGTAAAATAAATTATACATTTTTTCTGTTTGATATCAATATAGTAGATCAATGAGTAACTTTCCTTTATCTTGTAAAATTACCCAAAGAAACAATGAATTAGAAATAGAATTCAGATAATAGAAATATTGTCTCACCATCTACATAATGAAGTAAAAAGCTAGAAGTTGAAAATGAAATCATAAAAAAGAAATTCTATCATCTGGATATGTTAACAGACAGACAAAAAAAAAGATAAACACTTTCTTTTTAATTATTGAATCAAAGATAAAACCTAAAATGAAACTTTAATTAACATAAAATATAATAATAATGAAATATTATATATAAGAAGGCATAAGGTATAGGGCTAAAACAACTCTCAAAAGGAAATTAATAATATACATGCATACATGAGAAAAATGAAATACAATTAAACGTGGTTCAGAAATGAACAATAACATAAAATAGAAGCATAGGAAAGAAATAATAATAGTTAAACAGGCAACAATGTATTAGAACAAAAGAGGAGAACTCACAAATATAAAAAACATCAGGTTCTTTGGCAAAAATAATATAATAGCTAGTCACTAGCTAATATGAATCTGGAGAAAATGAGAAAAGACCCAGTGTGCAAAATAAATAACTACAAAAACAAACAAAGTGAAAAAACTGTTAAGAAGCTGTCTTGCACAGTTCTATGTAAATATACATGAAAACTTGGATAAAATTTATTTTTAGAAAATTTAATTTATGAAAACTAATTTTAGAAGAGGAAGGTAGTCTAAATAGAATGATTCTCATGGTATAAAGAGTTAATAACTCTCTCCCAAGTATATATGGTTCATATGATTTAGAGAAGAATTTCAATGCAAAATTCTGTAAAAAAAATTCCAGTGATACTTGAATAGTTTCAGAATATTGGAGAGTAAATGAAAACTTGTTAATTTTTATTTTAAGAAAATATAGTAAGACACCAATATAAATGACAAAGAAAATAAAGACTAATCTACTTTATGAATATTAAGGCCAGAATGTTAATTTTAGTAAAGAAAACAGCATAACAATAAAATAACACAAGATAATAAATAATATAATTTATCATATTAATGTATCTACCAAAAGTTCATATGATTTTTTCTATAAGAGGTAAGCAACTGATAAAACATTTCTGTTCATTTTTTAAAATTAAATAATTTTTTATTGAAGGATAATTGCTTTACAGAATTTGCTGTTTTCTGTCAAACCTCAACATGAATCAGCATTAGGTATACATGGGATTAATGCTTAATGATAAATAAAATAAAAATAAAAAGAGATTAGTCCTATTTAGTTTAAAAAATATGTTCATTAACTCTATAGCATTTTAAGGAAATTAAGAAAATGTAATTATTACTTAACATCGTATTGATAGTTGTAGTCAGTGCAATTAGAGAAGATAAAGGAATTGGAGACATATAAACTGTAAAATGTGAATATCACTACTCTCCTTGATCTGCTTTTATACTCAGAAAAATTAAACAAAATGAACTATAAATTTTCTAAGTATATGCTAATTTGTAGAAATAACATAGTACATAATTAATATATAGAAACACTAGGTCCCATGTATTTCAGTAACAGTTGTTTAGAAGATATCATAGAGGATAATAATCCTATTAGATTAGCCAGAAAAGATAGAATTTTTGTCGTTCAGTCACTCGGTCATGTCTGACTCTTTGAAACCCCATGAACTGCAGCACACCAGGGTTCCTTGTCCTTCACTATTTGTTGGAGGTTGCTCAAACTCATGTCAGTTGAATCAGTCATACCTTCCAACCATCTCATCCTCTGTCGTTCCCTTCTCCGCCTGCCTTCAATCTTTTCCAGCATCAGGGTCTATTCCAATGAGTCAGCTCTTCGCATCAGGTGGCCAAAGTATTGGAGCTTCAGATTCAGCATCAGTCCTTCAAATGAATATTCTGGGTTGATTTCCTTTAGGATTGACTGGTTTGATCTCTTAGGGCTTCTCTGATAGCTCAGCTGTTAAGGAATCTGCCTGCAATGCTGGAGATCTGGGTTTGATCCCTGGGTTGAGAAGATCCCCTGGAGAAGAGAGAGGCTTCCCACCCCAGTGTTCTGGCCTGGAGAATGCTATGGGCTGTAAAAGGTTTGATCTTTTAGGAGTCTAAGGGACTCTCAAGAGTCTTCTCCAACACCATCATTCAAAAGCATCAATTCTTCAGCGCTCAGCCTTCTTTATGGTCCAGCTCTCACATCCATACATGACTACTGGGAAAACCATAGCTTTGACTATACAGATCAAGGTCAGCAAAGTAATGTCTTTGCTTTTTAATATGCTGCCTAGGTTTGTCACAGCTTTTCTTCCAAGTAGAAAGTGTCTTTTAATTTCATGGCTGCAGTCACTGTCCTCGGTGATTTTGGAGCCAAAGGAAATAAAGTCTGTCACTGTTTCCATTGTTTCCCCATCTATATGCCATGAAGTGATGGGACCAGATGCCATGATCTTAGTTTTTTGAATGTTGAGCTTTAAGCCAGCTTTTTCACTCTTCTCTTTCACCTTCATCAAGAGGCTCATCAAAGGTAGAATACTAGGGATAAATGTCTGTGGAAAGAACTATATTTGAAAAGCACTGTGTAAAATTTGTTTTAAATAAAAACTTTTGAATTCTGCAGAGCAACTAGCAAAAAATAATAAAAAGAAATGCATACAGTGTTGCTGCTTAAAAAATCAGAATAATGTCAGTATTAAAAGTCTTATGTGGCTCTTTTATATGCCTTAGGTATAGTATCTCAAATCATTGAGAAAAAGGATGTTCATTTAATAAATGAATTTTGAACAAGTGAAGAACAAGTTAGAAAAATCATTTGACATTCATACTTCAGGCCAAATAAGATAATATGTTTCAATGAATGAAAGATTTAAATATAAGAAAGCTATAGAACTACCAGAGAAAATGTAGCATAATTTTTTTACTAACTTTTGATACTGTGAAAAAGGAAAGATGCAGAGACTTGACAACATAAAACATTTTCATTTAAAAATAATGAGTCAAAAATAATTGAAAAGAGTGGAAAAAAATCTATGAATTTTAATGTAGAAAATCTACATGTAGAACCTTTCTTCATATAGATTTATAAAGGACAAAAGACTATAAAACTGGCAAATACTGAACACAAAATTTCTAGAAAGATAAGTTTTAAAAAGCTTCTAAAACATTGGCACTGCTAAAAAGTTGATTACAACAGGAAGTTCAATTAAAACTTGACTGAGATATTAATTTTCATTTACTATATTGTAAAATATGTCTAAATTTTGATACTAGAGCCCACTATATATTCTTTGGGCAGTATAATTTGATACAATCTCTATGGAGATCAGATTGCCATCATTTAGCACTTTATCAATTCATCTATCCTTTGATGCAGCAATACCAGTCTGAGAATCTGGAAATTTTTCCTGGAGATAAACAGATACAATGCATTGAAAATGACAAATGTTATTTGCACTCTTGTTAGAAAACAGAAAACAAACACCACCACCACCCCTGCGCTAAAAAAAAAAAAAAAAAAAAAAAGGAAATTTACATCCATAGCCTACAAGTCCGTCATTTAAATAAGTGATATTTTAGTCTATGAAATGGAATATGATGAAACTGGTGGAGGGAGGAGGAGAGAGAGAGTGAGAGAGGTCTATTTGCGTTGATATGAAGCATTCCAAAATATGCTTCCTTGATAGCTCAGTGTGAAAACTCTCCTGCGATACAGGAGACTTGGGAGATGTCTGGGTCAGGAAGATCCCCTGAAGGAGGAAATATACATACATACACACACACACACACACACACACACACACACACACACACACACACACACACACACACACTGGAACTTCCCTGGTGGCTCAAACGGTAAAGCATCTGCCTGTAGTGTGGGGGACCCCGGTTAGATCCCTGGGTTGGGAAGATCCCCTGGAGAAGGAAATGGCAGCCTACTCCAGTATTCTTGCCTGGAAAATCCCCATGGACAGAGGACCCTGGTCGGGTTACAGTCCATGGGGTCGCAAAGAGTCAAACACGACTGAGCAACTTCACTTTCACACACACAATGTATATGTGTGTGTGAAAGTGAAAATGTTAGTTGCTCAGTTGTGTCTGACTCTTTGTGACCCCCATGGGCTGCAACTCCCCAGGCTTTTCTGTCCATGGACTTCTCCAGGCAAGAATACTGGAGGAGGTTGTCATTCCCTTCTCCAGGGGATCTTCCTGACCCAGGGATCAAAACCAGGTCTCCTGCACTGCAGATAGATTCTTTACCATCTGAACCACCAGGGAAGCCCAAAATCTCTGAGTTTCATGTAGAACAGTAAAGTAGAAAAAATAATATCTGCTGTACCAACAATATGGAATTGTTATAAAACATAATGAGAACAGATTTTGTGAAAGAATTTGGTAAGCTATAAAGGATTTAGTGGATCTAATTTTGCATAGTTTACTACAATATTAATTGGAATATATTACAAAATGAAACCATATCTCCCTCAACATATATAATTCGTACCATGTTATACAACCATGCCCTAAAATTGTGATTATAAACAGTTGAATAATACAGTTGCTGTTATTATAGACTTTAATAGGAAGATTATGCATATGCAGAATTTATTTTTCTTTCTAATTAAAAAATGATTTATAATGCCTCTGTTCTTTTATCTATTTTGCTATAAAATTTTCAAACCCACCTGTTTAGTTTATTAAAGGAATTAATTGCTTTTTCCGTCTTCCATTTCTCATTTCTGCTACCAAGTAACAATTTGTTGGGTTTTGTTACCACATTTATGGTTTCTCCTTAGCAACTGGGAAGATTCCCAAAGAATATCTGAACCATGGCATGTAAGAGTATTTTAAGTTTCCACGTTTATTACTATAAATCTTTTGAGATTTTGCAAATATTATAGATAGTGTGAAAGCTAATTAAAAATGATATGAATCCACTTAATTTCAAATTTCTCAGAAATTTTTTAGACTTTGAAACATCCAGGAAATCAAAATAACCCAAAATTTTGCCTTAAATGCTAACTATTTCTCATATTGTATTTTGAATGTTCAAAGCACTTCAGAACATCTGAAGCAGACCAGGGAATAAAGACTTTGGCCCAAAGTTTCCCAGATCTTATATTGTTTTATGTTTTGTTTTCTGAAGTTCAGTTCCTCAGTTCCTCTGATTTACCATGCTGTGTCTTGAAGGTTCTTTTAAGAAACTCTCAGTCCTACCACTATCTCTCAGTGCCTCTTGGATTTATTCATCTTCATTTCACAGCTAGATGACTTGTACAATGTCAGTTGAGGACTGTATTAATTTCTATATTTCTCACCAGTGGGATCCCCAGCGCTTTTCAAAATCCATTGCTCAAAGAAGTCCCTCGAGTAATAGTTTTCAGAAAAATCAAGTTGAATGCAATTCTAATTAAGTAGAAAAGAAAAAGAAATGAACTCATAATCTTAGGAGAAAATTGTCAAAATTGACCAGTGTAAAAACAGTGTCTGGAAAACTGTAAACATTAATTTAAAACCTGTTGAAAGAACACAAGAATAAGTGAATACATATTAAGCTTATTATTGAGCACCCCGGAGAAGGCACTGGCAACTCACTCCAGTACTCTTGCCTGGAGAATCCCATGGACGGAGGAGCCTGGTAGGCTGCAGTCCATGGAGTTGCAAAGAGTCGGACACGACTGAGCGACTTCACTTTCACTTTTCCCTTTCATGCATTGGAGAAGGAAATGGCAACCCACTCCAGTGTTCTTGCCTGGAGAATCCCAGGGACAGCGGAGCCTGGTGGCTGCCGTCTATGGGGTCGCACAGAGTCGGACACGACTGGAGCAACTTAGCAGCAGCAGCAGCATTGAGCACCCTCTTCCACTTTAAGTTTTAAAGAGGAAACCTACAAATCAGATTATTAGTGAATTTGGCAACATGGACATCTGGAATATTAGAAGTTATTTCACATTTGCTTTGTTTTCTACAAAAGAAGCAAATACTTAGTGTAAAGCTGACCAAAACTAGCTCTCAGACAAATAATTATATTGACCTATCAATGCGCTGGTGATCAGAGGAAGAGAAAGTGATGGAGAAATCGTACTTCTCCAGAAATATCACTGTAGCTGAAACCTGACTGATTTGCACAGCAGTATGTGAGGAGCACATGTTACAGATTGGAGTATATTATACTTATATGATCCAGGTATTGCAAAGTGGTATGAATAATTTTTTTGAAAAAAAGACTGAAAACCTCACCCCAAAACTCTATGAAATCTTTGCTTAAATAATGTAGCCTTTGTATCAGAATTTAGAAGGCTATTTTTATTTTATAGTAAACTGAGAGTTTCATGAAAATGTAAGGAACATGGTTTCAGAGAAACCTCTCTGGAGACTCACTGAGAATGATTAAAAGGGTATACATAAAAAGTGCTCTTTGCAGTGTCCTCTACAAGCAAGCAAGAAAATAAACATTTGAGAAAGACAGCCTAATTGATCATATTTCTTTCAAAAATATTGAGCAAATGCTAATTACAGTAGATCCAAGGGTTTTTTAATTTGTATTTCTAGATAAAGAAGAGTCATTGTCTTGTGCATTAATCAATGTGGGAAGTTATAAAGAACTCACAGGTTTTTGGAGAGGTGAGGTGGGGAACATAAGCTATTACATGCAAAGCCTTTAGAACTGAGTCTGGCACATAATAAACCTGTGTACATGTTAGTTAGTAGCAGATGTAGTAATCATGGTGGTAGTAGTAAAGCTACTATCCCTATTTTTAGCTATGCCTAGCATAGCAAAAAATTCATTCAGTTTATATCATAAAGCTAAGACTTTCCCATGAAAAAGAGCAAGAAGAAATTGAAATATATAAAGTAGCTCTTTACTAGAGAATAAAGAAACCCTAATTGATAGAAATCATTTCTCAAAGACAGGAAGTGTTGTCAAGGATACTATCACTATATGTGTGCCTTATGTACTATTTTTAATAATGTATTTTGGTATCTGATCCTACAGCATACTGCAGTTCTCTATATTTGTGTCGGTTTCCATTTGTATCCAAAGTAGCACCCTGATATACTCTATGTACTATGGAAAACATTTCTCATTAATAAAAAAACAACAATGCAAATTTGATTCACTTTTACAAAATAATAAAGGTAGTTATATTTCATAATCTTTAATAATCTGTTTCTAAAGTGTAATAAGGTCTTCCCTGGTAGTTCAGCTGGTAAAGAATCCACCTGCAATGCAGGAGACTGGAGTTTGATTCCTGAGTCTGGACATTCCCCTGGAGAAGGGATAGGTTTACCCACCCCAGCATTCTTGGGCTTCCTTGGTGGCTCTTATGGTGAAGAATCCACCTGCAATGTGGGAGACCTGGGTTCAATCCCTGGGTTGGGAAGATCCCCTGGAGGAGGGCATGTAAGTCCATTCCAGTATTTTTGCCTGGAGAATCCCCATGGACAGAGGAGCCTGGCAGGATACAGTCCATGGGGTCACAAAGAATCTGACACACCAAATGACTAAGCATAGCACAAAGTGTGAAACAAGCTGTAACTATAGGAAGTAAGTTTTTCATTTGACTTTTTGGGGTTGGAGAGAGCACAGCTTATAAACTCTGCAAGTGCGAATGGAATTCAGATGATGACCAATGTATTTTGGAAATCTATTACAATATGAGTCTTTCTGTAATGCTGGGATCCATCATATCCTAAAACTCTCTACCATCAAAGCTAAAAGGCCAGATACATTATATATGTGGGCAGGAATCTAAGCTTGGCCAATCTGAAGCCCCCCTCCACCACCCCACAAGACTTTAATGAATCAGTGTAAAAAGAAAACATAAACAGTTTGAAATTCATTCTTCTGATGATACTGATGATAACAGTAATATCTCAGTAGTGTCCAGTGGCGGGGCCACCATATCAACTCATTTTTGAGTTCTTTCTCATGAATTCAGTGGCCTAGAAACTCTTGACTCTTGCTAGTATTCTGAGATGAATTTTCTAGTGCTTGTTTCTGTGAGCAACCACAGAGCTTTTCTAATAAATTTGATTTCCATATAATTAGCCAGAGTCATTTGAGAGCATTTGCACCTAAATGTTTGTTTGTTACAGGTAATAACATCTAAATGTAGGGAATTTAAGTGAGTTGGTTATCTTGAAAATTTGAGGCTAGAAGAAGCATATATTTAATAATCAGAGTTTGGGTAAATGACACATAAGAATAACCAAATAATCACACATATTTATCTGGAAATAATTGCCCAATAAAAATAAATGGTTGAGGATAGAATCACCAATATCATAGAAGAGTATGACAGGCAGAAGGAATGTCAGGGTGAGATAGCTGCTAATATTGAACTTGTAGAGCTCTAAGAAGGAAATGACCAGTTCAGATACCTAACATCCCGAGGCACCAAAAGGATTCTTCCGGATTTTTATTTCTATCCAAAATTGATCTCTTGTACTCTGACGTTGCAAGGTGAAGTAACTGAAAACCTAATGTGAATTTTTATCCTTTAGATTACTGAATTTAAATGTTTCTTGTTTTGAAATCTTTCTCTGATTCTGTTCTAAAGCTTAAGACATTTATTATTTGTGTGGCATATACAAATAATTGGGCATAAAATAGAATTTAGAGATTTTTAAATCTCTCCAAATCTCCAAAATGTTACTGAAAGCCTTTTGTAACCAAAGTACTGTTTTCCCCTTGCTGATGAGACAGATTTTTTTCTTAATTAAATATATTGCAATGTCCTAAATGAAGGGAATTACAAGGGAGATAAGACATATTCCTCTCTTATTTTGGCCTCACATTTGTTCCTGTTCTCTGCAATTATATCTAGAATCAATTTCAGACATGCTGTTGGAAGTGGAGGAACAACTGCAAAATATAGAATAAGTAAAATAACTATACATGTTTTGTCAGGAAGATTTGTCTAATTTATGTATGTAAACTATTTTGAAAATATTTATGGGGGTAGAGTCTGATGGTGCTTGACTAAGAAGACAAGAATTATATTTTGAATAAAGCTAAACTGATGAAAGTCTGGATTAGTTTTGCTAACCCTAGAAATAGGACATTGTTCATATTTTCATACACTTCTTGTTTGAAAATTGGATTCAGCAGTAAGTAAAGATGAGGTACCAAAATTTGCTTGGTTTTGTATTGGGAAATGAATCCAATAATTTAGGGAAATAGAAGTGATGAAGGGAACTTTAAATATTTAACTCACCCACTACACTTCTTATTTTAGGGGACCCCATAAACTATTCTGTACTAAAGTCTGAGAATATATATTTGTGTTTAGGGAGGTCCCAAGACCATTCCCAGATTCAGGGATTCACTAGGAGGACTCATAGGATGCAGCATTTAGTTGCACTCAGGGCTGTGACTTCTCATAACGAAAGGATACAAAGCAGAGTCAGAAAAGGGAAAATGTGCATTGCGAGGATGTCCAGAGGAATCCAAGCTCAAGTTTCCAGTAGTCCTATCCCAGTGGAGTCACATAGGACATGTTTAATTCCTCTAGCAAGGAGTTGTGACAATATTGTGAAATGCTGTCTACCAGGTATGCTCATTAGAGATTCCATGTTCAGTGTTTATAGTGGGATCTGGTCACATAAGATTCCTTCTTCTTAGCAAGTACCAACTTCACTATTTCAGACTTCCAAAAGTAAATCAGATATTCAACATAAACTGTATTGCTTATACAAACTGCCTAGGCGTAGTGAGTCACATTTATCAGCTCTTAGACTTGTGAGAAAAGTGAAAGTGGAAGTCCCAGGGCTATACAGTCCATGGAATTCTCCAGGCCAGAATACTGGCCTTTCCCTTCTCCAGGGGATCTTCCCAACCCAGGGATCAAATCCTGGTCTCCTGTATTGAGGGCGGATTCTTTACCAGCTTGAGCCACAAGGGAAGGCCAAGCATACTGGGGAGGGTAACCTATCCCTTCTCCAGAGGATCTTCCTGACTCAAATCAAGGTCTCCTGCACTGCAGACGAATTCTTTACCAACTGAGCTATCAGGGAAGGACTTGTGAGAACTCTTCTAAAATTTAGTCCCTAAAACCCAGCCAAGTTCCAATCCCACAAGTAGGCCTTTCTAAGGAAAACGATTTCAAGCCTACTAAATTCATTCTTTTCTGCCCAGTTTGTGAGAGGAGTACAGTATCTTTGAAAAATGCTCAGTGTCTCTGCAATGTAGCTCTGCCTTCTGATGTGAAATTTTATAGTTGAAAAAGGACCTTGATTTTAAGTGGGGATGAGAGGTAGCAGGGTGACAGCTGAGAAGACTCAGCACTTAGCTTCCGCTTGTTCAGAGTCCAAATGAACATGGTTTATCTCAAGAAGCAAAAAGATAAATATGGTAAACAAAATAGTCTGAGCCTAAAGGATCTTTCTCCATAGCAGTTGTTCGTGGTGTCCTTATGAATAATACATGAACAGATAAGGTGCTACTTGGGCTTCATAATCAAAAGAAATACAAAATTTTCAGTTCTAGTGAATCTGGTTAATTAATATAACCATTAAAAGAGTTAGTTACAAACCCTCACCCAGTTATCAATTTAAGAAACTGAATATTTTTGAATGAAGGGAGACTGGACTCACTTAAGGAAGGATAATCTAGTCAAATCATAAATAATTACCATGATTATCCCTCCAACCCTGCCCTAAATTGATCTGTATCTGTTGTTCCAAGTAACAGTGTGAATCATAAAGGGAGATATGGAGATTATGGACTTATTAGACACTTCTTTGGTAAGTTTGCAAAACTAACATCGCCTGTTACTTACTTGGTTTAGTTGCTAAGTCGTGTCCGACCCTTGTGATACCATGGAATGTAGCCCACCAGACTCCTCTGTCCATGGAATTTTCCAGGCAAGAATACTAGAGTGGGTTGCCATTTCCTTTTCCAGAGTTACTAATTTATTTATGTTAATTTTAAATTCCACATTAAAACCCTTACTTCTTTAAGCCTATAGTGGTTGTGTGTGGTATTTAATTGAATTCTGACTGATGAACTTGTTCTGAGATTTTCATGGTTCCTTTGGTATAAATTTGTCACTGAAGCCCATTGGGAAATGTGTAAGGGGCTTATAATGGTAAAGTAATGCCACTGTTAAACTAATCAGTCTTATGTTGGCTCATTAGAACCCATCCATTGTAATGTTTCCCATTTATGAGTGAAGAGTAGGAATGCATCTTCTCAGTTAACGGATATTCTAATACTTGTTTTCTTATCTGAGGGAACTCATGATTATAAAAAAGACCAACTGAAAGTTCCTAGAATACTTCTCTATGCCAACACTGAATCAAAAGCAACACTATATCCCTATGGGAATCACATATCATAAAACTAGAAAGTTTCAGAAGTGATCACTCCAGTACATTCCCATGTATCTCTTCAGTCTGGCTGAGACAAAAAAGATTTTTTTTTTTCCTGAAGAATTATAGAGCTTTATCATGAACTTAATTAGATGATTTTTTTTCCAGTTGCAACTCTGTTCCAAATATGCTTTGCTTACTAAAGCAAATCGATACAGCCCCTGGCGTCTGGTATGCTCTTATTGAACCAGAGATAGCTTTTTTCCCTCTAAACCAGTAAACAACAAACATAAAAAGCAATCAGCTTTCACCTGGCAGGGACAGCAGCTCAGCAGGGTACTCCTAATTTAAGTCACCATCTACTTTTGAAATATCTTGTAAAACAGGAAGTAGAAGTTATCTCTGTAAAAGATATTGGTAAGAAAAATTCTTTTCTAAGAACATATGACAAAGTCCATGAAAATACAGAGATTTTTTTTTTTTCCTCTTGCTAAACTTTCTACAAATATAGTGATTTGCAGCATATCAGGGTATCCCCTTCAAAGGGACAAATAAATAGATGTATAGTAGAACCAGTTCTACTAAGAATAAGCTAAAACACCTAATGAATTTTAATAAGAATCTATAACCAATTCAAATTACATTTAAGTGTGCTACTCCAATTCATTTAAGCGTTATTGAATAGCTTTTACCTTTACATTCTTTACCTAACCTTTAGATTTTAATTGGAACAGTTTGATATTCAGCTTTATGACTCAGGAGATCCAATGATACTGTGAATTCCTGTAGTAGAAGGATTTTTTTTTTTTTTTTTTAAGCATGGCAAGATCTAATAGACAACTCACAGTAAAGGCCCTGGTTTCTTCTTCCCTTCCTTCCTTTTTTTCCTTCTTTCTTTCATTAAAGGCATTCCCACTTTAATAAGTAGTGATTTTATTTTTTGAGGAAGGCCCTTCATCTGCTTCTAAGCCCTTATAAAATTTGAACAGCTAACCATGGGACAACAAATGAACACGCTCCCTACCAAGCTTTCCATCATCTAGTGGATGCTGTCTATCCACTTAACCCTAAAAACAGTTTGCTCTGCAGCACTCTATCTTCAAGTGAATGTACGTTTTATGACAACAGACCCAAGGATGATCTGAAATCACAAACTTGCTGTGAGTAAAAACTGTTACATCCTCAGTACTTTGATTTCACTTCTCCTCTGTTCTTTATTTACACTTAAGAATTCATATAGAATACCTTGTAATTAATTGAATGAATTAGAAAATATGAGCCTGACTTATAAATGATTTTACTGATTGTCACATCCAAAGATCATTGCTGTGCCATTAGAGAATCATTCAGAAATGTCATGAACACTTAACAGGGAAGTCCTCTTAATGGTGCAAAAAACTTAAAGCAGGAAATATTATTTCCTCTCTGTCTGGAAGATGAGAAGGCTTGAGATAAAAACCTTCAAGGATTCATGCACACTGGGTAGGTAATGCTTAGGTTTTAGGACCAGAGATTTGGAAGGAGCAAAATTGGAGAATTAGTAATAAAGATGCTTCGTGAATAAGTAGATGACAGGACCTCACAATATTTGTAAAATATCAGTTTCATATACATATTCACTAAATGTCCTGCACTGGAGGAAGTTTTTAATGTCAGATGAAAAAGCACATTTAATTGTATGAATCAGTAACCTGTAGGTGAGTTAAATAAGGCATTGTTGCATATGACATATAACAGAATAGATGAAAGAGTCACAACTTTAAAAATACTTAGAAAAGTATTTTTTACTCATAGGAAACACTTTGGACTATATAATCCATGACTGTTATGGTGGCTTCATATTTTTAAGTGAACTACTTTCCTTCTAGTTACTATCTCACTGTTTTATTACCATGTCTTTCAAGTTCAGCTCATGGTACACAATTGTTGCTGGAGTGCAACCCATCCTTTTTGTGTGCCAAGAAACAAGAATGAGGAAAGGCTAGAATACAAAAGGATCCACATATCAGCTAACTGGATCACTTTACACAAAATATTTTGGAAATCTTTCACAATATTTTTATTTTTGTCTCATTGACCAGAACTTAGCCATGTGATCTCACATAAATGAGAGACAAAGAAATACAAGCTTTTACCTAGACACATTGCTGCTCTAGATAAAACTCTGGATTCTGTTACTAAGAGTGAAACAGCAAAAGTATATTCAGTGGCAACTAGTCCTACTTAAACCTGTTTTACTTGCTATTGACATTGATTAATATCTTTATTGAAAAATAAAAGCTATTTTGGCAGAGATAAATACTATGTGTAGAATCAACAACATGGGTATCTATACTGCAAAGGCTTGCCTGACCTCCACCACAGCTGAATGTCTTACTGCAGTTTGCAAGAACAGAAAACTAGGGCAAAAGCAGTAATAAATATGTACTCTTATTTAGGTATTAATATATGGTTTATTTCTTCCTTAGTGAAAGTTACAGATCTGGGAACTATGAGGTTGGGATGATATCTGTGACTGTCACACTCAATTAGCTATACGTAAGAAGTTCCCAGGTCACTATATCTTTCCTTTTTTTATTGTATTATAGTTAATTTGCAATGTTGTATTAGTTTCAACTGTAAAAATGATTCATATTTATGTGTATATATATATACATAAATATGAATATGTTATTTTTCAGATTGTTTTATATCATGAGTTATTACAAGAATATTGAAATAATTCCTTGTGTTATACAATAGGTCATTGTTGTTGATATATTTTATTTAGAGTAATGTTCATATGCTAAATCCCAAAACTGCTAATTTATCTCCACCACTCATGCTCTGCTCTCCCATTTGGTAACAATAAGTTTGTTTTCTGTATATGTGTGAGTCTAGTTCTATTTTGTAATTTAGTAAATATATATTGTAGCCCTGCTTATTTAACTTATATGCAGAGTACATCATGTGAAATGCCAGGCTGGATGAAGTATAAGCTAGGATCAAGATTGCCAGGAGAAATATCAATAACCTCAGATATACAGATGACATGACCCTTATGGCAGAAAGAGAAGAACTAAAGAGCCTCTTGATGAAAGTGAAAGAGGAGAGTGAAAAAGTTGGCTTAAAACTCAACATTCAGAAAACTAAGATCATGGCATCCAGTCCCATCACTTCATGGCAAATAGATGAGGAGACAATGGAAACAGTGTGAGACTTTATTTTTTTGGACTCCAAAGTCACTGTAGATGGTGACTGTAGCCATGAAATTAAAAGACACTTGCTCCTTGGAAGAAAAGCTATGACCAACCTAGACAGCATATTAAAAAACAGAGACATTACTTTGCCAGCAAAGGTCCATCTAGTCAAAGCTATGGTTTTTCCAGTAGTCATGTATGGATGTGAGAGTTGGACTATAAAGAAACCTGAGCACTGAAGAATTGATGCTTTTGAACTGTGATGATCAAGAAGACTCTTGAGAGTCCCTTGGACTGCAAGGAGATCCAACCAGTCCATTCTAAAGGAAATCAGTCCTGAATATTCATTGGAATGACTGATGTTGAACCTGAAGCTCCAATACTTTGGCCACCTGATGTGAAGAGCTGACTCATTGGAAAAAGACCCTGATGCTGGGAAAGATTGAAGGCTGGAGGAGAAGGGGACGACAGAGGATGAGATGGTTTGATGGCATCACTGACTCAATGGACATAAGTTTGAGTACACTGCAGGAGTTGGTGATGGACAGGAAGGCCTGGTGTGCTGCAGTCCATGGGGTCTCAAAGAGTCGGACACGACTGAGCAACTGAACTGAACCGAACTTAATTGGAGAAGAAAAACAAAAAGAATCCAAATTGCAAAAGAAGTAAAACTGTCACTATTTGCATATAACATGATAATATACATAAAACATCCTAAAGATGCTACCAGAAAACTCCTAAAACTTAACAATAAATTTGGTAAAATTGCAGGTCACAAGATTAATACCCAAAGATCTCTTGCATTCCTATACACTAATAATATAAGATCAGAAACAGAGATTAAGGAAACAATCCCATTTGCCATCACATTGAAAAGGAAAAAAAAAAAAGAAATAGAAATAAAGCTACCCAAGGAGGCATAAGATCTATACTCAGATAACTATAAGATACTATAAGATACTGATTAAATAAAAGATAACACAAACAAATGGAGATATAGATATACCATATTCATGGATTGGAAGAATCAGTATTGTGAAAATGACTATACTACCTAAAGCAATCTACAGATTCAATGTAATCCCTATTAAATTACCTATGACATTGCTCACAGAATTAGAACAAAAAATTTTATCATTTGTATGGAAACACAAAATACTTCAAAAAGCCAAACAACCTCGAGAAAGAAACAAGGAGACAGAGGAATCCTTCTCCCTGACTTCAGACTATATTATAATGCTACAGTAATCAAAAAGTATGGTTGTTGTTGTGTTCATTTGCTAAGTCATGACCGAAAACTTGTGACTCCATGGACTGCAGCATGCCAGTCTTCTCTGGGCTTCACTCTCTCCCAGAGTTTTCTCAGACTCATGTCTTTTGAGTCAGTGATGCCATCAAACCATCTCATCCTATGTTGCCCTCTTCCCCACCTGCCTTCAATCTTTCCTAAAATAGAAATATAAATCAGGGGAACAGTATAGCAAGTCCAGAAATAAAACATGCAACTATGGTCACCTATTCTATGACAACTACAATCACAGAAAACTGATGAAACTGATCACATGGACCACTGCCTTGTCTAACTCAATGAAACTATGAGCCATGCTGTGTAGGGCCACTCAAGACGGACAGGTCATGGTGGAGAGTTGTGACAAAACATGGTAAACTGGAGAAGTGAATGGCAAACCACTTCAGCATTCTTTCCACGAGAACCTCATAAACAGTATGAAAAGGTGAAAAGATATGACAATGAATGATGAACTCCCCAGGTCGGCAAGTGCCCAATAACTCCAGAAACAATGAAGAGAGCCAAAGCAAAAGTAACAACAAGTTGTGGAAGTATCTGGAGATGGAAGTAAAGTCCGATGCTGTAAAGAACAATATTGCATTGGTTCAGTTCAGTCACTCAGTCGTGTCGAACTCTTTGAGACCCCCAGGGACTGCAGCACACCAGGCCTCTCTGGTTGTCCATCACCAACTCCGAGAGTTTACTCAAACTCATGCCCACTGAGTCGGTAATGCCATCCAATCATCTCATCTTCAGTCGTTCCCTTCTCCTCCTGCCTTCAATCTTTCCTAGCATCAGGATCTTTTCAAATAAGTCATTTCTTCGCATCAGGTGCCCAAAGTATTGGAGTTTCAGCTTCAGCATCTGTCCTTCCAAAGAATATTCAGGACTGATTTCCTTTAGGATGGACTGGTTGGACTGGTGGATCTCCTTGCTGTCCAAGGGACTCTCAAGAGTCTTCTCCAACACCACAGTTTAAAAGCATCAATTCCTTGGCACTCAGCTCTCTTTATAGTCCAACTCTCATATCCATACATGACTACTGGAAAAATGATAGTTTGACTAGATGGACCTTTGTTGGCAAAGTAATGTCTCTGCTTTTTAATATGCTGTCTAGGTTGGTCATAACATTTTTTCCAAGAAGCAAGTGTATTTTAATTTCATAGTTACAGTAACTATCTGTAGTGATTTTGGAGCACAAAAAAGTAAAGACTCTCACTGCTTCTACTGTTTCCCCATCTATCTGCCATGAAGTGATGAGACCAGATGCCATGACCTTAGTTTTCTGAATGCTGAGTTTTAAGCCAACTTTTTCACTCTCCTCTTTCATTTTCATCAAGAGACTCTTTAGTTCTTCGCTTTCTGCCATAAGGGTGGTGTCATCTGTATATCTGAGGTTATTGATATTTCTCCCGGAAATCTTGATTCCAGCTTATGCTTCATCCAGTCCTGCATCTCTCATGATGTACACTGCATATACGTTAAATAAGCAGAGTGACAATATACAACCTTGACATGCTCCTTTCCTGATTTAGAACCAGTCTGTTGTTCCATGTCCAGTTCTAACTGTTGCTTCCTGACCTGAATACAGGTTTCTCAGGAGGCTGGTCAGGTGGTCTATTATTCCCATCTCTTTCAGAATTTTCCACAGTTTGTTGTGACTCACACAGTCAAAGTTTAGCATAGTCAAAAAGCAGAAGTAGATGTTTTTCTGGAGATCTCTTGTTTTTCGATGGTCCAAAAATGTTGGCAATTTGACCTCTGGTTCCTCTGCCTTTTCTAAATCCACTGAAGATGTGAATGGCGAACCACTTTAGTATTCTTGCCTTGAGAACCCCATGAACAGTATGAAAAGGCAAAAAGATAGGACACTGAAAGATGAACTCCCCAGGCTGTTAGGTGCCCAGTATGCTACTGGAGATCAGTGGAGAACTAACCCCAGAAAGAATGAAGAGATGGAGCCAAAGCAAAAACAACACCCAGTTGTGGGTGTGACTGGTGATGGAAGTAAAGTCTGATGCTATAAAGAGCAGTATTGCATAGGAACCTGGAATGTTAGGTCCATGAATCAAGGAAAATTGGATGTGATCAAACAGGAGATGGCAAGAGTGAACATAGACATTTTAGGAATTAGCTAAGTAAAATGGACTGGAATGGGTGAATTTAATGCAGATGACCATTGTACCTACTATTGTGGGCAAGAATCCTTTAGAAGAAATGGAGTAACCATCATAGTCAGCAAGAGTCTGAAATACAGTTCTTGGATGCAATCTGAAAAATGACATAATGATCTCTTTTCATTTCCAAGGCAAACCATTCAATATCACAGTAATCCAAGTCTATGCTCTGACCAGTAATGGTAAAAAAGGTGAAGTTGAACTGTTCGATGAAGACCTACAAGAACTAACACCCAAATAAGATGTCCTTTTCATTATAGGGGACTGTAATGCAAAAGAAGGAAGTCAAGAAACACCTGGAGTAACAGGCAAATTTGGTCTTAGAATACAGAATGAAGCAAGGCAAAGGCTAATAGAGTTTTGCCAAGATCATACACTGGTCATAGCAAACACCCTCTTCCATCAACACAAGAGAAGACTCTACACATGGTCATCACCAGATGGCCAATACCAAAATCAGAATGAATATATTCTTTGCAGCCAAAGATGGAGAAGCTCTATCCAGTCAGCAAAAAAAAAGAAAGAAAAAAAAAAAAGACCAGGAACTGACTGTGGCTCAGATCATGAACTCCTGATTGCCAATTCAGACTTAAATTGAAGAAACTAGGGAAAACCACTAGACCCTTCAAATATGACCTAAATCAAATCCATTACAATTATACAGTGGAAGTGATAAAAAGATTCAAGGGATTACATCTGATAAACAGAGTGTCTGAAGAACTATGGACAGAGGTTCATGACATTGTACAGAAGGCAGGGATGAAGACCAACCCCAAGAGAAAGAAATGCAAAGAGGCAAAATGGTTGTCTGAGGAGGCCCTACAAATAGCTGTGAATAGAAGAGAAGGGAAAGGCAAAGAAGAAAAGGAAAGATATACCCATATGAATGCAGAGTTGCAAAGAATAGCAAGGAGAGATAAGAAAGGCTTCCTAAGTGATCAGTGCAAAAAAATAGAGGAAAACAATAGAATGGGGAAGACTAGAGACTTCTTTAAGAATTAGAGATACCAAGGGAAATTTTCATGCAAAGATGATCACAATAAAGGACAGAAATTGTTTGGACCTAACAGAAACAATAAGTGGTGTTGGAGAAGACTCTTAAGTGTCCCTTGGACTGCAAGGAGATCCAACCAGTCCATCCTAAAGGAAATCAGTCCTGGGTTTTCATTAGAAGGACTGATGTTGAAGCTGAAACTCCAATATTTTGGCCACCTGATGCGAAGGGCTGACTCATTTGAAAAGACCCTGCTGTTGGGAAAGATTGAAAGCAGGAGGAGAAGGGGGCAACAGAGGATGAGATGGTTAGACGGCATCACTGACTCAATGGACATGAGTTTGGGTAAACTCCGGGAGTTGGTGATGGACAGGGAGGCCTGGCGTGCTGCAGTTCATGGAGTCGCAGAGAGTCAGACATGAGCGACTGAACTGAACAGAAGCAGAAGATATTTAGAAGAAGTGGCAATAATACACAGAAGAACTATACAAAAAAGATCTTTACTATCTAGATAACCTCAATGGTGTGATCACTTACGTAAAGGCAGGCATCCTGGAATGCGAAGTCATGCTTTTATGTGCTCCAAAATCACTGCAGATGGTGACTGCAGCCATGAAATTAAAAGACGCTTGCTCCTTGGAAGAAAAGCTATGAACAACTTAGATAGCATATTAAAAAGCAGAAACATTACTTTGCCAACAAAGATCAGTGTAGTCAAGGCTATGATTTTTCCTGTAGTCATGTATAGATGTGAGAGTTGGACTATAAAGAAAGCTGAGCACAGAATAATTCATGCTTTTAAACTGTGGTGTTGGAGAAGACTCTTCAGAGTCCCTTGGACAACAAGGAGATCCAATCAGTCCATCCTAAAGGAAATCAGTCCTGAATATTCTTTGGAAGGACAGATGCTGAAGCTGAAACTCAAATACTTTGACCACCTAACACGAAGAACTGACATATTTGAAAAGACCCTAATGCTGGGAAAGATTGAAGGCAGGGGAAGAAGGGGACAACAGAGGATGAGATGGTTAGATGGTGTCACCGACCCAATGGACATGAATTTGAGCAAGCTCCAGGAGTTGTTGATGGACAGAGAGGCCTGGTGTGCTGCAATCCATTGAGTCACAAGGAGTCAGACATGACTGTGTGACTGAACTGAACTTATTCTATGACTGATGAGGCCAGAATATGCAATAGAGAAAGATATTTTCCTCTGCCCCTTTAAAATTGCTTTCCATTGATCTGAAACTTTTTCAGGTTGTTTCCACTATTTAGGAGTTATTTGAACTTATAAAACAAATGATAATCAAAAGTTCTAGTCTCTTCCAATACAATATGAAAGCTTAGATTTTTAACTCTTAATTGTCTTTTTCTATGTGCCCTGTCTTTTGCCAATATTTTAATACTGCCTTCCTCAACTATGGATTTACTCATTATTTAATTTTGTTTGTCCTGTCTTCAACAGTCTGTAATCATTTTTATTATGTTCTTAATCTTAAGTGTTAAAGAATTCTAATCCCTTCAGGTTATATTTGTTTCGTTTTACTTTAGTTTGATTTTCTGTCTTCAGTCCTTTGATGATTAAGCTTAATATTTTCTTGCTTTTGTTGTTGCTGATGAGAAATCTATTGTCTATCTATTTGTTATTCTTTTATTATATCTATAATTTTTCTAGTAATATTAAGATTATCTGCTTATTTTAAATGGGATTTTCTTTATTTTGCCTGAGTTCTTCTTTCTTCTACCTATGAAACTGATAGTTGCTTCAACTTGAGGATTTATGTATTTTCTTAATTCTGAAAATTCCTCATCCATTATCTCACATAATTATAAATCTGTAAGTTTCCTTATAGTTTTCTTCTTGTAGAACTTTACTGCATGGACTTTGATTTTAAAACTCTCTCTTACAAATGTTGTCCAGAGAGAAGTATGATTTAATTTCATCTTTTTCTCTCACTAACTGGGTGACTTTAATGGACTTGGTTAACCATCATGAGAATCTGTGTTCTCTTCTGTAATGAAGAATCTTAATGGTACCTGATTCCTTTTTGAAAACTAAATGACATAGGCCACTGCACAGATTTTCTATTCCTATTATAAGAAATAGCCACAAATAAAAATGTATTATCTTACAATTCGTAAGTCAGATGTCAAATATGGATATCACTGGGCTAAAAGGAAGGCATTTATAGGATTCTTTCTGAAGAATCTAGGGATGGATATATTCCTGACCTTTTATTGCTTGTAGAATCTCTGTATTGCTTGGTTTTGGCTCTATTTCACCTTCTTCAAATCCTGAAATAGTCTGTTGAGTCCTTCTCACAGTGCCTCGTCTCTGACCCTTCTTCCATGAGTACTCAAATCTTCTCTCTCTCATTCCATAACCACAGCTGGGAAATGTTCTCCATTCTTAGACTCATGTGGTTAGATTCGATCCATCTGAATAGTCTGGGGTACTCTCCCCATCTCAAGGTCTGTAATTTTAATCGCATCTGTGAAGTCCCCTTTGCTATATTATGTAACATATGTATTGCACCTTTGGAGGTGGGTATTTATTTTGCCTCCCACAGCATATAAAGGTCTTGACATCTATTATGCATTAACAAAATGTTATCCTCTATTTTTAAAAAATAGCTTCGAGACAATACACCATTTGCTTTTTGTCTCTGAATCCCTATTAAAAGGGAAGATATATGGATACCTAAGAGAATGCAGAAGATACCTGATATACTATATATTTGAAATGTTTATAATTTGCTTCTATATTTAGTTAAATTGTACTATATAACTTTTATTTTAGGGACATCAAGGATCGTAGTTAGAGACTAGAGATAGGATGGATTTCAAAAGTCAACTCTATGGCACATTAGTTGTTACAGTTGCTTAGTTGCTAAGTTGTTTGACTCTTTTGTGACCCCATGGACTGTAGCCCATGAAGCTCCTCTGTCTATGGGACTTCCCAGAAAATAATACTGGAGTGGGTTGCCATTTCCTTCTCCAAGGGATCTTCCCAACCCAGGGATCAAACCTGTGTCTCCTGTATTGACAGGCAGAGTCTTTACCACAGAACCGCCAGGGATTAACCACATTAGTAAATTAACCACAATAGTTAATTTATTGGAAAAAGGACACTTGCTTGCTTGCTCACTCTCTTTTTCTGTGTATATGTATGTGTATGTGTAGATGCTGTGCTGTGCTTAGTTGCTCAATCGTGTCTGACTCTTTTGCAACTGTAGTCTACCATGTGTGTACATAAATATATTTATGTTCATCGTGCTCGATTATGACAGGAATAAGAGCAATAACATAGCTGGTAAGTGTATAACAGATGTTAAGAGTAAAGAAGGTTAAATATACTGGGATTGTATCTGGAACTAATGGGTTCAGTTAAAAGGTTGTTTGACTTCTTGACTTTGTCAGCCATTTCTTATCTCAGTAATTAAACAGGACCTGATGCCTTTGAGATAGAACATTTATGTTACAGAACATGAGGTTCAGGTATTGGCCAAACTCTGAGTCAGGCACTAATATGGCACAGGGGTTGGTATCTACCCTTTAATCATTTTGTGCCTGTGTCAGTCAAGGTTCAATTAGAGAAGCAGAACCAGAACAGCCTGGATCCACAAACACAAACTAGAACACACAGATATGCATAAAAATTCACATCAATTCTCGTTGCTCTGACCTTGGTGGTATGGGTGTCTTGTAGGAGCCAGTATACTTTCCTCATCGAGCTGAACCTGCAGACTTGGCCTTGAGGTCAGAAAAGAGAAGGAAAATCCTGAGAAGGCTCTGCAACTTCCTTCTGCCAAAGAAGTGAGCCAACAGGTAAGTGGCAACATGTGTGAGCTGTTTAATGGCTGCTGCTTTACTTTGCCTTTCACAGAAATCTCTTGTAAACAGAAACATACAAGAAGGCAAATTTGGGTAAATGTAGTTCAGCCTCCAGTGTCAAACAGCAGAAGAGGCTGAACTACATTTAGAGATTAGAGATACCAAGGGACATCTCATGCAAAGACGGGCACAATAAAGAACAAAAATGCTATGGAAGTAACAGAAGCAGAAGATATTAAGAAGTGGCAAGAATACACAGAAGAACTGTACAAAAAAAGATCTTCACGACCCAGATAATCACGATGGTATGATCACTCACCTAGAGCCAGACAACCTGGAATGTGAAGTCAAGTGGGCCTTAGGAAGCATCATTACAAACAAAGCTACTGGAGGTAATGGAATTCCAGTTGAGCTATTTCAAGTCCTAAAAGATGATGCTGTGAAAGTGCTGCACTCAAAATGCCAGGAAATTTGGAAAACTCAGCAGTGGCACAGGACTGGAAAAAGGTCAGTTTTCATTCCAATCCCAAAGAAAGGCAATGCCAAAGAATGCTCAAACTACCACACAATTGCACTCATGTCACATGCTGGCAAAGTAATGCTCAAAATTCTCCAAGCCAGGCTTCAACAGTACATTAGCCATGAACTTCCAGATGTTCAAGCTGGAATTAGAAAAGGCAGAGGAACCAGAGATCAAATTGTCAGCATCCATTGGATCATCAAAAAAGCAAGAGAATTCCAGAAAAATATCTACTTCTGCTTTATTAACTATGCCAAAGTGTTTGACTGTGTGAATCGCAACAAACTGTGGACAATTCTTCAAGAGATGGGAATACCAGACCACCTGAGCCGCCTCCTGAGAAATCTGTATGTAGGTCAAGAAGCAACAGTTAGAACTGGACATGGAACAAAAGACTGGTTCCAAATAGGGGAAGGAGTACGTCAAGTCTGTATATTGTCACCCTACTTATTTAACTTATATGCAGAGTACATCATGGGAAATGCCGGGCTGGATGAAGCACAAGCTGGAATCAAGATTGCTGGGAAAAATATCAATAACCTCAGATATGCAGATGACACCACCCTTATGGCAGAAGAGAAGAAAAACTAAAGATCTTGATGAATATGAAACAGGAAAGTTAAAAAGTTGACTTAAAACGCAACATTCAGAAAACTAAGATCATGGCATCTGGTCCCATCACTTCATGGCAGATAGATGGAGAAACGATGGAAACAGTGACAGACTTTATTTATATATTTTTTTTGTTCTCCAAAATCACTGCAGAAGGTGACTGCAGCAAGCCATGAAATTAAAAGATGCTTGCTCCTTGGAAGAAAAGTTATGACCCAGCTAGACAGCTTATTAAAAAGCAGAGACGTTACTTTGCCAACAAAGGTCCATCTAGTCAAAGTTATGGTTTTTCCGGTAGTCATGTATGGATGTGAGAGTTGGAATACAAAGAATGCTGAGCGCCTAAGAATTGATGGTTTTGAACTGTAATGTTGGAGAAGACTATTGAGAGTCCCTTGAACTGCAAGGAGATCCAACCAGTCCATCCTAAAGGGAATCAGTCCTAAATATTCATTATAAGGACTGATGCTGAAGCTGAATGCCAATACTTTGGCCACCTGATGCAAAGAACTGACTCATTTGAAAAGATCATGATACTGGGAAAGATCGAAGGCTAAAGGAGAAGGGCTCGGCAGAGGATTAGATGGTTTGATGGCATCACCGACTCAATGGACATGAGTTTGAGTGGACTCTGGCAATTGGTATGGACAGGGAGGCCTGGCATGCTGCAGTCCATGGGGTCATAAGAGTCGGACAAGACTGAGCAACTGAACTGAACTGAATTGAGTTCAGTCTAGTCAAGTTGATACTTTACAAAGGTACCACGCAATACTTATGAATACTTTGGGAACTTTTAAAATTTCTTTTAGTTTGCACATTTTACTGCTAATAAATATCCAATGTAATTTTCAGGACTAAATTTATAAAGTTTGCAAAGGATATAATTAGTTATTTCAGTAATTGATTCAGTAATAATATTCTTCCTTGTATCTGTAGTTAAGACTAATCATTTCATCCATTTCCTTTGTAAGAATCAAGAAAAATCTAAACAACCAGAATTTTTTAGTTAATATCTTAAAGAAATGTACACAGTAAGTATATTTTAAAGATGTGGTAATGAAAGACATCTATGGAAATTATTAAAAATGAGAAAGAGAAAACAAGTTTGCATATGTTTCTAAAATTTAAAATATTCATTTGTGAATAAGCAAGTATATGTTTCTTAAGATATTTAATTCATTATTTTAGGTCCTGTACACATGAGATTTATGTTTAAAAATGTGTAGTATTTATCCTGAATACTGTTTCCCCCCACTCGTTCTCTTTTTCTCATCGCACAAAAGCTTGCTATTCTGGATTTAAACGGGTATAGTAAATAAACTATAAAATCCCATGGATGGAGGAGCCTGGTAGGCTACAGTCCATGTGGTGGCTAAGAGTTGGACACGACTGAGCAACTTCACTTTCACTTTTCCCTTTCATGCACTGGAGAAGGAAATGGCAATCCACTCCAGTATTCTTGCCTGGAGAATCCCAGGGACGGCGGAGCCTGGTGGGCTGCCGACTATGGGGTCGCACAGAGTCGGACACGACTGAAGCAACTTAGCAGCAGCAGCAGCAGCAGTAAATAAAGTTGTTATTTCAACTTTGAACCAGAGTTACTGTAAATTAATAAAATGCTAAGAATAATAAATACATGGACATTCACTTTTCACTTGCATTTATTTTGTATTTATTTTATTTTTATAATATATATTTATGTTGTAATAAATATATAAAGTAATGTTATTACTTTGCATTTATTTTGCACATGTTATTTAACTTAGAATAATTTAATATAAAATTATCAAATATCTTACTCACCTTAATAATGTAATTTAAATGTCTATATATATGCGTCTGTGGTTTATTGCTTTTAGTTAACAACAAAATCACCCCCAAAACATTAATTTTTATATTGAAATATGAAGCATTATCTGTTATGTTTTATTACCCTTATCTGTCCATCAAATTTCTTCTTAGGTCAGAAAAGTTAATGTTCTTCTTATGTTCAAAGCTCATACAAATTGATAAGAAAAATACACAGTGTTAGGAAAAACAGCTTCAATAGTAAATTCATGGAAGATTTTAAAATATTAAAAACTGAAAAAGTTCAATATCATTTATAATAACTTGTCCCATATGAAATTGCCAGTTTTATGTATCAGAATCAGTCTATATTGAAAATTTAACATATTTCAACCTAGTAATTCAAGATGCTAAAATTAAATGAAAAGAAATTTATTTGGTGCTTCAAAACACCCAATATCACAATTATTATAACTAGTGCTGACATAAATGGGGAGAGATGTGGCATTGAGCAGTCTAATCATGGTGAACACAAACATTACCTTCCTCAAAGGTTTGAATTTGAAAACCTGCATCAGCAAGTTTAAATAATTATTTAAATAGAGAACAAGGCTTTTAATAGAGAATAAGAAATAATATGGTGTATATATATTATGGATATATATATATATGTGTATATATATATATAAATATATATGGAGATATCCTGGATTCAAATCTATATTTGACTATTTATTTTCTGTTTATTTTTGATAGGTTCCTTAACCTCTGTATGCTTCCATTTCCTCATCTGTAAAGGAGAAATAATTATGAGATTTAAATATGATGATGCAAATGAAAAATATGGCAGAGTGCCTCATATATAACAAGTGATAAGTTATTGGCCATATTCTAAGTGAGAAGCAATAAAAGAATGTTTACAGTTCGTACACTAAATTAATTGATAAAGAGCCCTCTATACTTTGATTTTTTTAACATATTTCTAATGACATTAGATAATCCTTTAATATGAACCTCAGTTACATCATGACATAATCATCATGTGTATAATATGATTTCAGTATTGAAATCTGATTTTAAATAAGGTTAACTGATTTAAAAGACTCAAAAATCCAACTTGATTCAGACAACTTTGAAATGCCATGAAAATACTCATAAGCCAGGTTACTTTAGATAGACTAAATAGATAAATATAAAAAACTAAACTATAGCTAAAAAAAAACTCTAGTGAATATTTCTGTGATAGCAATATATTAGTCTGGGTTCTCCAGAGAAATTGAACTAATAGAAAATGCTTATATCTTAATACATATATATAAGTATTATAAGAAATTGGCTCATGTGATTACAGAGGCTGAGAAGTTACAAGATCTGAAGTCAGCAAACAGGAGACCAAGGAAAGACAATGTTATAGTTATCAATGTGAGTCTTAAGGCCTGAGAACCAGTAAAACTGATGGTGTAAGTGCTTCCCAGGTTGTTGTTGGAAACTAACAAGTCTGTATGTAGGAGAAAGGGCAAAACTGCATTCTTCGTATGTTGCATCGTAGACTGTAGTGTGTATCTTTTCCACAGGAATAACATGGATTGAAGTTTTTTAAAAACTTTATAGATATATCAGTCCTATTAATTAGTGTATATATTTCACTTGGGAAAAATTCCTAGCAATGTCTACCTAGTGTTAGATTTTGAAAGAAACAAGGAATGATTTAAAGGAAAGAGTAACCTAAAAGTCTCTTGAATTTAGATTATATGGCATTTCAATTTGTTTTTAACTCTCTTCTAAAGATTACCATGTTTAGTTAGTTCTCACAAATCAGATTTATAGGGCCATCTGTTGTTATTATATAGCAGGTAAGGCTTCTCTAGTATTTTTTTTTTCTTACATTGTTTCAGTAAAGAAATACATACATCGCAGCACTGTTTACAATAGCCAGGACATGGAAGCAACCTAGATGTGCATCAGCAGACGAATGGATAAGGAAGCTGTGGTACATATACACAATGGAATATTACTCAGCCATTAAAAAAAAATACATTTGAATCGGTTCTACTGAGAAGGATGAAACTGGAGCCCATTATACAGAGTGAAGTAAACCAGAAAGAAAAACAACAATACAGTATACTAATGCATATATATGGAATTTGAAAGATGGTAACGATAACCCTATATGCGAGGCAGAATAAGAGACACAGATGCATAGAACAATTTTATGGACTCTGAGGGAGAAGGTGAGGGTGGAACGTTCTGGGAGAATAGCATTGAAACATGTATATTATCATATGTGAAACAGAACACCATTCCATGTTCGATGCATGAGACAAGGGCTCAGGGCCGGGGCAATGGGATGACCCAGAGGGATGGGATGGGGAGGGAGGTGGGTGGGGTGTCCAGGAAGGGGAACACATGTAAACCCATGGCTGATTCATGTCAATGTATGGCAAAAACTATTACAATATTGTAAAGTAATTAGCCCCCAACTAAAATAAATAAATTTATAAAAAAAAAGAAAAAAAAAGAAAAATAAAAAATAAAATAAAATAAAATATTAAAATTAAAAAAAAAGAAATACATACTGATATGATTTATTGACAAAACACCTTGCATCACACAGGGTTATTTTATCATGTGAACAAGTTTAATGCTGTTCATTAACTTAACTGCCTGTTTTATAGGTAATTTGAGTAATTTCTATTAATGTATCAATAATGTATCTTAGGCTATACTTGCAGCTATAACAAAATGCCATAGACCGGGTGGCTCATAAACAGCAGACATATTTTGTTTACTGTTTTGGAGACAGCAAGTCCAAAATCAGGGTGCCAGCATGGTCATATTCTGGGGGGGGGACTTTCTTCCAGGTTGCAGACTGCCAACTTGTCAAGTATCTTCACATGGTGGGAGTTGGTAAGGGAGTGCTCTAGACCTCTTTTATAAGGCTGCTATCCCAAATTATGAAGTTTCTCCCTCATCATCTAATTCAATTCAGTTCAGTTCAGTTCAATTGCTCAGTCGTGTCCGACTCTTTGCCACCACATGGACTGCAGCATGTGACGCCTCCCTGTTCATCACCAACTCCCTGAGTTTACTCAAAATCATGTCCATTGAGTCAGTCATGCCATCCAACCATCTCATTCTCTGTCGTCCCCTGCTCCTCCCGCCTTCAATCTTTCCCAGCATCAGGGTCTTTTCAAATGAGTCAGCTCTTCACATCAGGTGGCCAAAGTATTGGAGTTTCAGCTTCAACATCAGTCCTTCCAATGAATATTCAGTCCTGATTTCCCTTAGGATGGACTGGTTGGCTCTCCTTGTTGTCCAAGGGACTCTCAAGACTCTTCTCCAACACCATAGTTCAAAAGCATCAATTCTTCGGTGCTCAGCTTTCTTTATATTCCAATTCTCACATCCATACATGACTACTGGAAAAACCATAGCCTTGACTAGATGGACCTTTGTTGGAAAATGTTTCTGCTTTTTAATATGCTGCCTATGTTGGTCGTAACTTTTCTTCCAAGGAGCAAGCATCTTTTAATTTCATGGCTGCAGTCACCATCTGCAGTGATTTTGGAGCCCCAAAAAATAAAGTCTGCCACTGTTTTCACTGTTTCTCCATCTATTTGCCATGAAGTGATGGGACCAGATGCCATGATCTTGTTTTCTGAATGTTGAGCTTTAAGCCAACTTTTTCACTCTCCTCTTTCACTTTCACCAAGAGACTCTTTAGTTCTTCTTCACTTTCTGCCATAAGGGTGGTGTCATCTGCATATCTGAGGTTATTGGTATTTTTCCCAGAAATCTTGATTCCAGCTTGCGCTTCATCCAGCCCAGCATTTTTCATGATATACTCTGCATATAAGTTAAATAAGTAGGGTGACAAATACAAACTTGACGTACTCCTTTCCCGATTTGAAACCAGTCTGTTGTTCCATGTCCAGTTCTGTTACTTCTTGACCTGAATGCAGATTTCTCAGGAGGCAGGTCAGGTGGTCTGGTATTCCCATCTCTTTCAGAATTTTCCAGTTTATTGTGATTCACACAGTCAAACACTTTGGCATAGTTAATAAAGCAGAAATAGATGTTTTTTCTGGAACTCTCTTGATTTTTCGATGATCCAACAGATGTTGTCAATTTAATCTCTGGTTCCTCTGCCTTTCCTAAATCCAGCTTGAGCATCTGGAAGTTCATGGTCCACGTATTGTTGAAGCCTGGCTTGGAGAATTTTGAACATTATGTTACTAGCGTGTGAGATTAGTGCAATTGTGCGGTAGTTTGAGCATTGTTTGGCATTGCCTTTCTTTGAGATTGAAATGAAAACTGACCTTTTTCAGCCCTGTGGCCACTGCTGAGTTTTCCAAATTTGCTGGCATTTTGAGTGCAGCACTTTCACAGCATCATCTTTGAGAATTTGAAATAGCTCAACTGGAATTCTATCACGTCCACTAAATTTGTTTGTAATGATGCTTCCTAAGGCCCACTTGACTTCATATTCCAGGAGGTCTGGCTCTAAATGAGTGGTCACACCATCGTGATTATCTGGGTCATGAAGATCTTCTTTGTACAGTTCTGTGTATTCTTGCCACCTCTTCTTAATATGTTCTCTTTCTGTTAGGTCCATACCATTTCTGACCTTTATTGAGCCCATCTTTTCATGAACCTTGGTATCTCTAATTTTCTTGAAGAGATCTCTAGTCTTTCCCATTCTATTGTTTTCCTCTATTTCTTTGCACTGATCACTGAGGAAGGCATTCTTATCTCTCCTTGCTATTCTTTGGAACTCTGCATTCAAATGGGTATATCTTCCTTTTCTCCTTTGCTTTTTGCCTCTCTTCTTTTCACAGCTATTTGTAAAGCCTCCTCAGACATTTTGGTTTTTTGTATTTCTTTTTCTTGGAATGGTTTTGCTCCCTGTCTCCTGTACAATGTCATGAACCTCCATCCATAGTTCATCAGGCACTCTGTCCATCAGATGTGGTCCCTTTAAATTTATTTCTCACTTCCACTGTATAATTTTAAGGGATTTGATTTAGGTCATACTTGAATGGTCTAGTGGTTTTCCCTACTTTTTTCAATTTAAGTCTGAATTTGGCAGTCAGGGGTTCATGATCTGATCTTGTTTTTGCTGACTGTATACAGCATCTCCGTTTTGGCTGCAAAGAATATAATCAATCTGATTTCGGTTTTGACCATCTGGTGATGTCCATGTGTAGAGTCTTCTCTTGTGTTGTTGGAAGAGGGTGTTTGCTATGACCAGTGCATTCTCTTGGCAAAACTCTATTAGCTTTTGCTCTGCTTCATTCTGTACTCCAAGGCCAAATTTGCCTGTTACTCCAGGTGTTTCTTGACTTCCTACTTTTGCATTCCAGTCCCTTATAATGAAAAGGACATCTTTTCTGGGTGTTAGTTCTGGAAGGTCCTGTATGTCTTTATAGGACCCGTTCAACTTCAGCTTCTTCAGCATTACTGGCTGGGGCATAGATTTGGATTACTGTGATATTGTATGGTTTGCCTTGGAAACGAACAGAGATCATTTTGTTGTTTTTGAGATTGCATCCAAGTACTGCATTTCAGACTCCTGCTGACTCTGATGGCTACTCCATTTCTTCTAATGGATTCTTGCCCACAGTAGTAGATACAATGGTCATTTGCATTAAATTTTCCCATTCCAGTCCATTTTAGTTCGCTGATTCCTAAAATGTCGATGTTCACTCTTGCCATCTCCTATATGACTACTTCCAATTTGCCTGATTCATGGACCTAACATTTCAGGTTCCTATGCAATATTGTTCTTTACAGCATAGGACCTTGCTTCCATCACCAGTCACATCTACAGCTGGGTGTTGTTTTTGCTTTGCCTCCATCTCTTTATTCTTTCTGGAGCTATCTCTCCCCTGATCTCCAGTAGCATATTGGGCAGGTAATCAGCTCCCAAAGGCTCCATCTCCAGTACTATCATCTTGGGGATTAATATTTCAACATAAATTTTAGAGGAATACAAGCATTCAATATATAGCAACTGATATGTAATATATTCTCACATAATTGTCTAAATAAATTGTTCTTAAACATAGAGCCATGCTTATAGACATCCACGAAATTACCTGTCATTTTATGCAAGTTTGAAAGGTTGAAAATAAAAATAATTTTATTGTAGATACATCATGTTTCATTTAAAACTTTCTTCATTTAAGACAGTGAAATTATTAACCTACTAGTGAAAATGTCTGCCTTAGAAAGTATGCCCTGTGGCTATATAATCTGTGGCAAAGTCTTAAGAGTAGTTCTTCAAATAAAATAGTTGAACAGAATTTGATCTTTACTTAGTCTCAATTACTACCTGCTTCCATAGCGTACAGTTGTCACTGGAAGGCGGCCTATTTTATATCTTTCTTGTACTTAGGAATTTTCATATGACTGAGTTATGGTCAATGGAATATAAATAGTAGTTATGTGTATCAGTGGCAGGCCTAGAACACTGAAATTCCCTTTTATTCTCCCATGTCCTTTCCCCTTCTGGCCAAATTCAATTTGAATTCCCAGGCTGATCTTAAAATGCATACATTCAAAATGGCAGAGTCTGTCAACCTAGCTCCCTGAATTAATGTGTGGATGTGGTTAATCCAAAACCTGGCTATTTTCACAGTCATTTTTGTTAGCCATAAATGATTTTGTGTGTCTGTACATATGCAGATGTTAACGCACTGAAATTCTGTGACTACACAATTTCTGCTTGTATTTTGCAGGCCTCAGTTAAACATCATCATCATGAAAAGTATTACTATTAAGTTTCATGAGTGCCAGAACTTGCCACTCACACTATAAAATTCAACAAACATTTAATGAAAATAATTGAAAGATAGAAACTTCTCTATCTCTAGAGGCAAAATGATCTGATTTAAAAGTCTAACTTTAGTCTTATCCCTTAGGTGTCTTTGTACAAAGTATTTTACCTAAGAGAACCTCAGATTTCATATCTATAATTAGCAAATTTTATTTCTTTGTTGAGTATGTGTGAATTCAAAATAATCTAAATTATAATTGTTGCCTTTAGTATTTAAAATATAATTTAAGTATATAATTTATAGATGTATTATGTATACAAATATATATTAAATGTACATGTGTATATGTATGTATGTAAGACTGTACTATGTTATGGGACCTATGCATATATAACAGGAAAATAAGAGCTGGGCTCCAACCTTATACAATATCTTTATTTGAGTAATTACCTCATCTATTATACTGCTCTGCCAAAATGACATCACATTCTGCCTTTAGTTTTTATCCACATTACATAATGAAAAGTACAAACATACATGAAAAATCTTATCACTAATAAGAAGAATAAAAACATTTTTCGTTTTAAAATCCTTCTTTCCTTAAATATGAAAGCAAATTAGAAATTTTACAACTTCTGTGGGCCCCTCATCTGTTTCACTATAATATGAAGATTGAGAAATCTTTGATAAGATGACCAATTCAATCCAGGATGAGTAAATACTATATTTTGAAATCCACCTATTCAATGGACAAAACCTATAATTTGTGTTGAAAAAGTGGTGTGCTTTTTAATAATCATAGCGGTCTATTATTATAAAGGAAATGTCTTTGCTATTCCAAGAAGTAATCAGAGAGAAATGATAGGGAATGAAATTTGTGCAGAGAGATTTAATAAGTTAGAAAAGCAAAAGAAATTGAGTGAAAATAAAACTTTATTGTTATTAGATCTATTGTAACTGAGTACCAAGACAGTCTGATTGAATCAGAAATGAAAAGAATTACTGAGCAAAGGGAGTAATTCATTACTTCACAGTAGTCTCTCCAGAAATAAAACCTGTTAACAGAGGCTTGATCTACACTTCTGAAGTCAATTCACTGTTACTTGTTTATCTTATATTAGTAGAGACACTGCAGCTAAGTGGAGGGTTGATATCCTCATCAGTAGGACTTGACTTCTTGAAGAGAAAGATTAACCCAAGGCAGAAGTGGAAGAAGAAAGGACTTAGGATGAAAATATGGGGATAAGCAAAGGGGCATCACTTTTTCTTTCGATCAACATTAGAAATTGAAAATCTTTGATTTTATAATAAATTCCTTCTAAGAAAATATTTAGATGTATGTTCAGTTGCTAAGTCTTGTCCGACTTTTGTGACACCATGGACTGCAGCACACCAGGCTTCCCTGTCCTTCACTATCTCCTGGAGTTTTCTCCAACTCATGTTCATTGAATTGATGATGCCATCCAACCATCTCATCCTCTGTTGCCTACTCCTCTTGCCCTCAATCTTCCCCAGGATCACGTTCTTTTCCAATGAGTCTGCCCTTTGCATGAGGTAGCCAAAGTTTTGGATATCATCTTTCAAATCTACCCCCATCTACATATTATTTTTAACAAATTAACTAGAATTTAGCGTTGTTCTGCTTGTCCCTTTAAGGCTTATATTTATTGCAATAGTTACTAAGAGTAATTATTTTATCCATACTTTTGTAAGAATAACATAGGAAAGAGGTATCTATCATCTGCTGATGGGGACAACTTTATCAGGTTTTTATATTTCTTTCTGTGTAAATTAAATAGACATTTTCAGTGAACTCTGTGGAAATCAAATTATTTTGGGAACAAGCCTCCCCTCTTCATCATTGACCTTATTTGTGACAAGTAGTTGCATTTTTTCTTTAAAGCATAGCATCATTTTATTTGGCCTTACTTCTTTGAGCAAAAGAGACATAAATAGATAACCCCAGAAAAATACCTCAGGAAAGTATAGAGCTGATCTTAGGGTGTGTGTGGTAAAACTTAATTGTGCTGTGCGTTCAGTCATGTTCAACTCTTTGTGACCCTTATGCACTGCAGCCCACCATACTCCTCTGTCCATAGGATTTTCCAGGCAAGAATACTGGAGTGGGTTGCCATTTCCTCCTGCAGGGGATCTTCCTGATCCAGAAATTAAACCCATGTCTCTTCTCCAGTGTCTCCTGCATTGGAGGGAGATTCTTAACTGTTAAGCCACCAGGGAAGCCCCAAGACTTAATCAGAAGTCCACAAATTTCCTACGAGGAAAGGATGGATAAATGGTAACAGGCAGACAGATTTCAGGTTGAAATAAGGAACAACTTTCTGACAGTGAAATATGTCTGGTCCTAGTAATCTGGAAGGAGAAGGCAATGGCAACCCACTCCAGTACTCTTGCCTGGAAAATCCCATGGACAGAGAAGCCTGGTAGGCTGCAGTCCATGGGGTGACTACGAGTCAGACACAACTGAGCGACATCAGTTTCACTTTTCACTTTCATGCATTGGAGAAGGAAATGGCAACCCACTCCAGTGTTCTTGCCTGGAGAATCCCAGGGACGGCGGAGCCTAGTGGGCTGCCGTCTATGGGGTCGCACAGAGCCGGACACGACTGAAGCGACTTAGCAGCAGCAGCAGCATACGCATATATCAGTGGCTCAGTCAGCAAAGAATCCACCTGCAATGCAAGAGGACACCTGCAATGCAGGAGATGGGGTTAAATCCCTGGATAGAAGGATCCAGGGGAATCCTTCCCCTGGAGAAGGAAATGGCAACCCACTCCCATATTCCTGTCTGGGAAATTCCATGGACAGAGGAGCCTGGTGGGTTACAGTCCACGGGATTGCAAGAGTCAGACATGACTTAGCAACTAAACCCACCACAACCACCACCATACAAGAGAAAAAAAAAAAGAGAGAGAGAGAGAGAAATAATTAAGATGTAATACCAGAATCAAATTTTTTGGGTTAGGACAGAAACTGTAAGTAGGAGATTATTCTTTTGATGGACACCACCACCCCCCAACATATACATTTAATCTCCAATAAATTCCATTCTCAATGAATATGATACCAATTAGTTTACTAGATGATCACTATTCATTTTCCTTTTGGGATTATAGCTACTCAACATTTATCTTCCTTTCTCACATTTAAGAGGGAATATATTATTGGATATTGTCAAATAGAATATGAGATGTCCTGGCCAAGAAAATGAATTTTAGAAGAATTGGAAGTGGAAAAGGTCCTAGGGGTCCTCATTATTGAACAGATATTTTATAAATATCAATAAAATTTGATTTTCTGTTGGTAGTAGATAAAAACAAGGAGGAGACCCACTGTACACAAGAGGAAGTAGAAAGAATCAAGACTCCATGTGGTTGAGCTTGAATTCAAATATGGATGTTATTCATCCTCCAGAATAAAGAGATGGTTTTCCATTGTCTGAAGTCAAATGCTGCCTCAAACAACTAAGCATTGAGAAAGCACATTCCAGCCCAGAGTCATGGTCCCTCATTCCAGGACTTTGAATCAATCACAAAGCATTCTTGAAGATGAGATATGGGACAGAGAGAAAGGTAAATCTTTCCCTCCACCATCTTGCCAATAATTATTATCCACCTTTTCTCTCTATCCTCTAATTCTCCCCTCCTTTTCCTATGCCTTTATTTATTTTTATTTTTTTTGCCAAATCTGTCCTTTCATTATGTCACAGATATAATTTTATTGTAGTTTTCTGTTTACTTCACTCTAGTGCAGAAGTATCTGGTAGCTACTCTACTGACTCAAGAGTTTTACAGGTTTTGAAAACGTATATTTTTCCTCAGAAATTTTAGCTGAAGCTGTTGATTTCCATTCGAAGCAGCTCTCAACTCTAGCTTCCCTGTATAATGTTTTCTTTTGATATGTCTCAACTTAGATCAATTTCTCAACATTTTCATGACTGACATTGTGGGTCCTCTATTTCTTTTGGTGCAGGACTGTTTTGTGAATGTAGTATGTTTAGCATCATCTCTGGCTTCTATTCGCTAAATGACAGTCATACCTCTCTTTTATCTTTTGACAACCAAGAATATAAAAATATTGTCAAATGTCCCCTGGATAGCAAAATCATGATGTTTCAGAACCTCTGACTTAGACACAGACATATACCCTCTCTGCAATTCTCCCAAATGCTTTATTTACACAAAAATAATGTGAATTGTATCTTTAAACAATTCTAAAAGTGACACACTCTCGACTGCTTTGTTTACTGCTGACTTTCATGTAGCATAGCCAATTAGACAGCTTGGGCTAAATATGTGAACTTAGGACCATAAAAGACTCAGTGAGAAGGTACTTCTGCTCTGAGGTCTCTTGAAGCCAAGGTTTATTTCATAGATCTTGATGGTTCAACCTGGAGAAAAGCTAAAAGAGATAAAAGGAAGAGGGTGTAGAGAATAAATAAGTGAAAATAAATATTGTTGCACTCCACCTCCAAACCAGGAGACTAAAACTGTGCCTATTTTCTGGTTTAAAAATTACTAATAGTAGTAGCAGCAGCAGCAGCAACAGCTGTATCGATGCCAGTAGTAAGAATAGAAATAAACTTCATTGGAAACTTCCCTGGTAGCTCAGTTGATAAGGAATCCAATGAAAGAGACTCTGGTTCAATTCCTAGGTCAGGAAGATCTCCTGGAAAAGGGATAGGCTACCCACACCAATATTCTTGGGCTTCTCTGGTGGCTCAGATGGTTAAGAATCCACCTGCAGTGGGGGAAATCTGGGTTTGATCCCTGGGTTGGGAAGATTTCCTGGAGGAGGGCATGGCAACCCACTCCAGTATTCACGCCTGGAGAATCCCCATGGACAGAGGAGTCTGGCAGGCTACAGTCCGCAGGGTAGTGAAGAGTCGGACAAGACTGAGTGACTAAGCACACAGCACAGCAAGCTTTATTGAGTTCTTGGTTGTTTTTCTTTAATGTTCCAGATACTTGGCTAAGCATTTATAAAGATGATGTAATTTAATCCTCACAACAGACTTATTAGAGGTAACAGATATTAAAAGAACTTAAAAAATTTGCCCAAGTAGAAGAAAGAATCTAACAGAAATTCCAGACAGAATTAACTGAGAATGGGTACAGGATCAGGTTTTAGGCACCTGCATGAGTCAAAGTTTTGGTAGATAATTAGAGACAAGAAAAGATGTAAAAATATAATTCCCCAACACTTTTTGTATGTTTTAAGCTTAGCTATTTAGCTACATTATTCAGATATTTTTGGAACTGATATACAATAGAGTAGATAATAACAAGTTTATGTCTGAAACTTTGGAATTCTTTGACACATTAAGATTTCTCTTTAATAAATATGGTTCAGGCAAACGTTTGGAACCAGAAAATTAGTACAGTGAAATCTTTGCTAATTCTCATGTTCTATTACTCTTCCCTAATCTATCAAAGCATCTTACAATCAAATTTCAAGGGTTTCTTTGGAAGGTTTTCAGTGCTGATGTTCTCATCAGCTGTGTTCTCTGCTGTGTTCTTGATACCTGTGAGGGTGGTGAATTATTGAATAAAATGAGGTGCCGACACCCACCGATCTGTTGAAAGAGCCATGCTCAAATATAGATAACTACCATACAGAAGCAGACTTCCCAGTTGGTGCTAGTGGTAAAGAAGCCGTCTTCCAATGCAGGAGACTTAAAAGATGTGGGTTTGATCCCTGGGTCAGGAAGATCCCCTGGAGAAGGGCATTTCAACCCACTCCAATATTCTTGCCTGGAAAATCCAATGGACAGAGGAGCCTGGTGAGCTGCAGTCCATGGGGTTGCAAAGAGTCAGACATGACTAGTGAGTAAGCACAGCATAGCACCATACAGAAACGTAGAAATCACACATTTGAATACTGTAACCTAAGAGTGAAGAATGGATGAATTCTATCTTAGGGAGTAAAAGTATTGTCAGAAGATTCTACCACCTGAATATGATAGTTTGTTGTTGTTATTTAATCACTAAGTCATGTCCAACGCATTTGAGACTTCCATGGACTGTAGCCCATCAGACTCCTTTGTCTGTGGGGTTTCTAGGCAAGAATATTGGAGTGGGTTGCTGTTTCCTCCTACAGGGGGTCTTCTTCCCAACCCAGGGATCAAACATGTGTCTTCTGCATTGGCAGGCAGGTCCTTTTCTGCTGAGCCACCAGGGAAGCCTGAATATGACAGTTACCCTGTTTAAATTGTACATTTGTATTCTTTGAAGAACGCAGGTATAAGAAGGCAATAACAAGCTTGCACTCCTATTACTTTTAATAAATATATTTTCAGTTCCCTCTAAGTATAATCATTTCTCATTCAAATATCTTTAGGACGTAAATGTGAGACTATAATACTTATTGATAAATTATAAGATTTGTGAAGGTCGCTCAGTCGTGTCCGACTCTTTGCAACCCCATGGACTATACAGTGAAATTCTCTAAGCCAGAATACTGGAGTGGGTAGCCTTTCCCTTCTTTGGGGATCTTCCCCACCCAGAGATCAAACCCAGGTCTCCCACGTTGCAAGCAGATTCTTTACCAACTGAGCCACAAGGGAAGCCCAAAAATACTGGAGTGGGTAGCCTATCCCTTCTCCAAGGGATCTTCCCAACCATGGAACTGAAACGGGGTCTCCTCCATTACAGGTGGATTCTTTACCAACTGAGCTATAAGGGAAGCCCTCTACAAGAAAGAGAAAACTGCCCTCATAAGATTTATCAGCATAAAAGGCCCAATCTACCTTTCTGGCTTTTATTTTGTCAGTGTCTTGATTTGCCTTCCCTTGTACTTTCTCCCCTACTACCATCAGCACCATTTTAAAAATAAATAAATAAACAACATATAGAAGTCACAAATAGGGCAAGTTGTGTAACATATGCATTCCTTGTGAGGTTTTCAAATCATTCCCTGTTAAGTGGGTGGCAGATGCCTTCCAAGGCTTTTTGGCTTTTTCTTTTTGTCATCATCCTTACTTAGTTGTGTGCCAAAATCTCTCTATAGTTTTAAATGGGAGAGGAAAGCTGTGGTACTCCCCTGGCCTTAACAGATTAATTTTTTTAATGATATTTCCTTTACTTTCATTGTTATAAATGGGAACTGTCCTAGAATCTTAACTATTTTTTCCCTTAAAATTGTATTTGCTGCAACTGTCATTCCTTAAATCAAGTATTCAGTGCATACTTCAGAAAGGTGGTTTAAGTAGGCAATCTTTAAGGCTCTTTCCAACCCCAGCATTATTTAATTCCATATGATTTTCTCTGAAAAGGAAGAACTCCAGGGGATTGGGTAGAGGGGTTGGTGGGTGGGAAAGCTTTTACACGTAATTTCTATTAATTTTCTCTTGCTAAGTGCAATGTCAGAAAATGATGACTGAACTAATCTGTATCCTAAAGGAAGGAAAAGGAAGTAATGCTTTCGTGCTTCAGTGAAAAATTATGACCCAGTTTTAAAATGGATATAATAGAATGTTACCAAGATAATTACAGTGTTTACAAAAAAATTTCTCTGTAAATATCTTATTTGCATAGTTTTTTTTCCCCCCAGCATAGACTAATGTTAACTGCTTACATGCTTTCTTGAATACCTCTAAATAATTTATCACTTAAGGGGAAGTACAACAATTTAGTATTTGACCTGCTTTTAATGTAGAAGCAAAACACTGACTGAGCTAAAGATTTAGTATTGGTTCATTTACTTTTGAGATCAAAGGTAAGCTATTTCTTTCCATCTACACCTTCTTCAATTTCCTAATTTTAAAAACATAGATAATAATTAGAATGCTTTTATTTCTCAGAAATATTTGAAAGTTAGAGGGCTAGTTGTTCTTTTCACATTCCATACACAAGTACACACACATACACACCACACACATAAAGTGGTGTATATTAGGGACACTTTTTTAAATTGCACAAAAGCATTAAAGAAATAAGGTGCATTAAAATATGAGGTCATGTTTTTAAATCATTTGCATTTGAGAGAATTTTAGGAGCAAAATAGAGTTCAGGTTTCTTGATAGTTCTTTAATAGTCTCTGTATCACCTGGAGACTTGCTACTATAGACCTGCAGCCTAGGAATAGATAGACGTAGATATATCCATCTCCAGTGTCTCAAACAACTTCTGATGAAGCTCTAGGAAACAAGTTACTCTTTTTTTTCACACTGTTGTAAGAATCACTGCTGTAATATCCTATTTTTTTGGCTTCAAAGATTGTGCCCTCAGGAGTTTTGAGAGAAGTCTTACTAGCATTAAGTGTTTTTCTGTGGAATATAGCATTTGTCAGATCCTCAGGTCACTTTCAAAACTCCTAAATATTTAAAAATTACTCCTCTAGTGCAAAGTGTATGGAATGAAGATCATACTTGGCTGGATTTGGTTCCAGGGCCTGCTATTTACTACCTGTGCAAGTTTCAGTTCGTTTCAGTTCAGTTCAGTCGCTCAGTCGTATCCAGCTCCTTGTGACCGAATGAACCCCAGCACCCCAGGCCTCCCTGTCCATCACTAACTCCCTGAGTCCACACAAACCCATGTCCATCGAGTCGATGATGCCATCCAACCATCTCATCCTCTGTCGTCTCCTTCTCCTCCTGCCCCCAATCTTTCCCAGCATCAGGGTCTTTTCCAGTGAGTCAACTCTTCGCATGAGGAGGCCAAAGTATTGGCGTTTCAGCTTCAACATCAGTCCTTCCAATGAACACCCAGGACTGATCTCCTTTAGGATGGACTGGTTGGATCTCCTTGCAGTCCAAGGGACTCTCAATTATATACATATAATTGGATAGGTGAAGATTTATTAGGTACAACACCAAATACATGACCCCACAAAAGAGGAAAAATAATGATAAGTAGAAAATCATCAAAGTTAGCGCTGCAGCTTCAGGGCTTAAATGAAAAGACTGTTGCTTTACATCACTTATTTTAAGAATCTCACTTTAAGTCAAAATCCACAAGTGATAAGCTTAGTATTTTGAAAGATGAAATAGCCTAAAAGCTGGGCGTATGGTACCAAACAGTTAGCCAAGTTTTGAATGCAAAGGAAAGGTTACAGAAGCACATTAAAAGTGAAGCATCATGTGTGCTGATATGGAGAAAGTAATGGTCTGAGTAGAAGATCAAACCAACCACAACATTCCCTTAACCCAGTGCCTAGTTCAGAGCAATTCCCTAACTTTTTTCAATTCTGTAAGGCTGAGCAAGGTGAGGAAGCTGCAGAAGAAAAATTTGTAGCTAGCAGAGGCTGGTTCATGAGGTTTAAGGAAAGAGGCTGTCTCCATAATGTAAAAGTGCAATGAGAAGCAGCAAGTGCTGATGGAAAAGTTTAGCAAGTTATCCAGAATATCTAGCCAAGACAATAAAATGAGAGTGACTGCAGTAAACAGATTTTTAATGTAGATCAAGCAATCTTGTGTTGGAAGAAGATGCCATTTAGGACTTTGATAGCAAGGGAGGAGAAGTTAATGCCTGGCTTTAAAGCTCAAAAGACAGGCTGATTCTTCTTTTAGCTAATTCAGCTGTTGATTTTTAGTTGGGGCCAGTGTTCATGTACCATTCTGAAAACCCCAGGGCCATTAAGAACACTATTGATACTATGTATAAAGTAGATAACCAATGAGAACCTCCTGTATAGCACAGGAAACTCTACTCAATACTCTGTGGTGACCTAAATGGGAAGGAAATCCAAAAAGGAGAGCATATATGTATATGTATAGCTGATTCACTTTGCTAGACAGTAGAAACTACCACAATCTTGTAAAGAAACTATATTCCATTAAAAATAAAAATATAAAAGAAAATAAAAATAAAAGTTATGTTCACTTCTAACAAAATGGGATAAATTGCCTTAATTTAAAAAAAAAAAGCAAAACTATGCTAAATCTATTCTCCTTATGATCTATAAAAAGAACAACAAACCCTGGATGATAGCACATCTTTTGACAACATGGTTTGTGGAATATTTGAAGCCTGCAGTTGAGAATAACTGCTCAGAAAAAAAAAAATCAAACTATTACTGTTCATTGACAGCACACCTGGTCACTTAAGAACTGTGATGGAGACATACAATAAGATCTGTGTTGTCTTCATGCCTGATGACACAGCATCCATTCTGCAGTCCATTGTTCAAGGAGGAATTTTGGCTTTCAGCCTTATTAATTAATAAATATATTTCACTTGCTATAGCTGCCATAGATTGTGATTCCTCTGATGGATCTGGGGAAAGTCAACTGAAGATGTTATTGAAAGGATTCACCATTCTAAATGCCCATAAGTACAATCATGATTAATAGGAAAAGATCAAAATATCAACATAAACAGGAATTTGGAAGAAGTTGACTTCTAGCCTCATGGATGACTTTGAGGAATTCAAGTAAATGCAGATGTGGTGGAAATAGCAAGAGAACTCAAAAGTGGAGCCTAAAGATGTGACTGAATTGCTACAATCTCATGTGAAAAATGAATGAGGAGTTGCTTCTTAATCATGAGCAAAGAAGGTGGATACTTGAGATGGACTCTGTTCACAGTGGAAATGCTGTGAATATTGTTGAAATTATACCAAAGGATTTAGAATATTACATAAACTTAGTTGATAAATCAGCTTTAGGTTTTGAGAGGACTGACTCCAATTTTGAAAGAAGTTCTGCTGTGACTAGCATACTATCAAATAGCTTTGCATGCTATAAAGCAACTGTTCATGAAATGAAGAGTCAATTGCTGGGGAAAACTTCATTGTTGTCTAATGTTATGAGATTTCTACAGCCACCCCAGCCTTCAGCAACCACCAGTCTGATCAGTCAGCAACAATCAATATCAAGACAAGACTCTCTACCAGCAAAAATATTATGGCTCTCTGAAGCTTCAGATGATGCTAAATCTCTTTTAGCAATAAAATATTTTTAATGAATGAACATATTATTAGACATAATGCTTTTATATACTTAGATCATGGAGTGGTGTAAGCATAATCTTTACATTCATGGGAAAATAGGGAAGGGATTCCAGGTGTGAGGTTTATGAGAACTTCCCGAATCATCTTTGTAAGTTTTTTTTTGTTTGTTTTTCTAAAACTGTTTATTTTTAAATGGTCTTTATATAACTTCCATATGATCCATCCATTTTACTCCTATATAAGAAGGAAATGGAAACCCACTCCAGTATCCTTGCATGGAAAATCTCATGGACAGAGGGGCCTGGTGGGCTGCAGCCCATGGGGTAGCAAAGAGTCAGGCACAACTGAGCGACTAACACTACTACTACTAAATCATCCAATATAAATTGAAGCATATGTTTATACCAAAAACTGTATACTATTTTAGCAACTTTATTTGAAATAGGCAAAAAGTGAAAACTATAAAAATATCCATTAACAAGTGAGTAAATAAACAGGGTATGGTCTAGCTATACACCTCAGCCACTCAAAGAAATGAACTGTCAATACATACAACAATATTAATGGAAGTAATTATGCCAATAAAATATATTATATACTGTATGATTCTGTTTGAGGGAATTCTGTAAAATGCACACGTTGTCTAGAGACAAAGCAGATTAGTAAATACCGAAGGACTGTGCATAAGGATAGGAAGTAAGAGGAACAAATTGCAAAAGGAAAAGTGGAAGTTTTGGGAGGTAGCAAATATGATGTTTTTAGTAATGGTTTAACATTTGTATAGACATATCAAACTTATCAAACTATATAATTTAAATACATAATATTTATTGTATGTGAACTATGGCCCCCAATAAGTCTATAAAAAGTGAAACTAAGGAGCTGATATAACTCAAAATCTGGGCTAAAAATATAATTGTATAAATAACTGATCATTTCATATCAACTGCAAATTGCTTAAAGTTTTATTACCCCAAATTTTTGCTTACTGTATGTTATTTTACCTAGATTAAATGGAGAATTTTTGCCTAGATTTTGGAATATTTTTATTAAAATGACTACAAACAGGAATTGATTTCTCTAAACATATTTTTGAAATAATTGTCAGTAACATTTCTCATTCAACAAACACAATCATATATTTCCAGAGAACTTCACTTACAGTACATTAATATTCATAATCTATTTGATATCACAACAGTAGTCATTCCTTCTACTAAATCATTTTATTTTCCTTTTTAAATTCAAGTATATTATCTGAGAGGATGAGTGCATTAAATCATTAGCAACATTAGAAATATGGTTCAATTATCTCAGTAGTCTCCTTCCAGAAAGAATTAGGTGGAGCTGATGGTATAAGGGAGTTGGTAGTCAGAACAAGAAGTAATTAACTTAGAAGAATAAGCTTACCTTAAGCATTTTGGTAAACAGCTGAATGGGAGACATCAGAGAACCTGATTATTTACCAGGGTGGATACCACAGAAATTAGGAAACTAGTCAAAATCTTATGTAAAACATCCTAGACCATGGTCTTAATTTAGACATTCAAGTTATTTCATGCTTAGCCTTTTAAAAAATATACATTTTATTTAAGCTATAGAATTTTTAAACATTTGAAAACATAGCTGTTATATCAAATCTGTAAAGTTTACACCAGTAACATTCATTTTTGGTCCTCTACCTGTGAATATAAATGCTTTAGTTGCCAGGCTAGAAACATTCAGAATCTTTATATTATAGGGCTTAAAAAATTCTTTCATGACATTTTAGGTTTGAGGCAATATCCTCATTCACGTTTTAGTCAATATGTTTATAGAATTTCTATTCTGCTCAAGGACTAGGTTAATAATGGAGAAATAAATTTAAAGTACAAAGTTTTTGTTTCAACTGTCATTTGATTTGTGTGTTCAGTTTCGGAATTTTAATCACAAATCAGACCTGAAACACAAAATGACCTTAAATTGGATTTGGTGTTAACATTTGAGACGTGTTATTATGTCTTATTGTATTTTAAACCAATGTTATATTTGATATAGGAAAATATAGTTTCTAATCACGAGTTCCACAAAAATTGACAGAACTAGTAAGGATTAAAACCTCTAGTAAAAGAAATGTATGATTCCTAAAAGTAAACATAATTGGAGAATTGATTTTAGTTTCTTTCTTTTTTTTTTTTTCCTTTAATTTTCTTCTCTTATTCTAGAATAGAAAATTGTGTTTTGAAAAACCTAAGCAATTGGTTTGTAGGAAGTGATCTGCATCTCATTCACTGACAACAGATGACATTCTTGGACACAGTTCCTGTCGATTATGGATATATTCCCAGTGAGATTTTTAAGATAGACAGGGGTCTCAGAGAGTAGTAAGTTTGTGTGTAAATTTCAAATAACAGAAGCAAAAGAGTTTTGGTTTTTTTTAATGGAACTAAGATTTTCTAAATTTACAAATATTTGTTTATGATAACATGTGCCAGATATATTTAGCAACTTGTTATGTAATTAAGCTGAATTATGTACAGCAGCATATTTCATTTGAAGAAAAAGAAGAAAAAATCTATATGCATGCTGATAATAGAAGATAAAGTGTTATATACAGGAATAGTTAACCAAGCTGAAGAGTACACAAACACACACAAACACACACACACACAGACTCATATATATGTATATATGTTTATATATACATATACATGAAAGTGCATCTAAAAATACATATATGTAGATATACACTTGAATTTTGGTAGTAACAAATATAAATTAAGAGTAAGAGACTTAATTCTGCCTGTTGCAAATAAATTCACTTAGTTTTATTTCATCATGTAGATTATTTTCACTGGATATAGAATTCTAGTTTGGTGGTTCTTTTCTTGAAGTATTTAAAACTTACTATGCCTCTTCTGGCCTCCATGGTTTCCTTTGAGAAATTCTGTTTTTCAAATTGGTTTCAGGTTAGATATCAATTTTCTGCCTGCTTTCAAAGTGTTTCTTTTGCTTTTCATTTTTCAAACTACAACTCTGATGTGCCTTGCAGAGAATCGTACTGTGTTTATTAAAAGTTTGGCTTCTTGAATCTGTAGATTTATGCCTTTTGCCAAATTTGGGAAGTTTAACCCCTTTATTTCTTCAAGTACCTTTTCAATTTGCTGGAATCCAATAAAGTAAGTGTTAGGTCTTTTGTTATACTTCCCACAGGTTCCATAAAGCTCTGTTTACTCTTTTTTTTTTTTTTAATTGATTTCCTGACTCTTGTTTGGATTGTTCTCTTACTAGTTGTCTGGTTTGTTCTTCTTTGTGCACCATTCTGCTGTTAAAGCCAGCATTTAATTCGTATGAGCATGTGTGGAGGGGTATTGTATTTTTAGTTTTAAATTTTCTGGTTTTAAACTGGTTCTTTATTGTGTATTATATTTCTCTACTGACACTGTTTTTTTTGCTGAAACCTTAAATCATTTGTTTCACGTATGTTCACAATTGCTTGGTGAACACTTTTGTGATGGGTTTTTAAAAACAGTGTTAGATAATTCAAAATTTCTATTATGTAGGTCCTGGGTCTTTTTCATTCACATTGTAATTTTCCTTAATTTCAGTAATATGAGTGATATTTTTTCTCACTTTGGTTATTATAAGACTGGCATTTATTACGTATTGCATTTAATCTGTCTTTCTCTGACAGTTTTGGCAGGGAAAGGGAATAGGGATCAAGTCCAAGTTTCTCACTCTGCCTCTGTTGATACTTGTAGAGAGTGAAGGAATCCTCATTACTGCTGTGCTGGGTAAGGGTAGAAGTTCTGGCACATTCCTAGACTTTTGCAGATACTACCCTTACTGGGAAGGTTAGGAATGTCTTGTTACTGCTCCCCTTAAGGCCTCTTCTAACATCATAGGGACTTTTTTGTTGCTTGGAAAGGCTGAAAATCCTTACATTGCAGTAGGCCTCCTCCAAAGCCAAGTCAGCATGAAAGTGGAGGAACATCTCCTTACTGCTGGGTGACAGTAGAAATCCAAGTTATCTTCATGGTATCAACTGATACAGAAGTGGGAAGAGGTTGTTACTGCCCAGTGACAATAAAAATTTCAGCTTCTTACTGGGCATTCTCTGATACTATTTCAATGGGAAAGTGGGTGGCTCATTATAGCCAGGCAAACATGGAAGTCTAGACTCCCTAGTTGGCCTTTACTAGTACAGGTGGAGTGGGGCTACGTTTGGTAAGTGTAGAGAAGTTATGGTCTAAACTTTCTGTCTTGCTAGGTTATCTCTTTCCTGGTCTTTTACCAGGAGAAGGAAGATTTTTACCATTTTATTTTTGTTGTTGTTTGCTCATTTGTTTTTGTCTCTGCCCATTGGTGTTTCTGGTTTTCAAGCCAGTTTCTTCAAGTCTAAACCTAGGATAAATGAGGCAAAGTGAAAATCCAGAAAATTCACCATTGTATTGTTTCTTATGTCTTAAGGTCCTTAGGTTGTCTTCTTTCTTCTTAACTTTCAGATCCTTATTATTATTGTTTTATATATAATACACAAGGGTTTTAGTGGAGATAACTTTAAAAATAGAAGAACAAGAATCAACTTCACCTTTCTGTCAGAGGAAATCGACTGTGTTCTTTTGAAATAGTATGTTTTACAGTGTTTGGTGCTTTATATATACTGGCAGTTATTCCAATGCAATGGATATTTCATTCAATACGAAATTTTTCATAAAATTTAGACTGTTTTGCCTGTGTGCATGTGTGTGTACTAATGAGAAAGAGAATCAAAATTTCTGATCAGATTACTTGCTGATATATAAAGACTATTTGATTCATCCAGAAAATGTATTTTTTCTTCACTATAAATGTACTACCATTATCTCAACTTCCAAAATCATATTGAACTGATGTCTAGATAAATATCTTTTTCATCAGTATTTCTTTCAGACTGCAGGTTCAGATTATCCAAATTAAACTTTTGTTAGTTTAATTTTAAGTTTATTATCATACTTTTTCTATTCTTTTTGTTCTTTGTTGATACATTTGGAGTACCAGTTGCAGTGTAGAAACTCCATGATAGGGACTTGTTTTATTTGCTAGCTAAATGGAAGCCTCAGTTGGTACAAGGTCATTCTCATTTTTTTTTTAAGAATCAATATTTGGTTTATGGTGCTCTTAATAGAGAGCAAATACACTGAATGAGATTTTATATTAGTATAAGGTTATAGTATTTTCAATATTTTTATATCAGAAAATTTCATTGGTTATGTCTTTGAGCTATAACTCAAATAAATAAATGTTTTCTGGATTATTTTAAAAGTTACTTGAGTAAAAAAAATAAATATATGAACATTCTTTGAATAAAGCTAGTTCTCCACAAGTGACCTGCTTTTTCAGAGACCAAACGTTTTCTCATACAATCACTAGTTTATACAAAAAGGCATTGATTGATCACAAGGAATATACCTACTCTTAAGTTAAACATGGATAAACTGTGGAAATTACAAGGTGATCTTCTCACTATTCAAATAAGCAAAGGGAATCATGAAATCTTAAAACACAGAACAGCATCCATCTAACCACTGGTATTAGACTTGATATCCCTATTCTAAAGATGTACAAAAATCTCAAGTAAATGCTTGTTCCTGTGAATTTAATTTCAATTACATTCTGAAAATGAAATAAGAGCATTTTCTTTTCTAACTTCTATCCTTATTATTTAATAAAACTGTTGTACTCTGAACTTTACTTTGCATGATTTTGTAAAGAAATTTAAAATACTCTTGTTGACTTTGTCGAAAGATGATTTAAATAATTATTAAATGTGCTTAATGATTGTATGATTTGATAAAATATGGTCTGATTTAATAATACGCATTTCTTGATTGTTTTTATATATCAGTCATCTTCATTAAATATATTAGCTCAGTTAATTCTTATGATAATTCCATCATATAAGAACATGATTATCTCAGTTTTACAGAAAATAATCAGATTTCTATAAATTAAGTAACTTGCCCAATATTAAACAGCTAGTATTTAAAAAACCCAACCCATGTTTGTATTTCCCAGAGTTTAAATCTTTAAAATCCATAATACACTGCCTAAGTACCAATCCAAAGGAATTACTATAGGACTTTGTTAAGGCATTTTAAGATATTCACTTTAAAGTGGGGAAATGAAGTTCTGGGATATTATACATAGTTACAATTTGTCCTTCAGCACAGGTTAAAGTCTAATTTACCATGGGTCATGTAAAATACCTAGAAATAAAAACCAACCTAGAGCTATAAAATAAAAAGTGACCTTTAAAATCTGATATTACAGACAAACAACTTTTGCCTCTGGAGACTGTTGAAGGACAAAATAGGGATAGGAAAATTCACTCATATGTCCTCATATGCATGTCACTTTTTCTAGCCAGCCAGCAGCCACTAGAATTAAGAGGTTAGAGCTGCTGAAAATAGAATGCATTTTCTATATTTCTGAGACTTTAGAAAACCACTTAAACTTCTATACATTGGAAAAGACTAACTGAAACCAGTAGCTTCTAATAGTGGTCTCACAATGAAGACAGTCATTAGACGATTCTAAGACACTCTTTACCCATTCTTTTTCCAGTCCTTTCACCCTCTGAAATAAAATACTAGGTTTCAAGAATAAAACAATTAACATTTCAAGAAGTCTAATTGGAATGACTGTTGAAAACAACGTTAATTACAACACAGAAAAGCTGCTGCCTGTACTTTGAACAGTTAATTAATGCAGTTAATAGCATTTCCCATATAATCATTGAAATAACAGAGGAACCAATACGAATTACCATAAGTTATCTCAGCGTACTGACAAAATTTCCAAATTGTCTTGCTCAGAAACCATCATATTGGTGGGCATTTGGAAATTATTGTACATGCAAATTTCAGGTATACACTTTGGAAATTTTAGTTTCAGAAAGCTTGGGGTAACACCCAAGAATGAGAATTTTTAACAAATATAACAGCTGGTTCTTATGCAGATGTTAGAGAACCATACGCTGAGAAACATTTTCCTGGAGCAGGGTCTAGGCAAATGACTTTCCTTTGATTGGTTATGCATAGCTCGATATATTTTCATAAATGTAAAATTTAAATTTCTAAATTAATAGTTTCTTTGCAAGTATGCAATGTTATGTCATAATTATAAAACTCCATCTAGAGACCATCAGTATTGCTTTCACTGAAATGCTTGCCTTACATACCAGGCTGGTCAGACAAGTAAGTTAATCATAGATCCACTTGATACTTTCAACTAATTGTGTATATGTTTACAGAGTATAGACAATAGAAAAGGGTTAGAGATTACTTCTTATACCCCTTATTTAAATGGAATACCAATATTACAGGCATATTATTAATGTATTCACCATGGGAAAAGACTAACAGAAACCAGCAGCTTCTAATAGTGGTTGCACAATGAAGACAGTCATTAGATGATTCCAAGACACTCTTTATCCATTCTTTTTCCAGTCCTTTCACCCTCTGAAATAAAACACTAGGTTTCAAGAATGAAACCATTAACATTACAAGAAATCTAATTGGAATGACTATTGAAAACAATATTAGTGACAGCACAGAAAAGCTGTCACTTGAAATAAATGTATTAAAGTATTTTACTGAAAGCTACCACCAGACTGAGAAGAAGCATAAAGGTGTGGAACCTGGGTCCAAACATGTTTGTGAAATATTTGAATATTCTATATTACTCCTGAAATATATTGAAACTCTGTTCTAAAATACCTGACCACAGCCAAGCTTTTATCATAAGACTTATTTGCACTGCATCCTTCTGAAATAATGCCTGCTTAACAATCATAACTGTAACCAGTTTTTCTATAAAAACAATTATAACTAATTTTATTGTCAAGAGGTTTTTTAGTTCCTCTTCAGTTTCTGCCATTAGGTATCATCTGCCTATCTGAGGTTGTTGATATTTCTCCTGGCCATCTTGATTCCAGCTTGTGCTTCATCCAGTTTGGCATTTTGCATGATGTACCCTGCATACAAGTTAAATAAGCAGGGTGACAATATACAACTTTGATGTACTCCTTTCCAAATTTTGAACCAGTCTGTTGCTCCATGTCTGGTACTAACTGTTGCTTCTTGACCTGCATACTGGTTTTGCAGGATACAGATAATGTGGTCTGGTTTTCCCATCTCTTTAAGGATTTTTCACATAATATTATGATCCATACAGTCAAAGCCTTTCCCATAGTCAATGAAGCAGTAGTAGATGTTTTTCTGGAATTCTCTTTCTTTTTCTATGACCCAACAGATGTTGGCAATTGGACTTCTGATTCCTCTGTCTTTTCTAAATCCAACTTGTACATCTGGAAGTTGTCAGCTCATGTACTGTTGAAGCCTAGTTTAAAGGATTTTGAGCATTACTTTGCCAGCTTGTGAAAAGAGTGCAATTGTAAAGTAGCTTGAACATTTTTTGGCATTTCACTTTTTAGGATTGAAATGAAAACTGACCTTTTTCAGTCCTTTGGGCATTGCTGAGTTTTCAAAATTTGCTGCCATGTTAAGTGCAGCACTTTAACATTATCTTTTAGGATTCAAAATAGCTTGACTAATCTAGCACCTCCACTACCTTTGTTTGTAGGAATGCTTCTTTAAGGCCACTTACGTCAACACTCCAGGATGTCTGACTCTCAATGAATGACCAGTATAGAATAACCCTTCCTTCTCCAGTTAGTTTATAATGCTGTTTTTTATTAGGCTTAAAATCCTTACATATATCTTAGTACTGTCTTTGTATTCTCTCTGTCTAGAACATTGTAGCCACTTGTTTTAATGTTTGTTTCACAATTTTTAATAGTGATCTTACTCTCACTATTCTTCTCCAGTAGTTTTCTTCTTAAGAAACATTTTCAAATTTACTTTTTACTATATGTGTATACCCCATCCTTGGTTCAGTTCAGTCGCTCATTCATGTCCGACTCTTTGTGACTGGATGGACTGCAGCATGCCCGGCTTCCCTGTCCTACATCAACTCCCAAAGCTTACTCAAACTCCGAGTCCATTGGTTCAGTGATACCATCCAACCATCTCATCCTCTGTTGTCCCCTTCTCCTCCTGCCTTCAATCTTTCCCGGCATCAGGGTCTTTTACAATGAGCCAGTTCTTCACATCACGTGGCCAAAGTATTGGAGTTTCAGCTTCAGCATCAGTCCTTCCAATGAATATTTAGGACTGATTTCCTTTAGGATGGACTGGTTAGATCTCCTTGCAGTCCAAGGGACTCTCAAGAGTCTTCTCCAACACCACAGTTCAAAAACATCAATTCATCGGCGCTCAGCTTTCTTTATAGTCCAACTCTCACATCCATACATGACTACTGAAAAAACCATAGCCTTGACTAGACAAACTTTTGTTGACAAGGAATGTCTCTGCTTTTTAATATGCTGTCTAGATTGGTAATAGCTGTCTTCCAAGGATCAAGTGTTTTTTAATTTCATGGCTGCAGTCACCATCTGCAGTAATTTTGGAGCCCCAAAACATAAAGTCTTCCACAGTTTCCATTGTTTCCCACCTATTTGCTATGAAGTGATGGGACCAGGTGCCATGATCTTAGCTTTCTGAATGTTGAGTTTTAAGCCAACATTTTTTACTCTCCTCTTTCACTTTCATCAAGAGGCTCTTCTTCGTCAAGAAGATGAAGCTCTTCTTTGCTTTCTGCCATAAGGTTGGTGTCATTTGCCTATCTGAGGTTATTGATATTTCTCCCGGCAATCTTGATACCAGCTTGTGCTTCTTCCAGCCCAGCGTTTCTCATGATATACTCTGCATATAATTTAAATATGCAGGGTGACAATATACAGCCTTGAAGTACTCCTTTCCCGATTTGAAACCAGTCTGTTGTTCCACGTCCAGTTCTAACTGTTGCTTCTTGACCTGCATACAGATTTCTCAGGAGGCAGGTCACGTGGTCTGGTATTCCCATCTCTTGAAGAATTTTCCATAGTTTATTGTGATCCACACAGTCAAAGGCTTTGACATAGTCAATAAAGCAGAAATAGATGTTTTTCTGGAACTCGCTCGCTTTTTCAATGATTCAACAGATGTTGGCAATTTGATCTCTGGTTCCTCTGCCTTTTCTAAATCCAGATTGAACATCTGGAATTTCATAGTTCACATATTGTCGAAGCCTGATTTGGAGAATTTTGAGCATTACTTTACTAGCATGTGAGATGAGTGCAGTTGTGCAGTAGATTGAACATTCTTTGGCATTGCCTTTCTTTGGGATTGTAATGAAAACAGATCTTTTCCAGTCCTGTGTCCACTTCTGAGTCTTCCAAATGTGCTGGCATATTGAATGTAGCACTTTCACAGCATCATCTTTTAGGATTTGAAGTAGCTCCACTGCAATTCCATCACTTCCACTAGCTTTGTTCATAGTGATGCTTCCTAAGGCCCACTTGATTTCACATTTCAGGATTTCTGGCTCTAGGTAAGTGATCATACCATCCTGATTATTTGGGTCATGATTTTTTTTTTTTTTTTGTATAGCTCTTCTGTGTATTCTTGCCACCTCTTCTTAATATCTCCTTCTTCTGTTAGGTCCATACCATTTCTATCCTTTATTGTGCCCATCTTTGTATGAAACGTTCCCTCCCTTGGTATCTCTAATTTTCTGGAAGAGATCTTTAATCTTTCTCATTCTATTGTTTTCCTCTATTTCTTTGCATTGATGACTGAGGAAGGCTTTCTTATCACTCCTGGCTATTTTTTGGAAGTCTGCATTCAAATGGGTATATCTTTCCTTTGCCTTTAGCTTCTCCTCTTTTCTCAGTATTTGTAAGGCCTCCTCAGAAAACCAGTTTGCTTTTTGCATATCTTTTTCTTGGGGATAGTGTTGATCACTGCCTCCTATAAAATGCCAGGAACCTCAGTCCATAGTTCTTGATGATACCATAGTTCTTGATGATGATACCACATCATATGGGATACTATAATTTATAAGATTTTATATTATGTAAAAATAAGAGAAAATCTATCATCTAAATTATACCAGTTCATCAGTTGTAAAGTGAAGTGAAAGTTGCTCAGTCATGTCCAACTCTTTGTGACCCTATGGACTATACAGTCCATGGAATTCTCCAGGACAGAATACTGGAGTGAGTAGCCTTTCCCTTTCCCAGGGGCTCTTCCCAACCCAGGAATCAAACCCAGGTTTCCTGAATTGCAGGGGATTCTTTATCAGGTAAACCACAAAGGAAGCCCAAGGTTACTGGAGTGGGTAGCCTCTCCCTTCTCCAGGGGATCTTCCAAACCCAGCAATCAAACCAGGGTCTCATGCATTGCAGGCAAATTCTTTACCGACTGAGCCATCAGGAAAGCCCCATCAATTATAAAACACAGTCCAATCTTAGAGTTTTTAACATACCCAAATTTGTGCATCTTAAAATCAATATAATATTTTTTAAATGGACTTTGGAGTAAATTTGTGAGCTATAATATATATCCTTTTGAGGATTACTTAGATGTGCATAAAGCAATTTTATCTTAGAAAAAAATAACAGCTTTTAGTCATCTTATCTTGAATTATATAGTGTGCAACTCAATATATTCTAGTGTTTCCTATCTCTCACTAAAGTTTCTTAGAAGTTAATCTAGATTTAGCACCTTCTTATTAAGATTATTCCTATGTATTTATATAACTTTCACCTCGTATTGCGTTTTCACTCTATTTTTCAAAAAAAAAAAAAAAATTTCCCCTGGTGTATACTATTGATTTTCTAATTTTATTTTATCATACTCCAATTCCTTGAGTTGTTTTTTTAGTTCTATTCTGTTTCTCTTTATTCTCTTGTCTTTTTTAAGTGTATGAGGCTAATATCTGAAAATATTGATAATTTTGTCTTTTCCCTACATTTATGATGTTTTATTTTGTAATGTAGTGTATTTATTGCCAGATAAATTCAGTTAATTTTTACTCTAAGTGTCATAAGTTATTCTCTGTTGTTTATAAAATCCAGTGAGCACTTTCTGACACTTAAAGACAGACAGATTTAGAATTATCAGCTAGAAGAGATGGTATATATTTCATTGATATGTTTGCATTCTCTTGTCCAATTCTATAATGATAAAATGTGTACTTTTGAAAAATATAGCCTATATTCTTTAAAAATGTATTTCTTAAAATTGTTAAAGGCTTGTAAGTATCCCTAAGAAATCTTGTCATCATCTTTTTGTTACTATTACTAATTCACTGTAAATTTGATTCTTTATAATCACGAAAGAAATAATGAGTACTTGCAAAATTGGGTAAAGATCAATAGCACAGAATCATAAAGTTTGGATACTAACTTAATAGATTCCACTTTTTTTTTTTAAGCTATAAAATCACACTTATTGACATAGATGGGAATTTTGCATTGAAATGGGAGTTTTAATGTAAGAAAAGGCCCAGTTACATGAGAGGACCAAAATTCTGAATGAAAAGCATAGCTTGATTTTTTAATTTGCATACATCCACACATTTCCCTAAAATGGTGTATCAAAATCATTATGAAATCATTTTTTAAATTTTCTATTAGGGGAGGTTTTTTTTTTTTTTTTTCAAAATTTGAAATTAAAAAATATAATTCTTGGCCCAGCATCCAACAAAAGCAATAAAAGGACCTGCAGTGATATTCACTTATATTTTTCAGTATCTGGGAAAACAGACAATACACTTGAAAGTTGAAACATTAAAAAATGCTATATACCATACTAAAATGATCTCTTTTTGATAAGAGAATCATAAAGTGGCATAGTTTATGACATTATTTTTGTTTATAGTTCTCTTTTAATCTAAAAATATATATTTTAAAACTTAAATAATAAATATCTCAAAACTTTGATATGAATTTCTCCACAGACCTTCTGTTATATTTTTGGATATTTTATGTTTAATGCCATGTTTCAGATTTTTATGTAACTCTATCTTAATATTTTAAACATTTTTTATTTACTGGGTGGAAAGAATTTTTATTTAAATTCTACTTATACATTTTTTTAAAATTCAGTTTTATTTTAGAGTACAGGACCTTGATTCCTTGATTCTGGTTCTCAGCTAGTAAGCTACTATTCCTTGATCTTCCACAGAGAAGCATATGCATATAAATAATGTTTAGAAAAGGGACCACTTTGACATCTTAAGTAATTTGAATTCAAACTCTACTAGTCCTTCCTGAATTCTTGGACTATCATGAATTACTAATGTCCACACTAGTGACAATTCCAGAACTTGGAACCTAGGCCTTCCCAGGCAAAGTATAAGCTTGTAAGACCATCTTATCTTTCTGGAATCATGGACCAAAAAAAAAAAACTAATAATAATAATAGTAATTTTCCAGAAAATACAAAGAGCAGAATCAAAGAAAAAGAGAAATAGGTAAGGAAGAATGCCCTGATCATCTAAGAGTTTGCACATTTCTACTTATTTCATTAAAATTCATGGAGAAAGGAATCAGATGGCCATTTGATCCAAAATCAATTATTTTTATACTCTTGATGAATATACATTTTAATATCTTCAAAACTATATATTGTTGGACTCATTTGATGGTATGCTGCAAAGGAGAAGTTAGATGCTATGAAATCCCCTTTATTAGCTGTCTTCTGTGTTTTGTTGTTAGTGCTTTTCTCTGTCCAAAGAACTTAACAGCCTATCCACAGTTAATCACAGATCCTTCTTTGCGTATCAAATGAAGGGTATCCAGAGAATTAGAGGATCTCTGCCTACATGTTTTCACACCATTATTCTAGTCTTTAATCATGTTTCAGCTTATCCACCAGGGACTACTGATGCAAATTGTTTAACTTCTGAAAGTTTTTATGGGGGAACTTTGATAATATTCTTCAGAGTTACTGAAAGTTGTAAATCATGCATAAATTCAGTGAAGACACGTTATAGACTAGGTTGAGACTATTCAAACTAATGTATTACCTTCATTTATTGTACTCCGTTTTAGTGAGCACAAATTTGGTGTCTGAACAAATTCAAGTAAACTTATGTAATGTGCATTAGAAACTCAAAACAGCAACTACAACATACAGAAATTAAAAAAAAAAAAAAAATCAAAATAATTCCCATCCACTTCATAAGTGAAATACCATAGCCCTAAAACATATACCTGGCATCTCTATATTTTATATTATTATATTTAATTATGCCAGAGAAATTTCAGTTTCTTATTGGAGTTTGAAGTGAAAGTTAGAGTATTAATTTCTCAGTTGTATCTGACTCTTTGCAACCCCATGGACCCCATAGGCCCCATGGACTATAGCCCACCAGGCTCCTTTGTCCATGGAATTCTCCAGGAAATAATGCTAGAATAGATATCCATTCCCTTCTCCAGGGGATCTTCCTGACCCAGGATTGAACCTGGGTCTACCACCTTGCAGGCAGATTCTTTAATGTCTGAGCCACCAGGGAAACCCATTGGGAGATTAAGTTTTCTTTTTCCAGTTGTGGTTGTCCTCCAGTAGAAATTGTTAGTTCTTTCAGTGATTTTAATATTGGAGTATTCTAGAAAAATAACAAGACACATAATATTATCAAAGCACAAGCTATATATTCATAAAATTTTGGAAATACAACATATAACCGAATTAAAATGGCCATTGTGGTTAGCTATACATAAGGACCAAGTTTCTGCTAAAATACTATTTCTTAAGCAAAAATTTTACCCTAGGGAAAACAACATGAACTATAATTTAGGTTCACATTTCTTTTAACAATCAGGATTAATAATAAGTGCTTTGCAAAATTTGGAGGAAATATAGAGAAACTGGAATCTAAAACAGAAAATTTTCTTATATTCTAATTTCAACAGAATGCCTGCCAATTGCTGCTAGTTGTCTGGAGTTTATAACCTGTGAAATTAAAAGTAAATTGAATTTGGGAGTTGGAGAGCTGTACTATTTAAAAGTTTAAAAATTACACATGCATTATTTTCATTTAAAAGTATTCTAGCTTTCAGAAAGATTTGTATGAGTAGGATTTGGACGGTGTCACTGTGTCTTAATCAGACTGACACTAACCACAACACTATCTGTTAAGAGAGTTCCTTAGCACTTTCGGGCTTTTCATTCCTTGTGATAGTATCTTACTAGTGTAAAGATAGGGCATCAGGCAAGATATTCTTTTATGGCACTTCAAACTCTAAATTTAAAATTTGAATTTCAGCATTGTTTACTTCAGGAAAAATAGTGTAGATCAAACATTTTCAAATATGAATTGATTCAATAACTCATATCAATGTAGTTATCAAATGCATTAACTTAGTGCATATACTTTAAATATCAGAAAGAGAACACTTCAAATTAATAATACTAGTTACCATTTAGGAGTGAGATTAGACAGTGAGAAATGAGAAGGACTGTTTTTCTTTAAAAATTTGGGTACTGTGCACATACTTTAAAAAAATCCATGCTTTAAAATGTAAGATTATAAATTTAAAACATATGTCAAAATGGTATATATTTAAAGGTTCAGTTGGATGAAATTTATATTATCTTTATTATTTTTCTCTCCTGAGAACTTTATCATGAAAGAAATGATGCTTTCGTTAGCCTTTCTGATCATTTTGCCCTCAAAGAAAAACAAAGTTACAAACAAAGAGTAGGTACATGTTTCCATTCATACCTTGCTTTTTCTTAGTTTTTTACATCTTAAGACATTTAATTGACCTTCATAATTGCAGAATAAAATGGCTTTGTTTAACTATTCTCCTGTTGCACTTGAAATTTACTGAGAAATATCTATCAAATATAGTCAAAAAGCAGATTAGAGTGGAAAAAAGAATCTGGGAAGGAAATATTTTTCTCTTCTACCATGACTGACATCATTAAGGGAGTCTGTAAGTCAAAGCTTTACCTGTTTGGAGCTGGAGCAACGCCTATCCCAGTGCCCTGTAAAAATAAAAGAAGAAAAAAGGCACTGAAATCTCTCTACCAGAAAAGTGATGAAGATCCAAGAGCTTTTCCTTCTAGACACATGCTTTTGCTATCAAAAATGTAGCTGACTCTGCCGTCTGAGATTTTTCTAAGTAGCCTGTACTGAGAACTCCTGAAACTAGAATTATCAGTTTTGCCTACAGATCATTAACCATGTTATAGTACCCTTGCTCTTTCATAAGACTTTTAAAATATCAATTTAGCTGTTCTAGTAGTCTGCAAGCCTTCTGTGGTCCTTAGAACTTGTTATCAATCCCACTGATAGCAACTGGACTTGCAGATGTCGTTATAAGCATTGTTGTTCTAAGTGACTTCTTTCTCTCTAGTTCTGATGGCTTTCTAAGGGTCTGCAGAAATGAGGACACTTCTTAAGTAGCAAAGAGTTACTGAAAGGGAGAAAAGAGATAGAAGAGTGCCAGATAGAGAGAAATGGGTTGGCCTTCTTAGCTCTGTTCTATTTACCTTTACTAAGTTATTAGAAAGAAGTGAAATTCATTTTAGTACTCTTTATGACATTCTTCCATTCTGCTTTATCCTCTCAAAATGTATTCTGATTAACATGTTTTAGTTATAAAGCCAGCACAGCTTTAATCTTCTTTGAAAGTAAAAGTCCAAAGTTGTTTTTTTTTTTTCTTTATATGTGTGTGTGTACTCAGTCGTGTCTGACTCCTTGTGAGGACGTGAACCAGGCTCCTCTGTCCCTAGAATTTTCCAGGCAAGAATACTCAAGTGGGTTGCCATTTCCTTCTACAGGGGTTCTTCCCAACCCAGAGAACATGCATTCCCTGCGTCTCCTGTGTTGGCAGGTGAATTCTTTGCCACTGCAACATCTGGGGAGTCCTTTTTCTTTATTAAGTTAATATTCATTAAGGACCAAAACAATGAGCCAAACATTACTTTGGATAATGGGGAAAAGAGAGGAGTTGAACCTCTGTTCACAAATAACTTCATTTCCAAGAAGAAGTCATGATAATAACATTTCTTGGTTGTATTTCCATTGATTTGTTTGGATACATGATTTTACTTTCCACCTAATTGTGTGGCAGGTAACTCTTAAATTATAAGGAATTGTGATGTTTGTGTTCTTTTATAACTTAGTTTCTGGGTGAAACATTTAAAGACTATTATTTCTAGATGTGAAAGAAAAAAAAAACTTGGTATTAGATTTTTATATTTCTGGAGATTTAAAAGCCCATTAAAATAATGCTTCTTTGTACTACATATAGAAAATGCTAAAGATTCCACCAGAAAATTACTAGAGCTCATCAATGAACGTAGTAACGTTTCAGGATATAAAATTAATACACAGAAATTCCTTGCATTCCTACACACTAACAATGAAAAATCAGAAAGGGAAATTAAGGAAACAATTCCATTCACCATTTCAGCATAAATAATAAAATACCTAGGGATTACCCTACCTAAAGAGACTAAAGACCTGTATGCAGAAAGCTATAAGATACTGATGAAAGAAATCAAAGACGACACAAACAGATGGAGAGATACACCACGTCTGTACTAGAAGATTCAACTCTGTTACCCAAAGCAAGCTACCGATTCAGTGCAATCCCTGTCAAACCACCAGTGGTGTTTTTCACAGAACTAGAACAAACAATTTCACAATTTGTATGGAAACACAAAAGACCCAAATAGCCAAAGCAATCTTGAGAAAGAAAAATTGAGCTGAAAGTATCAACCTTCCTGACTTCAGAAAATACTACAAAGCTACAGTCATCAAGCTAGTATGGTACCGGCACAAAAACGGAAATACGGACCAATGGAATAAGATTGAAAGCCCAAAGAAAAGCCCATGCATAAAGGGGAGACTTATCTTTGACAAAGGAGACAACAGTATACAACAGAGAAAAGATAGCCTCTTCAATAAATGGTGCTGGGAAAACTTTACAGCCACATGTAAAAAATGAAACTGGAACACTTCCAAACACCATACAAAAATAAACTCAAAATGGATTAAATACTTAAATGTAAGGCCAGAAACTATCAATCTCTTAGAGGAAAGCATAGGCAGTATACTACTTGACATAAATCACAGGAAGATCCTCTTTGACCCACCTCCTAGAGCAATAGAAATAAAAACTAAAATAAACAATGGGATTTAATTAAACTTAAAATGTTTTATACAGCAAAAGAAACAATAAACAAGATTAAAAGACCAAAAAAAAAAAAAAAGACAACCCCTAGAATGGGAGAAAATAATAGCAAATGAAACCACTGACAGAGGATTAATCTCCAGAATATATAAGTAGCTCATGCAGTTCAATATCAGGAAAACAAAAAGCCCAATCAAATAATGGGCAGAAGGCCTAAACAGACATTTCCCTAAAGGAAACAAGCAAATGGCCAATAAACACATGAAAAGATGCTCAACATCACTAATTGTTAGAGAAATGCAAATCAAAACTACAATGAGATATCACCTCACATCAGTCAGAATGGCCATCATCAAAAAAAAATCTATAAGCAATAAATGCCAGAGAACATGTGGAGAAAAGGGAACCCTCCTACACTGTTGGTGGGAATGTAAACTGATATAGCCATAATGGAGAACAGTATGGATATTGCTTAACTAGGGATAGGAATAAATCCACCATATGACCCAGCAACCCCACAACTTAGCATATATCCTGAGAAAACCACAATTCTAAAAGACACATGTACTCCAGGTTTCATCACAGCACTGTTTACAATAGCCAGGACATGGAAGCAACCTAGATGTCCATCAACAGATAAATGGATAAAGAAAATGTGGTACATATATAAGATGGGATGCTACTCCACCATAAAAAAAGAATAAATTTTAGTCGATTCTAATGAGGTGGACAAACCTAAAACCTGTTATACACAGTGAAGTCAGTTAGAAAGAGAAAAATAGATATTGCATATCAAGGCATATATTTGGAATCAAGAAAAATGGTATTGATAAACCCATTTGCAGGGAAAGAATGGAGACACAGATACAGAGAGTGAACACAGTCTGGGAGGGAGAGAGTAGGAGGGATGGAGAAAGTAGCACAACAGAAAGGGACACAGTGTTGGAGGGACTTGTAGACACAGTGAGGGAGGGAGAGAGCAGGATGAATGGAAAATGTAGCATCAACATGTATGCACTACCATGTGTAGGATGAATAGCTGGTGAGATGTTGCTGTATAACTCAGGGAGCCCAGGTCAGGTGCTCTGTGATGACCTAGAGGGGTGAGATGGGTGCGGGGAGAGGAGGGAAGCTCTGGAGAGAGTGGATATATGTATAATTGTGACTGATTCATGTTGGTCTGTGGCAGGAACCAATACAACATTGTAAAAATTGAAAAACAATAACAACGACCACAAAAAGAATGTTAAAAATAAAAATTAGGGAAAGCCAGTTGAGAGATATAAGGAAACTTTTTAAAACTATTTTTGCAACTTTCTTATAAATCTAAAGTTAGTTCAAAATAACAAGTTTCCTAAGGGAAAAAATATACATTGTACAGCACAAGGAATATAGCCAATCTTTTATAATAACTTTAAATGGAATATAATTTATAAAATTTTGAACCTGTAAAATTTTGAATTAAAATTGAATTTTAATTAAATTAAAATTAAAATTTTGAATCTATAAAATTTTCAAGTGGACTATGTTGTGCAGTTGAAAATAATGATGTAACATTATCAGCTATACATCAATTTTAAATTTTTTTAAAAATTAGAAAAAAATTATACTGCTAAATGAACTGAAGCTGATTTTAGAATTAGTTTGCCTATTTCAAAACAAATTCCAATTAGTGGCAAGCAAAGGGACTCTGAACTGCAGAAGTAAACCAGGCTGAGATTAATGTAGAGAGTTAACTCACATTAGTTACCTTCCTCTACTGAAGAAAAAGAAAAGAAAAAAAAAAATTCTTGAATATAAAGAACATAAGAATCACGTGAACAGTTTTCAAATGTTAATTTCCAAGCCCCAGCCCTGATGAGTCTGATGTTATCACCTTGGTAACTGCCACTTCCCCCAAAGTAATTCTCTTTTTCTTTTTGCCAGCTTTTGAGATATATTTGACATGTAATATTGTACAAGGTTGGTATACAATGTGATAATTTGATACACATATATATTGCAAACTGTTAACCACAATAGGGTTAATTAACAAATTCTTTACCTTGCACGGTTACCATCTACGTATGTTTGTGTGTGTGTATAGAACGTTTAAGATTTCTAAGCAACTTTCAAATGTATAGTACACACTATTAAGTAACACTCACTATTCTGTACATCACATCCCTGGCCCTTGCTCATCTGTAATTGGAAGTTTGCACCCTTCTGATGAAGTTCATTTGAAGACCAGTACTGAGGTACACTATTTTTTTTTTTTAATTTTAATTGGAGGCTAATTACTTTATGATATTGTGGTGGTTTTCGCCATACATGAGGTGCACTATTAAGTGCCTCTCGAGCACCAGCTGTGAAAACCTATGTGAGTATGTGAGTCAGGAGGGATTAGCTGAGGAGGAAACTTGAGTCATGTAATTTCCTGGACCTTAGTACCTGGGGTTTATTCTGAAGGTTAGAGGAAGTCCACTAAAGGACCCTCTGGTAACTTAACTCTGCCATTCTGCTTTCTGATCTTCCCCTCAACTGTTTTCAATTTTTATATGTCATCTAGTATTATCTGCACTTAGAAAATGAGGAGACAGACTCAGAGAGGGAGAGATAGTAGAATTTTCTTATATTTACATAAAGGTGATATAGTAACAGCAATTGTATTTGAAGTCACTGTATAAGTCCTTGTCTTCCCTCCATCTCTACCTCCCCCTTGTTTGGCCTATAATAATAACAACTAACACTGAAAAAAAAATAAAATAAAATGCTGCTTCTTCAAATATTCATGTTATCATAAATTAAAAACTTTCCTAAAATGACCTTGAATTAGTAGAGACTTATAAGGTAAGAAGAACATTGAATCAGGATATATATCATTTTATGGTAATTTTAAATCTCTGGCACTAAAAAGACTTGTTTAAAAATACCACTGTGGCCATGATTTGACACTTGATTAATTTACCTTTGAATTGTAAGGTCCAATTTTAACAAGAATAAGTGATGATGACTTAACATGAGAGACTATCAATATTTAATATAATAGAGTTTACCTTATAGTTTTAGAAACAATTCTGGATTATTTATTTCTCTGAAGGGATAGATGCAGTTTGAAATTAACGAGTTGTCCAATATCTGACCTATTTGTGGGCACCAGGGGAGATGTATATTTTTGTCCCTTAAAGAAGAGCTGATTTTAAAGGGCTATATTTTAAGATTTGTCATTGGCTGAGGTTGGTTGTTGGATGCAAGGAACTAAACTTCAGCTAAAAATTTAATATGTGCAATTGCTTAAGTAATAACAATGGAAATATATAATTTACAAGGTACTATTTTATTCATTATATTTTATCTTCACTATAACCTTGTAAGATGTGTCATTGCTCTGTGCAAATAAGGAAATGAAAAAAATGAGTATTAGAAAGGTCCATTTACTTACCAAAGCACAGATATATCAGTCTGAAATATATGATTCCAAATGAACTCTTCTGACTCCAAATTTCATCTCCTTTTATGAATGTCTGTGTGTGAGCTTCACATAGTAAATCACATGTTAGTTGTTCCTTTTCACTTGCCTGGCAACAATAAAGACACATTTTGTGGAAATATGAAATATGACACTATTCAAATAAGTTTATATGTCAATCAAAATATAATTAAATCATTTTTGAAAACTAATGACATTTAAAACTACAATTTAATAATTATATAATAATATTTTGAAACTACATTTGAAAAATTAATTATTTATTGTCTAAACTATACAAATGGAATTTGAGCTGAGCTATTTAAAATCCTGAAAGATGATGCTGTTAAAATGCTGCACTCAATATGTCAGTAAATTTGGAAAACTCAGCAGTGGCCACAGGACTGGAAAAGGTCAGTTTTCATTCCAATCCCAAAGAAGGGCAATGCCAAAGAATATTCAAACTATGGTGCAATTCTGTTCATTTCACATACCAGCTAGTTCTGCTGAAAAGTCCTTTAAGTTAGGTTTCAGCAGTATGTGAAACAAGAAATTCCATATGTTCAATCTGGGTTTAGAAAAGTCAGAGGAACCAGAGATTAAATTGCCAGCAATGCTGGATGATAGAGAAAGCAAAGGAACTCCAGGAAAAAAAAAAAAAAAAAACATCTACTTTTGCATCATTAACTAACACTAAAGCCTTTACTGTGTGGATCACAGCAAACTGGAAAATTCTTAAAGAGATGGGAGTACCAGACCACCTCCTCTGTCTCCTGAGGAACCTATATGTTGGTCAAGAAGAAACAGAACTGGAAATGGAGAAGTGGACTGGTTCAAAATTGGCAAGTTCAATTCAGTTCAGTTGCTCAGTCGTGTCCGACTCTTTGAAACCCCATGAACCACAGCACGCCAGGCTTCCCTGTCCATCACTAACTCCCTAAGTCAACCCAAACCCATGTCCATCGAGTCGGTCAGTGATGCCATCCAGCCATCTCATCCTCTGTTGTCCCCTTCTCCTCCCTCTCAATCTTTCCCAGCATCAGGGTCTTGAGAGTCCATTGGATTCCAGGAGACAAAACCAGTAAAGCCTAAAGGAAATCAATCTCGATATTTCTTGAAAGGACTGATGCTGAAGCTGAAGTTCCAATACTTTGGCCAACTGACAGGAAAAGCTGATTCAGTGGGATCATCGAGGGATGCTGGGAAAGTTCAATTAAGTTGCTCGCGACCACATGGACTCCAGCATGCCAGGCCTACCTGTCCATCAGCAACTCCCAGAGTTTGTTCAAATTCGTGTCCATTGAGTTGGTGATGCCATCCAACCAGGGTCTCTTCAAATGAATCAGTTCTACTCATCTGGTGGCCAAAGTATTGGAGTTTCAGCTTCAGCATCAGTCCTTACAATGAATATTCAGGACTGGTTTCCTTTGGGGTGGGCTGGATGGATCTGCTTGCAGGCCAACGGTCTCTCAAGAGTCTTCTCCAACACCACAGTTCAAAAGCATCAATTCTTCGGCACTCAGCTTTCTTTATAGTCCAACTCTCACATCCATACATGACTACTGGAAAAACCATAGCCTTGACTAGATGGACCTTGTTGACAAAGTAACGTCTCTGCTTTTTTATATGCTTTCTAGGATGGTCATAACTTTTCTTTCAGAGAGTAAGCATCTTTTTATTTAATGGCAGCAGTCAGAATCTGCAGTGATTTTGGAGCCCCAAAAGAATAAAATCTGTCACTGATTCCACTGTTTCCCCAGCTATTTGCCATGAAGTGATGAGAACAGGTACCATGATGTTAGTTTTCTAAATGTTGAGTTTAAGCCAAATTTTTACTCTCTTCTTTCACTTTCATCAAGAGACTCTTTAGTTCTTCAGTTTCTGCCGTATGAGTGGTGTCATCCGTATATCTGAGGTTATTGATATTTCTCCCGGCAATCTTGATTCTAGCCTGTGCTTCATCCAGCCCAGCGTTTCTCATGAAGTACTCTGCATATAAGTTAAATAAGCAAGGTGACAATATACAGCCTTGACATACTCTTTTCCTGATTTGGAACAAATCTGTTGTTCCATGTCCAGTTATAACTGTTGCTTCGTGACCTGCATACAGATTTCTTAAGAGGCAGGTCAGGTGGTCTGGTATTCCCATCTCTTTTAAGCATTTTCCATAGTTTGTTGTGATCCACACAGTCAAAGGCTTTGCCACAGTCAATAAAGCAGAAGCAGATGTTTTTTTGGAACTCTCTTGCTTTTGTGATGATGCAACGGATGGCAATTTTGATCTTTGCTTCCTCTGCCTTTTCTAAAACCAGCTTGAACATCTGGATTTCACTGATCTCATACTGTTGAAGCCTGGCTTGGAGAATTTTAAGCATTACTTACTAGCATGTAAGATGAGTGCAATTGTGCAATAGTTTGAACCTTTTTTGGCATTGCCTTTCTTTGGGGTTGGAATGAAAACTGACCTTTTCCAGTCCTATGGCCACTGCTGTGTTTTCCAAGTTTGCTGGCATATTGAGTAAACCACTTTCACAGCATCATCTTTCAGGATTTGAAATAGCTCAATTGGAGTTCCATCACCTCCACTAGCTTTGTTCATAGTGATGCTTTCTAAGGCCCACTTGCCTTCACATTCCAGGATGTCTGGCTCTATGTGAGTGATCATACCATCGTGATTATCTGGGTCATGAAGATCTTTTTTGTATAGCTCTTCTGTGTATTGTTGCCACCTCTTCTTTTTATCTTCTGTTTGTGTTAGGTCCATGCCATTTCTGTCCTTTATTGTGCCCATCTTTGTGTGAAATATTCCCTCTCTTAGCATCTCTAATTTTCTTGAGGAGATCTCTAGTCTTTCCCATTCTTTTGTTACAAACTATGTCTTGTACATTACAAGTAATGTATAAGAGCTCATAATATGTTTTGACTAAGTCCTTAGCCAAATATATGTATTAGAAGTCTCTTCTATCACCTTGTGTCTTGATATTTTTTTTTACTCCCATGATTGTGTCTTGTAATGAATATATATGCTTAGTTTCATTAAAGGCCAATTAAATCAATCTTTACTTTTATGGTTATTGTCTTTTATGACCTTTTAATAAATTGTCCTTACCCCCAAATTGTGATAATGTGTTTCTGCATTTTTATGTAGCAAAATAATTGCTTTACCTTTAAGGTTTAAATCTGTAATCCATCTTGGATTAAGGAGTATTTATGGTACATTGTAGATAGGTCTTCATAGAACAGTTCAACTTCAGTTTCTTCAGCATAACTGGTTGGGGCATAGACTGGGATTACTGTAACATTGAATGCTTTACCTTGGAAACAAACAGAGATCATTCTGTAGTTTTTGAGATTGCACCCAAATGACTGTGGATCACAACAAACTGCTGAAAATTCTTCAAAAGATGGGAATGCCAGAACACCTTACCTGCCTCTTGAGAAATCTGTATGCAGGTCAAGAAGCAACAATTAGAAATGGACATGGAAAAATAGACTAGTTCCAAATTGGGAAGGAGTACATCAAGGCAATATATTGTCACCCTGTTTATTTAACTTACATGTGGAGTACATCATGAGAAATGCTAAGCTGAATGAAGCACAAGCTGGAATCAAGATTGCTGGAGAAATATCAATAACCTCAGATACGCAGATGACACTACCCTTATCGCAGAAAGTGAAGAAAAACTAAAGAGCCTCTTGATGAAAGTGAAAGAGGAGAGTGAAAAGTTGCCTTAAAACTCAACATTCAGAAAACTAAGATCATGACATCTGGTCCCATCACTTCATGGCAAATAAATGGGGAAACAGTGAAAGACTATTTTGGGGGGCTCCAAGATCACTGCAGATGGTGACCGCAGCCATGAAATTAAAAGATGGTTACTCCTTGGAAGAAAGGTTATGAACAACCCAGACAGCATATTAAAAGCAGAGATATTACTTTGCCAACCATGGTCTGGCTAGTTAAAACTATGGTTTTTCCAGTAGTTGTGTATGGATGTGAGAAGTGGACTATAAAGAAAGCTGAGCGCCAAAGAATTGATGCTTTTGAACTGTGGTGTTGGAGAAGACTCTTGAGAGTCCCTTGGACTGCAAGCAGATTAAACCAGTCCATCCTAAAGGAAATCAGTCCTGAATATTCATTGGAAGGACTGATGCTGAAACTGAAACTCCAGTACTTTGGCCACCTGATGCAAAGAACTGACTCATTTGAAAAGACCGTGATGTTGGGAAAGATTGAGGGCAGGAGGATAAGGGTACGACAGAGGATGAGATGGCTCGATGGCATCACTGACTTGATGGATATGAGTTTGAGCAAACTCCTGGAGTTGGTGAAGGACTGGGAAGCCTGGTGTGCTGCAGTCCATGGAGTCGCTGATTTGGACATGACTGAGAGACTGAATTGAACTGATTTTCTATATAGTGATGTTCGTTTTTAGAATGCTTAGAAAAGTTTATTTAGTTCTGGTATTTCTTCTTGTAATGGGAAGATTCTTCATTCTTTATTAGGTTCATTTTACAAATAAGTGGTAAGTTTTCTATTTCTTCTGTGTTTGTTTTTATAGCATGTAACTTCTAAAGATTTGTTCAGTTTAAACTGAATGATTGACATAAAATTGTTTTAAATATCTTTTAATCATTAATATCTCCATTATCTACTTTTTCTTTTTCTTTAATCGATCTTGCTATGAATTTATCAATGTATTTGTCTTTTTAAAAAACACGTTTTCATCCTGTTGGGCTTCCCTGATGGCTAGAGAGTAAAGAATCTACCTGCAATGCAGGAGACATGGGTTCAATCCCTGGGTTGGGACAATCCCCTGCAGAAGGAAATGGCTACCCGCTCCAGTATTCTTGCCTGGAGAATTCCAAAGGCAGAGTAGCCTAGTGGGCTGCAGTCCATAGGGTCTCAAAGAGTCGGACACAACATGGTGACTGAACAACAGCATAAGCCAGTGGTGCTCTGCACACCATAATTGATATGCAAATGAAACAGTTATAGTAATTGAAAACAAGCATTTAGAAACTTTCATAATTACTGTAGTTCATCCATGGACATAATGAATGTATATGTTACCATAAACAGTATGTAGACGTGTTTGTGTAGTGGTCTGCTCTCACGGTAAGTTACATGTAGGGGATTTTGTGAACCAGTCTTTATAATAAATATGTCCCCTGCGGGACTTATTATAATATGTAGTATATTGAGATTGTTTACCGGCAGTATCCCCAAAGTTTATTAAAATCTGATAAAGTAAAAACTTGTGTCTATTTTTACAACTAAATATAAATATTTAGCTATTTCCTTGTTGTACTACTTAAAAAATAAAATTCACTTGTAATCAAGCCAGTTTTGTGGTTTGTAATTATATATTATTACTGAAATTTGGTACATAATGATTTTAATCTTTATTCTCAGTCCTGCTTTACTAATCATGAAACAAAATTACCTGTCCTTTATGTAAAAAGCACACTTGCACACTGGCTTTTCTGAATGCAGCTATGCTAGTTAAGAAAGTGAAAGTGAAGTAGCTCAGTCATGTCCTATTCTTTGCGACCCCATGGACTGTAGCCCACCAGGCTACTCTGTCCATGGGATTTTCCAGGCAATAATACTGGATTGTCACCCTGCTTACTTAACTTATATGCAGAGTACATCATGAAAAATGCTGGGCTGGAAGAAGCACAAGCTGGAATCAAGATTGCTGGGAGAAATATTGATAACCTCAGATATGCAGATGACACCACTCTTATGGCAGAAAGTGAAGCGGAACTAAAAAACCTCTTGATGAAAGTGAAAGAGGAGAGTGAAAAAGTTGGCTAACTACTCAACATTCAGAAAACTAAGATCATGGCCTCCGGTCCCATCACTTCATGGGGAATGGATGGGGAAACAGTGGAAACAGTGAGAGATTTTATTTTGGGGGGCTCCAAAATCATTGGCAGATGGTGACTGCAGCCATGAAATTAAAAGACGCTTACTCCTTGAAAGGAAAGTTATGACCAACCTAGATAGCATATTAAAAAGCAGAGACATTACTTTGCCAACAAATGTCCATCTAGTCAAGGCTATGATTTTTTCAGTAGTCATGTATGGATGCGAGAATTGGACTGTGAACAAAGCTGAGCACCAAAGAATTGATGCTTTTGAACTGTGGTGTTGGAGGAGACTCTTGAGAGTCCCTTGGACTGCAAGGAGATCCAACAAGTCCATCCTAAAGGAGATCAGTCTTGGGTGTTCATTGGAAGGACTGATGTTGAAACTGAAACTCCAATACTTCGGCTACTTCATGTGAAGAGTTGACTCATTGGGAAAGACCCTGATGCTGGGAAGGATTGGGGGCAGGAGGAGAAGGGGATGACAGAGGATGAGATGGCTGGATGGTATCACCGACTTAATGGACATGAGTAGGGTAAACTCCGGGAGTTGGTGATGGACAGGAAGGCCTGGCATTCTGCGATTCATGGGGTCACAAAGAATTGGACACGACTGAGCGACTGAACTGAACTGAACTGATGCTAGTTAAACAATGATGATGCAAGTAATTTGCAATCAATGGCATTCAATATAGTTTGTACTATTTTTACTTAGAAGTATAGTGAGTTTTGCTTTGCAGTTATACTTAATAGTGAAGTATTTAAATCACAGCATGTTATTTTTGGAGATGTATTGGTTAATTAAACAAAGCCATCAACTATTAAGCAGCAACATTTATATGTAAAATCTAAAGTTACAAATTGAAATAAAAAGAATGCTTTGGAAAAAAGTATACTGTCTTAATTGCAAGAAGATATTCAGAATTTAGCATAGAAATATGGAAGCAGTTTTGTGTGGTTGTTATATAAAGTATAACTTTTGGTTGCTAGAACCAAGAAAATCTAAAAAAAAAGTAAAATAAAAATAGGATTTGTAATAAATAAACAAAAATAAATAAATGTTTGATCTTTTGTTAGGCTGAAGAAAAATATGAATATAAAATTTAAATAATCCCATCTAGTACTAAACAAGATAAATTTTTATGTCTTGAATTCATTTGTTTATATACATTTCGAATTCAGATTTTTTAATCTTTTTGTAGGAACAAGACGTGTTTTGGTTGTGAGGGACTGATTAAAGATAAAGTAAGAAGTTACTGCATAAAATTGTATGTTTTGAAGTATTATGTTTAAATCCTATAAACTTTGCTCCATTACTTCACCACAGTGAAAACAGGAAGTTAAAGTGTTATGAGAGTTTGAAGCAATAGTATATCATTTGAAATTTAGAGCACTTTTAATGGTTGTGAAAATATTTCTCTTTAGGTCAGGTACACCTACCCCTCTCCCAAGGTGTTTCCTATTTTCATACACTAAATGAAATTCTCCTACTCTGTTATACTTTGGGAAACATTTTGGACTTAGAAATCTTGGGCTGATTTCTGATCATCCTAAAAGTCTATTAAAGCTCTTATTTACTTATTGGGTACTGTAGTATATTACGAATGAAAACAGATTTCATTACTTTATTCATTAGTCAGAGTATAAAATAATATAAATAATTGTGTTACTTTTGATATATATGTATATATTATTCTCTTTAGAATTTACTAATCACTCCTTTTGAAGAAATTTATGCAAATGTTTTCATATTTACATGCCTAAAGACATGGTTTGTGTTTACCTACAAAATGATCTGTTCTCTAGTTGTGAAATCCCTGTCTGGACGTTAGCTGAGACTTTTTAAAATGTAATAAGTACTTAACAATGTAACAGCAAAGTCAAGTACATATTTAATTTTAACTGTGATCAGTTATTCATAATCACATAAAAACATAAATTAATTTAAATACCTAAAAGTTGGATAAACACTATTTTTTTCAAAGTCCTTATTATTCATAGGTTATAAATTCAACTTTCGTTATATTCTCTCATCTAATTCTCAGTGCTTCATCTTATTTTCACTGCTCCCTACATATTTTTTCTGTGATGATGTGAGATTCTCAACTCTTTAAGAATTTCCATGTGGAAATGTTCACTGCCTGTGTGATTGCTTCATTATTATGAATATTTCTCTAGCTCTGGATTTCTCTATTTGAAAGAGGTGCATAACCTTTATGTTTATGAAGAGTTTTACCTTTCTACACATAAGTTAATCATAGAAAGTCTTATCTCATTTAGCTGCTAATGAAAATATCACTAATTCAAGATAAGGGTTATTTACAGAATCTGTTAAGCAATTGCTGTATATCTTGTTTCTGAAGATATGTTCAAAATCATTTCTGGGAAAATTTCAGAAACCCAAAGACCCTGCCAAATTTGCAGTTGGCAGAGCATGAGAACTAGAAGTCCCATGCCCATAACCCAAATATAGGAATCAGAGCTTTCTCCAATGCTGTTAATAGCATGCAAAATTATGTTGTGTATAGTATATGGGTGGGCTATCTCATGGCTGATGAAAAACTCTATTTGTAGTTGATCTTCTTATCACATAAAGTTCAAAAGTGTAAATTCTAGAACACAACTAGTAAACACTAATGTGAGAAATTCTGGAATGTCTATATAGTTATTTTTTGACTTATCACTTGAAGCAGAAGCAAAGTTTTAGCTGTTGCTCTGGAGAATAGGCTGGTATAGTCACTGATCAAAATCTAACTTTGCATCATTGTTAAGGAATTTTATTCTAAGATTTCATTACACCCATAAAAATACGTAACAAATAAAATAGAAAACCTGACACTGGTGCTGTAAACAACAGATGAGAGAAAAATATATTTCAAAATATAAGCACATAAGTTGGAAGAAATGTGAAATGGTGTAGTCACTGTGAAAAACAGTCAGCTGTTTCCTCAAAGATTAAAAATAGAATTACCATATGATCCAGAAATACCTCCTCTGTATATATATATATATACAAAAAAAAAAAAAAAATTAAAGGCAGTGTCTGGAGAAGGCAATGGCACCCGACTCCAGTACTCTTACCTGGAAAATCACATTGACGGAGGAGCCTGGCGGGCTGCAGCCCGTGGGGTCGCTCAGAGTCGGACACGACTGAGCGACTTCACTTTCACTTTTCACTTTCATGCATTGGAGAAGGAAATCGCAACCCACTCCAGTGTTCTTGCCTGGAGAATCCCAGGGACGGGGAAGCCTGATGGGCTGCCGTCTATGGGGTCGCACAGAGTTGGACACGACTGAAGCGACTTAGCAGCAGGAGCTCCAGGAGATATTTGTATACCCATGTTTGTAGCAACATTGTTCACAATAACCAAGAGGTGGAAGTTATTAGAGTGTTCCTTAGTAGATGACTGAATGAGCACAATGTGGTATATACATATATATAACATCATTTAGACTTAAAAAGGAAGGAAATTTTGATACATGCTACAACATGGATGAAACTTGAAGATATTACACTAAATGAAATAAGCCAGTCACGAAAAAACAATTACTGTATGATTACATTTATGTGAGGTCTGTATGGTAGTCAAATTCATAGAAAAAGAAGGTAGAATGGTGATTTCCAAGGGCTAGTGGGGAGAAGGGAATGGGGAGTTGTTTAATAAGCATAGACTTTCAGTTTTGCAAGATGAAAAAGTTCTGGAGATTGTTTGTACAACAATCTAAACGATCTGAATACCAATTTAATGGTATACTTAAAAATGGTTGAGATGATAGATATTATGTGTATTCTGCCACAGCTAAGAAAGTGTAGATGCACTTCTACTAATCACATTTTTGACAGTAATAGAAAAAGAAGTGTATCCTTGAACTAAAAATATGTAAAAAAAATTCTCTGAACCAGTGTTTGAGAAGTAGCTTCAAATAAGTGTAAAAATATAGACTCATTCTCAATTTATAGGTATAACTATAGGATATAAATGATAAGAAAAGCAGAAGGTCATTCCTCTCAAGTATGGAAACAATTTTCTGAGCCAAACTCCTGACTCTAGATCTTATTAGTTTGTCTTTTTCTCTATGGCTGTTCTGAGATTAGGAATGTAACAGAACAGGTAGCATTTGGAGGGGGGGGGAAAAGTGGATCTCTATGCAGTGTTTTGAAGACTATTTAGACATTTTATCTAAATATTTTGATGTTTTATCTAAATTATTATAAAATTTACTTTGAAGGTATTTGACCTCTTATGTAAACTGAGTCATTATTTAAATTTTGGGAAAATTGGGATAAACAGGTAAATTCATCAGAATTTAAAGCAGTACTCTATCAGTGTGGCTTATAATTTAAATTTAAAACATGATCAAATTCCCCTCATTGAATAACTCCAGTTTTTTTCTTGATGCTTTAGATTATTTTATAAGTCACATGAAACACGTTAGATGAAAATAACATGCAAACGATGTTACCACATCATAATACTCTGGTTTTAGTTAAAATTTTAAAACATCTTATTTCATAGTATCCAATAATAAAATAACATCAATTCTTTTTTCCAAATAGTATGATAGGCTTCATTAAGCTTAAACTGCAAACTCAAATTCATAGAGCATTGTTAAAATGTCAAAGCTTACAATTTGATTCCATCAAAAAAAATACTTTCAACACTTTTTTTTTTTTTTCATAAATCAAAACCTGTGCTCTGAGGCACATTTGTAACTTTGGATCAGCCTGCACAGCTGAGCAAACATTTTATCTAATGAATGTCATTAAGAGTTCAAATCTGCATTAGAGATGAACTAAATGGAAAATGTAGCCCTCAAAGAAATAGGATTAGAGTGTTTGTTCTCTCTGTGTTTCTTCATGAAGCTTACTCTGTAGAGGGTTTTCTGGGCAAAATGTCTTCTGGATTAAGGTTCAATCCAACTGTGCTCTACATTTATCCTGCAGCTCAGAATCTTAGAATGATGAGAGGTTTCTAAAAAGGAATGCTAACTCAGAATTCATAGCCCTGTGCATGGCTTCTTGCTTGCGGGACAAATGAGAGACAGATCTAAAGTCATACCTAACTCGATTATGATTTATCTTCTAACATTAGGTCTGAATATAGCCTTCCAATGACATTGAATTTATTCATTTAATAAATAACCATAAACGGAATTTTTTTTGCCTTATCTTTGTTGTATGTTTATATGCAGTTTGTTCATGTTTTCTTTTATAACAATTTTAGATTTACAGAATTAAATACAGCACAGAATTACCCACACTCAATTTCCCCTATCATTAGCACCTTACCTTAGAATTGATCACAGTGATGAACTGATATTGATACATTATAATTAACTAAAATTCACACTTTTTCAGAGTTCTTAAATGTGTCCTTAATGTTCTTTTTTGATTTGAGGGTTGCACCCAAAATTTATCATATTATGTTTAGTAGCCATGTCTCCTTAGAATCCTCATGGCTATGACAGTTTTTTAGACTTTTCTTGTTTTTGATAACCTTGATGTTTTTTCTTTTTAATTTAGTCAGATATTTTGTAGACAGAACACTGTATAGTTTGTCCTCAACTTACAGTGATTCAACTTATTTTTCAGCTTTAAGATGATGTGAAACAATATGAATCCCAGAGAACCCATACTTCAACTTTTTTGATATTTATCTTTTCCCAGGCTAGTGACACGTGGTACCTCTTATACTCTCCCTTGGTGCAGGGCAGAGGCAGTGAGCTGCTGCTCCCAGTCAGACACTTGATCACAGGGTAAACAATAGATACACTTATAAGCATGCTTCCTTCATAGCTCAGTCGGTAAAGGATCTACCTGCAATGCAGGAGACCTGGGTTTGTTTCCTGGGTTAGGAAGATCCCCTGGAGAAGGAAATGGCAACTCACGCCAGTATTCTTGCCTGGAGAATCTCATGGACAAAGGAACTTAGCAGGCTACAGTCCATGGATTTGCAAGTTGGGTATGACTTAGCAATTAAACCACCACAAGCATTCTATACCTCTACAACCATAATATTTTTTCACTTTTAGTACAGCATTCAATAAATTATAAGACATAGTCAGTTTATTATAAAATAGACTTTGTATTAGTGGTTTTAAGGTTTTTGTTTTTAATCTTATTATACCTTTCTCAGTCTGCTCTGAACACTATCTTCTGGTGGAATATTCTGTAGTAATCTCCAGTAAACATAACAATATCATTTCCACCTTTTAATAGAATGTGATCTATCAAGTGACATATTTGGAGGCAGGGGAGGAGAGACAGAGGACTAAAGTGCTAAATTTTGTTTATGTGTAAAGGGAACAATTAAATCAAATGACTTTTCTGAAAGCTTATATGAAGATGAACCTTTTGCCATAAGGAAATGAGTAAAAACAAAGAATCAAAATTTAATTAGGTAAAATGGCAGATAGTAAGAAACAAATTATTGAATATCAGAACTAAATGCAAATAAGAATCCTAATAAGATTCAAAAATTTGTCTGTGGTAGGTAATCTATGCAAACTAATATAATAATAAATGTCATATTGAAAATAAAAAGAGAATAAATAGAAAAAATTGAGTCAAAATTTAGCCATCCCAAATTTAACCAAACAGCAACTTAATGCATGGAGAAGTATGGAATAAGAGTGTGCTATTGTTACAATTTCTTAATTTTTCCAGGAAAGAGGCAAAAGAAAAAAAAAAATACTAAATATGAATAGTTAGAAAAGGAGTGAGTCAAATGTGAATGCATAGCTTTATTTACAGGTAATGAACAAAAGTAATGGAATAAATGAAGAGCAAATAAATAAAAATGATGATTCTTGTTGGCAAATATCTTATTTTTTTAATGTAAAAAGTAGCTAGGAATTAAAGAAGAAAGAGGAGGAAGACAAAGACAAGAAAGAGGAAGGAGACAGAAGAAGCAATAAAAAGAGAAGAATGTGGTAGAGGAAAAAGAGGGAATGTGAAGGGGAAATATAAAAATATAACCAGAAAAAATGTGTTAGGACAAGTATATAACAGTTCAACTATTCCTTTGAAATTCATACTTATTTTAGAAATTAAAATTACCAAATATTCTCAATTATATGTTTTCTACTATTGGAAGTTATAAAATAGACAGCTACTTAGCAACATTGGATATATAGTCATTCCTGGATACCAAAATCAGTGGATACTCAAGTCTCTTACATAAAATATTGGTCTTCTATATCCTCATTTCTCATCCCAAAACTCAGCCATCCATGGATTGATCCCTGAGAATCTATTCCCTGGGAATCTATATCCCTGGGAGCCTTTGAATATTCAGTTCAGTTAAGTCGCTCAGTCGTGTCCAACTCTTTGTGACTCCATGAAGAGCAGCACACCAGGCCTCTCTGTCCATTATCAACTCCTGGAGTCCACCAAAACCCATGTCCATTGAGTTGGTGATGCCATCCAACCATCTCATCCTCTGTCATCCCCTTCTCCTTCTGCCCTCAATCTTTCCCAGCATCAGGGTCTATGCAAATGAGTCAACTCTTAGCATGAGGTGGCCAAAGTATTGGAGTTTCAGCTTCAACATCAGTCCTACCAATGAACAGCCAGGACTAATCTCCTTTAGGATGGACTGGTTGGATCTTCTTGCAGTCCAAAGGACTCTCAAGAGGCTTCTCCAACACCACAGTTCAAAAGCATCAATTCTTCGGCACTCAGCTTTCTTTATAGTCCAACTCTCACATCCATACATGACTACTGGAAAAACCAAAGCCTTGACTAGACAGACCTTTGGTGGCAAAGTAATGTCTCTGCTTTTTATTACGCTGTCTAGTTTGATCATAACTTTTCTCTCAAGGAGTAAGAGACTTTTAATTTCATGGCTTCAGTCACCATTTGCAGTGATTTTGGATCCCAGAAAAATAAAGTCTGTCTCTGTTTCCATTGTTACTCCATCTATTTGCCATGAAGTGATGGGACCAGATGCCATGATCTTAGCTTTCTAAACGTTGAGCTTTAAGCCAACTTTTTTACTCTCCTCCTTCACTTGATCAAGAGGCTCTTTAGTTCTTCTTCACTTTCTGCCATAAGGGTGGTGTCATCTGCATATCTGAGGTTATTGATATTTCTCCTGGCAATCTTGATTCCAGCACGTACTTCCTCCAGCCCAGCCTTTCTCATGATGTACTCTGCATATAAGTTAAATAAGCAGGGTGACAATATACAGCCTTGACGTACTCCTTTTCCTCTTTAGAACCAGTCTGTTGTTCCATGTCCAGTTCTAACTGTGGCTTCCTGACCTGCATACAGGTTTCTCAAGAGGCAGGTAAGGTGGTCTGGTATTCCCTTCTCTTTCAGAATTTTCCACAGTTTATTGTGATCCACACAGTCAAAGGCTTTGGCATACTCAATAAAGGAAAAATAGATGTTTTTCTGGAACTCTCTTGCTTTTTTGATGATCCAGCGGATGTTGGCAATTTAGCACTGACTATAAAATGATGAGTTCTGTAATAATAAGCCAAGTGTAAGCAAAAGTACTTCATAGCTCATCAATCTTATTTAAATAGAGAATAAAGTAAACTTTGAGAAAGAAAATAATAAGGAATTACTATTTAAGCAGTATAACATTAAATTTGAATATGTAGTGATTATAATATAAATTGGTACTAAAAATTCTGAAATGTATCTTAAGTGTGGGAAATTCAAGCGAAGTTATGTCATAATGTAAAAAACATAATGATATGTCTATTTTAAGTTTTATTGAGATATAATTCACATACCATAGAATTAATCTATTTAAATGAATAGCTCATGAAATGTTTGTATATTCGTTAAGTTGTGTAGCCATCATCATGATAAGTTGTAGTATTTTCATACCCCCTAAAGAAACTCTGTACATGTTACCAGTCAATTCTCATTTTCACAAACCTCTACTTTCACCCCCATCCTAGACAACAGCTACTTTCTGTCTCTATGCATGCATGCTATGTTGCGTCAGTCATGTTCGACTATTTGCAACTCCATGGACTATGGACCACCAGGCTCCTCTGTGTCCATGGGATTCTCTAGGAAAGGATACTGGAGTGGGTTGCCATGCCCTCATCCAGGGGATCTTTCAGACCCAGGGAATGAACCCATGTCTCTTATGTCTCCTAAACTGGCAGGCAGGTTCTTTACCACAGTGCCACATGGGAAGCCCTTCTGGTCTCTATAGATTTACTTATAATTGGTATCATAAAATGTATTGTTCATTGTGATTTGATGTTATACTTTCCATAATGTTTTCAAGGTTCATCCAAGTTGTAGCATGTATCAACATTCCATTCCTTTTTATTGTCAAATAATAATCCATTGTGAGGATATACTATATTTTGTTTATCCATTCATCATTTGATGGCCATTAGAGTTGTTTTTTCTTTTTGACTGTTATAAATTATATTACTATGAACATACACATACTTTTTTTTGGTATGACTGCATATTTTCATCTCTTGCATTAGAATTGCTGGTTCATACAATAGGTCTATAGTATACAGAATTACCAAGCAGTTGTTTATTAAGTTGCCACATCATTTTATATACCAACCCAGCAATGCATGATTTTCTCGATATCCTTGTTAGCATTTGTTAACTATGTTTTATTTTAGCCATTATATTGGCCATGAAATAGCATCTCACTGTGACATTTAATTGTATTTATCTGGTGGATAATGATGTTGAGCATCTTTTCACATGCTTAGTTCAGTCAGTTCAATTGCTCAGTCATGTCTGACTCATTGTGACCCCGTGGACTGCAGCACGCCAGGCTTCCCTGTCCTCACCAACTCCCAGAGCTTGCTTAAACTCATGTCCATTGAGTCGGTGATGCCATCCAAACATCTCATCCTCTGTAGTCTCCTTCTCCTCCTGCCTTCAATCTTTCCCAGCATCAGGGTCTTTTCCAATGAGTCAGTTCTTCACACCAGGTGGCCAAAGTATTGGAGCTTCAGCTTCAGCATCAGTCCTACCAATGAATATTCAGGACTGATTTCCTTTAGGATGAACTGGTTTGATCTGCTTGCAGTCCAAAGGACTCTTGAGAGTCTTCGCCAACACCACAGTTCAAAAGCATCAATTCTTTGGTGCTCAGCTTTCTTTATGGTCCAACTCTCATATCCATGCATGACTACTGGAAAAACCATAGCTTTGACTATATGGACTTTTGTCAGTAAAGTAATGTTTCTGCTTTATCTAGAATGATCTTGTGGAGTAGGAAATGGCAACCCACTCCAGTATACTTACCTAGAGAATCCCATAAACAGGGAAACCTGGCAGGCTACAATCCATGGGGTCACAAAGAGTTGGACACAACTGAGCGGCTAAGCAAAGAATGATCTTTAATTAGGGTCTGCATATTTTCCAAAAGTGCTGGAGATATTATATATATTCCATTGCAAAAGTAGTAGGAGGCCTACATATTCTATTGTTTACTATTGCATTAACCTGCACAAAGTTTATGTAATTTTTCTGCATTTTTTTTGTTTCTTTTAAGTCAGGTGTTTTGTGAGCTAACATTTCCTGAATGGTTTCTTGTCTCCTCCCTCTTTCCCTCCTTCCTCTTTTTCTCCTTTCTTTCTTTCATCTTTCCTTTTCTTTTTCTCTTTCTTAAACCTATTTTTAGGCATTTCAAACTCCTAAAGTGTGAACTAATATGTAATCTACCATTTGGGCCTAAAACATCTCTGGCCTTTCATAGCAAAGTTTTATCTGTACTGTATGATTTTATTTCATTAGAACTTCATGTATTTGGATGGTAATAAGCAACACAGAATCTTAAAAAAAATAAAAATCAAAACCAAAACATAATATCAAGTCACAGTTGTTGACTTTGCTTTGATAAATTGACATTAGTATTAGACCAAAACAGAGAGTGGAAAAGAAGGAAGAGTCAGACACAGAGTTGGATTTCTTTCAAAACTGAGATTCTGTATGATACTGTATGATATCCCATTTTTCCAGTCCTAGTATCATAATAGGAAAAGGGATAAGTAGGCAAAGCATAAACTTTGTGGTCATTGATTAAATTATAGAAATTCAAACTATTTTTACAGTTCACAAAATTGAACCATGTATGACATAAGCAAAACAAAACTAATCATGTAAGCATGAATTGGCTTGAAATTATGGGCCATAAAGGGGTCCGTATTAAAGTTTATAGCAAGGCTATTCCCAGATGTCATCTGTATCAGTATTCTCTTTTATTTACCTGTTTATTTTTTTTATTTTTGACTGTGCTGGGTCTTCACTGCTATGTGGACTTTTTCTCTGTTTGCCGAGAGTGGAGGCTACTCTCCAGTTGCCATGCATGGAGCATGGAGGATTCTGGTGGCTTCTTTTGCTGCAGAGGACTGGCTCTAGGGTGCAGGAGCTTCAGTAGTTGCATCATGTGGGCTCAGTAGTTGTAGCTCTAGGCTCTATGGCACAGGCTCATTAGTTGTGGTGCACAGGCTTAGTTGCTCCGTGGCATGTAGGTTCGTCCCTGATCAGGGATTAAACCCTTATTTCCTGAGCTGGCAGGCGATTCTTTACCACTGAGTCACCAGGGCAGGGCCGCCCTGGAAGGGCCTCCCTGGTAAAGAATCCTCCTCTAATGCAGAATACCCCAGTTCGATTCCTGGGTCTGAAAGATCCCCCTGAGGAGGGGATGAAAATCTACTCCAATATTCTTGCCTGGAGAATCCCCATGGACAGAGGAGCCTGGAGGTCTACAGTCCATGAGGTCTCAACGATTCGGACACAACTGAGCGATTCAGCACAACTCAGTACAGCACTAGAGCAACCCTTGTTATGCTTATTTATTTCTGTTATTTGAGTTTTAGTCACTGTAATTACAAGAAAATTACATAAAGTATAAGGATTAGAACTTCTTTTTTTTTCACTCTGCAGGTGATAGGACTATCTATATAAACAATCATATAATAATCTAATGAACAAATATAAAAAATAATAAGTATTTCAATTAAGTGCTTTGTTATAATATACAGATATCATAGATTTATTTTTTACTAGAGTGATAGTAAGGAAAATAACATGGAATAAAATATCTCATTCAGAGCAGTAAGAAAAGTGTAAAAAAATAAATAAATAAGGAAAAATTTGAACTATGCAGTAGCTATGCTTTTTAAGACTCTAAACTGTACAGTAGAGATTTGCCATGAACTTGGGCTCAGGAGATTATATATTTTAGACCTACTGTTGCTGCGGCTACTCCAGAAGATCTTCCCAACCAAAGGATTGAATCCACGTTTCTTGCCTCTCCTACAGTCATGAAGATTCTTTACCACTAGTGCCACCGGGAAGCCCTTAGACCTACTAAATTTCTCTAGATAAAATTCACTAAATATATGACTTTCCATTATAGAACTTAATTTACATAAAATTTAACAAAATGGTTCTGTAGTACTTCTGAAAGAGTATACTTGCAAATACTCTGGAAGATTTCAAATGGAAGAGTAATGAAGGAATTTATCCTTTAGATGTCAAATGTATTTTAAAACCATAGAGTTCAGATTATACAACATAAAATTAAAGTAGGTTATAAACAACATGTGAAAGGATAATTTCTTTCTGTGGTTGTTTTACTTCTAAAATATTTTAACGTGAGATTCTTTTAAATATTGACCTAAAATTCAATGGGAATTTTTGAAAAAAGCTGTACTACAACAGAGGCATGTATTTATAGACAGGTTAAGTAATCGTTTATTTACATTGAATTAATATATGAAAGTAATTTTTCTTTGTTTTTCTATTAGCTGATTAGATCTGCCATTATATCTTACTGCACAGTCAAAATATACTAAAGGGCAATTAATATAATCTGATTAAGATTAATATAATCTGAATTTTTAATATTTAGCAACTTTATTAACTTATAAAAATAAAATTTATTTTGTAGAATCTTAATAAATGCTTAATTCTGGAATAACAATAGATATATATATATATAATAGCTGCAAAGAAAATACCAAGTGTTCTGATGAACCCCTTATTCTGTTTGTTTGACACTATAATAGTTTACCTTCACACTTCAACACTAAGAAATCAACTTTGGTATATTGCTATTAACTCAATTCCAATCTGTATTCATATTCATATTCACTTTCACTAATTTTTCTATTGATGTCCATTTTATATTCCAGAATACCACATTGCACTTATTTGTCAAGTTTCTGGGTTAAACTCCCCTGTACTGTGCTACTGTGCTTCAGTCGTGTCTGACTCTACGTGACCCTATGGACCATGGCCCGCCAGGCTCCTCTGTCCGTGGGATTCTCCATGCATGAATACTAGAGTGGGTTGCCATCCCCTCCCCCAGGGGATCTTCCCAACCCAGGGATCGAACTCCTGTCTCTTATATCTCGGGCATTAGCAGGCGGGTTCTTTACCACTAGTGCCACCTGGGATCTCCCCTGGTCTATGACAGTTTCCAGTCATTCCTTGTTTCTCATGTCCTTGAATGCTTTAAGGACTGCTAGTCAATATTTTGTAGGTTTCTCAATTTGGGTTGGTCTGATGGTTTCTAATGATTAGACTTGGTTGATTAGTTTTAGGGAAGAATATCATAGAGATAAAGTACCTTTTTTTCCCCTTAGAGTTCTTATTATTTATATAATTTCTAAGGTTGTTTGATATCCACATGACATCATTGGTAGTTTTAGCCTTGATCATTTGATCAAGGTAGTATCTACCAGGTTTCTCCACTATAAAATGATTGTTTCCCCTTTTCAGTATCCTTTTATTTGGAAGTAAGTCACTATGTCCTGCCCATAGTTAAGGGGCAAGTGTTTAAACTCTACAACCTTAAGAAGAGAATATTTACATTTAGTATTTGAATTTTTTTTCTAGTGGATGATTTGTCTCTTCTCTCTTATTTACTTATTTTTTTTATAGTTTATAATAATATGACCTCCTTGATATTTATTTTATTTTTACCTTGCTAATATAATATTATGTCATTTATTATTGAATATTTTGCTCAGATTATTTCAATGGGACATTATTTCCATTGGGGAATCTTTCAGGTTGGTTCTAGTGCCACATTGACAACCCCATCCTTTTTGGTTTTGAGTACTATAAAATGCATCTCAGTTCTCTTAGAGGCTAGAGCTGGGTAATATATATATGATTAACAATTCATGCATATACACACATATCTATAATTGTTTATTATATATTTATCTGTATGTATGCACACATACACACACATCAAAAAATGAGTTTATATGGATGTCTCTAACACAGGGTCTAGACTAGCTTTCCTTCTTGTTTATTTATTTATTTTTTTTTATAAATTTATTTATTTTAGTTGGGGGCTAATTACTTTACAATATTGTAATAGTTTTTGCCATACATTGACATGAATCAGCCATGGGTTTACATGTGTTCCCCTTCCTGGACCCCCCACCCACCTCCCTCCCCATCCCATCCCTCTGGATCATCCCATTGCCCCGGCCCTAGCATTGAAACATGTATATTATCATATGTGAAACAGAACACCATTCCATGTTCGATGCATGTGACAAGGGCTCAGGGCCTTCTTGTCTATTTATAACTTCCCTCTCTGACAGTGAAACACTTAGCTCCCAGTATTCTTGTTAATCCATGCCACCATGAAATATGCACGTACCAACCAGAGTGCATTGCTTATGTTGAGGTATTCCTTTTGTTATTAACCTTAGAGTCTCCAGCCAAAACACCATTTCTCAAAATTACGTTAAGTTTCTGTATCTCCCCACCCTTTTGGTAGAGTAAAGTGATATATCTGTAATACACTTAGATTTATTTATAATAGTTGCATTCCATCCTAGTATTCTTCACCATTATTTACTTTTTTTTTTTTTTTGCATACATGAAAGATCACTTTTGGTAATAAGCGGTTCTGTGGGTTTGGACAAATGCCTGGTCATGTATCTTCCTTCCCTAGTTCTCCACCATTCATTATACTCTGGTAACCACAGATGATCTATTTTTTTATGCCTCTAATTTTACCTCTTTATTAAATAATAATAATAATATAACCTATCTTTATTTCCAGATAAAGTTTAGGTTCCCTTTTTATTATACTTCACTTCTCATCTCTCTCAGAAAAGAAGTTAGTGACTTTGGCATTTACTAGAAAACACAATTACCAGGGAAAAGGAGGCCTTCTATATGTAGGATGCAGACTGAAGCACTGAGAGTTTTCCAAGGATAGAGTCTGAGTGGGATGGTTTGTTCCAGTGGGTTGTTTCTCCTTGTTTAAATGTATGAAAATTTAAGATCCAGTACTTTCACAAGGGGTTAGAATCACAGCAGGTCTTTTGACTGCCTCGTTTTAGAATTGAGGGCCTTAAGAATAGGGAAAAGAATTCTGAGCATCCACCAGCACAGTTTACCAAAGCAGAACATTGGGATTTCAAGCCAAAGCTTTTTATGTAAACCCTTTGCTCTGTACATCACTTACCTATTGCTGAGTAACAAATTACAACAAATCTTAACAGGTTCAGTCCACAATGAATATTTATATTTTCACAATTTCTGTGCAAGAATTTGATGTTTACCTAACTGATCAGATTTGACATTAGCATCAAGTGCTGAAAGCCTCAAAGTTTTACATTTATCGAGCCTCAGCCAGAGGTTAGTGAAATGAAGTTATGGTTTTAGCAGCCTAGTAGCAGCCTAGTAGGCAAAGTGCTAGCTTTTATTTCCTAATATGGATTAATTTGAAGAAGAGACTGGCTAGTACTGGGATTTACATGGTTGTTTCAATATAATGTATTTCTCTGTGAAGGTGTATTGAGTTGTCTAGGACATCAGAAATTGTTTAAATCCCATGTCAAGTCTTTCATGAATATTACTTAAAAAGATTCAACTAATATGAAATAAACTTATTATAGTACCAAATATGTAAAAGTATTAAATATTTTTTTAAATTTTAAAATATTAAAGAAACAAGCTGCATACTAGCCCAAAACAGTTTTTTCCAGGAAAATTTATTTTCCAGAACATAAATTCAATGGTATTGAGAATCATATCAGATCAGTGATATCTGAGTCATGGATTGTGAACAGGAGAAAAAATATCTAATATTAGTCATTATCAAAACAATAGTCTATTTCAAAATACAGGACCTTTGGATTTTAACTAAGTTGACTTAAATATTTGATGTTTACTATGGCACTTTAAAATATCTGGAGGGAAAAATCCATATATGCAAATCATCTCCTCAAAAATGAAAAAAAGAAATCTTGTATAATCAAAAAATTTCCATTTTTCTTCTGAATCACATGTTTGTGCCAGGTAAGAGCTTCTCCGAGAATATGTTACAGTTTTAATCCTGGACCAGATTACTAATTAAGACACATTGTCTAATGTCCTCCTAAACATTACTATGCCTGTGTTTTCCTTTTATATTGGACTATTCTGGACACTGTTACCTTATTTTTAATTTCATGTGTATCCAATTTATGTCTTAATGATTCCTTATTTCTCTTAAGGAAACCTCTATTTGTAGCTTTTGTTCTCTCTTCCTTTATTTTGTCTTCATTCTGACAGTAAGACAGAATCCATCCTAGTCCTATGTTGATTTACTTGCAGACTTAATCTCCGGGGGCAGTGCTCCAATCTCAGGCCTTTTAAATCCCTTTCTTATCCTTTGGGTTTACAGTATTCTTATATTTTCACTAACTCAACTTAAGAACTTGACATATTTTCACAATAATAAGAGCCACCATTTCTTTTCATTTATGTTTTAGTAAAAATTTAATATCTTTTCATGGGAAAACTCATGTTTAGGTCTCAGACATAATTTATAAATCTGAAATTAACTTGACACGATGTATGACACTGGTTCTCATATCTGAGGACAACTTCATGAATCTAAGGTGTATGCTTTCTGTTCCCTTTCCTGACTTTTAATCCCAAATAGCACTGCCTACCTAGAAGCACTACAAAAAAGCTAGAAGCTCACACATAATTGCTCTATGGCAATCCATTCAAATCGACAGCCTGGAAAAAAGTAGCATTTGTTTTGTCTAACAATGCATAAGGAAGATTGCAGTCAGCATTAGCATCTCCTGCAATAAAGGTAAAGGTACAAACATACAGGGGCTTCTCTGGTGGCTCAGACAGTAAAGAATCTGCCATCAATATGACAGAACTGGGTTCGATCCCTGAGTCAGGAAAATCCCCTGAAGAAAGGAATGGCTACACACTCCGGTATTTTTGCCTGGATAATTTTATTGCAAAGGCCACTACTATTCGTCTGAATTCACCAGTACAGTCACCAGGCTATCTGAATAAGGTCCAGCAGTGCATACCTCAGTTGAAGCTTTAGGTACCACATACCCCTCTCCCAAGAGAGAAAGATCCTACACCATTATGGGATTTATAATTTAGAGAAAGAAGTAAATTCAGTATTCTGCAAGGCAGACTGACTCCTAAGAAGTAGCAAGGGAAGGGTGATTAATTATTTGGCAATTTTTTGATGAAAACATTAAATCAAATAAAGGAATATGGCAATATTAATAAAGTCAGAGAAGGGATAATAAAGAACAGAATGATAAAGTATATTTTTAGAGTAATTCAGGAAGATATAGTAAGACAATTTAATCAGAGAAAGAGTTCTGTGATAAAGCTCATATATCCTGACATATAATAGGTATTAAACAAATTTTAGGTTTTTAAAAATTATACACCAATATTAAAACCTATGTTTTTATTTTTAGTCAAGATACAAAGTCAGAATGTACGTTCTGTGAAGTTTCCTACACCTTGAGTGACCCTATTGTTACCTATCTTGGCTAGAAACACTGACTCATTAGATCCATGGTAAATAAAATGAATTTACAAACAAAAAAAGAATTTCAGCAGTCACAAAAACCTTGATTAACAGCCAGAACCACTGAACACTAGCTTAAATTCACATATATTTGCCACACCTTCCTCTGCCTCTATTTTCCTGCCTTGTCTAACATTATCTATCAAATGAACACCATGCGTAAGTGGTATGTTGAGGAGTCCTTGGTAACAGTTCCAGCAGTGCAATAGTAGTTGCGGCCTAATATAGACATTTTCATCCTTTTCTTTTTACATAGCGTACTGTGAAAATGGCGTAGAAGCCAAAATAATGATCTAATTGGAATACTGACCAATCCTGAACAAATACTCTCATTTAAATATCACTTGAAAATACACAAAATTTCAGGGCTCAAGTAAATATAAAATAGGTACAGAATACATTGCTTCACAAATTTATAGTCTTATTGCTGTTGGGCCACCCCATCAGGAATGTACTACATTATCTCAAGCGATTGAGAGAGAAAAGGTGTGACTCTTAAACTATTTTAAGAGGAAAAACTCATTACAACAATTTTGCACTTCTGTCTCCTTATTTACCCATGGTGACTGAGAAAAAGAGAAAATGGTCCAAATTAGTATAAGTCAGATGTTATCTGAGGAAGAAGTTGAAATCATTCACCTATTTTAAGAGACCAAGAATCAGTACAGATGGAGAATCAGTACAGATGGTGAGGTGAGAGAGGTAAGACAGGGGTAGGGGGTTAAGAGGAGCATGCTACAGTGTATGCATTAAATAAACCAAAAGAATGTATCATGCAGTACAAGCAATACAGCCAATATTCTATAATAACTGTAAATTGAGTTTAACTTTCTTTTTTCATTTTTTTCTTTTTTTGTTTTGTTGTTTTCTGTCAAACCTCAACATGAATCACCCATAGGTATACATATACACCCTCCCTCCTGAACGTCCCTCCTATCTCCCTCCCCATCCCACCTCTCTAGGTTCATACAGAGCCCCTGTTTGAGTTTCCTGAGCCATACAGCAAATTCCCATTGGCTATCTGTTTTGCATATGTTAATGTAAGTTACCATATGTTACTCCATGTTACTCTTTCCATACAACTCACCCTTTCCTTCCCTCTCCCCATGTCCATAAGTCTATTCTCTATATCTGTTTCTCCATTGCTGCCCTGTTTATAAATTCTTCATTACCATCTTTCTAGATTCTATATATGTATGTTAGAATACAATATTTATATTTTTCTTTCTGATTCACTTCACTCTGTATAATAGGTTCTAGATTCATCCACCTCATCAGAACTGACTCAAATGTGTTCCTTTTTATGGCTGAATAATATTCCATTGTGTATATATGCCACCACTTCTTTATCCATTAATCTCTCAATGGACATCTATGTTGCTTCCATGTTCTAGCTATTGTAAATAGTGCTGCAATGAACAATGGGATACATGTGTCTTTTTCAATACTGGTTTCTTCAGAGTATATGCATAGGAGTGGGATTGGTGAGTCATATGGTGTTTTTATTCCTAGTTTTTTAAGGAATCTTGATACCATCTTCTATAGTGGCTGTATCAATTTTCATTCCCACCAACAGTGCAAGAGTGTTCCCTGTTCTCCACACCCTCTCCAGCATTTATTGTTTGTATACTTTTTGATGATGGCCATTCGGACCAGTGTGAGGTGATATCTTATTGTAGTTTCGATTTGCATTTCTCTAATAATGAGCAATGTTGAGCATCCTTTCAGGTGTTTGTTAGCCAAATGTCTTCTTTAGAGAAATGTCTGTTTAGGTCTTTTTCCCACTTTTTGATTGGATTGTTTGTTTTTCTGGTATTGAGTTGTATGAGCTGATTATATATTTTGGAAATTAATCCTTTGTCAGTTGTTTCCTTTGCTATTACTTTTTCCCATTCTGAGGGTTGTCTTTTCACCTTGCTTATAGTTTCCTTTGCTGTGCAAAAGCGTTTAAGTTTAATCAGGTCCTGTTTGTTTACTTTTGTTTTTATTTGCGTTACTCTAGGAGGTGGGTCATAGAGGATCTTGCTTTGATTTATGTCATCGAATGTTCTGCCTATGCTTTCCTCTAAGAGTTTTATAGTTTCTGGTCTTACATTTAGGTCTTTAATCCACTTTTTTGAGTTTATCTTTGTGTTTGGTGCTAGGAAGTGTTTTAATTTCATTCTTTTACATGTAGCTGTCCAGTTTTCCCAGCACCATTTATTGAAGAGGCTGTCTTTGCTACATTGTATATTTTTGCCTCCTTTGTCAAAAATAAGGTACCCATAGGTGCATGGGGTTATTTCTGGGCTTTCTGTCTTGTTCCATTTGTCTATATTTCCATTTTTGTGCCAGTACCATACTGTCTGGGCTTTCCTGATAGCTCAGTTGGTAAAGAATCCACCTACATTTCAGAAGACCCTGGTTCAATTCCTGGTTCAGGAAGATCCCCTGGAGAAGGGAAAGACTACCCACCCCAGTATTCTGGCCTGGAGAATTCCATGGACTATTCCACGTGGTCACAAAGAGTCAGACACGACTGAGTGACTTTCACTTTCACCAAAAAATTTTGATGACTATAGCTTTGTGGTATAATCTGAAGTCAGAAAGGTTGATTCCTCCAGTTCCATTCTTCTTTCTCAAGACTGCTTTGGTTATTTGGGGTCTTTTGTGTCACCATATGAATTGTGAATTTTTTTATTATAGTTCTGTGAAAAAATGTCATTGGTAATTTGATAGGGATCACATTGAATCTGCAGGTTGCATTTGATAGTATAGTCATTTTCACAATATTGATTCTTCCTACCCAGGAACATGGACTATCTCTCTTGTTTATGTCATCTTTGATTTCTTTCATCAGTGTCTTTTAATTTTCTGTGTACAGTTCTTTTGTCTCCTTAGATAAGTTTATTTTCAGATATTTAACTCTTTTTGTTGTGATGGTGAATGGGGTTGATTCCTTAACTGCTCTTTCTGATTTTTCATTGTTAGTATATAGAAATGCAAGTGATTTCTGTGTATTGATTTTGTATCCTGCAACTTTGCTAATTTCACTAATTAGCTCTAGCAATTTTCTGATACAATTTTTAGAGTTTTCTATGTACAGTATCATGTCATCTGCAAACAGTGAAAGCTTTAATTCTTTTCCAATCTGGATTCCTTTCATTTCTTTTTCTTCTCTGATTGCTGTAACTAGGACTTCCAGAACTATGTTGAATAATAGTGGTGAAAGTGGACACCTTCATCTTTTTCCTGATCTTAGGGGGAATGCTTTCAGTTTTTCACCATTGAGAATAATGCTTGCTATAGGCTTATCATATACGGCCTTTACTGTGTTGAGGTAGGTTCCTTCTATGTTCATTTTTTGAAGAGTTTTAATTATAAATGGGTGCTGAAATTTGCCAAAGGCTTTTTCTGCATCTATTGAGATTATCGTATGGTTTTTATCTCTCAATTTCTTAATATGGTGTATCACATTGTTTGATTGGCATATATGGAAGAATCCTTGCATTCCTGAAGTAAATCCAACTTGATCATGGTGTATGAGCTTTTTGATGTGTCGCTGAATTCTGTTTGCTAAAATTCTGTTAGAGATTTTTGCATCTGTGTTCATCAGTGATCTTGGCCTGCAGTTTTCTTTTTTGTGTGTTGGCTTTGTCTGGTTTTGGTATCAGGATGATGGTGGCCTCATAGAATGAGTTTGGAAGTGTCCCTTCCTCTGCAATTTTTTTGAAAGAGTTTTAGAAGGCTAGGCATTAGTTCTTCTCTCAATGTTTGATAGAATTCTTCTGTGAAGACATCTAGCCCTGGACTTATGTATTTTGGGAGACTTTGGATCACAGCTTCAATTTCAGTGCTTATAATTGAATTGGTCATAATTTCTATTTCTTCCTGGTTCATTCTTGGAAGATTGAACTTTTCGAGGACTATGTCCATTTCTTCCAGGTTATTCATTTGAGTGCTAAATAGTTGTTCATAATAGTCTCTTATAATCCTTTGTATTTCTGCATTGCCTGTTGTAACCTCTTCTTTTTCATTTCTAATTTTGTTGATTTGATTCTTCTCTCTTTTTTTCTTGATGAGTCTGACTAAAGGTTTGTAATTTTTGTTTATCTTCTCAAAGAACCAGCTTTTAGTTTTATTAATCTTTACTATTGTTTCTTTAATTTTTTTTACATTTATTCCTGCTTGGATCTTTTTGAGTTCTTCCCTTCTACTAATTTTGTTTTTTTTTGTTGTTGTTGTTCTTCTTTTTCCAGTTGTTTTAGATATAAAATTAGGTTGTCTATTCAATGTTTTTCTTGTTTCTTGAGGCAGGATTGTATTGCTATAAACTACCCTCTTAGAACTGCTTTTGCTGCATCCCATAGGTTTTGAGTTGTCATGTTTTCAATGTCATTTTTTCCTAGAAGTTTTCTGATTTCCCTTTTGATTTCTTCAGTAACCTTTGGTAATTTAGAAATGTGTTGTTAATTTCCATGTGTTTGTGTTTCTTAAATTTGTTGTTGTTGTAATTGATATCTAATTTCGTAACGTTGTGGTCAGAGAAGATGCTTGATATAATTTCAATTTTTTGAAATTTACTGAGGTTTGATTTGTGACCCAAGATGTGGTCTATCCTGGAGAATGTTCCATGTGCACTTGAGAAGGTGTATTCTTCTGTATTAAGATGGAATGTCCTGAAGATGTCAATGAGATCCATCTCATCTAATGTATCATTTAAGATTCGTGTTTCCTTATTAGTTTTCTGTTTGATGATCTGTCCATTGGTGTGAGTGGGGTGTTAAAGTCTCCTACTATTATTGTGTTACTGTCAATTTCTCCTTTTATGTCTGTTAGTGTTTGTCTTATGTATTAAGGTGCTTCTATGTTGGGTGCATAGATATTTACAATTGTTATGTCTTTCTCTTGGATTGATCCCTTGATCATTATGTAGTGTCCTTCCTTGTCTCTTGTAATCTTTATTTTAAGGTATCTTGTCTGATATGAGGATTGCTACTCCAGTTTTCATTTGCTTCCCATTTTCATGAAATATATTTTCCTCTCACTTACAGTCTATATGTGTTTTTAGGTCTGAAGCAGATTTCTTGTAGACAGTATATATATATGGGTCTTGTTTTTGTATACATTCAGCCAGCCTGGGTCTTTTGGTTAGAACATTTAATCAGTTTACGTTTAAATTAATTATTGATATATATGTTCCTAATGCCATTTTTAAAATTATTTCATGTAGATTTTGTAGATCTTTTTCTTCTCTTATATTTCATGGCTATATAAGTCCCTATAACATTTGTTGTAAAGCTGGTTTGGTGGTACTGAATTCTCTTAAATTTTGCTTGTCTAAAAAACTTTTTATTTCTCCATCAATTTTGAATGAGATCCTTGCCAGGTACTGTAATCTTGGCTGTAGATTTTTCCCTTCCAACACTCTAAATATATCCTGCCATTCCCTTCTGGCCTGCAGGGTTTCTGCTGAAAGGTCAGCTGTTACGTGTATGGGGTTTCCTTTGTATGTTACTTGTTTCTTTTCCCTTACTGCTTTTAACACACTCTCTTTGTGTTTAGTCTTTGTTAGTTTGATTAGTATGTGTCTTGGCAAGTTTTTCCTTGGGTTTATCATGTATGGGACTCTTTGTGCCTCTTGGATTTCATTGACTCTTTCCTTTTCCATGTTGGGGAAATTTTCAACTATAATATCTTCAAACATTTTCTCATACCCTTTCTTTTTTTATTCTTCTGGGAGCTCTATAATTCAAATGTTTATGCATTTGATATTGCCCCAGAAGTCTCTGAGACTATCTTCAGTTCTTTTCATTCTTTTTACTTTATTCTGCTCTTCAGAAGTTATATCCAGCATTTTATCTTTCAGCTCACTGATTTGTTCTTCTGCTTCAGATATTCTGGATTGATTCCTTCTAAAGTATTTTTGATTTCAGTGATTGTACTGTTTTTCTCTGTATGTTTATTCTTTAATTCTTCTAGATCTTTGTTAATTGATTCTTTCATTTTCTCCATTTTGTTTTCAAGGTCTTTGATCATCTTTATTATCATTATTCTGAATCCTTTTTCCAGTAGTTTGCCTATTTCCTCTTCATCTATTTGGACTTCTCTGTTTCTAGTTTGTTCCTTCACTTGTGTATTTCTCTGCCTTTTCATTATTATTTTTTTTTTCAACTTATTGTGTATGAGGTTTCCTTTTCCCAGGCTTCAAGGTTGAATTCTTTCTTCCTTTTGGTTTCTGCCCTCCTAAGATTGATCCAGTGGTTTGTGTAGGCTTTGTATAGGATGAGATTTATCCTGAGGTTTTGTTTGTTTTTCCTTTTATGGGCAAGGCTGAGTGAGGTGGTAATCCTGCCTGCTGATGATTAGGTTTGTATTTTTGTTGTTGTTGTTGTTTAGATAAAACATCCTGCACAGCATGCTACTGGTGGTTGGGTAATGCTGGGTCTTGTATTCAAGTGGTTTCCAGTGTGTGAGTTCTCTTTGATACTCCCTAGGGTTAGTTCTCTGGTAGTCTAGGGTCTTGGAGTTAGTGCTCCTACTCCAAAGCCTCAGAGCTTGATCTCTTGAGGCCAGAGTGAATGCTGCATGCTCTGGATCCAGATCATGTTCCTTGGTACTAGGCTTCCTTCATATTTTCCTAGTTACCCGTGTTGGAGAAAAACTGTCTGAAGCAAGGTCCTGGAGTGACATCTCACTGAGTAGGGCCTTAACTTTTTAAAATTGTGAATCACTATTTTGCACACCTGAAACGTGTATAAAATATAAATCAATTATACCTTAATTAAAAAAATATCTAAAGAGATATCCCGTGATGTAGAGGTTAAATGCATAGACTCTGTAATTGGAGAGGCATGATTCAATCCTGGCTATTACACTTGTAATCAGTGTGAAAGGGTGCAAATCACCTTTCTGTCCCTTAATTTCCTTATCCATCTAATGATGGTATCTGCTTCAGAGTAGTTTTATGTTGAATAAAATAATGTCTCACACACTTAATGCTAAGTGTTTGAGATTATTTTTGCACAAATTAGAAGTTAATTTTTATCCTTTTTCTCTCCAGCAGAAGGAGAATAGAGAATTCACATATCTGAGTTGAGTTCTTATACCTTGTGAATCAGCACAATGGTGGGAACACCTCATTCTCATGGGTTATCCCTGGTTTGCACCATGGTCCACTTCTCCAATAGATCTCTCTTTACTTAGTCACTCTTCACAAAATTATTGTTCAAGCCTGTACTTAATTTGTATTGACTATTGCGAGATATTTTATTGAAGAGTATTATATGCCATTGTTATTGTTTAGTCATTGAGTTGAGTCCAGCTATTTTGCCATTCCGTGGACTGTAGCCCACTAGGCTCCTCTGTTCATGAACTTTCCCAGGCAAGAATACTGGAGTGGGTTGCCATTTCCTTCCCCAAGGGATCTTCCCAACCCAGGAATCAAACCTGATTCTCCTGTGTTGGCAGGTGGATTCTTTGCCACTGAGCCACCAGGGAAGCCTTAATATATGCCATTGCTATTCAACAAAAAGTTCTTCAAAAGTCTCTGAATAATTCTCACTAACCATCAATAATCATGATGTGTTAATTATATCATTTTCTGCCTTTGATTTTCCCCCCTTCTAAGGGCTCTATCTTTACTTTCCTTAGATGCTCCTGGAAAATCTGAATTTCTCACTTAATTTTGAAAATTAATTTTTTGTGTGTGTCAGTGTTTTTATTTCCAAGCCATGCCCTATGTAATATATTTTAGGAGCTATTTAGCAACTCAATGTGCTTTTCTGAGTTAATGATAGAAGATAATTGTTTTAGAGTAAAAAAGTAATTAAAATTTACTGAGCATTTGTCAATATTTCATTTCAACTTTAAACAATAAAAATAAGAAAAAGTGTGATATTTGGAAACAAAGTAATATTGCAAGAATAAACATCTAAAAAGTGGTGGGTCCAAAATCAGGACACACAGTTTATATATTGCACTATGTTGAAATCTCCCTTTATTACTTCTATACATATAACTTTTTTCTCAAATTATTCCTTTATGCTTTTTCATATATATAAATATATGGATATAGATATAGATCTTACCTTCAGAGCTGTCTTAGGTTTAACATGATGATACTGTGTATTGAAACCATTCAGGAGAAAAAATCTATATATATATAATCAGTGGCTGTGGAGTGACTTTACCCCTCTGTGTTTCTCTTGTTTAATTTTGAATGTTGAACTGTGTGAGTGGCAGTGTGAGAAGGAACTTCACTTACTTCAGAATAATTGGTATGGAGTAGTTCTTTGCTCATTCATGGGAGGCGTGATTTACTACATAACTTGAGGGACCCAACCAAAAAAAAAAAATCAAGGCTCTGGCTGGGGGCAAGAAATCAGTTTCCTTTTCCCTAGAGTCCACCACTCTGACACTTTCAGTCTCCCAAATGGATTGCAACATCCAGGAGGGGTGTACTAAGTGCCTGGATAGGGAGTAGGTGAGAAGCCCTCACTAAGTCCCCCTGGAAAGCACCATGGAGCTGCCTGCATGAGTCAGGGATGGACAGCAACTTGCCTAGACCCAGATGCTGCAGGGTTCTCATTTAAATCTGACCCTTCCAACTCCCATTCTGCATTTTTTGATAGGATTCATTTATAAAACACACAAAGATAAAAATTTCAAAACAATGACTACCAAATATTCAACTCCAATCACAACACACAATTTTGAGTGCTAGATCCTATGCAAGTTCACTGCTCCATGAAGCCAAACTTGATGAGAAGAACTGATGGAGTTAAACACTGTTCTTTTGGACCGGTTATACTGCTGTCCATAACTTACCCTGATTTCTGCTTATGAAAATAAAGAGAGCTCAACATTTCTCTAGTACACACCCACCTGGGGCCTTACGCTCAGATTATAGAAGGACTGGAGACTTGTTGTGAAGATAACTGCCTAAATAGGAACACTGGAGGATAAAAAAAAAAAGAGAGACAGAAACGGTGAAAGAAAATGATATTCTAGGTCAAGTAAATGGCATGATAAAAACACCAAGAAGGGAAATATAAACCATACTTTGGGGAAAAAAGGAACATTGACATGTATTGTTGAATTAAACAAGAAAGGTAAAATAATAGTGGGAATCAGATTGAAAAAGTAGATTACTTTGATTGTAAATCATTTTCACTCAACTTAAAGACTATTTGAAACTCAAAAGTGATCTACTAAAGGGAATTATATGGCCTGATATTAATTGGTTGATACAGATTTCAGTTTTATTGATAAGATTTTTTGTTTTGTTTCCTCTCTTAGCTTATTAATAACTACCACTGTGGCTGGACTGACCTTATAGTTCTTATTATGATTTCAAGATACCCTTCAGCAATATCATCAAGAAACGTTGAAAAAATAAAGGTTAATTAATTATAATGAAAGTGAAAGTCAGTCATTCAGTTGTGTCTGACTCTGTGACATGAGTCCACAAGACTCCTCTGTCTATGGATTTCTCCAGGCAAGAATACTGGAGTAGGTAGGCCATTTTCTTCTCCAGGGGATCTTCCCAACCTAGGGATTGAACTCAAGTTTCCCACATTTTAGATAGATTCTTTACCACTGAGCCACCAGGGAAACCCAAAGTGTTAGTCAGTCAGTCATGTCCAACTCTTTGAAACCCCTTGAACCCCACCAGGCTCCTCTATCCTTGTAATTCTCCAGGAAAGAATAACAGAGTGGGTAGCCCTTCCCTTCTCCAGGAATCTTCCTGACCCTGGAATCAAACCCAGGTCTCCCACATTGCAGGCAGACTCTTTACCATTGAGGCACCAAGGAAACTCTGATTAATTATAAGACCTAGAAATTACACAGTGCAACTGGAGCCACACAGCAGGGAGTTGGGAGTGAGAAATGCGGAGAGTGAAGGAGAATCAGAGCTAGAGTAGGTAAAAGAGTGCACTGGTCTGAGGTTCTGCTTTTATTGGGGATGAAGATAATAGTCTAGAAGTTTTGTGGGCTCACCCTTTATTGCTGAATTTAAAACAAAAGTGGTAATTTAAAGTGTGTGTGTGTGTGGGGGAAACAAGTGGCCCAAATGATCAGTTATGGAACTCAACCAGGATTTCTAAAAAAATAAGCCTCAGTGTTGAAAGGTGGCCTGGTACTTAATCTAGTCAAGTTTCTGGGGATGTAGATATTTATTTTAGATAGCTGACTTTGGAGTAGATAGCCCTTGAAGTGGTTGCCTCAGGAATCAAAGTTTAAGCTAGGCACTTGCATCAAAAAGAACAGAAAATACTCCCTTTGGCAGCACATATACTAAAATTGGAATGATTCAGATATTAGCATGGCCCCTGTTCTAGGATGACACACAAATTCATGAAGCATTTCATATTTTTTCAAAGCAAGATCCTCTATGACACACCTCTTAGAGTAATGCAAATAAAAACAAAAGTAAATGAGTGGGACCTGAATTAAACTTAAACACTTTTGCACAGCAAGGGAAACTATAAGCAAGGAGAAAAGACAACCCTCAGAATGGGAGAAAATAATAACAAAGGAAACAACTGACAAAAGGTTAATTTCCAAAATATATAATCAGCTCATACAACTCAATACCAGAAAAACAAACAACCCAATCAAAAAGTGGGAAAAAGACCTAAAAAGACATTTCTCTAAAGAAGACATTCAGATGGCTAACAAACACTTGGAAGGATGCTCAACATTGCTCATTATTAGAGAAATGCAAATCAAAACCACAATGAGATATCACCTCACACTGGGTAGAATGGCCATCAACAAAAAGTCTACAAACAATAAATGCTGGAGAGGGTGTGGAGAAAAAGGAACACTCTTGCACTGTTGGTGGGAATGTAAATTGATATACAGCCACTATAGAAGATGGTATCAAGATTCCTTAAAAAACTAGGAATAAAACTACCACATGACCCAGCAATCCCACTCTTAGGCATATGCTCTGAAGAAACCAAAATTGAAAAAGACATACATATCCCATTGTTCACTGCAGCACTATTTACAATAGTTAGAACATGGAAGCAACCTAGATGTCCATTGACAGATGAATGGATAAAGAAGTGGTGGAATATATACACAATGGAATATTACTCAGCCATAAGAAGAAGGAATACATTTGAGTCAGTTCTAATGAGGTGACTGAACCTAGAACCTATTATACAGAGTGAAGTGAGTCAGAAAGAGAAAGATAAATACCATATTATAACACATATATATATGGAATCTAGAAAAATGGTATTGAAATATTTACTTACAGGGCATCAGTGGAGAAACAGCCATAAAGAATAGACTTATGGGCATGGGGAGAGGGGAGGAGAGGGTGAAATGTATGGCAAGAGTAACATGGAAAGTTACATTACCATATGTAAAATAGATAGCCAATGGGAATTTGCTGTATGGCTCAGGAAACTCAAACAGGGGCTCTGTATCAATCTAGAGGAGTGGGATGGGGAGGGAGACAGGAGGGATGTTCAGGAGGGAGTGTATATATGTATACCTATGTCTGATTCATGTTGAGGTTTGACAGCAAAGAACAAAATTCTGTAAAGCAATTATCCTTCATAAAAAGTAAATTAATTTAAAAAAAATACATGATTTACACTCTACTAATGATGGTTTGAGACTTCCTTGGTGGCTCAAATGATAAAGAATCTGCCTTCACTGCAGGAGACATGGGTTTGATCCTTGGGTTGGAAAGATCCCCTGGAGAAGGGAATGACAACCCACTCCAGTATTCTTGTCTGGGAAATCATATGGATATAGGAGCCTGGTGGGCTACAGTCCATGTGATCACAAAGGATCGGACATGACTTAGCAACTAACACAACAACAACAAATGATAATTTTAAGTTAACTCTGAAGGGTTACATGTCACAAACTCATTAGCTAAATTTCAAACTGTAAGTTGTGTGTTAGAGGTGGTAAACTAGAAATTAGGAACCTGAATACTAGCATTTTGAGAAGGTGGGAATCCCTAAATTCCCAGGTAGAAATAAGCCTTGTGGATAAGAATTTTGTGGAAGAATAAAAGTGTAAATTTTCAAATTTATGGGAACCAACACAAATTACATGAGAAAAAAAAAAAGAAAAATTCAGTGTTAAAATTAGAGAATGTGTTGAGAATAAAGTCAAACACATAACTGCAAATTTTGAAGGACATTTTGAAATTTCTGACACAGGAATCATATGGTGAAGGAGATCAGGATCCCTTCATATCTCAGTCTTGATGAGCAAATGCTGAAGGCAAAGTCAAGGTAGACCAGTAGAAAAAAAAAAAAAAAAAGAGATAATTTTAAGTAAGACTGGTTTAGTAGTTTGGCAAAACAGAAGCCACATGCAGCCGTGTGCAAGTAATTGTAAGATTGGTCAGAGCACACAGGGAAATAGGGAAATAGACACACATAACTCAGAGAGTAGATTTTTTTTTAATTGATATTTTCACCATTGTGATCAGTGTGTTCTTTCAAAATTAGAGCTGGAAAATCACCAAATGAGTGGGGTATTAGACTCCTCCAGTGTGGCAGAACTTTCAATACATCTTCATGGTAGTCCTGAAATATAATCAGACCAGAAACTAGTAAGAACTAAAGTTTCTTTCCAGGGACAACAATTTATACCAAAAGAATAAGTATAAATTCCTCTACTGGAGTTGTAAGTTCCAAACCAACTACCTTATGGATTTGAGTGATTAAAACTATAAATTGAGCTAGTCTTATATATCTACTTTCATGGGCCAAACTGTGTCTTCCAAAACTCATGTGTTGAAACCCCTGTCCCCAGTACTTCAGAATGTTGTTTGGAGATCGAGGACATTAAATAGGTGATTATGGTTATATGAGGTAATTAAGGTGGTCCCAATCCAATATGAATGATGTTCCTATAAGAGGAGGTTAGGACACACACACACACACAGAAGGAAGACCATATGAAGGGAGAGGGAGAACAAGAATATCTACATGCCAAAAAGAGATGACTCGGAAGAAATCAACTATGCAGACACCTTGCTCTCAGACTTCTAGCTTCTAGAACTGTAGGAACATAAACTGATGTTGACTAGGCTACCCAGTCTGTGGTACTTTATTATGGAAGCCCTAGAAGACAAATATATCCTTCCTATATAAATTCTAAGAAAGATTTATCAATTATATCTAGAAAAGTTAAAGGGGGGTCCAACTGATATTTGATTATGCCAGTTTAGAAAAACACATGTTTTGAATATACTTACTTACATTCAAATATGTATAAATAGAGGAAAATGCCATGAAAGAGAAGTTTCTGAAGAGATAAGCAGAATATATAATTGATGACTATACTTTTTTCAGATCAATTCGTTAGTTAAATTAGAGGCAACAGCTAAAGAATGCTTTCTTTGAAAATTAAACAGCTCTTTATGAAATAAATATACACCAAACCTTAAGCAATCTGTCTATATCCTTTATGTCTAAATAAGAAACCTATAACTATAATCACACGAACCTTGAGATTTTCTAACTCTTTAATATTAGTTTGAATTTTAGGAGTTTTTCAGTATTAATAAGATGCATTTTAATGGTTAGTTCATTTTTAAACTTGTTTCACAGCTGCTGCCCACTTTACATTTCATTTTAAAATTTCTTTCTCTGTTCTCCTTACTATGTCCTAACATTTCATTTATTCTCCATAAATATCATTTAAACAAGTATAATGGTAGAAATGATTTTTATTGCAGATATGGGACAGCAGATGATGACAATAGATGTGGCAAGAAAAAAAACATACTAAACATGATTGTCTTAAAATTAGATCTTCATTATGCATAAAGGGTAATTTAATTTTTTTCCTGGTTTTCTTATGTCCTGTTTTGCTACTTTACCCTTGCCACTTAGGATAACTTGCTTTAGCACCAGCTGCCAGCTTCCCTCCCTCCATCTCAAACAACAGCAACAACAACAAAAACAATAATTTCCTTTTTATTTCTAATGTAGAGGAATTGACTTTTCTAATGTAAATATCTCTTATCTGGGCTTCTATGCTTAGAAGACCTCATCTCTCATGCTTAATTATCTTATTATTCTATTTCAAGGTATTTTATTTAAGATAAGGAAAACTTTTCCTGTTAATTCAACTAAATCAAGTAAATCAATCAGCATGCAGCTTTTTTCTCTTGATCACAAGAAAATTATTTACAATAAATAGTTAATGAGAAGCTGGGTGCATGCCAAGTTGCTTCAGTCAGGTCTTTAACAGGACACTGAAAAGATAACAGAAGAATTTAAACCAAAAAGAAAAGAAAGTCTTAAACTACAGTGCAATGTTCTTAGAAGTAGTAACAGCAGAAAGCATAACAATAATGGGGTGACTGGCTAGCACATACAAAAATTCTATTAAAATTCTGAAAGTTAGGATAAATGAACATGAATAAGAATAATATAATTGATAAGTAAGAATGCACTAATTTAAGATTTAATACCCTTCACCCAGTTCATACAGTTCATGATAGGGCTTCCTATGGGTGGAGACTTTTCACATAGTCATAGTATTGATTACCCTCTTTTGCTTCACTCCCATTATGTGGTTCAGGGAATCACTCTCATTAAGAGCTGTTCTCCTTAGCTGGCTTTATAATCCTCAGGGGATTAAAGGACAGGAGAAGAATCATCCTACACTGATGCTACCTACACCTCACAGTAACTATGACATTACTTTGCACCATTTTTCTGCCCAGAGGGATCAGCAGCATGCAATGATCTTCCAATGGCAATGTGCTCAAGAGAAAAGCTGTCCCATTGTCTGACCTATTCTCTACCCATGATGGTGAATTTCTGCTTCCAGAGGTTGCTGCTTTCCCTCAATCTTAGGCCACTCTCTTTGCCCAGTTTTGAGTTCTTAATCAGTTTTCATTTGATTTCCATTCATTCAGTCATTCACTTCTGTCTCCAAATCTGAGCATGGACTGGGCCTCAGCAATTGAGATTTGTCTCTATCTTTCCATTTTGTCTGGTTTAATGCATACTTAAATTTGAATGAATAAAGTCATTTGGGGCAAAGCAAGAAGTGAAACCAGAAGGTTTGAATCTGCATAGGGACAATGTATAGCTAGATATAGGGAGACCATCTTCTAAAAGTCAGAGATAGTCAGAGACAGAAATGCCCTATCCTGAAATCTAGTAATCCATATCACTTGACATGCTCACATAGATGTTCCAAGGAATACTTAAGAGATACATTTTAAAGATGATGCATGTTGAAAATGTCTCAAGGATTCTATTATTCTAGATTTATACTTAGATTTCCAAACATATTACATGGTACTTAATCTTGGTATCAATAAAATCACATCTTTACTTCTTTCTCTAAAATTTATATTTCCAATGTTTATGTATGTTTTCGATTTAACATTCTTTATCCCAAGACGGTGTTGCACAATTCAGTGTTCTGTCACTATTACCCTCTCAGCACACTCTGAAACTTATTTTATTATTTCTAACTGTAAGAACTGCAAGTATAATTACCATGGATGCTATTTGCTTTTGCATTCAAGAACTTAGGGTTCAGTTCAGTTCAGTCGCTCAGTCATGTCTGACTCTTTGCGACCCCATGAATTGCAGCTCGTCAGGACTCTCTGTCCATCACCAACTTCCGGAGTCTACCCAAACCCATGTCCATCGAGTCGGTGATGCCATCCAACCATCTCATCCTCTGTCGTCCCCTTCTCCTCCCGCCCCCAATCCTACCCAGCATTAGGGTCTTTTCCAATGAGTCAACCCTTCGCATGAGGTGGCCAAAGTATTGGAGTTTCAGCTTCAACATCAGACCTTCCAATGAACACCCAGGATTGATCTCTTTTAGGATGGATTGATTGGATCTCCTTGCAGTCCAAGGGACTCTCGAGAGTCTTCTCCAACACCACAGTTCAAAAGCATCAATTCTTCGGAGCTCGGCTTTCTTCACCGTCCAACTCTCACATCCATACATGACCACTGGAAAAACCATAGCCTTGACTAGACGGACTTTTGTTGGCAAAGTAATGTCTCTGCTTTTAAATATGCTATCTAGGTTGGCCATAACCTTCCTTCCAAGGAGTAAGCGTCTTTTAATTTCAGGGCTGCAATCACCATCAGCAGTGATTTTGGAGCCCCAAAAAATAAAGTCTGACACTGTTTCCACTGTTTCCCCATCTATTTGCCATGAAGTGATGGGACCAGATGCCATGATCTTAGTTTTCTGAACATTGAGCTTCAAGCCAACTTTTTCACTCTCCTCTTTCACCTTCATCAAGAGGCTCTTTAGTTCTTCTTCACTTTCTGCCATAAGGGTGGTGTCATCCGCATATCTGAGGTTATTGATATTTCTCCCAGCAATCTTGATTCCAGCTTGTGTTTCTTCCAGCCCAGCGTTTCTCATGATGTACTCTGCATATAAGTTGAATAAGCAGGGTGACAATATACAGCCTTGACGTACTCCTTTTCCTATTTGGAACCAGTCTGTTGTTCCATGTCCAGTTCTAACTGTTGCTTCCTGACCTGCATACAGGTTTCTCAAGAGGCAGGTCAGGTGGTCTGGTATTCCCATCTCTTTCAGAATTTTCCACAGTTTATTGTGATCCACACAGTCAAAGGCTTTGGCATAGTCAATAAAGCAGAAATAGATGTTTTTCTGGAACTCTCTTGCTTTTTCGATGATCCAGCGGATATTGGCAACTTAGGGTTAGGAAATGTAAAAATTATAGCATGTATTATAACTTTCTGAGAACCATAAAGTTAATTCTTGAACAGATTAAGCACTCCAAATAGATTTCCTGTTATTTGTCTCCTACTACCTCAATCTGGTAAGAAAACTAGAAGTCGCTATCCAGATACCTTCCTCTTACATTTACTCATAGTAATATTTTTCATTCATAACATGCTATACTTGTTTCATATACTTGTTCCATAATTGCCTATGGAAGCACTTTTTTTCTATAGGCAATATCATTTTTATAATACACTAGGCTCCAGATTAGGCTGAGTGGAGTTCTGCTTGAATCATTTAACAAGGAGAGTCTTAAAATGAGAGCTATGTTTTCTTGGAAATTATTCAATTTCTCCAGATACCACGTTCACTGATGACCGAAACCCAGAATTCTTCCATCTGGTGTACTTGAAAGTGAAAGTGAAAGTCACTCAGTTGTGCCCAACTCTTTGAGACCCCATGGACTATACAGTCCATGGAATTCTCCAGGCCAGAATACTGGAGTGGGTAGCCTTTCCCTTCTCTAGGGGGTCTTCCCAACCCAGGGATCGAACCCAGGTCTCCGGCATTGCAGATGGATTCTCCACAAGCTGAGCCACCAGGGAAGCCCAATAATACTAGAGTGGGTAGCCTATCCCTTTTCCAGCAGATCTTCCCAACCCAGAAATCAAACCGGGGTCTCCTGCATTGCAGGCAGATTCTTTGCCAACTGAGCTATCAGGGAAACCCATCTGGTGTACTTACTAGTGAATTATTGTCCAATGAATAAATAAAATTGATATGACAAAGCATGATATAAAAATACTAAAATAACTGAAAGAAGACCATAGAGATAGATGGCAGGTAAGTAGACAAGTAGGTGTATAGGTAGATAGGTATGTCAGTGGATGGATGGATGGGTAGATAGATAAATATATAGGTGGAAGATATTCCTCACTAGTGACCTTTTGAGAAATTTGTTATAACAATGATTACTCTTCTCTCATTTTTACAGAGATTGATCTAGATTTTAGCAAGTTATTCCTTTACTACCTGACAAAGGTATACATTGCAAAGGGAATTTGAATAACACCATATTCAGAATTGCTTTCATATTTTCCCTGAACTAACACTTTCTTGATGAGGCCAAATTTTGTGTAAAATAAAAAAAAATAATGAATGCCCACAAAACTTTCATTTAAGTTTTGGATGCTTATAGGCTTCATATTAATATCTCCTTCCTTGGAAGTAAACTTTATATGTATACTTCATGAAGAAAATTTAGACTTTGTTGTTTTGTTCTTCTGGATGCTTGTCTTTACTCAGGGTGTGCTGGACATTATCTCTTTGATAGAGGGTGTAGTTGGTGTTGATTTATTTAAAGCCTGTGCAGGATATGAGTCAGGGCTTCCTCTCTGTTATATCTGCCATTGTCCTGTTGGGTGTGAAGTCTGCTCCCCAGTTGTTGGATAAGAAGCTCTGAGGGTCAAGTTCAACCAAGTTTTGTTGCCCATGAGTGTGCACCTTGCCCCCAAAAAGGGATTGATAATGCAGGTAGGCCTGTTTGGTCACCCAGGACCTATGAACCCTCTCTGTAGGTTTCCATGGTTCTGCTCAGAAGCAGTCCCCATCACAAACCTTTCTCTCTTATGTTCATCACAGATCTAGTTAGTGCAAAGCTGTTGTGTTTAGCAGTCTGGGCCTAGAGCTGGTGGTTTGGAGTTGTGGGTATGTAAGAATTGAGGCGACTGCACTGCTGCCTGAGATCTTGGCTGTCTCTGTGGCAGTCTTCTCCCAGGACCTGTCTGCTCCAGATTTAGCAAGCTTCAGTGTGGAGTGAGCAGAGCTTGAGTACTCTCACTGGGAGACAAACCACTACATACTTCTGAGTGTGCTGACAATGACTGTCACCCTCCCACTGTGACCACACCCCAGTTCCTCCAGGCTGTCTCTGTGTAGCTAAATGAGTCCTATGCCAGGGACTCTCTGCCCTAGATTCAGTGGTTAGCCTTTGCATACTGTTGTGTCACCAACTCCCTGTGTACACACTGACAAAGGCCCGTTTTGACTGTGTTGGAGCTCTTCTGCCAGTTTCCAGTTAGTTTTCCATGAGAATTATTCCACATGTGTGTGCATCATGTATGAGTGTATGTGTATATACATATATTACTATTACTACATTGTGATGAAACTAAATACAGGTATATTAGCAGTAGTGGTTTGGGCAGAACCTGATGGTAGTTTTTACTCATATGCATTATTGGAGATGAGAATTGAGGGCTACTTTGAAATAACCATAAACTTGAAACTGAGTTGTGTTGCAAAAGTAGAAGTTGAGATATTTAACATTGTACTTAATGTTGGAGTCTGAAGTTCAAATAATGTCTTAGAGTAAATGGTGATATTTTCCTCATTAAGATATTATGACAGATGAATAATACTTTTTTTGCCCACTTGATTTAATGATCCTTTTTCCTCTAAGGATTTTTTTCCAGTTCTATTGAGGTATAATTGACAAAAGTACACATCATGGTTATTTGATATGGATATACATTGTGAAAGGATTCCTCCCATCTAACTATTTAACATATCCATATTTGTTAACACTGTATTGTTTAATGAAAATTACTAAGAGAAATGATATATTAACACCCCACCTTGTTCAAACATTGATGACTACGACAAAGCACTGACACTACTAAACACTATCTTTCTTTAATCTGTTTTGTATCTTCTGGTTAATATCATGACTGATTTTTGTGCATAGCTGAGAAAAAAATATCATGTTTACTTGAAACATATAGCAAAATAACAAAGCTAATGCCTATAACTACTGTGCCCTTGAAGTTATCCCAGTTTTATTCATAACATTAATTGGAGAATTTGCCTGTTAACAGAAGATACCTCACATGCTGTGCATTTTGAAAGATCAAATCTGTGGAAGAATTTATTAAAGAAATCACATTCATTGATGCTGTTAATAAAAATAGTCTCAACTTTAAAGAGGATGGCACATACATGGCCCACATGCTGTCCCTCTATTCTTCCATTTCCAAGTCTTGGTTGCTAATTGATAAAGATACAATTTCCTACTGAGCCTTTTAAGAATCCTCCTCAACACAGCACTGTGCAACCAGTTAATCAGAGATGGTATGAGAGTTGGAATTCATTTGTCATCCCCATTTTGTGCATACTTGTCCAGTCGCTTCAGTTGAGCCTGACTCTTTGCTATCCCATGGACAGTAACCCACCAGGCTCCTCTGTTCATGGGATTGTCCTGATGAGTAGGTTGCCATTTCCTCCTCCAGGGGGATCTTCCCAATCCAGGAATTGAATCCATAGACTCCTGTGGTTCCAGCACTGCAGGCAGATTCTTTACCACTGAGCCACCAGGAAAGCCCATTCCCATTTTAACAGTAAGTAAATCCTTTGTTCCCCCCAAATGATCACTTTAAGTGTGTATCATCTAGGTTTTTCTCCCACCACAAGTATAGTTTTCTGGATTTTGTCAACAATATCTGCTGTCACTTATCGTCTCAGCTCATCTGAGCTCACAGACAGCTGTGGATGTTTCTAGCAAACTGACAGTCCTACCTTAAACACCAGAATCTCTTATTCTCGGCTTAAGAACTTTCTCTGGCACTACAGGTTTCTCTTGACTAGGGACAACCCAGAATTGTGGGAAAGTGCAGTCTGGGCGACCAATACTCAGTGAGGAGCAATCTATTTCTCCAAGTGGGAGCGAAGAATCAGAGGATAAAAGCCCTGGCCTTGCCATTCCCTCGTGGTTCAGCTAGTAAAAAATCTGCCTGCAATGCTGGAGACCTGAGTGTGAGCACTGGGTTGGGAAGATCCCCTGGTGAAGGAAACAGCTACCCAGTCCAGTATTCTGGCCTGGAGAATTCCATGGACTGCATAGTCCATGGGGTCGCAAAGAGTCTGACAGGACTGAATGTCTTTCACTTGCATTTTCACTTGCCATTCCACAGTAGGAAGGGCCCAGCATGTGTTCTCCATGGCTTATCAGAAGTTCCAGATGGGGACTGAGTGATTATCTGCTCATTACCATTTCGCTTCCCTGATTTTCTTTCTTCATTCTTCATTTGTGTTTCCTAGGATCACCCAAGTCCTCATGTCAGAGTCTGCTCTTAGAACTAAAGCTAAAATGGCATCTTTTGTCTTCACGTTATGTAGAACATTTATTCACAAACTTCAGTGAAGTTCCTCCTCATGATCTATAGACTGAGATGCAAGCTCTGACTCACCACTCCATCGCAGATCCAGTAAAAACATCTTTCTTTCCTCTATGGAAAGCCCCACAGGAGAATTATCTTATAGCACTATAGTTCAGGGTTCTCACTGGCAAAAATCAACATGTCAGCTCAGTAGTTTCTTTTTTGCAGCCTCTAGAGGATACTCTGTTTCCTTGCCTTTTCTGGTTTGTGAAACTGTGCACAACTTGCCATCTCTGTCTCTATAGATGTATGTTTGATGTTGAATGTTATGGGGAGGTGAGCTCTATGTCTTCGTACCCTGCCATCTTAATCCCCCTCCTTTTTACTATAGATATTTATTCCTGTATTAGAATTAGTGATAATAGTGATTTTAGTGAAACTGGAGGAAACTGGTAATATCTAAAATCTGTAATTTCAGAAAATCAGTGGGTATTTTATATTGGGCATAATGTGATGTTTGTTTTCTCTTATGTAAAACAAACAATTGAAGTCAATCAGTTATTTCATCTTTAATGATACTCACTTTTGACATTTTTTTCTTATTTGCTTTGTAACATCGACAAAATTACATAAACACATGCAGACACACATATACACACATACATACAGAGAAGAAAAAAAATCTTCAAACCAGGAATACCTTGCAAACATTCATACCATTGCAGGTAATGAAGCATATTGTGGAGTATCTCTAGAATTCTATAATATCAAACATGACTAAAGAATGATTTATTGTACTACCTTAATTTTCCACACAAGGAGGCCAGAGAAATTACATATTTTTTTCAGACATATACACTGCTAAAGACAAGATTTCTTTTTTCTTTAAACAGTAACTGCTAATGTGATTTTAATCATACTGTAAATCTTTAGCCATCACCTGAAAGTCATCCCAATGATTTAATCATATATCCACTGATCAACAAGCTTACAAAAGCAGCAATTCTTTAATATCTGGATTTCAGTTTTACAGCTCTAAACTTTACTCAAGAAAAATTAACCAGTAAGGGAAGAATACTATCTTCCACATGCAAACTGTATGATGTAGGTCAAAATTGAGAATAGAATCATATGTCAAGATTATTGAGACGAACGTTATCCTACACATGGAATTCTCCCTTTGAATTGATATCCCATTCTGTTTCACTTCCTGTTTGGCCTTAGTAGGAGACAAGGCCATTAAGGGTTATAAAAACAACATATAGTTAAACAACCAATCATCTCTGCTGCTTATTGTTAGAAATAAAGAAAAAGCAAATGACTAAAAGTTAGAAAACTGGACATATCTTAGAGACAGGTATAATCCTCATTGACTGGAGAGTTTCCTTAATATATATTATATTCATTATGTTAATGGCCAAAAGCCTTTTTTGCACATGAATTACAGGTTTATTTATTTTTTTTTATCATTTCCACATATTTTTAACAGAACTCATAGTCCACATTTGGCTCATAAAATACAGCATTAGGAAAAAACCAAGAGCCTCTGCTATAGATCAGAGTCTAAACTGATAAGTAAAGTTGTTTTTAGGTGATACTAGTAGCCTTTATGGAAGAATTAAGTACATAGGTTAGAAATCAGAGCTACAAGTAATGACTCAAAACACTGAGCCTGTACTTTTTATTCATACTAGATTTGAAGGGGATATGATCTTTAATTGTTTCTATGTAGTGGAAACCTTTTTTTTTTTTTTTTAATTCTAATCTGTTATGCCAGACCATAAATAGGAAGGGTACGAAACTAGGTCACATAACTTCTAAGTTAAGCTAACCATTTGACAGTGAATATAGTCACATTGAGAGGAATCTTATCAAATTAGACTAGGCCATATCCTTGTGAGCTAAATAGCAATTGGAGAATTAATTTGATTTTCCTGTCATATGTTTCAGTTTAGAATCTTGGAGATGCCTACCCCAAGTAATTATTTTCAAGTAGATACTCCAACTGACACATTCATTTACCAGACATATGGTTTGAGTGTATACTGCATGTACAGTGCAGTATATGCTGTATAATAGGGACAGCAGTAAATAAGTCCCATAATTTTCCTTCCCCGGTGAAGTTTTTATTCTTATCAAGAAAATAGGCAGAATACAATAAATGATTTTGACTAGAGAGAGAAGTAGATAGATTAAAGATAAATTAGATTGGAAAACAAATAAAATAGATTGATAGATATAGACAGACAACAGGTGGTTATATATGTTACACAGAAGAATATAGCATGTTAGAGGAGAGAAGTAGCTGGGTGACAGGGAAGTGAAGGACAAAAAGATGTACAGAGAAACATGTCTGGATCAAATGGATCACAGACCTACATAGAAAATGTAAAACTCTAAAAGTCTTAGAATATAAGAGAAAGACTAAATAATCATGGGTTTGGTAATAACTTTTTAGATACAAAACCAAAGAAATTCATGAAAGAAAGAATTGATAAGCTAGACTTCATTAAAACAAATTTAAAAACTGTGCTTTATGTAACCATTGACTAGAAAATAGAAAGATAAGCCACAGAGTCGGCGAAAATATTTGAAAAAGGTATATCTGATAAATAATGTTTATCCAAAATATTCACAGAATTCTTGAAAATCAACAATAAGTAAACAGACAATCTGGTTAAAAAATGAGTCAAAACCTTGACCTCATCAAAGAAGATAGATTGCAAATAGCATATGAAAGGGTTCTCACCCATGTGTCTTGGAAGACATGCAAATCAAAACAATGAGGTACCACACCAATTAGAATGGCCAAAATCCAAAACACTGATACTGACAAAAGCTAACAAGTGTGTAGAGCAAGAGTAAATCTCATTCACTCCTGGTGGGAATGCAGAACTGTAAAGCTCACTACAAAAAGTAGTTTCAAATTTCTTTTGTGTATGTGTGTATATGAGCACATGTAATAAGCACACATACATGCGTGTGTGTCTGACTCAGTCACTCAATCGTGTCCAACTCTTCGCAACCTCATGGACTGTAGCCCGCCAGGCCCCTCTGTCTGTGGGATTTTACAAGCAAGAATACTGGAGTGGGTTGTCATTTCCTTCTCTGGGAGAGCTTCCCAACCCAGGGATTGAACCTGTACATGTATATATCTGTATGTATATTCATATATACATATATACACATACCTTTTTGACTTACAAAGAGCTATAGATATTTAATGTAGACACTTTGATGACTTCATGAGTTTGGAGATAAATATATATCTTAGAAACCATCACCCCAGTCTTCACTATAAACATATCCATAACCTACAAAAGTTTCCTTCTGCCTTCTTTATATATTGTTACCATTTTTAATATGATAAAAACAGACCTAACCTTTTAGCAAATTTCTAAGTATATAATATAGTATTGTTATAAAACTAAACATTCTTACCATACAATTCATTAATTGTGCTCCATGGTTTTTACCCAAACGGGTTGAAAATTTATGCCTATGAAAATATCTACATATGCTTATTTATAGTAGCTTTATTCATAATTGCTAACGTTTAGAATCAACTAATATGTTTTTCAGTAGGTGGTGATGGTGGTGGTTTAGTTGCTAAGCTGTGTCCGACTCTTGTGACCCCATGGACTGTAGCCTACCAGGCTCCTCTGTTCATGGGATCCTCCAGGCAAGAATGCTGGAGTGGGTTGCCATTTCTTTCTCCATTTCAGTCGGTAAATAGATAAATTGTGGTTCAGTTCAGTTCAGTTTAGTCACTCAGTCATGTCTGACTCTTTGCGACCCCATGAATCACAGCACGCCAGGCCTCCCTGTCCATCACCAACTCCCGGAGTTTACCCAAACTCATGTCCATCGAGTCAGTGATGCCATCCAGCCATCTCATCCTCTGTCGTCCCCTTCTCCTCCTGCTCCCAATCCTTCCCAGCATCAGGGTCCTTTCCAATGAGTCAACTCCGTGAGGTGACCAAAGTATTGGAGTTTCAGCTTCAACATCAGTCCTTCCAATGAACACCCAGGACTGATCTCCTTTATCTAGGTAATAGAATATTATTTAGCACTACAAAGAAATGAGCTATTAAGCCATTCAAAGACATGGAAGAATCTTAACTGCAACATTGCTAGATGAAAGAAGCCATTCCAATAAAGGCTATTAATATTCCAACAATATGATAGTCTTGAAAAGGAGAAACTCTGAAGACAGTAAAAAGATCATTGGTTACTAGGGGTAGGGGGCAAGAGTGAGATGAATCAACAGAGCACAGAAGAGTTTTAGGACAGTGAAACTATTATGTGTCATTATATGTTTTTAAAACCCATAAAATGTACACCACCAATAGTAAACTATTGATTTTATGTAATAATGATATGTAAATGTAGGTTCAACAGTAGTAACGTGTATTACTCTGGTGAGGGGTATTGACAATGGGGAAAGCTATGCATGTGTGAGTACAGGGCATATATGGGAAATCTCTGTACTCACAGATTAATTTTTCTGTAAACCTAAAACTGTTCTAAAAGTAAAATCTATTTTAAAATACTCAGGTAAAATTTAAGCTGAAGATGATTAATTTGAAGATGTCAACAGTGTAAAGTGTGTGGAGAATTGTGTTGTAAGCAGAGGGAACAAGTGTGAAGCCTAAAAACTTTGCTGGTCTGTATAGTTAAATATAGAAAGAAATCCAGTGTGGCAAGACCATTGTAGACAATTTTGATACAAGAGGGCAGAGAAGTAGTGAGCAGTCAGATTATTAAAGATTTTATAAGCTAGAGCAGAAGGAAAGTTTATGCTTAATGTGACTGTAATACACTGGGAAGTTTGAGTAATGGAGAAACATCATGACTTTTTGTTAAGAATGATTTACAGCATAGCGGTGAGAAATGATAGAGGGGGCTGCCCCTATATTTAGGTGGAATTTGGGAGGTATCCAACTGAGATATAACAGCTAATCGGACTTCTAGTGTGAAAGTGATAGAAATGCAGTGAAAAAGACCAATTCAATTATCTTGGAGGTATTCAGGAAGAATTTGTTAATTGCTAAGTAGGATAAAAGGAAAATTAATTATGAATGACCCATCAGTTTTGGATTGAGTCAGCAGGTTAGATGTCACTGTCATTTACTGATTTGGTGAAATTTTGGAGAACCACAGGATGGGTATCAAGAGTTCTATTTGGGAAATGTTAATTTGAGAAAGTGAAGAGTTCCTTGGAAGAATAGTTATGACAAACCACCTAGACAATGTATTAAAAAGCAGAAACATCAATTTGCCGACAAAGGTCCATATAGTTAAAGCTGTAGTTTTTCCAGTAGTCATGTATGAATGTGAAAATTGGACCATAAAGAAGGCTGAGGGCTGAAGAATTAACATTTTCAAATGTGGTGCTGGACAAGACTCTTGAGAGTTCCTTGGACAGCAAGATCAAACCAGTCAATCCTAAAGGAAATCAACCCTGAATATTCATTGGGAGGATTGATACTGAAGCTGAAACTCCAATACTTTATCTGATGTGAAGAGGAGTCACATTGGAAAAGACCTGATGCTGGGGAAGATTGAGGGCAAGAGGAGAAGGGGGTGAGGATTTCATCTCAACCATTGAGGATGAGATGGTTGGGTGGCATCACTGCCTCAATGGACATGAGTTTGAGCAAACTCAGGGAGATAATGAAGGACACAGAAACCTGGCATGCTGAAGTTTACAGTGTCGCAAACAGTCAGACACAACTTAGCGACTGAACGACAAAAAAATTGAGATGGGCTTCCTTTACCATTCAGTGGTAAAGAATCTGCCTGTCGGTAGAGAACGTGCAGGTTCGGTCCCTGGGTCGGGAAGATCCCCTGGAGAAGGAAATGGGAACCCACTCTAGTATTCTTGCCTGGGAAATCCCATGGACAGAGGAGCCTGGTGGGCTACAATCAACTGGTTGCAAAAGAGTCAGACACGACTGAGAAACTAAACAAGACAACAATTTTGAGTTGCCTGGAAGACAGTGATGTAGATGCTTTAATTTAATATTTTGATATATGAATTTGGAGTTGAGTGGAGAAATCAATATTATGTTTAAAATGCAGGATTCAACAATGTAAGAATGATGTATAAATCCCTTTGAATGGATGGAATAACTCAGAGAAATAAACAGAAAAGAGATGAGCTGTTGGGATAAAAAGATACTGCTGTTTGATTTGGCTATATGGAGGTTTCCTGATGACTTTGGTGCAGTTCAGTAGAATGGTAAAGGCAGATGTTCAGTTGTTCTTTCACTAGATATTAACTTTGAATCTAAAATTTGACTTTTGAATATTATGTTAGAAAATTTTAAGGGTATTTTTAGAGGTAAATAGGGGGTTTTAAATGATTTCCTAAACTAATACAACATTGTAAATTAACTATATTTCAATACATTTTGTTTTTAAAATGTTTTCCTAAATTTTCAGACTGATGCTAATATTTTCAGAAAAGGTTGAATATCTGAACACAAAATTTTACTATAAGCAGAGGGAGAATAAAGAGTTTTCTGGAAGGGGGAGAGGAGACCAATGGGGCAGGATTCAACTGTTTGTCGTCATGACTGACTCAGATCAGCAAGGTAAGACCACCTGGAAGACCATGAGCTGCAATAGCCATTAACCCCTGAGCAGTTGATATATGGAGACAGAGGCCAATATTTAAAGAACAGGTGAAAAAACTACACTTCAATCTTAATAGAAAGTTAGCTTTTGAGTGCATATGGAAGAGGAGGCCCTTCCCTTACTATTAAAGGGGAAGCTTTATCTTAGATCTAGAGTTTATATTGGGAATAAGAAAGAGGAGAGAAAATCACTTAGCAAATTCTGCAACATTGTTGAGTTCATCTGAAAGAGTATGTTTTAAATCAAAAAAAGATTTAATTGACATTAATTGGCAAGTCCAAGGTTTTGACTTTTGTTTTATACTGCTTTTTATTTTTTTCACATTAATAAGATTCATGGGATAGAAGAGTTTAATATAGTTATAAAGTTAACTATTTTCACATGAAAATAGTATCATGGAAGTATTTTCACTCTGTTAGTGAGTGAATAAGTGAGTGAAGGTCACTCAGTCATCCCTGACTCTTTGCGACCCCATGGACTATATAGTTCATGGAATTCTCCAGGCCAGAATACTGGAGTGGGTAGACTTTCCCTTCTCCAGGGGATCTTCCTGACCCAGGGATTGAACCCAGGTCTCCCACATTGTAGGAAGATTCTTTACTAGCTAAGCCACAAGGGAAGCCCAAGAATACTGGAGTGGGTAGCCTATCACTTCGCCAGCAAATCTTTCCGACCCAAGAATCGAACCGGGGTCTCCTGCATTACAGGTCAATTCTTTACCAACTGAGCAATCAGGGAAGCCCCTGCTAAACTCTGTTTAATTCTCATTCATTTTCTTTTATATATGTATTTATCATATTACCAAGAATCAATATGTCTCGTTTAAATTTACTCACATTTGTAATTTGAACAATTTTGATTTGCATCATTTCTTAAATGGAGAGAAGTTGGCCACCATTTTCTGTTAAAACAATCAAATACATAAAATTTTTGGTAAGCAATTATGTTATGTATCATAAACCAGTCTCTTCTCCCTCACCTGAAATAATTCTGCTTCCCTTAAGCTTTCTACTGGCACTTTAAAAACCTTCATTCATGTGGTGTTCCCACCACATACTTAAATATTTCTTACGATAATATTCAAACCTGATGAAAATCTAGTAAAAATCTAATCAGATTACAGAAATTTTATAAGAATGATAAATTTCAATTCAAACTTTTAAGCTAGTTCAATTGATTTTTAATCTTATTTTATTTAAAAGGAAACAAAACTAACTTACCAAGTATGTTTATCTTGTCTTGGAAGCAGAGTATTCAATATCCATCAAATTGTTTGTGGCTGGTTATTCTTCAAAGATGGTATAGGCTCACAAAAAAGCAGTATTTTTTTTTCTTTTTCCTTTTTTTTTTTTTTTTTTTTAGGAATGCTGCCTTTAATTTGTATTTGTGCTTATTTGAAAGTAGATTTTATGAAATTTGTTAAGCTTCCCCTCATGTTGTCTATGATTCTTTATTTAAATCTGTGGGTATTAACTTCAAGTTGTTTAAATCTATAGATTCAACATCTGCATTCATGAATTTTTTGACTCCTTTGTTGATTTTTTTTCTTCTTTGTATCCACAGATTCAACATCATTAAGTTCTACATTCTTATTTGAATATTCTTTCTGAATATTTCTGGAGGTCTTTCGTTGAATCCTCATCTCCCCAAATTTCGTGTAATTGACCTCCAAGCCTTTTTAATGTTTTTCCTTATTTTTTTTAAATGAAGCTTTTTTGAGTCCATCTTTGAATTCTTCTTTCCCCCATTTTACAAATTATTTCATTAATTCTTTGAATACCCCTTCCACTCATAGATGCAGTTTCAGACTACTAAAATTGTTTCATCAAATATGCTTTTGAATTATCATCCAAGGCCTACTTTCCCTTTTTGGCATCCTTCTTGGCATCCTTCTTGGCATTCTTCTTGGCATCTTTCTTTTCTTTCTTGGCTGCATCCTTTGGTTCACTTCCTGCCTCACCAGGCTTCTCATCTTTCTTTTCTTTTTTACTATCCTTCTTCTTTGAATCTTTCTTGTCCTTTGATTCATCACCTTTCTCACCTGATTTCTTTGAATCTTTTTTCCCTTCCTTATCCTTCTTTAAGTCTTTTTTTTCACCTTCTGATTCTGTAGCAGACTCCTTGCCCTTCTTCAGTGCTTTCTTATCTTTTTTGTCATCTTTCTTTGCATCTCCTTTTTCACCTTCTGATTCTGCAGCAGAGTCCTTGCCCTTCTTTGAATCTTTCTTACCTTTTTTGTCATCTTTCTTTGCATCTCCTTTTTCACCTTCTGCCTTTGTAGCAGACTCTTTGCCCTTTGAACCTTTCTTATCTTTATCTTTTTTGGAATCTTTCTTTGCATCTCCTTTTTCACCTTCTGATTCTGTAGCAGACCCCTTGCCCTTCTTTGAACCTTTCTTATCTTTTTTGGAATCTTTCTTTGCATCTCCTTTTTCACCTTCTAATTCTGTAGCAGACCCCTTGCCCTTCTTTGAACCTTTCTTATCTTTTTTGGAATCTTTCTTTGCATCTCCTTTTTCACCTCCTGAATCTGAAGGAGACTCCTTGCCCTTCTTTGACCCCTTCTTATCTTTTTTAGAATCTTTCTCTGCACCTGCTTTTTCATCTTCAGATTCTGTCGCTGATTCCTTGCCCTTCTTTGAATCTTTTTTTTGTTTTTTTAAATCTTTCTTTTCATCTGGTGTCTCTTCTTTACCTTTTGGTTCTTTCCTTGAAGGTTTCCTGGGTTTTTCCTTTGAAACCGTGGGCTCTGCTTCTGTATCTGATTTGTCCTTGTCTTCTTTACTTTTCTTAACCATCGGAGATGAAGGTTTTGCTGCCTCTTTAGCATACTCCTTGGAGGAACCAGTTGCTTTCTGGCGAGGCTGACTCCTGGCAGCTAAATAAACAGATGGTCTCTCAGAAATCCTCATTAAAGAACGGTGCATCCATAAGGGTCGTTTACGATCATGATCTCCCCTTAACTTCTCCTCATCATATTTCTGAAATATTAGTTAGAATAATGATGAACAACTTGTATGTGAGTTACACAGCCCTTTTTACCGGATATTAAATACATTCAACTTTGACTATGAAAAGATTTTAGATTTTGATAAATAGAGGATAAGTGGTAGTTTGCATAGTTTATTGTGCTTTTTTAAAAATGTTGTTCCTTGTTGTATTAAAGGACAACCATACCTCATTTTAGGCCTAATTTTAATTCAGAGGACCTTCATAATTCCCTCAAGATTTATGTTAAAATTCTCAGAGACCTCCACTTTCTGACATATCAGAAGCTCTCTTCACAATCATGAAAGACTTTTTTTTAAACTCTGTGTTCTTGAAGCTTGTTGGAATATCTTACCCATTTTCCATTTCTGTGCTAACTCAGGAACTAATTATTCTCTAATATCTAAGAGCTTCATGTTCAAGCATATCCTGGTCTCTATTGTCACATTCAAGGTCTCTGGAATTTTGAATGCTACCTGTGGCTAAAATTAAAAGCCTACTCCTCTCCTTGACAAGATATAATTTGAGCATCAGCTAGGAACTTGCAATAATGAAAGCAATAACCTTTGGTTGATAACTAGTTTCTGCAGAATGGTGCATTCTGTTTTCAACTCCTAATCAAATATTTTAAAAAACTTAATTGCAAAAATAATAAATTTTTGAAAGAATGTTAATGAATGGTAAAACAAACAATTAAGAGAAAAAAAAGAACATGAAAAAACAGAAGAAACTGGGTTACATCAATAAGAGTTGAAGATACATCATTCTGTGAAAACTTTTCTTGAAATTCTTCATATTCTATGATGATCCCAGAAACATTGGGAAATATTAATCTTCTAATGCTCAGAATTCTGAATTATGTATTTCTGGAAATGAGAAGGCATTTGAAACTTTCTTTCTCAGTGTATGATGTAACCCCATGATTCTAATGAGGGGATATCTCCAGCTGGGGAATATTTTCTGAATGTTCATACTAACTGTATCATTAGGATCTCCAGATTTCTATGCTTCTTGGATACATATTTTCTGTAATGTGGTATTGCTGAACAAATATTTGATAGAAAATATGGGAATAATTTTTATACAATGAAATGCAAATAAAATATATCTACTTTCTCCAAGTAGTAGAATTGAGTTACCTTTAACTGTACTATTCATGGACTTCCCAGGAGCCACTAGTGGTAAATAAGCTGCCTGCTAATTTAGGAGGCATAAGAGATGGGGGTTAGATCCCTGGGTTGGGAAGATCCCCTGGAGAAGGGCATGGCAGTCCACTCCAGTGTTCTTGCCTGGAGAATCTCATCGACAGAGGAGACCAGTGGGCTACAGTCCATAAGGTTGCAAAGAGATGGACATGACTGAAGCAACTTAACACACACGTATGGTCCAGTATGCTATTTAAAATCCACATGTGAACTGAATCCAACTGAATTGTAAAATTCAATTGCTCAGTTGCACTAGTCTCATTTCAAGTGTTCAGTAGCAATATTGGAATTGGAATGTAAAGATATAAAATACTTCCATCATCACAGAAATCCCATTGTCAGCACTGATCTATAACATATATAAACTATTCATGATTTTAAGATTATTATGAGTAAAATCATATAACCTTTTCAATACTCACAGGAACTCTATTTTCTTGTAGTTCAGAAGGTTTTGATCTCCTTCTTCTTCCTGGCCTTGGTGGTTTGGGAAATACCAGAGCAAAGTGTTGCTGATTCCATGATTTTTTGCTTAATTCACTGACTGAAATAAAAAAACAAAAAATAAGCATACATCTCAGAGTATATAGAATTTTATCAGGTCTGAAATGGCAGTAAGGTAATTATATGTAAATGAATAAATAAGCAATTCAAATTATGGTTTCATGCATTTGGTAATATTTGAAATTTTGTATTATTAATATGAGGAAATTAAATTTGATTGTTTTTAAATTTTGACCAGCTTTGTACTTAGCTATATAGTCATTGTGAAACTAATTTAGTCTGTAATGTAAATAGAAAGAAGCAGTTTTACTGTTTCCTCTTAATCCTTCTATCTCTTCCATTCTAGATTTTTTTTTTTAATGCTCTTTTGGTTGGAATACAATTCTACTGAGAACAGAGGATGTGGTAACTACTTCTGTAGCTTCCAAAGTACTTAGCACATTTCCTGTTTAAAATAATCAGTAAATATATGGTTGAGTCTAAGATTCTCTTAATTATTAATCATTTTCTAAGCTACAAGAGTATATGTTATATGCCCAAGAATTGCACTATTATAAGTGATATACTAATGAAGAAAATTGATAAGGAGTACCTACAGAATTATGATTATGATGGTTGAGTTACATAGAAACTATAATATAAACAGTTAAAAACATTGAGGTTACCAATGAGCCCAGTGAAAGAGATATGTTCACTCAATTTAAATATGTACAAAACATGCTATATATAAGACTTGTCCAGTGAGTCACCTAAAGACAGAATCAGGATCAATGAGAAAATATGCAAAATGAAAGATGTGTTTAAGTTCAATATATGAGTTAAAATTGATTACTTGATATAAGAGAAAGAGAAGGAAATGGCAACCCATTCCATTATCCTTGCCTGGAAAATCTCATGGACAGAGGAGCCTGGTGGGCTGCAGTCCATAGGGGCACGACTAAGCAACTAACACTCACGCACACTTACTTCAACATCAGATTGACTGGCCTTGTCAAGTAATAAATTTTTTGTTAGTTATAAGTCTGGTACAGAGTATCAGGAATGTAGGAGAAGACATTTCTGACACAGATGAGAAGTTGTTTATCCATTTTTTACACTGCCTTTCACATAAAAGATTTTCTGACCTTTGAGTTCTAACATGTAAATATGTCCTTCTTTATGTTGCTAAACATATTTACTTAATTTTCTTTGAATTAAACACAAAATATCTTTAGAAGGTATTTACTCAACCCATCAGAAAAGTGCTTGAAAAATTAAAAGTTGGTTTTTAATAATACTCCATAACAGCTGTTATTTTATCATTTATCCCTAAAATTACTTATACATTTTTTTAAATGAACTCTTTCTTACCTGGAACGTAATTATCATATGTTCCAAAGTTTATTTTTTGGCTATTAAAATAAGAGAGAAAAGTTTTTATTAATTTATATGAAATCACTCTATTTAATGGTCATTATTACACATAAATACTTGCCACTACAAGCTAGAGAAATATTTTGCATTCTTAGGTCTGTTTATTATGTAAGATTACTTCAACACAGAAAAATAGAGAGCAGTAAATATGTGTTTTTAGCACAAACTTCAACATAACTAAAAAAAGGTGGGTAAAGATTTCTTGAAAAAAAAATCATCAATGACATAACTTAAATATTGATTTTATTCATGGTTTATTTTTAATGTGAAACCATGAAAGAATTTTCCCCACTTTGTGTTCCAAAGACTCTTAAAATTGAACTGTAAGACATTGTAAGAATTATAAGACATAGTCTTAAAAAGACTATGCCTAGGTAAGACCGGATCCTCAAAATAATCTCAGAATTTAACCAAATCCAAATTACTAAATGGCAAACATGTTTCTCCATGAGATGCGTGTGTGTGTATGTGTGTGTTGGTCAGTGGTTACCACAATTATTTATATGGATTTGATGTTTTCAAGATAAATAAAACTGATGTTGTAAAGTAGTTTCTATTTGTCTTAGTATTATAAGCATATGTTTAGGCTCACAAAGAAACATTTTACATCTAATTCTTATTTATTTTAACTAAGGCACATAATAAGATCTGTTAAAGGAATATATTTATACATTGTCCGATTATATTACAAAAATAAAGTCATTGATGATCATGAGTTTCAGTTTTACACACACACAAACACACACATGCATACACCGAAAAACACACATACCCACAAAGCATTTTACTTTTTTGACATTACATAAATAATACTAATAAAATATAGTAAAAAAAAAAAAAAGTATCTTGGTAGCTTCATTACAATCTTAGTTCCCAGCACAAAACCTGGCACATGTTTGCCACTCTACAAAAATTTGAATGAATTAATTGAATAAAATTTAAAATGTATTGACTATTAAGTTATCTGACCTAGTATTCCTTGACTGGGGACGTGTATTAAGATTACTTGTCCTACTATATCTAAGCGGTGGTCAAGAGGAGCTACCCTGGGCAGGAGGTCAGAGGCAGTGGCTGAGAGGAGCTACCCCGGGCTGGAGGCTGAGGGCAGCGGCTATAAAGTAATGCTCAAAATTCTCCAAGCCAGGCTTCATCAACACGTGAACCGTGAACTTGCAGATGTTCAAGCTGGTTTTAGAAAAGGCAGAGGAACCAGAGATCAAATTGCCAACATCTGATAGATCATCAAAAAAGCAAGAGAATTCCAGAAAAACATCCATTTCTGCTTTATTGACTATGCCAAAGCCTTAGACTGTGTGGATCACAATAAACTGTGGAACATTCTGAAAGAGATGGGAATGCCAGACCATCTAACCTGTCTCTTGAGAAACCTGTATGCAGGTCAGGAAGCAACGGTTAGAACTTGACACTGAACAACAGACTGGTTCCAAATAGGAAAAGGAGTACATCAAGGATGTATACTGTCACCCTGCTTATTTAACTTATATGCAGAGTACATCATGAGAAATGCTGGACTGAAAGAAACACAAGCTGGAATCAAGACTGTCGGGAGAAATATCAATAACCTCAGATATGCAGATGACACTACCATTATGGCGGAAAGTGAAAAAGAACAAAAGAGCCTCTTGATGAAAGTGAAAGAGGAGAGTGAAAAAGTTGGCTTAAAGCTCAACGTTCAGAAAACTAAGATCATGGCATCTGGTCCCATCACTTCATGGCAAATAGATGGGGAAATAGTGGAAACAGTGTCAGACCTTATTTTGGGGGGCTCCAAAATCACTGCTGATGGTGATTGCAACCATGAAATTAAAAGACGCTTACTCCTTGGAAGGAAGGTTACGACCAACCTAGATAGCATACTTAAAAGCAGAGACATTACTCTGCCAACAAAGGTCCGTCTAGTCAAGGCTATGGTTTTTCCAGTGGTCGTGTATGGATGTGAAAGTTGGACGGTGAAGAAAGCTGAGCGCCGAAGAATTGATGCTTTTGAACTGTGGTGTTGGAGAAGACTCTTGAGAGTCCCTTGGACTGCAAGAAGATCCAACCAGTCCATCCTAAAGGAGGTCAGTCCTGGGTGTTCATTGGAAGGACTGATGTTGAAGCTTAAACGCCAATACTTTGGCCACCTCATGCGAAGAGCTGACTCATTGGAAAAGACCCTAATGCTGGGTAGGATTGGGGGCAGGAGGAGAAGGGGATGACAGAGGATGAGAAGTTTGGATGGCATCACCGACTCAATGGACATAGGTTTGGGTAAACTCTGGGAGTTGGTGATAGACAGGGGGGCCTGGCGTGCTGCAATACATGGGGTCGCAAAGAGTCAGACACGACTGAGTGACTGAACTGAACTGAACTATATCTAAATCTCTAGGTTTCTATCTTAGCCAATGTACATTTATATACTGCTGAAAAATTTTTATTTTCAATTATGGTTATAAACGTTTTTTTCCTAAGTGCTCTGAAACAGGAAACATGTTATTATATATGAGATTTTTAAAGTGGTACATAAGCATGGTCCATGAAATTGTATGTAATCTCTGAGGAATATTCTTTGATCATAAAGCAATTGAATTAAAAATCAATAACAAAATTACAGTTGAGCCTTGAACAACAAGGATTTGAACTCATCAGTTCAGTTGCTCAGTTGTGTCCAACACTTTGTGACCCGATTGACTCCAACATGCCAGGCTTCTCTGTCCATCACCAACTCCCAGCTTGTTGAAACTCATGTCCATTAAATCGGTGATGCCATCCAACCATCTCATCCTCTGTTGTCCACTTATCCTCCTGCCTTCAATCTTTTCCAGCATCAAGGTATTTTCCAATGAGTCATCTCTTCTCTCAGGTGGCCAAAGTATTGGAACTTCAGTTTCAGCATCAGTCCTTCCAATGAATATTCAGGACTGATTTCCTTTAGGATGGACTGGATTGATCTCCTTGCACTCCAAGGGACTCTGAAGAGTCTTTTCCAACACCACAATTCAAAAGAATCAATTCTTCAGCTCTCAGCCTTCTTTATGGCCCAACTCTCATATCCATACATGACTACTGGCTAGACAGAAATTTGTTGGCAAAGTAATGTCTCTGCTTGTTAATATGCTGTCTAAGTTGGAAATAGCTTTTCTTTCAAGGAGCAAATGTCTTTTAATTTCATGGCTGCAGTCACCATCTGCAGATTTTTGGAGCCCAAGAGAGGAAAAGTCGGTCACTGTTTCCATTGTTTCCCCATCTATTAACCATGAAGTAATGGGACAGGATGCCATGATCTTCGTTTTTTGAATGTTGAATTTTAAGACAGATTTTTCACTCTCCTCTTTCACTTTCATCAAGAGGCTCTTTAGTTCCTCTTTGCTTTCTGCCATAAAGGTGATGTCATCTGTGTATTTGAGGTTACTGATATTGCTCCCAGCAATCTTGATTCCAGCTTGTGCTTTATCCAGCCCAGAATTTCACATGATGTACTCTGCATATAAGTTAAATAAGCAGGGTGACAATATACAGCCTTGACGTACTCCTTTCCCAATGTGGAACCAGTCCTGTTGTTCGGTGTCGAGTTCTAACTGTTGCTTCTTGACCTGCATACAGCTTTCACATGAAGCAGGTAAGGTGGTCTGGTACTCCCATCTCTTGAAGAATTTCTCACAGTTTGCTGTGACCAACACAGTCAAAAGTTTTAGTGTAGTCAATGAAGCAGAAATAGATGTTTTTCTGAAATTCTCTTGCTTTTTTCTATAATCCAACAGACGTTGGCAATTTGATATGTAGTTCCTCTGTCTTTTCTAATCCAGCTTGAACATCTGGAAGTTCTCAGTTCATGTACTGTTGAAGCCTGGCTTGGAGAATTTTGAGCATTTCTTTGTTAGTATTTGAGATGAGTGCAATTGTGCAGTAGTTTGAACATTCTTTGGCATTGCCTTTCTTTGGGATTGGAATGAAAACTGACATTTTCCAGCTGTGGCCACTGCTGAGTTTTCCAAATTTGTTGGCATATTGAGTGCAGCACTTTCACCACATCATCGTTTAGGATTTGAAATAGCTCAGCTGGAGTTCCATCACTTCCACTAACTTTGTTCATAGTGATGCTTCCTAAAGCCCACTTGACTTTGCACTCCAGGATGTCTGGCTCTAGGTGAGTGATCACACCATCATTGTTATCTGGGTCATTAAGCTCTTTTTTGTATCTTCTTCTTTGTATTCTTGCCACCTCTCAATATCTTCTGCTTCTGTTAGGTCCATACTGTTTCTGTCTTTTATTGTGCCCATCTTTGCATGAAATGTTCCCTTGGTTTCTCTAAGTTTTTGAAGAGATCTCTAGTCTTTCCCATTCTATTGTTTTTCTCTATTTCTTTGCACTGATCACTGAGGAAGGCTTTCTTATTTCTCCTTGCTATTCTTTGGAACTCTGCATTCACATGGTATATTTTTGCTTTTCTACTTTGCCTTTCACTTCTCTTCTTTTCTTAACTATTTTTAAGGCCCCCCTCAGACAACCGTTTTGAATTTTTGCATTTCTTTTTCTTGGGGATGGACTTGATCACTGCCTCCTGTACTTTAAGAATTTATTTTTAGGATTTGAAAAAAAATGTTCACATAATTACTTGATATTTATAGGGGAACTTAATTGATATTTGTAGAACATTGCATCATAAGCAGCATAATGCATTTTTTTTCAAATGTACATGGAACATTCCTCAGGATTGATCACATTCTGGGCGTCAAAATGAGCCTTGGTTAATTTAAGAAAGTTGAAATCATATCAAGCATATTTTCTGACCACATGACTATTACATTAGTAATCAACTTTAAAAAAAAAGCCTAGAAAACAGAAACATGTAGAGACTAAAAAAAAAAAACAAAACTGCTAGTAACAATCAATGGGTCATTGAAAAAATCAAAGAAGAAATTAAAAAATACCTAGAGACAAATGACAATGAGAGCATCACAATTCAAAACTTGTGAGACAGAGCAAAAGCAGTTCTCAGAGGAAAGTTTATAGCAATACAATCTTACATGAGACAACAAGAAAAATCTCTAATAAACAACCTAACCTTACCCTAAAGTAACTAAAGAAGTAACTAAACGTAAAATTAGTAGGACAAAAATCATAAAGATAACAGCATAAATAAATGAAATAGAGATGAAAATACAATAGAAAAGATTAATAAACTAAAAGCTGGTTCTTTGAAAAGATAAACAAAATTGATAAACTGTTAGTGAGACTCATTAAGAGAAAAAGGAAGAGGGCCCAAATCAATAAAATAGCAAATGAGAAAGAAGTTAGAGCTGACATCAAAGAAATACAAAATATCATAAGAGATTACTGAAGCCATTATATGCCAATAAAATGGACAATCTAGAAGAAATGGACAAATTCTTAGAAAATTACAATCTCCCAAGACTGAACTAGGAAGAAATAGAAAATATGAAGAGACCAATCACAAGTACTGAAATTGAAACTGTGATTTATAAGTTCCCAACAACCAAAAGTCCTGGACCAGATGGTTTCACAGGCAAAATCTCTCAAATATTTAGAGAAGAATTGGTGGGTTGTCATTTCCTTCTTCAGGGGATCTTTCTGACCCAGGGATTGAACCCATATCACCTGCATTGGCAGGTGGATTCTTTGCCACTGAGTCACCAGGGAAGCCATCCTTCTGAAACTATTCCAAAAAAAAAAAAAAAATACAGAGGAAGAGACATGCCAAAGCTCATTCTGTGAGGCCACCATCACCACAATGCCAAAACCGAAAACACCACAAAAAATAGAAAATTACAGGCCAATAAACTGATGAATATAGATGCAAAAATTCTCAACAAAATACTAGCAAATGAAATCCCTTCAGTATATTAAAGGATCATACACCACTATTAAGTGGGATTTATCCCGAGAATACAAGCAGTTTTCTATATCTACAAATCGAATAGTGTGTTACACCACATTAACACATTGAAGACTAAAAACCATATGATCATCTCAATAGATGATAAAAAGCTTTTGACCAAATTCAACAAGCATTTATGATAAAAACTCTCCAGAAAGTGGGCAATGAGGGCACATGCCTCAATATAATAAAGGCTATATATTTCAAACCTACAACTAACATCGTACTCAATGTTGAAAAGCTTGAAAGCATTTCCTCTAATCTGTGATGAAGAATTAAGAATATGCAATGGAGAAGACACGGTCTTTTCAATAAATGATTCTGGGAGAACTGAATTGCTACATGTAAAAGAATAAATTTAAAACATCTGATCACACCATACACAAGAACAAACTCAGAGTGGATTAAAGACCTAAATCTGAGACCAGATACTATAAAACTCTTAGAAGGAAACATAAGTGCACAATATATTGCAATGCTCTTTGACATAAATTGTAGCAATATATTTTTTGCTGCATATATATATTCCATCTCCCAGAATAATGGAAATAAAAATAAACAAATGTCACCTAATTACACTCAAAAGATTTTTCACAGCAAAAGAAACCATAAACAAAAAGAAAAGACAATCCACAGAATGGGAGAAAATATTTACCAACAATGCATCCAAGAAGTGATTAATCTCCAAAATTTACAAACAGCACACTCAGCTCAATGCCAAAAGAATAAAGAACCCAATCAAAAAGTGAGCAAAAGACCTAAATAGACATTTCTTTAAAGAAGACATAGAGATGTCCAAAAGACACGTGAAAAGATGCTCACCTTCACTAATTATTAGAGAAATGCAAATCATAACTACAATGAGATCACTTCATAGCAGTCAGAATGGCCATCATCAAAAAGTCTACAAACAATGAATGCTGGAGAGAATGTGGCAAAAAGCGAACCCACCTATATTGTTGGTGGGAATGTAAATTGGTATAGCCAGTATGGAGAACAGTATGAAGGTTCCTGAAAAAAATAAAGCTATCATATGATTCAACAATCCCACTCCTTGGCATATATCTGAAGGAAAATATGGTTTGGAAGTGTACATGCACCCCATTGTTTATTGCAGCATTGTTTACAATAAACAAGACATGGAAACAGCCTAAATGTCGATTGATGAAGGAATGGATAAAAAAGATATGGTACACATATATAATGGAATATTAGTCATTAAAAAGAATGAAATAATGTCATGTGTTAACAACATGGATGGACCTGGAGATTATCATATTAAGTATGTTAGATGATGATAAACATCATAATCACTTATATGTGGAATCTTAATAAAAAGATACAAATGAACTTATTTACAAAGCAGAAAAGAACTCACAGACTTAAAAACAAACCTTATGGTTACCAAAGTGGAAAAGTGGGGGCATGAATAAATTGGGTGCCTGGGTTGCCATATACATACTACTGTATTTAAAAGTAGATAACCAAGAAGGACCTACTGTATAGCACAAGAAACCTTGATCAACATTCTGAAATAACCTCAACGGGAAAAGTATTTGAAAAAAAGTTGGCCCATGTATATGTATAACTGAGTTACTTTGTTGTACACCTGAAAGCTGCAAATCAGCTATATTCCAATATAAAATGATAATTTAAAAAAATTAGAGCAAATATAAAAATCCAATGTTTGCTTTTTGAAAAGATTATTAAAATGTATTGACTTTTAAAAAGACTAATTAGAAAAAGAGAGAGAATACACAGATTACCAGTATCAGGACAGATGAAGGTTTTATTTTTATAATTATATATATTTTAAAGGATAATGAGCTATATCAGTAATAACTTTATTATAGTAAATTGAACAACTTAAGTGAAATAGATGAGTTCCTTGTAAAATTTGTTTATTTACCAATAAGTGTGTTAGTCTCTCAGCTGTGTCCAACACTTTGCGACCCCATGGAATGTAGCCCACCAGGCTCCTCTATCCATAAAATTTTCCAGGCAAGGATACTGGAGTGGGTAGCCATTCTCTTCTCCAGGATTGTTTATCAGTACTGACACTCAATGAAACAATAAAATGGTGAATAGTCCAATAACTATTAAATAAATTTCATCTATTATCTTAAAGCTTCACAGAAAGCAAAGCACAGGCTCATAGTGTTTTATTGATAAATCAAATGTAAAACTTAAGGAAAAAATATTAACTCTACATAATTTTTTCAGAAACAAGAGGGAGCAGAGGTTGAAACCCATTCTTGAGACTAATATAAACAACACTGTCATCAAAATGTCTCAAGAACATTACCAGAAATGTATATTATAGACTAATACTATGCATTATTGCAGACACAAAATTCCTTAACAATTTCTTAATTATTCGTGCTTAAAAATATGTAATATATGTAAAATCTAATACATCATGATCATTGAGGTTTACTCTCTGGAATGTAAATTTGTTGGTTTAATGTATATGAATTAATCGGTGTAATTACTTCAAAAAATATAAGAAAATCCTCTTGATCATCTCAAAATATTTAGAAATTTTGCAAAAAGGTAGCATTCATTCATAATTAAAGAGTCTGAGAAAACAAAAAATAGAACACATCTTCCTCAAATAGATAAAATGAGTCTAGACAATACTTATTATTAAAATTATTTAATGGTGGAATATTGACTGTCTTTCCTCTAAAATCTGTAAACAAGTTATGGATATTCACTTCATTCCTGAGTTGTAACCTAGTCCCTGTTTGTTGAATAAGGCAATAAAAGCATTAAGACTGGAGAGGAAGGAAAATGGTCTTTATTCACAGAGCAGATGATTGAATAAATACTATATTGAATGACAGCTAAAAAATAATTACTTAGAGATATTTAGTGAATGTAATAAGATCATATGATATAAGCTCTAATTATATAAATTAATTATATTTTATAATTATAAAAGAGAATATACATTTAAGGAAACAATAGAATATAACTTGTAATAACATAAATTATTTTAAAACAATTTTATTGAAATATATAAGACCTATGTAAGTAACTAAAAAAGAAAAATCCTCTGGGAAGTGAAGGATGAAAAGGAAAAAAGTATACACATAAAAATATATATTTCTCTGATTAGAAATAAAAGAACCCTTTAAACCCACTAGAATATCTAAAGTTTTAAGGATTAATGACACCAGTCATCAGTTACAATACAGAACATCTGACATGTTCATCATCAATGATGGATATACAAATAGTACTATCAATTTTGAATGTAATTTGATATTTTTAAAATAAAGTTAAATATACACATGTTTTATGGTTCAGCATTTTTACTAGTAGCTTACCCAAGAGAACTCTACCAAAAACTGGGGAAAATATATATAGCAGCCTTATTCATAAGAAGCCAAAACTGAAGTACCCCATAGTAATCAAAAACTAAAGTAATCAATTGGGGAATGGGTAAACTAAGTACAGTATATTCATGTAATGGAATACTACTCAGCAATGTAGAGGAATGAATTACTAGTGTATGCAACATGGCAACACGGATGATTCAAAAAATGCTATACTGAAAGAAAAAAATTCTAGAAACCAAAAACTAAAGCATATATATGTTATGATTTAATTTCTATGAATTTCAGGAATAGGAACGATTTTCAATGGTAACTTAGTAGCCATTTATGAAGAGGGGAGGAATGGACTGAGTATAAACTGGCAAAATGTAACTTAATGATATGGTTGAAATTCCTGTTTCTTAAGGTTGGCTAGGTTAGGGTTAATGACAATTCAATGCAGTTAATTTTATTTTTACTGAAAAGAATTTGTAGGACCTCAAAATAGCAATGATCCAAATATCATAGTTCTCACTCTTTATTTAAATTTACACACATCATAAGCAGCTAAATCAGTTTACTATTTTAGGACTCGATAGTTCCCCTAAGTCTGGTTCTGCTAGTAATCGAATCTCTCTCCTTGCCTCTCTGTAACAGTCAAGAAATTTTTTTTAGACCAGGATGTATTCAGATTTAATTTTTGAAGTTTTTTATGAAAAAAAAAAAAAACCCACAAACTCCCAGTATATGTTTTAATAGGTTTTATTAAAAACTATTTTTATGTGAATATAAATTTATTTCTACCCTTCATTAAAGAAGTCCCTCAAAAGTTTGGAAATGGTCTAATTTAATTACTTTAAAAAGAAGAAACACAAACATTAAGTCGAAAGGCTGTTATTTTGTGATACGATTCGTGTTTGAATTAAGGTCTTTGAATATATATATTAAAGTCTTTGGGCTTCCCTGGTGGCTCGGACTGTAAAGAATCCACCTACAATACGGGAGATGTGAGTTCGATCTCAGGGTAGGGAAGATCCCCTGGAGGAGAGTATGGCAACCCACTCCAGTATTCTTGGCTGGAGAATCCCCATGGACAGAGAAGCCTGGTAGAGTCCTCCATAGGGCCACAAAGAATTGGATACAACTGAAGCCACTTAGTTCACGCACACATGCGTGCGTACACGCGCACACACACACACACAAGAAGTATTATACATATATACATACATACAGAGCAACTAATACTTCATCTTAACTAAGATTAAATGAAACACAGAAGCCACAAATCTACCTTTACTTCAAATCCACACATCTAATTGTTAGAAAAAAGTTTCAGTATATGTGAGCTTCTTTATGTAAAGAAGATACACATTGTCAGCATTATGGAATATAATATGTTCATAACTTAACAAAGGGAAGCTAGCTTTAGATATTCCTGAATAAAAGGTTGAGGTCCCAAAGTAAGAGACATGAGGGGATCATATTTTTAGAGAAAAATCTGTTTCTATATTACCACTGGAAAAAGTACTTTATTAAAAGGTTTACATTTAACCAAGTTTGTAGGATTTAGTTTTGGCCTGGAAACTTAATATATAGAACAAAATACCTGCTTTTACTTTTTCCTTTAATAGTATCTCTGTTTGGAAATAGTTATAAAAATGAATAATAAAATCATAGGGTAAGGACTCTCAATAATGTGACATTGCCTCCAATTTCATTTTGTTGAAGTCTTTTTATGTTAAAGTATAGTAGATGTACAATTTTAAAGGTTATGTTCCATTTCTATTTACACTTATTATAAAATATTGGCTATATTCACTATGTTTTACAATATATCATTGTAGCTTAATTTATTTATACTAGTTTGTGCAACTCTTATTGCCTCCCTCTTTATTGCCCTTCCTCACTTTCCTCTCCCCACTGGTAACCACAAGTTTGTCTTCTATATCTCTGAGTCTATTTCTTGTTTGTTATATTCACTAGTGTGTTTTATTTTTTTAGGTTCTATGTGTGATATCATGCAGTATTTTTCTTTCTCTAACTTATTTTACTTAACATAGCATTCTTCAAGTCCATCTATTTTGTTAGAGTAGCTTTTGAACTATGGTGTTGGAGAAGACTCTTGAGAGTCCCTTGGACTGCAAGGAGATCCAATCAATCCATCCTAAAGGAGATCAATCCTGGGTGTTCATTGGAAGGACTGATGTTGAAGCTGAAACTCCAATACTTTGGCCACCTCATGCGACGAGTTGACTCATTGGAAAAGACCCTAATGCTGGGTAGGATCGGGGGCAAGAGGAGAAGGGGACAACAGATGATGAGATGGTTGGATGGCATCACTGATTCAATGGACATGGGTTTGGGTAGACTCCGGGAGTTGGTGATGGACAGAGAGGCCTGGCGTGCTGCAGTTCATGGGGTCGCAAAGAGTCGGACATGACTGAGTGACTGAACTGAACTGAACTGAGCACAATTTCATTCTTTTTTTATGGCTGAGCCATATTCTATTTCATACATATATATGAAATACATATATATGTGTGTATATACATAAATATATAAATGAGCACGAGTCAGACATGTGCTCAGTTGTGTCTGACTCTTTGCAGCCCATGAACTGTAGTCCACCAGGCTCCCCTGTCCGTGGGATTCTTCAGGCAAAAACACTGGAGTTTATCACCATTTCCTTCTCCTTATGCACATATGTATAATAATATGTATATTTATATAGTGGCTTCCCAGATACCACCACAGTGGTAAAGAATATGCCTGCCAATTGAGGAGACACAAGGGACACAGTTTTGATCTCTGGATTAGGAAGATCCCTTGGAGTAGGAAATGGCAACCCACTCCAGTATTCTTGCCTAGAAAATTTCATGGACAGAGGAGCCTGGCAGGCTATAGTCCATTGGGTCACAAAGAATCAGATGTGACTGAGATGTGGCATATATATCATCTTTATCCATTCATCTGTTGATGGATATTTACATTGCTTCCATATCTTGGTGCCTGCAGTTTCATTTGAAATGCCAGTAGACAGATTTTATGTGTGACTATCCCAATATATCCAGTCAACAGGTTTTGGATTTTTGGGCTCTGTATCAGTTGCATAGTAAATAAGGGCACAGAAGACTTAGCAAAAGGTTTTCCAGAGACTGACAGGAGCCTGAGTCAATCTTGTATTTGCAGAGGTGTCTCTAAATAAAGGCAAATGTCAAGAGCCACATGGGATTTTCTTGGTGAGGGATGGCTGCAAGTGTGCACACACACATTTGCTGATACTGACATCTAGTGGGTAAGAATGCTGCTACACATCTTACAATGCACAGGACTCCCATTCCTTCCCGCACCCCCCCTACCCTGTCTTCAACTCCAAAAAAGAGTTATCCCTCCTAAAATGTTAACTGTACCAAGGTTGGTAAACCCTGTTCTATATCAAGGTGACTCTCTAGGCCAAGAGAGTAAGAAAGAACTTATTAATGCAATGTAAGGGAGAGAAAGATAAAATGCACAATGGATATGAGATGGAGAAGCTAACTCTGGAAGTTTTTGAAGTTCAGATTTCTAGATACCATATGTAATGCCAAATTTTGGGGAAAACCTCTACACTTCCTTCAGATGTCCTAGACCAACTTAAAATTAGTAATGGAAGGATAGAGTTGACTGACACAACCTGAATTAGAGGTGAAAGCAAGACGAGGTAAAACTCTTCAGGTTCGGATGAATAAAGATACTAAAGAAGAATAAATGCGAGGAAGGCATAGTGAGCTCAATGAGAAGAATTTTATTTATCAGGGACAAAGTTGGTAGTCATGGAACAGAAACGTAAGCCTAATATTAAGTTCCTATCATTGCCGGACAAATTCAGAGGAAAGACAAGGTAGAAATTTATTTTCTGCATTTCAAAATGAGAATTTGCCACTTGAGACAGAAGGCAAATGATAATTTTATTAAGGATTTTTGTATTTTATTGGCCAAAAATGAAGCTATTTGATTATGAATTCAACCACACTTTTATTCTACAATAGCACAAGTGTTTGGGGATTACAGTAGAAACCAACATTATAAAAATAGTCCTAAAACCAAAAATAAAGTTTTTAACCATTATGGTAAAATTCTTTGAAAGCTACACAATGCTCATGATAATAATAACATCAGTATTTTATTGCGCTGAAACATTTTAAAGAAATTACAATATAATGTTATTCTGTCATGGTGTATGCCTGAGCAGAGATTACTGTGAAATAGTCAGCAAGTCACCCAACACCTAAAAAACAATCATGACAATTATAAACATTTTGCTAAAGATTGTCCTTTAAAGTAATGATTGCATTATAAAGAGATAGGCACAGGGAAGCCTGTTTTATTTTCAAGATTTGTGTTTTATCTTTCCTTTAACAGTAGTGTCCAAAGAAAACCCAGTTACACTTTCCTTTATATTTCAGAGTTACATGCCTTTGCCTTTGTTCCATGTCTTCACAGTAAAAAAAAGCTTTAAATAATTGAAAAGTTTTATTTTTCTAGCTCATTTTAACACAAGATAATTTAAGAATAAGTATACTATTATCATCCTAGGTCTGGATAATCTGCTTCTAATTGCAAAGTACTTTTGCATACTCAATATTTCTCAAGGAGATACATTTAGTGTTTAGTTGTTCTTTATGTTGGGCTGCACCACTTACTACCAAGGTTTTCTCACCCTTGACCTATGTCCCCTAAATTTTAGTAACATTCCTTAGTCACTGTGACAAAGAATATGTTCCCATTAATTTCCAAATGGCCTCTAAGGAGCTGATAGTTCTCCGAATATCAATCATGTATTCTTTCATTTTATGTGATCCAAAATACAATATAATAAAAAATGAAGAATCACATTGAAAAAGAATTATCCATTGTCATATATATATATATATATACTACTTCAGTGAATGAACTAGTTAAGTCTTGGATCAAAATAACTTATGATGCTGCTTGAGAACATAAGTGTCTACCAAACACATGCTCTCTGCTTGTCAATGGAATAAAATAATATAGCAAGCATCTCTTTACACTGAAGAGAATAAATGTAAAGTTAACTAGAGCATTTCAGTTATTTTAAAAGATAAAATTTGACAAGAGGACTTACAATCTTGGTACAGACATTTCCCCCACCTATGATTTTCCAGGACTTAAGCATTGTGAGTTCAAATTAGTGATGCTGAGTGATGACATCATAAAGAGCCAAGAACCCTGAGAGTTAAAGGAAAAAAACAAGAAGAGCACTTTTATTTGTGTTTTATGTTTTCTACTCAGTGTAATATTGGTGTTTACTTTCATAAACATTTACTGACTAAATGGTAGTTTTAAAATAACCAATTGGTTTACATCTTAATAAAAATTGTTGCAGATTTTCATATAGGCTTAATTTGTTGGATGATATGACAAAAGTATGAATCTAAACATCTATCTGTTAAGCTTGATTGTAATCCTAACTTCCCTGACATTCATGTGTCTTTTGTTAAATCCTTTGCATAACCTTACATTGCCTTTTACTATGGTAACCTTATCGGTTGCTCATGATACAAATTTTTAAAGAAGACTTGCGCTCATGCTTAGTGGCTCAGTCATGTCTGACTGTTTGCAACCCTGTGGACTACACTCCATCAGGCTCCTCTGAGCATGCGGATTCTCCAGCCAAGAATGCTGGAGTGGGTTGCCATGCCCTCCTCCAAGGGATCTTCCCAACCCAGGGATAGAACCCAGGTCTCCCAGATTGCAGACAGATTCTTTACTGTCTGAGCCACCAGGGAAGCCTTAAAGAAGTCTAGGTGCTTATTAACATTATCAACTTATTGATAGAACTGAGTTAGAAAATTTTGATTCTACCTACCAGTCCATCCAACTAATATATATGAATAAAAAGTACTATATAGAATAGTATTTGCATATGCTGCCATTATTTAGCTCCTCAGGGAATTTCAGCTGACTCTTTTTCCCCCTAAATTTTATATATATATATTTATTTATTTATATATTTATATTTATATCTATATTTAATTTTTTTGAATCAACAATAAAATTATTGTTTTGATTTCTGCTCTACAAGAAAGTAATTCACATTCTTTTACATTATGGATTATCACAGGATATTGGATACAGTTTCCTGGTGCTATACAGTTAGAACCTTATTGTTTTATCCTCCTTATACATAATAATCTGCATCTGCTAATCCCAAACTCCCAATCCTTCCCTACCCAACTCCTCACTCCCTTGGTGGTGACAAGTCTGTTCTCTATGGCTGTGACTCTGTTTCTGTTTCACAGATATGTTCATTTCTGGTATATTTTAGATTCCATATATAAGTGATATCATATTGTATTCGTCTTTCTCTTTCTGGCTTACTTTGCTAAGTATGATAAACTCTAGATTCATCCATGTTACTGCAAATGGCATTATTTCATTCTTTTATGGCTGAGTTATATTCCATTGTGTGTGTGTGTGTGTGTGTGTGTGTGTGTGTCACTTCTTTATCCATATCTGTTGATGGACATTTAGGTTGCTTCTATGCCCTGGCTATGGTAAATAGTGTTGCTATGAACATAAAGGTGCATGTATGTTTTTGAATTAGCTTTTTTCTGGATATAAGCCCAGGAATGGAATTGCTAGATCATATGGCAACTCCATTTTTAATTTTTTGAAGAACTGTCATATTGTTTTCCATAGTGACTGTACAAATTTACATACCCTCACAAGTATAGGAGGTTCCCCCTTACTCCTCGTTACCTTCAGCATCAGGCCCTCACACCATACACAAAAATAAACTCAAAATGTCTTAAAGACTTAAACATAAAACATGAAAACTCCTATAAGAGAACATAGGCAAAACATTCTCTGACATAAATTGTACCAATGTTTTCTTAGATCAGTCTTCCAAGGTAATAGAAATAAAAGCAAAAATAAACAAATGAAACCTAATTAGATTTAGAAGATTTTTCATGGTAAAGCAAACCATAAACAAAACAAAATGACAGCCTATAAACTGGGAGAGTATATTTGCAAACGATGTGACTGCTAAGTGCTTAATTTTCAAAATATACAAACAGCTCATACAATTCAATAACAACAACAACAAAAATAAATGACTCTGTTGAAAAATGGAAAGAAGATCTAAATATCTAAAGACATGCAGGTAGCTAATAGCCACATGAAAAAAAATGTTAATCATTGCTAATAATTACAGAAATGCAAATCAAAACTACAGTGAGGTGCCACCACACACCAGTTGGAATGTTGTTGTTGAGTCACTAAGTCATGTCTGACTCGGATATATTGCTTTACTATCCATTAATTCAATACTATTAATGCTGATGTTTTCCTGCAAAGTGCTTATTTAGTAAGCAAAGTATGAATTTCTAAGTCCACAGTAAGTGTTCTGTAGGCTATAAAATAATTTTTTTATATTAATTATTTATTTCTTTAAATAACACAGTAAAAAGGTAAGGATAACTGGTCCTTGATATTAACAGTTATTTCCTAAGATTTTGCAATATGCTGCTAATTTGGAAATATGGCACATAGTTTTCCCCATAAAATATGTATATATAGATACATAGATATCAATACATAAAAGAGGTTCTTAGATAAACTAGGTTCTTCAAGCTTGTGATGGTTTCAGTGATTCACATATTTATGGGTATATGCCTGTAAAGATGTATATATGTATGATTTGTATATCTATCTAACTATCTGTCCATTGATGGATTATCAATTTAGTCATTTCCCTCTGTTGCATAGAAGATTTCAGACACTAAATGAGGGCACACAAATGTAAAAATAAAATTACTAAATGAATTCAAAGTGATTTTGTATAACAGCACATATCTTTGTTATAAAAAGTAACCCTGTAATTGTGCAAGTACCTGAAGTTTTCACTGAACTTTTAAATATAAGTCAAATCATAAGTGATTAGCATGATAAAGTATCAAAATGAGCAAGCTTTTAAACAACTATTTTTATTACAAATGGATCATTACTACTAGCCTATTATCTATTCAGTTTGTTCTTATTTATACCCTCCCTGAAGGGGAACACTCTTCTGTCTTGTAACAGTATTAATTTTGTGAAGATTCGAAATCTACATGAGTTGTATCATGCAACATATTTTTTACATGTGTCTTATTTCAACTAGATTTTTGCATTTATCTGGTGACATCTATTTACAATATATGCCAAACAATAGAATGGGAAAGACTTGAGATCTCTTCAAGAAAATTAGAGATAGCAAGGGAACATTTCATGCAAAGATGGGCTCAATAAAGGACAAATTGTATGGACCTAGCAGAAGCAGAAGATATGAAGAAGAGGTAGCAAGAATACATAGAAGAACTATATAAAAAAGATCTTCATGATCCAGATAACCACAATGGTGTGATCACTCACCTAGAGCCAGACATCCTGGAATGTGAAGTCAAGTGGGCCTTAGGAAGCATCACTATGAGCAAGGCTAGTGGAGGTGATGGAATTTCAGTTGAGCTATTTCAAATCCTAGAAGACGATGCTGTGAAAGTGCCACACTCAATATGCCAGCAAATTTGGAAGACTCAGCAGTGACCACAGGACTGGAAAAAGTTAATTTTCATTCCCATCACAAGAACAGCATTGCCAAAGAATGTTCAAATCACTGCACAATTGCACTCATCCCACATGCTAGCAAAGTAATACTCAAAAATCCCCAAGCCAGGCTTCAACAGTATGTGAACCATGAAATTCCAGATGTTCAAGCTGGATTTAGAAAAGGCAGAGGAACCAGAGATCAAATTGCCAACATCCACCGGATCTATGAAAAAGCAAGAGAGTTCCAGAAAAACATCTACTGCTGCTTTATTGACTATGCCAAAGCCTTTGTGTGGATCACAACAAACTGTGGAAAATTCTTCAAGAGATGGGAATACCAGACCATCTGACCTGCTTCTTGAGAAATCTGTATGCAGTTCAGGAAGCAACAGTTAGAACTGGACATGAAACAACAGACTGGTTCTAAATAGGAAAAGGAGTACGTCAAGGCTGTATATTGTCACCCTGCTTATTTAACTTATGTGCAGAGTACATCATGAGAAAACGCTGGGCTGGATGAAGCACGAGCTGGAATCAAGATTGCTGGGAGAAATATCAATAACCTCAGATATGCAGTTGACACCACCCTTACGGCAGAAAGCGAAGAAGAACTAAGGAGCCTCTTGATGAAAGTGAAAGAGGAGACTGAAAAAGTTGGCTTAAAACTCAACATTCAGAAAACTAAGATCATGGCATCCAGTCCCATCACTTCATGGCAAATAGATGGGGAAATACTGGAAACAGTGACAGACTTTATTTTCTTGGGCTCCAGAATCACTGCAGATGGTGACTGCAGCCATGAAATTAAAAGACACTTGCTCCTTGGAAGAAAAGCTATGAACAACCAAGACAGCATATTAAAAAGCAGAGACATTACTTTGCCAACAAATGTTCGTCTAGTCAAAGCTATGGTTTTTCCAGTAGTCATGTGTGGATGTGAGAGTTGGACTATAAAGAAAGGTAAGTTCTGAATTCAGTTCAGTTCAGTCACTCAGTCATGTCTGACTCTTTGCGACCCCATGAACCGCAGCACACTAGGCCTCCCTATCCATCATTAACTCCCTAAGTCCACACAAACCATGCCTATCGAGTTGGTGATGCCGTCCATCCATCTCATCCTCTGTTGTCCCCTTCTCCTCCTGCCCTCAATCTTTCCCAGCATCGGGGTCTTTTACAATGAGTCAGCTCTTCGATCAGGTGGCCAAAGTATTGGAGTTTCATCTTCAACATCAGTTCTTCCAGTGAACACCCAGGACTGATCTCCTTTAGGATGGACTGGCTGGATCTTCTTGCAGTCCAAGGGACTCTCAAGAGTCTTCTCCAACACCGCAGTTCAAAAGCATCAATTCTTTGACGCTCAGCTTTCTTTATAGTCCAACTCTCACATCCATACATGACTACTGGAAAAAAACATAGCCTTGACTAGACGTACCTTTGTTGGCAAAGTAATGTCTCTGCTTTTTAATATGCTATCTAGGTTGGTCATAACTTTCCTTCCAAGGAGTAAGCGTCCTTTAATTTCATGGCTGCAGTCACCATCTGCAGTGATTTTGGAGCTCAGAAAAATAAAGTCAGCCACTGTTTCCACTGTTTCCCCATCTATCTGCCATGAAGTGATGGGACCGGATGCCATGATCTTAGTTTTCTGAATGTTGAACTTTAAGCCAACTTTTTCACTCTCCACTTTCACTTTCATCAAGAGGCTCTTTAATTGATGATTTTTTGAGATGATTGAATGGCATCACTGATCGATGGACATGAGATTGAATAAGCTCCAGAAGTTGATGATGGACAGGGAAGCCTGGCATGATGCAGTCTTTGGGGTCGCAGAGTCGGACACGACTAAACAACTGAACGACTGAACTGAACTGATATATATGGAGTTTTTTCATAATTTCTCTACATATAATTATTTGTATAATACAGGGTTCTCAGATGGCACTAGTGGTAAAGGAATGTAAGAGACCCAGGAGACTTGGGTTCGACCCCTGTGTTGGGAAGATCTCCTGGAAGTGGACATGGCAACCTACTTCAGTATTCTTGCCAGATTAATCCCATGTTCAGAGAAGCCTGTGTTGCAAAGAGTTGGACATGACTGAAGTGATTGAGTATGCATACACACACACACATACACACACACACCAATTCTATATTTAAGAAGCGAGGATACCCAACACCCTTTGAGAAAATACCTTCTCATCGACTGTATGGATCATAGAAATTCAAGAAGCAGGCCTCACTGTAGTTCTCAAGAATTTCCTTTTTAAAGCTGAAGTCATCTCTTTATGAAGCATCAGGAGAGATCTGCCCCTTACCTAGTGCCTGGGTTAAATGAAATATTCAGTGAACATTTGTTGAGTAAATTAATAAACTTGAAATTGACTACACAATTGAATAAGAAGTCAAATCAGTAAGTGTCAGAGTTTCCACCCACTGTCTTTCTGGAAACACAACATGGAATTTGAAAGAGGCAGTCAGTTTGGGCTTTACCACACTGCCTTGTCCAAAGGTTTACAAAGCTAAGTGTTAAACTAGTCTCATAAAGCAGATGTTTTAATAATAACATTAGATTGTTTTCAGGCATTGAAAATTTTGACACTTTGAAGAAATAAAAATGTTGCTGTATAACAAGCTATTTCCAAAATGTTGATTAACTTAAATCAGTATATAAGATATCTAACCATTCTTGCCCTTGAATTTTTATGTGATAGACAAAATTAGTTATTTCTAAGAACTTTAGATGTTTAAAACAGTGATTTAGTGGGCCTCATTATACTCCGGTTTTTCCATATATCTCCTCCCTTCCATTCAAATCTAGTATCAATATGCATCTTTTTATTTGGGAATGTGTCTTTTGTGTATGTCAGAATCACCTGGAGGACTCACTAAATACTGACTGTTGGTTTATATTATCATATGTGAAACAGAACACCATTCCAGGTTCGATGCATGAGACAAATGCTCAGGGCTGGGACAATGGGATGACCTGAAGGGATGGGATGGGGAGGGAGGTGGGAGGGAGGTTCAGGATGGGGAACACATGTAAATCCATGGCTGATTCATGTCAGTGTATGGCAAAAACCACCACAATATTGTAAAATAATTAGCCCCCAACTAAAATAAATAAATTTATTGTAAAAAAATAAAAAATTAAAAAAATTAAAAAAAATACTGACTGTTGGGACCCAGTGCTAAGAGTCTCTAATTTAATATTTCTCTGGTAGGGCTTGTTAATCTGCATATCTAACAAGGTCCCAGGTGAACTAATAAGTTCCCTGGTCAAGGGACCACACCTTGAAAATTATTGCTTAAGGCCTGTTGCTATAATTTGATAAATTTTAAAATAATTATTTAATCTTATAAGGGATAGATGAAGGAAAGAGAGTCCTTTTAGTCCTCCCAACTATAAGAGATAGATGGAGGAAAGAAAAAAATACATATTTTTAATTTATGTAAAGATATATCAGTAATGACAAATAACATTGTCCTTTTTAAATTAAAAAAAAAGTTATACAGTTTTTCAAGGAGAAACTCCATTGACAGTTACTACAAAATATTGGCTACTTTCCCATGCTGTATGATACATCCCTTTAGCTTATACATTCCAGAGTTTGAACCTCCCACTCCTCCACCCCTGTGGATCCTCTCTTACATTCCCCATTGGTAACCACTAGTTTTTTTTCTATATTTGTTTTATTTGTTTGAAGATTATTCTCCACGAGTAAATATGTATCAAATCCAAGTATCTTTTGTACTAATGAATGTCAAAACATTGTACTCTGAATATGGTATTCTAAAAAATCCCTTTGGCTAGATCATTTGTTACATTATTAGCAATACACAGTTTATTTATTCACTCATGCAATAAACACTTATTAGATTTCTGCTGCATATCAGGAAGTTAAATATCTATGATATACAAGTCTAAGAATTATAAATTTCCTTGAACATATTATCAAACAAAGATGGAACCAAGTAATTTCAAGCCAATTTGAGGAAAATATTATGATAAAAGTAAAATGAAAATCATCAGAGATTTTTATTACATTTTTTTCCTATGGCTTATTTTTATTTCAGGATACAAATGTAACATTTGATTAAGTTGCAGATTGAGAAGTTGTACCTGGACTTTTTGGCTTTAGAACTAAACACATAGTTTTTATATTTTTTGAACTACTACACAAAGACCTCATAATCTTTCCATTTGCAGAAGCAAGTCTGAGGGGTTATATGATCACAAACAACCCTGCCAAAATAATTCAAATGGATAATTTTTTTAAAAATATAATTTTATTTGCTTATTTGTTTTTGACTATGCTGGGTCTTTGTGCTGCACAGGCTTTTCTCTAGTGGCAGAGAGTGGGGGTTACTCTCTAGTTGTGGTGCATGGGCTTCTCGTTGTGGTGACTTCTCTTGTTGCAGAGCATGGGCTCTAGGGCTCTTGGTCTTCAATAGTTGTGGCTTGGGCTCTGGTGGATTCTAGAGCACAGTCTCAATAGTTGTGGTGCACCGGCCTAATTGCTCTTTGGCACGTGGAATCTTCTTGGATCGGGGATTGAACCTGGGTCTCCTTCATTGGAAGGACTGATGAAGCTGAAGCTACATTATTTTGGCCACATGACATGAAGAGCCAGCTCATTAGAAAAGACCTTGATTCTGGGAAAGACTGAAGGCAGGAGGAGAAGGGGACGACCGAGGATGAGACGGTTGGATGGCATCACCAACTCAATGGACATGAATTTGAGCAAGCTCTGGGAGATGGTGAGGACAGGGAAGCCTGGGGTACTGCAGTCCATGGGGCCGCAAAGATTTGGATACAGCTGAGTGACTGAAGTGAACTGAACTGATAACAATCTATACGAGGAATATGCAGAAATGGTAATCCTGTAAACAGAAGAGACAGAGGTACTGAGATCATGGTATGATATTCTGATCAATTGATCAAATGTCAAATGGTAATTTTCTGTTACCATACGACGCATTTAAACAATATACATTTTAAAGCTATTAATGTTCAAGATGCAAAAATTCTCCAAATAACCCTTTAATTCAAAATTTTCTTGCCAAATTTTACTAATTAAATTTTAGGAGTTCTTTGTGAAAAATTGTATCTTGAAATTTCAATTAGAATTTTTAAATTTAGATCTTAACTTACAAAAAAATACTCTAACCATATTAAGACTCCCGTATATAAACAAGATATATATTCCTATTTTAAGCGTTTTTTATCATATGTATGCAGAAAATTTTATACTTTATATTTTGCTGCTATTCTTGTTCTCAGATAATTCTCCGTGGAGACCTTGGGTTGCTGGACATCTTTTGAGGAGATGCTGCTGATGGTGATTGCAGCCATGAAATTAAAAGATGCTTACTCCTTGGAAGGAAGGTTATGACCAACCTAGATAGCACATTTAAAAGCAGAGACATTACTTTGCCAACAAAGGTCCGTCTAGTCAAGGCTATGGTTTTTCCAGTGGTCATGTATGGATATGAGAGTTGGATGGTGAAGAAAGCTCAGTGCCGAAGGGTTGATGCTTTTGAACTGTGGTGTTGGAGAAGACTCTTGAGAGTCCCTTGGACTGCAAGATGATCCAACCAGTCCATCCTAAAGGAGATCAGTCCTGGTTATTCATTGGAAGGACTGATGTTGAAGCTGAAACTCCAATACTTTTGCCACCTCATGCAAAGAGTTGACTCATTGGAAAAGACCCTGATGCTGGCAAGGATTGGGGGCAGGAGGAGAAGGGGACGACAGAGGATGAGATGGTTGGATAGCATCACCGACTCGATGGACATGGGTTTGGGTAGACTCCGGGAGTTAGTGATGGACAGGGAGGCCTGGCGTGCTGCGATTCATGAGGTCACAAAGAGTCGGACACAACTGAGCGACTGAACTGAACTGAACTGATTACAACTTTTTTTGACAGGCTATCTTTTCAAAGTTATTTGTATAACTGATAGTAGATAGAGATCTTGTCTCCCTTTAGGGAAGAAGCTATATTTGCTTGCTTTCCAGGAAAATAAACATATCACCCTATTTTGGAACAAGATTTTGAAGAATTGCTAGAAACCCCTATAAGACTGAGGATTCCTCATTTAGTTATGCAAGCAAGGCTTAGTTTAGCAAGACAAGGGAAATTAACTTGACCTGGGTCACTTCTTGCTTATGCCTCTGGAAACATAGGCAAAACTTAAACCTTTCCAAAAATTGATATAAGGTAACTGCTAATCAAGTCCCTATCAGTTAAGAAAGTTCTAATGTTGTAAAACTGTTAACCAATTCCCTATCATTTAAGAAAATTCTAGTATTGTAACCAATCATGATGAAAAGTAAGCAATCACTGCCTCCTCACTAATATAGTCTGCTTTACAACAATGCAGTTGGCCCTGCATATCTGAGGGTTCAACATTGGACTCAACCAACCAAGCATGAAAAATATTTGGTAAAAAAAATATCAGGAAGTTCCAAAAAGCAATTTCCTGCAGCCCAGCAACTATTATATGGCATTTACATTGTATTTACAGCTATTTACGTAGCATTTGTATTGTATTAAATATTATAAGTAATCTAGAATTGACTTACAGTTTATGGAAAAATGTGGGTATATTATAGGCAAAAATTACACCATTTTATATAAGGGAATCTAATATTCAAGGGAAGTCCCAAGTGAGGCTTCAACAGTACGTGAATCAAGAACTTCCAGATGTTCAAGCTGGATTTAGAAAAGGCAGAGGAACCAGAGATCAAACTGCCAACATCCATTGGATCATCAAAAAAGCAAAAGAATTCCAGAAAAACTATCTACTTCTACTTTATTGACTACACCAAAGTCTTTGACTGCGTGGATCACCACAAACTGTGGAAAATTCTTAAAGTGATGGGAATAACAGACCATGCCTCCTGAGAAATCTGCATGCAGGTCAAGAAGCAACAGTTAGAAGTGGACACGGAACAACAGACTGGATCCAAATTGGGAAAGGAGTATGTCAAAGGTGTATATTGTCCCCCTGCTTATTTAACTTATATGCAGAGTAAATCATGCAAAGTGCCAGACTGGGTGAAGCACAAGCTGGAATCAAGATTGCTGGGAGAAATATCAATAACCTCAAATATGCAGATGACACCACCCTTATGGCAGAAAGCAAAGAGGAACTAAAGAGCCTCTTGATGAAAGTGAAAGAGGAGACTGAAGAAGTTGGCTTAAAACTCAACATTCCAAAAACTAAGATCATTACATCCAGTCCCATCACTTCACGGAAAATAGATGGGGAAGCAATGGAAACAGTGACAGAGTTTTTTTTCTTGGACTCTAAAATCACTGCAGATGGTGACTGATGCCATGAAATTAAAAGACACTTGCTCCTTGGAAGAAAAGCTATTTCCAACCTAGACAGCATATTAAAAAGCAGAGACTTTTTTCTGCTAACAAAGATCCATCTAGTCAAGGCTATGGTGTTTCTAGTAGTCATGTATGTATGTGAGAGTTGGACCATAAAGAAAGCTGAGTGCCGAAGAATTGATGCTCTTGAACTGTAGGGTTGGAGAAGACTTTTGAGAGTCCCTGGGACTGCAAGGAGATCCAACCAGTCCATCCTAAAGGAAATCAGTCTTGAATATTCATTGGAAGGACTGATGCTGAAGCTGAAGCTCCAATACTTTGGCCACCTGAGGCGAAGATGTGGCTCATTGGAAAAGACCCTGGTGCTGGGAAAGATTGAGGGCAGCAGGAAAAGTGGACAACAGAGGATGAGATGGTTGGATGGCATCATAGACTCGATGGGCATGAGTTTGAGCAAACTCTGGGAATTGGTGGTGGACAGGGAAGCCTGGTGTGCTGCAGTCCATGGGGTCACAAAGAGTTAGACATGGCTGAGTGGCTGAACTGAACTGAACTGAGCATTCAAGGATTTTGTTGCCTGAGTAGGGGTCATGGAACCAGTCTCCCATAGATAGGGAGGGACAACTCTATACCCCTGAGCTTTCCCCCATAATTTGGTTTGAGTGTTCCTGCTTCATGAACTTTTTGTTGTTGTTGTTGTTGTGTGCATAATAAACTTTTACTGATTACTTAAAACACTCACACACACAAATTAAAAAAAAAATACACAACAAATGAACAAAAAAAATGAAATGAGTTTTCCTCACTTTGGCTTCCTCAGCTGTAAGACTCAAACCCGGTTTGAGTGCAGCAAGTATCTGGGACACTCTCCAACATACTTATGGGATTTGGGAGGTAAGATGAATTGATGCAAACATGGAACTCTTGCCGCATGCTATTCCATAATAGGTTGTGTGTTTCTGACCAGGAGTATCTTGTCTTCTACCAGAATCCATGGAACTGTTGCAAGCTTGTTAAAATCTCAGAACCCACACAGTTCCTAACATGAATCTCTAGAATAATGATTTCATTTTCATAAAATGGTAATTTTGTACCAATGTTCTGGCAAGTTTTTTTTTCATGATTTGCTTCATTTATGTACTCAATGTTGATTGTCCATGTTGACCATCATTCTCATGTCTTATTTTCTGTACTTTGAAGTGTGTTTTCCTGACCACTTGCCCAGTCCCCATCTCTTTGAGAGAGAAAAGCTTCATCTAAATTATTTCATCTGATTGAGGACTGTCATTTATAACTATTGCTACTTCTGTCTTGGGTATTCCTTTGGAAAAGGTGTATGAATTCATTACATATTCTACTGTATTGTCAATAGATTATAAGATAAAGTCAAGCATGTATCTGCTGAAACTTTTTAAGTTGACTTGTCTTTGTACTTAGAAATATCTCTTAATAGTAGGCTTCGCTGGTGGCTCAGATGGTAAAGACTCTCCTGCAATGCAGGATCCCTAGGTTGGGAAGATCCGCTGGAGAAGGAAATGGCAACCCACTCCAGTAACTTTGCCTGGAGAATTCCATGGACTGAGGTACCTGGCAGGCTACAGTTCATGGGGTCGCAAAGAGTCAGGCATGACTGAGCGACTATCACTTACTGTATTTTTACTGTGAGTGGTCTTATGTGTTTATTTTCCTTGTAATCTTCCTTACTTATTCATCAAGATCATCATTTGTCTTTTCACCCAAACTTTCATTTTTACAATTGAGAGTTGGCCCTATCCATACGGCTTGTTGTAATCATGTTTAATGCATCCATTTTTCATTGTATTCTATTAAAATTTACTAAATATATTCACTAGTATCTTAATTTTATACTTGATCTTTTAATACATGCTTTTTAGTGGTGTTCTCTAATTTTGTTCCTTCAGTACTGTATTATGTAGTAGTTATGTATTATGTATTAAGTAGTTCTTAGGATACTTATGTTGAATATTAAATTGCCCTTCAATAAGTTATATATAATCAGAGCACTTTGATATGATGTGCTAACTTCCCTTGTCCCTGCCCTATTTGCATTTCTGAAACAACAATTTTCGTTTTCTTTTTTGCAATTGTATCTGAAGCTTGCTGTGCATAATTATAATTTTTAGTGCTTCATCTAATGTGAATTTTCTTTATAGAACTTTATCTTTTCCCATTACTCTGATTCATTCATTCATTCATTTTATATATATATACACACACACACACATATACGTATATATATATGTATATATATATATACATATGCATATATATGTGGCTTCCCTGGTGGATCAAACAGTAAAGACTCCACCTGCAATACAGGAGACCTGAGTTCAGTACCTGGGTTGGGAAGATTCCCTGACAAAGAGAATGGCTATTCACTCCAGTATTCTTGTCTGGAGAATTCAATGAATAGAGGAGCCTGGTGGGCTATAGTCCAAGGGGTCGCAAAGGGTTGGACACGACTGAGCGACTAGCACTTTCTCTTTCATACATATATGTACCAGTGAATGCCCTACGTGCTGTTGCTTCAGTCGTGTCGGACCTATAAACTATATGCCTTCAGGCTCCTCTGTCCACGGGATTCTCCAGGCAAGAATACTGGAGTGGGTTGCCATGCCCTCCTCCAGAGGATCTTCCCAGACCCAGGGATCGAACCCATGTCTCCAGCAACTCCTGCATTGCAAGTGGATTCTTTACTGCTGAGCCACCGAGGAAGCCCCCTGTGTGTGTGTGTGTGTGTGTTTGTATTGAACATTTGTCAAGCATCAAGTACTGTATTAACTGCTAAACATAAAATGGTGAATAAAACACACGGTCTCTGAACTCAGGGTGTATGTGCTCAGAGAAGTGCAAAAAAATTGCAATAGTTAAATAGTCATATAAATATATAATTGAACATAATGTAAGAGATGTAAATGTAAAAGGATAGAAAACACTGCTCTAGTTCAGGTGATCAAGGAAGTCTCCCACAAGAAACTGACTGCTTATGATCTAAACTCAAGAAAATGTGGGAGGAAAAATTTCCTGCAGAGTTAATGCATATCCAATGATATTAGGTGGAAGAGAGGATGTCCTGTTTACAGAACTTAAAGAATGTGTTTGAGGCACAAAGGAGTGGAAAGGGGCATGAGAGGAATTTCAGTACATTAATGTGACTATGACATTAAGGTCATCATAGACTAAGTTTTTGTGCTTTTATTTCTAAGACCACTGAGAAGCTGTCTTAAATAAGGATTGACCTATTAACACATGCATTTCAAAAGGCATTTGAAGAAAAGAAGGTTAAAATAAGAAAGGAGTTGAGGATATCAAGAAGCTTCTGCAGTGGTCAAGTGTTTAGAGAAAAACAGTAGAATAGAAAATATTATGAAATATTTAGTAGTCAAATTTCACATCACTGATAATGTGCCTTCAGATGTATGAATTAATGTCATTCCATTGGGAAATGCTACTAGTTTCCTCTCTGTCTCTTTATACACCTATGGTCAGATAGGTATCTTATCAGTCAGTCAGTTAGTCACTCAGTCATGTCCGACTCTTTGTGACCCCATGGATTGCAGCACACTGGGCTTCCCTGTCCATCATCAACTCCTGGAGTTTACTCAAACTCATGTCCATCAAGTCTGTGATGTCATCCAACCATCTCATCCTCTGTCAGCCCCTTCTCCTCCCACCTTCAATCTTTTTCAGCATCAGGGTCTTTTCCAATGAGTCAGTTCTTCACATCAGGTGGTTAGAGTATTGGAGTCTCAGCTTCGGAATCAGTCCTTCCAAGGAATATTCAGGACTGATTTCCTTTAGGATGGACTGGTTGGATCTCCTTGCAGTCCAAGGGACTTTCAAGAGTCTTCTCCAACACCACAGTTCAAAAACATCAATTCAGTGCTCAGCTTTCTTTTAAGTCCAACTCTCACATCCATACATGACCACTGAAAAAACCATAGCTTTGACTAGATGGACCTTTGTTGGCAAAGATATCGTATACTTGTTTTCTTTTCTTTGAACAAATGCCTTTTTTAGTGAAGACAGAAAAACTGTGAGAAGAACACAAAGACACAGGATTCAGACTTCTCCTACAGGAATATCTGCACAACAGAGTTAGGATTGCCTAGCTTTTTATTTATGTTTATTTATTCACTTTTTCCCAAATGATGGGACTTAGACTCAGGGGTAGAGATGACTAAGGTATGAAATATATTTCTATATTTTGTAAAATATTTGTTTAATGAGGTAAATCTGTGGATGCCATGAAAGAAAGTTTAGGCAAGCTTAGGTAATGATAAGCTTAGCTTATCATTGTCTCAATTTAGCTTTATCTATTTGTCAGAGTTCTTCAAAATTCTCACAGTAATTTTTATGTAACTTTGCTTTTAACAAGGCTTTGTAGATATTTATATTTGTGTTTATTTGGTTTTGGTGTCACTTTTGTCCTCACAGATATTATAGAAAGAAGTTGGAAGAGAAAATGTAGGCTGCTGATAAAACCAATTTTATTTTAAATTAGAACTTCTAGCATTCAATTTAATTGGGATTGGGTTAAGCCTATATTTGAAGAGCTTTGAGACCTTCATAAATCATTTAGTTCCGTCCCTTTGCCTTCAGACAATTGAGTGCCTGAAACTAATGGAATAATATTCAATCTTGTCCTTTAACTACGCAAAACTAAGAAAAACAAGGAACAATAGGCAAGTTCACTTAATTACAGTTATTAACTATTTGTAAGTTTGATTGTGTAATCTCCAGAGACTGCTGACTCCATGCATATTTTCTTCACCATAAGATTGGTTGACCGACTCACTGTGATTAATTTATAGTGATACAAGTATTATCAATGCTCCCCCACCACCACCAATAAAAAGCTCAGTAGTTTTAATAGAATTCATACATATATTATCAAATATTTGCATTGTGTTGTGAGTTATATATTATTTGTAGAAAAATCATTCATCAGTTCATTTAATGGAACAGTCAATATACCAAGTTTTATAATGACTGAGTGATTGTTAGATACTAAGCACCTTTCGAGTACTCAGTCTACCTCTGAACAAAACAAACACAAGCCCTGCCACCAGGTATGTTTCCACTGCAAATAACTGTTGGAATTCTCCTGGAGGACAAGCACCTCAGATGTATTTCACCTGTAGGACAAGGAACTGGGATAGGTAAACCTGAATTCTCATTAGACATCAATGTATATTGTCCCCAGAGGGTGTTACATTTTCAGTGTTCCTGGTTTCTGAGGATATAGGTATAACAGGCTCAGCTGACACAGGACTATTTTAGGAAAACAGATGCATATGCTAGCAGTTAGAAACTGAACTGATGTGCCCTCACAATGGCATAATTTGAGGGAAAATGGTTAAGAACCAATAGAATATTCTACAGTCCACCTCTGTACAGCACAAAGCAATGTATGCTTATGTTCATGCCATCCTGTCACTGAATTTTCAAGGTGGTATCTAGTCGCAATTGCTTTTAAACAAAATGTCAAATTCAGAATTAGTGAGATAATGCAATCCCTGGTACTGCATATAGTCCTGAGGACAGTTACTTACTAAATATTTGTGTTCCCAGCTCCTAATTTCATATGGTAAAATCTTAACCCCTGAATATTCAAAGGTCAGATAAAAGAAAAATGTTATAGAAATGTCCTTCATAAATATGAGTTGGAAGCTTTAGTCCTCCTATTAAGCAGGTAGTGGACTAATTTTGGAATGAGATGCTGGGAAATTAAATGGGTATACGGTTGTCTCTAAAACTCTTGAAGTAGATAAAATATATGGCTGTTTCATTTTAGCCTCAGTGGTTGTATCAGGGATTCCTGAGTCCTTGGAGACCCCCCTGAGAGAAGTAAAGGTCCAAAAACTCAAAATACTATGGAAAGCTGAGAGCTGGAGTGAGAAGGAAAAGGTCTGGCAGAAGTGAACAGTGAAAAGGAGGAGGTAGAGATTTTGAAGGAGAGCATTATTCAAGGGAACTGAAAGAAAATCAAAGATGGTAAAAGGAGGGAAAAGGATCAGGTGTGATGGGAAGGGAGAGGTCTTAGAGAAGCCATTTAGGGGAAAACTTAAGTCCCCACTCCAGAAGAACAGTGAAATTCCAAATTATTCATAGTCAAATCATGCCAACAAGGAGGGAAGCAGATGGAGTTATCACTATAGTGACAGCGCAGTAGGTCAACAGGAGTCTTCAGAGGAGGAAAGTCAGAAGAGTGAGAATTTACAGTGGGGAAGGGAGGCATCAGAATAATAGCAACAAAGAGAAAATCCTAAAAAAATATCCACAAAGGAGAATAATCCAAACAAAGTCTCTACAAAGAAAGTACTCTAAATCCCAAAGAAATAGAGTTCGGTCAGAAGAGATCTCAATTAAAAATTTCCCATGATCAAAACCAACGGTAATGTTGAAATAAAGAAGTCCAAGACTCTAGCTCAGCCTCAAGTGTTTAGTCAAAACCCTAAGACAGTTATGCTACTGTGCTTCACGTGGACTACCAGTATAGCACTAGATCAGGAGTACTACTCATAATTGATAAAATCCCAATAGATCTTAATAGGCCTAATAAACCACAAACTTAGATGGAACTGGCAAACTTTAATTAGTATATCCATGCATATAATGTAGATTTATTTTATTATGTTTTCTTGCATTGCCTTTACATCATTACCATATTCGTATTTGATACATTTGAGAACCAGCCAAATATTATGCCTAAAAATAATGATCGAGGCACAGTTAGCTCTACTTTTCTTTAGTTTTGACAGCTCTTTCCTCATCAACTATTAAATAAATATCTTGATTTAATGGTACACAATTTCGCAATTCTCTGCATCTTTCTTACAAGTAATATTTCTCTAAAGAATGTAAACAGTGATAACTACAATCAACAATATATTCTTAAAAGTCTGTTTTGTCACTTGAAGCTGAATGCTTCAAATTATCTTTGGGGATATTTGATGGGAAGAAATTTTAAACAGAAAATTGTCCATGTAAAGCAATAATTATATTAATAAGAAAATATTTTCATTGCAGTTCAATATTATGACTTTTCCTTAAGGTGACTCTTTTTCTTTAAGGTAACTCTGTTTATTAAGGTGTTTTGTAAGTGTCATAGAATTGTCTAACTTGTGTCATGGTTGACATTAAGGGAAATGAGAATAATTTCTCACGTCAATAAATGTCCTAGATGTAAACTATTGGTTGTTGTTCATTTGCTCAGTGGTGTCTGACTCTTTGCAACCTCATGGACTGCAGGAGTCCTGTCCTTCACCATTTCCCAGAGTTTGCTCAAAATCATGTCAATTGAGTTGGTGATGCCATCCAACCATCTCATTCTCTGTTGTCCCCTTCTCTTCCTCGCTTTCCCAGCATCAGGGTCTTTTCAAATGAGTCAGCTCTTCACATCAGTTGGCCAAAGTACTGGAGCTTCAGCTACACCATCAGTCCTTCCAATGAATATTCAGGACTGATTTTCTTTAGGATTCACTGGTTTGATATCCTTGCTGTCCAAGGGACTCTGAAAAGTGTTTTCCAACACCACAGTTCAAAAGCAACAATTCTTCTTCAGTGCTCAGCTTTCTTTCTTGTTCAACTCTCACATCCATACATGACTTCTGGAAAAACCATAGCTTTGACTAGACGGACCTTTGTAGGCAAAGTAATGTCTTTGCTTTTTAATATGCTTTCTAGGTTTCTCATAACTTTTCTTCCAAGGAGCGAATGTCTTTTAATTTCATAGCTGCAGTCAACATCAGCAGTGATTTTGGAGCCCAAGAAAGTCTGTCAGTCTTTCCATCGTTTCTCCATCTATTTGCCATGAAGTGATGAAACAGGTTGCCATAATCTTAGTTCATTGAAGGTTGAATTTTAAGCCAGCTTCTTCACTCTCTTCTTTCACCTTCATCAAGATGCTCTTTAGTTTTTCTTCACTTTCTGCCATAAGGGTGGTGTCATGTGCATATCTGAGGTTGTTGATATTTCTCTAAGCAATCTTGATGCCAGGTTGTGATACATCCAGCCAGCATTTAGCAGGATATACTCTGCATATACGTTAAATAAATAGGGTGAAAATATACAGCCTTGATGTATTCCTTTCCCAGTTTGGAACCAGTCCATTGTTTCATGTCTGGTTCTAATTGTTGCTTCTTGAACTGGATATAGATTTCTCAGGAGGCAGGTAAGGTGGTCTGGTAAATCGCTCGGCGGTGTCTGACTCTTTGCCACCCCATGAACTGTAGCACACCATGCTTCCCTGTCCCTCACCATCTCCCAGACTTTGCTCAAATGCATGTGCATTGAGTCAATGATGCTATCCAATCCTCTCTTTAAGAATTTTCCACAGTTTGTTGTGATCCACACAGTCAAAGACTTTAGCGTAGTCAATGAAGTAGAAGTCGATGTCTTCCTGAAATTCTCTAGCTTTTTCTATGATCCAACAGATGTTGGCAATTTGACCTTTGGTTCTTCTGCCTTTTCTAAATACAGCTTGAACATCTGAAAGATTTTCGTTCACTACTGTTGAAGCCTAGCTTAAAGGATTTTGAGCATTACTTTGCTATCATGTTAAATGAGTGCAATTGTGCAAGAGTTTGAATATTCTTTGACATTTCCTTTCTTTGGGATTGGAATGACAACTGACATTTTTCAGTCCTATGGCCACTGCTGAGTTTTCCAAATTTTCTGGTGTGTTGAGTGCAGCACTTTCACAGCATCGTCTTTTAAGATTTGAAATAGCTCAGCTGGAAATTCATCACCTCCACTAGCTTTGTTCACAGTGATGCTTCTGAAGGCCCACTTTACTTCATATTCCAGGATGTCTGGCTCTAAGTGAGTGTTCACACCATCATGGTTATCTGAGTCATTAAGATCTTTTTTGTATAGTTCTTCTGTGTATTCTTTCCACCTCCTCTTAATATCTTCTGCTTCTGTTAAGTCCATACCATTTCTGTCCTTTATTGTGCCTATCTTTGAATGAAATATTCCCTTGGTATCTCTAATTTTCTTGAAGTGATCTCTAGTCTTTCCTATTCTATTGTTTTCCTCTATTTCTTTGCACTGATCACTGAGGAAGGCTTTCTTATCTCTCCTTGCTATTCTTTGGAACTCTGCATTCAAATGGGTATATCTTTCCTTTTCTCCTTTGCTTTTCGCTTCTCTTCTTTTCTCAGCTATTTGTAAGGTCTCCTCAGACAACCATTTTGCCTTTTTGGATTTCTTGTTCTTTGGGATGGGTTTGATCACCATCTCCTATACAACGTTATGAGCCTCTGTCCATAGTTCTTCAGGCACTCTGTGCATCAGATCTAATCCCTTGAATCTGTTTGTCAGTTTTATTGTATAATCATAAGGGATTTGTTTTAGGTCATACTTGAATGGCATAGTGGCCATAATTCAATAACTAAATTATTTAATTATTATTTTAATATGCAAAATATATAAGAATCCCTCCAAACTATAGGATATTTTTTAAACAATTTGAATGTTCTTCTTTAGATCATATACAGTTGCAGACCATTTCCTGCAAATATTAGACAAGGATTTTAGTTTTTTGGTATGTCAAAATTTTTTTTAAATGATGGAACAAATGATGATTCAAGGATAACTATGACAAAACTATTAAATCTCTTTTTGTAAAGTACCTATAGCTATTTGAGTTTATGTTGATGATCTTTGAACCTCATTCTGCTTTCTGATCCAGGGCTTCATCCACTTTATTTATCTCTTTTATTTGACTGCACCTAGTTAGTTCCATGAATTTCTACTGTTTTACTTTTAAACAGTCTTATGTAGTCATCACAGTGATCCCAAGATTAGCTACACAATCTGCTATCGTTGAAGAGCTTAATTTATCATTGCTACCATAATGAAACTAGCAAAACAGGAAAAGTTAAGGGTCTCCAAAGTGTTAAAGTACTTAGAAATCTTGCAAATTTTAACAATCTTGTCCTATATACTTGCAAACACTATTAAATTTCTTAGTTTTAATTTACTTATTATAAGTAAAACTCTTACTTTTATTTCAATATTTTGTAACATTACTGTATTGTTGATTGTCATCATTCAACCCTCTTTGCTGCAAGCAATTGCCTTTTCCTATGACTTTTTATCTGTTTAGTGAGACTATTAATCAAATAATAACAGAGCAATAGGTGCTATTTTTTTAAAGTTATTGGCAAATAATGGGCCAACTCTGAACACTGTGGTCTTCGTTCACCAGAAATGCACCATGTCTTGGTTATTTTCATGTCTTGGGTGTTCATGTTATTTCTTCCCTTCTATAGTTTTCTTAATTATGTTTGACAGTTGAAGCAATAATTTTAATGCCATCTGATATGATTATAAATGTATGTTGAATAAATATTTAAGAAAATTATTTGATAAATGGGGAGTATGAAAGGATGTATAGAGAGATACATTTTCTACACTTCACTGAAACTGGTGAAAAGACACTAGGAAACTCTGATAAGCTTTACATATATGCATGTATATAATATTATACATATTTACACATGTTTACATTATATTATATATATATGTATGTAAAAGATAATATTTATAATTATATAATTTATAAAAATTATGTATTACATTTATAATTATATGTGTCTATAATACTTAGCTCAAAGGCTTAAAATGCTATACAGATACAGTAAAAATTGGAATCAAGAAAAATAAAATTCTAAAAAACGTAATCTAAAAGCAGGCTGTAAAGTAAAAAAAAAATAAGAGAGAGAGAAACAGGAAAGTAGAATAAAAGGAAACAAAAATTGCAAAAAACAGACTTCAGGCCTAATATATTAATAATTGTATTAAATGTAATGCTCAAAAATATGTCAAATAAGACAGAGATTAGAATTGTAGATTAAACATTATCTGATGATATACTATCTACTAGAAACTCATTTCAAACATAATACTATAGACAACTGCAATTTAACATGGTAGAAAAATATTTATCATGCAAACAGTAATAAAAAGAAAACTGGAGTGGCTACATTAATATCAGGAAAAGTAAACACAAAAACTTGTTAATGACAGATAGACATTATAAAATGAATAAAGAGTCAATCCACCAAAAGTTATAGCAGTTCTAAAAATGTAAACAGCAAACAATAGAAGTCTTGTGGTGGCCTGTTTGCAAGCTGTAGGCCTGGAGAAATAGTGGTATACTTCTTTCTGAGTTCAAAGGCTCAAGAACCAGGGATGCTGATGGTTAAAATCTGACTCTCAGGATCAAAGAAAATGGAATGTCCCACCTCAAGCTTGCAGAAAGAAAGGAAAAAGAATTGATTTCCCTCTTTCCTCCAACTTTGTTCTAATCATTCCCTCAGTGGATGGGGTAATGGCAAAAACAATTTTCTTTACTGCGTCCACTAAGTCAAATGCTAGTCTCATCTGGAAACATCCTCATAGACACAGCCAGAAATAATGTTCAACCTGGTACCCCATGGCCTATCAAATTGACATATAAAATTAATCACCACTACCCCATTTTTAATACGTAACAGAAATTGGCTATCTGCGAAACCTTCCTCTTTTTTTCGTTATTAATATATGACTATTAAGGAAACTGAATTCACAGTTGAAATTTTTTTCAAACAAAATACTTTCTAGAGCCAGATGATTTTACTGAGAAATTTCTTAAATGATTAAAGGAGAATTAACACAAATTCTACACAGTTTGTTCCAAAAACTAGCTGAGGCGTGAACAGTCCTCAATTAATTTTATGCAACTAACATCACTATATTACAAAAACCTGACCAATACACTAGTAAAATAAATCTAAAGAACAATATCTTTCTTGAGTGTAAAAAGAAAATTCCTTAACACAATATTAGCAAAGAACGTTCCATGATATGTAAAGTAATTATATGTCATGTCAAACTGGGGATTTGATTCCAGGGATGAAAGGATGGTTTGTTACCCAAATATTAATTACATTCCACCACATAAAAAGACTAAAGAAAAAAGCATCTGATTATTTCAAGTGATGCAGAAAATCTATGAATCAAATCCAATGCCCATTCATGTAAAAACCCTTAGAAAAGTAGATATACAGGTACGCATCCTCAATTCAATGAAGAACATCTTCAAAAAGCCTTCTGCTAACATCATATTATGCAGTTAGACTGAATATTCTCCTCTCAATAACAGTAGCAAGGACATTTGTTCACTTTCACCCTTCTTTTCACCACAGTGCTGGAAGTTCTAGCCAATGCAATTAGGCAAAACAACAATAAAAAGGAAACAAAAGATAAGCAGAAGAGAAAAGATGAAATAAAATAGTTTCTATTTGCAGATGGCATTATTTTCCATGTAGAAAATGGCACAGGTCTACAACACTCCTAGAATTTATAATTGAGTTCAGTAAGTTCATTTGATAAGCATAAGCACATGTATCTATCACAAGATACACATACAAAGGGCTTCCCTGTTAGCTGGGTAAAGAATCCGCCTGCAATGTGGGAGACGTGGGTTCAATCCCTGGGTTGGGAATATCCCCTGGAGAAGGGAATGACTACCCATTCCTGTATTCTGGCCTGGAGAATTCCATGGACTGTGTAGTCCTTGGGGTCACAAAGACTTGGACATGACTGACTTTTACTTTCACACATACAAAAGGGCTTCCCAGGTGGCACGAGTGATAAAAAACCTGCCTGCCGATGCAGGAAACATAAGAAGTGTGGGTTTGAACCCTGGGTCAGAAAGATCCTCTGGAGGAGAGCCTGGCAACCCACTCCAGTCTTGCCTGGAGAATCCCATGGACAGAGGAGCCTTGCAGGCTACAGTCCATAGGGTCACAGAGTCGGACATGACTGAATTGACTTAGCGCGCACGCACACACATACAAAAATCAATTTATTTATAGTACTAGCAGTTGGCATAGTGAATACACATGTTAAAAGTATAATACTATTTACAATTACCTGGCTCAGCATTAAAGAATCTGCCTGCAACGCAGGAGACTCGTGTTTAATCCCTGGGTGGGAAAGATACCCACCGAGGAGGAAATGGCAACCCACTCCAGTATTCTTGCCTGGATGGGAGAACCTGACAGGTACAGTCCATGTGATCGCAAAAAGTCGGACATGACTGAGCAACTAACACTTTCATTTTCACTTTTCAAGGAAATACTTAGATATAAATTGAAGAAAAAACTATGTATGGAACTTGTTTGCTAGACATTTCAAATCACTTTAGAAAAAGGAATATAGAGGCAGGTGATTTTTATGGACAAAATATTTTAAAAGTTAAGATTAAAATATTTATATTATGACAAGATTGATCTTAACATAATATCTCAATAAGAGTACTCATTCAGTGGGAGAAATATTAATCTCATCAACAAATGGTGCTAAGACAACTAGATATATGTCTATGGATAATGGATGGATGGTGCTGCTGTTGCTAAGTCGCTTCAGTCGTGTCTGACTCTGTGCGACCCCATAGACGGCAGCCCACCAGGCTCCCCGTCCCTGGGATTCTCCAGGCAAGAACACTGGAGTGGGTTGCCATTTCCTTCTTCAACACATGAAAGTGAAAAGTGAAAGTGAAGTCGCTCAGTCGTGTCCCATTCTTAGAGACCCCATGGACTGCAGCCTACCAGGCTCCTCCGTCCATGGGATTTTCCAGGCAAGAGTACTGGAGTGGGTTGCTATTGCCTTCTCCGAATAGATGGATAGATAGAGATACTCACAAAAGAGTGAATAGATGAAAGTTCATACATTATCACCACAGCATTTATATATTAAAGAAAAATCGTTACTAATGTTTATGGAACCATTTGAATACATAATGGTATATTCAAACAGTAGAATACGAGGTACAGAACATTTTAATTGTTCTGTATGTGTATATATTGTATGTGTATACATTGAAGATTGTATGTGTTTATATGTGTGTATCTTTCCAAGTTATGTATTCAAGACGTCATGGAGACTAGGACATAGTGTTGAGAAAGAGGGAGAATTTAAATTTTAGCTTTCTATATTCCTGAATTTAAAAAATTAAATCCCATATATAATTTATTTTATTAATGAAATTCTAGTTAAAAAAATTAAGAATGTTTCCAACAAAACTCATTAATGTAGGTAATTGTTTTACATTCTCCCAAAGGAATACTTGCTTTCATAGACATTCATTTCTCTTGGTAGACTTTTCATGTTTTGAGACAAATTATTTGATATTCATTAAATAGAATTCTGGCCTTTTCAACAATCCTTAGTAGTGTACACACATGCTACCCATATGTTCTGCAAGATAAGTTGAATTACTGAAAGCTAGAGGACAATGAAAAAAATCTTATAATATCTAGACCAGGAAATTGTACATTCTTAGTAGTAGTTTGAGCTATGCTCAGCCATCTGTATAGTGAGAACACACAATCTATACAGCTTAAGTTGATTAGAGAACATCTATTACTGAGGGATGTTGTGTAATTCCTTTTGAATGTATTAATTGTTCAAATTTTATAATAATATAGTTTGATCTGGTAACACTACCAAAGGAACTATCTTTTTAAATTTTTGTTTTATTGAATGATTTACAATGTTGTGTTAATTTCTGCTATACAGCAAAGTGATTTAGTTATATACATACATACATACATACACATATATATATATATATATACACACACATTCTTTTTCATATTCTTTTCCACTATGGTTTATCACAGGGTATTGAATATAGTTTCCTGTGCTATACAGTAGGACTTTGTTGATTATCCATTCTATATATAATAGTTTGCAACTGCTGTTACCAAGCTTTCAATCTATCTCTCCCCCACTTTGGCAACTACAAGCCTGTTTTCTATGTCTGTAAGTCTGTTTCCATTTCATAAATAAGTTCATATGTGTCATAGTTTAGATTCCACATATAAGTGATATCATATGATATTTGTCTTTCTCTTTCTGACTTACCTCACTTAGTATGATAACCTCTAGGTCCATCCATGTTGTTGCAAATGGCATTAACTATTTCATTTTTTTTTGGCAGAGTAGTAAGGCACTATCTTTTTGAACCCTATGGAAAAATATTCAACTTATCATATTTTACATGACACAAACAGTAAATCATAGAAATAGTTGGCACCTTCTCATGGAAGTCTCAATGCCATTTCATTAACTGTGTAAACTCAGTAGCATGGAGAAGGTTTGTGATTACGGTCAACATTGTACTTGGAAAATACAATACACTGTTTGGCAGCATATGAAAAGGTTCTCAATTAATCCCATCTTTTAGTATCCACATCCTTGCACTATCACCTCCCCTATAATGAGGCTCACTGAATGACACATTTCTCACAAATAAAATATGGCAAAGGTGAGGGGAGGTTACTTCCAAGATTAAGCTATGGAAAACTGTCCTTCATCTTTCTGACTTTCTTTCACTCTTCTTAAACCATTTGTCCTATGGAGATTCTCATCTAGCAAGAAATGAAGAGAGGCCTCAGATCAGCAGTCACCAACCTTCTGAGGTCCTCAGCTCAGAAACCTATGAGAAATTGAACCCTGTCATACAACCGTGTGACAGATTCATAAGATGACTGCAGTCCTGGCTGAGCCACCTTGATTGCAGCCTTGTGAAATATTCAGAACCAGAAGACACAGCAGTCCATGCCTGGATCCCTAATCAATATAAACTATGATTTAATAAGCTAATAAGTTTGGGGGAGATTTCTGTGAAGTAACTGAAAACTGATACTATTTTGGAAATTAACTTCAAAGGATTTAATTTAAAAAAACTTACCTAAACATTGGAGACAAAAATCTTTATTTTTTTGGGCTCCAAAATCACTGCTAATGGTGATTGCAGCCATGAAATTAAAAGACACTTACTCCTTGGAAGGAAGGTTATGACCAACCTAGATAGCATGTTTAAAAGCAGACACATTACTTTGCCAACAAAGGTCTGTCTAGTCAAGGCTATGTTTTTTCCAGTAGTCATGTATGGATGTGAGAGTTGGACTATAAAGAAAGCTGAGCACAGAAGAATTGATGCTTTTGAACTGTGGTGTTGGAGAAGACTCTTGAGAGTCTCTTGGACTGCAAGAAGATCCAACCAGTCCATCCTAAAGGAGATCAGTCCTGAGTGTTCATTGGAAGGACTGATGTTGAAGCTGAAACTCCAATACTTTGGCCACCTCATGCGAAGAGTTGACTCATTGGAAAAGACCCTGATGCTGGAAAGGATTGGGGGCAGGAGGAGAAGGGGACGACAGAGGATGAGATGGCTGGATGGCATCACCGACTCGATGGACATGGGTTTGGGTAGACTCTGGGAGCTGGTGATGGACAGGGAGGCCTGGCGTGCTGCGGTTCATGGGGTCGCAAAGAGTCAGACACGACTGTGCGACTGAACTGAACTGGAGACAAAAAACATTAGTATTCAAAACTTACTGGAAGATAGAATATCAATATAGCACTTAACAGAACCAATAATAGGAGTCATGAAGTTCCCATTGTTATCCATAGTGATTATGCAGTTTTGAAATTATTTGGTTCATTTCTGGATAGTTTATTTTTAGAAGAAGCTTGGGCAATCTGAAGTGCTTCCAGAAGGTACTAAGAATTTGAAATATGAGAAAACTGAAACCAAAGGGTAAAGCTTATGAGAGTTACAATTAGTGTATTTTGAAGTGAGATAAGGCAAACAGAGAAAGACAAAAACTAAGGCAGTAATCATATTGTCGTATAAAATTATATCAGATTAATATGTTGCATACCTTAAAATTATATAATGTTTGTATCAATTATATTAATAAAAATAAAGCAGGACATGTATAAATATAATTTTATTTAATATTTGTCATTTCATAGAACCTATCTTAAAACAATTAACAGGAAAACATATTATGGCTTCATATAAGGAAGATTTTTAAAGATTGACAATACTCCACTCAAAACCTTGATTATCTTATGCATATGTGAACTCTTGACTACAAATATTCTTCTGGAAGAAGTAGGATGAATATGCCTTACAGATAGTATAGAGATGGATACTATATTGAATTGGACATTTACCAGATATAATTTAAAGTTTCATATAACTATGATTAATATTTGCAAAGAGACCTGTCAAATTTCCATGGTAAATAAATGATTATCATTAAAGTTTACTAATTTTTATTTCAGGGCTTTAAATATTTAGACCATGCTTTTCCCCAGGGCTAATGGCATAGAACCAGAGACAATAATATTCCACGTAATTTCCCAGAGAAATGATTTTTCAATTCATGACATAAACTTAGATTTTAACTTTCAGTAACGAATGAATTATCCTGAAAATCTTTCTAGTAAAATCCATAGTAATAGTAATACTGGGGGGAAATGTATGAATGCAGTCAGCTTAACTGTGAAATAGACTTGTAAAACACTAAGGATTATCCCAAGACCAAAAAAATAAAATAAAAAATTGTTCGCAGTGCTACACTGGATCTGATATTACAATTTGCATATGTTTTACCCTGATCTAGAGGATTAGGGTTTTTTTTTAATTAATTAATTTATTTTAATTGGAGGCTAATTAATATACAGAGAAGCCTGGCTCCAGTATTCTTGCCTGGAGAATTCCATGCACAGAGAAGCCTGGTGGGCTGCAGATCGTGGGGTTGAAAAAAGTCAAACATGACTGAGAGACTAACACACACACACACAATTAATTTACAATATTGTGGTGGTTTTCACCATACATTGACATGAATCAGCCACGGGTGTACATGTGTCCCCCACCCCAAATCGTGCACCCCACCTCCCTCCCCATCCCAGCCCTCGAGGCTGTCCCATTGTACCTACTTTGAGTAGTCCTGTTTCAATGATTGAACTTGGATTGCTCATCTATTTCACACACAATAATACACATGTTTCAATGCCACTCTCTCAAATCATGCCACCCTATCCTTCTCCCACAGAGTCCAAAAGTCTGTTTTCTATATCTGTGTCTTTTTTGCTGTCTCACATATAGCGTCATCGTTACATTCTTTCTAAATTCCATATATATGCATTAAGGTACTGTATTGGTGTTTTTCTTTCTGACTTCACTCTGTGTAATAGGCTCCAGTTTCATCCACTTCATTAGAACTGATTCAAATGCAGTCTTTTTAATAGCTGAGTAATATTCTATTGTGTATATGTACCACAGCTTTCTTATCCATTCGTCTGCCAATGGACATCTAGGTTGCTTCCAGCTCCTAGCTATTGTAAACAGTGCTGTGATGAACATTGGGGAACACGTGTCTCTTTCAATTCTAGTTTCCTCAGTGTGGATGCCCTGCAGTGGGATTTCTGGGTCATATGGCAGTTCTATTTCCAGTATTTTAAGAAATCTCCAGACTGTTCTCCATAATGGCTGTACTAGCTTGCATTCCCATCAACAGTGTGAGAGGGTGCTCTTTTCTCCACACCCTCTCCAGCACTTATTGTTTGTAGACTTTATGATAGCAGCCATTCTGACCGGCATAAGATGGTACCTCATTGTGGTTTTGATTTGCATTTCTCTGATAATGAGTGATGTTGAGCATCTTTTCATGTGTTTGTTAGCCATCTGTATGTCTTCTTTGGAGAAACATCTGTTTAGTTCTTTGGCCCATTTTTTAATTTGGTCATTTATTTTTCTTGTATTGAGCTGTATGAGCTGCCTGTATATTTTTGAGATTAATTTTTGTCAGTTGCTTCAATTGCTATTGTTTTCTCCCATTCTGAAGGCTGTCTTTTCACCTTGCTTATAGTTCCTTCCATTTTGCAAAAGTTTAAGTTTAATTAGGTCCCACTTGTTTATTTTTGCTGTTATTTTCATTACTCTGGGAGGTGGGTCATAGAGGATCTTGCTGTGATTTATGTCAGAGAGTGTTTTGCCTATATTTTCCTCTAGAAGTTTTATAGTTTCTGGTCTCACATTTAGACCTTTAATCCATTTTGAGTTTGTTTTCATATATGGTGTTAGATAGTGTTCTAGTTTCATTCTTTTACAAGTGGTTGACCAGGTTTCCCAGCACCACTTGTTAAAGAGATTGTGTTTTCTCCATTGTATATTCTTGCCTCCTTTGTCAAAGATAAGGTGTCCATAGGTGTGTGGATTTATCTCTGGGCTTTCTATTTTGTTCCATTGATCTATATTTCTCTCTCTCTGTGCCAGTACAATACTGTCTTGATGACTGTAGCTTTGTAGTATAGTCTGAAGTCAGGCAGGTTGATTCCTCCAGATCCATTCTTCTTTCTCAAGATTGCTTTGGCTATTTGAGTTTTCTTGTATTTCCATACAAATTGTGAAATTATTTATTCCAGTTCTCTGAAAGATACTGTTGGTAGCTTGAAAGGGATTCCATTGAATCTATAGATTGCTTTGGGTAGTATAGTCATTTTCACTATATTGATTCTTCCAATCCATGAACATGGTGTATTTCTCAATTTATTTGTGTCATCTTTGATTTGTTTCATCAGTGTTTTATAGTTTTCCATATATAGGTCTTTTGCTTCTTTAGGTAGATTTATTCCTAAGTATTTTATTCTTTTTGTTGCAATGGTGAATTGTTTCCTTAATTTCTCTTTCTGCTTTCTCATTGTTAGTGTATCAGAATGCAAGGGATTTCTGTGTGTTAATTTTATATCCTGCAACTTTCCTATATTCATTGATTAGCTCTGGTACTTTTCTGGTGATGTCTTTAAGATTTTCTATGTAGAGGATCATGCCATCTGCAAACAGTGAGAGTTTTACTTCTTTTCCAATCTGTATTCCTTTTATTTCTTTTTCTTCTCTGATTGTTGTGGCTAAAATTCCAAAACTATGTTGAATAGTAATGGTGAGAGTGGGCACTCTTGTCTTCTTCCTGACTTTAGTGGAAATGCTTTCGATTTTTTACCATTGAGGATAATGTTTGCTGTGGGTTTATCATATATGGCTCTTATTATGTTGAGGTATGTTCCTTCTATGCCTGCTTTCTAGAGGGTTTTTATCATAAATGGATGTTGAATTTTGTCAAAGGCTTTTTCTACATCTATCGAGATAATCATATGGTTTTCATCTTTCAATTTGTTAATGTGGTGTATAACTTTGATTATATAACTTTGCAAATATAGAAGAATTCTTGCATCCCTGGGATAAAGCCCACTTGATCAGGATGTATGATCTTTTTAATATGTTGTTGGATTCTGTTTGTTAGAATTTTGTTGAGGATTTTTGCATCTATGTTCATCAGTGATATTGGCCTGTAGTTTTTGTGTGTGTGTGTGGCATCTTTGTCTGGTTTTGTTATTAGGGTGATGGTGGCCTCATAGAATGAGTTTGGAAGTTTACCTTCCTCTGCAATTTTCTGGAAAAGCCTTAGTAGGATAGATGTTAGCTCTTCTCTAAATTTTTGGTAGAATTCAGCTGTGCATCCGTCTCGTCTTGGTCTTTTGTGTGTTGGAAGATTTCAGATTATAGTTTCAATTTCTGTGCTTGTAATGGGTCTATTAAGATTTTCTATTTCTTCCTGGTTCAGTTTTGGAACGTTATACTTTTCTAAGAATGTGTATATTTCTTCCAAGTTGTCCATTTTGTTTGCATATAGTTGCTGATAGTAGTCTCTTATGATCTTTTGTATTTCTGTGTTGTCTGTTGTGATTTCTCCATTTTCATTTCTAATTTTGTTGATTTTCTTCTTCTCCCTTTTTTTTCCCTGATGAACATGTCTAATGGTTTGTCTATTTTATTTATCTTCTCAAAGAACCAACTTTTAGTTTTGTTGATTTTTGCTATAGTTTCCTTTGTTTCTTTTTCATTTATTTCTGCTCTAATATTTATCATTCCTTTAATTCTACTAACCCTGGGCTTCTTCATTTCTTCTTTTTCTAGTTGCTTTAGGTGTAAAGTTAGGTTATTTATTTGATTTTTCTCCTTTTTCTTGAGGTAGGCTTGTATCGCTATGATCCTTCCCCTTAGCACTGCTTTTACTGAATCCCATAGGTTTTGGGTTGATGTGCTTTCATTTTCATTCATTTCTATGCATATTTTGATTTCTTCTGTGATTTGTTGGTTATTAAGAAGTGTGTTGTTTAGCCTCCATATGTTTGCATTTTTAATAGTTTTTTTTTCCTGTAGTTGACATCTAATCTTACTGCATTGTGATCAGAAAAGATGCTTGAGATGATTTCAAAAGATGCTTGAGATAATATCAAAATCACAGGAAGGTGTGGTTAGCAGTTGGGAGCCTGCTAACAGTTTGGTGGAAGATGCAATCTCTGGGGCCGAGATTACAGCAGCCTCTTGCCTCCTGCTCTGGCTGTTGCAAGCCTGCCTCTCTACCTCCGGTGGCGGGGAGAGGCCTGTATGCAGCCAGCTAGCTCTCCTTTGGTATTTGCTCAATCCTTTGTTCTGTGCACAGGCCAGGCTGCATGCTCGAGCCTTTCATGGGAGAGTTCTCTCTCTCTTTGTTTTTTTTTGTTCTCTCTGTTGATCCTACAGTTTGGGTTGCTATCTCATGTTAGCTCCCTCAGATTGCCCTCAGGGCATTCAGGCGAAGTCCTTTCCCTAAGCACCAATTATGCAGCCTGTGCTTCCCTGTCCAGCCCCTTCTTGCTGGTGGCAGACATGAGCAACTGGACTACTTTTCTGCTGGCAGTTGCAGTTAGGCATGCTTATTCTGTGTGTGTGTGTGTGTGTGTGTGTGTGTGTGTGTGTGTGTGTGTGTGTGTATGTGTTTTCTCCCATTATGTTGTCCTCTGAGATTCCAAAACTCACCACAGACCTGCCTGTGAGAGGGTTTCCTACTGTTTGGAAACTTCTCTTTCACAACTCCCTCCCCAGGATGGGTCTCCATCCTTAACTCTTTTGTCTCTCTTTTGTCTCTTATATTTTGTCCTACCTCCTTTTGAAGAGAATGGGCTGCCTTTCTGGGTGCCTGGTGTCCTCCATCAGCATTCAGAAGTTGTTTTGTGGAAGTTGCTCAGCATTCAAATGATCTTTTGATGAATTGTGGGGGAGAAACTGGTCTCCTCTTCCTATTCCTCTGCCATCTTGGGACTGCCTTTGGAGGATTAGGTTTTAAAAGCTACAAGGAGGTTAGTAGATAGGCCATACTAAGTGACAGTTAGAAAATAAATATATGCATGAAGACAGCAAACTCAAATGGATGAATCATAATTATAAGAATTTTATGGGTGGAGGGAAGAAACCTGCTTTAATAGGAAGTAACAGAACATACCTATTGGCAAAATTATTTGTTCTAACTTGTATGGAAGTTATCTGAAGGACTTACACACAGCATATGTCTTTGACCCACACATAGTCAAAAAATGCAGACAACTTTACTGTTAGCCTTCCATAGCTGCACTTCTGGCATTCACAGATTCAATCAACAACAGATCATGTAGCACTGCAGTATTTATTGGGAAAAAAATCCATGTATAAGTCGACCTGTGCGTCTCAAACTCTTGTTGTTCAAGGGTCAGCTGGATATCCTATTGGTTCTGTTTCTCTGAAGAACCCTAATATGCCTGTGCTGTGCTGTGCTTCATTGCTCACTCATGTCTGACTCTGTGTGACCCCATGGACTGTAGCTTGCCAGGTTCCTCTGTTCACGTATTCTCCAGGCAAGAATACTGGAGTGGGTTGCCTGTGCCCTCCTCAACTAATAAACCTACAGCCTATTAAACAAAGCAGTAGCCTGATAAGCCAGAAATAGAAGACTCTAGCTAGCCCTACTTCCTCCTAGTTGAGCTTAACCCTTCAACTGAGAGGTAGTTGAGCCGTGTTTAAGGATGTGAGGTTTGGTGCCAGAATGTCTGGGTTCACAGTCTGGCTCTACTAATAACTAATAATAAAACCTTGGGTAAGTTATGAAACCAGTCTGCTTTAGTTTTTTCATCTGTAAAATAGGAATAATGTAATATTAGTACCTGTATCACAGGATTGATATGAGACAAATTATTTAATTCATATAGAACACTTAGAGTGGTGTTAAACTGACTAAAAGCTCTCCATAGTTATTAGCTATTATTATCTCCTGGTTACAGATTAGATTTCATAGGGAAGTTTTAATGGAAATTTGAAACTCTGAAGACAGCCTTATCTGAAAATAGGGTCTTTGTAGATGTAGTTAAAGTAAAGCTTAACATGAGATCATCCTGGACTACAATGAGTCCTAAATTGAATGATAGAGTGCCCTTATAAGAGACAAAATAGAACATACAGAAACACAAGGGAGAAGATGATGTGAAAATGGTGCCAGAGACTGGAGTGACGTATCTGTAAGTCAAGAAAAGGCATGCTGGGAAACCAGGAGAGCTAGAAGAAAGGTATGAAACTAACTCTCTGAGCCTTCAGAAGGAACACACTCTTTTGACACCTTGATTTCAAGCATCTGACTGTCAGAACTAAGATAGAATGCAGTTCTGTTGTTATGAACCACCAAATCTGTGCTAATTTTTTTTTTTATGACAACCTTTGGAAACTAACGTAGAATCCAATCCATAAACATTTACAGAATTATTACCTTCCGAGCATTGATGTGTTATCTGAGCACGTTATATTCAATAAGACCCAGGCCTAGACATCAATTTGTTAAGTTTAATTACAATAAATTTGAGGAATAACAGTAATATAAGTAGATACAAATTGCTGAGTGACAAAGTTCAAGAAGTAGAGCAGTAAACAAGTTCCATTTTTTTTTCTCTTTACATTTTACACTTATTGCTTTGGTACATTTACTTTTTTTTTTTTTTTTTTGCATTTCAGTGACACTTCAGACCATTAAAATAGTGTCAGCTTCTTCTACAAATCATTGAAACCCCACTATGCTCTCTATTGAAGGGTGAATGTAATACCTTGTGAGAATAGATCTGTAGCTTTAAATAAAACAAAATTATATTCGCTCTTTCATTAGAGAATATAATGGTATGTGAGCAGTTATGAATAGAATAGAATAATGTAATCTGGTTGTGAAGGAAAATATGTGTTTCTCCCTGTTAATTCAGTGTCAGCCAAGTACAAAAAAATACATATAAAAAATACAAACAAGTAGCTGGACCTCAAAGATTTAACAGTGCTTCACAGCTTTGTAAGCTCAAGTATCATATGAAACATTAAACAAGTTTTTTTTTTTTAATTTCTGGGAATATCAGACATAAAATTGATCATCTCACATTTCATATATACCTATATCTACCTATGTGTATATATATATATATACACACATATGTACACATATATATATGTACATATCTCAACTTTTTAAAGAAGATAACATTTTTGAAAATTGTATTAAGCATCAGTAACATATGATTTCTTTGTGTTTATACTTTCAGAAAAAAATGCAAATTTTTTAACACAATCTATTTGGATTTTCCAGTTTGGAATTCAAGTTTAATTTTCTGTTAATCCCTTGTGCTCCAAGCATGAAATCAAGTAAGTCAGTATATTGCCCCCATAGTGTCCTCTCACTATTTTTTTTTTCAGTATCTATAAATTTCTATAAAAAAATAACATAAACTTTGGAACTACTCTAATTTGGATGTAAGAAGAATAAAAATGTTCCTTATTATTGGAATAAAAAAGGTGGGATTGAAAAGAAATGTGCTTAAAAGCTAAAGGGAGGTCTTGCAATAACATGCATTTTGGATTGTAGATTCCCTGGAGAAGGGCATGGCAACCCACTCCAGTATTCTTGCCTGGAAAATCCCATGGACTGAGGAGCCTGACAGGTTACAATCCATAGGGTCACAAAGAGTGGAACACAACTGAAGCAACTTAGAACAGCACAGCACAGCTTTCTCTAAAGAGAGATACTGGTCATTTTTCAATGAACAATTTGAATATTCACAATTAGGACAAAAATCTAGGAAAGGGGTGCTGTGGCATGGACAAAGGGATTGATAGAGAGGATGGACTGGATATGATCCTTTGAAAAAGAGACAAGGAAAACCTAGCTGGACTAAAAGTCACCAATGAATGGCAAATGTGGAAAGCCTCATTTGTTCTTTTCTTATCATTGAATTGTTGTGGAAGAGCATTTGTTTTGATGAAAGTTACCTCAGGAGAGTCATAGGAGTAATATCAATGAGTTTTGCCAAATATTTGAGCCATGAGAAAAGCAATTCAGTCATCACTGAATTATTCAGGAGATGATTATCTAAGTAATGTACTTTTCCAGAATTTTTTCCCCTGTTTTCCATCTGTTGCTTACAGTTGGTCATTTCACTGCTCATTAGTCTCCTTATCAGAGGGAAGGGAATTATTGTGAAATTCCAATGTCTTTTACTGCTGCATCTTGTTTGCATCATGATTAAGATTGTCTTTGCTTTTGTGTCTCTGATTCCAGTAATCCATTTCCTAGCATCAAGGAGCATTTTAGAGCAAGAATAGCTCCTGAAAAATAATTTATTCCAACACTACCGGAGATGTTACATGAGTTGTCCTAAGTCACATAGCTGCAAGGGAAGTAAAGAAATGGGTCAAACCCTAATCCTTCCACTGAGGTCACTATCTGTGTTTGCTACATTATGATAATATTGAAAATTAGCTTTAAAAAACAGGGGCGTTAGGGATTCTGTAGATTTATCTATTGATATTTACTGCTTGGATCAATGTAACCCTCTCACAAAAGCTGCTTCACGTATCTTTATGTTATAATGCTGGCTTTGGCGGTCTCCTACTAGATTTTATGTACCTTTTAAGCTTGGCTTTGGATTTCCAAGCAAATTTTCACATTTCTTTCTCTTCTTTAGTTCCATCAAAATAAACATACAAGTCCTTTACTTTGAAGATTATTTTTTAATTGTTTATGAATCATCACTACAGGAAAATAAGAAATTAAGGAAAATAATGTATTTAGAGATAAGATCCTTCTTGAGATGGTGGCTGGAGGTTTCTAAACTGAAGATTTCACTGAACTTATATGCTCTCCACTTAGTTCTACCCTTGAGACTCTCATTTGGTTATCTTCTTTCTAACCACACCATTCTCATTACTCCAGGATTCACTTGGGAAGAATGACAGGTGTCCTTTGCTTCTAGCACAGCTGTCGCATTGGGTGGCATATACTTATTTGGGAAAGTAAAGACTTAAATTTTAAAAAGTGGCAGAAAAAGGCAAGAAGATAACAGTAGCACTGTCATAAGCATTATTTTTTATTTGAAGGACATTGCTGCATGATACATATATGTCTGTGGTTGCTGGTCTGTGTGTTTATAACCCCGTTTCTATTTTGCAATTGAAATTGAATTTGTCATTCCAGGGGAGTAGAGTCACCTGTGTAGCATTTTACTAGACTGACATTCAGTAATTTGCCTACCTCATTGCACTAACATAAATATTTTGCAAAGAATAGAACCTATTGCCATATCATTAGTAATAACTGATACAATTAACTAGGGTAGAAATATATATATCAAAATTCATTCATCAAACATTTATTGAAGTGTAACTGTATTCCATTAATTTTTCTAATCACAATACTGTGATATTTCATTATGCTTTCCTTTCAATTAACCTGTACCTTTTCACAAAACTTTTTTTTTTTTTTAAGCCGCTGAGTCATGTCTGACTGTTTGCGACCCCATGGACTGTACAGTCCATGGAATTCTCTAGGGTAGAATACTGGAGTGGTTAACCTTTCCCTTCTCCAGGGGATCTTCCCAACCCAGGGATCAACCCCAGGTCTCCCGCATTGCAGGTGGATTCTTTACCAGCTGAGCCACAAGGGAAGTTCTTCACAAAACTAGCCAGTCTTATATCCTACTTCACTATTTCACAAACATGTCCAGATAGAAAAGCCTGCCCTGTATTATCAAAAGCCTTACCTCCACACTTTTTGGCTTCCAGGAATGAACTGTTTCTGCCTGTAAAAACTGTATCTATTTTAAAATTTGATTTTTATTAGCATTCCCTTCCTTGGAATCATTCTTTCTTCCATGCCCCTAGATACATTCAAAGTAGAAAAGTGAACCCATATTAATCAAAGGCCAACCAAATGCCAAACATCTAACATGTGCCATTGTTATTAATCTTAACTGAAATGGATAAGTATAATAACTTAAATTTTCTTCCTTAAGCACAATTCACTTTTTCCATACTCTTTTTTTTAACTAATTTTTATTGGAATATGGTTCATTTACAATGCTGTGTTAGTCTCTGCTGTGTAGCAAAGTGAGTCAGTCATATATACACACACACACACACGTGTGTGTGTGGGGGTATATATATATATATATATATATATATATATATATATATACAGTAAGTTTCCATCAGTCATCCATTTTTTATATAGTAGTGTGCACATGTCAATCCCAATCTCCTAATTTGTCCTTCCCCCTTCTTCCTTGATAACCATAAGTTTGTTCTCTAAATCTGTGACTCAATTTCTGTTTTGTAAATAGGTTAATTTAGACAATTATTTTTAGATTTGGCATATAAGAAATACCATATAGTATTTGTCTTTGTCTGACTTAACTTCAGTCAGCATAACAAACTCAAGGTCCACCCATGTCACTGCAAATGGCAGTATTTTATTCTTTTTAGGACTAATATTCCATTGCATATATACACCACATCCTCTTTATCCATTCCTCCGTCAATGGGCATTTAGGTTGCATCCATGTCCTGGCTTGGAGAAGGCAATGGCAACCCACTCCAGTACTCTTGCCTGGAACATCCCATGGATGGAGGAGCCTGGCGGGCTGCAATCCATGGGGTCGCTAGGAGTCGGACACGACTGAGCGACTTCACTGTCACTTTTCACTTTCATGCATTGGAGGAGGAAATGGCAACCCACTCCAGTGTTCTTGCCTGAAGAATCCCAGGGATGGGGGGCCTGGTGGGCTGCTGTCTATGGGGTTGTACAGAGTCGGACACTGCTGAAACGACTTAGCAGCAGCAGCAACATCATGTCCTGGCTATTGTAAATAGTGCTGCAAAGAACACTGGAGTGTCTGTATCCTTTCAAGTAATGTTGTCCCTCCTCCCTGCCCCCCAGATATATGGCCAGTAATGGGATTGCTTGATTATATGATAGCTGTATTTTTAGATTTTTTAGGACTCTCCATATTGTTTTCCATAGTGGCTATACTATTTTACATTCCCACAGTAGAAGGGTTCCCTTTTCTCCACACCATCTCCAGAGTTTATTGTTTGTAGATTTTTTGATGACAACTAGTCTAAGTGATGTGATGTGATAACTCTTATAGTTCTGATTTGCATTCTTCTAATAATTAGTGATGCTGAGCATTTTTTATGTGCTTTTTGGTCTTCTTTGGAGAAATGTGTTTGGATCCTTCATCTTTTTTTTTTTTTTTTTGGCTTGTTCATTTATTCGATATTGAGTTGCATGAGCTGTTTGTATATTTTGGAGATCAATCCCTTGTGGGTCTCTTCATTTGCAAATATGCTCTCCCATTCTGTGAGTTTTCTTTATATTTTGTTTATGGTCTTCTTTCCCTGGTGGCTCAAATGGTAAAGCGTCTGCCTGTAATGTGGGAGACCCGGGTTTGATCCCAGGCTTGGGAAGATCCCCTGGAGAAGGAAATGGCAACCCATTCCAGTACCCTTGCCTAGAAAATCCCATGGATGGAGGAGACTGGTAGGCTACAGTACATGGGGTCGCAAAGAGTCAGACACGACTGAGTGACTTCACTTTCCTTTCCTTGCTGTGCAATATCTTTTAAGTTTAATCCCAGGGATGGGGGAGCCTTGTAGGCTGCCGTCTATGGGGTCCCACAGAGTCAGATACGACTGAAGTGACTTAGCAGCAGCAGCAGCAAGTCTCCTTTGTTTATTTTTGTTTTTATTTTCACTACTTTCAGAGTTATTTCAAAAAAGGTCTTCCTGTGATTTATGTCAGAGAGTGTTCTGCCTATATATTTCTCTGAACATTTTACAGTATTGAATCTTATGCTTAGGTCTTTAATCCCTTTTGAATTTAAGTAAGTGTAAGTGTCAGTCATGTCCGACTCTTTGTGATCTCATAGACTATAGCCTACCAGGCTCCTCTGTCATGAAATTCTTTAGGCAAGAACACTGGAGTGGGTTGCCATTTCCTTCTCAGGAATGAATGGGAGATGAAATATTTCCCATTTTTATAAGCTTTATAACACCAAAACAAAAGAAACACAGACAAATTCCAACAAGAACAGCACAGATTCTAGCACTGATGCATACAGATGAACCGATTCCCTGATAGGGTTTACCCTATAAAATAAATGAACTAGTTCCAACTACATTAACCCCCCCCTCCAACAAGAACTTGCTCCCACATGAACTGGTTCCAACTGGACCAGTTGCTAAATCATGTAAATACATTTGCCCTACAAATGAGCTAATTCCAACTAGGGTGGGCTTGCCCCACAAGGACTAGTTCCCAATGAACTAGTTCAGGGTAGAATCCAATAATCACCCTCCCCCTGCAAATGGGTACCCAACCAAATTGGCTTGTCCCATAAAGGAAAAGCCCAGATTGAGGGGAAAAAATGTTCCCCGTGTGCACACTGGAGTAACTTATCTACCAAAATTGAGCCCTTCAGCTAGTTTATTTTTGTTTATAGTGTTAGAGAATGTTCTAGTTTCATTCTTTTACATGTAGCTGTCATGCTTTTTCAGCACCACTTATTGAAGTAATGGTACCAGATGCCATGATCATAGTTATTTGTTTGTTTGTTTTAATGTTGAATTTTAAGCCAGTTTTTCCACTCTCTTCTTTCACTCTCTACAAGAGATTCCATCACTTCATGGCAAATAGATGGGGAAAAAGTGAAAGCAGTGACAAATTTTATTTTCTGGGGTCCAAAATCACTGCAGACAGTGACTGCAGCTGTGATATTAACAGATGCTTGCTTTTTGGAAGGAAAGCTAAGAAAAACCTAGAGAGCAGAGACATCACTTTGCCAACAAAGGTCCATCTAATCAAAGCTATGATTTTTGCAGTAGTTATATACAGATGTGAGAGCTGGACAATTAAAAAGGTTGAGCACCGAAGAATTTTTATAAAATTTGAAAGTGAATTTTGGGAGTGATTAGATTTTGCATTCATAGAAAGGGAGAAAACCAATTCCATATTTAAAAAAATCATTGCCACTGGCCCCCAAGATTTCTTTCTTATCCTACTGGAGGCTGCAGACTCCTCAACTGTTTCTCACCTCTCAGTATAGCCTTAATAAAATTCTATCAGGGTCCTGTAGGTTCCCCTTCCTCTATTATCATATGTTTTAGTATAGTAGGAAATAAAGTATGTCCAGCTCTGCTGTGTAGAGTCAGGGATCAGGTAGAGAAGCTACTGGGGCTCCCCTCCACAGAGATACACAGGTTAATAGAAACATATCAAAGATGAAATAGTGCTGTAAGCCAGTGTGACAATTTAAAGTCCATCTATAGGATGTGATACAGACAGTATCAGGATAATAGATTCCATGAATAGTGTGTTCCTTCTTTTAATATTCTAAGTTTTTGTTTCATGCTAGAATCAACATTAAACAAGGGGGAAAGAATGGCCTGCCTTCATATCAGATTCTATAGCAGGGCTAGACCTCTTTTAAATGTGAAACAGAACAGCTGGAGGGTACTAGGATGTATGAGCCTACTTATGGAATACTTTCTGCCATTGTTCTCCTCAGCACAAATCCGGTGACCGTATTGTGTCATAAGGCAAGGACTAGTAAACTACTACAAAAAGAAGGTAATGTGAAAGGTTTAAGTCCCTATAGTAGAGGAAAATAAGTCTTCCAGCAAATCTAACCAGAGATGGGTCTGAGAAATGTAATCAATGTTTCCCTTAAATAATCATTAGATTATATGAATAATTATATCCTAAAAGAAAACATTATAACTTAAGAACTGACTTAGGTAACATTCTATATTTACATATATGATCTCTTTACCCCCCAAAGTTATTCAACCAAGTATTCTGACTCTCTGGTTTGGACCAGGCAGAAAGTAAGGCATCTGAATAACTGTAAGTGAAACATAATCATTTTCCATCATGGATTCAAAATAAAGGAATAGAAAAATTAGGATAACTCCTATTTACCAAAGAGCAATTCACTTATTATTATTAAAGAAACCAAATGTACAAATTCCATATAAGAAATGTTCTATCAGACGTGTTAATTAACTAGATAAGGGAATCTTTTCAAGATATATGCATATAACATAATTATGTGCACTTTAAATACCATACAATGTGTCAATGATACTTTAATAAAGCTGAAGTTTAAAAAAAGAATGTTGTATAGAAAATGATACATTTTTACTGAATCCTTACAACTACTAAGTTATTAATAATTTCATTTCATACTTGAAGTAACTGAACTTTGATTCTATAAACCTTTGCACTAATTGTTATTCTCTGTGTTGGAGAAGACTCTTGAGAGTCCCTTGAACTTCAAGGAAATCCAACCAGTCCATCCTAAAGGAGATCAGTCCTGGGTGTTCATTGGAAGGACTGACGTTGAAGCTGAAATTCCAATAATTTGGCCACCTCATGAGAAGAGTTGACTCACTGGAAAAGACTTTAATGCTGGGAAGGATTGAGGGCAGGAGGAGAAGTGGATGACAGAGGATGAGATGGCTGGATGGCATCACCAACTCGATGGACATGAGTTTGGGTAAACTGCAGGAGTTGGTGATGGACAGGGAGGCCTGGCGTGCTGCAATTCATGGGGTCACAAAGAGTCGGACACGACTGAGCGACTGAACTGACTGACTGACCATTAATGAGCTGAGCCTAAAATCTCAGAAGTAGCAGTAGAGAAAGGCAGTATCTGGGAGATGTTGGAATTAGTGAGATTTGGGTTTTTCCTAAAGGAAACAGTAAGCCATTAAACAGTTCTAACCATAGAGCTTTCAAAATCCAAATGACATTTTGAAAGGATCCCCTGGAAACTTAGAGGAGAATGGATTCTAAATTGGTAAGAACGATTCAAAAACACAGGTTAGGGAACTTATCTTTTGAAAAAGTCGATGTAATCTGAAAGTTGAATTCATGGGCCTGGTAGTAATAAGCATGCAGTAAAATTACACCAGATCTCTGAATGAGCAAATGGATGGATATTAGTAAGCTTTAATGAATTATAAAAGCATGGCAAAAAAAGCACATGTTGTTTGTGTGTGGAATATACATATATTTACTTTTAGGGAGGAGTGGATTTCTTCTTCTATTCATATGATCAAGGGATTAATGAGGATTCCCTGTGTTCATAATTTCACTTCCATAATATATGGGTTACAAAGGATTCTAAGGTTCCAAATAGTTGTCTTATCAACCCAACAAGTTTATTATCTTCTTTCTAGCAAAATTTTGTTCACTAGAGGCATTTAGGAAATATTGCTTTCTGTGTGTTCTTCAATAGGAGTAGGAATAATATGACATTTGTTGGGATACATCGATGACTTTGATATTAGAATTATGCTCTTGCAATTTCTTTTTTCTTCTCTAATATCATCTTCTGATCTGCAGAACAAGATAATTTGAGCAAAGAAATTCAAGTTATGATGACTAAGGTTATTGTCATGGACTTATCTCTTTTCAACTAAGCCTTTATTTACCTCTCTTTTTATGTGTTTAAGATGTACATAATTAACTGAGCAACCATGACATAAAAGAAAGGATATCCTGAGTGATTTCAGTATATCCTGATTTTTTTTTATATAGTACATTTGCTATGAAAAGATTTTTTTCTAAGCTCATGTTTTAGGTAGAAATCATAGAAAATCATTCTTTTTCCTTTGATCAGCTTTCTCAAATGAACAGAAATGATAAACAAATTTAAGAATTCCGTTATTATTCCCATGGAAAACACATAAGTTATGAGTAAGGTTAGAATCACTCACTGCTTCTATTATCCACAACACAAATAATATAAGAAAGTATATTTTTATCTCTAGTTTTATCTGTCTGTCATGTTTAATCTGTTTATGACAGACAGATTTTAGTAAAATCTACCAAACTTAACATTTTCCACCTGTACATGCCATGCTTTTTCCCACTCTAGCACTTAAAACATGTTGCTTGTTCTGCTAAAAACATCCCTTACATTTGGAAATGATCTCTCTGTAGAGTGTATCTTTCTAACCATGTTGTTGTTCAGTCACTAAGTTGTGTCCAGCTCTTTGTGATCCCATGGGCTTCAGCATGCCAGGCCTCCCTGTCCCTCACTATCTCCCGAAGTTTGCCCAAGTTGATGTCCATTGCATCAGTGATTCCATCCAGCTATCTCATCCTCTGACAGCCTCTTCTCCTGCTGCCCTCAATCTTTCCCAGCATCAGGGACTTTTCCAATGAGTCGGCTGTTCACATCAGATGGCCAAAATACTGGAATTTCAGCTTCAGCATCAGTCCGTCCAAGGAGTATCCAGGGTTGATTTCCCTTAATATTGACTGGTTTTGATCTCCTTGCTGTCCAAGGGACTCTAGGAGTCTTCTCCAGCACCACAGTTCAAAGGTACCAATTTTTTAACATTCTGCCTTCTTTACAGTTCAGTTTTCACAACCATACATGATCATTGGGAAGACCATCAGTTCAGTTCAATTCAGTCCCTCAGTCATATACGACTCTTTGTGACCTCATGGACTGCAGCACACCAGCCTTCCCTGTAGATGACCAACTCCCGGAGCTTACTCAAACTCATGTCCATTGAGTCAGTGATGCTATCCAACCATCTCATCCTCTGTCATCCCCATCTCCTCCTGCCTTCAATCTTTCCTAGAATCAGGGTCTTTTCAATTGAGTCAGTTCTTCCCATCAGGTGGCCAAAGTATTGGAATTTCAGTGTCAGCATCAGTCCTTCCATGAATATTCAGGACTGATCTTCTTTAGGAGGGACTGGTTGGATCTCCTTGCAGTTCAAGGGACTCTCAAGAGTCTTCTCCAACACCACAGTTCAAAAGCATCAATTCTTCAGCGCTCAGTTTTCTTTATAGTCCAACTCTCACATCCATGTATGACTACTGGAAAAACCATAGCTTTGACTAGATGGACTTTTGTTGGCAAAGTAATGGCTCTGCATTTTAATATGCTGTCTAGGTTGGTCATAGCTTTTCTTCCAAGGAGCAACCATCCTTTAATTTCATGGCTGCAGTCACCATCTGCAGTGATTTTGGAGCCAAAAAAAAAATAAAGTCTCTCACTGTATCAATTATTTCCCATCTATTTGCCATGAAGTGATGGGACCAGATGCCATGATCTTAGTTGCTGCATGTTGAGTTTTACGCCAGCTTTTTCAGTCTCTTTCACTTTCATCAAGACGCTCTTTAGTTCTTCACTTTCTGCCATAAGGGTGGTGTCATCTGCATATCTGAGGCTATTGATATTTCTCCCTCAATCTTGATTTCATCTTGTGCTTCATCCAGCCTGGCATTTCACATGTTGTACTCTGCATATAAGTTAAATAAGTAGGGTGACAATATACAGCCTTGATGTTCTCCTTTCCCGATGTGGAACCAGTCTGTTGTTCCATGTCCAGTTCTAACTGTTGCTTCTTGAGCTGCATGCAGATTTCTCAGGAGGCAGGTCAGGTAGTCTGATATTCCCATCTCTTTAAGAATTTTCCACAGTTTGTGGCGATCCACACAGTCAAAGTCTTTGGCATAGACAATAAAGCAGAAGTAGATGTTTTTCTGGAACTCTCCTGCTTTTTCGATAATCCAACAAATGTTGGTAATTTGATCTCTGGTTCCTCTGTCTCTTCTAAATCCAGCTTGAATATCTGGAAGTTCACGGTTCACATACTGTTGAAGCCTGGCTTGGAGAATTTTGAGCATTACTTTGCTAGCATGTGAGATGAGTGCAAGGTTATAGGAGACTGTAGCCTTGACTATATGGACCTTTGTCAGAAGAGTAATGTCTCTGCTTTTCAACAGTCTGTCAAGGTTTTTCTTAGCTTTCCTGCCAAGAAGCAATCACCTTCTGATTTCATGATTGCAGTACCGTCCGCAGTGATTTTAGAGCCCAAGAAGAGGAAATCTGTTTCTACTTCCACATTTTTCCCTTCTATTTGCCATGAAGTAAGGGGCCAGATGTTATGGTCTTAGATTTTTTTTTTTTTTTTGATATTTAGTTTTAAGCTGACTCTTTCACTCTCCTCCTTCACCCTCATCAAGAGTCTCTTTAGTTCCTTTGGCTTTCTGCCATTAAAGTGGTATCATCTGCATTTCCTGCCTATCTTGATTCCAACTTGTAATTCTAACCATTTTACACACATCTATATTGCCTCTGTATAAATTGTAGAGGACCATAACACCTGGATAGTTAAAAATAAAATCATGAGCAGTCAGCTATAGACATAAGTTTAGCTTGCATTGCTGTGCAAACAAACAAGAATACAAGAATGATAGATTTCCCAGTGCTATTCCTTCATGTCCCTTTAAATACAATCTCCTCCAATTAACTTCTTCTTGCATTATGTGTATTCTATCTCTCCCAGTTCTTTGGTAACTTTTAAAGAGCGTACAGATATCCCCAAATCATATCCTTAATGTGCTAATTTTTCATGAAATTTTAAGGTCTTCAGTAAATGGCTTTATTTTATTCTCCTCTATACTTCCATAGATGGGCTTCCCAGGTTGTTCTAGAGGTAAAAAAAAAAAAAAAAAAAAAAACACCTGCCAATGCAAGAGACATAAAAGACATGGGTTTGATACCTAGGTTGGGAAGATCCCATGGAGGAGGGCAGGGAAACCCCCTCCAGTATTCTTGCCTGGGAAATCACATGGACAGAGGAGCCTGGTGGGCTACAGTCCATGGGGTTACAAATGAGTCAGACACAACTAAGTGACTAAACAACAAAAAATACTACCATATTTCTTTAAAGTGCTATATGCTAAATCACCATTGAGTTCAAGGAGTGCTGTAATTTGACTTCCTTTCCCACTGTCTGTTAAAATGACTATTGCAGATATATATATATACACATATATATGGATCCAAATACATATTTTACATCCACAGCTTATTGAACTTTTCTGTAGTGCTCAACCTTGTTATAGATTGCTTATTTTATTTCTATTTTAATTTGCTTTGTTTGGCAGTTGTTTGTATTATCTCCAGTGGAAATTACAGTGATACTCCTACTTTTACTAGAAGGTGAGCTAAATGCTTAGACCCAAAAGACAAATAGAACTGTACACAAATAATTTGCTGAATAGATATTTTTTAAATATCTGGCAGAAAGCTAAAGAATCCACAAACCCCAAAAATATAGTGAAATATAATCTTCAATAAATGAAATCTAAACTTTAATTATATTTTTAGTCTTCCTAGCAAATTCTGGAGACCTTGAGTTTCTGTTTTTACACTTTTGAGAAATATGTAAGACAGGATATAAACACTTAGATTAACCAAAAGTGATAATTTAACAGTGTACCTCTGCATAAACCCTCAAATTCTTGACTCTGATTTTAAGAGTGAATGCAAAAATACACTCAGTAGTCTCACAGGAATAGGAAAGCATTCTCTCATGAATTTTTATTGTCTCTTCAATGGAAATAAAGTCACAAATAATATTTGATAACCACAAGTCAAATCTTGTGTAGATTTTCAATCTTTCACCAAAATTCTAACTATATGTGTATTCCAAAAAAAAAAAACCTCAAAATTGAATTTAATGTGTGTTTTGTGCTTGATGTGCCAAAAAGCAGAAGTAAATGAGCACAAAAATATTAGAAGAAACACAAAGAAGATGAGTTTATACTCCACAACGAAGTAAGAAGAGACACACTGTGGACAGTATCCAGCAGATACAAGCATAAATAAACTTCAGACAATAAGTTTGTTAAGGGCTCATTAAACATCTGATAACAGAATGATTTTTGAAATGTGAGTTTTGGATATAGTCTGTCCCATACTTGCATAGGGAAATCAAGTCTACATAATAGTTCCGACAGGCACTTTTCACTGTGGGATAACAAAATCTATAACGTTACAACATTTAAAATACTGTATCTGATTCAACTATGCAATGCGTTTGACCATAGACAAATTCCTTTTCCCAACTAGACTCAATTCATCTATATGTAAAAAAAGAACTTTGGATTAGAAGATGTATGCCTTTTCAGGTGTAACTTTCTGTTCTTTATGACTCTGAAAATCAGCAATTTGCTTATTCACTTCAGCCTATTCACACATGTAAATGCTTGCTTCTGGCTGAGAAGAGATAGTTCAGCTCAGTTCAGTTGCTCAGTCGTGTCCAACTCTTTGCGACCCCATGAATCGCAGCATGCCAGACCTCCCTGTCCATCACCAACTCCAGGAGTTTACCCAAACCCATGTCCATTGAGTCGGTGGTGCCATCCAACCATCTCATCTTCTGTCATTCCCTTTTCCTCCTGCCCTCAATCCTTCCCAGCATTAGGGTCTTTTCCAATGAGTCAGCTCTTTGCATGAGGTGGCCAAAGTATTGGAGTTTCAGCTTCAACATCAGTCCTTCCAGTGAACTCCCAGGACTGATCTCTTTTAGGATGGACTGGTTGGATCTCCTTGCAGTCCAAGGGACTCTCAAGAGTCTTCTCCAACCCCACTTTTCAAAAGCATCAATTCTTCGGTACTCAGCTTTCTTCACCGTCCAACTGTCACAGCCATACATGACCACTGGAAAAACCATAGCCTTGACTAGACGGGCCTTTGTTGGCAAAGTATGTCTCTGCTTTTCAATATGCTATCTAAGTTGGTCATAACCTTCCTTCCAAGGAGTAAGCATCTTTTAATTTCATGGCTGCAATCACCATCAGCAGTGATTTTTGGAGCCCAAAAAAATAAGGTCTGACACTGTTTCCACTGTTTCCCCATCTATTTCCCATGAAGTGATGGGACCAGATGCCATGATCTTAGTTTTCTGAACGTTGAGCTTTAAGCCAACTTTTTCACTCTCCTCTTTCACTTTCATCAAGAGGCTCTTTAGTTCTTCTTCACTTTCTGCCATAAGGGTGGTGTCATCTGCATATCTGAGGTTATTGATATTTCTCCCGGCAATCTTGATGCCAGCTTGTGTTTCTTCGAGCCCAGCGTTTCTCATGATGTACTCTGCATATAAGTTACATAAGCAGGGAGAAGAGATAAACAACAGGAAAATATGCTTATGGAAAAATAAAATCAATAAACCCTAACTGGATGCTTCAGAGATTGTGTCCTTTGTGTCTCCTCTGGGTGGCAAAGGCTTGCACTCTCTTATTTTTTCTCTTTCTTCCACATGCATGGTCAACCTAATTACATTCTATGCACAAAATGTACCCAGCTTTTTTTTTTTTTTTTAGTGCATTCTCATGATACTCCCTCTATATAGAAAACCCTCTCTCTCTCGTTCCTCATCTTTGTTTCTAACTCGTCAAATGCCTTCTTGTGTAAATAGCTTCCTTGACTCAACACTCTTAAAGCCTCGAATTCCCATCCCCAAATATCCATGATACATACTTTTATAGTGACAAGTCTGAAGCATTGCTGTTACTGTCTGTTTACTATTTTATAGCACTAAAACATAGATTCCTTTGGGGCATGGGATTTTTCTTTTCAAATCTTTATTCTCAGTGACTCATATATGCCAGGCACAGGGTAGGTGCTTGATAATTGAATGAAAACAGAGTATCATAGGCACAAACAGCCTTCCATTCATCTTAAATTATCTGTTTTTAATCAGTGTGTTTTCTGTGGTCTCTTGCAATATTATGCAAATTAGTTTCTGAGTGTGCAGTTATAAGCACAATAGCTATCCCTGAAAGAGTTCCTTTTTATTGAAACATTAAAGATTACTGCTTTACAGAAAACAATTTTGGGTAATTTGGCAGTCTATAGAGATTGCCAGTTGTGGATGATTCTCTTTCTTGCTGAAATAGGCACTCCTTTGATAACCCTGCTTTCTAAAGTTATTACTAGGCACATAGGGTTTCATAGATAGCACCTAAACTGGTGTAATAGTACCAAGAAAATCTGCCATGTGTAGGTTCCTGAACTGATTGCCATTTGTATTATCTTATGGAAGAGGGAAATAAACCACTCAAATAAAGCATTGTTCATGTATAGCATTCTTTTATAATGATGCAGAATTGCAAGATGTCCAATTAGGTTTATATTATCTGTGGGAAAGAAGAGGCAAAAAAAAAAAAAACTACATGGTGTAATGAAGGTGGGACAATACCTTTTCAAATAATCTTAGCAATGCATATTCAAACTGTCCTATGCTGAAACAGATATAAATACATGAAAGATAATATCACTGCTAAAGCAATGACTCATTGGGGTACATGCATGCTAAGAAAAGAACTTCTCTATCATGTTTCACTTACAGGGTCAAACTAGCTATGGAGTAATGCTAATATCTTTCCATACAAGCTGATTATTTTTTATTTTTTTCAAAATGAAGAACAAACTACTCAGAAAGGTTTCCAGACTTACTCTGATACTAATATTCTTACACTGTTTCACGGATGCTTCTTGTTCTGCAAGGGCAAATGCATTGAGATTGCCAGTTCAACAACAACAGCCTATCTAATATAGTCTATGTAACTTGAATTTTATGCATTTTTTGTCATGTAGGAATTTAAGAGTCTTGATAAATATTTATATTTTTGATTTTCTGTTTTTGCTTATCGGTAACCAACTTAGAAAAGATTATACAGAGTGAAGTAAGCCAGAAAGAAAAACACCAATACAGTATACTAACACATATATATGGAATTTAGTGAATTGGTAGAGATAACCCTGTATGTGAGACAGCAAAAGAGACACAGATGTATAGAACTGTATTTTGGACTCTTTGGGAGAGGGCGAGGGTGGGATGATATGGGAGAATGACACTGAGGCATGTAAATTATCATATGTGAAACGAATCGCCAGTCCAGGTTCGATGCATGATACAAGGTGCTCGGGGCTGGTGCACTGGGATGACCCAGAGGGATGGGATGGGGAGGGACGTGGGAGGGGGGTTCTGGAAGGGGAACACATGTACACCCATGGTGGATTCATGTCAATGTATGGCAAAACCACTACAATATTGTAAAGTAAAAAAAAAAAGATAAATAAATAAATTAAAAATAATAATAATAAAAAGACACACTAATCTTTTGAAGGACGGGTAGACACACAATAAAATATTCAATACACCTTTTCACATGTTTTTTGAAACTCTTGCTGTCAAGATAATGTCAATTCATAGCACTATTTTTGTATATTCTTTTTATGGAAAATTCTGCATGTTTGAGAGTGAGAAATTACAAAGACTGTTTAGGAAGGAACCTGGCTCTTTCAGCCTTCTAGCATTTATAGACCACATGTGTTACTTCTGCTGCTGGAATGTGGCATCTTTTCATACTTCTGTTTATCCTCACTCTGAATCTAGTCAGTTGTTATTTATTTCTTTTTATGTCACATACCACTCTCTGAATTGCATGATGGCTGTGCATATATGAAAGTATACTTGTCAGTAGGACACATGCCCCCTCAGGCCCAGGGGGGCAATCCAGGAGCCATTTTTCCATTTGGTTTACCTAGTATTTGACCCTGATGACTGCATCCTTCCATTCTTCTCTTCTCAATTTGTTTTGTTTATCTCTCAATCTTTCTCTCTCTCAGAGTAATACCATATTATTTCTGTTTTTTCTCACTCCTTGGTAGCAGCCTCTTCTCACACTGTTTAGCTGCTGCTTTCTTCACACTTGCCCTTATTATAATATTCTAGATCCACTAGAACATGAATTCCATAAAAGTGAATAGTTTGACAGTATTTTTCATTGTTTTATCACTGATAAATAAAGAAATAATTCTATGTAACAATGCTGGTTGTGGTGGTGCTTTAGTCGATAAGTCCTGTTCGACTCTTTGCAACCCCATGGACTGCAATGAAGCCTGCCTGACTCCTCTGTCCATAGGATTTCCTGGGTAAAAATACTTTAGTGGACTGCCGATTCCTTTTCCAGGGGCTCTTCCAAACCCAGGGATCAAACCTGTGTCTCCTGCATGGCAGGTGAAATCTTTACTGACTGAGCCACCAGGGAATCCTATGTAGCAATAAATGTTGCATAAATGATTATTGAATAATAAATGAATTAATGTCCAAGGTGGATCTTACGCTTTTTCATCTGTGGAGCACTCCTCCCTGCCTATCACATTCAGTGACCTGAGATACCATCTATAGGCTAGTGATTGTTTTTTTCCATTTTGGGCCTTTATTTTCTTACACATCTTAGCTGTTACAATATATCTTATAAACACTAAAAAGTAATCTAAACCTTGAACCATAGATATCCTTAACACAGCCTGTATATTCCAAAATCATTTGCCCCTAACCATTTGTGATAAAGATTTCATGTCACACACCTCAAAAAAGTTTGATGTGAACTATCCCCCCCTCCCTCTTTTGTTTATTTATTTATTTATTTTTAGCAAAAATTCAAACTCAACTTTAAACTCTGAGGTCCTAGGCATCTCTTACTGAATTTGTCTTTACTTACCCCTTGGGTTCAATATCATATATTGACTTGGATTAGAAGCTCAAATTAGATCTTATGGAACATTATTTATTAACAATCCAGCTGCTCATTTTCCTTGCTGCAAAGACTCATCCACCCCCAGACTTAAAATAAAAATTAAAATAAAACAAAAAACTATTCAATTTATTTTTTTCAGTTTAAGTATTTCTCTTTACTGATATGTATGAGAGGCTTAAGGCTTCCCTGGTGATTCAGTGGTAAAGCATCTGCCTACAAATGCAGGAGACACGGGTTCGATCCCTGAGTCTAAAAGATCCCCTGGAGAAGGAAATGGCATCTCACTCTAGTATTGTTGCCTGAAATATCCAATGAACAGAGGAGCTTGGCTGTCTACAGTCCATGGGGTTGCAAAAGAGTTGGACACAACTTAGCCACTAAACAACGATACTGTCATAAAATCTGATTGTGCATTGTAAAATTCTGTACAATTACAGGTGAAACATTTGATTAAGCGAATGATAGAAAAAGCAGATTGGAGGAAAATTAACATCTGCTACAGATAATTTTTTTTTTTTCCTATAGATGTCTTGGGCTGCACACTGTAGACCTACAAATCTTATAACTGCCCAGCCTCAGCACTGAAGGACCTAAAGACAGTGACAGAGACATCAGTGATTTATTTTGATAATTGATCTTAAATGTCTAAGCCAAGTGGGCTCTGGAGAGACACCCAAACATGGATGGCAGACAGCAGGCAGGACAGGGCTTGCAGCAATCTTCACTAAGGTGGCAGAGTAGGGTTGGGAGTGTTGCCAGTTATAGAGGGAATTGACTCCTTTTTTGACTCATTGGTTACCAGGGAAACTATCACAGTACCTAAGTCTTGGTTAGTGTTAGTTGCTCAGTTTGTCTGACTCTTTGCGACCCCAACCCAGTGGACTTTAGCTGGGGCTGGGGAGCAAGCCCCTAGGCAGTTACTGATTAGGCTTTAAGATTAAGTGCTGTGCTTAGTCGCTCAGTCATGTCTGACTCTTTGCAACCCCATATAGCCCGCCAGGCTCCTCTGTCCTTGGGGATTCTCCAGGCAATAATACTGGAGTGGGTTGCCATGCACTCCTCCAGGGAATCTCCCCAACCCAGAGTTCAAACCCAGGTTTCCCACAATGCAGACAGATTCTTTACCATCTGAGCCACCAGGGAAGCTCAAGAGTATTGAAGTGGGTAGCCTATCCTTTATTCAGCGGATCTTCCCGACCCAGGAATCAAGCCAGGGTCTCCTGCATTGCAGGCAGATTCTTTACCAGCTGAGCTACCAGGGAAACCATTTAAGATTAAGAAGGCAGGTCAGTCATTGAGTAGGTTGTAAATTGAGACTGGTAGAGCAGGGGTTGTACTGAGAACAAGAGAACAACCTACCTTGAGTGGCCTGACCATACAATCAGGTAAAAGTATAGAACATGAAATGCCTTAAAAAACAATAATGATGAAAACAAAATACAGTTTTCATATATGAAGGACTATAAAATCATTCACCCAATAAATATCCATACACACACAATATATATATGGTATAATTTTTGCTTTTTTCTAAACTGAAACGTTGTTTTGAGAAACATTTTTTTCATTTAACAAGACATCTATCTTCTGTCTAATCTATTTGTATATCTATATTTTTCATAGGATTTCATATTATGAGTGTAGCATAATTTAGCTCTTTATTAATCATATTTAAGAGTTTCTGTCAGAGTTTGAAATATTAAGTTTAAGCAACAAAATGACCTTGTTTTAGTACCAACATTTTTTTTTTCTCATATATTCTCACATGGGGTTTCCTTTGTCTGGAAATTTCTTCTCTTCCTCACATATCCCACTCTCTCTTTTCACATCTCAGACAAAATGTTACTTCCTTAAGGGATATTTCTATGACCTCACAGACTAGGGTCCATCCTATTTTTTTCCACCCTCAGTCCTAACCCCTACCATACTGCTAGCTATCCTTGAAATGTTAGCCTAAATGTAACTAATTCTGTAGTAGTCACCATAGTATACCTTAGTATAAAAATTCTTCTCAAGCTCTCATAGCATCCTGTATTTATTTTCATTCTACTTTCACAGTTTATATCTAACCATCTGTGTAGATGTTAATTATTTTTCTCTTGCTCACTAATCTCTAATCTTCAGGAAGGCATGTGTTAGATCTATTTTGCTCACTGCTTCATTCCAAGTGCATAGTATAGTTCCTGACATATTGTAGGTGAGACTAATATTCAATGAATGAATGAATGATGCTAAAGATAGTATTGAAAATCTGCATCTGCTTCCATTTGAAGGATTGCTACAAAATATATTCTGTTTCCATTTGGGCGATTCCTGAAGAATGTAGTCCTAGACAAAGAAATGTTAACTGAAAGAGTCTGTACATTTAAATTTTGACAGAAAATACTACTAAATTTCCTAAAGAATTATATGCTGGTCACAGTAACTGTAGACCAGGAATTTAACCTGGACCCAATGCGTTGGGATCCTGGAGACTTTAGCCACTGGACCATGAAGGAAATCCCTATTGTTCTATTTTCTAATTTCTAATATGTCATTTCCTCATATTTTTTTCCACTTGTCAAACTTCTAGTTACTATTACTCTACACTCAGTTTAGATATCACCCTACTTTGATATAGATTCTCCTTCTCTGTAGTCCCTAATAATATGTGACTATATTCCCAGTCACAGTTTCTAAATCATATAAAAGATTGCTATTTATATCATTATCTCCCTCACATATCCTTATAACAAGCCTGATAGCTAGTGTGAACGTTGGCATGCACCTTTTTATGAAACTGAAATAGCATGAATTACAAAGGAGATGTACATGTGAACATAAGTTGGAATGAGTGAAGAACTCTCCCTCTTCATTTTTTGTACTGATTGCTTGAAAATCAAAGTGAAAGTGTAATGAAAGTGTTAATCACTCAGTTTGTCTGACTCTTTGCGACTCTGTGGACTGTAGTCCACCAGGCTCCTCTGTCCATGGAATTCTCCAGGCAAGAATACTGGAGTGGGTTGTCATACTTCCTCCAGGGGATCTTCCTGACCCAGGGGTTGAATCCAGTCTCCCGCATTGCAGACAGATTCTTTAACATCTGAGCCACCAAATCATACAAAAGATTGCTATTTATATCATTGTCTCCCTCAAATGTTCTTGTAACTAGCCTGATATCTAGCATGAATATTGACATGTTCCACTTTTGTGAAACTGAACTAGCATGAATTACAAAGGAAATGTAAAGGTGAACGTGACTTGGAGTCAATAAAAATCTCTTATCTGTTCATTATTTGTATTGACAATTTAAGGCAACTTAAATAATTAACTATAATTCATTCTAGACAGTAAAATTTTATTTTCTCACAGTTCTGGAGGCTTGAAGTCCAAGATCAAATTGCGGACAGAGTTGGTTTCTGGTGAGCCTTCTCTCCTTGGCTTGTTTTTCTCTCTGTCCTTATATTGCCTTTTCTCTATGAACAAATACTTCTCATTTCCCATACTTATCTTTTAAGAACAATAGTCCTGTTGGATTAGGGCCCCACCCATACTACCTCATTTCAACTTAATTATCTCTTTAAAGACAATCCCCCAATATAGCCACGTTTTGAGATGCCTCGTGTTAGAGCTTTAACATACAAATTATAAAGCAGGACACAATTCAGCCCATAAGAGTGAGGGAACTGGTTTATAGCTGAAGTTGTTAACGTAGGGCTACGAAACTTGTTAGAAAGGTGGCAAGTGACAGAGACAAGGAAAATGAGATGAGGCAGGCTTGTTGAAGAGAGTTACTTACTTCAACTTGATAGCAGACAAAACTCTCCTTGGATTCCTTGGAATATTTATGAGTTATAAACAGAGAAGTTAATAAGTTACATAAAGACTAAAACTAAACTGAGTAAGACTTTTGGAAATGTATCTATCTATCTATCTATCTATATGCATCCTTATAAATGTTAAATTAAAAATAAATATCCACACTATGGAACAAGTTAATAAGGAAAATAAATTGACTGTGTAAAATAAATTGACTATCTCCACAATAGCAATGTAATAAAATAAGCCATAAAGTTATTTTTTTTTCCAAGATCAATACTTAGAAAACAATCTAAGCTGTAATCTTGGGAAAAATGTGTCCAACTTTAATTCCAAAAGCATGTGTAAATGTGAAAGTGTGACAAATTCACTTATAAAAAAATACAAAGACCTCATATTTTTCTCTTATTTACACAAATTAATGAACTAAAGAAGCTTGTATGCTTTTAAAATAAAGATTCTAGGCAATGGGTGATGGATTTTTAAAAGTCCTCTCCAAGCAGTGACCGAGTTTGACATATGAAGCCTATTTGTCTTCATTATCTGAGAGCTGGAAGAATAGAAATTGAATTTAGACAAATACATTGAACTTGCCAACAGACATATGTTGAGAAGCACTGTGTGCCTTCATGAATTTAAAATGAAAATAAGTGGCTTATTAATAAAGTAAGCCTTTCCTCAGAAACTCGAACGCAATGTAACCTATTCTCTGACCATCCTCCCACTTCTGAACTGAAGTTTGCTAACCCCTTCCTTTACTTCATGTATGAGAAAATCTATTCTCCTTTATGATAGTCTTAGGTGACACTAATAGGCATATCATTTTATGTAAACATATCTATAATATTTATTAATGGACTTTGCTAACTAACTGACTGTTATTATCTTTCAATATTTTCATTGTCCAAATGTCATATGTGTATAAAAGTGAAAATTATGTAGCAAAAACAAGAACAGAGGCAAGCTAATAGAAAATAAATGTGGAAATTTTGTATTCAAAATTATAAAAATTGTACTTTATGGATCCAAGTTAGTGTTGGAATCATAATGCAAGAGAAATGTAGGAAAAAAATGTATGTAGTTTAGTATGAATCTGTGCAGAATACAAAAGGCCCCCAATAGAATTACGGACAACTGAAACTGGAATGAGGTAGGTCACGATGTCTTTATGTTTTCTCTTCCATGACTATTCCAAAGAAGTGCAAGATTAAAAATGAAAAGTGAAGGAGCAGGGTATGTGAAACAGAAATGGGAAAGCAAGAGAGCAGAGAGGAGGAAAAAAGGAAAGACCAAGGAGGAAGAAATATATGGTGGCTTCATAGCAGAAGAGATGATATAAAGTGGAAAAAAAAAAAAACAAGAAAATAAAAGGAAGAAAGAAAAAGGAAGAAAAGTGACAATAAAAAGAAGATAAAGATTTTAATGGAAAGAATAAGTAGGATAGGAAGAGAAATAAAGAACAAAAAGAGGTGAAAAGAAAGAAAATAGTAGAAAAAGGAAAAACAGAAGAAATAAAGAGGAAAAAATTATGAAAAGGAAACAGAAATAAAAGTGTAAAAAAGTTGTAAAACAGTGATGATAATTTATGAGCTATTTCTTATTTTTAGTTGGTGTTCAAAATATGTCTCTAGTTTAAATGAACCCATACAAAACAGTTATAAAATAAGATTCTTTAATCTTACTATTGTGATTAAATAAAAAAGTTAAGAAAGATATTGGTATGTGGCATAGCCACTATTCAGATATAGTAAAACACAGTCCTTGATTTATTTAGTATGGCAGTTTTGTTTTGCTTTTGGTATACCAAATCTCAATACTGAAAATAACTTCTGCATAGCTTGTTCTGAGTACAAATAATTCCTATTTTGTAAAAACTCTAATAAGTGCTAAAGGAGGAATTAAAATGTACTATTAAAATTCTGTTAAGTGATCAATAGGTTTTTTTCAATAGAAATAAGAATAATTTAAGCTGAACAAAAAAAAAAACAATGTCTTTTTAAAAATTAGTATATGAAAATTATGGAGCTCCTTTGATATAAGGAACTGTTAAGGAATATTAGAGAATTTGAGATCTTTGAAAACTTCCTGAGAGACAGACAAAAGAAAAAAATATATGCTTTATGTTGTTGGTAAATTAGAAATACAAAATTTTCAATTGTGGAAAGCGTCTATGGCTCCCATAATTTTGAACTCTGAGAACAAAATGGAGAAGAATGTATTAAGTTTTATTTGTTCTTCTTACTGACTGCAGATTGTCTTCTTGATAACTACTTCTAAAATGATCTAATGGTCCGCTAGTAAGATATTTCTTCAGGATGAACCTAGACAACTCACATGGAAGCCAAAACTTGTCTCAACATGAATAATACTTTTCAATGTTATTGTCATAGAACAAGAAAAATGTAAGGTTAAATAAAAACAAAACTAAAAACTATCCTTTGCAATCAAACAAAAGAATTAGGTGATACCAAGTGTCGGATAGAAGGAAGAAGAGTATTTTGGCTATTCCATGGTCAGAGAATTCAACATCCAGATATTTGGATCATATTTTATTGATCAAAAATAAGTATGGAAAGCACAGGTTTGTTTTTTAAAGATCTGAGAGAATAGCATTGAAACATGTATATTATCATATGTGAAACAGATCGCCAGTCCAGATTCGATGCATGAGACACGTGCTCAGGGCTGGTGCAATGGGATGACCCAGAGGGATGGGATGGGGAAGGAGGTGGGAGGGGGGTTCAAGATGCGGAACGCATGTAAACCCATGGCTAATTCATGTCAATGTATGGCAAAAACCACTACAATATTGTAAAGTAATTAGCCTCCAAATAAAAGAAATAAATTAATAAAAAAATAAAAGTTTTCATGTTTTTATGAAGCAGATGAACTGACAGGAGGGTGACATACCTTTTGGTTGCTTGTTCATGATAAATAATTTACTGCAATGTTTTATAAACATGAACAATTTAAATTTGAAGTAGGCTCACTGATTTAAAGTTCCCCAACACCCCAATTAATCATATACCAGCATCACTATACCTGATTTATCTGTGATAATCTGCTATAGGCTAAGTTGTTTCAGTCATGTCCAACTCTTTCTAACCCTATGGACTGTAGCCCAGAAAAGTGAAAATAAACTTTTACTTTCAAGTTGTCCAGGTCAGGTTTGTCTTTAATTATCATCATCAAAATTTTTCTTTAATTTGCTTTAAAAAGAATATATTTTCTTCTTTGAGACAGATACAGATTTTGAAATATATATAATTATCATGGAAACATATGAAATGTTTATTGATATGACATTACCAACAGCTAAATTGTAAAGAAAAATAATTTTATATGAAATAAGTAAAAGCACTACTTAAGTGAAAAAAAATAGAGTATATATCATTTTTCAGTAGTCTAGATGTTAATTAATAATGACTCAGTGACATAGCAAATGTCTTACTGGCTCTCAAACTTTTTAAAATATGTATATAAAAAATGCCCTGAGTTTAAACTAATTTCCATAAATATTTTTACCATAGCAGATTTAATGCTACTAACTTGACATCCTTAAAAACTGATTTGGAAAGAGTTGTGCATAATTGGCTCCAGTGAGCTAGTATGAGCTGGCTCCACTGCATCACTACTTACATCTCAGTAATCTTTGGAAGGCACACCAAAAAATTGCGAATAATAAAAGTTAAATAAATGCTTATTAAGTCAAGCAAAATACTGTGGTTTCAAAATTATGCTGCTTAATTACAATTATAGATTTCAAAATTGATCAATTAAGTAAACAACGCATTCTAATCTAATACTTCCTCCAATATAATCACTTTATGTTTTGGCTAGTAAAACTTGATGCTTGCCAGTCTCCTTGAAGAAGTCTCTATTGTACCTAAATGAACTATTTTCCGTTTTGCAGTTTATTTATTCTTTCTCAACTTTACATCAATATATATAAATAATCTGAATAGGTACTCTTTTATTGTGTTTTTTTAGTGTCAATGTTTACAGATATTCCTAGTGTATATTAAATCTGTTTGTAATATATACTTAATATACACCTATAAGAATTCTATATTAATATCTGTATAGCTATATATACAGATGCATGCTGTACTGTGCTCAGTTGTATCCAACTCTTTATGATCCCATGGACTGTAGCCTTACAAGCTCCTCTGTCCATGGAATTTTCCAGGCAAGAATACTGAAGTGGGTTGCCATTTCCTACTCCAATACAAATGTTTATATCTGTGTTTATTTATTCCCATATCAGTATCCATAAAATCTATCACTTCTTCCATTTTTTCCCCATCTATTTGCCATGAGATGATGGAACCAGAAGCCTTCATCTTAGATGTTTTTGATGTTGAGTTCAAGCCATTTTTCACTCTCCTCTTTCACCCTCTTCAGGAGGCTCTTTAGATCCTCTTCACTTCCTGCTATTAGAGTGATATCATCTGCATATCTCAGGTTGTTTATATTTCTCTCAACAGTCTTGATTCCAGCTTGTGATTCTTCTAGCCTGGCACTTTGCATGATATATTCTGCATATAAGTTAAATAAGCAAGGTGACAATATACAGCCTTGTACTCCTTCCCCAATTTTGAACAAGTTATTCCTGTACAAGTTATTCTTTTTTTTTTTAAATTAGTTTATTTACCTATTTTTTAACTTTACAATATTGTATTTGTTTTGCCATACATTGACATGAATCCACCATGGGTGTACATGTGTTCCCCTTCCAGAACCCCCCTCCCACCTCCCCATCCCATCCCTCCAGGTCATCCAGGTGCACCAGCCCCGAGCACCCTGTATCATGCGTCGAACCTGGACTGGCGATTCATTTCACATATGATAATTTACATGCTTCAGTGCCATTCTATGTCTGGTTCTAATAGTTGGTTCTTGTCCCACATACAGGTTTCTCAGGAGACAGGCAAGGGGGTCTGGTACTCCCATCTCATTAGGAATTTTCCACAGTTTGTTGTGATCTACAGAGTCAAAGGCTTTAACATAGTCAATGAAGTAGAAGTAGATGTTTTTTGGGGGAATTATCTTACTGTTTCTATGATCCAACGAGTGTTGGCAATTTGATCTCTGGTTCCTCTGCCTCTTGGAAACCCAATTTGTACATCTGGAAGTTCTCAGTTAATGTACTGCTGAATCCTCATTTGGAGGATTTTGAGCATAGCTTTGCTAGCACATGAAATGAGCACAATTGTATGGTAGTTTGAACATTACTTGGCAAAGCCACTTCATGGATCACAGCCTTGTCGTGGTGAAGGGGTTTGCCTAATTCAGTGAAGCTATGAACCATGCCATGAAGGGCCACCCAAGGCAGATGGGTCATATTAAACAATTCTGACAAAAAGTGGTTCACCAGAAAAGGAAATGGCAATGTATTCCAATATTCTTACCTTGAGAACTTCATGAACACTAGAAAGTGCAAAAAGATATGACAGCAGAAGATGAGGCCCTTAGATTATAAGGTGTTCAATATACTGCTGGGGGAGAGGGGAGGACAATTACTAGGTACACTTAATAGCTCCAGAATGTATGAACGGCTGGGCCAAAGCAGAAACAGTACTCAGTTGTGGATGTGTCTGGTGCTGAAAGTAAAGTTCAATGCTATAAAGAACAATATTGCATAGGAACTTGGAATGTTAGGTCCATCAATAAAAGTAAATTGGATGTGGTCAAGCAGGAAATGGCAAGATTGAACACTGACATCTTTAGGAATTAGTGAACTAAAATGTACAGGAGTGGGCAAATTTAATTCAGATGACCATTATATCTAATACAGTGGCAAGAATCCCTTAGAAGAGGTGGAGCAGCCCTCATAGTCAACAGAAGAGTCTGAAATGCGGTACTTGGATGTAGCCTCAAAAATGACAGAATGGTCTCAGTTCTCTTCCAAGGCAAAAATTCAGTATCACAGTAATCCAAGTCTAGGTCCCAACTATTAACGGTGAAGAAGTTGAAGTTGACCAGTTCTATGAAGACCTACAACACCTTCTAGAATTAACATTGCCAGAGTCCAGCTCTGGCAGCCAGGGAAACGCCCTGAAGGGATGAACGGGGTCTGCGAACGAAAATGATGCAGTCTCTCGCTCAAAGCACTGGGCTGCATGTTTATTTTAAGCATCAGGTTTTCTTTTATACTTTTACAAAAGCATTAGGTCAGAGGTATGACATCTTCAGTTTCCCCTCACCCATATTTACTATTTCCATAAATCATTGTTGTCCTTCAGAGTTCCCTCTTAAGTGTCCTTGTGATAACATTGTAACTCAAGTTTGTCTCTAGGCTGTATAATACATTCCTCAGTTTATTTCTTATCTCTTTAAATCCTGCTATCCCCTAGTAACTTAAGCTCATCATCTCCTAAAAAGGCTTTTAGCTATTAGTATCTCTAAAATACCTAGTTTCCATAAGCTATAGTAAAATATGCCAACACTACAACATACCTTAAACCTTTAGCTTCTAACTATTCTTAATTATTCCTAACCCCTAAACTCAGCAAACTTCTTTTGCCATAAACATTCCCCTTACAGGCAGGTTTCAGATAACAATGTTTCCCATGGTCTCAAGCTGTAGCCTATGTGCTCATCCTAGAGCATTCTTTTTAAAGATCCTTGAACAAATGTCAATAGTTAACTTTATGGATTATAACATTCTTTCCAGCCAACTCAACCAGAAGAAGGAAAGGACAAGTCAGAATCACAAGACCTAACTCCTTCATCCCGGGACCGTGCCTGCGGGATGAGGAGAGGGGGTTGGGGCTGTGCCTCCATTTTGTCAGTAATGCCTATCGTGGCTCCTGACATAACATGAAAAAAAGATGTCCTTTCATCATAGAAGTTTGGAATGAAAAAATAAGAAGTCAAGAGATACTTGGAATAACAGACAAGTTTGGTCTTGTACTACAAAGTGAAGCAGAGCAAAAGCTAACAGAGTTTTGTCAAGAGAACATGCTGGTCATAGCAAACACCCCTTCCATCAACCCAAGAGACAACGCTACACATGGACATTACCAGGTGGTCAATACCAAAATCAGTTCTTTGCAGAAGATGGAGCTCTATACAGTCAGTGAAAACAAGACCTGGAGCTGAATGTGGCTTAGATCATGAGCTCCTTATTTAAAATTCAGGCTTAAATAAAGAAAATAGGGAAAATCACTAGGTTATTCAGGTATGACCTAAGTCAAATTCCTTATGATTATATAGTGGAGGTGACAAATAGACTCAAGGGATTAGATCTGATAGGCAGAATACCTGAAGAACTATGAACAGAGATCCATAACATTGTACAGGGGGCTGTGACCAAAACCATCCCAAAGAAAAAGAAATGCACGAGGGCAAATTAGTTGCCTGAGGAAGCTTTACAAATAGCTGAGGAAAGAAAAGAAGTGAAAGGCAAAGGAGAAAGGGAAAGAAAGAACTGAATGCAGTTTCAGAGTATAGCAAGGGAAGATAAGAAGGCCTTCTTAAATGAACAATTCAAAAAAGTAGAGTAAAACAATAGAATGGGAAAGACTAGAGATCTCTTCAAGAAAATTGGAGATATTAAGGAAATATTTCATGAAAGAATGGGCATGCTAAAGGACAGAAACAGTAAGGACCTAACAGAAGCAAAAGAGATTAAGAAGAGGTGGCAAGAATATACAGAACTGTACAAAAAAAAATCTTAATAACATGGATAACCATGATGTGGTCACAGTACAGTCACTTACCTAGAGCTGGACATCTGGAGTATTAAGTCAACTGGGCCTTAGGGAACATTGCTATGAACAAACCTAGTGGAGGTGGTGAAATTCCAACTGAGCTCTTTAAAATCCTAAAAGATGCTATGTTAAAGCACTGCTCTCAATATGTCAGCCAATTTGGAAAACTCAGCAGTGGCCCAGAAATGGCAAAGGCCAGTTTTCATTCCTATCCCAAACAAGGGCAATGCCAAATAATGTTGAAGCTACCCTGCAAATAGTGTGTACCGATTAATAAAATGTAGAAGGATTTGGAGATATATGTGAGGTCGAGACAGAATTGACTCCACAAAGCATGATGAAATACTGTCACCAGTTTTTATCTTCAGGCATCTACCTGTATTTTTCGTGCTTCTTTGACTCTCTTCTTCCCACATAATTTAACTTATTCTTCCTCTCCTATACCACTGAAATATTGCCTGAGCATTCTGTTCCTCAGTTGGGTCAGTTGTCCTAGTTTCAGTATTGACTGTCGAGGGATCTGAACATGGTGGAAAGAGCACCGAACCTAGAGATCACTCTATGCACCGTGTCCAATTAAAACAGATAATACACAGGAAGAATTTGAGTGAAAGAAAATCTCAGTTCATTTAGAGATTTATTTTAAAAACGCTGTAATGCTGGATAAGAGTGAAGGAAGAGAGAATACCTACTTTGTGGGCTGTCGAGTGCATACCAAAAACTCTATGTACCTACTGCAAACCATTAACCAAAACACGGTATCAGAGCTTGGCAGTGGACATCAGTGGATTCCACATTAAACAACTGTATAGTATGGGAATATGGGAACACTGAACCCAGGAGCAGGTGGTACTGTGCAATGCAAGTTAGCAGAAAGTCAGTGGCTCTAAGGAATTCTATCAGTATATATCAGACCTCAAGCCAACTCAGTGAGTTCAAAGAAAGAACTTGGATTACTTACAAGAACAGTCAGATAATTGGCAAGGCTGTTGTTCTAAAGTCACCAGAATACCTGAAATGTTCTCTAGATATGATAAGATCCGTTAGTTAATTAGGCAATGAGTTAATTAATTCATTAAAAAATTTAAAAACCAACTTCAGGGATGAGGAGTCAGTTTGAGTCAACAATAAGAGCTTTCTAGTGCTGATCTTTAAATTATAGAATAAAAGTTATTAAGTAGAAATCAAAAAGAAAATACTAGACACTCTTTTAAATATATTGTTTTTCAGTTGCCAAGTTGTGTCCAACATTTAGTGATAATTAAATATGAATTTGACATAAATAATTAATAATTGCCACATTGAGACATATTTATACTTTAAAAAATTATTGTTTATCTGACTCAAATTTAGCTATATTGTTTTTTTTTTCCAAAATGTAATAATCCTAATTTGATCACAACTGCATGTGAAAAACTAGGCTTGTGTTCCATGCCACAACGAACCTGCAAGAGAGGATAACTTTAGAACCAATTTGAGGGAGAAGAATGTAGATAGAGGTTGGGCATCAAGCAATGCCAAGCATTTCTTTGACATAAGTCATGGAGGTGAAGCCAGTTTCCTTAAACTATTGATTTTTTCCATCACTACTGGACAAACTAACCCCTTGATTTATGCACACCATTGCCATGTATACAGCCTGCAATGGATTGCAACTGATAGGCTGTACCACTAAGTGAAGGGTAATAACTTTTGAAATTTTTGAATCAGAAAGCAGGTAGATATTTTTTAAATGAATTTTAGTTTGAACTTAAGCCCTACCTACAGCAATACATAATCATTTTGTGATGTCTATACTTTATAGTGAGCTTTTAATTCCTTGATTTACCTCAGAAGTATATTATGTTTACCCGATGATCCAGAAATTAAGTTCATAGATATATATTGAACTGATTTGAAAACTTACCTCCACTCAAAGAATCTGTATATAATTGTTTATAGCAATATCCTTCAATATTTATGAAAACTGAAAAGTATCAATGTGTTCTTCAGTTTGTAAATAGAGAAAGCAAATTGTAGTACATCCATAAAATAGAATGTTCTTCATCAGTAAATATAAAAGAAACATGAAAAGATATAAATGAATCATAAATGCAAATTAATAAACCAAAGAAGCTAATCTGGAAGGGTTACATACTGTATAATTCCATTAATATGACATTCCAAAAAAGCAAAACTATGAAGATAGTTAAAAGCACAGTAGTTGCCATGTGCTGGAGGGGTAGTTAAATAGGTGAAGAATAGGGATTTTCTTAGATCGTTGAAAGTATTCAGTATAATACTGTAATGATGGATATATAACACTATGCATTGGTCAAAACCAGTGGAACTTAATGACACAAAGAATAAAGAAAACCATTTAAGAAGCTGTTGGAGCCAAAATTGGAATGATGACTGTGACAAAAGAAACTGACTGCATTAAAAATGTAAAAAATAACCTCAATGAAGGTGGTAGTGGGACAGTATACTTATGTACATGCTTTGGAAATGAGTTGTTGTTCAGTCGCTAAGTTGTATCCAGCTTTTTGTGACACCATGAAGTGTACCATGCCAGGCTTCCCTGTCCTTCACTATATCCTTGTTGTTCAAACTCAAGTCCATTGAGTTGGTGAGGCCATCCAAGCTTCTCATTCTCTATCGCCCCCTTCTCCTCTTGCCCTCAATCTTTCCCAGCATCAAGGTCTTTTCCAATGTTAGCTCTTCACCTCAGGTGGCAAAAATATTGGTGCCTCAGCTTCAGCATCAGTCCTTCTAATGAATATTCAGGGTTGATTTCCTTTAGGATTGACTTGTTTGATCTCCTTGCAGTCCAAGGGACTCTCAAGAGTATTCTCCAGCACCACAGTTCAAAAGCATCAGTTCTTCAGTGCTCAACCTTCTTTATGATCCAACTCTCATGTCCGGTTAGGACTACTGGAAAAATCACAGCTTTGACTATATGGAACTTTGTTGGCAAGGTGATGCCTCTGCTTTCTAACACTGTCTAGCTTTTCCATAGCTTTTCTTCCAAGGAGCAAATGTGTTTTAATTTTGTGGCTGCAGTCACTGCCCACAGTGATTTTGGAAACCAAGAAAATAATATGTCACTGTTTTTACTTTTCCCGCATCAATTTGCTATGAAAGGATGGGACCAGATGCCATATTAGTTTTTTTAATGTGGAGTTTTAGGGCAGCTTTTTCACTCTCCTCTTTCACCTTCATCAAGAGGGTCTTTGGTTCCTCTTTGCTTTCTTGCCATTAAAGTGGTATCATCTGCTTATCTGAAGTTGTTGATATTTCTCCCAACAATCTTATTTCCAGCTTGTGATTCACAGAGCCCAGCATTTCTCATGACGTACTCTGCATATAAGTTAAATGATCAGTGTGGCAATACAGCTTTGACATACTCCTTTCCCAATTTTGAACCAGTCTATTGTTCCATGTCCAGTTCTAACTGTTTCTTCTTGTCCGTAAGGAAGTTCTCAGTTCACATACTGTTGAAGCCTAACTTGAAGGATTTTGAGTATTACCTTGTAAGTATGTGAAATGAGTGCAATGGTGAAGTAGTTTGAACATTCTTTGACATTGCCCTTCTTTGGGATTGGAATGAAAACTGACCTTTTCCAGTCATGTGGCCAGTGCCTGTTAACTCCAGGTCTTTCTTGACTTCCTACTTTTGCATTCCAGTCCGCTATGATGAAAAGGTCATCTTTATTTTGCTGTTGGTGCTAGAAGGTCTTGTAGACCTTCATGAAACTGTTCAGCTTCTTCAACATTAGCAGCTGGGACATAGATTTGGATTACTCTAATATTGAATGGTTTGCCTTGGAAATGAACTGAAATCATTCTGTCGTTTTTGAGATTGCACCCAAGGACTGCATTTTGGACTCTTTTATTGATTTTGAGGGCTACTCCATTTCTTCCAATTGATTCTTGCCCACAGTAGTAGATATAATGATCATGTGAATTAAATTTGCCTGTTCCTATCCATTTTAGTTTACTGATTCCTAAGACGTCGATGTTCCCTCTTGCCATCTCCTGCTTGACCACTTCCAATTTACCTTGATTCACAGACCTAACATTCCAGGTTCCTATGTAATATTGTTCTTTACAGCACTGGACTTTACTTTCAGCACCAGACACATCCACAACTGAGCAATGTTTCCACTTTAGCTCAGCCTCTTCATTATTTATAAAGTTGTTCCTCTGCTCTTCCCTACCAGCATATTGTACTCCTACTGACCTGGGGGGGTCTCATCTTCTGGTGTCATATCTTTTTGCCTTTTTATTGTGTTCACGGGGTTCTCAAGGCAAGAATACTGATGTGGTTTGCCATTCCCTTCTCTAGCAGACCAAGTTTTGTCAGGTCCTGACTAACAAAGACATGCCCTTCAGCCTCTCCACATAGCTGGACAACATATGCAGCACCCTGCTTGTCCCAGTGCATATCCTCATTGAGAGTGTAAACCTTCACCAGCCGCTGGGTGTCAGTCAATGTGCTGCCTGGGGGCAGGGGCAAAGACCCTGCTGAAGTCCCAGAAAGGGGTTCTGGGGAAGACTCAAGCTGAGGTTAGAGGATACTCAGAAGCAGAGGGCTCCCCCACCTCTCTGCTGCTGCTGGCTGCCCTGAGACCAATCTGCCACCTCAAATATATCAAATAACTCAGTGAAGGTGTAGTGGAATAGTGTTCTTATGCAGGTGATTTTGGAAATGAGTGGACACATAAAAGTAAAGCTAAAAGGAACCGTGTATATCACAGTCCTCTTTTGGGTAGAGTGTTTCTTATGGAGAACTGATTAACAGTTCTGAAACCACTCACTTCATATATATAGTATGATGAACAATTATGTAAAAGAGCAGCAGATGGTGGGATCCATACTTCTCACTGTTGAAGTGATGCAGTAGATAGAAATAAGAAGGGAAGGCTTAAAGTATCCATGTATTAACAGATTAGAGCTGGAGATACCAGTATAAATTCATGAACACCTAAATATAAAAGCGGATGCCTCAGTGGTAAAGAATACACTTGCCAATTCAGGAGTTAATGGAGATGCATGTTCGATCCCTGGGTGGGGAAATTCCTCTGGAGGAAATGGCAACCCATTCCAGTATTCTTGTCATCGTAATCCCATGGACAGAGGAGTTTGGCAGGCTACAGTCCATAAGGTCACAAAGAGTCAGACACGACTGAGCATGTATGCATGACAACATATAAAGATAGGTAGTCAAATATAGAAATATGAGTATATGCACAGGTTAGCATATACACATATATTACCCTGTGCTGTCACTTGAAATGGATCAGAAGCAAGAAGATCTTAGTAGTACAAGCATGCCTAGCTTCCAGAGTTTTAATATTATCTCCAATTAAAGGAACCATGGTCTTTGAAGTAATGGTTATTTCTAGGACAAGAGCAGAAATAACAAAACAAGCCTGGAGCATCTTATAATACCAGAAATTAAGAAAATGATAAAAAAAAAAAGAATAAATGATAGACTCTATCAAAGGACACAGGAGCCAACTGAAAAAGCTCCCAATGTTTAACGTGGAATTATGTTATATTCAAACATATCCAAGACATAACATTTTGTATGAAAAGTTGAGATAAAATAAATTTATTGTGGAAAAGTAAGACAAAACTGGTGCAGCCAATACATATAATGAAGGTCTATATTCTTGAAAAAAGGACATTAGGTTAAAGTGAAGGCAATCTGAATAAAGCATGTATTTAGTTCATAATTATGTATCATATTGTCTCATTATTTGTGAAGAAAGTACAATACTAATGTAAGACTTAAATAGTAAATGAAGCAAAGTGTGGGATATCTGTAAACTCTGTGCTATCTTCACAATTTGTATGCAAAGCTAAAAGTTCCCTAAAATAGACCGTTTATTTAAGAGCATCTGTATGTGAGTAGTACACACACACATAGGGAACCAGTATAGAATATGGATTTGAATATAGATCTTCCTTAACTTATGATGAAGTTACATCCCCTAAACCCATCATAAGCTTAAAATATCATAAGTCTAGACAGCTATAATCTTGAAAGATTTCCCAAAAACATATCTAAGCAACCCAGGGTTTCTGGCTGTAGCATTTGTACTTTTGAACTCCACGTTTTTGGTACATTCACAGTGATGACACACTGTGAAATGTCTTTTCTATGAAGGATGAAGCATGTTATAAATTCAAGAGTCATGTTTTAAGGTTTGACACAAACAACACACACGCCTCTGTCTGTTGTGGCACTTACATTCTGTTTCATATATTCTTTGACTTCCAACAGGGTTGTATCCTGATAAACTCATCTCAAGTTGAAAATATTGTAAGCCCAAAGTGCCTTTAATATACCTAACCTGCCAAACATCGTAGCGTAGCCTAGCCTACCTGAACTGTGTTCATAACACTTACATTGGCCTACAGTTGGGCAAAGTCCTCTAACACAAAGCCAACTTTTTAATAGTCTCAAACATCTTTATGTAATTTATTGAATACTGCATTGAAGGTGAAGATCAGAATGGTTTCTTGTTAGGGTATAGAATGGTTGTAAGTATGTCAGTTGTTTACCCTCATGATCCTGTGGCTGACTAGGATCGTGGCAAACTTCTGCTTATCATCGGAATTCGCTCAGTGGTGTCCAACTCTTTGCAACCCCATGGACTATACAGTCCATGGAATTCTCCAGGCCAGAATATTGGAGTGGGTAGCCTTTCCTTTCTCCAGGGAATCTTCCCAACCCAGGGATTGAACCCAGGTCTCCCACATTGCAGGTGGATTCTTTACCAGCTGAATCACAAGGGAAGCCCAAGAATACTGGAGTGGGTAGCCTATCCCTTCTCCAGGGGATCTTCCTCACCCAGGAATTGAATCGGGGTCTCCTGTATTGTAGGCAGATTTTTTACCATCTGAGCTATCAGGGAAGCCTGCTGCTTATTGTTAGCCTTGGAAAAGATCGAAATTCAAAATGTGAAGCACAGCTTCTTCTGAATGAATATCACACCATCATAAAGTTGGAAATATCACATAAGTTGAACCATCATAATCTGGGACTCTTTGTGCTTTCAAATATTAAATAAAGACATTATTTAGCACATATTCTGATTCTTAATTTTTGAAAATGTTGGCAAAAAAGAATTGTTTTGACTCCACATGGATATATGTGGCTCTATTTCATTTATTTTAAATGAATGTAATTATAATTTATTTTTACCTATCAATTTATTTTTCCAAATGGCACCCCACCCCAGTATTCTTGCTTGGAAAATTCCATGGGCAGAAAAGCCTGGCAGGCTACAGTCAGTGGAGTTGCAGAGTCAGACACAACTGAGTGACTGAGTGTTCAATATTGCTTTTGAATTTTTGCTATGGCTAATGGTGAAGCTATGAACAGTTAGGTATACTTCCTTTTTGACAGGAGAAAGATTATTTCTAACATGCATAGCTACACATGACATTACTGTGTAATAGAGAATATCCCTAACTAGATATTACTAAATTGCACTTCAGTGTATGCTTTTACTAGAAGTATATGATTGCTATTATTTCTTAAAATAAGAATAATTAGAATTAGAATAAGCTGAAGTTAAAATTGTCAGATTTTTGAAAATATTGTCATTTTAATGCATGTAACATAGTTTGTCACTTTCTTATTAGTGAGATGGATTGCTTATTCATATATGCTGTATTTTTGTCATATTTGTATATTTAGCATTTAGGTATTCTGGATTCTAATATTCATCAATTACATATGCTGTGAATATATCTGTTGATTTTATTTTCATATTATTTACCCTGTTTCTGTGTTACTTTTGGGTTGGTAAGAAAAATTTCCTTAGAACAATGTCATTAAGTTTGAAGAATTCAATTTACCTAGGATTTTGGCTGGTATGATTAGTAATCAATCCCTCTTTTAATTAATATAGGCCACTGTTTCTATACCTTTATTCCTATGGACTAATATTTCCTCACTGGTTTATAGCTTGTCATAAGTTAATCTCTCATACATATATGGATTTCTTTCTGAATCTTCTTCAGTGTTTCACTGGCATCCTTGCATATTTTGAGGTAAAATACCTACATTAGAGGTAGGTGAGACCAAACTCGGAATTGTGGCTCTGTAAACGGAATGTTTCATATGATCTTTGGAACATTCATTATCTGTTATTTACATTATATTTTAAAAGCAATTAAAGTGAATATATATTAATAGAAAAACCTAACTTAGTGTCACTAGCTATTCAGTGTGATGTTTCCTCTTAACCCATTAGTCTTAGTACTCCTGGTTTGACTCTTCTTATTTCCTTCTCTTTTATATACATATTGATATTTGTAGATAATAATTTGCAAGGGAACTCCCAAAACTTAAAATACACAAAGATGAGCAAACCTCTGTGCTTAATGATTTAGATTCAGGACTATTTTCTCATGCTTCTCAGATAACTCTAATATGTCGGAAGAGTTAAAACGATTACTAAGGAACTAAAAGAGATTGGAAAAAGTAAAGAGAAACACTATTAGCTGAAAACTGACACAGAGATTTAAAGGTTAAATTAACAAATATGCAAAGCCTTGCTCAAAAAGGCAGCATGGCAGTGGGAGACAGATTTAAGAAAAATAGTCAACAATTGGAATTTTTCATTTTTTTCCCTTGTGATGTACATTTTTTCTTGTATATAATATGCAGTCATGTGATTAATAGAAAATTGAAGTAATTTTATCTTCTTCACAAGTTAAACATTTTACCATTATGTATGACCTTCTTCAACTCTACATTTAACACTAAACTGTTGTGTCTTTTTAAAAAAATCTATATTGTATGATGTTTGTATAGTAACACCAGTTTAGACAACTTTGATAATGTTGATGGTACAGGAAAGAGCAATTATCCCCATCCTTTTCCTGACCACCCCACATATATCATTCATCATTAGCAGTTTTGCAGTGTATTAAAAATGTTCTTGAATTATTTCCCCCCTACTCTGAGAATTTCTAGAGAATTGTTGTTTATTATTATTAATAATAATAATTTCAGAAGCCCAGATGCCTCTAACAGCCAGGAAACATGATTTTGCCAGTTAAGCTACCCATTTACAGAGAACTATTAATTTTCCATGGTACCTTGCACTCTAGAATGGCAATACTGTTGTTTTATGTCTGAAATTTTGTTACATAATACTGTTGAAATGGCTGAAGGGAATCATTTGTAGCAGTTTAATTCCCTCATATGGGAGGAAATAACAAAATAAATCAACAAAGCAAATGTGTACTAAAGCAAGTGCAAACAGCACTTATGAATGATGAAAATAATGACACTGGATTTAAAGCTACTTATCTTTATAATGACTTTTCTTATAGGAATTCTAACACCTCCCCATTGAGCTTGAATGGTAACAAAGTCATCCTTGAACAAAATTTATTTTATTGGCATTTATGCCTATGATTTATTAAGGTTCTTAGTTTTTGTGTGTATTTTTATATGTAAAATTTTTCAGAAAAATTTCCCTGTTTGTTTTATGTTAAAAACATGAAGTTATTTTATATTTCTAAAGGAATCAGTATCACATGTGTCATAAAAAGATTTATTGAAGCTATATTTTTCATTTCCAATATTGCTTGCACTATTACAATTGTGACTTATTTCAACAAAAGCTAGAATATACCCATGTTTAATTTTATACTTATCAGTTATAATTGTTGAAGCACACATGTTGCTTTATTTTTTTAATTTTTTTCTAGTGGAATTGGTTTATAATTTTGTGTTAGTCTCATGTGTATAACAAATTGAAGCAGTTATACATATATACAGATCCATTCTTTTCCAGATTCATTTCCCATATAAGTTATTGTAGAATATTGAGTAGAGTTCTCTGTACTTTACAGTGTCTTCCCTGGTGGCTTAGTCAGTAAACAGTCTGCCTGCAATGCAGGAGACTCGGGTTCAATTCCTCAATTGGGAAGATCCCCTGGAGAAGGAAGTGGCAACCCACTCCAGTATTCTTGCCTGGAGAATTGACCCTTATTGTTATTTATTTTATATATAATAATGTGTGTGTGTGTGTGTGTGTGTGTGTGTGTGTTTAGTCGTTTCAGATGTGTCTGACTCTTTGTGACCCTATGGACTGCAGCCCACCGGGCTCCTCTGTCCATGGGATTCTCCAGGCAAGAATCCTGGAATGGATTGCCGTGCCTTCCTCCAGGGGATCTTCCTGACCCAGGGATTGAACCCACATCTCTTATTCTCCTGCAATGACACGTGGGTTCTTTACCACTAGCACCACCTGGGAAGCTGTATATAGTAATGTATATATGTTAATCTCAATTTCCTAATTTATAACCCCCCCCATGTTTCCCCTTTGATAGCCATAAGTATGATTTCCACAAAGATCAGATTATGTACATGTTTATTTTTACACTCATCAGTCATAATTTGTTGAAATGCACATGCTACTTTAAATAAATATGTTTCATCTCCCAGAGGTGACTAAAAATTTTGCATGTAAATCAGAACACCATGTGCTAATTGAGTCCTTGGGTCCACATTTGAAACTAGAAGCAAATTTTCCATGTAGATGTTTCTCAAAATACGCATGCATATGTTATGTTCCTCAGATATACACATGGCTTTCTTCCTCACTCATGTGTCATCTTAAGACTGACTCACTCACTGTCAAATAATTCACAACTTAAAGTTTCATGGACATCCCTAAACTTACTTCAGTTAATTTACCACTTGATCAACATTTCTTAGATTTTTAGCAAAGGCCTCATTTCATAATGCTTTGACTGTAAATTCTATAATATGTGAGAGGGGATGTATTGTAGGAAGTTAAGATGAAATTTTCAATTCTCAGTCCTATTCTGTAAAAATAGTATTCCTTAATATATGTTATAGATTTTATATTATTCCCCATATTTGAACAAATTTCTACACCTTCTCATTTAAATATTTCTGATCTTCAGGTCAGTAGTCTGAGACAGTGGATATGGTAAAATAGATAGTGAAATCCATACTATATTCTAAATAAATGTAATTATAATATATTTTCTAGATATCTACCATAACTAGCTTGGAAATTAGTTAGAACCACAATTTGCCCGTATATGCCACAGAAATAGTTATTTTGGAAATTTCCGATACTGAAAACAGAAGTTCTTTACACAGAATGCTCTACATTTCTCACAGATACTGAAACCAGTTATGATATGCTTGTTATTTCCTCTTTTTGTGCATCCACTGAATAAAATATATGTCCCTAGAAGTCAGATTTCTTTTTATGATAGTCTTTTGCCAACAAAGTAATGTACTTCATTTTTTGTCAATCTATGACATCCATTTAGATATTCAGCAATTATTTTAATAAACACATATCAGGTGTACATTGTGTGCACAAAATTTTCACACATATATTACAGAGAAAATTAGCATTTCTACCTAATATTTACTAACACATGCCAAGTGGAATGAAAAATTGTACAACTAATTGCTATATAGAGGTAAAATTTTTCAAATGCCTTCACCTTTGTGTAAGAACATTGATGGTTTGGAGGTAAAGGTTGTACTAAATAATGGGATTCACAAAACATAGTTAGAATATATAGAATTAATACATAAATGCAAAAAGGATTTCCCACATTGCACAGTGGTAAAGAATCTGCCAGCCAATGCAGGAGACTCAAGAGACAACGATTCAATCCCTGGGTCGGTTAAGAGTCCCTGGAGAAGAAAATGGCCACCTGCTCCAGTATTCTTGCCTGCAGAATTCTATGGGCAGAAGAGCCTGGTAGGATGCCATTCATAGAGTAACAAAGGGTTGGACATGACTGACTGACTGAGCATGCACATATAAATGCACCTTGCGAACAATTGAAAATAAATGTAAATATTAAATTATAAGTACTCATACATATTTAAGGGTCTGCATTGCAGGCAGATTCTTTACCAGTTAAGCCACCAGGGAAGCCCAAGAATACTGGAGTGGATAGCCTATCTCTTCTCCAATGGATCGTCCTGACCCAGGAATCAACCAGGGTCTCCTGCACTGCAGGCAGCTTCTTTACCAGCTGAGCTACCAGGGAAGTCCAAGAACTAGTTACTATGCCCTAAGTAATCATATCTCTGTTGCAAGAGTCTCTCGATTTAGACCGTTATCTAAGAAACTGTGGTCCAAGACAGCTTGCAAGTAGAGTAAAAATCCAAAACTCTTCAGAGTTCTTGATAGATGATTTGACTTTATTTTATGTATACGACCAGACAGATGGAAACTCAGACTTGAGGTTTACTAACTACACCTGTTAAGTGCCACTTGTTATAAATTTCCCATTTTGATATGTCTTTTTCAGTGTATGATGATTATTATGATAACAGTTTGCTTTTTAATGCTTAATGTTCTCTGTAAGTGTATCCCATTTAGCAACACATTTATATGGCAAGGTAACTCTATGGATTAGGAATTATATCTGTTTTACAAATGAAAAACTGAACTATCAAATGAGTTCTTCAAGGTCACATAGTCAAATTAGAGTAAGGTTTTGAATCCAGGAGATTGATTAGTATTTCTTCAATACATACAATCACCAATATTCTTCTTAAAGTGGTTCTCTTTCAATAGATTGATCTTTTCAGCATTTCCCTTTGTCTCTAGGCCATCATCATAAATTGAATTGGGGAATATGAATACCTAGAGCACTAATCAACTATGAGTTAATGTTGGGTAATTCATACCTGACTTGTTAAATTCTGGAGGACAGAGACAGAGTTTTATTTTTTAAATTAGTAATTGCAACATAACAACAACAACCTGACATACACTTGTTTTTCAATTTATGTCTAAGTTTAAAGGAAGACTAAAAATGGAAAAATAGAATGAAGGGAGGAAAGAGAGAAAAGAGGGCAGAAAAGAAGAAAGGAAGGAAGGGAGGCTGGGAAAGAGGAAGGTGGAGACAAGGAAGGAGGAAAGTCAATGTTATTTATTAGTAACAGTTGTACAGAATAAAGTCTAGGTGTAAAATACAATTGTTTCCATTTTGAAAGTATTCATAGCTTTCCAAAGAGATTGTGACTACCTATTAGGGTGCATAAGTTTATGCATTAATACTTAAGAATGTAAGTACAAGTAATAGAAATCTAACACTTGAAAAATGATTTTTTGTGAAACTTAACCACTTGCATTTTTTAAAATGATTTTTAAGAAACTAATACACAATCACTAAATATATCAAACACTGTACAATGATGAATAAAAGAAGTAATGCAGTGAAAGACTGCACATAACTCTTCTAAAGTAGTCAGTCTTCCACTGTCGTACCTGGTGAACTTAGTTCTTCAATGATATATTTGGGAAAAGGCATTTTAAAAATAGATAGAGTACATATATATGTGTACCATAATTTAATAGAACTGTTATATGGATTTTTTTTTCCTCTGAGTGATGGTGTATAATGTTAAGACATTATCTTAAAGATCAAGAAATTTAGGGAGTTTATCAATAATTTACCATTTAGAGACAATGAATTTCCAAACTAGAATGAGCATAAAGGAAGATGGTAGTAGCAAATTTTTAGGTTATCTAAAACAAAGCCCCAGGATATAAAGACTAAATCTGTTTCTCATGAATGTACTCGCCTCACCTGCTCATGCCTTTTAGCTTTTCCTTCACCCTACATCAAGCAGATGTTGAAACCACTGTGGAAATTTTCTCCTTTTATTAAGCAATGATTTTTTTGTCAATATTTCACAGGGATAAAAACAAATTTTGTCATAATAATATGGAAATAGATGCAAATTCATTTGGTATTAAGATGTAATAATTTACATATGCATTCTGTAGGATGAAGAGATGCAGACTCTTAGGATACTGAAATTTTAGAACACAGTTGATCAATATGAATTCAAAGAGGGTTCAGCTCAGCTGTTGACAGAGGTACAGTGAGGAATATGTGATTCACTATATCAGAATGAGTTACAGCAACTCAAATTGGAGGCTGATCTGAATTGAAAAGAGTACTTCAGGCAAAGAGATAGAAATGTAGGTTGAAAAAATGATATTGAGGAATTACTGACCCCTGGATCCCATCAAATCTTCTGAGTTGACAGGAAGAATTTCTGACAAGAGGTAAGGATCTGGGTCTGTGTTTTGCTTACCATTAATAACTGAACTGGGATTTTCTTTAAAAAAAAAATATATTACCAGCCACCTTAAAATAGAGCATATTATAAATATTGGACTTCATTTAAGAATTTTCTCTACTAGATATTTAACTTAATTTTGCATATTTGAGAATGCTTGATGTTATTTTTTAATAATTTTAGTGAATGAAATTTGTTCTTTATGACAAATTTTTCTGTGATCAAGCAAATACTACAAAATATAAGCTACACAAACATCACTCACTTTTAAAAAAATAAAATATTGAAGGATCAATATGAAAAGATTCTAGAATTAGACAGAATTCCCTCAAAAAAAAAAAAAAGAAAAGAAACCTGTGGAGGCAGTGCCACTTACCAGGCCATGCATATACAAAAAGTGGGTACAAGTTTGGAAATGTACAGTGAATTAAATAAAGATGCAGTGTATAAAATTGGATTCTAGTGATCATAGGTAATAAAGATTGAAGTAATTTTTGTGAAATGCTTACTTTTACTTTAAGTAATGAGAGGCAAACTTTCTTAAAGTATTTTAATGCATGTTGTGTATGTATATATATATATATATATATATATATATGTGCATATATATGTAATACCTGTATATAATTAATTTTAAATGTATACAATTCCATTCCCTCCTAGAATGTAGAAATATGAAAATAATACTTGGAAATAAGGGGGAGAAAGGACAGATAATTAACTAAAGAAATATTTTTTCTTAATCCCTTCAGAAAACTGAGGTTGCAAGGTAAGAGCAGCATAAAATCCAAGAAAGGACAGCATCCCTCCCCCACCAAAAAGGGCTAGGTTACTTAGACTGTCTTGCCTGTCACAAAACATGGGAAAGAATTGAAACTGCAATACAAACAGGTTGGAAGACATCAGCTTAAAGTTCAGCCAACTGCTAAAGACAGATTTTGGGCTACAGTAGTAGTATATACAACCTCTGAGAGGCATTGATGCAAGAGGGCTCAGCTACTCATGTGGAATACCATTAATTTATAATCAGGTGCTTTTTAAAAAGCATGTGGGTTACATGTGCCTCTTTCAATTCTGGTTTCCTCGGTGTGTATGCCCAGCAGTGGGATTGCTGGGTCATATGACAGTTCCATTGCCAGTTTTTTTAAGGAATCTCCACACAGTTCTCCATAGTGGCTGTACTAGTTTGCATTCCCACCAATAGTGTAAGAGGGTTCCTTTTTCTCCACACCCTCTCCAGAATTCATTGTTTGTAGACTTTTTGATAGTGGCCATTCTGACCGGCGTGAGATGGTACCTCATTGTGGCTTTGACTTGCATTTCTCTGATAATGTGTGATGTTGAGCATCTTTTCATATGTTTGTTAGCCTTCTGTATGTCTTCTTTGGAGAAATGTCTGTTTAGTTCTTTGGCCTATTTTTTGATTAGATCATTTATTTTTCTGGTATTGAGCTGCATGAGCTGCTTGTATACTTTTGAGATTAAATCTTTGTCCGTTGCTTCGTTTGCTATTATTTTCTCCCATTCTGAAGGCTGCCTTTTCACCCTGCTTATAGTTTCCTAAATGGTAACAATGACCCTATATGTGAGACAGCAAAAGAGACACAGCTGTAAAGAACAGACTTTTGGACTCTGTGGGAGAAGGCGAGGATGGGATGATTTCAGAGAATAGCATTAAAACATGTGTATTACTATATGTGAAATAGATTGCCAGCCCAGGTTCGATGCATGAGACAGGGCACTCAGGGCTGGTGCACTGGGACGACCCTGAGGGACGGGGTGGGGAGAGAGGTGGGAGGGGATTCAAGGTGGGGGACACATGTACACCCATGGCTGATTCATGTGAATGTATGGCAAAAACCACTACAAGATTGTAAAGTAATTAGCCTCCAATTAAAATAAATTAATCTACAAAAAAAAAAAAAAAAAAAAGCATGTAGGAGGTGCAAGAGACCAGAGAGAGCCCCTCTTCCTGGTGCAGGTATTGCAGAAGGTAGGATGCATCCTGCAAAAAAAAAGGCAAAAACCTTTTAACCCTTCCCAAATCTTTCTCAAAGCCTGATGCCTCTTGGGGAGGGATAGAAAGATGAGTTTTTCCTGGAAACAAAGGCATGCGACTGCTAAGGGAATATTTAAAAACAAAAGTGTGTTACATCTAAGGAAAGGATAGGAAGCAGACTTGACTTTAGGCAGCTATGCTAGTATTATTAGAGGTCTCTTACCACTGGAAGAAGGTGGTGGTGGGGACTTTCTCCATCACAAGACTCACTAGAGATATAAGGCAGAGCCTCACTGACTTGGAACAGAGGGACAAGAATTCTGAGAAAGCTACAGCCCTAAGATGCAATTACTCAGAGCTCCTTAACTACAGGGACAGCAGAGAACATGCTAAAATTAGACACACATACCACAACTGTGCTTAGCAAGCACCAAGTAACAAGCAGGAGTAGTCTACCATGAGGGGAGAGAGAAGAGCATGGAGAGAGACATCCCTTATGAGGTGCAAGCTTAAAGAATCAGCTGAAACCTAAGGGGGAAGCTCTACTTTCAAGGAGTATCCACCTCTGGTCCATTGTTGCTCATTGCTCAGTCGTGTCTGACTCTTTGCGACCCCATGGACTGCAGCACCCCAGGCCTCCCTGTTCTTCACCATCTCCCAGAGCCTTCTCAAACTCATGTCCATTGAGTCGGTGATGCCATCCAACCATCTCATCCTCTATTGTCCCCTTCTCCTCCTTCCTTCATTCTATCCCAGCAACAGGGTCTTTTCTAAGGAGTCAGCTCTTCTCATTGGTGGCCAAAGTATTGGAATTTCAGTTTCAGCATCAGTCCTTCCAAATGAATATTCTGGATTGATTTCCTTTAATATTGACTGGTTTGATGTCTGGCATTTAGTTAAAATTTTGAGGCATTATATAAGATCTATATCTAGCAATCTAGAGAACCAGTTTGAGAGATGATGGACATTGAATACACAGTCTTTAAAAAAAAGCTATAATGGAAGAAGACAATGGAGTTATCTTGAAGTATTGGGAGGTGTGGTTCTCAAAAGTTGTAATTTTATATTGAATATAATTATCTTTACAAATACAAGCATTATAAATGTTTAAGACAAACAACAATTGAGAAAATAAATTATTGCCAACATGAACTGTAACTAATGGTAAAGAAAATTTATACAGAAATTGTTAACAGAAAAAGCTTGTATTTACACAAATAAATGAGTAGTTCCAGGAATGGTAAAAAGAAAGGTGAATACCAAAATTATTTATTATCTTAAATAAGATATACTATAGATCATTGATTTATTACTATTTACAATTATCTACTTATAAAGATAATTGACTGCCTAAAGCAAGAATGACAGTGATTAATTATAGGTTTCTACCATGTAAGTGAAAATATAACAAAGGACACAAAGGAGGGGGAAATAAACTGTAACTCCACTGTTGTAATATTCATATAATATATGCAAAAATATATATTTGTGAATCTTCTGTGATAAGTTAAAGATATATGTTGTAAATCTGAGAGCAGCTAATAAAATAGAGAATGAAGCATAACTAATAAATTTATAAAGAAGATAAAACTAAGTAATAAAAAATGCACATTTAATTTGAAATTAGGCAGAAAAAAGTTGACTAAAAGACAAATAAAATGAAAAGAAACTAGCACAATTATATATTTATACACAAACACATCAATAATTGTATTAGCTGGAGAGGCTTTATTAATGTAGCTTCAGATCAAGGACTGTTACCAGAAAGAGGAGAGATATTGCATAACTATTAAGGACTATATTCAGAAAAGAGGCATAACATGCTTAAATGTTTAATGCACTTAAGAATAGAACTTCAAATTGCATGAAGAAAAACCAGAGAAATTTCTAGTAAATATCTTCCTATTTTGTGTTAGGTAACAATGAAAGAAGGAAAAAACAACATTAAAACCATGCCCTTTTAAACAGGATCAGCAAAATGAACAGATGCATAGCCATAAAAATTCCTTGTTTGTAGGTACTAGAGTTTTACTTAAAATATACTAGGATGCACCTGATACAGAGTTGTGATTTAATATTTCCATATTTTTATGGAATATAGAATTGTACATTTTATTTTTTAAAGTTGATTATTAAACCTATCGTTAGATACTCTATGTGGAAGTTCTGAGCATCTTTCTTTTTAATAATTATTTTGCAAATTTCTGTTGATATTCTTCTAGTTGATTTGTTGTTAAACATTTCTTTCTATATATTCAAGATCTCATATTTATGATTATGTCTATATTGGTAAAGTATCAGTTATGATTATGTTTATATTGGACAAAAAGAATAATTTTCATTTGCAATTTATGGAGTGGTAATCCTCACTTGGGCTTCTCTGATGACTCAGTGGTAAAGAATCTGCCTGCAACTTAGGAGATAACAGGTTTAATCCCTGGGTTGAAAAGATCCCCTGAAGGAGGAAATGGCAATCCACCACAATATTCTTGCCTGAAAAATTCCATGGACAGAGAAGCCTGGCAGGTTAAAGTCTAAACAGTTGTAAAGAGTCCAACATGACTAAGCAACTGAACATGCATGCATGCAGTCATTACTTAAAATAATAGATTATTGTGAAAGTGAAAGTCGCTCAGCCATGTCTAACTCTTTGTAATCCCATGGACTGTAGCCCACAAGGCTCCTCTGTCCATGGGATTCTCCATGCAAGAATACTGGAGTGGTTTGTTATTTCCTATTACTTCATTATAATTGTTTCTCAATATAGACTGGTTGTAGTTTTTGAAAACTTTTATAGCAATGTCTGATTACATTATGTGCAGGGTACTCTAAAATTATCACTATTTCTTTGCTTTAATAATTTCAGAAATACAAATGCTAAGAATGTACAAAAATATTTTTTATTTTAATAAAAAATATTAAATTTATTGTATACTTATTTAATTTTTAATTCTGAGTAATAATCTAAATGAATAAGCTTTATTATTTGGAACAATTTTAAGTTTATAGAATAATGGATCAGAAAGTACAGAGAATTCCCATAAATGTCCTTATGTCCTAGCCTAGCTTCCACTATTTTAGCATCTTTTATTAATATGGTACATTTATTACAGTTCATGAGAAAATATCTGTGCACTATTACTAACTAAAGTCTTTAGTTTACACTAGGATTTAATCTTTGTGTTGTACACTCTATGGATTTTTACAAATATATAGTGACATGTATCCAATTTTAACATAACACATAGAAAATTTTCACTGCTCTGAGAATGCCTGTTTCACCTATTCATTTCTCCTTTTCTCCCCACAAACATCTAATGATCAATGATCTTTTTACTGTCTCCATCATTCTGTCTTTTCCTGAATGTCATACAGTTGAGCTCATATATTATTTAGCCATTTGAGATGAGCTTCTCTCACTTACTAATCTGTGTCTAAGGTTCCCCCATGTCTTTTTTGGACTTGATAGCTCATTTCTTTGTATGACTGAATGATATTCCATTGTATGGATGTACCATAGTTTGCTAATTCACTCACTCGAACATTCACATCTTGATTGCTTTCAATTTTTGGCAGTTATATGTAAGGCTGCTTTAAACACTTGTTTGCAGGATTTTTGTGTGGAAATAAGCACTCATTTGGGTAAACACCGAAGAGCATGACTCCTGGTGTATATGGTAAGAGAATGTTTAGTTTTATAAGAAAGTGTCAAACTTCCTCCCAGAGTGGCTATACCAATCTCCTTTCTGAGAGAAATGAATAGGAGTTTTTGTTGCTCTACATTCTCCACAGCATTACATTTTGGATTTTAGCCTTTCTTATTGGTGTCATTGATATCTCATTTTTTAAATTTAGATCCGCTAGTGATGTATGGTATTGAGTATTCTTTCATAACTGAATCTGTACATCTTCTTTGTTGAAGTATCTTTTTAAGATCTTTTGCCCATTTATTAATTGTATTGTTTGGTTTTGTTGATGAACTTTAAAGATTCTGTGTGGAATTTGGATAACAGTTCTTTATCACACGGGTTTTGAAAACTCCCTCAGAATGTGAATTGTATTTTCATTCTCTTTAAAGTAGCTTCTGTAGAAGGAAATGGCAACCCACTCCAGTACTCTTGACTGGAAAATTCCATGGATGGAGGATCCTGGTAGGCTACAGTCCATGAGGTCGCACAAAGTCGGACACGACCGAGCAACTTCACTTTCTTTCTTTCTATAGTTCCTTTTGGAGAAGGAAATGGCAACCCACTCCAGTGTTCTTGCCTGGAGAATTCCATGGAAGGAGGGGCCTGGTGGGCTGCAGTCTATGGGGTTGCAAAGAGTCGGACACGACTAAGCAACTAACACACAAAGTAGTTTCATCAGGACAGATTTTTAAATTTTAGTGAAGTCCAATTTATCAATGTCTTTCCTTCATATGACTAACTTTTGGTACTTTAACAGTCAAGATTATCTCTTATTAGCTTTTTGTCCTCAGTTATCGTGTTCATATTTCCTTAGTAAGAAAGATATATTTTAGTTAGAATAATAGGAATATATCTCTGTTTTTAGAAAATAGGGAAAATCAAGATGTGGAAATAGAAGAATTGCCTGGCAAATTCCAAGATCCAGATTAGTCTCAAAATTGCATTTTGGCAAGATGAATCCTCTCCATACTTGCATCACTAACCTCAAATTTCAGAATTCTTAGAGTGAAAAGCATCTGTCTGGTCAAGCTTAGATTATAGTTCTCTCTCTCCACTAGTAAAAAAGATTATATCTGGATAAATAATCTCAGAATAACAGTGAAAAATGAGGAGGAATCAATTCCCTAACAACTAGTCAGAAAAAGTATGGAAAACTGGAGAGTGTTCGATACACAAAAAAGATTACAACCCAGTAAAAATAGTAATATTTTAGCTTAAATAACATAACTGAGAATTCTTCAGAGACAGTTTTTGTTCTAGATTCCCATTCACTCTCTTGGATGATCTAAAATATAGGCTCTATTTTTTCTTCACATATCCCATTTGGGAAAATTGGACAAACAATTTTGGTCAGTGATTTGTACAATATACAGTCAAGAACTCTTTAAGAAGTGCTATTACATTTAGATTTTTTAATTCTTAGGATAAATAAGAACAGGAAAAGAAAATATTAAAGGCAGATGCCATTTGTCTAAAGTATTTTTTATTCTACTCCAAGGAAGTCTCTAATGATTAGCTATTAAAAATGGACTTTCTAGCTATTAGGTAGGTAATTGATAAAAGGGAGTTTGAGTCATTGATTTGATTTTGTATTTATGCTCAATGGGGTTCATGGATTACTATTGTTTATCCATTGAGAATTCTACAGCTAAAAATACTGTCTTCATATCAGTCATGGGTGAATATGGCACTGGCCTGTTTAATTGACTGAAAAACACTAACGCACCAAGATGAATAGAAACAGAACTTCGATTCTAAATCCTATTTCTCAATAATAATGCAGTTTCTACTGTTCTGGTAAAATTGCTAGGTAAAAGTTCAGAAACCATGAAAATATCAATGAAAAATATTTACTAGCCTTAGAAACAAATATAGATCATCCTTTAAAAATAGCCAATCCATAATATACAATTCATTTTAACACTGGATGTTAAATCTCAATTATTGTATAAACTTTACCTTTTTGTATATGAAAGGTCATATGAAATACTATATTCTGTTGTCAAATATTATATGTCTTTGGGAATTTTTTTCACACTTGTCATTTGATAATGAACAAATTGATAACAGTCATTCCTTTAATACATTTTGTTTTATGCTTACAGTGCTCCTAGTACTATTTTAGATGGAAAAGTTACAAAAATAAACATAGTTCCACCTATCAAAAAGCCTACTTTCAGAAAAGAGAGGGAATCTTAAGATTATGGAAATATGAAATTTCTACATAAAATTCTAAAGATATGACCAAATCAGACAAAAATGGTGTGAAACTTCATCCTCACAGAAAGTGGGGAGTGGCCTCAAACGAACATGCATACTAAGGTAATTTTGGTAGATAAACCAGATTATTAAATAAAAGCTTGAAATAAATGATGGAGGGATGATTCACAAGAAGAAGTATCTCCTTCCTTGCTTCTTTCTAGTTTCTAGTGATTTGCCAGGGGATCTTTGGCATTTCTAGCTTTCAGATGTAACATCTGAATCTCTGTCCCCAATGTAACATGTCATTTTCCCTGTGTGTCTATATTCAAATAGTGTTTTCCTTTTCTTATAAGAATCCAGTCATATTGAATTAAGACTCATCCTAATGACTTCATCTTAATTTGATTACATTTGCAAATATTTTTCCAAATAAGGTCTCATTCATAACTACAGATATTAGGACAGCAAAATATCTTTCTGAGGGATCCAGTTTAACTATAAATAGAGAGTTTCCATCTTTATTGTAGCCCTGCTATATGAAAATATATTTTATTAAAAAGCAATCTCAACCTAATAATAGATAAGAGTAAATCTGTCACATGAAGTTGACGTTTGTGTGTATAATATTACATGGACAGGGAAGCCTGGCATGCTGCAGTCCATGGGATCTCAAAGAGTCAGACACAACTGAGCAATTGAACTGAACTGACTGATCAATAAGAATTTTAATACTTACTTTAAGAGAGCACGCAGCATTTTTTTAAATAAAAAAGTAGAAATTAATAATGGTAAAAGCAGACGTAGAAATATAATGAAATAGAAAACCAAGAAAATACTGGAAAGGATAAATTAATGAAGAGCTGGTTCATGTGCTTGATGAAAAAATAGAGGCAGAGTAAAGCACCAAGGATTAGAAATGAAAACAGAGATTTATACACAAATGCAGCAGAGTTAATATATTTTTAAAAGAGTATTACCTGTAAACTCTGGGGCAAGAAATTTCAAAACCTGAAGGAAATAGACAATTTCTTAGTAATAAACTTCCACTATTTATAAAATAAGGACAAAGACTTGATAAACCATGTATCATAGAATACATTATGAAGATGGTTGAAAATCTATTCTTTAAAAATATTTTTAATTGAAGGATAATTGCTTTACAATATTCTGTTGATTTCTGCCATACATCAACACGAGTCAGCCATAGAAATACATATGTCCTCTCCCTCTTAAACCTCTATCCCACCTCCCACCCCTTCCCACCCCTCTAAGTTGTTACAGAGCCCCAGTTTAAGTTCCCTGAGTCACATAGCAAATTGAAAATGTACTCTTAAAAGTCACCATGACTAGATAATTTACAAATGGGTTGTACATATAATTTTAAAACAGTAATTAAATCCAATATAATTGAAAACATTCAAATATAAAAAAACATGAAATCTCCCTAGCTGACTTCATTAAGCAGAATATGTTTGATAACAAAGTAACAAATTTAAGTCAGTAAAACTACTAACTATTATGATTATGAATGGAAAAAAAAAGGAAAAGCAAATGGAATTAACTTATCAATAGATTATTTCAATAGAAATAATAATAGAAATAAGAGTTCTTCTAAGTCTTCAAGGGTGAATCAACATTAGGAAATTTAACACTATATTAGATCAATATATTATAGAAGAAGACACCATGTGGTGGTCTTATTAAAGATACTAAATAAAAGAGTGATAATATTCCACCAAGGTCACTCATTAAAAATCCAAACTAAGTTTCATGGTTGACTGCCTCACAATAACTTCCTCACACTGACAGCTGCTAGAAGTCTACTGCAGGCACTAGACTTTGTATTTTGCCACACTAAGTAGGTGTTCACTTCCACTGAGGCATGGTTAGAATCAAGATATATTTTTCATTATCATGGCTAGTATAGAGTTAGATTGTTAGGAGCGTTATGGATTAGTAAAATTTCCTTCATGCCTGGAATAAGTCAACTAATGTAAAAACATCCTCTGGTTCACCTCTAGAATTTAATAAGAGATTTGGTCAGTAATGATAATGGAATTTTCATAGATGTGTGTGTGTGTGTGTGTGTGTGTGTGTGTGTATCCTGTGCCTTTACAATGCTATCTGATGTAGATGAAGAACTAATGATGAAGACCTCACCTACCAATGTAAGAGACATGAGATGAACATTCAGTCCCTGGGTCAGGAGGATACCCTGGAGGAGGGCATGGCAACCCACTGCAGTATTCTTGCCTGGAGAATCCCATGTACAAAGGAGCATAGTGGGCTACAGTCCATGCAATCACACAGAGTTGGACACAACTGAAGCGACTTAGCATGGCAGGGCATATATAAATGAAGTGGAAAACACACATTCACTCCTGTGATAAACACTCATACCTGATTTTCAAATAAAAGCTCATTTCCATCAAAAGGTAAACTTTATTTCCTATGAAGACTCCTCTCATTCTTCAGGCAATTAATCCACCTGACTAATTATTTAGTAGAAATATTTTTATTACATTTATATTTTTAAATTATTATTATTGAGTAGAACTAATAATCATTTAGTAGAACTAATTATTTAGTATTCCAGTAGAACTATTCAAAACACTAAAGGATGATGCCATCAATATGTTGCATTTAATATGTCAGCAAATCTGGAAGATCTAGCAGTGGCCACAGGACTGGAAAAGGTCAATCCTCATCCCAATTCCCAAGAAGGGTAGTACCAAAGAATGTGCTAACCATCGAACAATTGCACTTATATCTCATACTAGTAAAGTCATGCTTAAAATCTTGCACACTAGGCTTCAGCTTTATGCAAACCAAAAACTTCCAGATGTCCAAACTGGGTTTAAAAAAAGAAGAGGAACCCGAGATCAAATTGCCAACATTTGCTGGATCATAGAGAAAGATAGGGAATTCCAGAAAAAACATCTACCTCTGTTTCATCGACTATGCCAAAGCCTTTGTGTGGATCATAATAAACTGTAGAAAGCTCTTAAAGAAATGGGAATACCAGACCGTCTTACCTGTCTCCTGCAGGTCAAGAAGTAAGAATTAGAATCCTGTATGGAACAACTAATTGTTTCAAGATTGAGAAAGGAGTATGACAGGGTTGTCTGCTATCACCTGGTTTGTTTAATCTAGATGCTGAACACATCATGAGAAATGCTGGGCTGGATGAGTTACAAACTGAAATCAACATAGGCAGGAGAAACGTCAACAACCTTAGATATGCAGATGATACCACTCTAATGGCAGAAGGCCAAGAGGAACTAAAGAGCTTCTTGATGAGGGTGAAGGAGAAAGTGAGAGTTGACTTAAAACTAAATATTAAAAAAAAAAAAAAAACTAAGATCATGGCATCTGGTCCCATTACTTCATGGCAAATAGAGGGGGGAAAGGTAGAAGTAGTGACAGATTTCCTCTTCTTGGGCTCTAAAATCATTGCAGATGGTGACTACATCCATGAAATCAGAAGACATTTGCTTCTTGGCAGGAAAACTATGACAAAACTAGACAGTGTGTTGAAAACCAGAAACGTTACTCTGCCAACAAAGATCCATACAGTCAAGGCTATGGTGTTCCCAGTGGTCACGTATGGTTGTGATAGCTGGACTGTAAAGAAGGCAGAGTGCAGAAGAATTGATGGCTTTGAACTGTGGTGCTGGAGAAGACTCCCGAGAGTCCCTTGGACTGCAAGGAGATCAAACCAGTCAATCTTAAGGGAAATCAACTCTGAACACTCATTGGAAGGACTGATGCTGAAGCTGGAACTCCAGTATTTTGGTCATCTGATGCGAACAGCTCTTATTGGAAAAGTCCTTGATGCTGGGAAAGATTGAGGGAAAAAGCAGATGAGTGTGTCAGAGGATGAAATGACTGAATGGCATCACCAATGCAATGGACATGAATTTGGGCAAACTTAGGGAGATGGTGAGGAACAGGGAGGCCTGGCATGCTGAAGCCCCTGGGGTTGCAAAGAGTTGGACACGACTGGCAACTGAACCACAACAACTATTTAATGTTGTATCCATAAGTTCATTTTTACATGTGATACTCTAAACTGTAATACTTTGTTTATACATTTATCTTTCTTATCAGACAGTGAACTCATTAAGATAAAATTAATGCATTGTGGAAGTTCAATACCTTATTATCGATGAAACTATTAACTGAAGAAATTAAATTGAGGAATGCACCTTCCTAGCACTGAATCAAACAGGCATTAACCTGTGTTATACAGAGACATTTCAAGTGATGGATGGATTTCTTTATGAAAAATAAAGCAAAATATGCCATAAGATTTGTAAATGTAAAAATTCCCTAACATAGCAGAACAATGGATAAGGGCAGGAATTTTCACTCTGTAACTTTTAGGAACCAAAATGCTTAAACACTTGTCATAGATTAAATGAATCCTTAATCTACCTTACAGTTTTCTGACAGAACAAGTGCTGGCCATCATGTCATCTAGGAATTTCCCCATGTACTTTAGTCTATCAGCTGAAAAATATTCAATTGATTATGACAGATGGGCATGAAGTCTGTTCTGATGGACTGAAGGAAAAGATTGATAAATGCTGAGAGACAGATTATATATTGATGATTGTTTTTGCAAAGTCAATCATCTGTATACTGGGGGCTTATTATAATCTATCCTAGGAAAATTATTATTGCCTACTACTTGGCTTAAATTTTACTTCATTTTTTTTAATTTAAAATACCAAGGATAATTTTCTGCTGGAAATGATTATATATAGCAAAGGAGAAACACACCTAACAAAATCATCAATTTTATAATCATCATTTTAAAAAAATGATTAATATTCCAAATTTTCTCTATGTCTTATGAAATCAATATTAGATATATCTTAAATGTGGAAATAGGAAAACTATATGACCACATTATGACTATATCCAGTCAACATTCTCTTAATATTTTATGTTAATCTAATAGCATACCTAACAATTATTTCTGCAAAGCACCTATTTGAAAAACTTGGAAATTGCCCCTATTTAATCTTATGTGATTCATAAATTGACTTTCTGAGATAGAATGGTTAGATTATACATGGACAAGTCAAATAAGAGGGCATGCAATTTTTATTTTATATCTTTTCCAGTGCATGCAGCATACATACCAGGCTGGCTTTCTTCAGACAAGTGAAATAGGAAGGAGTTTTATGTGGGAGCAATTTTGTCTTATATACTTCAGTTTTTGTCATCATTACATCTTAGAAAATGCATCCCTTTTTACAGAATCCCTATTTTTCAAAATATGACTTCTTTAGGTTTCTGGATACGTCAAAGAGTTTTTGTTTTTGTTTTTTTAATAGGGAATGCCCTTTTAAAATTTTGTCTTAAATTTGCATGCTGTGATGATCCAGAGGCAATTGCTCTCAGACCCCTTCCTCATCCCTCTTGCTCTTTTTGGTACAGTAGAGGTCCTGATATTTGCCTCTTCTGTTTCCTTGGCACAGTTTCACTTGGCTTCCAGCTTGTTTGGAGTTAGTGAGAGCTACTAGTGGGAGATGGTAGAGTGGTGGTTCTTCAAAAATTAAGAAATAGAACTCCCATATGATCCACTCAGTTTTACTCTGAGTATTTATGCAAAGGTAACAAAACACTAACTTGAAAAAATGTCCTCAGCCTCATGTTTCTTGTAGGATTATTTATAATAGCCAAGATAGGGAAACAAACTAAGAGTCCCTTGATGGTTGAATGGATAAACAAAAAAGGAGATATGTATACAAACCACATACACAAAGAATATATATTTCAACCTTCATTTCCCTCATAAAAATTTTCCAGCACTGGCTATAACTTCTAAGTAACAGGACATAGAACTCCTGTAGAGGGTTGTAGTGTTTTTCTGCCATTGTTAATCTCTACATATCCTCAGTTTTCCCTTTTATCTCCTTAGATTTCTATCACCTTTGTAATTAGCTCTCTATTAAATTGCCCATATTTTAACTACTTTGAGTACTTATGACGCTTACTCCACTCAGAATGGATTTTGAATGACATACACTCCAACTAAAAAATTAGTGGCTCTGATTCAGCAATGGAATCAATTACAAATGCATGGCATGGATGAGGAAATTATATTTAACTTCTCACATGCCATATAACTGCTCTACTAACTATTTCTGAATTATACTTCGGTATTGTACTTGGTCACTACAAGATTACTTACTCTATTGTGTATATTCATAGAATAGTCTCTTCTCCAAAGACCATATATTTTTTTTAACAAGTCTTTATTAGAAAAGTTTTTGAGACTTACATCCCTCAGTGCATTAACACTATTCTAAAACCCATACATTCTGGTTTCTACATACTGGCAAGTGTGAAAATGCGATGAACATATGTCAGTGTCTTCTTGCTGCTGTAACACATTATCACAAACCTAGTAGGTAAAAACAGCTCAAGCTTATCATGCTATAGTTCTGTCCATCTCAAGATCCTTCATCTTAATCATACTTCCAAAGTTCTTTTCCCATATAAAGCAAGACAGTCACAGGTTGCAGGATTAAGATAATAGACTTTTATTATTTTATTATTGTTATTATTGGCAGCACAATGCAGCATGTGGGATCTTAGTTCCCCAATCAGAGATTGAATTCACACTCCGTGGAGTAGAAGTGTGGAGTATTAATCATTGGACTGCCAGGGGAAGTTCCAAGATACAGGAATTTTTAGGCAGTGAATTTTCTGCTTACCACAACTTTCGTTAAACAATGGTCAGAGCAGAGACTAGACTAGAAGTTTCACAATTCTCAGTCACCTGTTGGTCCTATCACAGTACAAATTATTTGAATCATCTAAAGAACAGATCACTTTTTAAAATATTACTACATTTTAAAACTAGACAGATTCTTTTAAAGGAGAAAAAGTATTGTCCTTCTTACTAGCAGATGGTCACACAGTACCCTGTATTTATTTTAGTTAAAAAATTTCAACATTATAGGTCTGCAGCTAAGATTGCTAGGGAAGGATTGAAAAAGGAGAACAAGTTTGGAAGATCCATTCAGGAAATGTGCAATAAAAGTGGAGTTCAGGAAACAGGAACCATAAACATAAGGAGGCATCATATGGACAGCTGTCAACAGGACTCTCAGACTTTTTTAAGAAATATGATACCTGATAAATACTATTCAAAATTTCAGCAACCTAGTTACTCTTTCATCACTGATAGGCATTCATTAAAATTGTGCATAAAACATTTTTTAAATTATTATTTGCTTGATCTAGTAGAAGGATGGGGAAATTTCAAGATTTTGTAATTGTTACCAAAGTGAAAGAGCATAAACAGAGAAAGATAATTAAATAAAGGAAAGTAATGGAGCCACAGGTGGCTGCCTGACTATTTGTATAAGACACTATTCCTTATACAAGACATAAAATGGATATTTAAGCTAATTGTGTGTGTGTGTGTGTATATGCATATGTGTTAGTCACTCAGTAGTGTTTGACTCTTTGCACCCTCATGGACTGTAGCCTGCCAGGCTCCTCTGTCCATGGGATTCTCCAGGCAAAAATACAAAAATATAGTGGGTTGCCATTTCCATCTCCAGGGGATCTACCAGAACCAAGGATTGAACCGGGGTCTCTTAGCATTGCAGGCAGGTTCATTACCATCTAAGTCACAAGGGAAGTCCCTCAAGTTGCTTTTGTCTGGATGTTAAGGGAAAGGGTGATTCTAGCTGATAAGCTGAGCTACAAATTTTGTCCCTTTTACACTGTTTTTCTAATACTAAATTTACATTCAAAAATCTTTGTTGATATATGAAAGAAAATATACTTCTCATCAACCTAATAACATCCACCTAAAGAATTACTCCTTTCAAATTTAAAATTTACCTTAAAAACAATGTGATTATTTATTATAATTACAAATAAGTGTAAATTTATCAAAACCCTGCCAGTTCTGTGCTTTACCAATGTTTGTATGCTTTGGCAATCTATATGATGATGAATGATATTTTGCAAATATTTTAATTTGTATTTCATTTTTATTCTGAGTAATTTTACAATGTCTGGAATTAGATACTCTTAATCAGATTATGTATATACTTTTCCTTTCACTAATCCACTTTTTTTTTTCATTCTGTTTTGTTCTGAGTATATAATGATGAACTAAAAAGATATGTTCACCAGTGTCACAGAGCTTATAGTCTAATGAGCAAGACACAAAATAATCAAGTAAAAAAAACATGGCGTAAATCTCTAAAGGAAAACTGAGCGTAATTTGACAAAGGGATGTGAGGAGACATTAGTAGAAGAATTACTTAAGAAACTTAAGAAAGTTTGCAAGGTCAGGTTTTAAGATGCCCTTCACATATTTGAAGCTGCAATATGATCCCTGGATATATATGTTCCCTGGTGACTCAGCAGTAAAAATCTGCCTGCAAAGCCGGAGAGCGGATTCAATCCTTTGACCAGAAGGGAGGTGTAAGTTCGATCCCTGAGCCAGGGAAGATCCCCTGGAAAAGGAAATGGCAAGTCATGCCTGTTTTCTTGCCTGGGAAATCCGATGGACAGAAGAGCCTGGTGGGATACAGTTTATGGGGTTGCAAAGAGTTGAACACGACTTGGTGACTAAACAACAACACAAAAAGGGAGACATTTCCCGAAGGAAAAAAGGCAGAATTAGTTTTATTTCATTACCAGAATACTCTATGGCTGGCTCTATTTCTTATTTTCTTCTAAAGGCACTGTCTACTCAGTACTATAATATGATAGTTATATAGACAACATGAATAAGAAAATCTTCATTTAATACTGAAGATAAATGAAGCACAGAATGTTTAATTGGTTTGTTAAAGTCAAATCCCAGCTTTGTTTTAAACCTTAGCCTTTATTCATTACAGGACCTTTGAGAGCACGTGGTAATCTCGTTTTACTTGGTGGTTTATGATTGTCACTTGGCAAGCTATGAATAGCAAGTACCTAAAAACAACTAATTTGATACAAAATATGAAAATACATTGTAATGTAAAATTTATTATATTAAAATATAGAGCTCAGTTTACTATTGCTTATCTGCATATTTAAAGTTTGCATAATACACTCTCAAAAGTAAGAAAGAACATATTCCTTGAGACTTTTGCCCCAACTTCACAGAATAAAGGAGCAGGTTTTCCTATATCAAATCACCACTTTTGATTATTTCAAAGGAAAAAAGCAGAAAAGTGAAAAGGAGAATTGAAGAGAGAAGATGTGGAAAGGATGAGGAGAGAAACAGAACTATGAGAATAGAGATGGCAGGATAGAAATAATGAATTGTACTCTCTGAGATGGGGGAACAGGGAGAAATTATTTTTAGAAAGATAAAAATGAGCTAGAGCATACGAATGATATTTCTTTATTTATAAACTACTCAATACTCAACTGTAGTAAGATGTGGCAGAGTAAGATGGGATCATAATATTTAATATATCTGTCTGGACCCCTTTTCCCTTATACTGCATGCCACTTCCCAGAGATTTAATTTATTTCATCAGATTGGTTGTCATATACTCTGTTTCCCTTATTCTCTAAACTGCTAATTTTTGTTCCTGAATATTCAGTAACAGATATAATCACTAAGCATATAGTCAAATTCTGTAATTCCCTCATATTGAGTTTTTATTCACATTATAATTTAGAGTTTTCTGAAATAAAATAAGATTTAAAGATAATGCTTTATTTGGGAGAGCATAGTCAAATAAAGTTATACCTAAAGGAAATAAAATTACATTTTCTAAGTTCATGCTTTGATTTTCCTGTTTTATTGGAACATATACAATATCTCATAGAAACTGTATTAATTTAGATTCCAAAGCAAAAAGGCTCACATAATTTTGTAATATAATTTAGTACATTTCTTATTTTTTTGTTTAGTTCTAAGACCATATTTAGTATCAAGCGTAAAAGGACTAATAAACTAATTTTGTATTTTATTTATATTGCCACAAAGAAAAATTAACTTGATTTTAATGTGGTACTTATTATTTTTGTTACAGATCAGCAAGATTCATATCCATATGAATCTTAAGTAACAAATTTAAAAGTGTACCTTTTAACTTTGAAAGAAGTATAGTCTTAGGAACTCTTTATATGGGAATTCATGTTGGAAAAAAAACATTTTAAAAGGATTACATTTGCATGGTGTTCAGAAAATGCATCCTCTAGAGAAAGCTTTCACTGTTACTTTAATAACTGTGTCAAGATATTCTGTATGGCAAAAGTAGTTCTCATTACATCTTCAAGCCTGACAACTGACTTCAGCTGATGGCAGATGAAAACAAAGCACATACAAGAAAGATTGAACACTATTCCACCTTCTGTTTACTGATCTAGTTGAGAAAAAGACAATACCTAGGAATAAACTATTCAAAAGATATCTTAGTGGAAGTGACTGTCTAATGATAAATAAAACAGCATGGTCTATCCATGGCTCATAAAATTGGATTCTATTTTACTCTAACTGGTTTTTGGTTTAAAACTCCTCAGTTCAGTTTAGTTCAGTCGTTCACTCATGTCCGATTCTTTGCGACCCCATGGACTGCAGCACACCAGGCTTCACTGTCCATCACCAAATCTAGGAGCCTACTCAAACTCATGTCCATTCAGTTGGAGATGCCATCCAACCTTCTCATCCTCTATCGTCCCATTCTCCTCTGGCCTTCAATCATTCCCAGCACCAGGGTCTTTTCAAATGAGTCAGTTCTTCACTTCAGGTGGCCAAAGTATTGGAGTTCCAGCTTCAGCATCAGTCCTTCCAATGAATATTCAGGACTGATTTCCTCTAGGATTGATTGGTTGGATCTCCTTGCAGTCCAAGGGACTCTCAAGAGTCTTCTCCAACAGTTCCAAAGCATCAATTCTTCAGCACTCAGCTTTTTTATAGTCCAAATCTCACATCCATACATGACCACTGGAAAAACCAAAGCTTTGACTATATGGGTATTTGTTGGCAAAGTAATGTCTCTGATTTTTAATTCAATGTCTTTTGTGGTCATAGCCTTTTTTCCAAGGAGCAAGCGTCTTTTAATTTCATGGCTGCAGTCACCATCTGCACTGACATTTGGAGCACCAAAAATTAAAGTCTGTCACTGTTTCCACTGTTTCCCCATGTATTTGCCATGAACATGGGACCAAATGCCATGATCTTACTTTTCTGAATGTTGAGCTTTGAGCTAACTTTTTCACTCTCCTCTTTCACTTTCATCAAGAGGCACGTTCTTCTTTGCTTTCTGCCATAAGTGTGGTGTTATCTGCATATCTGAGGTTATTGATATTTCTCCCAGCAAACTTGATTCCAGCTTGTGCTTCATCCAGTCCAGCATTTCTCGTTATGTACTCGACATATAAGTTAAATAAACAAGGTGACAATATACAGCCTTGACATACTCCTTTCTGATTTGGAACCAGTCTTTTGTTCCATGTTCATTTCTAACTGTTGCTTCTACACCTGCACACAGATTTCTCAGGAGGCAGATCAGGGGGTCTGGTATTCACATCTCATGAAGGATTTTGTACAGTTTGTTGTGATCCACACAGTCAAAGGCTTTGGCATTGTCAATAAAGCAGAAGTAGATGTTTTTTCTGGAACTCTGTTACTTTTTCAGTGATCCAATGGATGCTGGGATTTTGATCTCTGTTTCCTCTGCCTTTTCTGAATCGAACTTGAACATCTGGAAGTTCATGGTTCACGTACTGCTGAAGCCTGGCTTGGAGAATTTTGAGCATTACTTTGCTAGCTTGTGAGATGAGTGTCATTGTATGGTAGTTTGAGTGTTCTTTGTCATTGCCTTTCTTTGGGATTGGAATGAAAACTGACCTTTTCCAGTCCTGTGGCCACTGCTGAGTTTTCCAAATTTGCTGGCATATTGAGTTCAGCACTTTCACACCATCATCTTTTAGGATTTGAAATAGCTCAACTGTAATTCCATCACCTCCACTAGCCTTGCTCATAGCGATGCTTCCTAAGGCCCACTTGACTTCACATTCCAGGATTTCCAGCTGTAGGTGAAGGATCACACCATCGTGATTATCTGTGTCATGAAGATTTTTTGTATAGTTCTTCTGTATATTATTGCCTCCTCTTCTTAATATCTTCTGCTTCTGTTAGGTCCCTACCATTTCTGTCCTTAATTATGCCCATCCTTGCATGAAATGTTCCCTTTTCTTGAAGAGATCTCTATTCTTTCCCAGTCTATTGATTTCCTCCATTTCTTTGCATTGATCACTTAGGAAGCCTTTCTTATCTCTCCTTGCTATTCTTTGGAGCTATGCATTCAAATGGGTATATCTTTCCTTTTCTCCTTTGCCTTTCACTTCTCTTCTTTTCACAGCTATTTGTAAGGCTTCCTCAGAGAGCCAGTTTTGCCTTTTACATTTCTGCTTTTGGGGGGGTGGTCTTGATCACTGCTTCCTGTACAATGTCACAAATTCCTGTCCATAGTTCTTCAGGCACTCTGTCTATCAGATCTAATCCCTTGAATCTATTTGTCACTCCAACTGTTAATCATAAGGGATTTAATTTAGGTCATACCTAAATCAAATGGTTTAGTGGTTTTCCCTACTTTCTTCAATTTAATCTGAATTTGGCAATTTAGGAGTTCATGATCTGAGCCATAGTCAGCTCCCAGTCTTGTTTTTGCTGACTGTATAGAGCTTCTCCATCTTTTTTCTGCAAAGGATATAATTAACCTGATTTCAGTATTGAGCATCTGGTGACGTCCATGTGTAGAGTCTTCTCTTTTGTTGCTGGAAGAGAATGTTTGCTATGACCAGTTCATTCTCTGGGCAAAACTCAATTAGCCTTTTCCCTGCTTCATTCTGTACTCCAAGGCCAAATTTGCCTGTTACTCCAGATACTTCTTGACTTCCTACTTTTGCATTCCAGTCCCCTATAATGAAAAGGACATCTTTTTTGGGGTGTTAGTTCTAGAAGGTCTTGTAGCTCTTCATAGAACTGTTTAACTTCAGCTCCTCAGCATTACTGGTTGGGGCATAGACTTGGATTACTGTAATATTGAATGATTTGCCTTGGAAACGAACAGAGATCATTCTGTCATTTTTGAGATTGCATTCAAGTAATGCATTTCAGACTCTTGTTGACCGTGATGGCTACTACATTTCTTCTAAGGGATTCTTGCCCACATTGTTAGATATAGCGGTCATCTGAGTTAAATTTACCCATTCCAGTTCATTTTCGTTCGCTGATTCTTAAAATTTCAGTGTTCACTCCTGCCATCTCCTGTTTGACTACTTCCATTTTGCCTTGATTCATGAATCTAACATCACAGGTCCCTATGCAATATTGCTTTTTACAGCATCAGACTTCACTTCCATCACCAGTCACATCCACAACTAGGTGTTTGTTTTTGCTTTGGCTCTGTCTCTTTATTCTTTCTGGAATTATTTCTCCACTGATCTCCAGTAGCATATTGGGCACCTACTGACCTGGGGAGTTCTTCTTTCAGTGTCCTGTCTTTTTGCCTTTTCGTACTGTTCATGGGGTTTCAAGGCAAGGATACTGAAGTGGTTTGCCTTTTTTTAATCCAGTGGACCACGTTTTGTCAGAACTCTCCACCATGACCCATCTGTCTTGTGTGGCCCTACACAGCATGGCTCATAGTTTCATTCAGTTAGACAAGGCTGCCGTCCATGTGATCAGATTGGTTAGTTTTCTGTTGTTGTGGCTTTCATTCAGCCTACCCTCTGATGGAGAAGTATAAGAGGCTTATGAAAGCTTCCTGATGAGAGAGACTAACTGAGGGGTAAATCGGGTCTTGTTCTGAATTATTTGGCAATGCTTAGTAAATCTTTAATCTAATTTTCTGTTGGTGGGCGGGGCTGTGTTCCCTCCGTGTTCTTTGACCTGAGGCCAAAAGGTAATGAAGATAATGGTGATCTCCTTCAAAAAGTCCCATGCATGCACTGCTGCACTCAGTGCCCCCAATCCTGCATCAGGCCACCACCAACCCATGCCTCCACTGGAGACTCCTGGACACTCACGAGCAAGTCTGAGTCAGTCTCTTATGGGGTCACTGCTCCTTTCTCCTGGGTCCTGGTGAAAACACAAGATTTTGTTTGTGCTCTCCAAGAGTCTGTTTCCCAGTCCTGTGTAAGTTCTGGCAGCTTTATGGTGGGGTTAATGGCGACCTCCTCCAAGAGGGATTATTCCATACCCAGGTCTATTGCACCCAGAGCCCCTGTCCCTGGAGCAGTCCACTGCTGACCTGTACTTCCACAGGAGACACTCAAACACAATTCTGTCTCAGTCTCTGTGGGGTCTTTGGGTCCTGGTGTGCACAAGGTTTGTTTGAGCCCTCTGAGCATCTCTGGTGGGTATGGGGTTTGATTCTAAACATGATTTTGCCCCTCATACCATCTTGCTGGTGCTTTTCCTTTGCCCCTGGACTCAAATAAAAATCTTAAAAGGATAAGAAACTTAAAAGAAAATTTGAGTATCATTTTTTAATGAAGTTTGACCTTAGTGGTTGTCTTTTGAACTATTTAAACATTTTATCATTATTGGAGATTATACTGAATATCTGAAATGAGCATATTGTTACTTTCTCATCTAAGTCAACTTCAAAATAATATCTACACAAACTGACAGTCATTGTGGCTGATAGTAACTGTCAGAGAGCAGAAATTTGCTATCCATTCATCTATGTCTTCTAAATTTTCACTTTCTGATATTAAACTGTAAATGAAACACAGTAATATTTATAGATGTACAATCTTACAATTAACTTTTTTAAAAAGACACTATGCACTTTGCTAGATTCTGTGCATTATAAGTCACTTCAGTCATGTCTGACTCTGTGCAACTCTATGGCTACTTTGTCCTGACAGGCTACTTTGTCCATGAAATTCTCCAGGCAAGAATACTGGAGTGGGTTGCCATGCCCTCTTCCAGGGTATCTTCCTGATCTAAGGATCAAACCTGTGTCTCTTATGTCTCCTGCATTGGCAGTCAGGTCCTTTACCACTAGCGCCACCTGGGAGATTTCTGTAAATACTATAAAATGACAAGATCCTCAAAGGAAGTATAACTGTGTATGACAAGTGGCGTGATTTGCCAGTCAAGGGAACAAAGGGTATGGCTTTTCTTCAGATGTTTTGTTCAATGTCAGGTATATAAAAATGGAATTAATTCAGATAAAAATGAAGAAGTAAAGAAGAATCTAAGGGACTCTAAATTGACATATGATGGAAAGCAGCATGGCATTTTAAAATAGCAAAGAGTGAGCTCACAAGGGAATTAGGTATATCTCTTTAGTATTTGAAAGCCTGTCATGAGCAAGGGGATTAATGTCTGTTTTAGATAAGTATTTCAAAAATAGATTTGTGTCTAAGTGAAGACAGAGTTTTGTGCCAGAGGGATTCAACTATGTCTGCCACCTGAGATAATGAGTACCCAGTTCCTGTAGGTGTAAAAGCATTGATTCGACATATATTAGAGATGAATGGCTTGGAAGAAATTTAAGAGTCATGTAGGGAATATCTATTCAGTGCTTGGAATTAATTTGAGTTTTCTACTCAATTTGAGCAACCCGATGGCCCAAACATATAAGATTGTCATATCATGGGTGTGTGTATATTTATAATCCAGCCACTGCATTGACTGTATCGATCAGATCAATGAGTTACAATGGCAGTGGAAGATTCAGTCTTAACAGGTACAGTATATAAGTTGAAATTTCTAAAGGAAATAGGCTGAACAGAGTATGAATCCCGTTAAAATCTAAAAATTTTTGACAGAACTATTTGATGTCCTTAACACTCAATAGTAAATAAATATCAGGAATGTTAAACATAGTATAAAAATCATATTTTGTTTTAATTCAGCCATATCCAGGTTGTAGTTTCAGCCCTGACAATTGCCAGCTGTTGCCTATACCACTTAGATGGATTCTGAAGAGGATTTAAGCATGAAAATAAAGTTATGTGCAAAGGTTCTATTCAATATATGAAACTATTACAGGCCCATAAATGTTAATTTGTTTTCTTTAATTTAAAGTGAAATTACTTTAAGTCCTAGAATTGAAAAAAAATAATTTTTATTAATAAGCTCCAACATGTAAGAATACAATTTAAATATAATTCATAAAATAATACCCACTAAACTTCCATTTGTTTACCCTACACTCCCAACCCACCTCATCACATTCATCCATCCTATGGAGACAAGGCTAAACTTGTGGAAGTAAAAGTTGTTTATAACTTTTTATTACCCACTGTACAAAGTGATTCAGTTATACACATACATATATCCCTGGCAGCTCAGATGGTAAAGAGTCTGCCTTGGGAGACTCAGGTTTGATCCTTGGGTTGGGAAGATCTCATGGAGAAGGAAATAGTAATCCTCTCCAGTATTCTTGCCTGGAAAATCCCATGAATAAAAGAGCCTGGAGGGCTACAGGGCAAATTGGAAGTGGTCAAACAGGAGATGACAGAAGTGAACATCGACATTCTAGGAATCAGTGAATTAAGATGGACTGGAATGGGTGAATTTAATTCAGATGACCATTATATCTACTACTGTGGGCAGGAATCCCTTAGAAGAAATGGGGTAGTCATCATGGTCAACAAAAGAGTCCAAAATTCAGTACTTGGATGCAATCTCAAAAATGACAGAATGATCTCTGTTCGTTTCCAAGGCAAACCATTCAATATCACAGTAATTCAAGTCTATGCCCCAACCAGTAACACCGAAGAGGCTGAAGTTGAACAGTTATATGAAGACCTACAAGACCTTCTAGAACTAACACCAAAAAAAGATGTCCTTTTCATTATAGGGGACTGGAATGCAAATATAGGAAGTCAAGAAACACCTGGAATAACAGGCAAATTTGGCCTTGGAGTATAGAATGAACCAGGGCAAATGCTAATAGAGTTCTGCCAAGTGAACGCACTGGTCATAGCAAACACCCTCTTCCAACAACACAAGAGAAGATTCTACACATGGACACCACCATATGGTTGACAGGGAAATCAGATTGATTATATTCTTTGCAGCCACAGATGGAGAAGCTCTATACAGTTAGCAAAATCAAGACCGGGAGCTGACTGCGGGAGAGATCATCAAATGCTTATTGCTAAATTCAGACTGAAATTGAAGAAAGTGGAGAAAACCACTAGACCATTCAGGTATGACCTAAATTAAATCCCTTATGACTATACTGTAGAAGTGAGAAATACATTTAAAGGATTCGATCTGATAGACAGAATACCCGATGAACTATGGATGGAGGTTCATGACATCGTACAGGAGACAGGAATCAAGGTTATCCCCAAGAAAAAGAAATGCAAAAAAGCAAAATGGCTGCCTGAGGAGGCCTTACAAAGAGCTGTGAAAAGAAGAGAAGTGAAAGGCAAAGGAGAAAAGGAAAGATATACCCATTTGAATGCAGAGTTCCAAAGAATATCAAAGAGAGATAAGAAAGCCTTCCTCAGCGATCAATGCAAAGAAATGGAGGAAAACAATAGAATGGGAAAGACTAGAGATCTCTTCAAGAAAATTAGAGATACCAAGGGAACATTTCATGCAAAGATGGGCTCAATAAAGGAAAGAAATGGTATGGACCTAACAGAAGCAGAAGATATTAAGAAGAGGTGGCAAGGATACACAGAAGCACTGTACAAAAAAGATCTTCATGACCCAGAAAATCACGATGGTGTGGTCATGCACACTCACGTAGAGCCAGACATCCTGGAATGTGAAGGCAAGTGGGAATGGGCCTTAGGAAGCATCACTAAGAACAAAGCTACTGGAGGCGATGGAATTCGAGTTGAGCTATTTCAAATCCTGAAAAATGATGCTGTGATAATGCTGAACTCCATATGTTAGCAAATTTAGAAAACTGAGCAGTGGCCACAGGACTGGAAAAAGTCAATTTTCATTCTAATCCTAAAGAAAGGCAATGCTAAATAATGTTCAAACTGCTACACAATTGCAGTCATCTCACACGCCAGTAAAGTAATGCTTAAAATTCTCCAAGCCAGGCTTCAGCAGTACGTGAACCGTGAACTTCTAGATGTTCAAGCTGGTTTTAGAAAAGGCAGAGGAACCAGAGATCAAATTGCCAACATCTGCTGGATCATTGAAAAAGCAAGAGAGTTCCAGAAAAACATCTATTTCTGCTTTATAGACTATGCCAAAGCCTTTGACTGTGTGGATCACAATAGACTGTGGAAAATTCTGAAAGAGATGGGAATACCAGACAACCTGACCTGCCTCTTGAGAAATCTGTATGCATGTCAGGAAGCAACAGTTAGAACTGGACATGGAACAACAGACTGTTTCCAAATAGGAAAAGGAATACGTCAAGGCTGTATGTTGTCACCCTGCTTATGTAATTTATATGTAGAGTACATAATGAGAAACGCTGGGCTGGGGAAGCACAAGCTGGAATCAAGATTGCTGGGAGAAATATCAATAACCTCAGATATGCAGATGACACCACCCTTATGGCAGAAATCAAAGAACTAAAGAGGCTCTTGATGAAAGTGAGAGAAGAGAGTGAAAAAGTTGACTTAAAGCTGAACATTCAGAAAACTGAGATCATGGCATCTGGTCCCATCAGTTCAGTTCAGTTCAGTCGCTCAGTCATGTCCGACTCTTTGAGACCCCATGAATCGCAGCACGCCAGGCTTCCCTGTCCATCACCAACTCCCGGAGTCTACCCAAAGCCATGTCCATCAGGTCGGTGATGCTATCCAGCCATCTCATTCTCTGTCCCCTTCTCTTCCTGCCTCCAATCCTTCCCAGCATTAGGGTCTTTTCCAGTGAGTCAACTCTTCGCATGAGGTGGCCAAAGTACTGGAGTTTCAGCTTCAACATCAGTCCTTCCAATGAACACCCAGGATTGATCTCCTTTAGGATGGACTGGTTGGATCTTCTTGCAGTCCAAGGGACTCTCAAGAGTTTTCTCCAACACCACAGTTCAAAAGCATCAATTCTGTGGCGCTCACCTTTCTTCACAGTCCAACTCTCACATCCATACATGACCACTGGAAAAACCATAGCCTTGACTAGACGGACTTTTGTTGGCAAAGTAATGTCTCTGCTTTTAAATATGCTATCTAGGTTGGCCATAGCCTTCCTTCCAAGGAGTAAGCGTCTTTTAATTTCGTGGCTGCAATCACCATCAGCAGTGATTTTGGAGCCCCAAAAAATAAAGTCTGACACTGTTTCCTCTGTTTCCCCACCTATTTCCCATGAAGTGATGGGACCAGATGCCATAATCTTAGTTTTCTGAATGTTGAGCTTTAAGCCAACTTTTTTGCTCTCCTCTTTCACTTTCATCAAGAGGCTCTTTAGTTCTTCTTCGATTTCTGTCATAAGGGTGGTATCATCTGCATATCTGAGGTTATCGATATTTCTCCCAGCAATCTTTTTCCAGCTTGTGTTTCTTCCAGCCCAGTATTTCTCATGATGTACTCTGCATATATGTTAAATAAGCAGGGTGACAATATACAGCCTTGATGTACTCCTTTTCCTATTTGGAACCAGTCTGTTGTTCCATTTCTAGTTCTAACTGTTGCTTCCTGACCTGCATACAGGTTTCTCAAGAGACAGGTCAGGTGGTCTGGTATTCCCATCTTTTTCAGAATTTTCCACAGTTTATTATGATCCACACAGTCAAGGGCTTTGGCATAGTCAATAAAGCAGAAATAGATGTTTTTCTGGAACTCTCTTGCTTTTTTGATGATCCATCGGATGTTGGCAATTTGATCTCTGGTTCCTCTGCCTTTTCTAAAACCACTTTGAACATCTGGAATTTCACGGTTCACGTACTGCTGAAGCCTGGCTTCGAGAATTTTGAGCATTACTTTACTAGTGTGTGAGATGAGTGCAATTCTGTGGTAGTTTGAGCATTCTTTGGCATTGCCTTTCTTTGGGATTGGAATGAAAACTGACCTTTTCCAGTCCTGTTGCCACTGCTGAGTTTTCCAGATTTGCTGGCATATTGAGTGCAGCACTTTCACAGCATCATCTTTCAGAATTTGAAATAGCTCCACTGGAATCCCATCACCTCCACTAGCTTTGTTCGTAGTGATGCTTTCTAAGGCAAATATTTGGGGAAACATTGGAAACAGTGGCTGACTATTTTCTGGGCTCCAAAATCACTGCAGATGGTCACTGCAGACATGAAATTAAAAGACGCTTACTCCTTGGAAGGAAAGTTATGAACAACCTAGATAGCATATTGAAAAGCAGAGACATTACATTGTCAACAAAGATCCATCTAGTCAAGGCTATGGTTTTTCCAGTGGTCATGTATGGATGTGAGAGTTGGACTATAAAGAAAGCTGAGTGCAGAAGAATTGATGCTTTTGAACTGAGGTGTTGGAGAAGACCCTTGAGAGTTCCTTGGACTGCAAGTAGATCCAATCAGACCATCCTAAGGGAAATTAGTCCTGCGTATCATTGAAAGAGCTGATGCTGAAGGTGAAACTCCAATACTTTGGCCACCTGATGCTAAGATCTGACTCATTTGAAAAGACCCTGATGCTTGGAAAGATTGAGGGCAGGAGATGAAGGGGACGACAGAGCATGAGATGGTTGGATGGCATCACCGACTCAATGGACATGGGTTTGGGTGGACTCTGAGAGTTAGTGATGGACAGGGAGGCCTGCCATGCTGCAGTTCATGGGGTCGTGAACAGTCGAACACGACTGAACAACTGAACTGAACTGATGAAGACAGTTTAATTTTATCCAATGTCTCTATTACTGATCCTTTCCTTACAGCCCCTATAAGAGTCCTCCTGCTCTGAGCTGTTCAGAACTTTAGGAGACTGAGCTCCGTTCTGAAGAAAAGGAAATTTTTATTCTTTTAATATTTTAATTTTATTGAACTGTATGTGACTTATAATATTGTGTTAGTTTCAAGTGTACAGCAAAGTGATTCAGTTATGCATATAAATACATTCATTCTTTTTAAGATTTTCTTATATAGGTTATCACAGAGTAAATGAGAAGATATGTCTACCATCTAGAGTATGCGCTTTCCCCAGCTGCCAGGCAAATTTATAGGGATCTTATAATTGGGAAAGGGGCAGAGTTCTCCTAGATAGGGTGCAGCTGTAGTGCTCATGCACTCACACTCCAGATAACAGCGCAGGCACATCATCTCAGGGCACAACCTCCCGCAGCCATTTTGGATTGAGTGCTGTGGGCAGCTTCTGCATGCAGCTCCAGAGCGGAGGTGTAGGCAGCCGTTTCACTCTATGAACTGTGGTCTGAAGTCCTGGATGAGAGGCTTGTGGATGCAGCACCCTATGGACAAGTGTAACTGGACTAATGGTAAAGGAGAAAAGGTTAGACTTTATTTTATTACCCAGAGTCTATTTTTATTTCCCAGGAATTATTAATAAGCTTTGCCAATGGAAATTCTACACTTGGAAAGAAGGTTGTATTACAACAGGTGATAATTCCAGAGTCCTCATTGAAGAACTTATTTAAGTACCTTTTTTCATACATGCAAAATGGAGTGGAAGAAAGTGTCGTTTTACTCCACTAGAGAAATGTTAAAGTCAGTGTGATGGAGTTCTGGAAATGGGTGAATTCCAAAGCAAAAGCTAAAGTTCCCCTTGATCTATCTATAGTATGAAAACGTTTGGCATATTTTTGGAGGGAGACAAAATTTACTTTCAAAACTTCACCTGCAGTATTTGAATATAGTGAGTTCATCATAAGGTTATAATTGTTTTCTTTTAAAAGTATTCCTGGTGTTTCCCAGTCTTTGCTGCTGCTGCTGCTAAGTCGCTTCAGTCGTGTCCGACTCTGTGCAACCCCATAGACGGCTCCGCCGTCCCAGTCTTTACCAGCCTATTAAATCCCATTTTCATGAATACTACAAAACATATTTAGCTAGGGACCCATCTACTTTAATAAAAAGTCTAACATTTCATCAGGATCTCATATGTAATCATTGTTGAGAATCTCTGGAGAATTATTTTCTTTACATATCCATGCTAGCTATTAAGTATTATAGTGGCTACATGTCTATTGCCAGATTCCTCCTATTAGCTTTATATATCATCACATCTCCAAAATAGTAACATCCTGGAGAAATGTCTTTCCTAGGCTTGCTACTACTTTCACATAGTGGTTTCATTTCAACTACAGTCTTACCTTCATTATAGGAGGTAATTGTTGAGATTAGATTATCACTTGAAATAGGCTGTTATTAAAAATTTCTGAGATAATATAGGGGAAGTACAGTGTCTACCTGTAGCCAGTCCTGCAGCTAGGAACCCCTGATCCATCATCGCAGAACCCTGACAGGTGTGGCACTGCCTAATCAGAGAGGCTCCATAGAGCTGAGCCTTTCTCCCAAAACATGTGGTACCAATAAGCCTATCTCTATCAATGGATTCAGTCTTCACTGCATGAGGCCCACAGGCAACAGATGTTTTCCCTCAACTTTGAATCAGACACCTTTCTCCTTAGTCCTCATTTTCCTGTCCAAATACTGAACTCCCAATTGATGCTATTTGCGGCCCGCATCTTCAAAGGGACCCTTTCTCTATCTCCATAGGAAAGGACATCGGCAGACAAGAGGTAAACTATGCTGTGAGAAGAAAGCACACACGTGAAATTCATTTATGTTCTTGAAAAGAGGTTAAGACAAAAGGGCGGAGACTGGTTGTCGAGGTACTCACAACTTCTCATCTAAATCTATTCTCCCTCTAAATTAGTGCACAAATCATTGAAAAACACTAATCCTTAACATTTTTCTGACATATCGGTTCATTATAATTGATTTTTTAGAAGTTCCCTAATGAGCAGACACACGCTATAGACTGAAGAAAATAATTATATTCAACATAATAGATTTTGAAATTATTTTTCATGCCTGGAACACCTTTAATCCATCAGTATTGTTTTCTATGAGATAGAACTCACTGTGAATATTAAGTACATCACATGCATTAATTTATGATAGTAAAGGTATTTGCTTAACCAAATTAAGCATCATGGATTCATTGAGGAGAAATTAATAAGGATTATCCAGGATATATGAGAGGAATTCATTGACTATGTAATTAATTTAAACACATATAAACAGATTGTTATGTGAGCTATTTAGGCATATAATTATGAATCATTGGATTGCACATGAATTAATTTAGGTAACTATAAATGGTAATGATGTCTAATGTTTACATTTGCTTAAAAATTTATTCAAAATGTTAATTTTAACTATTCTCTTTGTTTTCATATTGCATCATAGCGATAGTATTCCCATTTGTCTTCATTTAAATATTACCTTTTTATTTAAAAATGTAAAATAGTCACAAGCCTGTACAAAAGTTAAAATTACAATATAAATAATAATTTTTCTTCAACTATTTAGGAGTAAATTATTGATCTGATGCCTCATCATCCCTACATACTATAGCGTATTTTTCTTATAAACATGTACATTCTCCTGTACAGAAAAAGAGAGAAACAGGAAGACTAGATAACTCAACAATTAAAAATTAGCACTGATAATTACTAATATCTAATTTCTCAGATCCAATCAAATTTTACCATCTCCCAATAGTATCCTATAAATCAAGATGATCCATTTCAGAACCATTTATTGCATTTATTTGTTTCTGCTTTACTAGAGTTTGACAGATATGATTTGTATCTATCAATTAAACTCCAAGGGCTTCCCTGGTGGCTCAGTGGTGAAGACCTTGCCTGCCAATGCAGAAGATATGGTTCAATCCCTGGGTCTGGAAAATTCCCTGGAGGAAGAATGGCAACCCACTCCAATGTCCTTGCCTGGGAAATCCCATGGACAGAGGCGTCTGGCAGGCTACAGTCTATGGGGCCACAAAGAGTCAGACATGACTTAGAGACTCAACAATGACAAAGATTTTGAAAGTGCACATAGTGGTGATTTGATATAATTTTGCAATATACTGTGAAAGGAATTTCACAATCCAGTTAATTAACAAATCCATCACCTCACATCTCACATATTTATCTTATTTTTCTACTCCTCTCACAAATTTCAATTATATACTATGGTGTTATAAACTGTAATCACCATGCTTTACATTAGAACCTCAGACGTTAGCTTATAGCTGAAAATTTATACTCTGTTACCAACCTTTTTTTCTTACCTCATCTCTGAGCCACTGCAACCACTTTTCTACTCTGTTACTAAGAGTTTAACTTCTTTTTTAGATCCCACATATAAATGAAATGCCGTATTTGGTTTTTCTCTCTTATTTCTTATACTTAGCATAATGCCTTCAAGATCTATCCATGGTGTTGCAAGCAGAAGGATTTCCTGTTCTCATGCCTGAATAATACTCATATATAAACACCCATATATTTGTATTATATATGTATGTATACATTGTTGCTGTTGTTTAGTCATTAAGTCAAATCCGAATCTTTTGCAACCCCAGGGACTGTAGCCTGCCAGGCTCCTCTGTCCGTGGGATTTCCCAGGCAAGAATACTGGAGTGGATTACCATTTCCTCCTCCAGGGGATCTTCTCAGTCCAAGGGCTGAACCAGCCTCTCCTGTATTGGCAATGGGTTCTTTATCACTGAGCCACCAGGGAAACCCTTCTATTAAATAGCTATTGTTAATAATCAGTCAATACATTTAGATGTCATACTTTTAGTCTCCCCTCTAGAGTTATTCTTATTCTTATTCTAGAGTTATTTTTCTTTGGCTTTGAAGATTGAAGGTCAGTTGTTTAGGGTTGTCCTTTAATTTATGTTTTTCTAGTCTGTTCTCGTGATTATACTCATGTCATGTATTTTCAGCAAGAATATACTGAAGTGATGTGTTCTTTCACTGTATCTTTTCAGGCGATATACAGCTCTAGCATATCCCTTTACTGGTTTTTATGTTGATCACTTGATTTTGGAACGTTTCAAGTTTCTCTATTAGAAATTTTTTCTTTTCCTTCTTTTTTTAAGATTTGGGGAAAGATGTAATTTGAAGAATTTGAAGCTCTGTAAAAATCCCACTCTTCATAAAATTACACACACACACACACGCACATGCTCATGAATTTTAAGTTTTCTTTGTATTCATTGGATTATAATCATTTTTCGAGCACTCAAAATATCCTGTTTGGCCACTCAATCTGGCCTTGTGTTCTTCGTCATGTTTCTGTTATTCCTTTGGCATTTTTTTTGCACAATAAGGAATGCCAGGCTTTCTTGTACTTTTCCTACTCAATCTTAGAATTAACTTTTTGCCCAAGCAGTTCTAATTTATTTTAGTAGAAAATTTAGAAACTAAAATATGATTGTTAGAGGTCCACTTATTGATATAAAATTCTTTCTATTCCCTGGATGCATGGACACACACACACACACACAACTCTGTACATTTTTACTTTCAGTTTATCAATCATCTTATTATATCTATTTAAATTGAAAACTGTGAACTCAAGCCAATACTCAAAATTCCTATTTAATATCATAGTTTTGTAATGTAATTCCATTGCTTAACACTGAGAAAACTGTGTTTCTCTGTATTTAATAAAATTACTTACTTGATCATTTGTCCAATTTAATAGCAGTTTCCCATCTCGACTTCTACTGCCTCCTCTGTGTGAATGCTATCCTTGTCCTGCTTGGGCGCTACCACCACATTCCAGCAGCTCCTTAGTTAGGATGACCTGTCCCCGCACGCAGACTCTCAATCTCTACAGTAAGCCAAGTGTAGATTTCCTCTTTGCCCTACTTGGCTCTCATCCACTAGACAGGAAAGATGCGAACATTTCCACGTGAACATCCTTCTCACCCCACTTGGAATCCTAAGCCACTCTGAGCTCCTGTTCTAGGAGTCAGGATTGAGGGACAACCTGTACTGCTTTTGTTCAACTTCTGTTACTAGCTTTAGAGTTGAATTATTTAGAGATTTCAAGGTGAGGAAAAGGGAAAGATGAAAAAAGGAGGAGGATGTAAAATAGGAAAAGGGACATTTTAAATGTTTAATATAAAAAGTAATACAGTGTGTCACATTTGAAAAACTAAACAACTTGGAAAATTGACTTCTCTATTTTGAATATATCTATTATATGTAACAACCATTTTCTGTCACATTTCCTACAAACACATCTTCTAGTCTGTGTTTTGCTTTTTTATTTGACTTTGCTATTTATTAACATGTTATATTTGAAATAATTTAAATCTATATTTTGGGACTCCCTGATAGCTCAGTTGGTAAAGAATCCACCTGCAATGCAGGATTCCCCAGTGCAATTCCTGGGTCAGGAAGATCCCCTGGAGAAGGGTAAGTCTACCCAATCCAGCTTCCTGGCCTGGAGAATTCCATGGACTGTATAGTCCATGGGGTCACAAGAGTCGGACACGACTGAGTGACTTTCACTTTTCACTAAACCTATATTTTATTCCTAAAATATATAAAACAACAAAAAAGACAAAATATTAGGCTTGTTAATTATTGATTGTAGAAACATAGGTGCTTTCTATTGCCTTTTTTCTTTTTTGTGCACTGTAAAACATTTAAATTATACTAGAGAATGAACTTATATGGGGGAGCAAATGAGTCATTAAAGGTATAAAAATAGTCTGTAAATCCATTTTGAGTTCCTGCTAATTCTATAGACTATTTCAACTAGGCAGTTGGCAAGTGAGACTCAAAGCTTTGAGCTAAACGTAAGCTTATAGTTCAGTTGCCTTACTTGCCACGGTTTTGCATGACAAAGATCATTCAAAATGAATAAAATTGAAAACAACCCAAATATCCTTCAACAAATGAATTAGTAAAAAATTGTGATATATTCATACAATAGAATTTAGCAGTAAAAAGAAGTGATTGGTACAGCAACATGGAGGAATCTCGAAATAATTATGCTGAGTGAAAGAATCCAGATGGATTCTGTATAATTCCATTTATATAAAAGTCTAGAAAATAGAAAATAATCAGTGACAGAAAGCAATTTTAAAAAGGAGAGGAAGGATCAGTTAAGGAGTATAAGAAAGCTTTTTGAGTTAATGGATACCTTCATTATCATGACTGTGGTGAGGATTTCATATGTAAGTAAAAAATGAGCAAATTTTACACTTTAAATATTTGTAGTTTATGCATATCAGTTTTGTTATACTCTAACAAAACTGTTAATTTTTTTCTAGTCAGTTGAGCTATATTTCCTTTATTGGCTCCTGGATTATTTTTTTTTGTCATATTCTATACATCCAAGTGTCATTATATATATATATATATATTCACACATAAATATAAAACAATAAATTATATTCATTTTCTTGCAAATTAGTTTAGGTAAATATAATTAACAATAATTCAATTCTCTTTTAATTGAAATAAAATGACCTTTGTAATAGAATAATTTCCTACACATATTTAGCACAATTCCTATATTTTATATTGTAATAGTTAATTTCTCCTGTGCCAGTATTATACTAGTTTGAGTGAAGTGGGCTTTTAATAAATGTTATGATCTCATGGTTGGTGGTTTAGATGCCAAGTTGTGTCCAGCTCTTGCGACCCCATGGACTGTATGTAGCCCACCAAGCTCCTCTGTCCATGGGATTCTCCAGACAAGAACACTCAAGTGGGTTGCCACTTCCTTCTCCAGGGTATCTTCCCAACCCAGGAATCAAACTCGGGTCTTCTGCATTGCAGGCAGATGATTTATGATCTCATAGCCCTTCCTAAAATTTAGCTTTTTCAAAATGGATTTGGCTTTTATTTAACTGTTTTTCTTATTTTGGAATTTAAAATCATTCTTTCTAGTTTTTTTTTTTTTAAACTCTGGACCTTGATTAGAGTTCCATTAATTACATTACATTAATAGACTTTTACAATAGTAAATCTGATATTCTAAAAACATTTACTCTTGATATCTCATTTGATGTCTTTCAATAACACCTCCTAGTTTGAACTATGTAAGTACTATCCTTTCCTATGAAATATTTTTATGCACCATATATAAATACATTTTTACTAATATAACAAACTATTTTCTATTTTTAACATATAATTCATATTATATAAATCTATTTTTCTATGTAAGCAGCTGTTTACTTTGCAAGTCAGATTTAAAATTTTTCTGATTATTTGTTCTTTTCTTATTATACTAGCCATAGCCTAACATATGGGCTTCCCAGGTAGCACTAGTGATAAAGAACCTGCCTGCCAATGCAGGAGACGTAAGAGATGTGTGTTTGACCCCTCGATTGGAAAGATCCCCTGGAGGAGACCATGGCAACCCACTCCAGTATTCTTGCCTGGAGAATCTGCGTAGAGATGACTTGATGGGCAATAGCCCATAGGGTCTCAAAGAGTCGGACATAACTGAAGCAATGTAGCATGCACACAACCTAAAATATATAATTAATAATAATGTAGAATGGTGTGCAGGTATTTAATTTTAAAACAATTATATAAAGTAGATTAAATATGCATCATAAAAATGTTAATATAGTATAGCATATTAGGGAAGAAGTTGCAGAATTAGACACTACCAGACATCATTTACTAGCTCTTTGACATTTAAAACTTATTTAACCTCTCTAAACTTCAAGGTCTTTACCTGTTAAATTGATAATGATCATACCTAATTCCTGATGTATTTAAAGAATGTAGTAACTTAACAGTTAGTAACCGTTTAATAGAATTAATCATTTTTATTGTTTGCAAGAATTAAAGAATTTTATATATAAAGCAACTTGCTCTTGAAGTTAGTAATGAATATTTAAATAACATAAGGCATGGTATGCATGCTAAACAAATCTTGTTTAATAAATATAATGAAATTTAGCTATTTTGGGCTGACTTTCTGGCATGTAAATTAGTGATAATAAATGATTTTACTGTTAAGTTACTGAATCCAAAAAAGGTGAATGAATTTCATGTCCCTTTGTAAAATTCTAATTGAGGAACCAGTTGGAACTTAAGGCATTTTATGGATGTTAGTTAATAGGTATAATGTCTTCCAATCTAGGATATGGTAAACTGAAAATAGAAAAATACTTGTTAGTTTTCTCTTTCTGTTGCAAACAGAACAACAAAAAAAACATTGTTTAACTTTTGTAGCCCCAAAGTGTATTTGCTAAAGGTCTTTGAGTATAACATTCTCTAGTGTATTTTAAGGGTTACTCTTATTGACCTATAAATAATCAATATTTTTAAAAATATGATTCCATGTAACAAATCTGTTTTTCTTTGTAGTTCTTCCATAGAATTACTGTCATAAGAGTATTCATTTCAAATATTTAAGTATTTTGCAAGCATTAAGAGTTTGGGGTCACCAAAAATCACTTATTGGGTATTTATCTAATAATTATTGGTAGCTTCCTATATTACTAATATTCTCTTTTGCTCTTTCACCTTTTTAGTCTCATTTAATTTGGCCAAATTATTAGAAAGAAAGAAAGTTACCTCAGAGGAATCTTGTACATCTCACATAAGATCACAACTAGATAAGCCAGAAATAAAATTTGGAGTTAAAATCAAATTTCCATGATTCTAATACCAAGACCAGATTTCTTTTCTCCAGTAATGACAACTCTAAAGACAGTTTGTTCACCACCAGTTAATTATTCATAGTAAAGCAGTTTATAGGAATAGAGATACCATTTGATTTAATTCACTGAAACTTCAGCTAGTTTGTTATAATATCCATATGCCAAAGTTAATTAAAGGACTAGTCTAAATTATGCAGAAAAATCAAATCAAATGAAAATACTAAGGATTGAGAACAAGAAACAGGTAGAACTCTCAAAATATTCTCAACGTTAGTCTGTTTTCTTGTGTAAAGTAAACCTTGGAAGCAAAGCTGGGGCAATCTCTGAAATGATTGCAGTGGAGAATGAATGGAGTAGCTAGAAAGTCTTATGTGGCCTTTTAGCCAAGCATTTATTTCTTCATTCTAGCCAATAAATTTAGACTTTCTGATAGGCATCTTTGGCTTATCCAAGCAAGAGCAGCTTCAGTTTTGTTTTTTTTAATTGTAGCCTGATTAATCAACAGAATTATTTCTGCTGTGTCTGGGTTATGAGGAGTCAGTAAATCCTTTTAAGTAGTAAAACTGAAAAATATTGAAAATACAATGTAGGAAACAAAAGGAACTTCAACTTTTTCTGCAATATGTTCTGTAACTAAAATTTCTAAAACAAAATGCCAAAATCTTATGCTTGTTAATTATTGGTTGTGGGAACACAGGTTTTTTTTTTATTATTGTCTGTCTTCTTTTCTTTCATTTTAAAACATGTTAAGCCATAAAAAAATCCATAAAAATGATCTATGTACTACAGTATAAACGTATGTATGAAGAAAAATGCTTCCCTGTGAAATTGTTGACAAACTAAGAGGCCATAAATCCACTTTGAGTTTGTGATGACTCTTAGATTACTCCAACATGGAATAATGTTTGTAAGTAAGATCCAAAGCTCAGTGCTAAAAAAACCATTTACGTATCTTATATTAAGCTCTTAGTTGAAAACACTCATGAAAATCTGTCTATGATATTCAAGATAGTGCTTTTGGAAATGTTTAATTTTAACTCATTTCTAAAATATCAAGTCTTTTAAATTTTGTGGGGTTTTTTTTCTCTTTAAAAAAAAGCTACTTATGCTATTTCACATTAGATATGTTTAACCTAAAGAGCACTAAGTAGAAGCCAGTATGCCTGAGTCTATAACTCACACTATTACTCAGTAGTCATGTGACCTTGTCCAATTCTTACTTTGCTTATTTGAAAAGAGTGGGGAGTGTTGAGCTATACAAAATGGGAATAGTTGTTTTCAAATGTTTCCTTGTTCTTTTATTCTCTCTTAATATGTGAAAGGTTTTGTTCATAGGAACTCTCATTTCAGAGAGTAAGGAGATAAAAAAATTTCACCCCTTTTATGGTAAAATATTCTTATTTATTGACACTTTGAAAGCAATAACTCATCCAAAATTCTTACATTACAAGGAATAGAATTTGTGTATTGCAAATAATTGGTCAAAATTGTAGACTCCAATGTGCCTTGATGTATTGGGTATATTTTTTAGGTTATGGTTTTGAAAATTGAGTTTACTCTCTCAAACTATACTGCCCATATTATAGAACCTCTAACTGTTTACATTTAAATTATAGATTTTAAAATTGGGTCACACCAGTCACATTTCCTGTCTTTAATAGCCACATGTGGTTAATGTCACCATTGGACAGTTCTTTCCTTGCAGAAAGTTCTATTGCTGGCATTGCTCTAAAAAGTTAGATCCCAGTGTTAAGCTTGAGCTGTATATATGGATGATTATCTGCATGTTAGCAGTACAGAAGGGAATCATTGTCATGTGGTAAAAAGAAAATCATACAAATTTGTTCCTAGTAAGGTTAGGAAACTGGGTACAATGTAAGTAGGATGACTGAACCCAGAAAGAGTTCAATTAATCATAAATGTTGAACTGTTGAAAACTATAAATGTTATCTCATCTGTATTAAGTTTATAGCTGTCTATAGAGTATGATGCAAATTTCTGTTATGCTGAAAAATCTCTGACTTTATAAATAGTGAGTATCGGAAATTGGTAATAATTATGAGGGTTACTGTAGAGAGGCTTAAGAGTGTGGCTTGTCTGACTCAGAAAGTATTATCAAAGCCGATGCATTTACCTTAAAGAGAGCAGGCTGTGCAGGTTCTCCTATCTGTCTTAGAAATGAACCTACGGATGCTCTACTGAATGTAATGGAGTGTCAGAATATAATGAGGCACTGGTAACTGGTCTTGGCTGATATGCAAACTAAAAAAAAAAAGTATTTGGGGGGATTTGGTGGAAAAGAGGAGAATATAGAAAGAAGGAGGGAATTGTTGCTTTACAGTGCATCAGTTGTATCATTGAAGTATTGAATGACCTTGCTCTGAAAAGTCAGTTATCCTCAAATAGGAATAAAACTTCATTTCCTTTTTTTTTAAATTTTGTTTTTGTTTATTTTTTCTCTGTTAGTCTCCTTTTCTCCTTATCTTTACTGAGGGATAATAGACAAATAAGAACTGGATATAAAGATGTACAACTTGATGTTTTGATATATGTATACATTGTGAAATAATCACCACAATCAAGTGAATTAATACATCCATCACTGAACAAAATTATCTTTGTATTTTTCTTCTTTGATTTTATTATTTTATTTTCATGATAACAATACTTATGATTTACCCTTTTAGCAAATTTTAGGTATCTAATGCATTATTGTTAACTATAGTCGTATATGCAGTATATTAGACCTCCAGAACTTATTCATCTTGCATAAATGAAGCTTTATTCCCTTTGACTCTCCGTTTCTCCCTCCCATGGCCCTTAGCAATGACCATTCTGTTCTCTGGTTCTGTGAGTTTAACTGCTATTTTGACTGTCTTGTTAACTGTGAAAATCTACTGACTCTATGTCTGATAACCAAGAAGCAGTCCTTCTGTAGTATTTGACTTAGTGATCATGGTTTGAGACTCAGGATGCACTACTCAACTTAAAATTACTAACAAAGTGGTGGTATTTAAAAGTTAATTTTGAATTTTTTGAAAGAAGATGGCCATTTCTACTGAAGATATTGGTAATTACTTGAATGTTAAATTTTGACTGCAGAAGGAAACAGTTTGACATGTAAAATACCTGATTTCTTTCTCTTCCTCACACAGATAAACGCATATATTCATAAATTTTCATTCTTTATATATTCTAAGTGCAAATTCTTGCATTAGAAGCAGAAGTATATTTACTGCGTTCTGGGCCACATATATTCCCAGCTGTGATGAGAAAACCTATAAATACATACACCACACTGATAAAACTTGGCTAAAAAAATGCCACATCAAATGACATGGAGATCATCAAACAGTTCATTTCAATATTGTAATAGTTCTTAGGAAAAATGTGTCATAGCAACAGCCTATAAGTAAAGATGTTAAAGGAAAGAAAGTGAAGTCACTCAGTTGTGTCTGACTCTTTGCGACCCCATGGACTGCCTGACAGGCTCCTTCATCCATAGGATTTTCCAGGCAAGAATACTGGAATGGGTTGCCATTTCCATCTCCAGGGGATCTTCTGACACAGGGATTGAACCCAGGTCTCCCACGTTGCAGAAAAACTCTTTACCATCTGAGCCACCAGGGAATTCCTAAAGATGTTAAGAGTATGTGCAATATTACTAGCTCAGGCAAATATAATTCTGACCAGTTTATCAAATCATGTTTGTCATATCTCGAGGGAAAAAAAAATGAACTAGAGAAATTTCCTCCCACTATTTAATACTGGCCTAATACCCCCCTTCCTCACCAGGATTTAATAATAGCAAGCAATAGATATTCCCTAAAATAATTAATATTGCCTAGAAAAAGGAAATAAATTATTTCATATATAATTTCCTTTCCTAAGAAAGATATTTGCTTATTCTACTTCCCTGATATAGTGGGAAATATCATTTCAGGAGACTTTTAAGTGACTTCAGTAGATGGAAAAAGTAATGATTCATGTCAGTTCAGTTCAGTCGCTGTCGTGTCCGACTCTTTGCGACCCCATGAATCGCAGCACGCCAGGCCTCCCTGTCCATCACGAACTCTCGGAGTCTACCCAAACCCATGTCCATCGAGTCGGTGATGCCATCCAGCCATCTCATCCTCTATCGTCCCCTTCTCCTCTTGCCCTCAATCCTTCCCAGCATCAGGGTCTTTTCCAATGAGTCAACCCTTCGCATGAGGTGGCCAAAGTATTGGAGTTTCAGCTTCAACATCAGTCCTTCCAGTGAACACCCAGGACTGATCTCCTTTAGGATGGACTGGTTGGATCTCCTTGCAGTCCAAGGAACTCTCAAGAGTCTTCTCCAACACCACAATTCAAAAGCATCAATTCTTTGGCGCTCAGCTTTCTTCAAGGTCCAACTCGCACATCCATACATGACTACTGGAAAAACCATAGCCTTCACTAGACAGACCTTTGTTGGCAAAGTAATGTCTCTACTTTTAAATATGCTATCTAGGTTGATCATAACCTTCCTTCCAAGGAGTAAACATCTTTTAATTTCATGGCTGCAGTCACCATCAGCAGTGCTTTTGGAACCCCCAAAAATAAAGTCTGACACTGTTTCCACTGTTTCCCCATCTATTTGCCATGAAGTGATGGGACCAGATGCCATGGTCTTAGTTTTATGAACGTTGAGCTTTGAGCCAACTTTTTCACTCTCCTCTTTCACTTTCATCAAGAGTCTTCTTTAGTTCTTCTTTGCTTTCTGCCTTAAGGGTGGTGTCATCTGCATATCTGAGGTTATTGATATTTCTCCTGGCAATCTTGATTCCAGCTTGTATTTCTTCCAGCCCAGTGTTTCTCATGATGTACTCTGCATATAAGTTAAATAAGCAGGGTGACAATATACAGCCTTAACATACTCCTTTTCCTATTTGGAACCAGTCTGTTGTTCCATGTCCAGTTCTAACTGTTGCTTCCTGACTAAGTGATAAAAGGAACTTCAAATGAATGTTGACTTTTATATAGCCCTTTATAGTGTTCGTTACCCTTTATTTTTGTTTATAGTCATAAAGGAAATAAGACAAGAATAGTAATGGAATATGCATCAGATTCCCCTAATGTGCTGCCTCAGATCTCTCAGTCTCACTTGGTTTCTTTCTTCTTCTTAGTCACCTCTGTAGAGACTGAGAGTTGTTCATGTTTGTAGTTTATCAGCATCGAGGTGGAGGTGGCTGGCTCCTCTCACTTTCAGAGATGTGTGAACCATCTGGTCACAGGTCATGGGATATGACTTCCCCAGGGAGAACATAAGTAACCAGGTGATATAACCTAGAATTTGAGAGAGGTGAAATTTAACCAGTGAAGGAGAGAAGATGGGAGGGTGGTCCAGGTAAACACTTCCACCCCTTTTTCTATTGACATGTATAAGGCACTGTGGTATCTCACATGGATAAGTGAATGGTTATGTCTATGCTGAAGCAATAACCAATTTGGTTATATTCTGTCATCTGTGCTTTTCATTCTCACTCTACTGGGATTGACCTACTAAAAATGAGCACTTAAAATCTCCTTGAGTAAAGAGCATCTTTGGTTGAAGTTTGTCTTCCTTTGCCAGAGGATCCAATCCACAAAATCTTCAGTTACAGGGATTGTAACTTAAAAGACTTACTAGAATCATAGGCTTAAATCATAGAAAGGATGCCACAGCTTGTCTGCCAGCTTCCAGCATTCCCAGTTGGTTTGAATCCCACTCAAAAACTCTGATTACTGGGTTATCCAGTACAAATGACCAAGTAGAAAGTTCATGTAAGTCACATACTATCTTTAATACACAGAGATTAGTATGAGCTGGATGTTCTTTTTAGTGGTGGGAAAAAACACATGGCATTTTTTTCTTTGACTACTGACAAGATTGAACATTAAGTAGATGTACACATAATCCCAATATATTTTACTTACCTGACAGTCTTCTGAATTTTACTGGGGTGTATCAGCCATCCTTGTTGGTACAGGTATGATAACATTACAGTCAGCTCCAATGAGACTGAGGTTTCTTACTTGCCAAAAAAGAGCATGGAGTTCACACAGTGAATACCTTGCAAATCAAACAGTAAAATATATTCTTATGCTAAATCCTGACAGACTCTCTGATGGCAAATCACATGGAGTTTAGTTACTCCTATCCCACTAGCACTTCCCTTTATGTACTCTTTCCAGTTGGTCAAATTCTGGAATTTATGGGACAAGGAGGCATAAGTATAAAACATGTCAATCCCTACTACCTGTGTGGATGTGAAAATAACAACAGTACATTGAATTAGCTGAAAGGGCCATTCCATAATATCATTTCAACCTCTGTGAATGTTGGCCAAACTCTAATAGCTCAATCCAAATATCCCATTCCCCCCGGAACTTAGTAGGAGGGTGACTTGCAAGTTTATAGCCAAAGACTGATCACCAAATCAAATACTACAAAAATGACTATTTCTTAGTCATCAGACGTAGAATCTGCCAATTTCCTCAATAACAACAGACAAATAGATAGATACAGAAAATGAGTTCTGGTAAGGGTGCTCAACATTATTAGTCATTAGGGAAATGCAATCTAAGACCACAATGAAATAGTACTACACACAAATTAGAGTTGCTGAACAAAGATATTACCATCTTATTATAAAACCAACAATTCAAAATTCTAGAAAGCAGAGAAGCTAGAAATCTCATAAATTGGTAGAGAATGCAAAATGATACAGGAAATTTAGCCTATCATCAGTTTTTATTTTATTTTTTAATTTATTTATTTTAATTGGAGGCTAATTGCTTTACAATATTGTAGTGGTTTTGCCATACATTGACATGAATCAGCCATGGTTGTACATGTGTTCCCCATCCTGAACCCTCCCTCCCCATCCCATCCTTCTGGGTCATCCCAGTGCACCAGCCCTGAGCACCATGTCTCATGCATCGAACCAGGACTGATGATCTATTTCACATATGATAATGTACATGTTTCAATGCTATTCTCTCAAATCATCCCACGCTCGCCTTCTCCCACAGAGTCCAAAAGACTGTTCTATACATCTGTGTCTCTTTTGCTGTCTCTCATATACTGTTATTGTTACTATCTTTCTAAATTCCATATATATACATTAGTATACTGTATTGGTGTTTTTTTTTCTAGCTTACTTCACTTTGTATAAGAGGCTCCAGTTTCATCCACCTCATTACAACTGATTCAAATGTATTCTTTTAATGGATGAGTAATATTCCATTGTGTATGTGTACCACAACTTTCTTATCCATTCATCTGCTGATAGACATCTAGGTTGCTTCCATGTCCTGGCTATTGTAAACAGTGCTGGCATGAACTCTGGGGTACACGTGTCTCTTTCAATTTTGGTTTCCTTGGTGTGTATGCCCAGAAGTGGGATTGCTGGGTCATATGGCAGTTCTATTTCCAGTTTCTTAAGGAGTCTACACACTGTTCTCCATAGTCGCTGTATTAGTTTGCATTCCCACCAACAGTGTAAGAGGGTTCCCTTTTCTCCACACCCTCTCCAGTATTTACTGTTTGTAGACTTTTGGATAGCAGTCATTCTGATCAGCATGAGATGGTACCTCATTGTGGTTTTGATTTGCATTTCTCTGTTAATGAGTGATGTTGAACATCTTTTCATGTGTTTGTTAGCCATCTGTATGTCTTCTTTGGAGAAATATCTGTTTAGTTCTTTGGCCCATTTTTTGATTGGGTGGTTTATTTTTCTGGAATTGAGCTGCAGGAGTTGTTTGTATATTTTTGAGATTAATTCTTTGTCAGTTGCTTCATTTGCTATTATTTTCTCCCATTCTGAAGGCTGTCTTTCCACCTTGCTTATAGTTTCCTTCATTGTGCAAAAGCTTTTAAGTTTAATTAAGTCCCATTTGTTTATTTTTGCTTTTATTTCCATTACTCTGGGAGGTGGGTCATAGAGGATCCTGCTGTGATTTATGTTGGAGAGTGTTTTGCCTATGTTTTCCTCTAGGAGTTTTCTAGTTTCTGGTTTAGATCTTTAATCCATGACCACAATGCAGTAAGATTAGATGTCAATTACAGGAGAAAAACTATTAAAAATTCCAGCATATGGAGGCTGAACAACACACTTCTGAATAACCAACAAATCACAGAAGAAATCAAAAAAGAAATGAATATGCATAGAAATGAATGAAAATGAAAACTCAACAACCCAAAACCTATGGGACACTATAAAAGCAGTGCTAAGGGGAAGGTTCATGGCAATACAGGCTTACCTCAAGAAACAAGAAAAAAAGTCAAATAAATAACCTAACTCTACACCTAAAGCAACTAGAAAAGGAAGAAATGAAGAACCCCAGGGTGAGTAGAAGGAAAGAAATTTTAAAAATTAGGGCATAAATAAATGCAAAAAGCAAAACAAAACAAAAGAGACCATAGCAAAAATCAACAAAGCTAAAAGCTGGTTCTTTGAGAAGATAAATAAAATTGACAAACCATTAGCCAGACTCATCAAGAAACAAAGGGAGAAGAATCAAATCAACAAAATTAGAAATGAATATGGAGAAACCACAACAGACAACACAGAAATACAAAGGATCATAAGAGACTACTATCAGCAACTATATGCCAATAAAATGGACAACTTGGAAGAAATGGACAAATTCTTAGAGAAGTATAACTTTCCAAAACTGAACCAGGAAGAAATAGAAAATCTTAGCAGACCCATCACAAGCATGGAAATTGAAACTGTAATCAGAAATCTTTAAATTTAACATATATTCTTCATATGTCCCAGCAACACAAAGCCTAATGTGTCTTAATGTATCTTAATGCAAATAGCTATTTACAAATATTTATGATGGCTTTTTAGGTGAATGCCCAAATCTGCAAATAATCACAAAATGCTTCAACTAGTAAATGGATAAAAATATAGAACATATTCATAAAACAGAATACTACTAATTAATAAAAATAAAGAAAAATTAAAAAAGAACACTACTGATCCATGCAACACAGATGAAATTTTGCTTTCTTCACAACACAAATGAATTTTAAATGGAGTGTGCTAAGTTAAAGAAGTCAGACTCAAAGAGCTATACACTGTATAATTCAATTTCTGTGAGGGTAAAAGAGGTAAACAAGTAACTAATGTATACTTGGTAAAAATAGAGAATGAATAATAGAAAAGTTTAAAAAAAGCAAAGAATGAGCACAAGGAATGTTGGATGATTGCTATAGCAATTGCTAGTGCATTGAAATTTTAAATGCATTAGCAATAAGGGTTTCACTAAAATGTTACTTTGAATAAAGAACTGTAGCAGGTGAGGGGACAAGGGACAAGTTACAAGTAAATCATCAAAAAATAACAATGCCACATACAAAGGGTCAATCTAGGATTATAGTCAATGTGTTGTGATAGCACTGAGCAGGTCACTATGTCTCTGACTTGGGTATTGAAACATGTATGCACTATTAGTTCTGTTTAAGAAGCATTATAATTATATATAAAATAGTTTCCATGTTAATAAAGGGGATTCTATGATATACATAGACCTACCGTATAGCACAGGGAATTATACTCAACATCTTCTCATAATTTATAGTGGAAAATAAGATACCCCACGTCCAAAGTAAGAGAAACCCAAGTAAGATGGTAGGCGCTGAGAGGACATCAGAGGGCAGACAGACTGAAACACAATCACAGACAACTAGCCAATCTGATCACAGGGACCACAGCCTTGTCTAACTCAATGAAACTAAGCCATGCTGTGTGGGGCCACCCAAGACGGATGGGTCATGGTGGAGAGGTCTGACAGAATGTGGCCCAGAGGAGAAAGGAATGGCAAACCACTTCAGTATTCTTATCTTGAAAACCTCATGAACAGTATGAAAAGGCCAAAACATAGGACACTGAAAAATGAACTCCCCAGTTCAGTAGGTGCCCAATAAGCTACCAGAGATCAGCAGAGAAATAACTCCAGAAAGAATAAAAAGATGGAGCCAAAGCAAAAACAACACCCAGTTGTGGATGGGACTGGTGATAGAAGCAAGATCCGATGCTGTAAAGAGCAATATTGCATAGGAACCTGGAATGATAGGTCCATGAATCAAGGCAAATTGGAAGTGGTCAAACAGGAGATGGCAAGAGTGAACATTGACATTCTAGGAATTAGCAAAATAAAATGGACTGGAATGGGTGAATTTAATTCAGATAACCATTATATCTTCTACTGTGGGCAGGAATCCATTAGAAGAAATGGAGTAGCCATCATAGTCAACAAAAGAGTCTGAAATGCAGTACTTGGATGCAGTCTCAAAATGACAGAATGGTCTCTGTTTGTTTCCATGGCAAACCATTCAATATCACAGTAATCCAAGTCTATGCCTTGACCAGTAATGCTGAATAAGCTGAAATTGAACGGTTCTATGAAGACCTGCAAGACCTTCTAGAACTAACACCAAAAAAGATGTCCTTTTCATTATAGGGGACTAGAATGCAAATGTAGGAAGTCAAGAAACACCTGGAGTAACAGGCAAATTTGGCCTTGGAGTACAGAATGAAGCAGGGCAAAGACTAACAGAGTTCTGCCAAGGGAACGCACTGATTATAGCAAACACCCTCATCCAACAACACAAGAGAAGGCTCTACAAATGAACATCACCAGATGATCTACACCAAAATCAGATTGATTATATTCTTTGCAGCCAAAGATGAAGAAGCTCTATGCAGTCAGAGAAAACAAGACCGGGAGCTGATTGTGGCTCAGATCAACTTCTTATTGCCAAATTCAGACTGAAATTGAAGAAAGTGGGAAAAACCACTAGACCATTCAGGTATGACCTAAATCAAATCCCTTATGACTATACAGTGGAAGTGAAAAATAGATTTAAGGGACTAGATCTGATAGACAGAATACCTGATGAACTATGGGCGGAGGTTCATGACAGTGTACAGGAGACAGGAATCAAGACCAACCCCAATAAAAAGAAATGCAAAAAAGCAAAATGGCTGTCTGAGGAGGCCTTACAAAGAGCTGTGAAAAAAGAGAAGCAAAAAGCAAAGGAGAAAAGGAAAGATATATCCATTTGAATGCGGAGTTCCAAAAAATATCAAGGAGAGATAAGAAAGCCTTCCTCAATGATCAATGCAAAGAAATAGAGGAAAACAATAGAATGGGAAAGACTAGAGATCTCTTCAAGAAAATTAGAGACACCAAGGGAACATTTCATGCAAAGATGGGCTCAATAAAGGACAGAAATGGTATGGACCTAACAGAAGCAGAAGATATTAAGAAGTGGTGGCAAGGATACACAGAAGCACTGTACAAAAAAGATCTTCATGACCCAGATAATCACAATGGTGTGATCACTCACACTCACCTAGAGCCAGACATCCTGGAATGTAAAGGCAAGTGGGCCTTATTAAGCATCACTACAAACAAAGCTAATGGAGGTGATGGAATTCCAGGTGAGTTATTTCAAATTCTGAAAGATGATGCTGTGAAAGTGCTGCACTCAATATGCCAGCAAATCTGGAAAACTCAGCAGTGGCCACAGGACTGGAAAAGGTCAATTTTCATTCCAATCCAAAAGAAAGGCAATGCCAAAGAATGTTCAAACTACCACACAATTGCACTCATCTCACACACTATTAAAGTAATGACCAAAATTCTCCAAGCCAGGCTTCAGCAATACATGAACCGTGGACTTCCAGATGTTCAAGTTCGATTTAGAAAAGGCAGAGGAACCACAGATAAAATTGCCAACATCTGCTGGATCATCAAAAAAGCAAGAGAGTTCCAGAAGAACATCCATTTCTGCTTTATTGACTATATCAAAGCCTTTGACTGTGTAGATCACAATAAACTGTGGAACATTCTGAAAGAGATGGGAATACCAGACTACCTGACCTGCCTCTTGAGAAATCTGTATGCAAGTCAGGAAGCAACAGTTAGAACTGGACATGGAACAACAGACTGGTTCCAAATAGGAAAAGGAGTACATCAAGGCTGTATATTGTCACCCTGCTTATTTAACGTGTATTCAAAGTACATCATGAGAAACGCTGGCCTGTAGGAAGCACAAGCTGGAATCAAGACTGCCAGGAGAAATATCAATCATCTCAGATATGCGGATTACACCACCCTTATGGCAGAAAGTGAAGAAGAACTAAAGAACCTCTTGATGAAAGTGAAAGAGGAGAGTGAAAAAGTTGGCATAAAGCTCAACATTCAGAAAACTAAGATCTTGGCATCCATTCCCATCACTTCATGGGAAATAGATGGGGAAACAGTGGCTGACTATTTTTCTGGACTCCAAAATCACTGCAGATGGTGACTGCAGACATGAAATTAAAAGGTGCTTACTCCTTGGAACGAAAATTATGACCAACATAGATAGCGTATTGAAAAGCAGAGACATTACTTGGCCAACAAAGGTCCGTCTAGTCAAGGCTATGCTTTATCCAGTGGTCATGTATACATGTGAGAGTTGGACTATTAAGAAGGCTGAGTGCCAAAGAATTGATGCTTTTGAACTGCGGTGGTGGAGAAGACTCTTGAGAGTCCCTTGGACTGCGAGGAGATCCAACCAATCCATCCTAAAGGAGATCAGTCCCGGGTGTTCATTGGTAGGTCTGATGTTGAAGCTGAAACTCCAATTCTTTGGTCACCTGATGTGAAGAGCTGACTCATTTGAAAAGATCCTGATGCTGGAAAAGATTGAAGGCAGGAGGAGAAGGGGACCACAGAGGATGAGATGGCTGGATGGCATCGCCGACTCAGTGGACATGGGTTTGGGTGTCTCCAGGAGTTGGTGATGGACAGGGAGGCCTGGCGTGCTGTGGTTCATGTGGTCGCAAAGAGTCAAATATGACTGAGCAACTACACTACACTGATACATGTATGTGTGTGTATATATATATATATATACATATATATATATACACATACACTCATACATATACATATATATAAACTTAGTAACTCTGCTATACTTAAAACTAATAACATTGTAAATTAGCCTCACTAAAAATGTGAAAAAATAAATGAAGGGCCTCAGAAATTTCAACATTTATGTGGACACAAATATGAAAATTCTGCTGTATATGTTGCACTGCGTTTATTTTCATTTGGAGGAGGAGGATGAAGACATAACATGTAAACAAAGAAGATAATGAGACCGAAGTAAAGGAAGTCGTCTTTCTAAAATTCAGTATTCTTTAGAAAGACACAAAGTTTACAAGAAAATGAGGCATGATTAGATTTATAATACTTTTTTTGCACCTTTATTAACACTGTCATCTGAGGTCCTCTGACAGTGAAGTCCTCTGACAAGCAGGAAATCACAAAAATTCAATGAAGTAAACAGTAAAAACATTAAGAAGCTCCAGAAGCACATGACAAATCGGTGTCAACTAAAGATGATTTTTGATGGTACACTATGAAACCTTGTTATTACCTATGTTCTCCCCTTCGAGATTTTGTAAAAGTGAGAATATCCTTTTCAATATGTGGTATAATGAAAGCTTTATTCCACTTTTCTACAGCATATTTTGCTTTTTCCCTAGTTTTGCTCAAAACCGCTATACAGAACTTTTTAATGTGCATTTTTCTGATTTTTTTGATACAGGCTATTGTAAAAAAATAACAAATGCACATGAAAGAAAAATGAAACCAATATATCACTACTATTAGTACTTTGTTTTAGTTTCAGGTTTTTCTTATTTGTGTGGCTTTTCTGTGAACACAAGTAAAGCCATCTTTAATGGACAGTGGTATCTTGCCTTATATTCATTGAATTTTTTATCAGCAATATTCTACTTTACCATTCAAAACTGAGACTTCTGGTTTCAGCTTTCACATGTAAAGAATTTGGAAGTAATCGTACCCATTTTCTGGAGAACCGAGTTGAATTAGCCACAATAGAGAAATTGGACAGAAAAATAGCTTGAGATTAAACCAAAACATTCAGTTACATAATATTATGGAAATAAGTGACAGACTAAAGAATTACCTTTTAATATGTTTCAGAATTCATCTACTGTTTCTGAAGCAGAATATGACATGACATGTGTGGCTTTTCAGAAAAAAAAGTACATGTTTCTGGGAACTAGGAATTCATTGTAGAGTCTTCATTGTAAGTTAAATACTTAAATATTTTTTAATGCTATAGAAGAATGAAAGTTAGAGGTGCTAAGGTTATCTTATGTTGCTATGCCTTTTATCTTTTTTTTCAAATTATTTTATGAGGATTTTGATAATACTTGATAGATAGTAAATGTCTTTGACCTGGAGATGAAATACTTTATCTCATTTATTCAAACGTGAACATTTATTCTCACATTTTATTATCCCAACTGGAGATTTGTCCTGTAATCAATACCAACTTAAACTTGTAGTTTTCAATCAGCAAAATGATGTACTTTTCATTTTCTGTTCATGCAGTCAAGAGTTGTTATCATTTAAACCATGAATATATTGAGATATTCATGTCTAACATATAAGTCATATCTCTTTTCTCTGTCTCTTTATATGTGTGTGTATGTATATGTATATATGTGTGTGTGTGTGTGTGTGTGTGTTTGTAATACATATGGGAGAGGAAGAGATTTATTGCTTAAAATAGCTTCAAAAACATTATAAGCATTCAGCATTTAAACAAAGTAATTTGCATGTATAAAACATAAAACTAGAGCAGCACAGTATATGATAAAAATCAGTGTGTAAAATAATACACAGAGTGTTTTTACAATAGAAATAAAATAGACAGTTGAAGTAATATGGGTACTTTCTTTCACAGGTTAATTAACAATACTTTTACTTTTGATGTATGAAGTATAGGTAAATATTATAATTTACTGCATATTAAATCCAATGGGATAGAGAAATTAGATATAAATCTATGTGTAGAGTATAATAATTTCCTCATGTGGTTATAACCTCTCTGACCTTCAGTTTTTCATCTGCTAAAAAAGAAAAAAGTAGCATTTCATTGACAGTATTTTTGTAAGTTTGTGGAATGATGTACAAGAATATGCATTGTAAATGTCAAGTTACTGGGTGGGCGTAATGAATTATTTCCTGTAATTAAAGCATAAGATAAGATTATCAGAATTAGAAATAAAAATTTAATGAGTATGGGAACATGACATTTTACCAGCTAGAAACCTCTTGAAAGTGTCATTCAAGTAATTAATGAAAACAGTGTAGAGCTGAGGCTGTATAATAGGCAATTCAGTAGAATACAGAATACACCCCAGAAGGAGAACATAAAATATGTAAGATATGATCAAAGAGGCATCATTAAATAATGATGGAAGAAATATCTAGAAGTACTGAGATAAACTGTTTATCCATTTTTAAAGAATATATTTAAATGAATTTAAAACTATTTATTTAAATAAACTTAAATAAAGAATAAATTTAAATATACCAAACCTCCAAATAAAATTTCCAAATCATTTAGGTATATTTATTAAATTTAAAATGCAGGAACATTAGAAGAAATCATTGAATATAAAATTTTGGGAAGTAGGAATGACATGTTTTACAAAATTAAATGTTTTCCTCTATTTACTAACATTTTATTCTCTAGTTTAAAAGTTAGATATGATAGTATAAAAATGTAGAATTGTATGAGAATGCCACCACCAACAACAGACATTGCTGTTGTATTTCTGGTAAACATGTTTTCCGGAGTTCTTGCAATACATATGTACTTACTTAAACATAAATAATATCAAGCCTAGTTGTTTTTAATCCTGCTTTTTGGGTGCATCACAATTTCATGTCCAAAAATATTCATGACAGTTGTGGCTTCCCTGGTGTCTCAGCTGGTAAAGAATCTGCCTCCAGTGCGGGAGGCCTGAGTTCGATCCCTGGGTTGGGAAGATCTCCTGGAGAAGGGAAAGGCTACCCAATCCAGTCTTCTATCCTGAGGAATTCCATGGACTGTATAGCTTATGGGTTCACGAAGAAACAGACATGACTGAGGGACTTTCACTTTCACTTTACAGTATTCAATTATATGAATGGAGCATAAATTATATAAACATTATGCAATTCATGAACATTTAACTTATTTCTAACTTTTACACATTATGAAGTGATTCTATATATGTTCTGTTGCATAATATTTGGATAATAGGAACAAAATACTACAAATTAAGACTTGATTTATTGCCCTTAATTGTTGTCATCATTTACATGTCTATCTACATTATGTGAGGAAAACTCTGTCCCACACTCAACCAAAATGAAAAAAATCATTTTTAATTTGAAAAGATTATGGGTAAATTGAAGATAGATTATTCTTATTTTAATTTGCATTTTCATCATTAATAGGCCTGGGTGTTTTGTTCTATTGAACATTTCTATATTTTATTCTATGAATGTACACTTGCCATCTAAAAACTGTTGTGCTATACCTAGAAAATTCAAAATTCTAACTATATTTCTAAAATGGTATGTAATAGTATATGACTCCTAAGGAAGTTGAGGCAAAGGAATGTTTCGTATAGAAAGTAGATGACATAATCTGTCATATAATAAATGTACATCAAACATATACTATGATTATTTTTGTAGCTATTTTATTGAGTATTACTGCTAATATTGACAGAATGATATTAATATAGAACAGCTGTTGTGTTATAATAATTTAAAAATAAAAGTATAGCACAATATATATGATTCCATTTATTCATTTAATTGCAACACTATGTATATAATACATAGCTGCAGCAACTATTAATTGTCTAATATAAAGAAAATATTATTTTAAATAGATTAGTCCCAATAGAAGAAGTCCCAATTTCCATGTAAATCCTGTCAGATATACCGAAGTATATTTAAGTAGCTGATGCAGAAATCCTTGTAATGGTTCATTTCCGTATGGGCTCACGAGTTTATCCTTGGAGAGGACTAAAAAAGATGACTTGACACTGGTAAGCATGGTTTCATAGCAAAGCCTCAGTCCCTTGTAGAGAGAGGTAATTCTGACAAAACTGTGTACCTAATAAGATTTGGCATCTAAGAAACGCATGTACCCTGGGGGAATAAAAAGGATTGCAAGAAGAGAATGAAGGCGATACTGTGAAACAAGTTAGTCTGCACCTGTGCTTGTGTGTGTTACTGAGTACTAGAGGTAGCAGTCATCCAGGAGGAAAGTTAATCTATCACATTAATTTATCACCCTAATAACTTAGATGTCAGTTTGGGGAAGACAGTTCAGTCCTCAAGGGTGACTATCTGGAGATACCTGCATAGGCATTCAACAGAGAGTGGCAAAGCACCCCTCAAAGACACTATGAGATATTCTGAATATAATTCAAAGAAAAGGCAAAACAGAAGAGGAGACATGTATAGTGAACACACCTGCTATAACTTTTGAGGACTCCAAGGAACAATTACAGCATTAACTGCAGTACATTTGATGGAGCCACAGGATAATTTCCTTAAATGCTAGAGACAGGGGTCAACTAGATTAGTCTATTTTTGTATTCAGTAGATTTCATTGCGTGCAAGCAAATTCTGGAAGATATTTGAAAAACAAATTGAGTCTGATGATATGAATCAAACTTCAAGTGTTAATGTGTGGATAAAGTGAGAATAAAAACACTGCCCTCTCCACTTTGAATAAAGCGATAAATCTATTATCAGACTCAACAATCAGTCAAAACCAGAAATGGAGCCACAGGATAATGCCTAAGAAGCAAAAAATGATAGACGCAGGATATCACTCATCACCTGACTATCAATGAAGAATAAATTGCCATCTGTGTCAAAAGACTGCTTTTATTGATCAGCCAACCCTTGTCAGCAAGTTGAATCATGGATAATGTCAGTCACTGCTCTTCTGTTGCCAGACCGCCTGCCCACGTGATTCTAAAGGATGTCAGAGAAAACAACTTACTTCCCTTCATAGAATGATGGACAGGGTACAGAAACTGCAAAGCTGAACTGGGTTGGGTGACACCACTGGGACTGGGAATAGCATGGTATGTAATCCCATCTAGCAATGCATAGGTAAAATGAAAAATCATTATGCTTTGGCATCTGCTTAAGCGACACACAAAACACCTATTGCAGTTTTAATTGATGTGTTCATGTCCCTGATCTCATAGAGGAAAACCTAAGGGCAAATAATTCTTTATTTATTTATTTTTCCTCAACAAATCCAATCTTACTTTATATTATTATGTGTTGTCCTCATTATGTAAGTGCAAAAGTATCACATAATCTAAACACCATATTTCTTGAAGTATTTTTTCTAATTTGATCATGGTTAGAAACAATCTAACATCATTTTCCAGAGTTAACAAATCAAACACAATTTGCCCTTGTTTTCATAATTGCATATTTACTATATAATAATGTTCTAGAAACTCTACACATATACATAAGTAAATTAAAAACACACTCCTTAATATACACATATGCATAATTTTCTATTTCATTCAGTTTCATTTCTATCTCTGACCTGTATAGTCCACATTTCACATTTTAAACTTTTAGAGATTTATATTGTATTTAACTGCTTATCATATGACCCTTATCCCCCAATACCTTTTAAAAATGTCTTGACTTTTTTTTTTGTATCTATCTTCTTAATATTGAGTTCCAATTTTTTTAAATTTCTTTTGGAATTACATTTTTTGTATATTTATATGTATAATTTTAACTGGTATTTTACTATAGTTACCCTTCTTAATCAAGAACAGGCTTCTTAGAGTTTATTCAAGGTTTTTGCTCTCTTTACTGCATCAGTCATTTATCAATATCTATGCTATATATATATGTAAATATTTTATAATTGTCATTATGAATGGAATCGTATTTTTCTATATCAGTCGCTAAGGGGACACTGCAAATATATAAGAAGTTGATAAATTTTCTTTATTTATTGAATGATTAAGTGATCTCTCATGCCTCTCTCATGCCCTAAATAACTTTTATTCCCAGCTGATTTTCTTACATTTCCTAGGTAATGTAATTTAAGGAGTGCATTAGCTATAACTACCAATATCTATAATTATTTATTGAAAAATGATAGTATGTGGAGGGGTAAAAATTAATTTTTCCTAAGTTTAATGTAAATTTATCTGCTGTTATGTAATCTTCTTTTTACTAAGTACAAGAATTTTTATACAGTTATTATGAATACACATAAAATCAAGAATAGATGGCTAAAATTATCTATTAACTATAAGTATTTGCTTCACTTAACTTAGTATGTATTTTATTAATGTTCTATAATAGGTATTCCTTTTAATAACTCTTATCTGTTTTAATGAATGGGGATGAATTCCTCTTCACTATAATATCATATTTTCAGAAAATTCTGTTTCATCTTGCTCTTCTGAAACTCATAGTTTAGGTTTAAGAGATTAGCTGAGGCCATGAGACTAGACAGAGGATAGCATGAGAGGAAGTACTTAAGGGTAACCCCTGTGAAGAACCACAGCCCTGCTCTTCTATTTTAAATAAATAACTTATATGTTTATATCTCCCAGAGGAGGTATGTTTTTACTTCAGATTGGTGAACGTACCTGAGTGTCATATTCAGTCAGTTAGTTCAGTCACTCAGCCGTGTCCGAATCTTTGCGACCCCATGGAGGGTCATATTGTGCACCCCTAATTATTCCAATCCCAAAGAAAGGCAATGCGAAAGAATGCTCAAACTACTGCACAATTGCACTCATCTCACACACTACTAAAGTAATGCTCAAAATTCTCCAAGCCAGGCTTCAACAGTACGTGAACCGTGAAATTCCAGATGTTCAAAGTGGTTTTAGAAAAGGCAGAGGAACCAGAGATCAAATTGCCAACATCTGCTGGATCATCGAAAAAGCAAGAGAGTTCCAGAAAAACATCTATTTCTACTTTATTGACTATGCCAAAGCCTTTGACTGTGTGGATCACAATAAACCGTGGAAAATTCTGAAAGAGCTGGGAATACCAGACCATCTGACCTGTCTCTTGAGAAACCTGTATGCAGGTAAGAAGCAACAGTTAGAACTGGACATGGAACAACAGACTGGTTCCAAATAGGGAAAGGAGTACATCAAGGCTGTATATTGTCACCCTGCTTATTTAACTTCTATGCAGAGTACATCATGAGAAACGCTGGGCTGGAAGAAACACAAGCTGGAATCAAGATTGCAGGGAGAAATATCAATAACCTCAGATATGCGGATGACACCACCCTTATGGCAGAAAGTGAAGAACTAAAGAGCCTCTTGATGAAGGTGAAAGAGGAGAGTGAAAAAGTTGGCTTAAAGCTCAACGTTCAGAAAACTAAGATCATGGCATCTGGTCCCATCACTTCATGGGAAATAGATGGGGAAACAGTGAAAACAGTGTCAGACTTTATTTTTTTGGGCTCCAGAATCACTGCAGATGGTGACTGCAGCCGTGAAATTAAAAGACGCTTACTCCTTGGAAGGAAGGTTATGGCCAACCTAGATAGCATATTTAAAAGCAGAGACATTACTTTGCCAACAAAAGTCCGTCTAGTCAAGGCTATGGTTTTTCCAGTGGTCATGTATGGATGTGAGAGTTGGATGGTGAAGAAAGCTTAGCGCCGCAGAATTGATGCTTTTGAACTGTGGTGTTGGAGAAGACTCTTGAGAGTCCCTTGGACTGCAAGGAGATCCAATCAATCCATCCTAAAGGAGATCAATCCTGGGTGTTCATTGGAGGAACTGATGTTGAAGCTGAAACTCCAATACTTCGGCCACCTCATGCGAAGGGTTGACTCATTGGAAAAGACCCTAATGCTGGGTAGGATTGGGGGCGGAAGGAGAGGGGGACGACAGAGGATGAGATGGTTGGATGGCATCACCAACTCGATGGACATGGGTTTGGGTGGTCTCTGGGAGTTGGTGATGGACAGAGAGGCCTGGCGTGCTGCAGTTCATGGGGTCGCAAAGAGTCGGACACGACTGAGCGACTGAACTGAACTGAATTTTTTATGTAATCAAGGGTTTAGGCTTCTTCTGAAATACTAACTGGCCCTAGCTTTCATCACTCATTGCACCTATTTCTTCCTAGCAGTCACATATCTCTTACTAATTCTAAACAGGGAAAAATGAAGATATTCTGAAACTGCAGTTTCTAAGCTTTTTTTTGGCTTAAGCATTACTTAACCCAGTGATTTTTTTTTCACTTATTTCAATTACATGTGTATGTATAATAGGAATTGCCAGCTTTATCATATTATGACCATAGATGTGAGCAGTTATCTTTATACCTTTATGGGTTTAGTGAATTTTATTTCAGAGGGAGCTGAGAAATGTTATAAGGCTATATAAATCAAATAATCACCTGGACAGAGAATTTTGTCTTGTCAGTACAACGTTTCCTTACATTTTTTAAAAATTTTAAAAATTTGAAAGATGGTAACGATAACTCTATATGCAAGACAGAATAAGAGACACAGATGTATAGAACAGTCTTATGGACTCTGAGGGAGAAGGTGAGGGTGGGACGTTCTGAGAGAATAGCATTGAAACGTGTATATTATCATATGTGAAACAGAACACCATTCCAGGTTCGATGCATGAGACAAATGCTCAGGGCTGGGGTAATGGGATGACCCAGAGGGATGGGATGGGGAGGGAGGTGGGTGGGGGGTCCAGGAGGGGGAAAAAATGTAAACCCATGGCTGATTCATGTCGGTGTATGGCAAAAACTATTACAATATTGTAAAGTAATCACCCCAACTAAAATAAATAAATTTATTAAAAAAAATTTACATACCACTTAAAGGCCTTCATCACAGGCCTTGAAGTTTCTGTTTCCTTACACAAGATCATTTCACACATCTGTGTTACCTGTTTAGTGACAGAGTGCATAAGAATTTATCACATTTGTTCTAGATATTTTTTTTTACTCCTTCATTTGTTCTGATTGAAGTAATGTTTATTAAAGACTGGCACAGTTATATTCCTATGTAGTGAATATATTCACTACATACATTCTGTGCTCTTACTGTTTAAAGAAGATTTATGTTCAATTGATATTCAGTATACTTTAGATATTTTATCGAAGTGCCCTTATTTCCTTTGTGTATTGCTTTTTCTTGAATTGTACTGTTACCTATTATTATTTGAAATATTACATTGAATTTAATTATATCTGTCAAACCCTTTATAGTAAAACCTTCTGAGTTATTGAGTTAAGGCTTGTTTTTTACAGAATTTTTCTATAGGTTTTTACTTATGACTTAAACATCTTAACTATTTAATTTGGTTACCACGTTGGATGCAGGGATTCTACAGTTAGTCTTTTTTTTTTTTTTTTTACTGCTTAAAATCAAAATGCTTTGGCCCACCCAACATTTTTTTTTTTTAACTTTACAATATTGTATTTGTGTTGCCATACATTGACATGAATCCACCACGGGTGTACATGTGTTCCCCTTCCAGAATCCCTCTTCCACCTCTCTCCCCATCCCATCCCTCCGGGTCATCCCAGTGCACCAGCCCCGAGCACCCTGTATCATGCATTGAACCTGGACTGGGGATTAGTTTCACATATGATAATTTACATGTTTCCATGCCATTCTCCCATATCATCCCGCCCTCGCCCTCTCCTATAGAGTCCATAATACTGTTCTATTTATCTGTGTCTCTTTTGATGTCTCACATTCAGGGTTATCTTTACTGATTGACTAAATACCATATATATGTGTTAGTATACTGTATTGGTGTTTTTCTTTCTGGCTCTGTATAATAGGCTCCAGTTTCATCCACCTCATTAGAACTGATTTGAATGAATTCTTTTTAATGGCTGAGTAATATTCCATTGTGTATATGTACCACAGCTTCCTATCCATTCATCTGCTGATGGGCATCTAGGCTGCGTCCATGTCCTGGCTATTATAAACAGTGCTGCGATGAACATTGCGGTACACGTGTCTCTTTCAATTCTGGTTTCCTCAGTGTGTATGCCCGGCAGTGGGATTGCTGGGTCGTATGGCAGTTCTATTTCCAGTTTTTTGAGGAATCTCCACACTGTTCTCCATAGTGGCTGTACTAGTTTGCATTCCCACCAACAGTGTAAGAGGGTTCCCTTTTCTCCATACCCTCTCCAGCATTTATTGCTTGTAGTCTTTTGGATAGCAGCCATTCTGACAGGCGTGAAATGGTACCTCACTGTGGTTTTGATTTGCATTTCTCTGATAATGAGTGATGTTGAGCATCTTTTCATGTGTTTATTAGCCATCTGTATGTCTTCGTTGGAGAAGTGTCTGTTTAGTTCATTGGCATACTTTTTGATTGGGTCGTTTATTTTTCTGGAATTGAGCTGCAGGAGTTGCTTGTATATTTTTGAGATTAATTGTTTGTCCGTTGCTTCATTTGCTATTATTTTCTCCCATTCCAAGGGCTGTCTTTTCACCTTGCTTATAGTTTCCTTTGTTGTGCAAAAGCTTTTAATTTTAATTAGGTCCCATTTGTTTATTTTTGCTTTTATTTCCAATATTCTTGGAGGTGGGTCATAGAGGATCCTGCTGTGGTTTATGTCAGAGAGTGTTTTGCCTATGTTTTCCTCTAGGAGTTTTATAGTTTCTGGTCTTATGTTTAGATCTTTAATCCATTTTGAGTTTATTTTTGTGTATGGTGTTAAAAAGTGTTCTAGTTTCATTCTTTTACAAGTGGTTGACCAGGTTTCCCAGCACCACTTGTTAAAGAGATTGTGTTTTCTCCATTGTATATTCTTGCCTCCTTTGTCAAAGATAAGGTGTCCATAGGTGCATGGATTTAACTGTGGGCTTTCTATTTTGTTCCATTGATCTATATTTCTCTCCTTGTGCCATTACCATACTGTCTTGATGACAGTGGCTTTATAGCAGAGCCTGAAGTTAGGCAGGTTGATTCCTCCAGTTCCATTCTTCTTTCTCAAGATTGCTTTGGCTATTCCAGGTTTTTTGTATTTCCATACAAATTGTGAAATTATTGGTTCTAGTTCTCTGGAAAATACTGTTGGAAGCTTGGTAGGGATTGCATTGAATCTATAGATTGCTTTGGGTAGTATACTCATTTTCACTATATTGATTCTTCCAATCCATGAACACAGTGTATTTCTCCATCTATTTGTGTCCTCTTTGATTTCTTTCACCAGTGTTTTATAGTTTTCTATATATAAGTCTTTTGTTTCTTTAGGTAGATACATTCCTAAGTATTTTATTCTTTTTTTTTTTTTTTTTTTTGTCAGAACATCAAAAGTTTACTGTTAATTAAAGAAAAGCAGACATCTCAAGTTAATGAATTTAACACTTTTCTATGTATGGGAAGATGGACGCGTCTGGGCTTATTGAAATCATTCCTTTGATATGCACCTTAATTATCTAGGGCCAGTACCCTGTTTTTCTCCATCCTCCATCTCCTCAGAGGGCACACTTGAGGGGGTCTGCAGTGGCTGTATTTTATTCTTTTCGTTGCGATAGTGAATGGAATTGTTTCCTTAATTTCTCTTTCTGTTTTCTTGTTGCTGGTGTATAGGAATGCAAGGGATTTCTGTGTGTTAATTTCATATTCTGCAACTTTACTATATTCGTTGATCAGCTCTAGTAATTTTCTGGTGGAGTCTTTAGGGTTTTCTATGTAGAGGATCATGTCATCTGCAAACAGTGAGAGTTTTACTTCTTCTTTTCCAATCTCGATTCTTTTATTTCTTTTTCTGCTCTGATTGCTGCAGCCAAAACTTCCAAAAATATGTTGAATAGTAGTGGTGAGAGTGAGCACCCTTGTCTTGTTCCTGATTTTAGGGGAAATGCTTTCAGTTTTTCCCCATTTAGGATAATGTTTGCCATGGGTTTGTCATACATAGCTTTTATTATGTTGAGGTATGTTCCTTCTGTTCCTGCTTTTTGGAGGGTTTTTATCATAAGTGAATGTTGAATTTTGTCAAAGGCTTTCTCTGCATCTATTGAAATAATCATATGGTTTTTATTTTTCAATTTGTTTATGTGGTGTATTACATTGATTGATTTGTGGATATTGAAGAATCCTTGCATCCCTGGGATAAAGCCCACTTGGTCATGATGTATGATCTTTTCAATATGTTGTTGGATTCTGTTTGCTAGGATTTTGTTCAGGATTTTTGCGTATATCTTCATCAGTGATATTGGCCTGTAGTTTAAGTTCCCCCAGAGAGATTTAATAGGTATACTTCTAGCTTTGGATTCCGAAATGGAGTTTCTCTTTACTTTCTCTTACTTTTTTCTTCCTGGATTATCTGTCTAATTTTCTTAGCTCTTGATACCTGTTTTACAGAGTTTATGATTTTTTTTTTGAGAATATAAAACTGACTAAGCATTTGTAGTGTATGATAATATTTTTTTAACCATCAAACTATGCTTTTTGCATAATGGATGTTTGTTACAGCATTGTTTGCAATAGCAAATTACTTTAAGCAGTGAATAAGGCCTTCAATAGGGCTGGCATTAATAAATTATGAGGATTCAATTTAGAGGACTATTATGCATATGATGGAAGAATGCTCTATGTGCTAATGTAAAAAAGTACTTAAGATATTGTTGTTTTTTTTTTAAAGAAATTTATTTATTTTAGTTGGGGGCTAATTACTTTACAATATTGTAGTAGTTTTTGCCATACATTGACATGAATCAGCCATGGGTTAACATGTGTTCCCCTTCCTGGACCCCCCTCCCACCTCCCTCCCCATCCCATCCCTCTGGGTCATCCCATTGCCCCAGTCCTGAGCATTTGTCTCATGCATCGAGCATGGAATGGTGTTCTGTTTCACATATGATAATATACATGTTTCAATGCTATTCTCCCAGAACGTCCCACCCTCACCATCTCCCTCAGAGTCCATAAGACTGTTCTATGCATCTGTGTCTCTTATTCTGTCTCGCATATAGGGTTATCGTTACCATCTATCAAATTCCATATATATGCATTAGTATACTGTATTGGTGTTTTTCTTTCTGGCTTACTTCACTCTCTATAATGGGCTCCAGTTTCATCCATCTCAATAGAACCGATTCAAATGTATTTTTTTTAATGGCTGAGTAATATTCCATTGTGTATATGTACCACAGCTTCCTTATCCATTCATCTGCTGATGGACATCTGGGTTGCTTCCATGTCCTGGCTATTATAAACAGTGCTGTGATGAACATTGGGGTACATGCATCTCTTTCAATTCTGGTTTTCTCGGTATGTATGCCCAGCAGTGGGATTGCTGGGTCATATGGCAGTTCTATTCCCAATTTTTTAAGGAATCTCCACACTGTTCTCCATAGTGGCTGTACTAGTTTGCATTCCCACCAACAGTGTAAGAGGGTTCCCTTTTCTCCACACCCTCTCCAGCATTTATTGCTTGTAGACTTTTGGATAGCAGCCATTCTGACTGGTGTGAAATGGTACCTCATTGTGGTTTTGATTTGCATTTCTCTAATAATGAGTGATGTTGAGCATCTTTTCATGTGTTTGTTAGCCATCTGTATGTCTTCTTTGGAGAAATGTCTGTTTAGTTCTTTGGCCCATTTTTTGTTTGGGTTGTTTATTTTTCTGGAATTCAGCTGCAAGTGTTGCTTAAGATATTGTTAAAGAGGAAATGTGATGTTCACCAGAATGCATAGATTTTTCTGATATATGTAATCAATTGATACTTGTGTCACTTAAAAATGGGAGGATGTACATAATAAGTATTAATAGTAATTGTTTAATAGAAAAGAACCTGGGGGTCAAATGAAACATATATTTCATTTACTTGGTTAGTGATAGCTTACTGTGAGCAATGTCGGATTCGTGATCTCTGAAGAAGATGATTTAACTTCAGGAACTGGGACCAGGCTTGATCGCTCAAGAGCTTCTGTGTAGCTGAGTTTTATTCAAGTATGAAAAAGGGACAGAGAAAGCTTCTGACAAAGACATCATCAGAAGGGGGACAGAGAGTGCCCTCCCCATTAGTCTAAGCAAAGGAGTTATATACTTTTTTAATTAGCTATTACAATAAATCAAAAGAATGTCTCAAAGTTGTAAAAATTTTACCAGATCAACTCCCACAATTTACATTTTAAGGTAACAGGATCAGAACTTAACAATGAAAAGGTCTTACCAGACCCACTCCCATAATATACATTCTAAGATAACAAGAAACTGTCTTCAAGCAGGATACGTTGTTGTTATATAATCCTTAGTACAGAGTTTAAACTAAGTTGTTTGTTGTGTAATCATCTGTTCCAGGCTTAAGGAGAAAAAAAAAAAGAAGTTTTATGTGACTAAGGCTAAGGAATGTAAAGAGAGAGAAAAAGAAAAAGATGTTTGTCCTTTCCTCCACCTTGAGTATTCCAGACCCCCATCTCCTAAAAACCCCAGATCCTTCTCTCCTCCTCAGAGCCCTGGACTTCTTATCAACCTGCCTAGGAATTGACTCTCTCATTAGGGAGATACTATGAGCATATATATTGAAAAATAAATACTTCTATTTTAATAATAGGTTCATAAAATATAAATGATATATAGATATAATGTCTTATGTATTGTAAAAATATATAATGACATTTCTTGTTGTCTTTAATCTGTGCATAAGCTTAAATTTTGTTTTCAAGTTATAACTTTAGGTTAAATATTGTGCAATGTATGATGAAAATTTAATGTATTCAATCTCTAAAGTCCACTGAACTCTGTAAATGCATGCTACTGTCAGGGGAGTGTAATCTCCTTGTCTCTGTCTTGTCTCAACAAAAATTTGAAGCGACAGACGTTAAAGCCCTTGGCGTGTCACAGCCCTCAGACAGACCGTGTTTTTAGCTCTCCGGTCTTGGACAGATGGTGTTATAGCTCTCGGGTCTCAAACAGACCGTGTATTAGCTCTTAGACAGATCAGTGTTACAGCTCAATTTTATTTAGAAAATAACAGGAATACACATCCTCGAGGCGTGAGGGCATGCCGACCCAAAGACGTGAAGAGAAGAGAGCCCCAGCCCTTTGGCTCTTCTTTTTATGTTTTTTCCTCCCCTCTGGGCCTTCCCTATGTAAATAGGGCTAGCCAAGAGTGCTGTTTGTTCTACCTGAGGTCCTCGCTCTGATCCTCAGACCTTCCTTTGTTCTATTTTCATGGGCTTTTCCCTTCCTTGTCTTTTAGCTACTGCCATTCTGGACTCCTGTTTCCTGTTCTAACCACCTAACACTACTAAAAACTCTCTCTCTAGTAATAATTATTAACTTTTAGAATTTTACATTATCAATTCATCTACCCAGAAACCCAATTGGTATTCAATTGGGAGCACTATAACCATACACAATCCCAGAGCTATAATCGCTTTAGATTGTTTTATGTATATATTTTTAGGCATTCAGTGTTCACCTTCATTTATTTCCATGCTTCTCACATTAATATAATGTCATTATTAAACTTTGAAACTTATGAAATTAAGGATTTGCTACTGAGATGCCATCTAGTCCATGATTTAGTATCTAGTTCAGTTCAGTTCAGCGCAGTCATGTTCGACTCTTTGCGACCCCATGGACTGCAGGATGCCAGGCCTCCCTGTCCATCACCAACTCCCTGAGCCTACTCAAACTCATGTCCATTGAGTCAGTTATGCCATCCAATCATCTCATCCTCTGCTGTCCCCTCCTCCTCCCACCATCAATCTTTCCCAACATCAGGGTCTTTTCAAATGAGTCAGTTCTTTGCATCAGGTAGCCAAAGTATTGGAGTTTCAGCTTCAGCATCAGTCCTTCCAATGAATATTCAGAACTGATTTCCTTTAGGATGGACTGGTTGGATCTCCTTGCAATCCAAGGGACTCTCAAGAGTCTTCTCCAACACCACAGTCAAAAAGCATCAATACTTTGGTGTTTAGCCTTCTTTATAGTTCAACTCTCACATCCATACATGACTACTGGAAAAACAATAGCTTTGTCTAGATGGACCTTTGTTGGCAAAGTAATGTCTCTGCTTTTTGATATGCTGTTTAGATTAGTCATAGCTTTTCTTCCAAGGAGCAAGCGTCTTTTAATTCCTTCACTGCAGTCATCATCTGCAGTGAATTTGGAGCCCAAAAAAATAAAGTCTGTCACTCTTTCCACATCTATTTGCCATGAAGTGATGGGACCAGATACCATGATCCTAGTTTTCTGAATGTCGAGTTTTAAGGCAACCTTTTTACTCTCCTCTTTCTCTTTCATCAAGAGGCTCTTTAGTTCTTCTTCACTTTCTGCCATAAGGGTGGTGTTATCTGCATATCTGAGGTTATTGTTATTTCTCCCAGCAGTCTTGATTCCAACTTGTGCTTCATCCAGCCTGGCATTTTGCATGATGTACTCTGTAAAAAGTTAAATAAGCAGGGTGACAATATACAGCCTTGAGATACTCCTTTCCCGATTTGGAACCAGTCTGTTGTTCCATGTCCAGTTCTAAGTGTTGCTTCTTGACCTTCATATAGATTTCTCAGGAGGCAGGTCATGTTGTCTGGTATTTCCATCTCTTGAAGAATTTTTCACAGTTTGTTGTAATCCACACAGTCAAAGGCTTTGGCATAGTCAATAAAGCAGAAGTAGATGTTTTTTCTGGAACTCTCATTCCAGAGATGATCCAATAGGTGTTGACAATTTGAACTCTGGTTCCTCTGCCTTTTCTAAATCCAGCTTGAACATCTGGAAGTTCACGGTTCATGTACTGTTGAATCCTGGAGGAATAGAAGCTGGTATAGCAAAAATAACAGAATAAACACAGTGACTTCTAGTAAACTAGAGAATGCAGTATAAAGAATATTCACTGCCTACAGAATCTGCAACACTTTTGATACTGGCTGTGCTGGTATAGTGAAAGGAGGAAAGAAGACAGAAATAAGTATTTGCCTGGAAGGAGAATGGAAACCTCTATTAGGAGGCAAAGGAAGCCTATGAGACTTGTAGAGGGCTAAGAAGCTCCAATTTGTCTCTGACATCAAAGTGACCTGTGGAAACCACTGTATTAGAGAGTTATGAGGCAACACAGCCTAAGCCATAAGAATGTGAGAAATAAAAATAACCTTTAAGAAAGATTTTTTTTTCTTCCAGAATACGAAGATGAATCTAAAGGGTGAAACTGGAGAGATTAGAATTCAAACTGAGCAGGGCTGCCCAGGATAAAGTAAAGGTTGAAACAGAGCTTAAGGAGCAGAATCTAGTAGTTTTCTGGTGGCATTTTTAGGGTTTTCTATCTATAGTATCATGTCATCTCAAACAGTGAGAGTTTTGCTTCTTTTCCAATCTTAATTCCTTTATTTCTTTTTCTTTGATTGCTGTGTCTGTTATTGTTTAGTCTCTCTGTCAGGTCCAACTGTTTGTTATTCCATGAAATATAGTCTTCCAGACTCCTCTGTTCATGGGATTTTTCATTCAGGAATACTGGAGTGGGTTGCCATTTCCTTCTCCAGAAGGTCTTCCCAACCCAGGGATCCAACCCGTGTTTCCTGCAAGTCTTCTGCATTGCAGGTAGGATTCTTTACCACTGAACCACCATGGAAGCCTGATTGCTGTGGCTAGGACTTTCAAACCTGCATTAAATAATAGTGATGCTAGTGAGAACCCTTGTCTTGTTCCTGATCATAGAAGAAATGCTTTCAGTTTTTCGCCAGTGAGAATAATGCTTGCTATGGGTTTGTTGTATATGGCCTTTATTATGGTTGGGTTGGTTTGCTTTTATGCTCATTTTCTGGAAAGTGTTTATCATAAATGAGTGCTGAATTCTGTTGAAAGCTGTTTCTGCATCTATTGAGATTATCATATGGTTTTGTCTTTTGATTTGTTAATATACTGCATCACATTGATTTGCATATATTGAAGAATCCTTGTGTCCCTGGGATAAACCACACTTGATCATGGTGTATGATCCTTTTAATGTGTTTTTGGATTGCATTTGCTAGTATTTTATGATGATTTTTGCATTTTTGTTCATCAGTGATATTGGCCTGTAATGTTCTGATTTTTTTTTTTATGATATCTTTGTTTGGTTTTGGTATCAGGGTTATGGTGGCCTCATAGAATAAGTTTGGGAGTGTTTCTGCCTCTGCATTTTTGGGAGAGCGAATAGGATAGGTGTTGAGTGTTCGATTCAGTTCAGTCACTCAGTCATGTCCGACTCTTTGCTATGGCCCAACTCTAGTCAAAACTATGTTTTTTCCAGTAGTCATGTATGAATGTGAGAATTGGACTGTAAAGAAAGCTGATCACTGCAGAATTGATGCCTTTGAACTGTGGTGTTGGAGAATACTCTTGAGAGTCCATTGGATTGCAAAGAGATCAAATAAGTCAATCCTCAAGGAAATCAGTCCTGAATATTAATTGGAAGGACTGATACTGAAGCTGAAGTTCCAATACTAAAATTTTTATGGTAACTTAGTATGCATGCTGATTCTACCATTATGTGTATAGCTATAATGTCATTTCTATTTTGTCATGCTTTTATTCCTACCTTGTAACTTATGATACAGAGGCCAAGATTTAAGGGCAGCAAGTCATTATATCAATATCAGCTCAGTTCAGTCACTCAGTCATGTCCGACTCTTTGCAACTACATGGACTGCAGCATGCCAGGCTTCACTGTCCATCACCAACTCCCGCAGCTAGCTCAAACTCATATCCATCGAGTCAGTGATGCCATCCAACCTTCTCATCCTCTGTTGTCCCCTTTGCCTCCTGCCTTTAATCTTTTCCAGCATCAGGTTCTTTTCCAAAGAGTCCATTCTTTGCATCAGGTGGCCAAAGTATTGGAGTTTCAGCATCAGTCCTTCCAAAGAATATTCAGGACTGATTTCCTTTAGGATAGACTGGTTGTATCTCCTCGCATTTCAAGGGACTCTCAAGAGTCTTCTCCAACACCACAGTTCAAAAGCATCGGTCCTTCGGTGTTCAGCTTTTTTATAGTCTAACACTCACATCCATACATGGTTACTGGAAAAACCATAGCTTTGACTAGATGGACCTTTGTTGGCAAAGCAATGTCTCTGCTTTTTAATATGCTGTCTAGGTTGGAAATAGTTTTTCTTTCAAGGAGCAAATGTCTTTTAATTTCATGGCTGTAGTCACCATCTGCAGTGATTTTGGAGCCCAAGAAAAGAAAGTCTGTCACTATTTCCATTGTTTCCCCATCTATTTACCATGAAGTGATGGGACTGGATGCCATGATCTTAGTTTTTTGAATGTTGAGTTTTAAGCCAACTTTTTCAGGTGTTAACTCTTCTCTAAATGTTTGATAGTGTTCTCCTATGAAGCTCTCTGGCTCTGGGCTTTTGTTTGTTGGAAGAATTTTTTTTTTAATCACATTTTCAATTTTGACCAACTGTTTATTAATGCACATGTATGAAATCTATAAAATTGGTACTGATGAACCTATTTGCAGGGAAGGAATAGAGATTCAGATATAGAGTTCAGGTTTGTGGACACAGTGGGTGAAGGAGAGGGTGGGATGAATTGAGAGAACAGCTTTGACATATATACACTACCATGTGTAAAATATTAATAGATAGCTATTGGGAAGCTGCTATATAACACAGGGAGCCCAGTCCAGCACTCGATGATGATCTAGAGGGATGGGATAGATGGTGGGGGTTAGAGGGATGTTCAAGATTGAGGGGATATATGTACACTTTTGGCTGATTCACATTGTCATACAGCAGAAACCAATACAACATTGTAAAGCAATTGTCTTTCTTTCTTTTTTCTTTTTTTTTAAAGAGCAGGGCCAGAGAGCAGATGAGAGAACTCTTATTTGAAACTTACTTATTGTGTGTGCATATATTTATCCAAATGGTATATATACAAATTAATTAATTTCACAAGGTGAAAATACCTGTTGTTGAGGGCCAAAGTGTGTCCCTCACAAATTCATATGATGAAGTCCTAATGACAGTACCTCAGAATGTGACTATATTTGCAGATATTATCTTTAAAGAAGTAACTGTTAAAATGAGGTAATTAGGGTGGAAAAGTGAAAGTGAAGTCACTCAATCATGTCTGACTCTTTGCGGCCCCATGGACTGTAGTCTTCCAGGCTCCTCCGTCCATGGGATTTTCCAGGCAAGAATACTGGAGAGGGTTACTATTTCCTTTTCCAAGGGATCTTCCTGACCCAAGGATCAAACCTGGGTCTCCGGCATTGCAGGCAGACTTTACTGTCTGAGTCACTGGGGAATCAAATGAAAGTGAAAGTCAGTCAGTCCTAACCGACTCTTTTCAACTCCATAGACTATACAGTCCAGGGAGTTTTCCAGGCCAGAATACTGGAATGGGTAGCTTTTTCCCTTCTCCAGCGTATCTTCCCAGCCCGGGAATTGAACTGGAGTCTCCTGCATCACAGGCATATTCTTGACCAACTGAGCTATCAGGGAAGCCCCTAATCATATAATACCACATTTCTCGTAAAAGGAGGGCACAACCATATACAAAATGAAAGCCATATAAAGACATAGGGAGGAGATGATGGCCATCTGCAAGCCAAAGAAAGAGGCCTCAGACAAAACCAACACTGCTGACACCTTGATCTTGAACTTCTAGCTGCTTCGTTTTGTCAAAGTTGCTATTTGTATTTTCATGTATGTGGTAGGTTAGTTATGTTTATCAATCTTGGAGAAATGGCCCTCTAAAGGAGACGTCCTATGCATCCCAACAGTGTACCACCCTCTTGTCACTCAAGCTGTATGCTCTAGTGGTTGCCCTTAAGAGGGCTATGCAGGTCCTTCTTTTGTGGCAAGCTGATTATGTGGCTTGTGTGGTAGGCTTCTTTGAATCCTATTCTGGTTGTTTGCCAAGTCTTTCTTTTTGTGTGCTACTTGCTGCTTTTTAGTATAGTCCTGGTTAGGAGATGGATGGTTGCCAAACCCTAGGTGGTCTCTGGGTGAGTGCTGGATCACTGGTGGACAGAATCAGGATATAGAGACTCCAGGGCTATTGCCACCCATTGACAGGTGAAGCCAGGTCCTGGGGTTAATGCCTGACTATTGACAGGTAGAATTGATGCCTGGAATCTGGCTTCCACATCCAGGGATCACAGAGCTCATTTCAGATTGTTGATGTGGGAGCCTTGTTCCTGACACAGTTGGTTATTTTGTCCAGGATGTTCTGGCGGTTGTGTTGCCCAGCCAGTGGGCAGGACAAGGGCTCAGCTCATCCCAGGGTAGGATCTGGCCTGTTGGTGGACTTGTTCCATAGGCTATGGGATCTTAGTTATCTTGCTTCTTATGTCTGCCCGTGGTGGGTGAGACTTGTCTGGAGGCTTACTTGCAGGAAGAACCAATGCCTGCCCCAATGCCTGGTAGTTCTTGGTCCTCTAGTGAGCAGGTTGAATGCTGGCCCTTTAGTCAAGGCTAGTGATGGCTGTGGGCCCAAGAAGACTTTAGGCAACCTATCTGCTAATGAATGGGGATGTGTGTCCCCTCCCAGTGAGTTGTTTGGCCAGAGGCATCTCAGCATGAGTGCCTACAGGCTGTTAGGTGGGGCCAAATCTTGGTGGTAGTAAGCCAAGATGTCAGCTGCCAGCAGCAGCAATGTTCAGGCAGTTGACTGTTCCCAAATATGTCTGAAAGCAGTATCCATGTCACCAGGGTTAGCTGCAGCCACACCCTGCCTCTCCAGGAGCCTCTAAAAGACCAGCAGTTATGTCTGGCCCAGGATTTTATCAAATTCCTGCTTTTGTCCTGGATCCTGGTGCACATGAGATTTTGTGCATGTCCTTTAAGAGTAGAGTATTTCCCGCAGTCCTGCGGGACTCCTGCAATTAAGCCCCACTGGTCTTCAAAGACAAATATTCTGGGGGCTCTTCTTACCTATGCTGGATCCCTCAGCTAGGGAATCTGTTGTAGGGCTCTGAACCCTCACTTTCATGGGAGAACCTCTGTTATATAATTTTTCTCTAGTTTATGGGTTGCCTACCCCAGGGATAATGAGATTTGATTATATTTTCAATCTGCCCTTCCTACACATCTCATTGTGGATCCTCAAGTATTTAGTTGTAGAAGATCTTTTCTGATAGGTTTCAGTATTTTTCACTGATGGTTATTCTGAAGATAGTTGTGATTTTGGAGTGCTCATGAGATGGGGTGAGCTCAACATCTTTCTACTCCACCATACTGGCTGCTTTAGACAATAGATTTTTGACTTGCCAACATGACTTGCTTTTGCCAACAGAATGCGAGGAGAAATGACACTGTGCCAATTCTGGGCAAAAAGGCTTAAGGCACTATGAGATTCCTTCTTGTTCATTTTGTGGTCCTTTTAACTGTTATGAAATGAGCATGTCTTGGTCCAAGGGGAATGAAGACACATGAAGCAAATTTCAGTCAGACCTTCAGCCTGAAGCAGAGCCTTACAGCTGTTTCACAAACCTGTTAGCAAGAAAAGTAAAAGTTAATTATTATAAACTACTGAGAGTATGCAGAAATACCTGTATAACATAAGTTGGTGATGCTGGAGGGTATTGGGAACTCTTATTCTATGCTGGTGGGAAGTTAAGTTCTAGCAAGTTTAGGAACTATTTGGCAATGATTGATAGGTAGGTAGCTTGCTAGCTAGCCAGCTGGATAGATAGATAGTAGGCTGGTAGACAGATAAGTATAGATTAATAAATTTAGATATCTTATAAGTAAAAAAGAAAAAAATCCACTTCTAGTGAGAGGCCTAGCAAAAATGTGTGTGTTTGTGTACCCAAAGACAGACTTATAAAGGTTATTAACAATACATTTCTAATCAACAAAAATGGATAACAAACCAGATTTTCATTAATAATGGATGGATAAAGAAATCTTGGTATAGTCACTGAATGGGGCAATCTTTAGAAATGAAAATAATGCTTCACACAACAGCATGAATCTTAAACATAAAATTGAGGGAAAGAAACCTAACACAATATAGGCAATACTATATTATTTACATGAATTATAAAACCACCCCAGTTTATTCTTCAATGATGAAATAAAGATAGTGGCTACTTTTAGGAGTAGAGGCAATAAGTGGATGGGGACATGAAAGGGGCTTATGTGGAACATGTCATATTCTGTTCTTTCACTTGGATGGGGTTTACATGAATGTATTTACTGTGTAAGAGTTTGAGCTGAAACTTTATAATTTGTGCCTTTTTTTGTATTTTGCATACTAAAAGGATAGAGAGATTTAGTCTTTGGAGTTAGTTAGGCTGACTAGATTTTAAAAACACATTGTACACATTTTATTTACCTTCATTTGTATTATTTTATTGCTAATGACAGGGCAATAAAACCTGGATATTGAGATGAAGTGTCTTAAAATGACTGAATGGTCAATTTTCAGATAATTCTTTTAAGTCAAAAGAGGTGTTTGGAGAATGTCACCAGCCAGAAATATACACAAGATATGGGACTGGATTAAAGAAAAACCAGATTCAGACTGCAAAACTTCCACACAAAATTCTCAAACTTACATGTGGTTCAAGTTGACAAAGACTTAATTCGCTTCATTCCCTGCTATCTCTCAATTTCCATACCAAAAGTAAATCTCAGAGGTGATGGATGTGTTACTGAGTCAGTGAAGGGAATCCTTTCACGGTGTATATAAGTATCGAGCTATCATGTTCTACGCTTTAAATATCTTACAACTTTATTTGTCAATTGTACTTCAATAAAGCTGAAAAACCAGGAGGATAACACATCTGGGATTTAAGAAGTAAGCCAATTGGGGGAAAACAAAACAGTAAATCCCAGAGACAGCAGTCACAACCTCTTTAAAATGAGCATGGCTCTTTTCTGGCATGTGCGCTATTGCACATCAACCTAGACTCTCTGTTCTATAGTTAGAAAGTCTATCACAGCCTTATGAGTCGTAACCATTCAGGACTTTAAGTGCTTCTCTCTACCTGAAATTAATTCTTCTCCAGACTTGGATTCAAAAATTTGTTTGGAGAATGGGGAACAAATCAACCTAAACTTTGTTTCACTATATCTTTTGCTCCTTGAGATCATCACCAGGAAATTTTTATTGCCTTAATGAACCGAAAGACTATAATGTAACAACAACAGTAATAGTTATGTAGTTAACAGTGATTTTCCAACTACTTCTCCCGCTTAGGATTTTAAACTTTCTTCCTCAACCAACCAACAGTAATCCTTAGCACACCTCATCTCAATTTCCAGGTTTTATAGCCCTGTCATTGGGGATAATAGAGTAGAAATACATCATACATATTTTATTTACAGTTTTACTGTGCACGTTTTAACCAAATATGCTAGTTTTGTTGTACTAACAGTTAATCCTGACAAAATAGATTCTTACCTATTGCCTCTTCTCCTCATTTAAAATAATTGATAAGAATCACAAAGAGGGTGAAGAGAATGACCATAAGCAGCAATTCAAAATATTGTTAGGTTTTACTATGAAAAGAGACTCAGGATATCAGTTGAGTGAATATTTTCCAGTATGTTATCTAAAGACAGCTATGAGGTACTAGATTCATTTGGGTAAAACAAACAAACAAAAATATATCCCAGGCATACTATTTTTAAAGTGTATGTGTATGTTGTGATGATATACACCCAAACGTTTGGTAAATGTGCAAGATTCAAACAACCATTAACTTTATGCACTTTCTCAAATTATGCATGACAAAAATACAATTATCACCATGTAGAATAGTAAACCGGAGAAGGACATGGCAACCCACTCTAGTACTCTTGCCTGGAAAATCCCATGGACGGAGGAGCCTGGTAGGCTACAGTCCATGGGGTCGCAAAGAGTTGGACACGACTGAGCGACTTCACTTTCACTTTTCACTTTCATGCATTGGAGAAGGAAGTGGCAACCCACTCCAGTATTCTTGCCTGGAGAATCCCAGGGACGGCGGAGCCTGGTGGGCTGCCGTCTGTGGGGTCGCACAGAGTCGGACACGACTGAAGAGACTTAGCAGCAGCAGCAGCAGCAAAATAGTAAACATATTTTAGTATTAAGTAATCTAAGATTCCACTTCTATAATGGCTGAGAAGATCCTATCAAATCTGTCCTCCCACGGGTAACAACCATAAATCATAAAAATCAAAACATTAAACCTGCTTGAAGACATTAGAAAATTAACGAAAGCAGGCAGGAACTAATGGAGAGTTTAAAATTGAAAGAAAAAGAAAAAATACTGGGTAGATTTCAGGATTTTAGCCTAAGTGCCATGTGAAGCAGCTAAAATTCAAAAGAAATCTTGCCGTTTTAGTGGTTTGAAGACCCAGAAGATAGAATTCAAAGAAACCAAAACTGTTGAGAGTTGAGGCGTGAAATCCTGGAAAAGAGAGAGAGGGAACCCAGGTTACTGTAAATAAATCTGTTCAAATATCTGCTAAAACCTGAACCATGAATGCATGGGGCAAAATCCAAATAACCAAAAACTGACCAAAAATTTAAGCTGCCACTCTCCACGAAGGAGATAGAGCTTGCCTCTTCAGATTACTGTAACAAAATCTATAATTTTTATATTACATGCATTGATATGTATCTCTATATTTAGTACTTACACCCATCAAATCTCAATAGTAGGGACTTATTCTCTGCTAACAATGTGACCTCCTGTACAATTCCAATCTCTCCCGATACTTGCATAGGTTACCCAGAGAAATTTGCCGAGAATTTCTCCATCCTGTAAACAGTTTTAGAACTATTTAGAGTTATCTTACTGCATACAAGGAGGACATGAATCTAGAAAGGCAGAGGAGGAGTGCTCTATACTGAATGTGTGTTTCCCCTCCCCTCCCCAGATTCATATGTTGAAAACCAATCCCCAGTTTGGTGGTATTTGTTGGTGGGATCTTTGGGAGATGATTTGGTCATGAGGGCAGATCTCTCATAAATGAATTTAGTGTCCTTATAAAAAAGACCCCAGAAAGCTTCCACACAGCAAAGAAACCATCAAGAAAATGCAACCTACTGAATGGGAAAAAATATTTGTGAATCATATATCTGATAAGGGGATAATATCCAAAATATATAGAGAACTCATACAACTCAATAACACAAAAACAATCAATTAAAAACTGAAAAGAAATACCTGAATAAACATTTTTTTCCAAAGAAGGTACTATAGATCGCCAACAAATTCTTGAAAAGTTAATCTATATTATCAATCATCAGGGGATGCAAATAGAAATCTCAATGAGATAACATTGTGTATGTTTTAAAATGACTATTATCAAGAAGACTGGAAGTAGCAAGTGTTGGTAAGGATGTGGAGAAAAGGGAATCCTCATGCACTGATTCCCTGCTGGCTCAGCGGGTAAAGCATCTGCCTACAATGCAGGAGACCTGGTTCGATCCCTGAGAAGGGAAGATCCCCTGGAGAAGGAAATGGCAACCCACTCCAGTACACTAGCCTGGAAAATCCCATGGACAGAGAAGCCTGGTAGGCTACAGCCCATGGGGTCGCAAAGAGTCGGACACGACTGAGCAGCTTCACTTTATGCACTGATTTGGGGACTGTAAGTTAGCATGGCCACTATAGAAAACAGTATGAAAGTTCTTCAAAAAATTAACAATAGAATTTCCATATGCTCCAGTAATTCCAATTTTGGGCATCTACCTTAAAAGATATATGCATCCCATTGCCCCGGCCCTGAGCCCTTGTCACATGCATCGAACATGGAATGGTATTCTGTTTCACATATGATAATATACATGTTTCAATGCTATTCTCCCAGAACGTCCCACCCTCACCTTCTCCCTCAGAGTCCATAAAATTGTTCCATGCATCTGTGTCTCTTATTCTGTCTCGCATATAGGGTTATTGTTACCATCTTTCAAATTCCATATATATGCATTAGTATACTGTATTGTTGTTTTTCTTTCTGGCTTACTTCACTCTGTATAATGGGCTCCAGTTTCATCCATCTCAGTAGAACCGATTCAAATGTATTTTTTTAATGGCTGAGTAATATTCCATTGTGTAAATGTACCACAGCTTCCTTATCCATTCGTCTGCTGATGGACATCTAGGTTGCTTCCATGTCCTGGCTATTGTAAACAGTGCTGCGATGAACATTGGGGTACACGCGTCTCTTTCAATTCTGGTTTCCTCGGTGTATATGCCCAGCAGTGGGATTGCTGGGTCATATGGCAGTTCTATTCCCAGTTTTTTAAGGAATCTCCACACTGTTCTCCATAGTGGCTGTACTAGTTTGCATTCCCACCAACAGTGTAAGAGGGTTCCCTTTTCTCCACACCCTCTCCAGCATTTATTGCTTGTAGACTTTTGGATAGCAGCCATTCTGACTGGTGTGAAATGATACCTCATTGTGGTTTTGATTTGCATTTCTCTAATAATGAGTGATGTTGAGCATCTTTTCATGTGTTTGTTAGCCATCTGTATGTCTTCTTTGGAGAAATGTCTGTTTAGTTCTTTGGCCCATTTTTTGATTGGGTCGTTTATTTTTCAGGAATACAGCTGCAGAAGTTGCTTGTATATTTTTGAGATTAATTGTTTGTCTGTTGCTTCATTTGCTATTATTTTCTCCCATTCTGAAGGCTGTCTTTTCACCTTGTTTATAGTTTCCTTTGTTGTGCAAAAGCTTTTAATTTTAATTAGGTCCCATTTGTTTATTTTTGCTTTTATTTCCAATATTCTGGGAGGTGGGTCATGGAGGATCCTGCTGTGATTTATGTCGGAGAGTGTTTTGCCTATGTTCGATGCATGTGACAAGGGCTCAGGGCCGGGGCAATGGGATGATCCAGAAGGATGGGATGGGGAGGGAGGTGGATGGGGGGTCCAGGAAGGGGAACACATGTAAACCCATGGCTGATTCATGTCAATGTATGGCAAAAACTATTACAATATTGTAAAGTAATTAGCCCCCAACTAAAATAAATAAATTTATTAAAAAAAAAAAAAAAAGATATATGCATCCCTATGTTCACTGTAGCATTATTTACAATAGCCAAGATATGGAAAAATACCTAACTGTTGGTAAATGGGTGAACGGATAAAGGAATTGTGCTATAAATATACATTAAGGTATATTTAAGGTATAACTTCATAGATACAGAGAACAGGTTGTTGATTGGGAGAGTTAAGGGGTAGAATCGGGGAGAAATGGGTGAACTGTTTTTGATGTTGTTTTTAGTTTAAATAAATTGAATATAAAAAGTGCTTTAAATTGCAAAGTCGTTAAACACAGAGCTAAAAGTTAAACTCAATTCTGTTGATTACAAAAACTATGAAATCTATACCACAAAAACTTTCAGGCAAAATAATTCTAATCATATTGTTTCACCATATGTTTACTCAAAGGAAATTATTAAAGATCATTTTTTTAATTTAAAATTATATGTTTGATAAAAGAGAGTCATTATTTCTTGAAAAGTTTGAAGAAATGTTTTAATTTTTTTCAATTTTAAAATGTAAGTAAGTTTATATCCATACAGTTATATTGATAAACTTGTTATATTAACCCAACATTTAAGTAATATTATCAGGGAACCATAACTCAACCTTATTTTAATTGAGATACAGTCTACAATTTAGAATGTTCAATAAAAACTTTTATTACTGTGCAAGCTGTATGTAAAATGTTGTATTTGAATGTGAAAAGAGTCCATCAACTAAACAAGATGGCTCTCCATTATTGTCACTTCTCTTGCAAGTATCAAAGTGGAAACCTGAATGCTATTAAAAAATTGAAAAATTAAGCTTTTAGTTTATAAGCAGGTTATAGACACGGAAGTTTATAATCTAAGCTATGACTTGTTTAAAAATATTGTAAGAGGAACCCAATGAAAAAAAATGATGGATATACTAAAGAAACTGTCCTGAGTTGTATGAGCTGAAGACTGAATTTGACAGGTTCTGAAGATCATGCAGTTTGTCAAGTGTTCATGTATGAGAAATATGTTATTGTATAGGGACTTGTGCTCTGAAGTCAGACAGACCTATCAATAAAATTAATTATTCCTCTTACTTGTTCTATGTAACTCTATTGAATATTATTAATATATAAATTTTCTGTGACGTAGGTGTCCTATTTTTCAAATGAGGACTATTAGAATATTTAATAGAGAGCTGAACTTTTTGAAAATAAATTCTAGTTTCTGTGCAGAGGAAGAAAAATGTGAGGATTGGAAAAACAATAGACTTCTTTATATTTTACACACTGAAAGTTACTAAGTCATTATTCATAGTATTGCCTCAATTCTAATCAGTTTAAGCCTAAAGGCGATACTTGAGTTATATGAATGTCACCTAGTAGAAAACATTTTTTCAAAAATGATTCATTGTATAGGACCATAAAAAATCCATCAAAATTTTCAATTCTTCATTTGCCCAGAGTAAAATACACATTGTCAAGATTTTACTTGTTTATTTGGAAAATTGAGTAAGAAAAGAAAATATTTAAAAAGAAAGCATCATTTGTTCTTCTGTGCTAGACCTTTTACATAGTTTATTTCACTTAACCATTTTAACCTCTGAAGGTTAGCTATTGTAAGTCTCTTAGGTGAGAAAGTTTATCTCACCAAAATAATTTATCAGTTAAAATAGATTACCACTTTCTGTAAAATTATTTTTATTTTTACATCTTAATTTTGACTCCAGGAAGCTTTATTCACATGCTTTGCTCAGTTTTTATCTATAATCAGTATATAAGATCCTTTGCTTTGAGGTAATAAATCACCTTTTGATTTTTTATGATAGAAGACCAACATTTTCCAGGTCTTGAATTTAGTAACTCCTGTTCTTGCTGAAATCTTAACCAAAGTCTGACTAGTCTTCCCCTTTAACTGTGTTATTGTTGTTTGTTTCCTTAGTTGAGGATAGATAGCTTCTCATTTTTCTCTTCTATGACATTCCATAGTCATAATGAACAGATTTCTCATAGAGACTTTAATTTCTTGGGTCTGGGTACCCTAATGCAGCATAAAGAAACCTCATTGTCATTCCTCTTTGGAGGTAAAGAAAACAAAACAGAACCAGCAGGGAAGCAACCGTGTTCAGCAGATTGGTACTTCTTGCATTGAGACTTTGAAATGAGCATGCTGAAGTTAGGATGAATTAGGAAAAAACAAATATTTATTTTGTTTCATAGAAGTTCACAAATATGATATTTAGTGCCATTACTTTAAGGAAATGTTGAGGAAAAATAAAGCCAAGTAAACAAAGAACACCACATACAGACTACAAGTTCCTACCCAGTTACCATTTAAGACTTCATCTTGCCTGTTGGCTTCTTGGCATTTTGATTGGAATCATTTTGCATTTGCATAAAGTATTTCTATTCTTAAGTCTTTCTAAACAAAGATGATATATCTTTCAATTTATGCTAAAGAGAAAAAATTATTAAGGAAAAAAGAAACAAAAATGATGAGGATGATTATAAATGAATGGGTAGTTATTTGTGAATACAATTATAAATTAGTACGATTTTTCTGGAAGAAAATTGGAAGATCTGTCAAAGTGTTAAATCTTTCTGGACCTTCAAACTCTACTTTATGAATATATTATAGAGTAATGATAAATCCCAAGGGCAAATATATGCATTTAGATTAATATGCCATATATTTATATGTAGTAATGTTTTATACATATGTATTCTTTTACAACAAAAAGTTATAATTCATAAAATACTATCTACTAAACACAAGCTACTGTTGGACTTTGCTTACCCTACTCATTAAATCTTGAGGACATTGTTATTAGAAGAACAACATTCACTACTACTGACATTCCATGTAACGTGATTGCAGGACTCAGCCGTTAAAGAAACCACATATTGTAGTAGAAACTGGAAGGAACATAGAGTTTAAAAGAGAGAAATTTAACTTTATTAAATAGAATTATTAGACAAATATACAATGTAATAGCAATCACCACTTAAATAATATCAAGGAGACATTCATAGGCCTACAAAAATGTTCAAAATATATATAATCATATATGTATTTTAGGCAAATATATGAAAATATATGTATACATATGCCTGAAGTATACTATGCAAAAATGATCTTCATGACCCAGATAATCACGATGGTGTGATCACTCACCTAGAGCCAGATATCCTGGAATGTGAAGTCAAGTGGGCCTTAGGAAGAGTCACTACGAACAAAGCTAGTGGAGGTGATGGAATTCCAGTTGAGCTATTTTATATCCTAAAAGATTATGCAGGAAAAGTGCTGCACTCAACATGCCACCAAATATGGAAAACTCAGCAGTGGCCAGTGGACTGGAAAAGGTCAGCTTTCATTCTAATCCCAAAGAAACACAATGCCAAAAATTCTCTAACTGCTGCACAATTGCATTCATCTCACACACTAGTAAAGTAATGCTCAAAATTCTCCAAGCCAGGCTTCAACAGTACATGAACCATGAACTTCCAGATGTTCAAGATGGATTTAGTAAAGGCAGAGGAACCAGAGATCAAATTGCCAACATCTGTTGGATCATCAAAAAAGCAAGAGTTCCCAAAAAACATCTATTTCTGCTCTATTTACTATGCCAAAGCGTTTGACTTTGTGGATCGCCACAAACTGGAAAATTATTCAAGAGATGGAAATACCAGACATCTGACCTGCTTCTTGAGAAATCTGTATGCAGGTCAGGAAGCAAGAGTTAGAACTGGACATGGAACAACAGACTGGTTTCAAATCAGGAAAGGAGTATATCAAGGCTGTATGTTGTCACCTTGCTTATTTACCTTATATGCAGAGTACGTCATGAGAAACACTGGGCTGCATGAAGCACAAATTGGAATGAAGATTGCCAGGAGAAACATCAATAACCTAAGATATGCAGATGACACCACCTTTATGGCAGAAAGTAAAGAAGAACTAAAGAGCCTCTTGATGAAAGTGAAAGAAGAGAGTGAAAAAGTTGGCATAAAACTCAACATTCAGAAAACTAAGATCATGGCACGTGCTCCTATCACTTCATACAAACAGATGGGAAACAATGGAAACAGTGAGAGACTTTATTTTCTTGGGCACCAAAATCACTGCAGATGCTGACTACAACCATGAAATTAAAAGACACTTGCTCCTTGGAAGAGAAGTTATGACCAACCTAGCAGACAGCATATTAAAAAGCAGAGACATTACTATGCCAACAAAGGTCCATCTAGTCAAAGCTGTGGTTTTTCCAGTAGTCATGTATGGATGTGAGAGTTAGACTATAAAGAAAGCTGAGCGCCGAAGAATTGATGCTTTTGAACTGTGGTGTTGGGAAGACTCTTGAGAGTCCCTTGAACTGCAAGGAGATCCAACCAGTCCATCCTAAAGGACATCAGTCCTGGATATTCATTGGAAGGACTGATGCTAAAGCTGGAATTCCAATATTTTGTCCACCTGATGTGAAGAACTGACTCACTGGGAAAGACCCTGATGTTGGCAAAGATTGAAGGCACGAGGAGAAGGAGATGACTGAGGATGAGACTTGATGGACATGAGTTTGAGTAAACTATGGGAGTTGGTGATGGACAGGGAAGCCTGGTGTGCTGAAGTCCATGGGGTCACAGAGTCAGACACAACTGAGTGGCTGAACTGAACTGAAACCTGAAGTATGTGCATATCATAGTTTATATGTACATTCATATGCATGCGTACATAGATAAGCATATATATGCCTGTTTTTATACATATTTGTATATATATATATATACATACACACACACACATTTATGCATGTGTATGGAGATGTTTCTCCTGATATCTTTGTGTATGTTTCAATAAAATTATATACCTACATGGAGACATATGCAAATGTGCACATGCATGTGCATATCTGAATGCATATCTCTGTACCCATGTCTGTATATATGTATGAAAATTCATGTGCATATTTGTATTCATGTATGCATGCATGATGTCTATAAGTAGGTAGACATGTTTGTATATGCTTTCTAACAATGTCACAAACATTCATATATACATGTATGCTTACATATAGCTTACTTTAAAAATATTTTGTAGGTCATTTTGTCACTGAAAGACTGCAAATTTTGCCAAATAATTTATGGACATATAATCCCTTTTCTAAGCTGGGGAAATAAAATGGTAATTATACTGGTATTGATGGTATTGATCAGCTGTCTCACTCAATCTTTTGAAAAGAGAAACAAATTTAATTTGAAATATAACTGCAGTAGAGCTGAAAAATTAGAAAGAATAGCATTAGGACAATTTTTTTCCCAAATATTCATGAAAACTAGGAAGCAGATGTTAATTGTTTGATGGAGCAATAAGACCAGAGGAAATCACAGTCAGAAGCACAAATAGAAATGGACTACTGAGGATTTTGACTGTTACAAGATTGGAACCTACTAATACAAAGTGTTAAGAGGAGATTTAAAAGATAATTAATTCATTTAGATAGCTGAGAAGATGACACTCTTTGAGGTCTCCTACTTGGGATGAAGATAAAATTGTGATGGCATTCGTTCTTGGGTCAAAATAATAGAAATTCCAAAAAGGGTAAGGTAGTTCAAGACTTAGGAAAGGAGTACAGAACAATGGATGGCAGATCCTGCTTCTGTGTTTCAGTTGCCTGAATATCTTTGACTAGTGTGCCTCTGGTAATAGGGTCACCAAAAGAGAGAGAAAGCAACAACAAAGAATCCCCTAATATTTGATGAAAACAATCATCATAAGAGAAGTTAACAAACATCAAAGTAAATATGTGAGAAATAAAGAAAAATGAAAAGTATCTCAAATAAAATTGTAACTTGTGTATGTGGAGAGCTTAGAAAAAATTCACCAAAATTATACTTAAACATACATCATTTAATGCTGGCCTGTAGATAAGATATTGATTTTAAAAAATACTCTTCCTTTTGTCTATTTTCCTACCTAAATTTTCTACTAACTTTCATAAACTTCTCATTTGCTACTGTTGGGCTTTTAAGAAACAAGTTTATCTTAAAAATGACTATTTTTCTTCTCAGTATTTTGATCTTTTAAAAATATCTTGTTCTATTTCATTGGCTAAGGACAAAGAAGAAATATAAAGTTAATGTCAATCCATAGTACTTCATTTTAATAGGATTGCTTTTAATGTTTCTTCAGTAATGTCAACATAATGTATAATATAGAGGTCTGGTGGAGGATCTTATATTTTTCAGTTATGTGAAAAAATGGTATATTTGTTTGCATAAATTTATTTTAGATAGATTATCTGTCAGTTGCAACAGCAGGAGTCAAACTAAATAGATATTCATTTTCTTTACATTAAATCTATCATAGTTATAAAATTTACTGTTCCTTTATTTCTGAGAAAACACATCAAGTGTGTTAATGCTTTCTTCACAATTTCCGAACATAAATTTAAATTTAAAATGTGATGATTTCAATTGTTTGCAATTATTTACTATCACATATTCTGTTACATATTACTTTGCATACTGCCTTTTCACCTTAAAATTATTATCCTTTATCATTGTTTCATATCATTAAAGAGACTCACTCCTTGGCTACAAAACTTGCTAATATATGCTATTGGAACATAATTTTAAAGTGTCTTGTCTTTTATTATCATAGCTATTATTTTTTTTTAATTTTGTGGAATTCATACTTGTATATGTCTAGTTAAAGATGTCAGTCAATGTTCCAAAAACACTTTCTCCCTTATCAAATAACTTAAAAATAGATCAAATTTTTAACATCTCCCTAATATAAATAAATACCTAGATAGATGGATAGATAAATACATGGAGAGACTCATAGATAGATACATAGATAGATGGATATTGGCATAGATATAATGTGCATAAACATACTTCTTGTATGCAAAACACATGCATATATCTACATATATGTCTGCACATGTATGTGTATGGTTGCATGCATATATATTTACTACATATAATATGTATTCATGCTTTATGTATGACATAGCTATGTGGTAAAATAATTAAAGCAAAATCTCATTGTCATACCAATAGTTTTTAGATATCTGTGAATACGTCTCAGAGATCAACCCTTTCAGACAAAATATTTATTTGGAATTTTTATTATATATACAAAGGATGTAATAAGATGCAGTTTTTTCACATACACACCTTTTTTAAGCATTTTTTTTCTTGGGTTTGAATATCCATACATATATAAATCTGACCTGATTTTTTGAAAATAAATACAAGTAAGCTCTGCCCGTTCCTGTATGAGCATACAGTGCTCTGTTTCCTTTTTAAGAAATTTTTATGGTAATAAAAAGGCCTCCATTATAAGGTCATGGTAGGAATTAAGTTAGTTAATATGTGCAAATAAGAGTAATGTTTGAGTTGAGCATTATTTAAGCTCATGATTAACCATTTTCATCACTTATTGTATTGACACTTATTTTCCATTTTGAAAATAATCTATAATTTGTTCATTTGGGGATATAGTTTGTGATTATTTCACTTAGGATATTTATATTTCAGTTAATATGTGAAATGCACTTGCAAGTTATCCTTCTCCTAGATTGTAGGCATTTAAGACACACATGCATGTGCAGTTATGGAGACTTATGATACACTTATGTTTTGCTAGCCTCAAATCAATGCTTTTGGAGCATTTCTTCTTTTCTGTAGTTGATAAAGTAAATATGTTTGGTGCTATCTATTTTATGAAAGTTTGGAGCTTGTAAAACAGAGTGTAGGGTTTCTTTTGATAGAAGATTTGTATCTAAAAATTAATTTATAATTATATTATTCATGCTTCCTATTTTTTGAGACAGTTTTATTAAGTTGTATTTTCTAAAAGTGCTGTCATTTTACCTAAATTTATATATGCATTGATAAAAATTTTAAAGTTTTTTGTTTTGTAAGTATAGTGCCTAACATAATTTGTTTGTGTATGTATGCTTATTTGTTCAGTCATGTCCCACTCTTTGTGACCCTTTATACTATAGCCCACCAGGCTCCTCTGTCCAGATTTTTCAGACAAGAATGCTGGACTGCGTTCCCGCTTCCTTCTCCAGGGGATTTTCCCAACCAGGGATCAAACCTCATCTCCTGTGTCCCCTGCATTTCAGGGAGATTCTTTACCCACTGAGCCATCAGGGAAGCACAATTAGTTTGTAGATTTCCTTTTTATTCCTAATAACGAATTACTTATTAGTCTTTTTTTTTTTTTTTTACAGTATTTACATTTGTCTCCAGGGATTCACCTTATATTTGTTTATTAGTAAATAGTCTAGTCTTTGCTAATACTTTCCTTCTATCAATATATTGCTTGGATAAGTATGATTTTAACAACTTTAAGACAAAGGTTTAGTTTTATGTTTTTCAACATTCCTTGTCTTTTAATATAAGCATTTAATGGTATACTCTAAGTATTACTTTAGATGTTTTCTATGAGTTTAAAGTTTAGTATTTTTATTATCATTCAGTTTGAAATATTTATGACATACTTTGAGTTATTTTTTTTCTAGGTTGAATTGGTTTTCAATTGTCCAATATAGTTTTATTTCCCTTTTTATATTGGAGTATTATTGATTTACAATATTGTGTTTTGGGTGTACAGGAAAGTGATTCAGTTACTGGTGTACATGTATTCATTCTTTCTTAGATTCTTTTAAGATAAACTCTTAGAGTTTATCACAGACTATTGAGTAGAGTTCTTTATGTTGTACAGTAGGTCCTTGTTGGTTAGCTATCTTATGAATAGTAGTGTGTGTGCGTTCATTCCAAGCTTCTGATTTATCCCTCCCACCACATTTCCCCTTTGGTAACCATAAGTTTGTTTTTCAATATCTGTAAGTCTATTTCTGTTTTATAAATAAGTAAGTTTGTTTATTTTATTTAAAAAGAAAATGCTAGATTCCACATATAAGTGATATCATGATATTGTCTTTCTCTGTATGATTTACTTCACTTAGAATGGAAATCTATATGTCAACTCATGTTATTGCAAATGGCTATTTTGTTCATCTTTGTGGCTGAATAATATTGCATTGTATATATGCATCACATCTTCTTTATCCATTCCCCTGTGATGGGCATTTAGGCTGCTTCTTGGCCTGGGCTATTGTAAATAGTCATTCAGTGAATATTAGGGTGCATGAATCCCTTCAGATTATGGTTTTCTCTGGATATATGCCCAGGAGTGAGATTACTCGATCATATGGTAACTCTAGTTTTAGTTTTTTTAAGGAACCTCCATAACTGTTCTCCATTGTTGTTGTGTCAAAATACATTCCTACCAACAGTGTAGGAGGGTTCCCTTTTCTCCACAACCTCTCCTGCATTTATAGTTTGTACACTTTGTGATGATGGCCATTCTGACTGGTCTGAGGTGATACATCATCATAATTTTGATTTGCATTTCTCTGATAATTAGTGATGTTGAGCATTTTTTTATGTGCTTTTTGGCCATCTGTATGTCTTCTTTGGAGAAATGTCTACTTAGGTCTTCTGCCCATTTTCTGATTTTTTTTTTTTTTTTTTTTTGCATAGACCTGCCTGTGCTCTTTGAATATTTTGGAGATTAACCCCTTGTCAGTTGCATCATTTGCAAATGTTTTCAGTGGATTATCTTTTCCTTTTGTTTATTATTTCCTTTGCTGTGCAAAAATTTAATTAGGTCCCATTTATTTATTTTTGTTTTTATTTCCATTACTCTAGGAAGTAGAAACAAAAAGATATTGCTGCAGTTTATGTCAAAGGGTGTTCTGTCTATGTTTCCTGCTAAGAATTTTATAGTGTCTGGCCCTACATTTAGGTCTTTGATCCATTTCAAGTTTATTTTTGTGTATGCAGTTAGATCCATTGTATCTTTTTTTAATTCTGTTTTTGTTTTCTCATTTGTTTCTTTATACTCATTTGTGATATAATAAATATTCTAATCCAGTTTATTTTTCCCTGATAGTTGCTCTTAAAATTGTTTTTTAATTCTAAATGAAATCTAAAGTAAATAGGAACTTATTTTGTCTCTGGAAAAATGCAAGAGCTTTAAAACACATTGTCTCCTATTCTCTCCTCATATAATGTCATTTTCTTCTGTAGTTTAATTATTTTTAATCACACAAATTAGTTCTTATTATATAACTTTAAGATTTCACACAGACCATGTTTTGACTCTTGTCAACTTTACCAGTTTCATTGTGTACACATCTACCTTGTGGTTCAGATATTTAGTCTGAGATTGTTTTATTTCTTCTAAAGAAAACTCTTTAAAAGTCCACTCTTTTAATAATATCAGTTTAAAAAGTTAAACTTCCATTTGCCCTATTCCTTTATACACAGATTCTTATAAAACATATGTAAAATATTGCCATTGCATTCTCCATGTATTTATATTCCTAATCATTTTATATTTTTTCTCAATTGTATATAATATCTTTCTGTCTCTCATGTCATTTACTTCGTTTTCAGCCTTATCCATGTTTCTACTTACACATCCATAGAGTTTAATATATATGCATATATATGTATATAAATATCTATATACATACATGTGTATTAATGTGTTTTTCAAGTTCACTGGAGGACTTATATTTTGTAACTATTTCATACATGGCTTATGTATTCAGGATTTGATTTACATATGTATTTCAAATCACAGTTTTTAAGATTTGTATCTGGTAACTGGGGGATATTTCATGTATACATTGTTGATGTGGTTGCAAACAGATTTGCATGAGATACAGCTTTTATCCAGCACCAAGGTTCACTAACAAATAAAAAATGATACATGTCAGGAATTTCAGTGTACAATTTCAATGACTTGCATCATTAGTATCGGTTTGAGTCTTTGGTTGTATACAACAGAAAGTGATGCTGAAAACATTGATTTAAAAAAATAGATTTATTTGAAAAAACTGTTGAATACTTAGTTTAGGATAAAATATTAATCAGAAAATTAGTGAAGTGAAAAATAAAAAGAAAATTTAACTATGTTTTACCAGTAAGAGTCTAGCTAGGATGCTTCAGAAGCTGCAGGACCTTGTCAACACCTCTGAACATCACTGCTAAGTAAAGTTTAGAGAGATTTTTAGAGGCAAATCATGTCACAAGGATATCTAGAAAGATTTCCTTTAAATCCGGAAACAGACATTTATTTCATGCTTAATATACCCCGGACCCTCTGCATATACTGTACCTGTATTAGCATATATTGCACAAAGACTCTGAGATACTTTGAGATTGTTTTATTCTTTTTGTTACACAAGGGAATTAAGGCTCATAGGGTTTTAAAAAGTGAAAGGTCATATGCATCTAATAAGAGTAAAATCCAGACTATGCTCTTGCATTTGTCTGATTTTTCAACTATGCCTGCTAAATACTTCTTTACTTCACTGTCCTATTTTTAAAAACTAGTGCCCTGTTAATGCCTTCTCAAAGCAATTGATGGGACTTTTGCATAATGGACATAAAGACTTAGAGACTAGATAGCATTGCCTGACAGTTTGAAACCCCTAGATACTTTTTTGTTTGTTTGTTTGTTTGTATCTTGAAACCTCTGCTAACTTAATCTTCTGTCTCATCCAGTGATCTTGGACTTTTGTGCTATGTTAACTTTCTGATACTGGCCAGATTTTCTATTCTCACCAAGATATTGAGGTTATTCAGGACTCATTCTTGTTCCATCTAATGGGACAAGCCCAAACAATATTTCTTGGAGTTAAGGAATGAAAAATTGATTGGATTTTTTAAACTTAAAAAGGGAAGAGAAGACAGTCATGATTTTAAAAGGAGGAAAATAAAAGACGCATTTCTAGAAACAAATAGAAATGTGTTTTACTGGAGATTCAGATTGTTTGAGAGAGACTGTAACTAAAACTTTCAGTATTCTAGGAGCAAAGGGAAGAAAGAAACCAAATAATGTGTTGAAAAAAAAAGTACTTCTTTACAATAGTACTTTACTTCTTTACACTTCTTTACTTCTCAAGACATTGTTGAAAACAGCAAAATTTAAAAACCATCTAACTTTCCTTAATTGATGATTGGCTAAATCACTGGTTTCATTCATCCGATGATAATTTTGTCTCTCAAAAAACATTTGGCAGGGAACTTACCTGAAGGTCCAGTGGTTAAGATTCTGCATTTCCACTACAGAGGGGAAAAAGTTCATTTCCTGGGCAGGGGGCTAAGATCCCATGTGCTGTGGGGCACCCCACCCCTCAAAAAAAATTGGAAATTTTTGGAAACATTTTTTATTTTGATTGTCATATCTACATTGGGAACAGCTATGGGTGATTAATAGGGAGAGATCAGTGATGCTGCTAATGCATAATAAAACTCCCACAACAAGGAATTATTTAGCCCAGTATGTCAATGGTGCTGAGAATGAGAAACCCTGATTTAAATCAATCAGAACACTTAAATAACATAAAACGTAAGGAACCTTTAAAAGAAGGGAGTAAGCAATTGTACATACTGTCATGGAAAGATCCTCAAGGCAATTATATTTTTGAAAAACAAAGGTAAATGTTTAATATCATTACTTCATTTAGACATTAAAAACAAACAAAAAAGCATATATACTTAGTTGTATAATGATAATGGTAATGATACTGAACATTTACTAATTGCCTATCATTGTCCTGAATGTTTTAAATGTACTCAGTTATTTAATCCACACAGCAATCCTAACATATAGGTACTATTAATATCAATGTTTTACTGATGAAGAAAGAGACACAGAGAAGTGAGGAAATTCACTCAATATCACACAACCTTTCGGTAGAAAGTCTGGTACACAAGTTCATACAATCTGACTCCGGGAAGTATATATCTTCTATACTTTCCAATAATATTAATTTAAAAGATAAGAAAAAAATAACTAAATCATTGAATGCTGGGGAAACAAATCATGACATGAAATTCATGGAAACAGATGCTCTTTAATTCTGCTCTCTATACTTAAGTGCAATGCTTAAATCTTTTCAAAAAATTTTCTTCATTGTTTTTAAACATTTTCAAAGAATAAGCAAGGATACCCAACATATGACAAAGAAATTATTCTAACTTAAGAAAAGGAAAACTTCCAGTAATGAGTTGAAATGTTTCATAAAGATTGATCAGGTAGCCATTGAATTTAAAAGACCAGAAAGTATCTCTACAGCCCTATGAAGAAAAAAAAAAAAAGACACACAGAAAGTAATTTGGCTAAAATAATGCTGATAACTTATTGTATGTAGAATATTTGTTCAATAACCCAAAAAGATGTAGCTTGATTCAACAGTATTTTCCCTTTATCTGAAAATTTCACATTTGATATTTCAATCTCACAAACTCATTATAAGTAGATTTTATGAGCCCTCATATATCACTTTTTTTTTCCTTGTGATCTACTATCATGGCATCTTATTTTTAGTACAGAGAAAAATTGAGTTTTCTAAGCTTATTCATGATAGCTTCAGGTTAGAATGATTTATATTCATTTTATCTATCATTTCCATGTTTTTGCATATTGGCCATCAAACTGGAAGTTAATTGCTTTTTACAGAATTTCTAAATAAATATATAAATTAATATTTAAGCAAAACAATCTCAAATACATAGGAAGATACTTTATGATTTGAAAGTATGGAATGTGAATAATATGCTGGTATATTAACTGAACAATTTGAAAGACATAAATGGATAAACATATTGGATATAGTATCCAATATGTATCCAATATGAAAGTGAAGTCACTCAGTTCTGTCTGACTCTTTGCGACTCTATGGATGTAGCCCACCAGGCTCCTTCATCCATGGCATTGTGTTGCCATGTCTAATTAGATGTGAATTGGGAAATCAAGTTGATTTTTGTCAGGTAGTTATAATTCAACAATTTTTCCAGAAGGTCGGAGATATCCTGCAGATGGGAGGGAGTCTCTTCATTCCAGCTGATAGTATGCAATTTGATATGAAACAACTTGTCAGTTTTATTATGACATTTAGATAATTAAAAAATGGTACGATTTCTTTTTCATATGCATTCATATTGATATTGGAGAAGGCAATGGCAATCTACTCCAGTACTCTTGCCTGGAAAATCCCATGGATGGAGGAGCCTTGTAGACTTCAGTCCATGGGGTCGCTAAGAGTCAGACACAACTGAGCGACTTCATTTTCACTTTTCACTTTCATGCATTGGAGAAGGAAATGGCAATGCACTCCAGTGTTCTTGCCTGGAGAATCTCAGGGACGGCGGAGCCTGGTGGGCTGCCGTCTATGGGGTCGCACAGAGTCGGACACGACTGAAGCAACTTAGCAGCAGCAGCGTATTGATGTTTTCTCTGAATTTGAGAACAATTGAGTAGTGAGGTTTGGACAATGAAGCATCTTATGACCCATGAGAAATTAAGTCATCTTATTGTGTATCTGTTACAGTGCTCTCGATTTCTCAATGCATTTGTTATTGTTTCTGTTGATATTGTTGCTATTTACATGAAATTCTTTATTTCATAACGCTAGTGGTATTATGCCATGAAATTAAAAGACGCTAATTCCTTGGAAGAAAGGTTATGGCCAACCTAGATAGCATATTGAAAAGCAGAGACATTATTTTGCCAACCAAAGTCCGTCTAGTCAAGGCTATGGTTTTTCCAGTGGTCATGTATGGATGTGAGAGTTGGACGGTGAAGAAAGCTGAGCGCCGCAGAATTGATGCTTTTGAACTGTGGTATTGGAGAAGACTCTTGAGAGTCCCTTGGACTGCAAGGAGATCTAATCAATCCATCCTAAAGGGGATCAATCCTGGGTGTTCATTGGAAGGACTGATGTTGAAGCTGAAACTCTAATACTTTGGCCACCTCATGCGAAGAGTTGACTCATTGGAAAAGATCCTAATGCTGGGTAGGATTGGGGGCAGGAGGAGAAGGGGACGACAGAAGATGAGATGGTTGGATGGCATCACCAACTCGATGGACATGGGTTTGGGTAGACTCTGGGAGTTGGTGATGGACAGAGAGGACTGGCGTGCTGCAATTCATGGGGTCACAAAGAGTTGGACACAACTGAGCGACTGAACTGAACTGAGTGGTATTATAGATAACTCATGAAGTCAAGAGTGAGTTTCTGTGTTCTTTTGCTATTCTTTATTCTTTATATTTCTAGTTGTGAGGATGTATTTCTTTAATAATGAAAATATAAAATAACATTTTATAATGATGTGATTGCATAATGATAGTGAAAGTCCACACAATGTGGACTTAATCTGAACTGGCTCCAAGGCTTAGAGTAATGTGATATTTTTAGTAAAGTTATTTAATTTCTCTGAGATTTAATTTCCTGATCCTCAAGGTAGGGCTAACTATAACTTTTGTTGAAAAATTAAAGGTACTATTTATTATTCTATCTAGTCAGTAAATGACATGCAATAATTTCAGTCATTATGATGAATATACTTCACATTATTTGACTCAAGTGTCAGCTCAGATAACATAGCTAGCAGTCCTCAGAAAGCCTGAATATCCCCATTCCCCTGTGATATATATACAAAATGACCTCAGATCCCTTTGGAAAAGAACCAGGAAAATAATTTATATTTATATACTGTAATCCTTAGAAAGCTCTATTGCTACAAGCTACTATAACAGACACCCCTTTGTAGAGACAGTCGAGTGCTCATATCTGATTTTATTTTCTGCCCCCAAAGGCCAAAACTCTAAATTTACACTTTCATATATATTTCCCTGATTTAGCAATTCGTTTGGCACATAGTCTGGCTATAAAGAGACATGTCCTTGATAATCAACAGAGAGTCCATGAGGGTAATGATAGCAGATCTTAAGGACAATCAGTCTTATATGATAAAGTGTTTTCTCCAGGTGAGTTCTTTGCATGGTCATCCTGGAATTTTCCCAGGGCAGTCTGGAGGCACAAGATGCTCAGGTTCATCTACCCAAATGTCCCTATCCTATTTCTCAGGACCCTACAATTTTCTAACATTGCTCCTATTTGCAGATATGGCACTGTTAAAATTAGAAACTAGTCATAATTCTGCATCTAGCCTTCCCTGTGTCTGACAGTGTTACTGCATTGCATTGGTTGTTGTCTTCCCTGGCCATATCATTATTGTTTTCAATGTTATCAATGGATTTAAAAGAAACAACACTTCTGCAATCAATTATAATTTGCCAAGTACCAAATTATAATAATTTGTATAATAATTAGTATAATTTGCCAAGTATTTAATGTCATAGTCATCATATTCCTATTTCTTATGTCCCATCTACATCTCATTCTAAATAAAACATAAAGGACAACTTTCATAATTTGATATTACTGTTGTTGTCACAACTGCTGTTCATTGTTACCTAAAGCTTTCTCCCAACAGTGGGATCCTTAGTGCCATCAGATCAGTTCATAGTTCTAGAATCCTATCTTAACTTTAGTGCAACCCTCTTAATATAGTCTCAGAAAACAAAGTGTGAAACAGATTTGCATGTTATTACTTTATTAGGCAGTATAACTCAACGAGTAGGTGTTAAGGACAAAAAAAGAAAAGTGAGAAAGACAGAAAAGCCCACACAAAGTTGCATTACAATTGACTGCTGAGATGTCCAGCTGACTATTTAAATCCATTGTATGTCTTTCAAGAAGCCATATAAACTGCATCATTGGATGCAGGATGATGTAGGATCATCATCATCCCACAGTCCATGAATGTGGGAGCAGAAAGAATTTATCCACTGACTCAAGTCTCTCACTGATCAAATATTTAACCATGAAGTTTTACCTCCTCCCCATTTTTGGTTGTCCCAGGCTAATTTCAAATAAGGGTGTATGTGTCTTGTATCAAAGAAGAAACACTGGGGCAGGAGTTGAGGGAATCAGAATAGCCAGCTAAGAAGCCAGGATCACTAAGGTTGTACCTGCAGGTAATATGAGAAAACAGGTTTGTTTCTCATAAATAGTTCATTCTGTAACTGTAGCAGTTGCAGAGGTATACATGGTTTCATGACTATAGAAAGAGGATAAATCAGAAAAGAAATAAAATGTGCAGATTCAGGAACAAAGTGCATTATTGAAATATAATACAGTAATATATGCCTAAATAGCCACCAGCTAAATTCCCTCTAGGTCAAGTCATGATTTTTACAAAATCTCTATGCCCAAGTGGTAACTAGAATTACATGGCCCCTGATAGCAAAATATCAAGAGACTTTTTTTGCCACCCTATATCTATTACCATCCCATGGAAATGAAAACACTTAATCATTTAAACTATAGTATTTCACATTATGACTAAAGTAATTTTCAAAGTTGCTGATTGTCCATTCTAGCTCTGAGTGATTGATTTCTTTGTCTCTTGTGTATTTTAAATAGACGTTGCATAAACTGACCACAAGCTAAAATCACTTAGTATTTTTAATTTCCCAACTATTTTGATATCTTTTTCTACCCTATTGCAAAGACTTTTGCAAATCTTGCATATTCTAACATGGGTCACCTTTGAGACAATTCTCTGTTTACATACAAAATATTAGAATGAAACAATCTATTATTCATAGAATTTTGAACCCTAATGAGTGCAACTGCAATTATATTTCCCCAACATTATTAGAGAATTCTCATACCTCAGGTGCACCCAGAGGGCCTGCTTTATGTTGTTTTGCTATTTTTTTCCTTCTCAGGACACACTTGGACCTGACTGTAGTTCTGAAGTCAGTGTAGGGAAGCATAAGTGGAACTGTATTGCTTTTGCAAAAACATTCCCTGAGGCAAAAAAATAGCAAAATTCTATAGCAGGAATGGAAATCTCAATGCAGAAAATAGACTTCAGTGGACAAGCAAGCAAGATGCACTATTGGATAGGACATTAGGGAACACTGATTTTCCCTATATTATCAGACATCCTCATTTCAATCCTCCTTATGTAACTTCAAGTGACTTTTTATTGTAGCAACAGGTAAGCTTTTCCATTATTCTGAAATTATAATTTGGTGATGCCTATGATCAAATTTAAAGGTTCTTAATAATCTTAGCCCTGTAGAGAAAAGATCAGGGAATCTAAGTACTGTTGTTGTTGTTGAGTTACTAAGCCATGTCTGACTTGTGACCCCATGGACTGCAGCCTGCCAGTCTCCTCTGTCCATGGGATTTCCCAGGCAAGAATACTGGAATGGGTTGCCATTTCCTTCTCCAGGGGATCTTCCTGACCCAGAAATTGAACCTGCATCTCATGCATTGCAGGGGTATTCTTTACCACTGAGCATCATAGGAATCTCCAAGTATATTTATAGAAAGCCCATTAGTTTCACCCTAGGTACTTGATCTGGTCAGTTATTTTCTCTTTAACTCAGGGATACCCACACTTCCCCATGATCGTTGAATTATTGATATTCTTTACCCCAAATTTATACAACATAAATATATTTTCCTTAAGCTTTGACTTCTATAGACATTTTGTACTAGGTTATCATAGATAATCATTTAATTAGCCATTTCAGCATATTTTACGTGAATTGGAAGATTTCCATCTGAGAATGTTAGCACAACATTTATATCCTTATTCCTCAATTCAGTGATAGTTATTACACAGATTTTCTGCATCATTGACATTGATCTGAATCCTTGGTATGCAATAGAAACTAATGATGGAATCATTAAAAAAAAAGAAAAAGAATATTAAGTACTTAGATATAGGATATTGGTCTTAGTCAATGAATAAACTGAAAATAAAAAGAAAGGTATAAAAATTATGTTTTATTAGGAAGTCTAGTTATGATGCTACAGAAAGTTTCATTTTTATAGCACTGTATAAATATAAATTTTGAAAATGGAGGTAAAGTGGTTAATATCCCTTAACTGCAAATGATAATAATAACTGTTTTATAAGGTTACTGTTAATATCAAACCAGATAATATATTTAAAAATCCCTGTGTGAATCTGACACATTGTATATATTCTCACAAGTTTAGAACTTTTTTCATTCCTAGATTCAGAAATGTTCTCATTCCTAGATTTATTTTATTCACAGATTTCAGATGATAAGTAGAAGGCATCCTGGGTGGAACATTTTTCTATAATTTCTGATTGAGTTTTCAACACAATGACAAACACATACAGGAAAGAAAATAGAAAATACTATTTGAGACAGTGCAACTGAAGAGATTTAATGATAGGTTTTAAACTAGTTTTACAGTATTAGTGTCCAAATTCCTAAGTTCAGTTCAGTTCAGTTGTTCAGTCATGTCCGACTCTTTGCAACCCCATGAATCACAGCATGCCAGGCCTCCCTGTCCATCACCAACTCCCAGAGTCCACCCAAACTCATGTCCATTGAGTCGGTGATGCCATCCATCCTCTGTTGTCCCTTTCTCCTCCTGCCCTCAATCTTTCCCAGCATCAGGGTCTTTTCCAATGAGTCAGCTCTTAGATCAGGTGGCCAAAGTATTGGAGCTTCAGCTTCAACATCAGTCCTTCCAATGAATACTCAGGACGGAATTCCTTTAGGATGGACTGGCTGGATCTCCTTGCAGTCCAAGGGACTCTCAAGAGTCTTCTCCAATACCACAGTTCAAAAGCATCAATTCTTGGACGCACAGCTTTCTTTATAGTCCAACTCTCACATGCATACATGACTACTGGAAAAACTATAGCCTTGACTAGATGGATCTTTGTTGACAAAGTAATGTCTCTGCTTTTTAATATGCTGTCTAGATTGGTCATAACTTTCCTTCCAAGGAGTAAGCGTCTTTTAATTTCATGGCTGCAATCACCATCTTCAGTGATTTTGGAACCCCCCAGAATAAAGTCAGCCACTGTTTCCACTGTTTCCCCATCCATTTGTCATGAAGTGATGGGACCAGATGCCATGATCTTAGTTTTCTGAACGTTGAGCTTTAAGCCAACTTTTTCACTCTCTTCTTTCACTTTCATCAAGAGGCTCTTTAGTTCTTCACTTTCTGCCATAAGGGTGGTGTCATCTGCATTTCTGAAGTTATTGATATTTCTCCCAGCAATCTTGATTCCAGCTTGTGCTTCCTCCATCCCAGCGTTTCTCATGATGTACTCTGCATATAAGTTACATAAGCAGGGTGACAATATACAGCCTTGATGTACTCCTTTTCCTATTTGGAACCAGTCTGTTGTTCCATGTCCAGTTCTAACTGTTGCTTCCTGGCCTGCATACAGGTTTCTCAAGAGGCAGGTCAGGTGGTCTGGTATTCCCCTATCTTTCAGAATTTTCCACAGTTTATTGTGATCCACACAGTCAAAGGCTTTGGCATAGTCAATAAAGTAGAAATAGATGTTTCTCTGGAACTCTCTTGCTTTTTCAATGATCCAACAGATGTTGGCAATTTGATCTCTGGTTCCTCTGCCTTTTCTAAAACCAGCTTGAACATTTGGAAGTTCATGGTTCACGTATTGCTGAAGCCTGGCTTGGAGAATTTTAAGCATTACTTTACTAGCGTGTGAGATGAGTGCAATTGTGTGGTAGTTTGAGCATTCTTTGGCATTGCCTTTCTTTGGGATTGGAATGAAAACTGACCTTTCCAGTCCTGTGGCCACTGCTGAGTTTTCCATATTTGCTGGCATATTGAGTGCAGCACTTTCACAGCATCATCCTTCAGGATTTGAAATAGCTCAACTGGAATTCCATCACCTCCACTAGCTTTGTTCGTAGTGATGCTTCCTAAGGCCCACTTGACTTCACATTCCAGGATGTCTGGCTCTAGGTGAGTGATCATACCATCGTGATTATCTGGGTCGTGAAGATCTTTTTTGAACAATTCTTCTGTGTATTCTTGCCACCTCTTCTTAATATCTTCTGCTTCTGTTAGGTCCCTACCATTTCTGTCCTTTATTAAGCCCATCTTTGCATGAAATGTGGAGAAGGCAATGGCACCCCACTCCAGTACTCTTGCCTGGAAAATCCCGTGGACGGAGGAGCCTGGTAGGCTACAGTCCACGGGGTCGCTAAGAGTCGGACCACTGAGCAACTTCACTTTCCCTTTTCCCTTTTATGCACTGGAGAAGAAAACGGCAACCCACTCCAGTATTCTTGCCTGGAAAATCCCAGGGACGGCGGAGTCTTGTGGGCTGCCGTCTATGGGGTCGCACAGTCAGACACGACTGAAGCGACTTAGCAGCAGCAGCAACAGTTGCATGAAATGTTCCCTTGGTGTCTCTAATTTTCTTGAAGAGATCTCTAGTCTTTCCCATTCTATTGTTTTCCTCTATTTCTTTGCATTGTTCGCTGAGGAAGGCTTTCTTATCTTTCCTTGCTATTCTTTGGAACTCAGCATTTAAATTGGTGTATATTTCCTTTTCTCCTTTGCTTTTCGCTTCCCTTCTTTTCACAGCTATTTGTAAGGCCTCCTCAGACAGCCATTTTGCTTTTTAGCATTTCTTTTTTCTTGGGGATGGTCTTGATTCCTGTCCCGTGTACAATGTCATGAACCTCCATCCATAGTTCATCAGGCACTCTGTCTATCAGATCTAGTCTCTTAAATCTATATCTCACTTCCACTGTATAGTCAAATTGGATTTGATTTAGGTCATACCTGAATTGTCTAGTGGTTTTCTCCACTCTCTTCAATTTAAGTCTGAATTTGGCAATAAGGAGTTCATGATACAATCCACAGTCAGCTCCCAGTCTTATTTTTGCTGACTTAACAGAGCTTCTCCATTTTTGGCTACAAAGAACATAATCAATCTGATTTCGGTGTTGATCACCTGGTGATGTCCACATGTAGAGTTTTCTCTTGTGTTGTTGCAAAAGGGTGTTTGCTATGACCAGTGCATTCTCTTGGCAGTACTCTGTTAGCCTTTGTCCTGCTTCATGGTGATGTCCACATGTAGAGTTTTCTCTTGTGTTGTTGCAAGAGGGTGTTTGCTATGACCAGTGCATTCTCTTGGCAGTACTCTGTTAGCCTTTGTCCTGCTTCATTCTGTACTCCAAGTGGACATTATTAAATCTTTGTGATTTAATTTGGTTCAGTTCAGTTGCTCCGTTGTGTCTGACTCTTTGCGACCCCATGTACTGCAGCATGCCAGGTTTATATGTAGTGTTAAAACATTGCTCAGATACATTTGTCACTGGACAGGTATGATGATGAACCATCACCAAATGATAAAATAGCTTTTTCCAGACCTCTTATCTATAGATCTTACAGAGTTCTGCTAATATTTGTGGAGTTGGGTTTGTATATGTGTGTGTGTAAGGGGAGATAATCTATCTTGTGGAAGGCAATTACTATTTCTTATAATTTATTTTGAGATTTATTAGGACAGAACAGAATATACCCCCAAATGTTGCAATAGATTTAAGGTCTCTAGTTATGCCAATAGCTCTCCTATGGAACAATGAGCCACTGTCATGTGTTTTGAGAAAATAGTGAGGTATTTGAAATTAAATAGCTTTCTTTAGAAATTCCCAGAAAAAATTATTGTATTAACGTGTGTGATAAATATGAAAAAACACTTTGAGGGAAAACAGTTCTTGTTTCCACAAGATTCTATCTCATTCCGTTATGTTATAAACTAGATTCAGGTCACTGGGTGGTCTGGCTGGTCTAAGCTGGTCATGGCCATCGTCTTTCTTGTTTCAGGGCCATAGAACTAAGTTAAGGAGTGTATAGCATTGCCTTCAGATAGAATTACAGTTGCCAACAGGCCTGTGATTCAGAAATATAACATTAAGTTTTCTGATGTGTTTTATGATTTTGTTTTCATTCTGATCTCTAGGAAGAAGCATTGCACTGTGTTTGTTTTTGAACATTGTTGTTCAGCTATGTGATACGTTCCTTTGACTACTAACCTGAGAATGAAGCTGAGAATTAGAGGAGGTTAGGGAAAGAGAAGTGAATAAAAATAAATTCTTTAAATTAATTCAACCCTGAAACTTATCTTCACTTTGGACTTCTAGTTATATATGACAATAAATTTTGTTATATTTAATTCCATTTGATTTACATTGACTGCTGAGAAAATCTAACATTTTGATGTAGAAGCATTTTTGGCAATTAAATAGTTTTGTTCAGAACACCAATTTATAGAACAAATTTAGAATAATCTAGCATGGGAGGAAAGGAAGATTTATAAAATCAGCTGATCTGGCTTTAACTGCTTTCTGGTTAATTTGCAGTTAAGTTGCCGTACTATAATCTATGTATAATTCATGTTCCTATGGTATAAAATTATAATAAAACCTATATTAATTAAAAATTGTTTAAGGATAAGTAAGATAATATGTGTATTGAGCCTACCATAGTACTTGACAGATGGTACATACTCAGTAAATTTTTCCCTATTATTTTAATTTTATCATGGGTAGATAATACTTAATATAAGATAAGTATTAAGTTGATCAGGGCATTAATCAAAACTATCAAGACTGTTTTTGTGTCCTTACACAATGTATGCTGTACACATTCTAGAAGAGTAAGGTACAACAGTTAAAAACATAAAGAAGATCCCTGAGTAATATTTTAAGATTTTACACAATTTAGTATTAACATGTGTTAAATAATTTGCAGAGCTTAATTTAGGATAATAAAAGTTTCTATAATTGATGTCTACATAATCCTCAGATATCAGACATAAAACCATAGCATCATAAAATTCTGAAATTGGAAAAGACTTCATAGATAGCCAAGCTTCACTATAGAAATAGAGTATCTTGGAGTATCTTAGAGTACATGTTCTTATCAAGTGTTTTCAGCAGAGACGGATTGAAAATGTATTAATTTGCTAGTCAATCAGGTCATTAATTTTTTAAATTTCAATCTAAAAAAACACAAATTTGAATAGGAAAAATAGAGGATAATCTAAAGGGGAGAACTTATTCTTCCAAATAAAACCCTATTTCAGCTATTTAAAAATACTAATCTTTCTGAATAAAACCAGTATCTCTAATTAACTCTGTTTTGAGTGTATCACATGTATTGCTGTTAGCATGATTTTAAATAGTACTTTTGTTCCATTGTTTTGCTGAATGCTTAATGTGTTGTACCTCATTTAATTATTATAACAACTCATCTTACCAATAGGAAAGTGAGAGGCTTTAAAGTTTTTAGCATTTGCAAGGTCAGAGATCATTGTATTTTTGTTGTTGTTGTGATTTTTTGATTATGTTAAATTTTAAAATGTAAGAGAAAAATGTTTTGAAGGTTTTTCATATAGTGGATAACTAAGAAAGACAACAGGCAAATGAAATTAGTGACTCTAGATTACCTCCTAGACTAGAGAAACAAAATAACTTTAAAGAACAATGTTCAGGCAATTGAAAAAAATTATGTACAGACTCTGTTAAGTGAACAGTTAGATAACGGCATTGATTCAGTGTTAAATATCTTGATTTTGATAATTGTGGTTGTATAATAGAGCCCTCATTCTTATGAAATACGTACTGAAGTACTGAGGGATAAAAAGGACATTATATATCTGACTTATACTCAAATTGTATAGGAAAAAATGTATATATGCATATTATTCACAGTGACATGTTTGGAGAAAGAGAAAGAAAAGGAGAGAGACAAACAGAGACATGAAGATGGAGAGAATGATGATATTAAGACAAATTGGGAACATTTTATTTGATGAGTCTGAATACAGGATATATGAATCTGTGTACTATTTTTCCAAGTTTTCTGTAAGTCTAAAATTATATCACAAAAATAATCATATACACATACATGCACATACACATAATGATTTATTCTTGATACCTGATTCTTAAGTGTAAAATGAAAATATCAATGTCTTCATTTCTAGAATTCTGTGCAAATTGAATATAATAATTTCTCTAAGCACATATGTAGAAATAGGAAATGTTTTGTACTATTTTACAATAAAAGAAACAAGAATTGACTATTAAGTAGCTTGTTGAAAAGGAGATTATATTGACAGAAATTAGAACACATATTTTCTGATCCCAAACTAATACCATTATATTAAAATTTAATTTGAAATCAATATATCTGTAAAGAAAAACAGTAATACAATTACCTGAGAAGTTTAATTTTATCATTTTGTAAATTTCTCCATGTTTTATTTCATTTCTACCTGTTTGTATAATTCCAAATAGAATTATTAAGGGATAATTTAGATTTCTAACCATTTCAAACATAGGTATTTGTTCACAGGAATTCATTTCTATTCAATTTATAAAAGATGCCACTAGCATTATTTTATACTTTACTCCAATTAATAGCTTTTGTAAGAAAAACAAAAGAAAACAAAAATAAGAATCAGATAAAATTGAGCAGCACAATCTAAAACTCTGTGAAATATTTCATCATGATTCCAAAATAAAAATGTGATGAAGATAAATATTGCAAATAGTGTAAATTCACAGATGTAATACATTAACATTCCATCAACCTTTGAAGAAAAAAAATATATATATATATTTGAATCAGCGCAAAGTGAGAAATTTTAAATTAGGCAGTTTGAGACCAGAAAAATAAATTAAGGAATGCTAAATTTATGACATCACATGCAAAATCAACCAAGTTGTAATTTACAAGTTTGATATAGTTGAGACTTGAATATTCCCTAGTTTGTGATTATTTATTTATAGAAATTAATTGTATGTCTCACAATCAACATAGAACATAAGTGAAACAGGTTACAACTCAGGAAATAACATTTGCCCATGTCAGCATGAACGGAAAACCCACTGCATTCATAATTGGTCTTTCACATAAGATAGGATGGTGAAAACAATTTTGTTAAAAACAAGATTTTTGATTTATAAAATATTGAAAAATGGTCTATTTTAAAACATTAGAAATCTACTTAAATGAGAAATACAGAGGCAAAGATTCTGGAGAAATGAGAACATTAAAAAAAAAGCTGAGTTGAAATTGTACAGCTGTTTTGCTTGTGGGGGCATTTTGCAATTTTGGACAGAGGGAAAAAGGATGATGTCTGGAATCAAGATTTAAGCTCTGTTGGGCAAATATTTACAGTTCAAGACAGTAGGGAAGATTCATAGTGAACAGTCTTTAAAGATTGCCAAGGGCTATGTCTCTGAAACAGAGACAATCCAGAGTTAAATAGAACCTGTCAAAACTTGAAACCCAGACTTAAGCTGACTTTGATCTAATTAAGGTAATTCAGAGCTGCTTTATTTGTCTAGAACAGGAAATAATGAATCATCTCTGGAAGAAGAATATAACATCTAGATACTCCATAGGCACATAATTCAAATAAAAATTGCTAGGTATTACAAAGAAGCAAGACCATATGATTGAAAAGCAAGAAAAAATTAAAAGAAACTTATAGGTGTTTTATATATATATATATATATATATGAGTTAGTAAACAAGATTTTTAAACAATCATGATGAATATATTCAAAATATGGAATAACAAGGACATAAGTAGTAATAAGAAAAATTTTAACAAAACTTGATTTTATGAAAAGGGATAAAGGAGAAGCACTTCTAGAATAGCAAAGTAAAGATCTCTTAAATTTTGCTCATCTGTAAAGAATACTAGTAAATGAGAATACTAGTAAAAAGGATAAAATGAGAATTGACTTTTTCAGAACTTTTGAGATTAAGGTTTTCACAATAGTAGCATTTTTTTTTTTTTTAATGCTGAATCTACGTAAGAACAGTCAGTTTTATGGGGTTTAAACTTGTCCTATCCCCACTCCAGTCCTGCTGAGCCTTAAAAATAACTTCACAACCATGGAAAAATAGGAGTATACCCACTGGAGAAGCAGGCATTATACGCTCACAGCACTACAAAAAGCACCATGTCCCCCATTATTGTTACTATTTGATCTGTGGGGAACATCTCTAGAAATGCTCCATTCACAGGGATTGTCTTTATTTGACCTGACTCATCTCTAAACAAACAACCTGCTTTTTTGCAGGAAAAAAAAAAAATCGACATTTTTTGTCTAACACTGAATCTGTCTGAATTGGTAATAACAGTAGAAGCTACTAAAATGCTTCTAAGGAAAACCTGTGGAATAAGATGTCCATGGCTAGCTTTATGAAGTCCCCATATATGCCTGAGAATGTAGAATGAAGCACACATTTGCAGGACTATGTGCATGCTCATGAAAGATGTGATTTTTAACTCAACTAAAAACGGACAAAAGATTTGAATGAACACAAACATTAAAACATGCAAAACATCTGCATGTCATTATAGAATTGCAAATTTAAAAAACAAGGAAATAACCATACCTATTAGAGTGGCTGAAACCCAAAACACTGATAGCATTAAATGCTGGGGAAGAGTAAAACAAAAAGAATTTTAATTCATTGCTAGTGGGAGAGAAAAATGGTACAATCATTTTGGAAGGTAACTTAGCAGTTTCTTACAAAACTAAACTTACTCTTACCATATACCATTGTACTCACTGTTTACCCAAATGAATTGAAAACATATACACAGACATTAAGGTTTATAGCAGTTTAATTGTCAAAAGTTAGAAGCAAACATGATGTCCTTCAGTAGGTGAATGGAAAAATAAATTGTGGTACATCCTTACAATGGAACATTACTGAAAGATAAAAGAAACAAGATATGAAGCTGTGAAAATATACGGAAGAAACTTCAGTGCATATTGCTATGTGAAAGAAGCTGAGTCTGAAAAAGCTACACACTGTACTGTAGCTATACTACATTCTATAAAAGGTAAATTATAGAAATCCTTAAGATCAGTGGTTCTTATGTGTTCTCTGAGAGAATGAATAGGTGGAGCACAGGGGATTTAAGGACAGTAAAGCTCTTCTATATTGTAATGGTACATACATATGTATTAACCTGGTTTTCTAGTTTCTCTGTCTTATATTTTGACATTAGGTAACTACCTTGACCAGAGAGGAACTGCTCCTCCCAGGGTTAGTGGATTCCTAGGGATAGCAAGGTTTGTTTTGGGAACCTCCTTTGTTTATGCAAAATGATCAATTCAGAGCTCATACCCTCACCTGGCTTCTTGCTTATTTGGACTCTTAGACTTCTGACACTAATTCCTTCTAATATTCCCGAGGTTGGACATCTAAAAATATAGACAATAGCAAGTTTGGAAAGGATATATAGATTTTTAAAAATTGTGCATAACTAATAGGTTTATAAAATGATGCAACCACTTTAGAAATGCAGTTGACAATTCTTCAAAATATTAAAAATAGAATTACCATACTACTTAGTAATCATACTCCTAGCTACATAGCCAGGAATATTGAAAATATATGCCCATTTAAAAATTTGTACTTGAATATTTATAACAGCATTGTTTGTAATAGCGAAAAATGCAATTATCCCAAATGTCCATCAGCTGATAAATGAATAAACTGGAAAATAATAAATAAACTGAAAAATGAATAAAAATATTTTGTGGTATATCAAAATATTATATTATTCATCTATAAAAATGAATTGCTGGTATATGTTACAACATTATTAACCTTTGAAGATTGTGTATAATAAATCAAATATTTTAAAAGAATACATGTATGGTATTATATTTCTTATGAGCCTTCCCAGTGGCTCAGCAGTAAAGAACCACCTGCAGTTCAGTCCTAGAGTGGGGAAGATATCCTGGAGGAGGTCATGGCAACCCACTCTAGTATTCTTGCCTGGAGAGTTCCATGGACAGAGGAGCCTGGTGAGCTGTAGTCCACAGGGTCACAAGGAGTTAGACACAACTGAAGTGACTGAGCACACACAATATGTTATTTATAGCTCAAAACTGTATTAAAAAAGGATGAAGTAAAATTTCTAGAACTGAAAAGTTGAATGACTGAAATTAAATTTATAAGAAGATTGAATTTAATAGAAGTTTATTATTAAGTTTTTCTCTAGAGATCATGGATGAGATGATATCTACAATTTCCACCAACCTTTCTTTTTAAAAATTATAATAGAGTTCTTTAAATTAGGCAAAATAAATAAAAAGTATAAGGATTACAAAGAAAGAAGTATATCTGTCACTATTGTTACAAAACATGATTGTGTAGAAATCTAAAATAGCCTACAGTTGCAGTTAAACAATTAAAAGAGTGAAAATTTCATAAGACAAAGTAAGGAAGGAGTGCAGGAGTAACTAGTAAGAAATGGAGAGGAAAAGAAGAGTAAATAAATTCGCTAACTCTTTTATAAAATCAAGTAATAAATGTAACATTTTAAGCCAACAGATTACCAAGTAAATGCTTAAGTAAATGTAAAAGAATAGCAAGAACAAACTATAATTTTCTCAATTTAATGATGCATAAAGCAAGCAAAAAAGGAGAGAGAAGCAGATGTAAAAAGGCAACTTTATTAATAATCATAATAGGGAACCTAGGGATACTGTCTAAAATTAGTATGTGGAGATGAAAAGTGAAAAAACAAAAGTGTTAGTCACTCAGGTGCATCCAACTCTTTGTGACCTCATGGACTGTAGCCTGCCAGGCTCTTCTCTCCATGGAATTCTCCAGGCAGGAATACTGGAATGGGTAGCCACTCCCTTCTCCAGGGGATCTTCCCGACCCAGGTACTGAACCAAGGCCTCCTGCATTACTGGCAGATTCTTTAACATCTGAGCCATCAGGGAAGCCCTATGTGGACCTATATACATATATTTAATATATTTATATAAGTAACCATGTTCAATTCAGTCACTCAGTCATGTCTGACTCTTTGTGACCCCATGGACTGCAGCACACCAGGCTTCCCTGTCCATCATCAACTCCCACACCTGGCTCAAACTCATGTCCATTGAGTTGTTGATCATCCAACCATCTCACCCTCTGTTGTCCCCTTCTGCTCCTGCTTTCAATCTTTCCCAGGATCAAGGTCTTTTCAAATGAGTCCATTGTTCACATCAAGTGTCCAAAGTATTGGAGTTTCAGCTTCAGCATCAGTCCTACCGTTGAATGTTCAGGACTGATTTACTTTAGGATTGACTGGCTTCATCTCCTGGCAGTCCAAGGGACTCTCAAGAGTCTTCTCCAACACAAAAGCTCAAAAGCATCAATTCTTTGGTGCTCGCTTTCTTAATAGTCCAACTCTCGCATCCATACATGACTACTGGAAAAACCATAGCTTTGACTAGAGGGAACTTTGTTGACATAGGTAACCATGAGAACAGAAATATAAGTAATCCTAAATTTAGAAGTACAAGGAGTAAAGGGCCCACAAAGTTCAGCTGTGTTTATTTATATACATTATTTTAAGTTTGCTTTCTGTATGCATATACAATATTTATAAAATAATATGACAGAATTTAGAGAAAAATTTTAAGTCATATAATATAATTTGGCTGAACATATCAAATGAAACAAAGTAGCTTTCCCATTAACTTACAAAATAAAATTTAACTATATGCTGAATATGGGACACATCTAAAACAAAATAATGTGCATAAAAATATGGACAAACATATTGCTATAGCCACGCGTTCCGGGAAACAAGCTCACTCAGAAGGACGATGCAGATAGTGAAGTGCAGTTTATTACACCGGTGGGCCCAAGGCAGAGTCTCCTCTTAGCCAAGGACCCCGACCAGCATTTGTGAAAATCTTTTATACCCCATGTGTACGTGTCTGAACCCACCACCCCAATTTCCTTGTGACTTACATAAACAAAGGAAAGGTAAATACAATCACAGTAACCCCATCATTCATGTGTTAGGTGTTCAGACAGTCAATAATCAATAATCAATGTAGCCTGAGGTTACATTCCAAGCAGTAATCAATAAGCCCGAGGTTACAGAAAAAATTATGACCTGTCCGGAGGTAGAGGGATCAGTGTATGTTTTCTCTTAGGTGATGAGTAACCTGGATACAATCTTCAAGATTCCCCTGTCCAGAGGGGGTCTTATCCTTCTATTGTCGTTTCCGCAGGCACTAAGCACAGAGTTGAGTCCATTAGAGAGGTGGCGGAGCGATCGGCACGGACAGGCCTAAGATGGGAGTCCAGGCCCTATGAATTCCTTCTTCAATATATCTGGTAAGTGTGAATTAAAAGTAAAGAGAGGCCTCATCAGTTCTCATCAGTGCTCAGTGATGCTGAAGTACTGAGATAAAGATAAAACTGAAAAGAAATAATAGAAACCATTCTGTCCTAAATTCCACGATTATTTCTATAGTATATATTAAAATACAAAGTAAAATCAATACTCATATCAGAATTTTAAAATAAACTTTCTAAAGTTAAAAAAGGAAAGAGAGGGCATTTATATTGACATTATTTAAGGTAGAATTGGACACACAGTAAATATTTTAAAAGTTGAAAAAGGACATTTTATATTGATGAGGTCTCTAATTAATCATGAAGATATACGTTTTAAAAAATATAAAGCAAATACCAGCAGTTAGTTGACAAGGCAGAAACTGCAGGACATGGACACTTCAGAAGATATACTCTAAAACCACTCATCACTGAAAGGAACTCAGGTTCCTTGAGACACTAGTTGATTCTAGGTCTAGGAACATATAATGGTTGAGACAAGCCTGTGATATCTTCAAAGATGAGAAAACACATCTTCAAAAATTCACAGTTGTGTCAAATGGACACAGCAGTCCCTTAATGAAACCCTCCCTCTCACTGAAGGACATTTGGAAAAATTAGGGGTTAAAATAAAAATAATACTAATGGATCAACACACATAGAATATTGGGTTAAGATTAGTGACTATATGATACTCTAAAGAAAAAAAAAAGAAGGAAAATGTTTTGTTACTATTTAAGGTGCTCATTAAAAGAACCCCTTAATTTGGGGGGGGGGAAGTAATTAAAAAAACATTAAGCACTTATCAAGCTTTTCCAGTAGAAAATCTTTTGCAATGTGACTAGATTTTTATGTCAAAGAAGCATCAAAACAAACTTCCTATTGTGCTTTTATGGGTCATAAAATGCATAATGATTCCACACCCTCAGGGTATTTGGATCAAAGATCATAAAGTAATAAATTCTAGTTTAAGTAGTAAACTTGGCAAAACTCATTTAGCAGTTCATTCCCACACTCAGAGATTTCCTGCTTTTATCAATTTTCCTTTCTTCTGCAATTTTGTGTTAGCTATTATCCTTTTTTCCTCTGAGGGGAAAAAAATTACAAAATCCTGGCTTGTCACAGATACCCAAGAGCTAACACCTTAGCCAATTAGCTGGCTTATTATTCTATCTTATTGCTAAAGATAAAATGTTAGCAGGAAAGTTCAGCATGAACATTTAAAATATAAATAAATTTGGGAAGTTGAGAAATACTCTATTAGGATGCAAATGACAAGAGAAACTGCACTGATACTTCTAGTATAAAATTATTTTATTTTCACTAATATGAAAAAAACAGTCAAGACTATAATATAGTAATTAATAAATTACTAATTAATAATTACTTTAAAGTATTATGAATTCTCTTTTCACTCAAGTCAATCATTAATATTTTTCCCAAATCACTGAACTATTAGATAAATTGCTCCATTTTTAGATTTTTATTGAAGTATAGTTGATTTACAATGTTGTATTAGTTTCAGGTGTAAAGCAAAATGCTTCAATTATGCAGTAGAAAATATATGGCAACCCACTCCAGTATTTTTGCCTAGTAAATCCCAAGTACAGAGGAGCCTGGAAGGTGAGAACTCATGGGGTCACAAAAGTACATATGTATAACAGAATTATATATATATATATATATATATATATATAAGATATATAAAAGAATATATATTTATATATAACAAAATATATATTTTGTACATTATTTTCCATTATAGGTTATTACAAGATATTGAGTATAGTTCCCTTTGGGATTAAATAATTCACACTACTATATATACAGTAGATAATCTACAAGGACCTACTAAGTAGCTCTATTTTTAAAAGCAGTACACAATGGCTTGAAATCTTTCCCATGTAAAGTCTGACTGAAATAGATTTCAGGTGAAGAAAGTGTATTAGAACAATGTCTCCCACATGCTTCACTGTAACCATCAGCTAGTAGAATCAGTTTAATGAGAACACTTAGCCATATTAAAAATAGTGAATATCAACCTGGTGAAAATAAGAAAGGCAAATCAATAGTGACAAAAGTTAAGTCAATCACTGTGTTTCCAATAACTGATTTAGGACCAAGACAAAGCGCAGAAGAGATTAATGAACCTGAAATCAGCACAGAATAGAGTTAGGACTTGGAAAAACAATGTTGCAATTAACACACAAGCTGGGAACATCAACTGAGATTCCTAAATACAATATGAAAAGGTCATCAAGAGAAGACTACAAGAATGGGGATAAATCACAACCTTCAAAATACTAATGGCCTTCCATCAGTTGACAAGTGGCCTACTCAGGCAAAAACTCTTGTCTTTTCAAACAAAGTTTCTGTAAAATACAAATCTCCCTAAAAAAAAAAAGACATTTGAGTCAGAATTAGGTTGTCTCCCATTAGGTCTCATAATATGACTGATTGTCAGTTGCCAAATTGAATCTGCAAAGGGATATGAAAGTTGATCGTGTCGGATATCAAACCACTATTTCTGTAATATTCACATGAGTCTTTAGTGACAAACGCCACCCTTGACAAAACTGATATAAGCAGGATTTATGCTCCATCTGATGACACAAGTTCTAACTATCTTCTTTCGATTTCCCTAACCCAACAACTGCTTCTCTCATCCTGAATATTTCACATATATCTATATATACCATATTGTTTGATTAGTCAAAGTTTTCTCTATTATAAGGGATAAAAGCAAGCTTGAACTAGCTTAGGCCAAAAAGGAAATAAGACCATATTGAAGAATGGTCTAGGTTGAAGTAAGGAATCTGGGATAATTGGATATAAGGGTATTAATCCCATCAGGACTGGTCTGTTTCCTATAGTCTTGACTTCTTTCTATAAATCTACTTCCTTCTTGCATCCATTTTGTTCTTTTTTTTTCAACTGGGAGGTTAGAAATGTCTGGGTTCCCACATGCTTAACCTCATCACCAGTATGAAAGAGCTGTAAGGAAGAAAACTTTTTCTTTCCTCCCTTCTAGATTTTTTGGCTGGCCTAATTATTAAATTGACACAGCGCAGATTAACAACATAAAATTTAAAAATTCATTGCGTACATATGAGAATGTCAAAGACGTGTGCTCTCTGGCAGTTAGGAAATTGAGGCTTGTATATCATGCTGAGCTTAGGAGAAGAGAGTAGGGATCTGGGACGTCAAAGGGGAGGAAAATAATTCTAGGAAGATGGGAAGAGCAAATGGTTGGTAAACAAATGTTTGCCATCCCCTCTAGTTAGGTCTTTATGATGTTAAAAAAAAAAATATCATCTTTTAATAATTCTCCTCCTGATAAAGGCTCCCTATCTAAAGTATTTTAGGTAGTTAGGCGGTAAAAATTTTTTTCTTGAGTCTGTTGGGCCTTGATTGTCTTCAGTTTCATGTAAGCCACATGACAAACAGACGCATTTTGGGGTGCCCTGTCCTGAATCCCATTAGAACATCTCTTCTCATCACTCTTTCCAGGGAGTGTGTAATTTCTTTGGTTCTGTCTCGCTGCAGCAAAAATTTGAAGTGACGGATGGATCAGTGTTACAGCTCCGTGTTACAGCTTAGTTTTATTTGGCAAGCAAAGGAGAATACATCCTCGAGCCGTGAGGGTGACCGTCCCAAAAGACATGAAGAGAGAAGTCCCCTGGCTGGATTTTGGCTCCTCTCTCTGAGTCTGCCCTATGTAAACTGGGCTAGCCAGGAAGGCTGTTTGTTTTACCTGAGGTTCTCATTCGGGTCCTCGGGTCCTCGGACCTTCCTTTGTTCATTTTTGCAGGCTTCTCCCTTCTATGTCTTTTAGCCACCACCATTCTGGACTCCTTTTTCCTATTCTAACTACCTAACAACTCCAGCAAGATATCCCAGAGAAAAATTTTGATTTGAATTACCTCTGTGTGAAGGAATGACTTAGCGACAATTTACAAAAGAGAACTTGGTTTACGAGACATGTCAAGGTGTCAGACTTAAAAAGACTGAATAATGAAATAGAAAACACAGGATATTTAAAGAGAAAATGCAATATTACCAATTACTATATTCAGATATGAAAAAGTTTTTTTTTTTTATGGTTGTCATATTTATAATTGGAGAAGGAAATGGCAACCCACTCCAGTATTCTTGCCTGGAAAATTCCATGGACTGAGGATCCTGGTAGGCTACAGTCCATGGGATCGCAAACAGTCAGACACGACTGAGCGACTTCACTTTCGCTTTCACTTATTTATAATTGCATCATCTTTGAAAGAGTCAAGGATAAAGTTGTTTTCCTTAGAGAATCAATAACTTATAGGAAAATCTCAGGAATTGACAGTTTGGGCACTAAGACAAAAACCTTGCTACTTTTGATTTATCTCAGGGTGCAAAATGCTCACCAACTCACTTCCCATCAAAGAACACGCTGTTCACACATTGCTAATATTGGCAGGAAAATGTGTTGATTTTGTTACCGTAGTTCCTAATTATCAAGAGGTTGTTCCTAAAACATGCTTATTCCGTAAGTTTGTTTTGTGATTTTATAAAGCAATTATCATTTATTTTATGCTTTATTTGACCAATTTCATTTGCATAGATGTAACAAGAGGTGTTGATTAATTCACAGAAATGTCCTTACTTTAACATAACTAGAGCCATATATTAAATAACAAAAAATAAACTGAGTAAATTTTCGTGATAAAATTGTATTTATTAAACAATCATGAATCAGGCAACATCCCACATAGCAACAGAAGGGAGCTCAGCTCTGTTACAGAGCTACAGAAAATGTAAGTTTTCAAAGGTAAAATTGGAGAGAAAAAAGGAAATTATTAACGGGGAATGCATTGTTTTAGGCCAGGAGCCCCAGGGGGAATGAAAAGGGTCTATTAGAAGATTTCCTCCCAGTGCTGACCAGGAAATTCCAGGTTGGCTGGTTAAAGGTCACATTCCTGGGAGTGGGATTTGAAACTGCAGTTAGATTAGCTATTAAGTCTTGGTTTGCTGACCTGGGGTTTAGCACAAGTTATTCTATTTTGGACCTGCTGTCTTTCTTTTTCTAACACATAAATTATTATTACTTGAAGTCATTGCCTGTACAGAGGCCTCATAGTTTCCCTAAGTTTATAACTCCATTGTAACTTCAAAAATATATTCTTTTTTGCTGCTATTAGTTCATTTATCAAGGACAGGAGCAAAGAATCATTCTACTTACCTCAGCTGGGCTATACTGTAGTATTTGCAATCTTAACAGATTAAGGAACTCTAGATTAGTTTATAGATAGATTTCTTTCCAACATATCACAAGCTGTTCTTTTATGGTGCTAGACTTGTCACTGTGGATTAATATGGGGAAGAACTTAATGCTTTGCAATAGTTTGTCAGCATTCAGACTCATGTTTCTTGATCTATTTTTTTGTTTCCCAGAACATTCTTATTTTCCTTTGAGTAAGGACATATAAAATATATCCACATATAAACCTTCATATTTCTCAGAAGGCTGTGAAACTCTGGACAAATAAAAGTTATTTTATGTTTTCTCGTTTCTGAATAGATTGAGACCCATTTTATAGTTATACAAATCAATGAAAATTTATTGAATATTTTCACTCCTCTCCACACCATGTGAAAAAGAAAATTATCTTTTCTAAGTACACTTCGATTGTGCACAAATATTTGTAATTAGCTCATCTTCAAAGATTCCAGAGAGAGAGAGTCAGAGACAAGATAAAAACTAGAGCATGAATCTTAGTGAGAAAGCTGGCCACATAAACAATTGAATGTCTTAGTTTGCTTTCTTTTTCAAGTCAAACTTGCCTCTATTTCTCTGTTTGTTCTTATTTTCTCTCCTAACTTTTCCAATATCCTTCCTCTTTTATTGAAGTTCTTGACTTTCTCATTTTTGGAGTCAATCTGTGTTGGAATCACATATGCAGTCTGTGTCCTGGCCATATTACTGTCTCTGAAATTAAGATGTTGGCTTTTTACCAATGTGAAAAATAATCATTTACCTTGATAATAATATGTAAGAAAAAAGTTGGAAAAACATAATACCAGAGAGGGAAAAATCTTCAAAATTTTGATATTTTAACTCTCCCTAAAACAATATACTATTAAAAATGAGAATGTGAATATAAACAGTGGTTGTGTAAACAGTTTTCATAATTGCATAAGATTGTTTCTCTGCCTGCATTTGCAAGCTTCTATTCATAATGGATTGTTTTTAATAGATCTGAATTTTATTCTGTGAGCTAAAATAAGTTAAATGTATTAAATATAAGTGTAAGAACTCATCTTAAAAAATCATTTTAGACCAGTATCACATTTGGAAATGAATCACTCAAATATTTTTTTTCATTCTAGTTTACTTAGTTTTACTGATTGCTTTAAGATTAAATTTACTAGTTGACATTCTCTCATTAGGAATCCAAAACCTAACACTTTTCAAACTTCCTAGATCACAATTTTACAGAGACTCTTCTTATAATTTTCTAGAATTATTAATCAAGTGTTCAATTTCTATTTTCTAAATAATGAAAGTAAGAATATATATGAATGTATGTGTGTGTTTATATATACACACAAACTGTATGCATAGTTATAGCACATATTTCATCCCTAAAGTGTAAATATATTCTTTTAAGTTTTGCATGTTTTTTAATTAGCCTTCATAAAGTGTTTTCATTTTGTTTTCCACCTTATGTATTCACTATTTCATGGAAATGAACTTGCATATATATATATACCAAGTCCATTGTATTATTTTCTTATTTTTATTGAAATATAGTTGAATTACTGCTGTATAACAAAAAAGTGACTCAATTATACATCCAGTTCAGTTCAGTCGCTCAGTCATGTCTGACTCTTTGCGACCCCACGAATTGCAGCACGCCAGGCCTCTCTGTCCATCACCAACTCCCGGAGTCTACCCAAACCCATGTCCATCGAGTCAGTGATGCCATCCAACCATCTCATCCTCTGTCGTCCATTTCTCCTCCTGCCCCCAATCCTACCCAGCATCAGGGTCTTTTCCAATGAGTCAACTCTTCGCTTGAGGTGGCCAAAGCATTGAAGTTTCAGCTTCAACATCAGTCCTTCCAATGAACACCCAGGATTGATCTCCTTTAGGATAGATTGATTATGTGTATATATATATAAATATATATATATATGTATATGTATGTATGTATATGCACACACACACATTCTTTTTCATGTTCTTTTCTGTTATGGCTTATGGAAGCATGTTGAATATACTTCCCTGTTCTATTCAGTAGGACCTTGTTGTTTATCCATTTTGTATATACCAGTTTGCATCTGCTAGTTCCAAAATCCCAAACTAGCCTTCTACCAGCTTCCTCCCCCTTGGCAACTACCAATCTATCTTCTATGTCCCTGATTCTATTTCTGTTAATTCTTCTATGTCCCTGATTCTATTTCTGTTAAACAGATAGGTTCATTTGCATCACATTTTATATTTCACATATAAATTATATCATATAGTATTTCTCTTTCTTTGTCTGGCTTACTTCACTTTATTTAGTATGATAATCTCTAGTTGCATCTATGTTGTTGCAAATGGCATTATTTCTGTCTTTTTATGGCTGAGTAGTATTCCATTGTATGTACATACCACATTTTCTTTGTCCATTCATCTGCTGATGGGCATTTACATTGTTTCTCTGTGTTGGTTATTGTGAATATCTCTGCTGTGAACATAGGGGTGCACATATCTTTGAATTATATTTTTTCTGAATATATGCCCAGGAGTAGGATCATATGGTAATTCTATTTTCAGTTTTCTGAAGAACCTCCATACTATCTTCCACAGTCACTGCACCAACTTACATTCCTACCAACAGTGTAGAAGTGTCTGCCTTTTCTCCACACCCTCTGCAGCATTTGTTATCTGTAGACTTTTTAACAATGGCCATCCTGTAAATCTATTGTTTTCTCATTCATTAATAATTTTATTATAAATTAGTCTCATATTTCCTGTGAGTTTGTTTTATTTTCAAGCATCTTGAGTAGTACTTTCTTTTTATTCACTCTCATAATAAATTAAAGGAAGTATATCTTCTGTTGGGGAAATGTTTGCTAAATTCTATAAACTTTAATGTGATGTATTCTCATTGACATTTATTTCTGAATACTTTAGAGTTAAAATTCTACTATTTTTCCTTCCTTGATAATGATTGTGGTTGTTTCACAATTTCCTAGAATGTTAATCCTGCCAGGGAAGGATTTATCCCATTTGTTCTTAAGTTCACAATTTAACACATTTCATCAGAAAACAATTAAAAACAATTTAAAATACTTGTAGAGATTGTAAGTTGAAACTAACCTACACTCTTTTATATACATTGTATATAAAAATATTTTACATGTGGAATCTAAAATAGTTGAAGTCCTAGATACAGAGAGTAGAATGGAGGTTACCAAAGCTAAGGTCTCAGGAAATGGGGGAATGTTGGTTAAAGGATACAAGATTAATAAGTTCTGGAGATCTAATAAAGAATGTTGTTGAGAAGGAAAAATAATTTTTGGTCTGCTCCTCTACATGCTTGGCTAAGATATCTCTGTAATAAAAGGGAACAACAAGAGAAAAACATAATTTAATTTTGTACCTGTGGAAACCCCAAAGATGCCAAGCTCTCTGACAGTCAGACTATTAAGATTTATACACCATCCTGAGTAAAGGAGAAGGGGTAGGAGTCTGGAACTTCAAAGGGGACTAAAACAATTCACAGGAAGATGGGAAGAACAAATGAACATAATTAAACTACCTAAAATTTTTGCTGATATAATCAGATTTTTTTTGTCCAAATTATTCTTACATATTAATGTATTTTCTTTCAGCATTTTGAAGTAACATTTGCATGCTTTTGTAGTCATGTTAACGATTATTATTGAGAAAATTTTATTATTTTTACCATCTCTACTTTTTTTTTAAAATTATATTCATTTATTTAATTATTTTTTGGCTGCATTGGATCTCTTTTGCTCTGCACGGAGTTTCTCTAGTTGTGGTGAGTGGCATCTACTCTCTAGTCGCAGTGCACAGGCTTCTCACTGCAGTGACTTCTCTTGTTGCAGAGCACTGGCTCTAACATGCATGGGCTTCAATAGCTACGGCACATGGGCTCAGTCACTGTGGCTCATGGTCTCTAGAGCACACATTCAGTAGTTGTGGTACACCAGCTTTGTTGCCTCACAGCATGTGGAATCTTCCTGGACTAGGGAATTTAACCCATGTCGCCTACATTGGCAGGCAGATTCTTAACCAATAGACCACCAGGGAAGTCCATATCTACTTGTTTTATAGTTCTTTTATTTTGATTATTTCCTCGATTTGAAGCATTTCCTTGGAGTCATTTATTGTTTGATCAAAATCTCTCCCCTTTACATTTTGTAGTTGTTAATCCATTGCCTATTCCATTTTATATGTCCCTTCCCCAGTGGTGATAATTTTAGGATTTGTTTGATACAATATACTTAAATATCAAAAATTTCATCAGTATGTATCTTTGTTGTGATAATATTATGTGTTAATATATGTGATATTTAGAATAATATTCTAATTATTAAGTTAATCATAGGAAGTTCAAATTTACTTCAGATCAAGAAAATTGTATCCTATCATTTCAGTTTGGTAGATACTAAAACATTCTCAGTGATAGTTCAGTTGCTCTATTCATAGACTAGGCCCATACTATGTCTCACAGGGATCCAGGCCCAGCTTGATGCCCACTCCACTCTTATGCATCATGATTTTCTCATTCACTTCTTATACCAGAGTTTCTGGTAGGAGACTCGTCCCTCTGTACTTTCCAAAGGATGCTTGGGGCTGCTATGTGGAGCAAGAGGAGGCATCTCCCTACTTTGACAAATGTCTTCCTGAATGTTCTGATTATTACCCTGGAGAAATTGTGTTCTGAAAAATATGATGGAATACTAAGTCTTCTGGAACATTGGAGTTTCCCTCAGGGGGTAACCAATTAATTCCTTGGTATTAGGCCTTGACAAGGATACCTGTGGATATTCCATTTGACATGTTCCGTGCTGCCAAATTTGTTATGAGATGGCTTTGAAAGCATGCAAACATGGCATTGAACTTCCAGCTCTATTCTAGCCCCTCAGCGCTTACCTCAGCAAAACTTCACAACTTAAATAAAAGCTCTTTGTGGTACTTAGGGAAACTCTAGTAGTAGGAAAACGAAAGAATACTGAGAATTCAGATGATGTTGATCCCTTGTTTACTTTGAAAGCACTTAAAGATGAAATTCTGTCTGTCTGCAAACAGTTTATTGAAAATTGAGAATTGGTGCTCTTCATTATACTCTTGGAGAACAACAAAGCTGAAATCGGAGAACAACATAGCTGCAGTCAGAGAACTCTCTTCCAAGCTAATGACTAAAGATGAGGTGAAATATATCAGCAATTTGCTTCACAGCAAAAAAGTGGAAATCAATTGTTTTGCTGCAGGACTCATAGACCATCTGACATCTAATTAACAGCTTTGAATATCCCATGATCTTCATAGAAGTGCTCTTCTCTAGGATTTGTGTAGAAACATCCAGAAATGGCCAAGTTTCAGGTGTAATATGAAAACATTTGTGACCTACAGATGCTTCAAGGCATTTTCACACTTCTTGGCACTGATGCTGAAAACTCAGCCTCTGTACACCATGCTGAATTGAATCTCGGAAACAGTATTTGTGGTGGAAAAAGAGTCACTGCAGATGGTGACTGCACCCATGAAATCAGAAGATGATTGCTTCTTGGCAGGAAAGCTGTGGAAAACTTAGACAGTGTGTTAAAAAGCAGAGACGTTACTCTGCCGACAAAGGTCTTCCCAGTGGTCATGTATGGTTGTGAGTTCTGGGCCATAAAGAAGGCAGAATGCCAGAGGATTGATCCCTTCAAACTGTGGTGCTAGAGAAGACTCTGGAAAGTCCCTTGGGCAGCAAGGAGATGAAACCAGTCAATCTTAAGGGAAATCTACCCTGAATACTGATGCTGAAGCTGAAGCTCCAGTATTTTGGCTACCTAATGCAAAGAACTGACTCACTGGAAAAGTCCCTGATGCTGGGAAAGCTTGAGGGGAGAAGGAGAAGAGGGCATCAGAGGATGAGATGGCTAGATAGCATCACTGATGCAACAGAAATGAACTTGGGCAAACTCTGGGAGATGGTGAGGGACAGGGAAGCCTGGAGTGCTGCAGTCCATGGGGTCACAAAGAGTCAGACCTGACTGGGTGACTGAACAACAACACAAAGAATGGCTTTATTGCTTTGCTGGCAAAGAGGGACACAGTGGGCTCATGCCCTCAAAACTGTGTGCCCCAACCCAGGAATATGGTGAAGAATTTTATAGCAATGATTCAAGGGCCAGCTTGCTGATAAGGACCAGGGTGTGTGTGGGGCTTTCATCCCTTTAATCTGATCTCCTGATGAGTTTCTGTGGTTCTCCAGGTTTTCAAACTGTGACCGTCTCTCTGGAATGAAGAATGCTTCATGAAGTAGTCAACACCTTTCCTTTCGTGGGAGTTTTAGCTCTGTAGAAGAACTCAAAGATATTGTTATGTGTACTTTTTGAGGCAGAACCAGGATCCTGTCCCAAGGCTGCACTACTATTTCTTGACTGCTCCTCTCTTGTCTCTTTCTTGCCTCCTCTCTCTTCCCTGATTAGTAACTGTTTGAACCTGCCTTTGGGAACTCAGGGACGGTCATGGTCATGAAGACTAAAGCCTAGTCCTAAGAAATGGGGGGCGGGGCACATAAGGGCTTCTGTTCCCAGAAACTCCACAGAGTCTTGCTTGGTTTCAGTACTACTCTGGTCACCATGGGCTATGTTATCTTGTCTGCAGTAAAAACCTCAGAAAATATTGCAGCTATTGCATGGATTGCTCACCAGGCTCCTCTGCCCATGGGGATTCTTCAGGCAAGAATACTGGGGTAGGTTGCCATTTCCTCCTCCAGGGGATCTTCCAACCCCAGGGATTGAACCTGGGTCTCCTGCATTGCAGGCAGATTCTTTACCACATGAGCCACCAGGGAAGTCCCAGATGTTGGGATACATTAGAATAAATATCCCTGCCCTTGGGGAGATAACCTTTTAGTTTACTTTCAAATTAATGTGTAGCTGTAAAAATCAGAGATTTGTTTTTATAACGACAAGTAAAAGGCTATAGAAAAAATTCCAAAGGCCTGGGTTAAAGGCAGGAAGTAGGACACAGATAATTTCCAAATTCCAAAGTATAGAGCTTAAGGTAATCACAAAAACAAAATGTTTGGACTTCATTCAAATAGACTAATGGAAATGGGGAGAGGGGAGGAGAAGGCGAGATGTATGGAAAGAGTAGCATGGAAACTTATATAACCATATGTAAAATAGATAGCTAATGGGAATTTGCTCTTTCACTCAGGAAAACCAAACAGGGGCTCTGTATCAACCTAGAGGGGTGGGATGGGAAGGGAGATAGGAGGGAGTTTCAAAGGGGGGGATATATGTATAACTTTGGCTGATTCCTGATGAGGTTTGAAAGAAAACAGCAAAATTCTGTAAAGCAATTATCCTTCAATAAAAAAATAAATAAATTTTTTAAAAAAATGGAACAATATTAGTTCAGTTGCTCAGTTGTGTCCGACTCTTTGTGACCCCATGAACCACAGCACGCCAGGCCTCCCTGTCCATCACCAACTGCCTGAGTTCACCCAAAGCCATGTCCATTGAGTCAGTGATGCCATCCAGCGATCTCATCCTCTGTCATCCCTTTCTCCTCCTGCCCTCAATCTTTCCCAGCATCAGGGTCTTTTCCAATGAGTCAGCTCTTCTCATCAGGTGGCCAAAGTATTGGAGTTTCAGCTTCAACATCAGTCCTTCCAATGAACACCCAGGACTGATTTCCTTTAGGATGGACTGGTTGAATCTCCTTGCAGTCCAAGGGACTCTCAAAAGTCTTCTGCAGCACCACAGTTCAAAAGCATCAATTCTTTGGCACTCAGCTTTCTTTATAGTCCAATTCTCACATCCATACATGACCACTGGAAAAACCATAGCCTTGACTAGATGGACCTTTGTTGGCAAAGTAATGTCTCTGCTTTTTAATATGCTGTCTAGGTTGGTCATAACTTTCCTTCCAAGAAGTAAGCGTCTTTTAATTTCATGGCTGCAGTCACCATCTGGAGTGATTTTGGAGCCCAGAAAAATAAAGTCAGCCACTGTTTCCACTGTTTCCCCATCTATCTGCCAACCAGAAGAAAGGGGTTCAGAATTTGAGAATAACAGAACTTGAAGCAATTCCCTGAATCTTTGCCAAGTAGCCATAGGTAATTTTTATTGGAGAACTTAAATTAACTTTTGTATGGAAAGGGAGCTCTTAAAGAAGCAATTCTAACTTGATCAACCTACTAAGACTATGCTTCTGTTAATTGTATAGCAATATATTTCCCAGGATGCTTGGCAGGAGACCCTAAGACAATGCTGTGTAATCATAGCTTTTTAGAAAATGTATCTTCTCACTGAGTTCAACACTTGTCCATATAATTTTTCTGTACTGACTAACTGAAAGGGATCACTAGGAATGAATCTTACTGGCCCTCATATAAGAGTGTCAATATTGTGAAAACTGAGGCAAACACGGGAATACTCCCCAGGGTACAGGGATTTCCAGTGTTATCTCTTGAATTTCTCTCATAGTGTTTTTGTTACTGAACCAAACTTAGGTCCACTTGCCCGCTGGCAATAAAGCCAGTCTACTGACACTGGTTGTGATGAAGGAAAGAGCAGCGTTTACTGTAAGGAGACAGATAAGCAGTCTGGAGCAGTTAATGCTCAAAACCTCAATTCCTCGAGTGGGTTACAGGAAAAGTGTTTTAAAGCAAGGTAAGGGAGTAGCCACAGGATGTGTGATCAGCTGGTACACAGTTCTCTAATTGGTTGATGGTGAAGTAACAGGGAGGTGTCACAGGGGTTAACTAACTTACCAGTCCTTAGGCTCTAGTAGGTTGGGTGCTATGTATGTATTCATGGTCATCAAGTCATTAACTTCCAGGTGGCAGAAATTTTAGCACCTGTAAAGCAACTTAGGAAATGTGTATTAGATACTGTTATTTACCTACTGCAGAAAAGAACTAAAGATTCTGTGACAGCTATATGGCTGATATATTGTTTAAATTGTTGCCAGTTCTCTCCCTACAGCTGATTTTGTAACTACATGTTCATATCCTTTCAATCATTAATTCTTGAGTCAGGCTTTTGTGACTCAGGGGAGGCCTGGGAGAATACAGCTGTTCCACTAACAAGAGACCAGCAGAAGATGTCAGGAGAAGAATGGCTCCATAAGGTCCTGCTTAGTTACATTTTGTTTATCTTTCTTTTCTGTTTTGAAGGGGGACAGAAAATCTTTAAAACCCCTGGATTTCATTTAAGCATCAAAAAATGGCAAGCAGGAGTTGGAAAGGCTTCTGGAAGTTTGGTACAATTGAATTCTAAATTCATCTTTACTGTTGGTTTAACAGAAAGCATGCAGGAGAGCAGGAATCTGGAGGGTGGTGCAAAAGGATCCAGGGATTTACATTATCGAGAATGTCCTGCAATCTATAGAATCTGTAATCAAAAAAGGCACAGGTAATATACAGGACCCAGGCACTGAGACTTAAGTATTTCAGTGGCTGTGTGTGCTGTGCTCAGACATTAAGTTGTGTCTGACTCTCTGCCCACCAGGCTCCTCTGTCCATAGGATTTTCCAGGCAGAATACTGGAGTGGGTTGCCATTTTCTCCTCCAGAGGATCTTCCTGATGTAGGGACTAAACCTTAGTCTCTTTCACTGGCAGCTTATTCTTTACCACTGAGCAACCTGGGAATACCTAAGTATTATAGCACTGTTCTGAAATGCAATAAAAACTTAGGGGCACAATGAGTCCCTAGATTTGGGGATTGCTTTGAGTGTATAGTGGAACTATTCCCAGAGTTGCTGAACTGCAATGGATATTACTTCTCTCAATCTCAAAGGCTAGATAGAAATTTTGGCATAGATTACCATAAGATTGGGTTAGATAGCTGCAGTATCCAAACCAAGAGAGAAAACACAGAAATAGAAAAGCATATTAAAATAAGGAACCGAAGATTGGGAGCCATGAGAGATTCCCATAGCTCTTGGGTTAAACAGCTACATTGTCAAGAACATTAAGACAGCTTAGGTAATATGGTCTTTAGATGATGAGAGCCATAAAAATACTTTTATTATTGTTTATAAATTCCTATCTCATTATATGTATGTAACTATTTTTTTTGATTTTTCAAGTTATATAAGTGCAAATATTCTTTGAAATAATCTAATACTAAATGTGTATTATTTATAAAGTTTAAAGTCAGAATTAAATTGGTTAACTTCCTTGGTTGTATTACTTTGAAATGTTTATGGCAAAAATGAAATAAATTGAGATTAAAATATGCCAAAGAATGCTCAAACTACTGCACAGTTGCACTCTTCTCACACGCTAATAAAGTAATGCTCAAAATTCTCCAAGACAGGCTTCAACAGTACATGAACCATGAACTTCTAGATGTTCAAGCTGGTTTTCGAAAAGGCAGAGGAACCAGAGATCAAATTGTCAACATCCACTGGATCATCGAAAAAGTGAGAAAGTTCCAGAAAAACATCTGCTTTATTGACTACACTAAACCCTTTGACTGTATGGATCACCACAAACTGTGGAAAATTCTTAAAGAGATGGGGATACCAGACCACCTGACCTGCCTTTTGAGAAATCTATATGCAGGTCAAGAAGCAGCAGTTAGAACTGGACATGGAACAACAGACTGTTTCCAAAAAGGAAAAGGAATACGTCAAGTCTATATACTGTCACCTTGCTTATTTAACTTATATGCAGAGTATATCATGAGAAATGCTAGGCTGCAATAAGCACAAGCTGGAATCAAGATTGCCGGGAGAAATATCAATAACCTCAGATATGCAGATGACACCACCCTTATGGCAGAAAGTGAAGAGGAACTAAAAAGCCTCTTGATGAAAGTGAGAGAGGAGAGTGAAAAAGTTGGCTTAAAGCTCAACATTCAGAAAACTAAGATCATGGCATCTGGTCCCATCACTTCAAGGGAAATGGATGGGGAAACAGTGCAAACAGTGTCAGACTTTATTTTTGGGGGCTCCAAAATCACTGCAGATGGTGATTGCAGCCATGAAATTAAAAGAAGATTACTCCTTGGAAGGAAGGTTATGACTAACCTAGATAACATATTGAAAAGCAGAGACACTACTTTGCCAACAAAGGTCTGTCTAGTCAAGGCTGTGGTTTTTCCAGTAGTCATGTATGGATGTGAGAGTTGGACTGTGAAGAAAGCTGAGCGCCGAAGAATTGATGTTTTTGAAGTGTGGTGTTGGAGAAGACTCTTGAGAGTCCCTTGGACTGCAAGGAGATCCAACTAGTCCATCCTAAGGGAAATCAGTCCTGAGTATTCATTGGAAAAACTGATGCTGAAGCTGAAACTCCAATACTTTGGCCACCTGATGCAAAGAACTGACTCATTGGAAAAGGCCCAGAGACTGGGAAAGATTGAAGGAGGGAGAAGAAGGGGACAACAGAGGATGAGATGGTTGGATGGCGTCACCGACTCAATGGACATGGATTTGGGTATACTCTGGGATTGATGATGGACAGGGAAGCCTGGCGTTCTGCGGTTCCTGGAGTTGCAAAGTGTTGGACACGACAGAGTGACTGACCTGAACTGAACTGAAAATATAAACACTTAGTCTATTTTATACTTGTTTTATGAATTAAAGAAAAAATAATTTCTAAGAATTAGCATTGATGTTTTGAATTTTTGTAATGTGATATCAGTAATTTGAATAATGAAAAGTTTAAAGTGCTGGCTCATTGATTTAAAAGAATGTATGGCAGAATTTGAAATAAGCAAGGAAGCAGCTATTCCTATAGCTTCTATTATCTTCTACTCAGTAAGTACTCCCAAATGTCCTCCCCCTGTATTCTCTCTTCTGTATTTCAGATTCTCTTAGGATTAAAAATTTGCCATCTGCTTTGGGGATTCTCATTGACATAGGTATCTGAAATCCAGTGTCTTCTCAACTGCACTCAAACATTTCTGTTTCTTTGTGAGCATCAAGAATGGTGGTTTTGTTCTTTAAGGAATCAAAATTGTGCAATATTTTCATGCTTGATCCTGTTGTAATATGTTTTGACTGTAATATTTGTTTATGAGAGGGTTTATTGCAGAGTGGTCTCTGAAATTTGACAGCCCAGGTTGGTTTCTTTGCTCTACAACTTCTTCATATAGTGGAGTTCCTTGTTTCCCGATATAGTTTCTAATTTTTCAAGTAGTATGTAAGTTCGAAAAGAACAAAATCAGTCAAAATAAAATCATAGAAATGAAAACACTAGCTCATACATATTAGGCATTCTACAAAATATTTTATTAAGCAAGTGAACAAATGGAACTAAACTGTCTGTAAACTGGTGATGAGATATATTTAGTGGAATGTCTCAATTTTTCCCAAAAAGCTTTAAAAAAGTATCAGATTTCTTCTGTTTAATATTTTCTGCTATAAGCAATAACATAAGTAACCTAGAAAGACTAATATATTGCCCATGTGACAACCATCAGAATTTTGAACTCTACAGGGGTCTTATGATCCTAATCAGCCTAATCTAGATTAGAAATGTTGAAAACTGATATTTCAATGGAATCAACATAGTCTGAAGCCATTCTAGAACAGAATGTGTGCTGTTCATTTTATTTTCCTAAATGACTGTCATCACAGTATGATTTCTTGAAAAATCCTTTTCTGTTTCTTCTGATTTGAAATCTAAATATCAAAAAAATTCATATATATTTCTGTAACTTTCTGGGTTTACAATTCTTTTCTATTGTTTGGCCTACCAGAACTCTATGCCAGAACTGCTGCTGCTGCTGCTAAGTTGCTTCAGTCGTGTCCGACTCTGTGCAACCCCATAGACGGCAGCCCACCAGGTTCCCCGTCCCTGGGATTCTCCAGGCAAGAACACTGGAGTGGGTTGCCATTTCCTTCTCCAATGCATGAAAGTGAAAAGTGAAAGTGAAGTTGCTCAGTCGTGTCCGACTCTTCGCGACCCCTTGGACTGCAGCCTACCAGGCTCCTCCATCCATGGGATTTTCCAGGCAAGAGTACTGGAGTGGGTTGCCATGCCAGAACTATCACAGTTTAATTATTATATCTTTGTTATGTTTTAGTATCTTAGAGAACATGTTTCTTTTGAATTCACTTTTTTATAGAATGATTCTATTCAAAGGTTTATTCTTCCTGCTGAATATAAGTGTTTTCAGGTTTCATAAAATAAGTACTTATTATTATATTAAAATTGCATTCATTATACATTATATTGGGGCCTCCCAGGTGGCTTAGTGGTAAACAATTTGCCTGCAATGCAGGAGATGCAGGTTCGATCCCTGGGTTGAGAAGAACCCCTGGAGAAGGAAATGGCAACCCGTTCCAGTATTCTTGCCAGGAAAATCCCATGGACAGAGGAGCCTGGCAGACTACAGTTCATGTGGCTGCAAAGAATTGGACACAACTTAGCAACAAGAAACTATCATTTATTTTCCTGTTATATAGTTTCTCTTTCAAGTTAGAAAGGAAAAGTCTCTTTGAATCACCTTCAGTGTTTACCATCATTATTTTATTGTACAACTTTGTATATACATGCACAGTTTATACTTCTTATTTGAGTGTATTATTCATATAACATGTATTTATGTTTCATCTTCACATTATTTAGATGTATATTTGTATATAAATTAATATATAAACATATATAATTGATAAATAAAATATATGCATTAATAGTAAACAATAAATACACATTTATTTTACATAACACATATAAAAAAATTTATACTAAACTACTGCTACTGCTAAGTCACTTCAGTCGTGTCCTACTCTGTGCGACCCCATAGACGGCAGCCCACCAGGCTCTCCCGTCCCTGGGATTCTCCAGGCAAGAATACTGGAGTGCGTTGCCATTTCCTTCTCCAGTGCATGAAGGGAAAAGTGAAAGTAAAGTTGCTCAGTCGTGTCCGATTCTTAGCAACCCCATGGACTCTAGCCTACCAGGCTCCTCCATCCATGGGATTTTCCAGACAAGAGTACTGGAGTGGGGTGCCATTGCCTTCTCCGATACTAAACTACACACAGACACAATGCGTTATCTTAGATGCCACTACAGTTCTACCTATGTTAGTCACATGTTATTTTTGAGATCACTTTTTCTAGTGATAATACAAGTTTTATGATATTTATAAATACTTTTAATAATAGTAATGGCAGATCAATTATACTTAAGGGAGATTGGAGTAATCAGCTATGATCAAGTATCTTTCCATTCATAGTCTAGTTTTTGACAGGGGAGGTGGGGATGGTTTTATTTTGCTGCTGTTATTTTGACCACATTGCCTGTCTTGCAAAATCTTAGTTCCCTGACCAGGAGATCAGGGCTTGGGATTGTACCCTGGTCCTTCGCAGTGAAGCTCCAAAGTCCTAACTGCTAGATCACCATGGAATTCCCCTCAAGTATCTTTTTAACAATATGAATTTTGGCACTGCTTTTTGCTTTACCCACCTTATATCAAGTCTTAACTTACTATTTATGTAGCAATAAATATATGCTGCTTTGAAATGTGAGCCCTTGGATGTTTACAAATGGTCGGATATCTTCTGTTGAGTATCCAGTATGAATGGTATCTTGAGTTCATCTGGATATTATCAATATTTGATTTTTTATTAATGGAAACATGAGATGTAGTATTTGCTTATGTACTGGATATTCAGTGTTTTCATAGATGTATATATAACTGAGAGTAGGGTTTGGACCATTTTTCACACAGAAGCATTTTCTCAGCTACACAGTGATTCAGTATGGGGAAGGTTTTTTATTTAAAAAACCTTGCAAGCACAAATTATTAGAACCTCTTTGGTCAGCAAAGATGTTGTGCAGTCTCATGAAAATAAACTCTGCTGAAAAATATTGTGTGCTTTCCTGTTTCAGAGTTACCTGTAAACACGACATAGCCAAAATTGCATTAACTTTGCATAGAGTTCTGTTTTGAAATGTGGTTTGAAGTTTGGCTGGAATTTTTTTTCACAAGTGCATATACAGTAAATAGAGTCTAAAATTATACCATTAATAAAGGTTTGATTCAATAAATTGTTCTGTTGAATTTTATGATGGCTTCAACAATTATACTTTTTTTCCTAATGAATATACTTAGCAAAATGATTCACATATGTGCTTACTAATGTTTATTGCTGGATTCGTTTCATCATAATTCTCTTCTCTTATTAAAAATTAGCTTCAAATGATATTTTTTTCAAAACATTTTGAAAACAACTCTGGTATCTTTGGAGAAGGAAATGACAAGCCACTCCAGTATTCTTGCCTGGAGAATCCCATGGCAGAGGAGCCTGGTTGGCTAGAGTCTATGGGGTCACAAAAAGTTGGACATGACTAAGTGACTAGAACTTTCATTTTCACTGGTATCTTGGTTTGAATAAGTAATAAGGATATATGAATGGACTTGTTTAGTCAGTCTTAACTCTTACCTTCAAGCCATCCTCTGAGTTAAGAGAAACTCTTTCAGAGACACGAAAAGCCATATAAAAGGAATAGTCATGAGCACTTGGCTTAAGAAAGTAAGGAAAAAACTTGTCTTAGATGAGTTTTCTCAACATCTGCAGAATATGCTGCAGTGTCAAGCAATTAAGTCAAAAGACATTTGATTGAGTACTGAAAGTACAAAAATAATTGGAAGGTTGGAGATGTTGTTGCCCCAGCATCATTGTTTACTAAAAAGTGATTTTACCTATAAAATGAGGTTTATGCTATGCTTTCTATCAGATAGTGAGATTATCATATGTGAGATGATACATGTGAAAGTGCTTTGTAATCCAGCTGAATAAGATATACTGTCATTTATGAATTTTGCCTCAGGCTTTATATGTGTCAGGTACCTTTATATATGACCTCATTTAATCCTTAGCGCAACTCTATGGTGACTATATTTTTATTAGTATTTTGATACTGAAGAAAATGAAGCTTAAAAGTGATTAAGTAACTGGCCCAGACTCACATATAGTTGATAGACCTGGGGTTTGACATGCAACTATGTCTATTATGCCAAACTGTTTCCACTATAAAACTATTAGAGATCATTTTAATTAATGATAAACAAAGTAGACTTAATATATATTTAAACTTTTATTATAGACCCAATATTCTGTGTTTCTAACTAGTGTATTTATCTCAGTATACCTGTCAGACTTTCGAACCTTATGTAAATTTATAAGAACTTATAAATACCTAATAATATTCTGGGAACATTCCTGTCGTAATCTAAAGTATGGACAAGACCGTTAAAGAATAACCAGAAAAAGAAGAAGAGAGAAGAGAAATTGCTCTGAGAACTTGGAAAAAGTGGTGTTCGCTCAGACAATTAAAAGGAAAGTATTCCAAATGATTTTGATTCCCTAGTGAACAGTCTCTGAAGACAAAGCATCAGAAATATACCGTGCATATTAATGCCAGGATTAACACCATATTGAATTTAACAAAGTTTACTATGATAAGAATAGGAATACTGGTTTATAATTCCTAGGACATTACAATTTTACTTATCATGTATAAAAATATGATCTCATTAAATTTATTCTCAAGTTTTACTAGAAGCCTAGTTATGATCACTGAAGAAATCTGACTAAGGCTTAACAGAAAGCATATTATTTCTACTGAACAACCACTACATACTACCTAACATCTTTTCCACTCACCTCATTTCATTTAGGATTCACATCAGCCCAAAATGTAGAAACTATCATCTTCATTCCACTGTTACGTTGCTATCAAAGTGCTTTAATTAAGATGATCAGTTCAGTCGCTCAGTCATGTCCGACTTTTTGTGACCCCATGGACTGCAGCACACCAGGCCTCCCTGTCCATCGCAAACTCCCAGAGTTTACTCAAACTCATGTCCATTGAGTCAGTGATGCCATCCAACCATCTCAGCCTCTGTTGTCCCCTTTTCCTCCTGCCTTCAATCTTTCCCAGCATCAGGGTTTTATCCAATGAATCAGTTCTTCACATCAGGTAGCGAAAGTATTGGAGTTTCAGCTTCAACATCAGTCCTTTCAATGAACACCCAGAACTGAACTCCTTTAGGATGGACTGGTTGGATCTCCGTGCAGTCCAAGGGACTCTCAAAAGTCTTCTCCAAAACCAGAGTTCAAAAACATCAATTCTTTGGTGCTCAGCTTTCTTTATAGTCCAAATCTCACATCCATATATCACTACTGGAAAAACCATATCTTTGACTAGATGGACCTTTGTTGGCAAAGTAATGTCTCTCCTTTTTAATATTCTGTCTAGGTTGGTCATAACTTTGCTTCCAAGGAGTAAGCGTCTTTTAATTTCATGGCTGCAGTCACCGTCTGCAGTGATTTTAGAGCCCCCAAAAATAAAGTCTGTCACTGTTTCCACTGTTTCCCCATATATTTGCCAATGAAGTTATGAGACCAGATACCATGATCTTAGTTTTCTGAATGTTGAGTTTTAAGCCAACTTTTTCACTCTCCTCTGTCACTTTCATCAAGAGGCTCTTTAGTTTTTCTTTGCTTTCTGCCATAAGGGTGGTGATATCTGCATATCTTAGGTTATTGATATCTCTCCTGACAATCTTGATTCCAGCTTGTGCTTCATCCAGCCCAGCATTTCTCATGATGTACTCTGCATATAAGTTAAATAAGCAGGGTGACAACACACAGCCTTGACATACTGCTTTCCTGATTTGGAACCAGTCTGTTGTTCCATGTCCAGTTCTAACTGTTGCTTCCTGATGTGTATACAGATTTCTCAAGAGGCAGGTCAGGTGGTCTGGTATTCCCATGTCTTTAAGAATTTTCCACAGTTTGCTGTGATCCACACAAAGTATCTGGTGTAGTCAATAAATCAGATGTTTTTCTGGAACTCTCTTGCTTTTTTGTTGATCCAACGGATGTTGGCAATTTGTTCTCTGGTTCTTCTGCTTTTCCTAAATCCAGCTTGAACATCTGGAAGTTCACTGTTCACATACTGTTGAAGACTGGCTTGGAGAATTTTGAGCATTACTTTACTAGCGTGTGAGATGAATGCAATGGTGCGGTAGTTTCAGCATTCTTTGGGATTGGAACGAACACTGGCCTTTTCCAGTCCCATGGCCACTGCTGAGTTTTCCAAATTTGCTGGCATATTGAGTACAGCACTTTCACAGCATCATCTTTTAGGATTTGAAATAGCTCAGGCTGTTGGTTAGGTCCAAACCTCACTTAGACTTTTACCATTCCTTGGACCTTAATTTATACCCCATCTTCTATCCTACGTAACTACTACATATCTACCATAGTCACCTCTAAGTTTCATCCTTTTATAAGAACTTGTTTTCAATTCATGTTACAATGCTGCATGCCAGTCCCATAACTCTGTTTAAATAAGCACAAAAACAGTTTGCTGCTATGTATATCCAAAAGGATCTTGTCCTGTTCTAAATAGAACATACTAGAGTTCCTGAACTTTCCTGTAAAATAGTTTATGCTATTTTCCCTCATTTGCTTTGTTATTCCCATTTTACTGCTTTATCATGAATTTATGAAACAAAATTCTTATAAGTTACTTACTATGAAGATTTTTGTTGTTTGCATTATTGTTTACTGTCCTGATCAATCCTTTGTAAGCTTAAGCTTAATGGCAGTGTAATATTTTTGATAAGTCGTATCTTTCTTCATTGTTCATATATATTCTTATTTATTTGTAAGCTTTTTGAATCAAAATTATTTTTTACCCACTTTGTTCTTTTTTGAAAGCATTTCAGATATTAAACTATCAGGATTTGGAGTTAGGTGAAACTTTGTTTAGTTTTTACTACTATGGACTGTTAGCTTACTGACTCATTTACTCTCCCTAAATGATAATAATAGTACATTCATTGGGATTGTCACATAGAATAAAGAAGATAACAAATTTAACCATTCCACTTCTGTTCTTCATAGCCCCCCAGAATGGCATCTTGTAATTCTATGCAGCAACAACCCTCACCTCACTCACATCAACACATTTTCTCAGGCACTCCTTTCCTGTCACATTGCTTGTTGTTTCCTGCCTTGGGTGGCCTATTTTATTTGGCTCTAGAGAAAATAGTGTTGCAAAATAGATGCAGTATAGTCCTTTGAGGTTCAAAGATAGATAGATACATAAATAAAATCAGTGCTTTTCAATTTCAGTTACTTGAAGTTTCTGAGAGTGTGAGTCAGCAAGTAAAATGTGATTCTTGAGAAAGTGATAAATCCAAGTACCTCATAGAGTTTATTGTAAATGTTAAATGAATAAAATTACATAAAGAGAACAATTAGTGTTAGCTGTTATATTAACTCTACTGTATTTCCTCCACAGTCCTTTGGCTTCTCTGTCTGGATTTGGGTACTGATGTTGTTCTGAAATCACTTTATGGATGTCATTGTTGTTTTTGAGCTCTGAGTGGATCACAAGAGATGTAGGAATCAGTATAGTGCAAAGATAAATATAGGGAAACCAGGAGTCAGCCTTCCCTGATTTGTACTACTACTTACTGAGTGATACTGGATAATTTGCCTCTCTGACCCTTGTTTTCTGCATGGGTAAAAAGGGCATACTGAGAATTCATATCTCATGGGTTATTGATCAAATAAAGCACTTGCATAGTGCCTAACAAACAGTAAATGTAAGTCATCAATGCTACTCATGTTTTTGTTGATGTCATAATAGTTAAAAAAAAATACTTTGTTGTGAGACAGTGTTTATAATTAGACTTTTTTTTGTAAAGACCTATGTGATACTCCTCCTATAACAACAACAAGTTTTAAAAAATCCAGAATGTTATTTCTCTTGTTCTATTCCAAAAATTCCACCAACTAAAAATTCCTTTCAATAACAAGCACTCCTTTTCAAATAAAATATGGTTCTGAATTGAGAAATTGTTGACCTTCCATAGTTATTTGAACTAATTCAATTGGCCTTCTTTCTTTTGATTCTAGCTGAGATCAATTTCACTGAGAAATTGAACTATTAAAGGAGAAGAATAACTGGATTATGGATTACTCTGGTGTCATTTATTAATCAATCCCCTTTCAGCTTATAGTGTAATAAAATAAATGAGAACTTGGAACTTTACAAGAAAAAGGACAGGCATAGACACTAGTAATTTTTTCCTAAAATTAATTCTGTGTGTAGGAAACAAAAATCTTGTCTTTATCCTTTTAACTCTATTACATGTTTCCAATAACCAAGATCCAAAGCAGAAGAAGTGATGCAAAGAGAAAGAAGGAATAATTAAAGTAGCAATATTTTGAAGAAAGAAAAAGAGGATAGAATTCAAAGCACAAAAATATGATAAACATTTTATAGAAAGAAGTGTGTTTCCTGCTTTTAATCTAGAATCAAGTCAAGGAGAATACAGGAAAATAGAAATCAGTTTGTGATGGTGAGATGAGAATATTTACATGTGCTAGATTTTCCCAGTGAACATGGAGAAAGTGCTGGAGGGTACCTGGGAGGTTTTAGGAGCAGAGAAAAGGTATGAATTTGCAATTAACAGTGATGGTCAAACTTTTTCTGTTAAAGTCCAAATGGTAAATAGTGTCACGCATGTGGGCAGTGCATTCTCTGTTACAACTCTGTTCAACTCTGTCATTTTTTTACAAAAGTGACCATAGATAGTAAAATGAATTGATGTGTGTATATGTGTTCCAAAAAATTTTTGTTTAAAGAAACTGGCAATGGTATAGTTTGGCTTGCTTGCTTTAGTTTTTTGAACCCAGTTATTAAAGATTGGGAAAATAAGTGTATTAGAAAAGGAGATCAAACCAGTCAACACTAAAGGAAGTCAACCCTGAATATTCATTGTAAGGACTGATGCTGAAGCTCCAATACTTTCGCTACCTGATGTGAAGAACTGATTCATTGGATAAAACCCTGATGCTGGGAAAGATTGAAGGCAGGAGGAAAAGGGGACAACAGAGGCTGAGATGGTTGGATGGCATCACTGACTCAATGGACATGAGTTTGAGCAAACTCCAGGAGATTGTGAAGGACAGGGAAGCCTGGCGTGCTGCAGTCCATATGGTTGTAAAGAATCAGACATAACTGAGTGACTGAACAACAGCAGCAATATAATATGTCTATTAGAGAAATGTAATAGTTGAATATCTGTACAGTCTGTGTCAGTGAAGTCAGTTGTGCAGTTTTTTCCTACAGCAATTTTCATATTCTCCACTAGAAAAATAGAATAGATAGAAGATCGCATACACATTGGTAGTTAATCAAGAGGATAAAATAGAAGATGAATGAGACAATGAGTTGATTGCATTTGAAGAGAAGTGATAGATAAAAAGAAGTGTCTATCTTCTTCTTAAGAAGTCATAAGAAGTCATAGAACCCTAACTAGAAACAGCCCACTGGGGCAAGTAACTAAGTGACAAGGATGAGGAAGGTCAAGGAAGGTAGCTCTTGATGGGGTCAAAGCCTTTCTGCACTGAGCTGCTTGGAGAGGTTATCTAGAAAAATGTAATGTGCCAGTTAGAGGTGGGAATATTTGAAATCAAGATTTGAGAGGAAGTGATGGCTAATTAAGGTTATGATTCTGGTGACAATTGGTTGAGGTGGAGTTGCTAATATTGCAGATAAAGAGATAAAATAAATGAAATATGTGAATTAGCTTATTGTATACATGTGAATATTTAAATTTCTAGACTGGAGTTGGGATAGAAAAGAAGTTAATAAGCCAGAAACTGAGATCTTCAGAGAGAAAAGAGCTGATGAAGGATATGATGTGTTGGTAGGTAACAGTAGTCAGACTGAGAGAAAGCGTTCACCATGATGTTGGATGACATGAGCTTCGAATTAAGCAAAGACTACTTAGAAAGGAGACATTTTTATGATTTATTGGTGCCCATGGGTAAAAAGAGGCAACTTGTGCAATAGCAACAACCAATGAAAGTAAAGAGGAATTTGCACAGGTATGACTAGCCTCAAAGCTCATGCTCTTAAGAACTATCGCATTAAATGCATCTGTCTCCACAGGGCATGTCCTCATTAGGAAGAAACTGTTCTTCTTCAAAGGTACACAAAACAATCAGGTCCCTGAGGGAGCCTAAAAAAATGTGAACTAAAGATTTTAATAATAAGCAATGCAGAATTAAACTATTATAGAAACAGTCCATTCACTAAGGAAAATGTAACATAGTTAAACTTCTAATTTCAGAAGCCAGAATCTTCTTATAATGAGACAATTTTATTTAACTAGAAAATGTGATTTTTTTATTTAATGTGACTTTTTTATTTATCATGGGCCTTCAGAATATTTTCCCCCACAAGCTCTTTTTTCTTCACTAAAATCACAGTTATTATTTTTGATACAAAAATATAAACAAATAGTTATAAGATCATGCTAAAAATACAAGTTCTGCTAAGTGTTGTCAATAGTGAAACGTGGAGCACAAGTCAATCACTTCATGGAATAACTAAAAAGAAAAATCAATAAGTATATGGTAATTTAGAATATATCTTGCAAACTGCTAAATTTCCAGTAAACCTTGAGAGAAAGTTATAAATACCTCCATCCTGGTAACAGTATGCTGTCAAAATCGCTAGTGTCAAGTAAAATTACTTGAAGTCTGTCAAGTTACATTAGTTTTGTACATAGAAATCTGTATGCATGTATCTTAGTGTTGAAAATTTTGCAAAATTTTCACTTAAAGGATTTGTCTGTGTCAGTCCAAAAGTAAACACATATTTACATTAATCTTAATAAATTATTGTGGCTTAATCTTTAGATATAACTATGAAAACTAGATACACAAAACTTCAATAAACTTAAATTGTCAGTTGAAATTCATTTAGATGTATATATGAATATAAAAATATACAAGTGTATACATTTAAATGTAGCAAATATTAAGAATTATATCATATCATATACTCAATTATGTGCTTTTACATGTTTAGATAGCCATACACGTCACCTCATTCTTTCTGTCTGGAACTTTATTAACTACTTTAGACTATGGGATATGGAAAATATCTCAAGTCCTATTTCACCTAGTTATGCCTGTGTCTTTAATTTCATAGTGTCCTGCTTTCTTTCAGATTGTTATATGTTGTTACTGCATAGTGACCTCTGGGCAAGAGGCATTTTTTCAATAGCCTATTCTCATTTACATAATAGAATGAAATACTCTTTATCACAAGAGACAGAAAGAGAGAAGGAGGAATGGAGGGAGAGAGGGAAGGAAATTGGATAGAAAGAATATTTCTTATGTAATAGTAAACTGTGTAATCTCTATTTCTTCCTACTCTGAAAGAGAACCAAGAGGAAGTTTGAATCCTGAGATGTCTTGCTGGCATGATTCGATGCCAACACCCTCAGCTCCAGTCTGTGATCAGGTCTCACAAAGTTTGTACTTCCAGCTCATGTCCATTACTGATTTCTCCAAAGTGTTTTTGTCTCCTTTTCCGCCTCCTTTTCATCCTCTTTCCTCCTTTCTTCTTCTTATCTAACATTAGAAGATCATTTTTATTTGATAGAATTTCTCCAGAGATCCAGACAGAAAAGTCCAGTTTGTCTGAAATTGTTTAATTTCTCAATTATCTTTAGAGAAATTTAGTTTAATAAATACAAAAATTCACGTATCTGAATTTCACTGAAAATTGTATAGTTTTCTTGATCAATGAAAAAAATTGCTACCATATACTTGTTTATAAACCCTAAATAGTAATGTGATTCTTGCTTCTACTTTGAATAAGAAAAACAAATAGTAGGAGGAGTAAAGAGGGAAGAAAAACTGGAGTATCATAGTCAGATGTCTAAAAGAAAGGTGATATATACTCTGCTTTTTCCCCAACATCCAGTTTAGAAAATAAAAGATTTAATGACACATGCATTTTTATAGCCAATATATCTTCTTCAATTAATATGTTCATTCCTATAATAATTAGAAAGTATGAAGTTCCCTATACTGTTGCATATAAAGTTTGCTTAATAAATGATTATTAAATAAAGATATGACTAATAGTTCTTTTAAAATCTATGATCATCAGGGAGTGAAATTAAAATGTATACATATGAACACACATACACATTACAAGGCAAGATGTTCAAAACAGCTTATTTCAGGTTTCTAGGGTTCCAGTAAAGACAGCTGAGCGCCGAAGAATTGATGCTTTTGAACTGTGGTGTTGGAGAAGACTCTTGAGAATCCCTTGGGCTGCAAGGAGATCTAACCAGTCAATCCTAAAGGAAATAAACCCTGAATATTCATTGTAAGGACTGATGCTGAAGCTGAAACTCCAATTCTTTGGCCACCTGATGCAAAGAACTGACTCATTTGAAAAGTCCTTGATGCTGGGAAAGATTGAAGGTGGGAGGGGAAGGAGACGACAGAGGATGAGACAGTTGGATGACATCACCAACTCAATGCACACGAGTTTGAGTAAACTCCAGGACTTGATGATGGACAGGGAGGCCTGGCATGCTGCAGTCCATGGTGTTGCAAAGAATCGGACACAACTGAGCGACTGAACTGAACTGAACTGAGGCTTCCAGTTGTTTATCTTTCTGTGTGTGTGTGGAGAGGGGTGGTGTTTGGTGGTCATATATTACCATTTGAAAAATAAAATGTCATACTATTAACAAAGGTAGAGAAATGAAAATAACAAGCCCATGTTTAATTCCAAAGGCATTTTCCATGGCTTTACTATAAGGCTTATCATTAAATAAAGGATAATTTCCCCTCTTTTGTGAAATGTCCAAGTCTTTAGCCTATTCTTCATTGGCTTAACTTTTATTAACATTATGCACTTATAGAAGATTACTAGATAATCTGGATAAAGTCTTCTATAAATAGTTATTATTTTAACATCTGTAAAGCTTGCATTTTCATTTCTTATTCAGTGTTCACTGACCAGAAGTTATACTTTCTGTAATGTCTAATTTATTATTTTTTCTTTAGTAATTAGGAATTTTTCGATTTTGTGTAGGAAATCTTCATCTATCTCAAATCGTGAAGATATTTCAAAAGTTTTATAGTTTGAGCATTTATATTTATGATTCAATTTTCACATATGAAGTAGGGATCAAGGTTATTTTATTCTATTACCTTTAATTGAAGACTTTCTATTCCTCAGGGAATTGTGTTATTACTTGTGAGAAATTAGTTGACTGTATATGTTGTATATATGAGTTACTTTCTAGACTATTCTCTTCCATTGACCTAAATGTGCTACAATATTTTATCTCTGCATGTATTAAAACCCCACAACATACTGTCATTGCTATGTTTTCAAAAAGTAATAAGAAAAATAATATCTATACTAAGTTTAAACTATTAGGTTGGCCCAAAAGTTCATTCAGATTTTTCCTTAACATCTTATGAAAAAACCCAAGTGAACTATTTGGTTGATGCAATATCTCTGATAATCTTTGTTCCTTTGTGCAAATGTTTTGCAAATTTGAATCGTGATTAGTTTTCTTCTGTCTGAAGAACTTAAAAAAAAATCTTGTAGCACAGTATTTTGGCAATAAATTCTAGCTTCTTGTGCTTAAAAAGTCCTTGCTTTTATTTATAAAATAATTTTTAATTAAGTATGGATTTCTAGATATACAGAAGTTTTTCCTCCTTCTCATATTTTATTTTATTTTTTTCTAGTTTTAAGTTCAGTTCAGTCACTCAGTTGTGTCTGACTCTTTGCCACCCCATGGACTGCAGCACTCCAGGCCTCCCTGTCCATCACTAACTCCCGGAGTTTACTCAAACTCATGTCCATCGAGTCGGTGATGCCATCCAACCATCTCATTCTCCATCGTCCCCTTCTTCTCCTGCCTTCGATCTTTCCCAGCATCAGGATCTTTACCAATGAATCAGTTCTTCACATCAGGTGGCCAGAGAATTGGAGTTTCAGCTTCAGCATCAATCCTTCCAAGAAATATTCAGGACTGATTTCCTTTAGGATGGACTGGTTGGATCCCCTTGCAGTCCAAGGGATGCTCAAGAGTGTTCTCTAACACCACAGTTCAAAAGCATCAATTCTTCAGCGCGGTCCAGCTCTCACATCCATACATGACTACTGGAAAAACCTTAGTTTTGACTAGATGGACCTTTGTTGGCAAAGTAATGTCTCTGCTTTTTATTAAGCTGTCTAGTTGGTCTAGGTTCTAGTTTTATTGAGATACAATTGGAATACAGCACTGAATATGTTAAAGTTTACAGCATAATGATTTGGCTTAAATACATCATGAAATGAATACCACAGTAAGCTTAGTCAGTATACATCATCTCATATAGATAAAAAATAAAAGAAAAAAAATTCCTGGTGATCAGACTTCTTAGGATTTACTCTCTTAACAAATTTTATGTATTTCATACAGCAGTGTTAATTATATTAGTCATGTTGTAAATTACATCTGTAGTGCTTTTTTATCTTATAACTGAAAGATTCTACTTTTTGACAGCATTCATCCAATTCTTCTCCCCATCCCTTCACCTCTTATAACCACAAACATTACCTCTTCTTCTATGAGTTTGTTTGTTTTTGAAATATAATTGGCCTAAAACACTGTTTGGTTCCTAGTGCACAATGTAGTGATTCAGTATTTTTATACATTACAAAATGATCATTATCATAAATCTAGTTACCATTTGGCACCATACAAAGATATTACCTTGTTACTGACTATATTCTCCACACTGTATATTTCATACCCTTGACTCATTTATTTCATAGTTGGAAATCTGTATTTCTAATCTCCCTCACCTATATTTGCTATCCCCCCAGCCACTCCCCTCTAGCAACCACTTTTTCTTGTTCTCTTTATCTATGATTATATTTCTGTTTTATGTTTATTCTGTGTTTTATATTCCATATTTACATGAAATCATATAGCATTTACCTTTCTGACTCATTTCTTTCACTTAGAATACTACTGTCTATGTCCATCCATATTGCTGCAAGTATTAAGATTCAGTTTTGGTTTTGACTGAGTAATATTCCAGTATGTATGTATGTGTGTACACACACACACACACACACACACACACACTGTATACTTTATCCATTCATCTGTGGATGGGCACTTAGGTTGCTTCTATTTCTTGGCTATTGTAAATAATGCTGCAATGAACATAAGGGTGTATAATTTTTTTGGAAACAGTGTTTTTCTTTTCATTGGATAAATACTTGAAAATGGAGTTGCTGGATGAAATAGTAGTTACAGTTTTCTTCGAGGAATCTCTGTATTGTTTTCCATAGTGACTGAACCAATTTACGTTCCTGTCAATGGTTCAGGAGAGCTCCCTTCTCTCCACATCCTCAAAAACATGTGTTGTTTTTTGTCTTTTTGATAATAACCATTCTGACAGGTATGAAGTGATATCTCATTATGGATTGACTTGAATTCCTGTGATAAGCAACTTTTCATATACCTGTTGGGCCATTTGTATGTCTTTGGAAAAATGTCCATTCCAGACCCTCTGCCTAATTTTTGATCAGGTTGTTCGGTTATTCATGTTGAATTATGTGAGTTCTTTGTGTATTTTGATAGTAAATCCTTATCAGATATATGTTTGAAAAGATCGTCTCTCATTTATAGTAGTAAATGCCTCTTCATTTTGTAGGTAGTTTCCTTCAGTTCAGAAAGCTTTTTAGTTTGATGTAGTTCATTTTTTAAATTTTTCTCGTTTCCCTTGTGTGAGGAGACAAATCCAGAAAAAAAAATTACTGTCTATTTTCTTCTAGGACTTTTATGGCTTCAGGTCTTACATTTAAGTCTTTTAAGTCATTTGAGTTCATTGCTGCATATGGTGTGAATAAATAATCTAACTTGGTTTTTCTGCATATAGCTATCCAGTTTTCCCAACACTGTATATCGAAGAGGCTTATTATTTCCCATTGCATGTTCTTGTATTCTTTGCTGTAGATTAATTGATCACATAATTATGGATTTATTTCTGTATCATTTATTTTGTTCCATTGGTCTATGTGTCTGGTTTGAGCCAGAACTTATTTTTTTTATTACTATAGCTTTGTACTATAGCTTGAAATCAGGGAGTGTGATATCTTGAGCTTTGTTTTTCTTTTTAAGATCATTTTGGTTAATTGGGGTATTTTGTGTTTCCATACAAATTTTAGAATTATTTATTCTATATCTATGAAAAAGCTTTGGCATTTTAATATGTTTTCCCTTGGATGTGTAGATTTATTGAATGTGTTATTGCATTTTAACATAATATATTAATGTTAATTCTTCCAATCCATTATCCAAAGTATATCTTTCCATTTGTTTGTGTCATTTTCAACTTATTTTACCAGTGTCTTATATTTTACTGAGTACAGGTCTTTTACTCTCTTAGTTGGATTTATTTCTAGGTAGTTTATTCTTGTTGATGAAATTGTGAATGGGCTGTTTCCTAATCTCTTTCTAATAGTTGGTTGATTTTGTATAGAAGCATAACAGATTTCTGTATATTAAATTTCATTGATGAGTTCTGTTAGTTTTTGGTGGTGTCTATACGATTTTCTATGTATAGAATTATGTCATCTGCAAATAGTGACTTCCTGTTTTTGTTAAATTAGACCAACAACTTTAATGAAAGACAAAAACTGAGCCCTTCTCTTCCTTCCTCCCCATAGTCCTGGTTTCATTGGCCTAAGGCTCTGAGCATCCAAATGTCCTGTAGCCCAAGATCAGTGGCTGTTTTAATTCTTCCTTTCCAACTTGAATTCATTTCATTTCCTTTTATTCTCTTATTTTTGTGGCTTAGACTTCCAATATTGTATTGAGGAGAAATCATGAGGGTCAGCATCTTTGTCTTGTTCCTGATCTAAGAGAAAATGTTTTCAGCTTTTCACATTGAAAATGTTATTACCTGCAGCCTTGTCATATATGGCCCTTATTATGTTGAACTAAGTTCCCTCTATACCTACTTTTTGAGAAATTATATCACAAATACGTGTTTAAATTTGTCAAAAGCTTTGTTTTCCATTTTTTGGTATGATTATATAATTTTTATTCTTCAGTTTGCTAATGTAGTATATCACATTGATTGATGTATGGATTATTTACTTTATTGAAATATAAATGACAGAATGATCTCTGTTCATTTCCAAGGCAAACCATTCAATATCACGATAATTCAAGTCTATGCCCTGACCAGTAACGCCGAAGAAGCTGAAGTTGAACAGTTATATGAAGACCTACAAGACCTTCTAGAACTAACACCCAAAAAAGATGTCCTTTTCATTATAGGAGACTGGAATGCAAAAGTAGGAAGTCAAGAAACACCTGGAGTAACAGGCAAATTTGGCCTTGGAGTACAGAATGAAGCAGGGCAAAGGCTAATAGAGTTCTGCCAAGAGAACGCACTGGTCATAGCAAACACCCTCTTCCAACAACACAAGAAAAGACTCTACACATGGACATCACCAGATGGTCGACACCGAAATCAGATTGATTATATTCTTTGCAGCCAAAGATGGAGAAGCTCTACACAGTCAGCAAAATCAAGACCGGTAGTTGACTGTGGCTCAGATCATGAACTCCTTATTGTCAAATTTAGACTGAAATTGAAGAAAGTTGAGAAAACCATGAGACCATTCAGGCATGATCTAAATCAAATCCCTTATGATTATACAGTGGAATTGAGAAATAGATTTAAGGGACTAGATCTGATAGACAGAATGCCTGATGAACTATGGAAGGAGGTTCGTGACATTTTACAGGAGACAAGAATCAAGACCATCTCCAAGAAAAACAAATGCAAAAAAGCAAAATGGCTGTCTGAGGAGGCCTTACAAATAGCTGTGAAAACTTGGGAAGCTGAAAGCAAAGGGGAAAAGGAAAGATATACCCATTTGAATGCAGAGTTCCAAAGAATAGCAAGGAGAGATAAGAAAGCCTGCCTTAGCGATCAGTGCAAAGAAACAGAGGAAAACAATAGAATAGGAAAGACTAGAGATCACTTCAAGAAAATTAGAGACACCAAGGGAACATTTCATGCAAAGATGGGCTCAATAAAGGACAGAAATGGTATGGACCTAACAGAAGTGGAAGATATTAAGAAGAGGTGGCAAGAATATACAGAAAAACTATACAAAAAAGATCTTAACAACCCAGATAATCACGATGGTGTGATCACTCACACTCACCTAGAGCCAGACATCCTGGAATGTGAAGTCAAGTGGGCCTGAGAAAGCATCACTATGAACAAAGCTAGTGGAAGTGATAGAATTCCAGTTGAGCTATTTCAAATCCTGAAAGATGACGCTGTGAAAGTGCAGCACTCGATATGCCAGCAAATATGGAAAACTCAGCAGTGGCCACAGGACTGGGAAAGGTCAGTTTTCATTCCAATCCCAAAGAAAGGTAATGTCAAAGAATGCTCAAACTACCGCACAATTGCACTCATCTCACACGCTAGTAAAGTAATGCTCAAAATTCTCCAAGCCAGGCTTCAGCAATATGTGAACCGTGAACTTCCAAATGTTCAAGCTGGTTTTAGAAAAGGCAGAGGAACCAGAGATCAAATTGCCAACATCTGATGGATCATCGAAAAAGCAAGAGAGTTCCAGAAAAAAACATCTATTTCTGCTTTATTGACTATGCCAAAGCCTTTGACTGTGTGGATCACAATAAACTGTGGAAAATTCTGAAAGAAATGGGAATACCAGACCACCTGACCTGCCTCTTGAGAAACCTGTATGCATATCAGGAAACAAGATTAGAACTGGACATGAAACAACAGACTGGTTCCAAATAGGAGAAGGAGTACGTCAAAGCTGTATATTGTCACCCTGCTTATTTAACTTATATGCAGAGTACATCATAGAAATGCTGGGCTGGAGGAAGCACAAGCTGGAATCAAATTGCCGGGAGAAATATCAATAACTTCAGATACGCAGATGACACCACCCGTATGGCAGAAAGTGGAGAAGAACTAAAGAGCCTCTTGATGAATCTGAAAGAGGCGAGTGAAAAAGTTGACTTAAAACTCAACATTCAGAAAACTAAGATCATGGCATCCAGCCCCATTACTTCATGACAGATAGATGGGGAAACAGTGGAAACAGTGGCTGACTTTATTTTTCTGGGCTCCAAAATCACTGCTGATGGTGACTGCAGCCATGAAATTAAAAGACACTTAGTCCGTGGAAGGAAAGTTATGACGAATCTAGACAGCATATTAAAAAGCAGAGACATTACTTTGCCAACAAAAGTCCATCTAGTCAAGGCTATGATTTTTCCAGTAGTCACGCATGATTGTGAGAGTTGGAGTATAAAGAAAGCTGAGCGCCGAAGAATTGATGCTTTTGAACTGTGGTGTTGGAAAAGACTCTTGAGAGTCTTGGACTGTAAGGAGCCCCACCCAGTTCATCCTAAAGGAGATCAGTCCTGGGTGTTCATTGGAAAGAGTGATGTTGAAGCTGAAACTGCAATACTTTGGCCACCTCATGCGAAGAGCTGACTGATTGGAAAAGACCCTGATGCTGGGAAAGATTGAGGGCTGAAGGAGAAGGGGACGACAGAGTATGAGATGGCTGGATGGCATCATCGACTCGATGGACATGGGTTTGGGTGGACTCCGGGATTTGGTGATGGACAGGGAGGCCTGGCATGCTGCGGTTCATGGGATCACAAAGAGTCAGACAAGACTGAGTGACTGAAGTGAACTGAACTGATAGTGACTTACAATGTTGTCTTAATTTCTGCCATTCAGTGAAGTGATTCAGTTATACATCTATATATACATTCTTTTCCAAATCCTTTCCCTTATGTTTTATCACAGGATATTGAATATACTTCTCTGTGCTATACAGTAGGACTTTATTGTTTATCCATTATATATAAATAGCTAAAGATGATTTTCATACTGTATGGATGTGAGAGTTGGACAGTGAAGAAAGCTGAGCACCGAAGAATTGATGCTTTTGAACTGTGGTGTTGGAGAAGACTCTTGAGAGTCCCTTGGACTGCAAGGAGATCCAATCAATCCATCCTAAAAGAGATTGATCCTGGGTGTTCATTGGAAGGTCTGATGTTGAAGCTGAAACTCCAATACTTTGGCCACCTCATGCGAAGGGTTGACTCATTGGAAAAGACCCTAATGCTGGGTAGGATTGGGGGCGGGAGGAGAAGGGGACGACAGAGGATGAGATGGTTCGATGGCATCACCGACTCGATGGACATGGGTTTGGGTAGACTCCAGGAGTTTTTGATGGACAGGGAGGCCTGGCGTGCTGCAATTCATGGGGTTGCAAAGAGTCGGACACGACTGAGCGACTGAACTGAACTGAAAGATGATTTTATAAATATGATTATAAAACTGTGTCTCAGAAAGATTAGTTTGTTGATTTTGAGAATATATAAGAAATGCTTTTGTCTAACGTAGAAAGTTTGACAGCTATTGCAATGATTCAGGCAAGAAATGATAGGAACCTAAGCAATAGCGTATAACTGCTAAGGGACCAAGGGAATGCTGGGAAGTCCTGGTTTCGATGTTGGCGAGGTACTTCGAGATAAAAAAAGGTGTGTATGTTATCTCTGTATGTTATCAAATATGTCAAATAAAGATGCAGAGAACACATGAATAATTTCAAAATTTTAACCACCCTTGCTTCCCTGGGAGAAATCCCATGTCACAATTGTATATTATCCTTTTAATGCATGATTGAAATCAGTTGCTAATATTTTGTTGAGAATTTTGCATCTATGTTCATTAGTAATGATGACCTGTGATTTTCTTTCTTTGTGGTGTCTTTGGTGCCACAGAATAAATTTAGAAGCATGTTTTGCTCCTTGAGTAGAACCTTTGCAATAGTGACCCAGAGATGTGGGTCTTAACAACAGCACATCTCCACCTCTCCCACCCATCTCAGTGTGGTGTTTTTCTTTATATCTTTGGTTGTAGAAGATATTTTATGCTAGTCTTCAGATCATTCACTGATAGTTGCTCTGAAATAGTTGTAATTTTGATTGCCTGTGGGAGGAAGTGAATTCAGGGTCTTCCTAATGCATTGTCTTGTCACTCTTCAGTCCCTCCCAGTATTTTAAAGATGTTACTTTATTGTCTTCTAATTTGCTTAGTTTCTGATGAGAAGTTGGCTGTAATTTTAATTTTTGTTGCTCTGTATTTATTCCTTTTGTTACTTCAAAAAAATATGTTTTTCAGTAGCTTATCTGTATTGTATCCAAGTGTGGTATTTGTATTTGTTAAGATCTGCTGAATATTTTGGTTTGATAGCTAGATATCTTTTGACTATTTAGAGGAAAACAATAGCCATTATCTCCTTAAACTTTTTTATGCCCAGTTTTTTCTTTTTTCCATAACTGTTGTTGTATAAGGTTTAGTCCTGTTAACATAATACAACAATTCTCAAATACTTGGACAGTTCAGTGCAGTTGCTCAGTCATGTTCGACTCTTTGTGACCCCATGGATTGCAGCACACCAGGCTTCCCTTTCCATCACTAAGCCCCGTTTACTCAAACTCATGTCCATTGAGTCGGTAATGCCATCCAACCATCAGATCCTCTGTTGTCCCCTTCTCCTCCTGCCTTCAGTCTTGCCCAGCATCAGGGTCACATGGACCACAGCCTTGTCTAACTCAGTGAAACTATGAGCCATGCTCTGTAGGGCCACCCAAGATGGATGGGTCATGGTGTTGAGTTCTCACAAAACGTGGTCCACTGGAGAAGGGAATGACAAGTCACTTCAATAGTATTCTTGCCTTGAGAACCCTATGAGCAAAATGAAATACTTAGGCATGTTCTTTCATTTTTATCACTCTCTTTCTTGATATAGTTCAGTTTTAAAAATGTCTATTAAATCTGATTTTGAGTTCAGATGGTCTATATTTTGCTGTGTCCAGATCATCTAGTGTTTGTTTTTTTTTTACTTCACTTTTCATGTTGTATATTTGAATTGTAAATGACTCCCATTTACTTTTTTCAGTTTTTAATCATCTATTAAAATCAATTCACTCATTGTTTTTAGTTTTTCAGAATAAATTACTTCAACATTGCTTTAGTCCTACAGAGGCTCTAATTTTTAGCCTCCCATTTACTGCCCCATGGGATCCTTTAGAGTAGCAAATAATGCGTTTTGGATTCAACCAACCATGTGTTCTGTATCTGTATATTGATCTGAGTCTCCCCACAATGTGTGTGTGTGTGTGTGTGTGTTTTCCTATGAAAATGCCCCCTCATTGTAGGATCACTCTTACAATCTTGAACTACAAGCACAGTTGTTTTATCCTAGTAAGACTTCTCTGCTTTCTGCTTGAAATTAATTCCCTCTTGGACCTCAATAAACTGGGAGATGTTTTGAGGGGGAAAATCATTTAGAATGTGGAGCTCTCCTAGTTTGCCATCTTCATTTCAAGGATCAGGAAGCATTTATTTGTTCACATATTAGGCTGCCAGCCACATGTTTAAACATTTAAAAAATACTTAGCCTATCCAATATTCATAATTTTTATTGGCAGTTGTGTTTGTTTAGCAAAACCTATTCCACCAATATAATGGATGGAACCCATGTATTTTTTAGCTGCCCTTTATGCTTTAAAATTGGCAAAATTTTCTGCCATCTGGGTTGGGAAGATCCCCTGGAGAAAGGAAAGGTTACCCACTTCAACATTCTGGCCTAGAAAATTCCATGGACTGTATAGTCCATGGGGTCACAGACTCCAGCATTCTGGCATAGAAAATTCCATGGACTGTATAGTCCATGGGGTCACAGAAGAGTGACTTGCCCTTTCACTTTTACAAGAGGTAGTGTTGTCTATGTCAAGTATTCCACAAATTTTCTGCCGTAATTATGGAATTGGCAGATATCTTGAGAGTCTTTCAACAACTCTGGAAAATTTAAATGGATATTGTTGTTGTTGTTGTTGTTACCTTTTATTTATCTTTTATTTGGGAGATGGGGAGGGAGTGCATACAAGGGCTCAATGGCTATTTCCTTGTTCTTGCTGTTGTTTATGCTAGTGTTGTTGACTTGCATATATTTATAGGAAAGTTTTAATCAGTTATCACATTCAACTTTTACATTTAGAAAACTCACACATGTTAGATTGTACTGTATATCTCCACTTATTTGCAGGTATTGCTTTTCCCTTAATCATAATTATGTAGTTTAATCAGAGTTGTGAGTCAAATATCTTGCCCAGCCTTTTGACCTAGTAATGATTATTTAATTCATACCATGATATTTAGAGTCCTTGTCAAGGAATTTTAGAATTGGAACTTAAGAAAACTAAGTTTTTAATTCCCTGTGGCAAAACTATAAATACATAAAGGCCATGATTACAGCCTCATGAAGACATCTCTAACGAGGGAGTTAAATTAGCAAAGAGAAATAGAGACAGATGAGAAAAAAATTTAGAGTCTTGATTGCATTGTCCCCTGATTTTAGCCATCATTGAAGCTTATCTGTCCTGTGCCAAATACTAATTTTCTTTGTATTACCTAAACTGGTTCAGATTAGGTTTCTCTGTCCTGCATTCAAAAGAGAGCTCTGGACCTTATCTGTATACAATTAATTTATCCTTTTACAACTAGCTATACCACAGATAGTTATTATTCCTATTATCCAATTTGTAAAACCAAGAAAGGAGAAATGTAAATAACTACCTCACTGTCAGTTAAAGAGTAAGAAACTATGAAATTTTACTTCGAGTTATATGCTTGTGGTAAAGAATAAAATGTAGAGCAAAAAAGCAGAAGTTCAATAAAATATATTTTTATATCTGCCTTATTTCCTTGCTTTCTCTTCAGCAAAATGCTTACTTTATGCTGTTTCTAACCCACTTAGTAGCATAAACCCTAATTGTTTTAAGAGAGTAGCTCTTCCATTGCTATGCTTAATTAAAGGTCATGATTAATTGAAATTGTGACAGCTTATCACTGCTCCAATTTACTTCTAATTGTAGGGTACACTGAATTGCAACTATTTATGAAACTACATAAGGATAGTGGTTAATTTTACTGCCTTGACCAGTACTTTGTTTGCTATTGCTCTAATCAAGATTTTCATCTACCTGAATCAGACATTACATACTCAAGAACTGAACATTTTCTGCAAAACACTTTGGCTGTATTTGTATATAACCACTTCAATAGAGAATTAGAGGCATGCCGTGTATTAGCAGGCTTCGTAGTTGAGCAACTCCAAAGTAGTGATCTGTTATAAATAATTGTAGGGATTATATTGAATAATGGTCATTTTATTTTATTTATTTTTTTTATCTTTTGCCTTTCAGCATGTGAGATCTTACCAGGGATCAAACCCACGACCCCTGCTTTGGCAGCACAGAATCTTAACCACTGGACTGCCAGGGAAGCCCCTAATGGGCATTAAATGTGCTCACAGTTGACTGGTGTTGCACTCCAGCACTCTTTTCACTTTTCACCATAGATAGCTGGTAATGTGGTAATAAGCAAATATGCCTTCGCTATCCAAATTAACAACCTCAGGGACACTTACCTGATATGTCTGTAAACATTTAACAGAGTGAAAACTTGAAGAATCATTGAATCAGTCACAACAGGTAATGTTTTGGTAAGAAAAATCCAAAACTCAGTGACTTAAAATAACAAAGATTGGGACTTCCCTGGTTGTCAGTGGTTAAAAATCTGCCTTGCAATGCAGGGGAAACAGGTTTCATCCCTGGTCGGGGAACTAAGATCCCACATGCCTTGGAGCAACAATCCCACGATTGCAACTACTGAGACCGTGTGCAACAACTAGAGAATCCATGTTCTGCTACAAAGATCCCACGTGATGTAACTAAGAACCGATTCAGCCAAACAAATCAATAAATTTTTTTTTTAAATAACAAAGGTGCATTTTCACTCAGGTTTTGAAAGAGATAGCACATCATATATTAGAATAACAAAATACCACATCGGAGTATACTATCATGGATTGTAAAAGATGTGAGGAAAGAGAAACCTCAGATACTACTCTAAGGAGGATAAACACAGTTGTCTTGAAAAGCAATCTGGCATTATTTATTGAAAATAAATGTATGTTTGCTCTGTGGTTTAACAATTCCACTTCTAGGTATATATCCTAGAAAAAGTCTCGCAAGGACTGTAAGAATGCACACATAATCCTGGGTGATAGAAAGGGAATAATATTTGTAGTGTAATACTTTTACAGAAATTGAATCATTTATACCATAACTACTCTCTCTATATATTTAATAACACTGCACATATACTTGACTACCAATATGAAACTCATAGCATAGTTCCTAAAGAATCAGCAAATAAGAGTGGTGATGAAAATTGAGAAAATTTAGGTATAAAATGCCCTGTGCTAACCTAATGATGGAAAGAATAGTGTTATAAAATGAAGATTATAATTTACAAATTCTTTGATCCGTTGTCAAATCAGACAACAATTTTCAGAAAGATCAGGGGGTCAAAATAATCTCTAAAGACACATATTTTTGTTCCAGCCATTATTTTTCCATTTTGACCAGGCATACAAGAGAAATTTATTTATCGGTATGGTCATCACAGATGAAATATATTTTCTGTACCTGGGGCATCTATTCATCCATTGAATTAGCAGCTTAGTTCTTATTTTATTCTAGTCACCAGGATGTAAAAAAGAACAAAATTTTTGTTTTTCCTTTACATGCAGAGATAATAGAAAAGTTAGAAAGTGTATTAATAATAAATGATTAGGAACCAAAATTATGATGGAATATATGATAAAATATCAGATTCAGTTGGAATGAGAGACAAATACAGAGATTAGAATTTTGGAAAACTATGTCAGTGGTTGCAGTGGAAATTTTCTACAGCTAAGTACACAACACCTACATTCATTGCTTTTAATTTTGTCAATATGGACTGTAGCCCACCAGGCTCCTCCATCCGTGGGATTTTCCAGGCAAGAATACTGGAGTGGGTTGCCATTTCCTTCTCCAGGGGATCCTCCCAACCCAGGAATCAAACTCAGTTTCAATTATAGGCATTACAGGCAAATTCTTTACCATTGAGCCACCAGGGAATCCAATTTTAGTCAATGTCCACTCTTAAATGAACAATGCAGAGAAGCAGAGGAAAACGATAGAATGGGAAAGACTAGGGATCTCTTCAAGAAAGTCAGAAATAACAAGGGAATATTTCATGCAAGGATAGCATGATAAAGGATAGAAATGGTAAGGACCTAACAGAAGCAGAAGTGATTAAAAGAGGTAGCAAGAATACACAGAAGAACTATACAAAAAAGATCTTAATGACCCAGATACCCATGATGGTGTGGTGCTCACCTAGAGCCTGACATCCTGGAGTCTGAAGTCAAGTGCTTTCTTAGGAAGCATTACAACAGACAAGTCTGGTACAGATGATGAAATTTGAGCTGAGCTATTTAAAATCCTAAAAGATGATGATGTTAAACTGCTTTACTCAATATGTCAGCAAAATTGGAAAACTCAGCAGTGGCCACAGGACTGGAAAAGGTCAGTTTTCATTCCAATCTGAAAAAAGACAATGGCAAAGAATATACAAACTACTGTACAATTGCACTTATTTCTCATGCTAGCAAGGTTATGCTCAAAATCCTTCAAGCTAGGCTTCAGCAGTATGTGAACTGAGAATATCCAGATGTTCAATATTCGCTGGATCATAGAGAAAGCTACGAAATCCCAGAAAAAATATCTGCCTCATTGACTATGCTAAAGCCTTTGCCTCTGTGGATCACAACCAACTGTGGAAAGTCCTTAAAGAGATGATAATACCAGACCACCTTACCTATCTCCTGAGAAACCTTATTGCAGATCAAAAAACAACACTTCCCATCTCTTTAAGAATTTTCCACAGTTTGTTGTGATCCACACAGTCAAAGGCTTTGGCATAGTCAATAAAGCAGAAATAGATGTTTTTCTGGAATTCTCTTGCTTTTTCAATGATCCAGCAGATGTTGGCAATTTGATCTCTGGTTCCTCTGCCTTTTCCAAATCCAGTTTGAACATCTGGAAGTTCATGATCAACATACTGTTGAAGCCTGGCTTGGAGAATTTTGAGCGTTACTTTGATAGTGTGTGAAATGAGTGCAATTGTGTGGTAGTTGAAGCATTCTTTGGCATTGCCTTTCTTTGGGATTGGAATGAAAACTGACATTTTCCAGTCCTGTGGTCACTGCTGAGTTTTCCATGTTTGCTGGTATATTAAGTGCAGCACTTTCACAGCATCATCTTTTAGGACTTGAAATAGTGATGGACAGGGAGGCCTGTGTGCTGCAGTACATGGGGTTGCAAAGAGTCGGACACTACTGAGCGACTGAACTGAATTGAAGCAACAGTTAGAACTGGACATAGAAAAATGGATGGATTCAAAACTGGGAAAAGAGTACATCAATGCTATATATTCTCACCCTGTTTATTTAATTTATATGTAGAATGCATCATGTGAAATGCTAGGCTGAATGACTCACAAGCTGGATTCAAGATTGCTAGAAGAAATATCAATAAACTCAGATAGGCAAATGATACCACTCTAGGGGCAGAAAGTAAAGAAGAACTAAAGAGCCTCTTGATGAGAGTGAAAGAAAAAGTGACAGAGCCAGGTTAAATCTCAACATTCAGAAAACTAATATCATGGCATCTGGTCCCATCACTTCATGGCAAATAGATGGGGAAAAGGTGGAAGTAGTGACAGATTTTATTCTCTTGGGCACCAAAATCACTGTGGATGGTGACTTTAGCTGTGAAAGAAAGCTATTACAAATTTAGTGTATTAAAAAGCAAAGGCATCATTTTGCCAACAAAGGTCCATATAGTCAAAGCTATGGTTTTGACAGTAATCACTTATGGATGTGAGAGTTGGACTATAAAGAAGGCTGAGCACAAAAAAACCCATGCTTTTGAACTGTGGTGCTGGAGAAGACTCTTGAGAGTCCCTTGGATTGCAAGGTGATCAAATCAGTCAGTCCTAAAGGAAATCAACTCTGAATATTCATTGGAAGGACTGATGCTGAAATTCTAATACTTTGGCCACCTGATGTAAAGAGCTGACTCATCGGAAAAGACCCTGATGATGGAAACATGGAAGGAAAAAGGAGAAGGCAGCAGAAGATGAGATGGTTAGATAGTATCACTGACTCAATGGACATGAATTTGAGCGAACTCCAGGAGATAGTAAAGGGCTAGGAAGCCTGGAGTGCTTCAGTTCATGAGGTCACAAAGAGTCAGACACAACTTAGCAACTGAACAAGCACAACAACCCACCCATCAGCCATCCATAAATATTAACTGATAGGTTTCTATTACTTGCAACAAAAAGTGTCCTGCATTTTAATATTTAATACCCACGATAGCAAAACCTCTTCCTTATTGAAGCGTTTATTCTAGCTGTGTTGTCAGAATTTAGAGATGGCCACTGCCTTGAGATTGAAAACAAATCAGCTGGACTCCTAATTTTCCCCCAAATAGGGACTTGACTAAATGTGCATTATATGGCTGATTAAAACTAAATATTTAGCCCTCTTCTAAAATAAAATATTTTCTATAGGAGACAAATTTCACCACACATCTGTGAAAAGGTCAGATGAAGCAATTGTAAATAAAAATCAATTAGAATCAACATTTCCATCTGTCAATTCTTTTACCACTAACTAGCATTGAAAGGGCGGAGAAGGAAATGGCAACCCACTCCGGTACTCTTGCCTGGAAAATCCTATGGACAGAGGAGCCTGGTAGGCTGCAGTCCATGGGTTCGCTAAGGGTCGGACATGACTGAGTGACTTCACTTTCACTTTTCCCTTTCGTGCATTGGAGAAGGAAATGGCAACCCACTCCAGTGTTCTTGCCTGGAGAATCCCAAGGACTGGCGGGGCCTGGTGGGCTGCCATCTGTGGGGTCGCACAGAGTCGGACACGACTGAAGTGACTTAGCAGCAGCATTGAAAGGGAGAAGGCAATGGCAACCCACTCCAGTACTCTTGCCTGGAAAATCCCATGAACGGAGGAGCCTGGTAGGCTGCAGTCCATGGGGTCTCAAAGAGTCGGACACGACTGAACGACTTCATTTTCACTTTTCACTTTCATGCATTGGAGAAGGAAATGGCAACCCACTCCAGTGTTCTTGCCTGGAGAATCCCAGGGACAGGAGAGCCTGGTGGGCTGCTGTCTATGGGGTCGCACAGAGTCGGACACGACTGAAGCGACTTAGCAGCAGCAGCAGCAGCATTGAAAGGATTTTTCTTTTTTAAGATTCATATGTCAATTCTAACAAGATATAAATTTTATTAAATAGTTAATTGAACCATTTCTTTGAGTTTAGGGAAATAGGTTTGGTTTTGCAACAGCAGTGATTGAATTCTGTTTGGAACCTGAGACCAAAGAAACACAGAAAAGTGATTATTGACAAATGTTTGAAACTGGAATGATGAATTGCTATTTTAGAGCCTTGCCCCTAAAAGTAAAAGGAGGAATGCCAGAGTTTTAGTTTAGTAAAGTGGAGAAAGCAATCTATTGAATTGTCTGTTGATGTTTTTGAGACAACTGAATATATTTAAGTTCCTCCTGGGTAGCTCAAATGGTAAAGAATCTGCCTGCAATGTGGGAGACATGGGTTCAATCCCTGGGTCAGGAAGATCGTCTGGAGAAGGGCATGGCGATCCACTCCAATATTCTTGCCTGGAGAAGTCCATGTACAGAGGAGCCTTGTGGGCTACAGTCCATGTGGTCAAAAAGAGTGGGACACGACTAACTGACTAACACTAACCAACTGAATGACTAACACTTGAATATATTTGCTTTTTCTTACAAAATATACTGTTTAAAATTCCAAGTGTTCCAATTTATATTCCCAAATAATTTCTTGTATAATACTTATGTTTTTATTTTAATACTATTAGTTATAGAAAACTAGTAAACAAATAACATTTGAAAACTTTAATGTAAATAAATACAAACAGAGTAGTCTATATACTTTTGACATTTTTTATTTACACACACACACTTTATATATACATTGTATAGATTTTTGAAATCTTATTTATTGACAATATTTTTAAGTATTTTCCATGTCAAAAATTAATCTCTAAACCATTAATATTTTTATTTAAGTATAACTTACAGATAATATAATTCTCAATGATGTTTAACATATATTTTATTTGTTGTTTAGTTGCTAGGTCATGTCTGACTCTTTTGTGACCGCATGGACTGTACCCCACCAGGCTCCTCTGTCCATGGGATTTCCCGGGCAAGTTTACTGTAATGGATTGCCATTTCCATCTCCGGGGGATCTTCCCAACCCAGGGATTGAACCTGAATCTCCTGATTAGCAGGTATATTCTTTAACACTGAACTACCTGGGAAGCCTTTAATATATGTATGTACGAATATATATTTGTCATTCCCTCTGATACTCCCCAATGTTGGCATATATACTCATGTAATGAACACCCCAATCATGATAAAAAATTATTTTTTCTCCCTGAAGAGAGTTGCCTTCTGCCTCTTAGTAATCACTAATGCCAACTGTCCCATCTGGTCCTCCTGTGTCTAGCAACCACTAATCCAATTTCTGTTCACTAGAGATTGCTTTTGTCTTTTCTAGGAGTTCATAAAAATTAAATAATAAACTGTCTATTATTTTGTATCCAGCTTTTTAACTCAATATAATGTTTATGACTTTCATTTATATTGCATATACTACTAGTTCAGTTTTTACTCTTGAATAATATTTCACTATATGAATATGCCATAATTTGTAATCCATTTGAGTAGTTTCAAATTTTTGGCTAATATGAATGATATTACTGTGAACACTTGAGATAAGTCTTCTGTGAACATATGTAACATTGTATTAATAGTTATATTTCATTCTTATATCAATATATCTGAAGTGTTTATTTTCCTGTTTTGATCTTTTCCTATCAAGACCAATTCTGATATAGATGAACATGTTTTTATCTAAATAATTTTGCACATAGTTATTTACTGAAACTTAAATTCCTAGAATTTTCATTGCTTGATCAAGAATTTTGATATATATAGATAAATATTATATCAAAATTATTGGGCAAGTTCAAAATTCTGCTTTTATTTTTTCTTAAGTAGAAAATGAGGAGTATAATTCATTTTTTCTTTATATTGCTAGAGATAGAGTGTGGAAATATTGTGGTGAAAATTAGGGTGGTCAAATGGAGGGATATGCAGGTAGATGGATACTTTGTCCAGTATTGCTTTAATTGAATTATCATGTACTTCTGGAATTTTTTATTTTCACACACACAGTTTATATATACATTGTATAGATTTTTGAAATCTTATTTATTGACTTAATATGTCTTGAGTATTTTCCGTGTCAAAAATTGACTGTTCCTTTAACATACAAACACAACATACACAGTGCATATATACATATATTAATAGCAATTTATATTCTTTCTCAAGTATATAGTTGCATTTATGTATGCATGAGTATTTATAAACCTCAGAACTAAAGAATCAAAAATATTTAAATAACTTCTAATGTATGTGTGCCTTTTCCTACTGGGCAGCATTCTTGAAACAGCTCCTTATTTCCTTTTAATAGGCCCTTTCCACACTGTGTGCAGTCTAACTTCCCCTGAATGAAAAAAACGTGCAATGACTACCACTCAGATATACACTCCCCCAATACTGTATCATAAAATAGAGACACAAATAAACAGCAACCTCACCAAATCATTTCTGATGGAGTAGCAGCATCCCTACTGTCAAGCAAGCTGCAAACATAGTATTTATATTCAGCAGATGAAGCAGCAGTGTTTTCATGCAGTCAGTTCTGTAGATCCTTTTTGTCATGGTTCACTGCTGTTTAGCTCTGTGCCTCATTCCATAGTTTCTAGGAGCTATATAATATTCTTTCAGAAAGTACTGTTTTTGTTTAAATTAACTTGATGCTACATTTCAGTTGCTTTTATTTAAAAAACTTACAGATAAATGAAGTAAACCTGAGCATAGTTTCCCACTTATATAAGTCAACTGTCTTTCCATTTCTATGCATTTCTTCTTGATGTTTCTTTTTTCTATTATTTGTCTTATGGCAGATAGTCATCTCTCTTACACATGGAAATAGTTTATCTACCTTTATCAGTATTATAGCTTGATTCATTTTCTTGATTAAAAGGTATAGTTTAAGATCGAAGGTCATGTATATTGGGCAAATTCTTTTCCTCCTTCTCTATGTGTAATTTCTATATTTCTTATTTCTATACTAGTTCATCTTAAATGTAAAAAGAAAAATTCTTATAGTTAGATCATTGTTGGAGCAGACTAGTTCTTCCTCTTTGTATCTGATTTGTACAACTTTCTTTCTAGTTCTGTACAACTGTGCAGTTTTCTAGGAGAAATACTTCTCATAAAACTCTTCCCTAATGGATTATTAAAAGTGTCTACTGACATGAGTGTTTTAAAACTGTTTTCATGCATTTTTGTCTTTTTAACCTCATAAGAGATGTATAATATTGTCAAGGATATCTTTATTTTATTAATTTGCAATGATACTATAAAAAGTTGAGAAAAGTAAGTTTATAGGATTTGGAAATAATTATTAGAATTCTATCTTTGAGTAATGTTATTCTATTAAATTTCCTAGGAATCAGGAATTGAACATTTTAATTTAATCTTAAATAAGTAAAATTTATTTAATTTAAATAAATAAATCCCAGTATAACTGCCTTCATTTATTTCTGTCACTGTCTCTGTCACTTTTCCATACTATAATGAGATGTGTTCAGGTATCTTTAAACCGTATTCTTTTCCTTTTCTTTTTTTATAGCTTTAACTTACAGAAAAATTTCAATTATTGTGTCATAACCTTTAATTTTTGTGGAAGTAAATTTCATTTGGGACATGGTTGCTGGCATCACAGGCTTCCTAGGCTGTAAAGAATCCCCCTGCTAATGCAGAAGATGTGGAAGACACAGGTTCAATAACATCATGCCCCATTACAGTCTCATATTTGTGTCTGTGGTTCCTACAAACAAAGACATTCTCCTATATAATCACACTATAACCACAAAATCAAAAAATTGACAATAATGTATTCCTACTGTCTCTTCATAAGCTATCTACAATAGCCCCAATAATGTCCTTATAACAAAATAGACACTCCAGAATCTGGTGTTATACTTAGTAATAAGATCCCCTAAGTCTCCTTTGATCTAGAATAATTTGTCTATCTCTATTTGATTTTCATAACTATGACGCTTTTGAGAATTCAGGCAATATTTTTTGTAAAATGTTATTCAATTTGAGTTTTGCCTCTTAGGCAGGAATATCAGAAATGTAATGGTGTTTTCTTCTCAAAATGTCCTATCTAATGGCATAGTATTTTGACTTTTCTATTACATAGCTCTCTTGAGTAGAATCTCACTAGATTCTCCATTGTAAAAGTACTTTGGTTTTACTTTGTAATTAAAGATTATTTTATAGAAAAGTACTTTTAAAGTATATAAATATTCCAGTGTTCATCAAACTTACAAATTATTCATGTATTCTTTTACATCATGATGGACTCATCAACTTCTATTGAGTATCAGATTTTATTATCATTATTTATTTTGATACTTAAATTGGCTAGTGTAATCAGCTTTAGGCTGGCTTCTTTGTTCTTTGTCCTCTTCCGGAGCTTCCTCTCACATGAATGCCCTCTCTTCAGGATCAGATTTTGACATCCTGCCTCAGATTTTGACATCCTGCATCTGGCTTGACATCCTGTATCTGGTTAGCATCACTTCCACTTCCTATCACATGGGTATCTTCTTCCTCTTGCTTAGGCTCTGACTTTCTAATCTGGGTCACCGTGGCTCCCCTGACTCCCCACCATGTCCACACCAAACAACAATTATTGGACTAAATATTTCAAGTAGAGAAGGAAAATAGGAAGAGGGGAGATAGAAGGTGAAGAGAAGGGAAATAGATATCTTAAAATTATGAATAACAATCGAGTGAACAATATCTTGATTTGCTTTTGCTTTGTTTCCAGAATCAGTATTTCTTACAGGGTTCAGTGAATTGTGCTTTAAAACTCTCATTTTTTTCCAGTTTGTGATAATAACAGATCCAAGTATAGAGACTGCAGTTGGAGACTAAGTTTTGACCTGTGTAGTGAAATCCTCTTTGGAACATGAACATAAGAATTATAGCTATAATAATAAAGCAACTGTTAATGATGCTGAGAAATCAGTATATAAGTATTAATGTGACCCTACACATATTTCAGAGGAAAAAAACATAAGATTAATTTAGAGACATAACAACAAAGTGATATATCCATGCTAAAACTTTTTTAAAAATTGCTCTTTGTTAAAATTAACACAAAGATGGATATAACTGTTACATCTATTAGAAAATACAAAAGAAAATTAGCCAGATGAAAGTCTAAACATCTGGGGTGTGTGTGTGTGTGTGTGTGTGTGTGTGTGTGTATTAGTCACTCAGTTGTGTCTGACTCTGCAACCCCATGGATTGTAGCCTGCCAGGCTTCTCTGTCCATGGAATTCTCCAGGCAAGAATATGAGAGTGGATTGCCATTCCCTTCTCCAGAGGAACTTCCGAACATCTGGAGCCTTAAGCAAAAGGCTGACTAAGGAGTACCAAGTGAAATGTGGTTATCAATTCAAAACTGAGCAGATATCTGCATTCATTTCATACTTCAAAATATTTCATAGTCTTATGTGATTTCAGATTTAAAATTTTTCTTTTACATCAGTAGTGTTTCAGCTGGTACTTCAGGAAGCAGATGCTGAGTAGGAGTTAGTAACCTTTTTTTTTTTGAACAATAAATCCAGTGAAAGATAAAAGAGGAGGGGAGGGTTGAATTTGGCAAAATAAACCCACTTTGAAACCTGTGAAAGAGAAAAGAGATGGACAAGGACTGGGCAGGGCTTCAGATTGTGATACAAATCTGAAAATGTGTCAGATAACCTAGTGGGAAGTTCTGATTCAATATAACCCCTTAATGGAATCTTGTATTGCTGTAATTTGCACACTACATTTAATCATTGGCTTATGGCTGCCCATGAGAGTTGTTTTAGTCTCTCGTAAAATGAAACTTATCTTGGAGATGTTAAAAGTGAGTGTGGTCACACCCCAAATCACTCAAAAGTAACTGGAATATGTATTTTCAAAAAACAAATTCATAATCACTCAGCAATGAGAAAATATAACATCAACAGACTAGAAAACCCTGCTGCTGCTGCTGCTATGTCGCTTCAGTCGTGTCCGACTCTGTGCGACCCCATAGACAGCAGCCCACCAGGCTCCTCTGTCCCTGGGATTCTCCAGGCAAAAATACTGGAGTGGGTTGCCATTTCCTTCTCCAGAAAACCTTGATACCTCTCTTAATAGAGGAAGAAATTTTAGTAAAAAAGAAAAAAGTGCAATGCTGAAGAAGAAAAGTCAACGAGCAAAAAATAGAGAAATATACTGTGAATGAAAAGCTTCTAAGACAAATGCTTAGATACAACCCACAAAATAAAATCAGTTATTTGTGCAGTATTGCCATGAATCTTGGCTTCCCTGGTAGCTCAGCTGGTAAACGATCTGCCCACAATGCAGGAGACCCTGGTTTGATTCCTGGGTCAGGAAGATCCCGTGGAAAAAGGATAGGCAACCCACTCCAGTATTCTTGGGCTTCTCTGATGGCTCAGACAGTAAAGAAACTGCCTGCAATATGGGAGACCTGGGTTTGATCCCTGGATTGGGAAGATCCCCTGGAGGAGGGCATGGCAACCTACTCCAGTGTTATTGCCTGGAGAATCCCATGAACAGAGGAGCCTAATGGGCTACAGTCCATGGGGTTGCAAAGAGTCGGACATGACTGAATAACTAAGCACAGCACATTGTCATGAATCTACACACATTTTAAAATTATTCAAATATTTTCCATTTCACAATAAAGCCTTTTAAATTTTATTATTTCTCATATTTTCTTCATAATTTTATTAAAATTTTAATTTTATTTTTTCCTATTTAATCTTTTATGGTAAAATTGCCTTATGGACACTCAGTTATGTAGCCAAAATGTTTGTTGTGAAATGCTTACAACAAGGATGTCCGTGATAAAAGCAACCTTCAACAATAATACATAGAATCAGTAAACTACAGTCTTAAGAGTAAATTAAATCCAAAGTAATAGGTGATCCCTGGGCAATAGTCACGGGAATTAGCTGAAAGGGAGGCAGAACGAGGAGACTACTACACTGCTTCCCTAGTCCCAATATATACAACACTTAAACTGAATGACAAGTAATAATTGCACACTAAAGGAGCTAACTTCCTGGGGGGATTTTAGTGGAACATAGTCCAAACAGGGTGAAAATAATCATATATGTCTGGTCTAGTCCTTACTTTTCTCTGTTCAAAAACATTAAGCATCAATACATAGATACACTGCTAAAAATGTGTTCATTTAATATAGAGTAATTCTTTATGCTATGATTGAGAATATGAGTGCCCATTGACCAAAAATTATCACTGCAATATCTTACTATAGTTTATAAGATATCCATCTACTCCTCATGAATTTCTCTCATAATTTGGTACTGATGTTCACTAACTTTTAAATTGTGAAACTTACTATAACACTTAACAACATTTTTTTTTCTGTTTTGGCAAGGACAAATCAGTTCATGATCATAAAGTGTAGAATGTAAATATAATTAATTTGCAATAAATAGCTAACTGTTTCTCCAGGGTTATGTGAGCCATTTTTCTTAGTCACAACTACAGGCCATGGTAGTAGAAAGATCAGTCTAAGTGATACTAATTCCTTGTGGATAAGCTTATGTATAATCTCTTCTTCCTCTACCATGGTCAATTTGATTATGATCTAATTAAATTAGAACATAGAGTCAAAAGAGGGAAGGAGAATGTCTTTCCTTAGTAGAGCATGTAGTCTGCCTGATTATTTAGAGCTGCTTACACAGCAGACTTATGATATGATTTTGTGAGGATACAAATTCTCTGTCACTCTAGGTTTAGTCTGAAATATCTAACCATATATAGCTTCACCAAACATACTTAAAATTATTTCTCTAAGTTTTCCCATTCATTTCCCTGACCTTCCTGTCATTCCTTTAATCACTATATGAAAAATTGGGGTATTTCTAAGCATTATCTTTCCTTACAGATAAAATATATCATGAGATTGATTATACTACTTGGAGTTCTATGTTTTGATATGAATATCCATTTTCACATTAATTCAAATCCTTCACTCTGTTGGGCTATAAGGCTGCAGCTGTTTATATCCAGCTGATGTAAGACTATCCTATCCATAAGTACATAAAACAGACTTACCATAGACAAATCATACAAAATAATTACTTTTAAAATTGATGACCATAAAAAATTATTTTAAGAAAGAGATTGCAACATTCATATACCTTTAGTAAGATGATTCTAGTATAAAATATGAAAGGTAGATTTAAAGGAAGATAGTAAGTACTATGTGATCATGTAGAATAATTGCCAATCCAAATTGTTGTTTAGTCACTAAGTCGAGTCTGACTCTTTGTGACCCCATGAACTGCAGCATACCAGGCCTCCCTGTTCCTTCACTATCTCTGAGTTTACTCAAACTCATGTCCATTGAGTCAGTGATGCCATGCAACCACTTCATCCTCTGTCGCCCCCTTCTGCTCTTGCCTTCAATCTTTCCCAGCATCAGAGTCTTCTCCAATGAATCGGCTCTTCACATCAGGTGGCCAAAGTATTGGAGTTTCAGTATCAGTCCTTCCAATGAATATTCAGAGTTGATTTCCTTTAGGATTGACTAGATTGATCTCCTTGCTATCCAAGGGACTGTCAAGAGTTTGAAAGCATCAATTCTGAGTGTTGCAGTGTTTCACAGGCATCCCTCTGCAGCATGGACTGCACTGCTCCTTGTGCTTATACCCCAGCTGGAGATACAAATGATGTGCCTGTGACCCCACCACTACTCTCCCACTCTTCCATGACTCTACACCTAAAGCCAAACATTTGCTCTCCTCCAGAACCTCTACAAGGATATGGAGTCTGTGTCTTGTTCTCCTTCTCTTGTTGTTGTCTGTCTACTATGGACTTGGGGGTTTCATCTGATACGTATAGTCAAGGTCACATCCTGGCTCCTGTTTATTAGAAATAAGTTTGTTCTAGTTCTACTTACTACAAAAATTCATCCTTCTGGATGTTAGTCCTTATAAAATTTCAATTTACCCATTTACAGACGATTAAACTATATTGAATTTCTTTTAAAAGAAGCCAATTGATTTTTCATAAGAGATTATATTGATGGCATACTGTATTAAAATTCAGTTCAGTTCAGTAGCTTGGTCGTGTCCAACTCTTTGCGACCCCATGGACTACAGCACACCAGGCATCCCTGTCCATCAACAATTCCTGGAGTTTACTCAAACTCATGTCCATTGAGTCAGTGATGTTATTAAAATTAGTCATTAAAAATTGTGATTGTATGGCTCAAGAAAGCTATTAGATGACATTGAAATACTTAATGTCAAGTCTACCACATCCTTAACTGTACAAAAAGGATCTTCATGACCCAGATAACCACAATGGTGGGATCACTCACCTAGAGCCAGATTTATGGAATGCAAAGACAAGTTGATGTTAGGAAGCATCACTATAATCAAAGCTAGTGGAGGTAATAGAATTCCAGTTGAGCCACTTCAAATCCTGAAAGATGACGCTGTGAAAGTGCTGCACTCAATAGGCCAGCAAATTTGGAAAACTTAGCAGTGGCCACAGTACTGGAAAAGGTCAGTTTTCATTCCAATCCCTAAGAAAGGCAATGCCAAAGAATGTTCAAACTACTGCACAATTGCACTCATCTCACACACCAGCTAATGCTCAAAAGTCTCCAAGCCAGGCTTCAACAATATGTGAACCATGAACTTCTAGATGTTCAAGCTGGATTTAGAAAAGACAGAGGAATCAGATATCAAATTTCCAACATCCACTGGATCATATAAAAAGCAAGAGAGTTTCACAAAAATATCTACTTCTGCTTTATTGACTACACCAAAGCATTTGACTCTGTTAATCACAACAAACTATGGAAAATTCTCCCAGAGATGGGAATACCAGACCACCTAACCTGCCTCCTAAGAAATCTGTATGCATGTCAAGAAGCAACAGTTAGAACTGGACATGGAAAAACAGACTGGTTCAAAATTGGGAAAGGAGTATGTCGAGCCTGTATATTGTCACCCTGCTTATTTAACTTATATGCAGAAAACATTATGCGAAATGCCAGGCTGGATGAAGCACAAGCTGGAACAAAGATTGCCAGGAGAAATACTAATAGCCTCAGATATGCAGATGACACCAACCTTATGGCAGAAAGCAAAGAAAAACTAAAGAGCCTCTTGATGAAAGTGAAAGAGGGGAGTGAAAAAGTTGGCATAAGACTCAACATTCAGAAAACTAAGATCATGGCACCTGGTCCCATCACTTCATGACAAATAGATGGAGCAGCAATGGAAACAGTGAGAGATTTTATTTTGAGGGGCTCCAAAATCACTGCAGATGGTGACTGCAGCCATGAAATTAAAAGACGCTTGCTCCTTGTAAGAAAAGCTATGACCAACTTGGACAGCATATTAAAAAGCAGAGACATTACTTTGCCAACAAAGATTCATCCAATCAAAGCTATAGTTTTTCCAGTAGTCATGTATGGATGTGAGAGTTGGACTGTAGTGAAGACTGAGTGCCGAAGAATTGATGCTTTTGAACTGTGGTGTTGGAGAAGATCTTGAGAGTCTCTTGGACAGCAAGGAGACCCAACCAGTCAATCCTAAAGGAATCAGTCCTGAATATTCATTGGAAGGACTTAAGTTGAAGCTGAAACTCCAATACTATGGCCACCTGATGGGAAGAACTGACTCATTGGAAAAGACCCTGATGCTGGGAAAGATTGAAGGCAGAAGGAGAAGGGGATGACAGACGATGAGATGGCTGGATGGCATCACAAACTCAATGGACATGAGTTTGGACAAGCTGCAGGTGTTAGTGATACAGGGGGAAGCCTGAATTACCGCCGTCCATGGGGTCGCAAAGAGTCAGACACGACTGAGTGACTGAACTGAACTGAACTGAACCACATCCTTAGTGAAAAATACATGAAAATAATAACAAGCACAGTAAAAGTAAGTTGTTATGCAGCACAATTTTCTAGAAATAATTCCCACTTGAATCTGACTATGAACGCTCAATTTAACTCCCTTCTCCAATGTACCAGCCACACTACTGTTTTTCAGTTTAATCCTCAGTATTCTGAACCTGTAGCACTTGTTCATAGATTTAAAACAAATGGAATTTTAAAGTTGGAAGGGCTTTTGGAGAATTTATCATCCCATATTTTAATTTAACAAATAATAGAATTTAAATCTACAGCTTGTTTCACTCTCAAAAGTTTATTCATGGATCTAGTAGCAAATCCAGTTTCACATCTCATGAGACACACTGTTTCTACTATTACGAGAAAGTTTTTGGGTCACAGATCTGATGCTAATATGTGCTGTGTTTTGTTGTTAGACGCATATTTATGTATACATGGCTTGTGTCCTCTATTGGACCATTAATTCCTCAAAATCAGGAAATTATATTTTTAATTTTAAATATATATTGCCTTGTTTCCTGTGACTCATGTTTTCAAAATGTGACTCATTATTTCACAATGTTAGGTTTAATATGGCAATAAATGTTTATCTATTTGTTAATATAGATATGATTTAATGCAAAACATTTGGAATTAATTTGATGCACTATACAAGAATAAACTTATTAATACTCATTCCAAACAGTGTTCTAAGAACTCTACATATTCCTTTAATCCTTACAAAAGCCATATGCTATAGGTGCTATCATTATTCTCCTTTAAAGGTGAGGAAACATGACACAGTGAGGGTAACTAACCTTCCAAGGGCCACACAGTAAATGGTGGAGCCAGGATTCAGAATCAGGTGATCTGTTTCCACAGGCAAAATTCTAACATCTTTTGCATCCAGATCCAGTTGAGATGAAATGTATGATCCACACCCCCATCCCCAGGAAAGTATACCAGCTAACAAACTCCCTCCATTGTCAGCAAAAGTAAGATTCACCCAAACTTTTATACAAAGGAAGAAAAATTGAAAGAATGTTTATTTTACTTTAAATTATTAATAAGACAAGTATTCATACATCTTTAGCTAAGGAGAAAATGTTCCCCACATGGCACATTCAGATTGCCAAACCCTTGTGTGTTGTCATAGACTGCTATAAGAAATGTGCACTGAAAATTTCCCTAAATTTTTCTCCCTGGAAATTAACAACAAGCTGTTATTACAGAAAAGAAATAAAATCTACAGTTGGACAAGACTCAGAGTGGCAGATGCTTGCCTTTATACACGTTATGTGTATGGATTAAAGTTCAATTTTTTTTTAGTGCAAAGGTTGTTGATATCTAAATAAATTAATATAAAGACTATATATTTAGGCACAATAATTTTAGTTTTCGAATGTATCCTTCACAGATACTAACACTTGGTAGCTTTGCAGTGATGAGTATTGCTCTATTATTTGCACAATTAACAAGCTATAAATAGCCTAAATGCCCATCATCAAGGGACTCTTTTTAAATATATGTGACAGAGAAAGGAATGAAGTACATCAAAGTTATATGATTCTGGCTGCCTCATAAAAGCTTTTGTCAACAGATATAAGAAACCCATAACGTGGAAGGTATACAGCCATCCAAGGGGAAAAAATAAATGACCAAATGATGGGCTTACCCTACGGAGCAAGGAGCAACAGCTATTTCTGAGTTGAATGCAATATAGCTGTATTGTATTATCTCTTGTCCATTTTGGTCAAGTAGATAGTCTTAAAGGTGATGAACTTCCATATATATATATATATATATATATATATATATACACATACAGAACAATAGAGAAAAGAAGGGTAATGATCAGCAGGAAATATTAGGAAGTTGAAGTTTTAAAAAAATACATATTTTAATGTTTCATTCAATCTTGTAGAATTTGAATACTCAGTATAATAAAAATTATAAATTGAATGATTAATTAATGAAGTAGTATTGTTGTTGTTGTTGTTGTTCAGTCGCTCAGTTGTGTCCAACTCTTTATGACCACATGGACTGTAGCACACCAGGCTTCCCTGTCCATCACCATCTCCCAGAGCTTTCTCAAACTTATGCCCATTGAGTCAGTGATGCCATCCAACCATCTCATCCCCTGTTATTCCCTTCTCCTCCTGCCTTCAATTTTTCCCAGGGTCTTTTCTAGCAAATCAACTCCACATCAGGTGGCCAAAGTATTGGTGCTTAAGTTTCAGCATAAGTCCTTCCAATGAATATTCAGGATTGATTTCCTTTAGTATTGACTGCTTGGATCTCCTCGCAGTCCAAGGGACTCTCAAGAGTCTTCTCCACACCACAGTTTAAAAGCATCAATTCTTTGGCATTCAGCCTTCTTTATGGTCCAACTCTCACATCCATACATGACTACTGGAAAAACCATAGCTTTGACTGGACAGACCTTTGTGGGCAAATTTATGCCTCTGCTTTTTAATACACTGTCTAGGTTTGACATAGCTTTTCTTCTAAGGAGCAAGCATCTTTTAATTTTGTGGCTGCAGTCACCAACGCAGTGATTTTGGAGCCCAAGAAAATAGTCTGTCGTTGTTTGCATTTTTTCCCTATATATTTGCCATGAAATGATGGGACTGGCTGCTATGATCTTAGTTTTCTGAATGTTGAGTTTTAAGCCAGCTTTTTCACTCTCCTCTTTCCTTTTCAGCAAGGGATTCTTCAGTTCCTCTTCACTTTCTGCCATAAGGGTGTTATCTGCATATCTGAGGTTATTGATATTTCTCTAGGCATTCTTGATTCCAGCTTGTACTTCATCTAGCCTGGCATTTCACATGATGTACTCTGTATATAAGTTAAATAAGCATGGTGAAAATATACAGACTTGATATACTCTTCTCAACTTTGAACCAGTCCATTTTTCCATGTCTGGTTCTAACTGTTGCTTTTTGACATGCATACAGATTTCTCAGGAGGCATGTGATGTGGTCTGGTATTCCCATCTCTTCAAGAATTTTCCACAGTTTGTGGTGATCCACACAGTCAAAAGCTTTGGCATAGTCAATAATGCAGAAGTAGATGTTTCTCTGGAACCCTCTTGTTTTTTCTATGATCCAGTGGAGGTGGGCAGTTTGATCTCTCTTTCCTCTGCCTTTTCTAAGCCCAGTAACATGGTACCATTTAAATGCGTCAAAGATTTCTAATTTTTAATGAAAGTAATACTTTAATTTTATTAGTTTAGTTCAAAGGTTAGCTATTACAATATATGAACGTAATCTATCATTTAATAACGTTCAATGAATTTCCCCTCCTCTTAATGTTTTTCTTTCATCCTAATAAGTCTATTAGATAAAAATCAATGAAAAGTAAAATGACTCCTTGGGAAAAATTCTGGGTTGTTTGAAGTGTTGGAAAGTTGGAAAGTAAGTTTGGTATAAAAAAATTAATATGTTTTCCATTGACTAATATTGAGTATATTTTTAAAATATATTCAGAAATATAAGTCTTACACTGATACAGTGTAGAGAGAAATAGGAGATCATTTTATTGAATCTAAGAATATAGGATATTGAAAAGTAATAAAATGATATTTTCCCTATTACCAGATACTTTCCTCTTATGGGGAAAAAGGACACAAATAAGTCAAGCAAATCATATAAACTTTCTCACCAATTTAAAGGGAATTAACTAGTCTTAATAGGACACATAATGCCCCCACCCCAGAAAACAAAAATAAAATATGTGCTGTGAGAATTAAGGTCTTAAGGGTAATCCAAGATATACCACTTGTATAAATATACCATTTATATCAATATAAATGCTATTACCTCAGAAATATTTGTGTGTTTTTTGCTCAGTTGTATCTGATTCTTTGTGACCCCAAGGACTTTAAGGTCATAAAATTAATGTATATTTTTTAATTATGATGAATTGTTCACAATTATATCTGTAAAAATCATGTAACATAACATCCATTTCATTTCTCCAATTTTTCACCCCAAAAATCCCACCCCATAATTAAATTAGTCTTAAGCATTAGAAGCAATTTATTTATTTTTTATAAGGAAGGCAATCATAGTGAAACATCTATATCTTTGCATCAGGACTGTTTAAATGTTTAGATTAAATTTATGCATCAAATATTAAAAATAGATACCAAGATAAGAGAAATTTGAGAATGGTAAGGAAGAAGGTCTATTTTATTAAAAGAAAAACAATGTATATTTATCAATTTTGATATTGTTAAAATGTGAAGTAAAACCCTTTTGATAAGAGAAATTTGAAAATCAGTTGAATATATAAACTTTTTATACTAAATATTGACATCATCTGAGCAGTATGCTTTTTAGGGACCTAAAACTCACACAAGCTTTTGCAGATATCTGTGTGAAATATTAGGGCTAGACCCATAGATACAGATAAATCACTACCCTTCACAGTTGTTCCTGGATCTATTGTCATTCTGTCTCACATACGTTACCATCTATATGCAAGTAAAGCAGCTAGACAATTATCTTTCACCATCAACTTTAAAAATTGCTTGTCTTTTTATGTGAATCATTAATCAGAGAAAACTACATTTGGGGAAATTTTTAAGAAAAGAGTAATTTTTCATAATTTACCTATCAACTCAGCAAAAAGAATCAATTTGCAAAATTAGTTTTTACATTCTTTGCTTTTTTCTGATTTTTTAAAATGTGTGATTGTATGTAGGCATGTGTGTGTGCTTATATGTGCCGTGTTTCCAGAAGAGTGAGTTTGGAGTTAGGCAATCATAGATTTGAATTATAGTTCTTCCATTTAACTGTACACATGCAACAAATGTTATTTTCTAGGTTTTTATGCTTTCATTTTATTTTTAATGAATAAATAACTTTCCCATATGATTTTATTGTTAACAGATGGGTAGGTATGTAGATAGATGATAGAGGTGATAGATACATAGATACTGTCTAAATATATGAGATTATTATTACCATACTAATACCAACTAATACAAAATTTTTCTTTCTCTACTTTGCAAACCCAAACATATACCTTCAGTTCAATTCAGTTCAGTGACTCAGTCATGTCCGACTCTTTGCAACCCCATGAACCGCAGCAAGCCAGGCTTCCCTGTCCATCACCAACTCCCGGAGTCCACCCAAACCCATGTCCACTGAGTCAGTGATGCCATCCAACCATCTCATCTTCTGTCATCCCCTTCTCCTCCTGCCCTCAATCTTTCCCAGCATCAGGGTCTTTTTCCAATGAGTTAGCTCTTCGCATCAGGTGGCCAAAGTATTGGAGTATCAGCTTCAACATGAGTCCTTCCAATGAATACCCAGGACTGATCTCCTTTAGGATGGACTGGTTGGATCTTCTTGCAGTCCAAGGGACTCTCAAGAGTCTTCTCCAACACCACAGTTCAAAAGCATCAATCTTCTGCGCTCAGCTTTCTTTATAGTCCAACTCTTACATCCATACATGACCACTGGAAAAACCATAGCCTTAAGTAAACGGACCTTTGTTGGCAAAGTAATGTCTCTGCTTTTTAATATGCAGTCTAGGTTAGTCATAACTTTCCTTCCAAGGAGTAAGCGTCTTTTAATTTCATGACTGCAGTCACCATCTGGAGTGATTTTGGATCCCAGAAAAATAAAGTCAGCCACTGTTTCCCCATCTATTTGCCATGAAGTGATGGGACCGGATGCCATGATCTTAGTTTTCTGAATGTTGAGCTATAAGCCAACTTTTTCACTCTCCTCTTTCACTTTTATCAAGAGCCTCTTTAGTTCTTATTCACTCCACAGTTCAGTCAAATGTTATCTCCTCTCTTTTTTTTTTTTTCCTGCACTTCCAGGTTATATTGTATATTTATTATACTATTGATTTTGCCATTATACTACATATTGCTCTACATAATAGATATTAACATTCATAATTCTAATCTCTATCCATCTCTGTGTTCTTAAGTACTGTGATTTTATTTATTGTTCATAATAACCTCAGGAAAAAAAATCACTGAATCTATACCTCAGTGGCCTTTAAAAATGTGAACTAAGAAAATATTGTTAATAAATTATTCATTTAGCAATTGATTATTACTTACAATTGAAAGGTTATATAATTTAAAATGAAACAGCTGTACAAAGAGCTATCAGAACTAGATTTAAGCTCAGCTATATGACTAATTTTCTAGGTGACCTATGGGGAGTAATTTTCTTTCTATTTTTTGTTAAAAGTAATGATGGATTAAATTATATCTAAATTCTTTTCAACTGTAATATCCTATAATTCTATATATTTTAGTGTCTTGATTAAAAGTAAACAACAATTTACCTATCTGATAATAATTGAGAAATTTATATTGAAAAGGGGATGTGATAAATCCATGAATAACAAGCCAAAAATCTCAGTCATTCTAATGTTGTAGACTTTCTTTCAATTTTATTTTGTCTCAGCAAAAGAGCCCCTCTGTTGTAAGCAGAGAAGTTTCACTGTTGCCTAAGCATTAGGCATGATTTATTACACAAGCTGGCTCAGACTATTTCACAGGAATCCTCTGGTTAATGTTGCCAGTCAATATCTACAGGACTCAATGACACTGTTATTAATCACTGAGAATCAAAGAAATATATAAAGAAACCAAGAAAGAAAAAAGACTATGTATCTGAAAGGGAAAGTTCTTCAGTTCAGTTCAGTTGCTCAGTCATGTCCAACTCTTTGCAACCCCATGAACTGCAGCATGCCAAGCCTCCCTGTCCATCACCAACTCCCAGAGTTAACCCAAACTCATGTCCGTTGAGTTGGTGATACCATCCAACCATCTCATCCTCTGTCGAGCCCTTCTCCTCCCACCTTCAATCTTTCCCAACATCAGGGTCTTTTCAAATGAGTCAACTCTTTGCATCAGGTGGCCAAAATATTGAAGTTTCAACTTCAACATCAGTCCTTCCAATGTACATTCAGGACTGATTTCCTTTAGGATGGACTGGTAGAATCTCCTTGCAGTCCAAGGGACTCTCAAGAGTCTTCTCCAACACCACAGTTCAAAAGCATCTATTCTTCTGCACTCAGCTTTCTTTATGGTCTAACTCTCACATCCATACATTACTGGAAAAAACAGAGCCTTGTCTAATTATAATGAACTTATTAAAAACTGAAGATTGAGAAATGGCTTAGCAGAGAGATGAAATAAAGGAAATGGAATATTCTGTGCTTTAACAAGATTGTGTTAGAATCCTATCCAATAGTGTTTTAGCTGCATAATTGGTTACCTTGCTTCACTATATCTTTTGAGGGTGGCATTTAAGGAGCATTTAGGGAATAGTTTCCATAAAACTAATGATTGACAATTGCTCTAATACAGAATTTGAATTCATTAGACTACATTTAGAATTAAAACTAACCTGAACAACCTTTTGTTCAAAAGCAGAATTTGTGATAAGCATGGCTGATTAATGAAATCTTAGAACTGAAATATAGTGATAGTTTCCTCAGAAATGGAGAGTGACCAGAAAATGGTAGAACTTTATAATTGATTCAATCTCTCCTGTTGCTTGCCTTCTACACTGCATTTTTCCATGTCAAAGCCAAGCAGTTTCTATTTCTTGCTTTCATGGCAGATTATGTCAGTAGTTCACTGAGGACCTTGAATTTATAGGGGAAAAAAACTGACCAACAAGGGGATCTGACTACCTCCTATGTCTCCAGTGTCCTATTCCATCATCCTATGGGATGGAACATATGGCTTGTTTAAATTATTTATTACTAGTCTAATTAGTCATGTGAAATTGGACATGGGAACAGCAATGGCTGGGAGGATCCAATGCTATGCAATAGATAGGGAGATGCCTAAGAATTGATGCTCTTGAGCTGTGGTGCTGGAGAGGACTCTTGAGAGTCCCTTGGACTGCAAAGAGATCAAACCAGTCCATCCTAAAGGAATCAGTCCTGAATATTCATTGGAAGGACTGATGATGAAGCCAAAACTCCGATACTCTGGCCACCTGATGCGAAGAGCTGACTCTTTGGAAAAGACCCTGATGTTGGGAAAGATTGAAGGCAGGAGGAGAAGGGGACAGCAGAGGATGAGATGGTTGGATGGCGCCACCGACTCAACGGACACGAGTTTGAGTAGGCTCCCGGAGTTGGTGATGGACAGGGAAGCCTGGTGTGCTGCAGTCCATGGGGTCGCAAAGAATTGAACATGACTGAGTGACTGAACTGAACTGAACTGTGTGAAATACAGTTTCAAGCAATCATTCAGTCATTCAATCAATTTAATTTAAATAAAAGTAAAGATAATGTTTCAAAGGCAGAGAAGATGCCTAAATATATCTACTGTAGAAAGTTTAGAATCTTGAATCTTTATGTCAAGAGTTTCACCATTTACTGAGTATTCTTTGACAAGAGAGTTTGCACTCAAGTTATAGGACTAAAAAGATTTAACAAGTTATTGACCAGAGATGCATTATTACATCCTTTGTTACCTGAACATTATTGACCAGAGATGTATCAATATTCCCTTACGTAACAAATCACCAGCCACAGGCATCAGTTTCTGAAACCCCCTCATCCCCCATCAATGAGGTGTTAAAAATTATTTAGTCCAAAGCCTTTTTCTCCCTCATGCAAAGTTTAGAAAGGGTCTAGTCTATTCCCCTTGCTCAAAGTTTTCTTGGCTATAACAGTTATATATATTACACTCTTTTAAAACATGATTTAAGACTATAGTGCATTATATATTATTGGAATCTACAAGTTATTCAGTTCAGTTCAGTCACTCAGTCATGTCCAACTCTGCGACCCCATGAACTGCAGCACGCCAGGCCTCCCTGTCCATCACCAGCTCCCGGAGTTTAACCAAACTCATGTCCATTGAGTCGGTGATGCCATCCAACCATCTCATCCTCTGTCAAGCCCTTCTCCTCCTGCCTTCAATCTTTCCCAATATCAGGGTCTTTTCAAATGAGTGAGCTCTTCGCATCAGGTGGCCAAAATGTTGGAGTTTCAACTTCAACATCAGTCCTTCCAATGAACACCCAGGACTAATTTCTGTTAGGATGGACTGGTTGAATCTCCTTGGAGTCCAAGGAACTCTCAAGAGTCTTCTCCCACGCCACAGTTCAAAAGCATCCATTTTTCGGTGCTCAGCTTTCTTTATAGTCCAACTCTCACATCCATACATGACTACTGGAAAAACCATAGCCTTGACTAGACGGACCTTTGTTGGCAAAGTAATGTCTCTACTTTTTAATATGCTATCTAGGTTGGTCATAACTTTCCTTCCAAAGGGTAAGCATCTTTAATGGCTGCCATCACCATCTGCAGTGATTTTGGAGCCCAGGAAAAAAAAAGTCAGATACTGTTTCCACTGTTTCCCCATCTATTTCCCATGAAGTGACGGGACCGGATGCCATGATTTTAGTTTTCTGAATGTTGAGCCCTAAGCCAATGTTTTCACTCTCCTCTTTCACTCTCATCAAGAGGCTCTTTAGTTCTTCTTCACTTTCTGCCATAAGAATGGTATCATCCGCATATCTGAGGTTATTGATATTTCTCCCAGCAATCTTGATTTCAGCTTGGGCTTCATCCAGCCCAGCATTTTGCATGATGTACTCCGCATGTAAGTTAATTAAGCCGGGTGACAATATACAGCCTTCATGTACTCCTTTTCCTATTTGGAACCAGTCTGTTGTTCCATGTCCAGTTCTAACTGTTGCTTCCTGACCTGCATATAGATTTGTCAAGAGGCAGGTCAGGTGGTCTGGTATTCCCATCTCTTTCAGAATTTTCCACAGGTTATTGTGATCCACACAGTCAAAGGTTTTGGCATAGTCAATAAAGTAGAAATAGATGTTTTTCTGGAACTCTTGCTTTTTCGATGATCCAGCGGATGTTGGCAATTTGATCTCTGGTTCCTCTGCCTTTTCTAAAACCAGCTTGAACATCTGGAAGCTCACAGTTCACATATCGCTGAAGCCTGGCTTGGAGAATTTTGAGCATTACTTTACTAGCATGTGAGATGAGTGCAATTGTGCGGTAGTTTGAGCCTTCTTTGGCATTGCCTTTCTTTGGGATTGGAATGAAAACTGACCCTTTCCAGTCCTGTGGCCACTGTTGAGTTTTCCAAATTTGCTGACATATCAATAAAGGACAGAAATGGTATTGACCTAACAGAAGCAGAAGATATTAAGGAGAGGTGGCAAAAATACACAGAAGAACTATACAAAAAAGATCTTAACAACCCAGATAATCATGATAGTGTGATCACTCACCTAGAGCCAGACATCCTGGAATGTCATGTCTAGTGGGCCTTAGGAAGTATCACTACGAACAAAGCTAGTGCAGGTGATGGAATTCCAGTTGAGCTATTTCAAATCCTAAAAGATGATGCTGTGAAACTGCTGCACTCAATATGTCAGCAAATTTGGAAAACTCAGCAGTGGCCACTACAGGATATTATGTACACCATTTGCAATTAAGGGGTATACACACTAATTTCAAAAGTACATAGAAAATTTTAGCGCACCCTATTACTAATCATTGAAACATTATTGATTCATTCATATATTTACTGAATGTTTAATGTTTAATATGCTCTATTTCCCAGCCTTCTGGCTTCTCCTCAATTAACTATACTTTAAAATTTAAAGGATCATAACATTTTCCAGGCTTGAGTTATGTAACAGTGAGTGTCTGAAAAGATTTTAGGAAACCTTTAATACTTTTATTCACATTCTTAGTGCAATAAGTTTAGCTGAGGCAAAGATGCCGTCTGTGGGGGGTCGCACATAGTCGGACACGACTGAAGCGACTTAGCAGCAGCAGCAGCAGCAGTGCAGTAGAGTGCAGTCGAGTAAGCATTCCTAAATCTCAGTTCTTAGGGAAAAAATATCCTTTTCAACATGCTGAAATTGCCTCAAGATAAAAAGTTTGAAATAAATTTGTAATTTTGGCATTGAGTCTAACACTGTACTTCTGATGCCAAGCCTTTTATACCACATTCTATAGTGTGAGCTTATCACAGTCAAGACCATATACCTCTAGGCTTTTGAGAAACAATTCTTGTTTGAAAAAACGACTCTCAGAAACATTTTCTGTCCTTTCCAACATTTTGTGATTGATATTCTTTTTGGAATTATACACTGTTTTTGCCTATAAATGTATTATATTTGATGATAACTTTTTAAAATCATATCTAGGATAATGACTTTAAATTTTATCACACACTCTAACATAGCACAATATTGTGAACAGTTCCTAAAACACTAAATGTTCATGTAATATAATTTTCATGGCTATATATTATTTCATAATAAAGCTGTACCATAATTTAGTATCCTTTTTCCCATTTATTGCATACTATTTTGTTTCAACTTTTACATTTTAAAATAATGGTACATTTCACATTTTAAAATGATACAATTATCATGTGTAAATTTACATGAAGATATTTACTATTCATTTAATGAATTGCTCATGTCATATGCAGCAGCCACTGCCTTTTATTTTAGAAACTCACCACTGCACCCCATTATTATTTCCTATCTCTTTTATTCCTGAAAAAATCACACAGCTCACATTGTCATATATTTGACATATATCTTTACAGCCAATTTTCTTAGATATATATATATATATACAACACACACACAGATGTGTGTATATATATATATATATATATATACATGCATATATATATATACATATGCTTAAAAAAATCATTGCTTTGTGTTTAAGTTGGAGTTGAAACAATATGCCATTTTCCTCTTAAAATTATTTAGAACTATATATCCATGGTTTTTATATACAATGAAGTATGATTTATTCATTTATTTTTAATTATTACATAGTGTTATTTCCTATACTGATATGCATTTAGTTTACTTCAAATTTTCATTATTTGTAACAATACTGCAGTAATCATTCTTTTGCATAATTGCTTTTTAAATTAAAACAAAATATTCAATTGCATATACCTTGATGTGGAAATGATTATTCTTTCACATTATCAGTTTTATTAGGTGCTGTCATATTGCTGGCTAACATGGCTGACAAGATTAAAGAGTCCATCTTAAAGGTAAGAGTTATATTTTCTCCTTCTCACTGAAGAAAGAATTTTATTCTTTTCATTTTCTCCCATTTGAAGCTTAGAAATATAATTTTTATTTAAGTGTGTGATTTTACATTTACTGTTGATGTTAACATTCTTTCCATGCTTTCATTGGTTATTTTAAACTCCTCTCTTCTGAATTGCCTGGTCATATACTTCGTCCATTGTTTCATCGTATGATTTATTACTTTAAAAATCAGTACAAGTCCTTTATACATTTTTAAACTAGACCTTTTTTGCATATATAAATGGTTTTTAATTGAACATTATATAAATATTTTACTTATAATTTTTATGCTTGCTTATGTAGACTGAGAATGTGATTAACTATCTGTTCATTCATTGATGATGCTTAGGTTGTTTTCCTGTTTTGGCAATTGTAAATAATGCTGGTATGAACACTGAGGTGGATATATCTTTTCTAATTAGTGTTTTTTGGGTTATTAGGACATTTATCCAGAAGTGGAATTGCTAGGTCATATGGTAGTTCTATTTTTACTTTTTCTGAGAAACCTCCATACAGTTTTCCACAATGGCTGTATCAATTACATTTGTACCAACAGTGTTCAAGGGTTTCCTTTCTCTAAAATGGACTTTTTGACTTATAGATGTTTTATATAATGCAATAATACACCTTACCCTATTGGTTTATCCTAAGATCCTGTGTTGTGTTTAGCTGAATATATGTAGTGACTGTAACTAACATATGAAAACCTTACAATTAATTAAAATGCCAAGGGAAAACCATTTGAAAAGAAAGGACTTAAAAGATATTTCACAAACAAAGAGCTTCAATTGACTAAGAAGAGCATCTTAAAATGAAATTAAATAGAAATATAAGTAAAGGCAATATTATTATTATGTTTTCACTCAAGTTCTTTTAAAAAGAGCTATAGTATAATAAAATGCAGTACTTAGAATTCATCTTGATAATATAGTGTGTTGCTGCTTTTGTAAATAGAATGAATGCAGTTATTTCTACAGAGATGATTTCTGGTTTGAAATGAAAGAAATGCAGAGTACATCATGAGAAACACTGGGCTGGAAGAAGCACAAGCTGGAATCAAGATTGCCAGGAGAAATATCAATAACCTATCAGATACGCAGATGACACCACCCTTATGGCAAAAAGTGAAGAAGAACTAAAAAGCCTCTTGATGAAAGTGAAAGAGAAGAGTGAAAAAGCTGGCTTAAAGCTCAACATTCAGAAAACTAAGATCATGGCATCCAGTCCCATTACTTCATGGGAAATAGATGGGGAAACAGTGGAAACAGTGGCTGACTTTATATTTTTGGGCTCCAAAATCACTGCAGATGGTGACTGCAGCCATGAAATTAAAAGACGCTTACTCCTTGGAAGGAAAGTTATGACAACCTAGATAGCATACTAAAAACCAGAGACAGTACTTTGTCAACAAAGGTCCATCTAGTCAAGGCTATGGTTTTTCCAGTAGTCATGTATGGATGTGAGAGTTGGACTATAAAGAAAGCTGAGCACCGAAGAATGGATGCTTTGGAACTGTGGTGTTGGAGAAGACTCTTGAGAGTCCCTTGGACTGAAAGGAGATCCAACCAGTCCATCCTAAGGGAGATCAGTCCTGGGTATTCATTGGAAGGACTGATGTTGAAGCTGAAACTCCAATACTCTGGCCATCTGATGCGAAGAGCTGACTCATTGGAAAAGACCCTGATGCTGGGAAAGATTGAGGGCAGGAGGAGAAGGGGACGACAGAGGATGAGATGGCTGGATGGCATCACTGACTCGATGGACATGGGTTTGGGTAAACTCCGGGAGTTGGTGATGGACAGGGAGGCCTGGCGTGCTGCGGTTACTGGGGTCGCAAAGAGTCAGACACGACTGAGCGACTGAGGTGAACTGAACTGACATTTCCTCCTGGGCAATATATTATAATACTTTTATTCCATATCAGAGAGAAAATATTCTTTCCAACTTTTCATTTTTAAAGTCAGTCTAATAATTTCTAATTTTTTGTTGGTCATGCCTAACATTATCCACTGATCTCTATATTCTTCTTTTTAAAAATGTCATCTGAAGTTTTACCTGGATACATGACTTCCCAGGTAGAGATTACATTTCCCAGCCCCTTTTAAAGTTTGTGTAATTACTGCAGGACACTATAAGATAGTAAAAATGATAGGTATCAATTATCCATTGTGACCCCTTAACAAATGTGTGTGCATTCCCTGCCTCCTGAATCCTCTACCCTATCTGCTCTCTATACATGATGAAAATTTGAGTAACAAACTAAACCCGAAGCAAGCAGAAATAAGCAATTTTTAAAAAACAGAATGGAAATAAATTGCAAAAACAATAAAAAATGATAGGGAAAATAAAAATAGCAAAAGTTCATTCTTTGAAATTTCAGTAAGATAGACAATACATTAGCTTGATTGGCCAAGAAAAAAATGAACATTCAAATTATGAGAATCAAAAAGAAAGATGGGATATTACTGTCCTCATGGAAAAAAATTTAATTATCATAAGGGAATATACTATGAATGATTGTATACTAAGAAATTAGTTAATCTAGTTGAAATGGACAAATTCATAGAAAGATACAAACTACTAAACCTGACTTAAGGCTGAGTGCCAAAAAATTGATGCTTTTGAACTGTGGTGTTGGAGAAGACTCTTGAGAGTCCCTTGGACTGCAAGGAGATCCAACCAGTCCATCCTAAAGGAGATCAGTCCTGGGTGTTCATTGGAAGGACTGGTGTTGAAGCTGAAACTCCAATACTTTGGACACCTGATGTAAAGAACTGACTCACTGGAAAAGACCCTGATGCTGGGAATGATTGAAGGCAGGAGGAGAAGGAGACAACAGAGGACGAGATGGTTGGATGGCATCACCACCCGATGGACATGAGTTTGAGTAACCTCTGGGAGTTGGTGATGGACAGGGAAACCTGGCATACTGCAGTCCATGAGGTTGCAAAGGATCAGACACTACTGAGCAACTTAACTGAACTGAAGGAATATGCAATCTGAATAAATGTATAACAAGGTATGGAATTAGCATTCAGAAAGTGTATGTGGTGCGTGTTCAGTCATGTCTGACTTTTTGCAACCCCATGGATTGTAGCCTGCCAGACTCCTCTGTCCATGGAATTTTGCAGGCAAGTATACTGGGGTGGGTTGACATTTCCTTTTCCAAGGGATCTCCCCACTCAGGGATTGAACCTGTGTCTCTTGAGTCTCCTGCATTGTCAGGCCAACTCTTTACCACTGTGCTGGCTGGGAAACCAAAAACTACCCATACAATAAAAGCTCAGGCCCAGATGTCTTTATTGCTGATTTCTACCAAACATTTGAAAAATATAACGTCTTTACAAATAGTTCAAAAAATAAAAAAGAAGAGAGCAAACTCATTCTTTGAGGCCAATATTAACCTGATACCAAAAACAGACAAAGCACAAAAAAGATAACTGCAGACCAATATCTCATGAATGTAAATGCAATATTTTTAAGATATGCCTATACTCTGAAGACTATAAAGCATTTTTGAAATATATTAAAGACCTAAACTGAAAGCCAGTTCATGTTCATGGATCAGAAGACTTAATATTGTTAAGATGAAAATACTCCTGAAATTGATCTACAGATTCAACATACCTCCTATCAAAATCTTATATTATTTCATTGCAGAAATCAAGCCTAAACCTCAAATTGAACATGCAAAGCAACCAAGAAGAGCCAAAACAATATTGAAAAGAATAAAGTTTCAGGACTCACATATGATAATTTCAGAACTTAGTACAAAGCAATAATCAAGACTCTGTGGTACAGACCTAAGGTCAAACATATAGATAAATAGAATGTTATTAAGAATCTCGAATTAAACCCTCACTTTCATGATAAATTTATTTTGTCAAGGTTTGTAGAAAATGTATTAAGCAAAGATAAATATTTTCAACAGATGGTTCTAGGACAAATGTATATTCATGAGAAAATGAATAAAATGGGACTTTTCCCTCACATCATTCACAGAAATAAATTCAAAGAAATCATAGGCCTAATGGCCTAAATTTAAGAACTAACCTATTAAGCTCTTAGAAGAAAATATATGCTTAACTCTTTAAAATCTTGAGTTAGGCAAAGCCTTTTAGATATGACACCAAGCCCAAGCAACAAAAGAAAAATAGTGAGTTGAATATCATCACAGAGGGTAAACAACCCACAAAATGGGAGAAAATAATTTCTCTTATAATAGCCTTGTATCCAGAATAAGAATTCTTGAAACTCAGTAAAATAAAGTAACCCAATTAAACAATTAGAAAAGGGTCTCAAAGGTTAGTTCTCCAGAAAAGATATGTAAATGGCCAATAAGTACATAAAAAGATTCTCAACATCGTTAGCTATCAGGGAAATGAAAATCAAAACCATAGTGACATACTATTAATACTTTATACTCACGAGGATGACTGTAATCAAAAAGATAACTACGAGTGTGAGCAATGTTATAGACAAACTCGAACTCTTATACACTGTAAATGGTACAACCACTTTGGAAAACTGTTGGTTTCCTAAATCCTTATAATGTCATTTTTTACCAATAAAGATAAATGAAGTACTGACACAGCTGCAGCATGGATAAACCTTAAAAATAAGGTATAAGAAATTAGTCACAAAATACCACATAGTGAATTATCCTATTTATGTGAAGTGTCCAGAGGATATATTGTAGTTGCCTAGGGCTGGAGAATTAAGAGGAAATGAGGACTGGCTACAATAGAGTTAATTTTTAGTGTGAACAAAATTGATTGTGGTATTGTTTTCACAACCCTGTGTGTTTACTAAAAACTAATAAATTATATGCTTGAAATGGGTGACTTGACTGTGAGTTTTATCTCAATAAGCTGCTATTTAAAAATAAATGCATGAAAGATGCTGAGAATGCATAAGTATCTGAGAATTAGATACTGAGAATGCATAAGAATATGTTGTTATTAAGCATTTTGAGTAAGCCATTTTCCTTCCACATGGCTCATCTATGGAAAAATAGCTTCTCTGGGGTAAATCTTGGAAAGTAAAACTGAAAATGGTGGGATGGGGTAGTTTATGGATGACTTTGAATATCAGGGCAAGTAGTTTAAAAGTAATCCTGCAGGAAATAAAGAGCCTTTAAAGGTGCTTGACCTGAGAAATGACAAAATTAGAGCAGAATCTCTGATATATGTAAGTAGCAGTAAGTAAGTGATAAATTAGAGTGAGGAGACACTAAGAAAAGATTATATTCTGGGAAAGTGATAAATGGGTTGTGAGAGAAAAGAGTAAGTAATTCAGGTGAAATTTTAACCTATTTGATTTGAAATGGATTATTTAAATAAAGAAATAAGAGGAGTTGCAGCTTGAAGTGGATCAGTAATAAATTTGGTTTGGATTATACTGAGCTGAGGCATTGGTGGAATATTGAGATGAAACTATTAAGCAATTATTTTATAATGTGACCTAGAAGTTTGGGAGAAATGACATCTTTCAGGTAACAAAATTGTTCCTGACTATGCTAATTAACTCAGAATGACACAGTTTTTATTCCCTATGCTTCTTTAAACTATTGACTCTTGATACAAAGAGACTTTGAGATCATGCTGATAATGTGAAAAACTAAATGAGGAAAGCCTTAGTTCACATGGCATTTTTGTGATAATTATAAAAAGGCATCTCTTTATTGTATGTGGCCTTGTGCCAGGATGCATGACTTGGCAAAGATGTTTAATTTTAGCACTCACACCTTTCCTCAGTTGGGCTACTTTGAACAGTATCTGTATGACAAGACTCAGTTTCTGAGCAAAATAACATCTGATGTAGTTTTTCTAGGTTTTACTTTAAAAAGTAGATTAAAACTATGTACACAAAGGGTGATATTTAAATTTGGTCCATGAATAAACAACTCCACTCTAAATATCATTGACAATGTATAGTAAAATCACTATATGTTGTGCCTCATTGCACTAGAATCCCATAGTGAGATTTTACTATCCGTTAAATCACTAGAAGCTCCTTGTGAGTGCTCTTGGCTTTTATCAAAGGGTTACACTTACATTACCACCTTGAATATTCCATCTCACACATCACTAACTCACAGATAATCAGGGCTGGACTCCTGAGGCTTATTGTACTTTGATTACAGGGCTAGTCTAATTGCACGTGACTGATGCAAACTACCTTCTTTACTGAAAACCTATTTCATTGCATTGTTTTCCCCTCTCAAGCCTTAGATTTCATATGTGACATCATTCTTATGATAACTATATTTTTTATATTAGAATAAAGAAAAGAACAATAAACTATACTCAGACTATACAAGCTAGAAACAAGCTGGTTACATTTTACTAAGATTTACTTAGGAATATTTCTGGCTGATGATCTTTGGAACTTCAAACTTTTGGTAGTATCTAAGCAATTGATTATGTATTGTTAAATTGTTAGTTATAGAATTCCAGCAGAAAATATGTTTACCTGGAGACAAAGAATTAATCTTAAAAATATACAAGCAACTCCTGCAGCTCAATTCCAGAAAAATAAACGACCCAATCAAAAAGTGGGCCTAAGAACTAAACAGACATTTCTCCAAAGAAGACATACAGATGGCTAACAAACACATGAAAAGGTGCTCAACATCACTCATTATCAGAGAAATGCAAATCAAAACCACAATGAGGTATCATTTCACACCAGTCAGAATGGCTGCTATCCAAAAGTCTACAAGCAATAATTGCTGGAGAGGGTGTGGAGAAAAGGGAACCCTCTTACACTGTTGGTGGGAATGCAAACTAGTACAGCCACTATGGAGAACAGTGTGGAGATTCCTTAAAAAACTGGGAATAGAACTGCCATATGACCCAGCAATCCCACTGCTGGGCATACTCACTGAGGAAGCCAGAATTGAAAGAGACACGTGTACCCCAATGTTCATCGCAGCACTGTTTATAATAGCCAGGACATGAAAGCAGCCTAGATGCCCAGACGACGAATGGACGAGGAAACTGTATGTATTGTATGTATACACAATGGAATATTACTCAGCCATTAAAAAGAATACATTCGAATCAGTTCTAATGAGGTGGATGAAATTGGAGCCTATTATACAGAGTGAAGTAAGCCAGAAAGAAAAACACCAATACAATATACTAACACATATATATGGAATTTAGTAAATCGGTAAAGATAACCCTGTATGCAAGACAGCAAAAGAGACACAGATATAGAACAGTATTATGGACTCTATGGGAGAGGGCGGGATGATATGGTAGAATGCCACTGAAGCATGTAAATTATCATATGTGAAATGAATTGCCAGTCCAGGTTCGATGCATGATACAGGGTGGTCGGGGCTGGTGCACCGGGATGACCCAGAGGGATGGGATGGGGAGGGAGATGGAAGGGGGGTTCTGAAAGGGAAACACATGTACACCCATGGCGGATTCATTTCAATGTATGGCAAAACCAATACAATATTGTAAAGTTAAAAAATAGATAAATAAACGAATAAAAAAATAAAATAAGCAGTAAAAAAAAAGTAATTCAACTGCAATTTAATTTATTTTGCTGCCTATTCAGATATTGTTCCACAGTATTATTAATATTATGAAAAAAATTTAAGTGGCTTTTTACATATTTTATATATATGTAGCTATCATGATTTTATTTTTTAAAAAAACCCTTAGTTTACCTGCAGTAGAGTTGTATGTGGCAAGGAAAGCCTAAAGTGTTTACTGTCTAGCCTCTTTCCTTGTATTTTAATATATTTTTATAGTCTTATACGTCACTGTGAGTGATACCAAGTTATCTCTATGATTTATGGGAAATGAATGATCACTTCACGTTTTTCTCTATTACATTCCTTTAGATAAAATGTCCAATATAAGTTAAGCTAGATATAATGACTCTAAATATTGATATGAGAGGGCAAAGATATAGAATCAAAAGATAATGTAAATGAAGTTAAAGAACCTGCTATACACAGGGAAGGGAAGTGCTCCATGCACAAAATTGCTTTAGAATGCATACAGAATTACAGAATTCCAGCAAGTCACAATCAAAGTAACAAAGAATGGAGTTATAGGATTAATATTGTACACATGCAGTTTCCACAAGTAAAAAAGTAAATTTTTATTGAACATAGAAAAAAATCCTCTATATCATTAGTAATAATAGAAAACCTAGTTGAACCAGTAATGTAGTATCATTATGTGAATTTTATTGTCAGAAAGTTTAAACAGTCAGAAAGTTTGATAGTATCATGTTTTGTCAAAATGTAAATAAGCTGAAATTTAGCTACAGGTCACATGCAAAGATATTGCAACATGTTAAAGAATAGTCTAAGATCCTGTTCTTCTTTTTCTAAATATACTGATTGTCTCTAACCAGATTAACTTTAATATTTTTATACTAGTAATTTATATAAGCATGCCCACATAGGTATGGTCTCTATTAGGAAAAATTTAGAAACAATGTAAATGTGTATAGTAGGAAAATGAATGAAGATATTGCTTTATATGCATGGAAAATATAGTGTTGAAAGTAAAATGAATAAATTATATCAAAATTTAAAAGTATAAATAGAAACTTCCATGGTGATCCAGTGGTTAACAATTCACCTTCCAATGCAGGGGTTATGATCACTGGTCAAGGAGCTAAGAACCACATTCCTCACAGACAAAAAACCAAAGCATAAAGCAGAAGCAATGTTGTAATAAATTCAATAAAGACTTTGAAAATGGTCCAAATTAAAAAAGAATAAAAGTGTAAATAAATCTCTAAAAATATTGAGTGAGAATAGCAAGTTACATATCACTCTCACCATCTAGAGATACTAAACTTTAGGACAAATAGCATGACCAAAAAGGTCTTGAGACCATCTTTCTTGAGGAGAGGATGAGGTTATATTCTACAACATGATTTGCATGCTAACTACTTTCTCCATCAGATCTAAAATAATTTCGTACATTTGTAGTCTGGTGTCTAATTTTGGAGAAAATCAAGTAATGAAGAAACTCTACACTTCTGAGAATTAAGATATCTTTTGTGCAGCACTACCTAATTCCTAGTCATTTCTTTGAGGGCAAAATACTATTTAACCCATACTTAGAAAAGACAAATTAAGAGTATTTGTCAAACACTTGTACAAAGGTAAGCAAACCATAAATGTGACTGTGTCATACAGAATCATAAAATCTTTTAAAATTTTCATACACAGTGAATCTCTAATAAGATTTTATTACCAGTTAGTAATAATACAATGAAGAGCATATAAAATTATGTTAATCTATTTACCAACACACAGTTTTGGCTTTCTTGCTGAGAGCAACTACTCCCAAGGTCCCATACTCTTAAATGTCATCAGAAATTCATTATGGCTTTCCAAGTACAAGCATAATCTATAATTTTAACTATCAAGAAAGAAACATCTGCTCTAATTAAAAGAACATAAAAAACAGCTTTTTACTGTGTGAGCAAACTGAGCTTAATACTATTTGATAATATCTACAGTAGGTAGGCAGCTCCAACTTGCAAAAGGACTCTGCAGCACAATTTCTAAGATACTTAATGAACTTAAAATCTCTTTATCAGTAGAAACTATATCTTAAAAGATTATTTTGTTTGTAGATGTTTTATAAAGAGTAATTTAACCAATAAATTCCTGAAATTAAACTTTACTGTCTAATTTATATTTCTCTGTAGAAATGGCTGATTTTCCTTTTCCCTCTTTTTTTTTTTTCATTTCTACTAAATGCCCCTATTCCACAATCTAAAAAAAAAAAAAAAAAATCAAAAGTAAGTTTACAGATACCACAAAATTCTTCATTGTGCTTTATGAATCTGTGTATTCTACTGGTCTCTTCTTCATACCTCTCTGAAATGATATCCCATGTCCATTCATAATCTACACAGGCTTATCCACTGCCAGAAATAAGCTTTAGTCCAGGTAAGATGCACTGTGACCTTTATCACTTGAGTTCTCATCATCATGCTAAGCATCTGGGGCAACATACTTGAGGTTTGAAATTTAAAGCATATTAAATAGTATCAGAGAAGTCAATATGATTAAGGAATGTTTCTTTCAGAATATTAGTATCTTATTATGTATGGAGAGACACTGCAGTTACTGCATGTTTCACTCCATCAATTTTTGAACCATATCATTGCCTAGACCAAGTTACTGAATTGACAGGCTCTTCTTCATACACTTAGGGCAAAATTTTCACATGACCTTGTAAGAATATGCTTTTATCCACCTATACATAGCAAGCTGAATTAGGTTGGATGACATGCTCAGTGCAGTGTTCATTCTGATATCACCATAATAGTGATTTTTTAAAGAGGTATGTTTCAACATTGTCCCCATATTTTATTATATCTCATTTAATCCTCACAAAAATATAATAAATCCTGCAATTAGGTCATTTTGTAAGTAAAACTAAGATTCAAAGAGGTTAACTAATCAACCAAGATCACTTGAAAAGCTATGTGACAAGGCTGGAATTTGAAGCAAATCCGGAAGACTCCAGAACATGATTTCTTTATTATTAAGCCATTATATTTTATTTCTAAAAGCTACATTTACTGAAAAAAAAAAATGTTTAAAAGAAAAATTAAATTTCCCCTAGAAAATATTTAGTTCAAAACAGCCTTGTTTAAAATTCTATAAATACTGAAGCTACTAGTACTTAATTTCACCTAGGCATTTAAGAAATTCACTCTTTATACTATCTGAATAATTTTCTGATTTTTAAAAAGGCACCTTTCCTTTGAAAAAGTCTTAACTGAACATTTCCTGATACAAAAGCTCTCTTGAATTGAAAAGTATTCTAACTTTGTAATGCTATTTTATTATGCAAATGCATTTATTTCTATATTCTTTGATATCCACAGTGCCTGGGAGAAGGTCTGGCACATAAAATATACCAATAAATATTTTTTAATCTTTAATTTTTTTTTATTTTAATTGGAGGCTATTTATTTTACAATATTGTGGTGGTTATGCCATACATTCACATGAATCAGCCATGGTTATACATGTGTTCCCCATCCTGACCAACCCTCCCACCTCTCTCCCCATCCCATCTCTCAGGATCACCCCAGTGCACCAGCCCTGAGAACCCTGCCTCATGCATCGAACTTGGACTGGCGATCTATTTCACATTTGATAATATACATGTTTCAATGCTGTCTCTCAAATCATCCCACCCTCGCCTTCTCCCACAGAGTCCAAAAGTCTGTTCTTTACATCTGTGTCTCTTTTGTTGTCTTGCATATAGGGTCATCGTTACCATCTTTCTAAATTCCATATATATGCGTTAATATACTGTATTGGTGTTTTTCTTTCTGGCTTACTTCGCTCTGTATAATAGGCTCCAGTTTCATCCACCTCATTAGAACTGATTCAAATGCATATTTGTATATTTTTGAGATTAGTTCTTTGTCAGTTGTTTCGTTTGCTATTGTTTTCTCCCACTCTGAAGGCTGTCTTTTCAGTTTACTTATAGTTTCCTTCATTATGCAAAAGCTTTTAAGTTTAATTAGGTCCCATTTGCTTATTTTTGCTTTTATTTCCTTACTCTGGGAGGTGGGTCATAGAGGATCCTGCTGTGATTTATGTCGGAGAGTGTTTTGTCTATGTTTTCCTCTAGGAGTTTTATGGAATCTGGTCTTACATTTAGATCTTTAATCCATTTTGAGTTTATTTTTGTGTATGGTGTTAGAAAGTGTTCTAGTTTCATTCTTTTACAAGTGGTTGACCAGTTTTCCCAGCACCACTTGTTAAAAAGATTGTTGTTTCTCCATTGTATACTCTTGCCTACTTTGTCAAAGATAAGGTGTCCATAGGTGCGTGGATTTATCTCTGGGCTTTGTATTTTGTTCCATTGATCTATGTTTCTGTCTTTGAGCCAGTACCATACTGTCTTGATGACTGTTGCTATGTAGTATAGCCTGAAGTCAGGCAGGTTGATTCCTCCAGTTCCATTCTTCTTTCTCAAGATTTCTTTGGCTATTCGAGGTTTTTTGTAATTCCATACAAATTGTGAAATTATTTGTTCTAATTCTCTGAAAAATACCATTGGTAGCTTGATAGGGATTGCATTGAATCTATAGATTGCTTTGGGTAATATACTCATTTTCACTATATTGATTCTTCTGATCCATAAACATGGTATATTTCTCCATCTATTTGTGTCATCTTTGATTTATTTCATCAGTGTTTTATAGTTTTCTATATATAGGTCTTTTGTTTTTTTAGGTAGATTTATTCCTAAGTATTTTATTCTTTTCGTTGCAATGGTGAATGGAATTGTTTCCTTAATTTCTCTTTCTGTTTTCTCATTGTTAATGTACAGGAATGCAAGGGATTTCTGTGTGTTAATTTTATATCCTGCAAGTTTACTGTGTTCATTAATTAGCTCTAGTAATTTTCTGGTGGAATCTTTAGGGTTTTCTATGTAGAGGGTCATGTAATCTGCAAACAGTGAGTGTTTTACTTCTTCTTTTCCAATCTGGATTCCTTTTATTTCTTTTTCTGCTCTGATTGCTGTGGCCAAAACTTCCAAAGCTATGTTGAATAGTAGTGGTGAGAGTGGGCATCCTTGTCTTGTTCCTGACTTCAGGGGAAATGCTTTCAATTTTTCACCACTCAGGATATTGTTTACTGTGGGTTTATCATAAATGGCTTTTATTATGTTGAGGTATGTTCCTTCTATGCCTGCTTTCTGGAGGGTTTTTATCATAAATAGATGTTGAATTTTGTCAAAGGCTTTTTCTGCACCTATTGAGATAATCATATGGTTTTTATCTTTTAATTTGTTAATGTGGTGTATCGCATTGATTGATTTGTGAATATTGAAGAATCCTTGCATCCCTGGGATAAAGACCACTTGGTCATGATGTATGATCTTTTTCATATGTTGTTGGATTCTGTTTGCTAGAATTTTGTTGAAGATTTTTGCATCTATGTTCAACAGTGATTTTGGCCTGTAGTTGTTTTTTTTTGTTGTTTTTCATATTTGTCTGGTTTTGGTATTAGGGTGATGGTGTCCTAATAGAATCAGTACGGAAGTTTATCTTCCTCTGCAATTTTCTGGAAGAGTTTGAGTAGGATAGGTGTTAGCTCCTCTCTAAATTTTTGGTAGAATTCAGCTGTGAAGCCATCTGGTCCTGAGCTTTTGTTTGTTGGAAGATTTCTGATTACAGTTTCAATATCCATGCTTGTGATGGGTCTGTTAAGATTTTCTATTTCTTCCTGGTTCAGTTTTGGAAAGCTATACTTTTCTAAGAATTTGTCCATTTCTTCCAAGTTGTCCATTTTATTGGCAAAAATATACCAATAAATATTTGACGAATGAAAATTCATGTAAGATCCTCAACTATTTTGAGTATAGTATAATAAGAAAAGCAGCTTCCAACTGCCCTGGCATATTCTGATCTCTTATATCATCTTGAGCTATCTAGGTATAAAATTTAATTTATTTTCTGTGATTTACCTTTTAGTAGTGAATGTATTACCTATAGTTAACATATTGATTTCATCTTTAGGGAATACAGACATCTTTATCAAGTACTGTAAAATTTTATCCAAATCAGAGAAAGATTGCTGATCACAATGTTCAGCATTTCCCCCAGAATGAGGGAAATCTTTTACTCAATATTTTGAAGTAGAGTCAGCAGTTGAGTTTAATCATTTGTACATCTAATTACAGCTTTCTGAATTCTGTCACTTAATTCAACTGGAACTAGTTACTTGAGTTTCATGGAAGCACAGGTTTAACTCTATTTTCTCTCACATCTGATCTTCTATTTTTACTTAATGTTATTTGTTCTCTCTTTTTCAGTTTGAAGTCCTTTTTCTTCCTATATGAGAGAAAAGCAAAATATGGCATATTAGACACTAAGAAAATAATGAAAATAAGTGGCAGAGGGGCAAAGGGGTAGAGAAGAAAGAATGCTAGAAAGATAAAGGACCAAGAAAGGAAGGAAAGTTATCCAGTGAGGTAGAATGAAATGGGGTTTGTTGCTTATAATACAGGGAAAATTGGATTTAAGATATTTTCATATTATTGAGTTCATCATTTTGCTATGTGACCTTGATTTTGCCAAAGTTTTAAAGGTTAAAATAATGGCAGCTTCACTTGTTTTACCCGTTTGCTCTTAGAATCCTAGAAAGTCAAAGCCAATTTTGAATTGTGAAGTGGATTACAAATGTAAAGCACGAACAGTAATCTTACTGTGTTAGATTGGCTGAATTTGAATTATACCTTTGCCATTTCATAGATTGTTTTACTTACCTTTGCCTGTTACCTGTATTTTAGAAAGACAGAGAAAATTGTAAAGGTTAAATACTAAAATGCATATGAAGTGTTTTTAAAGAGCTCTCAATATGCTGAGTGAAGCTAAAAGTATACCTAGTCATGTGGTCTAACTTGATTTATTCAACCTATATGTGAGCATGCACGTAGTCAGAATTGTTACTATTTTATGTTAACCAATATAGCAAAATAAACAAACAAAAATCCTTATATAAAGTAAGTAATGGGCTTTTCTTGAGATCTCTAGTTTTTCCCATTCTATTGTGCTTCTCTATTTCTTTACACTGATCACTGAGGAAGGCTTTCTTATCTCTCCTTGCTATTCTTTGGAACTCTGCATTCAAATGGGTATATCTTTCCTTTTCTCCTTTACTTTTTGCTTCTCTTTTCACAGCTATTTGTAAGGCCTCCTCAGACAGCCATTTTGCTTTTTTGAATTTCTTTTTTGTGGGGATGGTCTTGATTCCTGTCTCCTGTAAAATGTCACAAACCTCTGCCCATAGTTCATCAGGCACTCTGTCTATCAGATCTAGTCCCTTAAATCTATTTCTCACTTCCACTGTATAATAAAAGCATTATTTGTTTGGGATTTGATTTAGGTCATACCTGAATGGCCTAGTGGTTTTCCCTACTTTCTTCAATTTAAACCTGAGTTTGGCAATAAGGAGTTCATGATCTGAGCCACAGTCAGCTCCCAGTCTTGTTTTTGCTGACTGTATAGAGTTTCTCCATCTTTGGCTGCAAAGAATATAATCAATCTGATTTCAGTGTTGACCGTCTGGTTATGTCCATGTGTAGTGTCTTTTCTTGTGGTTAAATCAATAACCTCAGATATGCATATGACACCACCCTTATGGCAGAAAGTGAAGAAGAATTAAAGAGCCTCTTGATGAAAGTGAAAGAAGAGAGTGAAAAAGTTGGCTTAAAACTCAACATTCAGAAAACTAAGATCATGGCATCCAGTCCCATCACTTCATGGCAAATAGATGGAGAAACAGCGGAAAAAGTGGCAGGCTTTATTTATTTATTTATTCATTTATTTATTTTGGACTCCAAAATCACTGCAGATGGTGATTGCAGCCATGACATTAAAAGAAGCTTACTCCTTGAAAGAAAAGTTATGACCAATCTAGACAGCATATTAAAAAGCAGAGACATTACTTTGCCAACAAAGGTCTGTCTAGTCAAGGCTATGGTTTTTCCAGTAGTCATGTATGGATTTAAAAGTTGGACTATAAAGAAAGCTGAGTACTGAAGAATGGATGCTTTTGAACTGTGATGTTGGAGAAGACTCTTGAGAGTCCCTTGGACTGCAAGGAGATCCAACCAGACCCTCCTAAAGAAAATCAGCCCTGAATATTCATTGGAAGGACTGATACTGAAGCTGAAACTCCAATATTTTGGCCATCTGATGTGAAGAGCTGACTCATTTGAAAAGACCCTGATGCTGGGAAAGATTGAAGGCAGGAGGAGAAGCGGACGACAGAGAATGAGATGGTTAGATGGCATCACCGACTTGATGGGCGTGAGTTTGAGTAAACTCCGGGAGTTGGTGATGGACAGGGAGGCTTGGTGTGCTGTAGTCTATGGGGTCACAAAGAGTCAGACACAACTGAGCGACTGAACTGAACTGAGTGGACTTTTGTTCTCCAAAAGTTTTACCGACAATAATAAATATTTTACACTAAAGTTTGAACATTGTTCTATAAAAGGGAGACAGAAGAGTTTTGTTTTGTTTTTTTACATATTTGAATAGACTCCAAAAAATGTTATTTTCACTATAAAGTGTGGTGTTAGTTTCTACTGTTGCCTTGTGCAAGGCAGGATTCCTAAAATGATAGAACCTTATAATATATGAAGAAATTAAAATATAATGGGGCTTAAAATTGTATAAGTTGAATATTCTACTGATTACTTTAAATTAAGAAATTTATCTTTTTTTCCCCTTAAATGTCTTTACGTCATTCCTCCAAATTATATATTTGAAATGACTAGATTATACATCAATGTGACTAATTGAATCCTGTATTTCTGTATAAGGTAGTTGAGATCTCTAAGTTCCACAGATTCATATTGTACTGTTCAGCCTCATAGCTATTTCATGAGCATATTTAACTGGTCAAAACCTGAACTGTATATAATTATGTGACCCAGTTAGCACAATGTCTTCCGTTCATTCAATTAAAATCAAGCTATGCACACAGATGGCAGAGTGAGTGAATAGCACCGTGTGTTTTGGTCAAGAAAGTCCACAGTTTAAGAGATTTCAAAGTCTTCAGATTATATAAAGACAAATACTAGTAAAAAGTAATTTAAAAATCACAGAATGGCAGAATTAGAAGAAACAGAGAGGTCAAGTGCTATAGTCAACAGCTAATGCTCATTCCTCTTTAGATATCAACAAGTGTGATTTTTGCTTGATTGTGGTAGTTTTCTTTTTTGTAAAACTTGAATTATAAGGTTATTATGGAAAGAACCCTAAGTACAATCAATTTCTGACAATCTTCATTAACAAAAATAATTAAATATGGAAACATTCTGTTCACAAAAATTGTGTTGATCATGTGCTTGGATTCATTTAAACTCCACTTGCTTTGATTTTCATGATGTTGATTAAAAAGATTAATGCTTTCAATATCTCAATGGAGAACTCTCAGTACTTCAGTTAAAATTGAGAAGAAAATCTCAAAATTGATATCAGATTTTAATAAATTCACTTTATCATATATGCAGCTATATTTAGATCCATTAAAAAATATATCACTGAGACTCTGATATATTCCAGATATTGGGTTTCCTGATAAGGTATGGAAATCGTGATAGAACACAAGTCAGACTTTCAAGAAGTTCCAAGTGCATTATATGGTATGGAGTGTGCTTAGTCACTCAGTTATGTCTGACTCTTTGTGACCCCATGGACTGTAGCCCACCAGCCTCCTCTGTCCGTGGGGATTCTCCAGAGGATCTTTCCAACCAAGGGTTAGAACCCAGGTCTCCAGCATTGCAGGTGGATTCTTTACCATCTGAGCCATCAAAGAAGTCCATATGAAATGAAGATACAGAATAATAAGCACAGTACTTATGCTCTGTTGCTCATCTCATGACGTTTTATAAGAGAAAATAGAGGGGAAATCCAAAAGTGATGAAAAGGCACTGTATACAAAGATGACTTTCATATTATTTTAAATACTGTGCTTACCTACCAGCAGGATTTCAAGTTTAGGAAATAAACTAAAGAAATGAAGGAGGGAAAAATACACTTGCAAAGAAATTTGATCTTTCTGGCACTAATGAGAGACATACCAAAATATAAGCAAAATGGGGAATATCTCGTGATAATTTCATTTTTTATATTTATGTCTTTGCACAGAATAGTCATTATATAGGCAAAGAATAGATGAGGTAGCATCCTTTAAAATGTGGATGTATTATAAGAAACATGGAATATTATATGTATTGTGCCATTGTGCACTGTGCTCAGTCATGTCCAACTCTTTGCTGCCCCATGGACTGTAGCCCACCAGGCTCCTCTGCCCATGAAAATTTCCAGCAAAAGTACTGGAAGACGGTGCCATTTCCTACATCAAGGGATCTTTCCAATCCAGGCATCAAACCCACATCTTTGTGTATTTCATTTAACATTTGTCATCACTATACATTTCTATAGGTTTATTGTACATACTTCTTTAGTGTTTTACTGGAAATGTGTTTCAAGTTCCAAGTAATACATTTTTGTCAATTTCTCTTTAGCCACATTTTTAGCTTTCTGTATTAATTATATTATATCCAGAAAACCAATACTTAATGTAATATGTAATGACTTACATATGAAATATGAATATTATTTATTATTAGTGTAAAACTAACATTGCATAAGTTTTCTATTTAAATCCAACTTTACATAATAGTAGTTTTGGCCTTATAACATTTCATATGTACCTTTCGGTATTCATCTTGTCAACATTTGCCCAATATTTTATGGCTAACCGGTTACTGTCATTTGTCTTTTAATTGTAAATATCTTGAATATAAAACCAAAGTGAATACAGGATTTGGAATTACGTGTTTTTTGTTGTTTTGTCGCCAAGTCTTGTCTGATTCACTTGCAACCCCATGGACTGTGACCCACCAGGCTCCTCTGTCCATGGAATTTCCCAAGCAAGAATACTTGAGTAGATCACCCTTTCCTTCTCCAGGGGATCTTCCCGACCCAGGGATTGAACCCACATCTCCTACATTGACCGGCGGATTCTTTCCCAGTGAGCCACCAGGGAAGCCTGGGGTTATGGAGACTTTGTGTCCATGTCTCAGTACTTCTAGTTCAGCAGTTATATATAGCAAATTTCTTGGAGCTTAACTTTCCTTACTTGCAAAATGGGTATAATTTCACCTCTATAATTGAGTAGTGTGGAGGTATTTGTGGTGAGATAAGTTATGAAAATATAATGTGTGCTAATTAAAATCTCTTATCATTACTATTTTTGTCCCTGAAAATATTTTTTTCTATTTTACATGTGATTCTTAATTTTTATGTTCAATATACTTTGTCTAATTCCATGTATTTCAATATGTGCAATATCTATATTGTGTTTTTGAATTTTTGGCCCATTAGTTTTAAGATCAGTTCAGTGGCTCAGTTGTGTCCGACTCTTTGTGACCCCATGGACTGTGGCACGCCAAGTCCCTGTCTATCACCAACTCCCAGAGCTTGCTCAAACTCACGTCCATCGAGTCGGTGATGCCATCCAACAGTTTCACCCTCTGTCATCCACTTTTCCTCCCACTTTCAATCTTTCCCAGAATCAAGGTCTTTTTCAAATGAGTCAATTCTTTGCATCAGGTGTCCAAAGTGTTGGAATTTCAGCTTCAGCATCAGTCCTTCCAATGAACACTCAGGATTGGTCTCCCTTAGGATGAACTGGTTGGATCTCTGTGCAGTCCAAGGGACACTCAAGAGTCTTCTCCAACACCACAGTTCAAAAGCATCAATTCCTCAGCGTTCAGTTTTCTTTATAGTCCAACTCTCACGTCTATACCTGACTACTGGAAGAACCATGGCTTTGGCTAGACAGACCTTTCTTGGCAAAATAATGTTTCTGATTTTTAATATGCTGTCTAGGTTGGTCATAGCTTCTCTTCCAAGGAGCAACAGTTTTTTTCTTTGTTTGTTTGTTTAATTTCATGGCTGCAGTCCCCATCTGCAGTGATTTTGGAGCCCAAGAAAAGAAAGTCTGTTGCTGTTTCCACTGTTTCCCAACCTATTTGCCATGAAGTGATGGCACTGGTTGCCATGATCTTAGTTTTCTGAATGTTGAGTTTTAAGCCAACTTTTTCACTCTGCTTGTTCACTTTCATCAAGAGGACCTTTAGTTCCTCTTCGCTTTCTGCCATAAAAGTGGTGTCATCTGTGTATCTGAGGTTATTGATATTTCTCCCAGCAATCTTGATTCCAGCTTGTGCTTCATCCAGCCCAGCATTTAGCATGATGTACTCTCCATATAAGTTAAGTAAATAGGTGACAATATACAGGCTTGCCGTGCTCCTTTCCCAATTGGAACCAGTCTGTTGTTTCATGTCCAGTTCTAACTGTTGCTTCTTGACATGCATACAGATTCCTCAGGAGGCAGATAAGGTGGTCTGGTATTCCCATCTCTTGAAGAATTTTTCAGTTTGTTGTAATCTACACAGTCAAAGGCTTTGGTGTTGTCAATAAAGCAGAAGTAGATTTTTTCTGGAACTCTCGTGCTTTTTCAATGTTCCAGCAGATGTTGGCAATTTGATTTCTGGTTCCTCTGCCTTTTCTAAATCGAGCTTGGACATTAGGAAGTTCATGGTTGACATACTGTTAAAACCTGCCTTGGAAAATTTTGAGCTAGTTTTTATTTATATTAGTTAGCTTAATTAGTTTTAATGTTATATACAATTATTTTTTCCTACTAACGAATAAACTGTTATAAATGCATTTAAGCTTTTCTTTATGAAAGCTGTATTTATTATACATAATGTAGCAACAGGATAATAGTATGAGAAATATAGGTTTTTTTTCTTGCCTCTTACCCTCAGTTTCTTATAATCTTTGTTCTATCATTCTACTGATAAATTTATCAAACTATTTGCTAAATTATTATTTGATTTTTAATAATATTTTTTTACTTCAATGATTTGTAAAGTATATTAATTATTACTATTTAGGCAGTTTAAATTATTTAATTGTCCATTGTCTGGCCATTTCAATGTTTTTCCAGTCACTATTTCTTCAAATTGGTTTAAAGTTTGGCTGCTCAAAGAATATCTAAGAGTAAGTTGTTTTTTTGGGGTTTTTTTTGTTTGTTTGTTTGTTTTCAGTAAAGAATCCACCTGCAGTGCAGGAGAGCCTAGTTCAATCCCTTGGTTAGGAAGATACCCTGGAGAAGGGAATGTTTACCCATTCCAGTATCTTTGCCTGGAGAATTCCATGGACAGAGGAGCTGGTGGGCTACAGTTCATGGGGTCACAAAGAGTCAGACACAACCAAGTGACTAACATTTGGCATTGTGATTTTAAGCTTTTCTGAACCCCTGAGTATGTAACACTTTTCTGATTACTTTGCAGAGGAGTGGCAAATTGAGCATAAAATTCAAAATTCTGCCTGCTTCCCACAGGTTCTCCTTCCTTTCGCATTTTCAAAATACACGTTATGTCTTTAGAACAAATCAGTTTTACTTCCTTTGGGATTTTGTTGTATTTTTTATAATGTTTTTGAACAGATTTTTTTTTTAATTTTGCTGTATTCAGGAATTTCTTTTCATTTTCAGTTAGATACTTTTCTAAATATCATAAATTTCTTCCCCTTCCCCTTTCCCTCTCCCTGCTTACTATAAATCTATTAGCATCTTAGATGTGGGTGATTTTTAAAAATCTTTCTTCTCCTTCACCACTTCCATTTTCTTTTTCTTTTTTTTTTTTGTACTATTGACCTACTCCTTACAGTCTTTTTTATTTTTTCATTTTATTTGGGCATCATGTTTTTCAACTTCCCTCAAGGCTGTATTTTATCACCCCGCTTATTTAACTTATATGTAGAGTATATCATGAGAAATGCTGGGCTGGAGGAAGCACAAGTTGGAATCAAGATTTCCGGGAGAAATATCAATAACCTCAGATATGCAGATGACACCACCCTTATGACAGAAAGTGAAGAACTAAAGAGACTCTTGAAAGTGAAAGAGGAGAGTGAAAAAGTTGGCTTAAAACTCAGCGTTCAGAAAACTAAGTCATGGCATCCGGTCCCATTATTTCATGGCAAATAGATGGGGAAACAGTGGCTGACTTTATTTTTGGGGGCTCCAAAATCACGGCAGGTGGTGATTGCAGCCATGAAATTAAAAGACACTTATGCCTTGGAAGGAAAGTTATGACCAACCCAGACAACATATTAAAAAGCAGAGACATTACTTTGTCAACAAAAGTTCATCTAGTCAAGGCTATGGTTTTTCCAGTAGTCATGTATGACTGTAAGAGTTGGACTGTAAAAAAAAGCTGAGCACCAAAGAATTGATGCTTTTGAACGGTGTTGTTGGAGGAAACTCTTGAGAGTCCCTTGGACTGCAAGGAGATCCAACCAGTCCATCCTAAAGGAAATCAGTCCTGAATAATCATTGGAAGGACGCATGTTGAAGCTGAAACTCCAATATTTTGGCCACCTGATGCAAAGAGCTGACTCGTTTGAAAAGACCCTGATGCTGGGAAAGATTGAGGGCAGGAGGAGAAGGGGACGACAAAGGATGAGATAGTTGGATGGCATCACCGACTCAATGGACATGGGTTTGGGTAGACTCCAGGAGTTGGTGATGGACAGGGAGGCCTGGCGTGCTGCGGTTCATGGGGTCACAAAGAGCTGGACACGACTGAGCGACTGAACTGAACATCTCAGTATTTCTTTACAGTGTTTGTTTAACTCTGGAAACACAGATACAATATCAACTAGAATCCTCTTGAGAATAAAATTAGAATACTCTTCTGTTCTTAAGTATTTTGTGGAATATAGCATGTAAGTAGAAAGCATACAAATCAAAAGTGTTCAGTCGATGCATTGCCTTCTAATGAACACACATATACAACCACTACCCAACAAAAGAGAAAGTTTCTAGGTAGTTTCTGTCCATGCCCAATCACTATGCTCAGCTTACTCCACAGAACAGGTTGCTCTGCTGAATTCTGTTTGATGTAGTAGTTTTGCCTGGCTTGTTTGTGTTTTAATGGAATCATGTGGTATGCAGTATAGCGTGTCTGGCTTCTTTCCCTTTTACAGGATTCATTCACATTAATGTATTTTTGGTGATTTGTCTATTTATATTATATTTTATTTTGTGAATAGAACACGCTTCATTTATGCATTCTCTGTTAGACATTTGAATTGTCTTCATTTCTTGGATATTTCAACTAATTCTGCTATGAACACATACACATTTCCCTTAGATAATATGCCTAGGAATGGAAATGATAGTAATAAGACACATATAAGTTCAAGTTTAACAGATAGTGCTAAGTAGTTTTCCAACGCAGCTATGAAATTGCATGATTAATGAGAATATTAGTTACCTAATATTAGTATAAATTGAGTATTGCATGTGAAACCAATTAAAGGAACTTGATTGTATACTTTTCATGATGGAATTATATGTGTACATGAGGTTTCCCAGGTGGAGCTATGGTAAAGAATCTGCCTGACAATGCAGGAGATACAAGAGACATGAGTTCAATCTTTGGCTCAGGAAGATTCCCTGGAGTGGATATGGCAACCCTCTCTAGTATTCTTGATGGGACATCCCATAGACAGAGAAGCCTAGCAGGTTACAGTCTTTGGAGGCATAAAGAGTTGGACACAACTGAACAACTGAGCACACAAGCAGAGGTATAGAGGGACCATGGAGTTTTCTCTTTAGAAGACTCAGAAAGATTGCAGACATGTGCTGAAAATTAATGGTGATTTTTAAAAGTCTCATTATGTCTTATGTTCTAAGCAAGGAATTCAAGTTTGGCATGTTTTTTCATCTAAAAGTTGTTCTCAGTGCACAAGAGTCAGGGGGAAGTATAAACTTATTATTTAGGTAAGTCTTCAAGAGTAGACAGTAGTAAGGTCATAAGATTTTCATGTCATAGTTGAATATAATCAATGTGAAATTGAAGAGCTACTTGAAATAAGGTACACACATGACTTAGTTTTGGAAAGCATAGTCTAGCATCTGTGTTAAGCCTATTGAAAATATGGACAAGTAAAGGCCATATAAAAATATTTGAGAGACAAGCACAGTTTTCTACATGAGATTATTAAGGTCTCAATACTCATGAAGAAGATATAAGTAGTATAAAAAGGGAAAGTCAATGAAAGCTATTTAATAATTGAATGACATTTAGTGAGAGGAAAGGTCATCTGTCAGATTCTGAGGTTGATATCTGGATGATTGGCAAACTCACTGAGATCAGAAGTAGCTAACCATAGCATTATTCTTCACGTCTTCAGTTCAGTTCAGTTCAGTTGCTCAGTTGTGTCTGACTATTTGCGACCCCATGAACAGCAGCACAACAGGCCTCCCTCTCCATCACCAACTCCCGGAGTTTTCCCAAACTCATGTCCATTGAGTCGGTGATGCCATCCAACCATCTCATCTTCTGTTGTCCCCTTCTCCTCCTGCCCTCAATCTTTCCCAGCATCAAGGTCTTTTCCAGTGAGTCAGCTCTTCACATCAGGTGCCCAAAATATTGGAGTTTCAGCTTCAACATCCGTCCTTCCAATGAACACCCAGGACTGATCTCCCTTAGGATGGACTGGTTGGATCTCCTTGCAGTCCAAGGGACTTTCAAGAGTCTTCTCCAACACCATAGTTCAAAAGCATCAATTCTTTGGCGCTCAGCTTTCTTTATAGTCCAACTTTCACATCCATACATGACCACTGGAAAAAACATAACCTTGACTATATGGACCTTTGTTGATAAAGTATTGTCTCTGCTTTTTAATATGCTCTCTAGGTTGGTCATCACTTTCCTTCCAAGGAGTAAGCGTCTTTTAATTTCATGGCTGCAGTCACCATCTGCAGTGATTTTGGAACCCCAAAAAACAAAGTCAGCCACTGTTTCCCCATCTATTTGCCATGAAGTGATGGGACTGGATGCCATGATCTTAGTTTTCTGAACGTTGAGCTTTAAGCCAACTTTTTCACTCTCCTCTTTCACTTTCATCAAGAGGCTCTTTAGTTCTTCTTCGCTTTCTGCCATAAGGGTGGTGTCATCTGCATATCTGAGGTTATTGATATTTCTCCCGGCAATCTTGATTCCAGCTTGTGCTTCTTCCAGCCCAGGGTTTCTCATGATATACTCTGCATATAAGTTAAATAAACAGGGTGACAATATACAGCCTTGACGTACTCCTTTTCCTATTTGGAACCAGTCTGTTGTTCCATGTCTAGTTCTAACTGTTGCTTCCTGACCTGCATACAGGTTTCTCAAGAGGCAGGTCAGGTGGTCTGGTATTCCCGTCTCTTTCAGAATTTTCCACAGTTTATGGTGATCATGCCTTAACATATTTTATAAATTAAGCAAACAAATAAACATCAACATAATAAAATTTTCCCTTGGGAATATTAATAAACTATAAAACCATCATGATTTATTTGTAAAACAGTATACACACACACACAGACATACCCCATGTTACTGTTATTATAATAGCCCAAAGTGTCTCCCATGTGTGCACCTGCCGCAAATACAGTAATTTTTTGCTGAAATAAAGGTCCATGGGAGTCAGAGGACACTGAGTAAGAACTCACTTGTCAGAATCCACAACTTCATTGAAATGGAATGAGATTATTAAGACACATAAAAAAATATGCAAATACCACCAGAAAACAAACAACCAAGCAACAATATTTTATTCATCAGAATGGCATTGAAGCATATAAATTATCATATGTGAAACGAATCGCCAGTCCAGGTTCGATGCATGATACAGGGTGCTTGGGGCTGGTGCACCGGGATGACCCAGAGGGATGGGATGGGGAAGGAGGTGGGAGGGGGTTTCTGGAAGGGGAACACATGTACACCCATGGTGGATTCATGTCAATGTATGGCAAAACCAATACAATATTGTAAAGTAAAAAAGAAAGAAAGAAAGAAAGAATGCAGACCCATCGTTCTTCTTACTTGGAGACAGATTTTTTCAAACTGCATCCTAACTAAATAGTTCCTCTTCCAGAAGATGAAGACATGAGTAATAATATTCAGGATGATACTTTTAGACAAGAATATAAATCTTTATATAAGTTTGTGCTTGTAACAAGACTAGATAGGGTGAATTTGGCTTTGCACTTGCTGTTTTTGGAATTTCATACACAGGGTATTTTTCTTGTCAATTTGCATATTTTGCCTTTCTATGCCAGTAATTCACTTGCCAAAATGTTGTGTTAAGCTAACTTCTATTATTGCCAGAAAACATAGAAACATAGTGAGACTTCCTTAATAGCTGGAAAGGATCTAGTTAATCACATGCATATGACAGCTGGTGGTTCATATCCTTGCGAGTGAAGTTGCGATTACACAAAGCAAATAGAAAACTTTTATCCAATGAGCTTCTTTAACTGAATTTCTAAAGTTTCTTAATCATTTGTAACTAAGTTCCAGTAGATGAGGAGATTTTAAGTGGTTAGTTTACAGATTGCTTAAAAGATTACAGAATGCTTAAAAGAAAAATGCTTTTTCACTGAAAAGCACACTAAATCACAAGCAAGGATTTTAAACCGAGTGTTAAATTACAGTTTGTGATCAGAGATGGACCCTGTGAAGTACTCTTTATATATTGGGAATAAGAATAACAAAATCATGAGCAGGAAGTCATTTCTTCCTAGAGATTTAAGAGTAGCTTTTAACCTGTCAATCAGTCAAACATATTTCATGTGCCACAGTTCAGTTTAGAAAACATAGGCTCATACACATGTACAATGCTACAGCTCTATATGGAGTATGCTTGCTTTTCCCAATACACACAAGCGTATTTATGGTAACTGTCATTTGGACTGATAAAGTATGTGCAGAAGGGAAGAAAAGGTCATTCTTGCATAAAATATCAGAAGATGTCAGTAATTTGAGAACTAATGACTTAAAGGCTTAAGAAAATATGAAGAAAACAGAGTAGTGTTCTTGTATGATTTATTTGATTCTTATCTAATGACATGTGCTCAATAAATCTTCCTTATTCCAGAATATGTGTGATGGTCCCCAGAAACTGTCCTAAGCTAAAGAGGTGGGTAAAAAACAAAAAATGTGGAGCATGAAGATTAAATAGAGTTTATTAGGATAGTAAGAAGACTTTTGAAAGTCAAAAAGTATGAAATAATACGTTCCAGATCTACTGATTTACTGTTTTGACCATCTAGAAATAAATGACCCAATATATTTCTGTCCATGAGTTTAAGAATAGTTTAATTTAGGAACTAGACATTTGTAACTTTTTACCACATAAGTCATTGGAGAATAGTATGCAATGCTTTATTTTTAGATGTATAAATGGCAAAATTTAAATAAAAAATCTGTGTCAAAGAAGGTAATTATTTAAGTATAGTAATTATTACAGTGGAATGCTATATAGCTAAACATTAACATTATATTTTTGAAAATAATGAGAAATTCATATACTAAGAGAAGAGATTAAAGAGTACATGAAAAGAGTACAAAATGGATATATTGTATTATAGCACCTGCATAAAAACATTTTTATATTTACATGTATTATGTATTATGTAAAATGTATTATTTAAAATATTAAGAATTTAAAATTATTTTTGAACAAAGACATTGTATTTAAATACTGTATAGTTTTCCACATTTTCTTTTAAATTCAGAAAATTTAATGCTCTTTTAACATAAAATTATTATATAACTTGTTAGTATAGATTTGGAAGATGTGTATCTTTATAAAAATTGGAGTATGGTATAGCTTATTGAAAGTAAAAAAAAGAACATTCCTTTGAGAAAATTTCAGGATATCACACAATATCCTTGCTGTTTTGGTCTGAACACCAGTTTTCCTTTCAGTCAGTCTCTACAGGATGCACCTAGAGATGAAGAATTTTCTCCATGTGGGACAGGTCACTTTCCTGTGTCTGGGTGCAGTGCATAGTCTTATCAGCACTTCGGTACAAGATCAGTGTAGATAGTAAAGCACATCGGAGCCTACTTTTACTTATTCACAAGAAAAACAAAATATGTTTGAAAATTAGGAAAGTGGTAATATTTGAGGTACTATTGCCTTACCTTGTTGTTGAGGAGATACTACTGCTCTGGATTTTTTAAACTGCCATAGCAATTGAAGCAGACATATTTTGAATTAGCACATTTTTGAAATGAGTGAAGTACCTATTTGACTAATTTTTGTACAGTTTGTTTATGCTTTTTTTAATAAAGGAAAGGAAGATGATTGTGTAGACTGAATTATGTAGAACTGATTATTCTTTGCTATTTACTGAATTTAATCAAAAGATTAAAGTTAAATTTGAAAGAGATCTGTCCTATTTTTTCCGCCCTATATTCATAAAACCTCTTTATATCATGAGAAAGAATTTTTAAATGTTTTTCCTCCAAAGTAAAAAATAATTTTTTCTAGATTTTCAGCTCATTTGGAACCTTATGAATCAGATGAACTAATTTTTTTTTCCTTATATGAGTAAATAAAAGGGAGTGAAAGTATCAGTAACAAGCATCAATGAAAATATGAATAACAGCCCAGGCACTGATCTAGTGGATCTGTTGCTTAAAGGCTGAAAAGTGCTAACATGAGTAAACGTCATAATGAAAGTCTTCTTCATTCACTTTACTTAATCAGTCTTGTACCTGCAACAGCAAAAGACCTAAAGCCACTTGGTAAATTCTAGATGTATTCAGTCCTGAAAGAATAACATTTATCTCTAAAAACAGATGGATTACTTAGATATTGAGTAGACACTAGTGCTGGATACTATATTAAGTGCTTTGCATAAAAACTCATTTAATTTTCCAAATGATCCTGGATATTGTATTGCCATCCCCATTTTCTAGAAGAGGAAAGGAAGGCCTAAAATTTTTAATACACTTCCAAAAAATACACAGCCTATTTATTGCAGAATTAGGAATCTAACCTAGATTTATGTGAATCCAAAGTCTATGTTCTTAATCCACCATTTATATTACTAAACTAAGACCATATGGTAAATATTATGAGCAGGTAGTCATTGTTTAGTAGAGAAATGATTAATAAAAATATTCCTTGGAAATGCTTAATTGTTTAATATTATTTACATTGAGTTCATACATGCTAGATTAATTTAATTGTATTAGCTTTCTATTTTTACCAATCTGATTAAAAGTGAGAAACTCTATGGGAAAAGAAGAATTACCTGCTCAAATTCTGAACTAAAAGGTGAGATTTTTGAAACAAAACATTGTTCTTTTAAAACACTTAGTTTTGGAGTCATTCGTTACATAAAATTTAGCACTAGAAAAGGTTTGATGCTATGAAAAAATACATATGTCTTTTACTTTGGCATCAAGTTAAGGCAGAAGGGATCTAAGAGCCTTGATGAAACTATTATGTTAAAAATAGTGAAGATTGCTTAACTGGAGGTTGGAGAAAACTGTACATTTGGTACTTTTACCAAACCAGTTTCATTTGCCCAGTGCACAGAAGGTCAAACACTGATACCTGAGGTTCTCAGCAGAGAAAAGTTACATTCACAAGGCAGCTAAGCAGAGAGAGGGGAGAACAAATATCAAGTCTGCCACTGCAAAAGCAAGGGGCTGGAGATATTTACCAGTTGGCAGGGTCCTCTGAGGCATTGGGTGCCTGGGGGAAGTCAATTGGAGATAAGAAAAAAGTGAAGTAATTGTGGTTTTGTGCAAGCACAAGGACGCCATGTGCTCCTTAATGGGAGGCATGTTCATAAAATGGCTGTGTGAGCATGTTCTGAGGGTGGAGTTTTTGACTCTCTGAAGACAAAAGGTCAATGAGCAGACACTCCAGCATCCCCAGTTAGAAAGTTGGTGGTCTTGACCAGCCTTAACAGGCTTAAGCTCAAACTGGACACAGCTTACCCCAAGTTCCTGAAAAATCACTTGGGCAAACATCTTATTATCTAGACTAGTGATGCTTGAAGAACTGTTAAGGTTTCTGCAGAAACAGTAAAGGTGAACTTGATCAGTGAATACAGATTACACTTCATTATTAAGCAAGTTATAGTTTAATGCATCTAACTGACAACTAGCCTTAATTTCAGTATCCTTGCAGAAGAGTTAATAACATTTTTGCCTGCACTATCAGGAAAATTAGAATGGTACTTATAATCTCAGATTTGGGTAAATGATTTTCTAACAAATTCTGAAATTTCCAACTGACTTCTCATTTTGCCTAGAATAAAATAAATAAAAATTAGCTATAAATATGAATACATAAGAAAAAATGAAATAAAAAATGGTATAATTTCAAAAACAGAAAGCTGACAAACAGTAAAGGAGTTTTATTAGCATTTACTAGAACATGCAAGGACAGTTCAAATATAAAGAGATTTTTGGCAATCTAGTCATCCACGGGCAGAAAGCAGACTCAAGAACCTACTTGGATGTAAACATGTGCCATTTCTTATAAAAATGGAATAAGACTCAGATAGAAGGGTCCTCACCCAATGAAAATATCTCTGAATGCTCATGGTTACTAAATAAATTGCAAACTTTAGTTTTATGTTAGTTTCATGTTATCACCTCTCTTCTGGAGAAGAGAATGGCAACCCACTCCAGTATTCTTGCCTGGACAATTCCATGGACAGAGGAGCTGATGGGCTACAATCCATGAGGTTGCAAAGAGTCAAACATGACTGAGCGATTAACACTTTTATTATCACCTCTATTAGTCTATGCTTAAAATATTTTACTACATGTAATTGTTATAAATTACATGTTTATTTTATATCTAAAACTTGTCTTAATTCTTGAAACTGACAGTTTGTATAAACAAGCTAAAAGAAAAGAAAACATTTTCCTTTAACTTTTATATAACTTTAACCCAAAGTCTTATTTATTTGAGGATTCATGATTTATACAGGATTACACAAAGATGTGTTTGAAGTCTGAATTTACAAGGGTCTCTTTCTCATTTGCCAGAGAATTGACCTTGGCTCTAGCTTGTTGTTTGGAGATTGATGTCAATAGAGAAATTAAATTAGGTTTGACTGTTTAATAATAAGTGTTACTAGAGTTTTGAGGCTATATTGATATGACCACTCATATACATTTTCCTGCAATAGAAAACATGTGTATTGCAATCACATACATGGATGTGATATAATCAGTTTTATGTAGGATGCTCCTTTTGTGTTCATTTCTGCTTCTCATATCCAGGTATTTTCTTCCAAGGTTTAAAACAGAAAGTTAATGCTTAGTTAAGCCTCCCAGTTTCCAAAACATTCTGAGAAAATGTATCCTTAGCTCTCAAAAAATGATTATTTTAGAGATATGGACTGTATTTTTTCTATTCTGATAATTATCTCTTTATATATGTGCCTATCTCTCTACCATCATATATTTTCTTTAAGTGATTGCAGTTGTGAAGTGCTTTTGCTTAAATATACAAATTGTTGCCTTCAGTCTTCTTTATGCCATCATCACAACAACCTTGTTGGGAAGACTGACAATCCTTCAATTCGAGAAATGAAGTCATTGGTAGGTTAAGCAACTTATTTGAATCCCTGTGGCTAATTATAGAAATAATTAATTTTGGTATTACCATGGTTTCATTTGGATGAAGAATAGGGTAAGGAAAATTTGAAAAATAAGTTGCTTGTTACGATCTTTTTACTAATTGAATAAGAGGCACAAATATAAGCAGGAAACAGGGAGCTCTTGGTGATGTGCTACTGAGATCTAAATGCAACCAGAACTGTGCTCAAGGCCCAGCTGTTAAAACATTGCAGTCGCTTGATCTTCTGGTATCTTGTCAGAGAGCTTTTCACTGTGAAGAAGTGTTGAAACAGCTGTGTGTATGTGTGTAATCTGTTAGTTTAGGGATAGGTTTTCTGCTGGCCAATACTGAGGCCTATGACAAAAAATTATTCTGTAAAAAATGGATGAGTGAAAAATACACAAAAGGGAGAAATGGTGAATTCTTCCAATAGTCTATAAGTTCACATTAATCTAGGGACAGCTTTTATCACAGTTTCACTTTTTTTATTACAAAACTTAATTTTTGTGTGCATATATGTGTGGCTGATTGGTTTGTTTTGGACTGATTTTATTACAAAGAAACATGTTCCTTAAACTACAACACCTTATAAAAAACAACAATAGCCAGTATTTTAGAAGAAAATCTTTAGTTTTTTAGGCTGTGGTACAATAAGAATCATCTGCCAGTATCAAATAAAATCAATTACAGCTTTTCTGACCAGAAATCTGAAAAGAAGTAAGACATGAGAAATCCAGGAAAGATCATGCTTAGTTGCATTTCCACATCAAAACCCTTTCTGGCAGAACTGGTCAGCTGCAATTTTATTAGTATCATTAATAATCATGACATGTCACAGAGGCTCTCAGCTATAGGCTAATCTCCTGGGTGGCTGAATACCTATATTTTTAGAAGGCTGTGAATGTTATTTAACCTAATTTGCAGCCTGGCCCACTCACAGAACAAAGGTTTTAGTGAATACCAAAGGAGAGCTAGCCAGAGGCATACCAGCCCCTTCCAGCCCGGAGGCAGAGAGTCAGGCTTGCAACAGCCAGAACCGTAAGGCAAGGGTCTGCTGCAATCTCAGTCCCAGAGACAGCATCTTCTACCAAACTGTGAGCAGGAGGCTCCCAGCTGCTAATCACATTTTCCTGAGATCCTGGATGGCTGACATCTTCCAGGAGGGTCGCAGCCTGAGATCAACTCTCCAGAGGAGACATATGGCACACCTGAGAAGGTGCTCTCATGGCGCCCCTGGAAAACTGAGCTGCCGGGACTGGGGAGGTGATTAAGACGCATGGCTCACCTGGGACAGTGCACTTGCCAAGCACTTGGTCACCGGAGCTGCTCAGACCTAGGAAGGGCACAAAATGCATGTCCAACCCACAGAGACAGAGCTAGAACTGTGTCTGAGTGTCTTCTGTGGAGGTATGAGTCAGCAGTGGCCTGCTGCATGATCAGGGGCTCTGGGTGCAGCAGACCTGGATATGGCATTAGCCCTCTTGGAGGAGGTCGCCATTAACCCCATCATACAGCCACCAAAACTTACAGAGGACTGGGGAAACAGACTCTTGGAGGACACAAACAAAACCTTGTGTGCACCAGGACCCAGGAGAAATGAGAAGTGACCCCACAAGAAATTGATGCAGACATGCCCATGAGTTTGACCCAGACGTACCCATGAGTGTCCAAAAGTCCCCAGCATAGGCGTGGGTCAGCGGTGGCCTGCTTCAAGGTTGGGGGCAATGAATGCAGCAGTACATCATGGGACCTTTTGAAGGAGGTCTCAAATATCTTAATTACCTCCACCATAGTTTGGCCTCAGGTCAAGCAACAGGGAGGGAACATAGTCTGCCCATCAACAGAAAGTTGGATTAAAGATTTACTGAACATGGGGCCGCACATCAAAACAAGACCCAGTTTTGTCAAGAAAACCACAATCACAGAAAACTAACCAAACTGATCACATGGATCACAGCCTTGTCTAGCTCAATGAAACTATGAGCCATGACTAGTAGGGCCACCCAAGATGGATGGGTCATGGCAGAGAGTTCTGACAAAACGTGGTCCACTCAAAAAGGGAATGGCAAACCACTTCAGCATTCTTGCCTTGAGAACCCCATGAACAGTATGAAAAGGCAAAAAGATAGAACAATGAAAGATGAGCCCCCAGATCAGTAGGTGTCCAATATGCTACTGGAAAAAGTAGAGGAATAACTCCAGAGAGAATGAAGAGATGGAGCCAAAGCAAAAACAACACCCAGTGTGGATGTGACAGGTGATGGAAGTAAAGTCCAATGTTATAAAGAGCAATATTACATTGGAACCTGGAATGATAGGTCCATGAATCAAGGCAAATTGGATGTGATCAAACAGGCGATGGCAAGAGTGAAAATCAACATTTTAGGAATCAGTGAACTAAAATGGACTGGAATGGGTGAATTTAACTCAGATGACCACTATATCTACTACTGTGGGCAAGAATCCCTCAGAAGAAATGGAGTAGCCATCAGAGTCAACAAAAGAGTCCAAAATGCAGTACTTGGATACAGTCTCAAAAATGACAAAATGATCTCTGTTCGTTTCCAAGGCAAACCATTCAATAGCACCGTAATCCAACTCTGTGCCTCGACCAGTAATGTTGAAAGAAGCTGAAGTTGAAGAGTTCAGTGAAGACCTACAAAACCTTCTAGAAATAATACCCCAAAAAGATATCCTCTCATTATAGGGGACTGGAATGCAAAAGTAGGAAGTCAAGAGATACCTGGAGTAACAGGCAAATTTAGCCTTGAGTACAAAATGAAGCAGAGCAAAGGCTAACAGAGTTTTTCGAAGAGAATACACTGGTCATAGCAAACATGCCCTTCCAACAACACAAGAGAAAACTCTACACATGGACATCACCAGATGGTCAATACTGAAATCAGATTGATTATATTATTTGCAGCCAAAGATGGAGAAGCACTATACAGTCAGCAAAAACAAGACTGGGAACTGACTGTGGCTCAGATCATGAACTGCTGATTGCCAAATGCAGACATAAATTGAAGAAAGTAGGGAAAACCACTAGACCATTCAGGTATGACTTAAATCAAATCCCTTATGATTATACAGTGGAAGTGACAAATAGACTCAAGAGATTAGATCTGATAGACAGAGTACCTGAAGAACTATGTGTGGAGGTTCATGACATTCTACAATAGGCAGTGATCAAGATCATCCCCAAGAAAAAGAAATGCAAAAAGGCAAAATGGTTGTCATAGGAGACCTTAAAAATATCTGAAAAAAGAATAGAAGCTAAATGCAAAGGAGAAAAGGAAAAATATACCCATTTGAATTCAGACTTCCAAAAAAAAGCAAGGAGAGATAAGAAGCCTTCCTCAGTGATCAATGCAAAGAATTAGAGGAACACAATAGAATGGGAAAGACTAGAGATCTCTTCAAGAAAATTAGAGATACAAAGGGGACATTACATGCAATGATGAGCAAAATAAATGACAGAAATTATATGGACCTAACAGAAGCAGAAGATATTAAGAAGGGGTGGCAAAAATACGCAGAAGAACTATACAAAAAAGATCGTCATGACCCCCAGATTACCATGATGGTGTGATCACTCCCCTAGAGCCAGACATCCTGAATGCGAAATCAAGTGAACCTTATGAAACGTCACTTCGAGCAAAGCTAGTGGAGATGATGGAATTCCATTTGAGCTCTTTCAAATCCTAAAAGATGGTGCTGTGAAGGTGCTGCATTCAATATGCCAGCAAATTTGGAATACTCAGCAGTGTCCACAGGACTGGCAAAGGTCAGTTTTCATTCCAATCCCAAAGAAAGACAATCCCAAAGAAGGTTCAAACTATCACACAATTGCCCTCATCTCACACACTCACAAAGTAATGCTCCAAATTCTCCAATCAAGGCTTCAACAGTATGTGAACCATGAACTTCCAGATATTCAAGCTGGATTTAGAAAAGGCAGAGTAACCAGAAATCAAATTGCTAACATCCCCTGGATCATCGAAAAAGCAAGAGAATTCCACAAAAACATCTACTTTTGCTTATTGACTATGCCAAAGCCTTTGACTGGATCACCACAAACTGTCAGAAATTCTGAAAGGGATGGGAATACCAGACCACTTTATCTGCTTCCTGAGAAATGTGTATGCAGGTCAAGAAGCAACAGTTACAACTGGGCATGGAACAACAGACTGATTCCAAATCAGGAAACGAGTACATCAAGGCTGTATATTGTCACCCTGCTTACTTAACTTATATGCAGAGTACATCATGAGAAATGCTGGGCTGGATAAAGCACAATCTGGAATCGAGATTTCTGGGAAAAATATCAATAACCTCAGATGTACAGATGACACCACCCTTGCGGCAAAAGGCAAAGAGGAACTAAAGAGCCTCTTGATGAAAGTGAAAGAGGAGAGAGAAAAAGTTGGCTTAAAGCTCAACATTCAGAAAACTAAGATCATGGCATCCGGTCCCATCACTTCATGGCAAACAGATGGGGAAACAATGGAAGCAGTGAGTAACTTTATTTTTGGTGGCTCCAAAATCACTGCAGATGATGACTGCAGCTTTGAAATTAAAAGACACTTGCTCCTTGGAAGAAAGTCTATGACCAACTTGAACAGCATATTAAAAAGCAGAGACATTACTTTGCCAACAAAATTCTGTCTAATCTAAACTATGGTTTTTCCAGTAGTCATGTATGGATGCGAGAGTTGAACTGTAAAGAAAGCTGAGCACCGAACAATTGTTGCTTTTGAACTGTGGTGTTCGAGAAGACTCTTGAGAGTCCCTTGGACTGCAAGGAGCTCAACAGTCAATCCTAAAGGAAATTAGTCCTGAATATTCATTGGAAAGACTGATGCTGAAGCTGAAACTCCAATACTTTGGCCACCTGGTGCGAAGAACTGACTCATTTGAAAAGACCCTGATGCTGGGAAAGATTGAGGGCAGAAGGAGAAGGGGATGACAGGAGATGAGATGGTTGGATGGCATCACCAACACGATGGACATGAGTTTGTGTTGGCTCTGGGAGTTGGTGAGGGACAGGGAAGACTGGCATGCTGCAGTCCATGGTGTTGCAAAGAGTAGGACATGATTGAGCGACTGAACTGAACTGAACTCAATGTTACTTTAATTATTTAGTAGTTGGTTGGCTCACATAAGTCTTATGCACTTGTATAAATCTTCAGTAATCTACTCCTATTTAAGTAATGTAGAAAGTAGTATAACACATCTGACATAAGCCTCGATAATAATACTACTGCATGCACAAATGATTATCACTGAAATATCTAATTTTTCATATTTATTTTTCTTAACTTGCTATTAAACTGCGAATATTCAGGTCCTATATTTAGTCCCAAATTTTAAACTAAATGTTTTATTTCACCAGTATCTCCAATATTTTCCCTTCCCATATTGTCATAATCTTGGACCTGTGTTAGAAGATAAAATTCCTGCTCAATTGAGGAATACTTTATTTGCAACCTATTCGGGAAGAAATATGTTTTTAAGTATGCATTAATGTTAAATTTGTTCATCAATGCTTGGATTACTCTAATCAAGAATTTATACAGTAAAAAAGAAATTAAATCGTGCAGAGAATAGATAATTCCAATTGTTGTGTCATCAAAAAGGATAAAACGTTATCCTCAACAAACTAGAAGGTTTTTAAACCTTATTTGATATTATCTACAACCATATTAAATTTCTTACAAATCAAAATTCTGTATCCTAGCTCTGTGCATCTGAAAACTGGTTAAAATATAATTATTTTCAAATAAGCCAAGTATGTTTGTGTTATACATTCCACACACAGAAATAATCAGTGTACTTATGTAGATGTGGGTAGTCAAAATCTTGGTTTATGTTTTTAAATGCTGCAATAATTATGGGGCAATAGATGGTGTTTGTGGAAATAGCCACTGCTAATGTAAGCGATTATTAATGTTTACAGTTCATCTAATAACACTTGTTATATAACTGAAATTGGGGACCAGGAGGAGTGGCTCCTTTTTGAAATTACATTTCATTTAAGCTGTCATGTCAAATTATATTAATTCTTCCTTTATATGTGTGATAGTTTTGGACCATTTTACATTCCTCCCAGTAGTGCTCCAGGGTTCCAATTGCTCCACATTGTCACCAAGGCTTGTTATTTTTGTTTTTGGTTTTGTGATGGTTGTCATCCTAAGGATGTGAGACGATATCTCATTGTAGCTTTGATCTGCATTTCTCTGATAATTAGTGATGTTGAGCATTGCTTAATATACTTGATGGCTTGAATATTTTATTTCTTTTCAGAGTTGTCTATTTAGGTTCTTTGCCTATTTTTCAATCAGGATTATTTCTTTTTCTGTTCAACTACCAGAGTTTATATTTTGGATATTGACTCTTAGCAGATGTACAGTTTGCAAGTATTTTCTCCCATTCTAATAGGTACCTTTTCACTCTGCTGATTATTTTATGTGCAAAAGCTCTTTAATTTGATATAATCTTCCATGTCTATTTTTGCTTTTGTTGCCTCTGCTTTTGGTGTCACATCAAACAAAACATTGCAAAATCCAATGTCTGGGAAGATTTAACCTATGTTTTCTTCTAAGAGTTTTATTGTTTAAGGTTTAATTATTTAATCTATTTTGGATTGACTTTCATGTACGGTGTAAGATAAAGGTCCAATTTCACTTTCTTGCAAGGGGATATGTAGTTTTCCTAACATCACTTGATGATTAGACAATCATTTCCCCACTAGTTACTCTTCACCATGTTTATCAAAGATCATTTGATCATATACATAAGGGTTTGTTTCTCTTCTATTGGTCTTTATGTCTGTTTTTATGCCAGTGACATACTTATGTTTTGATAAGTGAAACTGTTAGTCACTCAGTCATGTCCAACTCTTTGCTACCCCATGAACTGTAGCCCACCAGGCTCCTCTGTCCATGGGATTCTTCAGACAAGAATACAGGGTGGGTTGCCAGTCGCTTCAGCTTTGTAATATGCTTTGAAATCAGGAAGTATGATTTGAAGTTAGGACTTGGTAGCTTTGTTTTTCTTTCTTAAGACTGATTTGCATATTTGCGGTCATTGGAAATTTTATATGGATTTTAAGATTTTTTTTCTACTCCTGCAAAAACTGCCAATGGGATTTTGACAAGAATTACTTTGAATTTGTAGATTGTTTTGGCTAGTCTGGGCATTTTAACAACATTAAATCTTCCAATCCATGAGCATAGGACGCAATTCCATTTATTTTCTTTAATTTCTTTCAATAATATTTTATATTTTTCAGTGTACAAGTCTTGCCTCACGTTGGTTAATTTTATTCCTAAATATTTTATTGTTTTGATGCCATTCTCAGTGGTTATGTGTTATTAATTTTCTTTTTAGATTGTTTATTAGTGTGCAAAAACACAACAGATTTTTTGTGTTTTGATTTTATATCTTGCAACTTGGCTGAATTTGTTTATTATAACAGTTTGCATGTGCATAATATTTGCTATTATCTATATATAAAATCATACCATCCTTGAACAGACATAATTTTACTACTTCCTTTCTAACTTGGATCTATTTTATCCCTTATTTTTGCCTAATAGCTTTGGCTAGTACTTCCAGTATTATGCTGAATAGCAAGGGCAAAAGGAGGAAATCTTGTCTTGTTCCTGATCTTAGTGGAAAAGCTTTCAGTTTTCCACCATTGAGAGTGGTGCTAGCTGTGGCTTATTCATATATTGCCTTTATTTTTTTTTAAGAAGTATTCTTCTATTTCTAGTTTATTTAGTTTTTTATTATGAAAGAATGTTGAATTTTGTCAAATGCTTTTTCTACATCAATTGAGATAATTGTGTATGTGTGTTTTTCTCTTCTGTTAACATGGTATATATTTCATTGATTTTTATATGCTCAATCAATCTTTTATAACAGGAATAAATTCCATTTAGCCATGGGTTATAAATCTTTTAATGTACTATTTTAAAGCAGTTTGCTAATTTTTGTTGAAGATTTTTACAGCAGTATTCATCAAGGATATTGGGCTGCTGTTTTCTAGTAGTATCTTTGTTTAGTTTCTAGTTTTGTCATTAGTATAATACTGAGTCTTGAAATGCATTTACAAGTGTTTCTTCCTCTTCATTTTTTTTGCAAGAGTTTGAGAAAAATTGCTATTAATTCTTCTTTAAATGTTAAGTAGAGTCCCCAATGGAACCTGGACCATCCCTGAGCTTTGCTACATTGGGAGGTTTTTTAATTACAAGCATAACTTGGTTTATTGCTCTTTGCTGTACTGGGCTTTGCAGATACTGCATTTTTTACGAATTGAAGGTTTATAGCAATCCCATGTCAAGAAAGCTTATCAGTGGTATTTTCCATTAGCATTTGCATATTTCATATCTCTCTATCACATTTTGGTAACTCTCACAATATTTCAAACTTTTTCATTATTATTTATATTTGTATGGTGATCAGTGATATTTGATGTTTTTATCATAATTGTTTTGGGATTCCTTGAACCATGTTCATGTAAGACCCAGAGATTAATCAATGAATGTTGTATGTGTTCTGACTGCTCCACTGATGAGCTCTTCTCCCATCTCTCTCGTACTCTTTGGGTCTCCCTGTTCTTTGAAAAAAAAAATACTGAAATTAAGCCAATTAATGATCCTAGAGGGCCTACTGTTCAACTGAAAGGAAAAAGCATACATCTCTTACATTACATCAAAAGCTAGAAATGATTAGCTTAGTGAGGAAGGCATGTTGAAACCCCAAAACTAGGTGTCTTGTTTCAAAGAGTTAGCCAAGTTGTGGATGGCAAGGGACATTTCTTGAAGGAAATGTAAAGTGTTACTCCAATGAACATGCGAATGATAAGAAGGTGAAACAGACATTGCTGATGTGGAGGTTTCAGTGGTATTGTTAAAAGATGAAGTGAGCCATAACATTCCCTTAAGCCAAAACCTAATCCAGAGCAAGACCTTAACTCTCTTCAATGCTGTGAAAGCTGAGAGAGATTATGAAGCTGCAGAAAAAAAAAAAATGTGGCACTAAAAGATGTTGATTTATGAGATTTAAGGAATGAATATGTCTCCATAACATTAAAGTACAAAATGAAACAGCAAACACTGATGTAGAAACTGCAGCAAGTTATCCAGAAGGCCTCGTTAAGATAATGAAGGTAATTACACCAAATAACAGATTTGCAATGTAAATCAAACAACATTTTATTAGAATCAGAAACAATCTGGGGCTTTCATAATTAAAGAGGAGAAGCCAATTCCTGGCTTCAAATCTTTGAAGGAAAGCTGACTCTCTTGTTAGGGAGGTATTTCATCTGATGCCTTTTAGTTGAAGCCATTGTATGTTTATTATTCCCCAAATCCTAGGACCTTTAAGAACTATGCTAAATCTACTCTGCCTATATTCTGTAAATGGAAGAACAAAGCCTAGATGGCAGCACACTTATTTATAGCATGGTGTACTGAATATTTGAACCTCACTGTCCTACTGCTCAGAAAAAGAGATTCTTTTCAAAATTTTACTGCTTATTTACAATGCATCTGTACACCCACGATCTCTGATGGAGACGAACAATGAAATCAATGTTGTTTTCATGACTTCTAACACTTCATCCATTCTGCAGCCCATGGATCAAGGAGTTATTCTGACTTTCAAGTCTTATTATTTAACAAATACATTTTGTGAGGCTATAGCTGCTATAGACAATGACTCCGTTGACAGATCTGAGAAAAGTCAATTGAAAACCTTCTAGACAGGATTTACCATTGTAGAATCACTTGTGATTTATGACAAGAGGTCAAAATATTGATATCAATAGGATTTGGAAGAAGTTGATTTCAACCCAAATTAATGACTTTCAGTGATTTAAGAGTCAATGGAAGAAATAGCTGCACATGTGGTAGAAATAGTAAAAAGACTAGAAATTAAAAGTGAAGCCTGAAGATGTGATTGAATTGCTGCAATCTCTTTGTAAAACTTTAATGAAAGAGGAATTGTTTGCTGTGAATGAGCCAAATACATGGTTTCTTGAGGTGCAATCTACCCCTGGTGAAAAGAAGGAAAGAAAGAAAGTGAAGTCGCTCAGTTGTGTCTGACTCTTTGAGACCCCAAGGACTGTAGCCTACCAAGCTCCTCTGTCCATGGGATTTTTCTAGGCAAGGGTACTGGAGTGGGTTGCCATTTCTTTCTCCAAGGGATCTTCCCAATCCAGGGATCGAACCTGGGTCTCTAGCATTGCAAGCAGATGCTTTACCATCTGAGCCACCAGGGAATGCCCCTGGTGAAGAAGATGTAAAAATTGTTGAAATAACAATAAATTATTTAGAATATTACACGAACTTAATAGATAAAGCAGCAACAGGATTTGAGAGGATTGATTCCAATTTTGAAAGAAATTGATCTTCTCAGTGCCTTCCTGGGAGCAGAGTGAGTAGAGCTACAAATCCTACTAATTTCGTTCAAAGTGAGGCCAGAGGTGAGGAGAGCTACTTGTAGAAATGACGCATACCTGTGACTGGGGCTCAGGAATGAGGGGAAGGCACTGAAAAGAAAAAAACTAAGAGAATCAAGAGCGTTGGTAAAATACAGAGAAAACTCCAGGCCAGCCACATACTTTGGTTCAGTTCAGCAATTACTGACTGCTGTTTAACTCAGGATACTAAATACTGGATTCAACCAAGAAGGGGCTTGTTCTAATATCTATAGTATTTTTTCTATAGTTAATAAAGTGTGGTTTAAGAAAGTTAACTTCTTTCAGTATACATCATTAAACCTAAACCTGACTATATTTACCTATTGCAATTTTTTAAAGCAATTTCTAAAAGCAGACAATCCAGTGGAAATAGGCCCAGACTGTATACTCTGTGTCTGTTCATAGATGACTTCTTTTAACTATGATTTATGTTATTTTGAGGCTTTAAGCAAAAATATACTTGTTTACATATGCCTATTCTTTAATTTCTCTAATATATCATGGTAAAACTATCTCCTTTAGCATTTAGTCAAATTATGTGGTATATGTCTATCAGCTAGAGAGAGATGTTAGACAAAACTCAAGGGAAGTTAAGCATGAGGTCAGAAATGTAGAACTTTGAATAAGCTCTATCTTGGAACTATAATATTATTCATATCTTTATGGCACACTGTCAATAGGATAGCCTCTGACAAAGTAAATTATTTTTGCAGTTTTCTGTTTTCAATGATTGATGAATGGATGACATTCAGTAAGTGATAAAGCAATGGCATTACTACAAGCAGGATAAACATTGATCAAAGAATAAAGGCATATACAATTTGCACAGTGAATTATTATAATATCATTGGCAATTTGGTTAGTAATTCATGTATGAATCACTTATAAAATGATTTATATTAATAAAGATCAAAATGTTTATCAGGTTATCAGAATACAATATATAGCAGTATATCTACTTCTATCTTATTTTCTCAAGCAAGTCCTTGTTCCTGTATATCTCTGTTTTAGCTACTCTGAATGCCAAGACAATGTTTACATTATATATTAGCTTGTGAGGTCATGAGACTCTTCTTGGACCCCAGGCAAACTTAGTAATTCAAGGGTTCTTGTTCCATGTATGATACCAACATCCAAAGGGAATTTCTGTGTAATTTCCTACAATCTTCTATGCTTTTGCCAGTATCCAAGATTATAGTTTTCAATCATTTCTCTATGTATTAACTACAGATTTAAAAGCTGGTGCTTGCACTCTCCCTGTACCTACTTCCAGATTATGTTTCCAAATCTAGCTTTCTCAGATGAAGTATTCTCCCGGAACTTCTAATTTGAGTCTTGAACCTTGACCAAGTGATAGAGGTGAATCCATACTTGGAGTTTGGGGTTGTCTTTAAATTTTATATCTTTATTATTTCTTAAATAATTATAGGAAATTTTGATTTTTATAAAAAAGTAAATATTTTATAAATACACCCACACTACTGAAAGAAGAGAGAAAAAAAGAGGAAGAGGGAAAAGAACACTGCATGCTTTGAAATGCAAAACATTAGAAATGTGAAACCTTAATTTTGGAAGATACTACATTTATTCCTTAGTCTCTTTAGTTAACTAAAGAGCCTCTTGATGAAAGTGAAAGAGGAGAGTGCAAAAGTTGGCTTAAAGCTCAATGTTCAGAAAACTGAGATCATGGCATCTGGTCCCATCACTTCATGGGAAATAGATGGGGAAACAGTGGAAACAGTGTCAGACTTTGCTTTTTGGGGCTCCAAAATCACTGCTGATGGTGACTGCAGCCGTGAAATTAAAAGACGCTTACTCCTTGGAAGGAAAGTTATGACCAAGCTAGACAGGATATTAAAAAGCAGAGACATTACTTTGCCAACAAAGGTCCATCTAATCAAGGCTATGGTTTTTCCAGTAGTCACGTATGGATGTGAGAGTTGGACAGTGAAGAAAGCTGAGCACCGAAGAATTGATGCTTTTGAACTGTGGTGTTGCAGAAGACTCTTGAGAGTCCCTTGGACTGCAAGGAGATCCAACCAGTTCATCCTAAAGGAGATCAGTCCTGGGTGTTCACTGGAAGGACTGTTGTTGAAGCTGAAACTCCAATACTTTGGCCACCTCATGCGAAGAGTTGACTCATTGGAAAAGACCCTGATGCTGGGAAGGATTGGGGGCAGGAGGAGAAGGGGACGACAGAGGATAAGATAGTTGGATGGCATCACTAACTCGATGGACATGGGTTTGGGTAAACTCTGAGAGTTGATGATGGACAGGGAGGCCTGGCATGCTGCGATTCATGGGGTCGCAAAGAGTCGGACACGACTGAGCGACTGAACTGAACTGAACATTTACCCTTGGACTTAGATTAGGAAAAAGCAATATCACTTAAATAATATTACTAACCTTTTTTCCTAAATTTAGTTTCATTTAGATCCTACTTCATTTTCCGTTCATTTATGTCTTGACTCTCTAACCCAGTACAAGAAATTAGTTCCTTGATAGGAATTCTTTGTTTGTAAAATAATGCTTCCTGATCATTAAAATATAAACTCCAAATTTCTTCACTGAGTACTAAATAAGCTTTTTTTCTCTTAAAGCTTCATTTTAGCTATATTATTCCTCCTAGTCATAGAAAAAATAGTATATTAACAAATCCTAATGAGTTGTTGTATTAACATAGACTAAATGTATTTGTTATATGGGAAATTAGAAACAATGCCATTCAGAGTTCAAGAGCGTCCTTTCACAGATATGCATCTCATCTATTTCTGAGATGGGATAAATAGTTGACAAGGATAAAAAAATTAAAAATGATTAAAAATTGTGAGACAAAGCTATAGCACTCCCGACAGTGTAGAAATGTTGATCTTTGGAATGGATGTGTAAGGTTATCTTCTAGGACTATATAGTGGACATTCCTTTCTTCTTATCCTTTACAGAAATGAAACAAAGGACTTTTGCTCTGATGTTGAGAAGTAATCGATTATAAACATGGAGAATTAACTTTGGCAAGGACTCTTTTTTTCTTTAGGGAAATCTGGGACTTTGTGGGCATACTATCCTTTGAACTTCCTTTCTGTTTTGACAATTCTGTTGCCCTCACACCTCAAGGCAGGCAGGAGAGGACATGATAATTAGAGGAAGAAGTACTGTTCAAAAATTGTGTGTTCCTTAGGCTGTAACTGTTGACAAATGTATGAATGATAACCAAGCCACTAGAAAGTGGGAAGAAACTCTTCGTTTCTTAATTTTCTGGGCTATTACTCCTAAGAATTACCACGGGCTTCCCCAGTGGCTCAGATGATAAAGAATCTGCCTGCAAAGCAGGAGACCCAAGTTTGAAACCTGAGTTGGGAAGATCCCCTGGAGAAGGGAATGGCTACCTACTCCAGTATTCTTGCCTGGTGGGCTACAGTCCATGGGGTTGCAAACAGTTGGACACAACTGAGTGACTAACACTTTCACTATTGTTAAATGCATAATATTTGTTTTTTAAGAGATTTCTAAAGAGAAAACTTAAATACTATCTGCAGAATACAATACTAGCCATAATGAAGAGGAGAATTCATTCCTAATGTTTATTTTTTAATTGTTCTAGAAACTCATAGTTTGTAATACTACATCTTAAGAGAAAGCAGTGTACCAAAGAGTACTGTCCAGTTTATGGCCTGGTTACATTTGAAAATTACATTCAGTTTTCTCTAGTATATTATGATTTAAGTGAATTGAAACTTCACCTCCGTGAAAACAAATTCCCTGAGTTTTTTAAGAAAACAGAGAAGTAGACACAGTAAATTTCAAAAACACGGTCTCAAAATCCTAAGTAACATTTAATTTGAAAAATAAAAGCCACATTTCATCCAATATTTAATATGAATCCTTCACACTAATCAATGTCATTATATGCTAAAAATACTTGAAAATATGTGAGGAGTTCCAGGAAGCTGGAAAGATAGCTACAGTCATTTCCTTATTGTTTCTTTTGCTTGTTTGTTTTTGTTTTAAACCATGTCCTTCTTGTGTATGGTTGTTCTCATTTTCTATTTAGTACACATGCAATCCCATTTTTCTCTAGATGCACACACATTGTTTAGGTTGCCAGAATACCCAAAGTGCATACTCTAAGGGTAATTCAGAAAAAAGTTAATAAAAGGATTGTTTTCAAAGTTGTGATCATGCAGACACCACATTAGGTAGCATTATACCAAAAGCTAGTGACACCAGGATTTCATAAAGACCTCTCATCCTGAAGAGATGAAGGGAGGATCATTAGTTATTTGGCAACATTATTATGTTGTAAAGATATAAATGCTACAAGGAGAAGATCATTTGGCAAGAGCTAAAACCTTTCATCAAGAGAGATACTGGTAGACTGAAGCAGACCTACAGGGATGGAGCCAGAGTAAACAGTTTTCTGAATTAACTCTCCTATCTCCCTCCTATTTCCTGTCAAGACTTCTTCTTGCCAAAGCCATCATGAAACCTAGGAATGGGGAATCCTGATACATAATGTAACCCATACATTTCAGCCTTTCAGGATACAGAGAGGGGAATAGAAACACAGAGTGTATCTTTAAAGGCAAATAGGAGATATCCAGTGTATGTAGGTATGCGTGTGTCAGCTGGTATATTTCTTCCTGAAATCTTTCTCCTTTTTAACCAAGCAGAAAAAATATTTCCAAACTATATAAAAAAAGAGAAAAAAAAAAAACAATTCTGCTTTAGTCATGAATTAAAAATCAGAGACATTACTTTGCCAACAAAGGTCCATCTAGTCAAAGCTATGGTTTTTCCAGTAGTCATGTATGGATGTGAGAGTTGGACTATAAACAAAGCTGAGCACCAAACAATTGATGCTTTTGAACTGTGGTGTTGAAGAAGACTCTTGAGAGTCCCTTGGACTACAAGGAGTTCCAATCAGTCAATCCTAAAGGAAATCAGTCCTGAATATTCATTGGAAGGTCTGATGCTGAAGCTATAACTCCAGTACTTTGGCCACCTGATACAAGGAACCGACTAATTGAAAAAGACCCTGATGCTGGGAAAGATTGAAGAGAGGAGGAGAAGGGGATGACAGAGGATGAGATGGTTGGATGGCATCACCAACTCGATGGACATGAGTTTGAGTAAACTCTGGGAGCTGGTGATGGACAGGGAAGCCTGGGGTTGTGCAGTCCATGGGGTCACAAAGAATCAGACACGACTGAGCAACTGAACTGAACTGAGGGGCTAAGCACTGTGTCAAGCACCTTAACAAAGGAAATAAGTAATATTACTCACATTTCACTTAAGGAAATAAGGCCCAGAAAGTAAACAGCTTGCTCAGGATCATAAAGCTAGTTAGTAAGAAATTCAGTTCCAATTCATACCTAATTCTAAAATACTTGCTTTTACACACTGGATGATAAGGCTCTATTCTTTGTGGCATGCCTTATAAATCTATTCTCTATAATTTCCAAGCCGAAGACAATCTCTCCCTTCTTGGACCAAACATTGTCTTTATTGTTATGCGCATTTTATGGTACTTATTTGGATCACTTTAATTTGAATTAAATGAAGTACCTTCCTCTTATCCCCTGTGCCTAGTGGAGTCTAAAGGGCAAGGACCCAGACATGACATCACAAGCAAGACGGATGTGCTTGTGCACCAGCTTTTGTAGAATTTCAAGGGTAGATAATAAGATAAGGGGCAGATAATGTGTGTTGAATTAACTTTCCCAATTTCATATTATTAGGACATGTCAGGATAGCATTACAAGTCAGCTCATCTGGTTGAGACACTACACTTCACCATACCATCCTACCTTTTAGTACAGAGTACAGGTAAGACCGGGTATAATTTACTCAATCACTCTACTAATTAGAGTATTTCATTAGCATCATTGTGCTACCAAAAATATTACCTCTCACTGCTAAATGATGCAAAAATCCTGAGCTATGTAGTCTTCTTCTTATAGTTGGAGAATAATTACTATACAATATTGTGTTGGTTTCTTCTGTACAGCAGTGAGTCAGCTCTGTATACATATACCCCCTTCATTTTGAATCCCCCTCCTACTCACTCCCCATCCCACCCCTCTAGGTCATCACAGAGCACCAAGGTGAGCACTATACTGAGCTATATATTCTTTAGTCTCTAGACTTGGATAAGTATTGAGTCTAATGTTCTATTTGACATTATTTTATATAATCTTTACAGACCAATTTCAGTACCCAAGAGGCCATACAGGCCCTTCTAGAGAGAAATTTAATCCCTGTATTCTGTGTTCCCAAGACATCTCCTATATATACTCTTGGCATAGTTCTTATCATATTGTACAGTTATTCACATTTCTGTTTTCCTCGCAAAAGAGTTGCTTTTCTAATATTAAGATTTAATAGGGCATATCTTTATCTTAATCTGTACTTTGAAATCACATAACCACAGCCTGAATATTTGTTCACAGATTAACTTCCCTGTGTCTTAGTTCAGTTCTAAATGAAGATAACAATGCCTTTCAGTATGTTGTGGATGAAATAATATATGTTAAGGCCTAAGCAAACTACCTAATAGCATGTAATTAATTATTAGATTAGAATAATTGCTGTTGTATTTTTTGGCACACTGTATTGAAACATATAATGAACATCTTGACACATGAATAGTAATAGTTAAAGTGTTAACACCAAATGCCACACACAAATCTAAGCATTCAACATGAATTGATTCATTTAATCCCTTACAGCAAACCTAGACATTGCAACTGTTATTATGGCAGTTTTACACATGACTAAACTGAGACCATGAGTGATCATGTAACTTGTCCAAGGTTTACGTAGCCTTTACATGGCTGACCAAGTGGTAAAATCATGCTGTATATTGCCTCCCCAGATGGAGGAATGAATGAATCCCCTTCCTTTTTTACATGGCTCCTAAAAATTAAAAGGAATAAAACATATCAAAAAAAAGCAAACAAAACAGAAAGAAAATCATTGATATCATTCATCCACAAATGAGGTAAAAAAAAAAGTGCTCTTTCCCTCAATGATGCATTCTTTTGCCAAGTTCTATGCCTGCTATGTGGTAATCCTAATGAAGTATTGGGTGAATGAGTGACTGTTTATAATTCATATATACAGCTAATTCTTTTTTACATTGTCTTGAATAATAATTATAAACAACAACAGCAGCAACAACAAAATCAAACCATCTGTCAAAGGATGTGATTATGTGTCATGAACTGACAGTAGCATGTGGGTTGAGAAGAGAATGAAAATGCAGTAACAGAAAGATGATAATAAATACATTTCTCCTGCCCCTGTGAGTATTTGTCTTATTTCCAGATCTGACACTTTGTTCTAGATAGAGTAATACCCAGGATATTACTTAAATAATTATCCAGAATGTCCAGGTTAAGCACTCAGCATCACTAGTGTACTGTGGAAGAAAAATGATGAAATATTTTTCAGAGTTTTTATACAATTGTGACTTTTAGCAATAGTAAATAAATTATTATTTAACATAAAACCTCAATATAGTTGCATTTTTCCAATAGTGGCAGTCGTTTGAAAATTGTCTATTATTTCTGAGCCAAGAAAACAAAGAATGATGAATTTTATCTGTTCTTTTCTCCATCTTATGAATTTTATTAAGATTATTACCAGAATCTATGTCTGAGCATGTATTCAAACTGTGTGAGCATTAGGAACTGGCAGGACCCAAATCTCCTACTTGTTAGAAATCAGCATTCAGGGCAGGAACTTTCTAAGCTTCTGTAACAGATACAGACAAAAAATAATGTTTATGCCACTTAGACATAAAAGAGTATCTTACAATGATTATATTGCTACTTCCAGTATGCAGACTATTTTTCTGCTAGCGTTTTTATTCTAAAAGATTAAGACAATACTAATACATTTTACTTTAGACTCTGAAACCTCTGTTTATCTGGAATCTAAGCAGCTCAAGCTTTATTGTCAATAAATATTCATTGTCAAATTTCCTCAGACTAAAATTTTAAGGACATAGTTTTTTTTTTTCTTTCAATTTATTTATTGACAGTTTCCTTTCATGAACAGAGTGAAAAGGTATATTCCATTCACACTTTATTCCTATCATTCACTGCAAGGAACATATAAGAAGTAAAATTCTAATTCATAATCAGCCTCACCTGGATAGCCTTTTAGTCTGATGGTCTACAGGCTGAACTGTAAATACTTGTGACTTTTGACTTGAAATAAAACTGAGCAACACTGTGACTAAGCATTTTCAAAGTTTCAAAGAACTTGGCTTAGTTTAAAAGCTGTTTTCACTTTGACGTGCCATCAAATTAACAAACAAATTGGTGTCAAGGTGTATGCCAGATATGGATAAGTTACAAGCGAGTGAACATAGTTATCATTGTCTCTCTCTTCTGGGTGAAGGTTCGCTACAGTCAGGTCATTGCAGCTCTAGTAATGTTGGCAGCTTAACAGGTCAAAGATGTTCAGAGGTGTGGTCTTGCCACCTTTCATTACATTAGACTATGAAAGATACTAAGTCAGTCCTCAAGTCTAACTACTGCCATATAAGACCACTTTTTGAAGCATCACTGGGATATGATATGTCTATTATGTGTTTCTTTCCCTACCATTGGACCTAGAGTAAACCTGGTCACAAGCAACACTGTGCCAGTGGTCTACATCTTGTCCAGGTCATGTATGGATTTATCATCTTAACCAACTATATGTAAATAATTCTGTGATCAGGACATTCAGTCTATTTTCCTTGAAATATTTAAAGGAAAGTGTGATTTCACAATGAAGTATAGAGAAAAGTATATCGGATACAAATCAGAAGACAATTCTGCCCCTTGCTGACCATGTATTTTTGACAAGTTAATTAGCCTGTCAGAGCAGCAGGTTTTTCTACAATGGGAATAACCATAAAATCTATTATATATTTTGGATTTCTGGGAAGGATATATATCATCACTAGCATAAGTGAAGCACTTTAAAAAATTCCAATGTTTTATTTATGTTAGATTTGTTATTATTTTAGTGAAAGTAAATAGCTAAGTTCAAAACATAAGTATTATTTATTTCTCTAAGATTACAAAGGAAGTTTAACAAGATTCCCAGGTTCAGCACATATTGCCAGACATATCCATTCTTAATCTATCCCTATCTTTTTAAATAAAGAGACTTGATTTTTTAGCACAATTTAGAATTTACAGAAAACTTGAGAAGGAAGTACAGAAATTCCCATGTAGTCTCTCTTCTCCCTTCCAAAGTTCCCTTTAGTAGTAACGCCTTATACTGGTGTGGTATATTTGTTACAACTGATGAATCATTACTGGTATGTTATTATCAACTAAAGTCTATAGTTTATGTTTATGTTTGATTTCATTCATTTGTTCTATAGTTCTTTGGGTTTTACCAAATGCATAATTTAATGTATCGAAAATTACAATATTATACAGAATGATTTAATTAATCTAAAAATCTGTATGACACATATTTGTTCCTCCATTGCTCAGATCCATAACAACCACTAATTCTTTTCTGTGTCTATACTTTTGATCTTTCCAGAATGTCTTATAGATGCAGTCATCTATGTGTAGCCCCTTTAGACTGACTTCCATCAGTTACTTTGTATTTAAGGTAGTTTCATGTCTTTTGAAGCTTGATGGCTAGTTTCTTTTAATCATTATGTAATACTCAGTTGAACAGATGTACCACATTTCATTTATCCATTCATCCATTGAAGGATATCTAGGTTGCTTCCAAATACGGCCAACTTTGAATAGAGCAATAAGCAATCATGTTTGAGCTTTTATATGAACATAAGTTTTCAACTCATTCAAGTAAATGCCTAGGAGCATAATTATTTTATCCTATAGGAAGACTAGGTTTAGCTTTATTAGGAACTGCTGAACTTTTTTTTTCAATAAAGTAGCTGTATCATTTCAGATTCATATTAGCAGTAAATGACAGTTGCTTTTATCTCACAACTTTGGCAGCATTGGTGTCATTGTTTTAGATCTTAGCCATTCTAATAGATGTGTAGTGGCATCTTACTGTTATTTTATAATTTTCTAGTGACATGACATTGAGCATTTCATATGCTTATCTGCCAGGTGTTTATCTAGTTTGATGATGTCTGTTCAGAACTTAGTGCACTTTTTAATGAGGTTTTTCTTTTTCTTATTATTGAATTTTAAATGTTATTTTCTCTTTTGGAAATGAGTCTTTTATCAGATATATATGATAAAGATGTTTCAGATAGTTTATCAGATGACAATAGATATTATTCCCAGGCTTTGTTTCCTTTCCTCATTCTCCTACCAGTGTCTTTTGTCAGTTCAGTTCAGTTCAGTTCAGTTCAGACACTCAGTTGTGTCCAACTCTTTGCAACCCCATGGACTGCAGCACGCCAGGCCTCCCTGTCTATCACCAACTCCTGGAGTTTACTCAAACTCATGTCCATTGAGCTGGTGATGCTATCCAACCATCTCATCCTCTGTCGTCCTCTTCTCCTCCCACCTTCAATCTTTCATAGAAGTGCCTTTCATAGAAGATTTTTATTTCGGTTTTTATTCTCAGTATTTACTGAGAAATAATTGACGTGAATCACTGTGTTAGTTTAAGGAGTACAGCATGACGATTTGATTTACATGTATTGTGAAATGATTACCACAATAGGTTTAATTAACATCCTTCTCATAGGCAAAATAAAAAGCAAAGAAAGAATAAAAGGAAACATTTTCTCCTTGTGATAAGAACTGTAGGGTTTACTCTCTTAACAGCTTTCCTATACCAGACAGCCGTGTTAGCTATAGCCATGATATTGTACATAAACTCCTGAGTACTTTATTTTGCAAATGGAAGTTTGCACCTTTTGTCCTAATTCCTCTAGTTATTCCCACCCTTACTCTCCACCTCTGGTAACTGCAAGTCTAATATCTTTTTCTATGAATATTTGTGTGTTTTTTTTAATTTGTATTTTTCAGATTCCACATTTAAGTGACAACATGCAATATTTGTCTTTCTCTAACTTATTTAACTTAGCATAATACCTTCAAGGTCCATCCATGTTGTCACAAGTGGTGAAGTTTCCTCTTTTTATAGCTGGATAATACTCCATGTTTATTTTTATACCACAACTTCTTTATTCATTTATCCATCAATGGACACTTAGGTTGTTTTCAAGTCTTGACTATTGTAAATAATCCTGCTTTGAACACGAGGGTGCAGATACCTTTTCAAGTCAGCATTTTCAGTTCCCGTGAGTATATTCTGAGAAGTGATATTGCTAGATTATACTGAAGCTCCATTTTTATTTTTATTTTTTTTGAGGATCTTCCATACTGTGTTCCATAGTGTCTGGACCAATTTACAATCCCATCAACAGTGCAAAAGGGTTCCCATTTCTCTACATACACATTTAGAATTTATCTACTGTGTTTTTGATGAGAGCCATTCTAACAGGCATAAGGTTATATCTTTTTGTGGTTTTAATTTGCATTCCCTTAATGATTAGTCCCTAGTGGCTCAAATGGTAAAACATCTGCCTGCAATGCGGAAGATCTGGGTTCAATCCCTGGGTCAGGAAGATCCCCTTGAAAAGGAAATGGCAACCCACTCCAGTACCCTTGCCTGGAAAATCCCATGGACAGAGGAGCCTGGTAGGCTACAGTCCATTGGGGTTGCAAAGAGTTGGACGTGACTGAGCGACTTCACTTCCACTTCCACAATGGCTAGTCATGTCAATCATCTTTTCACTTGTCTATTAGCCTTTTGTATATCTTCTTTGAAGAAATGCCTATTCAGGTTCTTTGCCCACTTTTAAATTGGGTTCATTTTGTTCTTTTTTTTTTTTGCTATTGAGTTGTATAAGTTCTTTATGTATTTTAGATATTAATCCCTTATCAGATGGATGGTTTGCAAATATTTTTATTTTCTCATTCCATGACTAGTCTCTTCAGTTGTTTGATGGTTTCCATTGCCATGCAGAAGCTTTTAGCTTTATATGGTCCCACTTGTTAATTTTTTATTTTGTTGTGTATTTTTAGATGTTGTATTTTAAAAATTATTGCCAATGCCCAGGTCAAGAAACATTTTCCCCATGTTTTCTTCTAGGAGTTTCACGGTTTCAAGTCTTACATTTAAGCCTTTACTCCATTTGGGGTGGAGTTTTGTAGGTGGTATAAGATATAGATCGAGTTTTATTATTTGGGTGTTAGTATCCAATTATTCCAGCACTATTTATTGAAAAAACTGTCTTTCCTTCATTGAGTATTCTTGATTTTCTTGTCAAATTTTCAGTTCAGTCACTCAGTCATGTCCACCTCTTTGGGAACCCAGGGACTGCAGCAAGCCATGCTTCCCTGTCCACCAACTCCAGAGCTTCCTCAAACTCATGTCCATAGAGTCAGAGATGCCATCCAACCATCTCATCCTCTGTCGTCCCCTTCTCCTCCTGCCTTCAATCTTTCCCAGCATCAGGGTCTTTTCTTTTCTTTTCTTTTTTTAATAAATTTGTTTATTTTAGTTGGGGGCTAATTACTTTACAATATTGTAGTGGCCTTTGCCATACATTGACATGAATCAGCCATGGGTTTACATGTGTTCCCCATCCTGAACTCCCCTCCGACCTCCCTCCCCATTCCATCCCTCTGGGTCATCCCATTGCCCCGGCCCTGAGCCCTTGTCTCATGCATTGAACATGGAATGGTGTTCTGTTTCACATATGATAATATACATGTTTCAATGCTATTCTCTCAGAACGTCCCACCCTCACCTTCTCCCTCAGACTCCATAAGACTGTTCTACGCAGCTGTGTCTCTTATTCTGTCTCACATATAGGGTTATCGTTACCATCTTTCAAATTCCATATATATGCATTAGTATACTGTATTGGTGTTTTTCTTTCTGGCTTACTTCACTCTGTATAATGGGCTCCAGTTTCATCCATCTCAGTAGAACTGATTCAAATGTATTCTTTTTAATGGCTGAGTAATATTCCATTGTGTATATGTACCACAGCTTCCTTATCCATTCGTTTGCTGATGGACATCTAGGTTGCTTCCATGTCCTGGCTATTGTAAACAGTGCTGGGATGAACATTGGGGTACACGTGTCTCTTTCAATTCTGCTTTCCTCAGTGTGTATGCCCAGCAGTGAGATTGCAGGGTCATATGGCAGTTCTATTCCCAGTTTTTTAAGGAATCTCCACACTGTTCTCCATAGTGGCTGTACTAGTTTGCATTCCCACCAACAGTGTAAGAGGGTTTCCTTTTCTCCACATCCTCTCCAGCATTTATTGCTTGTAGACTTTTGGATAGCAGCCATTCTGACTGGTGTGAAATGGTACCTCATTGTGGTTTTGATTTGCATTTCTCTAATAATGAGTGATGCTGAGCATCTTTTCATGTGTTTGTTAGCCATCTGTATGTCTTCTTTGGAGAAATGTCTGTTTAGTTCTTTGGCCCATTTTTTAATTGGGTCGTTTATTTTTCTGGAATTCAGCTGCAGGAGTTGCTTGTATATTTTTGAGATTAATTGTTTGTCTGTTGCTTCGTTTGCTATTATTTTCTCCCATTCTGAAGGCTGTCTTTTCACCTTGCTTATAGTTTCCTTTGTTGTGCAAAAGCTTTTACTTTTAATTAGGTCCCATTTGTTTATTTTTGCTTTTATTTCCAATATTCTGGGAGGTGGGTCATGGAGGATCCTGCTGTGATTTATGTCGACGAGTGTTTTGCCTATGTTTTCCTCTGGGAGTTGTATAGTTTCTGGTCTTACATTTAGATCTTTAATCCGTTTTGAGTTTATTTTTGTGTATGGTGTTAGAAAGTGTTCTAGTTTCATTCTTTTACCAGTGGTTGACCAGTTTTCCCAGCACCACTTGTTAAAGAGATTGTCTTTTCTCCACTGTATATTCTTGCCTCCTTTGTCGAAGATAAGGTGTCCATAGGTGTGTGGATTTATCTCTGGGCTTTCTATTTTGTTCCATTGATCTGTATTTCTATCTTTGTGCCAGTACCATACTGTCTTGATGACTGTGGCTTTGTAGTAGAGCCTGAAGTCAGGCAGGTTGATTCCTTCAGTTCCATTCTTCTTTCTCAAGATTACTTTGGCTATTCGACGTTTCTTATATTTCCTTACAAATTGTGAAATGATTTGTTCTAGTTCTGTGAAAAATACCGTTGGTAGCTTGATAAGGATTGCATTGAATCTATAGATTGCTTTGGGTAGTATACTCAGTTTTTCACATCAGGTGGCCAAATTATTGGAGCTTCAACTTCAGCATCAGTCCTTCCAATGAATATTCAGGACTGATTTCCTTTAGGATTGACAGTTTTGATCTCTTTGTAGATGATTCTATTACTACTCCTATTCAGTAAAGTACTAGAAGTTTTAGCTAGAGCAATCAGGCATTTGGGATCTTATTTCCCTGACCAGGGTTTGAACCTGCAACCTCTGCCTTATGGTAACCACTGGACTGCCAGGGAATCTGTCAAATATTAGCAGGCCCATAAGTGCTTGGGTTCATTTCTGGCCTTTGATTATGTTCCATAGGCCTACTCATTTGTTATTATGCCAGCCTTATACTTTTCTGATAATTACAGATTTGTAATGTAGCTTGAAATCAGGAAGTGTCTCCTGTTTTGTTCTTCTTTTTCAGGATTTCTTTGGCTACTTGGGGTTCCATATTAATTTTAGGAATAATTTTTATACTTTAAAAATGAAGTTGGACGCTTGATAAGGATTGTGCTGAATCTATAGATAGTTTTTTTGTAATACTAACATTTTATTGACTATGCCAAAGCCTTTGACTGTGTGGATCACAATAAACTGTGGAAAATTCTGAAAGAGATGGGAATACCAGACCATCTGACCTGTCTCTTGAGAAACCTGTGTGCAGGTCAGGAAGCAACAGTTAGAACTGGACATGGAACAACAGACTGGTTCCAAATAGGAAGAGGAGTACGTCAAGGCTGTATATTGTCACTCTGCTTATTTAACTTCTATGCAGAGTACATATGAGAAACGCTGGGCTGGAAGAAACACAAGCTGGAATCAAGATTGCCAGGAGAAATATCAATAGCCTCAGATATGCAGATGACACCACCGTTATGGCAAAAAGCAAAGAAGAACTAAAGAGCCTCTTGATGAAGGTGAAAGAGGAGAGTGAAAAAGTTGGCTTAAAGCTCAACATTCAGAAAACTAAGATCATGGCATCTGGTCCCATCACTTCATGGGAAATAGATGGGGAAACAGTGGAAACAGTGTCAGACTTTATTTTTTGGGGCTCCAAAATCACTGCTGATGGTGATTACATAAAATTAAAAGACGCTTACTCCTTGGAAGGAAGGTTATGACCAACCTAGATAGCATATTTAAAAGCAGAGACATTACTCTGCCAACAAAGGTCCGTCTAGCCAAGGCTATGGTTTTTCCAGTAGTCACGTATGGATGTGAGAGTTGGACGGTGAAGAAAGCTGAGCGCTGAAGAATTGATGCTTTTGAACTGTGGTGTTGGAGAAGACTCTTGAGACTCCCTTGGACTGCAAGGAGATCCAACCAGTCCATCCTAAAGGAGATCAGTCCTGTGTATTCAATGGAAGGACTGATGTTGAAGCTGAAACTCCAATACTTTGGCTACCTCATGAGAAGAGTTGACTCATTGGAAAAGACACTAATGCTAGGAAGGATTGGGGGCAGGAGGAGAAGGGGACGACAGAGGATGAGATGGTTGGATGGCATCACCAACTCGATGGACATTGGTTTTGGTAGACTCTGGGAGTTGGTGATGGACAGGGAGGCCTGGTGTGCTGCGATTCCTGGGGTCGCAAAGAGTCAGACATGACTGAGAGACTGAACTGAACTGAACATTTTAACAATATTGATTTTTCTAATCTATGAACATAAGAATATATTTCCATTTATTAATTACTTTTATCAGTGTCTCATAGTTTTTAGAGATCTTTCACCTTCTTAGTTAGATTTATTCCTAAATATTTTATTGGTTTTGATCCTATTGTAAATAGCATTGATTATTTATTTCTATTTCAGAAAATTATTAATTTGGAGAAGCACTCCTGGGTTTTGTTTGGTTAATCTTGTATATAGCAGCTTTACTGAATCCATTGATTAGATTTAACAGTTTTCTAGTCGTCTTTTGGATTTTCTATGTATAAAATCACATCATCTTCAAATGGAGACAGTTTTACTTCTTTCTATTCAAATCTAGTATTTTTTGTTTCTCTTTCTTGCCTGATTGCTCTAGCTAGAACTTCTAGTACTTTATTGAATAGGAGTGGTAACAGTGGACACACCTATTTCCTTACCTTAGAGGGAAAGCTTTTAACCTTTCACCATTAAGTGTGATGTTAGCTCTAACATATATAGCTTATAATATGTTAATATGTGTTCCTTCTGTGCCTAATTTATAAAGAGCTTCTTTTTTTATACTGAATAGATATTGGCAAATGTTTTTTCTACAATTATTGATATGATTATATGATTCTTTATTTTTCATTCTATTAATATGATATATCCCACCAATTGGTGCATTTTGAATGATCCTTTCACCCCAGAAGTAAGTATGATTTGATCATGATGAATGTTCATTTTAATATGCTGCTGAACTGGGTTTTCTAGTCTTTTGTTAAGAAATTTTGCATCTGTATTCATCAGGGATATTGGCCTGTATTTTCTTTTCTTCAAGTGTCATTATCTTGTTTTGATATAGGATAATACTATTCTCATAAAATGAATTTGAGAGTATTCTTCCCTCTTTGAGTTTTTTATAGGAGTTTGAGAAGGAATGGTGTTCCTTCTTTTTAAAATGCTTGGTAAAATTCAGCCATTAAAAAAAAATACATTTGAATCGGTTCTACTGAGATGATAACCCTATATGCGAGACAGAATAAGAGACACAGATGCATAGAACAATTTTATGGACTCTGAGGGAGAAGGTGAGGGTGGGACGTTCTGGGAGAATAGCATTGAAACATGTATATTATCATATGTGAAACAGAACACCATTCCATGTTCGATGCATGAGACAAGGGCTCAGGGCCGGGGCAATGGGATGACCCAGAGGGATGGGATGGGGAGGGAGGTGGGTGGGGGGTCCAGGAAGGGGAACACATGTAAACCCATGGCTGATTCATGTCAATGTATGGCAAAAACTATTACAATATTGTAAAGTAATTAGCCCCCAACTAAAATAAATAAATTTATTAAAAAAAATAAAATAAAAAATAAAAAATAAAAAAATAAAATGCTTGGTAAAATTCACCAGTAAAGCCATCTGGTCCTGGACTTATCTTTTGGGGAAGATTTTTGAGTATTGATTCAATCTCCTTACTAATAACTGGTCTATTTAGATTTTCTCTTTTTTATGATTCTGTATTACTAAGTTGTATGTTCCCAAGGATTTTCCATTTCTTCTAGGTATTGGCATATATTTTCTCATAGCTGTCTCTTATGATCCTTTGGATTTCTATATTATCAGTTGTAATATTTCTCTTTTTTGCCAGATTTATTGTAGCTTTTGTTTATCATTTAGCTATGTGAAATGTGTAAGGCTATACTATTATTTTTGTTAGATTTTTATCTTTTTGTTGTTTATGTTACTAATGAAGCTTTTGTGTGTATGTCCCTAACTCCATTGACCCCCTGAGCTTTGTGGCTTTTATTGAATGATGTTATATAGTGTGGAAATTTTTAGGAACAAATAAGATGCATACATGGTAAAAGACCTGTAAGTTTGTGTACATTAAAGGATGATGTCAAGGTGGTGTTATCTATTCCATACATGATTTTGCAATTTGTTGTTGTTCAGCCACTCAGTTGTCTCTGAGTCTTTGCGACCCTATGGACTGCAGCATGTAAGGCTTCCCTATCCTTCACTATCTCCTGAATTTGCTCAAACTCATGTCCAATAAGTGGAGGATGCCATCCAACCTCTGATGCCCTCTTCTCTTCCTGTCCTCAATCTTTCCCAGCATCACAGTCTTTTCCAATGAGTTAGCTCTTTGCATCAGGTGGCCAGAGTATTGGACTACAGCTTCAGTATCAGTCCTTCCAATTAAAATAATGATTTTATATTTGTATAAGGATCAGTTCAGTTCAGTTCAGTCCAGTCACTCAGTCGTGTCCGACTCTTTGCGACCCCATGAAGTGCAGCACGCCAGTCCTCTCTGTCCATCACCAACTCCCGGAGTCTACCCAAACCCATGTTCATCAAGTCAGTGATGCCATCCAACCATCTCATCCTCTGTCGTCCCCTTCTCCTCCCGCCCCCAATCCTACCCAGCATTAGGGTCTTTTCCAATGACTCAACTCTTCGCATGAGGTGCCGAAAGTATTGGAGTTTCAGCTTCAACATCAGACCTTCCAATGAACGCCCAGGACTGATCTCTTTTAGGATGGATTGCTTGGATCTCCTTGCAGTCCAAGGGACTCTCAAGAGTCTTCTCCAACACCACAGTTCAAAAGCATCAATTCTTCGGCGCTCAGCTTTCTTCACCGTCCAACTCTCACATCCATACATGACCACTGGAAAAACCATAGCCTTGACTAGACGGACTTTTGTTGGCAAAATAATGTCTCTGCATTTAAATATGCTGTCTAGGTTGGCCATAACCTTCCTTTCAAGGAGTAAGCGTCTTTTAATTTCATGGCTGCAGTCACCATCAGCAGTGATTCTGGAGCCCAAAAAAGTAAAGTCTGACACTGTTTCCACTGGTTCCCCATCTATTTCCCATGAAGTGATGGGACCAGATGCCATGATCTTAGTTTTCTGAATGTTGAGCTTTAAGCCAACTTTTTCACTCTCCTCCTTCACCTTCATCAAGAGGCTCTTTAGTTCTTCTTCACTCTCTGCCATAAGGGTGGTGTCATCCGCATATCTGAGGTTATTGATATTTCTCCCGGCAATCTTGATTTCATCTTGTGTTTCTTCCAGCCCAGCGTTTCTCATCATGTACTCTGCATATAAGTTAAATAAGCAGGGTGACAATATACAGCCTTGATGTACTCCTTTTCCTATTTGGAGCCAGTCTGTTGTTGCATGTCCAGTTCTAACTGTTGCTTCCTGACCTGCACACAGGTTTCTCAAGAGACAGGTCAGATGGTCTGGTATTCCCATCTCTTTCAGAATTGTCCACAGTTTATTGTGATCCACACAGTCAAAGGCTTTGGCATAGTCAATAAAGCAGAGATAGATTTTTTTCTGGAACTCTCTTGCTTTTTCGATGATCCAGCGGATATTGGCAATTTGATCTCTGGTTCCTCTGCCTTTTCTAAAACCAGCTTGAACATCTGGAAGTTCACGGTTCACGTATTGCTGAAGCCTGGCTTGGAGAATTTTGAGCATTACTTTACTAGCATGTGAGATGAGTGCAATTGTGCAGTAGTTTGAGCATTCTTTGGCATTGCCTTTCTTTGGGATTGGAACGAAAACTGACCTTTTCCAGTCCTGTGGCCACTGCTGAGTTTTCCAAATTTGCTGGCATATCGAGTGCAGCACTTTCACAGCATCACCTTTAAGGATTTGAAATAGCTGAACTGGAATTCCATCACCTCCACTAGCTTTGTTCGTAGTGATGCTTTCTAAGGCCCACTTGACTTCACATTCCAGGATGTCTGGCTCTAGGTGAGTGATTACACCATCGTGATTATCTGGGTCGTGAAGATCTTTTTTGTGCAGTTCTTCTGTGTATTCTTGCCACCTCTTCTTAATATCTTCTGCTTCTGTTAGGTCCATACTATTTCTGTCCTTTATCGAGCCCATCTTTGCATGAAATGTTCCTTTGGTATCTCTAATTTTCTTGAAGAGATCTCTAGTCTTTCCCAATCTGTTGTTTTCCTCTATTTCTTTGCACTGATTGCTGAGGAAGGCTTTCTTGTCTCTCCTTGCTATTCTTTGGAACTCTGCATTCAGATGGGAATATCTTTCCTTTTCTCCTTTGCTTTTCACTTCTCTTCTCTTCCCAGCTATCTGTAAGGCCTCCTCCGACCGCCATTTTGCTTTTTTGCATTTCTTTTCCATGGGGATTGTCTTGATCCCTGTCTCTTGTACAATGTCATGAACCTCTGTCCATAGTTCATCAGGCACCCTGTCTATCAGGTCTAGTCTCTTAAATCTATTTGTCACTTCCACGGTATACTCATAAGGGATTTGATCTAGGTCATACCTGAATGGTCTAGTGGTTTTCCCTACTTTCTTCAATTTAAGTCTGAATTTGCCAATAAGTAGTTCATGATCTGAGCCACAGTCTGCTCCTGGTCTTGTTTTTTCTGAATGTGTAGAGTTTCTCCATCTTTGGCTGCAAAGAATATAATCAATCTGATTTCGGTGTTGACCATCTGGTAATGTCCACGTGTAGAGTCTTCTCTTGTGTTGTTGGAATAGGGTGTTTGCTATTACCAGTGCATTCTCGTGGCAAAACTCTATTAGCCTTTGCCCTGCTTCATTCTGTACTCCAAGGCCAAACTTGCCTGTTATGCCAGGTGTTTCTTGACTTCCTACTTTTGCATTCCAGTCCCCTATAATGAAAAGGACATCTTTTTTGGATGTTAGTTCTAGAAGGTCTTGTAGGTCTTCATAGAACCGTTCAACTTTAGCTTCTTTGGCGTTACTGGTCGGGGCATAGACTTGGATTACCATGATATTGAATGGTTTGCCTTGGAAACGAACAGAGATCATTCTGTCGTTTTTGAGATTGCATCCAAGTACTGCATTTTGGACTCTTTTGTTGACCATGATGGCTACTCCATTTCTTCTAAGGGATTCTTGCCCACAGTAGTAGATATAATGGTCATCTGAGTTAAATTCACCCATTCCAGTCCATCTTAGCTCGCTGATTCCTAGAATGTCGACGTTCACTCTTGCCATCTCCTGTTTGACCACTTCCAGTTTGCCTTGATTTATGGACCTAACATTCCAGGTTCCTATGCAATATTGCTCTTTACAGCATCGGACTTTGCATCTATCACCAGTCATATCCACAGTTGGGTATCGTTTTTGCTTTGGCTCCATCCCATCATTCTTTCTGGAGTTATTTCTCCACTGATCTCCATTAGCATATTGGGCACCTACTGACCTGGGGAGTTCATCTTTCAGTGTCCTATCCTTTTGTCTTTTCATACTGTTCATGGGGTTCTCAAGGTAAGAATACTGAAGTGGTTTGCCATACCCTTCTCCAGTGGACCACAATCTGTCAATCTATGTATAAGGATACATAGACATAAATACTTCAACTTACATGATTACAGGTAAATAATGCAGTATCTCTGTTTATATATACAATGCTTTATTCTTTAACAGCTATAAATATTGTATAGAGGTAAATAATGAATGCATTAATGTTTTCATGAGTAAATATCAATATGAAGATAATGACACTGGACATCCATTTTGAAGTTGAAGATGTTACCTTCTGGCTGAGAAAAAAAGTTGTGTGTGTATATCAATAGACTTTACTTGATTCCATTATAAAATAATTCAAGATTGATATAAAACAAAATTGTAAAGTTTTCAACTTTTTTCCAGTGTTCCATTCTTTACATTCTTAGCATCTTACTCAGCTGTAAACCATTCAAATTGTGCCTCTTTGGACATTTCCTTATGGTATAAACTGTTTTTACTCAATTACTTTTATGCTGACCAGTGAGATGAATTTAAATATCTTATGTCATTTTTCCACATTTTTGCTGTCCATAGTTTCCTGAATTGTGACACAATTACTCTTCCTTTTTCTTTATCATCCGATTCTCCCTCTCTCACTGCTGAGCTATGTGGAAAAGAATATAGGACATCTGTTATAAAAATTCTCTTGATATTACACCATTTTGTAAGGTGTGTACATAATTAAACATTATACATTTCTTAGAGTAAAAATTAATGTTTCATAGATAGCATTGATAGGAAAGTTTGAATTATGTATTACAGTATTCAGAACAGTTGCTGTTGTTGAGTCAATAAGTTGTGTCTGACTCTTTGCGACACTTGGACTCTACCATGCCAGGCCTTCCTGTCCCTCACCATCTCTAAGAGTTCACCCAAGTTCATGTCCATTGAATCCATGATGCCATCCAAACATTTCATCCTTTGATGCCCTCTTCTTTTGCCTTCAATCTTCCCTAGCTTTAAAACACTTAAAATATGCTTAAGACAATAAAGTGCCTAGCTCAGCCATTATGATAAACCCATTGACTAGATGAGGAAATGGAGGTTCAAATAAAGCTAATAGCTTCATGAAGGTCACTCAATAAATATCAAAGCTACAATTTTAAAAGTTCTATCTTTCACATGTGTCAGTAGAGTTGCTTCTGAAACATGTAAATAGTAAATGGTCTATAATATTCCCTTATAGTACATTTCCCAGTCAAAGATTATTCGGTTTTATTTATTTATTTATTTATTTTTCATTATTTAGAGAATACTTTATTAGTTTCTGTAATCAAACCCATGTAGATAAGACCTTACATATTTAATACAGTGCGTTACCCCTGTACAAATGGAAAAAATTATGTTTAACGTTTCAGGAAAAAGGAAAATGAGAGAAGGAAACAGACAAACCATATTATCAGTTCAGTTCAATTGCTCAGTCATGTCTGACTCTTTGCAACCCTATGGACTGCAGCATGCCAGGCCTCCCTGTCCATCACCAACTCCCAGAGTTTACTCAAACTCATGTCCTTTGAGTTGGTGATGCCATCCAAACATCTCATCCTCTGCCATTCCCTTCTCCTCCTGCTTTCAATCTTTCCCAGCATCAGGGTCTTTTCAAACGAGTCAGTTCTTTACATCAGGTGGCCAAATTATTGGAGTTTCAACTTCAACATCAGTCCTTCCAATGAATTTTCAGGAATTATTTCCTTTAGGATAGACTGGTTGGATCTCCTTGCAGCTCAAGGGACTCTCAAGAGTTTTCTCCAACACCACAGTTCAAAAGCATCAATTCTTTGGTGCTCAGCTTTCTTTATAGTCAAACTCTCACGTCCATTCATGACTACTAGAAAAACCATAGCTTTGACTGGATGAACCTTGGTTGACAAAATAATGTCTCTGCTTTTTAATATGCTGTCTGTGTTGGTCATAACTTTTCTTGCAAGGAGTAAGCGTCTTAATTTCATGGCTGCAGTCTCCATCTGCAGTGATTTTGGAGCCCAAAAAAATAAAGTCAGCCACTGTTTCCCCATCTATTTGCCATGAAGTGATGGGACCAGATGCCATGGTCTTCCTCACTAGTAACTGTCTAATTAAATATTCATATTTAGATTTTATCCAGAGCTTGTCACATAGCAAGTACAATTTTTAAACGCCAGAAAGTTTGTGTAATAGGCAAGCGCCCAGACTAGGTTGGACTTGCAAAAATAATTCCAAAATGTTTAAAAATTATGTAGCAATTTGTCCAAGAACTTTACGCTGGTAATAAACTTTGGCATTACTGACTCGATGGACATGAGCTTGAACAAGCTCCAGGAGTTGGTGATGGACAGGGAAGCCTGGCGTGTTGCAGTCCACGGAGTCGCAAAAGCCAGACAATACTGAGTGACTTAACTGAACCGAACTGAATAATTTTTGTGTTAAATACAATAGGGTAGCCTTGAAGCCAGAGGAGACCTGATACTTTCAGAAAAAAACTGTATGTCATTCAGAGAACCCACCCTGTTGCCAACCCCACATGAATGTGTGTGTGTGGAGTATTAATGAGTGGAATAGTACCACCTTGAATATAGTGCAAATAATATTTTCCATTTTCTATATACACAATACAAAAAGTATTTTATGATATTTAATATTCCATCTGAACTTTTCTACTAGCAGATGTTTTCTTATACTGCAAGCATCCAATAGAGAAGAACTTTAATAATTGATGCTTTTACTGCTAGTAGAATGTTATTGGTGCTGTTATTCCTACTGCAACTTATACTATTATTAAGAAACAGAATAATTTTAACATAAATGTTAGAAAAAGATTTAATTCAGAGACATCTTCAATCTGCTCACATATTACGTATGCAGAGAAGCATTTTGGAGTTGTAATCACAAAATTGTTTTCAATTCATTTAGATTTTATTCGTAGAATTAAAAAAAAAAAAGTTTTGACACAAACTTCATGATTCCAAGTCTGAATATGCACAATGTATTTCATTTATTAACCTTGCAATTTTTGAAGTTGTGGTTCTTATATTTAATTTAAAAGTGAATATAATTTTTTTGTCCTTTAAGTTGGATTTTTTTACATTAAATTCTTAGGGAAAAACATAACTGAATCAGTAGATATATTTGTATACCTTCTAGCATTTCCATTTGTCTTTCCAAAAATGTTATTCAGAATGACAGTGCCACCAGTAGTTTACAAATGTTCATTTATTCAAATATCTTACCACATTTGCTAAGTTTTCTAGTATTTATTGATTTGATAATATGAATTTAAGTGGACTTTAATTTTATTAAAAACTATACTAAAAATCATTTTGAAATAAACCCATCCTTATTTTTAAGTGATTGGATATGCTATGAGATTGTTTTATTATTATTCTATTTAAAAATATATATTTATTTACAAGAACACATATCGTGTTTATAATAAAGAAGAAAATACTAAAATAATTGCTTTAGGCCTTTCTAATACATTATGTCATTTTCCCTGTTTATTGTTTATTAAACTAAATACTATTGATTTCATTATGGGAAAAAGGTATTTTCTAAAAATATAAAAAAGATAAAGAGGATAATGGGAAAACTCTTCTAACAGTAGAAAATTTGGTTAATTTTCAGAGAATAATTCTTTTGTTCATATATCTGAAGAAGATGCTTCTTCAGTTTTCTTTTTATAGAAAATTAATTTTGTCAGCAAGGTATGCATGTTTACTGCCAACATGTACAAACTAGCTTATCTTCTTGTAGAAATAAGCACATTCACTTTACTACAATGCCTTTTTCTAATGTTCATCCTTAGAGGAGCAAGATAGAGTAAATAATATTTTAAATTCAATAGAAATAAGAAAAACTTCTCAGTAAGCATTTTTAAAGAAAAATACAGAGCTCCCAATCAACTGAAACTTTAAATATATGATCTGAAATCTCTAATCTTCCTTATATGTAACTTGGTTCAAACCAGTTTTAGAGAAAAGTTATATTTGTAATAATTTATATTTTCAACGTACCTACACTTTTAAAAATCGGTACAAGAAATTATTACGGTTTGATTTAGCCTTAAAACTTCTGATTCATTAGGTGACTTTTGCAAATTTGTTTTATATGCAATTCTTATGTAAAGGGGAACACGAAATTAGCAATCGCTACACTGTTACTGCACCATACTGCTGACATGGTCTACTAGATGGTGAGATATTTGAGGGCAAGAACCATAGCTTTTAATTATCTATTTCTACCACTTAGCAGAGTGCTTTTCACAGCATGAATGATTATTGAATCACTGGAAAAATGATGACTAGAGGGTAAATCCTACTGTGCAATGTATTTCATTGGGATTTCTTCTCTGAGAGATAGAAACCATGGTTTTGTTGAAATTAATATAAGGGTTTGTATTTTTCTATATTTATTGTTTTAGCTTTATTACACCTATAATCCCCATTGCTAAAGTTTTCTGACATATCATGAAGTTAGTGCACATTCTCTATGATGAATAGTTCCTTAACGGTCTCAATTATAATCATGTGAACTTTTAAAAAATCAATATAGCCTCAGTAAGAGAAACTCACATGACACAACCATGGACAAGGGCAAACAAATTTGACATTTTCCCAGATAACAGGGGGAGACAAAGGAGTCACTTTAAGGGCATTTTTAGTATTAATTCCTTGCATTTCTGTGAGTCCCAACTGCCAAGCATACTTACCCTGGCTCTGGTGAAATGGTATCTTTTTCTTGGGCATAACAGAAAGAAAACTCAGTATCAAACCTGGAAAATGTATGCCTGACAGAAACTCAAGGAGAATCTGCAATTACACCTTATGGAAATAGAAAATTATCAGTGTATCAAAAAAGTATCAGTAATGCATGAAGCATACTTGAGTCATAAAAACTCAACATACATGACAGGACCCTAACTATCTTGCCTGACACCGATGAAGATTTTTTGGCACAATTTTATTAATAGATGTAAAATTAGTTCTCATTATATTTTACATTGACTAATAAGTCATGCAATATTTAAAGTGTAGTATGTGGAATGTTTGAATCCAATTAAATTGAGCAGTTCTTTCAATAGATTTTGTCAGCTGAATGTGATGGATTCTCTCTCTCTTTCCTCTTCATGAACCATTGTTCTTTGTCCAAATTATTGTTAAAAACAAGTTAAAGTTTATTGATTAATTTTTCAGTGGCAAGATTATTTTTAGCAAATTAATCTGTAAATATAATGGAAATGAGTATCTGCAATGGATAGAACCCCATGAATTTAGTTTATTTTTACTTTTACATTTTGAAGTTGTTTTAGTTGTAAAGTCTTACATTATGATAGGGAGTAATGTGAGTTTTGGGTTTGGCACAGAAATAAGAAATGGTCTTCAGAGATTCTGTGTGCCTGCCTCCCTCCTGCTGGGATCGCCCTTTCAGCCACTGGGATTGCCCCTTCAGACCCTCAGTGCCTCTGCTGGGAGCACGCACAGTGCGTGTCTGGTGGCAGCACGCTGGAGGCTGAGAGTGCAAGTTGCATGGCCATGCATGGTTGCTAGGGGTGCCTGAGGCCTCCCGCTCACCCAGCAGGCTGAGGGAGGAAGCAACGTATTGCCGGCACCTAGCCTCAGTGAAGCTGAGTCCACGGGATGTTTTAGCATCTGTGCTGTATGGATGGAGAAGTCTTGAGGCCACTGTAAGAATAAGTCTGAAAGCCAGAGGCAGGAGGCTTGAATCCAAAACTTGAGAAGACCAGAGAACTCCTGATTCCAGGGAAAATTAATAGACAAGAGCTCATCCAAAATCCTCCATACCTACACTGAAACCAAGCTCCACCCAAGAGCCAAAAAGTTCCAGAGCAAGACATACCATGCTATTTCTCCAGTAATGCAGGAACACAGCCCTGAGCATTAAAATACAGGCTGCCCAAAGCCATGCCAAACCCATAGACAGCCAAAACTCACTACTGGACACTTCGCTGCACTCCAGAGAGAAGAGATCCAGCTCCACCCATCAGAACACCGATGCAAGTTTCCCTAACCAGGAAAGCTTGACAAGCCACTTGTCCAACCCCACCCACAGGGAGGAACCTCCACAAAAAAGAGGAAACACAAGCGTCCAGCCTACAGAAAGGCCACCCCAAACACAGCAATCTAAACAAGATGAAAAGGCAGAGAAATACTCAGCAGGTAAAGGAACATGATAAATGCCCAGCAAATCAAACAAAAGAGGAGGAGATAGGGAGTCTACCTGAAAAAGAATTCAGAATAATAATAATAAAGATGATCCAAAATCTTGACAACAAAATGGAGTTACAGATAAATAGGCTAGAGACAAGGGCTGAGAAGATGCAAGAAATGTTTAACAAGGACCTAGAAGAAATAAAAAAGGGTCAGTCAATAATGAATAATGCAATAACTGAGATCAAAAGCACTCTGGAGGGAACCAACAGTAGAATAACTGAGGCAGAAGACAGGATAACTAAGGTGGAAGACAGAATGGTGGAAATAAATGAAGCAGAGAAGAAAAAAGAATTAAATGAGGACAACCTCAGAGACCTCTGGGACAATGTTAAACGCCCCAACATTCAAATCATAGGAGTCGCAGAGAAGGAAACAAAAAGAAAGGGCATGAGAAAATAGTTTAGGAGATAATAATTGAAAACTTACCTAAAATGTGGAAGGAAATAGCCACCCAAGCCCAAGAAACCCAGAGAGTCCCAAACAGGATAAACCCAAAGCTAAACACCCCAAGACAATATTGATCAAATTAATGAAAATCAAACACAAAGAGCAAATATTAAAAGTGGCAAGGGAAAAGTAACAAATAACCCACAAATGGATCCCCATAAGGATAACAGCTGATTTTTCAATAAAAACTCTTCATGTCAGAAGGGAATGGCAGGACATACTTAAAATGATGAAAGAAAAAAACCTACAACCCAGATTACTGTACCCAGCAAGGATCTCATTCAAATATGAAGGAGAAATCAAAAGCTTTACAGACAAGCAAAAGCTGAGAGAATTCAGCACCACTAAACCAGCTCTTCAACAAATGCTAAAAGATCTTCTCTATACAGGAAACACAGAAAAGGTTTATAAACTCGAACTCAAAACAACAAAGTAAATGGAAATGGAATCATACTTATCAACAATTATCTTAAATGTAAATGGGTTGAATGCCCCAACCAAAAGACAAAGACTGGCTGAATGGATACAAAAACAAGACCCCTATATATGCTGTCTACAAGAGACCCACCTCAATCCAAGGGACACATACGGACTGAAAGTGAAAGGCTGGGAAAATATATTTCATGCAAATGGAAACCAAAAGAAAGCAGGAGTAACAATACTAACATCAGATAAAATAGACTTTGAAATAAAGGCCATGAAAAGAGGCAAAAAGGGACACTACATAAGGATCAAAGGATCAATCCAAGAAGATATAACAATTATAAATATATATGCACCCAAATAGGAGCACTGCAATATGTAAGGCAAATGCTAACAAGTATGAAAGGGGAAATTAACAGTAACACAGTAATAGTGGGAGACTTTAATACCACACTCACACCTATGGATAGATCAACTAAACAGAAAATTAGCAAGGAAATGCAATTTAAATGACACAATGGAGCAGTGAGACCTACATGATATCTATAGGACATTTCACCCCAAAACAATGAATTTCACCTTTTTCTCAAATGCACACACAGCATTCTACAGGATAGATCACATCCTGGGCCATAAATCTAGCCTTGGTAAATTCAAAAAAATTGAAATCATTTCAAGCATCTGTTCTGATCACAATGCAGTAAGATTAGATGTCAACTACAGGAAAAAAACAATTAACATTACAAACATACAGAGGTTAAACAACACGTTTCTGAATAACCAACAAACCACAGAAGAAATTAAAAAAAAGAAATAAAAATATGCATCAAAATGAATGAAAATAAAAACAAAACAACCCAAAACCTTTGAGATTCAGTAAAAGCTGTGCTAAGGGGAAGGTTCATAGCAATACAAGCTTACCTCAGGAAACAAGAGAAAAATCAAATAAATCACCTAACTTTACACTTAAAGCAAGTAGAAAAAGAAGAAATGAAGAATCCCAGGGTTAGTAGAAGGAAAAAAAATCATAAAAATTCAAGCAGAAATAAATGGAAAAGAAACAAAGGAGGCCATAGCCAAAATCAACAAAGCTAAAAGCTGGTTCTTTGAGAAGATAAGTAAAATAGACAAACCATTAGCCAGACTCTTCAAGAAAAAAAGGGAGAAGAATCAAATCAACAAAATTAGAAATGAAAATAAAAAAATCACAACAGACAAAACAGAAATACAAAGGATCATAAGAGACTACTATCAGCAACTATATGACGATAAAATGGACAACTTGGAAGAAATAGATACATTCTTAGAAAAGTATAACCTTCCAAAACTGAACCAGGAAGAAATATAAAATCTTAACAGATCCATCACAAGCATAGAAATCGAAACTGTAATCAAAAATCTTCCAACAAACAAAAGCCCAGTACCAGATAGCTTCATAGGTGAATTCTACCAAAAAATTTAGAGAAGAGCTAACATCTATCTTACTCAAACTTTTCCAGAAAATTGCAGAGGGAGGAAAATTCCCAAACTCATTCTATAAGGCCACCATCACCCTAATACCAAAACCAGAAAAAGATGCCACAAAAAAAGAAAACTACAGGCCAATATCACTGATGAACATAGATGCAAAAATCCTAAACAAAATTTTAGCAAACAGAATCCAACAACATATGAAAAAGATCATACATCATGAGCAAGTGGGCCTTATCCCAGGGATGCAAGGTTTCTTCAGTATTCCCAAATCAATCAATGTGATATGCCACATTAACAAATTGAAAGGTAAAAACAGTATGATTATCTCAATAGATGCACAGAAACCCTTTGACAAAATTCAACATCCATTTATGATAAAAACCCTCCAGAAAGCAAGCATAGAAGGAACAAACCTCAACATAATAAAAGCCACATATGATAAACCCACAGCAAACATTATCCTCAATGGTGAAAAATTGAAAACATTTCCCCTAAAGTCAGGAACAAGACAAGGGTGCCCAATTTAACCACCATTGTTCAACATACTTTTGGAAGTTTTAGCCACAGCAATCAGAGAGAAAAAGAAATAAAAGGAATCCATATTGGATTCAGAGTAAAACTTGCACTGTTTGCAGAGGACATGATCCTCTACATCAGTTCAGTTCAGTTCAGTTCAGTCACTCAGTCGTGCCCAACTCTTTGTGACCCCATGAACCGCAGCACACCAGGCCTCCCTATCCATCACAAACTACCAGAGTCTACCCAAGCCCATGTCCATTGAGTCAGTGATGCCATCCAACCATCTCATCCTCTGTTGACCCCTTCTTCTCCTGCCCTCACTCTTTCCCAGCATCAGGGTCCTTTCCAATGAGTCAGCTCTTCGCATCAGGTGGCCAAAGTATTGCAGTTTCAGCTTCAACATCAGTCCTTCCAATGAACACCCAGGACTGAACTCCTTTAGGATGGACTGGTTGGATCTCCTTGCAGTCCAAGGGACTCTTAAGAGTCTTCTCCAACACCACAGTTCAAAAGCATCAATTCTTCAGCGCTCAGCTTTCTTTATAGTTCAACTCTCACATCCATACATGACTACTGGAAAAACCATAGCCTTGACTAGATGGACCTTTGTTGGAAAAGTAATTTCTCTGTGTTTTAATATGCTGTCTAGGGTGGTCATAGGAGTAAGCATCTTTTAATTTCATGGCTGCAATCACCATCTGCAGTGATTTTGGAGCCCCCCACCAAAAAAAAGTCAGCCACTGTTTCCACCGCTTCCCCATCTATTTGCCATGAAGTGATGGGACCGGATGACATGATCTTAGTTTTCTGAATGTTGAGCTTTAAGCCAACTTTTTTGCTCTCCTCTTTCACTTTCATCAAGAGGCACTTTAGTTATTCTTCACTTTCTGCCATAAGGGTGGTGTTATCTGCATATCTCAGGTTAATGATATTTTCTCAGCAATCTTGATTCCAGCATGTGCTTCCTCCAGCCCAGCGTTTCTCATGATGTTCTCGGCATATAAGTTAAATAAGCAGGGTGACAATATACAGCCTTGACGTACTCCTTTTCCTATCTAGAACCAGTCTATTGTTCCAAGTCCAGTTCTAACTGTTGCTTCCTGACCTGCATAGAGGTTTCTCAAGAGGCAGGTCAGGTGGTCTGGTATTCCCATCTCCTTCAGAATTTTCCACATTTTATTGTCGTACACACAGTCAAAAGCTTTGACATAGTCAATAAAGCAGAAGTTGATGTTTTTCTGGAACTCTCTTGCTTTTTCGATAATCTGCGGATGTTGGCAATTTGATCTCTGGTTCCTCTGCCTTTTCTAAAACCAGCTTGAACATCTGGAAGTTAATGGTTCATATATTGCTGAAGCCTGACTTGGAGAATTTTGAGCATTACTTTACAAGCATGTGACATGAGTTCAATTTTGCGGTAGTTTGAGCATTCTTTGGCATTGCCTTTCTTTGGGATTGGAATGAAAACTGACCTTTTCCAGTCCTGTGGCATAGAAAACCCTAAAGACACCACCAGAAAAGTACTAGAGCTAATCAATAAATATAGTAAAGTTGCAGGATATAAAATTAATACACAGAAATCTTTGCATCTCTATACACTAGCAATGAGAAAACAGTAAGAAAAATTAAGGTAGCAATTCCATTCACCATTGTGATGAAAAGAATAAAATACTTAGGAATAAATCTATCTAAGGAAAAAAAGACCTATATACAGAAAACTATAAAACACTGATGAAAGAAATCAAAGATGACACAAATAGTTGGAGAAGTATACCAACTATAACAAATAGTTGGAGAAATATTCATGGATTGGAAGAATCAATATAGTGAAAATGAGTATACTACCCAAAGCAATCTACAGATTAAATGCAACCCCTTTTAGCTACTGATGGTATTTTTCACAGAACTAGAACAAATAATTTCACACATTGTATGGAAATACAAAAACCTCGAATAACTAAAGCAATCTTGAGAAAGAAGAATGGAACTGGAGGAATCAACCTACCTGATTTCAGACTATACTAGAAATCTACAGTCATCAAGACAGTGTGGTACTGGCACAAAGACAGAAATATAGATCAATTGAACAAAATAGAAAGCCTAGAGATAAATCCACTCACCTATGGACACCTGATCTTTGACAAGGAGGCAAGAATATACAATGGAGAAAAGACAATCTCTTTAACAAGTGGTGCTGGAAAAAACTCACCAACCACCTGTAAAAGATGAAACTAGGACAATTTCTAACACCATACACAAAAATAAACTCAAAATGGATTAAAGATCTAAATGTAAGACCAGAAACTATAGAACTCCTAGAGGAAAACATAGGCAAAACACTCTCTGACATAAATCACAGCAGGATCCTCTATGATCCATCTCCCAGTGTAATGGAAATAAAAGCAAAAATAAACAAATGGGACCTAATTCGACTTAAAAACTTTTGCACAACGAAGGAATCTATAAGCAAGGTGAAAAGACAGCCTTCAGAGTGGGAGAAAATAACAGCAAAAAAAGCAACTGACAAAGAACTAACCTCAAAAATATACAAGCAGCTCATGCAGCTCAATACTAGAAAAATAAATGGCCCAATCAAAAAATGGGCCGAAGAACTTAACAGACATTTCTCCAAAGAAGAAATACAGATGGCTAACAAACATATGAAAAGATGCTCAACATCATTCATTATCAGAGAAATGCAAATCTAAACCACATCGAGGTACCATCTCAAGCTGGTCAGAATGGCTTTTATCCAAAAGTCTACAAAAAATAAATGTTGGAGAGGATGCGGAGAAAAGGAAACCTTTTTACACTATTGGTGGGAGTGCAAACTAGTACAGCTACTATGGAGAACAGTGTGGAGATTCCTCAAAAAACTGGAAATAGAACTGTCATACGACCCAGAAATCCCACTGCTGGGCATCCACACTGAGGAAATCAGAATTGAAAGAGACACATGTACTCCAAAGTTCATGCCAGCACTGTTTACAATAGCTAGGACACAGAGGCAACCTAGATGTCCATCGGCAGATGAATGGATAAGAAATCTGTGATACATATGCACAATGGAATATTACTTAGCTTTTAAAAAAGAACACATTTGAATCAGTTCTAATGAGATGGATGAAACTGGAGCCTATTATACAGAATGAAGTAGGTCAGAAAGAAAAGCACCAATACAGTATATTAATGCATGGAATGTATGGAATTTAGAAAGATGGTAATGATGACCCTATATACAAAACAGAAAAAGAGACACAGATATAAAGAACAGATTTTTGGACTCTGTGGGAGAAGGTAGGATGGGATGATTTGAGAGAATAGCATTGAAACGTGTATATTACTATATGTGAAATAGATGATCAGTCCAAGTTCAATGCATGAAACACAGCACTCAAAGCAGGTGCACTGCGACAACCCTGAGGGATCAGATGGGGAGGGATGTGGGAGGGTGGTTCAGGATGGGGGATACATGTACATCCATGGCTGATTCATGTCAGTGTATGGCAAAAACCACTACAATATTGTAAAGTAATTAGCCTCCAATTAAAATAAATACATTAATTTTTAAAAAGAAATGTTCTTCATTCAAAATGAGACAAAAGGTAAAATACAGCAAAATTACTCAAAGTTTCACACATGCTATGAAAATAAATTATATCAATATATTACAAATAGAAACTAATGATAATTAAAAGAAATTATTTCACTTTATACTATATTTTTCTAGACAGTGTTACTTAACATATTGTCTCATTTATTATATATAAGCACTTATTTATTGTGTAAAGTGTGTGAGGGCAATGTTTTGGTCTCTTTTTTAGTTAAAAAGGTTTAGATTTTACCTTTCCTGACTCTTGAATCAATTGGTGCTTCATACAGTTTGCTTGTCTACAACATAATAAAAATTTCAAAATATTTTCCAATCTCTCTTGCTCAAAATATTTTCCAATCTCTCTTGCTGTATCATTTTGTGATCATCACTGCTGTATATTGCATGAATTTTGTCATTTTGTTCATTATTATTAGCCCAGTATGTAAGACAATGTATACTAAGGATGAATAAATGAATTTCATATCTTTGGTGATAGACTTTAAAATGGAGGGCTTCCCTCGTGGCTCAGATGGTAAAGAATCTGCTTGCAATACAGGAGGCCAGTATTTGATCCCTGGGTTTAGACGATCCCCTAGAGAATGGGATAGTTACCCACTGCAGTATTCTTGTCTGGAGAATTTCATGGTCAGAGGGACCTGGCAGGTCACAGTCCATAGAGTCACAAAGAGTCAGACACAGCTGAGTGACTATCACTTTCACTTTCTTTAAAATAGATGCTGTTCATGACAGCTAATTTCAAGATAAGTTCAATAGATATATCTGACTCTGTGGTATGCTCTTCCTGTAGACAGTATTTCTGATTTATTTACTTTACTAATTATCTTAGATACATATGTGCAAAATAAGCTGTTTTCATAAAGAGAATGTTTAGAATAAAAAATAAGGCAGGATAAGAAATGAAGGCAGAGAAATAGCAATCTTTATTTACATCACAAATGAATTTTTGTTAGCTCTTCAAATAGAGCAGGAATGAGAGGTCTTTTTTAGCTAAAAAAAAAAAATACTCTTAGAAGTCACTGGAATTCTTTGTGTTACCATCAACTCCAAATATTCAAATATTTGTAACTGACCCTATTGCTAGACTTTCAGTTATGTAATATAATACATTCCATTTTTGTTTTTACCCAGTTAAGTCATGTTTTTCTGCTATCTACAGTGGCAAACATGTGGATACTGACTTCATATCCTTAACAGATTTGCTTGATTAGTCTTCGAATCTTTCTGGTATCTTAAACAGTCTTCCTATTAGTAGATACCAAATAACCATTTTAAAAAAACAGAAAAGGATGGATAGATTGTAATGGAGAAAATAGCTAAGTTATTACTAGGAAAAGCTAAAGTGTAGTGTTGAAAATATATCTGATTGAAGAAATAAATGCATATTGAGAAATGCATGTATATTGAGAAAGTGAGAAGAGTTTCCAAGTAAGAGAAATGGCATAAACCATGCACATGGGTTAATGTGATTAAGATGTTTGTTGGAGAAGTTACAAGAGAGTGCACTGAGGATAAAATTGGAAAATGCTGATGATGAATAAAAAATAAAGGGGGAAATATTGTACAATTTTTTAATCTTTGACTCTGTACTATGAAGCAAAGCAAAATAGAAACTAAAAACAAGCTAATCATAAAATATTAGAGAAATTGCTGCATTAAAGTAGTAGATGAAATAGCTTACAAGCTTAGTGGTTAAAACGAACATAGCATGATATTTGAAAAAAAAAGTCTGTAAGAAATTAAGTATAATTGAGTAGAAATTATATATTTGCTATGATTGCAATGACAACTGTTTTTAAAAAGTGTATGCAAAAGAGTTTCTGCTCACATAATGGCAGACTATTGTCTTAGACTAAACTTTATGACATATTAAGTATAAATTCTGGACAAAATACAAAAAGTAACTATTTGAAAACACTGGAGCCAAATAAAAACATTCAGAAACTGGAGAAATTTCAACCTGTGAAAGAAGAGAACTGCAATTAGTGACATCTAAGTTGTTACAACTTTTCTGCTTATGGCATTTTCCAGTGTATTTGGCATCAAGAAGCTGGAATCAGTTAGAAAGCCTCAGTCTTATTATTATTTATATGATATGTCAGAGGGGTATACAAAGCAGTGAGAAATTTAGATGGGACATGTAGCAGAGGAGGTTATCATAGCGTAATGTGTTTGAATATTTGCATGTGGGTTCCTCTGATATTGTTGGCTATTACTTACTAGTCTCCATTAAATTATATTGCTTTCCTTAAATAGTTGGTTTTGGATATGTAATACAATATCTATGTTGGTTGCTTATTTTGTTCTTATTTTAAAATATATGACAGTATTTAAGATACCTTACCCCACAAAAATATGAAATCTCACCATTTCTAAATTTGTTTTGATTATATCAAAGATATTATCATGATATAATACTACCTTTAAGTATCTGAAGAGCCAGTCTCCTTGCCTAGGACATTTGTGCCACTAATTTTATTTTATATTAATAGATGTGATAGTTTGGTTATTAAATTTTGTATGTTCACCTTCTTATATTTCTTCAGTGTTCAAAAGCATGCATTTGGAAATATTGTACCACAGTAGCTTAGGAAATATTTTACAATGAAAAAGCTATTATTTTATGGGTAATACAGCTCTTTGAAACAATTAGTGAGATACTAAAGTCAAATAAAGAATCATAAGTTTCATTTCTGCTTCTTCCTGGTCCCTGTTCACTAAGGACATTAGTTAACTTAAAACCTCAGATTTACAGTTAACCATCCTCTGAGGATTTAATATTCTTGGGAGTATTAATTTTTGGAGAGAGTTTTTTTTTTTCTTTCAAGAGGCAGTATACTGAATAAGAAATAAGATAATACTCAGCTATGGGATTGTAATGAAGCTTAACTCAGATACATACATAAACCACAATGGACATTGTCTTGCATTAAGGAATTTTTGATCTACCACCCAGTACTAAATATAAATCTGTCCCACAATAAGATTGAATAAGGTGACCTCCACTCTAAATTATAAAACTACCAATACACTCACTTCTAAAAACATTTACTTCCTTGTGTTAAACATTTTAATCTCTCTAAAACATTTCTTGTTTTTCCTGGAGAAATCTTTCTTCTCACTCCGCTATGTTCCTTCTGTGACAAAAATTTACAAAGTATTCATTCTAAGCCTCTTTCTGACCCTTTTACTCATACTGCCCGTGGGAACGTAGATTGACTTATGTGATTGAGAGATAGGATAATTCACATAATATTAGCCATTAGGATTTTTGTCATTGTTGGGAGACAGTTCTCCATTGGTCTCTCACATTTTTTTATATCTTACAACACCTCTTTGTTCCAGACTATCATTTAAAGAATTTTTTTTTTTTTTAAACAGCCTTGAAAGTTATAGTACCTCCATCCAGGATATAGGCATGTTTGTTTTATGTTACTATCAATGACTAAGGTCTAAAAAGTTTGTTGAAACTAACTTAAAAGATAGAGGTTTCTTAAACTTAACTATGACTGAAACCCACTGTGTGCACAGTAGCCTCCTGGGTAGTTCCATATTATCCCCCTGAGAAAGAAGAACTGATGCCAACATGAAATTTATGTTGCCTGCTATACTGTGAATAATAAAGTCGTTTGTGTCTAGACCAGAAGTCTTACATTTTCTGCCAGTATTTAGGCTTACATTTTAGCTTAGAAGTAGGATAAGATGACAGACTCTTTACAGTTCATGACAATATTATTTTTCCTTTTACTACCACATTGTAGGGGTGGAGTACTCAATACACACACCGTCTACAGAGTCCTCCCAGATGGCTCAGTGGTAAAGAATCTACCTGCCAACACAGGAAACACAAGAGACGTGGGTTTGATCCCTGGGTCAGGAAGATCCCCTGGAGCAGAAAATGGCAACCTGCTCTAGTATTCTTGCTAGAAAATTCCATGGACAGAAGAGCCTGGCAGTCTACAGACCAACGGGTTGCAAAGAGTCAGACAGGACTGAGCGACGGAGCACATATACACACACGCAGTACACCAGAGGCTTATGAATATTCTTCCATGAAGTGTGACTATCTGTTCCTGAACTGGTAAACATACTCCAAAAAAGTTACCTCCATTTTATATACATTGCCTTAGGGACTCTAGAGTCCTGATCATTTATAACAGCTTAAGTTATAAAGATATGTATAAATGGAGAGAAGTGGACCTTAATGTAATATGATGAAGTGAGGGGAAGACAAAGGAAAAGATACAAATATGGCAGATATTAAGTGGGACAAAACGTGGGTCAACATTTGATCATAAAAAGTGAGGAAAAGAGAGAAGTGTAGAAATACCAAGTAAATGTGATCTGTCTTCCACAATTTTTTTAGACTAAAACAATCCCTGCAATGGAAAAACTAGAAAGGGATTTTGAAAACATCTTGCTCAGAATGCTCATTTTGCAGATATGGAAATTGCCCCCTGTTACACAGCTAATTACTAAGTGAAGGCTTTTAAACCTAAATCCGGATCATGACTACACTAAATTCTCATTAACCCTTAAGTCTTCTACTTACTTACATCATGATATTTTATTAACATTTCTTAATTGTTCTTAAGTTAATGGTCATGATTTCTTTATGTTGTCTCTGATGGCTGCTGCTGCTGCTGCTAAGTCGCTTCAGTCGTGTCCGACTCTGTGCGACCCCATAGATGGCAGCCCACCAGGCTCCGCCATCCCTGGGCTTCTCCAGGCAAGAATACTGGAGTGGGTTGCCATTTCCTTCTCCAGTGCATGAAAGGGAAAAGTGAAAGTGAAGTCGCTCAGTCATGTCCGACTCTTAGCGACCCCATGGACTGTAGCCTACCAGGCTCCTGTCCATGAGATTTTCCAGGCAAGAGTACTGGAGTGGGGTGCCATTGCCTTCTCCGTTCTCTGATGGCAGAGGGTGTGAAAAGAAAGATTGAAAGATTCAAGGAGGTAATAGAAAAAAGAATATATATAACTTTCTCAAAAACAATATATTATGACTTACCTGTCATTTGTACAAAAACAACATAAACATTATTAAGTGAGAAGATGCTCATTTTAAAGTTTTACCTGTTGAGAGACTGGAAACTCACATCTTATGGCACACTATTCTCAGTAGTTCAAATTTTGGTCATTTTCTATGGTTTGCAAAGAAAAGCCAATGAATGTATTTACAAGTGTTGCTTTTTATATTTTATTTCATTTTCTTTTTCCTCCATAAAAGTGATAATAACAGCAATATAATTCTTAGCCAGAAAACCAGTACTGTGTATTTAATTTTTTGTTGTTGTTAGTTTCCCAAACTGTATATTTGTGTTTCTGTATAATTGTGTTTCTCTACTTCCTTTGCAATTAAAGTACCTGAATCACCTTGTTCATCTAGAAATGATGGAAGAGTAAGAGGTAGATTTTTTATCCATTATTGAACACACATATATTTCCCTTTTTGGAAGCCACATTAGTGTAAAAATCAATACAGTTCTTAAATCAGCTACCCCATCCACATCATCAATTGAAGTTATAAAGGAGCTACCTGATGGGACAAATACTATCCAAAACTAATCGGAGTCCAATTACAGTCCATTGAATAAAGGTTTATCACTTATCACTAGATTAAGAGCCTGATTAGACCTGGTACATGCTGCAATATTGAAACAAATGGGGACTTCCAATTACATTCACCCAGCCTAAGATGCAAGCCACTTAGAATGAATAACATTCAGTTGGTGTATCAAAAGACAAATATTGCCCTTGATAGAATGAATTTATAGACTCAAGTTTAAAAGTGACTTGAGAAGTTGTTTAACCTAAATATACAATTTCATTTCCTTATTTTTGAGGTCAACTTAATGTCAGTATATCTTTTACTCCCTTACACAGCCAGTCAGGGCTCTTTCAATTCCACATGTTGACAATCAATTGCTTTCCAGGTGGCTCAGTGGTAAAGAATCTGCCTGTGAATGCAAGAGATATAGGAGACATGGGTTTGATCTCTGGATCTGGAAGATCCCCTGGAGAAGGAAACAGCGACCAACTCTTGTATTCTTTGCCTAGAGAATTCTGTGGACAGAGGAACCTGTCGGGCTACAGTCCATAGGGTCACACAGTCTGACACGACTGAGTGACTGAACAGGCACACAGGCACACACAACGATCAACTGACCTGGAGTTAGAGTTTCACCTTTATTTAATTACCAATATATACTTTCTATTTTAAAGTAATCATTCAAAATAGTCAAGGAAGGTACTTTAGGCTAATAGAAGCCTGTTGACTCTGAGATGACTCAAGCGTTTTGAGGTATTGGCTGTTTTGATAAAATGGTCTGGCATAATACAACACAGTATAGCAAATTGTTGCCAGGTATGTCTGATGATTTCCTTATTGTTTTTACCTATTTTTTTCTGTAACTTTTTTGTCCCATGACTCAAATCTTCATCCTTCCATTGTTGACTAATTATTTCTAATTAATTATTGTCTAATATATCAAATTGTCACTAGCTCATCTTCATCCTATCCATTCTCCACACAGTTGTTATTCATATTTTTAATTCTCCTTGAAACCTTTAGTGACTTTCCTTAAATGAACTCAATGAGATAATTTTCAATTTCTCAGTGGGACTTCAGTGAAGACCCCAACCTCCCTTTTTAGTTTAACTTTTTAACATTCTCTTAGGTTGTACTTTCACCAGTATTTAAATACATCACCCTCCATTTTCTTTCAGAATTTCAATTTTATTATATAGTTTAATTTCCACTAGAACACATTTGTCATACTGTATTTTCTAATTAATAGTATGACACTAGTTCATCCTTTTGCAGTTGCTTTTACTTTGCCTATTTGACCTATTCTTCATCTCTTATTCTTTAATCATTCTTCCCTATGACAAGACTTCTTTGTAACATTTCTGAGACCAATATGCTCTCCTTCCTCAGAACATCTGCAATTACGTCTGCTGAAAACATGTGTCTATATCTCATTCTCTCTAGAATGGAAATATCTTGACAACAGGAGTACATCCATTATTGTTTCTCCTCTGTCTTCTACAAAAAGTATGTTCATTTAACTTTTGCCTCTCTAAAGTATGAATAAATTAATGTTTTAGTAAAATGTATAGAATTTCCTTATTGTGGGGATTCAGTTCTTCTCATCTTGAGTTGAAAAGTAACCCCAGATATGGAAACTGTTTCCTGTGATTTTCTGTTGTCTGCATATCAATTCTCTTAGTACACAAAGCAGATGACATCTATTAAGCAGTGTATTTACTGAATATTTTCTGCTTTTAAGTGGAGGATTTGAATTTATAAACTATTTGTTTCATTATCATTCTAGGCTAGTCAAGTAAATACATTAAAAAAAAATTGTAAAAGCAGGTTAGTCTCACTGTAGTGATAATAAAGGACAAAATGAAAGACAAAAACAGTGGGACTTGAGCATCTGGCTTGCTTTTTTTAGGGTCTAGATTTTGAGGGTTCAGTGCATTAACTCATTAAAGAAAAGTCCTTGTTTAGAACAACTTGCCATAGCTCCTATTCTCATATGCATGCTTTGGAGCCACATGGCTGAGAATAGGACATTTTGCCATTGTTGAACAAAATCTTCTAGGATAAAGAGCAAGAGAAATCCATGCTGGGATTCACACCCCATGCCAACCACTGTGGAAAGGTAAATGCTTCTGATCAGAGTTACCTCTCAATGCCAGAAGTGTAATAAGAGGTAGTGGAATGTCTATATGATGGGTCTAATAGAAATGAAAATCTAGCTCTTGAAAGAGTAACTCCGACTTTTGAAGTTCAGTCTAATAGACTCTAACTGCATCAATGTATGTGGCAGAAAAAAAATGTTATTTTAATCTTCATTAGTAATTGAATTAATTCTAAGTCTGTAATTAATTATGTAATTATAAGTCTGTAATGAATTATGCAGTCCTCATTGGTATAGTTATATCATTCTTGAGGAGTTTGACTGCAAACTTCAGCAAAGGTACTGACCTTCATTTCAAAAAAGACTATCAGTTTTATCATGAGTAATATTGAAATCGTTAGATGTGATTTGCAAGCAATATCTATTTATAAAACAAAGAACTGATACAACTTAGTAAACTAAATATTCTTTAAAAAAGTAAATTTTTAAAAATGTTTTGTTTTAAGTTACAAGATCTTTCTTGGCATATAACATTGAATCTATTAGGAGAATGAATAGAGAAATTCATAGAAGCTTTTCACTACACATTCCATTATTAAAGTATTTACTATAAATACTGTGGCTCTGTGACTCAGTGTGCTTATAATATTGTCTTGCAAATAAAGATCTTATTGTTTAAATGCATTTTAAAATTTTGACAAATGGGTGCTTAGATTAATGGAATTAACTTGGAATACTAAAAGAAAATAATTGCTATATGGTATTTAAGGGATTGTATTTACCCCAGGAAAAAATGATAAATTTTCATTGTATTCTTGGGAAGCCACTAGTTTCTGGCCCTATCTGGCTAACTGTTGGCCCAAAGGTATATTTGTGGGACGTATTTTTCTGACAACACTTAAAATGAGTCAAAACACACATTAAATGGTTGCATGTTTTTAATTATATAGTGTGCTTCTCTTTTGAAATGGCAAATATTTACATTAATCCATAACTTATAAACTTTTAAACACTGTTTCTGTATTCAGAAAGGGAATTTAAAATTTGATTAAATATTCATCAGGTTAAAATAATCAGAATAGGTTCTATTTTAGAATAATTTTCATAACCAACAGAATTTCTGTATGACTATTAATTTGCACTTATTTTTAGAGGTTTAGAGATTGTTGGTCAGTAGAATTTCAGTTATTACCTTTCTCATAGACTCTCACAGTCATCTTCCAAAGAAGTAGCACAGTTTTAATGTATATTGTGCTTTCCAGAGGACACCCACAAAATAATAAGGTTATTACACTATTTTTACTGATGTTGTTCAGATCTTTTTAAAGAGTTATTCACCACTGAAGAAAATCATATATTGATTGCAATGTTACTTGTGCATTAGTATACTTGACTACTAGTTACTTGGGCATTAGAATTGCCAGTTTAATGCAACACACCGATATCAGTATGCATTTCTAATTGTTGGATTCCGAATGAGTTTGCTTACATAGGAGCATCTGACTGCTTAGTTGTGTTTTCCAGAAATGTATTGCTGAGCATTTGTTTACTAAACTCAGATTATTTTATTATAACTTTATCTTCTATTTCTCATCTGCATTACAGTTGACATTATATTGATTTTTTTTGTGAGGCAAATAAGCTATATTGTCCATGGATTTAACTTCAAGTAGTAATTTTTTTTTTGTTTTTAATGAAAGAGTTGTGTCTGATAAGGCTGAAAATCACTGGCCTAGGAGATTCAAAGAAGGTCATATTTTATTTTACGAACTATTACACATTCCCCCAAGGATCTAATTTACCATACACATTAAATTTGCTACGAGAAGTTAAGCATGATTCAGATTACAATAGATACAATGAATATTGAATGAATAACAAATGAAAGTAGTGCTCAAGGTTGCAGAAGGATGAATTTTGCTCCTGGAAATAAGATTCGGTGACTATGAGACAGTTACTAAGTGCATCAAAGTTTTAAAGTTCTGAGAAAGCAAAATGATGACTAAGAAAATAAGTGTGAATTACAGGGGGAAAATAGTGTAAGAAGTTGTCACGAATTGGTGAGTTGGAATGAAAAGATGTTTTGGTGTATGTGTCTGTGTGTGGGTTTGCATAAATTTAGGAAAATTAGATTGGCAAGCCATTCTTTCTATCTACTACAGCAGGAAAAACAAATGATCTGACCATGAAGAAAAAGAATTAGAAGTAACTTCTGCTCCATTTCATCATTCATACAAAGACTATGAATTCATAACTAGTGTGAGTAATAGCATGCTTTTTTTTCAGTAAGAACTCCAGAAATCAGAGCTTGATCTCAGCTTCTAGTAGTGAAAGTAGATTTTCTTTTCCATTAGATTTTTTTTATAGAAAAGAACAAAGAACTAATGATATTCTATGGTGTAAGTCCATTTTTGGCTGGGGGGAAAGAAAACAGTAAAATAAAAATAATGTCAGTGATGCAGAATAGAGTTTTGAGACTAAAGCTGTGATATGAATGTTATGCTGACTTCAGATAAAGCAAAGTGTCTGGATTCCAGCTAAGGGTTGATTCTGGAACTAAGCACTTCATGACTAACGACCTTTCATTTGTCAAAAAGCAGAAGCATAAGCTATTAGTAAGAGAGATAGCATAAACATCAGAAGGACCACCTGATTAAAATTCTTGCAGTGTATCCGATGACATGAATGATGAGCCTGGGTATTTCAAAGAGTGGAACTGTCTATAAGTTTTATTTTCCTTAGATAATCTGCTGATAATATAATGTGACACAGTTTACGTTAATAATCTCCTTTTTTGTGTGTTATGACTGGATATGGGAACGGCGACACTCAGATGTATACATACACAAGCGTATTTATTCCATCTGCTCATCTGCAATGTGGAAGCCTATACTAAGGGAAACTGTCCACCTCCAAAGAAATGCAAACAACAGTAACACCTCCCATTTGTTTGTATCTGCAGTGTGCAGTGAGCTTCACAAACTGTGTCTCACATAATCCTGAAAAGTTGAAAATTTGAATCTGATGCCTATGGTCTTTGTTCTTTGCCATGAATCAAGTTATATGAAAAGGGCATATCTGCACAAGAACTCCAGAGTTGTCAAATCTTACATCTTAAGCAACTGAAATTATTTAATTAAAAATTTGAACTGCAGAATAAATGTGTCAGCATATGCACCTATAATACTTTGCTTTAAAATATTCCCAGTGAGAAACATGTGTTCCTAGCTTGGCTCAGATACAAACTTTTATTAAAATGCAGTGAAAGAATTGAAGAACAAATGAAGAATCCATAAAAGGAATAACATTTAGTTGTATAATGTATTTATTGTTATATCATCTATATAGTTGTAATTGTCATACATATTGTTATATATCCAAACACAATAATCAAGTTTTAAAAATTCTTCAAATAAATATTTTTTTCAGTCCAGCTCAGTCTCTCAGTTGTGTCCAAATCTTTGCGACCCCATGGACTGCAGCAGGCCAGACTTCCCTGTCCATCACCAACTTCCAGAGTTTACTCAAACTATGCCCATTGAGTCGGTGATGCCATCCAACCATCTCATTCTCTGTCGACCCCTTCTCCTCCTGCCCTCAATCTTTCCCAGCATCAGGGTCTTTTCATATGAGTTGGTTCTTCACATCAGGTGGCCAAAGTATTGGAGTTTCAGCTTTAACATCAGTCCTTCCAATGAACACCAAGGACTGATCTCCTTTAGGATTGACTGGTTGGATCTCCTTGCAGTCCAAGGGACTCTTAAGGGTTTTCTCTAACACCACAGTTCAAAAGCATCACTTGTTTGGTGCTCAGCTTTCTTTATAGTCCAAATCTCACATCCATACATGGTCACTGGAAAAACCATAGCCTTGACTAGACGGACCTTTGTCAGCAAAGTAATGTCTCTGCTTTTTAATGTGCTGTCTAGGTTGGTCATAACTTTCCTTCCAATGAGTAAGCGTCTTTTAATTTCATGGCTGCAATCACCATCTGCAGTGATTTTGGAGCCCAAAAAAATAAAGTCTGCCACTGTTTCTCCATCTATTTGCCATGAAGTGATGGGACCAGATGCCATGATCTTTGTTTTCTGAATGTTGAGCTTTTAGCCAACTTTTCACCCTCCTCTTTCACTTTCATTAAGAGCCTCTTTTGTTTTTCCCACTTTCTTCTGTAAAGAGCAATATTGCAAAGGAACCTGGAATGTTAGGTCTGTGAATCAAGGCAAAAACATTTTTGTAAAACATACTTTATAGATGTTTAAAAATATAATCACTGCTGTATATCTGAACTTAATATAATAATTATAATTCACTGAAAAAAATACTTAGCAGTGGTAACAGTGTGTCAGACGTCCCTTCTAGTTTTTTTTTTAATTTCACATGAAACCAATTTCATAGCCTAGTAACTTTATTTTCATGCATTATAATTACAGTCTGCCTCAAACCACATATGGAATTAAAAACAAAACAACTAGCTAGCAAGCAATCAAAAATGAAAAACTAAATAAATAAACACGGCTTTCTTACATTATTTGTAGACAGGGGGAAAAAATGGTGAAAATGTCTTTGTTGACATCCCCTCCCATAACCCCTTAATACTCAACTCATATTAGCAATTGACCCTACAGTGAGATTAATAAGGTGCTTCTTTATGGTTCCCTTAAATTGCATTCCTTCACTTTTCATTCTAAATGTTTTTTCCTGAATTTTTACCTGAGTTATAGACAGGTTGACCTAGTTAATACTGTTTGTGTCTGCAAATTCAGAATGGTATTGCTGCTGGTGTCCAGAAATTTCAATATATGGTTGTAACTCTTAATTTGGTTTAAGCCAGGATTTCTGAAAACTTTGCCTAGGTAATCATGGCATGGAAATCCAGGATCAGAAGGGCCAACTACTGGGAAGTTAGGTATTTGTTTGCATACACATAACCATATTGACTTATTCATTAAAATTACAATATAGGGACCATTATAGTTACTAAAAGGCCAGTTTCAGTATATATTCCTAATAATTTGCTTTTTATGTCAATGATTATTAGCTAATTTATTCTCATTTAATAATTTTCTGGTATGATCTCCCAGTGAAGTTATAGTTTATTAAGTTGAATTGAATTATCCTTGTATTCTATACATTTTCTTACTTTGATTTTTTTTGGCCAATACATTTTTTTCTCCACTTAAATAGATTTACCACCACCACCTTTTCAACTTTTCTTGGTCTAGAGAATTAGCTATTTTGCTCTACTGTAAATAAAAAAACATAGAGCATTGAATGTATACTAGCTGAATTACTGGAGCTTAAAGCTCTGCAAGATTGAGATATCCTCCACTGCCCATTCCATTCCTCATAAGACCAATTATGTAAAAAAATAGAATGCCTAGCAAAGATTACAAGCATATGATTGCCTCATGTTGTATGTGACTTTCCCTCTTGTTCATTTTGGTTGATGCCTCAAGATTTTGGATGTTTCTATGTATACGTTTCAGATATCATCCCCAAATATGAGACTCTTAATATTTTTTTCCCTAGCTTCTGGGACATCTTGATTACAGTGAGCTAAGTAGTGTGGCATCAAGTTGTTAATCAGCGGCTAAAACAATGAAGGGAAAATAAATTAAATTTAAATAAATTCAAGACCTAGAGAGGGAAAAAATAAATATCTAGAGTGAAATTTTCTAGTTGGAATCTCTATGGGTCTCCACCTTAGTTCAGAAAACTAGAAAGACACCGACTTTTTCTGATGTACAAAGCAATATGATGTATAAAAATACCAAAATGAACCCTGCAAATTTGGCTTGGTTTCTCATTAATTACCAGAAAATATTTCACTTATTACTGCCCATGTTTAAAATGCCACGTACATACGTCTCTTTACAATGATGTTTCTTATGAATTGAAGACCATATGACTCCTCTTCCATCTCTCTTCGTATATTTCTCCTATCCACCACATGCTACTTCCAAAACTAAATCTACCCAGAAATATTGAAAATTTCCCTTTCAGACAGGAAAGATAAGTAAGTGATGGCTTTAGTTTTGTCATGATTACTTGGTTGGAAATCTTTCCAGTTTAGAAACCAGAAGATTTTTTCATGTTTTTTTTTTTTCTTTTTAGTTTAAAAGCTGAGCAAAACTTTAATAACCTATGGAAAGAACATTAGAGGGCACTGTAGCTCAACTTTCCATCCAGTTAAAAGTCCTGGATGGAATGGACAGGAAAAAGAGAAGTTCTGGTTTCTCTTTGATACTCTTGTAGTGCTTCTTCTAATGCACTGAAAGAAGAAAGATGTCGTCTTCAAGAGACTCAACTGTAGAAAAAAAGTATAGTTTCTGCCTAAGGGTCAGCAGAAAAGGATTTTAACTGCTTCTTGGTACTCTGCTCTAACCTCACTTTTGCTCCTCCACATATATCTGTACTAAGAGATCCTCAAACAAGTAATAGATAAGCTCAGTTTTATGATCTTAAAAAATGTCCTTCAGTTTTGACTTCTGTCCCTGGACTTCACATTTCTTCATATAGTTTGTGGGGAGTGGTGGAGGCTGTTTATTAATGAAGTATGTTTGGCCCAGGAGCTTGTAATCTCTTAGTATCAAAAGGAATTTATATAATCATTCACCTCAGTTGATGGAGTGTGCAAATGTTAGGCTTGGGTTAAATGACGCTATTAGCAGATGGCACTGACACAGACATGTTTTACAATCTCTGACACAACCTTAAGCCCATGAGTGATCTATAACAAATCAGTAAATAACATTTACATGATGCCTTTGAATAGGTCGCAATAGAAACAATGAAAAATGAAGATGAGCCATAACCTAGTTAGCACCCAGAAATGATTCTCAGTAAAACTAATTTATCTGGTCACAGACACATAACAGAATTTTCTTCTTCCCACTTCTTAAGTGCTGACACTTTTCTCTTAAATATGTAAGGTTATTAGATTTTATTTTAGGAGTTAAAGAAGAGACTTTCCGTCAAAGGAAATAATAGTCTAATGTATGTTGCATCATGCATATGTTACTACTTTGGTTGCCTTCTGCCAGTCCTCACCTCATTGATTCCATTTGTACATTATACTTGGTACTAACACTTGACTGATTAAATCAAAAAGGATGATCCTGAACATAACCAACCTGAAAGAGCACATTTCTTTCCATAGATATGTTAGATATAATTTTCATTTTCAAAGCCATTACTTAAGATTATCATCTTGTGTTTTTAAAATTCTAGTTGAGGTATAATTTTAAAAAGTAATTACCAAATGGAAAAAAAATGCTTTCAGACACTGATTTAATCAGATGTGTTAACAAATAAAAATATTATATATAGAGACTATATCTACATATATTTAATATAGTATGTATACTTGCTAAATTTAATAGTAAAACTAGTATGACAAAAAACAGATCTTAACTTCACACTTATCCAAAGCTACTCTTTTCCCTAAAGAAATGAAATAGAGTAGATGATACAATAAAGCTGACTTTTTATTATTTTTTTCAAAAAGTTCTTTTCTTTAATGTAAAGTTTTATATAAAATCAACATTTTACCTTACAACATGCACTCCAGACTAATTGCTATATGATAGTGTGACATCTAGTTAAAACATTTGTTACTTATGCACTGTATATTGCTCAGAGAAAATCTTTTTAGACAAGTCCAACATTATTAAACCACTTAATCTATTTGAGACTAATTAAAACAAAGAACTCTTGAAGAAGCATCTAAGATATAATACTTCATTTAGTCAAAAAAAATTTTAATATTCAAATATAAATCAGAGATTGGGTAATAAAAGGAGAAATGAAAATTCATCTTTTAGCCATTTTAATATAGAACTATAGATCATCTGGTAGTTTTTATTAACATTATTATTTTGATTAGCTCTACACTAATGTGAGCAGTATAATAGAACATAGGTTCATGAGTCAAAAAGTCCTGAGTTCATCCATTGTTAGCTTTTTGATAAATACCTTCTATAAGTTTAAAGGCTCAATATCATTGTTTGTAAAAATCTAGAATTCTGGTGAATATTAAACAGATATTGAGTGTAGAAAATTGCATAATGTCGAGTCTCAGTATGATTTAAATAATGTAGCTTTATTCTATATCCTTATAATTATCTGACTATTTAAAACATAACTTTTTACCACATAATCCCTTTAAAATAGTTTCTCACTTTCAATAATATTACATTTTCAAATACATTTCCACCTCATTTACTCTTTTTCGCACTTGCATGAAGTTAGAAAAATTAGACATAAATTTAAAGCTCATCACTGTTACATTTAAGCATATAATATTCTGTGTTTTTTCTTTGTGTGTATATGTATGTGTGCATGTGTATATGTATATATGCATCCATATATACTTACATGTGTCTGTCCATGTAAATGCAGGTACATTTTTTGTCATACTGAGCATGTTCTATTATTTGCTATTAAGCATTTATAAATATATCATTCTTCCATACAATTGAATATTATTTTAAAATATGTAGAATTTAAACAGGTTTCTTGTAAATAATCTTACTCCAGGTGGGAAAGTGCCCGTGTTCTCTCATCTACCAGAATAAATATTATATTTGGTTGAAAATTAAACTATCATTTTGGGAAAGTTGATTATGTAAAAAAAAAAAAAATTCTTTGTATGGATTCTGCAAGTAAAGAACTGGTAAAGACAAGATGCACCAGACAGTTAAGGAGATGTTTTTATTCAGTATATTTCAATAGGGAGAAAGTTAATTAATGAGGACTATCTAAAAGGAAAGGGTTGTAAGAACTTATACAGGCAGGTATAAGGAAATTTGAGTAATAGTGGAGACAGTCTTATCTAAGTCCTTGGAAAAGGATGGTAGTGGAACCTACCAAAGTTGCATTGAAGGCAGGGAGGTTTTTGCGGTCAACTCTTTTCTACATAACACAGAACAGTGGAGAAATGCCTTAACTATCATCCTTTTCCTAAAGCATAGGACTCGAATAAAATTAAACTTTGATAGCCTCAACAACATAGGCATAAAAAGAAAGAACTTGTAAATTCATGGAAATGGGAAAGACTGATCTAAATAATTTTGATCAAAATAACTGTTCTTCTTAATTTGACACCAAGATTATAGGAATCAAACAAATAATACTTGTTCAAATATTAACTATGTATTAGCAACTCAACTCAGAAATACAATGCATTAATGCAACTGTGGCCAGAATGCATCAACTAATGGCTTATAACTGCAGTCCCATTATTGCATTTAAACTTCAAGTCTGTGGTATTAATAATGTCTTCAGGAGGATAGCAGAATTTAGGTTCCATTTCAGAATTTCCATCCCTATCTAGTATTTCAAGGTAATTACAGAGAAGGGAAAGAATATACTGTTTCACATAAAATCAGCTGAATTTCAGTACAGTGATTTGCAACCCAATATTACCTACTCTGCCTATCATCCTCCTTTGTCCACAGATAACTGCCCAGACCATTCCTAATTATTCCCACAGTCCTAAAACTACCATTATTTTTTCATGCTATTGCTACCAGTATGACACCACTTGTCACAAACACAGAATCTCCCCTCAAAATTTTTACACAGATCTGAATATACTGAAACATTTAACAAGACCTTATTTAAAGCTCAGGAAAAGTAGAAGAACATTAATACCAAAGAGTAGCTTCAAGCTGTTGAACTGAGGCTATTTCCTTTTTAATGAAGCCCACTCCATTGAATTGCTAATTCCACTGGTGTTATTTAATACTTTGAGTATGTTTCACAATGGTAGGTCTGGTTCAGGCTCTCTTCTTAAACTCCTCAAGAAAATTTACCTATAAAACAATGTCATAAGGATGTTTCTTTTATGAAAACACCTGTCAGCATTAAATAGATAATTCAAAGAAATCAACTGTGGTATATTTAAAGCAGTTACTGATCAATTACTCTGATATAATCCGTATGGAATCCATGTAGTTCAACTTTCTATTTTCACCTTCCCCATTTCAGGGTTATATGAACCTATAACAATTTAGATATATGAAGGTAGTGAAGTATCACAGCTCTAAAATCTTAGTGGCTAAACATAATATTTATCTCTCACTTAATTCCTGTGTCCTTTGAGGTCTCCTAAATTCTGTTGTACATTCTTCTCGTTGTGAGAGCCATTCTGATGGAATTGTCATCAGCCAGAACAGTGTTAATCTCCAGAGGGAAAGAAAAGGGAAAATATCCTAAAATTTTCACCCAGAAAATACACATCTCAATTTTGCTTGCATTGTATTGGCTAAAACAAGTCACAAGCCACCACGAATCTGAGGGGCCTTCAAAGCAAAACTTGCGCTGGACAAGATAGGCTAGGATGACTTTGTTCAAGGTTATTGCACAAGGGAGGAGAGCTTAACTCTACGGAAAACAACGGACTTGAGAATTTTTAGGAGCTGGGGTTGGGGATCTTAAGCCATCTGTGTTTGCTTATTGGCTTTAAACCAAAGAAAAGTAAACTTTCTCTTTTCTTCATGACAATATAGTTACACAACTTGCAGCAGGGCACCCGCCAAAGTTAGGCTCCTACCTTTCCCCAGTAAGTGGGAGATTGGGGTATTATCTTCCTCTATGGCAACATTTCAAAGGTATTTTTCTCAGGTCCTTGATAAAGACATTCCTGGGTTGTAAAACTGCAAGAAGCTTTTAAAAGTTTATATCTCAAAGGAGCAGAGAGAGAAAATTTACAGATTTCTTACAGTAAAGCTCCCTATGAAAAGGGAGATCAAGGACATAGAAGCAGGAAGGAGCTTGTCTACAGTTTAGTCAAGCTGAGTGAAGTGTCTTGGTCAGGTCAGAGAACTTCATTTCTACTGTGGCTCTGAGAGTTGAATGGAACTTTTAGATGGACAGAGTCAGTGGCTACCACCAACACAAAACCTTTTTACTAATAGTGACTCCTTTTGTTATATTGAGCTTATATTGAGCCTCTTTTAAGTTCTCATCCCTGTCATTACTAGTGAAAAACATTTTCGCCTTCAATGGAATAAAACCACTAAAAAGTAGGGTATTGTATCCACATGGAACTCTAGTCAGTCCACCTACTTACTGGCAGAAAGCTAATGAGCCTTTCCTCCATTACTGACACAGAGTGTAGAAACCTTGATCAATTTGACCTAGTGTCCCTTGGCTTTCAGCTGAGTATCAGTGATAGAGAGCCAAGTAATATTCCATTGTGTGTGTGTGTGTGTGTGTGTGTATCTTCATCCATTCATCTGTTGATGAACACTTAGATTGCTCTTATACCTTAACAATTGTATAACTGCCGATAAATAATGCTGCTATGAACATTAAGGTGCATGTATATTTTCAAATTTGTGTTTATGTGTTTTGTTTTATTTTTCACTTATATACTCAAGAGTGGAATTGCTGGGTCATATGGTAGTTCTATTTTTCATTTTTTGAAAAATCTCCATATTGTTTTTTACAGGGGTTGTACCAATTTACATTCCCACCAACATTGTAAGAGGTTCTATTTTGTTCACATCCTTGACAATATTCAGTATTTGTGTTCTTTTTAATGATCGCCATTCTGACATTTGTGAGGTAATATCTCATAGTGTATTTGATATGCATTTCCCTGATGATTAGCGATGTTGAGTATATTTTAATGTGCCTGTTGGCCATCTGCATTTCCTCTTTGGGAAAATGTCTATTCAGTTCTTCTGCCCACTTTTTAATCAGGCTTTTTTTTTTTTTTTTTTTTGAGTTGTATGAACTGTTTATATATGTTGGATATTAATCCCTTATCAGTCATATCATTTGCAAATGTCTTCTCCCATTCAGTAGGTTGTCTTTTCATTTTGTCTGTGGTTTACTTTGCTTTACAAGAGCTTTTAAGGTTAATTAGGTCCCATTTGTTTATTTTTGCTTTTGTTTCCTTTGCTTTAGGTGACAGATCTGAAAAAATATTGGTGCAGTTTATGTTAAAGAGTGACCTATATTTTCTTCTAGAATTTTTATAGAATCCAGACTTACATTCAGATCTTTATCCCATTTTGAGTTTATTTTTGTACTTAGTGTTAAGGGATATTCTAATTTCACTCTTTTTTAGAAGTAGTTGTCCAGTTTTTGCAGTATCACTTATTAAAGAGGCTATTTTCTTCTCAATTGTATATTCTTGCCTCCTTTATCATAGAATAATTGACCCATAAGTGTTTGAGTTTATTTCTGTTCTGTTTCATTGATCTATGTGTCTGTTTTTATGCCAATATCATACTATTTATTTTGATTACTATAGCTTTGTAGTATAGTCTAATGTCAGGGGATGTGAATCCTCCAGCTTTGTCCTTCTTTTCAAGATTATTTTGGCTACTTGGGATCTTTTGTGTTTTCATTCCAACTTTGGGACCATTCTGTATCTAAAATTTCTGAGACAACTACCTGTTTTACTCTGGTATTCTGGTTGGTCCTGCCTTAACTCTTGTTACAGATTAAAATCAAAGAAAGCAAAATCAAAAGATACATTTTTCCCCTAAAAAAAATAAAAGAATCATGTGTTCCATTTTTCATTACCCAATGTTTTGTCCTATATGTGTCACATCTGTACATTCCAAATACACCAGCTGTGATTACATTTTTATAGAAAAAGAATGAAAGTATGAATATTTGTAATTAAGCCTTAGACTTCCTCAAGTAATTTGTTAAAAGAAATTACTAAGATATGGTTCATGACTGACACACATTTTCCCCTAGATATGGGCATGTTAATTTCTCTACTTTCTGTGAATGGTATGTTTTCACTTGTTACCAAGACAACAAACATCAACACCAAGATTTCTTTATCTGAGGTTGCTTTTTCCCTTCCTCAGTATCAAAAGGAATTATTAAATAAATTTCTTCAGAAAATTTTATTTCATAATTCTCAATTTTTCCTAGAGTGTATTTGTTCTTTTGTTCATATTAGACAATTTAAAAAAAATGAAATTTCCAACTACCAGATGTAGCCATTTTGATACATCAAGTTTATAGTTTATTCTACTATGGGTTTTTGGTTTCCCAAAAACCCATAACAAAATAAACTGGAGGAATATCAAGAGTATATTATTTTATAGCCTGATTTTATACTGAAAAAAAAACTATAAACATGTTTTATATATATAAATATTATCTACTTGTACTTTTTAATGACCTTTTCTTTTATATATGAAAGTAATTTATTTATTAAATTTTCCACTGCCGTATAGTTGAAAAATCTATAACATAAACTATATAGCTGAACATTCTTATAGATAAGCCCTTTTTGTGTGCATTATTATGTCATAAGGATCAAACCAAAGAAATTCAGTGGCTTTCTTGTTATTTTTTAAGATTTTCTTTTAATGTGGACCATTTAAATAGTCTTTATTGAATTTGTTGCAGTACTGTTTCTGCCTTATGCTTTGACTTTTTGGCCAGAGACATGTGGAATCTTATCCCCCTAACCAGGGATTGAACACAACCTCATACAATGGAAGGTGAATCCCAACCACTGGACCACCAGGAAAGTCCACATTCATATTCCACATTGACTTCTAGGAGGTTTTTACCGACTTAAGTCAGCAATTTAAATTGAGGGTGTTCATTTGTACCCACTGTCTGAAAAACTGGTTTTTAAATATTCATTTTCATCTTTGTTAATGTTAGGATAAAGTTGTATTTGTGGTCATTTGTAATGTTAGATGTTTTGAGAGGCTGAACACTTTCATTTTCTTGTGTAATTTATGTTCAGTGTTACTTTACAGGCTCACTATTTTCTTCCTGGTTAGTATGAAATTTTTCACATTAAAAACATTAACTGTTTCTTCTGTCCTGGGCAGTTTATTGCTTGCAAGCTATTTTTATTTATGATGTTTCTGAGTCAGACCTTTTAAAAGTATTTTTTATCAAAGTAATTCATAAAAGTGACAGCAAATCAAGTGATCCTAAAAAGCTAGTGATTTAAAATGTTTGCTCTATTTCTTCCTATATGATCTACTCTCCCTAAAGAGTCATCAATTACCTTTTTATGCATTTTGATTGATGGTTACCACTGTAACTCTATATAAACTAATTATTACTCTATTTCTTTATTCATCAACTTTAAATAATAACTACCTTTGTCCCACTCTGCTGGGTCACAGCTTAGATCACTTATATTTTCTCTTTTCTTCTTCCTTCCTCATGTTAAAAATTGTTAGTTATATTATTATTGTCATTTCCTTGATTGATTGGTGACTTCTGTTCATTTTAATAATAAGCTCTTGATCTCTATCTACTTTTCCTTGTTTTCGTTCAGTGTCTCATTTCTCCTCCAAGTAAAGTGAGAATATTAGCAATCCCAAGCTTTCCTTCATTTTTCACTCTCCTTTTATCTCCTACTTTCTGGCAGCTGACTTTAACTTACCAAGACTGTTGACCCACACATGTGTTCTTTTACCTTGTATTTTACAATCACAATAATGTCTTCCATAAAAACCAATAAGCAGTGGCTATATTATTATACCTAAATAGAAATCATCACTATACTGCCCAGCCAAGCATTGTGCTAGGGTAGTATTTCATTCTCTCTGAATATTCTACAAGTAGAAAGTTTCTAATATCAAGGTTATAATTTTAATTACTGAAAACCTTGCTAATATTTAGTTTGCCTATATTTGAGTGTAACTTTTTGTACAGATTTCTGTATTTCCTAATGTCTTTTCTTTCTACTTGAATGAAGAATTAGTACTTTAAAAATATGTCATGTATTAATTCTGTCTCTTCATTCAAAGCATCTACTATGTCAGATCAGTTCATTTTCAGTGATTTCTCTGAAATAGCCAAACTGATTTGGATTTGCAATCCAAACTGATTGCTTTTTAGGCCACTACACTGCTGTCATTATGAGATTTTCCTTTACTCTTTTCTTTAACTATGCCCATTCTTTCCTGGTGAATGTATCTTCTCATTAATAATAATAAAAATAATAATAATTATCTCTCTTATTTTTAAATTTACCCTCATTATTGCCACATGGTATAACAGTTGCAAATGCACATAATAAAAGAAAGTTTCACCATTTGCCAGTTCTATAATCTAGGATAATTTGTCCAACTTCTTTGATATTTCAATCTGTAAAATGGAGTTTCTAATAGTACATATTTCATAGAGTTATTATAAGAGTAAACTACTAGCATGTACAATGCACCTAGGACATTGTAGGACACCAGGTAATAATTTTCTTATTAGTGAGTGTTAGAAAGACTTTTTAAAATAAATTTTATTCTTTTATTTAATTAAACGTAATACCTGAAATATTTTTAACTGATAATAAAATACGAAGTCAAGTGGGCCATAGGAACCATCACTATGAACAAAGCTAGTGGAGGTGATGGAATTACAGTCGAGCTATTTCAAATCCTCAAAGATGATGCTGTGAAAGTGCTGCACTCAATATGCCAGCAAATATGGAAAACTCAGCAGTGGCCACAGGACTGGGAAAGGTCAGTTTTCATTCCAGTCCCAAAGAAAGGCAATGCCAAAGAATGTTCAAACCACCACACAATTGAACTCATCTCACACGCTAGTAAAGTAATGCTCAAAATTCTCCAAGCCAGGCTTCAGCAATATGTTAACCGTGAACTTCCAGATGTTCAGGCTGGTTTTACAAATGGCAGAGGAACCAGAGATCAAATGGCCAACATCCGCTGGATCGTCAAAAAAAGCAAAAGAGTTCCAGAAAAACATCTATTTCTGCTTTATTGACTATGCCAAATCCTTTGACTGTGTGGATCACAATACACTGTGGAAAATTCTGAAAAAGATGGGAATGCCAGACCACCTGACCTGCCTCTTGAGAAACCTGTATACGGGTCAGGAAGCAACAGTTAGAACTGGACATGGAAGAACAGACTGGTTCCAAATAGGAAAAGGTGTATGCCAAGGCTGTTTATTGTCACCCTGATTAACTTATATGCAGAGTACGTCATGAGAAACGCTGGACTGGAAGAAGCACAAGCAGGAATCAAGATTGCCGGGAGAAATATCAATAACCTCAGATATGCAGATGACACCACCCTTATGGCAGAAAGTGAAGAAGAACTAAAAAGCCTCTTGAAAGTGAAAGAGGAGAGTGAAAAAGTTGGCTTAAAGCTCAACATTCAGAAAACTAAGATCATGGCATCTGGTCCCATCACTTCATGGTAAATAGATGGGGAACCAGTGAAAACAGTGTCAGACTTTATTTTTCTGGGCTCCAAAATCACTGCAGATGGTGATTGCAGCCATGAAACTAAAAGACGCTTACTCCTTGGAAGGAAAGTTATGACCAACCTAGACAGCAAATTAAAAAGCAGAGACATTACTTTGCCAACAAAGGTCTGTCTAGTCAAGGCTATGGTTTTTCCAGTGGTCATGTATGGATGTGAGAGTTGGACTAGAAAGAAAGCTGAGCACCTCAGAATTGATGCTTTTGAACTGTGGTGTTGGAGAAGACTCTTGAGGGTCCCTTGGACTGCAAGGAGATCCAACCAGTCCATCCTAAAGGAAATCAGTCCTGAATATTCGTTGGAAGGACTGATGTTGAAGCTGAAACTCCAATACTTTGACCACCTGATGCGAGGAGCTGACTCATTTGAAAAGACCCTATAAAGTAGGTTTCATGTTTATTTTTATATAAGATGTGACACTCAGTTCTAGATCCTTCTTATTATTTGTTCGTCTGTATCTTATTTAAATTTTTTGTCACCAGGATTTTTCTAACAAGTTCTGCCTTCTTACTGCTCAGTGGAGGTAAAAGTCTAGCTTCCTTATTTGGCCTCCATTGAAATAAAGGGTTTGGCCTCTTCGTTTATGCTAGTGGTATGCCAGTTCTAGATCTGCGGTTAGTCTCCATTGATACCATATTGGAGTTCACCTTGTTATTTCCAGCCAATAGGAAAACCTTGGATCTCCACCTGACAGTATTCCAGTTGAAAAGAGATGAGGCACCTTGTTATTGGCCAGTAGGGATGGAAGTCCTCAGTCCCCACTTGGCGTCCACTGATGCCATAGGCTAGAGAGGGCTCCTTCCCAGGTAGTAGGTAGGAAAGTCCAGCTCCCAACTTAGTCCTTTCTGATACACCCTGATAGGGGATGTGTACACATGCCTGCATGCTCAGTCATGTCTCACTCTTGACAACCATATGAACTGGGGCCCACCAGGCTCCTCTGTCCATGGAATTTTCCTGGCAAGAATACTGAAGTGGATTGCCATTTCCTTTTCCATGGGAAATTCCCAAATCAGGAATTGAACCAGCATCTCCTGTGCCTTCTGCATTGGCAAGAGATTCTTTTACCACTGAGACTCCTTTAAGCCTCGTCAGGGAGTCATAGCAGTAATTACAACCTTGTAAGGGTAGAATTCTGGTCTCCCCAGTCAGCATTTGCTGCTTTGGGTGGGGATGATTAGTTTGTTCAGTTCAGTTAACTCACTCAGTTGTGTCTGACACTTTGCAACCCTGTGAACCGCAGCACACCAGGCTTCCCTGTCCATCACCAATCCCAGAGTCTACCCAAATCCATGTCCATTGAGTTGGTGATGCCATCCAACCACCTCATCCTCTGTTGTCCCCTTCTCCTCCTGCCATCAATCTTTCCTAGCATCAGGGTCTTTTCAAATGAGTCAGCTCTTCGCATCAAGTGGCCAAAGTATTGGAGTTTCAGCTTCAACATCAGTCCTTCCAATGAATACCCAGAACTGATCTCCGTTAGGATGGACTGGTTGGATCTCCTTGCAGCCCAAGAGACTCTCAAGAGTCTTCTCCAACACCACAGTTCAAAAGCATCAATTCTTCAGCGCTCAGCTTTCTTCACCATCCAACTCTCACATCCATACATGACTACTGGAAAAACCATAGCCTTGACTAGACGGACCTTTGTTGGCAAACTAATTGCTTCTAAATCTATCAGAAATAATTCTTGGAAAAGCAATAGCAATCATAAAAAAATAATGCATAATCAGTGACCTCATCATATTTACAACATGCACAGAGAGTCACCGAAACTATATTTATTTAGTAAATGATACTTTCATAAAGGAAGCATATAACATCATATTATTCTCACTATATTTCATAGACGAGTGAGACTGCTTCTCTGGGACTAAGAGATTTGTTCAAAGGCACACAGGTTTGAATGACAGGCTGAAATTGAAGTCAGGGATTGTGGTCTGAATCTGGTGATGCTGGTTATTACATGTACAAATTCTGCTCAGTAGTAAATGCCACTAGCGTGCTCTGTGGTTAAGACATTCCTCTATGGAAATGTATGACCTAAGAAACTGGCACCAACACAATATTCTTTAGGAAGTTAGAACTCATTTTTATCTGTAGATGGAGAGATTTTTCTTTAATTGTTCTGTATATATAGCAAAGCACCTAGGGGAACTACTCACTGTCTTGAGGGATACACTAGTAGAAGAACAGCTGGAAGACGGTGTGACTCCTCAGGCAAAACAGCAGGCTAGAGATCAAGGGACCAAAATTTCAAATCCCGCTGCCCATTCCTAAGGAGGAGTGACCTTGAACAGATCCCTGTGTTAGGCAGGCCTCTGCCCCAGCAGAAATCAACATGGAAATTAGGGACTAGATTTGATGTACATTTAATATTTCTCCTCTATGTAGCTTAAGGCTGTTTCCATGGAAACTTGCATTCATTTGGAAACTTAAATGTATTGGCCAATAGCAGATGTTTGTGATATCATATCCCAGTGCAAATGACACCTAATCCTCTGTCTTTATGTGTGGTATCAGGAAGAAGCATTCTCAAGGGCTACTAAGAAGCTTTTAAAATTATAAAACAATATTTTAATTTGTTTTAAAATCTAGAATATGGAGCTGAGAATTAGTATATTGGAGAATTTGCAACCACTGATCAGCCTCTCTAATTTCTTATTAAAATGTTAAAAAGCAAATATGTAGATAAGGGTCAAAACATCAACAGTAAAGAAAGCAAAAATATTGTTCAATAATATAATTGACTCTGAAAAGAGTTTCCAAGAACCAAAACTGTAGAGAAGATGTCAATGCAGAGCAATGAGACACTGAGAGTTTGTTTTACTGCCTCTGCCATCTACATTTGACACAAAGATATAGATCCTTTGCCAATGAGAGATGAAAAAGGCTTTCTACCTCTTATAAAAGGGAACTTCTGAGTGTTTTGTGTTGTTTGTGACAGAATATTATAGCGGTAGAAAACCCAGACTTTTAACATGATAAATTCTCATTGGAAAAAAATATTGACAAGTGTCACAGAAGTGAGTTCTTGTCCATTTTAAGGTGCTTTCTGGTTTGCTCCCTAAGAGAGTCTGTTAGCTCTGTTCTTTTCTATGTTCTATGTCATAATTACCTATTGAAGCTCTCACTTTAGGCATCCAGATCACACAGCATGGCATTTTAACATGCTGAGATACCACTAAGAATCGGTCTTCAAGCCTGGAAAAATGATTAAAGTGACTGCATTCCTAAAGGAATACTTACATCACCATCCTTGAAAAATAATGAGAGGCCACCATAATTGACATTATTACATGTTACTATCCCTAAGGCTTTTGTAAAATAATCCTAGACAGCGTAGACAATACTCTGATAATAATGTAGCCTCAAATACAGATAGCTGTTCCCTTTTATGTTGCAATTGCACTAACCTCAAGCTATAAATTAATGAAGGTAGAAACAAATCAAGTCAGAGCTGGTTAAAGACTCAGGCAAGAACAACAGTCACCTCAAAGAAAGACAGTGGAGATTGAAAAGTCAAAGCTACCAAGAAATATTTATTAAATCATGTGGGGAGTTATACAACATCATCTAAAGATTATTCACCTGTAGTAACATAATAAATGTGAATAAAACACCATTTGACTAAATATAAATGATTTTTATAACATCATGGGCATTATTTAAGAATATTAAACAAGTGGCTATAATGAGCAGATAAAAGAGAATCCCATGGACAGAGGAGCCTGTCAGGCAGCAGTCCATAGGGTCACACAGAGTTGGACATGACTGAAGTGACTTAGCACGCATGCACACACACACTCATACCATCGCCAACTTAATAAGCATGAATTTAAGCAAACTCTGGGAGATATTGGAGGACAGAGGGACCTGGTGTGCTGCAGTCCATGGGGTCAACACAAGTTGGAGACGACTCAGCAGATCAGCAACGACAACTCAACCAAAGGGTGGGCAAGGGTGGAGGGGATTGGAAGTAAGGGCCCCTCAGTCTCAGACCTGTTTATGAGCTTTAGAAACTTGAACAGCAAGCGATAAAATAGAAACAATCTAGGTATAGCTCTTTAGGTTGATTCTTTCTCACTTTAATGTATCCAAGGAGTTAATATGTTCTGGGTTTTGTACTTCTCTTTCCCAAAAGTATCAGAGGAGCAAAAAGTAGAGAAATGTTAGTATAACAAATTCCCCTGCCATTGCCACCAGTGGACAGGTAAAAATTTAGCACAAGTGCTTCTACACTCAGAATTTCAAAGCTTTCACTATGTAAGTGATATCCTGTTTATTGCTAAGTCAGAAGCATGAGTCTCAACAGCTGTGACAATAGTGTTTCCAAACATCTGCCAAAAGGGAAAAATTATAAATTACAACAACTGCAACAAAAACAAGGGCAAGTAGCTGAAAAAATTTTATTGGAGCCATGTGGGCAAATGTACAACACTCAATACCTCCCATGGTCAGCAGTGTTTCCTCTTCAGCTACAACTACTAAAAAGTATCCAGCATCTTTTTGGATGCTTTTGATGTGGGAGACATCATGTGCATCACTTGGATATTCAACTTGGTCCTTTATATCAGCTAACATGTTCAAACCAACATCCATCCTTTAGATAAGGTGCAAACCAAGGAGCTGCAATAGAATCTGCCAAGTATACTATGACATTCTCTCTACCTTTGGGACCCAGATACTTCAATGACCCTTTTGTACTATTAGCCTCTGAAACTTGGTGACATGACTCACTGGAGCTTCAGACTGAGTGAGGCTGTCTCCACCCAGAAGTATTGCTTGGGATTTTGAATTTGTTGCCTTCCAGACAAAGCTATCAGCTCAACCCATTTTCAAAAGCTGCTCTTAGCTTGTTACTGGCTTCAAGTTAAATTTGTATACCTGATCCATGGAAGCCTGTGACTCTCTGACCTGATATTCCATTTCGAGGTTAGTCAACTTGGATTGAATGACTGACAAGACTCAATTGTCAAGTGGAAACTAAATAACACAGCCAGCCTGGCCCTAGCAGCACTTAAGCTTTGAATTTTTAAAAAAGGAGCACATACTAACTCATATGTAGTTAGTAGGAATGTAAATTAGTGAAGTCTTAGGATGTTAATTTGGCAATATTTAATTTAAAATAAGGGTGAAAAAGTATATTTCCATTCAGTGTATATATTAAAATACTGTAACTTAACAGCAGTAATGATTTAAATATTTGTCCAATAAAAAAAACAAAAAGCACTTACTCTGGGCCAAAATGTGCTCCCCATTACAGGTACTGAAGCAAAAACACTGGGGCTCTCAATTTGACAGTTCAGTTCATTCAGTTCAGTCGCTCAGTGGTGTCCAACTCTTTGCCACCCGATGGACTGCAGCACGCCAGACCTCCCTGTCCATCACCAGCTCCCGGAGTCTACTCAAACTCATGTCCATTGAGTCAGTGATGCCATCCAACCATCTCATCCTCTGTTGTCCCCTTATCCTACTGCCTTCAATCTTTCCCAGCATCAGGGTCTTTTCAAATAATTTAGCTCTTCGCATCAGGTGGCCAAAGTATTGGAGTTTCAGCTTCAACATCAATCCTTTCAATGAATGTTCAGGACTGATTTCCTTTAGGATGGACTGGTTGGATCTTCTTGCAGTCCAAGGGACTCTCAAGAGTCTTCTCCAACACCACAGTTCAAAAGCATCAATTCTTCGGCACTCAGCTTTCTTTATAGTCCAACTCTCACATCCATACATGACTACTGGCAAAACCATAGCCTTGACTAGATGAACCTTTGTTGGCAAAGTAATGTCTCTGCTTTTTGATATGCTGTCTAGGTTGGTCATAACTTTTCTTCCAAGGACCAAACGTCATTTAATTTCATGGCTGCAGTCACCATCTGCAGTGACTTTGGAGCCCAGAAAAATAAAGTCTGCCTCTGTTTCCCCATCTATTTGCCCTGAAGTGATGGGAACAGATGCCATGATCTTTGTTTTCTGAGTATTGAGCTTTAAGCCAACTTTTTCACTCTCCCCTTCCACTTTCATCAAGAGGCTCTTTAGTTCTTCTTCACTATCTGCCATAAGGGTGGTGTCATCTGCATATCTGAGATTATTGAGATTTCTCCTGGCAATCTTGATTCCAGCTTGTGCTTCATCCAGCCAAGTTTCCTCTAAATGCCTGGACTGTTTCACTAGTATTTCAGCTAAGTGAAAGTGTAGTCTCTCAGTCATGTCCAAATGTTTGCAACCCTACAGACTGTAGCCCGCAAGGCTCCTCTGGCTATGAAATGCTCTAGTCAAGAATACTGGAGTGGTTGCCATTTCCTTCTTCCAGGGATCAAGCCTGAGTCTCCTGCACTGCAGGCAGATTCTTTACCATTTGAGCCTCAAGGGAAGCTAAGTTGAAACCCAATGATGTCTCCTAGACTGCTGCAGTTCTGCCTAATGCAAGCTATTCAGAACCAAAAGTAGACATGCTTATTCTGTTTAGTGGGAATAACTCAAAGATTTTTCTCAAAACACAATCCAGTAGTGATATCAGTGAATCTTTGACAGTGGCTTAACTATTGGTCCTCTACTTGAAATACTACTTAGAGGCAGAATAAAGCAGTCCTTTTCGGGGCAGGAATGATTGAGACAAATCATAGCTGCTGACTGAACTGTCTGGACCACTCAGGTACATGCCCACAGTGAGTCTATATTTCCTGAGGAACATGAGACCCATCAGAATCTAGTTTCTGACTAAGAATCTAGTGGCCTTCACCACTTGGATTGCCACCATTGCTGCCTAGATCTAACATTATACCAGACGTGGAAAAGTATCTAACATAATATACTGGACTCAAAGAAAAGAACTATATTTCTGCTGCAGAGGATATCCTGCATTGCCTAACTTGGAACTCCAGGCCAAAGTTGACTGATATCATTATGAGCGGGGAAATAATGCATAAATCATAGATCCTGGCTCATCCTAGTAGAATGATTACCTCTGAGTTTTGGCCCATTCCTGGGCTATTGGCTGTGGTCACCACTGACCAAGAAGGCTTGACTAAACTTTGGACAGGTTTCTTCCTGTCTTCCCTGACCTCCTGCTTACCCTGGCCCATACTGAACCCAGATGGCCTAAATTCCCTCCCTTTGCTTACAGAGTTTACTTTAGAAATATGTTATTGTAAACTCTATCTCTGCCTCTTTGAGATGTAAAGAAGAAAAAAAAAAATTTAAGCCTCTTCCTCAAGAGTGCAAGACTGTTTCTTGAGAACCTAAGAGCCCTCCCCTTGAAATGTAACCATCAAGGAAGATAGCTCCCTATCTCCTAATCTCTGTGAAGTTAGGAACTTTACTTCAAGGAACACCTAACTCCAAGTTGTAAAATTACTTTCTGTTACTAAGATAAAAGAAAGTTTGTTCTTCCTTTGGGTAATGCCAGTTAGCAAACACAAATGGCCTAGAATACCCTGAGTATACTCTCAAAAACTCTCCTTCTCTTTATTTCAGTAGATTTAAATTTAGACTAGACTGTGTTCTGGTTTCTCCTTGCTATTGCAGTAGCCTTGAATTAAAGATTCCTTACATATTTAACTTTTTCCATTGAAATTTTTTGCTTTGATATCACTGTTGACACTTTTCTGATTAAGCTGTGGCATACTCTGGTTTGATAAACTGAATTTGGCCACTTTCTTTTGGTGAATGAAACTTAGCTGAACCTTTGGCTTTCTGGACCTTTAGCACTCTGACAATGGTGAGAAAAAGCCACTCAAAATGACTGATAGACAAACTATTCAATAAGCCTTCCCTGATTCTTATCATTCACAGATATCTGATATCATTTAGCATTAGAATTGCTACCTCAAAATATTTCCCACTATACCTCATTCACTTCCACTGATTCATTCCTCTTAGTAAAGCAGTGTGGGCCCTGGATGTGGCTGCTTCCAGCAGAAAAGGGTCATTTCCTTTAGACCATTTTCTAGATAATGATCAACATAAAAATAGTAGGTTTTATATAGACCAACTTTAAAAATTCAAAATTCTACATTGACTATTTCTTGGCATGCAGCTGATTTTTTCCCCTAATAGCAACCCTAAACTGGTCTGGTTGGAGCACTCTGTGTGGCAGGACAACAAAGGAGGGCTCAAAAATTCACACTTAAGGCTGGTTCTGCCACCTGAATTCTCTTGTCAGGCTGACAATATCATTAAAGATAATGACCCCTTGGTTGAATACACCACTTGCTAAATTCCCCTATGGTGGTTCATGTGAGTCAAAGAGGGAATACAATGAATCTCTGTTCATCTTATTAAAATACACTCATCTGATTCCTGCCTGACCCCTCTGAATGAAAGGATTGGGTGCAAGTAGGGATTATTGGGAAAAAAAGGTAGACTTACAGCTAATGTAATGAAATATACCCATACTTTGGTGGTGGAGGGAGAGGAGGAACATCCCTGTCACTTGGGGAGAGGATACCTCAAATCTTGGAAGAAAAAGTGAGAAATATTGACGATCTTTCTCTTTAGAATAGCTTCTGGAGCCTTCCTCATGAAGGAAGACACCCCAGTATGACTCTCCCAAACTGTTGCAAGCCCATTAATTTTAATGACAGCTGGATCTAGCCTACTTTACCAAAATTAATTGTATTATTTTACAATGATAACATTTGGTCCTTTTAAAATTGAATTAGAGTTGACTTTCAATGTTGTTAATTTCTATTGTACAATAAGCAAGGTAATTCAGTTATACACACACATGCACACACACATATATATACATACAGAGATATACATTCTTTCTTTTTACATTCTTCTCCATCATGGTTTATCATAGGATATTGAATATGGTTCTCTGTGCTATACAGTAAGACCTTGTTATGTATCCATTCTATATATAATAGCTTACATCTGCTAACCCCCACCTCCTACTTCATCCCTGCCTCAACCTCCTTCCCCTTGGAAACCACAAGTCTGTTCTCTATGTCAGTTGAGTCTGTTTCTGTTTTGCACATAAGCTCATTTTTGTCATATTTTAGATTCCACACATATGTGGTATCATATGGCATTTGTCTTTTTCTGACTTCATTTAGTGTGATAATCTCTAGTTGCATCCATGTTACTGCAAAGAGCATTATTTTGTGTTTCTTTTGGGTTGAGTATTAAAAAAAACAGTAGTAGTAATGTGGCCCATTTAATCATACTAAAAAGTCTGTTGGTAAGTGCAAGGGATAACCCTAGCTCCTGCAACTTTCACACCTAAAACTTAACAACTATAGCGGTCTTTAGTGGAATGGGCAAATGTCATTAACTGGTATTATAGAAAAACAGGACATATTACACTCATTGCTCTCAGTAAGCCCCTACAAAAAGAAGGGTTAGATTCACTTATTCAAGCTGAACTAGGACCCCAAGACCTGCTAATTTTCCTGGAGGTCATATTGGCGACACTCAATCTGCCCAATTTATTTAGATCCCACTTGTGGACCCCAATTAATATAAAGAACAGTTTCTTTCCAGGGGTACCATGTGCACATGGGACTTTACTTCTGTAGAATCACAGACATTACCTTAATTTTCTCCTGAAAATAATTTGATTTCTACTTTATAGTAATAAGAGACCTTCAAGTGTTTAAGAAAATGCCACTAATAGATCATATATTCCTGATATAAGTGGGGAGGGCTCCTCAAAATGAGAAAGTTCTTGGTTACTCAGGGGAACTTTCTGAAGGGATAATTTACTTGATATTTATGTGAAATATGGGAAATTATCCCTACAATGGGAACCATCTAATTAGAAAAAATGACATTAAAATGTTCCGTGACTTTAGCCAAAGTAGTCAATGGCATGAGTCAGACATGACTTAGCAACCAAACAACAACAATAAATCAGTGGGGTTACCTAGGCTCTAGAAGACATTCAAACTAGCTTTAACTTACTGGTCAGATGTGTTCTGAAAAATAGAATTGACCTAGGCTTTCTTTATTTGTGTGAAAATATAAGTTGTGAAACTGCTGATCAGAATTAATGCCTCAGAACAGGAATAAAGGTCATAGCAAAGTTTTAAAGAGAAAGTAATCTGGCTTTCTAAAGGACATGCTAATTTTTTTTTTTATGGTGATGGAGGATTAGTTCAGCTGGCCAGGTTCAGGAGTGGGGGTAGAAGATTGTAAGGGATACGGTTCAGGTCATTACTACAAGTTAGCCTTATCCTGATGCTTAGATTTCTATTGGTAGCAGTCCTAATTAAGTGCTATTTGAGACAAGATAAGTGGACTTTTTCCCAGCTTCTGACAGTCAGTTTAATTAAAGTAGCTGAAAGAGTGTTGTACTAATGGGAAAATTCACCTGAAGTTCAAGATAGTATAGGAAAAGTAGGTGGAAATTATTGTGAGACAATTTGTTAAGGGTTTCTTGAATTTCTGCAGATCTTGAAAGAAGAGGCATAGATTGTCATCCTTTTCAGACTATATTTTCAAGGCTATTTGTATGGAAAACAACCAGAGAGAATGTATCCTTTTGGAACAAAGATGAAGGATGCTTCCTTTATAGTATTCTAAAGATAATGTTCTTCCTAGGGCAAGGGTAAAAATTCTCACTAATCTTCAAAAAATATTTGGGTTTTTTAACCTCAGGGCTTTTCTTCTGTCATGTATACCACTGAATATAGTGGCGTCATTTGGCTCCTGTCATTTCACCCAATAGGAATAGGGGCTTGAGGTACTAGATATTATTACTTATAAGGGTATGAGAAATAAACTGTTTTTATCTTTGATCTAGAACTCTCATGTCTTCTGTCTGCATCATTAAACTTATAACTTATCAGTTTATAAGGTTTGTCAAGAGAAAACTTTGGTCATAGCAAACACCCTTTTCCAATAACACAAGAGATGACTCTGCACATGGAAATTACAGATGGTCAAAACTGAAATCGGATTGACTATATTCTTTACAGGCAAAGATGGAGAAGCTCTATACAGACAGTAAAAACAAGACAAGGAGCTGACTGTGGCTCAGATCATGAGCTCCTCATTGCAAAATCCATGCTTAAACTAAAGAAAGAAGGGGAAACCACTAAGCCATTCAGTTATGACCTAACTCAAATCCCATATGATTATACAGTGCAAGTGATGAATAAATTCAAGGGATTAGATCTGATAGATAGAGTGCCTGAAGAACTATGGAAGAGGTTCATAACCTCGTACAAGAGGCAGTGACGAAAACCATCCCAAAGAAAAAGAACTACAAGAAGGCGAAGTGGTTGTCTCAGGAGACTTTACAAATAGATGAGGAAAGAATAGAAGCAAAAAGCAAGGGAGAAAAGGAAAGACATACTCAACTGAATGCAGGGTTCCAAAGAATAACAAGGAAGCTCCAATACTTTGTCCACCTGATGTGAAGAGCTGACTCATCAGAAAAGACCCTGATGCTGGGTAAGATTGAAAGCGAAAGGAGAAGAGAACAGCAGAAGAGGAGATGGTTCGATAACATCACCAACTCAATGGACATGAATTTGAGCAACTCAGGGAGATAGTAAAGGACAGGGAACCTGGCATGCTGCAGTCCATGGGGTCACAAAGAGTCAGGCACAACTGAGTGACTGAACAACAGCAAGTAGTATAAAATCACATACCCTTCATAGTTTTTGATAAATATGATATAAAAATAATGAAAGAAGCTTTAGTTAAAATAACAAAGAAAAGACTCAAAAATAATAAAGAAATATTATAGCTGATGTCACAGAAATTAAAATGATCATAAGAAACTACTATAAATCATTATAGATCACCCAATATAAACTAGAAGGAATAGACAAATTCCTATAAACATTTAACTAAGAATGAATCATAAAGAAATAGAAAATCTTAGCAGATAAATAGTGGGTAAGGAGGGTGAATCCATCATTAAAACCTCAAAACAGAAAAAGCCCAGGGCCAAATGGCTTCCCTGGTGAATTCTAATGAGAATTAAAAATATTAGCAATAATTCTTCTCAAGCTTGTCTAAAAACTTAAAGAAGAGGGACTACACTGTAACTCTTTCTATAGCCTTCTTACCAAAGCCAGATAAGAAAATAAAATTTAGGTCAATATATCTGATGTACATAAATGCAAAAATTCTCATCAAAATACTAGCAACCCCAATTCAAAAGTGCATTAAAAGGATTATACACTGTACACTATGACCAAGTGGGAGTTAGCCCAGGAACGCAAGAATATGTCAACGTATGCAAATCAAATAATGCAATATACCACATTAACAGAATGAAAGATAAAAATTACATGGATGCTAAAAAGACATTTGACAAAATTTAGCACTCTTTTATGATAAAAACCCTGAACAAACATACAGAAAGAATTTACCTTAAGATAACAAAGCCATGTATGAAAAACACACATCTAACATCATAATCAATGGTGGAAAAGTGGATTATTTTCCTCTAAAATCAAAAACAAAGCAAAGATTTCTACAACCTCTATTCAACATAGCTCTGAGAGTTCTAGCCAGAGAAATTAGACAAGAAAAAGAAATAAAGATATTCAAATCAGAAAGGAAAAAATAAAATTATCTCTGTTTGTTCAAGACATGGTCTTACATGTAGAAAATTGTAAAGAGGATTAATAAAATAATTCAGTAAAATTGCAGGATGCAAAACCAACATAAAAAAATCAATTGTGTTTCCATACACTAACAATGAACTATCTATAAAGAAGCAGGAGAAAATATTTGCAAACCATATTTCTGATAAGGGATTAATATCCAAAATGTGAAAGAAATTTATATAACTCAACAGCAGAAGAAAAAATCCACAGAATTTCAAAATAGGCAAAAGACTTAAATAGAGATATTTCCAAACAGAGACATACAAATGATCTATAGGCACATGGAAAGGTACTCAACATCATCAGGGAAATGCAAAGCAAAACCACAATGAAGTATTACCTTCACTTGTTGGGAAGGCTATTATAAAAAAAGAAACAGCAAAATATAAAATAATGTAACAAAAAATAAAAATGTATGCAAGGGTATGGAGAAAAGGGAATCCTTGGGCACTGTTGGTAGAAACATTAAACTTTACATCTACTACAGAAAATAGTAGGGATAGTCCTCAGAAAATTAAGAACAATTATTATCATAAATCTGGAAATCCCACTTCAGGGTATACATGCAAAATAATTTAAACCAGGCTCTTGAAGAGATATTTGCACTCTTGCAGCATTATTCGTTATAGTTAAGATAAGGAATCATCCTAAATGTCTATTGACAGATGAATGAATAAATAAAATGTGGTATATACATATAACAGATGTTTTTCAGATTTAAACAAGCAGGGAATCCTACCACATGTAAAAACATGGATAAACCTAGAGGGCATTATGGTAAGTGAAATAAACCAGTCATAGAAGAATAAATACAGCATGATTCCCCTTATATGATGTATCTAAAATAGCCACACTCATAGAAACAGAGGTAGAATGGTGGTTTTCAGGAGCTGACAAGAGAGGAAAATGAGAATTTGTTGTTCCCATTTGCTGTTCCCATGTATAAAGTTTCAGTTACACAAGATGAATAATGAATGATTTCTAGTGATCTTCTATACAACATTGTGTCTATAATTAGTACTTTATTGTTCATTTATAACTTTGTTCAGAGGCCTCACATTAAGTATTTTTACCACAATAATTGTTAAATACTTTAACATAACAGTGCTCATCTATAAGGCAGTCATCATAGTTTTTAAAATATGCCTAATATGTTTTACATATTATAAGAAGACAACTAGTGATAAACACTGAAAATTGTATTGAACACACTTTAGTCCCTAGTGTTTCTCTTCCCAAGGTCTTCCTTCATTCAGTTATCTTTGAGGTTAAATTTAGTGTAGAAAAATTAGAGGATCTCATGAATCATTCCTGACTCATCCCCAGACAGCCTGACTTTTATCTTTTTCAAATATTGCTATAGAATGTCATAAATCTTTTGAAAAATCTTAAGACTATTTGGTAAATAAGTGTGATTTTTTTTAGGGCAAAAATATCAGGGCAACAAGAAAGAAAGGACTGAAAAACAGAAGTGTAATAGTTGAGGACAGAAAATATTATTAAAGATTCATTTATTCATTCCTTCATTCAACAAATGTTAATAGAGCACTGCCATTGGTTCAGTACTAGTGTAGGTTATGGGGAAATACAGTGACCCAAACAGGCAAAGTCTATGCCTTTCTGCAATGTTCATTCTTATACGGAGAGAGAGAACAAAAACAAGCAAATATATGATGACACTTAAAGCAAGATTAAAATAAAGACTGTTGATTGGTGAGAATAGGGTTGCTATTTCATAGAGAGAATTTGGAACAACCTCAGTGATAAGACTACATTTGAATAGAGAACTAAAGAAAATGAGGAAATTAGCCACGTGGATATCTGAGGAATGGATACTAGCATCTTCAGAACTTTCTGTAACTGTCCCTTATAACTACTGTTTTGAGTCTAACTAACTGTGTAGCAAGTTATATAAAAGTTATATAGTTTAGATGAGGCCAATCACTAGTTTAATCAATATTTAAATTCTCACTTAAGTGAGTCCACTTTGGCTAATATACTTTTCTCTGAGAATTGCAATCAAACCAAAGGCAAATTTAGTTTCAATATGGAATTAACTTCTGGCCTTAACTTTATATTCTAGCACCAAGCAGTTGAGTATACTATAGCATTTGTGAACTAATGACCTCATACTAATAAAAGCATGATAATTTTTTTAAAGATTTCCATGAAATAACGTTCTTCAGAAGGATCAATCTTGTTCAGTTTATAGCATTTGTACATGATGTCCCAGATATTTCACGAGGGAATTTTAAAAATGCTACCTATCCTTTGAAGAAAATTCACTTCCAGTATTTTTTCACCATGATTAACAATAGAAATATATAAAAATAGCATAGTGTTTTAGCAATCAAGTATCACATTTCTTGGGGAGGGAAAATGATCTAATCAAGAAATGGACACAATCATGTGCAAAATTCCATTTTAACATGATTAATCTCTTAAGAACTTTTCTGTTATAGCACTTACAGATTATAAAAATCTTTCTCATCAATTATCTTATAAGTTCTTAGAAAATCCAGTTAGTATATATTACAACTGTAATTGGTAGCATTCAAATTTTTCCATTATACTCAAAGGAAAGCAAATATAATTCATTTCCAACATAGATCTGTGCTAACTTGTTAAATGGTTCAGTTCAGTTCAGTCACTAAGTCATGTCTGATTCTTTGTGACCCCGTGGACTGCAGCACACCAGACCTCCCTGTCCATCACCAAATCTCGGAGTTTACTCAAACTCATGTTCATTCAGTCAGTGATGCCATCCAACCATCTCATCCTCTGTTGTCCCCTTCTCCAGCCTTCAATCTTTCCCAGCATCAGGGTCTTTTCAAATGAGTCTCTCTTTGCATCAGGTGGCCAAAGTATTGGAGTTTCAGCTTCAACATCAGTCTTTTCAATGAATATTCAGGACTGAGTTCCTTTAGGATTGACTGGTTAAGTGGTTGTCTGTGGTATAGTTGTGGTCTTTATGTCACTTCTTTAATCCCTGAGAGTTCTTAGCAATTTTTTTGTTAGTTTGGGTGCAGTCAATTTCGATTTGCAGTATTCTCTTTAAAAATTCTAATCAAAACATACCTGAATTTGTATCCCCAGGTCTAATTTTAGGAAGAAAATGTATTAGGAAGCATCAGTAATTTGGGAACATCTTCCTTACCTTATGTGGTTGGTAATGATAGCTTATGTTGAATGATGTCAGATTCGTGATCTCCAAAGAAGAAGATTTAGCTTCAGGACCAGGGACCAGAGACCAGGCTTAAATACTCAGGGCTCTTGTGTGGCAGAAGTTTTGTTACAGTGAAAAGGGACAGAGGAAGCTTCTGACATAAACATCAGAAGGAGGTGGAGAGTGACCCTCTCTATAGTCCTAGAAAGGGAGCAATACTTTTTTAATTGGTTATTACATGAAATCAAAAGGATGTTTAAAGACTGTAAAGATCTTAACAGACCAACTCCCACAATTTACATTTTAAGAAAAGAGATTTGAGTTCAGTTCACTTCCTCAGTCATGTCCGACTCTTTGCAACCCCATTGACTGTAGCACGCCAGGCTTCCCTGTCCATCAACAACTTCTGGAGCTTATTCAAACTCATGTCCATTGAGTCAGTAATGCTATGGAAAAACCATAGCTTTGACTAGACGGACCTTTGTTGGCAAAGTAATGTCTCTGCTTTTTAATATGCTGTCTAGGTTGGTCATAGCTTTTCTTCCAAGGAGGAAGTGTCCTTTAATTTCATGGCTGCAGTCACTATCTGCAATGAATTTGGAGCCCAGGAAAATAGTTTGTCACTTTTTCCACTGTTTCCCCATCTATTTGCCATGAAGTGACGGGACAGGATGCCATGATCATTGCTTTCTGATGTTGAGTTTTAAGCCAACTTTTTCACTCTCCTCCTTCACTTTCAGCAAGAGGCTCTTCAGTTCCTCTTTGTTTCTGCCATAAGGGTGGTGTCATCTGCATATCTGAGGTTATTGATATTTGTCCCGGCAATCTTGATTCCAGCTTGTACTTCAACCAGCCCGACATTTTATTTTGCATGATGTACTCTGCATATAAGTTAAATAAGCAGGATGACAATATACAGACTTGACATACTCCTTTCCTGATTTGGAACCATATGTTGTTCCATGTCCAGTTCTAACTGCTGCTTCTTGACCTGCATACAGATTTCTCACGAGGCAGGTCAGGTGGTCTGGTATTCCCATATCTTTAAGAATTTTCCACAGTTTGTTGTGATCCACACAGTCAAAAGCTTTGTTATAATCAAGAAAGAAGAAGTAGATGTTTTTCTGGAAGTCGCTCACTTTTTCAATGATCCAACAGATGTTGGCAATTTGATCTCTGGTTCCTCTGCCTTTTCTAAATCCAGCTTGAACATCTGGAAGTTCATGGTTCACGTACTGTTGAAGCCTGGCTTGGAGAATTTTGAGCGTTAACTTTGCTAGTGTGTGAGATGAGTACAATTGTACAGTAGTTTGAGCATTCTTTGGCATTGCCTTTCTTTGGGATTAGAAGGAAAACTGACCATTTCCAGTCCTGTGGCCAACTCTGAGTTTTCCAAATTTGCTGGCATATTGAGTGCAGCTCTTTTATTAAGAAGACAGATATTTTATAAATTTGCTGGCATATTGAGTGCAGCTCTTTTAAACAACACCATCTTTCAGGATTTGAAATAGCTCAACTGGAATTCCATCACCTCTACCATCTTTGTTCAAAGGGATGTTTCCTAAGGCCCACTTGACTTCATATTCTAGGATGTCTGGCTCTCGGTGAGTGATCACACCATCGTGGTTATCTGGGTTGTGAAGATCTGTTTTGTATAGTTCTTCTGTGTATTCTTGACACCTCTTCTTAATAGCTTCTTCTGTTAAGTCCACACCATTTCTATCTTTCATTGTGCCTATCTTTGCATGAAATTTTTGCTTGGTATCTCTAATTTTCTTGAAGAGATCTCTAGTCTTTCCCATTCTATTGTTTTCCTCAATTTCTTTGCACTGATCACTGAAAAAGACTTTCCTCTCTCCTTGCTCTTCTTTGGAACTCTGCATCAAATGGGTATATCTTTCCTTTTCTCCTTTGCCTTTCCCTTCTCTTCTTTCCTTGGCTATTTGTAAGGCATTGTCAGACAACCATTTTGCCTTTTTGCATTTCTTTTTCTTAGGGATAGTCTTGATCCCTGTCTCCTGTACAATGTCAGGAACCTCTGTCCATAGTTCATCAGGCACTCTGTCTATCAGATATAATCCCTTGAATCTATTTCTCACTTCTACTGTATAATCGTAAGGGATTTGAGTTAGGTCATACCTCAATGGTCTAATGGTTTTACCTGCTTTCTTTAATTTAAGTCTGAATTTGACAATAAGGAATTCATGATCTGAGGCACAGTCAGCTCCTGGTCTTGTTTTTGCTGACTGTACAGAGCTTCTCCATCTTTGGCTGCAAAGAATATAATCAATCTAATTTAGGTATTGACCATCTGGTGATGTCCATGTGTAGAGTCTCCCCCCATCCTGTAAAATTAACGGGATTAGAACTGACAATAGAAAGATCTTACCAGACCCACTCCCATATACTTCAAGATAACAGGATTAGTTAGAAGGTTTTTTGTGAAGGATAAACTGTCCTCAAGCAGGATACATTGTTGTCATACAATCTTTAGTACAGAATTTAAACTGAGTTGTTATGTTGTGTAGTCATCAGCTCCAGGCTTAAAGGAAAAAAAAAAGTTTTATGTGACTAAGACTAAGGAATGTAGAAAAAAAAAATTGTCCTTTTCTCCTTGAGAATTCCAGACCTCTCTCTTCTTTCAAGACCCAAGAACCCTCTCTCCTCCTTGGGGATCCCAGACTTCTTATCAACCTACCTAGAAACTGACTCTCTAAATAATATAATAGTCTTATCCTTAACCCGTCCTGTGGTAAAGTTAAGGTGATGACTTCACATCTAAATTTTTTTGTGGTAACTTTATACGCATGTTGATTCTACCATTATCCATGTAGCTATAATGTTATTTCCATTTTGTCATGTCTTTATTCACACCTTGTAACTTAATACAAAGGCCAAGGTTTAAGGGCAACAATTCATTATATATAAATATATATATTATATATATGTATAAAATATATAAATATAATCAACCACATTGAAGTTGCTGACAGGTGGCAGTTCATCAATAAAAATAACTACTTCTGACAATACAAAGTAACTCTTTTATGACATTTTGCCCTAGCCAATTTTTCCTTACCATTTTGTCATTATACTCCTCAGAGTAGTGAATATGGACACCCCATTTTTAATGGCATTTTATTAATCAGAATTCTCCTTCATTCCTTTTCAATGTGATTTGTAGGCCCTTTGTGTCTATTCTGCATTCTATATGAGTTAGTATTCAAATATGTTTAAAGTAAGTAATTTTATTGATCAAAAACAAACAAGATCTGAGAAAGGAGAAATATAAACATATGAAATATTTGTCAAGTCGCCTAAACTACTTGTGTTCTCATGATAAAAAAAAGCTATTGATTTAAGTGACGGAAAATTTGACACTAATGGTCACAGTATGATGTGAATAAATCAGAAATGTCATTATTTTTCCTTTTATGAAATAGTGCTAGTTTTGTTAATGTAGATGATCTACACATAGAAAATATGCAAGTGAAATCTTTATACTTGCTTTTGAATGTAGGCAAAAACCAATAATTTCACTTGTTTTCAACACAACTATAGCAAAGAAAGTTTCTACCTTTCAGTAAGAAGCTGACCATATTAGCTAACCATAACTGAATTTAAAATTTATTAATAGAAGTTGATAGCACAGTTTTCAAGTAAGTTAGTCTACTGCTCTTAAAAAATCATTTACTCTCCTTGGCTTTGCTAAGTTTCCTGAACCCTAGAAAATTCTAACCATCACATATGCCTGTGAGTACTGATTTTCACAGGGATTGTGGAATAATATATGTGGTTGGCTCAGTTCCAGTTCATTACCACTATTGAGAAAACAATTAAAATAATATACAATTATTTTTATAATAATAAACTAAAGTTATATTCAGAGAAGGCAATGGCACCCTACTCCAGTACTCTTGCCTGGAAAATCCCATGGACGGAGGAGCCTGGTAGGCTGCAGTTCATGGGGTCGCTAAGAGTCGGACACGACTGAGCGACTTAACTTTCACTTTTCACTTTCATGCATTGGAGAAGGAAATGGCAACCCACTCCAGTATTCTTGCCTGGAGAATCCCAGGGACGGCGGAGCCTGGTGGGCTGCCGTCTGTGGGGTCGCGCAGAGTCGGACACGACTGAAGCGACTTAGCAGCAGCAGCAAGTTATATTGGAAAGGCTGGTTTTGTAGAGGACAACATTTGAGTGATTCACCCACCCAACCATGCGCGCTCATGTTGCTTATCGATGCCTTCCCCGTCTTGTATGATTCAAGTCAGATACACTGACTTGTCGGAAGACAATGTAAGGTGCATTCCAAGCTGAGATAAGCCCTAAAAGTTAAAATCTGCTGACACCTTGATGCAGGACTTCTTGGCCTTCAGAATTGTCAGAAATAAATATATAATGTTTGTAAGTGACCCAGAATATGGTATTCTGTTATAGGAATCCGAATGAGCTAAGGCACCAACGATTCTGTTAAGTGGAAAACTTATGAAACATATAATAACAAAAGAAAAGGATCCAAAGCAAGATAGAACCATAATAAACACTTCAGGTTTTCTACCTAAAAGTGGGAAGGATTTTATCTCACAAAATGATATCTAGAGGAGTAGAAATAGGAAAGGAATATAAGAGAGGAACATTTTTGTTTCTAAACAGCTTTTCACATCAAAACTGCAAGGTTCAGCATAGTGTAATGGAATAATGGCAACTTTATAGAGTAGACCACTAATATTGAGATGCAAACTAGTTTCTTTAAGAAATCGTAAGAATTGATTTTAGTAATCACATGGACTGCCTTGAAATAAGTTTTCAAATCACTGCTTAAATGAAATGATGGTTATAGTTACTAAATAAACTATTTTAACACCATAAATGCTGTTTTATAAGGCAGACCATAGCCAACATTTCTCGATATTAACCAAGAGAATAATTAGTTTAAATATAGATATTTCAGCTCTTAGATAATTGTGATGGTTGTGTATAATTAGCTGCATTCTGTTTGTTTGTTTTTTTTAATAAATTTATTTATTTTACTTGGGGGCTAATTACTTTACAATATTGTAGTGGCCTTTGCCATACATTGACACGAATCAGCCATGGGCCTACATATGTTCCCCATCCTGAACCCCCCCTCCCACTTCCCTCCCCATCCCATCCCCCTGGGTCATCCCATTGCCCCAGCCCTGAGGATTTGTCTCATGCATCGAACATGGAATGGTGTTCTGTTTCACATATGATAATATACATGTTTCAATGCTATTGTCCCCGAACATCCCACCCTCACCTTCTCCCTCAGAGTCCATAAGACTGTTCTATGCATCTGTGTCTCTTATTCTGTCTCGCATATAGGGTTATCGTTACCATCTTTCAAATCCCATATATATGCATTAGTATACTGTATTGGTGTTTTTCTTTCTGGCTTACTTCACTCTGTATAATGGGCTCCAGTTTCATCCATCTGTTTTTAAACAAATCATGTGTTGGAGGACATGTGTCTGCTTTTCTTAGCAGTTAACTTTAATTTACTAGATGTTAAAATTTAAACCATTTTCAAAAATTGATTTATGTTTCAAGAATAGTATGTTCTTTAAAGCAATGTACATGCATTTCAAATGCAGATAATTCCGTTTTCAAATACGAAAACAGTGTCATAAGCTTTAAAGAAGTATATGTGTGTGTGTGTGTGTGTGTGTGGGTGTGTGTTCTCATATTCAGGTACTCTTAAGATAGACAAATGACAGTATGATTGCATGAATATAAATCTGCTGAACCATTTAACAGAGAACTGGGGAGATCATGTCACAGTAAAATTTCCAAAGGGAAGGAGAAGAGGACCTTCTGTATCTCAATCAAGACTGCTCTTGCAACAATATTACTACCGTTTAAGAAATGTAAAAGTGTAATTTTACAACTGATGGAAGAGATTGAAGATAATTTTTGATGAAAGTCTCAAAATACGGTCTATTTCTATCCAGGTCAAAAAGGAACAGGACAAAGAAAAACAAAATCAACCTTTAATAAGTTATACATGGAATAAAGGGTTGATCTTTTTTCCATCTCTCACCTTTGAAGATATGACTTTTGAAGAATAATTAGCAAAATCTTTGTGATATATGATATTATTATCTGTATGAGACATGGAGACAGAGTACAAGTTGGGTTGTATCATTGATCTTATACAGAATCACGTTTATAATGTTCTTAAATACTAGACATGATATAGCTAGTGGGTCTTTTAGAACTCTAATGTCACAACAAAAAATGTGACAGTTTGTTCCCTTGCAGCATCTAAACATCATTGCAGTTGGCTATGAACATCTACACAAGGTTTAAGCACCATCCTTCCTAGAGACAAAATACAAAAACAAATGAAAAAAAAGGACTGCAGTTCCTGTGATCATTTATGACTCTTTAACACTCTGAGAATAAGTTCTGTGACTTATTCTAATATGTATTCTTACAGTTCAAAAGAGACTTTATAAATTTTAATTTAGTATAAACATAATTTAAAATTAACTAAAATATAATATAATTAACTAAAATATAATAACTAAAAATAACTGGAAGGCAACATTATATAGTTCAAAGAGCACTGAAAGCAGTGCTTCTTATAAGTGGAAGATGAATCTTATAACATATGAAATTATATTTCTTTTATGTGAAAGGGTCACATTGTTTTAATGTGCTTATTGGTTTCCAACAGTCTGTAAACCAGTATGTACATTGGTAAACTTCCCTGATATATGAGAAGAACAGTACTATCATCTGAATCATTAATGTATGTCAAATCTTTTTTTTCTTAAATTTATCAACAATAAATTTTATTTATATATTCTGTTACCTAGGTAACATAATTTATTTGCTTTCAGTTTTAAAAGAAATCAAGGGGAATATTTTTACTTAGTGCATTAGTATGATAATATTATAGCTTGCACTTATTTTTAACATATTATTTTAGGGTAAAAGATATACAATAAATACATTTAAAACATTAATGGCTATTTGCAGATGTATTTGTATATACATGTATGTATTTACCTAAATTACCTTCATAAAAATTAGAGTAATTGCTAGTTGAAAGATTTTTTTCACTGCTACAGAAGAATATAAACTTTTGAAAGAGAGACACCTACTTCTCTTTTGGTGGATATTCTAAAGGGATGAAAAAGAATAACAAGCCACAAAAGTAAAATAACCAGACAGAAAAAATAAGGATAGCTCAAGATTTGCTATGCAAATGATAATCAAAAAATAAAATTAAAATGGAAATATAAATGCCCAAAATCATCAACTGGAGAAAATACATTAGATAAGAGTATATTTGGAAATGAAAAATAATGAATAGAAATAATTAAACTGGATTAGCGTTGCATGGTAAGACAAAAATTGGTCACCCAAAAGATAACTTTGTACATGAAAGAAGTGTAACATTAAATCACTGAGGAAGAAAACATAAGATCTATTTCAGAGCATCATGTAGGAATAACTGGAAAACACTATTTTAGAGAAAATGTAGTTTAACTAAATTAATACCCAAAGTGATCTCCAAAAAAGCAAAAGATCAAAACAAAAATAAAGCCACAAAATCTCTAAAAGCAAGTAAATATAGGCCAAAAAATTGAGTTCTGGAAAGCATTTTTTAAAGAATGAATTAAATATAAAATTACTAAGTTTTTGAGTGGAAAAAAAAACATTCTAAAGTACAGTAGTATATATTTGACTCAGCTCTGACTCCAAGGGTATAAGTTACCTTCCAAAAGAAAAAGAAGACAAGTTATAAAACTGAAAAATGTCTGAACCAGAACTCAATGTGAGACCTCAGCCCAACACACACTAATATTTGAGAGGAAGAATATATAACAGATATTAAGATGGCAACAGTTGTGAAGTACAGTTGTTATAAATAAGTTTATGTAGTCCACTACTTACATGTAGTACACTGATAAAGATTTATTTTATTATCATGTAGCTAAAATAGACATATTTTGCAAAAGGTTTTAGGCTTGTCTTCACCCAATTGATGACTTTGCAAATTTTGTTAACCTGTCCCATAGTTCATTCATGAAAGAATGGAATAGAGTCTAGCAGTAGTCCCATAGAATCTCAAGTTTTGGAATACTATCATGATGTCATGCTCCATTCAAATCACAAATCTGTGTCTTACACCTAATCAGTTTCTCAGCACTTAATGAATCAAAAGTGTAGACAAGATGCACATACACACACACATAAAATATCACATAGTTTTCTTAATTTACTTTATTATTTGTCCTATTTCTTCAGTTATCTGGGCCATGGAAAGCTAGGTATGGTTGACTGTCTGGTTGATGCATAATATTTAATATTGCAGTATAAAGTGTAAATGATGATATCAAGCATCAAAGAATGGCGTTTTCTAACTAGCTTTCATTGTTTGCTCTTGTTGTTTGATCGCTAAGTTGTGTCTGACTCTTTTGCGGCCCTATGAACTGTAGCCAACTGTAGCCCCACAGGCTCTGCTGTCCATATTATTTTCCAGGCAAGAAAATTGGAGTGGATTGCTATTTCCTTCTCCAGGGGACCTTCCTGATCCAGGTATCCAATCTGAGTCTCTTCATTGGCAGGTGGATTAATGACCGCTGAGCCACCAGGGAAGCCCTAACTTTCATTGCTTGCTCTATAGTTTTCATCTTCTCAGTATTCTCTGTTCTTCATCATCTCCCCAGTTATTTCTCTTTCACAAATCATTTTACTTCTACCTTCAAAATGAAAGATGTATTCATCAGTAGTAATTTGTGATAAAAGCTGCATACTGCCTTGGAAACTATACTTCAGAGTAGAAATTTAACAAAATTACTCAAGATATTTTATCAATTATTCTACTTTAGTTTCTTACATATCTCTGACTCTGAAAATTTCTTTAATATTTTGGTAGTTTTCTCTGAATTATGTTCATCCATACATTAGTTGTAAGTATGGCAAATTGGTAGTGTTAGACAAACATTGTTTCTGTTGTAAATGTTATTAGAAACTATATATATTATTTTATATACATATATGTGTGTGTATATATATGTGTATGTGTGTGTATATATATATATATAGTACATCTATATATAGAGAGGGAGACAGAGCTCAGAGGCAGAGAGGAGATGAGATCTTTCTGACTTGAAGAAAAAGCTTATGGGGCCATGTTAAAAGAGAAACTAAATACAGTCTTCTGGACTTAAAATCACTGGCTAAAAATCTACTGAGCTACTGCATGTAATATATGCATTGATGAGCTCTGGCTCAGAAGTTAGGCAGGCCTGACTTGAATCTGAGCTCTTCCATTTCCTTAGGTAAATTATTTAATTACCCTAGGCCTCTTACGTACAATGAAGGAAGTTATAATCTCTACAGATATGAAATAAAAGTGCAACACATTTTTAATAATTTGATTATTTCTTCCATAAACTTTCAGGAAAAATTTAAAATAGACTATGTGCCTTAGATAATTACTGCATCAAGTCTGAAATTTCAATCTACTTTTAAATATCAGAAATGTTAGAAAAATATTGAATTCACTATACACATTATTGGAGTAAAGGTATAAGAAAATATAGATACCTAAATACTAAATTTATAGAAGTTTGTAATCATTATGGACAATGATACTTGTGAATGCCTTCAGCTTAAATTTTGGTTGGTTATTTTGCAAAGGTAGAAATGTATAATGAAGAAAGTTAAAACAGATTTAACAATACAATTGTATTGCAAGTTCAGGACTCAATCTCTGAGAGGCATTAGAAGTTCGTGAAGGCTTGTTGATACGGAATTGGGAAAAGTGTGACTGAAAGCAATAGAAATTCTGAGTCAAGAAGATAAAAAGAACTGATGGTATATTAGGATGTCTGCACTGTATCCAACAATATCATAATTAAGCCAGGTCATTGCTATATCTACTCACATTAAATCTTGTTGCATTTAGCAAGCTGTTTATCTTATGTTGATGAGAGAATGGTTAGCAACATATCTGGCTATTTTGCATGATGCTTAGATCTAACTCAATGCCCATCTGATATGCTAAGAAAGTTTTCCTTAATGTGGGTTTCAAAATAATTGGCAAATTCTGTTGAAATATTTTGGCAAGAGGTTATACCAGTGAAACATTACTTTCACATTATAAAAAGAGAATAGAACTTAAGATTCAGTTAACTTGAATTTCATCCCTGAATCTTCAATTTACTATGTTTTTGATATTGAACATGAGTCTCCACTTCTCAAAGACTGTTTTCTTAACTGACCCTAGACTTTAGAAAATGCATTCAGAATGTTTTATTCCTGTATGAGTTCACTAAAATGGTGTGAATATTTTTATTATGATTCTTATTTCATTATTTTATTCTTTATTGTCAGTAACAAGTGCTTGATTAAATAAAATGAACACTTTTATAGGATTCAATGCATACTCTAAGAAAGGCTATTCTACCAATTTATTTTATTAGCAAAATGCTGGAAAATATAGTTATTAGTTTGCCATTTCTGTTCACCAGTTATTCCTACTATGATGTAGTACAGTAGAATGTATTGTGATTATTTAAAAATCATTTAAGTGTAAACTAACTAAAATCGTGCTATTAAATTAGATTTATATGCATAAAGTTTACTTAAAATATTTGTTTGAAATGAATTAATGAATACTATATATTAAATTTCATTAATTCATTTCAAACAAACATTTTAAGTAAACATTATGCATATAAATTAAATATGACACATAATACCAAAATAGGTTATACTGTATTACTGATAATGCTTATTAATTTTCTGAAATCATTTTAAATCAGAATTTTTTAATTTAACCAATAATAAAAAATTATTTTCTTACCCTTTCTTCTCTGTCTTATGGTCATTTGACATAGTGGTTTGCTCTAATAATAACAGTATACAACTCCAGCTTAACTTTCAGTAGTTAAGAAACAGTGAAGTTTTGGTTACTAATTCAGTTCAGTTCAGTTCAGTCACTCAGTCATGTGCAACTCTGCGACCTCATGGACTGCAGCACGCCAGGCCTCCCTGTCCATCACCAACTCCTGGAGTTTACTCAAAATTATGTCCATTGAGTCGGTGATGCCATGCAACCATCTCATCCTCTGTCATCCCCTTCTCCGCCTGCCTTCAATCTTTCCCAGCATCAGGGTCTTTTCAAATGAGTCAGTTCGTCCCGTGTCCAATTCTAACTGTTGTTTCCTGACCTGCATACAGATTTCTCAGGAAGCAGGTAAAGTGCTCTGGTATTCCCATCTCTTTAAGAATTTTTCACAGTTTGTTGTGATCCACACAGAGGCTTTGACATAGTCAATAAAGCTGCTGCTAAGTCACTTCAGTCATGTCCGACTCTGTGCGACCCCACAGACGGCAGCCCACCAGGCTCCACTGTCCCTGGGATTCTCCAGGCAAGAATACTGGAGTGGGTTGCCATTTCCTTCTCCAATGGATGAAAGGGAAAAGTGAAAGTGAAGCCGCTCAGCTGTGTCCAACTCTTAGCGACCCCATGGACTGTAGCCTACCAGGCTCCTCCGTCCATGGGATTTTCCAGGCAAGAGTACTGGAGTGGGGTGCCATTGCCTTCTCCGAGTCAATAAAGCAGAAGTAGATGTTTTTCTGGAACTCTGTTGCTTTTTCGATGATCCAGCGGATGTTGGCAATTTGATCTCTGGTTCCTCTGCCTTTTCTAAATCCAGCTTGAACTTCTGTAAGTTCACGGTTCACATACTGTTGAAGCCTGGCTTGGAGAATTTTGAGCATTACTTTACTAGCGTGTGAAATGAATGCAACTGTGTGATAGTTTGAGCGTTCTTTGGCATAGCCTTTCTTTGGGATTAGAATGAAAACTGACCTTTTCCAGTCCTGTGGCCACTGCTGAGTTTTTCAAACTTAGTAATTATGCTACCCTTAATTAGAGAGGTGCTGATTCCTTTAATATTGCAAGATTCATGATAAAATAGGAAAACAGCTATCACCATATATTAAATTAACAACTTTTGCTGATACCATAAAATACAATGTAGAATTCAACCAGTGCTTGGTAATTACCTCTTAATTTTATTTAGTTTAAGTTATATCCATTGTCACCCTGCTTATTTAACTTATATGCAGAGTACATCATGAGAAACGCTGGGCTGGAAGAAACACAAGCTGGAATCAAGATTGCCAGGAGAAATATCAATAACCTCAGATATGCAGATGACACCACCCTTATGGCAAAAAGTGAAGAGGAACTAAAAAGCCTCTTGATGAAAGTGAGAGAGAAGAGTGAAAAAGTTGGCTTAAAGCTCAACATTCAGAAAACTAAGATCACGGCATCTGGTCCAATCACTTCATGGGAAATGGATGAGGAAAGAGTGGAAACAGTGTAAGACTTTATTTTTTGGGCTCCAAAATCACCGCAGATGGTGATTGCAGCCATGAAATTAAAAGACGCTTACTCCTTGGAAAGAAAGTTATGACCAACCTAGATAGCATATTAAAAAGCAGAGACACTACTTTGTCAACAAAGGTCCATCTAGCCAAAGCTATGGTTTTTCCAGTGGTCATGTATGGATGTGAGAGTTGGACGGTGAAGAAAGCTGAGCCTCAAAGAATTGATGCTTTTGAACTGTGGTGTTGGAGAAGACTCTTGAGAGTCCCTTGGACTGAAAGGAGATACAACCAGTCCATCCTAAAGGAGATCAGTCCTGTGTGTTCATTGGAAGGACTGATGTTGAAGCTGAAACTCCAATACTTTGGCCACCTCATGTGAAGAGTTGACTCATTGGAAAAGACCCTGATGCTGGGAAGGATTGGGGGTGGGAGGAGAAGGGTACAACAGAGGATGAGATGGCTGGATGGCATCACCAACTCGATGGACATGAATTTGGGTGGACTCCGGGAGTTGGTGATGGATATGGAGGCCTGGCGTGCTGCAGTTCATGGGGTCACAGAGTTAGACACGACTGAGTGACTGAACTGAACTGACAGCATAGTAATATATATATTAAAAGTTGAAAACTTAATACACAGTAGTTTTTCTTTGTTAATTTCATAATAATTTAGGGAATATTTTTGAAGGACATCACAAGGGAAGAAATGCAGTTTCAAGCACTTTCTTTACTACATTTAACAAGGAAAAATATTGTAGCAGAAAGATGGTCTATTATTCTGGAGAGAGCTTGGGTTCAAATCCCAGTTACCAGACTATTTAATTTTGAAGAAACAATTATTATAGAATTTTTTGTGGCTTACATAAGATAATGAATTCAAAATTGTCCTGCATCTGGATGGTATGCAGTGTATGTTAGATGAAGCTCCTGTTTTGTCAGAAGAATTTTAATTTAAGCCAAAAATTATCTCTTTTTCTAAGCTTCTGTTACTACCCTCTTATAGTTTATATACATTTTATAAGGTAATATACTATTTGATATGATGTTTAATAGAATGAATTTGTAAGTCTAATTGCTTGGACTTAAATCCTAGCTTTTCCATTTACAAGATGTAAAGAACTTAGACAAGTTATGTAATTTTTCAGTATGCAAAATTTCCTCATGCATAACATGTGGAACACATCTTCATTTTCCTAAGGTATGTGTTAATACTTATAAAGTAAATGAAATGGTACCTAGTGAATAATAAACATTCAAGAATTAGCTGTCATTACTATTAGAGAATTGTGAATTCTTCACACCTGGTAAATAATAAGCATTCAAGATTTAGCTGTCCTAACTATTTGGGAATTGTAAATTCTTCATACCTGGGTGCTAGTTCTAGTTTTGTGTGTGTGTGATTTTTAAAGAATAAAGAAATTAAGTGTCAAAAAGTTATTTAATTTTTTAAGTGCAGAAATCCACTCAATCAATTACCTGTCTAATTACACAGATAGCAGTTTATCCTTAAAGAATGAAATGTATAATGGCCAATACATATTGTAAGTTCTCAAAAATATTAAAACCATAGTGATAATTACTGTCTAATTAAAAGTGAGTTCAACCTACAAGAACAATAAATAAAAAGCTAATAATTTATTAGTGTAATTATTTGAGAAACATTTCACATATTTGAATAGCACAATTAATGTATGAGATCAAATATTATATATACACAAAGATTGAGATCACTTATATAACTCAGTTAATTTTAGCCTATGGCACCTAAAGTAATAAGTCCATGATTATTCAGGCAAAAAAAAAAAATAGAAATAGGTGAAACCATTAGTGAGCACATCAAATTTTCATTTACTAGAGTATTTTTTAATAAATTTGGGTCACCTTTAGAACTAAGAGTTTCTTTCTGTCATTTTAATTATTTATGAATAATTTAACATTCAAAGTTCTAAACGATTGGAAACTATTTAAAAGAGAAACAGTTATAAAATATTCCATTCAAATATGCCATTAATCTGCAATGTATTCAGATGGGAAAATAGTATTTTTTTACTCTATTATAAGTAAAAGATGAAAGTTATAATCTATCAGTAACTTTAGCTAATAATTCACAGAGGTTGGAGCTACATTCTCCCTGTTTCATTCTTTCACACCTGTTGTGTCTTTTTGAAGACTTTGAAGACCCTGATCCACATATGTTAGGTGTAAAAAAATCACATTTAGGAAAGTGTAATCACGTACTCTGCAAATCATTAGTAAGATATAGTGTAGATAACAGAAAAATTTCTTAAATAATATTTTATAAGTAATCAGAAAATATTTAATTGCCTGCTAATACAATAAATGAGCTTTGAAATAATCCATAACTTAGCATCAAATAAATTGAAAATAATTTTATCATTCAATAGAGCAATTGTTATGAACATTGATTACTGTGCTCTAGTATCTGTCATACCTTCAGGAACTACTGGGTTGTGAAGTTAGATTAGAAACTACTTACATACATTAATGTTTATCTAAAGTTGGCATATCTAGATTTTTTTTTTCAGTTGGGAGAATAAAAATATATTAAATATCTAGAATTCTCAAAGTGAGGCTTCAACAGTACATGAACCAAGAGCTTCCAGATGTTCAACCTGGATTTAGAAAAGACAGAGGAACCAGAGATCAAATTGCCAACATCAGTTGGATCATAATAAAGCAAGAGAGTTTCAGAAAAATATCTACTACTGCTTTATTGACTACAACAAAGCCTTGAACTGTGTGGGTCACAACAAACCATGGAAAATTCTTAATGATATGGGAATACCAGACCACCTTACCTGCCTCCTGAGATATCTGTATGCAGGTCAAGAGGCAATAATTAGAACTGGATATGGAACAACAGACTGGTTCCAAATTGGGAAAGGAGTACGTCAAGGCTGTATATTGTCACCCTGCTTATTTAACTTATATGCAGAGTATATCATGTGAAATGCTGGGCTGGATGAAGCATAAGCTGGAATCAAGATCGCCAGGATAAATATCAATAATCTCAGATATGCAGATGACACCACCCTTATGGCAGAAAGTGAAGAGGAACTGAAGAGCCTCTTGATGAAAGTGAAAGAGGACAGTGAAAAAGCTGGCTTAAAACTCAGCATTCAAAAAACTAAGATCGTGGCATCCTGTCCCATCACTTCATGGCAAATAGATGGGGAAACAATGGAAAAAGTGACAGACTTTATTTTCTTGGACTCCAAAATCAATGCAGATTGTGACTGCAGCCATGAAATTAAAAGAACACCTACTCCTTGAAAGAAAAGCTATGACCAAACTAGACAGCATATTAAAAAGCAGAGACATTATTTTGCCAACAAAGGTCCATCTAGTCAAAGCTGTGGCTTTTCCAGTAGCCATATTTGGAAGTGAGATTTGGACTATAAAGAAAGCTGAGCGCAGAAGTATTAATGCTTTTGCACTGTGGTGTTGGAGAAGACTCTTGAGAGTCCCTTGGGCTTCAAGGAGATCAAACCAGTGAATCCTAAAGGAAATCAATCCTGAATATTCATTGGAAAGACTGATGCTGAAGTTGAAGCTCCAATACTTTGGCCACCTGATGAGAAAAACTGACTCTCTGGAAAAAAAACCCTGATACTGCGAAAGATTGAAGGCAAGAGGAGAAGAGGACAACAGAGGATGAGATGGTTGGATGGCATCACCGACTTGATGGACATTAGTTTGAGCAATCTCCGGGAGCTGGTGATGGACAGAGAAGCCTGGTGTGCTGCAGTCCATGAAGTCGCAAAGAGTCAGACATGACGGAGCATTGAACTGAACGGAAATATCTAGAAAAGTTTAAAGTGACTGGGTTACGGGATTTATTTAAGTTGCCGAGTGCAACTTTATTGTTAAAATTGCATATATATAACATGACAGATATAACACATTTTTGAACCAAGTAAACCAAGAAACAAAGAGCATAATTGAGTTAGACAGTGAGGTATATTTTGTCAATGTTTATAAAGAGGTTTTTAAACAATTAAAAATTTGGGCACTAAAATTTATCCTAAAAAATAATGCACTTTAAAGTGATTGCATATTATTTGTCTTTGCAACACCATTGTAACAGTGAAAACTTGAGAGCAGCCAAACTGTCTAAAAATAAGAAATTTGTTAATAATATTGTGAGTTATCTACTAATGCAACATTATGCAAATATTATACAATGATATTTTCAAGTAATAGTTTACAATATAAATAATTGAAAACAATGTATCATTTAAAATAACTTCATGAAATAGTATAAGTATTATGATACCAATTTTGTAAAATACAGAAAATGGGCTCCGTGGGAGCAGCTACTCTAACGTACATTTTCTTGCAAGTACGTTGCCTCAGCGTATGTACCTGTCAACATTTCTGAATGAATGAATAAGACCGAAAGTAAATCCATAGTAGTAGAAGAATTGAAGCACTTTGTAAAGAATATAAACATAATCTGAATTCTAAAATTAAGTAACTTAATGTACTATTTTGCTTTTCAGAAATGTATGAGAAAAAAAATCTTTTTTAGTGATTATAATTGCTAGTGGTAAAATGATTTTTTGTGAAGACACAGAAATGAGGAAAAAACTTTCATTTTGTTATGTACAATTTTGTTTCCCTGTGAGATAAGCTATACCAACAAATTCATTATTCACACATAGATATATAGCATGCACTTCTTTGCAATGAAGAAAATACTGGCAACTAATGAGCTGTTTCAATGTTATGAAAGTTATTATATCACCATAGAAACATAGACAATATGTGCCTGAGCCATTTATTTCAGGGAGATGTCTTTTGTATTTTAGAATTAGTTTCATAATATCTTCAGTGATACATCTGGTAAAAAGTTAGAATGCCCACTTATTTGCCCAGTGAAGAAAATGGAAAGATAACTGATTTCTTCATTCAAGAGAAAAGATAGAAAATTAACATTTCTTAGGCATTGGTGGCTTAGAATAATTTCATCACCCAACCTTTTTCTAAAATATAAATAATACTTCTTGACATAAATTGTTGCTATGTATTCTATGAGTTTTAGGAGGCCAATAAATAACATCCCTTTTCTGTTCATTGAAAAAGAAAAGCCAGGCAAGTACAGATAAAAATGTTAGCTTCGTTACTGACTCTGAAACAACAGCAACAACCTAATAATACTAAGAGAATACAGACATGGGGGAACAAAACTGTTGACCAGAATTAGTCCGATTTATCCCTGGTGGCTCAGATGGGAAATAATCCGCCTACCAATGCAGGAGACCTAGGTATGATCCCTGCATCAGGAAGATCCCCTTGAGAGAGTCATTTCCTAGTCAGGTTGATAAGAAGTCTAGGGGTCCCCAAGGAGAAAGGGGTCTGGAATTCTCAAGAAGGAAGAAAGGACAAACTTTTTTTTTTCTTTTCTCTCTACATTCCTTAGGATTGTATAACAATAATGTATCCTGCCTGAGGACAGTCTCTGGATTAAACTTTCTGGCTAATCCTGTTATTTTAAAATGTAAATTATGGGAGTAGGTTTGGTGAGGTCTTTACAACTGCAAGACATTCTTTTGATTCATTGGAGAGTATATAACTCCACTGCTGACACTAGCAAGCGGGTACTCTTTCTGCCCCCTTCTGATGCCTATGTCAGAAGCTTTCTCTATCTCCTTTATACTTAAATAAAATTTTAATACACAAAAGCTCTGAGCGCTCAAGCCTCGTCTCTGGCCCCGGATTGAATTCTTCTCCTTCAGAGGCCAAGAATCCCAGTATCTTTACATGGTTCAGAAACAAACATTTCACCCTGGAGAAGGGAATGGCTACTTAGTCCAGTATTCTTGTCCAGAGGATCCCATGGACAGAGAAGCCTGCAGAGCTACAGTCCACAGGGTTGTAGAGAGTCAGACATGACTGAGCGACTAAGCACATACACACATATCCACTATAATGGGTCCTGGTAGAAATTCACAGGCCGTGTTCACAGAAAGAGACCTAGATCACTGAACTTGAAACAAGGTCAAGAGCAGAGCAGAGAAACCTCAAAGGCACAGAGTAAGAGAAAAAGCAAGCTACACAATCACCAATCAGATATTTTAATCCTCCCCATTTCAGTAGGAACAATGAGAGTATAGAAAGGAGTCAAGTGAGTTACAGGCTCCCTCATAGAAAAGGAAGAATAAATTGTTTTCCTTAACATGTATCTCAGTAGTTTCCCATATGAAGCAAGTGTAGTCATTACTTACTGATGAAATTTTATTCTTTTCATGCTTTACTCAATAAATTTTACTTGGCTTTTTGTGTATAAAGTTTTAGGAGAAAACAAAGTTAAAATAGTTATAAGAGAAAGTTTGTTTTAGATACATCCTCAGGTTTAAAAGTAGTTTCTTGTTTTTTCTTTTAAGCAGGCACTTGGAGTAAATATTGCTATATAAAATAGATGAAAAGATAATATGGATTTGTACTACACCAAAAAACATTAAATTTTTGATTTAATGTGGATATTAATTAACATTAATATCAGAAGTTCATATTAATCCCCAAAGTAAATTTTCTGCACCAGTAAATTTAATTATAACACAATTCTGGGTGATAGCACATGATTTTATTTTTATTCTTATTATTTTAAAGGCCATTCTACTCAGTCTAACTTCACTCAGTACCTTGTTTATCTCTGGCTACAAAAAAAAAAGTACATGGAAATTCTTTCAGAGGTCTTGGTGCTGTTTTCCTTTGTTGAATGAACACATTTGTGTATCTATAAGTACTTCACTAGTTTGACTGCTAATCATAGTTCAACTGCTAATCACAGTACTTGTTAGGACATTCTTGGAGAAACCAACTATGAATTAATAAAATTCAGGGTTTCTTTTCCCTAGTACTACTATCCTCTTTTATCTTAATATGCAGTCTACTATAGAGAAACATTTTCAGACAATATACCATATCTCTAATTTGTCATTCAGTAAATATGTGCTGGGTTTCCCAGGTGGCACAGTGGTAAAGAATTCAACTGTCAGTGCAAGAGAAGCAGGTTTGATCCTTGGGTCAAGAAGATACCCTGGAGTAGAAAATGGCAACCCATTCCAGTATTCTTGCCTGGAAAATGCCATGGATAGAGGAACCTGGGGGGCTACAGTCCATGGGGATGCAAAGAGCCAGACACGACCGAGTTACTGAGCATGTATACACAAGTATGTATTATTTTTGTGATGAGACCTTGTGATATAATAAAACAAAAACATGTAAGCTCATAAAGTTTACAGCCTATTTTACTGTCAAAAGTTCAGAAAAAAGTAAAAACAATGAATCACTGAGGTAGGTAATTATAGAAATTACTGTACACACACCAAAAAGGCTGTCTGCAGACAAGGAACACTCAAGCCAAAACATAGAATGAAGCTCAGAGGTACAACATTATAAAGCAACTTGTGTAGTATGGAGGAAGTGACTATTTCCTCTTCACAGCAATTGGTTTAAATATTAGAATTTTCTTAAAAGAAAGAGAATCGGTTAGCAGTTACTTCACAGCAATATTGGGGAGCAATTTAGGTTTTCCTTAAGATTTTCAAAGGCATAAGCATTAACTGACCCAGGCCAAGTTAGTATTGTTTTTCTTGCCAAATAAAATAAATTAAGCTTTGCTTCTAGAAATAAACTGATTTTTATCTGCTCAGGGCATTTTGAAGTCTGGTTTTCTTTTGTGTTTGGTTTTAACACTACTTTATCAACAGTTATTTGTTTCTGTAGTATAAAATATTGGTAAAATATTGATATAAAGACAACTGTATTCTTCTGATTCACTCAAACATGACATCTTATTCCCATATTCATACACACACACAATGTGTGTGCATTGCATGTACTTATACATGATACACTGTTGATTTTCCACTTCTCTAATTGTCTGGAGTAAGACTTTTAAAGCAAATTCATTAGAAATTATGTTAGTAGTAATAGAGAGAATATTACTAACTTGTTCATTATTTGAATGCATCTGTTCTTCTAAAAAGATTAAATAATTTGCTGGTTTAAAAAAGCATTTGCCCAGTATCATACAATATAGCCTCTTTCATCTTTTCAGTGAAATACCAAAAACTGACAATAAACATGGAAGCATATATTATTTTTTTAAAGTAAAATTCAAAGCAACATATGAAAATCTGAAACTTTCAAAATCTATAAAGTTGATGCTATTGGTTTTAGCAAAGTATATCTAAGGTTTCCTCCATGGAATATTATGCTTTTTTCCACCAAACTTCTAAAAAAATTGTGGAATTTTGTTGTATCTCCCTCCTCAAAAACTGTAGAACATATAACTGTCTTTCCTAAGAAAAAGAGTCTTCTTGGAATGTTTAGATTATTGCTTTATAATATCCACATTTTAGAGAAGGAAAACTGATAGTTGGGGAAAACAAGGAATAAGCCTCAGGGCCCTTTTAAATCAAACTTGTCTTTACCTTTACATGCAACTACTGATTACAGTTTCTCTCTCAACTACTGATAATGAGAGAGTCAGTTCCTAGGCAGGTTGATAAGAAGCTTGGGTCCCCAAGGAGGAGAGAGGGATCTGGGGCTCTCGAAAAGGAGATAGGGGTCTGGAATTCTCAAGGAGGAAGAAAGGAAAAAAATCTTTTTGTTTTTCTCTACATTCCTTAGTCTTAGTCACATAAAACGATTTTTTCTCTCAGCCCAGAACTGACGATTACACAACAAAAAAACTCAGTTTAAACTCTGTACTAAGGATTATATAACAACATTGTATCCTGGTTGAAGACAGTTTCTCCTTCCTGAAAGTTCAGTTCAGTCACTCAGTCCAGTCATGTCCAACTCTTTGTGACCCCATGGACTGCAGCACACCAGGCTTCCCTGTCCATCACCAATTCCCAGAGGTAACTGAAACTCACGTCCATCGAGTCGGTGATGCTATCCAATCATCTCATCCTCTGTCATCCCCTTCTCCTCCTGCCTTTAATCTTTCCCAGAATCAGGGTCTTTTCAAATGAGTCAGCTCTTCGCATCAGGTGGCCAAAGTATCAGAGCTTCAGCTTCAACATCAGTCCTTCCAATGAACACCCAGGACTGATCTCCTTTAGGATGGACTGGTTGGATCTCCATGCAGTCCAAGGGACTGCCAAGAATCTTCTCCAACACCACAGTTCAAAAGCATCAATTCTTCGGTGCTCAGCATTCTTTATAGTACAACTCTCACATCCAACATGACTACTGGAAAAACCATAGCCTTGACTAGATGGACATTTGTTGGCAAAGTAATGTCTCTGCTTTTTAATATGCTGTCTATATTGGTCATAGCTTTTCTTCCAAGGAGGAAGTGTCTTTTAATATCACAGCTGCAGTCACCATCTGCAGTGATTTTGGAGAACAAGAAAATAAAGTCTCTCACTATTTCCATTATTTCCCCATCTATTTACCATGAGTGGTGGGGCTTCATGCCATGAACTTAGCTTTCTGAATATTCAGTTTCAAGCCAACTTTTTCACTATCCTCTTTCACTTTCATCAAGAGGCGCTTTAGTTCTTCATTTTCTGACATAAGAGTGGTGTCATCTGTGTGTCTGTGGTTATTGATATTTCTCCCGACAATCTTGATTCCAGCTAGTGCTTCTTCCAGCCCAGCATTTCACATGATATACTCTGAATATAAGTTAAATAAGCAGGGTGACAACATACAGCCTTGACATACTCCTTTTCCTATTTGGAACCAGTCTGTAGTTCCGGTCCAATTCTAACTGTTGCATTTTGACCTGCATACAGATTTCTCAAGAGGCATGTCAGGTAGCCTGGTATTCCCATCTCTTTAAGAATTTTCCCTAGTTTGTTGTGATCCACAGAGTCAAAGGCTTTGGCGTAGTTAATAAAGCAAAAGTAGATGAATTATTGGAACTCTCTTGCTTTTTTGATGATCCAGTAGATGTTGGCGATTTGATCTCTGGTTCCTCTGAGTTTTTCTAAGTCAAGCATGTACCTCTGGAAGTTCACAGTTCATGTACTGTTGAAGCCTGGCTTGGAGAATTCTGAGCATTACTTTGCTAGAGTGTGAGATGAGTACAATTGTGCAGTAGTTTGAAAATTCTTTGACATTGCCTTTCTTTGGGATTGGAATGAAAACTGAAATTTTTCAGTAGTGTAGACACTGCTGAGTCATCCAAATTTGCTGGCATATTGAGTGCAGCACTTTCACAGCATCATCTTTTAGGATTTGAAATTGTTAAACTGGGATTCCATCACCTCCATTAACTTTGTTTATAGTGATGCTTCCTAAGGTCCACTTGACTTCACATTCCAGGATGTCTGGCTCTAGTAGTACAGTCGTCACACCATCGTGATTATCTGGCTCATTAAGACGTTTTTTATATAGTTTTTCTGGGTATTCTTGCAACCTCTTCTTAATATCTTCTGCTTCTGTTAGGTCCATACCATTTCTGTCCTTTATTGTGTCCATCTTTGCATGAAATGTTCCCTTGGTATCTCTAATTTTCCTAAAGAGATCTCTAGTCTTTCCCATTCTATTTTGTTCCTCTATTTCTTTGCACTGATCACTGAGAGAGGCTTTCTTATCTCCCCTTGCTATTCTTTGGAACTCTGCATTCAAGTAGGTTTATTTTTCCTTTTCTCTTTTGCCTTTTGCTTCTCTTCTTTTCACAACTATTTGTAAGGCCTCCTCAGACAATCATTTTGCCTTTTCGTTTTTCTTTTTCTTGTGGATGATCTTAATCACTGCCTCTTGTACAATGTCACAAACCTACATCCATAGTTCTTCAGGCACTCTATCAGATCTAATCCCTTGTATCTATTTGTCACTTCCACTGTATAATCTTAAGGGATTGGATTTAGGTCATACCTGAATGGTCTAATGGTTTTCCCTACTTTGTTACACTTAAGTCTGAATTTTGCAATAGGAGTTCATGATCTGAGCCACAGTCAGCTCCCAGTCTTGTTTTTGCTGACTGTATAGAGCTTCTCCATTTTTAGCTGCAAAGAATACAATCACCTTGATTTCGGTATGGACCATCTGGTGATGTCCATGTGTAGAGTCTTCGCTTGTGTTGTTGGAAGAGGGTGTTTGCTATGACCAGTGAGTTCTCTTGGCAAAACTCTGTAACCCTTTGGCCTGCTTCATTTTGTTCTCCAAGGCCAAATGTGCCTGTTACTCCAGGTATCTTTTGACTTCCTACTTTTACATTCCAGTCCCCTATAATGAAAAGGACATCTTTTTTGGGTGTTAGTTCCAGAAGGTCTTGTAAGTATTCATAGATCCATTCACCTTCAGCATCTTCAGCATTACTGGTTGAGACATAGACTTGGATTAATGTAATATTGAATGGTTTGCCTTGGAAATGAATAGAGATTATTCTGTTGTTTTTGAGATTGCATCCAAGTACTGCATTTCAAAATCTTTTGTTGACTATGATGGCTACTCTATTTCTTTTAAGGGATTCTTGCCCACAGAAGTAGATATAATGGTCATCTGAGTTAAATTCACCTATTCTAGTTCATTTAGTTCGCTGACTCGTAAAATACCAATGTTCACTCTTGCCATCTCCTGTTCGACCACTTCCAATTTGCCTTGATTCATGGACCTAATATTCCAGGTTCCTATTCAATATTGCTTTTTACAGAATCAGACTTTGCTTCCATCACCAGTCACATCCACAACTGGGTGTTGTTTTTGTTTTGGCTGCATCTCTTCCTTCTTCCTGGAATTATTTCTCCATTGATCTCCAGTAGCCTATTGGGAACCTACTGAGCTGAGTTCATTTTTCAGTGTCCTATCTTTTTTCCTTTTTATACTGTCATGGGGTTTTCAAGGCAAGAATACTGAATTGGTTTGCCATTCCCTTGTCCAGTGGACCACGTTTTTTCAGAACTCTCCACCATGACTCATCTGTCTTGGGTGGCCCTACAGGGCATGGCTCATAGTTTCATTGAGTTAGACAAGGCTGTGGTCCCTGTGATCAGTTTGATTAGTTTTCAGTGACTGTGGTTTTCTTTCTGATGGCCCTCTGATTGATAAGGATATGAATCTCATGGAACCTTCCTGATGGGAGAGACTGACTGAGGGGGAAACTAGGTCTTGTCCTGATAGGCAGGGCCACGCTCTGTTTAATTCAATTTTCTGTTGATGGGCAATGGTGTGTTCCCTCATTCTTTGATCTGAGACCAAAATATGTTGGAGGTAATAGTAACATAGATAATGGCAACCTCTTTCAAAAGCTCCCATGCACGCATTGCCACACTCAGTGTCCCCGACCCTGCAGCAGGCCACCACTGACCCACGCCTCTGCCAGGGACTCTTGGACACTCATGGGCAAGTCTGGGGCAGTCTCTTTGGGGGTCACTGCTCCTTTCTCCTGTGTTCTGGTGTGCACAAGGTTTTGTTTGTGTCCCCCAAGAGTCTGTTTCCCCAGTCCTGTGTAAATTCTGGAGGCTCTATTGTGGGGTTAATGGTGACCTCCTCCAAGAGGGCTTATGCCATACCTAGGTCTGCTGCACCCAGAGTCCCTGTCCCTGTGACAGGCCACTGCTGACCCGTACCTCCGCAGGAGACACTCAAACACAGTTCTGGCTCAGTCTCTGTTGGGTCTCTGGGTCTGGTGCTCACAAGGTTTGTTTGAGCCCTCTGAGTGTCTCTGGTTGGTATGAGGTTTGTTTCTAAATGCAATTTCACCCCTCCTACCATCTTGCTCGGGCTTCTCCTTTGGCCTTTGATGTGGGGTATCTTTTGGTGGGATCCAATATTAATTCTCCTGTCAACAGTTGTTCAGCAGCGAGTTGTAATTTTGGAGTTCTTGCAGTAAAAGATGAGCACACATCCTTCTACTCTGCCATCTTCCTCCATCTTCCTACTTCCTGAAACCTTCTGACTAATCCTGATATTTTAGAATGTATATTGTGGGAGTGGATCTGGTAAAGTTTTTCTATTGTTAAGTTCTAATCCTGTTATCTTAAAATGTAAATTGTGAGAGTGACTCTGGTGAAATTTTTACAACCTTGATACATTCTTTTGATTTATTGTAATAACGAATTTAAAAAGTATATAATCCCCTTGCTAAAGATTAGCAAAGGGGACATTCTTCATCCCCCTTCTGATGTCTATGTCAGAGGCTTTCTCTGTCCCTTTTTCATTTTAATAAAACTCTGCTACCTAAAATCTCTTGAGTGATCAGGACTGGTCCCTGGTCCCAAAGCTAAATCTTCTTCAGAAATCATGAATCTGACATCGTTCACCATAAGCTATCAGTAATAGGGTTTGGGGGAGGTGAATACTTATTACTGTGAAGGAGTCTGTTCTCAGTATCCATGTTTTGATAGCTTAGCCCTCCTACAGTTCTAAGAGATACATTTTATCATCAGGTAGTTTACTGTGGGAGCTTCCATGGTGGCTCAGAGGTAAAGAATCCACCTGACAATGCAATAGATATGAGTTCAGTCTTCAGGTTTGGAATATCCTCTGCAGAAGGAAATGGCAACCCACTCCAGTATTCTTGCTGGGGGAATCCCATAATCAGAGGAGCCTGGTGGGCTATAGTCCATGGGGTCACAAAAGAGTTGGATATGACTTAATAACAAATTACTGTGCCTGAAAAACAGCTTTCTCTTTGTAGACCCGGATAAAACAGAAAATTATTCTCTGCAGTCTTTTTTCTCTTCCCACACACATCTCTGCTTTGGGGCCCCAAAGTAAGCTTACCTGGGAATCTCAATAGATCTGTTTTCCAACATCTAGATGTAAGGTAGTAGGGTAATCTTTCTTCCACCCCACCTTCTATACTTACAGTCTTTTTATACAAGAATTTCATCTTTACTCTTTATACAGAGAGTTAATTTTACACTTGAATTTTGACTTCATAACCTTTGTGTTTAATTTCTGTTCTAAGACACCATTGATGTCAGAGTTTAATAGTACCCCTTATGCCTTTAATGATTAACAGTAGAAGAGAATGACAAAGATATTGCCTAGAAAGAGTGACTTCCATTGATGTTTGTGAAAACAGAGTCTGGAAGCAGATTGGAATATGATATTTTGGGAATTATATAGATTCGAATAAATATGTTATTTAGAGTATCAGAGAATTCAAAAGGGAGGCAGAAGACGTGGCAGCCCTGGGCTAGAAATTAGAATTGATCTGAAAACTGTAAACACTAACCTTTTTCTAGCTGCTAGTCTGAGTAAAAGAGTTCAGTCAATGTCTCAATGAACAGTGAGAGGAATATAACATACACAAACCTGGATATTTGGATATTTCATTTGAAAATAACTATAGAACATATAACAAAAGTATAGAAATCATGAAAAATAATTCAGACCAAAGAAAAAAATGGAATACCAAGCTAAATGCTTAAAGATTATAACCATTTCCCTAATGAATTATTATAAGATAATAAATTGAATCCCAAGAAAGTTGTACATTTTCAGTGAAAGAAAGCTATGAGAATTGAATTAGATGACATGCAAAGATAACAGAATTAAATTGTCAGTGGATAGATAAGAAAGTTTGTACATGAACTAAAGTGCACTGGAAGAAATAAGGTGGAAAATACATGAAGAAAATAAATTTTAAAATATGGAGGATAAAAGTGAAAATTAATCAGATTGGAAAGGAAATCAGAAAAAGAGAAAGAGAGAGAGAGAAGAAGAATGCTTTGGAGTCCGTACATATAGATGAAAATGACTCATTGTATTTGTGGAGTTTCTATCATGTTAGAGTTAAGACCTGCATTGTTTTTAAATCTTTATTTACTTTGTTCTTCCTCTAAATAAAATCCTGAGTCTTGTTTACCAAGGTCATATCTGATTTTGAAGTAGATATTAGATACACACACACATGATTTATAATAATGCTATCCTGTATAATAGTTGTAATTATTGCTGGCTTTTTCCTTAACAAACTGCAAATAGTTATGATATTTATATGCAGTCCAGTAGCATGCACCACTGACACCTGGCTATTTCTGAATCAGATAAAGTGTCAGATTCAGATCATACCACACCACTTACATGTTGTGGATCCTGGATTCAATTCCTAAAAGATGCTTTTTGGTTTTTTTTTTTTTTTTTTTTTTTAGTAAATTAAAGACATTAAAACCTTAGGTTATTAGTCTTATTCAAGAATGATGAAACAATCTATGAGCCAACATACCCAAAACAAACAAACAAACAAAAATCATTAGATACTAGAGAAACTGAGAAGCCAAGAAATTAGAGATGAGCAAGGCTAAATAAAAGGAAGACCAAGAAAATTAAAAAACAGAGGTTAGTTATGGTTCCAATTGTCTTAGTGACCTCCTTAAGAGAGCATACCTAATCTGATGGTATTACAGACTTCTTCAAAATACAAGTTTGTTCTTTAGTCAATAAGTTGTCTCTAACTCTTTTGTGACCCCAACGACTGTAGCCCACCAGGTTCCTCTGCTCATGGGATTTCCCAGGCAAGAATACTGGAGTGAGTTGCCATTTTCTTCTCCAGGGGATCTTCTTGACCCAGGTATCAAACCTGCTTATCATGTATTGGCAGGCAGATTCTTTACCACTAAGCCACTAGGGAAGCCCCTTGCCCTTAGAATACTGGTGCAAGGCACCTCAATTTTTATGAGGGGGAAAGAACTGAGGTTTGATCTGATTTGTAGACAGTTGATTGTTTTAAAGGGAGAATGAGGGAATATAGAGGTAGGATGGTAGGGCCTTGACCAGAGTCAGGGAAATGAAAAATTACAAAAAGTGAAAAGAGATTGTTTGCCTATCTGAAACATATCTGAGTTTGCTAACTGATGGTTATTCAAGTTAGGCTTCTACCCTTACATAGAGGTTGGAAGGCAGGGGCCCTTTCTTCAGATGTTGGTTGGAATAGATAGTAAATACTTGAGGTAACTTTGATTTTTCTCAGGAAAGCATTTAAATGGCAGGGGGTGGGGGTGGACTAGAGCTGACCCTGGGGATTCTACTAGAAATTGTGTTAGTGTTTGTTCATGTCTTTATAAGCCAAGGTTTGTTGCTGCTGCTAAGTCACTTCAGTAGTGTCAGACTCTGTGCAACTCCATGGACTATACTCCACCAGGCCCCTCTGTCCCTTGGGATTCTCCAAGCAAGAATACTGGAGTGGGTTGCAATTTCCTATTCCAAAGCCAAGATTTAGGCCTAGTCAGGAACAGGGCTCAGGGAGTCTGGCTAGAGTTTAGTCAAGGAGAGAATTTCTTGTCATTATATACAAATTATTGTCTGTTCTATGTATGTAACATTTCCTCTCCAAATCTATATAACTGCTATCTAGTAGTTCTGACTAAACTAGAACATAATGAAATATGAGTCAAACTCATATTTCAAACTCATAAACTGTTGCTCATAAGAATTAGTTTATCTCCTGTGCCTTCTGTATTGGTTATTAAGACTATAGTCCAAAAAATTCTGGAATTAGAAACTTTAGACTAAAAAGGATCTCCCTTCTTCTCCTAATGTATATCTACCCTGACCTAAAATCACTTAATTATTGCTCAGATGTATCGTATTTCTTTAGTATCTAAATAGAAACTTCATTTTGGGCTTGGATTCCAGCAAAATCTTTTTTTCTTAACTATCATCTTTTTTCCAGTCTGTTTCTCTCTTTAGCCCAGTCCACAAAACAATTTTTTCATAGCCTGTAGCAAAATTCTGGTTTAAATGTGTCATTCGATTTTTACCCCACATAATAAAATAAAATAAATCCTTATTTGTAAAACAATGACTTCATGAACTTGGCCCATGTTTCTATCATTATTAACTAGCAACTTTGCACTCAATCAGAAAGAGTGTGTGTGTGTGTGTGTGTATTTCTGACTAAATACATGCACACTTACTATTTTCACTCTCTGGAAATGCAAATCTGAGTTTTTCACCTCATCACTTTTTGCTCTTATCTCAGAATAAGGTAAGGTTAAGATTTTGAAGAGTCTTACAGAGTAAACAGTTTTTAATAATATCTACTGAAAAGTCTAAAGGTTTGTTGATAGGTTTGTGCAAAAGTAATTTCAGTTTTTACCTTGGTGAAATTTGCCATCTGATATTGGAATACATTCTTAATAAATGTGGTTATGTTATACGTCATTTTAATGTATATTTCTTGCTTTATGTTTCTTTGCTAATAACATATTACTTGCTGTTTATTTTATATTTATTTTAGACTATGTAAATGATGTTAGACAAAAAGCAAATTTGAGCAATTTTCTTTTTTGACTTTAAAATGGCTTGTAAAGGCAGGGGAGACAGCTGAATACATCAACGCATGTGGCCCAGGAAGTGCTAAAAGAAACATACACTTCAGGGGTGGATCAAGGAGTTTTTCAAAAGGAGATAAGAACCTTGAAGATGAAGAGCACAGTGGCTGGCCATTGGAAGTTGACAATGACCAATTGAGAGCCATCATCGAAGCTGATCCTCTTAAGGCTACACAAGAAGGTGCTGAAGAACTCAACACCAACCATTCTACGGTTGTTTAGCATTTGAAGAAAATTGGAAAGGTGAAAAAACTAGATAAGTGTGTGCCTTGTGAGAATTTTTTGATCAGAAATCAAAAAAATCGTCATTTTGAAGTGTCGTCTCCTCTTTCTACACAACAACGAACCATTTTTCAATCCCATTATGACATGCAATGAAAAGTGGATTTTATATGACAACTGGCAATGACCAGCTCAGTTGCTGGACCAAGAAATAGCTCCAAAACATTTCCCAAAGTCAAACTTGCACCAAAAAAAGCTTTTGGTCCCTGTTTGATGGTCTGCTGCTGGTTTGATCTTGGCATGGCTTTCTGAATCATGACATAATCATTACATCTGAGAAGTATCCTCAGCAAATCTATGAGATGCACTGAAAACTGCAATTCCTGCAGCTGGAGTTGGTCAACAGAAATGGTCCAATTTGTCTCCTGGGCTATGAAGTTCTGCCTCATCTGCCATATTCACCTGCCCTCTCACCAACTGACTACGACTTCTTCAAGTATCTCAACAACATTTTGCAGGAAAAATGCTTCCACAATCAGCGGGATGCATAAAATGCTTTCCAAGTGTTTGTCGAATCACAAGGCACAGATTTTTATGCTACAGGAATAACAAACTTATTTCTCAATGACAAAAATGTGTTGATTGTTCAGCTCAGTTCAGTCGTTCAGCCACGTCCAAGTCTTTGCAACCCCATTGTTGGATGGCAGCATGCCAGGCTTCCCTGTCCATTACCAACTCCTGGAGATTGCTCAAACTTATGTCCATCAAATCGGTGATGCCATCCAACTATCTCATCCTCTGTCATCCTCTTCTCCTCCTGCCTTCAGTCTTTCCCAGCATCAGGGTCTTTCCCAATAAGTCAGTTCTTTGCATCAGGTGGCCAAGGTATTTGAGCTTCAGCATCAGTCCTTCCAATAAATATTCAGGACTGAAACTAGAAATTAGTATATAGTTTCAAATAGCCTTTTTTTTCTTTTATTGGAATTTTCAAGCACACACACACAAATCTTTGAGAGACAGCTCAAATTTCTACTGAATACAGCTAGTTATTTTTTATTATAGATATCTATATTCTACCAGTGTTTACAAGAGTAAAACTACTTTTCTATCAAATTTTACAACTGCCTTCAATTAAGAGATAGTATCTTTGTTAAAACATAAACAATAACAACAAAGAAATAACCAGTAGTATCTTGTTTCAACTCTAATATTGTTTTATTATCTATTTATTTCTTAAAATTCAACTTTCATCTGAATATTTCTTAGTCTTCTCAACAAATATAATTTTACTATAAACTCATTGAAGTCATTTCTCCCAGAGATCACTGTACCTTGCATTTATTAAATGTTTGAAATTACTTGTTGAGTAAATAACTGAATGAACTAATGACTGTAGAGTAGCATTAAAACTATTTTTTAGGTCAGGAACTGAAAACACAGTTCTGCAACTATTTTTCAATGAATATAGGTAGTTAAATTGAATTTTTTAGCTGGCAGTGTTTTTGTTATTTGCTTGTTTGTTGAGCAATGATCAACACAATTTGGGAAACCTAAAAATTTTGGTCATTAAAATTTAGCTTGATTTGTGAATTTATTTTCAGAACTATCTTTATATTGTAATAACTCCTCTTGCTAGAGAAAACCTGCCATATAGGTATAAATTTATGTGTCTATCTAGCAGCTTTCATTTATTTGTTTTTATATTAGAATAATGAACAAGGTGAAATGGTCTTCCTATCAACTATATTGTACAATTGAGATGTAAGTAGAAGAGTCATTAATCCATTTTTCTCATATAATATATATAAAGATATATGAGTTCCAAACTTCTGTTTTTATAAAAAAAATTATTAAGCTTATTGTTTCAAAGGTAAGAGGAAAATGACCTTTCCAAATGAAAAAAAGTAGAGTTCTACAAGTACTAATATGTAAGTTTCTCTATAAGAGAATTATGTGGCTATTCACTCAATGTAGAATTTTATCAGGTAGTTGCACACATACACTAAATAGTCTCTATCCCTTCAATAGCACTACATTTTGAGAGATTGCAGTATAATCCAAGCATGAAGGTGGGAGCTCCCACCTCTGTCTAGAGTTTAATTCCTATCTATGGCTCTTACTAGCTGTGTGACTTTGGGAAAGCACATAGATCTTCTAACCCTGGTTTCTGCAAGTATTACATGTATATAATAAACATAACTTACATGTTCATTGTGAAAATTAAATAAAGTAAAACTATTGAAACTGTTAGTATTATCTGTTATTATCTTAATGCTGAACATTTACCATAAACTCATGAAAGCATTGCATATCTCAGGTGTGCAACATAGTAATTTTACAATTTTATAGATCACATACCATATGGATAATCTCTGTCTTGATCTCTTGTCAAGCAACTTTTGAATAATGTTTTTGAATTTTCACAGAATTTCTCACATATATCAGTCTTAAGTTCATTATTTTAAATTTTATTTGATGTTACCAATATTGTAGCCTTCAAATTATAGAGCTTGATTTCTGAAATAAAAGTTCCCAGGTCCAAACCCTGGCTCTTCCATTTGCTCTATGTAAGACTTGAGTCAGAATTTGTAATCTGTATACCCCACAGTGTCCTTACTTGTAAAATGGAACTAATACTTTATAGGATTGGATGTTTGTCAAATGAGATGATGCATAGAAACAACTTATGCTTGGCATTATAGTAAGCACTCAATACAAGACGCTTACTCCTTGGAAGGAAAGTTATGACCAACCTAGATAGCGTATTTAAAAGCAGAGACATTACTTTGCCAACAAAAGTCCGTCTAGTCAAGGCTATGGTTTTTCCAGTGGTCATGTATGGATGTGAGAGTTGGACGGTGAAGAAAGCTGAGCGCCGCAGAATTGATGCTTTTGAACTGTGGTATTGGAGAAGACTCTTGAGACTCCCTTGGACTGCAAGGAGATCCAACCAGTCCATCCTAAAGGAGATCAGTCTTGGGTGTTCACTGGAAGGACTGATGTTGAAGCTGAAACTCCAATACTTTGGCCACCTCATGCGAAGAGTTGACTCATTGGAAAAGACCCTGATGCTGGGAAGGATTGGGGGCAGGAGGAGAAGGGGATGACAGAGGATGAGATGGTTGGATGGCATCACCGACTCGATGGACATGGGTTTGGGTAAACTCCGGGAGTTGGTGATGGACAGAGAGGCCTGGCGTGCTGCGATTCATGGGGTCGCAAAGAGTCGGACACGACTGAGCGACTGAACTGAACTGAACATGATAGCTGAAAGAGGATTATAATTACTTAGTAAATCTCTGCAGTCCTTCTCCCCTGTTTTAGTCTGACTTTCATGGATAACATTCTTACAGATACTTATGGATAGCTATTAATAACTATTGAATTTCAGAATGGTATTGATTTTTATGACATTAATTTTATCATCCATTGAAAATTTTAAATTAGGTGAATAAACAGAATAGACATTTACTAGATATGCTTTGGGAAGCTGATCAGATTTTCAAAGTTTCAGAATATGAAATGTGAATCCAAAATAATGTGATTTTTAAAGCTTTATTTCTTTGGAATAGAGCAACCATAACTTCAAAAAGTATGATTTAGAAGTAAGGTCTTGTCAAATAACACAGGAAAACAATGCAATATATGATCTATCAGGAAAAGAGAGAAATGAATAACTCACTTATCCAGTAACGGAGAATTGAGTTTGTTACTAGTAAAATAATTTTTTCAAAGATGAGTTGCTCCTGGAAGTTACTGCACTTGGGAGTACCAAGCCCTGATTTGTGGTTTTTAGGAGTATTTCAACCTCCTGAATGACTGCTACTAACCATGAAGCTGTTGGATAGGATCCCTGCCTTATCTACTCCCATCATGGATATCCTTTAACTGAGTTATATCAAGATCAATTAAAAAGATCATTCTGAATTTCTGGCATTTTTTGAAGAGCAGACAAAAGTGTGCGCCTGTGAGTGTGCATGTATCTGTGTGTGTGTGTCTGCACACATGTGCACAATTATATGAATGTTTGGTCTAGGGGAAGAAGAGGAAGATTAATGTCTGTTATGTGCTTCAGAATCCCTAGAGGGGATGACAGAAAACCCTGTGCAGCACCTAGGGAAAATAAATCTTCAAAGAAATTATCAGGGCTAGTATGTAATTGACTTTTCTGTAAAAATGGAAGGCCATCCCTAGAGACATTATAATGTAGCAATAGAACCAAACCCACTGAAGAGAGGAGTGAAACAAATTAGTTAAAAAAAAAAAAAACTACTGTGTAATTGCTGAACGAACACAAAATAATTCTTAGAAAAAGGATGATTTTGATAGGTGCACATTTTCCTCTTGCTTATCATAACTTTTTTGCGTGTTGCTTACTCATCATGCAGATAATTTTTGCTTCTTTTATGAGACCAGAAATGTTCTTGATGCAATTTCTTTTTTTCACAATTCAACCACCCAGAAATAATCATTATTGATAATTTTCTACTCATAGTGTAGTCTCATATATGTAGTCCCAATTAGAATTAAAAATTTTAAGAATATATCCTTCATAAATGAAGTATATACCAAATTTATAGATGTGCCATATTATTTTTCTTAGCAATTCTTTTCTCCATATTATTTCTGAATATAAATAAATTATCTTTAGATAATTTTAAAGAATTTCAATATAGAAGAGTTTTAATTTACAGAAAAATTGCAGTTAGCAAAGAGAGTTCCCATAAAATCAGCCGTGTTTCCCTGTTATTAACATCTTTTATTATGGTACAATTATTGCAACCAGTGAATCAATATTGTTAATATTCTTAACTAAAGTATATATTATTTTTCTGTTTCTGTTCTAACATCCCATCCAAGACATCACATTATGTTTAGTCACCATGTTTCTTTAAGTCGTCCTTCTCAAAATGTTGCTATTTTTGGTGATGTTGACAGTTTTGAGGAATCTCGGTCAAATATTTTATAGGATGTCCCTCAACTGGGATGCCTGATGTTTTTCTTATGATTAGATTGAAGTTATATATTTTGGAGAGGAAAAGCAGAAGTAAAATGACATTTTCATCTCATAAAATCAAAAGTATATTCTATCAGGGGCTTCCCTCGAGGGCCACTACAGGGGGCATATGTTCCGTCCCTGGTCGGGGACCTCAGATCCTGTGTGCCACAGGGTACGGTCAACAAGAAAAAAGTATATGCTATCAACATGACTCATTGTTATTGATTTAGACCTTAAATACCTGGCTGAGATAGCATTTGTCATGTTTCTTCACTGTAAAGTTCCTCTGACTGTACCCTGTTACCCAAATTCCACCATATATTCTTTGGAAGAAAGTCACTATTCAAAGCCTACACTTAAAGATTGAAGAGTTATATTTCACCTCCACAAGGCAGAGTATTTACATAAATTATTTTGCATTCTGCAAAAGAGAACTGTTTCTTCTCCCTGACTTATTTATTTATTCAATTATTTATGTATATCAGTATAAACTCAATTATTTTCTACTTGGGACTATTGTACAGCACTACTTTATTTTATTGTTTAAACTGTCACTTCTTTGGCCATTGAAAACTCTTTTAGTTGTTTTCTATGTTACTGTGACTTACTCTCATTATTATATCATTGTGGTGATTTTTTTCAAAACATCTCTTTAGCTCATAGAACTACAATATGCTCCATTCTCCAGATTTATTTTGTATATTTCCTATGCTGATTATTTATTTTAGGAATTCTGCTTCCTTTCACTGGAGAGTGATATTAGAAACCAAGAATTGAGTACTAGGCATGCTCATCACTACTGAGATGGTATTGCTGCTAGGCCGTTTCAGCTCACAGAGCAAGGAAATAATATGTGTACATAGTATACATACACTTATCCATAAATATTTCTATATATAACCATCAGTATCTATATTAAATAAAACATGAACTCTTATCACTGACTCCAACACTAATCCACTACCACATGGATCACTGTAACTTGCTTCCCTTGCTAATCTCTGAACTCTCACTCCAATGGTGAAAAACCTGACCCTCATCATCCACCATCTGTTTACTTAGTAATTTGGTCCCAGTACACCTGTTGTTAGCTCTTACCTCCTTGGGAAAAAACTCTGACAACTACAGGACAGAGCTTTTGTGTAGTTCCTCTTACCTTTATTCTTATAGACTTCACTCATTTCCAAAGTTTCCTAAATCAACAATTTCCCCCCCACCCCATTCAGTGAGACTGTTTCATACATTTGTTATATAACTGGAAAGTTTTGTTATAGTTTGTATTGCATCCTGGGATCCTTGAAACTACTAAATATTTACTTATTTATATAATAATATATATAATATAAATATTTATAATGTAATAATATAGCATGTTATAGAAAATAATACATATAAAATAGATGTATAGATATTTGTTTACAATAACGAATACATTTAGGTTTTCTCTTTGTGTTGTAGGGCCTATGTGTTTTAATAAATACATAATCTAGTATATTGACAATTAAAATACTAAACATAATAGTTTTATCACTCAAAAAATTCCCTGTGCTTCATCCATTTAATCCTTCCTAACTTCCAAGTGAAGTTATACACACACACATATTCCCACAACAGGGTAAAAGGTTTCCCTTTACTTCACATCCTCACCAACGTGTGTTATTTGTAGACTTTAAGACGATAGCTATTGACAAATAATAAGGCCAAGGAAGTTGGTAAGAACTGTGACTCTGAGATAATGATATTTCCCTTAGAGATTTCAGGAAGGCATTTTCAAGATACATGTCTAGCATGCTGGCCCTTAACATAGAACTTTCTGAGAAAAAGTATTCTGAACTTAATTTAACTAGCTTACCCCAAACTCCAACATGGTAGGGAAACTGAAATTCTATTTAAAGTTTATCCCTGGGTAACACTGGAATTGCTCCATTAGTCTCCTCCACTGTGTTAGAGTTACACTTCAGCAGCGAAAGTGAAAGTGAAAGTCGCTCAATCCTGTCCTACCCTTTGCAACCTCGTGGACTATACAGTCCATAGAATGCTCCAGGCCAGAATACTGGAGTGGGTAGCCCTTCCCTTCTCCAGGGAAGCCCCTCCAGCAGCTAAGATCTAATTATAGGAACATAACCTCAAAAAAGTCTCCCTGCTTCAAAGCCTCAGAAAGAATGTTTCCATAGCATACGAAACATGGAAATAAACAAACATTAGACTGAGTTAATTGTCATGGCCTAGTCAAATATAATAAAGAATGAAGGCCAGTTATGAAGAATTCACCAGACTTAATGCAAGAAGCATATTATTCCAAATAAATGTTCTCTAAGAACTTGGTATGCCCATGAAACGATATCCTTCTGTCACTATTCAAATTCCCTCTTTGTAAGTCATACTTCTCAAACAGAAAGATAGTACATGATAACAGGTTGTTTGAGAGGATATTGACAAAAAAGTTGAATTACAAGATTGAACATGATTGAGGGAAAGAAGAGTGTTATACCTAGACACTGGTGACGGTCAGGCGTGATTACCACCCCTACGCCTGAAATTCAAGGGGAGAAAGTAGTTATTAAAACTCACAAAAAATAGCTGAACAGAGAGGGCAACCCAATAAGAGCCATGGACTATGGGAGAGGGGTATTGCCAACCAATACAAAACTGAACTGAAGAGGATAATGAGGGAGCCAAGAGTAAATGCTTCATCTTTACTTTCCTTCTTCCCCTTGACATTCTGTCAGTGTCTCTGCTTGCCTGCATCTAATTGAAAGTTATAAGTCAAGGAGAGTTGGTTAAAGTAATGCAAGGGTATTAGCTTCTCTAGGCACAGAGCAGAGTGAGAAAAGGTTGAGAGTGTAAAAAGTGATCCCTCTCACTTCAGAAGAGAAGCTTGAGTTTAGGCTGCCAGACCCAGATTGCAGCCCAACATGTTAAGTCTAGGAATTAATCATAATAGTTTTGCAGAGGGTAGAATGAGGAGTTGCAAGTTATCTAAGAGCATATACAGAGCAAAGTCCAAAATACAAAACTGGACAGACAATGCAGTAAAGTAATCCTCAGAAAGTGTTGACAGAAAGGTGGATTCCACAGACACGCTATAGGAAATTAGTGTCATCCCACAGAAGAGGGAGAGATCTGAGTGGGGCAGCCCCATGTAATCTCTTCCTGGATAGTTCAGCACACACAACTGTTTTCAAGTCATGAGGGAAACCCAGCTGGCATAAGAAAATGTTTAAAAATTAATTTACATTCCCTATCTGGGTACAATAAAATGAATTCAATCATATAACGCTGGAAGCAGTGAAAACTGTTAGTACCCTCTGGGAAACAATGTGTAGCAAGAGCCCTAAAATGTTCCATACTCTTTGAATTTTGAATTTCGATACTCTTAAACTTAAAACTCTTTAAGTTTTATTGGCTATTTCTTCATATTTATTTTCAATAAAAATGTATCTAGTAAGTAACACTGCTGAAAACATGGACTTCCCTAGTTTCTCAGATGGTAAAGAATCTGCCTGCAACTGGGGAGACTTGGGTTCAATCCCTGGGTTGGGAAGATCCCCTGGAAAAGGGAATGGCAACCCATTCCAGTATTGTTGCCTGGATGATTCCATGGACAGAGGAGCCTGGCAGGCTACAGTTCATGGGATCGCAAAGAGTCAGACACGAATGAGTAACTAAACACAAACACATACACACTGCTGAAAACACCTCACTGTGAATTTAGGGAAGAAGATGTGTAATATCCTGCCCTGCAGCTGTGTCAGACTGGGATTATACTGGCTGTGCTGGTCTAGCAGGACTGAAAGGGGAAAAGAGGTGTATACGGCACATATTCCAGATTGCGTCTTTGAAAAAAGTTAATGTTATGGGTAAAGACTGGATGATATCATTCATAAAAGTTTACCAAACAAAGGAGCCTAAAGAATTATGTGGGAAGTTGAGATATTGAGCCAAGGGTTTGGAATAGTTGGGAAAGACACAAATAAAGAGGACTGTATCTAATGGAAAAAGGGGTAGTATAATTTTAAAAATAATGAAAGCAACAATTGTTCCCAACAGATGACATGACATGATGCTGGGAGGGTGGGGAAAGATGTGAGAAAGACAGAGTCACTTAACTGATAGGATCCTGGGACCTGGGAGAGAGACTGCTGAGTCTATCAACAAGTCCAGGAGGATTTGTAGCACTGCATTAACTTCATAAGAGATTTTAACTGTGAATATGGGCCTGCCTAGGGCCTGGGTGCTCTTGTGACAAAGAGTCAAGGTGGGATCTAATAGCTGAAGCCTTGTTTTGTTTTGTTTTTTAATTAATTTATTTATTTTAGTTGGAGGCTAATTACTTTACAATATTGTAGTGGTTTTTGCCATGCATTGATATGAATCAGCCATGGGTTTACATGTGCTCCCCATCCTGAACCCCCCTCCAAACTCCCTCCCCATCCCATCCCTCTGGGTCATCCCAGTGCCCCAGCCCTGAGCACTTGTCCCATGCATTGAACCTGGACTGGCGATCTGTTTCACATATGATAATATACATGTTTCCATGAAGTCTTGTATAGCCAAAATTCACAGGTAGTAGAGCATAAGGTAAATAAGCTGCTTTAACTTAATTTTGTAATAACCCACTTTAGAGAACAGAAAGCATCTATACTAACAGCTTGAGGGAAGATGGTCAGGAGGAAACATCATAAGACAGAAGTGATTATTTTTACCCCCAAAAGGCAGTGGGAGATCATGCCAGGAATTATGCATTCTCTTAGTTTGACAGACAACAGAGTATAGTAAGAAAGTATGAGGATTTTGGAAACAGAACAGATGTGATCTTAAATCTCAACTATATTATCTTGGATGAGTCTCTTAATTTCTCTGAACCTTTTCTTTGATAACAATAAAAAATTGCTGTGAGTGTTGTGAGAAGCTCATGAGTGAGTGAGAGCTCACTCAGTCGTATCTAACTGTGCAACACCATGGACTGCAGCCCACCAGTCTCCTTTGCCATGGGATTTCCAAGGCAAGAATACTGGAGTGGGTTGCCATTTCCTCCTCTAGGGATCTTCCCTACCCAGGGTTTGAACTCATGTCTCTACGTCTCTGGGAAGGTCAAGCTCATAGTGTTATGTATATCAATTTATAGACTCCTACATGTGTGCCAGCTAGCTAATTTAACTCTTCAAACTCTGATACAAGCACCAGCTCTGAACCACTTAGGAGTTAGTCATGATCTATTCTACCTTACTATTATTTACAAAGCAAGTTTTCCTCTTATGAGAAAATCCACGCATTGACTCAGAATTAGGAAAACTATACAAATTTTGTCAGTTTATACTTGTCTAGAAATAAGGACACTGACAATTTTATTAATCTTTTGACAACTATCAAACTCCGATCCTGAGGGTGGTGGACACAATGGAACCTCACAATAGTAATTAAGAGAAAAGAATAGAATTTAACTTTTGCTCAGAACTTTGTTGTAATGCATACATAAAGACAGAAGGGTATAAATGGAATCTGAAATGTGCCAAAAAGAAGCCTGAGGCTCGTTGTTAAATTGCAGGGATAAAACTTTCAAAACATTTCACATTGCCTCGTAGAAGGTCATATTATAGATTTAACAGATACTACCTTTCATCTTTAAAGAATCATGATTATAAGAAAGACAGTTTTTTTGTTTGTTTGTTTGTTTGTTTTTACTGCATTAGTGGTAAAACCTGTGCAATCCAGTGAAGTCTGGAGTTATTTGACAGAAATGTACAAATGCTCGCTTCTTTGTTGTGATAAATATATCACAGTGGTGCAAGATACTAACATGAGAAGAAACCAGCACATAGTAACTCTCTGCACTATCTTTCCAAATTCTCTTTACACACAAAACTATTCTAAAATAAGCAATTTATTTTTAAAATGGTAGTTTTAACTTACCACTGAGCATATCTATGAAACTCAGAATCCAAGTTTTGTAACAGTGCTGAAAGCTTAGACTATCACCAATTTATTATTAGAACTTTAGACAAAAATCTTCTACTTATAAAATTCAAGTCAGAAATATATTAGGAAGCAAGGTATGAATTTTGTCACAAGAGGGATTGTGACCTAAGGTCTGTACTCTGAACAAACCAGAAATCTGAGTAGTCGCTTTTCAAAATTTCAGAAAATTTCTGATGTGACAACATGCTATTTCACAAGCCCTTCCCTGGTGCCTCAGATGGTAAAGAATCTGCTTGCAATGCAGGAGACCCAGGTTTGATCCCTGGGTCAGGAGGATCCCCTGGAGAAGGGAATGGCAACTCGTTTAAGTATTCTTGCCTGCAGAATTCCATGAACAGAGGAACCTGGAGGGCTACAGTCCATGGAGTCGCGAAGAGTCAGACACAACGGAGCAACTAACACTTTCACTTTCCTCCATTAATGTGTCTCTTCTTGTATCTATTCTGGTTCTACAATTCACAATCATACAGCAGAATCAAATTTAAAATTTTTATCAAGAAAAATAAAGGAGAATACAAACAGACATTATATTAATAATATTATGGAAGAGTATTATACTTAATTCTCTTCTGGATTTGAGAACTCGCAAAAGAAAATTTAAAAGGAAAAGATATTCTTCCAAAATCATATACCAGAAGTGAGTGGAAAAAAACAACTATTGAAAAAGCTATCCAAGATAAAGACAGTATTCTCAGAGTGCTTAGCCATTAAGACATAAACTTTCTAGGAAAATTCACTAAATAAATTGTTTTATTTTTTAGTCCTGAGCACATAAAACGTTCCACAATCTTATTCAATTTGTAAAAGTTTTCCAAATTTCAACCGTTGAAGAATAAAGTGATCCTCTAAGTTAGGATCTCCACAACATAATTCCTCACAAATTCCTCATTTATTTTAATGAAACATGGTTCTTACTCTCTAGAAATTTTCACTTTTCATCAAATTTTTAAAGGTGAATATTTAAATAGCTAAGCCAATAATTCGCTGTCTTTCACATATTGCATTTTAAAATCCTTAGGTAAAGCATTATGCATTTTATCATTTTTCTAATAACATCTATATTTTTAAAAAGAGAAAGATCATCAGTGGTCCTGTATTGATAACAGGCAAGTTTTAGAAAAGGGAAACAAGTTGACATTTATTAAGTATACACTGCATGCATTTCAGTTCATTCAGTCGCTCACCCGTGTCTGACTCTGCGACCCCATGAACTGCAGCACGCCAGGCCTCCTTGTCCATCACCAACTCCTGGAGTCCGCCCAAACTCATGTCCATTGAGTCGGTGATGCCATCTAACCATCTCATCGTCTGTCGTCCCCTTCTTCTCCTGCCTTCAATCTTTTCCAGCATCAGGGTCTTTTCAAATGAGTCAGCTCTTCGCATCAGGTGGCCAAAGTATTGCAGTTTTAGCTTTAGCATCAGTCCTTCCAATGAATATTCAGGACTGATTTCCTTTAGGATGGACTGGTTGGATCTCCTTGCAGTCCAAGGGACTCTCAAGAGTCTTCTCCAACAACACAGTTCAAAAGCATCAATTCTTCTGCACTCAGCTTTCTTTATAGTCCAACTCTCACATCCATACATGACCACTGGAAAAACCATAGCTTTGACTAGACAGACCATTGTTGACAAAGTAATGCATTTCATTTTATCAAATTTCTCATTTAATTCTTTTAGTGAATCAATTGACGACAGGATAAAGTATCTGAGAAGCAAAGTAACCAGCAGGATGCAAAATTACTAACTGATTGATATGGAATTCAAATAAGCTCCTCTGACCCCAAAGACAGTCCTCATAAGCATCACAATACTCATTGTCTCAGATATTACTAGTTGTATATATTCAGTTAGGCAGTATTTTCTGTTCTCTCCTTTGGAAACATTTACTAGAAATGTGTAAACACATTGGAAATTATTTCAAGATGAGCAATGTAAATATTGAAGGCAGACTGAAAAGCAGTCAATGAGAAAAATGAAAGAGTCTGCATTTGCAGCCATCTGACATTAAGGGATGAACTAGCAATCTATGAAAAAAATCTTTGCAATGGCAAGCAGCATGATAAATGAATTGCTTAGGAGAGTATATTAATATTATAATGGGAAAAGTTTCATGACTAACTTTTGGAGAAAATAACTCAAGTATGGGTGCCTTTTAAATTGCTTATTTTAAAATTTTATTTTTTGTTGTATCTTCATTATCAAAGTAGTGAATTTATCCATAATAGAATATTCAAAAGATATTTAATACCATCAAATACAAAGTAAAATATATTGCTATTTCAACCATTCAAGAATAATCACCACTAGTGTTGTGATATATATCCTTCAACTTTGTTATACACACACACATGCATGCTAAGTCGCTTCAGTCATTTCTGACTGTTTGCAACCCTATGGACGTAGTCATCAGGCTCCTCTGTACATGGGATTCTCCAAGCAAGAATACTGGAGTGAGTTGCTGTGCCCTCCTCCAAGGGATCTCTCTGACTCAGGGATCAAGCAGGTGGGTTCTTTACCACTAGTGCCACCTGGGAAGCCCGTACATGTATATATATATATATGAATACACCCATATTAGCATTATATGATATGCATACAATTTTTTCAAGATTTTAGATTTCCTTTCTTCAGAAATAATTGAGAGTATCTTTGTGACTTCAATACATAATGTGATTCTTTTAAATATTTGAGACTAGAAGAATTCTTTCCCAGTGTTTTCATTTTAAGAATTTTAAAGCTACAGAAAAATTCCTAGAGGACAAGTAATATCTATATATTCTCAGGTGCACCAATTGTTATCATCTTACCTTGTCAGCTTCATCTCTCATCTCCCTCACATCTTTCTTTCTCTCCCTCTCTTTCTGTCTCTAAATATATATATGTAGACACCCACATTTGTATGTGCATGTGAGAGTCAGTTTGTAGACAGTGTGACATTTTACCTCTAAATACTTCAGAATAAGAATGTCCTTTCTTTTACATAATCACACAAATACACACACTGAGGCAATTTAACATCAATATAATATAAAGAGCTAAATTACGGCCCACATTAAAATTATTCTGCTTGTTCCAATAAATTCCTTTATTGCATTTGGTTTGTCTTGATCCAGGATCCAATAAGATTATGCATTGCATTTAGTTGTCACAGCTCTTTCATCTTCTTTAATTTATCAAAGGAAGAAAGAAAAGTTCCCAACCCTCTGTCGTTTTTACTGCTGAAATAATTTATTCACACAGGCCAATTGTCTAGTGGAATTTCTGTTAATTTGGGCTTGATTGTTTCCTCATGATTAGATTGGTTGAACTTTTTTTTTCTCCTTTAAAATACAATATAGTTATGTTTTCCCCTTTTCTATGTAACATATCAGAGAATATAGGAAGTCAAACTGATAGGTCAGACTCCCTTTCATAAGTGTTGAGAGTGATCACTGTGTGAGAGTGATGTCCACCAGATTTCACCATGGGAAAGGAATCACTTTTTCTTTGTGATAAACAACCATTCTTTGAGATGATTCTGTCAGATTATAATATCTTATTTTTTATCTTTCTCACAATGGTTTTATCATCCACTGATAATTCTTGTCTGACTCATATATTACAGTCATTTTATAATTTTTATTGGGTCTTCTCAGGTAGCACTAGTGGTAAAGAACCCATCTGCCTATGCAGGAGACGAAAGAGACCGGGGTTCTATCCCTGGGCCGGGAAGATCCCCTGGAGGAGGAAATGGCAACCCACTCCAGTATTCTTGCCTGGAGAACCCCATGGACAGAGGAGCCTGGCAAACTATAGTCCATAGGGTTGCAAAGTGTTGGACACAACTGAGGCAACTTCACACACACACACACAGACACACACACACACACTCACACATATATTTTATCTTTCTCACAATGGTTTTATCATCCACTGTTAATTCTTGTCTGACTCAAGTATTATGATCATTTATAATTTTGATTTTTTAAAATTATTGTAGCTTAGGATTGATTTGTCATTTCTGTGCAAAGAGATTTAACCCACTTGCATTTCATTGTTCTGTATTCCTTTGGTCAATATATTATAATCCAGCTCTGTCAGCAATTATTTTTATTTACAAAATTGACCAAATTTGGCAGAGAGAACTCTCCAAGCTGTTCTAAGTCCTTTTGACATGTTTCCATCAGTTTTTAGTTTTTGTTGTTGTGTGATTTGGTGGTGTGGGGGGTGTGCCTCACAACTTCCTTTATTTCTGGTACAAACAAATATTCCAGGCAACCTTTACTTTACCTGAATCTATTTTTTATCATTTTCCCAAAGATCCCCAATTCCTTTGATCTAATCAGAACTTTTTTCCTAAGTTTATCACTTTAAAACTGAAATAGGTATTCCATTACCACTTACCAATATGTTTTTCAATTTTTCTTATTTTACTATATTTTTCTAAAAATTTTGAGTCAGTATTATCAGGTATATGATTCTGTGATTATTTTACTCTGAGTTTTAATTTCAATTATTTTTTTCATTTTTTAATATATTTTAATTGGAGGTTAATTACTTTACAATATTGTGGTGGTTTTTGCCATATATTCACATGAATCAGCCATGGGTGTACATGTGTTCCCCATCCTGACCCTCCCTCCCACCTCCCTCCCCATCGAATCCTTCAGGGTTATCCCAGTGCACCAGCCCTGAGCACCCTGTCTCATGCATCGAACCTGGACTGGAGATCTAGTTCACATATGACAATATACATGTTTCAATACTATTCTCTCAAATCATCCCACCCTCACCTTCTCCCAGAGAGTCCAAAAGTCTGTTCTTTACCTGTGTGTCTCTTTTGCTGTCTCTCATATAGGGTCATCATTACTATCTTTCTAAATTCCATACATATGCATTAATATACTGTATTGGTGATTTTCTTTCTGACTTACTTCACTCTGTATAATAGGCTCCAGTTTCATCCACCTCATTAGAACTGATTCAAATGCATTCTTTTTAATAGCTGAGTAATATTCCATTGTGTATATGTACCACAGCTTTCTTATCCATTCATCTGCCACTGGACATCTAGGTTGCTTTCATGTCCTGGCTATTGTAAACAGTGCTTCAGTGAACATTGGGGTACACATGTCTCTTTCAATTCTGGTTTCCTCAGTGTGTATGCCCAGCAGTGGGATTGCTGGGTCGTTTGGCAGTTCTGTTTCCAGTTTTTTAAGGAATCTCCACACTGTTCTCCATAGTGGCTCTACTAGTTTGCATTCCCACCAACAGGGTAAGAAGGTTCCTTTTTCTCCACACCCTCTACAGCATTTATTGTTTGTAGACTTTTTGATAGCAGCCATTCTGACCGGCGTTAGATGGTATCTCATTGTGGTTTTGATTTGCATTTCTCTGCTAATGAGTGATGTTGAGCATCTTTTCATGTGTTTGTTAGCCATTTGTATGTCTTCTTTGGAGAACTGTCTGTTTAGTTCTTTGGCCTATTTTTTGATTGGGTTGCTTATTTTTCTGGAACTGAGCTGCAGGAGCTGCTTGTATATTTTTGAGACTAGTTCTTTGTCAGTTGCTTCGTTTGCTATTATTTTCTCCCATTCTGAAGGCCGTCTTTTCACCTTGCTTATAGTTTCCTTCGTTGTGCAAAAACTTTTAAGTTTAATTGGGTCCCATTTGTTTATTTTTTGCTTTTATTTCCATTACTCTGGGAGGTGGGTCATAGAGGATTCTGCTATGATTTACATCAGAGAGTGTTTTGCCTATGTTTTCCTCTAGAAGTTTTATAGTTTCTGGTGTCACTTTTAGACCTTTAATCCATTTTGAGTTTGTTTTCATGTATGGTGTTAGAAAGTATTCTAGTTTCATTCTTTTACAAGTGGTTGACCAGGTTTCCCAGCATCATTTGTTAAAAAGACTGTGTTTTCTCCATTGTATATTCTTGCCTCCTTTGTCAAAGATAAGGTGTCCATAGGTGTGTGGATTTATCTCTGGGCTTTCCATTTTGTTCCATTGATCTATGTTTTTGTCTTTGTGCCAGTACCATACTGTCTTGATGACTGTTGTTTTGTAGTATAGCCTGAAGTCAGGTAGGTTGATTCCTCCAGTTCCATTCTTCTTTTTCAAGATTGCTTTGGCTATTTGAGGTTTTTTGTATTTCCATACAAATTGTGAAATTAGTTGTTCTAGTTCTCTGAAAAATACTGTTGGTAGCTTGATAGGGATTGCATTGAATCTATAGATTGCTTTGGGTAGTATACTCATTTTCACTATAATGATCCTTCCAATCCATGAACATGGTATGTTCCTCCATCTATTTGTGTCATCTTTGATTTCTTTCATCAATGTTTTATAGTTTTCTATATATAGGTCTTTTGTTTCTTTAGGTAGATTTATGCCTAAGTATTTTTTTCTTTTCGTTGCAATGGTGAATGGAATTGTTTCCTTAATATCTCTTTCTGTTTTCTCATTGTTAGTGTATAGGAATGAAAGGGATTTCTGTGTGTTAATTTTATATCCTGCAACTTTACTATATTCATTGATTAGCTCTAGTAATTTTCTGGTGGAATCTTTAGGGTTTTCTATGTAGAGGATCATGTCCTCTGCAAACAGTGAGAGTTTTACTCTAAATCCAATCTGGATTCCTTTTATTTCTTTTTCTGCTCTGATTGCTGTGGCCAAAACTTCCAAAACTATGTTGAATAGTAGTGGTGAGAGTGGGCATCCTTGTCTTGTTCCTGACTTTAGGGGAAATGCTTTCAATTTTTCACAATTGAGGATAATGTTTGCTGTGGGTTTATCATATATGGCTTTCATTATATTGAGGTATGTTCCTTCTATGCTTGCTTTCTGGAGGGTTTTTATCATAAATGGTTTATCCTGTTTGGGACTCTCTAGGTTTCTTGGACTTGGGTGACTATTTCCTTCCCCATTTTAGGGAAGTTTTCAACTATTATCTCCTCAAGTATTTTCTCATGTCCTTTCTTTTTGTATTCTTCTTCTGGGACTCCTATGATTCGAATGTTGGGGCATTTGACATTGTCCCAGAGGTCTCTGAGGTTGTCTTCATTTCTTTTAATTCTTTTTTCTTTTTTCCTCTCTGCTTCATTTATTTCCACCATTCTATCTTCCACCTCCCTTATCCTATCTTCTGCCTCAGTTGTTCTACTGTTGCTTCCCTCCAGAGTGTTTTGATCTCAGTTATTGTATTATTCATTATTGACTGTCTCATTTTAATTTCTCCTAGGTCCTTGCTAAACATTTCTTGCATCTTCTCAATCCTTGTCTCCAGACAATTTATCTGTAACTCCATTTTGTTTTCAAGATTTTGGATCATTTTTACTATCATTTTTCTGAATTCTTTTTCAGTTAGACTCCCTATCTCCTCCTCTTTGGTTTGGTTTGGTGGGCTTTTATCATGTTCCTTTACCTGCTGAATATTTCTCTGCCTTTTCATTTTGTTTAGGTTGCTGTGTTTGGGGTGGGCTTTCCGTATGCTGGAAGTTTGTGGTTCCTCTTTATTGTGGAGGTTCCTCCCTGTGGGTGGGGTTGGACGAGTGGCTTGTCAAGGTTTCCTGGTTAGGGAAACTTGCATTGGTGTTCTGGTGGGTGGAGCTGGATCTCTTATCTCCTAAGCAATGCAATCAGCGCCTCCCTGTTCAGCCCCCGCTTGCTTGTTGTGGACCCGAGCGTCTGGGCTACTTCTCCACTGGGAGTTGCAGTTAGGCACATAAGCTGTGGGTTTTATTTGTTTATTTTTTCCTCCCGGTTATGTTGCCCTCTGAGATTCCAAAACTCCCCACAGACCTGCCAGTGAGAGGGTTTCCTGGTGTTTAGAAACTTCTCCTCTTTTATGACTCCTTCCCCAGGATGGGTCTCCATCCCTAACTCTTTTGTCTCTCTTTTTATCTTTTATATTTTGTCCTACTTCCTTTCAAAGACAATGGGACTGCCTTTCTGGGTGCCTGGTGTCCTCCGCCAGTGTTCAGAAGTTGTTTTGTGGTATTTGCTCAGCATTCAAATGATCTTTCATTGGACTCCCCTCTAATTTCAATTATTTAAAACTAAGGAATTTTTTTATAATTTAGTGTGTCCTGCCTAGAATTTTTCCTATTTTTATAAAATCTACTCCTGATAAATCTTCTGATATATTTTGTCTCATCTTTCTATTTAACTCACAATTTTTTTCAGGTGAAACACTTAGTGATGACATGTATTTGGATTTTGTGGTTTAATCTAATCTGATAACCTGTATCTTTTAATAGGTGAACGTAACGCAACTCAATTTATTCATAAAACATATATATATATATATATGTATACACACACACGCACACACACTTATTTCTATCCCAAAAAGGCAGTGGCAGATCTAGTTCTATTTTCATAAGCATATGTGCATTTATTACTTCAATATATCATGATTTTCAGTCCTTGGTCCCAAATGTTTACACCATAAATTTTCTTTTCTGTGAGTTTGATTTTTCCATTTCTCTTATTACTATGTATCATTAATTATTTTTATTTTGTGTTTTCATTCACTATCATATATCATAGGCATTTATGTTCAGTATAAAGTGTGTCATGTGTACAGTTTTTCCTCAAAATGCTGCCAATAGGGCTTCATGGTCTTTCTGAGTTTGCTATTGCAGAGAAAACTCTGAAATTAGCACAACTTTGTTTCTTGGTTAAAAGACTGCTTTATTAAATGTACTTGTTTTTCTACTTAAAGTTTGGAAAAACTTTTTTTTTTCCAGTTTTTGAAACAGAGAAAACAAAGCTAGGGTATATTTAGTCACAAATCTATTTATTCTTTTTACAAATGTCATGATCTTTCTCTTCTTCTCTAATACAGATAATTGTTCTATTTGGGTTTATATTTTCATTTTCACTGTATTTTTCTGATCATGCTTATCAGATCACATATTGAATTTATGTTCTCTATTATTCCTTCTTTATACTAATAGTTTTATGTTTTATATTTTTCTTCTGCTTTTTAGAAGTTCTTGTTTTTCACCAATTTTGCTCTAAAAAAATTTAACACATTTGCATATTGCACTTGATTACTTATAAAGTTGATTTTAATTATGTTATTTTGCTTTTGGGGGCTTATGACTTCAACTTATCAATTTCTCTTTTGATTAAATATACTATAGTATTTTAATTTCCTATGTTCATGTATTATGATTCTTCTGTCTGAAAATAGCATGTCTTTGCAGGGTAATGAAAATTCCAAACAATTTATCTTTCTGTAGACATATCCCATCCAAGAATATGGGATTTCTTTGTTCCAGCTGCTTGTCCTTCACATACCCCATGTTGTTGTTTCATGTATCCTTGAGTGAAAAAAAGTCTATATGAAATTGCTCTCTTCTGTAAAGTGTCTCTGTGCTCTGAGGGCCTAATCTTTGTTCTGAACAATTACACAATTCTGTTATAATATACACAGATATAGGGTAGGTTGAGATGCTTGTTTGAATAGTCCTGTTCCAAATTTATAATAGATGCTTATAAACTGTGATTATTCATTCTCCTTTCTATTTTTAACATGTTCTGAGAAGAGTACTTTAAAAACTATTTTTCCTATTTGAATTCTTAGCTTATTCCTTATTTTATTTTTATCCCTGCATATAGTAAATTATTCAGATTATGTCTTTCAAAACACACAAAAATGCTGATAGCCCATGCTCCTCATTTTATATCCTTTGGTCATTAAAGTTATTGCAAGATGTTAGCATTTAAATTATTGTAAGATGTTAGAATTTGATCATTTAGTGATTTGGCAGACAATGATGGATTTTTCTTTTTTGGTTCATGTTTTCCAATGTCTTGAAAAACAATTTAGCTGTTAATTGGGAAAGACTTGTTTGAAATTGGCTATACAGTTCCATTTCCATTCAGGAGTACAGAGATCCATTTTAAGTTTGCCTTTGAAATATAGCACTAAAGCCTTGTGTGCCAAGTCACAAAGTTAAATGTCCATGGAAAGGTCAGCTCAGTCATCCCTCAGCCTGAGCTATTCCAAGGGCCATTAAAATAGATTTTTCTCATTCAGAGCATCGGATTCTGCTCTTACCCTTAAAAATAATTATTTCCAAAATCTTATAACTGTTATATGAGAGACTGTCTCTCTGATTTATAAACTAATTAGAGCCCTTTCACTCTTGTGTCTAGGAAGAAGAGATCTGCTCCTCATCTATTTTTAAGGACAATTTCGTATGCTCAAGCCTCTTAGTAAACCCAGAAATCATCTGTTCTTCCTCTAGGTTGAAGGAGCACAGTTGCATTTGCTTTATCTCATAGGGGCCATTGCCCAAACTTTTCATCAAATCTGATTGTTTTCATCTGAAATAACTCTATTTCATACTTCACTGCAATGACCCAAATGATGTCCAGAATGTTTTTAATACAGTTAGAACTCTATATGTATTCCTAACAGAAGTCCCTCTAGTCTCTTCTTATCACTAGAGTTTGTTGCACAAGGGATGAATCAAATAGCTACGATGATTCCGATTTCTCAAAAACAGATAGCTGCATATTGCTGTTGACTGAATATGTTGTGTTTTCATTTCTTGACATAAATTTAGGATTGCTAACTTGTCATCAACAACACTTATTTAAAATTAACAAGGAAATGATATTTGTATTTTTCAGTTTGCATCACTCACACCAATTAAAATATATTTAACATCATATTGCTTGGTATATTTTAAATTCAAAACAAATAATAGTTTTGCAAAAATGTTTTATATTGTGATATATACTGGGGAGATCAATGTACTTATAAACCATTAGAATTGGAATCATTTAGATTATTTCAATACCATGTTTTAACTTGTTATTTTGAACCATTTTGAGATTTTGTTCAGCTTTATAATTGACATATAAAATTGCAAAGTATTTAAAGTGTACATTGTGATGATTTGACATACATTGTGAGAAGATTCTTCCCATCTAGTTAATTAAAAAAATCTATCACTCCACATATTTATTTTTTATGTGTGTATGAGAACAGTTATTTTCTACCCTCTTAGCAAATTTCAATTATATAATAGTATTGTCAGTTATAGTCACTGTCTATAGAATATATCCCCAAACTTTATTCATTATATAGCTGAAAAATTGTACCCTTTTACCAATCTCCTCCTAATTGTCCACCCCACCCAAATTACTGGCAACCACTTATCTACTCTGTTTCTATGAGTTTGACTTTTTAGATTCCACGTATAAGTGATACCATGCAGTGTTAGCCTTTGTCTGACTTTTTTCACTTAGCATGATGCCCTCAAGGCTCATTCATATTGTCACAAATGGCAATATTTCCTTTTTTCTGTTGTCTGAACAGTATTCCATTTTATGTATATACTATGTTTTCTTTATTAATTCATGTGTGGATGTACATTTGGGTTTTTTTCACCGTTTCACTATTGTGAATATTGCTGCAATGAACAGATATTCGTTCACTATCTTGCTTTACTCCCTTTGGATATATACCCAGAAGTGGAATTGCTAGATGGTATGGCAGTTCTATTTTAAATTTTCTGAGGAAGCTCCATACTTGCTGGTGGCTCAGATGGTAAAGAATCTGCCTGCATTGCAGGAGACCTGGGTTTTATCCCTGGGTTAGGAAGATCCCCTGGAGAAGGGAATGGCAACCCATCCAGTATTCTTGCCTAGAGAATCCCACGGACAGAGGAGCCTGGCAAGCTAAAGTCCATAGTGTTGAAGAGTCAGACATGGCTGAGCGACTCACACTTTCACTTTCATAATTCTACAGGGGCTGCACCAAGTTACATTCCCACCACCTTTTCACAATGATTTCCTTTTGTCCACATCTTTTCTGTTATTATTTGGTAACAGCCACTCTAACAGGTATGAGGTGATATCTCATTGTAGTTTTGATTTGAATTTCCCTGTTGAATAGTGATGTTATATACCTTTTTATACACCCTCTCTACTAAATGCTTTGTATAATTTAATAGGTTTCATTTATCCCCATTTACAGGTGAAAACTCTGAGGCCTTCAGGAGGTGAAATAACTTACTGCAGGTCACAGACTTAATATAAATCAGCTAAGATTTGAACTAACTCAATTTGGTCTCAGAATATTCACTTTTAGCAACCATCTTCTACCAAAATGTTATTCAAATGATAATTATGTCTCATGATATTGTAGGATATTAAGCTTTGAGTTAAGGCAAACTGTCTCCAGTATGACACGTACATTCAAAAATCAACTACCTTTACATCTATTCTCCTTGCAAGAGTTAGTATTTTTAAATTTTTCTTTAAAAATATTGACATTCTCATTTATTTATGGATCCAATTTTATAAAACTGCAGGTTGTTGGGCAAACTCATCAAAACAATATTTATTGACTGGAAGATAATGAAATTTTTCAGTACTGTTGATAATTGTTATAGATTATTATTTTTTATTTATTATGACAAGCACTAAACACTGAAAGTATGGATGGCAACCACATTTGTTACACAAATATTGCAATTGTAACAACAAAGAGTAAATAGGGGAAACTGTAAGTGAAGAGATTTTATTGATGCTAAATTGACTTCTAGATGAAAAGGAAGCTATTTTGAGGGTAAAACTTTTTTAATACCAGATAATTTCGCTTAAATTAGACCTAGTATAAGGCAATAAAATGTACTGAATTAATCAAATTCAAGGTCATGAATCTTTTATATGAAATTACTTTTAAGCTAAAGTTGAAACTTTAAAGCAATATTTCTTTGCCATTCTTAATACCAATAGATTCTTTATTTCTCATAAATACTGTGAAGCCATTTCTTCAAAATCTGATTTTTTTTTATTTGCTTTATTGAAGAACTCTAAAATACAGATGGTTAAACTTTTCATTGATTCTAATGAGGTTCAGATTTGTATATTATAAATTTCATGGGCAATAAATACTTTTAACTGCAATACACTGTAAGTGTAACCACTTACTCCCTATCAATATTCACTTTAGTCTTGTTAGATTAACTTAACTTAGTTACCAAATTTATTTAGATATCAGGTTTGTTGCTGATTTATTTTCTTGTGATACTGCTCTGAAAATGAAATGATACTTTGCTAGGAATGAGAAGTATGTTTCCTTTTATTCCAAGGTGATTGGGAAGATGAAAATATGGATAATATTATTAGATTTACAAAGATTTATGAACACTTTTTATAGCCACTATTATGTAGAAATAGTCCTCCTTTCCTTCCCATAAAGCAAGTCTATTTGTTTTTGTTTTTAATCTAACAAAAGAAATCACCATAATTTCAAAAAGAAAGCTATGGAGGTTTTTCTTTTAGTCCATTTAGTCATCTGTATATTGAAGTTCTGGGCTAAATGAAACTCTGAAGACTCTGAGCCTTATGCTGAAATTGGTTTGAGACTAGTATGCTATAGACAGTATATAAGAGGACTCATTGTCACTTCCCATGAGTAGGTTTATTCAGGAATTCTTAACTGAATACACTGATTCCTGGCATAACATGAAATGTCAACATATTTCAACATGACAACAGGACCTCCTACCTTTGTTTTCCTCCACCGATATTACCCAATAATTTTCCTTCCATTCACAACCTGTTTCCTCTTTAAATATGTAGATTTCTGCCCTTTCTCATCAAATTGTTTGCTCTACTCCATTATAAATTCCCTCTACATTTCTATAAGTAAATATAGTCCAGTAAGGACACTTTGTTGAAGAAAAAGTTTCTGGGTGGGAGTAAGTGCTTTAGATTATTGATCATTATGCTATGCTACTTTAATCCCTGTCCAGCTGTGATAAATGATCCATTGGCTCATTATACATGTTTATTTTCTACGACATAGTCGATTACCCTTTTAAATACAGCATAAAGGTATCATACTCACATATAATAGCAAAACAAGAAGCCAGTAAATTCCCACTTTTTCTTAAGCTTGTTTAAATTTGCTTTTTGTCATTACAATAGAAAAAAAGTCATGAAAAAATATGTCATCTATGCAGTCAACAGACCTTAAGTTGTCAAAAAAAATAATAAGGAATACCAAGCAGTGAACATTTATTCAATTTCAAGTTTGAGGATAAATTATAAATAGCAAATCTCCTGGATGAATTATTGTCCATTGTATCTTTTTAAGTCACTACTGATTTGTCTACTGACACAGGGGCTTTAGGGAACTTGATAGAAAATGTAAGGATATTAGTATATCTGCTGTTTGTTGCCTCCTTTAGTAATAGCATACTAGAGAAAGCTAGACTTTTCTTTGAACTGTTCATGTAAAAGATGAGAAAAAAATACACTTTTTTTAAGAAATATTATCTACTTAGAATCAGCAATCCAAATGTTTGAGAATCAGATAATTATGTATTTCATGCAATTTGAAAACTTTCCAAATTAATTGTCCTTTAATATCTGTCCTCAAGTTATCATTGGAAGATGAAAGGATAGGGAACTGTAGACAGCAATGGGAATAAAGTACTAGGACCCAGCTAAAGCCAGAGAAGAGAGTAAATCCAGATGCCCTAGGCTCTGTCTCAATGCTGTTCTTCATGTGCTTACAAAGGTAATAGTTATATCTCTGTAATGTAGTATAGGATTATAATAACATTAGCTGGGCCTCATGACTATAGATTATCATTTCTGAGGTAAATGCCAGATAGAAGTGATTTAACCGAGGGCTGAGGGATAAGCAGAACTGTCAGAAATACAGCTGAAGCAGAAAGCCTTAAGGTGGGGTCTAGATTCAGAGATCATAACTAAGCTACCTCATTACATTTATCTACTAGGTGTTAGATTCAAGATAATTCATATTTCCCCATATCCATGTTTTAAGAACTATGTCCAGAAAAATTCCAAACAAAGACCTGGGTAAGTGGGGAAGAAAAAGAAAGGAAAACATTGATATAATGTCCAGGTTCTTGCAACCATATCAGATTAAAATGTAGTAGGCTGAAGCAGCACATTCCCCAAAAGAGAGTCTTCTCTGTGGCCAGTGAAGATGAGGGATAAAGGGCATAATCCCTGAAGACAGAACTTGAGTCAGACAAAGAGGCTAACTGGACACATGCACGTTGGCTGAACTAGACTTGACCTAAGGAAATGTTTATCACCCAGAGATCCTATACTCAAAACAAGATACAGGGAGTAAGCTATGTCCTTTTAAAGAAGAGGTAAATCTTAGCTGTATGGCAAAAATACACCATTAGGGAAAGTAATATTTAAACAATATACATAGAAGAAAAGCCTAATTCTAGGCAATTTTCTGTTATTTCATTCTTCTTAAATTACCCCACAACACTTACTCCTTCTTCTAGTTAAATAGCATGTTTCTTCTTATCAAGGATTTTTTCCTTTTCCATCAAATGAGATTGTCAGTCACACAAACTCAGTTCTCCACTACAAAGGGTAGGCTGATAAGTGGTTGACATGATGAAATCAGGATCAGTTAAAAATCTGAGATGCACCAAGCATCATGTGACATGTTAAAGCTAAGGACCATCTTTGCTACCACATGGAGAGAGGAAGAGCTCTGATTACAGCTATGAATCATTTCCAGTTTTTTTTTTTTTTCCTCCTGAGCACCATTTCAGGAAATGGTGGAGACATAGTAGATGCATATGTCTCCAAGTATTGTTTCCAAGTATTGTTTGGAAAATCACTCTTCTTCATACATAGTCACATAATTTGGATGGGATTAACTCCTAATCCAACTTCAAAGGTTACCCTAATTAACTTAATTCAGCCAGTATAGCTCATCCCTTGGCCCCAGGTATTGGTTTAGATACTGACAACTAATCCAGTCAGTGCTAAATCCTTCCAGGAAGAAACAATGCTCTCACAGACAATCTTGCTCTCTCTTCAAGCTTACATTGTATTCCATTGTATGTATACAACACCTTTTTTTTTTTAATATTCCAATCTTACTGAAATATAATTGACATACAGTGCTGCAGTGACAGCTGCACGGTGCTCGAGTGGCAGGGGTACGATGCTGGAGCAGTGGCTGTGCAGCACTGGAGAGACTTTGAGGAGATACCCCATGTCCAAGGGCAAAGGAGAAGCTCCAGCAAGACAGTAGGACGGGTGAAATCACATTTAGAATCAAATCCCATACACACCAGAGATGCTCAGAGGGCTCAAACAAACCTTGTTTGTGCACACCAAGACCCAGAGATCCCACCGAGACTGAGACAGAACTGTGTTTGAGTGTCTCCTACAGAGGAGGTGAGCAGTGGACTGCTGCAGGGGCAGGCACTCTGGGTGCAGCAGACCTTGGTATGGCATAAGCCCTCTTGGAGGAGGTCACTATTAACCACACCATACGGCTGCCAGAACTTACACAGGACTGGGGTAACAGACTTGTGGAGGGCACAAACAGAACCTTGTGCACAGCAGAACCCAGGAGAAAGGAGCAGTGACCCCACAATAGATTGACCCAGACTTGCCCCTGAGTGTCCAGGAGTCTCCAGCAGAGGTGTGGATCAGAGGTGGCCTGCTGGGGGTTGGAGGCACTGAGTATAGCAATGCATGCATGGAACCTTTTGAAGAAGGTTGCTATTATCATCATTACCTCCACAATAGTCAAGCCTCAGGTCAAACAACAGGAAGGGAACACAGCCCCACCAATCAACATAAAATTGGATAAAAGACTTACTGACGGCCCCACCCATCAGAAAAGACCCAGATTCCCCCTCGGTCAGTCTCTCTCATCAGGAAGCGTCCATAAGCCTCTTATCTTTATCCATTAGAGGGCAGACAGAATGAAAACCACAATCACAGAAAACTAACCAATCTGATCACATGGACCACAGCCTTGTATAACTCAATGAAACTATGAGCCATGCTGTGTAGGGCCTCCCAGACAGATCAGTCATGTTGGAGAGCTCTGACAAAACGTTGTCCACTGGAGAAGGCAATGGCAAACAGCTTTAATATTCTTGCCTTGAGAACACCATGAAAAGGCAAAGAGATAGGACACTGAATGATGAAATCCCCAGGTCAGTAGGTGCCCAAAATGCTACTGGAGATCAGTGGAAAATAACTCCACAAAGAATGAAGAGACAGCGAAAGCAAAAACAGCAAACAGTTGTGGAAGTGACTGGTCATGGAAGTAAAGTCTGATGCTGTAAAGAGCAATATTGCATAGGAACCTGGAATATTAGGTCCATGAATCAAGGCAAATTGGAAGTGGTCAAAGAGGAGATGGCAAGAGTGAACATTGACATGTTAGTAATCAGTGAACTACATGGACTGGAATGGGTGAATGTAACTCAGATGACCATTGCATCTACTACTGTGGGCAAAGAAGCCCTTAGAAGGAATGGAGTCGCCATCACAATCAACAAAAGAGTACGGAATGCAGTACTTGGATGCAATCTCAAAAACGACAGAATGATCTCTGTTCGTTTCCAAGACAAACCATTCAGTATCACAGTAATCCAAGTCTATGCCCCAAACAGTAATGCTGAAGAAGCTGAAGTTGAACGGTTCTATAAAGACCTACAAGACCTTCTAGAATGAACACCCCAAAAGATGTCCTTTTCATTATAGGGGACTGGAATGCAAAAGTAAGAAGTCAATATGTGGAGTAACAGGCAAATTTGACCTTGGAGTACAGAATGACAAGACAAAGGTTAATAGAATTTTCGAAAAGACAGCACTGGTCATAGCCCTCTTCCGACAACACAAGAGAAGACTCTACACATAGACATCACCAGATGGTCAATACCAAAAGCAGATGAAGTATATTCTTTGCATCCGTAGATGGAGAAGCTTTATATAGTCAGCAAAAACAATACCAGGAGCTGACTGTGGCTCAGATCATGAAATCCTTATTGCCAAATTCAGACTTAAATTGAAGAAAGTAGGGAACACCACTCTACCATTCAAATATGACCTGAATCAAATCCCTTAGGATTATACAGTGGAAGCGACAGATAGATTCAACGGATTAGATCTGACAGATAGAGTGCGGGAAGAACTATGGATGGAGGTTCTTGACACTGTACAGGAGGCAGTGATCAAGACCATCCCCAAGCAAAAGAAATACAAAAAAGCAAAATGGTTGTCTGAGGAGGCCTTACAAACAGCTGTGAAAAGAAGAGAAGCAAAAGGCAAAGGAGAAAAGGAAACATATACTCATTTGAATGAGAGCTCCAAATAGCAAGGAGAGATAAGAAGGCCTTCCTCAGTGATCAATGCAAAGAAATAGAGGAACAAATTAGAATGGGAAAGACTAGAGATCTCTTCAAGAAAATTAGAGTTACCAGGGGAACATTTCATGCAAAGATGGGCACAAAAAAAGGACAGAAATGATATGGACCTAACAGATGCTGAAGATATTAAGAAAAGGTGGCAAGAATACACAGAAGACCTATACAAAAAAGATCTTTATGACCCAGATAACCAAGATGGTGAGATCACTCACCTAGAGCCAGACATCCTGGAATGCGAAGTCAAGAGGGCCTTAGGAAACATCACTTCGAACAAGGCAAGTTGAGGCGATGGAATTCCAGTTGAGCTGTTTCAAATCCTAAAAGATGAGGCTGTGAAAGTGCTGCACTCAATTTGCCAAGAAATTTGGAAAACTCAGTAGTGGCCACAGGACTGGAAAATGTCACTTTTCATTCCAATCCCAATGAAAGGCAATGCCAAAGAATGCTCAGACTGCCACACAACTGCACTCACCCCACACACTAGCAGAGTAATGTTCAAAATTCTCCAACCAGGCTTCAACAGTATGTGAACCGTGAAATTCCAGATGTTCAAGAGGGATTTAGAAAAGGCAGAAGGACAAGAGATCAAATTGCCAACATCTGTTGGATCATTGAAAAAGCAAGAGGGTTCCAGAAAAACGTCTACTTCTGCTTTATTGACTATGCCAAAGCCTTTGACTGTGTGGATCACCATAAACTGTGGGAAATTTTTTAAGAGATGGGAATACCAGAGATCAATGATCTGCCTCCTGAGAAATCTGTATGCAGGTCAGGAAGCAACAGTTAAAACTGGACTGTCAGGAGCCGCGATTGGCATTACTGACAAAATGGAGGCACGGCCCCAACCCCCTCTCCTCATCCCGCAGGCACGGTCCCGGGATGAAGGAGTTAGGTCTTGTGATTCTGACTTGTCCTTTCCTTCCTCCGGTTGAGTTGGCTGGAAAGAATGCTATAATCCATAACGTTAACTATTGACATTTGTTCAAGGATCTTTACAAAGAATGCTCCAGGATGAGCACATAGGCTGCAGCCTGAGATCATGGGAAACATTGTTATCTGAAACCTGCCTGTAAGGGGAATGTTTATGGCAGAAGAAGTTTGCTGAGTTTAGGGGTTAGGAATAATTAAGAATAGTTAGAAGCTAAAAGTTTAAGGTATGTTGTAATGTTGGCATATTTTACTATAGCTTATGGACACTAGGTATTTTAGAGATACTAATAGCTAAAAGCCTTTTTAGGAGATGATGAGCTTAAGTTACTAGGGGATAGCAGGATTTAAAGAGATAAGAAATAAACTGAGGAATGTATTATACAGCCCAGAGACAAACTTGAGTTACAATGTTATCACAAGGACACTTAAGAGGGAACTCTGAAGGACAGCAATGATTTATGGAGACAGTAAATATGGGTGAGGGGAAACTGAAGATGTCATACCTCTGACCTAATGCATTTGTAAAAGTATAAAAGAAAACCTGATGCTTAAAATAAACATGCAGCCCAGTGCTTTGAGCGAGAGACTGCATCATTTTCGTTCGCTGACCCCGTTCATCCCTTCAGGGCGATTCCCTGGCTGCCGGAGCTGGACTCCGGCACTGGACATGGAACAAGAGACCTGTTCCAAATCGGGAAAGGGTTACCCTGCTTATTTAACTTATATGCAGAGTGCATCATGCGAATTGCCAGGCTGAATGAAGCACAGCTGGAATCAAGATTTCTAGGAGAAATATCAATAATCTCAGATATGCAGATGACACCACCCTTATGGCAGAAAGTGAAGAAGAACTAAAGAGTCTCTTGATGAAAGTGAAAGAAGAGAGTGAAAAAGTTGGCTTAAAGCTCAACACTCAGAAAACTAAGATCACGGCATCTGGTCCCATCACTTCACAGCAGATAGATGGGGAAACAATGGAAACAGTGACAGACTTTATTGTATGGGGCTCCAAAATCACTGCAGATGGTGATTGCAGCCATGAAATTAAAAGACACTTGCTTCTTGGAAGGAAAGCTATGACCAACCTAGATGGCATATTAAAAAGCAGAGACATTACTTTGCCAGCAAAGGTCTGTCTAGTCAAAGCTGTGTTTTTACCAGTAGTCATGTATGGATGTGAGATTTGGATTATAAAGAAGCTGTGCGCCAAAGAATTGATGCTTTCGAACTGTGGTGTTGGAGAAGACTCTTGAGAATCCGTTGGATAGCAAGGAGATCCAACCAGTCTATTCTGAAGGAAATCAGTCCTCAATATTCATTGGAAGGATTGATGCTGAAGCTGAAACTACAGTACTTTGGCCAGGTGATGCAAGAACTGACTCATTTCAAAAGACCTTGATGCTTGGAAAGATTGAAGGTGGAGGAGAAGGAGATGGCAGAGGATGAGATCGTTGGATGGCATCACTGATCAATGGACATGAGTTTGAGTAAGTTCCGGGAGTTGGGGAGGCCTGGCGTGCTGCAGTCCATGGAGTCGCACTGAAGTGAACTCAATGGAGGATTAGAAAGTCGAGAATCATTGAATTGAATTAAATTAGAATAGAACACAAATGATGAGCTATCTTTCTTCTGCTTATTTTGCTAGTCAAAGGAAGAACACGGGGGAGGCGCTTAACCATTAAAAGATAGATTTTCTTCCTTCCCTTAGCTTCTAGAAATTTCACCTCCCATTGTTTCAGGCAACCTGCTTATCCTGCTATGCTTATAACTCTTGGTATAGCTTTTTTTCAAGGTAATTGCTTACATTTACTGCCTGTGATAAACAGATGTCTTTTACAATGTCACTTCTAAAAACTAAGATTTTATTCTGAAAGTTTTCTATAAATTAATTCTGCTAAATTTATGGGGATTAATAATATCTTTGATTTATCCTCAAATTAAATATCCCCATATGGCAGAGAAATGATTCACAACATTCATGACTTGCAATAATGATGTGATAGATGCTCCTGTGGATAATAACCGCAGAAATGTATGATAAAACTAAAAAGATCAAACATTACCGTTATTTGTAACTTAATATTTGTCCTTTGGGAAGCCATCATCTGTTTTGGAAAAAGAATAGGCAGCTCTAGGGACCATCTGTTCATTTTCCACTGTTACTATGTTGATTTGCTGACATATAAAAGATCTGGGGGAAAACTCACAAATTTGGATTTATTCACTAGGAAAAAATACAGACGTTTCTTTTTCATGAGCTGTATTTATCCTTTTGGTAAAATTATTTTCTTTTGCCTTTCAACCTCCCCATGCCTTTACATCCTTGGTGTTATTTTAATCATTTTCTTGCCATAATTCTAAAATGACTTATCTTATTGCTCTGTTCTTATTCCTTCGTGAAAAACAAACCCTTGGACCAGTTCAATTATCTCTCTTTGTCATTACATAATGGATACTGGACCATGTTAATGAAAACTCATACCAATGCAAAATTTGATACTATTGTAAATTCTGCAAGCTCACTATGCCCTAATGACTATTCTGCATTTCTTTTGCTCAGTTACTCCTCTCTAGTTATCTACATATCTTATTAATAGCTTCATATATCTATCCCCCAAATTTAATCTTTTCCGCAGGATCAGCAGAAAATTATGTCACTTCCAATTTCATTCAGAAAATAGAAATATTCGAAGGGCGCTTTACTTTCCTCCATGGAAAACAAAGACAACATCAATTCTCCTTTTTCTCAAACAATAATGGACCAGATGTCCATGTTTTCTATAGTGATAATCCTTGTAGATGTTATTATTATCCCAAGACTTCTACCCACTTAGATAGTTTGTTCTTTTTAAAATTTCCCTTAATTTCTGTATATTTTACTGATCCCTGACAAATGGTCAATAATTGACCTATTTTTCAATGATTTTCCTCTTAACGTTTGAATATACTTACTTCTTATTTAATTTAAAAGCAAACTCACTTCACTTGATTTCAGATCTCTTTCCCAATGCCTTGTTAGCACTATCATCACCTCTATAGCCATTAAACAAGTCATTGCTTGCTATACTCACTTCATATCCCATTCAACTTAAACTGACTTTGGTTTCTAATACTCCACTGGCAATGTTCTCACAACTCCCACATTGCCTGATTCAATAGATATTTCAATACATATTATGATGATTGTGATGTTTTACTTTATGTGTTAACTGATATTTCCTATTTTTTTTTAATCTGCCATACCCATGATTGTATTACAGAGCATTGCAAAGTGTTTATTAATTAAAAAATAAAATACGAACAGTAAATATAGCTTCAGGGTAAATATTATAGAGAGAAAATATATTATAAATTATATCATACAGTGCTAAAATATTTATTGATGAAAGTTAGAGAAGAGAGTGAAAAAGTTGGCTTAAACCTCAACATTCAGAAAACTAAGATCATGGCATCTGGTCTCATCACTTCATGGCAAATGGATGGGGAAACAGTGGAAACAGTGGCTGACTTTATTTTGGGGGGCTCCAAAATCACTGCAGATGGTGATTGCAGCCGTGAAATTAAAAGACACTTACTCCATGGAAGGAAACTTATGACCAACATAGATAGCATATTAAAAAGCAGAGACATTACTTTGTCAACAAAGGTCTGTCTAGTCAAGGCTATGGTTTTTCCAGTGGTCATGTATGGATGTGCGAGTTGGACTGTGAAGAAAGCTGAGCACCGAAGAATTGATGCTTTTGAACTGTGGTGTTGGAGAAGACTCTTGAGAGTCCCTTGGACTGCAAGGAGATCCAACCAGTCCATCCTAAAGGAGATCAGTCCTGGTTGTTCATTGGAAAGACTGATGTTGAAACTGAAACTCCAATACTTTGGCCACCTCATGCAAAGAGTTGACTCATTGGAAAAGACCCTGATGCTGGGAAGGATTGGGGGCAGGAGGAGAAGGGGATGACAGAGGATGAGATGGTTGGATGGCATCACCGACTCGATGGACATGAGTTTGGATAGACTCCGGGAGTTGGTGATGGACAGGGAGGCCTGGTGTGCTGCGATTCATGGGGTTGCGGAGAGTCGGCCACGACTGAGCGAGTGAACTGAACTGAACTGAAAATATTTATTAATGAACACATAAATTATGCAAGGTAAATAAAACTTCACATACTGCAATACTAAACTTAGAATTTATCTTGTACAGAAGAATTTATATTTTCTACAACGTATTTAGACACACACACAAATAAGTAGCACAAGATGGATAAAATTCCAAATAGATGGTATTCAGGAAATGTGCACAAAAAATTAATATACAATAAATTTAATGTTAAATTAAATCTAATTAATGTTAATTAATGTTAAAAGGTAGGGGAAGTGATGGAATTCCAGTTGAGCTATATAAAATCCTAAAAGATGATGCTGTAAAAGTGCTGCACTCGATATGCCAGCAAATTTGGAAAACTCAGCAGTGGCCACAGGACTGGAAAATGTCAGTTTTCATTCTAAACCCAAAGAAAGGCAATGCCAAAGAATGTTCAAACTACTGCATAATTGCACTCATCTCACACACTAGTAAAGTAATGCTCAAAATTCTCCAAGCCAGGCTTCCAGCAATATGTGAACCATGAACTTCCAGATGTTCAAGCTGGTTTTAGAAAAGGCAGAGGAACCAGAGATCAAATTGCTAACATCCATTGGATCATTGAAAAAGCAAGAGATTTCCAGAAAAACATCTATTTCTGCTTTATTGACTATGCCAAAGCCTTTGACTGTGTGCACCACAATAAACTGTGGAAAATTCTGAGGGAGATGGGAATACCAGACCATCTGACCTCCCTTTTGAGAAACCTGTATGCAGGTCAGGAAGCAACAGTTAGAACTGGACATGGAACAACAGACTGGTTCCAAATAGGAAAAAGAATACGTCAAGGCTGTATATTGTCACCCTTCTTATTTAACTTATATGCAGACTACATCATGAGAAATGCTGGGCTGGAGAAAGTATAAGCTGGAGTCAAGATTGCCGGGAGAAATATCAATAAAGTCAGATATGCAGATGACACCACCCTTATGGCAGAAATTGAAGAAGAACTAAAGAGCCTCCTGATGAAAGTGAAAGATAAGAGTGAAAAAGTTGGCTTAAAACTCAACATTCAGAAAACTAAGATCATGGCATCTGATCCCATCACTTCATGGCAAATAGATGGGGAAACAGTGGCTGACTTTATTATTTTGGGCTCCAAAATCACCACAGATGGTGATTGCAGCCATTAAATTAAAAGACACTGACTCCTTGGAAGCAAAGTTATGACCAACCTAGACAGCATATTAAAAAGCGGAGACATTACTTTGTCAACAAAGGTCTGTCTAGTCAAGGCTATGGTTTTTGCAGTAGTCATGTATGGATGTGAGAGTTGGATTATAAAGAAAGCTGAGCGCAGAAGAATTGATGCTTTGGAACTGTGGTGTTGGAGAAGACTCTTGAGAGTCCCTTGGACTGCAAGGAGATCCAGCCAGTCCATCCTAAAGGAGATCAATCCTGGATGTTCATTGGAAGGACTGTTGTTGAAGCTGAAACTCTAATACTTTGGCCACCTCATGCAAAGAACTGACTCATTTGAAAAGATCCTGATGCTGGGAAAGATTGAGGGCAGGAGGAGAAGGGGATGACAGAGGATGAGATGGTTGGACGGCATCACCGATTCAATGGACATGGATTTGGGTGAACTCCGGCAGTTGGTGATGGACAGGGAGGCCTGGCATGCTGCGGTTCATGGGGTTGTAAAGAGTCGGACACAAGTGAGTGACTGAACTGAACTGAACTGAATGTTAAAAGACTCTGTATTCTTCCATAATTCATTTTTAGAGGTATAATTTACCTACAGTAATATGAAGAGCTTTATTTGCTTTGTAAAATTAACACATCCATGTAAGTGACACCACACTTAAGATACAGGATATTTCTCTCACCTCAGAAAGCTTGTTCATGCCCCATTAAAACCAATCACCCTGTAGCAAAGGTAATCACTGTTCTGATTTTTATCACTACAGACTATTTTTGCCTGATCTTTAACTTTCTAAAATGATATCATATGTCATGCGTGAGTTTTGCATCTAATTTCATTTTCACTTTTGTTTTTAGTTCCATCCATGTTATTGTGGTATCAGTACATTGCTTCTACTTATTCCATTACTTCATCTATGAGCATTTTCAGCATTATTACTAGCTTTTGGTGATTACAAATAAAGCCACTATGAACATGATTGTAGTAATTTTTTGTGAAAATATCTTTTCTCTTGAATTAATACCTAAGTGTAAATGGTGTGTCATACCCAATGTATAAATAAATTATAGATATACATACACACAGATATATAATCTGCTATAAATTTTTCCAAAGAGTTTGTTGTTTCATGATTTATGAAAGCTCCAAGTGCTTTAATCCCCACCAATATTTGACATGACATATTTTCAAATTTTAGTCATTCTAGTAGATGCAAAATGATTTCCTGTTCTAATTTTTACTTATAGTTCTTTGATGATTAGTGCCATTAGTACCTTTTATTATAAATACTAAAATGTTAATCTTATTTTGTTAATTCTTTTCAAGTATTTTACACATCTTTTTGGATTAATTGTTTTCTTAATATCAACTTCATTTGTTGAATTTTCCTCTATCTACTCTCACACACATTAAATACACATATATATTTTTCCTGGCTAGAAGTCTTTCCTGAGTTATATCAATCATAAATTTTTCTTTCAGTTTTATACATTGCATTTAAACATTTTTAAGCATGTCTACTGAATAAAATACTTTAAATTTTTATGAAATAAATTTTAATAATTTAAAAATTTTATGATGAATTCTTCAATCTTTAGTCCAAGAAATATTTTCCTATTTCCAAACCATGAAGATATTCTTTTTATTTTCTTATGGAAAATTTAGCCTTAAAGTTTAGGTTAATGCTCCTACTCAAATTAATCTTTGTGCATGGTATGAGAGGAGGAAGGAGTTTAATTTTCTGTTTGACATAGTTACACCAACTTGATTGGTTTAAAATACTTTGCTATTTTCATTGAACTGTGCTGGTGTTTTGAACAAAATACATTGGTTGTATAGGCAAGAGCTATATCTGGATTGTTTTCACTGTGTTCCATGATCCATTTGTTTATGCTGTGCTGACATCACACTCTTAATAACCTTACAGTAAAATTATAGTAAGTCTTGAAATCATGTAGTTTTAAACTCCTCCAACATTGTTCCTGTTTTTTAGCTATTTCAGATCCTTTAGGTTTCTACATAAATTTTAGATTCTCCTCATCAATTTTATTAAATATATTCTTAAGTATTTTATATGTCTGCTAATATAAATTATATTTTAAATTAATGTACTTTAATTTTAGATCAGTTTTAGCTTTTACAGAAAAAAATGAATAGAAATTTTAATTTTAAGACTCTACCAAAAATCTGTTAGAATGGACAAATAGATTCAGTAAATTTGCAGGACACAAAACCAACATTCAGAAATTAGATTCATTTCTATATACGAACAATGAAATATCTGAAATAAGCAATTAAGAAAATGATTCAGTTTATAATAGATCAAAAAGAATTTTTTAAAAAGATCTTAGAAATAAATTTAACAAAGGAACCTAAAGAGCTATATAGTGAAAACTATTGATTTTGATGAAAGATACTGAAGAAGACACAAATAAATGGAAAGATATCCTATGCTCATGGGTCAGAAAAAATAATGTTGTTAAAATATTCACTCTTCCCAAAACCCTATCTATATACAACCCATATCAAGCACGTTTTTTGCTTTTTTTAAAAAACAAATAGAAAAAAGTCCTAAAATTCTTATTGAACCAAAAAAGACCCTGAATAACCAAAGCAATCTTAAGAGAATACAAAGCTGGAAGCATCAGATGTCTTCATTTATAACTCCACTACAAAACTATAGTAACAAAAAGCATTAAAAATAGATACATAAAGCAGTGGAACAGAAATGAGAGCCTAGAAGCAAGCCCTATCATCCATGGTCAATTAATGCTTGACAAGGGAGCCGATTAATGCTTGACAAGGGAGCCAAGAATACTCAAAGTGAGGAAGGCTGGTGTCTTCAAGAAGTGTTGGGAAAACTGAATAATTACATGTCAAAAAAAGGAAATTGGATCCCTATCTTACACCACACAAAAAATTAACTCACAATGAATTAAAAACTTACCTTAAGACCTGAAACCATAAAACTTCTAAAAGAAAACAGAGAATAAGATCCTTGACCTTGGTCTTTGGCAGTAATTCTTTTGAATATGACACCAAAGGCACAAGCAGGAAAAGCAAAATTTAAATGTGACTAAATCAAACTTAAAAAACCTCTGCACAGCAAAAGAAATAAGCCACAAGATGAAAAAGCAACCTATGAAATGGTAGAAAGTATTTGCAAAACATAAACTTGATAAGGGTTAATACAAAAGGAACTTATACAACTTAGTAACTGATGAGTTGTTTTATGTTTTTATCATGAAAACTATTGCATTTCGTGAAATGATTTTTCTACATCTATTGAGATGATCTGGTAATTTTCTATTGTGTTCAGTTACTGTGGTTGATCACAATGGTGAGTTATATGCTATTATGCTGCTTAATTTCAAAATATGTAGAATTTTCCCTTGAATTTTACTGTTTTCACATTCCATTGTAATGAGAGAAAGTACTCTGTATGTTTCAATGCTTTAAAATTTATTTAAGTTTGTTTCATGATCAAGCATATGGTCTATCTTGGTGAATATATCATATTCCCTTTAAAAATGTGTATTGAGCTACTGTTGGTGTAGAGTTCTGCAAATACAAATAAAGTCTAATTGATTCTCTTTTTCCATTGTTCTATCTTTTTGATGGTGTTTTGTCTACGTTTTTGCTGATTCTGAAAGGTTGTGGCTGCACCACGAAAAGACAGCCGGGATTCTTGGCCTCCGGAGGAGAGGAATTCAATCTGGGGCCAGAGACGAGGCTTGATCGCTCAGAGCTTTTGTGTGATAGAGTTTATTAAAGTATAAAAGGGATAGAGAAAGCTTCTGACATAGACATCAGAAGGGGGCGGAAAGAGTACCCCCCTGCTAGTCTTCAGCTGGACGTTATATACTCTCTAATTAGTTATTACACTGAATCAAAAGAATGTCTGGAGGTTGTAAAGACCTCACCAGACCCACTCGAATAATTTACATTTTAGGATAACAGGATTAGCGTTTGACAATAGAAAGATTCTCCAGACCCACTCCCATAATATACATTCTAAAATATCAGGATTAGTCAGAAGGTTTTCAAGGAGAAACTGTCCTACAGCTGGATACATTGTTGTTGTATAATCCCTAGTATAGAGTTTAAACTGAGTTGTGTAATTGACTAAGGAATGCAGAGGGGGAAAAAAAAAAAAAAGGTTTTTCCTTTTCTCCTCCTTGAGAATTCCAGACCCCTCTCTCCCTGGGGACCCCTAGACTTCTTAACCTGCCTAGGAGATGACTCTCTCAATTCCTGATACTTAAGTGGTGAAGTTTCAGCTACACATTGTCATATAATACCTTCAAAATCAGTACTTTTTGCATTATTCAATTAGGTGCACATATTGAAACAGTCTCTCCTTGCCATGGAAGTACTTCTTTTTTGACGTCTTCTTCATCTGATATTAATATAACTATTCTCAGTTCAGTTCATTTGCTCAGGCATGTCTGACTCTTTGCGACCACACGGACTGCAGCATGCCAGGCTTCCCTCTCCATCACCAACTCCTGTAGCATTCTCAAACTCATGCCCATCGAGTTGGTGATGTCATTCAACCAACTCATCCTCTGTCGTCCCCTTCTCCTCCCACCTTCAATCTTTCCCAGAATCAGGGTCATTTCTAATGAGTCAGTTCTATGCATCACGAGGCCAAAATGTTGGAGTTTGAGCTTCAACATCAGTCCTTCCAATAAATATTCAGGACTGATTTCCTTTAGGATTCACTGTTTTGATCCCCTTGCAGTCCAAGAGACTCTCAAGAGCCTTCTCCAAAACCACAGTAAAAAGCATCAATTCTACATCTCTCAGCTTACTTTATAGTCCAACTCTCATATTCATACATGACTACTGGAAAAATCAAGGCTTTGACGAGATGGATCTTTGTGGACAAAGTAATCTCTCTGCTTTTCAATATGCTGTCTAGGTTGGTCATAACTTTTCTTCAAAGGAGCAAGCCTCTTTTAATTTCATGGCTTCAGTCACCATCTGCAATGATTTTGGAGCCCCCAAAAATAAAGTCTGACACTGTTTCCTCTGTTTCCCCATCTATGTCCCATGAAGTGATGGGACCAGATGCCATAATCTTAGTTTTCTGAATGTTGAGCTTTAAGCCAACTTTTTCACTCTCCTCTTTCACTTTCATCAAGAGGCTCTTTAGTTCTTGCTTTCTGCCATAAGGGTGCTGTTATCTCCATATCTGAGATTATTTATATTTCTCCCGACGTCTTGCTTCCAGGTTGTGCTTCATCCAAACCAGCATTTCTCATGATGTGCTCTGCATATAAGTTAAATAAGCAGGGTGACAATATTCAGCCTTGACGTGCTCCTTTCCCAGTGTGGGACCAGTCTGTTGTTCTATGTCCAGTTCTAACTGTTGCTTCCTGACCTGCATACAGATTTTTCAGGAGGCAGGTTAGGTGGTCTGGTATTCCCATCTCTTTTAGAATTTTCCACAGTGTGTTGTGATCCACACAGTCAAAGGATTCAGTTCAGTTCAGTTCAGTTGCTCAGTCGTGTCCAACTCTTTGTGATCCCATGAACTGCAGCACGCCAGGCCTCCCTGTGTCCATCACCTACTCCTGGAGTTCCCCCAAACGCATGTCCATTGAGTTGGTGATGTGGCTTAAGCACAGTAAATAAAACAGAAGTAGATGGTTTTTTGGAACTCTCTGCTTTTTCAATGATCCAACAGATGTTGGCAATTTGATCTCTGGTACCTCTGCCTTTTCTAAATCCGGCTTAAACATGTGGAATTTCACAGTTCACATACTGCTGAAGCCTGGCTTGGAGAATTTAGAGCATTACTTTATTAGCACGTGTTAAGTTCAGTTCAGTCGCTCAGTCGTGTCCAAATCTTTGCAACCCCATGACCGCAGCATGCCATTCTTCCTGTCCATCACCAACTCCCAGAGTCCACCCAAACCAATGTCCACTGAGTCGGTGATGCCATCCAACCATCTCATTTTCTGTAGTCCCCTTCTCCTCCTGCCCTCAATCTTTCCCAGCATCAGGATCTTTTCAAATGAATCAACTCTTCCCATCAGGTGGCCAAAGTATTGGAGTTTCAGCTTCAACATCAGTCCTACCAGTGAACATCCAGGACTGATCTCCTTTAGGATGGACTGGTTGGATCACCTTGCAGTCCAAGGGACTCTCAAGAGTCTTCTCCAACACCACAGTTCAAAAGCATCAATTCTTTGGTGCTCAGCTTTCTTTATAGTCCAACTCTCACATCCATACATGACTACTGGAAAAACCATAGCCTTGACTAGACGGACATTTTGGACAAAGTAATGTCTCTGCATTTTAATATGCTGTCTGCTGCTGCTGCTGCTGCTGCTGTTGCTAAGTTGCTATAGTCGTGTCTGACTCTGTGCGACCCCATAGACGGCAGACCACCAGGCTCCACCGTCCCTGGGATTCTCCAGGCAAGAACACTGAAGTGGGTTGCCATTGCCTTCTCCAGTGCATGAAAGGGAAAAGTGAAAGTGAAGTCGCTCAGTCGTGTCCGACTCTTAGCGACCCCATGGACTGTAGCCTACCAGGCTCTTCCATCCATGGGATTTTCCAGGCAAGAGTACTGGAGTGGGGTGCCATTGGTCATAACTTTCCTTTCAAGGAGTAAGTGTCTTTTAATTTCATGGCTGCAATCACCATCTGCAGTGATTTTGGAGCCCCCAAAAATAAAGTCAGCCACTGTTTCCACTGTTTCCCCATCTATTTGCCATGAAGTAATGGGATCACATGCCATGATCTTAGTTTTCTGAATGTTGAGTTTTAAGCCAATTTTTTCAGTCTCATCTTTCACTTTCATCAAGAGGCTCTTTAGTTCTTCTTCACTTTCTGCCATAGGGTGGTGTCATCTGCATATCTGAGGTTATTGATATTTCTCCCCGCAGTCTTGATTCCAGCTTGTGCCTTATCCAGCCCAGCATTTCTCATGATATGCTCTGCATATAAGTTAAATAAGCAGGGTGACAATATACAGCCTTGACGTATTCTTTTTCCTATTCGGAAGCAGTCTGTTGTTCCATGTCCAGTTCTAACTGTTGCTTCCTGACCTGCACACAGATTTCTCAAGAGGCAGGCCAGGTGGTCTGGTATTCCCTTCTCCTTCAGAATTTTCCACAGTTTATTGTGATTCACACAGTCAAAGACTTTGGCTGCTGCTGCTAAGTCGTTTCAGTCGTGTCCGACTCTGTGCGACCCCATAGACGGTAGCCCACCAGGCTCCCCCGTCCCTGGGATTCTCTAGGCAAGAACACTGGAGTGGGTTGCCATTTCCTTCTGCAATGTATGAAAGTGAAAAGTGAAAGTGAAGTCACTCAGTCGTGTCCGACTCTGAGCGACCCCATGGACTGCAGCCTACCAGGCTCCTCCGTCCATGGGATTTTCCAGGCAAGAGTACTGGAGGGGGCTGCCATTGCCTTCTCCGAAGACTTTGGCAGATGAGTGCAATTGTGCGGTAGTTTGAACATATAACTGTTCTACTTCTATACATTTAATGTTTGCATGAATTTATATAATTAAAGTGCATCCCTTGTAGATACCATATACTTTGTCTTTGCTTGTTAATGTAGCCTGATAAGATCTTTTTAATCTTCTTACATTTAATAAAGCTGTTTATATGATAGGATTTAAATCTCTCTCGTTTGTTTTCTCTCTCTCTCTTTTTTTTTTTTTCCCTTCGTCTCTATTTCTTATTTCCTACTTCTTTTGGATGAACCCACTATATACTAGCATTACATGTTATCTTCTGTATTGGTGTTTTTAGCTATAACTGTCTTATCTATTCAGCAGTTGCTCAAAGGATTATAATACTTAAGCACAGTTTATCTTGACTTAACATTGCCTCATGTATAATGTAAGAATTTTATGTCATATACGTTCATTTGCTCTCTTCATAGGACTTTTTAAAAGAATTTCACAGGAATAAAGTAATGTTTTATATTTACTCACATTTTCAGTGTTCTTTATTCTTTCCTGTAAATTCAGATTTCCATCTGACATGATTTTATTAAAGATGTTTCATCCATGTCTTATCAAGTGTATCTTCTGGAGACAAAAACATGAAAATATATTTATTTCAGCATTATTTTAAGAGGATTTTTATTTTGTTGGATATAGAATTCTAGATTTGCTGTTTGATTTTTTTTTCCTTTAGTCCTGATTGTTCTTGTTTAGTCAATAATGTGTCTGACTCCTTTGTGACCCCATGGACTGTAGCCTACAAGGCTCCTCTGACCATGGGATTTTCTAAGCAAGAATACTGGAGAGGGTTGCCATTTCCTTTTCCATAGGATCTTCCCAACCTAGGAATTGAATCCATATATCTTGTATTGGCAGGCGAGTTCTTTGCCACTGAGCCAGCTGGGAAGCCCTGACTCTTATTCCTAAACTGTGACACTGATGGACTTTCAAACAGATAAAATCCAAGACTTCTACCTTGTTCCACTAACTTGGTAGGGATTTGGATTTCAAACTCTTCCTCCTAGTACCTAGGTACTAGTCTTTGCTCAATTCTTAAGCATGCCAGATGCTTCTAAGTTTTCTAAAGGCCTATTTGTACTCAACTGGGTCTCATCTCTTTTTTTCCCCTCATTTCTAGGATAACCCTCTTAAATTAAAGTTGCTCTGAAAGCCCCAGATTTTGATCTATGAGTCCTAATTCCAAAATGTTCCACACTCAACCAGTGTAATATCTTTGTGGTGTGCCAAAGATATAAAGGAAATCAAGGACAAAGAACTAAAGAAAATAGAATAATGTTTTATTAAATAGTGAATACCAATAAAAATGGAGACTATCTTCACCTCACACCTGTCAGAATGGCTATTATCAAAAATACAAGAAATAATAAGTGTTGGTGAGAAAGTGTTGGTGGAGAAAAAGGAATGCTTGTGCACTATTGTGGGAATGCAAATTGTTTCAGTCACTCTGGAAAACAGTTTAGAGATTCCTCAAAATATTAAAAATAGAACTACTATATGATCTGTCATTTCCATTCCTAGGTATTTAACCAACAAAACAAAAACACCAATTAGAAAAGATATATGCCTCACTATATTCAATGCAGCATTATTAACAATAACAAGGATATGGAAGTAACTTAAGTACCCATCAATATATGAATAAAGATGGTTGGTAAAAACACACATACACACACACACACAAGCTATGTAATTGTACTCAGTCATAAAAAGATTAAATATTGTCATTTCCTATAATATGGATGGACCCACAGTGTATTATGCTAAGATAAATAAGTCACACAAAGACAATGCTGTATAATTTCACTTATATGTGGAATCTAAAAAAAAGAACAAAACAGTTGAAAAAACAGCAAAGCAGAAACAGAGCTATATATACAGAGAACAAACAGGTGGTTGCCAGAAGGAAGGGGTTTGAGGGAAGAAATAGGTGAGGGAGATTAAGCAGTACAAACTTCCAGCTGCAAAATAAATGAGTCATGGATATGAAATGCACCACTTGGGGAATATAGTCAATGACTAACAATATCTTTGAGACATTTTGTAACTAGACTTAATTTAGTGACCATTTTGAAGCACAAAGAAATGTCAAATCACTATGCAATGAACAAATATAGTGTGGTATGCCAATTATACATATAAAAAAAAAAAACAAAAAAAGGAAAACATAGAAAAAGAGACCAGATGTGTGGCTACCAGAGACAGGGGATGGCTGGACAAGAAATTGGGTGAAGGCAGTAAAAAGCTACACTCATCTGGTTATAAGCTAAATAAGTATTCAGAATGTAATGTACAACACAATAAATAAAATTAACACTGTTGTGTGTCATATATAACATTGCTAAGAGGACAAATCCTAAGAATTCTCATCAGGGGAAGTGAAATACTTTTTCTATTTCTTTAATTTAGTATATTTATGAGATGATGGATGTTCACAAAACATTATGATAATATTTTTATGATGTATGTAAGTCAAGTCATTATGCTGTACACCTTAAACTTATATATTCAGTTCAGATTGGCTTCAGTCGCTCAGTCGTGTCCAACTCTTTGTGACCCCATGGACTGCAGCACACCAACTTCCCTGGCCATCACAAACTCCCGGAGCCTACTCAAACTCTTGACCATTGAGTCGGTGATGTCATCCAACTATCTCATCCTCTGTTGTCGCCTTCTACTCCACTGTCAATCTTTTCTGAGCATCAAAGTCTTTTCTAGTCAGTTCTTCAAATCAGTGGCAAAGTATTGGAGTTTCAGCTTCAGCATCACTCCTTCCAATGAATATTCAGGACTGGTTCCCTTTAGGCTGGACTAGTTGGCTCTCCTTGTAGTCCAAGGGATTCTCAGGAATCTTCTCCAACATCACAGTTCAAAAGCATCAATTCTTCGGCACTCAGTTTTCTTTGTAGTCCAAATCTCACATCCAAACTACTGAAAAAAAGATAGCTTTGACTAGAAAGACGTTTGTTGGCAAAGTAATGTCTCTGCTTTTTAATATGCAGTCGAGGTTGGTCATAGCTTTTCTTCCAAGGAGCAAGTGTCTTTTAACATCATGACTGCAGTCACCATCTGCACTGATTTTGGAGCTGAGAAAAATAAAGTCTGTTGCTGTTTCCATTGTTACCCCATCTGTTTGTCATGAAGTGCAAAGGTAGGAAATCAAGAAATACCTGAATTAATGGACAAATTTCACCTTAGAGAACAGAATGAAACAGGACAAAAGCTAACAGAGTTTTGCCAAGAGAACATATTGATCATAGAAAACACCCTCTTCCAACAACACAAGAGAACACTCTACACATGGACATCACCAGTTGGTCAATACCGAAATCAGACGGATTATATTTTTTTACATCTAAAGATGGAGAAGCTCTACACGTCAGCTAAAATAAGATCTGGAGCTGACTGTGGCTCAGATCAAGAAATCCTTATTGCCAAGTTCAGACTTAAATTACAGGAAGTAGGGAAACCCACTAGACCATTCAGGTATGACCTGAATTGCATTCAGTCCTTCTTTGCATTGTTCACTTAAGAAGGCCTTCTTAATCTTTCCTTGCTATTTTCTGGAACTCTGTATTCAGATGGGTATATCTTTTCCTTCCTCCCTTGCCTTTTGCCTCTCTTCTTTTCTCAGCTATTTGTAAGGGCCCCTCAGACTACTTTGCCTTTTTGCGTTTCTTTTTCTTGGAGATGGTTTTGGTCACTGCCTCCTGTACAATGTTACAAACCTCTGTCCATAGATTTTCCGGCACTCGGTCTACCAGATCTAATCCCTTGAATCTATTCATCACCTCCACTGTATAATCATAAGAGATTTGATTTAGGTCATAGCTGAATGGTTTAGTGGTTTTCCCTACTGTCTTCAATTTAAGCCTGAATTTTGCCATAAGGAGCTCATGATCTGAGCCACTGTCTGTTCAGCTCCAAATCTTGTTATTGCTGACTGCACAGAGCTTCTCCATCTTTGGTTGTGTAAAACATTATAAGATTTTGATAATGACAATCTTGTGATGTTCATTTGTAAAGTTGTCTCTTGTGTTGTTGGGAGAGAGTGTTTGCTATGACCAGTGTGTTCTCTTGATAAAACTCCGTTAGCCTTTGCCCTACTTCATTTTGTACTTTAAGGCCTAACTTGCCCATTATTCTGGGTATCTTCTGACTTCCTACTTTTCAATTACAACCCCCTAAGATATCAGTTTCTTTTTTTGTGTTAGTTCTAGAGTGTGTTGTATGTCTTCATAAAACCAGTCAACTTCAGCTTATTTGGCATTAGTTGTTGAGGCATAGAGTTGGATTACTGTGATGTTGAAAGGTTTGCCTTGGAAACAAACCAAGATCATTCTGTGGTTTTTGAGGTTGCATCCAAGTCCTGTGTTTTGGACTCTTTATTATGTATGAGGGGTACTCCATTTCTTCTAAGGGATTCTTGCCCACAGTAGCAGATATAATGGTCATCTGAATTAAATTTTCCCATTCCTGCCCATTTTAACTCACATGTTCCTAAGATGTTGGCAAGAATACACAGAAGAACAATACAAAAAAAGATCTTCATGACCCACATAATCACGATGATGTGATCACTCACCTAGAGCCAGACATCCTGGAATGTGAAGTCAAGTGGACCTTAGGAAGCATCAGTACAAACAAAGCTAGTGGGGGTGATGGAATTCCAGTTGAGATATTCCAAATCCTAAAAGATAATGCTGGGAAAGTGCTGCACTCAGTATTCCAGCAAATTTGGAAAACTCAGCAGTGCCCACAGGACTGGAAAAGGTCAGTTTTCCTTCTAATCCCAAAGAAAGGCAATGCCAAGGAATGCTCAAACTACTGCACAGTTGCACTCATCTCACACGCTAGTAAAGTAATGCTCAAAATTCTCCAAGCCAGACTTCAACAGTACGTGAACCATGAACTTCCAGATGTTCAAGCTGGATTTAGAAAAGGCAAAGGAAACAGAGATCAAATTGCCAACATCCATTGAATCATCAAAAAAGCAGAGAGTTCCAGAAAAGCATCTACTTCTGCTTTATTGTCTATGCCAAAGTCTTTGACTGTGTGGACCACAACAAACTGTGGAAAATTCTGAAAGAGATGGGAATACAAGACCACCTGACCGGCCTCCTGAGAAATCTGTATGCAGGTCAGGAAGCAACAGTTAGAACTGGACGTGGAAGAACAGGCTGTTTCCAAATCAGGAAAGGAGTACGTCAAGTCTGTATATTGTCACCCTGCTTATTTAACTTATATGCAGAGTCCATCATGTGTAATGCTAGGCTGGATGAAGCACAAGCTGGAATCAAGACTGCCAGGAGAAATATTATTAACTTCAGATAGGCAGATGACACCACCATTACGGCAGAAAGTTAAGAGGACCTAAAGAACCTCTTGATGAAATTCAAAGAGGAGAGTGAAACAGCTGGCTTAAAACTCAACATTCAAAAAACTAAGATCATGGCAACCCTTTCCATCACTTCATGGCAAATATATGGAGAAACAGTGGAAAAAGTGACAGACTTTATTTTCTTAGACTCCAAAATCATTGCAGATGGTGACTGAAGCCATGAAATTAAAAGAGGTTGCTCCTTTGAAGAAAAGTTATGACCAACCTAGACAGCATATTAAAAAGCAGAGACATTATTTTGCCAACAAAGGTCCATCTAGTCAAAGCTATGGTTTTTCCATTAGTAATGTATGAATGTGAGAGTTAGACTATAAAGAAAGCTGAGCACAGAAGAATTGATGCTTTTGAACTGTGGTGTTGGGAAGACTCTTGAGAGTCCCTTGGACTGCAAGGAGATACAGCCTGTACATCCTCAATGAAATCAGTCCTGGGTGTTCATTGGAAGGACTGATGTTGAAGCTGAAACTCCAATACTTTGGGCACCTGATGCGAAGAATTGACTCGTATAAAAGACCCTGATGCTGGGAAAGATGGAAGATGGGAGGAGAAGGGGATGACAGAGGATGAAATGGCTGGATGTCCACTGACTCACTGGACATGAATTTGAGTAAACTCCGGGATTTGGTGATGGACAGGGAGGCCTGGCGTGCTGCAGTCCATGGAGTTGCAAAGAGTTAGACACGACTGAGCAAGTGAATTGAACTGATGTTGTTTGCATTCGATCTTGCTATCTCCTGCTTGACCACATCCTATTTACCTCTACTCATGGACCTAACATTTCAGGTTCCTCTGCAATATTGTTCTTTACAGTGTCGAACTTTACTTTCATAACCAGACACATCAACATCTGAGCATCATTTCCGCTTTGGCCCAACCACTTCATTCTTTCTGAAACTATTAGTAATTGCCCTCTGCTCTTCCCTGATAGCATATTGGACACCTTCTGACCTGGGGGCTTTATTTTGTGATGTCATATCTTTTTGCCTTTTCATACTGTCCCTGGAATTCTCGATTCAATTATACTGGACTATTTTGCCATTTCCTTTCCCAGTAGATCAAGTTTTGTCAGAACTCTTCACTATGACCTGTCCATCTTTGTTGGGCCTGCATGGCATGGCTCATAGCTTCATTGAGTCATGCAAGCCCCTTCGTCATAACAAGCCTGTGATCCATGAACGAGATTTAGTATTTAATACGTCCAACTAAATTTTTGCTTTGCTGTTGTATATGATTTTTCTACTTTGTGTAAAAAATTATTAGCAAAGAACGTATGCCCTAAACATACTTTCTTCTTTCAGGCATCCATAGTTTTGCTTATGCTGACAGTTTTAGCAATCTATTCCCTCTTCACAGTTGAAGCCTTTCTTTAGAAATTAGGTCAAATGCCACTTCTTTGATCTTCCTAAGGAATCAGTCTCTGGTTTCTGTAGGTTCCAAAATAACATTTTTCCTCTTTTATACACATTCTTCACACTGTGTTGTAATTATTTCCATGTTGGTCTCTTATCAAAATATGATTTTTTGAGGTCATGCAATTTGACTTATGCATAGTTGTTCCGTCAGTACTTAAGACTAAGGTTCAATAAATATTTTCTGAGTGAATGAATTTTAGAAAAAAAAGTAAATTTTTTAAGGTAAGAAAGTGTTAATTATTGGAATGCAGTGTTTTAATGTATCCTGATAACTCCTCAAACTATTTGATAATATTTTTGACTTTGTCCATTCATCTGAAAGGTAGGTCTGTAGCTTTGATCAATCTTAAAGAGGTCCATGCACCAGCCCACTACAGGATAGGAAATATTGGAGTAAAAAGACAAACATTCCAAGAATATTACATTTTTAGTTTTTTTAATGAAAAGATTTTTATCAGATTTTATTGGTCCTCAAATGGAAAAAGTATATCCTATCTTTAATAAATATTAAATATGTTTATCATCCAGTTATTATTTGCATTTATTTTTGAAAGTTAAAGTGTTAATCACTTAGTCGTGTACTATTGTTTGCAACCCTATGGACTGAAGACTGTCAGGCTCTTCTGAACATTGGATTCTCCAGGCAAGAGTACTGAAGTGGGTTGCCATTCCCTTCTCCAGGGTATCTTCCCAATCCAGGGATCGAATCCAGGTCTCCTGCATTGCAGGCAATTTCTGCGCCATCAGGGATGCTCATTTTGGGAGAAAAATAATTATTTCTAGTGTTTTCTAGAGTCTTTTAACAATGTAGGTCATCTTATAGTCAAACATATTCCAGATGATTTCTGTTTATTGGTTGCAAAAAGAATGATTTGTAGCCTAAGCTAAGAGACTCGACTGACATCAGGTTTGGGACAGATACTAATTAATAGGAAATGAAGAAGATAACTGCTTCTAGAAATCACTGTAGTGTACTTAAATGATTTAGTACTTAATGGAGAAAAAGCTATGAAAATGAGATAATTTAAACAACCATATTAATTGAAACATATTTTTCTAGATTTCTAACTAGATAAAAAACTAATAAATATTTCTAATGCCAGTCCTATTCCCATTTATAAAGCTATATTTTTTTTCTGAATTTAGAGCATGTAACACATGAATTTAGGTTAAAACTCTTTAAGTGAATTTGAATCACATGATGTATTATGCTTGTCAAGTTGAGATAGCTTAAAACATTATCATTTTATTCTAGAAATATAACTAGGGTAAATTAATCATCATCAAATTAATCTTATAAACCATGTAACATGAAAGGTAAGTAATTCACCATAGTTATACATATTAACTTCTGGGGAAAAAAAAGACATAGAAGTAAAATAGAAAAATAATTATTCAGATTACGGGAGTTCTTGAGTGTTAGGTGAATGTTATTTTTTTTATCATTGTAACTCTATGAAAAGGTTTGAGCAAAGAATGGACACATTTTTCAAAATGGATATTGGGAAGATTTCTGTAACTGTCTTATCTTGAATTTATTTGAAGAGGAGTTGAGGTATCACAACAGAAAGACCAGATTAGTAAAAAGTTACTACAACAACAAAAGAGAAGATTAGTCTTGATTTAGAGGTATATCAGTGGAAATGCAAAGAGGAGGACACACATGAAAGACATTGAGGCAAGAATATTAGTTATTTTCAATATTATTTCCCTTTACTGCAGACTTTACTTTAATAATCAGCTAGAAGATACTTTCAATATGGCTTCTCAATGATCCCCATCCATTTAAGATTTTAATCAAGCAGTTACTGTCTGGTAATAAAATGACATTTAATGTTATAATGATAAGCCTTTCAAAGAGCTCTCATCAGTGATTGAGTTGATGGTCAGTAATGAGTTGATCTGTATTTAATACACTGTGCTTTGTTTAATGAACTTTAATTTTTTCCCTGGGCTGAGAGCCTTAAATCAAAGCCATGGCATTATGTCCTCACCAGAAAAGTTCTAAAAATTTCCATAAATGTACATGCCACTGGGCAATTATTCTTCAGTGGGCACTTGGAGATTATCTCTGACTTTTTAAACTTTATAGTTTCCTTGTTTAAGCACTATTTAAATTATCAGTTGTTCACCAACACTTCAAAGATTTTACAGTTAAAGGAGATAAAGCATATTGTCTCAAAATCTCTAGGTTAATAAGGGATAAATTATGAAATGTAACATTAAAAATGAGATTAAAATGTAATATAATAGTATTTTTTCAGATAAAATTGAGTGCAAAATGAAATTTTGTAACTCAAACAGTTAAGGGATATTTGGATTACACTCCTTTCCAACTCTGTTTATCTATCCATCTGTTTATCACAGACAAGTTACTTATCTTTATACTTGTTCACAAGTTAATAATTTCTACAAGATACTGATATTTATCCATTTAGTCATTTCTAAAAGATGCAACTAATAACAAGTAGGAGAGAGAACTATTTAAAGATTCCTATTATTTTTATATATTTTCTTTACATCATGGGACATAATGAAAACTATACTAACATTAGTGAAACTCTTCATAAGGAATGGGAACAATTACCTGTTATTCAAATTTCTTTCATTTGGCAATGTTCTCTTATTGTCTAAGTGAATATGTAAGTTTTAGTTACAAAATTATTTAAAATATAATATTATTTCTCTTAGTGTTTCTATTTTAATATTTTCTCTGTTGCAGTATTACCTCAGTATGTGTACATCTTATTAGCTGTGCAATATCCCATTTTAAGCATTTTCTTATTATACTTTATTGTACCCTCTAGAATGAATAACAGTGAAAAATGGCCATTGGATATCCTGAAATAAGCATCTTTATGTACGGAGAATAATTTTTTCCTTCGGTATATTTTAAAAGACTCTATTAGAATCATTTTATCATAAATCAAGTAGCATGATATTTAACACACTTGTCTAATCTGTTTGGTAGCATAGGGAATTTGGGGCCAAATCTTTTCCACATCTAGACATAGCTCAAGATATATATTTTACAAACTATTTTCTGAGTAATTTCAGAAATACTAGCTTTTTCAAAGAAAAAAGTGTGCATCCAGGCTTTGTAACATTTTTAAAGAGAACTGCTCTATCCTGATGTATGACTTCATATTAACCAATATTTCGGGTTAAATATTCTAGACCTACAGAGGCTGTTTCTACTGACCAAGGACTTAAACATAATCTATTTGTCCAAGAAAATGAAGCTTCTAATAAGGAACCTAAAATAAAAATGTATTCTCATTTCTTTTGGCACTTGAGGGGAAACTATAGAACAGCTCAGAGATTTAGCTATAAAAAATGGCTTCTTTGAAAAAGCATCCACTACTTTTCATGAAGATAATGTGACATTTTAAAAGCGGCCCAATATATAGGCTACAGAAGAAAGAGTCCCAATGGAAAAATTATGATTGTCTCATAAATTAAATATTTCCTAAATGTAATTCAGTTCTCTTCCTACTGATACAAGTAGGAACTGCTTTAAAGTTTAAGTCCAGGTCATAAATTACAACAACATTAAAGATGGCCTTTGTGGTCCACTGAACCAAGGAATATTTGGGGTTAAGGAATTGTAACTTTGTCAACAGAATTTACAGAGATGTGCAAGCTACTAAAATATTTTGCTTTATTTGATTTGAGGACTTCTCATGATCACTCATACCTCAAAAAAGATGTTAGGCTCCAATAAATGATTTTGTCTTTCTACCACTGTAAATGTACTGAATAACTGTCAATGTTTTCTTCATCTTGTGGGTTGAGAAATCCATCCATGTTCCAGGTATTGCATAGACTATTCAAATTAGATTCCTATTTTCAAAGCTATTAAATATGAGCTTTTAACTCCATTAAGACTTCAGTCAGTGTCACCTCCCACACTGCTGGGTAAGATTCCACAGTTCACATTAGCTTTGTTAGGTTGGCATGAGTGTGAAGGCTATATTCTACTTAATTACAGGATGAAAAGTTTACTATAAAAGCTCATCTAAGGTGGCTAGTCAAGCTCTGATACATATAAATAGTGAGCTTAAAATTTCCTGAAAAAGGCGGGAGATTTACACTGGTACACATTTTACATCGTGTAGGACCTCTCTGACCTTAAAATGGGCAGTAGATCCATTCTCTCCACATTTCCCAGTCAGGATCCAGCCTCCCACTACAAACTGAATAGGCAGGCTATCATATAAGTAGACATTGTGATTTCCTTCTGAGAAACTAACCCTGAACCGTCCTGTGCTGCTTAGAGAGATGTTGACTACGCAAATCATGAATTTCTTCTTCCAGAATACACTTAGCATCTAACTATATAACTGAAACTCATGGTGTGATGAGTAAGAATGAGGGAAAAGATGCTTCTAGGTTTGGACTTTTACTCTGAACCTTTAAGCAGTCCTTGAGATACACTGATATCTTATTGTTTTTATTTCTGCATCAAGTCTACTGGCTCAGACTCTAAAATGATGTATTTTCTAGGTCAATTCCTCGTAAAAAAAGGGGAATGGCTTCAGGTGTAGTAGCAATGATAACAAAATACAATCACCATCCTATAGTTTGGAAACCAAACTCAGTTCTTAAACTGAATTTTTTTCTCATCTGTCTTTTTCTCTGTCTCTCCCTTTTAAAATTACTTATCATAAAGCCTAAATGCCAGAGCCCTCTATTCTTACTGCCTGGATACAAAGTCTAGCTTCATTGTTCTTAGTTGTTTGACTTTGGTCCATAGCATAAACCCTTTATACCTCAGTTTACCTATCTTGACAATGGCCATAATAAGTATACTCATTCAAAGGACTACTGTGAGAATTAAATGTGTTGATATACAAATAACTTAAAACAATATATAGTGAAAGTGAAAGTTGCTCAGTCGTGTCTGACTCTTTGCGACCCCATGGACTATACAGTCCATGAAATTCTCCAGGCCAGAATACTGGAGTGGGTAGCCTTTCCCTTCTCCAGGAGATCTTCCCAACCCAGAATTCATAGGGCCTGGACTCCATCTTAGGCCTGTTCGTGCTGATCATGCTCCGCCACCTCTCTAATGGACTCTGAACTCTGTGCTTAGTGCCTGTGGAAACAACAATAGAAGGATAAGACCCCCTCCGGACAGGAGAATCTTGAAGATTGTATCCAGGTTACTCATCACAGAGAAAACATACACTGATCCCCTTTCCTCCGGACAGGGTCATAAATTTTTTCTGTAACCTCGAGCTTATGATTATTAACTGTTTGGAATGTAACCTCGGGCTTATTGATTATTGACTGTTTGAACACATAACACATGAATGATGGGGTTATTGTGATTGTATTTACCTTTCCTTTGTTTATGTAAGTCTCAAGGAAATTGGGGTGGTGGGTTCAGACACGTACACATGGGGTATAAAAGATTTTCACAAATGCTGGCCGGGGTCCTTGGCTAAGAAGAGACTCTGCCTTGGGCCCGCCGGTGTAATAAACTGCACTTCACTACCTGCATCGTCCTTCTGAGTGAGCTTGTTTCCCGGAACGCTGGCTATAACAGGTAGCCTTTCCCTTCTCCAGGAGATCTTCCCAACCCAGAGATAGAACCCAGATCTCCTGCATTGCAGGCAGATTCTTTACCAGCTGAGCCACAAGGGAAGCCCAAGAATACTGGAGTGGGTAGCCTATCCCTTCTCCAGAGGATCTTCCTGACCCAGGAATCAAACTGGGGTCTCCTGCATTGCAAGCAGATTCTTTACCAACTGAGCTATCAGGGAAGCCCAAACAATATATATACTTGCGGGTATAATAGTATCATCTAACCTGCCCAGGTGGCTTAGCAGTAAAGAACCACCTGCCAATGCAGGATATGCAAGAGACTTGGGTTTCATCCCTGGGTCAGGAAGACCCCCTGGAGTAGGAAATGACAACCCATTCCAGTATTCTTGCCTGGAAAATGCCATGGAGAGGAGCCTGGCTTGGCCATGAGGTCAAGAATCGGACATGACTGAGCACACACACAAGATACATGATATAACCTGCCCAATAAATGTCGTAATAGCGACATAATAATAGTTATGACCTAGCATTTTTCAGTGAAGTTCCACTTGTGACCTTTAAGACAGGAAAGCCTATTAAAATTTAACTCACAGGAAAGTTCTAAAATGGAAGAATTTATGGTCCCTGGAATTCTGCTTATGGAGGTATTTTGGAAGAAATATTATAAAGAAAGAGTCCTCCCTGTTAAAACACAAATCCATTGAAAGATTGAATTGGAAAAAAAAAAATAGAAATAACATTTATGCTGCTAAAGAAGTAAATAGTTAAATTACTAAATTCTTCCTCCCAGAATACCCTAACTGTATAGGTATCACATTAAACCTACTATCAGAATTTATGTACTTCAGGAGGGACATTAACTATGTTAATTCTCAGGTTGCTGTTTGACAGGACATTTTAATTGAACCATGCATAACATGCCACAGAAAATTGTCACTGGTGTTCCTGGTCCTCTGTTATACCACAGTCCTCTCAAAAGTAAACCAGCACATTTTTCTCAGTGTGAGAAACATTAGAGAGGATAAGAAGATAACAAATTATGTGCATATGTGAATGCTTGTGTGTTTGTGTGATAGAAATATCAGGCACTGAGCAGTATTATTTGCTAATAGTAAAAGGTGTGGGGTGCTAAAACAATAAGCCTGTTGCAAAAAAACATGTATTTTTTTAGAGCAGGCAAGAACAATGTCTTTTGAATATATAAGGGCAATTAACAGTTCCACTCAAATACAATATGGTGCTAAAAGGCCACAGAGTGAGTAGTAAGTAGATGCAGATGCTTTTAAAGACACTGTGAAACACATTTTACTGTAGTTGTTATTGCCTGGCAGTTATGCTGACTTGTTTAGCGTTGCTTTCACTCTTCTTTTTTTTTAATTCCTTAATGGAATGTGAATGTTTCAGTGTCAGAAAGTGCTGCAATACAAAAGGGTCAAAAATTCCCACTATAGCAGGAATACAACATACACACACAAATTTAACTTTGAGTCAGAAGACTTGTCTTCCACCTGTAAGTAACCAGTTTTGGATTCCCCATCATGCAGCTTGCTGCTGCTGCTGCTGAGTCGCTTCAGTCGTGTCCGACTCTGTGCCACCCCATAGACGGCAGCCCACCAGGCTCCTCCGTCCCTGGGATTCTCCAGGCAAGAACACTGGAGTGGGTTGCTGTGCCCTCCTCCAGGGGGTTTTCCTGACCCAGGCATAAAACCCTTGTCTCTTACTTCTCTTGAATTGGCAGGCGGGTTCTTTACCACTAGCACCACCTGGGAAGCTGAGGCATGATGATCAGTAAAATTATGATAATACCTCCTGGATAGCAAGATCTTTGTAAAATAAAATAAACAAGATGTAAAATAAAATAAATTTTTAAAATATTATTTGTAAATTTGTAAAATAAAATAAAATTTACTGCCTGTAAAAGAGCTTTGGGGAAAAAAAAAAAAGTACAGATATTTAAAAAGAAAAGATTCCCAGAGATCTGAAAGTGAAACTCTTTGGGAGTGGGGCATACAACATAGCTGCAGAAGAATGAGAAGAGATGTACGGACTACGGGGCTTGAATTGTAAAGGGCAGGTAGCAGGAGCCTACTCAGCTGGCATGTTAAAAGCTAACAAGGACCAGTCTTGGAAACCAAGTAGAAGGAGTTGTATGTGTCTCAGTTTTGTCAAAAGCCAACTGCTCCATCTCATGGGCTATTGCAGCTTCAGGGGAAATGTTGTGCTTGCTTAAAGTACTATGGCTTCATGTCCACTCTGGAGAGACACAAGCAATTGTATCAAAAACCAGATGCTTGGCCAACCTCCTACTTAAAAAAATTTCCTAAAACTGAACTAACTGGAATACATGACCAGAATAGGTAACAGATGGGTTATTCAATTGCACATTTGAAGAATTTATGATATAGAACAATTCCAGTTATTTTTTCTATCAATGCATATTTATTCCTGAGGGTATCCACAGAGTATATTCAAAGATCCTGAGGGGAAAAGTTATGTTGTTTCATTTTAGATTCCATAAGGCAAATGGTAGCACTGTTACAATCTTTCGAATACATGAGAGTAGAAATCTGTTGTGTTCAGTTGCTAATCTGGGACTGACTCTTTGCAACACCCACGCACTGCAGCACACCAGGCTTCTCTGTCCATCACTGTCTCCCTGAGTTTCCTCAAACTTATGCCCATTGAGTCAGTGATGCTACCAGCCCATCTCATCCTCTGTCACCCCCTTTTCCTCTTGCCCTCAATCTTTTCCAGCATCAGGGTCTTTTCCAATGAGTCAGCTCTTAGTATCAGGTGGCTAAAGTATTGAAGCTTCAGCATCAATCCTTCCAGTGAATATTCAGGGTTGATTTCCTTTAGGATTGACTGGCTTGATCTCCTTGCTGTCCAAGGGACTCTCAAGAGTTTTCTCCAACACCACAGTTTGAAAGCATCAGTTCTTCAGCGTTCAGGCTTCTTTATGGTCCAGATCTTACATCCATGCATGACTACTGGAAAAACCATAGCTTTGACTATATGGACCTTTGTCAGCAAAATGATGTCTCTGCTTTTTAAAACACTGTCAAGGATTGATCTATTCTTCCAAGGAGCAAGTGTCTTTTAATTTTGTGGCTACAGTCACCATCTGCATTGAGTTTGGAGCCCAAGAAAATGAAATCTGACACCGTTTCTATATTTTCCCCATCTGTTTGCCATAAAGTGATGGGACTAGATGCCATGATCTTAGTTTTTGAATGTTGAGATTTATGCCAGCTTTTTCTCTCCTCCTTCACCCTCATTAAGAGGCTCTTCAGTTCCTCTTAACTTACAGCAGTAGAGTAGTATTCTCTGTATATCTGAGGTTGTTGATATTTCTTGCTCTCTCCTGATTCCAGCTTGGGGTTTATCTAGCCCAGCTTTTTGTATGATGTACTCTGCATATAAATTAAATAAGCAGGGTGACAATATACAGCCTTGATGTACGCCTTTCCCAATTTTGAACCATTCTGTTGTTCCATGTCCAGTTCTAACTGTTGCTTCTTGTCTACATACAAATTTCTCAGGAGGCAGGTAAGGTGGCCTGATAATCCCATCTCCTTAAGAACATTCCACAGTTTGCAGTGATCCAATACTTTGGCCACCTCATGCAAAGAGTTGACTCATTGGAAAAGACCCTAATGCTAGGAAGGACTGGGGGCAGGAGGAGAAGGGGACGGCAGAGAATGTGATGGTTGGATGGCATCACCGACTCTATGGACATGGGTTTGGGTAAACTCCGGGAGTTGGTGATGGACAGGGAGGCCTGGCGTGCTGCGATTCATGGGGTCGCAAAGAGTCAGACACGACTGAGCGACTGAACTGAACTGAACTGACACAGTCAAAGGCTTTAGCATAGCCAATGAAGCAGAAGTAGATTTTTTTTTTTTTTTTGGAATTTCCTTGCTTTTTCTGTGATGCAACTAATGTTATCAATTTGATCTCTGGTTCCTCTGCCTTTTCTAAATTCAGCTGGAACATCTGGAAATTCTCAGTTCATGTGCTTCTGAAACCCAGTTTGAAGAATTTTTGAGCATTATCTTGCTAGCATGTGAAATCGGTGCAATTGTGATAGTTTGAACATTCTTTGGCATTGCCCTTCTTTGAGATTGGAATGAAAATTGACCTTTACCAGTCCTGTGGCCACTGCTGAGTTTTCCAAATTTGCTGGTATATTGAGTTCAGCACTTTAACAACATCTTCTTTTAGGATTTTAAATAACTCAGTTGATATTCCATCACCTCCACTAGTTTTGTTCATGATAATACTTCCTGAGGCCCACTTGACTTCACACTCCAGGATGTTTTGCTCCAGGTGAGTAATCACACCATCGTGTTTATCTAGATCACTAAGAACTTTAGTTCTTCTGTATAGTCACCACCTCTTCTTAATCTCTTCTGCTTCTCTTAGGTCCTTACTGTTTCTGTCCTTTATTGTGCCCATCTTTGCATGAAATAGTCCCTTGGTATCTCTAATTTTCTTGAAGAGAGTTCTAGTCTTTCCCATTCTATTGTTTCCAACTATTTTTTTTTTGTATTGTTCACTTAAGAAGGTTTTCTTATCTCTCCTAGATATTCTTTGTAACTCTGCATTAAGTTGGGTACATCATTTCCTTTCTTCTTTGCCTTTCACTTCTCTTCTTGTCTCAGCTATTTGGAAGGCCTCAGACATCCATTTTGCCTTCTTGCATTTCTTTTTCTTGGGGATGGTTTTGGTCACTGCCTCCGGTACAATGTTATGAACCTCCATCCACAGTTCTTCAGGCACTCTGTTTGTCAGATCTAATTCCTTGAATCGATTTGTCACTTCTGCTGTATATCATAAGATTTGATTTAAGTCATACCTGAATGGCCTTGTTATTTTCTCTTCTTTCTTCAATTCGAGTGTGAATTTTGCAACAAGGAGCTCATGATCTGAGCCAAGGTTAGCTCCAAGTCTTGTTTTTGCTGACTATATTGAGCTTTTCCATCTTGGGCTGCAAAGAAATAATGAATCTTATTTCAATATTGACCATCTGGTGATGTCCAATTGTAGAGTCATTCGTGTATTGTTGGAAGAGGGTGTTTGCAATGACCAGTGTGTTCTCTTGGCAAAACTCTGTTAGCCTTTGCCCTGCTTCATTTTGTATTCCAAAGCCAAACTTGCCTGTTATTCCAGGTATCTCTTGACTTCCTACTTTTGCATTCTAATCCCCTATGATGAAAAGGACATCTTTTTGGATGTTAGTTCTAGTTCAAAGAACAATTCAACTTCAGCTTCTTCAGCATTAATGGTCAGGGCATAGACTTGGATTAGTGTGATGGTGAATGCTTTACCTTGCAAATGAACTGAGATCATTCTGTCATTTTTGAGATAGCACTCAAGTACTGTATTTCAGAATCTTTTGTTGACTATGAAGGCTACTCCATTTCTTCTAAGAGATTCTTGCCCACAGTAGTAGATAAAATGGTCATCTGAATTAAATCCTCCCTTCCCATCCATTTTAGTTTACTGATTCCTAAATTGTAGATATTCACTCTTGCCATATCCTGTTTGACCATATCCAATTTAACTTGATTCATGGACCTAAGATTCCAGGTTCCTATACAATATTGTTCTTTATAATTTCAGACTTTACTTTCACCATCAGAGACATCCACAATTGGGCATTATTTCCACTTTGGCTCTGCCCCTTCATTGCTTCTGGAACTATTTCTCTTCCCCATTAGCATATTTGACACCTACCAACTATCTAGGCTCATCTTTCAGTTTCATATCTTTTTGCCTTTTCATATTGTTCATGGGGTTCTCAAGACAATAATACTGAAGTGGTTTGCCATTTCCTTCTCCAGTGGACCACATATTTTCAGAACTCTCCACAATGACCTGTCTGTCTTGGGTGATCCTACATGGCATGGCTCATAGTTTCATTGAGTTACACAAGGCTGTGATCTATGTGATCATTTTGTTTAGTTTTATGTGGTTGTGGTTTTTGTTCTGGAGGCCATGAGATTTAAGTTCTTGCCTCTTCTGTCTACCCTCTGATGGATGGGGATAAGAGGCTTATGCCAGCTTTCTGATGGGTGGGACAGAATGTGGAGAAAACTGGGCCTTGCTCTGGTGGGCAAGGCCATGTTCAGTAAGTCTTTAATCCAATTTTCTGCTGGAACTGTGCTCCCTCCCTGTAGTTTGGCCTGAAGTGACCCTGTCCTGGAGTCTACAGTCTCTACGGTAGGGCTTCAGCCTCTGTGGTTGTGCTAAAGGTGACCTCCTCCATGAGGATTTATGCCAACATGCCATGCCTCTCAGGAATACTGCTGCCAGTGCCCCTGACCATGTGGCAGGCCACCGTCGACCTATGCCTCCATAGAAGACTCCCAAACACTCACAGGCAAATCTGGCTCAGTCTCTTGTGGAGTCACTGCTGTTCTATCCGAGTCCTTGTGCACACAAAGTTTTGTTTGTGCCATCCAAGAATCTCTGTCTCCCCAGTTCTGTGGAAGTTCTATAATCAAATCCCACTGACCTTCAATATCAGATTCCCTGGGGATTCCCAGTTCCCTAGCAGATCCTCAAATTGGGAAGTCTGATGTGGGGCCTAGAACCTTCACAAAAATCCAAGAACTCCCTTGGCATAATTGTTCTCCAGTTTGCGGGTCACCCACGTGGCTGCACTATGGTAGGGCTAATGGTGACCTCCTCCAAGGGGACTTATGCCACGTGCCATGCCTCCCTGGACTGCTGCTGCCAGTGCCCCTGTCCCCATGGCAGGCTACTGCTGACCCACACCTTCACAGGAAACCTTCAAACACTCACAGGCAGGTCTGCCTCTTGCTTCTTTTCCTGGGTCCTGGTATGTGCAAGGTTTGGTTGTGCCCACCAAGAGTCTCTGGCAGGTATGGGATTTGATTTTAACATGATTGGGCCCCTCCTACCCATCTTGTTGCACCTTCTCCTTTTCCTTTGAAGAGGCATATCTTTTTTTTTGTGGGTTCCAGCATCCTCCTGTAAATCGTTGTTCAGCAACTAGCTGCAATTTTGGTGTTCTCACAGAAGATAAGCACATGTCCTTCTACTCTGCCATCTTAGGTGACAATTATGGATTAGTAAGTGGATTAGACATTCAAAAATTCCAATAAAAGGCAGAGATTGACAGAATGAATATTCTTTCATAAAGTTACACCAACATGTTCTATATAGGAAGTATGTTTTAAATTCAGTGACAAAACAGGTTGAAAATAAAAGGATCTTGCAAACAGTGAACAAAGAGAGTGACTGTACTAATATGAGACCATGCTCTGCCACTTTGGGGCAACTAGCATTCTCTTTCTCAGCCATTGGTACTATATTCTTCTTTTACTTCCTCCTCAGAGCCTAAAGGTTGGGTATCCCACTGGCATAGGTTGCTCTTCTGGCTTCTCTATTGCCACTCAACACCTGGAAAGCTTCTGGGTCTCCAATGAGTCGACTGTGGGGATGAGACCTAGAGAACCAAGAAACCATTTGGAAGCCAGGTGCAATGCAGAGAAGGGGCCTGAGGCTGCAGCTGAACTGGAGCTCTGTGTCCAAATGAAGACTTATGTTATAAGGAAGCTGCTCTCTGAAGCATGGCTGTCCTGTATCTTGGGCAATCAGCATGCTTAGGGCTGTGTAGCAATCCTTTCTGAAGCCCCTGGACCATATAAATGTCCATTCATCTCATTATAATTTCCCAGCTTACTGGTTACTACCAAGTCTCTCAACTGCTGTTAAGGAAACCCAGGGTGTTTGCCCTCACCTCTTTCCCAGGATGCATTGAACATAGTAGGAACACCTAAATTATCCCCACCAACTCCTTCCTGATGTTCAAACTCTGCTTGGAAGAGATGTCTGCCTTCTTTGATGAGGCTGAAATGAGCAAGCCTGAGTGGTCAATGTCTGCTTGAGAGAGAAGAGACCAACTAGGAGGGATTCTTTGAAGTTTACTTCAGCAGGACTGAAATTGACTGTAGAGTGAAAGTGGATACTGGTACTGGTACTGGTGGTGGTGGTGTGGTGGTGTAGAGAGTGAGTGATGGAGAACGGGGTGAGCTCTGAATGGTTTACTATTTATATCCTAAGATAGGGGTGGTCAGGGGAAAAGATGAAGTCCAGAGGCATAGTAAGGTCTAGTAGGGTAAGAGTCTATGATCTCAGTGTGTTCTGATAGAAGAAAGAAAAAAGCAAGTTGTACGGGTGAAAGTCCATTGCAGATGTGAAGTTCATGGGCAAAAAGTACAGTGCTAAAAGAGAATACCCAGAGATAAGGGTAAAGGCAGAATAGCTACGTAAAATAGCAGTAAAACCACCAAATTATTTTTTTAAGATATTTTATTGATAGTTACGCTTTAAATTTCCATTATTTCTTCCCTTTAATATTCCTTATTGATACCATTCATTATTACTCCCTACTTAAGTGATATTAATTTTCTAAAGCAAATATAAAAATTCAAAAAGAGTACAAAGGGCAAAATAGAAATACAAAACAACAGAAAACAGAAAGCACTGTTACTTCTTACTACACAAAGAGAATGTCATATATATGCACATACACATACATATGTATAATGCTCTGCAGAAACTTCAGAGTTTAGCAACTGGCTTTTTTACATATTGGGTTCAGAATATCAATAAATATTCTTTTACAACCCATATATTAATAGCTGAGTATGGTCCAATAGCAATACCTTTGCCAGAGGCATTTGGGTTGCTTTTAATCTTTTAATATTGTAAATATTTGTGTTGAGTAAATCTTTGCACATTTATCTTTGCCGACATATCTTATTTTCTTAAGATACATTTCATAAGATCAATTTCTTTATTAAAAACATTTATTTGTGGGAATTTTATAAATATTTTCAAATAAACAACTCTAAGTTGTATAGTCATGGGAATGGTTTATTAGATTGTCAGTTTCTAGAATTCTTGAAAACTCAGTTAATTATCATATTTTTAAGATAAATATTACTATGTAAATTATAATATTTTACTTCATCACTAATTAAGTATAGATCTCATTTGGTATTTATGTAATAGCAATACAGAACAACATATATATTATTATGCAACTGTTTCTCTTCTTGCTAATTTCCTGCTTATACATTTTGTTAAACTTTTATTAGTGTTTTTCATATAAAATATTATAACTAGGTTCATAGAAAGTTATTCCCTCTTAATTGTAAATAAGAACCATTACTAAATAAAGATATATATCAATAACCTTCAACTCACCATTTTGAGAGGCTATTGTGAGTCAGATCTGTGATTGCTTCTGAAGTTTCTATGAATAATAAACATAGTCATAGTCCTCAAGGACAAAAGGGTGGCAAGAGGTATTGAAGCTAGTGCCCATGCCTACTATATAGAGAAGTATGTGATATGATAGGGAGGTTGGAAATGTAATAGAAACATGTACAATACAGCTTGGGGCAAGGTGTGAGCAAGGACTCTACAGAAGATACACTACTTGACTTAGTTATAAAGTATGTATTTGGGTTTATAAAGAAAACAGTGAACAGAATACTTTCTTATTAACTAATATCAATACTTGAACACTCAAAATGTGCATCTTTCAAATGAAATTGTTTCTAAAATGGAATAAGAGTAGTCAGAACCAGTGTTGAGTGTGATGTGTTATGATCTGTTTCTCAGAGTATATGATTTCCTTCACATAACCAGGAGACAGTAAGTCCTATTTAGGTTATTCTTAAACTTAACAGAATAAATCTTTCCTCCTTGCCCAGTTGCTCAGTTGTGTATGAGTTTTTGCGACCTCATGGGCTGTAGCCCATAAGGTTCCTCTGCCCCTGGAATTTTTCAGGCAAGAATACTGAAACAGGTTGCCATTTTCTACCCCAAGGGATCTTCTGAGCCCAGGGATCAAACTCCCATCTCTTGCATATCCTGCTTCGTTGGTGACTTAGACAGTAAAGAATCTGCCTGCAATGCAGGAGACCTGGGTTCGATCCCCGGGTCAGGAATATTCCCTAGAGAAGAGAATGGCTACCCACTCCAGTGTTCTTGCCTGGAAAATTCCATGGACAGAGGAGACTGGCAGACTACAGTCCATGGGGTCACAAAGAGTTGGACAAGACTGAGTGACTAACACTTTCACTTTCTCTACCACTAGTGCCACCTGGGAAGCACGAATAAATTTTTACTCTTTACCTAAAAGTCGTGTTCCCCCCAAATCTTCTAGCCTCTTGCAGTTGGATAGCCATATGATCAATTCTGGCTAATGTACTATGAAGAGAAGTGATGACTCCAGTTTAAAGCATGTAAGAGCCAATGCACAACCTTCTAGTTTTATTTCCCTTATTATTGGAAAAGGATGGTCTCTTGTTGATGGAAAAAAGCAACTTGGATCACTGGATAATAACATGGAAAACTTGATTTAAAAGAGTTTCTCACTTCTTTTTGAATGTTTAGCCCAATACAAAGTAAATTTTGAGACTGATATATTAACACTGTTTTGTGTTTGGTGGTTGCCATGGTGTAGTCTAACCTGACCTAATCTCTCTAAATTAACTTATATGCAGAATATATCATGAGAATTGATGAAAGTGAACATGGAGAGTGAAAACGTTGGCTTAAAGCTCAACATTCAGAAAACTAAGATCATGGCATCCGGTCCCATCACTTCATGGCAGATAGATGGGGAAACAGTGGAAACAGTGGCTGACTTTATTTTTCTGGGCTCCAAAATCACTGCAGATGGTGACTGCAGCCATGAAATTAAAAGACGCTTACTCCTTGGAAGGAAAGTTATGACCAACCTAGAGAGCATATTAAAAAGCAGAGACATTACTTTGCCAACAAAGGTCCATCTAGTCAAGGCTATGGTTTTTCCAGTGGTCATGTATGGATGTGAGAGTTGGACTATAAAGAAAGCCCAGCGCCAAAGAATTGATGCTTTTGAACTGTGGTGTTGGAGAAGACTCTTGAGAGTCCCTTGGACTGCAAGGAGATCCAACCAGTCCATCCTAAAGGAGATCAGTCCTGGGTGTTCATTGGAAGGACTGATGTTGAAGCTGAAACTCCATACATTGGCCACCTGATGTGAAGAGCTGACTCATTGGAAAAGACCCTAATGCTGGGAAAGATTGAGGGCAGGAGAAGAAGGGGACGACAGAGGATGAGATGGCTGGATGACATCACCGACTCGATGGACATGGGTTTGGGTGGACTTAGGGAGTTAGTGATGGACCGGGAGCCCTGGCGTGCTGCAGTTCATGGGGTCGCAAAGAGTCGGACATGACTGAGCGACTGAACTGAACTCATAAAGATTTTGGCTAATAAGTCACAATGACTATGCATACTATTTTAGCTTAAATAATGTGTCTATCTAGTGCAAATCAGTGTACCCTGCGCTATTTGGTATTCTGATGGGCCAGATATTGTATGTGTACCTTGTCTTGTAGAGGTGAAGTAATCATCTAATTAAGTCTAGAATGGTTCCTCCCAGGAGAGAATAGTCTTGTTATTGGAAGGAAAATGGTCTTCTACTGATAATGAATAGGCAATAACAGTAAATGACAACTTTACATCCTCTAAATATTCACATCCTCTAAATATTTTCATCCTCTAAATATCCCCATTGTTTAGAGTTGAATTATGCCCGTCAAAATTTATACATTGTGGTCCTAACCCACAGCACCTTCGAATGTGACTGTATTTGAGGATAGGGCCTTTATAGAGATGACTAAGTTGAAATAAAGCCATGTTAGAATGGGCCCTAGTCCAAATTTATAGGTGTCCCTATGAGAAGAGGAAATTTGGACACACCAAGAGACTAGAATGTCCTCACAGAGAGAAAAGGTCATGGGAGGGCACAGTGAGAAGACAGTTATTTGCAAGCCAAAGAGAGAGGCCTCAGGAGAACTGAATCTGCAGATAACTTGGCCTTGGACCTCTAGCCTCCAGTACTATGAAAAAATAAATTTTTGTTCTTCAGGTCACCCGATCAGTACCCAATTTTGCTATAGAAGCCTTAGCAGACTATTATACTTAAAAATAGCAAAATTTCCCTAAATAATTTAATGCTACTATCAAAATACAACCCAGAACACACTATACTGTCTCCAGGAATTGATCACTCATAAAAACAGGGCTTGCCAGTCCTTCAGACGGGTTACAGATGGGTTCAAATATTGATTCCCTCAGCCTTCTGTGCAGGTTGGTGAATAGCCTCATCACTGTTAATCTTTATGTGGCATACAATCATTGGAATTTACTATATATGCCACAACATGAAAATTATGGCAAAAGAATACATAGAAAATCTCAGTAAATTCCAAATGAGTAATTGTTCAGGTTGCATTATCTAACTGGGGCATAATAAAAATTGAAATGGCCATATTTTCTCAACCCTTAAGTCTATAAATTTTCACATTTTAAATTTTCTGAAATTACAGTCAGTTTTAAGAAGTTGCAGCTGCTGGGCAGAAGAGTAAGTTATAATATAGTGATCAGTTCTTGTGTATCTATGAATTAGTCATAGTTTGAAAATAAATTTAACATGGTTGTCTTTTTCAATTTAGGTATCTGTAATAGTAATTTAATTGGATGTTAAAATATGACTTCATCTCAGTTTTACTTATGCCTCCAAGAATGAATGTACCAACTTCTCTCAGAATTCCAACCTTAGGTACATGGTTAACAAATCAGGAATAATAATGAAGATTCTGAAAAACTAGTTTGGGAAGAATTAAGAAGTCATCATAGCTACATAACTAACTTATGAAATACATAGAGAAGCTAAGAGGGAACTTTTTAAAGTCCCCTGCCAGGGTACAAAGAATGCCTACAGACTAAGACAGGAAATGCTTCTCTCTTACCACAAAACCTGCGAAAAGGTGTTCAAAGAGATCACTTTAAGACCGATGTTTATGTTGAAACACAGGGTAGAGTTTGAGCAAGCTCCAGGAGATGGTGAAGGACAAGGAAGACTGGTGTGCTGCAATCCATGGAGCCACAAAGAGTCAAACAAGACTGAGCAACTAAACAACAATAAAGAGTTATGAGGGTCTAAAAGAATTGACTTCTGATTTGAGTCTGAGAAATCTAGAGTGACTGCATCTGGTTAGCTTACAGCAAGGGGATACTTAAACCTACATGCGGACTTAAGTCTATAATGGGGAATGCTTGACAGTCAAGAGTTCACTGGGGCAAAGGAGGCATGGGTGTTTCCTGTTGGCTAGATCTAAGCCATGTAAGGGAGAGAATTATACTGAATGTCTTAGATATTGTCCAGTAGAATCCTTTAGAGGCATGAGGCTGCCTCTGAGGCAAGACGCTTGAGATGAACTGCCGTTGTCTAGGGGTTGAAAAAAATAGCTCAGACAATCAATTGGAGGAGATGATCACACTTCATGGTGAGTGAAAGATGGAGAAGGTGCTAAAGAATCCGTCACCCAACATAGATCATGTTGACTTTAAACCTCTGGTAAACTCAAAGAAGCTAATACTAGACTGCCTCAACAGAAGTGGAAGAGTAAGACCCTTACCTACTCTTACCTCCTCTTCTTAGCACAAATTCAATCTTTCAAGAGTGAGAGAGGAAAGGACATGAAACAAAATCCACTATTCCCCTTTTCAGGAGGAAATGGCAGTCCAGTTCCTTCAGGGCTATATGGTAGGACCTTTTTGCTTATCCATTCTGTATATGATAGTTTGCATATACTAATCCCATTTACTAATTCTCTTGCCTGGAGAATTCCATGGACAGAGGAGCCTGGTGGGCTACAGTCCATGGGGTTGCAAGGAGTCAGACACAACTTAGCGACTAACCACCAAATTGATAGTACATCTTAAAATTATTGACATTTGAGAATTGATGAAATATATTGGTGAAAACTTATAAAAGAACAAAAGTGTACCTCTTTTAAGTAACTTCCTTTAAACAGTAAATCAAATGAACAAAGATTATTAGAAATTAGTAATAACAACAATAAATACCAAAACAGGAAGGTTGTAATTGTAGAGGATGCTTTTATCATTAAGAAAAAAGAAATACTTTGAACTGTATGCAGAAATTCAAGTTATCAAGAAGAGGCAAATAAAACAAGCAAAATAAGCTGAAGGTGAAAGAAGTGAAAGAATAAAAAGAACTTTAATGGCTACAATTACTTAAGAATTCTACTTTTGAGAAAACCAGTAGCATAGGCTACCTACCCTCTCAGCTGTTTAACCTATCAAAGATGAGAAGGAGAAAAACAAAAATTAAAAATTATGAATGACAATAGCTTAGCGATTTGGTAGCTATTTAAAAGTAAGAATAGAATTGCTTTACAGAATTTTGCTGTTTTCTGTAAAACCTCAACATCAATCAGCCTTTTGATAAAATTAAATTAATTATTAAAAAAAGAAAAAAAAATCTAGCATGAAGAGAAAAAAAGTAAGAAAATATAAACAACTCTATGCTAATAAATATGAACATATTCAAATACTTTTTTAGATAAGGAAATTCGTTACCAAATTAGACTCATAAAGTAAAAAAAAACAAAAAACTGGCTAGTAATCAATAAAAAGACCTGTGGTTCTTGGTTCTTACATCTCCTGCATTGGCAGGTGGGTTCTTTACCACTATGGGAAGCCCCATTAACTGAGCAAGATACTATAATTCAAAATGAAAATTGATAAGGCTTAGAAATTATAAAATTTTTGACTGTTCATGGAAATTGAGTATATAATTTCATATTTTAATCATTTTGTAGCTTATAAATTATATTATGCAGAAGCTGCATAATATAATTTTTGCCTGGAGAATCCCATGGACAGAGGAACCTGGGAGGGAGTCCATAGAGATGCAAAGAATCGGACATGACTGACACAGCTCAGCACACACAGAAGCTTAATAAAAAGGCTAAGAGACTAATGAAAACTAAGAAATAAAATGATATACATTATGGCAAATTCTTTATAATCTATAAGTACTGCTACTCCTACCACTTCTTCTTATTTGACATCAATCCCTTGCCTTTAAACTCAGTTTGGGTTTATCTTTTCACTGAGCTTTCACAAATACCCACATCTTGAATTTTATCAATCCAATAATAGCAGTAAGTCTTTTAAAACAGTTCTAGGATCATAATTCAAATGTGTTTTTAGTTTGAAATTTCAAGCATAGAACAGAGATAATTTATTGATCTCTGGTCCCATGCAGGTGTTTCATAGCTAATATTAAGACTACATTAAAAGAAATAACTTTAATAGTTCATTATTCCAGGTTAAGTGAAATAAAATATTTAATTTTTGGCAGCTTATAGGTATCCTTCTTTATCACATATCAATGCTGTGTCAATATGAGGTGTCAGCCCACAAGGAGACAGTTGAACTGCTTCCTAAGAGGAGTAACAGGGTGTTAAGATCTAGCAAACAAGGCAGAGATAAGGTCTGTGGTGAGATATTGGCAGACTTCAACTCCTCTGAAAGAGAAGTTAGAACATAAATAATTTTAAGATCAAAAGCTTGGGATAATCAAGAAAGAACAAATAGACTGGTTCTAGGTCAGTGTACCTAGTCCAGAAGGAAATATTTCAAATGACATAATTTTGTTAAGACTTTTAGAAGACCCATAGCTTCCTTCTTTGAGCAATTCTGCCCTGCATAAATAAGCCATCTTCTGAACACATTTCACAAGCGGATAACCTAGTTATGTGCTTGTGTCTCTATCCTATTGGAGTAAGTCTAAACATGAAATAGTAAAAAGGAAAACAATCTGTAACTCAGAGATCAATCCCAATGTTTTGTCAATGCTGGTTCCTTAAAAGGATGTTTGTCTTACTTAAATAAAAGTCTGGGATGAGAAATCAGTAGTGTTCATAAGCTACAACAGAAAATACTATATTTAGTCGCCAGGAATTAGGAAGCTTCCTTCATATGCATAGATATTGTTTTATAGAAGGATTTGGGAGGTTCTCTCAGTGGGAGATATCATCTGGGGGAAATAAAAAAAGGATGATATAGGAAGTGATACAACATTTATTTGTGTATCTGCCATATGGACTGTGTTTGAACCCTCTTTGTTGAGGGTCAAACATTATTAGAACTACTCAAAAGTTCTGCCTTTACAATTGGGGGCACAAATATACCTTCCACATTTCTCAGGATTCAACAAACGATCAAGTTGTTAAGTTAGGCACTTTTACCTATCTCTCCATGGAACCTAGTATGGGCACCAAGAGGAGGAAAGGAAGCTTTGAAAACATGGACAACAAAAAATGAGAATTACTGATGATAAAGGAAGATGATGAGACTTCTCTGAATGGCCTTTTAGGTGTATCTCCTCTATCATATACACATACAAAATAGAAATGCCTTTCCATCTTGACCAATTACATACTCTTCTGAAAAGTATCAGAACTTGCTGAGAACGTAATTAAATTCTATTACATTTACCTTAGATATTGCCTGATGTACTTATAGGGCATTTAGAATTATCAATGTAGGTATAATTTTACCACACTTTGAATATCAAATATAAACATCATCTATCATTGTAACCTCTATCAAATCTTACTACTCCTGATAATCATTCAAATTCTAATGGTCCTTTTGTGTTTTGTGATTTAATAAACCATACTAAAATATGTATCTCAATTATACACTTCACCTAACTCATCAGCGCACAACGTATAAGTATAAGTGCTCATTCAACAGTTAGACAATTTACTACACTCTCAAATTTATAGCCAAATATATACAATTTAAGGAAAGCGGTTCTTTGCAATGTGTAATGTTAACGATGCATGAGAATGCTTACAGAGGGCTAAACTAATAAAATTTGTTTCATGTCAGGCCATTAAATGTGTTTCCTTGGTTGAACTGGCATACCAACCCCTAGAAGGGAACAAAATAGAATAAGGAAATAAAATATCTTGAAATAATTGTTATTCTTTGAAAATAATCTTCTTGTAGGATTAACTTGTAGGCTCTACAATGTGATTTTTATTGACACATATTTTTTTCTAGTCTCCCACTAGAGAAAACACTGTTATTTGTTACAATTTTATAGTATGATTTCAAGTTTATAGAATACCTGCAGAATATGCACTTCATAAGTATTAACATATTTTTCTTAAACAGATAAATATGTGTAAATATACATCCTACTAATTTCAAACACACACAAACCTAAATCTACAATTCAAAATTAATAATTATTTTGCTTAGTTATTCTAATACTTCTTAGGATGACAGGACTTTCATACTTGAAGTAATTTAAGAAATTATCTAATCCAACACACATTTTATCAACTGATAAACTATAATCAATAGAAATTAAATAATTTATCTATCAATTTGTCTATCCTGTGTCAAATTGTTCATTTATTTTCTATTTTATGGTTTTTTGAATATATCCCATCCTTCCCCATCCACTTTTCTTTCCTCTCTGCTCCTTACACAATGAAGTATATATAGCAAAAAGAATTGTCATAAAAGATAAATGTGATGCATATGTTTCTTGCCATAGTAAAGATATTTAAGACCTTTGATTTTAGAAAGGAATATGGAGGTAGTTCTATATCATCCAAATATAAAGGTAACTTGAAATTTCAAAAATTTACCAAGAAACCATATTTTCATTTACCAAAAATTAAGGTACATTTACTGTGAGAGGCACTATATATTTTTCTTGGGATATAAAGGACAGCAAGATAGACATATTAACGACAGAGTTTATATCAAGTGAAGGAGACAAAATAAAATACACTTTAAATTTCTGCATTATAATTAATACTGTTTGTTGGCAGGGGTAGTGGAAAGGCTAGTGGATACTGACTTAGAAAATCAGGAACAACTGGCAAGGAAGGCCTCCTTTCTACAGGCTGCTCAGAGATGCTGTCTCCAAAAAAGTATTTTAATGTGAGGACAAATGAGACATGTGAAATGGGGTCAAGAGTGATTTAAGCAGAGGGAAGGGCTTGTGTTACAGACAGGGGGAAGCCTTGGGCATGTTTGATGGCCTACTGATGTCCATTGCATTTGAAACATAGGAAGCAGAAAAAAAGCATCAATGGGATAGGTACAGAGACCTCACATCAGCACCAGCGGTTTCCTCAGAACACCCAACTTTCTTTCTTCTGGCTTACATTAGTGTAACCTCCCTAATTCCTCTACTGCTCTCAGAGAGGACCAGAAATAGGAGCCACCACTGTCTGATTACTCTTAAAATGACTAAGTTGTTTAAATTTTATACAATTTAAAATTTAAATTGTGTTAATTTTAAAATATGTTGGAATATGCACAATTTTATCTGATCCCCATATCAACTTTCTGGGGTAGCCAGATCAGGACTTCAAAGTGGTATTTACATAAGAGTTAGCTGAAGTTTAGGGTATAAATTTTATTATTATGTGTTCTTGTTGCCCATTCAAGAACACTGTTGTGGTCAGCCCCTTGTGTTTTTGTATTTTGTTTTCATTTTTAAATTTAAATCCCCTTGATTGAAGTGTACAGAGATGTCTACCTTGGGGAGGATCCTTGGTTATCAGACAGTCTTTGGGTGCAGGTTTCAATAGCCACATATGCTTACGTCCTCTTTGGGGACTTTGGGGGGTTTTTCCTGACTCTCACATGAAAAGTCATTTTTATCTCTGCCAAACACATTACATTCCATAAAATTTCCTTGGTTTTACTTTGGAAAGAAAGTTTGTGAAATTTTCAGCCACATTCTTAGCTATTTCAAGGTATATGTCCAGAGGGACTCCCCTCAGCATAGAGGAATTACTGATTTGGGACAACTGAAAGATGAAGCCCATGATTTTTAGCCTGGCATTATACAGGGAATTCTGTGCTAACACCAGATTCTTTTTCATAATATCTCCTCCAAGAAGTTACAAGATAGCAAAGTCCAGGAATTATCCTAATATTTCATAAGTCCTTATAGTAATATGAAAAGTAAACAGATAACAGTAGAGTCACCTAATCAAAAAAAAAATAAGAATAGATAAAGAACATTTTCACTTTCCTCATGGTGCTATAATATGCCTAGATTTGCCAAGCAGAAGAGGGTTGTTTTCCTCTATTTTTTGCTCCTACAATTCTAATATTTTCCATCAGATATAAGTGGAACCCTGGAATATATACATATATTTGCTTTCTAGATAAGGCTAGTTTCTACACATTCACAGATACTTGAAACTGTTTTGTGCATTCTGTATTGTGAGTACTATTCTAGGTGCTGGGATTACAAAGAATTCATAAAGAAGACAGATCAGAGAATTTTTGCTAAAGGAAAAGATATATAATTAAAACCTGCAACTGATACATAGGGGGCTTCCCTGATAGCTCAGTTGGTAAAGAATCCGCCTGCAATGCAGGGGACTCTGATTTATGATTCCTGGGTCAGGAAGATCCGATGGAGAAGGGATAGGCTACCCCCTCCAGTGTTCCTGGGCTTCCCTTGTGGCTCAGCTGGTAAAGAATCTGCCTGCAATGAGGGAGACCTGGGTTTGATCCCTGGGTTGGGAAGATACCCTGGAGAAGGGAAAGGCTACACACTCCAGTATTCTGTCCTGGAGAATTCCATGGACTGTATAGTCCATGGGGTCGCAGAGAGTTAGGGTTAGTTCAGAGAGTTGAGTGAACTTCACTTTCACTTTCAGTGATACATAATAAATGCTACAGTGGTGGTATGCACAGAGTAATTTTGAATCACAAAAGTCCCCTTGATCCAGACCTTCTGAGCTAAATCCTGACAGATGAGTGCGATGAACTGACTTGAATATTTGTGTTCTCCCCAAATTCATATGTTAAGATCTTAATCCCCGGTGTAATAATATTTGAAAGTGGAGCCTTTCTGAGCTAACTAGGTGTGAGGGTGGAGCCCTCCTGAATGAGATTAGCCTCTTCATAAGAGGCTCCCCAGAGCATTCTCTCACCTCTTTCTGCCATGAGAGTATACAGTAAAACGTTAGTCCATAATCCAGAAGAGGGATCTTGCTGGAACCCTGATGTTGGATCACCAGCCTCCAAAACTATGAGAAAGAAAATCTGTTGTTTACAAGTCATCTAGGTAAGGCACTTTGTTACTGTAGTTCAAACTGACTAAAAGAACAAGTAATGGGCTAAAGCTAAATAAGCAGGGTGACAATATACAGCCTTGACCTACTCCATTTCCTACTTGGAACCAGTCTGTTGTTCCATGTCAAGTTCTAACTGTTGCTTCCTTACCTGCATACAGGTTTCTCAAGAGGCAAGTTAGGTGGTCTGGTATTCCCATCTCTTTCAGAATTTTCCACAGGTTACTGTGATCCACACAGCCAAAGGCTTTGGCATAGACAATAAAGCAGAAATACATGTTTTTCTGGAAATCTCTTGCTTTTTCGATGATCCAGCGGATGTTGGCAATTTGATCTCTGGTTCCTCTGCCTTTTCTAAAACCAGCTTGAGCATCTGGAAGTTCACGGTTCATGTATTGCTGAAGCCTGGCTTGGAGAATTTTGAGCATTACTTTACTAGCATGCGAGATGAGTGCAATTGTCCAGTAGTTTGAGCATTCTTTTGCATTGCCTTTCTTTGAGATTGGAATGAAAACTGACCTTTTCCAGTCCTGTGGCCATTGCTGAGTTTTCCAAATCTGTGCTTATTTAACTTATATGCAGAGTACATCATGAGAAACACTGGACTGGAAGAAGCACAAGCTGGAATCAAGATTGCCGGGAGAAATATCAATAACCTCAGATATGCAGATGACACCACCCTTATGGCAGAAAGTGAAGAAGAACTAAAAAGCCTCTTGATGAAAGTGAGAGAGGAGAGTGAAGAAGTTGGCTTAAAGCTCAACATTCAGAAAACTAAGATCATGGCATCTGATCCCATCACTTCATGGGAAATGGATGAGGAAACAGTGGAAACAGTGTCAGACTTTATTTTGGGGGGCTCCAAAATCACTGCAGATGGTGACTGCAGCCATGAAATTAAAAGACACTTACTCCGTGGAAGGAAAGTTATGACCAACCTAGACAGCATATTAAAAAGCAGACACATTACTTTGCCAACAAAAGTCTGTCTAGTCAAGGCTATGGTTTTTCCGGTAGTCATGTATAGATGTGAGAATTGGACGGTGAAGAAAGCTGAGCGTCGAAGAATTGATGCTTTTGAAGTGTGGTGTTGGAGAAGACTCTTGAGAGTCCCTTGGACTGAAAGGAGATCCAACCAGTCCATCCTAAAGGAGATCAGTCCTGGGTGTTTATTGGAAGGACTGATGTTGAAGCTTTGGCCACCTCATGCAACGAGTTGATACATTGGAAAAGATCCTGATGCTGGGAAGGATTGGGGGCAGGAGGAGAAGGGGATGACAGAGGATGAGATGGCTGGATGGCATCACTGACTCGATGGATATGAGTTTGAGTAAACTCCAGGAGTTGGTGATGGACAGGGAGGCCTGGCATGCTGCGATTCATGGGGTCACAAAGAGTCGTACAAGACTGAGCAACTGAACTGAACTGAACTGAACAGAATGGGTTAAAATTAACTCTCAGAAATTAAAGCACTTGATAGATTTTATGGTAGGAAATCTTATTAAATCAGTGATTTTTATAAGGAGTAGAATTTCAGGAATTAGATTATCCAAGGACAATTTTTTTTTTTTAATATTGTAATAGTTTTTGCCATACATTGACATGAATCAGCCATCGGTTTACATGTGTTCCCCTTCCTGGACCCCCCATCCATCTCCCTCCCCATCCCATCCTTCTGGATCATCCCATTGCCCCGGCCCTGAGCCCTTGTCACATGCATCGAACATGGAATGGTGTTCTGTTTCACATATGATAATATACATGTTTCAATGCTATTCTCCCAGAACGTCCCACCCTCACCTTCTCCCTCAGAGTCCATAAAATTGTTCCATGCATCTGTGTCTCTTATTCTGTCTCGAATATAGGGTTATCGTTACCATCTTTCAAATTCCATATATATGCATTAGTATACTGTATTGTTGTTTTTCTTTCTGGCTTACTTCACTCTGTATAATGGGCTCCAGTTTCATCCATCTCAGTAGAACCGATTCAAATGTATTTTTTTTTAATGGCTGAGTAATATTCCATTGTGTATATGTACCACAGCTTCCTTATCCATTCGTCTGCTGATGGACATCTAGGTTGCTTCCATGTCCTGGCTATTGTAAACAGTGCTGCGATGAACATTGGGGTACTCGCGCCAAGGACAATTTAATAACATGCCACTATTATCTCAGCATCAATTACTGTCAAAAATAGTACCATATTGTGTCTTTGCCTGATTACAGACTTTCAGTTAAAAAAAAAAAATCCATCTACATTTGTATGCAAGCATCTCTATCAAACTTTATAATAAAACAATTTTGTTTATTTTATTCCATTAGAGATACATCAAATAGCTCCCTTTGTAGTCTAAAAATGTAATAAGTTCAACTAAACTTGCTGCTGTATTAATTTTCTAAATTTTACTTTGAAGGCAAAACTCAGAATGTGGCTTCTTGTCTCCAAAGTGCTCAAAGTCCAATTAACCTCTCTTCTCTCACCTAACATATATCTCTCTGTGTTATTTTCAAAATAGCTCCAGAAATCACAGTATATATCATCAATCTATTACAAGCTACCTACAGCACACAAAATGTAAGAATATTGCAAGCCTATCTTCCATACTATTATTGTCATATCTATTGTTAGTCACTTAGTCGTGTCCAACTCTTTGCAATCCCATGGACTGTAGCCTGCCAGGTTCCTCTGTCCATGGGATTCTATAGGAAAGAATACTGGAGTGGGTTGCCATTCTCTTCTCCAGGGGATCTTCCCAACCCAGGGATCAAACCCAGGTCTCCTGCATTGCAGCCAGAGTCTTTACCATCTGAGCCACCAGGGAAGTGTCATATCTATTATATGTACATAAATTATACACCACTCAGGGTTGCATTAATATTTCCTTATACATTATATTTACCAAACTACTTACTTGTTCTCATAACTTCAATACTTTCCTGTAGATCAGGTGGTATTTCTCTTTATCCTGAAAGGAATTATTCCCATGTCTTCCTCCCTTCATTGTCTCTGATGAGACGTTAGAATCATCTACATTGCTATCTCCTTGTATATAGTGTGTTGCTATTAAGTACATCAGGTCAATTTTTTATTTCAATGATTAGAATTTCAGTACTAGAATTATGACCTTGTTTTCTAATTGTATCTTTCTTCTGAAAATTCTATTTATATTTATGAATTATGCATATGATTTTAAATTCCTTGAATATATTTATATAATGGCTACCTGGGTGATTTCTACTGACTTTTTTTTTTCTAAAATATGTCACTTTTTATTTTCCCTTGCATGTATGAGAACTGAACATTAGGAGTGGTATCTGTAAGGAATCTGTATTCTGTTACTGTACCCCTGGAGAAGGGAATGGCTACCCACTCCAGTACTCTTGCCTAAAGAATTCCATGGACAGAGGAGCCTGGCTGGGTACAGTCCATGGGGTCGCAAAGAGTTGGACACGACTGAGTGACTAACACTCTCACTTTCAAGTTACTACACAGTGAATTTTTATTTTCTCAGGTAGTTGACTTAGCTGGACCCATACCCCAATCTCTGTCTTTTTTAAAGTTGACTAAAATTTCTACAGTTTTTATTCAGCTTCTAGTTGCTACATTTTACTAACCTTTGCGGTTCCCTCAAGCACTTACAGATTACCAGGCAACCACATAGCTGTGTGAATTTTGAAAGCAGATTTGGGGGCTGGTCTCCTTGGTGACTTCCTCTCTGGTTTTCCCTCCTAGCTGTCTCCTCCTCTTTTGGTCGCTAACTCAGTCCTCTGCCCTCAAACCAGTAAGCCTGTGGTTTTCTGCTCTCAGAGCTACGCTTGATTAGGGAGATTCTGTCAAAAAGTGATGACCAAGCAATTTACCGGCAGCATTTCATCTGTAAACGGTAGCTGCCCCTCCAGTTTCTGCCTGCATTCTGTTGTTTTCTAGTAGTTTCAAATTTCAAATAGGTTTGCTTTCATAATTTATTTCGTCTTGCGAGAATGTTGATACTAACAAGCTATCCTGCCATTATACCAGAGACTCTTTTTATAAATTGTATATTTTTCACATAATTAAATCTTGAACAATGTGAGTTTATTAATGATGAGTCTCTGTTTTGTTTATATAATCAGTTAATATTTATCTAATCTTATGTTTTATTGTTTGCCAATGCCTTTATGGGTGCTATTAGCATCTTTTACTTAGTGTTTCAGATTAATAGCTATTTGATGCAATTACCAATATAGTTGTCTGGTCTCTTTACTGTGATTATGAGTGAAACTAATATTATAAGTAATCTTAGCAGTAAACATTGTATGTGTACCTTTTGTATATGTGTAAATTTTTACCTAGGCCAAGATTTCTATGTTCATTTCTCTTCATAGATTAATATACAGTAAAGAAACACATAGTTACCCCACTTCCTCCCTCGAGCTGCATTCCATCATGTCAGAAATAAACTTCCCCCTACCCTGCTGACTTCCAGCTTGGATTAGCTATTTACATTTCCATCACATAAAAGGTTTCCTCAAGTCAGCATAATGGTGAATCCTTACTCCCAAACCCTGTTCAAAGAAAACGCTGATCTGATATCTGTTTCTATAGTGTTGAGTTTTCTAGGAACCACATTTAAATAAAACCATACAATATGTAATCTTGTGTCTAGATTGTTTCATTTACATTTGACAGTCATTCGTGGCATTCGATGAGTCAGTCAGTCAGTTCAGTTGCTCAGTCGTGTCTGACTCTTTGCCACCCCATGGACTGCAGCACGCTGGGTTCCCTGTCCATCACCAACTCCCGGACCTTACTCAAACTCATATTCATTGAGTCAGTGATGCCATCTAACCATCTCATCCTCTGTCGAGCCCTTCTCCTCCCGCCTTCAATCTTTCCCACCATCAGGGTCTTTTCCAATGAGTCAGTTCTTTACATGAGGTGGCAAAAGTACTGGAGTTTCAGCTTCAGCATCAGTCCTTCCAATGAATATTCAGGACAGATTTCCGTTAGGATTGACTGGCTGGATCTCCTTGCAGTCCAAGGGACTCAAGAGTCTTCTCCAACACCACAGTTCAAAAGTATCAGTTCTTCGGTGCTCAATTTTTTTCACAGTCCAACTCTCACATCCATACATGACTACTGGAAAAACCATAGTTCAGACTAGACAGACTTTTGTTTACAAAGTAATGTCGCTGCTTTTTAACATGCTGTCTAGATTGGTCATAGATTGTCTTCCAAGGAGCAAGCTTCTTTTAATTTCATGGCTGTAGTCACCATCTAAAGTGATTTTGGAGCCCAAAAAAATAAAGTTTGTCACTCTTTCTATTGTTTCCCCATCTATTTGCCATGAAGTGATGGGATCGGATGCCATGATCTTAGTTTTTGGAATGTTGAGCTTTAAGCCAACTTTTTCACTCTCCTCTTTCGCTTTCATCAAAAGGCTCTTTAGTGCTTCACTTTCTGCCATAAGGTTGGTGTCATCTGCATATCTGAGTTTATTGATATTTCTCCCAGCAATCTTGATTCCAGCTTTTGCTTCATCCAGTCCAGGGTTTTGCATGATGTACTCTGAATATAAGTTAAATAAGCAGGGTGACCATATACAGCCTTGATGCACTCCTTTCCTGATTTGGAACCAGTCTGTTCCATGTCCAGTTCTAACTGCTTCTTGACCTGCATACAGATTTCTCAGGAGGCAAGTCAGGAGGTCTGGTATTCCCATCTCTTGAAGAATTTTCCACAGTGTGTTGTGATCCACACAGTCAAAGGCTTTGGCATAGTCAGTAAAGCAGAAGTAGATGTTTTTCTGGAACTCTCTTGCTTTTTTGATGAACCAATGGATTTTGGCAATTTGATCTCTGGTTCTTCTGCCTTTTCTAAATCCAGCTTGAACTCATAGAAGTTCATGGTTCAGGTACTGTTGGAAGTCTGGCTTGGGGAATTTTGAGCATTACCTTGCTAGCGTGTGAGATGAGTGTATTGTGCGGTCATTTGAACCTTCTTTGGCATTGCCTTTTTGGGGGATTGGAGTGAAAACTGACATTTTCCAGTCCTGTGTCCACTGCTGAGTTTTCCAAATTTGCTGGCATATTTTGTGCAGCACTTTCACAGCATCATCTTTTCGGATCTGAAATAGCTCAACTGGAATTCTTTCACCTCCACTAGCTTTGTTCCTGCTTCCTAAGGACCACTTGACTTCACATTTCAAGATGTCTGGCTCTAGGTGAGTGATCAAACCATCGTGTTTATCTGGGTCATGAAGATCTTTTTGGTATAGTTCTTCTATATATATTGTTGCCACCTCTTCTTAGTATCTTCTGCTTTTTTTAATGTCCATACTAGTCTTTCCCATTCTACTCTTTTCCTCTATTTCTTTGCACGGATCATTGAGGAAGACGTTCTTATCTCTCCTTGCTATTCTTTGGAACTCTGCAGTCAAATGGGTATATTTTTCCTTTTCTCCCTTACCTTTAGCTTCCCTTCTTTTCATAGCTATTTTTAAGGCCTCCTCAGACATCCATTTTGACTTTTTGCATTTCTTTTTCTTGGGAATGGTCTTGATCACTGCCTCCTGTACAATGTCACGAACTTCTGTCCATAGTTCTTCAGGCACTCTATCAGATCTAATCCCTTGAATCTATTTGTCACTTCCACTGTATAATCCTAAGGGATTTGATTTAGGTCATACTTCAATGGTCTAGTGGTTTCCCCTACTTTCTTCAATTTAAGTCTGGATTTTACAATAAGGAGTTCATGATCTGAGCCACAGTCAGCTCCTGGTCTTGTTTTTGCTGGCTCTATAGAGCTTCTCCATCTTTGGCTGCATAAAATATAATCAATCTGATTTCAGTATTGATCATCTGATGATGTCCATGTGCAGAGTCTTCTCTTGTGTTGTTGGAAGAGGGTGTTTGCTATGACCAGTGCATCCTCTTGGCAAAACTCTGTTAGCCTTTGACCTGCTTCATTTTGTATTCCAAGGCCAAATTTGACTGTTACTCCAGGTATTTCTTAACTTCTCACTTTTGCATTCCAGTTCCCTATAATGAAAAGGACATAATTTTGGGGTGTTAATTCTAGGAAGTCTTGTATGTCTTCATGGAGCCATTCAACTTCAGCTTCTTCAGCATTACTGGTTGGGGCATAGACTTGGATTAACGTGATATTGAATGCTTTGCCTTGGAAACGAACAGAGATCAGTCTGTAATTTTTGAGATTGCATCCAAGTACTGCATTTTAGACTCTTTTGCTGTTTATGATGGCTACTCCATTTCTTCTAAGATATTCTTGCCCACAGTGGTAGATAAAATGGTCATCTGAGTTAAATTCACCCATTCCAGTCCATTTTAGTTCACTGATTTCTAAAACGTTGATGTTCACTCTTGCCATCTCCTGTTGGACCACTTCTAATTTACCTTGATTCATGGACCTAACATTGCAGGTTCCTATGCAATACTGCTCTTTACAGCATCAGTCTTTAGGCCAGTAGCCTTGTCCTTTTTATTGCTTGGTAATATTCCATAATGTGGATAAATTACTTTCATGGTTAATGGCTATTTGGCTATTTCCAATTCTTTAGTTTTGTTGGTCTGTTTCCAGTATAATTGTTCATGTTTTTAAATGTTGTATAATCAGGGTGGTAAAAAGATGACAGGGCTATCTTTGATATATGATACAGTATCCTCCTCTCCCTCCTCAAATTACAAGGATTTGTCTGGTGAGTTTAATGTTTTTCTACATAATCCCAAGTAATAATAATAACTCTTAAGAGATTTAATAGCATAATTATATTCAATTTCTGTAAGAAAGCAATCATTTCCCCACCAAGAAAAAGAATTATAAATTTGCTTGTTTGTATGTTTGTTTTAATATTTCAATATTTCAACCTTTTAAACTCTGTGACAAGAGGAAACTACTGTGCCTCTGTTTCTTTCAAATCCTTAATTTAGGTTTCCTCTAAATTTGATTGCAAAAACGCTTAGTTTTCTATAAAAGTATGTAGTTCACAGCCTGTTCCAAGTTTTTTTAAATAACACAAAGAATATGATATTCAAATAATTAATTACTGTCATTAACAGATTATTTTTGAAAGGTCTAACTCACATTACTGACCATTAACTTGGTAGTACATACCTTCTTTCATCTGTCAAACAATGATTTGCTGATAAAAGGTACATCGAAGTGGGAGTCAGCAGCTCTAGAATATACCTTCTCATTCAATTTCCCAGCTTTGGAGGAACAACTCTGGATGCCACTTTTTATCTCATTTTCATATTTTATGGCTCAAAGAGCTAAAGATAATTAATATTTGAACAGCATTGCCCAGATGGAAGTCAATATAAAGAACACAAGCAGAACTATTACTTTATGTTGATTATCAAAATTTAAGCCATATAATAATTAAATGACATATAAATTGAAAGAAAATAGAGCTTCAATTTTTTAAATGAGAAATTCAAGATCCACTTATAATGATTTTGTGGGTTTTGTCTATGTTTTAATTTTAGAATAATCTCTGAAATCACCATAACTTTCAGTAACATATAAAATTTAATTTGCATACATCTTTTATCTATTAAAGTACCGTTTCTTGGAATAGCCAAAGCTCTAGTCAATTAAACTAATTCATTCCAAGACTCAAATCTGTATCAAAACAAAAACTACATAAAATATTTTACATCTGTTATATAAATTATATAACTATAATATGTAGTACATATACACATATTGTACATATATATGAGAGGGGACTGCAGGTGGGATTTTGTAAATGAAACATATATCCTACTTTCAATATTATGTAAAATTGTCTCTAGAAGCAGGATGTCATTTGAGTGTGAAAGGTTAGTAAAGCCCAATAATTTGTGTTTTCTTTCAACACACCTGATCCTATTTGATGTAGAGACCTGACCATAATGTTTTTTTTTATGGTCCTAAAAAGAGGTCATCAGTATTTATATTTAAAAGTCACTGTAAGTAACATGTCTTTGTAGTCGTTCAACAGAAAAACTAAAACATTCTCAAATACAGTCTTACTATTATAGCACTGAAAACAAAATGAAATATCATTTACACTCACATACAATAGCATAGTTCCTTTTTCATGAAATTCTTCTCTGCAAAAACTATTCAGACCACACAAATCATCCTGAGCATCTTATTTGTCCCATTCTGCTTGGTTTTTGCAGTTATTCTGCTCTGGAAAATAATTTTTAATAATTTTCAATTTCCAGTGTTTACTTGACTCTTAAATAAAATGTAAGTAAAGGTAGGATATCAGTTAGGTTTAGTGAGGATGATAAGGACTTTAAATATACTTTGCTCCTTTTTCTTACACTGAGAGATAACTGATTAGTTTGAGAAAGTTTAAGAGAAATACATTATTCTGGCAATAGGTAGAATTAAAGGTGCAGAAACATTCTTTCCCTCATTTTACTTCACCCCATACCTCAGTCTAAGCTCTTGCAACACCACAGATCATTCCACCCCATGTCACCCTCTTTTTTTTTCAGTAACTGTGAAAGAACAGGAGAAGTAACATCTGCCAAATGCTAAGACCTATGCTATATAAAGTGGTCCAGGGACAAAAATATGAAGGTTTTACAAAGATATTATAATGGTGATAAAAAATTAAGAAAACAAAAAGGGGGGAATGTAAATTATAGGGTAGACTTATTTGAAAGGTCTAAATTTATACTAACAAATTAGATGCCAAAGGACTTTAACATAATAATGAACAATGACCTAATATTGTCTAATCCAAGAATGCAAGTGTGATTCAAAATTTCGGGAATCTCTAATATAATAATCACATAAGTAGGTCAAGAGAGACTATAAATCATATCAGCTCTTACCTCTCTCTGTCCTGTGAAGTTTACCAAACCTTTTTTTCCTTAGAATCCCACCCTCCCCCCAATTTTTGCCTGATAAGGCTGTTAGAACAATGAAATTCAACAACTTTTCACTCAGTTCTCCCCAGTCACAGTCTCTAGTGGGTAATTTATATCTCAGTGATCTTCAAATTAATTGACTTTCAGTTTAATAGCCCCCAAGCTTTTCAATGCAGGATTAATTACCATAGGGTACTTCCACAGATCAAACAGTATGTATTTCTGGGTTGTTTCATTTAACATTTCTTCCTTCTTTATTCAGTATCAATTATGGGTGAGAAAACTGGAAATAAATACATATTTTAAACATTAAAGGCATTGTGCATATGTCTATGGACATACAGCTAATTAAAGCTACTTATTTTTTCATTTATTCACTCACACTTACTTATTTACATGCTCAACAAACATTTTCGTGTTCCTAATATGTTCCCAACACTTTGATAGGTTCTAGGAGTCAAATTTCGTTCTGGGAGTGAAGAATATCTTAAAATCCATACATTTGAACATGGGAAGATGGATTTAATTTTTAACGGTGCAAACTAAAAAAAAATCACAAGACATTTTTGATTCATTGATAGAGCAATAGCATATGGGGTATCATATTTTAGCCAAGTGTTTGGCTGATAACCTTGTAAGAGGACCACATAAGCACAATACAGATATATTGCACTACAGTAAAGCAACAGAGAACTTGTCTGATTTGTCTTTGTATTGATCGTGTTTCCACCAAAAAATAGTTGACTCAAACTTAAATTACATTAATTCATGGAGGGGTAGGCTGTCTCTGCAACATGCCTAGGACTGAGAGACCTGTTCTATTTGTTGCCATTAGCATAACTGTAGATCTTGCCCAGGTTGGAATGATTCTTCAAAGTGCTGAGAAGATAATCATCCACAACTTGTGATCTCCAGCCAAGAAGTATTCCCCACAAAAATGGTTTAGGTTCATACCACAGCTCACCTTGGCTACAGTTCTACCCCAGTTTCACTGTCTTCTAGGTGGAGATCCACTAAAATGGGTTTTCAAATTTATTAACACTAAGCTCATTAATTGGTATTGTTGAATTCCTCTACCATTTTATAATTTGCTTCATGTTTCTTAGACTTCTCTTTTGAAAATAATAATATCTACTTTATTTGAACAGTTTAGAGACCTGCCAACTATAACTCGAAGCAAAGAATCAAAGATCTTTCATTTGTATTCATGGATTTACTCACAAAAGAGTTAAGCATTACATTTTTGCTTTATACCAAGCACTAAGATGGGTATCAAAGTGAGTAAAATATATCCCATCCTCTCAAGATCTTAGAATACTGAGAAAGGAAGACTTAGAGAGAAACAGACAAAAATCTCTAGTAGAGGTTTACCTCACTTATTGTTAACATGCTAGTGTTATTCCTGGCATGTGGTGGTATTCCTTGTCTGCCTGGTGAGAAGTGATGGAGAAGAAATACTGTCAATGGAGTTTCCTTTTGAAAATTATGGATTATCCTGAAAGATAACATAAAAAGAATCAGAGATGGAAAGGGAAAAATTAGAAGTTAATGGACTTCTTAGGAAGGAGAGTAGATCACGAAGGACCCCTTATATCATTAATACTGAATATTTTGGAGAATTCCCTGGCAGTCCAGTGGTTAGGACTCCATGCTATCACTGCCGAGGGCACGGGTTAAATTACTGGTCAAGGAACTAAGATCCCACAGGCTGTAAGGTGGGGCCAAAAAGAAAAAAAAGCTATTTTAAATTCTATTGATTGTTTACAAGTTGTTGCTGTTCAGTCACTAAGTTGTGTCCAACTCTGTGACCCCATGGACTGCAGCGTGCCAGGCTTCGCAGTGCTATACCACCTCCCAGAGCTCGCTCAAACTCATGTCCATCGAGTCAGTGATGCTATCTAACAACCTTATCTTCTGCTGCCCCCTTCTCCTTTTGCCTTCAATCTTTCCCAGCATCAGGGTCTTTTCCAGTGAGTCAGCTCTTTGCATCAGGTGGCCAAAGTATTGGAGCTTCAGCTTCAGCATCAGTCCTTTCAATGAATATTAGGGTTGATTTCCTTTAGGATTGATTGGTTTGATTTCCTGTAGTCCAAGGGACTCTCAAGAGTCTTCTCCAGCACCACAGTTCAAAAGCATTAATTTAGTGTTCTGCCTTCTTTATGGTCTACTTCTCACAACATTTTTTTTTTACCAGTATTCATCTTTAAAGTTATAGCCAAATAAAATCACATTTTATGATAGAAATAGCTTTCTTGCATCTTTACTAAATGGAACAACTGTGATAATTTCAGTAAAATTATATTCAAAATTGACAAACTCTAATATGTCTCTATAATTCAACTAACCTAATATTTAGTGTTTAAATTAGTGTTTGTGATGGAGTGCAATGTTGTAAATTTATTAATGAAAACAATGGTAACATTACAAAACATTGAAGTTGGAAGATACATTATCAAACCATTCCAGATGGGTAAAATAGTCATTTTATGTGCTGCAAATGGGAAAATGCTAATAAGAACAACTGAATTTCCTTGAGCCAAATCATTAATAAAACTCTGCAAACAAGATTTCACTATTAAAAAATAATAATAATAAAATAAAGAAGATTCTACTATGTTGTTTTAATGATGCTGATTATCTTTAGATTTGTAGCTACTCCCTAATGATAATGCTACATATTATATCTTTCAATAAGAATTACAAAAATACTGCTAATTATTTATAACATATAATGAATGGCATGCCAGGCCCACGTTTGAGTTGGACCATAAAGAAGGCTGAGCACCAAAGAATTGATACTTTTGAACTGTGGTGCTGGAGAAGACTCTTGAGGGTCCCTTGGACAGCAAGAAGATCAAACCAGTCAATCCTAAAGGAAATCAACCCTGAATATTCATTGGAAAGGCTGACGCTGAAGCTCCAATACTTTGGCCACCTGATGTTAAGAGCAGACTCATTGGAAAAGACCCTGATGCTGGGAAAGATTGAGGACAAGGGGAAAAGGGAGCAACAGAGGATGAGATGATTGGATGGCAATATCAATTCAATGGACCTGAGTTTTGAGCAAACTCTGGGATATAATATAGGACAGGGAAGCCTGGCGCACTGCAGTCCATGGAGTTGCAGAGTCATACATGACTGAGCAACTGAACGACAATAACAAATGCCAGGCCTAGCACTAAATATTATACTTCATATTCATAATTTAACCTAATTCTCACAATATCTGTATAAGATAAACACTATTATTAATAGCATTTTAAAGGAAAAAAATCTGAGACTTTTACTTTGGGCAATATACTTAGACTGTCTAATACTTTAGTTTTTACTTGTTAGAGCCCTGATAACCAAGCCATGTATTTCTGCTTTCTAAGGCCAAGATGAGGAAAAATCTTGGGATAAGCTCACTTTTCCTTTATCTATGATGACCTATTTTGTGTTTGGTAAAATAGAGTAAGCTGCTAAATTAGAGAAAAAAATTAAAAGCTAGTCCTGAATTCTGTTAATGGGAAATAATTTCTTCTTCCCCTTTAATAAATCAATTTTTACTCTGAAGCTTGAAAGTTAATCAGGTTTATCATGGTATGCCTAACTATGGGCTGTTATTAACAATCGTAAAATTATCAGGACACAGCCCTTGACTTGATAACCTGGCATGAACAAACTTCCAAAGGTTGACTTTTATGGTACATATATTAATATTCCCATTCATTTGTTCTTAATTGGTTGACTGCTAATTCTAGCAAAGGGAAAAAAAATCTTAAAGCTACTTCTTTTTCTTAAAACCATATAGCCTTTGGTCATTTTACATTAGCATCATGGAAGTATTACTATCTATGGTAATTTATTTATATAAAGTTTACATTCCATAAACATTGTTTGGATTAAAAGCAATTTTTATCACCTATTGAAGATATTATTTAATGGGAAGAAGAATTAATTACCTGTTTTGACTTACTTTTTAGAATCAAAGTAAACCTTTCCTATCACCGGACATAAAAAAGTTGCTTCCCTAACATAGCTAGCTATTTTATAGAAACAAATTCAATACTTCTCACAAGCACAAAGAAAGTTTCTTTTAAAACAAAACCAAAACCAAAACATACAGATAATCCTAAGAATATGAAAATGATATACCTGTGGGGGTGGGGAAGAAAAACCACTAAATTTTACCTACTGATACTATGCTACAGAGATAGGCTGTAGAGATACATTTTTCTTTCCATACAGACAAATGAAGTATTTCCTATGAAGAAATCTTGTAGAAAGAATATTTCTCTGCCACAGCAGTTAGAATTTTTTAAAAGTTAATTTTTCTGCTATCAGTAGCCTATTTAAAGGTCATTATAATTAGTGACTGAACAGCACATAATGCTCATATTTTGCTTATTGCATATAAATGCCCTAGATGTACAATATAACAACATGAATAAAGTGGTACTTTGGGTAAATTCTTTTAATGCTCTCCATGTGGTTGGGTGCCTTCATCGACTCAATGGATATGAGTTTGAGCAAACTCCGGGAGATAGTGAATGACAGGGAAGCCTAGCATGCTGCAGTCCATGGAGTCTCAAAGAGTCAGACACGACTGAGCAACTGAACAACAACAACATGTGTAATGGGACATATATACTTTACATGAGAACTACGGATAACAACAAATTTCAGAAAAATGATCAGAAAACAGAATCAGAAGAATAAATGTTAAGACTGGGAATAAAAGGTAAAGGCCAGCATGGAACCTGGGTTCCCCTTTTCATCCATCCCATATCTCACAGGATAGCACTCAATTGTAATCCTGCCAGTACCTTCAACTCTCTTGCTGCATACGCTCTACAGAAAACCAATGAACACTCCAGCCGCTGTCCTGCTTTATTTTACAATTCTTGTCACTGCTGTAGATATTCACATAAATGCTTCAATAAGTACCTCTTAACATCCATGACATTTAACTTTACCTAAATCCCATGAGATGTCTTAAAAATTCTATTTTTGCTTGACTGTCCACTAATTTTCAACTTCCATTTTCCCTGAGTGATATCTTCAGATTTCCAATGCTTTCTTCAAATTACTTCTCCAGTTCCTTATATGTTCAGCAGTCCCTACAGTCTAACTTAACTAGCAATTGAGTGTATCCAATAAGGTGCCCTATTCTCTTGCCAACAAACCTACTTGTATAATCGTATCTTTACATATGGCCCCTAATTTCATGACTTTTGCCAAGACCTGTGAATAACAATAGCTGCATCCATTTCTGGGCTTGAACATCCATACTTATCATTTACAACTGCTAGGATGCTTGGGTGTCTTCTTGCAGAAAGCAGCCCCAAGAGAGGTAAGAAATGATCCACATTTCTGCCCACCAACACACAGCAAAAAGCAAACAGACACAAACAGAGTGTCAAGAACCGTACTACTTTCTTCCCACTCCCTCCAGTAACAGAGATTTTAGAGTCCCTTGAAAATGCATATCACTTCTCTGGTTTTTTTCCAGGAACTAAAGTGAGGGAAGCAGTGACTCTAATATCACAAATGGTGTGAGCCAAATAGGATCAGATATAAAGTACTTTGTTTTTTTGTTTTTTCCCATAAACATTTAAATTGCATTTCAACCCACGGCCCTAAGGCAGGGACAAGTGAGTATCCCTGAAACTATGAATCTAGTAATGGATTCTGAGCAACAGGAATGAATTCTGAACACCCTCCAGGGCAAATAGGGGTCTGATATGAGAGAAAGGAATGAGATTGGTCCATGGACAATAAAGCATAGAGCCACTATCATCTAGTGGAAAAATCAGGATTAAAGAGAATAAATTGCTACTGAAGAATCCAAAAGTTCTGGTCAGTGAGGCAGAAATTAGAAATTAAGAAATAGGGAGGAGAAAAACCACATACATAAAGCGGATGTTAAAAGGTGTTGAAATTAAAAAAAAAAAAAAAAAAAGGTGTTGAAATTAAGATAACAGAAGAGGCCTGGGAAGATTTTTTGTGGTGCTGGCTCCGAAACACAGGTAATTTTTCAGGGGGCCTATGACTTCACACTTGCAGCAAGAGAGATCGGCTGACCTATTTGAAAGTGACCAACAATTTCTGCCTTTCTTTTACATTTAAAATCCTTGAAAATGGCGTAAATGTGTCAGGCTTTTAATTATGTTAATATCCCTTGTGATATAAACAGAAATTGAGAGATGGTCAATTTTAATCCATAATTAGCCTCTCATTGATACAACAGGACTCATCACTAATCCAAGGGTATATTCCCTTCAAATCCATACAGTTTATTATTGCAGGTATTGGCCAGCATTCTTGGTGTATACGCTTGCGTCCAGCCACTGGGTTGGACTATCTGAGTTATGGGATAGCTTTTTCTCTCTAATCTAAGTCCAATATTTATTATTCCAACTATTATTTACTATGATTTGCTAGGAATTTTCTATCCTCAGGGTTACAAATGAAAAGAAAATAGGCATGAGTTCTGATTTCATTAAGCTCACACAGAAGTAGGGAAGAGACAAAGTTATTTGTATAGCTACATTAACTAATCCATATGTAACAGTATGACCAGAATGAAAATAAATTAATCCAAGTTGAGGATCAACCTAGTGACAGCTTTTGGTGATGCCCTTAGATCTTAAGTGGGATTAGAAATATCCATATGATCCTAATCGTAGTAACTTAAAGTGGAGAGTAGAGACCAGTAGGAGAAATGATCTCCATTTGTAGAAGTAAACTCTATTGTCTCCAATGGTAATCAGCACTAGTTTTTATATGAAAGGCTTACTACACAGATTTAAACCATTTCTTGTATCTCTGAATGCTTTCTACACCTTTCCTCCTTGAGAGACTTCATCAGCTGTAACTTATGGACAGCTCTGTCCTTTTAGCAGACTATTGGATGATTTCAATTATTTTTCTTTCCTTCTTCTGGATTTTGTGGCCCTAAATATATTATTAAAGGTCTCAGCATTAAGGTTGGTGACCTCCCAGGAGAGTACATAGGAATTTATAAACCCTCTGAAATAATGACCCAAATGAATTCACCTGGGGAAAAATTTACTTTAAAAAACAAACAAAAAAACCCAACTAAAATTTGAGTGGTCTGTCCCCAAAATAACCGGAATTTCTAAATAAGTCAGTAGGCATTCCTCATGGATTCTGCAATGCTTCTGCACATTTTTTATTCTTTTGAAAGCAGTCATTTCTCAATTCTGTCAATCTTTTGTGGTACGAGATGGCTTATTTCACAGATAAATTGTTATTATAACTCACAGTGGAATCCAAAACAATCCAAAGCACAGTAGTAGAACAATCCCCTGGAGAACATGGAGCCAGATAAATCACATTTTTGTAGCATTTCTCACCTCACCATGGAAACATTTCTATCCAGGTGAAATAAGGATAAATACCAAAGACATTCATAATTTATAAGAGTACAATATGATAACTAAGAAACGTGTAGAAGGGAAAAAAGGGATGCCTTAGGTTGACTATGGGGTGTCCTCAAGGAAATTGAACTATGAAAAATAGATTTTATTCTGGGTAGTTATATTATAAACCTTGTTATAATGTATTACATCACATATATTCAAGATTATTTGTTTTAAAAAAACAGTCAAGGCACAAGCAGAGAAAAACAATACTGATGAAGCACATTCTCCCAAGTGATGACAGTGAATACAAGAAAGGGACTATATGACTCATACAAGGTTTCAAAACGGAAATATTTTAAAGGGGTTAAGGGAGATAAAACCTGAAAAGTAACCACTGGCCTTGGGAATTCGATAAGGGGTTCTGAGAATTAAGGCAAACTTTTTTTCTTTCCCATAATCCCCTTAAAGTATCTTAAATCCATTGGCTTTCAAGATCATATACCTGGGTATTCCTTTCCCAGCTAATTGATTCAGCATATTTTGCTTTAAAAAAACAAAAACAAAAAAATCTTCAGGCCTCAGACTCTTTCTGTACCATGTGTAAACAAGGCAGGGAAAGGAAATTTTAATAAGCAAGCACACATACACACGTAGGAGAGACACAGAGAATTTGCCAAACTGATAGACCAGGATCCAGACTTTTTTATAGTAGCCTTCAGTTCAGTTCAGTCACTCAGTCGTGTCTGACTCTTTGCGACCCTATGGACTGCAGCACGCCAGGCTTCCCTGTCCATTACCAACTGCTGGAGCTTGCTCAAACTCATGTTCATCAAGTCAGTGATGCCATCCAACCAGCTCATCCTCTGTCAACCCTTCTCCTCCTGCCTTCAATCTTTCCCAGCATCAGGGTCTTTTCCAATGAATCAATTCTCCGCATCAGGTGGCCAAAGTAATGGAGCTTCAGCTTCAGCATCAGTCCTTGCAATGAATATTCAGGACTGATTCCCTTTAGTATTGACTGGTTTGATCTTCATGCAGTCCAACAAATTCTCAAGAGTCTTCTCCAACACCACAGTTCAAAAACATCAATTCTTCGGCACTCAGCTTTCTTTATGGTTTCCCCCTAAGACCCAGTTTCCCCCAAAGTCAGTCTCTCCCAACAGGAAGCTTCCATAAGCCTCTTAACCTTAGCCATCAGAGGGCAAACAAAATGAAAACCACAATCAGAAAACTAACCAAACTGATCATATGGACAACAGCCTTGTCTAACTCAATGAAACTATGCGCCATGCCTTGTAGGGCCACCCAAGATGGACGGGTCATGGTGGAGAGTTCTGACAAAATGTGGTCCACTGGAGAAGGGAATGGCAAACCACTTCAGTATTCCTGCCTTGAGAACCCCATGAGCAGTACAGTAGCCTTAAAATATATTTAATTTTAAAATCTTTTTTTGATATCCCTTTGAAATTGGAAGGATATGGAAAAGCATATAAATAAATACAGGTAAGAATAAGTGTGGGAGTCAGTTCAGTTCAGTCACTCAGTCTTGTCCGACTCTTTGCAACCCCATGGACTGCAGCACGCCAAGACTCCCTGTCCATCACCAACTCCAAGAGTTTACCCAAACTCACGTCCACTGAGTTGGTGATGCACTCCAACTATCTCATCCTCTGTTGTCCTCTTCCCACTTTCAATCTTTCCCAGCATCAGGGTCTGTTCCAATGAGTCAGTTCTTCACATCAGGTGGCCAAAGTATTAGACTTTCAGCTCCAGCATCACTCCTTCCAAATAATATTCAGGACTGATTTCCGTTAGGATGGACTGGTTGGATTTCCTTGCTGTCCAAGAGACTCTCAAGAGTCTTCTCCAACACCACATTTCAAAAGCATCAATTCGTTAGCACTAAGCTTTCTTTATAGTCCAACTTTCACATCCATACATGACTGTGGGAAAATCCATAGCTTTGACTAGATGGACCTTTGTTGGCAAAGTAATGTCTCTGCTTTTTAACATGTTGTCTAGGTTGGTCATAACTTTCCTTCCAAAGAGCAAGCGTCTTTTAATTTCATGGCTGCAATCACCATCTGCAGTAATTTTGGAGCCCAAAAAAATAAAGTCTGTCACTATTTCCATTGTTTCCCCATTTATTTGCCATAAAGTGATGGGACTGGATATCATGATCTTAGTTTTCAGAATGTTGAGTTTTAGCCAACTTTTTCACTCTCCTCTCTCACTTTCATCAGGAGGCTTTTAGTTCTTCTTCACTTTTCTGCCATAAGGGTGGTGTCATCTGCATATCTGACATTATTGATATTTCTCCCGGCAATCTTGATTCCAGCTTGTGCTTCATCCAGCCCAGCATTTCTCATGATGTACTCTGCATATAAATTAAATAAGCAGGGTGACAATATATAGCCTTGACGTACTCCTTTTCTTATTTGGAACCAGACTGTTGTTCCATGTCCAGTTCTAACTGTTGCTTCCGGATCTGTATACAGATTTCTTAGGAGGCAGGTCAGATGGTCTGGTATTTACACCTCTTTAAGAATTTTCCACAGTTTGTTGTGATCCACACAGTGAATGGCTTTGGCGTAGTCAATAAAGCAGGAGTAGATATTTTTCTGAAATTCTCTTCCTTTTTCAATGATCCAGTGGATGTTGGCAAAATGATCTCTGGCTCCTCTGCCTTTTCTAAATCCAGCTTGACTATCTGGAAGTTCACGGTTCACATACTGTTGAAGCCTGGCTTGGAGTATTGAGAGCATTACCTTGCTAGCATGTGAGATGAGCACAACTGTGCAGTAATTTGAGCATTCTTTGGCATTGCCTTTCTTTGGGATTGGAATGAAAGCTGACCTTCTCCAGTCCTGTGGCCACTGCTGAGTTTTCCAAATTTGCTGGCATATTGAGTGTAGCCACTGTTTCCATTGTTTCCCCATCTATTTGCCATGAAGTGATGGGACCGGAAGCCATGATCTTAGTTTTCTGAATGTTGAGCTTTAAGCTAACTTTTTCACTCTCCTCTTTCACTTTCATCAATAGGCTCTTTAGTTCTTCTTCACTTCCTGCCATAAGGGTGGTATCATCTGCATATCTGAGGTTACCGATATTTCTCCCAGCAATCTTGATTCCAGCTTGTGCTTCCTCCAGCCCAGCATTTCTCATGATGTACTCTGCATATAAGTTAAATAAGCAGGGTGACAATATACAGCCTTGACGTACTCTTTTTCTTATTTGGAACCAGTCTGTTGTTCCATGTCCACTTCTAACTGTTGCTTCCTGACCTGCATGCAGGTTTCCCAAGAGGCAGGTCAGGTGGTCTGGTATTCCCATCTCCTTCAGTATTTTCCACAGTTTATTGTGATCCACACAGTCAAAGGCTTTGGCATAGTCAATAAAGCAGAAATAGATGTTTTTCTGAAACTCTCTTGCTTTTTTGATGATCCAGTGGATGTTGGCAATTTGATCTCTGGTTCCTCTGCCTTTTTTAAAACCAGCTTGAAAATCTGGAAGTTCACCGTTCACATATTGCTGAAGCCTGGTTTGGAGAATGTTGAGTATTACTTTACTAAGACCTTCTAGAACTAACACCCAAAAAAGATGTCCTTTTCGTTATAGGGTCTGGAATGCAGAAGTAGGAAGTCAGGAAACACCTGGAGTAACAGGCAAATTTGGCCTTGGAATACAGAATGAAGCAGGGTAAGGCTAATAGAGTTTTTCCAAGAGAATGCACTGTTCATAGCAAACACCCACTTCCAACAACACAAGAGGAGACGCTACACATGGACATCACCAAATGGTCAATACCTAAATCAGATGGATTATATCCTTTGCAGCCAAAGATGGAGAAGCTCTATACAGTCGGCAAAAACAAGACCAGGAGCTGACTGTGGCTTAGATCATAAACTCCTTATTGCCAAATTCAGACTTAAATGAAAAAAAGTAGGAAAAACCACTAGACCATTCAGGTATGACCTAAATCAAACCCCTTATGGATATACGTTGGAAGTGAGAAACAGATTCAAGGGATTAGATCTGATAGAGTGCCTGAAGGATTATGGATGGAACTTTGTGACATTGTACAGGAGACATGGAACAAGACCGTCCCCAAGAAATAGAAATGCAAAAAAGCAAATGGCTGTCTGAGGAGGAATTCCAAATAGCTGTGAAAAGAAGAGAAGCTAAAAGCAAAGGAGAAAAGGAAAGATATACCCATTTGACTGCAGAGTTCCAAAGAATAGCAAGGAGAGATAAGAAAGGCTTTCTCAGTGATCAATGGTAAGAAATAGCGGAAAACAATAGAATGGGAAAGACTAGCGATCTCTTCAAGAAAATTAGGGATACCAAGGGAAACTTTCATGCAAAGCTGGGCTCAATAAAGGACAAATGGTATGGACCTAACAGAAGCAGATTGGATTAGATCACACCATAATGCCCTTATTTTAACTTAAATCTTTAAAGACCTTATGTACAAACACAGTCATATTTTGAATTACTGGGAGTTATGGTCTCAACTTAAGAATTTAAGGGGTACACAGTTCAGCTTATAATGGCACAGAGAGGGAAAGAGGATGGCAAAAAACACTTCATGAATGCACTCAGGAAAGGAAAAGTCCATTTTGAACATCTAGACTAAAAGCTGTCAACACTAAATCATTGTGACCTCTTGATGATCCAACTCCTAAAAGCATCGGTAGATATATGTTTTGTGAGATAATGCAGAAATACCAAGTGGGAAAAGAAAGAAGTGGCTAACCTAGCCTCCACAGCAAAATTGGAGAGATATAAAGGGAGAAAAAGACAACTCTAAAGAAAAAATCAAATTTCAATTATTAAGTGAATCTGAGCAGTATATTAAACAAAATCAGGGTTGTTTTGTGATTTAAAACGGCCACAGAAAAATTTGTTTCTGGAAATTATGGGGCCTTGCTGAGTTTTTTAATCTAGGAATCAGGGAAGAACAAGACCCACAGAGTAGATTTTAAAATGGATTTGGATTAAGAGATTGATAAACAAGGCACACACTGGAGAAGAATTTTTGCAAAACATATATCTGATAAAAGATCAAAATATGCAAGTAAATTTTACAACTCAATAATAGGGAAGAAAGCCCAATTAAAATTTGGGGAAAAGGAAAATGATATGATCATCTATAGACAAAAATGAAAAGTATTCACAAACCAACTTTTGGAACTAGTAAACAATTATAGCAAGACTGCAGGATACACAGTTCATGTACACAATTAATATAGCTATTTCCTCAGTCTTGTCAAAGAAGAATGGAGATGGAGGAATCACACTCCCTGACTTTATACTACAAAGCTACAGTAATTAAAACAGTATAGTACAGGCACAAAAGCAGACACATTGATCATTGGAACAGAATAGAAAGCCAAGAAATAAGCCAATGCTGCTGCTGCTAAGTCGCTTCAGTCATGTCTGACTCTGTGCGACCCCATAGACGGCAGCCTACCAGGCTCCCCCAACCCTGGGATTCTCCAGGCAAGAACATTATGCACTTATGATCAATTAAGTTTCAGCAAAGGAGTCAAGAATATAAAGACAGAAGAGAAAAGATAGTCTGTTCAAGTGGTTCCAGGAAAACTGGACAACTACTTGTAAAAGAGTGAAATTAGAACAATATGAAACATCATATATGAAAATAAACTTCAAATGGATTAAAGACATAGATGTTAAGACCAGATACTGTAAAACTCCTAGAGGAATATAACACTTTTTAAAATACTCTGGGGAAGAACACTTTTTAAAATATATCACAGTGATACTTTTTTGGATTCATCTCCCAGAGTAATGAAAATAAAAGAAAAAGTAAAGTGGGGCCTAATTAAACTTAAAAGCATTTGCACTGAAAAGGAAACCATAAGCAAAAGGAAAAGACAACTTGTGGAATGGGAAAAAATAATCACAATGGAAGCAATCATCAAGACCTTTAATTCCAAAATACACAAACAGCTTAATATCAAATACAAACCAATCAGAAACTGGGCAGAAGACCTGAATAGTTTGCCAAAGAAAACACAGATGGCCAACAGGCACATGAAAAGATGCTCAACATCACAAATTATTTGAGAAAAGCAAAGCAAAACTACAGTGAGGTATCATCTCACACCAGTCAGAATGGCACTCATCAAAAATATATATATATAAATAAAAAATGCTTGAGAGGGTTTGGAGAAAATGAAACCCTCCTACCTTTTTGATGGCAATGTGAATTAGTGCTACTAATATGGAGAACAGTATGGAGGTTTCTTAAAAACTTAAAATTACTAAGTTACAATATGATCCAGCAATCCAACTCCTGGGAATATCCTAAGAAAATTCTAATTTGAAAAGATACATGAACCACAGTGTTTATATCAGCATTATTTATAATAGCCAAGACATGGAAGCAACCTAAATGCACATCAACAGAGGAATAAAGAAAATGCATGTAATGGAATATTACTTGGCCATAAAAAGAATGAAACGATGCCATTTTCAGCAACATGGATGGACTTAGAAATTATAATACAAAGTACTAAGTCAAAAAGAGGAAGACAAATACAATATGATATAACTTATATATGTAATCTTAAAAATGACATAAATGAACTTGTTTGCAAAACAAAAACAGACTCACAGACATAGACAACAAACTTATGGTTACCAAAGGGGAAAAAGAGGGAGAGATCAACTAGGAGTTTCAGATTAGCAGATAAACAACAAGGATATACTGTACAGCACAGGGAACTACATTCAATATCTTATACTATAAATGGAAAAGAAAACATTTAAAAAATTTGCAGTAAAAAAGAAAAAGTGGGTCAAAAACCTTAACAGACATCTCACCTAAGATGATACACAGATGGCAAACAAGTAAATGAACACATGTCCCAACTCATATGTCATCAAGGAGGTACAAATTACAACAACAGTATGATTCAACTATACACCTGTTAGAATGGCCAAAATGCCAGGATACTGACACACAAAATCCTGGCAATGTTGTGAAGCAACTTCATTGCTAGAGGTTATGCAAATGGACAGCTCCTTCTGAATAGAATTTGGCAGTTTCTCATACAACTAAACATATATGTATCATAAGATTCAGTAATCATACTTCTTGGTATTTATCCAAATTAGTTGAAACCCGTGTCCATACAGAAGCCTGCACTTGAGTGTTCATATCAACTTTATTCATAAATTCTGAAACCTGAAAGCTACCAAGATGCCTTTCAATAGGTAAATGGATAAAGTGTTGTACATCCATACAGTAGAATATTATTCAGCACTAAAAAAAAAATGAGCTATCAAACCATTGAAAAGACATGGAAGAAACATATATAGGCTGATAGGTGAAAGAAGTCAATCTGAAAATGCCTCATAGTGGAAGATTCCAACTATATGATATTTAGAAAAGTCAAAACTATGGAGACAGTAGAAAGATCAGTGGTGAGTTGCTAGGAGTTTGTGGGTAAGGAGAGCAGGAAAGATGAACCAGTGGAGTGCAGGCAATTTTTAGGGCTATAAAGCTATTCTGAATAATACTATAATGGTGGATACATGGCATTATTATACACGGATACATTACATTTGCCCAAACTCAATTATACAGCACAAGGAGTGAATACTACCTTAAACTACAAACTTTGGTTAATAATGATGTATCAGTGTTAGCTTCCAACAAATGCAACAAACTAAGCGCAAAATGTTAACGATCAAGGAAACTTGGGAGAGGTGGGGACAGAGATATGGACATATTCCGTATGTTCCACTCAGTTTTTCACTAAACCTAAAACTAATCAAAAAATATATAAATAAAATGTACTAACTTTCTGAAAGGGACAAGTAAAAAGGGGGTGGAAGTAGGGGAGACGAAACCCTTTCATTATTTAACACTTAATTTTGGTGTTTTCTTGTAGGTGGGGTAGAGAAGATCAACCTGACTCTCCCAGGAAGCATAACAAAAAGGCAATGATCTTGGGGAATTATCAGATTTCTGATATTACTAAGAAGTGGAAAAATTTTCTCAAGATTGTGAAAATTTATAAAAAATGGGATATTTTGGAACAAACAATTTAAAATGATGGAGGAGTGTTGACTGTGTGACAAAAAGGGACAGGAGGAAGAACTGCAGAAAAATAAATGAATGGTAAGGACTTCCCTGGTAGTCAAGTAGCTAAGACCCCACACTCCCAATGCATGGGGCTCGGGTTCAATCCCTGATCAGGGAACCTAGATCCCACATGCCACAACTAAGAGTTCACATGCCTTAACTAAACACCCTTCATGCCACAGTGAAGATCCCATGTGCTGCAACTAAGACCCAGAGCAGCCAAATAAATAATTTTGGAAAAATATAAATGAATGGCAGCCATAACCAGAATCTTGCATTTTGGCTTTAGCTTTTCAACAATAGATGGCCGTTTCATGCCCAGATGGCCATGACCCTTATATTAGGGTTATATTAGAAATGTGGATAGGAAACTACTGCCATTTCTTGCATAAGCAGTACAGTGGTTTAGACAGTAGTTTGGAACTCCTCTTAGGATGCCAGCAGCAAAAGGAGTTATCGGGTGTTTGAAGTGTCTGCTTTCCATTTGGCAAGGGATGTGGGGATAGAGTCAGATGTGGTTAGGATTGTTTAAGTGGGGGTATCAGGGATCCACATGTGTTACTGAATGAGATTTAGATATAGAGACATGAGTTATGAATCACAGAGTTGTAGCCCAAGGGATTCCACTTGAAAAGATAATACCATACAAACATTTTCTAGTCTGAAGAGGCTGTAAACTCAGAGTTGGTGGAAAGGCAATAACCTCAGGATTTCACACATCCTGAAGTTTGAAAGCATTTTTAATTTCTCTTTATAATCTCTTTTAACCAGTCATAGATTATTCAAGTTTGAAGGAAAGTTAAAGGTTAATTAGTCCAAATCCTCCAATTTAAAGTGTGCAAATAAGCCAAGAGAAGTTAAATGAGTTACCCAAATTCATAAATCTATTTAATAGAGAATATGACTCTAGGACTCTAAAAGCTAATTAGATTTTCAGGTTCTTTCAAAATATGTGTCCCTTTAGTGGATGAGTAAGATCTTTGTTATGAAATGTGATTTTAATTTATCAAATATTTTATTTCATAGCTGTCAAACATAATATTTATACAATATATAAATCAGTGTATGAATCAATGTTATATATACAATATGCTTAATTAAAATAAAAGATGACAGTAAAGTCAAGCATGACTTGAAAAGCTAAAGCCAAGCATGACTTCTGCACTAAGGATATTTGTTTTATGTCAATCCCTTTTCCTCAATATGTATTTCCAAATTTCTTTCTCATTATTTTATAATTCTATTAAAGGAATAACCAACCTTCTCTTATTACTTTTAACATTTTCAGCTGAGAGTTGCCTAAGTGTTTTGGTTATAAACAGACTCTTCATGTTGCTATTAAGAAAGAGCCTCTCACACTGTGTTATGTATGTGATGATTACTGTGTCAGCTTTGTCTCTGAGTTGCGTCTTTTGAAGGAAGTTTAAGAGGTTTCTTTGATAATTTAACTGTACTGGAATATGAACACAAGTGGTATAATGTCTGGGGACAGAGCAGACTGACAGAGTAATGAGTAAACTATTTACTTTCCAAAAATAAGCAGTGTAATTTTGGTAAATAATTATGCAGGCTGTGAGCCTTTGGAATGCATAGCCCACATATACACACACATCAAATGGATATACACACATATTAAAGTAATTGCATTCAAAGTCTAAAGCTAAATATATATGAAATAATGTTAACTTTAAGGTGGATAAATTACAATATAATTAGCAGAAAAATGGTATAACAAACTCACTGACATTTGCAAAAATGAGACCACATCTACTGTGATCCCTTCTGTAAGGAGAAATTTAGAAAGATTACCAAAATAATTAAAAGAACTGGGGTCATTTCCTTCCTTTTTAAAATGACTATCTTAATGGAGCATTTAGTTGCTCTTTAAAATATTTGAAAGATCTTCAAATAAAGAAAACAGAAGACATATGTATTAGAGTACAAAATCTAGAAGTAAAACTAATGGGTTGAAGTCACAAGTTATAGTCAATACAACATTGTGTTACACATTGTTATTTAACAATAGAGATTTCTTATGAGGAAATCAGCTTTAGGATTTTGTAGTGAATAGTTATATATGAGTCACTAATATGTGCAGTTTTCATATGTACAGATGAGTGTGCTTAAACTTACTCTTAGGTCTCTTTGCAATTCTTTAATAAATAATTTATTTCTTCAGCCATGTTGAAGTTTCTGAGTATCGTGTTGTTACAAACGGAGCACCTTTGCAGTGTAGTTACAAATGGAGCCACCTTTCGCTTTCAGAATATCTCAGTTTATGTAATAAATGATGCCATCATTCTAATAACACTTTGTATCGCTAGAATTGACCTATTTCTACCTCAAAATCTGAAATAGTGTGTAGACATGTATGTGGCCACATGTGTGCATGCATGTCTGTGAGTGTGTGGTTTGCTAAACTACAGCAAGGGATGAAAAATGACCAGAGTGTAGCAATTCTTTTATAGATTTCCTCATTTCAAGAAATCTAATAAACCTGAAATAGAAAGTAGATAATTATGTGCTGAATCTGGATTGCAAGTAGGATCAACTTGAGTAATTACAATAAAAGCCTATTAATCTTTCTATAAAATATGACCTTAATGGAATTCATGAATACTTTTTCACAAAAAGTAGATTAAATTAATATTCATGTGCTGGTCAAGTATGTACAACACTCAGTATTATTAAGCCTATTAAATATTGCCCAATCAGGAAATAGTAATTTTTGTTCTCTAAATTTTGGTGCTCAAGTGTTAGGTGATTTAAAAAAAATGTTTAATTGTTTTTTCCTTTAGATGTATGACTTTAATCGATAGAATGATAAATACACAAGTTGAAAATGACATAGTCTGTTGAATAGACTCAACTTTATAAAATACACCAGACCAATAATCTAAGTTTTTGTACATAAATGTTAATTTTAAAAATAAAATATGTATGTATGCTTAACATATCTTCTACATATACAAAATATAATTTTATTAAAGTCTATTGCATACATACTTTACTATACAGATATGTATTTCTCATCAGCATTTCACATATTATTGCTATAACTTGTAACAATGGAGACTAACATCTACTGAGCATTTATTAAGTGCAGAGTACTCTTCTAAACCCATTTATCATCTAATCATCATAATGACCATATGATTATGAGACACTGTTATATTTATGATCTCAGGATTAGGAAACTGAGTCATTCTTCAAAATTATATCACTGTGAAGTAGTAAGGCCAGGAATTAAATCTAAGCAATTTGTTCACACTAACCTCCCTTCAAGAATCACACACAAAAACTGAAATTCATACACTTATCTTTTAGTTATAAAACTAACTCCTAATTCTAACTCCTACTTTTCCCATAATATCTGAAGAAGAATTATTTTCCCTGTCTTTCTCGCCACCATCCTCCTGATTCCATATCTTCTGATCAAACCTGTAACTAAAATTTCTCTCCAACTAATTGGAGAGAAATTTTAGTTTGTTTGCTGTGTAATTTGCAGTTTACATAAAATTTTAACACCCACATTCATTTTCTCCTTGTATTTTTTTTACTAATATTTTATAGCCACTTATCTTTCAAAATATTAGACTTCAGGCAGTCTGGGTCATTTTAATATGTCTGTTCTGTAAATATTGTTTCTGAACCCATTTGGGAAAATATTTACCCCCTTGTAGGAAGAAGCACAAGCTGGAATCAAGATTGCTGGGAGAAATATCAATAACCTCAGATATGCAGATGACACCACCCTTATGGCAGAATGTGAAGAGGAACTAAAGAGCCTCTTGATGAAAGTGAAAGAGGAGAGTGAAAAAGTTGGCTTAAAGTTCAACATTCAGAAAACTAAGATCATGGCATCTGGTCCCATCACTTCATGGAAAATAGATGGGGAAACAGTGGAAACAGTGTCAGACTTTATTTGGGGGGGCTTCAAAATCACTGCAGATGTTGATTGCAGCCATAAAATTAAAAGACGCTTACTCCTTGGGAGGAAAGTTATGACCAACTTAGACAGCATATTAAAAAGAGACATTGGCCAACAAACGTCCGTCTAGTCAAGGCTATGGTTTTTCCAGTAGTCATGTATGGATGTGAGAGTTGGACTGTGAAGAAAGCCGAGGGCCGAAGAATTGATGCTTTTGAACTGTGGTGTTGGAGAAGACTCTTGAGAGTCCCTTGGACTGCAAGGAGATCCAACCATTCCATCCTAAAGGAGATCAGTCCTGGGTGTTCATTGGAAGGACTGATGTTGAAGCTGAAACTCCAATACTTTGGCCACCTCATGCGAAGAGTTGACTCATTGGAAAAGACCCTGATGCTGGGAAGGATTAGGGGCAGGAGGAGAAGAGGATAACAGAGGGTGAGATGGCTGGATGGCATCACTGACTCAATGGACATGAGTTTGGGTAGACTCCGGGAGTTGGTGATGGACAGGGAGGCCTGGCGTCGGACACGACTGAGCAACTGAACTGACCTGTAAGAAGAATACATAGGGGACATTCTTTATGAAAATCCTTGCTAGGATGACCTCAAATTTGAGAAGTGTTATTAAAAATATCTTACACTATTTCCCATGACTTACTGCAACATACTTTTCAACATTTCATGTGGTTATCATTAGCCTGGACATTAAAACTTAACACAGTTTTAGACATTACATATATTTGTGTTTAGGCATATGTGTATGTGAATTATGTAGAAATACTTATTGTATCTATTTAATTATTTATAAAAACAAGAACCCTTTTTTATATTAAATACTTCTTGAAAGTAAAGTGTTAGTCACTCAATCATGTCCAACTCTTTGCGACCACATGGAGTGAAGCCCACCAGTCTCCTCTGTCCATGGAATTCTCCAAGCAAGAATACTGGAATGGTTTGCCATTCCCTTCTCCAGGGCATCTTCCCAACTCAGGGATCAAACCTGGTTCTCCTGCAGAGATTCCTTATCTCTTGCAGGCAGATTCTTTATCATCTGAGCTACCATGGAAGCCCCTATGCTCCCTAGAATCATAAAATTACTTAGGACTCTATATGTCAGATGAGAAGAAGCTGGAAATAAAGTTGAAATAAAAAATTGATGATTTTCTGACCAAGTAATTGAATTGACATCTTTTTTTGCCCAAGAATTTAAACATAGGCTTTTATTGTCTATTTAATAAAAATATTATTTGTATTAACATCTATTAACATTTTAAAATATCTGTGTAATTTCAAAGGTTATCTAATTGAATTTCATAAACAGTGAGGGATCCCAGATTTATCTTTTTTGATTCTTAACTATTTAGTAAGAATTCTATTGTCTCACTCCCCTGCAAACTTGCCATTTTTCCCAAATAGGCTTTCCATGGTTCAGTAACTCTGAATATGGAATTGCATCAGAAGGGCCTATAGGGGAATGAGGCATTTACCCAGACGACCTATGATGGAATCATTAACAGCTGGAGATCCTCCTATTCATATATTTGAAACCATCTCTTAATTTGATACTTACTTTAAAAACTAAATCAATGATGTAAGAAAAAATAATATTAAAGTTTTGTTTTATGCCAACTTAGCACTAAATTAGAGAAAATTCACTTGAACTTCAGCACCTGATAACAAATGTAACTTAAGTTTGTCAAGAAATGGAGTTCTTTTTTGATGGAAAATATAGAAAAAAATAGTTACCTTTTTTTTAATATGGCTCTCACTTATGTCATTACCACAAAAATATGTTCTAGTTTTGAATCTGATTTTAAACAAATACTTGAAATACTATCCACCATAACAAAATCATCCACCCTCAACCTGTCCTCGTCCTGTAGATTCAAATAATACAAGTTCTCTTCAATAAAAGGATATTGATTTCAAAATTTTTGATTGAAAATTTGAAATTTCAATTTCAAATTTGAAATTGATTTCAAATTCCACGTGTAATGAGTTTGGAGGATTCCCTGGCAGTCCAGTGGTTAGGATTCTACAATTCCATGGCCAAGTGTCCAGGTTCTATCCCTGGTTGGGAACTTGGATCCCATAGCTGTGCTGTGTGACCAAGGAGGAAAAGAAAAATAAAAGAGTTTGGAAGTCGCCACTCCTGTACTTAAAACAAGAAAAATATCAGCCAGCTGAAAATCAATGACTTTTCAAAGATTCATCAGAGAACTGAGGTTTCAAGGCAAACTGCGACTTTAAAGAGTGGAGAGAAAGTTACATTGTGTAACACTGAAGAGATCTGCTTACCTAAACTGATAGAAACACTTAAATAGCAGTTTTGAAGAATTGGCAGATGTTTACTGTGAACTGTCGGGGGAAGAGAAGAATAATCATTATGAAATATACTCAAGAGACTTTTCTATAGCAAAGGCCTACACTCAAAGGGAAAAGACTTTATCAGTGTCTTTCATAGTTGGGGAAAGGAAATTTCTCCCACTCCAGCCACCTCTAGGCTTTCTGTATCACACAAGAGGAAAACAATAGTCAACAGGGTTCAGGAGTTCAAGAAAATAGGTTGGGAACATTGCAATCAGGAAAAGAAAGAAGAGGAAGGGAAAATGCTAAACTATTGAGAAACACATATAAGGCTTTTAGTCCAGAGACCCAGGCTTACTAAAAGACTTAGATCTAATCAGAAGACTACAGACTACTCCCTCTCCACTTCACCCAACCACACACCAAAAGAGACCCAGTAAAATGGCAAATTACAGCTGAACAAGCTGCAAGACACACTCTCTGAGGAGTATTTATGGAAGCCCAAAGTCATGAGGAGGCAGCAACAAAGCACACAAGATGATCTTAAAGACTAACCTCTACTTACAATAAAAACAGCTCAATTCTTAGCCAGAACAATATAAATACTCACTCTAAATATTTTCTTCAGTTAATATTCACCCTTCCCCCATAAAAACCATATCTAGCTTTCAAAAAATTATAAAGCATGCCAAGGGCAAGAAAAAGCAACATAGCTTTAAAAAACAAAGTAGTCATCAAAACCAGACTGAGATGTGAAAAGTATGTTAGAATGATCAGGCAGGGAATATATAATGACCACAATACAATCAATATGTTAAGGTTTCTAATGGAAACAGTACACAACATGTGAGACAGATGACTAAAGTATGTAAACTATCTCAAAAAGCAGTAAAATGAAATTCTAGAAATAAAAAACTATTATAACAAAAGTGAAGAATGCCTTCTACAGGTTCATCAATGGATTCAAAAAGGCTGAGAAAGGATTGGTGGTCTTGGAGGTAGGGCAACAGAGAATAACTAGTCTGAAATGCAAAAAGAAAAAAAGAATGAAAACCCAAAACTAACTTCCAAGAATAATGGGCCAACAAAAAAAAGAACATAATGTGTAAATGAAATATAAAAAAGAGAAAATAGAGCAGAAGAAATATATGAAGTAATAATGGCAAAGAGCTTTTCAAAATGAACAATGACAATCAAGCAACCGATTCAGGAAGCCCAGAGAACACCAAGAAAGACACATAGCTAAACATAGCCTTATCATATGATCCAGTATTATTACTGGATCCTAGGTATTTCCAACAAATTTAAAAACACATGCATGCAAAGATTTCCAGTGGTTCTATTCATAAATACTAAAAACCATGAATCAATCATGATGTCTTTCAATAAACTGAATGGATATGCAAATTTAGGGACATCCATAAAATGGAATACTGTTCAATAATAAAAAAGAACAAATTATCAAGCCAAACAAAGCCATGAATGCATCTTAAATATATTTTTCCATGTGAAAGTAGCCAAACTAACAGTGATATATATACAGTATCATTTATTTGAAATTCTGTAAAGACAAAATCGCAGAAACTATTGGGTTGGCCAAAGAAGTTCATTCAGGTTTTTCCATATTATATATGCAATATTTTCTATATTACATATTCCATATTACAGAAAAACCTGAATGAACTTCTTTGACCAACCCAATATATACACATCAGTGCTTACCAGGGATTTGGGAGGACAGTGAGAGGGCTAACTAGATGAGTCACAGGGGATCTTTTAGGGTAGTGAAACTTTTCCGTTTGATACTGGAGTGTTAGATACATGCCACTATACATTTGTCAAAAACCTTACACTTGGTCTTCCCTGGTGGCTCAGACTGTAAAGAATCTGCCTGCAATTCTGGAGACCCAGGTTGAATTGCTGAGTTGGGAAGATCCCCTGGAGAAGTGAATGGCAACCTACTGCAGTATTCTTGCCTGGAGAATCCCATGGACAGAGGAGCCTGGTGGGCTACAAGCCATGGGGTCGCAAAGGGTCCATGGGGACACCACTGAGCCACTAACACTTAGATCTTTACCTAACAAAGAGTGAACCTCACTGTATGCAAATTAAGAAAAGATCATTTGGGAAGTCTGGGAGTCCCAGGATAGAATGGTAACTGTGACAAAATAATCTTACTGTGTTAAAAATGTGTAAAACTGCATCATTAAAGAGGAAAGGAGGAAAATATAGCAACAAACTTTAGGAAGAGCGGGGATTACACAACTAAAGGCAAGGGAATTGCACAAAATGACCCCTGTATTAAATGACAAAGTTTTTCCTTTCAAGGGTAGAGGTTAACAATTCTAAAACCATAATATACATATACTCATTTCAGTTCAGTGGCTCAGTTGTGTCCGACTCTTTGCAACCCCATGGACTGCAGCACTCCAGGCCGCCCTGTCCATCACCAACTCCTGGAGTTTACTCAAACTCATGTCCATTGAGTCGGTGATGCCATCCAACCATCTCATTCTCTGTCATCCCCTTCTCCCACCTTCAATCTTTCCCAACATCAGGGTCTTTTCAATTAAGCAATTAATTAAATGACTGATGGACAGCTGAAAGCAGGTTTCTAACTGTTGGAATAGATTACAGATAGTAAGGGGAGAGGGTTAGAATAACACATATGCTAATGGTTTAGAGTTGGAAACATCAGCATAAACTCATGTTTACCTTAAACTAGACACAGATGGATGCATTATAAATATTTACAGGTTTGTGCCTAAGCATGGTTTAGTATACACATATATATTCCATTGCCCTGTCAGCTGAGAAGACCTATAAGCAATGACACCCTAGTAATAAAGAGTACATCTGGAACTCATATCTTATTACCGAATACCATTCTCAAATTTAAAGGAAAAAAAAAAAAAGGAGTCTTATACAAAATGGTCCTGGAGCACCATAAAATAAGTATCTAAAACAAAGTAAAATTAAAAAAACACAATGACTGAAGTATATAAATAAGACATAGGAGCCAACTGAAAGAGTCCCCAGTGATCAAGTCTGGAACAATTTGAGCAAAAAATTAACAGAGTATCACATTATAATCCAAAATATAAATATTCATAAGTTTACACCAATATAAATATTACTGAATAAACTCTTAGAAGCTATACACAAAACTCCCATAGAGAAGAATGCCAAAATATTTTGCCCACAAGGAGGTGAAACCTAATGCTCCACTTCTTAAGTGTGGGTTGCACATAGTTAAATATTTCCAAAGAGCAGAGAAAGGGAAAAAAGGGCTTTACCTTACTAGTGGAGAGATAAAGCAAATGCTACCACAGCCTGGTGATCAAGGCTAACATCAACAGACGTAATTCATGTCAAAGGTGCACATCCTAGATATGATTTATTGAGAATGACACTTTATCTTTGTTATCTTACACAGACACACACACAAAACCAAAAGACCAGCCCATTCATGAGAAAAATATCAGATATATCCGAATTGAGGGACATTCTAAAAAATATCTAGCAGCCACTATGGAAAATAGCATCATGATTTCTTAAAAAACAAAAAAATAATTACCATATGATCCAGCAATCGCTATCCTGGGCATATTTCTGGACAAAACTCTAGTGCGAAAGCATACATGTACCCCAGTTCATAGCAGCTCTATTCATACTTGCCAAGACAACCTAAATGTCCATGGACATATGAATGGATAAAGAATATGTGGTATACATGTACAATGGAATATGACTCAGCCATAAAAAAAGAATGAAATAATGCCATTTGCAGCAATGCGGATGAACCCACAAAGTATTATACTAAGTGAAGTAAGTCAGAGAAAGAGAAATATCATATGATATTCCTTATATACATAGAATTTTAAAAAATACTACAAATGAACTTATTTACAAAACAGTAACAGACTCACAGACTTAGGAAATAAATTTATGGTTACCAAAGCAGAGATATATTAGGAGTTTTGAATTAACATATACACACTACTATATATAAAACAGATAATCAACTGAATAGTACAGAGAACTTTACTTAATATTCTGTAATAACCTAAATGGGAAAAGAATTTGAGAAAGAATAGACATGTACAACTGAACCACTCTGCTGTACACCTGGAACTAAAACAACATTGTAAATCAAGTACACTATAATACAAAATAAAAATTTAAAAAACATTTTGAGCCTAAATAATAGTAAATCTGAAGTATTGTTTCCACTAAAAGGGCATACCTCCCTCTGTTATTCCTTTGTTAACTTCTATATGACAGAATGCCACTGTACAATTGTATATTTGCACAAGAAGCTTCTTTGAATAAGTGATTCTTTCTTATATATTTGGAACTGTTGAGGTCTTTGGAATAACATTTTTCACCATTATGCAAATGAATTAATTTCCATAAATAAAGGATCTGTTTGTTTAGAAATTTTAAAACCAAAAAGTTTCAACACCAATATTATAGCTTTTAGGACTTCCAAAATATTCTAGAGTAACAGAATTTTATAGTTTTTTAGAAACCCTGTTATTTCAAATCAATTAGGTAATGCTTAATCTAGTAGAAAGAGAAGGTAGAGAAACAGTGTTATTCTTTTCCCTTTCCTAATCTGAAACCTGGAAACTTCATAAATGCTGTTTCATTTTGGCAAATGATTTAACGATGCAGATATTCTTTCCTAAATAAATCACAAGGAGTAGATAACAGTCTTTTGTTAAACAGGTTATCAAAGTGATACTTTCATATGTATAAGCACAGGTCAACAAAAAACTCCATTTAAAAAACTATAGAGTCACTACATACTTCCAAGCCTAAGATAAACAATTGATACCGAGAGCAGGAACACTTCTAGAAAATGACACAGTTGGTCTGCTTTTCTATATTTTCCCAGCATCGGCATGTAAAAGATTCCTTTAGGGCAATCTGCTCAAACTCAGTATGGAGTTCCCCTACTGGACATAGTTGTACATGAAATCTCCTCAGAGATGTTTGGCCTTTCTCTCATCAGATTTACCTCTATATGCAGTTACCTGTATATATACAGTACTGGAGAAGACTCTTGAGAGTCCCTTAGACAGCAAGGAGATCAAACCAGTCAATCCTAAAGGACATAAACTCTGAATATTCATTAGAAGAACTGATGCTGAAGCTGAAGCTCTAATACTTTGGCCACCTGGTACGAAGAGCTAACTCATTGGGAAAGACCTTGACGCTGGGAAAGACTGAGGGCAGGAGCAGAAGTGGGTGACAGAGGATGAGATAGTTAAATAGCATCACTGACCTAATGTACATGAATTGAGCAAACTCCAGGAGGTAATGAAGGTCAGAGGAGTCTGGGCTGTTGCAGTCCATGGGGTTGCAAAAGAGTCAGACACGATTTAGTGACTGAACATCAACAGTTACCTTTGTCTAACACACTGATCATTCATCTAATGATCTGAAGCTTGGAAACAAATTTGACTCCTTTCCCACTCTCAGTATGAGACACCGAATTTAACCAGAAAAGAATGTGGAGTTGCAAGTATTTTGAGTTTCCAAGATATTTGTATGGTAAGAGATGAAGTAATGATATATTGATATAATTTCACTTTGATGTGAAACAGATGCATGTATATTAATCTAAATATTGTCCCATAATTAAATCCTTAATATTGCAGATAATAATTGTTGTATGTACAATATGTATGTATGTACAATATAAAGAACAAAATAATTTGTTTTAAAGAGGTTTAACCTTTTGTAATTCCATGATCATGAAAATAGCTTTTTTATGCAAACAGATTCTGAATGATGGCATGGCCTGTAATGTTATTTCACCTTTATTCAGCTCTTTAACCCTGTCACTGTTTCTGTAATTTCTAGATGAGGAAAACCATTGCATATTCCAAGCAGGTCTGCTCACTGACATGATATTAATGAATAGTGGCACCACATCAAGTTTGGAGGAGGACCATCCACAAGGAAGTTATTTATGTAACTTATTATTCCAGGCTGCAAACCAAGAAGTAATGGCTCTTAAACAGCCAGAGCCAAGAATTAGTAGAGCAAGGAATGTCTTATTCCTGACAAATCAATATAGTGAGACTTTTCACTTCATTCCACTGGAGTAATTAAAACATTTGTATCTAAGGGGAGCCACAGGACATGATGCATAACCAGTTTTAGCCACCACCCACAACCATCTCTAAACAGAACTATAGCGAAGCATTTCCAGAAATCGCAGCCAAAAGGGACAAGTAAAGCATAAAGCTGTGTTCTTCATTAATTCATGCAGAGGAGCTCTATAGTGATGGCATATGTTTTGGTGGTATATTTTCTAATTGAAATAAAGTAGCACATAAAGTGTTCATAGGAGCAAACGACCAAAGGTTTTAGCATATGCTCTTGGAGAATTGTTGTAGGTATTACAATATTACAGCTTATGAGGCCCACAGTTTGACTTAATGGGTTAAATAAGTCTCTGTTGCTGTAATTACCAAAAGCAATAATGCATGTAATTAAAAAAATAAAATAATAAAGACTCTTTTTAAATGAAAAGATCTTCTGCTCCACTCTAGTCAACACAAATCACTCTCTTTACATGTAAAACACTAATTATTACTGCATGTTTTCTGTTTTCCACTATTTATTTTGATCTCCCTGAATCAAATATGTATACAGCTCTTTACTGAGTTAGTGATTTTACAAATTTCTTATTGGTTTCCTACTAGGATAAATAAGAATTTAACTTAATTATATCCCCTCCACTTTCTTGCCCTTCTTCTCCTTCATGTACTATCTATGCCCAGATGTAAGATTGTTCACTAAAATCTTTCGTAAGAAATGAATCACCTGATAAGTATATATAAGTCCTAACATATGCCATCATAGGCCATTTTGTTCATTACCTTTCTTTGAGTAAGATAAAATATAGGAAAATGCAAGAAGACTTCAATTGTCTGGAATTCTTAAGGAACCTTAGTGGCATAAGTAACAAAAAAGGCAAAGAAATATAAAAAATAATGACCAATTCTCATTGTATATGACATCACAATAAATGTTAAATGTCTTTATAAACATGTCTTTGGAACTTGTTTTTCAAAGCAATACAAAAATGTTACTTTTTGTTATGAAGAAAACACTGCTTTAGAATTACAAAATCTAGAAGAGATCATAATATTTACATCAATGGTACTGAGAACTTGGACTAACTTTTCCACTGACAAGATTACATATGAATTTAAAAGGTGCTATATTTTAAGTAGGGAAAACCACAAGACCATTCAGGTATGACCTAAATCAAATCCCTTAAGATTATACAGTGGAAGTGACAAATAGATTCAAGGGATTAGATCTGACAGAGTGCCTGAAGAACTACGGACAGAGGTTCGTGATATTGTACATTAGGCAGGGATGAAGACCATCCCCAAGAAAAAGAAATGCAAAAGGGAAAATGATTGTCTGAGGAGGACTTACAAATTCTGGTGAAAAGAAGAAAAGCTAAAAGCAAGGGAGAAAAAGAAAAATATACCGATCTGAATGCAGAGTTCCAAAGAATACCAAAGAGAGATAAGAAAGCCTTCCTCAGTGATCAGTGCAAAAAAACAGAGTGACACAATAGAATGGGAAAGACTAGAGATCTCTTCAAGAAAATTAGAGATACCAAGGGAATTTCTCATGCAAAGATTGGCACAATAATGAACAGAAATAGTATGGACCTAACAGAAGCAGAAGACATTAAGAAGAGGTGGCAAGAATACACAGAAGAACTACACAAAAAAGATCTTCACAACCCAGATAATCACGATGGTGTGATCACTCACCAAGAGCCAGACATCCTGGAATGCAAAGTCAAGTGGGCCTTAGGAAGCACCACTAAGTACAAAGCTAGTGGAGGTGATGGAATTCCAATTGAGCTATTTCAAATCCTAAAAGATGATGCTGTGAAAGTGCTGCCCTCAATATGCCAGCAAATTTGGAAAACTCTGCAGTGGCCACAAAACTGGAAAAGGTCAGTTTTCATTCCAATCCCAAAGAAAGGCAAGGCCAAAGCATGCTCAAACTACTGCACAATTGCACTCATCTCACATACTAGTAAAGTAGTTTTCAAAATTCTCCAAGCCAGGCTTCAACAGTACATGAACATGAACTTCCAGATGTTCAAGCTGGATTTAGAAAAGGCAGAGGAACCAGAGATCAAATTGCTAACATCCGCTGGATTATCGAAAAAACAAGTGAGTTCCAGAAAAACATCTACTCCTGCTTTATTGACTATGCCAAAGCCTTTCACTGTGTGGATCACCACAAACTGTGGAAAATTCTTCAAGAGAGGGCAATACCAGACCACCTGACCTGCCTCTTGAGAAATCTGTATGCAGGTCAGGAAGCAACAGTTAGAACTGGACATGGAACAACAGACTGGTTCCAAATCGGGAAAGGAGTACATCAAGGCTATATATCGTCACCCTGCTTATTTAACTTATGTGCAGAATACATCATGAGAAATGCTGGGCTGGATGAAGCACAAGCCAGAATCGAGATTGCTGGGGGAAATATCAATAACCTCAGATATGCAGATGACACCACCCTTATGGCAGAAAGTGAAGAAGAACTAAAGAATCTCTTGATGAAAGTGAAAGAGGAGAGTGAAAACGTTGGCTTAACACTCAACATTCTGAAAACTAAGTTCATGGCATCTGGTCCCATCACTTCATGGGAAATAGATGGGGAAACAGTGGAAACAGTGACAGACTTCATTTTAGGGGGTTCCAAAATCACTGCAGATGGTGACTACAGCAATGAAATTAAGACACTTGCTCCTTGGAAGAAAAGTTATGACCAACCTAGACAGAATATTAAAAAGCAGTGACATTACTTTGTCAACAAAGGTCCATCTAGTCAAAGCTATGGTTTTTCCAGTAGTCATGTATGGATGTAAGAGTTGGATTATAAAGAAAGCTGAGTGTCGAAGAATTGATGCTTTTGAACTATAGTGTTGGAGAAGACTCTTGAGAGTCCCTTGGACTGCAAGGAGATCCAACCAGTCCATCCTGAAGGAAATCAGTCCTGCATACTCAATGAAAGGACTGATGTTGAAGCTGAAACTCCAATACTTTGGCCACCTGATGCGAAGAACAGACTTATTGGAAAAGACCCTGATGCTGGGAAAGATTGAAGGCGGGAGTAGAAGGGGACAACAGAGGATGAGCTGGTTAGATGGCATCACTGACTCAATGGACATAAGTCTGAGTAAACTCCAGGAGTTTTTGATGGACAGGGAGGCCTGGCGTGATGCAGTCCCTGTAGTCACAAAGAGTCAGACACGACTGAGCAACTGACCTGAACTAAACATTTTAAGTAATTTAAGTGGAATTGAGAATGATAGGCTCTAAAAACCTGAACTGCTGCTGCTGCTGCTGCTAAGTCGCTTCAGTCGTGTCCGACTCTGTGCGACCCCATAGACGGCAGCCCACCAGGCTCTGCTGTCCCTGGGATTCTCCAGGCAAGAATACTGGAGTGGGTTGCCATTTCCTTCTCCAGTGCATGAAAGGAAAAAGTGAAAGTGAAGTGGCTCAGTCGTGTCCGACTCTTAGCGACCCCATGGACTGTAGCCTACCAGGCTCCTCCATCCATGGGATTTTCCAGGCAAGAATACTGGAGTGGGGTGCCATTGCCTTCTCCTACATTATTCGAAAAGTGGTTCTAATGGTGACAAAGATAGAGGTGCAGAAGATGCAAGTAAAGAATTTGAGCAAAAGTGTTCCATAAAATTTGAGAGTGAAGATAAGGAAATCAGTTTTTCATATTACTTACATAAATGCTTTTAAACTTGTAACTAAAAATTGCTAAAAGTAGAATTTATTTACCTATAGTAGATTTGGCCAAAATTTTTTTAGTATTTCTCATTTTAAAAAATGAGTGTTTTCCATTTGGGTTCTCTCTTTCTCCCTGTATGCATCACAAATGTTACCTCCTCTATTGGTTACTTGTTTGATATATATATATATTTGCAGTATATATTTAATGAATATGTTAACTAGCCTATGTTATTATTTTCAAATTCTTGGTGCCTCTTCCTGAAGAGGGATCATACCTCCAGTCCTCTTACAATCATGTATGTGTCACTTCTGGATATAAATTTTAGAGCTAGTTTGTAAGTCATGCTCTCTTTTTTTCCCTTCCCAGAACTACCAGCCTGATCCAGACGAGGCTTCTTTATTAGACTGGGTGCCAGAGGGAAGAAAACCTTTGGTGGTGTAAGTTGGTCAAGTTTTAATGATATAGAAAGTCTTTTTTTTTTCCCCCTGCTGTATAACCCAGTTCATCTGACACATATATATGCTAACCTTCCTGTCATGAGATGAAGATTGCAGACAGTATCTGAGCCCTTTCCACAAAGAAATAATAGCCTTTACTATATTCTCTACTTTTCCCTACCTCTCCTTATTGTATTTCATCTTGCAGTTTAAGCTAGCAGTATTTTATTTTTCCATTGTTAAGGTTGGAAACACTTTCATTCCTGGGTAAATGTTGTAGTAGGCTGAATAATGACCCCCGTAGATATTAGGTCCTAATATATTGAACCTGTAAATGTTACTTTATTGGGAGGAAAACATTTGAAAATGTGATTAAGTTAAAGGATTTATTTTGAGATAGGAACATTATCTTGAATTAACTGGTGGGCTATAAACACACTCCCAAGTATCATTGTAAGAGCGAGTCAGAGGGAGATTAGACTGACATACAGGAGAAAGCAAAGAAATATTGAAGCTGCTGGCCTTGAGGCTGGACTATGTAGTTACAAACCAAGAAATGCTGGTGGCCTCCAAAAGCTGGAAAATAGTGAATAGCTTCTCTCCTAGAGTTTCCAGAATAGAGTGGCCTTGCTGAGACCTTGATTATAGCCCAGTGAAACAGTATCATCATGAAAAGTGGAGCTCTACACTAAAAGAATAGGTTTTATTTTGATTCGTGGCTCTATTAACTATATGATGCACCACAAATTATATAACATCTCCGACTTTCCTCATGTGTGTAATGGAAATAATAATAGCATCTCCCTCATAGCTCTACTGTGAGAATTAAGTAAGAGTCTCTATAAAACTTGGAGATATTTGGGTTGATTGCCAAGCCATTTATCAAAATGGATAATACTGGAAAGATAAGGAGCATGGGACAGTAAAGGTAGAGGTGAGAGATCAAGTGTCCTGTTTTATAAAATGAATATTTAATATGTCTCTTGGGAGTCAACAGATAATACGAAAAAGTTCAAGGTACAAATCTACAATTCAGAGAGCATTTAAACTGCACGATGAAAAGGAATTGGCATCATCAGCATGTAGGTAATATTATAAAGCACGAAACTGGGACTTCCCTGGTGGCCCAGTGGTTAAGACTCCACTCTGCCAATGCAGGTGGCATGTGTTCGATCCCTAGTCAGGGAACTAAGATCCCACATACCATGCAGCACAGCCAAAAGGTTAAAAGAAAAGAAAACATTAAAGTAAATGAGATTGTCTGGGAAGATTAGTTAAAGAAGATTGATGTTCTCAGGATAGATGGCTTGGTCCTTTAGTGTTTAAGGTTGAACAGAGGAAAAGTTGTCATCTTAGACAACTTTAAAGTGACAAGAGAAATGAAACAATGAAAGAATGTTGCAAAACCTGCTTCCATCAGAGTTCAGATGGGAATAACAGAAACCAGTCTATCAGTTTTAAGCAGAATGGAATTAAACACAGGAAATTACATGCTTACAAATTAGATCATTGGGCTGGTCTTACAAAAATTACTCACAGAAGAAGTAACTAAGGGTTCCTATCAAGGAAAAAGTTTCATTTCGTAAGCAGAAATCTCGTGAACCCATAAGGCATTGTCTCCACTTCTGGCTCCAGGATTGTACTCCTTTAGTACAATCTGGAGATTAAAAAAAGCACCACCCAGATATAGTCGTGTTGCACAAGCCAAAAAATGCTTCTTGCTCTTCTCTGCATCCTCCATCAGTTTCATATTCCAGATTAACTAGTACATTCCATTAGCATTACAAAACATCCTTACATCTATGTATTATATATATGGAAGATTGGGAAATACAATTTTTGGTTTTTTAACTACTGTAATACAGGTAGGTAAAATAGAAGAACGTTGGCATAGATTTTAAATGAGTCAACTTACCATATGTATCAAAAAATTCAAGAGAGCTATTTCAAGAAGAGATGAGTAGCCAGTTGTGTACAATGCTACTGATAAGCGGGTAAGATGACCACAGAAATGATAAATGAATTTGGCATAATGGGAGGTTCTTAGTGATCTCAACAATAGTGAGGACGGTGAAAATTTTAGGGAGATGGAACAGGTTGAAGAGAGAATAACAAGTGAGGAAATTGAGATAAGAATGTAAATAACTTGTTATCAGAGTATTTTGTGAAAAAATAATGGGACAACAGTAGGAGGTGAATAGAAGGATCAATGAAAAAAATCTGTTGGTTTTAAATAAGGTACATTGGTAAACTGATGGGAATAATTCAGTAGGGATGGAGAAATAAGGGATAACTGAAAGGTAAACTCCTTAAGATGAGAACAACCAAATCAGGGCTTTTCAAATAAGGAAAATGAAGGGAGACAGGGAAAACTGAGTCCAGAGTGCTTGCAAGGAACTGGGTGTAATAAAGGATTGAGAGACAATTTGGGAAAAGAAAAATAAAGACAGACAATGAAGGATGGATAGCAAAGGTTAAACAGAAAATAAATTTGAAGTGTAAATTAGGGCTAAATCTTTTGGAGTTGACCAAACTAGAGTCAAGGATAAAATGGAAGTGGTCAGAATAATATGGTTATTGCTGTTGGTGATGAACAGATACTAGAGTGTGATCATAGAAATGTGGAGTTGAAGAGAGTTTAAGAAAAATTTTGTTGGAAATGAGGCGGTGGAGAATCAGAAGTGAAGGACCAGTCATCGTGGCTTACTCACTGATAATAACAGTAGAACAAATGGAAAATAAAAGGCTATGCCAGGGTGAAAAAACACAAAAAATAAAAGTATCTAGTGTGAGTAAGGCAAAGTGGCTTAGTGGTCTCAATATACAGTGAGACTAGTCTAGTAAAGTAATATGGCATTAAAGAAGCTATGATTTTGGAAAAGGAAAGAGAAAACAGACAGAAGCTGTATTTGAATCTTTTGTGAGGACTAATAATGATAATCTGTGCAAGATACCACTTCTGAACACACACACACATAAAACATGGAAGTCTTGAGCCTGGTGGGCTACAGACCATAGAGTTGCAAAGAGATGGGCACAGCTGAGTGACTAAGCACGTATGCATGCAGTGAATTGCAAATTATGAAATCTCATTTCATGGCTTCAGAACAGGAAGATTTTAGAGCAAGCAAAATTTGAGTTATTGTATTACTTTCTAATAACGCTTCTAATAAACTTCTCTGGTGGCTCAGTCAGTAAAGAATCTGCCTGCAATGCAGGAGATCACCTGCAATGCGGGAGATCCAGGTTCAGTCCCTGGGCTGGGAAGATCCCCTGCAGGAGGAAATGGCAACCCATCCTAGTATTCTTGTCTGGAAAATTCCACTGACAGAGGAGCCTGGCTGGCTACAGTTCATGGGGTCTCAAGAGTCAGACACGACTTAGCAACTAAACAACCACCACCCACCAACCCTTCTAATAAAGACAACATAATCAAAGAATTTTTTAATCCTGCATATTCGTTGACATACTGTCTCTCCTACAATGAATCCCATGGTGATATTGACTATTTCACTAATCTCTAAGTTCCTAGCAACTGGCACAATGTCAGGCACACTAAACCAATATTTGTTGAATCCAAAGTTCTAAAAACCTCAATTAGGCAAAAAGAATCTCCTCAAATTAATAACTGATGTATCGGAAATTTGAGAGTCTAAATTAGCCATTGCACAGCAGGTAGAAAATGTATTATGTTATGATGAATCACAAAAAAAATTTGAATAGCATTTTCACTTATCAAGCGTTGTACTCTTTGTATTTCAATGTCTAGCATATTTCCAATTTGCTAAAATAAATGTCATTTGAAAATTGATATATTATTTTTGTGCATGTTATAGCAAATAATTATTATGTATATTTTCAAGAAAATTAAAAATAGGACCCCACCTAACCCTGGAAATTTGTTCAGATAATCTGTATTCATGGTTCATTGGTGATATGCTCTACCAAGATGGTGAATAAATAATCATTTTCATTCCCTTTCATTGCTTCTCCTTCTTATGAAGGCCATTAGCAGATAAGAATGACATTAATGCACATTTTGTATAATAAAGATTCCATGAAGCTAAGAATCTTATTTTCACTGTCAAGGGCCCATAACTACAGTAGGGAAATGATGAATAAGAGATAAAAAGCCAGAAATAGCAAAATGCAATGCAATTTTAAGTGCAACCAGAAATGTGATTGAAAAAATGCAATTATATGCTAGCAGAAGGAGACTGCTGATAATTAAATATAAATGTATAATATGCATATTATATATGTATAATGATATATATAATACAGATGAATTTGGGGGACATATGTATGTATAGTGCATGTATACAATTACACATTATAAATTTTATTAAATTTTATTTGTCTTATTACATAAGGGACAAAATGATGACTTAGACCCTTACCTGACAGATTTATGGATCTCTTTTACCTTTAGATAGAGCTACAGTCAATTGCCACAGAGAAATAAATGTAGAGCTGACCATTTTAAACTCTTGTGCAAATATGCACATACAATTTAATAATGGCACAGACAATACCGTGCTGATGAAAATTACCTCCCAGATTATAGTCTATGTGTCTATTTCTTTCTTATATAAGTAGAAATAATTTGTGAAGACACTGATTTCCAAGAAAATAAATTATCACCCCAGTTGTTAATGACTTTTTAAAGTAAGTATAATTAGGAATATCTACTACTGTTAAAAGAGTAAGAGAGATTGCAACTAAAATATACTGCTGAGAGGGGACTCTTATTGGCTTCATGAATGATATACATATAACATACTGGAAAAATATCCTAGAAAAATGTTTTATTTTGTATAATATTCAGTTATATATGTGAATAATTTGGTAAGATTAATAAGACTGTAGCTTCCATATTCTTGTGACCACTACCACTAATAAGTATGCTCAGAGGTTTTTTTAGGGAAAAGGACTCAAAAACAATAGTTTAATGTCATTAATAGATTAAGACATGCATTGACTCTTCACAAGGAAACATATTCCTAACACTGCAGTACCTTTAAAAGCTTGGAATAATTTTCTGCTCTAAACACTGAATCAAAACTAGATAAGCTTAGCTAAGTATATAGGAGGGGCTCCAGTTGTTCAATTTCATTTCAGGCTGGGGTTAAAAAAAAATTGTGATTCATATGTGCTGGATCTTGTTTTAGTGAAGAGCTTTTCAGGGAAAATGAAATGACACTCACTCTTCACAAAGAAAGTATAAAGAGACAAATGATTTTTTAATCACTCATGAAGATGCAAATGATAAGAAGGAACACTTGAACTTCAAAGCATTTCTTTTTCTGCCAAGGGAAGTAAAGAACTAAATCAATATTAACATACTCTACACTATACTGCCAACTAAATTTTATAGAAAAGTATGTCAAAGGTGCAAGAATACACAGGAGAACTATACAAAAAAGATCTTAATGACCTAGATACTCATGATGATGTGATCACTCACCTAGAGCCAGATATCCTGGAATGCAAAGTAAAGGGGGTCTTAAGAAGCATCACTACCAACAAAGCTAGTGAAGGTGATGGAATTCCAGCTGAGCTATTTCAAATCCTAAAAGATGATGCTGTGAAAGTGCTGCACTCTATATGCCAGCAAATTTGGAAAACTCAGCAGTGGCCACAGGACTGGAAAACATCACTTTTCATTCCGATCCCAAAGAAAGGCAATGCCAAAGAATGCTCAAACTACCACACAATTGCACTCATCTCACATGCCAGTAAAGTAATGCTCAAAATTCTCCAAGCCAGGCTTCAGCAATACGTGAACCATGAACCTCCAGATATTCAAGCTGGATTTAGAAAAGGCAGATGAACCAGAGATCAAATTGCCAACATCTGCTGGATCATCGAAAAAGCAAGAGAGTTCCAGAAAAACATCTATTTCTGCTTTATTGACTATGCCAAAGCCTTTGACTGTGTGGATCACCACAAACTCTGGAAAATTCTTAAAGAGATATTACCAGACCACCTGACCTGCCTCCTGAGATATCTGTGCAGGTCAAGAAGCAACAGTTAGAACTGGACATGGAAAAACAGAATGGTCTCAAATTGGGAAAGGAGTAGGTCAAGGCTGTATATTGTCACCCTGTTTATTTAAGTTATATGCAGAGTACATCATGAGAAACCCTGGACTGGATGAAGCACAAGCTGGAATCCAGATTGCTGGCAGAAATATCAATAATCTCAAGTATGCAGATGACACCACTCTTATGGCAGAAAGCAAAGAAAAACTAAAGAGCCTCTTGATGAAAGTGAAAGAGGAGAGTGAAAAAGTTGGCTTAAAACTCAACATTCAGAAAGCTAAGATCATGGCATCTGGTCCCATCACTTCATGGCAAGTAGATGGGCAAGCAGTGGAAACAGTGACAGACTTTATTTTAGGGGGCTCCAAAATCACTGCAGATGGTGACTGCAGCCATGAAATTAAAAGACACTTGCTCCTTGCAAGAAAAGCTATGACACCTAGACAGCATATTAAAAAGCAGAGACATTACTTTGACAACAAAGGTCTATCTAGTCAAAGCTATGGTTTTTCCAGTAGTCATGTATAGATGTGAGATTTGGACCATAAAGAAGACTGAGCTCTGAAGTACTGATGCTTATTGGAGAAGACTCTTGAGAGTCCCTTAGACTGCAAGGAGATCCAACCAGTCCATCCTAAAGGAAATTAGTCCTGAATATTCATTGAATGGACTGATACTGAAGCTGAAGCTCCAATACTTTGGCCACCTGATTCGAAAAACTGATTTATTGGAAAAGACCCTGATGCTGGGAAAGATTGAAGGCAGGAGGAAAAGGTAACGACAGAGGATGAGATGGTTGGAAGGCATCACCGACTTAATGGATATGACTTGAGTTTGAGCAAGCTCCGGGAGTTGGTGATAGACAGGGAAGCCTGGTGTGCTGAAGTTCATGGGGTCACAAATACTCGGACATGACTGAAGGACGAACAGAACTGATGTCAAAATATTGTATTACTTTTATTTTAAATTTTAAAATATTTTAATTTCTGAAAAAGTAGTACACTAGATACTACCATACTAGCAAAAAAGGGTTAAATACTAAGTTCACTTCAGACCTTTTATTTTGAAAGAGCACATTACACATATTGCCAAGCTTCCTCATTCCATTATCTTTCTTGAATTTCCTCCCTCCCCTACTCTACAGTTTGTGAATATTCTTTTCATGCATATTTTATAATATTATCACCTATATATCTACTTAAGAAAATATTGCACGGTTTGAAAATATACAGTTTAAATGTTATACTATAAGCATACTTATACAATTTACTATCAATAGTTATGACTCAGATCCATATTAATACCCCAGTTAGTGAGCATGTACATTGTCTTGACTTTCATCATTTCAATACCACATTGAAAATCCCTTAAATGCCTTTCTTACATGTAGAAGTAAGTTTTCTAGGATATAAGCAGTTAAATGAGCAGTCTCAACTCAGATGAATATAAACATGAAATAGTTTTCATTTTCTGCAGTTACTTCTTTCACCCCTATTCCACTGAATCTCTTTTTCCACTTTCTTAATTATATCTTTCATGAGTTTCATAAAGTCTCATTCTAAATGATAAATGCTGCTTTAAAGTGTTAATCATACCCTCCATTTAAATCTTATCTCCTCTCTTCCTTCACCCCAGTTTAGAGCAGGGATACTGATGCTGAAGCTCTGATACTTTGGCCACCTGATGCAAAGGGCCAACTGTCTGGAAAGACCCTGATGCTGGGAATGATTGAAGGCAAAAGGAGAAGAGGGCTGCAGAGGATTAGATGGTTAGATAGCATCACAGACTCAATGGACATGAATTTGAGCAAACTTTGGGAGATAGTGAAGGACAGGGAAGCCTGGCAAGCTACAGTACATGGGTTGGCAAAGAGTTGGACACAACTGGGCAACTGAAAAACAACTGACTGGTAGAAATGGAGGATCTAGGTGGCAATGTCTAGCTATAAGACACTTAGCTCTAAATCCTACTTTTCTAGAGATTTGAAGTGAGGAAGAAGGAGAAGTAAAGTGAAAGGTGTTTTGTTTTCGTTTTCACTCACTAGCCCACATTGTGGGGTGGTTGTTTCTTCTTTGCTGCTTGTTGCCACTTCTCTGGATAACGTTGAGGACCAGCAGATCCTCTGTGTGGCAACCTTACAGATATTGGATCTTTAATGAAGGGCTTGATGGATACATGTCCTTCAGGTGAACACTGCAATTTGTTAATTTGTGAAATCTAGATCGAAACTCATGTCTTCCACCCATCTAATCTTTAGCCAGAGCAAATAAACAATCCTATGGGAATCCTCTTACTCCTCAGGGAAGAAAACTTTTACATGGAATATTGCCTAGATAGTTCATGTTCTACTTTTAACCCACAGGAAACATCCGTTCATTGCCACAAAGAATATGGGAATGTAGTGGACTCTGCTCTCATCCTCTCTTTCTGCCCTGTGGGCAGTTACATTAATAGCAATCTAATGTTAAACCATCTTTGCTTTTCTATAGTGAACTCTACTGTCATGATATACTCTTTGTACATTTATAGATTATGTGCATCACATTTATTCATAAATTTATTTTCTTATGCTGTTCCTATATAATTTGTTATCAAATTTATATTGGACTTCTATATATAAAATGCTGCCTATGGAACAATGCAGGTGATAATTTTTAATCACATTTTACTTGGGAGTTTATATAATAAATAAAATATATATTTTATATATAGGTTATATAATATATAATAGTTTATATAATAAATATAATGGTAAAAATAAAACATATGCAATTTATTGGATTGTAATAAACTTTTTAGGAGCTTCCTAGGTAGCTCAGTGGTAAATAATCTGCCTGTCAATGCAGGAGACGCAGGTTCAATCCCTTGGTTGAAAAGATCCCTGAAGAAGCAATTGGCAACCCACTCCAGTATTCCTGCCTGGGAAATCCCATGGACAGAGGAGCTTGGTAGCTACAGTCCGTGGGGTCACAAAAGAGTAAGACACAACTTAGCAAATAAACAGCAATAATAACAAATAGACTTTTAAGGTTCCCACTTAGTGTTGAATCAATTTGATAAAATTTACCATTTCATTTAAATTTTAAATTTATTTTCACAAAGTTATTTAAAACATAACTTTATGGTTTCTTTTTATCTGTAAAGATTCCCTTCTCAATATTTATACTGTCTTTTTAAATTAATTTTTAATTGGAGTATACAGTTGCTTTACAATGTTGTGTTAGTTTGTGCTGTACAGCAAAGTGAATCAGCTCTATGTTTACATATATCCTCTCTCTTCTGGTGTATTTTCTGTCTTTATCACATTGTCTTCCTGCTCAACATTTCCATAAATTTATTCTTAGTCTCTTTTATATTCCATATTATTTCTTGCCTTTCATTTTAATATATTCTTCTATTTATTATTTCTTTCTATTTCCCTTGATTTTATGATTTCTCTATTTTCTTGAGTTGGATGCTTAGCTCATTTACTTTTAATCTGCTTATTAATATACTCTTTTAGGACTATTAACCTCCTTTCAATCTCTACTTGACATGTATACCACAAATTTTTAGTATCATTGCTATTGCCTTTCAGTTCTAAATATTTTTTATATCTGTATTTTGTCCCACAAACATGTATTGCTTAAAATATTAGTTTTAATCTTTTTAAAGTATCAATAAATGTGTGATTTGCCTTGCTGCAAACTAGCTTTATTTATGCTTTATTTGTAAGAAAATATCAAAATAGAGACCATTTTTTAATATGTGAAAGAAAAGCTAAATTGATTGCTTGCTAAACAAGAGAACGTAGTACTTGCAAAGCAAGTCTCGCCAAACAGTGCAAGTGTTGATTCTATATAGAGATGGAAATAGCATGATCAGAGTTTCAGGCATTTAAAGAAGCAAAAATTGGGAATTCCTGGTGGTCCGGTGGTTAGAACACTGTGCTTTTACTGCCAAGGGTCTGAGTCCAATCTCTGGTCGGGGAACTAAGATCTCATAAGCCATGCAGTACAGTCAAAAAAATAAAGAAAGAAGCAATATTGTCCTTAAACTAGAGTGACTTTCAGCTGTGGAAACCTTGTTACTGGAGTAATTTTGATGCTGATTGGCTTCCAAAAGCACGGGACCTGTGTATGATTGAGATGGGTTCAAAACTACTTCTTCTTACTTATTCATGGCCTTGGACTATGTCAGCAGAAATTTTTTTCCTGTTGGAGATATAATTTTTTATAGTGAGGAGTACTAGCTCTGGTCTCTCCATATTAAAGAATCTTGATAATAGTCGTAAATCATGTTGACCTAGTTCAAGATTTATCTAAAATAATACTCGAAGGTGTTCTGGACCCTGAGAATCTGTAAAGAGAAGAGAAGTGGTTAGAAAAGACTTGCTGCCAGATTATTAGGAATAACCTAGATAGTTTGCTAAATGGTTAGGGTGTGGAGATAGGCACAGCAACAGTAATATATTTATATATTGGCAAAATTGTAGATATAGTAATAGATAACTAATTAGCACATACGGGCACTGTACAAGCAATCAATACGCCCTAGTCCCCTTACACTCCCCCACCCCACACACAATCCCCACAGGCTCTGCCCAGCCTGTGGAGGGCAAGGGGACAGAATTTTTCAGAAAAATGGAAGAATTGGGTGATCAATAACTCTTTTAATATTTCCTCCAACTAAACAAACTTGGAAAAGGAAAAAGATAAATTATTTTCTGTGGAAGAACATGATTCAGATTTATGAATCATTCTTTAAGGTGTCAGAATGATCATGTTGATACTGGGAGCAGAATTTCTCTCAAGTAATTTAGGAATAATATAATTAATTCACTGGTGACAGGTTACCTCACAAAAATCACTCTACAAACTTTTTAATCACTTAACAATTAGTTTATATGGATACCTATTCCATTGCACCTCTGCAAATACTGGAAACTAGATTTATCTCTTTAATTTGTATACATATATGATATCCATATCTATTAATATGTACGCACATACTTATATCTGTGTATCTTGTTTATTTGAATAATGCAATGACAATGAAATGACCATGTAGTTGGAAAACTGAATAGAAAGTTAATGCCTATTCAAAAAGAATGGAGTTCTTAGGAGTGAGACACAGTGCAAATGAGTATCAAGAAAGTATAAAATATGATACTCGGTACCACTGAATATCAAGAGGTTTGTGTGTAAATTAATAACCCTGGATCCCATACACCATGAAGAGGATATGACTGAAGCTGATAGAGAAGAAAAGTAATACAACTTAGAGACTATTCTTCAGAAAATCTGGCAAAATGGAAAAATGTGTAATATATTCTTTGTAGCAATTATAAAACTTCCATAGTATCAGGAAATTTGTCAAAATTCTAAATATTTGAACATTTTATTTTACTTAGTGCTATCTTGTAATTCCTTCACTTATCCTACTTACAGTTAAATCTTTTGGGGAAAAAAGCAGCTAAATATACAAGAAAAGTTCTACTTTGGATTTAGTTAGGAGCAAAAAATAATTTTATTACTAAAATTAGGTAAACGAAGCCTTTGGAAAACATGAATACTTAATTTTATACTTTTGGTTAAATAGGTAAGAAAGGCTAAAGATAGTCATATATATCTGAGACTGAAAAAAAAAGATAAATATTCTAAGAAAACAATGCTTTCATGAGGCTTTATAGATCTCACTGTTCCCTCAGAAATTATTCTGTATTTTCAGAGTAACTACTAGCCATAACATATGAGACTTTTTAAAACAATGTTTTATGAACAAATTCTCTTTTGTTACAATTATTATTAATAATGATGTAAATGAACATAGTAAAACATTTAGAAAGCACAAAATGAGCCACCTTTTTTTCAGAAAAACAAACAAAAATATCCCTGTGCTTTTCTAGACCAAAAGACCCATCTCCGTGTAACCAATAAATAAATTTCTTATGTTTTCTTATGGAAAATGTACAAGGGCATCTATATATTAGTGTATCTACCCATATGTCTATATCTCTATATGTATTTTTTTTAATTTAATTATGCCATCATGAGTAAAAGCTCACTACATGCATTGTTCATTAGGTATTAGGAGTCAGTCAGTATTACTGACTCTGGGCAGTATATTTGGCTTGGGTAGAAATACAAATTCTGCCACTTGGTAGTTATTCGATCATGGGAAAATTATGCAATACCTCTGTGCTTCAGTTTCCATATTTATGATAGATGTGGATGGTGGTAATAATAGTATTTATTTCATAGAGCTAATGTGAAGATAAAATATGTTAAGTTGTAAGTTGTAAGTCGTCCCCTTTTCCTCCTGCCCTCAATCCTTCCCAGCATTAGGGTCTTTTCCAATGAGTCAACTCTTCCCATGAGGTGGCCAAAGTATTGGAGTTTCAGCTTCAACATCAGTCCTTCCAATGAACACCCAGGACTGATCTCCTTTAGAATGGACTGGTTGGATCTTCTTGCAGTCCAAGGGACTCTCAAGAGTCTTCTCCAACACCACACTTCAAAATCATCAATTCTTCGGCGCTCAGCTTTCTTCACCATCCAACTCTCACATCCATACATGACCACTGGAAAAACCATAGCCTTGACTAGACGGACCTTTGTTGGCAAAGTAATGTCTCTGCTTTTAAATATGCTATCTACGTTGGCCATAACCTTCCTTCCAAGGAATAAGCGTCTTTTAATTTCATGGCTGCAATCACCATCAGCAGTGATTTTGGAGCCCCAAAAAATAAAGTCTGACACTGTTTCCACTGTTTCCCCATCTATTTCCCATGAAGTGATGGGATCAGATGCCATGATCTTAGTTTTCTGAATGTTGAGCTTTAAGGCAACCTTTTCACTCTCCTCTTTCACCTTCATCAAGAGGCTCTTTAGTTCTTCTTCACTTTCTGCCATAAGAGTGGTGTCATCCGCATATCTGAGGTTATTGATATTTCTCCCGGCAATCTTGATTCCAGCTTGTGCATTATCCAGCCCAGCATTTCTCATGATGTACTCTGCATAGAAGTTAAATAAGCAGGGTGACATTATACAGCCTTGACATACTCCTTTTCCTATTTGGAACCAGTCTGTTGTTCCATGTCCAGTTCTAACTGTTGCTTCCTGACCTGCATACAGGTTGCTCAGGAGACAGGTCAGATGGTCTGGTATTTCCATCTCTTTCAGAATTTTCCACAGTTTATTGTGATCCACACAATCAAAGGCTTTGGCATAGTTAATAAAGCAGAGATAGATGTTTTTCTGGAACTCTCTTGCTTTTTCAACAATCCGATGGATGTTGGCAATTTGATCTCTGGTTCCTCGGCCTTTTCTAAATCCAGCTTAAATATCTGGAAGTTCACGGTTCATGTACTGTTGAAGCCTGGCTTGGCGAATTTTGAGCATTACATTGCTAGCGTGTGAGATGAGTGCAATTGTGTGGTAGTTTGAGCATTCTTTGCCATTGGCTTTCTTTGGGATTGGAAGGAAAACTGACCTTTTCCAGTCCTGTGGCCACTGCGGAGTTTTCCAAATTTGCTGGCATATTGAGGGCAGCACTTTCACAGCATCATCTTTTAGGATTTGAAATAGCTCAACTGGAATTCCATCACCTCCACTAGCTTTGTTCGTAGTGATGCTTCCTAAGGCCCACTTGACTTCACATTCCAGGATGTCTGGCTCTAGGTGAGTGATCACACCATTGAGATTATCTGGGTCATGAAGATCTTTTTTATATAACTCTTCTGTGTATTCTTGCCACCTCTTCTAAATATCTTCTGCTTCTGTTAGGTCCCTACCATTTCTGTCCTTTATCGAGCCCATCTTTGCATGAAATGTTCCCTTGGTATCTCTAATTTTCTTGAAGAGATCTCCAGTCTTTCCCATTCTGTTGTTTTCCTCTATTTCTTTGCACTGATCGCTGAGGAAGGCTTTCTTATATCTCCTTACTATTCTTTGGAACTCTGCATTCAGAGGGGAATATCTTTCCTTTTCTCCTTTGCTTTTCGCTTCTCTTCTCTTCCCAGCTATCTGTAAGGCCTCCTCAGATAGCCCTTTTGCCTTTTTGCATTTCTTTTCCATGGGGATGGTCTTGATCCCTGTCTCCTGTACAATGTCACAAGCATCTGTCCATAGTTCATCAGGCACTCTATCAGATTTAGTCCCTTAAATCTATTTGTCACTTCCACTCTATAATCATAAGGGATTTGATTTGGGTCATACGTGAATGGTCTAGTGGTTTTCCCTACTTTCTTCAATTTAAATCTGAATTTGGCAGTAAGGAGTTCATGATCTGAGCCACAGTCCATCATTGTCCAAAATGCTAACAGGCTCTGAGACCACACTGCCATAAACGTGTAGTATTGAGATTGAAGGTAGTCATAGTCCCTTTCTACCTGCTAAATTAATTCATGCATGGATTTTTTTTTTTTTCCCCTCAGGAGAAGGGATTGAGTTTTCAGAAAGACTTTTATAATCCAGAGAGTATTCGAATGGGAAAGAACAGAGTAGTGAAAACCTTAAAATTATGTGTGAGAATTACTTCAATGAATTGGAAATTTTTAACATAAAAAAGTGAGAGAAATATTTATTTATAAATCAGAAGAGTTGCAGAGTGAAAACAACAGTGTTAGACATAGTCTGTGTAGTATTAGAGTCAGAAGTGAGGTTATGTGTAGAGTTTATAAGGTGTTTGAACAAACATGACCAAAAATACAATGAAAAACTTACTCAATAGTTAGGATCATACAGACCTGGAAAGAGCTACCTTTGGCTGGTGAGATATTTTTGTCACTGGAATTGTTCAAAAAGAGGACAGTCACTTCCAGAAGTAAATCTCATAAGGGATTGAAGCCTCTTATATTTAAGCTTAAATACTTGTTTACAAGCTTCTTTATTTCTTCTTCCTTTGCATAGATTTTAACTTTGTTTTCACTTGTCTCCCTTTTTCCATTTCCCATGGGCTATATTGCTATAGGCTAATTTGAAACATATCACACAAAGTCTCATCTTTCATGTTTATTTTCCCTCAGGTTTTTTTCTCTTATTTTTCATTAGGTCTCCATAAGAATTTATGTATTTAGCTTAATTTTAGTGCCTACAGGCATATGCTTGTATCCTTCATCGATCTGTTGTTTTATTGCAAATAAGTCACATTTTTTAAATGCCAGACTCAATATTCTTTTATGCCATTTTATAACATTTCCAGTAGTCATTCTGAAAACCATTCAAGAGCTTATTTTTAAGTAAAGCACTACAATATGATTGTATGTCCCGGCGAACCAGATAAAAAGCCTCTCTGATGTGTCATTGCATTAATGTGAGTCTATTTCTTTGGATTTCATTTAGTTGATAACCTATTATTTGATTAAGATTAAAGAGTAGAAATTTCCACAATAGTTTGCATGCTAAAATTCCTACATATGTACATAAACTACATTTTTCTAATTATGAAATTATAGAAAATTTGAAGATTCAAAAAGTTGAGGTTAAAAATTAGATCTATTACATCACCATTGAGACAAATCTGTTTAACATTTTATATTCTGCGTATTTTTTCTATGCTTGTTTTAATTTAATTACACACATGCTCACATGTGCACAAATATGGCTTTCTACATTGTTCTCCCATCATTAGTGAAAGTTGCTCAGTCATGTCCGACTCTTTGTGACCCCATGAACTATACAGTCCGTGGAATTCTCCAGGCCAGAATACTAGAGTGGGTAGCCAGTCCCTTCTCCAGGGGATCTTCCCAACCCAGGGGTCGAACCCAGCCCTCCTGCATTGCAGGCAGTTTCTTTACCAGCTGACCCACAAGGGAAGCCCTTTCTCATCATTATGTGTTTATAATTTATCCTATGCTTTACAACATTCACAGACATGACTTGAGTATAACATAGCATATATCCATGTGTCATTTTTGCATTTAGATTAGTTTGATTTTTATCATTAGAAATACTACATCTATGAAAAAATTGTCACATAACACATTTTATATATTTAGAATTATTTCTGAGCCATGGTATGCTAGCTTCAAAGGTATTCATGTGCACCACTCCTCTCAGTGTTAAGAAGGGTTGAAATGGAATGCTGACAAACTAATCTTGCATTTGAAATCAAAATATCTGGAGTCACAAATTCACTATTTTAATCAATGGAAATTGGACAATATTTATTCTCATATACTTATTTTAATAACCAAATGAGGTAGTATTTGTGAAAGCACATTGTAAAACATAAGTATCCATAACAGTCCTGATTATTATGTGCAACAATAAAAGTGATAATGGTTTGAAAGCTTAGAAAATAATCACTTATTTGAAGACAGATTTTTGCTATGAAATATACAATTTTCTGCTTTGTGTGTGAAATTTAATGCTGCAAAATGTGTGAATTTGTTTTCTTTAAAAAGGGTGAAATTCATGCTTAAATAAGATATTGATCCTCAGAGACCTATGCATGAGTTTATTACCAGCTCTCTTTGCTTTCTACTTGTCAAATAATTATAAAAACTCTAATTGGACAATATCAAGTTTACAATATAATTATAAAAATAACCTAATTAAAACTTTGAAATTAAATGAGACTGTACAGCGAGGAAATGCAGAATAATTTTAAATAACAATTAGGAGATTCCTCAGGCTCTCTCAGATACAGGCTTTCTTCAACAGGTAAACTTGAGCCCCATTCACTCCCTAATCTTCACGTATTCTGCTTCCCTCTTGCTCCTGCTTTATGACCAACCCGTAGATGTCACAGCACAAATGGTTGACTTTTACATTAGACTCATAAGAACGAGGGATCTTACTCAATATTAAGATTTACAAATTATTTCAAGTGCAGTTATGAGGTATAGGCAAAACAGAGAGAGATGCAGAGTTGCCAGTGCTATAGTCCTGGCACTTTCTTGCCACGTTAGACTGATTTGTGACTCAGATGTAACATACTAGTTTTCTAGGTGATGTATGCAGCCATATCACTTACACTGTTGTTGTTGTTCAGTCACTCCGTCGTGTCTGACTCTTTGTGACCCCATGGACTGCAGCACGCCAGGCCTCCCTGTACTCCACTATCTCCTGGAGTTTGCTCAAATTCATGCCCATTGAGTCAGATATGCCACCCAAACATCTCATCCTCTGTTGCCCCCTTCTCCTCCTGCCCTCAATCTTTCCCAGCATCAGGGTCTTTTCCAATGAGTTGGCTCTTTCCATCAGGTGGCCAAAGAACCGGCATCACTCCTTTCAATGAGTATTCAGCATCAATCCTTCCAATGAGTATTCAGGGTTAATTTCCATTAGGATCGACTAGTTTGATGTCCTTGCTGTACAAGGGACTCTCTAGAATCTTCTTTAGCATCATAATTCAAAAGTATCAATTCTTCAGCACTCGGCCTTCTTTATGATCCAACTCTCACATCTGCACATGACTATTGGAGAAACCATAGCTTTGAGTATATGGACCTTTGTCATCAAAGTGACGTCTCTGCTTTTTAATCCACTGCCTAGGTTTGTCATAGTTTTTCTTCCAAGGATCAAGTGTCTTTTAATTTCATGGCTATAGTCACCATCCGCAGTGATTTTGGAGCCCAAGAAAATAGTCTCTCACTGTTTCCATTGTTTCCCCATCTATTAGCCATGAAGTGATGGGACCGGATGCCATGATGTTAGCTTTCTGAATGTTGAGTTTTAAACATAGCTTTTTTACTCTCTTCTTTCACCTTCATCAAGAGATGAAAGAGAGCTATTTTGATCTTGAAACATCTCTTTTTTTCCTGCAATATTTAGAGAACTTATAACATTTCAGGAAGCTATATCCTATAAATCTATTGATTCCAGGATTATATAGCATAAGCAAACCTAGACAGACTAGTTCATCTTGCTAAAAGCATTTCACAGATGCCACTCTCCCAATAGCAAATGACATTAATGTGCCTGTCATTAGGCCCATCAATATTTTCAAGGTGAGTTGGCCACCCATCTAGGGTTTTTTTTTTTTTTTTTTGGTTTTTCCTATATACACTCTCCTAATGGGAAAGAATGGATTATAATCCTGCTGTTGGCTCTTTCCTTCCCACTAGGGCTCAGTTTTGAATTAATGGTACTTTAACAGGTGACGCTAGTGGTAAAGAACTTGCCTGCCAGTGCAAGAAACAAGAGATGCAAGAGATGCGAGCTCAATCCCTGGGTCAGGAAGATTCCCTGGAGGAGGAAACGGCAACCCACTCCAGTGTTCTTGCCTGGGAAATCCCATGGACAGAGGAGTCTGGCGGGCCACAGTCCATGGGGCCTCATAGAGTCAGACACAGCTAAGCAACTAACAACAACAAAAAAATTCAAATAAATATAGACTACTTACTCAACAATAGAAATTATATCAGATGATTGTTATATAAGAGTAAACAAGTTAGGAAGACCTTTCCTCATGAGGGGCTTATATTCTAAGGAGAGGAAACTGTAAATAAGGACATAAACTAGAGGAGAGCATCACAAATTGTGATAAATGCTACAGATAAAATCAAATAGCAATGCTATTAGAGAAATAGGGTGAGATCAGGATAATTTTGATTGGAAAGTCAATAGAAGTCTCATTAAGGAGTTGTTTTTGTGTTCGAAACTTTGGCTTCCCAATATCAAATCAAGTACCTCATGTATAAATCAGAGTCTACTGCCTTTGAAGTTGCAGCCTGGGGGGTTCCCCACAGAAAGCCTGGTTCAGTCTTCAATACCCCTCCCACTGATTGTGATCCTATTTCCAACATTCTGATCACAAAGAATCATTATGCTGTTCGTCCAATTTGATGTAAGAATTGACTAATATTGGTAAAGCAATCATCAGTCAAAAGTTTGTGATTCAGCAGCCACAGAACTGACATTAGGAACTGGACTGCTTGTTCCCAGTGCTGTGTCCCCAGTTCTTCAACTTTACCGTATTCATTCCATTAAAAATATTTCATATGTGTAATGATAATAATATGGCAAAAGCAATACAATATTCCTTCAAAGTAAAAAAAAAATTTAAAAAGAATTGCCTAATATTTATACTTCTGCTGGATATACAACAGTAGCCTGAAGCTCTTGAGATGACACTGGAGTTCCTAGTCATACACCCCTTTAGAGGAGTCACGCTTTGAACTTACGCCTACTCATTCTGGGGACAAAACACACAGCAGCTCCCAGTCTTCCACACCTTTACTCAATTGCTGGAGGTTGTTACAGTCACAATGTGACTTCTCTCTGAACCCATAATAATCATCATCATTATTATTTAAATTAAAGCTGTAGTATCCTGAAATATAGCAAATAAGAAATATATATTAGACTTTGAAATATAAACAGTAGACTGGTGTGTAATACTTATTGTTAATGATCTGAGGGCTATCTATGAGTAATAGATAAGGAGAGCAGTAAAGCCAGTTTGTTTTTGTTTTTGAAAAGGTCACATCTCCTTTGAAATTGGACAATTTCAATTTGGGAGAAATATTTTAGTCTTTCATTTAATCTTACCTGTATATTTGTAGACTCTAATTATCAAACATTAGACCTCAAGAAATACCACAGCCCAGGAGAAAATATTGCTGACAAATAAATTCATTTTTAAGTATCAGAAATTGAGAGAAAATTTATATGTACAGTCATAATTACTTTTAGTCAGTCACATTCCATAGACTTCATTACAAACACTGTTGGCTCTAACTTCTAAATATCTTACAAACACATCTGTTAGTTTCTTACTACCTCTACCACTACTCCTCTAAGTCAACTCACCGTCATCTAGAATCTAACTTCTATCACCACTGGGCCCTCTGAAGCCATGCTTTGTTCCTAAGACTCCAATCGTACGAATAATGAGTCACTTTTAGAAAACCTTTGGATTTTGAAAAATTTGAATATGTACAAAATGCACAAAAGAGCATAACAAACCCCAAGTACTCATCACCCAGCTTTAACAATTATCAACATTCTGCATTATCTACCCAATTCTTATTCCTTACATGATAATTATAATAATAAAATAGTCGTATTTATTATTGGTGCACTTTGCAATTCATTCTATGGAGTTTAAAGCTCAAGTGCCTTTGCTACACTAAAAGCTGGAATTTGAACCTATACTGTTCCATTTCTATTGCCTTTCATTGCAGGATAATTTAGCAAGGCTTATGTTTTCAAAATTATCTAAGTGGGAAATCCACATGGATGACAAATCCCAGGAAACATATCAAGTTGTCATTTTCTGAGTAGTTTCCATACCACCAATCCATACAGCACTGAGGCCGTCATTCTGAAGGTCAAGTGAGTTATATGCCAGTTGCCACTTCTATGAGGGACAACATCAATATCTATGAGTATTTCTCTTAAAGACTCTCTTAATTCTCTGGAGACTTGCCCTCCTCTTTACCCACAAGGGAGATAATTACATTGCCATTTACAATATCAATAGAAAACACAAAAAAGATAACCATTCTCAAGTGTACATTATTCCTTAAGAAAAGTTACCACAGCTGTATATAGTTTTGAAGTGTTGCCTTTGTAGTCCCCAAACTTAAGCTTTACAGGATGAAAATTCCATAGCTATAGAGAAAATTGAGTAATAAATCACGAATTCATACTTTACATAACTCACAAATGTAATGTCTACAACACATAATATTTACTTATAATGAGGACCAATCTGAGAGTACATTCTAGTTAAGCTTCACTAGTTTCTTTTAAAAAAGAAGATATCTTTCTTTATCAGTGTTTAAGGGGTAAAGAAGCTTCAGGAGCTGAAATAACCAGTACTAATAGGATAAAATTAAAGAAGGGAAATATAGTCTATTAAAGGAGAAATAAGGCTCTGACAGTGAAATCTATCATGTTGTTGAGTAAGTGCCTGTGGATATAATGGAAACAATATCTTCTAGATAATTAATGGTATTGTGAACTCTTTGATAGGGCATATAAATGGAAATCGTGGGGAAAAAAATTTACTTTCAATTTTATTACCTCTTTAGGACAATCACAGGGGGGAAAAAGGATTTGAAACATTCATCTGAGCAACACAGTGCCTGAGTATATTTATGTGTCCCTAGTCACCGTTTGCAAGCATAAAGAAGTACTTCTACATCTTATTTTCTGAAACACAGAATATGGTGAAACTATTTTTCTTCTTCACCATTTTTGAAAAGTTTTTGTTTTCTCTATGCTGTAATTAATTAAAGGAAAAAAGAAGAAACTTAGATGAATCAATATTTCAAGATACTGCAGTGTCTGTAATAGTTGCCTAACTCAGAAAAGTAAATACTTCACTCATGATATTAAGTAAAAACCTTTATCCTCTGAAAAACTGTTAGATGATCTTCTCCTCACATTCTTAAGACATGATAATTTTTACTTGTGTTAGTCTATGTTAGGCTATTTTAACGAACAGTCCTCAAATCTCAGTGACCTTAACACAAGGAAAGTCTCTAGGTTCCACAAGGCAATATGGTGTGTATGAGGCTTAAGTGGGTAAAAAGTGCTTTTACTCAATGCAGCTATTCAGAACCCACACTCTCTTAGTCTTTTGATGCCATGATCTATAGAAGAAAAGTGAGTAGACTGAATATGTGGAGGATTCTTTTTGCCCAAGGCCTGTAAGTGGCATATTTTGCTTCTGTCCACGTTGATTGACTTGAACTATCTGCACAGCCTCAACTAGATGTAACTGAACTGAGCTCTATAGTGCCAAAACTTGTACCCATAAAATCATGAAAAAAAATCTCTAAGAAGAAATTTTCTGACTAGCAAGAAATTACACTCAGGGCAAAAAAATAAAAAATAAAACATTTTGTTTATGAAGCATAAACTTTTAATTTGCAAATCTGAAGCCCATTTCTCTAGTCAAGAGAGAATTTTAATTCAGTTTTAATTTTAATTCAATATACACAATAAATAAGCACTTCCAGCCATGCTTTTTTTTCCCCTTAAAATTACAAAATATAGAGCTCTGCATTTATTAAAATATTCTGGTGTTTACTTAATGTATATGCATACTCCCTGCCTCCTGCCATTCTGTGCATGTGTGAATCCTCTCTCCTTGAGGGTGAACATGACCTAAGACTTCCTTCTAGAAAACAGAAAATGGTGAAAATAATGGGATGTATGTCACTGTGTATAAGGGGCAATATGTAATTATACTACATAGGATTATAGCATCCAACTTTCTGGAGTCTCTCCTTTATTGTCTTAGAAGCAGCAACTGGCCCTTTTGGGAAACTCTTCATGTAAAGAAACTGTGGATGGTTTCTAGGAGCTAAAGGCAGCCTTCATTCAGCAGCCAGCAAGAAACTAAAACCCCCAGTCTTACAGCCGTAATGAACTGAGTTATGTAAACCTGAGCAAGACAGTCAACCCTCAGATGAGACTGAAGCCTTAGCTGACATCTTGATTGCAGCCTTTCAGAGGACCCAGCTAATCTGTCCTGAACTGCTGACGCACGGATACTGTCAGATAATAAATGTGTTGTGTCAAGTTGCTAAATTTGTAGTAATAGCATTATGTAGCAATAGATCACTAATACACATGTCAAGACCAAGACTCAAAATTTTACATAAGTGAGGATCAAATGTTTTGAGCAAGGGGTGGGGGGAGTTGACCCCCTTCTCACCCCAGAGGATTGTGCGAAGTAAAACTATTCAGGGATCAGACAGTGAAATAATTATGCTTTGTGTCTGACTTTTCTCTTCACCAAGAAGGATGAGAAAGTCTTACCTTTCTTTCCTGTTTAATGTCCCGCGGAGACATCGCCTTTTAGCTGCCCTCTGCACTGTTTTCATTTGGCCATTTAACAGATCTGAGAACCAGATAGCCTGCCATGGAATGTGCCAAGGCAGAAGGAAGTGGGCCTCACAGAAGAAGCTGGGGTAAACTGTGGGAACACAGGAGATGCGGCAGAGATGCAAAGGCCCACAGCCAGCTAGAGCAGAGGTGAGGTTAAGATAACTGAGGGTAATCCCCAGACTCGGATCAAGCTAAGAGATCTGTGCTCTGAGTTTTGCTTTGTTTTGTTTTTAATCAAAAACTTCAGAGGCAAGTCCAGGTAAAACAAGCAGCAATCAAGCAAAAAATGGAACATTCCTCAGGAGACAAGAGTTCATAGGTCTCTAAGATACAGAGTCATTCCATTCTTGTCTATAGCAACACCATCCTGAATGGGCCTGATCTCCTCAGAGCTATTCCATTCTTTAGATCACATAAGCCCCTCATGCTTCTCTATGCCTTCTTTTGATATTTTACAAAAAGAAGCAAAAAAGAAAAGAAGACAAAGAGAATGATTTGCTGAGAGAGACTGAACAGTTCCTACACATAAGTTTGTTTAAATTATCAGCCAGAACCAAAATCATTAAAAACAACTTCTTTTATGTCCCTGTTATGTAGGTGTTTGTGTGAATCTAAAGCCTGTTAAAACTCACAGACATGCACATGTTACTCTAAGTATGTTTTAAAATAATTTGTAGAATTCAGTCTATCTGGATGAGTTTCTTGAAGTAACTTAACCAAGTAAAAGTTTCCCCTTTTTTAATAATAGTAAAAAAGCAATAGCAATAATTGTAGCAGTTACTGTATACTAAAGGATTTTCTAAGCAAACATTCAGCTCATTTAATCCTCACAGCACTTCTTTTAGATAGGTTCTATTACAATAATCACTTTCTAGATAAAGCAGAAGTAAGAGAAGAGAAGAGAAGAAATTGTTTCCCCAAGAACCATTCCTTTTTCTCTTAGTAAATATCTGGATCTGGATTCTTTTTTTTTTTTTTTATTTCTTACACTGGTCACGTGTACTCCAAGATCCTCATCCTTAGTGCTCAGACCTCACAGACACCCAAATAGGTGTCACCATCTGAAGTCCAGTTATTTGAGAAAAGCTTTGATTCATATTTATCTATTATTATAGGTAACAGTACTATTGTGATCATCATCAAACATAAATATGTACCTGTATGAATATTATTCTGGGTAAATAAACTTAGAAATGAAACAAGGTGGTCAAATAACATGACCGTTTTAAACCTGAATGAAGACTGCCAGATTAGCATCTAGAAACCATTTTTACCAGTTTATAGTACCGTCACAAGTATAAAAAATATGTACTTCAATTTTTAGTAACAAACACTAGGTGTGATCATGAAAATGCTTTTGCAATCTTATAAAATAAATATTTTCATGAAATTGGAACTATTAATTAACACTGAAGCTGAGTATCTTGCATTATTATACATGTATTTTTCATCCTTGTTGCTTCTTTACAATATTGATTTAAAAGAGCTTTTCTGTATAGTATACATTAATTTTTTATCATATAAGCTGAAGATAGCTTTCCTAACTTGACATTTGCTTTTTAGTTTTTCTGTTAATAAATTACATATTTTTGCTGCTTATGTTTAAAAATAACTAGAAATCAATTTTATTTATATTTTCTTATGTTAGTCCTTCATTTGAGTTTATGATTATAAAACTTATTTCACTGTTAGATCTGTAGCCTGTGTCCTTCAGGTAATTTTTTATGAGTCAGCCCTGTCAGAGTGCACAAGCCAGTATTCTTAGCAATATTAAGGATAAGAAACACATACGTGGTAGGTGAGGGGTTCAGATTAACACCTTTGCACATATCCTGAGCTTTGTGGAGTTGCCTGTTAAAAATCTACCCAAAATATGAATTACATCCAACAAACAACTGTTTTACTTATCCTGTGATTATGCAAAGGAATGAAGCAATCCTTTCAAGGAAAGCAGAAGCAATGAAATACACTTTGTGTTGGAAAAATAGTACTATTGGTTATTACATCAATAACATAAAGATCACAAGCTTCTTTAGGATAGGAACTATCTTCATTTCTTCCATCACTATTTCCTCAATATCTTACACATGATAAGACAATAAGCAATAAAATATATAGAGTTAATGAAGCACAGAAACATTTTTTCAGCACCTGCTGATGCTTGGAATTGGATATGCATAGAAATTATAACAGGCTTCCCTTATAATCACGAAGATAAATTTGCCTGATTTTGAAAATAAATAGGAAGAAAGAAAAGTTTTTTAATTTCAAAATAAAACTCCTCTGTGTTTAATATTCAAACTTCTATAGAAAGCTTTATAGATGTTTCTGGGCATTAAGGAAAAGATTCTCACCCCAAACAGAGTATTTGTGTTGATCTATATATGGCAGTAGAAAATGAAAACTTCTTTTTAATGTGTAGCTAATAAATGAAGTGTAAAGTTTCTTTCTCAGATTAATGCAAAAACAGTTCCTAAGGCTTAATGCCAAAAGGAAGAAAAATAATGAAATGACTTACATAAAACTTTTCTGAAAATCAATGTAAGAATAGAGGTGCAAACAGTGCTAGGAAAATAAATAAAAGCATATATTTTATAAACTCCGTTGAAAAATGTGAAATACGTACTGTGGAATGAAAGCAGCTTCTTAATCTAAGAATTATCAAGCTTCAAAACAGAAAAGAAAAAGGTTTTCACTAAAGGCCTTCAGGAAATAAAATTGATACTAGAGAAATATATAAGCGACTTCCAAAAAACATTGGAAAAAAGAAAATGTGATGTAGAAGATGTGAATAAAAGAAGGTGATTGTGTTGAATCTCTCATCATTCTCCCCTTCCACCACTGCCTTAGACTTAGGCTCAGTCTCATTACCTTGCTTTCAGTAACTGCCACCACCCATTTGATCTTTTATCCTTCAGAAATCTCCAAATCAGTTTGTATAGTGAAATGCAGTCTTCCAAGTATAACCCTTTTCCCTGCCCCCCCCAAATAAATACTAAGCCTTTTTTTTATGTTTTCTTTCTTTATATAGAGTTTAAACCACCTTATTATGGAAAGACAGAGCTAACACAAACTACAAATCTGACTACATGGATACAGCACATAATTGCTAGCAGATAATAATTCAAGGGGATTGCTAAAGTGATACATAAAATTTGAGGTAAATTTATGACTTTCCAAACTTACTCCTATTCCTTAGGAACCTCACTTTAGCTAATTAATCCATGGATTAAACCAAATTAACTACAGTGTGTTAGTGATTTTTCCATTCACATGCCCTATCTCTACCCTGAAGATTGAATCAAGGTTTGTTTGTTTCAGAGAATTCTTGACAATTCTCTTAGCCTTTCCTGAAAGTAGTTTTATTTGCCCTTTCTCTCTCTTTCTGTCTTTGTAATGCTGTGAGTAAAGGACGCAGGGTCTAGAGATGAACTGTGGCTTGAAAGATTATTTTTCTACTTTTTAAGCACTTTTTTTTTTCATTTATCCTTTCTCTACATAGAGGAAATCCCTGCTCAGTGCATCTGAACACAGTCTATCAGTTCACATTCTCTCTCTCTCTTTTTTTTTATCTTGTTTGAGATACCTTCTCTAGAATTATTTGTCCTCCTATTCCAATATTACTGTTTGTTCCCCGGTTCACTTATCTATGTTAATTTTAATTATAAAATGCTATTTTGTTACCCATTTTGTAACTTATTAATATGATGTATATATATCTATTATCTAAGAATATTTATTTGTCTGGCATCATCCCTAATAATTGAATTTTATTGCTTCTTTCAGTTTTGTGATGGATATTTTTCATTTGTCCCTTAAAGGATATTTACTCATTCTCTATCCTTCTCTGTTCTCTGGAAATATGAGCCATGTGGATTACAGCAACTTTTGGCTCTTGCCAATATAGAAGTGAGACTATACTTGGTACCTTGTAAAGAGCAATATCTTTGGCTATCTAGCAACTTATTTCTTTCTATCCCATAATTAAATGCTTCTTCCTGTTCATGCTCCACATACAGAGGGATATACAGTAGAAAGAAGAAATTTATGAGTTTATTTTAGCCCCAGTCTATCTCATATCCTATAATGATTGGTAGTATTAAGTTTGTTACTTCCAGCTGAACAATAACCCATTTGGATTTCCTAATGAGATCGTGTTCTGGACTTATACATGCACATCAACATCCATGAGAACCAAAGGTTGCCATGGTATAGCATAATAGAGAATAACCTAGATTAGAGATATCTTAATTTTGGCCTAATTCTGATATAAATAAATTAATGTCAAGAAAGTTTCCTCATCACATTGACTTTAGTTTTCTCCTAGAGAAAATAAGAGAACTCTGTTTCACGAATGATGAAGATGCTTCCCTCTCTAAACTGTGGCCTGTAATTTTTAACCCTTTTACCATAAATGCACTATTACGGATTGAATGTGTCCCTTAAAATTTGTATGGTGAAATCCTAAGTATCAGAATGGGACTTTATTTGGAAACAGGGTTGTTATCAATGTAATTAAAATTAAGATGAGGTCATATTGGCATAGGGCAGTGCCTATACTAAGATGATTGGTCTTTATGAAAAACAAAAAACTCATGAAAAGAGGCAGATACACAAAGAGAAGATGATACAGAGACACAGAAAGAAGAAGGAAGGCAATCTACTTGCTAGGAGTGAGCCCTGAAACAGATCCTTCCCCAGTGGCCTAGGCAGCATGACCTTGCCAGCACCTCAGTGTTAGACACCTGTTCTCCAGAACTGTGAGAAAATAAATGGCTGGTTGTCTAAGCTACCCAATTTGTGTTACTTTGTTAGAAGAGCACTCACCTCTGGGTTCCCTTTCCTGGCTTGCTTCCTAAATCTAGTGGTGAAAATCCCTCATTCCCCAGAGTTGTTCTCTTCTCACACCCTCCCCAGGTCCCAAGGAGAGAGTGAACCAAAAAACTGGTCCTTCTGAAGTCAGTTTCTGTGGGTATGAACTGGATTATGTCACATACTCTTTTTATGTCTAATCAAATTATATATATATGTATATATAGTATTTAATTGAAATACCATCAATTATTAAATTATAAAGCAAATCCTTAAGAAACAAATTCTTATTTCCCATCTACTGTGTGCCAGAGCATGCCTATAGCAATTTGTTTCAAGAGCATTAATATACACTTGCACACAATATGCATAAGTATGTCTAGAAACTTCAACAAAGTCAAAATGCTATATTAGGAAGTTAATATTGTTTTAATAATACTGTATGAGAAACATTAAGTGTGCTTACTGCACATAGATACAAGGCAAAATTAGAAGACACTGGCTTTCATGCTACTTTCTCTAATTTCATACTTGTTTTATTTTGTTTTTCCTTTCTTTCTGGAAGACTGTAGGGTTGTGCACTATTTTATGTCCTGCCTTCTTGAATTTTCCAATTTCACAGTGTTCTTTTAGTTTGAAGAAAGTCGTAAATTACTTTTTGGCCCACCCAACTGAATTATCACTTTTCCCATGGGGCTGGAAAATCACTTTTCATAACTACTGTGTCTTATAGTAGCTGGATTTACAAACCTTTGAACTCTTTAATATTAGAGTTTATAAAGATTAACTGTAATTTTAATTTTTTCAACTAAAATCTTATAACTTACACTTGTCAGAATGGCTGTTATCAAAGAGATAGGAAATAACAAATGTTGGCAAGAACATGTAGGAAAGGGAACTCTTGTGTACTATTGGTGAGAATGTAAATTGGTGCAGCCACAATGGAAAACAGTATATAGTTTCCTCAAAAAGTAAAAAATAGAACTATCATAAAATCCAACAGTTTAATTCCTGAGAATTTATCTGAAGAAAATGAAAACATAAATAATAAAAGATACATATATATTTATATACACACACATATGTATGCATGTGTACACATATATATGTGTGTGTATATAAATATATACATATATATATGGACTTCCCCAGTGGCTCAGTTGGTAAAGAATCTGCGTGCAATGCAGGAGACCCAGGTTCAATCCTTGGGTTGAGAAGATCCTCTGGAGAAGGAAATGGTTATCCACTACAGTATTCTTGCCTGGAGAATTCCATGGACAGAGGAGCCTGGTGGGCTACAGTCCATGGGGTCTCAAGAGTCAGACATGACTTAATGACTTCACCACCACCACCACCACACACACACATATATATATGTAATAAACACACACACACACACACACACACACACACACACACACACACACACATTGCTATGTTTATTGTGGGCTTCCCTGGTGCTCAGTGGTAAAGAATCTGCCTGCCAATGCAAGAGATGCAGGTTCAATCCCTGGGTCAGGAACGACCCTCTGGAGAAGGAAATGGCAACCCACTCCAGTAATCTTCTCTGGGAAATCCCATGGACAGAGGAATCTAGCTAGCGACAGTCCATGGGATCACAAGAGTTGGACACGACTTAGCAACTATACAACAACAACAACATGTTAATTGTAGCATTATTTACAATAGCCAAGAATTGGAAGCAAGCTAAGTGTCCATCATAGATGAATGGATAAAGAAGTGACATATCATATATACATATACTATATAGTGATATTATATATGTGTGTATGTGTGTGTATATATGTGATGGAATATTACTCAGCCATGAAAAGGAATGAAATCTTTCCATTTAGGACAACATGGATGGATCTTATGTATATTATGCTAAGTGAAACAAGTTAGACAAAGACAAATACTATATGATGTCACTTAAATATGGAATCTAAAAAGCAAATAAACAAAACAGAAACAGACTTATAAACAAACTGGTGATTGTCAGAGGGGAGAGGATGAGGAACAGGCGAAATAAGTAAAGGCAATTAAGAGGTGCAAACTCCAGTTATAAAATGAATAAGTCACAGGGATATAATGTACAACATAGGGAATATAATCAATATTATTGTAATAATTTTGTATGGTAACTAGACTTGTGGTAGTTGTTTCATAATGTATTAAGATATTGAATCATGATGTTATGCACATAAATTTAATATGTCAATTATAATTTAATAAAAAAAGTTTATAATGAGGTAAGCACTTAGGCTATTGATATAGACTGAATGAATCTCCCCCAAATTCATATGCTGAAGCCCTAACCCCTAGTGTGATGGTATTTGGAAGGAAAGTCTTCAAAGGTAATGAGGATGAGATAAAGCTTTGACTGAGGAGTAAACATCTGTTGTTTAAACAACCCAGTCTATGGTATTTTGTTATAGCAACCCAAGCTGACAAAGACAAATATGCTGGACACTTTGCAAATGTCAGTTATGTCATTAATCCCCAAAACTGTGATGTGTGACTGTTAGGTTCCCCACTTAGAGATGAGAAAACTGAAGACTGGAAAAATTGGCCCAAGATACCAAGGTAAGTGATTGAACCAGGGTTTGGAATTCAGTCAGTGTGATTTATCATACAGCTCTGCATAAGACAACCAGTATCACTATACTGAATATAGTCAAAAAAAAATTTCTTTCAGGTGGCTTGTATCATTTAAGGGGAAAGTGAAAATATTCATTAGCTTTTCTGAATACTAAAAATAAACATTACTACCCTTAAGATAATTGCAAATCATTGGGGACCTGAGACTTGGAAATACAATAGTGTATTTACCTGTCTTAATATGCTAGGTATACTCCCTGGTAACTCAGCTGGTAAAGAATCCACTTGCAATGCAGGAGACCCCAGTACAATTCCTGGGTAAGGAAGATCCTCTAGAGAAGGGATAAGCTACCCACTCCAGTATTCTTGGGCTTCCCTGGTGGCTCAGTTAGTAAAAGAATCTGCCTGCAAAGTGGGAGACCTGGGTTCGATCCCTGGGTTGGGAAGATCCCCTGGAGGAGGGCATGGTAACCACTCTAGTATTCTTGCCTGGAGAATCTCCATGGACAGAGGAGCCTGGCAGGCTTCAGTCCATGGGGTCACAAATAGTCGGAAATGACTGTGCAATAAAGCACAGCACATACTATGAGAAAAAGAAAGTTTAAATTTCTTCTTCATGGCTATGTCAGTCTAACTTCACTTTGGTTCTAGTAGCCTATTAGCATTTCTTTTATTTTGCAACATGTACAAATCTTACCTGCTCTCTGTTCCCCTCTATGATACTACTTTTATTTCTTCTTAAGAAACATGGTTGATTGCTTTATTTCATTAAAAAAAAACTTAATTATTGAAGGAATAAGTATTTCAGGTACTTTCTATATAGAAATGCAAATTGGTTTATATTTAAAGACTTTAAGAAGTCAAGTTTCAAAGTCTCCTTTTAAGCTGATCTGAAACTTGAAGAATGAAACTAGAGAGTAGAATTTCTCTTATAAATATGGTCATCAAAGAAACCCATAAGCTGTTTGGTTCCTATGTTATTACATTTCATAATGAGCTTTGAATGAGAAGGATAAAAGTGAACATCATTAAAACAGATGATTTATGCAGAGTGGGTCTTTAAAGACAGTTATATATTGATGAAAGTTGTCAGTGTCATTATGTACTTGTCAAGTGAAAAGAAATAAAAAATTTAGATCTAAAAAAATGTAAGATTGAATTTTTTTAGAAATCAACCTTAATAGGAAATAGCCAGCTACTTAAGAGTCATTAAATAAAAGACCTGGAGGTAGTAGGTGTTTGGTAATGTCAAATGCCAGACACAAGGCTAAATGATGACCATATGCTTCAGTTATTTTATCTTCATTATAATCATTTATTCATTAATTAATTCAACCTTTATTGAATAATTATGGAGAAAGAGACAATGATACTAACCAACTATCTTTTCTAGTTTAACCAACTTTTTTATGTTTCCCAGCTCCCCTTGCAGTTAAGGAGGAACTTGTAAGCAGAGCTCCAATATTATGGAGCTTCTCTTATATATGTGTGGATACTCAGTTGCTCTGTCAGGTGTCCGACTCTTTGCGACCCCATGGACTGTAGCCCACCAGGCTCCACTGTCCATGGAATTCTCCAGGCAAGAATACTGGAGTCGGTTGCCATTTCCTCCTCCAGAGGATCTTGCCGATCCAGGGATCGAACCCGCATCTCTTGTGTCTCCTGCATTGGCAGGCAGATTCTTTGCCACTGCACCACCTGGGAAGCCTATAAAATGCATTCCTTCTGGAATTGAATGGAATTCCATTCATTCAATCAATTCAATGGAATTGAATGGAATTCCAGTGAAAAGCCCATGGGCAATTCTCAGCTCCTCATTTCCACTGCTATAATAATCAGGAAGAAGGTCTCATATTTGAGGTGATGGATCTACAATACCTAAACAAACTGTGTTGCTGAATTACCACACTGATTATCAAAATCTTGACTGTAATTGTCAGATGACATCATCTATCAGATGACAACAGTCCTTAAGAGTCACCCAAATCAGCAGTGGGCTTGTCATGAGTATTAAATGAATGTTTGGCTTAAAGCTAGTTAGTTTTGGGGACTAATACCACAGACCAATCTAATTTTCCTGACAAATACACTTATCATGTTCACTCGTGACAAATATTCATAAATATTCACTTATTTGACAAATATTACTGAATATCCTGTATTTATCAGGCTGTGTGCTAGATTCTGAATATGTACTTATTAAAAAATAAATTCCCTGGCATATGGAGCTCATAATCTAATGGGATGCATACCAAATCATTTGTCAAATAATTGTTTAATATCCTATTACCTTACTATTTTTATTAATTTGTTACTACTAATTATTATTATACTGCTTGTGTAACAAATCATGCCCAAATAAGAATGTACCTTATTCAAGTTTAATTCTGCAAATGAGCTTATTTAATTATATGCTCACTCTGATTATCATAATCTTGACTGTAATTGTCAGATGACATCATCTATCAGCTGACCCTATGTTCAAATAGCCAAAGATTTCTCATGAATTTTAGGAATAAAAACAATACATGGCTCTGTTTATCAAACTCTTATCCTAGACATTGCCATTCTGCCCTCTATTTACACTTACTATAAATAGTGCTTAATGTATCTATTGGATCTATATTAAGGTAAGTAAAAGTTGATACTGATGTCTCCAATTCTAACCCATTATCATGTGGATCATTCTAGCTTATTCTCTTGCTTGATTATTAAGGTCCTATCTACATTTTACATTTAAGTTTATAGTCCATTTTGAGCTAACTTTTGTGTAAGGTGTACAGTCTCTGTCTAGGTCCTTATTTTATGCATATTGACTTTCCAGTTGTTTCAACAATAATTGTTTAAAGATCTTCATTTCTCCATTGTACTGTTTTTTTGCATTTGTTGAAAATCAATTTGCTATTTGGTATGGTTCTTTTTCTGGACTGTCAATTCTCTTCTATTAATTTGTGTTCCTATTTTTTCACCAATACCACAATGTCTTAGTTGCTGTAGTTTTTTAGGAAGATTTAAAATCAAGTATTATGAACACTCCAGCTGTGTTCTTCGCTTTAGTACCATGTTGCTATTCTAGGACTTTTGTCTTTCCATATAAATTTTAGAATCAATCTGTCCATGGTTACAAAATACCATTCTGGAATTCTGATTGAGACTGTGCTGAATCTACAGATCAAATTTACAAGGAATTATTGTATGAATAGTATTGAATTTTCTACTCCCTGAACATGGAATAGCTCTCTGTTTAATTAGTTGTTTTCTTTTATTATTTTTATCATTCTGTTTTGAATTTTTCTGTATACATATCCTACATATATTTACTTGGATTTATTTTTTTAAATACTCTGTGTTTTTGGTGATTTCATAAACTTAAAAAAAAAATTAATTTCCAAATGTTCCTTACTGGCTTACATGAAAAGCAACTGATCTTTGTATATGAACATTATATCCTACAACCTTGCAAATATTTATTAGCTCCAGAAAATGTTTTTCCTGTAGTCTTTAGGGTTTTCTATATAGACAATCATGTCATTGGCAAGTAAAGATATCTTACTTCCAATCTTTACAATCAGTACATTTTCTTATCTTTTTGCATTTAGGAAGTTCTTCAAGTATGTTGTTCTTAGAAGCTAAGTTGTTTTCAACTCTGGGGCCCGTGGACTGCAGCATGCTAAGCTTCCCTGTCCTTCACTGTCTCCCAAAGTTTGCTCAAATTCATGTCCATTGAGTCGGTGATGCCATTGAACCATCTCATCCTCTGCTACCCTCTTCTCCTTTTGCCTTCAAACATTTCCAGCATCAGGGTCTTTTCTAGTGAGTCAGCTCTTTGTATCAGGTGGCCAAAGTATTGGAGCTTCAACTTCAGTATCAGTCCTACCAATGACTATTCAGGGTTGATTTCCTTTAGGATTGACTGCTTTAATCTCCTTGCAGTCCAAGGGATTCTCAAGAGTCTTCTCTAGCACAACAGTTTGAAAGCATCAATTCTTTGGCACTCAGCCTTCTTTATGGTCCAACTCTAACATATGAACGTGACTACTAGAAAAACCATAGCTTTGACTGTACGGACTTATGTCAGCAAAGTAATATCTCTTTTTTAATATGCAGTCTAGGTTTGTCATAACTTTTTTTCCAAGGAACAAGAGTTTTTGAATTTCATAGCTGTAGTCACCATCCACAGTGATTTTGGAGCGAAAAAAAAAAAAAATCTGCCATTGTTTCCATTTTTTCCCCATCTATTTGCCATGAATTGATGGGGCCAGATACCATGATCATCATTTTTTGAATTCTGAGTTTTAAGCCAGCTTTTTTACTCTCCTCTTTCACCTTCAAGAGGTTATTTAATTCCTCTTTGATTTCTGCCATTAGAGTGGTATAATCTACATACCTGAGGTTGTTAATACTTCTCCCAGCAATCTGGATTCCACCTTGTGCTTCATCCACTCCAGCATTTCGCATGATATACTCTACATAGAAGTTAAATAAGCAGAATGACAATATATAGCCTTGACATATTCCTTTCCCAATTTTGATAAAGTCCATTGTTCTGTGTCTGGTTCTAACTGTTGCTTCTTGACCTTTCTCAGGAGGCAGGTAAGGTAGTCTGGTATTCCCATCTCTTTAAGAATTTTCCACAGTTTGTTGTGATCCACACAAAGGCTTTTCTGTAGTCAAGAAATAGATGTTTTTCTGGAATTCTCTTGCTTTTTCAATGATCCAATGGATGTTGGCAATTTGATCTCTGGTTCCCCTGCTTTTTCTAAATCCAGCTTGTATATCTGGAAGTTCTCAGTTCATGTATTGTTAAAGCCTAATTTGAAAGATTTTGAGCATTTTCTTGTTAGTATGTGAGATGAGCACCACTGAACAGTAGTTTGAACATTCTTTGTCATTGCCCTTCTTTGGGATTAGAATGAAAACTGACCTTTTCCAGTCCTATTGCTGAGTTTTCCAAATTTGCTGGCATATTGAGTGCAGCACTTTAACATCATTAATAGCTTCATCTTTTAAGATTTGAAATAGCTCAGCTGGAATTCCATCCCTTCCACCTGCTTTGTTTGTAGTAATGCTTCCTAAGGCCCACTTGACTTCACATTACAGAATGGCTCTAGTTGAGTGACTACACCATCTTGGTTATCCAGGTCATTAAGACTTTTTTTTTCTTTTTTACAGCTCTTCTGTGTATCTTTGTCATCTTTTCTTAATCTCTTACGCTTCTGTTAGGTCCTTGCTGCTTCTGTCCTTTACTGTACCCATCATTGCATGAAATTTTCCCTTGGCATCTGATTTTCTTGAAGAGACCTCTAGTCTTTCCCATTTGACTGTTTTCCTCAATTTTTCTGCATTGTTCACTTAAGAAGACTTTTTTCTCTCCTGGTTATTCTTTGGTTTTTTACATAATATATATGTAGACATATATATGTCTATATATAAACATAATATACCCAAGTTTGGGTTTTTGTTGTTATTTTTTGTTGTATAAGTGTTCTTTGAGCATCCTGGATCTGGATTTGTTGGCCATTATTAACTTTGGAAAGTCCTTGGCCATTATCATTTTAATATTTCTTCTGTTTTCCTTTTTCTTCTCATTTACTTATTCCAGTTATATGCATGTTAAACCTTTTAGATATTTTCCCACAGTTCTTAGGTGTCAGTTCTGTTTTTTTCATTCTTTTTTCCCCCTTTGCATTTCTGATTGGGAGTTCTCTATAGCTCAATTTTTAAACTCACAGATTTTTTCCCCCTATTTCTCTTATAATATTTATTTCTAGCATTTCTTTACATTTCTTTTAGAGATTCTCTGCATTTACTACCTATCTTTTCATTTTGTTTTCCTCACTGGAGACCTTAAAATATTACTCTCAATTATTTTTAATTCCATTTCTGATAATATGAACACATCAGTATTATATGTGAGTCTGATTCCAGTGACCAGAAGAAAGGATCTTTCTGATGCCTTTACTGCAAAAATCTGGAATATATAGGCTTCCTGCTAGGTATAGGGGAATTCCCTAAGAATAAGCCTGCAGCTGCGAGAGTTTCTCACACTCAAGCTAGCCCAGTCCCTGTCTCCAACAGTTCATCAGAATTATCAAGTGTTCCTACTTTTTTTGGTTCGGTGGCTTCTGCTCCAGTAAGCAGCCCTCAGTAGTGATTTTCTATATTCACTCGTCTCTCTATATTTTGGGGTGATAGATTTCCCTACAAACTCAATTTTCATGGGAGTCTAAGGAATATCATTGATTTTCAATTTGTGTAACTTTTTTTCTTGGAAGGATGCAGTGATGACTTCCAATTTCTTTAAACAGAGTTAACCTAATAATTATTTTTAAAAAACAACTTAAAAATGTATTTCATTTAATGAAATAGCCCCACAAGTGCACATTGAAATGAGTTCTGGAGATCTGGTTCCTAATACAACATGCTATCTTTAGAAGGCAATAATGACTAATTTACCCCAGTCCTGAAATTCATTATTGTATAAATTTTATATCATTATACAAGAGTGGATAGCTTTGTTATTTAAAATTTGATTGAATTATAGTGAATTGAACCAAAACTAAATATTCACTCATTGCTTTGTTTGTGCATATTTCTGAGTTATTCAGCATAAAAAAGGGAGAGATTAGAGTATTCCATTATATGATTCTTCAAAAGTTCTAGTATCAATTTTTCTTCAAGAAATTTAATAGTACTACTTTTCTTTCCAAATGGCTGATTATTTGACCAAAGGCAAGGAATATATAAACAGTCTAACACTTAGAATTAGAAATTGGTATAGAATTAGAAATAGCATGGGCAGTAATTTTGAAAAATTAGGTCTTAGCTTGTTAGTCTCAGTATTTTCATTGGCACTAAGGAATTTCAATAAACTGTGAATCTCATTAGCTAGGTTCATCTTAAGAGCACTTCAGCATTATGCTTCATTATTGTTCAAGCAGTACAAAGATCAAAGGAAGAGTAGCCACCTATATTTTAAAGAATGTTCTAAATTAAATTGTCCAAACTTCATATCTGTACATGTCCAGTTTTTCTAATTAACATGACATTCCTTTCTCCAGGGAACATTTCAGTAACACTGGCTGAATACATTTTTCACACTCTGCATTTAAAAAATTCAACTTATGCTGACAACCTAGTTTTACAATCATCTCAGTAAAGACATCTTTCTACATACCTCTATAGGAACACTAAATCTCTATAGCTTTCTTGTACTTTGCTTGGGCATTTCCTTTTTCACCTATTATAAGGTTCAGTGATGCCCAGATTCTGACCTAGGAGAGACAACAGAGAAGATACTACAGGATCTATTAAGGAATGGAACTTTTGCCTTGGACCTCTGTTTTTTACCTTCCTTAGATAATGATTATTTTCATTCTCTCTCCATAGACAGTAAGACTCACAACACCAGGGGATATGCAAATATATTTGTTCTTCCCTCCATGGCATTTCAGTTTTATTTTTTGCTTAAGAAAATATCATTTATACATTGAAAAACATCTGCCTCTATTGTAATCAGTACAGTGAGCAGTCAAGGTGTAACTCTGTGACCAGGCTACATTAAACAGGTCAGTCTTTGGAATTTAAATCTTAAGCAGAGTAGAACAAGGAACATGATAGGTAGAATTCAAAGATGGCTGTCAAGATTCCCCACCCTCAGTGTACACATCTCTTTCCAGTTACTCTGCTGCTGCTAAGTCACTTCAGTCGTGTCCGACTCTGTGCGACCCCATAGATGGCAGCCCACCAGGCTCTGCCGTCTCTGGGATTCTCCAGGCAAGAATACTGGAGTGGGTTGCCATTTCCTTCTCCAGTGCATGAAAGGGAAAAGTGAAAGTGAAGTCGCTCAGTCGTGTCCGACTCTTCGAGACCCCATGGACTGCAGCCTACCAGGCTCCTCCGTCCATGGGATTTTCCAGGCAAGAGTACTGGAGTGGGGTGCCATTGCCTTCTCCCTCCAGTTACTCAGTAAAACACTAATCTTGTTTCTGCTATGATGGGATTTTGCAGATGTAATTAATGTCCCAAATCATATTTAAGAAAGGGAAATGGGTCTCAATTGGCCTGATCTAATCAGGTGAACACTTAAAAGGGACTAGGCTTTTCCTGAACAAAAATATTCAGAGCATGAGAGGAATTTGACACAGAAAGATTCACAATTATTACTTTGAAGCTGGAGATGCCAATTGGTGATGAACATTGGTGATGTTGAGGAGCTAAAAACAGCTCCTAGCTGATAGCCTGTAAGGAAACAGAGACCTCAGTTCTACAACTTCATGGAACTGAATTCCACTAACAACTTGAATGAACTTGGAAGTGAATTCTTCCTAGAGCTTCCAGATGACGACTAGGCCTGGTTGACATTTGATATCAAAATTTGAGACTATGAATAGAGAATCCTATCACACCATTGTCAGACCTTTGACCTAGGGAACCATGAGATAATAAACACATGTTTAAATATGCTAAATTCATGATAATCTGTTAAACATCATTAGTAAACTAATACAGAAGAGAAATTGTTAGAATCAAACCTTGGAGATTTTTCTTTCTAGTTTTGTGATGTTGGTCATTACTGTCTATACTTTTGTGTCTTTAACTGTAAAATGCATACAAAACATCTTTTCTTATATGGTTGTTGAGGGGATAAAAGAAGTTGCAAATCCCATTTTTACATTGATGATTCAGATAAACTTGACTCACAAAGTGTTTTGTTAGACCTCATTCCTGTGTAAGAAGCACAAGCCCTTTCAACATGGCATGCATAAAAAGAGACCTTTCTATTTTGTGAGAATAGAGGCTCCTGAAAAATGAAGTAAAAAAAGTAAAGTCTGGTCCGACAGTAACTAGAAACTCATAAAGCAATTCCATTTTTGTATAACTTTCTTGGATGGATTTTAATCTCTCCTTTTCATTTTCCAGTTTTATTGAGATATAATTGATCTATAATTTGTAGGTTTAAGGTATATAACATGCTAATTTGATACATGTATATATTGCAAAATGATTATCAAAATAATGGCTTCCCAGGTGGTGCTAGTGGTAAAGAACCTGCCTGCCAATGCAGGTAGATGTAAGAGACACGGGTTCAATCCCTGGGTTGGGAAGACCCCCTGGAGAAGGGAATGGCAACCCACTCCAGTATTCTTGCCTGGAGAATCCCCACGGACAGAGGAGCCTGGCAGGCTACAGTCCTTAGGGTCGCAAACAGTTGGACATGACTGAAGCGACTTAGCACATGCAACACATTCAGCACCTCACATAATTACAGTTTTTGTGTGTGTGGTTAGAACATTTAAGACTTACTCTTTTAAGAACTTCCAACGATAATTCAATATTTTTAACTATATTCATCATGCTGTACATCAGATTTCCAGATCTTATTCACCTTATTGGAAGTCCAATGACCAACATCTCATTTCTGCCAACCCTGGGGCCCTGGTAACCACCATTCTGCCTTCTATTGCTATGATTTCAGTTTTTCATACATGTGTAAGTAAGATAATATAGTATTTTTCTCTGAGTTTTTCACTTAGCACAATGCCCTCAATGTCCATTTATATTGTTTCAAATGTCAGGGTTTCTTTATTTTATGGCTGAATAATATTCAATTGTATATGTACCACATTTTTTATCTGTTCATCCATTGATGAACATTTAAATTGTTTGATTTCTAATTTTCTACACATGTTTCTCACTCAAAATTTTAGCATTTCCTGTGGCTCAAACTCTATCTACCTAAAGTTGCATTCACGTGTTTCATACATCATACATCAGATGGACTGATTTGGTCTCAGTATCTCTTAATTTAAGTTATTAAGAAAAGGAATCAGATTTTCTCAGCCCAGCCTATGGCTTAATTCAAATTGATCCAATCATTTGTAGCCTTGAGGTGAATACTGTCACACTACCTGAAGCTATCCCTTTCAGACCATGAGGAATTAGAACTCCAAGAGATGGTATAGATTACAGAAAAAAGTGATGGTCATCTTATTGTATAGAAACACTGAGAGCTTCTAAAAAGTCGTTCTGAGTAATTTACAATTCTAAAAAAAATAAAAAGGTTAAAAAATGTGATTTTCTGTAAAAATCATACAAAAGAGGATATTGTATACTGCCTCAGAATATTAGGTAGAGATCCAAAACTGAGATTAACAAACTCCAGTTTCTCCCACGTGCTGGGCAGAGGTACCAGGAAGTTAAACAGCATATTTTACAGGATTAACTAAGAAATGCTCAAAATGGTCCTTAGACCATGACTCCATCACCATCATCATTTTGTGGGGAAAAAAAAAACACAACTATTTAAAGAAGGTGTTTTGAAGCAGGTTAAGTAGGAGAGTCATATATTGTCATCCTATGGATGACTGCTGGTATTCTCCTAGGCCAAGATATGGAAAAGACAAGAGAACAACTAGTATAGAATATCATTCCCTGGAAGGAGAGATAAGTAGCCCAGGCCTTGAACAGAAAACTGCTTATTCAGAATAGTGGCTGATCAATATCATGGGATTCTTTACTGTTGTTGTCACTTTGTTTGTCTTTTGAGTTGGGGGATAAGGAAGAGAATCACAGAAATATCAGATCAGAACAGGGCCTGAACTTTCATAGTTTTGACATGGAAAGAATGGATGAGTGAATTTCCCACAAGCCAAGTAAACCATTAATAAAAATTGAAAATGAACCATTTGTCAATGCTCTGTCCTCATAGAGGAAGAAAATATGGATTAAATTAAATGACTGAAAACAGTTCATGAAAGGTTATTCCAGGAATATTAATGAATGAAGCAATGGGCATGGAGGTAAAAGGAGTTCTAATGGGATTTCCTGAAGAACAAACAGTTTTCCTGCCTTTTCTATGGAGGATTATTTCCAGGGCCCCTCTGAATACCAAACTTCCTGTTGCTAAAGTCCTTTATCTAAAGTGGCTTCCTGTTTACTGATAATCTAAGCACATCATCCTGTATACTTTAAATCATCTCTAGATTACTTGCAATACTTAATACAATGTAAATGCTATGTGAATAGTTGCCAGCATGCAACGAATTCAAGTTTTGCTTTAAGAAATTTTCCAGATTTAAAACAAAAATTTTTTGATCTGGGGTTGGTTCAATCCAAAGATGCAGAACTTGCCTGTATGGAAGGCTGACCATACTTAGGTAACTATTTAGCATTTGGGTACCTATTTCTGAAAACACATTGATACACAGACTTTAACAGTGGAACCAAGTGGTGCACCTTGGGTCTCTGACAGGTAGATCTCCATTCCATTTACCTGAGCTTAAAGAAGCCAGGGCTTCCCTGGCTGCTCAGATAGTGAAGAGTCTGCCTGCAATGCAAGAGACCTGGGTTTGATACTCAGGTGGGAAAGATCCCCTGGAGAAGAAAATGGCAACCCAATCCAGTACTCCTCCCTGGAAAATTCCGTGGACAAAGGAGCCTGGTAGGAATACAGTCCATGAGATCACAGAGAGTCTCACATGACTGAGCAACTTCACTTCAAAGAAGTCAAAACCAAAAGCAATAGTGTATGAGGAGGAGGGGAAAAGATCAGAGGAAGAAAAGAGCAGACAAACTGTCTTCCTTCAGTGCAGATTTCTTGCTCACAGCTTGTGTCTGAGCAAGAATGCAAAAGAATGGTGCAGGAGAAAATGAGATTTTGATATGAGAAAAATTTTAAACTGGGTTAGAGAGAAGCATACTTTTTAATACCTGCAAAATGACTGGAAAGAAGGGAGGCGTAAAAGAGTATGTTTGAAGGCAGTAAGTGGGAAAAAAAATAAAACTGTCATGTTAGTACCCCATCAAATTTAGACTGTGATATATACCATTTTTTAACAGAATAAGAATTTTGAAAATCAAAAGTTTATGCAAAATTGATAAGTTAAAAATATGAAAAATTAAAACATATAAACCCAATAAAATGAATAATCATATAAGATAAAAATGGGAAAGGACTTTGTATAAACAATGACTAAAAATAAGCCACATACTTCTGACTACACAGAACTGAAAATATTATATATATATATATATTTTATGTACTTAGTTATATATAATATTTTAAACCATTGTTAAAAGTTCAGTAGACATTCACAGATTTCTATTTTTTGCTTCACTGTGTCAGCTTACTAATTTTAGCAATGTCATTCTGGAAAAAAATTCTTATATAAATATTAGAAGTACTTAGTCTGTATTCTCTTCTTCCTAACTTTCTACCTCCTGGGATAAATATTCTTGTTCATTGTAGGCAATTAAAAAAATCTGTTTACTTGATTTTTCAGAATTTTATTTTTAATTTAGCTTCACCCCAAATCTACCTCACCAAGAGACAGAAACAGATAAAGAGCAAAAGATGAGAAAGAAAACTGATCCAGATTTATGCCTCAGGGGGTGAACTGATATTTGAAGTTTAATGCAAATTTACTGTGATTGTGCATTTTTCTGGGGAGAATACATATTTTTCGTACAGTTTTCAAAAAATTTATGAAAAGATTAAGAATCTGCAGTCCATATTTTTTATCCTTTGTGCTATGTAAGTCAGGTTTTGTGACAATTTCATAAAATAAATTGGTTAGAAATTGAAAATATTATTGGTAAATTTTGCCAAGTTACTTTTGAATTGATTATCATACTAATAATTTTTAGAATACTTGTTGAACTATCAACAGTAGCCAGTAGTTGGAATTTATATAAAGATAAAGAACAAGGAAGGTTTTTGTCAGGTGAATTCTTTCGTTACACACTTTCAATAAATATATGTTGAATGAATGATATTTTTCAGAGCAACAGTTTGTCCATCAACCCACATAAACCTCCAGCCCAAATGTTCAGAAAAGAAGATCTACTTTTCTGTGTTCCCATACCACTTGTTTACATTTTTTTATTATATTATGCTTCCCTTGTAGCTCAGTTGGTAAAAAATCTGCCTGCAATGCAGGAAACCTGGGTTTAGTCCCTGGGTCAGGAAGATCCCCTGGAGAAGGACAGGGCAACCCACTCCAGTATTCTTGCCTGGAGAATCCCACAGACAGAGGAGCATGGCAGGCTACAGTCCATGGGGACGTAAGAGTTGGATATGACTTAGTGACTAAACTTCATAATTTAATTTTATTGCATTTATTCCATTTTACATTACACCATTCATTTGAAATTTTACCCACATGGATATATTATAAAGTTTCTAACTGTGAAAGCCTCATAATATTCAAAAAGTCACTCAAGTTTCAGGTTGCAATTCAATTAACTTTTAAATAATGTGAATTATTCATTCATATCAGTTCAGTTCGGTTCAGTCGCTCAGTCGTGTCTGATGCTTTGCAACCACTTGAATCACAGCATGCCAGGCCTCCCTGTCCATCACCAACTCCCAGAGTTTACCCAAACCCATGTCCATTGAATCGGTGATGCCATGCAGCCATCTCATCCTCTGTCATCCCCTTCCCCTCCTGCCCGCAGTCCTTCCTAGCATCAGGGTCTTTTCCAATGAATCAACTCAGCATGAGGTGGCCAAAGTATTGGAGTTTCAGCTTCAACATCAGTCCTTCCAGTGAACACCCAGGACTGATCTCCTTTAGGATGGACTGGTTGGACATCCTTGCAGTCCAAGGGACTCTCAAGAGTCTTCTCCAACAGTTCAAAAGCATCAATTCTTCAGCGCTCAGCTTTCTTTATAGTCCAACTCTCACATCCATACATGAATACTGGGAAAACCATAGCCTTGACTAGATGGACCTTTGTTGGCAGTAATGTCTCTGCTTTTTAATATGCTATCTAGGTTGGTCATAACTTTCCTTCCAAGGAGTAAGCGTCTTTCAATTTCATGGCTGCAATCACCATCTGCAGTGATTTTGAACCCCCCAAAATAAAATCTGACATTGTTTCCACTGTTTCCCCATCCATTTCCCATGAAGTGATGGGACCAGATGCCATGATCTTAGTTTTTTGAATGTTGAGCTTTAAGCCAACTTTTTCACTCTTCTCTTCCACTTTCATCGAGAAGCTTTTTAGTTTCTCCTCACTTTCTACCATAAGGGTGGTGTCATCTGCATATCTGAGGTTATTGATATTTCTCCTGGCAATCTTGATTCCAGCTTGTACTTCCTCCAGCCCAGCATTTCTCATGATGTACTCTGCATATAAGTTAAATCAGCAGGGTGACAATATACAGCCTTCATGTAGTCCTTTTCCTATTTGGAACCAGTCTGTTGTTCCATGTCCAGTTCTAATTGTTGCTTCCTGACCCTCATACGGTTTCTCAAGAGACAGGTCAGATGGTCTGGTATTCACATCTCTTTCAGAATTTTCCAGTTTATTGTGATCCACACAGTCAAAGGCTTTGGCATAGTCAACAAAGCAGAAATAGATGTTTTTCTGGAACTCTCTTGCTTTTTTGATGATCCAGTGGATGTTGGCAATTTGATCTCTGGTTCCTCTGCCTTTTCTAAAAACAGCTTGAACATCTGGAATTTCAGGGTTCACGTATTGCTGAAGCCTGGCTTGGAGAATTTTGAGCATTACTTGACTAGCGTGTGAGATGAGTGTAACTGTACGGTAGTTTGAGCATTCTTTGGTATTGCCTTTCTTTGGGATTGGAATGAAAACTGACCTTTTCCAGTCCTGTGGCCACTGCTGAGTTTTCCAGATTTGCTGGCATATTGAGTGCAGCACTTTCACAGCATCATCTTTGAGGATTTGAAATAGCTCAAGTGGAATTCCATCATTTCCACTAGCTTTGTTCGTAGAGATGCTTTCTAAGGCCCACTTCACTTCACATTCCAGGATGTTTGGCTCTAGGTGAGTGATCACACCATCGTGATTATCTGGGTCACAAAGGTCTTTTTTGTACAGTTCTTCTGTGTATTCTTGCCACCTCTTCTTAATATCTTCTGCTTCTGTTAGGTCCATACCATTTCTGTCCTTTATCGAGCCCATCTTTGCATGAAATGTTCCCTTGGTATCTCTAATTTTCTTGAAGAGATCTCTAGTCTTTGCCATTCTGTTGTTTTCCTCTATTTCTTTGCATTGATCACTGAGGAAGGCTTTCTTATCTCTCCTTGCTATTCTTTGGAACTCTGCATTCATATGGGAATATCTTTCCTTTTCTCCTTTGCCTTTAGCTTTTCTTCTTTTTCCAGCTATTTGTAAGGCCTCCTCAGACAGTAGCAACATGCTAGATTAGGGCAGATGCCAAGTTCAATGACTAGTGTTTCTACAATAGAAAGGAAAGGAAGATTTGGACACAGAGGAAAGAGATGACAGACACAGACAGGACTGAGGCAGTTATAAGACAAAAAATGAGAAAGATTGTCAGCAACCATCCGAAGCTAGGAAGAGGCAAGGAATAACTTTCCCTTGAAACTTCAGCAGTTCTATGGCATTGCCAGCACTTTAATTTTGAATTTGTAACCTCTAGAACTGTGAAAAAATAACTGGTTTGTTTTAAGCCATCAGTTTGTGGTCATTTTTACAACAGCTCTAGAAAATTAATATGAGTACCAATCATACTAATACCTGTACTAGTGTTTATTTCTGTGCTGTATACACAAACACAAATATTTGCAAATAGGAAAAATGAAATATTTTCACAAAAATCAGGTATACATTCATAAATGTCAAATGGAAGTTCCAAAACATCAGAGAGAAAAAAGGTAGAGAGATATTTTTTTGATATAATGATTATTGTTATTTTAACAAACAATATTTGAGCATCTAATGTAGGCTCTATATCATGACAGCTAGAGAGGGTACAAGAGCTGTGCTCTAGAGGTAGGCACAGGTAGGTAGAATAAGTACAGTTTTGTTTTGTTTTGTTTTGTTTTGTTCTAAATGAACTGATGGAGGTTTATACTAAATCTTATAGGAACACCAGGATTGATCACTTACATGAAATGAGTGCAGGTGAAATCAAGAAAGACTTACTGGTGATGGGGACAGAGGAGTAGTAATTTTTGAGCCACACTGTACATAAATTAGCTGGAAAATCCTGTGCACGGAAAGTGGGGATAAGAGGAGAGATTGTATTATAAATTGTAGGGACATCCTGCTAAGCCAACAGCCAAGAATAATTAGTCAAGAACATCAGTGAGATATGAAAAGAGAAACAAAATTAAGTGTAGGAGGAAGGGGTGGATAAGGATAGAGAAGTAACATAAAAAAGAATATAAGGTTATAAACCAACCTGTTCATTAACAATAACAATGGATTTGTTGCACAGTGGGCTTATGGTTTGCTTTGATTTTTTCTATGTGCTAAATTATAGTATTATATCTATACAACTAAAAATTATTACTCAAGTAGTAATAAAAATAACTTAAATATAAGATGTTATATAAAATAATTTCCAAAATTTGCCCTTTTCCCTACTTAAATGCTGTTACATGTCTATGTAAAAAGGATAGGAAGAAAATAAGTTTGCTAAATGGTTGTCTTTGAGTGGAAGCAATATGGGGGATTTAATTTTCTCATTTACACTTTTAAATTTTCAAACTTCTGCACATTAAAATATTACTTTCATAACTAGACACTTATTTCTTTAAAAAATTTAGAAGCATAATAACAATTAAAAATCTGGTAACTGGTTTAATGGAATGCTTTTATTTTCTGAACATCTCTTGCTTAGAATTTTATGTTCAATTGTCTTCAATACTAGTCATCACTTCTGTTGATTTATTGTCTTAGTTATGCATTTTAAACATTAATAATACAGGTGCTAATTACCTCATTAATAACTCTTCTATTTACTATGAATATTAACATTCACATCTTACTGTAGTTTTCTCCCACCATGAGCTGTCTACATTCAAAAGCTTTACCTATTTGTATGCTTCTGTTATCTTTTAATCTTTTTATCAAGTGGCTCAGAATTGCCTCGACAAAGAGAAAAAGATAATTGAATGCTGAAGCTATTTCTTACTCATTTACTCTGAGTTCCATTCTCCAGATGTAAAAATCCCTGTATGTTCCTTTCGGGGTTTGCAAAAGGACCACAATCTCATGTTTTGGAGCATTTGAAACTCTTGACTTAATCAGTGCAGTTCAGTCGCGACACCATGGACTGCAGCACGCCAGGCCTCCCTGTCCATCACCAACTCCCGGAATTTACTCAAACTCATGTCCATTGAGTCAGTGATGCCATCCAACCATCTCATCCTCTGTTGTCCCCTTCTCCTCTTCCCCTCAATCTTTCCCAGCAGCAGGGTCTTTTCAAATGAGTCAGCTCTTCGCATGAGGTGGCCTAAGTATTGGAGTTTCAGCTTCAACATCAGTCCTTCCAATGAACACCCAGGACTGATCTCCTTTAGGATGGACTGGTTGGATCTCCTTGCAGTCCAAGGGACTCTCTAGAGTCCTCTCCTACACCACAGTTCAAAAGTATCAATTCTTCAGCACTTAGCTTTCTTTATAGTCCAACTCTCACATCCATACATGACTACTGGAAAAACCATAGCCTTGACTAGATGGACTTTTTTGGCAAAGTAATGTCTCTGCTTTTTGATATGCTACCTAGGTTGGTCATAACTTTCCTTCCAAGGAGTAAGCATCTTTTAATTTCATGGCTGCAGTCTCCAGCGCCGTGCAGCCACCGCTCCCTTGACTTAATAGAACATTAATTTTTCAAAAATAACATTATTTTTCTGCATATTACAATACTGAATAGACCAGAAACCACAATACATCAAATGGTAGAAACTATTTCCCTAGTGAAAAATTATTTTTTAAAATAACATAGGAAAATAGATTTAAAGCAGTAAAATAGTCAATCTATCATGTATACTCTCCGACTCATCATTTTTTCTAACCATTAGGATTTTTCAAAGATCTACCCAGTTGCTACTGCTTTCTTGTAATTGCAATTTTGCTGTAAAATGAAGTGTTTATATAAGATATGATTACAAGTTTTATAGTCATGAAAGCCCTACAAATCTTTACATTATGTTACATAGAAATGCAGAAGTGTGGAATTGATTTCATCCTCTTGTAGTCTATCCCTGGGCCTATTACTGGATTTTATTTGTTATTATTATAATTTTAGTGTATAATATATCTGGCTGAAACAACACATACTTGAGACAGAGTAAGAAAAAATTAAAACAAGTGTATGAATTACATTCAAATTGATCTTATTTTTACAAAACAAATGTTTGGGAAAAGAAGCATACATTTTTGAAAGCAGACATGTAAATTGGTTAAATGAAAATGTTTTGTTTCTTTAAACTATCTAATATACTGTTGTTTCTTCAGGGCATTATGTTTTGTTTAAATGCTTCTTCACTTTCAACCTGTGATAAAGCTCTGATTCTCTGGAGCATACAAACCAGTAAAATTTAATATTCCAAACAGTACAACACACCCCTTCTAACCTACATTCTAATAGAGCAGTTGTAAACAAATATCATTTGTTTTAATTTCATGTACTTTGATTTTATTTGTTTAGATTTGAATCTCATATGGGTTTTTTATTAATTTTTCAAAAAAGAACCTCAAAATCATACTATCAGCAGCTAGTCTACCAACAGCAAAAACAGATAGGTTGTACATAAGTTGTCATATATTTTGCTGTTTTTTTAAAATTTTTAAAGATGCAATTCTTTATTTAAAAAGTGAAGATTAAACAGTTTTAACCAGCAGAGCAAATCTTTAAAAAATAAATTACTTTAGAAAAGCAGTATTTCTTTACTAATTTTTGCCTCTTTCAATTTTTAAAATACATTCAAATGCCAGCATATTGTAGTGGAAAAAAGATTAATTTAAAGCACTGTCTAAATGAACTGGATTCATTCTTTAGAACCTAGTTCAGACATTTCTGCCTTCCAGAGACTTCAAGTTCATTAAGGCAAAATAACTTGGTAGTTTTGATACACAGTGGCTGTAAGTAGTCTGCTTATCTAGCTTAGGTTTTTCAGCTGAATCACAGAGATGCCCAGGTTCACAATACATTCACTTATTCAACAATCATTAATTATTTACTACATGCCAGACACTGTTCTAGGCCCTCAGTACACCACTACATCACAATTGATGAAAGATACAAGGTTGTCATACTTCTCATGGAAATATTAGCTATATATGCAATAAATAATTAAAAAGCAGAGACATCAATTTAACAGCAAAGGTCCGTATAGTCAAAGCTATGGTTTTTACAGTAGTCGTGTATAGATGTGAGAGTTGGAGCATAAAGAAGGCTGAGCACCAAAGAATTGATGCTTTCAAATTGTGGTGCTGGAGAAAGCTCTTGAGAGTCCCTTGGACTGCAAGGAGATCAAACCAGTCAATCCTAAAGGATATCAACCCTGAATATTCTTTGGAAGGACTGACGCGGAAGCTCCAAGAGTCTGGCCACCTGATGTGAAGAGCCGACTCATTGGAAAAGATCCTGATGCTAGGAAAGATTGAGAGCTGGAGGAGAAGGGGGCAACAGAGGATGAGATGGTTGGATGGCATCACTGACTCAATGATCGTAAGTTAGGTCAAACCCCAAGCGATAGTGAAGACAGGGAAGCCTGGCATGCTGCAGTCCATGGGATCACAGAGTCAGACACGACTGAGTGACTGAACAACAACAATAATCATACAATAATGAATGCTACAAAAATACTGAAAAATATAGTTATATAATTGTGATTCAGTTGTTTTCTCTAAGAAGGTCTTATTTAAACACTAGGAAGGACACAGTCATTCAAAGAACAGGGAAAAGAGTATTCCAAGTATGGGAAAGCTCCGATCTACATAGAAGACCAGGGTTGATGGACACACTGAGTGAAGGTAAGAATGGGATGAAATTAGATTACAATCGAAGGAAATGGCTTGTAAACCAGGATGAGGAATTTGATTTACATTTGAAGGGAATTAGGAATTAACAGATTTACTTCTTCAAAGGACTATCTGGTTGCTGTGTGAAGACTGGCTTGAAAATTGAAACCAGAGCTACCAGTTAAAGTCTTTTGCAGTCTTTTATACAAGAGATGGTAGAACAGGTCCAGAGCATTAGTGTGGAGCTGGATGGAAGTGAAATTCACAGTGTTTTGGAGATGGAGTCAGAAAGACTTACTGATGAATTGAATACAAGGCGTAAAGAAAGAAAGAAGACAAAGGTTTTTCTCCCGAAGCAAATGAGTATATGCTTGCAGAGTTCATAGCAATAGGAAAGAACAAACAAATTGGAGGTGACTGTAACAAATATTGTGTTTTGACCATGCTAATTGTGAGATGTTTATCATCTCAAATAGAAAGCTCAAGCAAGTGAACAAGAAGATCCTACTGTATAGCACAGGGATCTATAATCAATATCCTGTGATGGACCATAAAGGAAAATAATATGAAAAAGAATATGTATATGTACTAATATAACTGAATCACTTTGGTGTACATCAGAAATTGATACAGCATTGTAAATCAACTATACTTCAATAGTTTTTTAATAAAAAGATCAAGCAAGAAGTTGAATATAGGAGTCTGGAATTCTAAGAATCGCTCTGGATTGGACCTTACCTATTTAAATCATTGAAATAAAGATAGTCTTTAAATTTATGAGACTGTGTGAAATCTCTTAGGAAGACTGTGTGGATAAAAAGAGGTACAGTGAAAACAATGAAGAAGGACTCAGATGAATCCTTATATTATTCTAACATTCATGAGTGTAGCAGAGAAAGAAAGATCAAAAGTCATACGGAGGCCTTTGAGGTAACAGGAAGACTAGAAGAGGGAGACGTAATAGAAGTCAAGAGAAAAACTAACTCAAAAAGGAGGAATGGACAATTAAGTCTACTATAGTTGGATTTTAAAATATGAAGGTGTTAGGGGAAGCACACTGACTGAAACTGCCCACCCTGGCCAGGCACCATAGAAACCATTCACATGAGTTGTTTTATGACAGGAGATCCTGTTAAGGAATACGGAACTAATAAGCCATCACCGACCGGAAGAGTTCGGGAAAGGTCGAAAGGAGACACCGCATGTTTGTCCACTTCCCAGAATCCCTCTTGCTAGCATCCATCTTGGCTGAGCAATGTGTGCGCCACCAGGAAAGACTCTGAATTAGAATGATTGGCCAAAGACCACCCGGAAACTAATTCCATCACCATAAAACCCGAGACTGAGCCACGCGGCAGAGCTGTTCTCCTGGGTTCCCTTACCCTACTGCTCTCCACCCGGGTGCCCTTTCCCAATAAAATCTCTTGCTTTGTCAGCACATGTGTCGCCTCAGACAATTCATTTCTGAGTGTTAGACAAGAGCCCAGTTTGGGGCCCTGGAAGGGGTCCCCCTTCCTGCAGCAAAGGTCATGAGTGACCTTGGCAACAGCAGCCTCTGTGGAGTAGTCATGATCAAATCATTACTGGAGCAGGTAGAAGAAAGAATTGAAGAGATAGAGATAATAACTAGAGATAACTTCTTCAGGTTCCTTTTTTTATTTGTTTTCTTTCTTTTTTTTTTTTTTAGGGAGTGCAGGAGAGAAATGAGAGAATGAGAAGAAGGGAATAAGGGACAAGGTTAGATGATATTTTGTTAGACCACATTTTGTATGGGTTTTGCCATTTATTATTATTTAAGATAAGACATTATTAAAATTTGTTTATCTGCAGATGGGAAAGGTCCAACAGAGAGGGAGAATTTGATGACATCAAGAGTAGAGAGGCTACTTCAGGAAAAATGTATTTAGGCTCTGGTTTATCAATTCCTTGTCATGTGACAGTTGTGGAAAGTTCTTAACTCTGTACACTATGAGGGGAAATTGGTAGGAATTGCTGAGACAGTCACTAGAGAAAAGGGAACCAATATATCCCCTTCTTGGATTAAATTGAGAATGTAAACTGACTCTTCTAAGACCATCACTTGCTACCACCTTACAGTTACTCTCCCTTGAATGATAATGATATTTTTACTATTATTTCTCTGTAGAGTCAAAGTGTGAAATATAAGCTGACAAACAGGGTGACTGTTGATAATGCTGGCCTGGGACACTTGGTGACAAATCAGTCCATTACAGATAAACTGGAATCCAAATTTGTAAATTTAAAGAGTGAGGCAGATTTGCTCTGAAAATTAAGGTTACATCCCTTGTATAGAAGAAAATGTTTTGGAATAAGAAAAGAAAGAAAAGCAATATTTATTTTTTCCATTCATAAAAGAATGAAATACGTTGTTTGTGTCTTTAATGATTTTTCAGTAAAACCCAACAAGGCTTTTATCCATAATTTTTATTGTGAGTTTATAAATTTATAGAAGTAAAATAAAGTAGAGTAAATTCTTGATAATATAAATATTGACTTCCTGGAAGTAATTATTTGAGAAAGACATTAATAAACTTCAGGTAATAAACGGTTATTCTAGACATCCAGAATTATAAATATATATTCGATTATAATAACAAATACCTCCTCATCTAAAACACCGGTAAAGATTCACTGCTTTTGGTCTTTTCTTTTATGAAATTTTGTTTCTCCCATTCTCTCAGTTTAGGTCCCTTTTTCCTTTAGTCTCACATTATAGCCATTATGACACCAAGTGAGTTTCCAATACAATCTACAGGTCTCTATTCACAAGACTCTGGATGGTGCAGAAAACTTAGATATTCCTTCTATAAATATTTGAATAAATGGAAGAGTTGATTTCTTAGTTTGTTAGCACAGTATAATTTAAAGGATAGGTGTTTGAGCCTCTCTATGTTTGCTGATGACTCCAAGTTCCATGCTCTTAGTTCAGTGTCTAGCGTACCTGGGCACTGTAGTGAAAGACCATAGTGGTGGCAAATAGTGAGTAAGCAAAATTTTCTCCACTTCCTCTTTCCTTTTGCTTAATTCCAAACAGAGAGCTGCCAATATGGCATTATGGCTGAGGAAAATGACTGGAGAGATAGAAGACGAGAATAGTAGTTGCACATTGGATAGAAGAAGCCCTTTGTCTTCCCCATAAATGCAATATGAACTTATGAACATTTTTTTTGCCACTAACACAAATTTTAGTACCACTTTTTCTCTGGATTATTGAAGGACAGACATAGAGAGAAAGAGAAAAGAAAGAGAAAAGAAACAATTATAGGGGAGGGAGAAGAGAAGAGAAAGGAAGAGGAAAGAAGAGAAATAAAGCAAGCACTATAGGACCAGAGCAATTCTGGTTTGCAAAAAAGGTCCAGACAATCTTTTAGGGGTTAGGAAACTAAAACTTCAGCATCGTACTGATGAGACTGATGGTTTGTATGAAGACTCCATTACCTATGGAGTCATGAGGCCTGAATCAACTCAACCTGACCACTCTCAGCATGCATGTACGTGTGCTTAGTCACTCAGTCGTGTTTGACTCTTTGCAACGCCTTGACTGTAGGCCGCCAGGCTCCTCTGTCCATGGGGATTCTCCAGGCAAGAATACTGGAGTGGGCTGCCATGCCCTCCTCCAGGGAATCTTCCAAGCCCAGGGATTGAACCCAGGTTTTCCTGCATTGCAGGTATATTCTTTACCATCTGAGCCACCACTATAACCTTGAACAAATCATCTTAAACCTTTGAGATTTTTGGTTTATTTTCTTTAAAAGCTTTCTGGAACACCTTGTATGCTTTTCTAAAAAAGTCGTTCTGAGGATCAAATCAGTGGTATAAGGGACGCCACAGAAACATACTGCATTCTCTGAAAATATGGTAGAATATACTTATATTTTCTGGGTGGCTTCCCAGGTGGTGCAATCGGAAAGATCGGCCTGTCAATGCAGGAGACAAAGGAGAAAGAAGACATGGGTTTGATCCCTGGGTCGGGGAGATCCCCTGGAGTAGGAAATAGCAACCCACTCTAGTATTCTTGCCTGGAAAATAACATGGACAGAGGAGCCTGGTGGGCTACAGTCCATGGGGTTACAAAGAGTTGGACACAACTGATCATGCCACACATACACTGCTCAATCCATATAAAATGCTAGTGATGTCTGTTTTCATTTATTCCTCATATGGACATTCCTTTTGCCATTTCATTTTCACTATTCTGGCTGCAGAGTTAAGCTCCAGAATTAAAATGGCAAAGAATCTCCTCCCTAGGATTTCAAATAAACATTTGATATTAAAAAAAAAAATTCTTAATGGTCAACTGAAAAGTGAATCATATCTTCATAGGCAGCAAAAAAGGATCATTTGTTGTCTAAGAGTGTAATGGTAGCTCGGCAATTCTTCCATTATTCATCATTAATTTATTCAGCACCAGTTATGTGTTAAGTATTATTCTAAGCACCAAGACTTATAGTTCTAATGAAAAAGACAAATACCTCTTTTAAAGATCTTATTAATATATTCCAGTGTGAGAGATAATAAATAAGACAGGTAAGGAAAGTAGGTAGATGGCAATAATTGCTGAAAGAGGAAAAAACAAGAAAGGAAGTTAAGTGTGTAGGCGGATGGTTGAAATTTTAGATAAGGGGACGAGGACAGCCCTTACCGAGACACGTATTTGAATAACTGCCTAAAGGGCATGATGAGAGCAAAGAGTCATATGGATACCAAGGAAAAGAACATTTCAGGAAAATTATATGGCCCTTGGGGCAAGTATCATTGATTTTTAACTCCCAGATTTCAGAACAGTTCCTGAAAAGGAGATTCACTAATAAATATGCTCTGAGTGAAGAATGACTCTCCACACAAAGGAAATAAATCTTTTAAAATATCATTAATTTTCAATCACTTTTTTTATTTTAGCAAATAAACAGTGCCCTCCTGAGAATGAAAATTTCTGGTGGAAATTATACTAAAGGAGAAAAGATAGGCATTTGAAAACCAAGAAGATAAGCTAAAAAAAGTTGTGATAGGTTGCACACAGAAAAATATAATCCACTGTTGCCTGGAGGATAAATTCAAAAGCTTATCTTTATGTCCTGATGAACAGATCTTATTTCATATATCTCTGCTTTCTAGTCATTTCATCAAGGCAAATAGGATTTTTTTGTTGGATTGTTCACATTATTTTTTTCTAGAAAGAGTTTTGTGTTCAGTCACTCAGTTGTGTCTGACTCTTTGAGACACCATGGACTGTAGACCTCCAGGTTTCTCTGTCCAAAGGATTTCCCAGGTAAGAATACTGAAAGTGGGTTGCAATTTCTTTCTCCAGGGCATCTTCCTGATCCAGGAATTGATCTGCATTGGCAGGTGGATTCTTTACCCCTGTGCCACTTGGGAAGCCCTCATCCAGAGACAAAGTCCAGGCAATGCTGCTTCATTGTGGATCAGGCAAAGATCAGCACATTTACCTCTTCTCTTACCCTTTTTCACTCTGGCTCTCTCCTAGTTCCCCATTTATACAATGTACTTGTACAATGCACTTCCTTCTCCAAAAGACTTCTATACTGAAATACAACCCTGAGCCCAGCAAGTAACCCCAAAAAGTATCAACAATAATATGTACCGAACTATTATCCATTATCACAACAGCTTGAAGAATCTAAGCATAGAGAGTAACCTTCAAACCTTAACAGGTAACTGCTCACTCGACTTCAAGTACAAACAGAAAGTTACAACCCTTATACTTGCATAAAACTTCACAATTAATCAACAACCTTTGCCTATGTTGTTTTATTTGACTTGTACCACCTGTGACAGAGTTCGAGTCCCTTCAGGGAAAAACGAATTTATTATTGATCTTTACACATCCAGTGTTGAGCCCAGTAACAGGGACCTAAGTGGAGACTGGTAAACAGTTCCTGAATGGACCTGATTCTCATACAGATTAGGAAACTGAAGCACAAAAAAACTAAGTAATCTGTCGGTCTTTAAGACTGTCAAGAGACAGCGCTAAAACCTGTACTTGAATATCTTGAAAACAAAAGCAGTGCTCCTTTGTAGCTTATTAGGATGAAACATGTCATCAGGGAATTAAGTTCCCAAATAGTTTTTAAGTGAAACATTCCAGTGAAATGGGGATCTTTTATAATCTTCAAGCAGTACAATCAGAGGGAAAAAAGCTGACAAAACTTTAGGGGTAAAATATATTAATGCTATTTCAATGAGAGACATCATATGGCAGGGTAAGCTTTCATGGTAATCAAAACTCACCCAAAAGTAATGCCACTGTTTTCAAAAACCCTGTGTACATTCTAATGAGAGTTTATTGTACTTTTAATATTTCAATGCTCACATAAGTCTTTGAGGAAATGACCTCACTCTTAATATCTTTGAGAAAATCTATACATAAACACATTCTACTGAAATATTTTTAATATGAGCATGGAACTGCTCTTTCCCTAATCTTGCATTAATGAGTGAGCGCAGTATGTTGTCTTGAGTTTATCCATTTCATTGATATTATCCTGGAATGTATATTATTCTGGATTTTTATGATGTTTATATCCTTGCTTTATTTCTGACTAGCTTTGTGAACCAGATAAGTCATTTTTGGTGTTATCAATTACCTTGATGGAAAAATTGGAAGAGGCACACATATCCTGAAAAGATATAAACATAAGTCAGAATATATTTTATGAAATTTGAATATCAAAAAGAGGCTTTTGTGCTAATCTCTGGTGAAAATATATTTGTATTACCTGTAGAAATCCATACTGCTTAACATAGTCAGGTCTGAAAAAAGTTTACTCTTTTTAGTCTAGAAACTTCAAATTTACTGGGGATTTTTGTGAGATATATATTTCAGACAACTTTCTACCTGTATGGCCACAAAGTCTAAGGTTTGGGAGCAAGTCAATGGAAATTGAAACTAAGATGACAAACACTGTTCACGTTGGTACTCACAAGACATCTCATTATCATGGGCTTGACCCTTTGGCTAACTAATAAATAATGGTAATTACAATAATAGTTTGAACAAAAAGCTTTATAACAAAAATTATTCTATTTAATGCAAAAAACCTGGAAATTCAGTTTCGTTATTTCATGCAGTTATTCAGACTATAGATGCAGATATCCACAATATCATTGATTCACCTTGACATGGCAAGAACCTCAAAAATCAGCATATTTGAGGGAGACAGGGTCCAGAGAATCTGGCTAAGGATGTATACACTTACAAAGGAGAGATAAGTTTATATATTATGAGGTCACTACACACAACATCAATACCCAAAGTCAGGATACTACACTAGAGCGTAAAGGTGGGCAAATTTATCTACTTCTGTGTTGCAGTAGAAGTCAATCATTATTGGAATTGATGTATTTTTTTGGATTCAGTGGAATAGGTTTTTGTGCCTAGGGAAAGATATGAATACTGTCTACTCATTGATTGATTGATAGCTTGCCATCAATCAATCAATCAATGACTACACTCCTTCCAAGTGAAGAACTGACAGTGTTTTTTGAATGAGCATGTACTAGTAATCACATTTGTACTTAGTGAGCCAATATGTTCAAATTTAAAGGCAAATGAGTGCCAGTCAAAATAGTGACATCTATTGGGAGCAGTATAGTCCAGTCCAAGTAACTCCGGTGCATGATAGGGGTGGCACTCCCCAGGAGAGAAAAATAGTTGCATCCATGAAAGGGTCAGTGTCCGTTTCAGGCAACAGAACCTAGCAAAGTGGCAGCAGATATTAAGTGTTGGGTGGTATTGGCAAACTGTCTGTGTGCACATGTGAGATAATTTCAAAGCATATTTGAAATAACATTCTATACAATTTTTGATTCTCCAATATTCTCCACTTATTGTTAGCATATTCTACAATTATACTTTTGTTTACTTTCCTAATAAATACATGACATTAATTCATCCAATAGATATTTATTTATCAGCTTCAATTTGATGTGTCAGTAGGCATTGACTTTGGTTCAGTTTAACTCAGCCCAGTTCAGTCGCTCAGCTGTATCCAACTCTTTACGACTCCATAGACTGCAGCACACCAGGCTTCCCTGTCCATCACCAACTCCCGGAGTTTACCCAAACTGATGTCCATTGAGTCAGTGATGCCACCCAACCATCTCATCCTCTGTCGTCCCCTTCTCGTCCCCCACTCAATCTTTCCCAGCATCAGGGTCTTTTCAAGTGAGTCAGCACTTCGCATCAGGTGTCCAAAGTACTGGAGTTTCAGCTTCAACATCAGTCCTTTCAATGAACACCAAGGACTGATCTCCTTTAGGATGGACTGGTTGGATCGCCTTGCAGCCCAAGGGACATTCAAGAGACTTCTATAACACCACAGTTTAAAAGCATAAATTCTTCTGTGCTCAGCTTTCTTTACAGTACAACTCTCACATTCATTCATAACTACTGGAAAAACCATATCCTTGAATAGACAGACCTTTTTTGGCAAAGTAATGTCTCAGCTTTTTCATATGGTATCCATATTGGTCATAACTTTCCTTACAAGGAGTTCAGTTCAGTTCAGTCGCTCAGTCGTGTCCGACTCTTTGCGACCCCATGAATTGCAGCACGCCAGGCCTCTCTGTCCATCACCAACTCCCGGAGTGTACCCAAATCCATGTCCATCGAGTCAGTGATGCCATCCAACCATCTCATCCTCTGTCATCCCCTTCTCCTCCCTCCCCCAATCCTAAACGTCTTTTAATTTCATGGCTGCAATCACCATCTGCAGTGATTTTGGAGCCCAAAAAATAAAGTCAGCCAATGTTTCTTCTGTTTCCCCATCTATTTGCCATGAAGTGATGGAACCGGATGCCATTATCATAGTTTTCTGAATGTTGACCTTTAAGCCAACTTTTCACTCTCCTCTTTCACTTTCATCAAGAGGCTCTTTAGTTCTTCTTCACATTCTGTCATAAGGGTGGTGTCATCTGCATATCTGAGGTTATTGATATTTCTCCCAGCAATCTTGATTCCAGCTTGTACTTCCTCCAGCCCAGTATTTCTCATGATGTACTCTGCATATAAGTTAAATAAGCAGGGTGACAATATACAGCCTTGACATACTCCTTTCCCGATTTGGAACAAGTCTGTTGTTCCATGTCCAGTTCTAACTGTTGCTTCCTCACCTGCATACATATTTCTCAAGAGGCAGGTCAGGTGGTCTGGTGTTCTCATTTCTTTCAGAATTTTCCACTGGTTATTGTGATGCACACAGTCAAAGGCGTTGGCATAGTCAATAAAGCAGAAATAGATGTCTTTCTGGAACTCTCTTGCTTTTTTGATGATCCAGCAGATGTTAGCAATTTGATCTCTGGTTCCTCTGCCTTTTCTAAAACCAGCTTGAACATCTGGAAGTTCCTGGTTCTCATACAGCTGAAGCTTGGCTTGGAGAATTTTGAGCATTACTTTACTAGTGTGTGAGATGAATGTAATTGTGCAGTAGTTTGAGCATTCTTTGGTATTGCCTTTCTTTGGGATTGGAATGAAAACTGACATTTTCCAGTCCTATGGTCACTGCTAAGTATTCCAAATTTACTGACATATTGAGTGCAGCACTTTCACCGCATCATCTTTCAGGATTTGAACTAGCTCAACTGGAATTCCATCACCTCCACTAGCTTTGTTCATAATGATGCTTCCTAAGGCCCACCTGACTTCACATTCCAGGATGTCTGGCTCTAGGTGAGTGATCACACCATCGTGATATCTGGGTCGTGAAGATCTTTTAGTATACTTCTTCTGTGTATTCTTGCCACATCTTAATATCTTCTACTTCTGTTAGGTCCATAATATTTCTCTCCTTTATGGAGCCCATATTTGAATGAAATGTTCCCTTGGTATCTCTAATTTTCTTGCTGAGATCTCTAGTCTTTCCCATTCTATTGGTTTCCTCTATTTCTTTACATTGATCACTGAGGAAGGCTTTTTTCATCTCTCCTTGCTATTCTTTGGAACCCTGCATTCAAATGGGTATATCTTTCCTTTTCTCCTTTGTTTTTCACTTCTCTTCTTTTCACAGCTATTTGTAAGGCCTCCTCAGACAGCCATTTTGCTTTTTTGCATTTCTTTTTCTTGGGGATGGTCTTGATCCTTATCTCCTGTACAATGTCACAAACCTCTATCCATAGTTCATCAGGCACTCTGTCTATCTGATCTAGTCCCTTAAATCTATTTTTTACTTCCACTGTATAATCATAAGGGATTTGATTTAGGTCATACCTGAATGGTCTAGTGGTTTTCCCCACTTTCTTCAATTTATGTCTGAATTTGGCAATAAGGAGTTTATGATCTGAGCCACAGTCAGCTCCTGGTCTTATTTTTGCTGCCTATATAGAGCTTCTCCATCTTTGGCTGCAAAGAATATCATCAATCTGATTTCGGTGTTGGCCATCTGGTGATGTCCATGTGTAGAGTCTTCTCTTGTGTTGTTGGAAGAGGGTGTTTGCTATGACCAGTGCGTTCTCTTGGCAAAACTCTATTAGCCTTTTGCCTGCTTCATTCTGTATTCCAAGGCCAAATTTGCCTGTTACTCCAGGTGTTACTTGACTTCCTACTTTTTCATTCCACTCCCCTAAAATGAAAAGGACATCTTTTGGGGTGTTAGTTCTAAAAGGTCTCATAGGTCTCCATAGAATGGTTCAACTTCAGCTTCTTCAGCATTACTGGTCGGGGCATAGACTTGGATTACCGTGATATTGAATGGTTTGCCTGGGAAATGAACAGGGATCATTCTGTCATTTTTGAGATTGCATCGAAGTACTTCATTTTGGACTCTTTTGTTGACTATGATGGCTGCTCCTTTTCTTCTAAGGCATTCCTGCCCAGAGTAGTAGATATAATGGTCATCTGAGTTAAATTCACACATTCCAGTCCCTTTTAGTTCGCTGATTCCTAGAATGTTGACGTTCACTCTTGCCATATCTTGTTTGACCACTTCCTACTTGCCTTGATTCATCGACCTAACATTCCAGATTCCTATGCAATAGTGCTCTTTACAGCATTAGACCTTGCTTCTATCACCAGTCACATCCATAACTGGGTGTTTTTTTTGCTTTGGCTCCGTCCTTTCATTCTTTCTGGAGTTATTTCTCCACTAATCTCCAGTAGTATATTGGGCACCTAACAATCTGGGGAGTTCATCTTTCAATGTCCTATAATTTTGCCTTTTCATACTGTTTATGGGGTTCTCATGGCAAGAATACTGAAGTGGTTTGCCACACCCTTCTCCAGTGGACCACATTTGTCAGAACTCTCCACCATACCAGTCCATCTTGGGTGGTCCTACAGAGCCTGGCTTAGTTTAATTGAGTTAGATAAGGCTGTGGTCCATGTGATCAGATTTGCTAGTTTTCTGTGATTGTGGTTTTAGCCTGTCTGCCCTCTGATGCCCTCTCTCAGTGCCTACTGTCTTACTGGGGTTTCTCTTACCTTGGACGTGGGGTATCTCTTCACGGCTGCTCCAGCCAAGTGCAGCTGCTGCTCCTGACCTTGGATGCCGGGGTGTCTCCTCACTGCAGCAGCTCCTGACTTTGGACGTGGGTTATCTCCTCTCGGCCGCCACTCCTGACCTTGGATGTGGGGTATCTCCTCTCGGCCGCTAGCTGTTTTAGTGCTGTACAGCTGCAGCTGGTCGATCCAACTTTGGTACTAGTGCATATCTGAAACTCTTCTGAGGTTATCACCTTGAAGACATTGTGTCTTTTGCATGTCTCACTGTCCTTCAGGAACGCCTTGCTCCAACCCTTATCAGACCAGTCTCAACTGCTGGAGTTCCATGTAATCTACATCTAAACCTTCCAAAATTCTGGCAAATTTCTAACACATACGACAAGATTTTTGTCCAGCGTTTTCATTTCTCTCTTTAATCTTTCACAGCACTTATTTTTGCTCAATACAGGTCAATATAATTATCTAATTAAAAGTGAAAGTAATGAAACAATATATTGAATTATGAGACTCATAAAAATACCAGTGAGTAATTTATCTTCACAGATGAGTGATTTCTACAGTGATAATCAATAAGTGAACTTGTGTATACTGTCCAAAGATTGCATGTTACCATTACCTTAATAAATTAAGAAATTTTTGTGTGTGGTGTTTAGAATGTCACTGTTCAGAAACATCAATTTCATATTCATTATACAGTTCTAAATGTTGCAAACATTTAATCAGATTACCAGTAAATATTTATTGAGGATTAACTATATACCAGCAAAAAATCAACTGTTTGAGATACAAAGACTGCTGTCACTAAGAAGCTGACAATCTAGTATGTGAAAAACACAAGTAAACAAATAATCATTATAAAGGAATATGATATGCAAAGTATTATGGATGCAGAGCCTAATGGGAAGAGAGATAACTATTTATTGAACACTGTTGTTCAGTTACTAAGTCATATCTGACTCTTCACAATCTCATGGACTGCAGCATGCCATTCTTTGCTGTTCACTATCTCTTGGAGTTTTCTCAAATTCATGTCCATTGAGTTGGCGATGCTATCTAACCATCTCATCCTCTGTTGCCCCGTTCTCCTTTTGCCTTCAATCTTTCCTAGCATCAGACTCTTTTCCAATGAGTCAGCTCTTCTCATCAGGTGGCCAAAGTATTGAAGCTTTAGTTTCAGCAATAAATATTTAGGGTGGATTTCCAATAAGATTGACTGGTTTGGTCTCCTTCCTGTCAAAATGACTCTCAAGAGTCTTCTCCAGCATCACAACTCCAAAGCATAAGTTCTTCAGCACTGAGCCTTCTTTATGGTCCAAATCTCATATCTGTCCATGACTACTGGAAAAACCACAGCTTTGATTGTATGGACCTTTGTCAGCATAGTGATGTCTCTGCATTCTGGTATGCTGTTTAAGTTTGTCATCAGTTCAGTCGCTCAGTCGTGTCCGACTCTTTGCGACCCCATGAATTGCAGCACGCCAGGCCTCTCTGTCCATCACCAACTCCCGGAGTCTACCCAAACCCATGTCCATCGAGTCGGTGATGCCATCCAACCATCTCATCCTCTGTCGTCCCCTTCTCCTCCTGCCACCAATCCTACCCAGCATTAAGGTCTTATCCAATGAGTGAACTCTTCACATGAGGTGGCCAAAGTATTGGAGCTTCAGCTTCAACATCAGTCCTTCCTTTGAACACCAAGGATTGATCTCCTTTAGGATGGATTGATTGGATCTCCTTGCAGTCCAAGGGACTCTCAAGAGTCTTCTCCAACACCACAGTTCAAAAGCATCAATTCTGCGGTGCTCAGCTTTCTTCACCATCCAACTCTCACATCCATACATGACCACTGGAAAAACCATAGCCTTGGCTAGACGGACTTTTGTTGGCAAAGTAATGTCTCTGCTTTTAAATATGCTATCTAGGTTGGCCATAATCTTCCTTCCAAGGAGTAAGCGTCTTTTAATTTCATGGCTGCAGTCACCATCAGCAGTGATTTTGGAGCCCAAAAAAATAAAGTCTGACACGGTTTCCACTGTTTCCCCATCTATTTCCCATGAAGTGATGGGACTGATGCCATGATCTTAGTTTTCTGAACATTGAGCTTTAAGCCAACTTTTTCACTCTCCTCTTTCACTTTCATCAAGAGGCTCTTTAGTTCTTCTTCACTTTCTGCCATAAGGGTGGTGTCATCCGCATATCTGAGGTTATTGATATTTCTCCCGGCAATCTTGATTCCAGCTTGTGTTTCTTCCAGCCCAGCGTTTCTCTTGATGTACTCTGCATAGAAGTTAAATAAGCAGAGTGACAATATACAGCCTTGACGGACTCCTTTTCCTATTTGGAACCAGTCTGTCATTCCATGTCCAGTTCTAACTGTTGCTTCCTGACATGCATACAGGTTTCTCAAAAGACAGGTCAGATGGTCTGTTATTCCCATCTCTTTCAGAATTTTCCACAGTTTATTGTGATCCACACAGTCAAAGGCTTTGGCATAGTCAATAAAGCAGAAATAGATGTTTTTCTGGAACTCTCTTGCTTTTTCGATGATCCAGTGGATATTGGCAATTTGATTTCTGGTTCCTCTGCCTTTTCTAAAACCAGCTTGAACATCTGGAAGTTCAGCGTTCAGGTATTGCTGAAGCCTGGCTTGGAGAATTTTGAGCATTACTTTACTAGCATGTGAGATGAGTGCAATTGTGCGGTAGTTTGAGCATTCTTTGGCATTGCCTTTCTCTGGGATTGGAAAGAAGACTGACCTCTTCCAGTCCTGTGGCCACTGCTGAGTTTTCCAAATTTGCTGGCATATCGAGTGCAGCACTTTCACAGTATCATCTTTGAGGATTTGAAATAGCTCAACTGGAATTCCATTTGTCATAGCTAAACATATATACTGGTTGAAGAGCGCAATGTAAGATGGAGTTACTGTATGTCACTATGCCACTATTTCTTTGATTTTAATGAATGTGCATACAAATACCTGAAAATATGTCAAAATGCACATTCTGATTCAATACGTTTCAGGAGAAGTCTGAACTGGTGCATTTTAAAAAGTTTCCAGATAATGCCAATGCTGCTGTTTCTTGGACAATAAAGATCAAAATCTTACAACCAACCTTTTATAGAGTTAGGCAGAGTGAGTCTCAGACAGAGAAAATAATTTGTTAAAAATTACATAAACTAAACTTACGTGGATTTGAATTTTTTCAAGTTCCAAAACACAGGTTTATTCACTATACAATACATACAGTCTTGAGTAGCTGTTGGGAGAAAGGAGTGAAGAGACAAGAACTTTCCAAATAAAACAACACTGGAATTCGTAAAGGCTGATGGGGATTACCAGGTGGTAATAAACTTTTCCAGGCAACATATAAAAAATAAAGAGGTAATTTGGAGTCTCATGTGGCCTACAAGACCTTTTAGAACTAACACCCAAAAAAGATGTCCTTTTCATTATAGGGGAGTAGAATGCAAAAGTAGGAAGTCAGGAAACACCTGGAGTAACAGGCAAATTAAGCCTTGGAGTACAAAATGAAGCAGGCAAATGCTAATAGAGTTTTGCCAAGAGAACACATTGGTCATAGCAAACACCCTCTTCCAACAACACAAGAGAAGACTCTACGCATGGACATCACCAGATGGCCAACACCGAAATCAGATTGATGATATTCTTTGCAGCCAAAGATGGAGAAGCTCTATACAGGCAGCAAAAATAAGACCAGGAGCTGACTGTGGCTCAGATCATAAACTCCTTATTGCCAAATTCAGACATAAATTGAAGAAAGTGGAGAAAATCACTAGACCATTCAGGTATGACCTAAATCAAATCCCTTATGATTATACAGTGGAAATGAGAAATAGATTTAAGGGACTAGATCAGATAGACAGAGTGCCTGATGAACTATGGATAGAGGTTTGTGACATTGTACAGGAGATAGGGATCAAGACCATCCCCAAGAAAAAGAAATGCAAAAAGGCAAAGTGGCTGTCTGAGGAGGCCTTACAAATAGCTGTGAAAAGAAGAGAAGTGAAAAGCAAAGGAGAAAAGGAAAGATATATCCATTTGAATGCAGAGTTACAAAGAACAGCAAGGAGAAATAAGAAAGCAATCCTTAGCGATCAATGCAAAGAAATAGAGGAAAACAATCGAATGGGGAAGACTAGAGATCTCAGCAAGAAAATTAGAGTACCAAGGGAATATTTCATGCAAAAAGGGGCTCAATAAAGGAGATAAATGTTATGGACCTAACAGAAGAAGATGATATTAAGAAGATGTGGCAAGAATACACAGAACAACTATACAAAAAAGATCTTCATGACCTAGATGATCAAGATGGTGTAATCATTCACCTAGAGCCAGACATCCTGGAATGTGAAGTCAAGTGGGCCTTAGGAAGCATCACTAAGAACAAAGCTAGTGGAGGTGATGAAATTCCAGTTAAGCTATTTAAAATCCTAAAAGATGATGCTGTGAAAGTGTTGCACTCAATATGTTAGCAAATTTGGAAAACTCAGCAGTGGATACAGGACTGGAAAAGGTCAGTTTTCATTTCAATCCCAAAGAAAAGCAATGTCAAAGAATGCTCAAACTACCACACAATTGCACTGATCTCACATGCTAGTAAAGTAATGCTTAAAATTCTCCAAGCCAGGCTTCAGCAATATGTGAACCATGAACTTCCAGATGTTCAAGCTGGTTTTAGAAAAGGCAGAGGAACCAGAGATCAAATTGCCAACATCCACTGGATCATCAAAAAAGCAAGAGAGTTCCAGAAAGACATCTATTTCTGCTTTATTGACTGTGCCAAAGCCTTTGACTGTGTGGATCACAATAAACTGTGGAAAATTCTGAAAGAGATGAGAATATCTGACCACCTGACCTGCCTCTTGAGAAATCTGTATGCAGCTCAGGAAGTAACAGTTAGAACTGGACATGGAACGACAGACTGGTTCCAGATAGGAAAAGGAGTATGTCAAGGCTGTATATTGTCACCTTGCTTATTTAATTTATATGCTACTGCTGCTGCTAAGTCGCTTCAGTTGTGTCCGACTCTATGCGACCCCATAGGCGGCAGCTGACCAGGTTCCCCAATCCCTGGGATTCTCCAGGCAAGAATGCTGGAGTGGGTTGCCATTTTCCTTTCCAATGCATAAAAGTGAAAAGTGAAAGTGAAGTCATTCAGTCGTGTCTGACTCCTATCGACCCCATGGACTGCAGCCCACAAGGCACCTCTGTCCATGGGATTTTCCAGGCAAGAGTACTGGAGTGGGTTTCCATTGCCTTCTCCAACTTATATGCAGAGTATATCCTGAGAAACGCTGGGCTGGAGGAAGCACAAGCTGGAATCAAGATTGCCAGGAGAAATATCAATAACCTCAGATATGCAGATGACACCACTCTTGTGGCAGAAAGTGAAGAAGAACTAAAGAGCCTCTTGATGAAAGTGAAAGAGGAGAGTGAAAAGGTTGACTTAAAGTTCCACATCCAGAAAACAAAGATCATGGGATCTGGTCCCATCGCTTCATGGCAAATAGATGGGGAAATATTGGCTGACTTTATTTTTGGGGCTCCAAAATCACTGCAGATGGTGACCTCAGCCATGAAATTAAAAGACACTTACTGCTTGGAAGGAAAGTTATGACCAACTTAGACAGGATATTAAAAAGCAGAGACATTACTTTGTCAACAAAGGTCTGTCTAGTCAAGGCTATGGTTTTCCAGTAGTCATGTATGGAAGTGAGAGTTGGACTGTAAAGAAAGCTTAGCACAGAAGAATTGATGCTTTCGAACTGTGGTGTTGGAAAAGACTCTTGAGAGTCCCTTGGACTGCAAGGAGATCAAACCAGTCAATCCTATAGGAGATCAGTCCTGGGTGTTCATCTGAAGGACTGATGTTGAAGTTGATACTCCAATACTTTGGCCACTTCATGCGAAGAGCTGACTTGCTTGAAAAGACCCTGATGCTGAGAAAGAGTGAGGGGAGGAGGAGAAGGGGACGACGGAAGATGAGATGGTTGGATGGCATCACTAACTCAATGAACATGAGTTTGGGTGAACTCTGGGAGTTGATGATGGACAGGGAGACCTGGCGTGCTGCGGTTCGTGGTGTCGCAAAGAGTCGGACAAAACTGAGCGACTGAACTGAACTGTGGCTTCAGTGTTGTCTAAAGAGTAGAAGTGGATACAGGCAGAGATTAAGTTAGAGAGCTTTGTAACAAAATTGGAAAGGAATATTTAAGAATATCAAGTCATATAGGTTTTTAAATAGGTAATTGAAAGTCATTGATTAATTTCTTTGAAAAATATCCTGATGAACTAGTTTCTTTAGGAATTTCAATCTGGATGATTCAGAAAGGAATGGGTATTGATAACTGAAGATCTTAAAAGTAATTTCATTATTCTGTGATAACAGAAGCAGAGATACTTTGAAAAATAAAACAATTTTCAGAAATACAAACAGTGTTCTGTTGCCAAGATAGAGGAACAAGAGGAGGCAGAATAAGATTGAGAAAATAATGGACAAGTTGTAGGCCAGCAAGCCTTTACGGTAGCTTCTGCAGATGAAGCATGTAAGTTAAATGTTGGTTGAAATTGCTATGCAAATATCCATAATCAGCCTGGCATCACCCCAACAGCATCACCCCAGCAGAACATTATACTGGTTGGTTATTAGAACACACACATCACTTGTTTGCTGAGTAGCAGCTGCAAGATCTCGTATTAAACCCTGCTTAAAAAGCACAACCACTTCCTCTGAGGCCTTGTAATTTCATTTAGACAGAAAATTCATTGCATCAGCCAACTACTGAAATAAAGAAAACTACAATGAATTTCCAGAGAAGACATATGAAACAGTCCAGCTTCTGGATGTGTTCAATTGAAATTGCTAGAAAACAGTAGCTTTAGTCTGTTCTCTAAAATTGCAAAAAACAATACACTCTAAAAATGAGAGATAAGCACAGAGAGTAGTCTAACTGTATCAAAACTGAGTATCCCTATTTTTTTTTACAATTTTTAATGTAATTTTTTAACATGTTTTTTTACATTTAAAAAATTATTATCAATTTTAAATGAAGGATAATTGCTTTACAGACTTTTGTTGTTTCCTGTCAAATCTCAACATGAATCAGCTATAGGTATACATATATCCCCTCCTTTTTGAATCTGCCTCCCATCTCGCTCCCCACCCCATCCCTCCAGGTTGGTACAGAGCCTTTGTTTGAGTTTCCTGAGCCATACAGCAAATTCCTGTTGGCTATCTATTTTACATATGGTAATGTAAGTCTCCATGTTACTCTTTCCATACATCTCACCCTCTCCTCATGTCTACAAGTCTATTCTCTGTCTGTTTCTCCATTTTTGCCCTGTAAATAAAGTCTTCACTACAATTTTCTAAATTCTGTATGTATATTTTAGAATATATTTATCTTTCTCTTTCTGACTTACTTCACTTTGTATAATAGGCTCTAGGTTCATACACATCATTAGAACTGACTCAAAGACATTCTTTTTTATGGCTGAGTAATATTCCATTGTGTATATGTACCACTACTTCTTTATCCTTTCATCTTTCGGTGGACATCCAGGTTGCTTCCATGTTCTAGCTATTGTAAATACTGCTACAATGAACAATGGGATACATGTGTGTTTTCCAGTTTTGGTTTCCTTGGGGTATATGCCTAGGAGTGGGATTGCTATGTCATATGGTGGTTTTATTCCTAGTTTTTTAAGGAATCTCCATACCATCTTCCATAGTGTTTGTATCAGTTTACATTCCCACCAACAGTACAAGAGTGTTCCCTTTTCTCCACACCCTCACCAGCATTTATTGTTTATAGACTATTTGATGATGGCCATTCTGACCGGTGTGAGGTGATATCTCATTGTAGTTTTGATTTGCATTTCTCTAATAATGAGTGATGTTGAGCATCTTGTCATGTGTTTGTTAGCCATCTGTATGTCTTCTTTGAAGAAATGTCTGTTTAGGTCTTTTTCCCACTTTCTGATTGGGTTGTTTGTTTTTCTGGTATTGAGTTGTATGTTCAGTTCAGTTGCTCAGTCGTGTCCGACTCTAAAAATGAGAGATAAGCACAGAGAGTAGTCTAACTGTATCAAAACTGAGTATCCCTATTTTTTTTTTTTTTACAATTTTCATGAATTGCAGCATGCCAGGCCTCTCTGTCAATCACCAACTCCCGGAGTCTACCCAAACCCATGTCCATCGAGTCGGTGATGCCATCCAACCATCTCAACCTTCTCCTCCTGCCCCCAATCCTACCCAGCATTAGGGTCTTTTCCAATGAGTCAACTCTTCGCATGAGGTGGCCAAAGTATTGGAGTTTCAGCTTCAACATCAGTCCTTCCAATGAACACCCAGGATTGATCTCCTTTAGGATGGATTGATTGGATCTCCTTGCAGTCCAAGGGACTCTCAAGAGTCTTCTCCATCTGTATGTCTTCTTTGAAGAAATGTCTATTTAGGTCTTTTTCCCACTTTCTGATTGGGTTGTTTATTTTTCTGGTATTGAGTTGTATGAGCTGCTTGTGTATTTTGGAAATTAATCCTTTGTCAGTTGTTCCATTTGCTATCATTTTCTCCCATTCTGAGGGTTGTTTTTTCACTTTGCTTATAGTTTCCTTTGCTGTGCAAAAGCTTTTAAGTTTAATCAGGTCCCGCTTGTTTACTTTTGTTTTTATTTGCATTACCCTAGGAGGTGGGTCACAGAGGATCTTGCTTTGATTTATGTCATTGAGTTTTCTGCCTATGTTTTCCTCTAAGAGTTTTATAGCTTCTGGTCTTACATTTAGGTCTTTAACCCATTTTGAGTTTATCTTTGTGTATGGTGTTAGGAAGTGTTCTAATTTCATTCTTTTACATGTAGTTGTCCAGTTTTCCCAGCTCCATTTATCGAAGAGGCTGTCTTTGCCCCATTGTATATTCTTGCCTCCTTTGTCCAAAATAAGGTACCCATAGGTGCATGGATTTAATTCTGGGCTTTCTATCTTGTTCCATTAGCCTATATTTCTGTTTTTGTGCTGGTACTATACTGTCTTTATGACTGTAGCTTTGTAGTATAACCTGAAGTCAGGAAGATTGATTCCTCCAACTCCATTCTTCTTTCTCAAGACTGTTTTGGCTATTTGGGATCTTTTGAGTTACCATATGAATTGTGAAATTTTTTGTTCTAGTTCTGTGAAAAATGTTATTGATAATTTGATAGGGATTCCATTGAATCTGTTGATGACGTTTGGTAGCATAGTCATTTTCACAATATTGATTCTTCCTACTCAGGAACATGGAATCTCTCCCATCTGTTTATGTCATCTTTGATTTCTTCCATTAGTGTCTTATAGTTTTCGGTGAACAGTTCTTTTGTCTCCTTAGTTAAGTTTATTCCTAGGTATTTAATTCTTTTTGTTGCAGTGGTGAATCGGATTGTTTCCTTAATTTGTCTTTCTCAGTTTTCATTGTTAGTATATAGAAATGCAAGTGATTTCTGTGTATTGATTTTGTGACCTGCAACTTTGCAAAATTCACTAATTAGCTCTAGTAATTTTCTGATACTATCTTTAGGGTTCTCTATGCAGTGTCATGTCATCTGCAAACAGTGAGTGCTTTACTTCTTCTTTTCCGATCTGGATTCCTTTTATTTCTTTTTATTCTCTGATTGCTGTAGCTAGGACTTTCAGAACTATGTTGAGTAATAGTGATGAAAGTGAACACTCTTGTCTTGTTCCTGATCTTACAGGGAATGTTTCAATTTTTCACCATTGAGAATAATGTTTGCTGTAGGCTTATCATATATGGCCTTTACTATGTTGAGGTAGGTTCCTTCTCTGCCCATTTTTTGAAGAACTTTTATCATAAATGGATGGTGAAATTTTTCAAAGGCTTTTTCTGCATCTATTGAGGTTATCATATGGTTTTATCTTTCAATTTGTTAATATGTTGTATCACATTGTTTGATTGGTGTATATTGAAGAATCCTTGCATTCCTGGAATAAACCCAACTTGATCATGGTGTATGAGCTTTTTGATGTGCTGTTGAAATCTGTTTGCTAAAATTTTTTGAGGATTTTTGCATCTATGTTCATCAGTGATATTGACCTGTAGTTTTCTTTTTTTGTGTTGTCTTTGTCTAGTTTTGGTATCAGGCTGATGGTGGCCTCATAGAATGAGTTTCGAAGTGTTCCTTCCTCTGCAATTTTTTGAAAGAGTTTTAGAAGGATAGGCATTAGCTCTTCTCTAAATGTTTGATAGAATTCGTCTGTGAAGCCATCTGATCCTGGGCTTTTGTATTGTGTGAGATTTTTGATCACAGCTTCAATTTCAATGCTTGTAATTGGGTTGTTTATAATTTTTATTTCTTCCTGGTTCAGTCTTGGAAGATTGAATGTTTCTAAGAAACTGTCCATATTTTTCAGGTTATCCATTTTATTGCCATATAGTTGTTCATAATAGTCTCTTATTATCCTTTGTATTCCTACTTTGCCTGTTGTTTCCTCTCCTTTTTAATTTCTAATTTTGTTGATTTGATTCATCTCTCTTTCTTTCTTGATGAGTCTGGCCAAAGGTTTGTCAATTTTGTTTATCTTCTCAAAGAACCAGCTTTTAGCTTTATTAACCTTTACTATTGTTTCTTTCATTTCTTTTGCATTTATTTCCACTTGGATCTTTATGATCTATTTGCTTCTACTAATTTTGGGGGATTTTGTTCTTCTTTTCCCAGTTGTTTTAGGTGTAAAGTTAGGTTGTCTATTTGATGTTTTACTTGTTTCTTGAAGTAGGATTGTATTGCTCTAAATTTTCCTGTTAGAACTGCTTTTGCTGCATCTCATAGGTTTTGTGTTGTTGTGTTTTCATTGTCATTCATTTCTAGAAATTTTCTGATTTCCCTTTTGATTTCTTCAGTAGCCTTTTGGTTATTTAGAAATGTATTGTTTAATCTCCGTGTGTTTGTGTTTCTTAGTTTTTTTCTTGTAATTGATATCTAGTCTCATAGTGTTGTGGTTGGAAAAGATGCTTGACATGATTTCAATTTTCTTAAATTTATGAGGTTTGATTTGTGACCCAAGATGTGGTCTATCCTGGAGAATGTTCCATGTGCATTTGAGAAGAAGGTTTTATGCATTTGGATGGAATGTCCTGAAGATATCAATTAGATCCATCTCATCTAATGTATCATTTAAGACTTGTGTTTCCTTATTAATTTTCTGTTTTGATGATCTGTCCGTTGGTGTGAGTAGGGTGTTAAAGTCTCCTACTATTATTGTGTTACTGTCAATTTCTCCTTTCATGTCTGTTACTGTTTATCTTATGTTTTGAGGTGCTCCTATGTTGTGTGCATAGATATTTACAATTTTTATGCCTTCCTGTTGGATTGATCCCTTGATCATTATGTAGTGTCCTTCCTTATCTCTTGTAATCTTCTTTATTTTAAGGTCTATTTTGTCTGGTATGAGGATTGCTACTCCAGCTTTCTTTTGCTTCCAATTTGCATGGAATATATTTTTCCATCCTCTCACTTTCAGTCTATATGTGTCTCTAGATCGGTAGTGGGCTTCTTGTAGACAGCATATATATGGGTCTTGTTTTTCTATCCATTCACCCAGTCTGTGTCTTTCAATGGCACATTTAATCCATTTACACTTAAAGTAATTATTGATATATATGTTCCTATTGTCATTTTCTTAATTGTTTGGGATTGATTTTGTATGTCTTTTCTTCTCTTGTATTTCTTGATTATATAAGTCCCTTTAACAATTGTTGTAAAGCTGGTTTGGTGGTACTGAATTCTATTAACGTTTTTTTGCCTGATAAGCTTTTGATTTCTCCATCAATTTTGAATGAGATCCTTGCCAGGTACAGTATCTTGGTTGTAGATTTTTCCCTTTCAGTACTTTAAATATATCCTGCCGTTCCCTTCTGGCCTGCAGAGTTTCTGCTGAAAGATTAGCTGTTAAATGTATGGAGTTTTCATTCTATGTTACTTGTTACTTTTCCCTTGTTGCTTTTAATATTCTTTCTTTGTGTTTAGTTTTTGTTAGCTTGATTAGTATGTGTCTTGGGGTGTTTCTCCTTGGGTTTGTTCTGTATAGGACTCTGTGCCTCTTGGACTTGATTGACTATTTCTTTTTCCATGTTGGGGAAATTTTCAACTATAATTTCTTCAAAAAGTCTCTCATACCTTTTCTTTTTCTCTTCTTCTTCTAGGATCCCTACAATTCGAATGTTGGTGCATATGATATTGTCACAGAGGTCTCTGAAACTATCCTCAGTTCTTTTCATTCTTTTTACTTCTTTTCTTCAGAAGTCATTTCCAGCATTTTATCTTTCAGCTCACTGATTCGTTCTGCTGCTTCAGATATTCTGCTACTGATTCCTTCCAGAGTATTTTTAATTTCAGTAATTTTGGTGTTTTTCTCTGCATGTTTATTCTTTAATTCTTCTAGGCCTTTGTTAATTGATTCTTGCATTTTTTCCATTTTGTTTTCAAGGTTTTTGATCATCTTTACTATCATTATTCTGAATTCTTTTTCAGGTAGTTTGCCCATTTCCTCTTCATTTATTGGACTTCTATGTTTCTAATTTGTTCCTTCATTTGAGTAGTATTTCTCTGCTTTTTCATTATTATTTTTTTAATTTATTGTGTTTGAGGTCTCCTTTTCCCAGGCTTCAAGGTTGTATTCTTTCTTCCTTTTAGTTTCTGCCCTCCTAAGGTTGGTCCAGTGGTTTGTGTAAGCTTTGTAGAAGATGAGATTTGTGCTGAGTTTTGTTTGTTAGTTTGTTTCTTTGCTTTTCCTCTGATGAGCAAGGCTGAATGAGGTGGTAATCCTGACTGCTGATGATTGGGTTTGTATTTTTGTTTTGTTTGTTGTTTAAATAAGGCATCCTGCACAGGGTGCCCCTGGTGATTGGGTGATACCAGGTCTTGTAGTCAAGTGGTTTCCTTTGTGTGAGTTCTCACTATTTGATACTCCCTAGGGTTGGTTCTCTGGTAGTCTATGGTCTTGGTGTCAGTGCCCCACTCCAAAGGCTCAGGGCTTGTTTGTGTGGGTCATGAATCTGGCGACTGCTGAGCTAGGTTCTTCTAGCCCAGGGCATCCCATGAGGCTGCAGCTGAGATGCCACCAGGGCTGCAATCATCAGAAATGACTGCAGCTGGAAGATCTGCTTCTAAAGTAGTGCTGTCAAAGGCTGGCAAGGTGGTTCTGGGAGGTTATGGGAGGCCTCAGTTTCTTCCCATGCAGGTCTTTCCAGAGGTCACTGGAACGTCCTCATGACAGTAAATGGCTTTCCTCTTTCTGGTGTGCGTGGTTGTGTGAGTCCCCTCAGTTCTCATCTGCCATCATAGCCAAAGGGTGAGTGATAGGGTTACTTGTCAGAAGGTGGAACAAAACCATGCCTTCTGCCTGGTGCCTTGGGAAACAAAGATGAATTCCACATTGATTTTGACCGCAGGGAGCTGACAATCTTAACAAAGGAAAGTGAAACTGTTAAATGGCTTCTGTGGGATTCAGACAGATGACAAGAGCTGGCAGGAGGCTAGAAGAGACGCTGAGTGGGTGGGGAGCATAAAGGGTACAGAAGACTCCTATTAGAATTATAAAATGCAAGCCATTCAGAGGTAAGTTAGTTTCACTTTTTTGGTGGGAAACGTGTGCGGTGGTGAGGCTTTGTGGAAGAGATGGGCATAAAAGAATGTCTAAAGATGTGTGAGGGTGGGAGCCCATGAGATCAGTCATGGGCACTGTCGCTCCTCAGAGTTAGGCAAACCCTCACTACACTTTTGATATTTACCACAAGGACATATTTTTCTTATATTATAATTCCATAAATAATTCTTTTGGAACAAAAACAAGAAAGCAAGCACAGCCACAACCTACTTATTCCAAGTTTGTGATCAGATAAATTTTCCCATTTGAAATGCAAATGAGAACTAGGATAAAAGTAACAGGCCCACAAAGCAGTTCAGCTGATTTTAAAACCCAAGTACTGCAATTCTTATAGTTTCCTCAACAGAGCAAAGCTAAAGTCCTCACTCAGCACTTAGGTACTCATATTGTTATCAGTTCAGTTCAGTTCAGTTGCTCAGTCGTGTATGACTCTTTGCGACCCCATGAATCGCAGCATGCCAGGCCTCCCTATCGCCAACTCCTGGAGTTTATACAAACTCATGTCCATCGAGTCAGTGATGCCATCCAACCATCTCATCCTCCGTCGTCCCCTTCTCCTCCTGCCCCCAATCCTTCCCAGCATTAGGGTCTTTTTCAATGAGTCAAATCTTTGCAAGAGGTTGCCAAAGTATTGGAGTATCAGCTTTAACATCAGTCCTTCCAGTGAACACCCAGGACTGATCTCCTTTAGGATGGACTGGTTGGATCTCCTTACAGTCCAAGGGACTCTCAAGAGTCTTCTCCAACACCACAGTTCAAAAGCATCAATTCTTCGGCGCTCAGCTTTCTTCACCGTCCAACTCTCACATCCATACATGACCACTGGAAAAACCATAGCCTTGACTAGACGGACTTTTGTTGGCAAAATAACGTCTCTGCTTTTAAATATGCTATCTTGTGATATCAACCATCAAGGTTGGTCACAACTTTCCTTCCAAGGAGTAAGCGTCTTTTAATTTCATGGCTGCAGTCACCATCTGCCACGATATTGTTGATGGGAATGTAAAATGGTACAGCTATTTTGAAAAAATATTTGGCAGTTTCTTAAAAAGTTAAATATAGATCTACCATATGATCCAGCCATACCACTTTTAGGTATCTTCCCAAGAGATACGAAAACATATGTTCATAAAAAACCTTGGACATTAAAGTTCAAAGTATTTGTAATAGCACAGAGTGTATCATGAGAAACACTGGGCTGGAGGAAGTACAATCTGGAATCAAGATTGCCAAGAGAAATATCAATAACCTCAGATATGCAGATGACACCACCCTTATGGCAGAAAGTGAAGAAGAACCAAAGAGCCTCTTGATGAAAGTGAAAGTGGAGAGTGGAAAAGTTGGCTTAAAGCTCAACATTCAGAAAACTAAGATCATGGCATCCAGTCCCATTACTTCATGCCAGATAGATGGGGAAACAGTGGAAACAGTGTCAGACTTTATTTTTCTGGGCTCCAAAATCACTGCAGATGGTGATTGCAGCCATGAAATTAAAAGATGCTTACTACTTGGAAGGAAAGTTATGACCAACCTTGACAGCATATTAAAAAGCAGAGACATTACTTTGCCAACAAAGGTCTGTCTAGTCAAGGCTATGGTTTTTCCAGTGGTCATGTACGGATGTGAGAGTTGGACTATAAAGAAAGCTGAGTGCCGAAGAATTGATGCTTTTGAACTGTGGTGTTGGAAAAGACTCTTGAGAGTCCCTTGGACTGCAAGGAGATCCAACCAGTCCATCCTACAGGAGATCGGTCCTGGATGTTCACTGGAAGGACTGATGTTGAAGCTGAAACTCCAATACTTTGGCCACCTGATGTGAAGAGCTGACTCATGGGAAAAGACCCTGATGCTAGGAAAGATTGAGGGCAGGAGGAGAAGGGGACGACAGAGGATGAGATGGCTTGATGGCATCATTGACTCAATGGACATGGGTTTGGGTGGACTCAGGGAGTCGGTAATGGACAGGGAGTCCCAAAGAGTCGGACACGACTGAGCAACTGAACTGAACTGAAGACGTTAAAAATTTTTATCAAAACATAAATATACAAATAGTGATAAATTCAGTCAATAGAATATTATTAATCTACAAAAAAAGAATGAACTATTGATGTACACCAACATGGTGAATTTCAAGCATAGTAAGCAAAAGAAGCCTGAAAATAAGCACGTGCTACATGATTCCATTTATATAAAATTCTAGAAAATGCATGCTAACTTTTAGGGATAGAAATTAAATCAGTGATTGCCTGTGGATGGGTTTAGAGAGTGGGGTGACGTGGTAGTGAGGATTCCAAGGGGACACAAGTTAACTTACACACTGACAATATGTTCATTTTCTTGATTACGATGATAGTTTCATAGGTGTGTGAATTTGTCATAACATCAAATTTCACGCCTTAAATACTTATGGTTATTTTGTTAACTATGCTTAAGTACAGCTGTTGAAGAAAAAAAGAGATCGGGTAGGGGGATGAAGAGTTACAGTAGGGAGAGAGTGAGGTTGCAATTTTAAACAGCTTGTTCAGAGAAGTCCCATTAAGAAGGTGAAATTTGGAAAAGGGCTTTATAAAGGGAAGGAAGTTACCTAAATGCTAACAGCACAACCTGACAAAGGCCCAGGGGCAAGAGTGTGCCTAGTAATGAGGCCGGGTGCCTAGACGATCTGTGTAATAGATGAAGTCAGAGGGTCCCAAGTCAGTCTTGCAGATCATCTGAAGGTTTATGGCTTTCACTAGAAGTAAAATGGGGAGCTATTAGAGGTTCTTATGCAGAAGAGTGACACGATCTATTTAAGTTTTAAACGAATTTCCCTGTGTGAAGGATAGCCTTTAGGGGGACAAAAGTAAAAGCACTGAGACCAAATAGGAGGCTGTTACCTCATTCAGATGAAAGATGATAGTGGCTTGAGACAGAACAATATCACTAGAAGAGGTTAAAACTGGTCGGATACAAGATATATTTTAAAGGCAGAGTCAGTTGTTTTTTCTGAAGGATTGGAAGTGGAATATAAGATAAAGAGAAAACATTTCTTGAGTTAGCTTTCAGTCCAGTTCTCTTCTGGTCACTTATCTCTGAGAGATTTTCAATTTCATATTTCTTTCAATGCAATGTCATGATCCAAACAAAGACTAACCAATGTGGAAGGACCCTTCTATATTGCTCATTCCCTGTGGATTTGACTAAATTTGTTTAGTGCTATATCTTCACTTGATTGACAAATTGAACTTACAAACAAAAGACTGCATCTGCTTATCTTCTGTTTTCATCAAAAATATGTTTCAAACTTGGAGGTCATTTTTTGAATGGATTCCACTTATTTGGCATATCTTAAATAGATGTCTAAACCATCAAAACTAAACATGTCATATAACTTTCATAAATGTTATAAATCAATAATTTTTAGGATATTTACCCATTTTTATAATTCATTCCAGTTTGTTAGGAAACCAAGCTTTATGGTAATTCAATTTAAATATGTGTTAGGCAAGAAAATATGTGCAGAAAAGTATGTGCAGACTTAGTTTCACCTACTCATTCTCCTAACTATGGTCATATGACAATTATTTATTATTCCTGAATATGATACTATCATTCAGATTTTTTAAGAAATTAAACAGGCAATGAACATAGTGTTAAATGTAATAAGCTATCAAAATATCAGAAAATTCCTCACTCTCAATTTTAGCTTTATACTAAATAGGATATTTTCTTTTATTCATAAAATACTGTGAGCACATCATGGCAAGTTATTATAATGATGAGTATCCCCAACATAGAATTCTGCAAAAATTATATAATTACTTGTTAACACAAAGCTAATCTTGAAATAAAAATCATGAACTGAAAATTAATAAAATGCTGGAGTGAGAAAGTGGCAGTTATATTAAAGAACATTTTCTTTTATCACTATGCAATAAAACTACAAATCAATAACAAAAATTATGGGAAAAAATAACTCTTGTATTTGGGAAAAACAAAATACACATATACACACAAACATACACCTAAATAATTAAAGTGTCAGAAAAGAAATCATAATGGAAACTTAATAATGTTTAGATTAAATAAAATATCACCAATAGATATGTTGATGATGCAAGTAAAATGGCAAGATAAAGGGAAATCAATAGCCTAAAAGTTTAATATTAGAAACAGATATTAGAAATAAGTGAATATTTCACTCAGGAAATTAGAAAAATAACAGGTAAGCCCCCAAGGAAAAAGAAAGTCAAAAACAATAAAGAAAATAGTGGAAACTAATGAAGCAGAAAACAAGGCAACTTAGGGAACATTTTTTTAAGTTAAAGGAAATAGATAAAATTTTAGCCAGGTTAATTAAATAGAAAGAGATGCCACAATTAGAAAAAAGAAAACCTAACTATAAATATAGTAGGTAATTGTTTATATGACAATAGTACTTAAACTGTAATCCAAAAGTTTGAAACTAGATAAAATATCATAGATAATTTAATATAAAATGTTAATTGCATAGAAATATAGAATATGAATTAACCAATAGTGATTAAAGTATTTTAGACAGAAAATTTAAAAATCTTCCCACCATCTTAGGTATAAATCTTACCAAACTGCCAAGTGACAGATAGCCTATTTGTTATTTCAAATGTTCCAGAAATACAAAGAAAAGGGAAATGCCAAACTAATTTTAAGAGATTATTATTGCCTTGATTTCATAACCAAATGAGATAACACAAAACAAATATAATTGCATCTCACTTCTGAATGTTTACAATACTAACAACTCAGAAATGATTTTTCAAAAAATACTCATGACCAATAAGCTTAAGAGTTCATTACAACTGTCTACTTTTGCTGCCCATTCCATGTCATCAATCTCTTCCAGTAGAGATTCTGGGGGACCCTCTCAGGGAATGAACCTGAATCTTTTGTATTGTGGGCGGATTCCTTACCATCTGAGCCATCAGGGAAGCCCCATAACTATTTTTGTATACACTGATATATAAATTCCTCCCTTGGACAGAAGGACTTTTAAACTAACCAGTGCCAAAAAGGGATTAAAGCAGATAGCAAAAGTCTTGAAGTGGGTTACTAGGGACTCTATTTAGAGTGATCACACATATTTTCATTCCTTGGTTTCCAAACTGTGTGTTCTTGATATGATATAACTGGTCACTGGTCTAAGACATTACCGAGACTTTTAGGATGGAATACACGTCTCTCAAGATAATATCTATTAGCTGATACCAAAACCAAAACAAGCCATTTCATTCTAATATCAATGTAATTTCTTCTTATTAGTGGAATACAGAGTAAAACTAATGAATTCTATGGTTGTAAGCCACTGCCATAATTCTGGACTATTCCCTCAGCAGAGACTTCACTGTGTGAGATTCCATGTTAATGGATAAAACTTTCTGTAAAATCCTAAATATGATGCTGCCAAAAGAGCTTTTTGTTTAGATAGCAAATATTTACCAGGAATATGTTTTTACTCCATATAATATCACTATCCCCTCCGTGATGGGCACTGTCTAATATAATCACCATTTATGAGGGAACTCACTGAAATCCACAGGAAAGGGTGACATGCTGTAATTTAACCTTGGCCTCTGTTGTTGGAAAATCAGGCACTCAGTAGCAGTAATAGTCAAAACAGCTTTGGTGCCCCTGGAAACAGATACTAATAGAATGGTAGCAATACAGGTGGTTTGTTTAGGAGACACAGGAAAAACAAGCATGGAATGGTAAAGTGATGCAGGAAAAAAAGAGCCAGTAAGGGCTGAGTTAGTAATCAGGCTATCACAATGAGCAAAAGGGAAAACTCTGAGAAAAAGCATAAAATAGACACCTTAGAAATGATCCGTCTTACTGTGAGGGAGCTGAGGTATTTATACAATTCCCATTGGTCATTTGTTGATATTTACTCTTGGGTTTTTAATTCCCAGGAAACTTTGGTCTGCTGCTGCTGCTGCTGCTAAGTCGCTTCAGTTGTGTCCGACTCTGTACGACCCCATGGACGGCAGCTCACCAGGCTCCGCCATCCCTAGGATTCTCCAGGCAAGAATACTGGAGTGGGTTGCCATTTCCTTCTCCAGTGCATGAAAGGGAAAAGTGAAAGTGAAGTTGCTCAGTCGTGTCCGACTCGTAGAGACCCCATGGACTGTAGCCTACCAGGCTCCTCCATACATGGGATTTTCTAGGCAAGAGTACTGGAGTGGGGTGCCATTGCCTTCTCCGAACTTTGGTCTGAGGCATGTATGAAAAGAAAGGCCAGGAAGAGAGTTTAGGCACAGATGCAGTTGTTGGCAGCTTGAAGGCATCTAAACACAATGAAAATGTAGGGTCCAAAGCATACTGGCAGGGAATCACAGCAACTGCTACAGCTTTAATCTCTGGAGACCATGACCACATAGACTCAGCTAGCAAACATCAGAAGGCTTGGAGGAGGCGAGGAGAAAGATGCCATTCAAAAACAACTTATCATGTTATTAAGAACCTCCCCTAATAATAAATACACTCCGGTAGCATTTATGTAGGTCATAAAAATGCGTAATTGGACAAGTCCATTCACACACTTCTCCTTTAAACCTCCCTGTCATTACTTTTCCTATCTTAATCTTTATAAACTCATCAGTCAGCCAAACCACTAGCAATTGCTCATGAAGCAGGGTAATGCACACCTCAGGCAATAGTTTTTCACATGACAAAGACAACCAAATACAACAATCCAGAGACATGCTCAATGGGAGTCAACTCTTTGAGGACAATTCTGGAGCATGGATGTAAAGCAGCAACCATCCACTTCTGGCAAACTAATTCAACACTTTTTCCTCTCTGTTAACATATAACAGGGAATTCACCATGAAAAATGGGTCCAAAGAGAGGCAGTAAGGCAATGGGAGCAGGCACTATCGGAAAATGCATATACAAGTGTCATTTCCTGGAATTTTCTCAACTGGCTTCAGTACTGACTCCTATAAAGCATTTCTATTTTACAGTGAAATACAAAATCAGGCAAAATTAAGTGCATGTAAATAAAGTATTAAGATATATTTCATGATGGTTTGACTCAAATTATTTTTTGGAATCCAATAATCACATGTTCAGTCTTTAGTGGTTCTATTCATAGAAGCTGCTTTTGAATGGAGAATATATTGTCGGAATAAGAGGATATTATTTATTCCAAAATCCTAGAGGTATTATTAGTGATGGCCAGAGGCTCCATAGAGCATCTCTGTTTGCCACAGAGCTTTCCAATAGTTGAGTGTGCTGACTCAGAAGGACCCAGGTGGTGGGCAGCTTGTAGCACAGGCTGGACCTGATATGAGATTTGTTTTCCTCTGGTCCTACTCAAAACTGACAGCCTGCAAGCAATTGTTGGCAAGAGCCAGAGGAGCCTACAGAGAGAGTGAGATGGCACTTTCAGTATGGGGAGGCAACCCAGCCAATGCTCAGTGGATCTAGGGCATCCATGTGATACTCATATAGCAACTTCTGCTACTCAACAGATGAGAACAGGTGCACTACTACTTTCTTTGGTAAAAAAGCAAAATTTTTGGCACATAAAAATTCCTCAACCAACCTTGTAACTACAGGAGTAGTTACAAGAATTAGATTTTTAAAACTAAAAACTATTACCACTACCACCAACAAAAAAAGCTCTTTGAAGGCATGGCATGGGAGAGCAACCATGACCTTGATGACTTGATGACCCAAGATTTGGAGAGAAAAAAAAAGGAAACACATTAAGATGATGAGCTCAACCTTCTCTATCTATCAGTAATTTTCATACAGGCATATACCAACAGAGATACAGCACAAAGAGAAAACGATGCACCACAACTTGCAGCTGTCTCATGTAGCTGAGGAGATGAAAGTTGAAATGAAGGGCTCCAAGGAGGTGGCCTTGTTACATCATGATTAGAGAAGATAATGAAATGGTAGGGAAGACATCCTTTTCCCCATTAGTCAGAAATCAATGTATGAATTCTGTAATTATAAGTGCATAGATTTCTACTATATTTTGCAAATGGGGAAATAACCTCTGTGTGGTCCTCAGTCCCACACAAACCTGTGAGATATAATTAGACTCAAACACCATCCATCCTCTGACCTCCATAGAGTCCTGCTATGAGTGAACCACAAAGAACTTCTGGATGTCTAGTAAAAAGAGTACATTAGTATTTGGCATCCAATAATCACCAGAAGATCCAGATGTCTCACTTTCCCAAGTATAAAGTCACCCTGGTAAATTTCTACAGGATACTTTTTTGGAAGGTTCATAGCTATTCAAAGGAAATGGCTGATTCACATATCTTGAGGCCTAAGGATTCATGTTTTACTCTCTAATTTAATTTTTTTTAAACTATCATATAATTAAGTTGAATTTATACACAGTTCTATGATTTTTTAATACATGTAGAGAGTCATGTAACTACCCCTACTATCAAGACATGGGACAATTCCAAAAGCCCAAAAAACTCTCATACCAACCCTTTGCAGTGATACCAACTTCTCAGCCCTGGTAACCACTGATCTGTTGTCTGTAATTTTGCCTTTTCCAGAATGTTATACAAATGAAATGTAACTTTTTCTAGACTGGTTTCTTTCACATAGCTAATGTCTTTGAGAGTCATTCAAATTTTAGCATATCATATTTCATTCCTTTATATTGCTGAATAGTAGTGTATAGACATGCCACAGTTTATTAATGCAACTACCGAAGCACATTTGGATTGTTTCTAGTTTTTGAAAATTATTAATGGGGTTGTTAACAATATTTGCATACAGATTTTTTTGTGTGTGAACATATTTTTATTTTTCTAGAGAAATTATCTAGGAGTCAGGTTTCCAGGATACATGCTAAGTGAACATTTAATTTTATAAGAAGATGCCAAAATGTTTGCAGAGTGGCTATATCACCAACAATACATGAGACTTTCATTTGCTCTACAAATCTAATACTTGGCATTCTCAGAACTTTTTATTTTAGCCATTCTATTAATAATAGATGCATAGCTGTGTTTATCATGAAAGTGAAAGTGAAAGTTGCTGAGTCGTGTCCGACTCTTTGCAACCCTGTGGACTATACAGTCCAGGGAATTCTCCAGGCCAGAATACTGGAGTGGGTAGCCTTTCCCTTCTCCGGGGCATCTTCCCAACCTAGGAATTGAACCTAGGTCTCCTGCGTGACAGGCAGATTCTTTACCAGCTGAGACACAAAGGGAAGCCCATGTTTATCACGGCACAGCTTGAATTTGCATTTCTCTGAAGGCTGATGACAATGAACTCTCTCATGTGCTAAACTGCTTCCCATAGCCTCCATCGCTGAACCAAGTCTTTTCCCATTTTTTAAAATTTTGATGATATTTTCTGTTTCATTTATTTCACTTCAGATTTAGATTTTCATTTTAGATTTTCTCTATGAGCCTGGCACAATTGCAGTCAATACATAAACAGACTCTGGAAAGACCTAAGGAGATACCACAATAAAAGAGCTTAAAAAATAGGAGAGAGAAAACTTGATTCACTGAAGAGGAAGTTTGTATGTTACCAGGAATTATGTCCGAAGGACAAGGAATGAGGCAAATGTTCTACTTCTCAGAAGTAGATGAACTACGGTAAGAAAATATAGAAGGATTCATGCTATGAGATCAAACCTGGTAAAGGAAAGAAACATTTTAAGTAACTAGCAGAATATACCTCATTTTCAAGGTTAGCCAGAAAAAATGGGTGCTTTAGATCAGAAATTTATATTTGTTTGGTAAATACAACAAAAGACATTGTTGGATATACAGAGGTTGCAGAAATGTCTTAACTCTTTACATGGAAAATCAACAACTGATAGTTTTTACTCTGTGATCACAATACTACTATAAATAACTAAAGATTAATTCTAAATATCTGACTATTCATCACTGTCTCTTTTCCAGTTGATTCCTAAATTAACTCTAGCCCCTGTAGATTTTTTCAGGTTAAATATGATTTGGTTTACAAAACCATATCTCATTTCTTAAACTGTGAATTAACAGAACATCTTCCACACCCAAGTTTGTTTTCATTTTTCATCAGTTTTAAAGTCGAGATGTAAAAATGGATAAAGTGGTTTATTCTAGTTGCTGGTCTGTCTCTTTTCATCTGTGAAAAAGAACTTTCACCATAAAGGAAAATTCATGGCCTTATGTTAGTTTTACAAATCATCTTTGTTTCATGCACTATTTTATAAATACTCAGGTAAGCTGTACATCTGATTCTTCAAAACTAAGAAGTACTTTTATGGTGTAATTTATAGAAAAAATTCAATCTCTAAGGAGTATAGTTTGGAGCATAAGAATTTATCCAGTATACTACAGAATAAATCTCCTAGATTCCAGACAAAGCATACATACAGCTATTAAATGAACAATTAAAAATGGAGTGTAATACTATAATTCAAGACGCTGTAAAAGTACAAACTTTCCTCGTAGATAAATGAAATAACATTCTTTAGATAATCTGATTCTCTGAAATCTGTTCCCCAAATAACTTTAAAGCAGCTAAAATTAAATAAGAAATATTAACAGAACCTGAAAAGTGAAGATAACAGTGAGGCAGGCATTTCAGAAGGGACTGAAATGAGGAAAAAACCATCAAAAGGCACCAAGTAATATTTGCCTGAAGAGACTGCAGAAAAAAGTAGAAAAATCAAATCCACAGTGACTTAATGCTCTTCATACATGAAAAAACTCAGCTTACAAGTCAGACCACACAATGAAAAAGACAACTTTCCAGACTCCAATGTGTAACTCATATCAACTTGTTATACTAAATTATTTACTATGTCCAGGTGTTGTGAGGATGATGAAGATAATTAACACATGATCACTGCCATAGAAACTTTTAATGGTTAGGAAGAGTAAAGAAAATCAGTATAGGCAATAAAAATAATAAATCATATTTGTGACTACTTATATCTTCATTTCACCAGCAAAAGTCAAACAACTTTTACTTTCACTAACTTGAATATGTATACCTGAAAGTATATGGACGATAGGGTAATATACTTATTCATGCTTAATGCATTGTTAACCATATATAAACATATGCATGTACATATATTTTTGAAATCATATATACTCTAAAATATTTAATTCACCTATATAATAAAATAAATATATTAATTCAGAAATACAGATGTTTTAATTCATTTCATGAAATTTTTATACGACCATTTCACATATGTCTACAACATCAATTTCTTCCTCATAACCAGGACTACTTAACTAGGACACATTATTTTCACTTCTAAGTAGTTTGAAATTTTGAAATGTTTGTGACGTCATGTGTGATGTTCCTGCCAACATAAAATTTATCCTAAGCCCTAAGCATTAATTCATGTACCATTAGAACATTTTCTTCCTTGGGTCTTTAAAAAAAATTAACCTATTCCTTTAGGGAAGCTCTATATACATACAAGACAAGTACTCACTTAAGTCATTTCAGAATAATTTATATTCTGCAATGTGTCATTACTCAAAATAGAGTTAGTGTGAATCAGGTTTCATTCTTAAACAAGGTAGGCAGAAAAATGGAATGGCAAAAGTTAAGGAAGAACCTTGTAGCTTTTATTTATTGTAAAATTATATTATTTCATGATTTTTAAAAAACATATAGCATTGTACATATACCATATAATACATATGGTATAAATAATCAATATATATTTTATGTTTTTATTTTATTTTTTTCTACTTCTGTCCACAGAAAAGGCTTGAAAGCAATGATGTTTTATTCAGTTCAGTTCAGTTCAGTCGCTCAGTCGTGTCCGACTCTTTGCGACCCCATGAATTGCAGCACACCAGGCCTCTCTGTCCATCACCAACTCCCGGAGTCTACCCAAACCCATGTCCATCGAGTCAGTGATGCCATCCAACCATCTCATCCTCTGTCATCCCCTTCTCCTCCTGCCCCCAATCCTACCCAGCATTAAGGTCTTTTCCAATGAGTCAACTCTTCACATGAGGTGGCCAAAGTATTGGAGCTTCAGCTTCAACATCAGTCCTTCCAATGAACACCCAGGATTGATCTCCTTTAGGATGGATTGATTGGATCTCCTTGCAGTCTAAGGGACTCTCAAGAGTCTTCTCCAACACCACAGTTCAAAAGCATCAATTCTGTGGTGCTCAGCTTTCTTCACCGTCCAACTCTCACATCCATACATGACCACTGGAAAAACCATAGCCTTGACCAGATGGACTTTTGTTGGCAAAGTAATGTCTCTGCTTTTAAATACGCTATGTAGGTTGGCCATAACCTTCCTTCCAAGGAGTAAGCGTCTTTTAATTTCATGGCTGCAATCACCATCTGCAATGATTTTGGAGCCCCCAAAATAAAGTCTGACACTGTTTCCACTGTTTCCCCATCTATTTCCCATGAAGTGATGGGACCAGATGCCATGATCTTAGTTTTCTGAACGTTGAGCGTTAAGTCAACTTCTTCACTCTCCTCTTTCACTTTCATCAAGAGGCTCTTTAGTTCTTCTTCACTCTCTGCCATAAGGGTGGTGTCATCTGCATATCTGAGGTTATTGATATTTATCCCGGCAATCTTGATTCCAGCTTGTGTTTCTTCCAGCCCAGCGTTTGTCATGATGTACTCTGCATAGAAGTTAAATAAGCAGGGTGACAGTATACAGCCTTGATGTACTCCTTTTCCTATTTGGAACCAGTCTGTTGTTCCATGTCCAGTTCTAACTGTTGCTTCCTCACCTGCATACAGGTTTCTCAAGAGACAGATCAGATGATCTGGTATTCCCATCTGTTTCAGAATTTTCCACAGTTTATTGTGATCCACACAGTCAAAGGCTTTGGCACAGTCAATAAAGCAGAAATAGATGTCTTTCTGGAACTCTCTTGCTTTTTTCAATGATCCAGCGGACATTGGCAATTTGATCTCTGGTTCCTCTGCCTTTTCTAAAACCAGCTTGAACATCTGGAAGTACAGGGTTCAGGTATTGCTGAAGCCTGGCTTGGAGAATTTTGAGCATTACTTTATTAGCATGTGAGATGAGTGCAATTGTGTGGTAGTTTGAGCATTCTTTGGCATTGCCTTTCTTTGGGATTGGAACGAAAACTGACCTTTTCCAGTCCTGTGGCCACTGCTGAGTTTTCCAGATTTGCTGGCATATCGAGTGCAGCACTTTCACAGCATCATCTTTGAGGATTTGAAATAGCTCAACTGGAATTCCATCACCTCCACTAGCTTTGTTCGTAGTGAAGCTTTCTAAGGCCCACTTGACTTCACATTCCAGGATGTCTGGCTCTAGGTGAGTGATCACACCATCGTGATTATCGGGGTTGTGAAGATCTTTTTTGTACAGTTCTTCTGTGTATTCTTGCCACCTCTTCTTAATATCTTCTGCTTCTGTTAGGTCCACGGCATTTCTGTCCTTATCGAGCCTATCTTTGCATGAAATGTTCGTTTGGTATCTCTAATATTCTTGAAGAGATCTCTAGTCTTTCCCAATCTTTTGTTTTCCTCTATTTCTTTGCAATGATCGCTGAAGAAGGCTTTCTTATCTCTCCTTGCTATTCTTTGGAACTCTGCATTCAAATGGGAATATCTTTCCTTTTCTCCTTTGCTTTCACTTCTCTTCTCTTCCCAGCTATCTGTAAGGCCTCCTCAGATAGCCATTTTGCTTTTCTGCATTTCTTTTCCATGGGGATTGTCTTGATCCTTGTCTCCTGTACAATGTCACGAACCTCTGTCCATAGTTCATCAGGCACTCTGTCTGATCAGATCTAGTCCCTTAAATCTATTTGTCACTTCTACTGTATACTCATAAGGGATTTGATCTAGGTCATCCCACATCTTAGATTTTATATACCATTTCCCAGTATAAAAGGAGCCCGGGGATCCTTAGAGACATGGTTGATCATAGGTCTGAAGTAGTGAAGTACAAGGTAAGCCTGGAAAGTCTGCCAAGGGAAAAAAAAAAACAAAAAACTGTGCTCCAAGATTAGTAAGGTCAAGTTAATAAGTCACAGAAGCTGGCTTGAAGAGGCTTTTATTGGTCAAAGTAAGGACAATTTGCACGTCAAAAAATAATAATAATAATGGTGATAGATACAACGAATTGAAAACAAACAAAGAAACAAATACGTGAGTTCACAGCAACACATGAAGGCAGATAGAGACAGACTGAAACATGAGGCACTTTAATCCCATAACCCAAAAATAACACTTGAACTCCTTTGGTGTCCAAAACTCTAGGGTTGCCTCCTAAGATGAAAGCTTACAGAGAGGAGAAAATAATGGGAATAGAATTGAGCAGAAAAATGACAAAATGTCCATTGTTTGGAACAACGTACAAAAACAACAGAAGAGGGAGAGTTAAAAACATCACCCTGAACCTCAGGGCAATGTTCAGGAAAACTAAATCAATACAAAAATCAAAAAATGGTATCAAGGCCAAATCCTACATAAAGTTAATGTAAGGAAAAGGAAAATTAACAGCAGAATAATATCCCTACAAACTATAAAAGACATTACTATGAAAAAGATAAATACTGAACCTCCTCTTTCAAGGCATTAAGAAAATAACACAAAAGTTGGAAGAACAAAAATCAGAATTGGAAAAATTTCAGAAATATTCAGAATTCAGAATAGGATTAGAAATATATAGATACAAATTTTTTTTTTTTTTCAGAAAATGACTTCAATCAAAAAGAAACGTAGGACTGAGTAAATACCCTTGTGAAAGGGAAAAACGTTTAAGGTTAAACAGGATCAGTCCCATTCAGTTGCTCAGTCGTGTCCGACTCTTTGCGACTCTTTGGACTGCAGCACGCCAGGCCTCCCTGTCCATCACCAACTCCCGGAGTTTACTCAAACTCAGGTCCATTGAGTCAGTGATGCCATCCAACCATCTCATCCTCTGTCATCCCCTTCTCCTCTTCCCCTCAATCTTTCCCAGCAGCAGGGTCTTTTCAAATGAGTCAGCTCTTCACATGAGGTGGCCAAAGTATTGGAGTTTCAGCTTCAACATCAGTCCTTCCAATGAATATTCAGGACTGATCTCCTTTAGGATGGACTGGTTGGATCTCCTTGCAGTCCAAGGGACCCTCAAGAGTCTTCTCCAACACCATAGTTCAAAAGCATCTATTCTTTGGCACTCAGCTTTCTTTATAGACCAACTCTCACATCCAGACATGACTACTGGAAAAATCATAGCCTTGACTAGACAGACTTTGTCGGCAAAGTAATGTCTCTGCTTTTTAATGTGCTGTCTACGTTGGTCATAACTTTTCTCCCAAGGAGTAAGCATCTTTTAATTTCATGGCTGACATCTTTTAAATCAAAGAGAGAGAGAGAAAGAAATGTTTTGAGAGAAAGTAACAATTATTTAAGATTGGAGTTCCTTGGTGTTTCCCTAGTGACTCAGTGGTAAAGAATCTGCCTGCCAGTGCAGGGAACATGGGTTCAGTCCCTGGTCGGAGAGGATCCCATATGCTGTGCAGCAACTAACCTGGTGCACCACAAGTATTGAGCCTGTGCTCTAGACCTGGGAGCTGCAACTACTGAAGCCCTATTGCCCTAGAGCCCATGCTCTGCAACAAGAGAAAGTGAAAGAAAAAGTGAAAGTGATCACTCAGTCACGTCTGACTCTTTGCAATCCCATGGACTGTATAGCCTGTCAGACTCCACTGTCCATGGGATTTTCCAGGCAAGAATACCTGAGTGGGTTTACATTTCCTTCTCTAGGGGATCTTCCCAACCCACCGCAATGAGAAGCCCATATACAACTAGAGAGTAGTTCCCACTTGTTGCAGCTAGAAAAAGCCCACACAACAATCAAGACCCAACACAGGCAAAAATAAATAAACAAAATTATTTTTTTTAAATAGTAGTTCCTCAAGAAGAAAACCAACTTAATACAAAGAAACAGCAAACAGTAAAAGCTATAATTCCAGAAAAATTTCTAAAATAAAAAATGACTTGATGAGCATACTGTGTGGTTCAGAATGTGAACCCAGTACAGGGAATAGCAATATTCTGATAAATCAATGAATAACAATGAATAACATTATAATAAGATTTCTAGATTTACAAAACAAACAAATACTAAATTTCTTGGACATCTAGGAAAACACATTACATAATGTATTAGGATAGCAAATTAAATTACCATCTGACTTTTTAATATGATGTTTTATGGAAAAGAGTAAAAACATATTTAATAAACTCAAAGGAAATGCAAACCAAGAATTTATAGGCAACAAAACTAGCTTTCTGTAAAAGATACAAAGTGTTATCAGTATACAAGAGCTGCAAGATTATTTTTTCCTATCAGATCTTCCTGAGAAATCTACTAGAAAAAGAGCCTCAAATAATCAAAATGACTAGAGAGACATTAACATAAAAATTGATTATTCTTTTTAGAAGTAAGACTAAACAAAGATGTGAAGGAGAATATAGTAATAATATGGTTATCTTGCTGCTGCTGCTACTAAGTTGCTTCAGTCGGGTCCGACTCTATGTGACCCCATAGACGGCAGCCCACCAGGCTCCGCTGTCCCCGGGATTCTCCAGGGAAGAATACTGGAGTGGGTTGCCATTTCCTTCTCCAGTGCATGAAGGGAAAAGCGAAAGTGAAGTCGCTCAGTCGTGTCCGACTCTTAGCGACCCCGTGGACCGCAGCCTACCAGGCTCCTCCGTCCATGGGATTTCCCAAACTGGCAAATACAGGGAAATAATCATGCCTATGATTAGGATACTGGAAACAGTATCACTTGGTTATCAAATAGTAGATAAAGTAAGTCTTGACTTTATAAAAGCCTTTCCAATTAATAAGTTTTCAAAGAATTGATAGAATATGATTAGGTTATAATATCAAATAATTACCATCTAAATGTGATCATCTACAATTGCAGGCATCATAAAGTGTAAAACTCTCTGACACTATGCACATTTTCAGGAATGAGCACTCTGGATAGACTTGCCAAAAGGATTGGACATGAATCTAAATAAGCCTCCTGATCCAGCTGCCAGTTTGCAGAAAACACAAAGGACAGAAGAACAATTTGAAGTGTACCAAGAACAAGCAACTACAAATTCCACACCAGAAAACTCTATATGTCAAAATGCCTTTAAAGTCTTTAAGGAAAAGAAAAAAATATGACACAAGAAGAAAGCTTCTTGATTATAGGAGACCTAAAATACATTAAAATTTCTTTGTAAAATTTCTTTCTGTCTGTGTGAATGGGTAAGACTGAATTGTAGTGTCTGAAAGTGAACACTACAATTTTAACATGAACGCATTGGTGATAAAACCAATAAAGACAAATGTCAGGAGAGTGGTTATTTATGGAAATGAAGGGATTGCAATTGAGATGGGACACATGGGGAATCCCTAGGGTTACTGTTTTTAGTAACTTAAAATAACTGATAAGCTGTACATATTCTGTGTGGTTTTCTATAGGTATAGTTAAGTATAAAATTAAAAAATACACAAAGCTATAATATAAAAAATATATTAAAAATTAAAAATATAAAAAGCTAACTTACATTTACCTAATCTTTTATTAAGATTAGGAAAATTTATTCTAATCTTTTATTCTAATCTTTAGAATAAATCTTAAAAAGGGGATGTTGGATCAAAGTTTATTCACACTTTATGGCTTTTATTATATATTGCCAAAACACACTTTTAAAAGGTGGTGAATTCTTATTTTACAGGCTGCCATAGCCTCTTGTCTTGCTCCTTTTATTAATTATATTTATACAAGTTTGATTTCTAAAATATTCTGATTTTAAAACATTAAAAATATTACTGGGTTTCAGTAACATGGATGGAAATGGCCAATTATGAAAAAGCAGCTTGGGATAAATCCAATAATACATGCCAGGTGCATCCAGTTGTGTTATTACTGCTATTTGTATTAATTCAGAGTGTAACAAAAACTTCAGCAATGATATATACAAGAAAATCATTCAATCTATTTTAATTTCAAACACTTAGAATAAAATGTACTTTCTGCTATTTAGGTCAATTGCAACTATTATGCTAAATGAACCAACATAAGAGACAAAGTAACCGTAAATTCATATTTTAATAGACTTGTCTCTACAATGTCAAAATGGCATTATGTGAATTCATTGCTCTAGGAAAGTAGGAAATGAAAGAAACCACTTTTTTCATTGTTGCTGGAGCCTAACACCTGTATTGCTGACAACTGGTTATCTAAATGGTTTTAAAACCAGCTCCGAATTTTTACAGGGGAGAAGGAGCTTGTCTTTTAATACTTTTGGAAACTAAAATTTACTTTTTGATAGGAGTGCAAGTTAGGAGCAGGTAAAAATTAGCTCTATAAATATTAGTGTGTGTGTGTATTTTTTCTGTTTCTGGCCATAAATAGTCTTTCACAGGCTCCTGTTCTTACTTTGTAATGCATGACCCCTAACACTCTCAGGTTGCAGGAAGTCACATCTTAGTTTCTCATCACCTACAGTGTAGATTCTCTGAGCACTGCCGATTCTTCTGGCAATACCAAAATCACTGGGATCCACTCTTCCCTACCAGTTCTGATAATGTGAGCATTAATGCTGTTGCAGTTGGGTTCCAATCCATCCACTGGAAACTACCTCTCTGTCCTCCATGGCCTGCCTTTCCTTTTCGGCTTGAGTGTCTGTGATGGACACTGCTTTATCTCCTTCTAGGTTCAGCCACATCCACTAGATACCACCTCTACTCTGAGCACAGATAGCTCTTGCAGTAAGTTAGTTACTCTAATTTTGCTAAACACCACTGCTAATGCTGAGCTCCATACTCTATGCCATGTTAATGATGCCATTGGTGTCCCCTGCACGCCATCACTGCCACAGAAGCAGTATACTCCTTATAACCGCTGAACCTGCCTGGTGCTCTATAGCTTCTGGTGAAGTGGGTATCAATGTCTCCCTTCTGTTTGTGTTATACTTCTCAAGAAAAATATTAATAATAGTAAGGTGGTGCTGCTTGCAGCTTACTCTTTTGTTATTTTGTATAACAGGTCTTCTTGCTTATACATACATACTTATATGATTCTAATATGCAGCCATAGACAGAGAGTGAAGAATAGATCTAGGGACCTCACCAGAACTGACTCTCTGTCTTCCCCAAACCACGAAATTCACTGAGTCATATTTTAAGATGAATTTTCTCCCAAAAGGGCTGACAGTCTCACATACCAATAAGTACCTTTTACACTTCTTACTGATTCTCCAGTACTTGTACAGAAGCCCAGAAATGAACACAACATGGCCTCAAGCTGAGACCCCTGCTACAAGTTACTGACTTAGCTCCAGCTCACGTAGGATGAGGGACGGATTGAGATTAACGGAGCCACATACCTTATCATCTGCCAGTCAGTCTCTCCTTCTCACTGTTATCTTGGCCATGTGCAAATGCCTCACCAAGTTCAGATTAGCCCAGGAATCTTCTCACTTGGTAATCCCATGGAGTTTATCCCAGCATCTGAAGAAGAATTGAAACAACTATTACCAGCTTGAACTGACAATAAAATGAATAAAGTTTCCATGCTACTTCAACAATTTTTGACAATCTGCTATCAACCAGTAGCAAGACATCTTCACTCTTTCTCATCTACTGGTTTCTTTTAGCTGATAGTCAGTTACCACTTAGTGAATATTACATACATCCCTGACTCTTTCTTTTTCTCTAAGTACAAGAGAAACAGCTGAAAGAAATAGTCCTTAAATTGTAGAAGAATAAGTAACCTCTTCAGTTTCATGATTTCAATCATCTATGCACATTTTTGGCTTTTTCCTATCAGTTCATTCCAAGATACTCTCTGTCCTTCCCTCTCCCTCATCTCACTATTATCCTCTATTCTCTTACTACTTGAGAAATTTCAAGCTTATTTGTCACTACCTCTCACAACAACTGTTATAAATGGCTTTACTTAGATTCACTTCTTTCAAAAAAGGATCATTATGAGAAATTCTTGTAAAAGCTAATTTTCTTAAACACCAAATTTGGACCATAAGCAAACATAGTTTTCAACAAGTAAATAGCTTCTTATTCAGGAAATATTAAGCATGATGTTTGAATGCACTAGAAAACCCAATTCAAACTTGATTTGAGAGAGAGAGAGAGGAGTTATTTTCTCATTTCTCTAAAATGTTCAGGTTATGGAAGCTTGAGGAATGGCTGGATTGAGGAACTACACTGACTGGCTCTCTTTTCCTTATGATGGCCCTTCTTTGGCAGGTATTGGTCTTACAGTAAGATGGCTGCCAGGCATCCCAGGCTCTTATCCAATCCACCCAGAAGCTCCAGTGGAAAGAATGAGTATCCCTCATAAATATTCCAACAATTGGCCCCAAACTGAGTCTCACTGGATCTAACTAATAACATGCCCATTATTGTAACCATTAGAGAATAAATATCTCTCTTGAGGGGGTAATTTGTCAAGGAACATCAGAATACCATTACGAAGGAATAATCAATAAACAGATATCCATTGTAGAGAACTGATATTTCTATGAGATCATTTTATGGGGAAAGGAACAGGTGATAAAAATACATGCTCATTGTACATGGCAGAGCTTTTCAGTATCTGTAATACACTGTCCAGTCATTCACAAGTCTCCCAGCTTCATCCAAGAAATCTTACTGAGCAGTGTGTAAAAATAATTCTGCTGAATATGCAAGGAGAATTAGTTCTTGAAAGGGCCCTCACTTTGTGATATCCAGGTTCATTTCTGGGTCATTCTTTACTGACTGACTCTCTCACCCTTGGTATGTCTATTACCAGTTACTGGAATGAAACCCAGCCACTTTATCTTTGCTCCAAGACCTTGATCATGTGTTTTATCTGCATATTCCAACTTACTTTCTCTCTCTTGGTTTGATGTTCTCTTGAGCTAAACCTTTATTAAAGAACCTTCTAAACATAGTTCCAGGTCTCTTATACCTCAATATTGCCGTTATAGGCAGCTCTATCGGTCAGTCTCTGACTTTTACACATATTCTACTTCTGGGGTAAAATCAGGCACCAAGATCAGCTAAAAGTATTTAGAATCATTTTCTGATGAAGAGAATTAAACTGTAAGCACAGTACATGTGACCTACGAGGAAGTAACTCAGAAGGTATGCAGTGTCCTTATCTTAAAGAGAGTGCATGTAGCCAAGGAGGCAATAGTCCCAGTTCCGCATTTTTTCAGTCAAGCAATTTTGTCATTTAATCCTTTATATTTCTTTCAGGCAAACCCATCTGAAAATATGTTTATTAGGGAGATAAAAAAGTATCTAATAAGCAGTCTGAAGCAATGGTTTTTATCCGGGGATAGAGGACCTGGGAGTGGGGGATGTTCATGAATTACATGCAGAACTTTCCTGTCCACCCCAATCCCACACCAAAGGTTATAAACCATTGACATAGAGCACTAATCCCTAACCCTAAATTAACTGGAGCTTATTCACATGCAGATTTCTATACCCTAGCCAAGATATAATAAATCAAAATTTGAGTGGAAAGCATGGATACTGATATTTTTAAAAACTTCTTAGATCATTCTGAAGATCAGCCAGGTTTGGGAATTACTAGGATGCAGCATCTGGTCCCAAAGCAAAAGAGAATTAGAACTCAGCAAGCATATGCTTCAATTGAACAGGCAGTTGCTTATCACCCCCTTGCTTGCTTTGAATCAAAAATAATCCAAGCGTTTCTTCATTTGGAGTTTGAGCAGAATGCATCAGCAGAGCGCCCACTCTGCAGACGCTGCGTATCCAAAGGTCCTTCATGGGTGGATTCACTTTAATAGGAAAGCTGTTCTCTGTGCAGGTGACCAGCTGGGTAAACCTGCCACCACACCATTCTACCAATTATCACTACAACCTATTTAGAAAGTCAGGGCAGGTCACTTCCCCATTTGAAAGAGGCAGTAAAACTCCTTATGCAGTGAGTATTAATTCTATTTTAGAAGTCCTTGGGTTATACATAAAAAGCAAAATAAAAAACAGATTACTCCATTCAACAGAAAAAAAAAAGTTCATGCAAATCAGGCTTTTTATGTAATATGGATTAAACCACTAGTGGTGTAATCCAATTAAACCACTTTTCCAATTTTTTTGTTTTTTTTGTTAATCACCACATGCACCCTCTGAGACATCAGAATATATTCTATCTTTATAGTGTGAAAATTAGACAACTAAAGTGAAGTTGTATAAGTGTACGTTTAATGAAGTAATAAGGTGATCCAATGGCAATTTATAAATAAAAATACAGCCCTGTGTGTATTTGAGAAGTATATATACATATAATGAAATATACAAGGTCTCTCATCACCTGGGGTTATTCATGTATTTTTCTTACTGCCTCTCTGGCTACTTGACATCTGTTACTCCAACAGCTTCAGAGCCTACAAAGGATCCAGCCACCTAAGATTTGTTCCAGCTCTGCCCTATTACACCTGCAGTCCAGAGCTAGCTACCAGCAATGATTCACTAGGCTGCAGATAATACCCGTGGTCTCAGTATTCATCAACACCAAAACACTTTTTCAGAGATATATGTTTAAAACAGCAAGACTATCAATAAACCAGTTCTTTACAACACTATTAACTATAATAACTTCCCAAAACCCAATCCTCTCTCTCTCTCTCCTCTCCCGTTTTCTCATTCCCACACTAGTACTCCTTTATTCTGCACACTGTGGAATCATTATCCATCTTTAATTTATTCATTTGTTGACCTTCACTGAAATGAAGCTCTTCCTGAAACATCGAGATTTTTCCAGGAGATATCTCCAATGAAACAACCATGATTGTACTCTCCATGGACGTGCAAGTCAGAAAATGAGACAGGTTTCCCCTCTTTTCCCAACCCTATCCATGATTATTATTCTGCCCTCATTCAAATCTCAGTTTCTTGGAGTTTCATGAAGAAATATTGGGCACTCCTTGTCCTTGATATTTACAAATCTCATGGTCACTCCACATTCTTTGAGGACTTACATGCCATAATTTATTCCATGCGTCCATACCAATTGTGTCACAATTCTGAGTGATTCAAAGGCCATATGAGTAAACTGATCTGATCATTATTTGACCTCAATGCTAATGATCTTCTAATCCTCTTCAGTTTAGTCATCCATTCTTGTCATAAGCTAAAGTGGTTCCATCTTTGAATTATTGAACTCCCATAATGATTTTGATACTATTGAATCTTTTGGTACTTTGTCTATCCTATTGCTTTCACTCCTGATCTTACTTGGACCTCACTGATTTCTAAGACATTTTTCTCCTCATTTTCTACTGTTATACCACATCCATCTTGGATTATCTTCCAAAGTTGATCTAGACTTTTTCTTGATCATCTAAGAAAATATTCCATAAATCTTAAATGCATTATTGCATAAGCCTAACAAAACTTCAACATTGGAATAATTCTAGTCTATCTCCTTTACTTGTAATCCTTAGTAAAGCTAAAACAGACAACTATAAGGCTTGTGCCGTTACAAACACACATATATTTAGATGTATATTTAAATATACATTTTATACACACACAGAGTAATTTTGTACACACATATGTGTGAAATGATCCCCCCAAAATTTTCTTTTAGGTTATCTTTCAATTAGTGGCTGGCATTTTGTTGACTGCACTTTGCTGTTTCCAAAGATTTGGAATGCCATGCATTTGGTATCTTAATTCCACTAGAACGTTGCATAGAGAGTCTGGCTTATTACCGTGCTCACTGAAGTGGGTAAATTCACCCCAGAGTCATCAGAACATGGCCATGAGTAGTTAGCACTCAAGAAGGCACCATTTATTTAACTGGAAAATATAGCAAGCTATGAAATAGAGCTGGTGCCATGGAATTATGATGCAAAAAATACAACATAAGTACCACAAGAAGAGAATTTAATGGTAATTTTCTGTCCTTTCCTATTCTATGTTCATATTTTAATCAACTAAGAATGAGAAAGAATAGCTGCTTCTGAATTGTCTCTAACATGGACAATTATTGCCACTTTATTTTTCTACTCCTGGAGTGCAATTCAAAAGAAACTGGACTTGGTTACTTTGGATGCTTGCCTCATAGAATTATTTATGTTAAAAGTCACAAAACCCCTTGGACTACCATCTGTTCTCTGCAACGTTTCCTCTAATTTCTTTTTGCTTGCTCCAAATTTCCCTTTATGTTTCAAGTTTTGTCCCCAAAGTAATTTCTATAAGAATGTGTCTGCATCCAACCTGCTGCCAGTCACCTTCCAATGCCCTGAGTGGTAAGAGGTGCTCATTCTACATCACGTGGAGTGAAATAGCTACAAGAATATTTGGTTTTTGTTCTAAACCAATGTTTGAGTTTATCTGTAGTAAGTATTTATTTATTTTAGGATATGTGTTAGAAATAGAAGAGAAATATTATAGGTTGTAACAGAGTGGAAGATGGTAGAGGCTGGGGAAGCTCAGATATTTATCAGCATACCATTGACTCCATTTCATACTATGCTATTCTTACTGTATTTTCATTAGGATAAGAAATTTGTATCTGCATTTTCTCTAAATGATGTGTGGCAAATAATTTTCAAATAAAACATTTATTCAATGAATTATGTAATGGGTAAAAGATAGCATAGACTTAGTCAAATAAAGGACTCTTCCCATCACTCTTAATATAAACTAAATGCAAACACTGGCGATCAGAATATAGAATGTAATTACAGTAGGAGGTGACAACTGTACCTTAACTAACAAAAGACCTCCAGAATGTTAGCAGTTTATAGACTCATTATGCTACCAAGATCGAGACCTATTACACACCTACAGAGAAAAAATCAAAAGTAGAATCAACTAATGTAAATTACTTTATTTTAAATTTGTTTTGCATGTATCCGTATGAAATTGAATAGCAATTTACATCTAAATTATTATTAAACACACATGGCACATATATACATGTATGTATGTATATGTACCTAAATTCATTCTTTAGTTCTATACTGTAAACTTGTAAAGGAAAGGATTCATGTAACAGGAACTGGGAAGATAAACTGGTGGGGGGAGAAACAAACAAATACCCATATCACAGAAGAAAGAAAATAAGAAACATGCCCTTCTATAGTAAACCAGTAACAGACACTTCCTTTCCCCCAGTCCTTGTGGAGTTAATATACAACAGAAGAGGTTTGAGGGTTGATTTTGAGGAAATAGCCCCAAAAGTCAATAAACAGAAATAATAAAGTCTCTAAGGTAACGAGAACAGGAACAAATTAAGATCTCCTCTCCCTCAGCTAAATTAAGAAGAGTTCAGTGATGAGAAATCACAGGTTGAGTGAACAGGTTAAGTGGCTGGTGTTAACCACATGATCTGTAGATTCTTAGGAAGGTGTAAAGACAGCAGCATGACCAGAAAGGTTTTACAAACAACCCCAAAACATAAGGCGTATTGTGTACAAAGAAGAGTTCTGGGGAAAGGAAAATGTGCCCAGAATGGGTCTTGAGAGCTGTTCAAGTTAGTCTTTTCAGTGGAATTGCAGCAAAGTGGCAGCCCTTAAATTTGAATTATAAAGCAGAATATTTAAAGCCCCCCCCCGCATTCCATTCCAATCAACCAGCTTGCACCAAGATTATATGCGTGGATGTAAGTGTGCAAGTTTTCTACTGCTGCTGTCAAAATCACTACAAACTTAGTGGCTCAAAACAATGCAAACTCATTATTTTATAGTTCTGTAGGTCAGAATACTAATGTCATCTCAATGGGCTGAAATCAAGATGTCAGCTGGTCTACATTCTCTTCTGGAGGCTCTAAGAGAAAATCTGTTCCCTTCCCTTTTTCAGCTTCTAGAGGGTGCCTACATTCCTTAGTACCATCTTCCACATCCCTGTCCTCTGTCTCCAAAGCCAGAAATGTCTCTTCTCTCTGATCGTTCTTCAGTAGTCATTGTTCTTTCTGACTTCAGCCCAGAAAAGCTTTCCACCTTAAAAACGTATATGGTACATATACACAATGGAATATTACTCAGCCATTAAAAAAAATACATTTGAATCGGTTCTACTGAGATGGATGAAACTGGAGCCCATTATACAGAGTGAAGTAAGCCAGAAAGAAAAACAACAATACAGTATACTAATGCATATATATGGAATTTGAAAGATGGTAACGATAACCCTATATGCGAGACAGAATAAGAGACACAGATGCATAGATCAATTTTATGGACTCTGAGGGAGAAGGTGAGGGTGGGACGTTCTGGGAGAATAGCATTGAAACATGTATATTATCATATGTGAAACAGAACACCATTCCATGTTCGATGCATGAGACAAAGGCTCAGGGCCGGGGCAATGGGATGACCCAGAGGGATGGGATGGGGAAGGAGGTGGGTGGGGGGTCCAGGAAGGGGAACACATGTAAACTCATGGCTGATTCATGTCAATGTATGGCAAAAACTATTACAATATTGTAAAGTAATTAGCCCCCAACTAAAATAAATAAATTTAATAAAAAAAAAAAACGTATATGATTAGATTGGATACATTTGAATAATCCAGTCTAATCTCTCTAACTCAAGGTTCTTATCCTTAATTATATCTGCAAAGTTCCTTTTGCCATGTAAGTTAACATTATCACAGCTTCCTGCCTACAACACAAGGATAGAGTGTTAGTAGACACAAAATAGAAGGCAATGGCACCCCACTCCAGTACTCTTGCCTGGAAAATCCCATGGACGGAGGAGCCTGGTGGCCTACAGTCCATGGGGTCGCTAAGAGTCGGACATGACTGAGCGACTTCATTTTCACTTTTCCCTTTCATGCACTGGAGAAGGAAATGGCAACCCACTCCACTATTCTTGCCTGGAGAATCCCAGGGACGGGGGAGCCTGGTGGGCTGCCGTCTATGGGGTCGCACAGAGTCGGACACGACTGAAGCAACTTAGCAGCAGCAGCAGCAGCAGCAGAAACAAAAGAAGCAAATGGGTTTTCAGAAACAGAGTTTTGAAAGAAGAAATGCTCAAGGCACAAGGATTCAACACAGTCATTTTTGATAATCTTCCTGCATCTGATAAAAAAATTTGAGATAGCAGTATTTAAGATGTATCTATGGATGTCAGGGAAAAGCATAATCACATGAAGCCAATTACCTAGAGAAACTCATGAAAATAGTTACACTGAAACAGGTGCTATACAAAGCCAGGGATGGAATGGAAAATTCAAATACCTAGTAGAGAGATCCAAAAAAGTCAGTAAGATTCACTTCATAGCTCACAATGCCACTTACATATATACCTGCAGATAGACATAAAAATTATCCCTCTTTTTAATATAACTTTTTATTAATGCCATTTTAATGTCATGAAATCTCTGTAAAGCATGGATTTAGATTACATAATTTTATATGTGCTCTATAGGTTACACATAATACAATCAGTGATGTTCAATTTATACACTATAGTATCTTTATTCTTTCAGTGAGTGTGAGAAAAGTTAGAGATTTGTTGCAAATATATTCCTTCTTTATTGCATGATGAAATTTCCTTTTGTCAAAATTTGTTACTAGAATTAATTTAGTTATACTCTAGTTGCAAATTTCAGTCATTTTATTCAGTTTTCCTGACTCACTAGTTATGTCTAAACATGCAAAATATATCAGAGAATTGAGGCCATTATGTGAAGAAAATACTGTATCTTTTTCATCTGAATTATACAACTAATTGAGGCCAAGAGGTTCAGGTATCTTAATTTGGAGGCTTTCTAAACTTTCTAAAAGTCTCTAAACTTTCTATGTATAGATACCTTCTAAGGAAAGTAAATATTATGAGCAAGTTTTTTATATTAATTAAATTCTTCAGTAATTAGATAACTGGATATGTTTGATACATCATCATCTCTGTACATTTATGGGAATGTAATAGAGAAAGGGAATTTACATTTGCAGGTGGTTTTTCATGTACCAGGTACTGGGCTTTATGCTTTTATACATTTAATTATTTCACTAATACTGAGCAATAACTATCTTTGTTTTTATTTTGCACAAAAAATAAAACTAAACACAGGGAATTTAAGTAACTTGTTCAAGTTGCCACGTGTGCATGCATGCTCAGTCCCTTCAGTCATGTCCAACTCTGCAACTCCAAGGACTGTATCCCATCAGGATCCTCTCTCCGTGGGATTCTCCAAACAAGGATACTGGAGGGGTTGCCATTCCCTCCTCCAGGGGGTCTTATACTTAAGCGGCAAAACTGAAACAGGCATTTTTATTTGAACACTATTTATAAGTGAACTATTTGTCAGTATAGTATATAAGTATATTATTTTTCAGTATAATATACTGCTCCAAAAATTACACCAATCTAAATGATACCACAGAATCAGAAGAAGAAAAATAAGGAAACTTCCTAGCATCACCTCTCTCAACAACGTCACTGAAACCATAGATTTCCAAATACACTCCTTTGCTCCACAGCCGTTCATGGTGTGCTCACATGTGTCCATGAGAAGTAGCTGCTATCTTCCATTACTTCCAGTGGCTCTTCTAGGCTTGTCACCACGGTTGTCACTCTAACCAAATGGAGAACTAAACCTCCCAGCTACTCCCCCAATAGGTGCCTGGCATCAGCTCTGCCATAACTTCCTATTGATCTTTCCTGGACTCTTGCTCTTCATCACTCCTGACAGAGACTTTTCTTCTTTCTGCCTCAACGTTACAGTGCAAACATGACACCGAGAAATGTCCCTTTCTCCTTTAGCTCTGTCCTGTATCTTTGTTTTATTACAGAAGATTTCAAAGCATAACTTTTTATTTGAATCAGTCTTTATTGAGGTCACCTGTCCTTGAGACTTCAGCACTTGTCCTGTGGCAAAGACGGACTAACATTGCCCTCAGCCTGACTAAAACTTAAACAGATTTTTTCCTGACTATAAGCCCCTGACCTCCCTTTTCTTAGTGCATCTACTTTAGAGAATTTGAAGTTGTGAATTCTTTTTCTTCTGCTTTGAAATGTATGTAATTCTTCTCCTAGATTCTTGCCAGTTTTACAACCCAGGAAATGTCTTTCTCAAGGACTTGGGAAACATGTCTTTGAAATGTAAACACTGAAATATATGGCATCCCAGTCTTCTAGTCTCTGTGGGGAAATGGGAGCCTAACTTTGATGGCTGACAATTAACAAACACAGATGGTGTAATAGCAGAGAGAAATATTTGCAAACCCAGAAAACTCAATGTGCTCAACATCTCACTGATCAACCTATTCCCCAATGCCCATCAGTACTTTTCTATAGCTCACTTTGGTACTCAAAAGGGCTTCTCCGGTGGCTCAGATAGTAAAGAATCTGCCTGGATTTGATCCCTGGGTTGGGAAGATCCCTTGGAGAAGGAAATGGCTACCCACTCCAGTATCCTTGCCTGGAGAATTCCATGGACAGAGGAGCCTGGTGGGTTACAGTCCATGGGGTTGCAAAGAGTCTGACACAACTGAGCAATTAACACTTACCTGAAGTCTATCACTAAAGTGCTCAAAAACCCTTCCCCTTTTGTTTCAGAGTAGTTGAGTTTAGTCTCTTGCTCCTGTCTCAATAGTCAGGAAGAGTCTTCCTTGCTTATCTAAATTTATCAGGGCAATTTTTGCTTTGACACCAGTGTGGGGGTTGGGAGACAATCTCAGTGTCTTAGAATGGGATGTGTTAGATATATTAGACCTTGGTTTCTCCATCTATCATAATACACCTCAACCCTCTCTTTCCTCAGGATGACTCCGTTTCCCTCTGAGGACATTACAATGAAGGAGAGACCATTCTTTCACTGCAGGTTTGATGTCTTAGTCCTGGAGGTCCACACGTACTTCAGACTCATAGTTAACATGTAAATTAGCTCTCAGTTGGCTGATACAGTGAGCATTCAGGACAAGCCTAGACATAGACAATTTTGTCATATGTATGCAGCCCAAGCTCTCACTCTGGGAACACCATTACAAAAATAGAGAGAAATTATCCATTAGCAGGAGATTCAACAAGCCTTAAAGGAGAAAGCCTTGTATATAATGTTTAACTTTGTATAGTAATATATTCAATGTATATATATATATATATGTTGAACTTTTTATTTTGTATTGAGGTATAACCAATTAACAATGTAGTGATAGTTTCAGGTGAACATTGAAGGGACTTAGCCATACATATACATGTATTCAAAATACATATTCTTAAAATGACCAAATCCATTAACATACAAAGAAAGGCAAAAATCTATTGGCATGAAAAAGCACAATTACATTGTTGACTACACACATATGAGGCAAATAAATTAACTTCCTTTTCTTCCAAGCCTGTAATAAGATGTTATTCAGAACTGTCTGTAATAAAATACTATAATGTCACTGCACAGAATCTACCAGATATTTGTGAAAAACAAAGCACTGCAAGTAAAATAGCATTCAGAGGTGCCATGACACAAGAGGTATTTAATTTCTGTGACATCTCATGGTGCCTTTAACATTATTCATGTTCAAGCAGTTGCACACCATAGTAAACTGTTATGAAGTCAGTTCCAAATAGTTTAAATATGGCTGGTTTCAAGTGATAAAGAGATAAATGTAAATGACTCAAATTGAATGTATTTGACTTGAAATAACAAACTTGCCAGAGGTTTATGCTAATCATAACTCAGTATCTCTTTGTTAAAAACATTATCATCAATAAATATAGCACACTTGAGTAACTTAAAACTTCTTGGTGCCTGTGGAGAAACCTTTACTATTATCTGTTTAAATATGTTTGCACCTTTATTTATCTATTGATTCAGAGAAACAGGTAAAGCAGTTGCTGTCAGGAATAAGCCAGTTTGGTTTTCTATAGGAAATATAGCCTGGCAGCTTCAATAAAAACAGAGGCTTCTAATTAACTCCCTCTATTACATGGAAAAGGTAATCTTTCAGCCAAACCCAGAGTACAGGGGAAGAAAGGCAGACAAGAGAAGAATAAAAAATAGGGACCAAAAAAAACTATACAGAGAAGTTCTTAACTGTGGCTGCACATTCAGAATACCTGGGGAGCTTTCAAATAATACTAACAGGCCTCATCTCCAGGGATTTTAACTTAATTGGTTGGTGTGAACTCCATATTTATTATTTCTTAAAACTCCTCAAATAATTCTGTTGTAGAAGTAAGTTTGAAAACCATTAAAAATACAGGATGTCCATGAGCCCTGAGATAATTTTTGATTGATTGTCTATTAATTGACAAGAATCTTACTTGATAAGAATTCTTAGCTATTAGAACTTTATGAATGTCACAATGATCTGAGTGAATATATTAGCAAAATTAGAGTTGAGTTTCTAAATGTCAACACAGGAAATGGCACAAATAGCCTCTCAATTTGAATAGTTAAATAAGTAAATTATGAGCAAAGTCATAATTCTTATTCTCTTTGGCTTCAGGGGAAACAGATACGTCCAAGATATCAACATAGTACGAAAAACTGTTGAAAAGATGCTTCGTATTCAAAAGAATGAAAGAGAATCACAAAGAGTTTGTGCTTGCTATTTAAACAAGTCACAAGAAGGAAAGTGATCCCAACCCAGTCTTGCTTTAACTCCAGTTGTTATCATTGTACAGATAATTCGATTTTAAGTCATATAGACCAGAGGTAACCACAGAATTGTATGTTTATTTGGTTCAACCTATTTAGTTTTACAATCTACCTCAGTCATTTTGGCTACTTTAGTGAAATACCATATGAAAAAGTCAAATCAAAGTGAAGTCACTCAGTCATGTCCAACTCTTTGCAACCCCATGGACTGTAGCCTACCAGGCTCCTCCGTCCATGGAATTTTCCAGGCAGGAGTACTGGAGTGGGTTGCCATTTCCTTTTCTGGGTAGCTTATAAACAATAGACTTTTCTTTCTCGTAATTTTGGATGCTGGAAGTCCAAGATCAGGGTGCCACCATGGTTAGGATCTGGTGAGGGCCCTCTTCTAGGTTTCAGACTGCTGTCCTCTAGCTCTGCCCTCCTTACATGGTGATAAATGAATTAGAGCTCTCTCTTGGGTCTCTTTTAGAAGAGAACTAATCCCATTCATGAGCGTTCCGCCCTCATGATCTAATTACCTTCAAAAGGTCCCACATCCTAATACCATTACATTGGCAGTTAGGATTTCAGCATATGAATTTTGCAAGGTTACATGTATGCTTTTGAACTATGGTGATGGAAAGGACTCTTGAGAGTCCCTTGGACAGCAAAGAGATAAAACCAGTCAATCCTAAAGGAAATCAACCCTGAATATTCACTGGAAGGACTGACACTGAAGCTCCAATACTTTGGCCACTTGATGCAAAGGGCCAACTCATTGGAAAAGACCCTGATTCTGGGAGAGATTGAGAACAGGGGTAGAAGGGGATGACAGAGGATGAGATGGTTGGATGGCATCACTGATTCAATGGACATGAGTGAGCAAACTCCAGAAAATAGTGAAGGACAGGGACGCTTGGCATGCTGTAGTTAATGGGGTCACAAAAGTCAGAAATGACTTAGTGACTGAACAACAACAACACATATTCAGTCCATATGTCCAGACTATTTTAAGTTTGTCTATCCTGCCAGCAATGAGAGGAAAAGGCTCAATGTCTATGGTAGGCAGAATAATGACTCCACAGATGTCCAGACCATAATCCTCAGAATCTGTAGATACATGTTGTTGAATAGAAACAGCAATTAATGTTTCAGGATGAACTCGAGTAATTAAGGCTGCTAATCAGCTGGCATGTGATGGGAAGATTTATCCTGTATTATCCAGGTGAGTATATTGTTATCACAAGGGTCATTATGAGAGAGGAAGGCAGTTGGTGAGAGTAACACTGCTCCAACTTTGAGGAAGAGTCAACAGACCACTACTGGCTTTGAAAACGGAAGTGGCCCTGATCCAAAGAATTTCAAAGCCTCTAAAAACTGAAAAAAAATAAGAATATGGACTCACTCCTTGAAAGGTTTGCTGGAGTCCAGCTCCAGCAGGTCCAGGGGTTCCCTCAGGAAGGACGGCGTCGGCGATGCGAATGAGAAAACACAGCGAGTCTTAGCGTTTCCACGGGTCTACTACTTTATTGTTTTTTAAGACAGCTTTTATATTTTTAGTGGTATATAGAAACAAATGTAAAGTATAGAGTCATACCAATTCAGCTTAAGGGACATACCAATTCAGCTTAAGGGACATACCAACTTAGCTTAATGGGTATATCTTAACGGGCCTATCAATTTAGCTCAATGAGCCAGCAGTTTCGACCCTCATCGAAGCCGTTTGCATGTCTTTAGTTACAAAAAGCCTCATTTTGTTTACATCATCTTCTGGCCTGGTGGCCTGTTAACACCTTGTGACTCTCCATTGATAAGGGTTGATCAGTCAGAACACTTTTGTATCAGGCACATCAGGAAAGAATTCATCAACAGGAAGTTTTAAGGTAAAACCTGTTTTTGGTAATTTATTCTACGCCTTGAGCGTAACAGAAAAGAATGTGGTTCCATAAAGTCATAGAACAGCAAGCTGAAGTTCAGCTCTAAGTAAGAATCATCAGTTAAATCAACAATTGTCTTATTATTTGTATTAAAGCTAAACTTCTATTTATATAAATCTTTAACTATTATGCTTTCATTATATTTATACAGGCTAAATACATTAAGAGTGAAAACATAGTGAGTAAATATAGATTAAGTAACAGTTTCACAAAGCAATATTTTTTGTATTTCCTAACAAGCCTTTTTTCCTGCGAAGGGTTTTGTGCCCACAGGGGCTTTCTGTGCGGAGGCTCTCAATGCTGTTTTATTACTAGGGAGCAGTCATGCACATTAGCTCCAAAGGCACAGGTACATTTATTAAACAAACCAATATGTTAGCAAAAGGAATTTAGATCAGCATACTCTATATCCCAGATAATTTTATTAGGGTGCTACCGTTCAGGGGCCTTGTCAATTGAGGTTTCAGAATGATCTATTTTAGAAGGGAATCAGGAAAGGCCTTTTGCCTAAGTCATAGAAAATAAGAAGAGATTTATTATAGTAAACATCAGAAAGACAGATATTATCTTTCAGGTGAGCGCTGAGGCAGCCTTTCGAGATTCCCTGAGGCCTGAGTTGCTCTGCTCATCAGGTCTTCTCCTCATGACCCTGTCATGGGTGGGATTCTCGTGAGCTGGCTCCCGGCAAAGGATCACAGCCTTGCTGACACAGCGAGACCCATTTTGAACTTTTGACCTCCAGAACTTAATATGTTTGTGGTTTTAAACAACTCCATGTGCAGTTATTCGTTACAGTGGCAGTAGGAAATTAATACAGTGTATACAGACTAAGAGTTAAACTGTCTTGAACCCAGATTTGACCTTATTTAGGGCCTCCCTCGTGGCTCAGATGGTAAAGAGTCTGACCACAATGCAGGAGACCTGGGCTCAATCCCTGTTGTTGTTTTTTTTTTGTATAAAGAAAATAAAGTATTTAATTCATATTGTATAATGCTAAATTTAGCATGTTTTAAAACACGTAAATATTTACTATTTATTATTAATATTTACTAACATTTATTATTGATATATATTACTTCTTAATACAAACAAATAAGTATAAAGACATGCAGGAGAGAAACACCTGTGGAGGGAGAGGGGCTGGATGAGAAGCCATTTAAGAGGCTTCCATGTATATTCATATCATACTAATTCTTAAGCTGGGTGAGCAGTACAACAATATTTATTATATAATTGTCTCTACAAAAGGTAGAAAGGATAATTTAATAACTTTTGGATTGTGAAACAGTTCATAAATTGTTTTTCCAAAAGAAAAGTGTTCAGATAAGATAGCTTATAATAGCTAAGCACATTATTTAAACTTGTACTTGGTGTTTGTTTATTTTAATCCTTACTCTAATTTGAGGTGTTATATGACTTAAAAATAGAAGGTACATATTCATAAATGTGCAGATCCTTTAACAAAGATTTATTATTGAAAAGTCCTGCTGAGTGTGTGCAAAGGATGGCCCAGGTGTCAAGTCTTTAACCCATTGTAATGATGTGCCTATTACCCACCTGGATCTTTTATGGAAATAGGATAAAAATACACACAGGATTGACATGTAATGCATGCACCGGATTGACAGGTCTCCCTGGAGAAGGAAATGGCAACCCACTACAGTATTCTTGCCAGGAAAATCCCATGGATGGAGGAGGCTGGTGGGCTACAGTCCATGGGGTTGCAAAGAGTTGGACACGACTGAGCAACTTCACTTTCACTTTCAGGCTCTAGTCTGTAATTTTCTTGACTTGCAAACTCTTCTTGACCACCCAACTTCCATTTGGACACTTGGTCCAATTTTTCTCATCCTTTGACTTCAGACCTTCTGTTGATTTCAATTTCCTTGTCTGAAACTTACATGAATTACTATTTGGTTAAAAAAAAAAATCCCTTCCATCTGAACCTTGCCCCCAAGAACATATTGACAAGAGGTATCTTTTAAGCACAAACCTATCTATTTCAATTTCCCAAGCAGAAACTAATCATCATATTCCAACTATTTGTGAAAATTACTGTGAGTTTTATAGCTGAATAAGGCTATAATCTGTCAATAAAGCATCAATAGATGATAAATCCAAGATTTAAAAATTTCCTGTTCATTAGAAAAGAAATAGGATAGAGCTGGCCTAATGATAAAGTAAATAAATCTGCCATCTACTGGCATCCAATGAAAATTACAAGCATGAAGCCTTTAATTCATAGTTGGTACCGGACAGCTATATACAAAGCTTAGCTATAAAAGCAAAGTTTACCATTTCATGAAAACCAATAATAATCAATATACTTCTTTCTGCCACTTTTTGAGACTGCAAATTCATTTACCTTGTCTCGGTTGCTGAACCCTATTTATGATAGCAGAAAGTAAGCCCTGAGATATGTAATTAAATTATGTTCATGCTCATAGTCCCATTGTACAAGAGGCCATTTTCAAGATTATTTCTGTTCTTACTGCCTGAACCAACATATAAAAGAATTTTTTAAATGAATTCTGACTGTGCGTACACATTCTGTGTCTAAGTACTCACACACTCACACACACACACAAAAGGATTTTGCTTCCAGGTGTCCTAAGTGTCTTAAATCAAAACCACAAATCTGCTGATGTCCTGCTGAGTAAAGGACATCTTGAGGATTACTAGATAATAAAGAGCATCCTCTGATAAATAAATGATATTATAATGGCAAAATCAATCCTGTTTTTGACATTTATGAGTATTCAGTTTTCACTGTCACTTTAGGAATATGATGACACTGTGGTTATATTTATAATAATTTAATGCTTCAGTGCTTTTTGATTAACCTTTTGTTGCCTGAATTTCTGTATACTTTTCTCTCTGTGAAAAAAAGAAAAAAACACTTGATAGCTATAGTTTGCGGTAGGAGCTTTCAGCCAATAGAGGATGTTGAATCTATTCATGGTAATTTAGCCTCTATACATCGATTGACTAAAATCTGGTGACACACACGTGAAGGAGTTACACAATCATATTTCAACCAGTACATGAGTAAGTCACTCAGTATGCAGAGGGCAGATTACAATGAATAGAATAAACAACCTCTGCAGCTTAGATCTCAAGTCAGAATTGTCTGACTTTCCTAAAAGTGGGTCTAAATGCAAGGGAGACCACAATATACAAGAGAAAATTGTGAGAAATCAAAACATTAAGGCACTAAGGTAACTACCTTGGAGATTGTGAAACTAAGACAAAAAAATTTTTCGTGAAATCTCTAACCAATTCAAAATTAGTAAGGATAGATAACATTCATGCAATGTTGGGAGAAAACAATGGCATGAACTGTGCATAAATGTTATGAAATGTAAAACAAGGTCATGTTCTTCATTGAGCCTATTAGATTTGTCAGATCATTCAGGCCAGGAATTTTACTCCTATAACAAGAGACAGTGGAGCAAGCTCCCTCTACCCCTTTTGTGAAATGGGACATTTATATGCAACAACTGATCATGTCAATGGCAGAAACTGTGTAGGAGAGATAATGTGATCAATCCCAGTATCTCTAATTAGTGTTCATATGGGCTAAACTATGTCAAGAAAGCCCAGGAGAGGGCACAGCTGGTAGTACTAATTACAGTTAAGGATCAAGCAATTAAAATAAAATGATCAGACTTGTACAGGCCAGAGTATAAGGATAATAGGAAACCAGCTAAGTATCTTTGCTGTAACATTTGAGAATGTTTCCTGGGAAAAACAGAGATAGGGTCTAGGCATGCCTCTGTGGAGGGCTCAGATAAGTGATAAATAAAATACTTTTTGTTCGATTTTTGAACTTTTTAGGGATGCAACACTTGGAAATTGATCTTGGACAAAGAGGTATAAGCATCTTACAAAGAGATGAGACACATTAGATATGTTTTAATAAATTACCTTTTGATAATTTATTTTCTCTCTTCACATTTGGTCTAATAATAGTTTGGGTCAAGGATTATGTATTAAAATTTGACTAGGAATTTCAAGCTTCAGAGCTGAGGGCCTAGACTTATAATTTGAAGTTCAACTAATTATGTCTGTCCTTCTTAGAATCTCACCCATAAACATAAGGTTAAAGTCATAAGAAAGCCTACAAAAATCTTGGGATTTTTACTATTTCTAGATTCAAGCAAATGTACAAGTTCTATAGTGGAATAAGTTAAAACACATTTATCTTCATTAATATAAAGCATATCTATCTTCAGTGATGCAGACCAATGAGAAAAATATGAGATACAAAATATAGAAATTAATATGGCTCTGGAATACTGTTTGAACCTTTTCAAACATGTTGCCACTCTGGGAGTGCTGAGATGGTGCCAATACACCCTAGAGATACTTTATCACTTAGAAAAGCCTTTGAGAATAACTATTAAAAAATATAGGCAAATCCCTATATACAGACTAAGATACTCTAAAGAAATACAGTACAATAAATTGACCATTTTACTGAACAATTGACAATGAGTCAAGAGTTGTTCTCGATGATTTTCATGCATTCTGAATGCAATCTTACAACATAAGATCCACGTTAATATTTCATAGGCATCAAAGAAGGTTAATAACCTTACTCCAATAAGCAGCAGAGCTGAGATTAGGTCCCAGGTTGATTTGACTTCACCCATCATACCATGAGGGCTCTCTATTGCTGGCCTCACTGGGACCACTTAGAAGAGAAAAAAAGTAATCTTGTGCCCTAGACAAGGGAGAGGGATTGCAAGGGGATGGTCAGTGAACATGTTCACTGAGTCATGGCCAGGAAGAGAGTTTTGTAAAAAACTCCATTTCTGACTCCTGAGAACTAACCTAGTTTCTTAACAAAAGAAGTAACTATGTGTAATTGCATTTGTCATTAACCCTACGCTGGCCTCTCATTCACTTTTTGTGCTGTTCAATCAGAGTGGACTCAAAGGAACCCAAAGCCTTGAGCTGCCAACAATGACCACCAGCTACAGGAGCTACAGCATAGAGGCAGAAAGACTGACTCTAGCCCAAACTAGAAACTCATGAGTGGCATAAGCAGAAGGCTACAGATGCTGACCTGAAGCAGAAGCAGATTGGGGAGGGAAGAGACTTGAGTAGAAGTGAAAACAAGAATATCTAAAGATAGTGTGAAGTTAGCATATGAGAGGAGCACAGACTTTTCAATGGACTTCTCCCAGAGCACTGGAGACAAAGGTCTGCCAACATTAAATAAGCTGAGAATGAAGGAAAGAGGCTTTTCCTCTTGGCTCCATGTCACCCAAACACAGAGAGAAAGACACATGGCTGCTGGGAGTCTCAGAGAAGGCAATGGCACCCCACTGCAGTATTCTTGCCTGGAAAATCCCATGGATGGAGGAGCCTGGTAGGCTGCAGTCCATGGGGTCACGAAGAGTTGGACACGACTGAAGCGACTTAGCAGCAGCAGCAGCTGGGAGTCTTGTTTAAATGAAAGTCCCAGGGGATAACAACATCGATTTCAAAGCCTGGTTCATGTAAAGGCTTCTGCTTCTTGTTGTGCTAATCAATCCTTCAAGTTAGTGTCCATATATCATTATAATAGAGTTTTTCTAAACTGAATTCAATAGAGAGACATGTTTATGATAATTTTATTTACTCTAAAGAACATTATAGAAGGTGTGTTTATTTTATACTGCTATTAGCAAACTGTGTTGCCACAAATCTTTATATAATTCTTTCTAAGCAAGACAGGGAACTCAAAAGCTATTAAGGGAGGAATTGAACAAATTTGACTCTACCAATATTTTTTTATATTATACCATAAACTGAACAAAAGGTGTCACAAGTGGGAAGAAAATATTTGTAAAACATATACTAAGCAAAGAATTAATGTCCCTAATAGGCAAGGATATCTGACAAATTTTTAAAACTTAGTAAAAAAAAATAAAGTATTAGAGATACAAGTTTAATCCCTGCTCAGGGAACTAAGATCCCACATGCCACAGGGCAACTGAGCCTGCATACCACAACTAGAGAAGCCCCTATGCTGCAATGAAAAGTCCATGTACCACTACAAAGAACCAGTGCAGCCAAAAAAAAAAAAAAAAAATGGACAAAGTATTAAAACAGCCAAATCTCTGAAGAAGAAAAGCTAATGGTAAATAGGTATATTAAAGGAAACTCAGAATAATAGTTAAGCATATAAAAATGACTAAAATGTCCCAGAACATGCCAAGGCCAGTGAGGCAGATCCAGTCCAAACCTGAAGACCTGAGAATCAGAGGTGCCAATGGTGTAAGTTCCAGTTCGATGTCAAAGGTTTGAGAACCAGGAGCATCAATGTCCAAGGAGAAGACAGATGTCCCAGCACAACCAGAGATAGCAGTTTACCCTTCCTTCATCTTTTTTGTCATACTCAGATCCTCAATGAACTGGATGATGCCCACCCACATCATGAGGGCATATCTACTTTACTTCGAATCTAAATGCTAGTTTCTTCCTGTAATACTTTCACAAACATATCCAGAAATAATGCTTTACCACTTACTGGGCATTCTTTAGCCCGGTCAAGAAGACAGGTATTAATCATCAATGATGAGCAGATTATTCCTTAGTTTCTTTGAACCCTGAGCCACCAGATAAGAAGTCCATTCCTCTGCTTGAGAGATCCCATGGGGAGGTCCTGAAGGGGAAAGGCCCGGCTGAGTCAGCCTGCTACCATTCCCATGAAAAAGTCAAGCATTTGAGTAAAAAAGCTCTACTAATTGAGTAGACTCTAGGCCCACCAGACTCTACTCAATTATTCATTACCAAGTGACTCCAGCCGATATACAACAGAAAAGTTACCAAGTCAAGCACTGGCTTACAAAATTTTGACTTACAAAACATACCTATATATATAGTGGTATATTACTTAGCAATAAAAAAATGAAAACTTGCCACTTGTGACAATATGGATGAATCTAGAGGGCTGAGTGAAATGTCAGACAAAGACATATACTGCATGATATCACTTATATGTGGAATCTAAGGAAAAAAATAAAACAAAACAAAAACAAATTCATGGATACAGAGAACAAACAAGTGGTTACCACAAGAAATGAGTTTGAGGAGTTCGTAAAATAGGCGAAGGGGAATTCAGAGGTACAGACCTCCAGTTATATAATAAGTCCTGAGATACAATATAGAGCATAAGAAATATGGCCAATAACTTTGCAATAACTCTGTATAGGGACAGATGATTACTAGACTTATCATAGTGATCATCTCATAATGTATACAAGTGTAAAATCACTATGTAGTACATCCAAAACAAACATATGCCATCTATTAATATATTTCAATGAAAAATAAAATTTAAACTTTCTATATTAACTTCATATAGTTATAGATATATTCACATATGTTCACATATATACTATACATTCATACAATATACAGCTGGAGATATAAAGTGTATCTTCATGTAAGTATAGGTAGATAGATAGATCTCCAGTTAGCTTTTGAAAATGTTTGTTACACAACAATAAATAACCAGAATAGATGCTAATCTCTAAAAATTAATAGCAGGATAGCTCTCTAAATTAAGAAACACTTTTAAGATAACTGAAACAAAACTGGCAGGAGAGGTCAAAAGAAAATAAAAAATAAATAATATAAAATCAAGAAAGAAAAGAATATCAAAAGGATATCAATAATATCGATAATATGAGATATAGAAAAAAATGCTCATTGCATATCATAATAAGAAACTCATTAACAACTTCAGTGAGAAGAGTTTTACTGGACGAATAGTAGTAAGCTGATGGTGGTGTTGTTGTTTTTCAGTCGCTAAGTCGTGTCCAACTCTTAGCAACCCCATGGACTGCAGCAAGCCAGGCTTCTCTGTCCATCACTATCTCTATGAGTTTGCTCAAACTCATATCCATTAATTCGGTGACGCCATCCAACCATCTCATCCTCTGTCGCTCTCTTCTCCTCTTGCCTTCAGATTTTCCCAGCATCAGAGTCTTTTCCAATGAGTCAGCTCTTCGCATCAGGTGGCCAAAGTATTGGAGCTTCAGCTTCAGCATCAGTCCTTCCAATGAGCATTCAGGACTGATTTCCTTTAGGAATGACTGGTTTAATCTCCCTGACGTCCAAGGGACTCTCAAGGGTCTTCTCCAGCACCATGGTTCAAAAGCATCAATTCTTTGGCACTCAGCCTTCTTGATGGTCCAACTCTCACATCCATACATGACTACTGGAAAAGCCATAGGTTTGACTGTATGTAATTTCATTGGAAAAAATGAAGTCTCTGCTTTTTATTACACTGTCTAGGTTTGTCACAGCTATTCCAAGAGGAAACATCTTTTAATTTCGTGGCTGCAGTAACCATCCACATTGATTTTGGAGCCCAAGAAAATGAAATCTGACACTGTTTCCACATTTTCCCAATCTATTTGTCTATCTATGTAGTCCTATCTATGAAGTGATAAGACCAGATGCCATGATGCCATGTTCTTAGTTTTTTGAATGTTGAGGATTTCTTTCTTTTTTTTTTTTAATGTTTGGAAATCTTTATACCATTTTTTTAAAAATTTTAAAATTATTTTTTAAATGAAGGATAATTGCTTTACAGAATCTTTTTTTTTTTTTTTGGTCAAACCTCAACATGCATCAGCCATGCTGAGTTTTAAGCCAGGTTTTTCACTCTCCTCCTTCACCCTTATCAAGAGGCTCTTTAGTTCCTCTTGATTTTCTGCCATTAAAGTGGTATCATCTGCATATCTGAGGTTGTTGATATTTCTCCAGGCAATCTTTTCCTTTTAATTAATTTATCCTTTAATTGAAGGATAATTGCTTTACAGAATTTTGTTGTTTTCTGTCAAACGTCAACATGAATCAGCCATAGGTATACTTATGTCCAGGCAATCTTGATTCCAGCTTGTGGTTCATCCAGACTGGCAGGTTGCATTATGTACACTGGATATAAGCTAAATAAGCAGGGGAAAAATATACAGCCTTGATGTACTTATTTCCAAATTTGGAACCAGTCCATTGTTCCATGTCCATTTCTAACTTTTGCTTCTTAATCTGCCTACAGGTTTCTCAGGAGGCAGGTAAGATGATCTGGCATTCCCATATTTTTAACTATTCCACAGTTTGTTGTGATCTACACAGACAAAGGCTTTAGTGTAGTCAATGAAGCAGAAGTATATATATATACTTAGAATTCCCTTGCTTTTTCTTTGATCCAGCAGATGTTGGCAATTTGATCTCTGGTTCCTCGGCCTTTTCTAAATCCAGCTTAAATATCTGGAAGTTCACGGTTCATGTATTATTGAAGCCTGGCTTGGAGAATTTTGAGCATTACTTTGCTAGCATGTGAGATGAATGCAATTGTATGGTAGTTTGAGCATTTTTTTCCATTGCCTTTCTTTGGGATTGGAAGGAAAACTGACCTTTTCCAGTCCTGTGGCCACTGCTGAGTTTTCCAAATTTGCTGGCATATTGAGTGCAGCACTTTCACAGCATCATCTTTCAGGATGTGAAATAGCTCAGCTGGAAATTCATCACCCTCACTAGCTTTGTTCATAGTGATGCTTCCTAAGGCCCACTTGACTTCTCACTCCAGCATGTCTGGCTCTAGGTGAGTGACCACAACATCATGGTTAACTGGGTCATTAAGAGCTTTTTTGTACAGGTTTTCTGTGTATTCTTGCCACCTTTTCTTAATCTCCTCTGCTTCTGTTAGCAGAAGCTAACAGAATGTCCTTGCCATTTTGGTCCTTTATTATGCCTATCTTTGCATGAAATGTTCCCTTGATATCTCCAGTTTTCCTGAAGAGATCTCTAGTCTTTCCTATTCTATTGTTTTCCTCTATTTCTTTGCATTGTTCACTTAAGAAGGTTCTCTTATCTCTCCGTGCTATTCTTTGGAATACTGCATTCAGTTGGGTATCTTTCCCTTTCTCCTTTGCCTTTTGCTTCTCTTCTTTCCTCAGTTATTTGTAAGGCCTCCTCAGACAACAACTTTGCCTTCTTATATTTCTTTTTCTTGGGGATGGTTTTAGTCATAATCTCCTATACAATGTTATGAACATTGTAAGCTAATGAGGGAATAAATAAAACCCAGTGATTCCATTCCTAGGTAACAAAGACAAAATATCTGCACATAGAATGTACAATAGTAGTGGTTTTCATCATGAAGGAAAAAAACAGAAACAACTCACATGTGCATTATCAGAAGAATAGATACATAACTTATTCAGCAAAATGGAATAACCAGCCAGAGGCAACATTGTGGATGAATCTGAGGCACTCAGGCAAGTCTCAGAAGACTGTGCATAATAAAATCTTTTTATAAGGCTAAGAAATAAACAAAACACATCATATGTGTGTATATGTGTATATATGCTTGAATGTATGTATGTATAATAATTAAAAAGTCAAAGACTGAAACTGAGGTTTCTAACTATGAATGGTTATTGTTTGGCTACTTTTTTTTTTTTTTTTTTTTTTACTATTTTCCTGTATCAATTTTCGGTTTAATAAATTTGCAGATTCTTAAAAAAGAAAATGCATTTTGCCATTTTGCTATATCTGATAGGAAAATGCTAAGCACGTATTATTTACAAATCCATATTTAACTTCCGATCGACAGCAGAAGTTTTCTGAATATATATCAAATGAAAGAGTATGTTGACAATTTTATGGACTCTGAGGGAGAAGGTGAGGGTGGGACGTTCTGGGAGAATGGCATTGAGACATGTGTATTGTCATATGTGAAACAGAGCACCATTCCATGTTCGATGCATGTGACAAGGGCTCAGGGCCGGGGCAATGGGATGATCCAGAAGGATGAGAGGGGGAGGGAGGTGGGTGGGGGGTCCGGGAAGGGGAACACATGTAAACCCATGGCTGATTCTTGTCAATGTATGGCAAAAACTATTACAATATTGTAAAGTAATTAGCCCCCAACTAAAATAAATAAATTTATTAAAAAAAAAAAAAAAAGTTAAAAAAAAAAAAAAAAAAAAGAGTATGTTGAGAAGAAAATGGTTTGTTTCCCATACAGAATTTCTTTCAAATATGTATCAAGGAGACTCACAGTTGTCAATCTATGTGAGTATCCTTCAGCTTTTGAGAACACTCTAAAGTTTTTCACCTTCAGGAAATTCAGTAAAAGCTGCCTAGCAGCAATCAAGACTTTCCCCAAAAATCTGATGTGAAGATGTATCTAATATCTACCTTGATCTTTATGACAGTAAAAATAATTTGCCTGGCTCTTTGGGACTGAGCCATCATCTTTGCCATATACCTTAGGAGCTATTAGGCAACTCATTAATCTGAAATTGAAAGCAAAATTTTAGAAGCAATTATTAATATATGTAGTTTAATGAACATTACATCAGTATGTTTTAGAAATTGTTCAATACCTGTCCTGTCCTTGGTGCTTTGCCAGATGTAACATGTCCTTGAATAGGGAATTCACATTCAAGGAGAGATGGCGCACTAGATATAGAAGCAATAGCTGAAGAGGAGGTCAACACTCAGAAGCCTGAGGTTAGGAATTCTCTTTTATCTTCACTTTCCATTTTCTACTCATTCCTTTTTCCTTTTGAAAAGAAATGATTTTTTTTCCTCTTGGGGTTTAAAACAATGGGAAAGGGCAGCTTATGCCTTGATAATAGGCCAGTGAGAAAAATCTCATTTATTTCTACTTGTTCCCTTCAGTCTAAGACAAAAATAGAGCTGTTGCTGATGTCTGAGGGCATGAAGGATACTGGGTTATCTTGCTGAGATGCCTGGGTGTGTGACTGGCTAGGGGAAATGCAGGCAACATCAGCATGACCATTATTATGAAGTAAACTGTGGGCAGAGTATCAGTCGGTCGAAAGGCACAACATCAGGCTCATAACATTTGAGCAAGAATCTAGGAAGAGAAGTGGTTTTCAGAAAACCACAGTTTAGCTTTATTTTTAAAAAATGAGGGTTTACAAATATGCACTCAAGAATAAAAATGCCAGTCTGCAAAATTAGGAGTGAGGTAAATTGATGATGTACCAACGTGATATTCCTGCGTACTTCGATTCTCATCATGTTGGGATTCAAGCATAAGTGAATAATAAAAAAATTGACTGTTCCATATATCAGTGTTGATCCTATATTACTTACATATATGTAGATGATATGCATGGGAACTTGGAATTTTAGGTCCAGGAATCAAGGTAAATTGGATGTGGTTAAGCAAAAGATGGCAAGAATGAACACTGACATCTTATTCTTTACCAGCTAAGCCTCAAGGAGAACCCTCTTAAGAATCAATGAACTAAAATGGATGGGAAAGGGCAAATTTACTGCAGATGACCATTACATCTATTACTCTGGGCAAGAATCCCTTAGAAGAAATGGAGTGGCCCTCATAGTCAACAAAGAGTCCAAAATGCATTACTTGGGTACAAAATCAAAAACGACAGAATGATCTTGGTTCATTTCCAAGGCAAACTATTCAATATCACAGTAACCCAAGTCTATGCCACAACCACTGATGCCAAAGAAGCTGAAGTTGAATTATTCCATGAAGACCTACAAAACTTTTTAGAATTAACACCAAAAAAAAAAAAAAAGACACATTTTTCATCATAGAGGATTGGAATGCAAAGTAGCAAGTAAAAGGATACCTGGAGTAACAAGCAAGTTTGGCTTAGGAGTATAAAATAAAGCAGGGCAAAGGCTAACCGAGTTTTGTCAAGGGAACACATTGGTTATAGCAAACACCCTTTTCCAACAACACAAGAGACAACTCTACACATGGACATCACAAAATGGTCAATTACAAAATCAGACTGATTACTTTATTTGCAGTCAAAGATGAAAAATCTCTATCGAGTCAGCCTACAACAAGACTTGGAGCCAACTGTAGCTCAGATCATCAGTTCCTTATTGCAAAATTCAGACTTAAATTGAAGAAAGTAAAGAAAAGCACTAGCCCATTCAGGTATGACCTAAATCAAATCCCTTATGATTATACAGTGGAGGTAACAAATAGATTTAAGGGATTAGATCTGATAGGTAGAATGCCTGAAGAACTATGGACAGAGGTTCATAACATTGTACAAGACAGTGACCAAAACCGTCGCCCAAAATAAGAAATGCAAGAAGACAAAGTGTTTGTCTGAGGAGGCTTTACAAAATAGCTAAGGAAAGAAGACAAGCATAAAGTGAGGGAGAAAGGGACAGATGCACTCAACTGAATGAAGAGATCCAAAGAATAACAAGGAAATATAAGAAGTCCTTCTTAAGTGAACAATGCAAAAAAATAGAGGAAAACAATAGAAAGTGGAAGACTAGAGATCTCTTCAAGAAAATCAGAGATATCAAGAGACTATTTCATCAAAGGATGGGTATGATAAAGGAAAGAAACAGTAAGGACCTAACAGAGGCAGAAGAGATTAAGAAAAGGTGGTACAAATACACAGAATTATACGAAAAAGTTCTTATTGATCCAGATAACCACGATGGTGTGGTCACTCACCTAGAGTCAGACATCCTTGAGTGTGAAGTCAAGTGAGTCTTAGAAAGAATTACTATGAACCAAGATATTGGAGGTAATGGAATTCCAGCTAAGCTATTTCAATTCCTAAAATGTGATGTTGTTAAAATGCTGCATCAATATGTCAGCAAATTTAAAAAACTCAGCAGTGGCCACAGGACTAGAAAAGGTCAGTTTTCATTCCAATCCCAAAGAAGGGTGATGTCAAAGAATGTTCAAACTATCAGACAACTACGCTCATTTCACATGCTGGTAAGGTTTTGTTCAAAATCCTTCAAGCTATGCTTCAGCAGTATGTGAACCAAGAACTTCCAGATGAACAAGCTGGGATTAGAAAAGGCAGAGGAACCAGAGACCAAATTGCCAACATTCACTGGATCACAGAAAAAGCAAAGGAATTCCAGGAAAACATCTACTTCTGCTTCATTGACTATGTGGAAGCCTTTGACTGTATGAATCACAACAAACTGTGGAAAATTCTTAAAGAAATGGGACTACCAGATGACCTTACCATCTCAAGAGAAACTTCTATCCAAGTCAAGAAGCAACAGTTAAAACAGGACAAAGAATGGCAGACTGCTTCAAAATGGGAAAAGGAGTACATCGAGGCTGTATATAGTCACCTTTGTTTAACTTATATGCAGAGTACATCATGTAAAATGTCAGGCTGGATGATGTTCAAGCTGGAATCATGGCAAATAGATGCGGAAAAATGAAAACAGTGACAGACTTTATTTTCTTGGGCTCCAAAATCACTTCAGGACAATGACTGCAGCTATGAAATTAAAAGACATTAGCTCCTTGGAAGAAAAGCTATGACAAACCTAGACAGCAACAACATATTAAAAAGCAGAAAAAAAATAAAATAAAATAAAAAGCAGAGACATCACTTTGCCAACAAAGGTCCATAAAGTCAAAGCCATGATTTTTCTAGTAGTCACGTACGGATGTGAGACTTGGACCATAAAGAAGGTTAACAGTCAAAAAATTGATGCTTTTGAATAATGGTGCTGGAGAAGATGCTTAAGAGTCCCTTGGACTGCAAGGAGATCAAACCAGTCAATCCTAAAGAAATCAACCCTGAATATTCACTGGAAGAACTGATGCTGAAGCTGAAGCTCCAATAATTTGGCCACCTGATGCAAACAGCTGACACATTGGAAAAGACTCTGACACTGGGAAAGATTGAAAGCAAAAGGAGAAGAGGGCAACAGAGGATTAGAAGATTAGAAAGCAACAATGACTCATTGTACATGGATTTGAGCAAACTCCTTAAGATCATGAAGGACAGGGAAGCCTGGTGTGCTGTAGTTTATGAGGTCACAAAAAGTTGAACATGACTTAGCGACTAAACAGCAACAAGATGATATCAAGACTTAATCCAGTATGAGTTCTGGAATTCACAAGGGCATGAGCCTTCAGCTTTATTGATCAGCCACAATATTTTTGGCAAGACAAAAATGACCACTTGCATCTCTGTTGGAGCAATATACAGAGAACATAGAAACACAAACTATATCTAAGAAGATGATCTACTTCATCAGCAACATTATGTCATGTCTAACCTGGTAAATCAGTCATAACATACACCAGAAAAAAGACTGCAGTCTTCAAGATTTAAGATCTGTGCCTGAAATTGGAATAAACAGCTTTATAGCATGCTCCCAAACATGACCATTCATTTATAATAAATTTTTAGAGTTAGTTCAAACTTCTGGGTACTCACCTCTGTGTGGAGCAGTTCCTGATCTTTCCATAGGGTCTCCTTCAGCTTCCATTCCCATCACTTTAGTGGGGTGGAGGACCCTAAAAATAGCAAGGCCTTTACTCATACTTGAAATCTGATTGTCAACCAGGTTTATCTTCAGGAGACCTGTTTAATAAGCCTGGAATTATTACCTTCTCAGAAATATTCTAAAGCCTCATTTTCAAAACTTAAAAGAGAACATCTAAACAAGCATATGTCTTATTAGTTATATAGTTTTCCCTTTCACATCCTACTAATAGTATAGGCTATGACCTAAAGATTAAGACATAGCCTCGGTTTGTTTTGTAGGAGTGAAGTTCAGGGTTCATTGAGGGAGAAAATAGAGCTGATTAAAATCTAATCAGGTTCATGCCCTTTTAAAAAAGACAGAAATTTCAGTATAAGTAGAACGAATTTTTTCTTCCAGCTAGAGTAAGAAATGTTTTTTACCATGATTTGGAAAGTTATCTCTGAAAAGAAAAAAATAAGAGATCTTTAAAAAACATCTGTGCTTCAAGAATTAGCCTGACTTTCTAGAATTTTTTTTAAATGTCCAACTAAAAACTTCTATTTTGATATCATTTTAATTTTCTTTGTCTTTTCTCCATAGCAGTAAAAAAAAAAAAAAATTGCAGACACTCATAGGTGAGTAAAGCCTCTTCAGGTGTCTTATGAGGTCTCATCCAAAGTCCTGTCTTCTTCACCATTGTGTCACCAAGTGGCAGCAGTATGTCAGGAATCAACTTTATTGCCTCTGCTTTGAGTACACTCTTCATTATATTCTTTGTGATAAGCAACAGGATTCCTTTAAAGCATTTCTCCTTTAAAGTGAGCATGATGTTAATAAGCTCCTATAGAAGGTGCTTAAGGGACTTGCAAATGATGTGACCAGTAAGGGGTTAATATCCAAAATATATAAACAACACATACAACCTAATATCAAAAAAAAAAAAACAAAACTGAATGCAAAAAAGGCAGAAGACCTGCATAGACATTTTTCAAAAGAAGACATACAGATGGCCAACAGGCACATGAAAAGAAGCTCAGCATCACTCATCCTCAGGGAAAACACAAACTGAAACCACAATGAGATAACACCTAACTGTCAAATGGACATTATCAAAATGACAACAAAGAACAAGTGTTGGTGAGAATATAAAGGGGAGGGATCCCTCAAACACTGTTGGTGGGACTGTAAATTAATATAGCCACTATGGAAAACAGTATGAAGCTTTCTCAAAAAAATACAAATAAAACTCCCTTATGATGAAGAAATTCCACTTCTGGGTATTTTTCAGAAGAAAGTGAAAACACTAATTTAAAGGGATATAAACACTCTGTTGATGGGCATTAGGAATGGACTGTGCCCACCAAACTGAGAAGGCACGTTAAGGCTGAAAAGCAAGACAGCTCCATATAATCAATGGATCGCTGAAAATAGGATTATTTTGTAAAAACTGATGAATATAGAAAAAGTTAACTAGAACTACTAAAGAAGTTAAGCAAGGTTGCAGAATTTAAGATCAACATCCAAAAATAAATAGTATTTCTCTACAATAGCAATTTAGAATTGGAAAATGATAATTAACAATACTGTTTATAATAGCATCAAAAGTATGATATACTAAGGATAAATCTGACAAAATACATAAATTACTTATATACTGTATATATTAATAGAACAATATTGAGAAAAACTAAGAAATATTTAAAAATAATAGAGAGGTATACTGTGGATCAGAATACATGGATCAGAATACTCAAAATGGTGAAGATGTCAATTTTTCCCAAATTGATCTATAGAATCAGCCCATTCCAAATCAAAATCTCATATTGAGTTTAAAAAATTACTAGATGATTCTAAAATGTATATGGAAATACAAAGACTGAGGGTAGCCAAAACAACTTTGTGAAGACCAAAGTTAGAGAAATAAACACTACCTGACATCAAGTTTTATTATAAAACTATTTTAATCAAGACAGCATAGTATGAGCTAAAACACAGTAGAAAAAAAAAAAAAAAACTATCAATGACACAGAATATAAATTCAAGAAATGCATTCACACTTTTATAGACAACTGATTTTTAACAAGGGTACAAATACAATTCAGCAGAGAAAGGATGATCTTTTTCAACAAAATTGCTGAAACAATTGGATACCCATATTCAAATGCATGAACTTTGAATCATGCCTCACACCATAAATTAACACAAAACAGAGCATAGAGCTAAATAAATAAACTAAAATTATAAAAGTTCTAGAAAAATTATTCAATAAAAATCTAAGTGGGCACAGGTTCAACAAAGATTTCATAGATATGACACCAAAAACAATTTATAAAATAAAAATTTGATAAATTTTGCTCTTATTGTATGGCAAGTATACCTCAATAAGGCTGTTTAAAATAATTTAGAAAAATAGCCTAAGATTATCAACATTTTATTATATCAAGTAAAAGTATGAAAAAAATAGCTACTATGATTATTTCATGATAGAGGATATGTGAAACCAAAAAGTAAGAATAATCGCATAGTAATAAGTGAAAATCTTTCATTTACTTACTATCTTATATGTATTTTTCTTAATTTTCATGGACTAATGAAAAGCATTTCATTAAATAGTAAATTTCCCTGGCATTGGCAAACTACCGACCTTCAAAATAGATAGCATAACTTTTAACCTGACTTTATTAAACATCATTTATTGTAACTGGAGATTTTTACACTGACTGGAAAATAAACATTTCAAGATTATTTATTTTTAGAATATTAAGGCTGGTATTAGTACTGTTCATTGCTATAACAGGTGCTTAACATTCGAAATCATTGAATAAAATTGTTTGTAAAAAACTAACTAATCCACAAGAGGCCAATATAAATTTTTAAAGAAATAAAATAACTTTTCATAATCTATACCCCTGCTAATAAAATTTTACCAAAATGTTGGTAAAATTGGTAATACCTAATTTATACAATATATTTTGTCTAGCATTGTTTCAGTTCAGTCACTCAGTCATGTCTGATTCTCTGCGATCTCATGGACTGCAGCATGACAGACTTCCTTGTCCAGCATCAACTCTTAGAGCTTACTCAAACTAATATTCATCCTGTCGGTGATCCCATACAACCATCTCATCCTCTCTCATCCCCTTCTCCACCCACCTTCAATTTTTCCCAGCAACAGGGTCTTTTCAAATGAGTCAGCTCTTTGCATCAGGTGGCCAAAGCATTGGAGTTTCAGCTTCACCATCTGTCCTTCCCGTGAATATTCAGGACTGATTTCCTTTAGGATGGACTGGTTGGATCTCCTTGCAGTCCAAGGGACTCTCAAGAGTCTTTACCAAAACCAGAGTTCAAAAGCATCAATTCATTGGCACTCAGATTTCTTTATAGTCCAACTCTTAACATCCAACCTGACTACTGGAAAAACAATAGCCTTGACTAGACAGACCTTTGTTGGCAAAGTAATGTCTCTGCTTTTTAATATGCTGTCTAGGTTGATGATAGCCTGTCTTCCAAGGAGCAAGCGTCTTTTAACTTCATGGCTACAGTCACCATCTACAGTGATTTTGGAGCCCCCCAAAATAGTCTATCACTGTTTCCATCGTTTCCTCATCTATCTGCCATGAAGTAATGGGACCAGATGCCATGATCTTAGTTTTTTGAATGTTGAGTTTTAAGCCAACTTTTTCAGTTTCCTGTTTCACTTTCATCAAGAAGCTCTTTAGTTTTTCTTCACTTTCTGCCATAAGTTCTGTGTCATCTGCATATCTGAGATTATTGATATTTCTCCTGGCAATCTTGATTCCAGCTTATGCTTCATCCAGCCCAGCATTTCGCATGATGTACTCTGCATATAGGTTAAATAAGCAGGGTGACAATATACAGATTTGACTTTCTCCTTTCCCAATTTGGAACAAGTCTGTTGTTTCATATCCAGTTCTAATTGTTGCTTCTTGACCTACATACAGATTTCTCAGGAGGCAGGTCAGGTGGTCTGGTATTCTCATCTCTTGAAGAATTTTCCACAGTTTGTTGCGATTCACACAATCAAAGGCTTTGGCACAGTTAATAAAACAGAAAAGATGTTTTCTTTTTTTGATGATCCAATGGATGTTGGCAACTTGATCTCTGGTTCCTCTGCCTTTTCTAAATCCAGCTTGTACATCTGAAGGTTCACAATTCAGCTACTGCTCAAGCCTGGCTTGGAGAATTTTGAGCATTAATTTGTGAGTGTTTGGGATGAAGGCAATGTGCTGTAGTTTGAACATTGTTTGGCATTGCCCTTCTTTGGGATTGGAATGAAAACTGACCTTTTTCAGTCCTGTGGCCACTGCTGAGTTTTCCAAATTTGCTGGCATATTAAGTGCAGCACTTTCACAGCATCATCTTTTAGGGTTTGAAATAGCTCAACTGGAATTCCATCACCTCCACTAGCTTTGTTCGTAGTGATACTTCCTAAGGCCCACTTGACTTCACATTCCAGGATGTCTGGCTCTAGGTGAGTGATCATATCATCGTGGTTATCTGGGTCATGAAGGTCTTTTTTGTATAGTTCTGTGTATTCCTGCCACCTCTTCTTAATATCTTGTTTCCCTTAGGTCCAAACCATTTCTGTCCTTTATTGTGCCCATCTTTAAATAAAATGTTCCCTTTGTATCTCTAATTTTCTTTCAGAGATCTCAAGTCTTTCCCATTTTATTGTGTTCTTCTATTTCTTTGCACTGATTGCTGAGGGAGGCTTTTTCATCTCTCCTTGCTATTCTTTGGAATTCTGTATTCAAATGGTATATTTTTCCATTTCTCCTTTTTTAGCTTTAGCTTCTCTTCTTTTCTCAATTATTTGTAAGGCCTCCTTACACATCCATTTTGCCTTTTTGCACTTCTTTTTCTTGGGGATGGTTTTTGATCACTGCCTCTTGTACAATGTCATGAACCTCCTTCCATAGTTCTTCAGGCACTTTGTCTATGAGATCTAATGCCTTGAATCTATTTGTCACTTCCACTGTATAAATGTAAGGGATTTGATTTAGATCATACCTGAATGGTCTAGTGGTTTCCCCTACTCTCTTCAATTTAAGTCTGAATTTGACAATAAGGAGTTCATGATCTGAGCCACAGTCAGCTCCTGGTCTTGTTTTTGCTGACTGTATAGAGCTTCTCCATCTTTGGCTGCAAAGAATATAACCTATATGATTTTGGTACTGACTATCTTGTGATGTTCGTGTGTAGAGTCTTCTCTTCTTTTGCTGGAAGAGGGTGTTTGCTATGACCAGTGCATTCTCTTGGCAAAACTCTGTTAGCCTTGGACCTGCTTCATTTTGTACTCCAAGGCCAAATGTGCCTGTTACTCCAGGTATTTCTTGACTTCCTACTTTTGCCTTCCAGTCCCCTATAATAAAAAAGGATATCTTTTTTGTGGTGTTAGTTCTAGAAGGTCTTGTAGGTCTTCATAGAACTGTTCAACTTCAGCCTCTTCAGCATTACTGGTTGGGGCATAGACTTAGATTCAGTTCAGTTCAGTTCAGTCGCTCAGTCATGTCCGACTCTTTGCGACCCCATGAACCACAGCACGCCAGGCCTCCCTGTCCATCACCAACTCCCTGAGTCCACCCAAACCCATGTCCATTGAGTCAGCAATGCCGACTTGGATTACTGTGATATTGAATATTTTGCCTGGGAAATGAACAGGGATCATCTGTCATTTTTGAGATTGCATCCAAGTACTGCATTTCTTACTCTTTTGTCGACTATGATGGCTACTCCATTTCTTCTAAGGGATTCTTGCCCACAGTAGTAGATATAATGGTCATCTGAGTTAAATTCACCCATTGCAGTTCATTTAGTTCGCTGATTCTTAAAATGTCGATGTTCACTCTTGCCATCTCCTATTTGACCACTTCCAATTTACCTTGATTCACGGACCTAACATTCCAGGTTCCTATGCAATATTGTTCTTTACAACATCAGACTTACTTCCATCACCAGTCACATCCCCAACTGGCTGTTGCTTTTGCTTTGGCTCCGTCTCTTCATTCTTTCTTGTGTTATTTCTCCACTGATCTCCCACAGCATATTGGGCATATTGGGACAGTAGGTGGGAGTTCATCTTTCAGTGTCCTATCTTTTTGCCTTTTTATACTGTTCTTGGGGTTCTCAAGGAAAGAATAGTGAAGTTATTTGCCATTCCTTTCTCCATTGAACCATAGTTTGTCAGAATTTTCCACGATGACCCGTCTGTCTTAGGTGACCCTACAGGGCATGGCTCATAGTTTCATTGAGTTTGACAAGGCTGTGGTCCATGTGATCAGTTTGGTTAGTTTTCTGGGATTGTGGTTTTCTTCTGTCTGCCCTCTGATGGATAACGATAAGAGGCTTAGGGAAGCTTCCTGATGGGACAGACTGACTGAGGGGGAAACTAGGTCTTATTCTCATGGGCTAGGCCATGGTCAGTTCAGTTCAGTTCAGTTCAGTCGCTCAGTCGTGTGTGACTCTTTGCGACCCCATGAATCGCAGCACGCCAGGCCTCCCTGTCCATCACCAGCTCCCGGAGTCTACCCAAACTCATGTCCATTGAGTCGGTGATGCCATCCAACCATCTCATCCTCTGTAGTCCCCTTCTCCTCCTGCCCTCAATCTTTCCCAGCATCAGGATCTTTTCCAATGAGTCAGCTTTTCGCATCAGGTGGCCAAAGTATTGGAGTTTCAGCTTCAACATCAGTCCTTCTAATGAACACCAAGGACTGATCTCCTTTAGGATGTACTGTTTGGATCTCCGTGCAGTCCAAGGGACTCTCAAGAGTCTTCTCCAACACCACAGTTCAAAAGCATCAATTCTTCGATGCTCAGCTTTCTTTATAGTCCAACTCTCACATCCATACATGACCACTGGAAAAACCATAGCCTTGACTAGATGGACCTTTGTTGACAAAGCAATGTCTCTGCTTTTTAATATGCTGTCAAGACCGGTCATAACTTTCCTTCCAAGGAGTAAGCGTCTCTTAATTTCATGGCTGCAGTCACCATCTGCAGTGATATTGGAGCCAATAAAAATTGTCAGCCACTGTTTCCACTGTTTCCACTGTTTCCCCATCTATTTGGCCATGGTCAGTATATCTTTAATCCAGTTTTCTGTTGATGGGCAGAACTGTGTTCCCTCCCTGTTGTTTGACCTGAGGCCAAACTGTGGTGGAGGTAATGAAAATAATGGTGCTCTTCTTCAAAAGGTCCTATGCATACACTGCTACACTCAGTGCCCCCGACCCTGCCTCAGGCCACCGGTGACCCAAGCTTCTACCAGAGACTCTTGGGCACTCATGGGTAAGTCTGGGTCAGTCTCTTGTGGGGTCACTGCTCCTTTCTCCTGGATCCTGGTGTGCACAAGGTTCTGTTCGTGCCCTCCAAGAGTCTGTTTCCCCAGTCCTGTGTAAGTTCTAGCAGCTCTATTGTGGGTTTAATGGCGACCTCCTCCAAGAGGGCTTATGCCATACCCAAGTCTGCTGCATACAGAGCCCCTGCCCCTGCAGCAGGCCACTGCTGGCCTGAACCTACACAAGAGACACTCAGATGCAGTTCTGGCTTAGTCTCTGTGTGGTCTCTTGGTCCTGGTGTGCACAAGGTTTGTTTGAGCCCTCTGAGTGTCGCTCTTGGCAGGTAAGGGGTTTGATTCTTAACGTGATTTCACCCTTCCTGCCATCTTGCTGCGGCTTTTCCTTTCCTTGGACATGGGTATCTTTTATTGGTGGGATCCAATATTCTCTAGTCGACAGTTGTTCAGCAGCAAGTTAGTTTTGGAGTTCCTGCAGGAGAAGATGAGCGCCCATCCTTCTACTCTGCAATCTTTAAATTAAAGGTCTTTAAACTAAGCATTTAGTGTGTGTCAGTTAGAAAGATAAAAAGTGACCTTCTGCTTATTGAAACTTAAATATAATCCTATGGATAAGAGAAACGTTAAGAACAATTTGTCATTACGCATCCCAAAATAAACCTGTTGGTTTGCCATTTAGAAAAACTTATGAATAAGCTTGACAAGATTTCAAGCCTGCACACTGTTATCTTGTTCCAATTTTCCTATTAAAATTTAAAAGCCTAAAAATAGAGCCTTTGGCTGATTTCTTTTTGGTGAAACTATAGTAACTGTATATCTAATGCAGCAGTTTAAACCATGACAATGATAAAATTTGAATATTTCTTTATCCATTCCCTAGAGACTGATTTTTTAAAAAATTGCCCCAGGGGTGCTTCGGGTAGTCTTTGAGATCTTACTTTAAGAAAGCACTTTTAAAGTGGTCTCTAGGGAACATATATCAGAAACAAGCAAGAAGCTCTGTAGAGCTATCTCAACTCACAGCTACATGGTCAAGGATGCTCCATAAACTTAAAAAACTCAAGGCAACTTTTTAGAAATGGAGCAGAAGCCTGAATTAACTTGCAGTTTTAAAACAGACCAATAGTGTGAAGAGAAAACTAAAACAGAAAAATCTAAGTTCAGCAAAGCTTCTGATTTCTTCTCAATTTGATGCAGATGGGGTGTGAGAATAATAACTGAACAGTCATTTATTGATAGTCTGTAGCTTCAAGTTTATATGCTTCATTCCGAAAGAAAAGTGAAAAGAAAAAAATTTCCTTGAAGGATGCTGACATTCTAATTAGAATTGGAGAACAAGAAGAGCAAAACATTATTCTAAACTTTGTTAATTCTCTATGGACATGAATGCATGTCATGGACTGAAGCACAGCTTATTAAAAGGTAAGTAAATGCTATCATAAAAAATAAGCCCAATTTAGCACTCTTTTATAGGACCAAGATTTAAGTTTTTAAAGACAAATTCTGATACTGTTAAACTATATTTGAATACTCTGATCATTCAGTTCAGTTCAGTTCAGTCGCTCAGTCGTGTCCGACTCTCTGCGACCGATGAATCGCAGCACGCCAGGCCTCTCTGTCCATCACCAACTCCCGTAGTCTACTCAAACCCATGTTCATCGAGTCGGTGATGCCATCCAACAATCTCATCCTCTGTCGTCCCCTTCTCCTCCCGCCCCCAATCCTACCCAGCATTAGCGTCTTTTCCAATGAGTCAACCCTTTGCATGAGGTGGCCAAAGTATTGGAGCTTCAGCTTCAACATCAGACCTTCCAATGAACACCCAGGATTGATCTCTTTTAGGATGGATTGATTGGATCTCCTTGCAGTCCAAGGGACTCTCAAGAGTCTTCTCCAACACCACAGTTCAAAAGCATCAATTCTGCGGCGCTCAGCTTTCTTCACCATCCAACTCTCACATCCATACATGACCACTGGAAAAACCATAGCCTTGACTAGACGGACTTTTGTTGGCAAAGTAATGTCTCTGCTTTTAAACATGCTATCTAGGTTGGCCATAACCTTCCTTCCAAGGAGTAAGTGTCTTTTAATTTCATGGCTGCAGTCACCATCAGCAGTGATTCTGGAGCCCAAAAAAGTAAAGTCTGACACTGTTTCCACTGTTTCCCCATCTATTTCCCATGGAGTGATGGGACAAGATGCCATGATCTTAGTTTTCTGAACGTTGAGCTTTAAGCCAACTTTTTCACTCTCCTCCTTCACCTTCATCAAGAGGCTCCTTAGTTCTTCTTCACTTTCTGCCATAAGGGTGGTGTCATCCGCATATCTGAGGCTATTGATATTTCCCCCGGCAATCTTGATTCCAGCCTGTGTTTCCTCCAGCCCAGCGTTTCTCATGATGTACTCTGCATAGAAGTTAAATAAGCAGGGTGACAATATACAGCCTTGACGTCCTCCTTTTCCTATTTGGAACCAGTCTGTTGTTCCATGTCCAGTTCTAACTGTTGCTTCCTGACCTGCATACAGGTTTCTCAAGAGACAGGTCAGATGGTCTGGTATTCCCATCTCTTTCAGAATTTTCCACAGTTTATTGTGATCCACACAGTCAAAGGCTCGGGCATTACATCTCACAAAATCACATGAATATTTATACTTTACGAGCATAAACAGAAGAAGAGGTATGTGTAACATACCATATACTCTTTGAAGAATGCAGTGACTCCTATAGGTCCCTTTTTATGAATCTTTTTCATCTGTGTTCTTTTCTCTGTTATAAACTAACAATAGAAAATGCTATTTGTTTCAATAATTTAGCCAACTCTTCGTGATTGGACTGCATGAAGACCTAAGGTAGAAGAGACTACAGCAACACTGTGTATGAATATGAATTTTCAAGTATTTCAGCATACAAATGAAGGTTTATAATTAAATATTCATATACCAAAACAGAAATTCCAAGATTTAAAGAGGGAGGGGAAACATAATCTCAATTTGTTTTACATTGTGCTATTCTTGTATATATGTTTAAAACTATAGTTTAAGGATTTTCATTATAAAAAAACATTTACTGATTGTTTTATTGTGGGTTTATTCCTATCTTATTCATTATAATAAGAGACCCAATATATACAGTTCATGCGTTTACATGAATATCCTATTTTTACTTTTTCAGGGAAGGTGAACAAGAAAGGAAAAAAAGGACCTACACAATAAATAAGAGAGTACATGCTGCTGCTGCTGCTGAGTCACGTCAGTCGTGTCCGACTCTGTGCAACCCCATAGACGGCAGCCCACCAGGCTCCGCCTTCCCTGGGATTCTCCAGGCAAGAACACGGGAGTGGGTTGCCATTTCCTTCTCCGATGCATGAAAGTGAAAAGTGAAAGTGAAGTTGCTCAGTCGTATCCGACTCTTAGCGACCCCATGGACTGCAGCCTACCAGGCTCCTCCATCCATGGGATTTTCCAGGCAAGAGTACTGGAGTGGGGTGCCATTGCCTTCTCCGAAGAGAGTACATATTTCTGCTTTATTGACTATGCCAAAGCCTTTGACTGTGTGGATCACAATAAACTGTGGAAAATTCTTCAGTTCAGGTCAGTTCAGTTGCTCAGTCGTGTCCAACCGTTTGCGACCCCATGAAACCCAGCACGCCAAACCTCACTGTCCACCACCAACTCCTGGAGTCTACCCAAACCCATGTCCATCGAGTCAGTGATGCCATGCAACCATCTCATCCTCTGTAGTCCCCTTCTCCTCCTGCCCCCAATCCTTCCCAGCGTTAGGGTCTTTTCCAATGAATCATCTCTTCACATGAGGTGGCCAAAGTATTGGAGTTTCAGCTTCAACATCAGTCCTTCCAATGAACACCAAGGACTGATCTCCTTTAGGATGGACTCGTTGGATCTCCTTGCAGTCCAAGAGACTCTCAAGAGTCTTCTCCAAAACCACAGATCAAAAGCATCAATTCTTCGGCATTCAGCTTTCTTCACCATCCAACTCTCACATCCATACGTGACTACTGGAAAAACCATAGCCTTGACTAGACAGACCTTTGTTGGCAAAGTAATGTCTCTGCTTTTAAATATGCTATCTAGGTTGGTCATAACCTTCTGTCCAAGGAGTAAGCGTCTTTTAATTTCATGGCTGCAATCACCATCTGCAGTGATTTTGGAGCCCCAAAAATAAAGTCTGACTCTATTTCCACTGTTTCCCCATCTATTTCCCATGAAGGGATGGGACCGATGCCATGATCTTAGTTTTCTGAACGTTGAGCTTTAAGCCAACTTTTTCACTCTCCTCTTTCACCTTCATCAAGAGGCTCTTTAGTTCTTCTTCACTTTCTGCCATAAGGGTGGTGTCATCTGCATAACTGAGGTTATTGATATTTCTCCCGGCAATCTTGATTCCAGCTTGTGCTTCTTCCAGCCCAGTGTTTCTCATGATGTACTCTGCATATAAGTTAAATAAGCAGGGTGACAACATACAGCCTTGATGTACTCCTTTTCCTATTTGGAACCAGTCTGTTGTTCCATGTCCAGTTCTAACTGTTGCTTCCTGACCTGCATACAGGTTTCTCAAGAGACAGGTCAGATGGTCTGGTATTCCCAGCTCTTTCAGAATTTTCCACAGTTTATTGTGATCCACACAGTCAAAGGCTTTGGCATAGTCAATAAAGCAGAAATAGATGTCTTTCTAGAACTCTCTTGCTTTTTCGATGATTCAGCAGATGTTGGCAATTTGATCTCTTGTTCCTCTGCCTTTTCTAAAACCATTTTGAACATCTGGAAGTTCATGGTTCATGTATTGCTGAAGCCTGGCTTGGAGAATTTTGAGCATTTCTTCACTAGCATGTGAGATGAGTGCAATTGTGTGGTAGTTTGAGCATTCTTTAGCATTGCCTTTCTTTGGGACTGGAATGAAAACTGACCTTTTCCAGTCCTGTGGCCACTGCTGAGTTTTCCAGATTTGCTGGCATATCGAGTGCAGCACTTTCACAGCATCATCTTTGAGGATTTGAAATAGCTCAACTGGAATTCCATCACCTCCACTAGCTTTTTTTGTAGTGATGCTTTCTAAGGCCCACTTGACTTCACATTCCAGGATGTCTGGCTCTAGGTGAGTGATCACACCATCATGATTATCTGGGTCTTAAAGAGATGGGAATACCAGACCAACTGACCTGTCTCTTGAGAAACCTGTATGTAGGTCAGGAAGCAACAGTTAGAACTGGACGTGGAACAACAGACTGGTTTCAAATAGGAAAAGTAGTACCTCAAGGCTATATATTGTCATCGTGCTTATTTAACTTATATGCAGAGTACATCATAAGAAACACTGGGCTGGAAGAAGCACAAGCTGGAATCAAGACTGCCAGAAGAAATATCAATAACCTCAGATATGCAGATGACACCACCCTGATGGCAGAAAGTGAAGAGGAACTAAAAAGCCTCTTGATGAAAGTGAAAGAGGAGAGTGAAAAAGTTGGCTTAAAGCTCAACGTTCAGAAAACTAAGATCATGGCATCTGGTCCCATCACTTCATGGCAAATAGATGGGAAAACAGTGGAAACAGTGTCAGACTTTATTTTTGGGGGCTCCAAAATCACTGCTGATGGTGATTACAGCCATGAAGTTAAAAGATGCTTATTCCTTAGAAGGAAAGCTATGACCAACTAGATAGCATATTAAAAAGCAGAGACGTTACTTTGCCAGCAAAGGTCCATCTAGTCAAGGCTATGGTTTTTCCAGTGTTCATGCATGGATGTGAGAGTTGGACGGTGAAGAAAGCTGAGCGCCAAAGAATTGATGCTTTTGAACTGTGGTGTTGGAGAAGACTCTTGAGAGTCTCTTGGACTGCAAGGAGATCCAACGAGTCCATCCTAAAGGAGATCAGTCCTGGGTGTTCGTTGGAAGGACTGATGTTGAAGCTGAAACTCCAATACTTTGGCCACCTCATGCGAAGAGTTGACTCATTGGAAAAGATCCTAATGCTGGGAAGGATTGGGGGCAGGAGGAGAAGGGGACGACAGAGGATGAGATGGCTGGATGGCATCACCGACTCCATGGCTATGAGTTTGAGTAAACTCCAGGTGTTGGTGATGGACAGGGAGGCCTGGCGTGCTGCGATTCATGGGGTCACAAAGAGTCGGACACGACTGAGTGACTGAACTGAACTGAACTGAACATAGTACTCAGTGTGTAGGAAAAGAATAACTATTTTGCATTCAGAATACATTTCTAAAAAATTATGGCATAAAAGATAACAGATATGGAAGTCTCGGTATGGTGATACAACATGCAGATGTGTTCCTAAAAAGATGTCAGATAAAAACATTAGAGTCAAAGATATTATAGCTATTCCACAGACTAGTGTCAAAACTTCCAACAACAATTTTGTATTTGTCCACTTCTAATATTTTTAGTGATTTTTCTTTATGGTTTTGTTGTTACAGTAACTGTATAAATAGCCTAACAACAATGCAATATTTCTTCATCTCTATCTTTCTTCACTATAAAATAAACTTCATTTTGTTGACTTCATGTAATCATGACTTCACTTTTCAAACATGTTTCATTTCATCCAAATTGAGAAATAATACACTAAATGCCATGCAAAATGTGGTTTGAATATACGGTTATTTTCTTCTCTTAAGTTCTTTCTTAATTTAATTGTTGTAAACAGACTCATATATATGAAACACATAAAAATAATAAATACAGTATAAAATTTCAGGCGTGTTAAGACAGAAAAAAGTCTCAAGAGTTTGTTGATAGCTACAGTGGTTAGAAAATGTAACATAAGAAAGACAAGACTCAAGTGCAGATTCGAAATAAAGACAAGTGGAGAAGAATTCCAAGAGGGAAGCACAATAATAACAAAAGTCTGGATTTGTAAAAAACTACCCATTATCCAATATCTATTGAGAACCTATTATGTGACAAGCACTGTATTTACAAGATGGAAAAATAAGAATCATTAAGACAAAGTTCTTGCTCTAGAAAACCTATCAACTACTGGTGGTGAAATCTGATGTGTCATCTTCTGCCTTTTCTGAGTATAGAACCTCAGTTTGAGGGCAGAGGGAAACGAATTTTCTGCTGCTTTCAGATCATGTGATTCAAACTGGCTTGAAATCCCTTATCTTCAATTCCTAGGATAACCATGAGCAGGTAAAGAATTTTCATTATAAATCACAGACTTGTTCAAACTATTGAAAAGAAAGAACTCTCCTTCTACAGGAATTGCTAAACTGGGAGGCTATAAATTCCTGGTGGCTGATTTTCCTACGAGAAGAGGGACTGCCCTATAAGCAAAGCCTACAAAGGAAAAAGCAGAGCCAAAACATGACAGAAGATTTTTTTATATCACTCGAAACCTAGATCCATCTATGCCTGAAAATCTACCTTTGATTTTTTTTATCATATGATCTATTGCAGTTCTTTATTTTCCCTATGTAAAATTTAAATTTGGAATTCTGGTTTTGTACTACTGAATGGTTCTGGTCAACTTACTATCATGCTAGTCTAAGGAACAGAAGGCAACGGGTCTGGTTGGAGAAATTTGTGTTAGAGAAAAAAGAGAAATAACCTTGGAAGGCAGACAGCAAATAGAGGTGTCAAAAAATTATCCTGAAAGAGTTTTAGCCCACTGAAAATTTAAGGTAATTAAAGGATCATTTTAATAACCCAGTGTAGTAACCATGTGTAAAAATGATTGAAGAGGAAGAAATCAACAAGGATGCTTAAGTTCTATCCAAGAATGAATCAACACTTGCTTTGCGACTGATTGTAACTGGAGATGGTAGAGAAGGAGGAGTCATAGATGATTACAAAGCTTAATAATAGAGAGGGCAGTACAGCATTCACAGAAACAGGGAGGTCAAAAAGGAAGACGCCTTAGGGAAAATGTAAAGTGCAATAGGACAATAAAATCTCTGATCGGAAACATCTACATGGAAGATACAAGTATAGCACTGCGGCTTTGCTAAAAGTCATTTATGAAGTGTATATTTGAAGAGATGTTTGAAGTAAAGATTTTGACTATATTCCTGGCAGGAAATGTGGAGCAAGATGAGCAGTATAATAGGGTGACAGCATAATTTATTTTCAAACTAGAGTACTATTGAGGGTAAAGTGAGGCTCTCAAAATCGATGCCTGGAAAATAAAAATAAATTAGAGTGTTCCTGTAAAACTCAAACATACAGGAATTCTAATTGTAGTAAAATTAAAGTGGATGGGTACTTTTGTTTCTAGCTAAGACTACTTCTGACAGGTCTTCTCTCTTAAAACTAAAAGCCCATAGACACAACAGAATAAAGACTCTTAGAGGTGGAAAGAAGGTGAATGGCCTAGTGACCTCAGGACTTAAAGAATCAACATGGCAGTGAGCTTCTTAGTTTCCTTACTACTTCCCATATATCCTTAACAGAGTACCAGGAACAAACAAACAAAAACTTTCAAGAAAAGTCTGTTTCCCTATCTAAGGGGCCTGGGAAAGGATGACCTTACAACAGAAAACTTCCTTGGAAATTCCTGCCTAAATCCAGCCAACACAGTTGGAAAATATCATGCTGTTTTCAACACTGTGATCAGGGAACCTCGCTTCCACTCCATCCTCCTTCCCACAGAAGCAAGCGACCTGCATCAAATTTCCAGTCCAGTGTCTGAGCAGGGAGTTAATTTCCCATCCCCTGCCCAGAAGAATCAGTCTGTGCTCCAATTCTCCACCTGGATGGTGTCCAAAACCTGAGTACAGAGCTGAGGACGGAGCTCACCCCATTCCCTGCTTGGTGAACACAAGCAACTCTGCTTCTCTGCCAAGGAAGTATTGGTGGCCTGAGCTCAGAACTGACTTCCCACCCCCCATCCATCAAAAGTAGGGAGTGTTTGGACTCTCCTGCCAGGTTGATGGCACCAGGATCCAGCAGCATGGTCATTGGACATTTCTTTCAATGGAAGACAAGAAATGAAAATACAATGTCAGAAAACTTGTTTTCTTCAAGATGAAGAAATATGTAAGAATAAACACAGAATGAAAAATTTAGGCAATATGAAGATAATGATTGGGATTGACATGTACACACTCTTGATACTATGTATAAAATAGCTAACTAATGAGAAGCAACTATACTTCAATTAAGATTTTCTTTTAAATATGAAAATAGTGAAGGCAGCATAGATTAACAAGATCACCAAGAGCTATATAGCTGGGGAATAGTGATACCCAATATGCAGATCAGTGGGGGTTCCTCTGAGAAGAGAAAGGTGACCTTTCAATCTGTGAGAAGATGAAGAGAATAAAAGACAAAGGGGGCGGGGCAGATAACTATGTTTTGGGTGGTTTCACTCACCTGATGAAGTAAAATATCCTGACAATAAATTGTACTCCTCATTTTGTGACTACAGAGTCAGAATTTTTTTCTCTGTTCCAATCTGAGTACCATTTCTTTGTAGACTATATGTTTTTCATGGTTTGCTGATGGCTGACTTCCTGATTACTCTCTCTCCAGAGGGAGAAAAATTGAGTAAAATGAGGCTCTTGGGAAAATCCTAATAGTGGATCAGAACTGCACTTTAATGTTCTGACACTTAGGAGTAATTATTTCTGCATAGTTTTGGCCTGAGACCTTTGCCTTTCTGGCTGTAAGAAGCAGCAGCCCAAGTCCTAAGAAGTAGTATAAGTGATAGAAACAATTCTAAGTAAGGAATGTGTGTTTTCTCTGTAGAAGGCAGAGTCTTTCTGATGGAGGTATCACATAGGCTCTCCTCACCAGAGAAGCTATTGAGGTATTGGTCAGGCTTAAAGTTTCTGGCTGCTGTTTCAACCTCAGCTATTTAAGACAAAGATAAAGTATTTGTATTCATTTCTTCCTTCTCCGTAATAACATTTCATTTACAAAGGGGCCTCCCAGGTGGTGCCAGTGGTAAAGAACCCACCTGCCAATGCAGGAGACAAGAGACGTAGGTTCCATCTCCAGGTTAGAAAGACACCCAGGAGAAGAGCATGGCATCCCACTCCAGTATTCTTGCCTGGAGAATCCCATGGTCAGAGGAGTCTGGCGGGCTATAGTCTTTAGGGTCACAAAGAGTCCAACACTGAAGCGATGTAGCACGCACGCTCATGGTACAAAGTCTTTGAAGGCAGATTTATCCATTGGATCAAAACCATCAAGCTGATTTCCTATTGCTATTCAAGAAACGGTTTTCAATGTTCACTATTTTATACTAGAACTAGTCAGCAGTCTTTTCTTTCCAAACTGGTTTTTCCAGTGACAATCTGGTTTCACTTATTTTTTTAATAAAGCACTTTGCCTTCCCTCCTGGTGGGCTGCTGTCTATGGGGTCGCACAGAGTTGGACACGACTGAAGCGACTTAGCAGCAGCAGCAGCAGCAGCAGCCAGGTGATGTTAAAGATCTTCTTAATTTTGGTACTAAGGATGCTGGAAATAAAAGGAAATCCATATATATCCATTGTTATTTAAGAATATTTTTTCACTGATTCCTCTTAAGTCACTAGTTAATGTCCTGATTATGCTCCCTTTCAATCTATAAGAAATTTTAAATAGTGAAAGGGGATGAAATGGAAAGACTCTGAAACATTTTAAAGAGATTTTTTTTTATTAATAACATAATTTTGGGTCAAGATGTAGCTCTTTGGGTTGAATCCAACTGAAGTATCTCATTGCAATTTTTAATGAAGCTCTTTGACCTCAAGAGAGGAATAACACCTCCCAAGCTACTACCACCCATATTACTTTTTTCTCCCTAATTCTGCACCAATTTTAGACACATATGCCAGAAGCCACATAGTAATTTGAAGAAGGAAAGATCAATATGAAGAATTATTAACATTTTACAAGGAATTAATTAAGAGGGAAGAAAGGAAAACTCCCTAAAATACTCTAGGGCTTAAGAAATATACAGTACCCAAGAAAGTAACAAACTTGAAGGTGGAGGGAGTGGGATTTCTCCCTAAGGTGGGGATTCAGACCTCACTGAAGAAGGTAAGGTTGCAGTTCACTGAAAGATAGAAAATATTTCTGCATTACCTTGGGGTGAGTCTAGTTAGTCAGTAGGCCAAGGGTAGAAACAGAACTATCTGTCAGGGTACCCCAAAAATTTTTCAGGAAGCTGGATGCTAAAGTTTCAGCACAGAATACTTTGGAACCATGGAGCCCCAAGTGGTGTTTTATTGAGGATTTCTTATAGTCCGTTGGTCAGTCTGTTGGGAAGCCAGTTAAAACATCAGCTGGCCTAACCAGAAAGCTACTAGGAAACTACCCACAGGGAATTCACCAAAAAGCCATCACTGGGGAGACTCCAGGAACCCAGCCAGGATGTCCCTGCAACCTGCCATGTAGAAGCTAGCTGCGGTACCCACAGAGCTCATGTAGAAGCTGAGAGACCAGTGACCTTCTTCTAGGAAGCCAGGTATAGTGTCTATGAAACTGACAAAGCCACCTTCTTAACTCATCAAGGAGATCAGGTGATCTTTACTAGATGTCTTCCATGTCAGCCCTGACCTTCACAAACATGAAGAAGAAAGCACACCAGACCCAAGAAGAAAATCCCTTCTTCAGTGCCTTTATGCACAAAGATTAGCATTGTGGAAGCTTGTGAGGAAGAAATATTCCAGTATCACAAATAGGGCAATGATGGGTGGATTTGAAACTGCTGCTGCTGCTGCTGCTAAGTCGCTTCAGTCATGTCCGATTCTGTGCGACCCCATAGACAGCAGCCCACCAGGCTTTGTCATCCCTGGGATTCTCCAGGCAAGAGTACTGGAGTGGGTTGCCATTGCATTCTCCGGATTTGAAACTATGAGGCAACAAATACATAATGGGTACAATTTAATAAACCAACACCCAAATGAAGAAACTAGTAATAAATACATTCACCTTTAATTAAGTCATCAAGAGTCCACCATGTTCTGTCTAAAGAATATGAACATGTGATTTTACTGATATTTCTCCTGGCAACCTTAATTCCAGCTTGTGCTTCATCCAGCCTGGCATTTTACATGAGGTACCCTGCATATAAGTTAAATAAGCAGGGTGACAATACGCAGCCTTAACATATTCCTTTCCCGATTTGGAACCAGTCTGTTGTTCCATGTCCAGTTCTAACTGTTGCTTCTTGACCTGCATACAGATTTCTCAGGAGGAAAGTCAGGTGGTCTGGTATTCCCATCTCTTGAGAATTTTCCACAGTTTGTTATGATTCACATAGTCAAAGGATTTGGTGTAGTCAATAAAGCAGAAGTAGATATTTTTCTGGAACTCTCTTGCTTTTTCGTTGATTCAGTCGATGTTGGCAATTTGATATCTGGTTCCTCTGCCTTTTCTAAATCCAGCTTGAATATCTGGAAGTTCATGGTTCAGCTACTGTTCAAGCCTGGCTTGGAGAATTTTGAGCATTACTTTGCTAGCATGTGACATGAGGGCAATTTAAGTCTGAATTTGACAATAAGGAGTTCATGATCTGAGCCACAGTCAGCTCCTGGTCTTGTTTTTGCTGACTGTATAGAGTTTCTCCACCTTTGGTTGCAACTAATATAATCCATCTGATTTCGGTATTGGCCATCTGGTGATGTCCTTGTGTAGAGTCTTCTCTTGTGTTGTTGGAAAAGGGCGTTTGCTATGACCAGTGTGTTCTCTTGGCAGAACTCTGTTAGCCTTTGACCTGCTTCATTTTGTACTCCAAGGCCAAATGTGCCTGTTACTCCAGGTATCTCATGAGTTCCTACTTTCACATTCCAGTCCCCTATAATGAAAAAGACATCTTTTCTGTGTATTAGTTCTAGAAGGTCTTGTAGGTCTTCACAGAACTGTTCAACTTCAGCCTCTTCAGCATTACTCGTTGGGGCATAGACTCGGATTACTGTGATATTGAATGGTTTGCCTTGGAAACAAACAGAGATCAATCTCTTGTTGTTGTTTTTTGTTTGTTTGTTTTTTAATTAATTTATTTTTTATTGAAGGATAATTTCTTTACAGAATTTTGCTCTTTTCTGTCAAACCTCAATGTGAATCAGCCATAGGTATACATATACCTTCTCCCTTTTGAAACTCCCTCCCATCTCCCTCCCCATCCCACCCCTCTAGTTGATACAGAGCCCCTGTTTGAGTTTCCTGAGCCATACAGCAAATTCCTGTTGGCTATCTATTTTGCATATGGTAATGTAAATTTCCATGTTACTCTTGAGATTGCACCCAAGTACTGCATTTCAGACTTTTGTTGACTATGATGGCTACTCCATTTCTTCTAAGGGATTCTTGCCCACAGAAGTAGATATAATGTTCTTCTGAGTTAAATTCACCCATTCCAGTCCATTTTAGTTCACTGATTTCTAAAATGTCAATGGTCACTCTTGCCATCTCCTGTTTGACCCCTTCCAATTTGCCTTGATTCATGGACCTGACATTCCAGATTCCTATGCAATATTGCTCTTTACAGCTTTGGATTTTACTTCCATCACCAGTCACATACAAAATTGGCTGTTGTTTTTGCTTTGGCTCCATCTCTTCATTCTTTCTGGAGTTATTTCTCCACTGATCTCCAGGAGCATGTTGGGCACCTACTGACCTGGGGAGTTCATCTTTCAGTGTCCTATCTTTTTGCCTTTTCATACTGTTCATGGGGTTCTCAAGGCAGGAATACTGAAGTGGTTTGCCATCCCCTTTTCCAGTGAACCACATTTTGTCAGACCTCTCCACCATTACCCATCCATCTTGGGTGGCCCTACACGGCATGGCTCATAGTTTCATTGAGATAGACACGGCTATGGCATTTCATAGCATTAAAATTATGCTATTTTGCAGAAGAACTGTGGCATTTAGCTCATCTTTGATGTTAAAGACAAAAATGATATCCCTTCCACTCCACAACTCTTAGAACAGTTGCTCTTTTATACAATTAGCATATTGGAAATCCTGATGTGTCACTATATATAATAATATTCAAATTGTATGCATGTGTGCTAAGTCACTTCAGTCATGTCTGACTTTGCAACCCCATGGACTGTAGCCCACCAGGCTCCTCTGTCCATGGGATTCTCCAGGTAAGAATACTGGAGTGGGTTGCCATGCCTTCCTCCAGGGGATCTTCCCAACCCAGGGATCAAACCTGCATCTTTTATATTTCCTGGACTGGTTGGCAGGTTCTTTATCACTAGTGCCATCTCAGAAGCCCCAGTATTCAAATTATGTAGCAAGAAATCAACATTTTACTGTGATTTCTGGAAATGTTCCTTGGGCAAGTAAGTCTTACAGCTATTTGCAAATGTTAACTCTAGCAAGTCTGGAATTGACCTGAGAACCTACAAGGCACATTCCTTGGCCAAAGCATGAAAAATATTGATTAATAGTGTTGTTTTGCAATCATGAATTTGAGGAATTTCAAAGCCATTCACACCATTTTGTCATCTTTGTTTATTTATAATAGTGAAATTGGTTATTTACAACTGATCTTGGTTAGATCCCTGAAGCTGAGGAATGGGTGTGGACTACCTGAGCAACAGACTATAAGAAACCTCTCCGACATAAATCACAGCAGGATCCTCCATGACCCACCTCCCAGAATATTGGAAATAAAAGCAAAAATAAACAAATGGGACCTAATTAAAATTAAAAGCTTTTGCACAACAAAGGAAACTATAAGCAAGGTGAAAAGACAGCCTTCAGAATGGGAGAAAATAATAGCAAACGAAGCAACAGACAAACAATTAATCTCAAAAATATACAAGCAACTTCTGCAGCTGAATTCCAGAAAAATAAACGACCCAATCAAAAAATGGGCCAAAGAACTAAACAGACATTTCTCCAAAGAAGACATACAGATGGCTAACAAACACATGAAAAGATGCTCAACATCACTCATTATTAGAGAAATGCAAATCAAAACCACAATGAGGTATCATTTCACACCAGTCAGAATGGCTGCTATCCAAAAGTCTACAAGCAATAAATGCTGGAGAGGGTGTGGAGAAAAGGGAACCCTCTTACACTGTTGGTGGGAATGCAAACTAGTACAGCCACTATGGAGAAGAGTGTGGAGATTCCTTAAAAAACTGGGAATAGAACTGCCATATGATCCAGCAATCCCACTGCTGGGCATACACACCGAAGAAACCAGAATTGAAAGAGATGCGTGTACCCCAATGTTCATTGCAGCACTGTTTACAATAGCCAGGACATGGAAGCAACCTAGATGTCCATCAGCAGACGAATGGATAAGGAAGCTGTGGTACATATACACAATGGAATATTACTCAGCCATTAAAAAAAATACATTTGAATCGGTTCTACTGAGATGGATGAAACTGGAGCCCATTATACAGAGTGAAGTAAGCCAGAAAGAAAAACAACAATACAGTATACTAATGCATATATATGGAATTTGAAAGATGGTAACGATAACCCTATATGCGAAACAGAATAAGAGACACAGATGCATAGAACAATTTTATGGACTCTGAGGGAGAAGGTGAGGGTGGGACGTTCTGGGAGAATAGCATTGAAACATGTATATTATCATATGTGAAACAGAACACCATTCCATGTTCGATGCATGAGACAAAGGCTCAGGGCCGGGGCAATGGGATGACCCAGAGGGATGGGATGGGGAGGGAGGTGGGTGGGGGGTCCAGGAAGGGGAACACATGTAAACCCATGGCTGATTCATGTCAATGTATGGCAAAAACTATTACAATATTGTAAAGTAATTAGCCCCCAACTAAAATAAATAAATTTATTTAAAAAAAAAAAAAAAGAAACCCTGGATGAAACTCCATTTGGCGCTCCATAGTTTCAAAGTATTCTGTGCACATGTCCGTGCTTCCTGATCCAAGAGAAAAATGTTCCCCATTGTTCTTTACAAAAGAAGGCAATTAGAAGTCACATCTGGTCTTCCTGAATCCATTGCCACCGGGCAACTTTGGCTGCCATGCATGTCCTTACTTTAATGATGTTGCAGTATCGTGTCTTTTTTTGAAACAATGATTTACAATCATTGTCATCTGAGTCCTAATTCTTCTTCAGCAGTTCTTCCCTGTCTAACTGCCATTGTTAATGCAGCAAGACAGGTAGAAGGTATAATAATTTCTAGAACTCACAAGGTGCGTGGGAAAATCTTCCAAATGTAGACTAGGTTTTATCCCAGAAAGAACCACCAGGAAACAGTGCTATGAAGACTTCATTTCTGAAGAGTCTCAGAAACTTTCCATTTGGCACTTTTCCTTTGCTTGAAATTTCTCTAGATTTGACAACTATTAACAGGATCCTACATCCCATCATGTTGCCTTTAATATTTCCAAGCCAGCAAGTTTTTGTCATTTTTGTAATGAAACTCAAATGATGAAATTTGTTGGCTCTGGGCTGCATTTTTCCTTTTTCTGAAAAGCCAAATATTGAGAATAGTTTGCAACAAACGGTATGTATATTTTTCATCTCAATTTTTCATCTATTATAGGATAGTACCATCATCTCACCTCTTGTTGAATATCTGAGGAGTCCATTAAATTTGCTTGGTTTTTGTGAAGTACCATCCTATCCCAATAAAAGCCATTAATTCATCCTGCATAAAAAATATGCCTTTTGTTTTGAAGAGGTTATTTCATAAAGCTCTGATGTGAATATTTAATGTAATTAGGAAAAAAAGTGGAGCACTACTAGACATTGTTCAACATATTATTTTAATAACATTCAAATAATGTTATTTATCTTTAAAAAGCAGAAATACAAAGTAAGATTTTTTTGTACAGGGCTTAAATAGTTATGTTTAGATTTTATGTGATTAATGTATTGGATATAATTTTTTACTTGTTATTATAATCTAGCCAAAGGCATGTTTTAATTTCTAAAATTGCCAAATATTAAATTCACCAGTGAGACAAAGTATCAAGCCACTCCACTCCACCCATCATTTCTGATATGATATCCCTGGGGAAGAATGTAACTGTCCACAAGGAGAAACAGCATAATTAAGAAAGGAGATGTGGCCCCAGTGCACAGCTTTCTTGTCCAGATGATGTGAGTCTCAATGCAGTGTCTCTCAGTTTCCTCAATAAAATCAAAACAAGCCCCCAGTCAGCACATGTCCAAGAGAGACAGTAATATCACCTTCATCTCCAGCCATGTCATTTACTTTTGGGACTTGAGGTGGGACATTAGGGTGGAGACAATAGGTTGTCTACTTTTCCCATTTTTCCTAGTAAATAGCCCTCTTTCCTCTTTTCAGTTTTTAAAGCTTATTTAATTTAGTTGAACCATGAGGGTGGAAGCTAGAGAAGATTGAAACAGGCTGTCTGTAAATTGAGTCCAGAAGGCATACCCAGAACATTTCAAACCAGTCCTTTAAATTAAGTTGTTACTATAAAATAATTCTATTTTATTAAATTTTAAAATATGGTGTAGACTTTACAGAATGCAAACGTGTCTTGACAGACAGTTTAGAAACTGTAAACATGTGTCAAAATCATTATGATTGTCTTAATTATAGGTAAATATAAATATTTGTATAAAAAATATTTTAAAAATAGCTGCAAAAAATCTTTCATCCATATTTGTTAAACATAAATAGTGGCTCAACAATTAGCTCTTCTCTTTGAGTTTCCTGCAGTGTAGCAAGAAGACAAAGCTTAATAGATTGACTTGGCAGCATTTAACATAGACAGTCTCAGTGGAAGACATTTCATATTAAACTTGCTACTATCCTTGGTCACTGGGAATGGATGTAAAAGGAAAGAAGGGATGAATTAGCAAACTGAAAAATTAGCCCAGAGTTTAGAAAGCACCAATCTGGATATAAATCCCAGCTCCTAGCTGTACTACTGACTGGTTATATGAAATGAGTAAGTTACTCTGAACCTGTCTTCTCACTTAAAAAATTAAAATCATATTGTGGATATTTTAAGAATGTAAGTGATGCCTCACATAAAGCCTACAACATTAAACATTTTCAAACCATTACTGATATCATTATCATATTAATCATGAATTTCAGACATAGTTTTGCATTTTTTTCCTCATTCAGCCACAGTTTGCTCATCTATCAGAGAGTGAGTTAATTTAGACCCATAATCATGGTCCTAAGCAGAATTGGCATTATTTGAATCAGTGACATTTTTCTCATTAAAATTCAACAGAACAGAGGTCACTGTTTTTTGCAAAAAAACTGACTTGGAGAGGAAAAAAAAACCAAAAAACTATGACTTGGGATTATCTGTTTTATGTGAAGTTAGGACATGACTGAGTGACTTCACTTTCACTTTTCACTTTCACTTTTCCCTTTCATGCACTGGAGAAGGAAATGGCAATCCACTCCAGTGTTCTTCCCTGGAGAATCTCAGGGACGGCGGAGCCTGGTGGGCTGCCGTCTATGGGGTCGCACAGAGTTGGACACGACTGAAGCGACTTAGCAGCAGCAGCAGCATTGAGATGTCACTTCCCTGAGTCACAAGCAAGATCTTTTAATCCATATCTTAGAATATCTCTAATTAAGAAAGCCTAAAGTGGTCAGCATGACTGCAAGAAGCAATCACATTTGAGAAGTGCAGGGAAGAGATAAATACGTTCAATTATACATCAAACATTAGTATTTATCATTGTTCCAAAAGAGCATATGCACATTTTGCACATTTTTGTGTAAAGAAATATGACTGTTTAAAGCAAACAAACTATGTTGGGGTGTATTAACTTGCAGACAAGAATTGAAAAGACAAGTAGTAGATATATTATAGTTGGAATTTCAAAACTAATAAAATCAATCATATAGGAAAATAACAAAATGTCTAAACATTGGGTAGACCTAGGAATTAAGTTACCATATAAAAATAAATTACGGACAGATCAATGATTTAAATTTTTAAGAAACATTTAAAAAAACTAAATAGAAATAATAACATAGAAGTATATTTTTAGGATTCACAATGGGAAAGGCCTTTCTTAGCCTCCTTATTTTTCCCAGTCAGAAATAATATAAGAAAATACTAACAAATTTGACTACTATCCCAAACAAAGTTTCTCAATGACAGAAGATGCTCTAAAGCAAGTTTAAAAGGACAAATTCTGAAAATACATTTCAACATAAATCAAAGGGTCAGTATCATTTAGGATGAGGTTTTGACAGCATCTTGAAAGCATTATTACCGTGAATTCAGTAATATCCCAATCGAGTGACAGCTCAAGCCAAACCTACCTCCATATAGGGTTCGGAAAGGAGTCTCACATACGAAATCAAGGCAACTTGAATCAAACTACCATTTCCTAACAGCTAACATCTATGCAAGCAACTAATACTGTTGTCATTGTTTAGTCTCTAAGTTGTGTCCTACTCTTTTGCAACCCCATGGACTGTAGCCCACCAGGCTCCTTGTCCATGAGATTTCCAAGGAAAGAATACTGGAGTGGGTTGCCATTTCCTTCTCCAGGGGATCTTCCTGACCCAGGGGTCAAACCTGCATCTCCTGCATTAGTAGGCAGATTCTTTACCACTGAGTTACCAGGGAAGCCTAACAAACTACTACAAATGCATTAGAAGTTGATTCAGAGCACAAGCCTTGGTCTCATTCAATTCTCCAATTCTCACCTCTCAATACTCCCCATTTCTCTATACATAATGGAGAACATTCTCAAGAATACCTACATAAAGCAAGCAAGGTAACCGTGCCTTAATAGTGTCCTTAACTTGGTTTATCTACTTTGTCACATGTAATACAAGCAGAGATGGCAAGAAACTGGCTGCCTGGCCTTGATGCCTAAAACTAGAAGTCTAAAGAGAAAAGGAAACATAGATCTCTATGATTTTAAGAAACAATAATCTTATCTATTATAAATTATAGTCCAATCAATGACTCAAGCTCTAACTAGATATATTAACAAATGTTTCTCCCTTAGAGAAGAGTGGGTGACTAGAAAAGACAACACGGTGTGGGGAAGACATGGAAAAATTTTGGATTGTCAGAGAAATTAAATGGAAATTCAAAAATCTATTTTGAGAACATTATAAACATCTCTGCTCTCAGTTAATTCCGAGGCTACTCCTCATCACAAAGGGTAGGAGAGTTGTTAAGAAAATGGCCCTAGAATTAGAAGCCTGTCTCCACCATGATTGTTTGTGTGGCCATGAGTATCTATCTTAAACTCTTAAGCTCATTCCTTCCCTTGTTAATTTGAAATAATACTTTCCTCCTTGGGTTTGTAGCACTAATATCTAAATGAGATGCGTTAAGAAAACTCTGTTTTGCTAATTCATACTATTGTTTTTCTCACTGAGAAATAATCCAAATTGTAGGTTTAATGTGCTTAGCACATAGTAAAAACAAATCAGTGAACAAATGCTGTATATTTTAGTCCTTAACCATTCTTAAGAAAATGTCAAATTTCTCAGTAATGTCTTTTCACTTCCACAATGTTAGCCAAACCCGCATATCCTGCTTTTGTATGCACAAAGAACCTGGCCCTACACAGTAGATGCTCAATACATTCTTATTGCATTAATGAACCTGATGTTCAAATCTTGTGCAAGTAACCATCAGAGGGAAAATCATTCAGCAAATGTTCTGAAAAAAAGTCTTTGACCCTAGTGACTTATCGCTTTTGATTTCATGACTTATCTCCAGGGAATAAAGCATTTTATTTGGAACTTACTAAAACAGCTTTTAGTCCAAGTCCTAAGGAAGCTTTTATAACAATTGCAATGATTGTTAGATGGACTGGATTCTCTGATTTGGTTCTACACAGGTCCAACACAAGAATGCTGCAAACTACCAAAAATTGAAAGCTAGTACTAAAGTATCACTGCAGGCCACTGAACATAAGTTGAAGTCTTGGAGAAAACTGGATCAGCAGACTTTTTAAACAGATAGTTTTCAAATAATTTCCAACTGTTCACTGTAAGGGCACCATAAGAGTTTTCCCCTGTTTTCTATTTCCTATACTGATACTAAACAACAAAGGTATCATTGCTTCTAATTTATCCTGTAGGTGTGTTTTCATAGTACAAAATTTGAGTTCCTATAGCTTCAGTCTTTCTCATGATATAATGCTGCTGTTATTGGCTAAGGGTTTTACAGAAAGGGAAATGTAAAGGCTGTAAGACTGGCTTAATCAATTCGTCTGTCCACAATTCACTATCAGACATGACCAGAGCTATGTAATATGGTTGTCCAAAGTCACCTTATAATTCTCCCTGTGTTCCTGAAATTTCTAACCCATTACGTGAGAGCAAAACTGACTTGCTAGCATTTTTAAATATATATATTTATGTCTAAACCTTGATCTTAGTTACAGCTAAGTCACGGAGTTGATGAACCCCAGTAGAACAAAGAGAAGCCATTCTCTATTCTAACTTGCGTTATACTGCATTCTCACAAGTAACAACAAAAAAAAAATATAGTGGCTCCCTTATTTAATGTGTGACTCCACCTCTGAGTCCGATAAGAAATACAGCAGTTCCTCATACAGCAATAGTGGCCACCGTATGTGTCATTACATATACATAGCTCTATTTTAATTTAGAAGGATGGTTCTAACCATAAAGATGGTTGACTCACATAGGTTTCCAAACTTTAAACATTTCATTCCTTTTTAGCTACTACAGAAACTTAAAATCTAAAAAGTTGAACTGTCAGTGAAGCAACACATTCTTTTTTTTACTCTTTCATAACCATTTCATATTAAATGCATCTCACATAGCAAAGCTCTTTTTCTCCCCCAGAGAATCTGGCAGCCATGAGACTTAGCTTTACCAGCATCTGTGGGTGTCTCTCAGCAGCAGTCAAGTACTCTGAGAAAATAATGGAGAAGTCACTGATATTTTCTAGAAAATCACTCCAGCAGCTCATCAAAAACTTGGCATTAAAGAAAAATAATTTCTAAAATCTTTAAAGACTTTACTTAAATTCATTTTTTGGAGACCAAAGGGAAATCATATTTTTAAAATCTCATATAAATGAATTCCATGGTCCATTAAAATCTTTTTGCTGTTGTATGAGTTTTTGGTAATAAAATGCATTGCTCATGAATACATTTCCAGTCTATAGGGGCCTTAAATAAAACAGCAGAAAAAAAAAAAAAATGGAGGATGGAAAAAGCAACTGACATTTGCCAGGCATGTATATTTTACCAGGAAGATTATAATTCTGTTTTTAATCAGAGTAAAAGTACATATTTATTCATATGTCGAAAAACAAATCCATTAAAGAAAACGTGCATTTTTATAACATGTAATTCCCGTGGCATTTCAGAAAACGGGCCGTTCTAATCCACATTGTTTCTGGAAAGTGTCAAATCAGTGATTGTATTATATGAAGCTTTTCTTATTTTTATGTAATAAGATACACCTCAAATATCAATGATTATAACTGCCTGTATCCCAGAACATATCATAATGTTTCATGTTTCTTGCCTTTACACATGAAAGGGCCACTATCTAGAATATCTTCTGTCCTTCCTACTTGGCAAAACTGTTGTTACCACTTTAAACTTCAGTTCAGATATAGCTCCTCCAGAAAAATTTCCTTGGCCGATACATTTGCATTATGAATTGTTCCATTTTCTAGGAAATATCTGTTCCCTTTATATACTTACATTGTAATTATCACACAGTTGAATCACTTATTAAGGTATCTATCTTCCCTAGTAGACTAGAAACTTGTTGCTCATAAGCACTATCCTAGACATTTTGAATGCAACACACAGAATCTAGACCATGAAAGGCATCTAATAATTTTAGTCAATTGAGTTATAGAAAAATTGGAAACTTAGCATCCTGTTTAAGATTATTTAAAAGGACCTAATTTCTTGATGAGAAGTCATGAGGCAAATCTCTGCATACATTCTATTATCTTATGATTTTAAGAAGATTTATAGATGTAGTTTATCCAGTTACAACTTTCACTTTATAATTAGATTCTTATACCTGAAATTAGCCATTTGTAAATGAAAATACTCAGTTAATACTTAGACACTTTGGACCTATTCATATTGATTACTCTAAAAAAGTCATAATATTAAACCTATCCATGTTTTCTAAATTTTCAATAATTCTCAAGTGACTAGTATAAAATTAGAGTTATTCAAATCCACATTATTTTTCAAATTACATTTAACAGTTTCCAACTAATAACCAGGGCAGGAAAAGTTATGCAATATAATTCTCTTTTTCTGCTTCTTCATACTTCTGGTCTGTAAATTGAAACTGAAAAGCACTTTTGACAAAGATCACCAATTTAACATGCAAATTAGTGTTGCCTTTAAGCTTAACTGCACCGCTCAGCCTCTGCTCCCCAGGCAAATAAAAAAAGGCAGCTGAATCATCCACAAAGCTAACATGAAAAGTCCCTCAGCCCATCTGACATTTCAGTACAACCACTGCTTAGAAAACCAAAAATACATCTGTGCAAAATTGCTGAAAATTTGGAACTGGCAGGCCTTTCTTTCAACACTACCATTTTATAGTGAGTCCTGATTCCCTTAAAAACATATATCAGCCTTTATTCTCTTTTGAAAGCATCATTGTTATATTAGATGTCTGCTTAAGAAGATCCTTGGCAATGTTTGGAAGGTTTTTCACTTTATCTGAATTGTGTTTCACTGACCTCCCAGCAGTTCTGCTATTTCACACAGCTGGCTCTGCCTTCCATGTTCCCTGAAAGTGTGGAAATGGAAAAATGTAATGGCCATTCAGATACAGAAGCCTCACTGTGAAAGTTCAGGCTGTTCTCACAGTATTCATCAAGACAAACTGGTTTTCTGCATGCCATTCTCGAAAGTAGACATTAATATAGCTGCTGGTGTTTATGGGTAAGTTTCAGTCTACTCTCATCTGTTTTGACTCTTTGTTTGGCAAGTTCTGTCAGTTTTGTTTATTACTCGTTCATGGTTAAGAAATGGAAAAGTCATTTCTTAGTTTTCTTCAATTTATAAACTCCTTAGTTAAAATTTTACTTCCCTAATGTTGCTGATTATGCAACATTCATTGGTATACTTAACCATTGATTGCATATTTTAAGAAACTCATCGGCTCCTGTCTCTGTCTAATGTTATGAAATCTAGTAGCAACTGAAATGGGTGACTTAAGCATTGACTTTTTTCCATCCATTCATTTACTCGCCAATTTAGCATTTTTTGAGGCAACATTTTCTCCAAAGTGTATATTAGAAACTAGCCATAGATACAATTTTATCTACAAAGATAAAACTATGGTGATTCTAGCTGAGAGTGACTATTTGAGATTTTCATCCTCTAATTGGCTTAACTAGACTAAAACATATTGTTCCATAGGATTTAGTTCAAAATTAAATATTGACACATGCTACAAGTGTGAAACTTGAAAACCTTATGCTAAATGGAAACTAGTTTAATAGGACCATAGATTATATAATTCTATTTATATGAAATGTCCAGAATAGGCAAATCCATTAATACAAATAGCAAATTAGTGGTTGACCAGGGCTGGGTGAAAAGGGAAATATGGAGTGACCACTAATGTGCAGTGATAAAAAATATTCTAGAATTAAACAATTAAGATATTGTACAACTCTTCAAATACTAAAAAAAAATTATTGAATTATATACTTTAAATGGGTGAATTATATGGTATGTTAACTATATCTCTATAAAGCTTTTATGTTAACGTATTGAAGAATATCTATGCTGTTAACTAGTGGCAACTGACAAATTTTGTAATTCACATGATAAAATAATAGAAAATAAGGCTTAATAGTTTGGTTAAGGTTAGCTAGATCACATGCTTTAGGTATCATAATTGGGCTAGTGTTTGATTATATAATTATGAATAGTGTCTTCTCTAACTGAAAATTTAATAAGGTGCTAATCCTCACTGCTTGACAAATTATAAAATGCCTATTTTACTTGTACGTGCTTCAATAGCTTCTCAAAACTAATTAAATTAATTTGAAATCACCAATTATAAAGCCAAGATTTTCTAGGAAAGCAAAATTGTCTAGAAAAGTAAAACAATTTTAAAAACTGCATATCTCAAGCTTTTTAAAGCAAAAAAAAGAAAAAAGGCTATATTTTATGCAGATTTGGTTTTGTGGGAAAAAATGGGCATCTAGTTACACAAATAGCCCATTCATTTATTCTGATATTTACACATACATGCTTTCTGCAAACATTGACTGAGTACTGACTGTGTCTCGTACATTGTCTATCACACTAAGGAATTCACTGTCAAGCCACTGTCCTCAAGGCACTCAGAATCTAGTGACACTACTGCTACCAGGTGAATTCGGTAGAGATAAGAACACAAATGCCAGTGATATTATGAGAAAAAGACGTGAATATGTCTTAATATTGTCTATCACCTCCAAGGGACACTTCAGTCTCCGTATGTAAAAGAGACAAAGCCACATCAGAAAGGAGGACTGGTTAATCAAGATATAAGCAATCTGTTATCACAAAAAGTCCAGCTACTTTGATCTTTGTCCACTGCTTTCAGTAGTTCTCTGAGGTAGAGCATCTACATGACTAAGACAAAGAAAAATGTAAAAACCAGCATTTCAAGAATCCAGCTGAATCACTCTCAGTCTGTCTTCCAGAACCCTACTTCTCATTTATATTTTGTCTAGGATTTTAAACAACCTCCCAAATTTAAAACATTTATAGAAATATGATTATCTGGACATCCATAGACAAGAATCCTGGCCAACTGCTTTAGGCCAGGCCTTCAACATCTTGAGTCTGGATTACCAAAATTGCCGCTGTCTTTCTCACTGTCTTTCCTTTATAACTAAGGTATTATTTTTCTCTGATGGCTATCAATATTGTTTTAATTTCTAGGAGTTTAATTATTATGTGTCTTAAGCATTTCTTTAGATTTATCCTATTTTTAGTCATCTTCTCAGAGCAGCTTCTTTTTATTTATTTTTTAAATTTTATTGGCATGTAGTTAATTTATAATGTTGTTTTAGTTTCAGGTGTACAGAAAAGTGAATCAGTTACACATATACATATATTCACTCCTTTTTACTTTCTTTTCCCATATAGGCCATTACAGAGTACTGGGTAGAATTCCCTGTGCTATAGAAGGTCCTAGTTATCTATTTTATATCAGAGCAGCTTCTTGATCCTGTAGGTTCATGTCTTACCAAATTTGGGGAATTTTCAACCATTAGTTTTGGAGTGCTCTTTCTACTCTTCCTGAGAGACTCTGATATAACAGTGTTAGATCTCTTATTATTATCACACATATCTGAGAATCTGTCAAATTTTTCAGTGTATCTTTAATTTTTCAGATTGGATAATTTTTCCTCTTCTATCTTCCAGGTCATTGATTTCTTTTCCCTATCCCTGCATTTTGCTATTAAGCCTCACTCACTGAAATTTATTTTTTGGTGTTTGTATTTTCAATTCTAAAATTTCCATTATATTTCATTTCTTCATTATATCTTGTATTCTTTGCTGAGACTTTCTATTTCTTTGCTAGCAAGGTGCAGGGGCACCTTATTATAACTTCCCACATGTGGAAGTCTAAGTTCCCCACTCAGCCTTTGTTAACATGACTAGAGATGGGGCCCAGGTTTATGTTTTAGGGTTTTTCAACTGTTGTTTTGCTAGAGTACAGTGGTTATTGTCTGAAAGTTTTCTGTCTTGCTAGACCACCACTTTTCTGGTCTGCTGGCTACAAAAAGCAGGCTTTGTTGGAACTCCTGTTTTTTAACTTGCACCCTTTGGCATCTCTGCGTTGCTAGGATTTTCAGCTCCAAATACAATATATGAAGCAGAAGAAAGTCGGCAAAACTCAGCACTATTTTGTCTCTCAGGCTAGGCAGTTGGCCTTCTTCTCCATCTTCAAGTCTTTTAATGTTTTTCTTATATATAATGTCCAGCATTTCCCACTGTACTTAGTGAGGTGAATAGAGAAAAGTATGTCTACACCATATTTCCAGAAGCACAAGCCTGAATTCTGAAAATTTTATTTAAAAATAAAACCTTAAGAAATTTAAATCAAAATTCATTCTGTGAGGCAACCATCACCCTGATAACAAAATCAGAAAAAGACATCACAAAAAAAGAAAGCAAGCAAGCAAGCAAGCAAGCAAGCAAGCGAGAAAGAGAGAAAGTGAGAAAGCGAGAGAGAGAAAGAGAGAGAGAAAGAGAGAAAAAGAAAGAAAGAAAAGAAAGAAAGGAAGAAAGAAAATTACAGGCCAATATCACTGATGAATTTAGATGTAAAAATTCTAAATAAAATTCTAGCAAACAGATTTCAACAACACATTTAAAAAATCACACATCATGATCAAGTAGAGTTTATCCCAGGGATGCAAGGATTCTTCAATACACACAAATCAATCAATGTGATACACCATATTAATAAACTGAAAGATTAAAAATCACGTGATAATCTCAATAGATGTAGAAAAAGCCTTTGACAAAATTCAGCACCTATTTATGATAAGAAAAAAAGCTCTTCAAAAATAGGCATAGAAGGAAGCTACCTCAACATAATAAAGGCCATATATGACAAACTCACAGCAAATATTATTCCCAATGGTGAAAAACTGAAAACATTCCCTCTAAGATCAGGAACAAGACAAGGGTGCCCATTCTCACCATGATTATTCAACACAGTTTTGGAAGTCCTAGCTATGGCAATCAGAGAAGAAAAAGAAATAAAAGGAATCTAGATTGGAAAAGAAGAAGTAAAACTCACTGTTTGCAAATGACATAATACTATACATAGAAAACTCTAAATGAATTATCAGAAAGTCACTACAGCTAATCAGTGAATTTAGTAAAGTAGCAGGATATAAAATCAATACCAGAAATCAATTGCATTCCTATACACTAAAAACAAAAATCAAAAGACTAATTAAGGAATCAACACCATTTACTTGCAACAAGAAGAATAAAATATATAGGAATAAACTTACCTTAGGAGACAAAAGAGCTGCATACAGAAAGCTCTAAGACACCAATGAAAGAAATCAAAGATGACATAAACAGATGGAGAGACATTCCTGGGTTGTAAGGAATATATTAGTGTATTCCTGGGTTGGAAGAATCAATATTGTGAAAATGACTATAACACGTAATGCAATCTACAGGTACAGTGTGGTCCCTATCAAATTACCAGTGGCATTTTTCACAGAACTAGAACAAAAAATTACACAAGTCATATGGAGACACAAAAGAGCCCAAATAGCCAAAGCAATCTTAAGAAAGAAGAATGGAGCTGGAGGAATCAACCTTCCTGACTTCAGACTATACTACAAAGCTGCAGTCATCAAGATCATATGGTACTGGCACAAAAACAGAAATATGGATTAATGGAACAAGATAGAAAGCCCAGAGATAAACTCATGCACCTATGGACACCTTATCTTTGACAAAGGAGGCAAGAATATATAATGGGGCAAAGATAGTCTCTTCAATAAGTGGTGCTGGGAAAACTGGACAGCTATATGTAAAAGAATGAAATTAAAACACTTCCTAACACCATACATTACTAACAAAGCTACAAACACTATGAACAAAGCTAGTGGAGGTGATGGAATTCCAGTTGAGCTATTTCAAATCCTCAAAGATGATGCTGTGAAAGTGCTGCACTCGATATGCCAGCAAATCTGGAAAACTCAGCAGTGGCCACAGGACTGGAAAAGGTCAGTTTTCATTCCAATCCCAAAGAAAGGCAATGCCAAAGAATGCTCAAACTACCGCACAATTGCACTCATCTCACACGCTAGTAATGATCAAAATTCTCCAAGCCTGGCTTCAGCAATACATGAACTGTGAATTTCCAGATGTTCAAGCTGGTTTTAGAAAAGGAAGAGGAACCAGAAATCAAATTGCCAACATCCACTGGATCACCGAAAAAGCAATAGTTCCAGAAAAACATCTATTTCTGCTTTATTGACTACGCCAAAGCCTTTGACTGCTTGGATCACAATAAACTGTGGAAAATTCTGGAAGAGATGGGAATACCAGACCATCTGACCTGTCTCTTGAGAAACCTGTATGCAGGCCAGGAAGCAACAGTTAGAACTGGACGTGGAACAATAGACTGGCTCCAAATAGGAAAAGGAGTACATCAAGGCTGTATATTGTCACCCTGCTTATTTAACTTATATGGAGAGTACATCATGAGAAACGCTGGGCTGGAAGAAATACAAGCTGGAATCAAGATTGCTGGGAGAAATATCAATAACCTCAGATATGCAGATGACACCACCCTGATGGCAGAAAGTGAAGAAGAACTAAAGAGCCTCTTGATGAAAGTGAAAGAGGAGAGTGAAAAAGTTGGCTTAAAGCTCAACGTTCAGAAAACTAAGATCATGGCATCTGGTCCCATCACTTCATGGAAAATAGATGGGGAAACAGTGGAAATAGTGTCAGACTTTATTTTTGGGGGCTCCAAAATCACTGCTGATGGTGATTGTAGCCATGAAATTAAAAGATGCTTACTCCTTGGAAGGAAGGTTATGGCCAATCTTGATAGCATATATAAAAGCAGAGACATTACTTTGCCAACAAAGGTCCATCTAGTCAAGGCTATGGTTTTTCCAGTGGTCATGTACGGATGTGAGAGTTGGACGGTGAAGAAAGCTTAGCACTGCAGAATTGATGCTTTTGAACTGTGGTGTTGGAGAAGACTCTTGAGAGTCCCTTGGACTGCAAGGAGATCCAACCATCTATCCTAAAGGAGATCAGTCCTTGGTGTTCATTGGAAGGACTGATGTTGAAGCTGAAACTCCAATACTTTGGCCACCTCATGCGAAGGGTTGACTCATTGGAAAAGACCCTGATGCTGGGAAGGATTGGGGGCAGGAAGAGAAGGGGACGACAGAGGATGAAATGGTTGGATGGCATCACTGACTCGATGGACATGGGTTTGGGTAGACTCTGGGAGTTGGTGATGGACAGGAAGGCCTGGCGTGCTGCAATTCATGGGGTCGCAAAGAGTCGGACATGACTGAGGACTGAACAGAACACCATACATAAACTCAAAATTCATTAAAGACTTAAATGTAAGACTGGTGGTGGTGGTGGTTTAGTTGCCAAGTCGTATCCGACTCTTGTGACGCCATAGTCCATAGCCTGCCAGACTCCTCTGTCCATGGGATTCTCCCGGCAAGAATACTGGAGTGGGTTGCCATGTCCTTCTCTACTAAATGGAGTTTAATGATTTCAATCTCACTGGGCCTTGAAGGGGCTCAAGAGGAACAAAGACTCCTAAAGTTCTCAACACAGGGCTTGGTACCCAGGAAGTTTTCTACACACAGTAAGTTCACTGTGGGCAATGATCATGTAAGACAAGAAATTATAAAATTCTTATAGGCAGAACACTGTATAACATAAAGTACAGGAAGATCCTCTATGACCCACCACCTAGAGTAATGGAAATAAAAGCAAAAACAAACAAGTGGGACCTAGTTAAATTTAAAAGCTTTTGCACAGCAAAGGAAACTATAAACAAGATGAAAATACAACCTTCAGAATGGGAGAAAATAATAGCAAATAAAACAACTAACAAAGGATTAATTTTCAAAATATACAAGCAGCTCATGCAACTCAATAACAGAAAAACAAATTCAATCAAAAAGTGGGCAAACGACCTAAGCAGACATTTCTCCAAAGACATACAAATGGCTAATACACTCATGAAAAGATGTTCAGTATTGCTCATTATTAAAGAAATGCAAATCAAAACTACAATGAGCTATCACCTTATGCCAGTCAGAATGGCCATTATCAAAAATCTACAAACAATAAATGCTGTAGAGGCTGTGGAGAAAGGGAACTCTCTTGTACTGTTGTTCAGTTTCAGTTCAGTTCAGTTGCTCAGTTGTGTCTGACTCTTTGTGACCCCATGAATTGCAGCACGCCAGACATCCCTGTCCATCACCAACTCCCGGAGTCTACCCAAACCCATGTCCATCGTGTTGGTGATGCCATCCAACCATCTCATCCTCTGTCGTCCCCTTCTCCTGCCCCCAATCCTTCCCAGCATTAGGGTCTTTTCCAATGAGTCAACTCTTCGCATGAGGTGGCCAAACTATTGGAGTTTCAGCTTCAACATCAGACCTTCCAATGAACACCCAGGATTGATCCCCTTTAGGATGGATTGATTGGATCTCCTTGCAGGCCAAGGGACTCTCAAGAGTCTTCTCCAACACCACACTTCAAAAGCATCAATTCTGCGGCACTAAGCTTTCTTCACCGTCCAACTCTCACATCCATACATGACCACTGGAAAAACCATAGCCTTGACTAGACGGACTTTTGTTGGCAAAGTAATGTCTCTGCTTTTATATATGCTATCAAGATTGGCCATAACCTTCCTTCCAAGGAGTAAGCGTCTTAATTTCATGGCTGCAATCACCATCAGCAGTGATTTTGGAGCCCAAAAAATAAAGTCTGACACTGTTTCCACTGTTTCCCCATCTATTTCCCATGAAGTGATGGGACCAGATCCCTTGATCTTAGTTTTCTGAATGTTGTTGGTGGGAGTGTAAATTGATACAGCCACTATGGAAGAAAATTTGGATTTTCCTTATAAAACTAGGAATAAAACTACCAAATGCCCAACAATCCCACTACTGGGCATATACCTTGAGGAAACCAAAACTGAAAAAGAAACAGATACCCCAGTGTTCATTATAGCACTATTTACAATAGTTAGGACATGGCAACAAACCTAGATATCCATGGACTGATGAATGGATAGAGGTTATGGTGCATATATAAACGGAATATTACTCAGCTATAAAAAGGAATGCATTTGAATCAGTGCTAGTGAGGTTAATGAACCTAGAGCCTATAATACAGAGTGAAGTAACTGAGAAAGAGAAAAACAAATATCTCATGTTAATGCATATATACGGAATCTAGAAAGATAGTACTGATAAACCTGCTTTCAGGGCAGCAATGGAGATGCAGACATAGAGAACAGACGTATGGGGTGGGAGAGGGAGAGGTTGGGAGGAATGGAGAGAGTAGCATGGAAACATATACACTATCATATGTAAAATAGATAGCCAGTGGGAATTTGCTCTGTAATCAGGGAACTCAAATCAGGGCTCTGTGACAACCTAGAGGTGTGGGATGGGGTGGGAGGTGGGAGGGAGTTTCAAGAGGGAAGGAGTATATGTATTCCTGTGACTGATTCATGTTGATGTATGGCAGAAACCAACACAATATTGTAAAGCAACTATACTTCAATTAAAAATAAATTAAAAAAAAGAAATTTAAAGGCATAAAATACGATTGTTTGAAATTATAGGGGAAGATCACTTTAACGTAGTATTTTAAAATTTTTCTGAAAACTATGAAAAAGCTGTTGGATATGGTGAAAAATATATAATAGACAAGGACAGAAGGGTGCAAACTTGACTCAACATTTCCACGCATGAACCACCGTATTTGGATAATAATCCATAGATATCACTCCAAATAATGTGATCTAGATAACATACTATATAACCGCTCTATGAAGAACTGTGAAAACAAAGAGGACGAGGGGATAGACAAGCCAACCACAGTTACAATAGCTTCAAACAGGTGACAAAAAAAGATTTCTGAGAGAGAATTGCATCACTTCATCAAACAGCAATAGCAGAAATCTAAACTAGATGAATGCCAAGTTTTAATATTCCAGAAAATTTTAATATACATTATCACAGCCATTCTCCAATTTTAAGCTTTCTGCTTGTGTTCACTGAGTGCAATGGGGTGATTAAAATGAAATTGGTAAAAACGTTAAGTCAGTTAAAAATAAATTTTCCCCATCACTGGTTTTTGTATAATTGTAACATTAAAGTAAGATAAGACAGTTGTCCCATTTTTTAATAAATTTCCCATTTTTTGGAATTTGGGAAGATTCCTTTTCTCTTTAATTTCTAAATAATTTTAAATATATTTTAGCCAGTTATGTGTTGATTAGCAGTTCTCTAATGAACTGGTCAATTTACCTACAGTTGTATATCACTTATCTCAAAACATTTTCTTTTTTTCAGTAAACAGCAGTATCTGTTAAATTTTATGTGCTTTAAGGTGACTTTTGTCAAGTTGGTAAATATCAGTCTTTAAGTTATTTTGGTTTCATTAATTTTAAGTTAATTTTCAAACAAGGACAACATTACATACTGGGCTATATTTTTAAAGTATATTTTTATTTTTGCATTTACATTTGAGCAGTTTTTACATGAAACAATCATTGCTACTTCAAGAATAGTGATTTACTGGGAGCTTGAGGGGAGAATGGATACATGTATATGTATGGTTGAGTCTCTACTGTTCACCTAAAACTATCATGACATTGTTAATTGGCTATACTCCAAAACAAAATAAAAAGTTAAAAAAAAAAAAAAGAGTAAGCATCATCATTATTTGATACTTTTTTGTCTTGTAAGATTTGAATCCATGTTTGAAAGCATGTGTAATCTCGATATGACTCTTGGAAGAAAATAATGCTGGGCTTGGATTGCACAGTTAAGTGAGAATGCTATTTTATTTGCCAGCATCTCTTCCTTGGTGGTGTTGTCAACACAAGAGCACACTATAACTCTTAGAATACATGGATATAAACACACAAGGGCCAAGCATAAATTCTTCCATGAGCCACAGTTTTACCAAATTTTAGCTTATGCTTATTTGAGTTCAAGAACTTGCAATTGAAAGTCCTGAAAAATACCTCAGTATATGTGAAAGAAAACGAATTATGAAATGTCAGCAAGAAAAGGTGTGTCATGTACCCATCATGTAAGTCATAGAATGGTGAAAGAATCTAAAATCACTGAATATAATCCATCAAGCTGAACAGCTGGAGAAAAAGGTAATTCATTTGCACTTTCACATAAATTATTAAAATTCAAAAACGTTGCCAACAATCAGGGTATACATAACTGGCTAAAGTAAAATTAGGAAAACAGCCTAAAGTATTTTTAATAAATCATAAAATACGTTTAAAGATGAAGAAGCTTACCAAACTACTCTAAAATTATTTGTTGTTGTTGTTGTTGTTCAGTTGCTAAGTCGTGTCCAACTCTTTGCAACCCCATAGACTGCAGCACGTCAGGCTTCCCTGACCATCACTTCTCTGCAAGTGTGCTCAAACTCATGTTCACTGAGTCAGTGATGCCATCCAACCATTTCATCCTCTGTCACCCCCTTATCCTCTTGCCCTCAATTTTCCCCAGCATCAGGGTCTTTTCCAATGAGTCGCCTATTCCCATCAGGTGGCCAAAGTATTGGAGCTTCAGCTACAGCATCAGTCCTTCCAATGAATATTCAGGGTTGATTTCCTTTAGGATTGACTGATTTGATGTCCTTGCTGTCCAAGGGACTCTCAAGAGTCTTCTTTAGCACCACAGTTCAACAGTGTCAATTCTTCGGCACTCAGCCTCGTTTATGGTCCAAATCTCACATCCATACCTGACTACTGGAAAAACCATAGCATTGCCTGTATGAACCTTGCTCGGCAAAGTGATATCTTGTTTTTTAAAACACTGTCTAAGTTTGACATAGCTATTCTTCCAAGGAGCAAGCATCTTTTAATTTCACGGCTGCAGTCGCTGTCCACATTGACTGTGGAGCCCAAGAAAATGAAACCTGACCTGTTTACACTGTTTCCCCATCTATTTGCCATGAAGTGACAGGACCAGATGCTATGATCTTAGTTTTTTGAGTGTTGAGTTTCAAGCCAGCTTTTTCACTCTCCTCTTTCAGCTTCATCAAGAGGCTCTTTAGTTCCTCTTCACTTTTGGCATTTAAGTGGTATCATCTGCATATCTGAGGTTGTTGATATTTCTCCTGGCAATCTTGATTCCAGTTTGTGCTTCATCCAGCCCAGCATTCTGCATGATGTATACTGTTTACAAGTTAAATAGGCAGGGTGACAGTATAACTGCCTTGACGCACTCCTTTCCTGATTTGGAACCAGTCTGTTGTTCCATGTCTGGTTCTGACTGTTGCTTCTTAACCTGCATACAGGTTTCTCAGGAGGCAGGTAAGGTGGTCTGGTATTGCCATCTTTTTAAGAATATTGCATAGTTTGTTGTGATCCACACAGTCAAAGGTTTTAGCACAGTCAATGAAGCAGATGTTTTTTTGGAATCCCCTTGCTTTTTCTATGATCCAACGGATGTTTGCAATTTGATCTCTGATTCCTCTGCCTTTTCTAAATCCAGATTATACATCTGGAAGTTCTCATTTCACATACTGTTGAATCCTTCAAATAGTTTTAAGGATTTTGAGCAAAATCTTGCCGGCATGTGAAATGAGTGCAATTGTACAGTAATTTGAGCATTCTTTGGCATTGCTTTTTTTGGTATTGGAATGAAAATTGACCTTTTCGAAAAATGTTAGTGTGCCAAAAATAGTAATTAGAAAAAGACAGAAATAGATAGATAATATAGATATGGATGTAAGTATATAGATTTTTCTTTATTTATTATTTTGGGCCTGCTCTTTTGATGATATTGGTTTTTATCTTTTTGTTTTTGTTGTTTTAAAATACCAGGCTCAAGATTGTCTTTTAAGACAAAGTTATACTTATGAATGTGGGTATTATTTTCCATCTCACAAAACTAAAATTAACTGTTAGCACAGGAGCAATTGCTACTCAACTGTTTGAAATAGTGGTGTATTCCCATGTTAGCACAAACACAGCCAAGGGAGGAAATGGCTTCATCTTATCTCATCAGACTCATCTGCAGCTCTTGAGTAGACCTAGCTAAAACAATTTAATCTTCCCATGGGTGTGAGACAAAAACAAACAACAGCAATAAAACCTGATGGGATCTATAGAGACAATCCCCAAATAAGAAACAGAGAATAAAGAAAAAAAATGGTTAAAAAAAAAAGATTTCCATTTGAATCTTTGTTCTCACAAATCTTTGTATCTTTCTATGTCTCCCATTGCAAAACACATTTAACATGATGTTTCTCCTTGTTTTCTCATGGAAACAGTACCAGCCATATAACTTGTATGAAATGAAAATGAAGGTTTCTTCCATTAAAATCATTAAGAATTTCACCAAGGAGCATTAAGGAATGTAAGGGATTCTAAGCATGGATCCCTTTAAAACCACACAGGTCCCATACTCTTGAAGCCAGCTCTATAAGGAAGTATAAATCATAAAACCTATAGAATATTTGGCAGTAAGCATCAGGATCACTATACATATACATGCTCTTTTATCCATTTTTCCCATTTCCAGGACTCTATGTAAGAAATATCAGTTTTGTATATTTATATATAAAATACATTTGCTCCAGTGTTATTGTAATCATGGCAAATGAGAAAATTTAATAGTAAAAAAATTTGTAGCCTTATAAAAAGATGCTAGTGATAAGATTTTATTAATGATGTTATAAGATGATGTTAAGTAAGAAAAATATGACAGAAATAAGCTAGAAATAATATGACAAAAATAAGCTAGAAATATAACCTGTTCTCTTTTCTCCTCCCTACCTCTACTATTTTCTTCTATACACCTTCTCAAACCTGAAAGGCATTTAGTAACATATTATTAGTGATTAACTATGGGATAGGAATTCCCTGGTGACTTGGACAAGTAAAGCGTCTGTCTGCAGTGCGGGAGACCCAGGTTCGATCCCTGGGTTGGGAAGATCCCCTGGAGAAGGAAATGGCAACCCACTCCAGTACTCTTGCCTAGAAAATCCCATGGACGGAGGAGCTTGGTAGGCTACAGTCCATAGGGTCACAAAGAGTCGGACACGACTGAGCGACTTTACTCTCACTCACTCACCCATGGGGTATGAAAGGATCCCCAGGTGGCTCAGATGGTAAAGAGCTTGCCTGCAATTCAGGAGACCTAGTTTTGATCCCTGGATGGGGAAGATCCCCTGGAGGAGGGCATGGCAATCCACTCCAGTACACTTGCCTAGAGAATCCCATGGACAGAGGAGCCTGGTGGGCTGCATTCCATGGTGTCACAAAAGAGTTGGACTCGACTTAGTGACTAAAGAACAACAACATAGGATATGAAATTATGCATGATTATCATTTTCTTCTTTATAGTTTATGAGTATTTTACATTTTCTAATAAATCGTTGTTATTTTTATAACTAGGGAGAATGAAGAAGAAAATAATAAGGAAGTAAGCCTTTCACCTAAAACTGACAGTTCCTAAGCAAACAGTTGGGAACAACAAACTCTTTGAACAGCAATACAAGTGGATCTACTGCAAACATGTCACACATTCTCACTCTCTCCAATAAACCTTCCAGAGAAGCAAAATTTAGTGCAGAAAGAAGCATTTCAGCTCAGCTTATATAGTTTCTTGGTCTATTTGCCCAGCGAGCTTTGTCCATTTACTACATCACTGAACAGATTTAGTACCATTATTTTTAATCTACTGGTTAGCAAATTTTAGACATGAAACTATTTAATAATTTTATATAGAATACATGCCAATGACTTAGTTCCAGAACAAAGGTTTTCCTACTGTCAAAGCAATAATGATCACATGTTGACCAAGGCTAGAAATGATGATTAGAAAATGAGTTCAGTGCTTCCCTGGTGGCTCAGTGGTAAAGGAATCCCACCTGCCAGTGCAAGAGTCAGGGGTTCAATCCCTGATTCAGGAAGATCCCACGTGCTGCAGAGCAACTAAGCCCATGTACAACTACTGAGCCTGTGCTGTATAGAGTCCAGGAACTCCCACTACGGAAACCTGTGTGCCTAGAGCCCATGCTCTGCAACAATAGAAGTCGCTGCCATAAGAAGCCTGCACACCACAATTAGAAAGTAGGCCCCACTGGCAGCAACTAGAGAAAAGCCCACACAGCAATGAAGATCCAGCACAGCCAAAAATAAACAAATAAATAACTTAAAAAAAGAAAGAATTCAGAATTTTGAGATGCCCTAGTTTGGGTCTACAGCAAAGTCTGAGACAAGGATGTGAGGATAGGTAGTTTATTTGGGAGGTGATCATAGGGATCGCTTGCAGTAAAGGGGCAAGAGTGAAAAGTAGGAGGATAAACAACAAACCACAGCACGGTCATTACAGAACTGCTTATCACTATGGGCAACTGGGATGCAACTGGTCTGGGAACTAGCTGAGGTACTGTATAGAATGCTTCTTAGAATTTGCCCACCAAAAGGTAAGAAGCTGAGGCATTAAACTTCTGAATTGGTTGACAGTTTGCCTACAGGTATTAACTTCCCAATATTTCCATGGTATGTGCACACAAGCTGGACAAGACTCCCAAGGCCTTGGGGGAGAGGCACAAAGGATGTTCGAGATGGGATGCTGTCAAAGTACTCAGAACTGTTCACTATAACTGTAGCTGAGGTCAGAGGTAAGCTGAAGAAATCTAACATGGGCTCTGAAAATGTCCGTGATTGGAAAATAGAAACGAGAGGAAATGGAAGTATATGAGTGAATATTTTTCAAAGTGACCTTAGTGCAGATAAAGAAAGCTGAAGAGAAGTGTATCTGATTCCAGCTGCTTGAGTGTACCAGAGGAAAGGAGATACGCAGGGCAGGATCACAGTTCTTTTATGTGAACTGTGTTATAGAAAAAAGAAAAAAAACAATTCATGGGCAAATAAAGATGTTGGATGGTGCATCTTGGAGGCACAAACTGAAAAACTACTCTCAGGTGCATGTGGGAATCCTCCATTTGCCATCTTATAAAAAGGAAATATATTTTCCTTATAGATTTTTCCTTTGTCAAACATCCAAATAGTTCTACATCTTTGTATACATATCAGAACCCACTTTTAGGAATCATTCTTTCAATGCTTCTTAAACAATCAAATCAAAAGCAATCATTAACCACACATCTATGCACAGTAATGGAGCTAGTATCATCTTGAACAGTCAGGTCATTTCTGTCAAGTCCAGTGCAGGTTATGTGACATATCCCCCTCTCACCACAGCTGCCTTGGGAGAAATGTCCAGTGACCTGGAGGGACATGACAAACGCACTGCAATAAACTGTTTGGAGAATCTCTCCTCAATGATTTCTCAGCATTTTATCAATGTCCCTGTTGTAGCACTTAACATAGTCTACAGTAATGCATCGTTACATGTCTAACCCTCCAGAAACCAGTAAGCTTCACAGTGAGAATTCATCTTATCCACCTCTACACATACAAAGCCCAGAAAATTGTCCAATGCAGCACAGGTGACCAATTCAAATTGACTGACCAAGTAGACAAAGCGTTTTCCCTGATGTGTGTCGAATAGATCAATGCGGACATCATCACTGAGATCTGAACTCGGTTCCACCACTACCAAGCTGGATAACCTTGAATAACTCAACAAACTTTCCTCAATCTCATTTTTTCTCATCTTTATAATTGAGGGGATTGAGAAGACGATCCCTAGGGTGACTTCAAGCTCCTGCCGTCAATGATCTATGTGTCGCAGCTGTTAGCTCATTAGAACGCGCTGAAGGAATTCTGTCCCCAAATCCCTACCAAGCTCGCTCAAGTACCTCAAGTACCCTGTGACTAATTGTGTGTTTATGTGTAAGTGTGTAGATATGATAAGAGGGCAATTAGACTTTTAAATGAGGAGGCTAATAAAGAGGTTTGCACCTTTGTTCTCTTAAAATTTTAAAAGCTAGTGCCTGTGTTGCTTCAGAAGATTTTCTGTCATCTAGTTTACATTCCATATCAATTTCTAATCTTTAGGTTTTGATGGTCTTGGGATGCCTGTTAACCTGTTGATAGCAAGAAGCAGCATTTGTGCCAATCAACGTACACTTCATTTTTGCAACTCTAACTTCAGGCTAAACAATAAAGAAACAAACAAAACACCTAGAAATATAATTCATTCTTTCATCACACTTTAATGACATGTCAGGTACTATGCTAACTCTAAAAACTGGGAAACAAATTAGAAACGTCTTAAGGAGCTAAGAAATAAAGTGAATGCAAAACAATACTTCTATTATTCATAAATGCCTCAGAAACTATAGAATTTTATTTTAATAAATAAATATTGAGTAATGCTCAAAATTCTCCAAGCCAGGCTTCAGCAATACCTGATCCGTGAACTTCCAGATGTTCAAGCTGGTTTTAGAAAAGGCAGAGGAACCAAAGATCAAATCGCCAACATCTGATGGATCATCAAAAAAGCAAGAGAGTTTCAGAAAAACATCTATTTCTGCTTTATTGACTATTTCAGAGCCTTTGACTGCTTGGATCACAATAAACTGTGGAAAATTCTGAAAGAGACGGAAATACCAGACCATCTGACCTGTCTCTTGAGAAACCTGTATGCAGGTCAGGAAGCAACAGTTAGAACTGGACGTGAAACAACAGACTGGTTCCAAATAGGAAAAGGAGTACATCAAGGCTGTATACTGTCACCCTGCTTATTTAATTTATATGCAGAGTACACCATGAGAAACGCTGGGCTGGAAGAAACACAAGCTGGAATCAAGATTGCCAGGAGAACTATCAATAACCTCAGATATGCAGATGACACCACCCTGATGGCAGAAAGCGAAGAGGAACTAAAGAGCCTCTTGACGAAAGTGAAAGAGGAGAGCGAAAAAGTTGGCTTAAAACTCAACATTCAGAAAACTAAGATCATGGCATCTGGTCCCATCACTTCATGGGAAATAGATGGGGAAACAGTGGAAACAGTGTCAGACTTTATTTTTTGGGGCTCCAGAATCACTGCTGATGGTGACTGCAGCCATGAAATTAAAAGACGCTTACTCCTTGGAAGGAAGGTTATGGCCAATCTTGATAGCATATTTAAAAGCAGAGACATTACTTTGCCAGCAAAAGTCCGTCTAGTCAAGGCTATGGTTTTTCCAGTGGTCATGTATGGATGTGAGAGTTGGACGGTGAAGAAAGCTGAGCACCGCAGAATTGATGCTTTTGAACTGTGGTGTTGGAGAAGACTCTTGAGAGTCCCTTGGACTGCAAGGAGATCCAATCAATCCATCCTAAAAGAGATCAATCCTGGGTGTTCATTGGAAGGTCTGATGTTGAAGCTGAAACTCCAATATTTTGGCCACCTCATGCGAAGGGTTGACTCACTGGAAAAGACCCTAATGCTGGGTAGGATTGGGGGCGGGAGGAGAAGGGGACGACAGAGGATGAGATGGTTGGATGGCATCACCAACTTGATGGACATGGGTTTGGGTAGACTCCGGGAGTTGGTGATGGACAGAGAGGCCTGGCGTGCTGCAATTCATGGGGTCGCAAAGAGTTGGACATGACTGAGCGACTGAACTGAACTGAACTGACTGTGGTAGTGTTCTATTTTTCTCCAAAATCTATACCCAGATTGGTGGCCATCTCACAGTATACAGTACCTTAAAATTGAAGAATGTGCTGTGTATATTGTTTAGAATTTTCTCTATTTCTTTTAAAGTTATGGTTTCACAAAAGTCATATTTCCTCACTGCATCTGGGGATGTGACTACAAAGATAAGCACATGCAAAGATGTACAAAGAAAAAAAAATTGATACTATCTTCCTAGCTCCCCCTCGTGAAATTACCAGCATTAGCAATGTACTGATATTCTTTCACATAACCAGGGGAGCTCTGACATAGTATAGTGCAGGCTTTCAGGCTGTGATAACTTTAACAAAATAAAATCATATTACCTTATGTAATTTTCTTATTTAAAAAGCAACATGGATATCACTTATGGTTAATAAATAAATCTCTACAATGTGTGTGTGCGCTCAGGTGTGCCCAAGTCTTGATGTCCCTATGGAATGTAGCCTGGCAGGCTGCTCTGTCCATGGAATTTTCCAGGCAAGAATACTGGAGCGGGTTGCCATTTCCTTCTCTAGGGGATTTTCCCGACCCAGGGATCAAATCCCAGACTCTTGCATCTTCTGCATTGGTAGGCAGATTCTTTACCAGCTTACTATTTTTAAATATCTACCTGGTAATCTGCAGCATAGATGCGTCAGAATTTATTCATCCATTTCCCCGACTCAAGTAGTTTCCAGTATTTCTTTGTGCCACCTTCCAGCAATTCTTCAATACCTATTGATTGCTATACCAATGGCTTCATATATCGGCGCCCTTATTTCTAAAAGCTAGAGGCCCACAAGTGGGATTGCTGGATTAATACATGCATAATAAGTTTAACATATATTTCTAGATAAATTTCCCCAGATGTTTTAGAGATTTGTATTGCCATCAGCAGCATTATGAAAGGGCCCATTTCCTCACAATCTCACCAGCATTCTTGTGATTACTCATTTCAGTTGTTTCCAGTATAATGGATAAAAATGTTCTTGTACTCTAATTTTCATTTTCCTTACTAATAGTAAGATTAGGCATTTTTCCACAGATGTCTTGACCATTTGGGCATCATCTTTTTTCTCTAGGCTATTTTTCTACTATGTTATCTTTTTCACATAAAACAATTTATAAGATCTTATTACTCATTAGGAATATTTACTTTTTGTCAGTAACATATGTTGCAAGCATTCTTTTGCAGTTTACCATTTTCTGTCTGCCTCATTCTGTAATATAGCTGAAATAATTTTTATATAGGAAAATATATCTGTCTTTTATTCTTTTGTTTAGGAAGCTATCCCTCAACCTGAGGTTAGAGTCTTTTAGATTTTCATCCAATGTTTTCATGTGTTTTATTTTTATTTGCCTACAAAGTTCTGCACAGACAAAGCTATGGTTTTTCCAGTAGTCATGTATGGATGTGGGAGTTGGACAGTAAAAAACACTAGCACCGAAGAATTGATGATTCGAACTGTGGTGCTGGAAAAAACTCTTGAGAGTCCCTTGGACAGCAAGGAGATCAAACCAGTCGATCCTAAAGGAAATTAACCCTGAATATTCATTGGAAGGACTGATGATGAAGCTGAAGCTCCAATACTTTGGCCACCTGCTGTGAAGAGCCAACACTTTGGAAAAGATGCTGATGCTGGGAAAGATGGAAGGCAAGAAGAGAAGGGGACGACAGAGGACGAGATGGTTGGATAGCATAACCAACTCAGTGGACATGAGTTTGAGCAAACTCGGGGAGATGGTGATGGACAGAGAAGCCTAGTGTGCTACAGTTCAAGGGGTCGCAAAGAGTCGGACATGACTGAGTGACTGAACAACATTTTTATTTACTTTTTTGCTTTATTGAGGCATAATTTACATACAACAAAAGTCACTCATTTTGAACATACAGGTTGATAAATTTTGGTAGTTGTACGTAGTCACATAACCTCCACGAAAATCAAGCTGTTGAACAGCTCCATCATCCTAAAATGTTTCCTCACACCACTTCACAATAGATACCCTTTCCTGACCTTTGACCACTTTCTGTTTCCTCTCACTACAGCTTTACAATTTCCAGGATTTTGTGTTAATGGACTCACAGAGTACATAGTCTTTCATGTTTGTCTTCTCTCATCTGTTTGAGTGGAATCTGCATTTTCACATATGTTAATATCCACTTCATTTTCATTGCTGACCAATGTTCCATAATGTGGATAATTCACAACTTGAATTTGTAACTACCAGTTAATTGATATTTGAAATTATTCTAGTATTTGGTTAGGTCAAAAATCCAGAAATAGTCAAATTAAAATGACTATATCTATAAATATTATTTAGTAAGAGTTTATTGTGTATATAAAAAGTTCACAAGCTAGGAGCTTCTTTGAAAACTGATAAGAAACTCAGAGCACGAAGTTACAGGATGGCTTATAAAGTGAAAATGAGGAAGCTGTTTGCCTTCACAACAACTGGGTTATTACAACAGGGATTTCCAGATGGCAAAGGATTGTTTGAAAGTGATTATTTCCTACCAGTTTTAGGAAGATGACCTAAGTTTCTGCTATGACTGTCAGAGCCATTTATAAGACATAACCTTAAGTTCTGCTTATGTTCATGAAATGAGCTAGATTTAGTTTTGGTTACATGGCTTAAATGGTTTTGTCTGCTCAGAAATTATCAAGCCAGGGCTTCATTTTATATTTAACAACAAGTTAGTATGTGTAATATTATATGACATTATTATGCTATTATTATATATCAAAATATCATTTATGAAAATGTAAAAATCTCTGAGTAAAAGACTTCTTATGAACATATCCTTTTCATTTCTCCTGAATAAATATCTAGACTTAAGATTACTGGGTTATATTGTAAGTGTATGTTCAGTTTTATAAAATACTGCCATATTGTCTTTCAAAGTAGCCTTGCCATTTTGCATTCTCAACAGAAATGTACAGTTTCCAGTTTCACATTCTTTCCAGCACTTGGTATTGTCAATTTTTTTTCATTTTAGCCGTTCAAATGATGTCCAGTTATCTCTCATTATGATTTTTATTTGGATTTACATGATTAATAGTGACCTTGAGCATTTGTCAAGTGTGTATCCAAATCTTGTCCCCTTTAAAAAAAAATTGGATTGTTTTCCCTAAGTTGTAAGTGTTCTTTGTACATTTCTGAAGGCAAGTCCCCTGTAGGGGGACTTTTGTTTTGCAAGTATTTTCTTACAATCTATGGCTAGTCTTTTCATTTCTTTAATTTTCACAGATCAAAGGCTTTAATTTTAATGAAGACATTTTATTAATTTTCATTTTTTTTCCTTTTTCATATTTAAGAAATCTTTGTCTACTCCAGTGTCACAAGAATTTTATTATATTTTCTTCTAAATATTTAATAGTTTAAGTTCTTATGGTTAGATCTCTGACCCATTTTGAGTTAATTGTGTGAATGGCATGAGGTAGCAGATGAGGTACATATTTCTATACAGATAAAGTTAGTTGTTCCGGCTCTAATTTTCAACTTGAAAATTCATCTGGAATTTTATGTATTATGAAGCAGGACTCTAGCTTAATTTTTTCCTGATGGATAATCAATCATGCCAATACTTTTCTATCATCTAAGTCTGAAATATTATGCTTATTATTTCTTAAATTCCTATTCATAATTGTAACTATTTCTAGAGTTTATTCGCTTCTACTGATTTGGTTTATTTTAGTAATCATAGTCTGAAACATAATTCTTGGTTCCCAAACTTAAGCTGTTTCTCTTTCTTGCTTTTTCTCATTTCATTAGGTGGCATTACTATCTACCTAACTGGTCAAGCCAGTAACCTAGATTGTTGTTTGTTGGTGTTTACTGGCTAAGTCATGTCTGACTCTTTTGCAACCCCACAGACTGTAGCCCGGCAGGCTCCTCAGTCCATGGGATTCTCTCAGAAAGAATACTGGGGTGGTAGCCATTTCCTTTCCCAGGGGATCTTCTGGATTCATGGATGGAACAATTTCCTGCATTGCAGGTGGGTTCTTTACCACTGAGCCACTGGGGAAGCCCAATAACTTAGGTACTAGCATTTATTTCTCTCTTTTGCTCACCCTTACAATCAATCTAGCACCTTCCCCTCCATTTTAAAACTCCATCTCCACACCTAACAGAGTCATCCAGGCTTCCATGATTTTATTTTGCAGCATCTTTTCCATACCCACTAACTCTACCCACACTGGCCATCTTTCTGTCCTTTGTCCATCCAAGTACGTACCTGTTCCAGGACCTGTGAGTATGCCATTCCCTCTGCCTAGGATAATCTTCCTTTATCCTAACTATCTCTTTTGCATCTTTCAGGTCAAATTATAATTCAAATTTTTGGAAATATCTCATATATAAGGTCCCCCTGACTATAACCCTTCTAATACTAGTTTGAGTTTGAGGTAGGTTCTCACCCAGGAATTTGCTTACTTAATGAGCTGCACATGGGCAGCATCTACTGAAATCAGACACTGGATCTTTCCATCCTTGAATGATCTCTCCCCATCTTTGTAAAGTATGAGCCAGTAGTCAGCACCAGGGTTGTTGCTCAGTGACAAAAACAGCAAAGGATTAGCCTTGATTTAACTGATTACTACTCATCACAGTGCTCATTAAAATGCCTTCTGGAATATCACAGACTCAGAATATAAGAATAGCTCTGGGGTTACCATCAGATGAGGAGCAGGAGGTTCTGTGACCACACGGAATGTTCGTAAATAACAGCCTACTCTACAGAAATATTCACTTAAGTCTTGGAAAGTGTCATGGTGGTGCTAGTGGTCAAGAACTAGCCTGCCAATATAGGAGACGTAAAAGACCTCAATGTGATCTCTGAGTCAGGGAAGATCCCTTGGAGAAGGAAACGGCAACCCACTCCAGTATTCTTGCCTGGAGAATCCCACGGACAGAGGAGCCCGGTGGGCTACAGTCCATAGGATCACAAAGAGTTGGCCACAACTGAAGCGACCTAGCACACTTGAAAAGTGTACCTGGAGAAGTTAATACAACTGACAAATAGGCCCACCACACATGGGGAGGGGACCTTTAGGAGGCCTGGGCATCTTCCACAGAGAAGGGTCATGTTAGGCTTGCTTGCCCACTCTACATTGTGTGTGTGTGTGTGTCTGGCTTCAGTCATTCTGACTCCGCTTCTCCAGGTGGGTGTGGGTGGGTGTGGGTGCTTCACTCATTCTGACTCCACCTCTGCAGGTGGGTGTGGGTGGGTGTGGGTGGGTGTGAGTGGGTGTGGGTGCTTCACTCATTCTGACTCCACTTCTCCAGGTGGGTGTGGGTGGGTGTGGGTGCTTCACTCATTCTGACTCCACTGCTGCAGGTACTGTGTATTCAGAACGTGCCACAGCTGCAACTGCCATTGCTCTTGCTGCTGTGACGACCCTTAGCCATTTGTTATTGTCCCGTGTGAGAGTGAGCCCTGGGGCACACCTTCTCCATAAACTTCTCCCTCAAGCTCCCAATGCCATTTGATTCATTTTCCATTACAATCATCAGAGGACCTTTAGCAATTCTAAGGGAGTTATTACTTTCTTTCACATCTTTTCTCAAATATCTGATTGCAATTCAGCTCTCCAGAGAAAATCCAAGCTGCCTCTTTAATCCTTGTGAAGAAAAAGGGTGAATTTTATCCCAGATTCATCATTTTAAAGCTGAATGGCCCCTTGAATACATCCTAATTATGTCTCCACATTTTACACATGAAAAAAAACGTGTCTGATGTGCCCAGGACAAGATCTGGTATGCACAGCAATCACTAAAAAGTGTATTCAGTGAATGAATGAAGTTTAGGGAATCTAGATTTCTCCCAGATCATGGCAATAAGTCTCTAGCCAAACAAAGATTAGAATGAGGAGTCTGGTGGCTGCAGTCCATAGGGTCGCAAGGAGGTGAACACGACTGAAGCGACTTAACACGCCTGCATAGATTTTCTCAATCCACAACTGAGCCCTTTTTTAAAAACAAATGAATTATATTTATTTGTTGAAATAATCTAAAGAAAATACTTGTATATTTAAAGATTTACCATAAATGTTTTATAACATCCTTGTTTAAAGCTAAAGATAGTCTTTTAAAAAGTAGTCTATTTCTGTAGTAAAATAAACACACAGAATGCACTTAACTCAATTTTCATACATCTTTATGTAGGTATAGTTGATATATAAGAAACTGGACATATTTAATGTGTACAACTTGATAAGTTTGGAGATCTATTTATATAGAAATCATGACCACAATCAAGAGGTAAGTATCACCTCCAAAACTTCCTTCTCACTCCTTAGTCATTCTTTTTGTTTGGTTGGTTTTGGCTTATTTTAAAAATATAGCATGAGACCTACCCTCTTAGCAAATGTTTATCTGTTCAATACAGTATTGTTAACTGTAGGTGCTATACTGTACATTAGCTCTCTAGGACTTATTCTTGCATAACCAAAACTTTGTACCATTTGACTTATACTTCCCTGTTTCCCACCCACTTCCCCCCACCCAGGCCCTGCAACCGCCATGATACATTCTGCTTCTATGAGTTTGACTATTTTAGATTCCTCATAAAAGTAGAATTGTGTAGTATTTATCCTGTGTCTGGTTATCTCACTTAGCATAATGTCCTCTAGGTTCAGTCATGTTGTTGCATATGGAAGGGTTTTTTATTTTTTTCAAGACTGAATCATATTTCATTTTCTTTAACTGTCATCTGTGGATGAACACTTCGGTTGCTCCCATGTCTTGGCTACTGTGAATAATGCTGCAATGAACATAGAAGTGCAGATATCTCTTAAATCCTGATTTCAACTATTTTGGATATAGATCCAGAAATGAGATTGTTGGATCACATGTTCACCCTGTTTTAATATTTTGAAGAACCTCCATACAGTCTTCATAGTGGCTATACCAATTTGTATATCCACCAGCAGTGCACAGGGTTCCCATTTGTTTCCAACCTTACCAGCATTTGTTATCTATTGTTTTTTTGATGACAGTCATTCCAACAGATGTGAGGTGATATCTCACTGTGGTCTTGATTTGCATTTCCCTCATGATTACTCATGTCAAGCTCCTTTTCATGTGCCTATTGGCCATTTTCATGTTCTCTTTGAGAAATTATCTATTCAGTTTCTCTGCCAATTTTTTAATCAGGTTGTTTTTTTGTTTGCTTGTTTTACTATTGAGTTGTATAAGTTTTTATGTATTTTTTATATTAATATCTTACCAGATATATGACTTACAAATGTTTTCTTCCATTCTATAGGTTACCTTTTCATTTCATTTGATTGTTTATTTTTCTATGCAAAGACTTTTTAGTTTGATGCAGTCACACATAATACTTTTTTTGTTTGTGCTTTTTATGTCATATCCAAAAAAATATCACCAAGCTCAATGTTAAGAAGGCTTTTCTCTGTGTTTTACAATTTCAGGACCAAAGTTTTATTTTGTTGTATTTATCTGTTTGTTTGGCCCAATGGTGAAGTTATAATCCCATTTTTTACTAAGTTGCACCAATAATGTGTCATCTAAAATTTCTACATTCTTAACGTGAGTACAGAATTTAAAGATACTTTTGAAACAATTTAAGAGAAACTTTTCTAGATGTGTACAATCTTCCCAATATTTTACAGATGTATTGTTCACACCTAAGTTTTTAGGGAGCTGACTTTATTGAATATTTCTAGGCCTTTTGATTTTTAAAAAATTTTAAGTGTTCTTATGCTTTCTGAAGGTTTACCTAGTATACAAAACATTTGATGTATACAGTTTGATAAGTCTGAACATGTACATATACCCATGATACACCATTACCACAATAATTTGATTTTAATAGAATCTACAATTTTCCTTGTGCATTTGTATATCATCAGTTAATACAATATCTAATTATATCACAGAATCACACTAAGAAAATGACTGGGATAAATAGAATTATGAACACACGCAACTTTATCTTGATCAGCAAACAACTCAAATGGTGGGAGCAGTAGTAGTAAGCATTCAGCCAACTGTATGTATACCTGGGGCATCCATCAGTAAATTTTGCAGATGGAATGGATGGAATGGGTTAATCTAGAAATTTGATTAAGTAGAAACCAGTTAAGGGATCTAGAGGCAGAGATATTTGTCTGACTTTCCCATAGTGCAGTCATTTGATTGGGTTGGTCTAAAGGACCCATGCCTACACTGAGAAGTTAAAAGGATTTTCTAAGGTGCTGATACGGAAAAGAAGCTTCTTATTGAAGCCACCTGCCATTTACCAGGTTGTTCCATTGTTTTGACCTTTTCATTTCCCCATAAACTGTCAATAAAATGTAACACAAATGAAAAAACTAAAAGATAAAATATTAAATATTAAAATGCTCACATAGTAAATGTTTCATTGAAGGTCAAGTAAAGCTAGACTTAAACTGAAAGTGATGAAAAACATCAAGATAAATGGAGTAGAATGCATGCAATTTGACCTGTTTTACATTAGGGTGCTTTAAAGTATTTGTCAGAAAATAAAATTTAAAAAGAATGTGATCCCAGGCAGAAGACTTCAAGTGTAGACCCAAGTTTATCACAAAGGACTCAGGCCAGAAGCTGATAAGTAACATATTTTCCTGAATCATATAAATTTTGAACTATGTATTTGTGTGTTTGGTACATAGTGATAAGAAAAATAAAAATGATCTGTGCCATCAAGGATATATAACCTAGTGGGAAAGGAAGACGGATTTATATCAGTGGTATAGGACTTGCCTTGGGGCAAATGCCAAACTAGACCCAATATATCCAAAGTTGAATGTCTACATGAATAATTGATAAACAGAGTAGAAGAATTATTCAAAATTATATACATAAATCATCTTGAGGAAAGATTAAAAGCCCAAAATAAAAGTATTTTAATTCTAGATGTCTAACACTAGAACTCTAATTTGCCAGAATCAGTGAGACTTACCTCAAGACTCCTGACTGCTAAAGATGTCTCTGAGCTGTTTTTCACATAACACAAGTTTTATGAAGCTATAAATAACAATAACACAGAGGAAAATTAAAATCTTGCCTTCAATTGAAATTCCCTTAACTATGGATACAGTTTAACCAGAAGCTGATTACATTGATGGTTTTTATTAATAACAAATAGATAGACTCATTAGCACTTAAAAACATGGAATTAGGGTTAAATAATGGGCTTCCCTGATGGTTAAGATGGTAAAGAATCTGCCTGCAACACAGGATACCCGGGTTCAATCCCTGGGTCAGAAAGATCCCCTGGAGAAGGGAATGGCTACCCACTCCAATATTCTTGGCTGGAGAATTCCATGAACAAAGAAGCCTGGGGGGGACACAGTCCAGGGGGTTGCAAAGAGTAGGACATGACTGAATGACTAACACAATGCCTTATAAAATATGAGGTTTAAAGAGTAAATAATAAAAATGGTTGGGAAACTCTACCATAGACCAAGCGTGTCTTTACTCAGAATCAATCTAGGATACCATTTTTTTTTTCCAAATTTATCTCAATAGTAGACTTCTAAAGAATGCCCTATATACTCAATTGAATTTACTTTTCAGAAATGAAAAGACTTGGTCTTACAGTCTGTTACTCATAACAAAAGAGCCCAGCAATGAAAAGGCCTAGGATATTAATTGAGATCCCCTCTATAGAGAAGACAATAAAGAACAAGAGAAAGGAGAGAGAGGAAGAAGAAGAAGAAAAGGAAATTTCTGTTCAATGTCTAGAATGATCTTCCTTTCTTCCTCCCTCTGCAATGGATTGTTCATTGTTCTCTTCAGTATTTGCTTAAATTCCATGTCCTCTGAGAGACTTCCCCTGGGCTAACCTATCCAAAGTCACCTGCCCCATCCTGCCCACCATTTTACTTTCTCTCACACAATCTTCTTTATTTACTACAGGGCTCATATCACATTATTTGCATGAATTATGTGCTTATTTGTATACTGTCTGATTCTTTCTATGTAATGTAAGCCCCGAGAGAAGGACGTGTATGTTTTATTCTCCTATCTACTTCCAGCACCTGGTGGACACTCAAATATCCACTGAGTAAGTAAGTAAACAAGAGTCAAAATCTTGAAGACTACTGTACTCTCTGCCAGACATGTTTCACATATCTTCTTTACAATAGTCAGCTAAGTAGACATTAACTACGTTGATTTTTTTCCAAAAAAAAAAAAAGGAGACGGAGGATTAGAATTAGACTGGCTTTGCCAATGCCACTTAATGATAGACCAGTGATGCAAATACCTTTCTGTCTGTTGCTAAGTCTATGTTTAAATACAGTCTTTTAGTTTATAATCTCAATATGTAATTACCTCATCTGTACCGGACGTATTTGTGGGACAAGAAAACACAATCTCCCTTAATGATTTGTTCATCTGCTATGGCATTTTTCATGCTGAATTATAATGGGTCTCTTAACCTGCATGTCTTCTCCCTCAGTCTGAGCTCCTCAAGGACAACGTATTATTCTTTGCACTGAAAATCTTCCACAGTGTTCAACCACAAGTTTGTGAGTGAACTAAGTGGGTTGAGGATCAAGGTCACATTAGCTTTCCAAAGCAAAAGGAAAAAAACAGGCTTTTTCTAACAGGAAGGATTCTGGGACAGATAGTGGCTTTATACAGTTGTACACATATTTAGCAACATACAGACTTATACATTGTCCTAAAACTTTAGTGAATTTATCAAAACTTTCAGCTGATGAATAAGAAATCTGAGTAAAAGAAAAGGTAAGTGATCTACTGAAAGTCACACTGCACTTTTGCACTTAGCAATGAGCCTATTAATTGTTGGCGCACAGTCACATAATAAGTAAAGATCTCATGCCAAAACTAAGGATTTTATTTTTCAGTTACTGCCACTGAACAGCAATATTTGAATATTGTGTACACTGGTGAGACACTTAGGAGAAGATGTATATGAGTTCAGCATTCCCTCTCAGATCACCATTTAACTCAACTATGAAATAGAAATGGAAAAAAAAAAAAAAACAGTTTACCACAGGAATCAAGGAAAGTTGTCATCTAAATGCTACCATCTTAGAGGAAATGCTAACTGGTATCATGCATATAAAGCCAATGTCTTGCTCTAGAGATAAAATGCACATGGACTCTATTTTCTTTCTGTGGGTGAACAGCATTTGGAAGAAAGGATGATAGAAGACAGCAGAGTACACATAGCATCTTTGCCAAACAAACAAACAAACAAAAAAAAGCCTTGTGTCCAAGGTGATAGTAGCCCAGAATAGGAGGCTGGACAAATGGTCTAGTCTGGAGCCTGACCAACAGAAAGTTCAAAGTGAGTAACAGATCATAGTGAGGTAGCTTGAAGTAAAACACGGAAGCAAGCAGGTCAGGCAAGTCCTTATAGAGCTGCCCCAGCCCCAAATCTATCTCCTGCCCCTGAAGCTTCTAGCACTAGATAGATAATATACAGTGTACTTCTATCCCCCAGCTCTCCAGGAAACAATTAACTCAAAGGAAGAATTCTAACAGCAGTTTCTCAGTGAGGAAAATCCAGAACTTACACCCTATGTTTAGGGTCAAACACTATGCCTAGAGGAGCACATGAATTTTAGTAGGAATATGGCTATGACTGCATTCTCTTTACCAAAACTTAGAATCAGCCTAGTGCCCACCAGAAAAATATTTTTAAATAAATTATGGTTCACCCACACAATGTAATTCAGTGCAGTTATTAAAAATAATTTTAAAAGAATAAGTAACAACATGAAATGATGCTATATTTAAATTAAAAATCTGATTTAAAACTACTGCTTACAGTAGTAATTTTTTTTAAATGCATCTGTAAAAATGTACATACATCCATAAATTTAAAACCAGATTGATTAATACTAACATGAAATCATTGGTCACATCACCCCTCTGCTTAAAAGGTATCAATAGCTTCCTATTGCATTTGAGAAAAGGTTGACCTCCTCAACATGGCCCTCTAGGTCTTTCTTGTTGAGTACTATCCGTATAGTGCTATCCTTGCAGCCCCATTCACAGTACACACTCCCCGCCCCCCACTACTCTCCAAGCTTTGGAAATTTTTTTTTCAGTGCTTAAAACACATGACCTGATTCTTGCAATTCAGGTTGTTGGAACTGTCTCCCAATCCAGTCTCCTTTGGTAAGGCACCCCTACTCTTTGTATACACACATACTGCCCCTTCATCATAGGAATAGTTACTCAATACTCAGAGCTCAGGTCAAATCATCACATATTCAAAGCAACATTCCCTGATAACTACCCCAATTCCCTCTGATAGCTCTCCCTCTTTCTCATCCACATTTCTCACTACACTTAAATAATATTTACTTGCTGAAACTATGACACTCAATGAAAGATGTGAGCCGTCTTGTTTCCTTTATATGTAGCATGGCTCCTTGTATATTGTAAGCACTCGAAATATATTTAAATGAATAATATAGCTGGTATCTCTTAGGTGCTTACTTGTTTTATGTGACTTACCTATATTAACTTCACCATAATCCAGGAAGTGGCTCTTACTCCAATCCCTGTTTTGAAGATTATGAAGCCATGACATTGACATATTGAATTTATTCAAAATCGCATCATAAGTAGAGCAGGGATTCATACTCAGGCTTAATAGGTTAACCACTAAAAATAACAAACATTTCTTACATATATATAATGAGCCAGATATTCTACTAAATGCTTCACATATATTGACTCATTTTAGCCTCACAGCAAGCCCAGGAAGTAAGCACTATTACAATCTGTATTTTATAGATGAAAAAACTGGGGCACAGAGATGTTTAAGCAACTTGCCCTGGTCGTGTGATTACTAAATGGCAGAATAAGAACCTGAATCCCAACATGCCACTATGATTACTACTCTGTACTGCCTTCACGTGGCAACAAAGGGAGGGAGGGAAGGAACTTTCCTTAGTGTAGAAATTATGAATGATTTCTTGACTTTTATTGTCTAACAATTATGTGACAAATATGTTTTCCTAATGAGAAAAAGGTTATTTTTAAAAAATTATAATGTAAAATAAGTAACCCTTGGTGTAAAAATATTCATAAAATCATGAACATATGACTTGGAAATTTGAGTGCTTCTCTGATCCAGTTTGCTGATGTCTGTATATCCTCCACAATACTGACAAGTGTATTTCCAGCCTCTTGTAGATGGGCCGCCAGTGCTGCCTGATGATTTATACGGACCTCAAGATCCCTTGGCTTTTTACCCATCGAGCCACCAGGGAAGCCCCCTCACAAGACACTGTGGCTGGTTTACCCATGAACTGAGGGATATCATCTCCTCAGCATTTCAATAGCAGATGAGTGTGATAAAATCAAGTGATTCATTTTTAAAATAATTTCACACTAAGCTGATGCTGTGAGATACTGGAGAAACTAAGCTCTCTCAAAGAAAATTATTTTTTGAAATAAGACTTCAGCCTCACATGGATTACTTTCTGAACCCCTAAAGAGCAGGTGGAGTAAAATATTTTAACTTCAATAATTAAGATCATTGAAAGCTTTATATGATCTTTCTCCTCAACACTGAAAAAAAAATATTTTTGTGCACTTTACTTTTTAAAACTGGTCTTGTGATGGCCTCCTTAATTGTCTCCTTTCCTGTGGAAATGGAGGCTCCTTCCCCACCGCCCCACAAGGATCCTGTATGTAAATATTTCCACCACAGCAGCTTTAACAATTTATGCTCCTCATTACCTATGTGCTGGCTCCTCTTTCTTATTCCTGTTTTTACTTTGCTTTCCTGGCATCTAACTCATTTTAAGAACATTAGGCGCCTGAAAAAAAAAAAGTAATAACTTACAATCACTCAAGAAAAATAGTTTCTAAACAACAAAAAAAGTAATTTTATGATAGCGCAAATTCTCTATTTGATTTCAACCTATTAAAACAGATATATGTAAGTTCAGTTTTAAAAACTAATTCCCCTCCTTAGCACTTCCTGCACTCATTTCACCTACTTTGTTGTTTCTCATGCCCACAAACTACCCTGGGAAAAAAATCCATCCCTCAGCCCCTTCCCCGGAGCACCTCTAGTTCTCTTCTTTCACCTTTCTTGTCATTCTGTTTTCAAACCACCAGAGAATTGATCTGGCAAAGACAGAAGGTGGAAAAACTAGTATATTTGAAAGGTAATTTTTACCCTGACATAGCCAACCTCTGTGTCAAAAGTTTAACAGCTTTCTTTTGGCGTTTCCTTTTCCCTTTCCTGTCCCCAAACTCTATCTATAAGTTATTTAGCATGACTGTAGCTACTGTCCTTCCTTCCACACCAGTGACTTGAAACAGACTCAAAAACTTTAATGGGGAGTTATCATGAAACTATTTTAAGACTAATTCTAAGTGGAGAATAAAGGTCATAATACCGCTACAGCAGCTAAAAGCACTTTCACTGACATTATCTAATTTTCACAGAACTCTAGAGATGTAGGCAATTATTTTGATTATGCTTCTATAGATAAGGTGTTTTAGGCACAATGAGTAGAATAATGGAGGTCAATCATAGCTTGCACCAAGAATAGACTTATATCTACTAGTATTCATGGGAGACCAATTTGGATGATAAGACTTGGCCTTCAAAAAGGTCATTTTATCATCTTTCTCTTGCCCAACACAGAAAAACCCAAAGACTTGGGTATTTTCATCAGTTGTACTAATGAAAGTTGGAGTTGTGCTCTTTAAGTCACACATACTACTATGCAAAAAAAAGAAAGAAAAAGTGCTCTCTCTAAATATAAGCAGTTGACAGCCAACATTACTATGACAGCTTTACTTAAATTCTGTATAATAAAAAAAAAGGTTTATTTTCATTGGGAAAAACCCTTTAAACTGTTGATTAATCCAAATAATTGGAAGATTCTTTTAAAAGTTCATATCTGAATCACAAACGTTTATCACAACTCTGGAATACATTCTAGAAGTGTGTAAAAGCCTTTACTCAAAATACATCTAGACCATTGCCCTTGAAGTCACACTTTAGAATTTGCTACTCTTCCATTTAGCTTCATATTTTTGTCCTAGTTACTCTTCACTAGAATTTCTGCACTATTGACTCATTCTGACTACTTGGTTTAAACTTGAATGAAGAAAAAGGTTGCCACTATATTCTTTAGGAGGTGGAAGCCCAGGACTTCATGAATAAAAGGAAAAGAGAAGTGAAACAGGGAAGAGGAGAGTGTAATATATGAGGCTATGTGTTATCACACATGCTTTCCCATCACAACAGCCTGCAAAAAGACACAGCAGATCATTCAGCAGGTATGTCCACACAACATCCAGCATTTCTCTAGAAGGGTTTCAAAGGGAATGAGGGTCTTCGAGTCTTGATGAAAGTGAAAGTCACTCAGTCATGTCCAACTGTTTGTGACTCCATGGACTATACAGTCCATGGAATTCTCCAGGCGAGAATACTGGGGTGGGTAGCCTTTCCCTTCTCCAGGGGATCTCCAACCCAGGGATTGAAACCAGGTTTCCCGCATTGCAGATGGACTCTTTACCAGCTGAGCCACAAGGGAAGCCCAAGAATACTGGAGTCTTGACAGAAGGAAAAAAAGAGAAAAATTTTACCTAGCTCCTTTCTGTCTCACATTTCACATGGTTCTTCCCAGGGAGAACTAACTTCCCTGAACTTTCACATTTCATTATCTATTCCCTGAGACCGTTCAGAAGGAAAAAACCCTTGCTTCTAATGTGGTGCATTAACCAAGTTAAAAAATACAAGGGTGATCTAATACAAGTATAGTGATGACCAAGAGATAAAGAAAGAAGCAATTTGATGAGGAATACAGTGTTATTATTACAATACAGACTCCTAGGACATAATTATGATTATATCCACTTGCTGAAGATGCCACAACTCTTGAGCAAGAAATCCTCTGGTCTTTCTCAGCTGGCCAATCAATATATTTAGGGATCAAACAGGGATCATACAAGATACACTGAAGTTCAGGTCCTGACCTATAGCTAAGTCAAGGTAATAAAGCTGAGACAGCCAGAAACAGAAATAGTCAGAGGCTGAGTACAAACCCAAGGCCTCAGAGAGTACTAAAAACTGAAGTTGAGAAAACCAGAAGCAAACACCAAAGCTGAGGTCACAGATGGCTTCAAGGTTGGTTGATGAAGCCCAAGACTAAAAGCAGAAGAAAAAAAAAAGTGAGCCAAAACAGAACTGAGATAATGTGGGCAGATTCCCATGCAACTGCCTTAAAAGTGCTGAGAAGATGGGACTTGTCTTTATATGCCATTAGGCATGTGGCAGATGGATAATCTAGTCGCTCTTAAAAATTATAGCATCTCTACTAACACAGAAAATGTATGGGAATAGAAGACTGATTAAAAAAAAAAATCTTTTAGAAATGAGCTTTTTGTAACCTAACTGTCCTTTGTCCATGCCAACTTGACAACTAAAATGAAATCATACTTTCATCCAGCACACCATTTGTTTAGTCAAAATATTATATCAAAAGCCAACTCTGATCAAAGAACTACAGTTAGGACATCATCATACTGGTCTTATTTAAATAGCCTGAGCCCCTACCTTCATGAATGTTGTAGCCTGGTGGGATATATAGATAATTAATAAACAAGTAGATATTTATATTTAATAAATATATTTATATTTATATTCTCCGTATATTTATACAGAGAAGGCAATGGCACCCCACTCCAGTACTCTTGCCTGGGAAATCCCATGGATGGAGGAGCCTGGTAGGCTGCAGTCCATGGGGTCGCTAAGAGTCGGACACGACTGAGCGACTTCCCTTTCACTTTTCCCTTTCATGCACTGGAGAAGGAAATGGCAACCCACTCCAGTATTCTTGCCTGGAGAATCCCAGGGACGGCGGAGCCTGGTGGGCTGCCGTCTATGGGGTCGCACAGAGTCGGACACGACTGAAGCAACTTAGCAGTAGCAGCAGATATTTATAATTGTGAACTACTGTGAATTAAGTGAACAAGACAGTGACAGAGAAAAGCAGGGAAGAAGGGAGAAGACACTTAAATACTGCTGTCAGGGAAGGCCTTTTAAAGGAGTTACCAATTAAGCTGATATCTGAAGCATGAGAGAAAGAAAACAACACTAGTGAAAGTCTCCTTTACAAAGGTGACAGCATGGCCAAGTCCCCAAAACCAGACTTGGTTAAGAAATGGAAAGAGGTCAGGATGACTGAAATGTAACGTGAGAGGAAGATGGAAAGAGCCTGATAGGCTTTGATTACAATTTGAATTTTAACTCCAATAAGAAGCCATTAGTGGGCTTAATCATTTTAGTTTCAATGAGTTAAAACCTTCATCCTGCTTAGCTGCTGGAAGTCCTCTCTTAATAGATTACACAAATATGACCAAGGACCGCCAGAGGGCCGTGAAATGTTCCACAGACATGTCCTGTTTTCACCTGCTGCCTCAAATCCCTGTCCTTCTGCAGATCACCACCTGAAGGGCTGGGATTACTGTCACCCTTCAGTATCTGCTGTTTTCCCTTATACTGCTTTCCCCCAAGCTCAAATAGCATTGCTAAAACAGACTGCAATTTAATGAACTTTACTGAAAGTTTGAGGGAAATGAAAGAGAAGTATTAATAGAACCCAGGGAGTAACTTATAATTACTGGTTGTTTGCTGTTGTTTTAGTCACTAAGTCATACTCGACTCTTTGTGACCCTATGACTGTAACCCACCAGGCTCCTCTGTCCATGGGATTTCCCAGGCAAGAATACTGGAGTGGGTTGCCATTTCCTTCTCCATCTATTATTAAAACTCATAGACCTAGATATATCCTTGGGTTTGGACAGTCCCAAGTGGTCCCAAACCACTCTGTGATACAGTGAAGCCATATTGCCTTCAATCATCCCACCCTGCTTCTTGTTTCCTGTCCCGAGATCAGTCTCTTCCAAAGTTGATTGATGAGACAAATGAATTACCTTCAAAGGAAAAGTTAACCCCCAAGGTCTTCTCATCCACATGGTGAGAAGATGATACTTATCCACACTGGAAGCCAACAACCCAATATCAATAAAGGCTGAACTCAGAGAATGTTTGAAATATTATCATGCCAAGTTTCAGATTATCCAAACTAAGCCTAATTCTTTCCAATAATTCAAGGTAAAGATCTTGCTATACATCCTTCTTGCATGGTCTCTGTACAAATGGTGAAGAAGCAAATTATGGGCATAGTTCAAAATAGACACAATTCTCTCAAGGATGGAGTTATAGCTCTGCAACCCTATACAACTGTGCAATCCTATCCTATAGACCATCTTTAGTTATATCACAGAGTAGTTTCCTTACTTCAAATAGCACTGCCTCATGAAATCTTCAAGTTTGGAGTATGTCTCCATTTTACTTTTTGCATAACAAAAGATTTATTTTGGTTCCTCCAAAACAAAGACATAATTTGAACCAAAGGTATATTCCAAGTCTCCACTCTCAGCAAAACAGAAAATGCTTAAAGCTTAAAAAAATGTAATCTTCTTTGCTAACTTAAAAAAAAAAACTATTGCATTTGCCTTCACCAAGAATGTAAGCTTATTTTAAATGTAAGCCATTGCAGTAGAACAGCTATCTTCTTCAAATTCTAGCTCCAAGGATTCTCTTCGGTCTCCTACCTTTTACCTGATTGTTGTTGCTTCACTTTGATTCAAGTTCATGTACTCATCCACCCATGGGAACAATTTTTGCACTTAAGGAGGGCAACTGCCTGGTTCTCACATCAGTTCTCCTTGTCAGCTTCATTCCATCATGTGATTGAGCTCCTGAGACCCAGGCTGAGTTCAGAATTCTGTTCATGCACCACCCCAGCCTCCAGCATCACCTGAAAGATAAATTTGAGCTGTTATTCTCAAACAGTTGAGAATTTGAAGAACTCCTCTGTGAAATGATGCTGTGACGCACACACAGCAGCATCTCAGAAGCCCGCATAGCTCAACCGCATCTTCACTGGGGTTCAGTGGTTTGCAGGGGATCTGCAAATTTTACTAAGCATGGGGAAATATAGGCTTGAAGCTTTCAATGCCAAGTTCCCTAGCCTTCACTACTGCCCCCTACTACCCCACCGCCTCACCCACCCTGACCCTTGCCCAGTGGCCAGTCATGGCTAGTGTTTTATTCCAGAGCTACCTTTTCCCACAGCTATTCTAATAGTGCCCTCTAGTGGTAGGTGGTTAAAATGCAATTAAAGAAGCATGATTGAAGAATCACACCGCAAACGTTCAACTTAATTCACTGCCTACCAAGTGCCTGCAGTCCATGGGGTCACAAAGGGTCAGACATGACTGAGTGACTGAACAACAATCAAGTGCCTAGGGACTGTCCTAGAGATATTCACCTCTGACCTGGAAACTTTCTAGTTCTCTGCCTTGCACAGATACCTGGATACATACAATAAGAGTAAGACAGACTTTTTCTTCCAATGGGGAAGTCTACTGAATAAAGACCAACTAGACTGTCAACTAGTACTAGGTAAATTGTATCATCAACTATAGCACCACAATTAGCCACAGACATCAAGAAGGGGCAGGGACAAGGGCTTGTAGCTCTCCATATAGAGCTACACTTTGCTATGTCAAGTAATTACGGTTTCTCACAGAGAATTTGAAATAAAGGGATCTAATTCTATTGTCTCGGTTTTGGAAAGCACTTAAATATGAACTTTTTAATAGCTCTTTGTTTCTTAAGCCCTGGAAAGTGTTTAAAGTTCATGTTTTCTAGGCTGAGTTCTATTAACTAGTTTGGGGTGTTGAGAACAGGCTGGTCAAGTAGACAGGCAGGGTGTCCAATCCTGCCTCTGAAGAGGAGGCCACCACCCTGTTATCACCACGCCATGAGGCTTAATGAAAGGATCAATCTCCTCATTCTGATGTAGTATAGCAGGGACAGGCACTCATTCAAGAATAATTGTATACTCACACATGGAGAGCAGTTTTATAAACCAAATGATTATCATTTCTCTTCAGTTTCCCACAAAAACCATCAGGGCAAATATTGTCAATGGCCCCATTTATATTTCCCATCTCATTTGTCACCACCATGCTATGAATTCCAAATAAATGCACTGTCTCTGGAGAAGGTGTATAAGACAAAGAAGTAATAAGTTCCCCTGGAGATGATGATACACAGTCAGATTTGGGAAGAAGTGCATGCTACCCTCAAATACCTTCATTTGTTGATGTTCCCAAAATGTTTATATGTTACAATTAACTATTCTCTGTAAGAGGCATTTGGGCTATTTCCAATTTTTCAATAACAACAACAAAATTCTGCAATTCAGTGAATGATTTTAAATTGAATTTCTTTTTCTTTCTTGGTAAATTTTTGGTTGAAGCATATGGACAATTTTTAACTCTTTTTGGATAACATTTTTAATTTTTTTGTAGAAATACTAAATCCTCTAAAGTGCTGCCAACAGTAAATACACTGCCTAAAATCCTCTCAACATTAAATTTTATCATGATCATTAATTTTTGTTAGTATAATGGTTATAGTCAAGCCGTTTTAGTTCACATTGCTATGACAGTCCTGTAAACTTCTATGTGATGGGAGCCTCTGAATATCCCAGATATAAACATCTAGGCAAGATAAAACTCATGCTAAATCCTACTTGGACTAATAGATGTATTAATGTAGTCTTGTGATAAACAGAAATTATTCTTTTCTAGCACAAAGTTATTCAATGAATATGCAATGAATTAAAAACATTCTAAAGGGATTTTTCTTGGGTATACTGGGAATTTCCTTTTGTCAACATTCTTTATTGCTATGATAGCAAATTAGGCAAAATCAAACACATTCGTTATCTTTCAACTTTCGTGATCTCTAATGAGTAGCTGAAGGGCTTTTAAATAGTGCAAATTAAGGCAACTTTTAAAGAGCTGAGTGGGTTTAATCTATTTAAAGCTATTTTTGTGATCCATGAATGCAAACAATAAATGAAGCTAAGATAGAGTTATAACATACAGGAATTTTATTTATGCCTTTGGCTGCCACTAAAATCCAAAGGGAACACAAAAGTGTAGTCCTAGTGTCTTTTCTTAAAGAACAAGATTATGAAAAATTTCAGGGTCATATACCCATGGCTATGAATCTTTGGTCATAGGCTTAGACAGACCTGAAACAGTTCCTAGGAGTACAAACATCTTTATTTTTCCAGCTTCTATTCTGTTATTACTTCAGAGAATATGGAATGAGAGCTGGCTGGACAAATATTTTCAAAGTTTGCATACAAATGAATTTTAATGCAATACCACAAGTATGTCCTTGATCTGTTCTCTCCAAAGTTTTATCTATAAATGAACCAGTAAGCACACTTATAAATGAGAGAGAGACAAAGAGCTTAGGATAGAAGATACATTGGATAACAAATGCCAGATCCAAAAAGAACCCATTTGGACCATAAATGGGAAAAATGAGGACAGTGGTATCTAGTGAAGATAGACTGTTGCTTGAGGGGGAGGCAGTGAGGTTCGGTATATGCAAGGAACACTGAGGCAAAGGATCCCAAGATGTCTTCCTGTTGCTTGCCAGCAATAACGCAGAGGCTCCTGTTTACTGATTTCAAGTCATGAAACGGCCAAAGCAAGCTTGTCCTCAATACCCCTTTCTCCTTGCCTTTCCTCAGCCGCTTACACAGCACAAATTATTTTCTGCCTCTCTGAAGTAAAATAATATCTTTTCTTATGTTCAAACGTGTAGTCAAGAATTGGCCTTTGCCCATAGAGAGAGCTGGCTTTTTCTCTTGGCTTCTGCGAGGTAATTTATGTCATATAAAGATACTGGTAGGAATGTCTTTGTTTAGGTGAAAGTTGGCCACAATGGATTTTAGGGTGTGGCCAGTCATACCCAATAGAATGGGGGCCAGCTACGCTGGAAAGACCAAATGAGATTTAAGATGGGGGTTTTGAGTCATTCAGTTTCAGCTGACCTGGAGACTGAGTTCAATGGTGTGAGCAATCAATCATACCCACATAATCCCCAAATAAAAACCCTGGAATGAAACTCATGAGAGAGTCCTTGGCTGGCAGTACTTTCTGTGTATCATCATACGTCAAGGCCAAGAGAGCAACACTTCCTAATTCGATGCAGAGAACAACAGACGCTTCAGTTGGAATCCTTGAGGCTCTGCCTTATGGGTCTCTTCCTTTAGCTAATTTTCCTCCCAGTTTTATCAAGATAAAATTCAGAGATAACAGTGTATATTTAAAAAATACAAAGATACAATGATAATTTGATATACACATATATATTGCAAAATGATTACCACAATAAGGTTAGTGAGCACATACATCATCTCACATGGGTACCATTTTCCTTTGGCTGAGTTTTTTGTGTATCCTTTCCTGTAATAAACCTCAACCATGAATATAATAGACAAGTGAATTCTGTGAGCTCTTCTAGAAAGTTATCTAACCTAAGGGTGCTTTGGGGGACCCTCCAAACTTATAGTTGGTGTCAGAAGTAAGAGAACTGTGGACTGTACTTTCAAATCTCACAGTTTTGCTAACTCTGAGTGAGTGTGTACATCTGCTAAATATAAGTTTTGAGGTTCCTTAAAAAACACATCACCTGTGAGCCTGTTAAAAAGTGCTGCTATATGCATGGGAGTCAATTTACCCTATTCTAGGTAAAATTCAAGTTCACTGCTTTGATATGAGGGCAACCTTCTTATATGAGAGAAAGCTAGAGAACTAGAGTTTTTAATTTATTTTTGTTTTTTGAAAGGGTGAAAATTTTTTGTGTTTTGTGACAGCTCATGCAGACCTTTGAGAATATTCTCTTTAAGCATTAGAAACAGAACCATAGTTTCAGGTGAGTGCCATCCTAGGTGCTAACTGCAGTTGGTCAGTAATCTCACACAGAAATATGTGAAAAGTACTATATAATAATAAAAATCAGGCACTCCACTTCTTAGCTGTGGCTTCAGTCTCTTAATTTTCTAATCTTCCCGGCCTAATGAAATAGTATTTTATCTTTTCTAACATACGTTCTAGATACCCCAGAGATCATTGCATCCATTAAATATTCTTTACTAGGAGACATGCCTAAGGTCAATTTAATCAGTTGTTATAAAAAATGGAAAACTGACTTTTTAACATGAAAAAGCCTCCTATTGCTCAGCAGAAAAGGGAAATTGGATCCTTATTTGATACCATATACAAAAATCAACTCAAAATGGGTTAAAAAAAATTAAACATAAGACCTGAAACTGTAAAACTATCAGAAGAAAACACACGGAGAAAGTTTCTTGACATTGGTCTGGGCAATGAACTTTCCAATATGACAACAAACAAAAACAAAAATGGACAGATGGGGTTGCATCAAACTAAAAAGCTTCTGTGCAACAAAGGAAACAGAGAGAAGAGACAACGTATAGATTAGGAGAAAATACCATAATCCATATATCCAATAAGTGGTCAATATACAAAGTGTATAAGGAATGCAAACACCCAGATAGCAAGAAAACTCAATTTTAAAATAAGTGAAGGACCTGAACAAACATCTCAAAAAAAGATACACAGATGGCCAACAGGTATATGAAAAAAATGCCCAACATCACTAATCATCAGGAAATGCAAATCAGAACCACAATGAGATACCACTTCACACCTATTGGAAAGGTGAGTATCAAAAAGATTAAGACACAACCAGTGTTGGCAAGGATGTGGATAATTAAATAAAGAAAATGTGGTAACAGTATACAATGGAAAAACATTATGCCTTAAAAAACAAGGAAATCTTGTCATCTGCAACAACAAAAAGGAACTTGGAGGATAGTATGCTAAGTGATGTAGAAAGTCAGACATGGAAATAAGCCAGACATAGAAACTTAGATACTGCTTAATTTCACTTACATGTGGAATCTAAAAATGTACGGTAAGGGAGTTAGAGAAGGCGAGGTTCAGAAAAAGAATGAGACCGGTACTTTACAGGAACAGATCAGCTTTAATGAGGCGAGAAGGGGCAGCAGTCAGATTAGAGACCTGCTGCACTAACCCAAGAAAAGAGTAAGTATATACAGGCATATATGTGGAAAGCTACTATCTTAAGGGGGCCTGTTCTTCTCCAAGGTTCTTCCGAGTAGTTATCTCTTAAATGGCTGGGGCAAGGAATTCTGGAGATGGGCCAGAGGCTGGACCTGCTGGGAGCTGGGCGTAATCAACCTTAACGTCCCTTTATTTTTTTTCCTCCTTTGGGTGAGAGAGTTCTTTGTTTTGCACAGAATGGTGGGGAGGACTTGGAGGGGAGTTTTAACTCCAAGCTATTTTGAGCCATGTAACTTTCCTTCAAAAATATGTTGAACTATTAGAAGCAGAGAGTAGAAAAGTGATTACCAGTGGCTAAGGGGTGGAGGAAATAAGGAAATATTGGTCAAAGAGTACAAAGGACCAGATATCCAAGATGAATAAGTTCTAGAGATCTAATGTACAGCACGGTGACTATAATAATAATGTACAATATACTCAAAATTTGCTGAGAATAGATTTAACTGTTCTCACCAAAAAAATTAGTGAAAGTGAAAGTTGTTCAGTCGTGTCCACTTCTTTGTGACCCCATGGACTGTCCGTGGAATTCTCCAGGCAAGAATACTGGAGTGGGTAGCCTTTCCCTTCTCCAGGGATCTTCCCAACCCAGAAATCGAACCCAGGTGTCCTGCATTTCAGGCAGATTCTTTACCAGTTGAGCCACATACAAAATAAAACAAAAGTTAGGAAAGTCATCCATGCTTTGGTTCTAATCAAAAGGTTGATTTTTAATCAGCCTTTTTTATTCATAGTCGATTCTGTTTTACAACCCAGTTCGAAAATCATTGTTAATGGTCTGTTAAACTCAGCCATAATATCCAGGAAGCACTACTGATATTCTGTTTCTTTCATCTCTACCAAAAGCCATGGGGTCATCTGGTATTTTATCTGTCTTCCACATTCTTGTAGCAAACTTTATATCAAGTATCCTCACCACTGGATAACTTGTGCTCCATCTTTCTAGCTTCCAATAATAGATCCTTCACCAACCATTGTTCCTATTAAAGCCAATGCCACATAGTTTCAGTTTTTATTATGGCAGGTCTGGACATAGTGTCCTCAGTTTAGGCAAGTCTTTTTATGGTTAAAAAAAAAAAAATGATGCAAAACTCTCATTGGCTTACAACAATGGACATTGTTTTATTGTTCACACACCTCCACTCCAGGATACAGGCTGAAGGGGAAGCCCAAGCCACACATACAGGTTTGTGGTGAAAGGAAAATAAAGATTGGCAGAACCATGGAATGACTCTTAAAGTTTCTCATGAAAAGAAATATATGCCACTTCTGTTCATTATTGACTGTCCAAAACAGTTACCAAGGCTTGTCTTACATCAATGAAGTAAAAGATAACCTTCAGACAGAGACAGACAATAAATATGTTGGACAAATATAAAACCTACCATACCACTGTTTATTCCTCTAATGCATTTTTACTTAACCATTGACCACAACAGTGAGGTATAATGGGTGTTGAGATTATAATAAAAAAAAACTTAACTACTCCTTTTTAATTACAAACGAATTTTCAAGGCGTATCACCTTTGCTCAGTAAGTGAACAAGTGTAGAAGTCATGCAAAAATAACATGGTCTCCGAGACTGCCGTTCCATCCTTTTCTGATCTTTCTATAATTGCTTTTTATACTCAAATAAAAAATCACCACAAACTTAAGTGACTCAAAACAATACTCATCTATTGTCTCCAGTTTCGTAAGTCAAAAATTCTCTGCTTCACATCTCGCAGGTCAAAGTGTTAACCACCTGAGCTCTTGTCAGAGTGCTGAATAGAGCCAAAGCTCAATGTTCAGAAAACTAAGATCATGGCATCTGGTCCCATCACTTTATGGGAAATAGATGGGGAAACAGTGGAAACAGTGTCAGACTTTATTTTAGGGGGCTCCAAAATCACTGCTGATGGTGATTGCAGCCATGAAATTGAAAGACGCTTACTCCTTGGAAGGAAGGTTATGACCAACCTAGATAGCATATTGAAAAGCAGAGACATTACTTTGCCCACAAAGGTCCGTCTAGTCAAGGCTATGGTTTTTCCAGTGGTCATGTATGGATGTGAGAGTTGGACGGTGAAGAAAGCTGAGCACCAAAGAATTGATGCTTTTGCACTGTGGTGTTGGAGAAGACTCTTGAGAGTCCCTTGGACTGCAAGGAGATCCACCCAGTCCATCCTAAAGGATATCAGTCCTTGGTGTTCATTGGAAGGACTGATGTTGAAGCTGAAACTCCAATACTTTGGCCACCTCATGCGAAGAGTTGACTCATTGGAAAAGACCCTAATGCTGGGAAGGATTGGGAGCAGGAGGAGAAGGGGACGACAGAGGATGAGATGGTTGGATGGCATCACCGACTCGATGAACATGGGTTTGGGTAAACTCCAGGAGCTGGTGATGGACAGGGAGGTCTGGCGTGCTGCAATTCATGGGGTCACAAAGAGTCAGACACAACTGAGCGACTGAACTGAACTGAACTGAATCTTATTCAGGTTGTTAGCAGAATCCAATTCCTAACAGTTATGAGACTGAGATCACCATTTCCTTGCTAACTGTCAGCTGGAACCCCTTCCTTCAGCTCTTTAGGGCCACCCACATTTTCTCACTTCAGCCTCTCTGCTTTTAAGGACCCATGTGATAAAATCAAACAATTCTATCTCAAGGTCAATTCTGCCATATAACAGAATATAATCACAAGGTTGATACCTTTACTACATTCAAAGGTTCCAGTGATTAGGGTAGGAATTTCTGAGGGTCATTTGAGAAATCCTACCTAAACAGACTTAAAATATCCAAAATGGATTGTAAAATGACTGTGTATATATCAAATTATTTTTCTTTTCAGTGATCATTAATATCTCACTACAGCTAGTGAGATAGAGCCCAGATTGTTTCTCCTGCTATATAAAGACCTATCATATTGCTTGGAGCCAAACTAATAACATCTCACTAACTTTCAAAATAAACTCTTGAATCAGGGTGGTCTATTCTCTTTAATAAATTCATGTTGGTTATTTCTACCTCTACTCTTTGTTGTTATTTTGTGCATATGATCCTTCAAGCTAAACTTCAACAGTACATAAACCGAGAACTTCCAGATATACAAGCTGGACTTAGAAAAGGCAGAGGAACCAGAGATCAAATGGACAACATCCTTTAGATCACAGAAAAAACAAGAGAGCTCTAGAAAAATGTCTATTTTTGCTTCATTGACTATGCTAAAGTCTGACTCTATGGATCACAACAAACTGGGGGAAATTCTTAAACAGATGGGAATATCAGACCACCTTATCTGCTGCCTGAGAAACCTGTATGCAGGTCAAGAAGCAACAAATAAAACCGGACATGGAACAACAGACTGGTCCCAAATTGGGAAAGGGGTACCTCAATGCTGTATTTTGTCACCCTGCTTATTTAACTTATGTGCTGAGTACATTGTGAGAAATACTGGGCTGGATGAAGCACAAGCTGGAATCAAGACTGCCAGGAGAAAAATCAATAACCTCAGATATGCAGATGATACCACATTAATGGTAGAAAATGAAGAGGAACTAAAGAGCTTCTTGATGAAGGTAAAAGAAGAGAGTGAAAAAGTTGGTTTAAAACTCAACATGCAAACTACAAAAATTATGGCTTCTGGTCCCATCACTTCATATCAAACAGATGGGGAAACAGTGACAGACTTTATTTTCTTGGCTCCATAATCACTGCAGAGGGTGACTGCAGCCATGAAATTAAAAGATGCTAGCTCCATGGAACAAAAGCTATGACAAACCAAGACAGCATATTAAAAAGCAGAGATGTTACTTTGCTGATAAAGGTGTGTCTAGTCAAAGCTATGATTTTCCAGCAGTCATGCATGGATGTGAGAGTTGCATCATAAAGAAGCCTGAGCACTGAAAAATTGATGCTTTTGAAATGTGGTGCTAGAGAAGACTTTTGAGAGTTCCTTGGACAGCAAGGAGATCAAACCAGTCAATCCTAAAGGAAATCAATCCTGAATATTCATTGAAAGGACTGAAGCTGAAGCTCCAATACTTTGGCCACCTGGCGCAAAGAGCCGACTCATTGGAAAAGACCCTGATGCTGGGAAAGATTAAAGGCAGGAGAAAAAGGTGATGACAGAGGATAAAATGGTTGGATGACATCACCGAGTCAATGGACATAAGTTTGAGAAAACTCCAGGAGATGGTGAAGGACAGGGAAGCCTGGTGTGCTGCAGTCCATGGGGTCACAAAGAATCAGACAGGACTCAGTGACTGAACAATAACAACGATAGTTTCCCTTCCTTCTCTCCACTTGATCAAGTTGTCTGCTTCCTTTAAATTGAAACATAAATTCCATATTACCCATTGATTCAGCATATATGAGTGAAAGTGAAAGTGAAGTCGCCCAGTCGTGTCTGACTCTTAGCGACCCCATAGACGGCAGCCCACCAGGCTCCCCCATCCCTGAGATTCTCTAGGCAAGAACACTGGAGTGGGTTGCCATTTCCTTCTCCAATGCATGAAAGTGAAAAGTGAAAATGAAGTCGCTCAGTTGTGTCCGACTCTTAGCGATCCCATGGACTGCAGCCTACCAGGCTCCTCCATCCATGGGATTTTCCAGGCAAGAGTACTGGAGTGGGGTGCCATCGCCTTCTCCAATATATGAGTGAGTACCTACTAAATATCAGAAACTTTTCTATACTTAAAGAAAACACGGTAATCAATGTAAGGTTCTTGCTCTCATGGAGATTCTATTATAAGGGGAAAGACTAAAGCTCTCTAAGCACATAAAACCACAGAAAATCTTTCCCTATTGGACTGTTGAAGTGTTTATTAACTGTGGTACTGACCTGATGCATACCATGCATTATATATACATTTTCCCCCCAAGTTTCTGCCCTCTCTCCCCAATGAGATTCTAACCTCCTTTTGGATATACATAGTATAATATTATCAATAATGTCAATAAATCCTAGCATTCTACATTGAGGACTGAGTAAATATTTACTGGCTGAATGATCAATCCCTGTACTTGAGTTTGATCAAAGGTTTAAATATTCTTCCCAAGAGAACCACAGCTAAAATTCTGTTTGAAAATATACTTTTGGGCAAAAATGATAGAAAAAAATATTGACTAGAAGGCAGGAAGAAAAGTAGAACCAGGATAAGCTTTCTAAAACATTGATAACCTGTAGGATTTTCTCCTGAATGGTCAAGAAGTGTGTTGGTTTCCTGTGACAAAGAGTTCAAAATTAAATATTAGGGTAAATTTTGTTACCTCTGCTGGGGGATTAGCAGACAGAACATGTTAGAAGACATTCTTATATGATGGAAAAGTAGAACTAGTATTTAATATGTGACAAATATCACATACCTTATATCACTTAGCTTTCAGAATATTCAAGTTAGTATTGTTTCCCTTCACATACTTTCAGAGATAGTGAGATAACTATCTCTGAAAGATAACCTGAGATAATCTGAGATCAAGCCAAGATCATAAAATGAAAATAGAAGACTAAAACAGAATGTTTTTAAAAGTTAATAAGTCACAACAACATATAAAAAAGAAAGAGATCATTAGTAAAATATGTATTTCAACAAATACCTGAAAAATGGATATTGGAACACTGACTAATGAAGCAGAGGGAAAAGGGCTGCAAATTGAAAAAATGTGAAAAGCACGCAGGAAAGGCACCACTTATTCAGCCAGCAAATCCCCTAGAAAGATGATCCAGAAATTCTCAATACAGAGCCGGAGTTAGAAATGGAACAGAAAAGAAGGTTAACTGACACTCTACATACAGAACTGTCATCTCCATCATTTTTAATCCCTGCTCACCAGGATAACACAGACAATCACAGATAACAGCCTGTAGGCAATCACTTACTCCCAGTCATGAAAAGGAAGATGGACGCTGAGTTCATTTGAAAGAAATTAAATGAAATGTTTAGGGTGAACTTTGTTACTAAAAGTAGATAGACAACTGAGAATCAACAGTTCAGTTCAGTTTAGTTGCTCAGTTGTGTCCAACTTCTTGCGACCCCATGAACCACAGCATGTCAGGCCTCCCTGTCCATCACCAACTCCCGGAGTTCACCCAAACTCACGTCCATCAAGTCGGTGATGCCATCTGACCATCTCATCCTCTGTCGTCCCCTTCTCCTCTTGCCCTCAATCTATTCCAGCATCAGAGTCTTTTCAAATGAGTCAGCTCTTCGCATTAGGTGGTCAAAGTATTGGAGTTTCATCTTCAACATCAGTCCTTCCAATGAACACCCAGGACTGATCTCCTTTAGGATGGACTGGTTGGATCTCCTTGCAGTTCAAGGGACTCTCAAAAGTCTTCTCCAACACCACAGTGCAAAAGCATCAATTCTTCAGTGCTCAACTTTCTTCACAGTCCAACTCTCATATCCATACATGACTACTGGAAAAACCATAGCCTTGACTAGACAGACCTTTGTTGACAAAGTAATGTCTCTGCTTTTTAATATGCTATCTAGGTTGGTCATAACTTTCCTTCCAAGGAGTAAGCGCCTTTTAATTTCATGGCTGCAATCACCATCTGCAGTGATTTTGGAGCCCAAAAAAAGAGAGTCAGCCACTGTTTCCACTGTTTCCCCATCTATTTGCCATGAAGTGATGGGACTGGACGCCATGATCTTAGTTTTCTGAAAGTTGGACTGTAAGCCAACTTTTTCACTCTCCTCTTTCACTTTCATCAAGAGGCTCTTTAGTTCTTCACTTTCTGTCCTAAGGGTGGTGTCATCTGCATATCTGAGGTTATTGATGTTTCTCCCTGCAATCTTGATTCCAGCTTGTGCTTCTTCCAGCCCAGTGTTTCTCATAATGTACTCTGCATATAAGTTAAATAAGCAAGGTGACCATATACAGCCTTGACATACTCCTTTTCCTATTTGGAACCAGTCTGTTGTTCCATGTCCAGTTCTAACTGTTGCTTCCTGACCTGCATACAGGTTTCTCAAGAGGCAGGTCTGGTGGTCTGGTATTCCCATCGCTGTCAGTATTTTCCAGTTTATTGTGATCCACACAGTCAAAGGCTTTGGCATAGTCAAATCAATAGAGAAAAAAGGAGTTTAAAATATTATAACCAGTAATCTAAGAAATAGCTCAGAGAATATGATATCCATAAATCATAAGTCACTGTGAAAAATATAGCAATAAAATAAAGCAGAGAGAACTCTTGGGAAATTAAAAAATAAGATTAACAAAATAAATTTTTCAATAGTCGAGAGATAAAATTTTAAAAAGCTCACCAAGAGTGGAAAGAAATGAAAAATACAAGATCAAATATAAAGACATACCAAACCAAAAATATCAGTACTTCTACCCAAGTAATAGGATTCCTCAAAACATATTACAGCGAAAATAGGAAATAAAAAATGACCAAATAAATAATGGATAGGAATTCCTCAATGCCAATCTTCAAGATAAAAATCCTAGCAGAGGGAATAAAGATCCACACCTAGGTCTGTCACTGTGAAATTTGAAAATGCACGCAATAAAAAATTCTAAAAACATGATTAAATAGGTACAAAGACAATGTTATTAATAATTAGCCATTTGAATTTGAATACTTGCTTAAAGTCTTAAAGGTTAAGAGAGAACTAATTTGAGACCACAATTCTTCATTTCTGATACCTGTTTTCTTTCCTCTGTATCATGATGCATGTTTAAGGTGTTCAGCAACTTTACGAATAGAATTAGGAAATTATTTCCTTTACCCTAACTTTCCCACTCACCCTCCAAACCCTTCCCCCCACAAATAATTCTTTCTGGTTCACATTTTCAATTGTTTACTGGATGTTTTAGCATGGATGACTCTGTGCAAACCATTGGGAACCAGTGTATATATATATATATATAGTGTATAGGGACCAGTATGTTAGAATTTTTAATAATTGGTCCAATGCTTTTAGCCTTTTCCTACCACAAATTCATCCTTCAAATAGCACCAGGGACATTTTCTAAGCTGCAAACCTGGTTCATGTACTCAGCTCTATAAAATACTTCAGAGAGAACACTAAAATTATGAGTGTCATTCAACTGCATATAATATCCCATCTCCTTAATCTTCTAAAATGCTCACTGATTTATGCTTTTATTTATTCCTTTAATTAATAATTAGAGTACCTGCCATGTGCAGGGTACTATTCTAGATGCTGTGATATGCAGTACAGCATGAATAAATCCAAAAATAATTCTGAAAGTGAACAAAGCCAGATAAAAAGTATATACTCTATTATCCCATTTTATAAAATACTAGGAAATGCAAACATAAATAATAGATGGGGGGTTGTCTGAGGGTGGGAGCAGAGCAGGAAAGAGAGGAGAAGAAGACCGTAGGGACACAAAGAAATTTTGAGGGTGATGAATAAGTTTATTATCTTGATTATTGGGGCAAAAGTTTCATGACTATTTACATATGTCAAAATTTGTAACAGTATACATATTACTTACTTGTAGTCACTGTATGTCAGTTATACTTCAGTAAAGCTGTTAAACCCACAGATATAAATCACAGTTTTAAACACTTGGTCTTGGACTGAATTATCTCCCCAAATTTCATATGTTCAAGCTCTGACCCCTGAAACCAAAGGAAAAGGTGACCATTATCTGGAGAGTCTTTAGAGAGGTGATTAAACTGTGATGAGGCTATTAGGGTTGGATCTAATCCAATATGACAGGATCTTCATAGGAAGAGGAAATTAGGATAGAGACATGCTTATATACAGAGAAAAGGCACAAGGAAAAGACAGCCATCTACAAGCTAAAAAGGGAACTAAAAGAAACAACGCTGCCAATATTTTGATCTCAGACATCTAGCCTCCAGTGCTGTGAGAAAATGAATTTTTGTTCCTTATGCACCCAGCCAATGGTGATATGTTATGCAAGTCCTAGCAAACTAATATACCCGGTAAGAGATTCCACAGTTTTTATATACACCTCATGTTCTCTGTGTGGCTACATCATGAGTGATTTATTTCCTATCTAAATGATTTCCTTTGTGCTTCTTTTTTTTGCAATATTTATATGCTTCTGTGATAATTATAAAAATAGTCATAAAATGTTATATGGAACCATTCACAGGATTCAATCTGAAAATTCTAACAACAAAACAGCCACAGTGGAAAATGTCCCATTTTCTTATTCTAAACTAAGTGTGTTTCTAGTATAGGAGAACACATGGCAATTTTAAAAAAGACAATTTTCTTTAAAAAAGAAAATTGGTAAGTATACTTTTAAAATCTTTCTATAAATATTCAAGAGGAAGCCTGCCAATTCTAAATTGCTGATACTGCTGTTTCAAAGATGTCTGCAACATACACAGCAAAGACTCAGTGGAACTATAAACGAGCTGTTCATTAAAGATACCTATGTAAATTACAAGACAAAAGGTAATATTCAATATCAAATGCTCCCATTTTTTCAGAAAGCTTCACAAAATGAGTTTTAAGTTGGCAGTGATTACCAGCAATGTTTTTTTAGGAGCTTCACAAGGCTTTCTTTTATTCTTAATTACTTTTGTAACAACCAACACTTACTCAATTAGATATGTTAATAGTCCCTGGATTTCTGTACACCTGTTTCTTCCAGCTGTCTGCAAGGCTGGATCCCCAACATCTGTATGGAATTGGTAGTTCTATTTTCTACTATTAAAATCACAGGAAAAGAAGTCCTAGTGTTTAGGAGAAACACTGATTGAAACTGCCTGCCCTGGTCATGCAAGACAGTAGCCACTTGCATAAGCTATCTTACAACAGGAGGTCCCAGAAAGGAAAGCACTACTAACAAGCTACCACCAACTGGTAAGAACTTGGGAAAGGTCAAAAGGAGAGAGGAGATGCCAGTCTGTATGTCTGACCAACCTCCCAGAACTCTTGCGGGAACCATCTTGGCTGAGCAATGCATGTACCACCAGGAAGCACCCTGAGTCAGAACGATTGGCCACAGGCAACTCAGAAACTATTCCCATCTCCATGAAGCCCAAGTTTGCAAGTTACATGGCAGAGTAGTTGTCCTGGGTTCCCTCACCCTCCTGCTATTCACCAGGGTGCCCTTTCCCAATAAAATCTCTTGCTTTGTCAGCTTGTCAGCATGTGTGTCTCCTCAGACAACTCATTTCCAAGTGTTAGACAAGAGCCCACCTTGGGCCCTGCAAAGGGCACCTCTTCCTGCAACATGAGGATCAGTATCAGGTTAAAGGGCTTAAAATAAAGACAAAGGTAGTCAAGCATAAATATGCTTGCAGTTACATCAGTATGATGAGAATAAAATCTGGGATGCCTGCAAAAATTACCAGAAGGTTCCTTATGCACTCATAAATATAAAAGGAGGGTCCTTTACTTTATCAGCCCTCTGGTGCTTGGGTTATATTTATCACTATATATGTGTCTAAGGTCCAGGTTGTAGAGTAGTTTTGCTATGAAAATTAGAGCAAAAGTTAAATACTTTAAAACAGTCATTTATAATAAACTGAAGTATCTACTAAAAATTGCTTTTAAGAATATGCATTCCATCAGATTTTTATTAAGTACTTACAATGCACAGTAATTTAGGAGATAGGTTCTTTCAGTTCAGTTCAGTTCAGTCACTCAGTCATGTCCGACCCTATGTGACCCCATGGACTGCAGCACGCCAGGCCTCCCTGTCCATCACCAACTCCTGTAGTTTACTCAAATTCATGTTCATTGAGTCGGTGATGCCATCCATTACTTTAGAGAAGTAATTAAATGAAAATGAGGTCATCAGGGTGGAATATAATACAATAGGACTAGTGTCTTTACAAGAAGAGATTAGGACCCACACATACAAATCTACAGTTGGAAGACCATGTAAAGATACAGCGTGTGTGTGTGTGTGTGTGTGTGTGTGTGTGTGTGTGTGTACGTGCCTGCGTGCACATGCATGTGCGTGAATGTATGCTCCATCAGGTCCGATTCTTTGCAACCCCATGGACTGCAACCTGCCAGATTCCTCTGTCCATAGAATTTTCCAGGCAAGGCTGCTGGAGTGGGTTGCCATTTCCTGCTCCAGGAGATGTTCCTGAGCCAGAGACCTAACCCACATCTCTGGTGTCTCCTGCATTAGCAGGTAGATTCTTTACCACTGCACCAACTGGGAAGCATGAAAAAGCTTCCTCAATTCAGGAAGTACAGCAACAATGACAATGCCCCTGATCTCATGGAGCTTAAAAGGAGTAAAAATGACTAATAAATCTAGATTGACTAACTTTTATGAAAATTATACAAGATAAAACTACTGGTTTGCACTGGGGAATGCTATTTAAGTATGGTAGTTAGTACTTTGAAGAGATAATATGAAAATGAGATAAAATCTTTAATTATACAACTAAAAAAGAAATAAGTATTGTACTCATTGTCAAAGAGAACACTGGAGAATGGGAACCATAAATTGAAGTAATTTATAATGAGAGGATGTAGGCATAACAGCACATTATTTTAATGCATGTAAGTTAACCTATAATTGTATTTGTAGAATTTTATCTACAAAGTGTTTGCACCAAGATTTTATTATAAGGTTGTTCATTGTACAATTGTTTATAGTAACACAAATGTGGTGAAACTTCAACCCCAACAATAGGATACTCATTAAACAAATAAAATACAGTGCACCAGCAAAATAGCATATCATGCATCCATTAAAATGATTCTTGACCATTTCTGATGCAAGAGGTCAGATTTTCTCCACTTTCTTCAGATTCTTTAAGATAGCGAGGGAATGTTTAAAAGGCACAAACCTACAAAATTTAGAGAAGAGCAAACAATGAACAGTGGGAGATAAGTGGAAGAATACTGGTAGATGAAGCATATCAGAGGAAGCCACAGTCTGGAAATCACATGGTATGCTGCTGCTGCTGCTGCTAAGTCGCTTCAGTTGTGTCCGACTCTGTGCGACCCCATAGATGGCAGCCCACCAGGCTCCGCCGTCCCCGGGATTCTCCAGGCAAGAATACTGGAGTGGATTGCCATTTCCTTCTCCAGTGCATGAAAGGGAAAAGTGAAAGTGAAGTCGCTCAGTCGTGTCCGACTCTTAGCGACCCCATGGACTGTAGCCTACCAGGCTCCTCTGTCCATGGGATTTTCCAAGCAAGAGTACTGGAGTGGGGTGCCATTGCCTTCTCCGTCACATGGTATAAGCATCAGTAAAGGAAGAAGTGATCCACTCAGCAAGTACAAGCAAAAGGAGAGTATGAAAAGAGGAAGGAATAGTGAAAAGAGCTAAAAATAGATGGTAGATGAAGGTCTAGGTACAGAAATCTGTGAAATAATCGGTCCTCCTCCTTTGCTTGCCTCTACTGGCTTGAGCTTTATACTCAATACCAAACAACCGTCCAGAAAGAACTAAGGTAACTAAGGCTGAGTATGAGTGCCATAGAAGAAGCATTCCTCATTATATCACATAGGTGTACCTTAACCTAATAACCAGTTTCTGTTCCTTACCCTAAAGAAAGTCTGCCATCAACAAACTTTAACTAGCACCATAGATCATGCCATCAGACTTAATATCAACCAATTCTAAATGTGAGCAAATGAGACATTTGAGGAAAGTCTGCGGCATGCAAGAGAAATACCAAAACTTTGAAACAAACAAACAACAGATGAAAGTAACCTTTGGCAAAAAGAAAAATAAGAAAATGACAAAGAAAGACCTTTGAATCAGAGTCCTCAATGACATTTAAGAACATATTCTTGACAAAGCATGAAAATATTAAATGTTTTGTATCCAGCCCAAGAACTAGAAATCCAGACCAAATAAACAAGAGATGGGGACAAGGCATACCAATGCCGAATTGGGAATTACTTGTAAGGTAATTCCCATGTGAAGACAGGCTGAATACCCCTGTCTTAGATATTGCAATTGAAGAGACAAGAGCAGCAAAGCAACTTTCCCTCTGGGACCCAAATGGGAAATGGACAATCATCACTTATTCCATCACTGACCATCAAGAAATGAGGCTGCAGCCATTCTTACCTCCATGTAAGTTAGACTCCTTAAAAAATAGATCAGTTTGTGGTTCAGACAGTAAAGAATCTGTCTGCAATGTGACAGATCCCAGTTTGATCCCAAGGTCAGGAAGATTCCCTGGGGAAAGGAATGGCAACCCACTCAAGTATACTTGCCTGGAGAATTCCATGCAAAGAAGAGCCTGTCGGGCTACAGTTCATGGGGTTGCAAAGAGTCAGACACCACTGAGCAACTAAAAAAGGAAAAAAAAGCAACTCCACACCCAGAAGATGAGATGAGCAGATGAAGAAAGAGAAAATCACATCTATGGAACTTCCGCCATCCAGAGAAATGTATGTGAAGCGGAACACCCAGAACAGGGAGCTTCTGGCAAAAGAACATTAAAAACACTTAGAGATTTGATTATGATGCAAAATAAAAGTATTTTCATCAACTAAAAATATTGTTACTGTTAGAATTTAATATAGTAGTTAGAGGTAATGTTAAGGGTTGAAATACGTGTCATTGAATATAAAATAGAAGAAGTGTCTCACAAAGAGATGGATATCATGAGGTTAGAGACTTGGATGATGATGTGGTTGAACTGTATCCCCCAGAAAGACATATTGAAGTCCTGACCCCATGCCTGTGAGTGTGATCTTATTTAGAAATAAAGTCTTTACAGATGCCATCTAAACAAGTTGAGGTCATACCAGATTATAATGAGCTGTAAATTCAATGACTGGTATCCTTGTAGGGAGTGAGAGATTTGAAAACATGCAGGGGACATGAGGAAGAAGGCCAAATGAACATGGAAAAAAATTGGAGTCATGCTGCCATAAGCCAAAACAACATCAAGGATTGCTGGCAACCACCATAAGCTAGAAGCAAAGAAAGATTCTTCTCTAGAGACTAAAGAAAGAGCATGGCCTTGTTGACATCTTGATTTTAGACTTCCAGTCTCCACAACTGTTAGAGAATACATTTCCATTGTTTTAAGCCACATTTGGTTGCTTAGTCACTAAGCTGTACTCAACTCTTTTGTGACCCCATGGACTGTAGCCTTCCAGGCTTCTCTGTCCATTGGATTTTTTAGGCAAAAATACTGAAGCGTGTTGCCATTTCCTTCTCCAGGCGATATTCCAAAACTAGAAATCAAAGCTGTGTCTCCTGCATTAGCAGGCAGATTCTTTATGGCTGAGCCACAGTAAAACCCTTTAAACCACATGGCTTGCGGCAATTTGTTACAGTAGCCCTTGGAAACTAATACAGATGATCAATTCATAGGATCTAACATACAAATGGAAAAAAAATAATTAAACAACTAACAGAATTTTATTTGCCTGAGTTTAAGAAATTTTTGAGGCTTCAAACTGAAAAAGGTCATTGAATTCTAGTACTGACTATGAAAACAAGCCCCCAAGTATAGATATCCTAGTAAAGAACTCCAGTCACCAAGGATCAATCTCTGCCCTCTTCCAGCAGGAAAGAGAAACTTCTAATGAAGAGAAAAAGCATAGGACTTATCATCTAAAATTCTAGAAGTTACAATTTGGTACACTAATGTCAACAGACTTTTAAAAGGCTGTAAGAATTTTATACCGAGTAAGATAGAATGTCTACAAAAATTTTTTTGCTTGTTTTTTCCCACACTTGACAAGTGCAAAGGTGGTAACTTTTTATTGCTTTTACATTTAAGAAAAACTGATGTAGAAACTTCTATTTTCCTTCAAAACATTGTTCTACTCTTTTCTAACATTTTTCATGACAGACCATCTTAAGTTTATTTCCCCCTTTAGGAAATGCGTTTCGGTCCCTCCAGGCTTGTATGATCATTTTTAGCATTTAAAATACAATGAGCTTATCTGAAAAGATTCAGTGTTGGTTGTTTTTCATTAAGTTTGCGCAAGCTCCCTGAGCTGGTGATGGACAGGGAAGCCTGGCGTGCTGCAGTCTGTGGGGCTGCAAAGAGTCTGACATGACTGAGCAACTGCACTGAACTGAACTGACACATGGAGAAACCTGCAGACAAGCAGATTATGATCTACCTTCAACTCAATGTTTTATATTTAATTTCTATTCTGTTCTATTACTTCATTTCTCCTGGCTTATTCTATTCCCTTCCCTAGGAGCACAAATTATAGGTATGTTGACTCATCATTATCTTATTTGTCCCTGTAATCTTCTTTATTATATATAACTTTTATAAAAATCTTATAGCTTTTCTTTGGTGTTCTAGGTAATTTTCTCAACTGTCTTAATGATCCATATAGTGACAATTTTCTTCTTTACTAGTTCAAATGTTTTAATGACATTAATTTTATTAAATTTACTTTTTCAGTTCCTTAATAAAAATCCTTGCAGCTCATTGTTAAAAATAATATTCACATTCATTTCAGACACCATGTTTTCCTTAATATCATTTCAAAATATGTAGTACCTAAAATTTGATTTTGTTTCCTTGGATAAGTCTTCAAATATGTGTTTCTTGATGAAATTTTTCACAACATTGTTTCAAACTGTATTACCATACCTTGGTAACCAATGATAATCGCATTTGTTACCAAGGTAAGAGGGTAGTAGGTTGAGTATAATAGATTAATTGAGAGCAGGAGACCTTCTATTAGATCTGATTTTTCTTAATTTTTTTCCAGACATCTTAAAAAGTATGCTACTGGAAAGTAAGCAGGAGGCTGATGATGGAGGATGATATCACCTTAGTCATGTGGTGGTTTTAAGAATGTGGGAAGGAAGTTGACACTATAGGAAGCTGCAGCTAAAGTTTCTTTCCTCTGAAAGAATTTTCTCTACATTTGTTGAAATCTGCCATGTGGAGTCAAACCCAACTGGATCTGGAGAAATTCTTTTCCCAACACGAGAGATGCTTGGTTTTCTCCAGCGGCCACACAGCCAGGAACTTGTATAGTGGAGTGGGGTAGGGTAACGCACCATTAGATTTCTTTCTATGCGCTGAAACTACATGTTTTCTCTTAATACTTTTCTCCTAGTGATCTAAAATTGTTAAATGACTCTAAGTTGATAACCCCCTATCCTTCTGATGACTTATCCTCATTTCCAGGGTTCCTTGATCTAAATCAGTGGATATGGCAGCAAACAGACTCTAACAGGGTCCCCAGTGGTCTCTATCACCAGGCATTTTTGCCCCAGTGTAATCCCCTCTTCTTGACTGTGGCAGGATCCATGATTCTCATGGACTAAAGTAAAAGGGAAAGGATTTCACACATGTGATTATTTACATTAGATTGCAACCTTTCTCTTGCTAGTAGGCCCTCACTATTGATGCTCCCCCTCACTGCCTTTGTTGAATACATTGTCATCTGGAGAGACCCATGCGGCAAAGAACTGTGTGTGGACTCCCCCCAGCAGTCAGCAAGAAGATGAGGCCCTCTACCTGACAGCCCACAAGGAACTGGATACCACCACCACCCACATGTGCTTGGAAGTGACCTTTCCCAAGCTGAGCCTCAGATGGACCCCAGGCTCAGACCAAACCTTGACTGATGCTTGTGAGAGACTCTGAGGCAGAAGACCCAGCTGCACAATGTTCAGATTCCTGGCTGATGGGATGTAGCTTATTTTAAACCATTGCAATTTTGGTTTTTTTTTTTTTTTTAACAATAATAGATAAATACTACAGTGGGTTTCTTTCTCAAGTCAGAACATTGCTACTGGAAAGCCACTTTTCAGAGAAAAACATGTATTTTTCACTGAGCCACTGTTGTTTTGGAATATAACAGACCTTTATCAGAACAGAGAACTCCAAAATCTTTTCCATAGCCTATTTATACCTCCAATACCTGGACCCTCCCAATTATAAGATATTGGTAGAATTTTCCAGAATTTTTCCACTGGCATTCACCAGCAATCAACTCATAGAAGCTGTTTTTAAAACCTCTGGTTCCCTAGAAACAGAATCTTAGGGAGAGACTGTGGAAGTGTTTCACTGAGTGCTCTTAGCAGGGAGGAAGTAAAGCAGGAGAGGCCAAAGGGTGAAAGCTAAGTGAGATGTGATCTCTCAGCTGAAGTCTAACTTTAATCCTGGTCCCTTAGGAATCTTTGGAGCAAAAACTGCAGCTCGAGACTTCCCTGGTAGTCCAGTTGTTAAGACTCATTGCTTCCAGTGCAGGGAGCATGGGTTCAATCCCTGGGTGGGGAACTAAGATCCCGCATGCTGTGGCGTACGGCCAAAAAAGTGTACAAAAAAGAAAAAAGATAAAAGAAAACTGCAGCTCAGAATTGATTCCAATTTTAGGTAAAAGGCCTAGTCTCTTCTGCCCCATGTCAACTAGTCATTGGTCACTGGCTCTCGTGGAGGGGTCTGGGAAGATGTGGATGAAGAGGGATGCTGTAGTCCTTAGCAGCCAACACTCACAGCACCCAGGAGAAGCTGCACCCGCTCCGTGAAGGGCAGGGCTCCAACAGCATCCATCAACATGGTAAGTTGTGTTTTGCTTCCTGGTATCATCTTTGAAAATATTGTAAACAATATTGTAGTTGACAATATCTCTAGTTTCTGTTGATCATTTCATTTAGTTTATGTGTGAGAGTTTACAAATGTGCTTATTTACCCCATTATCATTCCCAAAAGTTTCCCGGTTTATGAAAGTGGGGTAAACCCATGAGTTTATTTATGCACTCTATGTTGGCCAATTGTGAATTAGGAAAATCCACAGCATCCATTCAGGACCTATCACTCATCTCCTATCCCACTCTACCCCACAACAAGCAGCCCGTCAAACACACCTTCTGAGTTAGAGATTTAAGCTTCTGCTTCAGAATGAAAAATTACTACTGTCTAACAGACTGTGGGTTTGCTGGCCCTGCTCCCAATCAAGTTGGGGGAACAGTGTCTGAAAAACAAATCTTACAGCTTGGGCTATCCTCTCATAGTGCCACTGGGGTGGCTGGCAAGGTTTCTCCCATCACAGTTGGTATTATCCTGTGTTACTCAACCAGAGGAAAATTACTTCCTAATGGACCTTTAAGCCCTCTGTTCAATTTTCCCTTAAGGTCTGACGAGTGCAATCCCAAGGACTCATGCTAAGCAAGGCCTCTTCAAAAATTATGGCCTGTGCTCATTTGAGAGTCAGAAATTTTCAATTATATAGCCTCCCAGGATACATTTTAGGGAAAAACAAAACACAACTGTTTTTGCTCACTTGTTAAACACTAACCATTTTCTTGCTAGCTCCATTACTTTTTCTCACTTTATCCCTTTTATGCAAATAGGCAGCCCATTTTCAATCTTCCTTGAAATAGAAATGAAGGCTCTGTGTAAGGGAAATAGGTGATTTTGGACTTTGCTTTAAAAATTATCTTTGGGAACAACCTGATTTTTTCAACACTTTAAAGTTTCAAAAGTGCCTTCATATCCATTGCATCATTTGATTCTCACTACAATCCTGCAAAGTAGACAGGTGTTGTAACCCCCGATTTACAGACTAGAATTCAGAGATCACCTAACTTCTTAAAATCGCGTTGCTGAGGACAAACAGAACTGAGACAAGAACCAGATTTTCTCTGACTTTAGTCTGATGCTATTTCTCCTCTTCCATGCTGCCTTTTAACTGTCAGCAATACACATTCTCAATTCCTTTCTTGATCCCCGGGATGTTTGCTTTATTATTTTTTTTTTTTCACTCATGGATCCCATGAGCACACAGCAGGACTTAGCAACACCCCATTTAGTGTCATTCAATGCTAGCACTGTCTTTATGTATTTCCACATTCTCTAATAAGCACCCTGCCTTAATTATCTAATCTGGACATGTTATTTTACCAGTGTGACTCCAAGAAGTGCTGGTGAGTCCCTAAACGAGCATATGAATGTGGTTTATTTGGATTTTATTGCATCACCCTTATGCTTTATTTTCATTGCCTTTTGAGAGAATCTTTAGCATGTGTAGTATCACTTAAAGAAGATATAACACTGCAAAATAAGAGTTCTCTATCTATCCCCTGCACAACCACAAGAGGACCCTTCCAAACCAAAAAGGTGTGAATCTTATCTGTGAGTTCTGTTGGAAATTTTGATCTGGAGGCAAGTTTAATAGCTCTTCAGTGGTTATTTTAAAGGGAGTATTTACTCAAAATGATGTCTGCTTATATTATTTCTTTGCCAAATTGCTCCCAGCAACTTGAAAATCTGCTTCTACCTCTCCATCAGTATCCTCTCTGGAAAGGAGACATTTTCTGTTGTGTACTGCATGAAGTATTTGATTTTACTTGATGATCTTTAAAGTTCAACCAGAAGGACAATGAGCACGTCCAATCATTCTCAACCTTTTCACCACTAAGGGTACTTTTATTATTTTACTCCTTGATATGAAATATATTATGTGCCAAACTTCACATTTATCAAGAAATTCTTTATTTCCCCATTTTTAGTACCAGCAAACATATATAATAATAACAAACACAGAGCATGTTTGTTATTGTGCTGGGTGCTATTCTAACAATTTACATAATTAACTTCTCTAAATCTTTGACATCATAGGAGGTAAGTGCTATTATCTTCTTTACACATACAAAGCACAGAAGAGTTAAGCAACCAGCAGTAGTTACTATCTGAAATTTAGTCCTGGCAGCTAGGCTCCAGATTCAATGTTCTTAACCTCTACATGTGCTGTTTCCTATTTGTAATATTGGGTTGCCCAAGAAGTTCATTCAGGTTTTTCCATACAACACAATGGAAAAACTCAAACAAACTTTTTGGTCAACCCACTATGCATCCGGTTAGCACAAGTCAGTGAAAACACGTAACTCTTCTAATTTCAGAAAGGCAGAATCGGTGAAGGCATGAGTTCCTCCAATGGGCAGACATTCCAGGTGGAAAGATCACTCTCTTGGAGTCAGCAGACTAAAATCCAAGCTTCCACTCCTCTCTTTGTCAGCTTTATACCCCTGAATACACTTTTAACTTCCCAAGTCTTCAATCCTTAGTGTGAAAATGAGAATACTACAATTTATCCTGTCTATATCATTCATTAGTTTGAAAAAAAAGTCCTTCATAGCACAGCCTCATATGTGCCAGGCACTGCTGCTAGATATGGGGTGAAAGATGAATGGGGGAGAAATCATCTCCATGAAAGAATTCAGAGTCTAGAGTGGAGGAAGAGGAACAGAACTACCCTGACATACGTGACAGGTTTACGCTGTAGGAGTTATTGAGTAAGAGGGGGATGGAGAGGAAGAGCGGTGTTACATTTCTCCAGAGGGGGCAGGAGCGGGAGGCAATGTCAGGAAAACATCATGGAAAAGACAGTCCCTGATATGAGTCTTGAAATATCAGGATTAGTTCACAGGGCACACAATGATGGGGAAACAAGATATGTGAAAGCATGAAGATACAAAGAGAGAAAATATGCCCTAATTTCAAATACTTATAAAAATGCAGAAGACACTGTTCCTGGGCAGTTAGCAGGGGGGGAGATTGACTCAGATAGAGAGCTGGAAAGATAGAGTTTGGGTGACAGAATAAAGCATTTTATAAATTCCAAAGCATGCTATAAATAGACAACAGTATTTAGGATGGTCATTACTAAGGACACCAGTCAGTATTGATGGTTCAATTGTGTTCCTGAATTTCAGACAATCAGTACAGGCACCACTCTGGACAAACCTAGAATACAGGAGCCCCTTAAACTTTAAAGAAGCTCTGGAATTTCCCTGGTGGTCCAGTGATTATGAATCCACCCTGCAATGCAGGGTACACGGGTTTGATCCCTAGTCAGGGAACTAAGCTCCCGCATACTACGGAGCAACTAAGCCTGTGAGCAACAACTACTGAGCCCACGTGCTGCAACTAGAGAGTACGTGTGCCACAAGGAAAGACCCCACATGATGCAACTAATATTGGATGCAGCCAAATCAATAAATATTTTTTAAAAAATTAATGGAAGCTCTGAAAAGTTATTCCTGAGAACTGCTCCAGAATCACGTGAGATGCTGAAACTATGACTTCTCTACCCTCCTCAGTCAGAATTTCAAATGATACACTCTACCTCTCCATCAGATGCTTTGCATCAGGAAAAGTCAAACCTGTGTTTCTGACAGAACTTACAGAAAACCAAGAGGCCTAAAGGCTCCTAAACAAAGAATGTTCAGCCATCCCCGTTTTTGCAGAGGCATGAGGGCCTGAGATGGAGAGCCTGGGTTATTTAGATAATTGCTTCAATTTTCTATCTCACTTTGCTTTTGTAAATAAGTAAGGAAATGAGGAGAATAATTTAATTCAGGTCTCCTGAAAACACATTCATTCTTCTTTCCCTCATTCACTCTCCATTTTACTTTTGGAGAATTTCAGTAAAAAAATAAAAATAAAAATATGCATTGTCTGGGGAAATCACACTGGCATAATAAGTCGATGAAATTTTCAATGGGGCACAGGTGGGAAGAAGACAGCTGTTGCCTATTTAGGCAAATGTGCATGTTTTTTAAAAAGGAAATTGTGTATAAATGGACCAAAATAACAGCTTTCCTGAATAATTGAGATAACTGACACCAGTCTCCTTTTTACTTTGTTCATGTAAGCAAAAGTTTCATGGTCTTTAAAGATGCTACTATATTTCTTTTGCCTTCACTTTCTCCGTGCACAAGGAGGCTATTCTTAACTGTACCTATACAAAACTCACATGGAATTGACCATTTCTCTTAAAAGCAAAATCCTAAGAAAATGATACAGCTCTAGATTGTTTTTTGCATGTGTCGTCTGTGCTACCTCATGTAAGATAGTAAAGCCCAAACAACGTTCATGGAGAAGAGATTACACGTAAGGCACCACATCAGGCTTTGGATGGCAAAACAGAGGTCTAACATCACTGCACCAACTTTGAATTAAATTGGGGATAAATGTGTAACAAGTTGCAAAACTCATGCTTCAACTAGGATGTAGAGAAATATGTAATCTTTAAAGTAATTTGATGTTTGTCTAAAGCCCTGATATGATCAGTGAAAATAATCATGATAACAACTTTTGTTCCTATCAAACTTCAACTTTCATCTGAGCCAGTATTATAAATAGACTTTATTTTCTAAGTAAAATGTATTTAATTTTCTTAAGTAGTTTCAACTTCTCCGTTTGTCCTCCCAAGACGGTATCAAATATACAGGGAAGAAGGCGCTATGACAAGACTGCCAAGGGTGGGGAGAGGTGGCCGATGCGACCCCTGACCTCATGTCTGTCCTCAGACTTGCACTGACTCTCATATTCTGAGAAGGACTTACCTTCTTGCATTTTCAGCTCTTGAAAACCTCCTGATATGGATTTCTTCATCTTGGTCAGGGCCAGTATTAATCCCTGAAAGATTCAGCCTCATAGCACCTCATCTACCCAACCAGCCCTGCAGTCCACGCTGGCCTTCACTCCAGTGTCTCCCCTCCTACCTCACAAGCCCTGTGACAGGCCCATCATCCCTCACCTTAGAACTAATACCACACAGGAACCCCAGAAGGCTTCCCTGTCCCCCCATACACACACCCCACCTGCCCACCACCCGACAGCACTGCGATTTTCATCCTACGTTACTCTTACCTATCTGAAAAGAACACTTCCCTGATAGTGAGCCTAGCCTGAAAAGAGGAAATTACAATTCATCTTTTGGACTCCTCTGATGATCCAGTGGTTAAGAATCAACCTGCCATGGCAGGGAACATGGGTTCAATCCCTGGTCCAGGAAGAATCCTTATGACATGGGACAACTAAGACCCGTATGCCACAACTACTAAGCCTGCAACTACTGAAGCCCACATATTCTAGAGCCTATGAGCTGCAACCATGAGCCCACAAGCCCTAACACCTGTGCTACGCAATAAGAGAAGCCACTGCATAAAAAGCCAGTGCACCACAACCAGAGAGTAGCCCCCTGTTGCCACAAACAGAGAAAGTCCATGTGCAGCAACAAAGACACAGAGCAGCCAAAAATAAAATAATTTTTTTTTAAAAAAAGAATTCATCTCTCTCCCAGTATCCAGGTATTAAACATTGTAGAAAGATTCTAAATAGTAACCAAAGAGTATTCTGTTGTGATCAGTTATCACAACAGAAAAATATTCCAGGAGTCAGGTAATTCTCAATCTGCAGGGTGTCCTTTCCTCCCTTCCAAGAGCAAGAGGTCATGGCCCATATTCATTGAATTCACTCCAATCATACATGACAGGCACTGGTCTAGGCTGAGCACCTCAGAGATGAAACAGAGTCAGGCAATCAGAATGTCGCCTCTCTACTGGAGAAGATCGAGGGATAGAGGCAATCCCAGCACACAGCTGCTGTGATGGAGGAAGCACACAGCCCTGGGGAGCCCAGATGGGGACACTCAGCCAGACAGCAGAGGCCAGGGAAGGCTTCCTGGTGAACTCCTGCCCAAGCTGAGTTCTGAAAAAGAAACGGGCGCTGTCTAGGAAATGACAGCGAGAACATGCCAGGAGAGGAAGCAGCACTGCGGAAAGACAGGAAGCTGTGCGAGAGTGCAGCTCATTAGCGGCGCTGCCGAGCTGCTTGGTACAGCTACCCTGCACATATTACACATTCATTTTCCTTTCCTCTCCTGAGAGGCTTTGATTTCCCACAGCTCTGAACAAAGCCTTAAATGCAAAGCAGAAATGAACAGGGTCATAGGAAATGAAAAACTTGTAGACGGATACCTTTGGAGATGAAAGCAGAAACGTTTTATAATATTCCTTAAAAGAATATGATTTTGCTTTTCTAAAGACTTCAGGCTGCCTCTTGGTGTCAAACAGCAGCATAACTGGCTATTGTTGTTGGTTTGTTTTTTTTCTATCTAAAAGAACTTCTTTTAATATCCTCTACCAATTATAGAGCATTCAGAAGGTAAATCACAAAGGAAATTTCCAGAATTCATAAATGCCATAGAAATAAAGCAGTTTGTCTAAAGAATGCACTGTTTAAGCTATAGAATAATTGGGAAAGAATAGCAGTGACTGTTTTCTGCTATGGTAGACAGTCTTTGTTCCTACCTTTATGTAAACGAAGATTCTTTAAATGTGTGCACCTTACATTTATTTAGGCCAGGCAGAAATAAATAATATAAATTACAGAGAATGATACTAGCATGGAGGATGGTCCCAGCACATCACAAAAAAGAACAAAAAATACTGAGGGGATAACAAAGCAGTACCTGTTGAGTATATTTCTAAGGTAGAATTCCTAGTAAGTTGTGCTAATTGGAATCATTTTCCTTGGAACAGATGAAGTTATCTCTAAATTTAGAACTAGAGATGTTTATGTAGCTCACTAAAACTACCAAGATTATCTATCTACTCACTACAGTTGAGAGAAAATATTCAGAAAAAAGGTGAACACATGAATGCAAAAATATGTTAAGTATCATTTTAATTACTCAAGACAAGTCCACCGACTAGAGTAGCACATAAAAAGATTTAATTTGAAATTGATCTTTCCCTGCCCGCTAAAACAAAATATCAATAATTTAAAAAGTAATATTTCTCCAACAAGAATCTATCAGCATTTCTACATTTTGGAGAAGAAAGAACTCTACTCTTTCCCCTCAGCACACTAGTCAACCTCTTTCTTCAAACGAGTATCTCTAACAAGTACTACTCATCTTCTTCTTAAGATGTAATTAGCTGAGAGTTGCTTCAGGGAAATCCATGAGACATCCCCTCTAACAGAAGTAGTTTGGGATATTGAGGGGAGCGAGGGCATGGAAACCACACTGAACGAGTTTTTATGAAGTAAGAGTCTCTTACTAATGTGATTATTTCAACACCATTATTTCTAAAGTCCCAGTATAGAGTGTGCTCAGTGTTTCTTAAGGATTGCTGGAGCTAGTGTCAAGAGATTAGTTTATAAGAAGGACTTTGAAGTATCCGCCATAAAGCTTTATCCTCAAAATAGAGTTACAATGGCACAAGGGTTGGAGCCAGGAATGGCAGGTTAATGAAACAGATTGGATTTAGAGGAGAGAGGATTCTAAGGTCAGAACAGTGCTTGTTCCTAAGACTGTTTTCCGACCCAGCCTTGATAGTCAAAACGTCAGTTTTGGGGAAAGAGCCAACATTGAAGAGCTGCTATCACTATACTCTCTGAAACGCTGAAAACAAAAGTTAGTGTCTGCAGGAGTGTGGCTTCCCAGGTGGCTCAGAGATAAAGAATCCACCTGCCAATGCAGGAGATGCCAGGTGGACCATTGGGTTGGGGAGATCCCCCAGAGGAAATGGCAACCCACTCCAGTATTCTTGCCTGGGAAATCTCATGGACAGAGAAGCCTGACAGGGCTTCAGTCCCTGGGGTCACAAAAGAGTTGATCATGACTTAGCTACTAAACAACAAAGAGTGTGCTAGCGATTTTGTTTGCTTGACAGGAAGCTTACACATGTTCACCTATATTAATAGATTCAGCGTGGCATTAGAACTCAATGTCCTCACCACCAGGCACACTTTGGATATCTGTAGATTGGAAAGGAGACACAGATGCAGCAGACAACACATGATATGGTTACATGCTCAGTGACACCTACTCTACTAAGAGTTCTACTGAGAACTTAAAGAGAAGAGAGACTTGGAATGGGGCTGAAGTTGCTGTCATTATAGAAAGATGGAGAGTAGTGCTATTTTTATCGTGAGATTACTATACATAGTTTCCCTCCCAGGTTGATGTGGGCTGAGAAATAAGAATCTCACGGTAAGCTTCCTTCTGTGGCATTCAATCATGTCTCAGAGATGAGAGTTTACCTGCTACATGATTCATTCACACTTCATTATCTCTTTGCCTTCTCATGAACTGATTCGCCAGAAAATAGGAAAAAATTGAGGACCAAGATTCCAGTTCTTTCTCCACAAAAAGACATAAGGTCCAGGCATATTCATTTCACTGGGACTTTAGAAATAATAGTATGCTCAAGGGAACTGATTCTTCTCTGAGCTGTGTGATGGCTCATGAAACCAGAAGATCAGGTTCCTCTTTCTGCTGTGTTGAGCTCTGCCCATCAGGAAGTTGACTGGGCAGTATTTTGTATGGACTATTTAGAAGACATGCTCCAGAGCAGTGGTACATAACTGTTTTGGCACCAGGGACCGATTCTGTGGAAGACAATTTTTCCATGAATCGGAGTTTGGGGGGATGGTTTCCGGGTGATTCAAGTGCATTACATTTATTATGCACTTTATTTCTAATTGACTGCTGCTGTTCATCTGACAGGAATCAGTTCACGGCCCAGAGGTTGGGGACCCCTGCTCTACAGGAAGAAAGAGATAGTTGCTGATTCCACATTGAGACTTATTTCAACCTTAGTGCCTAGAGCTGGGTTTCTCCTACTTGTACTGACCTCAATTTTCTCACCTTTAGTCCTTCATGGTTTTTTTTTTTTCCCTTAAGGATGCAACAGAATCGGAGGTGATACAACAAAATTCATTGTGTTGTTCCTTACTAAGATATGTGGGACATTTTTGCCTTGTAACTGGAGAAATGGAGGAATTTCTCCAGGAAAAAGCACTGAGAGGAGAGTGACAAGGGAAGGAGACCATCACCATCTGGCTCCCAGGCCTAGGTTTGAGGTCCATTATTAGAGAGATGAAGAACCAACAGTCACAGACCTGTCTTCATGAGGTTTTAGTCAAGAGGGATGGCTGGAATTTTACTCACCCACTCAAATGAGACTTTTGGAGACAGGATAACTGCTCTGAGGGCACAGATGACAGAGTGGGGGCTACAGTCATGGAGCGAACAGAGCTGCCTCCCTCAATTTGCGTGAGATTCAGAACTGATCTGATCACCTGAGGACTGGGTATCTTAGGAGCAACTGGAGTCGGTGCCCTTAGCAAGGACATTGGATTTCTCAGGGCAGCAACATCTTGGGTTCTTTGAGCCAGGTGATTCATGGGTGACAGGTGCAGGGAAGTGAGATCCAGAGCAGGGGAGGACAGCCAGCCTATCTGCTGGGCAGAGGTGACTGCAGCTGATCCACTGCAGGCACAGAGAACCCCACATTCCCAAGCTTTCAAAATAACTCCTATCTGAAAGAAGACTGCGAGCAAGAAACTGGATTTGTTCGCTCTTCAGTGTCCCCTGTCAAGTGCTTGGTGGGTGCTCAATAAATATTTGTTGTGGAATACATTCAGGATGCTTTTAGGGAGGCTGAGTTCCAAAAATTAGTTCAGTGAGTACTTGACTAGCATCCCTTGATTATTAAAATATCTGTAACATAACTTTGCAGACACAGAGAAGTGGGTTGTATTTATTTTGTGGTCAGATCAATTTGATCAGTCACTCTTTGAAAGGGCTTTTCTCTTTGGGACAGGGATAGAAGAGAGGGAGAGAATTAGGGTGAAGGGTGGGCATGACTTCTGCAGGGGCAAATCCAGTGGGTTGGGGGTAGTGGTCCTACATTTACATGTGATAGGATGGTGGTGTTCTCCCCAGACTCTTGGAATCCCACTGATCAGACAGAATGGCTGTAAGCAGCCTCAGGACCCTCCCAAATTAAACTCTCCTTTGTGTGATTCTCAGATACCAAGACATGGTGACTGCAGCAATGCCCAAAGTTTCCTTTGAATCAGAAATTCCTCATGCCAGTCTGTACCAAGGCTCTCATAATCCCACATCAGGCAGTCTCTTAGCATACGGTGCCTATTTAAAATGTGAATATATTATCTAGGAGGGGTAACATATGAATCCACTACCAGCCATTAATACTACAACATGAATTAGTGTGTCAGTGACTGAGGAGGCCTTGCCTCAGGGAACGGTATATAGGGCAGATTTGTTAATTTTTCCTTGTCTTAGATTATGATTTATTGTACAAACAAAAATTACAACAGCAATAAAGAAATCTAAAACAAGGACTAAATTCCCCCTTGTGGTTCTACTGCAGTTACATGTTAATTGCTTTATCTGGGTTCCCTTTCACCTTCTATTCAAATTCATAAGCAGCCTCAACTAAAATGTTTTCCATTTTTTCTGAATAATAACAGCTAACATTTATTAAGTGTTTACTGTGTGCCAGGCACTGTCCCAGAAACACTTACACAAATTAAATCCTGTCATTTTAACAAAAGCTCATGAAGTAGGGCTTCCCAGGTGGCTTAGTGGTCAAAAATCGGCCTGCCAATGCAAGAGACGCGAGAGATGTGGGTTCAATCCCTGGGTCAGGAATATCCCCTGGAGTGGGAAAGAGCAACCCATTCCAGTATTCTTGCCTGGAAAATTCCATGACAGAGGACACCTGGCAGGCTACAGTCCAGGGGGTTGCACAGAGGACACCTGGCAGGCTACAGTCCAGGGGGTTGCGAAGAGTCAGACATGACTGAGCATTCATGCACGCATGAAGTAAGTACAGTTTAATTCTCATTTTACACACGGGGGATTGAGATCCAAAAGAGTTAAGGAACTTGTCCAAGTCAGTAAATAATTGACTCAAAGCCAACCATTTGGCTCCAACATCCATGCTTTCAACTCCTGAGCCAAACATCCCATTTACCAGAAAGGAAATTGAGGCATCATGAGCTAATTAACTTGTCTACAGTTGCATACATAACATGTGGCAGAACCAGAGTTTGAGCAAGTAGCTTGGGTACAAACCCACCCTCTTAAGTGCACCGTACAGATGATAGACATTATCCTGGTTGGTACTCACAGCCTCTGTTTAGGGTTAATGTCATTATGCCCAGTTTACAATGTGAAGGTTAAGAGGACTAGTTAATTTGCCCAAATGCAGGTCATAAATGAAAAATCAAGGTTATAAATCCAGATTTTCTGTTTCCAAGTTCAGTTCTTGTTTATATTATTTTTTAACTGCCTCTATGACATTCAAATTTTTCAATAAAGTTTAAACAAAACACATGAATTGTCTATTTGCTATCTTATTCATTTCATGTAATTCAAGAACATTTTCCCTAGTTACTAGATAGTTTCCATAATCATCACTGTATTCGCAGCCCAATAGGACCCTGCAGTGATAAATCATAACATTTAAACACCCCGTTGAAATTTTTTCTTTTAGGGACCCTGCAGTGATAAATCATAATACATTTAAACACCCTATTGAAATGTTTTCTTTTATATTTTTTCTACTATTATAAATAATGTGACAAGAAAGACATCTGTGCAGTATCATATTTCTTTTAAAGTGCTTCTTCTGGAGTAGTAAAGTACAGCTTCTCTCATTTTGCTTGATTTTCCAACAACTGATTCAACCTTACACAGAAAACAGAGCATCATCACCTCCTTGCAGACAGCAATAGCAATAGACGCTTTCCCAAGAGCCCCATGTGTGAACAGCCTGGAGTGATTTGAATTTTTCTACTCTGTGTCTGCTTCAGAGGCATTCAGCCAATTGAGTTATATCACCCACTTGCTGGCTGAACGTCCATTAGCCAGAACATGGCCTTCTGTCTGCTGGTGGCAGCTTTCTTATGGCTGCTGCATGCAGGACCCAAACCTGAATCTCAAGAATGGTGTTAGGGTTCAGCTCTGAACTGATGCCACCTATCTGGGAGCTGGAGCATACTTTCTGGAATGGCCTAAACCCCTGAGCACCCATCCCAACTGTGCCTGTCTGGTTGGGCTGAAGAGCACAGATGCCCAGTAATTAGTTGGTCATCTCAGCATTGTCATCAAGACAAAGTAAATTCTTATTATTCTTGCCTCATCTATCCTCTAGATTATAAATTTCTTGAGAACAGAAACTATGTCTTTGCTAGGTCTCAGTGTGGGTCCTAAACCCAGCTGATGCTCAAATATTAATTGATGTTTTCACATACTGGGCAAGAGCTAGCCTTATGCTTTATAGTTAGTTAAGTCAAACAACCACTTTCACTAAAATGAAAGATTGATGATTATGGGGAGAGTTTGTGTACTTTGGATTCCATTACAGAAGTAATCTATTTATGCTAATTATCATGCTTTATTCCACAACATTTTCAGTGAGTGAAATATTGACTTTTTTAAATAAAAGTCACCATGAAAAAGTGATGAATAACATATTCAGCATAGAGTTGATAAAAAAGAATTATTTTTAATTAATCTAATCTCACTACATAAATAGATTTTAGGAAATCAGTATTTTGCAAAAGTTTACTATTTTAAATTCTTCTCAGGGTTATATTTCCAGAAACATTATGACTTAGAAAGAAAATAAGGTCATCATAATGTCTTCTTTCAAAATAAATTACTGAGTTAAAAAAATTGGAGTTAAAGTACTGATGCCAGGAAAGAGGTAAATATTCACCTATCTCAGCCACAGCTAACAGCTTTCCATTACTAGATGCAAAATATGAGCTTTCTTGAGGAAAACCTATGTCTTAGGGCTACTGATGTCACTGCCACTTTGAACATTTTCAATATTTAATTATGAGCTTTAAATTTGTTTATCTTACAATGCATTCTGTGTAGCAGCTGAATATGAATTGCAACCAGCTGGGAAGTAAAAAATACAAATATACTGTGGCAACCTCTAAATTTAAAAATACACCAATGTTTATAGTCAATAACAAAAGTAAATTGCAAGCTATTAAATATTATTGTTAGATAATTTTCCAAGTTCTATAATTTTCCAAATCTATAGAGCAAAATTAATGAGTATTTGTGTTTTGATCTAAATTTCAAATTCCATTTTATAGAAAATAGAAAAGAGATGGGTCAATTATAGAAATAATTAAATTATTTCTGAGGCTTGTTTCTGAGATAAAATTTTCTGGAAGCTTTTCATTCCTTTCCAGCTCTGCAGTAAGTTGGTTTCCTACTGATAAATCCATAGAGCATCAGAGTAGCTGGTTAATGAACAAACTCAATGATTTTCACACTGTTGAGAGAAAGTGTAGAGCCCCATGTAGGTACATCAATCCCTACTGCAACAGGAGGAAGGCTAAGGATTCGCCAATCCTGGCTGTCCCACTACTTTCCACCAGAGCATCACCATCTTTGTCCATTTTATCTATTGCTTTTCCACCTAAAATTTCTTGGGGAACCGTGGGATGAGGGGATCAACTGCTAAAGCTATCTCATTTAATGGAGATTTTATAGAGTATATCTAGTCAGTCATTTTTCTCTTTTTTAACTTCTTTTGTCATTCTAGATAAAACATAATTTTAGTGCAGATTTAAAAGACGATCTAAATCAACCCACAAAGTGAAAGAGGAGTTAATAGAGAACAAAACGAATAAATACATTTGTATCCTTAAGTGATCTAATATACTGAGGAACAGAGACAAAACTGAAAAGGACTAGCAAAGTAAATCAAGAGGTAGGGAAAGAAAAAAGAACATAAGAGGTAAAGGAGCTAAAAGTCCAGAGGAGAAATTGTAGGAAATATGCTTTAACTTTAGGCTTTGGTTCAGACATTTAAAGTGGGAGATGTTATTTTTTCAACATTGATTTTGGCTCATCACAGCCAAGATTTTTCATAGATCTCCTTCAACTGGGATTATAAACTAAAAAAAAAAGAAAAGGCTGGACTAGAAACAAGACTCAGGGGAGTGCAAAATGTAATAAACTGTGAGGCTTCCCCCAAACCAAGGTTTTTCCTCTGCTTGGTAGAAACTCTGATTTACTCCTTTATCACTTTATTCCTTCAACAAATACCTAAGTTTGCCTTGTTCCAGGCTATTCTAAGTCCAGTAAAATATGATGGATGACTTTACTGTCTTCATTAGAAAGGGGAAAATTCATAGAGAACAGACTTGTAAATACAGCAAGGGAAGGAGTGAGACAAATTGAGAGAGTATTGAAACATATGCATGACCATAGGTAAAAGAGGTAGCTAGTGGGAAGTTTCTATACAACACAGGGAGCTCAACCCAGTGCTCTGTGACAACCTAGAGGGGTAGGGGGTGGGAGGGAGGTTCAAGAGGGAGGGGACATATGTATACTTACGGCTGATTCAAAATGTTGTATGGCAGAAACCAACACAACATTGTAAAAGCAATTATCTTCCAATTTAAAAAGAAGGAGGGAGAATTACCTAGTTGGAAACTTTTCAACCCTGCTCCTATCCCACCTTCTTCTGAGTTCCTGCAGCACTTCCTAGTATGTTTAGTAGTATTTATCACATACTTTTAAAAACTTACTGATTTTTGCATATGTTAGTCCCTGTAATGCAAATACCCTAAGCTATAACCATACCAAGTTTGAGTCCTGACATGTTGCCTTCTACATAGCAGATGCTCAACATGTGTTTAGTGAGGTAAATTTTTTTAAGCTATAAAGGTAGATATCATTTAAATTAGAGCAGACAGAAGGTGAGCTTTCTTCTACTTGCTATTACACTAGGACATGCTTAAACAGTGCCTTTCCTCAAGGAGCTACCAGATGTTTCATTTGTTTCTACCAGTGACCTTAAATGTGAGGAAAGAGGGATAGTAACTCTAAATACAGAGTGGTTGAGTAGCTGAAATCATATTAAATATTTATTTTATAATAGACAAATTGAGATCAGGAATGAGTTCTCATATAAAATACTTTAGTACCTTTTAAATATGTTTCCACTGTCTAATTATTAGTCCATGCGCTAGGCCAACCTCTCTCTTTATTTTGGTAATTCTAGCTGGTTATACAGGGAGAGAAAACTTCATATTACTCTTCACACATTAGACAGTGCTTCTCAAATATCTATTTCAATCAGATCTATATGTTCGTGAAGGCCACTTAAGAGTTATTTAATGCTATGTTCAAACATGAGATGCTAATACTGCATATAGATGTTCCAGATGAAAAATCACCTAAGTGTCTGTTTATTAAGTACACATTTTAGAATATCTTAAATATTTTCCATGTGCTCCAATACTTTGGCCACCTGACACAAAGAGCCAACACATCATAAATGACCCTGTTACTGGGAAAGATTGAATGCAAAAGGAGAAGGGGACGGCACAGGATGAAATGGTTAGATAGCATCACCAACTCCATGGATATGAATGTGAGCAAACTCCAGGAGATAGTGAAGGACAGGGAAGCCTGGTATGCTGTAGTCCATGGGGTCGCAAAGAATCAGACACGACTTAGTAACTGAACAACTACAATGTGCTAGGAATAGAGAAAAGCTTAAAGTTTACAATATATTGGGGAGAAAAAAATAATAAGCAAGCAAACCCCAATAATACATAAAAATTACTATATACAAAATTCTATAAAAAAAATTTACTGTAGTACTATGATAGAAAATAGGTGGGAAGTAAATATATTTAGAAAGAAAAATTAAGCCTCATATCACCCTTGGAGGATGACAATTAACCTGAGATGTAACCAGCCATATGAAATTCCAGAGAAAGAGCATTCCACGAAGGAAGGTAAGAATGAACAAATATTCTAAATTGGGCAAAATCCTGGGCGAGAAAGTAAAATAAAGTATGACCATAGTATAGTGAAAGATATGAGTTGAAACTCTAGAACTAAGCATCCCTGCTTATTTCTTTTCCAATACATGAAGTTTGGATTTGATTCAAAAATACAATGAAAATCCATAGAAATATTTTAAAGAGGGCAAGTGGCAAAATCTTCTTTAAGAAAAAATCATTCTGGATGCTATACTATAAGGAGAATCAATTGTGAAGAGAGGATAGGTAAAAGGCACAGGAAAACTCAAAAGACTATTAAAGTAGTTCCAATTACCACAGATTTATACAGCTTAAATTGAAGTGCTGGTAATGGATGTGGAAAGTGGTGAGATATGAGATATAATTTATGAGGAAAACGTGAAGGACTTACTAATATAGACTGGAAGCAGCAGGATTGGGATAAGAAAGAATAAAGGTTTCTTCTCCATTTTCTAGTTAAGCAGCTGAGTAGAAATGTTGTACAATAGTGACACGCCATGAGGAAGACTATGGATGGAACAGGATTCACAAGATTGATGCTAAAGGTGAGTTTTACATAAAACATCCAAACAAAGATGTCAAATATGCAGTTAGCTGTATAAGACTGGAGGTCTAAGTTTGGACCCAGAAATATAAATTGTCACCAGCAATTTATGTCACCAGCATATTGATAGTATTTAAATCTGTGGCAATGTATGAGTTCTACTACTGAATAAAGGCTTTCGGGAGGACAAAGACAGGCCTATCACTAAGACCTGAAGAACTCAAAATGCTTAGAGATGAGTTCATAGGAGAGAATCAACAACAGAAGCTGAGAAGAACACAGAGAGAGGAATAAAACTAGAAATGAGAGATGCTACCAAACAAGAGAATGTTTCACATAGGCTCTCAACGTAAAATATGCTGAGAGGATAAGCTTAAGAAGGACAGAACACATATTGGCCACATAAATGTGTCAGAAATCTTAGCAGGAGTGGTTGTGGGGAAATGATGAAGGGAAGAAGCCAGATTTGAGTGGAGTTGAAAAATGAAGAGCATCTGACAGTGCTTAGAGAACTCTTTGGAGAAGGTTGGCTGTGTAAGAGCCATTCATTCATTTGTTTTTATAATTCATGTTCCTAATTCAATTAGCTAAGCAAAGTGTCTAATTTCAGCAATGAAATTTTCTGATGATCCCTTCAAGACACATGAGTTGCAAAATGTACTTGCGAGTAACAGAATGACTCAATCTGATACACAAAATTCTTGACTGTTAGCCAAATAATTAGAAAGAAATGTCTGTCCAAAAACCATGATGATTTTGGTTTTAAAACAGTTGATCTTAAATCATTTTTCTGACAGTAATTAAAAGAGAACTGGTTTTCTACTGAGAACATTATTAGCACATGTTAATAAAACCTTAACATGAGAAGATGAGAGGATATGAACTCTTTTATCTCAGTAACAGTAAACATATATATAATTCAACTAGAAGTTGTTTGGGGTCACTAAGGCACACAGCAAGTACTAAGCTTAAATCTTTGTTCTCAAGGTACTTAAACTTGACATAAGCAGTTTTAAATTATAAGGCAGAATCAGCATGAATGATAGAATTTATAAGAGCTGTGAGCATTTGAAGAAAGATGAAGGTATATCTCTTACATTTTAATTAAACTTACAGACTGAACAACTAACTTTTATGGACCTGAGTTTTTATGTAAGTGCATGACAAAATTGTAGAATATGCATAAAATAGATGCTTCATTGAACCAGGGATATATTGTGAGTATTATAAGAAACTTCACCCTCTTACAGAAAGATATGATTTTCCTGCCAACTGTGCCTTTCAGAAGCTTGTTGATAAAGTATTTTCCAACATTTTCTCTTTATTCAAATATAAATTCTGTGGGGACTGCCACCCATTATCATCTATTACAAAAGGAACAAAATTAAGTCACAAATATTAATAGTTGAGTTACAAGTGACAGAAGACATAATTCAAAATGCCCAGTGGTAGGGGTAATCCCCCCAGAATCACATGATAAAAATGAGAGATGGAGCCTTTGCCAAGGGTACTTCTAGAAAAGTTAGAAATAAATATTATGCATAAACAAGAGAGCTCCACTGTAGCAATACAGAGCCAAAGCCACATCAAAGACTAACACCTTTCTAAAAACTTTCATGAGTCACAGAGATAAAAATTAGAGTATGAAATTTATCATTTAACCAGAGTAAGCTACTGCTCTACGATGCCCTATTTAGGTCCATTCCTTTGAGAATGTCAATTTCTAATTCTCCTTTTTAAAAAGTATTTTAGACATATCTTTACAGAAATGAAGAATGATTACCTCCTGTTCTAATTAGCTTTTCATATGCCTCCCTATAGACTGTTTCTGATCTACAAATTAGCATGATACATAAGAGACTTACCTACATATTGTAAAATAATCAACATAAACATGAATTTCTATCAGGGAACTAAAATTATATATAAATTCCTCTGACCTATCGTTCTTATATAAGAAGTGGGTTATCTACAAATTAGTGTCTTTCAAGGTCTTCCCACTTACAGGGAGAATTCCTCAATCTATGTTATTTCAGGTAGAATACAACACAAATGATATTTTCATCTTTATCTAGGAAGGCCTGCAATAGCTAATCCGAGGAAATGAAAATATATCATACTTCTACAACACCAAGTTTATAATCTGTAAAAGAAAGTGCTTCTGTGTGAATGCATATAGTGTCTTCTCAACCTGAAAAATATCTTCTTATAACTGTCTCTCCACTAAATAAACAGAGCTACTTTCTAATTTCAACGCTGACCATCTTTAGGCTTTAATCCCAGAGATGACACTCAATTTCTCAAATCAAATACATTTGAATAACTAACTCTAGTAACACAATTAAGGGTCCAAAATATGCCAAAATAATATTTGCAAAGGAGTGTTTTGCCGTGATACATAATCTTTGCTTTTATAATACTCTGTAAAATTCTATTTTAATTAAAATGCTCTGTAAGCGCCAACACAGTTTCCTTCACTTTTAAGATCTGTGAGTTCTCAGCAGTTGAGCAAGACTTTCCTACTCTGAGGTATCTGGAATTTCAGAGAGCTGCTTGGAACAGTCAAACCAGCGGATATATTCACCCAGCAGGGTTAGGATGCCTGTGAGTGACAGTGTACTATCCACCCCAGTTAAGGCTATAAAGAGACAGCAGAAGCTGGAGATGGTGTTCTGGGGCAGGGGATGGCTAAACCTGGCTTGTCAAAAATTCTGAGAAAATAATTGATTTTTTGAGTCAGGAATTGATTTTTTTTTTCCGGGTCAGAACAGAGGATGGACTCTACAAAAATGCCAAGTAGAAAAGGCAGAAATCTTTGGTCAGAAGATGGTAAAAGAAACAGATGGATTATGAAGTAAATGCAATTTAAGAACCTCTTTTCAATGCTTCTCTTCTTTTTCTCTTTCTTTTTGCATAAATTCCCTACAAAGTTTGGACAAGACACCAGCATTGTATTCACAAGGTCCTCTATTTTTGTACCATTTTCAAAGTTAGACATTTTGAGAGTAGTAAGACCCTGTCTCCCCACTCTGACTCTCCATCTACTTTGCCTCCCATCTGGTGCTACTGGAGTAGCTGTGGCCACTTTGGAGATCTACCTAAAGGGATATTGAGCAGTTGTGTTAACTTATGTCTGAAGAAAATTTGACCAACCTAGACATCATATTAAAAAGCAGAGACATTGCTTTGCCAACAAACATACGTCTAGTCAAGACTATGGTTTTTCCAGTGGTCATGTATGGATGTGAGAGTTGGACTATAAAGAAAGCTGAGTGCAGAAGAATTGATGCTTTTGAACTATGGTGTTGGAGACTCTTGAGAGTCCCTTGGACTGCAAGGAGATCCAACCAGTCCATCCTAAAGGAGATCAGTCCTGGGTGTTCATTGGAAGGACTGATGTTGAAGCTGAAACTCCAATACTTTGGCCACCTCATGCGAAGAGCTGACTCATTTGAAAAGACGCTGATGCTGGGAAAGATTGAGGGCAGGAGGAGAAGGGGACGACAGAGGATGAGATGGCTGGATGGCATCATCGACTCGATGGCCATGGGTTTGGGTGGACTCCGGGAGTTGGTGATGGACAGGGAGGCCTGGCATGCTGCAGTTCAAGGGGTCACAAAGAGTCAGACATGACTGAGCGACTAAACTGGACTGAACTGAAGGAAACTTGAAGCAGAATTTCCCAAATTTGACTGCCAGTAAAAATGTACGTGCCATAGTCAATAACAAGTTGTAAAACTGACAGAAACTTTTCTACATTAACAATAAAAAGCAAAAACACAAAATTCTGTGCTTCAAACCATGGCAGAGTAACAGGTTCCAGACATAACTTGTCTTAAAAAAAAAAAGATAGGACTTCCCTGGTGGTCTAGTGGATTGAGACTCCGCCTGCCAGTGTGGAGGACACAGGTTTGATCCCTCATCCGGGAAGATTTCACATGCCGTGGGACAACTAAGACTGGGTGCCACAATTACTGAAGCCCATGAGCCCAAGAGCCTATGGTCTACAAAGAACGAAGCCACTGCAATGAGAAGCCCATAACTAGAAAAAGCCCATGTGCAGCAACCAACAGCGAGTGCAGATAAAAATAAACAAATTTTTGAAAAACCAACCATGTAACTGTAAAAAATATATGGTGGAACTATTTTCGGGCATTAGACTATCAACAGGTCTATAATTCTGGAGAGTGGGAAAGCACATGAGATGAATCCCACTGTTACCCTGGCTTTCAATCAGGGAGCAGTTTCCCGAAGCTGGGAGCTGAGACCCAAGAAAAAAGCAATGATCTTGCTGAGCTGAAGAAGCAGAGAGTGGAGAGCAGGGTGCTCAGGTGGCTAGAATTTGCTGGTTAGGACACCAGAAATGTGGGAGCTAAACAAAGAAGCCGAGTGAATTTAACTCAGATGACCATTATATCTACTACTGTGGGCAAGATTCCCTTAGAAGAAATGGAGTAGCCATCATAGTCAACAAAAGAGTCCAAAATTCAGTAATTGGATGCAATTTCAAAAATGACAGAATGATCTCTGGTCGTTTCCAAGGCAACCCATTCAGTATCACGGTAATCCAACTCTATGCACTGACCAGTAACACTGAAGAAGCTGAAGTTGAACAGCTCTATGAAGACCTCCAAGAACTTTTAGAACTAACACCCAAAAAAGATGTCCTTTTCATTATAGGAGACTGGAATGCACAGGTAAAAAGTCAAGAAACATCTGGAGTAACAGGCAAATTTGGCCTTGGAGTAAAAAACGAAGCAGGTCAAAGGCTAAGACTTTAGCCAAGAGAACGTACTGGTCATAGCAAACACCCTCTTTCAACAACACAAGAGAAGACTCTACGCGTGGACATCACCAGATGGTCAACACCAAAATCAGATTGATTATATTCTTTGCAGCCAAAGATGGAAAGCTCTATACAGTCAGCAAAAACAGGACCAGGAGCTGACTGTGGCTCAGATCATGAACTCCTTATTGCCAAATTCAGACTGAAATTGAAGAAAGTGGGGAAAACCACTACACCATTCAGGTATGACCTAAATCAAATCCCTTATGATTATACAGTGGAAGTGAGAAATAGATTCAAGGGATTAGATCTGATAGACAGAATGCCTGACAAACTATGGACAGAGGTTCGTGACACTGTACAAGAGACAGAGAACAAGACCTTCCCGAAGAAAAAGAAATGCAAAAAAGCAAAATGGCTGTCTGAGGAGGCCTTACAAATAGCTGGGAAAAAAAGAGAAGTGAAAAGCAAAGGAGAAAAGGAAAGATATACCCATTTGAATGTAGAGTTCCAAAGAATAGCAAGGAGAGATAAGAAAGCCTTCCTCAGGGATGAGTGCAAAGAAATAGAGGAAAATAATAGAATGGGAAAGACTAGAGATCTCTTCAGGAAAACTAGAGATACCAAGGGAACATTTCATGCAAAGATGGGCTCAATAAAGAACAGAAATGGTAGGGACCTAACAGAAGCAGAAGATATTAAGAAGAGGTGACAAGAATACACAGAAGAACTGTACAAAAAATATCTTCACGATCCAGATAATAAAGATGGTGTGATCACTCACCTAGAGCCAGACATCCTGGAATGTGAAGTCAAGTGGGCCTTAGGAAGCATCAGTACGAACAAAGCTAGTGGAGGTGATGGAATTCCATTTGAGCTATTTCAAATGTTAAAAGATGATGCTGTAAAAATGATGCACTCAATATTCCAGCAAATTTGGAAAACTCAGCAGTGGCCACAGGACTGGAAAAGGTCAGTTTTCATTCCAATCCTAAAGAAAGGCAATACCAAAGAATGCTCAAACTACCACACAATTGCACTCATCTCACGTGGTAGAAAATTAATGCTCAAAATTCTCCAAGCCAGGCTGCAATAATATGTAAACCGTGAACTTCCAGATGTTCAAGCTGGATTTAGAAAAGGCAGAGGAACCAGAGATCAAATTGCCAACATCTCCTGGATCATCGAAAAAGCAAGAGAATTCCAGAAAAACATCTATTTCTGCTTTATTGACTATGCCAAAGCCTTTGACTTTGTGGATCACAATCAACTGTGGAAAATTCTGAAAGACATGGGAATACCAGACCACCTCTCCTGCCTTTTGAGAAATCTGTATGCAGGTCAGGAAGCAACAGTTGAACTGGACATGGAACAACAGACTGGCTCCAAATAAGAAAAGGAGTACGTCAAGGCTGTATATTGTCACCCTGCTTATTTAGCTTACATGCAGAGTAAATCATGATAAATGCTGGCCGGAAGAAACACAAGCTGGAATCAAGATTGTCAGGAGAAATATCAGTAACCTCAGATATGCAGATGACACCACCTTTATGGCAGAAAGGGAAGAAGAACTAAAGAGCCGCTTGATGAAAGTAAAAGAGGAGAGTGGAAAAGTTGGCTTAAAGCTCAACATTCAGAAAACTAAAATCATGGCATCTGGTCCCATCACTTCATGGCAGATAGGTGGGGAAACAGTCAAAACAGTGGCTGACTTTACATTTTTGGTCTGCAAAATCATTGCAGATGGTGATTGCTGCCATGAAATTAAAAGACGCTTACTCCTTGGAAGGAAAGTTATGACCAACCTAGACAGCATATTAAGAAGCAGAGACATTACTTTGTCAAAAAAGGTCCATCTAGTCAAGGCTATGGTTTTTCCAGTGGTCATGTATGGATGTGAGATTTGGACTATAAAGAAAGCTGAGTGCCGAAGAATTGATGCTTTTGAACTGTGGTGTTGGAGAAGACTCTTGAGAGTCCCTTGGACTGCAAGGAGATCCAACCAGTCCATCCTAAAGGAGATCAGTCCTGGGTGTTCATTGGAAGGACTGATGCTGAAGCTGAAACTCCAATACTTGGGCTACCTGATGCGAAGAGCTGACTCATTTGAAAAGAGCCTGATGCTGGGAAAGATTGAGGGCAGGAGGAAAAGGGGACGTTAGAGGATGAGATGGTTGGATGGCATCACTGACTCAATGCACATGAGTTTGGGTAAACTCCAGGAGTTGGTGATGGACAGGGAGGCCTGATGTGTTGCAGTCCATGGGTCACAAAGAGTCGGACACGACTGAGCGACTGAACTGAACAGAACTGAAACAAAGAAGTACGTATGGAGTATCCCCACGGGTCCTTGGAGAAGGCTGGGTTGCACATGTGTGGGTCAAAATTCTGTGAGACCTCACAGACTTGTTAGGAATGGTTCTGAAGTCCAGAACTGAAAAGAGATGCCCAACACTGTACAGTGCTGGGAAACTGAGTTCTGGGCCAAACAGAGTGGAGAGACTTTGCTAAGCATCAGTATCATTCACTTGAAACCCAGAAAAGCTACAAGGATGATTCATGCCATATGACAAAGGAAAAAATTCTCAAAAAGAGTGAAAGGATATCAGGTCCCAATCCATATGTGCATTAAGCAGAAAAGCTTCAAAATGGATCAGCAGAGTGTCTCACTAGGTTGGTCAAACAGAGAGGTAGCATTATCTGGAAGGCCTGGAATCAGTAATTGTCCACAAAGTCAGAGTTCAGCCATCAGCAGGGTTCTAGTCCTGAGAAAAGCCTGAGAGAGAGTATGGTAGCATTCCACTACCTGAGAAACGTGCTGTTGCTATTTAGTTGTTAAGTCATATCCAACACTTTTGCAACCCCATGGACTGTAGCCCGCCAGGCTCCTCTATTCATGGGATTTCCCAGGCAAGAATACTGTAGTGGGTTACCATTTCCTTCTCCAAGCAATATTCCTGACCCAGGGATGGAATCCATGTCTCCTGCATTGGCAGGCAGATTCTTTACCACTGAGCCACCAGAGAAGCCCCTGGGGAACATGACATATCAAAACAGCACCCCAGTCATGAGAACAGGACCCCAGGTAAGACAATCTAGGCTTATGTAAGGATCAGACTAACAGCAAGTGGAATACTTTTGGAGGCAATACTATTTTAGTACTTTCTGTCTCTGGTCAGATTTAGTTCTAGGAATTATGCGCAGGATTAACACTGTGGTTGGAAGCTAAATAGTCCTAACCTTGAGGACATAAATAGTAGAAGAAGATGGCGAAATCGTACAATCAATGAAGGCAGAAAAAATTTTGGTGACCTGGAATCAGAGAACGGTATCAACCATCTCCGGATAGGAAAGGCCTAAATGGAATAGGGTGGATGGAGAAGAAACTATGTAAGCACAGGCAAGCAAAGGCTTTGAGGCCCCCTGATTAGAGAGGACAGGCTGGAATTAGAAAGGAAACTTGCCTCCACTATGACATTGCCTTGTGGACCAGCCTGAGTTTTCTTCCTGCTGTTTATAATGCACAGTCTAGTTCCCAATTAGGATCATGTGTCTCCTACAGACCAGGATAACAGTGACCATTATATACTTCTAAATTTACCAAGAAGAGTTGTGTTCCCAAGGTGACATTGACATTTTCTGGATGGACATTGTTAATACAGCTCAAAGGAATAATTAACAATCAAAGGGAATATTTTTGCCACAAAGAGTAATCTAAAGCTGACTTCATCCGAATACTTTGGCAGTCCTAGGAAGTCAAGCATTAGGAATCTGCTCTGGATTCTTCATGCCAGAAACAGCCTTGCCAGTGATAATTATGAGACTGACTGGGCCAAACAACAAAGGAAAGAACAAGCCAGTCTTGGTAACTAGGAGTTCTGCTATGTGGGCGATGCTGGTCACTTCCTGTAGCAAGAGAAAGTTTTGTGTTCATTTCTGAAAAACCCATACAGGAACAAAGAGTGGAAATAAGAGACAAAACTATTGTAAAGGGATAGATACTGTGAACAATTATCAATGAAATCATTATGCATGTAAAATCACAAGTAAATGAATTTTCTAAAATAATCACCAAGGTAGTTAGATTAAAAATGCATGCAAAACCCAATACCCTTCTAATAGTAATGCTTCTATTTCTACCAACTTCCCAACTTCACTGCCTGATCTAGAATTTTATAGCCAGGTTTTCACTATTATATTTTAATAATTTATGTTAATAATATTCTCTTTCAAATTTGTTCAGAAATTTATATTGTGATTATGTTTGTAATCATTATAATTACTTATGTTACTCATATAACTGATTCTGCTACTCAGTGCCAGAACTCTTATAACTTCACCATTTATAACTCTTTTGTCAGTTAGAGAATATCTCTCTTATTCTGGATGGAACTTGTGTACTACATCTCATGAGCTGTGCAAAGTACACCGTACCTTTTTGTTGCCACTGTACATAAAGGGCAGTATCTCTGCATGTGGGATCTTCAGTCATAATATTGTCATTGTCTCCCTACCACTTTAAATACTGCTTCCAGCATTGCTATCTAGCAATGGCGACATCTGGGCAGGATTACAATAAGGAGACACTTAATTTTTTTTTCTGTACAAATAATCTGATTTTTTCCTACTTGGGTGTTTGTAAGATATTTTTTTCTTATATCCTTTGAAATTAAGATATCTCAGCAGGAAGTGCCTAAATATTGGCTCCATTTCATTAATGCTTCTTGCTTCTCAGTGAGACTCTACCCTGCAGACTCAATGCTTTGTTCGGTTTAGGAGAGTTTTTTATAGTCACAACTTTGATTGCTGAGTTTTTACCATTCGTTTTGATATCTCATTCATTTATCTGTTATGCCAGTTCTCCGTAATCTTTCATGTTTCATCTTGGCTGTCATCATCTTCCTATCTTAATCCTCTCACTCTGTATCCTGGAAAAGCTTCCCAAACGTGCATCTCATATCACTGATTCCCTTTTCTGTGGGGTCAGTTTTTATCTCTATTATATCAAATGCGTATTTTATTTCTCATATGGCAGTTTTTAGTACCATCCTGATGTTTACTTACCTTGGTTCTGTTTTCATCTCAGTCTTTTATCTTATTTCCTCTTTGTTCTCTTGTTTCACAGTGTTCATGTTTTGAATTATTGAAATCATAAAACAACCACTTTTAAAATTTACCTCCACATACTACAATGTATTATTACTGCATTTGCACCTGTATTTGAAATGTTCTTCTCCTTGTATGCCACAACATCTGTACATAGATCTCATGGTAGTACACATTATTTACCTATTTACTCATGTTAGAAATCAGACATATCTGTCCTTGATTGGAGATGAGGTGTGGGGGAGAAATTCTTCATGATTTCCCTGCTACCAACCTACATGCTTTTAAAATCTCCATCTCAAATGCAAATCTGGAAACTCTGGTTGGTTTGCACATCTCCTTAGCTATGTTCTAGCACTTATCAATCATGCAACTTGTCTTTTCACTGACAGATGAGCCCTAAATCTCTAAGATCCCTAGGCAACTGGAAATTTCTCCAGGGATATGGCAGAGCATTAGCCAAGTATTTCAAATTCCACATAGTATTATGAATGCATATATTCTGTGATTATAATAACATTTAATTGGAATTTGTGACTGTATCTGCATTTAATCAAAAACTGTAGACCATTAAGGATAGGACATAATCAAGATTCCTTCCTCTGTTACATTCTTTCCCCTTCTTGCTTCCACCTGTAAATACTGGAAAGAAAAATTTTAGTAATCTGATCAATCAGATTCAAAGAGAATGATTAGACCACCACTGCTAGTATAAGAAGTAACTACCTACTAAAAACCTCATACATGTGGTAAATGTCTCCTTCCACTGATGGGAAAGTAAGGTTCCCTAGGGTCAGCCATCCCTGAACAGTCCCTGTAACTTTTCTCTTTCTCCTGTCCTTTCTTACAACTAGCCAGAGGGTAGTGAGATCCAAGATCCAAGTCTGGGGAAGAGTACTATCAATGGGAAAATGCAAGTCCATGTTCTAGCCTACCTGCCCACCTTCATGAATTTGGGATAAAATACCAGTTGATAATAAAGTGACAGATAATTATATGCCTGTCTCTTTAGAACTGTATGAAGATAGGCAATGATTTGAGGCAGCATACAGTTGCTCCTCTGTCTCTGGCCTAATTTCATCTAATATGCCTTAGTTTGTTCTAAATGTAGTGGAGAATAAGCAAGTAGTCATTTTTAAGTTGCTTGACCCAACTTCTATTTGTACTATTTTAATTTATATTTAAAAAGTTAGCAAGAAGTAGATAATATAAAAGGTGACCAAGAATAACTCCTATAAGAAGCACACTACAGAAGGCAGTAAAAAATCCTGGTATTAATTAGTTTTTAGTTGCTTGAATCTTCAGAGAAAATAACTGTTTATTGACTAAGTGGTACTAAATTTTTCAAATTCTGTCTCAAACTTCTGCTAACATAATAACAATATTGTCCTAGCTCTTCAAATAGTACATTTTTATTAATACATTTTTATCTTTCCTCAGATAATGATTTTTAATTACCAGCCCCTCCCACTAAGAATTACCAATTATACCAACCATATGTTTAATATTACACAATAATATAATTTTAGTTATGTATTATACATACATACACCATCAATTATATAGAAACTTAATAATGGAGAAGTGTATTCAATGCCCAGATACAGTTTCAAGAACTCTCCAAATACCAAATTCTTTTCCCTTTTCCCTATGCTTCAAAACATATTTTCTGTAACATAACTCTTTCTGAGACACTTGTAGTATAAACAAGAATAAGATAAGTTCCTAGTACATACTATTGTTTTAACTCTTTTTTAAATGACCAGACAAGGCATTAGTTATACCGTCTTCTTTATTTAAACTTGCAATAATTTAGAGCCCTTCCACATAAGTAGAACTTTAGAAAGGACCACAGATTTTTTTTTCTCAGCTTGATTTCAAATGGATTATTAGTTCCTGTTTCTATAAATCCTGGAACCACATGCATAGTTACGCAGAGATTCTGACAGGCTCGTATTCTGGAAGGCACAGGCCATGCCTTCATTACTTTAAGTGATCCCTCTGTCACTTTTCTTCTTTCCTTCCCAGATTTTTCTGACTCCCAGAGTTACTTCTTAGTACTAGTTGGGTTTTTCCAAGGGTCCTTCCACTTCCCATCCCTCACTACATTTTATCACTCTATTATTTATCACTTACTATAGGTGCCACAGGAGAATTGCAAACATATTTTCATTTCATATAGAGGGTCTGCATTTACCTGAATAGAATTTGTGGATTAGCAAAACTGTTGAAGCTGTCACAATTACCTTTCACCACTCATAAGCCTCTAGTTGGTTAAAACACTGCATTTGTTACAGGTGTTAAATGTTCAGTGAGTTTTTCTTCCTTCCACCTTTCTGCAGTCATTTATTACAGTGATTTTGGGGGAAGTTAGCTTAGGGTAGGTATTTGTGGCAATAAAGCACTATCTTCTAGAAGATTTGCTAGTTCCTCACCTGTTGATTCCTGCTCTCACATTGAGTACTGAAATGTAATCATTTTATACCAGAACAAATGTTCTCCCATTTGATAAGCTAGTCTCTTTCAGGATATGACAGAGCTCATGTGAAAAGCTCTTGTAGGCAGAGTTTTAGACAGCTACAGTCTTTCCCAAACACATTTCCAAGAAACTCAATGTTTCTGGCTGTAACATTTATACTTTTGAACTCTACATTGTTGGTACATTCACAGTAAGTGACACACTATGAAACCTATTTTTTCTGCTGAAGAGTGGAGAATGCTATAAATTCAAAAGTTATGTTTTAAGATTTAATACGTGGACACACATGCACACATACACACACACACACCTCTGTCTGTTCTGGTACTTAACATTCTGTGCTTCAGATTCCCTCAACTTCCAATGGGGTTATGTCCTGCTAAACCCATCACAAGTTGAAAATACTGTAAGTAAAAACTACATATAATAAATCTAACCTACCAAACATCACAGCTTAGCCTTGCCTACTTTAAATGTCCTCAGAACATCTACGTTAGCTTTCATTTGGGCAAAATCATCTAACACAAGCCTAACTTATAATAAAGTGTTGGAAATCTCAGGTAATTTATCAAATACTGTACTGAAAAACAGAATAGCTGTATCAGTTTGGAATGGTTGTAAGTGCATCATGGTTCTAGTGATCACATGGTTGGTTCAGGGTGCAGCTGCTGCCCTGCCCAGCAAAATGAAGAAGTATCATAGCCCAGGATATGCCATAACGCTGGCCCAGGAGATAAGAATTCAAAATCTGAAGTATGGTCTCTACTGAATCCCTCTCACACCATCATAAAGTAAAACACTCAAAACAATCAAAATGTCCTAGGTCTGGGACAATCTACTTGAAACCCAGTCACCAGGGACTGCCCACATTCCAAACAAAGGGAAAATCAGCAAGTATGTTATTAAAGAGATAAATGTAGAGAGACACCAGATTTGTTCTCATGTCTAAGTTCCTCAGTAGTCAGCTGGTGATCCTTCTGTGACCAGATAAATATCCTGGAAGACATTCACCAATAAAGGTTTGTGAATCATGCCGTCTTACACGTATCTCTTTAAACTGTTTGTTGCCTTTTTGCTTCTTCAAAGAGAAAGTCACCGAACCTAAACCTCCCAACATGCCGGTTTTCAACCAACCTGACTTTATCACCTCTTTATCATGCATCTTGTGAATAAAGGCTTGACCCTATCCCAACCTCAGATTAGCAGCTCCCAAATTTGCAGGAATGTGAACCTGGACTTGGTAAAAATCTTTTTAATGAGTGAGAGGAATACTATTCACATGCCAGCCAGCCAAGACTCGTCTTCTGATCTTTTCTTTGACTGTGCTCTGTCCAACACACCAAACTGATCCAGAGACCCAGACACCATTGGGTATCAGAGACAGAGAAGGAAAGTCAAAGAGTCCAACTAACCTAAAAAGTACTCTGATAAATCTAACAGACATCTTCCAGTTTCAGTAGCCATCATTGAGTTCCTCGACTTTATTTTGGTGGTGGTATTGGGGCGGGGGACTGGGGGAGGATAGGGTCAAATTACTGCTTTCAACAACCCCACCCCAGAGTGCATGCTCACTAGAAAATGAAAGGTTTAGCCTTGTTTTCTCTCCAAATTTTAATACACTATGCTTTTTAGATTTATGAAATACCAGCACAGCTGCTTCAAAGTAAAAGAGAGAGATTATCATAAATTCTTATCTCTTCACAAAGCCTTGAAAGAAGCAGCTCCTTGATGGCTATATGAGGATTTAATTTTCAGTGATTTAGACCAGGCAGTATGGTGTAATAGCAAGAATATTTGTTATAAAAATGAGTCTGGGGTTTGAATATTGTTGTATAATTTGCTGACCTCATCATGACAGCTTTTGAGCTTCATATTTTCCTTGATATTGTGAGGTAGCTAACTATCCTTTATTTTATAATTTAAATGGTTTGTTGACTAGATAGGAAAGAGACAGGAAGAAACCAAAAATTATTCAGAGTTTGGATTCTGAATATGTGCATGATTTAAAAATTTATTTTGTTGAGATCTTTTTCTTTAGAATGAGTCATTTGGGTAATTTCCTGTATGGTTTGCAATGAATAAACTCAGTCCAATTACCTGCCATGTTTGTGGAAAAGCCTAATATTCTGAAAATGACTAAACAAAAAAACTCAGCAGAAGCCTCATAGATCAGGAATGAAAATAGCATGCATGTGATTTATCTCCTTTTAGCCACAAGACAAAATGCAATTTAACAATGAATTAGCAAAATTTAGATAGCAGAAGAAGATATAGGGCATAATTATTAGATGAAGTCAACATTAGCAGAAACACCAAATTGGCCACGTTCACTTGGTTCAATGGAAATAATAAGTAAGAAGAAGATAGCTTCAAAGGATCATGCGTAGGAAGAGACTTTTATACCTGATTAGTTATGGAGGGAGGTACAGAGGAGTGTCAGTCCCATAGCCACCACCACCCTTAATCACATATGAATTTATGCTCTATTTTTGTGTAATAGGCAGAATAATGGTCCCCCAAAGATGTCCATATCTGAATATCTGAAACCTATGAATATGTTATTTTGCATGGCAAAAGGGGACTTTGAAGCTGTGATTAAGCATTTTGATGTCGGAGATTAGCTTGGATTATACAGTTGGGTCTAATGTAATCAAAAGTGTCCTTGTAAAAGGGTGATAAATGGGTCACACCCAGAGAAAACGTGATTGTGAAAGCAGAGGTACACAGTCAGAAAAATATTTGAAAATACATATTATACTAACTTCCCTGGTGGCTCAGGCGGTAAAGCATCTGTCTACAATGCAGGAGACCTGGGTTCAATCCCTGGGTTGGGAAGATTCCCCTGGAGAAGGAAATGGCAGCCCATTCCAGTACTCTTGCCTGGAAAACCCCACGGATGGAGGAGCCTGGTAGGACACAACTGAGCGGCTTCACTTTCATTTTCATTATACTAGCTTTGAAGATAGAGGAAGGGTGTCACAAGCTATGAAACACAGGTATCCTTTGGAAGTTGAAAAAGACAAGGAAATGGATTCTCCCAGAGCCTCCAGAGAAAGCACAGCCTGACCTACACTTTCATTTCAGCCCAGTGAAATCCACTTCTGAATTCTGACCTCCAGGCTTGTAAGATAATAAATCTGTATTAAGTTACTAAATTTGTGGTAATCCCTTATAGCAGCAATAGGAAATGAACACACCTTGTTTCCCCAACCACTCATTCATTCCTGTTCCAATTGATCCAATACATAGCAACAAGTTAACCTATCTAAAAAGTCATTTTTATCAAAACACTTCTCTGTTCAAAATCTTCAATGATCCCTCAATTCTCAATTGAAAAAATTCACTTCCAAGTTGGAAGTCTTAAAACTTCCCACCATTCTGGGGAAGTATTTCCATTTTGAAAAAAAATTCATTGAGGTGAAAACTGAAATTTTAAGAGTACAATATATTATTGCTGATTGCATATACAATGTTGTACATCAGATCTTCAGAAGTTATTTATCTTATTTAACAGAAACTTAATGTTGATTAAAGTTTCCCGTTTCCTTCTCTCCATAGGCCCTAGGAAACAACATTCCAGCCTTGAGTTTATAAATTTGACTATTTTAAATACCTTCCTTTTCTCCTTTGCCTTGTGCTTCTCTTCTTTTCTCAGCTATTTGTAAGAAGAAAAGGAAAAATATATAAAAGTGGTCAATGCAAAGAAATAGAGGAAACAATAGAAAGCAAAAGACTTTCTCTTCAAGAAAATTAGAGATAACAAGGAAATATGTCATGCAAAGATAGGCACCATAAAAGACAGAAACGGTATGGACCTAACAGAAACAGAAGATATTAAGAAGAAGTGGCAAGAGTACACAGAAGAACTATACAAAAAAGATCTTCATGACCCAGATAACAACCATGCTGTGATCACTTGCCTAGAGCCAGACATGCTGGAATGTGAAGTCAAGTGAGCCTTAGGACGCATAACTAAGAACAAAGCTAGTGGAGGTGATGGAATTCCAGCTGAGCTATTTCAAATCCTAAATATGATGCAGTAAAAATGCTGCACTCAATATACCAGTAAATTTGGAAAACTCAGTAGTGGCCACAGGACTGGGAAAGGTCAATTTTCCTTCCAATCTCAAAGAAAGGCAATGCCAAAGAATGCTCAAACTACCGCACAATTGGACTCATCTCACACGCTAGCAAAGTAATGCTCAAAATTCTCCAAGCCAGGCTTCAACAGTACGTAACCATGAACTTCCAGATGTTCAAGCTGGATTTAGAAAAGGCAGAGGAATCAGAGATCAAATTGCCAACATCAGCTGGCTCATCGAAAAAGCAAGAGAGTTCCAGAAAAACATCTATTTCTGCTTTATTGACTATGCCAAAGCCTTTGACTGTACGGATCACAATAAACTGTGGAAAATTCTGAAAGAGATGGGAACACCAGACCACATGACCTGCCTCCTGAGAAATCTGTATGCAGGTCAGGAAGCAACAGTTAGAACTGGACATGGAATAACAGGCTGGCTCCAAATTGGAAAAGGAGTACGTCAAGTCTGTATATTGTCACTCTGCTTATTTAATTTATATGCAGAGTACATTGTGCGAAATGCTGGGCTGGATGAAGCACAAGCTAGAGTCAAGATAGCCGGGAGAAATATCAATAACCTCAGATATGCAGATGACACCACCCTTCTGGCAGAAAGCAAAGAAGAACTAAAGAGCCTCTTGATGAAAGTGAAAGAGGAGAGTGAAAAAGTTGGCTTAAAACTCAACATTCAAAAAACTAAGATCATGACATCCGATCCAATCACTTCATGGGAAATAGATGGGGAAACAGTGGAAACAGTGACTGACTTTACTTTCTTGGGCTCCAGAACCACTGCAGATGGTGACTGCAAGCATGAAATTAAAAGACATTTCTCCTTGAAAGAAAAGCTATGACCAGCCTAGACAGCTTGTTAAAAAGCAGAGACATTACTTTGTCAACAAAGGGCCATCTATCAAAGATATGGTTTTTCCAGTGGTTGTGCATGAATGTGAGAGTTGGACTATAAAGAAAGTTAAGCACTGAAGAATTGATGCTTTTGAACTATAGTGTTGGAGAAGACTCTTGAGAGTCCCTTGGACAGCAAGGAGATCCAACCAGTCCATTCTAAAGGAAATCAGTCCTGAATGTTCATTGGAAGGATGGATGCTTAAACTGAAGCTCCAGAACTTGGACCACCTGATGCAAAGAACTGACTCACTTAGAAAAGACCCTGATGCTGGGAAAGATTGAAGGCAGGAAGAGAAGGGGACAACAGAGGATGAGATGGTTAGATGGCATCACCAACTCGATGGACATGAGTTTGAGCAAGCTCTGGGAGTTGGTGATTGACAAGGAAGCCTGATGTGCTATAGTCTATGGGGTCTCAAAGAGTCAAACACAACTGAGCATCTGAACTGAATCAGTTTTAAATACCTAATATAAGTGGAATTATACAGTGTTTGTTTTTCTGTGTCTGGTTATTTCATCAGGTTAATATCCTCAAAGTTCATTCATGTTGTCAAATATCACAAAATTTCCTCCCTTTTAAAGGCTGAATAGTATTCCATAGTATGTATATACCACATTGGCTGTATCCATTCTTCTCTCCATACACATTTAATTTGTTTCCACATCTTGTCTTTCTAGTAGTTCTTCAATGAACATATATGTGCTTTTATTTCTTTGAAATCCCGCTTTAAATTATTTTATATATTATATGTATGTACAGACATACACAGAGTGAAGCAAGCATTGCTGGATCATATAATCATTCTAATTGTAATTTTTTGAGGAATCTTAATACCATTTTCAATAGCAGTTGCACCATTTTGCTTTCCCACTAACAATGCTCAATTGTTTCTCCACATCCCTGCCAGCACTTTGTCTTTTGTTTTTTTCATGATAGTAATCCTGGCAGGTATAAGTAGGCATATCTTTGTACTTTTGATTTACATTTCCTTGATAATTACTGAAGACCATTTTTTCATGTATCTATTGGCCATCTGTGTGCCTTCTCTGGAGAAAAGTCCATTCAAGTTCTTAGACCATTTTTTAAATCAGATTAATAGATTTTTCTGTTATTGAGTTGCAAGAGTTGCTCATAGGATTAACCTCTTATTAAATATTTTCTCCCAGTCTATAGGTTGACTTTCCACTCTTGTTTCCTTTGCTGAGCAGCCTTTTAGTTTGATGTAGCCCCACTTTTTAATTTTTGCTTTCATCACCTGTGCTTTTGGTATCATAACCAAGAATCAATACAAAGATCAACGTCATGAAGGTTTCTCCCTATGTTTTCTTCTAGGAGTATTACAGTTTCAGGTCTTACGTTTTACTCCTACTTTAACCCATTTTGCACTGATTTTCTGCTGTATCTTGTTAAAATAAAGATCCAATCTCATTATTTTATGTGTGGATAGGTGGCACTAGTGGTAAAGAACCCACCTGCCAATGCAGGAGACATAAGAGACATGGGTTTGATACCTGGATCGGGAAGATACCCTGGGGGAAGAAATGGCAACCTACTCCAGTATTCTTGTCTGGATAATCCCATGGACAGAGCAACCTGGTGCACTACAGTCCATAGGGTCACAGAGAGCTGGACACAACTGAAGCGATTTAGCATGCATGCATGCATCCACTTTTCACAACACTGTTTGTTGAAGAGACTTTTATCTCCCCATTATGTATTCTTGTCAAAAGTCAATTGACTATACACTTATGGACATACTTCTGGACTCTATTCTGTTCTATTGGTCTATATGACTGTCATTATGCTAGCTCCATGCTGTTGTGGTTACCGTAGTTTCATAATATATTTTAAATCAGGAAGTATGATGTCTCCAGGTTTGCTCTTTCTCAGGTTTGATTTGGCTGTTCTTAGGCTTTTGCAGTTTCATGTGAATGCCCACAGCTAACATCATACTCAATGGTCAAAATCTGAAATATTTTTATCTAAAATCAGGAATAAGGCAAGAATGTGCACCCTGGACACTTCTATTTAATACAGTACTGGAAGATTTAGCCCCAGCAATTAGACCAAAAAGAAAAACTAAAAAACTGTAAAGAATTAAAACTATCCCTGCTTGAAGATAGCTTGCAGATATCCCTGCTTTTCATCTTATACATGATCTTATATACAGAAATTCTTAGGCTTCTTTAGAAAAAAACTGTGACAACTAAGAAATGAATTCAGTAAAGTTGCAGGATACAAAATCAATATACAAAAATTCATTGTTTCTATACATTAGCTACAAACTATCTGTAAAGGAAATTTAGAAAACAATCCCATTTACAATAGTACCAAAAAGAATGAAATACTTAGGAATAAACTTAATTCAGGAGATGAGAGATTTATGTACTGAAAACTACAACACACTGATGAAAGAAATCAAAGAAGGCACAAATGGAAAGGCACCCTATGGTCACAAATTAGAAGATTTAAAATTGTTCAGATATCCAAGCTACCCAAAGGTATCTACAGACTCAATTCAACTCCCATCAAAATCCCAAAGTCATTTTCTTTTTTTTTTTTTACAGAAATGGAATTCATATCTCTTAACACTATCACCAACCACCCTCCCAAATTTAGGCATCAGTACTTATTTGCACAAATCTTTATTCCAGCTAAACTAAGAAAGAAAAATAAACATCTGCCTTCTTTAAGCTATCTGTTATATACAAGAGTATGTCATCCTAACTAGTACAATTGGCATACTATAGCTGTTTTACAACAAGTTTATACCAACATAACCACGCAGAATATTAAATTAGGAAATTTTATTATATGGGTTATTGAGACAAGTTCTACCTAAAAATGCTGAATAGTAGTAGCAGAGGCAGGAAATTCACCCTGTGAGTCTTGCTGGTACAAACCTGGGCAATCCCCTGATGTATTGCTGAGTGGACAAAACTAGTATTAGCAACAGTGTCAGAGTCATGCTCTGGGCCCACCTGCTATTTTGGAGGAGCCCAACATTTGCGGAGGCAAAACAGTAGAGCACACAAGAGGTGTGATAGCACTGGTGGCAATATTATCACGACTTTTGTAAATTCAGACTCTCCACACATACAGACAGAGTAGCCAGTCACCTCTGAGATGCTAAAGGTTAAGGTGCCAGAAATATTCACTATCCTTTTACTTAAGAAGTCATTGAAATGTACATGCTTCCCAGAATCAAATCAGACCAGAGCAACATTTAGTCAGTAAAAGCTATGACAAACAAAAGATCAAGCTATTCATTTCTAAATAAATCAACAACTGGTTGAAAATTATTAAACTAGATGAATAATTTATCTGAGTAAATAAGCAGTTGCATGATCTTATACATTTTAACTTAGAGAATAAAAAGAATTTTAAATGTGTTTTACTTATTTATTAATTTATACTGCCATAGCAGCTATAGCATATTTTGAATATTACCACAAACATTCTCAGATAGAAACAAATCTTATACAGTTAGAATTTTGTAAAAGGAGCTGCTTTTCTACTCTTCAGACACTGGACACCAAATTCTTGACTTTAGCACATAGTACCTATCCAGTGATGGTTTACCTATCTGTAAAAATACCTGAGAGGTATTTCACTTTGGGACATCATATTTTTTAAAAGAAGACACACATGGGGAAATGACAAAGCTAACTAAGAATAATGAAACGCATGCAATAAGTAAAGAACTATACAGATAACACAATAAACATAAACTACAAAACTCTAATCAACATTTACCCATAACCCATCTTTAGCAGGAACCCGGTGACATCATTACATTAGCTGGCTATTGCTAAGGGAAGTGTGTCTCTTCTAGCTTGTCTAGTATTTTTATTTCACCATAATGATACACTGATCTTCCTTCACATTTTAAATCTTAATAATTAATTTTGGAGCTTGTTCAACTTACTGTATCAAGGACTTAATAATAATGGAAGAGAATTCTGTCTCCTCTCCATTGTTTTTTTGTCAAACTTAGAGAGTCTTTGTCTATTGTATCTTTTAAGATTTTTCTTTATCTCATTTGTGATCTGCATAATTGTTACCCCCAGTTACTAAGAGCAGTAGTTCTTAAATATGGCCCACTGCACCAGAATCACTAGAGAATTTGTTAAAATTTCAAATTTCAAACCATACTCTTATAAAATATTCTAGGTGGGGCCTAGAAAACTGTAGTTTAGTAAGGTATCTATGGCTTTCCTGGTAGCTCAGATGGTAAAGAATCTGCCTACAATGCAGAAGACCCAGGTTCAATCCCTAGGTTGGGAAGATCCCCTGGAGAAGGGAATGGCAACCCACTCTAGCATTCTTGCCTGAATCTCATGGACAGAGGAGCCTGGTGGGCTAAAGCCCATGGGATTGCAAAGTGGGACATGGCTGAATGACTAACACTTTCATTTTTCACAATGTGTCCAGACTCATAAACAAAAGCACAGTCAGTTTTGGGAAACTCATTAGAGCAAATTCACCCTTGCCACCTAGTGAGGCTGAACCACTGCTCTTTTTATCTTTCTTAAGTTCTTTGGGATATTCTTGTTACTACAACTGACAGATATGAAATGGGAAAGGGTCCACAAATCTCACTCTGAATTTTGATAAATAGATGTATTTTCTAGAATGAAACATGACACTAATTCAGTCTGGAAAAGTTTAATCTCTAAGAGGCAGAAATTTTTATTCCATGTTTCTTCCTCAGAAACATCATCATACTTTCTGTGGTGGCAATTACTTCATATTTTACGTTTATTCTCAGATAACTGACTTACATAAGAACAATGTAAGACTACATCAGGGAAAGAACAATGGAAAACTATTAGGAAAACTGTTGAATAACCAAATTAAAGCATGAAGTATGATGCTCAGGCACTGATGAGGGCAGTGATCATTAGACAGAAGCAAAAGGGAAAGTTTTGAATTCTAACCAAATTTGAGCAGTCAGCTGTGAAATCTGGGGTCAAAGAGGGGAATGGGTCAGGAACCCAACAAGTCCTGCAAAGTAGGTCTTAAAACAAAAGTATGAAGTCAGAAGAAACAGGAAAGAGTTAAGTCCATGGTTTTAGGCAAGTTTGGAGAGCTCAGCAGAATCTTGAAGGTCAAGGCAGGTACAGAATCCCAACAGCTTAGAGAAATTGAAGCCGCAGAATTCATGGGTAGAAACAGCAAAGAAGCTCTGAGCCCAAGGCAGTGAGTGATTTTCTCCGCTCATGTCATTTTCTACCCCCTGTTGGATACATGTGGCCCTGAGACCATAGGTGTGTAATCACTGACAGAAGCTCACAGACCAAAAGGTACAATATGTACCCAATTCAAGTCAGGGTAGAAGTGTGACAATTACCGGTTGCTTTTAATGTTAAAATTGCCCAGCAGGCAATTTATTCCACTGTTTATTCATTCCTCCCCTCTACCTCACAATGTACAAAGGTAAGCTCTGGTCCCAGCATGCTGTATCTTTACAATGCATAAAAGATCTCAGAAAATCCTTCATCTCAAGTCTTTCAGGCAGCTTAATTCCTCATTAACTTTCATAAAGGCCATTTCAGTAGGTCAAACTCTGTTGTAGAAATTAAAATAGTATAACCAGTGAAAGATTCTTTATATCCACTTGAATAAGAAAATTGAAGTTGTTGGTGGGAGACATGAAATACTCAACCTTCACAACAATGTAGGATAAAAAAAAAAAACTTTAAAGTGTGATATCTCTAGGCCTCAGTCTCTTCCATTGTAAAATCAAAGAGAAGAGCACCGCCTAGAATACTTCACGATATTGTGATGAGATCAAAGTAAGTTAACATACAACAAAATATCTGTGAAGAAAAGCACTATTAATATTATTATTAATTTTATTAATTATATTCATTATGTCTTTGGCCAGGATCTTATTTTGTCTAAACATATTTACAGGAGTATCCAATTTCAAATACTCACATATTGATAACAAAGAGAGCAAAAACATTCATAAAAATGAACAAAATTTTAAGTTATGCAATTTTTAAAAAGAGGACGATAAGAACCAGGACAGGAGAAAATACAGTCAAGATTTAACACTGCTTCTTATTTTCATATGTATTTTCTTCTTTTTAATTGCACAAAAACATTGGAAAAAATTTTAAGTAGTGGTAAATATGATACCAATTGATATTTGTATCTAAGTACATGGTCAGCTCTGCTTTTGATAAGCAAATTCCCAAGGAACATAAGGAGATAGAAGTAAAACATGATAAAGAATCATATCATTCCTGCTAGACCTCTATTCTACACTCCCAACTTAGGACTCTATTGAACTAGTGTGAGCCTTGAGAAGAACCTCTTGTGCCATATTCAAATGATTCTGAGAAGCTCAGAACCAAAGATAGGCTGAAAGACTTTCCTTATTTCTATATCTGTGGTCAAACAAGTCTCCATATTCTTACCTTCTTACCTCTCCAATGCAGGTAAAAACCAAATACAAATAAAGAGAGAAGCTAGAGAATTAGTGCCAGCGCCTTGAGTATAGCAGGTGTAGTCTACACACTCAGACACACTCAGTGCTTCCACAAGCAGAGGTGTAGCTCACATGTAGGAAAAAGAAAAACTGAGAAATGACAGCTGAAAGTGTTCAATCCTTAGCCTTTTCTAAACTCCATTTGCTGCACTATTGATACTTTATATAAAATAGATAACTAATGAGAACATCTGATATAGCACAGGGAATTGTACTTACTGCACTTTGGTGACCTGAATGGGAAGGAAGTCCAAAGGGAGGAGATATATGCGTATGTGTGACTGATTCATTTTGCTATGTAGTAGAAACTAATACAACATTGTAAAGTAACTATATTGCAATAAAAACTAATTAATAAAAAAGACAGTTCATTAAGGACTGTCACTTGAAAAACAGGTGCAATGAGCCCACCTGTAAAATTAGTTTATATGCATATCTCTCTGGTAATAATAAAAACAAATTGGGCATTTAGGCACTGGCTATTCATTTTTTGTAGATATACTTCTCTTTTATAATTAAAAAATTTTTTCCATGCATTAAAAAACTAAATGCTGTAAGTAAAAAGAATATGTATTGATATACATAAAATTCTACACCTGAATATATGCAATATATCTTTTTTAAGTGTTCATGAAATAGCCATAAAAATTGATTATGTGTTCAACCACTAAGCAAACTTCAATAAATACCAAAATTTAGAAAGAATATAGGTAACATTCTCTGATAATGACACAACCAAGAACAAAAATTCCTCCCACTGACATGTTACACTAGTGCTTCTCATCAATATTTCTGTTATTTCTAGTTTTTGTCATTCCATGATGCAACATGATTGTAGAATGTAGGCATGATGCTGTGACTTGAATTAGCCAATTAAGTATTTAAGGTGCTATTCTCCAGTCCTCTCCAACATGTTCTGCAGTGACTGGCAACATTTTAGATGGTTCTGAGTGAGCATTAATGGAGCACAGCCCTTGACTGACCCTAATGACTACGAAGTTAGTGCTAATCTATTCTGAATTGACGGAAACAAAGCTTGGATCAAGTTTAAAAGTCCAAATTAAAATTATAGAATGTATGCAGAAAAAAGATAACAAAAACATTGTACAGGAAAACACACTTTGTTGAAAGTTATGCTTTAAGTATACATAGAACTGTTCAAGAAGAGCCTTTCTTCTATAGTATTGCCATGAACGTGACCCAGTTTCAAAACTCAAAGTATCCCTACCTCTTCCAAAATTCACATTTCCAGGATTTAAAATCCGACTGGTCCAGCTTCAGGCAGTTATATAACCAAAAATGTGGGGCTCAATAGCACAGACATGGCCTCATAAGCTTTTGAAGCCCTCCACTGTGTTCCAAGGCCATTTCCAGAGAGGGAAAATTATTATTATATTACATTTCTCCACTAGGCCACCTGCTGCCTACAATGACTCAACAGTCTAGAGTCTGGACTTGGCAAACAGTGGCACCAAAACAGAACTGCTAGCTGGAAGATTACTACATGATGTTCAGTCATCTTCCATGAGAAAATCCTTGGCATTAGTTATCCATGACAGGGTCATCAGTTGAATATGAAAGTAAAACAACATACATGGGAAAATGTATGTTCTAAGCCAGTTTCTGCCAGAACTGTCAGGAATTCTAAACCGAGAGTATATAAACTGACCAAGCTCAATTACAATTCTATGTACATTCCATGTGAAGAGACATTGTGTTTGTGGAGATAAATATAAATAACCTGCATTTCTTTGAATTAATCAGGTAGGTCATTTTGTCCCAGCTTTGTTTGGCATGATTGCATGTCCTAACTCCCACAATTACCACAAAATCTGGCACAGGTTTTCCAAGCTTTCTTTCTTGTCCTCTCCATCCAGACAGAGCATTTGCATCTAACTTGACTCTTGCCTTGGATGGGACAAAAGCCAATTTAATTCAGCAAGACCCACTCTTTAAGCAGCTTCCAGAGCAGAATATGTACTCCAAAAGGAGTCATGGACATCACCAGTCCCTCTTCAGCAGCAAGAGCAAGGGGAGAAAGATCATCCAGATGGTTATGCTGGATGTCTTTTCTCTCTTCTGGACCTACCCAGGGATGGATTTCTGATCAAATGAATGCTAGTGGACCCCTTTCAAGGCATTAAATGTAATTAGTTGTTAATCATTATCATTTAAGGACTCTGCTGAGTGGCTATCAGGGCACCATCTGGACAGTTCATCTCATTCACTGGGGAAACCCTGAAATCTCCATCCAAAAATGTGTGTCACTTGAAGACATTTACAATACTTGTCAAAAATCCTTGCATCCAGTGGGAAATTTGATCACAGATGGCTGATATTAAAGACAGAAATGCTCTTTCTGTGGGTCAAAATTCCACTTTATATTATTTATACTTCAAAATATCCAGTTTTGAATGAGGATAAAGAGTAGCATCTTTTCTTACTTCTTTAACAATACTGTCTATATCATCTGTTGCATGTGGTTGCAAACAACAGAAAATGACATCATAATCTGAAGCAGCATGAGAATTTATTGGAATGATATTAGAAGACTGGAGGGCCAAGACTTGACTGGTACCAAGTGAGTTCTGGAGGGCTATGCAGAAGATAACCAGGGAAGGCCACAAGGCTGTCATCATATTATGATGACAATCATATATCATATATGATAGCATCATACTATGCTATCAAGTGCTCAAGATTCAAAGTCCTACAAGATAGTATCTGTTGGCCAAATCTGTTTTATCAGTATAAAAAGATAAAGGAGTCATATCTCCTTCAGTTCATACAGTAGGAGATAAGTGTTGCCTTCAAGTTAAAGGTCTCCAAATTAATATGAGGGTACAATTAGAAGCTTGCCTAGAAGGTCAACATCCCCAAATGGCGAATATAAACTAAATTATTTTACCACATATCAAATGCCTCTTTGACAGCTAAAAAAGAAAACTGTTTTCCAATTATATTTGGAAAATAATCCAACCATTAACCAAATTTATATGCACATTCGACTAAGAGGTTATTATAGGGAAATATTGGGAATTATAGATGAAGTACTTTCCTTGGCTTGTAAGACTAATATCAAAAAGAAAAAGAATGCTCTTCTCCACAATAAAATACTGGCCTCAGTTGGCCATTTTTCAAAACCTAATGGTATTTTTAAAAGTTCATTAATTTTTGTATTTATTTATTGCATAGGCATCTATTAAATTACTTGTGTGTCACCATATAAGGTGATGGTGGATGGACACAAAATAGCATTTAGTACCGTCTCTACTTAGTCTAACTGGGAAACTAACATAAATCTATCCAAAACAATTGTAAACAAGATAATATGAATAACATACTTCGATGAAAGTCATTTAAAATTATATATATTCTCAAATAAGGACCTATCCATAGCACAGGGAACCGTATTCAATATCTTATAATAACCTCTAATGGAAAAAACACCAAAGGCAGAATGCCAAAGAGTTGATGCCTTTGAACTGTGGTGCTGGAGAAGACTCCTGAAAGTCCCTTCAACAGCAAGGAGATCAAACCGGTCAATCTTAAGGAAATCAACCCTGAATATTCACTAGAAGGACAGATGCTGAAGCTCCAGCATTTTGGTCACCTGATGCAAACAGCTGACACACTGGAAAAGTCCTTGATGCTGGGAAAGATTGAGGGCAGAAGGAGAAGAGGATATGAGGATGAGATGGCTGGATGGCATCACTGATGCAATGAACATGAACTTCAGCAAATTCTGGGAGATGGTGAGGGACAGGGAGGCTGGCATGCTGCAGTCCATGGGGTTTCAAAGAGTTATACATGACTGGACAACTAAACAACAACAACAAAAATAATGGAAAAGAATCTAATATATATATAACCAAATCAATTTGCTTCACACCTGAAACATCAAAAATCAACTATACTTCAGCAAGTTAAAAAACTGAAGACAAAGAAAAAAACCTATATATCCTGATGCTTACTTAATACTCAATTTTTGACAGGGTCTTTTTAGGCCTGGAAAATAGATATGGCAGGAAAGCCAATTCTGTCCCTCCCATCTGCTATGTAATATGCCCAGATGTTACAAATTTTCTCCTTTTACCAAATATGTAGATATATCTTATCTGACTCTAGAAACCTGTATGTTCCTTCTATTTCATCTTGTTAACTCTAGTCCATCCTTCCAGATTCAGCTCAGACATACCACCTGTAGGAAGAATTTCCTGATGCATACTTCCCAAATCTTCAATCTGTGTTCTGAATATCCTGTAGCACGTGGTTTTAATGGCACCAAAGCCTAATCACCCAGGAAATTTATCCCCATCCCTGTTCCCCTACTTCACTAAATTTCACCTACCGTTTGAAAAGGAGAAAGGGTAACAACGGAAGTCAAGGACCAGATGGAATTCTTAGGGACATACATGTGACCAAAACCATGAATGATACAGTTGGGTGGCAGGGTGGTGAAGAAAAGGACTATTAATAGAATTTGATGAGAAAATGCTGACCTTTAGGGACTTGGCAGGGTCCAGAAGTTCTAATCAAGTTAAATAATGACCCCTCAGTATATTCCAATGTATCCCTTCTTTAGCATGCTTAGCTGACTAGTTATCAACTGCACTATGGCAAGACTTATAGTCTGGTATTATTATTGTATCTCAGTGTGGAATAGATAGGTAAGGTTCAGGCTCTGCACCTCTATGGCAGAATCAGAGTAACACTGGAAACTATGGTAAATATTCCTGCAAAAGAGATGTTATCAGTCACAGTCATCCATGAATTTAACATAGATTTAATATAAAGACTAAATAGGATAAAAGAGGTAAAAAGGCAAAAAGTAAACAGTAAAGTATCACAGAAATGGCAACTATAAGAAGCAGCTACTCCCCTAGGGTTCTAAGAACTTAGAAGCTTGGAAAAAAGATCCTGAAGACCTGGATGCACATCTCCAAGAAGAAGCCACTGCCAACTGGCACTGGTACCTCCAGAACTCAGAGGAGGACCCTGGCTGAGCCAGAACTCAGACTTACAGGAGGGATACCAGTTGGCTAGTGTTGGTAATCTGGAAACATTCAATGATACTAGTACAGGGAGTATGAAAAAGAAAATGGAACTTGGAACCACCTACTGCTACAGGAACCAAATGCCACATTCTAAATGAAGTACCATTACAAGGATGACTCTGATGGGATCAGCAAACACAAAAGAAAGAGCAAGTCCCATTTCCTCCTTCAGCCTTACAATTTCTCTCTAGTTCCCTGTGTTTATAGTGCCTAATATGAGCCAGCACCCAAAAAGGAACTGTAGTTTACAGGGCCCCAACTGCAGTGTTACAAAGCCGAAGCTGGGGGATATGCACTTGTCAATTAGTAAGGAAGGCAATGGGCAGGAAATGAATCTCTTCAGTTAAAGTCCAGTATCAACTCCTCTCCTTTCTGTCCCCTTTTAGATTTTAGATTCTCTTAAGGTTAAGTTTTCAAGACCTCTGAGGATATCTCAGAGATATTGCTGTGATCCTTACAATTACAATTTTTTAATCAAACTTCTGAGATGAACCAATTTATCCATCCATTAGAGGATAGTCTTTAAGTTGCTTCTAAATTGTCCATTGTGGACATTGTCCACATGTCCATTCCCTACGTTGCCTTACTGATCAAAAAAAATTCATAAACAGTGACTAATTTCTTGCCTCTTTTATCACCCCAAATTCTGATCCAATAAAAAAAAACTTTTTTAAAAAATGTCTTTCTTGATCTTGTCTAGAAATATAGGGATCCATTCTACCCTAAAAAACTTCTGACCTTCTAGATAAAGAGTTACCACACAGTACAAGGAATAATGAGTGCCATCTCTAGGCAACCATGAGCTGCTGCTGCTGCTGCTAAGTCGCTTCAGTAGTGTCTGACTCTGTGCGACTCCATAGATGGCAGCCCACCAGGCTCCCCCGTCCCTGGGATTCTCCAGGCAAGAACACTGGAGTGGGTTGCCATTTCCTTCTCCAATGCATGAAAGTGAAAAGTGAAAGTGAAGTCGCTCAGTTGTGTCCGACTCTTAGCGACCCCACGGCCTACAGCCCACCAGGCTCCTCCATCTGTGGGATTTTCCAGGCAAGAGTACTGGAGTGGGTTGCCATTGCCTTCTCCAACCATGAGCTATCAGCCACAGTTAGCTTTCAAGCACATTTATCAACCTTTATTCTTTAAAAAAAATTTTTTTTAAATCTCTGTATACCCTTCTCTAAGCAGCATTAACCAATACAGACAAAATGAAAGGTAAGTTTTCCAAGAGCCTCATAAGGCTGCACTCCAGCTGAGTACCATGCACAATACTATCAATGAAATAATGATGGATGGTTTTTTCCATTCCTAAGCACAACACTGAGTTAAAATCAACACTGCATGACTCACTTTTAAAACTCTTCTGACAGTTCTACCCTGTAGCTTGGCCTTAAGCCTGTCTTGTCTTTATGGGCTATCAGATTTGTTCAGGGATCCCCAACAAGCAGCAGCCCTCAGTACCTGCAGCTTAGTGGCTCACTACAGAGGAAACATTCTTTCCTGCCTTTGAATCTACTAAAGCAATTTCTCCCCCTCTGATTTTTATAGCTTGTGTCCAGTTGGTCAGCCAAGCATATCTGCAATGAAAGGAAAATTGCTTTGGGGAGGTAACATGGGCTGCTTAGAGAGAAACAATAAACATAAGGAAGATTCTATATAGTTTATTCCCTCTCAATTTTTGGAAAATATCTTTCACACTTCCTTTCAGAATTGAGCAGTATAAAATCATTGTTCAACTTGATAAATTAACTTTTACAATGACAACTTTAGGCACTGTGTTAGAGACAGTAAACCAAATAGTCTCAAAATTCAAAAAGACTTTTGACAATCCAGTAGGAATAACACACTTCTCTCTTCATTCAACATTTTATTTTAGCCAAGGAGAGATGACGGTCTATGACCCTTTCCCTTAATTTTTTAAGTGCTCTGTGATTGCTTTAATGGACAGAATACTGCAGAAGTGACACTGTGCCTGTTTCTCAGCCCAGACATTATGAAACTGACAGATCCATTACCTGTGTTGGAACACTGACTCTTTTTTTTTTGAGATAAGGCAGACAAAATGTGTTGATTCAATACATTGCAATATGATTAACACCTTAGCATTAGCTAACACCTCTATCACATCATATAATTATCATCTCTTTTTTGTAGGGAGAACATTTAAGATCTAGTCTGTTAGCAAATTTGAAGTATATAATACACTATTGCAGACTACAGTCACAATGCTGTGCTCCAGAATTTATTTATCCTCTAGTTGCTAATTTGTACCCTTCAACAACACATTCCCATTTCCCCTCATCACCAGCCCATGGTAACCACCATTCTACTCATTATATCTATGAGTTCAACTCTTTTAGATTTCACACATAAATGAGAATGTACAACACTGAAATGGTCACTCTCAAAAACTAGGTACAGTGCTGTGTTGGGAAAGCTGGAAAGCTGCATGTAAATCAATGAAGTTAGAATACATCCTTACACCATACACAAAAATAAACTCAAAATAGATTAAAGATCTAAATATAAGACATGATACCACAAAACTCCTAGAAGAGAGCACAGGCAAAACATTCTCTGACATAAATCGTAGCAATGTTATCTTAGATCAGTCTCTCAAGGTAATAGAAATAAAAGCATAAATAAACAGACAGGACCAAATCAAACTTATAAGCTTTCACATAGCAAAGGAAAACCAAAAACCAAAAAGACAACCTACAGACTAGGAGAAAATATTCACAAATAATGGGGCTGAAAAGGGATTAATTTTCAAAATTTACAAGCAACTCATACAACTCAATTACAAAAAACAAGCAACCCAATTAAAAAAAAAAAAAAAACTAGGCAGAAGACCTAAATAGACATTTCTCCAAAGAAGACATACAGATAGCCAAAAGACATATGAGAAAAATGGTCAAAATCAATAATTATTAGAGAAATGCAAGTCAAAGTTATAAATGAGGTACCACCTCATACTGTTAGGGATAGGCATCATCAAAAAGTCTACAAATAACAAATACTGGAGAGAGTGTGGAGAAAAGGGAACCATCCTGTTGGTGGGAATGTAAATTGGTGCGCCACTATGGGAAACAATATGGATGTTTCTTAAAACACTAAAAATAAAGTTGCCATATGATCCAGCAATCCCACTCCTGGGCACATATCTGGAGAAAATGATAATTCAAAAAGACACCTCAGTGTAACTAGCAGCACTATTTACAGTAGCCAAGACATGGAAACAACCTAAATGTCCACTGACAGATGAATGGATAAAGAAGATGTGGTTCATAAGTACAATAGAATATTACTCAACCATTTAAAGGATAAAAAGCCATTTTCAGCAACATAGATGGACGTAGAGATTATTATACTAAGTGAAGTAAATCAGTCAGAGAAAAACAAATATCATGTGATATCAGCTATATGTGGAATCTAAAACAAAAAAAAATGATACAAATGAACTTATTTACGAAGCAGAAATAGACTCACAAATATAGAAAACAAACTTATAGTTACTAAAGCAGAAAGGGGGGAAGGATAAATTAGGAGTTTGGGATTAACATATACACACTACTACATATAAAATAGATAAACAACAAGCACCTATATACCATATACACCCCCGGGAAGTATATTTAGTAGCTTGTAATAACCTAAAATGGAAAGGACCTGAAACTATATATATTATGTGTGAATCACTTTGCTATACACCAAAAACTAACACAACATTATAAATCAACTATACTTTAATTTAAAAGAAATGAGGACTCAGAGTAAAATTCTGCTGAGTTCCCAGATAATAGGTAGCATCAACTTGTCAGTCAAATGAGTTAGTTATCTTGCAAGTAGATCTCCTGGCCCCAGGGGAGCCTGATTGTTTAAGTTTTATTGGAGCACAGTAGCTTTACAATGTTGTGCTGAGCCTGACTATTGACCTACAAAATCATGAGCAAAATAAAACTGCTTTGAGAGAGTCTATTTTGGGATAGTTTAACAGTGAGTCAACAGAAAACTGGATTAAAAAGATTTACTGAGCATGGCCCCACCCACATGAACAAGACCCAGTTTCCCCCTCAGTTAGTCTCTCTATCAGGAAGCTTCCATAAGCCTCTTATCCTTCTCTATCAGAGGGCAGATAGAATGAAAATCACAATCACAAAAAACTAACCAATCTGGTCACACGGACCACAGCCTTGTCTAACTCAGTGAAACAATGAGCCATGCCGTGTAGTGCCAGCCAAGACGGACGGGTCATGGTGGAGAGTCCTGACAAAACACGGGTCACTGGAAAAGGGCATGGCAAACCATTCCAGTGTTCTTGCCTTGAGAACCCCATGAACAGTATGAAAAGGCAAAAAGATAGCTTCCCAGGTCGGTAAGAGCTCAATATGCTTTCTGGAGAAATAACTCCAGAAAGAATGAAGTGAAGTGAAGTGAAGTCGCTCAGTCGTGTCCGACTGTTTGCGACCCCATGGACTGTAGCCTAACAGGCTCCTCCACCCATGGGATTTTCCAGGCAAGAATACTGGAGTGGGTTGCCATTTCCTTCTCCAGGAGATCTTCCCAACCCAGGGACTGAACCTGGGTCTCCCTCATTGTAAGCAGACGCTTTACCAACTGAGCCACTGGGGAAGTTGAAAGAATGAAGAGATGGACCCCCCCCCAAAAAAAAAAACCCAGTTGTGGATGTGACTGGTGATGGAAGTAAAGTCCGATGCTGTAAAGAGCAATATTGCATGGAACCTGGAATGTTAGGTCCATGAATCAAGGCAATTTGGAAGTGGTCAAACAGGAGATGGCAAGAGTGAACATCGACATTTTAGGAATCGGGGATCTAAAATGGACTGGAATGGGTGAATTTAACTCAGATGACCGTTATATCTACTACTGTGAGCAATAATCCCTTAGAAGAAATGGAGTAGCCATCATAGTCAACAAAAGAGTCCAAAATGCAGTACTTGGATGCAATCTCAAAAATGACAGAATGATCTCTGTTCATTTCCAAGGCAAACCATTCAACATCACAGTAATCCAAGTCTATGCCCCGACCAGTAATGCTGAAGTAACTGAAGTTGAACGGTTCTATGAAGACCTACAAGACCTTCTAGAATTAACACCCAAAAAAGATGTCTTTTTCATTATAGGGGACTGGAACGCAGAAGTAGGAATTCAAGAGATACTTGTAGTAACAGGCACATTTGGCCTTGGAGTACAAAAGGAAGCAGGCCAAAGACTAACAGAGTTTTGCCAAGAGAATGAAAACACCCTCTTTCAACAACACAAGAAAGAATCGCCACATGGACATCACCAGATGGTCAACACTGAAATCAGATTGACTATATTCTTTGCAGCCAAAGATGGAGAAGCTCTATACAGTCAGCAAAAGCAAGATTGAGAGCTGACTGTGGCACAGATCATGAACTCTTTATTACCAAATTCACACTTAAATTAAAGAAAGAAGGGAAAACCACTAGACCATTCAGGTAGGGCCTAAATAAAATCCCTTATGATCATACAGTGGAAGTGAGAAATAGATTCAAGGGGAATGGATCTGATAGAGTGCCTTAAGGACTATGGACGGAGCTTTGTGACATTGTACAGGATGCAGGGATCAAGACCATCCCCAGGGAAAAGAAATGCAAAAAGGCAAAATGGTTGTCTGAGGAGGCCTTACAAATAGCTGTAAAAAGAAGAAAAGCTAAAGGCAAAGGAGAAAAGGAAAGATATACCCATTTGAATGCAGAGTTCCAAAGAATAGCAAGGAGAGACAAGAAAGCCATCCTCAGCGATCAATGCAAAGAAACAGAGGAAAACAATAGAATGGGAAAGACTAGAGATTTCTTCAAGAAAATTAGAGATACCAAACGAATATTTCATGAAAAGATGGGCACAATTAAGGACAGAAATGGTATGGACTTAGCAGAAGCAGAGATATTAAGAAGAGGTAGCAAAAATACACAGAAGAACTATACAAAAAAGAGCTTCATACAGATAACCACGATAGTGTGATTAATGGAATAAAGCCAGACATCCTGGAATGAGAAGTCAAGTGGGCCTTAGGCAGCATCACTACAAATAAACCTAGTGGAGGTGATGGAATTCCAGTTGAGCTATTTCAAATCCTAAAAGATGATGCTGTGAAAGTGATGCACTCAATATGCCAGCAAATTTGGAAAACTCAGCATTGGCCACAGGACTCTAAAAGGTGAGTTTTCATTCTAATCCCAAAGAAAGGCAATGACAAAGAATGTTCAAACTACTGCACAGTTGCCTTCATTTCACACACTAGCAAAGTAATGCTCAAAATTCTCCAAGCCAGGCTTCAACAGTACATGAACTGTGAACTTCCAGATGTTCAAGCTACATTTAGAAAAGGCAGAGGAACCAGAGATCAAACTGCCAACATCTACTGGATCAGTGAAAAAGTAAGACAGTTCCAGAAAAACATCTACTTATGCATTATTGACTACGCCAAAGCGTTTGACTGTGTGAATCACTACAAATTGTGGAAAATTCTTCGAGATAGGAATACCAGGCCACCTGACCTGCCTCCTGAAGAATCTGTATGCAGGTCAGGAAGCAACAGTTAGAACGGGACATGGAACAACAGACTGGTTATAAATCAGGAAAGGAGTACGTCAAGGCTGCATATTGTCATCCTGCTTATTTAACTTATATGCAGAGTACAACATGAGAAACGCTGGGCTGGATGAAGCACAAGCCAGAATCAAGATTGCCGGGAGAAATATCAATAACCTCAGATGTGCAGATAACGCCACCCTTATGGCAGAAAGCCAGGAAGAACTAAAAAGCCTCTTGATGAAAGTGAAAGAGGGGACTGAAAAAGTTGGCTTAAAACTCAACATTCAGAAAACTAAGATCATGGTATCCAGTCCAATCACTTCATGGCAAACAGATGGGGAAACAATGGAAACAGTGACAAGACTTTATGTTTTTGTGCTCCGAAATTGCTGCAGATGGTGACTGCTGCAGCCATGAAATTAAAAGACACTTGCTCCTTGTAAGAAAATCTATGACCAACCTAGACAGTATATTATATATTAGAGACGTTACTTTGCCAACAAAGGTCCATCTAGTCAAAGCTATGGTTTTTCCAGTAGTCATGTATGGATGTGAGAGTTGGACTATAAAGAAAGCTGAGTGCTGAAGAATGGATGCTCTTGAACTGTGGTGTTGGAGAAGACTCTTGAGAGTCCCTTAGATAGCAAGGAGATCCAACCAGTCTATTCTACAGGAAATCAGTCCTCAATATTCATTGGAAGGGCTGATGTTGAAGCTGAATCTCCAATATTTTGGCCACCTAATGCGAAGAACTGACTCACTAGAAAAGACCCTGATGCTGGGAAAGATTGAAGGTGGGAGGAGAAGGGGACGACAGAGGATGAGATGGTTGGATGGCATCACTGACGTGATGGACATGGGTTGAATAAGCTCTTGGAGTTGGCAATGGACAGGGAAGCCTGGCTTTCTGCAGACCATGGGGTCACAAAGAGTCAGACACGACTGAGTGAACTAAACAGTCAGTAGGAACGCACTACAAAGGATTCTATTACTTCATATGAGATAATATTCTCAAGAAACTTTGAGGTTCTTAGTCTACCACATCAGTAACCCCCTTTACTTTTTGCCCCCCATACATATCTCCCCTCTTTGAGTAATGTGTATTCTTAAAGAGGGAAAAGATGTTGATATACCGAAGTACATTACAAGATGAAAATTCTAAGTTTCATGTCTAATGATTTACCCAGATGCGTGCAGCCATCTCAGAAAGGGGGCCTGGCAGCCACCACCTCGTTTCCCTCTCATTTTTCCACTTCTCTCTCAGCCATTGTGTCCTCCTCACACATCCCCACCTCATCGTCATATTTTATCTCAACAAGCCAGAATGAAAACTATGGCTTCACCAATGAAGGCTAGAGCGGGAAAATGGGTGCCAAATCACCAGAAATAATCCTTTATTAGACACAAAGCATTGTTTTTATTTTTTATTTTTGTCTGTGTTCACAGCTCCTGGCCCACTTCTTCAGCTAATGCAGCAAAAACCATCTAAGTAAAAGTTGCAATGCTACTGATACACTCCATGCCCCTTTTCTGATTTGTTTTCTTCCATAGCACTTATTGACAGGTACCATACTACATTTACACTTATGTCTCCTGCTTATTTTTGGCCCCCTAATAGAATGTAAGTTATTTTAGTCACTAACATCTCTGTCCCCTAGAATAGAGCCAAGCCATGTAAGTTTCCCAATAAAAATTTGTTAAATGAACTTGAATAGGTTATCCATCATTATTGATATTGGAAAAATGTGCTAAAAAAATCCAAGGGCCTACTTTTAAAAATTAGCTTTCAGAGAACACTCCACTCAGAAATAGTAGGTTCATTTTCTATTTATATTTGCAGCATCTAATTTTTAAAAGGTCAGCAGTATACAAATAATCCATAAATTACATTTAAATAACATCAAATGCATAATTTTCTCCTTGGATTTTTCTCAGCCCCGACTTTGGTCAAGTCAAACTATTAATAATCTGCTAAGGAAAAAATCTTGGTTGCTTGGTAATGAAAATTTTCTGTAGTTAAATGATTTAAGTGAACACAATCATTGGCTTTTTTACTATATCTATATTTTAGAATTAGTCTTTTCTCTAGTGTATCCTTTTTAAAATACTTATAAGTGATAAGAACTTCTGAGCCATTGGGCAAATAAGTAGGTGACAAAAATAAATTTATATCACTTTGAACAACAACAGCATAAAAAAATTGACAGGATGACTTGGATACTCTACATCTCGTCACTCTTCTATGTCCTCATCTTCAATAAATCATTGATATTTAAAAAATTTTTAATTCATATTTGTGAATTACTTCACAGTTTGCAAAACTCATTCACATGCATTGTCCTATTTAATTCCCACTGTGTCAATGAAGTATTTTATCAGTTAGCTACTGCTGTCTAACAGTCCATCACCAAACCTTAGTGACATAAAACAATGATCACTTATCCATGTTTATGAGTTGATGGCATTGTCTGCCCAGTTCACCTGAGTTCAGTGGGGCTCATTCATACACCCGCAGTCACTTGCAGGTCTCCTAAACACCTGTCATTATGTTAGCTTGGTTCTCTCACATGCCTTGGGCCTTAGCTGGATATAGTTAGCTGTCTTGACTCTGCTCTACTGTTTCATGCCCTGGTTTTGGACATGTTCTCATGATAAAGCCAGAGGAGCAAGAGAAACAGCAGAAGCACTTTGTTATTCTCATGTCACATCATTTGCTACTGTTCTATTGGCCAAAGCAAGTCACAAGGCTGACCCTGGTGATATAGCATGAGGGAAGAGATGTTACAGGGATGCCATTTATTATGATCACAAACGAGATCAGCCTACTCCAAGCCTGTGCTATTATTTTCATTATTTTAAATATGAGGAAATCAACACTTGAGGGGGGTAGATAATTCACCCAAGAGGAATCAGCCATGTGGATGAGCCAAAAGCTCAGGTCTTCTGACTCCAAAGATGTTCTTTCCTCTAATCCTGTCTGACCTATTCACATATACTCATAGAAGCTGAATTTATTGTCTGTGGAAAGATAGAACCATTTCAAATTACTATGATGCCTCAGGTATCCCCAAAGCAAAAGTTAGGATGTCAATCAGATTACTCACTTACCCTTTTTGTAAACTAGATAAATGCAAATCCCATTAGTTCACACTAATTTCTACTGTTTTTAATTACCAAATTGTTATTGAACCTTTTGAGGGTGCATTGCTTGTCCCTCCAGCTAAACTGCCACCTCCTTCCAGACAGAAACTCTATGTTCAAATGTTCTGTGTCTTTGTATTTCTCCCAGTACCTGACACGGTGCTGATACAGATAATATGTATATCACTTGATTCATAAAGCTAGAAGGACATGATATTAGCTTGATAGAGTTCTCTGTTAGAGAAATTAGAATCAAAAAGAGAAAACAAAATTGATTTGGGATTGAGAAAAGGTAAGAAACGATTTACAACTGAGCTTGTGTAAGAAAAGGAAAAAGGAATACATTTTTATTTTATTTTCAAACCTTTCATTCCAGCTAACACATATGAGTATTTTTCCTTATATTTATTTGCTCTGCCTCGAAGTTGAAGATCAATTGAGGTGAACTGCCAAGAGCTAATTAGTGAACTAGTTCTTTAATTCAGTGTAACAGTCATCACAAAAGTTGTGTTCAATGAGGTACTCACTTTCCCATTACAAAAATTGAATTCATATTTTCTTTACTGCACTCTGAGAGATAGCTGGGTTAATGTCATTCCCTATTCTCTATAGTTCTTAAGTTCAGTCATGTTTCAAACCTGGGAAAGGTAACTGTTCAAAGAAATGTGAGGTTTTGCCAAATATTGGTGCTTGTGAGTAAATCAGTTTGCCTCTTTTCCCATGCTGAATCTCCCTCAGGAAATGGAAGAAGGGAACAAAGAGGGAACATAATAATTTTCTGTGAAAACTCTGAGCATGCCATTCTGTATTAGCAGTGTGAGTTTTTCAAGAAAATACGAGATGACGCATGTTGTTTAGTTTCTACTGGCAAGACTCTCTACAGAGAAAGATAATAGAAAAACTCTACAGTGCTAAAACATATGGTCATCAATTTCCACATTTCATTAAAAACTGAAATTCTTTCTTTAATGTTTAATTTTAGATCTTCAGTTGGGAGCAACTTAAAGCCAAGTCAAAGTATACTGGTGCTAGAGAAATTGTGAAAAGAAGAACTTTTCTTCTTCATAAATAAGCCTCTCAAAAGGATCCAGGTCATAGTCAAGGCTAACTTCACTATTAAAGTAACAATTAAGTGGCTATAAGTGTGAAGAATGTTTCACAACACCTGTGAATAGATCTATAGTTTTTGAAACATATTGCAGTCATGCCTGGGGATGACACTGTTTCCTTATGACATGACTTAGAATGACATTGGCTGAATTGTTGCAGATATGAAAACATTGACTGATAGTGACAGGCAAACCAAACTGCTATACAAAATTCGAGATAAGAGTGGATTCACTACTATATTATTTTTCAACTACAGGACAATGTAGACACTAGAATGTTGAGTTCAGAGTTACACTCAATCAATGCCAGTTTCTAAAAGTAAAAAGCATAAACTCTCTGATGGTTAATTTTATACCACAACTTGACTGGGCTAAGGGCTTCTCAGATAGGTGACAAGACACTGTTTCTGGATGTGTCTGTGATCTTTCTGGAAGAGATTAACATTTGAGTCAGTAGGCTGAGTAAAGGAGATCTGTCCTCACTCGTGTGGGCTGGCATCATCCAATCCACTGAGGGCCCAAATAGGAGGAAATGGCAGAGGAAGGGCTAATTCTGTTTTCTCGAATGGGGATGTCCATATTATCTTGCTTGTGGACATCAGAACTCTTGGTCTTTGGACTCTAGGATTGAATTATACCACCAGCTTTCCTAGTTCTCCAGACTGCAGATGGCAGATTGCTGGGACTCACCTCAATAACCACGTGACCCAATTCCCATAATAAATCATTTTTTTAATATCTAAGCAATGAGATCAAACCAGTCGATCTTAAAGGAAATCAACCCTGCATACTCCTTGGAAGGACTAATGCTGAAGCTGAAGCTCCAATACTTTGGCCACCTGATGCAAAGAACTGACTCATTGGTTAAGACCCTGATGCTGGGAAAGACTGAAGGCAGGAAGAGAAGGGGATGAGAGAGGATGAGATAGTTGGATAGTATCACCAATTCACTGGACATAAACTTGGACAAACTCTGGGAGATGGTGAGAGACAGAGAAGCCTTTAGTGTTGGAGTCCATGGGATCTCGAAGAGTCAGACATGACTTGGTGACTGAACAACAACATCTTGCTGGTTCTGTTTCTCTGAGAACCCTAATACAACCACGAAGAAAAATCTTTTCCTATGTGCAGTTTAACAACAAATGACCCCTACCTCTCTCCACCAGCACTCACATGAAATGCAGGAGCAGATTTTCTATGGAATAACATGGTCAACAGCACAGTGCTGTTTTCCTACAAGACTCCATAAACTGTAATAACAAACATTTGTGAAAGTGAAAATTATGCAAGGCTTAAAGGAAGATCTCCTATAAGAATTTTTTTATGTATAACAATGAAGTATATTTTTAAATAATTGAAGTTCATTGTCACCAGATATATCACATGGTAATAATGACAAGACTGAAAATGATATCAAAAATTTGATGGGATAATGATTACAACCAGCATGGTTTAATAAATTGTTTTAAGACTGGAAGTTAGAAGAATCGGGAACTGCATCCCTATGTACCACCAATAAGCCTTGGAAAAGTCATGGAAACTATTTTGTTGCAGTTTTCTTTCCAGCACAGTGGGTGGTTGGATTATATGACCCCTAAGTCTGTCTGTCACTGGGACTCATTGAACTTCCTCTATGGATTTTGGGAAACAATACAGTGAACTTCGCTATTATCTTGTCTAATTTTCATCGTGCTTAATTCTTTATGCTGATTTTCATGTTATTTAATACCAGGGAATATTATGTCCTATTTGATCCACAATGATGAGGTAGTTTTTAAGTCTCTAGTATTCATTTTAATTCCTTAGAGGAGAGCAATAGACAAAGGACATTTCATAAATCAAATGCTATTATATAATGATTATGATTTTTTAAATAAAATCACAATTCTTACAAAGACAAGTTACCCTTTGCAATGAAATATTAATATTCTTATAAAGACAAATTACCCCTTTTAATGAAATGTAAAATATTTTTCAAGTGATACTTTATTGCTAAAAAAATGTAACAAAAGTAGTACTTTCATAAACTGGTAGTGGATGATATAGGTTAATACAAGCCTAGCAAAACAAAATTTGATAATCTGTTCAAGAGTCAGGCAATGGCACCCCACTCCAGTACTCTTGCCTGGAAAATCCCATGGATGGAGGAGCCTGGTAGGCTGCAGTCCATGGGGTTGTGAAGAGTCGGACACGACTGAGCGACTTCACTTTCACTTTTCACTTTCATGCACTGGAGAAGGAAATGGCAACCCACTCCAGTGTTCTTGCCTGGAGAATCCCAGGGACGGCGGAGCCTGGTGGGCTGCCATCTATGGGGTCGCACAGAGTTGGACACGACTGAGATGACTTAGCAGTAGCAGTCAAGAGTCAGGAAAATGTTCAATACTTTATTTTAATGTGGGTTACAGAATTAAAGCAGTTCAGTCCTACAGAAATAAGCAACTGAGAGCTCAAATTTGTATTATCGTATCATATTTTTAAAATGTATTGAGAAGACAGAAAATGGGATCAAGCGGGAAATCACAAAGTCAGCACTTTCAATCATGGATCTTAAAAGATGTTTCCTAGGGTTTCAGATTCAGCAGCTCAGGTTCTTTAAACTGTCCTATTAAAAACAAGTCACTACACCTAAAGTCCAGTTACAAAAGCAGGAAGAAAAGGAACACAAACAAATCAATATGTGGAAAAGGATATCTAGTATTGTCTAAGTCTGATGAAATAAGATATCAATTTATCAGCAATAAAATTCATTTGACTACACTGAAAAATAATGGTTTCTATCCTTATTTTGTTGTTGGTGGCAATGATGATGATGATGATATTAAGGGAAGAGGTTATCAAAATATTATTATAGCTGCCAGCAATCTAATATTCAGGAATAAGGTATCGGTGGTTCACCTAGTCCACCAGATGCTATCTCTGGATGAAGGATTATGCCTATAAGCAATTTCTAAGATTTCAGAAATGTATTTCTTCTTCATGTGTTAACTATTTATTTTCCTTTTCTCTGTATGATCGGAAAGCAGCTAAGATATTAAAGCCATCAGTTTCTAGTTGCCATCTTGGTACATGACAAGAAAATAAGTTGAGTGGAGAAGAAGGCTGGAAGGCTTCTGGAAGGCTAAGGAGACATTGCTACTTCATGGTCAATTCCTGGGGAAGCAGATACCAAGGGGCTGAATGGATGGCAGGTCAATTGCAAAGAAGAAAACAAGATAACGGATTCAAGTCTGAAAAGTAGGAGGATTTACCTGGAGAAAATTTGGGGGAAGGGGATATGCAGAGGAGTATGAGAAGCCTAAAAATGGCCATCGTGATTTTAGAAATTGATTTGAGATGAATCCAGAAAACCAGTTTGCTAGAAGAGTGAAGTAGTTTTTCTGCCAAGGTTTATGACTGTTATTTGCTCGCATCAATACTAAGGTTCTTCCATTGCCATGTTCCCTCCAAGACTCTCCCATTCTATCACACCTGCAGCACACACTGCAGAAAGTCAACTCCAGTTTTAACCACACATGAAAATATTCACAGTTTGAATCTGCAAAGCACTTGAGACTGAGAATTATTAGGTTAATACAACATCAACTAGATAACTAACACTAACCTAACTATATTTAGTATTTAAAATCTACTTCCCTTCCTTTTTTTGACAACTAAGAAGAAACTCTTGCTATAAGATAAACATCTTAGTGACAAATAACGAAAAAGTTTGTATTCTTAAAAACATCAAAATTCTCTTCATTATGTCATTTTTCAGTAGTCTTGTTAAATGCCATCAATTCTTTAAAGAGTCGTGTGACCTATGCCCTGCATAAATGCACTTGGCCAAGATGATGTGAATATAGAAAAATCTAGCCTTTGATCTGTTCAAGCCATGCTCCCTGATCAGGGATTGCTCTGCCAAGAAAGAGGGGAGATTTTTTTATTAATAATTCACTTACAGGCATCTTATGGGTGAACATCCGGTCTGCTTCACCCTCCTACAATGATAGCTAAACTTTCATCTTGTCTTTCTATCCACCTACAAAAATCTTCTTCTCTTCTAAAGCAAGCTTTCTTGGTTGTCGCTTATTTTCTTAACCCCTGCTGACCCATTTCCTTCACTCTCAGGGCAGGAACCAGTGACATCAAACATGGGCAGCTGCACTGTCCGCATTGATGGGCATCTCCAGGAATGCATCACTTCTTTCATGGGCATCAGGCTGCTTATAAGTGCAATGCCCTCCAGGGATTTCAGAAAATAGTTAAAAGAAGTCTTAAGGTAGGAATGGAAAACTTATACAGTTGAATGCAAGTAAACTAACAAATGTAGATATGACCATATTGGGGAATTTAGTTTGACCCCTAGACTGATCTGATCTAGAAAATATAATTTATACTTTTGTAGCAAGTTCATATAAAGCATATAGTGAGATATTTCAGAAGACTGAGTTCAAAATTTAAGCAACAACTTATATAGTTGTGACCAGTGAAGAAATGAGACTCTACAAGTATATCTAGTGCTAGAATATGGAACATCAAAATAGTATTAGATATGTTTAAAGAGGTTAAAAAATATGATACAGAATTTTGAAGATAGATAGAATGGCTGAGAAAAAGCAATTGGCTGAGAGAGACAAGTTATAAAATACAGCAAGTGCCTATCCAGGGGATAGAGATTATAGGTCAGTTGATTCAATGGGTGTCTTTCCTCTAGAGGGTAAGACTATTCTTATAATCTTAATTTAGTCTGTCCTTAATTTAGGAGAGGCACTCCTTAAAATTAAACAAATCTATTTTCATCAAATGAGCCTCCTGATTAAACATTGTAGCCTTTGCTGTTGCCTAAAGGGAAAGAATATGCTCATCTGCTAACAAGAGTGATTCAGTCCTAGCTACAGTTATATTTCTCATTACAAGTGAGTAAATTGATATTCTATTTTATACATCTCTCTCTTTTTTATTGAAATGAAGCAATTTCCCAGGGTCTAATTATCTCAGAGTTCTGACAAGACCAAATTTCTGGCCTTGCAAAGCTGAAGACTAAACCCTGGAGTGTGATAAATCAACCACTGGACTGTATCTCTAAATGGCTCTCCTAAACTACAGCCAGGATCCCTAATGTGCATAACAACACTGTAAACCTAGGAAATCAACATAAACTTACTCTCTGAATTTCATATGAATTTCATTTGTTTGTTTTCTTAATATTTTCATTTGATATGTTTATGAAAAGATGTTTACCATATTAGCAATCAGGGGACATATGTCTTTATACATAGTAAATAATTTGAGTAATTTATATGCATGCACAATTTTAGTTAAACTCCAAGTATTTCTAAGGTTGGGGGTAATATTTAACAATATAAAATATAAAGGAATATGAAGCCAGCATCTTTGCATTAGATGCAAAACATTTTCTAGTACTCAACCTAGAACTTGTTCTCATTTAATCAAAAGCTAGCACAGTCTACAAAGTCCTGTTATATTACAATAGGAGAAACAAACCATTCTGGATCAAAGATAGCTTCAGCAAGAAATTTTCAAAATTTGTATCACAGGAAAATTGATCTCCTCAATTTCTAATTAAAAGAGCTACGGGGTTAAATAAAGAATAGTAGAGAAATCATAGCTAATTTTCAGCAATTTGTACAATATTAAAGATCTAATATTCCCACCCCCCCAAAAAATGTGATAATATGATATTGTAACAAACAGAGTGCCAGTCATTTCTCCTGCAAAAATGGGTTTACTCCAGATCAACAAAGAATAGCAATTTAGGGTCAGCACCCAGAACAAGCCATGTTCAAGTCTCTAGCAAGATGGAGAGGAGAACTCCTTTATAGAGAGAAAAGGAAGTTGGGAAGGCTATAGTAAAAATGGAGTTCAGGGATTTTTATCTGCAAAATTGTGAGTGTCTTTCATTGGCTGAGTCCTTGCCAGGTGAGAAGACGACTGCCTTTTGGTCTAGAGTGTGAGTGCTCCCCAATCTGGTCTCTGACTCTATTTAACTGAGATTTCCATGTTTTAATACTTACATACCATGAAAGTTAAAAGTGAAAGTGTTAGTCATTCAGTCATGGCCAACTCTTTGTGAGTCCATGGACTGTAGTCTGCCAGGCTTCTCTGTCCATTGGACTTCTCCAGACAAGAATCCTGGAGAGGATAGCCATCCCCTTCTCCAGGTGTTCATCCCAACCCAGGGATTGAACCTGGCTGGGACTCCCACATTGCACGTAGATACTTTACCATCTGACCTACCAGGGAAGCCCATAGTACCCCCCAAACAGCATCATATTGGAAAAGTATTATGCAACTATGGCCAGTAACATTCTCAATTCATAGATCTTCACCCAATGTGACTCTATGGTAAAACGGTCCTGCCTATAGCAGTTAGAATTCTCAGAGTACATACAATAGTGGAATATTAAATAGTTTTCACTAGCATCTTAATGAATTACCCTCATTGTCTCTCATAACTGTATTTTTACTTAAAGTTTTATCTGCAAGACATGGCTTTTTAAGTAAATACTACTTCCTCCTTTTCTACATATATAATTAACAAGTTTATAGTATTTTACTAAATTTGGAAAATGTAGCAAAATGAAAATTATATGCAATTTCTCAGACAATTACTACAAAGATCAAAACTATTCATTAATAACATCTTTCAGTCTTTTATATAAAAGACTAGATAATTGCTATTTAAAATTGGAAGCTTTGTAAATATTCTTTTATAACTTAAGTCTTCTTAACAAAATATCTTAAGCATGTAAATACCAAGTAGTACTATTAAACATTATTTTAAAAAACTGTACAATACTTCATTCAATTCTTTATGGTCAGACTGTTTTAAATATTTCAATATTATAGATCATGCTTACATAGATTCTTTGCTGTATCTCTTTAAATGTTCTAAGAATATATTCCTAGAGGAGAAATTACTCAGTAAAGAAGTGCAAGAATTTCAAGGCTCCTCTGGCATATTGCAAAATTTCACTCCAGGGGAGTCATAATTGCACCCTAGCCAAAACTGGGTATTACAATTTTTTGAAAGCAATCAAATTTGAAAATTTAAAACTAGTAGCATATTTCTGCTTATTTTACTTTGGTGTCTCTCGGGGATGAATTTTTTCTCATATTTTAGTGGCCAGTTTCCATTTTGTGAATTATTTGATCATGTTCTTGATCTATTTCTCTATTGGGGTGTTGGTATTGATTGCTAGCACTGCTTTTATATTAAAGCTACCAAACTCTTTCACAAAATATTCAAGACACTGACATTAATTGTCATGTGCCCTTTAGTAGGTATATATATGTTTTTATTGTTCAGATATTTTTAGTGAAATCTTATTATTTACCTGTCTTTTTCTTTGACTTTGGAAAAATACTTTTCCACGCTAGATCAGAGACATGTCCAACATTATTTCTATTTTTCTATAGTTTTAAACCTATTCATAATGAATTTATTCTGATGTGGAATCTGAAATACAGAACTAATTTCATCTTAATTCTAAAAAGTTTATCAATTGTTATGATATCTATTTAACATATTTTATTAAATATATTTAATATAAAATTGAAAATATTTGAAAAGCTAGTGATTCATCCATTTAGTATTATATTGGGTGCCTGTTCTGTTTCCTCTTCCATCAAATACATTTTACATATTCTATGGTCTAAACCCAGGCTTTGCTTGGATCCACTGGCCTATCTGATTACCCTCAGGTCTTATGCTCTTTAAGTTATTGTTGCTTTCTATGTCATTCAAAGAATTTCTTTGCAATTATTCTAAGTAGCCTTTAGCCATCATTTCATTTTAATTCTGGCCCAATGCTTATTGGAGAATGACTTTTAAACATTTCTCACATAGATGGCCTTGGGTTTGTAGGGGAAATGCACAATTTTTTATTAATTTCAAATTGTCGCATATTTTGGTCAAAGACCTTAAAATTCTTGTTTGGAGCATTACTTGATAGTTTTGATACCCTAATTTAATAAATATTTTGCAAATATTCTATGTAATTTTTAAAAGAAACTGTATTTTCCATGGCACACAAAGTGTGTTAGCTATCTATTACTCTAGAAAATTTTTCTTTAATAATTTTCAAATAGCTAGTTGATCAGGTTATGCCTCTTTTAATATCTTTTTATTTTTTTCAAAACATGATTATTGAACTCTACAAGACTGAAAAACTATATGTATCCTATTTCCAAATGTTAATCTTGGATATATTGATGTTTGTCTAAATGACTTACATATCCCATTTTTATTATTTTGTTGCTATTTTTCTCCTTTGTTTTATCTCCTCTCCACCCACTGGCTCTCATTGCTCTCTTTCTTCCCATCTGCATAATCCATCAATTGTTGATGTGATTTTTTTTTTTCATATTGTTCATTGTGGTTTTAGATCCAATATAACCATTCCATATTACCTCAATCTCTATTTTCCTAAGCTTGTTTTCTATGTATGACTTTCTGCTCTTTTTTCTTGAACATATATTCTTACTTCATATTGGTTTGACTCAAGTAATCATCTGTGTCCTTCAGTACAAATTTTCAAAGTGTATCTTTTCTGTGAGCCTTCAGTGTTTGTTCTTTCTTATGTTCTGCTTTATTCATTCATAGGTTTATTTTTTTCCTCTTAGTCAGATTCAAACAAGATAAGTCCAATTCAATTCCTGTCATTAGACAAACTTTATATTTTGCCTTCAGATCTGATCACTTTGTCACTTATGTGATGGTTGATTTCTGTTCTCAGGATCTACAATCAGAAGACAGACCAGTTATTTCCAGTCAATTTCCAGTTCCTAGAAAATATATAACTAGTCCACCCTGTTGCACTGAGGTAGAGTCTTATAAACATACAGAAAACCCATCAGTGGAAGAGTAGGGAAATAAATTAGGGTACAGTAATTGCATGGGATATAAAGCCACTATTAATAAGATTTAGGAAGCTCTGCGTACAGAGACATGGAAGAGTCCCAAAGTATGGTGTTAAATGAAAGATTAAGTCCAGAACTATAAGAGTAGGATGCCTCCTCTTACTTTTTAAAAAGATAATTCATATATATACACATACATGTGTGAAATGCATAAACTAAAGTCTGGAAAGATGTCTATTAAATTGCTAAGAGTAGCATGGGATGGGAGTGGGATAGAAATAAAACATGGTACTCACACTTGGGCTTCCCTTGTGGCTCAAATGGTATAGAATCTGCCTGAAATACAGGAGACCTGAGTTCGATCCCCAAGTTCGGAAGATTCCCTGGAGAAAGAAATGGCTACCAACTTGAGTATTCTGGCCTGGAGAATTTTATGGACAGAGGAGCCTGGTAGGCTGCAGTCCATGGAGGTTGCAAAGATTCAGACACAACTGAGTGACTTTCATTTCACTTCTCACATTTGACCCTACATTCTTAAGTTTTGTTTTAATCTTTTATAAAATGAATGTGTTCTTGTGTTGCTTATCAAAAACCTTGACCTTTAAATTAAATTAGAATTAAAATTAGGGGTCTATTGACATGAATATAAACAATGGCTCAAGTCCTGGAGTTCTGAAAACCCGTCCTGATCTTAATGTAAATCAAACAGTAAACCTACAATACATATTATTTCTCTTTTCCTTTTTCATTTGTGTTTGGTCTGACACTCATAGAAGGAACAATGGGTATTGTTAAAAACTATTCTACAATACCAAGCCTATTTTGTGTTAACTTCTTTCCCCTCACATTATTCCCAATAGTACAGTTATGACAGGTGAGCAAAGAAGCGACTCTTGCAGGTTTCATGAATAAAAATTTTCTGTATCACGTATCTGGAATCTGAAATCAACCTCTCAGAATATACACTTAAATGACCAATTTTCTTTATTGTGATAAAAACACATAACATAAAGTTTACCATTTTAACCATTTTTAAGTGTATAGTTCAGTAACATTAAGTATATTCACGTTGTTGTAAACAGATCTCCAAAACTTTCTCATCTTGCAAAGCTAAAAACAATTTCCTTCTTCCCCATCTCCCCAGGTCCTGGTAACCATCATTCCACTTTCTGTTTCTATGAATCTGACTGCTCAAGAAACCTCATATAGTGAAATCATGCAGTATATGTCTTTTTGTGACTAAATTATTTCTCTTAATATAAGGTCTTCAAAGATCATCTTCACTGTAGTATGTGGCATGACTTCCTTCCTTTTTAAGGCTGAGTAGTATTCCATCGTACATATAAACCACATTCTGTTTACCCATTCATCTGATGAACATTTGAATCTCTGTCACCTCTTGGATATTGTGAACAGTGCTGCTTTAAACATGAGTGCACAAATACCTCTTCAAGACCCTGATTTTAATTCTTTTGAGTAAAAACTCGGAAGTAGGATCACTAGATCATACAGTATTTCTTTTTTAAAAATGTTATTGGGATATAGTTGATTTACAATGTTGTGTTAGTTTCAGGTGTACAGTAAAGTGAAGTTTTTCTAATTTTTTTGAGGCATCTCCATACTGTTTTCCACAGTGGCTGTGCCATTTTATAATTCCAGCAACAGTGCACAAGGATTCCTGTTTCTATAGATTCTTACCAATACTTTTTATTTACTGGTTTTTTGATAGTAGCTATTCTAAGGGCATGAGACGATATCTCATCGTGGTTTTGATTTGCATTTCTATGATGATTAGTGATGTTGAACATCTTTTTATCTCTTGTAGACCATTGTATATCATCTTTGGAGAAATGTTTATTCAAGTGCTTTGCCCATTTTTTAATGCAGTTATTTTACTTTTTGGTTTTGAGTTGTAGGAATTCTTTATACATTTGGATATTAACTCTTTATCAGATATGTAATTTGTAAATATTTTCTCCCATTTTCTTGGTTGTCTTTTTAATCTGCTGATATGCCCTTTGATATAAAAAAGTTTTTTATGCTCAGTGTAGCCCCATTTGTCTATTTTGGCTTTTGCTGCCAAGGATGATATTTTTAATAGTACATCTAGACACTTAGTCAATACCAAGAGTTATAATCTTCAAATGACTGGAAGATTGGTTTGTTTATGAAGTATGTTAGTAGAGATATAAATACTACAGGGTCATTGTAGAGTGTTATTTTCTAAGCACTCTGTGTGAAGCTTTCCAAACTTTCTCTGACCACAACACCCTTAGTGTCTTGTGAAAAAGCAGTACCTCCTAAGTCAAAAGAAACAATTAAACTGTCCCAAAAGAAACAGTTCTGTTGATTAAGTAGTTTGGTGCTTATACACCCTAGATCAAGTGTACTAGCAAGATAGCATCTTATATAGTGTAACAATCACAGGAGTGACATCACCTTTGCCATATTCTGCTAATTAGAATCAAGACATAGATCCCACCCACCCTCAAGAGACAGAGATTACAAAAGTATATGTATACCAAGAGTTGGGGATCACAGAGGCCACCTTAAAGTCTGTGCACCACGATAGCTAGTATTAAAATAAATATATACTCAATTAGAATTAATATTTGATATTCAGTGATATAAACATGGTTAAAATAAAAATTGAAGAAAACTAATTACCTAAATTGCATCTAGCATCTTAATGAGCATTAGTTATTATTGTGTTTAATCGAGGCTATGCCCCGACCAGTAACATTGAAGAAGCTGAGGTTTAATGGTTCTATGAAGACATACAAGACCTTTTAGAACTAACACCTAAAAAAAGATGTCCTTTTCATTATAGAGGACTGAATGCAAAAGTAGGAAGTCAAGAAATACCTGCAATAACAGGCAAATTTGGTCTTGGAGTACAGAATGAAGTAGGACAAAGGCTAATAGAGTTTTGCCAAGAGAACGCACTGGTCATAGCAAACACCCTCTTCCAACAACACAAGAGAAGACTCACACATGGACATCACAAGATGGTCAACACCAAAATCAGATGGATTATATTCTTTGCAGCCAAATGGAGAAGCTCTATACTATCAGCAAAAATAAGACTGAGAGCTGACTGTGGCTCAGATCATGAACTCCTTATTGACAAATTCAGACATAAATCGAAGAAAGTGGGGAAAACCACTAGATCATTCAGGTATGACCTAAATCAAATCCCTTATGACTATACAGTGGAAGTGAGAAATAGATTGAAGGGACTAGATCTGATAGACAGAGTGCCTGATTAACTATGGATGGAGGTTCATGACACTGTACAGGAGATATGGATCAAGACCATCCCCAAGAAAAAGAAATGCAAAAAAGCAAAACGGCTGTCTGAGGAGGCTTTGCAAATAGCTGTGAAAAGGAGAGAAGCAAAAAGCAAAGCAGAAAAGAAAAGATATACCCATTAGAACAGAGTTCCAAAGAATAACAAGGAGAGATAAGAAAGCCTTCCTCAGCGACCAACGCAAAGAAATTGAGGAAAACAATAGAATGGGAAAGACTAGAGATCTCTTCAAGAAAATTAGAGATACCAAGGGAACATTTCATGTAAAGATGGGCTCAATAGAGGACAGGAATGGTAGGGACTTAACAGAAGCAGAAGATATTAAGAAGAGGTGGAAAGAATACACAGAACTATACAAAAAAGATCTTCACAACCAAGATAATCACGATGATGTGATCACTCATCTAGAGCCAGACATCCTGGAATGTGAAGTCAAGTGGGCTGTAGGAAGTATCACTACGAACAAAGCTAGAGGAAGTGATGGAATTACATTGAGCTATTTCAAATCCTAAAAGATGATGCTGTGAAAGTGCTGCACTCAATATGTCAGCATATTTAGAAAACTCAGCAGTGGCCACAAGACTGGAAAAGGTCAGTTTTCATTCCAATCCCAAAGAAAGGCAATACCAAAGAATGCTCAAACTACTGCACAATTGCACTCATCTCACACACTAGTAAAGTAAAGCTCAAAATTCTCCAAGCCAGGCTTCAGCAATACCTGATCCGTGAACTCCCAGATGTTCACGCTGGTTTTAGAAAAGGCTGAGGAACCAGAGATCTAATTGCCAACATTTGCTGGATCATTGAACAAGCAAGAGAGTTCCAGAAAAACATCTATTTCTGCTTTATTGAATATGCCAAAGCCTTTGACTGTGTGGATCACAATAAACTGGAAAATTCTCAAAGAGATGGGCATACCAGACCATCTGACCTGCCTCTTGAGAAACCTGTATGCAGGTCAGGAAGCAACAGTTAGAACTGGACATGGAACAACAGACTGGTTCCAAATCAGGAAAGGAGTATGTCAAGGCTATATATTGTCACCCTGCTTATTTAACTTATACGGAGAATACGTCATGAGAAACGCTGGGCTGGAGGAAGCATAAGCTGGAATCAAGATCGCCAGGACAAATAACAATAACCTCAGATATGCAAATGACATAGAACTTATGGCAGAAAGTGAAGAAGGACTAAAAAGCTTCTTGATAAAAGTAAAAGAGGAGAGTGAAAAAGTTGGCTTAAAACTCAACTTTCAGAAAACTAAGATCATGGCATCCGGTCCCATCACTTCATGGCGAATAGATGGGGAAACAATGGACAGACTTTATTTTGGGAGGCTCCAAAATCACTGCAGATTGTGACTGCAGCCACAAAATTAAAAGATACTTACTCCTTGGAAGAAAAGTTATGACCAACCTAGACAGCATATTATAGCCAGATGGTGGCTCAGAGGTTAAAGCATCTGCCTGCAATGTGGGAGACCTGGGTTCGATCCCTGGGTCAGGAAGATCCCCTGGAGAAGGAAATGGCAACCCACTCCAGTATTATTGCCTGGAGAATCCTATGTACGGAGGAGCCTGGTAGGCTACAGTCCACAGGGTCACAAAGAGTCGGACATGACTGAGCGACTTCAGACAGCTTATTAAAAAGCAGAGACATTACTTTGCCAACAAAGATCCATCTAGTCAAAGGTATGCTTTTTCCAGTAGTCATGTATGGATGTGAGAGTTGGACTATAAAGAAAGCTGAGTGCCGAAGAATTGATGCTTTTGAACTGTGGTGTTGGAGAAGACTCTTGAGAGTCCCTTGGACTGCAAGGAGATCCAACCAGTTCATCCTAAAGGATATCAGTCCTGAGTGTTCATTGGAAGGACTGATGCTGAAGCTGAAACTCCAATACTTTGGCCACCTCATGCGAAGAACTGCCTCATTGGAAAAGATCCTGATGCTGGGAAAGATTGAGGGTAGGATGAGAAGGAGACGACAGAGGATGAGATGGTTGGATGGCATCACTGACTCAATGGACAAGAGTTTGAGTAAACTCCAGGAGTTGGTGATGGACAGGGAGGCCTGGTGTGCTGCAGTCCATGGGGTTGCAAAGAGTAGGACAAGACTAAGCGACTGAACCAACTGACCATGTCACCACCCCTAATATTCTGTGATCCTTTCCCTTTAACACATCATCTATTTCTCCCCTGTTCCAAACCTCTCTACTGTGCCTTCTAGAATCCTAAGTCCTGAGTTATACAAAATCCCTCTATATTCACAGTCTTTTAACTGTTTCCTTCCTCCCTTTCATGCCTTCACTTAAATTGGCCTCAGCCATTTGAAGCTACTATAATAGATTATCATAAATGTGTGGCTTATAAGCAACAGAAACTTAATTATCACAGTTCTGGAGGCTGAGAAGTCAAAGATTAAGGGCTGGCAGATTCAGTGTACTGTGAGGACCTTCTTCATGATTCATAGACAGCCTACTTCTTGCTGTGTCTCACACAGCATAGGAGATGAGAGAGCCCTCTGGCATTTCTTTTATGAGGAGATTAACCCCATTTATAAGGGATTCACCCTCACGACCTAGTCACTTCAGTACCATCATATTGAGGATTAGATCTCAACATGAATTTGAGGGGAGACACAAACATTCCATCTATAGCACTCCTCTCAAAATCTTATTTTTCCTGAATACTTCTTAAAGGAAATTTTCTCATTCCTTCACACCCCAGACTCATTGTTCTTATTGCTGTGAGGCAAGTACTACCTAGTCATCTCTCCCTATCTAGTCACCATCGATCACAGTCATCTACTACCACCTGGTCCTTCTCCTTCTTCATTTAAGACCTTGGCAATAACTGTCTTCCTCTACACTCTGCTCTTGTCCTTGGGAACTTACAAGACCCATTTAGATGATGGAAGCTCTAATGGGTCCATTGCTTGTGAACATGATTTTCTCCTTACTCTCTGACAGCTCCATCTCAATATCACTTACAGAATTCTACTCTCCATATATCCCTGTAATAGTAAATCATAGTACTGGCTCTCTTTTCTCCTCCCCCCACACCCTCTCCCTAGTAAATCTTTTCTACAGCTACAGCTTCAAGGAACATCTAAGTATTAATAAATACCAAATCTTGACCTCCATTCCAGTACCTCCCTTGAGCACCAGAAACACGTATCTAATTGTTTAAACAGATGATATTTTGATGGTCCACAGACAGCTAAACTGAGTAAGTTCATAGATTAATTGATCATCTTTTACCCAAAAGAGCTCCTTTTCCCAAGAGTGACACTCATATACTCAAGCCAGAAATACGGGTTTCATCTTTTTTCCCTCTCCAGTTTCTCTGCACACCTACCTCAAGGCCATCTCTATACTTCTTCCTTTTCCACTGCCCTTTTTCTAATTCAGGTCACCATCATCCCTCAAGTAGATTATTCTGCATCTCATCCTACCACCCTGCCAATTCAATCATCACACTACACCCATAGATTATACCATTCCTCTAACTTAAAAAAATAAAACACTTAAATAGGAACTTTCTGCTTTCAGGATGAAGCTAAAACTTCCTCGAGTAGAATAATATTCTCCTATGAGCTGGCCCCTCATTAACTCTCCAGCCTCATCTTTCATTCCCCTCACTCACAGTTTCATTTTTCTAAACATGCTGAACCACTCGGGTGGCATACTTCAGGATGACATAACATTTACAAGCTTCTTAGAACAATTACAATTCTACTTGGATCTAAGACTAGAAGACAGCCTTATTAAATATCTGACTGTGGATAACACAGATTTCTAATGAAATTCATGTCCATGAACCATAGATTTGTGCATAAAGATAGCCAGTTACACATAGACATGCTTTCTACAGACTTCTGGTAAGTCCTGAGGGGGATACAAGAAAGAGAGAGGGAAAATAACACATCATTAACAGGAAAATTTTAGCTCTACCAGGCTTCTTAAATTATGACAATGCTTACACATGATTGGCCCAGAATTTAGGCTGCAGTGAATCATCTCTAATAGCTCAATTCCAAGGATAATAGAACCAAGCAACTCCTTGAAGATCCTCTACGTCCTCTCATTTTTAAATCCCCAGATTCTGGCACATAATCAATGCTTAACTATAGGCTGAAGATCCCTTGCAGGACTTGAGCCCATGTAACCTAAATTCTCCAGGACAAATATGATGTCAAACGTTCTCTCTAAACCATAGAAGTCTTCTGCAAGTAAATTACAATGTTTACTAAAATATTCATGGAAAAGATCAAATAAGTAAGCACTGCAATAAAATGACACACATTAAAAGTGTAAGAACAGAAAAGATTTGAGAAATCAGAGGCCAAGGAAGTTTTGTGATAAACCATGAACATGATGCATACTAACCCATGTCACACATGTCTAGGTATGGCTTCCCTGGTGGCTCAGTTGGTAAAGAACCCACCTGCAATGTGGGAGACCTGGGTTCGATCACCAGGTTGGGAAGTTCCCCTGGAGGAGGGCATGGCACCCCACTCCAGTGTTCTTGCCTGGAGAATCCCCCTGGACAGAGGAGCCTGGAGGGCTGCAGTCCATGAGGTCTCAAAGGGTCGAACATGATTGAGTGACTAAGCCCAGCACAGCAAATCAGACAATGATAAATCACATTAAAGCAATATTCTGCAGAGAAAGTACTTTTCTGATTGGTACAAGCTGAGTATCAGAATTGAAATGAAGAGGGAGAGGGCTTACCTTTTTTAAAAAATAATTCTTGGGATTTCATGAAGAAATCAATTGAGAAAACTGAAAAACCTGAGTGAACTATATTAAAACAGTATACATTTTATGATGGAGCTAAGTTGGGTATACTGATTTATAACCACTCTGACTACTATAAGATGATTTGATACATTCTGAGAGCCTCATTTATTCACTTATTGAAACAAATACTGAGGAACTTAGTGGCTAAGAATACTCCTTGTATGCAGTGGACTCAGGTTTGCTCCCTGGTGAGGGAACTAAGATCCCCCATGCCAAAGAATAACTGAGTCCATGCGCCACAACTACTGAAGCTCACACACTCTGGAGCCAGCAAGCTGCAACTACTGAGCCTGTACACCACAACTAGAGAGTCCGTGTGCCATAACGAAAGATCCCACATGACCCAGCAAAGATCCTGCAGGCTTCAACTAAGACCCAAAGCAGCCAAATAAATATGTATATGTATGTATGTGTGTATGTACGTGTGTGTGTGTGTGTGTGTGTGTATAAATACGGAGCACCTCTGATGTGTCAGGTAATGTTCTTGGTACCTGGAATATGAACCTAATTATCAAAACAAACAGAGGTCCCTGCCTTCAAGAAGTTTATTTTTGAGGTGGAGACAGTACCAAGAAACATGCAAATTAGTAAAGTACACAGTGTCTTACAAGTAATAAATCCTACAAGGGGAAAAAAATGTAGGGCATATGGCCAATGAAGCAAGGCCAGTAGAAGCTGTAAAATTAATAGGATGATCAGGGTAGCCTTCCTTCACAAGACATTTAAGCAACCACTTGAAAGAGTAAGGAAAGTTAATCAAACAGATAGCTGAGGGTAACACGTTCCCTGGCAGAAATGACAGACAGCATGACAGAAAGACCAAGAATGGGAGGGCTTTTTACAGTTGTGATTTCACACTTATATTTTGATTATTTTATTAAGCTACTTCCTGCAGTCTCCAAAAGGGGAAGAACCATATCTGCTTTGCTCTATTTTTCTCTCCAGCAGCTAGAAATGGTGCTGGCACAGAATAGGTGCTCAGAAAACATGTGATGAATGAGTTTCCCTGGTGGCTCGAATGGTAAAGAATTCACCTTTACCAACCCAAAGGAGATGGTAAATCTCCTGCAATGCAAGAGAACCTGGGTTCGATCCCTGGGTTGGGAAGATTCCCTGGAGAAGGGAATGGCAACCCACTTCAGTATTCTTGCCTGAAGAATTCCATGGACAGAGGAGCTTGGCAGGTTATAGTCCATGAGGCTGCAAATAGTCAGACATGACTGAGCGACCAACACTTAAATAAACGGAGGGGATTAACTTGTACAATTCACTTAATGAGTTCATATAACTCTTACTTGGTTAGCTAAGGCAACATGTTCTATTCTGTCTACTTTGGATTTTGCCCCTTCATTCACTTTCAGCAGATTCTCATCTTTGTGTTCTACCCCATTATAGATTCATCCTACGATGGGATGACTGAGTCCTTGCATCAGATACTCATTAATCATTGCAGAAAGTCTTCAGGCTCATTCTCTATCTGATAACTTTAAGAGTCCTTATAAACCTCCAGTGCCATCTAATAAATGTCTACAGTTAATTACTCTTTCAGAAGGATTTATTTCTGCTTTCTTCTCTTATAAAGCTGAATAGATCCTTTCCCTCTTTCTTTATTCTCTGGCTAGCTGTCTGTATTCTGCAGAATCGGTATTCTGCTCTGTGGTGTGAGGAACACAAGTTGTTCCACTTCTTTTTGTCAGGAAGAGATTCTTCAGGTTTGGCTTTGAGCTTAAGATGGGTAACTTATTGAGAAGAAAAAAGATTTTTACAATTTCTCAGGTATAACTCACGATTAAACATTTTCTTTGCATAAATTAGCTCAAGAATTTTTCTGTTTAGCTATTTGGGACCCAATGCCATAAAAGATATAAAGACACATTATGCTGATTAAACTCCATGAATTCCACATAATATAAGAAACCCTCAACAACTGTGGTTGAGAGAAAAACAAAATTATAGTCTTATAAACCGGGTTGCTATAAAGTATGTCTGAAAATCTTTTAGTATTTACTGTTCAAATAAATACAAAGAAAATCAAACAAAACACATAAAGTAAGAGTCTATCAACAGACAAATGAGTAAAGAAATTGTGAGATTATATATACATATATATGTGTGTGTTTATATATATCAATGAAATATTATTTATCATTTAAGGACATTCTGCCATTTACAACAACATGGATGAAACTAGAGGACATTGTGCTAAGTTAAATAACCCAGACACAAAACAAACAAACAAAAAAAACTGAATCATCTCACTCATGTGTGAAATCTAAAACAGTCAAATACATGAAAGCAGAGAGCAGTAGTAAAGTGGGTATCAGTGGCACAGAGGTGGTGGGGAAAGTGGGGACATGTTGTTCAAAGGGTACAAACTTAGTTATATAAGATGAATATGATCTAATGTAATCTAGAGATCTAATTTACAGCATGACTATAGTTAATAACACTATACTGAATATTGGAAATTGGACAAGAGAATAGATTTCAGATGTTCAATTCCCAAGAAACAAACAACCACAACAACAGTAACCATGTAAAGATAAGGTATATTAATTACCTTGGCTTTAGTATTCATCTAACTATGTGTATATATACACACACACAATCAACATGTTGTACATCTTAAGTATGTACAATTTTACTAATAAGATAAATATAAAAGAAATCTTTCAATACAATGCCAAAAGGAATATTTTTCTTAAATAATGTGGCCATTTATTCAAAACATAAAGTATATAATGTTATAATGGAATGTGATAACGATAATGAAGTTTCTACATAACTTACTATGTTCTATGATTAAATAATATAACACATGCAAAATGTTTCTGTTCATAATAGATGTATAATGAATGTAAGATAGCTTTATCACAAGGATTTCACCTTTATGCTGCATTTATCCATCAGTTCGGTTCAGTTCAGTGGCTCAGTCATGACCGACTCTTTGTTACCCCATGGACTGCAGCACACCAGACTTCCCTGTCCAACACTAACTCCCGGAGTTTACTCAAACTCGTGTCCATTGAGTCAGTGATGCCATCCAACCATCTCATCCTCTGTCATCCCCTTCTCCTCGTGCCTGGAATCTTTCCCAGCATAAGGGTCTTTTCAAATGTGTCAGTTCTTCCTATCAGGTGGTCAAAGTTATGGAGTTACAGCTTCAGCATCAGTCCTTCCAATGAAGATTCAGGACTGATGTCCTTTAGGATGGACTCGTTGGATCTCCTTGCAGTCCAAGGGACTCTCAAGAGTCTTCTGCAACACCACAATTCAAAAGCATCAATTCTTCGGTGCTCAGCTTTCTTTACAGTCCAACTCTCACATTCATACATGACTACTGGAAAAACCATAGCCTTGAGGAGACGGACCTTTGTTGGCAAAGTAATGTCTCTGCTTCTTAATATGCTGTCTAGATTGGTCATAAGTTTCCTTCCAAGGAGTAAGCATCTTTTAATTTCATAGCAGCAATCACCATCTACAATGATTTTGGAGCCAAAAAAACCGTCTTCCACTGTTTCCACTGTTTCTCCATCTATTTGCCATGAAGTGATGGGACCAGATGCCATGATCTTTGTTTTCTGAATGTTGAGTTTTAAGCCAACTTTTTCACTCTCCTCTTTCAATTTCATCAAGAGGCTCCTTAGTTCTTCACTTTCTGCCATAAGGGTGATGCCATCTGCATATCTGAGGTAATTGATATTTCTCCCAGCAATCTTGATTCTAGCTTGTGCTTCATCCAGTCCAGCATTTCTCATGATGTACTCTGCATATAAGTTTAATAAGCAGGGTGACATTATACAGCCTTGACGTACTCCTTTTCCTATTTGGAACCAGTCTGTTGTTCCATGCCCAGTTCTAACTGTTTCTTCCTGATCTGCATACAGGTTTCTCAAGAGGCAGGTCAGGTGGTCTGGTATTCCCATCTCTTTCAGAATTTTCCACAGTTTATTGTGATCCACACAGTCAAAGGCTTTGGCATAGTCAATAAAGCAGAAATAGATGTTTTCCTGAAATTCTCTTGCTTTTTCAACAATCCGATAGATGTTGGCAATTTGATCTCTGGTTCCTCGGCCTTTTCTAAATCCAGCTTGAATATCTGGAAATTCATGGTTCATGTACTGTTGAAGCCTGGCTTGGAGAATTTTGAGCATTACTTTGCTAGTGTGTGAGATGAGTGCAATTGTGTGGTAGTTTGAGCATTCTTTGCCATTGCCTTTCTTTGGGATTGGAAGGCAAACTGACCTTTTCCAGTCCTGTGGCCACTGCTGAGTTTTCCAAATTTGCTGGCACATTTAGTGCATCACTTTCACAGCATCATCTTTTTTGATTTGAAATAGCTCAACTGGAATTCCATCACCTCCACTACATTTGTTCTTGGTGATGCTTCCTAAGGCCCACTTGACTTCACATTCCAGGATGTCTGGAGATTATCTGGGTCATGAAGATCTTTTTTTGCATAGTTCTTCTGTGTATTCTTGCCACCTCTTCTTAATATCTTCTGCTAGGTCCATACCATTTCTGTCTGTTATTGGGCCCATCTTTGCATGAAATGTTCTCTTGGTATCTCTTGAAGAGATCTCTAGTCTTTCACATTTTATTGTTTTCCTCTATTTCTTTGTACTCATCACTGAGGAAGGCTCTCTTATCTCTCCTTGCTATTCTTTGGAACTCTGCATTCAAATGGGTATATCTTTCCTTTTTTCCTTTGCTTTTTGCTTCTCTTCTTTTCAAAGCTATTTGTAAGGCATCTTCAGACAGCCATTTTGCTTTTTTGCATTTCTTTTTCTTGGGGATGGTCTTGATCCCTATCTCCTGTACAATGTCATGAACCTCCGTCCTTAGTTCATCAGGAACACTGTCTATCAGATCTAGTCCCTAAATCTATTTCTCACTTCCACTGTATAATCATAAGGAATTTCATTTAGGTCATACCTGAATGACCTAGTGATTTTCCCCACTTTCTTCAATTTAAGCCTGAATTTGTCAATAAGGAGTTCATGATCTGAGCCACAGTCAGCTCTCGGTCTTGTTTTTGCTGACTGTATAGAGCTTCTTCATCTTTGGCTGCAAAGACTATAATCAGTCTGATTTCATTGTTGACCATCTGGTGATGTCCATGTGTAGAGTCTTGTGTTGTTGGAAGAGGGTGTTTGCTATGACCAGTGCATTCTCTTTGCAGAACTCTGTTAGCCTTTGACCTGCTTCATTCTGTACTCCAAGGCCAAATTTGCCTGTTACTCCAGATGTTTCTTGACTTTTTACTTTTGCATTCCAGTCCCCTATAATGAAAAGGACATCTTTTGGGGGTGTTAGTTCTAAAAGGTCTTGTAGGTCTTCATAGAACTGTTCAACTTCAGCTTCTTCAGCATTATTGGTAGGGCCATAGACTTGGATTACCATGATATTGAATGGTTTGCCTTGGAAATGAACAGAGATCATTCTGTCATTTTTGAGATTGCATCCAAGTACTGCATTTGGGATCTTTTGTTGACTATGATGGCTACTCCATTTCTTCTAAGGGATTCTTGCCCACAGTAGTAGATATAATGGTCATCTGAGTTAAATCACCCATTCCAGTCCATTTTAGTTCACTCATTCCTAAAATGTTGATGTTCACTCTTGCCATCTCCTGTTTGACCACTTCCAAATTGCCTTGATTCATGGACCTAACATTCCAGGTTCCTATGCAATATTCCTCTTTATAGCATCAAACCTTGCTTCCATCACCAGTCACATCCACAACTGGGTGTTGTTTTTGCTTTGGCTCTGTCTTTTCATTCTTTCTGGAGTTATTTCTCCACTGATCTCCAGTAGCATATTGGGCACCTACCAACCTGGGGAGTTCATCTTTCAAGTGTCCTATCTTTTTGCCTTTTCATACTCTTCATGGGGTTCTCCAGGCAGGAATACTGAAGTGGTTTGCCATTCCCTTCTCCAGTGGACCACACTTTGTAATAGGCTAAGCAAATATTCATATCTAGTAAGCCTCATAATAGAATAATCTGATCTCATTTACATTTAATCTAAGGTATACCAGTTATCCATCAAATGTGTACTATACAGAGATTTGGTGAAGGTGTCTATATATTATCTAAAAGAGAATTTTGGTCAAATGGAGTCTGTATCAAAGAATGAGATAATTCTATCTTGCAACATTTAAATTTAGCAGTTTACATAATGATTAAGAGAATATTTTCCAGAGGCAGTCTCCCTCAGTTTGAATCTCAGTTCTGCTACTAACTAGTCATTTGTCCATGAGCAAGATATCTTTCTGAGCCTGAGCTTATTTCATCTAAAAATGAATCTAAAAATATTACCTACTTGTGATGGCTAATTTTATATGTTAGCTTAACTAGGCTATAATTATCCCATTGTCTGGGCAAACATCAGTCTAGATATTGCTTTGAGGCACTTTTTAAAGACATGATTAATGTTTAAACTTTGAATAAAGTAGATTACCCTTTATAATGGGAGTGAACTTCATCTATTCAGCTGAAAGCCTTAAGAGAAAAGACAGATTCCCCAGGAGAAAAGGAATTCTGGCTTCAGACTCCCTTCAGATTCAAGACTACATCAACTCTTTCCTGGGTCTCTAGCCTGTCAGCCTGCCTTATAAATTTTGGAATTGCCAAATCCTGATTCCTTAAAATTTCTTTCTCTCTCTCTTCCCCTATCCCTTTTTCTCTACCTCCTTCCCTCAATATACACAACCAGAAGCATTATAAAACTCTTTACTCTAAAATCTATTTTGACTGAAATTAATATAACCATTTCAGCTTTTTTGGTAATTCTTGTTATTAGGTATCTTGTTTTCCACTTTTTTTACTTTTAATCCATCAGTGTCTTTATACTTAAAGTACATTTTATATGGGTAGCATATAGTTGACTCTTGCCTTTTTATTCGTTCTGACAACTTCTGCTCTTTAAATATGTGTACAATATCCCTTTGCTTAGCTCTGTATTAACATATGGCATCATTTTCCTTCTACCTGAAGAACTTTCTTTCATATCCTTGTAGTGCAATAGTCTTTTTTTCACCATCATTATTCTTGAAAGATACCTGTTCTAGGCATAGAACTCTAGGTAGTCAAATTTTTTTTCAGTATATTAGAGATGTTTCTCCACTTTTTACTTGTGTTGTTTGCAATGAGAAATCTACAGTAATCCTCATCTGTGTTCTCTATATGTAATATATCTTGTTGTCTGGCAATTTCTAAGATTTTCTCATTTCTTCTCATTCAGTTTCTTGCATTTGTGGGTTTACATAACTGGAAATTTTAAATCATTTCTTCAAATACTATTCTGCCCCACCCCTTTCAGGAACTCCATATACACAAACTTTAAATAGTGTATATGAAGTTATAATAATAATTGCTATTATGATTACTCCTTCTCCCCCCTCTGTGTTTCATTTTAGATATATTTCTATGTCTTAAAATTTATTAGTATTTTCATCTACAATGTCCTGTCAATAATGCCATCCAGTGTACTTTTCATCTCAGACATTGTAGCTTTCATCTATAGAAGTCCAATTTGAATATTTAAAAATATCTTTCATACCTGTATTTAACATGTTTAATCTTTCCTCTAGCTTTCTGAACATAGAGAATGCAATCAGAAACACTGTTCTAATATCAACCTCTGTTAAGTCTAACATTTGTGTCAGTTCTTGATCAGTTTAAATCAAGTGATTTCTCTCATTATGCATGGTACTCTCTTGCTATAAGCTTTATAATTTCGGGGTGGGGGGGATGCCAGACTTTGTACATTTTATCTTGTCTGGTGCAATATTTTTTTATGTCAGTAACTACTCTTGGACTTTGCCCAGACTGTGCATGGAAACAATTAGATCCTTTTGGGCATTTCTTTTAACATTTGTCAGGCAGAACCAGAGCAGCATTTAAACTAGGGTTAATGATTTCTCACTACTGGGTTGAGATCTTTGAGTGTTTTCTCCAATAACCCATGAATTTTGAGGTCTGGCTAGTTGGAACAGGCATTGTTGCTGGTCTTATATGAGTGTCAGCTACCATTCCCTTAATTTTTCCAGGCTATTCCTTCTCCTATGCCTCAGTTTCTTCATATGCATGTGATAATTCGTATTCTGTTCAATACTTAAGGGGGAATCTCTGCAGATCTCCAGAGTTCTCTGTACACCTCTCTCTTCTCTGATACTCCGTCCTGTAAATTCTAGCTTCCTCAATCTCCCCACACTTTCACCTTTGTCTTCTCAGCTCAGGAAGTCTCCTGGGGTAGACATGGACTTCCCTCTCCCTGTACCATGGCAAGGAGATGCTGTAAAGTCAGTAAGCTAGGGAAAGTGTAGGGCTCACTACAATTGTTTCTCATCTCTCAGAGGTTCTCTCCCTCTTCACGTACAATGTCTTGAAAACTGTTATATACTAGTCTCAGTTTATTTAGTTATTTCAAGCAAAAGGGTAAATTTCATCTTTGCTAGCCTATCTTGGCCAGAATAAATCCAATGTTGTGAAAAATCTAATAATATAATGAAATAAAGTGCTTGGAAAGAGTACAGTGAATGTCAGCTATCTTTATTATCATTATCAGAGCTTTAAGCCATCTAGATTTTACTTTTAGGCAAAGTGCCTCAATGTATGAACTAAGTTTTCATAAATATGAGGAAAGTGTACAGCAAGGAAAATATTAATAGCAATAATAATTGAATGCTAAGTGCTCTAAATTAATTGTCCATTCAATTTCAGTTTAACTCTATAAAGGAAGGTAATATTATCTGCATTTTATAGATGAAGAATCTGAGGTTCAGCGAGGTTAAATAAATCATTCAAGGTTAAGCAGCTACCAAGTGGTGAACAGAGCCAAGGTCTGTCTACCCCAAAGCCCCATCTCCTGACCTTCGTATATCACTTCGAGATCACTTCTAAGCAACTGTGAAAACATTCTTGCTTCATAGGCTCAAAGACTTTGGAAAATAATTGAATAAAACAGAACCTTAGTGTTATCATAGATTTTTCTAACTATTCATAGTAGAAAGTCATTTACCTGTGGAATTCACCATATTATAATGATATGGGTTTCAGTTTGACACTCTTAAGCTTGAAGTCATGACACATGGAGCTAATAACAAATTTAATGGTGATGCTTACTCTTCTCAGAGCAAAGCAGATTTGCTGATAAGACTGTTAACACATAAATGGATAACATGAGTTCCAGGTTCAGTAGTGCAAAACATAAAGGTAATAAGAATGATTCAACGAAGCTGTCAGTTAACTGCAACAGAACAAGATTAGGACAAAGAGGCAAGGACTGTGTGTGTAATTATTGTGTCAAATAACTCCATGAATGTTTCTACAGTTAATATGGTAGTTATTATAAAATATTTCATTGTTTCCATAAGCATACAAAAAAATTAAACTTAATTCTATGAATTTATCTAAGTAAAGGTCAGACAAGATTTTATCACATGAAACTATAATATCTGAAAATCTTATGCTTAGTCTTGAAATAGTATCAATATCACACTTATTACTTACTAGTAAAGAAAAGTTTAAAGAAAAAGATGTCCCCAGAATTCTACTGTCTTTTTGACTAAAATCCATATAATGCTTGGATAAGAAATTGAGCAAAAAAATTTTTTTTAAATTTAGGTATTCCTTCTCTGTTCCTCTCATGCAAAAATCTCTCTCCCTTCAGGTCTTCTCCTTATGATTAATTTTTCTTGTGTTCACTTTGAAAAGATGTATGTAGAGAAATTTACTTCTTAAAGATGTATTAAAATTACTTTTAATACATTTTTGAAGATTATATCACCATGTACTTTCTAACTTCTACCACTAATTGAAACTTTGTCAATTATTTTCTATGGTAATATTTCCAAAACGTGCAGGCAAAATGTATCAGTTCTGGAAATCAAATACCTGGATTACACTGAAATTTAAACTCCTAGTAAAAGTGAGAAAATTAAGGCTGCACATGATTCAGTGGTAATCACTACAGTGGGACCTAGTGAATGAGGCACAGGGAAGTTCTATGGTAACTAAGTGAATCATTCAAGGCATTGAAAAAAAGCACTGTACCATCTTATCAGTTTTATTGATTGTAACTGATAAAACAGTAAAGAGAATCTATGAAAACATGGCATCTTTTCTCTTTTCCCTTTATCCTTTTTATCAGCTTGTTTTTATGCAGTTTCTGGCAAGTTACATTTGGGGTTTGTTTTGGGATTTCTGTGAAACTCTTTAACTTGACTTTTGCTTTGTGACATCCAATTGATGAACACTAATCATAATAAGGTATGATTATCTATTTGAAAACCACTCTCCCTTTAGACATCCTGACTTATTCTCAAAACACAGGTTAACTTGATCACTGATCTGAGACTTGTGGACCAACCTGAACTAATTCTATCTTTTGCAAAAATTAGGGAAAATTGGGATTTTTAGCGCTGAAGAATTGATGCTTTTGAACTGTGGTGTTGGAGAAGACTCTTGAGAGTCCCTTGGACTGCAAGGAGATCCAACCGGTCCATCCTAAAGGAGATCAGTCCTGGGTGTTCATTGGAAGGACTGATGTTGAAGCTGAAACTCCAATACTTTGGCCACCTCATGCAAAGAGTTGACTCATTGGAAAAGACCCTAATGCTGGAAAGGATTGGGGGCAGGAGGAGAAGAGGACGACAGAGGATGAGATGGTTGGATGGCATCAACGACTCGCTGGACATGGGTTTGGGTAAACTCCAGGAGTTGGTGATGGACAGGGAGGCCTGGCGTGCTGCGATTCATGGGGTCGCAAAGAGTCGGACACGATTGAGCGACTGAACTGAACTGAGGCATGGATTTTATTCTTAATTGCCACAATTTCATACTTATTCTCTCCTTTGAGAATCAAAAAGAGATCTTGTAGAGCAAAAGAAAAAAAAGGAGAAAATTGGAAAGTACTCTCCACCCTTCTTAAGAATAAAATTACAAGAATGTGCATCTAGAAGATTTCTGCTGAATAAGCTAAAAAATAAGTCAAGAGAAAGGCTAAGAAAACCTCAGTCCTGATAATCTTTGGAATCCATAATGATTAAGAATATAAATTTTTAAGTGTATTTAATTCTATACTTATTTTCAGTTTTGCAAAGGAGAAAAGGAAGATATACCCATGTGAATGCAGAGTTCCAAAGAATAGCAAGGAGAGATAAGAAAGACTTCCTCAGTGGTCAATGCAAAGAAATAGAGGAAAACAATAGAATGGGAAAGACTAGAGATCTCGTCAAGAAAGTGAGAGATGTCAAGGGAACATTTCATGCAAAGATGAGCACAATAAATGACAGAAATGGTAAGGACCTAACAGAAGCAGAAGACATTAAGAGGTGGCAATAATATACAGAAGAACTGTACAAAAAAGATCTTCACAACCCAGATAATCACGATGGTGTGATCACTCACCCAGACATCCTGGAATGTGAAGTAAAGTGGGCCTTAGGAAGCAACATTACAAACAAAGCTAGTAGAGGTATGGAATTCCAGTGGAGTTATTTCAAATCCTGAAAGATGATGCTGTGAAAGTGCTATACTCAATATGCCAGAAAATCTGAAAAACTCCGCAGTGGCCACAGGACTGGAAAGGGTCAGTTTTCATTCCGATCCCAAAGAAACTCAATGCCAAAGAATGATCAAATTACCACACAATTGCTCTTATCCCACATGCTAGCAAAGTAATGCTCAAAATTCTCCAAGCCAGGCTTCAACAGTACGTGAACTTCCAGATGTTCAAGCTGAATTTAGAAAAAGCAGAGGAATCAGAGCTCAAATTGCCAACATCCGCTGGATCATCGAAAAAGTGAGAGAGTTCCAGAAAAACATCTATTTCTGCTTTACTGACTATGCCAAACCATTTGAATGTGTGGATCACAACAAACTGTGGAAAATTCTTCAAGAGATGGGAATACCAGACCGCCTGACCTGCCTCCTGAGAAATCTGTATACAGGTCAAGAAGCAACAGTTAGAACTGGACGTGGAACAACAGACTGATTCCAAGTCAGGAAAGGAGTACATCAAGGCTGCATATTGTCACCCTGCTTATTTAGCTCATATGTAGAGTACATCATGCAAAATGCCAGGCTGGATGAAGCACAAGCTGGAATCAAAATTGCTGGGAGAAATATCAATCACCTCAGATATGCAGATGACACCATCCTTATGGCAGAAAGTGAAGAACTAAAGAGCCTCTTGATGAAAGTGAAAGAGGAGAGTGAAAAAGTTGGCTTAAAACTCAACATTCAGAAAACTAAGATCATGGCTTCTGGTCTAATCACTTCATTGCAAATAGATGGGGAAACAATGGAAACAGTGACAGACTTTTTTGTTTTTTTGACTCCAAAATCACTGCAAATGATGACAGAAGCCATGAAATTAAAAGATGCTTTCTCCTTGAGAGAAAAGCTATGATCAACCTAGACAACATATTAAAAAGCAGACATTACTTTGCCAACAAAGATCCGTCTAGTCAAAGCTATGGTTTTTCCGGTAGTCATGTATGGATGTGAGAGTTGTACTATAAAGAAAGCTGAGCGAAGAAGAATTGATGCTTTTGAACTGTGGTGTTGCAGAAGACTCTTGTGAGTTCCTTGGACTGCAAGGAGATCCAACCAGTCCATCCTAAAGGAAATCAGTCCTGAATATTCACTGGTAGGACTGATGCTGAATCTGAAACTCCAATACTTTGGCCACCTGATGGGAAGAACTGACTCACTAGAAAAGACCCTGATGCTGGGAAAGATTGAAGGCAGGAGGAGAAGGGGATGACAGAGGATGAGATGGTTGGATGGCATCACCGACTCAATGGACATGAGTTTGAGTAAGCTCTGGATGTTGGTGGTAGGCAGGGAACTCTGGTGAGCTACAGTCTGTGGGATCACAAAGAGCCGGACACGACTGAGCGACTGAACTGAACTGAACTGTAGAGTATCCTGTAGTGGTCAGCAGTTGCTGTTGTTTAGTCATTAAGTTGTGTCTGACTCTTTTGTGATCCTATGGACTATAGCCCTGCAGGCTCCTCTATCCACGGTATTTCCTAGGCAAGAAAACTGGAGTGGGTTGCCATTTCCTTCTCTAGGGGATCTTCCCAACCCAGGGATGAAATGTCTCCTGCATTGGCAGGCAGATTCTTTGCCCCTGAGCCACCTGGGAAGCAGTGATCAGTAGTGGAGTATACAAATAAATAGCATCTATGTGCTGCCTTAAGAGGACTTAAGGAAACTACCTAATAGGCAGTTTTCCATCTCAGTTTTCTCACTCAGGTGATTTCCTGGGTTCAAAGTCTGACCCTGTGACTTAGAGCTTGTCTTCAAACAAGTTATTTAATTTCTCTAAATTTTGGTTTCAAGTGTAAAACAAAGTAATATTTAAATCACACAAATGTTGTGAGGATTAAAGGAGAAAAATCTACCTGGAATAGTCAGTACTTCATAAAAAGGAAAGACAGAGGAATATAATATTTTATGCCAATCACTGCCAGGTATTATTTGTGTCTTATATGCATGATTTATAATTATCACATGTAATAGCCTTGATATTTTCATCTCAAATACTAGGAAATGGAACCAAAATGTATAACTGACTCAAGAACAAACACCTAACAACTGATATAATCAGGATTCAAATTAGGTCTTTCTAAGTTTTCTTCCCATTATACCACAGTGTCTCCCAAGCAGGGCAAATTGGTTGTAAATATGAACATAGTTCTTACCAGTAGATGGTATTAATCTTCATAGGATTATTTGTGAATGTTTTAGAAAGACAAACCATGTAAATAAAGCATTCAGGGTAGTATTTGACACATACTCATCATTATCACCATGTCCTATTTTGCTTCCTAAAACCCTTGTGGAGTATGGGATTCTGTTTTCCATCCCCTTATTGGAAATTCTCTGCTGAACTTTCTTTTTAAAGTATATCAGTTGATCACTTGACTCATGGATTAGGTAGCCAGGAATTCTTTTTCTATATTAACACCACTGACATAAAACTGTAAGTAAAATAGAATGCATGATGTAAAATGTAATATTAATTAAAATATTGAAGAGGTTATCTTCAAATGAAGGAGCTATCTTTGTAGATTAAGACTAATATAAAAATATGAGAAAAATATAGAGCCTATATTGTCCGTATTACTCAGTGTATCTGAATTTTTTTCCAGCTTTATTGAGGTAGAATTGACATATAATGTTATGCAGCTTAAGGTGTACAATGTGATGATTTGATACACATAATATTTGTGAAATGATTACCACAACGAGGCTAGTTAGCACATCTGTAACCTGACATAATTTCCATTTATATGTATGTATGTATGTGTTTGTGTGTGGTAAGAACATTTAAAATATATCTTAGCAACTATCAAGTATATAATATAGTATTGTTAATTATACTCCCCAAGTTTTGTATTAAATCCCCAGAATTTGTTTTATAATGAAAAGTTTGTACCATTTGCCCAGTATTTCTCCATTTCCCTCACCTTCCAGCCTATGGAAACCACCATTTTACTCTAATTTTACAAATACGACGTTTTTAGATTCCACATATAAATAAGATGATAGAGTATTTATCTTTCTCTGTCTGACTTATTTACTTAGCATAGTATCCTCAAGGTCTATATATGTTGTTGCAAATGGCAGGGTTTTCTTCTTTCTTGTGGCTGAATAATTTTCTATTCTATGTATACCACATTTCCTTTGTCTATTTATCCATTGGTGGATATTTACATTGTGTTTATATCTTTGCCCTTGTGAATAATGCTGCAATGAACATAAGAGTGTAGATATCTCTTCAAGATCTTGATTTCGTTTCCTTCAGATAGGTACCCAGAAGCGGAACTGCTGGGTTGTATGGTAATTCCATTTTTAAGTTTTTGAAGAATTTCCATGCTGTTTTCCATAGCGGCTATACTAACTTTCAAAGTAACTGAATTTATTATGATGTTTTATGTAAGTTGTCTTCTCCTCCTTAAAGGAACTGGAATGTGTCTCAGAGCACCTATCTGATTATTCCTAGTTTCATTTGGACTTAATCAGTGATTCTCAACTGGAGGGCAATTTTGCCTCTCGGGAGAATTTGGCAATGCCTGGAGAAATCTTGAGTTGCCACAACTTAATGGGGAGGAGAGCGCTACTGGCATCTAGTGGAGAGACCAAGAATGCTCCTAAACATCCTGTGATCCACAGGACAGTCCCACAGTTGGAATAACTCCCGTGTAGGTCAACAGTTCTTAAGCCTGGCTGCACGTTAGAATTTCCCAGGGAGCTTTTAAAACCTTCAATGCTGCTTGGATCTCCCCTACACCCAGAAATTCAGACCTAAGTGGTTTAAGGTAGACCTTGGAGGTGTGTGTGTGTGTGTCTGTGTACATGTCAGTGCCACAGGTGATTCTAACAACCAGAATTGTGAACCACTGGTCTAGATGAGGCTAACTATTTTAAGTAAAAAAAATAATAATAATGGAAGAGATATTTAAAATGAGAGGAAATTCTCCCTGGGATTTTCCCAGAAAGATTCCTGCTCTGTATCCACCCTCTCCAGTTGTATCAGGAGAGTCCTAACTTTTGCCTGAGATCTTGTAAGAATTCACTTCTTCTTGTGGCATTTTCTAAAACAGTACGATACTGACAGGAATAAATCTCATTTAAATTCAGTTCAGTTCAGTTCAGTCGCTCAGTCGTGTCCGACTTTTTGCGACCCCATGAACTGCAGCACGCCAGGCCTCTCTGTCCATCACCAACTCCTGGAGTCCACCCAAACCCATGTCTATCGAGTAGGTGATGCCATCCAACCATCTCATCCTCTGTCATCCCCTTCTCCTCCTGCCCCCAATCCTACCCAGCATTAGGGTCTTTTCCAATGAGTCAACTCTTCGCATGAGGTGGCCAAAGTATTGGAGTTTCAGCTTCAACATCAGTCCTTCCAATGAACACCCAGGATTGATCTCCTTTAGGATGGATTGATTGGATCTGCTTGCAGTCCAAGGGACTCTCAAGAGTCTTCTCCAACACCACACTTCAAAAGCATCAATTCTTCGGCGCTCAGCTTTCTTCACTGTCCAACTCTCACATCCATACATGACCACTGGAAAAACCATAGCCTTGACTAGACGGACTTTTGTTGGCAAAGTAATGTCTCTGCTTTTAAATATGCTACCTAGGTTGGCCATAACCTTCCTTCCAAGCAGTAAACGTCTTTTAATTTCATGGCTGCAATCACCATCAGCAGTGATTTTGGAGCCCAAAAAAATAAAGTCTGACACTGTTTCCACTGTTTCCCCATCTATTTCCCATGAAGTGATGGGACCAGATGCCATGATCTTAGTTTTCTGAACGTTGAGCTTTAAGCCAACTTTTTCACTCTCCTCTTTCACTTTCATCAAGAGGCTCTTTAGTTCTTCTTCACTTTCTGCCATAAGGTGGTGTCATCTGCATATCTGAGGTGATTGATATTTCTCCTGGCAATCTTGATTCCAGCTTGTGTTTCTTCCAGCCCAGCGTTTCTCATGATGTACTCTGCATAGAAGTTAAATAAGCAGGGTGACAATATACAGCCTTGACGTACTCCTTTTTCGATTTGGAACCAGTCTGTTGTTCCATGTCCAGTTCTAACTGTTGCTTCCTGACCTGCATACAGGTTTCTCAAGAGGCAGGTGAGGTGGTCTGGTATTCCCATCTCTTTCAGAATTTTCCGCAGTTTATTGTGATCCACACAGTCAAAGGCTTTGGCATAGTCAATAAAGCAGAAATAGATGTTTTTCTGGAGCTCTCTTGCTTTTTCGATGATCCATTGGATATTGGCAATTTGATCTCTGGTTCCTCTGCCTTTTCTAAAACCAGCTTGAACATCTAGAAGTTCACGTATTGCTGAAGCCTGGCTTGGAGAATTTTGAGCATTACTTTACTAGCATGTGAGATGAGTGCAATTGTGCGGTAGTTTGAGCATTCTTTGGCATTGCCTTTCTTTGGGATTGGAATGAAAACTGACCTTTTCCAGTCCTGTCGCCACTGCTGAGTTTTCCAAATTTGCTGGCATATTGAGTGCAGCACTTTCACAGCATCATCTTTTTTGATTGGAAATAGCTCAACTGGAATTCCATCACCTCCACTAGCTTTGTTCTTAGTGATGCTTTCTAAGGCCCACCTGACTTCACATTTAAATTAGCCAGACTCAAAAAGCAAAAGCCAACAGCTGGATCTTGGCCCATTTGAAATATTCACAGCTAACAGCATCACACATAAGACTTTTACCTGCCATCTTTGCTGTGAACAGCCATCTGGTTGTTTTTCTACTTTGTCTCTAAAATGTCTTTGTTTACCTCCCTTAAAGCTTGGATCTGCAATGCTGCTACCCTTCCTGCAAATTCAACCTGTCCTTGAACCCTCTTTCCGAGGCTTTTTGGCCCACTGCTTAATTACCTCCAACTCATCCAGAAACAACCCTATTTCAGTTTAATTCTCTCATGTAACCCCAACTACAGAAGAATGTTCCATTCCCACTAAATATTTGTGGTTCAGAATCCCTCCAGGGTCTCTTCTCTATGCTAGAAATGGCTTATTAAATTACCACTGTTATTGTTTAATGGAAACTCAAAACGTGTAGGGGAAAAAAAAAAGGTTATTTAATTTCTCTAATTTAAGTTTCTCCACACAGATTGATTTAGAAATCTCATTACACTGAGTGAAAGATTTAAAAATATACTATGGAAGATTATTCCAGGCACATTTATGACAAGGCTGATGACTAGGGATATTTTACAGTAACTGTTCAGATCATTCCCTCCTCCAGACAACTGCTTTCCCATCGGCTGCTGGAAGTCCAATTTCTACCAAAGGAGTAAGGCTATTTTAAATTATTTGACAAAATGTTTTTAACTCCCAGAAATAAAGAAAGCCACTTTAATGCATATCAGCTGTAGATTTTATTTCCTCCTCATGTAACATGCTTCTGCAGAGTAAATGGAAAACTCCTACGCTCTATGGAATTTGGACACTTTATGTTTTTAAAATGGCAAGTGCAAATGGGAGAAACAACAGTTAGAAACTTCAGAGCTCTGCTGGTTACCATGTGGCAAAGGTAATCTCAGTAACATAGCAAGAAGAGTACAGCATTAAAAATAACGTGAATTGTATCATGAAAATATTGATCATCAGTGTCAAAGAGAATCTGAGGAGTGTTTGAATAAGAAATAATTTAGAATAAATAAACACCTAAACTCATGAATTACAAAGGAACTATCTCTTCCTTAGCAATTTTAAGTCTCAACTCCTTGTACTGGGTAAACATGAAAGGTGTTGCTTTACACCAGAGGTCTATAAAGCTTTTCTCTAAAAGGCCAAATAGTAAATATTTTGGGCTTTCAGGGCCACGCTGTATCTGTCACAACTCAACTCTGCCACTGTAGTGTTAAAGCAACTACAGGCAATACACAAGCAAATGTGCTTAAATGTATTCCAGTAAAACTTTATTTATGGGCACTGAAACGTGAATTGTATGTAACTTTTTCATGTCACAAAATACTACCTGTTTTTCACTCTTGTAGAATGTTAAAAATTCTTAGTTCATAGGCCATACAAAAAGAGACAAAGGACTTGATTTGGCCCATGGGCCATAGCTTGCAGAATTGTGCCTTACGGTTTTAGTATTTCTTTTCTCTTATTGAATGGGGAGGGTGTTAAAAATTAACTGTTGGAAACAATTTATGGGACTTTCATCTCTGTCACTAGGGTAGAATAGAGACGCTGAAAACATTCAGACACTAACATGTGAAAATGTTTGTTAAAATTTGAAAGAGGGTGGGATTGGGCAGAAGAAATGTTTTAAATAATTGAATGAGCCTACAAGAAATTAAGGGACTCTGATAAAGTTAGGAGTAGTGTGAACACTTATGAAGGAACAGCAAGCACAAAAAATCACTAGGATACCCTGGAGAAAAATACAGCCTTTTGGGTGTCTAGAACTTTAAAATATGTAAGAGGTTGGCCATTGTGCTTTTCTAAAAGGAATAAAAATGTTAACAGATTTAAAACTAAGTGAAGAATTATGCAGAAGATTAGAAAACAGGCCAACAGAGAATTAATGAACTGTAGGCAGATTTTAAGAAATTGCTTAGAATGTTGTATACAGAGAAAAAAGGATTGAAGTGCATTAAGTGACTTGGAGGACAAAGGGATAAATTCTAATAATCATCCAAAGCCCCAGGATGCCTCGACAATGGATATTATCCATATTTTCCATGGATCCGAGAGATAATAGAACTCTTTTTCCAGAATTACTGAAGGGTATCACCATAGATCTAATATAAACTTAGTAAAACTGAAGATAATTTTTTTTAATCTGCAAATAGACACAAAATTAAAGCTCCTCTAAAAGAGAAACTGTAAAACAATTAGAAATTGAAGATAAATGGAGTCAAGTGTCTAAATGAAGAGGTTGACCTTAGATTGAGGGATTCAGAAAATTCAGGTTTAATACCAGAGGGAAAAGCTAAGTATATAAGTATAAATGTTGGTGAGCAGGTAGACATGGTAGAATAAGCTTGAAGAAGTTCTATTCTGAGAATCATTTATCCATGAAATAGAGAAAAAGGTCATCAATTGAAAGAATAGCAAAGAGTGGTGGGAGAATATAGGGGTTTGAGAAAATATGGAATAATTGTTAGAAGGGTTAATAAAGTAAGAAAAGGTAGAATTATTGCAAGGAACACTAATAATCTTGAAGTTTATGGTCACAAAATTCGAGTGAGATAATTCAACTTCAGAAGTACAGGAGAACAGTAGGCAGAGAAGGATGGGTTTTAGCAAAGTGAAAAAAAAAGTAACTGAGATCAAAATAAGGAATAAAAATTGTATAGAATGATTTGGCTAGGTAAAGAGAAAAGTGAGAACATGAAGTGGGTGAGAAACAATTAAAATGTGTTAGAAAATAAATTTAGGATCCCATGAAATTACATGAATGGAGTCTGAACAGTAAATTGCCTGAAAAGAGAGAAGACAATGGTCAAAAAGTAGCATCCTTGAAACAGTTTATGGAGGGCTTGCAGTGATTGGCAACAACAAAGACTTTTAGGGAGAGGGACTGTGAAAGTGATGAGCTGGAGAACAAGCTCACTGAAGGAAAGAAATTCAAGGAACTGGGAAGCCACGACTATTAGAAGGATTTTCTATGTGGATACTGAATCAATAAGAATCCAGACGGGAGTGGTGCAAGGAGTAAGAGTGAATCAAGAGTTTAAATTATCTAAAAATGAAGGGTAATTACCTAAAGGATGTTAGATAACTATAGCTTAAAGAGTAGGTATGAGAGAAAGCTGACAAAGCTACATTTTCATGAGGAAGAATGGAGAATGATCTGGATACTTTTGTAAAGGATGGTCCTCTGCACTGTAAGATGTTTAACAATATTCTTGTCTCTTGTCACTTAGTTGAGAGTAGCACCCTCCGGCCGCAGTTATGACATCAAAGAAGTCTCCAGACATGACCAAATTTCCCATGAGAAGAATCGTTCCAATTGGTCCCATTGCTCTATAAGTTGAGTTTAGTTGCTCAGGCGTGTCCGACTCTTTGTGACCCCATGGACTGCAGCATGCCAGGCCTCCCGGTCCATCATCAACTCCCGGAGTTTACTCAAACTTATGTCCATTGAGTCGGTGATGCCATTCAAACATCTCATCCTCTGCCTTCCCCTTCTCCTCCCACCTTCAACCTTTCCCATCATCAGGGTCTTTTCCGATGAGCCAGCTCTTCGCATCAGATGGCCAAAGTATTGGAGTTTCAACTTCAGCATCAGTCCTTCCAATGAAGATTCAGGACTGATTTCCTTTAGGATGGACTGGTTAGATCTCCTTGCAGTCCAAGAGACTCTCAAGAGTCTTTCCAATGCCACAGTTCAAAACCATCAATTCTTCAGTGCTCAGCTTTCTTTATAGTCCAAATCCCACATTCATACATGACTACTGGAAAAACTATAGCTTTGACCAGACGGATCTTTGTTAGCAAAGTAATGTCTCTGCCTTTTAATATGCTGTCTAGGTTGGTCATAACTTTTCTTCCAAGGAGCAAATGTCTTTTAATTTCATGGCTGCAGTCACCATCTGCAGTGATTTTGGAGCACGCACACACAAAAAAGAATAAAGACTGTCACTGTTTCCATTGTTTCCCCATCTATTTGCCATGAAGTGATGGGACCAGATGTCATGATCTTAGTTTTCTGAATGTTGAGGGGTTTCTTTTTTTTTTCAGTTTTATTTCTGTATTTATTATTTTTTTTTTCTTACTTTACAATATTGTATTGGTTTTGCCATACATTGACATGAATCCGTCATGGGTGTACATGTGTTCCCCATCCTGAACCCCCCTCCCACCTCCCTCATGATATAGGGTGCTTGGGGCTGAATGTTGAGTTTTAAGCCAACTTTTTCACTCTCCTCTTTCACTTTCAAGAGGCTTTTTACTTCTTCTTCACTTTCTGCCATAAGTTTTGTGTCATCTGCATATCTGAGGTTATTGATATTTCTCCCAGCAATCTTGATTCCAGCTTGTGCTTCATCTATGCCAGGGTTTCTCATGATGTACCCTACATATAAATTAAATAAACAGGGTGCCAATATATAGCCTTTCCCAATTTGGAACCAGTCTGTTGTTCCATGTCCAGTTCAAACTGTTGCTTCTTGACCTGTATACAGATTTCTCAGGAGACGGGTCAGGTGGTCTGATATTCCCATCTCTTTCAGAATTTTCCACAGTTTGTTGTTATACACACAGTCAAAGGCTCTGGCATAATCAATAAAGCAGAAGCAGATGTCTTTCAGGAACTTTCTTGCTTTTTTGATGATCCAATGGATGTTGGTAATTTGATCTCTGGTTCCTCTGCCTTTTCTAAATTCAACTTGAACATCTGGAAGTTCATGGTTCACATACTGTTGAAGCCTGGCTTGGAGAATTTTGAGCATTACTTGTCAGCATGTGAGATAAATGCAATTGTGTGGTAGTTTGAGCATTCTTTGGCATTGCCTTTCTTTGGGATTGGAATGAAAACTGACCTTTTCCAGTCCTGTGGCCACTGCTGAGTTTTCCAAATTTGCTGGCATATTGAGTGCAGCACTTTCACAGCATCATCTTTTAGGATATGAAATAGCTCAACTGGAATTTCATCACCTCCACTAGCTTTGTTCTTAGTGATGCTTCCTAAGGCTCACTTGACTTTGCATTCCAGGATGTCTGCCTCTAGGTGAGTATCACACCATCACGGTTATCTTGGTCATGATGATTTTTTTGTATAGTTCTGCGTATTCTTGCCACCTCTTCTTAACATCTTCTGCTTCTGTTAGGTCCATACCATTTCTGTCCTTTATTGTGCCCATCTTTGCATGAAATGTTCCCTTTGTATCTCTAATTTTCTTGAAGAGATTTCTAGTCTTTCCCATTCTATTGCTTTCCTCTATTTCTTTGCATTGATGACTGAGGAAGGCTTTCTTATCTCTCCTCGCTATTCTTTGGAACTCTGCATTCAAATGGGTATTTCTCTCCTTTTCTCCTTTGCCTTTCACTTCTCTTCTTTTCACAGCTATTTGTAAGGCCTCCTCAGACAACAATTTTGCCTTTTTGTATTTCTTTTTCTTGCGGATGGTCTTGATCACAGCCTCCTGTGCCATTGCTCAATAGCAACATTTTTTACCAAGTTCTCCATTCTCATAAATTCCTCTCTACTATTTTCTCATGGCTTTCCTAACTGGCATTCATGCCCACCATTCTACTAAATATGCTTTTATGAAGGTCACTAATGGCTCCCCCCCATTGCTAATTCAGTGTTTAGTGTTTGGTCCCCCTGATATTTCTCCCAGCATTTCTTCGTTAAAATACTTTTTTCACTTGGATAACAGGACACCCCACCCTTCTGATTTTCATATTCCCTCACCAGCGGCTCCTTCTGGTAATCCTTACTGATCTCTGATCTTGTTAAAGTGGCCTAAGATTCAGTCTCTGGCCTCTTTTCTATCCTCACTCCTTTGGTGAATACATCCAATCACATAGATTTAAATTGCTATCTATATGTTGATGACTGTCACTTTTATGTCTCTTCCCAAGTCTTCTTCACTGCACTGAGACTTATATAGTTAGATACCTAATGGACACATTACTTTCCATATCTAACTGACATCTTTCATATAGCAAAAATGAATCATCCAATATTTCCCCTAAAACTTGCCCCACCCCACAGCTTTTGTTATCTCAAGGCAACGGCAACTACTTTACCTCAAGAATAAGTAAAACATCTTGAGTAATCTTTACTCCTCTCTTTTTCTCCCATGCCACCTTCAATTCATTAGGATATTCTGTTGGATCTACTTTGAAAACATCCAGAATATAACACTTTCCACTTCCTTGGTGTCTCTCTAACCCAAGACAATCATGGAGCTGATTCACTTCATTGTACAGCAGAAACTAACACAACATTGTAAAGCAATTATACTCCAGTTAAACAAAAAATTAATTAAAAAAAATAACAAACAAGCATGATCTTCTGGCATCTGAATTATTTAAATAATAATGGGAGGCAATAGCTTCCCGGATAATCTCCCCTCTTCCCACACTGCTCCCTACAGTATGTTTTAGATGCAGCAGCCAGAGTAATCCTTTTAAAACAGATCATGTCACTTCTTGGCTCAAAGTCTTCATATAGCTTCCCATCTACCTCAAGATGTAAAAGTCAAACATGTTACTATGGCCTTGTTTTTCAGTAACTCAGTCGTGTCCAACTCTGTGACCCCATGGACTGCAGCACACCAGGCTTCCCTGTCCTTCACCATCTCCTGGAGTTTGCATAAGCTCATGTCCATTGAGTCAGTGATGTCATACAACCATCTAATCCTCTGTCATCCCCTTCTCCTCCTGCCTTCAATCTTTCTCCCAGCATCAGGGTCTTTTCTAATGAGTTGGTTCTTTGCATCAGGTGGCCAAAGTATTGGAGCTTCAGCATCAGTCCTTCCAATGAATATTCAGGATTGATTTCCTTTGTATTGACTGGTTTGATCTCCTTGCAGTCCAAGGGACTCTCAAGAGTCCTCTCCAACACTATAGCTCAGAAATACTCATGTACCATGGCCTACAGAGACTAAAATGATTTTGGCCCAAGTTATTTCTTCGAGTGGGTTATACAGTTGTCCCCCTCAAATCAAGTCCATCTAGAACTTCAGAATCTGACCTTATTTGGAAATAAAGTCTTTGCAGATGTAACTAGTTAGGATGAGATTAGACTGCATTAGGGTAGACCGTAATTAATGACTTTCCTTATAAGAAGGGGAAAAGAACAAAAACACAGACACACAAGGGGTTAGTGGGTGGTGGAGAAATAATGCCAAGAAGGAAGAGGTTGGATCAACGCATCTGCAAACTATGGAATGTCTAGAATTGCCAGCAACCACCAGAAGCTAGGAGAGAGGCATGAAACAAACTCCTTCAGAACTCCCAGAAGGAATCAACCTGCCAACACCTATATTTCAGACTTCTAGCCTCCAGAACTCTGAGAGAATACACTTAGGTTGATTTGAGCCACTCTTAAAATAACTTTGTGATGGAGAGTAGCCAAGATGATAGAGTAGGATGACCCTGAGCTCACTTCCTTCCAGGGGCACATCAAAATTACTATTTACAGACAAAAATATTGATGAGAAAAACTGGAAGACTAGCAGAAAAGATCTTCTACAACTAAAGATATAAAGAAGGAACCACAATGAGACAGGTAAGAGGAGTGGAGAAGCAGTATAGTCAAGCCCCAAACTCTTGGATGGGTCACCACAAAGAGGAGATAATTACAATTACAAGAGAGTCTCCCCAAGAAGTAGTCAGAGCCCCACATTGGGCTTTCCAGCCAGGCATCATGCACTGGGAATAGGAGCTCCCAGATTGTTTGGCTTTAAATCCAGTATTACTTACTTCTGGAAGACCCAGAGGGCTGTGAGAAATAGAGACTGCTCTTAAATGGCACACACGGTCAATCTTAAAGGAGATCAACCCTGAATATTCACTGGGAGGACTGATGCTGAAGCTGAAGCTCCAGTATTTTGGTCATTGATGCAAACAGATGACTCATTGGAAAAGTCCCTGACTCTGGGAAAGATTGAGGGCAGGAGAAGAGGGCGTCAGAGGATGAGATGGCTGGACAGCATCACTGATGCAATGAACTTGGGCAAACTCTGGGAGATGGTGAGGGACAGGGAGGCCTGGTGTGCTGCAGTCCATGGAGTCGCAAAGAGTCAGACATGACTGGGCAACTGAACAACAACAACAACAAAATCTTGCACACTCTGGGGGTCTGGGGCAGAAGTAGTAATCTGAAAGGCACATAGGTCAGACTCACCTGCTGATCTTGCAGAGTGTACCAGAGTAGTAGAATGCAGTTGAGGCTGGGCCTGGGTGTACAAACACTAACAACCGCCTTTTGGAGGAGCTCCTTCTACAGCATGGACACTGGTGTTGGCAAGCACCATTTGTAATCCTTCCTCCCGGTTAATGCAGGGACCCCGTCCCACCCATCAGCTTATCAGCACCAATACTGGGACACATCAGGCCAAACAGAGAGCCCAGCAGAGACATGGCCCCACCACCCACCAGCAGTCCTGCTGCATAAGGACTCCTCAGGCCGTAGATGCCCCAGGACTCAGGCCTGTCCACCAGAAGGTCCAGGACTCAGCCTCACATATCAATATGCTGGCACCAGCCTGAAAAATACAGGGCCCTGCAGCCAGAGGCCCTGGGTCCTGGCTCCAGTGACCAGTGGCTGGTACTAGGCACAGGACCTGACCTCATCCACCAGTGGGTAGGCATCACTCCAGGACCCAACCTCACGTACCACTGGGTGAGCACCAGCCCTATGACCCCCTAGGTCCTGATCCTATCCACAAGCAGGCCAAAACCAGCTGTGGAACATGCTGGATGACACCCCAGGCATGTTAGGAATTGACTCTACCCACCCAGCTCCAGGGTCCCCAAAGTCACCTGTAGCCAAAGATCTGGGAACCTGGCTCAGCCTACCAATGATACAGTGCTAGCTCTGGGACCCCCCTGGGCCTGGCCCCAACCACCAGCAAGTCTACACCAGCTTTAAGATACTGTGGACCCCTCAGCCAGTTGCCCCAGGATGATGCACCCCCACTCATAAACATGCCTACATCAGCTCTGGGACACCTCAGACTTTGCAGATAGCCATGTTTGAAACTTGCCTCACCCACCAGCAGTCTGACATTAGATCTAAGACCCCCAGCCCAGCAACCACCCACTCTAGAACCTGACTCCACCCACCAATAGGCCAGTACTAGCCCTGGGACCCCTGGGGGCCCACAGCCATTAGCCTTGTGACCTGGTCCCACTCACAAGCAGCTGGCAGCCTCCACACAAGGCAGGGCCTGGCAACCATCTAACAGGACTAGGGGCCAGCCATGCCTACAAGAGAGTAGGCAATAGTCAGCCTACCACAACAGAAGGATTCACTCAGCTCAAACAGAGTGTACCCCTAGAGTATACAGCTCTGGTAACAACAGGGGAGTGCATTGAGGGGGCATGTATGACATCACCTATAAAAGGCCACTTTTCCAAAGTCAGGAAACATAACCAATCTATCAAATACCTAGAAATAAAAACAGCAAACTGGGCACAATGAAACTATAGAGGAATATGTTCCAAATTAAGGAACAGGATAATACCTTAGAAGATCTAAGTGAAGTGGAGATAATCAAGCTACCTGACAAAGAGTTAAATGTAATGATCAAAGAATACAGGGGGAAAACAGATGAACACAGAGAAGTATTTAAAAAGTTAGAAAACAAAGAAAAACTAGGGCTAAAAAATACAGAGTAGATTAGATGATACAGAGGAACAGATCAGTGAGCTGAAAGACAAAACAAGCAGAAATCACTGAAAGCATTATAGAAAGAAATAATAAAAGGAAATGAGGACAGTTGAAAAGACTTCTAAGACAATATCAAGCATATTAACATTCAAAATATAAGAATCCCAGGAGGAGAAGAGAAAGAAAGGGGCAGAGAACACATCTGAAGACGTAACAGCCAAAAACTTGCCTAACCAGAAATAAACATCCAAGGTATCAAAGCCACCTAAGTGCCTATCACTAGATGAATGAATAAAAAGATGTGATATACACCTATATAAAATGGAATGTTACTCAGCCATAAAATAAAAATGAAAGTGGAATGGTTCAGAGAAAGAGAAATATTATATGACTTCATTTATATCGGGAATCTAAAAACAAATGAACAAACACAACAAAACAAAAATAGAGTTAAAGATAAATAGAACAAACAAGTGTCTGCCAGAGGAGGGGGGTTGTGGGCAAGAAAGAAATAGATTAGGGAGATTAACAGTTACAAACTTCTAGTTGCAAAATAAATGAATCATGAGTATGAAATGTACAGGGTGGGAAATATAATCAATAAGTAATATCTTTGTACGACATATCACAACTATATTTATCATAGAGATCATTTTGAAATGTATAGAGAGAAATCACTGGGTTTTGTAACAGGAACTAACATAGTATTGTAAATCTATTTTACTTCAAACAAACTCAGAAAACAGATCAGATTTGTGGTTACCAGAAATAGAGGAAGAAGGGAGGGGGAATTGGATGAAGGCAGTCAAAAGGTACAGAACTTCCAGGACATTACAACATGATGTAATGCACAACATGATAAATACAGTTAACATTGCTGAGTGTTATATCTGAAAGTTGTTAAGAGTAAGTCCTATGTGTTCTCATCACACACACAAAAATCATTTTCTATTTTCTTTAGTTTTGCATCCATATGAGGTTACCGATATTCACTAAACTTATTGTGATAATAATGTCATAAAGTAAGAGAGTAAAATTATTATGCTGCATATCTTAAACATACACAGAATTGTATGTCAATTATATCTCAATAAAAACTGGATGAAAAAGTGTTTGTGGTACTACACTATGGCAGCCCTAGGAAATTAATATACTTCTTTAATTTCATCTCCTTCTACCCTTTCCTTGGTCATTCTACTCCAGCTACAACCTACTTGCTTGTCCTTGAATACCTAGGCATACTCTTGCCTCAAAGCTTTGCTGTTTTCTAACCTGAAACACCCTTTCCCTAGATGCTTACATAACTCTTCCACTTCTGCCCTGTGTTTGCTCAAAAGTCACCCTGAAATGATGTCTTATATATTTATTGATAAAAATTCAACAGCATTCCCTTTCTTCTTTACAGTTTTTTTATCAACCTAGATGCTTTCACCTCCCAGAAGTCTATCAAATTTACTTATTTTTAAAATTGTCTTTCTTCTTGTACCATAACATAAGCATAATGAAAGAAATAATTTTTTCTACTTTTTTCATTGACATATCTCCAATGTCCATATCTGTGCTTGGCACATCATAAGACTTGTTTCTCCTGTTTACTTTTTTCAATGATTTATTTGTATCAGTTTATACTCACATATATTGACTTTATACCTTGGGTTATAATGAAATATACATTACTTATTAATATTTTTTTGCTCAAAATATTCTGGTTTGGCCTTTGGGAGCTCTTTCAGGTTGACCCGTTAACATGGTCCTACCCTCTTGTATTTTGAGTACTTTCTTACTCTCTGGCACTACACAATGATACAAGTCCATGTCATATTTTCCTTGCCCCAGCCCTAAAATCAGCCATTTATTTCAGCATGATAAGAAACTTTATTATGTCTCTCAACAATTGGAAGAGAAAGAAGACAAAAATTAGTTAGGATATACTAACAGAAGATGTGAATGGCAAAATAAAGGAATTTGCTCAGAAGGACATATACACAGGATTGAACCAACAATTGCAGTCTTCACATTTTTTCAAGCATACAGGAAATAATTCTGAAGAATGACCAACTACTAGGCCACATGTGTAAACAAAATCCAATAAATTCAGAGAACTGTGTCAATTGGACATGTTTTCTGAACCCAGTGCAACAAATGTTAAAATCAATTGTAAACATATGGCTCTTCAATCTTACACAGTCATGGAAATTCAAAAGCATTCCTCTAAATGACTGATAGGTCAAAGAAGAAATCATAATAGAAATATAAAAATACTTATAATTAAACAACAAAAATATGACAAGCTACAGCTTGTTGAATGCAACTAAGTAGCACACAGAAATATGAAGCCTTAATTGCTTTCATTATGGAAAAACTTCTCAAAAATCAATGATCTAAGCATGCAAAGTGACACATTAAAAAAAGATCATCAAAATAAAGCCAAAGCAAGCATAGAGAAAGAAATAAAGGTTAGAGCAGAAAATAATGAAACGGCAACCAAATATGGAATAAAAAGATCAACAAAGCAAATGTTGGCTTATTTAAAAAGATAAAAAGAGAGAAGCAAGAGTAATGAAGAGAAAATTAGAGCATGTAGGAAAAACACAGTAAAAATACTAGCAATGAAAAAGTAGATAACCAACAGATGCTGCAGAAACTAAACAGATTAGACATTATGAACAACTGATTTTTAAAAACATGAAATAAACAAATTCCTAAAAAAATATAACACAACTGATTACAGAATAGGACATCCCAAAAGGCCTAATCAATTAAAGAAATTGAACCAATTTAAATCTTCTTATCAAGAAAACAGAAAGTTCAGATAAAAATTAAGGCAACACTACCAAAAATTCAAAGACAGGTATTCCAATTTTATACAAATTCATCCAGAAAGTAGAAGAGAAAATTCCTCAATTCACTTTATGGGGCTATTATAACCTAACAAAGACAGAACCAGAAGATTAAATAATAGTTAATTTCATCCATGAACATAGACAAAAAATAATTTTAAACCTTAGAAAATCAAATCCAAAAATGTATTAAGAAGATTAAATTGTGACCAAATTGGTTTACTATATTCAACACTGCAAGTTAATTTTAAATTAGAAAACAAAAAATATATTGAATATACACACCATGAATACATTAAAGCAGAAAAATAACATGAGAATCTCAGTAGATGAGAAAATCACTTTTGATAAAATGTATTATCTTTTCATGATATCAAAAAAACATAGAAGTCAAGGCTAGAAATAATATTTCTTAACCTGATCAGAGGGTAACTACCAAACCCTACTATAAACATCAAACATAATGGTGAAATGTTGAAAGCATTCCCAATACAGTAAAATAAAAGATATCTGCTAGAACTAATTCTCTGCAGCATTGTGTTAGAAATTCTTTAACACAGAGCTTAAAGGAGAAATAAATGAAAGTTACAAGGATAAGAAATGAATAAACCAGATACTGCTAATACTTGGAAATGCTGTAATCGGCTAGGCAGAAACCCTAAAGAGAAACTACAGACAGATATTTGGAAATTCTAAAAGATTTTACCAGTGTTGATAAAAATGTTGTTGAACATAAAATCAATACACACAAAAAAATTGCATTTCTGGACATCAGCAACAGTTTGAAATTTTGTTTGAAAATGTAACTTTAAAAATATAACCACTTATATAGCAACAAAAATAAAAGGTTCAGTTCAGTTCAGTTAGCCGCTCAGTCGTGTTCGACTCTTTGCAACCCCATGAATTGCAGCACGTCAGGGCTTCGTGTCCATCACCAACTCCAGAGTTTACCCAAACCCATGTCCATCGAGTCAATGATGCCATCCAACCATCTCATCCTCTGTCGTCCCCTTCTCCTTCTGCCCTCAATCCTTCCCAGCATTAGGGTCTTTTCCAATGAATCAACTCTTCGCATGAGGTGGCCAAAGTATTGGAGTTTCAGCTTCAACATCAGTCCTTCCAATGAACACCCAGGAGTGATCTCCTTTAGGATGGACTGGTTGGATCTGCTTGCAGTCCAAAGGACTCTCAAGAGTCTTCTCCAACACCACAGTTCAAAAGCATCAATTCTTCGGCGCTCAGCTTTCTTCACTGTCCAACTCTCACATCCATACATGACCACTGGAAAAACCATAGCCTTGACTAGATGGACTTTTGTTGGCAAAGTAATGTCTCTGCTTTTAAATATGCTATGTAGGTTGGCCATAACCTTCCTTCCAAGGAGTAAGCGTCTTTTAATTTCATGGCTGCAATCACCATCAGCAGTGATTTTGGAGCCCAAAAAAATAGTCTGACACTGTTTCCACTGTTTCCCCATCTATTTCCCATGAAGTGATGGGACCAGATGCCATGATCTTAGTTTTCTGAATGATGAGCTTTAAGCCAACTTTTTCACTCTCCTCTTTCACTTTCATCAAGAGGCTCTTTAGTTCTTCTTCACTTTCTGCCATAAGGATGGTGTCACCTGCATATCTGAGGTTATTGATATTTCTCCCTGCAATCTTGATTCCAGCTTGTGTTTCTTCCAGCCCAGCGTTTCTCATGATGTACTCTGCATATAAGTTAAATAAGCAGGGTGACAATATACAGCCTTGACGTACTCCTTTTCCTATTTGGAACCAGTCTGTTGTTCCATGTCCAGTTCTAACTGTTGCTTCCTGACCTGCATATGTAACTTTAAAAATATAACCACTTATTATAGCAACAAAAATAAAAGGTAGCTAGGAATAAATCTAACAAAAGATGTGCACTATTTTTATAGATAGAACTATAAAACTTTATTAAAAGCTGTTAAAAGATCCAACCCAAATAGAGCGATAAACCAAGTTCTTGGATAGAAAGATTCAAAATCATAAAGCTGTCGATTCTCTCAACTTGATCTACGCATTTAATGCAATTCCAATCAGAATCCCAATAGGATTTTTCTTCTCACAGAACTTGGCAAGCTGATTCTAAAATTCATGTGAAACAGCAAAGAGCCAAATTACACAAAATATTCCTCAGAAGAAAGTAATTTTGGAGGATTTGCCCTACTGACTACCAATACTTTATTTTAAAGCTATGGTTATTAAGTCAGTTTGGTGCATCGAAAGTAAAATAGACCAGTGAAATATGGAGCACCCAAATAGACCCACATGTATATGGAAACTGATTTATCACAAAGATAGTATCATAAAGCAGTAGGAAAAGTATAGACTTCCTAACAAATGGTTTTATGACAATTGCTTATTTATATGGAAAAAAAAATGAAAATGGATCTCTACCACACATCATATATAAAAATCAATTCTTAGAGAATTAAAAATAAAGGCAAAAAATAAACTCATAGAATACTTTGAAATAATCTAGGAAAATATCTTCATAAATGTGTACTAGGAAACTATTTCATAAAAAGACTCAAAAAGCACAAAAAACTATTAAGGAAAAGATTGGTAAGTTTGACGATGTTAAAATTAAGAACTGCTAATCGGAAGAAAAACATTTATGTATGTGCTGGGGGGGGGAGGGAGTTTACACAAACACACATACATATATGCACAAACACACAGGTACCAAAGGGTTAGTAGGTATAGGTGATAAAATCTCCAAATTGTTATGATAAAGACAAATAAACTGGCCAAAAATAGGAGGAAAAGACTTGAACGAGCATTTCATAGAAAAGAAAACACAAATGACCCCTAATTATTAAAAAAAAATGCTCTTCATTACTAATAATAAAATGCAAATTAAAATCAAATATAAGCTTCATATTTTATATACTCTTTGATATATATATAAAATGAAGTTCACAGCAAATTTTGTTTAAAAAAATCACTTTGTTATCAAGGTAAAAAACTGATTGAGAAAAGGTGGAACCAGTAGATTCAGAATATTGTCACCATGAGCAAGAAACAAAGGATGACTAAACTCCTAAGGCAATACTGATGAGAGAAAAAGGAGAGGATATTCTAAAGAGTGATATGAAGAAAGCCCTTATCTCATCCATCACTTATCTTTAGTCCCTAGAGCAACATCCAGCACACAGTGCTATTTAACATTTGCTAAGTTAGCAAATACATTTAATGATTGATAAAATATGAGAAACATGAGGAATGAAATAACCAAAGGAATCTACAATGATTAGCAAGTTATTTTCCATTTGGTTATTTTCACAAGTATAAAGTTGTACCTGCAAACATTTTTAATTTCTATACCTGGATAAATAAAGAGGTTGATCTCCATATGTTTCATCACTAATGAGGTAGAAATCTTCCATATGCTTGCTTACAGTTGTATCTATTTTTTCAATTATGTCTTTTGCCAATTTATTTATTGAACTTTTCATACTTTATAGAATAATGTTGGTAAGAAGCCTTTGTCTCTTATTCAACTAATATTTCTAAATATTCTGTTTTTAAACTGTATTTTTAAAGATTTGTAAATTTTCTAAATATTTTTAAATCTTGATTTCCATTTTTGCTTTTGTTACATTTATTTTAACCTTACAAATAGCTTAAATGTTTATTTAATTGAATATGTTTTTTTCATGTAATACATGGAACAGTATCAACTCTCCCAAATTTAGTCATTTTTCTCAACTCTAATCAAAACTTGGTATACAATAACCTAGATTTTTTTTTGTTTGACTTTTATACTTTATCTACTTACACATATATTTGGGTTTATGTTAGGTACGAATTTGATTTATATTTTTCCAGATTCCTACAATCTTTCCAATTCCACTGTACTGTCACATAAAAACATATTACACAGATTAATGCCATTTCCTGAGTTTTCTATGTTATTGCATTAATCCGGGCATTTATTCAAGATGTCTTAGAAGGATATCAAGAGTAACATGTCCAAACAAAACCTATTTTTATTCCCTTTTCCCTCAAACATAGTTCTTCTGTATTCCTAGTCTGTGCAAGGAAGTATCTTTGCCTCAGTTACTTAAGATCACATGGAATAAAAACCTGGGAGTGCATGCTTCCTTCTGATTGATTACAAACATCCAGGCTATCACCGGCTTCTATTTATTCTCTTTAAAACTGCTTTTCAAATAACAAAAACAACAGCGGGGAATTAATACTAAAAAATGTGGCAGTTCAGGTCCCCAAGAAGCAGGTAGGATTAGCAAGAGATTTTTGGGGAAAACTCCTGTGAAGGGAAAGTGGGTGCAAGCCAGAGGAGGCTGGGAGAGGACTCTGACCAAGACACAGGTAAACCTAAGTGAAGGAGGGAGGAAGAGAGGGAAGAAAGGTTGAGCAGAAACTCCTTAGACCACTGCTGCTGCTGCTGCTGCTAAGTCGCGTCAGTTGTGTCCGGCTCTGTGCGACCCCATAGACGGCAGCCCACCAGGCTCCCCCGTCCCTGGGATTCTATAGGCAAGAACACTGGAGTGGGTTGCCATTTCCTTCTCCAGTGCATGAAAGGAAAAGTGAAAGTGAAGTCGCTCAGTCGTGTCCGACTCTCAGCGACCCCATAGACGGCAGCCCACCAGGCTCCCCCGTCCCTGGGATTCTCCAGGCAAGAGTACTGGAGTGGGGTGCCTTGCCTTCTCCGCCACAGTGCAGTCCTAAAAAATGTTTCGAAAAGCCAATGGGGAATCCTCAAGATAAATTCACTGTTCAGAGGTGTCCCACAGCTCCCAGCAAAGGACTTGCCTTAGTACCCCTACCACACTCTGCTGCTGCTGCTGCTGCTGAGTCGTTTCAGTCGTGTCCGACTCTGTGCGACCCCACAGACAGTAGCCCACCAGGCTCCGTGGTCCCTGGGATTCTCTAGGCAAGAACACTGGAGTGGGTTGCCATTTCCTTCTCCAGTGCATGAAAGGGAAAAGTGAAAGTGAAGTTGCTCAGTCGTGTCCGACTCTTCGCGACCCCATGGACTGTAGCCTACCAGGCTCCTCCGTCCATGGGATTTTCCAGGCAAGAGTACTGGAGTGGGGTGCCATTGCCTTCTCCGCCACCACGCTCAGTTGCTAGCTAAAAGCAGCCCAGGGAAATGTGGCCTTGGTGGAAATGCGGTGATAGATTTCAGAGCACAGCAGCTGAGGCTGTTACTCTCCCTGCAGTCGAAGACCTGAAAGGCAAATTTTCATAAATGGTTCAGAGGCTCTGAGTAATTTGCTACAATTTCACAGAAGAAAAAATAGGGAGCCATTATTCAAACCCATGCAGTGTGACTTCACAACTCACACAATTGATCACCATGCAAAGCTTCCTCCCTTGACCACCTTTATGTCAAAGTATATTGGAACATATGTCTAACTCACTTCCTTATTTTTCAGTCTTCTTCATCAATCCATCCTTCCACGAGAAGCCAAACAATGTTATTAAATAGGAATTCTGAATGCTTCCCTCCTTCTCAAAGTTATTCAATGCCTTTTACACACTTCCAGAATAAAATCTAAAGTTCCTAACAGCATATAGTCCTAATTATCTGATGTCTATCTACCTCTCAAGCTTTCTTTTCTAACACTTTTTTTCAACTTTACAAAAATATTTATTCCTTCATTCTTATCTATTCAATAAGTGTTAGCAGAACATCTACCACCTGTGACAATTCTGTCTTAAGAACAAGAAATTTAGTGAAGCTAGATGATGATGTCCCTAGTCTCATGGTACTTATGTTCTCTTTAGTGAGATGGTAAGTACCAAATTAATAAATTCAGAGAGGGATAAATGTTATGAATAAAGTAAGTCAGAAGACTGTTATAGGAGTAACTAGATTGAGAAGGTGTTCAAGAAAGGCTTGAATAATAAGAAACCAACTTTTGAAAGTCTGGAGGGAGAACATTCTAGCAGAGGGAACAAGGGTAAAGACTGAAGAGAAAGGTTAAAGACACAGAAAGAAGGCCAAAATGTCTGAAAAGTAACGGACAGGAGGAATAGACCAGGAGAAATAAGAGGTTTGGCACTGTGAAGTCAAAAGGGGGTACTAGGCAAAGGAATGATGTAACTGGATTTTTATGTTTTAAAAAGAACACTTTGGCCACCAGATAAAAAGCAAATTGCAAGGAACAAAGACAGGAGAGGAAGTCGTAGGTACCCGGACATACCACACTTGCCTATGTCTCTCTATTTTACACCTTCAGCAAAATTTTTCTCATCTTTTAGATCTTAACCAAAATAGCAGGTCTGTGAAGCCTGCTCTCATCACCCAGGAAGATCTGAGTACTCCTTCCCATTGCATCAGAGGAAATCAGAGCAAATTGTCAGAGTCCTCATCCTTTGGAAGGATCAAAGAACAATGTACATTTCTGGCATCTGTGTTATTTTTCTTTATATATTAGAGAAAATATAGGTGCTGTCACTCTGTCTCCATTTACTCCAGCTCCTCAAGTTGAAGCTGAATGAAAGAATCAGTTGCACTTTTAAAGAGGTTAAAGTCATTTCTATATAAAGCCAACATGCCAGAGCAAACTTACCCTAACACTCAGCACATATAAGCCAAAAGGGGAGCTTTAAAATTTTAAGTGCTAGGGCTTCCCTGGTGGTCCAGTGGTTAGAATCCACCTGCCAATGCATGGGACATGGGTTTGATCCCTGGTCCAAGAAAATGCCATATGCTGCAAGGCAACTAATTCCACGCACACAACTATTGAGCCTGAGCTCTAGAGCTTGGGAGCAACAACTACTGAGCCCACACACCTGTGATCCGCAACAAGAGAAGCCACCGCAGTGAGACGCCTGCGCACCACAACTAGAAAGTAGCCTCTGCTCTCTCCAACTAGAGAAAAGCCCATGCAGCAATGAAGACCCAGCACAGCCAAAAATACAAATAAATTGTGTGTGTTAGTGGCTCAGTTGTGTTCAACTCTGTGACCCCATGTACTGTAACCCACCTCTGTCCGTGGAATTCTCTCTAGGCAAGAATACTGGAGTGAGTTGTCATTTCCTTCTCCAATAAATAAATAAAGTGCTAAATAAATGGCTACAGGATAGTATTATATTTTTTGTTTATTGCTTTTAATGCTGATCTCAGCATTATGTAACAGATACTATCCTGGACAGCTATAAATTTCTTATTAGACCCTCCCAATGGTCCTGAGAGAGATGTCTCCCCACTATTGTCATTACCAAGCAAATATCTTTCAAGTACTGATACATGAGAATCTTGCATATTTATAGAGTTTGGACTTATCAGCATTCAAATTCAGTCTTCAACCAGAAGTGAAGTATTTATTTGATGGTTTCTTATAATAGAAATGTATTTTTTCTCTGCCTTTCCTAACAAGTTTTTATTTCTCTCTTTTGTGCTCAGAAAATTCCCTTGTGGATTTTCTCATCCCCTAGTCATTGTCAAACCCAAATCCTTCTTACGGGCATCAATATCTAGATACCAAATCCACAGTTAAAATGCAATTTCCTCCTGGCGTTTCCCAATGAGAATTGCAGTGGACTTACAGAACCCATGTTGGGAAATATTATGGAAACCTACAGGTATTATGCCTTTTCTTCCAAGACTTCAGAATCTCTGAAAACATAGCAATGTATGTTTAGTGCCTACGTGCCCTCTGCCATCCAGTTTCTGTGGGTTTAAATGGATTCTCCAACCGTCTCCCTTAGAAGTTAAGTGAAAAGCTGCACTGAAACTCCAGCCATCTAATTTAGAAATGTATGACACTGGAAACAGGTTCCTTGTTTAATATGGTGCTTCCCCTTCACCACCCTGGACAAGGCAATGGCAACCCACTCCGGTACTCTTGCCTGGAAAATCCCATGGATGGAGGAGCCTGGTAGGCTGCAGTCCATGGGGTTGCAAAGAGTCAGACATGACTGAGAGACTTCACTTTCAGTTTTCACTTTCATGCATTGGAGAAGGAAATGGCAACCCACTCCAGTATGCTTGCCTGGAGAATCCCAGGGATGGGGGAGCCTGGTGGGCTGCAGTCTATGGGGTCACACAGAGTCGGACACGACTGAAGCAACTTAGCAGCAGCAGCAGCCTCCACCACCCTCCTAATGAATGGGCCATCGTTTGCTTTACTGTCCAATCACTGCAACTTTGAGTTGCCACAAATGAGAAGGCCTGTGCATGAATGTAGTTTCCTACATGGGAAAAGCAGCACAGACTCACTACGTTGTTCAGGGCCAGCTGTCAAATCAGAGATGAAAGGACTGATTTTTAGGCGTTCACAGAGCAGATGAGGAAAACACTTTTAAAGTGCTGTCAAGGTGTGGCTGTCCTTGAAGAAATGGCTTCCTGACAGCTGCCGGTGCCTTCCTTCCTGCCAATGTTTAATTTCTCTCAGAGAGGCAGGGCTTTAATTAGGTTCCTAGGGCAACCAGCTCTGTATCTTTGACCTTATCAAGGATGCAGGATTTCAAAGCCCAGGCTTAGATAGGTTTCCCTTCATTACTGATCAAAAGTCTCTCCAGGAACACTCCTGAGCTCAGACTTCAGTTCCTCAGATGCAAAAGCTGCCTTGTCTTCCTTCTAATGGGTAGTCTCACACCAGTCCCTGTCATTGCCAGGTTCTTCAAGGGAGAGGGAGTGTTCAGGGAGCAGAAATTAGATGCAATTCGTATGAGAAACTTTTCATGTTGGAAGCTACTTGCATACATCACTGGAAGGCCTTCTACTTTTGGAAGAGGTTCTTATCTGGTTTACTTGCTTGATTTTCAAATATATAGCATTCTGAGTCACAGAATTCCTGTAACTGAATACTAGGGCTTACTTTCAACCGGTTGAGCCATAGTAATTCCTCTAAAAAGACAGATGTTGAATTTTAATAACAGAATTTTTGGCATGTAAAAGTAAGCATAGAGCATCTGCTTTTGCAATGCCAACATCTGTTTCTTTGACAGCCTTGCCTTCCCTTCTGCTGGATCCAACTGTGAATTTGCTTTAGAATCTGATATAAAAAACAGATAAGATTGTTTTTGACATGATACATTCTATAAGGCCAGCATAAACTAGGCTATCAGGATCAAACTCTCATTCTAGAAGAAAAAAAAAATGTCGTGATACTCAGATTTCGTACTGAAATGAAAAATGCAGAATTTTTCAAGGAAAGAGTGACATCATTTATAAATGACACTGTGCATTCTGTGCTTTCTTTTGGAAAGCTTTTTGAAAAGTTATTTAAAAGACAACTATTTAAGACTGTTATTAATAGTATCATTCAATATATGTCAGTCACATAACATCAAGAAATTTTTAAAAAAAATAAGAAATTCACCCAAGAAAAGAAATTTCCTTGACTAGATGCTCTAAAAAAAGGCATTCAGAGAGATTAAAATCACTAAATATACAATGCAGTTTTGTAGTAAGAAGAAAATTATCATTAGGTAACCATAATGATGTTGCATTGAAGGAAAGCAAACACTTGGTTCAATAATGGACTGCCCAACTTCCTACCCATACACTGCTTTAATACTCATGCATTTACGTAGTCACTTACCAGGTGTTATTAAAGTCTAATTCTGTACCAGGTGTTAGCGATGTAGAAGTTACTACAGCAAACATAGGCCCTGCCCTTATAAGGTACAGGTCTAGTGGTGAAAACATACATTTAACATATAAAACTGCAAGTAAATGTTTAATTATAAATTTTGTTAAGTTCCCTGAGGAAAAACTACAAATTGCTCCAAGATAAAAGTAGAAGGACGGTACAGAATTATTTTAGAGTATTTAAAATTATTATTCAAGGATGGCATTCAGAGGAAGGGTCATTTAACACAAAACTAGAAGAATGAGTATATATTACTAATGAGAAGAAAGTATGCTCTTCACCCCAAAAAACTAGAACACTTAAGAAACTGAAAAAGGCCAATGTGGCTAGAAAATTTAATGAGTAAAGCAGAGACAGACACAATGAGACTGTAGAGTTACAACTGGATCCATGTAGATCCTAGCAACCATCTCAGTCTTGCCATAGGGTTAGATGCCATTACTGTTCTTGGCATGGAAGAACAACAAGGTCTCAAAGTTCACTGACTGGCAGCATGACTTCTCTGCTATACATACTCTCCTCACATGCTCATGATCAGAATGCCAACTTTATATCCCAGGATGATATCACTGCCATTTTACTTCTTGCTTGGGCCTTATACTGGACTCCCATCAAGGTAACCAGCTCTGTTGGGCCTGGGGTCAGCCTGGCACTGGCAGTACCTCTAAGCCAATCATCAGACCTTGGCACTATGGTTAAACACTATTCTCCTATGCTCTAGGATTACAAAAACAGCAATTCATTCAAGTTCCTGGAAGCTACAGGAATGGCATAGGAAAACCTGAACATCTGGTTTCAGGAACAGCGTACACTGGAGACTTATTTTGAGTCCACTGCAGCTCTCAGGACCTTACATCTATTCCCTCAAATGCTCATCTATTCACATGACTCAGCTATTCTCTTCCTACCTGTGTCTCCCTGCTTCTCCACCAGCTGTGGCACCAATCTTGTGTCCATTATCCTGTGTGTATTACTTTTGTTCCCTCATAACTTCAGCTTTACATGACTCTGCCATTTTCTCTTAGTATTCTCCAGAGGCAGAATCAGATAGGCTGTTTGTCTTTTTTGCACCAGACCAGCCTGGATCAGTGTCATCCCTTAATTCCATCAGTTATGTCCAAAGGTCCTAGAGCCTGATATGAAAACATTGCTGTCCTTCCAGATTTCAACCTATACTATAAAGCTATAGTAACTGAAACCTGTATGATACTGGCAAAAAAAAAATACAGTAGTGTCCCCTTATCCATTACATACATATTCCAAGACCCCTAACAGATGCCTGAAACAGCAGATAGTTCCAAACTCTATACACACACACACACACACACACACACACACACACAATGTTTTTTCCTACACATACATACCTATGATAAAGTTTAATTTATATATTAGGTAAGAGAATATTTGAAATGCCAGCTTCACTCCTCTTGCACTTTGGGTCCATTATCAAGTAAAATAAAGGTTACTTTCAACACAAGAATTGTGATACTGGACAAGTGATCTGATAAATGAGATGACTACTAAGTGACTAACAGGAAGATAGGCTGGACAAAGAAATAATTCATATCCATGGCAGGATGGAGTGGGATAGAATGAGATTTAACTGCTCTACTCAGAGCAACATGCAGTTTAAAACTATGAATTGTTTGTTTCTGGAATTTTTAATTTAATATTTTCTGACTGCAATTGATTGCAGGTAATTAAGACCTTGGAAAACAAAGCTGTGGATAAGAGAGTACCTTAGAGATAAAGAATGAAATTGGATTGCTCTTCTATCACTCACATAAATTAACTTTAAATGGATTAAAGACTTAAAAATAAGACCTGAAACCATAAAGCTCCTAGAAGAAAATATAGGAGAAAACTCTTTGACATTGGTCTTGGCAACAGTTTCCTGGACATGACACCAAAATCAAAAGCAATAAAAGGAAAAATTAATAAGTGGGACTACATGAAACTAAAAAGCTCAGCACAGTAAAAGAAGTCATCAACAAAATGAAAATGCAATCTACAGAGAGAGAGAGTATTGCAAATCATATATCTGATAAGGGGTTAACAACCAAAAACTACAAATAATTCATACAACTCAATAGTAAAAAAATAAAAATCCCTTTAAAAATGTGCAGAGGAACTGAATAGACATTTTTTTTAAAAAAAAGACATGCAAATCTCCAAAGGGTACACGAAGGAAAATGTTCAACATCATTAATCATCAGGGGAATGCAAATCAAAACTACACTGAGATAAACTCATATCTATTGGAAAGTCTTTCATCAAAAAGATAAGAAATAAGTGTTAGTGAGGATGTGGAGGAAAGGGGAACTCCTGTGCACTCGTGGTAGAAATGTATATTGTTACAACTACTATGGAAAACAGTATGGAGGACCCTCAAAAACTTAAAAATAAAAAATAGAACTAATATATGATTCAGCAATCCCCCACCTGAATGTTTATCTGAAGGTAATTAAAGCATTATATCAAAAAGATATATGCACTCCCATGTTCATTGAAGCATTATTTAGAATAGGCAAGATATGGAAACACCCAACTATCCATCCACGGATGAATGGATAAACAATGGAATATTACTCAGCCATGAGAAAAAAAAAAAAGAATTTTGCCATTTGCAACAATACAGATGGACCTTGAGGGCATTATGCTAAGTGAAATAAGTCATATAGAGAAAGACAAATACTGTATAACCTCACATACGGAAGCTAAAAGAGCCAAAGTTACAGAAACAGAGAATAGAATGGTGGTTTCCAGAGGCTGAGGGGTGGGAGAAATGGGGAGATACTGGTCAGAGGAGTACGATCTGGATATAAGATGAATAAGCTCTTGGGATCTAATGTACAACATAGTGATTAGAGTTAACAATACTGTATTATATATTTGAAAGTTGATAGAATTTTGTGTTCTTGTCATAAAAAGGAAATAGTAATTATGTAAGGTGATAGCTGTGTTAACTAACCATACTGTGGTAATCATTTCATGGTACTTAAGTACATAAAATCAACACAATGTACACCTTGAACTTGTATAATGTTGTATCTCAATTATATCTCAAAAAAACTGGAAAAATAATTTTAAAATATGATGGCCAATGAGTTGGCTGTTCAGCATAGATTATATCTATGTGTTGTGTGCTTAGTCACTCAGTTGTGTTCGATTCCTTGTGACCCCATGGAGCCCACCAGGCTCCTCTGTCCAAGGGGATTCTCCAAGCAAGAATCCTGAAGTGACGGGCCAGGCCCTCTGCCAGGGGATCTTCCCAACTCAGCGATTGAACCCAGGTCTCTCATATTGCAGGCAGATTCTTTTCTGTCTGAGCCACCAGGGAAGCCCAAGAATAATAGAGTAGCTTATCCCTTCTCCAGGAGATCTTCCCGACCCAGGAATTGAACCGGGCTCTCCTGCATCACAGGTAGATTATTTACCAGCTGAGCTACCAGTGAAGCCCAGATTTTGAAACACAGCTTTACTTAAAACCCTTTTTACCTCAAGTTCTTCATTTGGAAAATGAGGGCAATGACACCTTTACCTCCTCCAAAATTATGTTGTTATTATAACGAATAAGTGAGGCTATTGAATTAACACGCTGTGCACAGCAAGGAAAAACCAACACTACGGAATGAGAGAAAATAGATTTTCTCCGGTTTTAAAATCACCTAAAAAGTTAAAAGTCATATACTGTGGTTTAGGCATTATTATACCTAAAATACTATTACTGTCACGACCAAATTAAGATACAACAACATCTTATATATTAAGTTGCTATAATATATTATATTAATATATTAGAGGAGAAGGAAATATGTTGCTATAATATATTGTAATATAATATATACATTGCAATAATATTATAATATATATATTATATAATACATATATTATGCAATATACAGATTATATACATTATATATAGATAATATATATGTAAAAAAATATATGTATCTTATATATATTATATATATAAATAAAATATATATATACTATCAATATTATATATATAATATAATTATATATATAACATTATGTATATTTATATATATATTTATTTTATATATTATATATATTATATTATAGATATTGATTTATATTTATATTCATTTATACTTATTTATATATTATATATATTTATTTATATTTGTATATATTATATATAAATATATAATAAATACATATAAAAATATATATTATATATTATATACTATTAAATTATATTATAATATAAAATACAATATTGTAATATAGTATATTATATATATAATATAATATATATAACATATATAATATGCAATATATATTATATATAATGTAATATATATAACATATATAATATACAATACATATTATATATATATAATCTATAATAATATATAATATATAACATTATATATAATATAAAATATATATCATATATATTATTAATATATATTAATATAATATATATTATAGATATCTATCTATATCTATATATTACATAATATATAATATAATACATATATAATATATATTATATATCTATATATATCTATATAATATACATAACATAATATAATGTATAACATAATATACATATTATATATTATAATATATAATATATAATATTAATATATATGATAATTATAATATATATTATAGATATCAATCTATATCTATATATTATATAATATATATTATAGATATCAATCTATATCTATATATTATATAATATATAATGTAATATATAATATATATTCTATATCTATATATATCTATATATAATATATAACATAAAATTATATATAATATGTATTATAATATATACTATATATTAATATAGTATATAGATAATATAGATAATATATAATATATATAATATATATATTATATATAAAATATATTTTAAATATATACATATAAGATACATAAAATATATAATAATATTATATATATCATAAAATATAATATATAATAATATAATATATAATGTATAAATATGTAATAGATATAACATGTATAAAAATATGATATATAATATTATAATATATATTGCTATAATATATTAATGGAGAAGGAAAATACTTGTGATCTTCAATCTCTTTCAACATTATCTCACTTGTTTCTGTGTCTTTTATTATTATATTTGTGTATATATCTGTCTCCTCCACTAGACCATTAACTCGGCAAATATTTTTTTAGCCAGACACTATGCTAAGAATTGGATATGCAACACTAGACAATTTAGAATAGTCTCCAAACTCAAGGAAAAAGTCATACTTCTATACAGTTTTATAGTTACAGCTTTATACAAGAATATAACAGCTTTTATGTCCTCTTTAATATACAGCATCTCTGTAGGTATTCACAAAAGGCAGTGACCATATGTCTTTAGGTTCTGGGAACCAATTCTACTTTGGGAGTGGTAGTTCTATATACCATAAAGCCATTTTCTGAACATCAAGTGGTTTTCTATTAATTCAACTCAATTCTGATATTAGCTACTGGAAGACAGCATCAAATTTCACAATTAGGGGTTCAAGTTCCACAACACTGCTCTCTCACCCCCCTGACACTGACCTCACAGGCCAGTTACAAGGCTAGATCAGTGTTTTATTACAAAAGGATATAACTCAGGAATAGCACGATGCAAGAGAAGCAAATGGCAAGGTGTGGGGAAAGTACACCATTCTCCCCAAGATTTCCAGGTATACAGCAATTCAGAAGTACTCTAAACCCAGTCCTTTGGGGTTTTGATGAAGGCTTCATTCAGTCAGTTCAGTTCAGTTACTCAGTCGTGTCCGACTCTTTGCGACTCCATGAATCACAGCACGCCAGGCCTCCCTGTCCATCACCAACTTCCGGAGTTTCCCCAAACTTATGTCCATTGAGTCAGTGATGCCATCCAACCATCTCATCCTCTGTAGTCCCCTTCTCCTCCTGCCCACAATCCTTCCCAACATTAGGGTATTTTCCAATGAGTCAACTCTTCGCATGAGGTGGCCAAAGTATTGGAGTTTCAGCTTCAACATCACTCCTTCCAATGAACACCCAGGATTGATCTCCTTTAGGATGGATTGATTGGATCTCCTTGCAGTCCAAGGGACTCTCAAGAGTCTTCTGCAACACCACAGTTCAAAAGCATCAATTCTGCGGTGCTCAGCTTTTTTCACCGTCCAACTCTCACATCCATACATGACCACTGGAAAAACCATAGCCTTGACTAGACGGACTTTTGTTGGCAAAGTAATGTCTCTGCTTTTAAATATGCTATCTAGGTTGGTCATAACCTTCCTTCCAAGGAGTAAGCGTCTTTTAATTTCATGGCTGCAATCACCATCAGCAGTGATTTTGGAGCCCCAAAAAATAAAGTCTGACATTGTTTCCACTGGTTCCCCATCTATTTCCCATGAAGTGATGGGACCAGATGCCATGATCTTAGTTTTCCGAACGCTGAGCTTTAAGCCAACTTTTTTACTCTCCTCTTTCACTTTCATCAAGAGGCTCTTTAGTTCTTCTTCACTTTCTGCCATAAGGGACGTGTCATCTGCATATCTGAGGTTATTGATATTTCTCCTGGCAATCTTGATTGCAGCTTGTGTTTCTTCCAGCCCAGCGTTTCTCATAATGTACTCTGCATATAAGTTAAATAAGCAGGGTGACAATATACAGCCTTGACGGACTCCTTTTCCTATTTGGAACCAGTTTGTTGTTCCATGTCCATTTCTAACTGTTGCTTCCTGACCTGCATTACATAGACATAATTGATTAAATCATTAGCCGTTGGTGATTGATTCAATCTACGGGACTTCTTCCTTCCCTAGAGGTCAGGAATGTGAGACAAAATAGTTTAATTGCCCAGTCACACAATTTGTTCTCCTGGAAACTATCCCCCATCCCTACATGAGTTCCAAAAGTTGCCTCATAGCATAACAAAACATCCTTTTTGCACTCACCATGTAGAAAATTCCAAGGGTTATAGGAACTCTGTGTCAGAAAAGAGGACGAAGACTAAATAAACATTTATTATAAATTACAGCATGTAATTGTTACTGTCATGCCCCTCAGTACATAATAGCAGTGCCTATTATCTACCATAGAGTGAGTACACAATAAGTTCAACTTTATGGGACTCAGTCTGGAAATAAGAGGAGGAATTCTCAGGAAGAAAGCCTTTGCCAACACAGAGAGGCTACTACCAAAGAGCCAGTTGCTGAAATAAATAATATATGTGCATATATATATATACATAAATATGTACATATATATTCTATAAATGGAAGTAGTAGGCATATAGGAAGCACTCAATAAATGTTAGCTGCTAATATTATTACTGTTACTACTATTGTCTCTGAACTGAAAGTATGCTATTATAGTGAAGAACCAAGCAAAGCATTTAGACTCTTACACATATTTAAAAGTTGCACATAAATTATGTACAAACAACAAATTATTTGACTCGCATTACAGTTGAATTGGGGCTAAAATGAGGTGTCTCCTAGTGGAGGCTACAAAATTTTTATTCCTCTGATTGTCTTTGAAAATGACTTTATAAATGTATGATAGAAACAATAAGGACAAAGAGGGAATGGTCAAAGGAGTTATATTTTGTGAGAACCATGAATGCTCATTGTCTTTAAACTTCCACGAGTGTGATACATTGCATAACTGTTGTTTCACTCTCACTGCATTCCATTAAGTTTGGAAGATTGTTAGTTGGTTATGCTGAGTGCTTCTTTTCATTGTCCTTAGATCACAAATAATAAGTTGATTTTCAGACTACAAATGCTTTCTTTCTAATCAACCCTTTGCCAGAGTGGAGCTTAAGTTCAAGAGTTGTTATTACTTTAAAAGTCTGTTTTAACAGCACAAATCATTATGGTTTCTAAGCACTCTATTGCCTCCAAATCATGTTAACATGTGCACTCAGAGACTTGGGTGTTGGGCCAACTCTTATAAATCTAAATGAGAGAAAAAAAGAAAAAGTTCAAGGACTGTAGATAGAAAAACAAGTATTGTGAATGCCCTGGTTCAAACACTTTTGGTTGTTTTAAAGAATCATATAGACAAATATTTAATGTGAAAACATTTTCTACATGTTTATTTGTTCTTAAATTATTGATTCTGAAAAGCATAAAGAATGTATTCATTGGATATCTGCATGTTTGTGGGTTTAAAAAATGATTTTTTATAAGAATAAGATCTTCACAATTAGGTAGAATACCATATGAATAAATGTTTGCATCTATTGAATTTGTGAATCGTTAGGGCATTAGTTTAATCAATTAAATGATTGTCCTAGGATCTACTACCCAAGTTAAAGACAGACTATCTATTGCACTTCTGTTTCCAAAAAATTCAAAATAAATTATGTTGTAGTTCATGATTATGTATGATGTTTGACTAACATGAATTCAGTAACTCTAAATCCTAAAATTATAAGTTTTCTGTGGTATTATATACACTGCCTATTTTATCTGCTCCTTAATCTCTATGGCAAGTCTGAGGAGCAGTCATACTACCTCAGTCTGAACTCCCCCAATAGCAAAGAAATTCCTACTGTTAAAGATAACTGAAACTCTCTCTTGAGCTAAGTCCAGAACCTTAAAAATACCTCCAACTAGAGCCCAGAGATTATAACTAGGTACTCTTTAATTCTGCCTTTCCCTCTTAAATTTCACCCTTGGATTCCTACAGCTAACATTACACTAGTCTTTGGACACTGCACTACTCTGAGGCTCTGGCTCAGGAATAAATGATAACTATTTCATTAGGATAGTTAGGCAGCCTGAAAGATTTCAAACTAGTCCTCAGTGTGAAAAGACAGCACAGAGTCTGCAAAGGCTGCAGTTTGGCTCCTCTTTTAGCCAGCGCTATATTTAAATCATTTGACCATTAATCTACTACTGTGGGCAAGAACCCCTTAGAAGAAATGGAGTAGCCATCATAGTCAACAGAAGAGTCCAAAATGCAGTACTAGGATGTAATCTCAAAAACGACAGAAGGATCTCTGTTCGTTTCCAAGGCAAATCATTCAATATCACAGTAATCCTAGTCTATGCCCCGACCAGTAATGCTGAAGAAGCTGAAGTTGAATGGTTCTATGAAGACCTATAAAACCCTCTAGAACTAACACACAAAACAAGATGTCCTTTTCATTATAAGGGACTAGAATGCAAAAGTAGGAAGTGAAGAAACACCTGGAGCAACAGGCAAATTTGGCCTTGGAGTACAGAATGAAGCAGGGCAAAGGCTAATAGAGTTTCGCCAAGAGAATGCACTGGTCATAGCAAACACCCTCTTCCAACAACACAAGAGAAGACTCTACACATGGACATAAAAAGATGGTCAACACCGAAATCAGACTGATTATATTCTTTGCAGCCAAAATGGATAAGCTGTATATAGTCAGCAAAAACAAGATGGGAAGCTGACTGTGGCTCAGATCATGAACTCATTACCAAATTCAGGCTTAAATTGAAGAAAGTAGGGAAAACCACTAGACCATTCAGGTATGACCTGAATCAAATCTCTTAAGATTATACAGTGGACATGAGAAATAGATTTAAGGGACTAGGTCTGATAGAATACCTGCTGAACCACAGACTGAGGTTCATGACACTGTACAAGAGACAGGGATCAAGACCATCCCCAAGAAAAAGAAATGCAAAAAAGCAAAATGGCTGTCTCAGGAGGCCTTACAAATAGCTGTGAAAAGAGAAGTGAAAAGCAAAGGAGAAAAGGAAAGATATACCCATTTGAATGCAGAGCTCCAAACAATAGCAAGGAGAGATAAGAAAGCTTTCCTTAGCGATCAGTGCAAAGAAATAAAGCAACACAAAAGAATGGGAAAGACTAGAGATCTAGTCGCAAAGAGTTGGACACAACCGAGCAACTCAACTGAACTGATAGCCAGTGCTCTTCCTGCTCCTTCTACACCAAGCCTAACAAGATGTTGCCACCACCTTGTCCTTTTGCTTCCATTACACTAGATTCCCAGGTACACCTAGGCAGATTGTTGGCTGTCTAAAGAAATAAAGAGCAGGATTATGGGCCTAAGATGCCTTCAGCACAATAACCCTGCTGTCCCCAGAGCCAAACATTGTCCACCATATTGAGGAAAGATAGAAGGTGGGTTGGGAGAGGAGGAGCATCCACAATGAAGAAATTAATGGAGCAGTAATGAAAAAGCCTAAGCAGTGTCTATAAGTAGTGAGCCATGACCACATCTGGTCTGAGAAAAGTATGAGTCAATCAGCAGAATTAGGTCACTTTAGCAACTATATCTCATGTGCTGCTGCTGCTAAGTCGCTTCAGTCATGTCCGACTCTGTGCGACCCCATAGACAGCAGCCCACCAGGCTCCGCCGTCCCTGGGATTCTCCAGGCAAGAATTCTGGAGTGGGTTGCCATTTCCTTCCCCAGTGCAGGAAAGGGAAAAGGGAAAGTGAAGTCGCTCAGTCGTGTCTGACTCTTAGCGACGCCATGGACTGCAGCCCACCAGGCTCCTCTGTTCATGGGATTTTCCAGGCAAGAGTACTGGAGTGGGGTGCCATTGCCTTCTCCAATATCCCATGTACCTATTCTTAATTACCATACAGGTTCCTGTGTTTCTCTCATCTACTCTCTGACATCACTCTCACTGTATTCATAGTTTTTCCCAGGAAACTTCTAGCCTGTTGCCTCTCACATTATCCCTACTGTGCCTCTTGGAGAGGGCACCAAAATACAATGGTTGCTTCTTACTTATGGATCTCACATGTCTTTCAGTTTCAAGGAGCTGAAGTCCTTCATAATAGCCTTTGGAAATCCAGAGTATTCAGAAGCCTGCATAGTGCATTTTAGGATCATGATTTAGCCTGAGGTTGGAAGCACAAGATTATGGGCAATCAGAGAGACTATCAATGGGTTCATTAGAAAAAGTAGTGAGAGCCATCACAGATATCACTGGAGAGTGATCAGATCAGGATGGTGGAATAGAAGGACATGGAGCCCACCTCCTCCCACAAATACATCAAAAATACATCTCCATGTAGAACAATTCTCACAGGATACTTGCTGAATGCTGGTAGATCTCATAAAGCCAACATTAGAAGCAAGATCACCACATAACCAGGTAGGACAAAAGAGAAAAGAAATCGGGATGGGACCTGTACTCCTGGGAGGGAGCTGTAAAGGAGGAGAAGACCCGCTGGGACAGAAAGGGAGCATCTAGGGCTGATGGTTGCTGGGAAAGATTGAAGGTGGGAGGAGAAGGGGACGACAGAGGATGAGATGGTTGGATGGCATCACCGACTCAATGGACATGAGTTTGAGTAAACTCCGGGAGTTGGTGATGGACAGGGAGGCCCGGCATGCTGCAGTCCATAGGATCGCAAAGAGTCGGACATGACTGAACAACTGAACTGAACTGAATTGAAGGCTTATGGAGAGCACAGCAGCTGGTCTGCAGCAGGCAGAACAGAGAGAGACCAGCACAGAGGGTGCTCGCCACTTCTCTGCACACCTCAGCCCAACACATCTGCTGGTGCACTTTGGGACTGGGTGCTGGAACTTAGGTTTCAGAAGACAGGCTAGGGAGAGGACTGGGATTGGCTGTGTGGAGACAGCCTGAAAGGGCTGGAGCGTGCTCTGGCCACCGTGGGAGCTTTGCACAGGAAGGAGCCTGGGTTCGCCATTGAAGCCCCACTGTCAACCTGTGGGCTTAAGAAGGGAGAGGTGGAGCCTGCTACAGCAGCTTCATTCTTGGTGTGCTCACAGTGGGCACAGCTCCACCTCTATGAGTTCTGCTGGCACACAAGTGCTGCAGGTTACCCACCTCAGAGGTGGGGATGAAATCTGAACTGATCCTCAGGGGCCACATGGATTTACTCACTACAGGTTGTTTGTAAACTCAGTTCCTGAGGAACATCTGAAGAAACACTGGTGCTCCTGTGACTGAGATGGGCATTTGATAAAATTCAATATTGATTCATTATAAAAACTCTTACAAAAGTGGGAACACATCTCAATATGATAAAAGCTGCTTATGACAAACCTACAGCCGACATACTCAGCAGGGAAAAGCTGAAAGTCTTCTTGCTAAAATCTGGAACAGGACAAGGATTCCTACTCTCACCACTTCTAGTTCAATTGTATTGGAAGTCTTAGCCACAGCAAGAAGACAATTAAAAAATAAATAGATAAATAAAAAATAATCCAAATTGGAAGGGAAGACATAAAATTGTCATAATATACAGATGACACAATACTTCTATATAGACAATCCTAAAGACTCCACACAAAAACTAGAACCAATCAATGAATGCATCGGGATACAAAAGTAACATTCAGAAATTGGTTGCATTTCTTTATACAAAAAATATCAGAAAGGGAAAGTTAAAAAAAGTCCTTTTAAAATCACATCAAATAATAAAATACTTGGGAAGAAACCCAACCAAGGAGGTGAAAGACGTATATGCTCAGAACTACAAAACCTTGATAAAGGAAACTGAAGATGATTCAAAGAAATGGGAAGACAGCCCATGCTCTTGGACTAGACAAATTAGTATTATTAAAATGGCCATACTACCCAAAGCTATCTGCAGATCTAATGTGATCCCTATCAAATTACCCATGACATTTTTCATGGAACTAGAAAAATAATCCTAAAATTCATATGGAACCATAAAAGACCCAGAATTGCCAAAGCAATCCTGGAGAAAAGAACAAAGCTGGAGGCATAACCCTCCCAGATTTCAGATTAATGCTACAAAGCTACAATAATCAAAACAGTGTGATATGGACACAAAAAGAGACATATGGGTCACTGGAACATAACAGAAAGCCAAGAAATAAACCCACACACTTACAATCAATTAATCTTCAAAAAAGGAAGCAAGAATATACAATGGAAAAAAGACAGTCTCTTCAGAAGGTGGTATTGGGAAAGTTGGACAGTAGTATATAAATCAGTGAAGTCCGAACAACACTCTCACACCAAACGCAAAAATAAAATAGCTTAAAGACTTAATACAGGACATGACACCATAAAACTCCTAAAGAGAATGTAGGCAAAACATACGCTGACATAAATTATATCAATGTTTTCTTAGGTCAGTCTTCCAAAGAAACAGAAATTAAAGCAAAAATAAACAGATGGAATCTAATCAAACTTATAATCTTTTGCACAGCAAGCATTAATGAAACAAAAAGACTATACAGACTGGGAGAAAATATTTGCAAATAATGTGATGAACAAGAGCTTAATTTTCAAATGGCTGATACAACTCTCAATAATAAAAAACAACCCAATCAAAAAAAAAAAAATGGGCAGAAGATCTAAATAGACTTCTTTTCCAAAGAAGACATACAGATGGCCAATAGGCACATGAGAAAATACTAAAAATTGCTAATTATTCAGTTCAGTTCAGTCACTCAGTCGTGTCCAACTCTTTGCGACCCCATGAATCGAAGCACGCCAGGCCTCCCTGTCCATCACCAACTCCTGGAGTCTACCCAAACCCATGTCCATCGAGTCGGTGATGCCACCCAGCCATCTCATCCTCTGTCGGTCCCTTCTCCTCCTGCCCCCAATCCTTCCCAGCATTAGGGTCTTTTCCAATGAGTCAACTCTTCACACGTGGTGGCCAAAGTATTGGAGTTTCAGCTTCAACATCAGTCCTTCCAAAGAACACCCAGGCCTGATCTCCTTTAGAATGAACTGGTTGGATCTCCTTGCAGTCCAAGGGACTCTCAAGAGTCTTCTCCAACACCACAGTTCAAAAGCATCAATTCTTCCATGCTCAGCTTTCTTCACAGTCCAACTCTCACATCCATACATGACTACTAGAAAAATCATAGCCTTGACTAGATGGACCTTTGCTGGCAAAGTAATGTCTCTGCTTTTTAATATGCTGTCTAGGTTGGTCATAACTTTCCTTCCAAGGAGTAAGCGTCTTTTAATTTCATGGCTGCAATCACCATCAGCAGTGATTTTGGAGCCCAAAAAAATAGTCTGACACTGTTTCCACTGTTTCCCCATCTATTTCCCATGAAGTGATGGGACCAGATGCCATGATCTTAGTTTTCTGAATGTTGAGCTTTAAGCCAACTTTTTCACTCTCCTCTTTTACTTTCATCAAGAGGCTTTTTAGTTCCTCTTCACTTTCTGCCCTAAGGGTGGTGTCATCTGCATATCTGAGGTTATTGATATTTCTCCCGGCAATCTTGATTCCAGCTTGTGCTTCCTCCAGCCCAGCATTTCTCATGATGTACTCTGCATATAAGTTAAATAAGCAGGGTGACAATATATAGCCTTGACGCACTTCTTTTCCTATTTGGAACCAGTCTGTTGTTCCATGTCCAGTTCTAACTGTTGCTTCCTGACCTACATACAGGTTTCTCGAGAGACAGGTCAGGTGGTCTGGTGTTCCCATCTCTTTAAGAATTTTCCACAGTTTATTGTGATCCACACAGTCAAAGGCTTTGGCATAGTCAAAAAGCAGAAATATATGTTTTTCTGGAACTCTCTTTCGATGATCCAACAGATGTTGGCAATTTGGTCTCTGGCTCTGCCTTTTCTAAAACCAGCTTGAACATCTGGAAGTTCACGGTTCACATATTGCTGAAGCCTGGCTTGGAGAATTTTGAGCATTACTATACTAGCATGTGAGATGAGTGCAATTGTGCAGTAGTTTGAGCATTCTTTGGCATTGCCTTTCTTTGGATTGGCATGAAAACTGTGCTAATTATTAGAGAAATGCAAATCAAAACTAAAATAAAATACCATCTCTTATCAGTCAGAATGGCCATCATTAACAAATTCTGGAGAAGATGTGAAGACAAGGGAATGCTGTCACTGTTGGTGGGAATATAAATTGGTGCAGCCACTATGAAAACCGTTTGGAGGTTCCTTAAAACCTAGAATTACCATATGATACTACAATCCAACTCCTGGGTATATATCTAGAGAAACTGTAATTTGAAATGTTACATTCACCCAAATGTTCACAGCAGCACTATTTACAATAGCCAAGACATGGAAACAACCTAAATGTTCTCTGACAGATGAGTGGATAAAGATATATGCACAATGGAATACGATACTATTCCGATATAAAAAAAGTAAAATAATGCCATTTGCAGCAACATAGATGGACCTAGAGATTATCATACTAACTGAAGTAAGTCAGACAGAGAAAGACAAATATCATATGATATCACTTATATGTGGAATCTAAAATATGACACAAATGAACTTATTTACAAAACATAAATAGACTCACAGACATAGCAAATTTATGGCTACCAAAGGTGAAAGGCATACCCTTCCTTGGGAAAGATAAATTAGGAGTTTGGGATTAGATACAAACTACTATATATAATGTGAACAATAAAATCCTACTATATAGCACAGGGAACTATATTCCATACCCTGTAATAAAGTTATAATAGAAAAGAAAAAAATAAATAATTTTTTTTTTCAATTAAGAAAAAGATATCACTGGAACATCTGAAATCCATAGGTTAAGCCTGCTTGGCAACCAGGTGAGCTAGTCACATAAAGGGGAAAGACCAGACCCACATTTAGAGGATCAATCTAGGCTGTAATATTGAGCAATTGAGTAGTATAGATACAAAGAGTGGGATTTGGACCTTGGAAAATGCTATTGAATCTCTCTTGTTGCTATTCCCCTGTCATTTAAGTTCACTCTGCCTTGGAGGTGATACACTAACTCTATGAAACATTTGATGTTAGCCTACCTTAATCATAGAACAGCCTCTTATAAGTAGATAGAAAATGATCAAAGAATAGCCCTCTTCTGCAGTCCTCTTCAAAAAAGCAATAAAACAGAGAAGACTAGTATGGTAGACACTAACTCTTTGTAAAAAAGACATACATTTATTTGTTTTCTTTAACTGTACACACACACAAAAAGCTCTGAATGTATTTGCATGTATTTATATATGGACTTGGGCTTCCTTTACAGCTCAGTCAGTAAAGAATCCTGCTGCATTGGCAGGAGACATGGATTCGATCCCTAGGTTAGGAGGATCCCCTGGAGGAGGACACGGCAACTCATTCCAGCATTCTTGTCTGGAGAATCCCATAGACAGAGGAGCCTGGCGGGCTGCAGTTCATGGTGTCACAAAGAGTCAGACACAACTGAGCGACTATGCACATGCACAGACACACACACACACATATATTTATATTATAGATATATAAACTTTAAAAATAATGCCCCCACTTTCCAGACAGCTTTCCCCAAGATAGCTGCTAATCTGTTTGGTTTACATGTATATGAAATACCTGTTCATATAGAGGTGTGCAAGTTTGTCTTTCTTAGGTTAACAGTGCCTTTATTTTTCTAAAAGTTGCCTTTTTGCATAATAATGTATATTGGAGCTTTTCAAATGTCAACACATACAGGGTCATCCCTGGTGGTTCAGTCAGTAAAGAATCTGCCTGCAATGTGGGAGACCTGGGTTCAATCCCTTGGTTGGTGTCATCCCCTGGAGGAGGACTTGGCAACCCACTCCAGTATTCTTGCCTGGATTCTTGCCATGAACAGGGGAGCCTAGCAGCCTATAGCCCATGGGGTCACAAAGAGTTGTACACAACTGAGCGACTAAGCACGTGTATCTCTCCGACTTTTTTGAACTGCTATATACATGATGTTCTATGAATTTAAGTACCACAATTTATTTAACTTATTATCAATTTATGGGTTTTGCTTTTTACTAATAAGGCTATGGTATACATCCTTCTACTTACTATGTCCACGTCTGACTAGCTCTCTAAGATAGATAATTAAAAGTGGAATTGCTATCTTGAAGATTATGTATATAATATATAAGTCTTTATAAACTGTGTTTGTGTATATGCTCAGTCACATCTGACCCTTTGAGGCCCCATGGACTGTAGCCCGACAGGCTCCTCTGTCCATGGAATTTTCTAGGCAAGAATACTGGAGTGGATTGCCATGCCCTTCTCAGGGGATCTTCCCGACCCAGGGATCAGACCCACATCCCTTGCATCTCCTGCACTGGCAGGCAGGTTCCTTATCACTAGTGCCAGGTGGGAAGCCAAGTCTTTATAAGATGCTGCCAAATCGCCATCCAAAAAAGGATATACTAATGTGTATATCCAGCTGCTGCTGCTGCTGCTAAGTTGCTTCAGTCGTGTCTGACTCTGTGCGACCCCATAGATGGCAGTCCACCAGGGTCCCCAGTCCGTGGGGTCTCCCACAACTTTGATTATCATGATTAAAATTTTGCCAATGAATGTGTTGGGTGAAAATATTTTATTGTTTTTGTCACCATTTTCCTAATTATCAGTAAGGTTGAGCATCTTTTCATATGTTAATGGACAATTTACATTTCTTCTTCTGAGCCACATTACTTTTTACTATACATCCTCTGTTAGAATTGCTTTTCTCCTGAAAGAACCAGGATTTGAGGTGAAGGACGGTACTTCAATGGGGAAATGAGAAACACTATACACAAATGCGTTGCAACTGATTGTAAACCAGAACCCACTTTTTTATTGTATCCCACTTGGGGATTAAAAAATCAATACTGTCAGTGATTGAGTAAACAACATCCTAACGTAAGATAGTTATAACTCTGTTTTAACTTTCATTTAGTGGTGTTACAGGTAACCTTTGATGACCTACTTGATTTCTCTGCAGCTCAGTTTTCTCATCTGTAAAATGGAGAAAATCACCTACCCAACAGAGTTGTTTGAAGATTAAATGAGTTTGATGTGTATAAAATGCTTGGAATAGTACCGGGTATACAACAACTAATAATAAACATCAGTTATTATAATTTCCAGAAGGAAAAGTGCGCAAATAACTCAGTGCATATATGTGCAGTTGAGCAGAGTTTGTGCAAGAAATGGCAGTGTAACAAAGCAATTCATATATATACATATGTGTGTATATATATATATGTGTGTGTATATATATATGTGCGTGTGTGTATTTATATTATATATATATATATATATACAAATTTATCATGTGAGTTAGGGAATGAGGTAGTGATCATTATGAAACCCCCTGAGAAGACCAGGTTTCTGAAGAAGTCTGCCTAGTGCTGCCAACCAGCTGTTTGGGATGCATTATCTTCCTAGAGTGTGAGTAGGTAAGTGAGCTGGGAGCAGGAAAGCAAACTAGGACAGGGTATTCTAACAGAGGACATTCAAAGCAGTAAAATATACAAGTCAAACCCTCTGAGCATGACATGAAAGTTAGGAGGTCCTCAGACACAATGTAAAGAGTCAGAGAGACTCAGACCAGTGCCAGGAATTGAACAGGAACTGAGCCAAAATGAGAACAGACAATAGAAGAGAAGTGGAACAACTATGTCAGTCTTGAAACTACACAGTTAGTGGATGTGTAGGCAGGCTTAAATGCAAAGGATAAAGGATTCAAAACCTAAACCAAGTGGCGAAATCACTGTGATCCAGACTGACTAGGCTACAATCAACATGGCTTTGAATTTGTACATTGCTCCTTTATGCCACAGACATGATATGCAGCAGGCACCCTAATGTCTCTGAATACAATTCTAAGGGTCTGCTCATCATACTAGATTCCAGGGTTCAAGGACACGGATCAATTTTATTAGGTATTGAACCAGTGGACCTCCAACATTAACTTGTTTCTTCTACTCAGTGTTTTCATTCCACTCCCAGTTGATAAATGTAAAGACTAAAATGGATTCCAAAGATGTAAATATTAAGAGGCTTCTGTAACTAGTAAAAAAGGGGGGGAGACTTTAATGAGGCAATAAGAGATTGTATTTGATTTTCTAATCCACAAAGTGCAATTATCATGAATCCTTCCCAAACTGAAGCAACCATGATGAAAAATTTACTTCCATGCTCTTCTCCCACTTCTACTCTCTGCCTTGTATTTACAGAAAGTTATCCTTATTTTTCTTTTTAAAATTCTATCTGAATATTTAAGCTTGACATATCCTCTGAATTGTTTCTGGAGATTCACTCAAGTATTATGGGCTTCCACAGCTTGACATAGTTGTATGCTATCGAAACCTTGCTCGGAGAGTCCCTGAGTTTAATTTTGGCTTTAGGATTCATTTGAGTATCAGGTCTGTGAAATTATACAATTACATCAGAAGTATAAACTGTAACAGCATCTTACCCATGTTGTATTGGGGAGGGTAGGACAAGGGGTGGGGTAAGGGGAAAAGAGTATGAGGAGATTGTAGAAAAGGCCCTGAACTTGGAGTCAAAGGATCCATTATTGATACAAATATCACCACTTACCAGCTAGAGAAATCATTGAACTTCTCTTCTTGTATTTGTAAAATAAGTAATTGTGAAAGTTAAAAAGGCATTTTGCATAAAATTTTCCTATAATAATAGCTAACACCTTTGAGTGCATACTATGTGCCAGAACTCAGCAAAGTGCCTCACATGGATCATTTCATTTTATTCTCACAACAACCCTATGAGTTTGGAATTATAAATTGCATCATTTTACAGATGAGCAGCAGTAACTTGCCCAAAGTTACAAAGCTTGTAAGTGTAGTAAGTGGGGTTTCAAGTTTCGCATTAACTCCAAAATTAATCACTGTTTTATACACTGCCTTCTCCCATGTTTATTACCTCCTAATACACATACCAGCACAAAATACCTTTTAGCTATTGTGTCAATTCTGACTCTCTAGAGTTCTGTTTCACAAGGATTTTTTTTTTAAATAGCCCACTTGTTGCTCAGTAAACTGTGCTAAGGGTTTACATATATTCTCATTTAATTCTCCTAACGATTTTATGTTTTAGTATTATCCCCACTTTACGGAGGAAGGAAATGAAGAGTGAGAAGTTAACTGAATTCCCAGTGTCACAAATGTTATGTGGGTACCATGATCTGAACCCAAGTTTACCTGGTTGCAGGATCCATGTACTTAAGGACAATACTATATGAAGTCACATTATATTCAAAGGTTAAGTTCTAAAGCCAGCACATAAGGCAAAAAAGTTGCACATTATCAAAACTACCACTAAAAATCCCTGTAATCACAGATCAACTACCATACATGAGCATACTTTATACTACATTGGAGACCAATACGTTCAACACCAGAAATTTTTCCTTCAGGATTGGAACAGATTGCTGTTTCTTCAATTCAGCACAGATGAAATACTTAGTTTATGTTTAGAGGCTATGTTTTTGAAAAGTAAGTGTCTTTAACATAAGAGTCATGCCCAGCTCAATAAAGTGCTCATATTACAGAATATAAATGGAAACTGAAGTCAACTGACTGAATAGCAAAGTAATGTTTCCCATTTCATGCTCTCTCCAGGGCATACAGCCATTGAATGAAATGGCTCACCTGTACTGCTAAAATTTCACTTTTTTATTTTCTTTTTGAGCACACATAATGTGCTTCTACTGCATGCTGTGAGGCCCCATCAAGGGTCAGGGGGAAATAGGGTAATTATTATTGATTCATGTAGGTTATGAGTATGAGAGTGGCGGTTTTCGCCATAAATGAAGTCCTTAAGTAGGAACTAAACTTGAGGCTCTCTCTTCCTCTCATATCCACATTAACTTATACTTACCTTGTATAAAATTAGCATACTTCTTATTTGATCATAAGTCCTCAAGGGGAGGAAGAATGACAGTCTTGCTAACCACTTTAACCACAGAGTCCAGCAGAATAGCTGGAACACAATGGCCCAACTCAAAAAAAAAACAAAACTGTTGAATAATGAATAAATAAATAAAAGATTATTTTCTCTTTAAAGTTATACTCTTGCTGCAACATAACAAGAACCCATATTATTTTATGCAGTTAATCTTCACACAGTTTGACCCTCTTATCCAAAAGGCATGGAAAACATTTTATTTGATTTCCTGGACCTATCACATATACTTATTACTTTATTACAGAAAAATGTTCAATAAAGGTTAAGAGAATGGACTCAGTAGGTCAAGTTGCCTGAGTTCATGTGCCTTAGCAGTTACCTCACCTCTCCAAGCCTCAGTTTCCTCATCTGTAAAATGGATATTATCACTAACATTTCTTGGGTATAAAATATATGATGGTGCTATTCTAAATGTTTTATACAATTAAGTTCTTTTAATATTTCAACGTGCTCTGGGAGATACCATCTAAAAGTTTATCTTGTTCTGGGTTATATAGGTAAAAAAGTAGAAAGCCAAGGTGGCATTTTGCCCAAACCCTTTGACTCCAAAGCTTGTGTTTGTAACCAGTGCTCTATATTGCCCCACAGCAAGGTCATGCTTAAAGTGATCAGCCTCACAAAGCATTGGCACAGTGCCCAGCATGAAGAGGTCTCAGTAAATGCTAGTTTTGGTCATTAATAATAACAGCAGTAACATAATCATTGCATGCTCTACATCCAACAGTGCCTGGTAATCACAAAGAATGCTGTGGTCACGTCACCATTATCCCCCTTCAGAGCAGACACCTCATGAGCCCAGCTACCAGGAGTATTGATAGCTGGAGAAGGAAATGGCAACCCACTCCAGTATTCTTGCCTGGAGAATCCCAGGGACGGAGGAGCCTGGTGGGCTGCCGTCTATGGGGTCGCACAGAGTCGGACACGACTGAAGCGACTTAGCAGCAGCAGCAGCAACTCACAGCCAAGACAGTCTTTGGCAAATGCCCAGAAATAAGGGGAGCAACCCCACCCAAGATTGATACCCTCTTGAGGCAGCCCTTTCCCAATGTCTGGATGATAAGGGAGGAGACAGAACAAAGGCCTTGTCCCTTTGCCTCGACTTGAGACAGCTCTGAGAGGTCAGCTCTGCTCCAGGCCTCCCTGTGGGTCTACATCACCTTCTCTCTCTGCCCAATTCCTCACTCCTCCCTTCCTCAGGTGCTGTTGCCAAGCACATTCTCGAATAAACTTCCTACATTCAATTCTTCATGTTTCTGGAAAACCTAGCCTAAGATCTCAAGAGAAGATGCCACAATGCCTCGCAGACACCTGAAGCCACAAGATGCTCTACAAGTGCTTCAGAGAACTGAGTACAGTTCTCACAGTTCCCCAGAGAACTGTATTCGAGATCTCTAACAGACCATGAAGTGTGGGACTTACCCATGATGGGCCCACTCAATTTCTGGCATCATTTATCTTGACTGTTACATTCCTATTCAAACACCTTTATTTTTTTAATATATTCTTTTTTGTGTTGGGTTTTAGCCAATTAACAATCAATGTTGTGACAGTTTCAAATGAACAGGAAAGATACTCAGCCATACACAGACATGTATTCATTCTCCCCCAAACTCCCCCCTCTCATCCAGGCTGCCGCATAACACTGAAGAGAGTTCCATGTGCTATACAGTAGGCCCTTGTCGGTTATCCATTTTAAATGTAACAGTCCAAACACCTTTCTTAATACATTGCTTCCCCTCTCAGAGTTTGTTTCCATATTATATTTGTCATAGTCTTTTTCATTGAAAAAGTGAAAGAAACTCGGTCGTGTTCGAGTCTTTGTGACCCCATAGACTGTAGCCCACCAGGCTCCCCATTCATGGGATTTTCCAGGCAAGAATACTGGAGTGGGTTGCCATTTCCTTCTCCAGGAGATCTTCCCAGCCCAGGGATTGAACCCGGGTCTCCTGCATTGTAGGCAGACGCTTTACCATCTGAGCCACGAGAGAAGTCACTTTTCATTGAAAAACCAATTATAAAAAATATATAAAATTACTTAACAAGTATGGGGTTGATTCCTCAAGCATAATGCAAGTAAATAAAAACCTTAAATAATGCCAAAATTAGAGTTTCCCAGGAAATCTAAAATTGTATCCAATTTAATATTTCCTGACATCTGTTTCTTAATTTTGGTGCCTAAATTGAAGCATCATCCTCAACGTAATCTTGATTTGACTTATGCACAAACATCAGCTGTCACGTTTGTAACTTAAAAATTCAAGTCATTAACAGAAAATTGGTAATAATCTTACAACTTCCCTAAACTTTACCATAAAAACAAAATCTCCATTTCAGATTACTCCTTGATGGAACCTAAGTGAGCTGCACTTTTATATATCCTCATTGCCTGAAGTGAGCTTTTCTGACCAGAGCTTCTCCACGCAAAGAATTACGTATAGGTTAATAGAATAAATCGGGAAACAACAAAAAAAAGAAAAACAGATGTTCATGAATTTTCAAAAACATCATTGATCCACACTTAATTCTAGCAGAAGAATTATGTGGGTCACTTTCATGCTCCGGCACATGGTACCATCTCACCTGACAGTTGATCAAGTCTGGTTGGAATATTAATACTTGAGTGACATTTTACTGTCATTATTTTGAAAATAAAAAGTCTATGTGTTTTTATCTATATCCAAACACTTTCACATATGACAATAATTTTAAAGTAATTGGCTCAGTGAACATGAGATATAGCGAAGTGATACTAACAAAGCACAAACATCAAAGAAAGAAAAGAGCCAACACAAGCTGTCATCCCAAGACTGCAATCCTCAAAGGAAACGTGGAATTTGCCCATGAAGAAATGCCCAGGGTCTTCCATTTGGAAAGCCCTCAGCCTATTTTTGGTACTGGTATAAAGTTAAACCAAAGAAAACAAGGTTCCTTTTCCATTTTGCAAAAGGTTTGCTATGGTCTGAATGTGTCCCCACCCCAAAGTTCATATGCTGAAATCCTAAACCCCAAAAGTCATGGTATCACTAGGAAGGACCTTGGGGAAATTATTATCATGAAGGTGAAACCCTCATAAATGGGATTTGTACTCTTATGAAAGAGACCCCACAGAGCTCCCTAGCCCCTGCTGCCATGTGAGGATACAAGGAAAAGCATGCAACCCAGAGGACCAAGCTGGCACCCTGAAATCACGCTTCCAGTATGAAGCTGTGAGATGTAAATTTCTGTCACTCGTAAGCTACCTAGCCTGTGGTATTTTGTTATGAGCACCCTGAACACACTAAATGGGATTCTCACATCTAAAGATATCTTCTCTAGGCACCCAAATCAACCCAAGTAAATGAGGAAAGCTTTTCTATTTTTCCTTTTCAGGGAAAGGGAATATCTCAACTGTTAGCACATGACTCAAGATTTTTAGAAGGAAATGTTTCCACAAAACAAAGCATCTGAAGAGGCTCACTTGATCACAAAAGTGGATGAGGCTATGGGCAGGATGCTATCACAACAACTAATGGGAACCTCTTTTCTCAACACAGTCCAGCAACCCCAGCTGTGATGACTGCCCTCTCCTACACAGAACCAATCATAGCAGCAGTTTTATTTTTGTTGGCAGCTACTTTTATGATTCAGATGTCCCCAGTTCCTCAGTTAGATGTTCCAGGGCCCCTAAACAATCTTTCCATATTATCTGCAACTTGACAGAGTGTTGGGTGAGGTGGGATATAGGTTACTGACTGGAACTATAATTCACTTTTCTTATCCTTTACAGCTAAGGGTATGCAGGACCCTGAGTTTGAAATTAACTATTTACTAAGTTTGTAAAACAATACATTTTGAGCTCACATCCAAATTTAAATAATAATGAAATAAATTGCTTTTTTTCAAGCTTCGAAAAGTTTAAAAAGGCACAAATTAGATGTTATTTTTAGATGTAAGGTAACTCTTACCTACTAGCATTTAGATGAATGTAAATAACTCAGAAACAAGTGGTTTGAATGAGACTTAGGATATTTATAAATGTGCAAATTTATAAATGTGCAAATTATGAGAAAAATTAAAGGGATCAAAATATTTTCACTTTTAGTTAAAATTATTTGATATGTTACAATGTACTTTATCATTATTGAGCAAACCTACCTTAATTTAAGTGACTGTATTTTTTATTTATTAATTTTTTGAATTTTTTTTTTTAAATAAATTTATTTATTTTAGTTGGGGGCTAATTACTTTACAATATTGTAGTAGCCTTTGCCATACATTGACATGAACCAGCCATGGGTCCACACGTGGCCCCTCCTCCTGGACCCCCCTCCCACCCCCCTCCCCATCCCATCCCCCTGGGCCATCCCACTGCCCCATGCATCGAACATGGAACGGTGCTCTGCCTCACACGTGACTGTATTTTTTAAAAGCTTGTCACCAGATTTGAAAATGGAAGAATTGTACACCAAACTTCACACAATTTTCAGAAAATGATGTCAGTGGGAATGCAAAATCTAAGACATTGAAGATTCTCTTAGTGACCACCAAAGTCCTTTCAGTCCTAAGAGTCTAACATCTAGAAGCTCTTTGTTTGCATTTTGGTTGAATAGTTCCCTTGTCAAATTTAATCAAATTAAATAAATGCATAATGTGTCATTTTAAAATGTGTCATTTACACACTTCTCTCTTAATTCAAACAAAATACACAAAGCTTGGTGGAACTGATTGATTTCATGGTTAAATTTTGATCTATTATTTTTGACAAAGTATTTGAGACAACAGGTAACAAAAAAAAGAGCATGAAATGTAACAGTAGAATATAAATGTATGAAACACACAATATTAAAAAAAGCCAAAAAATGTCAATATATTTGCTTTACCTAAATTTCTAAGTTGATACTATAGAGCTTCCTGGTAATGACAGTGAAAAAGGTAATTAGAACATATCATATTTCTCATTTCTAGAAAGGAAGGAGTATCACAGTTCTTAGAGGGGAAACAAACTTTATCTATAAATTATTTATAAAAGAATTAGAGAATTTTATATAAACACAACTAAGGTAGTAGAGAAAATCTTCAACCATATTTCCCAAAAAAATGCTTTAGGAAATCTTATCATATAGCAACTGAAAGACAAGCACATAATATTAAATTCATTATGTGCAGTTCTTCAAAGGAATCAACTAATGCAATCCAGTGTACAGGTTTGTGATGATTCAATCTAGTTGAAAGAGAATAAACTGTTATCTACTGCACTCTACTGAAATGCACAGATGCTCTCAAAAACTAAGTAATACAGCTTGTCCATATACTAAAACTCTATGCTTTTCAAAGTTGTTTTTGTTAGGTTTTTTATGGTATGTCAAGTTTGTTTTCAGTCAGTAATAATTAGTTAATATTGACTGCACATTATGTGCCGGTGTGACAATTCGAAGTTTAGGAAGCTTTCTCCATTAAAAATCTGAGCCTTTTCACTAACTATTTTACACATAGTAATATATATTTCATGTATGGATGTGAGAGTTGGACTATAAAGAAAGCTGAGCACCGAAGAATTGATGCTTTTGAACTGTGGTGTTGGAGAAGACTCTTGAGAGACCCTTGGACTGCAAGGAGATCCAACCAGTCCATCCTAAAGGAGATCAGTCCTGGGTGTTCATTGGAAGGACTGATGTTGAAGCTGAAACTTCAATACTTTGGCCACCTGATGCGAAGAGCTGACTCATTGGAAAAGACCCTGATGCTGGGAAAGATTGAGGGCAGGAGGAAAAGGGGACGACAGAGGATGAGATGGCTGGATGGCATCACCAACTCGACGGACATGGGTTTGGGTGGACTCTGGGAGTTGGGTGATGGACAGGGAGGCCTGGTGTGCTGCGGTTCATGGGGTCACAAAGAGTTGGACATGACTGAGCGACTGAATTGAACTGAACTGAACTACTCTCTCAATTTGTCCCACCCTAACCTTTCCCCTCTATGTCCACAAGTCCATTCTCTACTTCTGCGTCTCTACTCCTGCCCAACAAATAGGTTCATCAGTACAATTTTTCTAGAGCCCATATATATGTGCTAATATACAATATAGATAGCTAGTGGGAAGTTGCTGTATCACACAAGGAGCTCAGCCTGGTGCTCTGTGATGACCTAGAGGGGTGAATGGGAGGGAGGCTCAAGAGAGAGAGGACATATGAATACTTATGGCCTATTCCCATTCTGTAAGGCAGAAACCAACACAATATTATAAGCAATTCTCCTCCAATTAAAAAAAAATCTGAGCCTTCTTTCCTATTCAGATGCTAGGTCCTCTTGTTGATATTCAATCCATTCCTTTCCCTCTAGATACCACTTGGTTAACTTTCTCTTTATGAAAATATTCCAAAATCACCAGTAATACCCCCCATCGCTTTTCACCTAAACACAAAGAAACATGTACTAGAACATTTCAGTCTAAGATTAGGTCCCAGCTGTGGCTTAGTCTACTTGGCCACAGTCATAAACTCCAATGTATCATAAATAGAAAGACACAGACGGGCATTTTGGAAAGATTATCTCCATCTGTAGGCCCTAATCCTAGTAGTTTCTACCAGGTGCTTCTCTGTCTTGTTTGCTTCTGAATGAAGATTTTTGTTCTGTTGTCATTCTATTGTTGTTTTCTTTTTCAAATGTGTTCATGAATCACTTTTATATTCTTGCAGACCACAGGTGGAGGCTGGGAAGGAGGGCCAGAGCTGAAACCTCCAGCGGCCCCTGCCACTTAATTCATCAGTCCAAGTGTGTGTTACATCTATTCTTCTGATGGCTAGGAGGCAAGTATTAATAAAGTATGGTTAATTCAGCTAGTACCTGGTCTGCTGGAGTTACTGCACATCTATTTGGTAGTGTAAGCAAGTTTGGAGAGGTACCAAAGAGTTAAGCGCATATATGTCATCCAAGAAAGAGTGGATCCCATTATCTTTTTATACACACAATTGGGCTTGTTTCCCTGGGTCCAAAGGTTTACCTATTAAAATAAAGACATGACAGAAATTCAATGCAGTGCATTCAAGAGAGTCAAGGCCAAGAATGTGTGGTGGGTGTGTGCATGTGCTTGTGTGTGTGTTTGAAAAAATTACCAGCACCAAAACTGTTTTCAAGATTGGCCCTCTTAAGGGTGCAAGGTAATCTAGAAAATACCATATAATCTGGTTGGGAGGATTTTGAAAAATATTAAGTACTTCATGAAGCCAAAAGACAGCATGAGAATGAATAACATGATGCCTCAAGCTCATTTCAAAAGAGTACCAATGACTCAGGTTTCTATAGATCACAGAAATCTTTTCTCACTATGGAAGCTTTTGATGTCCATTTTTTCAGAATTTTGTCTTCCTTCTAAAATTTCACAATCTTAAAGCAGCATCAAGTATAATTCTACATATTTCCAGTCATTAAGATATTCTAGGATGAAAATTGTCACCTGCATTTAAAAAAGCACAGTGTTCCTAACTTTTCTATTTCATGATTAGAGTGAAAACCGTGGAAGCTAGGAGAACTGTGAAAATTCAGAGTCACAAGGATATTCTAAAGAAAAGAAACCAACATCTACACAAACGTGGCCAGTGAAGCTATTTTGCCTTAAAACAATATCAAATTCCAAAGTGAATAGATAGAAATCTGTCTTTCAAGTTTATTTCAAGTTCTGTTTTAACTTGAAGACATGTTTGCAGGCACTTAAAACTTTCCATATTACTAGCTAGACTCTATGCCAAGCACTTTACATGCATATTCTCATTTAACTATCAAAACAGGCCTATAAATGTTTTCCTCATTGAGGCTGAGAATTGTCACAAAGCTGATAAGCCAGGAGATGAAAATAAATCTGACTGATCTGGAACACATTACACTGAAAAGGTGAAAGACAGATACCATGTTTCACCATCTTGAGCAAACACCCTTAATTACGTAAGTCTCAATGTCATCTTCCATAAAATGGACACATTCTAAAAATAATCTCAAAAGTTTTGTATGAATCAAATAAAATAATGGATGCATTTTATAAACAGCATAAGATACTGTGGATTTCATTATTTTCATTAATTTTCTATCATTAATTTTTTGTTCCCTGGCTTCTGCTTATCTCTTCAAATTTGCTATGATACGAGAATCAGGCTAGTTTGAATGCTCTAACAGCTGAAATTGTTTTTCTACTAATAAAATGTGTGAACTTCAGGGCATCAGCACTCTAATTTTTTTTTTGGCTCCTTAGTACATGTTTTTGCATCTTTTCCGATTCTTAAATATGTTTCAAATATCAGAGGTAACTGGGTAATCACTTGCTAGATTAGTTATAACTTTAATTTGCCTGTTACTTTTTCACTTTAAAATGTTTAACTGAGGCACTACTAATTTAAAAGAAATAATAACCACTATTTTATATTACCTGTCTCCTGAGAAACCTGTATGAAGGTCAAGTAACAGTTAGAACTAGACATGAAAAAACAGACTGGTTCCAAATCGGGAAAGGAGTACGTCAAGGCTGTATATTGTCACCCTGCTTATTTAAGTTATATGAAGAGTACATCATGAGAAACATTGGGCTGGATGAAGCACAGCTGGAATCAAGATTGCTGGGGGAAATATCAATAACCTCAGACATGCAGATGACACCACCCTTATGGCAGAAAGCGAAGAACTAAAGAGCCTCTTGATGAAAGTGAAAGAAGAGAGTGAAAAAGTTGGGCTAAAACTCAACATTTAGAAAACTAAGATCATGGCATCTGGTCCCATCACTTCATGGCAAATAGATGGGGGAACAGTGGCTGATTTTATTTTGGGGGGCTCCAAAATCACTGCAGATGGTGACTGCAGCCATGAAATTAAAAGACACTTACTCCTTGGAAAGAAAGTTATGACCAAACTAGACAGCCTGTTAAAAAGCAGAGACATTACTTTGCCAACAAACATCCATCTAGTCAAAGCTATGGTTTTTCCAGTAATCATGTGTGGATATGAGAGTTGTACTATAAAGAAAGCTTAACATCAAAGAATTGATGCTTTTGAATGGTGGTATTGGAGAAGACTTGTGACAGTCCCCTGAACTGCAAGGAGATCCAACCAGTTCATCCTAAAGGAAATCAGTTCTGGATGTTCATTGGGAGGACTAATGCTGAAGGTGAAGCTCCAATACTTTGGACATCTGATGCGAAGAGCTGATTCATTTGAAAAGATCCTGATGCTGGGAAAGATTGAAGGCAGGAAGAGAAGGGGACGACAGAGGATGAGATGGTTGGATGGCATCACCAACTCAATGGACAGGAGTTTGAGTAAACTCTGAGAGTTGGTGATGGACAGGGAGGCCTGGCATGCTGCAGTCCATGGGGTTGCAAAGAGTCGGACACAACTGAACTGAACTGATATGAAATGGAGCAGAACCCTGTGGTGTCCTCCCTGGTACGGTTCATTTCCATGTCCCCCTGTTTCTTGTTTGTAGAAAATAGTCTTCTTTCAACCTCCTTGACCTGCCCTGAGTTCCAAAGGACAGATTCAAACAGCTGCTAATCAGGGAAGGGAGGAAAGGCAGAGGCCAACAGAGAAGCAGTCAAGAAACAATAATGCAGCTGTAGGCAGGGTCCTGGTGCCTCCTCAAGGAATATATGTAAGAGTATCTTTAGTTCTTCTGTAGAACTAAAGCTCCCACCCCGGTGGAGGATGGCAACTTTCAGCTCAGCACAAAATGGCCTGGGCACCACACTGTTATCTAACCACCTGCCAATCAGAAAAAAAGTCACATGCCCTGCAACCACAAATTTTGTCTATAAAAACTTCTCCCTGAAAAACCATTGGGGAGTTCAGTTTTTCTGAGCATGAGCCATCTGTCCTCCTTGCTTGGCCCTGCAATAAACATTTCTCTGCTCCAATACCAAAGATTTGGTTTGTTTGGCCTCACTGCACAATGGGCAAAGGAACTTTTGTCTGATAACATGTAAATGAAGATTCTTTATACAGATTTGAAAACAAAGTATGTGCAATACATACCAGAGTTATCTTCTCATATGTGATTTACCAAAAGTTAAAATTTTCATGTTCATCATTTTTACTGACTGAATAACATAGAGTTAATACACCATTAAAAAACTTAATCATTCTTCTATTGATAAATATTTATTTCATTTTTCAGGTTTCTACCATATTTCCATTGTACTGCAAATTTTCTTTCTATTTACAGATTTTAGCTTTTTTTTCCTTTCTCCTTCTCTCCTTATTTTTCATCTTTGTATTTTGGTATTAATTTCCATGTAGCAGATCATTTTATCAAAAATCTGTCAGGCCCTCCATATATGTTGATAGCTTGATTTTATAATAATCATAGAAATATTCCTGTTTCTCCAAAGCATTGACAATGTTGCCTTAAGTACTTTGATCTATATACTTTAACTTTTCTATGTGATTTTGAAAGTCAAAGTGTTAATTGCTCAGTCATGTTCGACTCTTTGCAACCCCATAGACTGTAGACCACCAGGCTCCTCTGTCCATGGAATTCTCCAGGCAAGAATACTGGAGTGGGTTGCCATTTCCTTCTCCAGGGCATCTTCCTAACCCAGGAATCGATCCCAGGTCCCCTGCATTACAAGTAGATTCTTTATTGTCCAAGCTACCACTTAGTTCTTTAATCCAGTTGAATTACATTAGGAAAACGTGAGTTTTTTTGGTGTTAATATGTAAGCTTTTAAGAAGTAGTCATTTAATAACAACATTCCCCATTGTTTTATGTCTATTGATAAGAATTGTATTTTGAAATGTCAAAAAAATAAAAAATTTTAAAAAAGGAAATATCACCAGATCTATTTTTCCTTCTCTACAATTTCTTTTTTAATTTTGCGTCTATTTCATCATTAAAGCTAGACAGGGAAAACAGGTTTATTGTATAATTTCAAAGAGAAAGAGAAAAGATAGACTCATATTTTGGCTTTACAGCTCCTGAGTAGATGCAAAATAACACAGAGCATCATTCTTAAAGCCTATATTTTCAAGATTCAGACTTCAGAAAATTTGTCTTTGTTTTGGAATTCTAAAAACTTTAAAGATATAGAGACCAAACTTCAGTCATAAATTTTATACACAGATTGGTTGGAAAAGTGTACATGATGATGTAAGAGTTGAAAAAACACAAATGTTACCAGCTGACACGAAAAAAAGAAGTAGAGGAGATGTAACGACAGTTTTTTGGCAGCGGGCCTCTGATGATGCCCAGTTCTCTCCTCATTTAGAGGTCTCTGATGAACAGACCTCACAGTGGCACCCATAATCCCCACTACCTTGTGTCCATATCTTTAAATAATCTCTACCCTGGAGTAAATAAAGGCCTGTGACTTGATTCTAACCAACAGAATATGGCAAGTTAACAAGATGTTAACTTATGACTCTACAGTGGAGGTGACAAATAAATTCAAGGAATTACATTTGGTAGACAGTATGCCTGAAGAATTATGGATGCAGGCTCATAACATTGTACAGGAGGTGGTAATCAAAACCATCCCCAGGAAAAAGAAATGCAAAAAGGCAAAGTGATTGCCCTAGGGGGCTTACAAAAAGCAGAGAAAAGAAGAGAAGTGAAAGGCAAAGGAGAAAGAGAAAGATATACCCATTTGAATGCAGAGTTCCAGAGAATGGCAAGGAGAGATAAGAAAACCTTCTTAAGTGAACAATGCAAAGAAACAGTGGAAAATAGAATAGGAAAGACTAGTGATCTCTTCAAGAAAAGAGATACCAAGGGAACATTTCATGCAGAGATGGACACAATAAAGGACAGAAACGGTATGGATCTAACAGAAGCAGAAGATACTAAGAAAAGGTGGCAAGAATACACAGAAGAACTATACAAAAAAAAAGATGTTCATGACCCAGATAACCATGATGGTATGGTCATTCATCTAGAGCCAGACATCCTGGAGGGAGAAGTCAAGTGGGCCTTAGAAAGCATCACTATGAACAAAGCTAGTGGAGGTGATGGAATTCCAGTTGAGCTATTTTAAATCCTAAAAGATGGTGCTGTGAAAGTGCTGTATGCAATATGCCAGCAAATATGCCAGGAAACTCAGCAGTAGCCACAAGACTGGAAAAGATCAGTTTTCACTCTAATCCCAAAAAAGGCAATGCCAAATAATGTACAAATTACCATACAATTGGACTCATTTCACATGTTAGCAAGATTATGCTCAAAATCCTTCAAGCTAGGCTTCAGTGGTATGTGAACTGAGAACTTCCAAACGTACAAGCTGGAGTTGGAAAAGGAAGAGGAATCAGAAAAACTGCCAACATTTGTAGGATCAAAGAAAAGGCAGATGAATTCCAAAAAGAAAAAAAAAAAAAATATATATATATATATATATTGCAGCCAAAGATGGAGAAGCTCTATACAGTCAGCAAAAACAAGACCGGGAGCAGACTGTGGCTCAGATCATGAACTGCTTATTGCCAAATTCAGACCTAAATTGAAGAAAGTAGGGAAAACCACTAGTCCATTCAGGTATGACCTAGATCAAATCCTTTATGAATATACAGTAGAAGTGACAAATAGATTTAAGGGACTAGATCTGATAGAACTGATGAACTGATGGACAGGGGTTCTTGACACTGTACAGCAGACAGGGATCAAGACAATCCCTATGAAAAGAAATGCAAAAAAGCAAAATGGCTGTCTGAGGAGGCCTTACAGATAGTTGGGAAAAGAAGAAAAGCAAAAAGCAAAAGAGAAAGGGAAAGATATTCCCATCTGAATGCAGAGTTCCAAAGAATAGCAAAGAGAGATAAGAAAGCCTTTCTCAGCAATCAATGCAAAGAAATAGAGGAAAGCAACAGATTGGGAAAGACTAGAGATCTCTTCAAGAAAATTAGAGATACCAAAGGAACATTTCATGCAAAGATAGGCTCGATAAAGGACAGAAATGGTATGGGCCTAACATAAGCAGAAGATATTAAGAAGTAGCAAGAATACACAGAAGAACTGTACAAAAAAGATCTTCACGACCCAGATAATCACGATGGTGTGATCACTCACCTAGAGCCAGACATCCTGGAATGTGAAGTCAAGTGGACCTTACAAAGCATCACTACTAACAAAGCTAGTGGAGGTGATGGAATTCCAGTTGAGCTATCTCAAATCCTCAAAGGTGATGCTGTGAAAGTGCTGAACTCGATATGCAAGCAAATTTGGAAAACTCAGCAGTGGCCACAGGACTGGAAAAGGTCAGTTTTCGTTCCAATCTCAAAGAAAGGCAATGCCAAAGAATGCTCAAACTACTGCACAATTGCACTCATCTCACATGCTAGTAAAGTAATGCTCAAAATTCTCCAAGCCAGGCTTCAGCAATATGTGAACTGTGAACTTCCAGATGTTCAAGCTGGTTTTAGAAAAGGTAGAGGAACCAGAGATCAGATTGCCAATATCCACTGAATCATTGAAAAAGCAAGCGAGTTCCAGAAAAACATCTATTTCTGCTTTATTGAATATGCCAAAGCCTTTGACTGTGTGGATCACAATAAACTGGTGGAAAATTCTGAAAGAGATGGGAATACCAGACCACCTGACCTGCCTCTTGAGAAACCTGTATGCAGGTGAGGAAGCAACAGTTAGAACTGGACATGGAATAACAGAGTGGTTCCAAATAGGAAAAGGAGTACGTCAAGGCTATACATTGTCACCCTGCTTATTTAACTTATATGCAGAGTACATCACGAGAAATGCTGGGCTGGAAGAAACACAAACTGGAATCAAGATTGCCGGGAGAAATATCAATAACCTCAGATATGCGGATGACACCACCCTTATGGCAGAAAGTGAAGAACTAAAGAGCCTCTTGATGAAAGTGAAAGAGGAGAGTGAAAAAGTTGGCTTAAAGCTCAACGTTCAGAAAACTAAGATCATGGCATCTGGTCCCATCACTTCATGGGAAATAGATGGAGAACCAGTGGAAACAGTGTCACATTTTATTTTGGGGGGCTCCAAAATCACTGCTGATGGTGATTGCATCCATGAAATTAAAAGACGCTTACTCCTTGGAAGGAAGGTTATGGCCAACCTAGATAGCATATTTAAAAGCAGAGACATTACTTTGGCAACAAAAGTCCGTCTAGTCAAGGCTATGGTTTTTCCAGTGGTCATGTATGGATGTGAGAGTTGGACGGTGAAAAAAGCTGAGCACTGCAGAATTGATGCTTTTGAACTGTGGTGTTGCAGAAGACTCTTGAGAGTCCCTTGGACTGCAAGGAGATCCAATCAATCCATCCTAAAAGATATCCTGGGTGTTTATTGGAAGGACTGATGTTGAAGCTGAAACTCCAATACTTTGGCCACCTCATGCGAAGAGCTCACTCATTGGAAAAGACCCTAAGGCTGGGAAGGATTGGGGGCAGGAGGAGAAGGGGATGACAGAGGATTAGATGGTTGGATGGCATCACCGACTCGATGGACATGGGTGTGGGTGTACTCCGGGAGTTGGTGATGGACAGGGTGGCCTGGCGTGTTGCAATTCACGGGGTCGCAAAGAGTCGGACACAACTGAGCGACTGAACTGAACTGATATATATATACACACACACATATATATGCTTGTTGACTAAACCAAAGCCTTTGACTGTGTAGATCACAACTGCAGAAAATTCTTAAAGAGATGGGAATACCAAACCACCTTATCTCTCTCCTGAGAAATCTGTATGCAGGACAAGAACCAACAGTAAGAGCTGGACATGTAACAACAGACTGGCTCAAAATTGGTAAAGACAAGGCTGTATATTGTCACCTTGCTTATTTCACTTATATGCAGAGTACATCATGTGAAAAGGCAGGCTGGATGAAGCACAGCTGGAATCAAGATTGCTGGGAGAAATATCAATAACCTCAGATACGCAGATAACACCACCCTTATGGCAGAAAGAGAAGAATTACAGAGTCTCTTGATGAAAGTGAAAGAGGAGAGTGAAAAAGCTGGCTTAAAACTCAACATTCAGAAAACTAAGATTGTGGCATCTGATCCCATCACTTCATGGCAAATAGATAGGAAAAAATGGAAACAGGGAAAGATCTTATTTTCTTGGGCTCCAAAATCACTGCAGATGATGACTGAAGCCATGAAATGAAAAGTCGCTTGCTCCTTGGAAGAAAAGTTATGACAAACACAGACAGCATATTAAAAAGCAGAGACATTACTTTGCCGACAAAGGTCCATGTAGCCAAGCTTTGATTTTTGCAATAGTCATGTATGGATGTGAGAATTGGACCATAAAGAAAGCTGAGCACCAAAAAATTGATGTTTTTGGACTGTAGTGTTGGAGAAGACTCTTGAGAGTCCCCTGGACTGCAAGGAGATCCAATCAGTCAATCCTACAGGCAATAAATCCTGAATATTCATTGGAGAGACTGATGCTGAAGCTGAACTCCAATACTTGGGCCACCTGATGCAAAGCGCTGACTCATTGAAAAAGGCCCCGATGCTGGGAAAGATTGAAGGCAGGAGAGAAGAGGACAACAGATTACAAGATGGTTGGATGGCATCTCCGATTCAATGAACATGAGTTTGAGTAAGCTCTGGGAGATGGCAAAGGACAGGGAAGCCTGGCATGCTGTAGTCCAAGAGATTTCAAAGCATCAGACATGACTGAGCAACTGAACAACAACAACCTTGGAAGGAAAGCTATGACAAACCTAGACAGCATATTAAAAAGCAGAGACATCACTCTTCCCACAAATGACTGTATAGTTAAAGCTATGGTTTTTCTTGTAGTCAGGTGGGGATGTGAGAGTTGGAACATAAAGAAGGCTGAGCACCAAAGAATTGATGCTTTCAAACTATGGTGCTGAAGAATACTCTTGAGAGTCCCTTGGACTGCAAGGAAAACAAACCAGTCAATCCTAAAGGCAATAACCCTGAATATTCACTGGAAGGACTGATGCTGAAATCTCCAATATTTTGGCCACCTGATGAGAAGAGCCGACTCATTGGAAAAAACCCTGATGCTGGGACAGATTGAGAACAGGAGGATAAGGGGGTAACAGAGGATGAGATAGTTGGATAGCATCACTGACTCAATGCACATGAGTTTTAGCAATTGAACAAGATAGTGAAGGACAGGGAAGCCTGGCATGCTGCAGTTCATGGGGTTGCAAAGAGTCAGACATGACTTAGCAACTGAACAACAACAACAACAGGATGTCACTCCCATGGTTAGGTTATGTTTTATGGTAAAGGTACTGGGATGTCACTCCTTTGATTATGTTTATATAAGATTATCTTAGCAGAGTCTCTTCTTCAGGGCTTGATGAAATAAGCTGACAAGTTGGTGAAGCCCAAATGAAAAGAAACTGCAAGCAGCTTCTAGGTATTACTGGTGGTCTCTAGGATCGGAGTTCAGCCAATAGCCAGTTAAATGCCAGTACTCTCAGTCCTAGGACACCAAGGAACTGAATTTTACCAACAAACTGAATGAATTGGAAGTCAAGTCTTCCCCAGTTGAACCTTCAGATGAGAACTCAGCATGGCCAACACCTTGCTTACAGCCTGGAGTGACCATATTCAACCCAGCTAAGCTGTGCCTAGATTCCTGATCCACAAAAACTGTGAGATAATATGTGTGTTAAGCAGCTAAATGTGTGGTGATTTGTTTTTACCATCGGGAGAAAACCAATACAGGGTTTAAATCCTTAAGGGGGAAAAAGATGGATTATATAGACCCCAAATAGGTTAAGAGAATCCCACGAAGAAGGGTTCTCTAGGAACTCAGAGCATAATTTATGAGATTGGAAGCTTTATAGAGAAGCCCTTAAGCATTTGAACAGTAACTGAGAGGGAGTGCCTAGATACAGGCCTGAGGGCAGCCTTCCCACATTCCACACTCTTCAATGTTGTATGAACAACTATGAGGAAATTCTCTAGCTGCTCAAGAGAGGTGCAGAAGTGACTGGAAAGTCAATGGCTCAAAGAATCCTGGAGTTAGAACATGAGGACTCACAAGGCGTGCTGCTTAAGGCTTCAAAAGAAGGTGCAGTCCCCATCAGGAGATGGCCAGTGGAAGCCAGCAAAGACACAGAGATGTCCACAAAACTAACTCCCTTCATCTAACACCAGGACGATTCATAAGCCCACTTTTACCCCAGGAAAGGGAATAGGGAGAATGGAAGAGAAAGAACCCTAAGGGATTGTGTTAAATCCAAACAGATGCAATTTCCTTAAATTAGCCTATTTTATTTTTCATCATCAGGAGAAATAGAAATTTGAAAGCTATATTAAATTTTAACTATAGAAAGCAAAGTGGCATTTTTACAACCCACAATGCCACTGATTTGGAGACCATAAAATTTGGAAACCCCTTCAAGCTGGTTTTGGAAAAGGCAGAGGAACCAGAGATCAGATTGCCAACATCTGCTGGATCATAGAAAAAGCAAGAGAGTTCCAGAAAAACATCTATTTCTGCCTTATTGACTATGCCAAAGCCTTTGACTGTGTGGATCACAATAAACTGTGGAAAATTCTGAAAGAGATGGGAATACCAGACCATCTGATCTGTCTCTTGAGAAACCTGTATGCAGGTGAGGAAGCAACAGTTAGAACTGGACATGGAACAACAGACTGGTTCCAAATAGGAAAAGGAGTACGTCAAGGCTGTATATTGTCACCCTGCTTATTTAACTTATATGCAGAGTACATCATGAGAAATGCTGGTCTGGAAGAAGCACAAGCTGGAATCAAGATTGCTGGGAGAAATATCAATAACCTCAGATATGCAGATGACACCACCCTTATGGCAGAAAGTGAAGAAGAACTCAAGAGTCTCTTGTTGAAAGTGAAAGAGGAGAGTGAAAAAGTTGGCTTAAAGCTCAACATTCAGAAAACTAAGATCATGGCATCTGGTCCCATCACTTCATGGGAAATAGATGGGGAAACAGTGGAAACAGTGTCAGACTTTATTTTGGGGGGCTCCAAAATCACTGCTGATGGTGATTGTAGCCATGAAATTAAAAACGCTTACTCCTTGGAAGGAAAGTTATGGCCAACCTAGATAGCTTATTTAAAACCAAAGACATTACTTTGCCAACAAATGTCCATCTAGTCAAGGCTATGGTTTTTCCAGTGGTCATGTATGGATGTGAGAGTTGGACTGTGAAGAAAGCTGAGCACGGAAGAATTGATGCTTTTGAACTGTGGTGTTGGAGAAGACTCTTGAGAGTCCCTTGGACTGCAAGGAGATCCAACCAGTCCATCCTAAAGGAGATCAGTCCTGTTGTTCATTGGAAGGACTGATGTTGAAGCTGAAACGCCAATACTTTGGCCACCTCATGCGAAGAGTTGACTCATTGGAAAAGACCCTAATGCTGGGAAGGATTGGGGGCAGAAGGAGAAGGGGACGACAGAGGATGAGATGGTTGGATGGCATCACTAACTCGATGAACATGGGTTTGGGTAAACTCCGAGAGTTACTGATGGACAGGGAGGCCTGGCGTGCTGCGATTCATGGGGTTGCAAAGAGTCAGACACGACTGAGTGACTGAACTGAACTGATTTTCACTAAGTCAAATTTTTAAAAATTATATGTATATATATATATGTTAATAATATATTTAGCTTTTATTTTATCCTATTAGTTACACACTCTAATTTCTGGAATATATTTTCTGTTGTCTAACATTTTTTCTGTTGATTCCTTTATGCTTCATATCCTTAAAAAGAACTCAATTGCAATTCATAAAGTATTATCCATTTCAAGCTTTATTTCTCAAATCTTTTAAATGCTTTATTGGAATAACAAAATTCTCCAACACCAAAGCAGGGAACTTTTCATCTTGTCTGCATTCTACACCAAACATCTATCATGTCCCTAACACAGAGCTGATTTCATTTCCACAAGTGATGTGTCAACAGTTATTAAATTATGAGTGTTCCGAGCATTTATCCTCATTCTGGCCACTACAGAAGAGTCTGGCTTGAAATCCTGTCTCTTGACAGCTGGATTGGGCTCAGTTCTCTCCGGGTTTGTTACACAGAACCAGGAAGAAAGCTAGAGGCAGAGAAACACTGGGAGAGAACAGGCTATGGCTGAGAAAAATCTTTAAACAAGGAAAAGGAGGGGTTTTTTTTCTTTTTTCTTTCTTTTCCCTCCTCCCGAACCTCCCTTGGAACAGGAGATTTTAAGAACAATTTAGAATGAAAGAAATATGGAAGAGTTGCAATGAATAAAGGAAATGAATGGGAAAGTTTAAAAAAAATTTAGATATTACTATACTGTATGTATCTCTCTTCAAGCTATTTGAATAGCACAAATAAATTTTGTTATTTTAAGATTGTTTTGTGGCTGGATGTATTCATTTTAACCTTGATACCAGTTATTCTAGGTACTATATGCATTTATATAATTGTTTTTCATATACATGCTGAATAAGTTTAATTTCATGATGGTTTAATACCTTTTTTGTGTTGGGTCATGACAAGAGTCTGAATACTCACTGTGTGAGATTATAGAAGTAAATGTAAGAGCTTGGACTGAATGTGGGCTAACCCCAGGATATACTATGAAGATGTTTGAGAGTTTTTCCTTAACCCAAAGAAAAAAGTGGTTTATCTTTGGCATGAGTGAGTGAGTGAAGTTGCTCAGTCGTGTCTGACTCTGCGACCCTATGGGCTATAGCCCGCCAAGCTCCTCTGTCCACGGGATTTTCCAGGCAAGAATACTGAAGTGGGTTGCCATTTCCTTCTCCAGGGGATCTTCCAGACCCAGGGATCAAACTCAGATCTCCCACATTGCAGGCAGACTCTTTACCACCTGAGCTACCAGGGAATCCCTATCTTTGATAAGCTTCTCCTGAAAGTAAACAAGATGCTTCTAACTAATTTTTCCCACAGATTTTTACATGTGTATCAGTCACTTTGCTGCTTAATAGATTAAAAAAAAAATCTTAGCAGTGTAAAGCATAGCATTTATTTCTCATTCACCAGACTGTTGTTCACTGGAATTCATCTGATCCAGGCTGATGTCATTTGGACTTGACTCTAAGGGGAAGCTGGATCCAGGTTTGTTTTACATGCCTCCCATGGTCATTGGACCAGCAGCTATCCAAAGAATGTTCTTCTTTGGGTGAAAAGTGGGAGCTCAAGTAAATAAGTCCAATTGGGCAAGCACATGTCAAGCCTTTGTTTGCATCATGTCCACTAAAATCCCACTGGTCAAAGCAATCTGTTTCCCAAGGCCCAGATCAAGGACCAGGGTTAAATACTCCACCTAGCATGAAGCCAGGTTACTAACACAGGAGGATAGAGAACTGAGATTAATAACTCAACTTATACCTACTGCTAATTTTTTTATGATATACATATCAATTTTATATTAAACTACATATACATATTTGCTTTTCTGGGGGCTCAGATGGTAAGGAATCTGCCTGTAATGAAGAAGACACAGGTTCAATCCCTGGATCAGGAAGATCTCCTGGAGAAGGGAATATTCTTGCCTGGAGAATCCCATGGACAGGGGAGCCTGGTGGGCTACAGTCCACAGGGTCTCAAAGATTCGGACATGACTGAGCAACTAACACATCCATTTTTACTTTTCATACATACATTACTAAAGCCTTTCCTAATATACTCATAGGATTCAGTGTGATTTCATTATCATATTTTCTGATCTTGTGAAAAATATAGTCATAGACTGCATTGGCTTGTTTCATTTCTTTAAACCATAACCCCTATGTAGACAAAGACTTGCTGGCATAACAGACTCAGAACAAAGTAATATCCAGGCAACCTACAGACACTGTAGTCACTTGAAAGTCATGGAGGCAGAAGCAAAAAAGCTATAGACAATCTCCCCTACCCATGCCATACTCATGCAGATGCATGCGCCACTAACTGTGGACTCTGCCAGGCCACCCTTCTGAAATGAAGATGATGTATTTGGGCACTGGAGAAGATACTACTAAAAAAAAAAAAAAATCTGTAACAGCAAATTTAAACCCCATGATGGAGAGGCTGATAAACCAGGAAAATCACAGCTTGATTTAGAAAGCAGCAGGGAGCTAGTAGGGAGTCTTAAAGAGGAAGATTGAATAGCTGGTACAATAGCAAAGGAAGATTGCTTTTGCTGAAGACCATTTTCGAAACTCCACAGAAACATGACTGTGCTGCCAACCAGATGAAGGACTTCAGGAAGAAGCCATACTAAGGCTGGAGGAAATTGCAAATCTCTCCAGTTAAAAGACGTAAATGAAGATTAAGGTAGATATGGCCATTATAAACAAATGGGCTACAAATGTTTTCATTATCAGAAAAGTTCAGCCTTCACCTTAATGGCATCAAATATCAGAACCAAATAGAGGCCTCTTTGCTTGAGAGCAGATCAGAGAAGAAACACCAGCCTGCACAGCACTAGCTCGCCCATCTGTGGTCACAGGAGTAAATGCTGCCTCCTATTTTTACTACTATAAAAGAAATGGGATTTTAATTGTGCTGTGGAACCTTGGGCTATTCATTTATTGACTCTCTGCTGCAGGCATCAGCAATTTATAATTGATTTAAAGCTACATAAATATATTAATATGTCTATCCTCTTTAGAATTTTTTTTAATTTTGCAAAAATGCATTAAGCTCTTCAAAAAAAAAAAAAAGGAGGTGTCATCCCATTTTAGAATACAGTAGTTATCATTTTCATCCTGCCTCACCCTAATCAGTCTCATTGTACTGGCATTTTTAATGGATGAAATTTTCCCATTGAGCTCCTGGGAGAACTCCATGTGATCATAAGCTAATCTCTGCTGCTACTGTCTCAGGCTTTCTCAGTCTGCTTTCCATAGCGCATACTGCAATGAGAGAACTGTTGGGAAGGGGAACAATTGATTTTAACCCAATGGTGACATCCCAAAATAAAAAGGTACAGTTTTTAAGGGGATTTCAAATTCATGACGAGGTCATTGCTCTTTCACTAACAATTTATAGATGACTAACTCTCATTTCAAAGAGAGGCTCAGTTCCCAGAAGGTTATCCTTCAGCATAATCATGAGAATTTTTTTTTCCTTTCTGCCTGCATCAATTGTAGCACTTGCAAATTCCACAGAGGATAACTCTGCTCAGCCAAAACTCACATCACATTATAAAGTATATCCAAACTCACTTTAGAGTGAGCTAGCTTATACCATGCAAACTCTTCAATCTTTAAATCAAGATAGAAGCCTTGCCAATTACAGTATATGAAGAGAAGACTCTGGACTTCATTATGGAGAATAAAGGTTCCCGTTGAACTCAACTTTTCCCATCAAGAATATTCCAGAAGCACCATTCCCAAAATCACCTAAATTTTTGCATATTAAAATTGTTCTTGATATCCTGAGTATGTGATTGCTGAACAGAGATCCTAAGGAGGATAAGATATTTCCAATGATATTCCAACTGTAGCCAAGGTAGGAGTCATTTCACAACTGAAATAGATAAGACATAAGCTATCTGCTGGATATTTTGTGGCTCAATATGAGAATAGGAAATTATGATTCATGCCTATTTATGTGCATTATTAAACTGTGAGAAAACCATTCATTTATATACTCTGACAAGTGATTGCCAAACAACTGTGTTTATGTTTAACTTTGTGTTCATGTTCATCCCTGTACATTAGTTCAATAAACAGCCAGGCATAAAGTGGAAATTAAAAGCACATGGACTTTGGAGTCAGAGAATCAACTGTGGGTTTACCTCCCAGTTCTTAGCAAATGACTTAACCTCACCAAGCATCAGTTTAATCATCTATAAAATATTAGGAGATCATTTACACAAAGTGCCTGACATACAAAAGTCACTCAAGATAATAAGCTCTAGAATAATGAGGATTTAATAATGCTTGTGCATGCTCTGAAAACCTCCCTTAAAATCTCTTTCTAAAGAAACAAAAACTTTTAAAAAAAATGGTTTTACAGATATAAGGCATGGGATCTATGATGGCAAATAGCCTTTAGACAATTTCCAAATTCTTTTGGCTACAGTTAACAAAATTCATTCTACAAACTGGGCAAGGAAAAATTCTTTTAAAATGTTGCAGTCTGTGATGGGCCAAGCTTTATTCTATAACTCATTTGGACAAATACTAAATTGGAATGATTAGAGTAAGAGAGAGATGGAGAGAGACTGCCATATTGGCCTTTCCAAGTCCTATTTGTATTCCCTGTGGTGCGTGGTTTAGGACAAGAATCGGGAGATCCAACCATTCAGCTAATAATCCTGGTGGATGTTGAAAAGGCCATGCACTTGTCACAACTGATAACTTACTTCCCTGACAACTAGTCTGAGGACACCATGGTGTTCTTTTTCATAGCTAAAAGGCAAATGACTATTGGCAGTTCCTAATGTATAGATCAGTAATAGCCTTATGCTGAATTTGGTTTCCTGGGTATAGGTGATCATGTGATACAAAAGAGAAGCCATTTCTCTTTGTTTTCAGCATAAGGGCAAAGCTTAAGCACAGAAACAGTCAACACAGACTAATAATTCTTTGTTTTCTTTCCATTACCCCATTTTCTTAGTTCCTAATACTCCTTTTCTTCTGCTTCCAGTCCCTAGATGGCCCAAAACTTCTTTAGTGAAATCCCACTGGTTATTTTCTATATCCCAATTCCTTTATAATATAAAATGAATTCCCTTACCCCCCAAAAAAATTACCAGCAGTATATTAATTTTACAACAATCAGGGTAAAATAATTTATACTAATGTGTGACGGACAATCCCATAATCATGAAAACTATACATATTTTTACAAGAGGATGACTAAGCCAAAATTAATGCCTAATTAGTAACATAGGACAATGTTAGGGACTTCCCAGACAGTGCTAGTGGTAAAGAACCCATCTGCCAAGGCAGGAAACATAAAAGACATGGGTTCAATCCCTGGGTCTGGAAGATCCCCTGGAGGAGGGCACAGCAACCCACTCTAGTGTTCTTGCCTGGAGAATCCTATGGACAGAGGAGCCTGATGGGCTACAGTTCAAAGGGTCACAAAGAGTTGTACACAACTGAAGCAACTTATCATGCATCATAGGACAATGTTACAAGGTGTCAAGTCAACATAGGACTTGTTTTTAATTGGGGGAACAATGAAAGAATAATTAAGTTTTATATAGATGAACTGTCAGGGTCTGCTTCTGTAAACTGACTTGATTTTTTTTTTCCAGATGTTCTAGATTTTTTCCCTCCTCAAGTTTCTGCTACCACAGTTTCTCTACCAACTCCACATATTTTTTTTATTCATTTTTACCCAGAAGGCTTCATATAACAGTAGGGTCTCCGGCAATAGAGACAAAGAAGTTGCTGTGGGAGAGGGCATAGTTGGGCTCCTAGGTGTTATTAGTTAAAGGTGAGCACATTTTTCATCTGAATATTGATTTAAAATACCTACATTGCTACTACAGCATAAAATACTGTCCCAGAGATAGAAACATGCCATTTAATATTGTTGTCACCTACAAAACAAAGCTAGACATGTGTAAAACTTGAAATATCTCAGGGTATAGGCAAAAAAAAGAGATAGTTTTGCAAACCTTAATATGTATATGACAGAACTGATAACCTACGAGAAGCTTCTTCTTCCCATGGAACTAGAAAGGGTTCACGGAGTCCATGCCCTGCCATGCAGACAACTGCCAAGAGCTGTCTCCACAATTCCAGTACAAAGGTGAAAGTTTGAGCTCCAGGGGGTTAAAAGTCACATCCAGAGGGAAACAGAGATGAGAATAGCATCCAAGTTCCTAACTCACATAGTATTCTTCACTCAGCCTTTCCTGGGCTATCTCCAGAAAATCTCAACTTTCAGTCTACCCATTCCTGGTACCAGAAAACACAGATATACACAAAAGCACACTTTAAATTGTGAGAATTTGGATTTGTTTTTGTTTATTTGACTCTCCAACGTGGGTTCTTAGATTAGTAGTTCTCATTTCAAATCTGGTAATGAAGAGATCTTCATCTTCTCTGAGTGAGCCAATTTTGAAATTTGGCTGATTCTTGCTACCAACAATGCAGCTGAGATGAACTTAAAATTTTGAATCCACTCTGCCACTCACTGTGTGATGACTTTGTGCAAACAACTTAACTTTCCTCAGATATAATTTTCTATTCTATAGAATGGGAATAATAACACTAATGTGATAAAGTTGCCTTATGATTTCACAGCAATGGTATCTCTCATGGATTACTGCAACAGCATAACACCTGATCTCCTGACTTCCATCCCAGCCCACCTTTCCTCCCATCAGCAGAGCAGCTAGTGGTGAAACACAAGTTCGCAAGTCATTCTTCTATTTATCTCTCCCTCTCCAGTGACTTCTTATCCCGTTCGGAGTAGAAGTCAAAGTTAATGATTGGCTTACATTATCTGTACCTCCTCATTGCTGCTCTGACCTCACCAGCCACCACTCTCATACTGGATCACTTGTGCCAGCCACTTGACCTCTTTACTACTCTTCAAACATAGCGGAAACACTCCCACCTCAGGGCCTTTGCACTTGCTGTTTCTCTGCTTAGAAATTCTTTAAGTACTCATATGACTCACTCCCTCACCTCCCTTTAGATCTTTATTCAAAAGTAATCTTCTCAGAGGGTTTACCTCAGTTCCCCCATCTAAAATTACTAACCTATCTCCTCCATAATACTTCTTTTCTGCTGTTTTACTTTTCTCTTCAGTAGCAACTAACATATCCTACATTTACTTACTTGTATGCTTTATTGTCTGTCTCTCTCACTAAAATATAAGCTCAACGTTAGCATTTTGTTTACACATTAGCTATGTGACTTTGTGTGTGTGTATGGGGGGGGGGTGGCGGTAATATATTCTCAACTCCTCTGAACCGGAATTTATTCATCTATTCCCCAGTACAGTCCTACAGCAATGCCTGCACATAGTAAGAATTTAATTAATGGGCACTGAACTGATGATTGAATCTTTTAAAAACTTTCAAAATTATGACCACTGAAGCATGAACAAGAAGTGGTGGGAGGGGAGGAAAATGTGGGGAAAGGAATGAAGAGAAGCATGTCAGAGATGCTTAGAGTCCAGTGATATGGAAAAAAGAGAACCAAGCAGCATGAGAAAACAGAAAGGAATCAGGGTCACATAATTGAAAAACCCAGGAAAGAAACAAAAGAAAGCATAAGAAGGAAGAGTTGTTCTTCACCATTCAAACAATGTTCACAAGATTTAGTTACAGTTTTATCATAAGCCAGGGCAGCACTTTCCTCAAAACCATGGGAATCATCGTTTATTCTATGAATAATCAGTTCAGCCATTCCCCCAAGTGGTCCTTGACTTGTGAGAGACGGAAAGAACACACCGCTACCACCGGGAAAGCCTGTTAACAATTCCTAGGAAGTAAATACAGAACCTGGGTAATAAAATAAAGTCTAACCTTTTCCGGCGCGCTTACTTCAGTTTCACTTGTTAGTAGGGGCCGCAGGCAGAGGTCTCACACCAGGCACCTCAGTCTCGAATTCCTAGTGAGAAATAGCTGACACGTCAGTTTAGGGCCACGACTGGAAGCCGCACACAACGCTCAATTCAAGATGGCAGCTGATGGGCGGCGTGCAGAGACTCCACGTGCAACGTGCACTATATGCTCTCTGGTGTCAGCTGCACAGCTGTGCCTGCCTTCCCAGGGACTCTGCCCCTCCCTACCAACGAGATTCCTATAAAGCAACCCCATCTGCGGCTAGAGTGCATGCTTGCACCTCTCCATTATCTGATGAAAGGAAAAAAAAAAAGTTACTTTTCTTCTAAACTGAACTTGGTCTGTTCTATTGGCTCCAAGGACACTGGGCAGTAGGACCTTTGTTAGGGCACAACTGGAAAGGGTCAGTAACACAGTAGCTCTTGGATGCCATTAACAGATTAGATCCAACTGTTCTTCATCACCGACTATTTTCTTGGAAACCTGGTTTGAACACATATATGATGCCAAGCACCAAGATAATCATTCTAGGGCATGGTCATAATCTGGAATGTCATACTCCTCCACACGCACACATATTCACACACAGACAAGCGTGCCTCCTTACTACACAATCGATTCCCAGTGTTCTTGGAATGCAAGGACCACAAAATTCTATAATTTTCTTTTCAGATCCTAATCAGTGGAATCATCTGGAGCAAAAGGGAAGTTCCAACATCCATGCACCAGAGCCTCTCTAGGGCTACGGGAAGAATCTTTCCTTTCCGGTTCAGACTCTACTATGATTGCCACTTTGGCCTCATGGGAGTCTTTTCTCTAGCATCCCAGTCTTGCAAGAGCTAATTAGAATGTCAGGTAAGGTTAGAGCTGAGATGGCTTTCAAGTCTGTGCTGAGGAAAACAGCATTTACTTTGCAAGCTTCTTGAGAGTTTTATTTAGCTAGAGCCTCTTCATCCCAAGGATTTAAAGCAAGATGGAAACTGTAGCTCATGAATCAAAACAGCTCTCCAATGGGATGATCCAGAAGGATGGGATGAGGAGGGAGGTGGGTGGGGGGTCCAGGAAGGGGAACACATGTAAACCCATGGCTGATTCATATCAATGTATGGCAAAAACTACTACAATATTGTAAAGTAATTAGCCCCCAACTAAAATAAATAAATTTATTAAAAAAAAAAAAAAAACTCTCCAGAGCTAAAAGCTAGCTGTATTTGCATAACAATTTACCAGATCCAAATAGCAGGGTAAAGTTAGGTAAAATAAATTGCCAAGGTCATGGTTCTCTGGAAGTGTTATTGAAATTCAGAACTCCTGATGCCAGGTGTTTGTTCTGCCCCATGGATATCTCGCCTACTCTCCTCATCAGTTGTGTCTCTTTGTGACCCCATGGACTATAGCCCACAGGCTCCTCTGTCTATGAGATTCTCCAGGCAAGAATACTGAAGTGAGTTGCTATGCCCTCCTCCAGGGGATCTTCCCCCCCCAGGGACTGATCCCAGGTCTCCTGCATTGCAATAGATTCTTTACCATCTCAGCCACCGGGGAAGCCTCCTCATAAATGATACTGTGGCATGAAATAAAATAAATCGACTGTGTGTGTGGAAACGAGAGTGCTACCCTTAACCTGCTCCTTCCAACTCCAGATTGGTCAAGTCATGGAGGAAAAGGTCAAATCGTAACCCACTGACCTCAATTGTATTCAATACCACACAAATGAAAACGCTTACTAGTAGCAATAATCTGGAGGACTCTTGGTCTAAACCAGAATCTGCTGTTGAGTGTGCTTGCAAGGATACTTTCAAAGTATTGATATTTTAAATATCTTGGTCACATAATTGCTTCAAATTTTGTTATAATTCTGAGAACCCCAAAACATTGAGATCCTCAAAAAAAAAAAAGTCAAACGTCCACGTGCCAAAAAGCAGGAAGCTGAGGAGATTAAACGTATATATATATGTGGTTCTTGCTTTAATATCTTTAGCTAGAAAAACCGTGAAAAAGACATCGAAGAGGAGCTTCTTCAAGTCACTGCCTCTTTCAGCCTATCCCAGGGAACCACTGGATTTCAGATTCCTCAGGCGCCACTCCGAATTCAGAATTCGTGTTAGGGCGCGAGGAATATCGCCAACTACGACTCCTGGCTTGGAGGGGCGAGAACTTGTCAGGGGCGCGGGAAGCGCCACCCGCGACTCAACCATCAGCGTGCGTTTAGCGCAGCCAAGCGACAGGCCGGCGCCTGGCTCAGCAACAGGGAGGCGCCGGCTGAGGCGGGGAGAACTTTGCGCTCCGAGCAGAACCACCCTTTGCTGGCCAGTCGCGTCGCTCCTCTGAGGAAGCCGGCGGCGGCGGCGGCGACTGGGCGGAAAGAGGACGAAAGAAAGAAAGGAAGGAAGTAGCGAGGGAAGAAGAAAAATGAAGCCAGCGCTGGGAGAGCCCGCGAGAGGGCGGCCGACGGCGGAGCTAGGAGGATTTGGCTGCTTTCTCGCACCCCAGGTGTGAACCCCTTTCTCCGGCGCGAGGCCAAGGAAATAAGTGGATCTCGTCTGGGCGGAAAAAGAAGAGTCAAGAATCCAAGTGAGCTTCTTACCTCCTCGCTCACCGTTGCCCCCTAGAAATCCCCTCGGCTTCTCAGCCCAGCCTCCCCGCGGGACCGGACGCAGTGCCCGAGCCGCCCAGCGGATGGGGCGGGCAGGGAACGGCCGCCCAAGCCGCGGGTGACCAGCGCCGCCCGCCCCGCTCCGCTCAGGGACCGAGCGGGCAGAGGATGCGAGGCGGAGGGACTTGGGAGCGGGTTCTGAGACTGCCGAGGGCGCGCTAGCCTCCCACTTGGATGGCCCAGAGTCCGCTCCAGCTCCTGGGACCGCTTCGCCCAGCCGAGTGAGCGGCGCGCGGGACCTGGGGGCGGAGACCTTAGGCGGCGGCTGCGGCAGCGGGGTGAGCCGGGCGCAGGAGGGGGCGCGCTTTCTCCCTGCGGGTCTCAGTAATGAGGAGACTGAGTTTGTGGTGGCTGCTGAGCAGGGTCTGTCTGCTGCTGCCGCCGCCCTGCGCACTGGTTCTGGCCGGGGTGCCTGGCTCCTCCTCGCACCCGCAGCCCTGCCAGATCCTCAAGCGCATCGGACACGCGGTGAGGGTGGGCGCGGTGCACTTGCAGCCCTGGACCACGGCCCCCCGCGCGGCCAGCCGCACCCCGGACGGCAGCCGGGCAGGCGCCCAGCGAGATGAACCTGAGCCAGGCACTTGGCTGCCCCCGGCGCCCTCGCCAGGCGCACGCTGGCTGGGGAGCGCCCTGCATGGCCGGGGGCCGCCGGGCGCACGGAAGCCGGGGGAGGGCGCCAGGGCCGAGACCCTTTGGCCTCGGGACGCCCTCCTCTTCGCCGTGGACAACCTGAACCGGGTAGAAGGACTGCTGCCTTACAACCTGTCTTTGGAAGTAGTGATGGCCATCGAGGCGGGCCTGGGCGATCTGCCGCTCTTGCCCTTCTCCTCCCCTAGCTCGCCGTGGAGCAGTGACCCTTTCTCCTTTCTGCAGAGCGTGTGCCACACCGTGGTGGTGCAGGGGGTATCGGCGCTGCTTGCCTTCCCTCAGAGCCTGGGGGAGATGATGGAGCTCGACTTGGTCAGCTCCGTCCTGCACATTCCAGTTATCAGCATCGTGCGCTATGAGTTTCCACGGGAGAGTCAGGTGAGAGGAGTCTGACGCTTGGAGTGGAGATGGACGCCACTAGGGGCCGGGACGGTAGCGGGGGCGGGGGTGGGGAGGATGGGGGGGTGGGGGTGGGCAGAGAGGGAAAACCCGAGTGAAGGCCTTAGGGACGTGGAGCTTTACAACTTTGATATTGTTTGAGGATCGGACCATATCCGTAGGTTATAGGTAGAAGGATCTCAGTAGAAGTAAAATAAAACATATTAAACCTCAGATGGAAATAAAATGAGGGGTAGAGGTAGCAAAATGGAAGGAAGAAAGTGGGAGAATAAGCGAAGAAGTCTTCACGTTTTGACCAGCTGGGAGAAACCTAGTGGTTACCGGATGGAAGTTGAAGTCCCAAGTTCAAGAGCGTAGAGAGCTGTCGAGGTTCTAATGACTAGCGCGGGAGATGGGCATAGAAGAGCCCAGATTGCTAGAGTTTTTCAGTCCCCGGAGGAACTCTGAAAGCAACTGTCAGAAAGAGCACTGCCCTCTCTGACTTTGGACGACGTCCCTGAGCTTTAGGCGATGGTATAAAGAAAACACCTCCCTCTGAATGCCTGCATGAAATCTGCAATTAGTACAGAAGCAATAGGTAGTCTGGTAATTAGTCTTGGATATTGAAAGGCATTAAAAACATAATCTGATACCGGAAAAATGGATGGGAGGACTCATTTGGGATTGTGTCTTTGTCCCTACCCTCTCTCTATGTAATGTGAGTTCAGAAACTGGCTATCTTTAGTTGTGTTCCCAGCCCATTTCTGCACCAATTGTCTAGAAATAAAGAAGACTAATGATTTCGTTTCCTATGGGTTAAATGTGTGTGTGTGGTTTCAATAGAGGAAGCTATTTGTGAACTTAACTGTTGACAATTAATAGTAAGATAAATATCTTTTTTAAAAAGGCAGGGTCCTCTTAGTAATTGGAGCTTTCTGCATTTTGTGCATTATTTTTTAGTAAGATATCAAGCATTATTAAGCATTGCACAAAGTATTTATGAAACAAATAGGTAATTGTCTTTGGTCCCATTTTAAAGACTGAGAAACTGAGGAAAGTTTAGAGGCTTGATCCACATTGGTTGATATATTAGTAAAAGGGCCCAGACTTGGGAGAATTTCTCTATATATCATTTTTACTCTGTCACTGTAGCTGGAAAAAAGTATTTCTAATCTCTCTTCTTCCACTTTGATATATATACAGAGATAAGAAACAAAATGAGTAAGAGCAAATACATATGAAAAGTTTGATCAAATCTATGCATAATATATGAAGAGAGTACCAAAGGTTTCTTTTTCTAGAAAAATGAATCTTAATATTTTTAATCTTAGGAAGGGTGGGTTCAGGCTACTTTCTGCAGTTGCTCAGAAGCTTCCTGTTTAATGTTGAACTGTCGAGATTTGATCTGCAGAGTGCAGACTAATAAACTTTTATCTAAAATATTTCTGTCACCTGAATCTGAATGACTATAGGCAGCAGTTGGGAAGGCTTGGAAAACACAGTTACACAATGCTGCCAATAGCCAGAGTGTTATAAACATGAAATTGCATCCATAGGGGTGTATCATTATTAATATATATGCAGAATCAGACATAACAAATGCAAGAGTCAGCATAACTTGCTTCTCATCATTGCTTCCTTATTACCTAATACTTCGTACATGCTAACAGTGCTCACAGACTCCAGACTCCTTTCCATTTGTAGATTGTTTGCCAAGAGCCTTAAATAGCAAGAATTTCCCCCAAAATTAGTTTTCCTTACTTAGAAGTGAAATTGTCTCTGCTCCTTGATGAATTTTTGTAGTATGCAGCACACTTCAATAAGGAGACCGGAGAAACTGAAGTAGCATCTAGAATCAGTAAATTTCAAAGCTTTAGGACCGTTGGAAGGCAGAGAGTCCTCCAGGGACAACCCTTACAAGCTGACAATAAAATAAATACTGTGTCAAGCACATTTGCTTCTGTATTTCAATTCAGAAGTGTATTTAAAATCACTATTGTCATTGTTACTTTCCTGGCACACATCTTGAAAGGGGGGAATTATTTTTTTTGACTCAAATCTAGTTTGGCCAACTGAGGACATTTTCTTTCATTTACCTTTGTATTTTAAATTCAAACATATCTAACCTGTCTTACTTTTAGTATATAATTTAAATATCTTTCTATAATGTTCTATATTAAAAATGTCCAGCTCAATGCCAAGTCACTGTAATATGTAATTTTAGGATATGACCATCATCTGCTTTCAGCAAAAATAAAAACTGATATTTCCCTGGCTTATCCTGAAAAGTGGAATTTTCTCTAATATAATGATGGGATTTTTTTTTAACTTTCTAAATATAAAAGCATGATGAAGTCATTTTACACATTAAATAAAATTGGCTTAAATTAGCCACTGTCCTTATTAGAGTCTCCTGCCCAGTGACCTAGTTTGTTGACTGTGCCAGTGCCTAAATAAAGGATTCTAGAAGAGGGTGGACTTGTCCACACAATCATACAAATCAAAATTGCTTTCAGAGCAGGAGCAGCAACAATGTTTTCTCCCAGTTTCTTTTGGGCTACTAATATTTTTATATGAAACCTAATTAATAAATAATGGTTTGGATCACATCCTGCCACAACTCCTGAATGGAGATACCACTAAAATGATCAACCCCCTGAGAAGAGCATAGTCATTTTATTTCAATATACTATTCATTGAGAACATAAACACATAGATCCATCAGCTTGGATGGAACAAACTTCCTTCAAGGGTGGAAATCCCTTAAAAATAAGATTGTTAGCTACCCCCCTTTGGAAATCATATGTGTATTATCAATACATAATAAAAGCTTAACACAATATTACACATAGGATAAGGTCAAAGCATGCTTCCATCCCCAAAATTCTGACTTTATTACACCCAAATCTCCACTTGAGGCCAACCAAATTCTGTTCCTATGACTGTCAAATGATGATGCTGCACATGGATACAGTTACATTTAAGTTACTCTAAGTTTATTACTGTAAGTTCCTACAGTTATTTCTTTCTCTTCACACCCCCTACTACTTTTTCTTCGGAGAGTTTTGTATAGTTTCTCCAAAGTTAACACCTCAAAATTTACTTGCTGAGGTAGTGACAGATACACATTTATTTGTAAAATGTATCTCATGTTAATTTCATATTAGTTTCATTAGGCAGAATTAATGGAGTAATATAATTGGCTTAGATTCAAACCCATGCAATTAAAAAGAGACTACATTGCTATTTTCTTCTCTCATTGAATGTACCATCCACAATGTGTATCATGAACTATATATGCCAACTAATTAATATATGTTTATTCCCATGGGAATGTAAGTATTTTAGATGGCCCATTTTTATAATACAGGGCTAAGTACTGAATTCTGTTTATTAGAATTTGACTAGCAAGGTGCCACTTTTGTATGGTACAGGGGAAAAGCAATGATATCACAACATAACTTACCTACCTCATGAGGGGACAAGTAAAGGACATTTCTTTTTAAAACATCTGCTCTCAACTGTGGTAGGTTTCCTTGACTTTCTGCACATAGGCACTGTCCTCTGTCTTGGGGAAACATATTCTTCTACAATTCATGATGAATGGCTGATAGTAGCACCTAATTATTGCTAACTTGAAGATAAACGATTTCAAATTAAACATCAAGTGATGCAAAACTTTTCTTAGCAGTGATCATTTATAGGCTCCTCTTGAAAAACAAACCTAGGACTAATTTGGAAGTTTTTACTTTTAATCTGGCAAATTTTTATAGCACTTATTTTTCTAGATAAATAGAGCAGAAGACACTAGCAAACACCATTCATTGGGCAATTAATCTGTCTCACCCCCTTTTCTTTGTGACTGCCATAGAAGAGTCCATAGAGAATCTTAGGCCTTGATCTCCTTGGCTGTTACATCTCAGGGTTAACTTATGATTGAATCAACTGAAGACCAATTTTGGTGTCTAATTCCTTCTTGTTTTATCTTCTGGTGTGGCAGAAGTCACCTTGGATTTTGTGCCATTGGATTGTATTTCATGAATAGCAAGTAGCAAGTCTTAGTCACTCAGTCATGTCCTACTCTTTCCAATCCCATGGACTGTAGCCCTCCAGGCTTCTCTGTCCATGGAATTCTCCAGGCAAGAATATTGGTGTGGGTAGCCATTCCCTTCTCCAACGGATCTTTCCAACCAAGGGATCAAACCCAGGTCTTCTGCATTGCAGGCAGATTCTTTACCATCTGAGCCACCAGTCATTAACCAATCATTTTGGTTAAATGAGCACAGTATATTCAAAGGTATATTAAATAGTACTCAGAAGACTCAGTCTACCCCTGCCTCTTACTGGCCATGGAATTTTAGGGAAGTGCCTCTGGTCTCTAAGCATCTAGGCTTGTCAGTCAAAAGAAGGTTGACTTTACCAATCTGACAGAGTTGTTGTGTGAATCAAATAAGAAAGTGATGCACTGTGGAAAAATTTATAGTGTTAGCTAAATAACCAGTAGAGAGGTGTTAGTTTTGATCTGGTAAGAATCATCCCAGTCCTAATTCACCACTAATTCTCCATTACTTGTTATTAATCAAAATAAGATTTGATTCACAGTGTAATGTGTCTTCATCTTCCACCTTACTCTCTACCCACTCCCTCATTTTATTTCTCTTAAAAGTAAGTGGGTTTAGCACCCACCTCCTGCCAAACAACTGTGTTCCTGAATAGTCTACCCCCTTGCCTAGGATTAGAAGACATGCCAAAGGTACCAGTTCTATACCAATGGCAAATTTTTATCAATGCACATCATCAATGCAGTTCCTAGAGCCTTAGTTTTCACCATTGAAGCTTCAATAAGATGCCCAATAACATTTTTCAGGAATGTTGGTCTCTCATACATCTCCTCTAGGAGAACTTATAGTAGATTTCTCACGAGACTATGGCCACAGGGTCTAACCTCTCTACCCCAACTTCTCCTGCCACATCACTAAGCACAGTTTGGCTCATCTGAAATTATTTTCCTGGAAAGTCTTTCTTGACAAAGAAAGCAGTGGGTTGCTTCATGCTGGCACAAGCTCCTTATCTCATGTTGGATAGGCAACAGTTGGCAGACTAGCTGCTTTGAGTACCATTGCCCTAAGCAACACTGTGGCGCTCTCATAGCAAGGTATTGCACACTTTAGTGGCACCATGCAATGTAGAAATGACTTCTTTCTCTTTTCTCCTGCCTAGTCTAGCTGCTGCCACTCACATACACAAAAGAGTAAAGAAACAGTACAACCCTAGAAACGGGATGCAAAATCTCTATAACTAGGCAGGCAGGAAGAACATCTTAGCATCTGTCACATTGCTTCTTGAGTCAATGCATGAATAACAAACTAATGGAAATCTTTAAACCACTATTTCATTCTCAGGTCTTTCCTATGGGGGATGATGGGAGAACAAAGTATTGGAGAAAAGGTAAACGAGGAGTAAGCCAACCACCTTCCCCTAACCTATTACATAAGCTAGACTTTCAGCTCTCCCAAAAATAAAAGGTTCAGACACTTTCAGGGGAGAGTGTGTTCCTCCTCAATTGAGGGAACAGGTTGATCTTACTGACCTGGGTTGGTATTGTGTCAGTTGGAGAAAACTGACCATGAAAAGCTAGTATCTGGTTGGCCAGGGATGCTCTGTCTGTAGAGATAAAACTTCAAGGATTCAAGTGGTAAAGAATTATGCATGATGACTTTTCTTTTAGTGAGGGTGAATTATGCCTCATTGTTATTCATTTGAGACATAGATTTAGGGAAAAAAATCCAGTCATATATATTTACATAAAATTTGTGCTTTTCAAGGCTCCTTCACAAATGTGCTCATAACATCCCTTTAACAGTCTTGTGAGGAAAATAACAATGTATAGGCAACATAAAAAGATGGGAAGAGCTCTGCATTATAGAAAGTGAGAGGTCACCAAGAGGAAAAAATACTAAAATTTCCCTATTAATTTAGTATATTTGTCAGCCTATAATCTGAGAATCCATCACTGCTTTTGACTTATTGCAGAAAAAAAGATGAAATAGAGTGATATCTACTTCTAGGTTTGATGGTTAAAAGCATATTTTATACTAAGTATCCAATATAGTTTGATTAAATGAATCATAATATAACTTTACAATATAGTACTATGTATCCTTTCAAAATGAAGATATATTTATTGACACAGAATAAAAAATGTATATATTTTATGTAAAGTGTGACCTTCTGTAAAATATAAAGTCTAGAACTTTATTAAAAAGTTAAATGTGATTGTAAGTGAATGGTGGAAGTCCAGATTTTCCCCTATGCATGCTACTTTTAGTCTAAAAATAAGTATGTATTACCTACACAATTAAAAATAATAAGAGAGGGACATCCCCAGTGGTCCATGGCTGAGACTCCATGCTCCCAATGCAGGGGGCATGGGTTCAATCCCCGGTCGGGGAACAAAGATCCCACATGATGGTGTGGCCAAATAAATAAATAAAATTTTATTTAAAAAGTTCTCATGCCACAACTAAAGATCTCATGTACTACAACTGAGACCTGGTGCAGCCAAATAAATATTTTTTGAAAAATAATGATACTAATAAGAGAAAAAAGTCATCTTCACATTTCCTCACTGCTGCTTTCAATACTTCAATATGAAAATATAGATTTCAGTAATAAATTAATTGTAGACTAGGCTTAAATTTATCTTTTACATCCATATTTTCAATTTTATCCTCACAATTATTTTGAGAAATGAGCAGTACAGTTAGTGTTTATTTTACAGATCAGACAATAATAACATATAAATGGAAGAAATGCAAGCTGGAGGTGAAGAGAATAGGTTTTTGAGAAGCACAGACCTATGTTTGAATCTTAGCTCTACAGCTTTCTAGACATCATACCTTGAGAAACATGCCTGATGTCTCCATGCCTCAATTTTTGATCCACAAAATATGACTGTCTCATGAAGTTACGATAAAGATTGCATATGGTAAAGTTTGCATATCTTGTATGCAAAGTTCTAAGCACACCACAGTGTATTTTTATTCTAATGATCATTCTTTTAGCACATAGTGTTGGCATAACTTAATAGAAAACTAAAATAATCAGAATGAGAGCTAAAATATTCTAGCTTGCTCTCTCCAGAGTACTTCTAAATGCATTTTCAGTATGCAGATGATATTTAAACTTAAGAGATCTGATTCCAGTGGGCCGAGCTTAAGAAACAAACAGATGCTGTTGTTTTGAAACCCCATTTAGAGTTCCAACTCACTGAGGGACACCCTCAGGCTAGGTATGTGTAAATTTGGTCATCAATGAGGTGAATGATGACCAGTTGCTTTTCTTGTATCGATTCTGAATGATTGGATCTTTGGAGCAGTTACAGAGGTGAAAAATAACGTTCTATTTCTATTTGTTGATATCAGTGAGGAATTCACAAATCTTGCCTTACCTGCTGCCCTAATTTCCCACAGGCTCCCGGGAACTAAACTTAAGTAGAAACATGACACAGTTGACAGTTTTGGCTTCTTGGGGGGAGGGGGAGAAGAGGGTTTTTAGAAAGGGGAGAGTCTCAACTTGATGTGGATTTAAGAGTCACAAGTTTCCCTTTTTTCATGCAGGCTTTCTCCATACTAATGGATCTAACTTGCGGCATTTATTAGATCCAAGTTTAGGGACAGTAGCATTGTTACATGGGCTTCCCAGGTGGCGCTAATGATAAAGAACCCGCCTACCAATGCAGAAGACATAATAGAAGAAGATTTAATCCCTCATCACGGAGATTCCCTGGAGGAGGGCATGTAAACCCACTCCAGTATTCTTGTCCACAGAATCCCACGGACAGAGGAGCCTGGTGGGCTACAGTTCATGGGGTCGCAGAGTCAGACACGACTGAGTGACTAACACACACACACACACACACGCATGCACACACCTCTGTAACATACTAAGGATTACAAAAGATACCCATAAAACAAACTGTGCTTGAATCCTGACTGTATCAAAACTGTTTGATGCATTTACAGCTTTCAGGGACTTTTAAAATGTGCGTCACTTTTCTGATTATGAAAGTAATGCATATGTGCTACTGCCCCATGGGTGTCCTCACATATCCTTGAGTAACATTTTTTTATGTATTTTATTCTCTCAAGGATAATGCTTTAGAATTTTTAGAAACACTTGGATACAAGTAAAGAAAGCCTTATTGTCACTCCAATTGTACATTGGAATCAAAGAACAGAAAAAAAGAATTCACCTTTTTAAAAAAAAATTTCTGAAAAGTCAGAGTTGACATGGCTTTTGAAGCATGGACATTCTGAGTTGGTGGTATTTCTGTATTAAAGGGTGGTATTTTCCTTTATATTTGAGCCTAGCTTTGTATTTTCAAGGCCCTGCAAGTGCTGAGCCTGTACAGTTCCAAACAATAGCTCAGTCTGGATCTTTCAGTAGCATTCTTAGGAATGACTTAGACATGGGTTGGCACTACTCTCCCCTCAGTTAGGGGTGGTCATTAGCTGAACTTTCAGTACCAAGGCTTTGGCTCCATAGAATCTGTTGGGTTTTTTTTTTTTCTATTGAAAGCCTTAACTCAAAGCCAAACAAAAGTTGGATGAATACTCTCCAGGTAAAAAATAAAAATTTTTATTTCCATAAACGAAGTTTAATGCTCAGCATGTCTTTATCTAATAGAATTACTATCTGGCTCAGTTGTGGAATTTTATTTGTTCAGTCCCAGCCAGAGGTACTTAAACAGGGATTCCATTTAACAAAGAATTTGCTTCTATGTGTTGTGAATTTAATAGGTTCAGATAGAGAGCTGTTATTGTTTTGATGCTATAAGTGGAATTAATTTGAGTAGTGTCATACAGTGTGTTATACACAGAAGGAAATGCTTCGGTGTACACCTGAAAATGAATGGTAAATCCAAGCCTAAATTAAGCCAATGTACCTTCACCAGGTTGCAAGTACAGGGAGCCATCTAGTGGTCCTTAAAGTATAGCTTTAAGTTAAAGCAAAAGACTCCAACCTCTCAAGGCAAGAAAAGGACTCCAAGAAGCTTTTAGTCCTTTTCCTGGTCTTTTGACCATGGGACATCTAGGTTAGTCCATCTAAGAAAAGATCTTCGTTTGCCTTCTTAGAATTCCCAACAATCTCTGCTGTTCTGCCACCATAATTGCAGTCATATACCTTAAAGTATACCTTAAAGTATACACACCTCAGAGTATGTATCTAGATGAGTTTGGAGAAAAATGTGAATAACTTTAGAAATGTAGGATGGCTAATTATTTTTAGTAGCTGTATTTACTATCACTTCGTTTTATAATGCAGCTTGAAAAGATGTAGCCATTTTATTGTGTTAAGCATATCATTTGTTCCTTTATTCTGATTATAAAAAAATTATGTTCTTTGTGGATAATTCTGAAAGTTAATAAAATGCCGAAGAATAAAATAAAAATTGCTCATAAACCCACAGCCCAGAGTTCTAGACACATGTATGTGTTATAAAATTGGGATCATGTCATTTTATGAAATTGTTTAACATATATTATAAATATCTTCCCATATCATTAATGTTTTTTCTATTTTTTAATGGCTTGATAGTTGCCCTTTGAATGGGCTGTTTCATGATTTGTTTAACCAACCCCTGTTGTTTGGACTAAGTTTTTACCATGAAAGGATAAATGGCACTGCTACTAATGGGACTTTACTTTCATCCTCCTTAACATTCTTATAGATATGGTGCTGTGGAACACCCTCTGCTTGAGTTCTGTGACACCATCATGGTTTTCTTTATTTCATTTTTTCTTTTTCTGCCCCTTCATTGCCTTTCAGTGATTGTGCTTCTTGTATTTGACCCCTTGTAGTAATAACCATAGGGCTGTGCTGTCCAATTTTAAAAAATTTTTTAATTGGTGGAAAATTGCTTTACAATTTTGTGTTGCTTTCTGCTGTACAACGATGAGAGTCAGTCATAATTATATACCTATCCCTTCCCTCCTGAGCCTCCCTCTCCTCCCCCTGCCATCCCGCCCCTCTAAGTCATCAGAGTGCCAGGCTGGGCTCCCTGTGTTATTTAGCAACTTCCCACTAACCATCTATTTTACACATGGTACTGTATATATGTCAGTGCTACTTTCTCAGTTTGTCCCACCCTCACCTTCCCATGCTGTGTCCACAAGTCCATCTCTACTAGTTTCACCAGTACCATTTTTCTAGATTCCATATATGTGAGTTAATATATGATACTTGTTTTCCTCTTTCTGACTTACTTCACTCTACATAAGAGGCTCTAAGTTTATCCACCTCACTACAACTGACTTAAATCTGTTTCTTTTTATGGCCAAGTAATAGTCCATTGTGTGTATGTACCACAACTTCTTGATCCATTCATCTACTGATGGACATCTAGGTTGCTTCCGTGTCCTGTCTATTGTAAATACTGCTGCAACGATCACTGGGGTACATGTGTCTTTTAGAGTTGTGGTTTTCTCAGAGTATATGCCCAGTAGTGGAATTGCTGGGTCATATGGTAGATTTATTTCTAGTTTAAGGAATCTCCATACTGTTTTCCATAATGGTTGTATCAGTTTATATTCTTATCAACAGTGCAGGGAGGTTTCCTTTTCTCTACATCCTCTCCAGCATTTATTGTTTGTAGATATTTTGATGATGGCCATTCTGACTGGTGTGAGGTAATACCTCATTGTAGTTTTGAATTGCATTTCTCCAATAATGAGCGATGTTGAGCATCTTTTCATGGGTTTATTGGCCATCTGTGTGTCTTCTTTGGAGAAACATCTGTTTAGATCTGCCCATTTTTTTTATTGGGTTTTTTATTTTTCTGATATATGGCTGTATGAACTGCTTCTATATTTTGGAGATTAACCCTTTGTCAGTTGCTTTGTTTGCAATTATTTTCTCCTGTTCTGAAGGTTGTCTTTTCAACTTGTTTATAGTTTCCTTTGTTATGCAAAAGCTTTTAAGTTAATAGGTTTCATTTGTGTATTTTTGTATTTATTTCAATTAATCTAGGAGGTGGGTCAGAGAGAATCTTGCTATGATTTATGTCAAAGAGAGTAACTGCCTGTGTTTTCCTCTAAGAGCTTTATAGTGTCTGGCCTTATATTTAAGTCTTTAATCCATTTTGAGTTAATGTTTGTGTATTGTGTCAGGAACTGTTCTAATTTCATTCTTTTGCATGTATCTGTCCAGTTTTCCCAGCACTACTTACTGAAGAGGCTGTCTTTTCTGTGTTATATTATCCTTGCCTCCTCTGTCAAAGATAAGGTGCTCATATGTGTGTGGGCTTATCTCTGGGCTTTCTATCTTGTTCCATTGGTCTATATTTCTATTTTTATTCTGCTGTCCCATTGATAGCTACTAACCCTATATTAATTTAAGTTTAGTGAAAATAATACAAAATTTAAAAGTCAGTTTCTCAGGCACTCTAAACCAATTTCAAGTGCTCAGTGGCCACATGTGGGTAATGGTTCCTATATTTGGCAGCACAGATATACAACATTTTCCATCTTCACACAAGTTCTGTTGGATATTTCTACTGCTCTCTAGGGCTTGGCGTTTTAAGCAACAGAAAACTCACTCCATGGGCTTGAAAATAATGGGTTTATGCTGAAAAACTACGGAAAGATGACAAGGAATAGAACTGCCTGAGGAGAGCTGAGCTGTGTCACTGGGAAGGTGCTGGACGGCTACTCTCTTCTTCACTGTCTGGAGGGCCCAGAAGCTCTTCCCGGGGCTCTCACTTCACATCTGCTCCATCCTCCTTCCTCTCTGGAGAGCAGCTGTCTTCCTCTGCCCTGCTGTAACTTCTACCCGAACACGGTTTTGATTTCCCATGACAGGACTTAGCCTGAACTCTCTGTGACTTTATCACTCTGATCAAATCATCTGACTTGTTCCTTATACCCCCTTAGCCCGCATTCTCCATATGTCTAGTTGTCTCAACCCACATAGAATGGTTTCCCCTCCATCCTTCCTTACTCCAAAGAGCAGTGACCAGCCTCCCAAGTGAAGTTCTCAATATAACCTTAGAATACAGCAGGAGATACAATAGTAAAGCCACTGTTTCAAAAGAACTTATATTCTAGTGAGAGAGGCAGACAATAAGACATACGAACAAATAAATATAAAGTATTATTAAGTAAAGGCAAGTACAAGGGATAAAAATAACTCAGGGTAAAAGACTAGAGAATGATGATGGTTAGTCACAAAGGCTTGCCTGAAGACATAACATTGTACCACAGATAGAAGTAAAGAGTCAGCCATGCAAATTTCTGAGGGAAAGGCATTACAAGCAAAGAGAGCAAAAGTGCAAAGGCCTTGAGGTAGGAATGAGCACAGCAATAATTATTTGCTGAATAAATGGATCATCCTTAGTACCATCCATAACACTATTTGCTAACAAGTTCACAGTTTCAAAGAAGAAAGTATAAATAGTGAGGCAATAACTAGATTTGCATTCTCAAGATTTAGACTCCTGAATTTTTCTTTTTTCATGTGGCGACACCAAGAATTTCTAACTGGAATTTCCAGTTATCTCTCTCTTTATATTCTTACCTTAAACTCAAAATATGTAAAGATATCCTCAGATGGTACTCTCTCCCACCTATAACAATATTTCTCATAACATCTTTAGCTTCTCCCTTTTCTTCGCATCTCATTCTGTTGCCTTCCTCAGTATGCTTTGCATGTCCTTACCTTATTCTTCCTTCTGATTTTCGCAAGATACTAGCTGCTCCCACCAATACTCTTGAATAGCCCCCTAATATCTCTAGTTCCTTTCTTCCAAACCATTCTGCACACTGCTTCTAAATAAATCTTCTTAAAGCAAAGCAACTTTCATTCATTTATTCATTGCCTCATTCATTCAGCAAACATAAGGTACACTGCACTGAGTCTAATGCCTCTCCACTGCTCAAAAGACACTTTAATGGCAATAGTATCATTCTTTTTTCACTCCTCAACACTCCTGATGGGTGAAACTCACATCTTAATAATAATTAATACAGGATTGATTCACAAAATTGGACCAAAATCTACCAGCCTTAAAGGAATATATCAGATTCTCTAGTTTTTGTGGATATTGTTCAAAAAGCATTCCATCCCCCACCCCCAAGATTCTGACATGCCTCCCCTAAAACCAGAAAAACACCGATCAATTACCATCAGCAATCTTACAAAACCTTGTCCTCAAGGGCTTCCACAAGCAGGTAAAGATAATTCTTTCTGGTCTGTGACATTCTGTTGAGATACAAATGCCCAGAAAATATAAGATCTCTAAGAATTAAAATGTAGTATTTTTTTTAAATCGATAAATGTAAATCATCACATTAAAAAGCACTTATCTATTATATATCTATATAGAAAGATATACACCAAGTTGTCGTGATTTGCAGATGAATTAATCTACAATTCAGAATTGATTTTTCCACTGAAGCAATGTTATCTGTGGCTGTTAAGACCTCAGGCCAGACCACAAAACCCTGTTTGATCATAATAGAGCAAAATTCTGATTTTAGTAGTTCTATAGACACCAAACACTGTCTGTAACAGGCTCTTTTGTTTGAGATGAAGGGGATGTGAAGTGAGGAGGAGAACCAGGAGACCTGTCTTCAAATTATAGCTCCAGAAGCATCTGAAAATGGCTTTGGTAACCTCCCTGAACCTCAGTTTCTTCCATTATAAATTATCAATAGTACTCATTAAACAGGTATTTATGGAGGGCCTCCCATGCTATTTTAAAGAATTGATAGGGGTTTCTGTGAGTTAATATAGATAAAAAATACTTTGTACATTCAAATTTTAAAAACAGATGAGAAGCATTTTTAGTGAAACATCTTTTTCTTTGAGAAAATGATTCTAATCCAGTTTGAAAAAGCCAAGACATATCTTACTGGGTACTCTTGGCAGTAGGAACAGCCCACGCATGTTCTATCACCCAGCATTGAACTAGCCTGGTCGTTTGTGCATGCTAACACCTCAGTCGCGTCTGACTCTTTGCAACCCCACGGACTGGAGCCTGTCAGGCTCCTCTATCCATTTGGTTTCTCCAAGCAAGAATACTGAGGTGGGTTGCCATGCCCTCCTCCAGGGTATCTTCCCAGTGTGGTCGTACGGTGACTCCTAAATGGTGAGCAGCAGCTGAAGAAGGAGGAAAGAAGAGAAGGGTTTCCCATCTTCCAAACAGGGACTAAAAATGTCCTTATCCTAACTGCTTGCATAGTTCTGCTGCCTATCTTAGACTTGAGGGGGAAGGAGAGCGTTTGAGGACCTAACAGGATAGGAGACCCACACCCAGGACACAGATTAGAATGAGACACTTTGGAAATCAAATATTAAAGCTAAGATTGCCTGCTTATATTCGTAAAAAAAAGTTTTGAGATCGCATCGGTTTCCAAATAATATTCCATCATGGGTTAGAAAACTGGAAGATAATTAAATCTCATTCTGACCTTCATTTCAAGTCTGCTTTAACACTTACTGGGCAGCAGCCACTTGAAGATCTTCATCAAGAAATAGCCGCAGCTCAGGCCAGGAAATGCTTAGGATCCCCCTCCTGTGATGATGTAACCCTAGGAAAGATCAGGAATAAACCAAAAGGTTAACCTTGGCTTATGCCACCTGTGCCTACAGTAGTTCTGTGATCCCCCTTCTTGACTTCTCTGCCTCCATTCTTGGCTTCTCCATTATATTCTCCAAGGTGCTATCAGAAGAGAGGTGGTTCACTAACTGCTTGAACCCTTTCCCTACTTCCCCAAAATATCATTATTTCCAAACTTTATGCATTCATGTACTGCCCTCATAGTCTCCGCTGTATCTATGATCACCTATTGCTGTTTTGAAAATTAACTGTTTTCTTTAAATTTAAAGATCTTTTATCATAACACTAATGAAAAACCAGTATCCCTTGCCATAAAGAGAAGTTAATTGTGAAAATAAATATACAATGAAAACAAAACAATTCCAGCTAAGTAGAATTGCCTGAGCCTTTTTGTAAAAGGGAAATTTTCCAGGTGTTAGAAAAGTGTTAAACACATACTAACACCAAACCGAGGCTTTCTCCTTGATTTAGCAGAAGGATTAAGCATTTAATTGAAAAGGGATTAACTTTCTCACTATGTGATTCAGAGTTTTTTAATGTCAAGCCCCCCAAGCAACCTAAAATCCTCTCAGTAACCACCCACACCACCAAGCTCTAACCTGTAGGATGAATTCTAAGCAGCTTTCACATGGCATTCAAGACCTGTCATCATCTAAGCCTGGCTTATTCTCCTCATTTCTTCTAGATACTAAGCGCCCCCTACCCCAAGCACTCTGCACAGTGCTGTTCCAAACCTTGACATATACTGGTCCCACTGCTTGGAATCCCTTTCCCCTTGTGTCTGCCTAAAACTGCTATTTAGCCTTCAAAAGTGGGTGTTAGTTGCTCAGTCGTGTTTGACTCTTTGCAACTCCATAGACTGACTGTAGCCATTGAGGCTCATCTGTCCATAGAATTCTCCAGGCAAGAATACGGGAGTGGGTAGCCATTCCCTTCTCCAAGGGATCTTCTGCATAGCAGGCAGATTCTTTACCATCTGAGACACCAGGGAAGCCCATTTAGCCTTCAAAACTTTGCTTAAATATTACCTGTGCATTGTCTTCTCCCTACTGCAGTTTGTTACTTTCACTTTTATGTCACTTTTCTACCTTGAACATTCTTGTTTTCTAGATCGGTTGCATAGCTTCATAATTATTTGTTGATATATGTGTCTCTCTCCTCCACTAAATTGAACCCTAAGCTTCTAGCACAGTGAGTGGCTCATAATAGATACTCAGTGACTGTTGATCAAACTGAATCAATGGTCGTCCATTTCCATCCTTTCCAGTGTAACACAACTAAGTAACACTGGTGGAAAATTCCCTACCTGTCAAAGTGTGGGTGATGTGAACTAAGAAGTGTCCCACTTTACGAAGAAGAATTCTCATTCACTAAATTGATAGAGTTCATGACCACCTAGAATTTACTATGTTATGTAGAACAAAGCTGGAAGAGTAAGACCTTGAGGAAATTGATTTCATAAGAAATAGAAAAAGTATTTCTTCACCCTATTAACCTTTTCATGTCCTTCATTTCCCCCAAATCAGTTTTAAGTTTTCTGGAGACCACAGAGGACAGAAAAGTGATGTTGTTCTTGTGGCTTTGGGTCACTGCTTTCTCAAATTCTCACCCCTGTTCCCCAGCCAATGTCTCTATATTGTGTAGCCAAAGATTTCTGACTTACCTGTAAAATTAGAAAAAGTCAGAGTTAATGAAAAATAAAGCTACCTGAAATGATCATTAGTGAAAAAGAGAGAAAGCCTGGGATTGTATTTTATTCTGTTATCTCTTATCAAGCAAAATACCAGGGAATCAGACAAAAGTTCAGATCTGGCTAAGGTCACTGCAGATGCTAACTGCAGCCATGAAATTAAAAGACACTTGCTCCTTGGAAGGAAACCTATGAAAACCTAGACAGCATATTAAAAAGCAGAGACATCACTTTGCCGACAAATGTCCACATAGTCAAAGCTATAGTTTGTCCAGTAGTCATGTATGGATGTGAGAATCGGACCGTAAAGAAGGCTGAGCACCGAAGAACTGATGCTTTCAAATTGTGGTGCTAGAGAAGACGCTTGAGAGTCCCTTGGACTACAAGAAGATAAAACCAGTCAATCCTAAAGGAAATCAACCCTGAATATTTATTGGAAGGACTGATGCTGAAGCTGAAACTGCAATACTTTGGCCACCTGATTCTAAGAGCTGATTCATTGGAAAAGACCCTGATGCTGGGAAAGATTGAAGGCAAAAGGAGAAAGGGATGACAGAGGATGAGATGGTGGGATGGCACCACCTCTCAATGAACATGAGTCTGAGCAAACTCCAGGAGATAGTGAAGGACAGGGAAGCCTGGCACGCTGCAGTCCATGGGGTCGCAAAGAGTCAGATAGGACTTAGTGACTGAACAACAACAAAATTCCTAGCTTCCCATTGTACTTACTGTTTTTTCTGTCGTTAAGTGTAATTCCTTAGACTTTCAGCCCCCAGAGCGGTGGCCACCTCTGTGTTAGCAACACCCAGATAGCTTTTCAAAATATAGATTCTCAGACTTATCAAATTAGAATCCCTGGGTTTGGAGCATACAAATCTATCCAAAAACCAAACTTCACAGGTGATTGTGTCCACAGGTGATTCTGAGTATCATATTTGGGAACCACTTATCCTAAGAGTCTCCCCTAATGTGATTTTCAAACCTTGACTGGGTGCCACCTGAAAGAAAATCACATGTAGGTAGTAGTTTTAAAGTCTCGATTCTAGACTCATTGAATTCCATTAAATTATGTGTTGTGGCCTGATACCAGACTTTTTTTCTTTTTTTGAAGAATCTCCCCTAAGTGAATATTATTTATGCACAGCACAATTAGAGAATCAATGACCTGGGGCAGAGGTATCAAATTCAGATGTCATATAGGAGCCAGGAAGTTAATGGAAATGTGAAAAACAGTCCCAAATAATATGGTGCACGTGTACTAAGTCGCTTATTGTGTCTGACTCTATGGGACCCTATGGATGGTAGTCTGCCAGGCTTCTCTGTCCATGGGAGTGGATGGCCATGCCCTCTTCCAGGGGATCTTCTCAACCCAGGGATTGAACCTAATCTCTTATGTCTCCTACTTTGGCAAGTGGGTTCTTTACCACTAGCACCACCTAGGAAGCCCCCAAATAATATGATAGGGAATAGGAAAAATTGTAGATAACTGAATAGAGCCTAACTTTTCTGAGGGAGGCAGTCAGCCACCACTCACCTCCAACAAGCTGTTACTCATGGGATGTTGCCAAATATTCTGTATTTTCAAAGGAAGCCAGACTGTGGATATTTTTAATGTAAAATTGTCCTTTTGTGTGTTTTAATTGCTCAGTAATGTCCAATTCTTTGCACCTCAGTAGACTGTAGCCAGCCAGGCTCCTCTGTCCATAGAATTCTCCAGGCAAGAATACTGGAGTGGGTTGCCATTCCCTTCTCCAGGGATCTTGCTGACCCAGGGATTGAACCTGGGTCTCCTGAATTGCACACAGATTCTTTACTGTCTGAGCCACAAGGGAAACCCAAAATTGTCCTTAGATGTTGACAACTAACTCATTTTTGTTTAACTTTACTGAGGTATGATTGATATAACATTGTAAGATAGTTAAAGCACAGAATGTGATGATTTGATATACATCTATATATCAAGTGAATTCAGTAGCTGATTTTTTTAAAGAAAAACAGCTTATTTTAAAAAAATAATAATAATCTGCAGGCCTGCTAGAGCTTCAGGATCATCCTTCTGGATTAGAAATGTTAATGCATTTGAGTAGGTAAGTATTAACTAGAAATGCCTCAATGACTGGCTAAGAAAGAGGAAGTGACATAGGCCTGTAACCATAACAGGTACAGCAGCTTAAAGGTGCAGTTTGGAAAAACTAGAATATGTGCTTATTATACAGGAGAGGTGGCCACCCTCATCTGAAGCAAGAGAACAAGAGGGAAAATAGGTACTAAAAGATAATGAATGTAATCCATTCCAGGTGTACCCATAAATGAATCTTAGAAACCTTACTCATAAAATAGAGATAATGAGATGATAATAACTACTCCCAGTGTTAGAGGTACTGATTAAGTAGAATAATTGCTCTCAAATAGATTAGCAATATCAATATCATATGACGTATAGTAGGTGCTCTTCTTTTTTTAATACACAAGTTCCGTTATGTTCCTTCCTCCTAAGCCTCTGTTCCCTTACATTACAATTTAACAGGCACTGTAGAAAAGCAAGGTTATGGCAAAAATCTAACAAACTCCCTTGATTTTGTGGTTTTTTTTTTTAAAGAAAACTGAAAACTTTTCTATAATGAGACAATTAACGAGATAGTGATGACAAAGTGATTGAAGTACCTTATAAGAGGGACTCGTAAGAAACGTCATTTCAAAATACAAAAATGTCCTTGTATTTCATCACTGGCATTCTTTCCTCTACTGCGGGTTCAGTGATTCTAAATACTGTGAAAAGGAAGTGGTTAAGCAAATGATCTGCAGTTATTGTAGATGATTCTCAAAAACCTGATAGAATTCTGGGCCAGAGTGATCTAGGAAGGTTGCTTATACTTTATTATGTATACATATTTACTTATATTTAGGTAGTATTTATATAAATACACATATACTTACATAATATATGTATGTAATATGTACATATTACTTATGTAGTTATAAAATCATGTATATATTCATACATACATATACATTTGTACATATGTATGTACACATTTATTTACTTTATTAACTGCAGTTTGTTATTCACTGACGTTTATCATTTTTATATGAAAAACAATGCAATGGTAATACTGGACACTGTGTTTAGAGCTTAGAAAGGAAATAATCTCACCATTTTAACATGCTTTTCTTTTCAGTGTTTGTCCTCTTGTATACATGTTTCTGTCTCTCTAAAGTTAGTGTTTTCTGTTTTACTTGCCATTATAATCCAAGAATCTATTATAGTGCTTTGCACATAGTGGTCACTCAGATTTTTTTAAGGGATGAACGAAAGAATTTCTGAATTTGTAAACATACACTTTTGTATTCTGCTTTACTCACTAGCATCATGTCATGAATCTTTTACAAGTCACCACGGACTTCAAACAAATCATATATCTCTGTTTTATTTACCTGTAATTATAAAATGAGAAAATAAGAATGTAGAAAAAAGGTCTTAATTTCACTATCAGAAACAATCATTCTTGCTAGTTATCGCAAATATCTTGAGGTATTTCTCCTAGTGTTTGTTATATAGAACTTTTAATGTGGAGAATTTCTGTTCAGATTCTTTTATTTTATGTGATATTGCTAGTGTTTTCCAAGTCACAGGAAACTCACTGTCATCATTATTTTATTAGCTGTATATTATCCCAAGCTTTTGGATATGCCTAGAATGTTGACATTTAAGTTTTTCTTACAATTTTTGTCAAAAAAAACCCCTGACAATTATTGTAGAATAAAATGCTCTGTAATGAAAATCTTTGTTCACAGAATCTTTGTCCATTTTGTAGATTATTGCCTTAGCATAGATTCTTGGAAAGGGAAAATACATGCTAGTTAGTTGGAGTCTTTCCAGGGATCTTTTTCACATGGAGTATATGAATGGCATATTTTTATTTTCTACACCCTTATATATCCTAGTATGGCTTTGTTTATTTTTTAACAAATAAAAGACAACTGACAAGGCATAAAGTTATTTCCCAAACAAATTCAGTTAGGTATCACTCTATTGTCTTTGAGCATCTAACATAACAGTAGTGAGAAATCTATTTCTTTCTCTTTTTTTCTTTCCTTTCTTCCTAAATGTTTGACAGTTTTATTAAAACATTTTTGCCAGATATGTCTAGGCACAGTTTGCTTTTTATTGATTTTGTGAAGTATGAAGTTGATCCATAAAATAAAATTAAAAAAAAAAAAACTAAAATTTTTCTGCAGATATGTCTTTGAATAATCCTTCTGTTCCTGTGTACATGTTTCTGTTCTATACATGTTCTATTCCTGTTCCTCAGGCTTCTGTCTTAGGTACACCATATTTCTGAGGTTTGTCACTCATAGTGAGGTGACCAAATAGTTTATATTCAAACCAGGACAGTTTTAAAAGTGAAAAAGGAGGGAGTGGTTAATAATTACATAAGACAGTTGGCATAAAACAGGAACTGAATGAGTACAAACTGAGATGCACAGTCCTTCCCCATCCTTTTCCATTATTTACAGTTCTTGTAATAATGGGAAAGGATTTCATTTGTTCTGTATCCTGAAAGTTTTTCTAAATTTTGTCTTCCATATCAGTAATTCAAGGAACCCCTAGGTGGCACAGTGGTAAAGAATCTGCCTGCCAGGGCAAGAGACACAAGAGATGTGGGTTTGATCCCTGGGTTGGGAAGATCCCCTGGAGTAGGAGATGTCAACCTACTCCAGTATTCTTGCCTGTAGAATCCCTTGGACAGAGGAGCCTGGCAGGCTACCGTCCATAGGGTCTCAGAGTTGGACACAACTAAGCAAATGAACACAGACACATCAGAAATTTGAAGCTTTGAAATAGCTCTCATGCCTTTTAGGCTTCCAAAGCATATTTGAAATCTATTGTTGGATTTTTAATTCCCTGTTTCTTTCCATTTACTCTATTCCTTTTCATCCCATTCTATTGTTAATCTCAGTATTTCTCCTCTTGTGAATTACTCATTTTTCATAAAGTCATGTTATCCTTCTTAATGTTTAAATGTCAGGGTTTTGTGAGTTGTCTTCTTTTCTATAATTTTACTTTGGCTTCTGAAATAAAATATTTTCAAAATATGTCTTTCCTTCATTCTGCAGCATCTTTATAGGGCCCTTGTTTTATTGGGTGGGAGGAGGTATTGTTATTATAGAACAATAGGAAATGTGTCTGCCAACAAACAGACTGCTAAGTTGCCTTACTTTGAATTCACTTTTATTCTGATTGAATCCTCTTCTAATAAATAAAGCGAGACAGGAAGTTGCTGTGCCCATTGCCTAAACCAAAGTTCAGTCTTTTAGCCATCATCAAGCATGTGATGTGACTCTGCTGAACCAAGCTGGAATCTGCTTCTCTGAATCAGCCAATCTGCTGAGTCACTTTCTGATAACATGAACCAGTGACTCTTAATTAGTTCCTCCACCTAGGCAACCTTTTCAAAATACATCAGAATTTCAAAATACGTACGTGGCTCCCTTCTAGATCTCTTGGCTCAAAATCTTGAGATGTAGGCTTGCGTGTGTAAAAAATTTCCCAGGTGTTTCTGATGTGCCCTCTTGGTTGAGAATCATTGACCTGAACCAATGAAGTACATGAAAAAACAAATAAATTAATTAAACCATAGCAGTTGGTTTTGCATGTCTGCTAGAGTGTTGATCCTGCTAAGTTCTATGGTATTTTGCTTGTGGGAATTAAGCCTCTCTCATATTCCTCTTGGAGATGCAATATCTCTTTTATTAAATTTAGGAATTAAAAATACTAATCCAAGGAGGGATGTAGCTGAATGTCATTCTGGCCACCTCAAAAAGCAGAGCTCATGCGATGGGGAGGCCTTGGTGACTCTTCTAATGGAACTAAGTGATAGAAAGAAAGAGATGATAATCATTATAGGAGTTAAAAGCCAGAGGACCCAGATTACCTGAGTTTTAATCCTATCCCTGCCATTGACTAGTGAAAGGTAACTTGGTAAATCACTTAACCTTTGTATGCCTTAATTTCTTCATTTATAAGATAGAGATAATAGGATCTATCTCACTGAGTTTTAAGGAAGATTAAATGAAATAATTTATTAAAAGTATTAAGAAATGCATATATTAAGTATATATTAAGTATTCAAGAAATGTTAGCTATTATTATTTTCAGATACAATAGTAATTTCATATTCTTTTCTTCTGGTTTCCTTGGTTTACAGTTTGTGTAACATCTTTCCATTCTAGCAATAAGCTGATTGTTAATAAAAGTTTTCAAAGTTGTGTGCTTTCATATTTTTATGTCTTATTTAATATTTTAATAGGAAGTTGAGGAATGTTACATCAGACTATTTCCTGAATTTTATTGGAACTTTATGGATAAATTCTAGAATGGTGATCCATCACTGTCGTTTTGGTTTGAACAAGCAATCAATCATTTCATTTCTATCCATGCCTTCATGCTGTTTCCTTCTGGCTGCCTTGTCTGCATCATAACTCCCACCTAGTTCTGTTACTCTGGAGTGGTAACTTTATTTTAAACATGTCAATACTGGATAAGCTGGTGAAAATCAGAAAGTTGTTCTGTATGGTTCAAAAGGCCCCCCTCTCAAAACCAAGACCTTTCTAAACAGTCCAAATGATTAAATAAACCATCAGATATTAAGTGTATCAGTGAGGGCTACTCAGGAAATAGAAACCATACCACATATTTGAAGAGAGGAAATTTAATATAATGAATAATCAAATAGGTACAGAGTTGTCAGTCTGGTAACTAAGGATAATGAGAGAACTCTATGGTGTCAAGATAGCGAATCCTTAAAGGAGCTACTATCCCTGAAGCTGAGGAAACAATAGGAAGAGGCTAGATATACTAACACTTTGAAGTTTAGAGGGAGAGCACTATGAAGCTGAATCTCGGACATCTAAGAAAAAAGGTCGCTGCCTAGCTGGTGAGTCTGAGCTCTAAGGAAGGCCCATCAGAGCTCAGATTCAGACCTTTAACTGCCTGGTTGATGTTGGCATCACGAGTGTGCAGGATAAAGCGGTTCTGCAATTGTTGTAAAAGCTACACTAGATTTAGGTTCTACCCTCGAAAGGAACTGTTGAAAGAATGAAGCAATGCTTAATGAAACCTGTAACAGGCAGAAAACCCACAGGAAGAAGCAACTCCCTTCACTTCCTCTAGCCCAGTAGTCTCCCTCTAGTGGCCTCTATTGCAGAGCCTACCCTACCTGGACCCCCAGCAAAGCAGAAATGTGATTTGTAGTGCACTAGCTCCAACATCGGGAGAAGGCAGTACTCCACTCCACTCCAGTACTCTTGCCTGGAGAATCCCATAGACAGAGGAGCCTGGTAGGCTACAGTCCATGGGGTTGCTAGGAGTCGGACACGACTGAGCGACTTCACTTTCACTTTTCCCTTTCATGCACTGGAGAAGGAAATGGCAACCCACTCCAGTATTCTTGCCTGGAGAATCCCAGGGACGGCGGAGCCTGGTGGGCTGCCGTCTATGGGGTCGCACAGAGTCGGACACGACTGAAGTGACTTAGCAGCAGCAGCAGCAGCTCCAACATCCCAAAGCAGAGAAGAGGAAGGTGGGTTTGGAGCTGAGAGACAATAGACATAGTGAGTCACTCAAATATCAAAGTAGTAGTAATGGTTAGTAGCATTCAATGCACCATTACTATGTACTGGGCATCGTGCATTATCATATTTAATTCTCACCAAATCTTCTCACATAGATAATGTTTTTCTCCTTATATTATTGGCAAAGAGATTAGAGAGTACTTACTTAAGGTCACTTACTTAAGGACCTTACTTGCTTATGGTCATTCATCTAGTAAGAGACACAGTCAGAAATCATATTCATTCTTTGTAGCTCCAAAACCTCTACACTGCTCTACCTAGGCCTATAGTGGATGCCATTGCTGCTATGATTTCTTCTGACTCTGAGGTGTTTGTGAGTAATTACTCTCCTTGCTCAACATCGTTTGATACTGTTTTATTCTCAATAAAATTATTCTTTTACAACATTTATCATAGTATGTTAGGCATGTGTATCTAAGTGCTGAGAGCCGTGGAGACGGCAATTTTCCAATTCATTTGAACTAAACAGATAGTTGAATCAGACGATACGAAGTTTAAGAAACAATACATTAATGTGAATTATTTGTCTTGGCCATCTACTTTTGTCTTTTGGATTGCCTGGAACAAAGCCTTGGTGCCAGTTGACTTTATGCCACATGACATCGCTGTAATTGTTTGGCAAAATTCCTCCCTTAGGTACCTCATCACCAGAGGTTGATTCTCTTTAGTAGCCTCGACATTAGGAAAGCAACTTGATTAAACTGACTATTCGATTTGCCGTAAATAGAAATCTCTGAGTTACAATATGGATCTATGAAGCCAGGTAAACAGTGGAAGGGCTTCCCAGGTGCCACAGTGGTAAAGAATCCATCTGCCAATGCAGGAGACACAGGAGACATGGGTTCAATCCCCAGGTCGGGAAGATCCCCTGGAGTAGGAAATTGCAATCCACCCCAGTATTTTCCTCTGAAACATACCATGGACAGAGGAGCTTGGGGTCACAAAGGGTCAGACACAACTGAGTGAATGAGCATGCACACGTGTAGACAGTGGAAAGTATCAGCCTGCTGCAGATCTCTAGACTGATAGATACTTCTTTTTATGTAATAAATTATTACTGTTGAGAATAGACTTGAGACATCACTCATCTACCAAGACTTAATATATCCACTGATACCTGCAAAACATTACAAATATTTGCACATATTTTGGCACTCTCCATACAACAGTAAATGAACTTTTGTCTTAATTTGTATTTATACTTGATGCTCAAAAAAGTAAGAATTCTCTGATATAGACAATTTGATTTAGTACAAAATCACTTTTATCTGTAATTTGAGAATTTGTATAGTCTGAGACTTAGATCCTTAATTATCTTATCTCTCTAGTTTCCACTCACACACCCTCTACTCTGCCCAGACTCTCAATTGCCACTTACCTATAAATAATTCTCAAATGTTACTTTAGCTCCTTCTTCCAGCCTTCCCAATTAGAGGTTTATTCAAGAATTCTCTAAAGCAAAAGATTTCCATGAAAAAAGAATTTAGAAGCATCATAGTAAATAAAAGAGGCAGGTTATACTATATAATGTTTGCCATATCCAAACAACACTTTTTGAAAGGACTTTTACATCATCATAATAATAGATCATAAAAATACCATTACTACATTCTTCCACAGACTTTTATAACTGAACAAGGAATAAGTACAGTGTAAACTTATGAGAGAGTGTCTCATTCCCTTTAGGTCTTGGGTTTCAAGGCATGAGCTTTCACTTATACCTATATAATAAAAACAGTCACTCTCATTTAATGAGGGTTTTACAATTCACAAAATAATTTTACTTCACTTAACCTCACAAAACACCCTACACCTCTAAGTGGAAGGTGTTAATCCCTCAAACTTCAAATGCATTTGTAAAGAAACTGAGGCTCGGGTAGACTGTTTTGCCAAGCAAGTATTAAAATGAATTTTTCTGATCTTAAGTTCAGTCCTCATTTTCTAAATCTCTACAGATTCATAGATTCTCCTTCTGAGAGCTTAGATAGTATATGAGCCACTCTGGCACCAACTTTACAATCCAAGGGTCCTGGCTCCTCTCTTGAGACTTTAATCACCAGGTTCTGCTGCCTCAAAAAACCGAGGATATTCTACAAAAGATCCCATAAGGAGAGCTGCACTCTATTTCAATAAATGGTATGTTATTTAAAACTGCCTTTAGATGACCCCTCGGACATCTGAAAATGTAATTTATTATCATTGGAAACTGCTGAGATGGACAAATAATGACTCTTGTTTCTTTCTGGAAAAGATTGTTTGAATCTTCTGAGACCTATCTGACCTTGAATACATATTAACATACTTACCATTAATTTTCTTTATTCATGTCCAGCCTCTAGAAATCTTAAGCAACCCATCTTCCTAGGAAAAATCAATTTCAAAAGAGAAAAAAGATTAAAGAATCATGATACAGGTTATGGCTGGGAACATATGAATATGCTGTTAAAAGAGTTAGTCCATTGCCAAGGGTCACTGAAGCATTTTGAAATTGCCTGTATGTTATGATAATTTTGAATCCTTTCAAAGCTTTTTGAGAACATAACAGTTAAAAAAGTTGATTCTGAACTGTCTTGTATTATCTGAAATTCATAAAATATGTCCTATGACATATGCATATATTAATGAATTTAAAGTTTGCAAAGTTACTTTGAAGACTTTTAATAAACATCTGGGAGACGTTAGTGTAGACCTTATAACTTTGTATTTGCATCCTCACTGCTCTGATATAAAAATGTCAGGCTAGCCATAGAAATGCATAAGACAAATCATTATCCTGCTATTTCTAAAGATTTATGCCTTGAACAGATGATAAGGTAAATTCTGGATCTCTAAAGCAAAATGACTCCTTCATTGTTAATTATAATTATAGAAATAGGATCCTAGAATTTCCAGGCCACATTAATACCTATGCCCTTGAGCTCACTGGGGCCTAAGCCACAGTACCCCCTCTCTCCTTTCATATACAGCATTCTACTCCCACTTTGGCTTAACAATACTATCACATTGTCCTCTAGTGCTACTGGAACACTAGAACACTTGAATTGCTTCTATCTATAAAGCCATCACAAAAATCACATTATCTTGTTTGGAAAGGTATTTAAAAGGCATATGATGCTGGTCTTCCAAACACTAGACAACACATTGCTCATAATAAATAATGCTAAATCCCTGAAAATCATTAAATCCAATTAAATATTCAAGTCCTAAAATGGGATTGCATTAGTCACTTAGTGATCTTTCCACTACCATTAGCACTCAGTCACTGACATGACTTCAGAACCCTTTAGAATGACAAACATTTTACTCTCACCAGCTAATTCATTTTAGGCTTTTCATCCAAATGTTAGGAAGATTCTCTTCCTGTCTGCGTCTATTCACATTCATTACCTCTGAACACCGCCCTGACCCCAATCTTTTTCACTGAGGAACTCTATCTTTTCTTCACCTAACAATCAGCAATCAGCAAGATGCAGTTGGTTAACATTAAGGGGAAAGACTTGCCAAAGAACCATCAAAATTGTAGTAAGTAACCTCTGACTTCATGCTCCTTTTTACTCTCCTCTTCGCTAGAAATATTAAGCATAAAAACAAGCAGACCATTACCCTAGCATTCCAAAAAGGGAGTCAAAATTCATTAACTACTAATCTCAAATTCTTAGGATGGGCTGTCTGCCACATAGGGACTTCCCTGGTGGTCCAGTAGCTAAGACTCTGTATTCCCAATGCAGGAAGCCCAGGTTTGATCCCTGGTCAGGGAACTAGATCCCACTTGCTGCAACTAAAGATCCCACATGCCACAACTAATACCCAGAGCAGCCAAATAAATACATAAAATTTTTTTAAAAGGATAACAATTGCCTTGATATTACCTGAAAACTATAGGCTTATTATATAGTGTTAGAAATATTTCTATTAGTATCGGGAGGAATTGTAAAAAGTTAAATCAAATAAAATCAATGATTACCAGAACTAGAGAATAAGTGTATTAATAGCTTGTTTACTTTTTAAGTAATATGACTCCCATCTATATTTCTAATTTCCAAGGAGCTGTCCATTTGGGATATTTTAAAAGACGTAAGAGGAAAGCATCACCAAGACATCCAAAAGGGAGTTTCTTGACTGTTCCTAGGAGATACAGGATCACACAATAAACCAGCCATCAATAAGAGCAGCCAAATGGGTGTATATAGGATATGGGTTTGAATTTCCTTGTTGAATCTTACTAGACATAAACGATTATTGGTGATAACAAATTAAGCTAGCCAGTGTGTCTCCAGTTGAGTTCACTAGTGACTACCATGCACAGAGAAGTAAAGAGGTTTCTGCTGATGTAGGCAAAACCTGGGGACTACTTATGGACTATTGTGCATAAGGCTACCCTTCATATGACAAAATACAGTGCTGGAAAATTTTGCACTACATTTTTAACACAGTATTTCCATAGTTGACATTTCTACATCATGATTGTTTACTCTCCTGGGAGATATTGGCATCTTTTGCAAATTTCAGTGGCTGTTGAATAATTGCTGTTGGGATGCTTCCTGCTTCTCATTTGCTGATTTAGTCTCACCACCTCATTACACATCTGTGATTTCTTTTTGGAAATCTGTACGTTTCATCTGCAAGTGAAAAAAAAAAGAGAGAGAGAAATCAATCCTCTCGGATTTGAGAGACTATAACACTTTGTCATTTGGCAACACATTCATTTTCATTCTTTCTCTTGGTCTCCCTTGTGTGCAGTATTCAACATTTTTAGCTAAGTGCTGGGGTGAAGAATAAAATCTGTATCCAAAGAACAAACTGAAATATCCTGGCCTCTGTGGGAATTAAATGAGCTGTTGCTTAAAAAGAACCTACGATGACCTCCTCTGGCAGCACATTCTAGTGCTCTGTCCCATGGACAGTGAGGAATGTTTTCCTAATGACCTGCATTGAAAGGAAAGGTGCCATTTCTCTGAGTTGATTTACTATATCGTGAATCATAAATTAAATGCAGTAGTGTCAGTCCTACCAAGACCTAATTGCATAATCTGATTATGATTCTCTTAAATAATTCCTCTCCAAATTATTGCTTTATCTACAAGTGGCTAGAATGGGTCACAAAAGAATTGGAGATAATGTCGTTCACTTGTTAGGGTTATCATTGAAGGCTCCACGTTCATCCTGAGATAGACCATGGCCACCCAGGGAGTTTTTACATGTATCTGACCTATGTTCATTTGTTCTGACTTTGCACTATGTTAAGCAACAGCAGAGACTGATTATAGTGCAGGAAGTGGAAAGGTCAGAGAATGAATTAACTGCCAAATTGTCAGTGAGGAGCTTCTCTGTTCCTGTGAAAAGAAGGTTCTCGTGGTATTAAGTAAAGCAGAATAGAGCTGGAGGGAATGAAATATAAATTGATTAATTAAACCCTTGCCATCTCTTCCATCAGAAAATCTTCCCTGATTCCCCACACTAGGTTACTCTGGACTGAATTCTCTTTAGAGTCTTCAGTTTAAGTTCATACAGTTATAATTATGAATTTACTTGGAATGATTCTTGCCTTTCATTTATTTCAACATCTCACCAGACAGTAAAACGTAGTGATTAAAAGTATGGCTTCTAACATACAAATGGCCAACAAATACATGTAAAGATGCTCATCATCACTCATTATTAGAGAAATGCAAATCAAAACTACAATGAGGTATCACCTCACACAGATCAGAATGGCCATCATCAAAAAATCTACAAACAATAAATGCTGGAGAGGGTGTGGAGAAAAGGGGACCCTCTTGCTTGTTGGTGGGAATGTAAACTAACACAGTCACTAGAGAAAGAAAGAGAAGTTGCTCAGTCATGTCCGACTCTTTGCAACCCCATGGACTGTAGCCCACCAGGCTCCTCCATCCATGGGGTTTTCCAGGCAAGAATACTGGAGTGGGTTGCCATTTCCTTCTTCAGGGGATCTTTCTAACCCAGGGATCGAACCCAGGTCTCCTGCATTGCAGGCAGACGCTTTACCGTCTGAGCCACCAGCGTTTCCCAATACAGTCACTATGGAGAACAATATGGAGATTCCTTGAAAAACTAGAAATAAAACTACCATATGACCCAGCAATCCCACTACTGGGCACATAGCCTGAGAAAACTATAATTGTAAAAGACACATATGCCCCAATGTTCATAGCAGCACTATTAACAATAGCTAGGACATGGAAGCAACCTAGATATCCATCAGCAGATGCATGGATAAAGTTGTGGTGCGTATATACATTGGAATATTACTCAGTCATAAAAAGGTGTGCATTTGAGTCAGTTCTAGTGAGGTGGATGAACCTAGAGCCTGTTACACAGAGTAAAGTAAGTCAGAAAGAGAAAAACAAATTTTTGTATATTAACGTATATATACAGAATCTAGAAAAATGGTACTGATTAACCTAATTGCAGGGCAGGAATAGAGAGGCAGACAGAGAACAGACTTTGTACACAGTGGGGGTAAGGAGAGAATGGGAAGAATTGAGAGAGTTGCATTGACATATGTGTACTACCATGTGTAAAATAGCCAGTGGGCGCTGCTATATAGACACAGGGAGCTCAACCCCATGCTCTGTATGACCCCATGGACTCTAGCTCACCAGGCTCCTCTGTTCATGGAATTCCACAGGTAGAATACTGGAATGAGTTGCCATGTCCTCCTCTGAGGGATCTTCTCAACCCAGGGATTGAACCCTCATCTCCTGCATTGCAGACGAATTCTTTACCACTGAGCCACCAGGTCTTACAAGTCCACTACTGGTTGTAAGACACTTAAAACACTGCCTGGCACACAGTAAACACTCATCTAATAAGTACCTACTACTATTTTTTTATTTTATTAATATCTGCCTCCCCTTTAAGACTCTAAGCTCCACAAAGACAGATGACAGAACATTCATTCCCATCACATTTCCAATATATATTACACTGCCTTGCATATAGTAGCAATTCAACAAATATTTTCTGAATAAAATATATCTAAAGTATATTTCCTAAACATGAGTTACTCTGAAAGTGAATTTGACTTCAAACACCAAAGAATTAAATTGAGCCTCTGTAACATTACATTAAGATATTGAATGAACTAGCCCTATTCTGTTGAGAAATACTGTATGAGGATATTTTAGGAAACATGATTTGATCCACAGATAACCAATTTTGCAGTAAAGAGCTGTTCCATAATGAGGTTTTTACATAATAGCTAAAATATCTCATCTTTTAAAGACAATAGCCAAAACAGCAAGCTATTGAATATGATGATAATGGTTTCTAATGCTCAGTAAATATAGTCACTTGCCATTATTACATTCCTTTAAAGAAAGCCCCTTGCCTTGTGTTTAAACAAGAGAGAAAGCTAGATACAGGGCCACAAAGGACGCATATGTTTAAAGAAATTTAGAGACCAAGATAGAAATTAAGATCAAGATGGGGACAGAGACAGAAATAAAGGCAAAGAGAGGAACTTGGAAGTGTGGATGGAAACAGGTAGCAAAGAAGACAAATTTCTACAGGTCAACCACCCCAAAATGATTCTACCAGGACAATTTCTAGGATATGTCTTATTGCTCAAAGAATGAACTTTTGAAGTTTTGGTAGAAAGTTCGGTCTTAATATGTGATAGAGAGATATCCTGAGTCAGTCAGCCCAACAAATACCATTCAACAATATTCTAGGCCCTGAGGAGGCAGTGAAGATCCAGTGTCTGAACCCTCTAGACACTTTCATTTTAGTAGTGAGAATGTATTCAACAAGTTCATCACCAAATGAAAAAGATCATTTCTGTTACTGACCAGCACTCTGAAGATTATAAAACCCTGTTCTATGAAGAAAGTGATGGATGGGTGATGCAGTGGGGAGGCTGTGTAGACAGAAAGCCTAAAAATTTAAGCTGAGGCCTGAATGTTGAGAAAGAATCATCCAAGCGGAGGGGAGAGTGTTCCCACTTTGCATAAAGAAAAAAAGGAACACCAAATACAAGGTTTGAGCATAAGGGCTTTGAGACCAAAAAGGCGAAGTGGGGAATTTAGAGGAATAGGCTGAGCCAGATCATTTAGGGCATGGGTGAAGAGCTTACATTTTTCTATAGGTGCAGTGGGAAATTACTAAAATGTTTTAAGCAAAGGAATGTTGTGAATTTAGATTTTTTTTTGGTGGCTCAGCGGTAAAGAAACCACCTACAATGCAGTAGACACAGGAGACCCGAGTTTGATCCTTGAGTCATGAAGATCCCCTGAAGAAGGAAATGGCAATCCACTCCAGTATTCTTGGTGGGACAATCCCAAGGACAGAGAAGCCTGGAGGACTACAGTCCTTGGGATCACAAAGAGTCAGACACGACTGAGCACACATCCAAAAGATCTCTTCACCTGCTATGATTGCTGCTAACTGATTACTAGACCAGCACTGATAGAGGCAGGGAGACTAACTGAGGAGGCTGTCACTTTAGCCTAGGAGACAGAGGGAGGCTTGCTCTAGAAACAGTGAGATGATGAAAGTGATTGAGTGTGAGATATATTTTGGAGTGAATGAGGCTTGCTGATGGATTAATGAGTGATGTGAAGATTTCTTAGTTTATGGTCTGAGCAGTTGGCGTTCATGGTGGTGCAATCTTGCTAACTCAGGGAAGTAGGTTTGGCAGGGGTGGGGGTGGAGTGGGGATAAGAGGAAAGAATGCAATGAACCTCTTTGGATTTGTAGGTTTTTCAGTGCCTAACAAGATTCCAAAAAGAGCTATCAAGAAGGCAGTCAAATACTCAAGGCCCAGGTTAGTGAATAAAGTGTATACATGATACTTAAGGGCTTCCCAGGTAGCGTTAGTGGTAAAGAACCGGACTGCCAATGCAGAAAACATAAGAAATACAGGTTCAATCCCTGGATCAGGAAGATCCCCTGGAGGGGGCCCAGCGACCCACTCCAGTATTCTTTCCTGGAGAATCCTATGGACAGAGGAGCCTGGCGGGCTACAGTCCACAGGGTCGCAAAGAGTCAGACACGACTGAAGCAACTTAGCACGCACATGGTACTTAAAATTAGTAGGCTAGAGTGTAGAAAAGAAAACAAGAGGCAAGGACAGAACCAGGGACATCGAAATTAGAGAAGTGATAGACTAATAAACCAGTGAGATAAGAAAACAAGGCCTATCTATGGAATTGAGAAGCCTACAGGATGAAGTGTTTCAAGAGGGAGTGAACAACTGTGTTGAATGGTATTTACAGGTGAGTCACCTGGAGAATGAAAATCAACCTTTCACTTCAGCAGTATTTGTTCACTGTCTGCTTCAGCAACAGTTGTGGTTGGGACTTCTGTGATGGTCCAGTGGCTAAGACTCCACACTGCCAATGTAGGGGGCCTGGGTTCAATTCTTGGTCAGGGAACTAGATCTCACATGCCACAACTAAATGTTTAGATGTCACAACTAAAAAGATCCTGTTTGCCACAACTAAAAGATCCCACATGTCCCAATTAAAGAACCTTCATGCCACAACTAAGATCGAAGATTCCGCACGCTGCAACTGAGAACTGATGCAGCCAAATAAATATATAAATACTTTTTTAAAAAAAGTTGTGGTGGTGAATTCAAAAGCCTTATTGGGTGAGAAAATGGAAAATGCGGAAAGAGATGTGAAATATTGATATGTCTATACTTGTGCTGCAGAAAAGGAGTAGAAGCTGAAATGGTAGCTGGAGAAAGAAAGTGGATGATACTAAGGACATTTGTAAGTTTATAGGAGACCCCAAGGGAGAGAAAAACTGCTGGAGCAAATTCCAAAACAAGATCATTAGGGAGGTGAGAGAGAGGAAAGAAGAAACTCCCTCATCATTTCTCTAATTGGAAATTGCCACTAATTGTACACTTCAGGTACAATTACCAGGTACCAATTCTGAATCTACCTTACTTTAACTCATAGCAATCTGCGCTTTATTTCCTTGAGGAAGGGTAAGCATTTTCATGCTTCCACTACCTACAGTAAGAGGCAAACTAGACTAATGCAGGGTAAGGAGAGGGGAGAGTGTTCAGATGTCCTTGTTCCCCTCCAGCATCCTCCAAACCAAGTTTAGTCTCTAAACTCAAGTAAACAGAAATGTACTTTCTCTTTCATGCAAAATGCCAAGATACTTTCTGTTATGTGTAGTAATAATAGGTGTGTTATTTTAAGGTTTAAAATCCTAGTAAGACTTCTGTCATCTTCCAATGTCCTCTTCTTTACCTTAACAGAGCCTTTATTTATTGTCATTTCCAGCTACTTTGTTAGAACCCCATTTTAGGTTCATCATGGCGATTTCAAAGTCATTTCTCCAGCTCTGTAATGGCACCACACTCTAGATAACAGACATTGTTATCACTCTAGATAACTGAAAGATTGCCTCAGTATTGATACTTTTGTATATTGAGTTATGTTTTAAATGCATCACTGTTGAACATTTAAACAAATTCAATTATAAATAATTTATAAGGCACAATAAATATTTCCCCACAACCATCTTTAGTGTAAAGAAGTTGACTGACACACACCAAGTTTGTGCATATATGGATTCACTTGTATTTCTAAACAGTGCCTGGGGCATATATGCACTTGAGCAATTCTGTCAATCCTTTTGGCATTCAGGTGCCACTTTTCTGATTGACATCAGGGAAGATTTGTGTCATCTGGAAGGATAAGATTTTATGGGAAAGCAGATAATAATCATTCTTGGCTCTAGAGAGACACCATATTAGTCATACAGGAAGGAAAATGACTCATAAAAAATAGACACACATCTCGGGTAAAGGTCAGACCTCTCTGTCTAAATCTAAACCACACATCACCATTTATTCATTCAACCAACAGTTCTTCTCTGTGAGTCTCTTATTTTCTGGGCAACATTACTCAGGATTTCACTATAAAAGGGGACATCTCTAGCCCCCAGATAGTCCAGGGAAAGAGAGAGATGAGTAAATTAATGATTATGCCTTGTAATAAAGAGAGGCAGATGTACAGAGTATGGTGGGGCACAGATAAAAGAGGCAAGTACTGCAGCTTGAAAGTGAGGCAAATAAGAATGTTTAACTGGGGAAAAGAAACCTGAGCACAGTCTTGGAAGCTGATGGGGAGTTAGTGATGCAGAAAGAGAGGTAAAGGTTCTGAGCAAAGAAAATGACCCATGGACGTAGTGGCAAGAGAGGTGGAGCAATTAGGAAATTCCAGCGTTTTGGAGTTGACTCCCAAGATCAAAGGAAAGATATATTTAGACAATTGAATAAACAGGACAAGATAACACCTCAAGGGAGATAAGGATGATGGCTAGAAAACAAAGAGGTAACAGTCAGCTCTGATGGATCTTGCATAATCTGGAAAGAATGGCAAGAGGCAGGATATCAGAACTCTCCAGGATCATCCAGGACTCAGGCAGAGGGAGAGAGAAAATCACCAACATTGTGAATTAAGCACTTTGAGATGCTAGACTAGGTTATAAAGGCTGGGTTATCAATTCTCTTTTATTCTGGAAAAAATAAAGACCTCTCGAGGTCCCTGACCTCTTTCTGGGTCTATGCTTCCAGGACTGACTTAGAAAGCAATGATGATCGTTGGTGGTTCTTCTCACTAATGCTAACAGAATAAATATATATGGACAGTAATTCCAGAAAGATATTTCTATACTATATTCCAGGGCATATAGTAAGTTGGATGGAAAACCAGAAAATCTATTTTATTTGATTTAATTCTTTTTAGCACTAGGCATGTTAGTAATTAAAGTTTCTGTTTCAAGACATGATATGCTTGTATATGTTTGTCACAGTGGAGAAGAAAACTTACTGAATTCATTAATCAGTGTACTCTTTATACCTCTCTCATAAAGGGCAATTATTTGTGACTTAAAGACTATAGAGAGATATTAAGTGTTCAAGTCTGGGCTGAGCCTGAATCATTCCTTTAAAATAAACTTAAACACAAGTAGATATTCATGAATATTAAAATCTAGTCATATTCACAAAAGACTCTAAGGAAGACAGACCACCTCAATTAAACAAAGGATTAGCTTTGCAAATAGAAAGAAAAGGACCTTTAACTCACTCTTGCCCCTTAATACATGGCATTCTGTAAACTGTACAGGAGTTTGAATTAACTGAGCTTTAAGGTCCCTTACTAACCAAATGATAAAATCATAAGTGCAATAATTGACTTTTGGTGGACATTCAAACTTAATGTTTCTGCCTTATTTGGTTATTACTGACCTTGAGTGGATGCAGGCAATGATGTGACAAGTGAGTTCACAACAGGGCCAGATACAATCCAAATCTTAAATTTGAAAATTAACCAAATAGATCATTTTGCAATAAATTTGCAATAACTGACAATGCTCACACAGACCATCCTGAGTCAACATAGGCCTGTTCATTCAGAATTCATCATTTTGGACCTGAAATCACCAGAACTGCTTGTAAGAGTATGATTCTTAATTCACAAGAAAGTACTCCCTCTGTGACCAGAGACTTTGGAACTAAATTCAATTTCTAATGCCTTCCTACTTTGAAACAGGATTTGAAAGGTAAAAAGAATTAATTATGCTAATGTGTGCTTATTAATGCAAGTGAAATAAAATGTATTGCAGCAAACCTTAATTATAATGAATAAATCACAAGTTTTGAAATAAGGTGCTAAAATGGAAATTTAATTAGATACTATTTAAGGCCTTGCTAATACTATTTCTGGGCTTCCCTGGTGGCTCAGTGGTACAGAATCTGCCTCCCAATGCAGGAGAGGGAGGTTCAATCCCTGGGTTGGGAAGATCCCCTGAAAAAGGAAATGGCAACCCACTCCAGTATTCTTACCTGGAGAATCCCATAGACAGAGGAGCCTGGCAGGCTACAGTCCTTGAGGGCAAAAAAGAGTCAGACACAACTTAGTGACTAAACAAGAACAATACTATTTCTCGTGTTAAACTGGTCAGTGTCAGGTAGCAAGCAATAAATGTGAATCCATCTAATTTTTCAAAATATTCAAATGAAATAAGAAGCCGTTATGCCACTTAATTGATTTTATAAATTTTATGATATTATGAAAATTAATCTGGAATATTAAACCAGAATATATGAAAGCTATGTTATACCACAATTATTTGAACCATAGTTTAAATGTACAGAACATGTACTTGTATCAGTTTTAAAATGGCTTATGGAATTGAGAAAAAAGGTTATGTCAACTGTAGTGTCAGTTCTGGAGGGTATTTTAAAGTAGAAATAATCAACATTTAGCTGACTTTTCATTCTTAGGACAATAAAGCAAATTAGCATGTGACATAAGCCATCTCTTAATAATAGTTTCAAGCTACATTGACATAAAATAATCAAATTTCCATAGGAAATTTAACTTGCTTGCTAGACAGTTTAATTATGTGGCACACATTTCAATAGTTTCCATTATAATAAAATATGCTATAATTTGTTCCCAGAAGAGAGTGTCTATAACAGTAGCTTGAATACTTTGATAAATTTTAACTGTCTTATAAATTATCTGCCTCTGATACATATAAATATGCAGGTTCATTCAAATACTGCTTAATTTGACTAAAACCTGAATGTGGAAAACAAATCACTCTTAAACCAACATCTTTATTCCAAAAGTTCTTGAAATGTGACAAATAGCCTTATCCTCTGTAATATGAAGATGAAAAAGTTGGCATAGAATTTGAAAATGTTATTTCACTTGAATATCCCACTCCAGAAATGCCTCCTTTTACCTCCATCCAGCTTATGGAGCCTGCCTGCCCCCTACTTTCTAGAAAACAGATATGCAAATACATAAAATTCCCTATTGTTATAATGCTTTCTACTTCATAAATCACTTTCACATGCATATCATCATGTGATCTCCACATTGTTCAGAGGTGGGTGGTTGACTATTAATTATTATCCTCTTATCACAGCTAAAGAAACGGAAGTCAAGTTCCCCAGAACAGTCCTCATAACAAATCCAGTTCACAGCCTCCTCAATATTTACTTATAAAAAGGTCTTGGTAGTATTCTACTCTCATTTTATACAAAATTGTGACATGAGAGTTATGTTGTTTTTCTAGCTCAAAAGTATATTAAAAAGAAGCTGCAAGGAGTCCATGAAAGTAGGCACACTGACAGAACAAAAAGGGATAGTAGGTAGCGTGACTCAGTAGCAGAGAAGAGAAAAAGTACACTTTCTAGAGAGGCTCAAGAGCTCCAGCCTACACGGTTAAGTCAACATGGAAGCCAGCTGGCTCTATGGCCCCTGATCACATCATGATCCCACAGTTAGGCACAGTCACCGGTGTTGATATCAGAATGTTCTGAGTCATGAGAGAAGGATCAATTATGCCAGTAAAAGGAAGGGGGCTAATTTTGCTAACAATACCAATGATAATAATAAGGCTAACTTTTAACAAATAGTTACTACATGTTGAGTATGTAAGGAAGCCCCCCTAATTGTCAGATTCTGCCTTCTTCTAGCCTCCCCTCCCTTCTAAGTCATCCGTGGTCGTCACCTGTAAACTTGGTCTGTCCCAGTGCCCCGAGCTGGTCTGAAATGCAGGAAAAAAGGATATGAAGATATTTGTCTCATGATCTAAAACTCCCTCATAGCTCAGTTGATAAAGAATCCGCCTTCAATGCAGGAGATCTCAGTTTGATTCCTGGGTCAGGAAGATCTGCTGGAGAAGGCATAAGCTACTCACTCCAGTATTCTTGGGCTTCCCTTGTGGCTCAGCTGGTAAAGAATCTGCCTGCAATGCAGGAGACCTGATTTCCACCGCTGGGTTGGGAAGATCCCCTGGAGAAGGGAACAGCTACCCACTCCGGTATTCTGGCCTGGAAAATTCCAGGACTGGATAGTCCATGGGGTCGCAAAGAGTCGGACACGACTGAGCAACTTTCATTTTCACTAAAACCGAAAAACCAAACACCATTCCTTTTAGCCTGACTCAAACTTTGGGCCCTATTTCTTGTCACTGGTCTGCTGCTTTATGTCTTAATTACTCCTCGACTTGTGTCTTGGTGCTGATAATAGTACCCTCTAGACTTTAAAGTCCATAAAAGAAAAGGTAACATTGGTCTTATTCACTACTGTAGTTCCACTAGTCAGTACTCAATGACTGGCACAAAACAGATACTCAACTCTTCGTTAAATAAAATGAATGTAACACCAGTCTAGCCCTTATACTTCATCTCTGTTAGTATAGTATTCCTAATCTCAGCAGCAGCAGCATTATAAGCTACCACTTACCATTTACTGTGTGCTGATGCTTTATATATTTTATGTTATTTTATACTCACAAACCTTGAAAGGTAGGGGGCATCATTTTCGTTGCACAGAAAAGTAAAATGAAGCTCTGCAAAGATAAATGATTTTCAGAGGCTATCTCACAGAACAAGTAAATGGCAGAGCCTCACTTCAAACAAAGATCAGAGTTACTGCAGATAGAGCCACTGTGTCCTCTCCTCTGGGCTCCCCTGGTAGTTGCAGTGACCTTCTGAATCCCAGACCAAGGATCTTGTTGCCTGCTACTAGTCTTCCCTGACGTTAAATGCCCACATTTCCAATGACTACCTGTCCCTGGTCCACCTGGGCCAATATTCCTACACTGGGCTATTTTGCTGGAGCTGATTGCTCTCTCAAACACCGTATGACTACACATCTTCTGTAACCACATTCTTTTAACCAAAGTCCTTCCTCCCCCAGGTATACCACTGACAGTTTTAAGCCCCAGAAATTGCAGCTAGTCAGAGTATATCTGGAATGCACAGGCTGGGAGGACAGAGCTCAGAGAGTGAGTGACAGCCAAAGGCTTTCAAAATTACCAGGGGTCAGGTGAAAGAAACAAAGTACAACCATCCACAACAAAAGGTAGAAGTGGGTGGAACATAGATGAAAGAGTTGAGTATCAATGATTAGATGGAACTAAAATGGAAAAAAAGTGATCAAAAGCCCAACACGGGAAGCTTGAGTGATTGCTACAAGTTGACCTGCTATGCCCCGACTTCTCTTTTTGGAAACTGGCCTAGGGTAAAGAGGATTGAGTTGGTTCAAAGAGTACCCACTGCATGCATGTGTCTGCGTTTTCCTCTGCCTGAAGACATGCATTTCTGTAACCATGGCCTGACATATAATAACCATTCAACACTTGCTTTGTTGGATGAATAAATCAGCCAGTTGTTTTTGAAGACAGTGTATTTGTGCCAACATTTCTTCCTAAAACTACCAGTGTCTTCTCTATTTCCGTGAGAGAAGACCGGCTTTCCTCAAACTGCTGCAGTGAAATAGACCGTGCCAAGCATAAATGGCAGTATTATGCCACCTGTGGCATGTATCCATAATCCTGCCTTCTGAAGCATTTATTGTATTCTACTACTCTCTTACATATGGTTTCATATATCACTCAAAAATCCTGAGGGATATATCCTAAGATCTTTGTTGACACTCTCATACATAATAATTGAACACCATTGTAGATTACGGGGCTTCCCAGGTAGCACTACGGGTATAGACTCCGTCTGCCAATGCAGGAGATGCAAGAGACGTGGGTTCAATCCCAGGGTCAGGAAGATCCCCTGGAGAAGGAAATGGCAACCCACTCCAGTATTCTTGCCTGGGAAATAGCCTGGACAGAGGGGCCTGGTGGGCTATAGCCTGTGGGGTTGCAGAGTTGGACATGACTGAGTGACTGAGCACACACATTTTAGGTTATAGTTTTGTCCATGAAATTCAGTAGCATCTAAAAGAAAATTTTAAGCAACCTTTTCCAAACTTTATTTTACTAAACACAAAACTGATGGCATTAATTATACCATTGGTTTTCACTGTTAAATTGTTGTTAATGAAGAAACACAAGTCTTGGGACTTCCCCAGTGGTGGTCCAGTGGTTAAGACTCCACCTTTCAATGCAAGGGAAGTGAGTTTGATCCCTGGTTGCGAACATCCCACACGCCACGGGGTGAGGCCAAAAATTTTAAAAATAAATAAATAAAAGTTGTATTTTTCAAGAGTTCCTACAAATGGGAGAATGAGTGAAGAAAATGTCTAAGTTGTGTGTACACTGGGCAACAGACTTGACCCCCTTGCTGGCTTCCATGTGCTAGTTGCAGAGGGTATGTCATTCTAACTTACACCATGACACATCTTAAAAATGACTTGATTCCATGAGCCTTTAGGATTACTTGCAAATAAGTGAAGCTATAAATTTTAAATATACAAACATTAGGGCTCTACTGCACATTTTGTTCTTACCAAGTGGAGGAAGCAATATGGCATGCTGGCCAAAAGCATGGGCTTTCAAGTCTTACAAACTTGTATTTTGTACCCAGGCTCTATTTCTTAGTAGCGGTGCACGCTTGGGAAAATTACTCACTATTTTCTGAGCCTCAATTTTGTCATCTGTTAAAGAAGGTTCATCATTGTAATCACCTCACGAGGTCATTGTGAGGATAAAATAATATGCGAAAAGTACTAGGGCCATTGGTAGGTATTTGCTTTTCATTTGTATTGTTATTATTAGATTACAATTTCTGGGCAGGGACTGTGCCTTTTGTTTGCCCAAATCCCTAATGAAACCATAAAAAAAAAGAAAAAAAAACCCATTAATTTATTTAAAAGCCTGGGCTTCTAAAGGACTAAGATTTAATTTCCAGAAAGGAAGAGACTTCTATATAATATAGGTCAAATGAGGTGAAGTAATGCGACACAGCAAGCCTCCTGCGACCTCTTTGAGGAGAAGCAATAGCAGTGTAGAAAGTAGTTCTGGGCCCCTTGAACATCTTTAGCAATCAGCAGACTTAGGAATAGAAGGGAATTTCATCTCCCTTAAAAGTAGTGGAAATATGATGCTCATTTGAGCTTTCTGAGCTTTGGCCTCGAAGTCAAAATTAAATGGATTTGCTTGCCCAGGAAAGAGTTGAGAGAATTTCTATCTTTTCTCCACTCTTAAGACAAACCCAGCTTCATTACCTCTTCTGTCAGAGAATATCTCAAAGCGTCTGGCAAGCTCTTTCCTGCAGACAATCCTGTTTTTGAAACTTCAACTGATCTGCAAAATAGGTGAATCTGTGCTCTTGGGAAGAACAAAGATTGATAGGGGATCTGCAGCAACTGTTGCCACAGATTCCTTAACAGGTGAAGTGACACTGGAGCTAGTTACCAAAGAAAGAAGTTTTGTGTTTGGGGTGTTTTGGGTTGATTTTTTTTTTTGGCTGTGTGGGGAGTGTGCTCTGCTGTGAATATGTTGTCTTCCAAATAAATAGCTGCTCCCATCCTGGACTGGAGTTGCTCTTTTTCTACTAAGAAGTTGGTATAACTGGTATTTGTAAAAAATATCTATTGCAGGGGCTGTTGAGTTAAAATAGAAAAGTGAAAGGAAAAAGAGCAATAGCGAAGAAAAAAATTATATTGCAGTCAATTTAGCAAGCATGTACAACACAATGACTTAACTCTAAGAAAATTGTAATAGCTGTCACTTACTGGGCCCTCACTCTGGGCCAGTTATCAGAATCCATGCATTATCAGATTCTCACATTTGATTCCTAAAAAGAACCCATAAGGTAGGAGGTAATGTTTTCCTTGTTTTAGAGATGAGATATTTATGACTCAGAGATACTAAGTGACTCGTAGAAGGCCACACAGCTGGTAAACAGTGAGGCCAGGTGTTAAGGATAAGTTGTAAGGACTACTAAGCCCTAACCACTAGATTTACTGTCCCAGAGAAGGAGAGAAAAGCTCAGCTGACTGAGGAAGACCTAGCCAGCAAGGATAGTTTAGGATCTGAGAAATAACACTGTAGATACTACAACAGAGGTGAGTGAAGAGTCAAGGGAATATAGAAGTAGGTAGCAGCTCCATCCGTTTATCTGGGACTACATAGCACCTAGTCAAAGAAGAATGGATGGTCAAAATTGGACCACATTTTTAGTTAAATGTGTGTTTTTTTTTAATCATTATATATGTTTACCTATATATAGTGATAAATCAATTTTATATACATCCCTTACTTTTTCCTAAAGTCCCAGTTAGAGAGTGTGCATACAGTGTGAATACTGGCATCCATCTACCCTACTGATCATAATTATTACACTCTTTCCCCTTTCTTAGTCTCATTGCACCTATTTGTTTCATTTACAGTAATTTCCATAATGCATAATTATGTTTATTTCTCTACTCATCTGTATATTGTCTATCTCTCACTCACTGTATAGACAACAGGAAATTTTTTACAGAGAATATGGCTCACAGTTGGAGCTTAAAATTAATTTTCTGTATTGAATGAATGCTCAGTCAAGGTTTCTATTTACTGTTTGATTAGTAAATGTTCTTTATATGTTTTTGTTAACATTTACTCTTTGTTAGATTTATGTTGCAAAAATTATCTTGTCTCTAACTTTCCTTTATTTTTTGTTTATGAAAGCTGTTTAATGCTACAAATAAAGTATATTATAATATTAATGTATTTCTCTTTATCATTATGATTTCTAAGACATACCTATTTGCTCTATCTTTTAATGATTTAACATTGTACTTTTAACTCTTAAATGGTCTGGGATTTAATTTTAATATGTCATAAAATTAGGATTTAAATGATGCTTATTTTCCTAAATAATCTATTTTCTCAACTCACTTCATGTGTATTTCTTCAGTATTCCCTTATAACTTTCAAAATGAAATATATTAAACTAGAATATTAAATCTGTGTACCTCAATATACAATAATGTTTGTTCTATTTACTTACCTGTTAATCCTTTTTCTAGTACTTACCTGTTTTAATTATTATGGTTATATAAAAATTGCATTTTCTGATATATTCTAATATCTCTTAAGGCATGGCTCCTCTATTACTTTTATTTTTCCAAATTTTCTTAACATTCTTGCCTGGTTTTTGTTTTGTGGAATTTTAATCTTTTGCTCACCTTCATGGATCACAGCCTTGTCATGGCAAAGGGCCTAGCATAAATCAATGAAGCTACTAGCCATGCCAGGCCAGGCCACCCAAGACTGATGGGTCATAGTGAAGTGTTCTGACAAAATACAGTCCACTGGAGGGGGATTAGCAAATCACTCCAGTATTTTTGCTGTGAGAACCCCATGAACAGTATGAAAAGGCAAAAAGATATGACACCAGAAGGTAAGCTCCACAGGTTAGAAGGTGTCCAATGTGCTACTGAGGAAGAGCGGAGGACAATTACTAAGAGCTCCAGAAAGAAATGAAGAAGCTGGGCCAAAGAAAAATGACACTCAGTTGTGGATGGGTCTGGTGGTGAAAGTCTGATGCTGTAAAGAACAATATTGCATAGGAACCTGGAATGTTAGGTCCCTGAATCAAGATAAAATGGACATGGTCAAGCAGAAGATGGCAAGAGTGAACATTGGCATCTTAGGAATCAGTGAACTAAAATGGACTGGAATGGGCGAATTTAATTCAGATGACCATTATATCTACTTCTGTGGGCAAGAATCCTTTAGAAGAAATGGTTAATTGGTTGGTTGTTTCTTTGTTTTCCAGTTATTCCATTAAACTAATAATCTCATAGTCAACAAGAGAGTCCAAAATGCAGTACTTGGATGCAATCTCAAAAACGACAGAATGATCTCGGTTCATTTCCAAGGCAAACCATTCAACATCACAGTAATCTAAGTCTATGCCCCAACCACTGATACCAAAGAAGCTGAAGTTAAACGGTGTTATGAAGACTAACAAGAACTTCTAGAACTAACACCAAAAAAAAAAAAAAGATGTCCTTTTCATCATAGGGGATTGGAATGCAAAAGTAGGAAGTCAAGATATACCTGGAGTAACAGGCAAGTCTGGACTTGGGGTACAAAATGAAGCAGAACAAAGACTAACAGACTTTTGTCAAGAGAACTCACTGGTCATAGAAAATACCCTCTTCCAACAACACACGGACAGAGAAAACTGTCCACATGGAGATGACTCTACACATGGATGTAGCTAAATGGTCAATACCAAAATCAGATTGATTATATTCTTTGCATCCGAAGATGGTGAAGCTGTATAAAGTCAGCAAAACAAGACTTGGAGCTAACTGTGGCTCAGATCATCAGCTCCTTATTGCAAAATTCAGATGGTGATTGCAGCCATGAAATTAAGATGCTTACTCCTTGGAAGGAAAGTTATGACCAACCTGCTGCTAAGTCGCTTCAGTCGTGTCCGACTCTGTGTGACCCCATAGACGGCAGCCCACCAGGCTCCCCCGTCCCTGGGATTCTCCAGGCAAGAATACTGGAGTGGGTTGCCATTTCCTTCTCCAATGACCAACCTAGATAGCATATTAAAAAGCAGAGACATTACTTTGCCAACAAAGGTCCGTCTAGTCAAGGCTATGGTTTTTCCAGTAGTCATGTATGGATGTGAGAGTTGGACTGTGAAGAAAGCTGAGCGCCGAAGAATTGATGCTTTTGAACTGTGGTGTTGGAGAAGACTCTTGAGAGTCCCTTGGACTGCAAGGAGATCCAACCAGACCATCCTAAAGGAGATCAGTCCTGGGTGCTCATTGGAAGGACTGATGTTGAAGCTGAAACTCCAATACTTTGGCCACCCCATGCGAAGAGTTGACTCATTGGAAAAGACCCTGATGCTGGGAAGGATTGGGGGCAGGAGGAGAAGGGACCGACAGAAGATGAGATGGCTGGATGGCATCACTGACTCGATGGACATAAGTTTGGGTAAACTCCGGGAGTTGGTGATGGACAGGGAGGCCTGGCGTGCTGCGATTCATGGGGTCACAAAGAGTCGGACATGACTGAGCGACTGAACTAAACTGAACTGAATGTACTTACAAGGCAGTTTTCTGTAACTATCAACATGGTTGAGAGAGGCTTCCTGATTCTTGGGTTGTTGTGTTATTGGATCTCTGATTTAGGAAATAAACAATGTGGAATTTTTTTTATTTAATTTTTTTTATTATGCCTTCTTTCAGGCCATGGGTTATTCTTTTGCAAAACAGCAAACTATATGTAAGACATAGATTTTGAGTCTCTGTTTCATTTGATAGGTCTTGTTTAATTTTTGTCCCAGATTTTGCTTAAAGTTTTCCTATTAGGCTAGAATTTTTTGATGTAAGTTTTCATATCTATGTCATGTGTGTACTCACACACACACATGCCTTTCCCTTTATTATTCTATGGAGAGAAATTAGGAGATGATGCATCTGAGGCTGCTGAATAAATACAATATTACTAGATGTTTCTATATTATTTAATAAAGATTTATTTGAAGAGTTGTGTTCCTTAAGTTTGTGTAAGGATTAACTTCCACATCTGTACTTTCTTAATGGAATTGTTTGTAGGGATAACTATGATTATATGGATTAATCATTATCCATGGGGGTGTGGGGGGCGCAGTGTCTTCATTTTGTTCCTCTGTCACTCTCTCATGCCAAATGCATATGTTTCCCTGGCACACTGAATGCTCAATGTGATTAGCTAATGTTGCTTTCCTATTTAGCAAGAGAACATTTTCAATTCTGCCTCCATTGGAACCTGATCCTCATATACCAATTTAATGAATCCTTCTGTAGGAAGTGTATGGATGGGTCTTTATTCCAACTGGGGGCAAAATACTGGGTTTTGAGGCTCTGCTGGAAATGGTCTTCTTCTCAGTCTTCCAGTGACAAGATTATGATCATAGGTCAGTACTTGAGATGAACAAAAGAAAATTCCAATTAATAAATAGTATCACTGGTTAACCAAGAACTGTGCTAGAAGAGATAGTTGAGATATGGTCCTCATCCTAAAGAAGCTTCCATTCTAGTGTGAGAGGTAAAGTGAAAGTGAGTGAGAGTCGCTCAGTCATGTCGGACACTCTTTGTGACCCCATGGACTGTATAGGCCATGGAATTCTTCAGGCCAGAATACTGGAGTGGGTAGCCTTTCCCTTCCCCAGGAGATCCTCCCAACCTAGGGGTCAAACCCAGGTCTCCCACATTGCAGGCAGATTCTTTGCCAGCTGAGCCACAAGGGAAGCCCAAGAACACTAGAGTGGGTAGCCTATCCCTTCTCCAGCGGATCTTTGTGACCCAGGAATTGAACCTGGGGGGTCTCACACTTAACCAAATAGCTAACGTATGTGTGAAGAGAACTGTAATAGAGAGATGAACAAAATGACAACCTGACATACACATGAGATGATTAATTCTGCTTGGGCAGCAGTCAGAGGAGCAATCAAATAAACAAAAATCCAGTTCACCATTGCAGGAAATAAAAGCACAAAAATATTCTGAGGAAAAAAAAAAAAAAAGATCAGCAGCAGAAACAGTAGTAAATGGAACATAAACTACTTTCTGGAAATCTGATGGAAGAGCTGAGTTCTGAAAGATGAATATGAATACAGGCAAATACATTCCCAGGTGGAAAATTCAGCATATCAAATTTGTTTAGATGTGAAAATGCTCACTCTGATCCAAGAAAAATAAATTTCCCACTATGACTTGTCTTGGGGTGCGTGCTCAGAGTGTTGGAGGTGAAGTTAAAGACTAAGAATGGCCTCCTAAGCCATACTGTTGATTTTAATATTTGTCTTATGGGTGATCCAGAGGTGCAGAAGAATGGTATGGTCATATTTATGTTTTAGAAAGAAAACTGGCAACAGAATAGGGAACTGAGGCCAAGAAAACAGTTGGGCATAATTTGTTCCTGTCAGCTAAATGTAAAGCTTGCCTTCCATTGTTCGTTGATTCTGGAATAAGGTTAAGGCAGAGGAGGAAATAAACAGAAAGAAGGAAAAGAAGAAAGTTAAAAGAGGAGGACAGAGAGAACCCTCCGGAGTAGTTTATATTCATCAATAGTAGGAGTAAGGAAGTGAAGCTTCTGTTCCTTTATCTTATAGGGCTCTACGGCATCCCAAGCCCGGAAACAGGAACTACCTACTGGATACTGTCTCTTGGTTTTCTGACACCTTTCTCTATCTGTCTCTTATATCTGATCTTGTCAATAAATTTTAACTTTTTTTTTTTTTTTTTCTATTTACTTGGCTGTGCTGGGTCTTAGTTTCAGCATGCAGGCTCTTTAGTCGCAGCGTGAAAACTCTTAGATGCAGCCTGTGGGATCTAGTTCCTTGCTCAGGAATTGAACCTGACCCCCCTGCATTGTAAGTGGGAGTCTTAGCCATTGCACCACCAGGGAAGTCCCTAAATTTTAATTTGAAAAGAAACCTTTTTTATCATTCTTCCTATCATTACCAACACTGCTTTCCAGTTAAAACCATTAGCATCTAAATGAAATCCTGGAGGTCTTATTTTCCCTCTCCTTTTCGAATGCAACCCATAGACAATCCTCCAAAAGCTCTGCTTTTATCATTACAAGTCCTGCTCACAAGCTTAATTTGGAGGGACGAAAGTCAAGTTCTCAAAATAAATTTTAAGACTCCCTCCTACTTACCATTATGATTACTCTCATTTCCTGCCTTTGGTCATAGTTTTTCTCCCATAAATTCCTTTGGAATCTTCACTCCTTACTCTACACGTATCAGAATCCTTTTAACCCTTCAAATTATTCAAAGTTCAGCTCAAACGATTTTTTTAACACTCTTTTTGGTGGGTAAGGAAAAGCTACACTTTGGTTTTGTACCAGGGCATGAAACTTCACTGTGAAAGTCCTCATTTTTCTACGTATATTATTAACCTGAATGTTTGACAAGTTCTCAAAAACAGTTCAACAGTCTGATAACTTGAAAATGTGAATGTGTTTAGTTTAATTTGACCCATATCTATTGTACACCTACCTTGTATAAAGGATTATGTTAACCATTCTCAGAATGTCAGTGTTACAGGATAAATATGTCAAATGCCTACTCTCAAGGAGAACAGATTTACTCATTAGAGGACTATTTCCACTTCACCTATATGATTAGTAATTTGTGATTTTTCAAATAAGATTCTCTCCTTTCATTGAGTTGGTGAGTTCTATAAGGAGATGAAATTGTGATGAAAGTTATATATGTGTGTTTAAATGGCACACATTTCACCTTTCACAGCGAGAATCCAGTCTCAGTAGACATAGAAATGCAATCTAATCTTCAATGTTAGACTATGTATTTAATTTTGATTGAGTATATTGTTAATTATTCCATATGTCTTAGTGTATTTGGGGTGCTTCCCCAGTGGCTTAGTGGTAAAGAATCTGCCTGCAATGCAGAAGACAAAGGAGATGTGAGTTTGATCCCTGGGTCAGGAAGATCCCCTGAAAGAGGAAATGGCAACCCACTCCAGTATTCTTGCCTGGAGAATCCCACGGATGGAGGAGACTGGCAGGCTACAGTTACTGGGGTTACAAAAAGTCAGATACAGTTGAGCAACTAAGCACACACACGTCAGTGTATTTAGACTGCTATACCATAGACTGGGTAGCTTGTAAACAATAGAATTTTATTTCTCACCGTCCTGGAGGGTGGAAGTTCAAGATCAGGGTCCCAGCATTGTTGGGATCCTCTTCCAGGTTGCAGGCTGCCAGCTTCTCACTGTGTTTTCACATGCTGCTGCTGCTGCTGCTGCTGCTAAGTAGCATCAGTCGTGCCCGACTCTGTACGACCCCATAGATGGCAGCTCAACAGGCTCCTCTGTCCCTGGGATTCTCCAGGCAAGAATACTGGAGTGGGTTGCCATTTCCTTCTCCATGTTTTCACATGACGGAAGGAGTAAGGGAACTCTCTTAAACCTCTTAGGCATGAATCTCATAATCTCATTTATGAGGGGTTCTGACTTCATTACATCCCAAAGGTCCCATCTCCTAATACCATCACATTAGGATGTCAACATAAAAATTGGGAGGAAACATAAACATTCAGGCCATGGTACCACATATATTAGAACAATTGCCTTCCTCAGCAGCTAGAAGTTTGGGAAACTATAGTGCATCTTTTTTCCACACCATCCTTATACAAGTATCTGCACTGTTTTAAGATTTAAAGGAAAGCAAAAGTAATTTCTTTCAATTATTTCACCTGAAAGGAAAATTTAACAAATGAATTGCAAACAGGGATAGCTAGAAATGGAGTGCCTAAAGGGGACTGTCTGTAAGGAAGTAGGCAAGCCTGATAAAAATTTAAGACTAAATGTATAGTCATGTTACCCTTGACATTTATACCAAGAACCATCGGCCTCTAGTACTTTAAGCATAAATTATAAGGAAATCAGTTGCAAGAAATCAATTCCATTAGACAGGAAACACAGCTTTCCAAATTATGTGAATTTTATCCCAGAGGCACTCGAATATCACAGGGAAAAATAAAAGATTAAGCCTCACAAGAAAGTAAAAGTACCCTATGTTATAATCTTTGGCCAATACGTTCTAATTCTTCTTTTTCATATCTTTAAATACAGAATCCCCTTCACCTCCAACTGAGTTTAGAAAATTCATTAAGTTCTGATGCTGATGTCACTGTCTCAATCCTGACCATGAACAACTGGTACAATTTTAGCTTGTTGCTGTGCCAGGAAGACTGGAACATCACCGACTTCCTCCTCCTTACCCAGAATAATTCCAAGTTCCACCTGGGCTCTATCATCAACATCACCATCAACCTCTCCTCCACTGAGGACCTCTTGAGCTTCCTGCAGTTCCAGCTGGGGAACATTAAGAACAGTACACCCACAATGGTGATGTTTGGCTGCGACATGGAAAGTATCCGGCGGATTTTTGAAATTACCACCCAGTTTGGGGTAACGCTCCCTGAACTTCATTGGGTACTGGGGGATTCCCAGAATGTTGAGAAACTGAGGACAGAAGGTCTGCCCTTAGGGCTGATTGCTCATGGAAAAACAACACAGTCTGTCTTTGAGTACTATGTACAAGATGCCATGGAACTGGTTGCAAGAGCTGTAGCCACAGCCACCATGATCCAGCCAGAACTTGCTCTCATTCCCAGCACAATGAACTGCATGGATGTGGAAACTGCAAATCTCACATCAGGACAATATTTATCAAGGTAGGATGCAAGGCCTGGGTTATATCCCCATTCATCGGACTGTGACAGAAAGTAAAATATTCCTTTAGTGGGGAACTCCATCCTGTTTTTAAGTCCGTGGCTTAGTCCCATACTAGCTGTGTGTTCTTGGCAAGTTTTTTTTTTTAAAAAAACTCTGAGTCTCTGTTTTCTAATTAGTAAACTAAGATAATATTGAATGTAGCTTAATATGATCAAGAAACCACAAAATTATATACAAGAAGTTCCTAACAATGTGCTCAGCTCATAGTAAACGCACAACAAATGTTTCCATCCCTGCTCACTCTTTCCTGTATCAACAGACTTAGACAAATCTCTTTAAATCTTTCCAGAGAAAAAAAATTTAGTCAAGGAGGAGACAGACTTTTCTCTCTACTCCCAGGTTATGATGCATTAGAGAGAATAGAGAAGTGGTCAAAGACATAGACCCTGGAGCCAGACTTTCTGAGCTTCAATTTTAGCTCTGTGACCTGCTATTTGCATGACTTGGTCAAGTGGTTTAACTTCTCTGAGCCTTAGTTCCCTATGTCCTACACCCACTGATGTAAAAAATACATAATAATAGATCCTACTAGCCATGGAAGAGTTGTGATGGATAGATAGTCGACGATAAATAAATAGATAGACAGAACTAAATTCTACAAGAGTAAAGTATGTGCACATATAATTTTATGTTATATATATGTGTATATATGTCATATATGTGTGTGTATATATACACTTTTTAAGATTAGCCACCTTTCTTTCCAGTTTCTCAATCTGGTTCAGAAGCTAGAATGAAAAAACCTATTTAAGTTAAAGAATAATCCGTCCTATAGACATGGTTTTCATGATCCCCAGAAAAAGAAGTCCTTAGAGGGTATTTTACAAGGGCCTAGAATGTTTTCAGAAAAAGACCACCTGTGATCAGAGAGGTCAAATCAGAGAATCATTGCTGTTTCAGAAGTGAAGGCTTAGCTATAGTCTGATCCCATTTTCAGGAAGTCTTCTTGGAACAGGATCATCTGACTATGTTGAAGAGCACAGGGCAATCTCACATGTCTTGCCTTTTAAAAGACATGAACATTTGAGGAAAGGTCAGAAGGTCCCAAGCATTTTACATTTAATTTCACATTAAGCATCTACTATGTGCAAAGCAACATGCTAAATGTCGTATATGTGGCACAGTTTAAGCACAGCCTAGCTTCCCTGGTGGCCAGTCAGCAAAGAGTCTGCCTGCAATGCGGGAGACTTGGGTTCAATCCCTGGGTTGGGAAGATCCCCTGGAAAAGGAAATGGCAACCCTCCCATGGACAGAGGAGCCTGGTGGGCTACAGTCCATGGGGTCACAAAGAATCAGACACGAGTGACTAACACTTTCACTTTCACCCTAAAGAAGGTTGTTAATAAAATAAAATAATTTAAAATTCACTTACTAGGAATCTATTAATGATAAAACTAAATGTTCTATCATCATCTGAACTTTCCACTTTTCCTATAATGTATTTGAATTGCTTCAAGATTAAAGTCTATGCGTGTTTTATTTTATAGCCACTATCCAGATTTAATCTACTGTTTTGGAACTAGCATGTAATTGAGACTCAAGATTTTATCTTGGATAAGAAACATCCTCCTTCATAACAAAAACACAAGCAAAGTCTTTAGCTATAATTTCAAATAATCATTATTTTAGAAGGACAATCTTAAACAGTAGACAGAAAATCCACTTGTGAAAACTATATTAAGTTATTTAATGTCTTTCTGTCTCATATAAAATGGAGAGCACAAGAAAAGTAATTCTGTTTGGAGCCTAAAAATGTTTAGAAGCTACAGAGAGAAATATTTGTTAACTTCAGTTGTATACATATCAGGGGTTCATTTTATCAAAATAAAATTGATCTTTCTGGCTCCTCAAATTTTAGTTTATCCAATGGCACTTTGTACATGAAATTATGTGATGGTACTTAGCCCATTGCATCAGCATTATTTGTCTATGTGTCTGATTTCTGAGCTAAAATATAAATTCTATTAAATGGGGACACTATTATTCAATCTAGTTTAATGCTTAGCGTATAGAAGCTACCTAATAGACATTTACTGAAACTAACATAGAAGAAATGGAGATTTTATATTTACACCCTACATGATCTGTTGCTCTAGAAGAATAATGAGTGGTTAATAGACAAATAAAATTTTGTCTAAATTAAAAACAGAGTTTTTAAACTTACCTAGATACCATCTGTTTTTTTTCCTTTTTTTTTTTTTTTAATAGAATGTTAGGTTAGTGAATAACCTCTGCCCCTGTGGCTATTTCCACATGTTTATTCCACAGACTTTGAAAATTGTAAAAGAAGACTGTGAGGTTAGGGAGCCTGGTAGCAATTCACAGTGTATATGGGTCAGCAACAATATTTTCATCTCCATGGATGTGTTTGAAAACGAACTCAAAGAAACTTCGGGAAATATCCTTAGGACCTCTTAAACTCCATGAGGAATAGAGTCAAAGAAAAAGTTTCAAAATGTTCAGGAAAGGGTCAAGGGAAATGGGCAAAGCCCTGGAAGGAGTCCTTATAATGAATAACTGAAAAGCTGCCTTAAGCTATAAAACATCTGTGGATTTTTCATCATCTTTATTTATTTTGTTGAATATAGTCTTTTTAGAAAATTCGTTATTCTCAGTCCATAAGTCACATCTGCATACAGTAATTTTCTTAATTGTTCCTAAATTTTGTGAGGCTGACCCTACTTCCTCACTGCATAATGAAAGTCATGAGCATAATGAGCCATGAATAGCAAGTGCCAGAGTTATGCAAGCTTTCATTTCTCACACAGTCATTTTCAGTTTAGGCTGACAGAATTGTTAACATTTTAAAATGTTAATGAAATCACCAAAAACATGACTTTTTCAGCATAGGCCTTTAGACTAGGAAAAAATCATTTCTCATGGCAGACTACATAGACATAATTATGGGTAAAAGGGATTTGATTCTTCCCGGGTCCCCACATGCCAGAGCAAACATCCATCATCACTAAATGTAGACAAAAACCACTTGGGGACCAAGTTCATACTGTGATCTTTAGCATTTATTTGCAAGTTGTTTTTAGTAAATGTAAATCACTTTGAAGCAATGATATCTGACATATTGTTTGGCAATAACTTCATCAATACATATGCAATACATGTATGAAAGTGAAGTCAGTCGTGTCCTACTCTTTGTGACCCCATGGACTGTAGCCTACCAGGTTCCTCTGTCCATGGGATTATCCAGGCAAGAATACTGGAGTGGGTTTCCATATCCTTCTCCAGGAGATCTTCCCAACCCAGGGATTGAACCCAGGTTTCCTGCATTGTAGGCAGACGCTTTACCGTCTGAGCCACCAGGGAAGTCAGTGATTATTTGTTGAGCTAGGGTGAGGCAGACAAAATAAAGGGCTGTATCCTGCCATTTTGGAGTGTACAGCCTAGTGCATGAGGTTGTAAAGCAAGTAAATGTATAAAACAAAGAGATCTGTGATTCTTAAAAATAGAAACACATTCAGATACACAGGGAGGAAATAATGAACTCTTCTCAGAGAGTTGATGATGAGGAAGAAATACTGGAATTGGATCTTGATAAAAGAACAGAAGTATTCTGGTTTGCAGCAAACTCACAGGCACAGGAAATGGCATTGCAAATTCACAGGGATCTGAAGAAATTTATTACAGTTGGCACATCCATTGCCTATGAAAAGAATCTGACATGATTCTGGAAAAGTTGTTAAATTGATAGCATGCCACACAGGACTTTGATGCTAAGGAGTTTGCATTTTATATGCATAATGGATGTCACTTGAAAGCCAGAACATTAGCCATGACGTATTTATAAAATCACCATCTTGTAACAAATTAACCAAATGAAGTATTATAGCATATAAGCCTTACAAGTAATTTTTAGAAAACCATAAAGATATAAAAATTGTTTTTATTTCTCAAAATTGGTTTTAGCTTTGCCCACATTTATTCCCTTATCTCATTCTAAACACCAGTCTCATGAAAATGAAGAGGAGTTGAAGGACTTGCCTGCTGTTCCTAGAATTAGGATTTGCCATGCTTATCTGAAGGCCCTGGGTGGTAATGAATCTATCTTCCTAGAGAAAGAACTCCTTGAGTCACTCATAACCTGGTCAAAAGGAGTTAGCCTTCCTTTAATAATTCCAAGAGCCTAGACATGGATTGATACCTTGTTCCCCTTGGCATAAGTCCCTGACTCTTTAGTTAATTAATCGTCCTGATAGCTATTCTAACTTCTCAGCAGGCTATGGAATCTTATCTTTCTTCTTTGAATAGCTTCTGCAGTTCAGTTCTGTATCAAGTGATTAATTCATTTGTTCATCCACAAGCATATGCTGAAGCTTACTAATATTAGGCTAGGACCTTGGCTAATGCTGGAGACACAAAGAATAAAAAATAGGGGCCCTGCTTCCAGGAAGCTTACGACCCCCTTCTTTTGTTCTTTTACCAAGAGACAATACGCTCCTCCGCTTATCCATGTTATTTATCCATTTTCTTTGACCTAGCTGTTTGGTGGTTGTTATTGTTGTTTAGTCACTAAGTCATGTCCAACTCTTTTGCAACTCCATGGACTGTAGCCTGCCAGGATCCTCTGTCCATGGGATTTCTCAGGCAAGAATACTGGAGTGGGTTACCATTTCCTTCTCCAGGGGATCTTCCTGACCCAGGGATTGAACCCACATCTCCTGATTGGCATCACTGACTGAATGGATATGAGTTTGAGCAAACTCCAGAAGATAGTGAAGGACAGGGAAGGCTGGCATGCTGCAGTCTATGTGGTTGCAAAGAGTTGGACATGACTTCATGACTGAACAATTCTTTACCACAAAGCCACCAGGGAAGCCAGCTATTTGGTCATCATTCCTCACTGAGAGCACACTCGTTCTACTAGTGATTATCTTCTGATACTAGCTGGCATTGTTATGCCCCTCCTCAGTTGTCCTTGAAAATTGGTTCTGTGTGCTAAAGAGACTCTTTCCCCTCCCAGGCTATGCTCATCTTTATTCTTAGATGGTCAAGCAATACCAAGATTCACTGGCCTTTCACTAATTGTAAATGTTGATTTATTCATTGATTCTGCATGTATTAATCAGACTGCATTATGTGTTAGCTATTACAAGGCACTAGGAAGCTTCAGAAAAGAAGACTAAAACAAAATACCCATTCAAAAGTCCCAAGGTATAAATTGATGATGGTCCTCATCTCATTACTGCATACTAGAAGGGTTCCAGAAAAACTTGAGGTGGCATGATCTAATTCTAATTTAGGGTATTCCTATTCACCTTTATAATAGTTTACTGGCATTATGACCCTGGCCAAGCTATTTAATCTCTGGAAATTTTGACTTCCTTAATTATAAGGAATTCCTACATTGAAAAGTTAAGTGGTATGCCTAAGGTCATTCAGTTAGTACTTTATAGGGGAAGATTTAAACTGTCTAAATCTAAGTTCCAGGCTTTTTCATAATTAATATTAGCTTTCCTTAATTGTGATCCCATTACCTTATAATTCCTTTTCTTTCAGACAAAAGCTATGTAAATCAGTAGGTGTGGTTACCCATGTATAAGTCCTGAGGACCTCTACAGACTCACACTAGTTAGCCTGTGTGTTTGAACATGTACTCAAAAGAAATGCAGTTGCATTGAACCTGGAAGCCAGGGGCTGGATGATGTTAACACTGGTTCCTTGGGTCCCCAAGGAGAACCCATTGCTGTGGAGTGACCTGCTGTGTCCAGCTGTTACTCCCAAGTTGACTTCCTCTGCAAGACTAACAGGGAGTCAGTACTTCTAGAAAACATGTGCTTTGGTGAATCCTGAGGACCAACAGTTAAGGTCTGTGTTTCCAGTAGGAACTCCTGTCACTGAACTAATTTGGCTCAATCCATTGAATTTGCCCCTCCCTCTGCGTCACTTAAGTCATGGCAAGAGCTGAGTCTAAAATGTTAAGTCATGAGGGCCTCAAATATAAGGAACAGTGAAAGATATGTATTCCCTCAAGACCCTGTTTTGAAGAATACAGCTTAAGTTTGCTTAATCTAGCTCCCTGCAGGTTTTAAACTGGAAATTTCCCAAATTAGGAGAGCTTCCAAGCTTTTATTTGCCTGAATGGAAATTGTGATCATATTCTCTGTTGACTTGTTACTTTGTATGCATCTACTATAAAATTTGGAAATATTTCAAAAAAAAAAAAAGAGAGAGAGAAGAGGGCAGTGTTGCAGGGCTTCCCAGGGATCTCAGTGGTAAAGAATCTGCCTGCCATTGCAGAAATTGCAGGAGAAACAGGTTCAATCACTGGGTCAGAAAGATCCTCTGAAGTAGGAAATGGCAACCCACTCCAGTATTCTTACCTGGAAGATTCTATGGACAGAGGAGCCTGGCAGGCTACAGGCCATGGGGTCACAAAGAGTCGGACACAAAAGCAATGGAGCACCCTCGCATTGCAGGTGTCCTCTGAATTCCAGATCTTTACCAGGGCAACTTCAAACTCTAGTCCCTGTGACCTCTCAGATGGAGTCTCAACTGATAAATACTACGTAGTGTCACAGGGCTATGCTAAGGGAAGGGATATTAGCACATGGACTAGGGCTGGAGCCAGATCTAGAGAACTGGAAGGAATTAAGATGGGATATTACACAAAGCAATGAGGAGCCATCTAAGGGTTGGGCATAGGCCATCATTATGGAGAAGAGTCAAGGTTTATACCAAAAAATGAAGGGAAAGGAAAACAATGTAAGAGTATGGAACAGATCTAACTACCACGTAGGAGAAAAACACAGAAAGAAAAAAGTACCAGCTTGCCAGTTGTGCCACATGAAAGCAGGAAAACAGAGCACTATGTCTATATGTCTAATTTTTTTGACCTAGTGATACCATCACATCACACACACATAGCCCAAGAGATATATTAAAACATGACTCAAGCATAGATTAGCATTTTTCTCCTCTTGGGAAAAAAGTCAAAAAAAAAAAAGTCAAGGGCTCTAGTTCTCCTCTGTGGTTTTGCTTATTGGAAAAACAGACCCCAGGGGTTCATGTATGTACTTATGTGTATGTAGATTTAGTATGTTATTAAATTGCTGTTTTCATTAGCTGATGGGAATCTATTTTAAAAGATGAGTTTTGTAAGCTGCTTTAAATAACAATGTAATCAGTGATTACAGTATGTGGGGCCCTCTGCTTTAAAGATTGAAAGTTAGTAATTTCCAATTCCTATTAAATTCCGTATCATCAGAGAGGTTTCTCATAGAATTTATTTCTATTTTTGATACTCTCCACTGTTCAGGGGGAAATGTATTGGAATTTCAATGTTCTGAATAATCTATAAACTACAAATATAAATACTTCCTGGCTGATTGAGCCCCAGTCTTCTGGCAAAGTGAAGAAGTGCTCTTGAAGAGACACATGTCTGACTTGAGCAGAAGACATGTGTTTAATTGCATTTGCCCCATAAACATCACTGAGCACTTAGTCTGGCCAGGCAATGTGTTGTGCCCAAGATCCAAAGATGACTCAGTGTGATAGACTGTTGCATGAACACTGAAGTCTCTTTCAGCTGGACAGCCTGCAGTGTTATAAAGCAGAGCAGTGGGAAAGGGAGGATTTTTCCATTTCCCACAGCAACTGTATGGAAGAGACTGCTCTCAAAATGTGGAGAAAGTCAAAATCCATGCTTTCAAGGATCTTACAGTCTAAAACCTCAAAGATGGAGTAAATCAGCTGCTAAATACTTATACATTAGGGTATTAAGGAGGATTCCAGAGGACAGTTAAGGAGCCATTTTACAAGTAGCTCAAAAAATCATCTACATTTAATGTTTAATCCCCCACATATAGAGAACAAAAGCAAAGCAATATGCTCCGACAGAATTGGACCAAGGGTAAGCTCCATGGCTAAGATGGCAAATTCATGTTATTGTAACATAGAGGCAGAGACAGATAGCACAGGGGTCTCATTCAGTGAAAGAAGCCACAAAGGAAAAGCTAAACTTAGTAGCTGGCCATACAAATTGACAAAGATTCTCAAGGGCAATTAAAAATAAGGAAGAGATGGTGAAAGTGATGTTGAAAAATAAAGGCAAGTAAATAGATAGGTTTCAGAAGTGGGAGGGAGCCTAGCATAGCAACAACAACAACAAAAACAGTTAAATTAACTAGGGGTGGTCAAGAGCTGATTTAAGACATGATCTCTTTCCTAACAGGATGGAATATTGATATTTCCTTCATACAAAGTTCACCAAAAGGAAGAGAGAGGTGAAGAAGATAAAGAGAGGGGAAGACAAAGTTCAGAAAAATAAAGTAGAGAAAGAACATTAAAGGGAAAGGAGAGAACCATAGATAAACCCACATACTGGAAACTATAAGAATACTTGGGGAAAGAGAGGCACAATGAGAGTAATTTCGGGAATAAAAGTTCCCTAAATTATGACAAAGTCTAAGAATTAAGAAAAACTACGCACATGGATTAAAGTGCAAACATAGACTGCTTAGCCAATAATTCATACAATATGAGGTCTATGGAGGTTGTAAAAAAAAATCAGTTTTTTAAAAGACATAAGACTATCTGAAGAGCATATACTTCAGAGGCTCTTCAATGATAAAGAGCAGGGGCAAAACTGTATTAATTGTGAACTTGTGACAAGTGCAAAAGTGTAGAATTTAGGATGATTTTTTGATAGGAAGATTCATTGCATGAGTGTAGATAAGAATAACATGAAGAAAAGATGGGATTTCTGAACATCAGTGGATCTCTTCCCAACTCTTCTCCACTTTTTCTAGAAAAAGAAGAAAGGGAAACTTTAAAAAATATTTCTTTGTCTCATTCTAAAAGAACTTTATTGAGTTTTTCTGCTATGCTCAATAGATCTGGAACTAAATTTAAAATAATCAAGAAATACATATTTAGATTCAGTGCATAAGAGCAAGTAAACCTGATAATAATTAGGTGGTGCTGATGCAAAGGGAGCTGGGGAGAATGTCAATAACATAGCCAAATATTTCTAATCAGGCAAAGCAAAATATCAAAATTATGTTCTTACAGGCTAAAAAATTTGATAGAGTTTTATGGAGGACAAACAAATCTCTCATTCCTCTGGGAGAAAATGTTAAATATGATAAGATGATCGTGGGAAAGGAAATTTAGCTCATTTTTCAAGATGTAAGAAAATAAGAGGATACAGAGATTTTAATGATACAAAGTTTCCAAAGGGAAAAATAAATTTTAAGGCTTTACAGAGCAAAACAGATATTCCTAGGTACAGACATGATTAATGGAAGGCAACTATAATGGGGGGATAAACAAAGATAAGAGGACAATTTTAAAGGAAATGAAAATGAGACACAGACATGCAAAGAGACAAGCTGATGTGTGAAAAAAAGATCAAAGTAGAAATAAACGTATGACTTATATTCAACTTGGCATGGAAGAAGACACATAAAGATGATGATACATTTAGGCAACACGAAGGTATTTTCATACGTCTCCAAAATGAAGGCTGGAAACAGCAGGATAGTGGATAGAACTAGTTCAAGACAAGAAAAGTTGCAAATTTATAATGAACATAAAAACATAAGATTAAAGAAATTTTCAGTTCAGTTCAGTCGCTCAGTCATGTCCGACTCTTTGTGACCCCGTGGACTGCAGCACACGAGGCTTCCCTGTCCATCACCACTCCCAGAGTTTACTCAAACACATGTCCATCGAGTCGGTGATACCATCCAACCATCTCATCCTCTGTCGTCCCCTTCTCCTCCTGCCTTCAATCTTTCCCAGCATCAGGGTCTTTTTGAATGAGTCAGTTCTTCACATCAGGTGGCCAAGGAAACTTTATATGCTGAATAAGATAGAAGAAAAATCAGGGGGCAACAGGTCCTAAAATCTTTAAGAACATGGCGATATTATTTGTAGCAGAAGATTTTTATTTATCTTTAGTAAGTTTTAGAGCAAATTTTTGAAAAGTAAAAATAATACATGGATAGTTAATCCAATAAATTAATAAATACTACAGTTAATATTCTATTATTAAAGAATATATGAACATAAATATTTCCTCATCCAAAAAACTAGAAAAGAGAGAGATGGGAGGAGATCTAGAAAGAAGGAATTAACAAAAACCCAAACTAACTGAGGAAAAATCTTAAGATTAGTATAAATGATGTTCTGTGCAGTTCTGTAGCAACAAATTCCTAGGAAAACATCATTTGCCAAAATGAACCCAGAGAAATGGAAAGTTTAATAGAAGAGATTGAAAAAATGATTGAAAAATTGCTGTTTCTTAGAAAGCGCCAGGTCCAGGTAGTTTCCCAACTTACTCTCGCAAACTCAAGCGGGAAAACAAAACACTAAACATTTTAGTTGAAATTGACCTAATACATTTCTTATGAAAGTTATTTGCTTTCTACATTTCTTAAGAGTACCTCTGGTCTCATTTTGAAAGTAATATAATAAAACGTCTCTCAAATGAATTATAAGGGGGAGAGTATAATGAGCTCTATAATTTACTTTTTAAATGCCCTAAATGAGTTAAAGCAATCAAGAGAGAACTTCCACAAACTCTCTTGTCCTCATCCACCCACCTGTGTTCTCTGCCTTCTCCCATGTCCATGCTCCTTTCTTGTCACAGCAAAGAGCATCACCCTCTCTTGCACCTTAGAGTACAATCCTTTTTGCCCCTCAAGGGAACTGTCCTAGGAATTCTCTCTCTTCTATCCTACATCAACAATTCTTCTACTTTTTTAATTGATTTTATTTATTTATTCATTTTTGGCTGTGCTGGGTCTTTGTTGCTGGGTGAACTCAGTAGTTGTGGCTCCTGGGCTCTAGAGCACATACTCAACTGTTGTGGCCCAGGGGTTAGTTGCTCTGTGGCATGTGGACTCTTCCTGGATCAGGAATCCAACTCTTTACCAACCTTTATCAAAGATTCTTTACCACTGAGCCAGCAGGAAAACCCCAATTTTTCTATTTTTACTAGATCATTATCATCAGCTTAAAATCCTACACACACATACGTATACATATATATATAATATTTATGCATGTATGCTTGCTAGGTTGCTTCAGTCATGTCCGACTCTTTGCGACCCTCTGGACTGTAGCCCACCAAGCTCCTCTGTCCTTAGGATTCTCCAGGCAAGAATACTGAAGTGGGTTGCCATACCCTCCTCCAGGGAATCTTCCTGACCCAGGGATCGAAGCTGCTTCTCCTGTGGCTCCTGCTTTGCAGGCAGATTCTTAACCACTGAGCCACGGAGGAAGCTCATAATATTTAGATATTTGCTTAACTTTTCCTCTCCACCACTATTCCATTTTTCTCCTCTTTATAGCATAACTCTCTAAAGACTTATCTTCAGTTTCTCTTTTTCCATTTTCCCTTGAAGCAGTAGGCTCCAACCACTCCACTGAAATTACTCTCATGAAGTCACTGGTGACCTACATGTTTCTAAAGCCAATGGTCAGTTGTCAGTCCTCAGTGAATTTGAGCTGTTAGAAGCATTTGACACAGATGATCATTGCCCCCTGATTAAAAAGATCTCTTTTACTTGTCTTCTAGAGCACAACACAGCCTTCCTTGTGTCTCTGCTTACTTCTTGGTTTCCTTTGCTAGTTCTTTCTCACCTGCACCACCTCCAAAAGCCCTGGACTTATTCCTTGGACTTCTCATCTACAATTACCATTGTGACGTCAAATATCATATATGGAGTTTTGGCTCCCACATTGTATATCCAGTTCAGACCTTCTTCCTAAACTCCAGAATTCTCCACCTACCTACTTAGCAACTCCGTTTGGATGTCTATAAACTATCTCAAACTTAACATTAGCGAACAAACTCCTGGCTGTTCTCACCCACCTCACAACCTGATTCTTCCACAGTTTTCTTTATTACAAGTAATGGCAACTCGATCATTCCAATTTCTCAGGGCAAAAACCTTGGTGTCATCCTTGCGTTTCCTTTTCCTAGCAGCTATGTCTGAGCCTTCAGCAAACCCTGTCAGTTATAGCTTCACAGTTTATCAAGATCCAACTAATTCTTCTCACCTTTAATGCTACTACCTCAGCTTAAACCATCATCAACTTTTGTCTGATATTTGAAACAGCTCCCTAACTGCTATTTCTGCTTCTGCCTTTGTCTCTTAGTAGTCCATTCTCAACATGACGCTGTGACAAGCCTGTTAAAATGTAGCTCATATCATATCACTTCTCTGCTCAAAACCCACCAGTGGCTTCCATCTCACATAGAGAAGAAACAAAGCCCTTACAGTGATCGACAAAATCCTCTTCTCCCCACCCCCCACTCCCCATAAGTTTCCTCTGACCTCATCTTTAACTCCCCTGTTCCTCCGTCCCTTAGCTCTTCCTCAAACATACCAGACACAGTCCCTCTCAAGGACATTGGACTCCTTGCTCCCTATACAGGAATGTTCTTTACCCAGAGATCATCCTAGTCAGCTCCTTCCCTTTCTTCAGCCCTTAACACAAATATCACCTTCTCCTGGCCTCCCTAACCTAAAATGCCACACTACCACCACCAGCCCTGACTCATCTTACGTCCTTACTCTGCTCTATTCTTTTGCTTCTGCACTTAGCACTAATACCCCATTCATATTCCCCATTTATAATATTTATTCTGTCCCCTCAATAGAATAGAAGCTACGTAGATCTTTATTCCTTTGTTCACTACTATAGCTCTTAGAACCTAGAGCAGTGCCTGGTAAAATGAGTATTGTTGAGTGAATGATTGATTTGCTGATGTGTTGTTTTGTTAGCATCTTTTTCATTTGTTTTAATAAGAAAATCTTTTAATTAGTAGGTCAAGTTTTGTATGCAAATGTGGCTTTTAAAAGATCTTAAATACATTAAACACTGATCTTGCTTATATTTGTGAACTGTCTCAAAAACATTTTTTACATAATTTGAAGAATTAGGATTTTATCTCAGCTCCTACTCAAATAAACACATGTTCTTAATTAGTAACATAGTTGGGAACTTTTACTGAAGTAGCAAGTTACCTCCATGCAGATTAACCAATGAGCTTTATTATTTCAAGCAGAATGATACCTTGAGAGATCTGCTGATAAAATATATATGTGTATGTGTGTGTGTGTGTGTGTGTGTGTGTGTGTGTGTGTGTGTATACCTGAAATGCTTTCTTAAATACTCACTGCGCACCAGATTCTCACTCATGGAGTGATATCAAGACTCTTATCATACCATGACAAAGATATTGTATTAATCTTCTAAGTGGTCTCCCGATCACTATCTCTTCCTTCCTGTGTATACATTGTGCCCACTTCCTGAGGAGTATTATCAATGCAAACTTATGGTTATATCATTGCTGTACTTCAATACCTTCATGGCTCCCCTTTTCCTGTTAAATAAAATCCAGTCTAATAAAATGGACAAGCGAAACATCTAGAGTCCAGCTGCAACCTGAATATGTTTCTATTCTGCTCTCCAATCTGATTGTTATAGTTACCATTCTTGTAAATTTTCCACCTCCTTATCTTCACTCATAATACTTGACTGGAAGATCTATTGGGAATTCATAGCTAGACTGGAGGGGTAGTATGATCAGCACAGAATGTAGCGGTATTATTGGTACCTCTGATCCAGGTTCTAAATTACTATTAAAGGAATTTGATATTACATTTCTCTTTTTCCCCCACAGTGCTCTATGGGCTTACATTTACCTGATATGCAACCAAATACTCCAGGTTTTGTCTATATGACCTTCCAACAAGTCAAGTTTTACACATTCTTAGTATAGTTTGTGAATTAAAGGCAACCCTGTACATTTGACACTCTTAAAATCACTACTCTTCTTTTGGAAACTATAATATCTCCTGATTATGCCATTTTCTCCACTTCTGTTATTACTTAGCCCTTGTCACTTTAAGCCCCTTGTGAAGCAAGCAGAGAGAAAGAGAGGAAGCCAGGGGAGGAAAAGAGGAGCATTATTCCTCACATCTGAAACTGTGCTCAGCCCACTTCTCCTTCCAAACTGTTTCCCGCTTAGCTAGCAAGAAAACAAGATCTTTCTAAAATTAAATCTCATGATCCTGTCCCTCCTCAGAAAAATTCTCTCGATGGCTGTTACATTCATCACGATCTTAGTGCTTTTGTACTTCATTTCCCACCCTCATCTCCAGCCTTATTTCTCATAATTCATCATCAGGCAGCTTGCTCTCTCTGTCTCTGGCTTTTGCACACACATCTCCTTGGGCTGACAGCATCAGTCCCTAGCTTCTCTTCCTGCTTAACTATAATTCCTTCTTCAAGATTCAGCTCTCTAAGATTTCTTTCATGTTATCTCATATTTGCCTTTGAAATCTCTCATTATTACTTCAGTTAAATTGATAACTAAGTATTATTTCACAATGACCTATCATCCTATTTAAATATTCAAACCTTTTAACATTTTTGACAACTTTCCCAAATCAAATTATAAATAAAATCTCCTTACACATGAAAAAATACATACAATGTCAAAATCATATGATTGTTCCAGTGATTGCTCCTATTTTTCTTTTAAAATATCATTTAACGTGCATTTACATTTGATATTTCAAGAAAAGGAGTGCCTGGAGCAGAAGAAGGGCAAATCATTGTTAATGTGCCCTGCAGCTTAGTGATAATGAGTTAAAAATATATCCTTTCTATACTTACATCTTTGCTTGTCTCTCTGCATATGTTGCTATTTGGTTATGTGGCTTTTGAAGGTAAAGTATTTGTTTTAATAAGTTTGGTTTCCTATATGCTATGGAATTGCACTGAACTCCAAAGTAGTGATTATTGGTGAGAATTATATAGCAAATGGCAGAACTGTCCTGAGTCAATATTGTTGATTAGACAAAGTTTGTCTTCAGTGTATCTAGTGTGAATATGAGATTCCTAGGGCTTCCCTGGCGGCTTGGTGGTAGAAAAATCTGCCTGCAATATGGAAGACTCAGGTTCAATCCCTGGGTTGGGAAGATCCCCTGGAGAAGGAAATGGCAACCCACTCCAGTATTCTTGCCTGGAGAACCCCATGGACAGAGGAGCCTGGTGGGCTACAGTCCATGGGGGTCGCAAAGAGTTAGACACGACTGAGCAACTTAACATTTCACTTCACATGAGATTCCTAGCTTCATGGACTTCTAACTCAGGAAGTAAAATTTATTACAATCCCCCACCCCCACAAAAAAAAAGACTCTGCTCTCATACCTCCTCCTCTGAGAAGCCTTTCTTGTCACCCCGATAGTGGAATTTGCAGGTGCCCTTGCTTTCTGTTCGTCAGTTCAGTCGCTCAGTCATGTCCGACTCTTTGCTACCCCATGAACTGCAGCACATCAGGCTTCCCTGTCCATCACCAACTCCCAGAGCTTACTCAAACTCATGTCCATAGAGTCAGTGATGCCATCCAACCACCTCATCCTCTGTCTTCACCTTCTCCTCCTGCCTTCAATCCTTCCCAGCAGCAGGGTCTTTTCCAGTAAGTCAGTTCTTCACATCAGGTGGCCAAAGTATTGGTGTTTCAGCTTCAGTCTTCAACTTCACTCTGAAGCTTCAGTTCCGGCTTCAGTCCTTCCAATGAATATTCAGGACTGATTTCCTTTAGGATTGACTGGTTTGATCTCCTTGTAGTCCAAGGGACTCTCAAGAGTCTTCTCCAAATACCCCCCAATTCTACCTCTATCAGGGTGCTCATTACACTGGTTTAGAATTGCCTGTTTGCTTTTCTCTCTCCCCATCATGAGACTTTGAGCTCCTTAAGAATAATGAGTGTGTCTTTCATCTTTACAACTCATACTAAGAACAGTACCTGGTATATATTTGTATCAGTTTACCTTGCCAATAAAGTTATTCCTGATTTTCCTTTTTCTTGTTCATCCAAGAAGAGTCAGGGCAAGATAAAAAGGAACATGGTAGAAATCAGTTAACACAAAAGCAAGATTTCAACATTGTAATCTTTTAACTAATACATTAGTATTCAACTTTGCTACACATTGCCATTCCATTATAAAGAATACATGGTGAAGGTGACAATAACTAAAGCTATTAATAAGATTATTTTACTTTTTCTGTAAAACTGAAAATAAAATAGAAATAATCCATCATAAATGGAGGTGCTCTGAGACCCAGTTTCTTGGTGCCAATTCCATAGTGAAACAAACACTGGAATTGTCCGGTCTGGGGAAAGGAAAACATTTAGATCCTGATTGATATGTCTTTCAGTGACAGACGAATGCCTCAGAGGTAATTGAGCACTGTTCTTTAGTCATGGCCATGTTGAATGTTATTTAACATGAACAATGAGGAATAAGTTTTACTGGAATGATGGAGTTAATCTCTGAAAGATTCCTGAAACCCTCTTTTCTGAGATAATTTAAGTATATATTTACTCAGTGGTAGCGCTTTGTAGGTCCATCCAGTTAAAAGTCTATAATCATTAAGCCCCCTATATTCTTAAAATAATGAAGAGTTTCTTTTTCTACAACTTTGCTTTCCTGATCAGTAAATTGACCAAGTAAAATTAACCTATTTACTAATAACTATTTTATTCCCTAGGCTATATCCCCATGTGTGTGTGTATGTGTGTGTGTGTTAACAAATCTAATAGTAGATTGCTCATCAGAAACACAATTATAGTCATTCTTCTGTTCTACTACTTAGGTAATTATCGATTGATTAATCTGTATATTTTAATGATTTGGTTCTCTACTTCCCCAAAGAAGCAGAAAACTGTTTTAAAATCTAAGATAACAGAGACTTCATTACTTGTTGCAAAACAGAATTCATTTTAAGTGGTAGAGTCCCTCAAGGGAGTGCTAATGTGAACAGTTACTATTATACACAATCTACCAAAATGAGCAGTTACATTGCATTTAGTGATGGAAGGATCTTCAAATGTGATTTACATTTATATCTTTAATGAAAATTAGTACATTCTTCACACTTTCTGATTTCTCTGTGTTTCTTCTGTGGCAGTGTAACTTCCTACTACTGGTATTTGCATTTGTAAATTACAGAGTAATTTGTGGTAAACAATGGATTAATGTATTCTGCTAAGGACCTAGACTTGTATCATCCAATTCTTCACAAAAGTCTTCTATGTTACAGTGCACATTTCACTTTAATTTCTTTTAATTTGAAATGTGTCTTGAGTACCCTCTATGAGTTTATCATAATGCAATACTGTGTGTCCCAACGCAAAAGTTCTATTAAAAGACTAGGAAAAGTGACTGGGGATGGCCTTGACTGAAAAAATTTAAATGACGTTAAACAATAGTCACCATATCTGGAACATTTGTTCTATGTCAAAAGGTATAATATATACTTCACATGAATTATTTCTAACCCTTACAGTGGAAGTAATTTACAAATAAAAATGTAATTATTTCCCCTATTTTGCTGATGACAAAACTGAAGCTTAGAGTTCAGTAAATCGGTGTCCAAGGACAATGCTAGAAGGTGAGTGGACCAATATTCTAACACAGGTGTGTCTGATGTCAGACTGTGGGCTTTCATTCTGACACAAGGCCATAATTAAGAGTGCAGAGATGCCACAAGCCTGTGTGTTACCTCTTTTGTCTCTTCTTCCAAAACTCAAGAAAGAGACTTTGACCAAGCATCTTCCTGCCTTTTCCATAGCAGAACATGTACTGATAGTGCCTTAGTTTACAGTGTTAGGAATCAGTACATCATTCAGCTGGAAATTTTCCTTTCTTTGACTTCTGGCAGAAGCTCTCCCTAGAGCCAGAGCCAATTGTTTTTCTCTAATGACTTAGAGGGAAGTTAGCCTGAGGCTGTCCTGGGAACTGCAAGTCTATTTATCCTCTTTTTCTTTGTTCCATGGATGGTATCCAACATGCAGCTTTGACTGGCCTCATGGGGACAGACATGTTGATTATTTCCACTCTATAAGGAGAAACACCAATAACAAGATTTGGCTATTTTCTAGAATTATGAATATAATGTTAAGCAATTATTAAAGTATATGCATACTTATTAAAACTTATTCCTTGCACCAAAGATATTTATTGAGCTGATTTATTTGCAATTGAATATGGTAAACAGTAGAAATGAGATATGTTAAAGATGCTGAGAACTTTCATAGCTTGGAAAGTTGTAAGAATATATAATTAACCATTTATAACAAATTAATTAACATACCCCTTAACTAGGAATAAAGATTTGGAGTAAGACCACGAGTCAAACACCCAGTCCAGGTGTTAGAACATGAGGATGAGATTTAATTTTCTCAATGAAATAGGACTCTTCTCCTAGAAAGAGTTCAGCTTATTAATTCCTAAAGTAATTATAGGCAATGCCTTTTTTTAAAAATAGTTTTTTTATTAAGACAGAGAAGCAAAGATGGGCACTGCTTCCTGATTTTTCCCTCACCCTCTTCCTTACTTTCCGCCTTTACTCCTCTTTGCCAGGTTTCTAGCCAACACCACTTTCAGAGGCCTCAGTGGTTCCATCAAAGTGAAAGGTTCCACTATCATCAGCTCGGAGAACAATTTTTTCATCTGGAATCTGCAAAATGACCCCATGGGAAAGCCAATGTGGACACGCTTGGGCAGCTGGCAGAGGGGGAAGATTGTCATGGACTATGGAATATGGCCAGAGCAAGCCCAGAGGCACAAAACCCACTTTCAGCACCCTAGTAAGCTACACTTGCGAGTGGTTACGCTGATAGAGCATCCATTTGTCTTCACAAGGGAGGTCGATGATGAAGGCTTGTGCCCTGCTGGACAACTCTGTCTAAACCCCATGACTAATGATTCTTCCATATTGGACAGCCTTTTTAGCAGCCTCCATAGCAGTAATGATACAGTGCCCATAAAATTGAAGAAGTGCTGCTATGGATATTGCATCGATCTACTGGAAAAACTAGCAGAAGACATGAACTTTGACTTTGATCTCTATATTGTTGGGGATGGCAAATACGGAGCCTGGAAAAATGGGCACTGGACTGGGCTGGTGGGTGATCTCCTGAGTGGGTCAGCCCACTTGGCAGTCACTTCCTTCAGCATCAATACTGCACGAAGCCAGGTGATAGATTTCACCAGCCCTTTCTTCTCCACCAGCTTGGGCATCTTAGTGAGGACACGAGACACAGCAGCTCCCATCGGGGCCTTCATGTGGCCACTGCACTGGACAATGTGGCTGGGGATTTTTGTGGCTCTGCACATCACTGCCATTTTCCTCACTGTCTATGAATGGAAGAGCCCCTTTGGCATGACTCCCAAGGGGCGGAATAGAAGTAAAGTTTTCTCCTTCTCTTCAGCCTTGAATGTCTGTTATGCTCTCTTGTTTGGTAGAACAGCAGCTATCAAACCCCCAAAATGCTGGACTGGAAGGTTTCTGATGAACCTTTGGGCCATTTTCTGTATGTTTTGCCTTTCAACATACACGGCGAATTTGGCTGCTGTTATGGTAGGTGAGAAGATCTATGAAGAGCTTTCTGGAATACATGACCCTAAGGTAATACTTCTTTTTACTCTAGATTTCCTTATTGTCCATTTTAACTCTGTATATTGTGTCTTATGCTAGTAGTTTATATGCTTTCATCTAACACAGAATATTCTCTGAACCACCTGTAGAGACTAGTCCAAAAAGTCTGTTGCCTAATTGCACTAAATATTTCATTGCTTTATTAAATGAAACAAAAAGAGTGAGGGATGTTTTTAGGAGATTTTGTTTCAAAGAAAGTCTCATAGAAACGTCTGTTAGTGCAGTTTTTTTCCTTGTGTTAGTTAACCATCTGGCAGAATGGCTATCGGGGAATAGTCTTACAAAGTATTTTCACCCAAAGTAAAACTTCAAAAACGGATTAATTACTTTTCTTGGGAATTAATGGGAATAAATAATAAGGTCCAAATTTAAATAGTAAAGAATCCTTTTTCACCATGAAAAATTGTAAAATTGAAAGAACTAACTTTTTATCGTAAGCACTCAAAGTCAGAAAGCTAGAAAACTCAATGCGTATAGCCAAGGAGTACTAAGCTAACTGAGCTGGCAAGATTAACTAGGAAGAGAGTGTCCTTTTGGGTAAGAAAGGCTGATCACCTTAGGGTTGGAGGAAGATGTCACCAGTCACATTACAATGTCCAAGAATATTCAAGACAATCATCTCTATTCTAGGCTACCTTTGATATTCTAGACATCTGACCCTATGAAGAAAGGAGGAGGGCAGGGTTCAGGTAAGCAGATAAAGCAGTGGTGATACTTGAGTAAAGATAGCCATGTCTGTTTGGTGACAAGACCTCTTTCAATGACTACGAGTGATGCACACTTGGCCAACCTAGTGGGAGTGGAGAAGGGGGGCGTTGTCAGGGCTCAAAACAATAAGAAAAGGAGTCAAGGGAGTACTACAGTCCCAGTGGGGAACAGAATTCAGATCCAGAGCAGACATATATTCCAGTTTGTAGAACCCAACTACGAGAGACTGGAGAAAGCTGCAATTCAGTGAACATACCCAGGACACACTGTGTTAAAGCATCTTGAGCTAAGCTGAGCATTTCAAACTGTGAAACACCATCATGACTTTTCACGTATCCCTTTTCACATCAAATATCATAATATTGAACCCTTTACCATATATTTTTATCAAATATTTAAAATTAATTGCACAGAGAATGAACAAATAGGACATTTACTATTTTTTGTAAAATGATAGGGTGGCCCAGAGGGCTAGTGGCAACTTTAGAGAATTCTCATAAATAGTTTGGATTAGGATGTATGGTCTGTTCTGCAAACAAATGAATGTGAGAAATTTGACCCATATACTGAAAACCTCCTGAATACATGTGAACCTCATGAAAAGATTCAGCAAACAATGGATCATTAACAGGGCAATGAATTGCATTTGCTTCTTAATGTGCAGTTAGGACTTTAAGTTATCATCTGGAATTTAGTAAATACAAATAAGTTCCATAGTATAAATACATGTGTTACCCTAAAGAGAGATTTGGTGAGGCTTCAGCATTCATATTGCACTGGTATTAGCAGCCTCTGTTTATTCTTTGCCCCAAGAGGCCTGTGGATCTCACAAAAATTTGCCATCTTAATAGAGGCTTACTCAATTATTTTTTTTCTTGCAGTAAGCTTGCAATGTGATTCTTAAGTTACAAATTCAACTTGGAAACCATTTGATCCAATCTAGTATAAGAGACAATATATGTGCCAGTCGTTGTGAAGATTCCGGACCATTATCATATGTAAAAAGGTGAACATAATAATACTGACTAGAGTTTTATTAATCAGAACCAAAGATTATCAAAATTTTCATGGATGTTATGCATGAGAAACCGGAAGCAATTATTATTTTAAGGATTAAAAGGAAAAGCATAACAATAAACCATACACAGCAGTAAAACAGTTTTTTTTTTTTAAGCAAAAAGTAGCAATCATTCCATTCCCAACTCCATTCCCAATAAAAAGGTTACATTTTTATAAACCTAACCCAGGCCTCCAGATAAAGTGAGAGGGAATCAGTTCATTTTAGTCACTCAGTCATATCTAACTGTTTGGGACTCCATGGAGTGTATCACACCAGGCTTCCCTGTCCATCACCAACACCCAGAACCTGCTCAAACTCATGTCTATCGAGTCAGTGATGCCATCCAACCATCTCACCCTCTTTCGTCCCCTTCTCTTCCTGCCTTCAATCTTTCCCGGCATCAGGGTCTTTTCAGATGAGTCAGTTCTTCGCATCAGGTGGCCAAACTATTGGAGTTTCAGCTTCAGCATCAGTCCTCCCAATGAATATTCAGGGTTTATTTCCTTTAGGATTGACTGGTTTGATCTTGCAGTCCAAGGGACTCTCAAGAGCCTTCTCCAAAACCGCAGTTCAAAAGCATCAATTCTTCAGTGCTCAGCCTTCTTTATGGTCCAACTCTCACATCCATACCTGACTACTGGAAAAAACCATAACTTTGACTAGATGGAACTTTGTCAGCAAAGGTCTCCTTTTTAATATGCTATCTAGGTTTAATATGCTATGAGAGGAAATGGACCATGTCAACTTTGTGTTACATCTACTAAGGTCTTAATGAAGTGGACAAACCCAAATCTAAAACATTTTCAATTTTAGATAGTAGATGAATTTTCACTAAGGTTCCCAAAAATATGTCTCTTTCCTAAAGTCTCTCACTTCTTTTCCATATAAAAACACCTAGGTTATTTGATTAAGAAATACCCAACATCTGAACTTTTGGTGAATAAAGTTGGTGACAGAATTGTTCAGTTTTCATCCAAATGTGTGGTATTATGCAGATGACATAACGACCTCATCTTCCCAATGACAGGCATAATCAAAACAATCTCCATACCTTTCAGTCACTCAGCATTCATTCTTAAGTATATTTCACTCACTCACATGAGCTCTTTTCTCTCCTAACAATGCTCAGTTCTTTGAGTGACTCTATCTTTTTTTTTTTTTTTACACTAAATGATGTGGAAAATGCAGAAGTAAAAAAGTAGAGGAGAAAAGATTAAAAAAAGATAAAAACACATGAAAAACAACTTAGAAAGTTATAAATGTTGGTAGGATTGAAAATTGATACAGCCACTATTGAAAACAGTTAGGAGGTCTTAAAAAAGTAAAAGTTGAACTACAAAAGAAAAAGGTGTAAGCATGCCAAAGTTTAGAAACAAATGAAACACATCAAATTTCAAAGAAAGAGTAATTGCTTTCAATGGAAGTCTTAATAAGATCATAGCATCTGGTCCCATCACTTCATGGCAAATAGATGGGGAAACAGTGGAAACAGTGACAGACTTTATTTTGAGGGGTTCCAAAATCACCGCAGATGGTGACTGCAGCCATGAAATTATAAGGCACTTGCTCCTTGGAAGAAAAGTTATGACCTACCTAGACAGCATATTAAAAAGCAGAGACATTACTTTGCCAACAAAGGTCCCTCTAGTCAAAGCTATGGTTTTTCCATTAGTCATGTATGGATGTGAGAGTTGGACCATAAAAAAATTTGCTGCCCCTGCTAAGTCGCTTCTGTCGTGTACAACTCTGTGCTACCCCACAGATGGCAGCCCACCAGGCTCCCCCGTCCCTGGGATTCTCCAGGCAAGAATACTGGAGTGGGTTGCCATTTCCTTCTCCAATGCGTGAAAGTGAAGTAGCTCAGTGGTGTCCGACTTGTAGCGACCCCATGGACTGCAGCCCACCAGGCTCCTCTGTCCATGGGATTTTCCAGGCAAGAGTACTGGAGTGGGGTGCCATTGCCCTCTCCGTAAAGAAAGTTGAGCGCCAAAGAATTGATGCTTTTGAACTGTGGTGTTGGAGAAGACTCTTGAGAGTCCCTTGGACAGCAAGGAGATCCAACCAGTCTATCCAAAAGGAAATCAGTCCTGAATATTCATTGGAAGGACTGATGCTGAAATGAAACTCCAATACTTTGGCCACCTGATGAGGAGAACTGACTCATTGGAAAAAACCATGATGCTTGGAAAGATTGAAGGCGGGAGGAGAAGGGGACAACAGATGAGATAGTTGGATGGCATCACCGACTCAACGGACATGAGTTTGAGTAAGCTCCAGGAGTTGGTGATGGACAGGGAGGCCTGGCGTGCTGCAGTCCATGGGGTCACAAAGAGTCAGACAAGACTGAGCGACTGAACTGACTGACTAATTAATAATATAAACTGTGTTCTTATTCTTGAAGAAGACTTGGAATTTGAATATCTGCATCAAGGAAGAAAGAATGGACATTCCAAGAAAAAGAACAGAACAAACTACTTGGAGGTAGAACGTATAAGGCACAGTCAGGATATCTTGAAGAGTTCACTTTAGCCACAGCATGAAAGGAAAGAGAAGATCTAAGTCTGAAAAGTAACTTTGGTTGAGATATCAGAGGATCTTTGACATTGAGCTAGAGATCCATTGACATTTATGAACAGTGAAATAGCACAGAGAAGCAGAATCCATTTAGCATGGTTATTTCAGCAGCAGCAATTAAACACAATTAGAAGAGAAAGACAGTGTTGGAGCTGGAGAAAGAGTTGGAGTTATAGATATTGTCACTGATAGAAAGAAGAGTCAAGAAACATTGTGGTGACCAGATCAGTTGTTGTTATTGTTTAGTCGCTAAGTCATGCCTGACTCTTTTGCAACCCCGTGGATGTAGCCCACCAGGCTCCTCTGTCCATGGGATTTTCCAGGCAAGAATACTGAAGTAGGTTGCCATTTCCTTCTCCAGGGGATCTTTCTGACTCAGGGATCAAACCCGTGTCTCCTACATTGGCAGGCAGATTCTTTGCAACTGAGCCACCTGGGAAGCCCAAGCAGATCAGTAGTTATCTATTCAGTTTCTATTCAGGACTTGGCAATTAACTGGATGTAAGAGTCAACAGAAAGTCACACGTGCAAAGTTGCAGGCCTGAGTGTATAAAATGATGGTACCATTCAGGGAAGCAGAAAAGGCAGTTTTTGGACTAGAAATTATGCTGATCAGTTCAGTTTCATACTTTGAATTTTAAAATCTGTGTTGGGCATCCAGGTGAAATCTAGCAGGCACTGGGAAATATGGAGCCAGATTTCAGGAATGACATTGACACTGGTGGGAATCTGGGGCAGAGAGGTGACACTGTGTATTAAAGCACTGTGGGGAGTATGAGATCCCCAAGGGAGAAGGCAGTAGGGAAAAAAATTGCTGTTCGAGGAGAAGCAGCAGGCATCAAGTTGGCATATGGTTTTGCGGAAAGATGAAGTGGAAGTTGAGGAGATAAAAGTACCTTGAAGCAAAATCATACAGGCTCTTGAATGCCTCTCTGTAGACTGAATTTTAACTTCTTGAGATGAAGATTGATATTATCCCATCTACTAAGGTGGTTATAGAGAGGACAGAGATCAGTGTCCAGTCCAAACCGTGAGAATTAGCATGTATGTGTGTATTTTAATGTTTGATGAAACTGGGTTTATGTGGTTTGCTTTTTTCTAATATTTTTCAAACTTCCATTTTCATAGCATTTAGTTCTGAAGAGTGAAAAGGTATCATTTGCATGGAAGCCACAGATCTCCTGTTGTTCTCCTGGGATATTTGTTTTTCCATTGTAAAGTGAAACTCTCCTAATACTGAATGAGAGGTGATTTATATGCAGTGTTGTTCACACTCTGAGGTTTCTTCCATCCCTTACTCATGGTCTGTCTCATTTCCTTTCATATATTTTCATCTCTGTCACCTACTGGGTATCAGAAAAATTCTCATTGTACTATGCTGCCATTTTTATCCTGTTTTCCCACAGCTCATTTAATTCACCTCAGGCAAATTTCCTGGTGCCTCCACATTAATGCTCTTGAACACCTGCCTCCTTCCTTTCTCTAACTCTTCTTTAGTTATCTTGGGATAACCTCCCCATGTCTCCTCTATAATTGCATGCCTGAAACTTTGAGAATAACAACTCCCAAACTTCCCTAGAAGCATTTTATTAAGAAATATGTTCCTAGGAAATGATGTCCTTGGCTCATAGAGGCCATCTAAGCAATCCCAGTCTAAACAAGCAATTCCTAAGAGTTCCATCTACTGTTTTCTTAAAACTACTTTGCTGTTACACAAAATATTTTAAATTATAGAAATAGCATTTTCTTATTTTTGTGTAAATAGTATCTTTTTTTGTCCCCAAAATTGGCTATTTTTTTTTTTAATGTATCAGTCTTGGATTCTAAACAGTAACTTATAAAATATTCCTATGGGAAATGTGTTTGGATGAAAATCTATTGACTTAAAAAGTAAGATTTATGATCTGTATTTATATTCAATCCATCAGCAAATTGAGTCCTGGCTGCATAAGCATCTGTAACCATGATATTAGATAACTTACAATGACTGAAATAGCTCCATTTTTCTCCTTGATCATAACTGTTTAGCATGCTGGCTATACACTTAACATAGTTAATAAACTGTTAAGCATTAAGAGTGTGAACATTTTATCACCATTTCAGAGCTGAAATTCACTGGCTTCAACAAACCACTTTGAATCAGAAGTAAAATTAAATGCAAAATGCTGTACAGGACAGACCAATTTATGATTCACTACAAGTTACAGCAGCCAAGGCAGGTTGGAATGCTTTTTTTTTTTTTTCTGACAGGGGGTCATAGGGAAGAAATAATCTTGTTGCTGGCTGCTCCTACAGATAACCCCAAGGGAGAGGGACTGACCTGCTGTGCAAATGAAATTCAAGAGAATAGTTCTATCCTCACTTAGCAAAACTAGTTTTGCCAGAATAATTTACTTTACACTAAAGGTAATATATGTAGCTTCTCACTCTCTCCCACCAACTCTTTTGGGAAGCAAGCTCCATGCTTCAGAGCAGGTGGGCTCTTGAAGCATGAGACCATGAAAGCAAGAATTTATGAGTAATACATTTAATAGAGCTTATATGGGTATTTCTCAATCATAAAACTAGCACCATCCATTATAGGCAGTGCAGAAATTAGTGTAGACAGATGGAAGCAAGTGCTCATTGCCTCATCATCACAAGTCATTTCCTCTTAGCCTTTTGAGATGATTGACAGATGAAAAAAAATACAGTATTATTTTTATCCAGTGAGGTCTTCATCTGGATCTATGGTCAAAGGAGTAGACCTGGGCATTCTTAGGACATTCTAGCCATTAACATTCAGTCTGCTGAGGAATAAGAGATGAGAAGATCACTTCATAAATCATAAGGTACACTGGAAAATAAAACCCTGCCTCCTCTCATAAAGTTGAATTAACACAGTTGAAAAGATATGTGAGCAGTCAAAATGAACCATTTGCTAATTTTAATACACTTTCTAGTTCTTCTTTTCCAGCTTCTCTTATAAAATGCGCCCTTTAGCCCTGTGTCTCTAATATATATTTAAAAAGTCGCCTCCTTAGAGAGATTAGGAGAGTAGTGTCATTTTTTTTGTACAGGCAAATGATGGTCCTGCTTTAGAAAAACAGTCCTGGTGAACATTCAAGTAAATATTAAAAATTAAAAAGTCCTGCCTGTGAAGACAAAAGCAAACTTTAATCAGAAATATTAAAGTGCAGTACACTCACATAGCCTTAGTAGAAAATGATAAGTATCTCCCAAGATAATAAAAACCACCTTCACTGATCTTCATATAACACCATGTGGCTGCCCAATAAAACATAGGAATTCATATAATAAAAGCTGGCCTTGAAGAAGGGGGGAGTGCCAGAACTCTAGGGCACACAAGAGATTGACAATGGAGTTTGAGGTGAGAGAAAAAAAACTGAACTACACCAAGCCATTTATTTGTTTTTCCTTTAATTCATCAATAACAGCAAGTTTTGTTCCAGGCACCATGCTAGGAGGCTAGGAATTTAGTAGCAAAACAGACACTGTCCTTGCAACGTGGGGTTTAGTAGGAAAGAAAGATATTAATCAAGGGAACATATAAATCAGGTAATGATTTAAACTGTGATTAGCCGCTGTGAAAGCAAATACAACAGAATCTGAGAGCCTGGCAGGAGACCTGATCTGAATGGAGAATCCAAGAAACCCATCCCTCGCCTCACCCTGAGGAGGGCAATTCTGGCTGAGATCTGAAGGATGAGACCTGAAGGAGGCAAAAGAGCAAAAGAGGAGTTGAGTGAGGTGACAGCATCTCAGGGTGATATGCAGCATGAGCAGAAGGCCCGAGACTGGAGGGAGAGGGTGCAGTCCTGATGCTCGATCATGAGCTACAAGATCAGAAGGCCAGGGAAAGGGGAACAAGACAAGGACAAGTCATAAACTAGAGAGGTTTTGTTGCCAGACATTCTAGAGAGAAAATTTCTTAAAAGAAGAAAAATCTAAGTAATGCTCTAGTTTCAGTGGAGTGGCTCTTCCCCGGAGCTCCATGTACTTCTAGATAGAAAGCATAAGAGGAGAAACATCCCAGTCACTTTGGCAACAAAAATTCATGATAGATCAGGGAAGTGTCCTCTATAAGAAGTGCATTAAAAGAAAACTAATTTTAATGTACTAAATGTAAAAGATGATTTGGATGAAAAATTGAATGTGCTAATGTTGCATGTATCTTAAGAATATACTCAACCCAATGAATCATAAATGAGTGGGTTGTATGGAATGTGAATTATATCTTAATAAAGCTATTTTAGTAAATCCCAAGCAAGCAAACAAATGGCCATATTACCAAACTGGAAGGCTAATTATTTAAAGATGTCAGAATTATCCTTGACTAGTTTACACATTTAAAGCAATTAGTTTACAATTTAAAGCAATTCCAGTGAAACTCCCAAAGAATTTTTTTATTGGTTTGTTTGACTGTTACTGAATCTTCTAAAAAAATTTTTATTTATATATATTATTTAAAAAATATTCAAGTGACTTGTTCTAAATATTGAAATACTTAATATTATTAATAATAACAGAAAAAGCTAATACTCATTAACTATCCCCATATGCCAAGCACTGTTGTAAATGGCAGTAATAAGATAACTGCCCCCCACTGAATAATCATGGAAATTAAAATAATCCAAGTAAAGCAACTAGCACAGTGTATGACAACAAGGGGTCACACATAAAAAAATAGAATTTATTAGACTGTCAGATTTTAATATCATCATTAATTATATCTTGAACAATTAGTGTCCTCTCTCACACACGCCCTGTCACTGTGAATTGGATAAATGAAAAGATTCTCTTTTTGAGCTCAGTTCTAAAGAGCTTAGAGGCAAAATTCTTGTGCACTAATAGCAGATTTATTGTCTTGTGGTATACATTTTAAGCATCATTTCTGGCTTGATGTAGTTTTTCTACTTCAAACTATTTTAATTTATGCTATCTTGTATTTTATGTGACCTTTAAGCTGCCTTAAGTCTTCTCAGGAAGAGAGCAAGTTATACATGAAATAATGTTAAAATCAAATAATAGAAAAAGGATATTAACAGCAATTCAGAAAAGAAATAAAATTGACCAATAATTTTTTAAATGTTAACTCTTACTTATAATCAAAGGAAGTCTAATTGAAACAGCAATGAAATGATATACTTACCTAACAAAATAGGAATATTTTATTGATAGTTCTTAATCTTGATAGAAGCACATTAAGACTAACACCAGCATACACTGCTATTGTAAGTTGTTACACTATGTTCATAAATCAAATTGGCCATTTATATCAAGAGCTTTAAAAGGGTTCATGCCCTTTCATCCTTGACTTCACTCCTAGGAATCTGTCCAAAGAAAATAACTTAATATATAAACATCGATTTATTGCAAAGATCCACTGCAGCCTTTCTCAAAACATCAAAAACCTGGAAATCACATAAATGTCCAGCAACAGCACAATTAATGCATTACAATGTTACTATGTGCTATAAAAATGCATCCAGTAGAGATAATTTTAAAGAGCTTTTAAAGTGTCAAAAAATCAAAACATAATGTTAAGTAAGAAGTTGGGAAACAAATATATTTCCAATTTTATAATATGCATTTGTACAGGCTATAAAGAGAAGTGACTAGAAGAAAATATAACACAGTGTTAACAGCACTGGTATCTGAGCAGTGTAATTACAGAAAATATTTGTTTTATTATTTCTACTTCATATTTTCTACAGTTCAGTTCAATTCAGTTGCTCAGTGGTGTCCGACTCTTTGCAACCCCATGGACTGCCGCACACCAGGCCTCCCTGTCTGTCCCCAACTCCCGGAGCTGATTCAAACTCATGTCCATTGAGTCAGTGATGCCATCCAACCATCTCAACCTCTGTCATCCTCTTTTCCTCCCACCTTCAATCTTTCCCAGCATCAGGGTCTTTTCCAGTGAGCCAGTTCTTCGCATCAGATGGCCGAAGTATTGGAGTTTCAGCTTCAGCATCCATCCTTCCAATGAATATTCACGGTTGATTTCCTTTAGAAATGACTGGCTTGATCTTGCAGTCCAAGGGACTCTCAAGAGTCTTTTCCAACACCACAGTTCAAAAGCATCAATTCTTTGGCACTCAACTTTCTTTATGGTCCAACTCTCACATCCATACATGACTACTGGAAAAACCATAGCTTTGACTAGGTGAACCTTTGTCAGCAAAGTAATGTCTCTGCTTTTTAATATGCTGTCCAGGCTGATCATACCTTTTCTTTATATTTTCTACAATATTCATGTATTATTTATCTTATTATAAAGCACATAATAAGCCAAGTAAAAATGAGAATAATTCAGATACAAGACAATAGTCACAATAGCACTATTTGCTACGCATGTACTCCTTCTGTCTACAGCCTTTCAAGTCCAAATAGAGTGAGTTCTCAATGATAGCACTTCCATAGAAAAGTCTTTACATCTTTAAGATGCTATGCTTTCCAAAGAGACTTTGGGAAGCATATTTTCATTCCCATCCTGTTTATTCCCTTCATAGGACTTAATGCAATCTGAAATTGTCATGTTATCTATTTTAGCTAATTGTCCCACTGTGTCTTGCTCATCACTGAATCCTCAGAGTGTTGGAGGAACAGTAAATAGTTTACAAATGTTATTCAATTAATGAGTGAATGAAAAATGGCAGCATCATTGGAATAGGGCTATAGCATTATGCAGGGATTACTTTGAAATTGATCAATCAGACAAATGCTTTAGATAAGATCATACAAACATTCTCATACTAGATTCTGTAAAATGAATTGAAGGAAAACCTCTCAGTAAGGGACAATGTACTGTGAAACAAAGAGCAAAGTCCTCGTGTTGGACAGATCTAAAGTTTGATGTATGTTTGTGTGGAGTTTGACAGGCTACTTGCCATGACCTCTGTGTCCTCATTTGAGAGTATTACAGGAGACAATGGATGTAAAATATCTATCCAAAGTTCTGATTCCATCCACCACTAGATTATAAACTCCATGAGAGGAGAGTTTATAAATTAGATCTATCTTATGCATCTGTATTCCTAGAGCCTAAGCATATGTCAACCATTCATTCCGATAAGTACTGAGTAAATGATGCACTTGGCCATGAGGCCAAGCAGAATTGACCAGTGTGTCCAGTAGGAAAGAGGCAGAGGGCAGGAGCACCTGTCACTTGCAACTGAAGAGTATACCCAAGTGAATTTCAAATTATATACAAGAGTGACCCATAGCATTTGAGTCATGACAGTGATATAAGCAGATTATCAAAGCAAAGAAAATCTAAGACCATGAGGCCCATAGTGGAGGCAAGGGTAAGAGATATATGATTCTTGAATGGGAATGTGAGATAGATAATGCTACCACAGCTTAGGTGGTTTTAGGTCCTCAGCAGCAGATGATGGAGTGAGGTCAGAAACATTTAGAGGTCCAGTAAGGAGAGCTGGGCATCCGGCCCCATCACTTCATGGAAAATAGATGGGGAAACAATGGAAACAGTGACAGACTTTATTTTTTGCGGGGTGGCGGGGGGGACTCCAAAATCACTGCAGATGGTGACTGAAGCCATGAAATTAAAAGACGCTTGCTCCTTGGAAGAAAAGTTATGACCAACCTAGACAGCATATTAAAAAGCAGAGACATTACTTTGCCAACAAAGGTCCATCTAGTCAAAGCTATGATTTTTCCAGTAGCCATGTCTGGATGTGAGAGTTGAACCATAAAGAAAGCTGAGCACTAAAGAATTGATGCTTTTGAACTGTGGTGTTGAAGACTCTTGCGAGTCCCTTGGACAGCAAGGAGATCCAACCAGTCCATCCTAAAGGAAATCAGTCCTGAATATTCATTGGAAGAACTGATGTTGAAGCTGAAACTCCAATACTTTGGCCACCCAGTGAGAAGAACTGACTCATTGGAAAAGACCCTGATGCTGGAAAAGATTGAAGGTGGGAGGAGAAGGGGACAACAGAGGATGAGATGGTTGGATGGCATCACCAACTCGATGGACTTGGTTTGAATAAGCTCCAGAATTGGTAATGGACAGGGAGGCCTGGCGTGCTGCAGTCCATGGGGTCACAAAGAGTTGGACACGATTGAGCAACTGAACTGAACTGAAGGAGAGTTGGACCATAAGGAAGGCTGAGTGCTAAAGAATTGATGCTTTTGAATGGTGGTGTTGGAGAAGACTCTTGAGAATCCCTTGGACTGCAAGAAGATCAAACCAGTCAATCCTAAGGGGAATCAACTCTGAATATCTATTGGAAGGATTGATGCTGAAGCAGAAGCTCCAATACTTTGGACACCTGATGCGAAGAGCCAACTCACTGGACAAGACCCTAATGCTGGGAAAGATTGAAGGCAAAAGGAGAAGAGGGTGGCAGAGGATAAAATGGTTAGATAGCATCACCAACTCAATGTACATGAATTTGAGCAAACTTTGGGAGATAGTGAAGGACAGAGAAGCCTGGTGTGCAGCAGTCCATGGGGTCACAGAGTCAGACATGACTTGGCAACTGAACAACAACAAGGATCAGGTACACATTACATGACACTTAGTAGGAGTTTTTAAAAAATGGATATTTCCCTTCCTTTCCTGAATATACTTTAATTCAAGGAACTTAAGAAAAAAAGACTTGCTGTTTCAGGCTGATAAATAGAAAACTGAACAAATGAGCATGCAACTTGTTTATTTTGTCACCTACTTCCAAAATAATTTTGAGGAGACATCTTTATAGAATTTTTTAAATAACTGAAGCTTTATTACTTTCAAATAGATATAGTAATTCATACTAACTGCAGCAAAATGTTTTCAGTTAGACATCCTGCTGGGTTTCCTTTAATGATTATCTAAGATCACTTCTTTCATTTGAATACAGACAGAAAATGTGCCAAATTTTTGCAAACACTTCCCTTAAATTAGGGGAAAATTGGCCTATAGTTTTGTTTACATTATTAATCTCCTTACAAAGCAGTCTTTATACATAGATACTTTCATATCAATGAATATGTCATAGGACATCTGTAAATATTCACATATATGTTGCTGTTGTTTTAGTCACTAAGTCATGTCTGGCTCTTTTGTGACCCCATGGACTGTGGCCCACCAGGCTCCTCTCTCCATGGGATTCTCCCAGAAAGAATACTGGAATGGGTTGCCATTTCCTTCTCCAGGGGACTTTCCCATCCCAGGGATTGAACATTCACATATGTATTATGTAGTTATAAACAATCATCCATATACATTTCTGTGGATTGTATGTCCACACACATACACTTATATAAAAATTAAAACAAGTTAAATGGACATACACATTATAATTAGGAAGAACTATTACTCCAGGTCACTCCTGGACATAATACGGAAATCACCTGGCTACAACTTTCAGCTGCAGGTAAGAGATGCTCCCACCCTCTCTCTGGACTCAACTTGGCCACACTTCACCGCTTGGTCTCATAATCATTTGAAGTATTCAGATCATTCCATATTCAGTGTTATGGGATGGATAGATGGAGAGCCCTGGTAGGCGGTGAGGTACTGTGATACAAAAGGCAAAGTCCTGATATTAGATATATAGATATTTGAAGCTGAGTTTGATGGTTTGCCCTGGGAAGAGTCTCATTTTCATGCTCAGTAAATATCTATATGTGTCTGATGATTTTGTAGGCAATCCCCAAAAAGTTTTATGTCTAAAATATATTTGTTAGCTCCATTAACAGTGTGAATTAAGGTGAGTGTTGGATTTTTCTAATTTAGTCTCAACTTGACATATTGGCCCTTAATCAGATCAGAAGCTATGTGATCTAACCATGAGTGTATCCAGTGGCAAGTCTGGAGGCTTAACTGTGAGTTCTCTTCCATTATGAACTCAGTCTGGGAAATTCACCCAGTTGGGGTTCAGTTTTCCCAATTGCAACTGCATACAAGCCTGCTCCAGCCAATTCACATGCACTGTGCATGCATGCATGCTAAGTCGCTTCAGTTATGTCTGACTCTTTGCGACCCTATGGACCATAGCCTGCCAGGCTCCTCTGTCCATGGGATTCTCCAGGCAAGAATATTGGAGTGGGTTGCTGTGCCCTCCTCCAGAGGATCTTAACAACCCAGGGATCCAAGCCGCATCTCTTACATCTCCTTCACTGGCAGGCAGGTTCTTTACCATTAGCACCACCTGGGAAACCCCCAAGCTGCACTCTATATACATATATATTCAATTGCATTACATATATTATATATACAGATTATATTGTACATAGCTGAAGTTTAGAAAAGATGCTTTGTCAGAATTCATTAATACTTTTCAAACCTGGAAATGCCCTTACCATAGCATTTTATCAGAAAACTGTTGCCTAAAAAATGCCAAATGACAATACATCTTTAACAACCCCAACCAAAATACCCTGTCAACCTTTATTGAAGTTATATTTGATCTAGGCTTTTTCTCATGCATGATCTGATGACATAGAATTAATGGAAGTGAATCTTACTGCAAATAAGTATGTAAACCAAGGTAGATATATAAGTATGTGCATTTCCTGTGGTTTACATGTTCAGTGTGATGATCATACATGAAATACTTAGCTTCGTAATAAGACCATAGATGTAACTTTTTCAGGAATAGGTACTGAAACTATCATCAATAAATAATTAATAATGTTTATTAGACACCTGTTTTGTTCTGGGGACTATGCTAATTGCTTCACATGGGTTTTTCTCACTTAAACTTTACTGCATGCATACAGATGAGGAAACAAGGCTAAAAGAAATTAGGTTAGTTAGTCAAGGCTGAAAGTGAAAATGTTAGCTGCTCAATCATGTCTGACTCTTTGCAACCCCATGGACTGTAGTAGCCTGCCAGGCTCCTCATCCATGGACTTCACCAGGCAAGAATACTGGAGTGGATTTCCATTTCCTTCTCCAGGGTATCTTCCTGACCCAGGGATCAAACCCAGGTCTCCGGCATTGCAGGCAGAGCCTCCCTGAGCCACCAGGGAAGCCTCAAGTGGCTATATTCAAGGCTCCATAGCTTATAAATAGTAGAGACAGGATTCATTTCCAACAAATCGGACTGTGAATCATTCCCATTCAGTATCATTTATACATGCAGTAAGAATGTCCTCCACAACCGATTTATTCCATACAGCCTTATCCCCACCCCTGGACTTAGTCTGGGAAAGCTGCTCACATGCAAAGATGATTCAAGGGCACAGACAGCTCCTGAGACTGTGACATTTGAATCTGTCCCCACACAGTATAGTATATGTTTCAGTATGTGTTGACTAAGTAAGAGAGACACAGATGCAAGAAGGATTAATTCCATCCCATCCTCACCATCAGCATCATCACTACCCTACCCAGGGAAGTGTTGCAGCAAGACTGTACCCTCCTGGGTACCTCATACACTAAGGAGGAGCTATGTATATGCAGAGTGTCTTCCATCCACCACCACAGTGGCATACTGTCACTGTCTCAGATGCTGCCCTGCTCCCCTGCTTTTGCTCCCTGTGAAATACATGCTTAACTTCTCCTCTTAGCCTGCGGTTGGAAAGCTCCAAATGAATCTGTAGTGTCTGCGTATGAATTCTGGTGCTAATTAATCTTCCCCCATTAAGTCCCTCAAACTGGTACTCCACTCTGCTTTCAGCACTGCTCAGCTCACATAAATTTTGTTCAAAGAGGACCAAGACTAAGTGTCTGTTCATCAGGTTATGGTTTATGCCATTGAAAGGCTAGAAATAATCCATAGTCATTAAGGGGAGATTGATTAAAGTAATGCACATCCCTTCACTGGTACACAGTATTGCTATTAAGGAAAAAATGAGCTACATATTGTCAAAAAAGTAGATTATATGAAGTATGTATATAAAATAACACTTACCTCCATCTTATAAGTGCTATCATGCCCTATTAACAAGTCTAAGATTCCAGTTACTTTAATACGGCCATCCTGCTTAGCTCTGGTCCTCTCCCAGCACTGGGCAATGCTTTGACTCAGAGCCCCAGCCTCCCAACCTTAGTTTTATCCCAGCTGGCGGACATCTTGGATAATGGACCTATGACAGTTTTGTTCTTCATGGTCCACCCAGGATCCTCCCTTCCCCACTATCAAACTGACTATGCCACTTCTGCAGCTTTTGGCTAAACCAGCAGCACACCAGTCCATCTTCTAAAGAGTTTCAGAAAAGGACTCCTAGTCTTTGTCAGTGGTCAACCCTCATTGCAAAGAAATTCTTCATTGTGTTGCTTTGTGAGCCTTTTTACTCTGTTCCTTCCCTCTGTGGAGAAAGCAACCATTTTATTAGCTTCTTCTTTGAACCATTATTAACCCATTTCTCACCCTGCTCCTCACATCTTATAAATCACTTGACAAATCATTGTTCCCAGCTAGTCTGGAGGAATGAAAGGTGATGCCTCTGCACTCACCATAATGTAGCCATCGTTACTGTCCTGTCTATAATTCTTGTTCTTGTCTATAACTGAATGCTGAAAAAAGAGAAAGTATTACATATAGGAAATATAAGCTTTTAGCCTAACCCAGCGATTTTCTTTTCATTTTTACATGCTTTTAGAAGATGACTATTTTGCTTCACTACTATGACAAATAATAATGGCACAAATTATTTATAAAGCTCTTCATTGCTTCCCAAATACTTTCTCTCCAGCACCTCGGTTTACCCCTTGTCTTTGTGAGGCAGAAAAGACATTTAATAGCAAAGAAGACTTGGACTCAGAGACTTAAGTGATTTTTCAAAAGTTCAAGCTGTTATTTGAACTCAAGTTTCCTCATTTCAAATCCATCACAGTTTTCAACAAAATGTGCTCCCTCATATTAAACTATGTTCAAAAACTTTTCAAGCATACAAGAGTAGGAATGCTCACAGCTCCCAAAGCCTAGCATTTCAGGAATATAATTTGAGAAAAATAATTATCAGAATGAATAAGAAATTCATAATATGTTCACAATTACTACTCAAGGTTCATCTAGTACTTGTGAACTACCTTAGATTTTTAGATGGATTATGCTTTCAGGGAGCTGAATATTTTGCAGATCAAATATAAAAATCAAGCAGCTTATATACTAAGAGCCAAACTAAAGTCCAAGAATGCAGAATATATTTTGCTTTATGTCATATACCAAATGACTAATAGGCAGCAAGGGCTTTCAGGGTTATAATTTTAGCCCAAGGTTCTGGTAACTACATGAAATCCTTGAGTGGTTTATGATATCATAAGGTGGAATTATAGCTCCCCATGGGCAAAAGTTGTTGAAATGCTTTCAGCAACTGAGTACCATAACTAGCCTGTGCTCTATAGTAATTATAGGAAAAACTATATTAAATACCTAGTCACGTTGACTAATGACTTCAAATATAGAAATTATTTTTTAAAATGAGAAAGGCAGGCTGGTAATTCATTCATCTATCCATTCCATAAATATCTATAAGTCCACCCTAGGTCTGCCACTAAGATAAGGGCTGGGGTTACAGCAACAGACAAGTCAAATCCCAAAGTCTCCCCCTGGAGAACTTTCATTCTAGCATGGGAATCAGACATTAAATGACTATGATTATAAGGTAAGTGTTCTGATGATGGACAAAGTGCTATGCCAGTATATTAACAAGAATCTCACTAACTTGGGGACGATGGTGGGACAGGGTGATACACAATCAAAGAAGGCCTCCTTGAGGAAGTAAACATATGAAATCTGAATGATGAATCAGAACTAGGAAGGATAAGAGGAGAGAAGAGCTCATTCTTAAGCAGATAATAAAAGTGAGAGAGAAAAAAGAGACCTTGAATGGAGAATGCAGAAATTTAACTTCTCTCCAGATGATGAGAATAGCTGTATGGATATGCTACAGGAATAAGGGGGAAAGAACCAGAAAATAATGTAGCCTAGATATTAGCAAGAAATATGCATGTATATTATGTACATAATATGGCATATATCATAAATGTGTATACATATTTCTTATGTATATGTATATTTCATATGTTAATATATGGTATGTATGTCTTGTTATAAAATACACTTATAAAATGTATTGTATCTTATATTATATGTATATATGTCATAACATATTGAGTGTATATAATGAGAAACATAATAGTTATATAGTACAGTCTATAATATATGTATATTTTATATGTGTGTGTGTTTGGATGTATAAATGTGCATGTGTATGTACCAGAACAGAATTTGCCCTGAGAGAACTAGCCATTTTCTATAAAATGCCTGATCTCCAATCACAAAAGAGAAGAATAAGATATTAAAAACTATGGAGATAATACTCAAAGGGTAACTAATTAGAATGACAAGCTCATAAAATATTGTATTGAATAGAATGACTGGTACAGGATTCTAAAAGAGACCAAGAGGTTATTCAATGTGAAACATTTACCTAATGAAGATGTCATTCATTTTGGAGAAGAATGTAAAGATTGCCACCAAGTGGAAAAGCCGAGAAAGAGTTACTGACCACACAAGTCATTTCTCAATAGTATTTCAGTATCATTTCAATTAATTATATTATTATTTTAAATGATAATACAATTTTCATTTGTATCAAACTTTACAATATACATAACATTTTCTCAACTTAGTAACTAGGTACATTGACAGTATTCCAGCATAAGTTAAGTGTAAATAGATTATCTAAAGTCATACACATAGAATAATCAGTTCAGTTCAATCGCTCAGTCATGTCTGACTCTTTGCGACCCCATGAACTGCAGCACGCCAGGCTTCCCTGTCCATCACCAACCCCTGGAATCCACCCAAACCCATGTCCATTGAGTCGGTGATGCCATCCAACCGTCTCATCCTCTGTCGTCCCCTTCTCCTCCTGCCCTCAATCTTTCCCAGCATCAGGGTCTTTTCAAATGAGTCAGCTCTTCGCATCAGGTGGTCAAAGTATTGGAGTCTCAGCTTCAACATCAGTCCTTCCAATGAGCCACAAAAAAGATTATGATTCAAAATATCAAACTATATCAATAACAGGTGGAAGGGAAAAACAAATTAAAGACACAAACCAATAGAACAAAACACTTTCTACATATGTACCCCAAGTTCTAAAGAAAGAACCTCAGATATGGGAAGAATTGGTTTTGCTTTTATGATAATTATTAGTAATTCTGATCCCTGAAACTTGGTTTCATTTTTTTCTCAATAATGTGTAATTTATGAAACACACTTAAAACAGACATAAGCCAAAGAATTAAAACCACGACTAATATAGTTCAAAAAGTATAAAAATTATTTTTAATGTATTTCATCACTTTAGAGTTCATTATAAATTTGTAAGTAATAAAAGTAACCTAAATATTTATTTCCACTGTGAAAAGCTGTGTACTAACCAAGCATTACAATGAAACTCTGAAAATAATGAAATATTTTAACTATTTTTGCACTAAATGCTTCAATATAGTTATATAGAGAATCTAGCCTTTGGGAACTATAATTCTTTTACAGTCTTATTCAGATGTCATTCCTGAAGCAAGTGGCATGTGATGACTGAAGTTTTAATAGCCATTTATACTTGGAATATTTTATGCATTAATACTTCGAGTAAAAATGAGCAGCATTTTCCAAATACAATAACTCAAAAAATAAATGGAGACATTTGTGCAAATGTTTCATTTTTGAAAATCACCTTGGGCTGAGTTAAACCATGGAAAATTTTAGCTCAAAGGAAATTCTACCTCCCCTTCATCCCCCTAAAAAATCATAAGGATGTGAAAACAGGATTATAATGGAAGCTGTCTTGCAACATTAACTGCAACGTTCATTCCCCTAAAAGCCATAATTCATAGCTGTTCTACAGCCTTTTTCTTTCAGCAATTATGCATATTAGAGGAAAGTTTGAATACATAAAAACTAAATGCTGATAGAAAACTAAGCCTCATAAAAGAAAAGTGTACTCAACCAGCTTGCTTTGAAAGAAAATATGAAAGCCAGCTTGTCCCAGGTGTCCCTAGTCCAAGAAGGTTGTGAAAAGCATGTAAACCACAGTTGCAGGGCATAGCACAGGGCTTATTGCCTGGGACCCCTGATCAACCCATGGCAGTCAATTCCATCCCTAGGGGACAGTGTCTTCAGTGGAAACAGAATATTGGGAACTACTGGCTCTCTAGGGAATTCAGTGCAGAAGTTGCCCTTCTAGTAGTTGACAAACTACTACAAAGAGTTTCTCAAACACACTCTTTCCTTTTCTTCTTCTCTTATTCAAAGGATTATTCAGTTCAGTTCAGTTCAGTCACTCAGTCGTGTCCAACTCTTTGCGACCCCATGGACCACAGCACATCAGGCCTCCCTGTCCATCACCAACTCCTGGAGTTTACCCAAATTCAGGTCCATTGAGTCGGTGATGACATCCAACCATCTCATCCTCTGTCATCCCCTTCTCCTCCTGCCCTCAATCTTTCCCAGCATCAAGGTCTTTACAAATGAGTCAGTTCTTCGCATCAGGTGGCCAAAGTATTGGAGTTTCAACTTCAACATCGGTCCTTCCAATGAACACTCAGGACTGATCTCCTTTAGGATGGACTGGTTAGATCTCCTTGCAGTCCAAGGGATTCTCAAGAGTCTTCTGCAATACCACAGTTCAAAAGCATCAATTCTTCTGTCCTCAGCTTTCTTTATAGTCAAAATCTCACATCCATACATGACTATTGGAAAAACCATAGCCTTGACTAGATGGACCTTTGTTGGCAAAGTAATGTCAGAGGTTTGTAGGGTGACATGAAAGCATCTCATGAAAATTGCCCCATACCATTTTGATAATTTCTCTATTTCTAGAACCCAGTACAGAGCCTGGTACTTGATAAACATTTGCTGTCAAAAAAGGAAAGATCTCTAAATCCTGTTTCAGGACAGAAAACTTGTATTTAAATCTTATCTCTGCGATAACCCTATATGCGGGACAGAATGAGAGACACAGATGCATGGAACAATTTTATGGACTCTGAGGGAGAAGGTGAGGGTGGGACGTTCTGGGAGAATGGCATTGAGACATGTGTATTGTCATATGTGAAACAGAGCACCATTCCATGTTCGATGCATGTGACAAGGGCTCGGGGCCGGGGCAGTGGGATGATCCAGAGGGATGGGAGGGGGAGGGAGGTGGGTGGGGGGTTCGGGAAGGGGAACACATGTAAACCCATGGCTGATTCTTGTCAATGTATGGCAAAAACTATTACAATATTGTAAAGTAATTAGCCCCCAAGTAAAATAAATAAATTTATAAAAAAAAACAAAAAACAAAAAACAAAAAACAAAAAACAAAAAAAAAATCTTATCTCTGGGACATAACTGGGCTTTGTGATCCTGGGCAAGTTACTTAAACTCCAAGCTTCAGATTTTATCCCTAAGAAATAAACTTGAAAATAATACTTACTCATAGCACTGTCTTGATACAATTATGAGATAATGTGTATAAGCTATCTGAACACAGTGGCCAGCCACTGTCAATGCTCTGTAATTATTTGTTAAATCTGAATTCTCCAGAATTGTAGATGACCACAATCCCAGATAACTAGATGAATGATGAAGAGCCGATTATATGTAACATAAGGGCTGAAGATCCACTCTAGTTATTTTTCTAACATTTCTAACATTAGGCCAAGAACAACTGCATCCTTGACTTCCCCAGGAAGAATTACAACCAACAGTCATTGGTTTTCACGATTTATTCTTTAACATACATCTTCAAAATAAAGCCTATGACCATTTCCAAATGGGAAATCTCAGAAGAAGCCCAGAAGTATTACCAAGGAATATGAATTTTATTTGTAGAATTTACAGGCTTATAATAACCCTCCAAACAAGTAGCATAAATTTCAAAATCTGAAGGGAAGACACCACACAAACACACACACATACACAGTCAATGAATTTAATCAACTAGCAAGCTATTCTCTGTCCCTAGAGTCATGGAAGATGTAAAGAACAATACATCCAATCTTTTGTTCTCAGAAAATGTATAACAAGTTAAGATTAAACCCTGTAGTACAACTAGGAAAGGAAGTACATTCACCAATAAGTACCCAGTGAGGAGTCAATATCCCTGACCACCTCACCTGAATTTCTATCTCATCATGCCATTTTTTTTCTTTCTTTCTTTAATGTATCACTGTCTAGTTTGCCTTTTATTCATCATTTCTCTCCATTGGAGTAGAGACCTTTTCTATGTTATTTATGGTGATGGTGCACAGTGTATATAGTACATAATGCTGAAATATTACATTAATACTCCCCTGGTGGATCAGATGGTAAAGAGTCTGCTTGCAATGCAGCAGACCTGGGTTCCATCCCTGGATTGGGACAATCCCCTGGAAAAGGCAATGGCAACCCATTTCAGTATTCTTGCCTGGAGAATCCCATGGACAGAGGAGCCTGGCAGGCTATGGACCATTGAGTTACATAGAGTCAGACACAACTGAGCAACTAACACACACATATACAATGCATTAGTGGATTCTTTATTCTTGAACTTTCACCTAACCTAGGGATCCTAACTTAGATGGCAGGCAAAACCACATCAAAAATATTATTGAAATCATTCAGCAAGAAATTATTCCCTTCTTCTTTCATGGTTTTCTTTCCATCAATTAATGTAATTTCAAATATATTAAGAAGTACTGTGATGATTTCTAGAAGAGTTCAAAGAAACTCATATTCCCTTCAGAAATACATTCAGGTAAACAACTAATTGCACTACAGTGTGATTAATGAAGTCTTCCCCAGAGGCTCACAGGTAAAGAATCTGCCTGCAATGCAGATGCAGGTTCAGTTCCTGGGTGGGGAAGATCCCCTGGAGGAGGGCATGTCAACCCACTCCAGTATTCTTGCCTGGAGAATCCCATGGACAGAGAAGCCTGGTAGGATGCAGTCCATAGTGTCACAGAGTCAGATATGACTGAAGCAACTAAGATAGCAAGCACATGATTAATGAAATAATAAAAATATGCAAAAGGGAAAGTTGGCACCCACAAAGATAGTTAACTCTTTCTTGGGAAGATCCAAGAAGACTTCTTAAAGTCTTAAAGTGGTACCTAAGATGGATTTGAAAGGAAGTCTTAAAGTGGTACCTAATATGGATTAGAAAGGAAGAATAAGAGGAATGGAAATAGGAATTCCAGGCAAATATAGTGACATATGAGAATGTGAAAAGGCAATACTGAGCCAAATGACATGAAAGTGAAAGTGTTAGTCACTTAGTCATGTCTGACTCATTGCGATCCCATGGACTGTAGCCTGCCAGGCTCTTCTGTCTGTGGAATTTTCCAGGCAAGAGTACTGGAGTGGGTAGCCATTCCCTTCTCCAGGGGATCTTCCCAACCCAGGAATCAAATCTGGGTCTTCTGCATTGCAGAAAAGTTCTCTATCATCTAAGCCAGTTCTGCTTTATGCCTCTAAATGATGTGAAAGTGAAAGCACTCAGTTGTGTCCGACTCTTTAAGACCCCATGGACTATACAGTCCATGGAATTCTCCAGGCCAGAATACTGGAGTGGGTAGCCTTTCCCTTCTGCAGGGGATCTTCCCAACCCAGGGATGGAACCCAGGTCTCCCGCATTGCAGGCAGATTCTTTACCAGCTTAGACACTGATGTGGGTCTTAATTAAATTTCTGAATCCTCATTTATAGTTATAATCACTGTATCAGTTACCTGTTACTACAGTAATACCACATAACAAACAGCCACAAAACATCAGTGGCATACAACAACAAAAAAATTATATAGCTCACAAGTTTGCCAGGCTTAGCTGACCTAGTATGGGCTCACTTATGTTTTTAAGAAGCAGCTGGCTGTTGGCTGATCTGGGTGGCTTTAATATTTGCTAGGGTGACCAGGCTCTACCCTACATGCCTCATTGTCCAGCAGCCATGTCCTTCTCATGCAGAATATGAGCAAAAATGTACAAGCACTTTTCCAAGACAGTTCTAACATCATGTCTGCTAACATTCTAATGACCAAAGTAAGTCACCTGCCTGAATCAGAGTCAAAGAGGAAGGCTCGCTCAGGGTCACATGGCAAAGGAAGTGAATCCTAGAGGGGAGAAGAATGGAAGCCATTAATATAATTAATAGACTGCACCCACTTAATGTCTGCACAAATTGGTTTCCTAGTCTGTAAATGGAGAACACAACAGTTCTTTTGCCTTGACACCCCGGGTTGACAGAAGGAAATGTATGAAAGGCTTTTTTAAGTTCTTTAGCTGAAAATGACGGAGAAGGCAATGGCACCCCACTCCAGCACTCTTGCTTGGAAAACCCCATGGACAGAGGAGCCCGGTAGGCTACAGTCCATGGGGTCGCTGAGAGTCAGACACGACTGAGCGACTTCACTTTCACTTTCCCTTTCATGCACTGGAGAAGGAAATGGCAACCCACTCCGGTATTCTTGCCTGGAGAATCCCAGGGATGGCAGAGCTTGGTGGGCTGCCGTCTGTGGGGTCGCACAGAGTCGGACACGACTGAAGCGACTTAGCAGCAGCAGCAGCAGCTGAGAATGAATAGACAAATACAAAAAAAAGAAAAGAAAACTTACTATGGAAATCTAAGGAATTAGTGTAACTTTGTGGTTTGCACACCAGCTAACTACATATTTAAGCTTAAACTCCTAGTTCATCTTCTTTAAAACAGTAGTCTCAAACAAGGTTAGAACATTCTCCAGATTATAATCAAAAAAGGACATCTGAGTAGCAAATTCAGCTCCCTGGAGAGTAAGGTAATCTCAAGAATACTCATGATGACAACTAAACTATCAGCAATGTCTGCTTCTGGAGGAGACAGTAAAATCAGGAAGAGAAAAGAGCTACTTTAATGTTTTATACCATAAAACTTTTATTTGTATTTTACAGTGAAAATGGATTCATGTACTATTCTGGCATTAAGTAAATGAATTTTTTTTTTTGAAATTTTTTCATAAAATGAAACTAGTCAAGTTTTTCCATAATTTCAATTTCAATAGCTTAAAAATTGATCTGGATATTCAAAGTTGTTTCTGTCCAGTTTTCATCCTGAAATATTACCTATATAGTCACGCTTTCCCAGGTGATGCAGTGGTAAAGAATTCACCTGTCAGTGCAGGAGACACAAGGGACGCAGGTTCAATCCCTGGGACGGGACGATCCCCTGAAGTAGGAAATGACAACACACTCTAGTATTCATGCCTGGAAAATTCCATGGGCAGAGGAGCCTGGTGGGCTACAGTCCATAGAGTCACAAAGGGTTGGCCATGACTGAGCACACACACACTGCAATCACACTTTATTTTATTTGTATGACTCATGTAATCTCAGTCCAAGAAACTAGGTTCTGGTCCCAACTTTGTCATAATTAAGTTTTAGACCTTGGACAAGTCATTTAATGCTGGTCTTCATCTGCAAATTAAGGATTATGAATTAAACAGTTCACTAGTGCTAAAGAACCCGCCTGACAATGCAAGAGACTAAGAGATGCGAGTTCGATTCCTGGGTCGGGAAAATCCCCTGGAGGAGGACATGACAGCCCATTCCAGTATCCTTGCCTGGAGAATCCCAAGGACAGAGGATTCTGGAGAGCTAAAGTCCATAGGGTGGCAAAGAGTCTGACATGACTGAAACAACTTAGCACGTAAGATCAACATGGTTCTAACATTCTATAGTTCTTGGAAGAAATTGTCTATTTGCAGATGAGCCCACTTATCTGAAAATTATCCTTCAGAATATGAACTCAGAAGAGGAAGGGTTACTCAGAGTTTATAAGTGACCAAATTTTTTAATCAATATTTTTGTTAAAAATATTTTATTACTTTTTAATGTATACCAATGTAACAGATGATCTTAAAACAATCAAGTAGCTTCCACTTATAATTATTAATACTTTTCTAAACCAGTGAGATACATTTAACTTATCTTCTTAAACTCAGTATAGATTAATTAACACCATGAATTTTTAGGTTCTGAGCAAACTTTTGTTTTTTATTTACATTCTGGGTATATTCATTTATCACACACTTTCTTTTTTTTTTTAATTAGTTTATTATCTATTTTTTAACTTTACAATATTGTATTTGTTTTGCTATACATTGACATGAATCCACCATAGGTGTACATGTTTTCCCCTTCCAGAACCCCCCTTCCACCTCCCTCCCCATCCCATCCCTCCGGGTCATCCTGGTGCACCAGCCCCGAGCACCCTGTATCATGCATTGAACCCGGACTGGCGATTCATTTCACATATGGTAATTTACATGCTTCCATGCCATTCTCCCATATCATCCCGCCCTCGCCCTCTCCCATAGAGTCCATAATACTGTTCTATTTATCTGTGTCTGTTTTGATGTCTTGCATACAGGGTTATCTTTACCAGTTGACTAAATATCATATATATATGTGTTAGTATACTGTATTGGTGTTTTTCTTTCTGGCTTACTTCACTCTGCATAATAGGCTCCAGTTTCATCAACCTCATTAGAACTGATTCGAATGTATTCTTTTTAATGGCTGAGTAATATTCCATTGTGTATATGTACCACAGCTTCCTTATCCATTCATCTGCTGATGGGCATCTAGGCTGCTTCCATGTCCTGGCTATTATAAACAGTGCTTCGATGAACATTGGGGTACACGTGTCTCTTTCAAGTCTGGTTTCCTCAGTGCATCACACATTTTCAAAGCATTTACTGCTACTATCTAGACACTAGAGAAAGTTCCTAGACCTGTTTTCCAGTTTGCATCAAGCCGATTTCTGCATATAAATTGCAAATTCCTCAATTCATGCTCCTAGTTTGTTTGTGAGAATTACTTGAGATAGGAGAATTAGAACCACATTCAGGTTAAATTCCAGTGGCAGCACATAAGTTCAATCTGTTGAATGTGTATTTGACATAGTTCCACTTAGCTGTCCAATCTTGGTCACACTGCTTAATCTTGCTAATCCTCATTTTTCTCAACTGCAAACTTTGTGAATCATTGCATGTCTTTTTTATTGTGCATGAAAAATTTCTGAAATTTGCAAAAAAAGGAGAGAGAGAATGCCTCTTTAACTCAGCTGACTGCTACTTTCTGATGCTTGGCTCACAAAGCAAAAATGCTACTCTAGTTGTGCTGCTCTTGTGATTCATTTAACAAGAGCAAATGTGCTGAACAGAAGAGAAAGGTAAGCAAACACCAGCTCAGTCATAAACTGGAAGATGGTCTCAAATGGAAAAGCTGGCAGCAAGGTACAGGCAGGCTGCCCTGGAGGAGGTGGGGAGAGGAGGCATCTTCTTCTCTCAGATGCATTTATTCAGACTAGATACTTGAATCTTTGAGGGCCCCTCCAATATAATGACTCAACCACTGATTCTCTGAGTTCTCTAGAGCAAAGACAGATTGACTATTCAACCATGGCAAACAAAGTTACTAGAATCAGCCCAAGTGTCAAGGGCTAGCCTAAAGGAAAAGTAAAGCAAGAGGAAAGTATCTCTCTTCTTTCTGTTATCCTGTAGTTTGTCTTTTTGCTTGTGATGCTTTATTTTAGTGGATCTCTAAGAGGTTGGTTTCCTGGGATCAATGCTGTGGAATTACTGACCACAGTAGGCTAAACCTCCTACTGTACTTTTGCATCCAGCCCACCCTGAATGAATGCAAAATTGGGCTTATTTTAATATTTAATTCTACTGTTATATAATTAAATAAAAACTGGCATTAAAACAAGTCCCTGTGCCTTAAGGATTTGGGTAGAGCTGTGCCAAAAAGCTGACATCACTAGACTGCAGGTAAATTTATAGCTGTTTTCATTCATTTGCATTTAATCAACCCAGAATTGCTGAGTCTAGGTTCGGCAAGGATCTTATTGCCTGTTCAGTCTGCAGGGTACAGGACTGCTGGTGATGTGCAATGGCTCAAGTGAGAAGTTTGAGTTCCACAGCCGCAGGTCATTTTTCACCTTGAAGTTTGGCTGGATAGCAAGTCAATTGTATAAACAAAAAGACAATGTTGTTCTGATGCCATGAGGTAAAAGGAGTCCTCTCATTTCCATAAAAGGTGTTGGTTCTGGCCTCAGCTGACCTGGTTCAAACTTCAGTTCTGTCACTTACAATGAAATTACATCTTTAGAGGAATTATGGTTGTAAAGTCACTGTATTGTGATCATAATTATCTCTGAAAATCCCATTAAGACAATATTTTACTTGCAGTTGGGTTCTAGAGTCAACTGATAGGTGGGTATAGCAACAGCATGAGCTGAAGAGCCTGGAGGAAGTTATCTCAAGTCTCTGAGCATAATTTCCCCCAGTCATGAACTAGAGCTATTAACAGAACCTACCTCATAAGGATATAGGAAGGCTGAAATGAGATGATGAGTGTGGAGGCCATGCATGTAATCAACACAATAGATAGTCACTACTATTAAGAATTGTTAGGGACTAATTAAGCTCTCCCAGTTAGCTCTCGGGCTACATGTACAATGGCTGAACTTTCAGTTAGCAGTTTTGCATATAAGGGAACTGAGTCTCACAGCAGTTAAGGGAATAGCTGGTAAAACCGAAAACTATTGTACTATTTATAATGATAGTCAAGAGCATAAATAATGGAATCACACAGGCTGCCCAGTTCTGTCATTTATTGGCTCTGCAAGCTCAAACAAGTTAGTTACTCTGTGCCTCAGATTGCTTACCTGTAAAATTGATATGATGATAGAATCAACCTCATTAGATTGTCATAGTGATCATAAAAGTTACTCTATCCAAAGCACTTAAACAATGCCTGGCACATAGTGAGCTACATCATCATCACCACTACATGATTGTTATTATTCCATGCCTCTGTACTTGGAAATACCTGTAGTGTTATAGTACCAGTATCGAAATAATTAGTCCGACATATAAGGGAGAAATGGCCCTAGCTCCACAAGATCACACAACATAAAATGGGATTCAAAGGAGATTTTGAATAAGACGATTGGAATGGTTTCAGTGAACTGAAAAGGATAGCCTGCTCCAGATGAACAGAATAAAGCATTAGACCAGGGTCAGAGAAGAAACAAAATAAAATGACTTGCATCAAAGAAAGGGAACAGTCAACAAAGAAGACAGAGCATTTGTAGCTGAGTAGTAATAATCCCCTTCTAGATATCCTATAGCATCTAGTCTTTAGACTACAAAGACTCATGATAATAGCCCCTACTCTTGTATGAATATACATGAGACAGAGGGAACCCAAGGACTTCTAGAGGCCTAGTCAATGAGTACCATAGTGCTATTTCATGGATGTTGCTGGGCAAGTTAAATTCAGGAAATTAATTTTTAGAGAAGAACATAAAGACTCATGGTTTCATAAATAGGAGATGGGAAAGTGTTGTTGAGCACAGCTTACTATAAAGTAGAAATAAAGAACAATTATTTTTGTCAGCCAGTTGTTTGGGGAGGGAATTATACATTCAACAGGATTGTATTTGAGCCTGAGTTCAGGGTTTTTAAGCTCACTTTTGCTTTATTTTTTGTGACCTGCAGCAAGACCTTTCTTCACCTTTTTCATTAGAGCGTACCTCTCCTTATCATATAGATCAGAATGTTTACATACAAAGTCTCTATAGTCTGACTAAGTTCAGAGCCTTCTTATATTGGCTGATTCACCTTGGGCAAGTTATTTAAACATAAACCTTATTTCTTCTGTGAAAGTTGGAGATGAAAATAAATACCTTGTAGGGTTGCTATGAGGCTTAAAGTATACAATCCACTTAAGGTTCTAGCATATGCTTGGCACATGGTGAGTTCTTAATAAATGCAAGCTACATACATACATATGAATGGACCAAATGATCTCTGGTGGGCGTCTCCTCCAGATTCTCTTTCCTGTAGCCTGGACTCATTTTTTAAATATTTATTTATTTATTTGGCTGCATCCGGTCTTCATTATGGCACTCGGGATCTTTCATTGCAGTGCACAGGCTTACTTGCCTCCAATATGTGGGCAACTAAGTTCCCCAAACAAGGACTGAACCCACATCCCCTGCATTGGAAGACAAATTTTTAACCACTGGACCACCAGGGAAGTCCTCTTGGATTCCTTATTTTTATAGCCTCCCTGACTTTGACATGTCTCTTCAGTGTCAGTCCCTCGTCCCCACTTGTAACCTAAGTAGAATGGAGAAAAGAAGCAAATAGATGGCCAGTGTGACAGCAAAGATGTGTATAAAGTTGTACTGATGCTGGCCAGGGAGAACCAAGCAGGGAGGGCTCAGTTCTCCTACAGCCACTCCCAAGACTGCTAGGTTTTAAACACATGGGTTTGACCCCCAGGGGTTCAAGGATGAAGGTGCTTGTTTTAGGGACTCTGTTATCCATCTAGCTTGTTTTAACCTTTTATGAATAGAACACAGAAACCATCAGACTGCCTGTGCCTTGTGAATGGAGTAATGTGCATGAATGAGTTTTTTAAATAGCACAGTTCAAATGTTCCTGGCTTTGCTGCTCTTGCTATAACTGTGATAAACACATTGTTTAAAAACCCAGAGGGAATGGGCTTTTTCTCTTCTTTTTTAAACCAGCACTAGTTGTTTGGATAAATTGACCATTAGGCATGAGAAATGTCTATGTTAGCTATAGTTTACAGGAGAAGAATCTTTCTTGAAGGCAGGATAAACGAAAGATTAATGGTACAGGTTCTCAGGTTTCTGGCTCCACCTCCTTGATTTGCCACTTTCTGGTTATGCATAACCACTTGCAGATTTAATCCCCACCCCCCACCGCATATTTGAAATGGGGATAATGATTATATGTACCACAAAAGGATGCTATGAGGATTAATTTAAGATCTTGGTACAGTGTCTGGAATAAAGGAGACATCCAGTAAGGGCAAGCTATTACCATTATTAAAACAATAGAAGAAATAATATAGAAATAATGATTAACTCCTGCTTTGATAAGATGGCAGATATAGAAAATCTGCATCAAAAGGATGAGAAGTGGAGGAAATGGCAAATAAGAGGTTGAAATGAAGAAATAACTTAGCTAAAGTTAATATGTGTGTCACTGGCCAGTTGTCATAACTTTGGGCCTATGGAGGCTGCTCCAGTAGCACCCGCCACTAGGATTTAAGATTAAATTCAAAATTAGTCCAACATCATAGAAATGCTTCTATTTGAAATTGTGTGACCCGAGCCTTCCTGCTACTGGTCCTAGAAAGAAACAAAGGGCTTTAGTAGTCTGGACCTCTTCCTGGGGATTGATATTCCATGCAGCTAGAAATGACATGTATCATCATTGCTAAAGCCTAAATTTAGGCAGTGCCAAGAAGCGGTAATCCAAGTCTATGCCCCAATCAGTAATTCTGAAGAAGCTGAAGTTGAATGGTTCCATGAAGACCTACAAGACCTTTTAGAACTAACACCCCAAAAAGATCTCCTTTTCACTATAGGGGACTGGAATGCAAAAGTAAGATGTCAAGAAACACCTGGAGTAACAGGCAAATTTGGCCTTGGAGTACAGAATGAAGCAAGGCAAAGGCTAATAGATAATGAAGCAGGGCAAAGGCTAATAATAGTGTGTTCTCTTTTGCCAAGAGAACACACTGGTCATAGCAAACACCCTCCTTCAACAACACAAGAGAAGACTCTACACATGGACATCACCAGATGGCCAACACCAAAATCAGATGGATTATATTCATTACAACCAAAGATGGAGAAGCTCTATACAGTCAGCAAAAACAAGACTGGGAGCTGACTGTGGCTCAGATCATGAACTCCTTATTGCCAAATTCAGACTTAAATTGAAGAAAGTAGGAAAAACCACTAGAGCATTCAAGTATGACCGATATCATATCCCTTACAATTATACAGTAGAAGTGAGAAATAGATTTAAGGGACTAGATCTGATAGACAGAGTGCCTGATGAGCTATGGATGGAGGTTCATGACACTGTACAGGAGACAGGGATCAAGACCATCCCCAAGAAAAAGAAATGCAAAAAAGCAAAATGGTTGTCTGAGAAGGCCTTACAAATAGCTGTGAAAAGAGGAGAAGTGAAAAGCAAAGGAGAAAAGGAAAGATATACCCATTTGAATGCAGAGTTCCAAAGAATATTAAGGAGAGATAAGAAAGCCTTCCTCCCTGGAGAAGGAAATGGCAACCCTCTCCAGTACTCTTGCCTGGAGAATCCCTTGGACACAGGAGCCTTTTGGGCTACAGTCCATGAGATCACAGAGTTGGACACAACTGAGCGACTGACACACACACAAAATTGAGATACTTTATGGTGCAAGAGCACACTGTATCTACTCTCCCATCTCCTGCAGGAAGCAGGATGGGGCAGGCAACACCTGGGAAGCAGGGTGACTCCCCCCACCCTCATCCCTTCTGGAAGTCTTGGGGTCTAAGTGCCTGCAACAACTGGCCTTGGGCAAATAAAAGCCTAAGTTGTTAAAAAAAAAAAAAAAAAGAAGAAGAAAGAAAGAAAAGAAAAGAAAGCCTTCCTCAGTGATCAATGCAAAGAAATAGAGGAAAATAATAGAATGGGAAAGGCTAGAGATCTCTTCAAGAAAATTAGAGATACCAAGGGAAAATTTCATGCAAAGATGAGCTCAATAAAGGACAGAAATGGTATGGACCTAACAGAAGCAGAAGATATTAAGAAGAGCGGGCAAGAATACACAGAAGAACTATACAAAAAAGATGTTCATGCCCCAGATAATCATGATGGTGTGATCACTCACCTAGAGCCAGACATCCTGAAATATGAAGTCAAGTGGGCCTTAGGAAGCATCACTATGAACAAAGCTAGTAGATGTGATGGAGTTCCAGTTGAGCTATTTCAAATCCTTAAAGATGATGCTGTGAAAGTAATGCACTCAATATGCCAGAAAATTTGGAAAACTCAGCAGTGGCCACAGGACTGGAAAAGGTCAGTTTTCATTCCAATCCCAAGGCAATGCCGAGGAATGCACAAACTACTGCACAATTGCACTCATCTCACACGTTAGTAAAGTAATGCTCAAAATTCTCCAAGCCAGGCTTCAGCAATATGTGAACTGTGAACTTCTAGATATTCAAACTGGTTTTAGAAAAGTCAGAGGAACCAGAGACCAAATTGCCAACATCTGGTGGATCACTGAAAAAGCAAGAGAGTTCCAGAAAAACATCTATTTCTGCTTTATTGACTATGCCAAAGCCTTTGACTGTGTGGATCACAATAAACTGTGGAAAATTCTTCAAAAGACAGGAATACCAGCCCATCTGACCTGCCTCTTGAGAAATCTGTATGCAGGTCAAGAAGCAACAGTTAGAACTGGACATGGAACAACAGACTGGTTCTAAATAGGAAAAGGAGTACGTCAAGGCTGTATATTGTCACCCTGCTTATTTAACTTATATGCAGAATACATCATGAGAAACGCTGGGCTGGATGAAGCACAAGCTGGAATCAAGATTGACAGGAGAAATATACATAACCTCAGATATGCAAATGACACCACACTTATGGCAGAAAGTGAAGAAGAACTAGAGAGCCTCTTGATGAAAGTGAAAGAGGAGAGTGAAAAAGTTGGCTTAAAACTCAACATTCAGAAAACTAAGATCATGGCATCTGGTCCTATCACTTCATGGGAAATATTTGGGGAAACAGTGGAAACAGTGTCAGACTTTATTTTTTGGGGCTCCAAAATCACTGCAGATGGTGATTGCACCCATGAAATTAAAAGATGCTTACTCCTTGGCAGGAAAGTTATGACCAACCTAGACAGCATATTAAAAGATAGAGACATTACTTTGCCAACAAATGTCCGTCTAGTCAAGGCTATGATTTTTCCAGTGGTCATGTATGGATGTGAGAGTTGGACTATAAAGAAAGCTGAACACTGATGAATTGATGCTTTTGAACTGTGGTGTTGGAGAAGACTCTTGAGAGTCCCTTGGACTGCAAGGAGATCCAACTAGTCCATCCTAAAGGAGATCAGTCCTGGGTGTTCATTGGAAGGACTGATGTTGAAGCTGAAACTCCAATACTTTGGCCATCTGATGCGAAGAGCTGACTCGTTTGAAAAGGCCCTGATGCTGGGAAAGATTGAAGGCGGGAGGAGAAGGGGCTGACAAAGTATGAGATGGTTGGATGGCATCACCGAGTCAATGAACATGAATTTGTGTGGACTCTGGGAGTTGGTAATGGACAGGGAGGCCTGGCATGCTGCAGCCCCCGGGGTCACAAAAAGTTGGACATGACTGAGTGACTGAACTGAACTGAACTGAAGAAATCTACTGAGATTTACCAAATCTAGCTCTGTTTATTTGGGCTTCCCAGGTGGTACTAGTGGTAAAGAAAAACCCACCTGTCAATGTAGGAGATAAGAGATGCCGGTTTGATCCCTGTGTTGGGAAGATCCTCTGGAGGAAGGCACAGCAACCCACTCCAGTATTCTCACCTGAAGAATCCCATGGACAGAGGAGCCTGGTGGGCTATAGTCCATGAGGTCACAAAGAGTTGGGCATGACCGAAACGACTGAGCATGCATGTATCTCTGTGTATTCACCTCCAAAGGTGGCACCTCTTAAGTGACTGTTTGGATTTTAGAATAGAGGAGTCAAAGAGATAGTCAGATCAATTATTGTTCATACCAGGGACCAGCAAACATTTTCTATTTGAGCCAAATAGTAAATATTTTAGGCTTTATGAAACCATATAGTCCCAGCTCTTACATTTGTAGTTCAAAAGCAGTAGACAATACAAATGATGAGGCCTGGCTGGGTTTCAATAAAACTTGATTTACAAAAGCAAGTGGCAGACTGGCTTTGGCTCATGGGGCATAGTTTGCTAACCCCTAGTCTGTACAAGGGATTTGATGCAATGACTCAGGTTGTCAGACGAACCTGGGCTACAACTCATATAAATCAAACACGATGTCAAAGAATGTTGTTGACTAGAGATTACAGACTGAAAAGAAAAAAGGCAGTAAGAATTGTGAATCACTATATTGTACACATGTAATTTATATAATATTATACATCAACTATACTTCAATAATTTAAACGTGAAAAAAGGGGAACTTTGCTTCTGTAATATTCTGTGATATTACTCAGCCATAAAAAGGAATGTATTTGAGTCAGTTCTAACGAGGTGGATAAACCTAGAACCTATTATACAGAGTGAAGTGAGTCACAGAGAGAAAGATAAATACCATATTCTAGTGCATATATACAGAATCTAGAAAAATGGTACTGAAGAATTTATTTACGGGCAACAATGGAGAAACAGACATAGGGAATAGACTTACGGACATGGGGAGAGGGGAGGAAAGTGTGAAATGTTTGGAAAGAGTAACATGGAAACTTACATTACCATATGTAAAATAGATAGCCAATGGGAATTTGCTATATGGCTCAGGAAACTCAAACAGGGGCTCTGTATCAACCTAGAGGGGTGGGATGGGGAGGGAGTTTCAAAAGGGAGGGGATATACGTATACCTATGGCTGATTCATGTTGAGGTTTGACAGAAAACCACAAAATTCTGTAAAGCAATTACCCTTCAATGAAAAATAAATAAATTTTTAAAAATTTTGAAAAAGAAGATGGGAATAACATGGAAAAAATACTGTGATATAAAATTTACTCAGTAATTCACATTACAGAAACACTGGGTAACATTATTTCCAGCCTCATTTTTCTGTTTTCTAATGTTCATGCAGTCCACGGGGTCACAAAGAGTCGAACACGACTGAGCGACTGAACAACAACAGTGTTCAGAAAGTGAGTGATAACTCAGTGAACACACATCCCTGTTTGTTGGGGATAATTCCAGTGTGTCTGCTGTCTCTGCAATAATCAATAGTGTCCCCTTTTAAAGAAGCGTCCTAGTTTGCAGTATGAATCATACAGTCACATGTATAACAACCAAAATGGTTTTGAATTTGTAGCACAGACAGGTTTGTATTATTTAAAGCTATCACCAAAACTTGGACAATATCACAAGTCTATCAAGGTAGTGCTAGAAAATTCTAAGGGCTTCAAGTCAGACAGAGTCAGATTCAGATCTTAATTTATCTCTTTCTGCTGGCCTAAGACAATGTGCTAAATCTCCCTGAATCTCAATTCTCGTATGTAGTAATAAATAATAAAAGCAGTAATATCATTAGATTTAACTGTGTTAGCATATGGTGAATATTTGTAAATATTAGCTGTTATTTTATTATTATTACATAGTCAAATATATTTGTTGGGTGGGACACAAAGACATCCTTCCTATACAGAAGATATGCTTCAGGAAAAGTGATTTCCTTGTCACTGGAGACAGCCAAGCAGAGACTTAACAGAAATATAGTAGTGATGTTATAAATAAAGTTTTGCTACTTAAAGTTTGATCCATGAACCAAGGTATCAGCATCAATAGGAAGCTTATTAAAATGCAGATTCACAGACTCTAACCTAGACCTAATGAGTCAGTATCTACATTTTGAAGAAACTCCAGGTAATAGATTAAGTTTTGCTATCAAAGACTCAGCCATCAGTGGATAAAGCAGATGACTTTTAAAGCTCTTCTGAACTCTGAGACCACCCCATTTATAGAGTCCACAAGTTTTAAGTGGGTAATACACTGGCATGGGGAGGAACTAAGGTCCTAATACCTAGTATATCCCATTCCACTGGTAAAGTTAACAATGGCCTTTCCACCCACCTCCACAGGACATTTTACCAGGCCTAGTGACTGCATTCCACTCATTTAAGTAACAATCTCAGATAAGCACAAATTTAGACCACAAGTGAAAATACCCAACATTAAGATTGCTTTTTAATCTAAATCATCACACTACAGGGCTTCCCTGGTTGCTCAGATGGTAAAGAATCTGACCTGAGTTCAATCCCTGGGTCACGAAGATCCTCTGGAGAAGGGATTGGCTACCCACTGCAGTATTCTTGCTTGGAGAATTCCATGGGCGGAGGAGCCTGTCAGGCTGCAGTCCATGGGGTCGCAAAGAGTCGGACATGGCTAAGTGACTAACCCTTTCACATTCATTACATCTACCATAGACAGAGAAGCTTGATTGTTTCTTGAGTTTGCTTCCATTTTGTTTTGAGCCACTTTGCTTTCTTCAAAATATCTGGTTATTCTCCACACAGGTGCTCTGGGTAGAGTTCAGTATTCCATTAATACTGAACAATTCACATACAAATGGGTAGTTTAAACTTAAATATTTCCCTAAGGCCTGAAGAGGCTGACACAAATATAAACAGAATTGGAAGAGCTGGTAAAATATTTAGCTGAAACTTTAAAGAAATCTTTCTCTCTCTGGGGCTTCCTGGTGATGGTTGTAATGCAGCTCAACTACTTTAGCTCTTTGTATGCTTTTATCCTCCCTCCTGGATGCAGGCTTTCAGATATCCCTGGATGTTTGAATTACACACCATATGGACACAAAGGGCTGACTATGCTAGTCTATCCAGTTGCATCAGTAGCTTCTTAGATTCCTTTTCTGATTCTATTATTCTGTGACTGCTGAGTAGCTCATCCTTTTTTTTTTTTTCATTAGAATCTCACACACAGAGATAAAAAAGAACATACTATTTTGAAAGAATTAAAGGAAAAAATTTAATGTTTAAAAGGAAGACAACATGAAGTGTGACACAAGTGTCTATTTTTAATGTATCTAACCTAAGAGAATTTTATTTTAATAATGATGACTTATTACACCAATACTTATCAGGGATCTGCTCTGCACCAAGCACTGTATTTGCTTCATGATGATAATGATGATGAGAATAATAGCAGCTAACATTTGTTGAGGACTTATGACTTCACAAATGAGACAGGCACAGGCCCAACACTCATGGAAATGTAAAAGCTGGCAGGAAAAGTAGACATTGAACAAATAATCCCAGGCGTTACTAATGTGATATGAAATTGCAGGGTACAATGGGAGGGTGTTGCAGGTGGCCTAATCTAGTCTAGGGGTCAGCAAAGGCTTCTCTGAGGATGTGACGTTTTAGAGTTAGCTACACAAAGGGAAGCATCCCAGGTAGAGTGAAGGCTATGGGCAAGAGACCTGATCAAGCAAAAGGTATATGTTGGAAGAACTGAGAAAACTGGCTAAAGTTTCGGGGCCTAGGGGAGAGTGGGAAGATGAGAGTGGAAAGAAGGTGGTGGGAGCTGGATCATGCTGAAGCCAGAGTTTCAGCTTCATCCCAGGGCAATGAGGAGCCACTGATAGATGTGAAACAAGTGGGTGACATGACCAGTCTGGGGCTCTAGGAAGATTATTCTGATTGGATTGGAGGGGAAGAGAGGGAATGTGCAGAGGCCAGGAATGATGGTGGCTTAGACTGGAGAAACGGCAGTCTTTGTAATACCTCTCCAGGTTAGAGTGGGGTCCCGGTCAGGCTAACAGAACGCTTCCTCCCATAGAACCTGGTTATTTATGTTAATGTTGAAGGAAATTTCCATTTCTCAAAACTACTCCCTTCACAGGCATGAGAGCCATGCCAGGAAGAGGCGTGAATGAAAGGCAGCAGGAAAACATGGAAAGTAGATGACACAAGGGCTCACTCATCCTCCCCTGGAATTCCAAGCCTGGATCTGCTGGTTCCCAACTCCCTTCGGTGTCTTGGAAGCAGTGCTACATTGATGCACTCAACAAAGATGTGCAGAGTTTGCCTAGAAATAGTTCATAGCCCATAAAAATATTGCACAGTATAATGTGAGAAAACGGACTTCTAAAAAGGATTATTTTAAGATTATTATTTAGATTATTTCTAAAAAGGACTATATGAGACAAAGTTGTTCTAATTACTGACCTAAGATCCTTTTACCTCGAAAGGAGGGTTCATTTCAAAAGCCTGAGTTGTAAGCTCTATTGTTAGCCCAATCTTTTCCAAGTGGGATGGCAAAGTTCTCATCTCCAACCAGGTTCAAAGAATCCATCAGTCATTCATCAAGCATATTATTGAGCAACTACATGATGAAAGGCATTGGACTACAACAATTAATTAAATGTTTTACATAGAGCTTTCAATCCATTGAGAAGACGAAAGGCTAGACATTAAACTATTACACAGTTAAATTTTAAGAGTGCAACTGTGATAAGTTCTACAAAAGAAAAGTATGTGTAATATGAGGGCTTAGGAAAGGAGCCTCTGACCTAGTCAGCTAGTTAGGGAAGTGATGGTTGGGAGGAGAAGGATGAATACAACTTAAATGAGTGAAGAGAGAATAGAAGAATAGTGGTAAAATTAATGGATTTGACCCACATGTATAGAGCCCTCTTCAGGTACCAAGTGTCATAATAGGCAACTGTGGTCCGCAAATGAATGAAACCTGATCTGCATATTAGGGAAAAGAACAAGGGCTGAATCTTGCTAATGACTAGCTATGACAATTTGATTATTAATTTACCCGAACGTCAGCATCTTAATCTGTAAAATGTGAAAATGACATCTGTTTTGCAGAATTAGAAATGTACAAAGCACTTACCTCACTGCCTGGCCAGTAAGTAGCAAGTTTTGTAATGACCAGGTCCAGAGTCAGCACGACATAGTGTCAGAAGATCTGTTCATGGTGTTCAGTTCTCACTATTGTCCATCAAACTTAGTTCAATTCAGTTCAGTCACTCATTCGCGTCCGACTCTTTGTGAAGCCATAGAATGCAGCACACCAGGCCTCCCTGTCCATCAACAACTACGGGAGTTTACTCAAATTCGTGTCCATAGACTCCGTGATGCCATCCAACCATCTCATCCTCTGTTGACCCCTTCGCCTCCCACCTTCAATCTTTCCCAGCATCAGGGTCTTTTCAAATGAGTCAGTTTTTCCCATCAGGTGGCCAAAGTATTGGAGTTTCAGCTTCAACATCAGTCCTTCCAAGGAACACCCAGGACTGATCTCCTTTAGGATTGACTGGTTGGATCTCCTTGCAATCCAAGGGACTCTCGAGAGTCTTCTCCAACACCACAGTTCAAAAGCATCAATTGTTTGGTGCTCAGTTTTCTTTAGAGTGCAAAACTCACATCCATACATAACTACTGGAAAAACCACAGCCTTGACTAGACGGACCTTTGTTGGCAAAGTAATGTCTCTACTTTTTAATATGCTGTCTAAGTTGGTCATAGCTTTTCTTCCAAGGAGCAAGCGTCTTTTAATTTCATGACTGCAGTCACCATCTGCAGTGATTTTGGAGCCCCAAAAAATAAAGTCTGTCACTGTTTCCACTGTTTCCCCATCCATTTGCCATGAAGTGATGGGACCAGATACCATGATCTTAGTTTTCTGAATGTTGAGTTTTAAGCCAACTTTTTCACTCTCCTCTTTCACTTTCATCAAGAGGCTCTTTAGATCTTCTTCACTTTCTGCCATAAAGGTGGTGTCTTCTGCATATTTGAGGTTATTGATATTTCTCCCAGCAATCTTGATTCCAGCTTGTGCTTCATCCAGTCCAGCATTTCTCATTATGTACTCTGCATATAAGTTAAATAAGCAGGGTGACAATATACAGTCTTGACGTACTCCTCTCCTGATTTGGAACCAGTCTGTTGTTCCATGTCCAGTTCTAACTGTTTCTTCCTGACCTGCATACAGGTTTCTCAAGAGGCAAGTCAGATGATCTGGTATTCCAATCTCTTGAAGAATTTTCCACAGTTTGTGGTGATCCACACAGTCAAAGGCTTTGGCCTAGTCAATAAAGCAGAAATAGATGTTTATCTGGAAATCTTGCTTTTTCGATAATCCAACAGATGTTGGCAATTTGATCTCTGGTTCCTCTGCCTTTTCTAAATCCAGCTTGAACATCTGGAAGTTCACAGCTCACGTATTGCTGAAGCGTGGCTTGGAGAATTTTGAGCATTACTTTACTAGCATGTGAGGTGAGTGCAATTGTGCGATAGTTTGAGCATTCTTTGGCACGGCCTTTCTTAGGGATTGGAATGAAAACTGACCTTTTCCAGTCCTGTGGCCACTGCCGAGTTTTCCAAATTTGCTGTCATATTGAGTGCAGTACTTTCACAGCATCATATTTTAGGATTTGAAATAGCTTAAGTGGAATTCCATCACCTCCATTAGCTTTGTTCATAGTGATGCTTCCTAAGGCCCACTTGACTTCACATTCCAGGATGTCTGGCTTTAGTCCAGTGATCACACCATCATGATTATCTGGGTCATGAAGATCTTTATTGTACAGTTTTTTCTGTGTATTCTTGCCACCTCTTCTTAATATCTTCTGCTTCTGTTAGGTTCATACCATTTCTGTCCATTATTGAACCCATCTTTGCATGAAATGTTCCGTTGGGATCTCTAATTTTCTTGAAGAGATCTCTAGTCTTTCCCATTCTGTTGTTTTCCTCTATTTCTTTGCATTGATCGCTGGGGAAGGCTTTCTTATTTCTCCTTGCTATTCTTTGGAACTCTGCATTCAAATGGGTATATCTTTCCTTTTCTCCTTTGCTTTTAACTTCTCTTCTTTTTACAGCTATTTCTAAGGCCTCCTCAGACAGCTATTTTGCTTTTTTTGCATTTCTTTTTCTTGGGGATAGTCTTGATCCCTGTCTTGTGTACAATGTCATGAACCTCTGTCCCTAGTTCATCAGGCACTTTGTCTATCAGATCTAATCCCTTGAATCTATTTCTCACTTCCACCATATAATTTTAAAGGATCTTAAAGGATCTTAAAGGTCATACTTGAATGGTCTAGTGGTTTTCTCTACTTTCTTCAATTTAAGTCTGAACTTGGCAATAAGGAGTTCATGATCTGATCCACAGTCAGCTCCTGGTCTTGTTTTTGCTGACCTTATAGAGCTTCTTCATCTTTGACTGCAAAGAATATAACCCATCTGATTTTGGTATTGACCATCTGGTGATATCCATGTGTAGAGTCTTCTTTTGTGTTGCTGGAAGAGGGTGTTTGCTATGACCAGTGCGTTCTCTTGGGGAAATTCTATTAGCCATTGCCCTGCTTCATTCTGTACTCCAAGGCCAAATTTTCGTGTTACTCCAGGTATCTCTTGACTTCCTACTGTTGCATTCCAGTTCCCTATAACAAAAAGGACATTTGGGGGGGTGGGGGGGTGTTAGTTCTAAAAGGTCTTGTAGGTCTTCATAGAACCATTCAACTTCAGCTACTTCAGCATTACTGGTCGGGGCATAGACTTGGATTACCCTGATATTGAATGAGGCGATACCTCACGTCCAAGGTCAGGAGCTGTGGCTGCACTTCGCTGGAGCAGCTGTGAGGAGATAATCCACATCCAAGGTCAGAGAAACCCCAGCAAGACAGTAGGCCCTGGAGCGGCTGCAAAGAGACCCCCACGCCCAAGGGCAATGGAGAAGCCCCAGCATGATGGTAGGAGGGGCGAATTTGCCTTTAGAATAAAACCCCATTCCCACCAGAGATGCTCAGAGCGCTCAAACAAACCTTTTGCACACCAGGATCCAGGGACCCCACAGAGACTGAGACAGAACTGTGTTTGAACATCACCTGTGGAGGTATGGGTCAGCGGTGGACTGCCATAGGGACAGGGGCTCTGGGTGCAGCAGACTTGGGTATGGCATAAGCCCTCTTGGAGGAGGTCACCATTAATGCCACCATAGAGCTGCCAGAACTTACACAGTACTAGGAACTAGACTCTTGGGGGGCACAAACAGAACCTTGTGTGCACTAGGACCCAGGAGAAAGGAAGAGTGACCCCACAAGAGACTGACCCAGACTTGCCCATTGAATCCCCAGAAGTCTCCAGTGGAGGTGTGGGTCGGTGGTGGCCTGCTGCAGGGTTGGGGGCAGTGAGTGTAGAAGTACATGCATGGGATCTTTTGAAGAAGGCCGCCATTATCTTCATTACCTCCACCATAGTTTGGCCCCAGGTAAATAGCAGGGAGGGAACACAGCTCCACCCATCAACAGAAAATTGAATTAAAGATTTACTGAGCATGGCTCCGCCCATCAGAACAAGACCCAGGTTCCCCCTCAGTCAGTCTCTTCCATCAGGAAGCTTCCATAAGCCTCTTATCCTTCTTCATCAGAGGGCAGACAGACTAAAAACCACAATTACAGAAAACTAACCAATCTGATCACATGGACCACAGCCTTGTCTAACTCAATGAAACTATGAGCCATGCCATCTAGGGCCACCCAAGACAGACAGGTCATGGTGGAGAGCTCTGACAAAACATGGCCCACTGGAGAAGGGAATGGCAAACCACTTCAGTATTCTTGCCTTGAGAACCCCATGAACGGTATGAAAAGGCAAAAAGATAGGACACTGAAAGAAGAAATCCCCAGGTCAGTAGGTGCCCAATATGCGACTAGAGATCAGTGGAGAAATAACTCCAGAAAGAATGAAGAGATGGAGCCAAAGCAAAAACAACACCCAGCTGCGGTTGTGACTGGTGGTGGAAGCAAGGTCTGATGCTGTAAAGAGCAGTATTGCATAGGAACCTGGAATGTTAGGTCCATAAATCAAGGCAAATTGGAAGTGGTCAAACAGGAGATGGCAAGAGTGACCATCGACATTTTAGGAATGAGTGAGCTAAAATGGACTGGAATGGGTGAATTTAACTCAGATGACCTTTATATCTACTACTGTGGGCAAGAATCCCTTAGAAGAAATGGAGTAGCCATCATAGTCAACAAGAGTCCGAAATGCAGTACTTGGATGCAATCTCAGAAACAACAGAATGATCTCTGTTTGTTTCCATCAGACTCAGTTCAGCTCAGTTCAGTTGCTCAGTCATGTCCAATTCTTTGCGACCCCATGAATTGCAGCACGCCAGGCTTCCCAGTTCATCACCAACTCCCGGAGTTTACGCAAACTCATGTCCATTGAGTTGGTGATGCCATCCAGCCATCTCATCCTCTGTCTTCCCCTTCTCCTCCTGCCCCCAATCCTTCCCAGCATCAGGGTCTTTTCAAATGAGTAAACTCTTCACATGAAGTGGCCAAAGTATTGGAGTTTCAGCTTCAACGTCAGTCCTTCCCAGGAACACCCAGGACTGATCTCCTTTAGGATGGACTGGTTGGATCTTCTTGCAGTCCAAGGGACTCTCAAGAGTCTTCTCCAACACCACAGTTCAAAAGCATCAATTCTTCGGCGCTCAGCTTTCTTCACAGTCCCACTCTCACATCCATACATGACTACTGGAAAAACCATAGCCTTGACTAGATGGACCTTTGTTGGCAAAGTAATGTCTCTGCTTTTTAATATGCTGTCTAGGTTGATCATAACTTTCCTTCCAAGGAGTAAGCATCTTTTAATTTCATTGCTGCAATCACCATCTGCAGTGATTTTGGAGCCCCCCAAAATAAAGTTTGTCACTGTTTCCACTGTTTCCCCATCTGTTTCCCGTGAAGTGATGGGACCAGATGCCATGATCTTAGTTTTCTGAATGTTGAGTTTTAAGCCAACTTTTTCACTCTCTTCTCTCACTTTCATTAAGAGGCTTTTTAGTTCCTCTTCACTTTCTGCCATAAGGGTGGTGTCATCTGCATATCTGAGGTTATTAATATTTCTCCCAGCAATCTTGATTCTAGCTTGTTCTTCTTCCAGCCCAGCGTTTCTTATGATGTACTCTGCATATAAGTTAAATAAGCAGGGTGACAATATACAGTCTTGACGTACTCCTTTTCCTATTTAGAACCAGTCTGTTGTTCCATGTCCAGTTCTAACTGTTGCTTCCTGACCCGCATACAGGTTTCTCAAGAGGCAGGCCAGGTGGTCTGGTATTCCCATCTCTTTCAGAATTTTCCACAGTTTATTGTGATCCACACAGTCAAAGGCTTTGGCCTAGTCAATAAAGCAGAAATAGATGGTTTTCTGGAACTCTCTTGCCTTTTCGATGATGCAGCAGATGTTGGCAATTTGATCTCTGGTTCCTCTGCCTTTTCTAAAACCAGCTTGAACATCTGGATGTTCACGTTCACGTATTGCTGAAGCCTGGCTTGAAGAATTTTGAGCATTACTTTACTAGCATGTGAGATGACTGCAACTGTGCAGTATTTTGTGCATTCTTTGGCATTGCCTTTCTTTGGGTTCAAATTCCACATCTAACATTTACTAGCTCTGTGGTTTTGGGTAAATAACAAACTTTCTAATCTTCAGTTCCTTTATTTATAAAAGGAAGATAATAGAAATTCCTCATAAGTTTATTGGGAGAATCAAAGGAGAAATGTATGAAAAGTGTGAAAGATGGCTAAGTAAGTACCTAGCCTACATGTTGTGTATGTACAAGGTGCTGTCTCAGCACAAATAAATAGGCAGTAAATTATTTTTATTTTTGTTCTTCCTGGATAGGAGGGTGAAATTCGATAAGGCCAAATACTTCAGACAGAGTCTTGATCTAGGCTTTAAAAAATGAATAGCTGTTGGATAAACAGAATGCTGATAAGTTTGCCTTGCTCAAGCCATGGGGTTGCAATCTGCTACTGTAAGAGAAGCCTAGGCCTAAGGCTTAAGGAAAATATTTTAAAAGACTAGTGAGTTTATTCTAATAAACATATTCTCTTCATTTTCTGCCATGACCTGGAAGGCAGGGTGATCTAGTTGGTAATAGTGTGGACTTTGAAGTAAAACAGACATAGGTTCTAATCCAATCCCTACTACTTCTAGTTGTGTGATCTTACTACTTTTTTTACTTACTATTACTTGCTACATTTCACTGAGCTTCTAGTTGATTAATCCTTAAAAAAGAAGTGTTACTAGAGTCTTTTTTATGAGGTTTTTATAAGGATTAATTAGGTTTTTATGAGGATTAATCAAGATAATGCAGATAAACATCAGTTAGCACATAAAAATCAATAAATGTTAGCTATTATTATTATTGATGCCTCATTAAGGTTATGCTAGCATAAAACATTAGAATTTATCCAGTGTGTGAACAATTGAACACAGGTAAATGCCATACAACCTGTTCAACAGTGAGATATCCAAAGAAATATCACAAAGCAGGTGGTAAGTCACTTTGTGGCAATGATTGTACGTATTTATCTTTGTGGGCCCAGTAACTGAAAATTATGCGAAGCTTCCCCCCCAAAAATATTGAAATAAATTAATGACTTACTTCACTGAATGTAGTTTTTTAACTTACAAACATGAGGCATGTTTCTGTAGCCAATCTATAAATAAATATATGGAACAACCATTGTTAATATCTTGATATATATTCTTCCCAGGAGTGTGTGTGTGTGTGTGTGTGTATGATATATATGAGGGAGCCACAGTATTGAAAATAACTATAAATGCATGCATGCTCAGTTGCTCAGTTGTGTCCAATTCTTTGCAACCCCATGGACTGTAACCCATCAGGCTCCTCTGTCCATGGAATTCTCCAGGCAAGAATACTGGAGTGGGTTGCCATTTCCTTCTCCAGGGGATCTTCCTGACCCAGGGATCGAACCTGCATCTTCTGCATTAGCAGGCAGATTCTTTACCACTACACCCCCTGGGAAGCCCTTAAAATAACTATATACATATTTAACTTTGATCAGACCATACAAGAGCTTTTTCTCCATTTGTCATATGGACATTTGCGTTGTTTTATTAAATATGCTTTACAAACATGATTTATACATTAGATAACATTCTATAAGGATGTGGCAAATAATTTAACTATTGCCATATTGTTAGACCCTTTGCTGTGTGTCAAAACTAATTAATATTCAAATATAAATTGTTTATTACCAAATTCAGTGATTTCTTAATCTGTAAGTGTGTAAACAACTTGAAAAGAAAAAAAAACCCAAGCCGAGTCGATTCTTTTACTTGAAATAATTCTAGATCCTATATTAATACTTCTGTACAACTTCCATGAATTATACTGTCTCATGTACTGTATCTTTAATACTTAGTGACAGAAAGCCTCTGCATGGCTCCCAGCGCACTGCCTCTCCTCACTGTGAGGTCTTGCATCCTGGAGAACCATGACATTACTGGATCTACTCCTGCTAGCCGCCTCCTCTGTTGCTCCTAACTGTCTTACATACCATTCCATTTGAGAAAATATACAACATGACTCAGCACTGGATAACAGAGTTATCTAAGGGAAAGAGATCATTTCATAATTACACCGAAAATAAATTCAATGAACTTAAAATATACTACAGCATAAAGACTAATAAACATAAAAGAGGTGAATTCACGGTTTGGGGTCATGTTTATTTTGATCTCAGGTTGCAGGATTTTAACTTGGCCTTTGTGCAGTTCTAACCAAGAAAGGGCACAATCTTTAATTTATTATCTTAACTTTATGCTTTGCCTAATAAGCAATTTATAATATGATTACCAAGGTTGATTTCATATGTCATTTTATAATTTCTAAAGAATTCTGACAGGCTTTCAATATAAAGAAGAAAGCTATTTTATATTTTCTATTTGTTGTTTTCATCTGTTTGCTTCTGGAGAGAGACTAGTTACTTATGTGAGGATAGAACATCTATTTATGTGAAAGCTGGTATGAAAGAGCATGTACCTATGTTGGCACACAGAAATTTATGTTTATGACTGTGTGTGTTTGAAAAATGCAAGGTCATTATCAGACTCCAAAGAATGATAGAAAAAGAAAATTCTGAAAACAACTCTAGGAATAATTTATATTCAAGACATTTCTTTTTCTGCCTCATAGCTACATCATCCCTCTCAAGGCTTCCGTTTTGGAACTGTCCGGGAGAGCAGTGCTGAAGACTATGTGAGGCAAAGCTTCCCAGAGATGCATGAGTACATGAGAAGGTACAATGTACCAGCCACCCTGGATGGAGTGGAGTATCTAAAGTGAGTGTCAACCTCCTCAGTCCAAAAAGTTCTCAATGAAAAAGAAGCCTTGCTACTGATGTAATGTTTTTTTTTTTTAATATTATCTAAATATACCCATTGTGTGTTCTGTAATACCTCACACCATGTGAGATCCAGGAGACAGTATGGAATAAATGTGCATTTAATTATGTGACCTAGTTTTCTAGTTACCTCCACAGTCCCAAGCTGGCAGTAGCTTTGATCAAAGTGCCAGTAGGGTCAGTAGTGTAGCAGATGGTGGGAGAAGTAAACGTTGGCTTGACATCACTTGGGAAAATAATGGTGCTGAAATGATCAAACACTCAGGGAATGTGGCCAAAGGATAAAGTGTCCCAAAGCAACCCTTTCCTTCACAGTGAATCTCTAAGCCTGTGGACTGTCTCCTCTTGCCACAAGGAAGTGGGATTTATCTTAGAGATTTCCTGTAGAAAAGAAATAAAATAAAAGGCAATGATTCCCATGCCTGCATCTTTCTCATCAGAATTTATGAGAAGCAATCAAGAGCAATCACATTGCCATGGCAGATCATCAGAGCTATAATTCAGTGAAGCTGAATGCAGAGGAGGATGGTGCAGCTCTGGGTCTGCTCAACTAGTCTGCCTGGGAGAAGTGGATGAATGGCTCCTGATAAATGCCACAGCATGTGAGGAAGCAGTCCTCCCCCTCCTGCCTGATGGTCTCGGGACAATAACATACATTCAAACTCCAATCCCTACAATCGTGCAGTACTGGGAAACTGGTTTCTCTATCATCAAACACAATTATCTCCCCAATGACAGCGGGACTCGGCACCTCAAATTCTTTTTTAAGAAAGAAGGGAAATAAATAATTTTATGGGACATAAGGGCTCTGTATTTCTCAAAATCTCTAGTAATCAGCCCTGAAAACAATTTTATGGACTAAACTAGAGTAGAAAGGAAACCTTGTGTTCTCAGATTTGCACAGGTATATACAGTGTTGAAACACTATGAAATGGCACTTTCAATTTTGTAAGAACTTTAAAACATTAGAGTCCCTCTCTGACACAGAGTTCAGTGCTCCTTTGCCCCCCCGCCCAACACCTCCTCTTTATCCTTTCCATCAGGGAAATCCATGGCTGAGAGAAAGAATAAGATGGCAGGAAGAAAGAGATGGCTCCCCACTAAATAGTAATGGGTGACAAATTGGGCCCTTCTGGCCGTGTGAAAGGCTGAGAAAAGCCCCTGCTGCAGTGAAGCAGTTCCACTCACTCTGGGTATTCATTTATTCTGGAGGATTCACCTCCAAGGCCCCAGAGCTCAGTTGGCCATACTCTAGCTGGAGAGAAGAAATTGTTAGGAAAACAGGCACAGGTGAAGGAGTTGAGGCCCGAAAGAATCAACTTGTCCATGGAAATACAGCTAGCAAGTGGCAGTCAGGACCAGAACCATGTCTTTGGACTGTAGCCACTGCTGCAGGCTAGCCTGAGAACTATAACTGGAAAGCAGGTCCTTGATATTCAAGGTATAGTCCACATTCCAGCAACATCCATGTAGCAGGTAGCACCTGGGAGCACATGAGAAATGAAGACTCTCAGGTCCCATCCCAGAATCTGCATTTTAACAAGCTCCCCAGGTGAGTCACAGATTGAGGTAACTTTGGAACAAAGGTTATCATTAATGCCCTCTGCCTTCTTCCCTCTGAGCTTCTCTCTCCAATTTTGGCCCAGATACAGCCTATGTTCCTATTCACTACTCCAAACAACCACAGTCCCCAAGTTACCCTCTGACATACCAATGCCATGACCTACAGGGCACTACCCCTGGAGTCATCTGTATAGAGAGGTTCCTGTATTAAAGCTGTCCTCCCCTCTCCCATCAGATTCCCTGAGCTTCATCCTAACTCACTTAGGACCCTGCTTTTTGAAGTGACAGTATTCCAATAAATGAATCCCTATTAAAGTAGTTATTAAAGTAATAATTACTTTATTTTTATATGTTTATATATAACTAATTTTGTGGTATATGTGTTATGAAATGAATGTTCAAAAAGACAGCATGATTTTATAATGGGAGAAACAACTGTAGGCCCTGCCAACTGTAAGGATGATTCAGCCAGTCTAGAAGCTCCTTATACCTGTATCAAACCCTGCCACTTCCTCACCAGTGACTCAGGGCCCCATGGGAGTCTATGAGCTAATTGCTTCTTGCCTTCATATGCAATAGAGACCTGCCATAGATAGCTTCACTTTGCAATTCAAAATCATGAGGAGTTATTTAGGGAAACCTCTCAGATGGACCACAGGAATTACTGGTTAGAAAAACTGAACCCTAACTTTTTGTACTCTTATTGCTGCCACAAATATTTACAGAGTGTTAGTAAATGGTAACTTGGTCCTATGTAACTCGCAAGATACATTCTGGTACTGTGAGATAAAGCTTTCATTAGAGACATACCTTTCAGCTTGATTTTTATTTTACTGCCAGGATTCCATTAAGGTTTCTGATCCTCAGCTTCCAGGATACAGTTCATATACCGAGCCCTTTCTGAAGCTTCCCGCAGCTCTGGAGCTGAGAGATGTTTTTCATTTTGATTGAAGTTAAACATAGTAAAAAAGATTTATGAGCATGGCCCTGCCCATCAGAACAAGACCCAGTTTCCCCTTCAGTCAGTCTCTCCCATCAGGAAGCTTCCATAAGCCTCTTATCCTTCTTCATCAGAGGGCAGACAGACTGAAAACCACAATCACAGAAAACTAACCAATCTGATCACATGGACCACAGCCTTGTCTAACTCAGTGAAACTATGACTCATGCCATATAGAGCGATCCAAGACAGACGGGTCAAGGTGGAGAGTTCTGACAAAGCGTGTTCCACTGGAGAAGGGAATGGCAAACCACTTCAGTATTCTTGCCTTGAGAACCCCATGAACGGTATGAAAAGGCAAAAAGATAGGACACTGAAAGATGAACTCCCCAGTTCGATAGGTGCCCAATATGCTACTGGAGATCAGTGGAGAAATAACTCCAGAAAGGATGAAGAGATGGAGCCAAAGCAAAAACAACACCCAGTTGTGGATGTGGCTGGTGATGGAAGCAAGGTCCAATGCTGTAAAGAGCAATATTGCATAGGAACCTGCAATGTTAGGTCCATAAATCAAGGCAAATTGGAAGTGGTCAAACAGGAGATGGCAAGAGTGGCCATCGACATTTTAGGAATGAGTGAGCTAAAATGGACTGGAATGGGTGAATTTAACTCAGATGACCATTACATCTACTACTGTGGGCAAGAATCCCTTAGCAGAAATGGAGTAGCCATCATAGTCAACAAAAGATCCCAAATGCAGTACTTGGATGCAATCTCAAAAATGACAGAATGATCTCTGTTCATTTCCAAGGCAAACCATTCAGTATCACAGTAATCCAAATCTAATCCCTGACCAGTAATGCTGAAGAAGCTGAAGTTGAACAGTTCTATGAAGACCTACAAGACCTTCTGGAACTAACACCCCCCAAAAATGTCCTTTTTGTTGTAGGGAACTGGAATGCAAGAGTAGGAAATCAAGAGATACCTGGAGTAACAGGCAAACTTGGGCTTGGAGTACAGAATGAAGCAGGACAAAGGCTAATAGAGTTCTGCCAAGAGAACGCCCTGGTCATAGCAAACACCCTCTTCCAGCAACACAAGAGAAGACTCTACACACAGATATCACCAGATGGTCAATACCAAAATCAGATGGATTATATTCTTTGCAGCCAAAGATGGGGAAGCTTTATACAGTCAGCAAAGACAAGACCAGGAGCTGACTGTGGATCAGATCATGAACTCCTTATTGCCAAGTTCAGACTTAAATTGAAGAAAGTAGGGAAAACCACTAGACCATTCAGGTATGACCTAGATCAAATCCCTTAAGATTATACAGAGGAAGTGAGAAATAGATTCAAGGGATTAGATGTGATAGACAGACTACCTGAAGAGCTATCGATGAAGGTTCATGACATTGTATAGGAAGCAGTGATCAAGACCATCCCCAAGAAAAAGATGCAAAAAGGCAAAATGGCTGTCTGAGGAGATCTTACAAATAGCTGTGAAAAGAAGAGAAGCGAAAGGCAAAGAAGAAAAGGAAAGATATACCTATTTGAATGCAGAGTTCCAAAGAAATAGCAAGGAGAGAAAAGAAAGCCTTCCTCAGTGATCAGTGCAAAGAAATAGAGGAAAACAATAGGACAGGAAAGACTAGAGATCTCTTCAAGAATATTAGAGATACCAAACGAACATTTCTTGCAAAGATGGGCACAATAAAGGACAGAAATGGTATGGAACTAACAGAAGCAGAAGATATTAAGAAGAGGTGGCAAGAATACACAGAAGAACTATAGAAAAAAGATCTTCATGACCCAGATAATCATAATGGTGTGATCACTGGACTAAAGCCAGACATCCTGCAATGTGAAGTCAAGTGGGCCTTAGGAAGCATCACTATGAACAAAGCTAGTGGATGTGATGGAATTCCAGTTAAGCTATTTCAAATCCTTAAAGATGATGCTGTGAAAGTACTGCACTCTATATGCCAGCAAATTTGGAAAACTCGGCAGTGGCCACAGGACTGGAAAAGGTCAGTTTTCATTCCAATCCCAAAGAAAGGCAATGCCAAAGAATGCTCAAACTGCTGCACAGTTGCCTTCATCTTATACGCTAGCAAAGTAATGCTCAAAATTCTCCAAGCCAGGCTTCAACAGTACATGAACCATGAATTTCCAGATGTTCAAGCTGGATTTTAAAAAGGCAGAGGACCAAGATATCAAATTGCCAACACCCACTGGATTATTGAAAAAGCAAGAGAGTTCTGGAAAAACATCTATTTCTGCTTTATTGCTTAAGCCAAAGCCTTTGACTGTGTGGATCACGACAAGCTATGGAAAATTCTTCAAGAGATGGGCATACCAGACCATCTGACCTGCCTCTTGAGAAACCTGTATGCAGGTCAAGAAACAACAGTTAGAACTGGACATGGAACAACAGACTTGTTCCAAGTCGGGAAAGGAGTACGTTAAGGCTGTATATTGTCACCCTGCTTATTTAACTTATATGCAGAGTACATCATGAGAAATGCTGGACTGGATGAAGCACAAGCTGGAATCAAGATTGCCGGGAGAAATATCAATAACCTCACATATGCAGATGACACCAGACTTATGGCAGAAAGAGTAGAAGAATGAAAGAACCTCTTGATGAAAGTGAAAGAGGAGAGTGAAAAATTTGGCTTAAAACTCAACATTCAGAAAACTAAGATCATGGCATCTGGTCCTATCACTTCATGGGAAATAGATGGGGAAACAGTGGAAACAGTGACAGACTATTTTGAGGGGCTCCAAAATCACTGCAGATGGTGACTGCAGCCATGAAATTAAAAGACGCTTGCTCCTTGGGAGAAAAGTTATGACCAACCTAGATAGCATATTAGAAAGCAGAGACTACTTTGCCAACAAAGGTTCATCTAGTCAAGGCTATGGTTTTTCCAATAGTCATGTGTGGATGTCAGAGTTGGACTATAAAGAAAGCTGAGAGTCAAAGAATTGATGCTTTTGAACCGGTGTTGGATAAGACTCTTGAGAGTTCCTTGGACTGCAAGGAGATCCAACCAGTCCATCCTAAAGGAAATCAGTCCTTAATATTTACTGGAAGGACTGATGTGGAAGCTGATACTCCAATACTTTGGCCACCTGATGCAAAGAACTGACTCATTTGAAAACACCCTGATGCTGGGAAAGATTGAAGGCGGGAGGAGAAGGGGCCAACAGAAGATGAGATGGTTGGATGACATCACGGACTCAGTGGACATGAGTTTGAGTAAACTCCCGTAGTTGGTGATGGACAGGGAAGCCTGGCGTGCTGCAGTCCGTGAGGTTGCAAAGAGTCAGACACAACTGAGCCACTGAACTGAACTGAAACATATACCTCATTGTAACTCAAATCCAAATCCCCTGGAAAGATTATTCATTTTGAAGTGGCTATTTCACTTTCTGGAAGAGTATAAAGAGGAAGCGATGGTCATTGGCACCAAGAAGGGAAGCTGACCTACTTAATATATGTCAGTGTGTGGCTCAGACAAACCCATCATAAAGGTACTTGCTGCTCAATGATGAATCTTAGAGGTGTTTAGTGGTGTCCTTCTCTTTGAGATTTTTGATGGCCCCATATTCTCCTCTGAGTTTAGAATCTACCCCTCTGTACTGAATTCCAATAGCCTCATTTTTGGTTCTAAGACAAGAAGGACTGGACCCAGATGGAACAGAGAAGAGTTGTTCTTTTTGCCAAGCTCGTTGGACCACTCTGAGGGTTAAAAAGCCTTTATTAAATGTTCTATTACCTTTCCAAAATTTTTTGAGATAGCTGAAAACAAAGAGTCATTTGCATACACCTTAAACAGTTCCCTGTGAAACTCATTCTCCCTTGCCTCCTTTGTAAGTCGAGCTCAACTGGTGCTGACCACCTTCCTGGGGCCCATTTCTGTGCCTATGTTAAAAAATGGGGGCGTATACAAGAAGGATGCACAATGTGTCTGTTGCTATCTTGAGCCCAGCCCACAGCCAATTCACTGATACAGTCCAGAAATACTTGCCTTTAAATGATTTTTGCCTGAACTGTCTCCTGGGATGGGAGTGAAACATGAATCTCTGGAGTTATATTAATAAATCAGACTCTAAAGACCTGATTTACATATGCTTCCTCTTCCATTTATTAAACACCAGCTATGGACTTTAAAGAGACCTGAACTCTTTTTCCCCAAGAGTGCTGGATCTTTTATTTGCACTTCTTTATTATGTACTCCCAAGTGTGAAATAATGCCTGATCTCTGGAGAATATGATAGCGATCATGACAGAAAAAATGAAGAATTTTCACATACTGATTAATGAGATAGCCTAGCACCAACACTTACTGGTTTGTGAACTGGACCAACTTATTTCAACTCTCTGGACCTCAATTCCTTCATTTGTTAAAGTAGGATACTACCACCCTCTTCAACTGAAAATGAAAGTGATAGTCATTCAGTCATGTCTGACTCTTTGCAACCCCATGGACATGGGATTTCCCAGGCAAGAATACTGGAGTGGGTTTTCATTTCCTTCTCCAGCGGACCTTCCCAACTCAGGGATTGAACCTGGGTCTCCTGCATTACAGGCAGATTCTTTACCATCTGAGCTACCAGGGAAGCCCACCACCCTCTTCAGGGTCATTATAAACAGCATGGAGAACAATAAATATAATGCCTACACCAAGAAGTCATTTGGAGGACTTCATTCGGTGGTCCAGTGGTTAAGACTCTGCACTTCCGCTACAGGGAGAGTTTGATCCCTGGTTGGGGAACTGAGATCCTACATGTAGCACGACCAAAAAAAAAAAAAAAAAAAAGAAGTCGTTCAGTTAATGTAAGAGAAATGAACCTTGACTATTTACCTTTTCACTCAATTCAGGGTCTCTCTGGTTTTGTTGTTCAATTTAGAACCCCTGGAAAGATTTCATGCTATCTGATAAGAGTGTCTGTTTCCCCTGGTCTGTTCTCTGCAGGATAGTGAGATGTCAGCAAGACAGAGCCAGCAGCTGTCCAACTTGGACTACCCTTACTGTCCGGATTTCTGCTCCCTAAACAAAAGCTAGCTGTCAGACTTAGTGTTTCCTGTCTATTAATGAATCATTTTCCACTTTTCTTCTTTTGGTCTTAAACATAGGAATGATCCAGAGAAACTAGATGCCTTCATCATGGACAAAGCCCTTCTGGATTACGAAGTGTCAGTAGATGCTGACTGCAAACTTCTAACTGTGGGGAAGCCATTTGCCATAGAAGGTATTAATCAATCATTTTTGATGCACTTTTACTCAGGATGTGCTCAGTTTTCAAATGCCAGTGTCAGAGGCAAAGAGCTATTCATCTTCCCTTGTTTTTATTTTCAGCTCTTAAGCACTCAGCTATTAAGTTGCTGAAGTTAGGTAGTATTTATTTTCTACCTACTCTACCAACATATTTTTATCCAATTGTTAGAAAAACAACAACCAAAATATCATTGTTATCCAAACAATGTTGCTTCAGATATCTGGGAGTGTTGACACAGTGTAGTAAATGGGGAGTCCAATTTTAATTTAATCTGTATTTTCTAATGGCCAAATCCTATAATGAATCTGATACTAAAACTAGAATGATTGTGTTACAACTAGAAGGACCCCAGTGTTGATTTAATCCAAGCTGCTCAGTTTTATCCACAAGTAAGTTCAGAGATAATATATTACTTTCTCATAATCACACAATTAGATGATAATACTGAAATTAGAATATAAATCTCATAGTCCTTAAATAAATGCTTCCACTAGTTGAAAAATAAGTAGAAAAAAAAACAATCTCTGTAATTTAGTAACCTCTAAGTGTCCTAAACAAAACTCCATTTGGGACATCAGATTTGTCTTTCTCCCCACTGGCGGCAAATATTTGCTTTCAACTTGGTCAGCCAGTCAATCAAGCTTCAGGACCAAAGAAAGATTGCATTGTCAGTAGCTCCTTTCATTCTGGACAACAGTTGATATATGGAGCCGATAGTTTGAACCAGCAAATTTCACATCTCCAATTCCCAGCTTCCCTCCTCTGACAGTACACACTGGCTCCCGGAACAGCCATACTCACTTGTCGGAAAGCACTTTGACTAGAAATAATCCCATGGGGATGCTCAAGTCCTATTTCCAGAAAACTATACTTTCCTGTATGTTAACTAGTATACCAAGGCTATTCAGATTCCAGTTCCCCAACCACAGTTGGTCTCTGTCTCTCCTAAACACATCAGCAGTTTTTTTTTTTTTCATCTTCATTTTTATGATGCAAGAGAATGTAACAGCTGATGCTGTTTCTTTGAGCCTTCTCCTAAGAGAAATCAATTCCCTCTCTAGGCAAAGTGACCTCCACCTTAGCCTGGAATAGAACGCAGGAAGAGGGAATTTAGTGGGAGGGTCCTCTGTTGAGACAACAGTGACAGAGACACGACTGTGTAGCAGAGCACAAAAAGAGAAACCAAAGAAGAACCAGGAAACCAAAAGAACATTGATGATATAACCACATTTCGATGTAACAAGGGAACATTTCCCATGTGTGTGGCATCTGGGTAAATGGAAAGGATGTTATTTCTTTATTCTATCCTAGATACACTGGGTAATTGAAGTCCCTTTTGCCATTAGCAGCTGTTAACAATGAATCATTTGCAGTGGGCAAAAGAATGAGCGACTCTTGCTTTCCACCTTTGTCTTCAGGGGGTGACTCTAGCTTGTCAAAAGACTGGGTTTACATGTGTTCCCCTTCCTGGACCCCCCTCCCACTTCCCTCCCCATCCCAACCCATGGCTGATTCATGTCAATGTATGGCAAAAACTACTACAATATTGTAAAGTAATTAGCCTCCAACTAAAATAAATAAATTTATTAAAAAAAAAAAACCTTAAAGCATAAAATAAGAAAATAAACAAAATAAAATAAAATGATTACTATTAAAAAAAAAAAAGACAGTGGGGAAATGGCTTGCTTGCCTCTGCTAGACCCCAGTGCCAGATGCCACACAATTAATTCCTCACTGGTTTCCTGTTTACATTTCCATCTGTGTTCGTGAGACTTGGTGTCTTACAGTCTCCATCATCTCCAGACACCACGTTGTTTTCCAACGGAATAAATACAAAATGGCGCAGGGAAACACTCTCTCTGCAAGACAGCAGAAAGACTGTAGACTTGAATACAGAGAATATTCTCATCATTGTTGGTTTATTATTTAAAAAGCCACTGCTGGTTTATTCTGGGTGATGTGCAAATCAGAAATTTTAATTCGATACAACCTCTGTGAACAAGTTCACAACCTAAAAGCAGAACTCGGTAAAACACAAAGTAAGGATACTTATAAGTTACAAAAAACAATATGATAGAGATACTAATAAAACTCTTGACTATGGCTTTAAAGAAAAAGTTAATCTAATAGATTTCAATGGAATATTTCTCTCTTCATGAAATTTTTTAAAAATATCATATGCTTTTCATTAACAACATTTAGGTTTTTTGAATTTATGAATATGTGTACTTTATTATTAATTAATTAGATTTTATAGGTATAAAATATCACAAAAGCAATATATGAACAATTTTTACCTATTTAGCTTACAGAAATGTTCCATATGTCTGTATTCTCTCACAGGATCTAGTACAATGCAAGGTGTATAACAGTTACGTAATAAATGATTTATTACCCTATTATATAACTCATTAGGTTGTATTTGACTAAATACCTAATCACTTCCTTATGTAGGTAATCAAAAGTACCCTGAAAAGTCTGCATATACTGTCCAAAGTGTTTAAATGATTTTGGGAACTCAGGAGGGAAAATGGAATCCGTTGATTCCTTCATGCTGAAGGTACATTCTCTTTTCAGTTCAATTCAGTTCAGTTCAGTCGCTCAGTCGTGTCCAACTCTTTGTGACCCCATGGACTGCAGCACACCAGGCCTCCCTGTCCATCACCAACTCCCGAAGTTTACTCAAACTCATGCCCATTGAGTTGGTGATGCCTTCACTCTCTGTAGTAATGACATTATACCAACTCAGGGCGACTACTAAATACCCTTCCCAACTTCACCATGCCGCATTTGTTTAACACCTAAAGGTCAATGGGAGGCAAATGAGAGACAACAGTCCACATTGACTTTGAAACCATTCTGTGAGTCTTTAGTGCAGCAAACCAAAATTATTAAAAATTCAAGAAGACGTGGAAAGTCTCTGGTCTTATTAAAAACTATGTATCAGGGACACAAAGACATATTGTGTGCTCTGAAAAAATAAAGTGTTGAGATAAATAAATACATGTCTCAAATTTATGCATTGGAGTAAACTGACAGTAAAGGTTAAATGAGAAGAAAGAGTGATGGAACTGCACCGTAATGATTTCTGACCTTTCTGCCAAAGACCTTTGCCTGTTTTTGAGTTTGTTCTTTTATTTGCTTTCCACTAATTATTTAGTACAGTGCTTGAAGCACTAGCTCTGGAGTCTTGAGCGCTTAGGTTAGAATAGAGTTGCTGTCCCCAAATAACTGTATTAGTTGGGCAAGTCACAGTCTGTTCTTCAGCTTCCTCATCTGCATAATGGGTCTGTGAATAGCACATCTAGGACAGAGTTGCTGTGATGATTAAGTAAGATAATACATGTAAAGTATGTTCAAGCACATAGTAAAAGTAACAGTGAAAGCGTTAATGGCTCAGTAATGTCCGACTCCTAGTGATCCCTGGACTGTAGCCCACCAGGCTTCTCGCCCACGGAATTTTCAAGGCAAGAATACTAGAGTGGGTTGCAATTTCCTTCTCCAAAGGATTTTCCTGACCCAGGGGTCAAACCCAGTTCTTCTGTATTGCAGATAGACTCTTTTCCATCTGCGCCACCAGGCTATTATTCAATATATTGAATTAAAAGATTGAGACCAATTTACTAGAAAATTATCCTGAGAGAGATTGCCTTCATATATCTCAGCTTCTTCCACACACTTCTGTCTCCACTTTGCTGTGCTGGGGATAAGGGAAACCCATTTTTAAAGTCTCCCTTAAGCTAGAACTATTCCAAGATATGCTCAACCATTGCCCTGGAGTAGCTAATTATTGTATTTCTAGGACAGACTGTAAAACTGAATTGATCTTTCTTCCTGAGTTGTTTTTAACACTAAGATCTTATTTTCAAAATATCTATTTTCCAACCACATTTCAGGAAGAGTTTTGTAGTCTATGAATTTCTAACTATACACTTGCTAGCCAAAATACATTTCTACCACTTTTAGTTTAGTAAAGCTGATTTATCCATGGGGAAAATATCAGAATTCTATTCTGAAAATTGTTCTCTTGGGCTATTAAGCTGTATCCAATTTCCACGGTGCCTGAAGACTTCATCTCTAGGGTTGAAGGATTCCATTTTGCTTCATTCATCAACCACAAAATAGTCAGCCTCATCTTTATTGCAAAGCCAAATTTCTAATGATAATGAAAGCAACTCAGGCTGCTAAGTTGAGTCAGCAATTTAAAAATAAGAATTCTTTGACCAATGAACACAATCAAATTTGAAAAGCAGCTGACAAAGAGGACAGAAATGAAATCTTCAAGGTTTTACTATTTTATGTTTCTGAATAAAATTGATTTTTATGTCTTTTAACACATACTTCTTCTAATTGCCACATAACTATTTTTCCTGTTTTTCCTTATGTTCCATATGCATAGTTGTTTTAATTAGCTAAGAATAATTGTTATTAATGCCAATAATTATTAAAATATTAATACTTAATATATGTATTAAAATTAAAAATTTGTAAAAATGGTAATCTATTTTTAGCAGTCAATTACATATTAACCTTGACATGATGAAGTAGAGTGATTGAAATATTAATTATTTCCTATGCAGCAATTTTTTCTAAATGTCTCTGCAATTTCAACATAACTTTTTCCCTTAAGGTAATTTTTATACTTCTGTTATAATGCTAAAATTCTATTCTTAAAATATGTAAATGTATATCATAACTATTAATTTTAGATTTTTAAACTTTCATAAAGATTCTTCTTAAAGATTTCTTAAAGTTTAAAAATTTTTAAACTTTCTTTGCATCCATGGGGTTGCAAAGAGTTGGACACAACTGAGCGACCAACACTACACTACACTACACTGCAAACTCCATAGCACTTGGCTGAGTGTCTGAGACAGAATAGCATTCAACTTCTATTTGTGAAAGTAATGAACAGATGAATAGGTGTGCAATAAATAGTTATCAAATGAAAAACAAAAACAATTCTGCAATGATTACATTAACTTGGACTGGAATTATTGACTTTAAGAGGATTTTTAGGAGAAGCAATATAGTCAGGAAGGATCCTTGCTAGTTAATTTCCTCATTTATGTGCAATCATATACCAGTTGGGGCTGTACTTATGTTGTATTTACACAATTTACTGAAAAGTTTATGACAAAATCTCCCCATGAATAATATATATATTTGTATCTGCTGAATTCAAGCCACCAGTTCACACTGAAGAAATCAAAGAGGAAATCGAAAAGATGAAAACAAAGCAAAAGAACAATGGTCCAAAACCTATGAAAGTGAAAGTGAAGTCGCTCAGTCGTGGCCAACTCTTTGCGACCCCATGGACTATAGCCTACTCGGCTCCTCCATCCATGGAATTTTCCAGGCAAGAGTACTGGAGTGGGTTGCCATATCCTTCTCCAGGGTATCTTCCTGACCCAGGGATCGAACCTGGGTCTCCCACACTGTAGACAGATGCTTTACCATCTGAGCCACCAGGGAAATCCCAAAACCTATGGGGGACAGCAAAAGTAGTTCTAAGAGGGATGTTTATAGCAATACACTCTTACCTCAAGAAAATCTCAAGTAAACAATCTAACCTTATATCTAAAACAACTAGAGGAAGAAGAACAAACAAACCACCAGTTTAGATGACTGTAGGTTTTTACTGTATTGCCTGGCTTGGGGATATTATATCAATATGATAGGGCCTGTTTGAAGGGGAGGAATATGTCAAATATTCCTTTGCCTTGGTCTCATACTATGATGGATACATTGGAAGAAGCCCTGGTTTTTAGAGTCAAGCAGACCCAATTTCAAATGCTAGCTTTGTCATCTGTGATTTGTGTGACATTAGGCCATTTATTTGCTCAGTCTTTAAGTCTTTACTCCTTGGAAGAAAAGCTATGAACAACCTAGACAGCATCTTAAGAAGTAGAAACATTACTTTGCCAACAAAGGTCCATCTAGTCAAAGGTATGGTTTTTCCAGTAGTCATGTTTAGATGAGTGAGTTGGACTATAAAGAAAACTGAGTGCCAAAGAATTGATGCTTTTGAACTGTGGTGTTGGAGAAGACTTAAGAGTCCCTTGGACAGCAAGGATCCAACCAGTCAATCCTAAAGGAAATCAACCCTGAATATTCATTGGAACGACTGATGCTGAAGCTGAAACTCCAATACTTTGGCCATCTGATGTGAAGAACTGACTCATTTGGAAAGAACCCTGATGCTGGGAAAGATTGAAGGCGGGAGGAGAAGGGATTGACAGAGGATGAGGTGGTTGGATGGCATCACCAACTCGATGGACATGAGTTTGAGCAAGCTCCAGAAGTTGGTGATGGACATGGAAACCTGGATTGCTGCAGTCCATGGGGTCGCAGAGTCAGACACGACTGAGCAACTGAACTGAACTAAGTAATACATATCCTGCATGGGTGGTATCTGACACACAGTAGGGCTCAGTATGTTCAGGTTCTCATTATTAGAACCTCAGAGGATTTAACTGACCTGTATGCCACAATCTAGTATGCAATCTTAGACTAGTGCATGATCTATAAACTGGAGTAAGGCATGTAAAACATCCATTATTGAGCAGTACTTGGCGTATAGTAAGCCTTCCATAGTATTAGAAATTGTTGTTGTTGTTGAAATTTATTGCCTCAGGAGGAAAAAATACAAATTATTCAGCAAATCTGGCCTAATTGTTCTGACCACACTCACCAGAGAGTTCCAAGTCCTTACTTGTTTGTATAAGTCTCAGTCCTTCTCCTGCAAGCTGGTACAAGCTTAGATGTCTCACCTGTAATGAAATAATCATTATGAAGTACATTGTTTAGTATCTGCCTCCCTAAGAGGCTACACGCCATGACAGCAGGGACTATATTTACCTTATTTACTGTTAAATCCCAACCACTTAACACAGTGCCTATTCACTCAGTAAATATTCATTGAATGGATGAATGAGTGAATGAATAAATGTGTGAATTAGTCAGTGAACATTATTATACAAATGACTAGTATTGTGCCTGACATGTAAATAGGTACTGAATGAATGTCTGTGCAACTGAATTGGCAATAGCATTCATTATAATAAACATTTCTAAAGAAACTTTGTTATTTCCTTATAGTTACCCATTACTTTTTTAAAAAAAATGTTATTTAATGATAACATCAGCTGAAGAACAGACTGCCCGGGTAAAGCCTTTTATTGTCAGTCTTGCCTTTCAAACCAAAACTACTAGGCACAAAATAGGCACTCAAAATAGCTCTTTGAATGGAAAATTCTAATCATGCTCTTGACATTGTCATCATTTCCTTGACTCTCCATTGTTAAGGAACAAACAAAATTACCAAGGGAAAAAACATACAGCTCTTTAAAATGCAAAACGTTTTCTGTATTATTTATTTCTCTCTTTTATAGTTATACACAAATCTCAAGCCTCATATATTTTTTTAAAAAGGACTTGTGTAATCAGAGGAGGAGACGGACTAGTGAACACATAGCCTTGACTTTCCTGCAGTGAATTACAAGACCAGAGCCCAGAAAGAGAAGCTTGATTTACCTACTCCTGGACTCTCATGTTCTAAGATCACAAAACCTGAGCCATGACCAGAAAGGATGCACCAAATGTTTCCCGAGTGAAGTGACGCAATGTGCCCAGAGACCTGAGTCACTGCCCTGTCCTGAGGTAGAGGTGGACTCTCAGCCCCAGGGAGAACAGCCCTGTTTGGCTGCTGCCTTTCTAGGTGGTCCCTGGAAAGCCTAACACCGTGTTACCAGGAGCAACAGAGATCAAGCCCTGAGCCTTTGGAGTTGGGAGCACTGATTTCAAGACCCTAGTCTACCAGAGAACTAACCCTAGGAAGTATCAAAATAGTGAGAGCTCACACAAAGGAAACCACTTGAATACAAGATCCAATATCACCCAACCACCAGTAACCACCCTGTGCAGGACTCCTCATCTAAACAACAAACAAAACAAAAATACAAAGCCAATCATCAACAGATAGGATTACCACCTCACTCAGCTTGCCCGTCAAAGGAAAAACAAACAAACAAACAAAAACTCAGCACAAATCTCACCCTATATGAAGCTTACATAAAACACTGGACCAACTTTAGGAGGGCAGAAACCAAAAGAAGAAAAGAATTCAACCTTCTTCAAGGAAAGAATTCAACTTTCTTTGAAGCCTGGGAAAAGGAGACCTCAAACACAATAAGTTAAAAAAAAAATAATGAAAAGGCAGAGAAATACTACACAAATGAAGAAACAAACTAGAAGCACAGAAGTCCAAATAAATGAAGAGGAAATAGGCAAACTACCTGAAAAGAATTCAGAAAAATGATAGTAAAGATTGTCAAAAACCTTGAAAACAAAATGGAGAAAATGCAAAAATCAATTAACAAAGACTTAGAAGAATTAAAGAATAAACAGAGACAAACAACACAATTACTGAAATTAAAACTACTCTAGAAGGAATCAATAGTAGAATATCTGGAGCAGAACGAATCAGTGAGCTGGAAGATAAAATGGTGGAAATAACTTCTGAAGAACAGAATAAAGTAAAAAGAATGAAAAGAACCAAGGACAGTCCCAGAGACTTCTGGGACAATATCAAAAGCATCAACATTCGAATTACAGGGGTCCCAAAAGAAGAAGAGAAAAACAAAGGGTATGAGAAAATTTTTGAAGAGATTATAGTTGAAAATTTCCCCAACATGGAAAAGGAAATAGTCAATCAAATCCAAGAGGCACAAAGAGTCCCATACAGGATAAACCCAAGAAGAAACACTCCAAGACACATACTAATCAAACTAACAAAGACTAAACACAAAGAAAGAATACTAAAAGCAGCAAGGAAGAAGCAACAAGTAACATACAAGGGAAACCCCATACACTTAACAGCTGATCTTTTAGCAGAAACTCTGCAGGCCAGAAAGGAATGGCAGGATATATTGAAAGTATTGAAAGGGAAAAATCTACAACCAATATTACTGTACCTAGCAAAGATCTCATTAAAAATTGATGGAGAAAGAAAAAGCTTTTCAGACAAGCAAAAGTTAAGAGAATTCAGTACCATCAAACCAGCTTTACAGCAAATGTTAAAGGGACTTATATAGTCAAGAAATACAAGAGAAGAAAAAATATCTACAAGATCAACCCCAAACAATTAAGAAAATGGCAATAGGAACATATATATCAATAACTGCTTTAAATGTAAATGGATTAAATGCTCCAACGAAAAGACACAGACTGGCTGAATGGATACAAAAACAAGACCCATATATATGCTGTCTACAAGAAATCCACTTCAGACCTCAAGACACATAGGGACTGAAAGTGAGAGGATGGAAAAAATATATTCCATGCAAATGGGAAGCAAAAGAAGGCTGGAGTAGCAATCCTCATATCAGACAAACTAGACCTTAAAATTAGGAAAATTACAAGAGATAAGTAAGGACACTACATAATGATCAAGGATCAATCCAAGAGGAAGACATAACAATTGGAAATATCTATGCACCCAACATGGAAGCACTTCAATACATAAGACAAACACTAACTGACATAAAAGGAGAAATTGACAGTAACACAATAATGGTAGGAGACTTAAACACCTCACTCACACCAACAGACAGATCATCAAAACAGAAAATTAATAAGGAAATCAAGTCTTAAATGATACATTAGATGAGATGGATCTCATTAATATCTTCAGGACATTCCATCCAAAAGCAGAAGAATACACTTTCTTCTCAAGTGCACATTGGAACATTCTCCAAGATAGACCACATCTTGGTCACAAATCAAACCTCATAAATTTAAGAAAATTGAAATCATGTCAAGCATCATCTTCTCCGACCACAATGTTATGAGACTAGGTATTAATTACAAGAAAAAAACTGTAAGAAACACAAACACATGGAGATTAAGCAATACATTTCTAAATAACAACAGGTTACTGAAGAAATCAAAAGGGAAATCAAAAAATTTCTAGAAACAAATGACGATGAAAACACCACAACTCAAAACCTATGGAAAGCAGCAAAAGCAGTTCTAAGAGGGACGTTTATAGCAATACAATCCTACCTTAAGAAACAAGAAAAACATTGAATAGACAACCTAACTTTACACCTAAAACAACTGAAAAAATGAAGAACAAAACAAAACAAACAAACAAAAAATTAGTAGAAGGAAACAAATCATAAAGATCCGAGCAGAAATAAATGAAAAAGAGATGAAAGAAACAATAGTAAAGATTAATAAAACTAAAAGCTGGTTCTTTGAGAAGATTAACAAAATTAACAAACCTTTAGCCAGACTCATCAAGAAGAAAAGAGAGAAGAATAAAATCAACAAAATTAGAAATGAAAAAGGAGAGGTTCCAACAGACAATGCACAAATACAAAGGATTATGAGACTATTATGAACAACTATATGGCAATAAAATAGAAAACATGGAAGAAATGGACAGGTTCTTAGAAAATTTCATCTTCCAAAACTGAACCAGGAAGAAATAGAAATTATGAATAACCCAAACAAGCACTGAAATGGAAGCTGTGATCAAAAATCCCCCCAAAAAAACAAAAGCCCAGGACCAGATGGCTTCACAGGAGAATTCTATCAAACGTTTAGACAAGAGCTAATACCTATCCTTCTAAAACTCTTTCAGAAAATTGCAGAGGAAGGAACACTTCCAAATTCATCCTATGAAGCCACCATCACCCTGATACCACAGCCAGACAAAGACAACACAAAAAAGGAAACTACAGGCCAATATCACTGAGGAACATAGATGCAAAAATCCTCAAAAAATTTTAGGAAACAGAATTCAGCAACACATCAAAAAGCTCATACACCATGATCAAGTTGGGTTTATTCCAGGAATGCAAGCATTCTTCAATATATGCAAATTAATCAATGTGATACAGCATATTAACAAATTGAAAGATAAAACCATTTGATCATCTCAATAGATGCAGAAAAAGCCTTTGACAAAATTCAGTACCCATTTATGATTCAGTTCAGTTCAGTTCAGTCGCTCAGTCGTGTCCGACTCTTTGTGACCCCATGAACCACAGCACGCCAGGCCTCCCTGTCCATCACTAACTCCCTAAGTCCACCCAAACCCATGTCCATCGAGTCGGTGATGCCATCCAGCCATCTCATCCTCTATCGTCCCCTTCTCCTCCTGCCCTCAATCTTTCCCAGCATCAGGGTCTTTTCAAATGAGTCAGCGCTTCACATCAGGTGGCCAAAGTATTGGAGTTTCAGCTTCAACATCAGTCCTTCCAGTGAACACCCAGGACTGATCTCCTTTAGGATGGACTGGTTGGATCTCCTTGCAGTCCAAGGGACTCTCAAGAGTCTTCTCCAACAACACAGTTCAAAAGCATCAATTCTTCGGCGCTCAGCTTTCTTTATAGTCCAACTCTCACATCCATACATGACCACTGGAAAAACCATAGCCTTGACTAGACGGACCTTTGTTGACAAAGTAATGTCTCTGCTTTTAAATATGCTGTCTAGGTTGGTCATAACTTTCCTTCCAAGGAGTAAGAGTCTTTTATTTTGTGGCTGCAGTCACTATCTGCAGTAATTTTGGAGCCCAGAAAAATAAAGTCAGCCACCGTTTCCACTGTTTCTCCATCTATTTCCCATGGAGTGATGGGACCAGATGCCATGATCTTAGTTTTCTGAATGTTGAGCTTTAAGACAACTTTTTCACTCTCTACTTTCACCTTCATCAAGAGGCTCTTTAGTTCTTCTTCAGTTTCTGCCATAAGGGTGTTGTCATCTGCATATCTGAGGTTATTGATATTTCTCCCAGCAATCTTGATTCCAGCTTGTGCTTCATCCAGCCCAGCGTTTCTCATGATGTATTCTGCATATAAGTTAAATAAGCAGGGTGACAATATACAGCCTTGACGTACTCCTCTCCTGATTTGGAACCAGTCTGTTGTTCCATGTCCAGTTCTAACTGTTGCTCTCTGACCTGCATACAGGTTTCTCAAGAGGCAAGTCATTGGGCCTAGAAGGAACCTGCCTCAACATAGTGAAGGCCATATATGATAACCTACAGCAAACATTATTCTCAATGGTGAAAAATTGAAAGCATTCCCCCTAAGATCAGGAACAAGACAAGGGTGTCCCCTTTTACCACTATTATTCAACATAGTTCTGGAAGTCCTAGCTTCAGCAATCAGAAGAAAAATAAATAAAAGGAATCCAGATCAGAAAAGAAGTAAAGCTCTCACTGTTTACAGATGACATGATACTGTACATAGAAAACCCTAAAGATACTATCAGAAAATTACTAGAGCTAATCAGTGAATTTAGCAAAGTTGCAGGATACAAAAGCAATACACAGAAATCACTTTCATTTCTATATACTAACAATGAAAAATCAGAAAGAGAAATTACGGAATCAATCCCATTCACCATTGAAGCAAAAAGAATTAAATATCTAGGAATAAATTTACCTAAGGAGACAAAAGAACTGTACACAGAAAATTATAAGACACTGATGAAAGAAATCAAAGATGACATAAACAGATGGAGAGATGTTCCATGTTCCTGGGTAGGAAGAATCAATATTGTGAAAATGACTGTAGTACCAAATGCAATCTGCAGATTGAATGCAATCCCTATCAAATTACCAATGGCATTTTTCACAGAACTAAAATAAAAAATTTCACAATTCATATGGAAATATAAAAGACCCTGAATAGCCAAAGCAGTGTGAGAAAGAAGAATGGAGCTGGAGGAATCAATCTTCCTGACTTCAGATTATACTACAAAGCTACAGTCATCAAGATAGTATGCTACTGGCACAGAAACAGAAATATAGACCAATGGAACAAGATAGAAAGCCCAGAAATAAACCCATGCACCTATGGGTACCTTATTTTTGACAAAGGAGGCAAGAATATACAATGGGGCAAAGACAGCCTCTTCAATACCAGTGCCAGGAAAACTGGATAACTACATACAAAAGAATGAAATTAGAACACTTCCTAACACCATACGCAAAGATAAACTCAAAATGTATTAAAGACCTAAATGTAAGACCAGAAACTATAAAACTCTTAGAGGAAAACATGGTCAGAACACTTCATGACATAAATCAAAGCAAGATCCTCTATGATCCTCCTCCTAGAATAATGGAAATAAAAACAAAAGTAAACAAGTGGGAACTGATTAAACTTCAAAGTTTTTGCACAGCAAAGAAAACTATAAGCAAGGTGAAAAGACAACCCTCAGAATGGGAGAAAATGATAGCAAATGAAACAACTGACAAAGGATTAATTTCCAAAATATACAAGCAGCTCATACAAGTCAATACCAGAAAAACAAACCACCCAGTCAAAAAGTGGGGAAAAGAACTAAACAGACATTTCTCCAAAGAAGACATAGTTGGCTAACAAACACATGAAAAGATGTTCAACATCACTCATTATTAGAGAAATGCAAGTCAAAACTACAATGAGATATCATCTCACCTGGTCAGAATGGCCCTCATCAAAAAGTCTACAAACAGTAAATGCTGGAGAGCATGTGGAGAAAAGGGAACACTCTTGCACTGTTCATGGGAATGTAAACTGATACAGCCACTCTGGAAGACGGTATGGAGATTCCTCAAAACCACCATATGACCCAGCAATCCCACTCCTAGGCATATACCCTGAGGACACCAAAACTGAAAGAGACACAAGTATCTCATTGTTCATTGCAGCACTACTTACAATTGCTAGAACATGGAAGCATTAGAATTAGTACTAACGCTTTCCCTAACTAACCCTAAATCTCCAGCAGCATTTTGATACCACAAACGTGAACAAACGGCCCTTCCCTCAACGTAGATGTCCATGGACAGATGAATGGATAAAGAAGTTGTGGTACATATACACGATGCAATATTACTCAGCCATAAAAATAGAATCCGTTTGAGTCAGTTCTGATGAGGTGGATGAACCTAGAACCTATTATAGAGAGTGAAGTAAGTCAGAAAGAGAAAGATAAACATTGTATTCTAACACATATATACAGAATCTAGAAAAATGGTACTGAAGAATTTATTTACAGGGCAACAATGGAGAAACAGACATAAAGAATGGACTTATGGACATGGGGAGAGGGGAAGAGAGGGTGAGATGTATGGAAAGAGTAACATGGAAACTTACATTACCATATGTAAAATAGATAGCCAACAGGAATTTGTTGTATGGCTCAGGAAACTCAAACAGGGGCTCTGTATCAGCGTAGAGGGGTGGGATGGGGAGGGAGATGGGAGAGAGTTTCAGAAGGAGAGGATATAGGTATACCTATGGCTGATTCGTGTTGAGTTTTGACAGAAAACAATAAAATTCTGTAAAGCAATTATCCTTCAATGAAAAATAAATAAATTTTTTTAAAAGGGCTTGTATATCTATAATTTTTAGAAAGAACAAAAACTAATGTCTTTGGAAATAAATTGTAAGATGGAATCATGATAGCAAGCATTTGTTTCCAGGAAGTATCTTTGGATGTTTATAACATTTAAAAAATTTTACTTTACATTATAGCTGATTTACAATGTTGTATTAATTTCAAGTATACAGCAAAGTGATTTAGTTATATGGATAAATATATCTATTATTTTTTAGATTCTTTTCCCATATAGGTTATTACAGAGTATTGAGTAGAGTTCCCTATGCTAAACAGTAGGTCCTTGCTGACTATCTATTTATATAAAGTTATGTGTATATGTTTTTTGTTTCTTGGTTTCTTTGCCTTCATTTTTAAATTATTTCGTTAATTTTTATTGGAATATCACTGCTTTACAATGTGTTAGTTTCTGCTGTACATCTCTGTATTCTTGACAGCCTTTTGTCTTTACATGTGAAAAAAAGAGCTAGCTATATTTTCAGTTTGTCTTCCTCAATCATCTTGACAGCAATACATCTTTTTTCGACTATACAATCAAAGTTAAAGACAAAATGTAGGCAATTAGCTCTTCCACATGGCTTGTCAAAGAGATTAACAGTGAAGTAACACTTTGGAAACCAAGTAGAGCCCCAGACCAAGTGAAGGTACCGAGTCAAAGCTACTTAATTAAAACTCTTACAACAAATTACATCTTCTTCAAGCTCCTCCTTCATCCTTTCCCCCGCATCTCTTGCCTTGAATAACTGTTGTCCCAGATACTTGGTTTATCATTTTCTTGATTTTTTCTAAATATCACTTCTATCACATATATATGAATTCCTAAAAATACACTGGTTTGTTTTTAATGTTTTTGCATTTACACAATGGATTCATGCTGCAATCTTCTGAGACTGGTTTTCTAACTTAGTGTTGCTAAGAGTCATCCATAGTATTCCACATCATTCATATGTTTCACACTATACAACCTTCCATTGTGTAAATATTCCACATTTATTTACCCATTCTCTCGTTAACATTTAGGTTGTTTCCAATTTTTGCTGTTATAAAAAATGCCACTAAGAACATTCTTAAACATATCTCCTGGTCTAGTTGGAGTTCTTTAGGAATGTACTTAAAGTTGTTTGTCTTAGAGCATATAAATCTTCAACTATACAAAGTAATAGCAAACAGTTTTCCAAAGTGGATACATCAATTTGCATTCCCACGAGCAATGAATAAGTGATCTTACTGATCTACATTTGCTTCGACACTTGGTTTTACCAGACTCCTTTTTTTCTGACAAGTTTTTGTTGATGTTTTAGTACTTACACTGTACATTCACAAGGCCTCATTCTATTATTAAAAATAAAACAAAAGTAAAAGAGGGTTATGCATGACCAATGATGAGAGTATTTCATAGATCAGGGATTGTAATTTAACTAATTGTGTGTTTTTCAGGTCCAGATGAGGGTTTCTGGGAGAAGTAGATAGGGAATCCTAGCCCTAGTAAAGACCTGAAAGATGGCTTCTGAAAAATACGTTGAAGGGAAGGGCAGAAAGCCTTGGAATACAATGTGCCCTTACTACACAGTACACTAATCATTTCTCTCCTTTCTGGACTCATCTCTTTTACTCAGAGAAGTAGCAGATCCAAGGCAATCATACCTAGGACATTTCTGAGTCCTTTGAGGGAAAGATGGTGAAAGCTTACTATGTCCTTGTTACTAGGTCTGACAGCAATATCAGGAGTGGTGGCAAAATCTCAGGAAACTCTTAAGTGAAACACTCATCTGAGATTGTATTTTCTTCTAGGGTACGGCATTGGTCTCCCTCCCAACTCTCCTTTTACTTCCAATATATCCGAGCTAATCAGTCAATACAAGTCACACGGGTTTATGGATGTGCTACATGACAAGTGGTATAAGGTGGTTCCCTGTGGCAAGAGAAGTTTTGCTGTCACTGAGGTAAGGGGAAAACTGCTGATAATGTTGATGCTTTGTATAGCTTTACCTTGAAGAATATTAGGAAATGCTGTCATATGTGTCAGTGGCCAATAATCTAGGTTATTACATCTCCTAGGATTCACCATGATATTTGCAGCTGCTGTTTAGTCGCTAAGCCGTGTACAACTCTTTGCTACTCCATGGACCGTAGCCCACTAGGCTCCTGTGTCCATGGGATTTCCCAGGCAAGAATACTAGGTGGGCTGTCATTTCCTTCTCCAGGGACCATGATATTTAGATTACTCCTAATTTCACTTGAAGGATGACTATCCAATAGGAATTATTAGTAAAACAAGTTTGTCTTGGATTTAATTGTGATGCTACTTTGATGAGGAAATATCTGAATTTGTATCTTTTCCCTACATATTATATCCACAAATGCAGAATAAATGCTATTCTGCGTTACAATAATAGTATCTGAGACTGACATTAACAGTGTTTGGTTTAACTGTTAATTGTTGGTCATGATGTGGATTGCAAAATATCCTCAAGATCTAATTTCCCAGGGGTCCAGTGATGGATCTTGCTTAGAGAAACAGACATAACCAGGTAATTCTTAGATAATCCTAGATATTGTTTAACTGAAAACAATCAACTCACTTCTTTTATGTATAGGAAGCTAATATCCAGAGATCCTAAGTGATTTGCCCAAGGCACACAAATAACCAGAAAATACATCTTTCTATCATAACACTCTGCCTTGATGATATAATTAGAAAGAAAAACTGCAACGTGAGCCAGAGATTGGATAATTAAGATAGGAGACTAAAAGGTATAATAAGAGTCAGACTCCAGTATTTGAAAGAGAAGGAAAATAAAACAGTACAAGGTCAGCCTGACACTTAAAAAAAAATCTAAAGCTGATAATAATGACTCCCAAGAGCCTCTCTTCACCAACAACTGTCGAATTTGTATTTCAACAACGACTCTTCTTCTGAGCTCTGGAACCATGTATCTACCTTCTTGTTTGACACCTCCACTTGAATATCTTATACACATCTCACATTTAACTTGTCAAAACAGAACCCTGATCTTCTGTCCTAAATCCGCTTTTCTTCCTGTGCTTCACATCTTAGGTAATGGCATCTCTGTCCATCAAGTTTCTCATTCCCAAAACTGGCAGGGATCCTTAATGCCTACCACATCTTACCTTCTGCATCCATCAACAAGCCGTATCTTTTACTTCGATAAAATATGTCTCAAATATGCCCATTTATTGCCATCTCCACTGTCATCACTCTAGTCCAAGCCATCATTCCTCACTTGGACCACTGCAAGTCTCCTCACTAGTTGCTCTGTTTTCACGCCTGCCTTTCTCCAATTTGTTTTCCACAAGGCAGATCCCGTTCCTACTTAAGCCTGCAGTGGCTTCCATGTTAATTAAGGAACAATCTGAAATGCCGAACGTGCCCTGCAATGCCCTGAGGGACTTGACCCTACCTATTTCCTCAGCCTCATTCATGCCACTTTTGTCCTGGTTCATTACAGCCCCACCAAGATGGTCATTTCAGATGGAGATACATCAGTGGCTTTCCTGCCTTAAGGCCTTAGCACATGCTGTTGCATCCTTCTTCCTAATTACTCTTCCTCCCCCTACCCTCCCAACATTAACCCAGCTAGTGCCTTCTCATTATAAACTCTCAGCTGAAATCCCCCTTCTTCAGAGCCTTCCCACAATCCCTGATGCAATCCAAATCGTTGTTGTTCAGCCGCTAAGTTGTGTCTGACTCTTTGTGACCCCACAGACTGCAGCACACTAGGCTTCTCTGTCCTTTATTATCTCCCGGAGTTTGCTCAAATTCATGTCCATTGAGTCGGTGATGCTATCTATCTGATCCTCTGCTGCCCCCGTCTATCTCTCTTTATAATCTCATAGCTTATTGAGAAGACAGTCATTGAGTAATGATTTAAAGGAAGGAAGCAAGAAACTAAGGAATTAGAAAACTAGCATGCTCTGTTTCTTACCATGTGACAAAAACTGTATTTGGGACATTAACTCATTGGTTCTCACTGCATCCTGTAAGGCAAGAATTTTTATATTGATTTGGAGATATTTTCATTTTAGAAAAAGCTAAAAGAAATGAAACTTGGCTTGGTCAGCTGAATTAATTCAACCAAGAAAATAAACAAGCTAATCACTTAAATTGTGCAAAGCAGCAATCATTTGGCATTTCCTACCACTTCTTGTGACCACAGTTATTTCAAGCCAAAATCTCCAAGTGATCAAAGCTGACAGCAAGACACTAGATAAGATGAAGGGAGTCTCCCCGTCATGTCCCCAAAGCCAGCAATATGGAATGGTTTGCACCTCTCTGATCATAAGCACATCTCTAGGTTGTGCCATTTCAGAGGACCATGAGACCAAGACATCAGCTGGATGGACCATCTGGCTCCCAGGACAAGCCTCTCAGGATACAGGGCTCTTCAGACTCAGAACCTAACTCCAGCTGCACACATAGCGGGAAACATACATAGACTCATAAGCACTAACCTAAATCTCATTCCAGTGTGAAATATCTAACACAAAATGTAATACATTTGAAGCCATACACTTCAGGACTTGCATACTGGCTCTACCAATTAATAACTGAGTGACTTAACTATTCCTAGGTCTGAGTTTCTTCATTCATGAATGGATATAATAAAACATAACTTGTCATTTTGTTCTGAGGATAAGCAAACATTTATGGAAAGACCTAGTTAAAAAACCTGGCATAGTAAATAGAAATATTAATTCTTCCTCTCCTTCCATCAGGAGAATTTCCTGGGGTTCATAGATATCTTTAGATATCTTCCTACAGCTCTTTCTACAAGTGGGGAAACCTTCCCAGAAACTCTCCAGTAAATTTCCTTATATTCATTGGCCAAAAACTGTGTCATCTGTCCATGTTTAAGCCAATCAATGGTGAGGAGAATGAGATTACCATGATAGATTAGCCAGCCATGACTCATCCCCTAGGACTAATAAGGGGGCAGCTTCCCTGGCAGTACATGGTCCCATAGAGAAGACTTAAATGAAAGCAGGTTTCCCTTAGAAAGAATGATTCAGGAGAATGGATGCTAAGTAGACAACCAACCACCTGTTTTACACCTTCTCCCATCCTACCTGCTCATAGTCATCAGTACAATGAGGTATTTGGATATAATCATCTGCAAGCACCCTCTCAGCTTTGATATAGTGATAATGGTCTTTCTTTATGTCATCCTGAGATGAGAATGCTTAATATATTTACCATAAAGCATAATGGTTGAAAGAATGGGCTTTGGAGACAGTTCTAGGTTTGAATGCTACCATCTAAGTGATATTAAACATGTTACTTGTCCATTCCTAGCCTCAGCTTTTACAAATTGGAGTGAAAATGTCTACTTCATAGGACTGTGGTGAAAATGATAACCACAAAGTAACTTACATCCTTAAGGATGATGAAATTTCATCATAACTTTCCAGAGCTATATGGATTTATCAGAAATTTCAAACAAAACCAAATTAAGTGCAGACAAAAAAGAAGACGAGTTTTGAAAAACAAAAAGTCAGAAAAGCCATGAACTGTTCAGATGATGCATGCAAAATATACCACATCATTTTTCAACCATGATTTTTTAATGGAGCAAATTCAGGGGAGAGGCATTTGGGGAACTCTGGATGTAGTGAGCTGGAAGCAACTGGATAAGAGGCTGATGTCAAGATCAAGTTATGGTTATTAAGACAACCCTGGGCTGGCTTTCCAGGTCAGCTGAATGTGAAGGGGGTGAGGAGTAGGAATGAGGAGAATGGAAGAGAAGTGTACGCTTAATTGGAACTTCGGAGACAGAAATAAAGGAAGATTCTGATAACATCCATGTGGGTGTAGAGTTAAGGGGGCCACCTCCAGGCTCAGGGAATGTTAAGGACACACGGGGAGCACTTCTTTCTCATGATGGTGGTCTGAAGTAAGGCCTGTTGTGGTCTGTTCAGTAACAAGCTGCTTTGCAGGGATGCTCACCTGTGTGCAAACAGCAGAGCATATCCTTGGGCACTGACTGGCATGTTTGTCTTGAAGAACCTAGGACAGAATTTCAGGATGTCACCCTCACAGAACCTAACGGTACAATGTAATTCAATGAAATCCATATTCAGCTCATTGGCTGAGCTTGATCTCCTCCGTGAAGGCCCTCTGCCTGCTGTATTTTCTTTCATTCAATCCTTGGGTCTCCACTTGCTGTTTTGAGGGGGGCAAAGGGGTTAACTTTCTCTCAGAAAAGGTCAGAAGAAGGAGGCATGCTTGTTAGCACTTTCCTTGCCATCCTTTTTGCCTCAAACATCATACACTCTGGGCTATTAGTGTGAAGAAAGTAGGACTGGATTTGAAATCAGACAAACCATATTTGAAGCCTGCCTGTACCATCTGCCTGCCTTGGAAAAATCACTAACCCACCTCAGCCTCAGCTTCTTCATCTCTTCAGTAACTTTTTGTAAGGAGTTAATAAAGTAGTAGTTTAATGCAGTGGTTCCCAACCTTTTTGGCACCAGGGACCTGTTTCATTGGAGACAATTTTTCCATGGACCCAGGTAGGGGGATGGTTTGGGGATGATTCAAGAGCATTACATTTATTGTGCACTTTATTCCTATTATTATCACATCAGCTCCATCTCAGATCGTCAGGCACTAAATCCCGGAGGCTAGGGACTCCTGGTTTAATGAACACATCTCTCCTCCTTCACTCCCCTTGGGGGAGGGGTGCAGAGCACAGCACAACAGAAGCAGGTATGTTCTGGAGGGTACCTCTCCCAACAGGTGCCCTTGAGAAAGACATTCCTCTGACCTCCCATTTTCCAGGTACAGTCCTAGTCCATGTCTGTTACCACAAAGTCATTAAACAATTTCACTCTGAAAAAAATCCTCATTTGGTAAATGAATAATAGCAATATATGGTCACCTAGCATGCTTTTTTCCACCTATTTCTCACAGTTGGACATTAATACTTGATCGCCTGTGAGAACCTTGATCTATTCACCCCTCATCTCTTGGCAACCCTAGAGCTGTCTAGCTGCAATCTCCCTGGAGAATAAACTCTTTTTTTTTCAATTCTAGGGCTTTATCTACTCCCCAGAGTCACCTAGAAAACTGCAGGTACAATTCTGCAGACCAGACTCCAGCAATTTTCAGAGAGGAATTTTAAATTAACCTCAAATGTTTCTTCATGATCCTCCCAGCACAGCTGTGCCTCTTCCCACAGTAGACTCACTGTCGATCAGTTTCACAGGAAAAAACTATGACAGACTTTAAATTTCCTTCATTTCACTCTGACTCAGCCCAAAAAAAAAATGTAATTTTTTTGAGTCACTGACTGAATTTGAGAGTTTCAGGTTTTATGAAATCTGTTATTTACAAACGAGAAAAAGGAAGGCAGCAGGTCACAACTTGGCAAACCCCCAAAACTTTTCAAGGAATTATTAAGATTTATGATGATACCTCTTTTTACAAGTCTCCTTTAAATATTGGGTTGAATAATATGCCTTTTAACCAACTAGGAATAGTTAAGAAGGAAGAGGAAACAGTTTGGTCAGAGAATGGATAGCACACTCAAACAGCCTGAGGAGAATTTTCAAGAAATTATTTACAGAGGTGTGATCTAAGGAAACAACAGAAATACTGCAATATCTCAGGGCAGGTAAAGTGTAGGAGACATTACCTAAGCTAAGGAAGCACACCTTAGCTCAAAGGGAAACGTGGAGAGAGCCACTCCTAGAACCCACAGAGGCACAGGAAAAGGCATTCAAATAGGAGCTGGAGCCTTTGGTTAGGGATGTAAACATGCCACAGTGACCTGGTTGAGAGAGGGCAAGGAAGTAAATACCTGACCTTAGTCTCCTCCTGACCTGGGATCTTCCACTACTGCCTTTGTTGTTCAGTCACCCAGTTATGCCTGACTCTTTGCAACCCCATGGACCGTAGCACACCAGGTTTGCCTGTCCTTCACAATCTCCAGGAGTTTGCTCAAATTCGTGTCCATTGAGTTGGTGATGCCATCCAACTATCTCATCCTCTGCCGTCCCCTTCTCCTCCCAGCAATAGGGTCTTTTCCAATCAGCCAATTCTTTCCCAGCAACAGGGTCTTTTCCAATCAGTCAATTCTTTGCATCAGGTGGCCAAAGTATTTGTGCTTCAGCATCAGTCCTTCCAATGAATATTCAAGACTGATTTCCTTTAGGATTGACTGGCTTGATCTCCTTGCAGTCCAAGGGACTCTCAAGAGTCTTCTCCAACAGCACAGTTCAAAAGCACAAGTTCTTCAGTGCTCAATCTTCTTTACATCCATACATGGCTACTGGACAAACCATAGCTTTGACTATATGGACCTTTGTCAGAAAAGTAATATCTCTGCTTTTAATATGATGTCTAGGTTTGTCATAGCTTTTCTTCCAAAGAGTAAGCATCTTTTAATTCCATGCCTATAGCCACCATCCACAGTGATTTTGGAGTTCAAGAAAAAAAAGTCTATCACTGTTTCCATTGTTTCCCTATCTATTTGCCATGAAGTGATGGGACTGGATGCCATGATCTTCATTTTTTGAGTGTTGAGTTTTAAGCCAACTTTTTAACTCTCCTCTTTCACCTTCATCAAGAGGATCTTTACTTACTCTTTGATTTCTGCCATAAGGGTGGTGTCATCTGCATAGCTGAGGTTATTGATATTTCTTCTGACGATCTTGATTCCAGCTTGTGATTCATCCAGCCCAGCACTTCACATGATGTACTCAGCATATAAGGTAAGTAAGCAGGGTGAAAGTATATAGCCTTGACATACTCCTTTCCCAATTTGGAACCAGTCTGTTGTTCCATGTCTGGTTCTAACTGCTGCTTTTTGACCTGCATACAGGTTTCTCAGAAGGCAGGTAAGATGGTCTGGTATTCCCATCTCTTTAAGAATTTTCCACAGTTTGTTGTGATCTGCACAGTCAAAGTCTTTAGCATAGTCAATTAAGCAGAAGTAGATGTTTTTCTGGAATTCTCTTGCTTTTTCGATAATCCAACAAATGTTGGCAATTTGATCTTTAGTTCCTCTGCCTTTTCTAAGTCTAGCTTGTACATCTGGAAGTTCTTGGATCACGTACTGTTGAAGCCTAGTTTGAAGGATTTTGAGCATGACCTTGTTAGCACATGAAATGAGTGCAATTGTGCAGTAGTTTGAACGTTCTTTGGCATTGCCTTTCTTTGAGATTGGAATGAAAACTGATCTTTTCCAGTCCTGTGGCCACTGCTGAGTTTTCCAAATTTGCTGGCATATTGAGTGCAGCACTTTCACAGCATCATCTTTTAGGATTTGAAAGTTCAGTTAGAATTCCATCACCTCTGCTAGCTTTGTTTGTAGTGATGCTTCCTAAGGTCTACTTGACTTCACATTCCAGACTTCCAAGATGTCTGGCTGTAGGTGAGTGATCACACCATCATGTCTATCCAGGTCACTAAGTTCTTTTTTGTATAGTTCTTCTATGTATTCTTGCCACCTCTTCTTAATATGTTCGGCTTCTGTTAGGTCCATACCATTTCTGTCCTTTATTGTGCCCATCTTTGCATGAAATGTTCCCCTGGTATCTCTGATTTTCTTGAAGAGATCTTTAGTCTTTCCCATTCTATTGTTTTCAACTAAATTTTTGCATTGTTCACTTAGGAAGGCTTTCTTATCTCGCCTTTTTATTCTTTGGAATTCTGCATTCAGATGTGTATATTTTTCCTTTGACTTTCACATTCAGGAAAGGGTATTAAAATAGGAGCTGAAGCCTTTGGTTAGGGGCATAGACATGCCACAGTGACCTGGCTGAGAGAGGGCCTGGAAGTAAATACCTGACCTTAGTCTCCTCACCACTCCCCACACCCCAGCCTCTTCTACCACTGCCTTAAGCCAAGGAAACCAGATATTGTTGTCCATAAGCCTCCCCATGGCACAAATTAGGATGCGGAGAGGTGGAGAGTGGGTCTGGGAGATAAAAACTGTCTAGAACAGCCCCTCATGGCAAGTAAAGGTAGGGAAGTGGCCAGCTAAAAGAAAGCGCCTGCAGCCTGACTACATAGAATGTTCAGCTTCTGCACCTTCAGATCAAGATCTACCCTGCAGGGAGGGAGATTGTTCCTTGCACAGATTACAGAGGAGGAGGTAGGACAACCAGGACTGGAATGACCTTGGTCTTGGGAGGCAGACCACCCTCGCTCTATCATTGCTCTGAGGAGACAATTTCACATCCTTGGGGAAGTTACTGAATCTCTGTGAGCCTCAATTGAATCCATAGCTTGCTGGGTTTTTACAAGGTTTCTGCCTCTGAATCCATGGGTTTCCTTGTGTTGTTGTTGGATGTTTAGGGAAACAAATAACATAGCAAGAGGTGGAACATTGCAGTGAAGGGAGCTGTACTTCAAAAATCCAGAAACCTCAATTAAAGTAGGGAAAAGGAAAAGGAAATTTTGAGACAGTCTAAAAGTAAACCATTACACTTTTCAGTGGTTTTTTTAAAATTAATATTAAAGAAAGTGCACATTAGGAAACTTTGCCCGATTCCATCCATGACCTCACCTTCAATTTGACCCTTACCCCATTCCTGAATGTACTCAATCCTCGACCTCACCCCATTCCTGGCCCTTAACCCCAACCCAGCCTTTAATTCATTCTTGATCTTACCCATCCTTGGCAACCCCCTGAACCTCATCCAGTAAGGATGAGCAGGGGTGGAGTGATGTTTGTGAAGCTCATTATTAGGTGATATTTTAAGCTGAAGTGTAAATGGTTTATCTTTAAGAGCACTGTAGAGGTGCAAATATAAAAACAACCTCAGTGTCAAAATATCCCCATGTAAAATGTACATCAAGACATCATGAACACAAATTACTTAACCTCTCTGAGTTTCCTTCTCTGCTAACTGGAGAGAAGAAAATTTGATGATTCGGCTTGGTATAAGGAACAGAGATAATGTACATAAAATTGTCTGACATGTGGTACGTATTGAATGGATTGAATAGTTATCATATTTGTCCTGACTCTCCCATGAACCAACTGAGTGACTTTCAGCAAATCACTTAATTCCTCTGAAGCCTGTTTATTGCCCTTAAGACTGAGCCATGCAGCATGTCCTGCTTTGAGAATGCTGTGGTTCTCATGTAGGCACCTTTAGAGGGATCCCGACCTAACTAGATGAAGATCTGGCTCCTGGGACCCTGAGGAGGACAATGAACTGACTGGCCTCCAGTGTGGGCTCTCCATCCCTGACCACTAAAACGAGCATCTAGTGTGAAACCTAGTAATATTTGTTCACTGAGAAAATGGAGCTTTCTCATAGCAGACCCAATCTTCCCTCTTAATTTTTTGTGGGGATGAGGAACGGGTTAGTCATCTATATGTTGAAAGCCAAAAAGATCACACAAGTCACATCAAGGAGGTTCGGTGCCTGTCAATTTTCTTTGCAGTTTATCTTTAAAGACCCAAAGGGAATGGTATGCGAGTGGGGGAGGGGTGAGTTTTAACTCAGTCTCTTTTGCTGTTAACAACTAGGTCACTTCTCAACAGCCTCCTGCACCTCTCTCATCCTTGCTCCTTCCTTTTTCAATTTAAAATGTCACTGTCTGCTTTTCAACCTGAGGAAAGTTATGGTGAGGCAGGGAGAGTTAATGACTGTAGATTGCTTTAAATTGAAAACCTGTGTAAGTCAAGAACCACCTTGACAGCTGAGTGCTTCCCTTGAAATAGCCTAAGTAATTAAGCTTAATATTTAAGCCAAGCATAAGGTCAGATGGAACCTATCCAGGTAGCACTTTCTGAAAACCTAAAGAAACAATGTTTCCTCCTCCTTGCCTGAGTACAGACTATGCATACAGAAGAAAAAATACTTGATAAATAATAAGTACAAGTTTATTTTTTGGACCCATCTCCAAAATAAGCAGAAGTATCTTATAATTCCAACATAAATGTTCTTTTATATAATACTTACATGTTATAGAACTGAAAACTTGGGGGGGGAGAACTTGAGAAATATAAGACTCTGGAATTTTCTGTTTTACAGTGTGTCTGATTAACCAGCACCTACAATTTTATGTTATTCCTTTTGTCCAACTCAGCTTCTAGGCTTCAATGAGAAAACGTGAAGATGGCTTACACAAACCATTAGCCTGAACCTAAAACAGAACTTTAAAGAAACAACAATAACTATTTTCTTTAAACAGCATTCCAAGTCGGGAAGCTGGGTGCGTAGGCTGGAGATCTACAATTCTCTAGTCTTGTTTCTCCCCACTCCTTATCATCACAAAGCTAGAGCTGCTTCTCTATGGCTCTCTGGCTAATATAAATGACAAAAGCTTGAATTCTGATACAGTGATAACATTCCAGCACGTTCCCACCCCCCACCCGACCCTTGCTAATGAGCAAGTAACAAGATAACACGGAATAAGAGTCTCCTCTTCGATATACCAGAGATGCTTGGGCATCAGTTATATGACCGCCTACTGTTAATAGTCCTTGTTTTCCCCCGGTTGAATTCAATGAGTCCATGAATATTTATAAATGTTATTTACTATGCGACTAAAAGGTATGAACAGTGCTGAAGCTGATTAGGACTATTGTGAGAGACAGTCTTCCTTCCACTTTTTTAGATTTCCATACACTTAAATCTGTGGGGGAATCACATGAAACGGGACTCATCCCTAATTATTCCAAGTGCTAAATAGTTACCTCCAGGTTCTGAAATTTCCTGCTTCTGGGGGCAAAAAAGAAAAAAACATGAAAATGTGCGAAGATTGCCATCTAGTGGTTATAGTGTGAAGTGTTACAAAATATCAGAAACCCATGCTTTTTATTTGTCAGACAGTATTAACCAAGTCTAGTAATGTGAAAACTTGCCCCGACGTTTCCTCTGAAAACACTTCCTCCCATAGCTGTGGGAGTTGGATGAGAAGCCAGCACTGTCCGGGGTGTGGGGCAAGGAGCCCTGGAGCCCTCACAGGGTCCCCATCTCATCACACAGTAAAGGTAGCTTCCTGCAACATCCAAGCACAGGGCAGGTCAGCCAGGGAAGCCAGTGCAGTCACATTTGGAGTTTCATCTTTGCGTGCTCCCTCTGTCTCTCTATCCAATAAGACTTCAAGCCTAGTTTTATGAGTTACATTATGCCCCCCACCCCCTAGCAAAGATAGGTTGAAGTCCTCCCCCTGATCCCTCAGAAGAGGGCCTGGTTTGGAAATACGGTCATTGAAGAGGAGATTAAACAGTCATACTGTAGTAGAGAGGGTCCCTAATCCAACACGACTGTCATCCCTGTACGGAGACAGCTAGCCTGCAGAGACTGAGACAAGGGGAAAACACGTGCCCGTGAAGCCTGAGGGTGGATTTACGGTGGCTTGAGGCCAGACAACACCAGAGTTGGCCAGCAAATTGTCAGAAGCTAGGAATAAGCAAGGAAGGATCTCTCTACAGGTTTGAGGGAATGTGGCCCTGCTGACATCTTGATTTCAAATGTCTAGTTTTTAGAACTGGGAGACAATAAATTTCTGTTGAAAGCACCACCCAGTTTGTGGCCCTTGCCTGGCAGCCCAGCAGAGGAATCCACTTCACCTTTCTCCTCCTGTGCCTCTTTCATCCTTGCTCAGCTCTCATACTCCAGACAAACAGGCATTGTCATTGTTTGCAGGCTGCTCTCCCAAGTGTCAGGCTCTCCCCCTGTTCAGCTCACCCTTCACAATGCCAGGTTGATCTTTTCAGACTATGATTCTGATTAGGTCACTCATCTGGCCTTCCCTGTCATATGAAAACCAAATGTCTTCAGCCAAACATTCAAAACTCCTCTTGATCTGGTGCCTTCCAGCTCACCTTCCATTATTTGGCTCAAGTATTTCAGCCACATTAAACTAGTCACTGGTATCTGTAGCTGCTCCCTTTCCCACTTCTGTGATCATGGGTTTTGTCCCCCTTGTCTTCATCAGAATCGAACAATACTTCTTGGGGCGGGTGAGGGAATCTTCATTCATTTCCAGCAAGAATTCTAGGAAGGTCTCAACAATTTCTCAGTTCTCTGAATTCTTACAGCTCTTTGCCCTTACCTCTCAGATGATATCTTTCTTTTTCCATCTTGTGCTGTAAGTAATCACAGTCTTTAATGCTTCAATTCACTCAGTAATTAGTAAATTTCCTGAGTAGGGACCATCTCTACATGCCCCCAATGTTGTATATGTCAAAATATAACTGGATAAATGATGCCCTGTAAAGGAATGATTGAATAAATGTTGCCCTTTCTTCAACATCTAGGGCATGGTCAGACCATCTGTTCACTTCATCTAATATCATGCTCTCCCTTGACCTCCCTGTCCTGGCCACAGTGGCCTTTAAGTTTGTCTTACCTGATGTGCTCCTCTGCCCCAGTCTGCACCCAGAGGTCTTTCTTCCTGGAACACATATCCCTGCTCAAATATCCAGTTAATTTCTCCCTGAGATTTCAGCTCAATCATCACTTCTACAACAGGGGTTTTGTTCATCTTTCTGACTAGATCAAATTCCTATTCTGTGACCTCTCATCTGTGATGCTCACCATGGGTTCACCTGTACATTTATGGGCATGATAATTTGGTTAATAGGCATCTTTCCTATGAATAGTAATCTCCATAAGGACAGAGACAAGTGGGAAAGTATTTGCCTTAGGTCACTACTGTTTGCCTTTCATATTACAGAAGCTCAATAAATATTTGTGTAGAAAACAAAGGAGTAGCTGAGTGTATCTGCATGTGTATATATGCAAATAGTCTATTAGAATTAGAATTTTCTAAGCTAGTATCCAGTAGGCAATAATTATAATATCTACCATATTTCTATCTACTATATGCTAGGCACAGAATCTAATACTTTATGCATTCTATCTCATTTAATCCTGAAAATGATGCTATAAATTAGCAATTGTATTCTTGTTTTACAGATGAGCAAACAGTGGTTCGGACAAGTAACTGCACCCAAGATCACACAGTTGTTAAATAGCAAAATTATGATTAAAAAGCCATATATTCCAAAGCTCATTTTAAACACCTTCCCATAATTACAGAAGTACTCTTGATCCTTTTGACTATACACGATGAACATAAAAGACTGAGCAAATAGTGCTACATCCTTAAACCCAAAACACTTACTAAAGAGTAGATTTCTCAGGGGATTGTTTCTTGTTCACAGAAAACTCCATCTCCTGGCACATAGTAGGTGCTCAACATATATGTGTTAAATGGATTTTTTTATTTTTGAAGTAGAGTTGGTAGCTCAGCTGGTAAAGAATCCACCTGCAATGTAGGAGACCCAGTTCGATTCCTGGGTCGGGAAGATCTCCTGAAGAAGGGATAGGCTACCCACTCCAGTATTCTTGGGCTTCCCTGGTGGCTCAGATGGTAAAGAATCTGCCTTCAATGTGGGAGACCTGGATTTGATCCCGGGTTGGGAAGATCCCCCGGAAGAGGGCATGGCAACCCACGCCAGTGTTTTTGCCCGGATAATCCCCGTGGACAGAGTAGCCTGGTGGGCTGCAGTCCATGGCATCACAAAGAATCAGACACAAGCGAACGACTAAGCAAGCACAGAGTTGACTTATGATATTAGTTTCAGGTTTACAACATAAGGATTCACTATTTTTATAGTTTATATTCCATATAAAGATACTATAAACTATGGGTCATATTTTCCCTGTGCTGTACAGTGCATCCTTATATCTTATTCATTTTATACCCAGCACTTCACACTTCTTAATCTCTCTCCCCCTCTCTTGCGCCTCCCCCCACCACTCTTCTCAGTCGGAACCGCTTGTTTATTCTCTGTGTCAGTGAATTGGTTTCTCTATTATAACATTCATTCATTGGTCTTATTTTGAGATTCCACATATAAGTGAAAACATACAGTATTTGTCTTTCTCTGACTCATTTCACTTAGCATAACACACCCTCCAGGTCCATCTGTGTTGCTGCAAGATTTGTTAAATGGATTTAAACTTCAAACAAGGTTTGTCACATCAAAGAATGATAAAATTGATAAATCCAGAGTCAAAATTCTACTTGGAGAAAGCAAATAAAGGAGCAGGAAAGGGAAGAGTAAGGAGACAGGGTACAAAATTAGGGGCTCAGGGTCCTTTTGAGTCCCTAACGTGTGCTGATGTGCTATTTTGGGTGCTTTAAAAAAAAGTAGATGTTATCCCACTTAGACCTATAATAACACTGTGATACCACTATATTATTTCTACGTCACAGGTGAGAACTCCGATGCTCATGAAGTTTTAAAATTTTTTTAAAGTTTTTTTTTTTTTTTAACGGGGACCATTTTTAAAGTCTTTATTGAATTTGTTACAACATTATTTTTGTTGTCTATAATCTGCTTTTGTTTTGTGTTTTGGTCATGAGGAATCTTAGTTCCCCAACCAGGGATTGAACCCACACCCCCTGCATTGGAAGACAAAGTCTTAACCACTTGACCACCATGGAAGTCCTTCGTGAAAGATTTTAAACTCAGAGCTATATTGTCCCACATTCTACATGGTGGCCACCTCAACACAAATAGATGTTAAAGATGTTGACCAGTGAAATCACAGAAATGTGAGGGCTTCCACCTGTAAAGCTTACAGAATAACTATGTGAATTACTCAGAAGCCTGTTCTCCTAACTTGGAAGATGAAGTTTTACCTGATTCTCAATTCTCATTACCTCTGTTTCTATTTTCCAGGGTCAGCTATATTTGCACATAACCCTTCACAGTCCTCTTTTTTTTAAAAAAAAAAAAAAAAACTCTTGAGGAAAAGAAAATGGCTTATTGAAAATGGAAATGGTGTCAGAATCCTAATTTTTTCCAGAACAACCAGTCAATCCTTTTAACGTGCTTCCTGTAGTGAATGTTCAGCAATCCACATCCCTTCATAGTGATAAAGAGAGTGACAAATAACATTTTTCATGGAAATGACTAAGAATAATGGCTGGAGAATATTGAAACAATGACACTAAGTCCCATAATAATGCTGAACTACAAAGTTTATGAAATGTGGAACAAAGGGAAACTCAACTTTACATTGACTAACATTTCAGATCCAGCATCACCTTACCTCCTCTACAAGGCAGTAAAGCAGTTCCAACTGCTCACTGAATTATTTCAAGGAAGTGGTACCATCTCCCTGGTATTGTCTGTTTGACCATTAAATTAGTTAACTCTTGGGACAATATTTCTCATTCTATATAACATTTCTATATGCAGTCCCTCTTCTCACTCTTAGAATAGATAAGTGAATGTGAAAGTGAAAGTTGCTCAGTCATGTCCAACTCTTTGTGATTCCATAAACTATACAGTCCATGGAATTCTCCAGGCCCGAATACTGAAGTGGGTAGCCTTTCCTTTCTCCAGGGGATCTTCCCAACCCAGGGATCGAACCCAGGTCTCCTGCATTGCGAGCAGATTCTTTACCATCCGAGCCACAAGAGAATAAATAAAGCAGATGATGATTATCACCACTTTACAGATGAGGACACAGAGGCGAGGACAGTAACAGCTCCTCTAATAGCTCACAGCTAATGGGGCAGAGCAGGGACTGGAATCTGGTCTATTTAATTCCTATTCTCTCACCACTGCACCTCACTACCTCCTAATAACACACCATATAGAGGAAGACACTTACTTAAGAGTTTCCACACTAATGACTCCTTCCTAAAGAATGACCTTCAGAACATTACTCAGGAGAAAGTCGTGAGGACTCCGTAGGAGTACGAGTGAGGTTCATCACTGCTTGCCTGCAATGGCGAGTCTTCCATCAGCCACCAAAGAACACTGCCCTGGAGGAGCTGAAGTTAATGCTGGCAAAGTACTGAGAGTAGCAAGTGGCATAGTGTGCACGGTATACAAGGAGTGTTCATCAAATAAACATACATACACTTAAGTGCTCAGGCTTCCAAGTATTCTTTCTTTAAGCCTTCATCTCCACCAGCAGGGTAAGCAATAACAAAATTAGTAATAATAACGATAATAATGATTGTTTATCTTATTAGCTAGTAACAGCTTTAATCTTCATACAACTGTATGAAATACATTATTAGCCTCATTTTACGATGGGGAAAACTGACATTAAGCAATTCCTCCAAGCTACTTATAGCTATCAAGTGGACAGTTAAGATTCAATTGTCCTATTTTACCAAACACAAGTCTGTGTGCCCCATGCAGAGTGAGGCCAAACAATACCAAAAGGTCCGAGTTTGGAGCAGAGAAAGGTTAACTGCAAGGCCATGCAAGGAGACAGGTGACTCATGCCTTAAAAACCCCCAAACTCCCTGAAAGTTTTCAGCAAAGCCCTCTCATAGGAAAAGTGAAGGAGGGACGTGTTTAGTTGTTGCAAACTTCTTGTGGTCAGATCCTTTGTTCTTCAGGTCAGGATGTTCCTGTAAACTTCCACCAAAGCACATGTTACTCTCTGTTCTGACAAGAAAGGGAAGGGAAGGCATTTAATTCTGTCTCCTTGCCTGCTTGTGGCTTTGAACACTTAAATGCTGCAGGCAAAGCAACATTGTTACCCCTCATTTTACTTGTTCAAGGTCCCAAGGCTTGACTTTCATCCTTCAGGGTCCAGCCCTGCCTAAGTTCATTTTCAGGCCAGTACCCTGCCCAGCCCGGCGTGCTGCAGTCCATGGGGTCACAAAGAGTGAAACACAATTTAGTGACTGAACAACAACAACAACCCTGCCCAGGAGCATTCGATCCACGCAGTGTGGGTCCTCCCTCCAGCGCCCAGGCCCCGCTGAAGAGGCAGGTCTCAACTGGTGGTGCCCTCAGGGCCAGGTCCCCAGATCCTGCCAGCTGTCATCACTGAGGGAGCCAGGCGCCCAGGACCCAGCCAGACCTCAGGCTCTTCAGACTCCCCAAACGAGGACGGATCCCAAGCACTGTGACCCAGGATGACTGCTGCCACCATTAGGTCCCAGAGGATGGGGCAGAGGTTCACCACCACTTCAAGGCCTGCACCCACCCAGTGGGCAGCCATAGCGAGAGCTCTGTAGGACATAGCGCTCAGCCTGTCCCCGGGCCCCCAGCTCACCTGCTGGCCTGAGACCAGAAGGCCTGGAGTGCCCTTGGGAGAAGGCCACAATCCGCCTCTCACCACACTCGCAGCCACAAGGACCTCAGTCCAACTGACTGTTGGCCAGGCTGGATCTCTCGCCACCACCGCTGAGGTGCTAATGGTCTCTGGTTAAAGGTCTCACACTGAAGGTCATGATCTAACACTAACACCTGGCTGTGTGCCTGCCCCACTCCTAACACACTACTCTAAATTCTTTCCACTCGAGCATTCTTCTTTCAGATCTAGTTAATTCAGTCCAGATAATAATTCAGTCATCAAATATTTTAGCCTCTAAACCTTTACTTTTCTTTTTTATAACTATTATTATTATTATTATTATTTGGCTGCACTGGGTCTTAGTTGTGGCAGGCAGGATCTTCGATCTTTCTTGCATCATGCAGGATCTTTAGCTGAAACATGTAGGATCTAGCTCCCTCAGTGAGGACAGCTGGGCAGGGTCTGGGGACCTGGCCCTGTGGGCACCGTCAGCTGAGACCTGCCTCTTCAGCCAGGCCTGGGCACTGGAGGGAGGACCCAGACTGAGTGCTAGATGAACGCTCCTGGGCAGGGTTGTTACTGTTCAGTCACTAAGTCGTTTCTGACTGTTTCCACTCATTGACTGCAGCACGCCAGGTTGGGATCCAGCCTTGGCCCCCTGCTTTGGGAGCGCGGAGTCTTAGCCACTGGACTACCAGAGAAGTCCCTCCTTTTCTTTTAAACTGCGTAGACCTAATGGTAAAGTATTCCATGGCTTTGCTGTGCCTGTTTCAGCATGATTACTTTCAGGCTGATGTTTTGGCTGAACTAAAGCACAGAAAAGGTGCCAACCTTTTTTAAAATGAGGGAGTGTTTGCCTCCTCCAGTTTGATTTAGTGTCCCAGGAGTCCCCCAAGTCCCTTTAAAATGAATCTTCTTGAACCAAATGTATTAATACTTTGTATGCGCTTGGAGGAACTGATGTGTTCCTAAAGGAAGAAGGAATCTGGGGAATGGCAGTGAGATTCATCATCAACAAAATAGGAACAAATCCAGCTGAAGCAAGGTGGCAGAGAGTGAGACAGCCTCAGGGCCACTTATACTCTCAAAACACAGCAAAAGGTTCTCAGGGCATATTACAGCCATTCCCCAAAGTGGTCTGCAGGACAGTCATCAGGCAAGAGCCCAACAAAAATAAGGAGTGGGTTTGAGATGATGTATTTGAAATAATAAGCTGACAGAGGTCTTGGAACCCAAGGTCTTGGGACCTGTATCTTCTCAAAAAGTGCCCTGAATTCAGCATTGTGTATATTCCTCAGGAATATGTTACTGCCTGTAGATGATCCATATGAGAAATTTTGTGCGATATCTAGACAGTCTCTTACAAAGACCCTGAACCCAATGTTCTAAAAAAGGTCAGTGGCCAGCGCATCAGAAGGATGTCAATCCTGGCTTTCCCTCCCAGAGAATTGTAAAAAAACACTTGACCCTAGGACAGTGCCAGGGGGTTTAGGGATGCCAACCATCTGCTCAATGGAAAAATCCTCAATTTTATAGTCAGCCTTGGGTATCCTTTCTCAGTATCCATGATTCTGCATCAGAGGATTCAACCAACTCCAACCCTGCAGTACTGTAGTATTTACTATCAAAAAATATCTGCATATTAGTGTACCCACACGGTTGAAACCCATGTTGTTCAAGGATCAACTGTTGATGTATATATGACACCAACGCTTTGATGTATTATCTCATTTCGTCCTTAGGGAGGTCTGCAAATAAGCATCAGGAGCCCCTGCTTGCAGCTCAGGCAGTCACTCAACATATGTTTAACACGTAAGGCATTTCAGGCACTGTGCTGGGGATATTGAAGTGATTAACACAGAGGCAGCCCCACCCCCTTGGAGTTCACTTTGCAAGAGAAGAAGGAAAAGTGAGGACGTGAGAAGATTTAAAAATAGCAAGAGAGATAAGGGTTAAGGTGCTGAGAGAAGGATTCAGAAAGGGGATTTCTCCCCCAGCTTCCCTCTCTCCTACTATCTTCCTATCTTACCCCCTGCAAGCTTCCTCCTCCCACCTCTACTTCTCCCCGGCTCTCCCCTCACCCACTCCTCCACCTGGCTCCCAGCACCTCCTATTTTCTCGTTTGGTTGCCGGAGGCAGGGGAGGGGGAGGGAAGGGGAAGGGGGGGCGGGGGAAGAGATGTCCCCGCGAGCCTGCCCCACCTGGCCCTCCAGCTGCGGGCACAACTGTCTCTCTTTAGCCTCGTGTGCGCCCACCGTCCCTGCTCCCTCCCTCGACCCTATGAGCAACAGACTGGCTCCAGAATGGGAAATGAGGCCAGTTACCCGGCGGAGATATGCTCGCACTTTGACGAAGACGAAATTAAAAGGCTGGGCAAGTGGTTTAAGAAGCTGGACTTGGACAGTTCCGGCGCTCTGAGCGTCAAAGAGTCCACGTCCATGCCAGAGCTGCAGGAGAACCCGCTGGTGCAGCGGGTGATGGACGTCTTCGACGCGACGGCGACGGACACGTGGACTTGCCGGAATTCATCCTGGGGACCTCCCAGTTCAGCGTCCGGGGAGATGAGGAGCAGAAGCTGAGGTTTGCTTTCAGCATCTACGACATGGACAAAGACGGCTACATTTCCAACGGGGAGCCTTTCCAGGTGCTGAAGATGATGGTGGGGGACAACCTGAAAGACTGGCAGTTACAGCAGCTGGTGGACAAAACCATCATCCTCCTGGACACGGATGACGACGGGAAAATCTCCTTCCAGGAATTCGGTGCTGTGGTCAGAAGCCTGGAGGTCCACAGGCATTTGGTGACAATTGTGTGAGTTTTATAAGGTCGCCACTGAACAGCTACTTTTTCTTTCTCCTCTGTCTTTTTAAAGATTTGCCCATGAGGCCCAGTAACTGCCATCTCTGATCTACTGGAAAGTGTCTCTCTTACTGAAGCACGATCTTCCAGCCTCTTGACCACCTACCTCAGTGTTACTAACTCTTCTGCTCTCAGTGATTCAGGATAATGCCCTGAGTTGGGGAGAACATGATGAAGGAGCATGGAGTGCAAAGAAAAGGAAACAGCTTTTATGAATGTATTTTTTTTTCTTTGTTTTGATTCAGAAACCAAACTACAAAGAGTGAAGAGAACTTTTAAAGTTCAAAAATAAGAAAATATACATCTTTTCCTTTACTTCTCACGGTTTTATATATGGGGAAAAATTCCCAAAAGGTGCTAGGTGAACTATTTTCATTTACTTGTGGTGTTCAAGTAACAGATCTTTTAACAGATAATTAATTACTTATTGTAGCAAGAGGGATGAATCTATTTCTCTTGGCTGAGCATCTTTTAACCACCTCTCTCTGGGCAACAAAACCCCATCTTTCCCTTTTGAAAGCCACAGACCACTCCCCACGGTACATCCAGAAATCCCGGAGCAAGTTCTATGGGTTAGGAATCCAGCTGGGTTTCTCCTGTCTCATTGCTACAGCTCCTTTACAGTTTCTGTTCGGGCAGAAACTCAGAGGCCTTGTAAGAAAGGCTGAGACAAAATCCCCAGTCTATCAGTCTCAGTGGAGGCGGCTTTTCAGGCTTGACTGCCCACTCCAGTATTAAGTTCAGTTAATGGGGCTTCCACACAAACAGGACAGAGAACTGCCTGGGAAGCTCACGCATGCATGCATGCTCAGTTGCTTCAGTCATGTCCGTCTCTTTGACACCCTATAGACTGTAGCCCACCAGGACCCTCCATCCATGGGATTCTCCAGGCAAGAATACTGGAGTGGGTTGCCATGTCCTCCTCCAGGGGATCTTCCTGAGTCAGGGATTGAACCCACATCTCCGGGGTCTCTTGCATTGCAGACAGATTCTTGACTGCTGAGCCACCGGGGAAGCCCTTCCTGGGAAGCTCTCTCACCTCCAGTACCCATCTGGAGAGAATGGGCCACACTCAGAGTCCTTCTTCCCACAGGCAGACGTGGTGATGATTCCAGCTGCAGTGGACTCTCCCCAGAGTGTGGAAGTGGTATTGCTCCTGGCATTCAAAAGATGCAGAGATGAACAGGTACACCTCTGCAGCAGGAGTGGATGCTGTCTACATTAACAAAACTTTTTTTTTTTCAAGGATGACCTGGACCTGGCAGGGAAGTTGAGAGCTCTCTTATTGGGGGAAACTTTGTCTCTAATGTAACAGTCAGCCCAGAGTCCCTCACACCCTAATAAACTTGCAGCCAAGGGGTGTGCTGGAGCTGTTCTTGCTGGGTGAGAGCGAAAGTGTGCACTTCCCTCCCCAATTCCATGTTCAGTGACGTCATATCAATAGCTTCAGATCAGCCATGGTGGGAGTAGTAAGAACTCATGGAAAAGAGCAAAAGGTTGTAGTTGGTTTTGTTCTGCTTGTTTTGGAGAGCCAGTGTATCAGTAAGTACACTGTTCCTTATACCCTAGATTTTACCAGCTCTCTGTGTCCCATTTCCTACCGTCAGTTCGCAGGACAATGAGACATACTCTCCCTACGTGTACTTAGCCAAGGTACAAACCCCAGGTGATTTTTTTTCCAGGACAAGGAAGATCCGTTTCTAGATTTATTATCCTTATATTTTGAAAAGGCTAGTAGCTAGTCTTGCTCCCCCTAAAAGTAGGACAAATAAACCCCCAAATTCATTACTGTCAGAGCACCCATCCACCAAGGCACTATGCCATACTTTTTATTTTATAAATTACTTATGAGCCACAAAGAATAGATGTGCCTGCCCCTTAATGTCCTGTGCAGTCCTGAAAATAAATGTATTAATAATCAGTAAATGTTCCCAATCCTGTAGTTATACGAGTCTTACCCCCATTTCAGGGTGACATAGTGCAAAGACTCAGACACACCTGAGTCTGGATTCAGTTACAACTGGGTTTTTATCACAGTCACTTGTTATTAGCTGTGTGAGCCCGAGCACTTGCTTAACGTCTCTCTGTCATTTCTCCTGGTTAAAATGAGGCTCCATCCCCAGGTGATTCTGAGAATTCCAAAAGATGAAACATGTTAAGTGCTAGTGCACAGCACATTCACTCTCCATGTCCTTTCGTCCTCTTTTACTCAATCAGAATATGAGGGAAAAGGAGGCCTCAGGGTTTCTTTAGAACCCCTACTTGGTATTGAGCCACACCTACTCTCAGATTAGCAGGACATTTGTGTATTCCTAATCCAAAAAGGAAACCATGTCAAGGTCCTCTCCACCCTACAGGCTGCATCATCTTCTTCTTTAATTTTTATTTATTTAGTTGACTGTATCAGGTCTTAGTTGGGGTGCGACAGCTTAGTTGCCCGGTGGTATGTGCGATCTTAGTTCCCTGACCAGGGATCAAACCTGTATCGCTTACATGGCAAAGCAGATTCTTAACCACTGGACCACCATGGAAGTCTCCAGCAACAGATTTATTGACTGAGAATTTCAAAGAGAGAGAGGGACTCATTCTAGCCCAACCTATTTGACTTTGTGGAAGAAATCTTTCATGAGAAAAGTGAGCTTGTGTAATGTCAGCCAAGAGGACTTCTGAAAGACATTTTTTGTATGTTCTGCAATGTGCACACTAAAATACAGTTTAAAATTAGGACCTAGGGTTTGAAACATGTTGGATTACACGTTCAAATTTAACAAGAAGAGGGAAAAACATTTCAGCTTCTGAAGTGGCTGAAATTCACAAGCTAATTGCTCAGTCAGTCTACCTAATGTATTGGGTTGGCCAAAATGTCTGCTTGGGTTTTCCCCACTAATGTCTTCAGTTCAGTTCAGTCACTCAGTCGTGTCCAACTCTTTGCGACCCCATGAATCGCAGCACGCCAGGCCTCCCTGTCCATCTCCAACTCCCGGAGTCTACCAAACCCATGTCCATCGAGTCGGTGATGCCATCCAACCATCTCATCCTCTGTCGTCCCCTTTTCCTCCTGCCCCCAATCCTCCCCAGCATCAGGGTCTTTTCCAATGAGTCAACTCTTCGCATGAGGTGGCCAAAGTATTGGAGTTTCAGCTTCAACATCAGACCTTCCAATGAACACCCAGCATTGATTTCCTTTAGGATGGATTGATTGGATCTCCGTGCAGTCCAAGGGACTCTCAAGAGTCTTCTCCAACAACACAGTTCAAAAGCATCAATTCTTTGGTGCTCAGCTTTCTTCACTGTCCAACTCTCACATCCATACATGACCACTGGAAAAACCATAGCCTTGACTAGACGGACCTTTGTTGGCAAAGTAATGTCTCTGCTTTCAAATATGCTATCTAGGTTGGCCATAATCTTCCTTCCAAGGAGTAAGCGTCTTTTAGTTTCATGGCTGCAATCACCATCAGCAGTGATTTTGGAGCCCCAAAAAATAAAGTCTGACACTGTTTCCACTGTTTCCCCATCTATCTGCCATGAAGTGATGGGACCAGATGCCATGATCTTAGTTTTCTGAACGTTGAGCTTTAAGCCAACTTTTTGACTCTCCCCTTTCACTTTCATCAAGAGGCTCTTTAGTTCTTCTTCACTTTCTGCTGTAAGTGTGGTGTCATCTGCATATCTGAGGTTATTGATATTTCTCCCAGCAATTTTGATTCCAGCTTGTGTTTCTTCCAGCCCAGCGTTTCTCATGATGTACTCTGCATATAAGTTAAATAAGCAGGGTGACAATATACAGCCTTGACGTACTCCTTTTCCTATTTGGAACCAGTCTGTTGTTCCATGTCCAGTTCTAACTGTTGCTTCCTGACCTGTGATTGGTAGACACACCAAAACCATGTGAAATAGGGGAGGGCCATTCCCCAAGGAAAGGATCCTAAGCAAATAAAGCCAACACATTTCCAGCAGAAGCCAGTTGAAATTTTCCTGTGTAAAAAATCTCCAATTTTTTACTTTATTAATTGTTAATATGCTTTTCCTCCCAATTCCCACAATACACCCCCAGATTGATGAACACTGGCATTAGAAAGTCAAGATGGCAAGTTTGCCAAGTTCTCTGACCCTCTTTCTCATCTATCAATTGAGAATATCAATCTCTTTTTCCATCACAGAATTATTCTAAAAGTCTCTGAGATATATAAGAGTTTTGGGGGGTGGAAATATATATATCAATTTATATTATACAAGGATTCTAGCTTTCATATGCTTTCATCCACCCATTCCAAAAAATACTTTTGAGAACCTAATAAGTGTTAGGCAGTGTTCTAGGCAATCAGGATATGCACTGGACAAATGGGCAAAATACCTGATTTCTTGGAGCTTACATTCTCCTTGAGGGGGGAAATAGTAAATATGTGTGATGTCAGGGGCAAAATAAAACAAGGTAAGGGGAAGAGATTGAGTCCAGGAGAAGAGGCTTCCCTGATAGCTCAGCCAGTAAAGAATCCACTTGTAATGCAGGAGACCCCAGTTTGATTCCTGGGTTGGGAAGATCTGCTGAAGAGGGATAGTCTACCCACTCCAGTATTCTGCCCTGGAGAATTCCATGGACTATACAGTCCATGGGGTCGCAAAGCGTCAGACACAAATGAACAACTTTCACAAGAGAAGAGGGAGAGGGTAGGATTTGCCTTTTTTTTTTTTTTTTTACTTTTTAATTGTTTAAATCATGGTAAAAACAATTTGCCATTTTAACCATTTTTAAGTGTACAATTCAATGGCATTAATTAAATTTACAGTGTTGTGCAATCATCACCACTACATGTTTCCAAAATTTCTTTCATCATCCCAAAGAGAAACTCGGTAACTAGTGAGCATAACTCCCCATTTTCCTCTAGCACCAGCCCCTGATGAACTCTAGCCTACTGATTATAAGCAGATGAATAGAAAGCTAAATGTGGTATATATATATATATACAATGGAATATTTTTCAGCCATAGAAAGATTTGCCTTTTTAGTCACAGTAGTTAAAGTAGATTTCACTGATAAGTAATGTTTGAGCAGAGAACCGCAGAGAGTAAATGAAGGAGCATTGCTGATTCCTGGTGGAAGAATTTACAAGGCAGCTACTGCTGCTGCTGCTAAGTCGCTTCAGTCGTGTCCGACTCTGTGCGACCCCATAGATGGCAGCCCACCAGGCTCCCCCGTCCCTGGGATTCTCCAGGCAAGAACACTGGAGTGGGTTGCCATTTCCTTCTCCAATGCATGAAAGGGAAAAGTGAAAGTGAAGTCGCTCAGTCGTGTCCGACTCTTTGCGACCCCATGGATTGCAGCCTACCAGGCTCCATCGGATTTTCCAGGCAAGAGTACTGGAGTGGGGTGCCATCGCCTTCTCCGTTTCAAGGCAGAGAGAATAGAAAATAAGAGCCTCAAGCAGGAACAGCTGGATGGATTTAGGGGAAGTGAGGAAGCCCAAGCTGCTAAGCAGAGTGAACAAGTGTGAGAAGAAGAATATGAAGCTAGAGATGGGGGACTGTCATGTAAGGTCCTGTGGGCCTTTGTAAGGCCTCTGACAGTTACTCTGGTTGAGGCCAAACATCATCACTGGGCACGGAGCACAGGAATAACATATTTTTGAGTTATCCTGGCTGCCTTGCAGAAACAGACTGAAGGGGTCAGGGAACAATTCAGAGACTATTTCTGTAGTCTAGATGAGAGATGATGGTGATTTGGACCAGGGTGGTTGGTGGAGGTGGTAAGAAGTCAGATTCTGGACATACTTTGCAGACAGCATCCACCATATTTGCAGACATGCTAAGTACAGGATGTTAGAGAAAGGGAGGAATCTAAGCTATTTGGCCTGAGAAATTGCAAGGATGGAGATTTATTAAGATGGAACAGACTGTGTGAAGAGCAGGTTTCAGAAGGAAAATTAGGAGTTAATTTTAATGTGTCATTTTGAGATTCTATTAGATATCCAAGTAGACAGGCTGAGTTAGGAGTTGGGAATGATATAAATTTGGAAGTCGTTGGTAAGTAGATGGTATTTGAAGACATGCTCTGGATAAGAAAGTGAATGTAACTAAAGAACTGAAGCTATGCTAATGTTTAAGGTCAGAAGGATGGGGAGGAACCAGCAGACAAGACTGATACAGAACAAGGAGAGACGATTCCCCAAAACAGTGAAGAAAATATATCAAAGAGGATGAAATAAGTTTCCAAGCTGATACATGAATAAGTTGAAAACTGACTCTTGGATTTGATGGCCATTGTTGGTTTTGACAGGATCCTAAGCCAGGGATTGAAAGCCTGATTGGAGTGGGTCCAAAAGAGAATGGGAGGAGAGGAATTGAAAACAATGAGTACAGACTCTTTAGAGGACCAGAGAAGCTGGGTAGCTGCTGTATGTTGGAAGACGTGGACTGGGGGCTAGGGAGGCTTAGATTATAGGATTTAACCAGTAACATCTGAGGCAAATGATGACTCAAATAGTTTAGGTGCATTTCTTGCTGGAGTTCTCAGAACCTAGTCAGTCATCTAACCATCTGTCAGATGTTTCAATGGCCCACAACCAAGCAAGAGGCAGAGGAGGGTTTGGCAGAGACAGAATTGGTGGTCTTGGCCTCTTTATATCACTGGAAGCACTAATGATCTAAACAGAGACCATTCAGAATCTTTGATAGCACAGGCATCACCCTGTATCTGGAGAAGGCAATAGCAACCCACTCCAGTACTCTTGCCTGGAAAATCCCATGGACGGAGGAGCCTGGTGGGCTGCCATCTATGGGGTCGCACAGAGTCGGACATGACTGAAGCGACTTAGCAGCAGCAGCAGCAGCAGCAGAATATCTAATGTACAATGCATGGATTGCTATATATGACAATCCACCAATGATTTCTACATAATATGAACCATTTAAAGCACCAGTTCTTTAATGCTTAATCAGTGGGTATTCATGCGTGCATAATACAGAGTACGCTTGCCCTCCACAATGCAATGAATATGTTTATGTAAATGAACAATAAAATAAAATGTTAAAGAAATATAACAAGTATAAATAACATTTAGCAAAATAAAATAAGCAAGCAAGGCAATTTTTTCAGTGGTTACTTATTGATTAAAGAGATAACTGAGAGAGACTGGATGGGCTAGAATGAGCCTGTGAAGGACTGAGTGAAGCCATAAATGCCTGATATTTGCCCATGGCTAGATCCTGAGACAGTCTTCTCTCCTTGGCTCTTGAGACTCCAGAAGTGTGTGGCTGTGAGCTATCAAATGAAGCTGCAGATGAAGCAATGGGATAACGAAAAAAAAAAAATTCCACTCACATTTCTTTGCCTTCACTTACACAGCTCTCAACAACATGAGACTGGGCTGCGATTGCATTTCTGAATATGATGCTTCTATCCATGTCACTTGCAACAGTAATCATTATTTTGTCTGCATCACTTAAATTTATTTTAAAGATTTGACATTGAATATCCATTGCTCCTCTTCTTCTTCCTCTGACCAATGATAAATGTCAAGTTGAGCAAGTTCTACTCTATCAGACAAAAAGATTTCACTTGATAATGTGGGACAAATGGGTATTTAATGCATAGCACATTGAAACAGTGTGGTCCTAGGAGAAGAACAGCTGAATTACAACTGCAGCAGTACATCTTATCACTCAGACTCAGACACAGTATAAGCGTTTTTCACTGGCGCCCAAAGGCAGATTAAAGGGGATTTGCAATCCAGAGGGTGAGTTTTGAATAAAATTTTTTGCAAGTTGCAACAGAGGATAGACAGTACGAGTTCAGACAGCAAGAGATGCCTCTGAAGGGTATTTGCTTCAAGGTAGTTCAGGCTTTAGCATCAGACAATCCTGGACCCATAGCCTGGCTTCCTATTTTTTAGCTTGTATGACATTGGGTATGGTAGTTAATGAACCTCAGTTTCCTTGAATGTGAAATGGGGATAATAATACTTAATTTACAATACCATTATCAGATTATAATATCCATGTGTGGTGTCTGGCACACAGATGTCCAATTAAAAAAAAAAAAAACAGCAACTGCTTCTATTAGTCTATTAGTATGTGGGTGTAAACAATAGAAATTTAAAGAAAGAAGCGTGTAAAATAAACTGAATACAGCCTGTTTGTTATTGGGATAATAAGAGGAAAATGAGACTAATTAGTGTTATGCCCAAGATAACAGAGGGGAACATCAGGGTCTAAAAGCAGGATGATTCACTGTAAGTTACATTTTTCTTCTTCATCTTGGCAGCACTTTATAAGAAGCAGCACCAGTCTGTTTAGCCTTTTGCTGAGTGTTCGATGCTGTTAAAGTCCCAAATGAATTTGCCCAGTGTGTTCTTCATCCACAGCAGTAGTAACTCATTGAATCCTTCTATAATAGCTGTATCCTGAACACATTACTACAGGTCCAGGCCGAGAGCTATTTTCAAACACATTTGTATATACTTTCTCGAGGTCCGGTTGGTCATCACATGTACAGAGATGTCCCAGGAAAAAGCTCTAGTAACCGAGTGCCCCTCAGGGCCTGATAAACTGCTCACCTTCCCTACACCAGCATTCCTTGTTCCTTAAGGCTGGGCTTCTTTCATTCTCAGGTGCCCCAGTCTCGTGGACCTGGGGCACGCTCTATGCCCCTGCTCACCCCTAGTCTTTCCTTCTCCAGGGATCCTAATACACATCTTTGGTTCAGAGCCGTTGCCAAAAGTAGTATCATGGAGGGAAAGAGATTCCATGGCCCAGCCTCCCCCAAAGCTTGAAATCTCCAAGCTCTGCCTCTGAGCCTGGTCCCCCACATAGACTTCCTGGCGTACCGGGAGGTCTAGCCATGCCTGAGCCATCCTGACTGCCTGCTTCTCCAGGATTAGGGGTAGAGGAGAGGAGAATGAAAGAAAGGAAAACTCCTTCAAGAGGATGGGCGGATCACTCATGTCAGTTAAATGATGTGGTTAAGAGTGTAGGCTCTGGAGTGAGCCTGCCTGCCTGGGTGTGAACTCCCTTGACCTTTACCATCTATGTGACTTTGAATGAGTCATTTAACTCTTGTTCCTAAGTTTCCTCACCTGCAAAATAGAGATAGTACTTCCCTCATAGGTCGTTGGGAAAATTAAGCAAGTTGCTACATTGATAAAGTGCTCAGAACTGTGCCTTCTACATGCTAAATTCTAAATAATTATCAACGATGATAATGACCAAAAGCCTCCAGCAAAGGGATGACATTCAGGGTCCTTAGCATTGGCTTGTATGATCTTGGGTAAAGTGCTTAATCTAGCCTTGCCTAGGGCTGGCCTGTTCGTCCCTCAGGATGCAGGGCCTCTGCACCCCACCCCTGAGCACAGCCATCTGTTTCACAAGCCCGAAGATCAGTGTGCAGGAGTTTCATGTCTTTGTCACATTCTTTGTTTCTTCTGCCCTCAGCTTAGAGTGCTACTTTCCCACCCAGCCTCCACATTCTACCTGTCTCACTTTAAGTCTTATCTCATGAGCCAGCTTCTCTGCAAAACCTGGGAAGCATGAATCAATGTATCATGGGGTATAAATGTTTGCTTTCTCCCTAGACTTGAGCTGATTGAAAGCAGGGAAATAACCCTCCAATCTCCACCCCCTGGTACTTGGGAGACTGCCTGGCACATAGTAGGCACTCAACAAATCAAATGTTTTTCTCCTGGATTGATTGGTCATCAATGTCAGTGACTGAATACATATTTTGTAGAGACCGCATGTAAATCCTTGAGCCTGTCACAGGTGTTAAAGTGATCGTTTTTATAGTTGCTATTGTTCTCTTGTTGTAGAGTAGAAAGAACTTGAACTTTGGAGCTAAACAAACATTGACTTATAGGCCAGCTTTGTCACTTAAAAACTGCAACGACTTCAGTTTCCTCAACTATAAATTGTAGTTATAATAGCTATCTAAGCACAAAAAAAATATAGTAAGCAATCAACAAGTAAGTCCCTTCTTTTTCTCCTCTGTGGCTGTCTAATTTTGTGACCTGGCTCAACTTCCTTCCCTTTTCTGGTCCCAAGTTCCTCATCTTTAAAATGAGGACATTGAACTAGATGATATCTTATCCATGTTCCCTGTCAGATCTAAATGAAAATTTTTATTGCGCTCATCATCTTTTCCCCTTAAATCTAACTCACTCTCTGTCCCTGGGAGAGATTCTTTCCTTGATAACTTTTCGATGTTTTAATATACTAAATTGTTTCCATTTTCAGTCTCTATCTCTATCTCTCAGTGTCTCTTTTGACACCATAACGTGGTCTAGACACAGGGCCTCTTCATGACTCCAGGAGCCATTCAAACAGTCGCACCGTATGTGAGTAGCACCCCCAGGAATTGTGCCCTGCAGCAGCCCTCAGTCCTGGCTGGCTCCCCTTCACAGTGTAGTATAGTGACATCTGCAGAGCGCACAGAGGAACGGTCTCCAGCTTTCCTTGGGTCCAGCAAAAAAGGATGTGCATCTAAGAGTGAGCAAGCATGGGACCAGGTGGAGCCTCCCATTCATGACCTTTCCTTTCCTGTTCTGCCACAGACTTTGCAGATGGGCATCAAACACTTCTCTGGACTCTTCATGCTGCTGTGCATTGGATTTGGTCTGTCCATCTTGACCACCATTGGTGAGCACATAGTGTACAGGCTGCTGCTGCCACGCATCAAGAACAAATCTAGGCTGCAATACTGGCTCCACACCAGTCAGGTGAGTGCCTCCAGGCATCTCCCTCCAATATTCTTAAGCATCAGAATTCCCATAATGGGAGAATCCAGGGCCTTAAGTCAGAGTGACAAATGACAGGTTAGCAGGAGAACCAGGTGGTGTAGACACTCTTAGTATACAAGATGGAATTCTCTCTGTCCCATTAATGCATTTGCCCCTTAAATTAAGCTGTCCCATAATGCCCTTTCCTTCCATATAACCCTCCACTGTTGCTCAGAGTGGAAGCAATAGCCTTGTTGTTGTTGTTTAAATGTTTTGTTGTAAGTAGTTAGTTGCAAGAAATATAATTTCCAGCATTTTGGAAATATTGACTTTTTAAAATAAAACTGTTAAATCCGTTTTCAAATTGTGTCCAGTAGGATCTAATAGAATAGACTAACTAGACCGTAAATGCCTTAGGAACAATATCCATTATTTCTCTTAGCTTATCACAGGAAAACATAGAAAGTGTTTAGATGCACGTGGTTTTGAGATTGCAATGGCACTGTTTTTAACGTGATTTCACTTGGTGACAGTCTGAAAAGATGGTGTGAAATATTTATTTCCTTTAGAGTCTTTCTTGCCAAAATTAAAACCCATTAAATGATGTTGAAGTCCCTGTTTCCGTTCAGATGAACTCTCGGGCCCCTGCTCTTGCTGCTTTTCAATGGTCCAGAGCTTAGAAGTCCACTGATGTCATGGCCAAGCTCTAGATCAAAGTTCCTTCGTAGTATCCAGACACCTATGCACTCACCGACAGGGAAAACTAAAACTGTCAGGCAAACAGTCATTCAAGCTCACTCCTTTGTACATCTCGCCTGATGGAAACAGGCATTGAGAGCTGAAATATACTCAGAAGGCTTCTTACTGATCAAGTGAAAGTGAAAGTCACTCAGTCGTGTCCAACTCTTTGTGATCTCATAGACTATACAGTCCATGGAATTCTACAGGCCAGAATACTGGAATGGGTAACCTTTGCCTTCTCTAGGGGATCTTCCCAACCCAAGGATTGAACCCAGGTCTCCTGCATTGCAGGCGAATTTTTTCCCAGCTAAGCCACCAGGGAAGCCCAAGAATACTGGAGTGGGTAGCCTATCCCTTCTCCAGCAGATCTTCCTGCCCCAGGAATCGAACCTGGGTCTCCTATATTGCAGGGGGATTCTTTACCAGCTGAGCTACCTGGGAAGTACTGATGAAGGGGCTCTAGCAAAGACAGCAGTTTCCCCCTGAGTGCAGGGAGGGACAAGGCCAGAGGAGCCAACCTGACCTCCCGGACGAGCTCCCCCCTGCCTCCCAGCACACCATCACTGCTGCTCAGCAGTGAGGCTGACAGTTCTGCCACCTCTGCCCCCTGCATCTGTAATGCTGCTCTCTTCTTTAACACAGTGCTTTTTTTCTATATAGGTCACTATCATTGGTTTGGTTGCATGTGAACCCTGTTCTTCCTACTTTCATCCTAGGACATATTTGGTCTCCTAAGGAAGACTCTGCAGACAATTGATCCTCTCCATTATAAATCAGCGCGATTAGTTTAATTCTAAGGAGTTCTTACCTTCTTTGTTTTGACTCACCTTTAGCACTTGGACTAAGTCCTTCGCCACATGTTAGTTATGATAGTGTGTTAGTCACTTAGTCATGTCCAACTCTTTACAATCCCACCAGGCTCCTCTGTCCTTGGGACTCTCCAGGCAAGAATACTGGAGTGAGTAGCCATTCCCTTCTTCAGGGAATCTTCCTGACCCAGGGATCAAACCCAGGTATCCCTCATTGCAGGCAGATTCTTTACCGTCTGAGCCACCAGGGAAGCCCAGTTATGATAACTCTTATTTATTTATTTGGCTGTACTGAATTTTAAGTGGCAGTGTGTGATCTCTTAGTTGCAGCATGTGGGATCTAGTTCCCTGACTAGGGATTGAACCCAGATGCCCTGCATTGGAAACGAGGAGTCATAGGGCCTGAAACACCAGGGAAGTCCCAGCTCTTCTTTATATCACAGACCTTTTTACAGCTCAGAGTATTTCTAAGTTTCCCATCAAATTATTTTCTTCCAGGTAGAATACTATCTTAGAATTAGTTTTCTTTTGAGATTTGGGACTGAATATTGATCTTTTTTCTGCCATCACTGGTAATTTGTTTAAAGAGGCCAAGGTTTCTAGCAAAGAGATTAAATCTCAGGGGGTGCTTTGTGCCCTGGTTCTGTGTTTCTAACGATTTCTATGTGTGAATCTGTTCTTTCCATCAGAGACTACACAGAGCACTAAACACATCATTTGTAGAGGAAAAGCAACAGCGTTTCAAGACTAAACGTGTGGAAAAGAGGTAAGAAGAGGCCAATTCCAGGTGTCATTAATGTTTGTTAACAGCTTAAAGATGCAACTAAGACTCCATGGTCAAGAGGGAAATTATGTACCATAATTCAAATCAAAACAGAACTAAGTTGTTGAGAGACAACTTATATGTTGTTTCTAAAAAATTGTTTCAAGTAAAAAATATGTTGTTTCAAATAGAAATCAGTTCAGTTCAGTTCAGTCGCTCAGTCCTGTCCAACTCTTTGCAACCCCATGGACAGCAGCATGCCAGGCCTCCCTGTCCATCACCAACTCCCGGAGTTTACACAGACTCATGTCCATTGAGTAGGTGATACCATCCAACCATCTCATCCTCTGTCGGCCCCTTCTCCTCCCGCCTTCAATGTTTCCCAGCATCAGGGTCTTTTCCAATGAGTCAGTTCTTCACATCAAGTGGCCAAAGTATTGGAGTTTCAGCATCATTCCTTCCAATTAATATTCAGGACAGATTTCCTTTAGCATTGACTGCTTTGATCTCTTTGTAATCCAAGGGACTCTCAAGCTTCTTCTCCAACACCACAGTTCAAAAGCATCAATTATTCAGTGCTCAGCTTTCTTTATAGTCCAACTCTCACATCCATACATGACTACTGGAAAAACCATAGCTTTGACTAGATGGACCTTTGTTGGCAAAGTAATGTCACTGCTTTTAAATATGCTGTCTAGGTTGGTCATAACATTTCTTTCAAGGAGCAAGCATCTTTTAATTTCATGGCTGCAGTCACCATCAGCAGCAGTTTTGGAGCCCCCAAAAATAAAGTCTGTCACTGTTTCCATTGTTTCCCCATCTATTTGCCATGAAGTGATGGGACCAGATGCCATGATCTTTGTTTTCTGAATATTGAATTTTAAGCCAACTTTTTCACTCTCCTCTTTCACTTTCATCAAGAGCCTCTTTAATTCTTCTTCACTTTCTGCCATAAGGATGGTGTCATCTGCATATATGAAGTTATTGATATTTCTCCCAACAACCTTGATCCCAGCTTGTGCTTCATCCAGCCCAGGGTTTCTCATGATGTACTCTGCATATAAGTTAAATAAGCAGGGTGACAATATACAGCCTTGACGTACTCCTTTCCCAATTTGGAACCAGTTTGTTGTTCCATGTCCAGTTCTAACTGTTGCTTCTTGACCTGCATACAGATTTCTCAGGAGGCAGGTCAGGTGGTTTGGTATTCCCATCCCTTTCAGAATTTTCCACAGGTTGTTGTGATACACACAGTCAAAGGCTTTGGCGTAGTCAATAAAGCAGAAGCTTTTTCGATGATCCAATGGATGTTGGCAATTTGATCTCTGGTTCCTCTGCCTTTTCTAAAACCAGCTTGAACATCTGGAAGTTCACACTTCATGTACTGTTGAAGCCTGGCTTGGAGAATTTTGAGCATTACTTTCCTAGCTTGTGAGATGAGTGCAATTGTGCAGTAGCTTCAGCATTCTTTGGCATTGCCTTTCTTTGGGATTGGAATGAAAACTGACCTTTTCCAGTCCTGTGGCCACTGCTGAGTTTTCCAAATTTGCTGGCATATTGAGTGCAGCACTTTCACAGCATCATCTTTTAGAATTTGAAATAGCTCAACTGGAATTCCATCACTTCCACTAGCTTTGTTCGTAGTGATGCTTCTTAAGGCCCACTTGACTTCGCATTCCAGGATGTCTGGCTCTAGGTGAGTGATCACACCATCATGATTATCCGGGTCGTGAAGATCTTTTCTGCATAGTTCTTCTGTGTATTCTTGCCACCTCTTCTCAATATCTTCTGCTTCTGTTAGGTCCATACCATTTCCGTCCTTTATTGTGCCTATCTTTGCATGAAATGTTCCCTTGGTATCTCTGATTTTCTTGAAGAGATCTCTAGTCTTTCCCATTCTATTGTTTTCCTCTAGAAATAGAACAGACAAAAAAAAATATCTGTACATAGATGGACACTGAAATGCAGTAGAGGCAATAGATGTTGTGAAAAATGTGCCAGTGTAATCTCTAGGCCCAAGTGTGCACGCATGCTGAGTCTCCCAGTCATGTCTGACTCCGTGTGACCCTAGAACTGTAGGCCACCAGGTTTCTCTGTCCATGGGATTCTGCAGGCAAAACTACTGGAATGGGTTGCCACACCCTCCTCCAGGGGATGTTCCCGACCCAGGGATTGAACCTGAGTCTCTTATGTCTCCTGCGTTGGCAGGTGGGTTCTTTACCACTAGTGCCACCTGGGAAGCCCCCCCAGGGTCAAGTATCCGGCTCCAAATCCTGACTCCTACACTTAAAATATGTGTGGTCCTCGGTAAGTCAATTACTTAACCTCTCTGTACCCCAATTTCCTCATTTGTGAAAATGAGATCGAGTACCTACTTTCTAGAGACTCTAAGAATTAAATAATACATCTAAAGCTCCCTGAAACAAAGCTATTTTAGCTATTTTATTGTGTACCAAATACACGTAAGACTAAATTCATAAGTACCACAGGCAATTAATTTCATGCAATATTGCCCTTTTGGCGTGTTTCCACTCCCAACTCCTTTCCAGCACTCCCAGGAATATTTGAAATATGCAACAGATGTGTTCTGCTTAATCCATTTCCTGGCACTGTTACTGCAAACTCCCCAGAAAAGAACATTTCATTAATAGGAAGTAACAGGTATTAAATGTATAATTGACATGTGGAAATTGAAACTCTGCACCTTCCCCACATCTAGCCTGTGGAAAACTGTTGCCTCATTCATAGTGGCTAGAGATGTCAGAAGTATTTGGGTCTGGTACCTAGCTGGCCTCTGTTTCTTGCTGCCTAAGGCAGTCTCTTGGTCTTTTCTCATGTCCACAGGCTCTGTTCACAGCATTACCTCCAAGCAACTCTCTCATCTACAGCAGATCCTCAGCTCCAAGCTTAGCTTTCTGGATAATTTTGAAATCTGACACTCACACTTCTCATTTGCAATGGAGAACAAGGAAAAGGGAGTGGAAAACATGATTCTTTTCCATTATCTGTATCTCCTCAGGGACTGCTGGAGTTCCCTTCTCTGCAATTTGCATTGAGCTTGTCAGAATCATTTCAGCTATGTCTTACAGCCTCTCTTTCCAGGCAGTGAGCACACCCTCCCCGCAACAGGGTCTGTGGTCTTCCCGTATCGCATTGTGGCCCTGTCAGCAACAAGCTGCAGGCTAATCAGGTCATAGCTGTTCTATGTCGTGTTATGTATATTTTTTTCCTATGTGTTCCGCTGTTCTATGTCGTGTTATGTATATTTTTTTCCTATGTGTTCCGTATATTTTTTCTATAATTATTTTTAACATAAATGTTTAACCAGAGAGGAACACAAGAAGACATAGCAGCAAAGATACCATCTCACAATAACAAAGCATTTGTTCTCCGGCTGTAATAGAAGCAGGAAGCTGCCAGTGATCTCATTTCCAACCGTGATATGGCTCCTATTCACATCTCTCTTGCCTAAATTCAGAACCAAATGTGTCTTTCACTCGACGTATCCATTTCTGGGGGCAGATTCCCTTCTGAAATCCCTTATTTTGAGAAGGAGCTAAGACAACATGCCCTCATGGTTTATTGGGTCCATATTTCCTGTGCCTCCTCCCTACAACCCAATACCCACTTGTAACCTTTCAAACACAGTGAGTGTTTGGGGGACAACTGATGTCACGTCTCTTCTGAATGGTCTAGTGGAGTACTGAACCTCAAAGGTATAAAATTGCCCTGTGAAAACTTTTTAGTGTTAAATTCACTCAACTCATTGGTCACTTTACACTCTAATGCTCAGGAAAGCTTACAAACTGCAACTGAAACACTGTAGAGGCTAACAGTATAACACATTCATTCCTCCCAATTAGACCTCACATCTGACAGTCAGCATCTACCGCCTTGCATTCATAAATGGCTAGAGCCACACGTCAGTAATCAGGGCACTAATGATGCGTCCACCTATCACCTATCATGGAGTCCAGTTTTTGCTGATTATTCTATATTATGTTCCCAGATATATACACAAAGCTCTGGAGAAAACCAGGCTGGCTATTTCTATTTGCTTGATTTCTGAGGTTGCCTGACATTCTAGGAAAATACGTTGATGCGTAACTCTCCGGTTTTCCCCACTATAAATCATCCCATGATCCTAGAGTTAGGTCTCTTGGCTCAAAAACTTCCTCTCTCTCTTTTTGTTCTGCAAGAGTATCTGCAAATATCTTTATCTGCTACAACTTTACATTCCTCCTCTATGTTCCATATTGATTGAGTAAATACAGTAATAGATAAGTGAATGAATTACTAACACATGCATGCATGCATGCTTGCATGCTATGCATGCTATGCAATGCATGCATGCTGAGTCGCTTCAGTCGTGTCCGACTCTGTGCGACCCCATAGACAGCAGCCCACCAGGCTCCTCCATCCAGGGGATTCTCTAGGCAAGAATACTAACACATGGGTTTGAGGAAAGGCCTGGAAAATTTTGGCATGAATAGATATTGCTCCTTTTTTACTTAAAGCAGAAGAAAAAAGTAGATATTGCAAGAGACTATATATATATATAGACACACACAGTCCTTAGTTTATTCAGCACGTGATTTCATGTAAATTTTGGTCTGTCCTTCACTCCACTGGATTTCCAATATACCTCCTCTTTTCTCTTTTCCTCTCACCTCAAATATACAAATCATAAACCATATATACAATAACACATACCACAAACAAGATTGTTTTGAAATTATTAAAATTCAATAGAAAAAAAATTGAAGAAGGGAAATGTAAGGCTAGGAGGAAAATCATAACCATCTCTCTGACCTGGTATCAAGTCAATGGAGCTGTAAGTGGGCTCATTATACAAACTGTACCCAGCTTTCCCTTTCATGCACTGGAGGAGGAAATGGCAACCCACTCCAGTATTCTTGCCTGGAGAATCCCAGGGACGGAGGAGCCTGGTAGGCTGCCATCTATGGGGTCGCACAGAGTCGGACATGACTGAAGTGACTTAGCAGCAGCAGCAGCAGGACACAGGAAAACTGTTTTATGGTGCCCCCTGTTCATTTACATGAAACTTAAAACGTGAGAAATGTTCAAGAACTGTAGATTGGCTTAGAAGGTGTTTGTGTGTTTTAATATTTGGGGGCATGTATCACCAATTTTTGCCGTGAGAGAAATTATATCAACTCATAATGTTTTAAACAACAGTGAGTTGCTTATGAATCTATGGGTCAACTGTACAGTCTGTGCAGTCTGGGCCAAACTTGGCTGATCATGGCCACACTTGCTCCTTTGCCTACAGCTGGCTTGCGGGGAAGGGGGGAGAAACAGAGAGCTGGCTGGTCTAGGATGGCCTCAGCTGGTCAACCAGGGGGCCTGGGGACTCTCTCTGATGGTCTGTTATCACCCAGCAGACCAGTCTGGACTGGTTCCACTGGAGCAGCATGGCTCTGAGAGAGGCAGTGGAAGTTTGTGAGGCTTAGAACCGCCACCTGCCACTTCTGCCACTTTCTACTGGCCAGGATAAGTCATGAGACCAGGCCAATTTCAAGGGGAAGGGAAAACAGACTTTCCCCTTGAACCCTCCTTGATAAGGATGAACTGTGAAGTTACATTACAGAGGGATATGGATGAAAGGAAGAACAAAAGATTATGACTACTTTCACAATCTTCCACAGGGCAAAACGAAACAGGACCACCCTAGTAAGTCCTTGTGTTTTTGTTCTTGTCCACATAACCGAATCAACACTTATCTCTCCCTTTTCCCCTTCCACTGCAGGTCCTCCCCTTCTCCTTCTCGTTAGTAAGAGTCCAGGAATAAAGTCTTGATTCAGTTGCATGGATGAGAACAAGGACACAAGGACTTCATACAGTATTTCTGTTTTATTTTGCCCTGTGGTAGATTGCAAAAGCAATCATAATCCTCCTCCTTCTCCTTCAACAAGGTTGGAAGAAATCAGCAGTCATGTGCTTAAGGCTCTAATCTGTTCTTGTAACAAGAAACTCTTCTCACTGCATCTGGCTGTCAGTGTATTTCAGAAATCAGACCTCTTCCTCCTTAACCTAGGCATCAATAGCTCTTTTGCTATCTACAGCCATCTCAGGTATGGTGGTAGCTGGTTTAAGGGGAACCTGAAAGAGGATTGCAAATGTATTTCTCTTTGACTTTCATTATCCCACCAAGAATTTGAGGGTTTCTTGGGTATTTTTTTTTTTATTAAGCTTCAAATCTCAGCTGTTGTTCTCAACTCACAAAGTCATCTCTATAATGGGACACTTTTTGCTGAAACTTGCAGCTTGTATGCTTTTAATCTCCTCAAACTCAACTAGTAAACATCAGGGTTGTCCTGTGGGACTAAGGATGAGTCATATTAGAGTGTCTACCAGCAGGACCATGCTTAGAGTCCAACAGCTGAATAAATAGAATTTCACATCTACCAAAGCATCATCTTTATAGCCATAGGCTATTTCAATGCAGTGTGGCTTTCTGAGCCTCACTGGCAGGAAGAGAATAGAAAAGCATCTAAGGTTCTTCATAAAAGACCATGCCATACCCTGGTTCGTCAGCCCCCCAAGTGATACACCCATTCCAGCATCAGGGCAGCATAAGACTTGTTGAGAAGCTGAACTTCAGTTGAAAAGAACTCCTTTTGTGCCCCTGATGCTCCAGCAGGTAGTCTGTCCATGGCTTTGTGACTCCAGCTCTATCTGCATATCCAGCTCTGTATTATTCACAAGGGAGTGGCTGAAAGATGGACAGAGCTAAAGTGAATCTAAAGAAGTTCCATCTAAAGTGTCTCTTGGTTTCTTAGGTCTGGTGTGGCACCCCGTCACCTCACCGTGTGGAATACTTCCGATCTGAGTCATGACAATCGACGAAAGTACATCTTTAATGATGAGGGAAGACCAAACCAGCTGGGCATCCGGACCTACCAGGACATTCCTCTCCCACCGAGGAGAAGAGAGCTCCCTGCCTCGCTGACCACCAATGGGAAAGCAGACTCCCACAGTGGGGCTCGGAACTCAGTGATGCAAGAGCTCTCAGAGCTAGAGAGGCAGATTCAGGTGATCCGCCAGGAGCTGCAGCTGGCCGTGAGCAGGAAAACGGAGCTGGAAGAGTATCAGAGGACAAATCGAACTTGTGACCCCTGAGTGGCCATGCTGCTCTCCTCTCTCACTTCCTGGCCTTCCTCTGAGCCCTTGAGACACTTTGTAATGCTCTTTTGTAACTACTGACCAAGGTCGGGGAAAGCTGAGGTTTGGGTCTTCTTAGAGGTCAAGTGTGCTCTCCCTCACCTGCAAAGCAGTGGCCAGTCTTCTCAAGTTCATTCCTAGGTCTCCTGGGTAGGTGTGTTTTTCAGAGCAGGAATCTTAGTCAGGAGTAAACGCCATGTGAGGGATCTGTGAATAACCAGACAACCCCAGCTCCTGTTAACCTTTTCACCAGGTGCCACACTACTATTTCTGGTTTTTAGCCCTTTCTGTGCACTATCAACTATAAGAGATAAAAGTGTTAACCATATCTGTGTCTTCCTGGGTTGTTGGTTTTAATCTTAGTATGTGAAAGTGAAAGCCATTCAGTCGTGTCCGACTCTTCATGACCCCATGGACTATACACTCCATGGAATTCTCTAGGCCAGAATACTGGAGTGGGTAGCCTTTCCCTTCCCCAAATCTTAGTATAGAGCAGGGTTATTTGGGGCTGTGACTTTTTCTACAGCTCCCCAGTCTAGATGTGTCCCCACAGTCTGAATGGGGAGCCAGGGAAGAGCTAGAGACACTTGGGATGGGGAGGTGGGTACTTGGAAAAGTCGGCTGAACTCATTCATATCACAGTAGGCTGAGGACTGATTGGATCAGGCAAGACCCATGGTTTTAAAAAGGTCCTGGATCTCTGACACCATCCTAACATTGGGTAGGAACATGTTTACATGCCACTATGAAAGGGGACAGAGATGCAGTGAGCAGGAAGAGGATGGACAGAAGAGGCATTAAAACGTACACCATGCTTTTTGAACAACAACAAAAAAGAAAGTTTGCTAAGGAATGAATAGGGCTCTACTAGCTAAGCATCTACACTATAGTGTGTGCCTTTTATAAAGCTAAAAGAGAGAGAAAAGCAAGGCAAGGATGTGACCTTAGGATGAGACTGGGATATTCCTGCTAACTGCTTGCACAGGACACGTAAGCTGGTACTGTGGGTTAATGCAGATGTTCTGCAAGCCATGTACTAGGCTGTTCTCAGATCAGCAGTCACTTATGTCTTAGCTGTAGGACTCCCAGAGATGAACCTCAAGGCTGTGTACATTACAAGCTTAAGCATTCAGGAATGTTCCCTATGCTTTTCATATCTGTATGGATCCCTACCAAGTCAGTCTTGCAGCCTCATACCCCCTCATCTGTAAGAAACTGTAAATAGGCATTGGTCCCTCTGATTCTCCCCCAAACCGTATCTAATGGTTGATATGAGTAAGCGGTTTCCCCTGTGCCTAGACGTCCCTTTCCCAGTGTACAAAGGCTTGGACATGCAGAACGGGAAAGGAGTATGGACACTATAGAACAACAATTCTCAATCCCCTAGCACCTCATTAGGGTGCTGACTGCCAGGGCACATCCCCAAAGGATGGGGTGGGAAAGGGGGTGGATGTGGGCTCAGAAACCTCCTGTTACTGACAGCCCACATGACTGACATGTGGTCTAAAAATGACTCTTCGAGAAACACTGTTCTAGAAATTTGGCTGTTCCAAGCATGGGGAGAATTGAGAAGAAACTTATATGAGCTTTTCTCAAAAGTCTTCAGCACACACCTGCTGATTCACTGTCCATACAGCCATTCTCACCCCAGGGCACCGTGTCAGACTAGACTTCCTTGTCTATCAATTACTTGCTTTATTTTCTCAGTTATCATCTTTGCTCCATCCCAATCAATTTGAAGCCTACAATGACTTAGCACTGTGCCAAGCACTATGTTCTGTAAGTTGCAGATCATTGCAAAAGCTCCTTAAATGCAAAATTTCTTCCCCTACTTTTGGATGCAATCCCTGAGTTCCCACCAAGAGCTGCCCAGTGCCCCAGGGAAAGATAACACTTCAAGCTGCAAGTAAGATAACACTTGAGCAATTAGTTAGTTGTCTGAGAAACCCCTGGGGTGGATATAGGCTTAGAGATTCTGATGAGGGAGGGTTCTTCTAATGTTAGGCTTCATCAACCTCACAGATGAAACCATTAAACAATGAGGGAACAGTGAGCCCTGGATACAGAAAGGACAACTCTGTTTTGAAATGCCCATCCTCCCACGTTCTCACCCCAGACCCAGAAGCAGGTTTGCAGCTGCCTTTGGAAGACTATGCCCTTTAGCCATCCAGTCCCACCTGCAACAGCTAAGTATGCTTTCGAGACTCTGCCACCATGCTCTGCACTGCTAACCTCTGCCCAGCCCGGAAGGCTGACGTACAGGTGTACCTCAACTCACATAACAGCCATGCTCCTAATGTTGTACGTGGACACTTTTATAACTCAGCTCTGATTCTGACTACTTGAGAAGCTGGCTACTTAAAGGAACCCAGAGGTGAATTCTTTTGTAAAGAAGCCTTTTATAATGCAATTAATTATCCCTTAATGTATCTGTTTTGTAAGTTTGGATTTTTGTATATCAGGTTTACCTTAAGCTTCTCTTCTGAGGCATTCTGAGCAGTGGTGATAACATGCCAGACCACCTTGCCTATCCACAAGGTAGATGACCAGGGCATGGCTTCTCAAATATCTCCTGATGAACTATGTGGCCAAAACTGCAGCCAGAATGCAGCCAGAAGCTGCAGGGGCTGAAAGCAGTCTTACTGTTGTCAGCATTGCTTGAATTGCCTCCATGTTCTGGACAAAGAAAAACAAATAGTTGCTTGTGGTGAAATGAAGCAGTCTTCATGTTAAGTAGCAATGATTATTTTTATCAGTAGCAATTGAACAGTGTTTTGCAATTTGTGAAAGTGTGTTGTATTTTGTAAAAAGATTTCATGAAATGGTGGGTCCTCTGAAAACCTCCCTTCCTTGTTCTGCTCCACCTCTACTCTCTCAGCTCCCCTCAGGCTCAAGAAACACAAAGATCAGAAGTTTTCGGTGGAGGGTAGTTTTCTGGTGAAGAAGAAAGAGGCAGGGGATTCTAACTTGCCTCCTACTGTGGGCCCTGTTTCATGAGGTCAGATGTATTTTCTCCAAGGTCTGATGTTGGGAAACCAGGAACATGACAGGCCCACTGTCACGCACCCGACCCTGTTTACAAGGGGGAATTCCTGGCCCAGAAAGCATATAATGAATAGGACTGGGTGAGTTGGGACAGATAGGGCTACTGGTTCATGTAAATAATGAAAACAAGGGCTCTAGAGTTTGGATGCCCAAGGTGGAGGAGCAGGGGGATGCCTCCAACAATTGAAGACATGTTGGAAGAAATGTCTGGGCCAGACAAGCGAAGCAGCCACAGGGACCCAATCAGATGAAGTCTTTAACATGCCTGGGGGGGACTCTCCATTATCCATGGATCTTGTTGCACAAACCTTATTTGGAAGTTGCTGCTTCCGTGCCCACCAGATAAGTGGTAAGTGGAGGGGCTGCCAAGCAGGACAGAGCTATGCCATCTGGGCAACAGACTTCTCAGTACTGATGCTGGGTCTGTTAGAGCCTTGAGGCTAGTGAGCACTTCCTTGGTGTGGATAAAGATTGAAGGGAAAAAAATGACAGAGCCTCTCTTCCTCCCCACTCATATTTTTGATAGGCAAACCAGAAAATTCATCCAGTCCTCAGAAGGGACTGCTTTCTAGTCATCAAAACCACTTCACTCTGCAGCATTTAGTTACTCTTCACCCACTCATGTCCATCTAATCCAGGATGCCCCTATTTTTAGTTCCTGTTTTCTGAAAATAACGTACCTATAAGTATTTTCTTAAGGTTTGTAAAGAATGTTTGCATTGTGTCTTCACTTCAATGTGTTTGCAATCGCTCCACTCCAGGAAGGACTGAAATGCTGTCTTGTGAGCATGACGTGAACATACTGTTTTGCTCCAGCCACTTTTCTTGTACAATCACGTGGATGGACTAGATGTCCTCAGGTCTTTTCCATCTTCAATTTCTATGACTGTGGAATAAATGTTCAGATAGAAACTTCACTTCCAGATGTACTGCTGGCATTGTCTTTGGGGACTCAAATGTTGATGTGGTACCAGCCCCTTTCCTAACAGGAGACCCAGTGATGTTGTGACTCCTGCCTGCCTCTGGTGTAGTTCCAAGTGGCACAAAACATGCTGTGCAAACTCAGAGCCCTGGTGCCATGAAGTTAAACTGAAACAGCTTTGTCGGAGAGTCACATCTTAAAGAAAGCCACCATACTAAGAGAGCTCTGAAAAACTGCCTGACCACTCTCGTTTACTAATTCAACAAACACTTGCTAAACAACTTTTATTTATGTGCCAGGTGCTAGAGACACAATTGTGAGTAAGATGGGCATGGTCTCTTAACCTCAGAGACCTTCTCATTTGCCCTTTTCACAACCTGTAAATTGATAATATTATAATAGCTGACATTATTGAGCATCTATTTTATAAACTGTGATCTCATTTAATCTTCATTAAAACCTCAAGAGATTGGTACTCTAGACCTAGTCTAGAGTAGGTAAACTAGACTTCTAGTCTATAAATGGAAAGATGAAGAGGGAATTATATGAGTTGCCACAGCTAATAAAAGTAGAGCAAGATTCATATGCAGGCAGTGCAATTCTAGGGCAACCATACTATAGTGTCAGAATATTGACTATCACCTGCAACTTCCCCATCTTCTAACACCCCTCCTCCAGTCTTTCTGCCATACAGCCACCCGCCCATGCGTCAGCCTGGCTCCCAGCTCCACAGAAAGCTACTGTGGTAACTGCACCTGCCATGGTCCAGTGAACTCAACATGATAGCCCTTGAGTCTCACAGAAATACTGTTTCAGGGATTTCCTTTTGTTTTTCTAGTCCAACCAAGAACTGGTGCAAATTCAGTTCCAGATCACTCAGCAATCCTGCAGTTTCAGGTATTTTGCAATTTGTTACTGGCAAACTTGCCATCATGTGTCTGCTAACTGGGTAGATGCATTCTTCACACACTATCTTTTGTGTTTTAATCACTATGTCCAACTCTTTGCAACCCCATGGACTGTAGCCTGCCAGGTTCCTGTCCATAAGATTTCTCAGACAAGAATACTGGAGCGGGTTGCCGTTCCCTTCTCCAGGGGATCTTCCCAACCCAGGATCGAACCTGGGTCTCCTGCATTGCAGGTGAATTTTTTTACCAACTGAGCTACCTAAATCAATCTTATAAAAAATATAGACCTACTATAACCTAGTTCAATCACAAACTTACCCAAGTCTGTTTTATATCATTCAGTCATTCGTTTTTTTAGATGCTTGTTCTGAGCCAGGCACTGGGCTGGCTGTTGGAGACAGAAAGATAGAAAGCAGATTCAGATGCCAAGGAGCTCAGTCTGGTGGGGAGACACAAACTGGGAAAACAAAGTGGTGTGCGCTGATAAATAAATACATATCGGGGGACTTCCCTGGTGGTCCAGTGACTGGGGCTCTGTGCTCTCTCTGCTGAAGGCCCAGGTTCAATCCCTGGTCAGGGAACTAAGATCCCACAAGTCGAGCAGCATGGCCAAAAAAATGAAATGCACATCAAGTACTATGGGAACAAAGAAAACACCTCTCCATGTGTGTCCACATGTCATGTGTGCAGTGGAAAAATTGAGTGGAGAGTAATAGTCATCCCAGGTTAAAAATCAAAAACAAAAACAGCACGTGCAGTTGTGGAGCTGGGAAACTGTAACAATCAAGGTACTTAAGAACATCAACTAGTTAAATATGACAGAACCATAAAGCACAATGTAGGTGGCAAGCTACAGGCCCAGAAAGAGAAAAGCAGAGGCAATATCACTCTGCTGTTTCTCTCTTTTTTTTTTAACATTTTGGGAAAAACTTTATTATTATTTTTTTTAATTGGAGGCTAATTATTTTACAATATTGTGGTGGTTTTTGCCATACATTCACATGAATCAGCCATGGGTGTACATGTGTTCCCCATCCTGACCCTCCCCATCCCATCTCTCAGGGTCATCCCAGTGCACCAGCCCTGAGCACCCTGCCTCATGCATTGAACGTGGACTGGCAATCTATTTCACATATGACAATATACATGTTTCAATGCTATTCTCTCAAATCATCCCACTCTCGCCTTCTCCCAGAGTCCAACAGTCTGTTCTTTACATCTGTGTCTCTTTTGCTGTCTCGCATACAGGGTCATCGTTACCATCTTTCTAAATTCCATATATATGTGTCAATATACTGCATTGGTGTTTTTCTTTCTGACTTACTTCGCTCTGTATAATAGGCTCCAGTTTCATCCACCTAATTAGAATTCATTCAAATGTATTCTTTTTACTAGCTGAGTAATATTCCATTGTGTATATGTACCACAGTTTTGTTACCCATTCATCTGCTGATGGACATCTAGGTTGCTTCCATGTCCTGGCTATTGTAAACAATGCTGCGATGAACATTGGGGTACACGTGTCTCTTTCAATTCTGGTCTCCTTGGTGTGTATGCCCAGCAGTGGGATTGCTGGGTCATATGGCAGTTCTATTTCCAGCTTTTTAAGGAATCTCCACACTTCTCCATAGTGGCTGTACTAGTTTGCATTCCCACCAACACTTTAAGAGGGTTCCTTTTTCTCCGCATCCTCTCCAGCATTTATTGTTTGTAGACTTTTTAATAGCAGCCATTCTGACGTGAGATGGTACCTCATTGTGGTTTTGATTTGCATTTCACTGTGCTGAGTTGAATTTGTATCCCAAAGACCATAGGAACCATTAAAGGATTTTAAGCTGAAAGGGATCTGGGCCGAGATGAGGCTCCTCACCACTAGATGGAACTGGCTGTCAAGCACATGCATTTAGTTCGTCTGTAGGGCAGTGAGCAAATGAAGTTAACTTTTTGATGTTCTAGAGTGACTGGGACAGGACCATCAGTTAACATCAACAAGTAGACTTCGAGACAGACACAGATAAATACCCATGGCCTAGATTCCAAAGAAAATGTCACTCTTGTTTTTCCTGGAAATAAAAAATGTAGAAGAAAGAAAAATTGACCTCTCAATTACTTTATCTGCAAAATGCTGTTTTGAGCATTTACTAGGTGCCAGGTGCTGTGCTAAATGTTTTGTATATATCATCTCATTTTATCCTCAAAAACAATCCTTTAATTATTGTTTTATAGATGAAGAATCTCAAGCAGAGAGACCTAAAGTAACTTGTTAAGCGGCAGGTTCATACTCACCCAAGTCATATTAGGTATAGTGCCTGGAACCACAATAAGCACTCCACAAATGCATAAATGGGTTAGGTGAGTGAGGAGAAATCTAAAGATCCTTCTGGTTCGATTCTACTCCAGAACAAAATGCTATGGGAATTCTCATTGAACCAGGGATTAGGGTGTGGCAAAAAGACCCTATTCAAATTAGAACTATCAAGGATAAATACACTGGTTTTATGTGCATCTTCAGAAAGACTTCAGAGACACAGAAAGTATTTTCATTTATTATCTCCTTGATCACAAGCACTCTGGTGGTACAGGTTCCCACGTAGGGTGAAAGAAAAACAGTGGATGGAAGTCTGATTGTCACATTTTGATTCTGCTACTAAACTAAGTAGCAGGATGGGACCTGTTTCCTCATCTCTAAACTAAGAAAATGGTTTGAGGTCCCCTTTCAGCTCCCACACCCTAGCTTTCAGATCATTACACACCATAGATTTCAGCATTCTGGAACCCTCAGAGCAAATCACTGTTACACGAATGTGAATATGCTATGGTTCCAATTTTGTCTAAAATGTCCCTCAAAAAGGGCTAATCTACAGTTAGAGAAGCCCTTGCTATCATGGGTTGCTGCCAACAGAGGTATCAGTTTCAGAATTCACTGTAATTCCTTTTGTTATTACCACAAATGAAATTTAAAATGCAGTCATGTGTTTTAGGGTAATTCAGATTTGAAGTATTGCTTCAATATATGAGGAAAGGTTGTTTCCATTAAGTGGATGGAAAAAAGGAATGTTTGAATTCACTCATTAGGCCAATGAAACAGACTTCTGGAGATCTGTTATCAGAAACATGGAGCTGAATTAACTTAATCGTGCAAATCTTTACTGAGTGTTGTGTGCCAGGTCCTCTGCTGGATACTGGGAATGATTATTGAAACACTGTCCTTTCCATGTCCTAATTTTAGTAACTGTGAAATATGTGATACATAAGACATTAATACCTAATGTTAGAAGGAGATGAAACTTGGGCAGAAATCCCTAGCAAGTAAAGCTTAATGCTTTCTTGTGGTGGAACAACTAGAGATCTAGGAAAATTTAAGCGATTTCCATGCCAGGGGTTTCCTACCATATAAACCCAGTCCAACATATACACAACCTACCAGTTTTCTAAATACTATCAGTGTAGCTGTTTTATGCCAGTCAGGTTGCCTTTGTGATAAGAACTAGTCCAAACTTTTCGACAGAGCCATCCATAAGTGGGTTATCACTTAACAGTCCTCAGGGAAAATCTTAAGGGTGAATATTTAGACATTCCACACCACCAATGACTATAGACATAGACAAGAGCAGCAGATAGCTTCCTTCCATCATCACCATCCCAGTAGGTCTAAAAGAAGACAGTGGTCACTTGTGGATGGTCGGGAATCTTCCCATGAATCCCTGTGGTATCAAATCAGACTCACCACTCGAGTGGCAAGCAAAGATGTCTGTGGACCTGGCCAGACAATACAAACAAACCAAGGAATCCCAGTGGAAATTCATGTAAGAATGCAATCGCTAGCAGAAATAGCCAAACACCTTTGAAAAAGATCCTTAGAGATAGGAAGGTAGGACCCTCCCAAGACTGGCAGTCATATGCCTTAGAGCACATCAACCCTAATTTTGGTCCAAATGGCCAAGATAATTTCCAAGGTTGAAAAACTAAAGAAAAAAAGAATAAAAGACCATCTCTAGAAGACTTGAATTTTTTTTTTTAAAAGAGGGTCTCTAAAACTTATGCTATAGTCTTTGATATTGACATTTATAGTCATGACATAAAAAACTCTTATGGACGTAGAGCAGTGATTCTTAGCCTTTTTGGGATCGGTTATTCAAAATTCCTTTAAGAAATTATGATCCTTTAAGGATCTGAAAAAAGCTGTGAAAAATGCAGACACAACACAAACAGAATTTGGTATACAATTTGTGGGTATTCCTGAAGCCCACTCAATGACCTCTTTTCCAATGAGAAGCCAGAATGCCCCAAATCACCAGTTTTGGATCATTATCTGAAAATGACATTGAGAGCTCCTCCTGTGTTGCCTGAACATCAAGCTAGTTGGGACTAGGAGCTCCCTGCTCTTTCCAGCTAGAGGAACTTACCCCAAATCCGGCTTCCCATGAGACTAGCAGTTTCTTCCACAACATTCCACAGGCTCCGTGTCCCCCTGATGCTGGGCAGCTGGCTTTCCTAGCTAAGCATTATAAACAGTTAATATCCAAACCCAAACTGCTAGCTGCCCAAGTAAGTCATCTCGCTCTCCTTGCAACAAACCTATGCTCCCACTTGCTCTACAAGAGAACAGCAAGGGAAAGTTCTCTATTAATGAATGCAAATGTACCATGTATCCAGGAGCAGGGCTGGACCTCCTTCTGGCTCTGCGTGTGTGTTGGGGAGGGGGGTGGGGAGATTGAGGGGCCCATGACCTCTTTGACGACACTGAAAAATTCCTCAGACTCATTCCTTAACCCATTCCACATGAGTCTGGAACTAATCGCAAGTCCTGCTGATTACAGGTAGTGACCACAAAAGGACATGGACTTTGCCCTTACCCATCTTCTAGGACATGTGGGGATCAAGAAGGGATTCGTTTTACACAACCCCTTATCAGAGACATAAAAAAACCTCTGGTTTGCTGGTTACCATAAAACTTATCATTCAAGAACTCTCAAACTAAAGTGCCAGGCGGCCTGATACCTTCTGGAAAACAAATCATAATCTCCTACAACCATAACAAACTATGGAAGAGAACTAAATAGTCACATAAACCATCTTTTAGGCATAACCTCTCCCCAGAACAATCTCAATAAAACAACCGGGAGAAAAGTGCTTCAATTAATCAGAGAACTAAACAGTTCAAACACAGATAGCCTTTTAATCTCAGTTGATTATTTCTGTTCAAGAGAATTTAATTCTAAAACAGCAGGTATAAAATCAACTAATAATGACAAATACAAAAATTTCAAAGGAAAACATGACCACAAAAGCAAACTGAATCCTGCTTTAATTGAAGCTTGTGGAATATAAAGTCCTACGGAAACACTACATAGAATCTTCTGAAAACAGGAGTCACAACCACCTCTGTGGAGAGGCAGATGAGAGTAAATTCATAGCTCACCAAGGCCTCTCTGCATCAAGTTCCCAGAATACCCAGTGGCTCTCTTTACCATCTCAGTCCTGTGCCCCGGCCTCTCCTATCTTGATTTCATTATAAGATGAAAGGGGGCTATAGTATTTGAAATCATTCTGGCCTCATGAAATTTAAAGACATTGATGAGTAGAACATCCAAAACTTAAGTAACATTAACAAGGAAGTCAGCTGACCTTAACAAATTACTCAGCTAGTGAACAGGAGATGGGCTGACTCATCCTGGACATAAATTTCATTAAGGCTTCAAACAGGAATAAGGAGCATGACGATACCATTTTATAACCCAAGTTTACAAGAAGTTTACCGTCCAGATCCAGTACTGCTCAGACCTGCAGAGAGCTTATTTCTAAAAGATCACCGCCCACTGCAAGCAGCCACACGTCTCTACTCTTCCTTGTTTCCTTCTCAGTGTCAAAAATACCAATTTGACTTCTTCAGGAGGAATGGACAATCCAAGGTTACACAGGGAGCCTGAAGAAGAGGTTGAAAAGTCTAAAAATAGGAAATAAAGTGGGTGGGGAAGACAAAAGTTGTCTGTTTCTAATTCATTCTAAAACCCAAGACTGGCATTACCAATCCTTTCCCCGGCCGAAGTCATCAAAGTATTAGCAAGGAGAACCTGGACACAGTCTGTGAAGGAAAGGGAGTTGACAGAAACACTGCTCTGTGGATGACAGTCAAGGAGAGGGGAGGCGGCATTCGGTGGTTAATGACTAGGTGCCTATGGAGCCTGCCCCTCTTCTTCTGGCTTGGATCAGCCTATGTAGATGCGATGGAAATCGTTGGCACCAAAGGCAGCGTTACACTTGGGACATTTGCGCTGGCGGGTATCATAGCGAGTCTTCACACACTCAAAGCAGAAAACATGAAAACACTTGGTAAGTACAGCATCCTTTTTACGCATGTTGCAACATGGACAGGTCAGGCGTGCCTAGAAGAAAAAAGGAATCAGAGTCAGAGCAACCATAAAGGTTTATGACCCAAATGCCTCACGTAGAAGCGAACAGTAAGAATATCCACTGAGCACCAAGATAATAATAGCACCACCGCCCACCCTACTCCCAGGATAAACCGTTCTCTGCTTACTTTCATGGAAAGAAGTTCAGTATTTATTCTTCTAACCTGTTAGTAGGCTTTCACAAATACATACACACACACATACAAATCACTGAAGCAGTTTTTCTAACCTTGTAGTCCTTAATCTCCTCCATCAGAATCTCATCACATTTGGGTACATTGTCTGGTTTCTTCGTGGTCTCCAGCTTCCTTCGAAGTCTAGAGATGTCCTCCTGTGATGGGAGAGCATAACTGTTACTCCCCCAGACCTGCCATTTGTGAGAAAAATTAAAGGCTCCAACTTGAACTTTCTGCTGTAGAAACAAAGGACTTTCTGTCCTTTCATGTCTAATTATCTCCTAAGAATGTAGAGAATTACAAATGACAAGCTATTTTCTTTTGTTTTGGAGCAAGCAACCATAACCATATCACCAAACTTCAGTTGTATCTAAGTGTAGCCAATTAGTTCCGTGAAAATCCGGTCGAAGAGTTTGGAGGGATTAAATTTTTTAAAAAAGGAAAATGGTGAAAACTTGATAGGCCACTTTATTTGAAGGCAATTAATTTTAAGCCGAAGATAGACTGGGTTAAAATTTACAGATTCACAGCTAAGGATAGAAAGGCATCCTAAGAAACAGTAGGTATGCAAAAAACAAAAACTGTAGAACTTTAAAATTCTCTAAATTTTTTTACTGATACTTCTTTACAATTTCACTAACTCATTCATTCAAACAAATAAGTACTGACTCCACACCCATTACGTGGCAGGCACCATGATAGGCTTTAGGAATAATATTCAGTGAAGAAAACAGACTCTGTCCCGTCACTCAAGGAGTTAAGTAGGAAATTACATACAACAGATCAGTGATTCTTAAAACAGGTCACTTCAGAGCCCAGAAAACCCCTAAAAGGCAACAAGGAAAGACAAAACAACTGACCTGGGCCCGTTTGAAATTGAACAGATCTTTTTCTTTGGTGACACTGTTCTCTACAATCTCATCCTGAAAATCATGTAGCTTCTTCTGAGCCATCTCCAGCTGTGCTTTGAGGTCATCTGCAAGCTGGGCTGCCTCCATCGCCTATGAGGGATGTATGAGTAACATCCTCTTATCACCACTTGTTTGCAGTGAGAAAAAATACGAACCCAAGCCCAAGGAATAAAGTGACCCTGCAGTTTCACCAGTGTCAGACTTATCTGTTTGTCCAAAGACTGACCGTCACATCAGACCACGGAGTAATCCATCATACCTTGCGCTTATTCATCTCTAAGGCTTGGGTCCTGAGACCCAGCTCCTTCTCCCCTGTGCCGATGTTGCTCTGCAACAGGTGCTCCTTCTCTTCCAGTTTCCTCACTACCTGTAACTGGGCATCGACCTCAGAAAAAGAAAGTCACATTTTAACACAAACAGGAAAGAGAGGGAAAAAAAAAAAAACAACTGACTAAGCTCTGTTAATCCACAGGTCCATAAAAGAAACTCCTTAGAAATCTCGAGCTAATACTAATTCTATCCATGAACCCTTTGAATTACATGCAAGACTATGGCAGTTTCTCCTCCTAACACTCAGAGGTAATCAGGTAGCCACTCTTAACATTTTTCATGCAGCCATCCAAAAGTTTTTAAGATACACGGCACACGCACACAAAGACATACACATTTTTAACACAAAGTGGATAAACAAATGAATCCCTTAGTGATATATTTTAGACAGTTTTCTATATTGGCAGATTCACATTTGTTTAAACAGCTCATTGTACTCCTCTGTATGGATGTCTAATTTACTTACCAATACCCTAATCACGTACATTAGTTTTTAGGGTTTTTTTTCCTACTATATAAAAAGTGCCACAGTAATCATTCTTTTACATGTATTTTCAGGTAGAAGACGCCCTATTTCAACAGGCTTCTGGAAAGCTTTATTCATTCTAGTTACCTGAGTCTTCAGAGTCAAAACTTGGTCTGCCAGCTCCTCCTTCTCTTCTTTCAGCAGCTTATGGATCTGATTGGACTTGATACGCTCTGACATGAGCTTGAAGTTTGCATCATCCTTCTCCCTCAGCTGCTGCATCAAACGGATATTTTGCTCCTGCATGTCTTCAAAGGCCTGGCCTGTGACGTCCATCTCAGAGAGGAGAGCTTCTTCTTCCTAAAATAAGAAAGAAGAACCTTCATTTTAATAAAATCTTCTAACTCCAAAGAAGTGCACACAGGAAATTAAACGTGCCGACTATTAATCTGGAAATAACCAAGTGACAGGGAGAGATGGTTTTTAAGAAGCTTAGTTCTTAGTCACTAGGTTAGCCCTAGGAATACAGACCAACCTAGACAGCCTATTAAAAAGCAGACATTACTTTGTCAACAAAGGTCCGTCTAGTCAAGGCTATGGTTTTTCCAGTAGTCTTGTATGGATGGTGAGAGTTGGACTATAAAGAAAGCTGAGGACAGAAGAATTGATGCTTTTGAGCTGTGGTGTTGGAGAAGACTCTTGAGAGTCCCTTGGACTGCAAGGAGATCCAACCAGTCCATCCTAAAGGAAATCAGTCCTGGGTGTTCACTGGAAAGACTGATGTTGAAGATGAAACTCCAATCCTTTGGCCACCTGATGCCAAGAGCTGACTCATTTGAAAAGACCCTGATGCTGGGAAAGATTGAGGGCAGGAGGAGAAGGGGATGACAGAGGATGAAATGGTTGGATGGCATCACCGACTCACTGGACATGAGTTTGGGAGTTGGTGATGGACGGGGAGGCCTGGCGTGCTGCGGTTCATAGCGTCACAAAGAGTCGGACACAACTGAGCGACTGAACTGAACTGAGGAATACAGAAGAAGCCTTGTTATCTGAAACCACTGGCACTGGTTATTAGCCTGATACTCACTAGTTGATCTGTATTTGAAGTGAGCTGAGGCAGACAAAAATTATACAAACCGTTATCTAGCAAACTGATCAAGTAGGAGTTGGGTAAGAAAATTTCCACCATGCAACCTCCTATTTTCTCATACTTTTCCACAATTATAATACTAACTGTAATCTATAGACTTTCCAACATACTGAAAACATCTAAGTTTCATAACAATCTGATAGGTGCAGAACGGTATATAAAAACAGTTTTTGTCTACATTTATCTAATTATAAATTATGAGCATCTTTTCATGCGTTTATGAGCCATTTATTTTTCTGTGAATTATTCATATCTTTGTTGTTGTTGTTGTTTAGTTGCTAAGTTGTGTCCATCAGGCTCCTCTGTCCACAGGATTTTCCAGGCAAGAATACTGGAGTGGGTGGCCATTTCCTTCTCCAGGGAATCTTCCCAACCCAGGGATCAATCCCACATCTCCTGCATTACCAGGCAGGTTCTTTACCGCTGAGCCACCAGGGAAGCCCTATTCATATCCTGTGCCTCTTCTATTGGGTTTTTGAGTTTTCTTCCCTATAATTTTTGGGGAAATTTTTTGTATATTAACAAGATAAGCCTTTTTGTGAAGAGTTAGAAATATATTTTTCCTGTTTGTCATTTATCCTTTGGCTTTGCCACCACGCAGAAGTTTTCTGCAATTTTTTTCCATAAGTCAAAATTATCACTCTTTCATTTTTTTAAGCTTTTATTAATAGTTAAAAAGGTCTTCTCCACTTCAAATTAAAAGAAAAACAACTTATCTGTTTTCTTCTGGCTCTTTTATGGATTTGTTTGGCATTATATATATGTTCCATTTGGGAGTTATCCTAGCATACATAGAGTGTTCAAATATATGTCCACCTTCTTTCCAATATTATTATGTTTTTGCCCTACCACATTTAGTTGTCTTCGTTTATTCTGTTGAGTTAAAACCATTTTTTTCACGCATATTAAACACTCATGTGTACTTCAGTCTATTTATGCACATATATGATTTTTCCAACCATTTATGGTATGTTAGTAAATTCATTGGGACTTAAAAATAAAGAAATATACGTTACTTTGAAAAGGGTACAAGTCTCTACAGTGCTGTGACTCAGAAACTACCACAGTTAACATATGAGTTATTTATTTGTAAACTATTTGGGGAACATGTATTTCTTAGTTTCACATAAACATAATGCATATAAAATTTTATATATTCATTACACCCCCTGATTCCAGATCAGCAGAAAAAGGACAGATTCCTCAATGAACAGTTTCTGAAAAATTGGCTATCCATCTGAAAATAAAAGTAAATTTCCTTCCTCTTAAATACATCAAACAAAGTAAATGAATGATGAGAGACTTCAATGTAAAAACAAACAAGCAAACACATAAGAGAAAAAAAATATTAACCAAACAAACAAACAAACTGGAATGACAGGGCAAATTTCACTGTCAATTACTTACTTAAAAAGCAAAACTTACCTTAAAAAGCTCATTAAATAAAGAAAGTACACCCACCTGCTTGGCCATGGCCAGCTTCTTCTGGAGGTATTCTATCTGCTCCTCGACTGCCCGGATCTTCCTTAAGGCATCTTCATCAGCCATTTTCTTATTCTCTTTTTTCTCCTTATCCTCCAGATCCTTGAGTCTTTGTCTTAAATCTTCCAACTATAGGAGGAAAAGAATCACACAAAAAGAAAAACAAAAAAGCTGTCACATGGAGAAGGAAATGGCAACCCACTCCAGTATTCTTGCCTGGAAAAGTCCATGGACAGAGGAGCCTGGTGGGCTGCAGTCCATGGGGTTACATGACTGAGCACGCGTGCATGAGGGGGGAGGGAGATGGGTTGGTAGCAATAAACTGGTAGAACTAAAAAAAAAAAAAAAAAGCTGTCACACAATTTCAAAAATCAATTAAATCTGTGCACAGAGGGCCCATACCACCAAAAGAACCTTTACAGAACTGAGAAAGGAGACAAATGATACACGAGTGCACTACATCATAGCCCTGCTTTCATACCACTCCATTCCACTATCACATGCTTCTATACGCAGCATTCTGGAGAACTGCAGATGTACTTTCCTTTCAAATAGTAGTTTCACCCTTTTTTTCTGGCTCCCAAATTTTAAAAGCATAAGGCATTCTTTCCAAAAGTAATCAGAAGAAGAAAGTCAGTATTACCGTGATTTATATGGCAAATAGGGGAGCAAAAAGTTTGAAAAGGATACTCTTATTCCCCGTAATTTTCTGATGGAAAATCTGGAAATCTCTACTTTAGATGGTCTTCAAAAGGGAAGAAAATGCTACAAAGTTTTAAACACTGACGTTAAAGATAAAGAAACTACAACCTTCAGAAGTGTAAAGGAAAATCCCACAAATGAAGATTTCGATCAGAATGACAGTTAACGGCAGACTAGGTTACCTCTGCCTTAGACTTCTTCTCTGCTGCCATCAGCTGAACCTTGTCTCTCTGCTCCTTTGGGGCAGAGCGATACATATCCAGCAACAGTTTCATCTCCTTTTGGCTCTCCTGTGCTTTCCTGGGATGAGGGTGGTGGAGAGGAATGGTGTAATGAGAAAACAAAGGGCATCAGATCAAGGGAATTTTGAATTGAGTGAAATATCAACAGTTCTATTTTACACTTTACACAGCACATCTAAAAGACAAAACTTTTGCAAAGACTATTAAGAGACTTCTGGACACACTCAGAAAGTATAGAAAAGTAAGTTATATAAAGGAATCATTTCTCCCTTCAGACCGAATTCACCACGGTAAAGTTTTAAGATAAGCACTTGTGGCACTTCTTAAACAGACAAAGTTCTGGGGCCCCACTCTTAGAAACTGAGATTCTGCAGGCCTGGGATGGGGTCCAGGAATGTACTTTAAGTAAATCACTCAGATGATTCTGATACCACACTTGAGAAAAACAACAAAAACAACAACTCTGCCCCAAAGACAGCAAGAGGAAGAGAGAAAAAAAGGAGAAAATTCAGTTTCAATAAAGACTCGACTATGACCAATGCAGAGCAAGAAGGAACCAGTTCTACCAGCAAAGTTCCTGGTTGTACAGGAGGAAGAGGGGCGATATGTGAGGTTATGGCAGTGCTTCTTGACTCAAAGGTCTGTCTTACTGTTTCAATGCCTGCAGGAGTAAACTTCCTAGAAATCTCTTAAAATGATCTGATATATACACAAATTACTTAACCATCAGGCAAAGAGATCAATACTGTTCAAGTTATAGCCATACATATTCCACCTATTATAATTTAAATTATAATGAATGCCAACAATTTGCCCAAATCAAGTAAACAGCAGTAATTTCCAATAATTCTCATCAGTATTATCTCAATCATAACATCCTTTTCCTTAATTTGGATTCATGAGGAATAAGGCTGCAACAACAGGGTTTACTGAGACCTGATCACTGAACCAGACTATACAATAGCCACGCAGGCCATTGAAGTTGTACACTTGATCAAGAACTGAGACCACATTAACTGTACACTTGGTTACAATGAAAATATTACAATTATTGAATAAGCCATGCCTTCATTCAAGTACAACGTCCTAACCTTCACTTTAGAGTCAGAAACAGTTACTCTAAAAACAGTGCTCTTACTTGAGTTCAATCTTCAATTGTTTGATAATTTCCGCTTCCTTTTTCCTTCCATCGTCGTGTTTCCCCTTCTCTTTATCCTTAGCAGACTCTCTCTCTTTTTCAGACTCTTTTAGCTTCTGCTTCTCTCGTTCTCGCTCCTTCTCCTTCTCCCGCTCTCTTTCTCGCTCCCTCTCTTTCTCCCTCCTTTCTCGTTCTCGCTCTTCCTCGTCGCGTTTGGACTTAATTTCGTTGACCTCCTCCTGAGACGCCTTCGATGCAGCAGACTGGGCGGCTAAGTCCTCAGGATCCTGCTTTAGCTCTGCAGGCTCGTCCTTAGGGTCCTCAGTACTGGACTGAGACTGCAGGAGGGCACTGCCACTGCGCAGCCGAGTCTGGGAGGGCAGAGAAAGGAAAGCAGCACACACACTTATGGTGACCACACCGTTCTCCTCACCCCAAGACAGCTTTGCAGACTTAGCTGTAAATGATGCTTATCCTGCTCCTCCCGATCATTACCTTGTTCAGGTCAGACTGGGCTTCTCGCAGTTTCCGCTTATACCTTAGGACCTCCCCTTTCAGCTGGTGGTTGTGATTCTGGAGGCTACTGATGAGGTGGCGCATCTCCCGGTTTATGGGGCCTTAAATACAGCAACGGCAAAGTTAGGAAGAACTGTGACAAGGGCAAAGGCGTGAGGAAAGAACCTGCAGAACACATGAGGGACTTCCAAGAAACAGGAAGAATTGTCAAAAGGAAGATCCCTTCTCGGAAGATGGAAACGAAACTGATCAACTTGAGTTAAAACACAAGCACCCAGTCTGAACACCAAAGTGAATGACAGAATTCAAGTTCTTTAGGACTCCTGAGCTCCAGTGAGTGCTAAAAATCCCGGTGACCATGCTGTCTTTCAAGGAAGGCATGTGCAGCAAAGCCGCAGAGTGGAGCCAGAGTAACGGTACCTGCTTGTTCATTGGCAGCAAGGGTCTGCTCGAATTCTATCCTCAGCATCTCATACTCCTTGCGGACCTGGGCCAGTGTATCTTCCAGCTGGATCACTTCCGTCCTCAGCTTCTTATGAAGACTAACCTCATCTCGCTACACACAGAAAAAGGAACCAAACATTCTTATCAAAATGAGGCAATGTCACCATGTTCTAGAACTACGTTTCCTAAATTTGACCTATAAGGGTCTAAGTAGAAAAAAAGAAAATATCAAGAAAAGAGGGATTAGTTCCAATTCAATCAATATATTCAATCAACACTTAGTGAGTACCAGACAGCTGCACAATACTGATTTGAGAACTGGCAGGAGACTCAAGAAATATAGGAAATGGCTCCTAACTCTGAGAGTATTACAATTTAGTTGGAGAACTAAAGAATTAAACAGTATATCAACAGTCAAGTAAGATATATTAAATTCATTTGGCAGACATATAGTAAACAACCAACTACCAGAAACATTAACTTAAAGGGTAAGGAAAATGCAGAAGTGAACACATAAATGAAAGTTTCTGCCTTAAAAAAAAATTATTTACATAGCCATGCAGCTTCTATACATTGTTCTCCCCCATGCACATAAGACTTCAGCCACACTAAACTATTTTTTTTTTAAACTTTCTCGTTTTTCTGTCTACTAGTAAACTCGTATTTATCCTTAAGATTGACACTCCACTTTGACAAGTGGAATCAGGGCAGGTCCACAGTCAAATCAGATGCTCTGTCTCCTTTATCACTGCATGTTTTAGACATGCTCTATTGCACCACACTGCATGCTACTGGATACTATTCTCCCCACTTGACTGTATGATCCTTGATGGCAGGATACCCTCCATCTACCAGAGTAAAGACCTATAGCCACTCTATAAATGTTTGCTGAATGAATAAAAAATTAACTGAGCAAGAGAGAGTAAAATTATAAAATTTATGCAGGGAAAAGCTAGGCTGTTACCTCAATGAGCTCAACCTGACGTTGGTGGGTTCCCCTGGTCCCGTGAAGCAGGGTCCGAGCCTCATCCAAGTGTGCTTTCAACTGCAGACTCTCATTGTACAGCACAGAGAACTGTGACTGCATGCAGCGGTATTCTGGAGTCTCCTTGACCACTTCCTCCACGGCACTCCGTAATTCCACCTTAGGAGTGCCCAAAGAAGAGAAAAGTCAGAAGCAGAATCTAGGATGCTAGCCAGGAAATAAAAATCTTAAACTCTGATGTCCTGTGCATCTGAGGCAAACTTTGTGAAATATATCTACCTATTCCTCTGGTTACATAAAATCTACCCCAAATTAATTTAGATCCTCCAAAAGGTAGTACCTGGTACCTGCACTCTTCCACCCGAGAACTGTTTTAATTGATACATGGTGTACACTATGTGTCCAAGGACACTAGAAGAGATCTGTGAAATCAGTCAGATCTAGGGACAGAGAAGAGCACTATGAAATTTGTCAAGATATTTGTTTCAAGAAGATAGTTGAGGACACTAGTCACTGATTTGTTCTCTTTGTAGACAGTCACAGAGAAAAATACTTTTGATATTGTATCAAAAATACTTATGCTTCTTCTAAGCAACTGTTAAATTATTCTAACACTTTAACAGATTCAACTCAGGCTGTTTGTGTTCTGTCTTTTTTCAGTTCAAACATCTTTATGCATGTATCTACTTAGAAATGTATCAAATTATAAAAGACAAGTGGTTGCCAATGAAAGAGTGGTAGGAAGACTTTAGGAATCCATTTTCTTCCACCCAAGAACCATGGGAGAAAATCTAATGGGCAGGTGTGAAAATCAACTGACCATCTGATCCTGTGGTCAGGATCACTGACCACAATTCCTTCCCTGTTTTGGCAGTTAGAAACTGCAGGGCTGAATCCTGTGGTACAATCTGGCAGATACTGACAGGGGAGTGGCCTACCTACTGTACATACAAGCTTCTTGCATATGCCTTGTATACAAGCCCCATTTTAAAAATCCATTTTGGATCATCACCCTAGTTTACCCTACTCCTCATTTTTCTCAACAGGTCCTACATTAGAGCACTTTGATTTAGTCAATGTACCTTTGAAAGCTGCTTTAAATCCTTTTAAGAACAAGGCAGGGTATAAATATTAAGTAAATATATAACCGAATAGATAGATATAGCAACAAAACTTATATTTTCCTCTTCCCTCATAAATTATGATGCTTTATGTTACACTTCATAAATGTGAGTTGATCAGCAAGTTTTATTTTACTGCCCCTTAGAGCTGTGTCTCCTACCTTCAGTTTTTCATTTTGTGAAGTGACCTCCTCAAAGTCTTGCCGAAGTTTCTCCAGCTCACAGTGACGGTTCTGAGCCAACTCTTTGTTCTCCTCAAGCTCCGCATTCATTTCCTCAAACTGGAGAAAAGGAGGAAACAGCAAAATGAGACTAAAGAAAAGGAATTTCTAAATCATTCCCATTCCTAAGCTTCCATCTCCACTGATACACTCTTCTAGTGAAAACCCACACTGTTACTTGTGAACTTGTGAACACAATCCTAAGTACCTAACTAACACAACGCCTGCTGCTGTTGTTGTTGTTGAGATGCTAAGTAGTGTCTGACTCTTTTTCGACCCCTTAGACCATAGCTTACTAGGTTCCTCTGTCCAAGGGATTTCCCAAGCAAGAATACTGGAGTGGGTTGCCACTTCCTTCTCCAGGGAATCTTCCCTACCCGGGGATCAAACCCACATCTCCTGCATTGGCAGGTGGATTCTTCACCACTGAGACAGCAGGAAAGCCTAAGGCAATACCTGACACCAGGTCAAAAAAACACATTCTGAGGGCGTCACTGATTTTACCTTCCGGGCGTTGATGGTGATTGTGCCACCATAGAGACTGCTCCCTGCACCATACACTTTATAACCTTTCGAATTTACCTATGGAGAAGACAAAGATTCTTTAGTGAGAGACCCTAGAATTTTAGTCTGATAACCAAAGTACTTTCAAAGGAGCCTGTTTGTCCTCAAGTACTATCTATATTATCCAAGCCCATCCCTTCTGAACAGACTCCTTAAAATGATTCCAGACTTCAAACTATGAATAAAACAGCACTTGCCCGTTCTAAGACTTCTGCTAAGTGTCGGTTAAGTCGCTGTTCCCGCTTTCGAATTTTGTCGATATCCCACTGCAGGTCATCGATCATGGACTCCAGGACAGACACTCGTGACTCAGCCGTCTCCACTTTACTCTGCAACTTGGAAAACTACGTCCCAAAGACAGGTGTTCAGAAAAATATACCGAAAATAAGACCAAGTTAGAAAAGGAATGCCTTATATCCCAAATCCCACAGAATTAACCGTTTACTGTATCATTATAGAAAGATTTAAGTAAGAGATACTTCACTTTCTTTCCAACATATGAGCATAAAACTGAAATCACAGGTTCTTTCAACAGTTCTGGATCAGTCACAATCAGGAAAACTGTAGAAGTCTCTAAAAACTCTCACAAGGAAAAGACTACCTAAGATTTAGTAATTTTTCTACCTCTGAGAAGCACCATTTCCCTATACAGGCCACAAACCCATCAGAAAATAGGTGTTTTTTTAAGAAATAAAAGATAACATCCTTGATTTTACCAGACAAATATTTTAGGAGATAAAAATTCAAAGATTTATTTAGAAAAGACAGTTATCTTTACCCTCAACCTTCCCTCCCCACATTCCCACAAATGAAAATCCAAAGAGAATGAAAGGAAAACTTCCATTCTCTTTTTCAAGCTGACCCCAGGGCAATCTAGAATTAGATGCTATAAAGATACAAAAATCTATGTTGTTCTCTGCTTATTTAGGAGCTATACATAGCTAATGCTGTTTAATACTCTCATCACCAAACTCACACACATGCACATCAATCTATACATATCCTTTGTGTTAGTTTTAAAATTTGGCCCCAGAATTCTTTGACGGTCCTCCCAACAGCAGGTGAGGTCAATGTCCCCATCTGTTGAATCTGGGTCAACTTTGGTGACCCAGTGGAAATGATGCTACATAACTTCAAGATGTCTGAAAAGCCATGCAGATTCTGCCTGATATTCTTGAAACACTAATTCTCTTCCTCTCAGGAGAAGCCAATTGCCACATAAGAAGTCCAACTACCCTGCAACAGCCATGATGGGGAGGCGACACTCCAGCGGACAACTGAGGAGAGTTCTTAGCTGACAGGCAGTATCAACAGCCAGCCATGAGAGCCATCATGGACATCAGGTCAACTGAGCAAAGCTCTGTGCCTCTCCAGCTTAGTAATGCTAAGATTTGGGAAAGGGCTGGTAAAGGAAGACCTTCTCATCTTGGCAGCACCTAGTTTATACCTTAAAACATGAAAGTTATACCATTTTTTTTTTACTACAATCCAATTTCTTTATAAGGACCACTATACTATAACCCCTTTGAAGGCTGATGAGAAGTATTATTAAACTTCCCAGATGATTCCCATGTAACCAGCTCAGCGTGTACCTTGGCACTGGAGTCTCGGAAACAGGGTATAATGAAGAACATGAGCTTTAAAGTTAAACAGACCAACATCTGAATCACAGTTCAATCACTTTCTGGCTGTATGCCCTCAGACCAGTCACCAAGTTCTCTGAAAGTGTTTCCTTAGCAGTAAGATGAGTTATTTGACCATGGGAGATAATACTCATAAAGTACTTAAATGCCGGGCACCAAGTAACTATTAACTTATAAGCGTAAGAGTTGGGTGGCCCAACTAAGGTAGGTCAAATTTCAGCACAAGGCTTATCACCACTTTGTCTCAGTCATTTTATATAAATAAACACCCAAATCTTGACACAGTTTGCTTATGGCACTATGGATGTCCAACTTTGGACTAAAAACCCACATTCCTCAAGTTCATAGGTCATTATACAAGCAGTATTTCCTATTGTTCCCTTCTCAGATAAATTTCTACCAACCCATTCCTCAGTGACATTGTACATGGTCTTTTGGACTAATTTAATATTTGGGGATTTGGTGTGTTGTTTTGCAAAACTTTATGATGGCAATTCTTCCTAAAAACTAAAATCCTATAATGTCTATTTAAACAGTCAAGGAGAAACATTCGATTCCTTCCTTCCCTTAAACCTTTCCTCGGGTTTTGATTTCTCAGAGCTGGTTGCTTTAACCTGCCCTTCAAAATATCAGAGCAGGCTTTCCAGAGTAAGATGACCTTTAAAGCACTCAGTACTCTGAGTCAATGCCCGGCACAGCCCACTGGAAACCGCCACCTCCTTTCTGGTCAGGTACCTCCTGAGACATGGTGCAATGCTTCTCCTGAAGGAGGTCTGTCAGTTCTTGGAGCCTCGTGTTCTCTTGTGCAAGGAAGGAATTCAGCTCCTGCACTGCTTCCTCCACCATCAGATTGTCTGAGGGAGAAGAACTATACTTTAGTTTAGCAGCTATGGTGTCACATTTTACAACTGTCTATCCCACCAAAGCATTCATGTGCGAGCTCACTTCACTTTCCTGAAAACTTCAAGAAATAGCTGGCTTTTAAAATCTTCCCATGACAGATTAAGTACCCAGGCTTGCTTAGAGGGCTTAGTCCTTATTAAAGCCCTTGCTTAAGAAAATCAGTCAACCTTGTGCTTCTGCAGAGGTAGACAGAGGCAAGGTCACCTAACACCCATCCCTTTCTATGAAACCAAACTGCCTTGCGAAAAAATATGGAGGGGGTCCTATAACTTTATTCAGATAAGGAACGGTCACCCCTCAAAACTGCATTTTAGACTTGTAGACAAGACAGAGTATCTCTAATCAGTCTCAGACTTAATAGTAATAAAATTATGTTTTCTAAGGCTATCACAAATTCCTAGTATTCACTAGCAGCGACATGAAGCCTCTGTCTATTGGCAGAGAAGGGAAGGGCACAGCAGAGAGCACCAATTTCACTGTTCAAATGGGCATCTATAAAATCATGAAGAATAAAGACAAGAGCATAGGATTACTTATCATATTCTGGAATACTATGCTAGATGTACTCTGGAGGCTCAAGAATTGAAATGTATCGTGTTATTTACAAAGAAGGTAGTACACCTAAAGAACTTAACATACCAAATTAGTATGTTTTAAAATTAGAGTCATAAATACCATAGCTGAAATCCTCTCTGGTGATACTGACCTGATACTCTCAGATGATATACTGGCCCTAGAGACAGTTATCAAGAAGTAAAACTGGCATCACTCTTAGAAATGTAACACAGGTCAGTCATGTGGTGGTTTTCATGGTTTTCAACCAAGATTACCCATCAGCATCACCTGGAGAACCTTTAAAATTAGATACTTACCTAGGACTCATCCTATACCTACTAAATAAAAGTACACATGGGCAGAGCCAAAAAAACAATATACTCCAAAAACTCTCAAGAGTGATTCTGATTCAAAACCTAAGATAAGAACTTGGGGCTGAATTTTAGTCCTCTTAATATCCTAAGATATTGAGAACAGGGCCCAGAATATAATAACTCAATAAACATTTAGTAAATTAATAAACAAGCTGATAAATGCAATTCTTTTGAATCAAGGGCCAAATAGACCTGAGGGAAAAATGAACCACCAAAAGTTAGAGTTGATGCTACAATTCACACTTCACACATCTTTGTCGTTAGAACATTCAGCTAACTGATGGCAACCATCTTTTATGTTATAAATAATAGCAGCTTAGCAGTTAGTAACTTGTAATGAATGTTTTTACTTTTTAACTTAACCTCTACCTTAAAATGCATGACATCAAAAGGAGTAATTTTAAAGTACCATTTAATGCACTACTCTTTTTAGTTCCTTTTTAAATACAGTAATTCCTTTCTTGATATTCATTTATAAAATCAACTTTATCAATGACACAGCCTCTGCATATGGCATTCTGTCTGATATAATATGCATATGGATATACCATAATACATATAATACATATGGTATGTCCATGTGCATATTGTTTAATAATACCTTCTAACTATTCAAGTAGAGCTAAGGGAGAAAGAAGTAACACACAACTCAGCTTACATTAGATGACAGGGAAGATTTATAGCCCTTCATTCACCATTATATAAGCTCCAACTAGACACCGGAAACAGGGCAAGAAAATGGAGAAACAAAGAGTAAGGCAAGACAGTGCACCAAGAGACACAGCTGGGAACACACAAAGTGGATATAATCTATGAACACAAAAGTCTGGGAGGACACAAATCATACTATTTACAACGGCTATCTCTGAAAAAGTATGATGGGAGGACTTTTCTGATTTCTGATTTGTATATCTTTAAAAAAGTATCTGTTATAAATAATAAAATACAGAAACACACTATTAGAAAAACAAAATAAACTTTTGACCACAAAATTTTACCAAATCCTTAATATGCCTCTCCTTCTAATTCTATTGATTAACTTGGCCTAAGTATCTTTAAAAACAAAATTACAGAGTAAGAAAATTCTTATTTTTCCCAGACAGTGATTCAACCTCCATTATATTTGAAATATCTCTCTCAGAAATGAAAGGTTAAACATCTTAATGACAATCAGAGAAATTAACATATTATAACTAGACCATGATTATTATTTAAAGCATGAAGTCAGGACATTTAATAAGATGCAGCCTAGCTATACAAGTACTTAACTACACTATACAAATATAAGTTTCTGCAGTAACTCTGAATAGTAACATAAAATACAAGTTTTATTTCAAATAGACACTTTTCCATTCATATATTTTGTTTTACCTTTTTAAACATTGAGATCTAACAATTCTAAAACCTGAGCCAACTCTGAAAATAACAAGAGATAACAGAAAAACAAAAAATAAGAACAGATTAAAACTGACTTCAAGAAATTTAATTAAAAATAAACATATAAGTTTGAAAATAATAACAATGTGTAAGTTTGAAAACTACAAACTCACACACAAAGGTGAGTTCCTATTCCTCCCCCTCTGCTCCCTGTCTCCCGGGTTTGGCCTCACCTCCACTGTTCAGCTTCCGTGATAAGAGCTCCACCTTTTCTTGCAGTTTATCATAGACGGTCACAATCTGGGCCACCGCTCGGCGGGAGGACTCCACGCGCTCCTGCAGCTGAGATTCCATCTCTTCACTGGAACTGCTGGCCAAAGTAGCAAGGAAAGAGAAAGCTGGCTCTTGCCCTTCCCCTGAGGACACAGGGGGAAAAAAGAAGCCCCTAAAATTATAAAACTGCAAATATCAAAATCTACTTTTTCCCCTCAGATGGAGAGCCTCAAAGCGAAGCCCTACTTTAAACACCCAGAAAGCATGCAGTGGTAAACTTGTCATGAACACTCACCTCTCTCTCGGTCATCTTTCCGTTCTTGATTGCTATCAGAGTCTGGTTCTGGCTCGGGCACAACAAGGGCTTTTCTCTCTGTGAGTAGGTCTCCCAAACCTTGCTCCAGATCATAACGCTTAAGGATGATACGGATGTTTTCATCAAACTAGAGCAGAGGAGGTACAGTTATGAAGATACAAAAGGAAGCAACTTTGGAAATAAAGAGAAGGCTAAGGAGAACTACAATGCTCAAACCAAAACCTGAGTAAATTAACAAGATACTACCTGACTCCAGTACCGGTTGACAATCAATAGTGAGGCATCATCAGTGGCCTGTCTTCGTTCCAATTTTTCAATATGTTCACGGAGTTCATCTTCAATGGCCTGCCGTTGATCCAGCATTTCTGCCAGTTTGCGATTTTTGGTTTGCAGTGTTCGAATGTCTAACTCCTCCTGCCCCAGAAAACCAATCTTATTAATCTCCATAAAGAAATTAAACATATCAGCTGTTAAACTCAACAAGGGCTAATAAGTGGATAAGAAGTAACAGCAGAAGAAATAAATACAGGTCTGTTATGATTGGAGGAAAAAATGACATACACAAATACACTAGAATCTTGACCTCAGCTCACTGTTCTAGTCACATGTACAGCCACAAAATACTGCTACTGGGAGGTTCCACCATCCAGCCAGATCACTCTCTACCCCAATCAGTCATCTGTCTCCTAAGGACTGCCTTTCATTCATTTAAGACTTTGTCAACCAAGTTCTTCTGTATTCTAGTCCCTGTCAATATATCTAGTGACTTCAATATACACTTGGATGTGTACACAAGTGCACGAGCCATCTAATCCTCTAGCATCTATACTGTTGGCGTTTTGAATTCCTTAACTTCAAAGATTACCTCTGTCACTGTGCCAGACATTTCAAAAGCCATAGCCTAGATTTCTGTCATATCTGGAACTGTGCCACATTTGAAATCTTAAATTCCAACTCCCCATTCCCTGAATCTCCCATTCCCTGATATCCTTCCAGATATCTCATGCCCTTATCCTAATATATTAGTCTTCATCTGGATCTCCAAAATATTGAGTTTTCTCCTCTCTCCTCTGTCTCCACTATCTTCCATACCTTGACTATACCCTATTGTATATTCCTTCACACTCCAGCTTACTGGGCTCCTCAAGTTCTCGACCTTTAATCTTTTTATTCTATTTCTGCACACAAACCCCAGTCTGAATCAATCCACATATTGGACTCCTCCATTCCTACACCCAGTATGATGAGACTTCTAGACAAGGTCATTAAACTAGGGAGACTGGCACCTTTATAAAGTGAGATAGATCTCACTTTATACCTGAACAGATTTCATCATTTGTCCAAAAATGTTTCTTTCTTTAACCAGTGAATTAGCTCCTACTCTACATCGAAGGAGAGTCAAACTACGAAACCTTATCTGCTCTCAAATCACACTAAGCAGGTGACTTTGCCTCCTATTTTAAAGAGAAAATAGAAGCCATCAGATGGAAAGTTCTTCAATTCCCATCTCCTAGATCAGGTCACACAGTTTGCCAACCTATGCCCACACTCTAAAACCTCAACTTATGCTCAGGATCATGTTTTCTTTTATTTCTGAAAAAATGTCACTTCATCAATAACCGTGTACCCCTCTCAGTACCTTTAATCTCTCTCTGAGGAGAAGCTAGTTGGGGGGTGGAGGGTCAGTGAGTAGGAAGGGAGAACCTCAGGCAAAGAAGCAGCATGATGAAAGGATTACGTTTTTACTTTACCTAGAAATTAATGACTATTTTAAAGTAAGAATCATTTATTAGAGCACCAATTTCTTGTTTCCCTTGAATTTTCTCTCTTCTATTTGATTAAACATTCTTGATACACCAAAAGAGTCAACAGTTTCCCAACTGTACCAGCTTATGAATACTATTAATAAATGACATCTTTAACTTTTCTTTTCTGAACATCACCTTGCCCTTCTTACTCCACCTGAAACCTGGATGAGAACACTGTTTCCCTACAGGCTTCCCCAGTGGTGGCTGTTTCTCTCCCACACCCTTTGAAGCCCTGGGCCTGGAGACAAGCAGATGACCTCCTTATTCTCCACTGCCACTTCTAAGCCACTATCTATTTGCTCCCTAAAACCTCCTAGCTTTGCAGATCACGCCACTGGTCTGGACCAGCCACCACCCTGCCTTGCTGCACTCATCTACAAATGCCCATGTCACTTCTCCACATTTCCTGAAGATTCAGCACCTGGCATGTCATCACTCTCTCCAATACTACTCATGTTGTACTTCTTACTAATTTCAATTCCCATATAGATGGTCTTTCCTGCATCTCAGATCCTGTACCTTGACCTCCTCTCCTCCAACGATCTTGTCCTTTAGCTCCCTCAGCCACCAAACTCCCAGTTAGTCTTAGACTTAGCTATACTTGGATGCTCTCTATAAACTCAATTTCCAGCACCCCATTCTCCACAATTTTGCAGCTCACTCTCTCTAGGTTTCTGACTCCATCCATTCTTCAGCAACTCCAGGATCTACACTCCAATGGTCCTACACCTTCATCCTAAACCTACGTCCTTCACTCCTCTTACTTCCTTGTTTCCTTCTTAATCAAACTTAAAATTCCATGACTGGTCACACTGTTTTATAACCTTCTCCTCCCTTACTCTATATGTGCCTGCTAAAAACCCCAACCTTGGTAACGTCCAATTCTCCGCCTATATCCATGAAGCCGAATGTCACTAAAAAAATAAAGAAAGAAAGAAAGCACCATGCTGACTGGCCTCAGTTTAAACTCAAGTCATAGACTCAAGTGGGTTCTGGGTGCTGTCCAGCAACTCTACCCCATCTCTCTAGTCCATTCTCTCTTCAAGATGGCTACTTCGTACCTTCTCCTGTCTCTTCACACCTCCAAAACTTTCTCCCTCATCCCCACTCTCAGATGAGTCTTGCTTCTGATTTCACTGAAAAAAAATAGAAGCAATCAGAAAAACACGTCCACATCTATTACCCACAGCCCCAACTACTGACCTGCTTATATTTGAACCCACATCCCTTGTGTTCCTCTCCTAGTTAAGGCCCCATCCCCCGCCTTGTGCATTATATTACATTCTCTCTTCTGTTAAAGAGAGAGAACAGAACCAGTAACTGCTTTCTCTTTCTCCTACATCATCAAGTTTATGCTTAATCACTCAGTTGTGTTCAACTCTTTGTGACCCCATGGACTGCAGCCCACCAGGCTCCTCTGTCCATGGGGATTCTCCAGGCAGGAATACTGGAGTAGGCGGCCATGCTCTCCTCCAGGGTCAAATGTATCCTCTCTATCAAATCATTTCATCAATAAATAAAAATGCCATAATATCTCCTATTTTAAAAACACAAAAAACAAAAACTTCCCTCAACCCCCAATTTCCCTCGGGCTGAGGCCCCATTTTCTTGGTTCTACTTTACATCAACACTCCTCCAAAGCAACATCTCTACCTCTTTCCCCTAATTCCTCTCCTCACACATTCTCTTACTGCTAAGTGGCTTCAGTCGTGTCCGACTCTGTGCGACCCCATAGACGGCAGCCCACCAGGCTCTCCCATCCCTGGGATTCTCCAGGCAAGAACACTGGAGTGGGTTGCCATTTCCCTCTCCAATGCATGAAAGTGAAAACTGAAAGTGAAGTCGCTCAGTCATGTCCAACTCTTCGCAACTCCAGGGACTGCAGCCTACCAGGCTCTTCTGTCCATGGGATTTTCCAGGCAAGAGTACTGGAGTGGGTTGCCATTGCCTTCAGGCTGCCATTGCCACCACTCCACCAATGTAGTTCTTGTTGAGTCTCCAGTGCAATTTCTATTACTAAATCTAAAGTCTCAGTCCTCCCCTTTCTCAACCCATCAGGAGCCCCGGATCAACTCCTTCTTGAAACTCTTTCTTCCTTTGGCCTCTGGGACCCCATCCTCTCTTGTTCTCCTCCTACCTCCCTCAGTGGCCCCTCTTTGGTTAGCCTCTTCTCATCTCCTTGACATGAAGTGTTGCTGCTCCAGGGCTTTGTTCTCAGATTTCTCTATCTATGCTCGTTCCTTACAGGAGAGCCTATAGTCTCACGGATTTAAATTCCATCTACAATGCTACAGAAATGTTCAGCTTTAGCCCAGACCTCTCTACAGACTGCAGATCACCTCATCCAACTACCTGTCCACTCATAGGTCTAATAAATACCTCCGACTTATAGTCCAGTATCAAACTTATGATTCCTCCCCCACAGCTCCCCAAAATCTGCTCCTTTCATATACCTCCCTAGCTCAGCTTGTGAAAACTCCATACTTCTAAAATCCTGGGCTCATCTTGCCTCCTTTCTTTCATGCCCTTCATCCAATCCACGAACAGATCTTGTTGACACTATCTTCAAAATGGCCTGAGCCACCATGATCCTTCATCAAGCTTACTGCAACAATTTTCTACATATAGCAGACACTTCTTCATCCCATGCCAGACTTCAGCACAGTTCTGGTGGACAGCTCCAGTCACACCACCAGTGTTCCCACTTGAAGCATACCATTGCAGTCTAAAAGTTTTTTGTTCCACAATCTCACCTGGTTTACAACAGAAACCCTGAAGTGCAGAAGAGAAGTTATTGCCGTCAAGGGCAACCGTCAACCAGCTGGGGTAGGAATCAGTGGATATGTGCCCCAGCTCCCCACCCTTAGACAGGAAGAAGAGGAGGGAGAAGAGGGACAAGGAATGAAGGAACAATTTTGTTAACTGTACTCCTGCTTATAAACTTAGCTCCCTTATGGTCTTTTCTCAAAACCTAAATCAGAGCATGTTACTTCCCTGCTTAAAACCTTCCAGTGGCTCCTTACTGCCTTCTGGAACAAGTCCAAACTGGGATGCATGTTTTGTGCGTCCCTTAGCATACGTAGTTATCTCCGGGAAGAGCACATTTCCCACTCTATCATAACAGTCTGTTCTTTTCTCAGTGCCAACCTACAAACTGAAGTTCAGGAGCTGTCCCTAGTGTAAAGCACAGTGTCTGGCAAATATCAGATGCTCAACAAATATTTACGTTTATTGAATGAAAAAATGTCCCTGGGATGCATGACGTGAGACAGTGCTGAGACAAAATCACCTGCTGGCAACAGGAGGCTGATGAATCCCACACAGCAAACCCAGAAATAATACTTAATCAACAATTTACTCTGAATGTTCCTATTACTCTCTGATCCTCAATTTCAAAAAGTAGATATGGTTTTGTAGGCTATGCAAATGTAAAGCATTTTTACACCATATCCCTATGGTTCAGTTCCAAAATACAGACTCCTTACCTATTATAGTGAGTTTATGGTGTCTAATGGACATATAATATTATTGTAAGTTTTTGGTGTATAATTATCTAAAAAAATTGACAACTCCATAACAATAAGGATGATATCTATTTTACTCACCATTATAGACACAATACCTAGCCCAATAAAAACTATTAATAGATCACATATACTGAGTACTTACCATGTTAAAAAGTAATATTCCTTAACAGGAACCCTTTCATTTCCTCCTCTCAAAAACCCAACGAGGTAGATATTATGATTACATTTTACAGACAAGGAAATAAGAAGGCACTCTCTCAACGATTGATTTTGCTACACTGCCTCTTAGTACTTGGCCCCTTAGTTTCCAATTAATGAAAAATCATTGTATAGCTTCCTACTGCTAAGTAACTACAGTCAATGCTGAATCTGGCACCAGACTCTTCAAAGAATATGAATATACCTTTAAAAATAAAAATAAAATGTCATTATATTTCTTTTTCAGAAATGAGCAACACATCATTTCATCTACTTTTGGCTGTTTTATCTCCCTCTTCTTTTCAAATCAACGTCCCTTACTCCAAAAGTCTTCATAATTATTACTTCTAGGTTGCAACTGACAGAAGAAAAGCACACTCTCACAGCATTATTTTTACATACCGTTGAAGAGACACCACCAAGTTTAATTGTTTCCACTGTGGTCCCTGAATCTTCAACAGCTGTCTTCTTCTCTGGAGGCACAGATGTGCCAGGCTCTCCAGCTGCTCTTTTATTTCCAATTCCTGACATCTTGGCACAAGATGATAGCTGTTTTCCTGGAGAGAAAAAAAATTTTAGGTAAGATAGGCAAGGAAAGCAAGTAGAGTCCATCTATGATGTAAAAACTAGCAACTTTTCCTGTCAATCCTTTAACCCGGGTCCATTAATTCCACACTTAGCAACACGATCCTCAAGTTCCTCTTGGAAAGAGAAAGCTAAATTGTGAAGTAAGAGTTGCAGCTGAATTTACAGAACTACAACGTTCTAAATAGGATGCTACTAAAATACAAGACAATGGGCAAAGGATGAAGAGACAGAAAATTTTCAGGCATCTCATTTCCTGAAATGCCAACATCTGAAAATATAGTTTGATTTAGAAATATAGAAAATCAGTTAATTCTATAGCGTTGGGAGAATCAGAGAGCTGGAAGAGACCTGGGAGATGTCTACTTAATTATTAAGACTGAACAAGCCATATATCATCTGTGAGCCTCAATTTCCTAAAGCAGAAATAACAACAGTATATGTATGCTTCCTATGCTCCTCATAAGGAATGAGTAAGTACAGAAAGACTTTAGCATAAGGCCGAACACGAAGCATGCACTCAGAAATGCTAACTCTCCTTTTTATATTTGCAGGTTTTTTTTATTTCTAAACGCTCTCCCCACGAATCTGTGTCACCCTAGAGAAGCTAGATCTGAGTGTGAATCCCAGTACTAACTCTAAGAGAGCCGTGCTGCCTTGGAAGGGAATTCTTCATATGCACAATGCAAGTGACCAAATACTCTCTCTGCTCCACTCGCCTCCCAAGGTTTCGGAGCTCAAAAGAAGCTGAATGGATGCTAAAGCACTTTGCTACTGTAGGTATCAGCCCTGCCATCACCGAGACGACACACAACTCTGCTTCCAACTGAAGCTGCAGGAGAAGGGTACAGGTGGCAGCAACCAGAGTGGGACCTCGCCTGGAGAGAGAGGAGGAGGACAATGGCCTCAATCCGACTCCAGAGGGACCAGGGACCCCAGCCTTCGGAGAGGCCAATTACAGGCCCGGGAGAGGGAGGCCTTGGAGAGGAAGAGGGTGGAGATTCCCGTTGCCCGCTGAGTCCCGTCCCGCCCTTGGCCGAGATCTGACCTGAGTTCTTCCAACTTGCGCCGCCCAGGAGTGGAACTCGGGGTAGTTATTCACCAAGGTCCGCGTAGCCCTCCTACCTCCTACCCCTAACCCCCAAGAAAAGACCCAGCAAAGCTTCCGGGAGGCGGGGCCAAGGGGAGGAAGAAGGGAAAGAAAAGAGGAAGTCGCTTCAATCTGGCAGCGTGAAGGGCAAGACTCAACCGGGCGGAAGTGACGCACATCGAGGGCCCCCCTTCCGGAAGTAAGCACCGTCTCTCTAGCAGCTGTTGGGCACCCGGCGGCCGGTCAGTCGAGCCCTCGCTGACGCCAGAGGAAACGTCCCAGATTTTTTTCCCGTTTGTTAACCATTGCTAGTGCGACCTGGTTTTTTTTCGCTATGAAAAGTGAAAATCGGTCAGTCGTGTCCGACCCTTCGCGACTCCATGAACTATACAGTCCATGGAATTCTCCAGGCCAAAATACTGGAGTGGGTAGCCTTTCCCTTCTCCAGGGGATCGTCCCAACCCAGGGATCAAGCCCAGGTCTCCTGCCTTGCAGGCGGATTCTTTACCAGCTGAGCCACCAGGGAAGCCCTTAAGCCCTTTTTTTTTTTCCTGAGTACCTGTTTATTTAAAGTGCCTATGTTACCTACTATTGGTTCTCCTCATACTGGCGATTGGCTGATGGCCCCGTCAATCCCCAGGGGAAAAGACTAACTTTCAGACACCTCGGAAAAATATTACTGTGAGCCCCTTCTTGCTGAAATGAAAGGTTCTGGAGAAAACCCAAGAGATTCGGTAAGTTTAGAACGTTGTAACTATTGCAGGGAAATGTATGACAGTTCTGTCTACACATTAGAATCACTTGAGGAGTTTTGGTCCCTCTTGTGTAGGGCCTGGGCATCCACATTTTATAAAAAAGCATTTCCCCAACCCTCCCCCACCCCCACTAGATTCTAATATGTAAACGGGATTGACAGTTACTACCTTTGTGTATCTTTTCAACAAGAAATTGACCAGGGAATAGATAAACATAAATCAATAAGTTGTTTCTGATCTTAACACTCGTCTATTTTAAGCTAATTAAGCACTAATTTTAGTTAATAACAAACTGCTATTTTCCACTCAATTAAACTGAATGTGTTTTAATGATGAGAAGGTACTCAAACTAATTTATTGATGAAAAGCTGTATGCCTCACAGCAGTATGAAAAACTACTCAGTAAAGCCAGAAGGTAAACAGTGGGAAACAAGCGTTCATGTTGCCTGGTACTAGATCACTTTGCCCAGCGGTAAAGAGGCAACTGGCTGCAAATGAACTCATTGGGTGAAGCAGAAGCCTGAGAACCATGCTTGGGGACCTGTCAGGGAAAGCATTGTATGAAATGACTCTCTCTTGACCTCCTTCCTTTGACTGCTTTGCTCTTGGCAAATCTTACATGCACAGAACCACTGAATGGCATGCAATGATTCTAGCCCAAAGTTTGTCAACTTGAAGTTCACAGGCTGTACTTGGCTGACAAGTATGCTTTGTTTATTTTGGACACTATTGACTGTCTTTTAAGATATTTTAGGACTTCCCTGGCGACCCAATGGTTAAGACTCCATGCTTCCAATGCAGGCTATATGGGGTTCAATCCCTAATCAGGGGACTAAGATCCCATATGTCATATGGCACAGCCAAAAAATACATAGATAGATAGATTACCAACTTCTCTTGAAAATGTTGAAGGTCTGGCAACATTGGGTTTATATTCTTGCATGGCCACATTGCCTAGAGCTGAGTGGTTATTTTATTCCTGTTTGCTATGATCCGCACTATTGGTTATTGATTCCCTGACACTAGTTGAATTTCATTTGAGTGTTATCAATGTGTGTTGTATTGTGCTAAATCAATCCCTGGTTTAAGAGAATGTTGTTGGTTGCCTGCTCAGCATCCACTTCCCCTCTCTCACCTTAATAGAACACAACCAGGATTTTATTCATATGATTATTTATATCCATTTAGACCCCTTCATTCCATATGTCTTGAAGGAAGCTGACTTCACTTCCCTTTTCAATGACTGTCTTAATTCAAATAGTAAGTCCCATTCCCAAACCCAAAGTTCTGCTCTTAACAGTAGAGAGTTTAATCGGGCTGAATTGCTTGGAATAATAGGACTGAAGCAGTTTACTAATCTTCTGAATTTCTTGTGAGGCCTGAAACTGTTGGAGCCTTCTTGTTACCCTGCTTGATAATGAAGTCAACACAGAGATGGGCAGAACTAAAAAAATCTCAGGGATGTTGCTCCAACTGAGTAAATATTAAAAGATCCAATTAGCTTTATTGAATCATGAATTGGGCAGCATCCTATTTAGCAAGTAAAGGGGAGCTCCAAAAGGCTATAGAAAGGGAGAGATTTTTAAAGGTAAGATCAGGAAGTCAAAGACAAAGATTGTTTCAAACTTAGGTAGCCTATCCATAGTGGATGAGGGGATCTATGTGCCAGGTTACTTCATCTTCCTTTCATGGATGGGAAGGTTTACCTCATTGGTGCTGACCAGAAAATTTCACACTGACCAGTTAGGATTACCTTCTTGGAGAGGATTGTGACTGCCATAAGGTCAGGTATTAAGTCTTCCTTTTAGCACAAGTGACTCCATTTTGTGCCTCTCATTCTTTTTTTTTTAACAGGGAAATGATGCCAGGTCAACTCAGGACACCCCTATTCCACCCACACTTTAGAGCGCTAGAGAAGATATTGAGAAGACAGCAGACCTTTATAGAACCTTTTAATTCTCACCATGTAGATAACCAGATTCTCCAGCTGCTGGTGAGATCTATCTTTCCCAAGAGCTCCAGTCATCTGACACCTTCCCAATAGCCTGTTCTGATTCAAAGAGGTAGCTTCACCCTAGAGAAAATAGAATAGATGAAAGGGAGGATGGCCAAGACCTCTTTCATTGACCACGTTTCCAGTTTCTGATCAGCTACCACATGTTCACAAGCTACCAGCCCACAATTGTAATCAAGAGAAAAAAAGAATAACCCAGGAAAAATAAGTTTGGCCCTCACTACTAAATGGCAGAACGTCTGCTGAGCTGTAAGAATATTTTGGGGGGAGAAAGCTTTCTTGGTGGTTCACGTGGTAAAGAATCTGCCTGCAATGCAGGAGACTAGGGTTCGATCCCTGGGTCAGGAACGTCCCCTGGAGAAGGGAATGGCTACCCACTCCAGTATTCTTGCCTGGAGAATCCCATGGACAGAGGAGCCTGGCAGGCTACAGTCCATAGGGTCACAAAGAATCAGACATGACTGAAGCCAACTTAGCGTGCACAAGGACATTTACTATTTTATACCTTTGAAAGTTCTTGTATTTGATCGCTTCTACCAACATTATAATTTAAGTAATAATCCTTTTTAAAAAGGAGCAGAGTCATAAAGATTTCAAGTGATTTTTTCCAAGTTACTTAATGGCTATTTCTCCAAGGACCCGTCTTCAGACTTGTTGCCAGTCTTGGTTAAATATATGGTTCTGCCACCAGGTGGCAGCAGGCAACGTGCTTTTCACCTCCAGTTCTTCGAAAGCTTTGCTGGAAGAGTACAATATTAACTCTTTGGCCAGGTCTTATCTCTTAAAAACCTGAACAACTAAGTAGCGGAGGCTTAATGTTTTCATAGAGGATAAAATTAAGATATTTTGGATTTTTGTTTACCACCTTGTCTGTGTTTGCTGCAGATGTTCTTCTGTAAGATATTTGTATCTCCATGCATTCCAGTATTCCATGTACTCTGAATTGGGTTATTTGTGTGCTAAACATGATTCTAGAAGTCCCTTATTTATCCTATTTTTAAACAAGTTGTATTCTATCCAGCATGACATCACTTGTTAAACAGAAACATAGATTCTGTGGCATCTGCTTTATACTTGGTGAACTCTTAGAATCTTTGGGGGAAAGCTCTGTAAAAATGCAAGTTCTTACTTTTTAGATTGTGCCCTGCATCTGAGCATGTTTGAGGACCACTGCTCCAAGTGATGATATCCAGTTCTGCCTGAGAGAGTTCTTCAGAAGCCAGCCCTATCTTGTCCTCTCCCTCCCCTACCTTATCGTCATTCACCATGGCCGCAGCCATCTCCTTCTCCACACCCTGCCTCCTCCTCTCCAGATCAGCTGGCCCACTATGCCACACTAGGCCTAGCCCTCTTTGTGAATTCTGGGGACCGTGATCGTGGCTCAATCCAGGGAGGCAGAGTCAGGCCTCTCATCCTCAAGAGAGTGAGGATAGGGAGTCCCAGCAGGGTCTGTGGAAGCATAAGAGCTGATATGTGGTCACAGGTTGTCAGAAAAGCTCCACTTCTTCTAAAAAGTTGTGTTCTATGTTACAGTCAGAAAAATTGTCTTTTTATATCGTGTGACATTCTATGGTTAGATTATGAATAGTTTTATCATTTTGATTTCATTATACATTGGTCATTGCTATGACTCCCTCATTAGAGGATGAGAATTTGGGAAGTTGGAAGCACTCCTAGGTAGCTTCACTTCTCACTCGGTAGGTCCACTATTTCCTATTCCTATTTCCTATTAGTATTCCTATTACAGTATTCCTGTTACTACTAGGTACCTAGCAATCCACCTGACCTTCGAGGAGAAAGAACAGCATGACTGAAATGCTTGCGTTAGGCATCGGGGTGAGGGTGTGAAACATAATTACACAGGTAAGATTTGGAATTTTCATTTCCAGTAGCACAGTGTTTGTCAAACTAGGTGAATATGAATGTAAATTTTCATGGTCTAAAGGGCAAGGGGGATAGGAGACACAGCCCAGGAACTGTCAAGGTTGGGTGCCTATTAGAGACCCCTCCCCATAAAGGTAAACTAGATATAATTCTTCTAACATCCAGGGGACTGAAAGAAAATTGTCTGTCTCAGCCTCCGTATAAAGATTTGTTGCTGATTGATCTGGAATTCCAGAAGATACTTAGAGTTTCCAAGAATCAGAGAGGTGAAGAAAGGATACATAAAGGGCACAGGCAAAGCCAACTAGGAATAAGAAATTGCTTCTTCTTGAAGTCCTCAGGAAATAGAATCTGAGATGGAGATTTGTGTGCAACAGGTTTAATACCTAAGGGAAGTGAAGGAAGCAGGATGAGGGAGAAAAAGTTGGACTGTGTTGCTGTCACTCCAAAGTCCTCCACTAATATGATGGGTAGCTCTAGAACTGGGAAAGCCTTTCAGAGTTGCCCTGAATTGAGTCAAGGAGGCCAGGCTTTTCTTCCCCTGCATCAGTCAGTCTTTGGATATGGATATTGGGGAAGAGGGCAGGAGCTTGAGCCAGATTTGGCTTCCTTCAGCCAAGTGCAGTCTCTGGAGGAGAACTCAGCTCACTGCTGTCAAGGTCCAGCACTGCCAGCAGCTGGGGAAAATGAGTTCTTCGGTTCCAGTAGGGGAGGGGGAAACGTTGGCAGCACACCACAGTATCCATTGGTTGAGCAAAGGGTAAGGGTAATCAGTGCTGGAGGACCTAGAGCTATGAGACTTGAAAAAATATCACTTTAGAGTCTCACTAAGGACGTAGCAACCACTCCAGTATTCTTGCCTGGATAATCCCATGGACAGAGGAACCTCATGGGCTATAGTCCATAGGGTCGCAAAGAGTCAGACACGACTGAAGCAACTTAGCAAGAGACACAGGTCTGGGGCTCCCACTTGACTTCTGCAAAAGAAAGGGAGGAGTCTTGCTGAAAAGTGGTCCTACTCGTAGCAGGTAGACACTCCCTTAACCCCTTTGATGATGGTTTGTAAGGAAATTATTTTACACTGAAATTATGGTTCTTTTTATTCCTATAGAGAGAAAAATGGAAGAGCCCATTTCCCAACACTTTAATAACCCAGTGTTATGGACTAAATTCTGCCCCAAATCTCAAACTCACATGTGTTCCCCAGTGTGATAGTATTTGGAAATGGGATCTATAGCAGGAGCAGGGAATCAGAGCCATCTGTAAATTTAACAGACAAAATCCAATTGAGAATTCGATATAGTACATTGTATTTATAGACTAATTTAGAAGGAAATGACTACTTTCTAGTATTTAGTCTTCTCAACCAGGTACATATCTCTTCACTTTTCTCAAGTCTTATTTTATGTTTCAGTAAAATTTCATGTTTTTCTTCTTGTATCTCTTTCTTATTACTTACTAAGTTTATATCTGGATAGTCCATAGGTTTTGTTGGTATTAAGAATAAGACTTTTTAAATTATATTTTCCAACTGTTTATAAGTGCTATGTAGGACAAGCTGTATGTATATAAATATATATTGCTTTTGACTTAGTATTATAAAACTCTCTTGATCTATTGGATTCCTTCTTTTGGGTGGAGAAAAATCATATCTGCAAATAAGAGCTGTCTTGGGGAGTTGGTGGCCTAGTGGTTAGGATTCCATGCTTTCATTACTGTGGCCTGGGTTCGATCCCTGGTCAGGGAATTGAGATCCCACAAGCCATGCAGCCAAAAATAGCAATAGTTGTCTTTTTCCCTTTTCAGTATGTGTACCCCTTTTGTCCCTTTTCTTATGTCATTATGTTTTGAAGAGAGTGATGACACTGAAGATTCCCTTTCTCGTGTATTTTTTTCTCACCACAGGTATTATCCCACTATGTATATTTTCAGTCCATGCCATCAACGTTGTATACTGTCTTTCAGAAGGTGACAGCTGAGCTTGCTTGTGTTATATGGCCCTCACTTATTAATCACCATCTGGGTCACCTATCTAAATTGTATCTGTCTGTTAAGGCCCAATTCAAATCTCTATTCCTTTGATTAAGACTTTCCAGTTCATGTCCCAGGCTCTTGCTGCTGAAACCCACCAATTCTGACAATGAAGGTAGTGTTAAAACTTGAAATGGAATGCAAGAAGGAGACAGCCGCTAAGGAGCACTGGATGCAAGAAGGAGACAGCCGCTAGGAGCGCTGGTTGCAAGAAGGAGACAGCCGCTAGGAGCGCTGGTTGCAAGAAGGAGACAGCCGCTAAGGAGCGCTGGTTGCTTAACATAAAGCTATCTCCTCAGGTGGTGTACAGGTGAGGTCACCTTACTTCCTATTCTGGGGCAAACACAAAGCTGATTAGAGTTTTAGGATCCCTACAGGTCATCAGGACTAAAGAAAGCACTCATTATCCAGACTTGTGTGTAATATTCTAGCCAGAATGCTCTTTTGTTGATTATTTCAATAAGATGATAATTTTCATTCTCTGGTTATTAATTTTTCTTCTTGTAGCTGGTGTGTGCATCCATAGATAATCAGAAAGCTACTTTGTGAACCTGGAATGAAAAAAGGCAGGATTGGATGTATTATTTTATGGTACTTATCAAGAATGACTGGCTAAATAATGGTTCAGCTTCACAATGGAAAATGTATCTAAATTTATAGTGCTAACATGAAGCACCATGAGAGTATGACTAGTTTACTCTCATTTTCATGAAAAAAATGAGCCATATTTATAACTGAAATGTGCTAAAAGAGTAGAGCTTAAATGTTCTTACTCCCCCCCAATTTTTTTTTTATAATGCAATAATCATTATCCCAGCCCAGGGTATTGTGCTTGTTTATTCAGTTCAACCCCTCTGAGCATAAATATGGGACAGTTAGGTTTCCAAGCACAACCCCCCACCTCCACCTTTGGAATTTATAGGAGTCCCAGGAGAATCCATTTGGACAGAAGTCAGGCATCTTCTCCATTGAGCAGTCAAGAATTAAGAGACAGATCATTGAAGTCCAAAGAATCTATATCATGCAGTATTTACATTGCAGGTAGGGTCTTCATTTCAGCAAAACAGCATCAAATGTCACATCAGATATTGTTCAGGTGAAGCTTATTTGACTTTATATTGAGTTTGTAAGTATGTTTTGGTTTTATAGCTGTATAAACATTAGGCATTTATACCAAGGTTATATTGATATATTTTTATCAAACATTATAATAAAAGTAATTTATATAAGGACTAGGTGGTCCATGAAAAGTGTATTTTCCTTTAGACAGGTGTCTGTACATTACTTCAGTTTGAAAAATTCTATTTTTTATTTAATTGTATATGTACTGTCTTGTTCAGGATTATTACTTATTTCTAGTCTTTTTTATTCTCTTTTAAATTTTTCTGAGATCAATAAAGGAGAATTGATATCAATATAACTGGTGTAGGATATCAATTTAAATATTCATTGACTAACAGACTACATATATTAATCACATTAGTTACATTCATTTGGATACATTCAGTTATGAATTTCTGGAGCTTGAAGATTGTAGCCAAACTTAGTTAAAAGAAGTTCTCATAGTAGTAGTGTATGGCCAGGAACTTGTGAATGTTTGGAATCTTGCCTTATTGATAAATAAATTCCTTCTCCACCTCAGGAAGAATAAGGCGGACAATACTGACCACTCAGTTACAGTTACTACAAAGTTGTGAAGTCAGCTGAGACTACCTCCACCATCCCAGCTCTTGTAGAGTCTCTAAAGCTGGATTCCTGCTCCTATTACCTCTGTGATATTTGTGCACTCAGCCAACTCTCTTCTCTCTCCTCCTCAGAACCTCAGGAAGCACTCTGACTTACACATACACATACTAACTATTGTGAACTTAAGCTGATGTGTTAACCTCTTACAAGCAACTCATTCACATTTGCAGTTTGCTTGATCTTTACTGCAGAATAATGGTTATTATTTCCTGTTGAAGATGTTCATAAAGCAAGAGGCACATGATCTTATTTGGAGAAGATGAAGAGAGTTCAGATGACATCCCTTCCCTGTTCTTCCTCCCAAGCATAGTTCTGGTAGGTAACACTTACCTTTCAGTAATAGATTAAGTCATTATGTCTTACTTACTGAACTAAAATCTCTGTGAACCAAAAAAAAAAAAAGACCAAGGGTGTCACTCATGATCCAATTATACAAAGGGTTAAGTCACAGTCCACTGTAATTGCCCAACAACAGTGCACCCTGAGAGGAATCAAGATGCAAAGACAGGATGGAGCACTCTCTTATTTTGAAATGGGTCCCTAGATATCTCAGAAAAAATATCAAAGGTCGCAGGTTCTTGCATCTACCCATACATAAAAAAGCACTAAATTCATTAACTTCAGATATCTGTTCTTTCTGATTAACAGTAATCTATTATGAAGATATGTGCTTGACATCATGTATTTCCTAGCCCCAAAATTCATATATTTACTGGCTCCTTCCCTATCTCCTTGGAGCTGTTCCTCAGAGCTGTCTGAGAGGCTGCTTCCCAGGCTGTGGTCCTCAGTAAGTTCCCTGAGTAAAACGGAAATTCACAACTTTTATGTTGTATGTTTTTCTTTCAGTGGACAGTTTTGGTGACCATGAAGGGACTCAGAGCTGATTTCTCTTCTTCAGCTGAGTTCTATGAGGATCCAAAGCCTTGGTACCAGCAAGGGCCCCTTGTGCTGATCCACCTCCACCCGGAGTCCAGACAACTGGGTATGTCTCTCCTGGGTCTCAGACATCTCATCTTGGTTGATAAATTCTTTGCTGTAAGGAGTGGCGTTTCCTTGAACTTTAGGCAGTTCAGGAAAGAGGTACCCTGAATTCTTAGTTGAAAGATACTGGGAAGACTTGAATTCTCCATTGAAAGACACGGAGTAAATTGACCAATTAAAAGACACTGGGAAGGTTTGGACTGGGTGGTCAGCTAAGGGGATGGCATAGCATTTTCCCTTAAATTGGCTACTTTAACAGAGTTTGTCGAACTAAAAGTGAAGATACCATATAAGAGCTTCAAGTTCTGAAAAGAAGTGATAAAAAGCTCCTCCAAAATTCTCCATTGAAAGACACGGAGTAAATTGACCAATTAAAAGACACTGGGAAGGTTTGGACTGGGTGGTCAGCTAAGGGGATGGCATAGCATTTTCCTTTAAATTGGCTACTTTAACAGAGTTTGTCGAACTAAAAGTGAAGATACCATATAAGAGCTTCAAGTTCTGAAAAGAAGTGATAAAAAGCTCCTCCAAATTGGTTGCAGCTTTCTGAGGGAGCTGAGAAACTTGTAGGAATGGTATCGTCTTCACGCTATGCTGCAGTGCATAGGGAAGCCCACTCACTAATTAAAAACTCACTTATCCAGAGACACGCACGCACCTCAGGATTGGCCATCCAGAGCTCTCTATGCCTGCAGCAGCTTTAGACTGCCAGAGGGGAAACTGAGACAGACAAGAGCTGAAATGACCCTAGGCTCATACCTAGGGAAGTTAAGCTTAAACCTGTGCAACCACATGGTTTTCAATAGTAGTGTTATCCTACCAAACCAGCTGGAAAGGCTCCCTCCCACAAAATCTAATTCATAAAGAGCTTTATTTAATTGGCTTAAAAATAAGTGCTTTTCAATTAAATATTTCTGAATGTGATAGAAACTAAGGCAAATTTTTTTAAGAACATGTGCTCTGGGATTAATCTTTAGTGAATAAAAATGAGTTTGTTGATTTAATGAAATAGGCTTGGGACTTCCTTGGCAGTCCAGTGGTTAAGACTCTTGAGCTCCCAATGCAGGGGATGTGGGTTCGATGCCTGGTTGGAGAACTAAGATCCTGCATGCTGCACAGTGCAGCAAAAGATTTTTAAAAAAAGGAAGAAGAAGTAAAGAAATTTTTAAAAATGAAATAAGTCTCTCTTTAGAGTTGACAGCCTTAAATATAAAAGTCCTATTGTACCTAGGTTTACTAAAAGTCAAATTTATGTTTTCTCTCTTACAAAATTTTTCAGCAAGAAAAGTAACTTGGTATAATGATGTTTTCATAAGTAAATTAAATGCAAGTCGGGTAAGAGTTTTTTGTGGGCTTCCCTGGTGGCTCAGCGGTATAGAATTCGCCTGCCAAGCAGGAGACACAGGTTCAATCTGAGTCAGGAAGATCCCCTGGAGAAGGAAATGGCAACCCACTCCAGTATTCTTGTATGGGTGCATGCTTTAAGAAATTATGCCCATCAACAGATGATTGGCTTAAGAAGATGTGGTATATATGTACAATGGAATTTTACTTAACCATAAAAAAATGAAATATTGCCATTTGCAGCAACGTGGATGGACCTAGAGAATATTACACTTAGTGAAGTGAGACAAAGGCAAATATACGATATCACTTATATGTGGACTCTAAAAAATAATACAAATGAATATATATAAAGTAGAAATGTAGTCTCATAGGCAGCAAACTACCATTACCAAAGAGGAAGGAGGGGTGGAATAATTATTAATAGGAGTATAGGATTAATGGATACTACACATAAAATATATAAGCAACAAGAATTTGCATAGCATAGAGAATTATATTAAATATCTTGTAATAACCTAAATGGAAAATAGTTATATATTTATATAATATGTAATCGATAATGGAAAATAATGATATACATATATACAGATAAACTGAATCACTTTGCCATATACCTAAAATGAACATGAAACTGAATCAGCTCTACTTCAATTTAAAAAGAGAATAGAACTTTGATATGATCCAACTATTCCACTTCTGAGTATTTATCTAGAGAATAAAAAACACTAATTCAAAAAGATATACTCATCCCATGTTCATCACAGTATTATATATGATAGCCTAGATATGGAAATAACTTACATGCCCATTAAATGAATGAATAAAGAAGATGTGGTATATCAGTGAGACGCCAAGTTTGCAGCAAAGCAAGGAGATGGGAGAACAGGTCTCAAAATCTGCTCTAAGAAGGCAAGGAGCTCAGGTGTTTATGGGATAAAGAAAAAAGAATCAGGGCTGTTGAAGCTTGGAGAGTGGGGAAAGGTAATTGGAAAAGATGTGATAATCATCGATCTACTCAGGTGTAACTAAGCTACAGGCCTCTGCAAGTTCAAAAGGTTACAAGTGCAGATGCCCATGCATGCCCAGTTCAAGGGTGATAGTCCTATCTAGTCCTAACCAGCGTAGCACAGACGAGACACCCCTGATTCTTGGCTCAGCTCAACCTAGATGCCACTGACTCCAAGTTCCTGGAAAGCAACTCGGGCAAATATCTTTTTTTTTTTTAATAATATTTATTTATTTCTGTCTCTGATCTTTGTTGAAGTATGCGGGATCTTTTAGTTGCAGCATATGAGATCTAGTTCCCTAACTAGGGATAGAACCCAGGCCTCCAGCATTGGGAGGATGGAGGCTTAACCACCAGACCACCAGTCAAGTCCCTTGGGCTTCTTGTTTAGGTTACATGCTGCTTAGAGGACATGGAAGTCTTAAAAACTTGATGAGAGAAGGCAGGTGAAATATATTTTACCCACAGTTTCAAAGGAAGCCTGATGTAGAGTAATTACTCCATTTCTGTGAAATATCCAGAATAGGCATATACATAGAAACCTCACTAACAATTGCCAGGGACCAAGTGAGAAATGGGAAATGACTGCTAATGGATACACAGTTTCTTATTTGGTTGATAGAACTAGTGGTGATGATGGTAACAACTTTGTTAAAATACTATAAACCACTGAAATATACTGGGGCTTCCCAGGTGGCACTAGTGGTAAAGAATCCGTCTGCCAATACAGGAGACGCAAGAGATGTGGGCTCAATCCCTAGGTTGGTAAGATCCCCTGAAGAAGGAAATGGCAACCCACTCCAGTATTCTTGCCTGGGAAATCCCATGGACAGAGGAGCCTGGTGGGCTACAGTCCGTTGGGTAGCAAAGGGTCCAACATGACTATGCACACACACACTGAGAGGTACGCTTTAAAAGACTGGATTTTATGACATTAATTCTCTCTGAAAAATACAGCATTCATGAGGAAAAAAAAGATGTGGTATATATATAAACAATGGAATGCTACTCGGCTATACAAAAAAAGATGAGATCCTGCCATATACTACAACATGGATGGACCTTGAGGAGATTATGCTAAGTGAAATAAGTCAGAGAAAGACACATACTGTATGATTTCACTCATATGTGGAATATAAAAGTAAAATGAAACCAAAGCAAACACATAGCTAATGAGACCAAAGTACTGGTCACCAGAGGGGAGGGGTATTGGGAAAGGGTGAAATGGTAAAAGGGACCAAACAACTGTATGATGATAGGTGGAAACTTTTTGTGGTAGGTACCACTGTAACGTATACAAAAGATGAAACATAATATTGTACACATAAAACTTATACAATGTTATAAAGCAGTGTTTCTTCAAATTTTAAAAATCTTTCTGAGGTCTTTAAAAAAAATTATATTTTATGGTGTATCTATATAAATAGTTTCTCCAAATCTTTTTAGTAATTTAAAACTAGAGTTTTTCTAAAGTAAGCTAAATGATGGAAGTTTATTGAATATCTGGATCATTTCCAAATAAGATACAATAATGAAACATTAATTGTTGAACATGTCTAAATTTACCTACTTTCATCCTCTTTTAAGATTAAAAAAACAAAGATGTTTGGGTTTATTGAACATGTATACCACATATAGGAGAGAAATAATGCTATGAGAAAATCTGTGTTTCTGGAGGTTGTAGAATATGTTCATAAGTTTGCAAATCTGTAGATGCTAGCATGACAGTTCACAATTGCTTGCTTCTTGGTTTTCTCTAGAGGTTAGAGGTTGTAAGGTTGAGAATTCTGATTAATACATATAACTGGAACTACTAAAATTAATAAGGAAAGCATCATCATATGCAAGGGGAAAAAAAAAAGTAAAAGGATTGTAATGTATTTTGTTAAGGGAAAAGAAAGTAGTTTTGTCCTAAGAGAGGTTTAAAAAAAATAGAGAGAATGGGAAATCTTGGGACAAAAGTCTGAAGGTAGAAACAGGAAGTTATAGGTTTGTTGAAAAGAATCTTGAAGAAGAGTTTTGTATGTGATTAGACCTGGCGAACATTGTAATAAATTTAATTGAGTGAATGTTTTAATATTAAAAGTAAGCTGGTACAAAACTAGAATTTGGTTTTCTCTCTGTTAAGTGAACAAAGCTTTCTTGGAATATTAATCTGCTTTTGAAAATAGATTGCAAAGTTTCTCTACCTTTTAAGTGCCCTGTTATAACTTTCTGTAGTTTACTTTTGATATCTTTTATTGTCATTTTGATTAAATGATTAACTGAGTATCGTTTCACAGTGGCTGTAATCCTATTTGACCAAGTGTTTTAAAACCTTTTGTTATCTTTGACAAACCTCCCCAAATCAAATTCTAAATGAAGTCCTTTTGATCTCTAGCTAACTTTGGGGTGTTTCAGAGGGCCCCTGAAACATCTCAAAGAGCGAGATTAAATTAATGAGGCTTATTTGATATGTCAAATAAGTAATAATAAACTTTACTAGGTTATACTGTATGGACAAATATTATTAATATAAACATTCTAGAAGCTAAATGAAATTCATAAAATTCAGATATGTCCTAGTATGTTGTTAGTCATAATTCTGGTTATTATCTTAAAATTTTGTATGTCACACAAAAATAAAATTTTCCCCTTCAGTTGCATTGTAGTAATATCTTTAACCATGCCACTTAAAGTCTTTTGTCATTTATAGACAGTTGTTCTTTTACTCTGAAGCCTTTACAAAAATGAAGCTCTTCAACAAGGTTAATAGAAGACTTTTTGACAAGTGCAGATTTCTGATAACTTTCAGATAATACCACTGAACCGGGTAAGACATTCTAAAACTCTGAAGGAAAAACTTTATGACTTCATAAACTGTTAACAGAAATAATGATCAACAAGAGTTAGTTACACAGGGCTGAACAGTCATTTATATGACTTTCTGTCTGAAATGTTACTGTCTTTTAATCTTCCTTTTCCAGATATAAAGAAAATTTCCCCCTTAAGCAGTTTGGTAAATTATACCTTTGTAAGCAGAATTGAAACACTTATCTTTTTCTCTCTACCTTATCCCTCCAGAATTTGAAATTCTTAGTATTCTTATTTTTATAGCAGTATAGTTATTTTCATAAGTTCAAAAAAAATCTATTTTCCTTATAACAGGACACAAATGAAAGCACTGGTTATATCACCAAGGCTTTGACTAAAATATCAGGTTTGAGAATTATGTAAAATCAGATATAACCAGACAACTTCAGAGAACTAAAATGGACTTTATGGAGCCATTTCCTTAGAAAAACAGACTAATACCTTGCTCATAGAGTTCCCAGCAGCCTCACCAGGTGACTAAGAAGGTCACTTCCTGGCAGGTGTAAGAACCTCAAGATATATTGGGGAAATTCAGGAGAGAGAAATTCACCCAACTCTATAATTGTTACAGTCAGATCTCATGGAAAGTCTTTGGGGTGATATTCCTGGCCTCAGGAGGCTTTTAACAGTCAATCTGAGATTCCTTATAAAAATATTATCAAAACACATTGACCAGAGTGTAAATGATCAACCACCAGTCTTGTTAAACTAATGTAAACAATTAGGTCCAATTTACTGAAACTAGACTTACACTGCAAATAAATTAGTCTTAATTTGGCTATATTTGGTAGAAATTGGAGTAATGTTAGAGAAGAAATTGTTTTAGTGGATATCAAGTTCTAGTGCTGCAAATTGTATTTCAGGTTACATAATTACTATCTAAACTCACTTCCTAGATGGCTCCTTATTGCTGTATTACATTACAGAAAAAGTTCATTGTTCATTCATTAAAAGGACATTGTAAGTTTATTTATACTATTCAATGATAGAAATATAGCTTTGGACAAACATACCTTAAAGGAAATCAACCCTGAATATTTAGTGGAAGGACTGATGCTGAAGCTCCAATACTTTGGCCACCTAATGCAAAGAGCCAACTCATTGGAAAAAACCCTGACGCTGGGAAAGATTGAAGACAAGAGGAGAAGGGGATGACAGAGGATGAGATGGTTGGCTGGCATCACCAACTCAATGGACATGAGTTTGAGCAAACTCCAGGAGATGATGAAGAATGGGGAAGCCTGACATGCTGCAGTCCATGGGTCTCAAAGAGTTGGACACAACTTAGCAACTGAACAATGACAACCTAGATAGCCCCTTATTGCTGTATTACATTATAGCAAAAGTTCAATTGAACTATTAAAAGTTCAATTATTAAAATGGTAAGTTTTTTTCTGCTATTCAAAGATAGAAACATCTCTGGACAAAGATCAGATACCCAATAACCTACAACCAGGGGATTATATATATCCTGGAAAAGACATCATTTAAAGGACTCTCTCCTGATAGATGGGAAAGCCCTTATCAGGAACTTTTGACTAGCTTGCTCACAACAAAACTGAAGGGAATTGACTCTTGGATTCACATTTCCTACTTAAGAAGTGCCCCTAGCACTGGCCTGACCTACAGAGAGGAATACTGGTGTGAAAGTCTCTGTAAAACAACACTCAAACAGAAATGATGCCCACCCCAGGATGAGAAGTTGACATCAGAAGTAGATGGCTGTCCCAAGATGGGGCACCTGACCTATAGAGTTAGAGTGTTTTCTTGATTTGTTGAACTTTTGCATAAATCATTTATTTTTTCTATCATGAGCATAATCCCATGCAGACTTAAAAACCAATCCAATTGTTGGGTTTGTGGTCAACTGTCTATGTCCAGTACCTCTGGTTTACCTTGGTGGATTTTTTCCTCTTCAAGGCTCTAATGGAAAGGCTGTTAGAAAATTTATTTTAGGAGAGTGAAATTGTAGTTCTGTTTGGTCCACTATATTGATATTACTAGATGGGATCTCTTCACCTGGCTAATCAATTGCAGTTAGGTTTTCAATAGGGTCTAATATAGATATAGCACAAAAATGGCCTGTCAATGAAATCCTTGCCTTACCTTGAGCATTCCTAACATCATGGCACAAAGTGAGCATGAACTTTGGTCAGATTTATTACCAGAGTGGGGAAGCTATGTACTAAAAAGAATGATGGGTATCTCTCATGAGCCAGCTATACAAAGGGTTAAATTGCAAGGGTTAATTGCCCGGCAACATTGCACCCTGCAGAGAGTGCAGGATGGAAAAACAGGATGAGGCATTCTGTGCTTTGAATAAAGGGGCCCCTAGATAGTTAAAGTACATATCTCAGGAAGAATTCTGATGATCCCAGATTCTGGCATCTTCCCATACACAGAAAGTACTAAAAACCATCAACTTGAGATATCTGTTCTGTGTGATTAACAGTAACCTTTTACCAAGATGTATGCTTGACTACATGTATTTCCTAGCCAAAAATTCGTTTATATATACAAGCTCCTCCCCTGCCTCTGCAGAGCAGTTCCTCAGAGCTATCCGAGAGTCTGCTTCCCAGTCTCTAGTCCTCAGTAAGTTCCCTGAATAAAACTGAAATTCACCACTCTTATGTTGTGCATCATTCTGTGGTTTCCAGTTAGCCGCATGATCACAAGGGTAAACAGCCAATATATTTATAACCATTCTGTACCCATACAAACATTCTGTTTCTCACTTTTAGTACAGTATTCAATAAATTACATGAGATATTCAACACTTTGTTTTAAAATAGGCTTTGTGTTCATTTTTACCAGCTGTAGTTCTGAGAATGTTAAAGGTAGGCTAGGCTAAGCCTTGATATTAGGTTATATGTTTTAATGTATTTTCAACTTATGATATTTTTCAACTTCGGATGAATTTGTTAAGATTTAACCCCACTGTAAGCTGAGGAAGATCTGTATTCTAAAGAAAAAATCAAATAATTGTTTAAATGTGATTGTACAAAAATATTTATCATACCATTATTTTTAAATATGGTATATCCATGGTGTAGAATTCAGTATAGGCATTAAAATTGTATTTCTTAACATGAAGTAAACTTACTTCATTTTATTGTTGAATGGAGTAAGCAGTTTACAGGAATATGTATGGCATTCATTTTTATAAGTAGGACTTAATGTTTAGTTGTCCCACTTTCAGTCTCTACTTCATCTGCCATGTACTTCACTTTCTAAATCAAATATTTTAATTTACTAACTATACATATCAGTAAATATGAAAAAGTTTTAATATATAGACTGAGTGGCAGCACAAATCTAGCTATTTTAAGAGAGGGCATTATTGCTATTGTTAAAAGACATTCCCTCCCCTTACAAAAGAGGAACTGAATAAGAGTCTGGTTTATGCTTTGTTAAAAGAAATTGAGGCCTACTATAAATTTTGAATTTTTGGGGGCAAATATCAACTGAAATTGGTCAGTGCCTAACCAAAACATTAGGAGCACTGCACAGAAAGGGGCGCATGACGAAACTTGTAGACAAAAGATGGAAGCAAAGTAAGAAAATTATTTTTTTTGTTTTTTTATGGAAATTATTGGTTAGGCTATAGCTTAAAACCTAGTTGACGGTGATTGGTTGTCCTTAGTGTTTTGATTTTGTAACCTTGAGGCATTTACAGGCTTAGATTTTGGTTTGCCAATGTAGGCACCGTGGCATAAGAGCTGCCTCAGTCTAGTGGCCTCCCTGCTATTGCATTTAAAACCTTCAGAAGAAGTCTAAGGTGAGTCCTGAGGAACACTGTTCACATGGCAGTCACTGGGCTGGATACCAAACTTCCCCAAACAAAGCTAGGACCTCAGCAATAACTTACACTAACCATATAATGTCCCCCATCATATTAATTGCTTCTGTCGAAAGAAAATTCAGAGTATTTAATTTTGTATGAATATTGTATTGAGCAAGAAACAAACTGTTCCAGAACAAGGCATGTGTACTCAGTTGTATTCAACTGTTTGCAGCACCACGTACTATAGCCCGCTGGGCTCCTCTGTCCATGGGATTCTCCGAGCAAGAATACTGGAGTGGGTTGCCATTTCCTCCTTCAGCGTATCCTCCCGATCCAGAGGTCGAACCTGCATCTCCTGTGTCTCCTGCATTAGCAGGCAGCTTGTTTACCAAAAGTGCCACCTGGGAAGCCTGTTCCAGAACAAGGAGACTTCCAAACTGAAGGTAAAAAGAAGCTCTGTTCTCAATAGCTGTAGGTCAGTTTATAAAGCATGAAAAAGTATATTGTTTTCTATTGTGTTGGTTACTGGAAAATTACAGTATTCCTTTTCATTGCATAAGTTTACGTATCTGTAACTGATTTGCTGGAAGGCTGTAAGGTCATGCTGTGAGACCATGAAGAATCTTCAGTTTAGTTTAAAATCAGAGTATTTTAGGGAAATCAGGACACACAGATTGTTATGATCACCAAATACTATATGATGATGAAACAAGCCCTTTACAAATTCAACATCATCAAGAATTTGTGCAAAGAGAAGACTCTCAAAATGGCCAAAAAAGAGTTAAACACAGATTAACTCTTTTACTGAGGCAATCTATACATCAAAATTTATATGGAAAAAGAAGGCAAGCACTATTCAGAATACTCTCAGTGCTTTTTTAAAAAGGATGTACTTAATTCTCAGTGTTTCTAGGATTTAAATTATAATGTACTAAATATTAGCTTGACTTTTTTATTTCCTCATATATTTATAACCAATAGAGAGTTTTTAAAGTGTTGGCCAAAAATTTTAATGCCATAGTATAATCATAAGTTTTCAAATTATTTAAATGGCTTTGTATGGTTTCAGTTTGCATAGTCATTTTTAGTCCACTACTATTCAAAGTGAGGACTATCTGTACTTGAGAACATTTTTGTCATGCCCCCATATTGAATAACAGTTGGCTGGATATAAAATTCTGTATTCTCCATTTTCTTCCTTTAATAAAGCTCTATTCTGTTGTCTTATTGCATCCATGATTACTGTTGAAAAATCTATTGATAATCTAATATTTGTTCCTTTGTATCTGATCTATTCTTCTCTGTAAGCTTTTAACACTTCTCCACCTTTAATATTTTAAGTATTACTAAAATGTGTCTTAATTGTAGGTTTTCAACCTCTGCTATTTAACATTCTTTTCACTTTTTTATAATATCAAAATTTTATCTTTTTTTTTTTTTAATATTTTCTCTACTGTTTTTTCTCCTCTTTCTGGAGCACCTGTTTGTATCTGCCATGTCTCACAGATATTATTTTATATTGTCCTTTCCCACTTCTTTCTGGGAAAATTTCTCAATCTGGTCCTTTTCATTACTATTTTTTTTTCCCTCAGCTTTATTCTGCTGTTTCACCTATTCTTCATACCCAATATTTCTCCTTAATTCTTGTTTTACATTTTCCTGTTCTTGTTTCATTTTATTGATATCTCTTTTAGACTTCCCTGGTGGCTCAGACAGTAAAGCATTCTGCCTACAATGTGGGAGACCCGGGTTCAGTCCCTGGGTTGGGAAGATCTCCTGGAGAAGTACATGGCAACCCACTCCAGTATTCTTGCCTGGAAAATCCCATGGATGGAGGAACCTGGTAGGCTATACAGTACATGGGGTTGCAAAGAGTCGGACACAACTGAGCTACTTCACTTTCATAATGTTTAGTGTATATAAGCCATCCAGTCTATGATATTTTGCTATAGCATCCCAAATGGGCTAAAACACAAAGATTTCCCTGGATTATCCAGGTAAACCCTAAATGTAATCACAAGGTCCTTAATAAAAGGCAGGAAGAAAAGTTTAAGGATGAAAAAAATGATAGGATGATGGAGAAAAGAGAAGAAAAGTTGATGTGGGGCCATGGGCCAAGAAAGTGGGCAGCCTGTAGAGTCTGTCTGGAAAATGTAAATGGATTCTTCCCTAAAACCTCCAGAAGGAGGCACCTCCACTGATACCTTGATTTTAGTTCATAAGACTTAGTTCAAACTTCTGGGCTTCATAATTTTAAGATGATATGTTTGTTTTGTTTTAAGTAAATGGTAATGTGTTACAATAGCAATAGGAAATTGATACAGCACTCAAAGCGTTGGTTGGAGAATGGAATAAATTTATAGTGTCACACTTACTTACGTGTGTGTGTGTGTGACTGAATATTATACCTCTGAGCCAGCACTCCCTAAAGCAGAACCTTAGGTGCAATTGAGATTCCCCTGTTTATTTTGGGAAGTAAGTTCCCAACAAGAGATATTATATATGCCCACATTATTGCAAAGTGTTGATGAGGGAGATGGTGCAGATCTGATCTAACTATAGTTTGTTCCATTTCTGACTCATTAATCAGTGTCCTGTCTATCAGGTGTAGTCCCTTAAATCTATTTGTCACTTCCACTGTATACTCATAAGGGATTTGATCTAGGTCATACCTGAATGGTCTAGTGGTTTTCCCTACTTTCTTCAATTTAAGTCTGAATTTGGCAATAAGCAGTTCATGATCTGAGCCACAGTCTGTTCCCGGTCTTGTTTTTGCTGACTGTATAGAGCTTCTCCATCTTTGGCTGCAAAGAATATAATCAATCTGATTTCAGTGTTGACCATCTGGTGATGTCCACGTGTAGAGTCTTCTCTTATGTTGTTGGAATAGGGTGTTTTCTATTACCAGTGCGTTCTCGTGGCAAAACTCTATTAGCCTTTGCCCTGCTTCATTCTGTACTCCAAGGCCAAACTTACCTGTTACGCCAGGTGTTTCTTGACTTCCTACTTTTGCATTCCAGTCGCCTATAATGAAAAGGACATCTTTTTTGGGTGTTAGTTCTAGAAGGTCTTGTAGGTCTTCATAGAACCGTTCAACTTCAGCTTCTTCGGCGTTACTGGTCGGGGCATAGACTTGGATTACCGTGATATTGAATGGTTTGCCTTGGAAACGAACAGAGATCATTCTGTCGTTTTTGAGATTGCATCCAAGTACTGCATTTTGGACTCTTTTGTTGACCATGATGGCTACTCTATTTCTTCTAAGGGATTCTTGCCCACAGTAGTAGATATAATGGTCATCTGAGTTAAATTCACCCATTCCAGTCCATCTTAGTTCGCTGATTCCTAGAATGTCGACGTTCACTCTTGCCATCTCCTGTTTGACCACTTCCAGTTTGCCTTGATTCATGGACCTAACATTCCAAGTTCCTATGCAATATTGCTCTTTACAGCATCGGACTTTGTGTCTATCACCAGTCACATCCACAGTTGGGTATCGTTTTTGCTTTGGCTCCATCCCATCATTCTTTGTGGAGTTATTTCTCCACTGATCTCCATTAGCATATTGGGTACCTATTGACCTGGGGAGTTCATCTTTCAGTGTCCTATCCTTTTGCCTTTTCATACTGTTCATGGGGTTCTCAAGACAAGAATACTGAAGTGGTTTGCCATGCCCTTCTCCAGTGGACCACAATCTGTCAGACCTCTCCACCATGACCCATCCGTCTTGGGTGGCCCCACACGGCATGGCTTAGTGTCATTGAGATAGACAAGGCTGTGGTCTGTGTGATCAGATTAGCTAGTTTTCTGTAATTCTAGTTTCAGTGTGTCTGCCTTCTGATGCCCTCTCGCACACTTACCATCTTACTTGGGTTTCTCTTACCTTGGGACTAGACCTGATAGACAGAGTGCCTGATGAACTATGGAGATAGGTTCATGACATTGTACAAGAGACAGGGATCAAGAAAATCCCCATGGAAAAGAAATGCAAAAAAGCAAAATGGCTGTCTGAGGAGGCCTTACAGATAGATGGGAAGAGAAGAGAAGTGAAAAGCAAAGGAGAAAAGGAAAGATATTCCCATCTGAATGCAGAGTTCCAAGGAATAGCAAGGAGAGATAAGAAAGCCTTACTCAGCGATCAGTGCAAAGAAATAGAAGAAAACAACAGATTGGGAAAGACTAGAGATCTCTTCAAGAAAATTAGAGATACCAAAGGAACATTTCATGCAAAGATAGGCTCGATAAAGGACAGAAATGGTATGGACCTAACAGAGGCAGAAGATATTAAGAAGAGGTGGCAAGAATACACAGAAGAACTGTACAAAAAAGATCTTCACGACCCAGATAATCACGATGGTGTGATCACTCACCTAGAGCCAGACATCCTGGAATGTGAAGTCAAGTGGGCCTTAGAAAGCATCACTATGAACAAAGCTAGTGGAGGTGATGGAATTCCAGTTGAGCTATTTCAAATCCTCAAAGGTGATGCTGTGAAAGTGCTGCACTCAATATGCCAGCAAATTTGGAAAACTCAGCAGTGGCCACAGGACTGGAAAAGGTCAGTTTTCGTTCCAATCCCAAAGAAAGGCAATGCCAAAGAATGCTCAAACTACCACACAATTGCACTCATCTCACATGCTAGTAAAGTAATGCTCAAAATTCTCCAAGCCAGCCTTCAGCAATACGTGAACCGTGAACTTCCAGAGGTTCCAGCTGGTTTTAGAAAAGGCAGAGGAACCAGAGATCAAATTGCCAACATCCGCTGGATCATCGAAAAAGCAAGAGAGTTCCAGAAAAACATCTATTTCTGCCTTATTGACTATGCCAAAGCCTTTGACTGTGTGGATCACAATAAACTGTGGAAAATTCTGAAAGAGATGGGAATACCAGACCATCTGACTTGTCTCTTGAGAAACCTGTATGCAGGTCAGGAAGCAACAGTTAGAACTGGACATGGAACAACAGACTGGTTCCAAATAGGAAAAGGAGTACGTCAAGGCTGTATATTGTCACCCTGCTTTTTTAACTTATATGCAGAGTACATCATGAGAAACGCTGGGCTGGAAGAAACACAAGCTGGAATCAAGACTGCTGGGAGAAATATCAATAACCTCAGATATGCGGATGACACCACCCTTATAGCAGAAAGTGAAGAAGAACTAAAGAGCCTCTTTATGAAGGTGAAGGAGGAGAGTGAAAAAGTTGGCTTAAAGCTCAACGTTCAGAAAACTAAGATCATGGCATCTGGTCCCATCACTCCATGGGAAATAGATGGGGAAACAGTGGAAACAGTGTCAGACTTTATTTTTTTGGGCTCCAGAATCACTGCTGATGGTGACTGCAGCTATGAAATTAAAAGATGCTTACTCCTTGGAAGGAAGGTTATGGCCAACCTAGATAGCATATTTAAAAGCAGAGACATTACTTTGCCAACAAAAGTCCGTCTAGTCAAGGCTATGGTTTTTCCAGTGGTCACGTATGGATGTGAGAGTTGGACAGTGAAGAAAGCCGAGCGCTGAAGAATTGATGCTTTTGAACTGTGGTGTTGGAGAAGACTCTTGAGAGTCCCTTGGACTGCAAGGAGATCCAGTCAATCCATCCTAAAAGAGATCAATCCTGGGTGTTCATTGGAAGGTCTGATGTTGAAGCTGAAACTCCAATACTTCGGCCACCTCATGCGAAGGGTTGACTCATTGGAAAAGACCCTAATGCTGGGTAGGATTGGGGGCAGGAGGAGAAGGGGACGACAGAGGATGAGATGGTTGGATGGCATCACCGACTCGATGAACATGGGTCTGGGTAGACTCCGTGAGTTGGTGATGGACAGAGAGGCCTGGCGTGCTGCAATTCATGGGGTCGCAAAGAGTCGGACGCAACTGAGCGACTGAACTGAACTGAAATCAGTGTCCTAAAACCAGCTCAGTGGGTAGAATGAAACACACATCATCCTATTCCCTTTAGTTCTCCTTTCTCTCTTTCCATCCTGCCCCCAAAGCAAACTGAACTCTAGTCTCCTTTAGTTGCAAAATAAAAGCCCCAGCATTTCAAAGGATGCAAGCACATATTGGTGGGAAATTGCAGTGATGTAATTGCCAGTAGCAAAGAGCCAAAAGTGTCCTGTTTTACATATATACACACATGCACACACACACACAGAATGAGAGAGGCAGAAGGGACTACATAAAGATATTAATAGTTTAGTATGACTTAGATTTTTATTTTTACTTTTAGGAAATTTTTATTTTTACTTAGTTATATTTGTAATTTTTCACAATGAGCATGAGTTCTTTGTAAAATAACTTTAAGATAGAAAATATAGCAATCAAGTATAACATTTTTAGTTGTTGGCAAGAGCTCAACAAAAATGTGAGAGGAAAAAAAAGACAAAAATAGGATTATAAATTCCAATCACTGCAGCAGCAGCTTAATACGATCAGGGTGATGGAAGTTAGTTACAAAAATAAATCAGGCCACCAAATGTTGTTAAGAGGCATGGACATGAGTTCAGTTCAGTCGCTCAGTCGTGTCCGACTCTTTGCGACCCCGTGAACTGCAGGACGCCAGGGCTCCCTGTCCATCACCAACTCCCAGAGTCCACCCAAATCCATGTCCATCGAGTCAATGATGCCATCCAGCCATCTCATCCTCTGTCATCCCCTTCTCCTCCTACCCTCAATCCTTCGCAGCATCGGGGTCCTTTCCAATGAGTCAGCTCTTCACATCAGGTGGCCAAAGTATTGGAGTTTCAGCTTCAACATCAGTCCTACCAATGAACGCCCAGGACTGATCTCCTTTAGGATGGACTGGTTAGATCTCCTTGCAGTCCAGAGGACTCTCAAAAGTCTTCTCCAATACCACAGTTCAAAAGCATCAATTCTTCGGTGCTCAGCTTTCTTTAAAGTCCAACTCTCACATCCATAGATGACCACTGGAAAAACCATAGCCTTGACTATACTGGCCTTTGTGGACAAAGTAATGCCTCTGCTTTTTAATATGCTGTCTAGGTTGGTCATGAGAGTCCCCAGTAAAATGAGTGGCATTGTGACTGTCACAAGTTTTGAGTCCTCAAACTGTGATATGCTTCTGATTCCTATTTCTGAATTTTTGACCCAGCACCTTCAGCTTCCCTGAGAGGGCAGAATAGCTCTCCTTATTTAGGTAAGCAGCTTTTCAGCTCTGGGAAGATTTATAATTAAGTACAGAGAAAATAAGCAGATAGTATTAATACTTTAATTCAGGAAAGTCTGAGTATGTTTACAGTAAGAAAAATCTGGCAGTTTTATAATTTTAAATTGAAAGCTATGGAAGAATTTGACTCAATGTAGAAACTACACTGAGTGTTACAAGATTTTGAGAGGTATTCTATACAGAAAAGTATTCAATGTTCAAAAGTTCTTTAAATGCTCAGTAAGGTTTTGCTTATGAAAGTGTCAAGTTTACTGTCAGGAATTCAAAACATGTAAAAAAGTCAAATATATTGAAATGTACAAATGTAATTTTAAATTAAATTTTAAAACCTTATTTGCATATATATAACTTAGATTTATAAATTGAAAAACACATAAATTATAGGTTAAAATTAGGTTTTAGGTTTTAAAGTTTTCAACATTAATAAAACTAGCACTGCATTGTAAATTAAGTATACTTCAATAAAAAGTTCTTCCTTTAAAAAAACAACAAATAAAAATCACCATATATTGACTTCATATATTAATTTTCAATCCATGTAACTGTAGGTAATTATTTCTAAGCACCAAAGCCATCCCCTCCAAAATTAAAAAATAGATGACTCATTATCAGTAACTACTTACATCAACAGCAGAGGATAACAATCTCAGGTTTTAAAAATGTTATGACATGTATGTCATGTTTAAACACAATGTAAAAAAATATATGCCAATCAAAGCCTTAATTTGACATCCCCCTAAAAATTTGAAAAAATTACGACTTGTGAACTCTGAAAAACAGTGAAAGTGTTAGTCACTCAGTCGTGTCTGACTCTTTGCAACTCCATGGACTGTAAGCCACCAGGGTCCTCTGTCGATGGAATTCTCCAGGTAAGAATACTGGAGTGGGTTGCCGTTCTGTACCCCAGGGGATCCTCCTGACCCAGCAATCCAACCTGGGTCTCCAGCATTGCAGGAAAATTACTTATCGTCTGAACTGTTATACTGAACCTACAAGAACATCAGATAGTAAAAATAAGCACAATTTAAAATCAGACTTGCAGCAAAAATACCATGTTGTATTTCTTTAAGCAACTATTGCTTACAGATATCAAAAATCAACTACAGTGCCCACCTGATCAAGGCTACCTGAAAGGGCAATACACAAAGGTAGTGTCCAGACGTACTTATAAAGGATTCTTTCATTTGCCTATTCATTCACTCATTTCAAAAACATCCATTATAAGTAACTGGTGTGTGAGAGATAGCTCCATGCTCACAACGAGCTCATTTTCCAGAGAAATAATCCTGCCTGTGCAGGAATTATTGGCAGAGGCCAGGTTATGAATGACCTTAAATGTCACGCAAATGACACTTTGGCCTGGTGGAGTGTTTTAAGCTGGAGAAAACCCTGATTTGGTTTATATTTTTAAAAACTCACTGGGACAGCCCTTTGGAGGTTTCTTTAGAGGCCAAAGACTAAGGAGACTGAGACTGAATAGAAAACTATTACTAAATTAGTTACATCTATGAGTAACTAGCTATGCTCTACTGTTCAAAAGTCAGGCGAGCATAATAAGTGGTCTGACTATTCAGATTCACAGTGTTAGTTCTTCCTAATCAAGTTCAGTTCAGTTCAGTTCAGTTGCTCAGTCGTGTCCGACGCTGCGACCCCATGGACTGCAGCATGCCAGGCCTCCCTGTCCATCACCAACTCCCAGAGTTTACTCAAACTCATATCCATTGAGTCAGTGATGCCATCCAACCATCTCATCCTCTGTCGTCCCCTTCTCCTCCTGCCTTCAATCTTTCCCAGCATCAGAGTCTTTTCAGATGAGTCAGTTCTTCGCATCAGGTGGCCAAAGTATTGGTGTTTCAGCTTCAACATCAGTCCTTCCAATGAATATTCAGGACTGATTTCCTTTAGAATGGACTGGTTGGATCTTCTTGCAGTCCAGTAGTCTTCTGCAACACCACAGTTCAAAAACATCAGTTCTGCAGTTCTCAGCTTTCTTTATAGTCCAACTCTCACATCCATACATGACCACTGGAAAAACCATAGCTTTGACTAGACAATAAGTACCAATAAGTTGGCAAAATAATGTTTCTGCTTTTTAATAAGCTGTCTAGGTTGGTCATAACTTTTCTTCCAAGGAGGAAGCGTCTTTTAATTTCATGGCTGCAGTCACCATCTGCAGTGATTTTGGAGCCCCCCCCTTCAAAAAAAAAAATAAAGTCTGCCACTGTTTCCACTGATACCCCGTCTATTTGCATGAAGTGATGGGACCGGAAGCCATGATCTTAGTTTTCTGAATGTTGAGTTTTAAGCCAACTTTTTCACTCTCCTCTTGCACTTTCATCAAGAGGCTCTTTAGTTCTTCTTCACTTTCTGCCATAAGTTCTGTGTCAGCTGCATATCTGAGGTTATTGGTATTTCTCCTGGCAATCTTGATTCCAGCTTGTGCTTCATCCAGTCCAACATTTCTCATGATGTATTCTGCACATAAGTTAAATAAGCAGGATGGCAACATACAGCCTTGACGTACTTCTTTCCCAAGTAGGAACCAGTTTGTTGTTCCATGTCCAGTTCTAACTGTTGCTTCTTGACTTTCTCAGGAGTCAGGTCAGGTAGTCTGGTATTCCCAGCTCTTGAAGAATTTTCCACAGTTTGTTGTGATCCCCACAGTCAAAGGCTTTGGCATATTTAATAAAGCAGAAATAGATGTTTTTCTGAAACTCTTGCTTTTTTGATGATCCGGTAGAGGTTGACAATTTGATCTCTGGCTCCTCTGCTTTTTCTACATCCCAGCTTGAACATCTGGACATTCATGGTTCATGTACTGTTGAAGCCTGGCTTGGAGAATTTTGAGCATTACTTTACTAGCGTGTGAGATGAGTGCAATTGTGCAGTAGTTTGAGCATTCTTTGGCATTGCCTTTCTTAGAGATTGGAATGAAAACTAACCTTTTCCAGTCCTGTGGCCACTGCTGAGTTTTCCAAATTTGTTGGCATATTGAGTGCAGCACTTTCACAGCATCATATTTCAGCATTTGAAATAGCTCAACTGGAATTCCGTCACCTCCACTGGCTTTGTTTGTAGTGATGCTTCCTAAGACCCACTTGACTTCACATTCCAGGATGTCTGGCTCTAGGTGAGTAATCACACCATCATGGTTATCTGGGTCATGAAGATCTTTTTTGTGTAGTTCTTCTGTGTATTCTTGCCACCTCTTCTTAATATCTTCTGCTTCTGTTAGGTCCATACCATTTCTGTCCTTTATTCATCCCCTCTTTGCATGAAATGTTCCCTTGGTATCTAATTTTCTGGAAGAGATTCATTGATAAGTTGTGTCCGACTCTTGAAACCACATGGACTGTAGTTTGCTAGGCTCCTCTGTCCATGGGATTCTCTAGGCAAGAATACTGGAGTGGGTTGCCATTTCCTTCTCTTGAAGAGATCTCTAGTCTCTCCCATTCTATTGTTTTCCTCTATTTCTTTGCACTGATCACTGAGGAAGGCTTTCTTATCTCTCCTTGCTATTCTTTGGAACTCTGCATTCAAATGAGTATATCTTCCCTTTTCTCCTTTTCCTTTTGCTTCTCTTCTTTTCACAGCTGTTTGTAAGGCCTCCTCAGACAATCATTTTGCCTTTTTGCCTTTCTTTTACTTGGGGATGGTCTTAATCCCTGTCTCCTATACAGTGTCACGAACCTCCATCCTTAGTTCTTCAGGCACTCTGTCTATCTGATCCAGTCCCTTGAATCTATTTGTTACTTCCAGTGTATACTCGTAAGGGATTTGATTTAGGTCATACCTGTATGGTCTAGTGGTTTTCCCTAGTTTCTTCAATTTAAGTCTGAATTTGGCAATAAGGAGTTCATGATCTGAGCCACAGTCAGCTTCTGGTCTTGTTTTCACTGACTGTATAGAGCTTCTCCCATCTCTGTCTGCAAAGAATATAATCAGTCTGATTTCAGTATTGACCATCTGGTGATAGCCATGTGTAGAGTCTTCTCTTGTGTTGTTGGAAGAGGATCTTTGCTATGACCCTGGAGAAGATCCCCTGGAGAAGGAAATGGCTACCCACCTCAATATTGGCCTGGGAAATCCCATGAACAGAGGAGCCTGATGGGCTACAGTCCATGGGATCGTAAGAGTCAGACACAACTTAGCAACTAGACAACAACCACCTTAAGATATTTCAGTTGTTCTCTTTCCTTCACTTTTTGTCTGTGAATGAGAAGGAAATGCCTTGGGCATCCTAGTCCATTAATATGAGGACCATGGAAGACCAATTGGGTACTATGGCCAGCTAGACTCTGTTGCTAGAGAACTCCCTCTTTGTTTATGAGCAGTTTCCTCTATTGCCCTCCTACTCAAAGCAACCAAAGAAATTGCCATGGGTTCTCCTTTAAGAGTCAATGTGCCACATCAAGTAGAAGCACTTTTTTAAAAAATTGAAGTATAGTTGATTTACAATATTGAGTTAGCAAAAGGTGTGTAGCTAAGTGATTCAGTGATTTTTTTTTCAGCTAATTTTCCATTATAGATTATCACAAGGTACTGTGTGTAATTCCCACTGTATGCAATTTGCAGTGCTATAGAGTAAATCCTTGCCACTTATCTGTTCTATTATAGTATTCAGTAAAGAAGACAGGGAGCAAGACCATCCCCAAGAAAAAGAAATGCAAAAAGGCAAAATGGCTGTCTGAGGAGGGCTTACAAATAGCTGTGAAAAGAAGAGAAGTGAAAAGCAAAGGAGAAAAGGAAAGATATACCCATTTGAATGCAGAGTTCCAAAGAATAGCAAGGAGAGATAAGAAAGCCTTCCTCAGTGATCACTGCAAAGAAATAGAGGAAAACAATAGAATGGGAAAGACTAGAGATCTCTTCAAGAAAAATTAGAGATACCAAGGGAACATTTCATGCAAAGAGGGGATGAATAAAGGACAGAAATGGTATGGACATAACAGAAGCAGAAGATATTAAGAAGAGGTGGCAAGAATACACAGAACTGTACAAAAAAGATCTTCACGCCCCGGATAATCATGATGGTGTGCTCACTCACCTAGAGCCAGACATCCTGGAATGTGAAGTCAAGTGGGCCTTAGGAAGCATCACTACAAACAAAGCTAGTGGAGTTGATGGAATTCCAGTTGAGCTATTTCAAATCCTGAAAGATGATGCTGTGAAAGTACTGCACTCAATATGTCAGCAAATTTGGAAAACTCAACAGTGGCCACAGGACTGGAAAAGGTTGGTTTTCATTCCAATCCCAAAGAAAGTCAATGCCAAAGAATGCTCAAAGTACTTGACAACTGCACTCATCTCACACGCTAGTAAAGTAATGCTCAAAATTCTCCAAGCCAGGCTTCAGCAATATGTGAACCGTGAACTTCCAGATGTTCAAACAGGTTTTAGAAATGGCAGAGGGACCAGAGATCAAATTGCCAACATCCGATGTATCATCGAAAAGGCAAGAGAGTTCCAGTAAAACATCTTATTTCTGCTTTATTGACTATACCAAAGCCTTTGACTGTGTGGATCACAATAGACTGTGGAAAATTCTTCAAGAGATGGGAATACCAGACCATCTGACCTGCCTCTTGAGAAACCTGTATGCAGGTCAATAAGCAACAGTTAGAACTGGACATGGAATAACAGACTGGTTCCAAATAGGAAAAGGGGTATGTCAAGGCTGTATATTGTCACCCTGCTTGTTTAACTTATACGCAGAATACATCATGAGAAACGCTGGGCTGGAAGAAGCACAAGCTGGAATCACGATTGCTGGGAGAAATATCAATCGCCCCATATATGCAAATGACACAGAAGGAAAGTTATGACTCTTTCCAAGGAGTAAGCGTCTTTTAATTTCATGGCTGCAGTCACCATCTGCAATGATTTTGGAGCCCCAGAAAATGAAGGGGAAGGGTAACTGCATGCTGCGGTTCATGGGGTCGCAAAGAGTCGGACACGACTGAGAGACTGGACTGAACTGAGAAGTACTTTTAAGCGATCACATACCCAACATCTTTTTACTAGTAGGCTCAGGTCTCAGGAAATGTTGTTACTGACCCTTTTCAGTCAGGTGCCAACAATTGTCCTCTGGCCGGTGTTTGAAAGAGACCGAGATCCATTCAGGAGCAAAGGAAAGCTTAATTTTTTTTTTCTTTAAACTTAAATCTTTTATCAAAGGGTGGAGGGGTCTGAGCCTGTGCTCTATAGTGCTTACTCTTCCCGTAACCCCCACAGGTTGTGGGTGGGGCTGCTTTATCAGGTTCCCAACAGAGAGAAGGGAGCAGACTCCTCAACTGTCCAGTGAAACCACTCTGCTCAGCTCCAGAGCTCAAGAGTCGGGCTCAGCGTCTCTGCACTCGGCCTGCCACCACCATCTTGAATTGAGGGTGTGCAAAGCTAGAGCCGAGGTGCCATCCCTCACTAGGAACTCTAGTTTGAAGTGCCAGGTGTGAGGCCTCTACACGCGGTCTGTGAAACTAGGCTAAGCACAAAGGAAGAGGAAAAAAAAAAGGTTAGATTTTATTTAATTACCCAGACTCTCTTTTTCCTTCTTGGGGATTTTTAATGGCTTTGCTGGTGACAAATTCCCCCTCCATCTCAATCGTTGAGGTGTGCTGAGGGGAGCAGGTCCTTCTTCTGTAACTGCTAGCTGCTGGGTGTGGAGTCCGTGGTAACCCCGGGAAGAGGAGCAGAACTACTCCCCAGCCACCTTTAATGTCACCAGGCCTCAGCCCTATACGTTCGTATCCCTCAGCAACCCCCTTTTGTCTAAACTTCTAGAGACAAAGGAAAGCAGACAATTTAAAATACATGGCCCAAATATTAGCAAGAGAATAATGGTCACATGTCAAATGTTCCTAAAAACAAGAATGTCTAAATCTTTTGCCTGTAGGCAAAAGTGTGCCCTGATGTGCTGCAGGCTCACTGCCATGGCCCAAGGCTCACTGCCATGGCCTGAGTCTATCTGGTCACACTTTTGTTGGTTTTTGAAAGAGAAGCTTCAGGTCAGAGAGAGAGTCACAGTCAAAGGAGTCTATTGCTGCAGGCTGTTTCTCTGGAGTTTGGGGCTCAGGGACCCTCTTCACTTGAATGTGATGTCCCCATGGAGTGATCCCTTGCTACTTCAGGGCAGAGTGGGATCACCAAGTGAGGTCCATTCCCCTTAGGAGTGAGCTGATCTTTCGGGCTGCTGGTTTCCCAGGTTTTTAGATGTACCCCGTCTCCTGGCTGCAGGGGGTGAAGGGCCAGGTCGGTGGGTGTGAGCAGCACCTGATTGCAATATTTCATGAGAATTTTCACAATTTCTTCTACCTGGGAGGCATGCTTGAGTTGTTCCATTTCAAGAGGTTTAAGGTGTCCCTTCTCTCAGTCTTGGGTCTAGCATACACCAGTTTTAATGAACTTAACTTTAAATCCCTTGGGGATAACTGCAATGGCAGGGCAATCAGAAGCAATTTAATCCAATTTTCTTGAGTTTCCTGGTAGAGCTTCACTAAGGCCCATTTCAAGGTCTAATTGGATCTCTCTACTTTACCTGATGATTGGGGTCTCCAGACTGACTGCAAGATCCATTTTATGCCCAGGGCACTCGTTATCCCCTTTGTCACTTGAGACACAAAGGCTGAACCATTATCACTCTGTGAGGATCCTGGGAGCCCAAACCTGGGGATTGTTTCTTTTAGTAATGCCTTAGCCACCTGAATTGTGGTTTCAGTTCTAGCAGGGAATGCCTCTTTTTCTACTTAGAAAATGTATGTGCTAGCACCAAAGGAGAGCTGAAATTGCCCAGTACTCTTGGTATGACAGTGAAATAAATCTGCCAGTGTTCTCCAGGATATGTCCCTCTTGTCTGAATGCACCTTTCCTAGAGGTCTCTAGGGGGTCTGGTTTTGAGGATGTTCATTGTGCAGGTGATGTGTATCTCAACTGTCTAATTGTATTTTTCATGCCAGGAGTTACCATGACCCCAACTAATCATATAGGTCTTCCCTCCCATAGTGCATTTCTTGATAAGTCTCTCTGATGGCTTGACAAGCTGCAGTTAGGAGAAAGGAGTACTGCCCATGTTCATTAACTGGCCACCCATAGCCTCCTAAATCTCTACTGAAGCCCCATTTTGGAGCTTTGTCTAATTCTTCCTTTGTATAGACTGGGGAGTAATTGGATGGATCTGGGCTCTTAGATATGAGGAGTAATTGTCAAGTTAGTAGTTCTAGGGCCACCTTTTGGCAGTTGCAGCTGCTTGTTGTTTCCTTTTGTTACCTCTGCATCCCCTGTGGCAGTTAATCACTGACACTTTTTTTTGGAAGCTGCACTGCTTCCAGGAATCTCTAGATGTTTATGCCATGTTTCACCTGCTTATTCTCCACATAAGCGTAATTCTTTCCTTCCAAATAGCCCCATGTGTGTGTAGGATGGTATATGCATACCAAGAGTCTGTGTAAACATTTCAAGTCTCTGTCCTGAGCTCTAGGGCTTGGGTGAGGGCTATGAGCTCTGTCTTTTGGACAGAAGTCCCCATGGGTAGGCTTCTTCCTTCTGTGACTTAGGTGTGAGAGATCACTGCATATCCTGCCAGCCCTTTTCCCTTCCTCATAAAACTGCTCCTGTCTGTGAACCATTATTCTTTGTTGTTTGGGAGAGGCTCACTTCATAGGTTAGAAAGTGAAAGTCACTCAGTCGTGTCTGACTCTTTGTGACCCCATGGACTAGACAGTCCATGAAATTCTCCAGGCCAGAATACTGGAGTGGGTAGTCTTTCCCTTCTTCAGGGGGTCTTCCCAACCCATGGCTTGAACCCAGGTCTCTTGCGTTGCAGGCATTCTTTACCAGCTGAGCCACCAGGGAAGCCCAAGGGTACTAGAGTAGGTAGCCTATCCCTTCTCTAGTGGATCTTCCCGACCTAGAAATCTAACTGGGGTCTCCTGCATTGCAGGCAGATTCTTTACCAGCTGAGCTACTGGAGTGACTGGAATACGTTGTGTCTATGTTTTCTACACAGTCATGCTCCAGGATGGCATGGAGGCAGGATTTAGCATGTGACAGATTTTTATGGTAGCCACTAGGTTGTCTGAAAGCATAGCTTGAATTTGAATTGAGCTGCTGGGAGACAGCTGTTCTGTTTTCCAGCTTGTGTAGGTGTGTGCTCAGTCACTCAGTCGTGTCAGACTCTTTGTGATCCCGTGGATCGTAGCCCACGGGCTCTTCATCCATGGAATTCTCCAGGCAGGAATACTGGAATGGGTTGCCATTTCCTACTCCAGGGGATCTTCCCAACCCAGGGAGCATACCTGTGTCTCTTGGGATTATAGTAGCTGCTACTGCCTTTAGTAAGGAGGCCATCCCTTAGCATTTTGATGTAATTGTTTACAGAAACAAGCAACCACCCAAGTAAAGTTTCCCAGCCTTTGAGCTAATATTCCAAAGCTAATTCCCTTCTCTTTTTAATTTAGAGGGCAGAGGGTTTAGCTAAATCTGAAAGGACCAGGCAAGGGCCTAAAGTAATAGCTTTTTCAATTCTTGAGAGACTCCTTTGCATTCTGAATTCCATTCAAAAAGATCATCATTCTTTTTTTTCAGCTTTTCATATAGTGTTATTCACTCAGTCAGTGGTGTTTGACTCTTTGCAACCTCATGGACTGTCACGCACCAGGCTTCTCTGTCGATGCAATTTCCCAGACAAGACTACTGAAGTGGGTTGCCATTCCCTTCTCCAGAGGATCTTCCCGACCTTGGGACTGAAACCGGGTCTCCTGCGTTGTAGACAGACTCTTTAATGTCTGAGCCACCAAGGAAGCCCGTTTTCATATAGAGACCTAGCTATTAGACCATAGTTATGAGAGGGTAATAGGAAGGAAGGCTGCTACTGCTACTGCTGCTAAGTCGCTTCAGTCGTGTCCGACTCTGTGCGACCCCATAGACGGCAGCCCACCAGGCTCCGCTGTCCCTGGGATTCTCCAGGCAAGAACACTGGAATGGGTTGCCATTTCCTTCTCCAGTGCATGAAAGTGAGAAGTGAAAGTGAAGTCGCTAAGCCGTGTCCGACTCTTCTTGACCCCATGGACTGCAGCCCACCAGGCTCCTCCATCCGTGGGATTTTCCAGGCAAGAGTACTGGAGTGGGGTGCCATTGCCTTCTCGGGAAGGAAGGCTAGGTCTCCAAATGGAGGAAATAGGCTGCAAGTGTTAGACATTTTTTATCTCTCTCTCAAGCAGCAGGAGGACGCAAACTACAAGTGCCAGGTTTTTTCCCTTCTCCATACAAAATTAAAAGGAAGTTTCTCTTAAAATTCTTTGTTGCCATGATGACACCTGGTTCCACCTGAACTTAACTTTTCTCAAACCTTGAGCTAACCTATTTGTTTTTCTTATGGAAATGTTTTTCTTAAGCTATGTTAATGAACTATGCATTTACCCTAGACTCTTCAAGTCGGTTCTGCCTAAGATTCAGAATGATAAGGACTCAACAAACCAGTATGTTTTACTCATACATTGTTCTCCTAATCTATGTTAATGAAACTATATGTTTACTTGGAAACCTGCCTTTCTTCAAGATTCATGTCAATGTTTCTTCATGTTGTATGCCCTGGTATGACTCATCTTGTGCCAGTGTTATCTCAGAATGCATGTTGTGGGTGAGGGGCCTGGTGCCAGTCTCTGAATTTTGAGACATTTCCTTTCTCTAATTAACAGCTTGCTGATAGGTATATAACTTACTCCTAGAGACTAGCAAAGGGACACTCTTTCTGCCCCCTTCTGATGTCTGTGTCAGAAGCTTTCTCTATCTCTTTTATACTTTAATAAAACTTTTTTACACAAAAGCTCTGAGCAATCAATCCTCATCAGTAGACCTAGATTGAATTCCTCTCTTCCAGAGGCTAAGAATCCTGGCCTCTTTCATGGCTCAGCAACAGCCTTTCAGTTAGGGATCCAGATGCAGCAAAACCAGGCCATCCCAGGGAAAAACCCTTAAGCTGTCTTCTGGTTATAGAAGGAGTGAGGCTGCAAATGGCTTCTTTCTTTTCCTGGGATAGGCTTTTCTAACCTTCTGTGAGAATGAAGCCTAGGTAGGTCACCCTAGTTTATGTTATTTGAGCCTTTTGGGGGGGGCACCTTACATCCATTATTGGCTAGGTGGTTGGGAGTGTTTACAGTATTTTTGTCAGAGGCCTCCTTAGTAGGGCTGGCATTGAGAATATTTTCTACATAGTGGAGGAAGGTAGGGAAGAGGCCAAGGTCCTAAGGAGGAGGGTCAGGAACTGGTATTGCCTCAGTGGAGGAGAGCCCACATCCCCTTTGAAGGACTTTGTTCTGATATAAAGCTATTAAAAAACAGGACATAAGGAATTTCATTCTACTTCTTTTGTCTCTGGGATAACAAGTACAACTGTAAAACGGCATTGTAATTTAGCAATCCATTGACAGGCCAACTTTCCTCATCTCCCAGTCAATATTGGGGCCAGGCTGTATAACATAGGAAGATTAAATATTTTGGGATCATGGGGTGATACCCAACAAAACTTCCGGTTCTGCAGGATGCACCCTAATGGGCTATCTTTTGGCATGGTGGGTGTTTTGTTCCTTAGATATTCCATTTTGGATTTGTTTCCAACTACTGAGGGGGTAGTTGGAGAGACTTATTGGCAGGCAAATGCCAGAATATTTGACCCAAGATTTATAGTTCAGGGAACTTGGAACCAGGACCAAACTGTTAATGGATCCCTCACAAGACCAAAATAGGAGGTGTCCAAATGTCATGGACTCTGATATAACTGAGAGTCCTACTTGAATTTATAATGACCCATGTTTGAGATAGTAAGTCTCTCTTCAGTCAGAATATCCCACAGGAGGTAAGAATGTTTCCAGGCCAGGGCACTTAGCCACCTTAGTTCCTGACCATATTGACCTGTTAGGGAGTGACATAGCTGTCTGGGGTGGGTTGGGGTGTCGGGGGCGGTCTTTTTCCTCCTTTCAGCTGAAAAGGAGTTTTTGGACTTCTGAGTGAGAGCTAAAAGCAGGAGGGAGTCCCACAGGGGATGTACCAGATCTCTGGGGCAGCTGGCATTTTGTGCTGATGCCAGGAGAAGAGCCCTGAAAGCTTGGGCAATGAGAAATCACTGAAGGTTCACCTCCCAAGCAGTTGTAGGAGGAGAGCTTGGGCAGTGGGTGTTTCCTGATCTTGCCAGCAGTTCAAAGGGTGTCCCAATAGTGGGGCTTCTGGATTTGCAAGCAGCTTACAGGACACCCCAGCCTGCCTCAGAGAAACTAGCACTGACCAGGAGAGGTCAAGTCACTGGTTGAGTATACCTACCTTAGGACCCTTTCCCACTCGGGCATCCCTGGGTGTCCTTTCCTAAATTCGGATTGAGCATCCTCTTTCTGTTTTGTCAGGTGGTTGTCATTCTTGGCCTTTTCCTGGTCTCGCCTCTTGGCTCTTGGGCCTGGCCACTTCCCTTTACCAAACCAAAAGTGACTATGGAGAATGCTACTGTTGACCCCAGGAGGTCAGCGAGGAGGGCAGAAAGCCCTGGTGCAGCCAGCACTGCCTAGGACAAGGGTCAAGGGGAGAGCACCACTGGCAAGACTGCAGTGGCCTCCTCTCATCCACAGGCCCCCACCACCCCTATGTTACCAAACCAAACTTGGGTCTGCTCACCACACACAGTAAAGCCAATCTAGTGACACCAGGTTGTGGTGAAGGAAAATGCAGCATTTATTGTAGACACCATACATGGAGTCCAGGGCAGCTAATAACTCAAATAAATCTGAACTCTCCAATGGATTTCAGGAAGCATTTTTAAAGGCAAGGTGATGGAGGGGAGTCACCGGGTATGTGATCAGCTGATGTGCAGTTCTCTGATTGGTTGATGGTGAAATAGCAGGGCAGTGTCTCAGGGGTTAACATTATCAATCCTCAGGCTCCAGTAGGTCTGGGGGCTATGTGCTCATGGTCATCTAGTAGCTAACTTCTTCTGTTTGGTGGAAGTTTTAGCATCTGTAAAACAACTCAGGAAATGTGCATCAGATAGTGTTATCTAAGTACTTCAGGGATGAACTGAAGATTGCCAAACATAAAATTAGAAACTTACTATAGGATTTTAACAGAATGAGTATGAAACAACTTCAGATAATTGTGTAATCCTCTTTATTACCTATATTAAGTTTAGTGATATGTAATTTTAAAACTCCAAAATAACAGCAACTTTAAAATTTTTGTTTAACCTCATATAAAAGAGGTCTGGAAGGTGGAGGTGTGGACTTGGTTCAGGAGACAAGAATAACTTCCCAAGTTGTTTTCTTGTGCCGGATTCAGCTCTCAGCCTATGCGGTCTTATATAGACATCCTGACATTCCTAATGACAGACTCCTTGAGAGCAGGATGCACGTCTAATTCTCATCTTCTTCTCATCTATGCTGTTGGCACAATGTCAGAACAATTCTTCAATAAATATGGGTTTTAAGAACAGAGGATGTATGGATGCTCAGGTGGATGGATGGAACTCCATATATGGAACTCAATATCTAGTTTCAACTATCCTAACAAACACAAGAAAAAACTTGCCTCAGGATGCGGTGGTGGGCCCGATAGTGCCAACAACATGGATGATAAAAGAATTTACTGAGCCAAAAGTGAGGGTAGAAAGCAAGATTTATTGAGTACACTGCAAGGGAGCTGTGGGCAAGACCAAGAGGGGGTCTGCACCTGGGGAGAGAAACTGGGCTTCTTTCATGGTCCCCTCTGGTCACCTTTAGATTAATATTCTACCCAAAGGTGGTTAGGGCTTCCTGGAACTTCAACTGTTTGTGACTGCTGGTAATTTTCCATTGGGGGAGGGTGAGATGGTCTTATCTTGAAATGCCCTCCCCAGCCTAAGACGGCTGTTTTATTGTTAAGCTCTACAGAAATCATATGACCACACATTGGCTTTACTGCTTTCCTTGTAACCAGATGAACAGACCTTGTAGGGCAGGTGTTGGCAAACCAGATAACAGATTTTTTTACACTAGGTGGGTCACAAGATCTCTGTCACAGCTATTCACCTCTTCTGTTGTTATATGATAATAACCATAGAAAATATCTAAATGAATGATCGTGTGTCAATAGCACTGGCATTCGAATTTCGTGTGATTTTCACATGTCTTGAAATGGTCTCCTTTTCATTTGTAACCATTTAATATTGTAAAAACCATTCTTACCTTGTGGGCAGCACAAAAAAACAGGCAGTGAGTGGTAGTTTGCTAATCCCTGGCCCAGCAAGGCAAATGATTAAAATTAGGAGCTGAAAAAGGCAGTAAAACGTTGTGGTAGAAGCCCTAAGAAGAAGGTCAGCGTGGCATATAGCTGACTTTCACTTTTTTAACTCCGTATTTTTCCTTTCCAGAGTCATTCCACGTTTCTTTCCTGTGCTCCACTTCTTCTGGGATGGCTTTCAGCCAGCATGCACATTTTTTCATGTGTCTTCAGAGTTCTCTCTTGCAGGACCATTTGTGTTTAAAAATGTTTCTAGAAGACTGAAAAACATTCAAGCCCCAAAATAATTGCTTTCTAATGAAGGGCTTTAGTTCACTGGTTCATTGAGAGACAGCATTTCATTAATACACATAAATCTCTGTGTGCCTCCCAAATGAAATATAATGCTGGATTCTATTCCTTTCACAAAAGCCACATGCTTCTGTTTGCGTGACTTGGGGGCAGCCTAGAAGGCAGGAACGGATTTATATAAACGTGCTTCAATGGGTAGTGGAGGTGATCTGAGTGGGGCGAAGGGAAGGACATCCTGCAGTACTGTTTTGGAGATTGAGTGGGCTTGAGACCACATTGCTCTTTTAAGAAGTGCCTTGATTTATGATCATTTCATTCTTGATACATGAATGAAACAAAAGTTACAAATTACGACAGATCACATCTTCATCACCTAGTTATGTATACGATCTTTTATTAAACTTTTGTAGCCTATGGAGTAAATGAATTTCAAGAGGTGAAGCTCAGCAATGATCTCAATGCATGAAAGCCTTTCATTAGTAATTACAGCCACTTTTCAGATATTTCCTTTGATTCTCTTCTACCTTTGCCCAGTTCTCTCTCCTAGATGTTCTGGGCAATATGTTAGAATTATAAGGTAGAACCAGGAGATCATAATCATTCATTTGTCATTCACTGTGGAGAAGAATAAAGGGAGGAGTACAAGGGATGGGAGTGCTGGTGTGGGAGTAGGGATATGCGAGATAAAGGACAGTTAGGGAGCAAGCCACATGGAAATCTAGAGGAAGGGTGTTCTAAGCAGGGGCGACAGCAGATGCAAAGGTCCTAAGTTGAGAGTGCATTTGAAGCATTGGAGGAACAGCAGGGCCAGTACAACTGGAGTAGAGGACAAAAGGAGAGGGTGGTTAGAAAGGAAGCCAGAGCAGGAGCCTACAGTCGCATCCTGTAGGACCTTCTTGGCAATTGTAAGAAATTTGGCTTTTATGAAATATACCCAGCTCTGATCTGCCCCTAGAAAGTATATCTGATGCTCTTTAGGAAAAGCATCAGAATCCAAAATAATACAATCTAGACCCTATACACAGAAAGCCAGCCATTGATTAACAAAGATTTCAATTTATACGTGCTGTGCACATCATCATCCAGAAGAATCCTTGGTGAATGAGTTCAGTGCTAGGCTAGACACTGTCACTATGTTCTGAGCCTATGGATAAAAGTTAGATATCCTTCATTCATCTCTGGCAAAATCTAAAAGTAATGGAGCAAGAAGCTACATTGTGTGTGTCAGGGTGGGGGTGGGGGATGGTTTTGGACACTTGAAGCATCTGTAGACAAAAAGGCCTAGGTTTAAATTCAAACTCGGCCACTTACTAGCTTGTAACCTTAGACAAACTCATAATCCCTCTGAACTTCAGTTTTCTTAACTTGGAAAAAGTGTTAGCTTCCTTGTAAGATGGTTGTGAGCACTAAAATAATGTGAATTATGTGTTTTGCACACTGCCAGCACATAATCACTGCATTATTAAGTATTAGACTAGGCTGACCAACTCTATCACTTGAACAAGATCATTCCTTTGGCCAAAACCTCAATTATTCCATCTGTAAAATGAGTATGCTTATTTGCCAAAATTAAGTGTTGGGGGTGCTTTGGACTCAAATGAACCACCAAAGCCACTCCTGGGAGAGACTGACAGTTGAGCCACAGACCCAAATCCCATTCCTGGATTGGTATTTGATTAGACCAAACCTTTCTTGGTGGTGGTTGTTGCTGTTGTTAATGAAAAAATATTCTGGCTTTTGGAGTATCGCACTTGGTAAGTTACCTTCTCAAATTTTCTTTCCTCATGTGCAAATTGGGGTAACAGTCTCTTAAAGTACAGGAGTAAAGTGAAAGGAGTTTTCATACAGCGTCTTTGGCATAACGGGGGTACGGTGGGGATTAGGAGTGGAAGCCGTGCCCGCTATTATTTTTATTATTGGCAAAAACAAATCTCCCGCAGAGAACACATTTAATGGCCAGCTGGGACTGTGAACCCTGCAGATACTTAATCCTTCCAGCATTTCAGCCTGCTTTTCCCTTTTTGCCCATCAGTTGGCGCCTTTTGCCGTCCTTTTTTCCCCAAGCTGGCTTTTGGGGGCTGCGGTCGCTCCCCGGCTCGCAGGTCACATGGCCTGACAGAGCGAGGGGACCGCGCCAGAGCTGCGCCGTGGGAGGTGAGGCTTCCGCGCTCGTCCAAGTCCTGCGGCGCCCGCTCCTTTGAGGCCTCAAGGTCCGGCGATGGCTCCTCCGTGGTCATGAGCCAGACAGCCTAGGCGACTTCGGCAGTGGCCGTCAGCGTGCGCAGGAACCGAGCTGATCGCTCTCACCCGGTAGGTTCCCGCTGCGAACGATCTGCTCTGCCTCTTTGGCATCATGACCAGAGCGCCCACCCGGGAGATGTCTCCAGAGCGAGGGAAAATGGATTAGGGTTGCTGCAGCGTTGCTGCAGCCGGCACGCGGAGAGCAGTAGCAGGGGCTGGCGAGCCTGGGAGGGCCTGTGCCCCCGGCGGTGCGCTTTGGCGGGCTGGCTTCACTGCGGCCCCGCTCGTGGCGCCGGCTGCTTCCTGCGGGAGGAATTTGGAGACCCCAGAAGGGCGTCCCTCGCACGGCCTGGCCGGCATGCGCGCAGGGATGACTGAATATCGCAGCAAGGACGCCTCCCTACCCCTCGCCTGTTTCCTTGGCGCCGCTAGGCCGACGGAAAGGCGCGAGCCGGGCATGTACGAGTCCAGGTAAGACTCCGCTGCTTGCCTAGCCTGGCTGGGCCCAGCACCCTAAGGGTGGATCGCCTAATGGCCGCCCGCTCGCGGCTTTATCTGCCTCGCGCCTCGGGCCAGCCCAGAGCACCGACAAACGCCCTGCTGCGGCGTTGGGTTTCTGCAGGCGACCTCTCAGCCGCGAGACCGAGGAAGGTCAACGGGGCAGAGGAAGGCGTCCTTCCCAGCTCCGGGAAAGACAGGACGCCCGGGAGGCAACGCCGCGATTTCGACTGTTAGTTTCCTCCTACGGGTAGGGAAACTGAGACCGGAGCGCCGCGGGGACTGCCCAAGGTCGGTGACAGACGCTAAATCCGAGACTCGGGTCCTCCGCTGCCATTCTCTTTCCTTGAGGGATAGTTAGGACCACCCCGGCTCGCCTCTCCTTTTTCCTGGTCTCTGTGACGGGCGTTGCCAGTTGCCGCACTGCGCCCGCAGTATACAGGGCGAGAACTGGAGGGTGGGTGTAACTCTGCCAGCCCCTGCTTGTCTCTTATTCTCCCTGGAGGTGAAAGGACACAAGGGCGGATCCGATGATGATCTCACTATGCGGACCATTAGCAAAAACCTGCAGGTGTGTGTGTGCGCGCATTTCCCCTAGAGAACTAAACCTTCTAAGGGGAAATTGGCTTATAGGAATGCATTTCTAGAGTGCCCGGCACCAGATATTTTAGGTGAGAAGATAAAACCATGTTTGTTTAACGTTATTAAAATTAGATTTTTTAAAAGGATAAGCTTATTACAAAACATTCAAGAAACAGAAAAATGTAAAGAAGAAAATAAAAATAACTTAAAACTTCATCTCCTAGATTGTTGTTTTCCTAGGTACCTTAAAATTTTCTCTGCATGCACACATTTAAACCAGTAACGTGGACAAAAAAAAATTGTTTCAATTTGTATGTCTGATTACCCAGAGGTAATCAGCTTTTTCCTCTCTGTATTGGCCTTTTGCATTTGTGTGAGTGAATTGACTATTAATTCTCTTACCTCTTTCAGTCAGAATGTCTTTCTGTTCATGATTTTTAAGTGCTTGTTATATATTACACATTAAAGTACTGATAGTAATTCTGTCATCTGTGTTGCACAGTCTTTTGCCTAGTTTTTTAAGATTTATTTATTTTTAATTAAAAGATAATTACAATATTGTGTTGGTTTCTGCCGTACATCAACATGTTTTTTGGTTTTGGTTTTTGTCAGCTTTTCATCTGTGGCCATTCAGTTCTATTCTTTTTCTTTATGGTTTCTGCTTGAGAGTCTTGCTGAGAAAGGCCTTTCCTAACTTGAGTTTGTATAAATATTCACCTATATTTTCTTCAGGTACTTTTAAGCTTTTGTTGAAAAATTTTAATGTGTCATTTATTCTAATTTAAGATGTAAAATGGAGAGCTAATTACTTTTCATAAATGGTAGCCAGTTGCTGCAAAGCTAAGTTCATTTTTTTTTAATGCCTGATTTAGACTGCTACAATTACGGTATATTAAATTATTATATATTTATTTCTGCAGATTTTTGCATGTGTCTATCGGTATATTTCGATGCCAGGGCCATGTTATTTTAATTACTGAAATTTTATAACAAATTTAATATCTTTGTTATTACACAGTATCATCCACCTGGCTTTTTAAAAAATCAGTTTTATTAAGATACAGTTTGCTTGCATGCTCCATTGCTCAGTTGTATCCAGCTCTTTTCAACTCTATGGACTGTAGCCCGCCAGGCTCCTCTGTTCATGGCATTTCCCAAGCAAGAATACTGGAGTGGGTTGCCATTTCCTCCTCCAGGACATCTTCCCGGCCCAGGCATCAAATTCAAGTCTCCTGCATCTCCTGCATTGTCAGGAGAATTCTTTACCACTGAGCTACATGGGAAGCCCCACACTTTGGTCAAATTATCCATCCTGTCTCTGCTCCACCAAAAGAAACAAATCATCTTTGGATTCCTGTTGGATCTTTGATAATTAGGGTCCTGAGAGTAGGTCCCCTGAGTGGCACATTCACTACGCCAGTGCCTGGTACAAAACTCAGTACTGGTTGAATTAAACTTTTAACTATGATCGTAAAAGTAATGCATGTGCTTTCAGAAGGGTAGAAAGCAAGAGAGGAATCCTTCATCCCTCATACCTTCATCTCTTCTTCACTAAATTATACTCCACATTAAAAATAAAATGATCATACCATGTACCCTTTTCTACAATTTGCACTGACGTAGTTTACATTTTTCAATTAGAGACTTTAAAACTGCTTGGTTTGATACAATGAATTACCATAAACTGGGTGGCTTAAGCAGAAGAACATTCATGTCCCACAGTTCTGGAGTCTGAAGTCTGAGATTAGGGTGCCAGCATAGTTGGGTTCTGATAAGTGGTCCTCTTCCTGGTTTATGGATGGCTGCCTTCCTGATTTGTACTCACTGGCAGAGGAGAGAGCGAAAGCAAGCTGTTTTCTGTCTCTTCTAATAAGGACACTAGTCCCAGCAAAAGAGTTCCATGGGCATGACCTTAATATCTTCTAAAGACCCCATCTCCAAACATCATCACATCAGGTATTCAGATTTTGATAATGAATTTGGGGACGGGGGACACAAACATTCAGTCCACAGTAGAGATTTAGGTAAGGCTTTTTAAATGTCAGTATATTTAGACCCTTCTTTTTCTTTTTAATGTGTCCATATCATCCCCATGTATAATTATCTAAACATTGTTCCCTGTTGTTGGCCATTTCCTTTCCCTGTAGTCTGTCTATCCTTCCCTGTAGTTTGTCTAGCCTTCTTGATGCCCTGCCCTCCATCTATTCCTCTCCCCATCTTTCTCCCTCTCCTTCTTACTTTCAAACAAAATTGCTGTGAACATTCCTTGTCTATGTTTGGTAGCATGTGTTGGCATTTCTGCAGAGTAGATTGCTAGAAGTAGAATTTCTATGTCAAAGGAGATGCACATATAAAACTTTTGTAGATACCATCCGAACTTTCTCTCAAAAGGTCACACCAATTTATATAAAAGTTCCTGTTTACTGTACTGGCTCACTCTCTCGAAGAAAATTGAATTGATGTTATCTTAAATGTAGAGATTGATTTTGGAGCAAGAGACCTCCATCTCCTCTTTTATTAGTGAGGGTTCTCAGCAGGGAAAATGTTATTTTTATCCATTTATTAGACTTTTACAGTGTCCTTCAGTGGAATTTTATAGAAGTGTATATTCTGCATATTTTTTAAGTTTATTCTAAATATTTTTGGTTTCTTTTTTTTCCATTTTGACTGAGATGTTTTATTCCATTGATTAGTAATTGTCTGATTATATTGACTGAGATGTTTTATTCCATTGATTAGTAATTGTCTGATTATGTAGTGTGTAACATAGCATAGAGCTTCCCAGGTGGCACAGTGGTAAAAAGAATCCCCTGCCGATGCAGGAGATGCAAGAGACAGAGCTTCCCTGGTGGCTCAGATGGTAAAGACTCTGCCTGCAATGCTGGAGACCTGGGTTCAATCCCTGATTTGGGAAGATCCCCAGTGGCAACCCACTCTAGTATTCTTGCCTGGAAAATTCCATGGACAGAAAAGCCTGGTGGGCTACAGTCCATGGGGTCAGAGTCAGACATGACTGAGTGAGCACACACACAGATCATAGCATATATTATTTTTGTGTACTAATTCTGCTACCAAACACATTCTGAAACTCTGTACCATTTCTAATCATCTTCCAGTTGATTTTCTTGGGTTTCCAATCTATGCGGAGACAATATTGCATAATGGTTGAGAACATGAGTTCTGGAAACAGTCTGCTTGCTTTTCAAGTTTTGCCATCTATTTAAAGTTTTGCTAACGTTGGGTACAAGTTAATTGTACCTTAATTTTTTTAGATATAAAATGGATTTAATAATAGTACTTCTCATAGGCTTCTTATGAGGATAAATGAAAATGAAACTAAAAATATATATATTTTAAAAAAGGATCATTGACATTAGAGATCATTTGAAGTGTTGTGTCATTATCAATGATTTGGCGACAAACATCCAACAGGACTGGTCCAAATATCTTAAGAAAGGTGTCTCATCAGATGTCATCTGCTTCAATTCTGAGAAATCTTTACTTTCAGGTCAGTAGATGATGTACAGATACAGTTAGGGATTTATGCTCTCTTTAGGTGTGTCACATGTATCCAAGAGTCTATTCCTTGGAGTTTGGCAGCACAAGTACCTGATAGGGACATTTCCAGTGAGACTGAGGAGTATTTCTGACTTTTTCACTCGGTGAAACCTCCAGATTGTAAGATATGATGCTTAAGGTTTTCATCTCCCAAGAGTGTGTGGTGAAAACATTGCTCTGCCACACATTGATATTTTTAATAGAAGCAATTAAGCCTCTGCAATTTTGGAGTATCTCTCCTTTTATCAGTTGTGGGTTGAAAGAAGCAAGAGCCAAGTTCATTGGGTGCCCTGTGACTGTCTTAGGATAAGAGCTTTTGAGTTCTTAGAGAAGTGGATCTGAGACAACAATGCTTTTGGCCATTTGTTGGAGGGCCTCAAGAGATTTTCTAATTGAGCTGTAAAGATATTAGTTTGAGTAAACCAGAGGATTGAGTATGGTAAGCACAGTGAAAGTGTGAAACTGGCCAAACATTGCAGACTTGTCAAAGTACCTGACCAGTAAAATAGGTTCCTCAGTCACTGAGGTTCAGGAGGAGTTCCCTAGGGAGGAATAATCTTTTCCAAAAGGATGTTAGTCACAGAAGACACAGCAGCCTGTCATCAAGGGAAGGCTTCCGTTCAGTTCCGTTCAGTTCAGACCATATCTGAAACATATTTATATCCATGAAATAGAGAACATTGTATGAAATCATCAGACAGACCTTCAATCATCCATTAAGCAGTTTAAAGTGTCCAGGAACATTATGAACAGACTTCCCTGGGTTGTACTTCAACAAGTGGGACAGTGAGGTATAGGCACTTTTTGTAGCCTAGTTAATGTTTCTCCACCAATACTGATTCATGAATGTTACCATTTTGTCAGTAGACCTATGGTTTAATGCATGTACAATAATGAGGATTAGAAATTTTAGTGACTCTGGTGGGATTGGTTTATTCTTTGGTCTGAACCAGAGGGATAACAGTGCTGTTTATTACTTAGAGGTCCTGGATGAACCTCCATCCTAGGCCTAATTGCTTCTAAGAGGTCAAATAGAAAGATTAGAAGAACTAGTACAAGGGATAATGAGGACTTGAGACTCATAATCTTCTATTATGGGCTTCTTTACTTGAAAAGTATTGATTAATGCTAGGAAGAGGTTTTAGAGGGACCTATCTGAATTGTGATGGGAGGTGTGCTATAAATTTTGCCAGTGTCAGCTGGAGATTTTGTCCATAGAAGGATGGTAGCGGATTCAACAGGACAAATGATCCCTGTTTTCAGAATAAGTTTTAGGACTGTCAGAGCTGAGACAATTAAAAGATGTCAAAGATCATTTAATTTACATGATTGGTTACTTTGATGACTACTGTCAAATTCTAGAATTATTTTCCCTTTTTGGGATAAAGAAATTATGGCATGATACTACTCTAAGAAGTCTCAATCTAATAAATGGATAAGGGCAGAAAAACGAAGGAGAACAGAATGTGTATCTCTCAAAGGGCCTAAACCAAAGGGAATAGGTTCAGAGATGAGAAGTTCTTGTTGTTAGTTGGAGATTCCACTATTTGAACTGTTTCAGTACTCCAAGGTAGGCACTGCTTTATATTAGTGTGCTAATACATATAGATAGATAGATAGATAGATAGATAGATATTAGCACTTTATATTGAGTGCTAATAGTGTGGCCCCAGTGTCCATTAGAATTGGAAGAGATTCACCTCCAACTGGAGAAATGTTTCTCCAAATCATTTAAAAGGGAGAATTGGGGAAAACCTTTAGTCTCTCAGAACCCCATTATTGAGAATTCAGAAAACACTAGAAAGATTGGTAAACTGGTAGAAGGTGCCTAGAGTGCTTAAAAATTTGTTGTTATTGTGGTTCGGGCACTAAGTTGTGTCCTATTCTTTGCTACCTGATGGACTATAGTCTCCTGGAGTTTGCTCAAATTCGTGTCCATTGATTGAGTCAGTGATGCCATCCAACCATCTCATCCTCTGCTGCCCCCTTCTCCTTTCGCCTTCAGTCTTTCCCAGAATCAGGGTCTTTTCCAGTTAGTCAGCTCTTTGCATCAGGTGTCCAAAGTATTGGAGCTTCAGCTTTAACAATAGTCCTTCCAATGTATTTTCAGGGTTGATTTCCTTTAGGATTGACTCATTTAATCTCCTTGCAATCCAAGGGACTCTCAAGAGTCTTCTCCAGCACCACAATTTGAAAGCATCAATTCTTTGGTGCTCCTCACATCTGTACATGACTACTGGAGAAACCATAGCTTTGACTATATGGACCTTTGTCAGCAAAGTGAAATCTCTGCTTTTTAATCCACTATCTAGGTTGGTCATAGCTTCCCTTCCAAGGAGTAAGCGTCTTCTAATTTCATGGCTCCCCAGTGATTTTGGATCCAAGTAAAATCTGTCACTGCTTCCACTTTTTCCCCATCTATTTACTATGAAGTGATGGGACTGGATGCCATGATCTTAGTTTTTTGAATGTTGAATTTCAAGCCAGCTTCTTCATTCTCCTCTTTCATTCTCATCAAGAGGCTCTTTAGTTCCTCTTCACTTTCTGGCATTAGAATGGTATCATCTGCATATCTGAGGCTGTTGATATTTCTCCTGGCAATCTTGATTTCAGCTTTGATTCATCCAGCCTGGCATTTTGCATGATTGTACTCTACATAGAAGTTAAACAAGCAGGGTGACAATATACAGCCTTGATGTACTCCTTTCCCAATTTTGAACCAGTCAGTAGTTCCATGTCCGGTTCTAACTGTTGCTTCTTGACCCACATACAGGTTTGTCAGGTGATAGGTAAGGTGGTCTGGCACTCCCATCTCTTTAAGAATTTTCCACTGTTTGTTTGTGATCTACACAGTCAAAGGCTTTACTGTAGTCAATGAAACAGAAGTAGGCATTTTTCTGGAACTCTTTTGCCTTCTCCATGATCCAGTAAATATTGACAGTTTGATCTCTGGTTCCTCTGTCTCTTTGCAAACCAGCTTGTACATCTAGAAGTTCTTGATTCATTTACTGATGAATCCTAGCTTGAAGGGTTTTGAGTATAACCTTGCTAGCATGTAAAATGAGTAGTTGTATGGTAGTTCAGCATCTTTTGCATCGCCCTTCTTTGGGATTGGAACAAAAAACTGACCTTTTCCAGTCCTGTGGCCACTGCTGAGTTTTCCAAATTTGCTGACATATTGAGTGCAACACTTTAACAGCATCATCTTTTAGGATTTGAAATAGCTTAGCTGGAATTCCATCACTTACACTGTTTTTTGTTTTTTGTTTTTTTTTTGTAGTAATGCTTCCAAAGGCCCACTTGACTTCACACTTCAGCATGTCCAGCTCTAGGTGAGTGACCACACCATCTTGGTTATCTGGGTCATGAAGACCTTTCTTGTATAGTTCTATGTATTCTTGCCACCTCTTCTTAATCTCTTCTGCTTTTGTTAGATCCTTACCATTTCTGTCCTTTATCGTGCCCATCCTTGCATGAAATGTTCCCTTGATATCTCCAGTTTTCTTGAAGAGATCTCTAGTCTTTCCCATTCTGTTGTTTTCCTCTATTTCTTTGCATTGTTCCTTTCAGCATGCCATCTTATCTCTCCTTACTATTCTCTGGAAGTCTGCATTCAGTTGGCTATATCTTTCCCTTTCTCCCTTGCCTTCCTGTTCTCCTCTTTCCTCAGCTATTTATAAAGCTTTCTCAGACAACCACTTTGCCTTCTTGCATTTCTTTTTCTTTCGGATGGCTTTGGTCACTGCCTCCTGTACAATGTTGTGAGCCTCTGTCCATAGTTCTTCAGGCACTCTGTCTGTCAGATCTAATCCCTTGAATCTATTTAAAATGTCTACTGCATAATCATAAGAGATTTTATTTAGGTTATACCTGAATGGCTTAGTGGTTTTCCCTACTTTCTTCAGTTTAAGTGTGAACTTTGCAAGAAGGAACTCATGATCTGAGCCACAGTCAGCTCCAGGTCTTGTTTTTACTGCATAGAGTTTCTCCATATTTGGCTGCAAAGAGCATAATTAATCTGATTTCTTTTGGTATTGACCATCTAGTGACGTTCATGTGTACAGTCATCTCTTGTATTGTTGGAAAAGGGTGTTTACTATGACCAGCATGTTCTCTTGACCAAATTGTTAGCTTTTGCCCTGCTTCATTTTGTATTCCAAAGTCAATCTTGCCTGTTATTCCAGGTATCTCTTTACTTCCTACTTTTACATTCTGATCCCCTATGATTGAAAGGATATCTTTTTTTGGTATTTGGTCTAGGTCTTGTATGGAGAAGGAAATGGCAACCCACTCCAGTATTCTTGTCTAGAGAATCCTGTGGACAGAGGAGCTTGGTGGGCTGTTGTCCAAGGGTCGCATAGAGTTGGACACGACTGAAGCGACTTAGCATGCATGTATGCATTGGAGATGGAAATGGCAACCCACTCCAGTATTCTTGCTTGGAGAATCCCAGGGACGGAGGAGACTGGTGGGCTGCCATCTATGGGGTCGCACAGAGTTGGACACAACTGAAGCAACTTAGCAGCAGCAAGGTCTTGTAGGTCTTCATTGAACTGGTCAACTTCAGCTTCTTCAGCATCAGTGGTTGGGGCATAGACTTGGATTACTGTGATGTTGAATGGTTTGCCTTGGAAACAAACCAAGATCATTCTGTTGTTTTTGAGATTGCACCCAAATACTGCATTTTGGACTCTCTTGATAGCTCTGAAGTCTATTCCATTTCTTCTAAGGATTCTTGCCCACAGTAGTAGATACAATGGCCATCTGAATTAATTTAATTAATTAATTCCCATCCATTTTTGTTCCCTGATTCCTAAGATGTCGATGTTCATTCTTGCCATCTTCTGTTTGACCACCTCCAATTTACCTTGATTCATGGACCTAACACTCCAGGTTCTTTACTTTCTCCACAACTGAGCATCGTTTCCACTTTGGCCCAGTCACTTCATACTTACTGGAGCTTTTAGTAACTGCCCTCTGCTCTTCCCCAGTAGCATATGGGACACCTTCCCACCTGGGGGGATTATCTTCTGGTGTCATATCTGTTTACCTTTTCATACAGTCCATGGGGTTCTCCAGGTAAGAATACTGGAAAGTGAAAGTCACTCAGTTGTGTCAAACTCTTTGCAACCCGTGGACTGTAGCCCACTAGGCTTCTCCTCTGTCCATGGAATTCTCCAGACAAGAATATTGGAGTGGACTGTCATTTCCTCTCCAGGGGATCTTCCTGATTCAGGGATCAAACCCAGGTCTCCAGCATTTCAGGCAGATTCTTTACCATCTGAGCCATCAGAGAAGCCCCAAGAATACTAAAGTGGGCTGTTATTTCCTCCTCCCTTGGACCGTGTTTTGTCAGAACTCTTCACTATGACCTGTCTGTCTTGGGTGGCCCTACATGGCATGGCTCATAGCTTCACTGAGTTCTGCAAGCCCCTTTGCCCTGACAAGGCTGTGATCCATGAAGGAAACTTAAATTTGTAAGTCTCTTTTCTGATGTCCTGGCTCTTTGCAACATGCCACACACTCAGGGAGTAGCTTGTAAAGTGTTCAGTTAAACCCTTACCCAGGAAAGAGTGGGAGATGAGCATTTTTTTGCCTTTTCTCTCAGCACTGAGCCCTGGGGATTCAGCAATGGAGAGTACTCACATGCCCATTAAGAACTGCTTCTTCCTTTGCTGTTCCTGTTGGTCTAATGAATGTGTGCTGCATTGGTCTTCAGAGCTAGGTGTTTTGGGGCCTGTCCATGAGGTGGGAGCCTTGAAAGTTGGAGCTCTGTGTAAGTAGTCCAAATCTTTCACTCAGGGACCAGCTGGTTGCTGTGGGTGTGTTAGTCCCAATTGACTGGCACTGTGCCAGGTTGGAATTTATGGTTAAGAGCTTGTTTTGACATACGTATTTTCTTATTTGCCTGTTGTGTAGGAGTCACTCAGCTAGGTTCTGGATTTCTCTTAGAAGGAATTTCTCCTTGTGCAGCTGTACATTCAATATGTCCATGGGAAGAGGAAAGATCAGGAGCATTAAATGTTGTCATCTTTGTCTCTCCGTGAGTTTGCTTCTTTTAATGGGTAGCTGTATCCCATTCTTTGGAGGTACCATAGTTTATTTGACTCACTCAATTAATTGGCGCTTGGTCTGCTCTTCTAAATGGTGCTACAAGTCATTCCTCACACATGAGAATATGTATCTAGGAAAGAATGCTAGAAATTGAGTTGCTGAGCTTTAGTGTGTCTTGTTGCATGCGTGCATGCAAGGTTGCTTCAGTCATGTCTGACTCTTTGAAACCCTATGGACCATAGTCTGCCAGGCTCCTCTGTCCATGGGATTCTCCAGGCAAGAATACTGGAGTGGGTTGCCATGCCCTCCTCCAGGGGAATCTTCCTGACCCAGGGATCGAACCCACGTCCCTTATGTCTCCTGCACTGGCAGGCAGGTTCTTTACCACTAGTGCCACCTAGGAGGCCCTAGTGTGTCTTGTTAGATAGTTCTAAATTAATTCCATAGAGGCTGTGCCAATTTACAACTCCCATTTTGCTAATGCAAAACACATGAGTACCTATATAGCAGGTCCTATGTTTATAAAGACCAGGAACGGCTCCTCTAGGAGACTGTGTTACAGAATGAGAAAAAGCTATCTATATGAAGAGGCAGGGAAAGGTGTGGGGATTAGAATGTTCTAGGGTAAGGGAGTTGAGTGAGCAAAGGCCAGGAGATGGGCAAGAGCTTAGCACAGTTGATGTTATGAAAGAAGATCAGCATATCTAGAGTTGCCTTGCTCACTGGCTATATGTGGCTATTAAGCACTTAAATGTGGCTCATGTTGAATTGAGATATGCTGTGAATATAAAATACACACTGAATTTCAAAGACTTAGTATGGAAAAAAGAATATAGAATACCTCATTTGTAATTTTTTATATTGGTTTCATGTTGAAATCATAATTTTGACGTGTTGTGTTAAAATACATTATTAAAATGAATTTCATCTGTTTATTTTTACTTTTTTATTGTGGCTGCTAGAAAAATTTTAACTACATATATGGCTTATAGTATATTTCCGTTGGACAGTCGCAGTCTAGAGCATGGGATGGTAAACTATGAGTTGCAGGCCAGATTTGGTCTGTAGCCTGTTTTGATGGGACTGGAGTGCTAAAAATAGTTTTTACATTTTTTCAAAGAGTTAAAAAAAGAAATAATGTAAGGGGAATACACAACCGTGTGTGATCCACAAAGTCTAAAATACTTGCTGTCTAGCCTTTATTAGTCTAGAACATACCAAGAGGGCAGTAGAACAAGATATCGAGGGAGGGCAGGGTCCAGATCATAAAGGGCCTTTTGAATCACAATAAGATGTTTAGATCTTATTAAAAGAGCAATAGAAACATAAGAATGGTTTTAAGCAGGAGCATGACATGATCAGATTTATATTCTTAAAAGATAATTGTCTATGTGTGTGTGCACATGTACTCCTTGAATATTCTACCCCAGGGCTTATTTGGGCTAAAGAGTATCACTTTCTTGTTTTACCAAAAACTCACTGGAAGAGGGTGTTGAAGGAGATGGGATGGCATTTTTACACCAAACGCTGAGCTCTGCATTGTCATCATAATTGCTCTGTCATCTTAGCACTTAATATGTGCCTGGCATTTTCTGAGCCGCATGTCTTATCTCATTGACTGCATTTTGCTCCTTCTTTAAGTGGTTACAGCTCCCTTAGCAAGGTAGAACAGTATGAACAGGAAACCACCTGAATGACTCCATTCCCAAGACCAACTAAGGCTTCGGTCCTTGGCTTCCGCTGGTAGTGATGTGGAACTGGTTGAGGCCATGGGGATATGCAGCCATGTGATTCAACAGATCACAGGGAGATGCAGCCAATCTGCAGTCCTTGGGAAGTCCACACCCCAGCAAGGACGCACACTCCTCAAACCTCTGCCTGTTTATTTCCCTCTTTAATAGGGATCTGGAGATCCCTATCCAGGTCTCTTTCTCGTACTGGTATAGTCTGTCTCGCCTCTGAGGTCCCACTATATAATCTGCTTCTGTTGCTGAAATGAGACTTGTCTCTCTACTTCCTTGAATTACTACGTCATCATACCATAGAGAGAGGTTTGGTATTTTACACAACTCTAATGGGCAGAGTGGGCTTCCCAGGTGGTTCAGAGGTAAAGAATCCGCCTGCCAATGCAGGAGATGCAAGTTTGACCCCTGCATTGGGAAGATCCCCTGGAAGAGGAAATGGCAACCCATTCCAATATTCTTGCCTGGAGAATTCCATGAACAGAGGAGCCTGGTGGGCTACAGTCCATAGGCTCATAGAGTTGGTTATGACTGAGTGAGTAAGTGTGTGTGTGTGTGTGTGTGTGTGTGTGTGTGTGTGTGTGTGCATGCGTGTGCACACACACACAAAATGGACAGGGTAGGCTAACCACTGTAATAAGTCAAAAAATCATTAGTGGCTAGATACAACCATTTGCGTATGACTGAAAACACATCCCACTGTAGGTTGGGTGGGTGCTGGGAGGTGAGCAGTAGGAGAGACCTCAGTTCTCTGCAGTCATTCAAGGACCCAGGCTCACGCCAGCTAGTGGCTTCTCCTTCCTCTAGATCCACCAAGGCTGTCCAGCTAGCAGATGGAGAAAGAGAAAGTCAAGAAGGCACAACTGCTCTCCGTTACCTTGGTCTGGAAGTCATACCTGTCACATTGCTCACATTTTACTGGCAAGCCTGAGTCACATGACCCCGCCTGAAGATGGTGGGCTAGGAAATGTGATCTTTCTATGCGCCCAAGAAGGGGAAAATGTATGAGAGCAGTAGAGACTGCTCCACAGCAACCTCGCATGGTGCCTGGGCAGTTCTTTAAGATAACTCACAAGCGAGGCCATTTTCTTCCCAATATGTGCAAACTTTATTATACTTCTCAGGTAAGAGATTTGCCTTTATTCTATAGACACCATTTAATTTTACACTGACCTTACTGGTGTTATACTGGCTTTGTCCTTTTAGTTCTGTTTTTGGATGCAAGTCTATTTTTCCCTCGGATTTTAGACCTTCTTACTGCTGTTACTAATTTTGTACGTACAGTCTGTGTATGTGTTTGTGTGTGTATAGGCTTTCCCAGTGGCTCAGCAGTGATGAAGCCATCTGCAATGCAGGCGTTGCAGGTTCCATCCCTGGGTTGGGAAGATCCCCTGGAGGAGGGCACGGCAACTGACTCCAGTATTCTTGCCTGGAGAATCCCATGGACAGGGGAACCTGACAAGCTACAGTCCATAGGGTCACAAAAAGTCAGACGCAACTGAAGTGACTAAGCACACACATATGTGTATATATATACATATATATAGGCTTTGCTGCACAGCATGTAAGATCTTAGTTCCCCAACCACAGATTGAACCTGTTCCCCCTGCAGTGGAAGCAGAGAGTCTTAACCTCTGGACCACCAGGGAAATCCCCATATGGATATATTTTAATGGCATTTTTACTCTGTATTATTTTGCTCTGTAACACACTTAATCTGCACAGTAACCCTATGAGGTGGGTATTATTATTACCTCCACTTTAGAGATGGAGAGATGTGGAGAGATGAAGTGACCTTTTACCAAGCGAGTGGCTGAGCTGTTTTCACTCCAGCGCGTGCCTGACCTCAGGCCTGAACTCTGAGAGAAAACCTCATGCTACATTCCTTTCTGGACCAGGCTGGACCAACTCTTTCCTCTTCCTCTCTGCCTCCCCTTTCCCTACCCCATGAAAAGCTGCCCATCTATCTTCCTTCAGATATTTCCTCCCCTTTCAAAGTCTGGAGCTCTAAGTTCACTTGCATATGTAGGGAGATCCTGTCTCTGACTGGTTCCCATGGTAGTTTTATAAAATATAAAATGGAAGACCAATCAGAATTAAGTTAAAATGAAATTTTGAGTTTAGTTACATAAAGTTAGAGAAAAAGGAGTGGAAAATGTTGATAAAGACATTTCAGGGAATCCTAAATAGTCCCTTTCTTGTTTGGGACATACAAAAGAAGACAGAGGTTTTAGAAACTACTATGTACAGTCAGTCAACAAGTGCTTGCAGTGTATTTACCTTGGAACTCACTCTAAATGTGTTTTTCCTTTGGGTCAAGCCTTGCTTTTTTTGTGTCGGTTGGAAGAACCTGTGTCTGTGTAGCTGTTGAATTGAAATAACGATTTTACTAGCCTCTCTGGTGATTTTTCTGGCACACTATAAACCTTAACCAAGTGTCTGTAGGTGTGGAGACTTGGTTGAATGCACCAAGCTTTCATTACTCACAGAAATGATCAAAGAACCCCAGATACCACAGATACAGATACAACCTAAGAAGAGAGTAGTGGAGAAAACGCTTGAGTCTCTAGCAGCAACACAGACTAGAATAAGAATTTCTGGTTTGTTATGTGCTGAGTTCCATCCCTGGATTTTTTAAGCCCTGTACCATTCTTTACTTCTTCCCTCTTTAGGTTTGACTTGCACTGATTTTGGCCTGCCGTCCAGGATGGTTTGTTCTTGGGACCAGACCTGACCAGAAGTCGACCTCATGAGCACTTCAACCTCTCCAGCTGCCATGCTCCTCCGGAGGCTGAGGCGGCTCTCTTGGGGCAGCACCGCTGTCCAGCTCTTCATCTTAACAGTGGTGACCTTTGGTCTGCTGGCCCCACTGGCCTGTCACCGGCTTCTGCACTCTTACTTCTACCTGCGCCACTGGCATCTGAACCAAATGAGCCAAGAGTTCCTGCAGCAAAGCTTGAAAGAAGGTGAAGCTGCCCTGCACTACTTTGAGGAGCTGCCCTCTGCCAATGGCTCAGTGCCCATCGTCTGGCAGGCCACGCCACGGCCCTGGCTGGTCATCACCATCATCACTGTGGACAGGCAGCCTGGCTTCCACTACGTCCTGCAGGTGGTGTCCCAGTTCCACCGGCTCCTTCAACAGTGTGGCCCCCAATGCGAGGGGCACCAACTCTTCCTGTGCAACGTGGAGCGGAGCGTGAGCCATTTCGATGCCAAGCTGCTGTCCAAGTACGTCCCCGTGGCCAACCGCTATGAGGGCACCGAGGATGACTATGGCGATGACCCTTCCACCAACTCGTTTGAGAAAGAGAAGCAGGACTATGTCTATTGTCTGGAATCCTCCCTGCAGACCTACAACCCAGACTACGTCCTGATGGTGGAAGATGATGCCGTCCCAGAGGAGCAGATCTTTCCAGTCCTGGAGCACCTTCTGCGGGCTCGCTTCTCTGAGCCCCACCTCCGAGATGCCCTCTATCTGAAGCTCTATCACCCCGAGAGGCTGCAGCACTACATCAACCCAGAGCCCATGCGGATCCTGGAGTGGGTCGGTGTCGGCATGTTGCTGGGGCCCTTACTAACCTGGATATACATGCGGTTTGCCAGCCGCCCAGGGTTTAGCTGGCCCGTCATGCTCTTCTTCTCCCTGTACAGCATGGGTCTGGTGGAGCTGGTGGGCCGCCACTACTTCCTGGAGCTGCGGCGGCTGAGTCCTTCCCTGTACAGCGTGGTCCCCGCTTCGCAGTGTTGCACCCCCGCCATGCTCTTCCCTGCCCCCGCGGCCCGCCGGACCCTCACCTACCTGTCCCAGGTTTACTGCCACAAGGGCTTCGGCAAGGACATGGCACTGTACTCACTGTTGAGGGCCAAGGGGGAACGGGCCTACGTGGTGGAGCCCAATCTCGTAAAACACATCGGACTCTTCTCCAGCCTTCGGTACAACTTTCACCCTAGTCTGCTTTAGCCTGCCAAGAAATGCCTTTCTGAAACTGGCCACTTCTTGGAGATTCAACTGTTGAGCTCTTTATTTGGACCTGGTTGCTTGCAGATATTTCACTGTTTTAAGGTTGCCAGGGATATAGGCACTGCGATGGCTGAGATTAAATACAAGTCAAAGAACGTTGGCTTTGGTAACTCTCAGGCAAAGGCAAGCCGTTCACCGTGGGCCCAGACCTCTCGCCCTCCACACAGCCACATTGCCTCATGCAGTCTGACCCACTCAATGATGGACATTTAAATACCACTTATATTCTCCTATTTTTCATTCTGCTTCATGACAGAGTTTGTGACTGCCAAAATTATTGTGCACAGTGGTTCAACTGGTTTAGGATTTTAAAGGTAGAATATGAATGATGAAAGGTGAGATTCTCTTATAGTGACTTCTTTCTCACTGGGAATAAGAATGGATATATATTTAGGATATATATCCCAAGAGGCAGGACCATGTTGATAGATTCTATTTGTTTCCTTGCTATGACATAATAAAAGCTGCATAGTGCCTGCCATCTTGGAGGCTGGTGAGCTGGCTACTGTTACCTGGCATTTTCTTTTCCACACATCTGTAGTGCACTGATAATCAATTTTGGTTGTGAGAACTTTAAGGCACAGCAGGATCTGAAAGCACCTTCTGGATCATCAAGTCAGATTGCTTATGTTTAGTTTTCAATTTAATATTGAAGATTCCTAATTGTATTCGGATTCTTTGAAAGTTGGACATTGCAGAATGATGTAGAATGGGTGAGCTGTTTACTAATAGCATATCCTTTTCCCCAACTTTACTGGCTAATCATTCACCCTCATTGTTTTTCTTCTATAGCATGATGTTACAGAAGAAAAAGTTGGGACTGAAGTCAGAAGACCTGAATTTTTATATCAAATCTCTGTCGTGTCCTAGTGGTGTGAACTTGGGCAAGTTATAAGCACTCTGAGCCTCAGGTTTCTCACCTGTAAAATGGGGACAGTGATATCTACCCTTTTAAGTTGCCTTGGGGATTAAATGACAGAATATGTGTAGAACACTAGCAAGTGCTTATCTCATAAAGGGCATTTGGTGAATATTAGCTCTTTTCTCTCCTATAATAAGCATATAAAACTCAAGTATATTTTGGATAAAGGTATTAGTGATATTATTTAAAGTGTGAGATGGGGTATAGGGCTGACACCTATGGAGCAGCTGTTCCTGACCAAATACAACTAGAATAAATGTTGGCTTTTCCTTGTGACTTCAGAAGGATATACAGCTCAGTTTCATCTAGACCCACCTCCAACCAAGCCCAAAATAAGAATTGTTCATTCAAACTGAAAATGATCTAAGATTCCAGTTGAGCCTATTCCAAGACTAGCGTCTGAAAATTACTTTTCTCAAAAGTTACAAATGTCGTTTGACAATACTTATCAAACCAGTGGCCAAAGAGTCCTTCTGGCGGTGGATGATTATACTAGAGTTCAGGCAGCTCTCTGCTTTATTCCAGTGCCACATCTTCCGTTTGCTTTTAAGTTTTCACAGTGAGCTGCTGTCTTGGAATCTGCTTGAGAACATCGGGGGAGTAACAGGGCTTCATCACCACACTTTACAGAGGAACAAAGAGGCCCAGAGATGTTAAAGGACTTCTTCAGGTTCACACAGCTGAACAGCAGCAGAGAGGACGGAATGTAGTAGCTTTTCTGACCTCAAGCCCCTGTACTTTTTTCTCAACCACATTCATTTTATAAATATCTAGGTAGTCAAATTCTCTTTTGTGAAATCTGTAACCTGGAAGAAATAATGTCTCTGTAAGCTAAGATGGTAAAAACTCACTGTGGTGCTGGTCTTGGGGAACAAACAGGTGTCCGTGTGTGTTGTGTTGTTATGGTGAGCTGTTATGTATCCCCCGGGGATGTCCAAAGTGACCAGAGTTGCTAGGTGACTTACTGAGATGCTCAGATTCCACCCTTTCACCCCCACCCCCACCCCCACCCCAGTAACAGGTTCAGCCCCATGTCTGAGAACAGAACCACCGCCAACCTAGAACTAATTTGAGTTTGTTGCATTAATGATTAGATCTCCTCGTGGAAAGTTTGTGTCCAATGACAGAACATTTAAGCTAGCTAATCCCTAGATTAGAATCACTGCTGGTTTTCATTTCTGCTCTTTCTAATTCAGTTGTCTACTGCACACAGACATCCCTTCCTGTGACTCCTTCCTTTTCGATGGCTGAGGTCATCTTTGTCTTGTCTTATTTTTCTACGTACACACTAAGACATCTTCCCACATTGATCTTAACTAGAATCTGCCAACCTTGGACATTTTCTGCAGAAGCAACAATCCTACCCACTTTTATCCCTGCCCACTTTCTAGATCACCCTTCCTTTTGTCTCTCATTCCTAGAGTCCAAATTGTGTATGTTGTCTTGGATTAGGACTGCTGACAGCTTTACACCAAAGCTGAGGTCTCTCATTTAATCCTAAGCAGGGGACTAGGGAGAAACTAAAGTCCCCTTCCAGTATCAAGGGACATCATTTACCAGAAGGGTGAAGGTCTCTAATAGTCCTGCATACTTTTCAGAATTTAAATTATCATCAGGTCTAAGAAGCTCCCTATTGTGACTGAGTGTATTTGTATAGACTTATCAGTTCAAATAAATGAACCATTTCACTGAGGCATCCTAAGAAGCCTTGGTTTTCTCTCATTTCTGTAGCTGGAGTTTTCTGATATTGTGAATAGTATCAAAACCACCCACACAACTCACACTATTGTCGAGTCCCAAGGTAGCCATTCAAAAGTATGGGCTGTTTGCTTAAAAATTCGTAACTGATTTTCTTATATTTCTTAAATGGAAACATTTGAATTGTGTGTGTGTGTGTGTGTTTTTCTACTGTCATAATGTTTAAAAAGTGGTGAAAATACTACAGTGCAACTGGAGAATGCAAGTAGGATGAATATAATGATATGATTAATTTAATTTACCTTGGATACAGTCCTCATTCGAGGAAATTTATTTAATTGGTAACTTAATTTGTGTAAAGAGACATTCTAATTGGAGTTGATTATTGTGGGATTTTTATATATACTATGATGCATTTTGAATTACAGTGACATGATACAAAATTGGATAGTTTTAAAGTCACACGAACCATTTGGATATTTTTATCCCAACCACATGAATTTGCTGAGAAATGTTCATTAACTGACACTGTTTTTTTTAGATTGGATTTTGTTTGAAATACCTTTGGGACTATGTCAAAGATGATTGGAGATATAATTTTAAAGTACTTAATATAACTGCAATGGAGATGTGCTATGGCTTCCAGTAGTCGAATTACAGCATTGTTGTGAGTCATCGCTCTGAAATGAGTGGGGAGTTCTGCTTTAAAATTTAACAGATTTTCTTTTTTTTTCCCTAAAAAACCTTTTGATTCTGTATTAGGGTGTAGCCAATTAAAAATGTTGTGATAGTTTCAGATGAATAGGGAAGGTATTCAGGCATACATATGCATATATCCATTCTCTCCCAAACTCCCCTCCTGTCCAGGCTACCCCATAACATTGAGCAGAATTCCCTGTGCTATACAGTAGGTCCTTGTTGGTTATCCATTCTAAATACAGCAGTGTGTACATGATCATGCCAAACTCCCTAATTATTCCTTCCTCCCATCCTTCCTCCCATGGCAACCATAAAAAAAATTAACAAATTTTCATCATCTTTTCCCTAATGACCTATGCAGAAACATAGATGAGTGATTTTTTTTTAAAAGTATTATGTTAACAAATTGGGGGTAAAACCAGATGAAAATCCAAAGGCAAAGGATTAATTTATCACATTTGTCACCTGTTGTGTGTCCCAGACTCCTTTATGTAATAAATCCTCTATATCTGCCCCACTGTCATGAAATGTTGATAGGGCTAGCCTATGGAGAATACAAAGAAACAAAATAATGGAGTGTTCTGGATAAATAATTCATCCCTTTGCTAGGACCTGGCGTCCTATCACACTTAGAATAAAATACAAACCCCTACATTACCTTCCAGGCCAGAAGTGACCTGTCCCTGCAAAACTTCATGTCTTGCCACTTCCATCCTCTTTTTCCAAGCTATAGTCACACCCGCTCTCTTTCACTTCCCTGGACTTGTTACATTGGTTCTTACTACAAAGGGAATTTGCGCTGCCATTCTGTCTATCTGGATTGCTTTTCTCTTAGCTGAATCTTTCCTGTATACAGATCTCAATTAAAATTTAACCCCTCCTCCCCCAACAGTCTTTTAATCCCATCTAAAGCATTCTTATCCCTTCCCAACTCCCAGGTCATCTATCACTTTATGCAATTTGATTCCCTTCGAAGCTCTTGTTATTACCTAAAATTTATTATTTTGTCTTTTTCCCTCTTCCATGCTCCCCACCCCACTACAGAATAGAAGTGCCACAATATCAGAAGTCTTCTGGGTTTCATTCATTGCTCTATCCCTTGAACCTAGAACAATACCTGACGCATAGTAGGAAATGAATGAGAGAGAGAAATGGCGGTAGTAGGGGAAGGAAGAAAGGAAGGAAGAGAGGAAAAGAGTAAAGGGATCCACAGTGGAAATGCATACAGAAAAGAGGAATACAGAAAGGAAGAGAAATGGGATTAGGGAAGAAAATTAGGGAGGAGCAAAGGGGATCCAGGTAGTGAGGATTGGTTGCCATGTACAATTTTGACTCCTGAAAAAATTTCCTACTTGCATTCCAGGCAAAGAGAATGGCGAATGCAAAAAGGAACTTTCTACACCACCACATAGCTACTTTTTCCTTTGTTGTTATTAGAGTCTTGGCTTCAGTGTGTGTGTTGGGGGTCATGTGTGTTTGTGGGGGGGGGGTCCTCCCTACGTGTTATTCTTAGGGGAGGGATGGGTTTTCTCTTTCAGGTTTCAACTGCTGCATCTTCCTGGTGTTACCAATGGGAATCATCCAGAAGTGCATACCACCCATGGTGGCTCTACAACCTATTCTAGGGCTTATAGGCAAGAGGCTGGAAAGAGAATGAAGGAAAGATCACCACCTGGTGCCAATGAACTCTTCTCAAGTTCTTTCAGTAAGTGGCGAGATGGTTTAAGTCTTACCACGTAGCTCTGCATGATAGGGGTGGACTTTGGCAAAGCATTGTATGACTTAACACAAACCAAGAATAGAGAGGTAAACTTTACCTAGAGGCTGGATGGGAGGAGCAGGAAACTTTAAGGATCATTTTTTCTGGTACACAACTTGGGTGTTTTTTATGTTCTGTTAGTGTAGCTTTGTTTAACTGAACAAGTTGAGTCCTCTGCAAAATTCATGCACTGGCAACATGTTAGACAAAGAATTTTGTCTAACCCCTATTTGCTTTTATCCAGAAAAACTGTAAACCCTGGCATTGTTGTGACTGGGAGACCTGAAACAGAAGTCAATAAGTGTGTGTAGATTTCTTTCTAGCAACATGTTTGGACAGTTACTCTCGTCCTTTACCAAGCCCCTGTCCAGCCGCAATACATACACAACCAGAAGCCATAACCAGCAAAAGCAGCTTGGCTGCCCCTCCAGAGAGGTTTGTGATAAAGGAGCGGTAAGATTGCATCTTCTTCCTGTAACGTACACATGGAATGCTCTCCCTCTTTTGAACAAGAAAAGGAAAGAGCAGCCATATTTTCAAAGATACTAAACAATGGTATGTATCTTCACATTCAAAATTGTAGTTCATGTATTATTGTATAAGGAGCTACGCCAAACAAATTAATCATAAGTAAATCTAAATTTAGCTGTTTACCCCCAACTTGATAAATGCCTAAATCATATTAGCAATATTCAGTTGACTCAAGCTTTTTTATCAGTCTAGCTGAACTATTAGCATAAATGCCTCAATCTGCAGAAACACAGTCATGAATCTGAAAGAGAAAAGGCTTTGAAAAGGTTAGAATCATGTTTTGTTTTTCAGATACCTGTTCAGTTCAGTTCAGTCACTCAGTCGTGTCCAACTCTTTGCAACCCCATCGACTGCAGCACACCAGACTTCCCTGTCCATCACCAACTCCTGGAGCCTACTCAAACTCATGTCCATCACATCAGTGATGCCATCCAACCATGTCATCCTCTGTCGTCCCCTTCTCTCACCTTCAATCATTCCCAGCATCAGTGTCTTTTCCAATGAGTTGGTTCTTTGCATCAGGTGGCCAAAGTATTGGAGTTTCAGCTTCAGCATCAGTCTTCCAATGAATATTCAGGACTGATTTCCTTTAGAATGGACTGGTTGGATCTCCTTGCAGTCCAAGGGACTCTCAAGACTATTCTCCAACACCACAGTTCAAAAGCATCAATTTTTCAGCTTTCAGCTTTCTTTACAGTCCAACTCTCACATCCATACATGACTACTAGAAAAACCATGCTTTGACTAGACAGACCTTTGTTGGTAAAGTAATCTCTCTGCATTTTAATATGCTGTCTAGGTTGGCCATAGCTTTCCTTCCAAGAAACAAGCGTCTTTTAATTTCATGGCTGCAGTCACCATTGCAGTGATTTTGGAGCCCCCAAAAATAGTCTCACCGTTTCCATTGTTTCCCCATCTATTTGCCATGAAGTGGTGGAACTGGATGCCGTGATCTTAGTTTTCTGAATGTCGAGTTTTAAGCCAACTTTTTCACTCTTCTCTTTCACTTTCATCCAGAGGCTCTTTAGTTCTTCTTCACTTTCTGCTATAAGGGTGGTGTCATCTGCATGTCTGAGGTTATTGATATTTCTCCAGGCAATCTTGATTCCAGATATCAGTTAACACCAGCCAATGGAAGAAAAGAACTGTTTCAGCCAAATTAACCCCTTATTGTCACACTTAAACATTAGTCCTCACACTAAGGTAGACACATTAAATTCTGAATGGCATCTCAGGAGCCCTTAAGGACAAGTAATTTTTGTTTTTTAAAAGACACCAAGTGTCATGTCTCACATATTAATTTTCACTTATTGAGTGCCTACAGGGTGACAGGGACTATGCCTAGTGCTACAGACACAACAATGAGTGAGTAAGACAGCTTTCTTCTTTTCAGGACCTTGGCATCCAAGGGGGCAACTATTATAGTAAGGTGAGTCTGGGGTGGTGGGGTTATAGGATACTGTCTATAAATCACCCCAAAATGCCAGGGGTCTAAGTTACTCCAACTTCCTCAGCTCTTCTGCAACCACTTTTGCTGAGCACAACGTGGTCCACCAAAGAAGTCTCCAACTAACAAAGGAAATGTTTTACATAAACATTTGTTTCCAGAAAAAAAAAGGAGAGGTGTGGTTGAAGGGAATTGGCTTGTCCCAGCTAAGAGGAATTTAAGGAGAGTGAGTTGACTCTTGGAGAAGGTGCTGTGGGGAGAAGATATGTATGTTTTGATGTAAGAGGAAGATTCAGAAAATTATCATTGAAGGTTTATTTCTTTTTCTTGCATTTCCAGGAAAACAAGCCTCTTAATATCCTATTTTCTAATCCAAATTCACGTGAGGTCTTTTTTCTGAAACTGAATAAAATTGACCTCCAAAGAAAAGCCTTTGCTTGCCCAGAGGTGACACACCTTGTTGGCAGCAACTTGCCCTCACCTCAAAAAAGAATCAAGGAAACCTCTCACTCCAGAGACTTCCCCAGCAGTCCAGTGGTTAAGACTCTGCGCTTTCACTTCAGTGGGCATGAGTTCCATCACTGGTCAGGAACTTAGATTCAGATGTCATGCAACCAAAAAAAGAGAAAGAAAACCTCACAACTTCACCCCAAATGTTTTACTATCTCATCTTGGTGACAAAAGCTTGTTGATCCTCACATGAAGAGGACTGTGAGGGTCACAACTGTCCTCAGTCTCTCAAGGTGAAAACCAACAGGTCATTGCCTTGCCAAGGCTTGTAGCCTTTGGGTCTCTTTTGCAAAGTCTGTTCTTTCCAATGCTTATATTCTCCACAGCTAACTGCACGTTAGATCCAGTCTCCTAGAGCTTTCTGCCCTCATAGGTGGGTGACTTCCTCACCCACCGCAAGAGAGTAAGCACCCTTCTTTAAACTCTGAAGAATATTTAACTGGGCCAAAAGTTTCTTCTGCTTGTCCTCATCAGTTTCATGTAGATCTGAAGCCTGAAGACACTCATTCCTTTTAAAATTAATTTCTGTCGATTCACACTGAAACAATATTGGCCAAAGTTGTCAATCTGGCTGTAAAGCTAGCTTATCAAAATGCTCTTCCACAAACAATGCAATATTTGTTAACTCAGAGTCATGGTTCATAACTCTTCAGCACCTCTAATCCTTACCAAGGATTCCCCTGTATGAATAAACAAAGCAATAAGAGAAAGACCTGAGTTTTCAGAAAATGTAATTCTTAGCTAGTTAGAAAGTATTCACTAGTAATTTCTAGTCACTTGACAATGTTTGGTTTGCAAATGAAAATTCTGATTTCATTTGCCAAAGATCAGAGAGCTCAAATGAACTGGAAAAATGCTATTATCACTCCACTTCTCTGAAAAAGATGTTTGGGGTGTTTTTGGGAGATCCAGGTTTGATCCCTGGGTCAGGAAGATCCCCTGGAGAAGGAAATGGCAACCCACTCCAGTATTCTTGCCTGGAAAATCCCATGGGCGGAGGAGTCTGGCAGGCTACAGTCCATGGGGGTCACAAAGTCAGACAAGGCTGAGACGCTTCACTTTCACTTTCTCTAACTTATGTCTGGAAATTGTGTTGTGAATTTTGCAGGTTGGTTTCAGCTTGGGATGGTTGTAGCATTAGGATGCATTCAGCAGCAAATAACAGAATCCCGTCTCCCAGGGCCTTCCTTAATCAATAGTGATGTTAAATTTTCTCACCTAAGAAGTCAGTCAGCAGTGCAATGATGTCATTAAGGACCCAGACTCTCCTCTGTCTTGTTCTGCCACCTTTTGCCACTTCATGGCTATTGCAGCTTCTAAGATCAAGTCCACATTCAAAGCAAAAAGGAAACGCTGAGGTAAAATGCTTTCTTCATGTGAATTTCTGTGTTTTTTTTTTTCCAGGAAGAACAATTACAGGAAGTCTCCCAACTGACCTCTCCTTTTGTTTCATCTGCCAGATACGGGCCATAGGCCCATTCCTAGACAAATTGGAGGCAAAGGGAAATAAATGGGAAAAGCCCAACCACAATTTATTCCCTTGTGGCTTGTGTGAGGCCCTGTCTTTCCTGACCTGAAGGGCTCTACTCACCATCCAAACAAGAAGAGATCTTTGACAGCAAGGAAGTAGATCTATATGGATAGCTCAAAGGCAAAACGTGAACAGTGACCCTAGGTGGGGCAGTGATCAAAGTGTTTAGTATTCTTCTTGATCGTGCCACTTTATACGGTATTTAGAAATCAAAGCAACATGTAGATTTATTTAGATTAGATTTACTTAACTGCATAATCATATGGTTAGGTCATAGGAACCTTTCAAAAATATAGTGCTACAGGATTAATTATAGGATTAATTAGTTAAAGGCATTACAGGGCTTGGAGAAGCTTCTCCAATTCCTAGAGGCCCATCAGAGTTTCTTCCTGAACAACTGTACATGAAAACATCATGGAAACCATAAGATTGTTGTTGCCACTTTCAAAGAAGCACAGATTATTTAAACTCAAATTGGATATGGGGATTAGCCATGGACAACTGAAAACTATGCTTTCAATCTGTTGTTGAACTGTCCTGAAATTGCTGATTTGGGGCACATAAAGAGCTTTGATTTTTTTCAAGATTCACAATTTTGTAAAGTGGTCGCATGAATTTTAATGCACAATACGGACCATGTTATAAATTTCTGAAACTTTATTTGGCATGCAAACCTTAATACAGCTGCATTCGAAATATTTTCCTATCTGTGCTCAGTTTCAAGAGAAAACAATGAAATTGAAATCAAATTATGTTTACCAAGAGAGCTCATTATCCTTGGAAGTTTGGAGGTAAGTCCAACATGAATCCTAGGGAGATCCCAAAGTTTCTAGTGATGTGAACAATGTTTGGGAGTTTACTCTTCAAGGAAGAAGTAAGGACAAAGAGAAGAACACAGTCAGCTCTGCCAGCTAGAACTGGAATTGCAAACCCTCTCCAACACAAGATATCCCACAACTCAGTCAATTAATACCTAGAGACACCAGGTCTCACCTGGTGACATTAATATAGTCATTTAATATCAAATAATGCATAGTTTCCTTTGTTGACACTCTTCTCCACCCCTCAAAAATCTCACTCAAATATTTCGGAGAATCTCCAAGGAGAAAGCTTACAACTATGTGTTCTCAAAGCAGTTTGCTAACCACAGTCATCACAGAGCATCTGTCTGGTCTTTCCTCTCCTATTCTGGCTCCACAAAGTAACTCTAAAGGGCATCTCTCTTGTCCCTGCTCATGATAGCCATTTTGGGAACATGAATACCTGTGCTAGGGTTACTATTTCTTAGTGTTCAGCAAACTCTCAGTTTTCCAGGCTAGGGTAAACTGGCATAGCAAGGACAAAAGCCAATGTCTCAGTCAGTGGCTTGCTATGACAAGGTTTTTATTTCTCAATACCACAAAATCTAATAAAGATCTGGGCACCCTTTAGGGGAACTATTTCACTTGTAGAAACCTAGCAACTTAGACTGAGGACTTCACAGTCCTGGAGCTGCTCCATTAGGAGCAGGAAACCTCTCTGATCAACCAAGCAGGTTTACAGGGGTACTCACCAGATAAAGGACTGAATGGCTACTCACCAGGTCTTCTCTACTGTAGACTGCATATGGCCTGAGCCACTCAACTGCAAGAGGCCCAAAAAGTGCAGAGAGGTCTTCTATATCAACATATAAAAGGGAAGAGAACAGATTTTGGTGAATGCTAGGAATATCTGCTTTACAGGTCAGTGTTGGATTCTTGGAAAACATGGAAACAATGACCCTTCTCCAGTTCTATGCTGTTTTGTTACCTGATCCTCAAATCAATACTTCTTATGCCCAGAGTCTCCAAATCAGTTCATGAGTATAAGCTCCACTGTTTAGTTCTAATTTCTCTTTCTACAGGAGCTTCAACAAGTCCAAGATTGTTGGGGCAATGCTGTGAGATCTCTCATTCTAACTTTTTTTCCTTTTATGACAAATTCACATACATTCTCCCACCTTTTTTCCTAATCCTCCCTCAGATAGTGTTCAACTTGTTTGCTGCTATATCGTGATGTCCCAGCTTGGTGCCTAGAACTCAGAAATGTGTTGAGTGGATGGATGGATGGGTAGGTAGGTGGATGGCTGAATGATGATTTCTTCTTTACCCACAGATGAAGCTCAAAGGAGCCTGTTTGCATTTTCTTTTTTTTCCCCTCTATTTTAAATTGTTTTTTATTTTATTTTGTATTGGAGTATAGTTGATTAACAATGTTGGTTAGTTTCAAGTATACAGCAAAATGATTTGGTTATATATATACATGTCTCTTTCCACTTTATTTACCCTGTCACCTTGACCCTTGTTGTAGTCTCAGGTACTATTGTGCTTCTTTTGGGCCCCACTTGGGTTGGGACTGTCTTGAGGATTAATTATGGAAATGTTAGTTACAGTTTAGGGGCTGAAATCCAATCACTCAAACCTCTTCAGGGATTCCTAATTGAGGAATACGCCCATGAGAACAATAACCAAATGGAAAATAAAGGAACATTTTTTTGGCCGTGCTGCTGGCATGTAGGAACTTAGTTCCCTGACCAGGGATTGAGCCTGCACTCCCCTGCAGTAGAAGTGTGGAGTCTTAACCACTGGGCCACCAGGAAAGTCCCCAAATAATGTTTATGATCTGATAGGCACCCCATTGTCTCCCAGTACGGAGATCTTTGTCAAGCCAAATTGGATTATGCTGTTTAGGCCTAGAATCCTAAAGAAACTTCCATCATTTCCATCACCCAGGGGTGGTGGAAAGTTCAGGAACAGACCAGAGGCAATTGATGCAGAGCACGTGTGTAGAAGAGAGGATGGACAGACCCTGACCCCGGGTACTGAAATAGGGGGCTGTAATTGCAGATGAGGGAACACCAGCTTAGAGACTCCATCCTCTCATTAAATGTGGGTTGGTCATTGGCCTGTGCTTTGAGCGTTTGTGGAATTCTTCCTCCCTCAGAAAGAAGCTAGTCAGAAGGATAGACAGAGGGCATGGGAGCAGCAAAAGTGCCCTCTCTCCTACAGGCCAAGGTGGAAACAGGAGGAGAGTCGGCTGAAAGTTGTCTATCTCCTCTTCCTCTCTTACATGACTAGCTCTTCTCTCCTGTTCAGTGTGATTGTTATCTTCACTTCTGCCTCTGCCCAGGCCCTTCAATCCTTTACCCCTAGTCACACCCATTACCCTCCATTATAAACTATCTTCAGAACTCTAGTCTAGGTCAGTGTTCTCACCCTATCTGCTTGCTAGAGAGACAAGTTCAAACTCTAGGCTTATTATTGTGCTTTTGTATGAAGTCATTTTTTTAAAAATACAAAACTTGCTATATGTTAACACTGGCATATAGATAAACTTTCTTTTGCTTACACATGGGTTTCTGATCAAGTGGCCCACTGTTGAAAATTCTTGGCAGCCTTGCCGCAAAGGACAGCCTCTAGCTAGTTTCTTCTGCTGAACTAGGGTTCCCATCTCCTTAACATATTTGCTATAAAGGAACAAAGGTTCATCCATAATCATGACAAAAATAAAAACCAATTGGGAGGCAGGGGGAAGAGCTGCAAAGAGTTGACCATGATATAAATAGTTTGGGGCACATGTGGGAGTAGAGACTTTGGATGGAGCAAAATCAATCTTGCCCTGCCTAGCCTATTCCTCTCAGCCTTTCCCACTGTCTCCCAATTCTATGCCATCATTTCCCCACTCACTTGCATTTCTGCCAGCTTGAATAAGTGTGAATCATCTCTGTGGATGCCATAAATATCAGCCCATTTGGATAGTTCTCTGTTAACACAGATCTTCTTTGTTTCTAACTAATAGTGCTGTCTATCTAATAGTTTTATCGACAAAATTTTAGAATAGACAAAGAGTATAAACTGCCTCAAAGCATTCTCATTATTGCAGAAACTTTATAAAGAGTGTAAAGTTTACAAGGAAAAAAAAAACTGAAACAGTTGAAAGACTTATAAGTAATGGTACAGATACTCCCAACACGGAAGATGGCAAACACAACAAAGATGCTCAACATTATTAGTCATTGGATAAACACAAATTAAAACTACAATGAGATACTATCATACACCCAATAGAATAGCTAAAAAAATTTTAAATGACTACACCAAGTGTTGGTAAGGACACAGAGCAGCTAGACTCTCATACACTCATGTTGGGAATATAAAATGGTACAGTCATTTTGAAAAACAAGTGGGAAGTTTCTTGAAAAGTTATATATATATATACTATTTGATCAGATCTAGCCATTCCACTCCTAGGTATTTATTCCAAGAAAAATGAAAACATACATTTACTTTAAGACCTATACATGAATATTTATAGAGCTTTATTTTGCAGTAGTTAAAAACTGGAAGCCACTCAGATGTCCATCAGCAGCACATGGAATACTACTCAGCAATGAAAAGGGTGAATATGGATGAATTTCAAAATAATTATGCTGAATGAAAGAAGCTAGACCAAAAAAAATATTGGTTACATATTGAATGATGCCATTTATGTAAAACTTCAGAAAATGCAAACTAATCTCTATAGTGACAGGAAGCAAATAAGTTTTGCCTGGAGATGGGGTGGGGCTTATAAAATTAAAAGAATAAACTTTCAGGGGTGATGTAAATATATGTTCAATATCTTGATTGCAGTGATGTTTTCATATGTGTGAAAACATATGGGTGTAATCATATGTCAAGACATCAACTGTTATACTTTACAAATGTGAAGTTTATTATAAGCCAATTGTATCTCAATAAAGTCGTTATTTTTAAAAGATTTGCTTAGTGCTTTGCACCAGCCAAAGATGAAAGAATTGGCTTGGCGTCTTTTCATTATGTTTCATACTGCTCTCTAAAGGTTCCTTTTACTGTAGGTCAGCAGAGAGGAGGGGTGGATGTTCTGGGTTGCCTATCATCCCACTGCACTTTTATCTGTCTATATATAGTTTCAATGGACATGGATTTGAGCAAACTCCAGGAGAGAATGAAGGACAGGGGAGCCTGGTGTGATGCAGTCCATGGGGTTGCAAAGGGTCAGACACAACTTAATGACTGAACAACAACTATATATAGTCTCACTAAAGATTTATTTCAAAAAGTGACCGGTTTAAGGGAAAAAATTTAAAAAAAATTTTTTTAAGTCTTTAGAATCTTCCGGAACATCTGATCTTTAACGCTAAAATATTTTATGAATCTAAAGTTCTATTAATGAGTTACATGAATATACTCTCTCTTTGATTTGAAGATGTCCTCAATTATAAAACATGAAATCTCTAGCTTTTAATGACTTTTTTGGGGGGGGAAGTAAAATAAATATATTAAAAGTACACTTATTATAAGATTCACTCCAGTTTCAAAAATGTTAAAAGTATGACTTAGAGTACTCATTATAGCACATAGTCTCCAGATTGTGGGAAGGGATATTTTTGAGAACTGAAAGTGTTTGCATGAGTCAGGGTACAAAGTGTAACAAAGAGATCCCAAAATGCAACAGCTTAAACTGGGTAGAAGTGTGTTTCAGTCTCAACATGCAGCAGGTAGGCAGTCCAGGTCTGGCTTAATGACTATTTGACCTGTGCAGTTCCACAGAGCCCCATGCTCAGAAGGGCCCAGAGCTTGGTTTAATGGGCTGCTGTTACCATCTTGAAAGTCTTACTAATTTTATCTTTGAACTTGTGTTTTAAAAGTAAAGTCCAGTGGAACAATGGAACGTGCAGGTGAGCAGAGGAATACACAATCCGTGTCTGCCATTCCTGCACTCTATTTGCATGTCACGTTGGCAGTGCTCCATGGACCCAGAGTTCCAGTGGACCCATAGTGCATGGGAATTCAGAGAAACTCAAAGTGAGTACAAGTATGTTATGTTGATGACTAAGAAAGGAAGTGAGGGAAGCCACAGGCAGTCCTGGGAGTCCTGACAGGACATGCTCTCCATTTAAACTAGAACTTATTACTAATCCAGAAAGAAGACAATAATACTCTAAGAAACACAAACAGCAAGTAACCTTATCACATCTTTCCTTACTTGTGTTACTTCCCTGTATTAACAAGTCACTTACATTGAAAATGACAGCATAGAAAGAAAGGAAAAGTTTTTTACTTTCAGTCTTTCCTTACTCATAAATAACCTGAAGATAGAGTGTTGATAGAATATATATGAAGAAGTGAAACAAAAACATTTGAGTCAGTTTTGTGCAGCATTTATACTCTTCTGATAAGAATGAGATATATATGCTTGAATGAATTACAAAATACAAATCATGTAATTTTGGTGATTCTGCACATGAGTTAAATGTTCTTATATTTGCATTTACAAATGGACATTGCACAATATAATGAATGGTAAAATTCATGTTAATGATCTAAGTTTTAAGTTTACTTAGCAGAAAACTAAATAGCAAAAAAAATGCCGAAAGAAAGAGCATGGAAAGACGAGAAAACTATAAATTTTACTACATTTAATGGCAATCCCCCCGCTTTTTTTTTTTAACAAGAAGGCTTGAAGTTTCATGTTGCATTGGGCCCCACAAATTGTAGCAGGCCCTGCTGCTGTCTTCAACACATGACTTCCACTTATAGGTTCAATTTGGCTGCTTCAGCGTCTTTCATTTTCCAGTCCATGAAGAGCTGGAGAAAGATCAGGAAAGTGAAGCACAATTCTTTCTTTCTTTCTTAACATTTATTTATTTATTTGGCTGGACTAAGTCTTAATTGAGGCATGCAGGATCTTTAGTTGCAGCATGGGAAATCTTAATTGTAGTATGTGGGATCTAGTTCCCTAACCAGGTATCAGACTTGAGCCCCCTGCATTGGGCGTGTGGAATCTTAGCCACTGGACCACCAGGAAAGTCCTGGAAGCACAATTCTTTTATGAGCCTTCATCACTCAATTCAAATCCCATCAGCCAGAACTTAGTCATACAGCCACATCTAGCTATGAGGCTGACTGGGAAATATCTTTAGCCAAGCAGCCTTTTACTCAGCTAATACTCTATTATTTTAAAAGAAGGGGAAAGTGGGTATTGGAAACAATGTGAAGTTGACCACAGTATTCATCCAGTTTGAGTCTAATATTTCCAGTCCTAGGAATTTATCTTAAGGAAATAACAGAAATGTATAAAAAAACTTTTAAGTATGAAGATATTCACTGCATCTCTTTTTATAATTATGGCAAATGAATTAGAAACAACCCAGATTTCCAAAGCAGAAAAATTGATTACATAAATAAAGATATATCTATATTCTGGAAAATCAAACACCCATTAAAATTGTGTTCTCAAAGAATATTCAATGTTATCGGAAAATGCTCAAGATGCAATGGTACATGAGAAAAGCAAAATGCACAACTCTACAGATAATACTATTTAGAAGCACTTTTTCAGCTAGATGGGTATGTCTGGGTTTATCACAGGGATTAAGGGAACAAGACTACCTCACAGAGTAATTTACCTCACAGAGTAAATTTCTCCGAGCATATGTTTGAACCACAACCCCTCAGGATCAGAAACTGGATTTTGTTTACAGACTCAGGACAGATTTGTCTCTCAGAATGAGACATTTTAACCAGAATCATAAGATAAATGTGTACATCAAGAAGGCAAGTGTATTCGCTTATGAGGACATATAATAATAACATGACATATATATGCAACGCCCTCCCCCAGTCTCATACTAAGTGTGAGTGCCCTTCCTAAGGGCAATATATTACATCATTGTACTTGATGATTCTACAGCATAACCAAGAAAATTTCAGTCCAATAATAAAGTTGAACATTTATTCTTAAAGAACTCTCCATGAGGACTTTTTGAGAAAACCAGCCAGACTGTGAAAACAGCCACATTTTTCAGAGCACTCTAAATGTCTTTCTGTAAAGAATTACCGAGAAACAGAGGCAAAAAGCCCCTATGTCCTCCAGCCATTTTCTAGGGTTCTGTAGCTGGTGATCAAGAACAGAAGCTCTGACTTCTGTTTCCTGTGGGGAAGAAATGTGGAGAGGCACAAGGAAGAGTCCATGGACAAAGAACCTGGCAAGTTACTGTCCATGGAGTTGCAACCAGTTGGACACAGCTGAACAGCTGAGCGCACACACCCAAGGGAAGGGGGACAGAGAAGTTTCTGTCTCGAGAGGTGTGTGGGAGAGCTTCGGAGGAGAGTGAAGATGGAGAGTTTGCAACAGTGACTCTAAAGCTCATGGGTATAAGATAAAAAAAAAGGATATTTAAAGAAGTGTTGCTGTAGTTATAAGCCTGATCTTCATTAATGTCCCTTGAGAAACATGAATAAATCTGAATTATTTTTAATAGCTTTTGGTTTTGTGACCTTGATAGGACCCTGGCTTATACATACAAAGGGATCTGAAATACTATAATGATTAAATATTCACTATCGTTCTTTAAAGCTTTCCAGGTGGCTCAGTGGTAAAGAATCTGCCTGCCAATGCAGGCAACACAAGAGATAGGGGTTTGATCCATGAGTGTGGAAGATCCCCTGGAGGAGGAAATGGCAAACCCCTCCAGATAATTCTTGCCTAGATAATTCTATGAATAGAGGTGCCTGGCAGGATACAGTCCTTAGGGGTTGCAAAGAGTTGGACATGACTAAGCACTCATTCACGCACACATTATTCTTTAAAGAAAAATACATGTAATTGCTCAGAACATGATTATTGTACTTTTTCCTCACAGAATTCTAAATATAATTATATATAATATATTTTTTAGGCTTGAAGGTCATATTGAGCACTACATCATACTTCTCTCTGCAACAAACTACTAAAACTTGCTTAGTTTTTTATAACCATAAGGCCCAGTATTGTAGCCACTAGTCACATGTGGCTATTAAGCACTTAAAATGAGATTAGAGTAGCTAAGAAACTAAATTTTGAATTATATTTAAGTTTTAACATTTTAATTTATAAAATTTTCTAACTTTCCCATAGAGATCTTACCTATTTGTTGGGTTTATTTCTATTTTATATTATTTGATGCTTTTCAAAATTATTTTTTAAAAGATATATTTTCTGTTTGTGATGTATTTGAAAAGATAGTTGATCTTGTATACTGATTTTGTATCTGAGGGCTTCCCAGGTGGCACTAGTGGTAAAGAATCTGCCTGCCAATCCAGGAGATGCAAGAGACACAGGTATGATCCCTGGGTTAGGAAGATCCCCTGGAGGAGGGCATAGCAACCCACTCCAGTATTCTTGCCAGCAGAATTCCACGGGCAGAAGAGCCTGGTGTGCTGCAGTCCATGGGGCCACGAAGATTTTGGCATGACTGTGTGACCAAGTACACACACACAACCTTTCTAAACTATGATTAATTCTAACAATTATTCCATCAGGTAGATAATCTTATCACCTACAAATAATGAACAATTTTGTTTCTTCATTTCTAAACTTTATACTTTTTATTCTCTTTCTTGTCTTAAACCATTTGTTTCATTGGCTAGGGCAATGTTGAATAGACGTGGTAATACTAGATATCCTTGCCTTATTCCTTATCCTAAACAAAATGCTTCTAATATTTCACCATTAACTAGGATACAGGTTTTCCATGAATACTTTTATCAGGTTAAAGACAGTTCCTTCTATTGATTAAAATCACAGTTTTTTCTAACACCTTTTCACTATGAGATGATTACTTCCCTCCTGTAATCTGATAATGTAATTACTTATATCATTGTATCTTCTTAGGATAAAGTACGTTTGCACCCCTGTGATAAATCCATGTCACAGTCACTTTTATAAGTTACTGTATTCAACTGACTAAGATATGCTTTAGAATTTTTCCATCTATGTTTTCACTAAGGGCTTCCCAGGTGGTACTCGTGGTAAAGAACATGCCTGCCAATGCAGAGACATCCGTTTAATCCCTGGGTGGGGAAGATTCCCTGGGGTAGGAAATGGCAACCCACTCCAGTATTCTTGTTTGGGAAATTCTATGGAAATAGGAGCCTGGTGGGCCACAGTCCATGGGGTCACAAAAAGTTGAACACAACTGAGCATGCACCCACACCATACCACCATATGTCCACTAAAGAGACTAACTGTAATTTTTCTTTCATACTATCTTTTTAGGTTTTACTTTCAGGCTCTTGTGAGTCTCATAAATAAGTTGGAAGTGTCCACTTTTTCTGCAGTTTGGAATAGTATTGAGTAAAATCAGAAGCATTTGTTCCATGGTTAAAACAAATCAATAAAACTGGCCCTTGAATTTTTTCCATGTGCTAAGAGCAACTTCAGTTTCTACTTCTTTAACGGTTTTTCTATTTCTTCTTTTTTAAGTTTTAAATTTATTTATTTTTAATTCAAGAATAATTGCTTTACAGAATTGTGTTGGTCTATTTCTTCTTGAGTCAATTTTGATATCATTCCAGTAATTGTCCATTTTAGTTAGGTTTTCAAATATGTGGGCCAGAAGTTTCTTGATATCCTTGTTGTCTTTTTCATACCCTTTATCCTTGTTGTCTTTTTCATACCCTTTTGAAAATTCTTAACCTTGATGAAGACAAGGAGAAGGCAAAATAAATCATCTTGGCAGAAGGTCTGTCATTTGTCTTTTCAAAGAATAAACTTATCTTGTTTCATTTGTTTCTGCGTTAGTCACTCAGTTGTGTCCAACTCTTTGGGATGCCATGGACTGTAGCCCACCAGGCTCCTCAGTCCATGGACTTCTCCAGGCAAGAATACTGGAGTGGGTTGCGACTCCCCTCTCAAGGGGATCTTCCTGACCCAGGGATTGAACCTGGGTCTCCTGGGTTGCAGGCAGATTCTTTACTGTCTGAGCTATCAGGGAAGTCATTTGTTTTATTTGTTTCTACTCATAGCCTTTCTTTAGATTTATTCTGATTTCTTCTTCTTTTTTTTTTAACTTTAGCTCAGTCTTTCTGCTATTCTAATGTAAGTACTTCAGGTAAAAAAATGTGCTACTTCAATTGCCTCTGAAAATCTTTAATATAAATTATTTCCATTATTTAATTAAAATATTTTCAGTTCACTTGTCTGCTTATCTTTTAAGGTGTGTTAGATATTTTATTTGAAACATCATGTGTGGAAAAAAACTTGGAGCCTAAAATGAAATTATCTTATTTCAGGAAAGGATTTTTAATTTCCTTCTATCAGATGGGGGTGGAGATGGTGCAGAGGCACTTCTGTATCTTACTTGTACAAAGGGGTTTTCCATTTCTTTTGTTAATGTCTTATTAGATAATTGATCACATCCACACAGCCCTACTCTTCTATTACTCAAAAGTGCCTGCATATCTTCAGTTTATTCTGGAAGTGTGAGATGGTACATATCTATATTTTTATCTGTATCTATTTTATATCTATATCCAAGAATCTCTCCCAGCTTCTGTTCTTTACCTGTAATATTCTGCTATAGTCACACATTTTATTGCACTTCTAAGGTTAATTCAGCTGACTGTGCTGGTGCCTAGAATTATGGTTACCCCAGTAGGACACGACTGAGTGACTAAAACTCACTTTCATGAACTATACTTTTTAGGAAGCTGCCTGGAGACACATGGATTACATGGTTACTCATCCTTTTTTCTTGCACATCCATCTGAGACTTGATTAAGAAAATGATTTCTGCTCTTGAGAAGGGCACATGCGTTCGATCCCAAGGCCAAATAGGCAAGTGGCTCCATTTGCTGATGTCCTGCAAGTGGTGGCGCTTGCCGCCTCTGAAATCCAACACCCCATCCTGGGCCGCCGCCTGGGCCACCGCATCCTCGTGCGCCGCCTCGTGGCCGCTCGGGCAGCTTTGCGCGGGCTCCAGGACGCGCTCCCTGTGGAACGACGGATCTCTGCACGCTTTGCCCCCTCTTTATTGTCCCTTCGCCCCGATTCCGCCAGGCCCAGAGACAGCCTCTACCACCACAAAATCAAGACCTGGCCCTGCTCTCCGTGCCCACTCGGGCAAAGTTGCCTATGACAGCTTTGTCACTAATCCATCCCAGGCAGCACCTCCTGCAGATGCCCTGTGGCCAGAAGCTGCTGAAAGCATCTGCTTCAGTGTTCTTTATCATTTTTTAAATTCAGAGGATACTTGCTTTACCATGTTGTGTTAGTTTCTGCCCTACAACAAGGTGAATCAGTCACAACTATATATATTTACCTCCCTCTTGAGTCTTCCCTCCCTCCCAGAGCAGCCAGGTTGGGCTCTCTGTGTTATACAGCAGCTTCCCACTAGCTATCATGTCATACATAGCAGTGTGCAGCGCGGCAGTGCTAGTCTCTGAATTGGCCCCATCTTCTCCTTCTCCCGTTATGTCCATGAGTCCATTCTCTACTTCTGCATCTCTGTTCCTGCCCTGCAAATAGGTTCATCCATACCATTTTCTAGATTCCATATATATGTGTTAATTTACAATATTTGTTTTTCTCTCTTTATCATTTTAATGCAGATTAAGATAAATAATTTTCTAAAGAATGAATATCTCATATCTCAAACTAAAAAAGCAATATTACACTTAATGAAACACTGATAACTTTACCATGAAAAATAATAAGAAGCACACTATTACCACAAAATTTCAGCCTTTTTCTGTAAGTCAGAACCAATGTAAAAGTAAGAAGCTGAAAATGAATATAACAATTGTTCATTATTTCTACACAATATAATTTCTCTTATTTTAGATTTTTTTCAAGGAAAAATAATCAACTGAAAAACAATTAGAACTGGTTATGGATGTCAAAAAGGAGGTGAGTTACTAAAGAAAACTTTTCTATAATATATAGGTTTTCTAACACCATTAATAAGTTAAAATATAACAAAAAATGTTCCACTGATAGAAACAACAATGAAAATTCCTAGGATAAACTGAGCAAGAAATGCAAAGGTGCAATTATCAAAAGAACTTCAAAGATTTAGTGAATTACAAAAATTAAGGTGTAAATGGAGTGGCATATTGCTTTTCTTTATGGCAAACTTTAACAACCACCAATTACTTCCCTATTTGTTTATAATGTTAGTATAATTGCAATCAGGATGCCAAATTGAGGATTTCATGAAACCAGTCTAAAGTTTGGAAAATTAAAAGGTACGAAGAGGCAAGCAATCTTTGAAGATTGTAGGGACATATTCTTTTAGATATTTAAATGTATCAAAAGCTATAATAATTAAAACAGTGTTGAATAGTACAAAATAAACAAAAATACATCAATGGAAAAATAGAAAGCATAATACATTTGTGTGTGTGTTAATGCTGTGGATGCATCTACAATTTATGTATTAATCAATGTTTTATGGGCAGTATTTCAAAACAATGCTGAATTGTTTTAGAGACAGTATTGAGATAACTGATTAATGTAGTGGAACTCTGCATTATGTCTGCCTGATATCTTTTGAATACCCTTCTGACATTCTAATTATGTCTCACAACGAAAGCAAGTCCTGCTTTTCCGAAAGAATCCATAAATCAGGCATATGACTTCGATTCTATAACTCCTCCCACCGCTGACATCTGGGGTAGAAGGGAGCCATGATGTAGAAGGGGGCATATTCAGAGAGACCCGTCTGGCAGGTGTGGTATCAAAAAAGTTTGCTCTTTCAGAGCACCATGTCAGAGTTGCAAGTATCCCACTGAATCTTTTTTTTTAAGTTTTTCGTTTGCTTGTTTTTTTGTTTGGTTTTGTTTTTTGCCAGAACTATCCTGTGGTGTGGTCAGGTATTTCTTCTGGATGTATTGACCACGCTTGTCTTGTTCTAGGCTGTGTGGCCTACAAAGTCTAGTTCTCTGGCCGTCTCAGAGGTCTGCGAATTACCCAAAATCCAAATGTTGAAATCCTAACCTTCAATGTGACAGTCTTAGTAGGTGGGGATCCTGGGAGGTGATTAGGTCTTAAGGGTAGAGCCTTCAGTGAATAGGATCAATGCCTTTATAAAAAGACAGGAGAGAGCTTGTTTCACCTTTCTGCTGTCTGTCATGTCAGAATGCAATGAGAAGATACTCATCGGCAAACCAGGAAGTGAGTCCTCTGCAGACCTTGGATCTGCCTGGATCTACCTTTATCTTAGACTTCTCAGCCTCCAGAACTGTGAGAAAAATGTTTGTTGCTATTTAAGCTATTCAACCTATGCTATTGTTATTGCAACTCAAGTTAAGACAAGTAGAATCTGTTATTTGCAATTTAAGAACATGCACGGCTCACAATTTACTATTTGGGGAAAAATACATTTACATCCCTGCCTCATGCCATTCACAAAAATAAATTACACCTGGATTAAGAACTAAAACATTAAAAACCAAAATTAAACAAACAAAAAAACACCAAAAACAAAAGCCCAGAGATAAAACTGAAAAGAAGTAGTAAACAAATTAGATTTAACTAACCACAGTGGTCTACCACTTTGTATGGGTAGATCAAAAATGTGTCTGTGGATGAACTAACAATGAGAAACAGAAACCTGGCTAGTTAAGCAACTTCAGAATATTATAAGATAAAATTAAACTCATTACTCAGAAGAACTAAATATTCTTAAGTCTCAGATCAGACAAGAATTTCTGTCTGAACTTCATAATGAACACAGTCTGTGATGAGATTTTATTGGACGATAACCAGAGAGTGAGTTACATAGAACTATTTTTGATGATGGCCCTCAGGCAAGTCACATGGCAAAACATGGAAAGCACACTAACGCTATTTACCCAGAACAACTCCAGAAGCAAAGGTGTAGGACTGGGTGTGCAATGTACCTCTGATATCATCAAACAAGAGAGACTACATATTCATCAAAGAATCTCTTCCTAATATTTCTTTCAGGTGATCTTTTGATAAATAATTAGGGGATTTGAGTCCAGGTTTATACCCCTTTATTGTGTATATAAACAATCAAGGTAGGTGTAGGATATTGTCTCTCAGTGGCCAAGAGAGACCCAGGCTATTCCATAATTTTAAGGTTCCAGTAAATATACTGAAAATGTAGAAATGGCAAAGCTAGAGTTACCAAATCTGTGGAATAATTTGAATGTATACATTCAGCAAATTAATGTTTTGAACACATATGCAAAGAAATAACTGTTGTGTAACTCATGTGGAGATAACATGTAAAGGAAATTTGAAGTCTTTCTTGAATGTGAAGCACAGCCCCTCCCATCCTCTGGCATTGGTCCTGGTGAAAGTTAAGGAATCTGTGGGCCTAAATAGCCCAATCTTTACTAAGCCTATAACCACAGGTATGGAAGCAAATACAAAAACTGTTTTATTCATTTTAAATGGATGCAAGTATGCAAACTTGCTTTATCCTCTTTGCAACCCCATGCACTGTAGCCCACCCTACTATTCAGAGTGGGTTGCTATACCCTCCTCCAGGGGATCTTCCTTACCCAGGGATAGAACTCTTAACCTCTTTTGCATTGACAGGCAAGTTCTTTACCACTAGCACCACCTGGGAAGCCCCTGAAATAGGTGCCTGGAGTGCAGTCTGTATGTTAATGGATATGTAGTTCTAATCTTGGCTAGACTCCCTACTTGGCCAAGAGAAAAATTTCATTGATACATACCTAACTTAAAATACTGCTCTTCCTGGGTTTAACAGGCAAATGTGGAGGAAGGTCAACCCTGTGTGGGCAGATTTTTACACCCAGTTTAAAGGAGGTGGAAGTCTATAAAAAAAAAAAAAAAAAACTAACTTAAGGTTCAGAATCATCCATTATCTTCCCTTAATTTTCTTCCTGGCCTGATTAGCTCCCGGAATCACCATCTCATCTGGTCACGTCTAGCTCAAGAAAATGCAATTACATCATCCAGATCTAAAGGCACGCTTGTCCTTTGTTAATTCTTCCCTGGTGTTTTCTGATTCTGTTTCACTGGCACAGTCACAGGGAAGAAGGGCGGCGGGGGAGGAGGGAAGAACAGGACCACGCAAAGATTGCTTCTCGTCTCAACCCGGCGCCCACGTTGTTCCCACGTCCACGACACGCACCGGAAGTTCTGTGTCAGAGCTGGAGACTTAGCGCAGACTCAACTCTGATCGGCATGCGCTGTTTTGGTTCTTCTCTCAGAGAGAGAACATTTCTTTGAACTCGCCAGCAAGGGCTTGCCAGTCTCTTGCCCCACACCACACACCCTTGGAATAGCCTTAAATGAGAACCCAAAATTGTGAAGGAAGGTATTTTAAGGAAGGTTCCTTTAAGAAAGCTGCACCATATAAGAGGAAGTCTCAGGGTCCTGAGCACGCCTCACTAGCCGAGTGGATGGCGCGTCGATAGCGCAAGTGGATTTGTTTGGAGATACAATGTTTCAAGGTGAGCTGAGGGGGCACTGCTTCAGTTGGTAGAGTACAAACAATCCACACTTACAAGGGCAGTCTGTGAGGGAAGAAGTGAGGAGGAGCATGGGAGGTGGGGGAATGGACACCGCAGCCTCTTACATCTGGTGGGTGTTTCAGAAGGCTCTTGGAACAAGGGATGTCTAATGCTTAATTTTAAATTGTTCTGTGGCCACCATGTAATTCACCTTTCCACAAACCGTTAGTGATGTCTGCTGTTAAATGAATTCAACAGGGAGGCCATGAGACAACTTACTTGGCTTCCACCTGTTCCCTATAAAAGCGGTTCCCCAGCTTCCTTCTACAGAGCGCTTCTAATCAGTTAGCATTGCTCAAGTAAATGCCCACATTTTTAATATTCCTCAGTTTATCTTTTAACATTACCAAAGAACTTTGTGTGTGTGAACTTTGTGTCTTTTTTTTTTTTGCGTTTTTATGGGAGTCTGACGAAGGAGTGGAATTTCCCATCCGGGGCACCAAGGCTTGGACAGAACTGGTGCCCTGGGGCTGGAAGAATGACTTCTGTGCTTGGCTGAACTATCAGTGAAAGGAGAAGCTATGAGCCAGAGTGAGCTTAATAATTTCCAAGAGCTCCCCTGGGAAATTTCCTCAAATTAGAAGAAGGCATTGGGCTTTTTGGAAGTTGTAGAATGGAGGTTTGAGCCAAGCATGTGTGGATCTAAAAAGGCAAAGAGAAGGACTTCCCTGGCAGCCAATGGTTAAAACTCTGTGTTTCCAGTGTATGGGGCAAGAGTTCAGTCCCTGGTTGGGGAACTAGTCCTGCATGCTGGGCAGTACAAACCCCACCCCCGTCACCACCACCACCAAAAAGAAAAAAAAGGTGCACAGAGCTGAGATCTGAGTTATATATATCTATTTGTGGTCTTGCTTTCTTTTTCCTACTACATCCAAAAGGGACCTTCTCTTTTGCAGAACCACTATAGGCAGCTAACCTCTTAGGTCTGAGATGGATATGGGAGAACTTATAAGGGAAAAAAGACCCTAGAGACAAGTGCCTTAGTGTTAGGGCATGGGGAAAGGACATGGGGAAAATGGTAACTTTACCTACACACATGTGAACAGGAGCACTAGCAGGAGGTAATTTGTGTTTTCTCTAACCTTGACATTCTAGGATATAATTATTTGTAATAAGTGACTGCCTTTTTTCTTCCTAGTTTTTTATGTGACAGCTTTAACAGTCCTCCCTGGGATCAAAGATCTCTGTTCTCACTTGGCAAATGACCAAAGGAGAGGCAATAAAATGAGAGACAGAAGAGTGTAGGCCCAGGGCAGGAAACAGATTTTAAAAAGGGTGAATACTCCCCTTATTCCCCCCTACAAGGAAACCAGGGCATCCACTGCCTGGTCATGATCATTCGGCATGCAGCCTCCTCTGCTGGGGTGCCAGTCACTGGATGAGGACCTCCCTGGGCTCCCTGCCGGAGAGACAACATGTTCCAGCCTATTATTTACACCTCCAACTGACAGCCAAGTGGGTCCTAGCATGTTTAAGAGTCAGCTGTGCCACAGAGGACAGGCATGCAGTGGCCACGAGGCAGGCCAGTCATGTATGGTGAATGGTGCAGCACAGGAGTGCTAATGAAGTCAGCTTGTCTGCCTGCCTGGTAGGGTGGACCCTTCCTGCCACCCAGCCTGCTTCTAAGTCTGGAAGCCTGGGTGCATAGCCTTCTCTTTTTGTCTTGTCTGCTTCATTCCCCTTTATACTTTCCACACATAATGTTGCCATTTTCTTCAGTGTCCTCTCACCTGTTTCAACCTCTCTCCATCTTTTCCAATGGATAAGTCATTCTTCTTTCCATTGCATAATGGGTGAAAAAAGTTATTCCTCATCTGCAGCTCTCCACCACTTTCTGAGAGGGCACCTCTTCTTGGGTGTAGGTATGCAACTGTTGAGATGGACTCAGCATCCAGCTTAATTTTTCTGCATAGTAAATGGAGAAAGCTTGTGAGAGTGAGAGTGAGATGGAAGAATTCAGGATGAAAGGCACAGGAGATGATGAGATTGAGTGCTGTGGGAGCAAAAATTTTGGAACAACTCCTCTTTGGTGATAGAAAGAGAGAAGGGAATTTGGAGAATGTGGGGAGGAGAAAGAATGATTATGCTGACAGCAATATCTGCTATTTATCCAGTACTTAATTTTTGTTAGGCATTATACTTAGCTCCTTTTGTTCATTATTCAATCCAATCCTCCAGCAATGTTGTAGGCTAAGTTTTATTATCCTTTTGCTGCTGAGGGAACCAAGGCTCAGCAAAGTTAGAGAACTTGCCCAAAGTAACACAGCCGGGAAGCTGTGAAATTCAGTGCAGGTTCTAGCTGACTTCAGAGTTCAAATTCATAATGACTAAATTATAGTGACTCGCCAAGAAAATGTATGACTGGACCTTCAGAAAGGCAGAATGTTGAGCTTCTAAGTGACTAGATTTATTACCTGGGAGGCTCAGTGACCCTCTTCTTCTTTTCTGTGAGAGGGTAGGTGGCACTGAGGTGGCCGCTAAGCCACTGACTGGCCTGCCGTCTGCATATGCTGGTTGGCTGCCTGCCCCACGGTGTCTGGGCCTTTTGTTCAGCTTTCATGGAAAATGTGATTCTGGATCTGGTCAGCCTGGGACTTTTCATTCCGAAAGAGTGCTGAGGTAGCATAAAACAAACCCAAAGAGTAGGGAATAAGAGATAAAGGATTGGAACCAACCAGTTTCTTTCATACATACTGGTATTTTGAGAAACTCTAGTCAATAAATAACCCATTTCAACAATACTTCCCCAAAGAAAACTTTCTATGGTCTTATTCAAGTTTCTCATATTGATGTTTAAAACCATTTCCTTTGTTTTAGGACAACTTTGTGTGTAAAACACATGCAATTTCAGGGGACAAGACCTCAGAATATTAGAGCCAGAAGCAATCCCCTCCTTCACTGTACAGATCATGAGCTCAAGGTCCCAGGATGACTTTAGAGTCACAGGTCTATATCTCAGTCCTTTCCCTGATGCTTTACTAATGGTGTAATAACTCTTTAGCCAGAGACAGGATCAACTCCCTTCTCTAAAAACGCTGCCTACCCTGGCGATGGATGTAGTGGGGATTAAATGAAGTGTTCTACCTGAAGTGCCTAGAAAAGGTCCTGTAAGAAGTAAATGCTCAGCAAATGCCTGGGCCCTTTCTTGGGCCATGTTATTCATCTATTCAGGGTAAAGCAAAGGCCAGAACCTTGTTTTCTGGTTCCCCAGTGTGTATGTGTGTGTATGTGTGTACATGCTGCAGAGCAGTGTAATGTCTGCTTCCATGATTTGCTACCCTTTGTAATTCTATTAGGCTTTATGATATTCCAAGCACTTATTTAGATGTTATTGTTCAATCAGTGCAACAAAACAGTAAAGTTGGTAGACAGGGATAGTATCACTAGATCCACTTTACACATCAGGGAAGGGAGACTGGGAGAATGTGACTTCCTTCAGTCCCATGGCTAGTCAGGGGCACAGTTAGACCATCGGGTAGTTTTACGAAAGAGATAAGGAAGGGTGAAAAAAATACTAAGCTGGAGGTCATAAATGACATAAGTAACTGATAATTCTGATTAGATAGTGAGAGAAAAAATGGACTTTGAGATGATTGAGCAAAAGACCAAGAGAAAACACTGACAAAGCAGTAAACAACCCACCATGGGGGACTGGGAAAAAGTAACGGTGGTGGTCACTGCTGACCACAGAGTAACTTTCCTGTCAGGTAAGTACTGGTTACTCAGCAGTTCTGAAATTCCCCAGCCCATTCTTTCCAACTCACTCTGCCTCTACAGCATCCTAACTGCACACTCTTCTTCAGACAAGAAAACTGAAACTTTTTTTAAAAATCATATTTCAGTTTGAACTTTACTCTCTAGTCTCAAGGTAGTGGTATTCTAAACCCTAGGATTTGGATTGCTTTAAACTTATTCATCTGGGATATATGAACACACACAGGCACTCCAGTCTTCCTAAAATACACATAGTTCAAGCATGATAATGATACAGAAAAAATTCACCATGAGAAAATGAAAGATGATCCGTTACTCTTCCATCCCCACATCTGCTGCACCCAAGGGCTCTTGGCCCTGGGCTTCATTCTGGTGCTATAAGTTTATACCCTCAGATTCTGAGCTTTTTGAAAACCTACTACATGTCTCTCGCAAGCTGACCTGTAATACTCTGTGAATATACCAAATATCATTGGATTGTACACTTTAAACAGGTGAATTGTATGGCATGTGAATTCTCTTTCAATTAAGTTGTTACATTAGTAAAGGATCATAAAAGAATTGAAGACAATCTTAGATATGTGCACACCCATTTTTATAGCAGCATTATTCAAAATAGCCAAAAGGTGAAAGCAGCCCAAGTGTCCAGAGACCAATGAATAGAAGAGCAAAATGTGATATCAATACTTAACTATGTCTATATCTATAATCTGTATCTATAAATGTGTTATATGATATGTATACACACACTGGAATATTATGCAGCCTTAAAAATTAAAAAACAATTTTTTTTGGCTGTGTTGGGTTTTCATTACTGTGTGCAGGCTTTCTCTAATTGCAGAGAGCAGGGGCTACTTTCTCATTGCAGTTTTTGGGCTTCTCTTTGCGGTGGCTCCTCTTGTCACAGAGCATGGACTCTAGAGCATCAGGTCTTCAGTAGTTGTGGCGCGTGGGTTCAGTAGTTGTGGAGCACGGAGTTAGTTGCCTTGCGGTATGTGGAATCTTACTGGAGCAGGGATTGAACCCATATCCTCTGCATTGGCAGGCAGACTCTCAACCACTGAACCACCAGGGATGTCCTATGCAGCCTTTAAAAAGAAGGAAAATCTGACATGTGCTACACCATGGATGAAACTTGAGGGTATTATGCTAAGTGAATAAGCCAGTCACAAAAATACAAAACTAAATCAGTCCACTTGTATAAGATACCTAGACTAGTCAAATTCAGAGCCAGGAGGTAGAAAGATAGTTTCCAGGCGCTGTAGAGGGAGAAGTGGAGAATGGTTGTCTAACGGATACAAAGTATTAGTTTTGTAAGATGAGAAGAGTTCTATAGATTGGGTACACAGCAGTGTGAATGTATGGAACACTAATGAGCACTCAGTTCAGTTCAGTTCAGCTCAGTGCTCAGTAGTGTCTGACTCTTTGTGACCCCATGAACCGCAGCACGCCAGGCCTCCCTGTCCATCACCAACTCCTGGAGTCCCTCCAAATCCATGTCCATTGAGTCGGTGATGCCATCCAGCCATCTCATCCTCTGTCATCCCCTTCTCCTCCTGCCCTCAATCTTTCCCAGCTGCGGAACACTTAAAAATGGTTAAGATGTTATCATTTATATTATGTGTGTTTTACTGCAATTTTTTAAAAGGGGAGACAGGGCTGTGGTTCATGTGTACCGTTTAAGGGGAGCTACAGCCTGGTTGCCTGTGAAATTCCAGTAAACAATGATAGAAGAACTTTCAGAATCTAATATAGTTCTAGAAGAAAGTAATGGTCATGTTCTACCCCTTAAAGTTCTCAGAGATAGGAATTATAGGACAGTTACTCTAGACTTTTCTGACATTGATAGAAAAGGATTCATATATTTATTAATTCATTTATTCACAAACATTGAGTGTGTGCCTACTGTGCTTTAGGCATGGTGCTGATTGCTGGGAAGACAGCGGCAAGGTGTCACTGCCCCAACCCACATAGGTTCTACAGTCTGATGGGCTGAATCAATTAATATGGAACATGACTTGTAAAAGTCCAGAACGTCTAGGCTTTTCATTCGTGTATTTTATAGAGTCTTTCATGAACACTGCGGTAACAGCCACCACTACAACTATCTCTTGATACTTTCGTATACATTTTCTTACTACTTGGCTTGATTTGATTCTGACCTCAACCCGCTCCTCCCACCTCTTAGATTATAAGTTTCTTGAGAACAGGCCAGTCTTATTCATTTTATATTTGCTACAAAAGTGTATCCTCTACAAAAAGTCCCTATAGTGAACAAAGTGCTATTCACCCAGAACCTCAATAACAATTTTGTGAACTATGCTGAGGTAACACTAGCCCTGTCACTGTAACCAAAATAGTGACTGCTGCTTTCAGGGTCCTGAAACCATCTCAGCCACCAAAGCAGGTTGTAATACATAAGGAAATGTCTGTCGTACAAATTAGGAAAGATGTTTTAAAATATGTTGAGGGACTTCCCTGGCGGTCCAGTGACTAGGACTTCTTACTCCCAATGCAAGGGCCCAGGTTTGATCCCTGGTCAGGGAACTGGATCCCACATGCTGCACTTAAGAGTTCAAGTGCCGCAGCTAAATTTCTCTCATGCTGCAACTAACACCTGGCAGAGACAAATTTAAAAAAGGATCATGTTGATCCATCCCCGGTTCTTCTTTGCATTATGAAGATTTGGCCCCATTTTACAAAAGTTCTTTTTCCGTAACATTACTAATCCTACAGTGAGTATAGCCTGAGAAACACATTTATTTGCACATGCAAGTTTGTAGACCCAGACCTCATACTATGCATGAACTCATTTAACTCATGTAAAGTCCTATTCAGGCTAGAAGTATCCAGAGTGGGGCAAAGAGTGAAAGAAATTAGGCAGTTGTTGGAGGTTTTGAAAGTAATGATCTGGAATGATGCCATCTTATTATTGCCTATGAGAAAAGTCTGCAGTCAGAGGCCTCTAAATCAGAATTATGCATTCAGATCCAGTTATTTAGTGAAATAACTGTACTAAATTCCTTGTTGTATGCTATTTCATTCATCTTCATAATCAGTTTCTGATGGAGACATTACCGGCTCATTTTACAGATGGTGAAACTGAGGACTAACAAGATTGGGAAATTCCACAATGCTCCACAGCCTCCAAGTTCACATATCATGACATCTCAATTTTAATCTTTTACTGAGTTAAGAGACTTAAAAAAACTGTAAGCAGTCTGTGTTGCTCAGGAGTTGCTGGTTCTTTAAGATCCAGTAAGCGTCACTCTTGCTTTCCTGAACTTTGAGCTTCAGTTGCACATCAGACCGAGGAGGTGGCCAAATGCTGATGCCATGGAGCAGCAGCAGGTGGCACCACTCGGGCAGATGAATTCATGCACCTCTGACATGCCTGGCCAGTCTGCTGTTCACGTGAAGCTATGCTCAGCAGATCAGGGCCACCATGGTCTGCAAACGCAAGTCATTCTTCCCTGATTAATGCAGATTTAATGTCCAAGGTTACAAAAAGCTGGGAGGAGGAGAGGGAGAGAGCGAATCTCTGCAGTTTGAGGTCACCAAAACGTAAGCAGCTGTCCCTGACTTGGAGTGAGACAGGTACTCCATGTACCTTTCCTGTGACTTAAGGCAAGTTACTTAATCTCTCTGAGCCAGAGTTCCCTTGTCCAGAAAGTGGGGCTAATAAACCTTTCCTCAGAGAGGTGCTAGATTAGAGATCATACATCAAAAGAATCAAGTGCATCATAAAACTTCAAAAAAGAGCTTTTATTATTGTTATTGTTGTCATTATTATAACAAAAATAATTAGTACTAGTAGCCTGTGGAAAATTATTTCTACCATAAATTTCTCAGTGGGTAAAATGTTCCAGTCACAGTTCTGACCACCCCAGCCCTGATGCCCAACAACTATTACTAACCTCACGCTCTATTCTTTCAGCGTCATCCACCTCTTATTCCTCCTTTCTCCTTTGACAAAAGTCAAATTTGATGAAACTTCATATATCTCCAGATCAGTCATCCTAGTCTGATAAGTCAAGCACCAGATGTTTGAATGAGCACCAGAAAGTGTGCCTTGGGGAGGCAGGTGAAGTCAGGAGAGCTGATGGGAACTTTCCATTGTTTAACCCTCAGTTATCCTTAGGACAGGCCTTGGCCAATCTTTCCTAGACAAATGAGCCTCAAATTTGTGTTTCAAACATTTCAATTCCCTTCAATAGTCACATTCAGTGTGTAACACTTTCCACTTTTAGAAGCTGTCTGAGCCTAAACTCTAAACCCAGTGCTTTGCTTCTTTTCCCTTCATTTCATTGATATTTCACTCACTATAGTATTGTACTATATACCATAGAGCACTTTGGTTTTGAGGGTTTTTTCCTCTATGTTATGAGTTATTTCAAAGGAGAATGTTTCTGAGAATTATGCTTTCCTGTGATCATGGTCATTGCATTACTTTTAGATTTCCCCACAAATTTTGCCTCTTTCATTATTTGCCTTAGGAAGCGTATACTATTTTTATTTGCCGTCTCTTGAATTAGATTTAGATCTAATGCTCAGAGAAAAAAAAACCCTGTAGAATGAACTAGTCCTCAGACAGTGCTGTAACTAGGGGAGCTGGTGGCTTACATCAATCACTCTGAGTTTTATTCTAGTTTTTACCAACTTTAAAGACAAAAATAGAAAGGTTGAGAGAGAATGAGACTAAAGAGACATTGTGTTCTGACATTAAAAGCATCGGGGAGCCCAGCTTGGTTTGAGGGGCTGGGAAGGATCTTTGAGTGTCTCCTGTATGCAGGCACTTTACAAACTCACTTAATGCTCTTGTGAAGTTCAGATCCCACTTTACAGAGGAGGAAGTTCAGGCTCAGAGAAGTGAAAATAACCTCAACCTAGGTCATGTGTGTAGTAAGTGTTGGAGCTCAGCTCACATGCTTCCCAGTTTTCCCTGGTGGACTCCAGAGCCCAGTCACCTACTCGCTGCATGACTGCTCCTCATCCTTTGTGTTTCCTCAGTTGTAAAATGGAGAATCTGGATTGAGAACTATGAGGTCTCCAGACGTCCCTTATAGTGTTAACACTCTGTGAGTACAGAGGGTGTGTGAGCATGATTAGAAGGATTGGCTGTTTATGAGCCAATCAGAGTTATTGGTTAAACACCTCTCTACCAGGACAAGGTGGGAAGGAGAGGGTAAAGTTAGAAGAAAAAAACAAACAACAAACCAACTTGGGTGAGAAGTCTATAAAAACTGGGTGTTGCCAAAAGTTCATCCTATTTGGCAGCTGCTGCCTCATCCACAGCTTCTGATAGATCTAAGAGGACTCTCCTCTCTCAAACTGTAAGTAAAGAACCTCCTTTGTCTACCTGGAGAATATCAGGGAGTCAGAGGTTAGTGATAGCACTAAGCACAGAGAGGAACGTTTGTTGGCTTTTGTTTTCAGGAAAAGTGTAATGGTGGCTGAAAGTGTGGTGATCTGTTGAAATGATTGTTTTCCTCTCTACCCATCCTGGTAAATCAAGACGGATCCAGTTACCAGCAGTCCCTGTAAGAGGGCTCTTTTGAGTCTTTGGCTTAGAGAAAACAGCGTGAATAGTCCTATTTGGTTAGATTCTACTCAGTTTTTGAGATGCCTGCTCATTTCTGCTCCCTGCATAACAACTGCTTATTCCAATGATTTATTTACATATCTATCTCCTTATGTCATTTTCTTCATTCTCTTCCCACACCTATTAGTACTTTCACTGGAGTTTCTTTGTCACAGAAATGAACTCTTGGCTTGTATTTCCCTTCGTCTGCACCCACGGCTCAAATGAGAAAACGGAACAGGCATCACAGAGCATAGTCGTCCTTTGATTATGAATTGTCAAACATTTCCCTTATTTGATACTTTCTATAACATTTCCTACTATAGAAAATGTATGAAAATACTACAGCTTGAGATATTTAAAATCAAAAGCTGCTGATGTATTTTTCCACATTTGTTCTACTGTCTGAAGAATAGGCATGTTGTGAGGGTATGTTGCCTTTTAAAATAAACTTCTCTTGAAATAGTTGGGGCTTCCCTGGTCACTCAGATGGTAAAGAATCTGCCTGCAATGCAGGAGACCTGAGTTCCATCCCTGGGTCTAGAAGATCATAGTTACCTAGAGTTCCATTAGCTGATGTGGATCCAGCAGGGGCTCCTGCTCTGCTGCCACCATCGCTTGAAGCAAGGTTCATCTGCAGACAATCCAGGCCCAAGCTAGACCTGAGGTGCTGGGTTAGGGAACAGAGTGTAGTTGCTGTAAATCTAGGGTTCCTTTGGTTTAGGTGCCAATTTAGAGGAAAGAGCAACACTCAGGTCTCTTTGTGAGCTGCTCCACATGTGTTCAAAGGCACCAGGGATCAGGCTGCTCTAGGGCATCTCACTGGACTTGTCAGGATGGAATCAGATACATAACAAAGCTCTGGGCATGTCCCTGCGTCTGTATGTGAAAGTGCTACATGCAGTGCCTGACAATCAGGGGCTTCCAGGGAATAAGCTCCTCATGTCTTCTTGAAAATCCACCTGCCTTGTACATGGAGAAGCAAATGAATTCTCTACACCCTTATATTCTCCAGGAGTTAAATATTGATATTTTACATGTTATTATATTTTCAGAGAGTATCTTTAAAGAAGGCAGAAAGAACTGTACATGTTTCACCTGTTATTCTGCTGAAGAAGGATTGGAAAAAGAATTCCAAGTCATAAGCCAGTAGAATGTGAATTACAGTCCTAAAACATCACAACTTAGAAGGAGTATCAGACGTATTCTTCCTGGGCCTGAATTTCCTCATCTCTAAAGTTAGCAAGGTTGATACAGATACCTCTGAGTTCACCTGGAGCTCTGTTTTCTGTAGTTACCCCAGATTTGCATATGTACTACCTGATAATATGGGGCTTCCCTGGTGGCTCAGATGGTAAAGAACCTGCCTGTAATGCAGGAGACCCAGGTTTGATCCCTGGGTCAGGAAGATCCCCTGGAGAAGGGAATGGCAACCCACTATAATATTCTTGCCTGAAGAATTCCACGGACAAGGGTACAGCCCATTGGTTCACTAAAAGTCGGACATGACTGAGCGAGTAACACTTTCACTTATACCTGTTAATATATTATGTTTAGTAAATAACGTAATATATAAACTTATTTACTGAGAAATAAAACATTAAACAAAACCATAAAGTGAACTATGAGAGTCACCCCACCCTATTTCATTCTGTAGGAGTAAGCTCAGTGTGGTTATTCTCTGCTTATATAGACCCATAAACAGTATGTGTGCATACCATTTTTTTTTAATTTAAAAAAGAGTGACATTATGTATTGCATACTTTTCTGAAACTTGCCTTTATTTTTTCTTAATCATATAATGTAAACAACTTCCTATCACACTTTTTAAAAAGTTGGCATGAGACCTCAGTAAGCAGAGGCTTAGGGACACAGAAATCATTCTCTATCATTACCCACTTCCAGCTGGCCTTCTCTCATCCAGTGCTGAACATTAGCCTGTGACCCTGTTTTATGATTAACAGAGAAGCAATATTTGTGCTGATGTGGTACAGAACTTTAATCCCTCTGTAGAAGTTTAACTTCTCGTAAACAGTATTGGTTCGATTTGACCTTTTCTCTGTTTATTTATTTTTTTTTTTCCTAGTTGAGTCAGCACACTCAGACTGAAGAAAATCACTTGGTAGTAAACAGAAATATGGAAGTCCCTTAGGGAATTATTTTTTTAATTAAAAAAGTGAGAAATACTGATTCCAGGCATTTTTCATAAAGCCTTATAAAAAGCATCCTCATGTTTATTATGTGATTCCACAAATACATTCTAAGCAACTACAATGAGTCAGTTGCTCACAGATCACATGTGATCCATCTGGCAGTGAGACAACCAGAACAGATATTACAGCCATTTATTCCATAGTAAGCTAAGACTCAGAAAAGTTATCAATTTGTCCATGGTCCTAGTGAGGAAGAGGCAGAGCTGGTCCTTGAACCCAGGTCTGTCTAATCTACTTCTGTGTAAATGCGTCAGATATTTATGAATCGGTAATGTGGTGTGGGGTTAATGATACATAGCTCAAGGATTTTTGCACTCTGGGGGGAATCACCAAGGACATTTGAGTCACCCAAAGGCTAGTTTCTTTCTCCAGTCTCACTCTTTATGTGGAAGAGGGAGTATTTCTCCTTATCCCAACATATGCCGTATTAGCTATTTGTCCTTGGACAAGTAATTAAACTATCTTACATTCTTTTCTTACTTATTATATGGCAGAGGGTGCAGAAAAGGGGGAAGCCTGGCTACCTTTTGAGGTTACTGTGAGGGGTGCACTTTATAGTGCAGGTAAAGCAATTAGCAGAGTACATGGCAGTAGATAGCATTTGCTATTATTGGGCTATGTTTTTCTTTTGTTTTATTAAGGAAACATTATTTTTTGGTATTTTTCAACTCCTTTATGACAGGAGAAAACTTTAGAGGAGAAATCTAAACTGAGAGAGAAAATTTGTACTTTGGCTTGAAGTTCACCAACCTCAGGCTGGCTTAAATCTGACGTGAAGATCTGGAGATCAGGTCCAAAGTTAACAGTCCCTGACTAAAATTTAGGAACTAATATATAAACAGGGGGAACACTATCTTCAGGTGGCTGGGATATAAAGGGCATTGGAAAATTATCTTCTTTGTGATTATTGCCCAGTAACCTGTCCTGGTACCCCAGTGACAGCATTGTGGTTCTATTCTTGGGGTTAAGTGTTGAAGTAAGAGTAGCCACAGTGAGTGCCATCAGTTATACCTTGTCAGGAATTAGTTCAGTAGCCACTAACTTCTCTATCAAGGGATAGAATACTGACAGCTTGCTTTGAAAAGATACAGAAAATATCAAGATCGATTTGCCATGAGAAGGACAACTGGGTGGGGGACTCTGCCTCATCCTAGGTGGGACCTTGGACAAGTCAGTTAAGTTCTCCGAGTCTTAGCTTTTTCATTAATTAATGAAGATAATACTTGTCCTTGTTGTCTCATTGTTGGATGGATGGAATGAGAACTGAGGGGTCCCTTAGTTTCCAGGAAGTAGGAAGCACAGGACATCTACCCTGTGTGTGAGTATATGAGGGGATAGGAGGAGACCACAGGGTAATCTTCACTACCATTTTTTCCTTTGATAATCCAACCTGTTCTAACATCCAAGATGAGAGTCCTGTGAGCTTGCATTTTCAAGACTAGCCCTAAGTGGCAGCAAACAGGAGCAATGATCCCCTTCAGATGACCACCACTGAGAAGTTGCTTGGGTAGGGGATTTTTGAGCCAGAGTCTCTCCTTGCCAAAGCAGTGAAGCTGAGAATTACTGGCACAGGAATCATCCCATGACGTTGGCATCCTTGGAGCTAATGGGAACGTCCAACCCAGAGGTTGGGAAAAGTCCTCCCCGTCTGCCCCAGATAGTCTCACAGGTGGTTGAAGATAAGAAAAAGGAGATGCACTCCACCCTCTATGTCCCAAAGCTGAAGGGAGGTTAAATTCAAGGCCAAATGGCAGTTTCTCCTCTCAAGCTTGCTGCCTAGACAATACTCTGGTGGGACTATAGGTGAACAGAGTAAAGTGAGGAATGGCCACAGAGGTGGAAAGTTTCACTATCCTGGCCTCAAAGTCAGCCAGGGTCTCTGATGGCACCAGGAATCCAGAGAATAGAGAGACAATCGATTACTGCCATGACCCCTGTTTGTCAGATTTAAGCAGATCACTCATTAGCTGGTTGAGTTTCAAGATCAGTCATCCCAGCAATTTCCTGAAAGACATTCTGTTTAGGATCACCATGACATTTGGCATCCCACTTTCATCCATTATGGCTAATTGCAACTGCTTAGATTTCAAAACAGAACAGACCTTATTTGTTTAGCCAGTTGTAGAAATGGGCCAGAAATGTCAGAGAGGCCTGTGGGGCTTTTCTGCACGCTTGCTGTCTTGGGCATGAATGCATGTGAAAGACCCACAGTTCTATTCACAACTAACTCTCCTACACTCTTTTGCAGACCTGTCACCATGGCCCACCAGTTTCCAGCCCTCACTTCAGAACAGAAGAAGGCACTCTCAGAAACTGCCCAGCGCATTGTTGCCAATGGGAAGGGGATCCTGGCTGCAGATGAGTCAGTAGGTGAGTGTAGGAAACATCACACTACAACATACTAAACATACTCCTGGTCCTCCACTTAGCAAAGGCAACTTGATCGTATTCTCTCTCCTCTCAGAGAAAGTAAAGGTTTATGTACACCCGAGGGGGAACAGAAGACTCAGTAAGCACAGACCTTTCACGTCTTGTCATTCCAGAAGGCAGATTTCTGAAAACCAGGTGAACAGGCTCAAGTCCTCCATTTTAAGACCCCCCTTGCCAGGAATGATCTACATCCAAGCTGTAGCAAGGCCAGGAACTCAGTAAGCCGGATGAGACCTCTGCGCTGACGAGAAGTCAGTGTAAAGCCAGCCAAGGATGGGTGGTGAGAGCAGCGAAGTGTCAACATCAGGAGTGGGGCAGAGCCTGTGGCTGAGAGCAGCTCAGGATGGCACAAGGGAGGGCCTCACTGGCCCCCCGATAAAATGACAGGAGTCAGAGAAGTCAAGAGCCTGCCCAACCAACCCCTCCTTCCACTGTCTACACATCCGGTCAGATCAGGGCTGGGCCAGGAGAGAGCTAAAGAGGCCTGAGGGCCTTGCAGCCCCATTTGTACCCAATGGTGGCATACACCTTAATGACACACCCAGCACATGTGCTTCCTCACCAGCATCGTGACAGCAGCCAGGTCTTTTCCTGGGGAGACATAAAAAAGAGAGAGGAGCCCTGAGTTGCTCAGTCATGCCCAACTCTTTGGGACCCCATGGACGGCAGTCCACCAGGCTCCTCTGTCCATGAGATGGTCAGGAGCTCTGAAGATCTGAATAAAAAAGAGCATTGCTGTCCATCCTGGTGAGGATCAGTGGTTGACATGGAGGGGGTTGGCAGGGAAGCACCAGCCTGCTCCTTACGCTGCCTTCACCCGCCCATGTAGGCACCATGGGGAACCGCCTGCAAAGGATCAAGGTGGAGAACACGGAAGAGAACCGCCGGCAGTTCCGCGAACTCCTCTTCACTGTGGACAGCTCCGTCAGCCAGAGCATCGGGGGTGTGATCCTCTTCCATGAGACCCTCTACCAGAAGGACGGCCAGGGAAAGCTGTTCAGAGACATCCTCAAGGAAAAAGGGATCGTGGTGGGAATCAAGGTGAGTACATCTCGCTCTCACCTAACCACAGCCACACTCCCAACACAGAGGCTGGGACAGGGCCAACACGAGGAGCCCTCTCATCATCTAATTGCTCTTCTCACCCCTTTCCATCCTCACCATCCCACTGAGAAACAGATCCTCTTCTAGACCTTTCCAGTACCTTCTTCTTTCAACCATTTTCCTACAAAGAACTTAATCTCCTTGTGTCTCCATTTTCTCATTTCTAAAATGGGAATAATAAGTACCTTCCTCACAAAGTTCTTATAAAAATAAAGGGAGCTTGTAAAACAGTGCCTGTCACACCATTATTATGTAGTTCATGATAGTTATTACCGTTAAGACACTTACTGTTCTACTCTAACTAGGTCTTCCAAAACTTCACGAACTTCTCAAGAGTGATCATTCATATTTGTTGAATACTTACAACTCCAGGCGCTCATTTACTCCTCCTCACAACCTCTAGAGATAGACTCAATTATTATCCCTATTTTAGAGATGAGGCAAGAAAACAGAATTACAGGGAGTAGTATAACTTGTCCACAGCAAGGTAAAATTGGAGCCAGTTCAAACCCAGACTGCTGCCTCTTGGGCTCATGACCTTAGCTTCTGTTATGTTGACAGAAGAGGCTGCATCCCTATTCCTCTTAGCTCCTGTAATAGCATAGGGCTTAACATGTGCAGTGCTCGATAAATGTCTCTTGAGTAAATGAATGAATCATTTAAAGGAAGTGGCTCTTATACAGGCACTTCTTCATCTCAGGTGCTATCAGATTACTTCTTGCTTCTCAAACTCCAGGCCTGTGCTTTTCATACTTTCCATCCTCTTAGGGTTGATACTCTTACACTGTTCTTTCCAGATAACTTCACTTCTACTGTGCACTGAATTGTGTCCCCTCAATGACTAACATACCTTCCTAATTCAACTCCTTGGTTTGTGAAAGATGAGAACTACTATTTAGCACCAGAGGCTCTGCTTGTATTTTCCAGAGACACCTGACACCTGCTAATTGTTAATTATTTATATTCACAGTTAGACAAAGGAGTTGCTCCGCTTGCAGGAACAAACAAAGAAACCACCGTTCAAGGTGAGGATTTTGCGCACTGATATGAATCATGCCAGTATAGGCCAGAAATGAAGACAAGCAAAGAAGTGATGGAGGGAAACAAACTGTGAATATCACACTAGTTTTAGAGCCACATACCTGTTCTTCAGCCCTAGCTACTCTATTTAATAACTGTATGCCCTCAGGCTAGTCACTTAAATATTCTGAGTCTCCATTAAAATGGATAGTAATATCTACTTTGCAGAATACTTGTGGGGATTAAAGTAGACACTGCACATAAAATGCTTATCACAGTGCCCTGGACAGAGAAGATACTTTATACTTGGGAATATTATTATAGAAAAATCTAGCAGCAGTAAAGAGGAAAGATCCCAAGCTATGGGATCAGACACACTTGGGTCTGAATGCTGCTTCCATCACTCACTAGATAGTTTTGCAAGGTTTATTACTGCCCAAGAGATAGGTATAAACCATAGCATTGGGTTAGCTAAGCAGACTTTAAATCTCAGCTCTGTCTCTCTTCAGCTATTCAAACTTGAAGTTACTTTACCTCTCAGAGCCTCAGTTTTTGAATCTGTAAAATGAATATACAACTATGAGTTATATGACTATTAGGCTGTAACAGTATAACAACTATTAGAGTTGTTATGATTATTAAATGAGATTAGATGTGCAAAATATTTAGAATCATGCCTTGGAACACAGTAAGTACTAAAATATTAGTTTCCTTTACTCATAGAGTATACAGTATGTATATCAAAATTAAATTTGTTAAACACAGATCTTTTTTTGACTTAGTGCTCGGCTGTTTATTTCTTTGCTGGATGTTTTGGGTCCTCAAGCTCTGTGACTGAATGCTAAGCAAAAGGGGAACTCCTTTACTTTATCAGTAGCAGTCAGGGATGCAAAGAAGCCTTTCTCTCTCATGACTTGCAGGGCTTGATGGCCTTTCTGAACGCTGTGCTCAGTATAAGAAAGATGGTGCTGACTTTGGGAAGTGGCGTGCTGTGCTGAAGATTGACAACCAGTGTCCATCCCATCTTGCTATCCAGGAAAACGCCAACACCCTCGCCCGCTATGCCAGCATCTGTCAGCAGGTGCTCTTCCTTACCCTTGGCCTCCAATATAGTAGGCGAGAGTTTTCTTCAAAGCCCAACTTTCTAATTGTACTGTAACCATACATGATCCTTCCTTTTCTCTCACCGCTATATCCTGATGGCATTTTTTTTAAACTACTTACACTAGGTGTGGTAGAGTAAGATTTGGTTCCACAAGTTAGCTATGAATCCAAACGGCAAACATCATCAAGTGTGGCCCTGTACCAAAGCACTGTAAGCTGAGTCTTGAAAGCAATCGTCTCTTGAGGCCAGGGCATTTGCTTGTCCATGCTCCACCGTGGCCAAGGACACAATCGTCTTAAATTCCCAGGTCAAGGGTGACAGCCTTGATCTGGTTCCAACTCAAATAATTTGTTGGAGGATGGTAGCTTGATGCTAAAGTTTCCAACCTGTTGCGAAGTGCCTCTGGGATCCAACTTAAGTCTGATTTGCTTGTGTGGGTGCAGTGCTGGGGTTACCTGAATTGTGGGCACTTGGAGCTTCCCAATCAGAATTGAAAACATTGCTTGAATTCCTTAATTAACCTATACAAGAGGCATCTTTATTGGTGATTTAAGCTTGCCTGTCCTAAAAGGATGACATACAGATTCTGAGGTAGTAGAATAGTCTTTAGAATGACATGCAGAAATAGAGTTTGCATTTACTATACCCCATTTCCAGGAAAACTTTTTTTTTTTTTTGCTCACTGTTCTTTTTTGGCTAAACCACAGATGCTCACTAGATATCCCATTAAATTTATTTTCAATGACTTTAAGTTATTTATATGATATTTCTCCATAAGGGCTTCACCCTGTACCAGTTGGAATGTTAACTATCTTAAAGAAAAGATCCCAGTGAACAGAGCTTCATTCTGTCCCCTCCATTTTCTCTTTAGAATGGTCTGGTACCCATTGTTGAACCAGAGGTAATTCCTGATGGCAGCCATGACATGGAACACTGCCAGTATGTTACTGAGAAGGTAAGTCTTAAACATAAAGGTGGCAATGGTGGTTAAAAAATCTGTTTTTAAGTAACAGTTGTTACTTATATATCAGCTGTTACATGTGAAGTATTCTACGGTTAGAATCATTATGTAGTGTTGAGAAGGTAAGGAGGTATTATCAAAACTTCCACTTTTGGGGGCACATGGTATACTCGTGAAAAAACAGAAGATCTACATTACCAAGACTAGGGTTTAAGCATCCATATTCCCAGTGTGGGACCTGGGTCAAGTCATATTATCTTTTTGGACCTCATTTCCATTATGTTTAAAAGATTTTAAAATAAGATGAGGCTTCCATGAGAAAGTGTAATTAGAAGGTGATTTTTTTCACATATGACTCTAAATCAGTCACATACATCTATAAGAAAGCAAGAAAGTCCTCAGTTTCTCCACTTGAAAAATGAGGTGGACTGAAATGAGCTCTGAAAGCACTCCTGTCTCTAAAATTTATATTTTTATGATCACTCAGCTTCTATGGAGATAGATAATGGAGGCTGATTTGGATGTCCCCAGCGAATTAAATCAAAGCAGACTCAATTGACCAAAGAGAGTAACGGGAAGGAAGGAGTGAGGGGCTTCTGGGAAGCAGAGCCTCCGGGTAGTCCATGCAGTGAGCAGTTAGGGGAGGGGCAGCAGGGACAGGCTGGCTCGGCTGCGGTTTGCAGGCATCACCCTGATTGAGCCTAAGGGCTGGTTGGGAAGCTTCGGCCAAGCAATGTGTGGGAATTCCTGCATCCTCCTTCCCTGCAGTGTAGAAGCGCCATGGTCAAATGACTCTATGGCTGGCTCTGGATTTCACCTATGTGGGTCTTTTGTCCTTCAGGTCCTGGCTGCTGTATACAAGGCCCTGAATGACCATCATGTTTACTTGGAGGGCACCCTGTTGAAGCCCAACATGGTGACTGCTGGACATGCCTGCACCAAGAAGTATACTCCAGAGCAGGTGGCAATGGCCACAGTTACAGCTCTCTACCGTACTGTTCCTGCAGCTGTTCCTGGTAAGATTTTCTTTCTTCTCTAACTTGAGGTCTTAGTCCTCATTCTTTGAAGGAGTGCCAGAAGCATTTGCATGTGTCCAGGACTCTCCTTCCAGCCGTGAAACAGATCTCTGCTACCTCACAGGTAGCCAACACTTCCTCCTCAAACTCCATGATGCCACCTATCCTAAGTCCATCAAAATACATACAATACATTGATTTCCTCGGCATTTCACTGCCCTCTTATTTACTAAATCCCTTCTCTCCTCAGCCCAGCTAGCCTCAGCAAAGGCAAGCTAATTTCTCCAACCTAGTCCCATGCAAATCAAGTGGGGAAAAGATTGAGACATGACATTTCTTTTAGGCTCCTTGGTTGCTTTCTCAAGCAGGGCACACAGCCAGGATTAGTGGAGTGGAATGGCTTCTCTCCTTTCAGGCATCTGCTTTTTGTCTGGTGGCATGAGTGAAGAGGATGCTACTCTCAACCTCAATGCTATCAACCTTTGCCCTCTACCAAAGCCCTGGAAACTAAGTTTCTCTTACGGACGGGCCCTGCAGGCCAGTGCCCTGGCTGCATGGGGTGGCAAGGCTGAAAACAAGAAGGCAACCCAGGAGGCCTTTATGAAGCGGGCCCTGGTAAGACACTTCTTCTTATGTACCTAATCGAGTGGATACTTGGGACCTGGCTCTCATTGCTTTCTTCAGGCCATGATGGACTCCAGAGAGTGTCTACCAGGCATTTGAAATTGTGGCATTAGAGCTTAGCAGGAAAGTCAAGGCTGGAGAGAGTTTTGAACTCTCCTACACAGGGAGTATAATTGATGTTAGTAGATTGAAGGACAATTTCCACAGAGACACTTTAGAGGGACAATGAGGGCCAAGGAATGAACATGGGATACCTTTCATTTTGGGAAGATGAAGAGGAGAAGCCACCAAGACAAGCAGTGATAATATATATTAAGATGAACTAAGGATTCTAGGAACAAACAGAATGAAGTTTCAAAGGGTCAATAACAGCACCCTACAAAGAGGTTAAAAATAAAGGTGGGAAAAGGCTTTGGAGATACTGGCATTGAAGGGCATATCAGTGATCCTCAACAAAACAGGTTCAATAAAGAAAAGGTACCCATTCAAGATGCTTGTCAAGAAAAGACATAGAAAGGTTACCAGGAACAACGAGGACAAAGAAGGGTCTTATTCAACTACTAACATTCCTTTTTAATTACCTTCTATGAACCAAGGATTGGCTCGAACAAAGCAGATACAGCCAGTGCCTTCAGGGAGCTTAGAGTTTAGCCAAATAGGAAAGAGCTTGGCTTGTTTAAATGTAAAGCAGAAGGATCCAGAGGAGAGATTAAAGATTAGGAAAGGACAGAGACTTAGAGGAAACAGTGTTACATGAGACAAAATGTTAAATACAGGTGGCAGAGTTGGTCTTAGAAAGGGGGGAAGAGATAGCAAAAAAGAAACAGAATGAGTTTGGAATCAGGTCTGTAGAGGTGGAGACATGCAGTGGTTGATCACTGATTATAGGTGACGGCATGTGTTGAGAGTGATAAGGGAATGGAGATTTCGTTCTTCACAGTGGGGAACTTGGACTAGTTGTTGAAGTGGTTGCTAGGAAATTGACCAGAGGTTATGGCCAAACATCACAAGGTACAGTTGAAATGAATTTGTTTGGTACATTAAATTAGATCCTGAATGTTCCTGACAGGTCTCTTAAGCATGTAGGATGATTCAGATCAGCCTAAATGGGAAAGAGCAGGGTTGAAGAATCAGAGTTTAACATGGAGATGGAACAAATTTGAGTGATAGCCTTATCCAGCTTGCTGATGATGATGAGAGGGGAGCCTGGGCAAAGAATCAGGTGTAGTCAAAAGTTTGATGATAAGGCACTAAAGGAAAGGAAGGCTACAGAGAAGCTAAAAACATCATCTCAGAGGTGTAAGAGAGGTGTGAGATTTTAGAGGTAGTGCTTTACCTTTTGATGATGATGGGTGTGGCTATGCTGGTGTGTGGCTGATGAGGTGGGAAGATACAGCAAATATGATGAAGGGATTATGCAAGTAAGGGTTATCCACACAAAAGAAGGGATGCTAAGCTTATCATCTAGAGCATCTAGGCTCTCAAGATTGAGCATGCATCCAAATCACCTGAAGGGTGTGTTAAAATGCAGTTGGCTGGACCCAGCCACTGAGTTTCTGATTCAGAAGGTCTGGGGTCAAGCTGGAGAATTTCCATTTCTAACAAGTGCTTATTTAGGTCCATGAGAAAATCATTGTAGATGTAGAAATAAGTCCTGGAGAGATCAGAAAATGGCAACGGTGACTTGAAGACAGGTACTGCTAAGTGGCATTTGAGTGTTATGACAGGTTTCATAATTCTGAAGTCAACTTTAATTGGAATTTACACAGGGTATCAAATGATATTACAATAACAACTACATAAAAATTATGTATTCTTATGGACAAATATATGTAGAAAATGTAAAACTTATTTAAAAAATTTTTCTTTTTGCTATAGTGAAGCTTCAGCTACACTTGCTTGATGTTTGGCAATATGTCTGGCCAGTTTCCTAGCAGACTACTCAACAACTATTCCAAGGTTCCAAAATTGAAACTGAGATTTCCATTTCCTTATCACTGTGTGAGTGAGAAGTTTCTCAACTTTAATTTCTAGGACAGTTGTTGCAGTATTGCTGGTACTAAAAAGGAACCTTCTTAGTTACACAGAGTTCAGGCTTGCCTGAGAAATGCTCAGAAAACTGGGATTTTAAAAAGGAAGTAAGGTATCAGCATAAAAGGAAAGGAATGGTATCAGCAGCAATATTTAGCAAAACCACTGTATGGAAGAAACATCTACATGAAGGTGTAGCTGGTTTCAAATGAGAAGCAAAGAGGGTCAAGCTCAGGTTGCTCTAACTCGGTCTCCTCTCTCACGCTTGTGTTTTAGGCTAACGGCCAGGCAGCCAAAGGACAGTATGTTCACACGGGCTCTTCTGGCTCTGCTTCCACCCAGTCGCTCTTCACTGCCAGCTATACCTACTAGAACCCGAGGCTCACCATCTTGGCTCTGGCTCTCTGTGTCTTGGTAGGAGGGCTGAAAGGAAACAGCGACTTTTCGACTGACCCTGGAAATTAGATGAAATTAGGTTGGAAACTATTAGAAACACAACACATGTTAATTTCTTAGACACAAGTAGAAAAAAATCAGTTATGGAAACATAAGTCTGAATATCAAGGATCTGATGAAATCTCACCCAATGATTTCCTTACAACGCTTCTAGCTCTCCACACCCCTAAGTGTCTAGCTAAGAAAAGAACAGACTTTAAAACAGAACCAGCTCTCTACCCAGATCACCAAATGAAACACCTCACAAGCTGAGTGCAGAGAAGTGCATCTTATTAAACAGTCTTAGCAGTGGTAGGTTATGAAGGAGACAGCTGTAACCAAAAAAGAGAAATAAAATGTTCTACAAACCTTCGGTTCGTATCAAGTTTTACTTTGTGCTCTTGCTTTCAAAGGACTTGATGCATTTCATTACCTTTAATTCTACAGACCTGACTGCCATTAGTGTCAGGATCCTCAACATTTGTTACTCGTTGGATTAACCTGGCAAAATTAAAAAACCCAGGATGCTCAGGCCACGCTCCAGCCAAGTTTGAGAACTACCAAGCTAGATTTCAAGTTTGAGGTTATTTAGAAATGAAGGCTATTCATAATGTGAAGCAAGCTACATTGTAAAATGATTCCAAACAACATATGGAGTATAATAAAGCAATCACTGTGACAATGATGCTTGGAACATTCCTCATCAAATGGCACAGGTTTGGTGACACAGGACTGTATCTTCCTCTGCACATCCAAGCATACCATGTAGTTTTGCAGGAAGTAATATTCACATAATTATGTTTATTGGCTTCTGATTTTCAGAATTAACCTATAAAAGCATTAAAGACAATCACAGTTACAAGAGAGAATTATAACTTTGGACAATATAAAAGTAATGATTTTGGTGAAAAAAAAAAGTAATGTTTTAACTGAGAGGAACTAAGAAATTCAAGGGGGAGAAGATGTGGAGGAAAGCAAAGAAAACAGTAATTTACTTAATGGGGAGTCAGGCTACTACTTGTAATTGATGGATTAAGAAGTAGTGCTTTGAAAAAAAAAAAGAAAGAAAGTGCTTTAAGTCTATTAAAATAACAAGGGAAATGGATTTAGTCATTAAAATATTCCTACCTATAACAAAAACACAGGAGAAGGTAGTAAACTAAATTCTTTGTCTTGAAGACAAAGTTTTCCAAATGTTACTTAGAGTGGATAAATTAGGAAGTAGAGGCATAAACATATGATTTAGAGGAATAAGACAGAATTAATTCAAAGGGGCTTCTGAGGAAAAAGACTTGGGAATGGGACACAGGGAAGATGTTTACTTATGTGTTTCCACAACATCTGAGTGTTTCTTTCCATGCAGCTGTATTACTTTTCTAAAAACAACTACTAATACATTCATATAAACAATTCAAACTTACTTAGAGGTTATTTAATCCAAGGCTCTCATTTTACAGATGATAAAACCGAGTCTAAAGAAATTAAATTACTTGAGACAGTCATACATTTTGGGGTTTAGGGTAAGGCTGAGAGATTAGAATTTAGGTCTTTTTCTCCTATGATGGATACACGGTCAGGGAGGAAGGTAAGGGCAGGGCAACAGGCTGTGTTCAGTACCTCTGCCACCAGCACTATAGATCTTTTAGATTTCTTTTTGCATTCATCTACTCAATCAGCAAATCGTTGATGGGCTAAACTGTCCTAAATGCTGGTAACATTTGATATGACAAAGCTTTTCTGCCAGAAATATTTTATCTAGAGCTTATTCAGCTTCCCTAGTGGCTCAGACAGTAAAGAATCTGCTTGCAATACAAGAGACATGGGTTTGATCCCAGTGTTGGAAAGATCCACTGAAGAAGGAAATCGCTACCCACTCCAGTGTTCTTGCCAAGACACAGGAGCCTGGAAGGCTACAGTCTATGGGATTGCAAAGAGTCAGACATGACTGAGTGACTAACATTTTCATTTATTCAGCATCATTGACCCTAAGTTGTAAAGAAACCTCTCAGATTCTCATTTATGGCTGGGTATAAATTTATAATCAAGGTTGAGTTATTTATGTCTTTTGATCAAGGCTGAGTTACATTTCACTGTGGGTGAGGATTTATATAATGAATTTCCCCTGGCTATCTGATATATTTTCCTGACTACAGTTGTCTTTGAAATCTCAACCCCAGTAATTGCCTTCACTCACAGTAATATGAAGACAAGTGTTACAAACTTCAGTTCCTATTAACTGTGTGGCCACTGAGTGAATGTATTAGTTGTGTCCTAGTTTTTGGTATACTGTCAGATTTATTCTAGGAGTTATTGAAAGTCTACTAAAAATAAAACCTGGTACTAGGTACTGAAAGTAAGTAAGAGAAGTTTCAGCTTTAGAATAGCTATGATATTTGCATACCAAGCAATTAAATTTGAGTAGCTAAGCCAGAAACACAAATGCCACTGACTGTGGGTTGGGAAGTGGGGAGGAGAGTCTATCAATATGGCTGGGTGCAGAAAGGGAGGAGGTGACATTTAGTTTGGACATCACAGGATGGCAAAAGCAAAGGAACTCTTAGAAAAGGAACTGCCTTTATATGAGGAAACATTTGAATAATTCACTGGGAGGAGATGGGACTTCGAAGGCATAAGTAGCAAAAGCTCAGGCCACAGAATAATTACTGAATGCTGGAAGGAATAATAAAAAGGAATTCGGTTTTGCTGTGAAAAGGAAGAGGGAGAGAAGTGAGGGAAGAGGCAGGGAAATGAGAGAGGGGAAAGAGAAGGCAGGGAGAAGCTAGGGCAATGTGGAATTGTGGGGAGGTCTAAAAGATTTCTGAGAAGGAGAGAAATATCAACCAATCTAAAAACATATTTGCCTTCTTGAGAGGAAGGGCTGAGTTTCACATATGAGTCCACATCATCTTTTACAAAACCAAGATGCTGAAATGATTCATAATGTGAATTGATTTAGCAGAAGCCAACTGTAACAATGAGAATATATGCTTATAGAAACTTGCAGAAATCTTGAAGCAGGCTTCGGGCAAACCAGGAATGGGACTTCAAGACCATATGGTCTAGCTGTGCTGGGGTAAGAGTCTCCAGCTGACACTGACATTTCATTCACAGCAACAATGGAAGAAACCGGCATCTAGTGTGCTAGGGAATTGTTTAAGGTCATATAACCTGTACTGAGGCTTAGGCTGGTGTGATTTGCAAAGTCCTCTGGGAAGGCAGTGCTCATAGGGAAGCACAGGTTCTGGAGTCCGATGGTCTAGGTTCCACCTTGGACACCTTATACAACCTTTCTGTGGTTCAGTTTCTTCCTCTCCAAAATAATAGCATCAAGAATTATTGAGAGATTAAATGAGCCAGTACATCTCAATGACATTCAGAATCTCTTATCCACAATTCTGAAATCCAAAAAGCTTTTAAAACCAAAAATTTTCTCAAAAGTTTGCAGTATATTATTTGGTGGCAAACCCTAACTCAAGAATGTGATCTTGATTCCACTTGATGGGAAGCAGAGACATGTCTGATGATAGGTGCTGACTTGTACCCTGTAGAGGGGATGATGAAATATATAGCATAAACATATATTTGCTCTCTAAAATAAAAAAAATTTGATTTGTGAAACATATGTGTTCTCAAAGCTTTCAGATAAAGAATTGTGAACCTGTTTTTTAGAACAATATCTGCCATACTTCTAGAATAACAGATGAACTTTCCATGCTCTAGAGTCCCAAGGGCTCATGTAATGCTACGAATTCTCTAAGCATATTTTTTACAGAAGATAAATTAAGAGACAGGAGTAACAGCAAAGCTCAACAGTCAGTTACAGCTCTATTTTCATCACTCGAATATGGTTTTCTGGCTGTAACATACTCTGTCCTAAGGCTCCTGAAATAGTCTAACACTCAGTACTGGGTGTCACTATATGTAGACATATATAAAATCAGTCAGCAAGTATTCATTTAGCACTACTGTATGCTTGCTGCTAAGTCGCTTCAGTCGTGTCCGACTCTGCGCGACCCCATAGACGGCAGCCCACAAGGCTGTGCCGTCCCCGGGATTCTCCAGGCAAGAATACTGGAGTGGGTTGCCATTTCCTTCTCCAGAGCATGAAAGGGAAAAGTGAAAGTGAAATCGCTCAGTCGTGTCTGACTCCTAGCGACCCCATAGACTGTAGCCCACCAGGCTCCTTCATCCATGGGATTTTCCAGGCAAGAGTACTGGAGTGGGGTGCCATTGCCTTCTCCGACTGTATGCTTGGTGCTGGAAAAATACTATATAGTCCTTGCATGCTTACCATTGAGATGAGGAAGGCAAGGATACAGTTAGGAAACAAAATGGTATACAATAATGTGCTAAATTACACTGGTATAGGTAAGGTGCTGAAATCAAAAGAGGTGGTATGAATTGCAGACAGTTTATTGCTAGTTGTATGACCTTTGGATCTTGAGTCTCAGTTTTCCCATCTGTAAAAATAGGTTTGCTGTTAGATTAGCAAAATTTTTTGTAAAGTGCCAGATATATAAGTCATGAATAAATATTTTATTTTTTCTCTGTCAGTTGGCTTTTAAAGAATGGTAAAGGCAGTTGAGTGGAAGTGAAGATGAATTAACTGATTAGAGTAGACTGTATATTTTGAGGAAGTTGTGGGAAATTAGATTAAAATGGTGAGAAATTAGATTAAAATGGTGAGGCCAAGTGGAGTGGCACAGTGGGGTGGGAGGGCAGACTGGGCAGGGATATTAGGAAAAGTTTTGCCTTAATGAGAAATGGGGACCTGTGAGTAATCTTTGATCAGGGAATAACATAATAGAAGAGTATTGCTGAAAATTAGTTTTTATACTGTAGAATATTGGGAGGAAACTGGGAGCCAGTTAACTGGGCATAATAGCAAATCAACATAGAGCCCAGCCTCTGGGTAGCAGAAGTCAGTGAGTGGATGTGACATCTTTATTTTGATTTTAAAAATTTTTATTATTTTCATTTATTTGGCTGTGCCGGTCTTAGTTGCTGCACTCAGGATCTTTGCTGCGGTATGCAGGATCTTGAGTTGCAGAATGTGGGATCTAATTCCCTGAGCAGGGATAGAACTTAGGCCACCTGCATTGGGAGTGTGGAGTCTTAGCCACTGGACCTCCATAGAAGTACCTGACATAACATCTTTAGATTGGGAAAAACAACAACCCCAGACTCTCCTTATGTAGCACAGCTATTTACCATCCTAATAAATCTGTTTTACTGGAACTTGAAAGGCAAGCACTGGGACAAATGAAAATTCAAAATTCTTTTACATCTAATTCTCAAAAAGAGGCTGACAGACATGCATAGACTCAGCCCTTTGAGTATGGTGGCACAGTGAAATATAGAGCATCTTCTAAGCACAGCACTAATTCTTCCAGTAGTTCACAGCAACCAGGGGTATGCTGTAGTCTGAGGTCTCAGGTGTGCCCTCTTCAGATGTCCAAGGTCAAGGCATCTTTGTGCAGCCACTTCCGGATTTTCCTTGTCCTGCCCTGGTTTTCCCAGGGGGAGTTTACAGGCCAGAGTGCAGTTCTTGGATCCAGGGACACAATGACTATCATGTGATAAAGAGGTTTATCTTAGCCATTGAACATGGCTCTTGGACTGAAGATAGCACAGGCAAAATTATGAACTATGTTTTATTTGTGCAAAATGTATCAAAACTGGGTGTCTTGGAAAGCTGGGTGATTTTTTTTACTTGCAGTCTTTCTGCTGTGGAATACATATGACTTACTATTCACTCCCCAGTGAATGAGAATAAAGGACTGCCTGATGCCACTATATAACTAATACCTGGCAGATATTTTAAAAAATACATGTTAATTGGACTTGTCCCACTTGCACAGTAACTATATCTGTCCTTTTTCTATTTGGCCATGCTTCACGGTTATAGCTCAGACAGTAAAGAAATTGCCTGTAATGCAGGAGAGATGGGTTCGATCCCTTTGTCAGGAAGATCCCCTGGAGAAGAAAATGGTGACCCACTCCAGAATTCTTGCCTGGAGAATCCCATAGACAGAGGAGCCTGGTGGGCTACAGTCCATGGGGTCACAAAGAGTTGGACATGACTGAGCAACTAACACGTTGTTATAGAGAAAGCTTTGGTGGTGGTGGTTAAGTTGCTCAGTCGTGTCCGACTCTTGAGACCCCATGGACTATAGCCTGCCAGGCTTCTCTGTCCATGGGATTCTCCAGGCAAGAATACTGGAGTAGGTTGCCATTTCCTTCTCAACTCACCCCTACCAATACCCAAGGCCACAAAACATTTTTGAAGGTGGTAGAGAAGGAAGATGAAGGATAAAAAATACAAATGAGGAATAGTAACTTCAAAAAATGATTGGAATATCTTTTTTTTTAATTGAAATTTACTCTGCAAGCAAATATCATACTCAACTGGGTATGGTGTGTATGCCCCTAGATTTGCTGCTGCTATCTTCCTTTAGGAAGACAGATGAAAATGAAAGGCCTCATTCGTCAAAATTACAAAGAAATGGAGTATTACAGTAGTTAGCTTCCGTTTTTTTTCTTTTTGCCACCAAAGACTCCTTTCACCTACTCTATTTATGTGTTTGGCCATACTGCATGTCTTGTGGGATCTCAATTCCCCAACCAGGAATTGAATCCAGGCCCATACAGTGAAAGGGCCAAGTTCTAACCACTCGACAACCAGGGAATTCTCTCACCTGCTCATTTTAAACTGTTATCTACTGTGATGAAAATTTTATATTTCAATTCTGGTGGACTAAGAGATACCGATGAAACATTGTTTCTGGGTATGTCTGTGAAGGTGTTTCTGAAAGAGAGTTGCATATTAAGTCTGTAGACTGAGTGAAGAAGATTGCCTCCGATAATGCTGAGTGCATTATCCAATTTGTTGAGGGTATGAATCAAGCAAAAAAGTGGAGGGCAAACTTGTTCTCTGCCCAAGTGGGGCATCCATCTTCTGTCATTGGATATCAGCGTTTCTGGTTCTTAGGCTTCTTTGGATCCAGATTGAATTACGCCATTGGCTTTCACAGTCTCCAGCATATGGACAGCATACCATAGGACATCTTGTATTCTAATCACATGTGCTGTGCTGTGCACAGTCGCTAAGTCATGTCTGATCCTTTGCATCTGCACGGACTGTAGCCTGCAAGTCTCCTCTGTCAATGGGATTTTCCAGGCAAGAATACTGGAGTGGGTTGCCATTTCCTACTCCAGGGGATCTTCCCAACCCAGGGATTGAAGCTGCGTATCTTGCATCTTCTGCATTGGCAGGCAGATTCTTTACCAATGTACCACCCGGGAGCCCAATTCCTATAATTTATCATTCTGTTGTTGTTTAGTTGCTCAGTTGTGTCTGACTCTTTGCAACCCCATGAACTGTAGCCCACCAGGCTCCTCTCTCCATGGAATTTCCCAGCCAAAATTACTGGAGTGGGTTGTCATTTCTTCTCCAGGGGATCTTCCTGACCCAGGGTTCGAACCTGCATCTCCACACCTCCTGCGTTGCAGCTAGATTCTTTATTGCTGAGTCACCAGGGAAGCCCCTATCTATCCTATTGGTTCATTGGTTCTTTTTCTCTGGAGAACCCCAAAACATCTAATATTTTGCATCATCTGCTTTAACCCTAATTTTCTTTCTGACTATTCCATGTGTTAATTCCCACAAGGAATCTGAATAATGCCATGAAAGCCAATCCAGGAGACACAAGAGATGTGGGTTCAGTCCCTGGGTTGGGAAGAGTCCCTAGAGTAGGAAATGGCAACCTGCTCCAGTATCCTAGCCTGGAAAACTCCATGGACAGAGGAGCCTGGAGGACTAGAGTCCATGGGGTCACAGAATTGGACAAGACTGAGCACATACATTAAAAGTTCAGCCTTTTATTTCAGCTGGGCCCTAAACAAAACCCCAAAAGCCCTCTCCAAGTTTTTGATTGGTTCGTTCCCATTGTTCCTAATGGCTACTCAAAACTTTCACTATTGACAAGGTTCCCAACTCTACTCCTCATGGTAGTCACCTCTTCCTTCCCCCTCATGAACTTGACTTTTTTTTGGAAAATGGGTCATCTCAAGTATATTCCATTTCTTTCTCTTCCCTCAAAGTGAAAGTTGCTCAGTGGTGTCCAACTCTTTGTGACCCCATGGACTATATACAGTCCATGGAATTCTCCAGGCCAGAATACTGGAGTGGCTAGCCATTCCCTTCTCCAGATCTTCCCAACCCAAGGATTGAACCCAGGTCTCCTGCATTGCAGGCAGATTCTTTACCAGCTGAGCCACCAGAGAAGCTCTCTCTTCCCTCAGCGAGACACTAAATCTGTACTCTTTCCTTTTCTCCCAATTGGGAGGAAGAAAGCTGCCATAGTAAATCCTTCCATTAGTGCTAAAATTCATCTTTGCTTATCTAATAATTCAATTTTAAGCTGTTCTCCCTTATCTTCAGTTTCTCCCTCAACTGGTTATCTCTTTAAAAATTTCCCCTTTTTATTTCCTTTTACAGACCAGTAAAATTAAGAATAATCAAAAAAGGGTAGTCATTTTTTTTAACTAAAGACTTACAGTCACAGACCAAAATTACTATTATTTCATGAAAGGACTTTTATATTTTTAAGCAGGGCATTATTTCAGAATAAGGTTAAGGTCTTGAATCAATTTAGCTTTTTTACAAAGACATTATATTGTCCTTGTTTTACCATTTGAATGTAGAGCAGTTACCTTTTCACCATCAATTGGAGAATTGATGTACTCTTCAAACACTATTTAAGCCCCTGAAAACTGGCTCTTCTCTATTTCAGAAGCTGCTCTTACAGAACTCATTAATGACTTTCTAATTATCCAGCCTAAAGGACACCCTTCAACCCTTCTTTGACGTCTCTGCAGCACTCTTCCCGGTCACTTCCCTGTACCAACTATCACTATGTACTGGGCTTCTCAGGTGGTGTTAGTGGTCAAGAACCCACCTGCCAATGCAGAAGATATGCGACGTGGGTTTGATCCTGGGATTGGGGATTCCCTGGAGGACATAGCAACCCACTCCAGTACTCTTGCTTGGAGAATCCCATGGACAGAGGAGCCTGGCAGGCTATGGTCCATAGGTTTGCAAAGAGTTGGACACTACTGAAGTGACTGAGCACGCACACACTGGGTTTTCCACACTTCTGGCTGTTTCTCAGTCTCCTTTGAATCTTTCTCAGTCACTAAACAAGGCTGGACCTCACGATTCCACTCTGGATTTATTTTCTCCTTAAATCTTAATTCATTTCTGTGTCTAAGCACTGGTGAATTCCTAAATCAAATTCTAATCCAGATCTTCCCTATGCACCATATCCACATCTCCAATTACCTTTAGACATCTCTCACAGATAGACCAAACATTACATGCTCAACAACTTTAGTAATTGATCTCATTCCACACCAGGTGCACCTTCCTCCTCCTCCACCCTCATGATTGAGTACCAACCACCCAAACCCACCTTGAATCTTTACTCTTCTTCAGCCTTTCTCATCCAACTAGCAATCAAGTTTTACTCTGCATTTTTCAAGTTCATATCCTTCTTTAATCTGGCCTTAAAGACACCACAATGTCTCAACAGTACTACTCTTAAGAGACTCTTGAAGTTAACATAGAAACAACAGGCCCTTTAACCCTTTGTGCAATTTTCTGACGTTAAGATCCCCAGATCTAAGAAAGGTCAAGAACCAGTCTTTTCCCTCCTATTCATTTCCACATCACCTTGAGTTAAAATGAAGGCACAAGATGTGTTGTGTGTATATTTGGAAAGGTACACAAGAATCCGGGGTACCCGTAATATTTCCTAAGTGGAGTACCAGTTATTTAGGGGTTTACTTGTAAAAACTCACTGAGCTGTATTCTTAAAAGGTGTCCTTACTCAACATATCATAAATAGAAGGAAAACATTACCACGGGATTTTAGGCAGAAATCAAGTCCTCTTAGCATGACGCTTGTTTATGGGCAATCTTGCCACTTGTCACATTCCTATCACAAGTTCACTCTTTAGCTACCAGATCCTCTCACAACTCTGTCTTCAGACAGTATTCACCTTTTCTAGTACTCAATTTTGTCTCATCTTAGGCGTCATCTCCTCCTGAAAAGATTCAACTTTCTCCTGCCCGGTCTTCTATGAACTTCATATCCCTCTCAAAACCCCCCTGCCTATTTCTATCGTTTTCTTGGAAAAAAGCAGTGTATACTGCAGTGGACTTGCTTAAAAACAAAAAACTTTCTGGCTATGCTTTTTTGTAGCCAATGAACTGAACACATAAGAACCATTTCATCGTTACTGGAATTTGGAGCAAAGATTCAAGATTCACATTCAAGTATGTTAAAAATTATGTACTTTTAGTGGGAATATCTCATACCACCATGGCCCCAAATTACAGTGAAGTTGACAGCCAGAACTTCTACTCAGCTAGATAACCATACATGAAACAATGCAACTTCAGCAAAAAGCAGAGAAAATGTTTAGTGTGCATGCAGCAAAAATACACTTTGCATTAGGTTTTCAAAACAGAGAACAGGCCTAAGAACCTCATTATTAGTTGTGAACCTGGACTGGGGAACTACTGGTGCAGAAAAAGTAAAATGGGACGATTTAGGGCAGAGGATAATTTTACTGAAAAATTAATTATCAGTTATGTTTTGTACTTTTTACTTGTACAGTTAACTATAGTCAACAGTTCAGTTAACTGTATGGTAACTGAGTACTTGAATAAGGAAGTGCACAGAGGTGTATTTTTACACACACCATAACATCCACACTTACATGTGCACACACATACACACACACACATATTCAGAGGTGGGAAGATGAATATTTAGAGGTGATGTCAAGAATGTCTAGGTTATAGGAGAAAGTGAGGTCTTTTGCTTAAACTATTAAGAAATCTAGAATAAGAGTGTGCTGATTTGGAACTAGGGATGAAAGACTTAACCTCAATTGAATTATCCCAGAAAAGGTAACTAGTCAGAAGTAGAACAAATGAGAGCAATTTAAATTCTTGATTCTAATTTTTAAATGCAGTAATGCATTTGACAGGATAGATTTTACAATGGAGTAATAAACAAACTCTTACACAAAGCAAAAAACAAAACTGATTTAATGACTAGAACAGATGAATTAATAGGTTTATAATAACCATTAACTAAGGGAAGCCCTAGAACCAGAAATAAAGATTGCATGCAAAGTCTAGTTACCATAAAAACCAAAGCAATACCAAAATATCTGTTTCCTAGCACAGACTCCAGGTCTTTTTATTTCCAACTCTCGGTAATCAAAATATTTACACTTTCACATGCTACTGGTAGTAGAGGAATAAGATTTAATCTGTCTAGGACTACAAATCTTTCACAGAATGGAGGGCACAAAAAGAACAGTGTCTTCCTCCACCTTTTTGGGCCCATCTTAGGGAAAAAAAAAGGCACTCCCAAAGGTTCCTTGGTAACACCTTTGCTGGGTTTGTTACATAATCTTTACATGTAAAATTCATGGTCCACTCATTTCACAGATCTGGGAACCACATGGCATTGCAACTGCCTGTAACCCACACGCCAAACTGGCTTTAACAAGGACAACAGCTTTGGATGTCAGTTCTTTAAAAAAAATGGGGGCTTTGTTTCCTTGAAAACATAATCATATGCTTAATTACTGAACTTTGGCATACACAGCCAAACATATTGTGGAACTGAAAGAACCACCACATATTTGGGTGCCAGAGGACTGTTTTCTAACATCAGCTGCTTCCAATTCCCCTAGGCGTATGCAACTTTGTTCTTCTCCCTTTTATTAATTATAATTAAGTGCTCTGAACTTGGGTTTAACCTCTCCACTGAGAGATCTGAAAAAAAAAAAAAGATGCTTAAATTACTGCGTCTTTCTCTGATTAAAATTTAGAGCAACAAAGTCTTCAACTGCTTGTGGGCAGCTGCCCATTATTCACAGAATCTTTAGAAACCATGTGCCTGAGGCCAAAGAGAATCTGCTTTGATCACTAAGTGTGACTCACACTGAGCCATATTGAAACTGCACTTGGGTACCTGGTCTCAAGTTAAACTGAAGTTAAGTATCTCTCCACATTTACTGCATCCATGCAGCATGCAATTTTTGATGCTGAATAAGAGAAATGTGGCAATTGAAGGCTTCACCACAAGCATCACATTCATGGGTTTCTTGAATTTTCACCTCTGCATGGATCTTCTGATGGTTGACAAGGCTGCGCTGCTGACTAAAACTTTTGTCACACTTCTCACACTTATAAGGTTTTTCTCCTGTATGTATTCTCTGATGCTGAATCAGGCCAGAGTTTCGGCTAAAGGCCTTCCCACATTCATCACATTTATGGGGTTTATTACCTGTGTGAACGCCCTGATGTCGAATAAGATTACAAAGTTGACTAAAACTTTTGCCACACTGTCTGCACAGATAGGGTCTCTCACCAGTGTGGATTCTCTGGTGTTCAATAAGAAATGAGCTCCGACTGAAGCTTTTCCCACATACAGTACATAGGTAGGGCTTTTCACCAGTGTGGATTCTTTGATGTTGCACAAGATGAGCACTGACACTGAAAGTTTTCCCACATTCATCACATTTGTAAGATTTTTCCTTAGGGTAGACTTCCTGTTGTATAACAAGACCGCCATTTGGGTCAAAACTTTCCTTGGTTTCATTGTATGAATAAGTCTTCTCTCTGGTGTGGATTCTCTGGTGCTGAATAAGACCTGAGCTTCTGCTAAAGGCTTTTCCACATTCCTCACATTTATGGGGTTTGTCCCCTGTGTGAATTCTCTGATGACGAGTAAGGTTGCAAAGTTGACTGAAGCTTTTCCCGCACTCTTTGCACTGATAAGGTCTTTCACCTGTATGGATCCTCTGATGTTCGATAAGGAATGAGCTCCGACTGAAGCTTTTTCCACATTCAATACAAAGAAAAGGTTTCTCACCAGTGTGGATTTTTTGGTGTTGTATAAGATATGTACTTAATCTAAAGGCTTTCCCACATTCACCACATTTATGGGGTCTTTCCCCAGTGTGAATTCTCTGATGTTCAACAAGCAATGAATTTCTACTAAAGCTTTTCTTACATTTGGTACAGTGATAGGGTTTCTCACCAGTGTGTGTTCTCTGATGTTCAATCAGGTGTGACTTCCAACTGAAGGCTTTTCCACAGTCACTACATTTATGGGGTTTCTCACCTGTGTGAATCCTTTGATGTTTAACAAGGCTTCTTCGCTGGCTGAAGCTCTGTTTACAGTGATTACACTGATAGGGTCTCTCTCCAGTGTGGATTCTCTGATGTCTAATAAGGGTTGAGCTCACACTAAAGGTTTTTCCACAGTAATTACACTCATAGGGCCTTTCCCCAGTGTGAATTCTCTGATGTTCAATGACAAATGAACTGCGACTAAAACTTTTCCCACATTCATTACATTGGAAAGGTTTCTCTCCAGTATGGACCCTTTGATGTTGAATGAAATGAGCCTTGCGGACAAAACTCTTTCCACATTCTTCACATTTATGACATTTCTCTTCTGAATTTGGTCTCTTACGGATAATGTTAGTGCTTCCTCTGAACATTCTTTGTTCCTGGGTCAAAGATTCCCTTGGTATTTCCCATAAGAAGATTCCTCTTTGTTTATCTAACCTACCAACAAGTTCAAAGGTTTCTCTACGCATGGGATCCTGGTCAATTTCACTTTTGATCCTTGTAACTATTATACCCTGTGGTTCCATTTCTTCCTCAATTTCCTCAATTTCTTGTTTCACAGTTGGCTCCTCATCCTTATCTCTGTTCAAAACATCTGGAATAAATGGAAAACAGAAATGTCAGGCTAGTTCTTTGCCAGCAAGGAGAAACTGTCATAAAAATAAGATAATTAAAATAAATTAATCTACTATGTGCATAAAATGTAGTTCACTATATCACAGCACCCTTGTGATGATTACATTAGTTCAAATACATAAAGCATTTAAAACTACCTGGCAAACAATACAAGCTATATAAGTATTATTTAGTATTAGTTTTCTGATAAAATGAAATGTTTTTCTTAAAGAAAGGGTAACAAAGAAATAAAGTAAGTAATGGTATGATAAACTAGCTATCAGGAAAGAAAGGATAATGTGGAGAGAAAACAGTAGGTTCAGGAAAAACTTAGGATGAAGTAGCATTATTGTAATGTGAATAAGCCAAATAACTGACAGAAAAGAACACATAAAATGATGCTGAGAAGGAAAACAGACAAAAACCAGAGGAAACAACAATTCATTCATTAATAAGAATTTATTGTGAATAAAAGCATTCCAGGCACTGTATTAATATAATGAATTAGAATTTAGAGATAAGGCAAGAAGCCTCTTACCAAATGGAATAGATAAGCACAAATAGGGAAAGAGTAGAATATGACAAAGAAAATATTAAGTAAAATAGTTTCTATATGGAGATAAATGGCTTTAAAAAACTGAGTTGAAGTGACATGGACTCTATTATATAGAAAAACAGGAAAAAAAAAAAAAAGAACATGTTTAGAGCTAATGGAAGAAACTAGGAAAAAGAATAGTCTGTGATAGTTCATGATTTCATCTACCACAGATACCACATTCTTCAAGTATAGATGAGTCTCATTCCTCTAAAGATATAAGACCCATGTTGGAACTATCCATTTCCAACTGGGAGTCTGCGTGACATCCGAGAAATGATAATCTTACATGCATTGGAAGAAAGATAACATAATGGTCTATATTAAAACAGAGCAGCATATGGGACACTTAAGTCTGCCTCTGACTTCTCTCCTGATTTTCTATCTCTTGCTGCCTGGTGGAGAACTCCATGAGAAGATTCAATCACCACTAAATTCTTATTTGACCCTAACAATTTCTCCTTTTTTATACTTCCTTTTTTCTTTCAATTTTATAACTTCTAACTGTGGAGTCATCTTTGAATTTTCTTTTCACTTACTTCAAACCAGTCATTATTTTATTCCAAAAAAACCCCTCTTCTGTTATTTCCCTAAGAAACTTTATTTTTACTTAAGGCTACTTACAGTGCTGTCTCTCAAATTCATTTTCAGTAGACAGTGTTTTCTTTCACTCAAAGAAAAAGGATAAGAACTGCCTCACCAATCTGCCTCCTACTCAAAATTACCTGCACTGCTACATGAAGATATATCCCATTCTTATCCAAGGCTAAGTCATCTACTCTCTCAATTCCACTTGCCTCTGGGCACTTGTTCAATTATTACCATTTCTTCGTCTTTCTTCAATCTGTATTCTCCATAGAATTCTACATACACCTTCTTACCAACATACAAAATATATCCAAGTTTACCTTGAACCTGAAATCCTTTTCTAGATGAAATCCAAGCTTTGAAAAAAAAAATCTTAACACTGTACCTCTCCATTTTCTAACGATGTTTTCCATACTCAATCTCTTCCCATTCAATCTACTTGATAATCTACTATAAAATCTGGTTTCTGTTTCTAGTATCTAGAGAAACTTCTCATTAAATCACCAATGACTTTCAATTAACAAATGCAATGGACATTTTTTAGCCCTTATTTTACTTGTAGCATGTGATATTGTTGACTACTCCCATTTCTTTACACTGTTTTTGGTTTCTATGCTATTGTATTCTAATTCTCTTCCTATTTCTTACTTGGCCTTTTCTAATACATTTCCCTCATGCATTTCTCTTCTCCTCAATTGTTTAAGGATGATATTATCCATGTTTATATCCTCATCTTGCTTTATATACACACACTCTCTGAATATTGCCACTAAGCTGTCTCAAAAAGGTCTCACAAATAACATGACCATCATCATTTGTTGTCATGTCTATCTCCACCTTTAATCATGTTCCTTTCAGAAGCATTAACTGTCCATCACCCTACAGTCCCACAGCAGGAAATCATTCTAGATTTCTCCCTTTTTCTTACTATTAATCAATCACCAAACTCAATGATTCTACTATTGAGCATTTGCCCCCTCTGTTTTCTATAGATTACTGAAAAAGCCATCTAATAATCTTTGGCTCTGGTCTTTAGGCTGCATCTATTTCATTGAATCCAGAGAGATTTTCATGAAATGGAATTCTAATCATGTCACCACCTACAGATCCTATTATCTCTAAAATCAAACCAAATCTCTCTACACTATGATACTCAGTACTTCTTGAGGTCTCTAAGCTTCAACTCAACTCTCCTTCCCATGCTCTCATACTTTAAGTGGGTAAATTGCTTATGCTTTAGTCATTTATGATATTTCTTTGCATATCTCATTTATGAAAAATCCACTGACATTGTTTACTTGGGAATCTCTCGGTTTCTTTTTAAGATTCAATGCAATGCAATAGTTCCTCTATAAAGCCTTCACTTAATCCACTAGATGATTTAAATGTTCTGTTTTTGATGACCATCCCTTGTCCATAACTGCATTATAGCTATTATTACACTGTACTTCAGTTTGTATTTTCCATTGGATTACAAGTTCTTTCTGAGATTTTGTGTTAAAGTCTCTTCATAATATTTACTCAGTGGATATTTTTCCAGGGCTTTACTCAAAGGAGTAATACAAAATTACATTATTTACAGATGATATGACTGCCTCCCCTTCATGGATCACAGCTATGTCATGGCAAAGGGGCTTGCATAACTCAATGCAGCTATGAGCTATGCCATGCAGGGCCACCCACGACAGACAAGTCACAGTGGAGAATTCTGAGAAAATGGGTGGCAGAGGACAAAATGGTTAGATGACCCCATCAACTCAATGGACATGAATCTGAGCAAATTCTAGGAGACACTGAAGGACAGGGAAGCCTGGCATGCTGCAGTCCACGGGGTTGCAGAGTCAGACACAACTGAGCAACTGAACAACAATGACCGCCTACCCAAAATTCCAAAAAGAATTAAATGAAATATAATAGCTATGAAAGGACTAAGATATGAAACAAATACTGGTTCTTACTACCAAGAACAACTAGTTAATAAATATTATAGGAAAAGAAATATGCTCTTCATGATATTAAAAACCATAAAGCCTATGAATATATCTAACAAGAAATGCAAGATCCATAAAAGAATCCATACAATTTTTCTGAAGGACATAAGACAGTTAACTAGAATCAACCAATTGCCAAAGAGTCAACATTATAAGGCTCTTGCTTCTTCCCAAACCAACTAACAACTTACTATTCAACCAAAATCCCATGAAGCAATTACAAAACCCCAATGAATCTAAATTTCAACTGGAAGAATGCAGCAAACTAGTTAAGTACAACCGACCCTTGAACAACATGAAGGTTAGGGGCACTGATCCTCCACTCTGTTGAAGATGTACATATAACTTTATAGTTGGCCCTCCATATCCATGGTTTTGCACCTACGGATGCAGTCAATTGCAGATTGTGTAGTACCGTAGTATGTATTTAGTGAAAAAAATTCACGAACAAGTCGACGCTCACATTTCAAACCCATATTGTTCAAGGGTCAACTGTATAACCTGAAAGAGAATGTAAGAGTGACTTTATCTTACCAGACATGAAATATAATATATTGCTAAAGTAAATAAAACACAGAGGCACTAGCATGAAAACAAATAGGTCAAATAGAGAGACATGTAAAACAAGTGAATCTAGGCTTCCAAACAGAGCAGCCTGGAAATGACTAGCCATTAGACCTGGGCTTGGTAGCTATAACCACCTTCTGAGGTACCTGCCATGCTTGTACTGTATGTTCCCATCCTCTGGTCATAGCTAATTTTTCTAGAGTAAACAGGTGCCTCAAAGTGCAGTTCTCTCAGTTTTCTAGGAAAAAACAAAACAAAACAATGAGAGAATGGGGAAGGACTTGCATTTTTAGGCCAAGTACAATGCTTTGTAATTATTTATTGAATGAATGAGCAGTTGAATAAATACTTGGAAAGAGACTAAGGTCCAATCTGGCTCTAGCAGTCTGGAGAGAAGTTATCAAAACTGAAGAAGTCTACTTCAATTGAAAGAACTGAAAGATCAAGAACTGAGAGATCAAGCTGTCATCAATGTAGTTATTGCAGTTTTAAAAGAAAAATCAGCATGGAAAGGATAGGTATGACTGAAGAGGCAAAATTACAAAGCTAGACGAGTTGTGTTAAGTAGAGTAACAGGATGAAATGCCAGAAAACACTACACTGGAATAGTTGAGTAATCATAATCTCTCATGAAGGGAGCACAAATCAAGGGAGTGGATACAGAATTTATACAGGAAGATGAAAAGATTGTGGAGGAAGAAATAATAACTCATGAAAAGCTCTATTTCAGCTACAATAAAGAAGAGAGCCTGAAAGCAGGAGATCACAGATGGGCTCACTGCCATTTTACAGTACTAGGCACAGGTAAGGCTGGGCATTCGCTTGATATTATCAACCAGGACACCATATGGGTGGAAAAAGCTGTCAGTGACTCAGAGATCCCATAGCATAATGGAAAAAAAAACCTAGCATCTGCTATGGTTGGAGATTGAAGTCGTATGCTGAAAACAACAGATGAGGCTAGAAAGCTACACGGGAGCTATATAAGGTGGTTCCACTATACAGGACAAGAAATTAAGATTTTTTTTTTTATCCTTTAAGGTGTCAGAAATCACCAGAAGTTGTAAGCAGTTAACTAACACAAAATCACTTTGATAGCAATAAAGAGAATATATTAGAAGAAAGGGAGACTGGAGGCAAGGGGCTAGATTACAAGCTAGTGCAATAATCTTGTCAAAAGATACTGAGTCTTAAGTATACTCACTCAGTCACCTAAATATTTAAGAAGCATATAATATATGCCTGGCTCTGTGCTAAGTGCTAGAGAAATCAAATGAAAGAATACAGTTACTACCCTCTTGAAGATCAGTCTGCTTAGAGAAATAACATAATGATTATGGTACACTATAATAAATTCAACAATGGAAGTGTATAAAGATAGCACAGAGAATGGAGTACTGAATTCTGAAGAGGAGGCCCTTATATCTTAGTAGATAATTTGAGATCTGCCAGCTATGAGTTACTTATGCGGTCTTCAAAAGGAGATGACTAAGAAGTTGGAGTTCAACAGAGAAGATAATGACAATGATGATGAAGGAATACATTTATACATTGTATTTAATACGTGCTTGTCAGTATCCTAAATGCTTTACATGTATTAACTGAGTTATTGCTCACAATAATCCTAAGAGGTAAGTACTATTATTATTTCCATTTTTATATAAAAAAAGAAAACAGGCACAGAAAGGTTAAGTAATTCACCCATGGTCACAAGTCTTGTACGTAGTGGAATTGGGATTTTTATTTAGGCAGTTAGGCTCCATATTTTCTTTCTACTTAAGTAGAGATAAAGATTTGAGACTTATCATCACATACCTGATGACCTGAGTGTAAATAAGATCTGCCAAGGTAGGTTTATAGACTGAGAGAACGTCTGAGAATGCAAAGAAATAGAAGGAAGCAATAAAGAGTTTCAGATATCTATAAAAGAAATGGAATTAAATACAGTCCCAAAAGAATCTACTGTATTTGACAACTAGGCCATTATTGACGAATGTTAAACAACTAAAGGTAAGTGGCAGAGGTACAAAAAGAGGCTTAGAGATAATGGGAAGTAAAGAATAGAGAATACACATTAACCACTCTTACAAAAATCTGGCTGTGAAGCAAACAAGTAGTAGGTTACAGGAGCAGCAAGAAAGACTGTGGCTCAAAGGAGAGCTCTGGCGCATGAACATACCTATCATCACAATAAAGGTACCCCGGGAGAAAGAACAGAGACTAAAATTACACGGGTTGGGGGTGGGGGGGTGGGAAGAAAGACTGATAAGTTCTTGGAGAATGTGCACCCTTATGTGTGCAATGAGGGGTAGAAAACTTGAGAGTTCATGTGTGGTGGTCTCTATCTTCTCTGTGAAACAGAAGGTGAGGTCCACCACTGAGTGATGAACCCAAGGGAAACTCAAAGTTTCTGAAATAGTCACTAAAAGAAACAGGGGTAGGAGCAAATCAATGATAAAAAATTTGCTGAGATATAAAAACCCAGAGGTTTTTATATCCAGAAGAAGGAAATCATCTGTATATATGCAGGGCATCAATTCTTTCAGTTACAGAACTTCTCTTGCTGTGTTCAGCGAATCAGGTAAGAGAAAAAGGCAGATTTTATAACCAGTACAGGACTTCAAGTTTGCAGAACGGGTAGAACATAATGACAAAGTGGCGAGAGAGTATGCTGGTGATCGTTTTATATACAGGTCTATGGGTTAGATGAGAAGGTGAAGCAGGAGGGAACTAAGAGCCTGGGGGGAAAAAAGGAAGTCAAGGAACAGGAAAGATTAAGAACAGGTTCAGTAGGAAAGGAGGAGAAGAGGTAGACAGGTAGGAAGCTACAGTAAGCTCCACATGGGCAGAGATCATGTCTGTTTTGTCGACTTCTGTTTAGTTGTAGTCAATAAACATCTACTGCCTGAGAAAGAATAAGGTATTAGTCAAAATACAAGATACTGGGGTTTAAAAATTGCCTGTTATAACAAAATTGAGGGTGTGATCATTGATGTGAGGTGCTTAACAAGAATGGAAAAGCAGGGTCCTTGAAGATACAGTGAGGCAGAAGTAATGACTGCATGATGGATGGTGTGGGTTAACAAAGAGAAGATTCCGAAATGTGACAAAATCTATGTGTGAGACACTAAAAAAAAAATAATTGACAGATGATAGTTAGAAGAAATTAAGAGGGTAGACCAAGACAGCTGAGACCTCAAAAGAGAAATTACGTTTGAAGGTGGAAAAATAATGCTTTGGCAACAGTACTGAAAAGTTAGGAGAACAGTTATTTTTCCCTTTCAGCCCTGAGACAAAGGATGGGGAAGGAAGAGGATGTGGCAGAATAAGCCGCCCCTGCCAGAGAAGTAGTGTCCTTGGGAAAGTGCCAGGTTTCAGTTAAGGCAAGGAGGGGTAGGGAACACCATGTGAAGAGAAACAGGGACTCCAGAAGGCAGAGTGATACGGGGTGGGAGGAAAGCAGTGGGAGGATGAGCTAGGAGGGAAAAGTACAGAGCAATATTGGAATAAGATTAAGAGGATGCAAGCCAGAAAAGCTTGTATTTTGGTCACTGCAAGGACAGTAGGGATGAGAGCCATGGAAACAATTCATGGCTGAAAGGTCTGAATTGGAACCTTGGAACAAAGCAATTTGGTGTGGTACTAGTTCATGTGTTCTGCTTTCTTACAGTTTCTTAGCTATTTTGATCCAAGAAACAGCAGATTCTTACCCAGTGAGACCAGGTTTCCATAATTCTCCATCATGACATCTTTATACAGGCTTCTCTGAGCTGGATCCAGATAATCCCACTCCTCCTGGGTAAAAAACACAGCCACATCCTCAAATGTCAGCAAGCCCTGAAATAGTATGATTTCTGTAGTCAGTTCTTGTTGTCTCAAGGACAATTCTACCGCTGAAAGTAGCAGAAACAACCACTTATCAGGGCCGGGTAGGCTAGGAGGAACATGATAACTAAGAGTTACAAATGGGGCTCAATTCTGGGAACCGACAGAATTCGGACACCTCAAATTAGAGGAAAACACAGCTGGATCACTGTGTTGAGGAGTGAGGAGCCTCAGGATAAGGTTTACCATTATGCCCTAATAATTTAATTTTAGTAAGCTGCACTAAGGCCTTCCCAAGTTTCCTGCACCTCATCGCCCCGTTTCAACTCAATCACGACCCTTTTCAACTCAATTATGTTAATTTTTCTAAGCGTCTACTTTGGGTCCAGACATGGGGCAGGTGTAGAAGACACGAGGAGGATGAAAAAAGCTAACCTCACCTGGAAGAACTCATAAATGAAAATGCTAGTTTGGAGCATTACTAATTTTCTTTAGGAGACTTATCAAGTCGCTCTTGAAAAAAGGAGCCACTGGGCAGTGTGATCGCGAAGGGCTCCCCAGTACATTAGGGGGTACTTCATTGCACCGCGCTGGCCCTAAAGACCCGAGAAGGCGGGTGGGGGCGACGGCGCGGCCTAGCGAGCTAGGTAAAGGCGAGAGAACGGGGATACTCGCAGGGGCGACTTACCTTTGGCTCTGGCGAGGGACTCGGCGAGGCCATCTTTCAGACAGAAAATCAGGATAGGAATCCCGGGTGGCCGCACGAAAAGGAGGCTCTGGCAAGGCCTACCCGGCCGCTGAATATTAGGCCCGAAGAAAGCGAGGTCTCTAGGCTGGATCTGGCCAGGTCCTGCCCCGAGCGGTCAAGACCCCAGCAGCCTGTCAGACGCGCTGCTTGGCCGCCCCCACCCCGCACCCCCTCCCCTGCCTGGCTGTGCAGCCTTCCAGGCCTCGCTAGAGCCTCCTCTCGGTCGCCAGTTCCTGCTGCTTTCAGCCAAAGAGCGCTGTGACCGCCCGCCCCCGGACCAGAAGGCGTCACCGGGAACCTTCCCGGGACGCCCCTCAACTACAACTCCCGTCATGCTCTGAGAGAGCGCTGGGGTCCAGCCTGCCACGGCCATGGCTACCGAACTACGCTTCCCGGAGTGCAAAAGGCTAGGGAGCCTGGGTTAGTCTCAACCGGAAAAGGACACATGCCACTAAGCTTACATTTTATTGGCTGACCTTCGCGTGCCGCTGCCGCCTGGGGGTGGAGCTCTGTCACCAAGCTCTCCCCGAAGATGGCGGCGCTCTGGGTGGCCGGCGTTGCCAGAAAAAGCCTCACAGGGGTAGCTTCAGGGGCGCCACGCAGAGAATTTTGGTCTCGACTCAGGTAACGCGGAAGGTTAGACCGTGGGTCATGCTCACAGAAAGTAAGGAGAGGAACTGAGAATGATGAACTTAAGACGGGACCGTGGTCCTGGGCCTTACCAGGGAAAGGACGAGAAAGTGCGTGAGGGTTCTGAGTTCAGAAGCTTCAGCTCCTGTTTCCGCGAGTGGTGGGGTCCAGTTACTTCGTTTGCCCTCAGTTTACTCATCTTAGAACCGAAATACCGCCCCCTTCTCCTTCCATTTCACCTGTTAATTTATTAGGTAAACCATACTTACTGACCACGTGTTCCAGACGCGGAGTATAGTGTGGTGTCGGGAAACAAATGACTGTTTTAGGACAGGCAGCTCAGAACATGAATGTGAAAGCGTTCGCTGAACTAAATTCATTTGGGGTGTATTTATTCACAAGAAAGATTCAGAGTGCAGCGTCCTCATTTTGTCCGCTCATTGTTTTACTCAAATAGCTATTAAACAACTGCCCTGGCCCAGCATTTCTTTATATAGGATGCAGCAGCGAAACAGAGTCCCTTCTCAGCGTGAGTAGTCTGGCAAGAGGAAACTGAACCTGCACCGGAAGGAAATAGCAATATTTTGCTAAAAGTCAGAAAGCAAGTTAATGACAGGGCTGGATCTGGAATCCCGGTCTGGTAACTCGCCCGTCTGCTGCTTTTTCTGCAGGGCCAAGTGGAATTTTGTGAAAGTAAGTCTGTGACTTAGTGTTAGGACATGAAGATTTGTAGGAACCTCAAGAGTCAGTGTATACCCTCTTAAGTTTCCAACAAAAACTTCTTCAACCCAAAGGGATTTTCCTCATGAGCTCATGTTTTATTAGCTTTCCTTCTGTTCCATTTTGTTTTGATTGTTTTTTTACATGTGATTTGTTTCTTTAATTTTTGGTTACAGTAGGTCTTCCTTGCTGCTTTCAGACTTATGTAGTCACAGCGAGTGGGGGCTAGTCTTTGCTCCCTTGGGTGGGCTTCTCATTGCGGTGGCTTCTCTCTTGTGGAGCGTAGACTAGATGCCGGGGCTTGAGGAGTTGTAGCATGTAGGCTCAGTAGCTGTAACTCCTGGGCTCTACAGCATAGGCTCAATAATTGTGCTGCATGGGTGTAGTTGCTCCTTGGCATGTGGGATGTTTCCATTCCTGGGATCTAACCCCTGTCACCTGCATTAGCAGGTGGATTCCTGTCCACTGCACCACCAGGGAAGTCCTTGTTTTCCCTGCATTTTGGTTAGTATTTATTATCATCTCTTAAATCTCCTTCAAGTTTGTTTCACTGACTCATTTAACAAGTATTTCTAGAGTGTCTACCATATACCAGATGTCTAGATATGAGGAATGCAGTTGTTAATATAAGATAAACCAAATCTTTGTCCTCATAAAGCATGTAAAAGTGAACAAATATAATTTCAAAAAGTGGTAAATTATGAAGAAAACTAGAGCAGTGCAGGCATACCTTGGAGTTACTGACGTTTGTTTCCAGATTGCTGTGATAAAGCAAGTATCTCATCATGTTATACAATTTTGGGGTTTCCCAGTGCATTTAAAGTTATGCTTACAACATACTGTAGTGTTTAATGTGCAATAGCATTATGTCTAAGAAAACAATGAGCATATCTTAGTTAAAAAATAGTTTATTGCTAAAAATTGCTAACCATCATCTGAGCTTTCAGAGAGTTATAATCTTTTTGATAGTGGAGGGTCTTGCTTTGATGTTAATGGCGAAGGATAGTTCAGGGTGTTGGTTGCTGAAGGGTGGGGTGTCTGGTAATTTCTTAATATAAGACAAAAAGGAAGTTTGCAGCATTGATTGACTCTTCCTCTCATGAGTGATTTCTCTGTAGCATGCAGTGTTGTTTGATAGCATTTTACCCACAGTAGAACTTCTTTCAGTATTAAAATCAATTCTCTCAAACTCTGCCCTTTTATCAACTAAGTTGGTGTAATATTCTCAGTCCTTTGTTGTCTTTTCAACAATCGTCACAGTATCTTTACCAGGAGTAGATTCTATCTCAAGAAACTTATTTTCTTTGCTCATTCCTAAGGAACAACTCTTCAGTGATGAGGTTTTATCCTGAAACTGAAAGTGTTAGTTCCTCAATTGTGTCCGACTCTCTGCAACCCAATGGACTGTAGCCTGCCAGGCTCCTCTGTCCATGGAATTCTCCAGGCAGGAATAATTGGAGTGGGTAGCCATTCCCTTCTCCAGGGGATCTTCCCAACTCAGGGGTGGAACCTGTGTCTCCCGCATTGCAGGCAAATTCCTTACCGTCTGAGCCACCAGAGATTGCAGCAATTCGGTTACCTCTGAGGGTCCACTTCTAGTTCTCTTGCTATTTCTTCTATATTTGCAATTACTTCTTCACCAAAATCTTGAACCCCTGAAAGTCATTCATGAGGGTTAGAATTGGTTTCTTCCAAAATTCTGTTTCTGTTGCTATTTTGATCTCTTCCCATGAATCATGAATGGACTTCTCTGGTAGCTCAGCTGGTTAAGAATCTGCCTGCAATATGGGAGACCTGGTTTTGATCCCTGGGTTGGGAAGATACCCTGAAGAAGGGAATGGCTACCCACTCCAGTATTCTGGCCTGGAGAATTCCATGGACTGTATAGTCTGGGGTTGCAGAGTTGGACACAACTGAGCAACTTTCATGAATCATGAATATTCTCAATGGCATCTAGATTGATGAATTATTTTAGAACATTTTCAGCTGACTTTGCCCAGATTCATCAGAGGAATCATTGTCTATGGCAGCTATAGCCTTACAAAATGTGTTTCTTAAATAATAAAACTTGAAAGTAAAACTCATTCCTTGCTCCATGGACTGCAGAGTGGATGTTGTGTTGGCATGCATGAAAACATTAATCTTGTACATATCCATTAGGGAGCTTAGGTGACCAGGTGTGTTAATATTTTGAAAGGAATCTTTTTCTGAGCGGTAGGTCTCAACTGTGGGCTTCAGATATACAATAAAACTTGTTGTAAGCAGATGTTCTGTCTTCCAGGCTTTGTTCTTGCATTTATAGAACACAAGCTTGGTAGATTTAGCATAATTCTTAAGGGCCCTCGGATTTTCAGAATGGTAAATGAGCATTGATTTTAACTTCAAATCACCAGCTATGTTAGCCTCTAGCAGAGTGAGCCTGTCCTTTGAAGCCAGGCATTGACTTTCTTCTCTCTATCTATAAAAGTTCTAGATGGCATTTTTCAATAGAAGGCTGTTTTGTCTACATGGAAAATCAGTTGTTTAGTGTAACCACCTTCATTATCTTAGCTAAATTTTCTGGATAACGTGGTGCAACTTGTAGTTGCTGTTTCACCCTGCACTTTTATGTTATACGGACAGCTTCTTTCCTTAAACCTCGAGAACCAGCCTCTGCTGTTGTTCAGTCACTAAGTCCTATCCCACTCTTTGCTACCCCATGGACTGCAGCATGCAGACTCCCCCATCCTTCACTTTCTCCCAGAGTTTGCTCAGATTCATGTCCATTGAGTCGGTGATACTATCTAACCATCTCATCCTCTGCTACCTCCTTCGCCTTTTGCCTTCAATCTTTCCCAGGATCATGGTCTTTTCCAATGAGGCTGCTCTTTGCATCAGGTGGCCAAAGTATTGAAGCTTTAGCTTCAGCATCAGTCCTTCCAATGAATATTCAAGGTTGATTTCCTTTAGGTTTAACTAGTTTGATCTCCTTGCAGTCCAAGGGACTCTCCAGTCTTCTCCAGCACCACCATTTGAAAGGATCAGTTCTTCAGTGTTCAGCCTTCTTTATGGTCCAGCTCTCACATCCATACATGACTACTGGAAAAACTATAACGCTGACGTTTGTCAGCAAAGGGTCTCTGCTTTTTAATGTACTGTCTAGTTTTGTCATAGCTTTCCTTTCAAGGAGCAAGTGTCTTAACTTTCATGGCTGCAGTCACCATCCACAGTGATTCTGGAGCCCAAGAAAATGAAATCTGTCACTGCTTCCACTTACAGCTTCCTCACCTTTTTCAGCCTTCATAGAATTGAATAGTGTTGGGGCCCAGATCTGGACTAGACTTGGAGGAAATATTGTGGCTGGTTTGATCTTCTGTTCAGACCATTAAAACTTTTTGGAAGCTAAAGCTAAAACTTTCAGGAATAAAGCTGTTTTGCTTTTTAACATTTGTGTCTTCACTGGAGTCATACTTTTAATTTCCTTCAGGAATTTTTTCTTTGCATTCACGACTTGGCTAACTGTTTAGCCGGAAGTCCTAGTTTTCAGCCTAGTTTGGCTTTTGACATGCCTTCACTCAGCTTAATCATTCTAGCTTTTGATTTAAAGTAAAAGATGGGCAATTCTTCCATTCACTTGAACACTTATAGGCTCTTGTGGGGTTAATTGACCTAATTTCAGTATTGTTGTATCTCAGGGAATAGGGTGGTTCAAGAAGAGGGAGAGAGCAGTTGGTGGAGCAGTGAGAACACGCACGATATTTGTCAGTTAAGTTTGTTGTCTGTAGGAGCATGGTTTGTGACACCCCAAAACAATTACAATAGTGAATCAAAGATCGCTGGTCATCACCATAACAAATAAAATATTGAAAAAGTTTGAAGTATTGTGAGAATTCTGAAGATGTGACAGACACTAAGTGAGCAAATGCTGTTGGAATAATGGTGCCCATAGACTTGATGGTTGCAGGGTTGCCACAGACCTTCAATTTGTAAAAAAAACACAGTATCTATGAAGTGCTATAAGATGAGGTATGCCTCTATAAGAGATTACTGAGATGAAGGGAATAGACTACATTTCATTGCGATGGGTTGTGAAACTGGAGTAGTTTCAAGAGAAAATGGGAGGTCAGGAAGTACAGAAGTTGTGTAGGCAACTCTTGAGAAGTTTTGTTGTAAAGGCAGCTAGAGTGGAACATGGAATCTGGAGATTATTTCCTTTAAAGATGGGAAATACTACAGCATATTTGTGTGTCATGAGAATAGTAGATAGGGAGAAATTGATAAAAGAATTGATGTAGAAAGAGGGATACATAACTGAAAGAGTCTTTGGATAGACACAGAGGAATAGCATTACAAACCATCTCCTTGACTAATGTTGTCCATTTCTGATACCCTCTGATTTCTGTAGGGATGACTGATCCCAATCTGATGACAGCTCCATAGGAAACAGGAGTTAGTTTGTAAACAGATATTAAGCACTGATAAACAAATATTAAGTCTGTAAAGACAGACTCCTTCACATTGGCCCATGTGTAATAGTTACAGAAGCTGTTTTAAAGGACTCCTAAACACATCTCTGTATTCAGGTTTATAATCTGACACAGTGATTCTTAACTGGGGACAGTTTTGTCCACCAGGGACATTTGACAATGTCTTTTGGTTATTATGAAACTTCCCTGGTGGCTCAGAGGTTAAAGCGGAGGACAGGAGTGCTAATGGAATTTAGTGGGTAGAGGCCAGGGGTGCTGCTGAGCAACCTACAGTAAACAGGACAGCTTCCCACAATAAAAAATTATCTGGTCCAAAATGTCAGTAATGTTTGTGCTGAGAAATCCTGATCTAGTAAGAGAAGTAGAATGTAAATAAAATTAAAACTCAGGTGGAATGAGGTGTGCTCTGAGAACAATATTAAGTGCTGTGATACATGTGGGATCTTGAAAAAAAAAAAGATGAACTTATTTACAAAGCAGAAACAGACTCACAGATGTAGAAAGCAAACTTATGGTTACCAAAGGGGAGAGGACGGGAGGGATAAATTAGGAGTTTGGGATTAACATATACACACTACAGTATACACACATATATATTCAAAACTGAATCACTGCTGTAAACTTGAAACTAACACAACATGTAAATCAATTATACTTCACTTTTTAAAAAAGTGCTATGAGAAATCAGAGGAGCTTACAGTTATATTTGATTGAGGAAATCAAGTAAAGATTGAGAGAAGAGTTTTGTCCTAGAACTTAAAGGATGGATTAAGAATTCTGTAATTGGAGGTGAAAGATAGATACTTCAGGTAGGATATAACTTGAGCTAACGTGATATCAGAAGAGTAGGAAACAGAAGGTAGTTCAGTTTGAGTAGGGCATAGAATGTATATAAGATATTAGTGGGAGATGAGGTTAGGTAGATTGGGTTTGGATCTGGGAGGACCAGAAATTCCAGAGGATTTACCAAGTTCATCCATTGGAAATTCTTAGGGCATGTAAAATCTGAAGTTAGCTTCTGTTTTCTCTTTGTGCCAGTTGAGTTCAACTATGAATTTATAAGGGCAGAGACCTATTTAATTCTTCTCTCAACAGTGCCCAGAAAGAGTTAAGTATAAGTAATAAGTGTGCAGTATATTGATTTAAATTGATGGGCAAAATTAGGTCTGGTGTTGGTCAACTTGTCAACTTCGTTAAAGCAGTGAACTGAAGATTCACTTACTTGTTTTTGATCCCTCCAGAAAAGAGAAACAGCCAGTGGTAGCTGAGACAGTAGAAGAGGTGAAGAAAGAACCTATTTTGGTGTGTCCACCCTTACGAAGCCAAGCATACATACCACCTGAAGATCTCCAGAGTCGTTTGGAATCTCATGTCAAAGAAGTTTTTGGTTCATCTGTTTCTACCAGTTGGCAGGAGATCTCCTTGGAAGATGTTCATATGAAGTTCAGCTTCTTAGCACGTTTAGCTGATGACTTGGGCCATGCAGTGCCTAACTCCAGACTTCACCAGATGTGCAGGGTTAGAGATGTTCTTGATTTCTATACTGTGCCTGTTCAGGATAGATCTAAATTTGATGAACTCATTGCCAGTAATCTGCCTCCCAATTTAAAAATCACCTGGGGTTACTGAACAGTTCAAAGGAAGAACACATTGAAATCTTCTTTTTTTCCCTGCAAAGGGGGCTGTTTGATACTTTACCATGTGAAATGCTGTCAGAAGTGGTCTCTACACCCACTTCTCTGTGGAAGAAAGTTATTAATCTTTTTTTTTTATTGTCATGATTGACAAGATTTTTTCACATTTGCAGAAACTTTTAATGGAATCAGGTCATTCATAATTTATGAAAATGTATATTACAAAAAAAAAGAAAATATATATTACATATACAGATAAGGTAACATTTATAAAAGAAATAAAAATGTGTAGTATATTACAAAAGTTGTTTCACTATTTGCTTTACTATACAACTAGAAATAGAAAATAATACTGTTCAATCTAGATAAATCTCTTGGAATTAAAGTAGATTTGAAGCATGTTTTTGTTTTTTTTAAGGTGAAATTTGCTTTTCTGCCTCGTCATTTTCTTGTTATTGTTGTTTAGTTGCTAAGTTGTGTCCTACTCTTGTGACCCTATGGACTGTGACCACCAGGCTCCTCTGTCCATGGGATTTCCCAGGCAAGAATACTAGAGTGGGTTGCCATTTCCTTCTCCAGGGGTCTTCCTGACCCAAGGATCAAACCCAGATCTCCTGCATTGCAAGTAGATTCTTTACCACTGAGGCATCTAGGAAGCCTGTTATTTTCTTCAGTATTATAAATGGAGAAGAATATGTGCCAACTATTAAGAGCTATGGGCTTCCCTGGTAGCTTTGCTGGTAAAGAATCCGCCTGAAATGCGGGAGACCTGGGTTGGTTCGATTCCTGGTTTGGGGAAATCCACTGGACAAGGGATGGGTTACCCACTCCAGTATTCTTGGGCTTCCCTGGTGACTCAGTTGGTAAAGAATCCGCCTGCAATACGGAAGACCTGGGTTCGATTCCTAGGTTGGGAGAAGGGAAAGGCTGGAGAAGGGAAAGGCTGCCTACTCCAGTATTCTGGCCTGGAGAATTCCATGGACTATATAGTCCATGCAGCTGCAAGGAGTTGGACACGACTGAGTGACTTTCACTTTCATTAAGAGATATAATCTTTTGGTCAGATATATACCAGATTCTATATTGGAATGGATATTCTCTTCAAAGGAGATGATGTTTATTTCAAACCTTTTTTAAAAGGTGACCTTGAATGCTTTATGAGTATCCACTGAAGTGATAAATCTTTGCAGACTCGTGTACTTTAATTTGTGGAAACTGCTTATATAGCTAACCAGATGATTCTGAATGATAAAAATGATAAAGTGATTAAACTAGGAATTATTATTGTTCAGACTTTAGAGATGGCTAAAGAGTAATGACATGAGGAGAAGGAATTTCTTATATTTTGTCTAATAATTCTGAAGGAAAAGTGACAAGTTTTTAAACAAAGGAATTGCATTTATTTTTTTTCTAGGGTGCCTCCTTTGAAGAGGGCAAAAATTAGTTGATTATATAAATTCTGGCATGTTTATTAGAAAAATAAGTTACAGTACAGTCATGCCCTATAAATACCATCAGTGGATAATCAGATTTTCAGTAACCTCTACACTGAAGATTCCCTGGTGGCTCAGACAGTAAAGAATCTGCCTGCAATGCAAGAGAACCGGGCTCAATCCCCAGGTCAGGCAGATCCCCTGGAGAAGTAATGGCTACCCACTCTAGTATTCTTGTCTGGTGAATTCCATGGACAGAGGAGCCTTGCGGAGTACAGTCCGTGGGATTGAAAAGAGTCAGATACGACTGAGTGACTTTCACACTACATTGAAGAACTTCAGAAGTTTCTGCAGTGCCAAAATATTTAGAGCCCTGGAACTTAAACATTAGAGCTGTTGTATCCCTTCTGCTTCTGTGTGGAATGGGTTCAGGGTGGAAACATTTGGATTCTATGTACAGGATATGATTATCTCATTTCCCGCACAACTTTTACGTGTGATCTGGAGATAAAAATGTGCAGAGGGCAAGATGGAAGCAAGGAATGGGCATTGTGGAAAACACTTGGTTTCAGCTTTGTTGTTGTTGCTAAGTTGTGTCCAACTCTTTGTGACCTCATGAACTCCAGACTTCATGTAAATATGGCTAGGGAAATTACTCTTGTAGCCTGGAGTAGTTTCTCAAAATTTAATGTACTTATGAATCACTTGGCATCTTTTTAAAATACAGATTCTGATTCTCTGGGTCGATAGTGGGTCCTGAACTTGTTTAACAAACTCCTAGGTAATTCTTATGTTTTGAGTACCATGACCCTGTGTGTGCTGTGTTGTGTTAAGTCACTTCAGTTGTGTCTGACTCTTTGCGACCCCATGGACAGTAGCCTGCTAGCCTCCTCTTTCTATGGGATTTTCCAGACAAGAATACTGGAATGGGTTGCCATTTCCTGTTCCAGGAAATCTTCCTGACCCAGGGATCTAACTCGCGTTTCTTAGGTCTCCTGCGTTGGCAGCCGAGTCTTTTTTTTTTTTTTTTTTTACCACTAGCGCCATCCTAGACACTGGTATTGAAGTGGGAGACAAGTTGTGTTGCAGGGAAGAAGCCAATTCTGACTCTGTTGGAACTGTTTCTCTGAGTTGCTTTCATTGCTTTTGTTATTATAATAATACAGAATGGTTTGCCTTGGAGAATCCGGCCTCTCTGCCTGACTGTTAAACTGAAGTGCGTTTGTTTGGAACCCTGTCTACTGTGGATGGTAGGAAGGAAGAAATGAACACATCCCCTGTTTGAGGCTTGCCATTCTAGGAGATATTTGGAAGATTAATGGCCTTTTTACTTTGCTTCCTCACTGCTCCTCATCTCTGATCTATAGAAGAACCTGGCCTCCAGACCCCATAATATGGTTATTTTGAGACGCTAGCCTACCATTTTCTCGGTCTGCCGGCTCCCTGATTAAAGTCTCTCTCTTCCTTGCCTCAACACCTCGTCTCTCAGATTCATTGGCCTATCATGCGGTGAGCAGAGCGAACTTGGACTCGGTAACAGTTGTCGTTGTTCAGTTGCTAAGTCCTTTCATGCTCTTGGTGACCCCATGGACTGCATTCAATATGCCAGGCTTCCCTGTTCTTCACTCTGAAGTTTACTCAAATTCTTGTCCATTGAGTCAAGTAATGCTATCTAACCGTCTCATCCTCTGCTGCACTCTTCTTTGCCTTCAATCTTTCCCAGCATCAGGGTCTTCTCTAATCAGTTGGCTCTTTGCATCAGGTGGGCAAAGCATTAGAGCTTAAGCATCAGTCCTTCCAATGAAACTCTTTAAGAATATTCAGTTGTATTCAGTGAAGCAGAAGTAGATGTTTTTTCTGGAATTCGTTTGCTTTCTCTATGATCCAACAAATGTTGGCAATTTGATCTATGGTTCCTCTGCTTTTTCTAAACCTAGCTTGTACATTTGGAAATTCTTGGTTTTATACTGCTGAAGCCTAGCTTGTAGGATTTTGAGCATAACCTTACTAGCATGTGAAATGAGCACAATTGTATGGTAGTTTAAACATTCTTTGGCACTGCCCTTCTTTGGGATTGGAATGAAAACTGACCTTTACCAGTCCTGTAGCCACTGCTGAGCTTTCCAAATTTGCTGACGTATTGAGTGTAGCATTGCCTTTCTTTGGGATTGGGATGAAAACTGACCTTTTCCAGTCCTGTGGCCACTGCTGAGTTTTCCAAATTTTCTGGCAATACGTGAACCGTGAACTTCCAGATGTTCAAGCTGGTGTTAGAAAAGGCAGAGGAACCAGAGATCAAATTGCCAACATCCGCTGGATCATCGAAAAGGCAAGAGAGTTCCAGAAAAATATCTATTTCTGCTTTATTGACTATGCCAAAGCCTTTGTGTGGATCATAATAAACTGTGGAAAATTCTGAAAGAGATGAGAATACCAGATCACCTGACCTGCCTCTTGAGAAACCTGTATGCAAGTCAGGAAGCAACAGTTAGAGCTGGACATGGAACAACAGACTGGATCCAAATAGGAAAAGGAGTATGTCAAGGCTGCATATTGTCACCCTGCTTATTTAACTTATATGCAGAGTACCTCATGAGAAACGCTGGGCTGGAGGAAGCACAAGCTGGAATCAAGATTGCCGGGAGAAATATCAATAACCTCAGATATGCAGATGACACCACCCTTATGGCAGAAAGTGAAGAGGAACTAAAAAGCTTCTTGATGAAAGTGAGAGGAGAGTGAAAAAGTTGGCTTAAAGCTCAACATTCAGAAAACTAAGATCATGGCATCTGGTCCCATCACTTCATGGGAAATGGATGGGGAAACAGTGGAAACAGTGTCAGACTTTATTTTTGGGGGCTCCAAAATCACTGCATATGGTGATTGCAGCAATGAAATTAAAAGATTTTTACTCCTTGGAAGAAAAGTTATGACAACCTAGATAGCATATTAAAAAGCAGAGACATTACTTTGCCAACAAAGATCCGTCTAGTCAAGGCTAGGGTTTTTCCAGTAGTCATGTATGGATGAGAGAGACTGTGAAGAAAGCTGAGCACCGAAGAATTGATGCTTTTGAACTGTGGTGTTGGAGAAGACTCTTGAGAGTCCCTTGGACAGCAAGGAGATCCAACCAGTCCCTCCTAAAGGAGATCAGCCCTGTGTGTTCATTGGAAGGACTGATGTTGAAGCTGAAACTCCAAAACTTTGGCCACCTCATGCAAAGAGTTGACTCATTGGAAAAAACCCTGATGCTGGGAAGGATTGGGGGCAGGAGGAGAAGGGGACGACAGAGGATGAGATGGCTGAATGGTATCACCGACTCAATGGACATGAGTTTGGGTAAACTCCAGGAGATGGTGATGGACAGGGAGGCCTGGCGTGCTGTGATTCATGGGGTCGCAAAGAGTCGGACACAACTGAGCAACTGAACTGAACTGAGTGTAGCACTCTTAACAGCATCATCTGTTACGATTTGAGATAACTCTGCTGGAGTTCTATCACCTCCACTAGCTTTTATTTGTATTACTGTTTCATAAGGCCCACTTGACTTCAGGGTCAGGATGTCTGGCTCTAGGTGAGTGATAACCACACCGTCGTGGTTATCCTGGTTATTAAGATCTTTTTTGTATAGTTCTTCAGTGTATTCTTGCCACTTCTTAATCTGTCTGCCTCTGTTGGGTCCTTACCGTTTCTAATCGTGCCTATCCTTGCAGGAAATGTTCCCTATCAGCTCCAGTTTTCTTGAAGAGATCTCTAGTCTTTCCCTTTCTATTGTTTTCCTCTACTTTTTTGCATTGTTCATTGAAGAAGGCCTTCAATTACAAATACTGCCCCCCGAAACAGTAGTCCTGGAATGTTTAGCCAACCAGGAAAGATAAACTGCACATTCACTAATAACTCTAGAGGGCATCCCTGATTTATTGCCCAGTATAATATACCAGAGCAATGACCTTTAGTTTTCGTGAAAAGATTAAATTAGGTCTGCTAACTTGTTCACTAAAACAAAGATGTGCTATAATTATAAAAGGTTTACATTTTTAAAAATTAAATGATGGCTATATAAAAGTGTGAGCAATTTTACTTTGTTGGGCTGTTGAGCTCACTATGAATGTTTATATAAAAACTATAAAATTGAGATTCAGGATTAATAGAATGATCTTACATAAACCTTGCCAGTGCTAAACAACAAAGATCCAATTGATTAGTGATTCTAATTGGCTTTATTAAATGATTTAGGAATCAGGCAGCATCCCATCCAGTAATAGGTGCTCTGTTGAGCTTCAGAAAAGCAAAGGTTTTTAAGGCAGAGCGAGCAGAAAAAAGGAAATTACTAGCAAAAAATGTATTATTTTAGGCAGTCTCCTTAAGGGGAATGGATAGGGTCTATCAATGGATTTCCTCCTTGTGCCAACCAGGAAATTCAAGATTAGCTGGTTAAAGGTCACATTCCTGGGGAAGTCAGTTCAGTCACTCAGTCCTATCTGACTCTTTGCAACCTTTGGACTGCAGCACGCCAGGATTCCCTGCCCATTACTAACTCCCGGAGCTTGCTCAAACTCATGTCCATTGAGTGAGTGATGCCATCCAACCATCTCATCCTCTGTCATCTCTTCCTCCTGCCTTCACTTTTTCCCAGCATCAAGGTCTTTTCCAAAGAGTCAGTTCTTCGCATCAGGTGGCCAAAGTATTGGAGCTTCAGCTTCAACATCAGTCCTTCCAGTGAATATTCAGGATTGATGTCCTTTAGGATTGGCTGGTAGGATCTCCTTGCAGTCCAAGGGGCCCTCAAGTGTCTTCTCCAACACCACAGTTCAAAAGCATCAATTCTTCAGCACACTTTTTATAGTCTAACTCTCACATCCATACGTGAGTACTGGAAAAACCATAGCTTTGATTAGATGGACCTTTGTTGGCAAAGTAATGTCTCTGCTTTTTAATATGCTGTCTAGGTTGGTCATAGCTTTTCTCCCAAGGAGCAAGTGTATTTTAATTTTGTGGCTGCAGTCACTATCTGCAGTGATTTTGGAGCCCCCCAAAATAAAGTTTGTCACTGTTTCCATTGTTTTCCCATCTATTTGCCATGAAGTGATGGGACCAGATGCCATGATCTTAGTTTTCAAAATGTTGAGTTTTAAGCTTACTTTTTCACTTTTCTCTTTCACTTTCATCAAGATGCTCTTTAGTTCTTTGCTTTCTGCCATAAGTGGTGTCATCTGCATATCTGAGATTATTGATATTTCTCTCGGCAATCTTGATTCCAGCTCGTGCTTCATTCAGCCTGGCATTTCACATGATGTACTCTGCGTGTAAGTTAAACAAGCAGGGTGAAAACATACAGCCTTGATGTACTCCTTTCCCAATTTGGAAATAGTCTGTTGTTCCATGTCTGGTTCTAACTGTTGCTTCTTGACGTACATACAGATTTCTCAGGAGGCAGGTCAGGTGGTCTGGTATTCCCATCTCTTTCAGAATTTCCCACAGTTTGTTGTGATCCATGCAGTCAAAGACTTTGGCATAGTCAGTAAAGCAGAAGTAGATGTTTTTCTGGAAGTCTCTTGCTTTTTCAATGATCCAATGGATGTTGGCAATTTGATCTCTGGTTCCTCTGCCTTTTTTAAATCCAGCTGGAACATCTAGAAGTTCATGGTTCATGTACTGTTGAAGCCTGGCTTGGAGAATTTTGAGCATTACTTTGCTGGCGTGTGAGATGAGTGCAGTTATGTGGTTGTTTGAACATTATTTGGCATTGCCTTTCTTTGGGATTGGAATGAAAACTCACCTTTTCCAGTCCTGTGGCCTTCCTGGGGAAGGTTGGGTCTATTACGAGATTAGATAATGTCTTGGTTTGCTGCCCTGGGGCCTAGCACAAATGACTTCATTTTGAGTATGTCTCCTTTTTAACAGTAGTATATATTTGAAGCAGCATTAAAAGAAACTTCCCTCTCTCTTCTCTTTGCTTTTTTTTTGACTGCACTGGGTCTTCATTGTGGTGCACAGGCTTAGTTGCTCCTGGGCACGTGGGAACTTAGCTCCCAGACTGGGAATCAAACTCCACTGGTTGAGTTCCTGGCATGTCCTCCATTGGAAGGCAGATTCTTAACCACTGGACCCCCAGGGAAGTCCCCCTTAACTACTTTTGAAATGCTTTGTTCATCACCTCAAATAAGGGCTCATAGTTTTATGGAAATAGTGCTTTTATTTTCTTGTCATGTAAAATCCCACTAATGCTCCATTCTGTAGCTATTTCAAGAACCCCTATGACTTAGTTGAGAGGGGAAGGGAATTGATGGGAAATTAGGTGTTGGCCAAGTTCTGAAAGTAGAAATTGTGCCCACGAAAAAGTATTTTGTTGGTTACTGTGACCACATTTGTAATTCTTGGCTAGTTCAGAATGCTTTGGTAGCAGGTCAAAGCCTTTGATTTCTTACTTTATAAAAGAAAGATATGTCCAGTGGAAATCACATTTGTTAATTTAAAAAAATTAGTAAAATACATGAGCAAAGATTTGAAAGCAAATCTTTCCCTATTCTTAAGAGGGAAATATTTAGAGAGCATAGAGAAGGAAAAGAGAGAAATGAGGGGACTGGATTTCTTATGTTTCGAAAGTTAATAGGAAATTAGAGCAAGAAGAGGGCAGTAGTCTGTTATTTCAGTTAATCTCAAAAGACATATTTGAGGTTTTGACCAGGACAGCTTTGCTGCTAGAAAGAAGGGCTCAAGAAGAAGTCAGGTACTTTGTCCTGTAATCAGAGCTTTCTTTTTTGGGCTGATTGGAAATGGGTTAAAATTGGCTCTTGTATGAGAAGTAAATCTGATTATTAACTCCAGTGTTTGGAATTCAGTAGTTCATGAGGACAAATAGTCCTTTTACTTAGAGAGCTGTGGAATTCACGAGTCTTCAGATAAAGGTATATCTTTTCAGTTAGATTTTGCTCAGAAAGGGTATCAGTAGAGACTTGTAATTATGAGTACATCAAGCCAGAATTTGTATTTCTGAGAGAAAATGAAAGGCTATTACTAACTTTTCTTTATTCTGTCCCCCCTCCACTGGAATTTATACTTCTCCCTGATTTTAAAGACTTATTTCCTAGAAAATTACAGAAGAAACTGTCCTATTTTTATTTTGTTTGAAGGATGATTTTCTTTTAACTAAGACTAATGATATGTTAGAATTACATTCTGTGAAAATATTTCTTGAAGGTTGACTACGTGTCGTATGTATGCAATTCAGAAATGAGGGGGAAAGTGATGACATTTGAAAAGAAGTGTTATTTGAACTAAAGTTAATGACTTTCATTTCTTAATGGGTACACTGGTTGATGCATGTGATACTTAAATAGATGCTTAATTGGTAATGTGTGGAAGGAATAATACACCTTTAGATTTATTTAGGGCAAAGACTGTATGTAATTTCCTAGTGAATATCACATATAGACCCTTGATAAATTCTTGATGAATTTCTAATCAGTTATGACTCAAAGTTGGAGGTATGAATTCTGTTCTTGGCTCTGCCATGTATCTCTGTGTGACCTTAAATACTCAGTTTCTTGAATATTTTTGCAAGTAAAGAATTACACTTCAGGGGCATAAATTACTTGTTTTTAAACTTCTGATGAAACAATATGTTATTTACCATCACATTCTCATTCTCCGTGCTTTTCTCTCTCTAGGCTGATTCTCATCAGCGTGTATTCATGCCTGTTTCTACCTCATCTCATAACTACCCTTCTCTCTCTGTCTCTGTCTCTCTCTGAATACACACACATACACATTCATTAAAAACAAAATACAAAGTTAGCAGATACTTTTATTGCCTTACCCTACCTGTATTTGTGATTAGTGCAGAGGTCTGACTCAGAACATTCAAAACTTGGATTTAGAGCTTTACCTTCCCACATGTCAGGTTAGAAGTGGTAAGAAATTAATGCACACCTTCCACCAGCACTACCAGGAGCAACCCTCAACCAACCATTTACTGGATATTTCTCATTGCTCTTCTCCACTTATGTTTCCTAGAATCTCCTCAAAATAAACTATTTTTTCCTGACTTCTTGCCTCAGAGAAGGCTTCTGGAGGAACCCAAAGTAGGACACAAAGCAGACTCCTCCTTGACCCTTTCAGCTACCACCCTGTTTCTCTCCTCATTCTTGGATAATTAAGCTGTCCTATTCAGAGCTAGATCTGCAAGAGAATGACTTCATTGAACTTGCTGCTATGCATCAGGAGTTTATTAATGAAGACCTGTTGAAATTGGAGGCCCAGAGAAAGGATGAAGAGAGACAAGAGGAAGAAGAAGTAACTGAAGAACCAAAGAGGTTCACAATGCAGGAAATGGCCAGGGGATTTCCTTTGAGGAGGCACAGGACCTGAACAGTACGTGAAGGTTGCAGCAGTCATTCAGAACACAATCCAGTGTTAACTGTGTCATCTGTGACAGGAAAAATAGAGCTACTACCCAGACATAACTGTATCATTTTTTTCAAGAGGGTAGATAGAATTGAATTCAGCAAGGAACCAGAACCTGTGCAATCAAAGGCAGGCGTAAGTGAAATTGCAGCTTGTCCTCCATCTCCCATTGCTGATGACCCTTCAGCTGATGATCCTTCTACCACTCCCACTTCCTCTCCCTCCTCCAGTTGGTAACTCTTTTTGCTTATTCACTCAATGCTAGCCCCTGTGTGCCACCTGTTGTACAGTACTACTGTATTTTTCAAGATTCTTTAAGATTAAAAATGTTTATGATTTGTGTCTTTTATGTATTTTTTGTGAAAAGCATTATAAACCTATTACAGCATAGTACTATATAGCCAATTGTATTAGTTGGGTACCTAGGCTAACTTTGCTGGACTTATGAACAAATTGGACTTACGAACATGCTCTTGGAACAGAACTTGTTCATATGTAGGGGCTTAATGTATGAGTATTTACATCTTAAACTAGAAATACCCCTTCTGCTAGTCTGTTAGTAGAGTAAATTTAGTCAAGGATTGAGCTCACTGTTGTTGTTGTTGTCATTGCTATGGCTTTGTTCACTATAATCACCAACTTCAAAATCTTTTGGTGTTACTTTGTGTTTAGAAAGAAGGTAGGTTTGCTAGAGGATTTTTTTCAACTTTTATTTTCCACCCTCAACTTTAGGACTTCTCTGTGTGCTTGCACATTAGAAAGTGTCTCTTTCCATGTTTCTGCACACCCTAAATGATAGACTTGTTGCTTGTTACTTGGTGCCCACTAGCCTGGTGGTGGGGAAGCCATGATGGTTTTTTGTTACCCTAAAGAAGCCTTGGTCTTTGACAAGCTTATCCTAGATAAGCCTTGGTCCTTGACAGAGAGGCTGTGCCCCTCTATCTGGGGATGGAGATTACTCAGTGATCCTGCCCTCTCCCAGCAATGGCTGCTGCTGCTGCTACTAAGTTGCTTCAGTCGTGTCCGACTCTGTGCAACCCCATAGACAGCAGCCCACCAGGCTCCGCCGTCCCTGGGATTCTCCAGGCAAGAATACTAGAGTGGGTTGCCGTTTCCTTCTCCAGTGCATGAAAGGGAAAAGTGAAAGTGAAGTCGCTCAGTCGTCCGACTCTTAGCGACTCCATTGACTGTAGCCCACCAGGCTCCTCTGTCCATGGGATTTTCCAGGCAAGAGTACTGGAGTGGGGTGCCATTCTCCCAGCAATGGGGAGACCCCTAATTATTTGAGTCCAAGATAGTTTCCTGTCCTCCCAGGGTAGAGGTTTGGTTTCTGTTTTTTTTTCCCCTGCCCCCAGCAATAATAGTTCTCCTAAGCCTCTCACCTTGTTATGTTTTTTTATTCATCCTATTTATTATTAACTTATTTATTCCTTGTGTCATGTTGTGATAGATTGTATTTCTCAAAGATAGCTATACAAATACACATGTACACACACACATGCCCCTTCTCACATTTTCTTTGTTTGTGACAACATGACTTAATATTTATCCCACTGTGAGGAAGGGTCTATGTTCTTTCCACTTGAATTCTCATGAGAACTTGTATATTGCTACAACAATATAAAATGGCAGAAATGTCATATGACTTCCAAGGCTAGGATATAAAAAGGATATAGCCTCTACCTGGCTCTTTCCCTCTTGGAATGCTCATGCTTGGAATCCAGCCATCATGCTGTTAGGAAGGCCAGACTAGCCCATGCAGAAAGACCACAGAGGCCCACATGCAGGGAAAGTGATGCCCCCAGTGTGAGCCAGCATCAACTCTTAGATGTGTGAAAGAATAAGGCTTTAGATGATTTTATCCCCCTGCCTTTGATCTTCCATTTGAGATACCAGACAATGGTTTGGAGACAAGATGACCCCATTGAGCCCTGTCTTAATTCCTGACCCACAGTATATATGAGCATAATAAATAACTGTTGCATACCTCTAAATTTTGGAGTAATTTGTTACATAGTCACAGTAATTGGAACATATGTCTCTTTTGGGGTTAAGCCAACATCTGTTGGATCATAGAAAAAACAAAGGAAATCCAAAAAAAAATCTATTTCTCCTTCATTGACTACACTAAAGCCTTTGACTGTGTAGATCAAAACAAACTGGGAAATTCTTCAAGAGATAGGAATACCAGACCATTTTACCTGCCTCCTGAGAAATCTATATGCAGGTCAAGAAGCAACAGTTAGAACCAGACATGGAACAACGGGCTGGTTCCAAATTGGGAAAGGAGTATGTCAAGGCTGTATATTGTCACCCTGCTTATTTAACTTATATACAGAGTACCTCGTGTGAAATGCTGGACTGGTTGACTCACAAGCTGGAATCAAGATTGCTGGGGGAAATATCAATAACCTCAGATATGCAGATAACATATCCTAATATCAGAAAGTTAAGAGGAACTAAAGAGCCTCTTGATGAAAGTGAAAGAGGAGAGTGAAAAAGCTGGCTTAAAACTCAACATTCAAAAACTAAGATCATGGCATCTGGTACCATCACTTCATGACAAATAGATGAGGAAAAAGTGGAAACAGTAACTTATTTTTGAGGGGGACTTCAAGTCACCACAGATGGTAACTTTAGCCACAAAATTAGAAGATGCTTGCTCCTTGAAAGAAAAGCTATGACCAACCTAGACAGCGTATTAAAAAGCAGAGATATCACTTTGCCAACAAAGGTACACCTAGTCAAAGCTATGGTTTTTCCAGTAGTCATGTATGGATGTCAGAGTTGGACTGTAAGGAAGGCCGAGCACTGAAGAATTGATGCTTTTGAACTGTGGTGCTGGTGAAGACTCTTGAGAGTCCCTTGGACTGCAAGGAGATCCAGCCAGTCCATCCTAAAGGGAATCAGTCCTAAATATTCACCAGAAGGACTGATGCTGAAGCTGAAGCGCCAATACTTTGGCCACCTGATGTGAAGAGCCAACTCTTTGGAAAAGACCCTGATGCTGGGAAAGATTGAGGACAGGAGGAGATGTGGGTGACAGGGGATGAGATGGTTGGATGGCATCACCAACTCAATAAACATGAGTTTGAGCAAACTTCAGGAGATAGCGAAGGACAGGGAAGCCTAGTGTGCTGCAGTTCATGGGGTCACAAAGAGTCGAACACAACTTAGTGACTGAACGATCATCAATGTGTGCATGTGTTTGTGTATTTGTGCATGCACGTACTTTCTTTAGTGATTACAGTAAGTACCAGAGGAGTCCAGCTCCTGGTTAAAAACCTATGTGTTGTTTTTCAGGCTTGACCACAGGCAATTATGAAGTCTTTAACTGACAGTCTTTATGGAGGAAAGCTGCTCTCCCCACATCAGATTTGACATACAGCAGTACATGACAGTCTCTGAAGAAAGTTGCAATTGAGGACTCAGATCGCTCTGGTTCATCCTACTATTCTCATATTTGCCTTCCTTGACCAGGTGTCATTTTTTTTTTCTTTTTTCTTTGATTTTTGCAGTGGAGTATAGTTGATTAACAATGTTGTGTTAGTTTTAGTTGTACAGCAAAGTGGTTTAGTTATATATATACACATATGTTTATTGTTTTTCACATTCATTTCCCATTTACATTATTACAGAATATACAGTATTGTATATTGTTGGCCCTTGTTGGTGTTTTACTTTACATTTTATTTCTGAAGAATTCATTCATTCACACCTACATCAAACACCAGGGATGCAGCGAAGGGAGAGTCCAACTCCATCCTCACTGCTCCAGCCAACAGAGGCAAAAGTTCACAGAATAGGTACAGAATCAGCAGATAAACTGGACATGGAAAATGGTTCAGCATTTGCATGGCTCTGTTTTAAATATCATAGTGTGTATATATCAATTCCAAACCCCCAGTTTATCCCTGCCCCCCACCAACCTGTGCCCTTTGGTAAATTTAAGTGTCCTTCCTAAGTCTTTGAGTCTGTTTCTGTTTTATAAATAAGTTCATTTTTTTAGATTCCACATATAAGCAGTTGTCATAGGATATTTGTCTTTTTCTTTCTGACTTCACTTATTATGATAATCTCCAGGCCCATCCATGTTGATGCAAATGCCATTACTTCGTTCTTTTTACTGGCTGAGGAAATATTCCGTTGTATATGTGTACCACATTTTCTTTCAGTTCAGTTCATTTCAGTCACTCAGTCATGTCCAACTCTTTGCAACCCCATGGAATGCAGCATGCCAGTCTTCCCTGTCCATCACCAACTCCTGGAGCCTGCTCAAACTCACGTCCATCGAGTTGGTGATGCCATCCAACCATCTCATCCTCTGTTGTCCCCTTCTCCCACCTTCAATCTTTCCCAGCATTAGGATCTTTTCCAATGGATCAGTTCTTCTCATCAGGTGGCCAAAGTATTGGAGTTTCAGCTTCAACATCAATCCTTCTAGTGAATAGTCAGCACTGACTTCCTTTAGGATGGACTGGTTGGATCTCCTTGCAGTCCAAGGGACTCTCAAGAGTCTTCTTCAACACCACAGTTCAAAAGCATCAATTCTTCAGCACTCAGCTTTCTTTATGGTCCAACTCTCAGATCCTACATGACTACTGGAAAAGCTATAACTTTGACTAGATGCGCCTTTGTCGAGAAAGTAATGTCTCTGCTTTTTAATATGCTGTCTAGATTAGTCATAGCTTTTCTTCCAAGGAGCAAGCGTCTTTTAATTTCATGGCTGCAGTCACCATCTGCAGTGATTTTGGAGCCCAAAAAAATAAAGTCTGTCACTGTTTCCATTGTTTCCCCATCTATTTGTCATGAAGTGATGGGTCTGGATGACATGATCTTAGTTTTCTGAACGTTGAGCTTTAAGCCAACTTTTTCACTCTCCTCTTTCACTTTCATCAAGAGGCTCTTTAGTTCCTCTTTGCATTCTGCCTTAATGGTGGTGTCATCTGCATATCTGAAGTTATTGATATTTCTCCTGGCAATCTTGATTCCAGCTTGTGCTTCATCTAGCCCAGCATTTTGCATGATGTACTCTGCATGTAATTTTAATACAGAGGGTTAGGAGTCATCATTTTTCAATCTTTCTCTCAGGCCTTTGTTCAAGGTCTAATGTCTTCAGGCATCTCTACTGAGGCCTCTTTATGCACGGAGGAAGGAATTCAGTTCTTTTTTCCCTCGTAGCCCTTTCCCCTGTTCTCTTCTGACTCCAAATTGCTGAATCCTTTGGGGTTCCCTCAGCTGTGAGGTCACTTCCACGTCTGGCTGATCCAACAACCCTCCTTGATCCCTGTCTTGTCTCAGGCACTTTCTCCCATCATAGTAAGTGATCAAAGGGGTAACTCTGGTTTTTGGCTTGTCACTTTAATCAGCCACCCTGACACCTGGCAGCTCAGCTCTCTGTTTCCTCCAGCTCAGCTGACCTCCTGACAGTAACTTTAGGTTATTTTAGTTTGCTTACAAATGATCTTTTATTACTTGAAAAGTAGTAATCCAATAATCTTTCAACAATATAATTCTATATTCCATTCCCATCTTTCTGTCACATTTTATTTCTATGTATTCATAGGCTCCACAATGCATTTTTATTATTTTTGTTAAACAGTCTTAATTATATTTAAATACACACATGTGTATGCATACATAGTAAAGATTTTTTAAGGGCTTTATGATTGTCATTTTTTGTGTTCTCCATCCTTTCCCACAGATCCAGTTGTCCAGCTGGTATCATTTCCCTTTAACATTTCTGCATTTCTTACAGTGCTGGTCTCCTGCAGACATATGCCTCAGGTTTCTGTTTTTGTTCTTTTTTTTCCTGGAAATGTCCTTATTTTGCCTTCATGTTTGAAGTGTATTTTTGTTAAAGAATTTAATTTTTTTTTCCTTTAAACATTTTTGAGATTCATTTTATTGTCTTCTGGCTTCCATTGTTTGCGATGGGAAGTCAAATTTATTTGTATTTTTTGTTCTCCTATAAGTCATGTTTCGATTTTCCTCTGGTTGCTTTTTAAGATTTGCTCTTTATATTTTATTATTATCAGTTTGACTATGATGCCACAGTTGTGGTTTCCTTAGGATTGTTTTCTTTGTAGTTTGCTGAGAATCTTGCAATTGTGGCATGGTGTTTTTCAGTGATTTGGGCAAAATTTCAGCCATAATTTTTTTTAAACATTTCTTCTGTGCCTCTCTCCCTCCTCTCTTTCTAAGGCACCAGCTACACATATATTAGAGCATTTGCAATTGTCCTACACATTTCAAGTGCACTGTTCTTTTACACCCTTTTATCTTTTTGGGGTTTAGTTTGGGTTCTTTCTCTTTTAAAAAAAATATTTACTTATTTGACTGTGTTGGGTCTTAGTTGTGGCACAAGGGATCTTCGCTGCATCATGCAGGATCTTTCACTGAGGTGCTTGGGCTTAGTTGCTCTACAGTATGTGGAATCTTGCTTCCCTGACCAGGGATTAAACCCGCATTCCTTGCCATGAAAGATGAACTCCCAACCACTGGATCGCGAGGGAAGTCCAGTTTGGCTATTTTCAGTTGAAATGACCTTAAGTTTATGGTCCTTTACTCAACTGTTTCCTGTCTTTTATTAAGTCTATCTAGTGAATTCTTCATTTCTGATGTTTTATTTTTATTTCTGACTTTATTGTTTGGTTATTTTTTGTTTAGAGCTTCTGTGCCCATATGAAATTCTCAATCTCTTCAGGTATTTTGTCTACCTTTCAAACAGATCCTTTAGCATTTTTAGCATAGTTATTTTTAAAATTAGCCTTTTTCTTTGAGACAGTGGTAGATTCGTATCAGTTGTAAGAAATATAGAGTGAACACATGACCCTTTACCCAGTTTCCCTGTGATAAAATCTTGTAAAATTGTGGAACAATATCACAACATGAATATTGACATTGACACAATCAAGATATAGAATATTAGTACCACCACAGTATTCCCTCCTAGTACCCTTTATAGCCAACTCCCCCCATCCCAGTCCCTGAACCTAGGCAACCACTAATCTGTTCTCCATAATTCTGTCATCTCAAGAATGTCATATAAATGAAATCATACAGTATGTAACCATTTAGGATTGGCTTTTTAAAATTCATATTATTCCCTTGTAATTCATACACGTTACATATATCAATAATACAATCTTTTTTAAAAAATTGCTGAATAGCGTTCTATTGTATCAAAGTTCCTGCCTGATATATACACTTGTTTGTTGTTGTTGTCATTTAGTTATTAAGTTACCTTGAGCCACCAAGGGAGCTGATATATACACTTCTATGGGTAAAATATGTAGTTGGTGGGAAGCAGCTGGATAGCACAGGGAGCTCAGCTCAGTAATCTCTGATGACCTAGAGGGATGAGATGGGTTACAGGGAGGCTTAAGAGGGAGGGGATATATATATATACTTATAGCTGATTCATGTTGTACAGCAGAAGTTAACATAATATTGTAAAGCAACTATGTTGTTGTAGTTTAGTTGCTAAGTTGTGTCTGACTCTTTGAGACCCTATGTACTGCAGCATGCCAATTATACTCCAATTTAAAAAATAAAAGATCTTTCTCCGCAATATACAAACCATGAACTTCCAGATGTTCAAGCTGGTTTTAGAAAAGGCAGAGGAGCCAAATTGCCAACATCCACTGGATCATCGAAAAAGCAAGAGAGTTCCAGAAAAACATCTATTTCTGCTTTATTGACTATGCCAAAGCCTTTGACTGTGTGGATCACAATAAACTGCGGAAAATTCTGAAAGAGATGGGAATACCAGACCATCTGACCTGCCTCTTGAGAAACCTGTATGCAGGTCAGGAAGCAACAGTTAGAACTGGACATGGAACAAGACTGGTTCCAAATAGGAAAAGGAGTACATCAAGGCTGTATATTGTCACCCTGCTTATTTAACTTATATGCAAAGTACATCATGAGAAATGCTGGGCTGGAAGAAACACAAGCTGGAATCAAGATTGCCGGGAGAAATATCAATAACCTCAGATATACAGATGACACCACCCTTATGGCAGAAAGGAAAGAAGAACTAAAGAGCCTCTTGATGAAAGTAAGAGAGGAGAGTGAAAAAGTTGGCTTAAAACTCAACGTTCAGAAAACTAAGATCATGACATCCAGTCCCATCACTTCATGGCAAATAGATGGGGAAACAGTGGAAACAGTGTCAAACTTTATTTTTGGGGGCTCCAAATTCACTGCTGATAGTGACTGCAGCCATGAAGTTAAAAGACACTTACTCCTTGGAAGGAAGGTTATGACCAACCTAGATAGCATATTTAAAAGCAGAGACATTACTTTGTCAACAAAGGTCTGTCTAGTCAAGGCTATGGTTGTTCCAGTGATCATGTATGGATGTGAGAGTTGGACAGTGAAGAAAGCTGAGTGCCAAAGAATTGATGCTTTTGAACTGTGGTGTTGGAGAAGACTCTTGAGAGTCCCTTGGACTGCAAGGAGATCCAACCAGTCCATCCTAAAGGAGACCAGTCCTGGGTGTTCACTGGAAGGATTGATGTTGAAGCTGAAACTCCAATACTTTGGCCACCTCACGCGAAGAGTTGACTCATTGGAAAAGACCCTAACGCTGGGAAGGATTGGGGGCGGGAAGAGAAGGGGATGACAGAGGATGAGATGGTTGGACGGCATCACTGACTCGATGGACATGGGTTTGGGTAAACTCCAGGAGTTGGTGATGGACAGGGAGGCCTGGTGTGCTGCGATTCATGGGGTCGCAAACAGTCGGACACGACTGAGCCACTGAACTGAACTGAACCAAAAAAAATTTCCTAACTATCCATCCTTTGGAATATTTCTGTGTCTCCTCCTAATGAATGTTTCCTCTCATGATCAAGGGTCAATTTTCCTGCTTCTTTTGTGCCTATAATTTTTTTTGTATCCTGAATATTTTGTCTAAAATAAAAGCAATAGCTAAAATAAGTAATATTTGCCTCAAGAAAAGAGCATACTCCTGTCAAAATGTTAGAATTAGGGGCTGAATCAATCTGATGTGTAGTGGAGCTGGGTATGGGCTTTGTTGGGGCTTTATCTGATTCAGCACACCACTGGCTTCAAATATTTGGGGGATTAAGCCCTTCTCATTAGAAGAGCCTAGGGTTTCAACATCAGTGAGCTTCTGGAGATATTTTTTGAATGTTATTGTCATGTTGCTAGCTTTTCTAACTGTGGAATATATCTCTCTGATTTACAATCCTTGTGGAAGGAGGGTAACTAAGGAAATGTCTTTGCTCTGTCATTCTGCTCCTGGCTTTCTGAGCCAGGGGATATCTCTCTATTTTGCTACTCTGCCTCCATCCTTTGGAAGGCAGCTGCCTTACTTTATATAAAGGCCTGCAAAGTCTCAGGGGGATTTCTCTCAGCCAAGTCTGAGCTTTGACTCTGATGCATTGTCCCTGAGCACATTGTCAAGTCCTATAGAGAAGGTTGGCAGTTGGAGAGAGACTTACTCTGTCACTGGAGTTTCTCAGAATTCTAATCTAATCAAACCAGCCCACACACATCCATTAAAAGTGCATTAAATTTTCTGTGGATTTCTCTATTTTTTCCCCTATGGGTTTTTTGTGGTTGTTGTTGCTGCTTTGCCATGACTGAAAGTCACTTTGTAGGAGTGAAAATATCTTCTAAGAGGAGCTTGTCACTTGCTAGAGTTCAATTCATTTAGATTCTTTGCATTCTTGGCAATCTAATGAGTTTAAAAAAACAAAAGAAAACAAAAAGCACTTCTGTCTACCTGAAGGGCTTGTCAGTTTCTAGTTTTGCTTAGGACTGAGTAAATCCTAACTATGAAGCTATGAGTAATTTTTTCCTAGGGAGCAATATATATCAGCTTCCTTGTTCTCCATCAACACTGTATTCTCATTCTTTTGAAAAGATCCTTAAATTTTTTCATGTTCTTTTGAGGTACAGTTTTAGATGCCAAAGCATTCTGTTTACAAGACTTAGAGAGGGGATTAGTAGTGGAGTCATCTGTTCCTTACAGAAAGATGTTCATCAAGTCTCCCTGTTTTCATCCCCACCTCTCACTCGTATTCTCCATTGCACTTGATTTTTCAGGGGCTCTAGGTGGCAGATTGTGAGGTCTTTCTTAGATGTGTTAATATCATTCATGCATATTTTGACTACTGCTTCCTCAACTTTGGTTCATTATTATTATGAAATTTATCACCTTGCTTTATAGCTTCTAGAGATTTGTTGAATGCTCCTAGGGATCATGAACTAGAAGATTACATCAGGATATATGCTAACTAACTGAAGAGTTAGAGCTGAATCCCAAGCAGCCTGATTCCTGGTCCAGTTTACTTTTATTAACCCTATCACTGCCTATTTCATTCTCCCATATTTCTTTCTGTGTTGAGATTTACTGAAGGCATTACTGAAGAATTATCCAAGATGTCACACTGTAACAGTGGTTCAGCTGATAGCTACCCAAGCAAGTGCTCTTATTGATGAGCCAGCACATATCCAAGATACAGGCCTGACTCCATTTCAGATAGATCTTCTTTGAGAATCACTGGAAGATGAAAAGGGGAACCTGTTTCATTCTCAAGCCAAATATAGGGCCAATGAAGTTGGTGAGCATGCACCTTTTCTTGGAGGTTATTATGTAGGGGTCTACCCATGGGTCTCCTTTGGTCCCTGAAACCTGAGAAGATATTTAATTAGACTGTTGAAAAGAGATGTGATGAATAGCCCTTTGCAGGTCCAATTAAAACTTTATGATTCAGATGTAATGGTAACCCACGTTGCCATCACTACTCCAAATGTCAGTCTGATTTTGGAGAGGTAGTATGTAGCACCTGGTGTCACCCAGATCCTAGTCAAAGAAGGCCGCCTTCAGGGAGCCTGCTTTCTCCCTCCAGGCGAATAGAATTACCATGGTTATTGTCATGTTTTTTCCCCCTCTTTTGAATTCCTTCTCCTCCTAGAAGTTTGTCTTAAAAATGGATATATAGAGAGTATTCCTTTCCTGACTTAGAATCAGAGTTAACTTTCGAACAGAACAAGAATATGGTGATAGCTGTAGTTCAACTCAGGCTTTATCTCAGCAATTCTGGAGCCTAAGGATATGGCAGCAGTTTATTAGAGTGCCTGCATTTTGGAATTTCCATAGCTTTGGATTTATGTGAAATTCATTCACAGTGAAGCCTGGCTATCTGAAGATCCTCATCCTGATATAGAACTGTGTCCCTGGTTTTTTGGGGAGTTCTGTCATGTCTGAATTTTAATTTAGGCATAAGTCATTACTTGACTGCCACAATAAACTGATGATATAATGAATTGAAATATTGTAAAAAACACAGAGGATGCAAAGGAACTTTATACCCTTTAGTTGCATAAATATTGCATATTTATAGGATATTCCATAAACCAGCAGCTAATATAACATGCTTCCTAATGGCTATAGAATTTATCATAATTTCTCATAGTAATCTCAACATATTAATAAGTGTTTCAAAACATCTGTTGGTACATTTCTCAGAGTTTATTATGGGACTGGATGAAGCAAAGTTAATTTCCTAGAAATAGCCCTTAGTAGGTCCAGGTTTCATGTATATGTGAGGTAGCTTTGATCTGGAATCAGGATGTATTTCCTCTCTCTATTACTTTTTTTTCTAATAGTCACCTTCTAGAACTGAGACAAGGAAACCTGAAGTGTTAGAGGTGGTTTCTGACAACATGGAGTTGTAGGTGTCACAGAAGGGAAAAAAGCTTTCTTTTGCAAATTCACCATGATCCATGCACTTCTTTTGGGTAAATTTGAAATTTTTTATACTCAGTATTTAGCATATAGACAACTTTATTGTGTATAGGGATCAAAAGTAAGTGACACAAATCCCTTTGCCTCTAATATTAAGAATCTGAATATTAGTGCAGGGCTTTCACTTTCGGATTATGTGCTGGTTTAGGTTGTGCTAAGAGGTATAAACCCTCTTAGACATTGTGTGTGCTGGGTCTCCTGATTTGGGTCCTTATTTTGTTGGGGTACAAAAAAGGGTTGTGTTGTGTGGGGCCAAAAGAGTTAAGTCTAAAAGAAGTTCTCAACAACATTTTTCCATAATAAGATGCTCAACATTCTTAAGTACTGTCAATCAGAAGATGCAAAAACATCTCTATTCATATAGTCAAATAGTATTTTTAAGCCAAGATATAATCAATATCACTTTGTTTCTTCTTTTCTCAAGGTGGGAAAATATAGCAATATTTTGTTTTGAAAATTCCCAATACTCCTTTAAACTAAGTCCCTCTTCTCAGATATGGATAGGATCAGGTTTTCTTAGCTAAAATCACTAATACCATAATAGAATAACCCGAATAAGGGCATAATAAATTACTTTCAATATGTGGGCTCTACTGTATTTTGGAAGCAAGCTGCCTACACAGTAAGTATAGAATGATACCCTGACCATCCCTATTTTGGTGTAAAATGTCATCACTGTATAGTCAGATGAGTATAACAGAGCAATGTTAGGTCAGGATTTTAGATAATATAATCATTTCAATACATTTTTTCTTTTTAAAGCCATATAACTTCTTTGAGAACCCAATTAAATCTGTGGGCACGCTCACCAGTAAAATGTACATATAAACATATATAGTCTTGCACATTTCAGGACCTTCACTGATTTCCTGATGCCTATTTGTGTATCTCTTTATAGGTTAAGAAGCCATGGCCTAATTTCTATGGCTTTCTTTACTGCTACTGCTAAGTCGCTTCAGTCGTGTCCGACTCTGTGCGACCCCATAGACAGCAGCTCACCAGGCTCTGCCGTCCCTAGGATTCTCCAGGCAAGAATACCGGAGTGGGTTGCCATTTCCTTCTCCAGTGCATGAAAGGGAAAAGTGAAAGTGAAGTCGCTCAGTCGTGTCCAACTCTTAGCGACCCCATGGACTGTAGCCTACCAGGCTCCTCCGTCCATGGGATTTTCCAGGCAAGAGTACTGGAGTGGGGTGCCATTGCCTTCTCCAATGGCTTTCTTTACTCCAACACTATAGAAATGACTCATTATGAGTCCTCAGGTCTCTGATTGTAGAGACTGAACATTGTCAGTGAACATGGTTTCCAATGAAACTTCTGAATATTATGCTCCATTATATATTCAATCAGCTTTAATTCTGCCCCAGATAAAAGGCTGAAAATGTGGAGATTCTATTGAAATTTTATACTTAATTCTAAAATTTGTGGTGCATTTCTCCTTCATGTTATCAGTATTTGTCTTCTGTTTTTCTCACCTTCCCTTCATACTCAGTTCTGTGGGTTTTGTTTTTGTCTTCTTTTCAGAAGAGTGTTATTTCCCAGGCATAATTGATTGGTTTGGTGGTATTGATGGACTGATTGAAATCCAGGCCAGTCTCCTGGCCAGTCATGGCTTTGGTGCCATGGCCTTGGCCTATTATAACTCTGAAGACCTGCCTTTCCAAGTGGAGAAAGTAGATTTGGAATATTTTGAGGAAGCTGCCAACTTTGTCCTGAGATATCCTAAGGTAAATTTTTTCTTTTTAGTCAGTTTTGATCCCTAGTTTTCAATAACCATGATATTTTATGACTTCTTTTAACTTCCAAGTGTGATTCACCCTCAGTGAACTAAAACTTCTATTCACATGATTTATTTTGCATCCTATGTCTTTAGCTCAGAAAGATGAAATGCATAGTTTGTCTGTGTCCTTCATGGAATCAAAGGCATTGGCTTTGAATTCAGACATAAATGGCTTTCACTTCTGGCTCCATGCCATCTGGTTGTGGGAATTTGGGCAAGTTGCTAAGAGCCTCTAATCCTCAGTTTCTTCATCTATTAAAAAATATTGTAATGCCACTACTTTACAAGGTTATTGTGAGAATTAAAGGGAATACTAAAAGCCAAGTCTTATTAGACTAACTGACAACGCTAAACACACAATACATCTAATTAATTATTATTATTATCACCTTCTCTGATAATTATTAAATCACCATACTTAATTGGCTAGAAACTCTGTATTTCTTTGAAGAGAGGGTCTGAATTTTTAGTTACTTGACACGTCTTAAACATAATGCTGTAGTACTTTCTAACCCATGTAAGTTCTTAAAATTTTACAGTGTGCTTTGCTGCTGTAAGAGAGTTGATGCATTTTAGCCCTTATTTATTGTTAATATTTTTTTCTTAATAAGAATTAATCTATGAATTAAGACTCTGTATTACATCCTTTTTCATAAAGGATCATCAAAGTACGGTTGGAATTGCCATTGTAAGATGAGCAACAATTGCTGACAATCTACTGATGCGTTGACTTTTTAAATAGCCATTTTTGATGAATATAATGGAATTGTCCTTGAATTATCAAATAGGCATTGTTATCATTGTGCTAGTCCTCTTGTTGGCTTAAATAAGAATTTAAGAGGTTATGCAATTCTGTTTCTCACTCTTTTAGCCTGGGTCCGCTTGTAGGTGCTGGTGACTTTTCTATCATTGTTTCCACCAAGTTACATAGATAGCTAGTTAGTGACTAAGCCAGGCCTGGAAACCAGATTTCTTTCCTAAAGAAAGAAAGAAAGTGAAGTCACTCAGTCGTGTCCGACTCTTTGAGACTCCACAGACTGTAGACTACCAGGCTCCTGTGTCCATGGGATTTTCCAGGCAAGAATACTGGAGTGGGTTGCCATTTCCTTCTCCAGGAGATCTTCCCGACCCAGGGATTGAACCTGGGTCTACCACACTGTAGGTAGATGCTTTACCGTCTGAGCCACCAGGGAAGTCTATCTTCCTAAGCTATAAGTATTTCCACTAAACCTACTTCACACTGTCTGTTCCTCAGAAGGTTAGACCTCAGATTTCAATTCCTTGGAAGTCTTGTTTCTCCATCTGTTGATTTGAAGTGTCTTCCAAAGGTCTCTAAATTCCCTGATTCAAAATTTGGTGGCAGAAGTTGTAATAAGAGTCAGTGTTTTGCCAAAGGCCAGAAATAAATTAAATAAAGCCTGCATATATATATATATATATCCGAGTCACCTTTTTGTTGTTGCTCATCCATGATATACTGGCTTTACTTTATTTTCCATGGCCAAATCCATTCTGAGTTCTCATCTCTCCTGCCATACCTGTGACTCTGTATATTTTATGTTGACATAGAATTTCAGAACTTGGAAGGTTCTTTTAAACCAAATTAGAGGTAAGGGTGGAAGCTCAAGCTACTTCTCTTACTATGCAGGGTAGAAAATGGAGAGTACATATGACTCACTCAATTTTTTTCATTTTTTCCTTTGCTGTAAGAACTTCTCACATTTCTGTCAACTAGATACAAGTGGTACATTCATTCATATTTTTCTAAATAATAAGAAAAAACCCAAACATTACTTAATAAAAATTTTTTTCCTAAGATAATCTAGGGAATCAATATGACTGTAGAAAAGATGTGACTCCCTGAATCTATCCTTGCATGGGGTCAGTGCTCAAGCAGAATGAAGGCTTTATTTTGCACTATTTTTTAAAAAAAAATCTTTAACTCCTTCTTCCCCCACCTTTTTTTTTTGCTCTCCCATACCAAGTTGGTAACTAGGAGTTGTATATTCTACTCTCATAAATAGCTCATGGACACGTTTCCTTTTTATCAACACCAGTAATAGAAAAGGCTCCTTCTTTCTTGCCTGTACCATTGCAGTAGGCTTGACTATTCTGCCTCCATTTTTGCAAGTCAGAGTTACAAGACTAGGTTTTTTTAGAGCACAATTATTTTACTCATTTGCTTAAGAGTCTCTCAAATTTACTACAGGATAAAGGTCAGGATTCCTAGCATCTTTAATAAAGTTGTTCATAATCTGACTTATGTATGTAAGTGTGTATGGTTAGTTGCTCAGTCATGTCCAACTCTTTGCAACCCCTTGGACTGTAGCCCTCCAGGCTCCTCCGACCATGGGGATTCTCCAGGCAAGAATACTGGAGCGGGTTGTCATGCCCTCCTCCAAGGGATCTTCCCAACCCAGGGATTGAACCCAGGTCTCCGGCCTTGCAGGCAGATTCTTTACCACCTGAGCCACCAGGGAAGCCCAAGAATACTGGAGTGGGTAGCCTATTCTTTCTCCAGGGGATCTTCCCAACCCAGGAATCAACCTGGGGCCTCCTGCATTGCAAGTGGATTCTTAACCACTTATGCCTTATCTTACGCTTCTCTTCAAAATTTCTCCTGATTCTCTTCTGTGTAAGGAAGAGAGTCAAAGCTGCTTATTAGCATGTTCTTCCAAGCCATTCCCTGTCAAGCTGCTATTTTCCTTTCCAGCCTTATTTTACTACTTCCTGTTTTATACTTTAAACTCAAGTAATAAAGAACCACTGTGGTCCCCTGAACGCACTGCTCCTGAGTTTTAGCAGATGTTCTTCCCATGGTAAATCCACTAGAAATGCTTTGGCTATGTTTTCAGAAAAGTCACTGAGGGTGGCTTAAGCAGCATCAATATAAGGCATTTTATTTTCTCATGTAACAGGCCTGAAGATAGGTGTTTCCAGCTTTAGTTTGGAGACTCAGAGGAGTTTCTGAACAAGGAGACTGGACTGACATTTCTATAATTTCCTGGCTTTCTCCTCAAGGTCACAAGATGGCTGTGGCATTTCAGGCATTAAATCAACATGCCAGCATTAAAAGCAGGAAAAAATGGTCAGGAAACTTGGTTTTCTCCTCATGATTCTATTCTATTTTATGTCGGGAGAAAAAGCCAAGATCGTAGGTAAAATTTACTGTCTTTCCAGGAGAGGCTTGAAAAGGATGTCTCAAAGGTGAATGAATTCATATCCATCAGAATTTATCTTTTGAGACTAGATACATTGCTATGCCCTACAAAAACAAGGCCATGTTAGCTTTACAACTGTGGAGGTTGACCCCTGTGTAGGCAGCTAACAATGTCTGCTACACTCAGCATAGAATGCCATTTCTTCTTGTTTGCTCTAATTTTTTTTTTTAACATAAAGACTCAACTTATAGCCCATTTCTTCTGAGAATCTTTTTTTTTCCTTAATTTTTATTGGAGTATAGTTAATTTACAGTGTTGTGTTAGTTTCAGAAAGCATAGCAAAGTGAATCAGTTATGCATATACATATATGCACTTTTTTTTTCAGATTCTTTTTCCATTTAGGCCACTATGCAGTATTGAATAGTATTCCCTATGCTATACAACAGGTTCTTATTAGTTATTTATTATACATATAGTTATGTCTGATTCTGCCTTCTGGGTTGGCAGGCTTGCCTATGTGCATTATTTTATCATAGAATTTATGAGATACTCTAAATGTCTGCTTCTTTCCTCCTATCTCTTCATTTGGTGGTGAGTTCCTTGATAAAAAGAGATTATGCCTTTTTTTCTCTGTGTCCCCCCCAGTGCTGGTACAGGGTAGATGATCTAAAGTGCTTGCCAAGTTTGATGCTGCTGCTGCTGCTGCTAAGTCGCTTCAATCATGTTCTACTCTGCGCGACCCAGTAGATGGCAGCCCACCAGGCTCTGCTGTCCCCGGGATTCTCCAGGCAAGAACACTGGAGTGGGTTGCCATTTCCTTCTCCAATGCATGAAAGTGAAAAGTGAAAGTGAAGTCGCTCAGTCGTCTCTGACTCCTAGTGACCCCATGGACTACAGCCTATCAGGCTCCTCCGTCCATGGGATTTTCCAGGCAAGAATACTGGAGTGGGGTGCCATTGCCTTCTCTGCAAGTTTTATGACTGATGATGAAAGAGGAAGCTAAGCCAAGCCTTTTTTTCTGAAATCTTTTCCAGAGGAGAAACCTTTTGGGGAAATCAAAGCAAGTCTACAATCCTCTATTCAAGTTTCCATGTTCTATTCTACTAAACTCATCATTTTTACTCAGTCTTTTCCTACAGAGCACCCTTTCCTCTGAACTTTTTTTTTAATAAATTTATTTATTTTAGTTGGGGGCTAATTACTTTACCATATTGTAGTGGTTTTTGCCATACATTGACATGAATCAGCCATGGGTTTACATGTGTTCCCCACCCTGAACCCCCCTCCCACCTCCCTCCCCATCCTCTGAACTTTTAGATAGCTCAGAATTTGTGCAACAAAGTTTATTAATCAATTTTATGCTGGCTAATATTATTTACAGTAAGTACATGCCTTTTTTCTCTCTATTTTTTCATGTAACACACATATTTTAATTGAAGTATAGTTGATTTACAGTGCTATAGTTTCAAGTATACTACATAATTATTTGATATTTTTATCATGTCTTTTTCTTATTTTCTCTTCTACATTTTTTTTTTTTTTTAGGGAATTTAAAACAGTATCTAACACAACCCATAGTATTCAGTCGGTAAGAGCCTGACATATTCTTGAAGGAGTCATCTCCTTGGACATTAGTTATGTATTCCAAAGCTCTAGACTGGGCATGTAGGTAGGATTAGTACTTGCTTTGTTTCCACTAGCCACTGAAGTTCATTGATTGATAGAGATGGTAGGGTTTTGCTAACTGATGGATGGAATCAATATCTCATTTATATTATTTTCAGGTCTGTTTACCTAAAACAAATAGACCCCTAGATATTTCTCTGCCAAAGTGGGTTTAATCAAGATCAGCATAGAATTGCAATTTGGTGTTTCAACTATGAAGAGCCAACATGCAAGTCTCCACACAGCAAGGGAAAGGGAGTGCTTTTATGGAGGGGAAAAGGAAGTTGGGGGTGGGGAGGGGAAGAGCTGTAGTAAACAAGACTCTGTGGCTTTTCATTGGCTGAATCCTGGCCCAGAAAGGAGACTTTCTTCCTCTAGCTGGACTCTGTTACAGGGTATGAGAGCTCCCATTTCTGGTCTCCCAATTCTACTTAATTGAGGTTTCTTGTTTATTAATTTTTGTATTTCCCACTTTAGATCAAGATCTTTCTCTGAAAGCATCACTGATCAAGAGTCAGGTTTTCTAGTTTCAGCAGCCACTTGTTCTTCAATGCCCAGAAGGACCTTTCCTGGGTGTAGTGTCTCACACTGGAGGGCAGGTGTATAGATTGGAAACCAGTTGAGGTCCCATGCGAGTAGCAAGGAGGGGCAACTATCTAGCATTTTCATCTAAAATCCGTATGTTGTCGAGATCATCTAAAGCATTATGTCATCACCAAAAGTTGACAAACTTCCAGGGACTTCCCTCATGATCCAGTTAAGACTCTGCCCTTCCACTGCCGTGGGCAATGAGTTTGATCTCTGGTAGGAGAACTAAGATCCCACATACAGCACAGCACAGCCAAACAAAACAAAAACGCAAAAACAAAAAAAAGAGAGTCCCTTGGATTGCAAGGAGATCCAACCAGGCCATCCTAAAGGAAATCAGTCCTGAATATTCATTGGAAGGACTGATACTGAAGCTGAAACTCCAATACTTTGGCTACCTGATATGAAGAACTGACTCATTGGAAAAGACTCTGATGCTGGGAAAGATTGAAGGCAGGAGGAGAAGGGGATGACAGAGGATGAGATGGTTGGATGGCATCACCGACTCAATGGACATGAGTTTGAGTAAGTTCCAGGAGTTGGTGATGGACAGGTAAGACTGGCGTGCTGCAGTCCATGGGGTTGCAGAGAGTTGGACACGACTGAGTGACTGAACTGATTGAAAAAAAGTTAGCAAACTTCCAATAGGTCTAGTCTGAATATCTTGGGAAAGCTGTCTCATCAGATATCATCTGCTTCAGTTCTGGGAAATTTTTACTTTCAGGTCACTTGATGATGTGCAGGTCTAGTCAGGGTTTGATACTTTCTTTATATGTGTCATGTAAATTCAAGAGTCTCTTCCTTGGAGTTTGGTGCACAAGGGCCTTTCTGTTAGGCTGAAGAGAGCTTTTTTCTGGAAGGGTCTTTTTCAATAGACGAAATCTGCAGGTTGCAGAATGTGAATCATAAAATCCTTGTGTCTTAAGATTACACTGTGAAAAGATTGCTCTACCAAAATATGATTATTATTAATAGAAGCAATTTGTGTGCGTTAGTTGCTCATTCACATCCGACTCTGTGACCTATGGATTCTAGTCTGCCAGGCTCCTCTGTCCATGGGATTCTCCAGGCAAGAATACTGGAGTGGGTTGACAGTTTCTTCTCCAAGTGATCTTCCCAACCCAGGGATTGAGATGGTAATAGTCAGGAAGGCTAGGGGTCTCCAAATGGAGGAAATAGGCTGCAAGTGTCAGACTTTTTTTTTATCTCTTTCTTAAGTGGCAGGAAGAAACAAACTACAAGTGTCAGATTTTTTTCCCTCCTCTATACAAAATTAAAAGGAAATTTCTCTTAAAATTCTGTGTTGCCATGACGACACCTGGTTCCACCTGAACTTTTATCAAACCTTGAGCTAACCAATGTGTTTTTCTTATGGAATTGTTTTTCTTAAGCTATGTTAATGAACTGTGTATTTACCCTAGACTCTGTCTTTCTCCAAGTCATTTCCACTTAAGACTCAGAACCAACAAGGGCTCAACAAACCAGTATGTTTTACACATACATTGTTCACCTAACCTATGTTAATGAAACTATATATTTACGTGGAAATCTGCCTTTCTTCAAGATTCATGTCAATCATTTTATGGCCCAGGACAGCTCACCTTGTGCCAATGTTATCTCAAAATGCATGTTGTGGGTGAGGGCCTGGTACCAGTCTCTGAGTTTTGAGAATTCTCTTTCTCAAACTAGCAGACTGCTAGTAGCTATATAACATCTGGCTAAAGACTTGCAGGGGGGCATTCTTTCTGCCTGCTTCTGAAGTCTATGTCAGAAGCTTTCTCTATCTCTTTTATGCTTTAATAAAACTTTATTACACAAAAGCTCTGAGCGATTAAGCCTTGTCACTGGCCCTGGATTGAGTTCCTCTCCCCTAGAATCCCAGCGTCTTTCATGGTTCAGCAACAACCTTTCAGGGTTGAACTCAGGTCTCCCACGTTGGAGTCAGATTCTTTACCATCTGAGCCACGAGGAAAGCCCAGAAGCAATTAGGCCTTTGCAATATTGGAGTATCTCTTCTTTTATTGCCTGTGGGTCAAAAGAAGCAGAAGCCAAATTCATTAGGTGTCCTTTGACTAGAGTAAGAGTTTACAGGTTCCAAAAGGTGTGTATGTGAGATTTAGAAGGACAAATGACAATGTTTTTGGTCAAAGTACTTAGAAGGTTTTCACCAGTTTTGCTAATTGACTCTTAAAAATGCCACTAGTTTGTTCAACTAAGCCAAAGGATTGAGGGCAGAAAGTACAATAAAATGTATAAAACCAGCCAAACAGTACAGACTTATCAAAGCACCTGGGCAGTAAAATAGGTTCCTTGATCACTATGAAGTTCAAGTGGGGATAAGGTAAGGATAATCGTTTCTGGAAGGATGTTAGCCACAGAAGAGGCAGTAGCTCATCTGTAAGGGAAGGCCACAGTCCAGTGTGAAAATATATAGACAATGACTAAAACATACTTATATCCATGAGATGCAAAAAGTTATATGAAAGCCATTTGCCAGACCTTGAATGGTCCACTAGGCAGTTAATAATGTTTGGAAGCAGTATAAATAGGTTTCCATAGGTTGTGTTTTGGACAGGTGGGACAAGTGAGGTGTGCATTTTTTGTGGCTTAGTTAATATTTCCCCACCAATATTGACTCATGAATGCTGTCATTTTGTCAGTAGATCAACAGTTTAATGCATGTACAGTGGTGAGGAGTGGGAATTTTAGATTCTCTGGTAGGATGGGTTGTCATTTGGTCTAAACCAGAGCTTTCTCTTTTTATCAAACCAACAATTGTTGAATTGCCAATCTTGTTTTTCCTTTTCTGAGGTCAATTTTTGGGCTTCTCTAGCAAGTTTTCTGAAGTTATCATTTAGGGAAATAAAACTTGGGACCATATCAAAGTTTTAGCTACTGCTGGTTGCTTTAAGACTGGTCTTTGTGTGTGTATGTGTGTGTGTGTGTGTGTGTAAATATCACAAGGTGATTTCCTTAGCTTTCAGAGAGTAAGATTTAGAATGTTCACAGAGTCTTAATAATAGCTAAGGCAGCAGTCAAAAATTCCTGAACAATGAAGCCATTTAAATTTTTGTTGTGGCTGGAAGTATGGAAGCCAGGTCTTCCACAATGTTCCAAAATCATGAGCTTCTCTGAAAGTACATCTGCTATCAGTATAAATTTTGCCAGTTTTGCCATTGGCTAAAGTACAAGCTCACGTAATAGTGTATAATTCAGCCTGTTGGGCTAAAGTAGCCATATGTAAAGATGCTGCCTCAACATCAAAAGGAGTTAAAGTAGCTTACCCAGCACAGCACCTTTTATATAAGAACCACCAGTGAACCATGAGAGGTCAATATTACTCAGAGGATTTGCCTGTAGATCATCAGGACCAGTCAGGAGGTGATCTCTCAATGTTAAGCTGTCAAAAGGGACTTCTTCAGTGATGGAGAGGTGAAGAGTAGCAGGGTTAAGCTTAATACAATGTGGAAGAGTTATGTGAGGAAAAGTTAACAGAAAGACTTCACAGGGGGTGAGGTAGCTGACTGAGAAATGTTGAGAGTGATGAAAATTCAGGAAAGCTTCTAATGCATAAAGTACAAACACTGTTAAAGGGGATTCCATGACGATTTTCTCAGTGATCTTAACAGAAAGAGCAGAGGCCTAATGAAAGAGCAGCTCTGCCCATCAACAGAAAATTGGATTAAAGATTTACTGAGCATGGCCCTGCCCATCAGAACAAGACCCAGTTTCCACCTCAATCAGTCTCTCCCATCAGGAAGCTTCCATAAGCCTCTTATCCTTCTCCATCAGAGGGCAGACAGACTGAAAACCACAATCGCAGAAAACTAACCAATCTGATCACATGGACCACAGCCTTGTCTAACTCAATGAAACTATGAACCATGCTGTGTAGGGCCACCCAAGATGGATGGGTCATGGTGAAGAGCTCTGACAAAATGTAATCCACTGGAGAAGGGAATGGCAAACCAGTTCAGTATTCTTGCCTTGAGAACCCCATAAACAAATGAAAAGGCAAAATGATAGAAGGACACTGAAAGATGAACTCCCCAGATCAGTAGGTGCCCAATATGCTACAGGAGATCAGTGGAGAAATAACTGCAGAAAGAATGAAGAGACGGAGCCAAAGCAAAAACAACACCGAGTTGTGGATGTGACTGATGATGGAAGTAAAGTCCGATGCTGTAAAGCACAATATTGCATAGGAACCTGGAATATTAGGTCCATGAATCAAGGCAAATTGGAATTGATCAAACAGGAGATGGCAAGAGTGAACGTTGACTTTTTAGGAATCAGCTAACTAAAATGGACTGGAATGGGTGAATTTACTCAGATGACCATTATATCTACTTCTGTGGGCAGGAATCCCTTAGAAGAAATGGAGTAGCCATCATAGTCAACAAAAGAGTGTGAAATGCAGTACTTGATGCAATCTCAAAAACGAAAGAGTGATCTCTGTTCAATTCCAAGGCAAACCATTCAATATCACGGTAATCGATGTCCATGCCCCAACCAGTAATGCTGAAGAAGCTGAAGTTGAACAGTTCTATGAAGACTTACAAGACCTTCTAGAACTAACACCCCCCAAAGATGTCCTTTTCATTATAAGGGACTGGAGTGCAAAAGTAGGAAGTTAAGAAATACCTGGAGTAACAGGCAAATTTGGCCTTGGAGTACAGAATGAAGCAGGGCAAAGGCTAATAGAGTTTTGCCAAGAGAACGCACTGGTCATAGTAAACACCCTCTTTCAACAGCACAAGAGAAGACTCTACACAAGGACATCACCAGATGGTCAATACCGAAGTCAGATTGATTATATTCTTTGCAGCCAAAGATGGAGAAGCTCTATACAGTCAACAAAAACAAGAACGGGAACTGACTGTGGCTCAGATCTTGAACTCCTTATTGCCAAAATCAGACTTAAGTTGAAGAAAGTGGGCAAAACCACTAGATCATTCAGGTATGACCTTAATCAAGTCCCTTACAATTATACAGTGGGAGTGAGAAATAGATTCAAGGGGTTAGATCTGACAGACAGAATGCCTGATGAACTATGGACAGAGGTTCATGACATTGTACAGGAAGCAGTGATCAAGACCATCCCCAAGCAAAAGAAATGCAAGAAGGCAGAATCATTGTCTGAGGAGGCCTTACAAATAGCTATGAAAAGAAGAGAAGTGAAAGGCAAAGGAGAAAAGGAAAGGTATACCCATTTGAATTCAGAGTTCCAAAGAATACCAAGGAGAGATAACAAAGCCTTCCTCAGTGATCAGTGCAAAGAAATAGAGGAAAACAGTAGAATGGGAAAGACTAGAGATCTCTTCATGAAAATTAGAGATACCAAGGGAACATTTCATGCAAAGATGGGCACAATAAAGGACAGAAATGGTAGGGACCTAACAGAAGCAGAAGATACTAAGAAGAAGTGGCAAGAATACACAGAAGAACTATCCAAAAAAGATCTTCACAACCCAGAAAATGACAATGGTATGATCACTCACCTAGAGCCAGACATTCTGGAATGCAAAGTCAAGTGGACCTTAGGAAGCATCCCTACAAACAAAGCTAGTGGAGGTGATGGAATTCCAGTTGAGCTATTTCAAATCCTGAATGGTGATGCTGTTAAAGTGCTGCACTCAATATGCCAGCAAATTTGGAAAACTCAGCAGTGGCCACAGGACTGGAAAGGATCAGTTTTCATTCCAATCCCAAAGAAAGGCAATGCCAAAAATGTTCAAACTACTGCACAATTGCACTCAGCTCACACACTAGTAAATTAATTCTCAAAATTCTCCAAGCCAGGCTTCAGCAATACGTGAACTGTGAACTTCCAGATGTTCAAGCTGGTTTTAGAAAAGGCTGAGGAACCAGAGATCAAATTGCCTACATCTGTTGGATCATCAAAAAAGCGAGAGAGTTCCAGAAAAACATCTACTTCTGCTTTATTGACTATGCCAAAGCCTTTGACTGTGTGGATCACAACAAACTGTGGAAAATTCTTCAAGAGATGGGAATACCAGACCACCTAACCTGCCTCCTGAGAAATCTGTATGCAGGTCAAGAAGCAACAGTTAGAAGTGGACATGGAACAACAGACTATTTCCTGATCAGGAAAGGAGTACATCAAGGCTGTATATTGTCACCCTGCTTATTTAACTTGTATGCAGAGTACATCATGAGAAATGTTGGACTGGATGAAGCACAAGCTGGAATCAAGATTGCTGGGAGAAATACCAATAACCTCAGGTATGCAGATAACACCATCCTTATGACAGAAAGCAAAGAAGAACTAAAGAGCCTCTTGATGAAAGTGAAGGAGAAGAGTGAAAAGGTTGGCTTAAAACTCAACATTCAGAAAACTAAGATCATGGCATCTGGTCCCATCACTTCATGGCCAATAGATGGGGAAACAGTGGAAACAGTGGCACTGTTTATTTTGAGGGGCTCCAAAATCACTGCAGATGATGACCACAGCCATGAAATTAAAATAACTTGCTTGCTCATTGGCAGAAAAGTTATGACCAACCTAGACAGTATATTTAAAAGCAGAGACATTACTTTGCCAACAAAGGTCCCTCTAGTCAAAGCTATGGTTTTTCCAGTAGTCATGTTTGGATGTCAGAGTTGGACTGTAAAGAAGGCTGAGTGCTAAAGAATTGATGCTTTTGAATTATGGTATTGGAGAAGACTCTTGAGAGTCCTTTGGACAGCAGAGAGGTCCAACCAGTCCCTCCTAAAGGAAATCAATCCTGAATATTCATTGGAAGGACTGATGCTGAAGCTGAAACTCCAATACTTTGCCCACCTATGTGAAGAACTGACTTATTTCAAAAGACCCTGATGCTGAGAAAGATTGAAAGCGGGAGGAGAAGGTGACGATGGAGAATGAGATGGTTGGATGGCATCACCCACTCAATGGACATGAGTTTGTGTGAACTCCAGGAGTTGATGATGGACTGGGAAGCCTGCAGTGCTGCAATCCATGGGATCGCAAAGAGTCAGACATGACTTAGTGACTGAACTGAACTGAATCACTCTAAGGCAAGGCAGGTATCCCCATGTCACAGGATCCAGCTGCTAGCTAGAACACCCTATGGGTCAGTGGTGGTCCTTGTGTTTTGGGGTGAGTACCCCAAGGGCATCTCCTTTCTTTTCAAAAAAGATAAAGGGGAATTTGATAATTGGAATGCCCAAGGGCAGGTGAGTTCATCAAGCTCTTCTTTAAGGCCTTAGAAGCTATGTCCTTTGGTTTTTCCACTTAAATTGGGCTGGGGTTGTTATTCTTGAATAAAACACAAAGAGATTTGGCCATAAGAGAAATTTGGAATCTAATTTCAGCATAACCAACTATCGCAAGAAAATGTCACAGATGGTGTTTAGTTTTGGGTTTGGAGAAACTCTGGACACTATAAAGTCTATCTGGATCTAGGTGTAGTCCTTGTTCTGATATCAGATGCCCTAAATATCAACCTGGGTTTGGACAAACTACAATTTTCCTTTGAAATTTTGGTGGCTTTATGTCCTTTTGAAGCTAATACTTTAGCAAGTGTATGCTGTCTTTCCCTGAGGAGGCTTGAGAAGAAGAGCAAAGAAGCAAATCATCCACATATTCTGTCATCCAGACCAGCTTTCAGGAATTGAGAAATAAGGACTCTTAATAAAACCTGAGGCATTAGTGTCCAGGTGAATTATTTTTCTTTCCAAATAAAGGCAAAATTTAATGGCTGGCTTCATCAACAGGATTACTAGAGAATGCACTGCATAAATCAATTATGGTAAAGAGTTTACTTCTAGTGACAGTGGATATTAGTAACATATAAGAGTTAGGAACAACAGGGCATTGAGGGATGTGTGGTTTATTACCTGGAGATTCTGGGTAAACATCCATCCTGGGTCCTAGGTTTTGTGACAGGTCAAGTAGAAATATAAGAAAGGCTAGTACAAGGGATAATGAGGTCTTGAGACTTGCAGTCTTCCATTAGAAGCTTCTTTACTTAAAAGGTATTGATTAATTCCAGAAAGAGGTTTTGAAGGACCTATCTGAATCATGATGGGAGGTGTGCTGTAAATTTTGCCAGTGTCAGTTACAGATTTTTGTCCATAGGAAATTGGTAGCTAATTCAATAGAACAAATAATCAGTGTTTTGAGAATCAGCTTAGGACTTAGAGCTGAAACAATGAAAAGATGTCAAAGCGTCATTTAATTTATGTGATTGGTTACTTTGATGACTACTGTCAAATGCTAGAATTATTTTTCCTTTTTGGGATAAAGAAATTCTGGCATGATACTTATCTAAGAAGTCTCGACCTAATAAATGGGTAAGGGCAGAGGAGCTAAGGAGAAAAGGGTATGTATCTCTCAAAGGGCCTAAACAAAAGGGAATAGGTTCAGAGACAGGAAGCTCTTTGGGGTTCACTAGAGATCCCATATTTGAATTGTTTTAGTACTCCGAGGCAGGGACTACTTTACAGTAGTGGTGCTGAACACCGAGATTGTGGTTCTGGTGTTACTTAGAACATCCTCAGTCTGAGGAAATGTTTCTCCCATTCTATTAAGAGGGAAGGTGGGAAAGAGCCCCTGTAGTACCTCCCAAACCCTATTATTGAGAACTGGGAAAACACTGGAAAGACTGGTTAGAGGGCAGAAGGTGTTTAAAACTAGGAGGGTTTTGGTTCTCATTTGCTGCTGCTGCTGCTAAGTCACTTTAGTTGTGTCCAACTCTGTGTGACCCCATAGACGGCAGCCCATCAGGCTCCCCTGTCCCTGGGATTCTCCAGGCAAGAATACTGGAGTGGGTTGCCATTTCCTTCTCCAATGCATGAAAGTGAAAAGTGAAAGTGAAGTCGCTTAGTCGTGTCTGACTCCTAGCGACCCCACGGACTGCAGCCTACCAGGCTCCTCTGTCCGTGGGATTTTCCAGGCAAGAGTACTAGAGTGGGTTGCCGTTGCCTTCTCCTTGGTTCTCATTTAGGGACTGTCATTTGCTGGAGTTTAAGAATTTCGGTGGTCTTTCATTTTGGTGACTCATTTAAGGTGTGAGAGAGAGAGTTTGCTGGATTAACTAAACTCTGGAGTGGAAAATTCCAGTTTCCCATTGCATCTCGGTTCTTTTTACTAGAAAGGAAATGTTCTGGTTTAGTCCATTAACAAACATAAAGTTAAAAGCTATCTGGGTGGAATCAAACTCTAAAAGATCAGAGTTTTCTTTTAAAATAATCTGAAGTTGATTTTTATAGTCATGAGCAGATTCATCAAGTTTTCATGTAAAAGTCTGAATTTTGTTCCAATCAACAGACTTTGAAAAAGTCACCTAGCAATTGCCCAAACTTGATCATATAAGTTAGTATGTTGGTCTCTGTGTTGTAATCTTAGGTGTTGATGGAAATAATCAATAAACTAGTTGTAATAGGAACAGAAAAGAGTTTTGTTTGAGCCAAACTGAGGACTATAACCCAGGAGACAACCTCTCAGGTTACTCTGAGAAACTGCTTGGTTGAAAAATGGTTTTTAGCATAGTTATATACTTTATCAGAACAAAGAACATACATCAAACATGACGGGGGTATATTCCTTCAAGTTTCCAAAATAGACAGATTTAGTATATATAGAGTGAGACAGTAGGACCTGGTGTCTGGGAAGGGAAACATCTTCCAGGGAGTGTTAATATAGATGTCGTAAGAAGGGAGTTTTCCCCCTTATCTTCAAAACAGACATTCTTTAGCTTGATGGTTAAAGCAGATGTGCTGTGTGTGTATAACAAGCTGTTCTAATTCACACAAAGTTCAGGCTGCTGTGTATAAGCCAAAATTACTTCCCCATGCCTCAATGTTTGAAAATTGTCTCCATCAGAGGGAAATTTCAGGATTTTCCCATTGGGGGATTTTCATCTAATCCTGGGCTTGGCCTTTACTGACAAGCATGTGAAACTAGCAGGTGTAAGTTAGAAAAACCAGGTTGACAAGTTTGAATAACGATGTTAAATTTTTCACAAAATTTGTGAGGATCTTCAGTTATTTTGGGAAAATCTTTGACTATGGCTCACAGTTCAGCTTTAGTTCAGGAAATATAAATTAAGGCTCTGCATCCTCAGAAGGCTTAGTTTTAAAGGGACTAGCTTTGATAAACGACTCCTTTCTTACGACATCCATATTAACACTCCCTGGAAGATGTTTCCCTTCCCAGACACCAGGTCCTTGAACAGCAAGGAGATCAAACCATTCAATCCTAAAGGAAATCAGTCCTTAATATTCACTGGAAGGACTGATGCTGAAGCTGAAACTCCAATACTTTGGCCACCTGATGCAAAGAACTGACTCATTGGAAAAGACCCTGATGCTGGGAAAGATTGAAGACAGGAGGAGAAGGGGACGACAAAGGATAAGATGGTTGGATGGCTTCACCAACTTGATGGACATGAGTTTGAGCAAGCTCCGGGAGTCGGTGATGGACAGGAAAGCCAGGCATGCTGCAGTCCATGGGGTCTCAGACACAACTGAGTGACTGAACTGAACTTAGCTTTGATAAGTTTAGAGGGAAAAGGTGGGGAGGGTTTCAGGCAAACAGAAAATTAAGTGAGAGAATTAGTATAGAAAAATTGAGGGTATAGAGGCAATGTAGGTGGCATCAAAGGAAGGAAGGGAGATGGTGCCTAGGGCAGAGCCTGGGCATGAGGAGGTGAGGGAGGGAGACAAGATGGCATCAGGAGCAGTTTCTGTGCATGCTATGTCGCTTTAGTCAAGTCTGACTCTTTGTGACCCCATGGGCTATAGCCTGCCATGCTCCTCTGTCCATGGGATTCTCCAGGCAAGAAGAATACTGGAGAGGGTTGCTGTACCCTCCTCCAGGGGATCTTCCCCACCCAGGGATTGAGCCTGCATGTTTACGTCTCCTGCATTGGCAGATGGGTATTTTACCACTAGCACCACCTGGGAAGCCCCCATCAGAGTCAGAGTCTGAGACAAAGGAGCCAATGAAGAGCCTGAGGTTTCAGGCATCATTTTATCTTTTTAAAATAATTCATTTGCCTTGGTTAATCTTAAAATCTTATTTTTCAGAAAGGCAGTTTTAGACTCCTGATAATGTTGGGAAGACTCTATGGATGAAAAATTAATCAACAGTTGATCTTCAGGAGAAATAGAGAATTTTACTGAAGCCAACCTAAGGATTATAACCCAGGAGACAGTCTTTCTGAAAGGTCTGAGGACTGTTCTGCTTGTTTAGAAATCAAAGCCCCAGTTACATACATTCTTGAAACAAAGGATCATACATCAAAATGGCACATTGATATTTTATGTAAAATTCATCAGAGATACACAGTCCAGACAAGCATTATACAAAGCTAGCAATGGGTCACCACGATCTCTTCTAGGACTAGGAAAGGAATGTTATCTTTTAAGGAGTAACATTACTGGTATATGAAAAAGGGAAAAGGTTAATTTTTACAGTCAAGTGGGCATTCTTGCCTTGAGGAGGTCTGGTTAATGCAGATGTAAACTGCACATAGGGAGGGCCCAGCTCTAACAGGGAGTATGTTATGTTTTAATTTTCTTGTTTGGATGCAATATCTAAAATTTATGCCATCTTCCCAAAATACCAATCAAAATAGGCATTTCATTCAATTCTGAAGATTTTTGCACTATTGTATTCCAGTTTCTTTTAAGAAAATTAAATTTAGGAATTTCAAAAGTTACCCATAATGGCCATTGATATTCTGAATTGCCTTTGGTTAGGTTAGTCCATTAGCATGAGGAAAAATAAAGGTTTTAAACATAACATTGACTAGAATCTCAGTGTGTGTGTGTGGGGGGGTGCCCTCAAAATATATAAATAACTAGGATACCATTTCTCAGAGACTTTTTCTCTAGAATAAAAGAATAATTTTCCAACAGCTTAAACAATTTTTATCTCAAACAGCTCAGTTTTAACAGCTTGCAGCTCAAACTGTCTGTAGGCCTAATACCAGCCAGTGCTGGGGGAACAGCTTGGTCCTGGAGGAGCCAGGCCGAAGGCTTCTCATCTAGTTCCTATGAAACTGCGCCCATTCCAAAGGTATAGGCTGATGGCTCAGTTTCAGTGAGCTGACTCAGTTTCAGTGACACAACCCTTGTACCTGAAGGACCTGGGCTGACAGCTTCTCAGCCAATTTCAGTTGAAGCAGTCTGATCTCAGAATAAGATTGAACTGCCAAAAGAGTACTTGCATACAGAACAAGGCTGTGACCAGAAAGAGTGAAACCTAAAAACAGATCCCTAATACAACCCGAAGAGCTTCAAGTACAAAGAGGAGTCAACTGAAAAAAAGAAAAGCAAAGCACAATCTGAAAGTTGAGAATCATGTTTTATTTGGTGGACAAACTGAGGACCTTTAAGCCGAGGGGGCAGCTTCTCAGATAGCTCTGTGGGACTGCTCTCTAGAGGTAAGGGAGAAGCCAGGATATGTAAGAGCTTTTCAACAAAAACCAGGTTTTTGTAAGCCAGGTTTTAGTGATCAAAAGATTACTATCTATTAAAGAAAACCAGTCATCTCAAATTAATGAATTTGTACTTTTCTATGTATAGGAAGATACAAGAATCTGGGTTCACTGAAATCATTCCTTTGATATACACATCACCTATCTAGGACCAGCATCCTGTTTGTTTCCATCCTGAGTTCCCTCGGGGTTCTCTGTCGGAGGAGGAGCTGTAGTGGCTGATGGCCACCACATCCTTTTTTTACTGATGTGGCAGACAGCATTCTTAGTCCCCAGACTACAAAGGCTTGAATCAGGAGAAAGATGTACAGGGTCAGTGAGAAAAGGAATGAGCAATAAAGGGCTCAACTGTGGATACCTCACCTCTTTGCTCATTAGCCCTAGAGTCTTTGGGGGTTTCCTCCGGTCCTTGTGGTGGTGGGTTAGTCGCTAAGTCGTGTCCCTATGGACTGTAGCCTGCCAGGCTCCTCTGTCCATGGGATTTCCCAGATTGCCATTTCCTTCTCCAGGGGATCTTTCTGACCCAGAGATGGAACCCAGGTCTCTTGCATTGCAGGCAGATTCTTTATCACTGAGCCACCAGAGAAGCCCTCTGGTCCTTGTATGGGCCACCAAATGTTGACCTAAAACAAATAGGATGCCAGATGCTTTTCCAGCAAAGATGAGGTTATTCAGGATCAGCAGAAATTGCAAGTTGGGGTCCAGAACCATGGTGAACCACATGCAAGACCCTGCACAGCAAGGGAAGGATTTCCTGGAGGGGAAAAGGAAGATGGGAGGGCTTACAGTGAGCAAAGAACCCAAGACTTTTCATTGACTGAGTCCTTGCTGGAAAGAAGAGGAGCCTTTCTACTTGTTGGGTTTTGCCATTGTTGCAGAAATGAGAGCTTCCCGCACTGGTTTCCAAGTTGTATTAATATTTATTTGAGGTTTCTGTATTATTTTTTTTACAGGTCCTTGGGCCAGGCATTGGGGTAGACTCCATATGAAAGGAGCAGAGATTGGCCTCTCCATGGCTATTCACCTAAAACAAGTCACAGCCACTGTGCTTATTAATGAGCCCAACTTTACTCTTGACATTCCACAGATATATCATGATCAGATAAATCAGCCCTTTCCATTCTCTCCTCCTCTACTATCCATCAGTGCCTTAGGATTAGTAAGGTTTAGTAAGCACATATTTGAGGAAACTAGAGCTGAAGGCAGTGAGACTTCTTTTCTCCCCACTGAAAAGACCCAGGGGCATTTTCTCTTCATTGTGGGAGAAGAAGATAAGAATGTCAGTAGGGAAAGCATATGCAGAGCAAGCACAGAACAGCTGAGGAGATGTGGGAGGAACAACCGGACTCTGCTGTCTTACTTTGAGTGGGCCACCTGATACAGCCTCTCCCCCTCCACCTCCCTGTGCTGTGCCTCCAGGATCTCTAATCTCCACTTCTCCATGCACCAAGGAGGAGATTCCTTTTCCCACATGCAGCTGAACACAAACATTCTTGGAAGGAAATCCAGAATTTTCTCAGGAAACACCTTATTCCAGTTGTGACCAGTCATCTCTGAGAAGAGCATATATTCCTAGAAACAGAGAAGGAATAGGATGCTTTACCAGATCTTCACTTGATTTTCATGAAACAATAGAACCAGATGCTGACAAATGAATTTCTTAAAACCCAAAATAATGTACTTTTTAACACAACATTGTAAATCAACTATACTTGAATAAAATAAATTAAAAAATATGCTTAGTTTTCTCATATTTGAAAATATGCTCATGGGACTTCCCTGGTGGTCCAGTGACTGAGACTCCATGCTCCCAGTGCAAGGTGCCTACATTCATTCCCTGGTCAGGGAACTAGATCCCACATGCTGCAACTAAGAGTTTGCATGCTGCAAGTAGAAAGATCATACATGTGACAGCAAAGACTGAAGATCTCACATGCTGCAACTAAGAGTTTGCATGCTGCAAGTAGAAAGATCGTACATGTGACAGCAAAGACTGAAGATCCCACATGCTGCAACTAAGAGTCTGCATGCTGCAAGTAGAAAGATCGTACATGCCACAGCGAAGACTGAAGATCCCACATGCTGCAACTAAGTCCCAGAGCTGCCAAATAAGTATTTTTAAAAAGAAGGAAAAAAATATGCTCATGGTTACTTCACTGGTTTGGAAAACTAGACGTGAGTAAAAAATATATTAAGACAATATGGGAGCAGGTATGGAGGTAACGTTGAATCAGCCTACAATCAATAATTCAACAAAAGCTAGCTAAAAAAATATTTTTATGTGTCTAAACATGTACAGCATTTTTCAAGAGGAGTAATCTAAGATTCACAGAATTTAAGTTTAGGAAAGTAGTTTTGATGGTTAGGATGGTGTGGATTATGTGCTTCCAGATTGGGGGCCAGCAGAGAAGCGGGCAACAGAGGATGACATGACTGGATGGCATCACTGAATCAATGAACATGAGTTTAAGCAGACTCTAGGAGATAGTGAAGGACAGGGAAGCCTGGCATGCTGCAGTTCATGGAGTTGCAAAGAGTTGGACATGACTTAGCAACTGAACAACAATAAGACTCTTTCTAGCAAAGTACTAGATAGTAAATATTTTTTACTTTGTAGGCCATAAGGTCTCTGTCACTATTATTCAGTCCTGCTGTTATGGCATAAAAGCAGCCTTAGATAGGATGTAATGGATGATTGTATCCATGTTTCAATTAAATTTTATGACACTGAAATTCTCATTTCATATAATTTTTACATGATGGACAATCAAGGTGATGATGAATCAGTAGGAAAGTATTCTGAATCATTTTGTAGGTATGATGGGGAGCCAGTATAGAATCATAGAAGTGACGTGGGGACACTTCACTTTTAGCTGCCTAAACTCTCTATTTTCTCTGCTTTTGATACCTTCTGTTTAGAGTAAAAATATTCCATTCATAATGAGTGGGGCTGTTAGCCTCCTTCCTCTCTCACTCATAGAAATTTTCACATTTCCCAGACCTGGCCAGTCAGAGTACCTCTCTAGGAACTTTCCTGGTGGTCCTGTGGTTAAGACTCTATGCTTTTATTGCAGGAGATGCAGGTTTGCTCCCTGGTGAGGAACTAAGATCTAACCCCAATTCTAACATTAAATAAGATCAAACATTTTTTTGTGGGTTCTTTTGGGGGATCAGTTATTATATCAATTTTGTACTTATTTCATAAAAAGAATTCAAAAATTTTCCTTCTTTCCTATAGTAGTTTAATTAGGACAGAAATTATCTCTTTTTAAAAGCTAGTTGCTCTATCCGGGGTATTACATTTTTCCTGGTAATTTTTTTTAATACATCCTGGATTTTTATTGATACTTAGTATATTGCATCTTGTCTATATTATTGTAGATATTTTCAACCCAAACAGGTTCTTCATATATATGTATGCATGTATACACACACACACACATACACACACACACACACATGCATATATATAAAGGGCTTCCCTGGTGGCTCAGTTGGTAAAGAGTCCACCTGCAATGCGGGAGACCTGGGTTCGATCCCTGGGATGGGAAGTTCCCGTGGAAAAGAGAATGGCTCCCCACTCTAGTATTCTGGCCTGGAGAATTCCATAGACTGTATAGTCCATGTGGTTGCAAAGAGTCGGAGATGACTGAGTCACTTTCACTTTCACTTTCATATGTATATATACACATATACATATATTTGGCATTTTACAGATCAGAAGAACTAGAAACATTTAAGACTAAATTAAACTATATGATAAAATCTAAAAAATACAGTAAAACAAAAAATCCCTCCAATTCTGGCATATTAATATTGCTAGAGTTAAAACAGAAATTAATTTTATTTAATTTTTTAAATAATATAAGTAAAACTTTATAGAAGGTCCTGGCTTTTTTCTTATTGTGGCATATAGATAAAACATAAAATTTACCATTTTAAGCATTTTTAGATGAATATATGCTGAATTATACAGTGGCTTTAAGCACATTCACACTGTTGTGCTACCATCACCTCTATCCATCTCCAGACCTCCAATACCTCAATCTCTGGTCCACTTCATGGATCACAGCCATGTGTGGTGAAGGGGCTTGTATAACTCAGTGAAGCTATGAGTCATGTCATGTAGGGCCAACCAGGACAGACAGGTCATAGTGGAGAGCTTTGAAAAAATGCAGTCCAATGAAGGAGGGAATGGCAAACCACTCCAGTATTCTTGCCTCAAGAAATCCATAAACAATATGAAAGGGCAAAAAGATATGATACCAGAAGATGAGCCCCCCAGGTCAGAAGGTGTTCAGTAAACTACTGGGAATAGCGCAGGGCAATTACTAATAGCTCCAGAAAGAATGAAGTGGCTGGGTCAAAATGGAAAGAATGCTCAGTTGTGGATGTGTCTGGTGGTGAAAGGAAAGTAGCATGTTGTAAAGAGCAATATTGCATAGGAACCTGGAATGTTAGGTTCATGAATCAATGTAAATTGGACATGGTCAAGCAGATGGTATGACTGAACACTGATATCTTAGGAATCAATGGACTAAAATGGATGAATTTAATTCAGAAGACCATTATATCTACTGCTGTGGACAAGAATTCCTTAGAAGAAATGTTCAGTTCAGTTCAGTTTAGTCACTCAGTTATGCCTGACTCTTTGCAGTCCCGTGAACTGCAGCACACCAGGCTTCCCTGTCCATCACCAAGTCCCGGAGCTTACTCACACTCATGTCCATAGAGTCAGTGATGCCATCCAACCATCTCATCCTCTGTTGTCCCCGTTTCCTCCCGCCTTCGATTATTTCCAGCATCAGCGTCTTTTCCAATGAATTAGTTCTTCACATCAGGTGGCCAGAGTATTGGAGTTTCAGCTTCAGCATCAGTCCTTCCAATGAATATTCCTTAGGATGGACTGGTTGGATCTCCTTGCTGTCCAAGGGACTCTCCAGTCTTCTCCAACACCACAGTTCAAAAGCATCAATTCTTCAGCACTCACCTTTCTTTATAGTCCAACTCTCACATCTATACACGACTACTGGAAAAAGCAAAACTTTGACTAGACAGATCTTTGTTGGGTAGCCCTCATAGTCAACAAGAATCCAAAATGCAGTACGTGGGTGCAACCTCAAAAACGACAGAATGATTTGTTTCCAGGCAAACCATTCATCATCACAGTAATACATGTCTATGCCCCAACTGATGCCAAAGAAGCTCTGGTTCAATGAAGACCTATAACACCTTGTAGAACTAACATTAAAAAAAATGTCATTTTCATTGTAGGGGATTGGAATGCAAAAGTAGAAAGTCAAGGGATACCTGGAATAACAGGCAAGTTTGGCTGTGCTTATAAAATGAAGCAGGGCAGAGGATAACAGAGTTTTGTCAAGAGAATCCACTGGTCATAGCAAACACCCTCTTCCAAAAACACAAGAAATGGGTCTACATATAGACATTACCAGATGGTCAATACTGAAATTATTATACTCTTTGCAGCTGAAGATGGAGAAACTCTATACAGTCAGCAAACAGACAAGACGATCTGGAGCTGACTCTGGCTCATATTAGTGAAGTAGTAGTAGTGAAAGTCACTCAGTTGTGTCCGACTCTTGTGACCTCATGGACTGTAGCCCACCAGGCTCCTCTGTCCGTGGGATTCTCCAGGCAAGAATACTGGAATGTGTTGCCATTTCCTTCTCCAGGGGATCTTCCTGACCCAGGAATCAAACCCAAGTCTCCTGTATTGCAGGCAGGTTCTTTACTGACTGAGCTATGAGGGAAACCCCATGGCTCAAATTATGAGCTTCTTATTGCAAAATTCAGGCTTAAATTGAAGAAAGTAGGGAAAATCACTAGGCTATTCACCTATGACCTAAATCAAAACCCTTATGATTATACAGTGAAGGTGATGAATAGATTCAAGGGATTAAATCTGGTAGACAGTGTCTGAAGAACTATGGATAGAGGCTCATAACATTGTACAGGAGGCAGTGACCAAAACCATCCCAAAGAAAAAGAAATGCAAGAGGGCAAAGTGGTTGTCTGAAGAGGACTTACAAGTAGCTGAGGAAAAAAGAGAAGCAAAAGACAAGGGAAAAATATACTTGACTGAATGAAGAGTTCCAGAGAATAGCAAGGAGAGATAAAAGAAGGCTTTCTTAATGAATAATGCAAAGAAATAGAGGAAAACAATAGAATGAGAAAGACTAGAGATCTCTTCAAGAAAACTGGAAATATCAAGGGAATATTTCATGCAAATATGGGCAATATTTTGGCCACCTAATGCAAAGAGCTGACTCCTTGGAAAAGACCCTGATACTGGAAAAGATTGAAGGTCAAAGAAGAAGGGGGAGGCAGAGGATGAGATGGTTAGATGGCATTACCAACCCAATGGACATGAATCTGAGCAAACTCCGGGAGACAGTGAAGGACAGGGGAGCCTGGCATGGTAGTCCATGGGGTCGCAAAGAGTCGGCTTTGAATTGGTGTCTGAACAACAACAAGAGCAACTGGAGCCCTGTTTCTTGTGCTTCTCTTATTTATTTATTTATTTTTGGCCATACTCCGAGGCATGTGGGATTGTCATTCCCTGATCAGGGATCAAACCAGCATACCCTACATTGGAAGGCGAAATCTTAGCCACTGGACTACCGGGGAAGTCTCTGTGCTTCTCTTGGAGTCTGAGTAAAAACAGAACAGCACAGCACTCTATTTCTGGGTGTTTCTCCCCAGTCAACCCCCATCCTTGGATCTAGTCCTGGGAATTAGTCACTTAGCACTGAGCTTTGCTCTCCTACCAAGGTACCTCTCATCCAGTGTAAGAGCTGTGTGCCAAAACAGCCTCCTCTTGTTCCAGATGTTCCAGTTTGCACATGACTCCCAATATTGACCCCTTCTCCTCAAGGCTTACATTTCACTTTTAATATATTTTATCGTACCATTCACATTTCACAAGTTAGAAAGCTGAAGTCCAAGGAAAGGTCAGCAATTTTTCTGATGTCAATCACAATGACAGATGTAAAGGAATCAGGGTTCCAATCATGGTTCTCTGATTCCAGAGGCTAGGTACACTTCACTGGCTGCAAGAGATGCAAAAATTAGAAGGTGTGGTACCCTCCCTCAAGGAACTCACAACCTGGAGGCACAGTCTGCAGTCTGCAGTTTGGTTCATTTGTACATTTTGACAATAGACACTGACTGATAGGATTAACGGTGGAACGGACATCAGAGATTCTTGTCCTGAGGAGGCATTTTTGCATGGAGAGGGCTTCAGCCCTCCCTTGGAAGAGTAGTTTGCAAACCGGGCTGTGTTTTAGAATCTGTTGTTAAAAGTACAGATCCCAGAAACTTACCCCAAACCTATCAAGTCAGAATCTCCAGGTAAAGGGCCCTGAGTCTGTGTTTAACTGACTCTCCAGATGAGTCTGAAAACCACACCACTCTGAAGATGGATATCTGGGACTCATCTTCCTAGAAACCAACAAAAATGTGCTTCCTAACAGACTACTGACTTAGGGGAGGAGATAGGGAAGGAAGTGAAGCAAAGGAGAGCTAGGAGTTGAGAGAAGTCCAGGGAAGAGGCATAGAAACCAGACCTATGTGATGAAATGAAAGACTCCACTATGAAACACTTGGATTGAAAGGCATGCCAGCTAACCTGAGCCTTTGCCCAGAGCCTGTGGAAGCATGGGCTGATAACCCTGCCCCTGAGAACTTAAAAAAAAAAAAAAAAGGAGGAGCTGATTGTTTCTATGGAGACAGTTTCAACTTTGACCAGTAGGCTGAGGTATTTTGAAGGATCTAAATTAGCAAGCAACAGGCAAGTGTCTAGTGCTCTTCGCTGGCTCAGTAAGGCACCTCGCTCCGGACTGCTCCCTGCAGCTGAGTTCAGGGTGAGTCAAGGCCATCACGGCCAAGTAGAAAAGATCTGCTTTCTGATTTCAGCCACAGGGCACCCAGGAAGGCTGTTTGCGTCTTGCTGTGTGTATTTTGCTCACTTCTGTGGGTAGCTCAGTTCTCTGAAAAACCAGCAATTACTATCCCAGCTGGTTTATTGTCCAAATGCAGATTTATGCTAGCTGCATCAAGCTATCTGGAAGACTGTTTAGGAGACTATTTTGGAGACAAAAGGGCTTCCCTGGTGGCTCAGGCGGTAAAGAATCTGCTTGCAATGCAGAAGACCCAGGTTCAATCCCTGGGTTGGAAAGATAACCTGGAGAGGGGAATGGCAACCCATTTTGCTATTCTTGCCTGGAGAATCTCATGGACAGAGGAGCCTGGTGGGCTACAATCCATGGGGTCGCAAAGAGTTGGACACAACTTATCGACTAACACTTTCACTTTTACTTTGGAGGCAAAACGCACACTTGCCTGCAAAAAAAGATCCAGCCTAATGTGACTACTAGAAAGATGTTTCTTGACTCAAGGAATATTTTTCTGGGGTTTATTAGGAGGAGGAGGTGCTGTGGTGAAGAAAGAAGAGCCACAGGCTTCTGAAGGGGATGGAATCTTTGTTTCTTGACTAGTGACAGTAATTTTAAGTTCCATGGAACTTTGCTCTCTTTTACTCTTTGCTTCCTGCTTCTGATGTGTTGATGTCCTGCCAGCTCTTGACTGCCCTTCCTCTAACAGGTCAAGGTCTTGAATAGTGCAGGCTCAATCCCCACCCTTCACTCTGGGACTCTGGGGGGTCTGAAATCTGCTCAGCAATGTGGGTTTCAGCTTTCAGACCCTATCAGGTTGCTTCCATTTTGCTGAGGGCTCCCTCTCCACCACCACGTGTGAGGCAGCTGAGTTCTTGCTTCTTGCCCTCTGGTTGCTTTCTATGTTTGGTTTCTTAGACAGTTGCCAGTATACAGGGTCCTGCCTTCTGCTGCAAGGAAGTGAGGAAATCTGGAAATTTTATGCCATTGAATTTTGAGGAATTTTACATCTTAAGTAGCCCATAAAAATTCACCTGGTCTTCTGTTCTATCTTCACACTCTCCCTGAGATATGTCACTCATAGTTTGGTATTTCTATTTTACCTTGTTTTCCTTCTTCCTCCAGAGAGAGGCCAGTTGACACTCATTGCCTCAGAAAAGGACAGTACACCAGGAAAAGAAAACAAAAATGTTTACTTGGGCTTTATGGTGCAAAATCCAAATGGATGATGTGAATTCTAGAAGTCACAAATGGGTGTGTTTCATTTGGTCCACACCTTGGATTGATTTTTGTTTGTTTGGTGGTTGTTGGGTGGTTTTGTGTGTACGTGTTTTTTTTTTTTTAATATAATACATTTGAGTGCCTGTAGATGGGCTGGTAGTCTTAGGTTCACTACAGTCTTATATTTTGTTCATGTCTGGTCTTTATCTATAAGTTTATATTACCTGTCTGACTCCAGTAGATATCTGAATTTGGAACCACTGGCATGCATTGTAAAATGGGTTTAGAAGAATGCATCATCAAGTAAGCACATCATCAAGCATGCTCAGTCACTCAGTCATGTCCAACTCTTTGCGACCCCATGGACAATAGCCCACCAGACTCCTCTGTCCATGGAACTTTCCAGTTAAGAATACTGGAGTGGGTTTTCATTTCCTACTCCAGGGGATCTTCCTGACTCAGGGATCGAATCCATGCCTCTTTGAGTCTTCTGCATTGGCAGGCAGGTTCTCTACCACTAGCACCACCCATTGGGCCTGCATTGGTTCAGACAGTAAAGAATCTGTAATGCAGGAGACCCGGGTTTGATCCCTGGGTCAGAAATAGAAATTACTCTGAATCTAGGAAAATAGAAAAAATTTACATTTCCTGTATATGTTGGTTTGTGGACTAAAGTTTAATTCTACTGTTCCATTACTAGTTCTGCGACACCAGGGTATATATTAATATTTAACCAAAGGGCTAAATATTAATATTTAACCAACCACAGGAAAGATAAAGGTATAATGAAGAAAGAGGGTATACCAGGATATATGTTAATATTTAACATAAGTCTTCAGAGTTGGGGAAAGGGAAAGATGAAGTTAAAATCAAGAAAAAAGTAGGAAAGAAAAGCAAGAGGGAGGGGCCAGGAAAAGAATGAGCTTTCGCGTGTCTACCCTCATTTGGGTAAGTATAGGTGTATAAGTAGGGTGGGATGGCACTGGTTAAAATTCTTACTTCACCATTAACAACACAGGCAAGTTTGGGTAAGTCATTTAGCCAAGTTCAATTTTCTAATTTACAATGTAAGGATAATAATGCTTTTTTTATTCCCATAGGTTTTTTGTGAGGGTCAAGAGAAATAATAAACATAAAAGGGTCTTGAAAAGTGAAAAGGCTTTACTAGGCAGATTCCTATTACCCAGTGATGAGCCTTTAGTAAGTGCTCAGTAATTGTTTCCTATTATAGAAAAAAGGGAAATGAGGGGAGAATTGAATTCCAAAGGCCACTTAAAATAACCAGCCCCATTACTTGTCAAATAATTGTGATATTCGATTTGTCTTTACCTTTTTCCTGGAGCCACTGCTGCATTTTTTAGTTGTTAAAGATCATGCCCAGTGAACCAGGACCACTTGTATTATCAGCAAATTTCCCTCTATATTACACCAATAGACTTTGTTCTCTTCTTTATCTCGGTCCACAGAGCAGAGTGGGGTTTGGAGGAGGTAATTCAGAGAAGAGAGGCACTTATCAGCACAGTGTCCTCCTCTCCACAAAACACTGAGCTCACTGGCCATCAACAGCCTCCACTAATCTTGCGTCTCAAACTGAGAATGGTCTCTGGCTATAGTCCTTTCACACAGTACCCTACAGGGCTAAACAACCAGGAATGGAACTGCTTAGGTGTCCTTCACCTCACACTTGGAGTTCAAAAACTGTTTCTCTTTTTTTCCAATTAAAAGCTCTTGTGGAAACCCTAATGACATTTTGCAGAACCTCAGAGTTCCTCAGAACCCCGTTGAGAATCCCAAATCTTCATTTGTAAGTGTGTGTGTGTGTGTGTGTGTGTGTGTGTGTATACATGTATATGTATTGGTGGACCAAAAATTTCATTCTGGGTTTTCTGTAAGATATTAAGGAAAACCCAAATGAACTTTTTGGCCAACTCAATATTTAAATCCTGGATTTTTCTTGTTTCTTGAATTTATAAGAGAGTGTTATATAAAGAACAGATGAAACAGAGGTTTGATTAATCTGAGGTCCGAGAGGCTTACAACTAAGTTCTGCAAAGGCAATCTGTCAAACTTTGCCTTGGATCCCTACAGATCTTCACGAGATCTGCCTCATCAGCCTATGAAAGGTGACTTTGTTTAGCCCACGTTCCAAAGGCAGTGACTGTGGGATTGTTGATCATGTGGCTACTTCCTAGTCTGTGTGGCCAAGAAACCAGAGACACCATTCACAAGCACACATGGTTGACTTACCAAGTGATCTCTCTCTCTCTATTTCATGTGCTCCTGGGAGAAATCTTACTTCTTACAGGAGCTATCATTATAGTCTAATCCCTTGCATATACCTTGGTGTAAATGGCAAAATCTAGACCTAAAATACTAATGACCATTACAGGGAATTTCTGACAGTTCAGAATCAATAGCTTTACACATTTAACAGGAGTTCCAGAAAAACTAGGAGAGAAAACAGTAAGCATAGTCAGCTAAGTCCTGAGACCCCAAAACAAAATTCTAAGAAAGATTCCTTTCAAAGACTGAAGTCTTCTGAAACCTATCTTCTGGCATCTCTCTTTCCTCTGATGCTTATTTCCATAACCGCAGGCCTTTTTTCTTCAGGGGCTTCTCAGGATAGGCACAAACTAATTTCTCTCTGTCTCTGTCTCTCTTTCCTCAAATGTCCATACTCTACCCCAAGGCTGGTTTTCTGTGATTATCTGGATGCAGCTTCTGCATTTTATGGATACACTCACACAGAAAGAGTCCAGGGACAGGGTTAGTGTGAGGTAAAAGGGCACCTTGGGTGCAAAATTTCAGGATGTCAAAGGCGTGGCCATGCAAGTCAACTTTGCTACCTCTGCTTCACTGTTAGTTCTTATCTTGATAAAGGGACTGGCGAGCTCTGAGTCCCCATTCCAAATTGGCAAGGGAGGAACATTCCAGGCATATCTTGAATCAGGTGTCCAGTCCTGATCCAGTCAGCAACAGCCCCCCAGGGAGGAGGTCACATGGTATAAACATAGCTGTGGAGTGTCCATCTCTGGGCTTAGGGGACAATTCTCAGATAAAGAGAGACCATGATTTGGAAAGAAACTCTAATATTTTACATTACAAAAGCACTATATAAGTAGAGTATCTTAATTACTTGTTTGGTGCTAATTTTTTTCCTGCCCCCATTATGAATTTCATAACTCTGAAGTATGTACAATGTATAATTTACTATATGAGTATCAACAGATTTCCTAAAGTTTTAACACATGGTTGCTACCCTTGAGTTTGCAATCCACCTGGGAGAATGAGACCAGATGCAGAATTCATGCAGGAGAGTAGTTATGTTAAGTAATTCAAATGAATTCCATTTGAAAATAGAATCTGTAGCCAGTCAATACATTATACGGAAGTTTTGAGAAGGAAGAAGAATGTGTGGAATAAGGCTCTCAAGTACCCCGTCTTAATGATTTCTTTTTTGGGAAGAAAGAAATAGCAGATACAAAGAGTTATAGGAAGGACCAGATCATAAATACCAAGGGAGCCCTGAAATGTCACACAGGATATGGGGTGTCCTTATTCATGTCCTGTCTCCCTAGGTCAAATGAAAGACCCAGGAGGTTTGAACTGATGCAACCTCCTTTTGTGTAGAATTCTGCTTGTATTAAAGGAAAACGTTCACAATCTTTCTATTTATTCCAAGTTATTCTATTGACCATGAGTTTTCAAATGGTCAGTAACACTGGTTGTTGATGGGGGATCAGGTGAAAGGGGTGTGCCCTTTGCAGAAAATTACTTTCTTTTTAAAACTGTTTTGCTTTTAAAATTTTTGGCTGTGCTGAGCAGTTTGTGGAATTTTAGTTCCCCAACCAGGGATGGAATCCAGACTTTTGGCATTGAGAGAGTAGAGTTCTAACCACTGGACCACCAGGGACTTCCCAGGAAATCACTTTTTCATAAAAGAAGCACAAAATGCATTTTTTCCTTGACCCTCTCTTTCCTCTGAAGATCCCCTTTCAACAGTGAAGAACTGAGCATTAAGACCCCTCTTATGCCCCTGCACTGCCAGACCCTGTTTATTTTCTCCAGAATCTTTTCTGGTCACAAATATAAAGCCTAAAGCCCTCACTTTGCATTCCTCCATAAAATAAAATCAAGGATCCTTTAGAGGATCAAACTTTCTGAGGGGGCACCTATTACTACAATTTGTCTGAAGATATTGTTGGAAAATGATGCATCTCTATGTCAAAGTCTCATGTGAGAAATTTCTTTCAGGAAAATATTGGAAAGGCCTCACTTTTTCCTTTTCCTTGATAAACTGGTAACCCTTTCTCTGGGAATAATTAGAACAACACGGCTGACAGGTTGCTTTTTCCCCTTCGGTTGTCACTCATTCAGTGTTTCTGATTCTAGTTCATATTTTCCCAGATCCTATTTTTATTTTGTCTCTGTTATCTATAAACAGGTTCAAATCCTTTGTGAATGAGGTATATAAGAAAGGAGAGAAAGAAAGAAGGAAGAGAGTGAGGGAGGAGACTACCCCAATTTTGCTCATAAAAGGACAGAGTATGAAATAGCTGACCAAATGTATATTTCATTCTCTTTGCTACAAACAACAGATGTTTACCACTCCATTGGAAACCCACAGAAGCAGATCATGAAATTTTATTTTCCCTGAAAAAGAACAAATAATGGGAACTCTGAAAAGAGCTTGTGGTTGGTCTTACAATGGCAGAGATGGATTGGAAATTTGAAAAAGAGAATAAGAAACAATACTGTAACATATTTCTTGTATATGTAGATATGGGAATTGAAAAGCAGCACTGATCCTTCCAGGAAACACTTAATCATGCAATATCCTTTGGAGCCTAATAAACACCTATGAAATATGTCACGTGGGAACGATCTCAGCTGAAGAATTGAAGCTCAATTTACTCAAAACCACAAAACTAAGATTTCCTTCAGTGCTGTAATGGATAAGACAGGAGGCTGTAGTGTTAAGACTTAGCTTGAATTTCCAGTTCTACTATTAATTATTTATAAGACTTGAGCATGCCATTTAACCTGTCCTCATATATAAAATGAGAATAATGAGTACACTCTGCACACCTTATTTTTCCCTCCTCCAAATGTTCTATGTATTTTGCACTAATCTCCAGAAGTCTTCTGGTCCAGTGTAAGCCTTGTCTGAGACTCTTCCTTGGAACCAAAGTCTCCAACTCGAGTCTTCTCTCCCACTGCAGGGCAAGAAACACCGCTTGGTCCTTTTACCGGTTGACAATGTTCCAGCTGACAGTCACCCCGGCAAGTGCCCTGGCGGATGAGCCTGTGCACATCCAAGCGACAGGCCTGCCCCCACTGCAGATGGTGACCCTTGTAGCAACCATGAAGGATGACAGGGGGAATATATACCGGTCCCGAGCTTTCTACAGGGCTAACGAGGCTGGGGAACTGGACCTGAAGCGAGATCCTGCTGTGGGGGGCCACTACACGGGGGTCCATCCGATGGGCCTCATCTGGTCCCTGAAGCCCGAGAGGCCTTTTGACAGGCTAGTTAAGAGGGATGTGATGAACACACCCTTCTGGATCACTCTGGATCTATATGACTCAGTTTACATACACAAGGTAGGCGAGGTTCAGCCCAAGGCCAGCCAGGTGCTACAGCGCTGGTACTCCAGCCCCGACCTGCAGCGGGTGCCCATCCGAGAAGGTCGTGTGAGAGGAGCCCTGTTCCTGCCTCCAGGTGAGACTCATCTTGGGGGACCTAGAAAACACGGTTGGTGGGGATAAAAGGAAAAACAAAGGACATCCAGTTGTTGAACTAGGATTTCCCACAATAGTTTAAAAGTAATAAGCCGTTTTGTTGTGTATGAAAGTGAAATTCATTTTGCTCAGTTTGTACTTTTGCTGTTATCTACTCAGCCCGTCTAACACTCTTTCTAATCTCATTTTCTTCTCTTTTTGCTGCTCTTAGGGGAAGGCCCATTCCCAGGACTCGTTGATTTGTTAGGGGGCATCGGGGGCCTAGTTGAATATCGGGCCAGTCTTTTGGCTGTCCGTGGCTTTGCAGTGCTGGCTTTAGCATATTTTGCCTATGATGACTTGCCCAAGCAGCTGGAGGAGGTGGACCTGGAATATTTTGAGGAAGCTGCCAACTTGCTACTAGCTCATCCCAAGGTATTTAAAATACTTTTCATTTTACCTGACAACATTATAGCAAATATATATATATATATATATATATATATATATATATATATATATCACAAATGTCTGTTCTGCCTATGTTACCAGTCTGTTTAGACTGGGGCACAGCACACTTGAGTTAAAATTGGGGATAATAATATCAACCTTGTAGGATTGCTGGGTTTATTAGGATCAGATTAATGCTTACTGGCACAGAGAAGACAATAAATATTGGCTATATTATGATCCTCTTCATTTTCTAGTTCAAAAATGTTTAAATATTAGGTATTCCTTGAAAGTGCTGCACTCAATATGTCAGCAAATTTGGAAAACTCAGCAGTGGCCACAGAACTAGAAAAGGTCAGTTTTCATTCCATCCCAAAGAAAGGCAATGCCCAAAAATGCTCAAACTACCACACAATTGCACTCATCTCATACGCTAGTAAAGTAACGCTCAAAATTCTCCAAGCCAGGCTTCAGCAGTATGTGAACCGTGAACTTCCAGATGTTCAAGCTGGTTTTAGAAAAGGCAGAGGAACCAGAGATCAAATTGCCAACATCTGCTGGATCATCGATAAAGCAAGAGAGTTCCAGAAAAACATCTATTTCTGCTTTATTGACTATGCCAAAGCCTTTGACTGTGTGGATCACAATAAACTGTGGAAAATTCTGAAAGAGATGGGAATACCAGACCACCTGACCTGCCTCTTGAGAAACCTGTATGCAACAGTTAGAAGTGGACATGGAACAACAGACTGGTTCCAAATAGGAAAAGGACTACGTCAAGGCTGTATATTGTCACCCTGCGTATTTAACTTATATGCAGAGTACATCATGAGAAACGCTGGGCTGGAGGAAGCACAAACTGGAATCAAGATTGCCGGGAGAAATACCAATAACCTCAGATATGCAGATGACACCACCCTTATGGCAGAAAGTGAAGAAGAACAAAAGAGCCTATTGATGAAAGTAAAAGAGGAGAGTGAAAAAGTTGGCTTGAGGCTCAACATTCAGAAAACTAAGATCATGGCATCTGGTCCCATCACTTCATGGCAAATAGATGGGGAAACAATGGAAACAGTGTCAGACTTTATTTTTCTGGGCTCCAAAATCACTGCAGATGGTGATTGCAGTCATAAAGTTAAAAGACACTTACTCCTTGGAAGGAAAGCTATTACCAACCTAGACAGCATATTAAAAAGCAGAGACTACTTTGTCAACAAAGGTCAGTCTAGTCAAGGCTATGGTTTTCCCTGTGGTCATGTATTGATGTGAGATTTGGACAGTGAAGAAAGCTGAGCACTGAAGAATTGATGCTTTTGAATTGTGGTGATGGAGAAGACTCTTGAGAGTCCCTTGGACTGCAAGGAGATCCAACCAGTCCTTCCTAAAGGAGATCAGTCCTGGGTGCTCACTGGAAGGACTGATGTTGAAGCTGAAACTCCAATACTTTGGCCACCTGATGCGAAAAGTTGACTCATTGGAAAAGACCCTGATGCTGGGAAAGATTGAGGGCAGGAGAAGATAGGATGACAGAGGATGAGATGGTTGGATGGCATCACCGACTCAATGGACATGGGTTTGGGTGGACTCTGCGTGTTGGTGATGGACAGGGATGCAGAGTTGGACACGACTGAGCAACTGAACTGAACTGAACCGTTCAACCTGACGTGGTAGAACAATCATATCACCTAATGCTTATTAAGTGATTATTTGTTAGACTCTATGCTAAATACTTTATATGTATCCTTTTATTTAATGCTCATAATTACCAGATGAAAGTACTTTTGACATGGTCCTCATCTTTCAGATGAGAAGGCCTACCCATCTCAGTTGAGTAAGATGCCAAAACTCCATAGCCAATTAGCGACAGAGCCCTTTGGGCAATGTCTTTGCTCCTAACCATTGTCATTGTGGCTCCCCGAAATGTATCCTTCTTACCCGGGGGGAGCCTTGACTCTTCTCAAGAAGAGACAGAATATGCTTCCTATTGGAGCATCACCAGTACTCCCATTTTCAGTGTTATCATCATTATAATCAAATAGATGTGTGACTTTTTATAAGAACATTTGGCTCTTTTTAAAGGATTGCCTAGAAGGAATTAAATCCCAGATAAAATGTTTTCAACTGACATTTTTTGTTTTTTCATTTCAAGATTTAACTATTTGTGACACTGTATGAGGAGAAAGGGCAATTGCCAAAATTCAATATGTGGTTATAGTCAGCAGAAGAGGTTCAGTTTCCACCTCTGCCCCTTGATACTGTTGTAACCCTGAGCAAGACTTAATCTTCCTGAATCTCCATTTTCTTGGAGGGAATGAGATGACATGTGTAGTGGAGGGCCTCGCGTATAGTAAACACTCAATAAATACACCTCATCACCTGTGCCCATCTGGCTTCTCTCTTCCTTTTCCCATACCCTCAATCCATCCCAAAGTGTTTTAGGTTCTTTCTCAATACATTATGGCCTCTTCTCCCTCCTGGCTGCTGTTCTAGTCCATTCCCTCATCACTGCTCACCCGTTACTCTGCAGCAGTGCCTCAATCAGCTACAGCCCTCCTTTCTCATTCCATGTAGATTGTTCCAGATGTGGTTGCACACTGGATTTCCTTGGCGATGGTGTATAGTATCAGATTCTTGGAGCCACTCAGACCTATTGAATTAGCTCTCAAAAAAACTGGATCTCAGAAAGTTCCAACTTTAAAATTTTTTCCCCCCAGGTGATTCTGATGATAGAAAGCTGCTGGGGATACAGTTGTGAGCAAAGTAAACACACAGGGTCACTATGCATTTGCTATTGTTCATCCAGAATGCCCTTCCTTTCCTCATTCTTCTCTGACTTCTTCCCTTCCTCCTGCTCCCTCAGCCCAGCACAAAATTAAAGACTCCCTCCTGTGACCCCTGCTTTCCCTTCTGGACTGGGTACTGAAATCCAGTGAATCCCAGTCTTTCATCTTTACCCTCCCAATGCTTCCAGGATTAGCCTTTAGGTTAACCAATATGCAAATCTTCTGTAGCTGTAAAATGCTGTTTAAATATGACTTACACTTACCTAATAGTTAAAAGAGGAGAAGGCAATGGCACTCCACTCCAGTACTCTTGCCTGGAAAATCCCGTGGATGGAGGAGCCTGGTAGGCTGCAGTCCATGGGGTCACTAAGAGTCGGGACACAACTGAGCGACTTCACTTTGACTTTTCACTTTCATGCATTGAAGAAGGAAATGGCAACCCATTCCAGTGTTCTTGCCTGGAGAATCCCAGCGACGGGGGAGCCTGGTGGGCTGCCGTCTATGGGGTTGCACAGAGTTGGACACGACTGAAGCAACTTGGCAGCAGCAGCAACAGCAATAGTTGAAAGAACCCAGGACACCTCTTTTTATAGCTGGAGAGAAGAATTTGATTCTTCAGAATGCTTACCTGCCTCTGCTTGAATGTTGCTGGTGCATTAGATCCTTTTTGCTTTATATAGAACTCTGCTTTTGATGAGCAGTTTTAGTGTCTATTGTTTCACTCGATCTTCGTAACAGTCCCGCAAGGTAGGTAATATTATGACCCCCCATAAGACAATAAGGCTTAGGGAGTGTAAGTAGATGATGATCTCTCTTGGTTTCAGAAGCTAGTAAACCCTAGTGCCAGGACTCCCACTCCCCATTTCCTGACTCTACCCGTCATCCCAGCTTACTGGCCTGTAGGACAGCTCCTTCTCAGAGAATGGCCTGTAGTGGGTTCCCTTCCTTTTGTCCTTCAGGTCCAAAAGCCGGGAATTGGAGTGATATCTGTGAGCAAAGGTGCAGAGATCGGGCTGGCCATGGCCTGCTACCTCAAGCAGGTGGCAGCCACTGTCTGCATCAATGGGACCAATGCCATCCACGAATTTCCGCTCAGGTACCGGGATCTGGTCATAACCCCCATCCCCTCGTGTCCAGAGCGCATGCAGGTCAACGTTGAGGGCGCTGTGCGCATCCGGCACTTCAAGGGCGACCCCCGAGATGAACGGAATCAACACAGTGTGCTTCCTGTTGAAAAGGCCCGGGGCCCAATCCTCTTCATTGTAGCGGAGGCCGACGAATGCTTCAATAGCAAAGAATACGCTGAGCAGGCCCTGGACCAGCTGCGGAGGCACGGAAAAAGCAGTGGAAGGATGCTGGCCTACCCCGGGGCGGGCCACCTGCTAGAGCCGCCCTACTGGCCCCTGTGCTATATGTCCTGGAGCCGTGGGCTCTTCCTCCCCATGCTCTGGGGCGGAGAGCATGAGGGCCAAGCGGCAGCCCAGGAGCACTCCTGGCAAGAGATCCTGAAATTCTTCAGGCAACACCTTGTTCTGAGCAGAAGCACACTCTAAGGGGAATGATGGGGTGGGGAGACCAAAAAAAAAAAAGAATCAGGCAGGGCTATGGGTGAGGGAAGGGGTTCTCCTGATTTCTCTAGATTCACAGTCATCTTGAGTCAACTGGAAGGAAATTGGACAAAATCAAAGGATCAGATGCATCTGAAATATTTCTGATAAAATTGTATGTGCTTTGTAAATTTTTATAAATTGAATCTTAGTTGATATGCACAAGGGTACATTGCTACTTCAAAATTTTGATGCCCTTGAACATTGAATAACCTTTTGTATCCCAGTTGGGGGTCCTTGGATCCAGGTAATGCCAATCTAGATGAATTTCCTGGAACTCTGAAGACCCTTGTGAAGTCATTTTCTGTTTAAACTATTTTGAGTTGAATTTGACATTTGATTTGAAAAGTTCTGATACCACCATCAGGTGTAGTGCTTGCTATGGATTTTCAGTAGATACCTTAACTCTTTTTTGGAATAGTGATGTTTCTTTTCCTTCCTAAAATATATTTTGTTTAAAAATTTTAAACAGGAGTGGGATTAAATGCTCATGTGCTTCTGGAGCACTTAGTGACTAAATGAGTTATATTTAAAGTGATTACAGGAGTGCCTGGCACATAGTGATTTCAGTATCAGTTAGCTATTATCATTTCCATAAAGCTTTTCTCCTTCAGTCTGTTAATGTGATGAATTGTATTTATTGATACACTAATTTTTCTTATTCATCTAATTCTACTAGAGCAGTTTCTCATCTTGAATAGTTTGGGTTTTAAAATTAAAAACTTTTTGGAGCTAACCTAGTCACTTATATTTTCTAAGAATTTCATCTCTATTTTCTGGAACACATTTCTCTCTCTCTCTCTTTTTAACATATCAACTGTCGTTTTATTTGCATGCTTTCGCCTTTTACTTTGAATCCAACTTGCTAAATGTTTGTCTATTTTATTGATCTTTTCCTAGAACAGCTTTTGGGTTGTTTATTGGTCAAATCTAATTTTTCCTGATTCATCAATTTCTGCTTTTTTGAAATAAGTTTATTCTTTCTGCTGTATTCATGTTTTTCTGGCTTTTTGATATACAGTGTTCTCATTTTGTTAATGTCTAAGTAGTTTCTGATTTACTCCCTGCCCCTCCCTTAAACCCAAGAGTACTTTTACCAAAGTACCAAGTATCATCCTGTAGTTAACTTGTTCTTCAAAAGGGAATCTCACTTTGTATTGGAGGGGTCAGATTGTCACCCTCTGAACTCACTGATCAAACTTAGTGTCTCTAAAAACAGTCAACTTGAAACAACATGTTTCATGATGAGAGGTAATGTGGAGTGCCCAGAACTTCTTAGAACTCTTCTAACAACACTAGTAAGCTTGAGGTTTTAATGTCAAGCTTTAAATCCTGTCCTTGGATCAAACTTCTTACTAATGTGGTAGCTAGTGAAAAAGATAAATGGTACTACAAGGAGATAACCATAAATTGTCTATCATGCTATGATCTGGTCTCTTCACAAGTTAATTACCAACTGACCTGGTCTCTTTTCATAAGTTAATTTCATGGAAAATTTTGGAAATTTTCATTTTGTAAGATTTTTTTTTCTTTTTGCATTGGAGTGAGCTGGGGAATTATTCAAAATTAAAAGGGACTTGAATATAAAAAATAAATAAATAAATAAATAAAAAAAATAAAAGGGACTTGAGAGGCGTATCAACCAAATGCTGTGTGTGGACCTGGTTTGAACAAAATAACTGTAAAAAGATTTTTGAGTGGTAACTAGAGAAATATGAATATGACTAGATAGTAAACAATACTATGAAATCGTTATCTTGTTAGGTGTCAGAATGGTATTGGGGTTATGTAAAAAAGTAACTTTTTAGAGATGGGTACTGACATATTTAGAGGTGAAGAGTCACAATACCTGGCAATCATTTTAAAATACTACAGGAATATGGAAAATGTGAGAAATTATTACATCTAGATGATGCACATATTGAGGTTTCTTTTCTCTACTTTTATGTATGCTTGCAGATTTTTAATAATAAAAGTTAAAAAATAAGATACAATTGATATATTTATTTTTCTGCCCAACAGACAAGAACTTTAGCATGCAATACATCTTTTCTCCATGATATTCCTCATTAATTTCAGATTAATTTTTTTGCAATCAGTAATAATTATTTTAAATTAATTTTCATTGGAGTATAGTTGCTTTACAATGCTGTATTAGTTTCTGCTGTACAGCAAAATGAACCAGTTATATGTATATACACATATATCCCTTCTTTTTTAGATTTCCTTCCCATTTAGGTCACCACAGAGCACTGAGTCGAGTTCTCTCTGCTATACAGTCAGTTCTCATTAGTTATCCATTGATATTTTTTTTTTCCCATTGATATTTTAAACTTAGTAGTGTATGAAAGACAATCCCAATCTCCTAATTCATACCCCTCCTCCTTCCCTGCTTTGTAACCATGAGTTTGTTCTCTATATCTGTGACTCTCTGCTTTGCAAATAAGTTCATCTGTACCACTTTTCTAGACTCCACATGTACGTGATATTATACAATATTTGTTTTTCTCTTTAGTCTTTTTATTTTGGCATCCATTGTTGCCAGTGAGAAATCTGATTCTTGCTACTTTGTGGGATTTTTTTCCTTCTTTTTCTGAAAATTTCTTACAATTTTCTCTTTGTTCTTAGCGTTCTGAAATCCATCAGGATATGACTAGGAGCGGGCTTATTACTATTATTTTAATTTATTTTGCTTGGTACCCCATGGGCTGAATCTGTATCACATGTTCATGCCTAAAGTGATCACAAGTGAGGGAGATGAGACCACCATACTAACTTAGACAATCAAGACTAACCCAGAGGTACAGAGATGGGCCAGCATCCATTGAAAACCATGTCCATTTAGCGGACTGTGAACAAAAATGAGATCCATTATTAGGAAGGGCTATTCAGTTGCCAATCAGCACAGTTTGCCCGCCTACTTTTCCTATCTCCCCTAATTATTTCAATAACAAATGAAAATTTGGTTGGGGGAGATGTGCTCTTCCAGTTTCTGATGCATTTCAAGTATTTTCTGTAACTTATGGGCAAAGATTACCCCTCAGTTAACCTGTCCAGACATTTTGATTCTCTAAGCTTTGCCTTCTTTCTTTGTGTCCTTTGGCTGACCGAAGAAGTATTTCTAGTTTAAACATTTGTAGAATGCCGGAGTCCCGCTCCAGCTGGTCCAGGGGTCCCCAAGGGATGAACGGCGTTGGCGAAAGGAAAAGAGACAGAGAGTTTTTTTTGATGGCCCAAAGACCACACACTTTATTGCTTTAGTTTCTATTTATATAGCATATGATCTTCTACGTAATGATTCTTACAATATTTTTCCATTTAGATCAACATCCCCTGATTCTAAGATGTGTTAAAAGTTTTTTCTTAGTCTATTGTCACATTTTGGTTACACGTTTACCCCGAAACCTATTTTTATTTTACTGAAACATAATCTATAAATCATATTATTCCATCTGCTTATTTTGTACAGCCTGCTACTACAGCGAGTACAGCGTCTTGCTTCAATGACTAAAAACTATAGCGGTGGCTAAGGGCAAAGTTTTTCATAGTACAGCCATTGTCAGTGGTGGCTTGTTTACCATCTACCCACATACCACAAGACTATTTCTGGCAAGGGGAAATCTTTTGCAGTTACCTAGAAACTATTTACAATACAATTTATATATATCTTTTCCGTTTGTGCTTAGATTTTGAGGGGAAAAGGCAATTGGCTTAGTTTCTGTAACTTTCCCTGATACATGACCCAAGTTTTCCAGTCATCAATAACAATCTCCTCATGAGGCCAGGTCACAATAGGCTTAGGGCTTGTTTTCCAAATGATCATGGCCTTATTCCCTGGCTGAATGTTAGGGACCCACCAGTCAGGGGCCTCAGTAGGTTTAATCATTCTTGGAATGTTTCTCTGGGGCAAGGGATCATTTTTCTTTTTACTGGACTCTCATGACCTCATCATGGAAGCCCCTACAACTCCAGCCATCAAAGAATGAAACAGAGTTAGCCACAACAAAAGCATAGAAACAGGAAGGAGGGAAGGTTCCGATCCTGGAGAGAAACGCTTTGCAGTTTCTTCTTGAGTGGTGCCCTGACTTTGTCATCCGGCAGTAGTTCCAGAACAGCTCCCAACAGTAGAATACTTCTCATCTGTATATGTGAATCCTAGTAACTTTCACCCTATCATATTCCCTTTCTAGGGTGGTTAGACCGTCTATCCCAAAGACAAAGGTTTATGTGCCCTTGAACACAAATAATTTATAATGCTGGAAACAGGCAGCCTCTTAGTCTCTGGATTTTCTTTATCTCTAAGGCTTCCCATTTCACTGTTTCTTTGTTGTGTTTTAACCTTGACTAAGTATTTTCCTCTCAGCCTTTGTATGTGGTTTTCACAGATTTCTATTGCTTCTGGTAGAAAGTTTAATCGGTTTAAAAATCTCTGCTGCTTACACTCTTGTTGCATAACCTTTCTCCTTTCTAATTGTACCCACATATGTCCCGGTGCTTCTGTGATTCTGGACTTACTCCATTCCCTACAGGTGAGTGGTGATTGGTGTAGACCAATCATGGTGGTCTTTTTTTCCTCATCCAGTGATTCCTGTAGGCACAAAATGTGGCATATTTCTGGCCAATGAGATGTCAGAGACATCTGAAGAGAATGGAAATTGCCTGAAAGAGACTTTTTTGGAATTTGGAGGGAAGTTTTCCATTCGGATGTTGTATCTTAAGGTGGATGACATCCTGAGACCATGAGGGGAGCTGGTCTGAGGACAAAGCCAACACCCAAGGTCTGAGCCAAATGAGTTGCAGAGAAATACTGGAGCTCTAATTATGTTGTTGCCATACTTGCTCAATCTTTGTAGTTCTTGTTAATAGACTCAATATACTGTCTTATTTGTTTAAGCCACTTATTTTGGGCTTTTCTGTTCTTTGCTACTAAATATAATCATGGTCACAAACATTTCTCCCTCTTGGCAGCCCACCCTCTTTTGGATCTGGCCTGAGGCATTGTAGAAGAACAAATGGCACAACCTAATTTTTTTAATGAAAATATTGCAAGATGAATTAAAGATTAATAACCATCTTGAATTTTATGACATTTATTAGACTTTTAAAGTTACATAATATTATATAATATGCATAACTTGAGAGGCATGTATTGTGTTTTATTCTTTTTTAAAGTTTTTTTTTTTTGATGTGGACTAATTTTAAAGTCTCTATTGAATTTGTTACAATATTGCTTCTGCTTTATGTTCTGGTTTTTTGGCCTCAAGGCATGTGGGATCTTAGCTGCCCAACTAGGGATAGAACCCACACCTTCTGCACTGGAAGGCGAAGTCTTAACCACTGGACTGCCAGGGAAGTCCCAAGGACCATGTATTGTTGCTGGAGGAGATTGTATGACATTTTCCTTGTGATGATGCAATAGTGGGGAGAAGTGAAACCTCTGATGGTGAGTAGATTCACCTCCATCTTCCCAATTGGAAGGGAGCTGAAAATAAGCCATCTATATAGAAAAAATACAGACCAAATGCTTATTGAGTTTTTACTGTATACCAGAAACTTTGCTACAAGGTTTTTTTGAGTTATCTAATTGAATCTTCAGAGCAGCTTTAACAGTAGACATCCCAAGAGGCTGTGAGATGGATTAGCATTGTCATTCAGCTGGTCATAGGGTAGAATCCTGGGTTTGATTTTTAGCAATCTCAGTCCTGTGATTATAGGAGAGAAGGATCTTTTTCAGAGCACACACAGAAGCTTTCAGATCATCTATAGGGCACACAAGTTGGGAATTTAAATTCCTGAGTTCATCTTCTTTCCCCACTTTGTCCAGTAACACTAGGAGCAACAAGCCAATCTTATATTTATCAGTTTGCCAAAAATGTTCTAAAGTATCATATCCAAATTTACCCAGCCCTTTCATTCTTATAAGAGGTTGATGAGAAGTATCCAGGGGTGCCCTTTTTTTTCCTGTCTTCATTGCCAAGTCATGCTATAGACTATCAGTGTTCTCCTTACTACTCAAAATAGAATAATTAGCATATTTAAATCTAATCAGATTAAAGAGCCAGTTCCAGAAACGCCAGAGCCAATTCAAAAAAACTCAATCTTAAAATTCTGGTTTTTCAGAAACATTCTCTGTACGGAAATCTCAGTCAGAGTTCTCAAGAGAAATAGAATCAACATGATAAATACAGAAAATTTTTTTAAGCCATTGGCTCTTGTGGTTATAGAGGCTGAGAAGTCTCTAAATCCATAACCTGCAATCTGGAGACCCAGGAGAGCTGATGGTGTAATTGTAGTCCAACTCTGAAGGCCTGAGAACCATGAGAGTTAATAGTGTGAATTCCAGTGTGAAAGCTGGCAGCCTTGATATCCAAGGAGAGCTGATGCTTCAGTATGAGATTGAAGTCAAGAAAAGACATATGTCTTAGCTCAAACAGGCAGGAGGAGTTCCCTCTTTTTAAAGGAAGGTCAGCCTTTTTATTCTATTCAGTTTTCCATTAATTGGATGAGGGCCGCCTATGTTAGGGAGGGCAATCCATGTTTTTTACTCAGTCTGTTGAATCTCATGTAGTCTCATCCAAAAACACCCTCACAGATCTACCCACAATAATGTTTGACCAAATATCTGGGGCTCCAGTGGCTCAGTCAAGTTGATACATTAAATTAACCACCACATTATAGATAGTCACTAAATTATTTCCATTTTACAAATGAGTAAACCAAGCCTTGGGGAGCTTAAGTTACCTAAGCTTACACAAATATAGAAGAATTTATAATAGGATTGAATTTACAGTCTTCCAGAACTCATGTAACTATCATTTTACCTGACTGAGAGCAGTATCTACCGAGGTTGCAGTATCTAGTGATGAAATAATCTAATCTTCTCTTATCAGTTATATCAATATTATGGCTTCCACTATAATTGAGGTTGGATGTGGTAAGGGTCTTTATGATTTTTTAGTTTGGTTAGTGCAACTGCTGCTGCTGCTGCTAAGTCGCTTCAGTCGTGTCCGACTCTGTGCGACCCCATAGACGGCAGCCCACCAGGCTTCCCCGTCCCTGGCATTCTCCAGGCAAGAACACTGGAGTGGGTTGCCATTTCCTTCTCCAGTGCATGAAAGGGAAAAGTGAAAGTGAAGTCGCTCAGTCGTGTCCGACTCTTAGCAACCTCATGGACTGCAGCCTACCAGGCTCCTCCGTCCATGGGAGTTTCCAGGCAAGAGTACTGGAGTGGAGTGCCATTGCCTTCTCCGGGTTAGTGCAACACATAATATTAAAAGACGGACTAGTCCAATGACAGAGGACCTTACAATACTTTAATTGATAATACCACATATATAGAAAGAAAAATTCAGACAAGCAGAAGTATGTTCTGGCCTCAGTGAGAAAGGTTTAGTGAATGTCTCCCATTGCTCTGAATGAAAAAAAACTGGGTTAGAGAAGAAAATCCACCGGTAAAGGAAATATAGTGGAGTTCACAGTAGAGAAGACATCTTATCCATGGGACCAGGACTGTGCAGCAGGCTTTTCCCATGGCTTATTCAGTTATGAAAGTGAAAGTGATAATTGCTTAGTCCTGTCTGACTCTTCGCAACCCCATGGACAGTGGCCCACCAGGCTCCTCTGTCCATGGAATTCTCCAGGCAAGAATGCTGGAGTGGATTGCCATTCCTTTCTCCAGGGGATCTTCCTGACCCAGGGATCAAACCTGGGTCTTCTGCATTGCAGGCACATTCTTTACCATCTGAGTCACCAGGGAATACACTACTCACCTTTAAAAAGAAATTCATGCTAACCAAGCAACACTTTAACTAATAAAATGGTTTTCTAGACACCTCAATTACAAGATGAAGTATGGGTTGTTGTTGAGTTGCTAAGTCGTGTCTGACTCTTTTGCACCCCCATGGATTGTAGCCTGCCAGAACACCTTTGTCCATGGAATTCTCCAGGCAAGAATACTTCAGTGGGTTGCCATTTGCTACTCCAGGGAATCTTTCCAACCCAGAGATCAAATTGGCATCTCCTGTGGCTCTTGCATTGTCAGGCGGATTCTTTACCACTGAGCCACCTGGGAAGCCTGGGATGTCAGATTTTGGACACAAATTAGTGATGATGCCACCATCAATTAATAAATGTTTCTTGAGTTTATACATGGTGTATTAAAGATAATATTTGAAAATGGTTTTACATGCTTTTGTCCTCACACATCCTTGCTCTTTTTTTTCCTGGTTTTATCTGAAACCAAATACAATGATTAGTCAAACCCATTTCACTTGCCTTCACTAATCAAGGTTGTTTTAAGACTTGTGTGTCTTATGACTGCGTGTCCTCTAAGAGGCATGTAGCATAAACAAGATGTTTGCCTGAGTTATTTTCCAGGATGTTGGACTCTCAGCTCTGTCTGGTTCAGGCTGAGCTGGTTAGGACAGGGTAGCACCACCGACCCCCTGGCTGGGCACCTGCTGATGTCCTCTGGGTGACTTTTTGAACATGGAGAGGCTTATAGATTAGCTACACCTGTGTAGGACCACGAGGATCGCACCTTTTCCCAATCACCTTTCCCCCACGCCCCATCTCGCCTCAGCCCGCCTCCCTCTGCTTCTTCATTGGTCATCCCCTGAATACTCCAGCCCCCTTGTCTTCGGGGGCTTGGATTTGAGGTTTGTTCTTCCATTTCCTCGCCTTGCAAGTAAACCGTCTTTGCTGTGAGCCTCGGTGACTCAGCGTTTTGGCTTGCTCTGCCTCCCGAAAAATGAACCTGGCTCAGTAACAAATTTGGTAGGTTAACCAGGAGGTAAGTTCAAACAGGATTTTGCCCGTTGGTTCTTTGGCCCCTCCCGGGTGCTGAGAGGCTGAGAGCCTGTGCACTGAGTCCAAGCGGTGGCCGGGTCCATTTGTCACAGGACCGTTCCCTGCGGCTGACCCAGTGAGGGGCCGCCAAGCTTCCTCACTCAGTTTCCTCTTGCAGTGAGACAATGGTTTGGGAGGGGGCGGTTTAGGGTTTGGAAGATGCCTTTTGGGTAACCTTGTTAAAGAAACACACTTGCTTACGTTAACACACTTGCTTACGTTCTTTGTGGGATCTTGACCCATGGGTCGTGGGTGGAGGCCCACCTGGCGGGATGTGGGCAGGCAATATGAAAGGTTACCGTACCTGGGTTAAAAGCTTGAGACTTCGTTTTTTGATCCTGTAAGGTGGGGCAATATCTTTCAAGCCAGCGATCTCCAACCTTTTTGGCACTGGGGACCAGTTTTGTGGAAGACAGTTTTTCCTGGGTGGGGTAGAGTGGGGGAATGGTTTTGGTTTCTCCCACCACCCACCTCCTGCTGTGCAGCCTGGCTCCTATCTGGCCACAGACCAGTACCAGTCGTGGCTCGGGGGTTGGGGTCCCCTGTTTTAAGGCAAGTCCCCACTGGGGATGCAAATGCTGAAACTGGGCAGCCAGGGGCATTGATCCCAGTCCATTCTCCTTTTTCAACTTCAGATTTATTTAATTGGAATAAACAATGGGAATACGTACTGTTCCCTTAATATGTCAACATACAGAGATGACCCAAGGAGAATGGAAAAAATTTTTTTCATCAAATTTTGCAGCCCACAGCCCAACCTGAGCTGATGTTTAAGGTTTATTACCCATACTCCTCACTTCAGAAGAGTGCAGAAGGTGCTGGATAAAGCTGGGGAGGAGGCAGGTGGGTTTCATTCAGAACCCCTGGCAGCCCGATACAGGCTGCTGCAAGTTCAGCGGGACCCACACGGGTCCTGTTTGGAAAGTGGTGCTGGAGACGGGCCCAAACCTGGCTGCCTCCTCATAGGATTGTGAAGAGGGGACCAAAACAATGATACCTTGATAAAGCACAGGAAGGAAATAAACTGAGTGAAGATCCTTTGGAATTTCTAGAAAGGATCTTTAAAGCCTATGATACAGTCTCTGAGGCCCCAGAGAATTTAAAGATGGTTAACATGACTTTTCGGAGAAGGCAATGGCACCCCACTCCAACACTCTTGCCTGGAAAATCCCAAGGACGGAGGAGCCTGGTAGGCTGCAGTCCATGGGGTCGCTGAGAGTCGGACACGACTGAGCGACTTCACTTTCACTTTTCACTTGCATGCATTGGAGAAGGAAATGAGAACCCACTCCAGTATTCTTGCGTGGAGAATCCCAGCGACGGGGATATGTAAAGTCATATTTACACCCACAAATATGATTACAAAGTGAATTTTAGCTCATGTGGTGTTAAGAGTATAACCTGAGAATAGTGGGAATCACACAGAGTCGGACACAACTGAAGCGACTTAGCAGCAACATGACTTTTATCAGTGCCTCTAACATACAAAGGAAAGTACAAAAAGTGGAAGGGGCTTTGGGTATGCCTATGTCTCCCCTTGCTGAGATTGCCTTCAAAATTTCTAATGGCAGGGACCAGGTTTAGGAAGAAGGAACAACAGAGAATGAGACAACAGGCCACTCTGCTGGCGGCTGCCTTAACACAGGGAAGAGCTGGACCAAATCAAGGACTCCCACGAGGGACTTGACAAAAGGTAGGGGGCCCCAGGCCCTAAACTTCTCCTCGAATGGATAACTGATACTCGGCACCAGTCTGGCTTACCTTCAGTTCTTCGCATGGATAAAGCTCATTCTTGCCCCAGGATGTTGGTACATCCTGTTCCCTTAGCCTCATATGCTTTTTGCTACTTGTCTGTCTAGTCATCTCCTACTCATTCTAATGTATATGTCACTTTAAAAAAGACATAACACTTGCCTTGCCTAAATCAGGTCACCCTTCAAAACATTGAGTATTCTGTGGTGGTTCTCCTTTTCCTTCATTTGACCCTAAATTCTTTAGGGGTGAATAGTAGGTCAATTTTGTTGTATATTCCCAGTTCTTGGCATGATTCTTAACACATAACAGATGCTCATTAAATTCCTAGTGGATGATCGTATCACTCAATCCTGGAATATCTGGATCAAGAACTGGGATGGAAGCAAGAGATTAGCTGTTCATTTCAAGATTCCCATGGTAGTAAAGGGGATGATTGTGAATGACAGGCTAGTTCTAGTACACATCTTGACTTCAGCAGGGCAAGAATAGTGTAACAGCCTTAATGTAACCTCCTTAAAACTAACTAGGGCAATCTGGTATTTGTGTCTGCCTCTAAGATACTTAACACCCTCAAAGTTCTGGTCTTTGCATATACTAGAAAAATCAAGGCAATATTTTAGAAACAAAAATGCTATTCCTGGCACTCTTCTGCTCTTTAAATCATACCAGTGATGTCTCCTCCTCCTCCTGTGTATGGGATTATGCCTGCTTACATTCTGATTAACTGGAGCTACATATAGCCCTTCTATCACAGCCTAATTAGAGAGATCTCTAGAATTTACCAAGAGAGTCACCCACATGTTCGTAGCTGCTGAGTGCAGTTTCCTCACACTTAATTCTGTATCTAAATATATTTATGTTTCATCTACCTTCAGGCCCCATGCAGATTCTTTTTATTTCCAAACTAGGCATAATCTCTTTCAGGCAAATTAAGTGGAACCCTGGCATCCATCTATTTGACAAAGTTTTCTCTGTCAGATCCTATTCTGGGTGCAAAATCAAAGAACTGAAAATGTCATAAATAAACCCTCAGGGGCTAATAGTCTCATGAGGTTGCTTATGTCCATACACTTTATCAGCTTTTCTTTAGTTTCTTTTCACTTCCCTCTCACAGTAAATCAGACTTCTTAGGATCCTCTGGACTTCTTTAAAAAGAAGAAAAGCTCATTGCAGACTTCATCCTAAGGTGATAGTGACCACTCCTCCTACTTAGAGGGCTTTATACTGGGTAGATGGCCCATATGGAGGGGTCTCTAGCCTTAAGAAATGAGTCTCAAATGGCAGGCTTGAAAGGTCAGTGAAGTGACTTGGCCTGTGAGGTGACTTGGGCCTAAATCAGGGGTAACACTGAGGTTGCTTTGTCATATGGAAGGAATCAGACTGACCCAGTGATCTCAGGGATGTGAGCCCAGCGATGGTCCTCGGTTCTAGGTGCCCCAGTGATGTTCTGTGGAACATCACTGAGTCCTGTATCAATAACTTCCCAAGGCCAGGAAATTGGAGTCTGTGGCTGGAGACCTCAGAACACTTCTAAAGGTCCTTCCAGATTGAAACCAAAGTGAAGTGTGTAAAGGTAACCCTCACTTGGTCAACTTATGTTCTTGGAAATATCATTTGATAGATATTTAGATGGTCTCTCATTGTGATAAGAAATGGGCAATGCAGAACGAGGAGTGTGCCAGTATTTTTCAGAATGTTTTATAAACAATGAAACTGAGCTCCCATTGCTATTATTAAAAGAATTATTTAGAAGGTGAATCACTCTGAAGTTGAGCACCATTATATTTGGGTAGCTTATACCAGAATGGAAGGCTCAGAGCTTGCAAATCATTCCTTCTCGTAAGTAGAATGCATCTTTCTCATGATGTGCTTTTGTCACCTACACCACCCTGAACCACATAAGTAGGTGATGATGTCAAAGAACCTCTGAAAATGTGCGGACTTGGTTCAGAGACATTTTAATGTAGTGGAAAGAATGAAGTTTGGAGTCAGGCAAACGTGGATTCCAACATTACTGCTGATGTATATGGCACCACCTTGGAGTTGTCACAGCTTCTTTGGGTTCACTGTTTATATATATATATGTGTGTGTGTGTGTGTGTGTGTGTATAGTTAGTTATTTTTAATCGGAGGATAACTGCTTTACAATATTGTATTGGTTTCTGCCATACATCAACATGAATCAGCCATAGGTTTACTTATGTCCCCCCCACCTCTTGAACCTCCCTCCCACCCTATCGCACCCCTTTAGGTTGTCACAAAGCACCAGTTTTTGCATCATACAGCAAATTCTCACTGGCTATCTGTCTTACATATAGTAATCTTTGTGTTTCCAAGCTACTCTCTCAATTTGACCCACCCTATCATGATCATGTGATCACTCACCTAGAGCCAGACATCCTGGAATATGAAGTCAAGTGGGCCTTAGGAAGCATCACTACGAACAAAGCTAGTGGATGTGATGGAATTCCAGTTGAGCTATTTCAAATCCTAAAAGATGATGCTGTTGAAAGTGCTGCACTCAATATGTCAGCAAATGTGGAAAACTCAGCAGTGGCCACAGGACTGGAAAAGGTCAATTTTCATTCTAATCCCTAAGAAAGGCAATGCCAAAGAATGCTCAAACTACTGCACAATTGCACTCATCTCACATGCTAGCAAAGTAATGCTCAAAATTCTCCACCCCACGGCTTCAACAGTACGTGAAACATGAACTTCCAGATGTTCAAGCTGGTTTTAGAAAAGGCAGAGGAACAAGAGAACAAATTGCCAACATCCACTGGATCATCGAAAAAGCAAGAGAGTTCCAGAAAAACATCTACTTCTGCTTTATTGACTATGCCAAAGCCTTTGACTGTGTGGATCACAATACACCGTGGAAAATTCTTCAAGAGATGGGAATACCAGATCACCTGACCTGCCTCTTGAGAAATCTGTATGCAGGTCAGGAAGCAACAGTTGGAACTGGACATGGAACAGACTGGTTCCAAATAGGAAAAGGAGTACATCAAGGCTGTATATTGTCACCCTGCTTATTTAACTTATATGCAGAGTACATCATGAGAAACGCTGGGCTGGAAGAAACACAAGCTGGAATCAAGATTGCCAGGAGAAATATCAATAACCTCAGATATGCAGATGACACCACCCTTATGGCAGAAAGTAAAGAAGAACTAAAGAGCCTCTTGATGAAAGTGAAAGAGGAGAGTGAAAAAGTTGGCTTAAAGCTCAACATTCAGAAAACTAAGATCATGGCATCCGGTCCCATCACTTCATGGCAAATAGATGGGGAAACAGTGGAAACAGTGACAGACTTTATTTTTTGGGGCTCCAAAATCACTGCAGATGGTGACTGCAGCCATGAAGTTAAATGACGCTTATTCCCTGTAGGAAAAGTTATGACCAACCTAGACAGCATATCAAAAAGCAGAGTCATTACTTTGTCAACAAAGGTCCATCTAATCAAGGCTGTGGTTTTCCAGTAGTCATGTATGGATGTGAGAGTTGAACCATATAGAAAGCTGAGTACCGAAGAATTGATGCTTTTTAACTGTGGTGTTGGAGAAGACTGTTGAGAGTCCCTTGGACTGCAAGAAGATCCAACCAGTCCATCTCAAAGGAAATCAGTCCTGAATATTCATTGGAAGGACTGATGTTGAAGCTGAAACTCCAATACTTTGGCCACCTGATGCGAAGAACTGACTCTTTTGAAAAGACTCTGATGCTGGGAAAGACTGAAGGCAGGAGGAGAAGGGGACGACAGAGCATGAGATGGTTGGATGGCATCACCGACTCAATGGACATGAGTTTGAGTGGATTCTGGGAGTTGGTGATGGACAAGGAGGCCTGGAGTGCTGCAGTCCATGGGGTTGCAAAGAGTTGGACACGACTGAGCAACTGAACTGAACTCTCTTTCTCCCACTGTGTCCAAAAGTCTGTTCTCTATGTCTGGGTTCACTGTTTTGAACAACCAGATTATGGTTGTGGCTTAGCATTGGGGATGAGTAGGGGTTTCAACACTTCCCTTTCTTGCCCACTTCCCCAACTTTTAGTCTGACGTCACTCAAAAGATGTGTGTGAATGTTTATACATGTAAGTGCAAATGAGTTTAGGCCAGAATGAGATGTAGGATGAGTTTTAGCAGAGTCAAAATGACCCTGAATTTTTCCTGATGCCTTAGAAGTATCTAAGGGCAGACTGAAGACAAAGGTAGCTTGCTAGAAGACAAAGGTAGCTTAAATTCACAAATTCTTTGGCCTAAACACACATACTCCTTCATGAAAGGGCATATCAGTCATGCCTCTATTATGACTGATCCCAATAGGCAGGGAGCTGAAGAGGATAAACACTGAGGTCACATCATTGTAAGTCTTCAAATACTTGGGGGGTGAAGCATCAAACAAAGGACATGAGCCAAAATTCATTTTGTGAATAACTTTTTTCTTTAGAAAAAAAAATATGTACAAAAAAAGCTAAGAAGAACCAACATGGAAGTGTTGAGAAAACATTTGGATAGATACAGACAAGGGAGCTCCTGCTCTCAAGGAAGGAACACGTTAGTTATTACCATGCTAGAAAAATGAGATGCAGTTAAAATTCTAGAACAATTAAAAGCCACAAAGTCAAGCTGCTGCTTTGGGGCTCTAGGTTGTAGATGCTCTGATATCCTCTCTGTAAAATAATACTGTGCAAACTGTAAAATATTCATTTTCATATAAAGTCCATACAATATGATATACAAAACTGAGTTGACAGGGGATGCTGGTACTGGCTGGTTTTTTGGGAAAGACAGCTGCAGTGTTACCTGCCAGCCCAAGGGCATGATTACAGAAAGATCTTGAATTTCTTAACCAGGAGAGGCCATCATCTAAGGATCATACCAACATCCTCAAAACCAGAATTTCCTGCCATTGCTTGTGTAACTTAGGTGATTTTTTTTCTTATTAATATGTTACTTTAACTTGGGATGCAATCATATGTTAAGAAGTCAGAATATAAAGTTCTTTTTCAAAGTAATACTTTTTTCTACACAACTGGTTTTGAGATTTACCATTAACCAACATTGTTTTCCCTGCAACTCAAAAGTTAAGTTTTTTTTTAAATTCAAAAATTCCAGAGGAGGCAGCAACTGTGATAATAAAAGAGTAAAGTGAATTATTATATTTCATTTCAGTGTCTATAAAACTGATAAAAGAAGGTTTGTGTACAAATATCACAAAACAACATCAATCATTGAATAAATGTGGTTCTTCAATGCACACCTGAACAAGAAGAAAACTTTGTTTAAAATTCTGGCATAAATATATTAAAGCTGACAAAAAAAAAAAAATCAGGGCAAGCTACATCACTTCCTCATACAAAAAAATGTACAAAACATTAGCCTCTAACTAGATAAACATAATACTTGTCTTCACAGTTTGATATCAAGTAACTGTGTCTTGAAGTATCGAATTGGAGGGTGATTAAAAAAAAAAAAACAGCTTGTGACACGTCAGCCGTTTCAGGTAACTTCGGTCATGGAGGCAGAGTGATTCTGCGAACATAAGCAGATACAATCTTAGTTGACTCATGCACACACTCGCACTTCCCTCAATATCCCCTTGATTCCTGTCTCAAGATCACAGTCTTTTACTTCTCCCTGACGTGCGTTTCCAAGGCCCCTCAACTTGTTACCTCTTCTATTAAACCTTCCCTGATTGTTTTTCAACCAAAATAAACTCATCTGTCTTGTATTATACTTAACTGTATTCTATGAAACATTTGAAGATCTCAAAGTAATTTTAGCTGCATCCCACATTTTTTTTTTTTTAGTGTTGTGGTTTTAATTTTGAACAGTTCTAATCTTTGAAAAATTTCCATATGATGTATTCTGAGCCATGAATTTTCAGAGCAGTGAGTTTAATGTTTTCAAATGCATAGCAGTTTTGGTTTAAGGTATCTTTGAATTTCTGGAGAATGTCATCTGTGTGATCTATTGAATAGATTTTTTTTAAACAAGTTTTTTTAAATTATGAAAATATAACACTGAATGCTTTTAAAGTTTCTTGATTTGCTTTATAGTCTTACATGTAGTTTGTTTTAAATGTTTGTGTTTTGAGGATTATATATTGCCTTAGATGAACCTTATTAACTTTTTACTATATTTTGTTTGCTTATTACTGAAAAAAGTGTTAAAATGTATAATTGCAGTTTTATCCACTTTTCCTTGTAGTTCTGTTAATTTTTGTTTATGTGGTTTGTTCATAATAACCCTTATCTCTTGTTTTATATAACATATATAATCCCACCTTTTTTCAGGCCCAAGGCTTTCTCTTTTGTTTGAACTTAAAATTCCCAGTTTATGGTATTGATAATACCTTAAGAAATGGTGGCTTTAGAGCTAATTATTATGGGTTTCCAGATTCCTGTTTGTTTTTAGGACACTAGAGATTCATATTCCTGAGAGGGCAAAAGTGAATTTTAGAAACTGAGTATCCCATATTTCTGAAGGTACTTTTATCTACCATATTTGTGAAAACTGAGGTTTTTGCATTTCTTGCTATAATGTGAAAAACTTATGCTTTTGCTTTTATAGTATGCTTCCTTTAAAAAAAACTTTCATCAATAGTTTGGTCATTTATATGTTTTTAAGATTTCATTTAAGAGTGAATGGTAAAGATAAAGTAGTTCAACAGCCTAAGATAACTAACTTGGTGACTTTGTACAGATTTCTTTAACTCTCCAAGTCTCTTTTTTTTTTCTTCCTATTTATGATATGAAGTCTATAAGCATTAGAATTCCTGTGGGATGATTTTCTTACATGGCTTTTCACCCCAGAATGGCTGAATCAGAATCTCCTGGAATAAGGTCATAGGCATGTGGGTCCTGGGATAGAGTGAATCCTTTTGTTGTTACTGTTGTTAAAGAAAAATATATCTCATCTCCCCCCTGTACGCATCAGGAGACACAAGAGACTTCATACCACACAGTGAGTTAACACATTGGCTCCTCTCTCATTTCTTTGTTAATATAAACTGTGTTCAACAAGAACACATTTGCTCAACACTAAGCTTGATTTCGCAGGTGAAAATGGGTATGAGGCTGCAGGGCGAGGAGAGCTCGGAGCAGGTCTCCAGGATTCAACTCTGTGGGGTCGCAAAATAACACTTTGGAAACTTGGGACCATTTTTGTTTCATTTGAATTCTACAGTTTTTTACTTTCTGGTTTCTCTTTAGCCCTGGGGAAAGATTTTAGAGAATGTACTGTCTCAATCACAGAAGGCCAAGTATTTAAATTTGAGCTGATCGTTTAGAGGGGAAGAGAGAAGCAATCTGGGCAGCCTGCAGCCCTGGGGCTCCGTGTGGCAAAGGAGAAAGTATGTCTCAGGGGAACAAAAGGGAGGGTGAGGGCTTCCCTCCCCAGCAAGACAGTCTTCTTGAGGTGCTCTGAACAGCGGGATGGATTTCTCATGAGAGAATGTGTGCTCTGAAGAGAGGTTCATCTCTTCTCTCAGATTCCCACAGTCCTCCTCCTGGGAAGACGGCTCTATCCCCAAAATTACGAAGGAGCAGCAGTTTCTAGTAGAAGCCATAGCTGCTGTTATTGCACAGGAAGCTTTCGCCCACAGCGGGGAACACAGGGCATATTTGTTTTGGAAGAGCTGTGCTCAGTGTAAACTCTGCCAGTGCTGTGCAGCTCAGCCCCCACACACTGGCCCCTATGGCGTGTTTCCATATTCAGTGCTGAGAGCTGTAGATTTCAAAATGGAATTCTCCTTAAACCTCAGGCTGTGTGGTGTAGAGAGCAAGCAGGGCCTTTAGAATTGGATGGGCCTGTGTCTTAATCTTTACTGAGTGACCTTCAGCGTATTACTTAAACTCTTTGTGCCTTACTGCATCTATAAAATAGAAGAATAAGGCCAATTGCAGGATTATGGTAAAGACTGAATGTCATAGCTTGCACCATACGCTCATTTCCTTTTCTTGACCCACAAATAAAGGGTATGTCCTTCTAATCACCCACGTGGAAAGCAGATGCTTGGATATTGCACAAATGGCAGGAAGGCATCGCTTAAGAGGCAGTACTTTCCACCCAGCTTCCTGTAGCTTCATTGTGACCAGCCTGCAGCAGTCCTGTTCATCATTACTCACAAACTGTTTACCATGGAGGTTCAGATATTGACGGTCGTCCAATATCTATGGGGTCGCACAGAGTCGGACACGACTGAAGCGACAGCAGCAGCAGCAATTTTAGGTTCTTGGTTTTGACTAAAGGGCCTAGTTCATATTTTGATCCTGGCTTGCATCTGTCTATTCATCTGACATTTATTTCACACCTAGTGAATGCCGGGAAATATGGAGAGTAAGAAGGACATGGTTCATAGGGTTTGTATCTTTAATCTCTCAGTTCCTTGGGGAGGCAGATATGAGGGCAGTCCTGACATGAACTGTGAGGGGCAAATACATGTTGGGCCCTGAGGGTCCTTCGGCCGAAGCCTGGTATTCACAAAAGGCCTCAAACTGTGTGCAGACAAGGTGATACACGTGGAAGTAAAGACATGGACAGATTTCAAAAGTTCAGTTACTGCCTGTAGTGAATAATGATACATATATTTAAAGAATTTTAAAACTCTGTACTGTGGATTGGTCGGTTGTGTGGTCATGCCCTACTCTTTGCAACCCCATAGACAATGTAGCCCCCCAGGCTCCTCTGTGCGTGGGATTCTCCAGGCAAGAATACTGGAGTGGGCTGCCATTTCCTTCTCCAGGGGATCTTCCCGACCCAGGGATTCAACTCATGTCTCTTACTTCTTCTGCATTGGCAGGCAGATTCTTTACCACCACACCACCTGGAAGCCCCTATATTGCAAATATCGGGTTCTGAAACCCTGTTTGGTACTTCAGTTTTCAATGCAAGCAGAATCCCCCAAAACACGGCCTGGGTGTCTCTTGGCTTTAGTCAACTACTACTGGTCCTGAGGGAGAAGAGAAAAGTCTGGAGAAGGCTTCAGACAGAAGGTGATGCTTGAGCAGTGTTGAGGTGGAAAGAAGGTGCTCTTAGACCAGGACATTCAGGGCAAGGGCAAGGGCATTTACAACGAGAGACTACATGTTTGTGGAACTTGGCAAACATTTCATTTTGCTTTTTAAATTGACCTTTGTCACTCGTTGCTTCATCTCAAAGATAGAGGGAACCACTCTAACTTCGGGATCTTCCCTGGTGGCTCAGACAGTAAAGTATCTGCCTACCATGTGGGTAGGCCTGGGTTCACTCCCTGGGTCGGGAAGATCCCCTGGAGAAGGACATGGCAGCCCACTCCAGTACTCTTACCGGGAAAATCCCATGGGTGGAGGAGACTGGCAGGCTACAGCCCATGGGGTCGCAAAGAATCGGACACGACCGAGCGACTTCACTTCACTACTCTGACTTCACTGGGTTTAAGAACAGTTAGAAGAAAAACTAGGGTTTTTCATTACAAGGTTTCATTATGTAGCTAATTTGTCATTCAACCTGCATTAACTGGCTGTACATAAATAAACCAGTGATAAAATTTTCAACATGTTACTTCTAATTAGACCAAGTCAAAATTTTCACCTTAATATAGGTGAAGAGAAAACAAAACACTCAGCACGGGGTTTAACGGAGACTCCTAAATATTTTTTTCCCAGGTGGAAATAGATTTTTTTCCTTGTTCATTAATACAACTGGACTTCATTAAATGTGAAAAGAAATAGGATAGTTTCTCAGATGTCTGATAGTTATTAATCTTTAGTGAAATATTTTATACTGTATTGATAGGAAGTATCTGCTAAGTCCAGTGGGAGGAGATTTGCTTTCCTCTTATACTCTATAAAGATGATTTAGTAAGGAGATGCCAAATACAATAAGACTTCAAGGTAAACAGACTATTACAGAAAATAAACATTTTAGCTAGGACTCAGCTACATGAAAATCAAATCCTGGTTTTATTATTAGTTATCCCTGCTCTGTCTGCTCAAAGAACTATTCACCCCAACTCTCCCACTTGCTTGCCATGTGTCTTGGGTGAGTAATTTAATATTGCTATCTTCATATTCCCCTCTCTCTGTGAAATTGGAATTATACTACCAATTCAGTAAGTTTTTGTTCAAAAAAATATATATATTTGTAAAGCACTTAGCAATTGTCTCAGGCAAAAGTCAGGCTTTATACCATGTATCAGGGCTCATTTTGGCTGGCACATCTTCTCTTTGTCTTTCCCTGCCTTACAATAAATTTTTTCTTCATTTGTGTTCACAAAACACTTTGTGCATCTGATTCAGCATGCCATATTATGATAATTCATTTATATACAGGGCTTCCCAGGTGGCAGAGTGGTAAAGAATCTACCTGCCAATGAAGGAGATTCCAGTTCTATCCCAGGGTCAGGAAGATCCCCTGGGGTAGGAAATGGCAACCCACTTCAGTATTCTTGCCTGGAGAATACTATGGACACAGGAGCTTGGCAGGCTACAGTCTATGGGGTCACAAAGAGTCAGGCACAACTGAGCATGCATGCATTTATATACACCTTTCCTGATTATAAGTTCCTTGAGCATGAAGACTGTGTGGCTAGTTGTCTTTATCTCTGGCATGAAGCAAGGTCCTAATGTAAACAAGGTCCTAATGTAAACAAGGTCCTAATGTAAACAGCAAGTACTGTTGCACTGAATTTTTGATGGTCATCAAAAGAGATCCAAAAGGATATTTAGTTACCTTTTTTAATGTGCTTCCAGTTTACATCTATCACGGAATGTAACAAAGCATTTCTTTCCAAGTGTTGTCCTACATACTAAATCGAATTGGCCTTCCACAAGAGTTGGTCTAAATTTCACAAGTGTGTTATTACATTGAAGGTCAAGATGTCCTGAAGCAGCTGGGGTTTAAGTTAGACATTACTAAGAACCTTGTGATGATTCATGATGTCCATGCCCTGAAAGGAATATGGGACTAATTGAGGGAAGCTGTGAAGTTCTTGACGGCCTTTATGTCAGATTTTTATTGCTTTTTTTTTTTTTTAAGTTTTTTTTTTTTTTATGTGGACCATTTTTAGAGTCTTTATTGAATTTGTTATAATATTGTTTCTGTTTTATGTTTTGGTATTTTTGGCCATGAGGCACGTGGGATCTTAGTTCCCTGACCAGGGATTGAACCCACACCTTCTGCATTGGAAGGCAAAGTCTTAACCACTGGATTGCCAGGGAAGTCCCCAGATTTTTATCGCTGTTGGGTGGATTCAGTTGTGTCCTGTTTTCACTAGAGGAATGGTTAGTTGACTTCCAAGATAAGCCTGGAGCCTACAGGTTTTGTTGGCTAAAACCACTTTACTGTACCTGTGCACTTAAGGTTTCCAGAGGGCTTTCTATCCTTGGGAAAGCCATGAGGGGTACTCCACGGGGGTCCTCGGGCTTGGGTTTGGAAGGCGATCCTTGTGTTCCTTTAAAGTTATGGACCACACACATTCCCTGCAGGATGAGGTGAAAAAAGATTAGGGTCAGATTGCAGCTATCAATGCCTGGCTATCTCTGTGGGTGGCAGGCCTGCCCCTTAGAATGTCATTGCACAGTGACTTTTGAGCCAATGAGTAGGGACCATGGAAAGACCTGGGGCATGGTCCAGGCTGTCTACTGCTGAGCACATTTGAGGTGCTGAGGAAGCATCTGTTTGATCACCAGACGGCCAGGGATACTCAATCTATCCCCACTGAACCTGTTTCCTGACCTGTAAAAATGGGAATAACACCTGCCTTGTAGATTTACATTTAAAAGACATGATGCATGTAAACCATCTCATAGTAACAGCTAACATTTACTGAGGGCCACTTATGTATCTGGCATTGTCTAAAGGGTTTTAGCCAATTTCATATGACTACTCAACATTCTTATAAGGGAGGTACTATTATCCTCTCCAACTTAGATAAGGAGGCACAGAGAATTTAGATAACTTTCCCAAGGCTACATAAACTCCGTAGCCTCTAAATCAGTCCACTGTAGGATTTGGCTTCTTAAGTGCCAAGTGAGTGAAGTCGCTCAGTCGTGTCTCACTCTTTGCGACCCCATGGACTGTAGCCCACCAGGCTCCTCCATACATGGAATTTTCTAGGCAAGAGTACTGGAGTAGGTTGCCATTTCCTTCTCCAGGGGATTTTCCCGACACAAGGATCGAACCCCGGTCTCCCACATTGCAGGTAGAGGCTTTACCGTCTGAGCCACCGGGGAAGCCCCTCAATGGGGCTTTCACTGACATACTATTGGTCCCTCTGTGAGTCATCTGTTTCTCGCACCCTTAGGGAAATACCCTCTGAGAGATCAGTATCTCAGCATCACTCGGCACCACTTTTGCTGCTGCTCCACAGAGCATGCGCATTTAAGTCTCCCGTCTTTCACTTTACGAAGACTGGATCCCTAAAAAAAGAATTTTGAATTCAAGTGGAGCTTGCCAGTTAGTGTTCTGAGTAAATGTGAGCACTTTCTGTGTGTGTCTGAGCAGGTAAAAACATTGGGGAGCTCTGAGTTAGAAGTTGGGAGAGACATATGTGCCTTTTATATGTTGGGGAGGACATATAGGCAGAATCCCTGTATGGAAGGGATAGGACAAGGAGAAGTTAGGTCACGGGCCTGTGAAATCCATCTACATGTGATGTTAGTCTTCATGGGTGCCTTGGACCAGAAAGGGCAGAATGGGAGGAAGGACAGCAGACTGTGATGATTTCTGTCTGCTAGGAGAGGCTTGCTGGATGTTATTAGGAGACTGATTTCATCATGCACAGCCTCTTGAGGCCTAGTGATTTACTGTAAACCCTTCTGGGTGTATTTTAAATCCTTGAATATATATATATATCAATACATATATATATATATATATACGCACATATATATACACACAGATATATATTTATGTAAATTTATTTTTGGCTGTGTTTGGTCTTCATTGCTGCTCAGGCTTTTCTCTAGTTGTGTCGAGCGGGGGCTCCTCTATAGTTGCGCTGTGCTGGCTTCTTACTGCAGTGGTTTATCTTGGTGCAGAGCACAGATTCTAGGAGCTTGGGTTTCAGCAGTTGCAGCTCCTGGGCCCTAGAGCACAGGCTCCATAGTTGTGGTGCACGGGCTTAGTTGCTCTGTGGTATGTGAGATCTTCCCAGATCAGGGCTCAAACCCATGTTTCCTGCATTGGCAGGCAGATTCTTTACCACTGAGCCACCAGGGAAGCCCAGTCCTTGACTATATTTTTAAAAACTGTACCTCCACGGTATGTCCGTGCAATGGAATGCTACATAGCATGAGAAAGGAATTACTGATACAACTTGGATGAATCACAAAATAATTATGCTGAATGAAGGAAGCCAGGAAAAAACACATACATATTGTATAATTCCATCAACATTAAATCTTACAGTAACCTAATACAGAAGATCAGTGGTTGCTTAGGAATGAGGGGGAGGGAAGGGTGGGAGAGAAAGAGGTATCTGAAGGTCAAAATTGTACTATTTCTTGTATGCCTAGCTTCCTTGTTGACTCAGATGGTTAAGAATCTGCCCACAATGCGGGAGACCCAAGTTCTATCCCTGGGTTGGGAAGATCCCCTGGAGAAAGAAATGGCAACCCACTCCAGTATTCTTGCCTGGAGAATTCCACGGACAGAGGAGCCTGGTGGACCACAGTCCATGGGATTGAAAAGAGTTGGACATGACTGAGTGACTAACACTTTCACTTTATCATACCTCAAATCTATAAAAATGAACCAAAACCCTTCTTCAGGAAGTGTTATGTGGTTGAGAAGCCACTTATAGTGGAAATAAGATGCCCAGGAGGCATGTTCAGATAATAACAGAGGTCCCCTGGGTGCAATTAGCTGAGGGTTTTCCTATTTCTGAGTGGGACTTGCAAGTCTGGGCCAGAGTGGAGTTCCTTGAAATGCTGGAGAAGGAGCTGCCTGCTTCCTTCAGTACTTTGTTCTCTGTTCTTCCCCAAGCAGCGCTTAGCTTATGCTGCCAGTATGTCTCTGAGCAAGTATTTAAAGAATCATGGTTTGAAGGTACACTAAGTTTTTGCTAGTCTGCCCAGCCCCAGCCCCAAAGACAGGGTTGGAAGAAGTGGAGCAAGCCATTGTTCCTGGAGTGATCATACTCCTGGCCCACAGAGGGACTATGGGTCATATTTCTGAAAGAGAGGGCGCAGGGTTCTTGGTGAGTGACTGCAGCTCACAAGGTTGAGGCTGGTGGAACCTGGGCTGAGACCGTGGAGTCTGGGGAGCCTGACTTACCAGGATCTTGGGCAATGTTTCAGAGAGCACCAGAGGGGGGAAAAAAGTAGACGAAGCTGACCTACCAGAAACAGGGCTACCGCAGTGCCCAGGATGAAGCCCGCAATCACATCAGAGCAGTGGTTCCGATACTCAGAGACCCGGTTGAGGCCCGTCAGGAAGGCTGTGCAGAGGGTCCCGAGGCACAGCACTGGCTTGGCCAGTCGGCTGCTCTTCGTCTTGATTGTGCTTGTGATGTACATCTAGTTGAGGACAGAGACCGGGGAGTGACCGGCAGCCTCTGTACACGGTGCACACATACACGCACACGGACACACACCAACACACACAGACGGGCCGGCACCAAAGCATGAATGATGAATCATTCACTCACCTCAGTGCTTTATATTCTGGTGGGCATGGGGACAGAGTTGCAGTGACATGAATGACTGCATAATAATCAGGTCCAGAAAATGCAGTTTTTATGCAACAAACTAAAGAATCACTTGGAGTGTTAATAAACTCATATAAGAATCTCAGATGCCAGATAATCTTCTATGAGAATTAATTTTATGGAGAAGACCAGGTAGGGGAGTAGCAATACATTTTATTTTTTGGGTTCCCCCATAATCCTAGTTAGTTCTTCACGCTTTCAATGAGGATAAAAGTGTTGACTTCCAAACCAGTGTGTAACATAGATAGGTTTCAGTTGTGCTGGGAAATTGATTCTCACATTCCTTGGGATGGCTGTGATCAGTTCTATTCATTCATTTATTCCAGCATGTTTTAAAATTTTCTATGTGGGTGTACAAAAGGTTGGGAAGACCTGATGTTAGTAAATGATGATACAATTTATGACACATGAGACGTACTCTGTTGTTATGGCATTGTGAGGAGCTGAGTAAGACTCAAGTATTTTACAGGCTTGGTTACCAAATATGTCCCTGGTGGCTTAGAGTGAGCAAGGTATGCCTCTTTCAAACACTTTGTCACGCAAACTTTGGTAATGGTTATAAGAAACCACTAGAGGGCGCAATTGATCTATTGTCTCTGTGTTAGTCTCATTCTGAGCAACTCTGCAACCCCATGGACTGTAGCCCACCAGGCTCCTCTATCCATGGGATTCTCCAGGCAAGAATACTGGAGTGGGTTGTTATTCCCTTCTCCAGGGGACCTTCCTGACCCAGGGTTCAACCCCAGATCTCTGGCATTGCAGACAGATTCTTTACCATCTGAACTACCAGGGAAACCTTAACAAGTGTGCTGAATGAGTTTGTGACTCAGAAAAATAGTATGCGAGACAGAATAAGAGACACAGATGCATAGAACAATTTTCTGGACTCTGAGGGAGAAGGTGAGGGTGGGACGTTCTGGGAGAATAGCATTGAAACATGTATATTATCATATGTGAAACAGAACACCATTCCATGTTCGATGCATGAGACAAGGGCTCAGGGCCGGGGCAGTGGGATGACCCAGAGGGATGGGATGGGGAGGGAGGTGGGTGGGGGGTCCAGGAAGGGGAACACATGTAAACCCATGGCTGATTCATGTCAATGTATGGCAAAAACTATTACAATATTGTAAAGTAATTAGCCCCCAACTAAAATAAATAAATTTATAAAAAAAAAAAGTTAATTAAAAAAAAGAAAAATAGTATGCCAATACTCAAGTGTGCTTGTATGGCCTGAGCACATGTAAGTTCAAATAGATGCATTTTAAAATATTATAGTGGAAACTTAATTTCCTAGGATGATCCTTCAGCATTGGTGTGAATACAGGAAGATGGGATTTTCTTTATTATATGTAACACATACCCTACAAAACTGTGGTTAGATCAGATTTATATAAATGAGAGCATACCATCACACCATTCTGAGGCTGAGTAGGAAATGTTGTTTAGTACATTATTGACCAAAGACGTATTAATATGTCTTTTGGTCCCGAATGTTATTGACCAGAGACATAGATGTTAGACCTTAAAATTGATAGAGTTCATTATACAACTTTTGATTATAATTATTATAACTTATGATATTTATCATGTTATGATAATTATAATTATCACTCACATTTTCCTCCATTCAATTTTTGTTCCAATGCTATGTATATTATAAATGCAAGTTTATTGCTGTAAAATTTTCAAAAATGATACATCAGGAAATTTCGAGTGAAGAAGAATTTTATGCAGATACTTTTATCTGATTGTCTAAGTGGCAAATATACCACTTAGAAGATGATAGTTCTTCAGAATGTAGTTCTGATTCAGACAATGTGAATATTAGACCAACAAAAATACAAAAAAACCTTAGTGATCAATTCTGATATGGAAAGTGATAGATAAAACTCAAGGTGCTGGAGAAGACTTTACAGGTGTGTCAAGTATAACTATTAAATGCAGTAACCCATAAAGTCTTCATGAAATAACAATTAACTTTTGGCTGGCCAAAATAAAAATCACTGGCCATAGGTGTTGGTTTTTGCAAAAATCCTCCAGTCAATAATAACACTATATATAGTGTTTTATGCTTCTATATTGTTTTTAAATTATAGCCTTTATAAATCTTATAAGATTACAAACTATTAAAACATGGGCCTATGGTTCATTAGTATTCTTCACAGTATTAACTAGTACTTAGGAAATCCTTGTTGAGTAATTTCTGAAAGCACACATATAGGGGCTCAGAAGATGTTTACATAATTGGAATCCTGTATCAGGGCTTATCTGATTATAGTCTGTCTGTGGGGCATGATTTGAATTGGATCCTTGAATGTTTGAGGATGAATCCATGAATCCTTGAAAACATGTGCTCTACCAGCATATATTCTGAGTAAGATGACTATACTTTTTTCTTCTCAAGAGAAATTTGTATTTCACTTGATGAGACAGTAGCTTAGGATGAGTAACAGATTTGTTTTTGTAATGGTGTTGTAAAAATTGATTTCATACAACAATGACTTAAGTCTGATAAAAATACAGGAAAAGGTGCAAGAGTACATTGTTTCATATAACTTAGGCTCTAGATAAGTTCTAGATAATCTAGGATACAAATTGATACAATATTTTGAAAGCTGGAAATTATGCCAAATGCCTGAACAGATCTTGTTTAAAAAAATACCTGGCATAGATTTTTTTTTTTCTTAAGTGGTGGGGAAAAAGTGAGTCAAGAAGCTTCATTGAGCTAACTGGTTTGTTTGTAAATCAAGGCTTCTGTATTATTTACATTCACGTTTCCTTAATGTGGGGGTAGCTGAAATCATTTTTGTCATGTATTCATTAAAGAGTAAATCTGAAAGAAATAGTAAAGTTAAAAAATAGTTAAATAAACTTATTCAAAAAAAGAAATAGATTTTGGAAAGTTGATCCTATAGATGTGATTCTATAAATTGGACAAAAAAGAACCATTATTCTAAACAGAATATCCAGCAATTTCTTTTAAACTACACTAAATGGACCAGACCTATAGTCAGTCACCTTTACTCCTCCCTGAATTTAGGACAATGTTTGGGACGATGGCATGAACACGCTTCCATCAGAAGCAGATGTAGCGGGCAGTGTGGTTACTGTCATTGGAGGGGAACGTGCTCCCGGAGGCTGGGGTGAAGGCACACTGGGAGTTTCTAGGAAGACTGCATAGCTTGAAAAGGGTCTTTGCTCTGCCTTCTCCTTACCTCACCTTTCACCCGAGAATCTCTAGACTAGTCGTACCCTAAATATAAAGTAAGTTAAAGGAAAAGGGATGTTTTTAGCCAATAGTCGCTCATCCACAGGTAAATACACATGATATCCAGAAGCAGAATGTTTGCACTGATTCCTCCACTTCTACACTCTCGGTTCTAAAGAAGCAGAGGTCAGGCAAAGGTGAAAAGAGGCCATTTCCATGCACGCTCATGTCTGACTCTTTGTGACCCTATAGACTATAGCCTACCAGGCTCCTCTGTCCATGGGATTCTCCAGGCAAGAATACTGGAGTGGGTTGCCATGCCCTCCTCCAGGGAAGCTTCCCAACTGAGGGATTGAACCCGTGTCTCTTACGTCTCCTTTAGTGGCAGGCGGGTTCTTTACCACTAGTACCACCTGGGAAGCCCTAGGTCATTTCCAAAGTGGGGCGGAATTAAAGAGCAGGAAATATAGACAGACACCGTTTCTTCTGTTTTAAGATGTTAGACACACTTTTGCGCTTTCTCTTTGATGAGGCCAAAAAGTTTAGACTATTATACCCCAGTGGGGGCAGTCAAGAGATTTTATGATCTAGAGAACAGTGAGAAGTGAACTGTTGGATTTTGGGGGTATTGCAGGATTGCCCATCTGTCCTGGAAAAGTGTTGAAGAGTGTTAGGAGGAGCAGAGGAAAACCCTGTCTTCATCTGGTATTGCATATTGCCTTGGGCAGGCATTTGCATAAGGCCTACATCTGCAATCTATAGAGAAGCGTGAGGAATGTCTGCTGTTCTGGAACCAACCAGAGCTTTGGCACAGAGTGCTATTCTGGGCAGTCACAGAACCCCGTGTCCAATGCCAGGAGCCTGGGCCTCTGCTCTGACTGTGTGCTCATAACAATTCTCTGGGCCTCAGTTTCTGCATCTGTAAAATGGGAGGATGTGACTAAGTGATCATCAACAGTCATGCCAGAATTAACATCCTCTGGCAGGTCTTACATTGGGGTATTGAGGGTAGGGGCATGATATAATGGAGGAGAAACACATTGTAACATGACTTCAAAAGTCACCAGAAGTGACTGTAATGAAAGAAGTAATGAAAAAGCGGGGGTGGGGTGGGGGTGGGGTGTGAGGATGGCAGAGACACCCATCGCAGCCAAAACTCCACTCGGGTCATACTCACCGTGGCGTACAGGGCGGAATAAATGCTCAGAGCAGCGTGTTTGGAGGGAAAGGACCTCCGCGCCTTCTCTATCACTTCCAGGTCCCCGGTGCAGATGTTCCCGTTGTTGATGAACTGGTGGTGTGCCCGGCAGTCTGTACTGGTGTAGTTGGGCTTGCACACCGTCAGGAAGTACGGTGTCAGGTGCCCCGTGACCACTTGTCCGGCGTTTACAAAAATGTCAGTAGCAAAAAGTCCAAAAGCAAATACTCCTATGAGGAGATTTAAAATAATTAGGAATGGTGACATACACCATAGATTGTTTTTTGTCCCTGAGGGAAGAATAGTGCGAGCCCATGACAACCTATCAGAAAGGTCCTCCCTGGAGTCAAACTGTCCCCTCACCTTCCTCTTTCCTGCTTCCTAAACCACTGTTTTTTTCCAAATTGATGAAGTCACGCTGCTGATAGTGCTTTACTGTTTCATGTCCATAAAGTAGAAGCAGCATGTTCTCATAGGAGGAATCTGAATTTTGGAGTCATGTAGAGCTGGGCTCTGGGCACTCCTTTGGTGGCTTGTTCACAGTGTAAGCAATCTTCTTTGAATCTTAGTACCCTTATCACAGCGTGGTTGCAGGGAATGATACCTCAGAAGAGAGTCGGAAAGATAAAATGAAACATGTGCAAAATAACCCCTAATGTGCCTGGCATTAAGTATTGGGTTGGCCAAAACGTTTGAAAGGTGTTACGGAAAAACATGAGCGAACATTTTGGCCCACTCAATAGTTACTCAACATTGGTTCTCTTGCCTTCTATAGAATATATCTTCTCCCTGGTCCTGTTGGAGATGCGAGTACTCCTTGAAGGAGTTATCATGGCAGGTGAGAGGGAATGAGTATGCTAGGAGTCATCCTTCAAAGACAGAAAAAGATTGCTCTAGAAACCCTGATTGAATTGAATGTTTCATTTGATGCTGAAAACAGAAAATGAGAATGTTGTTGACTGTATCGAATTACCACCAACTCAGTGGTTAAACCACCGTGAATGCATCCTTTTATAGTTCCGGAGATCAGAAGTCCAAAATAGGTTTCACTGGGCTAACGTCAAAGTGTTGGCAGAGCTGTGTTCTTTCTGGAAGCTCCAGAGCAGAACTTAGTCCTTGCTTTTCCCAGATTCTCACCTTCATTCCTTGACTTATGCCCCCAATTCTAGCAATTGTATCATAAGAGCTCTACTGCCATTGTCATGTCTCCTTCCCTGACAATCTTGTTTCTCTTATAATGTTACATTGGTTACATTGTGTCCCCCTGAATAATCCAGGATAATCTCAAAATCCTTAATCTAATCACACATGTACATTTCTGTTTGTCATGTAAGGTAACACACCCACAGTTTCTAGGGATTAGGGCATAAACATTTTGGGGTAAGAAAGGCATCATTTTACCTACCATGCTGACTTGAACTGTTTGGCTAAGAATCCTGTGGGTAGGCTATACTTCCTGGATTTTATCTGTTCTCTGGTAAATTCCGCAGGAATATAGGATTGCCTCTGACTAGCTTGGACAAAAATATGAATTCCTTATAGGAAATTGCACTGTGGATTCTTTCAAAGGTTATGCATACATCTATAGAGTATCTGTTAAATGTATCAAGAGCAGCTGTGCAGAGCCAAGGTGTACACAGGTTGCTTGAAGAGATAAAGAAGACTTTGCCAGTGCAACTCAGCTGTGGGAGGAACTGGCAAGAGTGAGAGGCAGCATTAACCCTTGTAAATTTCAAGGATCTGCTATAGTTTTTGATTAAATTTCTATCCAATTTTGACTTCCATATTCAATGTCTTGAGTCTGCAAATTGTGCTGATTTCAGCACCCAAAAGTCAATCCATTAGATCAGAAGTGAAGCCGAGTTTGGCTGAAACCTTCATCCGGTTTCCATTTTGACTTGTATTGATTCTTATAATTTTCTTTTCTGTGGCTTTGCCAGGATGTGCTTTATCACAATGAGAACTGGCTCTTTTAATAGCTTCAACTGACTGACACTCCTAGGGTCTGACCTCTGAGACTAAGCATTCATTGATCATTCCTTTCACTCCCAGGTTCTGGAAGTCTGGCTAGAAATTTTTTTATATCTTCAAGAAAGATTCTCAAAGACCAGGTCTCTAGCTTTTTCAAGGGGCAATAAGTCTGTCTAGACATACTTTTCCAGGAAACGAGGATAATTCATGATTTGAAAAGGGAAAAGTGACAGCATTTTCCCCTGGCATTTTATTTGTCGGAGTGCTTCCAATTAGGGTGAATTCTTTCTCAGACATTTCTGAGGATTTCTAGGTTCCTCAGATGAGGATCTGAAATGCCAGGTCTGTGGTCGCAGTGGGTCCGTGATGGGCAAATTTCTGCTTTGTTGTCGTGTGATACTGTTGCTAAAAGTTGCTTTCCCTTTTTCCCTTGGCCTCCCCTGGATTATGTCTGCTTTTCCTGATGGCTTAACAAGTATTTTGCTTTCCAAACATCTCATTCTGGTGTATTTGATGTAGCTTCAGAAGGGCAGCCCCAGGACTCCACCTGCCTGGCACAGGCCATGCCAACAAAGTGCAGTGGAGCCTACCCTGGTGATTCACAGACAACGTCAGATCATACAGGGCTTTTGTAAGGCATTCCAGGCGTTCCTCTGTTAATCCTGAGCTTCTTGTGTGTATGTTACAAGCCTCAGTAGCTAAAAAGTGTTGCTTTTGTCCTTACAGTCAGGTGGAACACTGTTTATGGCCTCCTGTACTGCAATATATGATTTGAAGGAGATGCTTTTGAAGTGTCCTACCTTGGTGTCTAAAATTCTCTAAGTGTGATAATCTTTTTGAAATTTTAACAGCTACATTTTCCATTCCTATGACCCTCCCTAGCTAGTTCTATTGATACTTAGCTTATGCCTCTGCTCCCAACAGTATTCCTTGCTTCAGGGAGCTAATCACACTTCTTTTTTAAAAAAATATTTTTATTTATTTGACTACTCCAGGCCTCAGTTGTGGCATGTGAAGTCTTTGGTTGTGGCATGTGAGATCTAATTCCCTAAATAGGGCCCCCTGTATCAGGAGCGCTGAGTCTTAGCAACTGGACCACCAGTGAAGTCCTTGATCACATTTCTGAATGGATTTACAGCTGACACAGAAGTCTAAAAGTAAAACTCTCTTAGCTTGCCAGAACTATATGCTTGAGACAGGTACTGTTTTGTTTGGAATTCTGAAACGAATTGGATGAGAAAACCAAGAGCCATGGTCTGGAGGACAAGACCATTGAATTTCTAAAATAAACCCTGGAATAGGGAGATGTGGGAGGGATGTCTCCCAAGGAGGAGATAGAATCCTACCTAATCTGGCTGAAGGAGTGAAGGGGCTGCCCCCTTCCCTGTCCATGCTGGCTGTCAAACCCCAGGGGCAGGGCAACAGAAACCCCCAGAATGATTTTTGAAAATCAAGCTGAAGTCTGTCCTGTGCCTCCCAGGGTGTAGCTCAGGAGCCCTGCATACCTTTCAGAGAAGTTCCATACCTACCATGATACTGGAGCTATGGGTGCCTGTGTTAGCAGTGGTGGATGAGGGTCAAATTGGTTGAACTCGAGGGTACCTCACAGGACCCACACATTCTGGTGTAGTCTGGGGTGGGCACTTGTGACTTCATCAGGAGTGAGGGGCATTAGAATGCTCAGAGGACCAGGAGGTAGAAGCAGTCTGGCTTTAGGACAGAGACTGGCATCGTTGGTTGCGTCTGTGGTCCCTGTTTTGATGACATAGATCACTATGGTAACCTGAGCTTGCCGCCATTTTGTGGCCTAAAAGAATCTGACACCCATCAGGCAAGTCGAAGGATGAAGAAAGAGGAAGATGAAAGTGTTAAAAGTCCTTTTTCCTTCCTCTCAGGGTTTTACCGGAGAAGGCAATGGCAACCCACTCCGGTACTCTTGCCTGGAAAATCCCATGGACGGAGGAGCCTGGTAGGCTGCAAGTCCATGGGGTTGCGAAGAGTCGAACATGACTGACGAATTCACTTCCACGTTTCACTTTCATGCACTGGAGAAGGAAATGGCAACCCACTCCAGTGTTCTCGCCTGGAAAATCCCAGGGACGGGGGAGCCTGGTGGGCTGCCGTCTATGGGGTTGCACAGAGTTGGACACGACTGAAGCGACGTAGCAGCAGCAGCAGGGTTTTACCTGGATTCTTTGGACAAATGAAGATCTTTGGTCACCGGTAAATGGGGACACAGAGGTGAAACTCTGTGACCTACCTCTTGTCATGGGATCAGTTCAGGGTTCCATCCTTTTACTCAACTGAGAAGGTCGTAGGGCAAGCAGTGACGTAAGCAGGAAATATGTATGACAAAGATCTTCTCGGCGAATGCTAACAGGGCTCCTACCAGGATGTCTTTTTGCCTCCCAAACAAAGAACTGGTCAAAATACAGAAACCAGACTGCTTGCTGCTGAGAAAGACACACAGGAGGCCTTCATTAGGAAGCCTAGACCCAGACCACAGAGTGATAATTAGCAGGGGCTGATGGGGTGAGCAAAGGAAGGAATATTTCCTTTTAGCCACAAAGAACCTGTGACCTGAGGTGCAGCCTCTGAACTGAAGGCCAATTATTTTATATTAAATTGCAAGTGTGCAATTTTCCAGTTTAAAATGGCACTTTGCTGACAGACTCTAACAGAACACTTCTCAACTAAAATAGACATGATGACAGTGAAAAAAAGATGGAAATTCAGAGTGCCAACTCAAAGGGATAATCAGTGAGGATTTCTGTCTCTCTCCCTTTCTCACATGTGCACACGTGTGTGCCCGTGCACACACACACACAGTTTTACCTCATGAAAAACCCGAGCTTCTCTCTGAAGAGCCATCATGGGAGAAAACCTAGGGAGATTTCCTTTCTCTCTTGTTTGCCCCCTACTCAGAGATCCAGGATTTAGATTGCTTAGAAAACAGGGATGCTCTCACTCCACTGGATGAGTTCTGCTCTGTGACTTTGCCAGGGACTAGTTCCTTTTCCCCCCACATTGTTCTGCTAAATGTATTTTAGAGACACACTCTGGGACAACAGCTAGGCAGGCAGTGGCAGGGGCCCTGGTGCTGGCATCTTGCTTCTGAGAGATTTAGACCTGCATGCCGTAGACAGCAGCGTGTGCCGGGTGCCATAGCTTTGAGTGCACTGCATTGTCATGTTACCAGGGGTAGGAGGAGATGCCAGTTCAGTGGAGCTGAGGAACTCCGGTGGGAAACCTGCCAATCTGGAATTGGACTCAGTGCTCTGCATGCCAACCTGCTCTCAGGCTTAAGCTCTGAAGACTGGGCCAAGAGCAAGTCATTCTGTTCTTTCTGTTGAGGAAAACAGAATGTATGGATCTTGCCCCACCTAAGACTGAAGAAGGAGAAATAATCACTTATCACATGGGATCTTGGGGAAAAACCTACTCTTATTTTTTTTTTTACCTTGTATGGTCAATTTATATGAAATGCCTAAAACAGGCAAATCCACAGATAGTAGAATAGTGAACATCAGGGTCTGGGGAGAAGGGAAAAACAGTGGATGACTGCCAATAGGTATTGGTATTTTGGGAGGGATGAATAAATTTTCTAGAATTAAACAGTGCTGGTAGTTGTACAATGTTGTGAATATACTAAAACCCACCAAACTGAACACTTTAAAGGGTGAATTTTGTGGTATGTGAATTGCATCTCAGTTACAAAAAACAAGAACTATGAAATGTTTGCATATTTGAGTTACTCAAATTCACAACTGCTATATATAAAGCATATTTTTTGGGTTTATAAAGTTTTTTGAAGTACAGTTTATTTACAATGTTGTATTAATTTTAAGTGTACAGCAAAGTGATTCAGTTATACATATATATTTTCAGATTCTTTTCCCTTACAAGTTATTGCAAAATACAGAATATAGTTCCCTGTGCTATACAGTAGAACCTTGTTGGTTATCTGCTTTATGTATAGTAGTGTGTATATGTTAATCTCAAACTCCTAATATATCTCCCCTTTTCCCATTTGGTAACCGTAAGTTTATTTTGTAAGTATGTGAGTCTGTTTCTGTTTTGTAAGTAAGTTCATTTGTATGTATCATTTTTTCTTTTTAAATTTCACGTATAAGTGATATCATATGATACTTGTTTTATCTAGCTTACTTCACTTAGCATAATATTCTCTACATCCATTCATGTTGCTGCAAATGGCAGTATTTCATTCTTTTCTATGGCTGAGTAGTATTCCATTGTGTTTATGTACCACATCTTTCATCGGGTGATGGACATTTAGATTGCTTCCATGTCTTAAGAGTAGGAAATGGCAACCCACTTCAGTATTCTTGCTTGAAAAATCCCATGGACAAAGGAGACTGGTGGGTTACAGTCCATGGGGTTGCAAAGATTCAGACACAGCTGAGTAACTGAGCACATATGTCTTGGTTATTCTGAATATTGCTACTGTGAGCACTGGGGTGCATATATAATTTTGAATTATATTTTTCTCTGGATATATGCCTAGGAGTGGGATTGTTGGATTATATGGCAACTCTATTTTCAGGTTTTTAAGAAAACTCCATACTATTCTCTATAGTGGCTTCATCAACTTACATTCCCACCAACAGTGTAGGAGGGTTTCCTTTTCTCCACACCATCTCCAGCATTTATTGTTTGTAGACTTTTTGATGATGGCTATCCTGACTGATGTGCGATGATACCTCACTGTAGTTTTGATTTGTATTTCTCTGATAATTAGTGATGTTGAGCATCTTTTCATGTGCTTTTTGGCCATCTGTGTGTCTTCTTTGGAGAAATATGTACTTAGATCTTTTCCCATTTTTAAAACATTTAAATTTTTAAAAATTTCTTTAGTAATTTAGAAATTCTTTTGGCTGGGCTGGGTCTTCGCTGCTACATAAGCTTTTCTCTAAGTTGCGGAAAGCGAAGGCTGCTCTCTGATTGCGGTGGTCAGGCTTCTCATTGAGGTGGCTTCTTTTGTCGTGGAGCATAGACTTTAAGGCATGAGAGCTTAAGTAGCTGTGGCTCCCGGGCTCTAGAACACAGGCTAACTAGTTGTGGTGCACAGGTTCATGGCATGTGGGATCTTCCCAGACCAGGGATCAAACCCATGTCTCCTGCATTGGCAGGTGGATTCCTTACCACTGAGCCACCAGGGAAGCCCCTTTGCCCACTTTTTTATTTATTTATTTTTGACAGAGTCACAGGAGCTGTTTGTATATTTTGGAGATTAATATTTTGTCAGCTGCTTCATTTTCAAATATTTTCTCCCATTCTGTGGGTTGTTTTTTTATTTTGTTTATGGTTTCTTTTGCTCTGCAAAAGCTTTTAAGTTTATTAGGTACCATTTGTTCATTTCTGTTTTTTGTTTTCCTCTATCCAGACAGGTATTGCTGCAATGTATGTCAAAAATGTTCTGCCTATGTTTTCCTATAGGAGTTGTATAGTATCTGGTGTTACGTTTAGGACTTTAATCCATTTTGAGTTTATTTTTGTGTGTGGTATTGGAGAAAGTTCTAATTTCATTCTTTTACATGTAGCTGTCCAGCTTTCCCAGCACCACTTATTGAAGAGTGTTTTTTCTCCATTGTATATTCTTGCCTCTCTGTTGTAGATTAATTGACCCTAGGTGAGTGAGTAAAAGTACTATTTTAGACTAGTGTTATACCATTATACTTCTTTCTTGTACCTCTTATATGTGATTATTCAATATGGTCCATGTCTCCCATTAGAACTGTAGAATATGCATGCTGTAAAGGGCAGAAAACACATCTATTTTTTGCTCGATCCTGTATCCAAGCACCTAGCATCAAACCTGGCACACAGTAAACACTTAATAGACATTTGTGGAATCAATGAATCAACTGCAGAAGAGATTTCAGAGAAGACTGACAGGAGAAGACAGTAAAAGAGGATAGAAACTTGTCCAAATTGTCTAACTTCTGTTGGGTCTCACATCCCTGACTCCGTTGAACATGGGGTTGAGATAAACCACTTAGCATATAAGAGGTAGGGACCATTTCTCTTTTTCATAAATGCCACAAAATCCAGTAGAGTGCTAGCTGCTTAGAATTGAAAACTGGGTCTTTCTAAGTGTCTCAGGAGTCAGAAAACTTGTAAATCATAATTTGGAAATCAAATCACTCTCCCTTTTCAATGCAGCTAGAGTGAGAAAATATCCTTAATTTGGAGTATGAAGATCCACACTACATATGCAGGAGAGATTTCTTCCTGTGGATGTTTATGAAGCACAAGGAATCTGGAAGTCATGAGGCACTTGGGCAGTTTCATGTAGACATGAACATCTTTGAGATACATTGCCCCATTTCTGACTCTGAGAAGGTGCGATGGTTGTCAGTCTAAATATTAACACGTGCACACATGAAAGCATGGCTCCTATGTTTTTCATGTGGAGAAACTAACACATAGAATTTTGAAAGGATAGTGGAAAAGATATAAAAACAAGTTATCTGGGTTAGAGTAGTAATACTACTCTCTGAAAAGGGTAGGGGATCTTAGTTCTTCCTCAACATATGTTCTCAACCTCTTATTAAACATTTCTAAAAGAGAATGGCTCTTCTGTCTATGCTAGCAAATCAAGATAATGAAAGGGCTTTTCAGGTGGCGTTAGTGGTAAAGAACTTGTCTGTCAATGCAGGAGATGTAAGAGACATGGGTTCAATCCCGGGCTGGGAAGATCCCCTGGAGGAGGATCTAAGGCAACTAAGTCCAGTATCCTGCCTGGAGAATCCCCATGGACCGAAGAGCCTGGCAGGTTGCAGTCCACAGGGTCCCAAAGAGTTGGACACGACTGAAGTGACTTAGCACATGCATGCACCATACTGTTTGAGATTAAGAATGCTTGAACATTTTCTCACTTTCAGAAGTTAACCAGCTTTGTGAATCTTTGGTGATAATTTTCCCACTATGATGTTCAAAAAAAAACAAGGAAACACACTCTCAAATCAATTCCTGGCCTTTATTTTAGTGGGAAAATTGATGGCAATCTTATCCTACACACAGGTACAAGCAAGAGGAATGGGGTCACCAGTGCCATTTTTGACAGTGGAAAGGGGACCTCTAAGGAATTCTCATGTTCAGCTGTCCTCAAAATATATTCTGATGCAATCACTGGGTCTTCATTCTAGATTGCATCTTTCATCAAAGCACCATTGCAAATGGAATATAAGATACAAAGAAATGAACCTAGTTCCTTTTTTGCTTGTCCTGTTGCCACATAGAGATTCCTAGCGGAAAATCTCAGTAGAGAAAGTCATCCAGCTGTGAAGACCATTCCTTCAGGAAACAATGATGTCTTTAGAAAAAGGAGAGACAGTGAAATGTTTTCTTCTCCTTAACATGTTTTATTCAAACCGGAAAATTCCTAATGAAGATATTTTATCTGCAGTTACCATGTTCATCTCATTTCCTTGCAAGGTGTACTGAGCTGATGAGACAGATGTTTAAACAAGACTGCCATGGATACTAGGTAATGACGGTAACAAGACAGCTAATACATGGTGCTTAGAATGTGCTCGGTATTAATCTAAGTGCTTGGAAATATTAGTCCACCACAACTCTTTGAGGTAGACACCATTATCTCCATTTTACAGATGAGAAAAGTGAGGCACAGAGAGGTCAACTAATTTGACCAAGTTCACACAGCTAGTAAGTAGAAGAGCTGGGTTTGTTTTCAGTCTTTAAGTTGTGTCTGACACTTTTGTGACCCTATGGACTACAGCCTACCAGGCTCCTCTGTCCAAGGGATTTCCCAGGCAAGAATACTGGAGTGGGTTGCCATTTCCTTCTCCAGGGGATCTTCCCAGACCAGGGATCGCACCCACGTCTCCTGCATTGGCAGGCCAATTCTTTAACACTGAGCCACCAGGGAAGCCCATGTGATGGGAATACAAGAGCTGGGATTAGACACTAAATACTTATGGCTCTAGATCCAAACTCTTATTCACAACCCTCTAAGCTTATATTTTTATGTACTTAAAAATATATATACATATATAGATAGGCATTAGGCTGTGAAAAAAAGGACTTTAGTTCTCACTCATGCACTAAGAGACAAGGATTTAGAGCATTTCTCCAATGAGATGTTTGCCTTGTCAACCCAGAAAAAGAATTCTTCTACTTTATAGCCAACAATTTTCCAACAAGAAGATGGTAGAATACCTAAGACAGGTCATCACTGAATGAGGCACTTTTCTCATCACTTTAGCAATGAATCTGACTTTGTTTCTAGTATAACAAGAACACCATCAGTGCAAGTTGATTTACACACATCAAATATTGTGTTTTGAAAGGAAGTTTCTGACAGGACTGAATACGTCAGTTCCTTAGATAGTTAATTTTAGGGGTTCACAAAACAAAGATTCTGGGGTCTGTTTCCTATATAAGTCACAGAAACATGAAAAGCTGACAGCAGTCTACTTGTCTTGATATCATGGTTTTAATCAAAAGAATAAATTTTATGTAAATCAAGTAATCTGAACTTCAGTTACTTTATCTGTATAAGAGGTTTTATTTATTTAGATGTTTTAAATAGTCCTAAATCACTGGGTTATTATTGAAAAATCACATAAAATAGTTGTAAAAACATTTTGTACATTGTGAGGTTTATATATTAGTGACTATTGTTTTTATAACTGAGGGATATTTCAAAGAAGTTGATTATAAAGTTATTTTAAGACAGAAGAAAGATAACACTAATTCTAACAAACTCAAACATACATTTGACTCTGTTATTCATTCTGTGTATTAATTAAACACCTTTACAATATGAGGAGCTGGTGGTGTTTAAACAATACTCTGTCATTACTATAACTAAGCATCATGGTAAAGGAAGAGGAAGAGTTATTAGCCAGAAAACCTCCCAAATGTTTTTATAAACGAAGGAGCAAACCAATAGACTTCTGCTCCTCCAAAGTATAAAGTTGTCTGATTTTTGAAAAAAAGTCTACTTTTGGCCACGCCACATGTCATGTGGGATCTTAGTTACCCAACCAGGGATCAAACCTGTGCCCTCGGCACTGGAAGTGTGCGGTCTTAACCACTGCACTGTCAGGGAAGTCCCCAAAGTTGTACAATTTCTTGATAAGATGGTTCTATCTCAGCAGGAGGGACTTTACTCCTCGTCCCTCGGGATGGCTCCTCAGGGCTTCCTCTCTCAGGATCTGCTTCCTCTCTCGCTCCTGTTGCGTGCGTGCTGTGTGCTCAGTCGCTCAGTGGTCCCGACTCTGCAACCCCATGGACTGCAGCATGCCAGGCTCCTCTGTCCTCCGCTATCTCCTGGAGTTTGCTCAGATTCATGTCCGTTGAGTTGGTGATGTTACCTAATTATTTCATCCTTTTCACCCCTGGCTCTTCACCTCAGGTGGCCAAAGTATCAGAACTTCAGCAACAGTCCTTCCAATGAATATTCAGGGTTGATTTCCTTTCGGATCGACTGGTTTGATCTCCTTGCAATCTGAGGGACTCTCAGGAGTCTTCTCCAGGACAATTCAAAAGCATCGGTTCTTTGGCACTCAGTCTTCTTTATGGTCCACCTCTCACATCCATACGTGACTACTGGAAAAACCATAGCTTTGACTATATGGACCTTTGTCAGCAAAGTGATGTCTCTACTTTTTAATATGCTACGTAGACCTTTGGTGGCAAAGTAATGTCTCTTCTTTTTAATACACTGTCTAGGTTTGTCATAGCTTTTCTTCCAAGGAGCAAGGATCTTTAATTTCATGTCTCCAGTGATTCTGGAGCCCAAGAAAATAAAATCTGTCACTGTTTCCACTTTTTCCCATCTATTTGCCATGAAGTGATGGGAGTGAGTGCCATGATCTTAGTTTTTTGAATGTTGAGTTTTAAGCCAGATTTTTCACCTTCTTCAAGAGGCTCTTTAGTTCCTCTTCACTTTCTGCCATTAGAGTGGTATCATCTGCATATCTGAGGTTGTTGATATTTCTCCCAGCAGTCTTGATTTCCAGCTTGTGATTCATCCAGCCCGGCAATTTGCACGATGTACTAGAAAGTACACCTAGATACAAACTAAAGGTGGAGAGGGAAGATTTTAGATTCCTTACCTATTAAAGAATCTAAAAACAGGCAATCAAAGCCTGGTGGGCTTCCAGCCTTCAAATTCTGCTCTTTCTGATTCATATTTATAAGTTTCTAAAGCCAAAGCTGTTGATCTGAACCCATCCCCATTCCCACCACCTGGCTAGCCTCAAGTTCCATCAGCAGGCAGCTGACAGCCCTATTGGTGACCAGCCATCCTGATCTGGTACTGTTGCTCTCTGCATCAGCATTTCCCATTCACTTTTATTATGTTTTAATGTAATAATTGAAATTATTTCCAAAACACACAGTATACTTTTTAAAATGAAGGTGCGAGTGACATGTAGCATTGTATTAGTTTCAGGTATAAAATGTGATTTGATATTTGCATATTTTGCAAATTTTATTATTATTTTTTTAATCATAGAAAACTTTGAAACTGCCCTTTGTCCATTGTTGGGAGTCATTTCTTTCTTTCTTTGGCTGTGCTGGGTCTTCTTTGCTGCGAGGACTTTCCTCTAGTTGTGGCGAGTGGGGGCTATTCTCTAGTTGCAGTGTGCAGGCTACTTTTTGAGGTGGCTTCTCTTGTTGCTGAGCACGGGCTCTAGGGCCTGCAGGCTGCAGTAATTGTGGCAAATGGGCTCAGCAGTTGTAGCTCCCAGGCTCTAGAGCACAGGCTCAATAGTTGTGGCACAGGAGCTTACTTGCTCTGCAGCACGTGGGATCTTCCCAGTTCAGGGATTGAACCTGTGTCTCCTGCATTGGCAGGCAGACTCTTTTACCACAGAGCCACCAGGGAGGCCCCGGGTGCAGTATTTCTGCACCTCGCTGAGCTTGATTTAGTTGTGTGTAATCTTATATAACATAAATATTCATAAAACTCTTCTAAAAAGTCTTTGAAATACTGATAGCAGTGGATTTTGACTGAGGGTGATCCTGTCCCCAGGGAACATTTTGCAATGTTTGGAGACATTTTTGATTGTCACTCATGGGGGAGGGGGTGCTGCTGGCATCTGGTGGGTAGAGGCCAGGGACGCTCCTATGCATCCTGCACTCTACAATATAGGATGTCCTCTCCTCCTGTACAGAAAAGAACTAACAGGCCCAAGATGTCAATGGTGCTGAGGAAGAGAAACTCTGCTTTACAGCAAATAAGTTCACTGAAGTGCCATGAATTTGCACAGGTTAATCTGCAAAGTACTAGAGAAAACAGCAATCCTTAGTTCTTTTAGTTAGTTCTTAAGCATTAATCTTTACATAGTCCTTCTGGTTAGCACTAAGCCACTCAGTTAGTCTTTTTATTTGAGTCCAGCCTCTAAACACTGGTGCTGGGAAGGGTCCTTGGAAAAGGGTCACTTGAGTCTCATGACTAAGTAACTTTCCTCTTGATAATTAGAGTAACTTGTAGAGTTCTGGGTCAGGAGTCTTGTTCAGATCTGTAATGCTCTGGTTCACTGAGGATTGACATTCAAGGAGGACTAGACTTGTTCTCCGCACTGAGCAGAGCAACCAAAAGCAGCCTCATCACACCTTCTCGAGACCTGAGCAGTGCTTGATACCTGGTTATGCCTCTGACGTCAACCAAGGCTCTCAACTTCAGCATGCCTCTCTCTCCTGCATCCAGAGTCAATCCTGGTCCCTTAGAAGGAAGCATCAAACATCTTTGTCTCAAAGTCTGGTGGTCTGGCTGTTCATGGGGTCCAGAAACTGCGGTTCCACTTATTTCCTAAGATCCACCCTGGCTTTCACCTCCTCAGCTATATACCTGGGTTCAAATCTGGTTCTTGTTGCTGAGTTCTAGAAATATCTCCATCTACTTATAGGCCCATGCCCTACCTTGCCTTTGACATGTTTGTTTTAGGGTCTACTCTGGACTCAGAACTAAAGTTGGGTGCCTGGGCACTGACACTCTCTTTCAAACTCTCCAGCCAAGGTCACCTTCCATGGTCAACACATGGAGCTGGGCTAGTTCACTGGGCACCTAGTTTCCAAGGATGGTCATTGTCCTGCTATGAAGTCACTGCCAACTCTAGAAAATTCTCATTGGAGGGCAGCCTCTTCCTTCCCACTTAAAATTGCATATTTGCCTTTGCAAACCCCCTATTTCCTTTTTCTACATTATTTCCCACCCCATAACACAAATACTATGATATACTTAGTTTAATGCCTGGCTTCCCCCATTAGAATATAAATTCAATGAGAGCAAATAAATTCTCTATTCAGTTCACTAAGTATGTTCTCAACACCTTAATCAGTGTTTAGCATATGGTAGACACCAACAATTGTTGAAGGTTAAACATATGATCAGTCCCCCGTTTATAATTATAAACACTGAATACAGTTAGAAATGGACTGATGGAATCAAATGGAGTTCCTTTCAGGTAAAGTACATCTAAATGAATTTCAAAATTGAGAAGGATTTTCTAGTTCTCAAAAAGGCTGACATTTAGCTTGTCTCAGGGTATCAATTCATACAACCATAAAACACTGTGACCTTTAAGGATGCATTTAAAATATTCATGCTTCATTTAGATCACACTTAATTTATGGCAATTAATTAGTGTTACATGAATTAACTGTTTACCATGGTACTTTCCAGTCTGTCCATGGCTCCCTAATCCTTAGACCTGACCTAAATGATCTAAGACTTACTTGGTATTTAATTAAAGTTTTATTAGAAGTAATAACGGAGCAACCATGTGATTCCAAATGAAAAGCCTGTAATAAACAGCTTCTGGATGACAGTCTATTTTAGGTGCTAATAGACAATCTAATCTTGGTATATTTGGATCAGTTTTTTTCTTTAACCCAAAAGAAAAGTTATTCAAGAAGGTGAATAAACCAAAATCCCTCATCAAATTCTAATATTTTTTATCCATACCTTTCAGTTTTAAACAAAAAAAATATTATTTAATAATCACTATTTACAAGATATGCTTACTCAAGTGTGTTTGTGAATGAAAGGAATTTAAATATGACTTCCTTATTTTGTTTTTGTTTCTGAAAAGAGAATGTAGAGGTTTATATCTTTTTAGAACTTAAGCCTGTGTGTTGTTGTTCAGTTTAATGCATACCAAAAGAACTGGTGTAGGAAGGGAAAGCAATGGAGAGGAAAAAATGAAAGGGAGAAGCCTAAATATGTGTTACTAATTTGACATTTGCTTTGATAAAAGGTTGGTCAAATTTGTTAGTTCAGCCAATTCCTTTTCTCCTTTCCCACATCATGTAACACAGTGTGAGAAACTATACAGCAGTTTGGAAATGAGTACAGAAGTTAACTATGAGGGTTTACAGCTAAAGCCTGGGAGACTTCTTTTTGTTTGTTGAAGTAGAGTTGATCTATCATACTGCATTAGTTTTAGGTGTACAGCAATGTGTTTCAGTTATATATATTTTTTCAGGTTCTTTTCTGTTATAGGTTATTATCAGTTCAGTTCAGTCGCTCAGTTGTGTCCTACTCTTTGCGACTGCATGAACCGCAGCACGCCAAGCCTCCCTGTCCATCACCAACTGCTGGAGTCCACCCAAACCCATGTCCATCGAGTTGGTGATGCCATCCAACCATCTCATCCTCTGTCATCCCCTTTTCCTCCTGCCCTCAATCTTTCCCAGCATCAGGGTCTTTTCCAATGAGTCAACTCTTCCCATCAGGTGGCCAAAATATTGGAGTTTCAGCTTCAACATCAGTCCTTCCAATGAACACCCAGGACTGATCTCCTTTAGGATGGACTGGTTGGATCTCCTTGCTGTCCCAGGGACTCTCAAGAGTCTTCTCCAACACCACAATTCAAAAGCATCAATTTTTCTGCGCTCAGCTTTCTTTATAGTCCAACTCTCACATCCATACATGACCACTGGAAAAACCATAGCCTTGACTAGATGGACCTTTGTTGACAAAGTAATGTCTCTGCTTTTTAATATGCTGTTATTATAAGATATTGAATATAGTTCCCTGTGCTATACAGTAAATCCTTGTTGTTTATACATCGTGGTATGTATCTGTTACTCCCAGGCATTTCTCCTTGGTAACCACAAGTTTTCTATATCTGTGAGGGTATTTCATCTTCCTTATAATGACTCTTAGCGACCCCATGGACTGCAGCCTACCAGGCTCCTCTGTCCATGGGATTTTCCAGGCAAAAGTACTGGAGTGGGTTGCCAGTGCCTTCTCTGTCCTTATAATGAGGACCCTGGAAAAAAAATTATTGCTGGATTTGGGAATCAGAGGAGTTCAATCCTTTCTGTCAAGGTCAACACAGTTAGCACTTGTCTATAGGACACGATGGCTTAATTTTAATGTTTTTCCTTTGACTTGGCCGTTGCCATTTTTTCACTTGAAATTTAATTCGGATCTGTGGGGTGTGGTGAGGGGCTGTCGGTTCAAGTCCCAGTCACACAGTCTAGAGAAGACAGGGAATCTGAGAGCCAAGGTGCCACTTTTAGCTCTTCTTTCAACAGCAAACACTGGATTAAAGGACTTGCCATCCTTCGAGACCGATATATACATATCATGTTGCATCCTTTTTATTTCCGGATAATCACAGGTTCCTAGTGTCTTGACTTTTTCCACATAGCATTAGAACATGAATTTTCCCCTTTCATTGAAAATTTGTTAAAAAATACCATTTTCTAAGATTATATCTTATGGTAGCACTATTTTTAAAAGTTATATTTTGGATATTTCTAATTTATATTATGAAAAAATGATTTTAGTCCAGAAAAATTGATTGACATTTCCAATTATTTCCTTAGGATAGGTTATTTAAAATAGACTTTTGAGTTAAAAAGGATGATTATTTTAAGGCTATTGAAATATACTGTCAAACTGCTGTGCAGAAAGGGTATATCAACTTACTCTCACTAGAAATGTACTAGAACCCCAAGTTTTTTTCTCATCTGTGATAGAATAAAGCATTATTTTGTTTAAAAATATTTTGCTAGTTCTTTGGCCATTTTTGCAATGTGCAACTGATTGTACTTGTTAGGAAACACTATTTGTAATGGGTTCTAGAATAATTATATAAACTGTAAGAGCAAAGTCATGCCATTTCAGCTTATAGGAATAGTTATCATTTTCTAACATCAATTGTATAGTATACATTTTGCAGGCTCTTGGGCTAGAGGAAAAGATTGTTAAGCAATTTACAATAATATTTCTAATATATTTTGATTAATACCTTGTTATACTTTAATTTTTTCAAGGGAAACATCTCCATTTAAAGGATCTTAATTTCAAGTAGTATGCTTTTTCTCTCTTATTAAAAAAAAATCCACAGATACTATGACAAAGTTACCCATCTCAAGATAAACCCCTCCCTCCACCTTCAACTCTCCTATATGAAAAGTCAGAATAGATTTTTGAATTTTGAATTTCTCTTAGAAATTGCCGTATTTATATACCTTGATTTTCCAGAACTAAGCTAAGAGAGGTAAAAAGTTAAACAGGTGGCAAATGAATATTTAAGAATCACTATTTATGAAAGCAATTTTAGGTAAATCTGTGATTTAACACAGTTTAGTTTTGCTCTTTACCCCTCCAGAAAAGTTATGGAAAACCTACTATGTGACAGGCATTTTACAATATGCTATTGATACAAAGCAAGAAAGATACAGTCCCTCCTCTCTAAGGGATCACAAATTGCAGGAGTCCCCCTTATCCATGGGGATACATTCCAAGACCCCCAGTAGATGCCTGAAAGCATGGATCATACCAAATCCTATATCATGTTTTTCTGACACATACATACCTAAAATAAAGTTTAATTTATAAATTAGGTACACTAAGATATTAACAACAACTAATAACAAAATAGAACAATTGTAACAACATTTATGGTAATAAAAGTTAGGTGAATATAGTCTCTCTTTCTCAGAATATCTTACTGTACAAATGTAATGCCTTTTCTGTCTTAACTAAGTATTTACCACGTACTGTGGCTGTAACTTTTGCAGTTTGAGGTGTGACAGCAGAACTAGCACATATTCCTTTTTCCTTCATAGTTTCACAAACAAAAGATCTGTTCTTACTGTTCAACCTTGGCATATGATTCTTGTTCTTATTAAGTTGAGAACCTTTACCTTTTCACTTAAAGTACTTTATGGCATCTCTTTGGCATATCCAAATTGCCAGCATCACTACTCTTGCACTTTGAGGCCATTATTAAGTACAATAAGGGTTACCTGAACAAAGCCCTGCAATATAATGATAGTCAATGTGATAAGCAGAGGGCCGCTAAGTGACCGACAGACAGGTGGGACCCTTTGGACAGAGGGAAGATTCATGACAGAGCAGGATGGTGCAAGATTTCAGCATACGAAGAATGGAGAGTGATTTAAAACTTAGGAATTATTTCTGGAGGCTTTTTGGACCATGGCTGACTGTGAGTAACTGAACCCATGGAAAGCAAAATCATGCAATGAAAAGTTAAAAGTAAATGATTACCATCATCTTTTAAAAACTGGGTATCAAGCTCTTTATCATAGTATTTTTCATGCTCACAATATAGGTATCATGAGCCTTACACACACACTCACAGTCCTTGGGAACAGTGACTTTATCCCATTTTATATCAGCTTTTTTTGTCTGCACAGTTAGAACTATAATCTACCTTAAAGGGTGTTGGGTGGATCAAAAAATTATAAAGTGTCTAGTCCAGTGTTCTGTGTAGTAAATATTCTCACCTCTCCTCTTTTTTCCTTGAAGCCACTCTGGTAACAAGTGACCAAATTCTGGATGTCTTTGAAAGACACTATTGTTTGGAATGAATAATAGATAGTGATGACATCATATGGATCAGGGTAAACCCAATGAGCCTACTGCAGATTCCCACAGGTCATTCTGCAAATATCAGTAAATGTCGAAGGGTATTTGAATGTTAAGGGTTGCTTCTTTTAACTTAGGTTTTCTTAGGCCTCCCACTCTCCTACTTCCCTCACTCCCATGCCAATGTTAGAAGTTACTGCATATAGTTTTTAAATTTTATGAAGGTATAGTTGATTTATACTGTTGTTTAATTTCTGCTGTATAGCAAAGTGACTCAGTTATACACATATATACATTCTTTTCATATTCTTTTCCATTATGGCTTATCACAAGATGTTGAATATATTATAGTTCCCTGTGCTATACAGTAGGACCTTGTTGTTTATCCATCCTATATATGATAGTTTGCATCTGCTTATTCCAAACCCCAGTCTTTCCCTCCACCCTCCCCACTTTGGCAACCACAAGTCTGTTTTCTATAAGTCTATTTTTGTTTCATAGGTATTTCATATGTGTTGTATTTCAGATTCCATTTGTAAGTGATACCACATGGTGTTTGTCTTTCTCTTTCTGGCTTAGTATGATAATCTCTAGGTCCATCCATGTCACTGGCATTATGTCATTCTTTTTAATGGCCGAGTAATATTCCATTGTATATATGTACCACATCTTCTTTATCCATTGCTCTGTTGATGGACATTTAGGTTGTTTTCATGTCTTGGCTATTGTATTAATAAATAGTGCTACAGGGAACATAGGGGTGCATGAATTTACTGCACATTTGATTGTGGTGTGATCCTTTGCTCATGACTTGAGGAAATTCAACCCTTTCTTCCATAGGAAGAAGAGGATTAAGAATAATCAAAGGAGTTGAGAGCGTGTGTCTTCTGGACCTCACTTTCTCAGCTGTCAGTTGTCTATGTTCTAAATGGTATCATGACTTGTGTTAACACCATATTGATATATTCAGAGTTTTATCTTGGCTCCCACAAGCACCTGGCCACTAGATAATTTGCAGGATCTCATTAGAACACTAATAATTATTTACCGAGTACTCACTGTGTAGGAACTCTGTGAGATCTATATTCTCACATTTACCCATATACACATTCATTCCTATATCTGTGATCATTATCCATAGCCCTTCAGGATTTTTATAAAAGGAGGGATATAGAAAATGTCTTAATTATGCTTTGTCATAAACACTAGTAAAACTCTTTGTTTTCCAACTTTGGAAAGGCATGATTTTCAAGAACCTGATGGATGTGATTTCCCGTACTTTTAAAAGTTCCCTGCATAACAGAATTACTAGGTAGGAAACTTTTTTTCAGGAAATTTTATTATTTCTAAGTTCATTTTATTGGTGTTCCCTGATGGCCCACCCCATTGCCTGAGTCAGCTAAAGGGTATATGGAAATATCCAGTCATTATTAAAATATATGTCCTGAGGGAATCTCAGATAATATAGTGTAGGAAAAAAACAAAGTTGAAATCTTTTGTAAAACACTATAGTAAGTATTGCTTCACTTTAAGGATGAAAAATCTGAGTTGGCACCATGGTCAGGCACAATTTCTGCACTTCTAGAAAAACTCTAAAACAGCCCTTGCTTTTAAAGTTGGTGCTTCCATAGCTTAGGTTATTTTATCAAGTATGTTCATCTTTAGTAAGTTTTACCTTTAAGTGAGGGCTTATACAACATGCCCTTGTACTCACCTATGAATCTTATGATCCTTCGGAGTAAGGGGTTCAGGTAACAGCATTCTCCAGTCAGAATTGTTTTCTCCTGGGCAATCAGAGATTCTCTGGTTGACTTTATGAAATACATGGATATCTCACCAATAAAAATCTGGAGAAGGAATGTTAAAGAATTATCAAGTTGGAGAGCTTTCTGATAGAGACCAGTGGCTTAAAAAAACTGACAACTTCTGAGGCTTCACAATTGTATTAAAAAACTAGGTTGGAGAGATGGAGAGTTAAATAGCAGTTTGCAGTCAACTCTTTAAAAGAATTAGAGAAAGTGATAATTGATTTCAGATAGATTTCAGGTATAATATTAAATTCTAAAATCATATAAAACATAAGTTGAAATAATAAATTGAATAAGAGAATCAATGAAAAAGCTCACTCTGCTGGTCTTTAATATTTTAAACTGAATGTGTGTATTACAGTGATGAGGAATGACTGGGACAGCCAATGTGCCCAGCAGGGCATAATATGCACACATCACAACAAATTGTTACTTCATTATGTGGCAATAACAGTGGAAACAGTGACAGACTTTATTTTTTTGGGCTCCAAAATCACTGCAGATGGTGACTGCTGCCATGAAATTAAAAGACACTTACTCCATGGAAGAAAAGTTATGATCAACCTAGACAGCATATTAAAAAGCAGAAACATTACTTTGCCAACAAAGGTCCATCTAGTCAAGGCTATGGTTTTTCCAATAGTCCTGTATGCATGTGAGAGTTGGACTATAATGAAAGCTGAGCACAGAAGAATTGATGCTTTTGAACTGTGGTGTTGGAGAAGACTCTTGAGAGTCCCTTGGACTGCAAGGAGATCCAACCAGTCCATCCTAAAGGAGATCAGTCCTGGGTGTTCATTGGAAGGACTGATGTTGAAGCTGAAACTCCAATATTTTGGCCACCTGATGGGAAGAGTTGACTCATTGGAAAAGACCCTGATGCTGGGAAAGATGGAGGGCAGGAGGAGAAGGAGACAACAGAGGATGAGATGGTTGGATTGGATGGCATCACTGACTCAATGGACATGAGTTTGAGTAAACTCTCGGAGTTGGTGATGGACAGGGAGGCCTGGCATGCTGCAGTCCATGAGGTTGCAAAGAGTCAGACACAACTGAGCGACTGAACTGAACTATGTGGCAATACTATCATTATTTACATGACAAATCTTATTTGAGCATGTTTGCCTGAGTGATATTCTCCTACTCTAAATTAGTTGACTGTCACACCTTTGATTGGCACCTCTGTCTTGTTATCGTGAACTAATACATGTGTATTACCATTTAACTCATAATACCTTTGTGTACTCTGTAAGCTCCCTGATGACAGGGAGCATATCTTATATTTCTTCATTATGTTTATAACACCCAGTACATTGTATTCCCATTTAAAATAAGGAACAGGTGTGAGGGAAGCTGTCACCAACTCTGACACTGCTGTGATTAAAGAATGAGAACCTTAAATGAATGAAAAGTTAATAATTATCATCAACTATTGCAAGTTGGGTGTCAGGCATTTTATCATAGTAGTTTTCAGGCTTGCAAAATCAAATCCCTAGTCTCAGTAGTATTACGTTTGTTTTGCTTGTGAAGAATGAAAGTTCAGCAAGGTAAGTAACTTACCCTCCAGAGCATACAAATGAGCTGTGGAGGGACTGGGATTGGTATTCAGTACAGCTGGGTTCCAAAGTTCCCATATCCCACCACATCATATGCCATTTTTATTTTCTGAACCCTCCTTTCGACATCTCCCCAGAAGAATGTGATCTTACAATTGTTCTTTGCTATGCATGTGCTTGTGGTTTTAGATAAAGTTCATCAATGTTTTAAGACTTTCTATGCCTTATATTCCTCCTTTCATTATAGACTATCTATTTAGATGGATAAAGATGCCAACATAATGAATGGCACATGAATGGTGGAAGTTAAGTGATAGAATTGTAAAACTGGAGTCATCTACAGATGTTTCCCCCTTCATGTGAGAGAGAAACTCAACAGTCTCAGGGATTTGGCCACACAGTGTCTGAAGCAACTCTAGCAGGTGGTCAATAAGTAGACACTGTTATCCTATTGTACAGATAAGACACCTGAGGCATGGAGGGGTTAAATAATTTGTCCAAGTTCATCACAAGTCTTAGCTCTGAAGCCAGGAAACCTGTCTCTGGAGTCCTTTCTCTTAAATGTTACACTTTTACTCATTAGTGATCCAATAAAATACTTGTTGAATTTGTGTTTAATATTGACAACACAGAAATCAAAACAGATGTAATATGCTTTAAACACTGAAAACCTTAGATGATATTAAAGTACAAGATAGATTGGTGTAGTAGAAGTAGAACTATGACCAAGTCAGAATGGGATGAAAAGTTGGCAGGAATAGACTGAGTTCAGGGTCAGACAGGCAAACAATGGGACAGCATGGATCACCTTGGCAGGTGCTGTCTGCATAGGTCTAGGAATATTTTGTGACATCCTTTGGAATTAATGCATTAATGCTCCTTCAGGTAAAAAATATTTGAATAGCTTTAAGAACTCAGCCTTCCCTTTTTTTCTTGTTAGGCTTATCTCTCCCAAAATGAGGTTCCACGAGGCTTTGCTTGTCCCCACTGGGATGACGGCACTGCATTACTGTTCTTTATCTTAGTGAACAGATGGGGATAAATTCATGCATGGTCGGGTACATGAAACAACATTTCCTTGAGGGTGCATTTTCTACTCCCAGAGCCTAGCTTAAGCATTCTTGTTGTATATGAATCTCTTACCTCATGTCACTCCTTTCTATTCCTATCACAAATGAGTACACGCTATATCATTGTTATTCCTTGTTATAGGACGTCCTGCCTATCTTATTCTGGTTATATCCCTAGGGCCTCGCCCAGTGTAAGGCACATAGCAGTTATTCAGTGTTAAATGAATTAAGCATATCAGACTAATGAAGGCTTTTTGGAATACAGGTTTAATGAGGTAGACTATAAGGAAGGAAAAATAATTTTTAGTATTTATCCTTCCAGACTCAGTGAAAATGTCATGACTCTCCCCAAACCTTTGCCAGGTCCTCTCAGGAAAAGGGAGACCCTGTCTTATCGTTGTTCCCACAATGTATTATCCACATCTCTATCCTGACATCTGGGGCTTCACAGGAGGTTCAGTGGTAAAGAATCCTCCTTCCAGTGCAGGAGACACAGGTTCAGTCCTTGGGTTGGGAAGATTCCCTGGAGGAGGAAATGGCAAAATCCACTCCAGTATTCCTGTTGGGAAAATTCCACGGACAGAGGAGCCTGGTGGCTACAGTCCATGGGGTCACAAAGAGTTGGACACGACTGAATGATTGAGCACACACACTCACACAAGAGACAAAAAAGCAAGAAAATGTGAGTGAAAATCTACACATAACATATTCTTGTTTAAAAAAAATGTGCACATGTGTACCTAGGCATGCACACACACCCACACGCACAAGTCTAAACAAAATCACTCCACGGTGTACCAAACAAAACTTGCCATGTGAAAGGGTATGGGGTTTGAATAATCCATAAGTAAAATGTCCTAAGACTCTCATGTCAGCAGTGATAAGCAGTATACGAAGTGATACTATTGGTCAACAATATTCAAATCAGAGTTGAGATATGAAACATAAAAGAAAAATCAGAGCAAGAACATATGCTAACTTATATAGTTACTGATAGAATACTTTGAGTATATTAAGCAATACTGTTTACATAAAGAAGGAAGGAAGAAAGAAAGAGAGGAAGGGGGTCATTTTATAAGTTAAAGGTAGGACAACAGTCCTGATTTTCAGTTCAGACTGTGATGGACATAAAGGTTGCTGATGAAACGATCTAGCACTCAGATTCCAGTGAATGGGCTTCATGGATGTTCATTTCACTGATCACACACAGGGTACTCTTTCTCCATCCGCTGGGTCCTATAGTCTCATACAGGCCTGATTCTGCTTGGAAAGAGAGGAAGGCGAGATTCTGCTTCCCTGCCAGGCCGCCAGCCCGTGTTGGAAGCCACCTCTCACAATGGCAGATTTATGACTCTGGTTCTGGCACTGACTGGGTTCCTCCATCTGTCTGTTTGCCATGCACACTTTGTCTCCATCCACCACTCTGTTCAGAGAGCAGCCGGGGCACGTGGGACTCGCCATGTGTTCGGCCCTGGCTGCCCTGCCTATTACGGCCTTTCAGACTGTTGACTAACAAGCATGCTATCACTCATAGCAAATGAGAATACCCTCCGGTGAGAAATGATCAAGGCCAAACTCTAGACCTGGCCATGAACAAGCAAGTGAATTCCATTGGTGCATCTCTCATCCCCCACAGCTATGCCGCCTACTATATCACAAGGGACCTAAAACTTTGAGATAACAATACGTATACTTTTAGTGAGTAATTCCTTTCTAAAAATTTTGATTAGAGGATAATTACTTTACAGTGTTGTGATGGTTTCTTCCATACATCAACATAAATCAGCCTTAGGTATACATATGTCCCCTCCTCCTTGATCCCCCTTCCTGCCTCCCTCCCCATACCCCTCTAGGTTGTCACAGCACTGGCTTTGGGTTCCCTGCATCATACAGCAAATTCCCACTGGCTACTTATTTTACACATGGTAACGTATATGTTTCAAGGCTATTCTCTCAAATCACCCCACCATCTCCTTCCCCCACTGTGTCCAAAAGTCTGTTCTTTACGTCTATGTCTCCTCTGATACCCTGCAAATAGGATTATCAGTACTATCTTTCTAGATTCTATATATATGTGTTAATATATATTTGTCTTTCTCTTTCTGACTGACTTCATAGTGAGTAACTCTTGATAAATTTGTCTTTCAAATATGGAAGCCCAAATTGCAAATAAATAACCCTGGAATAAAATACATCAGTTTGGTGAAATCTTTCAGAATTCATGTCTTTACAATGTGTTAAGGAGATCTGATAAGTCATAAGTGATATAAATGCAAAATATTTAGAAGATAGTGTTTTAGATTGCAAAATATAAGGTCTGCAGAAAAAGTCACTGGAAGACGTATTATCTGCAACTATCTAGTTGGAGATGTATTATCTCCAACTAAAATTAGTTTATCTATTTTAGTTGGAGGCTAATTACTTTACAATATTGTGGTTTTTGCCATACATTGACACGACTCAGCCATGGGTGTACATGTATCCACCCATCCTGAACCCCCCTCCCAACTCCCTTCCCACCCGATCCCTCTGGGTTGTTCCAAAGCAATAGCTGTGAGTGCCCTACTTCATGCATCAAATTTGCACTGGTCATCTATTTTACTTATGGTAATATATGTTTCAATACTATTCTCTTCTATCATCCCACCCTCTCCTTCTCCCACATAGTCCTGTTTCTTAAATGTAGGCTCTGAATTTGAAATCTCAGTTTCCTCCCTTCTTAATGAGTGACTTTGGGCAGATAACTGAACCTTCCCAAGCTTTTTTTTTCCATGATTTTAAACATGAGGGTAATAACTATATCAGAAAATTATTGATTATTAGAAATGTGTATAAAAGCATCTAGAGAAGCTCAAAGAGTGTTTGTTGCTTTCACTTACTGGTTGGTCTAGGCAAGGATGTGTGTTGAAATTGATTTAAAAACTGTCCTGGATTAAGGAAACGTGGTGTGATTCAAGCTCTGCCCTGCCCCTAACCAGGTGTTCAGTCTTGGACCACTTGGTTCCTTATCTGTCTGTTAGACTACAGTGGCCCCTAACCATTTTTTTTTTTTTTTTTACACCAGGGAGCAGTTTCATGGAAGACAATTTTTCCATGGACTGGGGAGGGGGAATGGTTTCAGGATGATTCAAATGCATGGCATTTATTATGTGCCTTATTTCTATTATTATTACACCAGCTCCACCTCAGATCATCAGACATGAGATCCTGGAGGTTGGGGAACTCTGTAGGAGACCTTTAAGTTGCTCTTCCAGCTCCAAGATCTTTGTTTTTTTGATAGAAACTGACAAGGTAGGCCTGATTAAGGGAACTGATATCACATAATTGGGCTTCAGTCTCTCTTCTGTTGGTTAAGCTCTCCAGGGCCAGCATAGTTTCTTACAGTGCTTCTTCCTCCAGCCTTCATTCACTTTTCAAATCCCACAGGGTTTTGCCCTTGTGAAATAATCTTCCCTTGGAACAAAGTGGACACAGCCTCCTCCAGAGTCATTACATTGCCTGATAGCTGTCACCTGTGTTTCTAAAGGACAGCAGAGGCTGGCAGCCCCTCCCTGGGTGTACAGGTATCATGCTCTGAGGAAGAGAAGACGGTTCTCTGCACACTTCTCAATAACAGTGTCTAAGTGGCTGCAGAGCTTTCAGTCTCAGGGAGTTGTAGGTGCTTCTAGTATCCTCCTTGGGAGGTGTCTTTACTTGTGAGCATTTCAGAGAAAGGCAGGCATGGTTTTTGCTGTGTGTGCTGTGTGTTCACATGTGTTAGTTGCTCAGTTGTGTCTGACTCCTTGCAACCCCATGGACTGATAGATCACCAGCTTCCTCTGTCTATGAGATTCTCCAGGCAAGAATACTGGAGTGGATCGCCATGCCCTTCTCCAGAGGATCTTCCAGGCCCAGGGATTGAACCTGGGTCTCTGGCATTGCAGGCAGATTCTTTACTGTCTGAGGCACCAGGGTTTTTACTGTAATTTTGCTTAAAAGTGACCCAGGAGATTTTAAATGTACTGACCATGCTGCCCAGCATCTTCATGCTCTGCTTAACCTTTCCTGATGAGTACCAGTGACAGCCCAGATCTGCAGAGAGAGTTCTAGTCCTCTGGCCTGCTGAGCTATGCTTGGTTCAAGACCTCCTGACGTCTGCTTTATCACAGTTGAGTGTAAATAAAGGAATTCAGCTCTAGACATTTCTATGCCTTTCAAAGCTGAAGGCTTCGATAGAATCAAGGCCATTTGGATGATGGCTTTGGAAATCATCCAGCAACTCAGATAATAAGTGATTTGTGGATTGGAGAGTCATCATTACTGCTTCCCTGTGGCTCAGCTGGTAAAGAATCTGCCTGCAATGCGGGAGACCTGGGTTCGATCCCTGGGTTGGGAAGATTCCCTTGAAGGGAATGGCTACCCACCCCACCATTCTGGCCTAGAGAATGCCATGGACTGTATGGTCCATGGGGTCGCAATGAATTGGACACGATTGAGTGATTTTTCACTGTCACTTTTCACTTACTGGTCTTAATCCAGGGGCAGTACCTACCCATTCAGAAGGCTTTGAAATCAACAGTTGCTATGAAGTGTAGCACAAGGTGGCACGCTACCTTTTCAAAGCAGGCTGTTCTCTTGAACTTTTTTTCCCCCTTTCTGAACAGTGGATATAAGAGAAACGGGAATTTAAAATGAATTAGCTAAAATACTGCTCTCAGTAAAAAGTAAAATGCATTGTGTCACCAAGTAAACTCATCATCACATAATTTTAGGCAAACAATAGCTTTCTCAAGAAACAAATTATCAAAACTCCTAACACAATCATCTAATCATCAGTCATTAAAAGAGGCATCATAAAGGTGGTAAGGAACATGTCAAAGGTGTAAGGACATCTCACTGTCAGATGACATTGGGTAAAAAACAGTCTGTAAAGGAATTTAGAGCACTCATCCATCACATGGATAGTAGGGAAATGGATATTCTTCTCAAGGTTTTGAAAACATCCACAACATTTAATGAGGATATTTATGAGTCTTTTCCAGGGAGGGGGGGATGTAAATTATAATGACTAAGTACATTTGCAACAAAGAAAATGTACTCATGGTAAAGATAAATATAAGGACTTCCCTGGTGGTTCAGTGGTTCAGACTCCATGCTTCCACTGCAGGGAACATGGGTTCGATCCCTGGTCAGGGAATTAGGATCCCACATGTTGCATGGTTGGGCCAAAATAAAGTGAAAAAATAGCACAGGCTTCTTATAAAAAATAAAAAAGGAAATCATGTGATAATGTACAAAAGGGAAAAGATGTGAATGATGAAGTGTTAAAAGGGGTTTCAATAGCTGAGGTTGTTCAGAGCCTGGAAGAGGCAGATGACAAGGTACTCAGGCGCCGACACTGTCTCCTCTGCAGCTGCGGCCCTCATCAGCCAGGCAACAGATGTGCCTTTACCCGGGGCCCACTCTCTGATCCACGCTGTGCTTTGAGCTTTTGTATTCACTCCCAGAGCTTCTGGCCTAGAAACCCCCATATGAAGAGTCACAGTTTCCCCCAGATTGGGCCTTCCTATCAAACTATGCTTGTCTCTTCCTTTCCTAGGAAATTCTAGCAGAGTCTTGTGTATGTATGCTCACGTGTACGCTTGCATGCAGACCATGAGCTGTGTCGATTCTCCTGGGCTGGGTGTCAAACGTTCTGCTGTTTCAATTCTAAGTACTCTCGTCACTTTGTTGTGAGGCCAAAAAAGGTTTACTAGCTATTTTCTTATGCCCTGTGGTGCTGGGGCTAAGATACAATAAGAGTAAATCAGATTCTCCACCGAGTTAAATCCTCTTATCCAAAAAGGCTCTCTGCCTTTGAGTCTGTGAGTTTATTCAAGGGGCCTGAGGCAGTTGTGAGCCAGGGTTTCCACGTTGGTCCGAACGCACCCTGCAGATATCCTGGAAGCCTGGGCCAACACTTTTGGCTAAATGGTGCTGGACACAATAAATACTCCAAGCTCTAACCTTTCCTAAGTCCCTACACGGTTGCTCCCACAGGGCCTTGCCTCCACATGATGCTGATCCTTTCTGACAGCGAAGCACAAAAGGAGAAATAGGAAGTGACAGATCAAACCCACAGCAGAGTCTTTTCCCTCATGCCTTTTCTTGTGCATCCCTGCAATTAGTGCCCGTCCTCAGAGACACACAGCAGTGTGGGGCGTTAGGTTGTTCTCTAGCACGTCAACCACAGAATACACAGAACACCAAGGATAAGTCCAGGTTGAGGTGCCTTCTTAGAGAACTGCCATTAGTTTGTGTCACATGTCACCCCTGAGAGGTCCTGCCTTATTTCTTTGTTGTTACTGTTTGTTGTTTAGTCTCTAAATCATGTCTGACTCTTTTGTGATCCCATGAACTGTAGCCCACCAGGTTCCTCTGTCCAGCACTCCCCAAGCAAGAATACTATGGAGTGAGTTGTCATTTCCTTCTCTAGGGGATCATCTCAACCTAGGAATTGAACCCATGTCTCCTGCATTGGCAGGAGGACTCTTTACCACTGAGTCGCCAGAGTAGCCCTGCCTTCTTTCTACTCCAGGGAAAATAGGAAATGGGCTTAAAAAGGAGTAAACACACACACACACACTGTACCATTCTGAGAAACCCTACACACACACATAAACACACACACACTGTGCCATTCTGTGTAACCCTTGGCCAGGCCCAAATTAAACTCCAGAAAGAAAGTCAAGAGAGACTAAGGAGCTGGGAATGTGACATTTGGAGCCTTCCAGTTATAAGGTTTTTGTTCAGCTCTTAAGGAATATTAGAACCAGAAAGATCTTGGAAATCATTTAGGCCAACCCTACCTTTTACAGATGAAAAATCCAACCCACAGAGGGCACATGCCTTATCAGAGGTCACACAATTACTGGGGGGCAAAGCCACAACTCTTATCCCTCCCTCTCTTGACAGAGCAGACCTGAGTCAGGGTGACTCTGCAGCGTGAGGATGAAGGATGCACACTCGGGGGGTAGGAGTGTGCTGAGCTCGGCACCTGGGATCTGTGTTCAGGTGGCCTGATACAGACTGCTCTCAGATACGCCGTACGTCTCAGGAGGGACAGAAGTGAATGTGGCTCCCTGCTCCCAGGAGATGTCCCTGAGCATCAGGAGAGGTCCACTCTCTGTCCTGCAGCTGCTCACTTATTTTCAGGTTTTGGGGGAAGATCAAGCACCACAGCAGGGTTTCAAGGCCACTGGACTCTCTGCCATTAACCCATCAGCTGTAATCAGTGCTGGGTCCTAGCAATGCTCCTCATTTGAGAGGAAAATAAAAATAGAACCAAATGGGTGGGTTACTGTCCAGTCACATAGAGAACTAGCTGCAGCCTTCAGCAAATCATTTAATGTAGCTAAGTCTCAAGTCACAAGTAACGTAGCTAATGACCGTCTTCCTAAATGAACTCACAGACTCAGAGTCAAAAACGAAGGAAATTGGACCACACACTTTCTCTATGCTCTTTGAGATATCTCTTTTCTATTTCTCTGGGATGCTATGAGGATAAATTAGGCAAGGACTGCAGAATACAAGAAAATTAAAAGAAGTTATCCTTGCCATCTTCATTTATGGAATATTCCTCAGCATATATCTTGAAGGCCCACCATCATTATTGGTCACACTTTTCTCCCCAAGAAGAAAAGGAATGGAATGTCCAAATCAGAGTTCCGTACTTGAAAATGAGAGTGGAACTCTAGATCCTTAAAATTCAGTTCACTGTCCAGTGACCATACTCCCTTGGCTTCCCATCACGGCATTTGACTCCATGTCAATTCATATCATTTGGGGGAAAAGGAGTATATATGATCAAAATTCATAGTTTTAGAAGAATTTCTGCTGAAAATCTTAGAATGAAATCTATCATCTTTACCCAGAGAGAAGAGAGATTCCTCATAAAGTTCTGTTTTATTTTTGTTTTTTTTGGTCATATGTGTTTTTGCTTATTAGAATTGCTGTTTAAATCTTACTAAAGATTGGTCATTTCATAATTATGCCAGAAGAATCAGAATGTTTTAAAAATATCTTTCAGTTTGAAAATACTGCATTGATGTAGAATTTAATTATATAACAAGAAAAAAAATAAATGTTCCATTAGCACTCAGAGATAATAGCTGTACATTTTAGTTTATTTCTTGCCAGTTTGTCATATATAATTATAAATTTGGGATGATACTTGTAACACACACACGGTGTCTTCTTAGGGTCTATTGAATATTCAGAGCCATAGACAACCACATGTCTCATTTGGCGCTGGTCCACTTGGGAGGAACTATAGCTTGCCAACGGGGCAGCAACACTTGCTCCTCTTCAGCCTGTTTCCTTGCAGTGATCCAGAGCAGCTCAGGTGCAAGGAGACCACAGACACATCAGAGGATGCAGGAGCCACCTTGGCTTACAAGACTTATCATGTCCCATCAGAGTCAATAGATGGTGCAGCAATTCCACAGACATAGCTTCCAAGTTTCCAGAGTCAGTTGCACTGGGAAATCCTAGCATGGCACCGTCTTGGGTAATCTTAATTCTCTGAGTCCAGGGGCAATTCACCAATCAGGGGTTAATTCTGCCTAGTAACATAGCTGATATACATACCCTCTTTTTCCGGAGAAACGGAGCTAGAAAACTAAGAGAATCTCATATTCTCTTGTAGAAGGGAAAAAGCTTTTACCTCTGATACTATATACAATTTTTTAGCCCTCATAAAAATCTTTTCATTGAATCATAAGCATGCTTCATTTCTCTTAGAGGTGTTTCAGAAATATCACGGCCTCATAATGAGTTTGGACAACCCTCTAGTTCTGTGTATTTAGCTACCACCAAGTATCCTTCTACGCTTAAAGCTGACAGAACGTCCCTACTCTGGTTATCTCCTTAACATAAATTCAAGGAATGGAATTCATGGGTCCAAAGTTTATAAAACTCTTAGTACATCTTTGACCAGCTGCTCTTCAAAAAGAAAATGTCAGTTTACATTTTTTAATGGCCAGTTTCTTTTAAAATATTTATTTATTTATTTTTGGCTGCACCGGGTCTTCATTGCTTTGCACGGGCTTTCTCTCGTTGTGGGGAGCAGGAACTACTCTTTGCTGTGGTGCATGGACTTCTCATGGCAGAGGCTTCTCTTGCTGTGTAGCATGGCTCTAGGGTACCTGGGCTCAGTAGTTGTGGCTCCTGGGCTCTAGAGCACAGGCTCAATGATGGTGGTGCAAGGGCCTAGCTCCATGGTGTGTGCTATCTTCCTGGATCAGAGATGAACCTGTGTCTCCTACATTGGCAGGTGGATTCCCCACCACTTAGCCACCAGGGAAGCCCCTCCATTTACGTTTTGACTCAAATTGTATGAAAGTAGCTATACCTTTAACAACATAGGTTATACTTCTTTAAAGTACTTGCCAACTTTACATGGGGAAAATTCTGGACTTTAAAAAATGACTTTTCTGTGATAACTCATGAGTTTAGAAATGTTTATGTGCATACAATTTATTTTGTTAATTGTCTATTTTTGTCCTTGCCCATTTTTATTTTGGGAAGCTCATCTTTTTAAGTAGTAAGAATATTTACATGGGAGTCTCATATTCTGCAAGTGTTTTTGCAGTCTTTATTTACTTTTTATTTTGGTAGAAATGCTTATTTTTCAGGTAGACAAATTTATCAGTCCTCTTCCATCTGCTTGCATTAACATTCCTAATGCTTTTGTGGATGTGTATGTAGACTTTCTAAGTGTTTGAAATCCCTATTTTTCTCGCTTTATAATGTGCATTGAAAAGCTTTCCACTTATTTTAACGCTCTAGAACAGTTTATATAGTTACTGATTTTCTATGCCTTGAAATTTTGAAGGAATTTATATTATAGTTATGTGTCTCCAATGATATGAAATAAATTTTAGACAGTTTAAAATTTTCTCTATTGTTATTCATCTATTCAGTTTTCTACTTCTATTAAAGGCATTGTTAAAAAGTTATATTTTCATAGAATATTATCAATTTTATTGAGAGGTAAGCATATATTGTCACAGAGCTGAATATACAACTTTAACAAAACTATAGTACAGACTTTTAAACATTTATATATTTTTGCTTATATATATTTTCTCTTTTTTTTTTTCTTTTGTCTTTCTTATGTTAGAACAAGGGGATTGTACATTTTACTTATCAATCCTATTGTTTTCTGGTTCATTGATTTGTTCATAATTTTTATTGATCTGCTTCCTTTGCTTTCCTTAGTTTTTCTCTCTTTCTTTTTTTAAAGGAAAAATGTCTATATAATTACCAAAAGTAATTGCAGGGGAGCCCAGGCAATGATATTTCCTGGGACTAGCAAGAAGATAGGTAAATATTAGTAAGTCATTGGATCTCTCAGGATTCTAGTCTGAGAACATGAGAAAAGGGTGTGTTTATGGGACAGAAAGAAACCACGACCTGATTCCAGCTAAACCCAGTGCCTCTGGGTAGAGCTGCCATTAAACCATTCCAGATAGAACCCAATGTTGCCTCTAGGCTTTACCTGGGGAGCGAATTATGTCATCTTTTGAGATGCCAGGAAGTGGGTCCTTTATGCTTTCTCTTAGTCCCTGGGCTGGTGAGAAAGGAAAGTTAAGAGGGGCACATCCCCTATTACTCTAAACAGGAGGTGTCACCAGGGTCTCAGTGGAGTCTCCTCTGCAGGGAGAGGAAGTTCGTCTGTGATGCTGAAGGTGAAGATCAGTTTCCAGTTTTTCTTTTTCCCCCTACTTCTAACCAGTTAGTGCATGCTAGACACTGTGCCAAGTATTTGCATGAAGCATCTTAAGTCTTGATAACTCTGAACTAGGCAGTCACATTATCTCCATTTTGGGGGGCAGAGGGAGAGGGAGTACAGTGACTTGCCCGAAGTCACACAGACAGGATGTCCTGCAGGTTGGACTGCAAAGCTTGTGTTTTTCACCACCATGAGAGATCATGGTTTATCACAGCTGATCTTAATTCCTACTGCAGAGCTTTATCATTTAAGGGGGAGCTTGTCAAGCCTAGAATTAATGATAAAAATGAACTTACAGTACTCATTATGTGCATATTCTCCTCAAAATTTGATTCCGTTTCTCATCTTAAAGCAAGGAAAACATTTGTACAGAAAACAATACTTGAACTGAACATCTGAATAATCAGTACATTCCTCAGCATGCCAGTGGGTATTTTTATTGCTGATCGGAAGAGAGGGGAGTTGGGGATGAGGGAAAAAGGGTTACGGTAGGAAGGAGAGTTGAGGGGGAGGAAGCTTTGGAAGAAAAAAGAGGCAAATGATAACTGAGATCACATGCCAGATAATCTGACCCCATAGCATGTACAGAGAAATGTTTATTTTAAAATACAAAGTCATTTTTTAAGTTAAAATGTCTTAAGTGTTAAATCACTTTACTAGACAATACAGATCTGTGAGTTTTATGCTTTTGAAACAGTCTCCCTAGAGGGCTGTTGGGCCATTTTTTTTTTTTTTTCCCTCATGAGAGAGAAGAGTGCAATCAATGAAGGTAAAGTTGCAACTTAATTGGATGTCATGCAATGTGAGCAGAGCCGGAGCTGCCCAGAATAAATCACGGCAAATCAGGTCGAGCGATTTCTCTCATCTCCGGCCTCTCTGGAAGTTCAGTCAGAAGAGCAGGAGATGCAGGCTGGGGGGGGATTCTGTTCCAATCTGATGTGAGTCTTTATATCGAGGCCAGCATTTACATTCACAGCCTCTTCTGAATATGCACAAGGCAGGCCATACTTTTGTTTTTTCAAGAGCACAATTGCTATACTTAACATGGCAGCCACTCATGCCTATTGACTTACATATTCAGACATGCTTTAAAAATTATATGTATTTCAATTCAGGCACTGAAAAGCAAAGGCCACCTGTAAAAGACAAGGCCTACTTAGATGAGATTTTATGCAGGGTTCTCCTCATTCTGTTTTGGCCAGAAAAGGACACATCTAATAAGGTTGCTGCTGTACGCCCAGGAAGAGAGGAAAGAGGAGAAAAGGCAGACGGAAAATGCTGTTTAGGACCCGACAGGAAAGAAGGAAATCTCTTTCTCTACTTACAATAGCCGTTGGGGTGGCAGCCAGCACACAGTAGAGCAGCAGAGGGGTGATGAAGCTTTCCTCCTCCGTCCCCGGGTAAGGCTTCATTAAGTCTCCGTCCTGACAGAAGAATCCTTGGATATGCACCTGAAAAGTGTCAGTGCATTCGAAGTAGTAGGCAAGCAGCACTGTCCCAGCCATGATGACAAGCTGAAAATACAGCATGGCCACACAGAGACATTAGCAGGGCTTCGGAGCCGCACCCGCCCCTCAGAGCATACTCCCTCCATCACCCGGCAGCTCTCCTTGTATTGGTGCTGGCAAGTGTGTGCGGGTCTGGCTCCACGTGCGCCGGGCTCAGGGAGTGTGTGCTTACTTGTCTGCCTTGTAACATCTGTTATATAAACCTTCCAGCAAATAAGAACAGCTCCCATCTGAGATGCAGACCACAGCATCGCTTGTAGAGAGACCCAGCTTCTGCTCTGGCCCCTCCCAGAGGATGTGTGGGAACCAAGGCAATGCTGCCATTCAAGACAGAGGTGAAAAGTCAAAGGACAGTGGCATGTGAATTGGCCAGATGTAGCATGAGATCTGCTGATGGAAAACTTCAGAAAATATTAGAGATAAACTTACCTTATTCTATAAAGTATTAGATGCAGGTAAATGATGAACGAATGAACAAATGAATGAATGATCAGGAAAGCTAAAGCCTAGAAAGGTTAAGGGAAAATTTCAGAACCACACCCTAAATTAATGGCATGGATAAGAACATCGTACAGGTATCCTATATCGGTCATAACTCTTATCCTTTTCCAAAAAGGTATTACCTTTATTCCAAAAATAAAGGTAAGGCTTTCTACCAGTCAATAAAGGACTTTGCTGATGATCACATCTTATTCTATAAGTACTTCATAAGGTTTGGACACAAAAAGGGACACAGTTTTATCCTTTTGTTTAGCTCAGACATATCCCAGATACTCACCAAGGTTTAGATGAAGCCTTTAAAACTAAGATCATGGCATCTGGTCCCATCACTTCATGGGAAATAGATGGGGAAATGGTGGAAACAGTGTCAGACTTTATTTTTTTGGGTTCCAAAATCACTGCAGATGGTGATTGCAGCCATGAAATTAAAAGACGCTTACTCCTTGGAAGGAAAGTTATGACCAACCTAGATAGCATATTAAAAAGCAGAGACATTACTTTGCTAACAAAAGTCCATCTAGTCAAGGCTATGGTTTTTCCAGTAGTCATGTATGGATGTGAGAGTTGGACTATAAAGAAAGCTGAGCACCGAAGAATTGATGCTTTTGAACTGTGGTGTTGGAGAAGACTCTTGAGAGTCCTTTGGACTACAAGGAGATCCAACCAGTCCATCCTAAAGGAGATCAGTCCTGGGTGTTCGTTGGAAGGACTGATGTTGAAGCTGAAACTCCAATACTTTGGCCACCTCATGCGAAGAGTTGACTCACTGGAAAAGACCCTGATGCTGGGAAGGATTGGGGGCAGGAGGAGAAGGGGACGACAGAGGATGAGATGGCTGGATGGCATCACCAACTTGATGGACATGAGTTTGGGTAAACTCCGGCAGTTGGTGATGGACAGGGAGGCCTGGCGTGCTGTGATTCACGGGGTCTTAAAGAGTCGGACACGACTGAGCAATTGAACTGAATAGGTGTGAGGAGTTGGGGGAATATGGAAACACCATTATTTTCCTCATTCACAATAGAAACACCAAAATGGCAAGATGAGATGGTGATAAAGGTAGAAAAGAGGTCTTTGAGATTATGAAATTATAGAAAATTAAGCTGGAAAAGACCTTGGAAATCTTCCCATATAAAACCTTTATTTCATAGACGAGAAAACAGAGGCCCAGCAAGGAGAACTAACTACTGCTGGATTATCCAATAAGTAAACCAAACATGTGCTTATGCTGACAATCAGCAAAGCAAGGAAACTGAAATGGAGAAAAAGTATTTTAAAATGTTGATTTGTTTAAAAGTATCAAAGTAATCATTTTGGGAAAAATTAGGACTGGGTAGTGTGTCCTTCATGGCTTAAAAATTGTTTCTGTGTGGAAGCACATAAGGGGCAGAGAGAAAGAAGTGTAATCTTTGAGGGTTTAGTCTCCAGTTTTTATTCCAGCCCTGGAGTGACTAACCCAAGGTCACGTAGCTAATTAGTGTTAGACCCAGGACAAGAAACCCACATTTTCTGATCTCCAGGGGGCAAAACAACTGTCATGGAGTGGAAATTACCTCCTATACAAGTTATGGGGGGAGGCAAGGTAGCTCAGCTCTCATGCAGAGAGGCACTGGTTGTCATCTTGATCCACATTCCTGTCCATTTCTTTAGCCACAGCACCGGAGCGGAGGCTCGCACTCTGCCCACTCTCTCACACCAGGCACAGCCTCTGCTTCTGGAACGTTAGCTTTGCGATTCCTCCTCCTCATTATCTTTAAGGGTCATTTGGATTAAGAATCGTCCCCATTCTTCCATTTTTTTCTAACTCAATGTCTTTCCCCTTTGGCTCAGAAGCCTTGGATTATCTCTGGCTGCACTGAGTTCAAAGCACAAACTCCTAACCATCCTGCTATGAAGGTCTGTAGGCTCCAAATCATACTTTCCAATCACTCGCACTCACAGCTTGTTTCTGGGTCTACGAGGATTATATTCTATTGTCTGACGTTTGCTACCTTCCTCCACAGTGGACCTTCTGTCACAACTTCTGACCATCCAGTAATCTCGAGACCTTTGCGTGTGTTTCTCGGTGCCTGAAGTTGTTTATTGGCATGTGTAAATTACCAGTGCTCCTGCCACCATCTCTACTGTTTCAAGTATTTCATTTCTTTCCTCTTTAACACAAACTTGGATACAGATGTTTCCTATAAGGATGAGAAATAGGTGCTCCCAAGCTGCCCCACTGAATGGTGCTCTTGCTGGCAGCTAGTTTATAAAGTCAAGGCCATGATGTTTCTCTTTCTCTTTTGTTGCATTGCTCAAGTTGAGTTGACTGGATGGGAAAGAAGCTAGCCAGCTGACCTGAATGTTTTGGAGCTAACACCAGGATTCCAACAGTTTTGGGGGCTCTGCCTCTGTTTTCTACACAGGCATGATCTGATTTCTGTTTATCTTATCCATGTGGCAGGAAACACATTTTCTCTCTCTCAGCTTCATTAGTCCTTAGGAGAAATGTGCTTGGAGAACAGGCAGATCAATGGGGGCTTTTTGGATAAAACAAAAATAAATAAATGGCATCTGGCTTCCTCTTTTGAGGAGAAATGTTATATTTTATTAGGTGCATTTGTGCTACCACTTCCATTTAAAAGAGAAAAAGGTAAAGGGAAGTAAATGAGAGCAAAATTGTGTGTGTGTGTGTATATATATATATATATATATATATATGATCTATATACAAATGACCTATACGTATATTTGTGTGTATATATATAATCATACATATATATATACACATTATTATACATATACATTATACATATATAATGTATGTGTGTGCATGTTAGGGCACTTCAGCCATGTCTGACTCTGTGAAACCTTATGGACTGTAGCCTGCCAGGTTCCTTTGTCCATGGGATTTCCCAGGCAAGGATGTTAGAGTGGTTTGCCATGCCCTTCTCCAGGGGATCTTCCCAATCCAAAGATCGAACCCAGGTCTCCCGCATTGCAGGCAGATTCTTTACCATGAGCACAGGCTTCTTTTCTATTGAACATTCTCTAGTGAAAGAAAGTGAAAATGAAGTCATTTAGTCGTGTCTGACTCTTTGTGACCCCATGGACTGTAGCCTACCAGGCTCCTCCATCCATGGGATTTTCAAGGCAAGAATACTGGAGTGGGTTGCCATTTCCTTCTCCAGGGGATCTTCCTGACCTAGGGATTGAACCCGGGTCTCCTACATTGCAGGCAGATCTTTACCGTCTGAGCCACCAGGGAATCCAGCTTTATCTTGTGACCATGTGTTAAAAAGAAATGCAGGAACAGGAGGGGCACGTTGATTCTGCTTCCATGGGCAAACTCACAGCATGGATTACACACAATTAGCTGTCAGCAGCCTCCCTTCCTCCTCCCTATCCTGGGCCACATTCATCACTGTCTAGGTTTGTGTCACTTGTGCCAGCTGGCACCCTTGCTGTCTGCGCTGTCTTCTCCAGCCCCAGCTAGGGAGGCCTGGAGGGTGGCCATAATGTTGGTGTCACATGAGCAGATGGCGAGGCTGTGCCGGACCCAAGTGCTGGTGGCAGGGTTGACGACACCACTGTGAAAAGAGCAATTAAGGCTATGGGGAGATAAGATGTCAGGAGCACCCATACCAGGGATTCTCCTCAGCTGTCGCTTCCTAAGAATGACAACCCAGTATATGAGGGTGCACTAAGTCCTGATCATTCCATGAAGATTCAGAAGCAGCAGCCAGCAGTGTATGAAATCCAGCTTCTCGGAGTCGACAGTCTTGTGTTTCTACCCCAGCCCTCTGCTGATGGGAGAAAAGTTAAGGTCACACAGGAGTAACTGGGACAGTCACAAAGCTGAGAGGAGAGACTGAGATGACAGATACATTTTCCTTTGGTCGGTAACTACTGCTGCTGCTGCTGCTAAGTCGCTTCAGTCTTGTCCGACTCTGTGTGACCCCATAGACGGCAGCCCACTCCCCCGTCCCTGGGATTCTCCAGGCAAGAACACTGGAGTGGGTTGCCGGCAAGAACACTGGAGTGGGTTGCCATTTCCTTCTCCAATGCATGAAAGTGAGAAGTGAAAGTGAAGTCGCTCAGTTGGGTCCGACTCTTAGCGACCCCATGGACTGCAGCCTACCAGACTCCTCCGTCCGTGGGATTTTCCATGCAAGAGTACTGGAGTGGGTTGTCATGGCCTTCTCCATTGGTCGGTAAAGTCTGAAGCAATTGTGGACCACTAATTTATATGACAGGACACAAGCTAGGAGAGCAGGGGACAGATAATGGTGTATGACTCATGTGAGTGAGTGAAACTGTGTGTGTGTTTGTGTCCAGGGATGTAGGGGCAGACTCATGATGAGGGAATGAGAGGACTGGGATCTGGTTTGGAGTGTAAAGGGGACATTTTTATTTTAAGATTTATTTTTATTTATTCATTTGGCTGTGTCAGTCTTGGTTGCTGCATGTGGGATCTAGTTCCCTGACCAGGGATCAAACCTGGGCCTCCTGCATTGGAAGCTTGGACTCTTAGCTTCTGGACCACAGGGGAGTCCCTAAAGGGCATATTTTGAATTGAGGGATCCTAGTGCTAAGTGACCAATCATCTCACTTTGCCCAGGACCAAGGGGTGTCCTGGGACGTGGGACCTTTCAGTGCTAACATGGAGATGTTTGTGTGTCTTGAACAAATTGGGGTGCTCAGTCACTCTACCTGAGGCAATGAATGCTTCCCTCCCCCAAAAGCTTTCTTATTCTGGTCTTGCCAGAAGTGATTGAGACCAATGCCAATTAATCAGCCAACCAACAACTGTTTCTGAAAACTGTCTCTGCGTTCCCGAACTAAGTGTAGTGAAGGTGAGGAATTCTCAGATATGCTCTCTAATCTCAAGTCATTTGTGACCCACCTGGGGAGCACACGTCAACACAGGAAACAGACAGTGATCTGTAGGAGGGTATCAGTTGATCCCAAGCTGGGGTTCATATGTGGTTGGTGACCTAGTAGGGATGGATGTTGACAGAAGGAGAGCAAGGAAAGGAAGAGCGAGGGCAAGGGGGTGGAGAAGGCAGAGTGGTGTGTGTTCAGGATATTGGTTTTGACTAAGTCCTAGGGACATATGTTCAATTCCATAGAGAGAGAGGATAAAGGATACTCGGAGCAGAAAGAATGCTGCCTCAGAGCTTAGATGATCAGATCTGGCATGGTTGCGATGCAGAAGCAAAGTCTTAGAACCTCAAGGGGATAGTACACATTAAAGATTTGCATGTTATTCAGTACCGGCAAAGCATGTTAGGTACCAAGGTTAGTAACTGCACAAAACAGCTGGAGTGGGAAAACCCTCAATAGTACTGATGGAAGTGGGAACAAGATGGTAAGCTGGAGGGGAAACACCTGAGAAAACTGACAGCAAGCCCCGTGAGACCTCACTGGGAACCCTTAGAAATAAAAGTGATGCTTTGAGAGGAACTGGAAGTCTTCCATAACAACAGGGGCAAGAGCCAAGGAGAAACGGAAGGAGTAGGAGATGGAGGAGATGGTGATGGTAAAGGTGATGATCTATACTATGCATGTCTTGGGAACTGTTCTAAGCACATGACATAAATCAACTTTTTTCTCTGTGCTCAACCAACCAAAATGGTACACATATTATTTCCATTTTATAGAAGAGGAAACAGAAGCCCAGAGAGATAACATGAATTGTATAAGGTCACACAACTTGGCTGAATCTAGGATTACTTCTGTAATTATGATGTATTTCTTCACACAAACTCTGCCATCCTGGGGAAAATCAGGTTAGAAGTATGTCAGCATAATATTATGGGCTAAACCATGTGCTACAGACTTGAGTACTTAAAAAATTTTATTTGCGCTGGGTCTTAGTTGCGGCATGTGGGATCTAGTTCCCTGACTAGGGATCAAACCCAGCTGGGCCCCCTGCATTGGGAGTGTGAAGTCTTAGCCACTGGATCACTAGGGAAGTCCCCAGACTTGAGTACTTTATTCAAATGTCTCCTGGAATCAATTTCTTCATCTGTATGAAGGTCAATAATAACTCACAAATATGCCATAAGACATGTTTATATATTCTCATTTTGTTTCAAAAAGAAATTATACCAACTTCTACCAAATAAAGTAAGCAAGCATCATTGAGCTGTTGGAACAGAAGAAATAAATATGGAGACAGGAATTACATCCTTGAGTATAAGTTGTCTAATAGTCCACACAATAAGGAAGTACTGGTCAGGGTCACATTTCACAGTAACTATAAGATAAAAACCAACCAATGGTTAAATAAAGGTAAGTAGAATCTTTCTGATAGAGTAACTGGACAGAAATTCATCCTGGGTCCTCACAAGCGACATGATAAACAATGACTATGCTGAGAATGACTGTGCCGTTCCTTGTATGGGATTTCATATCAGCTCTTAACATAGGCTGATGACATCACATTAAAGCTAAACGCACAAAAACAATACTGTGAGATAGAAGGGAGGAGGTGGGTGTCATGATTCAGTGCAGGTTAAACTTGAGAGATACAGCACGATGAAAGGTTAAGGCTGCCTAGGCTGGAAACCCACCCTGCTGCTTACTAGGAATGTGACGGATTCCTGTGCCTCTGTTTCTTCATTAATAAAGTGAAGGGGCTAGTAATACTACAGCACCTACCTCTTCATGTCTCTGTGCAGATTAAAGGAGGATTGTGTAGTATTTAGAACAATATCTGACTCAAGAGTAAGCATGTTCTAGAAGAATGCATAGACAATGCATTCTTCTACATTCTTTCTTATAGTTTCTCTCAGATTGGGTTTTTAAAAACTACTGGGTAGCAGTGAATTAGATACTACTTTTTCATAAGTATTCTGCTAGTGAAACATAGATCCACATATTTTTTTTTTAAATGAATTTTATTGTTTAATGATATTACAATGTCACGAATCTCTGTCCATAGTTCATCAGGCACTCTGTCTATCAGATCTAGTTCCTTAAATCTATTTCTCACTTCGACTGTATAATCATAAGGGATTCGATTTAGGTCATACCTGAATGGTCTAGTGGTTTTCCCCACTTTCTTCAATTTAGGTCTGAATTTGGCAATGAGGAGTTCATGATCTGAGCCACAGTCAGCTCCTGGTCTTGTTTTTGATGACTGTATAGAGCTTCTCCATCTTTGGTTTATATACCATATAAACATGGTATATCTTTCCATCTGTGTCATCTTCAATTTCTTTTATCAGCATCTTATAGTTTTCAGAATACAGATCTTTTATCTCCTTAGGTAGGTTTATTCCTATTTTATTCTTTTTGATGTGATGGTAAATGGGACTGTTTCCTTAATTTCTCTTTCTGATCTTTCATTGTTAGTGCATAGGGATGCAAGAGATTTCTGTGTATTAATTTTGTATCTTGCAACATTACCAAATTCATTGATGAATACTCTAGTAGTTTTTTTCTCTTTTTTTTTAGAATATTTATTTATTTATTTGGCTGTGCTAGGTCTTAGCTGTGGCATGCAGGATCTTCAGTTGTGGCATGGGACCTCTTAGTTGCGGCATGTGGGATCTAGTTCCCCGACCAGGGATTGAACCTGGGCCCCCCAGCCACTGGACCAACCAAGGAACTGCTAGAACTACCTTCTGGTAGTTAGGATTTTCTACTAGTTAGGATCCTTATTAGGATTTTCTGTGTTACTTGTTATAATTGGATGATGGACTGATGGAAAGAGGGAAGGAAGGACGGATGAATGGATGGATGGATGGATGTAACATCAAGAAGAGAAAATGACTGTGAGAGACACGTGATGAGACAGGGGAAGGGTTATGTTGGCAATGACATCTGAGCTGGTTATATGGTACAGGAGAAGTTTATGGACTTGGAGCTTAAAGACCCAGATACAATACTAGATACACCATCTAGAGGCTTGGCTTCAGGTAATGTACAAAATCTCTCCCAATCTGTCTCCTCGTGTTTAAAATAGATATATTTAACACTGAACTGTGAAAATTATTAAAATATGTAAAAAGTAATGTTTAGCTCATAGCTTATAGTACTTGCTGATAAAGAGGAGTTCTTTGCCCTCCCTAGCCTCCTCATAGCAGAAAAAATAGCAGAACCTTTCTGGAAAATCTAATAAAAAAAAAGTTACATAAAATCAACTGACCAGTCAGAAACACCACAAGATTTAAGGTGCTACCCATATGAAGGGCCCCACTGCCCTGTGGGAGAAGGGTAAGCAAACAAGGTCCTGTGTGACTTGGCTCTGGAAGATGATTTGACGACTGAAGAAACTAAGGACTGGACGAACCGTGTTCCCAGCTGAGCATCACAGGGAGGTGGCAGTGGAAGCCATTTCTAAGGGCAGCTGAATGTGCCTTTGGTCAAGATGTTCCACATTTAGTCAACACTCTCTGAGGTTATAAAGGAGTATCCAAAGAGGGGAGAAACCCCATAATTTGGAGAGGAAGTCCTGACTTTGGTCTTTTCCTCTCACTGACTGGCTTCTAAGGAATTTGAAATGAGATTCACACACCTTTGCGTGTCTTTGTTGACTAGCTCAGGACATGTTAAATCCAGGAGCTACAGGGCTCGGTGTGTGGCCACCTGAACCTGGAAAAGCCATGAGGCCTAACGCATGGTTTTTCAGAGGGAAAAGTAAAGGGGACATGTAAAACCAAGTGACCGTAAGGCCTGGAGAGAGAGAATAATTTTGGTTCTGAAGGTTTTGCGGTTTTTGGTTTTAGTTTGTGCTGAGGGCTGTCTGCTTTTTGGTTTTCAGTGAATTCACTTTTACTCTAATTTCAAAAGGTTTGGCTTCACATAATGCAGCTGGTTTTCTGTTCTATGAATCCAAAGAGCCATGATCAAAACAACCTACCCTGTTGTTCTTAAAAGAGTTGGTCCTTTAGGGCACTGGAATGAGACCTCTGCTCTAAACCCACAAACACTCTTGGGTTCAACTTTCCCAGCGCCTGACTTCTTTGTGGGATTGAATATCATTGGATAAAAAGCTACAGGAATAACAAGTAGGTCATCTGAATGCCAGTCTTTAGACTCTAACACCAGAGGCCTCACTTCCTCTTGTGGAGAAAGGGGAGAAGGGTGTAGATGTGAGAACAGGGCCTCTGGTGTGCCATCCACTCTAGTCAAAAGCACTGAAGAAAATCTTTAGAAATACGATTGCCCGAGCATCCGGAAGAGTTAGCCCTCCTCCAAAGAATGAAGACTTGTGTCATTTCTGACAGCCAAGACATAGACAGCAGACTTATTAAGTGTATCAGTAGGTCCAAGGGGGTTTGAGTGGGCACAGGGATGGAAAAAAATCTCATTAATCTGTGAGGATGAGGCCTTCTCAATTTTTAAAGAGCCAGTTGAAGAAATTACACTTATACTATAATTTCAAAAGGAAATGTAATTTTCTTGCCATCTTTCAAATTTCTTTCATCAATAATCAAAAGAGATTTTCAGTGAAAGAGATACAGGCTTAATCAGCAGGCACAGCCCTTGTGTGAACAAAGTCGGGTATCACAACTGAATACATGAAGCTGGATTTGAATCATCATTACTGCAATCTTTGCTTTCTAACTGAATACTGATTTGCCTTTGAGGAGATTGATTTGATTTTCTGCCTAAAGAATCATTTTGGGTCTTGTGCCTAGTCTGAAGGAAAAAGAGGACTTGATTCTTACTTCCTTTGGCCTATCCACACACTATACTAATATCCACACTAAAATCCTAATGTATGGTGTTCCAAGTAAAGGTACCTTACTGAAGGACTTCAACTATTTAATCCACTTAATCAAAGGAAAATATAATAAGATAAGATTTCAGCCCAACAAAAGAAATTTGCTAGTCATTCCGGGCCCTTTTGTAATAGGATTAAGTTCTATGGGACTTCACCTTATCCTGTATTTTTCTTTATTTAGGGGTAAGGTCATGTAATGTGATTTTCATCATTAGGAATACTTTGGTATAGGATGCCTCAGTATCCAAGAGGCAGTTATTGGTGGAAAGGAAATTATTTTAGTCAAAAAGCCAGCCATCGGGGAGAAGGAAGATTTGTGTCTGCTCAAAATCAAATCTGAAGATTCTGCTCAACCATGAAGTTTTTTGTTTTTGTTTTTTTAATTTTTATTTTTAATTGGGGAAGACAATTGCTTTACAATTTTTTTCTTGGTTTCCGCTGTACAACAACGTGAACTAGCCATACATATATATATATCCCCTTCCTCAAGCGCCTCCTCCCCCACCCCTCTAGATCATTACAAAGCACCTGACTGAGCTCCTTGTGCTGTACAGCAGCTTCCCACTAGCTATGTTTTACACGTGGTAACGTATAAATGTCAATGCTACTCTCTTTGTCCCACCCTCTCCTTCCCTGATTGTGTCTACAAGTCTGATTTCTACGTCTGCATCTCTGTTTGTGCCCTGCACATAGGTTCAACAGTACTATTTTTCTGGATTCCATATATTATGCGTTAATATATGGTATTTATTTTTCTCTTCCTGACTTAACTCTGTGTAACAGGCTCTACATTCATCTACCTCACTACAACTGACTCAAATTTGTCCCTTTTTATGGCAGAGTAACATTCCATTGCATATATGTACAACAATTTTATCCATTGTCAGTGGACATCTAGGTTGCTTCCATGTCCTGGCTATTGTAAATAGTGCTGCAGTGAATATTGGGGTACATGTGTCTCTTTCAATTCTGGGCATATACCCTTAGAAAACCATAATTCAAAGAATACATGACCTAAAACATCATGGGATGTCTTATCGGTATATTGGTTAAAACTAAAGTTTTTAATATAACCAGCATGTTCTGAATAGTGTTCTCTGGTATGTAAGATGTTAATAAGTGCTTTGCAGAGAGAGAGAAGGAATGAGATCTGTGGTCAAAAAAGTTGTAATGATTTTGCGCTTAAAAATATGATATTTTCATGGGCTTACTGTTTTGTGGCTTTGAAAAGATACTGTTGCTGTTAAGTCGCTTCAGTCGTGTCCGACTCTGTGCAACCCCATAGACGGCAGCTCACCAGGCTCCGCCGTCCCTAGGATTCTCCAGGCAAGAATACTGGAGTGGGTTGCCATTTCCTTCTCCAGTGCATGAAAGGGAAAAGTGAAAGTGAAGTCGCTCAGTCGTGTCCGACTCTAAGCGACCCCATGGACTGTAGCCTACCAGGCTCCTCCGTCCATGGGATTTTCCAGGCAAGAGTACTGGAGTGGGGTGCCATTGCCTTCTCCGAAAGGATACTAGAGATTGTGATATAATATATTGCTCTTTAAATATTAAAATCACAGTTATCTCAAAAATATTGAGAATTCCTATTTTTTATTTACAATAACAATCCTTTTCTCATTGCTGCTGCTGCTAAGTCGCTTCAGTCGTGTCCGACTCTGTGCAACCCCATAGACGGCAGCCCACCAGGCTCCGCCGTCCCTGGGATTCTCCAGGCAAGACCTTTTCTCACTATGAGCTTTTAAATTATGGACTTGGGAAAAGTCACATGAGAAATTATTTTATGACTAAATTAGAATGGACACAAAACTAACATTGCATTTTCTGCATGCCACATACAACAAACATTAAAGATTTCAACTGAAAAAGAAAATTAAGGAAACAAGGTAGAGTTTCCTATGTTTGCTTTCAAACAATTTTGAGCAGAAGTACTTAAGATACCATTTTAATTTTCCTACCAGAAAGGAATATGATTCTTCTTTCTCCACATGGATTGCTACATTACTTGAGAATTAAGCAAATGAGAAAAAGAAAGACATTGTTTTAAATCAACCAGTTATTTTTCTTTCTAATTAAAACAGGTTAATCTCAACATTGTAAAATATTTAGATGTTCTCATTTTCCTTTAAAAATTACTAGTTAGGATATTCATTATTTCCCTTCAACTTACTGAGTAAGTTGCCTCTACCATAGCACTTTCCCCAGACACATTAGGAAAATCTCACATAAAGGAACACTGACCTGACCCTCACTCCAACTCCTGGTGGCTGTCAGATCACTGAACCTGCTTCACTCTGGCTGCAACTAAATGAAGCCAGTTATCCTAGTGAAAGCAACCAGGTGAGCATTTAGGGACATCTGGCTTACCAGGTGTTTCCCAGTGTGGGATTGTCTTGAATTGATGGAAAATTTCTATATCTGTACTCTCAATACAATAGCCACTAGCGATGTGTAGCTACCAGCCCTTAACATGTGGCTATGGGATTTTGAATTTCACCTCAGTTTATATAAATTTAAGTAGCCACACATGGTTGGTAAGTTATATTGGAACGTGCATGATAACTTTGCATTAGCAGTGTGCAACTATGCTGCTGCTGCTGCTGCTAAGTCGCTTCAGTCGTGTCCGACTCTGTGCGACCCCATAGATGGCAGCCCATCAGGCTCCGCCGTCCTTGGGATTCTCCAGGCAAGAATATTGGAGTGGATGGCCATTTCCTTTTCCAGTGCATGAAAGGGAAAAGTGAAAGTGAAGTCGCTCAGCCGTGTCCGACTCTTAGCGACCCCATGGACTGTAGCCTACCAGGCTCCTCTGTCCATGGGAGTTTCCAGGCAAGAGTACTGGAGTGGGGTGCCATTGCCTTCTCCAGTGCAACTATGAGCCAAACATAAATATGAGCCTTTCAATTTTTTCCAGTTTTATTGAGAAATAATTGACACGCATCACTGTATAAATTTAAGGCATACATCATGATGATCTGATTTATATATATTGTGAAATTATTACAATAGGCTCAGCTAATGACCATCATCTCATATAACTAAAATAAAAAGAAAGAAGATATTAAGAAAAAAATTTTTCTCCTTCTGACGGGAACTCTTAGCATTTACTCTCTACCAATTTTCCTATATAAGACAGTATAGTCCTCATGTGGTACATTACATTCCTGTTACTTACTTTACTTGGAAGCTTGTACCTTTTGATCACCTTCCTCTAATTTCCATTCCCCTCTTCTTCCACCCCTGTTAGCCACAAGTCTGATCTCTGTCTCTGATTTTGTGAATCTTTTAAAAAATGAAACACACATTAATATATAATGGTATAATTTGAAAAACTTATCATTGAAATTAATATTGGTCTATATTTATTCTTCTAGATTTAAAAATACATAAAGTAGAATCATACCATAAACGCTGTTCCACAGCATGTATTTCTCTTAACTTATTTTCACCATTTTTCTATCTTAGTACATAGAGATCTTTACAGTTGAAGTGAAAGTGTTAGTTGTTCAGTCATGTCTGACTCTTTGGGACCCCATGGACTGCAGCCTGCCAGGCTCCTCTGTCCATGGGACTCTCCAGGTAAGAATAGTGGAATGGGTTGCCATTCCCTTCTCTAGGGGATTTTTCCGACCCAGGGATCGAACCCTGGCTTCCTGCATTGCAGGCAGATTCTTTACCCTCTGAGCCACCTATTATTTCTTTGTAAGTATAAAGATCTCTATCTTAGTACGTAGAGATCTTTACAGTTACATGAGCTGATATATTCTGATTGACAGGTGTATTCAGGAACCAGAATAAAAAAGGATAAGTAGGTACAAACTCAAAAGAGGAGAGCTCTGCGTGGTAGGCAGAGGAAATCAACCTTTTATTGTATACTTAAAAGGAAGTGACTGAGGGAGTTTGAGCAGAGAAGTGGTGCCATCAACCCTGTCACAGAAGAGAGGGCGACCTTGACACAAGAATCCGTATGGGACTGGAGCAGAGACCCTTGGCAGACAAATCAGAGTTGGTGCAAAGGTTAGTTTACAGGTCAGTTTCCAGGTACTCAGAGTACCAGTTATACTGTAGTGCTCTCACATTTCCAGAGCAAGCTCATGAAATCCTATTTAGCACTCTCCCTCATAAAGGAATAAAAGTAAAATGCTGTCTGTTGTAAATTTAGTTTTAAAGTAATTCATTCATTAAACTTTCATAGATAAACTACTACATGATAGGTATTAAAGAAATAGCAGTGCACAAAATTAAATCTGTCTACATGGGGGAGGCAGTAAAAAGAGTAGATTTGGGGGCTGGGGAAAAATAAGCTTCATTTTGAACATATAAATTTTGAGATGCCTATCAGACATTCAGTGGAAATGTCAAGGAGGGAGTCAGCTATGTAAGTTGGAGATATATTTTGGGAGTCAAGGTATGTGATCATTTAGTTAGTGATCAGTTGCTCAGCTGTGTCTGACTCTGCCATCACATGGACTGTAGCCTGCCAGGCTTCCCTGTCATTGGAATTTTCCAGGCAAGAATACTGGAACGGGTTGCCATTTCCTCCTACAGGGATCTTCCAGACTCAGGGATCAAACCTGCATCTCCTGCATTGGCAGGTGGATTCTTTACCACTGGACCACCTGGGAGCCTTAGTTAGTGAGCATAGATAGAGGATAGAAGAGTCCAGGAAATGTGATGAATGAGCAAAGGCAAATGAAGAAGGTGGTGACAAGGGTAGGATTAGAGGGAAAGTGACAGTGAGCCAAGAACAAGAATATGGGAGATGTGGTGGTCCAAGACTTCATGTAAGGGCATCAAGGAGGCAATGAGTGGTACTGACGGATAGAATGAGGCTCCACACTGAATTACTTTTTTTTTTTCTTGAAGTATAGTTGATTTACAATGTAGTGTAAGTTTTGGATGTACAGCAAAGTAATTCAGGTGTGTGTGTGTGTATGTGTATGTATATATACATACATATACATATACATATATATATGGTTATATATATAGCCATTCCCTTCTCTAGGGGATCTTCCCCACCCAGGGATCAAACCTAAGTCTCCTGCATTGCAGGCAGATTCTTTACCATCTTTACCAGGGAAGCCATATATATACAAGGAGGGGGTATGGCAACCCACTTGAGTATTCTTGCTTATAGAATCCCATGGACAAAGCCTGGCGGGCTACAGTCCATGGGGTCACCAAAGAATCAGTCATGACTTAAGTGACTTAGCATGTATGCATATATATACATATATGAATACATTCTTTTCATATTCTTTTCCATTATGGTTTATCACAGAATATAGAATATAGTTCTTTGTGCTATACAGTAGGATCTTATTGTTTATCCATTCTATATATACCGGTTTGCATCTGCTGATTCCAAATTCTCAATCCAACCCTCTTCCACATTGGCAACCACCAGTCTATTCTCTATATTTTATTTTTTAAGAAGTTTTTATTGGAGTATAGTTGCTTTACAATATTGGGTTAGTTTCTACTGTATGGCAAAGTGAATCAGTCATCCCATCTGTTTTGGATTTCCATTTAGGTCACCACAGAGCATTGAGTACAGTTCCCTGTGCTATACAGTAGATTCTCATTAGTTAACTGTTTTATACAAGTATCAATAGTGTATCTATGTCAATCCCAATCTTCCAATTCATCCCACCTCTCTTTCCCCCTTTTGTTTCATAGACAGGTTCATTTGTGTCATATTTTAGATTCCACATATAAGTGATGTCATATGGCATGTCTTTCTCTTTCTGACTTACTCAGCTTAATATGATAGTCTCTAGGTCCATCCATGTAGTTGCAAATGGCATTATTTCATTCTTTTTTATGGTTGAAGAATATTCTATTTTGCATATGTACCACAAACTTCTTTATCCATTCATGTGTCAATGAACATTTAGGTTGTTTCCATGTTTTGTCTATTGTAAATAAAGTTGCCGTGAACATAGAGGTGCATATATCTTTTTGAATTACAGTTTTGTCCAGATATATGTCCATGAGTGGGATTGCTGGATCATATGTGCTTCTCTGTGCTTAGTCACTCAATTGTGTCTGACACTTTGCAACCCCATGGACTGAACCCTGCCAGGCTCCTCTGTCCATGAGGATTCTCCAGGCAAGAATACTGGAGTGCGTTGCCATGCCCTCCTCCAGGGGATCTTCCCAACCCAGGGATTCAACCCAGGTCTCCTGCATTGCAGGCAGATTGTTTACTGTCTGAGCCCGCTGGATCATACAAACTATATTTTTAGTTTTTTGAGGAACCTCCATACTGTTCTCCAGAGTGGCTACACCAATATACATTCCCACCAGTAGTGTAGGAGGGTTCCCTTTTCTCCACACCCTCTCCAGCATTTGTTATTTGTAGTTTTTTAATTCCAACTGGTGCAAGCTGGTATCTCATTGTAGTTCTGACTTGCATCGCTCTATTACAAGCTGAGTGACTTTTAAGAAGAGTCTACAAGAGACAACGGGGAGCAAGGACAACACCTGACCTGTCTCGAAGTCCAGTAGCACAAGGGGTATGGGCAATAAAACTTGGCCACTTGGGAGGGCTGCAGGAAGCAATCATATTAAGAAAGTCAAATTCACAGAAGAAGAAACTGTTCAGACAAGGGTAAGAAGATAAAGGATTGTACTGATGACAGACCTATAGGGAAGAAATGTAGGGGTTGAGGAAGGTGGGTGATGGGATCACTTAGAGATGCAGGAGCTGTGTGGACATAAGAGGGTGAGAGGTGATGTGGAGTCCTTGTCTTTTAATTGTGGTTGAGATAGGGACAACGGGCAGGACAGAATTACCCCTCAGCGTTCTTTGAGGCAGATTTGTGGGGCTACATTGAGAAGACAGGGAGAGACAGAAAAAGGTCCTCTGCATTGTGCCGTGAGTTTTTTTTTTTTTTTTTAAGCCTTTGTGTGCTAATCCAGGAATGTGACCGTTTTAAAAATGTTTCCTAAATTGTGGCAGTTTAGCACATCTTTAGGCATCTCTAGGCAAGATGAATTCTGCCTTTGTCTCATCTCAATAAATATGTGTCGAATGTCCACTATGGTACCCGACATGGAAAAGGATGGAGAGAAAGGGAACGTCGGTTCTCAAGTGCAGCTGTGCCTGTTGTTTAGCAGATGATGAGAAGAGACCTGGTCATTTCAAAACCTTTTCTTGCTCTTTGGGATTCCAGGAGGTGCATCTCCCCCTCTTGTCTCCAGAACAGAACAGGCCAGTGGTCCACTTATCCAAGTACTCCCATGTTGGAGACCACAGTTCAGAACTGCCTGCCCCATTTTATAACAAGCACCTAATAAAGGAAATGGCAACCCATTCCAGTGTTCTTGCCTGGAGAATCCCAGGGACGGCGAAGCCTGGTGGGCTGCCATCTATGGGGTCGCACAGAGCTGGACACGACTGAAGCGACTTAGCAGCAGCAGCAGCAATAAATTGTTAGAGAATAGCACAAATACAGGACCAACATCTTCACTTCAAAATACAGAGGACTTAAACCCACCCTGCCCCCCACCCCCAACCAGGCTTCCTTTCCCCTGTGTTTTTAAAGAAATGATAAAATGCGAGGAAAAACAGTTGCTTCAAGTCAACAGAACTAGAAATGATAAAATCATGCCAAATGTGCCATAATTATGAGCGATAGCACCAGTTATTCTTGGGACTGTTTCCTGTTGAACCCAGTTGGGTCTTCAGATCATTTTCCACACAGCACTCAGTCATTACCAGTTGACTGGAACTTGGCTACCCCTGATGTCATAAGGGGTACCACCTATTCAGATATGTGACTTGGGTCCTGAAATAGGTTAGACTTCCATGAGGTTTTCAGTACATGCTTGAATGATGTCTGCGTGCCTTCAAAGTACTCCACATTCCTGACACAAGCAAACTCTGGTTCCAAAGTTTCCTGTCCAGAGGAGAGGTACATGACAGGCAATCCAGCATGGGGTATCACCAGACATTTGCTCATCAATCATTTCTTTGAGTTCTGGAGAAAGGCAGTAATTTCAGTAAAGATGGCTACCTCTTGTCCTGGGTAACACCCCAGTTGTGTCAGCTGAGAGTGTTGACTGATGCAATCATGGTGATTCAACTAAATTCAGAGCATTGAATGGAGCAGAGATTGTTTTTTCTTCCCTCTAATGTTAGGTTAAGTTGTCCCCAGACATATTTCATTAGGAAGAGGTTATTATACCTCTCTAACAATTCTAGGACTACTTTTCAATTTGAGTCTTGGCCTAGGAGAGGCTTTCTTTACCTTGTTTTTGGAGGGAATGTCCAGTTACATGGTCAACCACATAAGCCCAGAGCTTTGAGTTTACTTAAACAATTTCATCTAGAGAAGCAGACACTGAGCAGATACAGCATTTTTGTTCTTATGTTCTCTCTAAATTGAACTAAGACAAGAACAGGCATTAAGCTGCTTAGAGATTTGAATTAGAGGAACAATTATTTTAATACACATGATAGGAGAAAGGCTTTCAGAGCTTTTAATCTCCTGATTCTCATGAAAAACTGTCACTCTCTGGATATCCATGCCTGACTGCAGGTTCTGTGAGGCAATCTAAGCCTCCTTTTCTCACTTTTATCCTCTTGGGTTGATTTTTGTTCCTTTTGAAAATGATTGTTCCATTTGAGAACTTTCTGAACACGGCACAATGCATAATCTGTATCATTTAGCACTCTAAATACTCTGCCATTATACTGGGGGACTTATGACTGAGCATGCCTTGTCAATGGAAATTTATTCAATGAGATGTGAAATTACTTTAGAAGACACATTTAGAGCATTTGATTTGAGCCAGGCATGTTGAGCTGAAAATGTTCAGGAAGTTAGTTATATTCTTAAGTAGTTAATAATTGTTCACCATAAGCTGTCTTTTCATTCTTGACTGCTGCCTCTGTCTTCTGACCCCATGAAACAGCCAGTAGAAGGTACCGAATCTAGGATATGGAAGATCATTTCAGTGGTGTCTTCACATTTTCACGACAGAAAAATGTGAAGGTCAGAATGTTATAACTAGGGTGTGCAGTCACGGTGCTGGTTTGGGCCCCACCAACTGACACCTTATACCTCACATCATCAGCCTCTTACTGTGTCCAAAAGTAGTTTCCATCAATACTGCTGTATCAGCTAATCCAGGCTTGGCCCCACCCCTTCCTAGGCACAGGCTCTCAGCTTTCTACGAAGTAGGACAGGATCTCTATTCTCTGGGGATCAGGAACAATATTTTTAGCTGGATATATTGAAGAAGAGGTTATACTCACTCATAAAGAGAGAGAGAGGCATGGGAGACAGAATAGCAATAATCGTGCTATTTTAATTCCTGAATATAGTCTAATGAGCACTCTGGGTCGGGGAGACCATGAAGAGTCAGTGCAGGAGACTAAAAAGTCTGTGGGGATTGTGAACACTGAACAGCTATTGTGCTCCCAGAGCCTGATATCTGGTAGGTGCTCCACGCGTCCTGGTACAACAAATGGATGAAAGTCAGAGGAAAATGGTGAGATCCAGACTCTGGCCAATGGGTGTTGATCCACAGACCACCACACCTATAGTTCTCTCAAGTGCCTCAAGACCACCATTAGCAACAAGCAATGCTTTGGTAAGCGCTATGTAATAAATCTAAACCCCAGCAGAACTGGAAAACATTTTCTCACATAAATATCTCTTTAGATTCCCTTCCTTTCCCTATGATGGCTGTAAACATCCTCCTCTCGGAGGTCCCGTGAAGGACAGCTTGATGTAAGTACCCAGTTAGGTCACGTAGAAGCCTGAAAAGGGAGGAATGAGAGGGAGTTGCAGTTGCCTTTGGGTTGCTTCTTCGAGTTTTCTCTGTCTTGTTGGAGAATCTTCCCTGGAGGTCAGATTGCTGAATCCAGTTGTCTGAAGGGCCTGGCTCCAGGTGGCATATTGTTGGGCCTTCCCTCCGTTCAGAGCTGCCTCAGGGAAGAGTCCTGACGCAAGCGGGGAAGCCTTGTTATTGCAGCAAAAGCTTCTTTTTCAGAACTTCTCAGCAGTTACCATGGCAAATGAATGACAGTAAAGGCCCCAATTCTTCTCTCCTTGTCTCCACTCCCTTTCTCTTGTTCCTCTTATGGAAGAGCAGTGACTTACTTTGGCCCAGGGGATGTGTGCAGAGTGACTACAAGCAGAGGTGTGAAAAGCACTGTGTGTCCCATTTGTTTGTACACCTCTGCCAGGAGAACGTGTCTGGGTCAGCCTGCTGGAGGGATGTGTGAACTCCTTGGAGGAAAGCCAAGTCACCCTAGGATGTGTGAGCCCCAGACAATAGCTGGTCAGCTCTTAGACCTTTGAGTGAGCCCAGCCAAGACCAGAATTACCCAGTAAGGTCTGAACAGCCATCCCACAAACTCATGAGCTAAATAATACCCACTGTTATACACCATAGAATTTTGAAGTAGTTTTTAATGCATCATTATTGTGTCAATAGACATTAGACACAACTACTTTCTTTTGCTGTTGAGGGACAATATAGTTCAGTGAAAAGAGGACCAGACTCTGGAAGTCAAGAACTTGGATTTATTTAATTTTAATTAATTTTTGTTGGAGTATAGTTGCTTTATAATGTTGTGTTTCTGCTGTGCAGCAAAGTGAATCAGTTATACATATATCCACTCTATATAGATTTCCTGCCCATTTAGGTCACCACAGAGCACTGATTAGAGTTCCCTGTGCTACACAGTAGGTTCTCATTAGTTACCTATTTTATACGTAGTAGTGTATATTGTTAATCCCATCTCCTGATTCATCCCACCCCCAATTCACTTGGTAAACATAATTTTTTTCTCTACATCTGTGACTATTTTTGCTTTGCCAATAAGTTCATCTGTACCATTTCCCTAGGTTCCACATATAAGTGATAGATTGGTTTTTCTCTTTCTGACTTACTTCATTTTGTATGACAATCTCTAGGTCCATCCACATCTCTGCAGATGGCACTATTTTGTTCTTTATGGCTGATACTCCATTGTATATATGTACCACGTTATCTTTATACATTCTTCTGTCGATGGACATTAAGGTTCTTTCCATGTCCTGGCTGTTGTAAATAGTGCTGCAATGAACACTGGGGTTCATGCATTCCTTCAAATTACGGTTTTCTCCAGATATATGCCTAGGAGTGGGATAGCTACATCATAAGGTAGCTCTATTTTTATTTTTTTATTTTTTAAGGAAGCTCCATACCGTACTTTATAGTGGCTGTACCAGTTCACACTCCCACCAACAGTGTAGGAGGGTTCCTTTTTTCTCCACATCCTCTCCACCTAGAGCTCAGATTTAAATCCTGCCTCAGCCACTCACTGGCCCTGGGCACAGTCACATAAACTATCTATACATGTTTTTTCACCTTTAAAATTGAGACAGAAGCATTTACCAACAGAATGTGTTGTGAAGATTCAGTGAACTAATTATATATACCGACATAGAGTAAACACTATAAATGCGCTATTATCATTTGCTATTATATTGATTTGCATTGATGAAGAGAGAACCAACTTGTTTGATCCTGCACATCCGAAAGCCTGCTCCTGTCCTAATTAAGGACTGTCAGTGGTGTTTTTCCAATGAGTTTATTTTTTGCTTCACGTGCTGCTGCTAGTGTTGCTGGATGGCAAGAGGTTTTATAAGCTGGCCTCAGTTTCCTTTTCCTTCTTCTGAGTCAATCGGTACCACATTTGCAGTATTTGAGATTTTTGTCACTGAATGTCATTTTCCTCTCGATTTCAGTGTTTATACAAAGTTGTCCTTGTTTTTAAATTTTTGAAAGGGATATGGGAGAGGTGATTAGGAGGGTTGTGGACAAGTAGCTATTTGATCCAGAGGTAAGACAGTTTATAGTTTCAAATAATCTAATACAATCTTGTTTATTTAGTCTTTCCTTTGTTTGAATTTCTCATTTATTTAAAATAACTTAGCAGATTAATATTTTTTGCCCCTTTCCTCATATTTTGAGCCTATGTCAACATGTGTAAATTGAAAACTAACTGGGGAAGTTCCTTGGTTTACATACTGTTATTTCTCTGGATCATAGGATTAGAGACAGTGGGAATTGGAAGACACTTTACAGATTAGCCAGTTTCTTTACCAATGAGGGAAGTGAGGCTCAGACAAGCTAAGTAACTTGTTTGAGATAACAGAATAAGTTATCCAAATACTCTGGATCAGCACATAGCACAGTGGGTTCTTATTGTTTTTTATTGTTTGGTATTTTTGACATGTGTAAAATTAAGAGTTTGGGAAAAATATACACACACTCTACATATAAAATACACATTACTATATATAAATAGATAAGCAACAAAGACCTGCTTGTTGTATAGCATAGGTAACTGCTGAATATATTCAGTATCTTGGAATAACCTATAATGGATAAGAATCTGAAAAAAATGAGTAACCCAATCACTTTACAGTACACCTGAAACTAACACAACATTGCAAATTCACTATATATATTTAACTGAATTATAGTTTAGACACATAATTATGTGAACATATTACTTAATGCCATTGACACTTCCCATATACAACTGACCCTTGAACAATCTGGTTTTGAACTACATAGGTCCACTTAAATCCAAATATTTTTCATTATGTGATCGATCTATGGGTTTGGTTGAATCCTCAAAAGCAGTAGATACGGAGGAAGTGCTGATATGGAGTGCCTATTATAATTTGCACACAGATTTTCAACCGTGCAGTGAGGTGGCTCCCTAACCCTGTACTGGTTAAGGATCAACTGTATGTGCTCTAATCTCAATCCATTGGATCCTATTGCAGCCCCAACCTGATGATCTCCCAAAGAGGCCACTGTTTCCTGAATTTTATATTTTTCAGTTCTTTGCACATCTGTATGAGTACCTTAAATATAGGTAGGTATATATGTGTGTATGTTCACACCCAGCCTATTTATGTCTTTTTTGCACTGTCTTTTTACTGGCCTGAAGTAGTTTTTAATAAACTCTGGAGACTAATCTCTTATCAGATACACATAAAAAACATTCTCCAGTATTTCTTTTAAACTTTTAAAAATTTTATTTTTTAATTGAAGGATAATTGCTTTACAGAATTTTGTTGTTTTTTGTTAAACATCAACATGAATCAGCCATAGGTGTACAATTGTCCCCTCCCTCTTGGACCTCTCTCCCATTGACCTCTTTTGATGAATACAATTTCCTGGTTTTCATATTTCTTTAGTATGGTTTTTCAATACATCAAAGGTATATTTTATTGTAAGTCAACATAGAAATGAGATTATCTCCAAATTATAGGGATTTGATATGTACAAATGATTGTCCTAGTCAATCATATATCTAAAGTACTCTAAAGCAATTATTTTATTGGTTATAACCTGTTTATGATAATTCAAGTCACATTAGTAACTGAAAAATATGATTTTGTGTATCTATTATGCCACATGGCTTTCATTTTCCACTTGCCCCACAATTCATACACAATATTTATCAATTTTTCAGTTAATATTGATATTCTTATAAGGCATGGGATTATTTATAGGTAACCTATCAGATCAATGTGCTGTAATCCATGAAAAATAATTAAAAAATAAGTTAGCTGAAGTGAACGTAGGAGGAAAAATCTGCCATGTAACTTAGTTCAGTGGATCTAAGAAAGGAAAGGTTGAGTTTGGTCAGACATGAACTCGTGAACTCATAAAAGTAAATTCAAAGATTTCAGGATGAAGCAGACATGGGTCTAAGACATGAGAATCTAAAAGAGAAATCAGTCTAGATCATTAAAGTTCTCACAAGTGAAGTTGTAATGAGAAAAAAGAGGAGAAACAACTGAAAGAAACTCTGAGCTGTATGGGGCGCTCTCTGAGGAGGCCAGATTTGGCAATGTATACAAGATAAAAGAGCTAACTGAGACCAGTATAAGACAGGGAATCTCTCTCTTTTGTTTTCTTTCCATTTTATTAATTTTTTAAAAAATTGGAATATAATTGCATTACAGTGTTGTGTTATTTTCTGCTGTACAACAACGTGAATCAGTAACATGTGTGTAGATATATATATGTGTGTGTGTGTGTGTGTATATATATCCCTATATATATATATATCCCCTTCCTTTTGAACCTCCCCTTCCCCCACCCATCCCACCCCTCGAGGTCATTACAGAGCACCCAGCTGAGCTTCCTGTGCTATACAGCAACTTCCTGCTAGCTATCAGTTTTACACATCATAGTGTATATATGTCAATGCCACCCTCTCAATTTGTCCCACCCTCTCCTTCCCGCCACCCACCATGTCTCTATACCTGTGTCTTTCTATTCCTGCCCTGGAAATAGGTACCATTGTTTTAGACTTCATATATATGTAGTAATATATTTGTTTTTCAGGCGATCTCTTTAATAGTGTGTTCTGGTGTCTAAAATCCAAAGTGGCAGTTAAAAAAATGTTACAATTAGATTTGATGCAACAAGACAAAATGATGATTGTGATACTGATGGATGGTACTGAGAAGGCTGAATTATTTAATATTTATTTGTTTCCTCTGTCTAGAGAAAAGATCTTTAGATTGAAAAAGTGAGAGTGGCATTGATCCCAAATGTAGTGTGTGATTGAAGGAAGAATAAAGTTGCTTTAAATGAGTTTAAATATGCTTTACAATAGAAATCACATCCAGGACACTGAGGAACTTGCAAATAAGTCTTAAGAAGTCACTGAGAGTAAAAGAGAAGCAGGAAGGTTATATATGGGCAAACATTATTTCCAAATTTCAAAAAATGAAGTCAACAGACTTAAAAGTATTGCTAATGATGATGATTGAATTTTACAGTTATCTGGGGGTTGACTGTAGAATGTTACAGGGCAGCTTTCTTTGCTTTTAGAAGAGGAAGCCCTGTTCACCCTGAGCCAGATGGGTTCACTAAGCATGAGTCAGATTACCTTAGGCTGATCTTACTTCATTCTTTAATGGAGTTACTGGACTGGCATAGGAGGAAGGGATATGAGTTATTTATGATCTGTCTAGGCTACATCCAGGAATTTGTCAAAAGTTGACCTTAAGAAATCTGATGGACAAGACAGAAATGTGTACTGAATGATAGGTATATAGAATATTGGATAAACTAAATGAGCTTATTAATGAGTCAGTAGTAATATTAATGGAAAAATCTAGGTTGGTGCATTTCTCAGTCTTGTGTCAATGGGTTAGAAGTCAGCCTTACCAAATCTGTAAATGATGAATGTGAACTTTGAAGGGATAGCATATACACTGAAAGAAAAAAAATCTCAATCTGTTGCAGGAAGGGGGACCCCTTCCAGGGCCCACGAGTAGGCTCTTGCCTAACACTCAGAAATGAGTTGTCTGAGGAGATACACATGCTGACAAAGCAAGAGACATTATTGGGAAAGGGCATCCGGGAGGAGAGCAGTAGGGTAAGGAAATCCAGGAGAACTGCTTTGCCACGTGGCTCACAGTCCAGGGTTTTACGGTGACGGGATTAGTTTCCGGGTTGTCTTTGGCCAATCATTCTGACCCAAGGTCTTTCCTGGTGGTGCATGCCTTGGTCAGCCAAACGGATGCCGGCGAGGATTCTGGGAGGTGGTAGGACACATGGGGTCTCCTTTTTGACCTTTCCCAAATTCTTCCAGTTGGTGGTGGTTTATTAGTTCCATGTTCCTTACTAGGACCTCCTGTCATAAAATAACTCATACGAATGGTTACTATGGGTGGGTAGTTTCAGTCAGTCTGCTTCCTCTGACAAAGCCAGGAAGTCCTCAGTGGTCTGAAATGAGAGACTGAATTTAACTCCAAGAGATTTCATAGAAATAGAAAACAGAAGCCCTAATACTTGGGTCAAAAATAATCTATTGCTCAAATCCCGGGTGGTGGATATGAGAGGGGCATAAATATAACTTAACAGAATTGCAATAAAGGAACAAGACTTAGAAAAAGAAGCCTTTTCTCTTGTGGCTGTTAGCTAATTTGTCTTTCTTGAAAACCCTTCTCCATTATTTTTCCTCTTTCTGCATCTTGAACCTCTCCATCTTCACCACTTCTAAGGACATCTTAAACATTAAAAACACAGACCAAAACTCAAAACTCCCTTGATTGTATTACTGCCTTTTGCTACCACCCAATCTTTCTACTTTTCTACAGTGCAGGGCTACTGAGGGGTTAACTTCATCTGCTCCAGCCACTCTCCTCAAGGTGGCCTCATTTGAATCATCATTGATTTCCTAATTAAAAAACTCATTCAACACTTTTCAGTCCTAACCTTATAGGACTGGTATAATCTATCCCTCTGCAGCATTGGATACACCCGGTCACTTTTTTATTCTTGTATTTCTTTCTTTCCTAGGTTTCCTTTCTTTTGTGGTTATTTTCCTGGTCTCAGAATTCCATTTCAAGTCTCTCCTGTCACTACTCTCCAAGCACACACCTTGTTCTACCAGTGGCTCTGTACTTATTTCTCATTGTTTCCTGCGGTAGGGTCTTTCCAGCGTTTCAACTGCCTCTTCTATGCTGAGATCTTTTCTTTCTTGCATACCCTTTTCTTGAGCTCTGGACTTTAGTTTCTCCTCAACTTCTCTAATGGTTTCCTTTGCCACCTATACTCTGACTGTTCACAGAAACTCTAACCCAGATCTCTCTCTTGAATTCTAAACCCTTATTTCTATATCCATACTCAACACCTTTGCCTAGATGTTTCCTAGGCATCTTGTACTCACGGTGTTCCATCCGGACCATAATTCTTCTCCCTCCACCTCCTGAAACCTCTCCTTGTAGTATTTTCTTCTCTGAAAAATCATACCACCCCTCTTACAAGCCAGAAAATGAAGCACGGCACCTGATTCTTCCTTCCTTCTTTTTTTCTCCTCCATGTTCAGGCAGACTCCAGGTCTGGTCAGTTATATTCCCTTAATGTCACACTGCCACTAGAGCACTTTTTCTCAAACTCAGTTCTACTGATTTCCTTTTCTAGAGGATAATAATCCCAACTCTTCAGCATGTCACCCAAGCTCTTGATGAGCTGAGTCCTCTCCCCTACCTTTTCAATCCCATCTCATAGTTTTTCCTGCAAGTATCCAACAGACTAACCATCCATCTCTACTAAAAGTAAGATGACCTACGTATATCTTGCTTCTGTTGTACTTTTGTGCCTATTCATATACATTTTTTTGCTTTGATTGTTTTCTACCTTTTTTTTTTTTCCTGATGAAATTCTTTAAGGCATAAGTCCTTGTTTCCTGTAGGAAGCATTTGAAACTTTCTCTTCTGTATTCCCACAGGGCCTCATTTATAGTGCAAAACAGAGCAGCAATTATTTGTTTTGCATGACAATATTTACCACAAAACTGTGAATTCCTCAAGGAAGTGACTAAGTTCTATTTACCTATAGTTCCTGGTATATAGTGAACACTTAACTCATGTTTATGGAATAGATTACCGAGTCAATTCCACAAATTTGTTCTTCCCGGGCTCTCTTAACAATTCTAGAACTTACAGGCAGTGCCTGCTCAGTCAAAATGTCGTGTCAGACTCTTTGAAACCCTATGGACTGTAGCCCACCAGGCTCCTCTGTGCATGGGATTCTCCAGGCAAGAGAGTGGGTTGCCATTTCTTTTCCAGGGCATCTTCCAACCCAGGGATCAAACCCGTGTCTTCTGCATTGGCAGGTGGGTTCTTTACCACTGATCCACCAGGGGAGCCCTATAGGTACTGGCAGTACTGCTTTTCTCTGGGCTGATCAGTGCATATTTAGAATATTTTGCTCTGATGTGATGCTGCACTTGCATCAAGGCAGCTATAGACTAAAAAACTTTAAAAGAAGCACAATAAGGAATCTAACACCTTGTCAAAGGGGCAACGATTGAAGAAATGGGAACTGTGTGAAGCACCACAGAAAGTAAACAGTACTATTACCTGTTACAGTAAGCAATTGAGAGCAAGAAACTTTTTTTTAAATTAAAGTATAATTGACATTTGACATTATATTAACTTTAGGTGAATAAATAATGATTCAATAGGTGAATAAATAATGATTCAATATTTGTATACACTGAAATGATCACATCTTCCACTATATGTAGTTAGAAAATTTTTTTCTTGTGAAAAGGACTTTTAAGATTTATTCCTTTAGCAACTTTCAAATATGCAGTACAGAATTATTAACGGTAGTCTCCATGCTATACATTACATCCCCAGGACTTCTTTATTTTACAGCTGAAGTTTGTGCTTATTGACCCCTTCACCCGTTTTGCCCACTCCCACCCCCTCAAGCCATTCCTTCTCTAACCAAACACAACTATGGCAGGTTAACCATAACAGCCGACTCTTTGCTGCTTTTCTCGCTAAGAAATGGAGCTGAATTATCCTGCTCTTGAAGGGAGTTTCCTTGACCAACAGAATGAGAAGAAAGTGACACAGATTTATTTAATATAAGTTTAATGTGACATGAGAGCCTTCATAAGGAAATGAAGACCCAAGCAACAGCCTTGAGTATTGTATGCTAGGGCTTGGTGAGGTGCACAGCTGAAGAGGAATCTGATAGGTTAAGAAGTATGAGGTGATTGCAGGAAACTGGGGGGAAACTCAGCAAGCAAGACCTGTTAAGATTCTTCTCAGCTTCCCTTGTCTTCAGAGAGAAGGATGCTCTTTTTCTCTGGGTGTAGGAAGAGCACCTTTCACATGAGTGTTTCTTGGCCTGTTTCAGGGAAGAAGTGTGATGAAGGGGAGGTCAGTTAGGTCAGAAGAAACCCTGCAGCATCTACCTGGGTCTCTCACAATGTTTCTTCCTGAGGTGCTTCCACTCCCAAACCAAGAAGCCCAAGGCACACAAAAAGGCCGCATGAAGGTGCTGGTGGTGCCTGCACGGAGCTGAGCTCTCTGTGCTGTGCAGCAGATTCCCACTAGCTGTTTTACACAAGATGATGTATAAATGTCAATCATAATCTCCCAATTCATCCCACCCTCTCTTGCCCTGCAAGTAAGTTCAAAGTTCATCAGTACCATTTTTCTAGATTCCATGTATATGTGTTAATATATGATATTTTTCTTGTTTTATAATTAAATAAGAGATGGCAATACCCTTCATGACTGGCTTCCTAGGCAGCAAAATGAAGGCTGCAAATAAAAGAGAGAAAGGGAGTTATACAGAGAGCACGAGGAATCTTGATTTTGCGTCTGCCCAAAGAGAAGGGCCTGAACTTAATGGGATGACAGACTTCTTACAAAGGTCCAATTGGTCTTGTGAGACATTTGCTGCTTAAAAAGCCTCGGTCTAAGTTCACTGATTTCTCAACCTTGTTGGAAACCCTCATCTAACGCTGCTTGCTTAAGAGTACATGGACTGAGCAGGGAGGTCTAACAATTTCCAGACATTTGTAAAGGTAGCCTTGAGACTGGATCTTCTTGGAAACATTCAAATCACACTATCACAGAAGTTGAATTGGTCTCCTGCTTCCTGTACTAAGTTCAAAGATGACCATTTTTGTTTTTTTGACCTAGGATTTGAGACTTTATTTTGATAGTAAGAGGATCCTTTAAAGAGCTGAAAATAGAGATGTGATCAGAAAGATTTCTGTGCTGTATGGAGCCTGGAAAAGGATTGTTGACCATATCACAGAGAGTAAAGATGACCATTTTAAAAGTGTATTGTGGTAACCATGAGGGGTGTGTATGTGTATGAGAGAGAGCGAGGAAGTAACAATTAGTACATAATTTGAAAATAGGAATTTTATACTCTACTGGCAGACATGCTTGCTCAGTTGTGTCTGACTTTGAGACCCCATGGACCATAGCCCTCCAGTCTCCCATGTTCATGGAATTTTTTAGGCTCGAATACCGGAGTGGGTTGTCATTTCCTTCCAGGGGACCTTCCCAAACCAGGGATTGAACCCACGGCTCTTGTGTCTCCTGCACGGGCGGGCAGATTCTTAACCACTGTGCCACCTGGGCATTCTGTCCTAAATCTTTGCCTCTTTGATCTCACATTTATAGAAACATTTGCCACTTCTCTAACGGCTGACATCACTCTTCCTGAGGAAGAGAAGAATGCCAGAAGAAGGGCATAATCTTTCTGTTCAAAGATTGAAAAAGAATTAGAGTTGTTATAGCAAAGGAAGGGAAGAAATTGCCCAATATTTTGAAAGCTGAAAAGTTTTTCCATGAACTTTCTGCCAGAATTGTTCAAAAATGCAACAGGTTGCTTTGATAGGTAGTGTGTTCTCTGTCACTAGGGAAAACCAAGCAATTACTTGATGGAGATGACATTAGAAGAGATTCAAGTAAATCTGGAGCATTAGGTACTAAAGTCTGTTTATGCCTGAATTCTATAAATACTGAAGACACAGGAAGACAAGAAGGTATTCAGAAGGACTTTTCCCATTAAATATAAACATAATGTAACATGAATTACATACATTACTATAATCAAATGTTAGTTCTGGTTCGCATTTTATCAGGTATAAAGCTCTGCTGATACCTTTAAAATTGTTTTTCTAATACAGGCAGCCAAGCATGAAATAACTTCTAGCTGCTTTAGTAAAGACTAATAGAGGAAATTACACTAATGAGAGGCTAATAAAGCAGACACAGGTGATCCGAGAGGCACTCGTCCTTTTCAGACAAGGCCGGTGAATAGTATGCTTGTTTTAGGTGAGGGGGTTCTGTTCTCATTGTCCATAGAAAGGTTTTGGGAAATTTATCAGTAGGGGGCATTGGTGTTCTATCAGCGGGAGCACTTGACTCAGAGACTAAGTGCTCTTGGTAATGCTGAGCATTTTAAAATGATCACAAATCAAAGCAGATAGAGAAACTATTTTTCTTAGAAAAATCCACATAGAAATGTCATCTGTTTCAAATGAAACTTAATGAAATAAAAGCACAGCTTGTACATATTTGGTTTTTCTAAGATAAAGATGCTGGAGGCCTTAAATTTTTTATTTTTTTTTGGTGAGAGAGAGGGTGAAAAAACTGTCACAGCAGCTGCAGATTCAGCATTTCCAAGTCCTGGGAACTGGGAAGACAGCTGAATTGACATCATGGTGAACTAGCATCACTAATGCTTACAGCTCTCAGTTAGCTGTAATGAGTGAAATGAAACAGTTCTTTCTGTGTTAGAAACTACTGTGATACAACAAATACTTGTCTGTTTTGCTCTCTCCCCTTTTACTGGCACAGGCAAAGGCACGTAATTATGAAAGGAATTGGGGGGAAAGGAAAATATTTAGATTTGGAATGCACAGTAGATGAGATAGAGCCACCTTTCTTCACGCTAACACATTCAAAAGCCCCACGTTTGGTCATGAATAGAGATTATTAAACACCAATAAAAATAAATGCAACTTTTGCACATCTACCACGACATAAATGCTAGGTGGCAGATATAATTACTTATGAATTATTATACCCTCTAGAAAATTCTTATATCCCATTTTTCTGGATCCTCTATCCTTAAAATACTTTTAGCTTTATATCTTAGAATTCTGGGACTTAAAATTTGAGATCTTAAGTAATAACACAAAGGAAGGATACATTAAAACATACATGTGCATACCTATGGTTTTCCCTGATTCAGTTCTATTTGAAGCATAAGAAAGCTGCCTAATTCCCACCTGCACTTAATGCTCATTCAGATTTTCACCTTCATTCAACCCCTTCTAGGTATATGGCAGACACAGACTAGGTACTCCTCTATAAATCTTACCTTGGGCCCCCTGGGGCCATCCTCTGAACTCCTGGAACATGCGTTTCTAGTTGGACATATTTTTCTCAATTTAATAAACCCTTATAGCATATCTTTCTGATGCTGCCTATAATAACTGACAGGAAAATAGCACAACTCTAAAACAGAGTGGTGTTTTTGAATCACCAGCTTCTTTGTGTTTGGTGGTAAATTGCACCTGTTTTAGCCATCCAAGTGTTCTGAATTGATTAAGAGAGCGAGAAGGTGTCAAAGACGGAGAGTCCTTTGTTATTTCTAAAGGCTGAGTTCGAGGATGTGGCTTAATTGGAGCCACTAATGCTGAGCCATAGACTTAGATGGACTTAACCTACTCAGTCACAGACAGCTAGAAAACCTCAGTCCTTCCCCACATAGAAGGAACAGACTAGAACACACATTTCCTGTGGTATCTGGCTCCCACAGGGAAGGAAGGAGAAAGAAGCTGAGCCACGCACACCCAGATCATTTTCTAAACTCAACAATGGTGAAACTTCCACCCCAGGGCAGGGGTAACCCAAGGGGGAAGAAGGGCCAGACTTTATACCCTTAAGATAGCTCTCCACACAGAAGGAAATACCAGGAGGGGGAAATGTGCTTCTGAGAGCATAACTCATCTCAATTTATTCTTGCTGGGCAGGATGAATTGTATTTTACCATAATGAAATTTATTATAAGTAAGAGAACTCTGCATCTATACCCTTATTCTTTAAACAGTCCACATTTCATCACTCTGATGAATACATCCTGGTTTTCTTCTGGAATGGCTTGACAAGAGCCATGCTACGTCTGGATTTTCCTTTACTGAACCTTTTAAGGCATTTAATTTCTAGAGATAACTGGATCCTTTCCAGGGGAGGGAGGGGAGAAGTACACTTGCATCTGTAATGATCTCTGACAGCGTGACACGGAGCACTGATTTTTACAGCAGTAGCCAAAATTACAGTAATTAGAGAAAATATCCACATCTTTATAAACAGAGTGTTAACTCATTCAAAAGGAACTTAATGAGAACTTACAAGAGGAAGCGCACGTTTGCTGCTCAGTATTAAACATTAATTAGCGTCAGAGGGCAATAGTCAAGTTGCCTCTCCACTTCAGTCGCTTGGCAAGGCACAGAAATTGGAGAGGTTTTAGACTCTGCTGATTTTGCTGGCTGTGACCCTCCAACTAGGTTCTCTAATTTTAGTCAGCTTTGATACTGAATTTTACTTCCTGTTAAAGATTATGTTAAAGTCTTACTGCAGAAACTGAGAGATGAAAACTTTCAAGTGCATGGCATTTTAGATTTAAGCATCTTATTTTTAAAAAGTATCTTTAAATGCTCTCTTTATTATTAAGTAAATGAAGCCATATATGAAAGAGAGTATGATCCCAATTATGAAATAAAACATGCATAGAAAATACTAGGACATACATCACATTATTAGCAGTGGGTTGCTTTGAATGATTGACCAATGGATGATTTTTTTCCTTTTTTTTCTGTATTTTATATATATTGCTTTTAAAAATGGAAAAGAAATATTTTAATTACTTAAAGTATGATGATTCTCATACAGTTAAATCAGTTCCCCGATACGGGCTATAAGATCCAATAAGCTACACAGGAGAATTAGCTTTTTTTCCCTAAGATCCTGGGACCGGCAAATTTGATGCACTGGAAAATAACAAACACAGATAACAATTGATTCTTACACTGTACTTTTTTTTGACTGAATGACTGCAGATACACTTTATTTTCATTTCAATACAAAATTATGCTTAAGAATCAATATGTAATCGTGGCTTTGATCCAATATCAAACCACTGACCCAATAACAAACAAGCCAAACTCCTGGAAGCAGACCTAATCATTTTTTCATTCTGAGTTAAGAACTGACTAATTTTATCAGGCGTATCATGGAAATGACCTATTTGCCACATGAATCTCCTCAGAGGCTGCAGTTCAAAACAGCTTATATTGATTCCTAGGTAAATAATATAGTGACTTTGGGGGAGGGATCCGTTGTCATCTGATTTTTTCAGCTCAATTACTTAGTACTTCTCCCCTGCAAATGTCCATTAACTTCCTAATTTTCCTCCCCCACTAACTGACTCTCTCAAAGACTTAGGTCCAATCACCTTCTACCTCTACCCTGAATTTACTATTTTACTCTTTTAGAGGATGACATGCCCATTTTCTGGCTAGCATTTATGATGAACTTAATTGGTTCTTCTTTTAAATCTCATCTCCTAAATATTGTCACATCACCAATAGTCCCACTGGAATTTATTCATACTATTAATTTCAACCCTTGTCCAGTTTCTCTTCTTTTGTGTTTAAATTCATTGACTAAATAGGCTTTATTTTCCCTTTCTACTTCCTTATTCTCTATCTTCCCCATTCAATTCTCTGTTTTACATACTTATTCTGTATATTACTTGTTTTGTGTACTTATCCTTTCTTTGAAACAGTTTTTTTTTCTCATTTTTTACTTTTTTAAAACTGTTTTTTACACCGCACTTTTAAGCATATTGTCAATCAGACCTCTAACTCAAATATTACATCCACTTAGAGAGGAAAAAATTGAAGAAACTAAGATCCAAGAAAAGGTTTAGAACCTAGCTCCTTGCTTTCAAAATCCAGACTTCACATGACTGCCCCTAACTGTGTGTGATTGACCTGACTGGTGGGCTTATGTTAGGCCTGGACGAGGGTCCTACAGTGGGTATGAGGGAAAGAGAATTAGCAATATGATTTTTTCATCATTTACCTTGTTTTGCCTGTACTCTCCAGTAGGCTGGGAGCTCCTTGCTGGAGCATGCATGTGTGTGCATGAGTGTGTATGCATGAGACTTTCTCATGGAACAGACCAAAGTGCTCCAAACATGCTAAGTATTCCCCCTTGAGTATGTTGAACTGACCTGAGTTGAGAGCAGAAACAGCAGCAAAACTGAAAAGCTAGAAACAATCACACCTTCTAAATAACCCTGGGGTCTCCTGTCTTCATTAGACCAAACGAAGAATGCACAGGTTTGGGGTGTTTTGTTTTTCTTTTATCTCAAAATTAAGTTATGTGTACCTCGAGTTCAGTTCGGTCTCTCAGTCGTGTCCCATTCTTTGCGACCCCATGGACTGCAGCACGCCAGGCTTCCCTGTCCATCACCAACTCCCAGAGACTGCTCAAACTCATGTCCATCGCGTCAGTGATGCTATCCAGCGATTCATCCTCTGTCATCCCCTTCCCCTCCTGCCTTCAGTCTATCCCAGCATCAAGGTCTTTTCCAATGAGTCAGCTCTTTGCATCAGGTGGCCAAAGTATTGGAGTTTCACCTTCAGCATCAGTCCTTCCAATGAATATTCAGGACTGATTTCCTTTAGGATGGACTGGCTGGATCTCCTTGCAGTCCAAGGGACTCTCAAGAGTCTTCTCCAACACCACAGTTAAAAAGTATCAATTCTTCAGCGCTCAGCTTTCTTTATAGTCCCACTCTCACATCCATACATGACTACTGGAAAAACCACAGCTTTGACTAGACGGATCTTTGTTAGCAAAGTAATGTCTCTGCTTTTTAATATGCTGTCTAGGTTTGTCATAGGTTTTCTTCCAAGGAGCAAGCGTCTTTTAATTTCATGGCTGCAGTCACCATCTGCAGTGTGTTAAAATAAATCACATCTCTCTCTTTTTTTTTTTAAGTCTGTTAATATCTGATTTTGAGCCACCCTCACCCTGGGCCACAGGAAACTTATTTGTAACTACTAGGACTCCCCTACCGGATCTTAGTGCATCAGATAAGCCTCTGGGGTGAGTGATGGTCTATACTGGGTAGCCCTGAAGCCCAGTGTCCAGCTCATATAGTTCCTTTAGGCCCTGGGGCTCCGCTGCTTCTGTGTCACCGTTAGGGCACAGGCATCTTTGCTGGGGCTTGGAGCCCCAAGGTCCAGCCTCCTTTGGTGTCCCACGTGGTCCTCACCTGTGAGGTCTTGCCAACTCACTGAAGTCCTGCTCTGCAGCAAGACACTTGTCCCTAGCTAGTTTAAAGACCCACCCATTCTGTTTCTCTTTTCCAGTCTCGGGGAATTTTCTTCCTCCTCATCTATCTCTCTGCTGGCCCTCAAAGACTTCCCTTCTTCCCAGTCCCTCCAGGTCTTCTAGCATAATCATTGTAAGGAGTACAAGCCCTGATAAAAGATAAGAGCCAGTAAGTTTAAGTAGCTTCAGCTCTTTTCCCCTGGCATATGCCCCTGTGATTAACAAAGCATACGGAGGCCCTGGCTACTTGTGTGGTATTGGAAAAGAATGGGGTGAGAAGGAAGAGAAAACATCTCAGTACACTGTTCTACCACATCAGCAACACGTTTCCAAGAAGTTTACTTTCAGAAAAAGCTACTGTCTTACCTGCCCCGAGTACAAACATGTAAGTCATCAGGTCAGACAGTAAACTTGGGAAATGAGATTGTAAGAGATGAAAAGCCTCTCTGGTCCTAGAGGAAGAACACTGAACTGAGAGTAGGAGCCATGGGGCTGGGTCTCACTTCTCTCACTAAACTTCCTGTGTGACTCTGGACAACTGACTTACTTTCTCTGGGTCTCAGTTTCCCCAGTTGCAAAAATAAGTGATCTCGAGGGGTTGATCCAAAAGGCCCTCCAGGCCTCAAGATTTGCATCTGGTGTAGTGTAACTGGAGTGGATCTATCATTTTTATAAAAGCATCTTAATACATTGTGTATAATATTTGGCACTCTTAAATTCTATTGTTTGGCTAGACAGGTACAGGGGACAATGAGGGAGCCATGGAGTGCAGGAAGCTTCCAGAGGTGACTGCTGCATGTGAGCAAGCATGGACTGTGAGAGGTCATGTCAAAAGCATCTCACACCCACTGACTGCTGCAAGCCCTTCTGTTACTGCTCACTTCTAATATCTTCACCACATGCTCTCTCTTTAGTTTCAGGTGCACAGGCAAATTTTGCAATTGGGGAAAAACTAGGAGTTGATGGGTGAATCCTTGTATGGTCAAGGGCTAGCTCTTGCTTTGGGTGGGACCAGAACGAGCCCATCAGCCCTGCACAGCCAGGTGAGGCACGGCCCTTGTTAAATCCATCTACAGGGCCTTCTATTTTCAGAAAACTATCTTGTGAGCACTGATAATATTTCACTTCACAAATGGCCCATAAGAAACATTAAAGATGTCATGTGCTCGAAAGGAAATGACTTAATGATTCTTTTCACTTAAGGAAGAATTGCTGGTAAAATTCATTCCCCAAATGACTCCAAAAGACAGGTTCTTGAACTGGTACAAATTCAGGCCCCACATGCTAACATAGTCTTTTACATCCACAGATCTTCTCCATGGTGTCTGTAAATGCCCACCCTGCGCTGTCCACAGGCCCTTGGATAGAGCCCACCATGCATTTTTCCCCCCAAGTAAAACTGCCACCAGTTTACCCTCTTTATACAGAAGAAATAGAACATTCCCCCAAAGACTCAACGACAGAGGCCTGAGGCTTCCCACGTGGCTCAGTGGGTGAAGAATGTGCCTGCAATGCAGGAGACAGAGGCCTGAACATTAGTAACTTTGGGTTCAGTGAGAAAGGAAAAAGCTTGTCATCAAAATGGAAGCTTCTAATTATGTTTCCCTCCATCAGTGATAATGAATGCTTAAAATTCAATAGCACATTGTTTCTTTTTGGATATGGCCCTGGAATCCTATTTTCCTAGCAGAACATTTTTAACCCTCCTTAGTGTATAACCATCAACAATAGCAAAGACATTTTACCACCTGATTTGTACAGAAAATTCTTTTTGCAGAATCTTTCTCCTTTGTCCAGCTTCTTAACATTTGTCAATTGTCAGAGGCTAAAAGCACAATAGCAACTTTTTACCATACCTCAAAATAGCTCTCCTAAGGAGGTGAGAGGCTTTGTTATTTCATCCTTATCAAACCGCGGGAGATTTAGGCCCAGATATCAACCTGCAGGTTCTCTCATACACATTAATAGGAACAGGAGAGGAATTCGGAGAGGGGTATCATCTTATGTAAGTTGTTGAAAAAACTGTAAAAATACCAACTAAAAACTGACTGGCTGTTTTCTCCAATGATGAAGTACTAGTTTGGTTATATACATTTAGGTATTATATGTTTCACACATTCATACATAATTTTCTTTAAATGGACAGAACTAAGCTGGGTGTTTTACTTTACATCCAATCAAATTTAGAACTGTCATGTCATTTCTCAGAATAGCTGAGATTACCTCAAAATATAGCAAAAGTTTCTCACTCTGTCTTAAATGCATTTTCCAATACTTGTAGGTGGCAGGTCAGGTGGAAAATAGACTTTATTTGCCACCCTACTAGTTGGGATGTGCTTGGTCGCTCAGTCATGTCTGACTCTTTGTGACCCCATGGACTGTGGCCCACCAGGCTCCTCTATCCATGGGGATTCTCCAGGCAAGAATACTGGAGCGGGTTGTCATGCCCTCTTCCAGAGGACCTTCTCAAGCCAGGGATCGAACCCAGTCTCCACCCGAGGTCTCCAGCATTGCAGGCGGATTCTTTACCAGCTGGGCTACCAGGGATGGACAATCCAAAGGCTTAAGGCCCTGATGCTTTACTTAGAACTCACTAGAGGTTCTTGCTGGGTGCAGGTGAATTAGGAAAAGGATTGAATAACTGGAAAGGGAGGTGTCTCAGAACATGATGGATGGGCTTCATGAAAGTTCTGGAAATTCTGTTTTCTGGATGTCATGCCCAGCACTATTACATACCAAGCAACTGGTTCCCATGCAAATTCAGGGGGCACTTGCCCCCAGTAGCTGGTGTCCTCTAGCGCAGGGGTCACCAACCCCTGGGGCATGGACTGGTGCTGGTCTGTGGCCTGTTAGGAGCTGGGGTGCACCGCAGGAAGTGAGCAGTGGGCGAGCCAGTCAAGCTTCATCTGCCATCCCCCATGGCTCCCGTTATCGCCTGAATCACCCCCCGACCCCCAATCCCTCTGCCTGTGGAAAAACTGTCTTCCACGAAACCAGACCCTGGTGCCGAAAAAGGTTGGGGACCGCAGCTCTAGAGTGTTGACTTCCATATTGTCCTAGGAACTGTCATTCTGAGCATAACTCGGGCATTTCTGAGGCAGAAATACGGTGTTTCCATCTAGGACTACGGCTTGTGAACCTTTAGTAGTGAAATATTCGCAGATACAATCTCACATCGAGCTCCAATAGTAGAACAGGTGCAGGGGAGGCCCCAGGGAGAAGAGATGGAGGGGGGAACATACACAGGCAGCCCCCTGGTCTCTTTTGTGGCTTTTGTGACCCTCTCTCAGGCCTAGTTCTCTGCAGACCCCAATCCGAGGACTTCTACTCTAGGCTATCTGTACAACAAGCCAGATCGTACACAATTGACTGTCATCTCTAAGACACAGAATGGAGAAAACTAGCTATTTGCTTTCGTGTCCTTATGGATCATGGGCAAAGGAATGATTTAACTCACAACCTGTCCAAAGTTTACATGGGTTTAGGATGACAGGTATAAGGTATACGTAGAGATTGAGGTACGTAGAGGGTGTGTCTCATTTGCTGTGCCTAAGGTGATATTCTTGCCAGAGCTGAAAGAAATCCACATAATCCTTACCCTATGAGATGAAGGATACACCTAAGTGTTATGGCTATGTTAGCTTTTCAAGATAACCCAGGAATGAGCAAATGCTCTTCCTGTTTGTTCTATTCCAGATGCAGAATTTGAATTTCAGCAAAGCCTATGTGTATTGCTGCACCACCTCTCTCTAGCAGGAATTCCTTTAGGGCACACCAACCTGGAGGCAGAGCGGAGACCCCCTGTGATGGGACTGGCACGCACACTGCCCGCTCACCTTCATTGTCAAATGCTGCTTTGATTCCCACTGTTGCCACAGGGCTGTCCCAGCCACCACTAACTTCTCTGGGGACTCGGTGTCACTGACTAAAGAAGTCTCGCCCTGCACTCTGGCTGAAGAAACTTCTTCACCATTCCTGCAGATGCTCTTGTTATTACACGTTGGTGCTGATTTCTAGGTACTGTGTGGACCACTGGGATAACTAAGGCTCTTCTCATTACACAAGGGTTTTATCTTTCCTGCTTTCTAATTTTTCCTCTTCCATTCATACATTCCTGGGGAAAAGGGGAAATGCTTTATATTTACTCATATGTAATTAACATTGAGCATATTTCTTGATGTACAATAGATTTTAAGTAAATACATATTCATTGATTTTCTGGGGGGCTCATTTTGGCTGATGCGAAGCACAGGCTTTGGAATGAAAGACATGTCAGTGAATGTGTGTTTGGCCTCTTATAGGGGTGTGCTTGGGGCAAGCTGCTTCACCTTCCAGAGCTTCCACTTCCTAATCTTTAAAGGGGGATAATAAAATCCACCTCATAGGTGGTTGTAGGAAGACATGATACGCACGTGGCATTTGCTTGGTGCACAGTAGGTGCTCAAAAACAGTCCCTTTCCTTTGCTTGAGGAATGAAGTGCTAGCCAACTTGTAGTGACAACAATCTGGCCCTAGAGTTCCGATGATCGAGAGAGGTTTTGATTGAACGATAGGGCCTGGCTGGGAGCCCTCTCTAAGAAGCAGTGGGCTGTCCCCACACCTGGCCCTGGCCTTGGCTGAGACCCGCTCTGTGGGTGTTGGTTCACCACAGTGTCTACTTGGGCACTTGTCAAGAGTTTTCAGCAATACCAGGTAAAGGAAACAGGTCTATAGTAAAAGTTCTGTGATAAAATTGGCTGGGGAGGTCTTGGGATAGCAGGGGGCAATGTGGGGGTGGGGAGATGCTTGTGAAATAATGAAAACTACTAACTGCAGCAGACAGGTTAACAGAATTGGTGTAAAAACATATTATTTGGTCCCCCCTAGCATTCATTCCCCCATCTTATGGAATTATATTCCTAACTTTCCTTGAGGAATCCCTGCTTCTCAATTTTAGATCTATAAGTTAAAGGGGATTGATCCCACAACTAGTCCAGAGTAAGCCTTGAAGAGCTAAAGCAAATTACACAGCCAATCCTCTGGCTGAACTGAGGGGTTCAGGGATGTGCATATGACTCAGTGAAGAGCCAAATATTTTCTGAGGCTTAAGAGAAAAATAAATCAACTCTTTCTTTTGTGGGACTGCCGCCTTCTTTTTAGATGATGTAAAATGAAGCTGTGAAGCCTGAACCACCGCCATAAAGGGGGAGCCTTGATCTGCTGGCCCGAAGTGTAGAATCTGAGAGTGGAACTGGCATTAAGAAAAGCAACTGAAACATGAAGAGAAAATAGTGAGTGTTTGAAACCCCGGATCAAGTCTTTCCTGAGGTTGGTATTATATCTGGATTTTTCCGTTATGTGAATCAACCAGTTTGAAATCTGTCATGTAGAACTTTAACTGAGAGACCAATATGCTTGGGAAAAGGAAAACCCTGTGAATCTAACTACCCTCAAATATAAATTATTTTCCATTTAACTAGAAGGCAGAATTGTAAAAAAAATTATTTGTTCTAAAAGATATTTAGCACTTTAATAATGTAATAACAGCTAAACTGATGTAGCTCTTTGATGTTTTTTTTTGTTACTATACTGCTCCATGTGTTATGTGTATATTGTGATGAACTGAAGGTCTGTGTCCCTCCCAAATTCATATGTTGAAATCCTAATTCCCAATAAGATAGTATTCAGAGGTGGGGCCTTTAGGCTATGATCAGCTCATGAGGGAAGAGCCCTCATGAATGGGATTAGTGCCCTTATAAAAGCTCTCTCGCGCCTTCTGCCATGTGAGGACTCAGGGAAAATACAAGTTATCTACGAACCAGCAAGATAATACTCTGGTTTGCACTGTTAAGTAGTAGAAAAAAAGGCAAGAGTTCTAGTTAAATCTATGTTCAAATCCAGATATTACCACTTATTAACTGTGTAATGATTGGCAAATAGAACCTCAATTCCCTCACCTGAAAAATGGGTTTGATAATAATTCCCTCGTAAATTACAGGTGATGAATAATGATACTTAAATCATTGTGCTCATTTAAAGGGCATTTTTACATAAAAGTGATCAGGTCATACAAAATTACCAAGCAGAAGAGTGGGTCTGAACTAGGAGTGATTTCACACATACATGCACACACAGACACCCTGCCCAGGAAACATTTAGCTAAAGTCTATAAAGCATTTCTGGTTGTTACAAGTGGATGGGAGCTGCAACTGGTGTTTAGTAGATAGAGACCAGGGATGCTGCTAAACATGTCACGATTCACAGCACAGACCCTGCAACAAAGAGCCCCCCAGTCCTAAATATCACAAGTGCCAAGGTTAAGAAACTCAATTCTAGAAGATATGTCTACTGGTGTCAGGGGAGGGCTCAAAGCGGGCCTGAATTTCCATTGTTTCTGCCACAACACTTTGGTAAAATGAGGGAGGGAAAATGAAGGAGCACATAAGACAGTAGCACCAGGAGGGAAAACAGAGGGACTCCCTGCCCCTGATCCAAGGCTGCGGGAGTTCTACCTGTGACCGATGGATTTCAGAGTGAACGAGGGAGCTGAAGGCCAGCTGAGGAAATGCAGAGGTTATGGAGCACTGGAGAGTGCAAACTGGGGGGGCACAGCTAGGGTTCATGACGTTATAACCTCTGCCATATTTACACTATTTATAGCGGTGCCACAGTAAGAAGACAAATGTGTCCCTGTGGGCAGGGCCATGGCAAAGTTCTAGACCGGAGCACTCCCTGCATCTGTAAGTGTTGTGAAGTAAAGCATAGTCAGTCAAAATGCGGAGAGCCCAGAGCTGGGAGGAATAGGGCATCTTACTTTCATCTACCGGCTACTGACCTTCGGTAGGTTACATATTGGTTTAAACTCCTTAAACATATTCTATTACATTACATTCTATATGTGTGCACACGCTGAGGGTATTTGCAAATTCTGGCGTGGCGGGGAAACAGAACACTGTCTGGTTCAGTCTAACATATTCCCAGGGGTAAAAGAGAAAAAAGGCAGGATAGTCTTATAAACCATAACCTGGCCCTCTGTGGCAACGAAAATCATCGTGCAGTTGAAGAATAAGCCCAGATTTACTGTGTTATTCTTACGAGCCTTCTTGGAACCAAATGACTAGAGTGAATTTTGTGTTGAATCAGCCCCCCAGACCATCCAGCTATATACATGGTGTCTGGAAACCCATTCATCCACAGTGAGGGGTGGGGACAAGGGCATGGACCAGGAGTGAATGACAAAGATTCCTGGCAGTAATGTGATGGTGTGACTTCTCCTTCTGTCACCTTAGGGGAGAAGCTGGGTAGAGGAGCATGTTCATGACAAGACTGGTTTAATAATTACCCCTTTCCCTGCTCCTCTGCTGACTTAATCAGCTGTCCTGAAGGACAGAGAGATGTGTGTGAGTGTGCCTGTGTGCGTATCTGGTGGCAGCTTTAATTATCGCCCCTCATTACCCTTCCCTGTTCTCATTCTAATTGTCTTTGTGACTTTGCTTAGCAACTTATGTAAGACATTTCAGCAATTCTTTTCTCTTTTCTATTGGTGAAATCTTCAAAATAGTCTTTTTATTGTCCCTGCTTTAATAGTTTTAGTTTGCTACCTACTGAGATTGCTGTAGTCTTAATCATTACATTTTAAAAGACAGCTGTTAGAAGTTTCTCTAACTGCACAAATAACATCATAACAACTGAACTAAAAAGGAAATGAACTTTTAATTTCCCATGCTTTGCTAATAATAATAATAGCTAACATTTGAAAGCATCCCATATGCAAAGCACTGTGCCATACCATATCTATCTTTTAAGTCACAACATCCTCATGATATAGACAGTATAATGTTATTACATCTGTTTGAAGAAAAGGAAATTGAGTCTCAGAAGTTAAGTAACTTGTTCACAGTCATGCCAAAGGGGGCCCTGCTGAACACCACAGGCCCAGGACTCCAGCTGAGCACAAGACTGAGCTGGAACTCAAAGACTGTTTTCTGGTTTCTTTCTCATTGACTCCTTCCAGAATTTTTCATTATCCATTCATAACTTTTGCCTTCCTGCAAACACAGCATTGACTGATTGTCTGTTCTTTTCATATAGGAGAATACTAAAAACTTTGCAAGTTGCAATCTCAACTTTACAAGCTGGATCATCTCTATTGAGAGTACGTATACAAAAAATCAGTATTTCAAAAAATCAGTAGAATCATACTTTATTTAAGCATACTTCCATTTTAGATATTTATATTGCTATCAGTTTTCCTCTTTTAATAATAAATCTCTAGTGAATATCTTCATGCACACAATATTCTCTAATTTTGACCTGTCTCTTGGGATAAATTCCTAGGAGTGAAGGTACTCAGTCAAAAGCTAAGGTGCCTTTTTATAATTCTTAAAATTCTTCACACATATTCTTTAAAGTTTGCGTTATGCTCCTTTGAGTGTTTTCTGAGGCTACCAGGCTTACTATGATTTCATCGGTATGGAAATTAATCATTAAGTTTGTATTAATTCAACAGTTGTCTTGTTAATAATATTTCTTTGAAAATGTCGGAAGTGGGGCATTCATTTATGGTTCTTTTTCTTTATCTGTTTCTATATACTTTCTCTATAGTATTTGTTGTTTAGTCACTAGGTTGTGTCTAACGCTCTTGTGACATACAAGGGTAAAACAATGCTTATGGGCCAAACCTGGCTCACTGGCTGTTTTTATAAAGAAAGTTTTATTCAAGCATGATCACATTCATTCATGTATAGTCTATAGTTGCTTTTATGCTACAACCGCAGAGTTCAGTAGTTTCAACAGAAAACAAGTGGCCTGCAAACAGAAGTGGCTACATAATTTGAAGGGTAAGAAAATGAAAATGATTTTTTAACAAGCAGCTCCACACTAAGAATTTCAAGATGTCAATGACAGAGCATTAAGTCAAGTGAAGGTCACATGCCCATGAAGTTGGCCCTCCCCACAAAGTCTGAAACATTTACTATCTAGCCCTTTGCTGCCCTCTGGTATACACATTAATCTTAAATCTTTTATAATGGGCTTAAATGTTTATCCCTGTCTGTAATTTTGTTTTATTTAATTATGCCATTTGTGTCAAAATATTGATGTTTGTTTTTATGATAGAATTTTTAGTTTCCTTCAACAATCACTGCCCCAAAGATCAGATACATAGGTTTAGTCTACTTTCTATTAGTTCCTTTTAATGATATGATTCCTTTATTTAATTTTACTCACAATGTTAACTTTAATATATAATATGAAACTTGATTGTGCAAATCTATTTTAAAAACTCTCAATTCCAATCATAAACATTTTTCTTATTCATTGCCTATTGATGCCTACCTTTTCATAACCTTCTTATATATAATTAGAGAGTTCTTGAACTCTCAAATCTGCTTCATTAATTTCTGATTTTTTTTTCTTTAGCTCAGTGGTCCTCAACTAGGAATGATTTTGACTCTCAAGAGACATTTGTCAGTATCAAGAGACATTTGTCAGTATCCAGAGGTGTTTTTGCTCATCACAACTGAAGACGGTGCTACTCATCTAATGAGAGGCCAGTGGTGCTACTAAAAATCATCTTACAAAGAATTACCTGGCCCACATGTCAGTGTAGTTGAGAAGTCCTACTTTAGCTTTAAGATAGTGAAGGACAGGAAAGCCTGGTGTGCCACAGTCTGTGGGGTCACAAAGAGTTGCACATGGCTTAGGCACTGAACAGCAACTTTAGCTTTGTACCATGTTTACTGATGCTTTATAGCAACATGCAGCCAGTCACCTCCCCCATTTATGCTTCTTTTCAAAGTATCAGTTGGTCTTCTGAATGCTTATTTTTACAAACAAGTTTTACAATAGCATCTGCCAAGGAAAAAGAATATTATTTTCAGATTTTGGCCAGATTTGAGCTAGTGCTACAGATTAACTTACATTCCTAGTCAGCCTTCTATTATAGCTCCTATTTATAAATAAGTCTTTACTAAGTAAAATTTCCAAATTTTCTGGTTTTCTTACTTTGTCATAAACATCTCTGAGGTTTATTCCTAAGTATTTTACAAATTTCCTGCTCTGAAATTGGACCTCTTTGTTATCAAATCGCTATATCTGGATATTATTTTTTATCTCAAGCAATTTTATTAAAACTCAGAATTTGAGTAGAGTGTGTCTGGCTACTTTCAGTTTTCAACCCATGAAGTAATATAATTTGTAGATTCTTTCCAATGTTTATCATCTTATTTTTGTTTGGTTCATAATACAGCATAGGCTTGGACTTGCAAACTGATTTTAATAAAGAATGTTGATAGAATTAAAAATGTAAAATATTTCACAAGTTAAATATTTAAAGTTAAAAATAGCGAAAAACTTACAGATCTTCATTTTAAAGTAGTTATTACTGGTCTTTTGATTATATTACATAGTAAGTATATGTGTGTGTGTGGGTGTGCACACACATACATACAATACCTCTACAAATATTAATGTGACATGGTGAAGTGTTGCTGTGCTAGCTAGGCCAGGATATGTTGGCACTACAAAGATGTGCTTAAGCTCCTTGAAGTACAAGGAGCTATTCAGAAGCCATCAAGGGTAAAAGGTTCCTCTGCAGCAGGTCAAATTGTAATTTCCCCCAGCATCCCTGCAGAATAGCATGATTCATTCTTGAATGAACTTGAACAAAAGTATTTCTGACCTAATCCTTAGTCCTTCAGTGATAGCAATCCCCAAGCCCCTTTTTACTGGGATCTGCCTTGTCACCTCATCCATCTCTTTTACAGATTTTTCTGGAGGCCTCACAGAGTAGTCAAGAGTGACTGAGCTGTACATTCTCTTCACAGATCAAAACTGCAGACAAACACATCTTTCCAAACTGACCCACATGTGTGATTTTCTCTGCGACTATATAGAGTCAGATGTTTAGAGTAAGAGATGCAATACTGATGAAACATTTAATTAAATTACTTTTTTTCTGTCAGTATTTAACCTTCTGTGAATATGACAAAAAATGGTATATTTGCATTTGAGGTGCTTACAACTAAACTTTTCCCTTTGTTTCTTTACAATATGTTTCCCTTCTTAGGTACAGAGCATTAGAATTTTTTTGGCTGTAAGGAGCAATGGAAGGACTATGAAAGTTAATTGCAACCCTAACAATTAGGTAGGAACTGTTGAAGAACATTCTATATACCACATGCTAAAAGGAAATGGCAACCCACTCCAGTATTCTTGCCTGGAAAATTCCATGGACAGAAAAGCCTGGTGGGCTACAGTCCATGGGGTCACAAAGAGTCAGATACAACTAAGCACACCCAGGAGGTCACAGGTTTTCCCTTGATTGCTCCAGATAACAGACAAAAAAGTATACCATAATCATGTATAAACTGTGACTTTTAATATAGTTGACATTGATAAGGGACAGGAAGGCAATATCTGTTTATAATTTTGTTTCTGCACATTTACTATTTTAAAATTAACCTTAGAATTTCTAAAGTATATCAGTGATGTTAAACATATGCCTATTTTGAAAACAATACTTATTAAAATTATGTGTATAGATGATATATTTTCTTGAGTGCTTACTCAAAATTATTTTACATTCTTTTGGATATTCTGGTTCCAAATAGGAAAAGGAGTACGTCAAGGCTGTATATTGTCACCCTGCTTATTTAACTTATATGCAGAGTACATCATGAGAAATGCTGGGCTGGAGGAAGCACAAGCTGGAATCAAGGTTGCCGGAAGAAATATCAATAACCTCAGATATGCAGATGACACCACCCTTATGGCAGAAAGTGAAGAAGAACTAGAGAGTCTCTTGATGAAAGTGAAAGAGGAGAATGAAAAAGTTGGCTTAAAGCTCAACATTCAGAAAACTAAGATCATGGCAACCAGTCCCATCACTTCATGGCAAATAGATGGGGAAACAGTGGCTGACTTTATTTTTGGGCTCCAAAATCACTGCAGATGGTAATTGCAGCCATGAAATTAAAAGACACTTACTCCTTGGAAGGAAAGTTATGACCAACCTAGACAGCATATTAAAAAGTAGAGACATTACTTTGTGAACAAAGGTTCATCTAGTTAAAGTTATGGTTTTTCCAGTGGTCATGTATGGATGTGAGAGTTAGACTATAAAGAAAGCTGAGCACCGCAGAATTGATGCTTTTGAACTGTGGTGTTGGAGAAGACTGTTGAGAGTCCCTTGGACTGCAAGGAGATCCAACCAGTCCATCCTAAAGGAGATCAGTCCTGGGTGTTCATTGGAAGGACTGATGTTGAAGCTGAAACTCCAATACTTGGCCACTTGATGCGAAGAGCTGACTCACTGGAAAAGACCCTGATGCTGGGAAAGATTGAGGGCAGGAGAAGAAGGGGACAACAGAGGATGAGATGGTTGGATGGCATCACTGACTCAATGGGCATGAGTTTGAGTAAACTCCGGGAGTTGGTGATGGACAAGGAGGCCTGGCGTGCTGCAATTCATGGGGTTGCAAAGAGTTGGGCATGACTGAGCGAATGAACTGAACTGATTAACAAAAGGCTTAAAGGTCAAAAGAGTTGTAAAAATGGCTAAACCATTACAAAAATTCTACCAAGTGGTAAAAGAAATGGTAAGTTAGCAAGAAAGGACTGATCAAGTAAACAATGAGAGTAATTAAATTCTCTGTAACTAAGATGGACAGAGAACATAAGAGGTTGAAAACAGTGATTGGACAAAAGAGTAAAACACTGCACAATGAATCTAGTAGTACCTCTCGATGTAAATACCCAATTCAGCTGTTACCAACAAGGAAGAGGATTACCTGGAAAACACTTGTAACAACTGATACCACCTTAATGTACCTGTACTCAGTACTCATGTTACACGTGTCTCTCATTCCTTTTGCTACAAATATGTCTATCTTATTCAAAGAAGACAGTTTCCTATATATTTTTACTTTACAATGACCCTAAATAACTAAGGAGAATACACTTTTAACAATATTTGCACTGAAAAAATCTGAATCCTGTAGTTGTATTGATATATGATAATAGTGTCTGGCTCTCTCAAGAGTTTGATCATGGATTCATTAACTATTGTGACTGAAAAGAATAAGGCTGGTAATATATTTACCAATATACCAACATTTTAATAACTATTGTTATGTCTACATAGAATTACCTGTATTCCTCCAGATAACAGCATTCTGAATTATTACTAGTTAGATTCTGGGAAACAGAAGAGGTATTGCAAAGGCAGCAAAATGTAAAAGTTTAAAGAGAGGAGAGTTAGACAACTTGAATTTGAACCTTAGCTGTGTAATCAGGCAAGTTAATTCACCTGTGTTTCAGTTTGCTCATCTGTAAAATGGAGTCATGGCAAATAGATGGGAAAACAGTGGAAACACTGACAGACTTTATTTTGGGGGGCTCCAAAATCACTGCAGATGGTGACTGCAGCCATGAAATTAAAAGATGCTTGCTCATTAGAAGAAAAGTTATGACCAACCTAGACAGCATATTAAAAAGCAGACACATTACTTTGCCAACAAAGGTCAGTCTAGTCAAAGCTGTGGTTTTTCCAGTAGTCAGTATGGGTGTGAGAGTTGGACTATAAAGAAAGCTGTGTGGGTGTGTTAGTTGCTTAGTCATGTCCGACTCTTTGCAACCCCATAGACTGTAGCCCCACCAGGCCCCTCTGGCCATGGGATTCTCCAGGCAAGAACACTGGAGTGGGTTGCCATTTCCTTCTCCAAAAGAAAGCTGAGTGCAGAATTATTGATGCTTTTGAACTGTGGTATTGGAGAAGGCTCTTGAGAATCCCTTGGACTTCAAGGAGATCCAACTGGGCCATCCTAAAGGAAATCAGTCCTGAATATTCATTGGAAGGACTGATGCTGAAGTTGAAACTCCAATACTTTGGCCACCTGATGCGAAGAACTGATTCACTGGAAAAGACCCTGATGCTGGGAAAGATTAAAGGTGGGAGGAGAAGGGGATGACAGAGGATGAGATGGTTGGATGGCATCACCGACTCGATGGACATGAGTTCGAGTAAACTCTGGGAGTTGGTGATGGACAGGGAGGCTTGGCATGCTGCAGTCTATGGGGTTGCAAAGAGCTGGACATGACTGAGCAACTGAACTGAACACCTACCTCATAGGCTTATCTCTAGGATTAAAACAAGCTAGTTTATGTAAAGCTCTTAATATAGTTTCCTAACATGCAGTAAATATTACATTTAATAATATGTACCTCCCCCATCCATCCATTAAACTGATTCTGATTCTCTACAGCACCCTAATACACATTTTCAGTTTGGATTCTAAGGTGACTCCATTCAAAGGATTAAAATCTTTTCAGCATATGAACCCATTAAGAACAAATCTTTAATTAAGGATACATGTATATACATGTATATCCACTTGAAACTGTCAACATTGTTAATCAGCTTTACGTAAAATAAAAAGTTAAAAAATAAAAATAAATCTGGAAGACCTGAAGTGAGAGAAGGACAGAGCTGATGCATTCATTAGTAAGCCATGCCCAGCGTTAAGGAGGTAAAATTCATATTTATTGTCCAGAGTAAATAACCAAATAGTCAACTAACTTATAGAATATTCTCTGGCCAAAGACCACCAAGAAAAGACCACCAAGAACACACCTGTGGTTGAAAAAGTTGGGTTTGTTACTTGTTGTAGTGAGAGACAGCACACCATGGGTAATTATGGATTATCTCAGAAAGAGGGTGTTATATTTATCGTAAAAACTCTAAAAAAGGCATAGAAGGTAAACTGGACAGCTACATGCAAAGGAATGAAATTAGGACATTCTCTAACACCATACACAAAGATAAACTCAAAATGGATCAAAGACCTAACTGTAAGGCTGGATGCTATCCAACTCATAGAGGAAAACAGAACACTCTCTGACACAGTAGCATTTTTTTTGATCCACCTCCTAGAGTAATGAAAATAAAAACTAAATAAATGATATCTAATTAAACTTAAAAGCTTTTTCACAGTAAAGGAAACCATAAACAAAATAAAAAGACAACCCACAGAATGGGAGAAAATATTTGCAAATGAAGCAACTAACAAAGGATTAATCTCCAAAATGTACAAACAGCTCATGTAGCTCAATAACAACAAAAAATTCAATCAAAAAATGGGCAGATCTAAATAGACATTCTCTAAAGGAGACATGCAGATAGTCAAAAAGCACATGAAAAGGTGTTCTACATCACTAATTATTAGAGAAATGCAAATCAAAATTACAATGAGGTATCACACCAGTCAGAACAGCCATCATCAAAAAAATCTACAAACAAATGCTGGAGAAAAGGAAACCCTCCTACACTGTTGGTGGGAATTTAAGTTGGTAAGCCACTATGGAGAACAGTGTGGAGGATCCTTAAACCAAAAATAGAGCTTCCATAAGATGCAGGAATCCCACCTCTGGGCATGTATCTGGAGAAAACCATAATTTGAAAAGATATATGCACCTCAATGCTCGTTGCAGCACTATTAACAATAGCCAATACATGGAAGTAAACTAAATGTTCATTAACAGAGGAAGAAAGATGTGGTACATATACACAAAGGAATCTTAGCTGTAAAAAAGAATGAAATAATGCCACTTGCAGCAACATGGATGGACCTAGAGATTCATATTGAGTGAAGTCAGACATAGAAAGACAAATACCATATGATATCACCTATATGTGGAATCTAAAATGAAAAAAGGTACAAACGAACTTATCTACAAGACAGAAACAGTTATAGATTTAGAAAACAAACTTATGGTCACCAAGAGATAAGGTGGGGAGGGATAGATTGGGAGATTGGTATTGATGTGTACCCACTACTGTATATAAAATGGATCACTAATATGGACCTACTGAATAGGACAAGGAACTCTACTCAGTACTCTGTAATGGCCAATATTAGAAAAGAACCCAAAAAAGAATGCATATATTGTATATATACAACCAATTCACTTTGCTGTACACTTGAAACCAACACAACATTGTAAATCAGCCAGACTCCAGTAAAAATATTAAAGAAGGTATATGAGAAGAGAAGCGAAAAGCAAAGGAGAAAAGGAAAGATATTCTCATCTGAATGCAGAGTTCCAAAGAATAGCAAGGAGAGATAAGAAAGCCTTCCTCAGTGATCAGTGCAAACAAATAGAGGAAAACAACAGATTGGGAAAGACTAGAGACCTCTTCAAGAAAATTAGAGATACAAAAGGAACATTTCATGCAAAGATAGGCTCGATAAAGGACAGAAATGGTATGGACCTAACAGAAGCAGAAGATATTAAGAAGAGGTGGCAAGAATACACAGAAGAACTGTACAAAAAAGATCTTCACGACACAGATAATCATGATGGTGTGATCACTCACCTAGAGCCAGACATCCTGGAATGTGAAGTCAAGTGGGCCTTAGAAAGCATCACTACGAACAAAGCTAGTGGAAGTGATGGAATTCCAGTTGAGCTATTTCAAATCCTCAAAGATGATGCTATGAAAGTGCTGCACTCGATATGCCAGCAAATTTGGAAAACTCAGCAGTGGCCACAGGACTGCAACAGGTCAGTTTTCGTTCCAATCCCAAAGAAAGGCAATGCCAAAGAATGCTCAAACTACCGCACAATTGCACTCATCTCACACGCTAGTAAAGTAATGCTCAAAATTCTCCAAGCCAGGCTTCAGCAATACGTGAACCGTGAACTTCCAGATGTTCAAGCTGGTTTTAGAAAAGGCAGAGGAACCAGAGATCAAATTGCCAATATCCGCTGGATCATCGAAAAAGCAAGAGCGTTCCAGAAAAACATCTATTTCTGCTTTATTGACTATGCCAAAGCCTTTGTGTGAATCACAATAAACTGTGGAAAATTCTGAAAGAGATGGGAATACCAGACCATCTGACCTGTCTCTTGAGAAACCTGTATGCAGGTCAGGAAGCAACAGTTAGAACTGGACATGGAACAACAGACTGGTTCCAAATAGGAAAAGGAGTACATTAAGGCTGTATATTGTCACCCTGCTTATTTAACTTCTATGCAGAGTACATCATGAGAAATGCTGGGCTGGAAGAAACACAAGCTGGAATCAAGATTGCCGGGAGAAATATCAATAACCTCAGATATGCGGATGACACCACCCTTATGGCAGAAAGTGAAGAAGAACTAAACAGCCTCTTGATGAAGGTGAAAAAGGAGAGTGAAAAAGTTGGCTTAAAGCTCAATGTTCAGAAAACTAAGATCATGGCATCTGGTCCCATCACTCCATGGGAAACAGATGGGGAAACAGTGGAAACAGTGTCAGACTTTATTTTTTTGGGCTCCAGAATCACTGCTGATGGTGACTGCAGCCATGAAATTAAAAGACACTTACTCCTTGGAAGGAAGGTTATGGTCAACCTAGATAGCATATTTAAAAGCAGAGACATTACTTTGCCAACAAAGGTCCGTCTAGTCAAGGCTATGGTTTTTCTAGTGGTCATGTATGGATGTGAGAGTTGGACGGTGAAGAAAGCTGAGCACCGAAGAATTGATGCTTTTGAACTGTGGTGTTGGAGAAGACCCTTGAGAGTCCCTTGGACTGCAAGGAGATCCAATCAATCCATCCTAAAAGAGATCAATCCTGGGTGTTCATTGGAAGGTCTGATGTTGAAGCTGAAGCTCCAATACTTTGGCCACCTCATGCGAAGGGTTGACTCATTGGAAAAGACCCTGATGCTGGGTAGGATTGGGGGCGGGAGGAGAAGGGGACGACAGAGGATGAGATGGTTGGATGGCATCACCGACTCAATGGACATGGGTTTGGGTAGACTCCGGGAGTTGGTGATGGACAGAGAGGCCTGGCGTGCTGCAATTCATGGGGTCGCAAAGAGTCGGACGCGACTGAGTGACTGAACTGAACTGAACTGAACTGACTCACTTTGCTGTATAGCAGAAACTAACACAACATTGTAAATCAACTATACTCCAATAAAAATTAATTTTAGAAGCATATTGACTATAGATTTTCTTATATATTATATCTAAGCAGGTCTAATTGAAATCCAATAGCATAATATTAATGATAATAATGAAAGAATATGAAAAAATATATAACCTAATCACTGTGTTGTACAGCAGAAATTAACACATTATAAATCAATTAGACTTCAATAAGTTTTTCTTTTTTTAAGTACAAAAAAATTAAAAAAGGAAGGTGTTAGCAAGGACTTTTAGGATTGGGGTTTTGACTGAGTGCTCTGAGGAGAGTCCAAGGAAGCGGGCTTTTATCTCTGTTGGTTAATTATAGAAAGCAGGGATAATTTTTAAATTACCTTAATGAATCTTATCTGAGGGCAGGACAAACTAAAGCTTTAATTGAAAGAGAAACAGCAGTCACTCCTACTAGCTGAGAGAGCGAAATGTTTAGGTTTTGCCTGTATTCAGATGTGATTTGGAGTGGTCTTGTTTTTGTCTTGATCCATCAGAGTCACAGAATGGCCTTGTCTGATGATGGTGTCCTGTGAAAATATGTGCAGCAGGCAAATGCCAAACCCATTGAAAGTACTAAGCCAGCTCCTGGGTGTCAAGGTTCTTTTCTCTTTCTATCTTAAGGAAGCTCATTTCTGACTGGTGCAGGTGACCTCTTCTGAAGTCTCAGGCCCTATCTGATCAGTTATTACTTCCAGCAGCAGTATCTGAATCCTGAAATTAACCAAGGCCTCATAAAACCATAATTATAATTACAGCATGAATATAAAATTAAATTTTATTAAGATTAAAAGTGGAAGGATGTCCAACTCAATTGTGAAGGTAAATAAAAAAGAAAATTGCATTCTTGGGAGGGGTAAAAAAAAAAAATTGCATTCTTCTTTTAAATTCTAGGTTTTAAATGTCTGTTTTTACAAGCAGAACTGGCCAACAGAAACAGATACACTGCATCATATTCGCAGGATACAATGCCAAATTTGGGGGAAAAAATTGATGGGCAACTATGAATCCTCTTCTACTCAAAGCCCATTATAAAGAACCAGAGGAAGAAAGATGACAAGTCAAGGACCTGCTGCAGAGGTCTCCAGAGGGAGGAGTGGGGATGAGTGCACAGACTTCTTCCCTGTCTGTCCCTAAACACTGGCCACTACCCACACAAACCCCCCAGGGCCCAGGGAGCCCCTGTGCCCTGGAGTCAAAATCCAGAGGCCTCCAAGCTACTTGTGTCATAACCTACACATGTCTTTATCTTCTCTCAGAAGATCCTGGGGTGCTCTGAAGTACACAGGTCACATTAATACCACTCCCCCAAAGCCAGCAGAATCTTTGCCTGTGACAGAATGCAGTACTAACCGCTGTTCACGGTGTTAGCAAGCACAGTTGTGTGGACATACTCAGTCACACAGTCACGGCCAACTCTTTGCAACACTATGGGCTGTAGCCTGCCAGACTCCTCTATCCGTGGAATTTTCCCAGCAAGAATACTGGAGTGGGTTGCCATGCCCTTCTCCAGGGGATCTTCCTGACCCAGGGATCGAACCCATGTCTATGCATTGGCAGTCATATTCTTTACCACTGAGCCACCTGGGAAGCCCCACACAGTTGATGAGCACAGCTTAAAGCAATTGTCTGTCAGTACATAGCAAACGTACATAATCTTGGGTTTTATAATTCTAAAAATAATAAAAATAATTCTACACCTGATGGAAATGTAAGTCGTTATAAAACTAATCCCTGTATTTCTAGGAAGTACTGCTCATTCATCACATCCAAGGCTCCTGAGTTCAAACACGGATTAACAGTCACTGCACAAACTGTCTGCAAAAATCAGTGTTAACTCTGAGAACAGAACACATGATTAGATCAGTGAGGCCATGATCCAGAAGACAGGTGATGTGCTATTTTTAAAACTTCTCACTGGTGTAAATCAACTATACGCCAATAAAATTTAAAAACCAGAAGCTTCTCACTGGTAAAAAATAATCCACATTTTGCAGGTATTCCTTAGAGGGATTATCTCAGTAGCTGAAAAAGGGACAATGCTGGCATGGTCGGAAGCCTTCTCATTCATTTGATGTGGAAATCAGATACTCTGGCCAGCAGGAAAACCACAATGTCAACAGCTAAATATATGTTGCTGATTTTATACTATACATCCTCATGGTTTGGACCAAACATATGTCCCACATTGTGAATTTGTTGATTCTATCTCTCTGATCAATAGACAGTGGAAAGGAGATTGTGTGGACTAAAGATGCCTAAGAAATCTGAGAAAGGATCCTAAACAGAGAGACAGACAAGGGAGCAGGTGATTCATTCACTCCACAACTACCTTGAAGGTCGGTCCTGTCTATAACATGTGCCTAAGTGCTAAGTCACTTCAGTCATGTCCGACTCTTTGTGACCCTATGGACCATAGCCTGTCAGACTTCTCTGCCCACGGGATTCTCCAGGCAAGAATACAAGTGGGTTGCTGGACCCTTCTCCAGGGGATCTTCCCAAGCCAGGGCTTGAACCCATGTCTCCTGCATTGGCAGGCGAGTTCTTTACCACTAGCACCACCTGGAATGCTGAAATAGCCACAGAGCACACAGAAATACTAGACAGAAAAAACTCACAAAGGAAAAAATTCTGCCTCTTTGGATACCAAGGCCCTCATGCTTTAGCTTATTTGTTTAGTTTCTGAAGAAGTTTTGTGAAGAAACTCCGGGATAGTTTATGTGAATGGAACACAGGACACTTGGGCTCTCAAACATTTATGTAAGTCAGAATCGCCTGGAGGGCTTGTTAAACACTGATTGTGGGGCCCACTCCTCAACTTTCTGGTTCATTACATCCAGTGGGAGTTGTGAATTTGTATTTCTAACAAGTTTCAGTGTGATGCTGAGGCTACACATTGTGGCCTGCCCACAGGCCTAATTCTTCACTTGATTATTAGTTTCTGAGCACTCTGACAGAGAAGGCAATGGCAACCCACTCTGGTACTCTTGCCTGGAAAATCCCATGGACTGAGGAGCCTGGTGGGCTGCAGTCCATGGGGTCGCAAAGAGTTGGAAACGACTGAGCGACTTCACTTTCCCTTTTCACTTTCATGCATTGGAGAAGGAAATGGCAACCCACTCCAGTGTTCTTGCCTGGAGAATCCCAGGGACGGCGGAGCCTGGTGGGCTGCCGTCTATGGGGTCGCACAGAGTCAGACACGACTGACGCGACTTAGCAGCAGTAGCAGCAGAGCACTCTGAGGGCTGGTCTCTTTTCTCACCCAAGGCTCCAATGGATTTGCTCAACAGATGATTGTTAGGAGGTGAATGAGGGAGTGAATGAGGAAGCACAGAGATGAAATAGCAGGTCCAAACTGGATGTTTCTCTTTGTTTAGCCAGACCAAAGGGGGCAACTATAAAGGAAGATGACAGTGGCCAGAGAACTCTGTCATTGTAAATGTGAACAGTACCAAATTACAATTTACAACTAATAAGAATTTGCATTAAAGTGAAATCACTCAGTCGTGTCCGACTCTTTGCAACCCCATGGTCTGTAGTCTACCAGGCTCCTCCATCATAGGATTTTCCAGGCAAGAGTACTGGAGTGGGTTGCCATTTCCTTCTCCAGGAAATCTTCCTGACCCAGGGATTGAACCCGGGTCTCCTGCTCTGTAGGCAGACGCTTTACAGTCTGAGCCACCAGGGACCCAGGATCATGAGTCCCTGAATTTGCATGAGTCTTTCACAAAACCACTCCAAAGGATTCATTAGAAATTTTCTTTTTTTCTGACTGCTGTGGCAAAATGACTTAATGGAATTACTTTTACAAATGTATTAATTTATTCTACCCTGAGAATATTATATTCACTGATTTGGCAAAACTAATCTGGCCTAATAACAGACACACATTTACTGAGACTAAGCAAATTTTCCAGTAGAGAGATACTCAACCATTTGGAACAAATGGAGGTTGAGGTATAAAGATGAAAGAATGACTGTAATTTCCAAAATAGGTACTAGCAAGTGTTACAAACTGACTAAAATGCAAAGCTAAAATTTGTGCTGACAAAAAAAAAAACTGTCACAAAGGTGCAGAAAGCCTACCACCAACACCACCTAGAAATTCTCAACCACAGCCAGATGCTCGAGTTCAAGAGATATTCTCCATACATGTGTCTCCTAAGGATGTACTGGCCAACTCAATATAAGTGATAAACACACCTTCTCGGAGCCTTTGGTTCTCTCTGGTAGAGTCAGGAAGTGACTGCCATTCACTCCCATTCTGCCAGTGAAATACCCACTGTGTATTTGAAAATCCTAAATCTATTTCAGAGACCAGAGATGAAATCTTGCAGCCAACAGGGACCAATATAAGTGAGTGCAATAGAATATAAGGCGATAGATAGTAAAGAGACTTGGTTAACCAAAGACTGTTATGTTCCGTTTAGAGGGGAAATTCTTTCCCAGCCTCAGGAGATTGCTGCATTATGGGATGTGATCCCAGTGTTAGCAGATCTCCCAATTTTCCAAGAGGGATCAGAACTTGGAATTTCATGTAAAGTTTCCTAGCTGTTAAAATAGTGTGTGACTAGTCAGAATGGCCATCATCAAGAAATCTGCAAACAATAAATGGTGGAGAGGGTGTGGAGAAAAGGGAACCCTCGTGTACTGTTGGCGGGAGTGTAAACTGATACAGCCACTGTGGAAAACAGTATACAGCTTCCTTAAAAAACTAAAAATAGAACTACCATATGACCCAGCAATACCACTCCTGGGCATATACCCAGAGAAAACCATAATTCACAAAGATACATGCAACCCAATGTTCACATCAGCACTGTTTACAACAGCCAGGGCAGGAAAGCAATCTAAATGTCCATCAACAGATGAATGAATAGAGATGTGGTACATAAATACAATGGAATATTATTCAGCCATAAAAAGCAATGAAACTATGTCATTTGCACAGATGTGGATAGATCTACAGACTGTCATACAGAGTGAAGTAAGTTAGAAAGAGAAAAATGTTGTATATTAACACATATGTGGAATCTAGAAAAATGGTACAGATGAACCTATTTTCAAAGCAGAAACAGAGTCACGGATGTAAAGAACAAACATATGGATACTTGGGGGAAAGTGCAGGGTGGGATGAATTGGTAGATTGGGATTGACATATGTATATATATATATTACTATGTATAAAACAGATAACTCATGAGAACCTACTGTATAGCACAGAGACCTCTCCTCAATGCTCTGTGATGACCCAAATGGGAAGGAAATCTAAAAAAGAGGGGATATATGTAAGAGAGTTAATAGCCTCGGTAGGGAGGCCAGAGGTCCCCAAGGGGCAAGAGGAAATAAAACCGCAAGTGCAGACATTTTTTTTTCTTTTAAAATTCTGTGTTGTCATGATGACACTTGGTTCCACCTGAACTTAACTTGTCTCAAACCTTGAGCTAACCAATGCGTTTTTCTCATGGAAATGTCTTCCTTAAGCTATGTTAATGAACAATGTATTTGCTTGGAAATCTGCTTTTTTCAAGATTCATGCCAATTGTTTTATGGCCTGAGATGACTCACCTTGTGCCAATGCTATCTCAAAATGCATGTTGTGGGTGAGGGGCCTGGTGCAACTCTCAGTTTTGAGGCATTTCCTTTCTCTAATTAGCAGCTTGCTAATAGGTATGTAGCTCCTTGCTAAAAACTAGCAAGGGGGCACTCTTGCTGTCCCTTTTTTATGTCTATGTCAGAAGCTTTCTCTATCTCTTTTATACTTTAATAAAACTTTATTACACAAAAATCTCTGTGCAATTAAGCCTTGTCACTAGCTCAGGATAGAATTCCTCTCCTCTGGAGGCCAAGAACCCAGGCATTGTTCACAGCTCATAGCAGCAACCTTTCATATGTATATGTATAGCCAATTCACCCTGTTGTACAGCAGAAACTGACACAGCAGTGTAAAGCAATTATACTCCAATAAAAAATGTGCAACTCAAACAAAATATGTTTGCAGGTAGAATGAAGCTGGCATCCTTCCATTCAGGACCTCTCCTTAGACTATAAGAAGCCCTGTTTTCCTAGTTACCTCACTGATTACTAGATATGTATTCTGTCCCCTCCTTGAAGAGCACCCCTTTCATTTTTAAACTCTTTCATAGGGGAAGAATTCTTCCCCTAATTCTTGGAGGTTAAGATGGATAGATCATGGTTCCATCAGAAATTCTTTGATCACTTCATATGCTGAGATATTGTCCATTAGTATGTATTTGCCATTGGTGGTGAGTGGGGGTGACTTGATGTCACATAACCTGAAGATGACTTAAGCGGTAGAAGCTTGGGTTCCATTTCCCATGCTTCCCCACATTTTCTCCTCATCCTCATCATTCCATCTCAGGCTATTGGAACAATATTCTGAAAATACATGCAGGGTCCAAGAAAGAAAGCAATTTACCTAATTTCTTAAAGTATGAAAACTATCAAACCACAGCTGGAGAAAACCAGAGTATTGGGGAGAAAAGCTGAATCAAAGATTTAGAGGGTTTAAAGACAATTCTGCATAATTCTTCCAGGCCAGGTACAATTAAAAGATAGGGAGCAGCCCTTATACTAGTCCTGCAGGTCAGTGTGGTCTAATGCTTCCAGTTCCTCTTCCTCTCCTTCATTGGAAAAGGAACAAGTGAGAGGAAGGGTGGGTGTTGGATATATTTTTCCTGAGGGTTTACCTGTTTATTTACTGAACCAACATTTATTATCTTCATTTGTTATGCATGGAGCTTATAGTCTAGTGAGTAAGCCACAGGAGAAAAAGCAAATTTTAAAAAATCACACACACAAAAAGCAAACAACTTACAGACTATAACTCCAGGTATCAGTGGAAGTTGCAGGGAAAATATCATTATCCCACAGAAAGTGATAAATTCAGCAGTTTGCCAGAAAAAACCTGGGTGTCATAGCTGGAAGCTGAATCAATGTTCATTTCCATCACCTTTCAAGAAGAGAATCTGCTGCCAAAGGATCCAAGTTTGAGCCTACTCTTTTCCTGTCTCTACCTCTGTCCCTTTGCTGTTGAGCAAGAGAACTCTGTATGCTTGTAACACCAAAGGACAGAAGAAAGTTTGTTCTGTTCCAGGCAGAGAGCTCAGACTGAGAGAAAGCTCAGACTGCAGACTGGAGCAGATGGAGTCACATTAGTATGTCCAAGCAGCAGGCATTTACTGAACATCTTCAGATATACTTCCCTGAGAATCACTGGATAATGTCTACACTCAAAGTGAACTTCCAGAAAGCTAATCAGAAGGTTAAGGGTGTGGGCCTGCACATCGCATGTGTTTAGTCTGTGTGTGTGTGTGTGTGTGTGTGTGTGTGTGTGTGTGTGTGTCCATGTTTGTTCCACTATCTTCCTTTCCAGAGTATGGATTCTGACATTCACAGAGTCTTTTGTTGTACTGACAAAGTCCTAAGTTAAAAAGGCTTCCAGATAATCATAGGTCAGTAGTTTTTAAGCCTTCTTCAGCCTCACTTTTGAGAAATAGTCTAGCTCCTATAAACCCTTTGGTCACTGTGACTTTAATTCTCACATCTGCTCAAATCCCTGAGGAAACATGTTGGTGTAACTTGTGGGCACACTCTAGCTCCCAACCTAATGGCCATCTCACCCTCTTCCAACCATCAATTGAGATTCTCTGTCAGGATACATGGAACATTCCTCTATGTCTCTGTTACAATTACAGAAAGGTTATGATTCCTCAACTGAGTAAAACTAAGTAAGAAGCACTTAATAAAACTTATGTTTGTCTGAGCTTGTGTGTTTTACACAAGCCCAGAAGTGTAGGACATTCAAAACCACTAGAACATTCACATATAACCTAAATCAAATCTCTTATGATTATACAGTGGGAGTGACAAACAGATGCAAGGGATTAGATCTGATACACAAAGTGCTTGAAGAACTATGGATGGAAGCTCATAACATTGTACAGGGGGAGTGTACTAAAACCATCCCAAAGAAAAAGAAATGCAAAAAGGCAAGATAGATGTCTGAGGAGGCCTTACAAATAGCTGAGAAAAGAAGAGAAGTGAAAGGCAAAGGAGAAAAGAAAAGATGTATCCATCTAAATGCAGAGTTCCAAAGAACAGCAAGGAGAGATAAGAAGGCTTTCTTAAGTGAACAATGCAGCGAAAAAGAGGAAAACAATAGAATGGGAAAGACTAGAGAAAATTGGAGATACCTAGGGAATATTTCATGCAAAGATGGGCATAATAAAAGACAGAAATGGCAAGGACCTAACAGAAGCAGAAGAGATTAAGAAGAGAATACACGGAAGAACTATACAAAAAAAGGTCTTAATGATCCAGATCACAACAATGGTGTGGTCATTCACCTACAGCCAGACGTACTGAAGTGTGAAGTCAGTGGGCCTTAGGAAGCAAGAATAAAGCTAATGGAGGTGATGGAATTCCAGCTGAGCTATTTAAAATACTAAAAGATGCGGCTGCTAAAGTGCTGTACTCAATATGCCAGCACATTTGGAAAACTCAGCAACAGCCACAAGACAGGAAAAGGTCAGTTTTCATTCCAATCCCAAAGAAAGGCAATGCCAAAGAATGTTCAAACTACTGCACAATTGTACTCATCTCACATGCTAGCAAAGTAATGCTCAAATCCTTCAAGCAAGGCTTCAACAGTATGTGAACCTAGAACTTCAGATTTACAAGCTGGATTTAGAAAATGCAGAGATCAAATTGCCAACATCCGTTGGATCATAGAAGAAGCAAGACAATTCCGGAAAAACATGTACTTTTGCTTCATTGACTACGCTAAAGCCTTTGACAGTGTGGATCACAACAAACTATGGAAAATTCTTAAAGAGATGGAAATACCAGACCACCTTACCTGCCTCCTGAGAAACCTGTATGCAGGCCAAGAAGCAACAGTTTAGATTGGGACATGGAATAATGGACTGGTTTCAAATCAGGAAAGGAGTATGTCAAGGCTGTATATTGTCACCCTTCTTATTTAACTTATATGCAGAGTATATCATGTGAAATCTGGGCTAGATGAAGCACAAGCAGGAATCAAGATTTCCCAGAAAAATATAAACAACCTCAGATATGCAGATGATACTATCCTAATGGCAGAAAGGAAAGAAGAACTAAAAGAGCCTCTTGATGAGGGTGAAAGAGGAGAGTGAAAAAGCTGGCTTAAAACTCAATATTCAAGAAACTAAGATCATGACATCTGGTCTCATCACTTCATGGCTAATATAAAAGGGGAAAAGTAGAAACAGTAACAGATTTTATTTTCTTGGCCTCCAAAATCACTGCGAACCACTGGTGACTGCAGCCATGATATTAAAAGATGCTTGCTCCTTGGAAGAAAAGTTATGACAAACCTACTCAGCATACTAAAAAGCACAGACATCACTTTGCTGACAAAGATCTGTATAGTGAAGTGAAGTTGCTCAGTCGTGTCTGACTCTTTGCGACCCCATGGACTGTAGCCTACCAGGCTCCTCCGTCCATGGGATTTTCCAGGCAAGAATACTGGAGTGGGTTGCCATTTCCTTCTCCAGGAGATCTTCCTGACCCAGGGATTGAACTCGGGTCTCCCACATTGTAGGCAGACGCTTTACCATCTGAGCCACCAGGGAAGATCTTCTGTATAGTGAAAGCTAGGGTTTTTCCAGTAGTCATGTATGGATGTGAGAGTTGGGCCATAAAGAAGGCTGAGCATGAAGAGTTGATGCCTTTGAACTGTGGTGTTGGAGAAGACTCTTGAGAGTCCCTTGGACTTCAAGGAGATCAAACCAGTCAATCCTAAAGAAAATCAGTCCTAAATATTCATTGGAAGGATTGAATCTGAAGCTGAAGCTTTAATACTTTGGCCACCTGATACGAAGAGTCAACTCATTGGAAAAGACTCTGATGCTGGGAAAGATTGAAGGAGGGAGGAGAAGGGGACGACAGAGGATGAGATGGTTGGATGGCATCATCGGCCCAATGGACATGAGTTTGAGCAAGCTCTGGGAGTTGGTGATGGACAGGGAAGCCCTTGTGCTGCAGTCCATGGTGTTGCAAAGAGTTGAACATGACCAGCAACTGAACAACAGACTGAACTGGGCTGAGCATGGCCTCCTATACTCTTCCTAACCATTAAATAGTTCCCAAGCTGATTCTGACTCTAAGGTCTGTTGGGACTTCAGACATCCCGATTAGCCCAGTAAGAAAACATTGACCCTTCTAGAGAAGCCAGAGAACCTTAGAAACCCATTCTGTACTTCCAAGGGCCTGAAGACCCACTCTGGAGTGGGTTGGTCCCCGGGGAGATGAACAGGTGTCCACACCACGGCAAAGCACTAGCAGAAGGGCCTGACTGTAGCTCTGCTTTCCCAGTACACAGAAGCAGCAGCTTCAGTTCAGTTCAGTCGCTTATTCGTGTCCGACTCTTTGCGATCCCATGAATTGCAGCACGCCAGGCCTCCCTGTCCATCACCAACTCCCAGAGTTTACCCAAACCCATGTCCATAGAGTCGGTGATGCCATCCAACCATCTCATCCTCTGTCATCTCCTTCTCCTTCTGCCCCCAATCCTTCCCAGCATTAGGGTCTTTTCCAATGAGTCAACTCTTCACATGAGGTGGCCAAAGGATTGGAGTTTCAGCTTCAACATCAGTCCTTCCAATGAACACTCAGGACTGATTTCCTTTAGGATGGACTGGTTGGATCTCCTTGCAGGCCAAGGGACTCTCAAGAGTCTTCTCCAACACCACAGTTCAAAAGCATCAACTCTTTGGCGCTCAGCTTTCTTCACCATCCAACTTGCATATCCATACATGACCACTGGAAACACCATAGCCTTGACTAGACGGAAGAGCATCTATAAACGTGGCTGGGCCTCAAAACCAGTGAATCACATTCTGCATCCTCAGCTGAGCACCAGACAAGCCCAGGCACATTCCCTTAAAGGATCCAAGTGTGAAGGTCAGAGCCAGGAGTGATTAGCCATGGTGCTAGCATAGAATGCGAACTTCCCTCTCTTTGACATCTCCATCGCAACCTAATGTACATTGTTATCATAAAATACCAGAGTTCTCTTATTCATAGTATGATATGAAGTCCTCAAAAAGATAGGGGTTGGGTAAGTGAGCCCTACCAATGGGCTTTAACTGGTTGCTCCCACCCTTCCCACACCACTCTCTACCTCTTAGGAACAAACAGGATAAAACCTTACATTTGTTAGGTTATGAGGCCAATACTTAAAGTTAAATCAGCAAAAGAGAAACTGCAAAGTTGGGTTTTTTTTTTTTTAATATTTAGAAGTAGGGAATCCTTCCATACAGTATAATCCTGCTGAGTTTATGAAGACAGATGGGAAATTAACAGAAACTTAAATGACCTGGAGAAGCAACCTTAGGTTATTTCCACATGAATTTTCAACCAACATTCATCTCTATAGACTACTTAATCATGTCAGTCACAAGAAAAGATCTCATTCTCAAATTCCCTTTCCTGTTGTGATCCTACATGGAAAATATATTCTCATTTATAAGTGGCAGAAGAAACCATTTGCTTTCAGGGGAAAAAATTATTAGCAAAGGATATATTCTGAATGTCGTAACAATATGTTCTCTCGTTTTTGGAATAAAAATAACTACAGAATGAATAGACACACGTTACAGAAATAAATATGCATAATTTGTACATATGTGTAAGTCTGTATTTTTTCCCTCCCAATCTCTACTCGATCCGCATAATACAAGTCCTATTGCCTTATTTCATAGGACAATCATACTTGAAACTGGAAGAAACCTTAGTGTTCAACATATCCATTTTACAGGTCAGCAAATGAGGCTAGAAGGTTCAACGTGATTTCTGTAAGGCCACGTGAGGTCATGTGAGAAAGAATATAAATACCTAAATCCCCCAAATCCTGGCCCAGTACTCTTCCCAAAGGACAATACAGTCTTTCTTCCCTGGTGTCTCTACTGAGATCCCATACTGCTTAGTTTAAATAGCATAAAAAAGTACTTTTATTGCTCTATCTGCAATATAGCCTGGGTATGTAAGACAGCCCACCGGTGTGATGGAGTCAGAATAAACACTGCCCTCCTGGTGCTTTTAGAGATGGCATTGCCCCCAAATCATTCAGCCCTGACAAAGTTGATACTGCTGAAAACACACGTCTGCAGGAGGTAAGTAAAAATCAGTGATTTCAGGTCTTAGAGTCATTTGACATTTCTTATAGCTCTGGGAAAATTCCATTCAATTCTGTGCAAGAAGAGTTTATTGAGCATTACAGCAGAGGCAGCTGGTGCCCTTCTCACAGTCCCTTAGCACTTGCTATTTTCTCACAAAGCAACCCTCTGCCTGAGGGCTTCCTGAGATGCGGGAGTGTGCTGGCTGTGTGCAGGGCTGGCTGGAGTCCCCAGGAATCAATGCCCCTTGGAGGAAACCTTGAACCACAATGCAGATACCAGATGATAAATATACCAGCTTCCTCGCCCCTTGGTTGGGGTAACTCTGAGGCATATCTTAGGTGTCTCCAGCATGCACTGCGCCCAGTTCTCCACCCTGGGCACCTGCCCTCAATGTACTGTGTCTTAGCTTCATCCTTTTCCATTTGTAACAGGTACTTTCAAACTATTTGCCCTCAAGTCTTGGTTTTAGAGACTGTTCTGGAGGAATCCAACCTAAAAGAAGCATTTATACTCTGTACAAATCATTGTTATATAATTGGTATCAGAGATAGGAAGAGCAAGCAGATACCATCCTAACCCTCAAAAGATAAGACCTCTAGGAATATAACCACAAAGGTTAAGACCAGCAATGACTGTCTACTTTGGAGGGATACTAGGGATACATACAATAAACTTATGTTCACTAATGCAAGAATCTCACAACGAAAAGTAGAGTTTGCCATTAAGAACTCAGCACAAAGTACCCCTTGGCAAAAAGGCGTCAAACAACCTAAGTAGTAAGATTACATACGTCAAACAAACAATCAAGGTACTGATTTCGCTTGGAAATATTAATACATTTCACAGACTTTGTCATCCCTTACAATGCACGCTTGAATGACCAATCTAAAGAGAAAGATTTCATACAACCCAGGCTTATTCTTTAGTGACAAGGGTAGGTACATAGACCCCCAGACTGGCTGGACAAGATTAATTAGCTATTTTGCATCTTGTGTTTGAAGAGTGTCAGAACTATCTGTCTTTTCATTCAGTTCTGCCCAAATAGATTAATTTCCATGGAAGGCAAACAAATTAAACAGTTAAATTTTGTGTATGTCATTAGCTTGACACGTTAGCCATTTGGGTTTGCACTCGAGCTGGTGACTGCCAGTCAGACAAATGTTTGCAGGCTGCAGACACTGGCTACACAGAATCCTATAAATAACCCTCCTTCAGCCCAGGACAGTTACTGAATAAAAATGATGGAGCAGAGCAAGCTAAATAGAAGTAGATGATAAGACACCCTGAGGACATTCCTGAGTTGATAAATACTGGCTTGTTCATGGTGTGTGGTTCTAGCTGGGCTGTCTGGTGAGCTAATGAGTAGTAAGGTAAGCACCTACCTTCCATGTGCCAGGCACCTGAAAAACACTATGTAATCTGTAAAACAACCTAGTGAAGTAGGTATTACTAGTATTATTATTATTAGTACCCTGTAACAAATGAGAAAACTACAACTAGGAGATGATTAGTAAGGTATTTCAGCTATTTTGTCAGACCCACAAACCCATGCTTCTCCCCAAACACCATGCTGCCATCCTTTAGGGCTGGAAAAAAAGCACACCAAAATTCAGCTCCAAAGTGTTTTGCCTTAGGACGTGCAGAAATGAGTTTGAACAATCATGTCCTCAATTGTTCGGGTCAAATAACATGTAGTTTCAGGGAAAAATGAGTCTTTAAAATACTACTTCTTCTTTTTTTTTTTGCTAAGCATCCTTTTGTTTACTATCAAAGGAAAATTGATTCCTAAGTTATCTAAATTCCATCTAGCATACACAGAATTAATATTTATCTCCAGAAAAATCTGAATATTTTCAAGAAAAAGTTGAAGGATGTAATATAAAATAATGAGGATACTTTGGGAAGGATGTTGAACACATCAAACTTCATAGAAGGATGTATACCCATACAAAAATAATAGAAAACAGTGTGAGAAATACAACAGCTTGAACTGACTCCATTTTGATTAGGTGGATTTAATAAAATTTCCTTTATCAAATTTCTTAAAAAATTTTTACCCTCCATTCTTTAACTCTCATTCCCTAATTTGGCTGTAATAAAGTTTTTCCACTCCACATACAGTATATTATCTGCCTTAGTCTGGGTTTCCCCCTCAAAGTGGACAGTGATGTGGGTGCAACTCATTAATTTGTGAAATGATCTGGGAAACACCTGAGGGATGGGGAAGGGAGACAAGGAAGGGAGGACAAAGACAATAACAGTGCATTAGTGAGAAGGTTACCACTAGGGGCAGCTGGCATTCAATCTTGCTGGGAACCTCTCAGAGTTGATATCAAACCCCTTTCAGAATAGTCCCGCTGAGGAGTGAGGAAGGTAGTTTATCCACCATCATGCCCTCTTCATTGGTCAAGGGGAACCTGGTGTAACACCCCAGCAATCACGGCCTCCTCAACTTGTTAGGTCTCACACATTTCTACAGCTAGAGACAAGCTGGGGACAAGATAGAAAAACCTGTATGTCTGTTCAGGACTGTTTGCAAGTGAGAAAAATGGGCAGAGCAGAGTGCTGCCTGCATCTGCTGCACCATGTTCACAGTGAACTGCTTTATTGATCAACTTAGTCAAATTTACTGCACATAATGACCTAAAAATGTAGAAAAATACATATCTCTAGCCTCCCACCTCCCACCTCCATACTGAATAAGATCAGTGATTAGATTCAGCAACCTGAATTTCAACAAGCATCTAACTGTTGTTTCAGAGCAAGTGGCCCCTGGGCCACTGTGTGACTCTGGCCAGTGACACCAAACACCATGAATTCATCCCCATGTGTGCTCACCAGTGTCTTGGAGGAAAAAGAATCCTAACTTGACCGCAGGTGGATCTTACTTCCCTATGTCTCATTTTCTCAAATATAAGCTGTTGCTCATGAAGGGAATGTAATGAGAGTATGTGAATGGGTTAGCACTTTGCAAGTCTAATTCTGGAAAATCACTTTAAATATAGATTCATCCATCTGATCATGGGTCAGGAGCAAAATTGTCAGATACCCTTATTCTGGAGTGATCATACTTTTCCCACAAGATGGTGTGATGAGCAGGAGTGAATGGAGGGAGGAAATAAGAAAAGGGGATATTGAAACAGAAAATGAAATCATTGTACCTACATATGTTGGTCAGGATTCTTAGGAAAAGATATCTTTAAGCCTTTGTTAAAGGGAGCCTGCACATATACCTGTTCAGCTTTGGGAAGTGTCAAAGCCAGACCAACTGCTGACACCATCGTTTTCAAAATTTCCTAGGTTATGATAAAAGGTGACATGGTACTTCTAAAAGTAGTTTGCTATGCTCAGAATTTTTTTGATGAAGTATAATTCCTTTCACATTCTTCTCATCTCTCTGATATTATGGAGAGTGGGCAATGAGGGCCCTAGGGTCTTGACACTTGTTCACCTCTCTATGAATGCTATTCTGCCGTCTGGGGAGAGATGGTGTCTACTGTATGTAGTGCAAACCTGAGCTCATGTCTCCTATCCTCAGCTCCAGGTTCTCATCACTGCTTCTTGCTGACATCTCATTTTATCAGGTAATGTATAAACTTGACTCAGATGGTAAAGAATCCACCTGTGATGCAAGAGACTTCCATTCAATCCCTAGGTTTGGAAGATCCCCTGGAGATGGGAATGGCTACCCACTCCAGTATTCTTCCCTGGAAAATTCCATGGACAGAGAAGCTTGGCGGGCTATGAGGTCACAAAGAGCCAGACACAACTGAGAGACTAATACATTTTTTTCACTTTCATAAACTTAAAAATATCCAGGAGCATCCTGATTTTCCAAAGCCTTGAGGTTGAATACATTGCTTACTATGGCCCGTAAGGCAATTCATGACCTGGCCTCTTCTCTGTCACTAATCCCTGTTTTATCTTTTAAGCTCCAGCCTTACTAAAAACTCTTTCAGCTTTTCAAGTTCTCTGTCGATCCTTAGTTCTTGGCCCATGCCACACTGTTTCTCTGTCCTGGAAGACTCCTCCTCCTCCTCCTTCACTTGAGTGAAGACTCACTAGTCCTCAAGTACTGCTCTAAATGAACTTCCTCTAGGATGCTTCCCTGGTGCCTTCAGAAGGTGAGTCAGAGCTGTTATGGAATCTCCGTAGGCCTTGGGATCTAACACTTTTGAAGGCTCCTCCTAATATTGCATTAAGTAGACTGAGATATAACATAATATATATTATATAGTTGTTCTTGATGTACATATTTGGAAATGCTTTTTATATTTCTGCTTTTGAAATTATTTGGCTATGAACAATTAATTTCATTTGCTATTGATTATGAGTGGGTCAAGAGTTACAGGTTTTGGTCACCAACTCAGTTAGTAATCAGCTATGTGAGTTCTGATAAGTCACTAAACCTCACTGAATCTCAATTATTTTATCTGAAACAAGAGAGATCTGCACAATGATCTAGGGCCCCATTTAGCACTAAGAGCCTTTATTATTAACTGTGAGGAGAGAAGTTTTTGAAGCTGGTAAGAGTCCAGGGGCAGGAGTGGGACAAGGATTCTTTACTCCATTCACATTACAGGCACAAAGGAGGCAACCACTGTAGGCATCTGGGCCAGAGCTGCCAGTTGAGTAGAAAAATACAGTTCCACAAATATGTGTAGAAAAGACAGTGATTTTAAAACTAAAGATAAGAACAATTATTCTCTTATACAATGAACCATCTAATATACCAGTCTATAACCAGAGAAGAACCCAGAGCACTCAAATATTTTCTTAAATATGTTTTTCTAAATGAAACTGACAAGTGAAGCATGATTATAAATATTTACATTGATACTCCCAACGCTTTTATTAGTGATACACACATAGTATGTATTGTAAAAAAAAAAAATCCAGTGTTAGAAAGAGCAACCTTCACTATTGTTTCAATTAATTCTATATTGAGAAGTGAATGAGACTACAGATTTTTTGTGAAGGAGTTTTCAATCTACAGAAGAAGTAGCCGGGTTCTACCTTTAAACAACAGTATTTTCATATTTCATACTACACACATCAGTGACTTAGTGTACTCTTAAAAGGAAGTTATTTTTTTCTGATAGAAAAAGTAATAAAGTTCTATGAAAAAAAAACGTACTTTTAACACCAATACCCAGAGGCGAACACTGGCTTTTGCACATACTTTTCTTTCTAGTTATATAGCTACATATCTGTATTTCCAAAATGGCATCACATTTTACAGCTGTGCTGCAGAATTTGAATGCAGAGGTTCTCTGGCTTGTAGGCTACAATATCTACTGCCATGACCTGAACACATCCAGCATGTCTGAGAAGTTAATGCAGCTGATGGCCTACAAAATGTTATTTTTTGAGCTAATTTGCATGGAAAAGGGGGAAGGAAAAATGCAAATAGAGGAGACAAGTGTGTGTGTTTTAGGCATTGGTTCTTCCATGAGTACACAGATTCACATCTGAGTCCTGTGAACAGAAGGTTGTAAAGACACATCAGAGCCTCCTGATGCTCTGGTGATGAAGTGAGACATTGAGTTGGGAACAGAATTTCTTTTCTATCCTCCACAGAGACAAAGGTAGCTCAGATGGTAAAGAATCTGCCTGCAATGCAGGAGTTCAATTCAGCTCAGTTCAGTTGCTCAGTTGTGTCCAACTCTTTGCAACCCCATGAACTGCAGCACGCCAGGCCTCCCTGTCCATCACCAACTCCCGGAGTTTACCCAAACTCATGTCCATTGAGTCAGTGATGCCATCCAAGCGTCTCATCTTCTGTCATCCCCTTCTCCTCCTACTCTCAATCTTTCCCAGCATCAGGGTTTTTTCAAATGAGGAATTATTTCTCCACTGATCTCCATTAGCATATTGGGTACCTACTGACCTGGGGAGTTCATCTTTCAGTGTCCTATCTTTTTGCCTTTTCATACTGTTCATGGGGTTCCCAAGGCAAGAATACTGAAGTGGTTTGCCATTCCCTTCTCCAGTGGACCACATTCTGTCAGACCTCTCCACCATGACCCGTCCGTCTTGGGTGGCCCCACACAGCATGGCTTAGTTTCATTGAGTTAGACAAGGCTGTGGTCATGTGATCAGATTGGTTAATTTTCTGTGATTGTGGTTTCAGTCTGTCTGCCCTCTGATGCCCTCTCTCAGCAATGCAGGAGACCCGGGTTCAAACTCTGAGTTGGGAAGATGCCCCAGAGAATGGAATGGCTACCCATCCACAGACAGAAGAGCCTAGAGGGCTACAGTCCATGGGGTTACAAAGAGTTGGACATGACTGAGCGACTAACACCCACACCCACCCGTGGCTGAGATTTTAGCATTTCCCAGGACAGCAAAGCCAGCAGTGGCAGGGCTGAGGCATCTTTATGTGGCTTCTTTGTTTGAGAAAATAGATATGTATGGCTGGAGCTGATCAACAAAATTCTCTGATTCTCTGGGTAACAAGAGCCCAGAGACTGCTTTACGAGCATGGGTATCAATTCCAGGCTTAACCGGGGAAGATTAGGGGGCTGCTGGAATCCTCTGTGAGCATGTGTGAGCAATAGACAGTGAGAACAGATTTGTGATTGCCAAGTAGGAGGAGGTGTGGGAAAGGCATGGAGTGGGAGTTTGAGGTTAGCAGATGCAAATTAGCATATACAGAATGGATATACAAGGTCCTACTGTATAGCACATAGAACTATAATATATTCAATATCCTGTAATAAACCATAATGGAATGTATATATGTGCAACTGAATCACTTTGCTCTGCAGTGGAAATTAACACAACACTGTAAATCAACTATGCTTCAATTAAAAAAAAAAAAAGCAGATTGTGCTTTTGGGGTAAAAAGGGGAATACAAAGTCTTGAAGATCTTGGGACACAGTGCCAAGCTGCTTCTCCCTACAGATTGCTATTTTAACATTCCTATAAATTAGACTTTTATATGCTGTGAAATAGATTCAAATTCAAGGGGTTTTGCTTTGCTTTTAGAATAAATGATCATAACATTGTATTGGCTTAAAAATTAGCCTTGATATAATCTTAGAATTAGTATTCAAGAGAAATGCAAAGAGTTTGGCCAGCCACATGTCTCAATGACAGCTTAGACTGCTTCAAATTATATTTAAAGGATTTTGTAAAAGAAAAAAGGCATCACAAAGCAAAGAATGAATTCACCTGCACTCTGTACAAAATAATACACTGCAGTAGGACAAGATGCTTTTATAGTTCTTAAAAAATATAACATGTTCGTTCCAGACTCTGCTATTATTTTGGCTTGATTGTCTGGGCTCATAACCTATAGAGGCAGAATATAAAATTCTATGAGGATCAGAGTATTGGTGTATTCATTCAACATTACGAAGGATGCTTGGTTTAAGGTGCTATGTCAATTATTAGGGAAGGTGGTAAGGAACATGTTACCACATGTTATAGCATATGGGAATATAAGGTGGTCTGGAAAATCCACAAAGTAGGTGGCTGAATTAAGGAAAGCATTCTTGGGCAAAACCTGGGAAATGGTACTTGTGTGTGGATGGTTCTCACTAGGACTGTCATCCTTGGATGGTCTCACTAGGACAGGGACTCAGGGTTATAAGGGAATAAGGGTCACTAGTTTGGTATTGGTAGCTCAGCTGGTAAAGAATCCACTTGAAATGCAGGAGACCCCGGTTTGATTCCTGGGTCGGGAAGATCCTCTGCAAAAGGGATAGGCTATCCCTCCAGTATTCTTGGGCTTCCCTAGTGGCTCAGATGGTAAAGAATCCGCCTGCAATGTGGGAGAACTGGGTTTGATCCCTAGGTTGGGAAGAGTCCCTGGAGGAGGGCATGGAAATCCACTCCAGTATTCTTGCCTGGGGAATCCCCATGGACAGAGGAGCCTGGCAGCTACAGTCCATGGGATCGCAAAGAGTCGGACATGACTGAGGGACTAAGCACAGTACAATGTGGTATTCAAGTCTCCTCTTTAGCCTCCTACTGCTTGGCAGATCAGTCTCTACCTAAACACATCAGTGACAGGGAACTGTCCCTATCAGTCACATCAACTGCATAAATCATTTGACAAAAGAACTCAGCAAACACATGCAAATGTCACTATTAAATAGAACGTGGCTAAGTAAAGCTTATTATCTGAACAATTTGGAACACAACTTTTAGTGGGAAGGAAAATCACAAGGGCATTGTGGTGGTCATTTAGGCTACAGAACATCCCTCTCTCTTTGACACATTTGTAGGATGTACTTCTCCACCCTGTTTGAACTTGGGCATGGCCACAGTTTTGTTGCTTGCGCTCTTGAAATGTGGGTGGAAGTGACCGATATTAACTATATATATATGAAGTTTTGGAGTCTGTGTTGTGAATGTGCATGTTTGCTCCGGTTTGCCAAAGTGATCATGGAAACATGTGTTGAGCTAATGCCTCCAACAGGAAAGGTCTCAGTGACTGGGATGGTCAGAATCCTCCCACCAACTGCAAAGAATCTGCAGTTTGAGAAATCAGTTTGTGTGTTAACCACAATAACTGTCTATTATTGTGCCAAAACCTATCCCACACTGACTGTAAGTTTTAGCTGGGATTATTTTAAAATGCCAACCTATTATATAAAGCCATGGACATTATGTGTTTGGTTCAATCTCCTAAATATCTACACCTATAATAGAATAGCATGTAAACACAACTCATGATCAAGTACTTTAACATTAAAAAATAAATATAATTGTTCAGCCTTTCTAACTTACTAAAGCACAAAGTGAACACATATTAGAAAAGTGTTCAAAGCTTAGAAAACTATGTCTAACAAATTCAGCTTAGTGGTTACCTCTGAAGAGACAATGAAAATGGGATCCGGTAAAGGAAGAGTACATGGGAGCTTCAACTATATCAGTGATGTCTTATTATTATTTTAAATCTGAACCACATAATGCCAGAATTTAAGGTTTTATATAGCTGATTACTTGAAAGGTATTATTTTCTATTATGTAGAGTATGCTTCTGATCATTTGAAACACAAGTTTAAAAGAAAGTTATTTAACAGCAGTTATTAAAGTCAAAGGGTCTGATTTTTATCAGCTAACTTAAACCTCCAAATAAAATGCCCTACTATGTGAGGGGATGGAAAAAAGATATTCCATGTAAATGAAAACCAAAAGAAAGCTAGAGTATCAGTACTCAAATCAGACAAAATAAATTTTAAAACAAAGACTAGTATAAGAGAGAGACAAGGAAAGACACTACATAATGATCAAGGGATCAATCCCAGAAGACATAACAATTATAAATATATATGCTCTCAACATAGGAGCACCTCAATACATAAGGCAAATGCTAACAGTCATAAAAGGGGAAATCAACAGTAACACAATATTAGTGGGGGACTTTAACACCCTACTTACACCAATGGATAGATCATCCAGACAGAATATAATAAGGAAACACAAGCCTTAAATGACACATTAGACTTGATAGACTTAATTGATATTTATAGGATATTTTATTCAAAAGCAGCAGAAAACACTTTCTGCTCAAGTACACATGAAAAAGTCTCTAGGATAAATCACATCTTGGTCCACAAACCAAGTCTCAGTAAATTTAAGAAAACTGAAATCATATCAAACAGCTTTTCTGACTACCCGCTATGAGACTAGAAATCAATTACAGGAAAAAATTGTAAAAGGCAGAAACACATGGAGGCTAAATAATATATTACTAAACAACCAATGGATCACTGAAGAAATCAAAGAAGAAATAAAAAAAAATCTAGAGGCAAATGACAGTGAAAACATAATGATCCAAAACTTATGGGACACAGCAAAAGCAGTTCTAAGAGGGAAGTTTATAACAGTACAATCTTACTACAAAAATCCCAAATAAACAACATAACCTTACACCTAAAGCAACTAGAGAAAGAACAAACAAAACCCAAAGTGAGAGAGGGAAAGAAATCAAAGATCAGAGCAGAAAGAAATGAAATAGAGATGAAAATAATAGCAAAGATCAATGAAACTAAAAACTAGTTCTTTGTGAAGATAAACAAAGTTGATAAATCTTTAGCCAGACTCATTAAGAAAAAGACAGAGGACTCGAGTCAATAAAATTAGAAATGAAAAAGGAGAAATTACAACTGACACCACAGAAACTCAAAGAATAAGATACTATTACAAGCAACTACGTACCAATAAAAGGGACAACCTAGAAGAAATGGACCACTTCTTAGAAAGGTATAACCTTCTAACACTGAACCAGGAAGAAATAGAAAATATGAACAGACCAAACACAAGTACTGAAATCGAAATGGTGATGGAAAACTTCCAACAAATAAAAGTGCAGGACATGATGACTTCACAGGTGAATTCTATCAAACATTTAAAGAAGAGTTAACACCTACCCTTCTGAAACTCTTCCAAAAAGTTGCAGAGGAAGGAACACTCCCAAGCTCATTCTATAAGGCCACCATCACTCTGATACAAAAATCAGACAGATACATCACAAAACAGAAAATTACAGGCCAGTATCACTGATGAGCACAGACACAAAAATCCTCAACAAAATACTAGCAAACTGAATACAAAACATTAAAAGGCTCATACACTGTGATCAAGTGACATTTATCTCAGGGATGCAAGTATTCTTCAATTTATTCAAAGCAATTAATGTGATACGTCATATTAACAAACTGAAGAACAAAACCTAGATGATCATCTCGATAGATGCAGAAAAAGCTTTGGACAAAACTCGACACTAATTTATAACAAAATTCTCCAGAAAGTGTGCATATATGGAATTTACCTCAACATAATAAGGACCATATACAACAAATCCACAGCAAACATCATACTCAACAGTGAAAACCTGAAAACATTTCCTCCAAGAGCAGGGAAAAGAAAGGGTGTCCACTCTTGCCACTTTTATTCAACATAGTTTTGGAAGACCTAGTCACAGCAATCAAAGAAGAAAAAAATAAAAGAAATCCAAACTTGAAAAAAAGAAGTAAAACTGTCACTGTTTTCAGATGATGTAATATTATACACAGAAAATCCTAAAGGTGCTAACCAAAAAACTGCTATAGCTCATCAATGAATTTGGTAATATTTCAGGATACAAAATTGATACATAGAAATCTCTTGCATTCCTATACAGTAAACAACAAAAGATCAGAAAGAAAAACTAAGGAAACAAACTCGTGTTCCACTGCAACAAGAAGAATAAAATATTTAGGAATAAACCTACTTAATGAGGCAAAAGACCTATATACAGAAAACTATAAGAAACCGATGAAAGAAATCCAAGACGACACCAACAGATGGAGGGATATACCATGCTCTTGGATTGGCAGAATCAATATGGTGAAAATGACTTTACTACCCAAAGCAACCCTCAGATTCAATGTAATTCCTTTCAAATTATCAATGACATTTTTCACAGACTTAGAACAGAAAATTTTACAATTTGTATGGAATCACAAAAAACCCTGAATAGTCAAAGCAATCCTGAGAAAGAAAACGGAGCTGGAGCAGTCAGGCTCCCTGACTTTAGACTATGCTACAAAGTTGCAGTAATCTGGACTGAATGGCACTTTGCTGTACAGCAGGAAGTAACACAAAGTTTTAAATCAACTATAATCCAATAACAAATTTTCTAAAACGCCCCACTTTGAAAGCGTTCTAGATAGTTGAGATTTACCTGGATTTAAACATAACAATACTCATTAAGCTCTTAAAGCACGGAAGCTTGTAGAAAGGGAAATTCACACTTCAACATTTCTATGTTTGGATTCTGGCCTCTGAAAGGACTTCCTTACCCTACGTTATTTTCTCCAGAGGAGAAAGTTCCCTCCTTCCATGTGACCAGGAGGCCAGTGATTATCATGCCTACATATATGCAGTGGAAAGAACATAAGATATGAAGGTATGCTGAATTAAAATCCCAAGTTTAACACCTATTGGCTGTGTGACCTTGAGTAAGCCAATTAATTTCTCTGTATCTCAGTTTCTTCATTTTGAAATTTTAAAAGACATATTTCTATTGAAAAAAGTCAATATTTTCCTATTGATGTTTTTCAGGACTCCAGTTTTATAACAGAACACCATGCAAATGTCAAATATGATATATTTAGTGGTATAATGGGCTTCCCAGGTGGCTCAATGGTAAGGAATTGGCTTGCCAATACAGGAGATGCGGAAGATGAGGGTTTGATCCTTGAGTCAGGAAGATCCCCTGAAGAAGGAAATGGCAACCTACTCCAGTACTCTTGCCTGGAAAATCCCACGGACAGAGGAGCCTGGTGGGCTACAGTCCATGGAGTTGCACAGAGTCCGACATAACTTAGTGACTGAGCACAATGGTACAACACATTAGGGGATTTCAAGAAATCTGAAATCTGAATAACTTACATCATGAGATGCATGCAGAGAGTTATATATTTCATTAAAATGTTGACAAGAGCAAAGCTGCTCTCATTCTGACCTCATCCCTGCTCTATTCAAAATTCCTTCATGGCATAGTTATCATCATTATCACTTTTAGATTACCAGTGAGTTTGCTCATCTTTTCTTATATTTCTTGGAGATTTATAACTCCCCCTCCCCTGGAGTTAGATTGAGCTTTTCATTAGTTTGAAAGGGTGGGAGTAGGAGTAGACCAGTAAGGAAAACAGGAGGAGGGTATTGTAAGGGGGTCAGAGAGAGAAGGGGCTGGGAGGTTCCCAGGCCCAACTCCTAGCTGGTCTTGGAGTCCAACCATCTGATTTTCCCCAGAACTATATTTCTTCCTCTCTTGATCTTTTGTCCTCTGGAGCCAGATTCATTTTTTTATTCTTAACTTCTTTTCCCCTCATGAAGATTTAACTGGGACCTTGATCCCAAAATATTCACCTTGGAGAGACTCAGTGCTGAAGAATAGAAGAGACTTCATTCATTGGGAAGGGCATCTGATGACAAGGATAAAGGGTGATGGTAACCATATTTAACTTTTAAAATCAATATTGGTATTTTCATACTATGAAAAATAGATACCTAGAGATTGGCATTGTCCTTTTACCCCAGTACTGAAAACACTAGTCAAAATAATGATTAAATAAGGAAATGCATGGGAAAGTACTTTATAATGTGCTTTTATCACTGCAATTGTTAAAAGACCACGGATTGTTCGTTGCTTTTAAAACGCCACATCCAATAACATCTCAATATATTCTAAAAACATTATCCCCCTAAGCCCAGTGATGTTGCATATTTGGGGATTAAACTGCCAGACTTCCTCCCTAATTGTCAGGGTTTTAGTGTGTGTGTGTGTGTGTGTGTGTGTGTTTGGTTAGTTTTATTTTTAATCTTTGCTGTTTTTGTTTTCTGGTTTATAGTAGGTAGAACTTATTATTTTAAATTATTTTTGTGCTAACACTTTTTAACCACTTATTACTTGACAAGCACTTTCAGACGCATTACCTCATTTCTCAAAAGTGTTCAGGAAGAAGTTATTTTTATTTCTACTTCAAAGATGAAGCAACTGAGGGCCAAAGAAGGTCCCCAAGTTTATACAAGCAGTAAATGGCAGAGCCAGGACTCAAACTCACTGCTTCTGACATCAAGTTATTTTCTCGTTCTACTTTACTCTGTATGAGGATAAGTTTTGATACTTTCTCCTTGTAAAAACCAGCAGTTTGATTTCTTTTATGGAGAAAAAGATCTCAATGTGACTTAAATATAAATGCAATTTAAGACTCAGAAACAAGGCAATCACAGCTGCTAAATCTTTGCACCTGCAAGTAAACAGCAGAAAGCAAAGCCAAGCAACCCTTCCTTTAAAATCGGAGGCACATGAAACAAGCGAGACATTGAAATGGCACTCATTGTCCAGAAATGACAAGGGGAAATTCCTTAACTTCTGGCCCTGGAGAAAGACACTCAGAATCAAGTTCTTGCAGAACTTCATGAGAGTATTTATCTTCAGGCTGGGATTTATGACAATCACCTAGTAGGTTGCAGCTGAGAAAAGTGAGTTGTCAAGAAAAGGCAGTAACAACTGCAAGTACAAGCAACCATCAAAATGATAAAACTGTCACATTTGTACATATCAAGCAATGATTACATTCGTTATGTCCAACTCCTGATACTTAATACTGTCTGCCAAGGAAGCTAAGTTCCATTTAGAGTTTTGCTGTTAGCACAAATATGTTGGAAAGAGATTTGACTGAATTGTTCACAAGTTTACAGAGCATGCAGTGAAACTGTCTCAAGAGGTATCCACTGATAACCTGGAGAGATTTGTAAAAAGGGTATTTCAGCCCTAAGTAATTTGCAAAAATAGAGTTAGGTATTGATTTGGGGGGCATGGGAGATCTCAAACAACTTGTGTTCTTATTTTTAGGGAAAAGTTACATTTCAGTCACAAATTTGAGTGTGTTTTCCCCTCAGGGAGATTCTCCATTTTAGATCCTCAAGCATGAGAGGTATTGCTAAAATGACAGAGAAAAGGGGATCAGAAATAGACTAAAAGGCAGAGAGGGAGGTAGGGAAGGCAGAGGGAGAGAGAGAGAAACAGGGACTAAGAATAAAAATCACAAAGAATATTTGCTTGTTTTGATCACTTTTTGGAAGCTACTTTGTTGTACACTTATCCTCACCAAAAATTAGTATTATTGAGTTCAAGGAATAAAAATGAGGATGGGAAGTAGATGTCCCCCTTGTCTTCACGTTACAGGCTGGTAAACTTCTACTGCTCTTCCTGCTGCCTCTGACTTTTCTAAGCTTCTGTCTAGTTCAGCATTTGCTCTACTACTTGCACCACTAGAACAAGATCAGCAAAGAGCCAAAAGCTGGCCAGAAGTATTACTGCGGACCATATTTGAATTTTAGTGATTCTGAAGTTCCCTCTCATTAGTGACAGGAAAGTTTGTGTTCTGGTCAATCAAGTCATTATTTTCTTGTCAAGGGCTTTCCATTTAACAGGCTTTAGCCAGCATGGAAGGGTACATTTTAAGGATTAGCTGGAAGATGTACTTGAGACATTTTTCTGAATTTCTAACATTCAAGGGCTTGGTTTCTGGAACTACCTGCATTGCCCACTACATATCATACTTCTCAATCTATTCTGCTGTCCTCCCACTGTGAATTCCCTCCTTTCAGCCCATTACTTTCTCTAGCTACTCTCCTAATCTACAAACTTTGCTCTCTCTCCAGTAATATCTTAACCCTTCATTTTGGTTTGTGACATTCAAGGATTACCTAAAGCAGTGCTCTCCTGACATGTTACCACCGTGAGATATTTCCTGCTGCATGCTGCTTTGTCAGCCTCTCTACCACCGTTTCAGCCTTCTGGACGGGTCTGAAGCAAGCTCCTACTATATCAGCAAGTTTGAATTTTAGAGGCTGGTTGGCAGCTATCCTCCTCACCAACTACCACAAAGAAAATTTTATGCTCATAGAGTTAAAATCACCGAGAAAATACACATGAGAGCTCTGTGTGTCTCTGATCCCCACCCTCCATCCCCTACACATGTTAAACATGGCCTGATAACCACGGACCTGCAAAAAACCTTGATGAGGTGCAAGTTACAGAAACCCAGTTAGTATGGCAAGTATGCAAAAAAGAACAAAACACACAATGACTTGGGGAAGGAAAATGAGTACTAGAAATATGAGTGCATTCATGGAACAAAAAAGTCATGCAAAGATTCTACCACAAACACCTACAAACGATGGTCAGCCTTTTTCTTTTTAATTCATAGATGGGCTGAATCCAAAAGGGTACTGAAAGCAGGAGTGGTAACTGAGTAAAATGATGACACAGTGAACCTAAACGGGAATAGAGAAAGGGGTACACAGCAGTCTTAGTACCAAGGTTTGGGTTTTAATGCCCATGAGGATAAGACATTCTAAGGACCTGAGTTGGAACTGAGACTCCTGTGTAAAAGCCAGAATTCCTGAAAGCTTGCTTTTGACACTTCAGAGACAGTGTTCTATGTAAATCCACCTGCTGGCATAGGGAGATTACATGGAAGATGAACTTGGATTAATAATACTGTGGAATTATGAAAATTTGACTAATGAATATAGAAACATAAACCCAAGAGAAACATGCATATAAAATCTTTCCAAAGAAATACTCTTAAAATCTAAGGCCCACATGAATTATATAGAAGAATTTTAGCTCTGCCAAAAATGAGCTAAAAATAATTATAAAGAAACAATCCACTATGAGCTAGAGACAGCAGATTCAACATCCTGGAGGATTAAATATCAGTAATTTCAGGGACATCCCTGGTGGTCCAGTGGCTAGGACTCCATACTCCCAATGCAGGGAGCCTGGGTTCAATACCTTCAGGTGATATAACTGTCTTAAAAAAAACCTAAGGAGTATACAGACACCAGTAAAACTAATAATAAAGTTTAGCAAAGGTTTTTCAAGAAACTGGTAGAAAAATATTGTTTCTATAATGAAGAAACAAAACAGGAAAATGTAATCATCTCTCAGTCATTCCACTGCTAGGTGTCAGTCCAAGGAAAGCCCTTGTACACCTGCATACAGAGATAGAAATAAGGATAATTTCTGCAAAAAAAAAAAAAAAAAAAAAAAGCTGTAAGGGTATAAAGCATTAAGAAAATAAGAAAGATGCAACCAAACCATCCCTCAGTAGGTCTTGATATACATTCACATAATGGGATAAACGGCAATAATTAAAAGAATGACTTGCAATCTGAATAAACTCAGAAACATAATGTTGAATGAAAAGGTAAGTTGCAAAAAGTAGGTTCAATATGGTATCATTTATCTAAACTCTCCCTAAAATATAATTTATGAATATGTGGACATGTAGGGAAAATATGAAAATATGCATAAGAATTATGCAGGAGAATAAAGCCTCTAACTTCACATACAAACAACTGACCCTTGAGCAATGTGGGGGTTAATCCATGTATAACTGATAGTCAGCCCTCCATATCCAAGGTTCCTCCACATCCACGGATTCAATCAACCATGGGCTCTTAGCACTGTAGTATTTACTATTGAAAAACATCTGCATGTAAGTGGAATCATACCATTCAAATCCACAGTGTTTAGGGTCAACTGTAGTTATCTCTGTGTCTAGAACAATAGGACTTCAGCCATATCTGGAATATTTTACATTCCATGAATACAATATCTGAAGCATCTGTAGCAAATTTTAAGATTTGGTCTTGATGGTAGGGACAGTGATGTCTGCTATATTATTTTCTGTTTGAATTACTTCATAATTAAAAAACAACAGTGGAAAGATATTTATTGATCCTGTTGACATTTTTACCAAGTTATACTTTTGATCAAGTTTTCTGATATCCCTGTTTTAATGCCTGGAATGATGTAGGTAAACAGTAAGTATTTTCTTTTATTTCATTTCTTTTGTTCCCATTGGATCTTACTCAAAGTTTTGTTGCCCAATCTCAGAAGAAATTTATTTTTTTTTTAACATTTTGACTCCTTTCACCCATTTCTGTCTTCCTCACTGTCCCCCCACATCTGGCAACCACAAATCTGCTCTGTATTTATGAGCTCTTATTTTCCTTTTTAGAGCCCACATATGTATTCCACATATTTAGATTCCACAATCATAAAGTATTTGTCTTTGGCTGGTTTCCTAAGCATTATGCTAAGAGATCCATATATGTTGTCACAAATGACAGTATCTTAATTCTTTTTGATGGCTGAATAATATTCCATTGGGGGGGAATATATATACACACCACACACACACACATATATATATACAAACCACAATTGCATTATCCATTAGTCTATTGTCAGATACTTAGGTTGTTTCTATACCTTGATTATTATAAGTAGTGTAGCAACAAACATGGGGTGTTTATAACAAAAAGCGTTTGATGAATGAAATACATGAGAATCATAAAAGCCACTTTTCACCTCTTTTCCTTTCAGTTTCTACTTTATTCTATTGATAATTCATGTCCTCTTTTTCTTTCTCCTCCTTGTTTCAGAGAAGTCACTGATATGTCTTAAACTTCTATGCAAAGTAAGAACAATAATACAGCAAGATAAAGAATAAACTCTCTTTCCTCTCCAAGACTCTTAGACTTACATTTACGTTTGTGTCAGGTGAAGGCACAGAAAGATTAACTGATGTCTTCTGTGGTTTTCTCTACTTGTCAAGCCCATCGTTCACAGACTAGAGGCCTGACAATCTTTAGAGCCTCCAGCCAATAAATGCAGTCACTTACTTTAAGGTTTGGTTCCTGTTCAACTTTTAAGAAAATTTAAAATAAGGATAAGGATAATGACAGATGACTTATTCTAAATCTCCCCTAGTTCACTTTAAAATTTTATTTTTGTTGTGACAAAAGATTCAGGGTTTTAACATTGAAAAACATAGTGTCAAACCCTTCTATCCTTTCCCCCGTGATCAGTGGGAGAAAGGACTCCTTTTTATTCATCACAATTTCAATATGAACAACAGTAACTAGAACCCACAATAGATATAATATAGAGTTATTGTCTGAAAGGAGTTATTCTTGACCTTGTATGGCAAGTTAACAGTATTAAGAATATATGCTTGTGTTTAAAGATGAGTTCCTTGTTTACCCTTTCAAAGATATGGCTTGAGTCTGAGTATCTTAACTTATATCAACACTTCTGTCCCAATCTAATCTCTATTTCCACCTGGTTTTGCAATACAAATAGGTTCACGGATATCACCAGAAAATAAATCATCAAATAATATTTGTCCATCTAAACTACCAAAGGATATCTGTAAGGTGAAACTTGAGGATCACCCAAACATTATTATTTGGCCCAGATAATATAATCAAAATCGTTCAACTGACTATATAGACAGCTATAGTTATTTCAAGTGCTAGAAATAAAAAAAAAAAACCCATTTCATTGATTCATAGGCTATATTTAAACAACACATGCATTGAAAGTACATTTTTGCTAGCATCAGTAATGGTTTAACTCAAGTGTCTGTTTTCATACAGGTGATAAAATGGATCAACATGCATATTCCTCCCATACTCAGAGCCAAAAAGATCCCCTGCCTGATTATGTAAGAATATGCTACAGCCAATCCTTAGGATGGAAAGACTATACAAGCTGTTACCATAAAGGAAACTCAGGGCATTTACTCTTCAGCTCTTCATATCATCATATTTTAAACACAATTTTTGGGATAAAAACCAATGTGTTAGATGCCCTATCTCTTGAAGAAGGCAGAAATAATATCATCTCTGGCAAATCAATACCTTATTTTGTGAAGACCTGCAGTAGCTTTTTTTCATCATATTATTCCAAATTACCTAACATTTTCATGTCTTTGTCTCTTCTATAGCAAACATTATGGAAAGGGAGGTACAGTGGGGAAAGGATGCCAAGAAGTTTAACCAAAAGACACTGGAGAAATTGTTGGCTGACACAAAGTAGGGGCATCTCAACAAAATCATTTAAAACCCAAAGAAATTGCACACTATATAAGTTCTCAATATCCCAGTAAAAAAAAAAAATGCCCAGTGAAGATAATTAACTCTAAGAAATTTTCTTCTTTATATTGGATCCAAGGCCAAAGGTCATTAACATCATCTATAAACCTTGTTTATTGAATTCTTGAAGCATGATATTGATTTTTGAAAGAAACAATTTAATCAAAATTCTGCATTCATAATTAATAATATATTCAAATCACCACTGAAAATAAAAGAAATCTAGTAAGACACAATTATTTTGGACCCCATAGATGAATCTTCTTGTTCTATGGCTTCCTATTTAAGAAACATATTGCATAACTTATACTTTACCAGTGTTTCTGCTATAAAAATTTCATTATCAATCATAAGATTAAGTAGTTCTATAAAATAATCCAAGTTCTCAGCATAAAAACTGCTACAATTATTCCAGTTTTTCTGCAAAGGTAAATAAATACACCTACCTCAACAAATATAAAGCACGGGATGATGGAATAACTTCGTTGAGTATTGTTTCCTACAGCCATTTCTTACATGTAGCAAGGCTGTACCGTCTAAAACTGTCCAGGCTGAAATAGAAATAGATGGCATGGTGTAAGAACCATATGTTTAGAAGTCCCTTAGGTATGCACATAAAAATATCAGCTACCCTCTAGATAAGCAAGCTGTGTACAAACAATGCAAAATACGGATCTACAGCACAGTCAAATCAGATTAATAATAAGTCCAGAGAAAAGAAACTAAGGTTTACCAACCATAAACAGTCTCTGAGCCTAAATGACCAAGCAGGGAGGCCCTGTGCACAGAGATATAGTGAACAGAATTCTAATTGCCTGGTGCTGCACAGTGCCTGAACCCAGCAGATTGTGCTCATGCCACGGATGCAATTTTTGCTACAACACATTTGTTACTGTCCATTCTGCGTGAATCTCTTCTGTGCCTGATCCTTGCAGTTTGCAGTCTAAAGATTTGTTCATTTTTGCCTTTGCCTCTTCCTTTGGAACTGACATTTAGGACTTCCTTTCTTGACCACTCTTTGCCCTTGCTCCCTTGACTACAGTGCTATTCACTACTTTGGATTAATCCATCACTGATCCCTCCGACTGGTTCCCTCAGCCATGTCTCTCTCTTTCTGTGTGTGTGTTCTAAAGACAAAACATTGACACCATAAACATTCTCCCAGAAGAATGGTGTCGTTGGGCAACAGCAGATTATTTTAAATATGTTAGAACTCTTCTGTCCTACTTTGAACTGAAAATAGTTGTGTATTAGAAGATCAGTGAATTTTGGTTCTTCTTAATAACAACAAAATAGAAATTCTAGGCTTTTCTGAAACTTCCATGGCCCGATAAAAAGAATTTTCCACTAAACCTTTCATTCTCTATTCAAAGCCATACTTAATATGTTTCAGGTGACTGCTCCCGAGAATTATTTGTGTTGTTCTGTTGCTGTGTCAGGCTTCCCACTGGTTCTTATGGACTGTGCTAAGAAGAGTGGTCCAGGGACTACTGGCCCATGCAACTGGCCGCCTGCAGTTTTTCTTAAAGGTCATGAATTCATGTTTGTTAACTTAATTCTGTCTTTATGCCCATTCTTATTTTTTCCCGAGATAAAACTTTAAAAACCACTTCTTTCTCTTTATGAAAAACCAGCTTTCAACTGTTGTTGATCAAATTTAACACTATGTGTGATATTAAGTCCACATCAATCATAGTGTTAAATTATTTAATTTTTAGGCAGCTTAAATTTTTCTATTAAAATTGGATATTATCTGTTATAAAATACTACTAAATCTTTTATTTCACCATTCTATTTCATAATTTAGGAATAAATAATATTTTTTACAATTAGAAAGAAACTCATAAATAGAACACATTTGAGTTGACTTGGCAACCATGTATTGGTTTCATTTTACCCTTACTTAACCCAAGTATCTTAGAATTCATTTATCAGTATTTATGATTTTTTTTAACTTTTTATTTTATATTGGAGTATAGCCAATTAATAATGTTGTGATATGTTAGTATTTATGCTTTAGATGAGTCCTACTGTTAGCATCAACTAAATACAGTGCCTTATATCTGAAAAGTAAATTAAGTTTTTAATCACCTTGAAGTAGGTAGGGGCACCAGAAAAACAAAGGCATCAGCCACACCCAGTATTTTAGATGGCCTCTCCATACAATTCATAAAAAATAGCAATGAAATGGAGACTACAACACTAGCTTTGGGATATCACATAAAATTCACCTCTTCACTCTTCTGGTTCAAAACACAACCTAGCTTTTTATACATGTATGAAGACTAAATATATTCACACATACATATATACACACATATGTATCTATGTGTATTATACATAATTAGTAACTATGATGAGGTTTCTTTCACATATAATTCACTCATTTCAAGTGTACAATTCAATGATATTTTAGTAAATTTACCAAGTTGTACAATAATGAACACAAAACAATTTTAGCACTTTTTCCTTCACCCCCAAAGAATTCTCATTCCCATCTAGTCACTAATCTACTCTCTGTCTCTACAGATTTGCTTTTTCTGGATATTTCAAATAAATAGAATCATATAAAACATGGTCTTTTGATCTGGATTCTTGTACAAAACAAAAGCATGTTTTTGAAGTTTATTCATGTCATAGTGCACATATCAGTAATTTTTCCTTTTTATTACCGAATCTATTCCATTGTATGGATATAGAGCCTTTACCAACTGGTGGAAATGTAGGCTTTTTCCATTAGGTTGTATCCAATATTATCATTCCCCAGTGATGCTAAGAACATCTTGTCTTTATTTTCATTTCTCATAGTCATTCTAGTGGATGTGGGATAATATCTCATTGTTGTTTTCATTTTGTAAATAACAAATGATATTGAGCATCCTTTTAGGTGCTTATTGCCTATTATTCTATCTTCTTCTGTAAAATAACCAAATCATAAAAAAAAAAAGATTTGAATATTTTCAAGATAAAAGCATTCTTTGTATATTCTGGACACAAGTCTCTTACCAGAATATATTTTGTCTTCTGACTATTAATGTGCCTTGGTATGGATTCCTTTAGGTTTATCCTGCTTAGAGATTTCTTAATACTTAAATCTAACAGTTTAGGTTTTTCGCAAGTCAGGGAAAATTTTTAGCCATTATTCCTGGAATACTTTTTTAACCCTCTCTCTTATCTCCTTCTGGGACTCCAGTGACATGAATATTAGATCTTTTGTTGCAGTCCATCCATCATGTCCGTGAGACTCTTATTACCCCATCCCCACTGCAGTCTATTTTCTCTCTGTTGTTCAGATGGGGTATTTTCTCTTAGTCTGTCCTCAAGTTCACGGATTCTTTCCTCTATCATCCCCATATGGTGCTGAGCCAAGTCCATCCACTGAGTTTATTTTAGTTGTTATATTTCTTAATTCTAAAATTTCCATTTGATTTTTCTTTCTATTTTCTATTGCTTTGCTGAAACTCTTTCTTCGCTGAGACAATTTTTTCATTTGTTTCAAGCATGTCTACAATTATTTATTAAAGCATTTTTATGATGGCCACTTGAATTTTTGTCAGACAATTCTATATCATCTTGTTTTAGGTGTTGTTAATGATCCGTTCTTATTTCATTTGCCATCTTTCTGGTTCTTGGTATGCAGAGTGATTTTTTATTGACCTTGGGTTATTACATTATAAGACAGCTTATATCTTTTTATACCTCCTCTGACACTCCTCCAGTAGATACAGGGAATTTCACCTTGTTACTGCCACATGAAGGTAGAGGTCCAGGTCCTCTACCTGGCCCCCTGTGATAGCTAGTTGGTGGGTGGCCCCTTTTACTAGGCAACAGGAGAGTTCAGGCTCCTCAGTAAGGCCCATTGATACCCCCAGGGCTGGGAGGGGGCTAGGTACCTCTTTATTGCTCCCTACATGGCCTCCACTGACACTGTGGTTTTGCTAATGCTGTATAATGGTAAAACTGAATTTCCACTAGGCCCACTCTGATCCCACTCCAGTGAGGAGGAAGTAGGGGTGCCTCATTACTGCCTGATGAGGGCTGAAGTCTAGGTTCCTCCCTGACACTGTGGAACAGGGGTCGGGGCCTACTCATTACTGGCCAGCATACATTAAAGTCTTGGCTCCCAACATGGCCTTCTCTGCTATAACCCTAGCAGAAGTTTGGAGGAGTCTCCTTATAGCCTGGCAAGGGCAGAAGTCCAGGGTCTCTGCATTGCCTTTGCTGATAGAGACAGAGGTTAGGACTGCAGTTTTTTTCTGTGGTTTTGGATACAGTCAAAGGGTTATTTTCTAAAAGTTTTCTGCACTGCTAGGCTGCCCTTTTCCCCGTGCTTTGGCTAGAAAAGCAGCAGCTTTTCTTGGGGCTGTTTCATCTGAGGGTATCAGTATCCCAGTTTACTAGTTTCTCTGACATCCAGTCTGAGATACAAGGCAAAAAAAAAAATCCTGGGAACTCAATATTGTGCTGGTTCTTATGTGCAGCCTCCACCAGTCCACCTTTCCTTCCTCTAAGCTTTGTCTGTTTACGTGTAACATTCAAGATTTTTGGTTGATTTAGTGGGAGGAATGGGGAAAGTACATCTTACTCCATCCTTTCAGAAGAAGTCGTTAGAAGTCTTTAAAGGAGCACCACAATGGCAGGGACCAAAGTTCTCATGTAGCCCAGCCCTGCTGTGTTCTCACGAATTTGAGTCTTTTTGTGCCCAAGGTTTCAAAATATCAGAATTGCAACATTTGTTTGTTTATTTGTGAGTCCCTAATTCATGCCAGGTATCCCATTAGGCAAAACTAGAAGTAATGAATTAGCCAAACACTCCGTATTTAAGAGGCTAATAGTCATCAAGAAAAGACTGCTATACTTGTTTGTATATTTTTCGATCAGTTATAAGAGGGATAACAGCAGCACAGATGACCAATTCTAACTCTGGAGGTCAGGGAGTTATCCAATTGGCATAGTAGATACACTGTTTGGGACCCACAATACTTTTAGGAGCCTATGAAAATGTTTAGTTTCTTTAAAAATAACAAATGCTTAGGTTAGGTATGAAAATATTTAACATATTATTAAATTCAGTTTTACACCAATTCAACTGTAAAATATAAATTTTAATTTTAATAGAGAAAGGGGTCCACAAAGGGAAAATTGCTTAGAGTCCACAAAAGTAATGAGATAGTCCTCGTTGGGAGAAAGTTAAGGAAAAGTTTCTTAGAGGAAATGGTTATTTAAGTTGTTTAAAATAAAGGTAGCTGCTCCCTTTTCAGAGGAGGACAAGTTAAGTATTTTTAGCTAAAAGGAACAGCAAGAGCTAAGGCTCCAAAGATATAAGTTGACTTAACACATGTTTGCAAAGCTAAAAACACCACTAGCTCAAATGTATGAAAACATTCAAGGTGTTACCAAAATTTGTTTAGGTACATGTAGAATTTTATGCACAAACTCAGAAGTTAGATGACCTCAAGGATAAGAAATACAAGGTTGGTCCATTTCTGTATCAGATAGGAGCATGGGGAAAAAAGGGAATATTGACAGACTACTGTTTCCTACTAATTAACTCAGAGTTCTTCATTTCTAGGCGGTAAGTACATCATAAATCAGACCTGTCCAATAAAGGAGTCAATGACATCTCATGTGTTTCCTTTGGATTTTCCATGTAATTCCCTTTTGCTCATGAGAAATATAACAATTCTTAGTCAATCCAGGACAAATGCACAAATAATGGCTGATTATAAAGAATCTGTTTCAATGAGACTCAGAATGGATATGGATGGAGCACAGTCATAGATAGATGAGGATAAACTTCACTGATTTCTATGTTATGCAAAGTTAGCTCCAGTTGACCAGTCAAATGAAGTATCAACAGCAAGGAACAAAATGCCCTTGAGAAAGAGTCCCCATGATTCAGTGGACCTTCTGCCCAGCCTTGGTGTGAATCCAATATCTTCAGTGGCCAAAGTCATAGCCTGAGGTTATTCTCAGCAGCCCAGAGTCTATGATTTTAGGGATGCTAGATCTTGCTATTTTTATACAGAATATTTTAAGCTAATTTTGCTCAAACTGCCATGGTGATTCCTTTCAAAGTTAGGATGATATGAATTAATTGAGTTCACTAAAACAAAAGTCTAAAAAACAAATAGGTAACAACAAGGCCACCGAAAAGGTATTTTTATGAGTAACCCCAAGAATTCTGCACTCTGAGGCCACACTGATTTAGGACAGAGTTTCTCAACCCCGTCACTGTTGATACTGTGGGCTTCATAATTCTTTGTTGTGAGGGGCTGTCCTGAGCATCATTAGATGTTTAGTTATATCCCTGGCCTCTACCCACAAGACGCCAATGGTAGCAACCCTCCTCCCCAAATATTGTAACAACTAAAAATGCCTCTAGACATTGCCAGTTATTCCCATCCAAGGTGGAAAGGAGCAGGGGATGGAGACAGCCCTGGGGGAGAACCATTAATTTTAAAGGATTGAAAGCAGAGGCCATAGGACATTAGAATTTTTGAGCTGACGAAGAACTTGCTTCACTAAGGATAAAGGCCACATTTTAGCACAAGGGGACAAACCTATTCCTGCTTAGTACTTAACAGAGGGAAATATGGAAATTGCTGAGATGTCTTAACGGCATTTGGGGAAACAAAGGGCATCTCATGTCAGAGACCATGATTGGAGTGATAATAAAGCAACTATAAGTGGTATTACTACCACTTTGAACCTCTAAAGAAAGCAGGGCTGTTTTATACATTGAGGCTTTTAGGCCCAATTCCTAGGGCTGACGAGTTATTTAACAGTCCATGAGAATATATGAGAAATAAACAAAAAAGGCACCAAAGCTCTGTAAAATCCAATGAATATGTACATGTATACCTAAAAATGCAAAATTCTTGCAATTTCATTACTCAATTTAGTGTTAACAATCTGATAGTGATTTATAGGCAAAATTCTTAATTCGAAAGTGATTTATAGGCAAAATTCTTAATTATAAAAATTCCTTTGCAAAGAAACTTTAATTGTAAAATTAGTGACTCAGAAAAATAATTTCCAAAGAAAAGTCATAAAAATCTTTTCATTTTACCACAAAATAAAGATGTGCTGTCAGATCATTCATTATGTGCTTATCTTTGTATGGAGTGAGGTCTGAAAAAGTGAGTGTCAAAAACAAGCTTAAACAACCTTAAAATAGCCCTGGAGGGATTCTGCTTTCAGCCAAGCGAAAGTAACTGAGACTGGATTTCATGCCTGGCACAACTGAAAAATAGAGACAAAATAAATGAGCCGATGGTATTCAAGGCATTTGCTGTGAGGCAATGAAGGGCAGTGATCCCTGAAAGATGGGAGGCAAACAGAGGCAAGCCCCGCAATTGCCCTCGCTTACTGCCTGGAGAGTGTCTCCAGCCCACGGCATAGAGAGGAAAACCCAGAAGAATGGCCTGTGGTCTCCCTGAGCTGAGCAGACAGCACTGGGAATGTGGGGGAGACCCAAGTGACTGAAGTTCACAAGGCAGAGGACCAGAGAGGAGAGTTCTGCACAGAGAGAGCTGGGTTGCCCTGCTGAGGGTCCCTTAGCCGCAGGGGTTCCCAACCTCCAGGATCTAATGCCTGGTGATCTGAGGTAGAGCTGATGTAATAGTAATAGAAATACAGTGGACAATAAATGCAATGTGTTTAAATCATCTTGAAACCACACCCTCCAACCCCCAGTCCGTGGAAAAACTGTCTTCCATGAAATCTATCCCTGGTGCCAAAAATGTTGGGGGTCTCCGCGAATCTTTGGCAGAGTATTAATGAGCATGGGAGAAACTAGCTAAGACTGGGAGGGAAACCATTGAAAAGAATTAGAGTGAAATTATCATCAGGGCTCACGCAAGGCCAGGACTACTTTCTGTTCTCACCAACCCAAATGAAAAGACACCTAACTCATCAGAGAGAAGGTAGAAGACTTCAGTTTAGGTTAACTAATAACTCTGATATAAAAACATTCTTTATCCAGGGACCACAAGTATTTCTTATAGAGTTTTTTTTCCTTTGTTACAGGATACTGAAAATTTACTGAGATTCTGGGCCATTGAATGACATGTTTTTCCCCAGTGTCAGGGGGCCCCAGAAGCAAGAATATCCATGACTCAGGTCACATCAAAGGAACCTCTGACTTGAGTTTTACAACACTCAATGTGGTGAAACTTTCTAGGATTTATTCAAAATTGGGTTGATGTAGGATTGAAATGAGATTATGTCTAGCAAGGGGAAAAATAGGACTTTTTTCTACATAATCCACATCTTAATTAGAGGTACGGCAGAGAGGATTAGAGTAGAAAAGGGAAAATTAAAAGGCAAAAAATGAGTTGTGTGAGTTACATTTCATTTTGTTCCCCCGTACTAAGGGTGAGCCAGAATCTCCTAATCCAGCTCATCTTTAACACATGTTAAATAAGCATTAACTTCCCTGGTGGCTCTGAGCTGCCCCTCACTGTTCTGGATCATTTCTATTCAGTACATTATCTCCAACCAGCATCACAGTAGGCATTTAATTTCTCAAAGCTGGAAAATCTATTTTTTTTTTTTTGAAAGCAACTAAGACATTAAGAGATAGGAGCAAGCCAAATGCGATTGTAGATGAGTGTAAAAGAGATTTCATCACAAGATGATATGGGATTTAAGACTGTACTACTTAGACTTTCAAGAGAAATGCTGTATTCTGTTCAATTTTAGAGATGCTTTTCAAAGCTTGTAAAGATGCTTTTCAAAGCTTGTGAAAAATGACAAAGTGAAAACCCTACATTAAGGAGAGTAATGTTGACACCCTCTTTTCTTTGTCCAGTCTCTCCTCTCCACAGTGTCTCACAGCTGGATCTGTGGTCCAGACCTTGAGCTAGACCAGCATAAGGCAGAGATACAAAGAACATGAGACCTACAATACAGGGAACTCTAGAGTTCAGTCAAATCTTTACAAAATAAAAACTTGGGTAGGGGGGCGGTCTGTGAGGATGCCAGGGCCCCAGATTGGTCTTGAGTGGCTTCTCAGACCCAGTGATAATTCCAGGTTCCCTCTGGGCTCCCATATAACATTGGCCAGGTCTGTATGACCAGCCATTAGCTTTGTTCTTGCTGCTTAAATCTTATGACTCTCTCTCATACCTCAATCTCTTTTCAGGTCTGCCTGCACACTCCTGTCGGAACTTCACTCAGTAACTAGGGCTCAGATGCCCATTTATCTAGGTGAGTCCTTTGAACCTATAAGTTACACCTGGCTCACACTTTAGCCCTAGTCCTGAGTGGAGAGTCTGCAAGACAGCCACTGCCCCTTGCTATCAGAGGATGACTCAACACCTAGGAGTACCAATGATGGACCTCTCACAACTAAGGCAGAAGATGGCCTGGCTAATGACTGAGCTTGTTAAAAGTTTCCAACTATGTTAAATCTTTCTAGTCTCATTTTGTAACAATCTTTACCTCATGCCCATCCCCAGCCTCCTGGTATTCCAGCCACTCACTCAGTTTCTGCAACATGCCAAGCTCTTTCTCACTTCTGGACTTTCTCATGCACTACAGCATGGAGACTTTTTCCTCCTCCATTATTTGCCCCACCTTCAGATTTGCAGTTAAACACCATTTTCAATGGGAAAGTTTTCTTAACTGCCTTGATTGGTTCAGTTCTATTACACACTATCATGCTCCTTCACAGTATGTATTGTGTAATTGACTAATATCTCTTTTCTGGGAATGTTTGCCTTGCTCAACACTGCAACTTTAGTAATTTGCCCAGACCAGGCACATAGTAGGTGTGCAGTAAAAGTTGACACTAACAGTGTGCCTAAGCCACTCAGCTCTGTCATTTGATTTCACATTTGCCCTAGGTCCACTCCTTACTCCTGACCCAGTCCTCATCTGGGTCTTGGTCAGTCCTTTCCAGGTCCTGCATGAACTCAACAGTATAGTACTAATATAGGTCTTGGGTTAAGCCATTTGACCCACCTCAACTAGCTAAGACCCGCTATACCTTGGACCCAAAGAACAATGAAGAATAAAGTGTCTGAAAGTCCTAGAAATCAAAACATAAACCAGAACACATTTAAAAATGTAAAATTGAAAGGAGAAATCATTACACTGGATTCTACCTCTGGTCCTTTTGAGTGTTAAAAAAACAGAACAAAACTGCTTCAGATGGCTGCTTTAAAAGGTACACGCCTCCAAGGTAAAAGTTTAAATTGGAAAAAAAAGAATCCAAATCTATCCAAAAGTAAGCCAACTCTGTTACAGACTGATCTTCTAAAAACAAGGAGCACAAGGATGACGCAGACCACAGAGCTCAGCAGGCGACCTGAGGCAGCTGGAGGAAAGCAGAGAGTTTGCCAAGGTCAAACTTGCTGACGGGAACAAGGACCCAGGGCCATCTTATGGGCCACCACCAGGAGAACTGCTCAATAGATAGCAAGACAGTGCCCAGATCAGAAGGTCATTCCCTAATTTCTTTTTCAATTCGATTCAGTTGATACTGTTTACCCCTAATTTTCCACCAAGGAAAAAAACAAAAAATAGCTGGAGGAGTAGCAGGACTCAAAGAGCTTTTCTTAATTATAAAGCAGAAGTGAATGTTTCTTTCAATAAAATCAAAGGCTAGAAGGAAATGAAGTTTTGATGCTCAGTTAAACTGAAACCTTGAAGCATCGGAGCAAGAACCAGAAGTATGCATGCATGTGCATGTGTGTGTACACAGAAAGGCTTAAAGGTAGGGAAAGTTCCAGGCAAATGTTGTGCTCACAGCTTAAATTCTGGAGAAAAGAGGTAGGGAATATGCTGAATTGCTCTTATAAAGCAGTGAATATGATTTTTAAGTATAATTAAGTACAGGTCTTCCTTGATTTATGGTGGAATTACATCCTGAGAGACCCATCATTAACTGAAAATAGCCTAAGTAGAAAATGCATTTAATTCACATTAACTTACCAAACATCTTAACTTAGCCTATCCTACAGAACACTTACAATTAGCCTGCAGTTGGGCCAAGTCATCTAACACAAAACCTGCTTTACAATAAAGTACTGACTATCTCAGGTAATTTACTGAATACTGTACTGAGTATGAAAAAGAAAATGGTTGTATGGGTACAAACTGGTTGTAAGTGTATCAGTTGTTTATCCTTGAGATCATATGGCAAACTGGGAGCTGCAGCTCAGGACCTTGCCCAGCATCAGGAGACACTACACCTCATTTGCTAGCCCCTGAAAAGATCACAGTTTGATCCTCAGCCTTTCCACTGAATGTCTTTTACACCATCACGAGTTGAAAAGTATTAAATCCAACCATATTAAGTCAGGAACTGAATGTATTTATATTCTCCTGCATCTAGCTCTAGTTATTAAATTTCAAATATAATTTTAAAAGCAATTGAAGTTAACAAAATTTGTAATGATGTTATGATCTGTTATAGGACTGACTATATTAAAGGTAAAGATTGTTTTATTGTGGTCTCTCACATTATTCCAGTGAAAATTGCCCATCGATCAGATTTATAATCAACTGGCTCTATGCTACAGTTTGTTCTAAAATGGACCGTATTTTAGAAAGGCTCTTGATGTACCTAATACCATAACACCTTTTACTAAACTATTTTTGGGTTCATTTCATTGGCTTTTGCTTACAAAATATAAGATAGGTGATGGTGGGTGAACACTGGAGTTAGCAAGACTTACGAAGGCTACGGTTTTTCCAGTAGTCATGTATGGTTGTGGGAGTTGGACCATAAAGAAGGATGAGCACCAAAGAACTGATGCTTTTGAATTGTGGTGCTAGAAAAGACTCTTGAGAGTCCCTTGGACTTCAAGGAGATTAAACTAAGCAATCCTAGAGGAAATCAACCCTGGATATTAATTGGAGGGACTGATGCTGAAGCTCCAATATTTTGGCACCAGATGCAAAGAGCCAGTTCATTGGAAAAGACCCTGATGATGGGAAAGATTGAAGGCAAAAGGAGAAGGGGGCAGCAAAGGATGAGATAGATGGTTAGATAGCATCACCAGTTCTATGGACATGAGTCTGAACAAACTTTAGGAGATAGTGTAGGACAGAGGAGCTTTGCATGCTGCGGTCCATGGGGTCGCAAAGAGTTGGATATGACTTAGCAGCTGAACAACAACAAAAGAGTGGCCATTATCATCTAAGTAAGACATAATCAGAACCATGCAAGAACTGCTTCAATCTAGTCTTTTAAAAATTTTTTTTGAGATGCACAGGGAGGAGAGGTAAATAGGAGTGCCTGTTTGAACTGGGGCCTCTGTAAAGTGGCCAAGAAAGGAATGTGTTATGTTATTAAGGTCAGAGGGACTAGAGTGCTTTTTCAGACTTCCAAGTCATTGGTTCCTGCATTTCCCTTTGAATTTGGTTCTGATTCCCATTTCCAGGGCCACTGTGGGTTTCTAATGATCGAATAGAAGAGATCACTGATTAAATGGAGAGGAAAGAAGCAAAAAGTTCAAGTCCAGCACAAGAAACTGCTGGGGAAGAAAAGATATGCCCCACAGACCAGAATTCTAAAGAAGCTGCACAGGAGCGTCCTTTTGGGGGTGGTGGTTCCAGGACATTAGACAGCCCTTTATGGTCTTGCCTGCAGGGATGTATGTCACAAGCTGTTCTGAGCAACAGGGAGGCTGTGATACTGTTGTTCTGCCAAGCAAGGCTGCACTTTCCAATTTAAAGCTAAGTTGCCCAGGAGCCAAGCTGTTGTTGAGAAGACAAGGAGAGAAAGAGCATGTGCGCATGTGTGTGTGAGAGAGACAGACAGAGACAGAAACATCCAGGAGTTCAGATATCCAATCTATCCCCACGTCAACTCTCTGGGACAGAATGATTCTGTTTTCGTCATTAGGCCTGCTCAATCTTCGGGTGCCCTCAGAAATCACTGCAAGGAAGTCCCTATGCCCTCATGACAGGGTAATTAATTAGCTCTGTTGGACCCTGTTAGGGTCTCACAGGAGACAGAAAAAAGCATTGAAAGGAATCTCCTTTCACCATAGGAGATTTCAGAGAAGGATTAGACAGCCCTGGCGTAAGCCTTGGTTTGCCTGCTATGCAACCAGGAGAAGGCTGCATATATTCTGTGCCTGACCCAAACTTAGAATTTGAATGAGTATAATAACAATGATAATATTTTCTGTTAGTCTCCTTGATAAATATGTTTTGAGGACTTACTAACCCATGTCAGGCTTTATGCAGAGTTATAGTCTTAATTTTTACATTTAACACTATAATATTTCTTGAGTTAATCTGCATATGGCATGGAAATATGCTGACCATTCTTTTCAATATTGCAGCCCGCTTCCCACATCTCATCCTTCTTACTCTAGTCTATTTTCTCTTTTATATATATCACTCATCATATAATGTACCATAATTCATTTATTCATTATGTTTATCATCTTCCTCCAGTGACCAGAATGTAAGTTTCACGACTCCTCCTGTTTTGTTCACCAGTTGTACCCTAAGTGTCTTTTGGAGAGAAGACAGAGAATAATTACCAGTGAGATAAAGACAGTATCTCTCCAGGACCTAATGGGGAACCCAACATAGTATAGGGGTCAGGAGAGTCTTCCCTAAAGAAGTGATCTTGGATACATAAAACATTGTATTGTATTCCTGTAAAAGGAAATAGAACAGGGGAACTTCCTGAAATGAGAGAAAGCATGGCCACGCAGCTGCAAAACACAGCATCGGCAATGGACACATGATGAGGGCTGGGATGAAAGGGCTCATGATACAAGGCTGGGGCGACACATTAAAATGTTTGAGATTTGTTCTAAGAACAATAGTAAACCACTGAAAGGGTTTAAGGAACAAAACAGTCATGCCCCGGTTTGCTTTTACTAAAGACAGCTCAGGATACAGAGAATGGTTTGGGAGAGTGGTACAAAAGTGACTGTGGTGAGGCAGCCAGTGGAAGGATCCTGCTGTCTCTAGATAAAAGGAGAAGGTAGCTGGGGATCAGGCTCAAGCAACAGATACAGACAGGTCAGTGAACTCAAAAGATCAGAAGAGCAAATAACATTTAATTATTGATTAAAATAGGAGTGGTGGGGATATTTAAATGCCTTTTTAAATTTAAATCCCGAGTACTACCTTACTTGTGCTGCCTCCAGGGGTGGTGAATAGCTTTGTTTCCTCTCTTGCTAAATCAGCCACAGCCTCTCCATAAATCTTTTCTCCTGAGTCCCAACTGTGTCCTCTCAGCCTTCATCTGGCCCAGAATCAAGCACAGCATGGAACAGACAATTCTTGAGAATCACCTCACAATATCTCATTTGAAAATACCGTGCTTACTCAAGAGAGAGGTGATATACTTATGTATGTGCATGCATTTGTGCTAAGTTACTTCAGTCGTGTCTGACTCTGTGATCCTATGGACTGTAGCCCACCAGGCTCCTCTATCCATGGGATTCTCCAGGCAAGAACACTGGGATGGGTTACCATGCCCTCCTCCAGGGGATCTTCCCAACTCAGGGATTGAACCCACATCTTATATGTCTCCTGCATTGTCAGATGGGTTCTTTACCACTAGTGCCACCTGGGAAGTCCATGTATACTTACAGCTGATTCATATTGTTGTACAGTAGAAATGAACACAATATTGTAAAGCAATTATATTCCAGTTAAAAAATAAATTAAAAATATACAGTGCTAAAGCAACAAAACCAGTAACTTATTACAAATCCATTCCTTAAATAAGTTGGGATCCTTTAACATATACAATTTCCCTTCCTTATTTTCTTTTTGCCTTTCCAACTCCTCTGTATCCTTTAGGACACAATTAGATAAGTCAGTCATTCACAACAATCATGCTTCGATCTGCCCATAAGCTGCACATGCTTACTCTGTGAACCACTGATTTGGTGTTTGGTCACAAGCAAAGTTAGGATGTGAGAGCTGGACCATAAAGAAGGCTGAGTGCTGAAGAAATGACACTTTTGAATTATGGTGCTGGAGAAGACTCTTGAGAGTCTGCTGGACTACAAGGAGATCAAACCAGTCAACCCTAGAGGAAATCAACCCTGAATATTCATTGGAAGGACTGATGCTGAAGCTCCAATACTTTAGTCACCTGATGCGAAGAGTTGACTCATTCAAAAAGACCCTGATGCTGGGAAAGACTGAGGGCAGGCAGAGAAGGGGATGACAGAGGATGAAATGGCTGGATGGCATCACCTACTAAATGGCATCTGGTCCCATCACTCCATGGGAAATAGATGGGGAAACAGTGGAAACAGTGTCAGACTTTACTTTTTTGGGCTCCAGAATCACTGCTGATGGTGATTGCAGCCATGAAATTAAAAGATGCTTACTCCTTGGAAGGAAGGTTATGGCCAACCTAGATAGCATGTTTAAAAGCAGAGACATTACTTTGCCAACAAAAGTCCGTCTAGTCAAGGCTATGGTTTTTCCAGTGGTCATGTATGGATGTGAGAGTTGGACGGTGAAGAAAGCTGAGCGCCGCAGAATTGATGCTTTTGAGCTGTGGTGTTGGAGAAGACTCTTGAGAGTCCCTTGGACTGCAAGGAGATCCAATCAATCCATCCTAAAAGAGATCAATCCTGGGTGTTCATTGGAAGGTCTGATGTTGAAGCTGAAGCTCCAATACTTTGGCCACCTCATGTGAAGGGTTGACTCATTGGAAAAGACCCTGATGCTGGGTAGGATTGGGGGCGGGAGGAGAAGGGGACGACAGAGGATGAGATGGTTGGATGGCATCACCGACTCGGTGAACATGGGTTTGGGTAGACTCCGGGAGTTGGTGATGGACAGAGAGGCCTGGCGTGCTGCAATTCATGGGGTCGTAGAGAGTCGGACACGACTGAGCGACTGAACTGAACTAAATGGACATGAGTTTGAGCAAACTCTGGGAGACAGTGAAGGACAAGGAAGCCTGGTATGCTGCACTTCATGGGGCTGCAAAGAATCAGACATCATTTAGTGACTGAACAACAATAAGACCCTTCCCAGCCATGGTTCCCTTTTGTATTCTCATTTTCATCTTTCACTCCAAAATTCTTAGTTAACTTCCAATGGGCAAATGGGTTATCTTTTCTTCCAGATTATAAACTCCCTCACAGCATCTAGCCCAGTGCTAAATGATAATATACAGAAAGTATTTATGGTTATTCCACAGAGAAATGTGCAGGAGGTGACTACCAGGCTGTCTTAGCTCCAACCCCCGCTCTTCTCACATCACCAATGTGAGATGCCCAGCTGGGCATCAAGTGGGCAGTCAGCAAAATGCTGGCCATAGTAACATGTCAAGTCTTCTGCGAAGACCCTGTGATTAAAGCAGAGTCAATTCATGACTATTTGTTCACATTAGAAGGAAAATGAATGAACTCAAACTATTGATCCAATTTCAGATTCATAGAGTCACCTGTCATTTTGGTAAAATTACTTTAAAAATCCACTAAGTTTTCCTGCCTTTCTGCCTTCCCATTTTTAACAGAAACATTTATAAAGGTGTCAAAAGGTCAGGATGAAAGTAATAGCAAACTATATACAGAATTCACTTAATATTTATAACCACTTTGTGAAATAGATCCAACAATCAATTGTATTTTGGGAGAGAAAACAGACAGTTACAGAGGATTTAAGCAGAGCCCAGGATCACATACGACATAGGTTTCAAGCTGGGATTTATAACCTAGGTATCTGATCCTCAAGTTTGTGTACTCAGTAACTGTATCATTTTCTTCTCCAGAAAAATGAAAAGGGAAGCAAAGGGCTTAATTTACATCCCTGGTCCCAGCTTGCTAGCTAATGGTCGGTTTGCTCTTTAACGTGCTGGTTCTTTTGATATTTCATTAGACATCCAGGGATTGTGATCCCCTAATGCAAGCTCCAAGCTTTTCCTGATTTTATTAAAAAATTTTTTTTTAAATTTATTTGGCTGTGTGAGGTCTTGGTTGCAGCATTGGGGCTCTCCAGTTGCGCAGTGCTGGCTTAGTTGCCTTCCGGCGTGTGAGATCTTAGTTCCCCGAGCAGGGATCAAACCCAAGTCCTCTGCATTGGAAGTTGGATTCTTAACCTCTGACTACCAGGGGAGTTCTTCCCTAGTTTCATAAGAACGTTCACAAGTTGTGGCCCAAGATACCTTCCACGACTATACTTAGGAGATCTCTCATCCTCTTCTCTATCTCACTGAAATTCCACACTTCAGAGGATCATAAAATTACTTCAGGGACTTGATGTTATTCTGTGGTCCAATCCAGAGTTAGTTAAGGATAAATCTTAGCCCCTCAAAGGCACCTGTCTACTGACATTCGCTGTCTATAAACAAGCTTTGGGATGAGGTGCACCCTTGTTCCAGTGTTCTCACCAAATGTCTCCCTTTCTCTCTGCACTTTGCTGATGTGTAACCTACAGAGTGACAGCTGGGCAGGTTAATTAACAACCTCCCCAGGAGCCTGATGTCACTAGAATACCACCAGGATAGGGATTTCCTTCCTGGGACAGCATTAACCCTCATCACTCGAGTAAATGTCACTCTGCATCTAGATGACAAAGTTCCAGGTTCCAGGCCTTGAGCACTAGCTTTGGAGTCTGACAGGTGTTGGATCTGGACCCTGGTAAAAGGAACCAAGTACATAAACTAGATTAAGCCACCGTGACTTGCTGTGTTTTCTGTTCCTTCGTGTTATTGTGGTTGTACTGCAGTAATCGGTGTGAGGGGTAATTACATGATGTGTGCAGTGGTTAGCACATACCAGGCATGAAAGATCACTACAGGGACTTCCCTGGTGGTCCAGTGGTTAAGACTCCGTGCTTCCAATGCAGGAGGCACCAGTTCGACCCTTGGTTGGGGAACTAAGATCTTGCATACCACAGGGTGCGGCCAATAAAAACATATAAAAATGTTTTTAAAAAGAAATCTCACTACACCCCTCACTTGCAGCCACTTTTCTACTTTTGCCCCTCAGTGCCAAATATCACCCATTAGGGAAACAGTGCTATACTATCCCACTTGATGAGAATGGACTGTTTGTCAAGAACATTAGCCATACTTATTAAACATTCTTCTTATTCACCCAGACCTAAAAAGGTTGTTAATTACCGAGCTTTGGCGAATTCCCAGGACGCCTAATTTGTTCACATCTATTTTCAGAAAACCTTTAGATTTGAATATGAGTCAATTTCACCATTTTATTTTCCCCTCACCAAGAAACCAGCGTGCAGTGGAGCAGATAGCTGGGCACAGGCTACATTGCAGCCAGAGGGACTTTATGAGGAGGAAATTCATTCTTGAGATTGGAGGAGAAACGTGGGTAATGAGATAAGGGGAGCGATGAACCAAATAGCAAGGAAAATTAAAAAGCACTTGCGGGTTCTGCCTGAAGCTCTTAATTAACCATATTCTCCACAACACAGAGCAAATCCATCTGGGCAACCCTGGAAGTAAAAACAGAGCATGTAGCACTCAGCGATGGGTCACTGCTGGCAAAGTGGTAGGTCAAACACTGAAGACATGAGAAGCCCCCAAACTCCAAAATCAAAAGCAATGGTGAGGCTGAAGCTAGAATGCCCTAAACGTAATGAAATAATAAATTAACTTCCCTCAAACTTGGCACATCATGCTAAGAAGACTTTGCCACAACAGCTCTAAAAAAAAAATGGGAAGAGACAGCTGCAGAAACGTGAATGGCAACTGCAGCACAGAACTTTACAAGTTCTGCTCTCAGCAAATAAAGCCAGTCACAGCATCATTTGCTTTGTCCTCGGGAAGCCAGGCACTTTTGCCACTGCCTTGCAGATGATCCAAAACTGTTTCTACCCCAAGCATTTTATTTAGGGCTTTTATATGAACACAAACTGGGTACCATTCAAAAACCTTACATCCTAATGTTTGGGCCAGGCAGAAGATATTCCTGCTGTTTATGGGGTGGGGATAAAACACTGTCAGGCTGTTTTAAATCATGTAGACACACCTGGCTATAAAGTGAAAACTGCAGCCAACAGAAAGATTGTTTCCTGGATACCCAGTGCTGGAAGACATAACACGGACTAGTTCATGGCATCTTCATTCCAGAGCTCCTGGCTATTGTTTTACCCTCATTTTATAGCAGTGGGTATTGAGGCTCAGAGAGGTTAAGCAACTTGCCTCATGTGGTTCCCAGCTAACAGGTATTAGAAGCTAGGATATAAACTAGGTCCACAGGGGTCCAGAGGTAACCGAATTCCATCTACTTCATCATGTTAGCTCCTCATTCTACACAGTACTTACCCAGGATAGCCAGGCTATTCATACTTGGGGAGATATGGAAATGTTTACCCTAAGTGAATACTATGAATCAAATACTCAAAATAACAGAGTCTCAGAGCAGAAAGCTGCCTCATGAGTCATCTAGTCCAAGGACCCATCCTATGCTTAGAATTTCAGAAAAGGACTTTTACACAGTTTGAAATAAGGCAGTAACTTTCCAGAGAGATGAGTAGTCTTGGGGTTGGGAAAAACCATTTATGAGACACTCTTTTCTTCTCCTTTTAATAAATAGCACATTTTGAATGCCTTCTGTGTGTTAGGCCATGCTAAGCTACAGTATTGCCTTAAGAAACCCCACAGTAATCCTTTCTTTTTTTTTTTTTTGCCACTTAATTTTTTTTAACTTAAGGATATTTCCTTCACAGAATTTTGTGGTTTTCTGTCATACATCAACAAATATCAGCCACAGGTACACCCATGTCCGCTCCCTCTTGAACCTCCCTTCCAGCTCCCTCCCACCCCACCCTTCTAGGTTGTCACAGAGCCCATGTTTGAGTTCCCTGAGTCATTCAGCAAATTCCCATTGGCTATCTGTTTTACATATGGTATTACGAATTTCCACATTACTCTCTCCATACATCTCACCCTTTCCCTTCTCCCCTCCCCCCATGTCCTTAAGTCTGTTCTCTATGTCTGTTTCTCCATTGCTTCCCTGAAAATAAATTCATCAGTACCATACCCTTTCTAGATTTCATATATATGCATCAGTATACGATATTTATATTTCTCTTTTGGACTTACTTCACTCTGTATAATAGGCTCTAGAAGAAATTCTACAATAATCTTATAAAGCAGGTTCTATCATTAATATCCCCATTTTACAGATACAGAAACAGGCTTAGAATCATTGCATAACTTGTCCAAGGTCACACAACAAGTAGGCCTTTGTGCAAGGATACAAATGTAGCTTATTCATGTGGTCTTCAAGGTATGTAGAGACACATAGTAGAATAAGAAGTAAACCTAATGACTTCCTACAATTCTCTGTCTTGACATCAGCAGGCAGTTGTGATTATTTGCACGTTTGTGGCAGGTGGCCAATAACCCAACACTTTCTTCCATCTAAAGTGAAAGTGTTAGTCCCTCAGTCATGTCCAACTCTTTGTGACTCAGTGGACTGCAGTTCACCAGGCTCCTCTGTCCATGGAATTCTCCAGGCAAGAATAGTGGAGTGGGTAGCCCATCCCTTCTCCAGAGGATCTTCCCAATCCAAGGACTGAACCCGGGTCTCCTGCGTTGCAGGGGGATTCTTTACCATCTGAGCCACCAGGGAAGTCCTTCTTGTATCTAAGGTTTGTCCAAATACTTCTCTAGTTGCCTAGGGTCAGAACATCTTGGGGCAACTGAGCTAACATGTTAACTACCACTTATTGAGCCTGTATTTGAACATCTCCAGTGAATAAAAACACTTAAAGCTTGTTCCATTTATAAGCAGCTCTGATGATCAGAAAAATCATACTTATATTCAATAGACAAAGCAATTCAGTTAGGAACCTCCCACTTGTATCTCCCATAGGGTCAAGGGCAAAAAATAATGCTAATGAAGTCATATTTCCAAAAGCAAAGAGGCTTAATGCTATTTATTGAAGCACAAGTGATCTCGAAGGAAATTGAGAGAGATTCTTTTTCAAGGACAGCTTTAATAGCTGAAGGGGAATAACATTTTATATCCAGCCAACCATCCAGCTACAGACAACTTGTCATAGTAAAGTGGTTAAAAAATTTTTTTTTAATATTTCAATGACATTTTGAACACACATAAAAGGTTAGAATGAACAAGGAAGTTAAGGACTTTTTTTTTTTTTTATAGAAATCACATTTGCATTTAACTTGAAATTCTTTCCAGTCCTATGATTTTTGCATAAATATTTATGGACTCCTGATAGCTAATTGGATTATAAGCCTTTTATCCATGAATTTGTCCAATTTTATGCTCTCCATGAAACCTGAGCTCTTTGCTGGTATTGGTTAGGTCCATGTTAAATAAGCAATTGTTTTAACATCCTTCAAGGCTACATTTTAAATTCTCACATTTGCTATTCAAACTACATCACGAAATTTATAATTCTTACAACAAATGAAACAAAAAAATTTGGACAAAAGTTTGAAGACCCAAATACCATGATAAAATGGATTTCTCATGTGAAAGCATTCATTCAGATCAAAGAGCACTGAAGTACCAAATGCCCTCAACTACTAAGTTGCTTCAGTCGTGTCCGACTCTGTGCGACCCCATAGACGGCAGCCCACCAGGCTCTGCCGTCCCTGGGATTCTCCAGGCAAGAACACTGGAGTGGGTTGCCATTTCCTTCTCCATATGCCCTCAAAGCAAAGAGCAAAAAGCACACATCACATCATCACCAGGCAGCCTTTCACATAGATGACTTCATGTGATCCCCAAAACCACCCTAGAAGTGTAGATTACCACTCTATTTTACTATGAAAGAAACCAAGGAGTAGAAAGACCGAGTAACCCATTCAGCATCACGTAGCAACTGAGTAGAAGCAGTTCTCGAGCCACTCCTCTGATGCAAAAACACTGCTTTAGTTACAGAGAAAGGCAGCTCTCAACTACCCAGAGGGGAATCGATGGCTTGGTCCTTGTTCTGCCTATTTCTAGAAGGTTCATGCTCTCCCCAGGTACACACTTTAGGAATCTCAGCAGGTTCGCAGGAGGCCTCTTCATTGACACTTAGCACTCCTCACTCCAACTTCTTAAGGGTAAAGCCCTCACCACCACCACATTTTTCTTGATATAGAAAGCCTTGCATTTTGTTTAGGTACCATTATGTCACAAGAAGCAAAATAATCCCTTTTTGCAGAAGAATCTTAAATTACAGTCTGGAAAGTGAGATGTAAAGTTTATAATATCAACACACAGCTTGGAACACAAGTCCTGTTCAGTTTAACCATCTCAGCCCCTCTCCACTCCAAGGATGTCTTTTGCATCATGTTCCTTTGTGTTTGTGTGTAGAAGAGGCCATGTTATCATCCTCACCTCCCAAAACTTTGTTCTTTTGCACTATAGCTCTGGTTAACCACTGCTTTCCATTCATCTCTCTTAGCTGCTTTGTTCCACAGAACATTTTTAAAGTCTGTATGAAAAAATAAATATATGTGCCAAGTTTAAAAGGTCAAATAAAACTACTAACTTATGACCCCACTAGTAGTCTGCAATTTGCCTTTGTTCACCCTGATGCCCCATCTTTGAGAGGCAATCACTTTGAAACATTTTAATTGTTTCTTTTCATATTTAGTAACTAGACTCACACATTAAAGGGCAAATAAAGTGATTAGTATTATGTACAGGAAAAATCATTTTCAGCTTGATCTGAATCTAAGAGAAGAAACGTAAACACACAGGCATGCATCACCACAGCCTAAACTACCTCTCACATCTTTCACAAGACAACTCATAATAAATTTGAGGTTAATGCCTATATTTGTCTCTATAATAAGAGCCCAATATTATATGACTTAACTTAAGGTTATGAATTTTGTAGGGTTTTTTGCACCTTCAATCTCACTCCTAAAATATCTAGCCCACCTCACTGATGAATGTAAATTTCTATGTATTTAGTCACAAACTTTGATTTTTCACAGTACAATTCCTTTGCCAGGTGTTTTTGCAAGATCACTTAGGAGAAATCAAGTAACACCTTCTATAGGCTGAAAATAGTGTCATACATCAAGATTTTTAATTATATATGTAAGACAGGGGAAAAGGTTTTTTCCTTATAGATTACTATTCATACATAATTTTCACTCTTAAAATTGATATATGATGAAGGTATTAGTCAAATTTAGTGCACACACACATCAATTACATGAAAGGTAGTGGAAAATCCACTCAATCCCATGCCTCCACTCACTCAGCAAAATCTATCTTTCAAGCTGTAAGAAGACTGTTGTGGTCCAGCACAACCTCCCTGTGACTTACAATTTCAGTTGACCTACCCCATGGACGGAGGAGCCTGGTAGGCTACAGTCCATGGGGTCGCAAAGAGTCGGACACGACTGAGCGACTTCACTTTTCACTTTTTTCAGCCCAACTCCCACCCTGCAACACCTACAAATCTCTTCATCAGGGGATATTTTACCTGCAGCAGAAGGTAATTGCTCAGCCACCTGCAATGCAGGCTGGAAGTGCAGGGAATTAAAACTCCTGAAAATAGCAACTCCTCAACCAATGTCTCGGAGAAGGCAATGGCACCCCACTCCAGTACTCTTGCCTGGAAACTCCCATGGATGGAGGAGCCTGGTAGGCTACAGCCCATGGTGTCACTAAGAGTCGGACAAGACTGAGCGACTTCACTTTCATTTTTCACTTTCATGCACTGGAGAAGGAAATGGCATCCCACTCCAGTATTCTTGCCTGGAGAATCCCAGGGGCGGTGGAGCCTTGTGGGCTGCCCTCTATGGGGTCGCACAGAGTCGGACAAAACTGAAGCGACTTAGGAACAGCAGCAGCAGCAGCAGCAACCAATGTCTAGTGGTAGTCAGAGTAAAATGCCTGAGCTTCACTCCTTGGGATGAGAAAACTCCGTGGCATGCACCTCACACTGTTTCATAGACCTTCCCCATGGGGTTAAGCACCAGTCGCCCACAGTGGTAGCTGGTCTGAGAGTTTATCTTTTATTGGCTATCTTCCTTCCCTGTCCCACTTTTCTACCTTCCTACTGTTATTTCCTGCACTCCTCGAGAAACTACTTGCTCTTGCCCTCATGTTTCAGCATGTTTCTAGAGAGATCCACATTAAGATGAAGGCCAGCTCCTTCACCTGTTCTGGCCTTATGTCCCATCTTGCTCTCTGCTCCAGTGACGACTTCTTCCAAAGAGCCAATTTTCTTTCACTCTATGAAAAACCTCTTCTGGTTACTATCCTAACTTCTTCTCCCCTTTATCAACCAGTCTATAGAGTGCCCTATATGCTGTAAATTTCTCATCTTCACCAACTGTAATCTGCCTTCTTCATCCATCTCTGTTGAAGCTCTTTTCATCAAAAGTCAGCAGTGACCTTCTAAATGCCAAACCTAACACTTTCATTTCTCTATGTTACAGAAACCATCTCCTTTAAATTTCATTAACCTTGATTTTTGTGACCTCAGCCTCTTGATTTCCCTCTGATATTTCTGACTATTCCTTTGAAGACTGCTTTGGATTCTATTCTTCCACAAACTATTTAAATGTTGATGCCCCCCAAGGCTCTCTTCTCAGGTTTTCTTTTTATCATACATGCTCTTCCTTGGTAATTTCATTTATTCCCCGGGTTAACAGTGCTAAAATCTATATTTTTTAGGATTGACAACTCTTGAATTTAGATCCATATATCCCTTTGGATATATTTACAGACATCTAGAAGTCATACACCTGACTGCTGCTGCTGCTGCTAAGTCGCTTCCATCGTGTCCGACTCTGTGCGACCCCATAGACGGTAGCCCACCAGGCTCCTCCATTGATGGGATTTTCCAGGCAAGAGTACTGGAGTGGAGTGTTGTCATCTCCTGAACATCTGAGACTGAATTTATCATTTCTTAGCTCAAATCTCCTACAATTTGTATATTACTCGGTGAAACCTCTATAAGTTAAATCACCCATCATGTCTCCTAGGGTTCATGACCTAACAGTTAACAAGTCCTGTGAATTTTACCTCCTAAATATTTCTCAAATGTATTCTCCCCTTTTCTTCTCCACTAGTAAAGAAAAAGTAAAGTAGGGACCAAAAAGTGTAAATTGGATTAGGCATTTGGATTTGGGCATTTTGAATTTCTTTACTATAATATTCTTCATTAACTCCCTCACATGGTGTCATAACCTCCAGTTTCAGTTCCTCATCTCTAGGCTTTACTTCACTCACCAACCCATCCTCAAAACCGCCACCAAATAATCTTTCTGTAATAAGTGGGGCCAAGTCAATGTCAAAATCTCATCAGTACAAAAAAATAAAGCTTAAGCTTCTTTTTATGTCATATAGGGATCTTTACCAAATTAGAGGCTATCACTATGCCATTCAGAATCACTTACAGTTTTCTCCAAAAGTAGGCAGTGCTTCTCATTTGCTTTTGAACTCCAGCGATTTCCTCCCTCTGTTGTGTGCATGCCCACTGACACCCTATTTATTCATTACAACCTCCCTCGAGTGCTCCCTATGCGCTCTTCCCTGACTCTACAGAACAGAATGAATCATTGGGTCTTTGGCACTGCTTCTGCTCCTTGTACATAACTCTTGTATTGTTTGTGTCATACCAAGTTCTACTTGTTTACTTCTGTGACTATTTCTATTACTAGACAACAAATCCCTTCACCCACGACAAACTAAGAGCCCCCTGTCACATACTAATAGCAGTGCCCTCAAAAACTCTGAAGCACTTTATGTCCTTGTAATTAGTTGCCCATTATATGTTTTGATTCCCCAGCTTCCCTTCTAGACTGTATGTTCCATTAGGGCAAGGTCAGTATTTGTTTTACTCATTTCTGTAACCCTAGCTCCAGGCATTGCGTCTGCCAGAGGAAGTGTTTCATAAATACTTAGACTGATCGGTTAACTTCTTGAAGACAGAGCTTATATTTTATTCACCTCCTCACCCAAGATGAAATAGCACCCAGAGTAGGCATAAGGTTTTGAACCGAATTTTAGCCACACTACCGAAACATCATAGGTAGAGAAGCCTACGGAATGTTTTCTGATAGTTAGGAAACATCATTTTCATCATTTAATTTTACAATTTTGCCTGCTCATTATTTGGGGACCATTATCAAATTGAGAGGCCCAGTGGTGAGTTAGAGTAGGGATGGTAGGCAGACTACTTCTGTCATGCCATCCTGAATAAATTCATAATAGATGCTTTTGTGACGGGAAAGGTTCTAAGGCCATGTTTGATCTCAGTGTAATGTGTAAAATGATAAATCAGCACTAAGTCAGGAGCTCAGCAAGAGGGGGAGCAGCAGCATGTGCTACATAGTTGCAATCCCTTTGTAAACACGAGAGGGGATAACAAATAACACACCCACACAAGCGGCTTCACCAGTGCACGCTCAAGCGTTCATCCAGGATGTCAGCGAACCCTGACAATTAACTCATTACTCATTAGGATACTGCTGTGCTATTTGGTCTGATTGAATAATATTTTAAAGCAACAAGTTGTTATTTCTGTAAGAATGGATGCCTCCCCCTGCTTAAAGAACACTAACATAGTTTCCTTTTAAAATAAGTACAATATGTACAAATATTTGAAGCCAAATCAATAAAAAAGGCTTTCGGGTATTCCCATCAGTAAATTTTTTAAGATGACCCAGATTTATATCAACTCTATTCTGTATTGAATATCTGTTGTTGTTGCTGTTTAGTTGCTAAGTCATGTCTGACTCTTTAGCAACCCCATGGACTGTTGCCCACCAGGTTCCTCTGTCCATGGGATTTCCCAGGCAAGAATACCTGAGTGGGCTGTCATTTCCTTCTCCAGAGGATCTTCCTGACCCAGGGATCAAACTCATGTCTCCTGCCTTGGTAGGTGGGTTCTTTACCACCGAGCCACCAGGGAAGCCCATAATGAATATTACCTTACACTGAAACACTGTCTAATATTTTAAAAATTGTTTCCCATCCATTATTTCTTCTGAGAATGGTTCCAAAGAATTACGTAGCCAACTCATATGGCAACAAATACCCATTACTTTGATACTATCTAATTAATAAGATGTTTTTTTCCATGCTCATATACTTTTATTTTGAAAAATTTGGCAAAATATACATAATATGAAATTTACGTTTTTAACCATTTTAAGGTTAAAGTTCTGAGACATTAAGTACATTCTCATTTTTGTGCAACCATAACCACCACCCATGTCCAGAACGTACTCCATCTTCCTAAATGGAAGCTATATCCATCAGACGATAACTCCCCATTCTGACCTCCCTCAGCCCTTAGCAACCACCTTTCTTTACTGTGTCTATGAATTTGTCTACTCTAGATAGCTCATGTAAGTGGAATCATACAATATTTGTCCCTTTTTGACTAGCTTACTTTACTTAGCATTATTGTCTTCAAGCTTCATCTATGTCATAGCATAATTAATAGAATATTTTTATTAGCCACATATGGTTTTCTTCTCATTTGATTTGGTCTTTAAAAACATTATCTGGACCTTTGCTTAAAGATGTAAAGGTGTTTCTATTTGACCCTATTCTCTCAAATACTATGCACATAAACACACAAAACTATCAAGGGAAAAATTCCCTTTACTTGGAAATAGCAATGTTGCTCTAACTATAAAGCGTAGCTGGCCAATACTGTGAAACCTGTATGTGTAAAGATGAATACGCCTCCCCAAAACTCAAGCAGGAAGTGGATTTCACCAGGAGCAAGAGGCATGGCCCTAAAGACTTGCTGAAAAGTCATTTTGTTGATGCAATGAGAATGGGAACATAGGCAGGTCAAATCATTGCTGATCTGCAAAGCAGGGGATCCAAAGAGGAAGCAAAGCTGAGTGGCTTCTTTCTGTGGCTCACAGTATAACCATCTAATTGACAGGGACCACCAGAGAAGAACAGGGTGGTGGATGGACAAGAGGCAGAAGTCCTCGGATTATGACACTCTCAGCCTGTCAAGAGTTTTTGCTAAAGATCACACCCGCTTTCTGAATGACAAAAAGTTAAAGCCAGGGCCCTGAGTGTAAGAAAAACTTAAAACAGATTTTGTGAAAAGGCATTTGTGACAAATCTCAACCAAACTGTTCTTGTTTTCCTAGCTGCCTCTACCAAAATTGTAGAATGCTCCAACTTAATGGCTCTCTTTCACTCCACTCTGAAAGATTCTTCTGAAACTAGTAACCCAAAGAAAATAATCAGAAATGCATCAATTTGAGACCTATGCATAAAAGCTACAAAACTAAGGTAAGCAATTAAACACTAAAACCCCACAACAGGATAAGAGGGGACAATGAGATTAAGACAATTTTATAGAAGCAGAAATCAATAAAAAGTGTTTAGAGAAATGCATCTCAATAGACACAAAAATTAGAGGTCTGTAGAAAGAGTTCAAAGGATACAGGATTTTAAATAGGCAATTATTATTGAGATTATAGAAGATTTAAAAAGTTGGCAGTGCTCAAGAAAGAAATACAAAAACAAAGCAGAAGTATGACAAATGAAAGCCTTGTTAAAAGCACAAATATAAAACAAACATAACTGAAAACAGATCTAGAAATATAGTGGAGAGGCCTGAAATGACATGATAAGAACCAAGATATTATCATGATTAAAAGGAAGATGAATAACCCTGATTATAAGGCAAAGGAAATCTGACATTCCTGAAAAAGAGGACAGGAAAAAAATGGAATAACAACAGTCAAAGTTACAAAAGAAGAAAACAATCCTGGGTTAAAGATTTGAAACTACAGATAAAAAGTCATACCGTTTCCTAAGAAAACCTGATCAAGTATTGGGGAAATTGCTAAGCTCCAAAGATAAAAAATAGTCTATGGATATCTAGCTGTGAAAAATAAAGCAGAAGAAAATTATGTTGGCTCTGACTTCTTTCTAGCAACATTAAATATGGAAGAGTGAAATAATATGGGCAAAATTCTAAGGAAAATGTGACCTAAGAATTTCATAACCAAATTGTTCTTGTTTTGCTAGCTGCCTCTAGTATGAGACAGGTAGGGATTCATTGTAGGGGAAGGAAGGCCACCATGGGTCCAAGACTGAATACAGAAAGAGGTAACCCCAGATAACTGGAAGACTGTGTGGCCTAGAATTCTGCAGGACTCACAGATAAGGCCAGGAAGTGTATGAAGTGGTAACGGTTATGAGTAAGGTCAGGGCTTTTTCTATTTAAAAGCTGAGTTTAAGAAATGTTAATTTGCTTCTTTTATCCATTCAGTTAGTCAATAAATATTGAGTTTCTGTTAGTCTCTGGTGTCAATACTCTGTGTGTTAGTTGCCCAGTCGTATCTGACTCTTCATGACCCCGTGGACTGCAGCCCTCCAGGCTCCTCTTGTCCATGGGATTCTCTAGGCAAGAATACTGGAGTGGGTAGCCATACCCTTTTCCAGAGGATCTTCCCAATCCAGGAATCAAACACAGCTCTCCAGCATTGCAGGCAGATTCTTTACCATCTGAGCCACCAGAGAAGCCCTATCAATACTCTACACATTTTATTTTGGATATATGATCAATAGTGCTTTAGAATAATCACTTCTTTACATCATAAACCTGAAGAGTGTTTCCCCATTATCTCAGAAGTATGGAGGAAACATAGGAAGCATATGCCAACTGGTTAATTCTATGAAGCAAATCCCTAGAAACGTATGTAAAACAGGTATCTATTATCTGAATATGTCTAACAAAAATTTTACACTGCAAAGTTCCCTGAGAGGGTGTAATGCACTGTGATAGGAATTCAGTGGTAGGAGATAATACTTTAGGTAGAAGGATGGGGAGGAAGACTTTAACAGAAATTCTCTGTGGCAACTGGTACTTGAACCAGGCCTTGAATTATAGGTGGATTTTTGACCTTTGGGAATAAGAAGAATGACTTCCAAGCAGGGCAACTGTGGGAATGAAGGCACAGAAATGGAAGAAGTTCTGGATTGTATCCTGGAATTGAGACTGTTGGGTGGGGAGACCCTAGAAAGCAGGGTGGGATGAGTCTCTGTGAGACGTGATGGAGAGCCTTGAAGTCCAGACCAACCTTGGAGTTTCATTCTGTGATCAGTGAAGTGCTACTGAGTCAACATAGGGAAAAACCCCGACAGCTCAGTGGGTAAAGAATTTGCCAGCGATGCAGGAGACACAGGAGATGCGGATTCAATCTCTAGGTCGGGAAGATGCCCTGGAGAGGAAATGGCAACATGCTCCAGTATTCTCGCCTGGAAAACCCCATGGATAGAGGAGCTGGGAGGTCTACAGTCCACGGTCGCACAACGGAGTGAATAAACCACCAAAGCTCCAATAGTACCACCAGGTGGCGCTAGTGGTAAAGAACCCGTCTGCCAATGCAGGAGACACAGGAGAGGAGGGTTTGATCCCTGGGTTGGGAAGATTCCCCTGGAGGAGAAAATGGCAACCCACTCCAGTGTTCTTACTTGGAGAATCCCATGGACAGAGAAGCCTAGTGGGCTGCAGTTCATAGCGTCGCAAAGAGTCAGACACAACTGAAGCAACTCCACAGCACACAAGCCCCAATACTTTGGCCACCGGATGAAGAGTCAACTCATTGGAAAAGACCCTGATGCTAGGAAAGATTGGGGGCAGGAGGAGAAGGGGACGACAGAGGATGAGATGGCTGGATGGCATTACTGACTCAATGGACATGAGTTTGAGCAAATTGCAGGAGATGGTGGACAAGGAAGCCTGAGGTGCCACAGTCCATGGGATCTCAAAGAGCTGGACATGACTGAGAACCTGAACAACAACGCTGCAGTTAGGATGAATCTGGCAGAAACTTCATAAGAAGAACAGAGAGGGCACAGGCCAGGGGCCAGTCACATGACGAACGGAGGGTTTAGCAAAAGAGTGTTGGGAGGACTTGGCCTGACACAGTGCAAGCGGGTCACTGGAGAGATGTTAGAGATTCATTCCAGGGGTGACGCAGCAGAGAACTAAGTTCGAAAAAGGGCTGAACGTGAAAACACCAGATGAAAGAAAATAGGGGTCGAACCCAAACCCCAAGTGGTTACTTGGGAGCTGCTCCCAGTTTCCTCAACCTTTAAGGGTGTTTTCCAGTTGTGAATGCAAATAGTTTCATCGAATAGGCAAGTGAGCCCCTGTCAGAGTCTACGATCAGATCAGGAACACTTGAGACTCTTCTAATCTAGAGCAGCAGCCCTAGGCGATAAAATATGAGACTGGAGAAAACATCTGGATATTTGCTGTATGATGACCTCTGAGGAGAGAGAATGGAAGACACATCCCCTTTGCAGTTACACCAGGGAAGGGACCCTGGGCACCTCGGATTCTGTTTGTCCACTCAGAGCAGAGGTCACCTGGAGACTGAGAGGTGGGTTGTTGCCAACCTAACTATACATAAGGAGGCCCCTCTCCTAACACCCACCCAGGTGAATGGGCATCCATGTCTGACTGCCTTTAGATGGGAATTCCAGACCACTTCACCTGCCTCCTGAGAAACCTGTGTGCAGGTCAAAAAGCAACAGTTAAAACCGGACATAGAACAATGGACTGGTTCCAAATTGGGAAAGGAGTACCTCAAGGCTGTATATTGTCACCCTGCTTATTTAACTTATATGCAGAGTACATCATGTGAAATGCCAGACTGGATGAAGCTCAAGCTGGAATCAAGATTGCCAGGAGAAATATCAATAATTTCAGATATTCAGATGACATCACCCTTATGGCAGGAAGCAAAGAAGAACTAAAGAGCCCCTTGATGTAGGTGAAAGAAGAGAATGAAACGGTAGGTGTTGCAAGAGGGCATCAGAGGGCAGACAGACTGAAACCATAATCACAGAAAACTAGCCAATCTGATCACACGGACCACAGCCTTGTCTATCTCAATGAAACTAAGCCATGTCATGTGGGGCCACCCAAGACGGACGTGTCATGGTGGAGAGGTCTGACAGAATGTGGCCCACTGGAGAAGGGCATGGCAAACCACTTGAGTATTCTTGCCTTGAGAACCCCATGAACAGTATGAAAAGGAAAAAAGATAGGACACTGAAAGATGAACTCCCTAGGTTGGTAGGTGCCCAATATGCTACTGGAGATCAGTGGAGAAATAACTCCAGAAAGAATGATGGGATGGAGCCAAAGCAAAAACAACACCCAGATGTGGATGTGACTGATGATAGAAGAAAAGTCCGATGCTGTAAAGAGCAATGTTGCATAGGAACCTGGAATGTTAGGTCCATGAATCAAGGCAAATTGGAAGTGGTCAAACAGGAGATGGCAAGAGTGAACATTGACATTCTAGGAATCAGCGAACTAAGATGGACTGGAATGAGTGAATTTAATTCAGATGACCATTATATCTACTACTGTGGGCAGGAATCCCTTAGAAGAAATGGAGTAGCCATCATAGTCAACAAAAGAGAATGAACAAGTCTGCTTAAAACTCAACATTCAAAAAACTAAGATCATGGCATCTGGTCCCATCACTTCATGGCAAATAGAAGAGGCAACAATGGAAACATTGACAGACTTTATTTTCTTGGGCTCCAAAATCACCAAAGGCAGTGACTGCAGGCATGAAATTAAAAGATGCTTGCTCTTTGGAAGAAAAGCAAAGACAAACCTAGACAGCATATCAAAAAGCAGAGACATTACTTTGCTGTCAAAGGTCCATCTAGTCAAAGCTATGGTTTTCCTAGCAGTCATGTATGGATGTGAGAGCTGGACTATAAAGAAGGATGAGCACTGAAGAACTGATACTTTCAAACTGTGGTGCTGGAGAAGACTCTTGAAAGTCCCTTGGACAGCAAGGAAATCAAATCAGTCAATCCTAAAGGAAATCAACCATGAATATTCACTGGAAGGACTGACGCTGAAGCTGAAGTTCCAATACTTTGACCACCTGATGCGAAGAGTTGACTCATTGGAAAAGACCCTAATTCTGGGAAAGATTGAAGGCAAGAGGAAAATGGGACAACAGAGGATGAGATGGTTAGATGGCATCACCAACTCAATGGACATGAATTTGAGCAAGCTCCAGGAAATGGGGAAGGACAGGGAAGCCTGGTGTGCTGCAGACCATGGGGTCATAAAGAGTTGGACATGGCTGAGCGACTGAACAACAACAAGGACAAGGGTTTGCAGAGTGTCCTGAAGAAGGACAGCGATGGTGCCTCAGATCTGGCTATCTTAAGAATGCCAACATCTGGTATCAAAACACACTGGGCTCAAATACCATTTCTGGCACTTAGCTGAAATGGTGACATTAGCTTAGCTCCCATTCCAGGACTCTTGCCTGGAAAATCCCATGGACGGAGGAGCCTGGTAGGCTACAGTCCATGGGGTTGCGAAGAGTCGGACACGACTGAGCGACTTCACTTTCACTTTTCACTTTCATGCCTTGGAGAAGGAAATGGCAACCCCCTCCAGTGTTCTTGCCTGGAGTATTCCAGGGATGGGGGAGCCTGGTGGGCTGCCGTCTATGGGGTCGCACAGAGTCGGACACAGCTGAAGCGACTTAGCAGCAGCAGCAGCAGCTTAGCTAGCCTTGGATAGTAACATCTCACTGGGTTCTTGTGGGGATTTCCCAAGACAATAACAGTGGGTGGTAAAGAGCCTGAGAGGCTTCAGTGCTCAGCAGATGGGCGCCCTGTACCCCTCACCCCACCCTTCCCAGTGTACCTGCCGCCTCAGCTGCTGGTTTCCTGCAAAGTCACCTCTAATTCCTGAAGCTGTGTCTTCAGTCTTCTTCCTGTCCATTCTCACTCTCCCTCTCCTTGCTGGAACACTCTTCTCTCTGTCCTGTTTCCTGGGAAATTCAGTCTCACTTCCTCCTCCTACGTCTTGCTCTTCTTCATTCTGAATCCAAGTGTCTGTCTCTTTGTGCTTTTTACTATTCTGCTCCTCCTTCCTTGGAAGTTACCACTAAGAAGACACAGGAAGAGTCCCAATGGCACTTAGCACAAAAACTCATCTCCTTGATTGGCAGAGCAGTTCTGAATATCTGACCCTCGTATTAGGAAGAAATGGGCACCTTCAAGGGACCGAAAGTGACTGTTTTTCTAAAGCCCACCCAGAGACAGGAAAACTGGTAATTTTACAGAAAACCTTACTGTGGATGAATACAAGACCTTCCTCACAAATTATAAATATGCAGACATGGGAAATATCCTAGACCACTAGGCACTGGGTAGGCTTCTGCTCTGAGCCACAGAACTACATTTGAGTGAAGTTCACACGAGGCCGCTGAACCAACCAAAAGGCAATTCCAGTCTCAGTACCTCTTTTGTAGGGCAAGGATGGTAGCCTCTCTGCCACACATGCTGCTCCTATTTAGTTCTACAGCTACCAGGTGGCTGGGCTGTGACCACAGTCAGAACTCCTGAAGTGACGTTTTGCCCAACAATGTGACCTTACAACATCCTGGTCTTTTATTAGGCAAGCTAAACCAGAAACAGAACTCTCTTTAAATTCTTAATGTTGTGTGGAATTGAAACAAGGTCTGAAATCCCAAAGTCTCATGCTAAGGCCATGTGTTTCAGGCAGCATTTTAAGTTTCTTGGAGGCACAGACCTTGCCTGCTGACCCTCATATAAGGGACTGTCATCACTGCAAGCTCAGAGCTTAAGATGTTCTAGTCTTGGGGAGGGGACAATTAGGCAGAGATCCTTTGGTTAAAGGCCCCTCAGACCCCAGCTGGGGAGTAAGGGAATTCAGTCCTTTCGAGCCTCAGGCTCAAAAATTGCTTGGCTAGGTTATTTAGCAGTACCTTCACTGGTGATATTTCCCTGGGTTCTTTTCTAGGCAATTCTAGCTAGACGTTTCAAACATTTCTTTTTGCATTATCAACAGATCTCTTCTCTTAAATGGCCTGGCTTGGTGAGTGGGGTACTGGTAGAGTTTTCCGAGGGACTTCATTTTCTGCTCCATAGTCTCCTGTTCAGCAAGGCTTAACACTGGCACATTATCAGGTATTATTTTTACTCTTTCATTCAAGGCTCTGCTCTGAGGGGCCTTTTCTGACACCTCTAAGCAACCACCTATCTAACCAGTCATTTGTCAACAAATATTTCTTGAGCTTCTGCTAGGTACCAAGGCTGGGGCTGGTCATTGGTGGGGGGTGGGGAAGGTGGCGGTAACAGGCATAAATAAACTGCGGTTTCTCAAAGCAAGAGGAATATAAGGAATCACATTAAACTGTGAGAAATAGAGATATAAAGAAAGTGCTATGGAAGCCAGAGGAAATAGTAATTAACTTTACTCAAATGGTGGGATAAGGGAAGGATCCCAGAGGCAGTTGTGTTTCAGCGGAGACTCAAAGGATAAGAATTCACCAAGGAGAGAAAAGAAAGAGCATTCATGGCAAGAGGAACAGCATGAGCAGAGGTAACAGATGATGAAGTACTTGGCATATTGAAAATGCTGCAAAGAGTCTGACTAGAACACTGTCTACAGGAATGAGAAAGTGGAGGAGTGAAGCTGGAAATAGGCTAGCTTAGTTTATGGAGCAGTTAGCAAACTGTTCTTCAGGCCAGTGGTTTTCAAAGTGTGGTCTCCAGACCATCAGCATAAGGTGAAAACTTGTCAGAAGTGCAAATTCTCAGACACCACCCCAGACCAATCCTCAGATCTATGGCATCAGAAACTTAGGTAGGGAGGTGATGAGAGTGAGGGAGGTGAAGAGAGCCAGGGAGGAGATGGCCGTCAGTGTGGTTAACTCTCCATGCAACTGCAATCCACTAAGGATGGAAAACCACTGCTATAGGCAGAGGGGGCATTACAGATGTCTAATTAGAGCAACGACATAGCACCCTTGTGTTTACAGAGAACATGCTGACATCAATACAGAGCAGGAGAGAGGTGAGAACTGGAGGTTAGGGGACTGCTCAGCAGACTTTTGTAGTGACCAGCGTAAGAGTTGAAGAAATGAAGTCATCCATCTACCTTGTCCACATCTCATCTAAGCAGGCAAGTTACAGGAGGAAAAAGAGTCGCTCAAGCAGGATCACTGGTTTCACAATCAATTCATGAGTACCCACTTCACCTTTCAATACCATCAGGCCATCCTATTGTGCCCTCTACCCCATGTTTGATTCTTTTCACTTATCACAATGTAGATCTTCATTAGAATCTATCTCCTCCCTTACAGTGAGGTCAGGGGCATTGTCTGTTGTCTTCATCACTGCACTCTTAATGCCAAAAGAATGTGTTACATGAAAGAATCAAAGAAGCAATGATGGAAAATGAGAGAAGGAGACAGAGTCAAGAAATAAAGTTTTAGGAGAATATGGGAAGGATTCCAGACTATTCCTGGATTCTCATCTGGAAGACTGTCTTCAAGGGCAACAGGGAATACAGAAGAAAAGCTAGCTGAGACCAGGGAAGGGTCAGTGAAGCAGCCACTCTGGCCACATAGGGTGCTGGGACAAGGAGAAAACTAAGTCACGGAGAAAGTTCCTGTGGTCACTGGGGAAGGACCAGTCCAGTAAAACTAAGTGCAAAGGCATGTGGATTCAGGCCACATTTAGTGCAAGCCTAGTATCAAGTGACAAAACTAAAAGAGTAAGGAGTCTGATGTCCTTTATTCAAGAGAAAATAATCCATGGATTGGGGGAGTACAGAGCCTCAGAAGCAGTGGAGCATTCTTTCCGAGAGATGTGGGGCAAGAGTGTTTTACAGAGCATCAGAAGAGGCCATGTGGAAACAGGGTGTCAGTGGCTAGGAGGTTGGGATTTTCCTTATAAGGCTGGTAGGTCCTGTTCCCTGGGGTAAGGTGAGCTAGCTAAAGCCAAGTTGGAGAACTGTGATTGGTGTATGTTAGGTTTCCTTGACAGGCATTTCCTGTAAGTGCAGCCTGGCTTAAGTTTACTTTTGTAATGTAGGCCAGGCTACTAAGGTGGCTTCCATTTAGTGGGTCCTGATACAAGAGTTAACTTTATCAGTAGCTTCATAGATACAGGCAGACCTGGCCTGACTACTATGGCTACCAAGTTTCAGATTTCAGCCTTTAATCTACCCACTCACTGATTAACTGACTCATCCAAACTGTATGTCCACAGAGGCAATATGGCATAGAGGTTAACAGGGCAACGTCTATAGCCAGACTGAGAAGGTTTGAATCCCAACTCTACCAGTGAGACTTGAGGCAAGTTACTTAAGCTTTCTGTGCCTCAGTTTACTTCTATGTAAGAAACTCTAGGGGGGTATTTTCTTGGAAGGAGGAGGTTTGCATCATCTGGTGAGAGGGATGTTCAGACAGGCTGGATTGAGATATGTGATAAATGTTTGGAAGAGCCACTGCAGGATAAAGAACAGAACTGCTGACCAACCAGGAGAAACAAGCTGGGGCTGGGAATGAGGACTATGCAGTGCTCAGTTGTTCAGTCATGTCTGACTCTTTGCAGCTCAGTGGACTGTAGTCATACCAGGCTCCCCTATCCATGGAATTTTCCAGGCAGGAATACTGGAGCAGGTTGCCATTTCCTACTCCAGGGGATCTTCCCGACCCAGGAATCAAACCCATGTCTTTTACATCTCTTGCATTGGCAGGAGATTCTTTACAACCAGTGCCACCCAGGAAGCCTGAAATGCGCAGGGCTGGGGCCAATCAGCAGGGTTATGCTTTGCCCCAGCCCTGTGCTATTAAGCATCAAAGAACAGGAGCAGATAAAGTTAGCACTGGAGTTGATCCAAAGTGGGGAATCACCGAGTGGGTAGAGGAACTGAAATTCCAGAGCACATAGGGGTAAAGAGTGCTGGTGACAGAAGTGCAAGAGCCAGGAAAGGATACGTGTCCTAATGCAGTTTGCCAGTTTCAGTTACTTACATACCTATTCATTGCTTTCCCATGTCCTTCCTATTGCTAGAAAATTACCTTTAAGTTGACTATTTTTACCTGGTCTCTTTCTAAGAACAACTACAATGAAATCATGGGTTAGATTCTTTTTAAGTCCTCATTCAGACTTCCCTAGTGGCACAGTAGACAGGAATCTGCCTGCCATTGCAAGGGACATAGGTTCCATCTCTGATCCACAAAGATTCCACATGTCGTGGAGCAACCAAACCTGTGCACAAACAACTACTGAGCCAGCAGGCTGCAACTACTGAAGCCTACAAGCCTAGAACCTGTGCTCTGCAACAAGAGAGAAGCCACCACAATGAGAAGTCCCTGCATAGTCCATGCACATGCACTCTCATCACAACTAGAAAAAGCCCACACACAGCAGCAAAGACCCAGTGCAACCAGAAATAATTTTTAAAAATTTGTATTCAATAAATATGTTTTAAAGTTGTTCATTCATATACAAGCAAGAATCCTCTCACTCATTCTGTGCCAAGAAAAATCCGTCAAGTTATTGTTAAGAACTTGGGCTCTGACCTGAGTTTAATTCTATCTAACAGGAGTAGTGAGATTTTTCCACTTACGGTGTGATTTTTTTGATAATATACTTAATCTCTTTGATCCTCAAGTTTGTAATCTGCAAACTGGCAATGACAATATCTACTTCATAACTCATCATGAGAATTAAATAAGGTAATTCACACACAAGTCTCAACCTCCGTAGTGCAAAAACATTTACGATGCTAATGATTAAATAACATGAGACAGAACAGCTCATGCTTTCACAGACTAGAATCTTCCCTGTGGCCAGAGGAGATTCCATTGGTTCTCCTCAGAAACATGTCTCTCCTCCCAATGTCTAACAGGATGCCATGTCCATTGTGGTTGGAAATTAATCCTTATTTTCTATTCAAAGACTTCCAGTTCCTCATGACACTTCTACACAGGGACACAGGAGTGTCATTTTCTTCCAGACAGAAACTTCCATATTTGAATCATTTTCTCATGGGATTCCTGCCAGGTGTCAGCACTGTGCCACTTCTAAGCAGAGTGTTACCTACTGACAGGCCTTGAGGCTGCTCACCTGTGGAGCACACTCCCACCTCTTTCTCACATTTGCCTGTCTTCTATTGCTGTTTATTTTAGTCTCTCATCCTGGAGCTGAGTTATTCTTGCTGTCTAGCTAGCTAGAGCACATGCATGTCAAATTGTGGGGGTTCAGTACATCTTATTACACAGTCCACCAAAACCATCCTACCCCTAAAACACATGGGCCAAATTCTACTGTAGGTAACTGGCTGCTGTCTGCTGACTCCTGTTCCCCTCACTGTCTCTGAGGGGTATGACAATCTTGTTGGATTCACCAGTTATGTCATATGTCATTAAACAGCTGTCATGCTGTACCCTGTACAAGGAGCCATTTATCCCACAAATAGATGAGGATGGGGAGCTATTTAAAGAAGGGGGTCCCTGGAGAAAGAGGCTGTTCAGTACCACATAAGGCACCCTTCTCCTGATCTTTATCTACTTGTCAATGTGTGTAAAATGCAAAGAACATTTTACACATCTAATGATTTCTACATTATTAGGGTCAATGCTGTTTTGTTCTTGCTGGTGTTTCAAATACCTGTTTCTCCTATGTGCAATACTCAGTGGGGATTCTGGTATATAGCAGACCTCAAACACTCAAACGAATGAAACTTAAACTCAGCTTTAGTCCATGTAAGGAGTCTACTTCTTTCCTACTTACTAACCTTGCTTTTATGTCTCTAGGAAAAGTCAAACTCATTCAGGAAAAGTTATTTTTATGAGAATATATATATAGACTTAGCTCTTTCATGGACAAAAGGAGTGGGCAGTGACCCGCTTCTAATTCCTCACCATTTGAGGGTACTATAGCTCCACAGGTTTTGCCTCCTTCATTATACTAAGCGGCAAGTGTGCAGTAGACGCGTCTCCATTTGTTGGGGCGCAGCTGAGACACAGGCTGGGGGAAAGCTCTCCAGCACATCTAGCCAGGGCCTCAGCCCTTGATGCCGGCCTCACACCCACCTGCATATTTTACTTCAAGATGGCCATTTTATTAACCAACCAGAATTATACATAATCTTTATTTTGCATTTCCATGTCTACAAAAATTAATGTAACGATGCCACTTCTCCTGCGAGTACCACATGCTGACTTCACCTGCAATCACCTCCCTCATCTTTTCTGGCTCCCTCTCGCTACACGGTCAACCCTGAGGGGGAAGAACCCATCTTCACGGAGCTCCCACAGGTGCCAGGCAACTCTGCTAGGTCTGCTCCATCTGCTGCCTCCTTCAGTCCTCACAAAGTGCCTGTGATGCAGGAATTCTCAGCCTCCTATGAGAGCAAGGCCAAGGCTCCATGAAGGTAACACACCTCACCCAGGACAATAAGGCTAGCAAGTGGTGGAGCTGGGATCTGAACCCATGTGCTTATCTCAAAGTTCATGCTTTGCAGGCTGGTTGGACTGGAGCTGCCTCTCTGAACTGTGACCACATCTGGGTGCCAATTCTATTGCTGGCACCCAGTCACGTGCTTTCCATATTAAGCAGGGGGAGGGAGGCTCTGGCAACTCTATTAGACTTCATTACAACTATTTAATATTTTCTAAATGTTATTTTTCCTGTTTCTGAAAGGTGAAGAGATACAGATTTCACAATAAATAGTGAAAAACCCCCTACCCATTGCGATATTAATTGCTTTACCACGAGGTCTTTGGGGATGACTACATCATAAAGACACAACTGTGCTCCCCACCATATGGGATGTTAGTCACTTCTGGCTGCTCCTCTACATCCTTGGAAAGAAGCCAGTATCAATGTCTCTTGTGCTGTGAGACCTGTGAGAACATGCATCACCAGAGCTAACGAGGGGTACGTTGAAAGGAGAAAAAAAATCGTCAAAGGCTGCCCCAAGAAATTGTCATCACTGAAGCATGACAGAGGAAAGAAACTGGTTAGTCAGGCTTCAGAAGTTATGCTTCTAGTTATTTACCAACTAAAACTCTTATATTTATTCTTTAGACATTTAAAAAGTGGTCATGACTTTTGGATTTACAATTGGAAGAAAAGAGGAAATTCTTATTAATCAAACATTTGCGTTATAAACTGTGCTAGGTCCAGCACCTACTTTTATGTAGTCCTTGCAATTCTAGTAGCTGTGAGCATAAGCTTTAGGATCAGACAAGTCTGTGCTTGAATTCCAGCTCTGTTGTGTGACCTCTCATGAGTTATTTCACTCCTCTCCCTGCCTTGATTTCCTCATCTGTAAAATGCAGGTCATCACACACAGCCTGCAGCTCTGTGGTGAGGAATAAGTAACCTTTACAAAGCATTTAGCCCATCCTAGCACCCAGCATGCAGTCAATTGTTATGTCCATTAATTCTTTCAACAAATACACATTGGGCAGCTATTTGTGTCAGGTATAGTTTTTGTTTCTGAAAACACAGTGGTATATGAAACCGACAGAAGCCCTGTCATGTAGTGTTTAATGTTCGGAAGCATAATTATGATGATTAACAACCTAGTGAGTTATGGGGTAGATTTATTACTGGCCTCAGTTTACATGTGAGGAAACTGAGGCACAGAAATACATTTCTCCAAGTTACCTTGGTGGCAGGAATCCATCATACTGTACAGGCAAAATGAGAGAGTTGTCTTAATTACTGCATATGCATGAGGAATGGTCCTGGTAATTCACAAATGCAGCCTCATTTATTCTGTTTGCTGTCAATGTGGGTAGCCTAACACAGCAGAAAAACTCAGGATTTACAGTCAGGGGGTTTGATTTAAATCATGACTCTGTTACTTGATGTCATATATCCTCTGTGAACACCTTGATCTCTTTGAATCTATCTGTTCATCTACACAGTGGGGATAACAGTATACTCAGGGCCATGTGAGGGATCAAGCAAACCATGGAGGCTCAGAAACTTTGTCAATCTTACTATATTATGGAAAGGAATATTAGAATGCAACCATTTCAGAGCAGACTGTTTTCTCTTCAGAGGTAACACATACTAAAACTTGTACCACTGCTTTTTAGAGCATATTCCTGATCAATATACTCAGACTTGCCATGGAGAGTATGCAGGTTGTGTCCTGCCCAAGGGCACTGAACCAAGAAGGCAGAAAGTGACTATAATACAGCCTACTCTGCTCCCCAAGCTGTGCACCCAAATACAGGACCACCTTCACAGAGAGGAACCAGGTACCTTTCTCTAATTTTGCCCCAAGGCAGAGTATGGGCTAGCAGTGTCCTTGATTAATCTGTTCTTCTTCAATCATCTTCCACCTATTTCTGTCCACGTAATTCTTATTTCTTATCCCTCCAGCTTCCATTTCTTCCAGCCTGTGCTCTTCTCTCTCCTCCCTGACTTCTTTTCTTACCAGGAAGTCCTTCCAATGGCTAGTTTAAACCCACGTGGCTCCTCTTCCTGCCAGTCACTTTTCTTGCCTTATGTGTTTCCTAAGCCTGATTGAAGAACATCACTCCATCCTGTCTGCCACCCAGTCTGCCAAAGAATGTCACCTCTTGGACTGTCCTTAAAGACTAAAGGAATGAGTGCTGTCAGGAGAGCCAGGCGTTGTCACTAAGAAACCCAGTAACCATATTCAAGTCCTCATCATGCAATCTGATGAAATTACAAAAATAACCAAATAACCACACAACTCATTTTTAAACGTAAAAGTACATAAAGCTCTCAAAAGCAAATATAACAGAATGAATGCAAGTCATAAAGTTGCATTTAGACACTTACCTCTAATTGACTAAAAATTGAATAGGGAGGAAGGGATTTATGAGTAAAGGTTCAACAGTAACAAGTAAATGTAGAGAAATTGGAATCTTCACTAGAGCAATAAACACAGCTTAACGTCAGAGGAAAAGAGAACATTGTCATGCAAATCATGTGTTGAATGGTGTCAAATAGGATCAGCAAAGGAGGACCCACAAGTTACCACTGTTCCCAGATTTTAGCACATCCAGTTAGATAGGTCTCCAATTTGCTGAACAATTTGCGCTTATTCTCTCAACTGTAATGCTGACAGTATAAGCTGTTCCTATAAACATGACACTTCTTCAGGATGCTGTGGATACTTGGCAACCTGCAAGCAGTATCTCAGGTTTTAAAGGGAAGTGGGCTGGTGATAAACGGTGAAAGAGAAGATAATTATTCCCCCACTAAATCTGATTCACCTGCCACTAAGGGCTGTGAAAGGAAACACAACGAAGCGGAAGAGGAGGAGGAGGTGAAGGTGGGAAAAGAACTCTGAAGGAATTTACACCCACTCAGAGGTGAAGAAGAGGAACTGAAGCTGATTAAGAAATAGCAGAGAAACTTTCCTAAGCCCCTGCAACCTCAGTCACAGCACATACTACCTCCTTTTGTATTTTATCTGCAGCGTTTCCGCTTGCCTGCCTCTTCCCCACACAGCCGTCTGAAATACACCATGACTGTGTTAACGCACAGGACTGACTGACTCCCCTGCTGCTCCCTTCCTCACCTGAGTGCCCGCTGGGCACATAGCGGCGGGGGCTGAAAAATGGGAAGGTGAAAACAACTCCACCAGAATGTAACAGCAAAACAGGGATCTCCCGGGGATGTGTGTGTCGGCTTTTATCAAGAAAGGACTCCTGCAGCAGTAGGATCTGCAACCTTTAAGCCAGAGGTGACTCAGAGGAGGAGGAAAACATGCTTCTAATATAATGACCTACATGATTCAGGAACACGATAGAATACAGACTCCAGATCAGCAGCTTTTAGGGAGTCATAGGCAGAGCAATCCTGGAGGCTCTATATAAGTAGATGATAGATTGATTTGATTTAAGTAGATTTCATTGATCTTAAAGGGGGCTGGTAAAAGTGAGAAAATGAAACACGCTGTAGAGGAAAACACACCTGAGTCATTTAGCCTGACAAGGATCAAAATAAGGAGATCCTTAAGAAAAGGGTTTGAAATCATAGTAAATAAATACAGTGGGGGGTTGTAGTGGAAAGCACTTTGCCCTGGGAATCAGATCTGGGTTCTAAGTCAATGCTCCAGTGGGTGTTCCTGAGAGGGGACTGATAAAGCCCTCGTTCCGATGGCCTGTGAATTAATGTTTGCTTCTTTCACTTTAGGAAATATGGACAGAAAAAAAAAAGAGCATCACTTAATCTATTAAATTAGAAGCATGACCATGTGAGAATCATCTAGGGGATTTTTCAGTCCTAAGGATCTCTGTCATCTGACCCCACAAAGTGATGCAGTTGCACATTCGCTAGCCAAAGAGTCCAGGATGACAGGGTCTCACACGAATTAGTAAGTGTGACCTGGTGTTCTTTATACCTCATTCACCTCATCTATAAAATGGGTACACATTAAACCACAAACTTGGCTCTTCAGAAGCCTTGTCACCTGCTACACCACACCCAGTTCTCACTATTTGCTCACAGATACTCTCCGGGGTTTCTCATTCCTCTGCTTCTCCCCTCCAAAAACGCCGAGCCCAGACCTACCACCTGCCCTCTGCTTTTGCTGTTCTCTTGAACTAGAGCTTGAATCCATCCATACTCCCTTCCAAACACTTATCACTTACCCTACCATCCATAAATTATTCCCAGCTGCTTGGATATCTCTCCTGCTTTGCAGTTTTCCTTTTCTTACCGACCACAACATATCACTTAGCACTTGACTATGTTATCTGACGCTGTCCTCAAATTATCTTCTATGACTTAGGGTTGTCTCTTTAACAATATATCAAATTCCTTAATTCTTCAACTTCTATATTCTTTACGGTACATAAATCGTCCATAAAAGTGTAATGGAGATGTAGTCTACCTAACTTAACAAAGTAGAAACTATGGATGGATACTAACCTCATTTTCATAGAATAGAGCAAAATTGCATGATTCCTAGAACTCTAAACCTAAACTTGACTTTAGTTATGCTGTTTACACTCTGAAATTTCCTTGACTCTTCTTGAATATTAGTAATTCAAATATTTTGAAGGTTTTCCATGTGCCAGTTCTACATGTATCATCTCACTTAATTCTCACAGCCACCAAATAAAGTAGTATCATTGACCCAGTTTTATAGATGGAGACAGGGGAAGCACAGCAAGGTTAAGCAATTTGCCCAAACCTACAGAGCAACAATCTTTCCAGGTGGTACTAGTGGTAAAGAACTCACCTATCATACAGCAAATTCCCATTGGCTATCTATGGCTGTATGTCTCAGGAAACTCAAACAGGGACTCTGTATCGACCCAGAGGGGTGGGATGGGGAGGGAGATGGGAGGGAGGTTCAAGAGGGTGGGGATGTATGTATACTTATGGCTGATTCATGTTGAGGTTTGACAGAAAATAACAAAATTCTGTAAAGCAATTATCCTTCAATTAAAAAAAAAAAAAATATATATATATATATTTTTAAAAGGACCCACCTACAAATGCAGGAGATGTAAGAGATGAGGGTTTGATCCCTGGGTCGGGAAGATCCCTGGAGAAGGAAATGGCAACTCACTCCAATATTCTTGCCTGGAGAATCCCATGGACAGAGAAGCCTGGCAGGCTCTACAGTCCATAGGGTTGCAAAGAGTCAGATACAACTGAGCACGCATGCACAGAGCAGTAAGGGTAGAGCTGAGACTTGAAATCTGAATTAAATTCTGAATCCACTTTGTAACCTCCATACAATTCTACTATACAGCTTCAGATGAGTTTATTTGGCTGTAGTTTCCTTCACTTCACTAAAGGGATAAACTCAAGATTAGCAGGCATAAAATAGTTTCACGTATGAAACTTTCTTGTTATTTAAGCTGAAAACATTGAATAACAGTGACTTACTATTTGCTGCTCATTCTATGCCAGGCATGAATATAAGCATTCACATGACTGCCTAAAGCTAATCATGTAAATATCATGTATAGTAGATACATATATTATTCTTTTTAAAAATTGATAAAATAATTTAAGCTTAAGCTCAATAATTAATCCAAAGTCAAAAGTTTTTAGATGGTGAAGTTAGAATTGAAATTTAGTCCCTTTTGATACTAGAGGCCAAATTCAACCTGTAAACTATCCTGTTTTCTCATATCTGTTATAGTGCTCATATAACGATACAAATATTCTTTTATAATGGACATAAAATCAGGGGGAAACAGTTAAATCTGTTCTAACCAGCAGCAAACACTATACTTCTTAAAAGGTAATGGTATAAAGATAGGTTTCAATACCATGTATTATATAAGGAACCAGATACCATGCGAAATAAAAGGTATTGGTGGAGAAAATCCATATACATAAAAATAAACACTTTCGCTCTTCCTAAAACTGTTACTCAAGGTTATCTTTCTGTAACACAGTTTCCTAATTGAAGCTTATGTGATACTAGGGATTTATCTCACAGCAAAACACTAGTTCAGTTACATGGTTTTGTAGCATGATTGAATCTATCTGGTGGTCAAACTCACACATGAAATAACACACACCATAATCCTTGGTTAATCATTCAAGACACGAAAAAGTTCCAGAGGCTTGCGGAGAAAGTGGAAAAAAAAAAAAAGCCACCTAAGGAGTAGAATTCCCCACTGCCTTTTCCATTCTTTAGGGCCTGTGCCTGGCTCACTGCTAGGGATTCTGTGGTACTGGTTGATCTTAATCTCTTAAGACTTTCAGGAGTTTTTTGGCGTACAGCCCCCTCAGTTTTCAAACTATCTCATTTTCAAAACTCTCTTTAAAATGCTACAGGGTCTGAAGATGATGTTGCTATTGTTTAATCGCTAATTCGTGTCAGACTCTTAATGACCCCATGGACTATAGCCCACCAGTCTCCTCTGTCGGTGGGATTTCCCAGGCAAGAACACTGGAGTAGATAGCCATTTTCTTCTCCAGGGGATGTTCCCCACTCAGGGATCGAATCTGCACCTCCTGCATTGGCAGGCGGATTCTTTACCACTGAGCCACCAGAGGAAATCCTAGAGATTTGAGATCACGGCTTAAGACAAACAGTCTTAATTAAGCCCTAGTCTGTTCTGATAAACCGGTCTAAAAGGAATAGGGTTATGGAAAGTCAGAATAATCCCAATATACCAAATCTTTTCTTATGAAACTGACTAAGCAATGGTTCAAAAACAATAACCAAAATCGATGCAGCACTTCCTGTCAGCCAGGTATTGTTTTGAGCACTTTGCTTTAACTCCTTTTGTCAACAACCCTATGAGGTAGGTCCTCTCCATTTTACACATGGGGAAACCAGGACAAAATGAGGTTAAGTAACTTGTCCCAGATCACATAGCTAGAAAGTTTCAGAGATAAAAATAGAGCCCAGGTAACCTGAGTCTAGAGTTTTAATCTCTTTGGCTAAAAATTTCTTTCAAAGTTCTTCACTACTTGTTCCTCTTGGACTTGGTTCCCTATTTGCAAACTTAGATTAAAATATGTACCTTTCTCAAACTTTCAAGACCCCATGGAAAGCAAGCTGAGAGATAGAAGGTAAATGGTAGCGAACCTTTCACACCCAGGAGCAAACGCTGGTGTCTGAAGGAGGACACTCCAGAGCAGGCCTTGGGGTTCCCGCCGGGAGAAGAGTCCATACCCCGGCTCCTCCAAGCTGCTTTCTGCCTCCACCTCCCCAGCTGAGCTTCTGGGGCTGTTCCTTTAAACAGGTGGTTCCTTTAAACCTGATGGTGCCACGCAGAAACACCTGGGCCATGGAACGTGGGCGAGCCTTAGGAATTAGAGGTTTGGCCTGGGCGCCTCTCCTCACTGCTCTGAACCAAAAATGCTGCTTGAGTTTCCTTCCTGCACTGAGAAGGTTTTAATGTGATAAACTTCTCTCCTTAAAAGAAGTATTAGTGGCAGATTCAAAAGATCTGGTAATCACATTTACACACACACACACACACACACACACACACACACACACACACACACACACACAATTATCCAACAATGAGTTTACAAAGGGCTTTTAATATGTATTGTTTTAAAAATACCAGGTTAAGGCCAGGTTAAATCATGTGTTTATCATCAGTACACAAACAGCTGGCCTTATTCCACAATAAGATGGAGAATAGGGACCATTACACATATATATTTAATCTTGACATTATTTCTGATATTTGTATAAATATTCATTGACACAACAAGTTTGTGATGTGTGAACTGTTTAACTACATTTTGCAAATGAATAAACTGAGGATCACAGAAGTTTAATAAACCTATCCACAGCTTCACATATAAACAGTAAGTGGCTGAGCTCACATTTAAAGTCAGGCTGTGTAAAGCAACACCCACACGCTTTCAAGTACCTCTTCATGTCTTTCAGTTTATCAATTCCCATTCTGCCCCAATTCACATTTTCTGTATTATCCTGTTCTCCATTTGGAGCACACTTATACATATGATGCTAATTCAGCTTAGCACAAATGATGGAGAATTAAGTGGATAGGTGCCCAGAAGTGATTTTGTATTATTTATATATTCAAGCATAGTCTGCTCTCTGATAGTTGCTTTATTCTTAATTATTGGTTAGGAATCAGCAAAAATTAAATCAAGCTGAGAAAGGTCTCAACAAATGTGTGCCAGTCTTATTTTAAAAAGGTTCTTAACAATATATAATAAATAGTAGCTACCATTAATGACCCTGGTAGCTCAGACAGTAAAGAATCTGCTACAATGCTGGAGACCTGGGTTCAATCCCTGGGTCAGAAACATCCCCTGGAGAAGGGAATGGCAATCCACTCCAGTATTCTTGTCTGGAGAATCCCATTGACAGAGGAGCCTGGAGGGCTATAATCTATCGGGTCGCAAAGATCGGACAGGACTGAACAATTCACCCTTTCACTTTCACTATTTATGAGGTGCCAGGCCTTTAATCTAACTTAATTTTTATAATGTTCCTCTGAGGTTGATATATTATTAGTTCTATTTTCTAGAAGAGGAAGCAGCTGAGCTCTAAGAACACTGAGAAGCTTGCCCAGGGTTATACGGCTGTAAGAAGCACAATTTTGATCACACAAGCTCTGTCTGATCTAAATGCCCCGATCTGCTTCACGTCTTCTTGCATGCTGGTCTCAAAGAGGAAGTTTCCTGCCATAAAAACACAGAGGCAGTGAAATACTGAAGGGAAAATGACACATGTAGAATACTTTCAGTAATTTCAGTACTTTTCTTATAGCTTCCTGAGGCATAACTGACAATAAGCCAGGCATATCTAGAATGTAAATTTGATGATTTTTGACATATGTATGTGTCTACCAAGCCATCACCAAAATCTAGATAATGAATATATCATCACCCCCAAAGGTTTCCTCATTGCCTTTATAATCTCCCTGCCCTGTTTTCTCATTCCCAGGCAATCACACTACATTGTTATTATACATTAATTTACACTTCCTAGAATTTTATATAAATGGAATTTTATAGAATGTACTCTTTTTTTTGGTGAGGCATTTTGCATTTGATGCACATACATAATTTTCAAATTTATCCATGTTGCATATATCAATAGTTTCTTCCTTTCTATTGCTTAGTCGTATTACATTGTATGGATATATCACAATTTGCTTTTTCATTCATCTATAGACAGACATGGAGAAGGCAATGGCACCCCACTCCAGTACTCTTGCCTGGAAAATCCCATGGACGGAGGAGCCTGGTAGGCTACAGTCCATGGGGTCGCTAAGAGTCGGACACGACTGAGCGACTTCACTTTCACTTTTCCCTTTCATGCACTGGAGAAAGAAATGGCAACCCACTCCAGTATTCTTGCCTGGAGAATCCTAGGGACGGCAGAGCCTGGTGAGCTGCCGTCTATGGGGTCGCACAGAGTTGGACACGACTGAAGCGACTTAGCATAGCATAGCATAGCATAGACAGACATATATTTTGGTTGCTTCCCATTTTGGGCTATTGCAAATAAAGCTGCTATGAGTATTTTTGTATAAATTTTTGTGTGGATGTATGCTTTCATTTCTCTTGAATAAATAAACAGGAATGGAATGATTAGATCAAATGGTAAGTGTATGTTTAACTTAAAAAAACCTCTCAGACTCTTTTCTAAAGTGGTTGCACCACTTCACAGTCTCACCAGCAGTGAATTAGAGTTCTAGTTGTTCCACATATTTGACAATGTTTGGTATAGTCAGCCTTCTACATTTTCAACAAAGATTTATAGTGTGTTCTGCACTGTGCAAGAGGCAATGAGGAGATTAAAGAATTAGAGGACAAGGGACTCTATCCCATGGAGCTCAAAGTCTACCTAGGGAGACAGTGGAGTGGTTAGAGGAACATTAGTGTAATTGCATATCTATCTATGTATCTATCTATTAAAAGAAGGATTAATATGATAGGATATTGAAATATGATTAAAAGGATTCAAAGGAAAATATAAAATAAGAACATAACATTATTATGTATTGTTGGTCAGGTTTAGCTTCTGGTAACAGGTTTTGTATCACCCTTGAGAGACTTCCCTGTAGCTCGAATGGTAAAGAATCTGCCTGCGAGGGAGGAGACCAGGGTTCAATCCCTGAGCTGGGAAGTTCCTCTGGAGAAGGGAATGGCAATCCACTCCAGTATTCTTGCCTGGAGAATTCCATGGACAGAGAAGCCTGGCGGGCTACAGTCTGTGGGGTTGCAAAAAGTCGGACACGACTGAGTGACTAACACACACACAACAGGTTTTGTATCACCCTTGAGAGAACCACAGGACTTGTATTGTTAGAAGAAAAAGATGGTGTTTCAGAATCCTTTATTGACTGGCTTAACTTAGGTCAATTATTTAACTTCTGTAATCCCCATCATAAGGGGTTATAATGGGAATGACCCACATTAAACCACAAGACAAAGCACTATGAAATCATCTCCTTCCAAAGTTCTCATCAGAGAAGTGTGTCAATCCTGCAGATCACATAGTCTCAAGAAAAGAAATGAGTAATTACCCACATATTTTGAGAGAGAGCACTAACTTGGGCACATCAACAGAAAAAAATGCCACCCTCCCATCATGTTAAACTCGCTCTATACTGAGTGCCAAAAAATGTCCAGTCACTGCTTTGAAGGGAGTGTGGGTTCTCCATGGAAACTGAATTTGGCACTCAGTAAGCTGTCTACCACAGACTGACTCAAATAATATAAAGATCTGGCAAGAGAAAATACGATCATTATTACATCTCAAAGGAAAAATGATTGCTTCACTTTAAAAAGCAAGCATTCATTCTTTTAGGGAAAGAACTTTGCAGAATTTAAACAAAAAGCCATAACAGCAGGTTGGGATGAATCGTGACTCCAGTGAGGATTTTTATCTTCCTTGGAATTTCTCTACAGCTGGATGCTTTGGGTGACTACACCACGTGAGCCGCAAACCTCTTGGTTTTTCCATAACAGAAGTCCCAGGTTTTCCTTGAATGTATCTCCACACATAGCTCCCAGGTTCTCTAAGAAATTTTCCATCATCCCAAAGTACCTACCATGGACTGTAGCCCACCAGGCTCCTCTGTCCAGGGATTTTTCCAGGCAAGAATATTGGAGTAGGTAGTCATTCCCTTCTCCAGCGGATCTTCTCAACCCAGGGATCAAACCTGGGTCTCTTGTCTGAGCCACCAGGGAATACCCAAGAATGCTGGAGTAGGGTATCCATTCCCTTCTCCAGGGGATCTGTCTGACCCTGGGATTGAACCCAGGTCTCCCACATTGCAAGCAGATTCTTTACCATCTGATCTACCAGGGAAGCCCTTCTTTTCCAAATCCTCACAAATCTCCCTGAACTACTCTTTCTAGGAATTCTGTCAGCCTTAGTCTCCACCCACATCCCAGGCCAATACCCCCTACATCGCCTGATGTGGTTTAATTTGTCCTCTTCTCCCTCCCTAACAGATCCTCTTGAAATGATCCTCCAACTACCTATTTGCTGTCGCTCCACTCACAGCCCACCGTACCCCCCACAAGCACCAGCCATCACTGGCCACATTACATTTATGGTTCCAACATTTGCCCTGACTAGCAGGACCAGACCCAGGCTGTCTGATCTCAAAGCCTGGAGGCCTCACTGTGAGGATTTTCTATTTCTTAGTGTCTTAGAAGCCTGACTGTGGACTGACAAGTAGAGCTATCATTGAACCTCCCTAATGTGGGGGAACTTTTGGATTTATAATGTTAGGTCTCAGTTTTAAAGCATGGACTTCTAATTCAGGGTTTGAGAAATATACAGGTACATTGATTTGGCTTATAGAGGAACTATCCGTAACAAAGTTTTGGAGGGGTTGCAGGAACACCCATTATTTGGCATAAGCCCAGGCGAATCAACTGTACTGAAACTAAACTCAGGTCTAAGGAGAAGATGGTATTAGGAGGCCCTTAAACATTGCACTTAAGATAGAAAGTCACTTAGAGTTAATGTCACTCTGCAATTCTGAAAACAGAAGAACACTGACCTGACTTCTACAAAGAGAACCTGAAAGCCTGCAGTCTTTCAAGGGATACGGCTCAGGGGCTTATGGAGATGGAAGTAGTATACAAAAGGCAACAACTCCAATCTAGCACTCACCCTGGGTCTTCTGTTTTCAAAAAGCCTGTTGTTTTTTTTTCCCCATAGGGATACTAACTATCAAAAATATACTTAATAAAGTAGATCTATTGAGTCTTATAACTATAGAAATTATTAAATAAGGTTGAAACTAAGGTGAATAGTAAAAATATAACTTTACAAATGACTCCTAGAATACACATCTTTGAAACTGATTTTGTTTGGTTATGTTTTAAACTGAATATATGCTTTAAAGCTGGAAGGGATTTTTACTTCAACTTTTAATTTTTTTCCTAATCTATTAAGGAAAAAAGAGATGACTGCAGTTTCCACATCTGTAAAATGAGACTCATCACAAAGTTGTTGTAAGATAAAAAGTTCTTAGAACAGTGCTGGGCACATAGCAAGTGCAATTAAATGTCTGCTAGTAATATTATGAAAACCAACAGTTGTCGACAATAGCAGTGTTTGCACAACAATGGGAAGATGAACAGTCTTAAAATGTCTGGAAAGGGTATGTATCTTTATGATGTATGACAGTGTTCCTGTGGTGAGATTAGCGTTCGATGACATATCAGGGAAGACTGCCAGATAAGATTCCCTGTTATGGTTCAATGTTACCTCTGAAAAATCCCTCTCCGCACATTCAAAGAAAATTGCCAAGAGCTAACCTGGAAAACAAATGAATACGAAGCAAGTTCAATGTCTGTTTTTATATGAAGGAAATAAATACCAAAAGGCTGATTGCTTGGATGGCTCCAGCCTTTCATAGCACTGGCAAACACTCTAGCTGTGTTCTGGGGGTGACTCTGGTCTCTTAGTTCTGCAAACCACAGATTAGTGGACTCGCTTAACCATACTGTCATGGTCACATGTGTGATCAGCCCTCACATAGCTTGCCAAGTGCATGTTTTATACCTAAAAAAGAAGAGATGGACTCAGCTATTATAACAAGGGGAAAAGCTGCTAACTTCTGGAAGAACTCATTGTTTTCACTTGCCCACACTCACAATTCTCATGGCAAAACCAGCTATTTAAATCTCGCGATTCCTTTCATTCGAAGGCAGTCAATCATTTTTCACCCTCCTTGAGCACCACATCCACTGTACTTAGGAGAACTAACTGACTGTGCACGTGTTCTGAGGTGCGTGCAGAGTGAAGCTGAGCTGTGTTTACCCTGCAGCCATTTATAAAAATTACAAACTGCTCCTTGATCATAAATTACTGCTGTAAATGTTGTTACTTGTGACTAAAATGCATGGTACACTCAGAAAGACAGAGCTTTGGCAAGCGTAGCTTTCAATTCTTTATCAAAGGAGGCCTGGTGCGTTGAAAAGACACTTTTAGACAGATCTGGCTCCAGAACTGGGCTCTGCTATGATGTGGACTCGGACAAGTGACTTAGACTCTCTGCGTCTCAGTTTCCTTACCTATGGAATGAATAGAATGAACCTTGCCTAGCAGTGCTGTTGTGCAGATTAAAAGAAAAGTGCTTGACATAGTATATAGTAACTCAATGAATGCAGATTTATTCTTTGTCTGCCAAAAAGAAGCTAGATTCTGTCTCTAAGATGCACTGCACTATTCTACTGGCTAAGACTCAGGCATCGATAGGAACTTATAAGAAACTCATTCCAGAAGGCCATGATCCTTCTGTGTCCTGAAGGCTACAAAAGATTTTACAATCTGAGCATCAGAGAGACTGGCGTCGACAACTGGCCTTCCACCCTCTGCTTAAAACCCCAGTGATTGGCATCCATCCCCTTGTGAGTCAGCTTCATCTGTCTTTGGGAGGTTCAACTGTTAGAAAATGCTTATTTAAACTGAGCCCATATTTGTTTCTCTGTAATGACCTCTACTGATGGATTCTGATTCTGTCATCTAAGCCACCAAGAATAATTCCAGTATGTCCAGTGCCAAGGATGTAACTGTGGCAATGAGAGGGAAGAGCCACTAAATCCTAGGCGTAATAGAGTGGGAAGGACCTCATAGGGTCATATTCTTTCCCAAGATACAGAGCTTCCAAAGCCAAGTGAGATGGGTGGCTGAGCTCACAGAGCCTCAAACTTTTTCCTTTGGTGATGACCCCACACTTGTATCTATTTAAAGAGGGAAGAATATGACCATAATTATTCCCTTTGTTCCGCTTTTTAAAAATGAATGGTCCTGGGATAAACTAAGAGGATGGTTGTTGTTGTTCAGTCACCAAGTCGAGTCCAACTCTTCGTGACTGCATGGACTACAGCATGCCAGGGGATGGTACTTGTCATAAAATAGGCACTCACCCACCCATTCATTCAGTAGCACCTATTGAGTTGCTGAGTATGTAAAGAAGGAAAAGAGGAAGATACCTCACCAGGCAATGAAGTTCTAGCCAATAAGGACATTTATGACGCTTCTTAGAGGAATAATATTAAATGATTAAAACACAAAGGCATAACCCTATATGCGAGACAGAATAAGAGACACAGATGCATGGAACAATTTTATGGACTCTGAGGGAGAAGGTGAGGGTGGGACGTTCTGGGAGAATGGCATTGAGACATGTGTATTGTCATATGTGAAACAGAGCACCATTCCATGTTCGATGCATGTGACAAGGGCTCAGGGCCGGGGCAATGGGATGATCCAGAAGGATGGGATGGGGAGGGAGGTGGGTGGGGGGTCCGGGAAGGGGAACACATGTAAACCCATGGCTGATTCATGTCAATGTATGGCAAAAACTACTACAATATTGTAAAGTAATTAGCCCCCAACTAAAATAAATAAATTTATAAAAACAAAAAAACAAAAAAAAAACACAAAGGCATTGATAAGGTACACTGGCCGATGAACTTGGTAAAAAGAACATTCAGACATTCTCTCTCTTTTAAATAAGTCACAATGCCTACAGTCAGTAATTCTAACCATCAAAGGCAAGAAAAGGAATTCACAACAATTGATCCCATTGGCTGTCGGGCGAATAGGGTTAAAAGACAAGAAAAAAAAAAAAAACAGAAAGAGGAATTTTGAGAGAGTGAGTACATCTCACTCCCTCTCTTTCAGACTTTTGGATGATTATTTTTATCCTTGTGTGTGTAAAGACAGCTTTTCTCCTGGGAAGCTATAGTAAGAAGAGACTGGAAAACAGCTTTAGGTGTGAAGACGTGTGAGAGTCAGCACAAAACACCCAGAGCTCTCTCCTAGCCAGTAAGCAGAAACTCAGTAAAGTACAGGCTAAAAGAAGGGAGGAACATCTCCTAAATGCCACTAGTTACAGCAGTAAACCATTAGGTAGATGAGGTAGATGCCCCTAGAGAGGCTGCTAAGATGCCAAGGAAAACCTGGATTTTTCCTTTAGTGTAGGGCTAGCCTCCTCATCTCGCCAAAGAACAAACATATGAGGCAGAAATGGGTGGTTGAGGTGGGAGGAATGTAGAAAAGAATACGAGGAGGGGATTTTTCCAGAGCCACTGCATTCTCCAGGCATGTAAAGAGCTTATGGCACTTCCCTGGTGGCTCAGATGGTAAAGAATCTGTCTGCAATGCAGGAGACCCAGGTTCGATCCCTGGATCAGAAAGATCCCCCTGGAGAAGGGAATGGCTACCCACTCCAGCATTCTTACCTGGAGAATTCCATGGACAGAGGAGCCTGGTGGACTACAACCCATGGGGTTGCAAAGAGCTGGCCACCTGATGGGAAGAGACAACTCATTGGAAAAGCCTCCAATGCTGGGAAAGATTGAGGGCAGGTGGAGAAGGGGGGTGACAGAGGATGAGATGGTTGGATGGCATCACTGACTCAGCAGACAAGAATTTGAGCAAACTCTGGGGGATAGTGAAGGACAGACAGGGAAGTGGTGCACTGCAGTCCATGGGGTCACAAAGAGTAGGACACAACTTAGTGACTGAACAACAAGAAACAACAAGAGAGCCTAGAGGCCATGTAAGGTCCCCTTGAGGTCCTCTGGAAAGCGGGTCTCATCAACTCACCCATGACCTTGGTGTTCTGCATGACATAAAGGCACTGGAGGCAGTGCCAGCTGTGCCCTTCTCCACGTGCTCAGCTAAGGTTTTTAGTTTCCCACTGTAGTCCCCAACCTAGCTCACAGTTCTCAAGGGGGCAGCTCCTCAATTTCTCTACAGTCCAGACTTTCTCCCAAGGTGCTATTGACTCTTCCTCTTGGTTGCTCAAGAACACTTGCATATCAGCTCTGCATTCTCAGTTCCTCTGTCCAGAGACATCTTCTGGTGGTTCAGTGGCCTCCAGAGGGAAGTTCCCTTGAGTAGCTGGACCTGCATGTTGCCCTCTGCTGCCCTCCACTGGCCACACTTGATGGACAGGGTTGGCAGTGCTATGTGAAGTGGTTTTACTCCAAGCATCTCCCAGGAGACCAGGTGGGCTTCCATGTGGCCAAAGCAGCACAGCACCAAGGATGCTATAACATTAGGGCAAGCAGCACCCTGAAGGGCCTACCTGAGGCCATCCTTCAAGAAGAGGTATCAGCCTTTCACCTATTAGACACATATTGAGTGTTGTGTGCCGAGTGGCTGGTAAGACTAGGAAGACAGATGAAAAAGAGAAAAAGGACTCTCAGGAGGCTTCCAGTGCTGCAGGCCCAGGTACAGCTGGCCCACTCCCAGGGCCCAATTCTAGTGCAGGAGGACGGTGACTTAGTACCTGAGCCCCAAGCGCAAGCCTTCAGGAGTCTCTGGAAACCAACTTCTCACGGGACGTCATCCAAATCAGCACCTCATCTTTGTGTCCTTCTCTCTCTCATTCTGAAGGGGTCAAAGGGACGGAAACCCCTTGGCATGCCTTGAACAGGCTGCATCATCTTTCCTCTTCCTGCCCTAGAGCCTCTCTCATGGCTTACTAATATCTGCTGCTCCAGCTGAAGTCACATCTTTTATCTCAAACCACACGGAGCCAGAATCCAGAGAGAGTGCCAGTTTGCAGTCCATGGGACAAGTCCTAGATCTTCTGTGCTTCACTCCTCAATTTCACACCATCTCTTGTTCCGTTCACCTTTCTCTTTTAGATCCTATTTCCAAGAAAGCGAACTTTGTCTCTAAGATGTGACTCCAAACATACTCACTCTCAGACAGTTGTGTTTTTTCTTTAGCTCTCTCATACCAGTCCCACTAAGCCCAGGTTCCCCAGAACCCAGCGAGCAGTGCCTGTGTCCCATCAGTGAGGTAGCATTTAAGATTCTTGACCATTATTTCCCAGGGCAGGTCATGCTTGCTTTTATTGGCTTCTTGCACATCCATGTCATAGGATGTTAGTTATGAATCAAATCTTATGATACACTAACACACTGTGTCTTAGGTCATTTCTCTGGACTCAGCTTCTACCTTCTCCTCTAAACATTTGATCTAATGGTTTTTGGGGGTTTTTTTGCTCCATTGACTGACCTCTTGGATTGTTCCTTTATGGTTTTTCCCTTGAAACTACTGCTGATATGAAACTTACCTCTGTTGATGGCATCTGACAAAGGCAACCTTGAGCAGGAAATCCCCTGGGGGATATAAGTATCCTGGGGTCCCATTTATTTAAGAAGAGGGAATCAGATTATAATAACTAAAGTGATGATGAGAATACTGGCATAATTAACTGATGCCTACTGAGTGTTTAGTAGTTTAGTAGGTTGTGTGCTGGGTACCATGCTAGGTGAGTCATTGATCTTCACAACTAAATTTTGAAGGAGATATTCTTATTATTTCCACTTAAAGAGAAGGAAACAGAGACTTTGGAGATTAAATAGTCTGCCTAAGGTTTTGACACACCTAATTTCAGAGCCTGAACTCTTAACCCACAGGTATTTTTTTCCCCCTGGTTGCCTGCCTTACATATACTGAGTGCTCCATAGCTGTTTATTAGATCGTCTGTGCTTAATTACTCAGTTGTGTCCAACTTTTTGCGACCCCATGGATGGAAGCCCACTAGGCTCCTTTGTCCCTGGGGATTCTCTAGGCAAGAATACTGGAGTGGGTTGCCATGCCTGCTTCCAGGGGATCTTCCCAACCCAGGGATTGAACCCAGGTCTCCCGCACTGCAGGCAGATTCTTTACCATCTGAGCCACCAGGGAAGCCCCATTAGACTGTCTAGGTGATACCCACATTGGTCACAAAGTCATGTTGAGAATTGTGGTCATTCCCAGAGAATTTTCAAAGCTTTGTGCTTCTAGAGAAGCTTTCTTTTCATTGTCTGGAAAACTGGAAAGATGTGTAAATCCCAAGAATCACTGCTAAGCAATGAGAATAATGTGAAACTCTGCAAAAAGTGATCATCCTTAATGGAGGGACTTACTGTTGCTATTATCGTCTCTCTCAGCTAAATTGGAGGGAATTCTGAGAGTATAAAGAAAGCAAGAAATCCCTTTTAGTAAGGCAGGACACAGCTTAATGTACATTCAAGTTGTGTGATAAAAAGCACAATGTACATATGCCATATGGAATATATGCATCTCACCAATAACCATCAGGTTTTATGTAATGGTTGTTTAAAAGGCTATTATGCAATATGGTCTTTTACATCTCTCACATCTATGATGTTTTTAAACTCTACTCTTTGCCCTCTCTTATATTTCCCAAGGGAGGGAAAGACACATCTTTCCATCTCAACTGGCAATTTGTATTTTTAAAAGTGAACTTCTGAAAGTATGATGACACCATGCCTGTTTTGTTCATCATAATAGCCCCAAGTGCTTGGCCCATGGTAAGCGCTTGACAAATAACTGCATAATGGAAATCAGTCACCATTCCCACACCTATCACAGCTGCCCTCATAGGTTGCTGATCCTCTGTGTGAATCAGCCTTGGAGCACAGATATACCTAAATGTTTATGCTTCCTCTCTTCCCATATGTTCCTGAAGCTCCATTCAGTTCAGTTCAGTCATTCAGTCATGTCCAACTCTTTGTGACCCCATGGACTGCAGCACGGCTTCCCTGTCTATCACCAACTCCCAGAGTTTACTCAAACTCATGTCCATTGCATCAGTGATGCCATCCAACCATCTCATCCTCTGTCATCCCCTCTCCTCCCGCCTTCAATCTTTCTCAGCATCAGGGTCTTTTCAAATGAAGCTCCATTAGGAAAGAAGAAAATGACCTTCTAGGAGAGAGCTGGGCATTCCGTCTCACTGGGGCTCTGCTATGGGAATGGAATGAGTTCTCCTACATGAATGCCCCTCCTATTCTGAGGGGATGGGGCAGAAAGTAATGAGACAGCAAAATTAAACACAGGCTGGCCCCCGAGTGCAAGTCTGAAATTACCTGGAGAGTCATCTCCAGCAGCTGCAAGACTCAACCCATTCTAGGAAACATAATGAGCTACAAGAGGGAAAAAAATAAAGAGGCCGCCTCGCCCTCACCTCTCAAAAGGCCAACTTATTTATTAAGTGGTCCTTAGCTCTCCCCTACAGAGAAGGATGGTTAGCAATATTCACCTTACTCTGCTTTTCAATGCATGCAGGAAAAACAGCAACTCCTCACTGATCTTTCGGGTCCTCATTACATCAGGATCAGTCTGGGTTAAGCACTTTGTACCAGAGACGGGGCTCTCCTGGTGGCTCAGATGATAAAGAATCTGCCTGCAATGTGGGAGATGTGTGTTCATTCTCTGGGTCAGGAAGATCCGCTGGAGAAGGGAATGGCTACCCACTCTAGTATTCATGCCTAGAGAATTCCATGGACAGAGGGGCAGTCCATGGGGTTGTAAAGAGTCAGACACAACTGAGTGACTAACACACAGACACAGACACACACACACACACACACACATACATCAGAAAAACATGCACCATTGTTAAGAGCATCTGTTATGAAACCACATGAAGTTCAAATCCCTGTTCCTTTGCTGCTTGCCTCCACATGGACCTTTCTTAGCCTGTTCTGTGTCCCTAGGGGGCTGATGTAGATCACATTACTAGCTCCCTTTCCTGCCTGCTTTCCAGCATGGAGCACCAGCAGGAAAATAGGGAGAAAGGAGAGTGTGGTCTGCTTTCCCTACTCCTGCCTCCCTCTCTGCAGGGTCACCTTGGGCTGGTTACATCCCTCACCCATGTCTCAGTCTTTTGTAGGTGACTCTTTCCACACAGCTGTGTCTATTTTCTTCCTCTTCAGGTTTAAGGGCTCCTTAAGTCAGGTAAATCCAAGTGTACTGTCTCTCCCTTGCTGGGATCCTGGCTGATACACCCTTTGCTAGTGCATAGTTTGGACAACTTACTTGACCTCTCCGGGTCGCAGGCAGCATTTATGTTGGGGAGGATGGTAGGACTTGGGTCACACAAGTGACAGGTAGAGGGCTCAAGATGATAATGACACAGTATAACTGGGCAAGGGTTACAGTCCTATAAATTAGAAGGTCAGGAAAGACCTCTCTGAAGAGGGTTGCATGGCAGCTGAGACATGAAGAAGTAGGAGTCAGCCACGTTGAGGACAGTAGAGGTGAAGTAGGGGGGAAACGGGATTCCGGGCAGAGGAAACATCATGTGGAGAGGCCCTGAGGAGGAAAAAAGCTTGAGTTGTTGGAAGAACCATAGGCAGTTGAATTTGCTGGAGCATAGCAAGTAATAGGGAAGTGGAGAGAACGATGGCGCTGGAGGGGAGAGTAAGGGCGGATTCTAAAGGACTTCCGCCTGGTAAGACTTTGGATTTTTTTTCCAGTGCGCAGTGGGAAGCCATTGCGAGACACTCAATCCTCAGTTTTGATGCTGCTGTTTGTCTTGCTGATTTTGCTATTAGGACCAATTTCAGGCTCCCGTCCACTTTTCAGGACACATCCATCACTCCTTACTTGATCTCCTGTGGGGCCACCCAAACTGCCCCTGCTATTGTGTCACTTTACCGCCCTCCCTCCTTTTCCAGCTGTGTCTCCTCCCACCTTCTATGGAGAGGTCTGCCTCCAGGCTCCAGCTCTTCCTCTCCCTACAGCCTCTGCAGCTCACTGTTCTGTGCCTGCCTTCACTTACTGCTGGGCAGACAACGCTCCACAATACTGCCATGGGTCCAAAGAGCCATAGGGGCTCAAGTTTCTGCAGAAATATGCAATTGCTTTAAGTTTATTGTGAAAAAAATTGCATTTGTCTATCAACAGTGCAGAGACTTGATTTTTTGTTTTATTTTTTTGCATGTAAAAAAGCCTCAGTGTCAGCCTAAGAGTATGATTTTTGCTGTTCTTTCTTACCACCACAATTCGCCCTAATCATACTGAACACAGCATATTTAAGAAACTGTAAAAAAAATTCCCATTAAGAATACAAATTGAGAGTCCATGGGTACATCTGATCTCTGATTTGTAAAGACCTTGGGATAATATACTTTCTAGTTCATCTTAGAACAAAATGAATGATCTATTTCCTGCAGGAAAATGAAAAACATAAACAATCATCCTATATCCCCTATGCATATCACTTTCTTGTTGCTTCTCTAAAGAACATACATCACTTATAGCGTATGAAGGCAGAAATATACAAAAATACTGACCTGGTTTCTTTACATTTTGTTTGATTTGGTTTAGCATAGTTCTGATTTGAGTAAATCAGAACCAATACTGAGAGTTCTCATTGGAGGCTACTGCAACATCCTCCAAGGTAAGAAGCATTAGAATATTTAAGGATGCAGTAAAAGAATAAAATTCTTCTCATCACTTCCTGTCCCACTTCCAATTATCATTCTAGCACCTCCTAACTTGACTGTCTAAATCTAAAAGAACAAAGCAATCAAGATGGAGGTTATAGACAAATACAATTGCCCCCTCCTATCCCCAAACAGGTATATCTCTAAGGATTTGTCGATTCTCCAAAGAAGTAAAAAACTGGAGGGAAAGATCCATCTTTCAAGCCCCCAAACCATGTTCACTGTAAATATGCAAATATCGGAGGCAGATGTCTGAATGGTGAGGTCAGTTTACTGTTTCATCCCATGAGAACTGACATGGGTTTCATCCTGCTGAGTTTCTTTCAACGTAAACCATAACAAACAAACAAGTAAGTGCCACCACCTGGCATTTGACAGTGTGAGGATGAAGTTTTAACCTGCTCAGATGTTTCTATGGATAGACAGCTGCCAGCATCATTTCCTTTCTCAATGTGGAGGGAAGAAAGTGCACTCTGAGCATTCTTCACTTCCCTATTTCCCCTAGTGTGACATGCCATATGGAAACTGTCAAGCTCAGCGCTGCACTGCTTGGGGTGACCAAGTAATGATGCAGGGCTCCTGTGTGCCGGGGCAGACAATGATTAAATGCAGGAAGAGATAGTTTCTGTACTAAAGCACTGAAATTACTGCTGACAACACTGTTTGTATTTGAAGCTGTTCATCAGAGATATTTTTAGATGAGAATAGTAGCCAAACTGCCAAGTTCCAAAATTATATCCTATGGAAGTGGAACCCAATATTAAATGAATAAGGATTGCATAAGTGGTCAATCTTAGCTAAATGTTATTTAGAAAATTGGGCTTGTATTTCCACATATACCCACTTTCAAATTCTATGTGTGGAACACTTGTTGCCTGTATATGTAAATATAAGTAAAGCTATATATGCATATGCTTCATAATATAGAAATAACAGTATCTGAGAAGTTGTCCTTACCACCATGAATGCCTTTGTGGGATGAAGTCAGTGTTAAGCTAACATGAAGGTAGAGTGTTCAAACAGGACTGTAAAACTGCATTGTCTTTGAGTATGATTATCAATTTATTAAGTAGAAACTAATGCTAAGTGGAGAATATTGGATTTCAACTGATATGACACTTGAAGCCCACACCTCATATTTCTGTGCAAAAACTGTAGCTCACAAGGCAAATATCATTCTCAGAGAGAATTGACAGGATGGCCACCAGAGATTCTGCAATAGCAATTATCTGCTTATCACAGAATATAGAGAGACAGAGTGTGTAGATGGGGGCAGAGAAATGCTATTTCCTGAGCTTAAATTTGTTTAAATAAAGCACCATATAAAGTTGGAAGGGAAAAGTTAAAGTAAAGCTGTATGTATTTTAAAGCATTGTTTGAGAGCATAAGTTCTATTCATTTCTCCTACTATAAAGACTTTCTAATATTTGAGTGCCCTTCTAAATGTATCTTTATTAGTGTTGGGTTGGGTTGGCAGACACTTTTAAATGACATGGTTCAGTCCAGCCTAGAAGAGGACAGCTCACGCATTCAGCACTGTTCTGTGGTCAGGGAAAATCAGAAAGTCATGATGTACCATTTTTATAACTGTGCAATTAAGGTTCTACCACCTAGTACCTGAATTTTCATAAAGTTAATAACAGTGCTTCATGGGTTTTCTATCTTACCAAAATAAATAAAATCCATCCCTTGGACTGCAAGGATGTCAAATCCAGTCAGTCCTAAAGGAAATCAACTTTAAATATTCATTGGAAGGAGTGATGCTGAAGCTGAAGCACCAATACTTTGGCCACCTGATGAGAAGAGCCAACTCATTGGAAAAGACCCCGATGCTGGAAAAGATTGAGGGCAGGTGGAGAAGAGAGTGACAGAGTATGATATGGTTGGATGGTACCACCAAAACAACAGGCCTGAGTTTGAGCAAACCGCAGGAGATAGTGATGGACAGGGAAGCCTGAAATGCTTCAGTCCATGGGGTAGCAAAGAGTCAGACACAACTTAACAACTGAACAACCACAACATAAAATGCCAGAGTAGCATCGACAGAATATTGACAAACCATATTGAATCACATAGATCATTTAACATAGTTTAGGTACACAAATGCAGGTACAACAGAAAAATACTTTCCCCCAAATATCTCACTACACAAGCTCCAACATATTTTTATTAAAGGAATTGACTGCTGTATAGACAGGTTTATGAATGCATCAGTTACATGGGAATTCCATGGCATGTAAGCCAAGCAGTAAGTAGTATTACTAAACTAAGAAAATGGAGTCAGGTTATCAAAATATGGAAACAGATGTTCTGATGGTACTAAGAGATTAATTTACTCTTAGCAGCAATATCTAAATATCTTAGCTTTTATTTTTATTTTTTTAAAAAATAACCTGAGTTGTATGTGTGTGTGTGTTTAGAGCACTTGGGAAATACAGATTTTTTTTTTTTTTTTTAAAAAGGAAAATAAAAATCACTCATTAGTCCACCACTAATCATGTTTGGATATATCTCATCCCAGATATCTAAGTTATACTGCACATACTTTAAGGGGCACCATCTAACAATACAGTATAAATATTCTCTCAAAATATCATTTTTAATGATACTATAAATCATGTAACCTAATTCCATGATTGGTCATTTACAGTGTTTCTAATATTTTATTTAGTAACAATGCCAAAGGACCATCTTAGGACCAGGGCGCTTAATAATACATAACCATTTCTATAAGATTAGTTCCATAAAGTTGTATTCCTGGATCTAAAAAGATAAAAATTTAAAGGCTTTTTATCAAAATGTTTTTAATTATAGGAACACATGAACATAATCTATCAAAAAGCAAAAGGCTCTTTTACCTTCTTCCCTGACCCCAACCTACAGATTATCCTTCAGATGTAACCAGTGTAGACAATTTCTTATTTATTCTTCCAGAAACTTTATATTCATACACAGGAATGCATGCAATTTACTCATACAACCTGCCTCTGATGGCTCAGATGGTAAAGAATCTGCCTGCAATGTGGGAGACCCAGGTTCAATCCCTGGGTCGGGAAGATCCCCTAGAGAAGGGAATGGTAACCCACTCCAGTATTCTTGCCTGGAGAATCCCATGGACAGAGGAGCCAGGGGGGCGGGGGGAGGGGAGCTACAGTCCATGGGGTCGCCAAGAGTCGAACACAACTGAGCAACTAACACTGTGCCATTACACAAATAGAAGCCTGCTATATCTTAGCAACATATCTTAGAGATCTGTGCCTATATCTCTTCTTCAATCCTTTGAATGATTTCATTAGATTTGGTTGCCTGGATATAATAGAACTTACTAAAAAATCGTCCCCATTGATGCGTATTTCTGTCACTTGATTTTTACTGTTACAAACAATGATACCACATCCTTGTACATGTATTTTGCAAACTTGCATAGATGTTTCAGTACAGAGGGTATCTGTTCAGTAAATGGATATACGCATATGCCTTTTAATTTTGCTAGACATCATCATATTGCCTTTTCTAAATGGTTATTTTTATTTACATTTCTTAGCAACACTATTATGCAACCTTTTAATCCTTGCTGAGCTAAAAGATAAGACACTGCATTATTTTTACTGTATTTTCATTTGTATTTCTTTAATTATGAGTGAGACTAATCACTTATTCAATTTGAACCTTAAATGCTAAATTCCAAGTGAATCATCATATGGATTCTGAAGACTAGGGAAAATCTTGCCCTTGCTGTTCTTCAACTAATTTGCTAGCTAAGAAACTGTTTTGTTATTTATGTCCTTCCCTTCACATTCATAGTCTCCTGCTTTTATATATGATAATTTAAAGCAGCAGCAAAAGCTGTTGTGTCTTGGCACTGCTAACAATGGCCAAACTGTTTACATGTTTGGGATGCTTTGCTGGGAGAATCACTGAACAGTTTTCCCACCTGTCCTACCCCAAAGCAGAGTTGCTCAGCAGCACATAATGACTGCTGGCATGTGCCAAGATTTCAAAATAGCTTTGAAAGTGCTGTCACAAGCAAACCACCCAGTTACAGGTATTATACATGGCTAGTTAATTATGATTAAAACTCATTAAAATACAGGGTAGTACTCAAATTTGCAAAACCACACCGAAAAAAAAGAATTACTCAAAAATGTTCACAGTGATTTTGCCTGGGTGGTAGGATTGACGATTACTAAACTACTCTTAATCTTTCTGTGGAAATGGTAAAAAATCAACACCAAGTGCTCTGTGCTGGAATCTCCTACATACACCCTTAGAACATACTAGAAGGATTACTAGAAATTCATAATAACCATTGACTCAGTGAGTGTATTTGAATACTTTCTGTGAAGCTATGATCATGCTCCAGGCCAGAAGTATATATGGCAGCACCACAGATACATATCTACATGAGAAATGATTAGCAAAGTCAACAGAGAGAAGAGAACAAAATGCTAATTTAAATGCAGCAACTACACCCTTGAGGAAGTCAAGGTTTCCATTTCTTTACCGCAAAATGATGACATTAAGTTAAAATAGATGGAAGTTTCTAAACTTTATTTTTTTGATCTCAGGATCCCATTACACTCTTAAAAATTATCGAGGACTGAAAAGAGCTTTTATTTTGTGAGTTATCTCAATCAATTTTACTATGTTAGTAATTAAAACTGAGAAATTTTAAAACTATTTATTAGTTCAAGGGTAATATTAAAAAAACCAATGCAGGTTACCATAAAAACATATTACTGAAAAATAATGAGATTTTCCGAACCAGAAAACAATTGTAAAAGCAACTCTCCTACATTTCTGCACATCTTTTTCCTGTCTGCTAAGTGGAAGACAGCTGGATTCTCTCTTCTTTGTCTACATTCCATCTGCTGTGATAACACATGCCATGTAGCCTCTGGGAAACTCACTGAACGCTAGTGAGAGTAAAGAGACAGGTAGCATCTTAGTATTATTACAAAAAAGATTTTTACCTTGCAAAGGTCTTATGGATCCATGAATGAGAAGTTTTTTAAGGTTTCATACAGTTCTGACATGTTATGACTGTATGATTCTCCTCATTTTAAAAATGCCAGAATGAAAAATACAGAAAAAAACTACAGCAAACTAAGGTCTAACAGGAAAATCACAGCAAAGACAGGAAATTTTTCTCTAAGCTTTGGTCTCCTGGAATTTGCTCTTTCTCAAAATTCATATGACCTTTCAGAAAAGGAAAGTCATCTGTACATTACAAATCTCCAACGTAATGACCAACCAAGATTTTATTTTATTCTATATGTCTGTGTGGGTGGGGTAAGGTGCATAAAAGGTATAAAAAATGTTAATTAGCCTTAAAACTGAACCAGAGGCAGGAATTGTGTGTGTGTGTACACAAAAGCATATGAATATTCAGACTTTATGTATAGGGTGTACCTTAGTCATTTCATAAACAGATGAGATCTTTCTGAGTAGAAAATAATCTTAGTGATCAGTCATTTCCTCTACAGATGGAATCTCTATAATAAAAGAATTCTAGTGTCCAGTGGGATTTTTAGACATATATTACACTAAATATCCCAGGCTTTGGTTGAAATGAATATATTAAATACATTTTTAATCATCACCTATGTTAAAAGTAATAGTAAAGCCCTATAAAGCTGACTGGATCACCCAAATGCAGGCATTAAGAAGCACATTCATTTAAAGTATCTGTGAGTTAATAATAAACAGTTTTGCTTCATGTTGAATGAATGTACTAATCCTTATAAAACGAGTAGATTCTGGCAAAATACTCCACATAAAGCTTTTGGAGACAGCATGGCAGGAGAAGAGGTGAGCAGGAAGTGTGCTCACATCATTTCCCCCACTGAGATTGTATTTGAAATAAAATTTAAAGCTTCAGAAAGGCATTTTAAAAACTCAGGGTTTTAAGGATACATTCTAGTTTCTCAAACTCAAACGGTGCCTTGCAAAATAAACATGTCTTTCATATAGAGTTCATTGCCAGTCTCCACTCCTTATTAGGAAATGTTGAGTACTTAATTTATGAAATTCATGTATGTGATTCAGTTTACTCATAAGTAAAATGAGGATAAAATGAATAGTGCCCATCAATCTCAACAGAATTATTTGGGGGTCAAATAAAACAATGCATATAAAAAGCTTTTAGCAGAGTTCCTAGTCCAAACTAAGCTCTCAATAAATGAGAGCTTCAGTGAGGTTGATTCTTTCCCTTTTTTAAAATGCTACTTGGAAATATAGACCCACAGATACATGAGAATCTGAGCCTGCAATGCAAATACAGCAAAGGATGGCCTTTCCAAAAACAGGCATTGGGACAACTAGTTATTCATAGGAAAGTTAAATTAAATTTGTCCCATCTCATATCATATACCAAAATTAATTCCAAGTGAATTAAACACAAATGCAAACGGCAAAATTCTACATATCTTAGAGGACATTACAGGAGAATATTTTATGAGCCAAGGTAGTAAATGTTTTCTTAAATGTGACACAAATGGTTGACCATTAAGAGAGTTAAATTTGACTACAGGGGAAAAAAAAAACAAAAAAGCTTTTTCCAACATAAAAAAAAATTTTAAATGCACTGAAACTCAAACCACAAGTTGAGAGAAAATAGTTGCCACAAACTACTAACAATTCATTAGTGTCCAAAAAATATAAAGAGTACCAACAAGTCAATAAGAAAAAGATAATCAAGTAAAAAAATAGACATAATATGTAATGAGGCACTTCAGAGTAGGGAATCCAAATCGTGGATAAATGTATTAAATAAAAATTACCCTCTGTTGTAATAAGGAAAATACAAATTAAAACCATAATGCAGTACCATTTATAACCACTAGATTGGCAAATATTAAAAAGTTGAGCAATATCAAGTGTTGGCTAGGATGTGTAGGAATTAGAAAATTCACATGCTCTTAGTGGATATATCAATTTATCTTCCCCATTGAAGAAAAGAATTAGATATAATCTAGTAAAACTAAAGATGTGAATTATTTATAATGCAAAATTTTCCCTTAAATACTTGCACTTTCACACAAGGACACATGTAAAAGGATGTTCATAGGACTGTTGTTTGTAATAACAACAAAAAAGAAAAAGCCATGGAATACTTAACAGCATTGAAGATGGGTGAATTTTGGCCATACAGAGCAATATGAAATATAATTAAGTTATAGGAATATTATGGTAAAAAGAAGTAAAATCTAAGAACATATACAATATGATTTCATTATTATCAAGTTAGAGTGTCAAAAAATAGGCAAAATTTACTTATGATTACTAGATTTCACTGACATTTGGCCATCTGATGAGAAGAGCTGACTCACTGGAAAAGACCATGATGCTGGGAAAGATTGAGGGCAGGAGGAGAAGAAGGTGACAGAGGATGAGATGGTTGGATGGCATCACTGACTCAATGCACATGAGTTTGAGTCATCTCTGGGAAATAGTGAAGGATAGGGAAGCCTGGCATGCAGCAGTTCATGGGGTTGCAAAGGATCAGGCATGACTTAGTGACTGAACAATAAAGACATCATTAACTCTTTTCTAAAGAGAAGTGCAGACAGTATCATAGAGCCTGGCAGTGCCCTAATATTATCATGGATGATGTTGAGAGCAGCTATAGGATGCTGATCTGTTTAGGCCTTCACAGTTTCTGTACTGTCCTTTACAGTTTATACAGCACCTTCACATTAAGGTTCCATTAATATTGTGATCTTTACAACATGACTCTTTACACAGGAGTAAAAAGAGGCTCAGAAAGGGTCACATAGCTATCTGAGTAGCAAACTATGACTTCAGCCCACAGCCTTGTCTTCTAAATCTGAGGTCACCCTTTCAACACTGCCTGAAAGTTAGCTTGACTAGAGGATTCTGTAGTCCACGAACAGGAGAAGAAGCCCATAAACCAGAATGAAATTGTGGCCCCCATTCATTCCCAACACCACTGGCTCTAGAGATTAGCTAGTTCTATTAATAGTCTGAGCTATGTAAATGGATCTAGTTCTAAGGTGGACAGAAGTGAGGGCTGTGCTATGATCCAGAGACACCTTAAGAAGAAACTTCAGACCAAAGCAGGCTGGGAACATTTGCAGTAAGCAAGACTGTTAGGAGAGCAGCATTCCCAGAGGATGTTTATTCTCTTCCCAAAGGTTAGTGAAACAAAACACAAATTGTTGTAATGATTTATGATTTATGTATCAGGCCAGGAGACAAAAGCCCAATTGCTCTCCAGCCTGTTTTGAGCCTGTCTTCCAGTTTTCAGGACTTTTAGGAAATATAAAGGATCTTGGGATTTCCAAAGTAAATATTAGGTGTAGTTTAATTGATTAATTTATGGCATAGGGTGGGATTTTAAAAAAATGTTCAGGGGAACTGCATTATAATGATATTTTCTTGTATTTTCCCTCAACAAAAATCTACTTTGGTATCATCTTTATCCACAGGGTGACTGAACTTCCCAGTGTGTCTGGGAAATTCTGGTCTACGCTTGATACCCTGGCATAATCACTAAAGGCCCCTGCCTTCATAAACAAAGAGTCCCAAGTTGGACAGTAAGGACTTATCCAAGACTCATTTATACATGTATTTATATCATTCAACAAGCATCTATCAAACACCTACTCATGCCAGATTCCACGGTTTATGTCAGGAATACAAAACGGAATAAACCTTTGCAAGATGTTTACCAACTAAGACAACCCATAGTCCATGAATGGATCAATTGATTGACTTAATCATCCATTTATCAATTAAATGGGTCTCCCTCAACAAATATTTATTGCCTCCATCCAAAACCTGGAAATACAGTGGTATACAGATAAAAGTTTTTCCTACTTTCATCAAGTGTATAAGCTCACTTTATAATGAAAAAGGTAATTACATAAAAAATAACTAGAAATGTGATAAGTGAGAAAGGGTGATATTCTATAAACAGTATTGAAGAGGTAATGGCATTATTCTCTTCGGGGCAAATAATGCTCTTGTATTTGGAAATATTCTTTTAATAGCCTATGGCCTGGTTTTAAAAGAAGACGTTTTAAAAAGAGGCCTTAATTTTCTCTTTAGTGTACCAATATACTTAGCTAATGGATTTATTCTATTAATATATTCAACAAATAGCTTTTTAGCATTAGCTTATAGGAATAGAATGGCTTCCCTGGTGGCTCAGATGGTAGAGTCTGCCTGCAACGTGGGCGACCCAGGTTCAATCCCTGCATCAGGAAGATCCCCTGGAGAAGGAAATGGCAACCCACTCCAGTATTCTTGCCTAGAAAATCTCATGAACAGAGAAGCCTGACAGGCTACAGTCCATGAGGTTGCAAAGAGTCGGATACAACTGAGCAACTAACATTTTCACTTTCATAGAATGGTGAAGAATATAGAAAAAAACCTTGCCCTTAAGGACTTTATAGTTTTAAGCATGGATTTGAACCACCTGGTTCATTAATATTTAAAGGGTCTGTAGATTTATCCTTTCATTCATCCATTATTATTTACTCAACAAGATGGCTGTATATCGAGTAGAGTATCCAATAAGAAATCTGGGAGGAAAGAACTATTAGTTTTTCCCCTTTTCCCTTCTTAAATTACCTCAAGCTATGCTAAGGTCCTCACTAAGCGTGTCAACCACTCTCCAGAGCTCGTTCTGGAGCTGTCTGCAGCTGTACCCAGAGGTATCCAGAGCTCATTCTGGAGCTGTCTGCAGCTGCACCCAGAGGTAATGTGTGGCAACAAAGACTCAGAAGCATTTACAGCAAACACTGAGATGTTTCCTGAAAGAGACTAGATTTCCTTTATGAAGTATTCAGTATTGAGATACTAAATAAAAGAGTGATCTCACATATCTAGAAAATCTAAGGACACCCAAATTATATTTTGATGGGGAAAATATATAATGTCACATAAGTCATCACTGAAGCATTAATCCAGCCTAAAGGCCCACACATTTTGCATGAGAGAGGTCCTAACCTTGATAAATCCTCAAAGAGATTCATGATGGCCATCATCATTTTTTACTGCACAAGAAAATCAAGAGCCACTGATAAAAAAAGAAATAAACATAAATTAATAATACGAAGCAATAAGTAAATGTAATAAAGAAATGCACAAATTGCCTACAGCAAGCTAAGCAGAACACAAACAGCAATGGGGAAAAGAATGTGCATTTCTTAAGGTTTAATTCACTTGCATATACTTTTTTGTACACACAAGTATTATGCAGTGGCTCAAAGAGTAGGTTTGGGAATCAAGCAGATCTGTGTTCAAATCCTACTCCACCACTATTTAGCTATGTGACTTTGGGTGAATTACTTTGCATCACTAATTTCAGCTCTCTCAGCTACTGAATGAGTGAAATAATAATCCTAATCGTGGGCTCTAACGGTATCCTAGTGAGACAGACCAGGTCCTGGGACCATTTCCTGCAGTGCTGCAGTGCCTATACCTGGACAAACCTCTCCTCCAGCAACAAAACAGAAAGAAACTATATGGGAGGGGAAATAACTCCGTGTAGTGCAGTTGGGGCAAATTCTGGGCAAAAGACACAAAAAGACCAAAAAATCCCTACTACCACTTCAGAAGAGCTAGGAGCAAAAACAGGGTGTTGGGAGCAAAAGCAGCATATTGAGCATGCCCCTTGCACTCAAAACCACCAGAGGGGTGGGCAAAACACCTAATCCACCCCTCAGGCCAGACTCTTGGACACATCCCTACCCTCATCCCATATAAGGAACAAGGGTGCTCCCCCTCAGGGAGTGAGCAAGCAAGGGAATCTGTTGTTTGTTCTCGCTCCCCTTGCTACAGCAGTGGCCCAAATAAAACCTTGCCTGAATTTCTTGTCTGGCCTCTAGTCAATTTCTATTGATGGGGAAGGCCAAGAACCTTGATCAATATCACTAGGAGTCTTAAGAATCGGGTCCTAAGTGTGAGGATTAAATGCTAAATAAGAACTTGGAAAAGCACCTGGCTACTCAATGTGCTCATTAAATGTGGGCTACAACCAAAACTACACACACACACACACACACAGAGAAAATTCTCTGACAAGCCATCTTTAAGTCCATCCCATATATTATCACAATATAGTTCCTTAAAATTTCTTAAATGGTAGTGTATTAAAATGTGTGTTCCAAAATACATTTCCATAATAACTGTAGTGTTTTCAGGGTTTGAGAGCAGTGAGGTTTTATTTCAAGCAGATGAGCAAAGTGTGAGGAATTGAGGGTGGAGGACTTATACAGAGTCCTCCATTCTATAATACCTTGAAATGCAACCTTATGTTTTTTCACAAGTAAAAATAAAATGAGTAGAAGATAAAACCTAACTCTTACTTCTTTCCAGGGTCCAGCCTTTAATCTGCTCAGCCTCATTAGCCTGCCTTTGCATGGAGAGCAGGATGGTTTTGCATTGCAAAATAGTCACTGTCACCACAAAGGTGAGAGCTTCTCATCTTCTCAGTTGCTCTGTGCCACTGGCTTTGAGTCAGACTGCTTTATCTTTCTACCTTGCTAGGTCCTAAATTTAGCTGGGGATCCATATTCATAACCCACTTTTTGTCAATCTCACACTTTTCTAGATATTGCACATATGAAAAAATGCTAACCATGCAACGCTCATAAAGGAAGTAAAGAGACCCTCTGACCAGGTGTGATAAAAGAGAGAGGAATAATCAGCCATCACATTTTCCCCAAGTTCATGACTCCTTCTCATTTTACCGCAATATTTTGAGAAACAAATAATCACCTGTCCCAGTGATTAGATCGAGGAAGCAATTTATTACAGGTCATTAGTGAAAGATGCTCTTTGGATTCCGTGCAGCACAGGATCCTCAGCTGCCTCAGAGGGGCAGGGGTGGGGGCAGAAGAGGAGGGGCACTGCCTGGCAAGCCATATTTTTTTAGTGTATTTGCATTTTATGGTGGTTTTTTTTTTCCCATCAGAATTATTTTTTCTTGACTGCATAGTATATGTCAGAAGTCAGAAACCAAATCCTTCTTCCTAGTCAATGTGTAGGTCATAAATGTCTTCTGAGTGTCTCATTTCAGGATCGCAGACAAAAAGAGAAGCAAACACAAATAATGTGGGGCTGGAAAAGACTTCACTGATGATCTAATAATTTGACTTCCTCCATCATCATGAATTCACAGGGTTTTGTTGTTGCTGTTCATGGATTTCTCTGTTTGAACACTTACCCTGTACCAGGCACTGTGCTAAGCAGTTTACATGGCGTGTCTTCTTTAAATACTCACACAAAACCACCCCATAAGTCTACTATTGTTTCACTTAGGTTATAGGAAATTGAGGCTTAGAGAGATTAAGTAACTTACCCAGGGTCAAAGAACTAGAAAACAACGCCTTCAGGATTTCAACCCAGGACTGAGCAACGCCAGAGCCTGCCCTTGTAACAAGCATTTCAAGGACAGTCTTTAAACTCTCATTCACAGAGCAAAATAGAAACTACTAAGCCCTTGTTCTCTCACAGTCAAGACTGCCTTAGCATTTTTCATATTTTGAAGCCCATAGACTCAAATTCATGAACCAAAGCCACAAAAGCACCTGGTGGCACAGCCAGTCTGGAACGTGGGTCTCCCTCTTGAACCACCCACTCTCAATCCAGGACTGTCTGTAAATCATTGAAATGAAATGAATTTCCCCTGACTTTTAAAAGAACTTGATGTTTCATGAGGTTGCATGATTCTGCATCTCTCTACCTTTCCAATATTCCACCTGATTTTCTTTTGTTTCAGTCTCTTCATTTGCCAATCCCTCAAATACTGATGATCCTGGGCAGCCCCCTGTCTGGACTCTGCTCTTTTCACCAAAGCCTGGCCATTCCCATGAGTGTAGTTAGAACTGACTAATCATTTCCAAATTTCTATCTTTGACCTGGATTATCTCCTGAGCTTCAGATCCAAGCGTACAACATCACCTTCTGAATGCTGAAGATGCACCCAAGTTGACAGTGTCTAATAGTAAATACATCATTCTTTCCAGTCCATTCTCCCATATTCCCTGTCTCACCCATTCATTTCACCTGAGACTCATGACCCACCAGTGCACAGGTCCACAAGTCCGATGGACTTTCATCTCCTAAGTTCAGTTCAGTTGCTCAGTCGTGTCTGACTATTTGCAACCCCATGAACCGCAGCATGCCAGGCCTCCCTGTCCATCACCAACTGCCAGAGTTCACCCAAACCCATGTCCACTGAGTCGGTGATGCCATCCAACTATCTCATCCTCTGTCATCCCCTTCTCCTCCTGCCCTCAATCTTTCCCAGCATCAGGCTCTTTTCAGATGAGTCAGCTCTTCACATCAGGTGGCCGAAGTATTGGAGTTTCAGCTTCAGCATCAGTCCTTCCAATGAATATTCAGGACTGATGTCCTTTAGGATGGACTGGTTGGATCTCCTTGCAGTCCAAGGGACTCTCAAGAGTCTTCTCCAACACCACAGTTCAAAAGCATCCATTCTTTGGTGCTCAGCTTTCTTTATAGGCCAACTCTCACATCCATACATGACCACTGGAAAAACCATACATAGCCTTGACTAGACGCACTTTGTTGACAAAGTAATGTCTCTGCTTTTCAATATGCTGTCTAGGTTGGCCATAACTTTCCTTCCAAGGAGTAAGCGTCTTTTAATTTCATGGCTGCAGTCACCATCTGCAGTGATTTTGGAGCCCAGAAAAATAAAATCTGACACTGTTTCCACTGCTTCCCCATCTATTGCCATGAAGTGATGGAACCAGATGCCATGATCTTAGTTTTCTGAATGTTGAGCTTTAAGCCAACTTTTTCGCTCTCCTCTTTCACTTTCATCAAGAGGCTCTTTAGTTCTTTGCTTTCTGCCATAAGGATGTTGTCATCTGCATATCTGAGGTTATTGATACATCTCCTAAAATTGATCCTAATTTTGTCCCTTATTTTCCACTGCATTTTTTTTTATGGTTGAAGACCTCATTGTCTGTTGCAAATAGATGTTGCAGCAGACTTCCTGCTCCATTTCCAGTCTATCTTCCATTCAGGCTCCAAAGTCATATTTCTGAACATAAGCCCATCACATTAATCCCCTACCTAAATCCAATTCATTGGTTTTTGTATCACTTACTGGGAGAAAAAAATCATCAAGTTCCATATCATGGACCATAAGGATCTCCATGATCTGATCCCTTGGGAAACCCTCTAGCCTCAGCCCCTGCAACCACATGATATTTTATTCCAGAAATCTCAGACTACTTTTGGTTCCCCAAACACACCAACCTATTTTGCTTTATGCCTTTTCTTATGCTGTGCTCTCTTACAGAATGACCTTCACCACCTACTTCCTCTCGCTGGCCTAGAGAATTCATAATCAGCTTTTGTTTAAAAAAAAAAAAAAGCCTATAGTATTAATATTCCCACGTGGTCTCCAATCCGAACACTAGCCAAGCCCAACCCTGCTTAGCTTCCGAGATCAGATGAGAAGGGACGCATTCTGGGTGGTATAACCATAGACCTAACCAGCACTTAAAACAGAACTAACAGGTCATCTTCCACCTCCCTTCTCCTCTAGCAGCTTCTGCTACTAATGTAGCTATTGTTTCTTGTGCATCTTTATTCCCTGGACATTCATTGCTGCATTTCCCATAATGCACAGTAATTATTTGTACAGATGCCTGTCTAGTCATATGAGTGCCTTCAGATGTAAAACATATACACATCTTCTAGATGTTATATCTACTCAGATGGTACTCACATTCATTCAGATATTCCATATGCCCTCATATTTACACATGCTTATTTAGATGTTTTTGCAAATACATGAGGTTCACTTATGTTCCCTACATATCATATGTTACATGTGCTCGTATAGTTGTCACAGTGTTTGTTTAGGTGACATATATGTCCCTTATACACATGTGTTCACTTAGATCTGTCATGTGTCCATGTAGCCATTAATCAGCTCACTGAAACGCTACACATAAGTGTTACCCATCATTAAAACAGTAGTTCTCAGAATGTGGTTCCTAGGCCAGCAGCACCAGGATCACATGGATGCATATCCTTGGACCTGACCCCAGATCTTCTGATTCAGAAATTCTTGGGACGAGTTCCTGGCAATGTGAGCTTAACATGTCCTGCAGATGATCCTGGCACACGCTCAAGTTTGAGAGCTGTTGATTCAGGTGTTACGCGTCCTCATTCAGATGTTCTACCTGCCTGCTCAGATCACATCCTTACTAACACAGGTGACACATACCTTCACTAAAATGATACACACGTTAGTTTGTTAGAAAACATATTCATTTAAGTAGCAAATAGTTCAAATATTACACATTGATATTCAGACCATGCATGAGCTAGTTTAGAAAGTCATATCTGAGACATCACAAAACCTCATCAGATAACACATGTGCTCGCTGAGATGACACACATGTTCACTGCATTGTTAAAAAATATTTACTTAAATCTTTCATATGTTAAACTATTCATTCTGATCTTCCATACTCATGTGTAGATGTCACCTACCCTATTTCAAGTAATATACAAATTCACTCCAATCGTACACATAGTCATACATGTTTCACAATGCACACAGATCTTTTACAAGCCCATTCTGATGTCAAAGGTGCTTATTCAGCTCACACATGCTCACTGACATGTTCATAGGGCCATTCAGTTGTATGCTCACTCATTGAGGAACTGCCCTACACATTCTGTATGCACTGCTAACCAACCCCTGCTAGAGACGAAGGGGACTACTGCTCTAGCCACTTCCCAAGTTGAGGATGGTACCTTCTTTATAAAGTTTCTCATTTACTTGTCTCCTATGTCACCCGGCCTCTCTCCTGATGCTGTTGCTGTGTTACTCCCCATGCACACTCTGCTGGCCCATCAGTTGCCTCACAGTTTGATCACCCTGTGATCTCGGGTAGCCCAAGCTCACCATTGTTTACACTGTATTTATATCTGATTCTCATATTCAAATACCCTCATCAACTTGAGAAAAGTTGTTTCAGCAACTGTCAGCCTTTCACTGGGTTTAAATGTGCTTTCAACCACATCTTCTGTCACCTTTGGCAATCCAGTTAAATATCTTCAGAGCCTTCCAAGTGCCTTCATTTCAGAGGGCTTTTGATTTGTTCCACTTCATAATTTTATCATTGTCTTGGCCACAATCAATAAGAGAGGCTTAAAGCAGTGATACTGGCTCAACATTCAAAACAAAGAGTAATGATGGAACACTTATCATGAACTCAACCTCCTTTAGTGGCTCAGAAATATTTCTGTATGTGTCTGAAGTGTTTTCTGCTCCAATTTGCAGAGAAGGAGCTATTTTATGCTTGAAATCAGAATGATACTAATTTGAATCTTGGTTCCACCACTTATCGGCTATGTGATCTTGAGAGAGTCATGTAATATTTCAGAAGCATAGTTCCTTCACCTGTATGATGAAGATCATTATGTTTATCAAGGTTTTATGACTGGCACATAGCCTTTGATCAAGGAAAGTTAGCTTTTAAAAAAGATTGTGTTCTACGCCAAATAAAGGGAAGAATTATGCTTTCCCACAGTGAAGTTACCATGGCACATGTAGGTAAGGTTGGGACTAAGAGGTGAGCTCCACTTAAATAGGCAAACCCATCACAGACTCAGGAAAGATCCAGTCCAGGCACCATGAAGGCAGCTTTGAGGACAATGCTCAGAAGCCAGCAGACAAGGAATATTTATGGATGGACTATGAGACTCATAAACCTCCTAGCAGGGGCACTGGGACAGTGGGAGATGCACAGGCGTCTCAGTTATATCAAGTTTTGCTGAAATAAAATCTTGGAATAGGGAGTAAGTCAGAAGTTTAGTCCCACTGATTGAGGCACATGAGGGTACAGGAAGAGGGAATAGTGAGCTTAGAAAATTGGGTACACGTGGATAATCCTAGAATGGGCAATTTCAAGGTCTGAGAAAGGAAAAGAAAGCTCAGCAAACACAGATTATGCTGTGGGCTTAGTCACTCAGTCATATCTGACTCTTTGCTATCCCATGGACTGTAGTCTGCCAGGCTACTCTGTCCACGGGGATTCTCTAGGTCAGAATACTGGAATGGGTTGCCATGCCCTCCTCCAGGGGATCTTCCCAACCCAGGAGTCGAACCAAGAACTTCCACATTGCAGGAGGATTCTTTACTATCTGAGCCACCAGGGAAGCCAAAACACAGATTCTAGACACCACATAATCTGTTCAGACACCACACTCTGGAACAAATGAGCTGCAAAGCCACTGACAACATGGCTTGGAACTTGTGGTCAGTACTCGGGCCTGACACTACCACTCATTGGGGTGCAGGGCTTGAAACTTCCTACCTTTATAGAGGATTGTTTAATTGGAGGATACCCTGAGAAAGCCTTAATTGAAAAAGACACATGTACCCCAATGTTCACTGAAGTACTATTTACAATAGCCAGGATATGGACACAAACTAGACGTCCATTGACAGATGAATGGATAGAGAAGATGTTATGGAATATTACTCAGCCATAAAAGGAATGAATTTGAGTCAGTTCTGGTGAGGCAGATGAACCTAGAGCCCTTCATATAGAGTGAAGTAAGTCGGAAAGAGAAATAGCAGGTTATTTTACAATTGAGATAGATTGAAGCTTTCAAGGATGTCTTTAGTGAGCTGAGAAAACTATAGAAGCAAGGAAATGGGGTTCAAATTGGTGACAAGAAGGGCTGCTAGAGTGGGCTTCATACTTCCATTACATTTAAGTTTCAAAGCAGTGCCTATTAACCAAAAAGGTGACCAGGCTATACACATTTACTCCTTAAACAGGTAATGTGTGCTTAAACCTATTACCTTAAATAGGTAATACGCTCCAGGATAAATAAGTATAAATGGTTTCCCAGGTGGCACTAGTGGTAAAGAACCCACCTGCCAGTGCAGGAGACAAAAGAGATGCGGATTCAATCCCTGGGTTGGGAAGATCCCCTAGAGAAGGGCATGGCAACCCACTCCAGTATTCTTTCCTGGAGAATCCCATGGACAGAGGAGCCTGTTGGGCTACAAGTCCATAGGTTCACAAAGAGTCCGACATGACTGAAGTGACTTCACATACACACACATGTTTTCTAGTGAGATGGTATTTATGAATAAATTCATAAATAGGGAGCTACTGAAGGTTTATGAGCAGCAGAATGACTTGAGTTGACCTGTCTTTTAGAAACATCAATCTGGGTATGGTGTGAACACTATCTGGAGGGAGGCAAAGCAGGAGGAAGAGAGTCCTGCTAGAATATTCCAGCTGCAATTCAGATGGAAGATGATGATTTAGATAAAGAAGTAGAAGGAAGGATGGAGATGGGAGGACAAATACCAAGGAGAGATAAGAGACAGGAAAAAATAATGGAGTTTGGTGATCACTTGAACAGCGAGTTGGAAAAAAAGGAAGGATGCCCTACCACACGTTCAGAAAAACTGCAAGATTTAAGTGAAGGCCCCACTGCAGATGGAACAATGATCTGCTCTGATACCTAGCCTTTGTTCAGGACTTCTCCCTTGGTGACAATCCAGGAACACAGGCAGTGATTCACAGATTCCATCATTCATGCATTCTGGAGCCTGACTGGAGCTTCATCTGGGATGCTAAAGCAGCATCATTGATCTGATGAAAGGAGATGGTCACAATATCCATTTCATCTAGCCAAGAAGATGGAAGCACCACCACAGCAGTGCATTTACATATCAGATGAGTCAATGAATGGAAATTCTAAAGTTAAAGCAGATAGACCTAAGATAGAATACAAAATTGGTCGGTGGCTATGGTATATTTCCTGGATGTATCAAGACAGACAAGAAACTAATTATGTGACATTTGAGTGGACAGAAGCTTGACATTCCCAAATTTCAAAATTCTTTTATAGCTGCCATGACCAAAATACTCAGTTTAAAATGTCAGGGCTACATATTAAGTGGGCACTCAATTGAGTGAATAAATCAATGAATGGGTTTCTCTGAAATAGTAAATCTAGCTTCAAGATTTCCTGGTGATTACATTACCGTTCACATTTTCCACATGGGCTTGGAGATGGCATATTAATAACTGGGAGAGTTGATTAATGGATCAGTATTACCTTGAAGAGAAGTTTTAGTATCATTCCCAGGTTTTGGTACAGAGTTCAATCCTGTTTAACATTTTCATCTAGTTTGGAGGAAAGCACAACAGGCACTCTTATCAAAATGGCTGGGAACGTCCCTCTCTCCTTCCTTCCCTGTTCACTGTGATGATCAGAGTAGGTCTGATATTTAAGAGGAAAAACAGAACTAGAGATCACCTAGTTGCTTTATATTATTTGGGAAACGAAGTGGGGGAAGGGAAGGGAAGGAGAGGAAAGGAGAAGAAGGAAAGGGAGGGGGGAAAGGAAGAGCAGTGGGAAAACAGAAAGACCCGGGAAACAGGAAGCATGAGGGAGGAAGGAAAGAAAGAAAACAGAAAATGCGAGGAGGGAGAGGGAGGAAGGGAAGAGGAAAGGGAAATCAGGGAGAAGGAAGGACGAGTAGGAAAAGGAAGGTGATAGAGAAAGAAGCAAGAGAAGAGCCGTCAAACACAAACAGGATGGCGATTGTTGAAAGGAATGGAACTGAGACAAGAGTCCTGGGCAGAGGAGGAGAATCCCTAATACCTGCCCGTAATTACACGAAAGGAGTCACAGTAATTTTACCATGTATTGCTGCAGAGGGCTGAGACGGGATAAATGGGAGGAATTTAAGAAGATGGTTGTTGTTTTGGTACATGAAGAGTTTTCAAACAATCAGAACTGCCGGAAAACAGAACAAATTGAAATGTCATGAGCTACCAGTGACTGAAAAAGTCCATTATCAGTCCAAGCCTCAGGGAAGGTGAATGAACTCCTGTCTGGTACGGAGACAGGTCCCGATGATCTTGAGAGTCTTATGTAGTTATCCTAATGTAGGCAAACACTTTGGTACTCCTGTTTTTATAGTAAGTTGCCCTAGCTAGCACAGTGAAGAGTCTAGAAAAGAAGAAAGGGATAGATAAAGGAAGAAACTCAGAGGATAAAAGGAGAGGAATTAATTCATTTATTTATTCATCCATTCTTTTTTTTTTCATTCAACAAATATTTATTGGTGGCTGCATGGGAATACAATGATAAGTCTAAATAGATAATTCCTATTCTTATGGAACATAGTCTATTAGTAAGATGGATATTAATTAAATGTCCCTTTTAATGAATTTATAAATACTGAGATAATGGCTCTAATATAAGTGTTTTTGAAGAACATATAACATGAGAGTTTGACTGGGAGAGAGGAGTGGGGTGTGTCTTAGACTGCCATAAACCATAACAAAATATCACAGACTAGGTGGCTTATATAACAGACATTTTATCCTCACATTCTGGAGGCTGGGAGTTCAAGATCAATTCAGTGTCTGGTGAAGACTCTCTTCCTGATTGCAGATGGCTGTATTCACATGAAGCAGAGAAAGACAGCTTGGTTTCTTCCTCTTCTCATAAGGACACTAATCCCATCATGGGCCCCACCCCTATGACTTGTCAAAACCTAATTACCACACAAAGGCCCAATCACCACAGTTTAAAGTTTCAACATAGGAATGGAGAGGCTGCACAGACATTTAATCTATAAAAGGGAGAGTCAAGAAGAGCTTCCCTGCACAAGTGACCCCTGGGCTGAGATCTGAAGGAGAGGTCTATGTATAGGAATTCATTCCAAGGAGAGGGTACAGCATAGGCATTGTTCCTGAAGCATGATGGAGCAGGGTCCCTTGGCAGAACTGAGAGGCTAGTGTGCATGGATCACAGAAAAGGAGAGAGGCAGGATGAATTCCAAGATGTAGGGCTGGACCAACCAAGGATGCTTTATTTGATAAAGGACCATATTGATTTTTTTTCCTTTAACTCAACAAATTTATATTGAGAATTTAATATATGTGAAGCACCAGCTAGGCATGAAAAATACAGCAGGGATGGTAAACAAGATAGATATGATGCTCACAATGTAAAAATAGTATGTACTGATACAGGGAAGTAGGGACACATAACATCCGGAGGATGGGAACAGCAAAAGACTTCCTAAAGGAAGTAAGGTTTTAAGCGGGACCTGAAAGAGAAATAAAGTAGACTTCAGCAGTGAAAACTGAAACACATAACTGTTACTGCAGTTTTAAGGAGCAGGTATGCAGACCTGGGGGCTTCCCAGGTGGCTCAGTGGTAAAGAATCCGCCTGCCAATGCAGGAGTTCAGTTCAGTCGCTCAGTCGTGTCCAACTCTTTGTGACCTCATGAACCGCAGCACGTCAGGCCTCCCTGTCCATCACCAGCTCCCGGAGTCCACCTAAACCCATGTCCATTGACTCAGTGATGCCATCCAACCATCTCATCCCCTGTTTTCCCCTTCTCCTCCTGCCCTCAATCTTTCCCAGCATCAAGGTCTTTTCAAATGAGTCAGTTCTTTGCATCAGGTGGCCAAAGTATTGGAGCTTCAGCTTCAACATCAGTTCTTCCAATGAACACCCAGGACTGATCTCCTTTAGGATGGACTGGTTGGATCCCCTTGCAGTCCAAGGGACTCTCAAGAGTCTTGTCCAACACCACAATTCAAAAGCATCAATTCTTTGGTGCTCAGCTTTCTTTATAGTCCAACTCTCACATCCATACATGACCACTGGAAAAACCATAGCCTTAACTAGACGGACCTTTGTTGACAAAGTAATGTCTCTGCTTTTTAATATGCTGTCATAACTTTACTTCCAAGGAGTAAGTGTCTTTTAATTTCAAGGGTGCAATCACCATCTGCAGTGATTTTGGAGCCCAGAAAAATAAAGTCAGCCACTGTTTCTACTGTTTCCCCATCTATTTGCCATGAAGTGATACCACACATCCAAGGTAAGAGAAACCCAAGTAAGACGGTAGGCACTGAGAGAGGGCATCAGAGGGCAGACACACTGAAACCACAATCACAGACAACTAGCCAATCTGATCACACGGACCACAGCCTTGTCTAACTCAATGAAACTAAGCCATGCTGTGTGGGGTCACCCAAGACGGACAGGTCATGGTGGAGAGGTCTGACAGAATGTGGTCCACTGGAGAAGGGAATGGCAAACCACTTCAGTACTGTTGCCTTGAGGACCCCATGAACATTATGAAAAGGCAATGCAGGCAATGCAGGAGATGTGGGTTCAATCCTTGAGTCAGGAAGATTTTCAGGAGAAGGAAATGGCTACCCACTCCATCACTTCATGGAAAATAGATGGGCAAACAGTGGAAACAGTGAGAGATTTTATATTTTTGGGCTCTAAAATCACTGCAGATGGTGATTGCAGCCATGAAATTAAAAGACGCTTACTCCTTGGAAGGAAAGTTATGACCAACCTAGACAGCATATTAAAAAGCAGAGACGTTACTTTGCCAACAAAGGTCCATCTAGTCAAGGCTATGGTTTTTCCAGTAGTCATGCATGATGTGAGAGTTGGACTATAAAGAAAGTTGAGTGCCAAAGAACTGATGCTTTTACACTGTGGTGGGGAGAAATCTCTTGAAAGTCCCTTGCACTGCAAGGAGATCAAACCAGTCACTTCTAAAGGAAATCAGTGCTTAATATTCACTGGAAGGACTGATGGTGAAGGTGAAGCTCCAATACTTTGGCCACCTGATGCAAAGAACTGACTCATTTGAAAAGACCTTGATGCTGGGAAAGATTGAGGGCAAGAGGAGAAGGGGACAACAGGGATGAGATGGTTGGATGACATCACCGACTCAATGGACACGAGTTTGGGTGGGCTCCGGGAGTTGGTGTTGGACAGGGAGGCCTGGCGTGCTGCAGCTCATGGGGTCACAAAGAGTTGGACACGACTGAGTGACTGAACTGAACTGAACTGAATCCACTCCAGAATTCTTGCCTGGAGAATTCTATGGACAGAGGAGCCTGGAAGCCTGTAGCCCATAGGGTTGCAAAGAGTTGGACATGACTTACAGACTAAAAACAACAAAGAGTGTAGGCCTGGAGTCAAGAAAGAATACATTGTGTTGAATGAAGATGATAGAAGTTCAGAAGTAGCTAACTTCTGACTTCTACATATGTTATTAACATGTGTAGTAACTTACCTGCCATGTACAGGTGATCATCTAGGGAGCGAGAGTAAAAATTTTAAAAAGGAAGAAGAAGAAATAGGCTTAGTACACAACCGTAAAGAGGTCCAGAATTTAGGGGATGGGAGAGAGAAAGAAGCAGGTAGAGCTGAGAAAGAGCAGCCAATGAGAATGGAAGAAAACAAGAGAGGCACTGCCATGCAAAGCAGATTTAGAATATATTTCAAGATGGAAAGTTGGGACATAAATATGCATTACTATTTACCAGGGCAAGGAAAATAAAAACTGAAATGAACACTGAATTCAGTGGGAAGGAGGCCACCAGCATTCTAGAAAGAGTAGATACAGAGGAGTGGTAGGAGTGGAAGCCAGATTGTGGTGGGTTGAGGGTGGCTGAACATGAGCGTAACAACCCATAAGAAAATGCACACTCGCAAATCAAAGCATACACACACATCATTTTTCATCTTTTAAACTGGCAAAAGTGAAACCTTTTTTTATTTGTTAAATTTTGCCCAGTCCTGGTGAACATGCAGGAAGATAAAGGTCTCTTACATTATACTCATAAAGACTGTACACCTTATGTGATGGGTTGGATTATGTCTCCCCTGAGCTTCCCTTGTGGCTCAGCTGGTAAAGAATCTGCCTGCAATGTGGGAGACCTGGGTTCGATCCCTGGGTTGGGAAGATCCCCTGGAGAAGGGAACAGCTACCCACCCCAGTATTATGGCCTGGAGAATTCCATGGACTCTATAGTCCATGGGGTCACAAAGAGTCAGACACGACTGAGCGACTTTCACTTTCCGTTAAAAAGTTAAGTCAAGTCTTAACCACCATTTCCTCAGAATGTGACCTTATTTGGAAAGAGGATCTTTGCAGATTTAACCAAATTAAGATGAGGTCATTAGGATGGGCCCTAATCCAATGACTGCTGTCCTTATAAAAGAGGAAATCTGGACACAGTCGCACACAAAAGGAAGACCATGTGAAGATATACAGGGAGGTACTACAGGGAGAATTACACAGCCACAAACCAAGAAATGTCCTGGGTTATCAGAAGCTGGAACAGTCAGGAAAGGATCCTTTGTCTATAGGTTTCAGAGGGAGCATGGATCTGTCAACACCTTGATTTAAGACTTTGTCTCCAGTACTGTAAGATAATGCTGCTGCTGCTGCTAAGTCGCTTCAGTCGTGTCCGACTCTGTGTGAGCCAATAGACGGCAGCCCACCAGGCTCCGCCGTCCCTGGGATTCTCCAGGCAAGAATACTGGAGTGGGTTGCCATTTCCTTCTCCAGTGCATGAAAGGGAAAAGTGAAAGTGAAGTCGCTCAGTCGTGTCCGACTCTTAGCGACCCCATGGACTGTAGCCTACCAGGCTCCTCCATTCATGGGATTTTCCAGGCAAGAGTACAAGAGTGGGGTGCCATTGCCTTCTCCACTGTAAGACAATACATTTTTCTTATTCTAAAACATCCAGTTTGTGGCACCTTGCTATATAGCATCCTCAGCAAGCTAATACATCTTACAAACTATCTTCTCCAAGGGCAGTTTAGAAATATGTATCAAACAGACTGCTTAATAGGAAGGATCATTGTAATAAACATAATAATGGAATATCAGGAACCACTTAGGTCAAAAATAAGAAACTGGCTGACTAAATCATAGGTTCCTTACCTGGAATATAACACCATGTGTTAAATACTTGAAATATTGTTCTAGAAGAAAATGAATGATATGGAATTTTTTTCACACATTTTTATATGAAAAAACAGGCTATATAAGGTCCATTATTACTCCAACTTTGTATTTCATGTGTACAGGATGAATGATAATGATAAGCATTAGAGGAGAGAGAAAGAGAACTGAATTTGCTATCCCCAAATACACTTCTTTGGTAGAAGAATTATTTTAGGCTGCTAAGGTTTAAGAAACAGTAGACACGGGAAAACCTCTAAAAACTGAGTAGAAGTTACCCTTCTGTGTGAGACTTTTACATTCATAAGGGAATCCAGTTGCAAGGATTTCTCCCTCTCAGGACCAGCAAGAGAAGGATGGCTAACTCTCTAGAGACTCTTATCAACGGAGAAGACAAGGACTTAGATCTGCATGCCCACCATACCCCTCTCACTTGTTACTGTGCCTTTCCTGGTAAACCCTCCCATTAACAGCCCCCAAGCCACCCCAACCTCTTTCGTCTTAAGCTGAAAATGGCATTTAAGGTGATGGCTTGGGCTGTTTCAGGGAATTACTCAGTTCTCCTGTATATCTCCATGTAGACAGGAGGTGTTATTAAACTTCTGTTTGGTTTTTCTTCTGTTAATCTATCTTTCATTATGGGGAGGTGGGGTCTCAGTCAAGAACCTAAAAAGGTAGAGGGAAAATTATTTATCTCCTCTAAGAGAACACAGTGATTTTTCCTTTCTTAAAGTTTTTCTGATCATTCCACAGTAAAAATAATCATAAAAATACCTAATAATACCTTTCAAAACATATGTAATTAAGCTAATATACTTATTAATTATTTGGTTAACAAAAATAATGATATTCTTTCTTTCTATCTATGTTTCAGCTCCATCATTCACTGTTCTTGGCAAGTCCCTTGACTTTTTAAGCCTCAGTTGAATCACCTTTAAAACCGGAATAAGAACTTTTTCATTTGGTTGTTGAAAAGATTGAAGAGATGACAGATATAAAGCACATTAGCACAATGCCTGGCAAATACTAAGTAATCAATAAATGTTAATGCCTGGCTCTTACAATTAGTTTACTAGGAATCAAAGATCTATGCTGCTTTCCAGGAAAGGCAGATCCCTGTGGGTTTTAAATGTTCACCATTTGGAATCACTGTAAGATGTCAAAGTATTTGTTTCATCAGCTGAGTACTAACACTCAGGAATCAGTAAGCTAGCACAGCAAATTCCAGCAGTTCTTTTGTGTTCACACTAAGACTTTCCTTTAAAATTTAAAATTTCAATATAAAGACATTTCTAGAGAAGAAATGATAAAAGGCTAAGCAGGTTACAAATGCTTGATTACTATAAGTGACAGCAGAAATATCACTGCAGCCATTTCCCATGTAACCCTTGCTATACTTCCTCAAAGCAGTTTACATGGTGAGAGCAATACGAAGTGTCTTTTTGTTCACATAGAATTCAACAATGGAAAAGTGTATTGCTGATTACTTAAGAAGGCTTCCCAGGTGGCTCCATGGTAAAGAATGCACCTGCCAAATGCAAGGAGATGCAGGAGACCTGGGTTCAGTCCCTGGGTTGGGAAGATCCCTTGGAGAAGGAACTGGCAACCCACTCCAGCATTCTTGCCTGGAGAATCCCATGGACAGAGGAGTCTGGCAGACTACGGCCCATAGGGTCACAAAGAGCTGGACATGACTGAGCGACTGAGCACATATGCAGGGTTACTGAAGATGGTCTGATATAATCATTGTGAAAATTAGCAGTAGCTCAATGTTATAGAAGAAAATGCTGTGTTTCATAAAAAAAAAAAAAGTGAGCGATAAGCAAGATATAGATATTTGGATTCTTTTCACTCCTTACTCTTTCCTCCTGGCTGTTTCGCTCACCTACCCTGAGGCCTATCTGATTCCCACAAGTGGAGAACAGATAGTAATTTCACAAACAAATCAATGCTTTATTGGTCCTCAAAGTCACCTTCTTTAACTGGCTGTATCCGCAGTATTCCAGCAGCAATTCCTTGAAGTTTCTTGTCATCTCTAAATTTCATTAATCATTTCCATGGGGCTCAGGACGGGAGGATTGAAGGCAGGGAAATTTAGACGCTTCAGTTCTCATTTCAAATGTTACCAGTAAGGATCCTCTTCTGAGGCTTGCTTGAAAAGCCAGGCATATGTATCCCCAGGCAAATACTCAGAGTTGACAAAGACTTGGCCATAAGCTGCGCTCTCTGCTTAATGTCAGCCTCTCAGAGACAGAGATGAATCAGACTCTGTCATTGATGAGTCAAATTTCAGATAAAAGGAGTGACAAACCATTTCATTTGTGGAAGAATGATTTACCTCAGAGAACAGTAACTAGACAATTCTGATAAAAATAATACCAAAGAGTTCCTCTCACTTGGAGAATAGATTAGAGTCAATGTTCAGGAACACTGATGGGTTAATTTCTCTCTCTCCACTTCCCAGACAATCCAGTAAGTAAGACCTTAGAGGATTATTTACATAACATGTATCGACACTCCACATTAGTGTAAATGTGGTTTTCTGTTCATTATGTCACATTTTCTGAGAACAAAGAACAAGTAAATTCAACCCAGTCTAAGTGGATTTTAGAGGACCATTGAAAAGAGACCTGGAGTCACAAAGCCAGAGTAAATAAAAGTGAAACCTGGAGCAAAACAAATATTTATTCTAGATTTACAAGCAAGATTTCTTGTGATAGAAACAGATGTGAGTTTTTAATCTCTTTTCCTTTTTTTTCCCTAATAGTTTCTGTGATTCTGGGCCTCCTGAGTTACATATATGAGACTTTTAGTAGGAAAATCAAAGATAAGGATAAGAAAAGACCAACAGTATAAAAAAAAAAACATAAAAGAAAATAGGCATATTAAATTATATTTTCAATTGAAACTCCCCTTCTCAAATGAAGGGAGTGCCAGCGAAACTTCACTTACTAGATTTTCTAAGATTTTTCTGTCATCATAAATAACAGGAACCTTTCCTTGAATGCATCCAGATTTGCACAAGCCCTGCTCTTCATGAGATATTTAAATTAGTCACCGAAGCCTCTGAACACTATGGGTATAGACCTCTGTGTGGGCCAAGTAGCCCAAAAAGGAGTGTGGGGCACCTGCTTGGGGATTTGTGACTACTGGCCTACTGTGTATGACTCTAACCAAAATATATGAAAGCTATCCACACACTTCTGTTCTACTCTGCAGTTCAAACCTCTGACAACAGCGGTTATCAGAATCTAAGATTGAGTCAGAATCTAAGATTTCTGTGAGTGAATATGGTTGATAAGCTTGATGCACAGTCCAAATCACCTTCCAGGGAGGATTTATTGCCCAAGTGATCTGCAAACAACCTCCAGCTGTTAGTACCTTCAGGGTCTCTTCAGCCAGGGAGAGCTACCTGGCCCTGGGGCACACTCTTCATAGAGAAGCTGACATCCAAATACTGCGCAAGATGGGGCAAAAAGCCCCAGTCACTCTGACCCACCGCAGCAGAACTCAAAGGGAAATATCTATTTCAGACTTGTCTGCAGGATAGGCTAAGACTTTGTCAGATATATATGGCAGTTTTTGACCTTTTCCCCTTGTCCAATCTCACTTTCTCCCGATTCTTTCATTGGTGTTGATCCCTAATAAATCTCTTGCACTCCAAATTTGATCTTAATATATGCTTCCAGAGAATCTAAGCCATAACATACACTGAGTACCCAAAAGTAAACGTTCTCAGGTATTCAAGAAAACAAGTAGACAAATCAATATGATGTAGCATATTAGCTGATTAAAAGACAAATCACACATGATCAGCTTTTAAAAAATCTAACATTCTTTCATAATAAAACACTCAACAAAATAGAAATAAAAGTGAACTTCCTCAACCTGATAAAAGGCATCTATAAAACATCTATAGCTAAGATGATATTCCATGGTCACCGACTGAAAGTTTTCCCCTTAAGATCAGGAAAAGCAAATACTCTCACTACCTTTAGACAATATCATACTGGAGAGTCTAGCCAGGACAATTAGGCAAGGAAATGAAGTAAAAAACACTGAGATTAGAGAGAAAGAAATAAAAGTACATCTATTTTCAAATGACATGATTTTGTATATAGAAAACCCTAAGGTGTCAACAAAATACCATTTAATCAGCAGATTCAGCAAAGTTGCGGAGTACAAGAGCAATATACAAAAATAAATTGTATTTCTATACACTGGTAGTGAACTATCCAAAATTAGAATTAAGAAGATAATTTTTATTAGCATCAAAAAGAAGAAAATATTTAATAATAGAGTAACAGAAGTATAAAACTTACACTCTGAAAACTAAAAAGAAAATTGTTGAAAGAAATTAAAGAGGTAAATAAATAGAAAGATATTCCAATATTTATTAATCTGAAAACATATTAAGATTAATGCTATTCTATTTACAATAGCTAGGACATGGAAGCAACCCAGATGTCCATCAGCAGACAAATGGATAAGAAAGCTGTGGTACATGTACACAATGGAATATTACTCAGCCATTAAAAAGAATGCATTTGAGTCAGTTCTAATGAGGTGGATGAAATTGGAGCCTATTATACAGAGTGAAGGAAATCAGAAAGAAAAACACCAATATAGTATAATAACACATATATACGGAATTTAGAAAGATGGTAACGACAACCCTATATGCGAGACAGCAAACAGTCTTTTGGACTCTGTGGGAGAAGGTGAGGGTGGGATGATTTGAGAGAATAGCATTGATACATGTATATTACCATATGTGAAACAGATCACCAGTCCAAGTTCGATGTATGAAAGAGGGCACTCAAAGCTGGTGCACTGGGACAACCCAGAGGGATGGGATGGGGAGGGAGGTGGGAGGGGGTTTTAGGATGGGGGGCCACATGTCCACCCATGGCTGATTCATGTCAATGTATGGCAAAACCCACCACAATTATAAAGTAATTAGCCTCCAATTAAGATAAAAAAATTTAAAAAAATTAATGTTAATATGGCATTACTCCCCAAAGTGATTTAATGCAATCACTACCAAATAGTGTCAAAATTCAATCAGTGAGCAAAATAATTTAATGTGATTACTATTGAAATCCTAGGTGACTGCCTGGCAAAAATTTATAAACTGATCCTGAAATTTATATGAAAATTTAAGGGGCTCAGAATATCCAAAACAGCATTGAAAAGTTGGAAGACACACACATTTCCTAATTTCAAATCTTATGACAAAGCTAAAGAAATCAAGACAGTGTGATATTGGCATAAAGATGGACTTAAAGATCAATAGAATAGAACTAAAAGTCCAGATATAATCACCTGCACTTATGGTTAGTTCTTTTTCGACAAGGGTGCCAAGACTATTCCATGGAAAAGAGAACTGTGTTTTTAAAAAACTGTGTAGGAACAAATCAATATCCATATTTCTTGGACCCAACACCAAAAGCACAAGCAGCAAAAGAAAAAATATAAATTAGGCATCTTCAAAATTAAAAGCTTTTGGACTTTAAAGAATAAGAAAATGAAAAGATAATCTACAAAATGGGAGAAAATATTTCTAGTAATATAACTGATGAGACATATAATAGAAAATATAAAGAACCCAATAAAAAGACCATCCAATTTACAAATGGACAAGGAACCTAAATAGGTATCTTTACAAAGAAGATATTTAAATGGCCAATAAGTACATAAAAAGATGCTCAATATTATCAGCCATTAGGGAAATACAAACAAAAACCACAATGAGATACACCTTCATAACTGTTAGGATGTCTATAGTCAAAAAAACATGTCAAAAACAAGAGCTGGTGAGGTTATGGCAAAATTGGAACCTTCATACTTTACTACTGGTAATATAAAATGAAGTAGCTACTTTACAAAACAGTTTGGAAATTCCTCAAAATGTCAAATATAAAGTTTCCATATTACCCAACAAATTCATTCCTAGGTATATATGCAAGAGAAATGAAAACATATATCTACATAAAAAATTGTATGTGGAATGTTCACAGCATTGTTATTCTTAATAGCCAAAATGTGGAAACAATTCAAATATCTATCAGCTGATGAACAGAAAAATAAAATGTGGTATATCCATATAATGGGCTATTATTTGGCAATAAAGGCAAATTTTTCATGTATCTACAACAATAGATGGTCCTTGAAAACATTATGCTAGTGGAAGAAGTCAATCACAAAAGGCACATATTATTCCATTTATGTGAAACATCTAGAATAGGCAACTCTAATGAGATAGAAACCCAAGACCCAGGGAGTGGGACCACTGAGGGAGAAATGAATAAATGGGACAATATTTTAGAGTTGGTGATGATGTTTTACAATAGATTGTGGTTGTGGTTATACAACTCTGTGAATACAATAAAAGGCATTGAATTATATACTTTGAATGGTGAATTGCTTAGCACATGAGTTATATCTCAATAAAGATTTTTATTAAGAACAGAGCTAGCAATAGAAACCATGGAAGATGTTAGCAGGATATGATCAGGGTATGTCTTATGTTCCCTGATACTAAGAAGGTAATAATACCCTGAGAGTTCAGATCTAGATTAAGATGAAGCCAATAAAGCCATTCTGGTCCACTTCCAAGGAGAGAAGAGGACCCCTTAGAAGCCAGAATAAGTTCTGGAGACAATCTAAAGAAGTGAGTCCACATATTACTATATATAAAACAGGTAACTAATAAGAACCTACTGTAGAACACAGGAAACTCTACTCAATACTCTGTAATGACCTATATGGGAAAAGAATCTGATTCATTTTGCTATACAGCAGAAACTAACACAACTTGAGTATTCATAAACTATACTCCAATAAAAATTAATTTAAAAAATAAAAAATAAAGAAGTGAGTCAACTATATAGACTGCCCCAGTACCTCCAGCATCTCCTCCTTTTAAAACCTAGTCCCAGCTTCCCCTCCTTTAAGAGCCCTGTCTTTGACCCACTGAGAAACACCAGAATCCATTTCCCAGCAGCTTTTAGGCAAAAGCATGTTAATTATGGCTTTGGCTTCAGTTTCAAATAGTAACTGAATTTTTTTTCTTATCAAAAATTTTCTCCCATTCCCATAGTATCCTTTTGCCTTTTAATTTTGACTTAACTGTCTGGTTTTGAGTACTCATGTCTCTATGTTTAAGCTTATGAGCATAGATGCCTTATCCAGCTGTGTGCTCTCTGGATGGATTCCACTCTTTCATCATTGACTTTCTGCCTCCTTCACCTCCCTTCCAGGGTTCACAGGCAACCCAATGAATTACTCAAGTCACTTTTAGTCTTAAGCGGTAGAAATCCCTTAACCTACCTCTGGCTAAAAGAGAAAGGGAAGTAACTTGGAAGGATATTCTAGAGTATCATTTTCTGTAACTGAAGAAATCGTTGAACAAATTGTAGGAATGGTACCACTGGGCCTTAGGGAGGATTAGAACTGGGGATAGGAATGCCATTTGGACTTTCCATGACCCTATCTCTTGTCTCTGCTTCTCTCTGCGAGCCCATGCCATTCTCATGACAGTGGCATCCTTCAAAGCAGAGCAGGGCCACCAGCAGTTCCTAAGCCTCCATATCAAAGTTTCCATATCACAGAGGTAAAGACCCTATGTTTTAATTTTAATATGAAAAATCACAGACAAAACATAATACTGTTTAAGAAATCAGAATATAGCTAGCCCATGAGTTGCAAAGTAATGCCAGAGCTAATCCAACCCAGAGAGAGGTTCTGCTCACGTGACAGGAGTTTTTGTTGTTAATGCTGTTTAATTTGAACATCTCGAGTTGGCCTCTGTTACACTCATTGATGTCATACTGGATGGATGCCCTGAAAGAATTTGAGTTGGTAGCCCAGTTTGGAATGAATTTATTAATGACAAACATTGGGCCATTTTCACCTCCCTATCCTCACAGACATAGGAGCCTAGCAGGCTGCAGTCCGTGGGATTGCAAGATCAGACACGACTGAATGACTAAGCATGGCACATACTCAGTCCCCAGACCAATCCCTGAACATAGTACCTCAAAGAAATTCTTGGATCAAAAACTGAGGTGACTTGTAAAGAGGCCAATGGAGCTTTGCAAACTTGTAAAGAGGGCAATGGAACGTTGCAAAGTGAGTTGCCATATTCTGTACCAGAAAAAAATGATGCCCCGAAGGAGATGTTCAAAATGGCAGAGTAAGAAAACATGACACTCATTCTACCCCATGAACACATCAAAAACACAGCTACTGTGGAACAATTTACACTGAAAACTAACTGGATCATGTGGAAGCAACCCAAGTGTCCAACAACAAATGGCTACAGAAGATGTGAGATATATATATTTTATACACACATACACACATACACACACACACATACACAACAATACATTACTCAGCCATAGAAAAGAATAAAATTCTGCCATATTCAGCAAGGTAGATGGACCTGGAGAATCTATGCTTAATGAAGTAAGATAGAGAAAGATAAGTACTGGATGATATCACTTACAAGTGGAATCTAAAAAACAAATGAACGTATATAGCAAAAGGGAAAGAGACTCACAGATACATTAATAGGAAACAAACTAGTGGTTGCCAGTGGGGTGGAGGAAGGGAGGAGGAGGAAGAAGATAGGTGTATGGGATTAAGAGATATAAACTACTATGCGAAAAATAGATGAGCAACAACAAGGTCATGCTGTACACCACAGGGAATTATAGCCATTATGTTTTAATAACTTTTAGTGGAGTAAAACCTGTAAAAACACTGAATCACCATGTTGTACACCTGAAACTAATATTATAAAAAACTATACTTCAATTAAAAAAAACAAAAGATGACTCTTATGAAGCTCTGATTTTTCCACATTTTTCCTTATTATCAGAAGCCAAATGGTTTTTTTTTTTTCCTGTAAACTTGGTATGATAATAATAATAATATCAATCTCATAGTGTATTGTGTTTATTTGGTCTGGGTCTGCAGAGAGTCAGTTCAGTCTCTCCATCATGTCCAATTCTTTGCAACACCATGGACTGCAGCACACCAGGTTTCCCTGTCCATCACCAACTCCTGGAGCTTGCTCAAACTCATGTCAGTGATGCCATCCAACCATCTCCTCCTCCATCATCCCCTTCTCCTCCTGCCTTCAATCTTTCCCAGCATCAGGGTCTTTTCAAATGAGTCAGTTCTTTGCATCAGGTGGCCAAAGTATTGGAGCTTCAGCTTCAGCATCAATCCTTCCAATGTATATTCAGAACTGACTAGTTTGATCTCCTTGCAGTCCAAGGGACTCTCAAGAGTCTTCTCTAACACCACCGTTCAGAAGCATCAGTTCTTTGGTGCTCAGCTTTCTTTATGGTCCAACTCTCATATCTACACATGACTACTAGAAAAACCATTTGTTGGCAAAGCAATGTCTCTGCTTTTTAATATGCAGAGTAGCATTTAATAAAATAGGTCGTTAACATTGCTCTCATTGCCATTGTCATCATCATTATGGCCATTCAGCTTCCACTGTTTCACTGCCCCATCCAAGTGGATCAAGTGACATATGACTAAGTTTTAATCCTTCTCTCCCATGGTAGGATTTGTGTACTTTACTGCACACACCATCCCCAACCCTCCCAAATCCCAAAATTTAGGAAAGAGAAAAGACCCTAGTAGGTCCCCAAGGCATAGCACAGAGTGTGTTGCTCCTTCAAGAACTGGGACAACCTGAGCATTTCTAACAAATTTTCCCTGTTTCAACAGCCTCCAGGCATCCCATACAGGAAGCTCTGAGTCAAAGTCCCCTTGTGTGCAAAGCTTAGAATGGGCTTCATTATCAGCACTGTAGAGACGCCTTTAAAACAGCTATTCAGGGCAAACACAATTTATCGTATGTTCCTTAGTTATTAGATCTACAGATCAGGGGACATTAAAACCGCATCTTCCTTACAGGCCAACTGTAAAGATTAATTAGGTGACATCAGCCAAGGGGAGTTCTCTTGTGAAGTACACATAAATATACTCCCTCATGTTATTACAAGGCCTGGAAAGATTCTTTCTCTCTGTTATTTAAGATAATGAATCTGATCATTAATAAGTAAACAGATGAAGGAATAGACCTTTGTATTCAACATGGCATTCCTCAATCAAACAGTCTCCTTTAAAAAAGACAATGGCATCTGTACTAAAGATGCTGCATGGTGGGCAATCAGCTGTCTTAAGGGGCCACTTCTTCATAATGTGGATGCAGCTTCCAATACCATTTTGATTTCATCTTTTATTAAAGATCTACCTTGAGGAGGCAATTGATTTTTGTTAGTCCCTAGAGTAAATGCTTAAAGGTGGCTTCATCGTATTTAAGAGGCTCCTGTTCCTTTATGAAATGCATTTGATTTGATACACGGGAAAAAAGAAAAGCTTTCATTTACTAAGTGCTATTCTTTTCACAGTCAATTTTGCATTAATTTTTTTTTTAAATGTAGGAAACCCAGTTCTGAATCACGGATCCTTTGAATCCTATTTCTTTTTCTAGCTCTTTTTTTTTTTAAATACTCCCTTCAAGTCTCAAAATGTATCAGCTAGACAGTTCTGATAATTTTCCATGTGTTTATTACTTTGTACAACTACTCCTGTGAATATTTGGACATTTTAAAATATTCTAGTTAAAAACAATATAAGGATTTTTATTGCTCTCTCAACAGTATCAATGTTCACTGCCTGTTGAGGTTGAACATAGGTAAGGAAGAAGTTAGTTGCTCAGTTGCATCCAACTCTTTGGGACGCCATGGACTATAACCTGCCAGGTCCTCTGTCCATGGAATTCTCTAGGCAAGAATACTGGAGTGGGTTTCCATTCCATTCTCCAGGGGAACTTCCCAACCCAGGGATTGAACCCAAGTCTCCTGCATTCCAGGTAGATTCTTAACCTTCTATGCCACCAGAGAAGCAGTCTTGTAAATGGGACTTTGAACTTGTGATGATTCACCAAGCTTCTTCCATGGGCCTTATAAGGATCTGGTGTGTGAGAAGATAAATTTTAGGTCAACATTCCATAAAGCAAGATTTATTTTCTAGTCTGTGCTGTGGATGAAGAAGGAAATGGCAACCCACTCCAGTATTCTTGTCTGGAGAATCTCATGGACTGAGGAGCCTGGGGAACTACTGTCCATGGGGTCGCAAAGAGTCAGACATGACTGAAGTGACTGAGCACGCACTGTGATGTGGAACCACACTTACACAGGTCTTTCACTAGATTCTGAAGAAGAAGGCTGAGCTGTCTTGCCTTTGCTCACCCCAAGTCTCTTCTAAAATGTCTTTTCTCACTTTTCCACCTAATGATGGTCCCAGTCTTTCTTTGAATAGTAGTAACAGTGATAATAATTATGGCATTGACAGGAATTCTTTGCTTACATTTGCTCATTTAATCATCACAGCAGTCCTTGGAGAAACACAGACATCATTCTCATTTTACAAATAAGGAGGCTGACGTTAGGAGAGATTAACTAGTTTGGCCAAAGTTACTCACACACATCTGGACCCAGCATCTCACTACAAAACCCATACTCTACTCCTGCGCAACACTACCCTTAGAATCTTGGGACCAGAACGTCCTGGCCAAATAAATAAGTGTTGCACCAGTGGTATCCTTCCAAATTCAAAACCCAGAAAAGGCAAGGAAAGGCCAAGCTTCCAGTACAAAGCAGTAAATAACAACTTTATTTTCTTGAGTTTGACTCTGCAGCTAAACATAAATCCAACTCAATTTTGTGACACAGCTAGGATTGCTTTCTCCCTGCAGCACTGGTTTCATAGTACACAGTGACACACACACCTAAAGAGAACTTCACATGGGTGAATCAAGCTCTGTAATCCTTTCACTGAAAAAAACAAAAGCTTTCCTGCTCACCACCACACCCCAACCCTCAAAGTAAGAAAGAAAAAAACAATTACCAGAAAATGTTCTGATGAAATTATGTTTGTAAGTAAAAGGAAGGACAACAGAAAAATAAAAATAAAAGGCAGACAGGGTAAACCTTAAGGCTCTGTTAGAGAGGTAATCAACCACTCTCAAACCACAACCACTTCTCAAACAACAAATTAGAAAATATGTTATTTTGTTGGATTGTACATGGCATTTTTCATAGCAGCTGCTACAGTCCTCTTCTCCCCTCCACCCTTCTCACTGAGTCACTGCCAATCTGGCAGCAGTTATGCCCACCACTCTCAAAAATGATGCCCAGGTACTAACTGGATGCAAGCAACCTGATCTCAGGGCCAACTCTGCAATATCCAAATATGCATCAATGAGAGCTTGCATTTGGTTAAAATTGCAGATATTTCTTAATCCTGACAAAGAGAAGAGTGTGCTTGCTCCTGTGCTAATTGCCGTGCCTTACAAAGGAACGCCAGCCAAGTTAAGATCCATGCTTATGCTAGGAGCTCTTTGTCAACTCAGCTACTCGAAAGCTTCAGCAGATTCCCCTGATAACCCATTTTGACATCCCACACACTCAGGAGATTTTATTATCTAATCTTCATTCTCCTTTCTGAAATTTAAATATATTCCTGTTCATCTTGTCTTAAGCAGAAATAGATTTGGACCAAATGTAACACAGAGGGGAAATTTTTTTTTTTTAATCTAAACATACTGTATCTATTTCTGCTTTCTAATGGGAAAGTGTAGGGGTAGAGATGCCATAATTCATGTAACTCTCCAATCTTTCCAATCCAATTCAGAGACTAGAGGAAAGCAAATAAGTTTAAAAGCACTTGCGACTTTAAATGGTAAATTAAACACATGCATTTAATTCTACTCCCTCTCAAATCCCATAAAATTTCAAGAATTATATTTTTAATGCAAGAACTCACAAAGGAAAACGGGAGAGGAAACGACAAAACAAAATGTTGAGGGCTAGAAAGTAGATGAATAGGTGGAAACTGACCTAGACTCAAAAGAGCACAATTCTAAATCAGCAGCAAAAAAGGCAAGAACAGTCTGTTTTTCAGGGCAGATCTCCCAGTGGCTCAGGAATCAGTGGCACCAAATACTTCTGGAATGGGTAGAGAAGATGAGGCTAAAAACAGCAAGATCTGTTAAAAGAATACTTAAGAAGCAGTTGGCTCCCCAAAGTCTTTGGCAATTCTTCCTCCATCCTAGCAGAATCCTGGAGCTTTAATCTCAGGAAAGGGAACAGAGCGTCTCTGAATTAGGGGACCAGGCCCAGTTGAGACTTGGGTCCCAAACTGAAAACAGTGTAATGACAGAACATAGATTTACTGAATGTTCAGACCTCAGTCCTTTTTCACATCTACACAATTCCCAGAGGTTGGCAGCCAGGTGGCAGAATGGAAGAGTCTTCCCTGGGGATTGTAGCCAAAAAGAAAATTCTAAGACATTGACATCAGAAGTTCCCAAAGAAAGGAGTCCAATCAATTACCCTACAGTGAAGACCAGAGTCAACAAACATCTTCTAGTGCCCAGAGCTTCCAAATAGATTCACATTAAAATAAAACCAAACCACCAGATAGAATGGAGAAATTGGAGATGAAATCACCAGTGAAATAATTCAAGAAAATTCCCTACATATGAAAGACATGAATCTCAGATTTGAAGTTCTGACCAGCTTAATGGCTGAAAAGATATACACACACCAAGGCATTTGACAGTGAAATTTTTCTTCCCCTAGAATTGTGGAAGTAAAAGATGCTTTATACTTCCAGAGAGAAAAAATGTTTTCATACAAAGAATGAAGAATCCAAATGTCACTGGAAAAGAAGACAATGGTGTAATACTTTTAAAGTGCTAAGGAAATAGTGACTTTTAATCTGGAAATCTTTGAACATCCAACATCCAACTACCATTAGACAGTGCAAGGATAAAAGGCAATTTCAGACATGAAAATTCTAGAAAATCAAAAATGAAAACAACTCACTTCTCATGCACCCTTTCTTGGGAAGTGAGAAGTGTGCTCCTCCAAAACAAAGTAAGAAAGAGTAAATCATGAAATTCAGGAAATGGAGTCCTACACAGGAAAATTGGGTCCTACATTTGAAAGGAGAGAAGAGAAAGCTCAGGACGACAGACAGGAATGATGGCAGTGATGAATGTGTGCCATCTGTCTAGAGTCACTAGACCAGACTGAGGTAGGTCAGAAGACTCCAGGAGAGATTTCTGCAAGAATGTAAGATGGGAATCTTGCCTAAAAAGAAAGAAAGTGCCAAGGGGAAATTTACTCCAAAACACGAAAGTAGATGTCCTTGGGGAGGTAGAAGAGGCCAACATTCTGTCTGAGTCTCAAGGAGACAGGAAACACAAGCAGGAAAGGAAAGCATGGCTTTCTCTCACAATGTCTGTGAGATTTGGAGGAAGCACTTCTTGGGTCTTAGTCTGTCTGACTGACACCAACAGGATGCGTGAGATTCATGCCTTCAATGAAGCAGCCTTAGCACTGGCCTAACTAGGAAGCTGGCAGAGCCAAGAGGGCATATTCCAAAAGGCAAAACCTCTAGCAATGGGAGACAATATTTATGGCACAAATAACCTCATGTGACTTTACTAAGCATATCACAAGAAAGAAAGTAGAGTAGAAAAGAAGGGAAAATGGCCTATGTAAGTGGTGGTTGAAAAGATTTGTTCTAGAACAGTCTTGGATCATCCCTTGAAGACTGTAAACATTCAGAGGGATTTCATGGTACAAAGGTTAAGTCCTCATTCTAGGAAGCATGTTTTACACACACACACACACACCCCTACCAAATCTGGGCTGGTATCCAGAGTAAAACAGACAACATATTAATTTACAACTGTTCTAATTCTATTTCACTGTGAAAGCCAATTGTTTGTTTCAACTAGAAAATCTGCCCAATTTAAGACATTAGTATCCAAAGACAATTGATAATGGGTTTGCATTTCCGCAAGTGTGTTTGAATTTCCGTTATCTGACATCTCACAGTAGGGAATTACTATTTGCATTTCCAGGTACCTGACATCTGGAATTCAGGCATGAGATTGAATACAATTATCTTTCACAATAAAAGTAAACAGAGCTCAGCATGAATCTGCTAATTGTTCTTTCCTGCTGAGCTACAATTTTTAGTCAGAATAGACACATAACAGAGTAAGTACCAATCTGTCCATTCTCCTCACAAAGGCCAAAGTTACCTTCTCAAAGCCTGCATGCATGCAAAGTCGCTTCAGTCGTGTCTGACTCCTTGCCACCCTATGGACTGTAGCCCACGAGGCTCCTCTGTCCATGGGATTCTCCAGGCAAAAATACTGGAGTGGGTTGCCATTTCTTCCTCCAGGGCATCTTCCCAATCCAGGGATTGAACCTGTGTCTCTCACGCCTCCTGCACTGGCAGGCAGGCTCTTTACCACTAGTGTCACCTGGGAAGCCTAAATCACATTATTTCCTTCCACTTAAAACTCTCCCATGGAGAATAAGACACAAATTACTTATCATGGCAAAAAAGGCTCTAGATCAGTGGGTCCTGGGTTTGAGCACACGTCACTGGGAGGACTGGTTAAAACTCAGAATGCCAGGCTCTTCCCCCAGGCACTGATGCAGGAGGTCTAGGATGGGACCTGAGAATCTGCATTACTCACAGATTTTTCTGGTGATACTAATGCGTTGAGAACCACTTGAGAACCATAGTTCTCCCTGCTCAGTTCCCTGTCAAATCTTTAGCTCTATGTCTTAATACTCTCCTTCTTGGATATTTAACTTCAGCCACTCCAGTCTTTTTGACCCTCAACACCTCATGCTTGTCCCAGGTCAAGGTCTCTGCACTTATGGTTCCCTCTGCCTAAATTCACTCTCTCCTTCATCTTCATCTTCTCAGAAAAGCCTTCTTAACCACCTTAGCTAAAGAAACTCTCTACCACTCTCCATCTACACCATTGTCCTATTTTATTTTCTTGTCATTTGTACTTATTTCTATCTGAAAGTGAAGTGGCTCAGTCATGTCCAACTCTTTGCCACCCCAGGGACTACAGTCTGCCAGGCTACTCTGCCCATGGGATTTTCCAGGCAAGAATACTGGAGTGGGTTGCCATTTTCTTCTCCAGGGGATCTTCCCAACTTAGGGATCAAACCTGGGTCTCTCGCACTGCAGACACACCCTTTACCATCTAAGCCACCAGGGAAGCCATTTCTATCCAAAGGTATGTGATAATTATTTGCTTATTATCTGTCTTCTCTACACAGAGTAAGTTCTATGTGGACAGGGACCTCTTTTGGCTTTCTGATTTATCTATAGCACTTGGAGGCAAACAATAAGTGATTTTTAGATGAACAAATAAATCTATGAAAGAGACCAGATCTGTGGTTTGAGTTTTCTAGTCAAAGAAGACTTTCACCACTAGTCAGCCAGATACCTGACAACTCTCCACCAGGGGTATCTTCCTACCACTCTCATCCAAGAACCTTTTGTTACCATGTCATCTGTAATTAGAAAATTTATTCCACACATCATTTTTAATTAGAAAATTGGACCAGGAGGTATAATTTAGTACAAAACTAGTGGAATGTCATTTCTGCTAAGCAGGAATACAGTAATATCAGCCCTATTCTAAGAAAAAAAAATCAACCTATTTTATAAAAAGAGGAAAAATATTATAAACAAACTAAACATATTTTAACATGTAACAAAACTAAAATTTATTTTGATGTGAAGTTACGTCTCTGATCCCAGGCATCTATCCCTTGACAAATCACCAAAACTGTGAATCTATAAAAGGAAATAATAATTTTCAACATAAAAAATATTTAGAGCCATTTGAGTAATTCAGTTGTCAAACTAAACCAAAAACATAAAACATCACTTCTCTTAGACACTGGATTATTTAACAACTGTCTATTCCCCTAGCTCTTACAAAAATCTTGATTTTTACATCATTTGAGTAGTTTTTCACAATTGTTGGCCATTATCTTTAGGAGATGGCTAATGTTTGTTTCAAATTCAGTGGTTCACAGTAAGTGATCTCCCTTAATTTCTTTGGTTGGGATGAGAAGGAAAACACAGCACTTTAGAATCAAATCACTGCTGGGGGTTTTTAACAGCATTTCATAAACTTCTGTCTGAAAACCTCCACCCCCGTAGTCATTGTAACAAGTGCATTTCTATTATGTGGACTTCTTTCTGGATAATTACTTGATAATTAGCCCAATACTTGGCCCCACAGAGTGTCTAAACGTACTCACTCTTCTCTTGCTATCCTGCTAAACGTTGCAGAATACCTACCATGGTGATAGTCAGTGGGTACTTAATGAATGAATCACCAATATAGCAACCAAAGAGAACAGGAGAATTAAGTCATATTTAGAGAAAGGAAACCTGTTGTTACCATGACCATGATCTCAGACAAAATATTTTCTCCAAGAACAGACATAACTTTGGGGGGAAGGGATAGTCAAGGAGTTTGGGATTGACAGAACACACTGCTATATTTAAAACTGAGAACCAACAAGGACCTACCGTATAGCCAGGAAACTCTGCCCAATACTGTGTGTGAGTGTGTATGTTAGTCGCTCAGTCATGTCCAACTCTTTGCGACCCCGTGGTTTGGGGCCCACCTGGCTCCTCCATCCATGGGATTTTCCAGGCAAAAATATTGGAGTGGGTGTCATTCCTTTCTCCAGGGGATCTTCCGGACCCAGGGATCGAACCTAGGTCTCTCCCATTGTAGGCAGACTCTTTACCATCTGAGCCCAATATTATGCAACAACCTAAATGGGAAATGATTTTGAAAAATAGATACATGTATATCTATAATTGAACCACTTTGCTGTACACCTGAAACTGTCACAATGTTGTTAATCAATGAGACTCCAATATAAAATAAAAAGTTAAAAAAAGAATAGACAGAGCCTTGATATTTATTCAAGTCCCATCACCTCATGGCAAATAGATGGGGAAACAATGGAAACAGTGACAGACTTTATTTTGAGGGGCTCCAAATCACTGGAGATGGTGACTGCAGCCATGAAATTAAAAGGCTCTTGCTCCTTGGAAGAAAAGCTATGACCAACCTAGACAGCATATTAAAATGCAGAGACATTACCTTGCCAACAAAGGTCCATCTAAGTCAAAGCTTTGGTTTTTCCAGTAGTCGTATATGCATGTAAGAGTTGGAGTTACTTCAACTGAGTGCTGAAGAATTGATGCTTTTGAACTGTGGTGTTGGAGAAGACTCTTGACAGTCCCTTGGACTGCAAGGAGATTTAACCAGTCAATCCCAAAGGAAATCAGTCCTGAATATTCATTGTAAGGACTGATGCTGAAGCTGAAACTCCAATACTTTGGCCACCTGATGCGAAGAGCTGACTCATTTGAAAAGAGCCTGATGCTGGGAAAGATTGAAGGGAGGAGGAGAAGGGGACATCAGAGGATGAGATGGTTGGATGACATCACTGACTCAATGGACGTGAGTTTGAGCAAGGTTTGGGAGTTGGTGATGGACAGAGAAGCCTGTCGTGCTGCAGTCCATTGGGTCGCAAAGAGTCAGACATGACTGAGCAACTGAAATGATATTTATTCAAAGAAAGGAACATTTGTGGACCTGTTACGGCCAATGGATTATCATATGATATGGCAAAATAGTCATTAATTTGCTGGGTTATCTTGGGCAAGCTGCTTCATCTCTCTGGAACTCACTTTTCTTGGAGGTGAAATTAGAGAGTTAAAGTGATTAATGAGATCCAAATACTAGATACATTTCCAACTCTTTCCAGGTAAAAGGAAAAATGCTATATCCCAATGTCACACTTAACTTCTATAACAGCTAATCACCTAAGCATTCACCAACCATCAAGCCAATGTCTTGCATTAATTGATCCATGAAGACACTGGATGTCACGTTCAGTTCCTGATACATCAATATACCATCTAATAGTTCACAACTGAACAAAGACTTGAACCTTAGAGCCACAGTTTATTGCTATGGGCAAGGCCTGGAATCATACTTTGCTTGCATGATCTTTCCAAGTTTCATTTCTTTGGGACAGAAATTATACAGGTGACCTCAGGATCATTTCTTTTCATATTTTGAGATTTTTATGGTGTATGTGTTTAGAATACCATCACATGATAATAGGATTTTAATATTCATGGTCTCATTGTTTGTCTCTATAAATCAGATTCATATGGACTAGCACCGTCTGCTACATACACTGTCTGGAGACCCACAAAACATGAGCCAGGGCATGGAAATCTGTGTAAGGAACAACTTTAACTCAGAAGGAGTGAAACAGATCAATCTACTTTTATTCGTCAGGCTGAATACATTGTAAAGATTAAGCCAAACAAAAGTCAAGTGTGACAAGGATTTTAATTGGAGACTATGGTAGATTGCCATCATCAAAGCCCATAGGAAAAGACAAGGCTAATCTTATTAAGGCTATCTGGGTACGCGGCAACAACCAGCCCCAAGAAACCCACGGTTCTCCAATCAATTTCTCTGCCAAGGGAACTTAGTTTATTCAGGCTAATGAATTGAGAAGGAAGACACAGGACTGGAAATAATATCTAAGCATTTTTTTAAAACCAAAAATGTAAATGATCCAGGTTGTACATAACCAGTAGGTTGATTCATTCTTAATGAAACATGCAAATTTTCCTTTGCAAGTGGCCCTGAGAAGTTGCCAACTGAAGAGAGCTTTTTCCCGGATTAGTGGCCTTTTGCATAACACCCTTCAGGATATAGTCATTGAAATGAAATGCATGCTGTGCACAGCTGCCTCAATCTGTGCAACAGATCGGCTGCAAAGCAAATTTCAGCTGAGACTCCTGCACTGTGAACTACTACTGAATTGGAAGTCCCTTTGAGAAATAACCTAGCAAAATCAGACTTGTAAAGTATCACCATACTATACCAGCATGCTAAGACTTATTACTTGGTGCTTCGTTCACCTGACTTAGACCCATCCCTCCCTAACTATCTTTGTTATAGTCACATAATAATAGCAGCTACCCTTTATTTCCAGGAGCTAAACACTGTACTGGGTACATCACTTACGTTTTCTCCACAATCCTCAGAACAATCTGTCAATATACAGACATAAGCAAAAGCTTTTCCCCACTGTGTTCATGCATTGTTTATCCTTTAATAAGCCAGTAAGTGAAGTGAAGTGAAAGTTGCTCAGTCGTGTCCGACTCTTTGAGACCCCATGGACTGTAGCCCACCAGACTCCTCTGTCCATGGAATTCTCCAGGCAAGGATACTGGAGTGGGTTGCCATTCCCTTTTCCAGGGGATCTTCCTTACCCAGGGTTCGAATCTGGGTTTCCTGCATTACAGGCAGATTATTTAACATCTGAGCCGATATGTCTAAACTTCACGGATTTGGGTGCATGCTTTCTTAAACATTTTACTCATAGTACACATTGATGGTTAACTTATTTTCTTTAATAAAACAAAGGAGAATAAAAAGCTTTCATATTGATGCAAGAGCCTCTTCTCTGTGAATCTTTTCATGAGTTGCTGCAACATTGTCTCCTTCTCAAATAGAAAGGATGTGAGAAACCTCTCTTCACCAGCCTCTACTCCCTTTGTACAGGCTGTCATTGTCACCAAACTAGTTTTTCCATCTTTAGTCTTTAACTTCCCCATACCCAGAGTCTACTAGCTAAGCAGAAGCCAGGTGGTCTTTCTAAAATCAACTGAAAATCAGATCTTGTCTTTTATCCACTTAAAGTCCTGAAAAGAGTCTTTGTGCATTTCACAATCAAGTTCTAGTTCAAGTCAGCATGACCTACTCAGCCTTTCATAACTTGCTGCTGCTGCGTAGTCACTCAGTTGTATCTGACTTTCTGAGGACCCCATGGACTGTAACCCACCATGCTCCTCCGTCCATCGAATTTTCCAGGCAAGAATACTGGAGCGGGTTGCCATTTCTTTTTCCAGGGGATCTTCCCGACCCAGGGATCGAACCTGCATCTCTTGCATTTCCTGCATTGGCAGGCAGATTCTTTACCGCTAGTGCCACCTGGAAAGCTTGATTAATGCATCAACTCAACAAATATATAGGAAGCAGCTTTTTGAAGTGCCAGATACTTTTCAGTGCTGAAGGATGCACTGGTAAACACCAAACAAAATCTGGGCACTTGCTAAGCTTGCATTCCAGTGTGGATCAGGTAGTAAATACAGACAAAAGTTAAATATATCATTTAGCATGTTAGATGATTATAAGTTCAAGAAAAAAAAAAAAGGGAAAGTAAATAATGGCATCTTGGAATGCAAATTTGAAAGAAAGATTACAGTTTAAATGAGGTGATCAAGGCAGGCCCTTACGGGGATTATTTGAGATGACAGAGCCATACAGACAGAGAAGGTGACCAATGACTAGTACTGGGGCAGAAGCATGTCTGGTCTGTATGAAAAAGTTGATCTTATGATCTACTTCTAGTTCCCAAGTGCACCCTTCTTCCTCTTCTTTCTCTCTATATGAATCCATCTGTCTAGAATGCCCTTCCCTTCCTTCTTTCTCTGTATAACTCCTCCTCATGTTTTAGGGGTTGGCTGGGCACTGTAGCTCTCTTAAACCTCAGTGTGCATACAAATCACCTGATGTGGAACCTGGCAATCTGCATTTCTAACAGACTTCCTGGTTTGTAACAGATGGTGCTAATTCTGATCATCATGGGCCACAGGAGTAGCCAGTCATGGAGGGTGGGTCTAGGTCAGTGGTTCTCAGTCATGGATCCTAGTGGAACCACCAGGAGAACTTTTTAATGCCTCCCTTCTCCACAACAAAGCCACATCAGACCAATTGAATCAGAAATTGTTGAGACTGGGCTTCAGGAAATAGTATGTTGTCAAGTCTCCAGGGGAGTCCAATGTGCAGGCAGGTTGAGAATCTATGGTGTCATGAAAATCTCTTCCAAGTCAGAACCGTATCATTCAATTGGCCAGGCCTCTGCAGACAGGGCATCACTGACACTGCCTGGGCAAGACACAGACATGGCCATCCCAGACACAAGTCCATAATACAGTGGTTTTGATCATGAGCTCTAGAAATAACAGGTGTGGGTTCATATCCCAGCTCTGTTACTTGAACTTGAGCAGAAGCACAGTATGTAGAAAACAAATTTATGGTTACCAAGGAGGAAAGGGGAGGGAGGGATAAACTGGGAGGTTGGGACTGACATATATTCACTACCATATATAAAACAGATAACTAATAAGCACCTACTGTATAGCACAGGGAACTCTACTCAATACCCTGTAAAGACTCCTATGGGAAAAGAAGCTAAAAAAAAGAGTGGATATATGTATAGCTGATTCACCATGCTATATATATGGTAGAAACTAACACAATATTGTAAATCAACTATACTCCAATAAAAATTTTGAAAAAGATTAATATGGAAAAAAAGATGCTTTACCTCTTGCAGCCTCAATTTCTTCATCTCTAAAATGAAAGTCACTGTATCTAACACACTGGACTATTGAAGGATTTAAAAAGGTGTTTACACACAACACTTTGCAGGTGACAGTAACTTGAGGCTGCTGTTGATATTAAATATGGGATTTTGCAGCACTGCAGCTTTTTTTTTTTTTAAAGATGCTAGTTTGTCTTCTTGCTTTTCCTCCTGAAGAGCATCCACATGGAAAATAACAACAACCACCAGGGAAGCCAGGATCAGCTTAAGTGCCATCAGGGGAACTCTTTCCAGTAGTTAATTTCCTCCTCCGTCCTCAGCTCCCAAAGCTATTCTGGGAGGAAACCACTGTTTTACTTTATGAAACGTTTGCCTGTTATAACAGATGGGAATTCAAAGCGGGCTTTTGGCAAACAGACTCTTTATTCCTATCCTCTGTCACCCGTGTTGGTAGTAAGCAAAGCTGATACACTCACTAGGAATAACGTTCTTGTCTATTTTCATTTGCTAGCACTGGATTATAGTTCTGATTGGCTTACATGCATCAAATGCTCTCTTGGTGGAAGCTGCAACAGCAATGAAATCATTACAGTGGTTCCACCTAATTAGTAAGTCATGAGCACACTTGTCTCTTGGTGTTTGGGGAAGGGATCATGGAGACAAGGAGGCCAGGTTTCCAAAGCCACGGGCACCCTGAGAAGCGAGAGCATTTCCCCTACTTTTTGTTGATGAATCTCATCCACAGCAAATGTCTGAACGTAAGGGCAGTCCTCAAATTCTGCCCCTCCCCACGCCACTAGGCCTGGCTAGCAAGCTTTGAGAAAAAAGTTATGGAAAATTTGACCACAAATTCAGGTCTGTCAAAACGTTCAATAATGGTTTAATTTCCTGCCCCAATAGACCCCTGTTTAAGACACCCACACTGAGACCCATCTGCTCAGTTCACTCTCCTTTGCTTTTATGCAAACACGGATGTACACATCTCCAGTCTTGACTTTACTCACATTGGGATGTTCTCTTTGCTCTCCCTCATATCAAAAATGTGAGGATTATTTTCCCTGGAAATAACATTATTAATATGGTTGGATTTAGTAATATAAGTGGTACAATTAATTCAGCTGATGTATGTTAAATGCTTAAAATAGTGACTTGTATACAGGATGTGCAATACATGTTTGGCATTAATATAACTATAATTATTGTCATTAAAATAGGTCAGGTATGCTATACTTTATAAAGGCTTTTGGGGGCCGACCTCTAGTTTAGATACCTTTAAATAACAATTTAATACATTCTAAGCACAGAGCATTATGCTATAAGCACATTGTATGCTTTACCTTAGTTAATTCTCCCAGCTACCCTATAAATAAAGATGGTACTATTATTCCTCATGTAAACAGTAAGGAGATTGAAGCTCAGGAGGTTAAGGAACTCAAAGTCACACAGCTGGTATGCGCCAGAGACAGGATTCACACACATGGCTATTCTGTCCTTGAGTCTGTTCTCATACTTATGATGCTCAACTTCCTAATAGAACGATGTTTGGTCTTCCCTCTCCATTTTTGCTATTCTCAATCCAAAACTAGCAAGCTCATCAGAAACAAGCAAAGCGGGGACTTCCCTGGTGGTCCAGTGGTTAAGAATCCGCCTTCCAATGCAGGGCACACGAGTTTGATCCCTAGTCAGGGATCGAGGGTCCCACACACCATGGAGCATGAACACCTGTGCGCTGCAACTAGAGAGCCTGTGTGAAGCAACTACTGAGACCGCATGCTCTGGAGCTCGTACTCTGCAATGAGAGAAGCCATGTGCCACAAGTAGAGAAAGTCCATGCGCCATAACAAAGAGCCAGGGCACAACAAAAAGACTCAATGCAGTCAAAAACTTTTTTAAAAAATAAAACATATGAGAAAAAAAAATCAAGGAAAGTGTAGAGAACTTTAATAGTCTAGAAGAGTCTAAGGATACATGACAAGCAAATGCAAAGTGCAACTCGGGCACAGAAAACAGACATTAAGTAAAAACCGAAGAAATCTAAATCAAATATGGACTTCAGTGACTAATAATGTACCACCAGGATCAAGCCAGTCAATCCTAAGGGAAATCAACCCTGAATATTCATTGGAAGGACTGATGTTGAAGCTGAAGCTCCAATACTTTGGCCACCTGATACGAAGAGCTAACTCATTGGAAAAGACCCAGATGCTGAGAAAGATTGAAGGCAGGAAGAGGAGACAACAGAGGATGACATGGTTGGATGGCATCACTGACTCAATGGACATGAGTTTGAGCAAGCTCCAGGAGAGAGTGAAGGAGAGGGAAGCCTAATGTGCTGCAGTCAGTGGGGTTGCAAAGAGTTGGACACAACTGAGCAACTGAACAACAACAATGTACCACTATTGAGTCATCGACTGTGACAAATATACCAAAGTAATGTTAACAATAGGGGAAACTGGATGTAAGTTATACAAGAACTCTCTGTACTATTCTTACAACTTTTCTGTGAATATAAAACTCTTCTTTAAATAAAATGTTTACTTTTTAAAAGTCAATAAACCCTTGCTCAAGGTTATACTTGGAATGCTATAATTTTTCCAACTATAAGTAAATCCTCATAGTAAAAGGATTACATTACATTGGTAAACATGCATTTTGGAGCTTGGCACAATATAGCAGTTTATATGTTTTCTAATCCAAATTATCCACCTTCTAAAACATCCCACTGAGTACGTTCAGGGAGATGGTTATAAAGCAGGATCCTAGAACTCATGGTGATTCTTCCCTGTGGAATTCTGACCAGAATAAAGAATATTTGACTCACTGCTTAGGGGCAAAAAAAAAAGCTTTTAATGAAAACAGAAAATGTGTTATGTAGGATCTGAAGGCTGGAATCCAAGACCAATTATTGTGAGAAAAGCTCTTTTCCACAAATGTGCCAAAGCAACATTAAGCATCAGTGCAGCCTAATTCTAATGGTATAAAAAGAAGCGAGCGCTCAATTCAATGTCAGTGCGTTCATAATATGATATCTACAATACCCTGCAGAGGAGACACTTTTCAAATTGGATGTCCTGAATACATACATATCTTAAAGAGGTCTGTGCAGGAAGAAAGTTAAGTGCCATGGAATTCCTTGGTGACCTGTATAAAAAGTAGGATGAATGAGAAATGCTAGTAATAATAATGCCTTAAAATACTCTGCAAAGTTCAAGGGTTCTACTTATTCCTTCCTGGTGAGAGAGGTAGTTTAAAAATATGTCCACAAATTCACTGGCACTTCTCCTATCCAGAGATGGGCTCTTTGTTCTCTAAGCTTGAAACCGTATGCTTCAAAGAACAGCATACAGTGGGAAGAGATACAGTCTCCCAAAGCTAGGTCATAAACATCACAGTACTTCTGCTTTATTCACAAGAACACTTTACCTTGAAACCTTCAGCCTCTAGGTCTGCTGTGGTCCCATTGTCATTCTAGCTCCACTGTTTAACCATAACCATATGAGAAAGTCTGAGCCAGAATAATTTGGTTAAATATTTCCTAAATTTTTGACCTACAAGAATGTGTGAAAGGTGATAAAATTATTGTTGATGTTTTAATTCTCCAAATTCTGCTCTATTATATAGCAATAGCTAATTGGAATATTCAATTTATGATTGTTCAAGAAAGAGATGGGTTAATATAAAGTGTTGTGTCAAACTTGGCCATAGACTCATAAATATCTCAATCTATATTAGTGATAAGTAAAGTGTTTTAGTTTAATATGTAATGATTTATTGATTACCCAGAGCCTCCATCCTAATTTAGAAAATACTTATTAAGCATATATTATATGTGAGGCAGAATGGCAGATATTAGGAATTCAATGATGTAAAAGACAAACATATACATTATTTCATAGAGCTTACACTCTAGTGAGAGAAACAAACAAAAGCAAGTAAATAAATGAGTATCAATTATGATAAGTGCTATAAAGAAAACTAGCAAAGTACATGGGACAATCCTACTTTTGACAGGTGGTTAAGAAAAGTCTCTCTGATAAAATTACATTGAAGATAAGACCTAAAGGTAAGGAAATAACAGTCCTGTTAGGAACAGTAGAAATATTCCTGGAAGAACACCATGGGCAAGGGCCCTGGGGTAGAAATATGCCAGGACCAGAGTAAAGTCAGAGTGGCTGGAGCTTAATGTGTAACAGGAGAGTGGAAGAGATAAGTGTTTCACTAGAGAATGCCCCTCTGTGTTGCAGAGTTGTTTGGGGGAGGTGGTTTTCGAATAAGAGATTTTATTTCTCAACCTTATCCCCCTGCATGCAAGCATAATCATGTGACTGATCCCTGGTCCACAGAATTTAGGTGGGACTGACACTACTAATCATGGCCCGTACAAATCCTCCACTCTCTTTGCTTAAGTGCCAGTTGCTTGTTAATACCTAGGATGTCGATAAGAACCAAATGTGAAGATGCCACACGACTATCAACTGAGCCCCGTGACTGCATGGAGCAAAGACCCATCCTCTCTTCCTCTCTCTACCCACTGGATTTACAAGTAAATACATCTCCACTGGTATTAAGCTTGAGAGCACAGGCTTGAGCTGGTAGAGCAGTGAGTATTCTCTTAACTGAAATAAGGCAGAGTGAGACAAGATTCCACTGTAATTCATCATGAGAGGTTGGATCAAATGCTGAGGAATTTGATTTTTACTCTGCGAGCACTGAGAACCCATTACTGTATGCAGGATAATGAGATGACCTGGTTTATGTATTAAGATCACTCTGGTCTCTGTGGAGATTGAATTGGAAGGCAAAAGAGTAAAACTACTGTGTTGGGTTATTACAAAGGTCAACATCAAGTAAAAACATGGAAACCTCATGTCCTGTCATCTGAGAACTCTCAGCTTGGTCCAGGAAAATGAGAATTTCTTTTAAATGAAAAGGAATCACCATCCAGTTCAAGAGGGTGATTTGTACATGACCTAGCAGCTTTTAGATTTTCTGGAACTCTTAATAAGCATATGTTTTAGAAAACATAACCTACTCATATACCATTTTTCCAACTAAAGAAAGTTTACATAGGGCTTCTCACCACTTGAAATAATATGTAAAATGATTGACTGAGGCCACACAGAGACAGTTTGATCTGTATCAAGCCAAACCATATGTTACTGCTCCTAAAATCAAACTTTAGGCATGACCTAAGACTCTACAGCAAATTAAGATACCATCACTCACTTCAGTTCAGTTTAGTTGCTCAGTCATGTCCGACTCTTTGTGACCCCATGGACTGCAGCATGCCAGGCTTCCCTGTCCATCACCAACTCCCGCTGACCATCACTATGATCATCACTATTACCATATGACCATCACATATGACATATGACCATCACAATATGACCATCACTATGAGGAACGAAAAAATCTGGTGGACACAGTGATGAATAAATAATTCAAGTAAAGGATACTTCCCAACACAAGCCTAGTAGGAAGAGAGAAGACTGAATATCTTAGCTGGCTGGGAGGGTGTGTAGTGGGGAAAAGGGAACAGAATCAGAGGACCGAGAGTTGCCTGAGCACAAGTTTATTCAGGCAAAGAAACATGATCCCATACAATAACATAGGGTCTATTATTTCTTTGCCTTCTCTTTCAGTTGCTGTCTACTGGATCTAACTTTCATTAGAATCTTTTCTGAGAAAGAATCTTTGGTAAAACACAAAGTTCATATGATTTTAGCTATCTTTCATGAGTTAATTGGAGAAGGCAACGGCAACCCACTCCAGTACTCTTGCCTGGAAAATCCCAAGGATGGAGGAGCCTGGTAGGCTGCAGTCCATGGAGTCACGAAGAGTCGAACACGACTGAGCGACTTCACTTTGACTTTTCACTTTCATGCATTGGAGAAGGAAATGGCAACCCACTCCAGTGTTCTTGCCTGGAGAATCCCAGGGATGGCAGAGCCTGGTGGGCTGCTGTCTATAGGGTCGCACAGAGTTGGACACAACTGAAGTGATCTAGTAGCAGCAGCAGCATGAGTTAATACTTTCAATGTACTATTACAATTTGTCAAAAGATACTCTAAACATGTTTCCCAAAGTGGAATGGCTAAATCAGAGTCTGAAACCACAGAGGAGTCTAAATATGTAAAACATACTATTCTTATCATCTAGCAAAGTATTTGTTGCTTTTTATGTTTAAATCCTAAATGTAAAGTCTATCAAAAGGCTTCTTATTCTGAAAAACTCAGGGCTGCCAATATTAAAAAAATTTAAGCCTCTATGAGCCCTCAGAAGTGCTAAACTGAAATAAATCCAGGCATCAGTGAGTCCAATTTACAAATTATCTGAAAAAACATATATATGTATATTTAAATTATTTTCTTTCAGAGAACATCTGACAGCTTGAAGGGACTTTTGTTGTTATATTGTGGTAAAATTTTAATGTGGTCTTTGAGATCTACATGAAATCCTTAAGTTGTATGAAGGAAACTACACACAACACACACACATCAAAGCTTGTCATAACTGTGAGTGCTCCAGAAATACTGGAAAGAGGCAGAATTTGATTGACAGCTAGGAACCGTGTACATGAACAATTTTTGGCTTTTACTCATTCTAGCTTTGACCCATGGAATTACATGGACCCAAAGGACAAATACGCAGCTGTTCACAAACATTCAAAGTGATTCCCAAATGACATGACAGTTCTTATCTCTCCTGATGAATCTAGACTGAAGTCAGCCATACAATTCTTGATCTTCTCACTTGAAAATTTTATTCAGATGTGAGAGGAGCTATCATCCAATAATTCAGGAGAAGTTTATCATCCTCAAGTAGGTCACACTGATTTCTAGAGACACTGACCAATCATTGATTCATCCAATCCACAAACATTAATGTCTTCACTATGTACCGGTTATGATATTGGGGACCCTACATAAATATGACATTATCCTTACCCTTGAGAACAGAACGATCTCTATGGCAATGCAACATATGTTTGGGGAACACAGACAAGGGACAATTAACTCTGCCTGAATGACCTCAGGCTTCAGTAGCCAAATGAATTCATCTTAACATGAATTTTCATATTTTGCTTGGAGTATGATCCCTCGGAGACCCCAATCTTGGGGAAACCCTTCCCTTAATATTTCTAAGAGCCTCTAGAGCGCATTGCATGTAATCCTTCCATTCTCCACCTGCTCTCTATGTTCACTGGTTATCACAGCCTCCCTTAGGCTCTGTCATTGGTAGGCAAGGGAGCGTCACTGTTTCTGTGACACTGAGTGGAGGAGGTGCCACTCTCACATTCAGTGCCATACTCTATGGTCCGGTCATCTAAGCAGATTAAAGTTTCTGCCCGTGGTCTCTTTCTCCACTGAGCTCATTTTCTGTGCCAGTGACCGTAACTGACACCCACTGCCTTGACCTTCTACCCATTTCCTTATATTTTATTTGTATTCAAATGATACACGTATTCTGTCACTTGCTCTTTCCCACTACTAGTATTTTTTAATGCAGTGTACTGATAGATGAACAGTAGGCCATGTCCTTTAATATCTTTGCATCCCTCTGTATGAATACACTGCTTACTCTCCAAAGTGGGTGCTCAGCTACTCCCTGTGAGAGCACCAGTTCTCCCACAACCCTGCCAATCCTAGAAATGATCAATTTGGCTTCTATCAATCTGATAGGTGAAAAACGGAACGTCATTATTTATTCCCTGATGAGTAGCGAGGTTGAGCACTATACTGGACACATCTTATCTGTGTCCTTCATCTCTCAACCTTGCTTGCTTTACCAGGTTCTCGGTCACTCATCCTGGTTCTGCTGTAGCAGCAGCAAAGGGACCTCACGCGTCCAGTTGCTGCTGTTGTTTAGTCACTAAGTCATGTCCAACTTTTGTGTGACTCCATCGACTGTAGCCCACCAGGCTCCTCTGTCCATGGTATTTGCCAGGCAAGAATACTGAAGTGGGTAGCCATTCCCTTCTCCAGGCGATCTTCCTGACCCAGAGATCAAACCCAGGTCTCCTGCAATGCAGATGAATTCTCTACGGGATTTGTGGTTTTGGAACTGGAAAGTGATTCTGTTCCCCAATTATATATATTCTCAGTGCCTGAAATACCACTGATACAATCCTATTGCTTTGAAATTAACTTGTTTATAAATGTTCTGTCACAGTAAGCTCTAATATGGTTGTGAAGATTAGATGAGAACAATGCAGTGTGGGATTTAGACTCTAGGAATGTTAGGGGCTCCAGGGGGTAGGAGAAGGTTTCTGAAGGTTTAAAGAGGAAGATATCAGCAATAGAATTCACCTACTTCATTATTTTTATTTAGGATAACGCCTTCTAAAACTCATAAGAGAAATCATTCCTTTGCACAAGTTAGTATATCTACCACAATCACACAAAAAGGTACACACACACAAATATACACACACCTTCTCTCCCCTTGTTTTTTTAGTTCAGAGAATACAAAAAGAAACTTCATACCAGTCTGTGAGAATTACTGCAAATCTAAAAGAAGAACTCAAAATAATTAATTGTGTCAACTGTTTAAAATGTGACCTGTGCTTCGTAATCAACATCTGGCTGAGCTGTTCTTTAAATCGGGTGTCAGAAGCATATCCTGCAGCCAAAATCTCCAATTACTGAAAACCTCCTCCAGAAAAAAAAATTGTAACCTGTGCTACAAGTTATATCTTCATCAAAATGTTACTTTCAAAAAGATGTCTTAATTGAAAGTTAATAGGATAAAGAGCTCAAAAGAATACTTTGCACCAGCTAGAAATCTGCTTCTGGTTTCATCGAAGAATCAAGATCCAAGAATGGCAAAATGAGATCATGGAGTTGTAAATATGAGGCCACAGAGTAACACTATTTTTTTAAGTGGATACTTGAATGTGTCCATGCAAAGGCATGCAGGCTTAATCAGGGTATTACCTACTTTGGGAAGTTCCTACATTACTCCCAACATTTTGGGAACTTCTTCTACTGTCCTCTGTATCTCTTCAATGATGACACTGAGACACTGGGCTTGGTTTTGAGAGTCAAAAGCAGGTCAGAGCCTGGTTTGGTAAATCAGATGAGGTTATGGGATGGAAAATCATCACTTTTTGTAATGAAGGGAGGTTGGTTATAAATTGATGAAAATAACTTTCCTACACTCTATAAACTGACTCTGGGGGAAATTCACCCAGGGGAATTTTCAAAACGTTTTAAGAAATGACAGTGTTATTAGAATAAATATAATAAACTCTAAAGCGACTACTTTAAAGAGAACACAGAATGAGACATGTGAAGTCCCTCCAAGTTTGCTGTAGAGTGGAGCACTTATGTTCAGTATATAATTTTAATGCAGTTTAAATAAAATAAAATGTGATAAGGATGACCTAAATTCTTATACATTTTAAATCTCATTACTTTACAGTTATACTGCATATCGCCTCCATGTAATGGGAGGAAGCATTTATACACACTGAATTCAAAAGTCTTCTGCAGAAAGGTGGCTGATGAATTACCAGATCTTTAATTCATAAGTTTAACTTGTGACACTCATTTGGTTTATTGTGTGTAATACACACAAACCCCGAATGAGTCACACAAACTATTTTTTACTCATAAAAACATGCCAAAACCTTCTCAGAGAGTTGCTTTTGTCTCTTTCTAGAGTGCTCATTCTTCAAGTGTATAAACAAGAAAATGCTTTGATATTCAAATTAATGAAAGCAGTGGAAATGAGAAATGAATCCATCTGAAAATCATATGCTTCCATTTGATGCATATTAATGAAATGCTCACACACAGAAAAGATGAGAAGCTATCTACCTCACATGCAATGAAAAACTCCCTTGCAGGTAAAACAAAATGGTTATTTTACAGTTAATCATAACATCTAAATTTTAGTTCTGCCAGTCCCAGAACAGCAAGTGGCTAGAAGCATGGATTTTGAGGTCAGAGAGAAACGGATTTAAACTCTGATGCAGCTGTTTGGTGTCTGTGTGACTCCGAGCAAGTTAATTAAAGTCTTTTGAGCCTTACTTTATTCATCAGTAATATGGAAATAATAGCAATACTCATTTCACAAGGCAATTTTACGAAGTAAATAAAAGAGTGCGTGTAACTTTCTTAACATAGTACCTGAGACTGAATTAGTTTTTAATAAGATTATATTGAGTAACTGCTTTTTTCTGTGCATCAGTTTTCTCTCCTATAAAATAGAACCTTGCCTAATTAATCAGTAAGAAATAGATGATGTAGAAAATTAAAGGAAAATTTCACTGTTATCCAATGTAGATATTGTGAAATACAAAATGCTATTTTGCCTGCATTACAAAGAACAATAAAATGCCTTATTTCTCATGCCAGTATAGACTGAACAACTGTTTGCATCTCCTCTGGTAGCAATAGGTGTTTGGTAATTTCAACTTGAGTTGGCTGAGTTTTGCCAGGCTGCCCTGACAGATGGGATCCTGGTTGGTAGACTAAATCAAATTTCAGCAGTTCCTATCCTGACTACTCAAGGGGAACTGCAAGCAATGCCACCAGCCACACCCTCAGAGTCTCACTCAAGTATGCCTGGTGGTCCCCACAAGACATTGCGTATGTGCTCACCATGCCTCTTTTAGCTCCTGTCATCATATGGCACGTGGATTCTCTCTCTTCTACCCAGCTTTCCTGTAACAGCTAGGCTGGTGAGGAGAGGGGAAGCCAACACAAACGATCAGTGGTTAGAAGGGAGTCCAGAGCCCACCTATGCTGGATGTCAACACAAACTCATCCCTTTAGCTCAGATGGTAAAGAATCTGCCTGCAATGCAGGAGACCCAGGTTCAGTCCCTGGGTAAGGAAGATCCTCTAGAGAAGGGAATGACATCCCACTCCAATATTCTTGCCTGGAGAATCCCATGGACAGAGGACCCCACAGTCCATTGGGGTCACAAAGAGTTGGACAGGATTGAGAGACCCTTGCTGGAGAGACCCCCAAAAAGTTTTCACCAAGGCCAATTCCTGGCAGCTCTGTGCACCATGGAGGAATTCTGAAATTGATTTCTTTCCCAGGCTCTTATGAAGAAAAGAGAGGTGGGTCGCCTCTGCTCTTGTATCCCCAAACCTATCTTTTCTTTATCATTCTTCACCTGGACCTCTGCTTGGAGGAGTAAGGAGTTAAGACCTGTCCTCAGTAAAGCTCCTCTTGTTTTCCTCCACCTCTCCTCTTCACAAAATATGTGTGGAATATAAAACAAAACTGCTGAGAAAGTAAGAAACAGTCCCTGTCATCTCTCCCTCTACAGGGCCTGGGCACTCTGTCTAGTGGAAGAGAGAATTGTTATCTTGGAGAGGTGAAGTGGGTCAGGCTTTTGTACTGTAATACAGGGGATTATTATTCCTCTGCAGTGTCTTTTTAATGTATCTGAAATCTTTCTTCTTTTCCGTATTCTAGCCAAATAATTCTGCTTCTTCTCTTTTTCTCTTTTCCTCAGTTAACTGAGCAAGACTGCATATGGCCCAAAGGAAAACAAAGAGGGAACTCGAGATCTGGGACCTTCAAATTTCTTTCTAAATGTCCTGACAAATAACCAGGGAGGAAAATGAAGAAAGGATTAAACTGGATATTTCTCTCTGGGATAGTCTGAGCACAAGAGACTAAGTACAAAAGTGCTGTGACCCTGTCTGGTATAACACTTACCAGACTCTGTTTCTTCTTAACTGAGCCCAGAAGCAATGGTGGCCACCAGCAGTGTGGCACTTCTGCAGCTGGGCAATGAGTCCTATAATGAAGAGCTGCATGACCCCTCAGAGACAAGATTAAGAGATCTTCAGTGACCTCCAAGGCATCTGTCAAAGTAAAATTTTACCAGCCTCAGAAATGTTCAAAATCAAAAGGAGACTAGGGTACTATAAGGATCTATCATAGATCTACTTCAGATAGTCCTTAGAGTCATGAACAGAAATTGTGACTTGTTGTTAATTTAATCCTAGTTGGGAAGTTCAGATACATATGGGTAGGTATAAGATCTTGGCTCTACTTGGCAAATAGGGAACCTGATTTCCCAAATCAAACTGGATCCCTGGGCTCTCCATCAAGTTCTCCTGACTCTAAAAGTTGATCTCAGAATCTGCAGATGATCTGGGAATGGTTTCAACTTGAAGGTGCCTTTGTCTTAGACACAGAGGATGCTGTGGGTGCAGCCTGGTCCAATCTGTTAGAGACACACAACCAGAAAGAAGAACTATGAACGGAAGTAACCCAAGACAGTGCTTTTGAAACATCAGGATAAAGGAGAGATATTAAAAACAGTCTCAAGTTACATGTTTCTGAGGAATGACTAACACTTTTATGGGAATATATAATCCTGTGGGTCAAGTACCCAATACACACTTTCAGAGGAATTAGAAATGTTTCATCTATAAAAAATAATCCAGAGAGGGAACTGAAAGCCACTCCACCTAGCCAAAACTATAAAAATAAGACCAATGAGTAGAAGTTATAGACAGAAAGATTTCAGACATTTAAAATAAAATGTTTTAACAATTGAAAAATAGAACAGGTTACCTTTGGAGCATATATAATAATATGATTAACAGAATAGTTTTGAGGGTCAGAAATCCATGGACTTGATTCCTAAAGTCTAACATGTACTAGTTGTGTTACTCAACTTTTGGGGGTCTCTGTTTTCTCACCTGAAGACTATGGATAATAACAGTGCATACTTCCCAGAAATAATGAAGGATTAATGAGATAAAGCATATAAAGCACTTAAGAATCTGACACTTTAAGAAGATTTGATAAATGAAAGCTATTAGTGTTACTGCTTTTGTGTTAATAACTGGTATAAAGTAGAAGTTTGCAACTACAAATGGAGGACACAGATAGCTTTTACATCATATAACCACATAATGTTTGTTTCTAAGCAAATGTATATCAAGCAAACAATAACTTTAAGGTGACAGCCCAAAAGAAAGGAAGTTAATTGTGTCCGCTGGCAAGAGAATACTCAAAATGAGTAAGTCTGTTTACTGCACCCCTCCATCCTGCCCGTGTGATGTGGAACTATATAGCCCAGCACAATAAAGCAGACAGATCAATAAAGTTTAAACAGGAATTCCCACATGAGGTAATGCAGGGGGAAAAATCCCCATCAAATTGGATTATGACATAAAAGGTCTCTGTGTGCAGGTTGAAAATATATGTAAGTGATTTTATATGACCTGAAGCAGAAGGCCAATGGCTAGTGATTACATAAATAATGGAGCAGGAAGACAGCAACAATATTTAAGGCTACTCAAGACAATGAGTAAGCACAAAGCTGCCATTTGAGAGTGTCTAACCCAGTTCTATAAGGAATTAGCTAATATTCTGATGTAGTCGAAACACTTGACAAAACTGCTTTCAGAAAGACAAACACAACTATCTCAACTGGAGAATTCAAGCTAAACCCTGTCTGGAATGAAATAAGAACTTCTAACACATTTAGGTCTATTATTTGGTTTCCGAAGATTGTCTTTATTAGATAGGTATCAAAAGGACGCTTCCTGGATTAGCATAGGAGAGGAAGGACTAATAAATTTAGATCTTTTCACTGTTGGCATAAAAACTCAAAAGCAAACTAATGTTAAGATGATCTTGTGACAGAATGCAGATCCTTCAAGGAAAATTGCACTTGACCGTATTCAGAGTGTGAAAAGCCCCATTCCAATAATAGCCTCTTTATCCAATTGTTGGTTCCAACTAAAGGAACTCCCAATCCTAGACTGAACTGATGAGCTCAGGTTAAGCAGTCCACATGGAGCCTTTTGCTTTTGAAATGGCTATGCTGTTACCAAGAAGCAGAGAAGCAAGTGCCTCTGCTCTACTCCCGCCGCAGACCTTCTCACCTAGACTCACGGCAGGGCCAGGGTATCTCCCTACCAGGTTCCTGCTGTTTCAGCTCCTAATGGCCTTCCTCAGTGCCCATTCTGTCTGCTTGACTTTGAGCTGACACAGCAAATGCGCATGCAGAGGTCTGCAGCATAGCGGAAGTCAGAGAGTTGAAACAAAGAAGGCTCCTGATATTTATTTATTTGTTTGTCTGTAATTCTCTCCATCCACTGATGGTCAAGGATTTCAGTGGCTGGAACCAGGGAAAAGCATTGGAAGAAATGAATTTTCAATATCCTCAGAGATCACAGGGCACTGGATAATAAGCAGCAAGTCTTTGTGAAGAACGAATCCTGTCTAAAAGAGGGCTACTGGGTTTCTGCAAAGCACAGCTCAAGACAGGTAGGAAAGCCTAATCAGAATATTACCCCTGGACTCCAGTAAACTGAAACCATTGTTGATTCTGTTCCAATTGACTATGTCATCAGCACACTTCAGAGTGCTATTGGGACCATTTTCTAAGAGGTCAAAGGTTATGTCCAAAGAAATGAATGCATAAAAAAGGATTCCAGAAGTCACCTTGTGAAGTTGAAGACTTGGTGAAAGCCAGGTAATAGAATTCAGGCTACTAAAAGGATTAACTTTCGTCAGGAAATTTTGATTCAACATGGATGACAACATTGAAACTAATGATTTTTTTTGCATAGAAACATAATGTAAACAGGGTTTGATACTTATTTTTCCAGAAATTATCTGAAGTAGCAGAAGCTGTCATATGTTTCTGGTTTCTTCTAGAATGAAATTCTGTCTTCTTGGCCTGATACACAAGGGCATTTATAATCAAGTCCCTCATGACCCTTTAAGCTGCATCTTTTCACTGCAACTTCCAAATCTTTTACCCCAGCCAGATATAAGTACTTCTTTTGTATTCATTGATTCACTTATTGATTCATACACTCATTCATTTATTCAATATACACAGAGAATCTCATTTATTTACCTAAACGAGCTTGTAAGAGGGGTAGAGTGTTATCATTTTGCTTACAGCGGGGATGTGGCTCCTCTGCTACATCAGCTTAACTGCAGAAGGACATGGAGATTCCACAAAGTACATAAAAAATTCAAGGGATTTTTGCTGTGGAATTGACTTGGTCTGATTTTTACTTTGGAAAGATAACTTTAGGGGCATTAGAGTGGGTGGGGTGTGGTAGGGGAAGTGATAGTGGACACAGAGGATATTGTAATAATCCAAGCAAGGAAAACAACCACACCATAAATTAATCCCATGATGATGGGGAAACATGGGCTCAGTTTGAAAGACATTTAGGGGGTAAAGTAATGGAGGGCTAGATGACTGATCAAACAGTCAGGGAAGTGAGGGAGAGGGAAGTTCTGAGAGGAGAAGTAGGTCAAGTGATTGGATAACAGTGATGCCATGAACTGAAAAGGGAAGTGTAGGAAAAGCAGGTTTTCCTGGGAGAAAATAAATCCTTTCATGCCTTCTAGTTTAAGTACCATGTGACATCTAAGCTGGGATGCCATCAGGCTGTTTAACACATGAATCTGGGCTTATCTGAGGGGAAACATCAAAAATGAATTAATAGAAAGTTTTTATTTTGTTCTGTTTCTATCCTGCCCTTTTACTTTCACCTGAATGATCAAAGACTCTAAGTGCTAATATCTTTTTAACACCAACTTATACGTATTTGTGAGATAATAAAACACCAACAACTGTTCGGTGAGTCAATTGGTACAGTCTTCTTGGCGGGGCTGCTGAGCAGAATGAGTCTCAGTTAACAGTGTATCCACCCACGTAGTAGATTTATTTTTAAGCCATAAGGGTTTGCAACTCCTCCCATCATAGAGTAGAATCTACCCCTAGAAGCTGGAATTGGCCATAGAACTTGTTTTGGCAACTTAGAGAACATGCTACAAACAAGGACTGAAAAGTATTTTCAGTACCACATTGGCGTTTGCCCTGTCACTGCTGGGAAAACTTCCACTACCATGTGAACAAGCTCAAGCCAGTTTCCTACAGGAAGAATGACAATGTTGAGAGAAGCCCCAGCCACCAAGTCACCTCACCCATCTCAGCTCTGCCACTACTGACAGCTGGGCTCAGGTCATTCTTTGTTGTGCAGGGCTGTCCTTTGCACTGTAAGGTGTTCAGCAGAAATTCTAGCCTCTACCCAACTAGACGCAGTTAGCACCATTCCACCACCTGTTGTATTTGCCAAAAATATTTCCAGACATTGCTAAATGTCCCCTGGGGGCCAAAGTCACTACCCTTTGACTAGACTAATCACCACTTGTCTAGACGAGACTAATCATCCTTTGGATATATTCAAGACACAGTTTTTTATAATAACAGTAAGCAATGTTTATTATATGCTTATATATTATGTCATATGTACTGGGTAAATATTTTACATGGATTATGTCATTTAATCCTTCCCATAGGCAGAAGAAGTAGATATTATTAATAATTGTATTTTACAGTTTAGGCAATTGAAGTAAAGAAAGGTTAAATATTATCCCCCAGTTCACCCAGGTAGTCAGTAATGAACAAGGGATTTAACTCAGGCAGGCTCTTCCTGGTATGACTGCTTAACAACCATTTGGAGCCAAGCCATTCAACTCTGACTTTTCATTAGGTAGTAAAACAGGTTATAAAAGAATATGTATACTGTGATGCTATTTTACTTTTTAGAATGAGGAGTACTGTAAGTAGGCATAAAGAAAGCCTGCAAGGACATACACCAAAATGTGAATCATGGTTATCACCATCTGGGTGCTGGAATTACTTTTACTCTTTCTGTGACTCTAAATTAAAAAATAAACATCTACCTCTCTTCAAGGAAGTGCAGAGTGAATGGAAAAGACTAACACGTGTATATAATAACTATAAAGCAAGAACCAAAAGGACTTCCCTGATGGTCCAGTGCTTAAGAGTTCATCTTCCAATGCAGGGGATGCAGGTTTTATATCTGCACAGGGAACTAAGATCCCATGGGCTGCAGGGCAACTGAGCTCTCTGGCTGCAACGACTGATCCCACGTGCCAAAGCTAGAGAGTCCGTGTGCCACAAACTGTAGAGCCCACACACTCTGGAATTCATGCATCACAGCTAGAGAGAAGCCTGTGTGCCAGAACAGAGAGACCATGTGCCACAACAAGAGATCCTGCATGCCTCAACTAAGACCCAACACAGCCACACAAATAAAAACAAATAAATGTGCACACTTAAAAGAAAAAACAGGGGAACAACAACAAAAGAACAAAAATGAAATGAGCACTTAAGAAGAGAATAAAACAAGAACATTAAATACAGAATGATTGTTTCTGATTGGGAGCATCTGAGAAGGTTCAGGAAGATTTTAGAAAGTTCTACATGAGAGGGGCATGTGACACAAAAGGTTGAACACACGGAGAAGAAACGCACAGGGCATGCTTGTGGAAATGCAGGAAGTCTTACGCAGCTTGAGCAGGCAGGAGATAAGCTGAGGAAGAAGTTTGGGGCCTAACACTGAAGATATTGAGTTCCAGAATGAGGCAGCTGGATTTCATGGTGAGCTCCTGAAGACAGTTGAGGAATGGGGTGACATAACTAGAGATGAATTATATATACAACAGATCAGACATGAGCACTTACAATGAATTAGAGGGAGCGGAGATAAGAGGCCAATTAAGATGTGAGTGAAAAAGTATATGCAAAAATAATGATAGCTCTAATTAGGACAACAATAAAAACAGAAGCAAGGCAAGGAGCACTATGTAAAGCAGAGAAAAGAAGTTCATCAACATCAGCATTTAAGGGAAGACAAGAGTAAGAAAAGCTAGAAAAGCAGGCTGAAAATAAGAAACCGCAGAGACAAAAGGACAAACCAGGGAAGGACAGGAAAGGAAGCCACGAGAGGAGACAAAGTAAATTCACAGTGACAGTAGGGTTTGAGTGAAATCGATTGACAAAGAGAAGGCTAAAGGGTCCAGGAAAGTGGTAACAGATGGATGGACAACTGCAGAGACAGTGAGATGAAAGGTTGAGGCTGTGCTCACACAGGTGTTTCAGAATTTCACATTTTAGAAGTGCAATTGGTCTAATTTGTCGAGAATCAATCAATAACACCATTAATAAGCATCAGTTTGGACCAATTTTGACTCATAAGGTTCTTATTGATTTAGTACTACCAATAGAGAAACAAGATCCATTGCGTGCTCTCTCTTCATTCTGAGATCCTCCTCTACCCCACTCCACCAAATTTCAAAGTATTCTCACAGCACCCTCCATCTCTGACACTACCCTTTCACATTTGTTTCCTCTTGAACCTTCCAGAAAACGAACACCTACTCAATCGGAATATCTTCCTCATACATATCAGGATATCAAAAATGAGACCCAAGTCTTGGAGAGCTCAAATACACGTAGTTTTCATTGCTTTTCTGTCTTAAAAATTCATGACTTGACTGTGTTTAAAATACAACCTAATCTGTGACTTTCTTCCACCTTGCAGAGTAGACATGAATTCTCTCAGTACATAAGTCTTTTGCCTGAAAAGGATTCAAATCAATTTGGAAATCATAGAATTTCTGTAATTTCCTGAAATCTTTAAGAAGCTCTTATTTTGGTTGTTTGGGTGTGATAAACTCAAAGGCAAACTGATCTCACTATCTTGTTTCTTAAAATAATCAAGACTCTTATGAGAAGCATCACTTTTTAACATATATACATGTGTGCTATGCTAAGTCTCTTCAGTACTGTCTGACTCTTTGTGACCCTATGGACAGTAGCCTGCCAGGTTCCTCTGTCTATGGGATTCTCCAGGAAAGAATACTGTAGTGGGCTGCCATTTCCTTCTCCAGGGATATTCCCAAGCCAGATATCAAACCATGTCTCTTATATCTTAATCAAGACTCTTATTAGAAGCATCACTTTTTAATATATATACACATAAATATGTACATATATACATATGGTTATTTTTTAATACAAAAATTGAGGTTTATATAAATAATACCCATCACTTGAGAAAAAGTACGCCATGGTCATTAAGATCTCCAACTTTGGAGCCAACCCACTAGAGTTTAAATCTTAGCTCTATCACTAAGTGTTTATGTGTCTTAGAAGTCCTTCAGCCTCTCTCTGTTTTATTTTCTCAACTATAAATGGATATCATGACATTTGAATGAAATAACACATGCAACCCAGAATAGTAACTTGCATATGGTAAACAATATATATATTTTAGCTAATATTAATAATTTTTTTCTTCCACTTGCAAAAGGATACAGGATATCACTCCAGCTGAATAAACATAAAACCACATTTTTCAAAGAAGCAAAATGGCATATTCCAATATGTTTAGTGTTCCATAATTTATTCAAGGCCCCATTGATAAGTATTCAGATGTGTTTCCATATTTTATCTACTAAATGCTATATTTTTGCACGTACATATCCTTAAAAATGCATGCCCTTGTCTCCTTAGAATATCTTCTCCAAAGTCAGATTACTGAATGACAAGGAGTGTACATTTTCGGTCTTGAGAATATTTACAAATTAAGTTCTAAAACTGTTGTAGTCATTCACACAACCATCACCAGCGTACAAAGTGTTTTCACACACACACACACGCACACACACACACATACACTTGCCACCACTGAATAAAAACAATATTTAAAAGTTTTACCAGTCTGATGGCTTCAAAATTGTCTCTTGTCTTGATTTTTACTTGCTTTTCTCCATCAACTAGTGAAACTGAACTTCCCTTGATACAGTTTTTGGCCATTTGCATTGTGTCTTTTAGGACTTTCTTCTTTGTACCCTTTGCTCGTTTTACTATTGTCTATTTCTTATCATTTTGTAGTGCTCTTTATCTGTATGCTTATTAATCCACTGTATGCCATATGTACTACTAGTATTTTCCTGTCATTCAAGGTTTTATCATCCAAGTACTAAAGAAGAGCGACTCTTTAGACAGTGGTTCAGAATCAAAATCTTTCTCGGCCTCTGAGGATTTGTGGCTACTGAAGTATGAGCATTCAATGCAAATGCATTAGGAGATATGCATGCTTCCTATCATAAAATCAATGCTTCTAAGAATCTCCCTGAAGTGAGATAGTACCACATCAATCTTCGTTCTTTAAGAAGTATAAACTTTTTCCTGAAAAGGGATACCCGGTTCATTCATTGTCTCATCATGAGCCCCATTTCTCCAGGACAGCCTTGCATCCCAAAGCACTGTGTTCTCTGTTGCTTTATAGGAATATAGCAGATTCAGTAAAGAGTGTGTACCCCAGAGGTTCTAGAATCCCTGTAGTTTTCCATTAGCTTAGGGTAGGCCTGGTGCGTCTTACCTCAGACACTCACTAGATCAAGGACCATGCTATCTCATGTCTATTTATTTTGTCTTTTCAATGAAATGGTAAGCTGAGTTGTCATTTTTCACTTTGCTTTTCAGGAGCCCTGATGTTTTCTTGGACACAGAACAAGGCTATTTGGCACTTCTCCCTGTGAGTAATGATCTATTTATGGACCTGTTTCTCTGGCCCATTTCTCCCGACACAGTTCTCAAGAAACAGAGAAAGAATGAGTGAAACTGGGCCAAATGGCTTCCCGAGCAAGAAAGTGGCAAAGAAGATGAAGGAGCAGGTGATTCAGTCAGTCAGTCAACAGATATTAACTAAGTCTCCTCCATGGAACAGCCTGGGTGCCCCCCTACCAAGACTCACCTAAGCTTCAGGAAAGACTCACTTCCTAAAGATCTTAGTAACATCTTAGTCAAAATCGGGAGCCTTAGAAAAAGAAACACACAAGAGTCATTAAAAGTAGTGAGAAGAAAAACAAGTGGCGGGGCTGCTCCAAGATAGTACAACCTTCAAGACAAACTCCAGTGCAGATGTATTTGGAGACAGAATTAGCATACAGCATGACCAAGGTAAAGCATTCACCTGCAATGCAGGAGACACGGGTTTGATTCCTGGGTCTGGAAGACCCCACCGGAGTAGGAAATGGCAACCCACTCCAGTATTCTTGCCTGGAAATCCCACGGACAGAGGAACCTGGCAGGCTACAGTCCATGGGGTTGCAAAGAGTCAGACACGACTGGGAGCAGGCACATGCATGACCATTATAAACATATATTTTTTTAAAAGCACAAGTACTGGACATTGAACGGTGAGGAAATCCCATGATTCAGACTTGACAGCAGCTTTGTGTTGGCTATAATCTACAAGGGCGATTAAAAAGGAATGGAGAGAGAAACTGAAGTTGATGCCATCATAGGAGTAAGTGGAGACTGATGAGCCTGATGAAGGACAGGAAAGGTGTGTTCCTGATACAAACCACAAATGGACCCCATGGCTAGGCAGAGCAGGATGGAAGACAAATATCCACACACTGCCCAAAAGACAACTTGATTGGCCCAGTGCTCAGATACATGCTTAGCCTTCTCTTTGTGATGTCATTTCTCAAAGAAATGGAGGAGTTCATTAAGTGAACTCTGTAACTTATTCTGATCAACAGTGATGCACAGCAAGGGAAATAGCCTCAAAAGAGGAACATGAGAGTTCACCATCGCCAAGACTATTTTAAGGATCCCAAAGAAGAGAGGAGCAGAATCCCTTAATCTGAAACTCTAGAAATGGTTTAAAGGACTAAGGCAATGGCACCCCACTCCAGTACTCTTGCCTGGAAAATCCCATGGACAGAGGAGCCTGGTAGGCTGCAGTCCATGGGGTCGCTAAGGGTCAGACACAACTGAGCGACTTCACTTTCACTTTTCCCTTTCCTGCATTGGAGAAGGAAATGGTAACCCACTCCAGTGTTCTTGCCTGGAGAATCCCAGGGACGGCAGAGCCTGGTGGGCTGCCGTCTATGGGGTCGCACAGAGTCGGACACGACTGAAGCGACTTAGCAGCAGCGTACCTATGTGAGAGAAGAAGAGTCTCAAGAGTAAGGATATGACTCAGAAAACTATAAATCATTTTGCTTGGGAAAGAAAGGTGAGTTATCACCATCTAGAGACACCAGGGTGACTACCCAAATTTTCAAGAAGCTCCGTTTTGAAGATCATATATGAAAAGGGATGCATATGTAAGATAAACACATTAAAATAAAATAATTACAAGGATTTGTAAGAAAGTAACAGCAAGGATAAACTAAGGGAACTAAGGGTTGAAAAAATTAGGGAAGAAAATGGGGGTGGGATATTGGCTTTGGTAAGAATAAGAGAGGGCTTCCCAGGTGGCGGAGTGGTAAAGAATTTGCCTACCAATGCAGGAGATCAATGCAGGAGATACAGGTTTGATCCCTGGGTTGGGAAGATCCCCTGGAGGAGGAAATGGCAATGTATTCCAGCATTCTTGCCTGAAAAAAAGTCCATGGACAGAAGAGCCTGGTTGGCAACAGTCCATGGGTTCGCAAAGAGTAGGGCACAACTGAGCAACTGAGCACACAATAATAAGAGAGTTGACGAATGTGGGTGGATAATAGAAAAGACAAAAAATACAACTCGGTTCTTCTGCTGCCCCGGGTGGGGGTAGGCACTTCAAAGTTGTCTGGGGGAGGGCTGGGAGTCATATGTCAGGAATCAGCAGCAGGGGTTGTATAACACAAGCAAGGAAGTAGGTAGAAGGAAATGTGTGAAAAGCAGCAGAGAAAAGGGGCAGAGGACCAGGAAAAGGTCAAAGGAGAAACTTTCCTGGTTGAAGTCCATATGGAGCAACTGATTAGGTGAAGTCTGTGTGTAGCAGGCCATCAATATTGTGCATGTATAAACACCAACATGCTTAAGAATATATATGCTAGGTATTGTAGGAGTAAACCAGTGTTGTAAGAGCTGTGATTCTTCATTCATTTTTAACTTGTCAGAATCTGATGGGTGCTGCTGCTATTTCATCCAAGAATAAGGATAAGAGAAGGCAACTGACATTTATTGAGAATGAACAATATGCCAGAAGATTTACAGACAGCTCAGATACTCCTTCGGAGAAGGCAATGGCAACCCACTCCAGTACTCTTGCCTGGAAAATCCCACGGACGGAGGAGCCTGGTAGGCTGCAGTCCATGGGGTCACGAAGAGTCGGACACGAATGAGCGACTTCACTTTCACTTTTCACTTTCATGCCTTGGAGAAGGAAATGGCAACCCACTCCAGTGTTCTTGCCTGGAGAATCCCAGGGACGGGGGAGCCTGGTGGCTGCCGTCTATGGGGTCACACAGAGTCGGACACAACTGACACAATTTAGCAGCAGCAGCAGCAGATACCCCTTACAGTAATCATATGAAGTAGGTATTATTAGCCCATTTTTAGATGAGGAAATTGAAGGTTAGGGAGGTTAAATATTTTGCCCATGTCAAAGTCAGGAAAGCAGAAGTGAAAATCATCTACTAGACCCCAGATTCCATGTTCCACTCATTACTATACTATGTCTCTGGGGGTGGTACAAAGATACCATACTTTTTAAGAATCAAGCAGCATAATCACTTACCACATACACAGCTTTGGGGCAAGTCTTTTATCTGACCCTATCTTGCTAAAATATGCTTCTTAAGAGCATCATTTGGAATCTCTAACCCAGTACATTTTTTGGTTCATCCTTTCTCTTCCCAACATCCAACTAAGTTGCTCCATTAGACAACAGCTTCCAGCTCTCAGCTCAGGGTAATCTCATTCTTTCACAACTCTTTTGGTTCACTTATTCACTTACTCTTCTATTTATTCACCCATTCATCAAATAGGTACTGTGTACTCAAACATGTCTACTTACGGAAGAAAAGGAATGTGTTAAGTTTTAGCTGTTGCCAGTCATCAAAACCTCAATCAGCCTGTCCAGGTCTTACCTATTCACCCAGTTGAATTTTCCTGGTGATTTTCATCAAAACAATTTTGGTTTCTCTAGCTCTATAGCAGTAGAGGCCACATAACCCTTACTTTGTTACTGAACCTGACTCTTTCAAATCACACAGCCTTATCTAGTTAGTAAAGCTTCTGCTTCACATCTTAGGTTCATGTGAAATAGCCAATTCCTTCTGAATCAGCTCAGACTGCTCTTCCCTTATCCTCTCCATTTTTCTTTTCTGCAAGTAGCTCCTCCCTCTAGCCACCTACTTTTTTAAAATCAAGGATGAGAACCTTTTCAGTTCCTCTGGATAATCTCAGACACACTGCATTTTAAAATGGGAACATAGTAAACATAAAGCTTAATAGTTTTAGGGAAGTAATTTGGGGCTAAACTAGGTGAAGTGATTCCCTGTATGAATGCCAAATGTGTACTCTGTTTACAATAAAACACTTCTGAGTCATACCAAAGAGAAACACATCTGATCTTAGGATGATTTATATCCTCAGCCAGCACATGTATTTCCATCTAATTCATACTACCTGCTTTGATTTTCAATTGCCAAATGAATAGGAAAAATTGAGCCTGGCATCCTGGGAAGAGTTACTTCATTTCCCTTCATTACCAATAAAATCATGGCTGATGGAGCTGAATTAGAAATAATGTATTAATAAATCAACACTTTTTACAAAATTTTTGAATGTACCTTCTCATAAATTACGCCAAAACAATTCTTTATGAGTTATATTTGTTCTTATTTAAAGCAATTAAATCTAGAGAGATTAAGAAAACTCAGGTTATAGAGCAAGTAAAGCCATGTAGTCAAGGTTAAAAACTCAGAACTTTTGATTGAAATCTCATACTTTCTGCCACATTCCACCATTTCCAAATGATCTTTACATCGCCTCTCAGGCGCTGGGGGTGGGATGGGCTGCAAAGCTGACTGGGGAAGGGAGTGGGAGTCATGCAGTAAAGACTGCAGCAGGGATGTCTCTAATGGGAAAGATGGTAGACAAGACAACTGAAATGGAAAGGTAGCTCTGGAGAAGAGGAGTCGCAGCCTGGGAAACTGTCAGAGGAGAAAGTATCCTGGGTGAAATCCATACGGAAGAACTGTTAAGGTGAAGTTCATGTCTCATCTAAAATAATGTAATGATTATTCTTTTTAACTCACATTTTAACAATATTTAAATCAGTTTGATTTATAAAATATTACCTGGGAAATTATAATTTTATAAAACTCTTTTTGGTCAAAATTTTAATCACTGAAGTTACAACCATTTCCTAAACTCAAATCAAGAAATCATTCATTCATTAATTCACTTTGGCTGCCTGGGTCTTAGTTATGGCATGTGGGATCTAATTCCCTGACCAGAGATCAAACCCAGGTTCCCTGCACCCAGGAGTGCAGAGACTTAGCCAATGGACTACCAGGGAATTTCCAAGATAGAATTATTTTGAAGGAAAAGAAAAGTTTTCATTTCTTCCTGTGGTTCTGGATGTTCAGAAACAAGTTTACTTGAAAGCTGAATCTACCTTAAAGGTAACATTATTTTTAGGAGAATTCCATGGACAGAGGAGCCTGACGGGCTATAGTCCATAGGGCCACAAAAAGTCAGACACAACTGAAGTGACTTTGCACAAACACACACACAGAGTGGATCTAACATCAGGGAAACAAAAATGAGGAAAATTTTTGTTGTTCAGTCGCTAAGTCATGCCCGACTCTTTGCAACCTCATGAACTACAGCATGCCAGGCTTCCCTGTCCTTCACTATCACCTGAAGTTTGCTCAAACTCATGTCCATTGAGTCAGTGATGCCATCCAACCATCTCATCCTCTGTCATCCCCTTCTTCTCCTGCCCTCAATCTTTCCCAGCATCAGGGTCTTTTGCAATGAGTCAACTCTTCACACCAGGTGGCCAAAGTATTGGAACTTCATCAGTCCTTCCAATGAATATTCAGAGTTGACTTCCTTTAGGATTGACTGGTTTAATCTCCTTTCTGTCCAAGGGACTCTCAAGAATCTTCTCCAGCAGCACAGTTCGAAAGCATCAATTCTTTGGCACTCATAAAACCTTGGTAAGTAGATATTTTTTGTTGTTGTTATTGAAGGATGTGTTGGGCCATAAAAAAATGCCTAGACAGAAAGTAATTGGGGTGGCCCAAAATGCTTTGTGGGGGAACAATAGGAAACATAAGCCCTGGTCTTATGAATTGTCCCCTTGGATTCACTAACAACAAAGAATCTTGAATTCAAGGAAAAGGCAGAGGAACAGAGACTTATTGCAAAGGCAAGATCTGAGAGGAAGAGAGGGGAAAGATCCCCTCTTGGTGAAAAACTGGGAAATTTTCTCTGCCAGATGCCCTGTTAGAAAAGGTACCAGTGATGTGATAAATTCTGATTTATTCTCCAGTGACTTCATCCTTCTTGTAACACAAGGCAATCAGTTCACCCAGTTCTGAATGTTTAGATTTCTCCTCTTTCAGTTTTTTTCCTATAAATTCTATTTTCTCCATGTATAAAGGTATAGATTTTAGGTTTTTATAATTGGCCTCAAGACTGACTTGTGCTGATGACTCATAAAGAACAACATCCTGTAAGAGTGACTGCAGCCCATTCTCTTCTACAGAGTTAAACTTTCCAAGGATGTTACATTTCCTTTCAATTAGTTTTGGTGAGTTTCTTCTATATAGTTGATATTTAAGTGAGTGAAAACTTCTGCTCAAAGCAAAAGAATTATAAAAAAAAAAAAAATCCAACAATGGTTCTCTAAGGAAATCCACTGAGATCAGGACCTGGGTTGGAGTGTTCAGGCAAGGCTGTCGCACCATTTACAGCTTCTCCAGGAGAACTCCAGGACAAATCTGGGGCAATCCTGTCCTCCACGGAGCTGCCTCTGGCTGCTGTACCCCAGATCACACAAATGAAACAAACCATGTAGAACACTTGTCAGCGTTGCACCCAGAACCAAATTCACTAGTCAGAAGTAACCTCACATTTAAAGATCCCAAGATAACAAGACTTCCTATACAAATGTACATTTGTTCAATAATGGGTCACATATAGAGGCAAGAAGGTACACATACTAAATGTTTGCAGTTTTCTAAACTTATTTTCCTGATAGGTATATGATGTGTGGTCCAGCTTGCTCATTTTGTTGGAGCATTACACAAATGACCTTCTATGTAAAATCAAGCTGGATTTCTTGGGCATGATTTAATTCCATCTTCTTCCACATGAGCTCTATCCCTTAGCCTGGCCATGGCCCCATGCAGCTAAAGAGAGGCAGAATTTGGCTCAATCTGTTTAATGTTGCAAGTTGTCTACAGTGAAATGATCTCTTTCCTGCAGAAGTAAGCTCAATGGCATGTGCTCCCCGTGTCTGAAAAGTCAGTGGTAGAAACTGTGATGCCTTCACCTTATTCAGAGCAATCCTCTGCAACCACCCCCAGACTTGGGCCTCACTTTCCACTAACATTCCCAGATCTGCCCAGGTGTGGGTTTCTGGGACCATCTCACATTTTTAGATGTCATTATCACTCTCCTGCCTTTTGGACTGGGTGATTTCTACTGGTTTCTTAGATTCACTCTCAAGATGCTAATTATTCTTTATATTTTAATTCATTTATTTAATAAATTTCAATTAAATTTATAGTGTCACAGGCACTCCTGGGGATATAAAAATAGAAAAAGCATAGAGAATCCCTCATCTTGTGGCACTTACATTCTAGTATGAGACAGACCACAAACAGATAAACAAGTAAACACATACAAAAAGCAAGGTGGTGATCAATACTAATGAAGAGATATAAAGCAGAATAAAGAGTTAGAGATGAATGGGCTGGGTATTCTAGACAAATCGACCAGGAAAGGCTTACTTGATGACATATGAGCAGGTGGATGAAGTAGAGAGAAAGCCTGCAAAGCAGGCATTCCCGACTGAGCTAACAGCAAGTGCAAAGATCCTGAGATGAAAAGTATGTTTGGGGGTTTGATGTGCATTAAGGTTACGTTCTCTGCCTCAGCTCTCAGGATCCTGGCCAACCACAGCTCATATCCGATCAGCTTCTATCCTGAGTACATCCATTATGGTCACCAACATGGGGAAGGAATGGAGCCCTGGTGCTAAAAAGCAAAGGCTGGACAGCTTCTCGTCATATGGTGTGAAACGGGAGACCCAAGCACTGAGTGAGTGACTGGATTCTTGCCATCCACACCTCAGGTTCTAAGAGTCTATGCAGCATTCAACATGTCTACATCTAGATAATCTAGCAGTACAACTAAGGAAAGTGAGACTTAAAATATGTAGTTAACCAAGAGTGAGAAATAATGTAGTCTTCATGTTTGGGAAAGGCATACATTTTCATCAGTCCTCAAGCATTTCCATGAAAGTAGAATAATGCAAAGAGGGCTGACACCTTTTTTTTAAGCAGGGCTTCAGTGTATGGACCAAATCCCTCCACTTTTCCACCTCTTGCTATTCTTCAGAATTCCACGGAAAGTAATATTCTGACAAAGACTTGACAACGTTAGGGAGTTACGGGCATAATGAGTCATATTTTCAATTCTTGGTTTAAGTCTTACTTTTTTTTTTTTATAAAAAAAGAGAGATTAAAATGTTATGTGACAACCAAAGCTTTTTATCTAAGTGGTTCTGAAGGCTATGTCAGTTACACATATCATAAATAATGAAAAATAGTAGCTACAATTTCCTTAGTCCTTATTATGTTCTAAACTCTATGTTCAAGCAAGTAATTTATTTATTCCTTACAAAATCTCTTTGAGGGCATACTTTTATTATTTCCATCTCACAGACGAGAGAGCTGAGATTTAGACAGACAAAGGGATTGGCCTGACATCACAACTTCGGTGAATGGCAGAGCTGGGACTAACACCCAGGTCCCTCTGACCTCATAGTCCAAGCTGTTAACCCACCACATGATGCTGCCTCCACAGCAGTGAAGGATAACTAGAGAATGCATGCTCCCATCAGGGAGAAAAATCATCAGTTAATAAAAGGAAGAACTCATACCTTGATTAAAGTTGGCAGGTAAAATGCGCTTATTTTGGAACTCATTCCTTAAAGTTCAAGATGGCAAGAAGCAAAACTAAAAGTTAAACCTCTGCTAAAATGTGTATAGAAGAACACTCTCTTTAGGTAATGTGGGCACCATCTCAGCATGGTCAAATTGCTGCCTAACTTCAAAGTGTTACTGAAATGGGAGACGATCAGGCTGTGGAAGAGGAAAAGATGAAGCTTAGGCAGGGGTTAGACAGGCAGGCAGGATGTGAGGATGGGGAGGCAGTATCTGCAGCAGCTTGAGAGTGACAATACTTACATAAAGCATGAGTTTCAATTTACTAGAGATTCACTGGTCAAGCTAGTGTTTGTGAAGTGAGTTCCTGCACTCCCTTTTCCAGATGTGAGGGTTGTTTTGCAGTCAGGTCTGATGTCACTTTGGCTACCTGATGCGAAGAGCCAACTCATTAGAAAAGACTCTGATGCTGGGAAAGATCGAAGGCAGGAGGATAAGGGGACGACAGAGGATGAAATGGTTGGATGGCATCACCGACTCAATGGACATGAGTTTTAGCAAGCTCCAGGAGATGGTGAAGGACAGAGAAGCCTGGTGTGCTGCAGTCCGTGGGGTTGCAAAGAGTTCGACATGACTAAGCAACTGAACAACAACAACTGATGTTGTCAGGTTTTAAGCACTGGCTTAATAGGCTACAAACCAGCCTGTCATCCCAGCCCCTCCAGTCCCTTAACTTCAATGGACCTCAGTATTCTCAACTGGAAAAGTTGAAAACAATTGAAATAGACTATGGCTCAGATGGTAAAGTGTCTGCCTACAATGCGGGAGACCCGGGTTCAATCCCTGGGTTGGGAAGATCTTCTGGAGAAGGAAATGGCAACCCACTCCAGTATTCTTGCCTGGAAAACCCCATGGACAGAGGAGCCTGGTAGGCTACACTCTCCATGGGGTCACAAAGAGTCAGACACGACTGAGTGACTTCACTTTCACTTTCATCCCTTCCAGCAATTCTGTGAATCAAGGAGAATTTATAGCTGCTGCCATTCATTAAGTTCAAATGAAGTCCCCTCATTATCTTATCTCTTGCTAGATAGACGGTGAGCTCCAGAAAATCACATAGTATATTTGGTGGCTCCCAGAAGGACCTCAGACAATATTTGCTCATTGACTGTACCTAAAAATTACATATGAGGACAGGTTTCCCAGGTGGTACTAGTGGTAAAAAAATCCACTTGCCAATGCAGGAGACATAAGAAACATGGGTTTGATCTCTGTGTCAGGGAAGATCCCCTGAGGGAGGGCATGCCCTCCAGAGGAGGGCATCAATCCAGTCTTCTTGCCTGAAGAATCCCACGGACAGAGGAGCCTGGTGGGATACAGTCCACAGGGTTGTAAAGAGTCGGACACAACTGAAGCTACTTGGCACACACAGGTGGCCAAAGGACCATAGGATAGGTCAGCTAAGCTCTATTTTAGGATGAAAAGCAGCATTTATCCCAGTCATACAACAGTAATATTTACCAAATGCTTATTAATCTAAAGAAAGTGCTTTCATTTGAAATTGTAACTAAAAGTAAATATAAAAGAATATGTAAAGTATAACTCCACCTTCTTTTTTTTAAAAAAAGAGTAACATATATAAATGTTATTGGACCAAAAATGGAGGAAAATACAATAAACAACTGACAGTGGTTTTCTGGGGAAGAGGTTGGGGCAGAAATATGACTGAGTTTTACTTTCTACACCATGCATTTCATTACATTTACATTTTGTATAAAATTGCAGTACATATATAATTGGTTTAGTTGTTTGATTCCTAGAATACTCTAATTGTTCCAAAACAACCTGGCCATGAATTGAGTCACATGCTAGGAGTCAGCCCCCATAAAACACTAAACCCAGAAGATTCTCTCAAACATAGAGATATTGCCTTACATTTACACTGAGGAAAAAAACCAGGGAGATAATGTTCTTTTCCAGTTAATACAAGTGTGAATGAAAAGGTCTTATTTTTTTTTTTTTTCAGTTCCTGTGACCCCCAGGAGAGAAGGTTGTGGGCTGACTATTAGAGCATTTGAGTGTGTGAGTTTGCCTGGAAGCGATAGCTAGCACAGACAGGGAGATGGGAATAATGATAAAGCATGCTCTGCTTGTAGAGCTCCGCACGGAACAGCATTACTCTCAACTAGATTTTATTTCTTGTTAATTATATCAGATTCCACCTGATTGAGGATTTCACTGAATTTAAAATGTTGGGGGTGAGGGTCACTGCTCCATGCTACTCATCAGAAACATCGATTAGAAAAGCACCCCCGAAACCCTTGACCGTCAGCTGTGCAATACATTACCCCTCATCGTGACAGATGTGCTCCAGTAATTATGATCACCTTTTCATCAGTCTGTGTCTGTGAGCATTTCTGGAACACTTGACGCTGTAATACCCAAAGAAAAAGCCCTCTCTGACATAATGGAGGTAAAATAAAATGTGTGCTTTCATGTCATGTTAAAAATTTATGATATTCACACAAAGATGGGTATTTATTTCCTACGTGTATGCATCTCTGCTTTCTGTTGTTATTGATGAATGGGGAAAGATAAATGTACCATAGAAGGAGGAAATAATAGCAGGGATGGAAGCTGACTGCTGATTTCCCATCCAGCAAACCCATATGAACTGCCAAAGCCCTGAACCTCAGGCTTCAGTGAACACAGGAGGTGATAAGGGGACCTGTCACCCCAAGCCCTGGAGAAGCAGGATGAAGTGGGATGAGTGTCATCTATGAACTCACATCTGGGTTTGAATCTGGCTCTAGCTTAAGAGCTTGGGCATGCTAACTCACTTTTCTGAGTCTTGGTTTGCTTAGCTGTCACATGGAGATATGAATACCTATTTTAGCGTGCTGTCAAAATTAAGGAAATAATATATGTAAAGCCCCTTCTACACTTGAAAGTAGTATAGATGGTACTTAGCAGATATCTCCCTCAAAATTTCTCTCTTTTTCTCCTTTCCATGAATGTTTCTTTTCCTTCCTTTCCTATTTTGGAGACAGAAATGGCCAATTTTTTAGCCTTCTAACCTTAAATCTTCAAAACAGACTAACAGTGCCATAAGCCAAGACTCACCAAGTTGATGAGTAGAATAATTTTCTTTTTCCATCTTGTATCTTCAGAAACCTCAGAAATATAGACATATATAAACAACCACCTACATACACTTATAAATGAAGACAATCTCTACATTGTCCCTTGGCTCTGAGACAGATAAATAGATACTCAATAGATAGAGAATCTTTCAACTTTTATTTTTTCCTTTTGGCCTTGCTTTTATGCTGTGAATGTAACATTTACTAATAAGCAGATCAGCCAGGTCATGAAATGTTTATTAACAGCTCATTCCACCATGTTAAATGGGTTTCCTTTGATATTTTTGTGCTTTCCACAGTGAAACTGCATTCTTACACCAATAATGAAGGCCCAGAAGTGGAAAGAATAGAGTTGGAATTAGGGTGAGATCAGAAAGGTCCTCACATGGGGCACAAATTTTAAAGAGATGTCCAAAAACTCAGTCATGAAAACAAACAATATTTAGTGCAATATTTTTAAAAATCAAATTAATGCAAAAATATATAATAAACAAGACTGCAAATTTTGAAATAAACAGGAAAAAACCCTGCAATTACATGACTGCCTCCCTCAGCTCGCCCTGATCTAGGACCTGGGCAGATGCTGGATCTGAAATCAGGAGCTGGGGGTTCTAGTCCTGGTTCTCACACTACTGAGCTCAGGCAAGTCACTGAAACTCTCCAGTTCTCAATGTCATCTTGTTTCACTTAGGAGTCTGATTAGAAGATTTCGAGTGAACTGCTGAACTTGAAAATTCTCTCATTTTCTCTAACATGAAGCTGCATTATTGGGGCATCAGAAATGACTCAAGCCAAGATTCATTCACGGTCACTCATTCAATAATACAAAATGAATTAAAATCAATCCAATCAATTGCTATGTGACAAGCCCTATGTGAGGTGCTGAAAATACAAAGGTGAGGACCAGAGAAATACGTAGGATGGGAAGCCAATTCTAGTGCTAAAAGGTCAAGACAACCTTCCCTAACTTCCAAAGGAGTTAGGCACGGAAAGTAAGGGAGAAAATTCCAGCAAGAGAGAACAGCACAGCAAAAGACCTGAAGGTGAAAAAGAAAAATTGCAGTTGGGTAACTGTTATAAGTTTTTTCTGAATGAAACATAAATAGGATGGATGACACAGGAAAACAAAAATCAGTTTTTGATTACAGAGTGAAAACAATATTTGGCAAGAGGCGTAGGTTCCATTCCTGAGTTGGGAAGATCCCCTGGAATAGAAAATGGCAAATCCCTCCAGTATCCTCGCCTGGAAAACTCCATGGACAGAGGAGTCTGGCGGGCTACAGTCTATGGGGCTACAAAGAGCCTGACACGAACAAACAGAGCTCAAGCACAAGCGCAATACAAAGAGCACCAGGCAGTGGTCAGACCTAAGCTCTAGTCACTGCCCTGTTGCCAACTAGCTAGAAGACAGGGCTTCCATACCCACCGGAGAGTCTATTTTAGAACACAGTACAGACTTTTCTGTGAAGAAAAAAGGCTTTGAATTCCCAAAGAATGATGCAAACCTCACATCTGACATGTTTAGTTTACATCCCCCAGTACCAAAGCAGTGCTGTAATTAATACATGTAGTCACTTCCCTGAAAACAATTTCCTAAACAGCTAAGTATCTGTTGTGTGCTGCCTATGAGCCTGCAGAACGTGAGGACCAGCCTAAAGGCAAGCAAACTTTTACCTTCCCCAGATAGGCATGAGGAGGAGGCACCTAGGCAAATGTTACGGGCATGCACGCTGACACCTACTCTACCTAGGAGCTAGTCTGCTCCTGCCACATTTATGTTGGCTGATTTAATTCCTACACTGAGGTAAATAGGATTAGAGCCAGCTAGTAATTAACCAACCAAAATAATTTTTTAAACAAACACTGTGGCACACAGTCTCTGGAGTCCTGAGTATAAAGTCAAAACTTTGCTTTTAACCTGACTGTTGTCACACATAAAACCTACCATTTATTGAGCACTTACAAATACTAACTCATATAATCCCCACAATTCTGTGCAATGGATTAAGATGGTTATCTCTGTCTGAAGTGCAAGAGTAATTTGACGCACATAGATGTAAACTGTGTGCCCAAAGCAGAGACATCACTTTGCGAACAAAGGTCTGTCTAGTCAAAGCTATGGTTTTTCTACTAGTCACAAACAGATGTTGGACCATAAAGAAGGCTGAGCGCTGAAGAATTGATGCTTTTGAATTGTGGTGCTGGATAAGACTCTTGAGAGTCCCTTGGACTGCAAGGAGATCCAACCAGTCAATCCAAAAGGAAATCAATCCTGAATATTCATTGGAAGGACTGATGCTAAAGCTGAAGCTCCAGTAATTTGGCCACTTGATGCAGAGCCAACTCACTGGAAAAGACCCTGATGCTGGGAAAGACTGAAGGCAGGAGGGAAAGGGAATGACAGAGAACAAAATGGTTGGATAGCATCACCGACTCAATGGACATGAGTTTGAGTAAGCTCCAGGAGATAGTGAAGGACAGGGAAGCCTACAGCCCATGGGGTCAGAAAAAGTCAGACACGACTTAGTAACTGAACAACAACAGAGCCAAAATTCAAATAGAACCTGTCTAGCTCCAGAGTCTGTGCTCTTAGCCACTGTGCTACATAAAAAGGTTTGTCTGACCCAGGGGATTGAACCCATATCTCCTGCATTACCTGCTTTGACAGACAGGTTCTTTACCACCATCACCACCTGGGAAGCCTTTACTCCACAGCATCAGTTGCTAATTACTGTCACTTAGCTACTGTTCATCTCTGTATCCACACTCCAGCACCCTGTGCTTAAGCCACACACGATGGCTCAGAGTTACGCTAACTCATCAGGCACACTCAAACATTTCGTCTGCCAGGATGCCCTTTTGTCCTTCTCTACCTGGTAAACACTATCCATTTTTCAAAAATATCTCCAAAACCATCTGGTTAAATTCCATAGAGGAAGAAAAAAGTCACTTGCATGTCTATACTATTACTACTTAATTTACCCTATAACTATAACAGTTAATCAGATTGCATCATAGTTAGTTAAATACCTGTTTCCCCATCCTTGAAAGCTGGAACTATTTTTTACTTCCATATGTTTCTCTTCCTCCAGGCTCCTGCACATAAGTGCTGATGTGTGTTTTCTGAATGTTGAGAAAAGCCAGGCGGACGGATGGAGTATATGGCATGCATGTTGAGAGCTCACAGGGCAGTACAAACCTACCTTACTCTCTAATTACTTCATGTGTGTTAATCTTGTATTGACAACTAGATTATAAATGCTTTAAGGGCCAGAATGATGTTATACATTTTTATATAACCTCCAATGCTAAATATGGAATAGGTGGTCAGTAAATACTAGAAAACAGAATCTGAATATAATCAAAATGAGTTGAACTTGCAGATGTTTACAAACAGGAAATATAAAGGGAGAAAATAGAGCTCTAGAATAAAGCAAAAAAAAAATAATAATCTTAATCTTTTCTTGCCAAGATTTACAATGTAAATGATGTGAATATCCACCATGAAATAAAAAGAGACATAAGCTGACAATTATATTTAAACCCCTACTATGTCAATTTCAACTTGAAAGTATTTCTGGGAAGGTCTTTACTTCACTAGTTGTTTGAAAAAAGGAAAAAAAAACCTTCAGAATTCTATCTTACTGAATGCTTTTTAAAAATTATAAAAGTGAAGCTGTTTTAATAATACGCATCCCTTTCCAATTCCCCCTTCCCCCCTTTTCTCAAAAAGTTCACCTTTGGCAATATTGACTTTTGAGCCAAGGTGCTCTCATAAGTGAACTTCCTTAATTAACCTCATGTATATTAGGCTTTCTCCCACTTCAAAGAAGTTACAAAATGCTTAAAATTTTAAAAAGTCCTCAAAGCAGCAGAGAGACAGCCTCTGCAACTCATCTTAAAGTGAAGAGAACTCTCTGGCAACCCACAGTCACAGGAACTAGATCTGAGCGCCTGATGTTTTCTTCTATCAGCATCAGCTTGGCTTCCAGGCTCCGCCTCCCCCCACCCCTCCAACTTCTACAAATCCAAGCTCGCTTAAGTAGAGATTCCGCCCCACTGCAATATACCAGTCTATCCATCCCATCTTCCAGGTATGAACAAAATGTCAAAACAGAGAACTGAACATGGCATTTTCTAGACTTAAAGAACTAATCTGTGGTTGTGCTCAGGGTTAGCTAAGGAACAGTCAAGTTTTCTATGCTCCAGATGTGACATTCTGGAAATCTCCAGAGTCCCACTGGATGAATAAAAGCCACCAACCACAGGAGAAGAGAAGAGGTATAGGAATTCAGTCAAGACTGCAGGGGTACCTTGCTTCCCACAAGACCTCTTCCTGCCTCAACTGGCCTCTAGTCACTCCTCTCCTAAACAGCCATCATCTGTCCCTCTTGCAAACCCCTTTGTCCCAGTTCTGGACTCCTTGTACGCTGACCAGTCTTGCCTGTTTCCAAGGACCATTAGATTTGAGGCTCTTCCCAGGTCCCAGCAGGAGCTCTGCCCTCCGAGACCCCGCCCCAATGGAAATGGCATTTTAGGGAACCCTTCGCTGAGACCTGTTCCCCGGGACTGAAGGGATTATTCAGAAGGGCTCCTGTCCTCCAGCTCGATATAAGGGCTGCAGAGAATCTCTCCCACGAAAGAGGTTAAAAGGGAATATGGTATCCCCACAAAGAAAAATAACCCAGAATCCTGGGTGGGTCATAAAACCCCCGGGCAAAAATAGAGCCCCAGCTTCCCCCGCCTGCAGCCCCCACCACAGCAGCCCAGCCCGACTCCCAGTGCCGCCTCCTGGGTGTGCGTGAAGACACTCTCCCCGGGGAGGAGAGATCCTCGCGCCCAGCGCTTCCAGGAGGTGATTACCGCAAGCCTTTTAGTAACTCATCATTCATCCCCGCGCTGACCCGAGCCTCACCCCGGCGCCGGTGGCATTGGTGCTGAATGCGAGAGCCAAATGCTGCCCTTCCAATTCTCCAGGTGACACCGCTCCCCTCTCCCCCCGCGCCCAAATAGGAGGCGCCGAGGGTGCGGGATGGGGGAGAAGGAAAGGATGACAGGGGCCCACGCCAGAGGGAAAATCAAAGGCAAACGCTTACAGCAGGGGTGAGAAATCCCAACCCCGCCCGGCGGGAGGACTTGGCACCAGCTACCTGCAGGGCGCCCCCGCCCGCATGCCGGCTCCCGTGCAGCCCAGAATGCAGCCAGGAGGGTGCAACGGGACAGAGGGAGCCTCCACGCCCCCTTTGTCTCCACGTTCCCCAAATGACAGGGGACGAAAGTTTATGAGCAGCGACGGTGTCGCTTTCCACTGGGTCAATCTGACACCTCGCAGGAGGCGACCCTTTCTGGGATCGCCCTCTCCCCCTGCACCGCCTCAGAGCTGCCTTCATCTGCACCTTGATGCCCGCAAGCCGGGCTTGGGCCACCTGCGCCGCTGTGTCCGGCAGGAACCTGATCTGGCCCCCCGGGCGTCCAGGAGCGGCCCCGAGGCTGCGGGCGCCCCACTCACCTCTCCCGGCAGAGTCTCCTTCCTTGCGCCCTACTGGGCCGTCCGGCTCCGGCTCCCGGCAGCGAGGCGCATTCAGGCAGCTGGAGACACGCAGCTCCCCAGGCTCTGCTGCATTCCGCCTGCGTGGGAGATCCAACCAGCGAGCGCGCGGCGCGGGCGTGTACGAGTGTGTGTTTGTGCGAGTGTGTGTGTGAGAGAGAGCATGTGTGCGCGCGCGGGGGGAGGGGGGCGGGGGAGCGCGGGATCACCGATGCCCCTCGGCGGCGCCCATCCCACGCTCTGCCTACTCCTCCGCCTCCTCCTTGAGCTGCGGCTGGCACCGGGTCCAGGTTTCAGGATCTCCTGTTTGTTTAATGAAAGGAAGAAGCAAAAGGCTGGCAAGGGAGGGGGCGGGGTGGGGGGGGCGCGCCGGGCTGCGCATGCTCAGAGGGGGACCCTGAGCGCTCACTCCCCAGCGCAGGCAGAGCGAGAAGAGCAATCTGGGGGCCGGCGGAGGCAAGCTCGCCTGCGTCTTCGGAGCCGCCGGGGGCTCGGCGGGGTTCCCGGAAGGCGACTGGGAAACCCAACCGCAAAGGTGCACCCTGCGTGGGGACTCCCTGGCGCACGCCGTGCGGGAAGCCGGCGGCGGGATCCCGACCCGCCCTAGGAGACAGCTTCAGCTCCGAGTCCTCGCGACGCCTGGCTCTCCTCTCCATGTATTTTTAGAGCTTGGCCGGGGTTCCCGTGGACCGCTCTGCAGCCTCTGCCTGGCGGAGCTCCGGGTGCCTGTAGTCCGGGGGAACCACCGGCAGCAGGTCGAACCTGAACTAAAACGGGATTCCTGACCCGTGCATCTTTTTCTCCCCCTCTCCCAACTTTCAACCTGTGAAGGGCAGGAAAAAGGCAACTGTCCAAGCGGGTCCCAGAAGGTTTGCTGGAGGGGAGGGCGGGGGGTTGGGGTACACCAAACCCTTTTCCCAGAACAAAGCGGAAGTGGAAGGAAGGTGAGTCTTGGAGGGCTCCATGCTCAGCCTGCCGTGGTGACAGGGTTGGATGGAGGAGACATTTGCTCTACTGAAGAAGGCCAAGAACAATAGAGCCATTGTCCCCTGGCCTCAAATGCCAAAGCGCCAAAGCAGTTCTTCGCAAGTGGGAATTCTGGCTGCTTGGTAAACTGGAAGAATTGTCAAAGCGAAGAAAGTCCAGCAAGAGAACCTGAGCCCTCAGGCGACGGCGCAGTAACCTGAGGCCAGGGCAAATACTGGCTGAGAGGCTTTCCTGGCTGAGAGGCTTTGCGAATAGAGTGGAAACTCTTTCTGGTGAGATAGTCCTATGAGCAAAACAGGACAGTGGTCAGCGACCCTTTCAAGAGCTTCCATTTTCAACCTCCTCCGTGTTTGATCGCCTTGTCTTTTCCCTCATTTTCTCTCCTAACAGAAGAAAAGCCATCCTAAGCAGGGAACTCCCTGTAAAGATATTATGACCTCCTTTTTGTTCAGTTTTGGTCCCTCCAGAAAAAGACTACCTTTTGGTCACTCCAGTGCTGGAGGGATAGAAGACTGCCTTCTCCGTGCAGATCTTTTCCAAGCTTTCATTAAAGATCACCTCCGAGCACTTCCACTATGCAGTGTCGGGCTCGCAGATGCCTTCCTGCTGAACTCTGACCCCTATCCCATTCATCTTCCCAATAATAATGCCAAGTGACACTAGAACAGAAGGAAAATTAGATAACACCCTAGAGCACACCCGGAGGAGAGAAAACAGCATGTCTAAATACCACCAACAAAAGCCAAGTTTAGGAGAAAAGACACAGGAAAAGGGAAATAAGGATGAGAAAGAGGAAGGTTTAAAAAAGTGAAAGTGCCCTGAATGTTAGTGACTGGTTCCTTCTCTCCATAGCTCCTTGAAGGGGGCAGAACTGTAGCATCTCTTTGCCTGAAGAACAGTGAGTCTGAGCCTCTAAGCACAAGGAAGGGGAGATCAGGTTCTTCTGAAAAGCAGTGACAGTGAGTCTGAGTCTCTAACCACCAGGTAGGGGACATTAGGTTCTTCTGAAAAGCAGCATGGTCCTTAGGGTGAAGCTCTCACAGAATTAGGAGCTCCTTCTTCCAAGCCTGGTTTTTCTCAGGCCTTCCCCTTGGCACCAAGCTTCTTGGAAGGCATCCAAGCCAGACCTGCTTGTTCCACTCTGCCTTCAGAACAGTGAATGCTGCTGCTAAGTCGCTTCAGTCGTGTCCAACTCTGTGCGACCCCACAGACGGCAGCCCACCAGGCTCCCCCATCCCTGGGATTCTCCAGGCAAGAACACTGTAGTGGGTTGCCATTTCCTTCTCCAATGCATGAAAGTGAAAAGTGAAAGGGAAGTCGCTCAGTCGTGTCCGACTCTTTGCGACCCCATGGACTGCAGCCTACCAGGCTCCTCCGTCCATGGGATTTTCCAGGCAAGAGTACTGGAGTAGGGTGCCATTGCCTTCTCCGAACAGTGATAGTTCACCAGAATTTCAAGGTGTTGGTGGCAGCAGGGACCTGAGGCAGGAAAGCGGGCCCTGCCTTGGCACTGTGTAAGCCCCAAGGGAGTGAGGGCTCTGAATCCCTCTGAATCCAAGCACCTGGAACAGAGAGATGTGGTGGGGGTGAGTACAGGTCTCAACTCCCGCAGCTCTGTCAGTAAGAGGGTACTGAGGCCCTCCCACCAACAACAGTGAGTGTCCAGGGCTGCCTGACTAAGGAGCACTCTCTCCTTTGTCTGAGCCCAGCCTTGGGTGAGGAGGAAAGGGACGCCTCCTCTCCCCCTTGATTTCCAGGGTCACTGTCATCACCACCTCAAAGCTCCAACAAGGTCAAGGAGACGTTATCAATCTGGAATTGCAAATCAGGTGGAATCCCTTTCTTGTACAGCTATAGGAGGGTGAAGTACAGTCCAGGAAGAGATGTTTACTGCTGGTGGATAGTGGGGGAAGCCCTGGGGACACTACGTAAGATGATGTACATAAGACACTAACACAGTGCCCACTGCATAGCAACTCTTTGTAACTTCTATGAATTTGATTGTTAACATTTTCATTATTAGGATTTTTTTTTTAATAAAGCTGAGGAGGTCCCCTCCTCCAAGCTTAAACAGCTTAAACAGATGGAAGCCAAATGCCTTGCAATTTTCCTTGTGACTTCCTTCCTTCCCCACTTCACACATCTCCCTGAGCACCGATGCATTCAAATCCATGAAACGAAAAGTGTGATGTACAGCTGTGTGGCCATGTGAATCGTGAATAACCCTAACCCTCACCCTCCACCCTCAGGTTCAGGTCTAAGTGGTAGACAGCATGGGTGTACAATAAGGCACACACCGCCCCCCCCCCCACTTTTTGCCACTCACACCTCACAGGGATTAAGGACTCCTTGGGCTTGGCAGTTAGGGTCTCTAGCCATAAAGCCCCATGGACAGTGGCTCACCAGGCATTGTATTTTCACTTTTTTTTTAACCTTCCTTCTAATTTTAGCTATCTAATGTGTTACTCCTCCTAGGTAACATTATGCCTGGAGCCAATTAATATGCACACATCTGCAGATGGTTTTGAAAGAAATAATGGTCAGAATATTAGAGGCTGCAGGTATTTTCAGTGCTCCTTAAATTCAGAATTCAGACTTAGCATTCATCTCCCTACCTAGTGAACAATTCCTAAACTTTGCACCTCTCTGCATCAACAAACAAGTCTAATGGCCTCACCTCCTGTATCAGCAAAATAACCCAGTATTTTTGCCTGGCTTTCTACAATGTGGTTTTTGTTTTTTGTTTTTTGTTTTTTTTGAGAGCTAGCTATTAAATTTTTAAGAGAACTAGCTCTTCAGAATATCCACTGGTTAAGAATCCAGGTTTCCGATGCAGGGGTCACGGGTTTGATCCCTGGTCAGAAAACTAAGATGCTGCACAGCCAAAAAATAAATTAAAAAAAAAAATTAGAATTCTCATAAGCATATTTGCTTCCCCAGTGGCTCAGTGGTAAAGAATCCACCTGCCTATGCAGGAGATGCCAGAGATGTGGATTCAAGCCCTGGGTTGGGAAGAGCCCCCAGAGAAGGAAATGGCAACTCACTGCAGTATTCTTGCCTGGAAAATTCCATGGATAGAGGAATCTGGCAGGCTAGAGTCCATGGCGTTGCAAAGAGCTGGACACAACTGAGCACACACATGCACAAAAATTCAAAATTAATAAAATCCAGTAATAAAAACAATGTTTGAACATAAAGTGTTTCCAAACTATGGATGCTATAGTGCTATCTCAGTTCTTGGAAAATCATATGAAATTCCATCAAGTTAGATATTACCGAAATAATATAACAATTCTATGGTGATGCAATATGTTTATAAGTTGTCACTCACACCTCTGAATATTATCTAACAATTATGAGACACAGCATTTGTATCTGAATTGTGTTCTAACTATAATCTTGTTTATTTTCAAATGCCACCATAATGAGACAAAAGAGTTATAATTTTTTCTTCTTGTAGAAATTTCATATTTATAGCAATCTTTTTTGGTTCAGTAAAAATATTAAGCCACGACTCTAAGGGCTAAACTAGTGCTTATTATAAGAATCAAAATGTTTTGGGGAATATCAAAAACTATTATAACACTATCCCTATAGCCCTTTCCAAGTACTCTTATTGTCACTCGTAACACATCAAGTCCTTTTTTTTATGTCTGACTTGCCCCCACCTAGGTTGGTTTGAGCCATTCAAGGGCAGAGGTTTATTCTTTTCTATACCCCAATGCCTCATGAAAGTAAGCAAGTGGTATATGTTCAGCAAATTTTTAGAGTGAATGAATGAATTTGTAGCCAAAAACAAATTTCTGTGACTAAAATGTTGACTTTGGAAAATGACTCCCAAGTTCTGTGCCACTTGGTACTCCTCATAGATGATGAAGTCAAAAGACACAATTTTTTAATATTTTGTGTATATGATTATCTAAAACTGAAAGTTGCATGAGAAAGACAAAACTGCTTTCTGGAGATAGTTTCTATCCCCTTGGAAACACATACTGGCCAACCCAATACACCAAGTCCATTCTAATTTTTCTGGTTCAGAAAGAGAATATATTTTTGGCCCAAAGTGCATTGTTATTCAAAGGATAGCTTCGTGCTGACCAACTTAATCCAGCCAGAATAATATTCTAATTTAACTTTCCCCCTAAGTAGGATGAAATAGTTGAGGCAATAGCACTTAGAACTCCTCTTCAAAAGAAATCATTCAAGATGTCAAAAGGCAACACTGTTAGCTATATCCCAATACAAAATAAAAAGTTATTTAAAAATGTGAAAAGGACCACCCCCAGGCACTCTTCCGCAGCACTTCTATCATTACTGTCTTGAGCGAAAGGAACCAGCAAGTAGTTGGTTCTGTTTTCATGAATAGGTATCCAAGGATGGGGAGCAGGTAGGGAAGGGGGAGACTAAACTATAAGTAAAAGGTCTCAGCTCTGATCACAACTCTCCTGAGCCAGGGGTAGAAGAATATAGGGGACCAGATGACTGCTGTCATAGTGGTTTTTTCTCTTGCATTCATATACCCATAAGAGTTTCCTGAGGATGGTCTCAGGGAGAAAGAAAGATCCCAAGACAGAAGCTGCAGTCATTTACCACCTCGTCTCAGAGGCAACACACCATCACTTCTGCCATATCCATCACACAGCCACATCACACATCACACTAGCTACTCCCCTCGGATTATCTTCATCTGAGGGTTCCCTCTGATTCTTGCTGGGACCCTGACTGATACAAACTTCAAGAATTTGTCTTCCTATTTATGGACTCATCTCACCCACATTTCCTTGGGAATCTCCAGGCAAGAGGAGCCTGGCAGGCTATAGTCTATAGAGTCACACAGAGTTGGACACGACTGAAGTGGCTGAAGTGTGAAGTGTGCGCACAGCACGGCTCGCCCACATTAAACCTAATGCTTGTTGCTACTTCATCAGCTCTGATTTATTCCCCCACACACCATGATTTGTATTCTGAGTTACTGCCTCATGTGGCCCAGCCCCCAGGATCCATGTACCTTTGTTGCTGGAAATTCTACCTAGTTCTCCATGTCCTCACCAGCAGAACTGAGGTACCTACTGCTGATCCTCCTACTCTTTGGTTCGACCCCTGGTGCCGCCCTTGTTATCTGCTCCTCATCAAGAGCTGTTAGAATCATGACTCTGCCTCCCTTTGAGTACTTCAAAAAGTCTAGATTCCACTTCTAGTGATTCCTGTCTGCTGACCCTGTCCACTCAGGCGAGGTTAATCTGCCAGAGCTCAGCAATATATCTTCTTCAGTCTGTCCTAAACTGCCAACATGGAACCCTTAAATATCAGTAATATTAGCATCTTCATTTTTCTCATCTTTAAAATGAGAGGTTTGAATAAATTACTCAGCCATCATGTATTAATAGCCTAGTTCAGGGGTCAGCAAACTTATTCTGTAAAGAACCAGATAGTATATATTTTAGGCTCTGAAGGCCATGTGATCTCCACCACCACTATTCCAATCTGCAGCCACAGACAGTGCTGAGGATGAGAATGGCTACGTTCCAATTTTTTCTTTTCTTTTTTTTTTTTTTTACAAAACAGGTGGTGTGCTGATTTGGCCCACAAGCTATAGTTTGCCAACCTTGAGTCTAATGCTTCATTTTCTGCCCTTTGCAAGCAATGTGTTGGGTAGAAGGAACCTGAAGAATCCTGCTTCCTGCTCTGCCAGTAGGAAAATAATAAAAGTCATGAAACTGGTGCAGGAAATTTTAGTCCACTGGCAGTTGAGGGGCTCCTTGTCAGCGTGGCTTTCACACTATCTTAAGACTATACTAGAAAATTATTTTTTCCTTTTCTGTAAAGCAGTTGGCTATGTTTTCCACATGGAACAGCAGCAGCAATAGCAACTATAATATTTTTAGCCTAAAACTGATTTGTACAGCCCTAGAAATTTAATGAGAGGAATATTTTAAAGGAAAATGAAAAAGAAAATAATAGTGTGAACACAATATTCCTGCCTGTGAAAATAGGGCAGGTAAAATACATTCTAATTATGACTAGACTAGCACCTTAAGAAAACTGCCTCTCCAAAGATAAAAACTCAGCCCCAGTAAAAAGAATACTTTCTTAAGTAGGTTCCAGTACAGGAGCAATGCCTCTACTGAGTTGAACTTAAAAAATCTAGCTACTGGCTGAGTATTTTCACACATTCAACCCAAAGTTATGAAATTCAGCCTATCTAAAAATTTCACTCCCCCAAAGCAGTCTATAGATTCAGTACAATCCCTGTCTGTATTTGTTTGCTGGGGCTACACACTGGGGGAGGGGGGCTTGATTAACAGAAATTTCTTTTCTCCCAGTTTTAAAAATCAAGGTATGGGCAGGGATGGTTTCTTCTGAGGCCTTTATCCTTGGTTTGTAGATGGCCATCTTCTCCTTGGCTTCACACTGTCCTCCTTCTGTACATGTCTGTGTCCCACTTTCCTCTTCTTATAAGAATAACAGTCATATTAGATTTGGACCCACCCTAATGACCTCATTTTAAATGAATTACTTTTTTAAGCTCCAGTCTCTAAATACAGTCACGTTCAGAGGTCTGGGGGTGTGGAGTCAGAATTTCAATATGTGAACTTCTAGGTGACACAATACAGGCCAGAACACTATCAAAATCCTGGTGGTGTTTTTGCAGGTATAGAAAAATGTGTCCTAAATTCATATGGAGTCTCATGGGACACCAAATAGCCAAAATAACCTTGAAAAAGAACAAAGTTGGAGGTCCCATACTTACTGATTTCAAAACCAACTACAAAGTTATAGTAATCAAAATAGTGTGATCTTGGCATAAAAACAGACATATACCCAGTGGAATAGAACAGCAAGCCCAGAAATCCTCACATGTATGGTCAAATGATTTTTCAACAACGATATCAAGACTACTTAACTCAATGGGAAAGGGTGGTCTTTTCAACAGAGTGTCGGGAAAACTGAATAGCCACATGCAAAAGTTGGACCCTTACCTTATACTATGTATAGAATAAATTCAAAATGAATCAGAGACCTAACATAAGATCTAAAACTACCTGATAAGAGGTTAATATTAAGGACATATAAAGAACTCCTACAGTTCAACAACAACAAAACAACCCAATTCAAAAGTGGGCAAAAGACTTGAACAGACATTTCTTCAAAAAAGATATTCAACATCCCATGCACCAATATTTCATATGCCTATATGCCCATGAAAAGGGGCTCGACATTACTAATCACTTGGGCAATGCAAATCAAAACCACAATGATAAAGGTAATGCTTATAAGAAGTAACAGATAATACAGTGTGATTTTCACGGAGAAAAAAACACAAGATACCACATCATACCCACTAAGATGGCTATTATCAAAAAGAAAAAACAGAAATTAACAACTGGTGATAAGGATGTGGAGAAATTGGAACTCTTGTGCACCACTGGTGGGAATATAACATGGTGCGGCCACTATGGAAAACAGTATGGCTGCTGCTGCTGCTGCTAAGTCGCTTCAGTCGTGTCCGACTCTGTGCGACCCCATAGACAGCAGCCCACCAGGCTCCGCTGTCCCTGGGATTCTCCAGGCAAGAACACTGGAGTGGGTTGCCATTTCCTTCTCCAATGCATGAAAGTGAAAATTGAAAGTGAAGCCGCTCAGTCGTGTCCGACTCTTCGCGACCCCATGGACTGCAGCCCACCAGGCTCCTCCATCCATGGGATTTTCCAGGCAAGAGTACTGGAGTGGGGTGCCATTGCCTTCTCCTAAACAGTATGGCAAGTCCTCATAAAATTAAAAATATCTATTATTATATGATCCAGCAATTTCATTTCGGGTATACACCTGGGTATGTCATACTGGTTATATACCTGGATAACACACCAGGTAAGATAGTCATTCATTCTTTCTTACTTTTATTTAACCAATATGTATTAAATGTTTGATGCCAACATAATCAGAAAATTTGATGTCAAGAATTCTAGATAGCACTCTGAAGAAATTATACCTAATATTCTGTATATTTATGTTACTTTCAAATCACAAATGTATTTATTAAATAATGATTCCATGAAAAGTATAAAGGAAATGCCTCAAGGACTTAGTTAAAAACAATACCAAGGTCTTACTGGAATATTACAGTACAATCATATAAAAATTTTATCTTAACCATCTAACTATGATATAGGCATGAGTTATGAAATAAAGCCACTTGATGAGACTTTTTAAGAGTATGTCTCCTAGTCCTCCTATAGGATTATCCTATAGCCCTTATAACTGGTAAACAATACATTAACCCAGAAAAGTGCCTAGATCATTCTTCTGACTATGAAAATTCAGGAAGATCACTGAACTATACACAAACTATAAAATATCTTCTGAAAATGCCAGCGATAATTAACATCACCATCGATAGTATCTGCAGATAATCACCATCCAAATGTCACCTTTAGTTTACTTTGCTTGGTAAACCAAAGATTCAGTGATGCTGGCTATCTTTATTTTGTCTTGCAGTATTCCCCCTTTGATCAGCAATGTTACCCATATTTCTTCCAAGAAACCACCATTCTTCAATTACTAATCTATATGGGGGTTTGGGGGTGCAAAACCTTTCCAACTATCAAGCATGAGCATAGAAGCCCAGCCTAGTTAATCAGAACCTCCCACTGCTCTAGCCTTGTGATGTCTCAGAGATGGCAAATGATTTCCCTATCAGGGAAATTAGATTAAGATCTAGGACTTCTGCTGACAAGAAAGAAAAATGTCTCCTTTTACTGGGGATTCTAAGCGTTTAAAAAGTTCTAAGTCTAGGAATGCCGGGAGAGAGACCTTCACGTGTTTTTTAATTCCTAAACCTAGCCATGTCTTAAAGTATCACTGGACTTTTCAGTTGCTTAATCAATAATGCATTTTTGCTTAAGGCATTCTAAATTAGATTTTCATTCCCTAGCCCCACTGAAAATGTCTTTATGGATACATGAATTATGGCATCTCTTTAAGTAATAATGACAAACAAGAGGGGAGGCAAGCACAAGATGGGAACAATTTTTAAGGGTATCTCCTGGCCACACTGTGGCTGAATTCAAGCTCTGATCATTTCAGGCAGCCTTCCACCCCTGAGCATATATCTTGTGTGTCCTCTTCCCCTTTTCTGAGTCACCAGATTCCAAGGCTGGCACACTTCAAGGCTGACATCCACTGTGAGACAGATGGAGCTAAGGGGGGTAAGGCAGAGGCCAGGCAAACCCTGCCAACTCATTTGGCCTCAGGCCCAGCCCTACTCTATAACCACCACTGCTGTCAATATCCAGCTAAGGCGGGTCTGAGTTCTCCTTGCTGTCAGCTCTCTGGGGCTTCAGAAGATGACGGTGGTGTTGGAGACTCTGTGTGCTTGGTGGGTACATGTGCCAGTCACAGCTCTGTGTGGTTGGACAGGTGCCCCTAGGCACTAAGGCGGGATGGAGCAGCCCCCTATCCCAGAGGCTCTGGCACCACAGGGGTTGTCAGGGAAAAGCGCCCCAAACAGCTGTCACCCCTCTGGCTGCCAGGCTGATGACTGGCTTGGGGGGTGTTCCCTCCTTCCCCACAGCTCCCAAAGTTGTCAGTTCACAAGCATCAACTTTCCAGAGAAAGAGGAATACTCTTGTTGGTCCTTCCGCCCAGGTTCACGTTTTATTCTGCACCCAGTGACCTAAAATGTAGTCTGACTGTGTCACTCACTGGTTTAACTCTTCAATGGCTTTCCCTGGCCTGATGTTCAAGGTCCTTCATGATCTTGACAGATTTCCTATTTATCAGCCTGAAAACCTGCTATTCACAACCCACCCAAATCTTCCCGTCACTTCACCATTCCAAGTGTGTCAGGTGTCTCCCCCCAGTACCTCTCACACACTCTTCTGACTTTCCCCATCGAGTCAGCCTAACCCTAATTTGTCTTATCCAGAAAGCTCCTCTGAGTTCCCCAAGTCAGGAAGCAGGAAGTAAAGTGCTCTTGGAGCACCGTGACTTGACCTCTAGTGCAGTGCTTCCCATACTGTAGTACAGTACACATTCATATCATTCATATCTGCGACTCCCTTTACAATCTGTGAGCAAACTTGAAGATGGGAATTATGTCTTTTACCTGGTATATATTAGGTGCCTAGCTTATATTTGTTGAGAGAATAACTGGCATATGAGTACCTGTGCTTCCCTCCATCAGCAGATGCCTGATTCTTAAGGGGTATCTCATTGCAGGAAAAAAATCTTACTGTTTTCTTCTACTCATCCATAGGAGTGCCTGATTTCAAGTGAATGTGGGTTGTGCTGGTCGGAACACAGAAGAAGCAGGAAGACTCTTGCCACTGTTTTCCTTCACTTGTTACTGGGTCTAATAGAAAAGAACTCTTGACTCTGGAGCATCCCACCTCCACCTTCACTGAACTAAATCACTTTTAGCTCTGTGCCCACTACCCAAACAGCTCTTCATGACTGTGCACAGAACCCCAGGGAACACAGCCCTGCTTTGGCACATCAGTGGTCCTGGTGTGATACAGCAAGTGGCTGCTGTATCATCTCATGTCTACATTAATGACCATCAGCAGCATCAAGGGCAGAGGGGCTTCAGTGACACCTGCGGTGTTGGCTCAGTGTACTGGTTTTGTCACAAAGATCAGCATCTGTGCCAGTGATGGTGGTCATCAGCGGCAGAGGTGACGTCAAGTCTTGCTCTTCTAGTGTAATGATTTTCCCTCACCAACACCCAGAATTAAACAGGAAAATGGTTGTTTCTAAACTGTAGAGAAGAGAATCTTTTCATTTATACTTCTAATCCCATTTGATACACCATTACAAACGGAAAGAAGTCAGAGGAATACTGTTTGTTTGTTGTAAGACGGTTCAGAGGATTCAATAAGCTATGCCTGGCACATAGCATGCTGTCTAACAAATAGCACATTCTATTATTATTGAAGTTAAGCCCCATGCAGGCATAGACTTTCCAATTCACATACATTTCATAGCGCCTAACAGAGTGTTAGAGCCTCACAAAAGTCTTCAGTGGTGGGTTGGTCAGATTTGCACACTGCTAATGAAGAAAGGGTCACTGGGATTAGCCTGAGAGGGCTAGTTTGGAAAATTCTGTTGCACTGCTACCTTCCACAGCTTCTCTCATTAGAATTCTCCATTGGGGTGGGGGTGAGGAACCACAGGGCACCTCCTCAGTAGAGTGCTTTTTGCCAATAATAGAGTCCTTTCCATAGTGGGAAACTCAGCAGAAAAATTAGGCTATCACCATTTTTTATTGTAGCTGACATATTTCAGTTCACCACTGCCTGCACAAGATCTTTTTAAAAATGGAGAAACAAACACTTAATGACATTTTGCAAAGGAGTCTGATGTGAATCTGGGGCCTGATCAACCCCAGTTGAATAAATGGAGACTGCGTGGAGCAGTTCTGAATTTGTCAGCCTGTCCACCTGTCCATTTCAATATGCATTTACTCATACTTCCTGTCAGTCTTCAAGGCCAGTCTACTTGAATGACTGGTGCATGGATGATCTATCATAAAATGGGCAACACATGTAAATGTCTGCAAATAAAGGATGAAAACAACAGACAATTCCTTACTGGCTTCCAGCCGTCTGTATTCATCAAGGGGAACAAACTAGCTCAACAGGCAACAACTGATCTGGTGTTCACTTGTTATGGCCTCTCATCCGACACCTGAATGACTGTGTCTTATAGTGCTAAGAACTATAGGAGTTGCCAATGAGAAGATAAGGTATTATTTTGTGAGAAATAGTAGATTTCTTCCTACCTATGTTTTGATAAATATTGAAATTTATGCTTCCATTCTAGAGGCTACAGGCTCCAATGTAACATATTAATGGAAGGCTTCTTTCCGAGACTAGGTGGAAACCTATGGTAATGGATTGAATTGTGTTCTCCCCAGATTTGTAGAAATCCTAAACCCCAGTACCTCAGAATGTGGCTTTATTTGGAAATAGGGTCATTGAAGGTGTAATTAATAAAGATAAGGTCATACTTTATTTAATTACTTCTATTCTTTTCACAGCTATTTGTAAGGCCTCCTCAGACAGCCATTTTGCTTTTTTGCATTTCGTTTTCTTGGGGATGGTTTTGCTCCCTGTCTCCTGTACAATGTCACAAACCTCCGGCCATAGTTCATCAGGCACTCTATCAGATCTAGTCCCTTAAATCTATTTCTCACTTCCACTGTATAATTGTTAGGGATTTGATTTAGGTCATACCTGAATGGTCTAGTGGTTTTCCCTACTTTCTTCAATTTAAGTCTGAATTTGGCAATAAGGAGCTCATGATCTGAGCCACAGTCTGCTCCCAGTCTTTTCTTTTGCTGACTGTATAGAGCTTCTCCATCTTTGGCTGCAAAGAATATAATCAATCTGATTTCAGTGTCAACCATCTGGTGATGTCCACGTGTAGAGTCTTCTCTTGTGTTGTTGAAAGAGGGTGTTTGCTATGACCAGTGCATACTCTTGGCAAAACTCTATTAGCCTTTGTCCTGCTTCATTCTGTACTCCAAGGCCAAATTTGCCTGTTACTCCAGGTGTTTCTTGACTTCCTACTTTTGCATTCCAGTCCCCTATAATGAAAAGGACATCTTTTTTGGGTGTTAGTTCTAGAAGGTCTTGTAGGTCTTCATAGAACCGTTCAACTTCAGCTTCTTCAGCATTACTGGTCGGGGCATAGACTTGGATTACCGTGATATGGAATGGTTTGCCTTGGAAACGAACAGAGATCATTCTGTCATTTTTGAGGTTGCACCCAAGTACTGCATTTTGGACTCTTTTGTTGACCATGATGGCTACTCCATTTCTTCTAAGGGATTCTTGCCCACAGTAGTAGATATAATGGTCATCTGAGTTAAATTCACCCATTCCAGTCCATTTTAGTTAGCTGATTCCTAAAATGTCAACGTTCACTCTTGCCGTCTCCTGTTTGATCAGTTCCAATTTGCGTTGATTCATGGACCTAACATTCCAGGTCCCTATGCAATATTGCTCTTTACAGCATCAGACCTTGCTTCCATCACCAGTCACATCCACAACTAGGTGTTGTTTTTGCTTTGGCTCTATCTCTTCATTCTTTCTGGAGTTATTTCTCCACTGATCTCCAGTAGCATCTTGGGTACCTACTGACCTGGGGAGTTCATCTTTCAGTGTCCTATCTTTTTGCCTTTTCATCTGTTCATGGGGTTCTCAAGGCAGGAATACTGAAGTGGTTTGCCATTCCCTTTAATTACTTAGCTAATTAACTATTTAATTAATTTATTTAACAAATAAATTTATTTAATAAATATTTTTAATAAATAATGTTTATTTAATTAATAAACAAATAATACATATTTATGTAATTAATAAAGATAAAGCCATACTTTATTAATTGTAATTAATAAAGATAATCTGGTAGCTCAACTGGTAAAGAATCCACCTGCAATGCAGGAGACCCCGGTTCGATTCCTGGGTTGGGAAGATCCCCTGGAGAAGGGAAAGGCCACCCACACCAGTATTCTGGCCTGGAGAATTCCATGGACTGTATAGTCCATGGGGTTGCAAAGAGTTGGACATGACTAAGCAACTTTCAAAAAAAAAAAGTCATACTAGAACAGAGCAGGCCCCTAAATAAATATGACTGATGTCCTTATGACCTACCTAGACAGCATATTAAATGTCATTAAATGTCTCTAGCAGAGACATTACTTTGCCAACAAATGTCTGTCTAGTCAAAGCTATGGTTTTTCCAGTAGTCATGTATGGATGTGAGAGTTGGACTATAAAGAAAGCTGAGCGTTGCAGAATTGATGCTTTTGAACTGTGGTATTGGAGAAGACTCTTGAGAGTCACTTGGACTGCAAGGAGATCAAACAGTCAATCCTAAAGGAAATCAGTCCTGGATATTCATTGGAAGGACTGATGCTGAAGCTGAAACTCCAATACTTTGGCCACCTGATGCAAAGAACTGACTCATTTGAAAAGACCCTGATGCTGGGAAAGATTGAAGGCGGGAGAAGGGGATGACAGAGGATGAGATTGTTGGATGGTGTCACCAACTCAATGGACATGAGTTTGAGTAAACTCCAGGAGTTGGTGATGGACAGGGAGGCCTGGTGTGCTGCAGTCCATGGGGTCGCAAAGAGTTGGACATGAATGAGCTACTGAACTGAACTGATGTCCTTATACAAAGGAGGAATTTAGACACAGAGACACCCACACAAAGGACACCACGTGAAAAAACAGGAGACACACTGCTACAAGCCAAGGAACTACCAAGTGAGAAGAGAAACCTGAAATAGATTTCTCCCTGTTGCCCTCAGAGGTGCTATCAATATAATATGGCCATTTTAACACCTTGATTTCAGACTTCTGGCCTCAGGGGAGACAATAAACTTCTGTTGTTCTAAGCCATTCAATTCATGGTATTTTGTTATGGCAGTCATAGCAAACTAATACACCTATCAAACAATACATTGGGTTTTGGTCCACGGGATATAATGGGGAATCTGGATAAATAAAAGTAATAACTTGACTCTTACTACAAATTTTCTCCCATAATGCCACAGTTTATACTATTGTGTTACACACGTATGCATTCATGTTCAGGCACCTTCCAATGAAGAATGGTTATTGTGGGAAAAAGTTAATAAAATACAAATAAAAGGAGAACACCAATATTAAAGAAGATGAAATGACATCTGTTAGATACAAGGTTTGGTGAAATTTCTGGAACTGAGAACTTTTTCAAAGTTTTCTGGATGTTTCCTTATTGCTTGAACAGAAAACAAAACATGAAAAGATCACACCATAGAAAAGATAGGAAGTCTACTAGTTTCTCAGAGATATAAAGCTTTGGCTGATATTTTATTATTCTGTAATTTATTACTATTATGTGTATGACTATAATGGTTACATGAGCAGTAAAATAAATGGCCAAACAGTAATGTCTGCTTACAGTGGGAAGCACGGTTCATGCCATCCTGTGTGGATTTCGTACACCCCAAGATGACCTTCTGCAACTTAGCTATTTCTCAGTAAACTTTTATAATCTATGCTCTACTAAGTGGGTATGTAAGTTGATTGTTCAGTTTCAATAATATTATATTGATTAATTTACTAAGGAGTACTCTTACAAAAATCTAAAAAATGTAGGCAAAATACATTTTACACAGTGTTAGTATAAAGAATGATAAATTATTTTGTTTAAAACAAAATATCACTATGATGTCCTTTTGTAAAAGTGTTTCAAAAGTCACGACTTTGCCTTAATGTCAATCTGTGGAAAAATGGAAATAAGACCACATCTGAGTATTTACTGGGATGAATGTTTCCTCTCTCTTGTTCCATCCAAGGTTTATATAACTGTTTGGATCCAAACTGCAATCAGCATGTATTTATGCAGGCGAGGGAGCAGGATGGGGTTAATGACCACTTTTTATGCACAGGTATTATAGTATGACTATGCTAAAGCCTTTGACTGTGTGGACCATAAGAAACTGTGGAAAATTCTTAAACAGAAGGGAATACCAGACCACCTTACCTGTCTCCTAAGAAACCTGTATGTGGGCCAAGAAGCAACAGTTTAAGCCCAGACATGAAACAATGGATTTGTTCAAAATAGGGAAAAGAGTATGACAAGGCTGTATATTGTCACCTTGTTTATTTAACTTCTATGCAGAGTACATCACGTGAAATCCAAGGCTGGATGAATCACATGCTGGAGTCAAGATTGCTGGGAAAAATATCAACAATCTCAGATACGCAGATAATACCACTCTAATGGCACAAGTGAAGAGGAACTAAAGAACCTCTTGATGAGGATGAAAGAGGAGACTGAAAAAGTTGGCATGAAACTCAACATGAGGAAAACTAAGATCATGGCATCTGGTCCCATCATTTCATGGCAAATAGAATGGAAAAAAGTGGAAGCAGTGACAGATTTTATTTTCTTGGGCTCCAAAATCACTGCAGACAGTGACTGCAGTCATGAAATTAAAAGACACTTGCTCCTTGGAAGGAAAGTTATGACAAACCTAGAAAGCGTATTCAAAAACAGACACATCACTTTGCCAACAAAGTCCTATAGAGCCAAAGCTATGGTTTTTCCAATAGTCATGTATGGATGTGAGAGTTAGACCATAAAGAAGGCTGAGAGTTGAAAAATTGATGCTTTTGAACTGCAGTGTTGGAGAAGACCCTTGAGAGTCCCTTGGACTGCAAGGAGATCAAATCAGTCAATCCTAAAAGAAATCAACCCTGAATATTCATTGGAAGGACAGATGTTGAAGCTTGATGCCCCAATACTTTGGCCACCTGATGAGAACAGCTGACTCGCTGAAAATGACTCTGATGCTGGGAAAGATTGAAAACAAAAGGAGAAAGGGTGACAGAAGATGAGATGGTTAGGTATCATCACTGATTCAATGGACATGAATTTGGGCAAACTCCAGGAGATAGCGAGGACAGAAGAGCATAGCGTTGTACAATCCATGAGGTTGCAAAGAGTCGGACATGACTTAGCAACTGAACAAAAACATTACAGCATAATGGGGAAGTTTCTTAAACACAGTTTGAAAGAAAATGTAGGAGGAAGACTGAATTTTTCACTGTAAAGGACCATACTTGGTTCCATAGGAGTAGTCGTCCCCTCCATGGAGCTGCTATGTGCATAGAGAGAATAACGTCAGAAAATTCATTTCCAAAATAAACAATACTCCTAAAGAAAGCAATAAAAGGACAGTTCAGGCTTTTTACTTCTGATTTTGTCCATTTTAATAAGTGGAATTTGTATAGTGATGATTTATTTCTAAAACAAACATTACTTCTAAAGAAAGCAATTAAAGGACAGTTCAGACTTTTTAATTCTTATTATGTTAACTTTAGTAAGTCAAATATTTATAGTGAAATATCACTTCATTATCATTTCAAATTTATTGACATAAGTGTTCACATTCTCTTATTTCATGGTTAAAAATCATTTTGTCTAAGAAATTTTCCACTCACTTCTGGAATCTCAAAAGTCTGATATAAACCCAATTTTTGTAGGAAATATATTTCCTGGCAATTAAAAAGAAATTGGTATTTTCTTTAAATTATTGCCCTGAGACCTGCAATGGTTCTTTTTTAAAATTATTGAAGTACAGTTGATTTATAATACTGTATTAGTTTCAGGGGTATAGCAAAGTGATTCAGTTATTTCAGATTATCTTCATTTAAGGTTATTATGAGATACTGAATATAGTTCCCTGTATTATACAGTAGTAATCTATTTTATGTATAGTAGTTTGTATCTGTTAATTCCATACTCCTAATTTATCCTTCCCCGCTTTCCTTTCCCTTTTGGTAATCGTAAGTCTGTTTTCTAGGTCTATAATTCACTATCACAGAAAACAAGCAATGGTTCTTTTTTTTTAATACCACTTGCCTCTTAATACCACCTCTCTACTTAAAAGTCTTGTTTTGTTTAGTTATATAAAAAGCTCTTTCTTTATTTGATTGATTGATTTTCTCCATTCTATTGTCTCACATAAGTACATATTAGAAATTCTATATAAAGTCTATATAATATTCTCTTTTACTTAACTTTCTTATGCTATTTTTTGAATTTTGATAATAAATTCTAGGAGAATGTTAAAACTTTTTCAGCTCCATAATTTACTCTAGCTAAATCCATTCTTGCAGTCAATCCGTTGATTTTACTTTTGATTTAACTTTTAAAATTTGATATGTTACTGATTTTTAAGATCTGTAACTGGACTCTTTTCATAATTATTTGTGCTTGTATTTCTATGAAAATCTTAATTATACATATGTAAAAGTATTTTCTCCATTGTTGTTTCTTTGGTAGTAGTTCCTTTGCTTGAATTTAGTGCCTAACTTTTACAGTACTGTTTTTTCTTCAAATGTTTGATGATTCTTGTTAGTCTGCTTCACATATAATTGATCATCTCTACTCATTCATCTATGGATACTCTTGGAATCTAGTGCCTGCTTCTTGTGATGATATTAAAGAGGAAGGATATACTTCAGGATGCAGTATATCAACAACATCCCTCCTGTGTTTACCTGGCTACCAGAGTGATGCTGTGTCCTCCAGCCCAGATACCCATTTCCTGCTTGAGTCTGTGGATAAATACATCTTGCCCAACATAAGTTGGTGACAGGGCAGGAACCAACCTGTTAGGTAGCTCTGAATGCTGTTTCCTAATCACCCAGGACTCCTCCAATTCTTTTGCCCATTCCTTCTAAGCTTAGAGTATCCCCAGAAGCACATGAGTCTTCCTTCTCTTGTGTGTTTTGAGCTGCAGTTTTCTCCATCAATTCAGAGCCATATTTTCTAATTTTTTTAATTATCTGTAGCCTAGTGACACATTTTTCCAGTTTGCCAGCACTCTATGGATTTATTATTTTCCGTATTATATTTCAATTATTCCATGGATTTGGGTAGGAAATCCATATGTATGTCTCAGCTCAGTCTAGTGTCATGGTTCAGGTCCCTAGAAACATCTTTTAGTGATCCTGACTTTTTTACCCTCACAGTGGAGCTAATGATGGAATCAGTTCAGTTCAGTCACTCAGTTGTATCCAACTTTTTACGACCCCATGGACTGCAGCACACCAGGCTTCCCTGTCCATCATCAGCTCCTAGGGCTTGCTCAAACTCAAGTTCATTTAGTCAGTGGCGCCATCCAACAATCTCATCCTCTGTCATCCCATTCTCCTACTGCCTTCAATCTTTCCCAGCATCAGGGTCTTTTCCAATGAGTCAGTTCTTTGCATCAGGTGGCCAAAGTATTGGAGCTTCAGCTTCAGCATCAGTCCTTCCAATTAATATTCAGGACTGATTTCCTTTAGGATTGACTGGTTTGATCTCCTTTATACTCTCAAATAAAAATTCCAAAACCTAAGGAAATAAATCTATTTGGTAGATATTATCAACCTCTCAATTTTATAAATAAGAAAAACAATACTTAGAGGCATCACCCAAGATCATATGCGATAGAGTTTGGTTTTAAACCAATATTTTTTATGATTTCATAAACACAATCACATTATATTTTTCCTCCTGGAATCTTCCAAGGATTTAGGAAAAGTATCTATTTAATGTATTACCTCCCAATTAATAGTGAATAATGGCTGTATTAACTTCCTATGACTGTCATAAAAATATACCACAAGTTTGATGGATTAAAACAACAGAAATGTATTCCCTCCCAGTTCTGTAGGACAGAAATTATAAATCAAAGTGTCAGCATGGACATCCCCCTTTGGAGGCTCTAAAGCAGAATACATTCTTTGCATCTTTAAGTTTCTGGTGGCTGTCAGCAGTCCCTGGCTCATGGCAGCATCTCTCTCTGGTCTATTCTGACATCACCTTCTCTGTATATATGTGCCTTCTACATTCTGTCTCAAACCTCCCTCTGCCGATTACATTTAGTACTTATACCCAGGTAATCCAGAATAAACTCTTGTCCCTCAATGTCCCTAACTAACTATTTTAAAGTCATATCATTTGCCATATAAGGTAATATTCAATTGTTTTCCCAATAAGGTAATATTCACAGGTTCCAGGGATTAGAAAGTGAATTTACTTTTGGGGAGAAGAGGGCATTTTTTTAAGCCCATCACAAGACAATCATAGTCCAAAACAGCATGCTTTTCAGCTCACGTATGCTTTTCTTTAGGTTGAAACCCATCGTCTCATTGGATTCCCTATACTGGCTCTCATGCTTAGTTCTGCAAGAGCTCAGTCTGTAAAATCAGCATCATATCATTAAGTTCCTGCCTATTTCATGGGCATGTGGAGAAATAAAATGAGATATGATGTATACAGCACTTTCAGGATGGTATCCTAGAGAGAACATGTGTGTGTGTTGTAATTCGCTCGTCATATCCATCTCTTTGTGACCCCATGGACTGTAAGCCTGTCAGGCTCCTCCGTTCATGGGATTTTCCCAGCCAGAATACTGGAGTGGGTTGTCATTTCCTCCTCCAAGAGATCTTCTCAACCCAGGGATCAAACCCACATCTCTTGCAATTAGTGCATTAGCTGTCAGGCTCTTTTCCACTGTGCTACCCAGGAAGCCCCATAATGGATACAATACAGGGACTAATTCTACATTCTAAGGTTTGGCATCAGACACTGGGATCATATTCTAAGTTCTGTCACTGATTAATTTAGGGATCTTTGTCTTTGCATTTCTGTATATATTTTTTAAAAAGATAAAATACCTATTTTACAAGTTTGTGGTCATAATTAAATGAGATGACATATGTGAGTCTGTCTGCAATGTGGGAGACCTAGGTTCAATCCCTGGGTCAGGAAGATCCCCTGGAGAAGGAAATGGCCACCCACTCCAGTCTTCTTGCCTGGAGAATTCTATGGACAGACAAGCCTGGTGGGCTACAGTCTATGGAGTCAGAAAGAGTCAGACACAACTGAGTGACTAACACTTCCCCTTCACTTTCACTTTCAATGTATGTGAAAATGACTGGCATGCAGCCTGGCCCATGGTAAATTCACCCTCCTGGCTAAAAATGATCCCCCCCACACTCTCTGTATTGCTACAAGATGCTAATGCAGATAAGCTTAGATCAGCAGTTTTCACTTCAAGCAAGAAGGACAAACATAGATAATAACTATTTAAATAATTAATAGACTGGAACAAACCAGTCACTGATGCTATGCATGGGAAATAAGAATTCTCTGCCATGACCTAATTCACGTCCTTGGCCAATACAGTTTCCCTTCTTTGTTCCAGGGAAGATTAACAACATTGTACAGAAAAGGCCTAGTCAGGGCCTGGCAAAGTGTAGCTCAGTAAATCGCAGTTATTGCTACTAAAGTTATTATCATTTCCTTGCATTCTAGAAGACACTACTGGCAGTATTAGTATTCATATATAGGGGCAAATAAGAATGTGATTCAAAGGTCTAATAAATAATCCAAAATTCATTTCATAGTAGCTCTATTCCCCCTTACATCTCTGACTAAATGACTCTATTCGTTTGTTCTACAGACTGATAACATAAAGCTTATGGATTTAATTCCTAGGTGACCTTTTACCCAGAACCTCTTGTATCACAGACTGAAGCCCCGACATCAGGAAGGGATTTCATAAACGGGGGCCGTAGACCAAAAGAGCTCAATGAGGAGCTGTTCTTAGTATTTAACACACACCCTTACTCTAATTTCCACCATTTAACTGGTGTTGTTTCTCACAGATTCATTCTCCATATTTCCATTCTGGGGGGAGGGGTAGGAGGGAGAAGGTTCCCTGGGGAATCTTGTACAGTCCGATGCACTCAGCTACATCCCATGACCTTCAGATGTATGGCTCCAACTCCAGCCAGGTCTGTTAGCCTCTCTCTCCCTCTCACCTGCTTCAGGTCAGCAGCCATAGCCTCCAGCCACATCAGGCTCCCTGTGTGTCCCTCTGAAGACTCTCTCATCAGATTTAAGGGGCAGTCACTCCTCCTCTCATGGCCCTCTGGGTTCAGTGCAGTGAGAGTTGAGAGATGACATGTGGGGGACACAAAGCCTCCCTTGGACCCGGCAAATGTTCAAAAGTGACTCCAGCTCTTGGGGCACTTTTCTGACCTGTTGATGGCTTACTGCTGGACCCTCTTGACCACAATTCTCTTGACCTGGCAGGGGATCTCCAGCAGCTGGCCATCACAAATGGCTTTCTGTGTCCACTGGTTCACCCTCAACTTCTGTCGGCTGAGATCCCCCTTATATCTGGCAGACACTCTTTTGGGCAGAGTCTTTTTAAATGACCCCAGGCCAACATTCTGATGGTGGACATGAATCCATCCTTCTCCTTGAGATCTTGGTATCTTTACCCTGCTACTGAAGGGAACTGCACTGCAGCAGAGGCTGCCTTTGTCTCTGCTCTGTCTCCATGAGCAACTTCAGATAGCATCTGTCTCTCTGGAGTTCTCAGGCATGGAGCAGACATCAGTCCACAGTGCCTAAGTGTAGGAAAGAATCTTCCCCTTCATGAGACCTGAGGTGAGGGAAATACAGTCCTCCCATGCATCCCTACCCCTATGGGTCAGGTAAGTATCAGGTCTTCACAAAGAAATTTTCACAAAATTCTCTGTAATCTTCAATAACCTTCCCCTCTTATAGTCTCAATATGTACGAGCTGTTTAACAAGTTCTATAAAACCACTCACCTTAGAATATACTATCTACTGTCTAAATGCCTTGGTCAAAAGCTATAGAGGATACATCCCATGTTAATATCTTCTTTGAAGGAGTTTTACAAGGTAACCTTGATGATTCTCCTTCTTGTCCATCATGTCACCATCTGGAAACTACAAAGGTAAAATCCTACCACTATCACCACTTAATGAATTTATGTATCATAATACTTATCCAGCTTCATGTCACACATATAGACTTTTTAATAGAAAGAATATTGATTTTTGAATTTTGTAAGTCACAATCTCATCAGTTGTGTTCTTTTATTCATATTTAATTTGAAGTTTATTTTCTAATTTTTTAAAATTTATTTATTTTAATCAGTTGTGTTCTAATCAAACAGCAGGATGGAAATAACTGGGGCTGGATAAACAAGTAACTGAGTTAATTATGGACTTGCTGATTTTAAAGAAACATTAAATCATGAAGGATTATGAACAGCTGGGTAATTGTTCCTGATCTTAATTTCTAGAATATAGAGCTTGGAGAACTGAGACCTCATCAGTTTGCATAATTCACCTGCAAAGGAAATGAGCCACGCTGGTCTCAGCTTCCTTCTCCATTTCTGCGTTCCTCCTTCTCCTGATACATGGGATTCATTTCACCCAACTTGCATCGTCAGCCCCATTCCCAGGTATGAGAAGTGTGCTTGTTTCCTACTGATGATGTAACAAACTACCACAGACTTGGAAGTGAAGTGCAAGCTGCTCAGGCATGTCCAACTCTTTGCAAACCCATGGACTGTACAGTCCATGGAATTCTCCAGGCCAAAATCCTGGAGTGGGTAGCCTTTCCCTTCTCCAGGGGCTCTTCCCAACCCAGGGTTCAAACCCAAGTCTCCCACATTACGGGCAGATTCTTTACCAGCTGAGCCACAAGGAAAGCCCTTTAAGCCACAGACTTAGTGTCTTAACACACATTTGCCCTTTCATCAGAAATCCAAAATAGGTCTCACTGGGTAAAATCAAGTCTCCCTTTGGGAGAACCTAACAGAGGATACAATTTCTTACATCTTTCAACTTCTAAAGGCTGCCAGAATTCCTTGTCTTGTCGCCCCCGTCCATCTTTAAAGCCAGATTGGCCAATCAACTTTTTCGCACGTTGCATAATTCCAATTTCTGCTTCTGTAGTCATGTCTCGACTCTGCTCGACTCTTCTGCCTTTCTTTTCCACATTGAAAGACCCTTGCGATTACACTGGATTAACGCAAGTTCCTCTCGTTATCTTCAGGTCAGCTGGTTAGCAATCTCCATTCCATCTGCAACCTTAACTTCCCTTCGCCAGTAACAAAGTATATTCATAGGATCTGAAGATGAGAACTGGGACCTCCTTGGCCAGGGCATTATTCTGCTTACCACACAAGGAGTAATCCCACACTGGGACAGAGGTTACCTGAAACCCTCTTTGTCTTCCCCTCCCACTAAGGAAGCAGGTGTCTAACTCCAACTGCTTCCTTGACCCTGGTGTCATGGCCAGTACCTAACCCATAATCCCAGGCACTAATGAAGAACAGAATTATATGCCTGTTTCTGTAAATACAATGTTATAGGAGCCCACAGTCACATCCATTCATTTATATATTGTCTCTGTTTCACGCTGCAATAGAAGAGTTGAAGAGTTACAACAAAGATTGTATGGCCCACAAAGTCTAAAATATTTATCATCTGGCTCTGAGAAGTTTGCAGATCCCAATATAAAAAAAGAAGCTCTCTTTCTCTCTCTGATTTATTCTTACTCCTAGATTGTAGCCTTTCATCTAGTTTATCTGCCATAAACTCTGATCAATTTCTCAAGCTCTAGACTAACACTTTCACAATCAGCTGGTTTGATGAGAAAAACAATTTGCTTCCTTTCCAGAACTTGTTTCCTGAAAACTCTATTTTAGTAGCTATCTAATGTCTTCAAATAAATACTGTTTATATTTCATCTAGCTTCTCTAGTTGTTCTCAGCAAGAAAACTGATCCAAACAATCTGGTCCAGTATAACCAAAAACATATTTTTAGTGCTTGTTATTGCATTTTTGTCATCTCCAAGTCCTTATTATATTATTCATATTCCTTCATATCTTGTTCTTTCTTTTGTGTTGACCTTATGATTTCTTTATTGCTTATAGCTTCTTTATAGCTTTCTTTATTGCACTCTGTCTCTTAAGGACTATGCTTTCTTGCTTTCTAATGAAGAAGATGGATTTCATGAAACACTCTTCTGAATCCTACAGTTAATTACTGTCTCAGACAAACTTACCCTTGACTCTTTAAAATAAAATTTATTTCTCCTTGTTTTATATTAATTTACCACAGCCCCTATTTATTTAGTTTTGTTTCTATCTCTTTATCTTCTAACTAGGTAAAGTCTATCCAGACTTGATAAATTGGTTGCTTTTAGCCCAGCTTCTCAAAAAAAAAAAAATCCTCAACAAATCTGCTAATCAGATTTATCCTCAACTAGAGGGCACAATGAGGCAGAGTTTGCATTCCAAGCCAAATTTTCCAGTAATTTCTATCATCTTCTGATGTATCTTTGCTCTATTTATACGAAATATCCTATCCCAACTGTTTCATTCTTTCTGACTCTGAACTGAAAGAATTTAAAATTTAGAATTTAAAAATCCCTTCCAAAGCATTTACTGTGACTAAAGTTCTTACATGTCTCACTTTTACTTTTTCTGAGTAAATGTACAACCGTGAGGTACAGTATTTTAGCCATCTCACAGAGAAGCACTCATAATCAGGGACAATGGTAAGTCTCCTGACTCACTGGCCTAGCTGCTGGTCCCCTACCTCAGGAGACAGAAGGAAGGAGTACAAAATTTCTTCTCAACTTCTTTGACTGAATCTCTTTCAAGAGGTGAAGCCTGAATAGGTTCTTTCTCAATCCTGTTCTGCCCTGTTTTTTGTATTACCTTGAAACTTATTTTTATATTTATATTCCCATTTTGGGACTCTATTTAGGAACAGTGAATTAAAGGTCAGGGTCTACTAGCAGTAAAAGTTGTACAGAATTGCATTGTGCAGTTACCCAGGACTGGCCCATCCCCTTGATTTCATGCAGCTGTATGTTTTTCTTAAATATTCTTCTTAGGCTTTCCAGATTCAAAGAGATGACATCGTTTGTGAAATGAGTCACAAAAATGCAAAATGGCATCAACATAAATTCATGGCGTATATTAAACTTTTTCTTAAGAATTACTGATTTGTGACGTGGTATCTGGGGATTTGGTACAGTCAGGGATTATCTCTTCTACAAGAAGTACTATTATCATTATTGTTCGGTCACTAAGTTGTATCCATTAGTGAGTTACAAAAGGAACCAGAGTGGATATTTCTACTTGTGCAATTGCATTTGGATGTTTTGGTGTCCAATAAATAATGTTGTACAGTGGAAGCAGTCAGAAGGCCTGACTTTGAATCCTTTCTTCTAAGTTTCAACTATGTGACTTTGAGCAATGCAACCTGAACCTCTTTCCTCTTACATAAAATGAGAATAATAATCATGATACAACTTTACCCACTTCACTGGTTCAGTAAGAAAAATAATTGATAGGAGATGCAGAAGAAATTTGTAAATTATTATCATGTTTTAAGTTATATTCATTTTTTAAACTATTTCAGAATGAAAACTGAGAACTACTCTTTGACAGCATTAAATTTGAATGACAAATATCCCTGTTAATCTCTAATTATCCATTTGTTCCAGAACTGACATAGAAAATCTGTAATATTTATTTTCTGTATGATCACAAGAGAGTTTCAGGATGAAGAGAACAGCCTATAAGTGATGAAGCTGGTTTAAACTTTAAAGGTAAATGCATCCTCCCTTCTCCTAGTGACATGTTAGAAATCAATGAGGAACACGTTGCTTGCTCAGCTTCAGTTGCCTCCAGTGCATTCCCTGGCAATGCACCTTCAGGCAACTTAGGGAAAACTCAGACCAAGACATTAAGGTTAAAAATCAAACCAAAACACAAACAAACAAAAAATACTAAGCGCTATACCATGAGAAATCAATTTCAGATTTTTGCTTTCAGTTGTATTCCAAGGAATTTCATACCAGGCATCAAACTATGTTAGGGGTCCCTTCTTCCTTCCCTCCCATCTTCCCTCTCTTCCTTTCTTCCTTCCTTTTCTCCTACAGGAGAATTAGAAACAAGCATTCTTACTGCTAATGGAAGAGATTCAACCCTGAAAATGCAGGCCCTCGTTAAAACCACAGAAGAACAGACTTCAGTAGATTACTGACCAGAATTAAAGACTTCTCTGTCTTTCAGAAGGAAATACCACTAACCCAGGAGCAAGACTTCGATAATTTGCAAACACAGGAAAAGGAGGGAGGGCAATCCTGAAAGAATTTCTTTTGTCTTGATAGTAACAGGACTGAAGGGCAGTACATCCATTTATTATAATAACATTGTGAAATTCATAGTAAGTGGGTTGTTATTTTTAAATACAAACTTATTTATAATATGCTTTTTGAAAATCTAGTGTAACCCCACTCTGTCAAAAAAGTGAGAAATTGTCTTTAGAAAAAGTTTTGTAAACATTTACTCAGTTTTTACTGGCATTTGTGGTTGTAAACTTGCTTAGCTGAAGCATTATGGTTAATAAGATTAGCAGTAAAAACTTCTGATTCCTCTGTTTCCTCTTAAATCTCATCATGCACACATGGAATACCCATTTGAGCCTATAAATAAAATGACTACTATTGCAAAACCTTGTTATCCATTCTTATTTTTAATGTTATTTGTTACTGGATGACTTTCCTGGACATCAAAAAATACACAATGAAGATTTAAATAATTAAAAAGTACAGAAGAATATGGGCTTCCCCCATGGCTCAGACAGTAAACAATCTGCCTGCAATGAGGATACAAAGGAGATATGAGGTTCAATCCCTGGGTTGGGAAGATCCTCTGGAGTAGGAAATGGCAACCCATCCAGTATTCTTGCCTGGGAATCCCCAAGGACAGAGGAGCCTAGTGGGCTACAGTCCATGGAGTTGCAAAAGAGTAGGACACAACTCAGAGACTATCAACAATAACAACAAAAGAATATAACAAAGAAAAAATATTCATAACCTGACTATCTAGAAATAATTATTGTTTAATATCTTGAATTGTTTTCAGGGACACATATATATCTGTATCTATATATCTATATCCATATATAAGCACACACAAACCCACAGGTTGTTTTGCAGTATTTGGTGATATTATATTCTCAGTTTTACTTTCCTTCATATTTAAAACTTCATAAACGTTCTGCATGTAATTAAGTATTATTAAAAAATACATTTAATTTATAAGAAGTACTCATCATATAAATATAGTATCTAATCAATCCTCTATCATTGTACATTTTAGTTGTTTTCAAGCTTTTCTGGTCATAAATAATGCTATGACTAGCACCGATGTACCTAAATCATTGTGATCATCTTTGATTAATTTATTTTAAGTTTCCTAGAACTTAGGAATTATTAGGCCAAAAGATAAGAATATTTTAAAAATCTTGAATCATATGACCAAGTTATTTTGAAGAAAGGTCATACTGATTTTCATTTCAATAACAAGATATTAGAATACTTTTAAAATTATATCTGCCACTGCATTTAGTTTAAATCTTTAAAAAGTCTGCATTTATTAATTGATAAGTGAAAGAGCATGTTATTATTTTACTATGTATTCATGAATTATTAATAACGATATGCTTTTTCTTGGCATGTATTGATAGTATCTTTTAGAATGTCTGTTCATCTTCCTTGCCAATTTTGTCTATTGTTTGGTATTGTTCTATTTTTTCTGGGCTTCATAAATGCAAGGATTTTAAAATATATCTGTATTGTTTCCTAAAAATCTTTTCTCAATTTGGCAAGAATATTTTATATTTGTTTACTTTAAGCTCATAACTTTTATATAGTTAATATTTTCTACTGTTTTTGTACATAATGTTCTCAGATACTCAGTTGTGTCCAACTCTTTGCGACCCCATGGACTGTAGCCTACCAGACTCCTCTGTGCATAGGATTCCCCAGGTAAGAATACTGGAATGCGGGTGCCGTTTCCTCCTCCAGGGGATCTTCCCAAGCCAGGGATCAAACCCAGGTCTCCTGCATTGCAAGCGGATTCTTTAGCATCTGAGCCATTAGGGAAGCATAATATAATGTTCAAATTTACAGCTGTTTTTTTAAAGGAGGTAATTGGTCTTATTGAGTTATTACTTGTTAAAATGTGAATGCCCTGCAGCTTAAGCTTCTTAGATATTAGGAGTATTTCTCTTGGAGACACAGCTCTGATTATGCAGCAGGAAAGACTGCTAATGACACTGTGATCTCTTTCAAATTTAACTCAGCCCAACAGATATAGGAGATTACTCTCTTTGGAACCATATTTGGGGTCAATGGAGAAGGAAATGGCAACCCACTTCAGTACTCTTGCCTGGAAAATCCCATGGACGGAGGGCTACAATCCATGAGGTCGCAAAGAGCTGGACACGAATGAGCGACTTCACTTTCTTTTCTTTCTTTGGGTTCAACACTAAACATCACTGAATCTTCTTGTATCTTAATTTCCTCAGCCACAAAATAAAGATAAATATCTACCTTTCAGAACTGTAGGGACAACTAACCATTTGTAAAGCACAGGGCAAAGTAATGGCATTCAAGTCGTATCTATGCCTGGTTATCTTAATGTACTCAGGAAGGTGAACGTCACCTGCTCTGCCTTCTTGTAAGGACAGTCTTCAAGGCATGAGAGAAAACAAAAGCTTGCAGTAGGGAATGATAAATACTTGGCCCAAGTGCCACCCACCCTGGCTTCTGTGTCTATAGCAGACATTGCTAATTGAGCTCAGCACTCTTTCTCATTGACCAGTGACACAATCCCAGTGTTTTCAAAACAGAAGTCCAGGAAGTAACTCCTGACTAATTAGAGCTGACATCAAGATTAAAGCATTTTGCTATTAATAGTCCAGGACAAAGATCAGAAAACTTTTTCTGTAAAGAGGCAGAGAATAAATATTTTTAATTTTGTGTACCATATGGTCTCTGCTGCATCTACTTAACTCTGCATTGCTAGTACAAAAGCAACCACAGACTATATGGAAACAAATGGGGATGACTGTGGGTTCCAATAAAACTGCATTTACAATCCTAAGCAGTGGGCTAGATTTGGCCCATGGCCCAGCGTTTGCCAGCCTCAGGTTTACAGTCTCTCCTACTGTATCCCCTAATCAAGGGGAGTCACTATAACAGCAAATGCTGCAGTAATCATTTCAGGGGAGTTTGCAAAAGAAGTCGTTTGGTAGCCCAGCTAGGTGAGGGATGTAGAAATGAACAAAAGACCTGAGGACTTCCTGTACTTAATACTGCCTAAAATCCTGTGGAGTCCATTTTTCTCTCAATGCTCAGAGATTGCAGAGGTGAGCCTCATTTCTCCTGGACCTCAGCTGATTTAGTGTGTCTGTTCCAGGTGTTCGTGTTGATGTCAAAATGCACCAGCTGAGGTCTGGTCATTTACTATTAATGTTAGATTAACATTAATGTTAGACAACACAGGTCTCTAACCTTGAGGTTGAGGTTCCTTCCTGCTTACACTCATAATCCAAAAAATCACTGGAGACTCCCACTGCCCCAACAATTAGAGTAAGCCTCAAGTGCTGCCTCCCCCATAATCATGCAATGAAACTGAGTTACAGATACATATTACCAAAACCTCCTATCTCTTGGGGAACTCTCAGGCTGAGTGCAATGTTACACTTTCTCCAACAGGGAGAAATATGGATGGTTGAGTATATGGTATTGGGCAAGTCATTTTACCTTCCAGAGCCACAATTTCCTCATTCATAAAATAGAGATAATAAAACCTTCCTTACCCATTCCATAGAATTTTATGAAACACAACGCGTGTGTGTTTTTGTTTTTGTTTTTTACGTAGGCTATGTGTCACAAAATCCACATCATCCATTAAAACCCTTTTCAGTCTAGTTTTCACACTGCCATTCACCTCCACCAACATCACCACAACTACAATCTGATAAACATTAGGGTTAATATTGGAGGAATGAATCTGCTAATGTAACTTTCACTCCCATATCAGAGATGTTTGTCCTGAGTGTCCTGCTTTGTTCGTTCATCAGTCTGTTGTAGCAAAGAGCATGTAAAGGTCTCCAGAAGGATCCTGGCTTTCATTGCTTTTTGGCACTAAGACGTTTCCAAATATTCAGTATTAGCAAATCAGACACATATAAAATTACTTAAATTCTACCTGTCTATGCCAATAAACTGTGGAAAATTCTGAAAGAGATGGGAATACCAGACCATCTGACCTGTCTCTTGAGAAACCTGTATGCAGGTCAGGAAGCAACAGTTAGAACTGGACTTGGAACAACAGACTGGTTCCAAATAGGAAAAGGAGTACATCAAGGCTGTATATTGTCACCCCGCTTATTTAACTTATATGCAGGGTACATCATGAGAAATGATGGGCTGGAAGAAACACAAGCTGGAATCAAGATTGCAGGGAGAAATATCAATAACCTCAGATATGTAGATGACACCGCCCTTAATGGCAGAAAGCAAAGAAGAGGTAAAGAGCCTCTTGATGAAAGTGAGAGAGGAGAGTGAAAAAGTTGGCTTAAAGCTCAACGTTCAGAAAACTAAGATCATGGCATCTGGTCCCATCACTTCATGGGAAATAGATGGGGAAACAGTGGAAACAGTGTCAGACTTTATTTTTGGGGGCTCCAAAATCACTGCTGATGGTGATTGCAGCCATGAAATTAAAAGACGCTTACTCCTTGGAAGGAAGGTTATGACCAACCTAGATAGCATATTTAAAAGCAGAGACATTACTTTGTCAACAAACGTCCGTCTAGACAAGGCTATGGTTTTTCCAGTGGTCATGTATGGATGTGAGAGCTGGACGGTGAAGAAACCTGAGTGCCGCAGAATTGATGCTTTTGAACTGTGGTGTCGGAGAAGACTCTTGAGAGTCCCTTGGACTGCAAGAAGATCCAACCAGTCCATCCTAAAGGAGATCAATCCAGGGTGTTCATTGGAACGACTGATTTTGAAGCTGAAATTCCAATACTTTGGCCACCTCATGCGAAGAGTTGACTCATTGGAAAAGACCCTAATGCTGGGAAGGATTGGGGGCGGGAGGAGAAGGGGACGACAGAGGATGAGATGGTTAGATGGCATCACCGACTCGATGGACATGGGTTTGGGTAGACTGCGGGAGTTGGTGATGGACAGGGAGGCCTGGCGTGCTGCGATTCATGGGGTCTCAAAGAGTCGGACACGACTGAGCGACTGAACTGAACTGAACTGATGCCAAGGAAGGTAAAGATAAAATATTCTAAGACACAAAGAATTGACTCTGACTACTGCTAGGAAGTATTAGGTAAGAATTATTTACCATAATAGCTTTGATTTGGGAAGAAAGAGCCATTCAAATTTCACCTGAAGTCCCTTCAGAAAATGAGAAACTAAGAGCATTATAAAATCAAAGCTGCAGTTCTCCTCCCAAAGTCCCTACATTGCATGGGAATAGTTTATATATATATATGATTTCCTGGAGAAATTAAAATTTGGCAGCATTTCCAGAAGACTCTGAAAACATTCATTTCAGAACAATATACATTTTCTTCATACATGCATTTACCAAATGATTGTAAACACCACACTTTCGGTATCAAAAGGGATCCATGACAATAGCTTTTCCCAAGATCACTTAGTTCCTTTGTTCCTCAATTTCCCCACCCTACAAACCCTATTTTGCTCTTTGTAAAATAGGATTTACAGATATCTGCTTTCCTTCTTCACAAGGGTGTAAAAAGGAGCAAATGGAATAATACCTATGAAGGAAAGTACTTTGAAGCTGAATGATCCATACCACCAAGCCCAATAAACTTTCTAAGTTAAATAGGAAGGATGATCTCCTTGCAAGCAGCACTTGTCTCAAAATAATTTCCGCAATGGAAAAATCAAATAACTCCCCTTTTATTATGTCTGCTTTTCCTCCCACTTAAGAGTCGGCTGCCTCTTATGAAACACGGTCTCTGCTGTTCAATGGTTTCCCTACTATTTACTCATAAGCTAATAAAGTGACCAGCTTTAATGTGAAAAACAGAACATATATCATTCTTCCAAAATACATCATGTTTATTCTTCATAGGGAGTTATGACTATAATTTGTATATATATTTTAAAAACAACAGTATGCTTGGCTATTTTCCCAGTTAGGAAAAAATGCCTTTTCTGTTCAACTTCTTAGGTCCAGAAGTGGGGGGGGTGGGGGCAACACTCCCAGAGGAGATTCAGCATCCCATTCTTCTGTTTAGGGGAATGCTGTTGAGTGTCCTGTACTGTGAAGTGGAGGCTTAGTCACACAAATTACTTAAGATGGGTCAGGTGAAGTGTCAAGGCAGACTGTATCGCTCTTGCCAGGGGTGAAGGCCATGTCTGTAGGGAGCCCTCACAGGTATAATAAGGGTGCTAACATGGCACCTCAGCAGCGGCCATCACTCCAACTGTGAAGGACAGTCTGCCAGGGAAGCTCACACCCTGAAGCCTGCTCACAGAAAGTCTCAATCCGGCAGAGAATGGGCATTCCATCAAACTGACCCCATGCTTCCATGAACATGCTCCAAACATGGAGCCCACTGGCCTCCACCCCAGTCCCCTTTGTCTCTTCACTCTGGGCTTCCCCCAGCCCTGCTCTCCTTTCAACCCCCAGGGTGGGAACTTCTGACTGGTCATCTCTCCTCCTTCATTTCCATTGTGGGGGGGCTAACTTTATGCACAGCTGCTTACAGGTTTTCCCTTTGCATTTCTGAAATGCTTTTCTCCTCTCAAAGGGCCTGGGTCTTACAGCTCAATAGCTTTGCCTTCCACAGCTATTTCTCTAAATTGGACTGCAAGAGTCAAATTTGGAAGACAAAAATTAAACAATTTCTCTTTCATAATAATCCAACCATTTTCAAAGTAATGAGTACCTCAGCAGAACTAGGGAAGGGTGATATATAGGACATGAGTGCACCGCCATATTCCAATATATTATCTCCAGATATTAGTCAGTGCTCTCTGCAGTCTTTCTGAGCAGGCAGAAGGCCCAGACTGAGGTGACAGCCTTCTGATTTTCATCTCTTCTGCTCAAGGACTTGCTCACACACTAAGCTATTTCATCCCATTCATAAAGGGACTCGAGAGCCAGGACTCACTGGCATAGAGCCATTTTCTCTATTATCCAGTGTGTCAAGTAAGCAATATATTTCTGTGAGATACTATTTTAAGAGTTTTTCTGAAATCATGTCAAGGCACTTATTGGAAGTCATAATAACATACAGACTATACCTGTATTTCTCCTTGAATTAATGAGCAAGAGTAATTCTAAAGCAGACCACAAACAAAAAGCTACAGATTTAATGACACCTCCCACTTCATGGGGCTTCCCTGGTGGCTCAGATGGTAAAGAATGCACCTGCAATGCGGGAGACCTGGGTTCAACCTCTGGGTTGGGAAGATCCCCTGGAGGAGGACATGGCAACCCATGCCAGTGTTTTTGCCTAGAGAATCCCCATGGACAGAGGAACGGGCTACAGTCCATGGGGTTGCAAAGAGTCAGACTTGACTGAGCAGCTAAGCACAAACACCCCACTACATACACATACCCTCCAAAGAATGCATCTCAAAGAATGTTACTTGAGTATAAAAAGATTTGGGAAACTCTCCAGAATAATAACAATACCTTCCCTTTATTAAACATGTATTCCATGCCAGTGCTTCACGTATGATAACTCATTTAATTTACACAAAACTATAAAGTAAATACCCCTCCCTCCATTTTACTAACAAAAAAACTGAGACTCCAAAAGATTAAACAACTTGCCCAATTTCATACAGCTAGTTAATATGGGAGTCAGAATTCAAGCCCTAATTTATCCAACTCAAAAATATACTCATGGACTTCCCTGGTGGCCCAGTGGTAAAGAATCCACCTGCCAAAGCAGAGTACACAGGTTCAATCTCTGATCAGGGAAGATCCCACATGCGTGGGGTAACTAAGACCATGTGCCACAACAACTGAGCCCAGGCTTTATGGCCCACATGTGTGCAAGCACTAAAGCCCACGCACCTAGAGACCATGCTCTACAACAAGAGAAGTCACTGCAATGAGAATCCCACACACCACAGCTAGAGAGTAGGCCCTGTTCGCTGGAACTAGAGAAAAGCCCATGCAGCATCAGAGACCCAGTGCAGCCAAAAATACATACATACATACATAAAATATTTTTTAAACTATACTCACAGTCAACTACAGAGTGGTTTGTCAATACAGATGCTCACCCTTCTCCAGTGATTGCAGCTGACCCCAAGTCCTGGGGTGCAGTCACCATGCAGATTAAGATCCCATAAGAACTATAAGACTGCAGTTCTAGACCACCTCAGCTTGGAATTCTGAGCTCTGCTCCTGGTAGTTTTGTGATCCTGGGAAATTTACTTAACTTCCCCTGTGCCTCCCTTTCCTCATCTTTAAAGGAGTTGTTGCTCTTTAGTCACTAAGTCGTATCCAACTCTTTGCAACCCCATGAACTGCAGCATGCCAGGCTCCCCTATCCTTCACTATCTTCCAGAATTTACTCAGATTCATGTCCTCATTGAGTCAGTGATGCTATCTAACCACCTCTACTTTAAAGCAGTGAGGGAGACAACTGTGATACCATCTTCCCCATCAGGTCCTTCTGAGGACTAAATGAGTCAGCAGATGTAATCAACTTAGAATGGTATCTTGACATCTGAACACAGTTACTATTATTACTATTAATCTGGTGCAGTATTGATCAGATCTTCTATTACTCAATGTGTCATGCTACACAGTGTATTTGTGTGAGATATCGTTTCAGATCTGAGGATGACTGAGCCACATTCTTTTTCTGACTTAAGATGAATCCACAGAAGTAAACATCTAATCACATACAAAAATCTCTCACCTTTTTACACTGCAAATTTGATATTAAGAAATCTTATGAACTAGATACAGCTGAAGAACATATTTTCAGTTGTGCTATAACACAGAGTAACATAGAAAAATACTTTCAATTTTAAGAAAAAGCAAGAATTTTATTGCACAGCAAGGATATTAACTGAGGGTGTGATGGCAAGCAGAAAACCAGAACTTGGGGATGAGCATAGGAATAAGATTATAATTTTTTAAGACACTTTATTTTTAGAGCAGTCATAGGTTCACAGCAAAATGAAGAGGAGTGCGTGAAGATTTCCCTTACACCACCTGCCCTAACACTTCTATAACCAACCCATTATCAGTATCTTCCAGCAGAATGCTACATTTGACAATTGATGAACCAACATTGACACAGCATGATCACCCAAAGACCACAGTTTACCTTGGGGCTCACTCTTGGTGTCATACATTCTATGGGTTTGTATTCATATAATGACATGAATCCACCATTAGAGTATCATACTATTTTCATTGCCCTCAAAGTCCTCTGTGCTCTAGCTATTCATCCTCCTAAACCCCCAACCCCTGGAAACCACTGATCTTTTTACTGTCTCCATAGTTTTGCCTTTCCCAGAACACCACATACTCGGAATCATACGTTATATAGTCTTTCAGTCTATATAGTCTTACTAAGTTTCTTTCACTTAGTAATATGCATTTAAGATTCCTTCATGTCTTTTCACGACAGAATAGCTCATTTCTTTTTAGCACCGAATAATATTCCACTGTCTGGATGTACCAACTTGTTTATCTATCCATTTCACCTAATGAAAAACATCTGTGCTGCTTTCAAATTTTGGCAATTATGGCTAAAGTTGCTATAAACATCCACATGAGGTTTCTGTGTGGATATAAATTTTCATCTCCTTGGGATAAAAATCAAGGAGCACAATTTCTGGATTTTATGGTAAGAATATGTTTAGCTTTGGAAGAAAACCATCAAACTGTCTTCCAAGTGGCTACAACATTTTCCATTTCCAAGAAGCAATGAATTAGTTTCAGTTAGTCCACATTTTCACCAGCATTTGGTTGGTGTTCCCGATTTTGGGTATTCATTCTAATGAACATGCAGTGGTATCTCATTTTAGTTTGTTTCAACCTGATGACATATAATGTCAAGCATTCTTTTCATATGCTCATTTGCTATCTATATATCTTCTTTGGCTTCTATTAAGATCTTTGGACTGTTTTTTTAGTTTGGTTATGTGTTTTCTTACTGTGGAGTTTTAAAAGTTGTTTTGTATATTTTGGATAATAGTCCTTTATCAGATGTGTCTTTTGCAGATATTTTCTTTCAGTCTGTGACTTGTCTTCTCATTCTCTTACCACTGCCTTTCACAGAGCAGCAGTTTTAATTTTAAAGAAGTCTAGCTTATCTATCAATCATTTCTTTCATAAATCATGTGTTTGGTGTTGTCGTCACCACAGTCAAGGTCATTAAGGTTTTCTCCCATGTTATCTTTTGGGGGTTCTATAGTTTTACATTTTACATTTAGGCCTGTGATCCATTTTGAGCTAATTTTTGTGAAGGGTGTAAGTTTCATGCCTATATTTATATTGTTGTATGCATGTCCAGATGTTCCAGCACCATTTGTTGAAAAGACTATCTTTGCTCCTTTGTGTCACTTTTGTCCCTTTGTCAAATATCAGTTGGCTGTATTTATGTGGGTCTATTTCTGAGCTCTCTATTCTGTTCCATTGATCTATTTATCTAGAACAATTATTTGTTCACAAGACTGTGAGATATAAAGTAACTCTGTAAAACTAATGATTCAAATTTTCCAAATTTGAAGACTCATCCATGTTAAAGGCCAATCATTTACTTTTTTGCAAATTGTCAATTTAGGATACAACCTACTGGTTATCTGTGAAAACATCAGTACAGTTCAGGCAGCTCAAAATTAGTATAGGTTCATGTACAGTAAACATATTCCTTTTCATATTCTAAGTCTTACTCACAACTGCAATTATTACATTTTGCCCTTAAACTCTACTTAATTCTTAAACCCCATTAATTAAATGTATTTTGTAAAAGAACGTTATATATTTCTTGATTAATTTTAATTATAGCATAACTATTAAACATTATCAAAAATACTTGCTTTCAATTCACATGTAGAACTTTTATACCTTATTTGAACTATACTTTTTGCTATTCGATTCTTGTAATTAAATACATTCTTAAATTCACAACCAACAATTAATATTTCTAACCCAAACTTTTTAAACTAAATAATTTATATATTTTTTGGCAACCAAATCCATTCTAGCACTAATTATTGTTGAATTCAGTTTTAAGCTTTCAATTATATTTGCACTCTATTTCAAGCATTCAACTTTTCAGTGAAAATTTTACAGCTATAAAATGTATATATCTTCCTCCAATGTCTGCATTTTCTGCTTCTGTGGTACCATTAGTCATCATTAGGGTAGGATTCTTATTAAGGAAAGAAACATGTAGACAATGGAAATACCAGAGTAAAAATAAGGATTGTGATGCAAAACAACATGCTTATGAATTATTTTCAGTTGACACTCATAATAACATAGTGCCCTATGAGCTGACAACCTCAGAACTTATCAAAGAATATGTATATTGGCTGAAATCTGACCCTTTTGGAGACTGTATAGTCTCTCATAGAAACTATACAACTACACTGTACTTAAAAGTTTGTGTTAAATGGACTGGTATGTAATTTTATAGACTATGTACTAGGTCACATAAATTTTGCACACTATAAAATTTCAGAGTTCTAAAGCTTGTGATTCAAGCACATGCCAGTTTATGTCATTAAAAAAATTAGTAAATTATTGATATGATATATACTGATGAGGAAATTATTAGTATTCCATGTAGTGTTTGAAACCTGAACTAAAAAAAAAAGACTAAGATCTATCCATTGAGATATTATAAATTAAACTACAATATGACAAAAATATGGTATGTTAGGGACCAAATGTTTGTGTCTTCCCAAAATTCATATGTTAGAGCCCTAATTCCCAGTGTGGCATTAGGAGGTGGGGCTTTTAGGTGAAGTGAAAGTCGCTCAGTTGTGTCTGACTTTTCATAACCCCATGGGCTGTAGTCCATGGAGTTCTCCAGGCCAGAATACTGGAGTGGGTAGCCTTTCCCTTCTCCAGGGAATCTTCCCAGGGAATAGAACCCAGGTCTTCCGCATTGCAGGCAGATTCTTTACCAGCTGAGCCACAAGGGAAGCCCAAGACAACTGGAGTGGGTAGCCTATCCCTTCTCCAGTGGATCTTCCTGATCCAGGAATTGAACTGGGGTCTCCTGCATTGCAGGCAGATTCTTTACCAATTGAGTTATCAAGGAAGCCCAAGGAGCTTTTAGGAGGTATTAATAATTAGGTTTAGGGCTTCCCTGGTGGCTCAGATAGTAAAGAATCTGCCTGCAATGTGGGAGACCTGGGTTTTATCGCTGGGTTGGGAAGATCCCCTAGAGAAGGAAATGGCAACCCACTCTGGTATTTTTGCCTGGAGAATCCCATGTACAAAGGAGCCTGGCGGGCTACCATCCATAGGGTCACAAAGAATCAGACACGACTGAGCAATTTCCACTTTCAATAATTAGGTTTAGATGAGAGCATGAGCAAAGAAGCCCCATCATGGGATTAGTGCCCTGACAAGAAGAGGAAGGCACAGTGTCTCATACCTCAGGGCTTCCTCTCTTCACCTTGTGAGGTTACAGCAAAGACCAGAAGAGGGTTCACACCATGAACTAAATTGGCCGACACCTCGATCTAGGTCCTAGCAGCCTCTAGAAACGTTAGAAATAAATGTCTGTTGTTTAAGCCAATCTATGGTACTTAGTTGCTTCCCTGGTGGCTCAGATGGTAGAGAATCTGCCTGCAATGAGGGAGACCTGGGTTTGATTCCTGGGTTGGGAAAATCCCCTGGAGGAGGGCACGGCAACCCACTCCAGTATTCTCACCTGGAGAATACCCATGGACAGAGGAACCTGGTGGGCTACAGTCCATGGGGTTGCAAAGAGTCGGACAGGACTGAGCAACTAAGCACACACATGGTACGTATAGTAGCCTGAACAGACTGAGACAGTGGGAAGTTAAGATCTACTTCTATCTATTACATAAACCTTTATTGTGTGCCTATCAGTGTGCAGAGGTCTGAGTACCCCAAAGACAAATAGGAAATATCCCTTGAATCAAGATGCTCACCATCCAGTCATGAAGACATACATGTTCACCATTATTATTCTGTTTGGGAGGTTTAATTATAGAACTCTGGACAAATTACTCTGGGTACAAGGAAAATAAAGTGGCAAACGGCTTGGGACAGAACAGTGTACACGAAGAATGAGAAAGTTCTCTAAGCAGAGAACAGAAAAGAGGCCTTTCAGAAAGAAGGAAGATCACCTGAAATTCTGGGGTCTGGTGGAGCAGCGTGAGCTTGGAGAATCACACATAATTTCACATGGTTGTCAGGCAAGGCATGATGTTTGGGGAATGGAAGCCCCAGTGGGAATGGGTTTTTAACCATGCTAAATAGGTTGCATTTCGTCCTGGGGGCAAAAAGGCCATTTAAAGGTATCTGCAAGATAAGTCAGGGATTTGTTTTAAATGCATGACTGTGGTAGCCATTCTTCTTTAATGAGAACACTTGGTCACTATAATTTCCTAACTGTCCATTACCAGGCAGGATGTACTCTAGGTGGGCACTCAATAGGCAGTGTCAATCAGCCAAGTGAGAGTGGCCTTGGGTCAAACTGTTCTAATACAAAACCTAATTGTCCTGATATTTCTATGTATGTGTGTATGTGTGTAAGCCTTGTTTCTCATTCATAAATTAATGCATTAATTTGGAAACATTCAGTGTAAACTTACTATTGGAACCTGGAGGGCCCCACAAGTACAAAGGTCCCTCCATGTCCCCTGCCTCTTGTTTGTAGTAAATCTGAAATTTTCCAGGTCTCCTTAGTCAAAAAAAAGAGAAAGCTCAAGCAGTGAATGATTAGGACCACAGAGTCACAGACTCACTATTGATGCACACTCCTGAATTGTTTTACAGAGATTATGACTGCCTTCAGCAGGAAACCCCTTTGCCTTGTCACTTTAGAAAACTATATTGTAATTAAAGTAAAACCCAGGCACCCTCATGATCTGCTCATCTCTGGCCCAAGCACACTTTTCAAATCTTTTGATCACACAATACATTGTCTAACCTGTTGATTCTTTTCATAGATCAAAGAAGTAGAGATGAAGAATAAGTAATGAACAAGTGACAAGATCTCTTCCCTAGCTTGCCCTTCAGTAATCTGGTGAACAAACTGTGGGAAGAAGATAGCATCTAAAGAAAGATCACAAGAATTTGACAAATCTGCATGCAGATGGGGATAGCAATGACTCTGATCCCCTATATCTCAGTGATGAACTGAAATTACTTCCCCTCCTTTAAAATTTCCATGGTTGACTATTTACAATAGCCAGAACAAGGAAGCAACTTAGACGTCCATCAACAAATGAATGGATAAAGAAGTTGCTGTACAAATGTATACAATGGAATGTTACTAAGCCATAGAAAGGAACAAATCTGAGTCAGTTGTAGTGAGGTGGGTGAACGCAGAGTCTGTTACACAGAGTTAAATAAGTCAGAAAGAGAGAAACAAATACCGTATATTAGCGCATATATATGAATCCAGAAAAATAGTACTGATGAACCTATGTGCAGGGCATGAATAGAGATGCAGACATAGAGACCAGACTTGCAGACACAGTCAGGGAAGGAAAGGGTGGGGCCAACTGAGAGAGTAGTATTGATATATATATATACATGTTACCATGTGTAAAACATACTAGTGGGAAGCTGCTGTAACAACAAAGGAAGCTCAACCACGTGCTCTGTGATGATCTAGAGGGGTGCGATATGGGGGCGGTGGGAGGGAGACTCTAGAGGAAAGGGATACATGTATACTTATGGCTGATTCATGTTGTTGTACAGCAGAAACCAACATGAAATCATAAAGCAATTATCCTCCAATTAAAAATTAAAGTTAAAAAAAACAACTTTCACGGCCAAGCAGAATCTTCGGATTTTGTTTCAGGGGGACACAAGTCTGCCTGCTCTCTGATTGCTGGCTTTTTGACTAAAACCAATTTCCTTTCCACCAGTAATGGCCTCTCAGATACTGAGTTTTGAAGGGTGAGCAGCCAGACCTGAGTTCAGTAACACTATGAGATATGCACTGTAATATTAATACAAGCTGGAGTCACAGAACAAACAAAACAAAATTCCTGGCAAACTGTCCAGGATTCCTTCATTTATTCACTCACTCCATGGTCTTCATAAAGATATCTTAATGCCTGATGTGTTCTAGTTACTGATTCAGGAAATATACTGACAACAGGCAATCTAATTACCATGTGGTACATGCTATGATGGCATAAAAGCAGAATGAAATAGGAGAGAATCGAGCAGTTCTAAGAAGTTTCCTAGTGGGATGTGAACTTTGTCTCTGTACAGCCTGGTGACATTGGAAGGACATGGACAGGATTTCATTTTGAGAAGATCACTCTGGATCTCTATGGAGCTTATGCAGAATAAACTGGACTGAGGAAAGGTGGAAAAAAAAACCCAGAAGCAGAGAGACCAGTTCTCTTCAATGGCTTTCTTCCCAACAGCCAGCACAAGGCCTGGCACACTGTCAGTGTTCAACCAACCAAGCAGGGAGTGGGGCTCAAATAGCCCCTGTTTATTGGCTCTACAACCACCCATTCAGCTGTATTCAAAGAAGCCAACCAGAAGTTTCTAATAAAGTCTACAATGTTAAACTCTTGCATGTTCTTTGAAGCCCTAGGCTAGCTATTTTCTGTTCCCAAATCTGATGGTTGATGTTCTCTTAGGGACCTCTAAGTAACAATGGCTAACCTCACAAAATGTAAATCAATCTAGCTTTTTTCTCTTCTTGGCAATATGCATATTGCCATGACTAATTTATTATTTTATTGCCTAATTCAAAATGTCCTGGACAAAATCAGAAGGTCTACTTGACTATAAAGACTTTATGCAAAAGAGCAGCATGATCTTTAGGGAAGAGCACAGGATTTGGGTGCACAAGATCCAAGTTCTACTTTTGGCTTTGTCTCTTAATGGTTCTGTGATGACAAATAAATTATAACCTTTCTGAGTTTAAATTTTCTCACTAGCAAAATGAGCATAACAATACCTAACTCATGTGGTGGCAAAGATTAAATGATATCACATATGTACCAAGTGATATTTTGTACAATCTATGAACTATATAAATAGAAATCATTGAAGTTATAACAAAAATAATTTGGAAAATCACTGTACTTTATTAATATCAGAACCAATAGGCCACTGTTTCTTGACAATGTATATAGTAACTTTATTTCTCAGAAGCATGGTTTACCCAGAATCAAAGATTTATTTAAATTGAGACTCTAAAGGGGTGGCCTAATAGAGTCACAAAGAAACATCAGCGCTGTGAGTACACTGATTTCACACTCCCAGGGGCCACCCTGGTCTCCCTGGTTAAGCCACACCCTGAGTAAGATCAATAAGACGTTTGCCTAAGGAAAGACTGTAGTATTAGGTCCATAGAGAACAGAAAATGTAGACCCTGTAGAAGAATTACATCACAGAAAACACAAGAAAACCTTTATGGGAGTGATGTCCCTTACAGGCTCCTCTGTCTATGGGATTCTCCAGGCAAGAATACTGGAGTGGGTTGCCATTTCCTCCTCCAGGAGATCTTCCTGTATCGATGCTAAATGCTGAATGTGAAAAAGGAATGATTGAGAAAGGAATGGGTGGAAGCCATGATGCTTTGGGGAAACATTAGCCTTAGCTCAAAAAAAGGAAAACAATACATAAAAACAAAGAGAACTCTTCACCTTCATGATGGCCTAATTCTGCATCAATTTCTAATTCACAAAAATTTACATTTTAACAAATTTTTGCACTCATTATTGCAAGAACCATTGTACTCATCACTACAATTGGACTGAGTCTATAATCTGTACTCTGTCCAACAGCTCTCATTCACTTCTCAGAGCCTAACCAGCTAAGCTAAGAGCAGTTAAATGTTCCTGGAGAAGCTATCAGCAATTCCTCAACACTGTCTTGAGAGAGGAATATACCCCAGTTGCCAATCATAGCTCAGTGAGTAAAGAATCTGCCTGCAATGCAGGAGACCTGGGTTCGATTCCTGAGTTGGGAAGATCCCCTGGAGAAGGAAATGGCAACCCACTCTAGTATTATTGCCCAGAGAATCCCACAGACAGAGAAGCCTGGCAGGCTATCATCCATGGGATTGCAAGAGTTGGACACGACTTAGCGACTAAAGAGAAAGAGATGCTTACGTAAAAATATTCATACTATATATATATTTACAGTGCTATTTTCCATAGACATATAAAACACACACATATATAAAATACTTACAGTGCTATTTTCCATAATTAAATATAGTTCTTAGTCCATCCCCAAGAGACACATTTGATAGTTTATCCCTGGGGAAGGTATATATTTCTGGCTGAGGAATGCCCATATTTAACCACCACTACATGTACAGTTCTAGGCTCAGGGTCTCCTCTATGGACCTTGCCTCCAAAGTCTTTTGCAGATTTTTTAGAACAGCTTCTATGACCTCTGAGAGTCAATTAGTAATTTGGAAACTATCAGAAATCATTTTTGAATGTGGACAGTTTGGCAGATGATCACACTAGAAGAACAAACTCAAGAATGCTTTTGGCACGGACACTAGTATTGCTCCCCAGCATGATCGCTTTGTAAACACATCTAAGCACATTCACGGGACTGTTTAAAAAACAAGTAAATAAGCCAGACTCTGCATCTTTTCAAAAGTTATTTCCCAGTTATGGAAATGAAGGTAAGCATTAATAGTTCAATAGGATGATATTAAAATGTTTTTCAAGAATTTAGAAATAAAATTCACATATAGTAGATATGAATAATCAATGATGGAAGTGAGCCAGAAGAATGCATGTGAAAGAAGCAGATTATGAATTGGGGATAAACATGGGGACACAAATTTGGATTGGTATACTATTCAGTAAGTTGAACTCTAATTAATTGCATGTGAAAAGTAGGGTCAGCATAATGCATGAAAAAGGGAAATGCTAAGACCAGAAGTTGCCTGTGTTTTGTTCAGCGCTGTTCAGGCCAAAGAGCCCAGGCTTTCTGCTCACTGTGAAGGTGATTTCTGCTGCGGGCAGGGGTGATTTATTGCCTTTCCCCAAAGCCATGATAAAATATCTCTCAAGACTAGCCACCTTCATTTGCTGGACTCTAAGCAAGGCAAGCGACCTTCTGATAACACTGGAAGGTGGCAGGCTGAGGGCTGATGGAGGCCAGGCAGCCTCTAAGATAATGCCCTTCATAAAGCCACAGCCCGTCTTCTAGCAAAGCCACCCTTTCTGCGTACAAATTATGGCTATGGTTAGACATCTAAAGTTATAGAAGATTATTCAGAAAATCAAAATCACTTTAAACTCACAACCCAGAGACAATCACCGTTAACGTGTTGGTGTAATTCATCTGAACTACTTTTTCATATTTTTTTTACATAACTGAGGTCAAACTTTATATTTAGTTTTTCACTCTGCTTTGTTATTAGGCATTGCAACCTATTTTCTGAAGTGTTTAAAGTATCCATAAATATAACCATTAAAATTGTATAAAATATCATGAAGTGATTTTTTGCTGTGCTAAATTAATCCTCTATTAGAAGATGGCCTCCAATTCGGGCGGCCTCTAATTGTTTTCTTCTTTTGTGAAGAATACTATAATACGTACAGGAATGCAAAAGGCTTAGTCTCCATTGGGGATTATTTCCTTGATTCAAGTTCTCACTGTTGACTTGAAAGCTTACTGAGCTTCCGGTTTCTAAATTTAACTGCCCACTGGACTTCTCTACTTGAAATTTAACAAGCCCCAAGCAGAACGGTGCTGAGGGTGAGCCCACCTCTGGCCTCAACCTAGGCACGCTGATGTGTTTTCTCTTGCAGGAGAAATCTGTCCTCAACACGAGCCAGGGAGGTGCTAGCAAAGGAAACTGACAGCGACTGATGGGAGTGGGGAAGAGAGAGAGAGCCGCCCTCACCACGAGCCTCTTAAACCTGCGCAGAAGGATCGTGATTATGTAAGCTTCGGCACAAGTCAGAGCCTTGCCACACTTCACTCCATTTCAAAAGCTCTCATTTATAAGCTCCTCCATTACCTTATCAATCTTCAGGAGAGTCCTGGCTCTGAGGGAGCTTCTGATATCAACCCCATTTTCCTGAGCCTCGGAAACGTCAAGTGCCTTGTCTGAAGTCAGACACGTAATAAGCGATAAAACCGCATTCAGTCCAGTTCTGTTGATTCTGAGTTTATAATATTTCCATTTCACTGTGATGTTTCCTCTCCAATAGTTATGTTGGGGTAGATGGGAAAATAAAATAGGCTTCTAGGGCTTTTATTATTCTCCTTGAACGTGTTTGCGAAGCAGTAGTGGCAAGCATCAATCTGAAATTCTAAACAAACACAGTTTAAAATCCCACGTGGACTATTTTGCACACCGACCCACATGAGACCCCCCGTTTGAGTGATGAAGGAAGCAGCTGGAGATGTGCAGCAGTTATGGGAGATTATATATGTTCTGGGAACTCAGGGTCCAAGCGCTTCACTATCTAAAATTGAAAATGTACTGAAGCAAATGGAAGCCTGCGATCCCATGTGTATTTTATCAGATACTTTGGACATTAAAGGAATTCCGGGGAAATTATAAATTGAAACACTTGTCACGTCGTCGTAACAGGGATAAAAAAAAAAAATCATACTTACACTTTGGAAAGAAAAGAATAAATTGCCCATAAAATAATTCGTAATAGATTCGCAGCTAGAACTGGTTATGAGAGAGTAGTGTGGTATAAAAGATAAGAAATAGAATTCCAGAAATGCATGGAAATCGCTGCTAATTCTTTATACAGGGGCAAGAATAATTGTACACAGACAGTTAATCGTATTGCCTGAACCGCAAGAGGAAGACAAATATAAGAGAGCATTACTTAAGACACAGAAATAGAGGAACTGTATTTTTCTCTTTATTTCTAACTCTATAAGAAGGAAATTCCATTCAAAGTAAAATCACATTGTTCTCACAATAAAAAGCACTAAAAAGATGAAATTCATGCCCTCATTTTCTCATTTCATGATAAGAGGGATGCTTCAGACAGAGAACCTAAGAATCAGTTTTAGTAAAACATACAGGTACATTATTTAATTAAGTGCTGTAAAGATATTTCCAGATAAGGTGGTAGCAAAGGCTGCCTTTCCCCAATCTCCCAAGGAAATGTACAAAAAGGATCCATAAAGAAGAAAATGGGAATGGGTCCCTGGGAAAGAATAGCACTAAGTGAACCAAATTAATGGAATCTATTGAAAACTGACATGAGCTGGGTTACTGAGAAGTAGCATATCTGGAAAGCAAATGAAAGAAAGCCCCCAGCTTGGAGGGCAAGAGTTTGAGGACACTAGCAGACAGAAGAGGTAGTGAGAAATGGACCACCAGAAGCATTTTGTGGACCGGCAGCCATGGACCAATACTGAAGACCACAACAGAAATGTGGACAAGTAGAAATGAATAAAGCAGAGAAGTGGGTTTTGCTTGTGGTGTGATGTCTATATAGTATGTGTGTGTACTCACATGTATTGAAGAGAAGAATCCATGGAAATCTAGCTTGTACCAGTGGTTTTAAAAAATTGAAGTCTAATCTTTGGCTAGAGCTGATGATCTAGTTCCCCTACCCACCCTCTTTGTTCTTCCTTCCTATCTGCATCTAAGCGAAATGAAAAGTCACTCGGTCGTGTCCGACTCTTTGCGACCCCATGGATGATAGTCCATGAAATTCTCCAGGCCAGAATACTGAAGTGGGTAGCTGTTCCCTTCTCCAGAGGATCTTCCCAACCCAGGGATCCAATGTGGGTCTCCCACATTGCAGGCACATTCTTTACCAGCTGAGCCACAAGGGAAGCCCTTGTGGCTTCTAAAGTTTCTTCTGCATCTAAAGTTTCATCTGTGAAAAGTGTAGACAGGAACACACAGCATCTCTGATAGACATTCCTGAATTTCATTCCTGACAGCGGGCAAGCAGAGAGTGAGACACTGAAGCCAAGAAAAACTTCTGCCGTTCAAATAAAGGGGGAAATTGGCAGGCATTTTTCCTTTTTTATGCTGTCTTCATCATGTTTTGATGTCAGAATTAGCCTTTAAAATGAATTGAAGAACACCTTTTTCCATAAATAGAAATAGTTTAACTAGCATAGAAGTAACCCATTTAACCCAGACCATCTTACCTCCCTCCTAAGAAATCTGTATGCAGGTCAAGAAGCAAGAGTTAGAACCGGACATGGAACAACAGACTGGTTCCAAATTCAGAAAGGAGTACGTCAAGGCTGTATACTGTCACCCTGCTTATTTAGCTTATATGCAGAGCACATCATGAGAAACGCTGGGCTGGATGAAGCATAAGCTGGAATCAAGATTTCTGGGAGAAAAATCAATAACCTCAGATATGCAGATGATGCCACCCTTATGGCAGAAAGTGAAGAAGAACTGAAGAACCTCTTGATGAAAGTGAAAGAAGAGAGTTAAAAAGTAGGCTTAAAACTCAATATTCAGAAAACTAAGATCATGGCATCTGGTCCCATCACTTCATGGCAAATAGATGGGTAAACAATGGAAACAGTGAGAGACTTTATTTTTGGGGGCTCCAAAATCATTGCAGATGGTGACTGCAGCCATGAAATTAAAAGACACTTGCTCCTTGGAAGAAAAACTATGACAAACCTAGAAAGCATATTGAAAAGCAGAGACATTACTTTGCTGACAAAGGTCCATCTAGTCAAAGCTATGGTTTTTCCAGTAGTCGTGTATGGATGTAAGAGTTGGACTTTAAAGAAAGCTAAGTGCCAAAGAATTGATCGCTTTTGAACTATGGTGTTGGAGAAGACTCTTGAGAGTCCCTTGGACTGCAAGGACATCCAACCTAAAGGAAATCAGTCCTGAATATTCATTGGAAGGACTGATGCTGAAGCTGAAACTCCAATACTTTGGCCACTTGATGCGAAGAACTGACTCATTGGAAAAGACCTTGATGCTGGAAAAGATTGAAGGCAGGAGGAGAGGGGAACGACAGAGGATGAGATGGTTGGAGGGTATCACCGACTCAATGGACATGAGTTTGAGCAATGTGCAGGAGTTGGTGATGGACAGGGAAGCCTGGCGTTTTGTAGTCCATGGGGTGGCAAAGAGTCAGACACAACTGAGCAACTGAACTGAAACTGAAACTGAACCCATTTAAAAGGTTGGCTAAAACTCGATGTGCAAAAAGAAAAATCTAGGACCAGAGGAGAGAACTCTTGGACAATCTTTCACAAGTTTCCTTCTTTTTACTGAGTCCTTTACTCTTATTTTTTATAAAATCATATGGGGCATTCTCAAAAATTCCATAAAAATAGTAACAGGACTATTTTTAAATTTTTGTCCTGACACTGAATCTCAGTTTTGGAGGCCCCACCCCACAGCATATCACACACTAATTATTTGGCAGGGGAATGTAAAATAATTGGCAGAAAAGATTTTGGAAAGATTTTTAATTTCTTATTGTAATTAAAAGTGGATAATATATTCATATAATTCAAAAGATTTGAAAATGTATTCATGAATAGTCTCCATACTTTTGCCCCCAAGCTACTTGGTTCCATTACAAGGACACAATTGATTTATTGTGTATCATTAAATGATTTGTAAAATTTTAGTTCTTGACTAAATAATACTACATTTAGTCTCACAGTTTTAAAAATCTCAAGGACCATTTCTTAAAGACCTTAAACATCTTGCTCTTGTCTCACAGTTCTATCACCTTTACATTCCCCTCTTCCATGAAAGAATGTTGGAAGGTTGTAGAAATGGGCATTTGTGATTGTGGGAGGCTAACAAGATACACAGGATTTACAGGGCTTATGTTCTTCCCAGAGTAAGCACTAGTTAACTGTACTTTCTTGTAGGGTATTCAAAGGAGTGTGCATTTCATGGTTAAATTATACAAAGATAATATGAGTGTGGTTATATATGGACTGTAGCCTGCCAAGCTCCTCTGTCCATGGAATTTCCCAGGCAAGAATACTGGAATGGATTGCCATTCCCTTCTCCAGGGGATCTTCCTCACCCAGGGACCGAACCTGGGTCTCCCTCATTGCAGGCAGATTCTTTACTGTCTGAGCCACTAGGGAAGCCATATATATATACGTGTGGATCTCTTCAGATCTCCTTGGATATAATTCCAGGCATTTTTCAGTGCATTTACATATGTACCACATATATAGTGGTATGTATATATATAATAACATGTGGATTCATTTTCTAGGAACTGGAGCACTGCCTGCTGAAGAGAAACCAGAGGTGCCATCTATCCTGGGCAAGGAGGGATCAAGGGAGGCTGTCTAAAATTGAAACAAAGATTATTGAAGCTGATTGGAAGATGTGATCATCACAGTCTAAGGCCAGTCACCTCATATGTTTCTATAGCTCAGCTTAGTTGCACGAGAGCGCTGAAAAGTGCTCATTTGTGTTCCAAAGGCAGCTGAGATCTGCAGGCGGAGTTGTGACATCTGTATCTCACTGTTCAAAGGCAGCTTCCCAGAGGTGCCTGGTTACCTGCCCCGTCAGCCAGAGTGATGAACTGGACAAACTGTTCCTGGTGCTGCGTCCACTGCTTCTGAATCTAAAGGCATCAGTGCTCCCTTGGAGGTGTGGCTCTCCCTCCTTCATTCATAAAGAAAGTCTCCTGATAAAGTTGTGGTAATGTCAGGGTATTCTGTGACTTTAAAGCACTTTGTAAGTATTAAATGCTAAAACTTGGAGTGGTAGAAGAAAAAGAAATGAAGGCCAAGAGCCCAGTGCTCAGCTGTAGCTCTGATGGCAGCAGGAACAATGTCACCAAACGTATCTGCCTGACACAAAATACAAGTCAAACTTTAAATTCAATCATATTCATGGAAGTTCAGCTAGTTTTGTACTTGCCCAGAACTATTAATATTCTTATCTAATAACTAGATGAAAATTTGACATTCATGTAAAGACAAAATAACCTGCTTGTAGAGATAAAGAGGGCTTTTCTGGTGGCTCAGTGGTAAAGAATCTGCCTACCAATGGAGAAGGCCTGGGTTTAATTCCTGGGTTGGGAAGATCCCCTGGGAAAGGAAACCCATATGCCAGTATTCTTGCCTGGGTATCCCACGGACAGAGAGGAGCCTGGCAGGCTACAGTCCATGGGGTCACAAAAGGGCAGGATACAACTTAGCCGCTAAATAACAACAACAAGAGACAAAGAAGTTTGGTCATTCTGAAAATGATGATGATATTTTTCTCCCCAAATGTCACATTAAACAAGCAACAAAATTATACTGATACCACTAAAAGGAGAAAAAAAACAGTATGATCCAAAGTTGAATAAGCTCCAGAGAGACATTTTGTTCCTTGAGAAACCCAGTAGGAGGAAAACGGTAGGTGATAAGAAATACCAAAGGCTTGGAGAACTGACTGCAGCATCTTCAGGGGTCTCAGCAACTACTGCTACAAGGCAGTGAACAGGGGGGAAAGGTTTTGGAAAAACATAAAACTTCTGAGTCAGAAACAAAGATTACATCTACTTTTAGTTTCACCGTAGTAGTAATCACTTACATTTAGAACAACTACAGAAGAGGTGATTGTGATGGTGAATACACATGTGCCATTTAACACCAGGTTAGAGACAGAATAAATATGCAATAAGTGATAGTGGTCATTAATATATATTATTACAGTTAATGGCAAAAAAAAAGTAGAACTAATGTTGAGGGCAAACTACTGTAGAAATTCAGCACCCAACAGGTTCTATTTTTAGTGAGTTAAGGACAATGGTACACCCTCTTCAAACAACACAAGAGACAACTTTATTCATGGACACCACCAGATGGGCAATACTGAATACAGATTGATTATATTCTTTGCAGCCAAAAATGGAGAAACTCTATATAGTCAGCAAAAAAAAAAAAAAAAAAGACTTGGAGCTGACTGCTGACTGTAGCTCAGATCATGAGCTCCTTATTGCAAAATTCAGGCTTAAATTAAAGAAAATAGGGAAAACCACTAGGCCATTCAGGCATGACCTAAATCAAATCCCTTATGACTACACAGCAGAGGTAACAAATAGATTCAAGGGATTAGATCTGGTAGAGAGAGTGCCTGAAGAAATATGGATGGAGGTGCATAACACTGTACAGGAGGTGACTACCAAAACCAGTCCCAAGAAAAAGGAATGCAAGAAGGCAAAATGGTTGTTTGAGAAGGCCTTACAAATAGCTGAAAAAAGAACAGAAGTGAAAGGCAAAGGAGAAAGGGAAAGATACACCCAGTTGAATGTAGAGTTCCAGAGAAAGCAAGGAGAGGTAAGAAAGCCTTCTTATGTGAACAATGCAAAAAAAAAAAAAATATATATATATATATATATATATATATATATATATATAGAGAGAGAGAGAGAGAGAGAGAGAGAGGAAAACAATAGAATAGGAAAGACTAGAGATCTCGTCAAGAAAACTGGAGATACCAAGGGAATATTTTGTGCAAGGATGGGCACAATGAAGGACAGAAATGACAAGGACCCAAAAGAAGCCGAAGATATTAAGAAGAAGTGGCAAGAATACACAGAAGAACTATACAAAAAAAGTCTTAATGACCCAGATAACCATCATGGTGTGGTCACTCACCTAAAGCCAGACATCCTGCAGTGCAAAGTCAAGTGGGCCTTAGGAAGCATTACAAGAACAAACCTAATGGAGGTGGTAGAATTCCAGTTGAGCTGTTTTAAATCCTAAAAGATGATGCTGTTAAAGTCTGCACTCAATATGCCAGCAAGTTTGGAAAACTCACTGGCCACAGGAGTGGAAAAGGTCAGTTTTCATTCCAGTTCCAAAGAAGGGCAAAGCCAAAGAATGTTCAAACTACCATACAATTACACTTAGTTCACATGCTAGCAAGGTAAACCTCAAAATTCTTCAAGCTAGGCTTCAGCAGTACATCAGCTGAGAACTACAAGCTGGATTTAGAAAAGGCAGAGGAACCACAGATCAAATTACCAACATCCACTGGATCAAAGAGAAAGCAAAGGAATTTCAGAAAAACATCTGCTTCATTGACTACACTAACGCCTTTAAGTGTGTGGATCACATCAAAATGTGGAAAATTATTAAAGAGATGGGACTACCAGACCACCTTACCTTCAAAACCTGTATGCAGGTCAAGAAGCAACAGTTAGAACTCGACATGGAACAACAGACTAGTTCAAAACTGGGAAAAGAGTACATCAAGGCTGTATATTGTCACCTTGTTTATTTAACTTATATGCTGAATACCTCATGCAAAATGCTGGGCTAGATGAATCACAAGCTGGAATCAAAATTGCTGGAACAAATATCAACAACTTCAGATATACAGATGATATAACTCTAACGGCAGAAAACAAAGAGGAACTAAGGAGCCTCTTGATGAAGGTGAAAGAAGAGAGTGGAGAATCTGGCTTTATACTCAACATTCAAAAAACTAGGATCATGGCATCTGGTCCCATAACTTCATGGCAAATAGATGGGAAAAAAATGGAAACAGTGGCAGATTTTATTTTTCTGGACTCCAAAATCAATGCAGACAGTGATGCTAGCATGCTGCAGTCCATGGTGTCACAAATGGTCAGACACAACTTAGTGACTGAGAACCAACAACAACAAAGGACAATGGTGATGATGTACTCTAAAAGAGAGAAGTGCTAAAAATATAAGACAGAGTAAAAGAAAAATGTGATCCTTTCTATATCAGTGTTTAATATTCAGTGACTTTAACAATCTCTACTCTGGCAACTACCGTGGTGAGAGTTCTTTCCATTCTATGGACAGACCACAAAACCAAGAACACTCTCTGTCCTCAGTTACAATGCAGTGGGCCCAGAGCAACCTACCTTCAAAATCAAGACTCAGACGGCTCCTAATCACAGACTCTGTCTTTTAGTGTTTGCTTCATAAAGAGTTAAACTTCTGCATCTAAGTGCTGCTTATTTTTTTATTGAGCACCAAAATCACTGCAGATGGTGACTGCAGCCATGAAATTAAAAGACACCTGCTCCTTGCAAGAAAAGCTATGACAAACTTAGACAGCATATTAAAAAGCAGAGATGTCAATTTGCTGACAAAGGTCCATATAGTCAAAGCTATGGTTTTTCCAGTAGTCATGTATGGATGTGAGAGTTGGACTATAAAGAAAGCTGAGCACTGAAGAATTGATGCTTTTGAACTGTGGTGTTGGAGAAGACTCTTGAGAGTCTCGTGGACTGCAAGGACATCAAACCAGTCCATCCTAAAGGAAATCAGTCCTGAATATTCATTGGAAGGACTGATGCTGAAGCTGAAACTCCAATACTTTGGCCACCTGATGTGAAGAACTGACTCACTGGAAAAGACCCCGATGCTGGGAAAGATTGAAGGCAGGAGGAGAGGGGGACTACAGAGGATGAGCTGGTTGGAGGGCATCACCAACTCAATGGGCATGAGTTTGAGTAAACTCTGGGAATTGGTGATGGAAAGGGAGGCCTGGCGTGCTGCAGTTCATGGGGTCGCAAAGTTGGACACGACTGAGCAACTGAACAACAAGAACAGCCCAACTAAGAGAATGAAACAAATCTTTGATTAAGGATATTGCAGGTTGTGAAATATGTTGGTGTTTAAAAAGGATATTGTAATATAATACAGTTCTTTAAAATTTTATGTAAATATTCTTAAATTATTCTGTGATTACTTTCTTTGAAAATTTAGACAATGATGAGATTATAAGAAATGTCTCCTATTTGCCTTTCTTTTTAAGTATCATATATCTTCTTATTTTCCATCAGGATATCAAAATACATGCCACTCTATGGCACACCTGTTGACTTATTGGAAATCCTCAAACATGGTCACTGCAATCCAAAACTGTACTTCCTTATTTGGGCCAAGTTTTAACTCTATCAAATTCACATCAAACTAATAGTACAGAATTTATCTGAAAAAGTAAAAATTACTTTCTCCATTTTTTATTTTCATAGGTCTTTACAAGCCTCCGTTAGACCAAAAAAATTATGGAAAATACTGAAGTTTCCAAAATGCTCCTAGATTTCTGTTGCTGTACAATGTACACATTATTACTAAGTAGGAAATCTATTCTGGCCCAATAACTATCCTGGGTATATAAATTTGTGTTCTTATTTCAAAGAATATTGGGCTGACTGAAATATGAAAAACTTTTCTAAAACCCATAATCAAGCTTAAGGAGTCTTAGATATTTAAAAAATGGCTTAGATGTTGAAGGAAATGGAATACTTAAGGTTGACCCTTGATCTCTTTGAACTGATTCATATTAAACATTTACTCTCTGACTTCTAGAAACTCAGGGAATTGAAATGGGATTAGACACAGGTCTTGGTCTCAAAGAACTCACAATATAATATGAGGAATATGATGATAATTTTTATACTACTTGGCATCGTCCAAACTGCCATGGTTCCCTTACCAATTTCTTTATCCACCAAGGGCTGCATCTAGCACTTCCTGAGAGGCTCCTCCCAAGACAGAGAGTTTCCTGTGAGAATATGTCCAGTCCTTGCCCCTACAACACGCTCAGTCGGCCATGCTTAATGGCTGTTTCCAAACTTTTGCTTCAACGTATCGATTTCTCTCCTCATTCTGGCTTTGGTCTTGACATTTTGGACCTTCTCTTTCTACCTGAACTCATCCATACCTTGGATTAGAATCTGGTTCCTCTGCATTCACATCTCACAGTTGCCAGCTGTTCTCCCTACTTCCCTGACTGGGGTGGATCCTGGAATCCTAGCTGGCCCTGAGCTCTGGGCGTTCTCTCACTTTTATTGGGAAAGTCAAGGAATCTTCTCAATGAGCTCAATATAATGAAATAAGGTTTAGAAAAATTCAGGAACACTTAAATTGATCTCATGAGGACATTGAATTGCCAAATGTTTAATGTAATTCAAAGTTAATGGCAATGACAGCCATCACTTCTTTTTAGGTACTCTATCCCTATTTACTGGTGAGGAAACAGGTTCCTGTGAGTTAGTTAGATCACTTGTTCAAGTTCATAAAACTTGTAATTTGTGGGATGGAGCTAATATTCAATCTCAAACTTGTGGAGCTCCATGCAAGATTATATGTGTGCATGCAAGCTCACTCACTCAGTCATGTCTGACTCTTTGTGGCCCCATGGACTGTGGCCCACCAAGCTTTTCTGCTCATGGAATTTTCCAGGCAAGAATATTGGAGTTGGGTGCCATATTCTACTCCAGGGAATCTTCTTGACCAGGGATCAAACCCACGTCTCTTGTGTCACTGGCATTGGCAGAAGATTCTTTACCACTAATGCTACCTGGGAAGCCCATAGCACCATTGTATAGTTTTATTTTTAAAGACAGCATCACCATTATCACTGGATTCAATTACAGTGGCAAATACTATAATGGAGGAGCTGTAAGCCACTCCACTCAAGATAATAACTACTAATATTAACTGCTTACTATATGTCAGGTATGAGTCTATGGCATTTATAGAAACCATCTTATCTTAACTCTGCCATTTTGTCAATTCAATAAGTATGAAGGAGTCCAATCTCAAAGGGGATCTGCCTAATCTCCCTTGCTTGGATGGCATTCCTCCCCTCCCCACCATTCCTATAGCTTTCAACTCAATCTCTAAGACAAATCCTAGCAAAAACAAGATCTTACAGATAAAAATAACTACTAAAAATAACTGTCAGAGAAAAGTCTGAGTTAGACTTTCCTTTTTCTGTAAGGCTAAAAAGCTCTGCATCATAACTGTAGAAGTCCTACCATCTGTTCCAAAACCAGAAACGATGTAAGTGCTTAAAATGTATGAACTGGCAAAAGAGGGAAACCCTGGATTAGGAAAGCGATACCTCTAACCAGATGTACTATGACACAATATATTGTGTGTATACAATATATACACAATATACAATATATTGTCTGTGTATTATACACAATATAATGATATATTGTGGTATTGTGGTATGAATATTACTCAGACTTCTGTCCATTGACCTAATTGCTTTAGAATCATTTAGGATCCTTTGAAATGCAGGTTCCTAGGCCTCCCTACCTCTGCCTCCAGAAACTCAGGAGAAGGAAATGGGGCCCAGTGATAGTTAACAATTAACAAACTCCCTAGTATTTCAGATGCAGATACACGAGAACCCCCCATGTACCTGTAATCTCCACCCCATGGACTATACAGTCCACAGAATTCTCCAGGCCAGAATATTGGAGTGGGTGGCCTTTCCTTTCTCCAGGGGATCTTACCAACTCAGGGATCAAACCCAGGTCTCCAGCATTGCAGGCAGATTCTTTACCATCTGAGCCACAAGGGAAGCCCAAGAATATTGGAGTGGGTAGCCTATCCCTTCTCTGGCACATCTTCCCGACCCAGGAATCGAACTAGGGTCTCCTGCATTGCAGGTGTATTCTTTACCAACTGGTCTATCAGGGAAGCCCTATATAATCCCAGGATCACATAATCTGATTTTGCAACTGTAAAGCAGATTAAATTAGGACTTATGTTACTTCAGAGCTCATAAAATAATTTATTACTCCAATCATTATCAGAATAGAGTAAAGGTATCATAGACACTTTCAAATATTTCAAGAATGTTGTGTACTCTCTAGTCATGGAGGCCCAGCAAGTGCACCAGTGTGCACGCACACATGTACACACACAGTTCTTCTAAAAGTAGCAAACAAAATTCAGTTCAAGCTTTTTTATTTTTTTGCTTATTATACCATACTTATTTACAAATGCATTAGTGTTACAGAGAGAGGCTAATCAGTACTTTGAGAACAAAGGGTTTTACACTCAAAAACAAACAAACAAAAAAACAGCCTGGGAAATTGCTTTGCTAAATAAATCCTTTCCCTGAAGATTCACAATACATACTAAAAATGTGAGATGCTCCAGAGTAAAAAGGAAACCTGTGAATTTTATTGAATATTTAACAAACAAACTTATTTGGGCAAAGAATGTGTCGTCTTCTTTTTTGCATGCTCCTTGTAGTTTGCTTAGCTCTGAATTCATTTACTCAACACATATGTGTTACAAACATATGTAGCAACTATAAACCAGGTAGCGCTTTAGATATGGTGATAAAATGGGAATAAACTAGACAGACTGATCAATAGCCACATTCATTGCCATTTAAAACTTGTCAACTCACAAAGGTTTCTCATAGCCCAAGGGGCCCTGATGCAATGTATTTGGCTCTATTGCCTCAGTTCTACCACTGATCTCACTTTTGTTGTAGTTTACAAGAGATTTCAAGAATCTCCAAACAGCTTCAGAGCTGCTGCTGAGTGGGGGGACAAGCAGAAGGACTCCCCACGGAACTACACAGCTAAGCAAGCTCTATAGCAAGTACGTTATTATAGGATCTGTTGTGGCACAATGATTACCTCAAAGCAGGCATTTAAATTAGTAGTCGAAATCAAAATTAAATCCACAAATTTTATGCTGGCCAGTAAATTCTTCATATCATGGAATACTACCAATCATTTGCAAGGCTATTTCAAATGTCCACTGACAAATGAAGTAGATAATTAGAGTATTTATTTGACAACTCTGGTGGATAAGACTTTCTTATGCTTTTGTGGTTGGTTTCTTATCTTTCTCCTAAAAGATACTGAACAGTCCACTGAAGGAGCTTATCTTCATATTATTTATCCCACAGCTTTGAGTATGATTGAAAGAATGTTAAATTATTTACTCATGCAAGAACTGATTCGAGGGATTTGTTTATTTTTGTGACTCTGCCATTGTTGGGTACTCCAGACTGTAAATTCTATACTGACTACATGCATTCTCACACGTGTTACAATTCAGGCAGTTATGATTTCATCTTTGCAAAACATGCCTTCCAACATGAAAACTCTCTACCCTATAAGAGGTTTCATAACATGAAACATTAGCAGTTGAAGTGAGGTCAAACCCCAGGTCATCTACACATACATGTAGCAAGTTTTCTACTGTTTCATCTTCTGCTTTTATAGAACAGGCAAGAACATAACCATATCTACCTAAACCTGTGACAACAAAAATCCTCATGACCTCAGGAAGACCGAGTGACCAACGCCTCGCTTTGGTACTCCAATTTCTAGACATCAGCTAGATAAGCTCTACTCTGAAACACTGGGAGGTTGATGCATAATCACCCACACATCTATATTATAGCTATTAGCTCTGAATACCTGTGTACTGTTCTCATTGTGTGTGTGTGTGTGTGTGTGTGTGTGTAAGAGAGAGAGTGTGTGTAAGAGAGAGAATGTGTGTGTTTTCTTTTTTGGCCAAATAATGGAATGTTTTGCTTTGGAACGTGGACAAAACTGACAAAAATCAGTCACCTAGAATCAATTGAATATATTTATTTCTTTGAAAATGCCTGTTTCTTGGAGGCAGCAGAATGATCCTTCACCTATTTATTCAAGAATTATTTAGTGAAAGTCTGCTATCTGCCTGATACTCTGCTAGGGGCTAGAGATAAAGCAGGGAAAATAAGACAAGGCTTAGAACTTAAAGTAGACTTTCATAGCCGTATGAGGTTCAATTCTGAACATGCAAAACACTCAATGTCTTAGTTTCAAAGTTGCTGATCTGTTTGGGTCTTATAGGCCTATTGAACTCTCCTAAGCTCACTTCTATGGCCACCCACCTTGAGGATATTGACAGAATCCTAACTTCCAGCTGTAGGACTTTCAAAAGGAAGTCTATGTAGAAAATATGAAGGAAAAATTAAAAAAGAGTTCACTTGGGAGGAAGACTTTTAACAAAAGGTATTTGAAGTGGAGATGGAAGTTGGTGACCTAATTCCCTCGTGCAAGGGAATATGGCCACAAAGTCACATATACTGGATGAGGGGTCTCTCCCATAAGGAGGCCAGCAGAGGTGTCATTTTGCTAATGTGAAGTTTACCATTTAACATAAAAAGGAAAAAAACGCAGGTTGTGCTATGCCTTTATAACCTGAATTTTGAGAAACACCATCTGGTTTAAGGAGGGAAAACAGCACGAGTAGGAAATCCGTATTCCATGACCAAATGGTTAGATTTCAGTCTTTTAGCAGAAAATTTTGAAATTTTTACATCCATTATTTATTTACATTTTAACATGTAGCTTTCTTACTTGTCTGCATTTATTATTTTCCATGGGATAAAATCTATGTTGAGTCTTCTAAAGTGCTCTTAGAGAGTACAGCATAAGTACATGTGGGGTGTAAATGCAGTATGTGTATTTGCACACAAATAAACTTTATAGCACTAAACAATTCATCCTGGGAGTGCGTTTGTGATAGCACTTTACGGGGTGGCTTTAAACAAGAGGTAGAAGAAACTGGAGCTATTTGTGCCCGTCTCAAGAGAATGAAAGCTTTTTCCTTGAGTTCCCTGATGCACGTAATGTTTTAGATTTACAGAAATAGCATCCTTTTCCCCTAAGAATAAAATCACCCCCAGGCAGAAAAATAACCCTGCCACATGTAACCAGCAGGTAGTTTGTTTCATCAGCTACTCAAATGAAAGCTATAGATATTTGAGAGCAACCATTAAAGTATATTGCAAAAGCATATATTTCCCTAACAGAATTGACAATCCATTGTGCTCCAGCAAAAGAAAAAAAAAACGGCCTAGAAGCATGAGAGTTGCCCCTTTCTACTTTGCCGCTCTGCACCCCACAGTCCATCAGCTACCCCACGGGAATCCTCCAGCTCCTATGGAGGCTTTGCGGTCAAGCCAAGCTGTTCACAGTCTCACTGGTCAGCTTTTCCTATTGTTTATCCTGCTGTGAAGCCCACCAAATGCTCCAGGTATTTAGGAGCATTCTGATAGGTAAGGAGGGAGTGTAATCCTCCTTCCTTTCCAAGACAAAGCCACTTCAACTCCTGAGTTTCCTTCTGACCTCACTTCAATCCCTGCCTGGCTTCCCCTTGCCCGGGACACCTCTAACCTTTACCCATGGGATGCCAGCAGCACGCATCCTGCCAGGGTGATAATCAAAGCTGTAACCAGACAATGCCCCAAATCTCTTGGGATTCTTCAGTTGAGAATCATTAAATAAATATGACAAAATAAGGAAAAGATACTATTTGAACCCGAGTCTTCTTCAATGTCCTATAACACACAGACCAATGCCTGCAAAAAGTAATTATCTCACTCACAATGTCAGTAGCTTCAAGGCCAAGAAAGTTTGATTTATACCCAACTCAGAGAGTCACCTGTCAAGATTCATGCAAAATCTAATATTGGTCACCCAGGGACCCTCTCCCCATCCCCCTCTTCCCTTGGGGACTTACGTGAGCCCGAAGTGAGACCCAGGGGACTTTCAGTTTGGGACGGAGAGCTCTGCCTCTCAGTCGGTGGTTACTTGATGTCACTCTTTGCAGTCACATGGTACCACTGGTCTGAAACACATCGAGTCTGTCCTTACTTCTTGTTTTCCCTAACAGCCCCTGATTACCACCAGAAACATCTTGATACTGTCATCAAGGACTACTTAAAAGTTTTTTGGTCTTTTCTGGAAGTTTTTTGGTCTTTTCTGGAAGTGAGGAGAGCCGGGGCCTTAGGCATGCTATGCCTTCATTAACCTCTTAAGGTGGTAATCCACATGCCTTTCAATTCTTGCTGATGAGGCTATAGCAGTGAAAAACAAAACAGAAGGTAATTTCCCCCACTGTATTAAATTCTCAGAAATCTCCCTGGTTCTGGCAACAACTTCTCTCACTCTACTGCCCAGCACTGTCTGGGACTCCGCCTGTCTTCTCTCAGGCTGGGACCTCTGAGTCCTGACTTCTGCCCTGGGCACACTGCACACATTTTTACCAGCCCTACTGGAATGGGTGAGAGAGAAAAGTAGCTCTTTGGGAGAGAAGAGTAACTTTGTTAGGACATCAGAGCTACAAATGGGTGCAGGCAGCCAAGGCCTGCCTCTTCCCACGATCTGCCTGTCACACGACACGTCCTCACCAACACTGATGGTTTGAGATTTTTCCCATTAAGCCATTCCACACACAAAGTGTGCTGACTCCTAGTCCTTATCAAAATTCTTATATCACAGAATTGTAATGATCTGTGTACCCATTTGTGTCCCTCGAGAACTTTTGAGCTCCTTGAGGAAGAAAAAGACTGTGTCTTAGTATTGCTACGAAGTCAGCATAAAGCACACTGCTTAGCATGTAGGAAACACTCAGAATAATAGGATGAAAAAAACAACTGTATAAGACATTTCCAGGCAAAATATTTGTGAGGATTTATAAAGAAAAATAGGATGAGGAAAGCTTTCCAGAGTACACAAAATGATATTTTATACAGACTATTTAAAAGATCAGCACACAGTTCTTTTGCAGCTTTTAGCACAATGGAATAAAAATCAGAAGCAGATCATACATTTTTTTCTTTTTTTCAGCCATTTGGAAATTGTGGTAGCAAATATACTCCTCTTTTATTTTTAGAAGACAGTAAAAAAAAAAAAATGTCACACATATTGTATGAATTATTGGTCTCACAAAGTTAGTTGAAAAATTCACCTGCAAGTTAAACTGTTAGAGATGCTGGGATGGTGTTTCAGAGGCTGGCTAGCTCCAATCTCAAGAAGAAAATGACCAACATCAAAGTGTTCTAGCGACCTGTAAGCAGCTTCTCTCCAAATACCCACTTTGATCTAAAGGCAGCTTAAAAGCTAGTTGCTCTTAGAGATGGTTTTTAGTTATATAAAGGAGCTTTCTACTGGTTTAGCCCAAGGCCAGGTAACTAACGTGCAAGTGTATTTCATTTACACCACTGGGTGTACATACTTGACTCACAGAAATGAGAAATGATGACGTCAAGTTTGTACTTTTTCTTCTGGCCCTTGGGTCCTTTTAACAAACTGTTGAACCACCTGAATTAAGTCTGTAGATTAAGTCTGAAGTCCTTATTATGTAGCAAATCACAACCTAAGTCAGAATCCAGTTACCTCAAAAAGTGGCATAATATTATCAATAAAATTTGTTTTTATTTACCTTAGTTTAAAAGACTGTCTTGGTTAAGCAAGGAATGGACTCAGGTGAAGGCCGTGATATTGAAAGTAATAATAATTATAGCCAGTACAGTTAATATGTACCTCAGTTTATATCTCAAATGTTCAAATAAATAAATTTATAATAGTTACAAATACCTTGACCTAATGCCTATCTCCCATTCCACCAAGATGGCAGAAAGTAAATCTCAGTTAATTTGGAGTTTCCTCCCCTTGCCTTAGAGTTGTGTATAAGTTTTCAGCAACTTACCCAGGCCCATGACATCTGATGAAAGCGGTAGGACTCTAATCTGGTCTTCAATATCCTACCTTCTTCTGAGGTAGCTATTACCTCTTCTGATTCTCTGTCATTAATCTGCACAGGTCACCACTGAAAGATCACAAGCTTCTCTCCACCTGCCCCCTTCAGGTCTGATGGATCTCCCAGTTTCTTTCAGTTATGGGCACAAAATAGATTCTAATCTTTCCCTATCATGTTAGGACACCAAAATCTCTACTAAACTGGCCAAGACCCATTCCCCCTAAACTTACCACACCTATCTTCACTCCAAACCCTAAGCTTCCTCCGGAAAGCAGGAGAGATATCGCAGGTTATCTCCCTGAGGCAATCCACCCCTTGCCTCTAGGTGGGGTGAGAGGGTAGACCTCTTTCTCTTTAACTCTAATGTTTTGGCCAAGTGGAAAGTCTTCTCAAGTCACCTAAGGGCCTAGGCTTTTGCAGACAAAGTCATAACACTCCTTTGTTTTTCTTCTGTCCTGTCCCATCACTGCCCCAAGCAAAGAGCACAGAATTGCCAGCTTCTTGCATGGGATAGGGATGGGAGGTACAGGAGACAGTGAAGAGGGAAATAGGTTAATATCTCAAAATGTTATCTCGCCACACTCACACTGATGGAGTATCCTTCCCTTGTCAACATTTTTTAAATTGTCTCCTGTGGTTTGTTTGTGTGTTCTGTTAGAAAGGTAATTGTAAAGGGCCTTTTTTTTTTTTTTTTTGGTGATGGTAGGCCCCACAAATGGAGACTGGAATGGCAACCCACTCCAGTATTCTTGCCTGGAGAATTCCATGAACAGAGGAGCCTCGCGGGCTACAGGCCATGGGGTCACAAAAAGTCAGACACGACTAATGACTAAACATCTTTCAATCCAAGTCCAATGTTTGTCATGAGGCAGCTTTGCTGGATGGTTACTCCCCGCCTTGACTACCCATCCAGATATTGCCACCTTCCTTCACACATCTAAATATGGGGCATGAAGGCCTGTGCATGGCCCACAGCATCACCTATGATTCCTAGCAGATATTCCTGTAGTGACGATCTACTAAGTTGAGGTTGGATCTTCCCTTCCTCAGTCTGGTAGTTTCTCTCAGCCCCTGTATTTACTACTCTGTCTCCACCTCTGTTTCCATTGCTTTGACTGAAAAAAAAACATCCACATGAGAGACTTCTCTCAAAGTGCATCATACAATGCAGTTTTCTCCAGGCTTCTTTCCCTCCTGCAGTATTGTGCCTTTGGAGTTGTATACACTCCACAGATTAGAGAGAGTCACCATTTGAAGGTTGACAGACTGGGAAGCTGTCCGAGTGGGGAACAGCTCAGGAGCCAGCTTAGTCTTGCTTAGAAGACATTTCATGCACAATTGTACAGTGGCCCTGAGTTTTTATGACTGCATGACCCTTCAATATCCTGGAGTAGGTAAATATATAGAGTTGTTGTTGTTGTTGTTCAGTTGCTCAGTCGTGTCCAACTCTTTGCAACCCCATGGATTACAGCATGCCAGGCTTCCCTACCTATCCTTCACTACCTCCCTGAGTTTGCTCAAGCTCAAGTCCATTGAGTCGATGACACCATCCAACCATTTGATCCTCTGTTGCCCCCTTCTCCTCCTGCCCTCAATCTTTCCCAGCATCAGGGTCTTTTCCAATGAGTCGGCTCTTTGACTCTGGCCAAAGTATTGGCACTTTAGCTTCAGCATCAGTCCTTCTAATGAATATTCATAGAGAGAAGATCAATTAGTGTTTTTGATATCTTCTGGAGGGACTATTTTAGGTAGAGCATGTGGTATGTCTTCTAGGAAAGTGCTTCTCAATTCTTTGTCTTCAATAATGCAGTTAAGAAAAGGCAGGCCAGATTCTGAACTATAATCTCTTCTTTAATTGTCATTGCTACTGTTAATTTTGCTATTTTTTTTCATATTCTTTTGGATTTGGGTGACATATTTGTTAGGCACACCTAATCTGTCACCCTGTAAACCCATATGCCCTAAAGCTGGAATTTTCACCAATATCTATCTAACCCCAAAGTGTCTATCTAACACTTTCTTCTACTTCCTGTTGCCATTTCAGGCAGGCTTTAAAAGAAGTGCATGCAATTCTGCTCCCTAAATACTAGAGTCTATTTCAAAATAAATTATAATTATTATAACTTTGGTTTGTATTTCCCAAATCTCATCTGGAATTCAGTAGTAAGAAATAAAAGGGGGGGGGCTTTTGTGTGACCCATACTTCAAAAACAATGGTTGTCGGAAGTAGTTCCAGACAGAAGTCAGAAAAAGCATGTGACTCACCGAACACAGAACTTTAAAGAAACACGTGCAGGTGGATCTGGGACTCCATAATTGGGGTATAATAAGATGAAAGAGGAAAGAGTTCAGGCTTTGGGTCTGGATGGACCAGACTCAAACTCCTGCTGTGCCACCTTAAACAATGATTCTGTCTTGGCTTTCTGATTTGTAAAATGCAGCTAATGATGTTCACTTCCCAGGTGGCATGGAGACTGAGTTTATATTTAACACTTTGGTCACAAAATGTCCATAAAAATAGTACTTGGCTTACCAGGTTAGACACTATTGATTCCAAGTAACAGAGAACCTAATTCAGATCGGCTTAATCAATAATAAAGGAGCTCTATTATATAGATGAAAAGCTTTAAGCTAGAGTGAGCTTCACATGCCATTTAACACATCAGTTCTTGATGTCAATCAGGACTCCAAGAGTTTGTTAAACTTGCCTCATTCATTTGTGAGTTAGCTTTGGGCTGAAGGCAGCTTCCCTCATGCTGACAAAAATGGTTCATCACAAACTGAGAGAGTAGCATTGAAATATATGCATTACCATGTGTAAAACAGAGAGCTAGTGGGCAGTTGCTGCATAATACAGGGAGCTCAGCTTGATGCTCTGTGATGACCTAGAGAAGTGGGATGGGGGAGGGTGAGAGGAAGGTTTACGAGGGAGAGGATTTATGTATACTTACGGAGAAGGCAATGGCACCCCACTCCAGTACTCTTGCCTGGAAAATCCCATGGACGGAGGAGCCTGGTAGGCTACAGTCCATGGGGTCGCTAAGAGTCGGACGCGACTGAGCGACTTCACTTTCACTTTTCCCTTTCATGCACTGGAGAAGGAAATGGCAACCCACTCCAGTATTCTCGCCTGGAGAATCCTAGGGACGGCGGAGCCTGGTGAGCTGCCGTCTATGGGGTCGCACAGAGTCGGACACGACTGAAGCGACTTAGCATGGCTGATTTACGTTGCTGTGTGGCAGAAACCAACAAAATACTGTAAAGCAATTAGTGTGAAAGTCAAAGTATTAGTCTCTCAGTCATGTCCAACTCTTTGCAACCCCTTGGACTGTAGCCTGCCAGGCTCCACTGTCCATGGAATTCTCCAGGCAAGAATACTGGAGTGGGTAGCCATTAAAAATTATTTTTAAAAACAATTTAAAAAATTTTTTAATGGTTCAGCATACTCTCTCAAAGGAGAGAATAAGCCTTTGTTCCAGAATTACTTACAGGAGTCTCAAGATTCACTCTGCTTTATCACTCCAAACCATATGGCCAAGGAGATAGAATTCACTGAATATCCTCGCTTCAGGACCTGGCTTGGTGCAGGCACAAGACCACTCTCTGCAAACCCTCAATACCTCTATCCTTTCATTTCCCCTCCACTACTCCTCCATACCCTCAATACTTCTTCTCAGGAACCATTTTCTAGTCTGGTTCAGGAGATCAAGGAAGGAAACTCTCTCTCTCTCTCTCCAAACTCTCAAATCTTTTGTCTATGCCTACAGTTCTCTACAGATTCCTAAAATTTTAGGTTTTTTAGAAAGTATGCCTGAAAGTTCTTTGTTTCTATATTTTACAGCAGTGTATCCCTTCTCAGTGACAAAGATCACTTTATACTTAATTTTTCCTTTCCTTGAGTCAAAGGAGTTAGAAAGTCTTGCAAGTATTCAAGTTGAAAACTTAAATTTGTCTGTGAAGATACACTACACACATAACACTTCTTACAGTAATCATTCGCATTTTCATCTTGGTGTGTGTGTTTTTTTTTAAAGCTGTCTTGGTATTAGCGATATACTCTATGGTCATAGCAAACAACTTATTCCAACAACACAAGAGAAAACTCTACACATGGACACCAACAAATGGTCAACACTGAAATCAGGTTGATTATATTCTTTGCAGCCAAAGATGGAGAAGCTCTATTTAGGCAGCAAAAACAAGACCAGGAGCTGACTGTGGCTCAGATCATGAACTCTTATTGCCAAATTCAGACTTCAATTGAAGAAAGTAGGGAAAACCACTAGACCATTCAGGTATGACCTAAATCAAATCCCTAATGTTTATACAGTGGAAGTGAGAAATAGATTTCAGGGACTAGATCTGATAGACAGAGTGCCTGATGAGCTATGAACAGAGGTTCATGACACTGTACAGGAGACACGGAGCAAAACCATCCCCAAGAAAACGAAATGTAAAAAAGCAAAATGGCTGTCTCAGGAGGCCTTACAAATAGCTGTGAAAAGCAAAGGAGAAAAGGAAAGATATACTCATTTGAATGCAGAGTTCCAAAGAATAGCAAGGAGAGATAAGAAAACCTTCCTCAGTGATCAGTGCAAAGAAATAGAGGAAAACAATAGAATGGGAAAGACGAGATCTCTTCAAGAAAATTAGAGATACCAAGGGAACATTTCATGCAAAGATGGACTCAATAAAGGACAGAAGTGGTATGGACCTAACAGAAGTAGAAGATATTAAGAAGAGGTGGCAAGAATACACAGAAGAACTGTACAAAAAAGATCTTCATGACCCAGATAATCACGATGGTGTGATTACTCACCTAGAGCCAGACATCCAGGAATGTGAAGTCATTGTGAAGTGATGCTTAGGAAGCATCACTACGAATAAAGCTAATGGAGGTGATGGAATTCCAGTTGAGCTATTTCAAATCCTAAAAGTTGATGCTGTGAAAGTGCTGCACTCAATATGCCAGCAAATATGGAAAACTCAGCAGTGGCCACGGGTCTGGAAAAGGTCAGCTTTCATTCCAATCCCAAAGAAAGGCAATGTCAAAGAATGCTCAAACTACCACACAATTGCACTCATCACACATGATAGTAAAGTAATGCTCAAAATTCTCCAAGCCAGGCTTCAGCAATACGTGAACCATGAACTTCCAGAATGTTCAAGTTGGTTTTAGAAAAAGCAGAGGAACCAAAGATCAAATTGCCAACATCCCCTGGATCATCGAAAAAGCAAGAAAGTTCCAGAAAAACATCTATTTCTGCTTCATTGACTATGCCAAAGCCTTTGACTGTGTAGATCACAATAAACTGTGAACAATTCTGAAAGAGATAGGAATACCAGACCACCTGACTTGCCTCTTGAGAAATTTGTATGCAGGTCAGGAAGCAACAGTTAGAACTGGACATGGAACAACAGACTGGTTCCAAATAGGGAAAGGAGTCCATCAAGGCTGTATATTGTCACCTTGCTTATTTAACTTATATGCAGAGTACATCATGAGAAACGCTGGGCTGGATGAAGCACAAGCTGGAATCAAGATTGCCGGGAGAAATATCAATAATCTCAGATATGCAGATGATACCATCCTTATGGCAGAAAGTGAAGAAGAACTAAAGAGCCTCTTGATGAAAGTGAAAGCTGCTGCTGCTGCTGCTAAGTTGCTTCAGTCGTGTCCGACTCTGTGCGATCCCATTGACGGCAGCCCACCAGGCTCCCCCATCCCTGGGATTCTCCAGGCAAGAATACTGGAGTGGGTTGCCATTTCCTTCTCCAATGCACGAAAGTGAAAAGTGAAAGTGAACTTGCTCAGTCGTGTCCGACTCTTCGCGACCCCATGGACTGCAGCCTAACAGGCTCCTCCGTCCTTGGGATTTTCCAGGCAAGAGTACTGGAGTGGGGTGCCATTGCCTTCTCCGGAAAGTGAAAGAGGAGATTCAAAAAGTTGGCTTAAAGCTCAACATTCAGAAAACTAAGATCATGGCATCTAGTCCCCTCACTTCATGGCAAGTAGATGAGGAAACAGTGGAAACAATGGCTGATGTTATTTTGGGGGGCTCCAGAATCACTGCAGATGGTGATTGCAGCCATGAGATTAACAGACACTTACTCCTTGGAAGGAAAGTTATGACCAACCTAGATAGCATATTAAAAAGCAGAGACATTACTTTGTCAACAAAGGTCCGTCTAGTCAAGGCTATGCTTTTTCCAGTAGTCATGTATGGATGTGAGAGTTGGACTATAAAGAAAGCTGAGTCCCGAAGAATTGATACTTTTGAACTGTGGTGTTGGAGAAGACTCTTGACAGTCCTTTGGACTGCAAGCAGATCCAACCAGTCCATCCTAAAGGAGATCGGTGCTGCATGTTCATTGGAAGGACTGGTGTTGAAGCTGAAACTCGAATACTTTGGCCACCTGATGCAAAGAGCTGACTCATTTGAAAAGACCTTGATGCTGGGAAAGATTGAAGGCAGGAGGAGAAGGAGACGACAGAGGATGAGATGGTTGGATGGGATCACCGACTCAATGGACATGAGTTTAGGTAGGCTCTGGGAGTTGGTCATGGACAGGGAGGCCTGGCGTGCTGCGGTCCATTGGGTCATGAAGAGTCGGATACTACTGCGCAACTGAACTGAACTGAACTAAGGACTACCTTGCTGATACTGTTGAACAAATAAATAAGGACATTTCTAATCCCCAGCCTACTGATTCAAGGACTTCAGCATGCACAAATTCTTGATATGCTCTTCAAGGAGTCCTCGTGGGAGCCCCACTAGCTCTTGGTTTGTATTCCTATTAGCAGGAATGGCTGAATTGAGGTATTCTAGTTTTCATCAGCTCTTTGTGATTTGCTAAACCCAATTGTCTTTATTTGGGATTCTCCTTTAGTTCTTGTAGTTTAAAAAGAAAACTAGTAACAACAACAAATGACTGAGGATAAATAAATGCAGCTTTTTCAATTCCTGATCAGTGGAAACAGAGCTGTATTTATTGCCTATCTTGAGATACTTTGGCTATTTTTCCAAACACAACATTGCCTCAGCAGATCTATGTGTAACCGTCAAACAAATCTATACACAGAAAGACAAACAGGCAAACCTTCCTGGCTTCTTTTTCCTCCCCAAATTTGAAAGATGGACAAGATCATAATTTATGTATGGCACTTAGCATATACACAATACACTATATCGCTCCTAATTACCATCATTATGTAAAGAAACATGTATATTCTGCCTAACCACCTGGTCTAGGCCTTCAGGTCTATTTCTCAACACAGGTCCAGTGGGTGGTAGTAAGGGTTTGTAGCAGAGTTCCTAGTTGAAATTAGATACATGAGACTTCTCAGTAAAGCTACAAGCAAGGAGTGTCTGTTAGATTAGTTTAAATACCATGTATTATTAAAGTTATATTGTACACATGCTAATGTTATATCTGGCTAAAACTCTAAGGTAGGGCCTCTTGTTTGAAAACACTTTGTTCAAGAAATTTAATAACAGTAAACCAAGGGAAAACATTTAAAACTTTGAGGAAGAAATAATCTGGTAGTTTATAACCATGGTCCTCATGTATCTTTGAGGATAATGAACCATAACTAGGACTTGCCAAATCCAGATGAGAAGTCTAGGGTCTAGGTATATAACTGAACATCACCTAGGTGGACAACCCATAAGGCTAACAATTCCTGACAATGGATTCATCTTCTACCCAGAGTCCTTTTAACCAAGATTCTTCTTATAATAGTTTGCCTATAACACAGTGATTGACACAGAATGGGCACTTAATGTACATATGCTGAGTGAATAAATAGATTAATGAATGAGCTACCTTCATATTTTGGTGTTTTCTGGCACTCCAATCACCTTCAGCCCAAGCAAAGGCCTTCAACATTAGAGAATTCAGAGATACACGCGAAGACCCTAAAATGAAAACAGATCCCCACTGAGTCACATATTAAAAGAAGCCATGTTTTCTCCCGTAACACATTAAGCCAGACAAGAGATAAGCATGAAGACATGTTGCCAAGACCAATCTCAACCCATATATCACTTTAGAATAGCCAGGGTGTTTCTTCAGGGAGAACAGGTAGTATAAGAATGGGACTCAGGGGTGCGGGAACAATGCAACTCGCATTTCCCTCCAGATGTTTTCATTAGATTCCCCACCTTGGGACAGTCAAATGCAAAACTACAACTGCTAAGCAGACTAAACAGGAAAGTGTTCTCTGTCATTCTGTTAATCCAGCTTCATCCATCAGTCTGCTGTTGTAAGGCCCTGGAGTAGAAAGACAAGTTCAGTTTCCTTCAGCCTCCTAGGTTATATGCAGTTGCCCACTTCTGAGGGTCTGCATTCTCTAGCCCCTCCCCCAGGACCTGCATCCCAGCCCCACAGCCGCCACGGAAATGATGAAACTGTAGACCAATAGTTGAGAGTGTGAGTAAAAAACTAAGTAGGATACCAGAATAAACCATTTTCCCAACTATGTATTAAAAGCTGTGTATTTCACAAATTAGTTTTTCTAACAGAGTTCGTGCTTTGCTAAGTTGCTTCAGCCATGTCTGACTCTTTGTGATCCTATGAACTATAGCCCTCCAGGCTTCTCTGTCCGTGGGATTCTCTAGGCAAAAATACTGGAGTGGGTTGCCACGCCCTCCTCCAGGGGATCTTCCTAACCCAGGGATTGAACCCATGTCTCTTATGTCTCCTGCAACGGCAGACATGTTCTTTACCATTAGCACCACCTGGGAAGCCCCAACAGGCCTCCGAAGTTACAAATTCATCAAAATAAGCAAACTGCCCATTTTGCCCATTCCAAAACCATTCAAGTATTGTTTTGATTCCAAAGGCTTCATTTGAAAAGCCACTGACTCCCTCAGTTTCAGATTATTGCTAATGGAATTTTTAATTACCTTCTGAAGAAAAAAAAGCTGGATTCTGGTTTGGGTAGTAAAAGAACAACTCACTTGACTACTTTTATACATTTTTTAAGAGCAGTTTTAGGTTCTTTTAGTGAGCCTGTACCTCTGGACTGTGAACTTCACACGTGTGTTTCTCAGGTTTCCCCATTCCCCTTAGGCAGCACAGGATGGCTGCATGGGCTGGAACTGGGAATTTCCCTTCCCCTTAGTGCAAGGCTCTCTGATAATACCCCAACCAGACAAGTTAGCTCTAGTTGACTGGTTTCTCCTGAAGGCAAGCCTTGTTAAGAATAGAATACTCTGGTGTCTCTTAGAATGTCTCCTTCCCCCATCACCAGTTTTTTCTACCATGTATAAAATCAGTCATATGAGAGCTTATAACTTTTTAGATGGTTCTATTTGGAAAAGACCCTGATAATGGGAAAGAGTAAAAGCAAAAGGAGAAGGGGGTGGCAGACGATGAGATGGTTAGACAGCATCACAGAATCAATGGACATGAATTTGAGCAAACTCTGGGAAAGAGTGAAGGACAGAGGAACCTGGTGTGCAGCAGTCCATGGGGTCGCAAAGAGCTGCACATGACTTAGTGACTGAAAAACAAGAAGAAATAAATGTGTGGCAGTTCAGTGTTGGTTAGTGCCAGCTGTGGGTGGCATTGTTTAAATTTCTGAACTTTCAAGTCAAATATGACAATCCACATGACCTACTTATTCCCACCACCCTTTGTCACTATCAAGCAGGCTTTACTGGGGGGTGGATCTGCACTGTATGAGGGCTACAGAGACAAATGCATCAGCCTAAAGACAATCTCACTGTTGTCTTTGCCAGCATGCCTATATTTATCCTACTCTTGCCTTCCTATATTCTTTATTTAAATTCTACAATGATTTATTTATATTCTTGTTTTAAGCCTCTCCAGATTCTTAATAAACAAACACCAAACAAACCAACCTCCACGACATTTAGGTTTCTTATAGCTCAAAAGACACATTTAAAGACTAATGTTCTGAAGGTATAAACCCCATCAGCCTCATTAAGTGTTACACATGCTTAAGGCTGAAAAGAGTCATTATACATCTTTAGCTCATATACCCTCCTCTGAGGAATGAGGCTGAGGGCTCATGGGGGTGTGGCTGTCACATATGATTCATCACCGCTGCTGAAGACTGCATTTGTTTTGTGAACGCCAGTACTGTTTTCAGAGGCTTCCCTCAGCTTTAGAATTCTCCCAGTCATATATACCCAAAATGGCCTCATTCAAAACTATAACTTCGCTGCTCTTTTAATTGCTATGCTTGCTCGTGGATAATCCCCATCTGAGCCCACACTGTACAAGCTGGTCTATCATGGTTGCAATCTATTCCCCACTCCTGGCCTCCTTCAACTGTGTTGCATCCTTGTAGTAATGAAAATTATAGACCTCCCACAAATTATAGTTTAGTTTGGCATTCTAGTTAGGTGGATTAAATTACTCAAACCACCCCACCTGCAAAGAGGTCCCTTGGACTGCAAGGAGATCAAACCAGTCAATCCTAAAGGAGATCAGTCCTGAATATTCATTGGAAGGACTGATGCTGAAACTGAAACTCCAATACTTTGGCCACCTGATGCGAAGAACCGACTCACTGGAAAAGACCCTAATGCTAGGAAAGATTGAAGGCAGGAGGAGAAGGGGACAACAGAGGATGAGATGGTTGGATGGCATTAACACGATGGACATGAGTTTGAGTAGGCTCCAGGAGTTGGTGATGGACAGGGAAGCCTGGCGTGCTGCAGTCCATGGGGTCTCAAAGAGTCGGCCACGACTGAGCAACTGAACTGAACTGAACCCCTCCCATGTGGCATTGCAGAGTTGTCTAAGTTTCCCAATCACCTCAGACATAAGAAATTCCCCCTACCCAACAGACTTGTGTTTGGTGTTGAGTGAAAGTGAAAGAGGAGAGTGAAAAGGCTGGCTTAAAACTCAACGTTCAAAAAACTAAAATCAAGGCATCTGGTCCCATCACCTTATGGCAAATAGATTGGGAAACAATGGAAAGAGTGACAGACTTTATTTTCTTGGGCTCCAAAATCACTTTGGATGGTGATTGCAGTCATGAAATTAAAAGACACTTGTCCCTTGGAAGAAAAGCTATGACAAACCTAGACAGCATATTGAAAAGCAGAGACATTACTTTGCCGACAAAGGTCCATCTAGCTAAAGCTATGGTTTTTCCAGTAGTCATGGAAAAGAGAGTTTTCCATGGGGTAACAAAGAGATGGACACAACTGAGAGCCTGAACTGAACTGAACTTGATGCCATGACTACCACAGTCTCAAAAGACATTATTCAATTTTTAATCATTTTGCAAATTCTTTGGTCTTCAACACATTGCTGGCAAGTGTTATTTATGCAATAGAACTAACTGATAGCTTTCAGCTTTCTCAACCAATCTAATGAAGGCTAGTACAGAGCCTCTGGGTTTTTGTTTTTCCAGTTTATGTTCATAACACTGTATGCACTAATTTTCTAAAAACTAGCCCTTTGTGTTTTATATTAGCAGTACTGGCAAGGCCTCTGTTAATAACAATTAATGGAATATTAATAGCTGTACTTAATTTTTTTAATTACTACTCTTATTCTTCTCAGATAATGCTTCCTGAACTTAATGATTATGCTGTTGAGAGAATAACACTCAGTTGTTGGTGACTAAAACCAGCTATCAGGAGGGATAAACCACTGAAATCAAACTCCAGACCTTAAGACAAACTCAAAAATATATACATTCATAAATACTAACTAAAGCATTGTAGAAAATTCACAATAAGTAAAAAGTATTTACCACCAGACAGAGTAAAACTTCTTTGTCTGATGTAAAAAGAGGTGAAAATTCTGCCAATTACTTAATGTCTATCACCACTGTTGGTGTCTATCAATCAAAATAAGCAGTTTCTCAAAGCTCAGTGGGTACCTGTCTGTAGCTGGAGTAATACCACAAAAACCATGCCACACTGAAGACCCATTGTTTATATAGATAAAGCACATGGACAACTGCAACTTAGAGTGACATCCACACTGGGCCAACAAAGAAACTCAGGGTGGTGATTAAGAATGTGGACCAAGGGCCCAGGCTGACCAGGCTCACCTGCCACTCTGCCCCTCTGTAGCTGTGTTATCAAGTCTCTGTGCCTGTTCCCTCGTGTATAAAATAAAAATGATAATAACAGTAATATACACAAACATCCATACTTTCTAGAACTGTTGTAAAAACTGAGAGAATATATAAATAAAATATAAATAAACAAAAATAATAACTACAGCTTATACTTATTATCTTACAACACCTAGACGTGGTACCTGGAATGGGCTGAGTGTAAGCCATAGTTATCATTTTTATTTCAGTTCATGCCTGGAGTGGTCATTGTGTCTGAGACAGTCAGTCTGGACTGAGATGCTAGTCAGCATGTGTAAAGCAATCAGAATTCCGCTCCTGAGAGTCTGTCAGGAATGTCTCTCCAGTCGTCAGGCCATCCAAGCCCCAGTGGACCTACAGTGGCCAGTCAGTCAGAGGTTCTCAAGTTATGTGCTGTGTTTTCATACATCTCCAGCGTCCCTCAGGGGCCTGGGGAAAGTCCTGTTCAAGGGAGTGGGCCCCAAGGACAGACATGGCCCAGGCAGGGGCAGATGGTTATTGCTGGCTGCTGATCTGCAGACTTCCTCTTTTTTTCTTTCTCTCTCTCCAGCCCAGCCACTTAGCCTTTACAGGAGCTCCCCAGACTTCCCAACAATCAGGTGGGGGTCCTCCCCCACAGTAGCTATTCCACTATCTATTCCAGGGAGGCCTCAGTGCCTACTGAGGCCACCAACCTAGGTCCAGGGTGAACTAGAGCTCTTCCCTTCCTCACCCACTCTGCTGCTCAGGTCTACACACACACACACACACACACACACACACACACACTGCCCTCCCCCTTCTGTGGAGAGGTTCTTAATAGGCAGCATAACCAGCAGGCTGCCAGCAGGCTCAGGCACTAGAGCAGAGCTGTCCAATAGAACTTCCGCAATGATTTGCAATGTGGTCAGTGTCACTGAGAAACTGGATTTTTAATTGGATGTAACTTAATCTGTTTAAATAGTTGCGTGTGGCTAGTGGCTACTATACTGGACCACATAGTTTTAGAGACAGCCTGAGGCCAAGTCCCAGCTCTGCATTTCCATGCCCCTTGGCACTGGGAAAGTGGCTTTAATTCTCTGAGCCTCAGTCTCTCACTCTATCTAGAAGTAATACATTACTTAACTCACAGTGCTGCTGCAAAGATAAGATAAACTCTTTCACTGAAGCACCTACAAGAAGATACAGTCTAGATTAAACTTCCAGGATTATCAGCTATTACAGGCATTTAAAAATACTTACCTATGTCTCCTCATAATTTAGCTGGGTTGGTTTTCTCAGAGTACTGACTGGTTGAAATAATCATACCAAAGTCACACTCAGTTGACCCTTTAAAAAAAATAGAGAGAAAACATCAACCGTTAATATCTGATGGAACTATTAATATAACAAAACTATTCTCAACTCCACCTTGGGGAAATACATGGACCACCAGCCTTGCTGAGCCTTGGAGAAACATACTTAAGCCTTTTTTGTCGAGATATGTATTATGCAGGTTTCAAAGGCCAAGTAATAAGAAAATTTCTTAAAGCAATGACATTTTGTTTGGCTGAGTCTGAAAAGGGTTCAACCTTGCCTGAAATATTTGACAGAGTTATGTAACAAATAAACGGTCATCAACAATCACCTATCAAAGAAGGAAAATCAATTTAATAAAAATTTTAATTGAATACCGGCTCTGTGATAGAAGAATGGAACCCACAAGAATAATATGACACTGTCTCTACTTTTCAGAATTTGAGTGGACCCACCTCCTAGAGTAATGGAAATAAAAACAAAGGTATACAAATGGGACCTAGTTAAACTTAAAAGCTTTTGCACAGCAAAGAAAACTATTAAAAGGGTGAAAAAGCAACGCTCAGAACGGGAGAAAATAATAGCAAATGAAACAACTGACAAAGGATTAATTTCCAAAATATACAAGCAGCTCATACAACTCAATACCAGAAAAACAAACAACCCAATCAAAAAGTGGGAAAAAGACTTAAAGAGACATTTCTCCAAAGAAGATATACAGATGGCTAACAAACACATGAAAAGATGCTCAACATTGCTCATTATTAGAGAAATTCAAATCAAAACTACTATGAGATATCACCTCACACCAGTCTGAATGGCCATCCTCAAAAAGTCTACAAACAATAAATGCTGGAGAGGGTGTGGAGAAAAGGGAACACTTTTGCACTGTTGGTGGGAATGCAAATTGATACAGCCACTGTGGAAGACGGTATGGAGATTCCTTAAAAAACTAGGACTAAAACCACCATATGACTCACCAATCCCACTCCGAGGCATGTACCCTGAGGAAACCAAAATTGAAAAAGACACATGTATCCCAATGTTCATTGCAGCACTATTTACAATAGCTAGAACATGGAAGAAACCTAGATGTCCATGGACAGATGAATGGATAAAGAAGTTGTGGTACATATACACAATGAAATATTACTCAGCCATTAAAAGGAACACATTTGAGTCAGTTCTAATGAGGTGGATGAAACTAGAGCCTATTATACACAGTGAAGTAAATCAGAAAGAGAAAAATAAATATCATATACTAACGCATATATATGGAATCTAGAAAGATGAACTGATAAATTTATTTGCAAGGCAACAATGGAGAAACAGACATAGAAAACAGACTTACAGACACTGGACAAGGGAGGAGAGGGTGAGATGTATGGAGAGCACAACAAGGAATCTTACTTTACCGTATATAAAATACATAGGCCAATGGGAATTTTTTTTATGTCTCAGGGAACTAAAACAGGGGCTCTGTATCAACCTACAGGGGTGGGATGAGGAGGCAGAAGGGAGGGAGGGGATGTATGTACACCTATGGCTGATTCATGTTGATGTTTGACAAAACAAAAACAAAATTCTGTAAAGCAATTATCCTTCAATTAAAAGATAAATAATTTTTTTGTTCTTCACGACCCAGACATTCATGATGGTGTGATCACTCACCTAGAGCCAGACATGCTGGAATGTGAAGTCAAGTGGGCCTTAGGAAGCATCACTACGAACAAAGCTAGTGGAGGTGATGGAATTCCAGTTGAGCTATTTCAAATCCTCAAAGATGACGCTGTGAAAGTGCTGTACTCAATATGCCAGCAAATATGGAAAACTCAGCAGTGGCCACAGGACTGGAAAAGGTCAATTTTCATTAAAATCCCAAAGAAAGGCAATGCCAAAGAATGCTCAAACTACCACACAATTGCACTCATCTCACACGCTAGTAAAGTAATGCTTAAAATTCTCCAAACCAGGCTTCAGCAATACGTGAACCGTGAACTTTCAGATGTTCAAGCTGGATTTAGAAAGGCAGAGATCAAATTGTCAACATCCAATGGATCATCGAAAAAGCAAGACAGTACCAGAAAAACATCTACTTCTGCTTTATTGACTATGCCAAAGCCTTTGACTGTGTGGATCACAATAAATTGTGGAAAATCCTGAAAGAGATGGGAATACCAGACCACCTGACCTACCTCTTGAGAAACCTGTATGCAGGTCAGGAAGCAACAGTTAGAACTGGACATGAACAACAGATTGGTTCCACATAGGAAAAGGAGTACATCAAGGCTGTATATTGTCACCTTGCTTATTTAACTTATATACAGAGTACATCATGAGAAACACTGGGCTGGATGAAGCATAAGCTGAAATCAAGATTGCTGGGAGAAATATCAATAACCTCAGATATGCAGATGACACCACCCTTATGGCAGAAAGTGAAGAAGAACTAAAGAGCCTCTTGATGACAGTGAAAGTGGAGAGTGAAAAAGTTGGCTTAAAGCTCATCTTTCAGAAAACTAAAATCATGGCATCCAGTCCCATCACTTCATGGCAAATAGATGGGGAAACAGTGGAAACAGTGGCTGACTTGATTTTTCTGGGCTCCAAAATCACTGCAGATGGTGACTGCAGCCATGAAATTAAAAGACGTTTACTCCTTGGAAGGAAAGGTATGACCAACCTAGATAGCATATTAAAAAGCAGAGACATTACTTTGCCAACATAGGTCCATCTAGTCAAGGCTATGGTTTTTCCAGTGGTCATGTATGGATGTGAGAGTTGGACTATAAAGAAAGCTGAGCACCTAAGAATTGATGCTTTTGAACTGTGGTGTTGGAGAAGACTCTTGAGAGTCCCTTGGACTGTAAGAAGATCCAACGAGTCCATCCTAAAGGAGATCAGTCTTGGGTGTTCATTGGAACGACTGATGTTGTAGCTGAAACTCCAATCCTTTGGCCACCTGATGGGAAGAGCTGACTCATTGGAAAAGACCCTGATGCTGGGAAAGATTGAGGGCAGGAGGAGAAGGGGAAGACAGAGGATGAGATGGCTGGATGGCATCACCGACTCGATGGACATGGGTTTGGGTGGACTCAGGGAGTTGGTGATGGACAGCGAGGCCTGGTGTGCTGCGGTTCATGGGGTCGCAAAGAGTTGGACACGACTGAGCAACTGAACTGAACTGAACTGAATAAAAAAGAAATTTCAGTGGTTTTTGGAGATGCAGTGTTTTCAAGTACAAATGGCAGAAATATGAACTAGGATAACTGTTGTGCATGTTTGGATGAGAACAACTCAATGTTGGCTGAAGTGATTGAGGGGATCTTTGTAGACACAGCTGGCATCAGATCACAAAGCCCAACGAAAGAAGACTGCCCATCTCCCACGTCTGAAGAGGTCAGTGTGGGAGGAATCATTTCTGAAGCATGTGCTTGTGGCCACTATTGTTTACATGGTGCAGGCATGTATGCAACTTAGGCATGTGAATTTCCTCTGGATTCAATTCATCCAACAGGTATTTATTGAGCATCTAATATGAGCCTGGCAAGGACATACACAGGCAGCATGTGGTCTGCTCAGATTTACAGACTTAAAATCTGCATGTGGGGTGGGGAATCTGCTTGATGGTTGGCAGGTTCATGTCTCCAGAATGATAAATCAGAATGGCTTAGTACATAAAGATGCAAATTTACCTGCTTATCATGACAACAATTCTTATGGAAATATTCCTATCTAGGTGTTCACTTTAAACCACCACACAAAGGGTGGGCTTTATGTTTTGTGTTTTTTTCAGTTTCCATGTCCTTTGTTACTCATTTTAAAAGAATTTTCTTTGCAAGGATTCCTACTGAGTAGATCAAAATCTTATCATTTTAAAAACTGTCACAGTATAAGCCTATCAGAGCTTTTATAGCTCATGTTCTAAGTAGGAACTTTGAAATGTAAATTTCAAAATCATAGAATCATATAATTCTTGCCTAGGAGTATAAACCTCTTTTTCCGCAAGGTATCTAAAATAAGCAGGGATTTTTTTTTTTTTTTTCTTAAGGGAAGGGGCCAGAAAACCACTCACCTCCAAAAAAATGTTTTAAGGATTCATATGTAAAAATACATAAATAAATAAAGCGAGTTTAAAAAAGAAAACTAGCTTATCGCTCTCCCCACCCACTTTTCATAGAGAAATACACACCCTTCCATTCAAGCCAGAGTAAAGGGGATGTGACAGACACCATTGCACCCATCCTTGCCAAAGTGTGGGCCCTGGACAGCATCACATGGGAACTTGTTATGAATGCAGAATGTCAGGCCCAGGCTCAGACTGAACCAGAATTCACTGAACTCTGAATCTGCTTTTAATAAGATTTCCAGGTGAGAGATATGCACATCATTGGTCGAGAAGTATTTCTCTAAGGAACATTAAAATATTACTGAATCAACCTGAAAAGAAGGTGCCAGTTAACTCCACCCTGGGTCCTCAGATCCTTTCACAGCCAACCACATGTAAACTGGTCCTGCAGGACAAGAAGAGTGCTTTCATGTTGAAACAACAAAGGATTCTTAACAGGGGCCGACAGACCCTCTTCCTCAAATAAATATTAAACGTGCATTTTTAAAATGTGCGTTTAAGGAGATGACAAATTGCTTTCTCACCCAGGTCACCTACATGACTGTACAGTTGTCTTTCCCATCAACTGTTTCTCTTTTAAAAGTAAAGACAGTGATAAAAATGCAACCCAGTAAGTACAATAAATAACTATATTATGATGAAAAGAGATTGAAAAGATTAAGGAAGAAAGAACTATTGAGGAAGTCAAGAGAGATGGAGGAGACAGCAGGGTCAAGGTCAGCAGCTTCCTGGAACCCCTGCTTCCTTACTTCTCAGGGTGCTCCTCTCAGACAACTTTCCTCCATGCTCTAAGGGAGGGACCTCCATGCTCCAGGTGATGGAGCAGAAATGGAAGCAGGACCCTAAGCTAGGAACAGTCATCTATAAAACACACTCTAGGGGAGATGAAATTAAGTTTGTTATTAATATAATTGGAGGCATTCAACTTCTAACTGACATTAAATCTTAAGAAAAACTGAAACAGAAATGTATCTTTTAGTTTGGATAGATTAATAATAATAAAAAAAATCAAAGAGGACCTAGCTTACAGTTGTCACCTTTTTGTGATTCTTAACTACAGCCAACAATTCCTTATGAAAAAGGTACAAAATCACTGCTTGGATATGGATTTCTGCTCTTGTGGTAAAAGCAAATTTATGAAAATTCAAATCCAATGTCATTTGCTGACTCAATTCCTATAATGAAAGCTGACAGGTTTAATATAAATAAACTAAATATAATCATGTAATCGCCAAGAAAGAAAGGATTAAAAGGGCCATAATAACAGTAGTATGCTGATAAATGTTTAACAACTGGCTCTCTGGAGGGAAAAAAAGCCCTAACTGTAACATTTGCCAATTTGTATGACATAAATCCTCCCAACATGATCAGTTTCGGGCTACCATTGTGATGTCATTGAATGCAGAGTTTGAAAGAGACTCACACAGTTGGTTCTCTGGAACAAATAAAAGCTGTTCCAGTGCAGTCCCAAAAGTAAATAAATGTGCAGATTTTCCTATTCATCAATAGATTAAGCAACATTTGATCTCTGGTCCACATGTGTGTTTATTTATACTATGAGAAGTCTAGTAGTTCTACTGTTAATCAAAGGTGGTCAGGGCCAAAGTTTAAACTCCAGATGAAAAAGCACATGAGTTCTGAAGCCTGGCTTTCCATTTTTTGATTTTCAGCATATCAAAAAAGGCCTTCAAAAGCTTGTGGTTTAATGATATCCTCCTGCTCATCAATCACTCTCAGGCTGATGTTTTTAACACCTGATAAAGATGGGGAAAGTATTCTGCATGGCTTACGTTCTGCTTTCTTGGATCTTTTGCCCTGAGTTTCTGTCACTATGTTAGATGTAATCATGAATTCTGAGGACAGAAATGAAGCAATGGCCATGAATATGTACACTTTGGAGTACTTCATCATAATTTTTGACAGCAGTATTCCTCAAGATCGGCAGATAGATTAAACTTGAGGTGGTTGCCTCAAAAATAATTTTCAGGTAGACATTTATAGCATACACAAAGCAAGATTATAAAGCTATTTGTCATAGGTGCTATTTTATTCCAATAACAGAAAAATAAAATACCTTACAAGTAAAGTTTAAAACACAAGAATCACAAAACCTTATACATCATGTTCAACTAATTAGATAAAATCTATTATGCCGTTGTTGTAATACAGATGATGGTGAGAGTTCTCATTCAAAAAAAGTGTCTCGTTAATATTTACTTGGGCTTCCCAGGTGGCCCTGTGGTAAAGAGCCCACTTGCCAATGCAGGAGATGTGGGTTCAATCCCTGGGTTGGGATGATCCCCTGGAGTAGAAAATGGCAACCAAATCCAGGGTTTTCTTGGGCTCCAAAATCACTGTGGACAGTGACTGCAGCCACGAAATTTAAAGGTGCTTGCTCCTTAGAATAAAAGCTATGACAAACCTAGATAGCGTATTAAAAAGCAGAGATGTCACTTTGCCAAAGAAGGTGCATATAGTCAAACCTATGGTTTTTCCAGTAGTCGTGTATGGGAGTGAGAGCTGAACCATAAAGAAAGCTCAGCGCCAACGAATTGATGATTTTGAACTGTGGTGTTGGAGATGACTCTTGAGAGTCCCTTGGACTGAAAGGAGATCCAACCAGTCCATCCTAAAGGAAATCAGTCCTGAATATTCATTATAAGGGCTGATACTAAAGCTGAAGCTCCAGTATTTTGGTCACCTTATGCAAACAGCCAACGCATTGGAAAAGTCCCTGATGCTGGGAAAGATTGAGGGCAGGAGGAGAAAAGGATGACAGAGGATGAGATGATTGGATGGCATCACCAACTCAATGGACATGTGTTTGAGCAAACTCCAGAAGACAATGAAGGACAGGGAAGTATGGCATGCTGCAGTTGCAAAGAGTTAAACATGACATAGTGACTAAACAACAGCAGCAAGACATCTTCATATGCAAGACCTCAAAAACTATTGCCCATGCACATATTTAAAAAAAAATAGTAAAGAAAAAATCCATATAAAAATAGTATTTGATTCCCTGGAAATTTCAAAGCAGAAAAGCATTTCATTCTCAGTGTAACCCAGAAAATAAACCCATTAATCAGCCAGAAACTTCAAGGAATTTATACAAGATACAGCAAAAACAGAACCTGGCTTAAGAAAATACAACTCTCTAGGTCCAGTGATTGAATATTTAAAATACGTGGACTAACTGTTGAAAAAGAAATCCAATGCAGTGGGAAGTATCTGAAATGACTCTCAGTAATCCCTGCTTTTTTATATTCACACATCTGTGGAACTTCCTCCCATGTATGTATGTATGCTGAGCCTACTGACTTGTTTCTGTATGTGTTAGCTTCTCAGTCGTGACCAACTCTTTGCAACTCCGTGGACTGTAGCCTGCCGGGCTCCTCTGTCCATGGGATTTCCCAAGCAAGAATACTGGAGTGGGTTGCCATTTCCTTCCCCAGGGGGATTTTCCCAACCCAGGGATGGAACTTTGGCCTCTTGCATTGTGGGCAGATTCTTTACTGTCTAAGACATAAGGGAAGTCTGACCTGCTTCTGATAGAATAAAGTAAAAATGATGGAATATCACTTCCAGGATTAGGTTACTGTGACTTCCGTCTTGCTAGTCCTCTCCCTCCTGCTGGTGCTCTTCTTACCCTCTAACTTGCTCACTCTACCATGTTGTGAGATGCTCTATGAAAAGGCCCACATTGCAAAGAACTGAGGGCAATCTCTGGCCAAAAAGCCATCAAGAAACTGAAGCCCGAGTTCTTCCAACAACCACGTGAGTAAGCTTGGAAGTGCGTACGTCTCCAGCTGAACCTTGAGATGAGACAGCTGACCTGCCTCTACCGTGATTACAGCCTAGTATAATCTGGTTCTATTAACACATTTGGTCTCAGTAACTCCACTCTATTTCCTGAGAGCCCTAGTACAATCCTAACAAGGCTCCAACAATTAAGGTCTCGGGAAGGTCCATCACCCACAGAGACCCTGAAATAGAATATCCAGTTAAAATGCCTGGACTCCTAGCACACAGAAACTCTGAGATAACTGGTCCTGTTTCAAGCCATTAAGTTTTAGAGTGATTTGTTATAAAGCAGTAGATAATATATCTGGAAACCTCCACACCAACATGGAAATTCAGGACTCAGAAATTATAATGGGTTATCAGGAAGCAGTGACAGAACTGAACAAATTCAAGATCTGTTTTAGTGTCCACTTTGCCAGGAGGCACTACTAGTAAAGAACCCGTCTGCCAATGCAGGAGACATAATAGATGTGGGTTCAGTCCCTAGATTGGGAATACCCACTGGAGGAGGGCGTGGCAACCCACTCCAGTATCCTTGCCTGGAGAATGTCATGGACAGAAGAGCCAGGCAGGCTACAGTCCATAGGGTGGCAAAGAGTCAGACATGACTGAAGGGACTTAGCACGTACGCACACATTAGTGCCCACACTAACCTTCCTTGCAAATGAACAGTGTGTTCAGTGGCAGAGGTGTTGCTACGGTGAGCTCCCAATCATCGTGGTGATGAGCACCAGTTAGAGGTGAGCTTTGGACCCTCAGCCGCCTTTATGCTGCTATCTGTAATGCACCAAGGGTAGGGGAGTGGGAGTGGTCCATTTCCATGAAGGCAATGATGGGTACATTTTCTGCAAAAGACTATGAGCAAAGCCAAAAGTCAGGTTTTTATTATCACAATTTTATTATCATAATAAAAATAAAATTATTTATTATTTTATTATCAATTTTTATTTTTTATTAACTGCAAGGCAATTCTAAACAAGGAAATACTCCTTCCCACTAGGGCAGGCAGCCTTCCTGCCTCCCCTCCAATGCATCACTGACTGCTACAATAAAGACTTTAGAAATGCTTGGCAGGGTGATACTCCCCGCTGTGTAGAGCCTTCCTAATAATGCCATCTGCATTTTTTATGGAAAATTGGACCTTTTATCCAACACAGATGCCCTTACAGATCAGAGTAGCAAGAAAGAGCAGAAGTAAAGGCAGAAGTAAGGGTGGGCTCTGGATCAAAACAGCAAATGAGATTCTTACAATTGACTTGCGGATTGCATCAGTGCCCCATGCACAGAGCCACCACCTGCAGTCACTTGTCAGGGTAGAATTTATTCCCATTCATTTGTGAAATATTTATTCAGTGCCTAATTTGAACCAGTTATGTTACTAGGAAATCAGTAATTAACAGCTATGAATAGTTGCCTTTGTGGAGCTTACCTTCTAGTGGAAATTGATTGAAACAAACTAAAAAGTAAAATGGGTATCAGATGATTATAAATGCTATGAAGGAAACTGAAGCAAGGAATGAGAGACAGCATTTTCCAGGACAGATTTTACAATTTTAAATGAAGTGCTCAGAGAAGATTTCAGTAAGTAGGGGATATCAGAACAAGGACCTGACAGAGGTGATGAAGGAAGACATGTGGAATCTTAGGAAAGAACAATCCAGGTAGAAGAATGATCAAATGCAAAATGCCTAGCAGTGTAGCATTCTTGGAGGATTACCAGGTGGCACAGTGGTAAAGAATCCACCTGCCAATGCAGGAGACACAGAAGATACGGGATGGATCCCTGGGTCGGGAAGATCCCCCGGAGGAGTAAATGGCAAACCCACTCCGGTATTCTTGCCTGGAAAATTCCACGGACAGAGGAGCCTGGTAGGCTATAGCCCATGGGGTCACAACTTAGCGACTGAGCACACGCACATTTGGGCTATCTATGAAACAGCAAAGAGGATGAGAGGGCTAGAGTGGAGTAAATGAGGGGACAGGAAGTTATAGGAGACGGGATATGAAGGAGGATGACTGCCGCTCCTCTTCCTTTCCCAAACCTGCAAATTTCTTTCATGGGTGAAATCCATTAAATAAATAGAATGATGCGGGCAAAGTAGTACCAAGCTGTCAACCTCTGGGATACCTGAGAGAGAACATAGGTGGGCTGAAAAAGTGCTAAATACCAACAGGCAGTCCCACACTTTAACGTTCCCCACCTTTCCTCCTAGGATCTGAAAATAAAATTGTCAAGAATCCCTTATAAATTTAAAGACACAGACATGACCTGAAAGAATTAAAGGCACACTCGCCTGAAAGAAGACCTGATTTCTAGTCCATTTCTGCTGCTTGACCTTGAATAGGTCCCTTAACCTCTTGGAATCTCAGTTTCCTAATTTGTCTAGTCGACATAACAACATTTGTCTCTCAGAGTTATGAAGATGTAATGATCTTGTGCACGTAAAAGGCTCATATCAGTATCTATCATATTAAAAACAAATAACAGCCAATATTATTATAGATACAAAATCAAGGGTCTTATGAGTCTTAACTCTGGGTTACTGCCCATTAGTTACACGATATCAAGTAATGTATTTCATTTCTCTGAACATCAATTTTTTATCTTTAAAATGAGAATAATAAAATCTACCTCTCAGAGTTATTTTGAGGATTAACAGAGATAACAGAAAGATAATACTTATGCTGGTACACAGCAATTTCTCAAGGAATGCTAATTACTATGATTATCTAAGAAATCAAGGGGTTGGATTTTCTTCAAATTTCTTTCTCATCCTAACAGTTTTTGGTGCTACTGGTGGGTCTACAACACAGGACTTTCATAATCCACATCTTTCATAACTTGTGGAATTTACAAATCTATTTCCTTTTAAGTGTATTTCTTTCTAACACACTGTGGGAAGAACACAAGAAAATTAGAAATGCTAACCTGTCAATCACCTGCATGTCCACCGCCAAGATTCTTATGCAGGTGCTGAAATCAAGAAGCCAGAGTTCCCACAGGAGGTGACCCTGACCCTTTGGATTCCCTGGGTCATTTAAATTAACTCACCCCATCACTTTCTCATTTATCTACCATTTGGTCTCTTGGTCCAACCTTTCAGAGCAATGGCACAATTGAGGCAGGTGGTCCCACGATTTCTGGGGCTGTTTCACTAAGAAGTAAACTCAGCACTGAGGACTTGGCCATCCCAAAGGAACTTGAGTAACCAAAGTCAGTGTCCAGCAGGGAAGGAGAGATGAGAGCGAGCAGCAGCCAACCAGTTACCAATCTCACTGTTTGCCAGAGCCCAGTCACGGCCCTGGGAGTGGTGAGAGCACACAGCAGGTACCCCCTTCAGCCGTGCCAGCAATTTCCTGAATACGGTCACAAGTTTTGCAGAGAGACACACTTTTGAAGGAGCAAGGGAGTGAATGAAAAAAGGCCATATTGATATACAGCCAGCATAGAAACATGAAATAATTCTCCCCATCATCTCTTACAGAAGCAGTGGGAAAACAAGCTCCAGATTTACTCTACCTAAATATGTTCTCAGTAGCAACCAGCTAGTTAAGCTACATGTAAGTAATGCTTCCCTGGTGGCTCATATGGTAAAAAATGTGCCTGCAATGTAGGAGACCCAAGTTTGATACCTGGTTCAGGAAGATCCCCTGGAGAAGGGAATGGTGACCTACCCTAGTATTTTTGTGTGGAGAAATCCATGGACAGTGGAGCCTGGTGGACTACAATTCATGGGTTGCAAAGAATCAGACAGGACTGAGTAACTAACACTTTCACTTTCAAGTAATGCTTACATTTCCCACCCCACTGCTAACCACTTAAGAACAAATTTTCTTAGACGAAGGGCGCAGAATATGGAAATCATTTCTTCACTTGCCCCTCTGGAATTACAGTGTCCATTTATTTATTTACTCATTCATTCATCCAACATGTAAAATTATTGTACATACACTTTGCTTCAGGCACTGGACCTTTAAGGAATTGAAAATATAACAATAACATGACGAGATTGGTCCTGACTCTAAGGAGTTTTAGTTCTGGGAAAGAAGACTAATTAATCCACAGTTTTCCATAAGCACGGTATGTGGGGAAGGATGCTGGAGGAAGGACATAAATATCAGAAAGAGAAGTGAGGTAGGCTTTCAGGAAGAACTACATTTGAACCGAGCCTAGAAGAATGTGAAGCAGTTAGTAAGCTAGAAAGACAGTGTCGTGGGAATGTTGGTGGTGAATATCCAAGATGGAAGGATAGGCAGAAGGAACATCAAGGAGAAAGGCACAGTGAGAGACCCACAAGCTCAGGGTGACTGGGGGCATGCGAGGATGAGGTCTGAATCTGCAGTTCAGAAAACAGCTACAAACTAAAGACTTTTCCAAATCTTCAGCCTCAAAGACCCAACTGAAGCCATAGAAGACCCCTACATTCCTTATGGTATGTAGTATAATAAATACAGTCTTAAATTAATTAAACCAGGAGGCCATTAGACTGACATGGCACTTGTGGTGGCCTACGTAAGCAAACCAAAACCTAAGCCCTTAAATGCTGCAGGGTTACAAAATCAAAACACTGAGGACAAACAACTAAGCTTTCAAGCTATGGCCAATCAAATTACTTCTTTCCCTCCACAATTTCTCTTTATAAGCCTTTCTCCTGGCTCCTATCAGCAGCACGCTCCTAACCACGCTTCTGGTTTGGCACTGCCTGATTCCAATCCTGAGTTCTGCCCAAATAAACTGTTAAAGATGTTAATATGCCTCAGTTTATCTGTGAACAGGTCTAAAGACCTGCAATGGACCTGATTATTTCTTAACACCCTATTCAACTCTGGATGAGCTTCATCACACTTTATCTCCCCTAAAATCCAGACTCTGACTCAGCCAGCTACAGTCTCCTGCCTCTCCATTTCCTAGAGCTGTCCCTATAGTCAGTCATTTATATCCAGGGAGAAGAACAAGAGCTGTCAACTCTTCAACCTAGAGGGATAAGGTTGGGAGGGAGGCTCAAGAGGGAGATGATATATGCATACTTATGGCTGATTCACGTTGCTGTACCACAGAAACTAACACAACATTGTAAAGCAATTGTTATTGTTGCTGTTTAGCCCCTAAGTCATGTCCAACTCTTTGAGACCCCATGGACTGTAGCCTGCCAGGCTCCTCTGTCTATGGAATTATCCAGGCAAGAATACTGGAGTGGGTTGCCATTTCCTTCTCCAGGGGATCTTCCCAACCCAGAGAAGGAACCCATGTCTCCTGCATTGCAGGAAAATTCTTTACTGCCGAGCCATCAGGGAAATTGTAAAGCAATTATCCTCCAATTAAAAATAAAATAAAAGAACTGTCAACTCCTTACATTTTTAAGTGACGGGGGGCTTTAGACACACTTCTGCTATGGAGAATCCTTTTATAGTGGGAAAAATCATTCCCAATAGATCTATGTAACATTAATACATTGGCCATAAAAGAATGTGACTTTATTTTTTTTTTAACAAAAGAGAGAGTCTAAACTGTATTTTAACCTCTGGATATTGCTAATTAAGCATTCTCCACCAAGTCAGTTAGCAGCAGGTTTTACAGATTTTATAGTCTTGTTTTAGTGTTATCTTTGTAGAAATCATAGCAGAAAATGAGCCTGTTTTTTCTGCTTAGTCGTTCTTGCTTAAAGGCTGAGCTACACAGATTGTTGTCACTGAGCCTTTTTGTTTAGGTTTCTGACTCCTTTCGGCCAAGGAAGCCCCGAGTTTTACCCTTTGGACCTTACTTACATCGTGGCAACTCCTTTTTTATTGAATGTCTCCTGACTGAAGAATCTGCTGCTGTGTATTGTAGTTCTCTGCATAGGCTGTCTTCTGGAAGGAAATGCTGACTCCCAACTTTCATTTAAAGGCTGGAAACTTTCTTGTCCAGGTTGATGGAGGCTTCCCATAACCCATGTATGTATTGTCCCTCCTGAAGCTGTCCAGCTCCATCATCACAGGGACTCCATGGGATGGTGGGAAGATGGGTAGCCACCCATGCTGACACCCACAGTTGATTTTGTGGATGGACAACCAGTGCAGTCACTCACCCACGCTTGAAAAAGCCCCACACTTGCCTTAATGCTCTGCTGTTACTGCCTCAAAATTACTAACGATGTGAACAAGGGACCCCAAATTTTCATTTTGCCCTAGGTCCCATAAATCAGGCAGCCAGCCTTGCTGACATTATAATCCCTATTGATAACCAGAATGAGCCTCAGTGTTTCATCAGATCTAGTTTTTCAGAGCAGATAAACTGGTTTATCTCCTCTAACCATTATATCTATGGTTGCATATATGGGAAACCGAATTTCAGAGAAGTCCACGGGACCATTACACTGGAAGGTTATAGTCAGACACAGAACTGCACAACTTCGTTACCAGACTCCAGTGCATTCAGGATAATAAAGACAGAACTGGCAAGGCCCTTGTGAGCTTCCCAAGCTGTGCCCATCCCAAGAATAACCTCAGCCAGCCTAAGAGAAGTTCCCCGGAGAGCAGCACTTGAATGATCAAAAAAAAAAAATCACAACTTACAGCAATCTGTGCCTGTTTTCAGTAAGTATAAAGGGAGATGCCTCTTTGATTAGACCTTTTATTCATTTAAATAGAGTTAAACTGAAAACCAGGTTAGCAGAACAATGCTCTGTCTTTTCTTTAAATCTGAGAACACCTGGCTTGTAAGAAGAGCAACCTGAGAAGAAGGCAACTCTCCAATTTTAGAGAGTTTTTATACCTAATATCCTTATTCATTTAGGCTTTATCCAAAGGAGTAAAGCTGTACTACTGGATTTTACTTGCAATCACATGATACCCGGTTGCCAAGGAAATCAAAATGCCTAAAATTCTGGCTACAAAAGAAAAGATTTAGAGATATAGAGATATAAAATATATCATATATATATATATACACATATATATGTGAATACCCATATATATATACAAACAAGCATGTATATATATGTACATACAATGTCTTTCAAATAGTTGAGAATAATTTTGGAATACTGATTCATTTTGTTGGTTAAAATATGCTATTAATTATAGAGGCAGTGGTGTATTGAAGCTGGCTCATTGGCTCTTGAGCACCAAGTGTACACATCTCTTCCCAGCTTCACATTCAGTGATGTCATGTTGGCATCCTGAGATCAGCCATGATGGAATTATTTATATCATGGGGACATGCACTCCAAACCTAGGCATTTCCCCTGAGAGATGTGTTTACTGGTGCACTACCATACAATGCTTACTGTAAAGGATTCTAAATGAAACTCGGAAGTTGTGAAAATTTAGCTGAGACAGTAAAAAATCTGCCTGCAGTGCAGGAGACCTGGGTTCAATCCCTGGATCATGAAGATCCCCTGGAAAAAGGAATGGCAATCCACTCCAGTATTCTTGCCTAGAGAATTCCATGGACAGACCATGGGGTCAAAGAATTGGATATGACTAAGCAACTAACACATTCACACACACCATACAATGCTTACTGTAAAGGATTCTAAATGAAACTTGGAAGTTATAAAAATTAAGGCATTATAGATTCAAATTATTAAAATGAAATAAAATTGATGAAAAATGACTTAGAGTGGAAGTTTTAATTCTATATAAAGGGAGAGAACTGGGAGAATAACATTAACTCCATCAGCTCTAACCTGTTGCTGGAAAGTCTTCAAAGAAGAACATATGACAGCCTAAGACACAGGAGTTAAATCCTCCCTCAGACTCTAAGCAATATTGTACCTGAAAATATGATTAATGCATATGCGTGAGTCTGGGGGTTAGAGCTACCTAATGTCATAAATACAAATCATAAAAATAGATAACTGCATAAAATATATTCTTTCGTTCTCTCAAACTCAACACTATTAAAAGAAATACAATTTTATGAAGATAGGTAGAATCAAAACCATTAGAACTCTATTTAATTATCCCATTATGCTTAAATGTGTAAAAGTAACCTAAGCATTATATATAACACAGAGGGAAACAAACTGATTAAAACTGAATAGGAACACTGTCATTTCTTTTTCACATCAAGTATAATCATGTGAAGGAACCTCTTTCCAACAGGGGGCTACAAGGAATTAAAAAAAGAATTTATTGCTCAGCTGTCTGTGGCTGCAGAAATTTATGACCAAAGGGGAAATTGCACCAGATGTGTTCTGTAGAGGGAAATGGGTCCACTGCATTTCATTAATGCTAGGAAAATTCTTACAGGCATAATCCAGCCAATTTCATCTCATCATTTCAGCTTTTAGATATATCACTAACTATCCTCCACAGCCCACCAAATATCCAACATTTATTATCTGTTGACTAATTTTATTCTGTGATTCTTAATAGAAGAGAGCTAGAGAAAGGAGCTGTTGTTTAGTCGTTAAGTCATGTCTGACTCTTTTGCGACCCCATGGACTGTATAGCCCACCAGGCTCCTCTGTCCATGGGATTCCTCAGGAAAGAATAATGGAATGAGTTGCCATTTCCAACTCCTGGGGATCTTTCTGACTCAGGCATTGAACCTGCAGTAGACTCATTACCACTGAGCCACCAAGGAAGCCCAGAGGGATAGAGCAGGTATATAGGAATCTTAAGGTTTAGAAGAAAATATTCTACATCCTCTTGATTTATAATACAAATTAAAGAAAGCAAATCTGGACAAAACCTTCTGGACTAGTGAGACAACAGAAAAGATGCAGTGGAAATGGCAACCCACTCCTGTACTCTTGCCTGGGAAACCTCATGGAGGGAGGAGCCTGGTAGGCTGCAGCCATGGGGTCGTGAAGAGTCAGACACGACTGAGCAATTTCACTTTCACTTTTCACTTTCATGCACTGGAGAAGGAAATGGCAACCCACTCCAATATTCTTGCCTGGAGAATCCCAGAGACGAAGGAGCCTGGTGGGCTGCCGTCTATGGGGTTGCACAGAGTCGGACACGACTGAAGCGACTTAGCAGCAGCAGCAACCACAGGTTAAAACCACTGCTTTATACACCTGATGCAAAGAACTAACTCATTTGAAAAGACTCTGATGCTGGGAAAGATTGAAGGTGGGAGGAGAAGGGGATGACAGAGGATGAGATGGTTTGATGGCATCACCGACTCAATGGACATGAGTTTGAGTAAACTCCGGGAGTTGGTGATGGACCTAGAGGCCTGGTGTGCTGCAGTCCATGGGGTCACAAAGAGTCGGACATGACTGAGCAACTGAACTGAACTGATACTGCTAACTATTAGCACTCTAGGGGTAACTCTAGGTTAACTATCAATACTCTAGGCCTGTGTACCTGGCTCTGTTTTGAATACTTTACAAATATTAGCCCATTTAATCCTCACAATAACCCCATCAGGTGATAATCTGTTACAAGATCCCATTTTACAAATGAGGAAACTGAGGCATGGAGAGGCTAAGTTACTTACCCATGGTCACAGTCATGTAACCAGTAACTGACTGAGCCTAGTTCTAGACTGGAGTCTGTGTGACTGTGCTCAGAACCTCTTACCCTATATGAAGACAGATACCTACCTTGAGAAAACCAAAGAGAGGAAAATATCAAAGTACCAAATGAATCATTTGGGGCACAATTTTATTATTGTTATTTCACATAAAGTGAAATTTGCTCAGTTGAGTCCGACTCTTTGTGACACCCTGGACTATACAGTCCGTGGAATTCTCCAGGCCAGAATACTGGAGTGGGTAGCCTTTCCCTTCTCCAGGGGATCTTCCCAACCCAGGTCTCCCACATTGCAGGCAGATTCTTTACCAGCTGAGCCACAAGGGAAGCCCAAGAACACTAGAGTGGGTTTGTCTTAAATAAAGTACTGCATATGCATAGCACATTTCTCTTTTTTAAGAGAAAATTTCCTACCTTCCCAGGCTTAATTCTCATTTATATCCTTGAAAAGACCTCCTTTTCCCCACTCCTGATACAGCCATCATCCAGAATACATTGTTGTTTATGAGATAATTTTTCAATGAATGAATCAATCAACCAATTAGTCAACAAGTGACTTAATAGCCATAGAGTTAATTTGACCTGGAATTGAACACAGCTTGGTGTGGATTCTTATTCTAACAATCTAAGATGTTCTCAGAGCATTAGCACAGTGCTTCCTTCGATAGCTCAGCTGGTAGAGCGGAGGACTGTAGTACTTTCAGAGCATTAGCACAAGCTTTGTAGACTAGCGCTGTGAATCTCTAGTATGAATAAAATGGAGAAATCATACTGGGAAAAATAAAAGAGCTAGTCTTAATGAGTGCCAGTGAGGTACCGGATGCAAGACTATTTGCATCATTTAACTATGTAATTTCTCACAAAAACCCATTTGGTAGATGAGAAAATGGAGGCTCAAGAAATAAAGTAATTTATTCAAAGTTACACCAGCTATTAAGAATAAGCAGAAAACTGGAAATGTGACCCAAATCTTTCTAACTCTAAAGCTCTTTTCACTACCATCCAAAATTTCAGTTAAGTAAAGAAGCAAAGGGACTTCCCCAGTGGCTCAGACAGTAAAGAATGTGCCCACAATGCAGGAGACCAGGTTCGATCCCTGGGTCGGGAAGATCCCCTGGAGAAAGGAATGGCAACCCATTCCAGTATTCTTGCCTGGAGAATCCCATAGACAAAGGAGCCTGGTGGGCTGCATAGTCCATAATGTTACAAAGAGTTGGACACAACTGAAGTGACTTAGCACGCATGCAAAGGCGCAAAGGATGGAGTTGGCGAGGGAAAGAGAAGAGAGAAAGAAGTGAGAATAAGATGAGAGTTAGCCAAGGGAGCAGCTTTATCCATGAACCTCAGCTGCTAGTCTAGTTTGCCCTAGAAATACCCAGACAATTATTTTAATCCTCCAATTTCCTTAGCTGGGATTAAAATAAGAATGACCCAGTTATCGCAGTCTTCCTGACAGCAAAGTCAGGGCTGACATCCAATTAATTCAGGGTTTCGTTGTGTGCTGGCATCCCTTCCATAAGGAAGAAAGCCTCGCCTTTCTCACCTCAGAGCTGGAAGTAATTGTCCCTGCGCAGGAAATCCTAAACCTCAGTGCCCTCAGGCAGCACTCTGGCCATTCATTTACAGAATCTTGGCATGGACAGCTGCAGAGGCCCCCTCCACGGTTACAGCTGTCTGTTGGGACACCTGTTCTCCCTAATTGAAGGCGATGGGCAGGGGTTGGTGGAGGAATATGACAGCAGCTCCTCTAATGCCTTGTGATTGGACAAAATCTCCCAAAGAGCTGTAGTGTAACAGGAGTTTGGCCCATAGCGGCATTTCTCCAGAGAAGAACCAACCTGAGTGCGTACAAGCTAGAGACACTCAACAATCTGATGAGGAGCCACAGAGAAACACTTTAGGAAAGAACAGTTCAGAAGGAAGTACGAAGAAGTGAATAGTGCAAAGCCCTCTCCTTGTTGCTAATATTATACATTTAAAATTCTGTAGCCCATCCCCCTCACACTTTTTAGTAATTGGTTAATGGATGCTAAAAGCATGATGAGGAACGGTAGCATGCCCAATTTATTACTACAGTTCATTTCACAGATCGCAAGCCCACGCCCTGCACACTGCAATGAATATATAGGTTACATTGAGAGATCAATATCACTTGGCTGCAATTTGATAAGTGCTTCTAATTTAATTTCTAGCGATGGCATTTACTTAATCAAAACTTTGGCAATGAAAACCAGTTTGAGCACATTATGCAATAAGCAGATCTGGAAAAGATGGAGAAGAAATCACAGGGTGAATAGTCAGAGTCTTTCAATGTATGATTTCAGCTCAGTATAACTTTAATAAAAATTATCAATGTTTTAACAAACAGTAACTGTCCCAGCACTAGAGGAAATGTAATGATGACAAGATATTCTACATGGAGGAGCCCTGGGTAGAAGATATGATCAAATCATAAGCAGCACCATCAATGTATGGAAGGCATGTAATAAGGTTTAATGGGAAATGTCTTATTAATTATATCACATATAAATAATGCTTTGCTAATGCATTATGATCTGATTATTTTAATCCCTTCAAGTATATATTAAAGGTTCAACCCTGCAACTCTTCTGTCTCCTGCATTGGCAGGCAGATTCTTTACCACTGTGCCATCTGGGAAGTCCGTGATTTCTTTAATTATAAAAATATATCCTAACCAGGACATTTTAAAGTGATGGCTCAGATGGTAAAGAATCTGCCTGCAGTGCAGGAGACCTGGGTTCGATCCCTGGGTTGGGAAGATCCCCTGGAGGAGGGCATGGCAACCCACTCCAGTATTCTCGCCTGGAGAATTCCATGGACAGAGGAGCCTGGTGGGCTACAGTCCATGGGGTGGCAAAGAGCTGGACACGACTGAGCAACTAACACTTTCACTTTCAGCTGTTTTTAATATATCTAAAAATTACTCTGTTTAGGCGTCTACTCTAAGTTATTCAGGCCCTCACATAGAACTGTTTTGTTATGCACAACCAAAAATTATTTCTGTCCCATTGGAACTCCTAAATACAGCACAATTTTCTCATTTTATATTTTAAAGGCATTGTATCTTCATAGTAAGAGTTATACAGCCACATGTAAAATCATTTAACAGAAGCCCTTTTGTTTGGAACATTGGGCCTTTTAGGAGAACATGGTTAAAATAAGAAGAAATAAAGCAATTTTCAAGTCAATGATGAAAGATGAAAGACCAATAGTAAAAGTACCAAATTTCAACTCAGATATTTAAATAAGACTGTAAAAGAAATGTCCCATCACCCAAAAAACAGAAAAAGCACGTAGATTTGCCACATCAAGAAAAGAAGATTCAAATTGCTTTCCTGGCATTCCTTTTCTTGGATCTGTCTTCATTCTCCTGCTCCCTTCTCCAACATCTCAGGGAATCAGCAGTTCTCAGAAAAGAAGTTCCAGAGCTCAAAATACAGAAATGACACAGTTTGTGCACTCTGGAACTCCTTCCTTGGGATCCAGGAAATGGACATATGCCCCCTGCCACACACATACACACACACAAACACACACACACACACACACACACAAGGGTAGACAAGGAGAGAGCTTTTCTGTGAACACAATACTCACTGAGAGGCCACCTCCCCATCTCCCCCATGCCTCTTCTTATATCCAGTTGAGAGAGGCAAGCCCTGCAAAGAGGAAGGTGGCAGCTGTGGCTGACAGTTCTGTCCACATAGAATATGGAGGACTTAGTTCCTTTTGTCCTTAGCTTTAGGTCTTCGCTTATTTCTGCATTTGTTAGCCAATTGGAAACACTCAACACCTATATATATATAACCAACCTATACATATAACCAAGCTGTTATATTAGTTTTGGAAACACATAAATGCCCATCCATGGGGGAAAAGAAAACTAAGATTGACATATCCAAATCATGTAATACTGTGCCAAGAATTAATTAGATCTATACATGCCAACATGGAGAGATCTCAGAAATATAATGATGAACATGAAATGAAGCAGAATGAGAGAAGAGTATTCTCTAACCTCAGTTTCCTCATCAGTAAAACAGGGATTCCTTCATTTAAGAAGTGCTGAATGACTACTCTCACCAGGATTTTAGACAAGAAGGATACAGCACTGGAAAATGAAGAAACTCTTCCTTCACAGAGGTTATGTTCTAGTGGTACAAAACAGGAAGACAGACAATAAAATAAAAAAGCTAAACTTACCGCCAAAAACTCAACAGTCAAAAAATGAAGATCATGGCATTCGGTCCCATCACTCCATGGAAAATAGATGGGGAAACAATGGAAACAGTGACACACTTTATTTTCTTGGGCTCCAAAATCACTGCAGATGGTGACTGCAGCCATGAAATTAAAAGATGACTGTTCCTTGGAAGAAAAGCTATGACAAATCTGACAGCATATTAAAAAGCAGAGACATTACTTTGCCAACAAAGGTCCATCTAGTCAAGGCTATGGTTTTTCCAGTAGTCATGTACGGATGTGAGAGTTGGACCATAAAGAAAGCTGAGTGCCGAAGAACTGATGCTTTTGAACTGTGGTGCTGGAGAGGACTCTTGAGAATCCCTTGGACTGAAAGGAGATCCAACGAGCCCATCCTAAGGGAGATCAGTCCTGGGTGTTCATTGGAAGGACTGATGCTGAAGCTGAAACTCCAATACTTTGGCCACCTTATATGAAGAACTGACTGAACGGAAAAGACCCTGATGCTGGGAAAGATTGAAGGCAGCAGGAGAAGGGGATGACAGAGGAGTAAATGGTTGGATGGCATCACCCACTCGATGGACATGAGTTTGAGCAAGGTGTGGAAGTTGGTGATAGACAGGGAAGCCTGGTGTGCTGCAGTCCACGGGGTCACAAAGAATCGGACACTACTAAGCAACCAAACTGACCTGAACTGAAACTTATAGTATGGCAGGTGATTATTTTAAGCTATGAATAAAAATAAAAACAGGGGAGGAAAAAATGCAGCATCAGAGGAAGAGGGCTAGGAAAATTTGCAAATCCAGTCTGAAGGTAAGATTCCAATAAAGACACAATGAAGAGGAGGACTGAGGAAGGACCTTTTATTATGACAGACATGCAGACAAGCATGAGAGAAGCTTTCTCAACCTTGTTCTGATTATCACACATTCATCCCTGTTTCCCAGGGTGGATATAAAAATGTTCTCTTATTTTTATATCTTTTCAGGAATTTCAGTGAGAATCTATTTGCTGGGGCTGAGAGGAGAGAATTAAATAGTACCGTTTGAGCCATTTTTAACCTGGACCTAATTTTGTTTAAAATCAGTACATGACTTTTAAGGGATTAGGTAGAAAGTTTTTTATTGTTATTGAGTTATCCAAAAATAATTATGTATAATACACCCAGTGCTTAAGCAAAAGAGTCAATACTCTAAACCCTGAGGCTGAGAAATTTTTGTAGGCTGAGTGAAAGGATCTGACTTATTGCCTGAAGAACAATTCAATATAAGTCAAAAGCTTGCCTCTGAAATTTATTGTTTAACCTAATGTCGGCTACAAAGCTAACCATAAAGTTAATAGCAGAAGAGATTCTATGGCAAATGGGAGGATATCAAAATTAATGTCTAGAAAGAACTGGGCATGAAATTCCCCTTAATCTAGAGCATGCGTGCGTACTTAGTTGTGTCTGCCTCTTTACAACCCCATGGACTGTAGCTCCCCAGGCTCCTCTGTCCATGGGATTTCCCAGGTAGGAATACTGGAGTGGTTTGCAATTTCCTTCTCTGGGGGGTCTTCCTGACCCAGGGATCAAACCTGCAGCTCTTGTTATCTCCTGCATTGGCAGGCAGATTCTTTACCACTTCCATGGTAAAGAACAGTACCACCCGGGAAGCCATTTTCTTAACTTAATGGACCTGCAATATTAAGCAAGATGGATCACATCTCTGAGCCTCAATTTCCACATTTATAAATGGAAATACACTTCTGCTTCTCAGGACTTGAAGAAGAGGATAAATAAATGCTCGCTCTACATCTTTCCTTCTGCTGGACTATAAGCTCCATAAGGGCAAGAAGTACGTCTGCTGTATTAATCTCAGAGTCCCAGAAAGTATTGTGTGCCTTCCTGACACATAAAAGGTGCTCACTAAAATTTTAAACATGATTTCTTGAATATATGATAAGGTATGGAATACTGTCTGGCACAGAGGAGATCCTTATATTAGTTTCATCCTCTCTCTTCTTTCCTCTAACACTCCAGGGATCTTTCTCTGCCTAAACCGCTTAACCTGGTCCTACATTAATAATTATGAATTCCAAGAGGTTTTCCTTGGTTCATAATTGACTAGTCAGGTGAATAACAGATCTTCATGCCATAAACATGGCCAAGGCACCGAAAAGGACTCCTTTCACCAGAGGATGATCACTAGGTAGGCACGGGATCTCTCACCAGCTCTGGCATCCTAAAGTACAAGGTACAGTCTTTTCTGTGACATAAAAATAATGCAGAGATCTGCTTCCCTCAGCAAGAACCTCAGTCCAGCACCTTACTAGAGAGAGACCTATACTTTCTGTCCAAAAGAAACACAAATGGGGCCAACCTGCTCCCTCTCCATGGCTTCCATAGCATCTCAGAGCGGAAGGTGGGCGACTACTAATGGTACTGAAGGTCTAATCTATCCCAAAAGCAGTGATCCCAACCCTTTTTGGCACCAGAGACTGGTTCCGTGGAAGATAATTTTTCCATGGACCAAGGGAGTGGGATGGTTTCGGGATGGTTCAAGATCATTACATTTATTGTGTATTTTTTTTCTATTATTATTGCATCAGCTCCACCTCAGATCATTAGGCATTAGACCCCAGATGTCAGGGACCCCTGCCTTAAAGGAAAGAGATTGAGGAGGGACCTCAGGTATAAAGGGTATCAAGAGAAGTTGCACAACATAATGCTTAGGTGTACTCTGAAGTCAGATTTTTTCAAACTCCAACTGAACTAACCGTTACAGCCCTTTGATAATAGCTTAAACTGTCTGCTCCTCAGTATCTCCTGTATGATATGATACTAACAGCCAACATCTACTAAACATGCCTTATGGACTAGGCACTGTTAACATGTGTCTGCATTAAATTCTTACAATAACTCAGTAAGGTCGCTGTTAGAATTAACCTCATTCCACAGATGAAGAAACAAACACGTGGAGTAGTTACATTACCTGCCCAAGTTCAAGGCTCAATGCAACCAGCCAGCACTCCTGTTCACTATATACTTGTGAGAACTGAATTAGATGATATGGGAAAAGTACTTGAAATAGTGCCTGGGAAATTCTCATGCTTTGGGGAAAAACATGAATGAAATTGCCTGGCTAGAAATGAGGGATCAATCCATAGGCAGCAGGGTCAGTTAATGAACATTAGAGTTTGGGATCATCTACAAGAAGCCATGAAGGTTGGAGAAGATGAGAAAGAGCGGAGGTTGGAACAGACAAGGGTAAGTCAACTAAGAGACCATGGCAGTGATTTATGTGTGAAATGAGAATGGCCTCAAAGAGAGTGATGGCTTGGAGAATGGGAAGGCAAAAGTTCATGAGAGCACAGTGGCTGTTAAGAAGGGTAATGATCTGGAAAGGCAATCTCACAGGAAAGGGGACTTCAAGATGGCCCTTTGAATTACATGAGGATATCATCATTACTTTAAAAATAGGTAGAGGGCCATGAGTTAAAGTGGGCTTTCAGATAAGGTAGATGCATCCCATTTCGGTCATGTTAACTTTTAAAAGAAAGCAAAACATGAAAGACAGATAGTAGATAAGGAGAAAGGCTTCTCTTGAATACATGAGACTGGACACGAAAAACAATGCCATTAAAAAGAGAGCTCTGAAATGGAACCACCTAGAGAAAACCTCTGCTTTTGTATTTTTCTCTCAACAATCACAACTTGTTGGGCTCAACTCTTTATTATTTCATTTTAATACTTTCTTCTTTTATAGGAGTAGGAGAGCTTTGTGGAAGCTTAAGAAACATTCACATGTGCTTCTTTTGTGAATAAACTGTTACATGAAATAATTTATTTTGGTGGATTCTTGGGGCTTGAGTCTTTATCTTGAAAAGAGAAAAGAAACATCTCTTAAAGTGGCTTCTCAACGGTAATAACTAAAAGAGACAACAAGGGGAGAAAAAGCTTTCATGACCTTTCATGTGAACATTTTGTTGAATTGTTCAAATTATAAAAACTCATGTGTGAGTTTTTCAATTTGAAAAGTGCACAAAATAAACTTTCTGCTCTCCTCAGAAATGATGTGATATTATCTCGGCAGGAGAAGAGATTGGGAAGGTTTAGAACATTCTTTAGGCTTTTCAATGGATGACAAATCAAAAGGGGTGCCTTCCTATGTCAAGAGGCTCATTTGCTGCTCTCTATGCCTGCCAAAGTCCAATATGCTGAAATTCTCACTCTGTTGTTCATCTCCACAGGACGCTTTACACCATCAGGCGTTAACTGTTGAACTGCCAGCCTCAACTACCACTGTTAAATCCTCATAGTCTTAGCCATCCAGAAGAGTTATATGAGAAATGGCTCCCTTTGCAGGAAGTTGTCTTGTGCCTGAAATAGTTTAATAGAGAATGAGGATTTCAATAAAAGTAGAAACAGATGGCAGCAAGGATGTGAATGCATCTAAAATGCAAAACTGTCTTCTTCCTAGAGAGCCCTCACCTCACCACATCTGAATGGGTGATGCCAGCTGGTGTATAAATGACAACCCTTTTATTCAGCACTTTCTTGGTAGTGTAGCACTGCTCAAGTTACTAAAACCTTCTGGGTTCTCAGTTTCCTCATATGCAAAATGAAGATATAATGCCTACTTTACTATATTGCTACTGGGAAAATTACATATATAACACACCTAGAATAGTGCTTAAGAAATCAACAAATGTTCATACCTCTCTCCTTCCTGGTTCTGAATCATGAGTTTTTCCTGAAATCCTGTTCCAACATTTACTTTCCATTCCAGCATCCACTTCTGTTTGCATCCATGCCCCTTGAGGGGTCATGGATCACATATAAAACTATAAATGGTAAACATTATCGGGCTGGAAAAATCTTAGGAGGTTTTTTTGACACTGCTGTACCTTATACTAGAGGAGTTAAGGAATGCCCCTGTACTAGCTTAACTCAAACTAAAAGATTTTGACATGAATTTTGCAATAAAACCCCACAAGACAAAATGAAGGTCAGACAAAAGGAGACAGCAAGGAGAAGAGGAAGGACTATGGAGGGAAGGTAGTTGAGGGAGAGGAGATGGATCCTCACCTTTTGTCTAAAGGGGTTTGTGTCCACATTTTTCCATTAATTACTGGCATATCTTTAGCATCTGCTCATAAAGACATTTACTAGAGCATACTAGAGCTTTCTCTCCTGTCCACTGTATTTGGGTCAACAGGAAAATACCCAGATTATATAGATTCTACATATTAACATAGGAAAAGATGGAGAAGTAGGAGGTATCATCAGAGAACACTGTATATTAGATTAGGAAATTCAAGATGGTAGGCTTTAAGCAATTCTAGAGCTTCTGTAATTCGAGACCCATAATACTTATCTAAGTAACAAAATATTTTCCCAACCCCACTGAAGCCTTCTTAAATTTCTATCCTCCAGATCCATCACATAAATCCATCTGAAGCCACTGATCTAACTATGCCATGTTTTAGCCTAAGATTAGCTGTGGAATCCTAGGAAGTCAGACATTCCAGAAGACTGGACACAACACAAAGGATTTTAGGTGACACCACCTAGAGATAAGCTGATCATTTTCACCAATTTGTCCAAAGAAACTAGATTAAAATAGTTAAATATTTCAAGGTTACTTTACCTTAAGTTAAATACATTAATGTAGTAAAACAACACTGTGTGTGTGTGTGTGTGTGTGTGTGTGTGTGTGCTCAGTTGCTCAGTTGTGTCCAACACTTTGTAATCCACATGGACTACAGCCCACCAGGTGCCTCTGTCCATGGAGTTTTCCAAGCAAGAATACTAGAATGGGTTGCCATTTAACACTTCACAGGATCTCCCCAACCCAGGGATCAAATCCATGTCTCCTGCACTGGCAGGTGGCTTCTTTATCACTGTGCCACCTGGAAAGCCCAAGGAATTTAAACATCTAAGCATTAAACCTTAATGCTTAAGAGAAACCAAAGAAAGCACAGAACTGCATTGGTCCCATTCCTTTTACAACTTTACAGAGCACCAAACAGGTGACAAGCACTATTCTAAATGCCTGAATTACAGAGAAAAACTAGACAATTGGTCCCGTCCTCAAGGAGATTATACTCTGTCAAGGGAAACTTGTCCATCATTACACATATACAAAATAGTTTGAACATCCTTTAGTAGAGGTTCCAGGTATCCTGGAAGCACAGAGATGCCAGCCACTGAACTGAAACTTTAAGAAATATGGAGACTGGAAGAACACTCCAAGCAGATTATGCACAAAACATGAAAGTGTGGAAGAGTATGGTATATTGAGGAGTGACAGAGCTTTAGCCTTATAATCCCTTAGGATTATACAGTGGAAGCGACAAATAGGTTCTAGGGATTCGATTTGGTAGATAGAGTGCCTGAAGAACTATGGATGGAGGTTTGTAACACAGTACAGGAGGCAGCAACCAAAACCAGCCCAAAGAAAAAGAAATTCAAGAAGGCAAAATGGTTGTCTGAGGAGGCCTCACAAATAGTTGAGAAAAGAAGAAAAGTGAAAGGCAAAGGAGAAAGGGAAAGATATCCCCAACTGAATGCAGAGTTCTAGACAATAGCAAGGAAAGAGAAGAAAGCCTTCTTATGTGAACAATGCAAAGAAATAGAGGAAAACTATAGAATGGGAAAGACTAGAGATCTCTTCAAGAAAATTGGATTGCCAAGGGAACATATCACGCAAAGATTGGCACAATAAAGGACAGACACAGCAAGGACCTAAAAGAGGCAAAGGTATTAAGAAGAGGTGGCAAGAATACACAGAAGAACTATACAAAAAAGGCCCTAATGACTCGGATAAATATGATGGTGTGGCCACTCACCTAGAACCAGACATCCTGGAATGTGAAGTCAAGTGGACCTTAGGAAGATTTACTACAAACAAAGCTGGTGGAGGTGATGGAATATCACCTGAGCTATTTCAAATCCTAAACGAAAGTGCTGTGAATGAAAGTGCTGCGCTCAATATGCCAGCAAATATGGAAAACTCAGCAGTGGCCACAGGATGGAAAAGATCAGTTTTCATTCCAATCTCAAAGAAGGGCAATGCTAAGGAATGTTCAGACTACTGTACAATTACGCTCATTTCACATGTTAAGCAAGGTAATGCTCAAAATCTTTCAAGCAAGGCTTTAGCAGTACGTAAACTTCCAGATGTACAGGCTGGATTTAGAAAAGGCAGAGGAACCAGAGGTCAAATTGTCAACATATGCTGGATCATAGAAAAAGCAAGGGGATTCCATAAAAAACACGTACTTCTGCTTCACTGACTACACTAAAGCCTCTGACTGTGTGGATCACAACAAACTGTAGAATATTCATAAAAAGATGGGAATACCAGACCACCTTACCTGCCTCCTGAGAAACCTGTATGTGAGTCAAAAAGCAACAGCTAGAACTGGACATGAAACAGTAGACTGTTTCAAAATTCAAAAAGGAGTATGTCAAGCCCATATATTTTCACTCTGCTTATTTCATTTATATGCAAAATATCAGGCTGGATGAATTACAAGCTGAAATCAAGATTGCCAGGAGAAATATCAACAACCTCAGATATGCAGATGATACTATCCTAATGGCAGAAAGCAAAGAGAAGAGTGAAAAAGTTGGCTTAAAACTCAACATTCAAAAAGCTAAGATCATGGCATCTGGTCGGGAAAAAGTGGAAACAGTGGCAGACTTTATTTTCTTGGGCTCCAAAATCACTTTGGATGATGACTGTAGCCATGAAATTAAAAGACACTTGCCCCTTGGAAGAAAAGCTACGACAAACCTAGACAACATATTAAAAAGCAAAGACATTACCTTGCCAACAAAGATCTGCCTAGTCAAAGATACGATTTTCCAGTGGTCATGTATGGATGTGAGAGTTAGACTGTAAAGAAAGCTGAGCGCCAAAGCATTGATGCTTTTAAACTGTGGTGTTGGAGAAGACTCTTAGGAGTCCCTTGAATTGCCAGGAGATCAAATCAGTCAATCCTAAAGGAAAACAACCCTGAGTATTCATTGGAAGAACTGATGCTGAAGCTGAAGCTCCAATACTTTAGCCACCTTATGTGAAGAGCAGACTCCTTGGAAAAGACCCTGATGCTGGGAAAGATTCAAAATAAAAGGAGAAAAGGGTGGCAGAGGATGAGATGGTCAGATGGCATCATCTACTCAATGGACAGAGTCTGAGCAAATTCCAGGAGACAGTCAAGGTCAAGGCAGCCTGGAGTGCTGCAGTCCATGGAGTCACGAAGAATCCGACAGGACTTAGTGACTGAAAAACAAGTGTTTAACCTGAGTCCCTTGACAGGTAGAACCTAAAGTAAGAATTTAGGAGTTAATGTTTCATTTGGTAGGTACAAGCCCAAGACTATAAAAGTGACAAAAGAAAAAAAAAAGAAAGGAAACAAGGGGTGATATGATACAAGGTGATGTTATAAACTATAATAACTATAGCTATACAAGCAAAGACATAGAGCATGTCACTCAGCAAATACATTCCCTGGGTTCCTCTTCAGATGAGCCACACCGGGAATAGTTCACAAATAAGAAAAAGGAGGAGAAGGGGATGACAGAGGATGAGATGGTTGGATGGCTTCACCAACTCAATGGACATGGGTTTCGGTAGACTCTGGCAGTTGGTGATGGATAGGGAGGCCTGGCGTGCTGTGGTTCAGGGGGTCGCAAAGAGTCGGACACGACTGAGTGACTGAACTGAACTGAAGAAGAAGGAAAAAAAAATTATCTATCAGCTTTTCCACTAGTTAAGGTTCCCTACTCCCCATTGAGTCAGCAGGCCCCTTGACAGCTGATCAAGAATCCAGGTTCTACACTGGGGTGTGATGTTCACCCAAGATGAAAATAAAGGAATTACCTGTTGCAGATGGTGTGACAGGAAAGAAAGAGAAAGCAGGAGGCAGTTGGGGACTGTGAGAAGCCATTGTGACTAGAAAGCAGAAAGCATGGAGAGAAGCAGGGAACATGGGATAGAAATAGCAGAGATTAATTTGTGAATGCCTTGACATGCACTTTTGAAAGCTTAGATTTTATTCTGTGGGTCAAGAATATTTGAGGAAGGAAGGTGAAGTTCAGGCAGATATAATACAAGGTTAATTGAATGTCTAGACAAAAGTAGATCTGTATTTTCTACTAACTGTTTCAATATTAGGCCAAAGTTAAAGAAATTCATTTCAGGCTATTCCAAGTTGAGATTTAGACAATTAACTGAGATGCTATAATCATACAGGGAGCAAACAAATTGCCAATGAATAAGCAATGGTAGATGTTCTTGCCTATTTTGTTTAACTGCAAATAGGAATGAGATTTACTGAAACAACAGATGGATACCAAGTTCACATGATACTTCGAGTTGCTCTAGAACTGGCTGATAGGATTACTGAAACTCTGGAAAAGTGCCTGTTTTCACACCTGGCTTACAAAGCAATCACCCAACTATGCAATCACATTTAGTGCTTTGAAACAACCAAGAATAACATCTGGCATTTGGGGAAGAATGATTTTTTTTTTTCACTGTATAGTAATAGTTGTTGTCAGCTAATGTTTCTAGACAGCTTTACATAATCTATAATCTCATTTAATCAGCATAGCAAGATTATGAGAAAGAGAATTATTATTCCCTCATACAAATGTAGAAACTCAGACTCAGAAACTTTAATGTGCCCAACGAAAAGTGAAGTGTTATGTCCAATTGCTCAGTCATGTTCAATTCTTTGCAACTCCATGGACTGTAGCCCGCCAGGCTCCTCTGTCCATGGAATTGTCCAGGTAAGAATACTGGAGTGGGTTGCCATTCCTTTCACCAGGGGATCTTCTGGACCCAGGGATCGAATCCGGATCTCCTGCACTGCAGGCAGATTCTTTACCATCTGAACCACCAGGGAAGCCTAATATCTAAAAATAATTAACAGTGCTATTGAAACTTGGACCTCGATTCATTTGTCTCCAAGGCTCACATTTTTCCTGGTGTACTTTGCTGCCTCACAGAGACTTTTGTAAGAGGACAATGCCTTTTTTCCCTACTAAGAACACAAAGCCTTTGAAGTTGAAAATGTATCCAAATGGCTATACTTCTCCTATAGCAAATTTCTGAAAATCTTTCTTAAACAGATTGATCTTAGATAACACCAAATCTTGAGTAAATGAGCTAACTGTATATGATTTGAAGTTGTCTTCCCACTAAGGGATTTTGTTTACACACTTAAAGCCTACAGAGTTCCCATGATTTTACTATTCCAGAATTCTTCTCCACGATTTCAAAGGTTTTTAAAAATCATACACCATCCTTCATGGTCAATAGACCTGAATTTAAATCATTATAGGTATTAATTTGAACAAGATTTAACTTCTCTGAACATCCTTTTCCTTGGATGTAAATGAGGCTCATGGTGGCTCTCTTATAGGATTTCTAGTTTGTTAGATGGGATATTAAAATAGAGGAAGAAAAAGGCAACATTTTGCCTGAGAGTTGCAAGAGCATCAAGTATCGGTTACCCCAGTGGAGCTCATACCTCCACCTGATCCTGACTGGATGTTTGACTCTGTCATGCTCAATCCCTTTATTTCTTTGGAGGCCAAAATAATGAAACTGCCTTCAGAAATAAAGACACTGTAGAGATGAGGAGTGAGTGATTAGAGTATTTGCACTTTTTAATCTATGCAGAGAAACAGAGAGTTTGTCTCTTGTGTTCTGTTTTGCAGTTAATGTCAAATAGGACAGAATAAAAGAAAAGATGTAAGATCCTTCAGACTCCCCTATCTGTCTAGAATCTGCTTCTCTGGCCCTGTTTTTGTCCCAGTCTCTGGGTCTTACCTTTATGTCTCCCCTTTCTTTCTGCTTCTGATTCTGCTCTTACTCGCATTAGCCAAACTGACCCCTCATCTTTACCTGTATTCTTAGCTTTCATGTGGCAACCAGAGTCTCGTTCCTTCTCATTCTCAATTCATCTGTTTAAAACATTATAGAAGATTTCTGAATGAGATGGTGCTAGAATAATACATGTCTTACACCTTTCTCCCCAACTTTCACTAAAGCAACCAATGAACGTAAAAATTAAGATGCAGAAACATTTTTAATGTTTGAACTTGCAGCTTTGTAACAATATCTCTCAGATATTTCCTTATATATATATATTATATGTCATAGTGTATATATATATATCATAGAAAATGCATATTATATATATATATCATGGAAAAAGGGCTAAAAGTATAAAATAACAGAATGTCATTGGTCATAATCACCACGTCATGAGCTTATTAGAGGTTTTCATTTACTTTATTTTGCTTTCAAAATGTTATTAGCCTACATTATTTCTCTAAATAGAAACAAGATACCTGTTGTTTCTTTTTAAAGAGAACAAAGGCAGAAATAGAAATATAAAATACCTTACAATATCATCTAGATTTTAGAAGCAACCGAGACTGTAGTTTACTTTTATTTTGTTTCCTTTGGATAATAAATAGTAGTACTAAGTACTCTGAAATATGCCCCAAGGCTAATAAATAAGAAGCAGTATATAATTCTCACAGGAAAACAGTGTACATTCTAATGGTCCTGTGGTATGGTAAAATGTTGATATTTGAAATATTTTATAATGAGTTTGGTACTAAATTTAAAATATGCTATTAAAATGCCACAAAACACTTAACAGCATGACTATTAAGCTGGTTTTAATTTTTCATTTAATCATGAAGAATACACAGATTAAATTTAGATTTCTTTTCAGCATCTTTATATAGTCATATCTCTTTTCAGGGCTATTATTATATCCCCAGAAGCATTCTTCATCAGCACTCTAGCAAAGAGAATTTAGTATCTCTGTTTATCTTCTCAAATTTCTGTTTTCCAAGGAACACCATGATCCAATACTGTGTGTAAGAAATTAACCCAATTATGGTGTTCCAATCTTGAGACATGACATAATAGTTGTTTAGGTAAATAGCAAACATGCAAGGGGTTGGGAAGGAGAAGTAAGGGGCAGAGAAATAGAAAATTTTATTGCAGTCCATGGGGTGCTGCTGTCCATGGGGTCACAAAGCCAGACATGACTTAGTGACCGAACAACAACAAATTGAAGAGTTTAGGAAATTATTAGAGTATTAATACTGAAGCTTCAACAACTCTTCCAGTTTAGCCTATAATAGCTGAAACATGATTTATAAATTTATGTTGTCTGACACTTGCCTCTCAATATTCATAACTTCCTTCTGAAAGTGAAAGTGATAGTTGCTAAGTCGTGTCCAACTTTTTGTGACCCCATGGACTGTGCCCACCAGGCTCTTCTGTCCACTGAATTCTCCAGGCAAAAATACTGGAGTGGGTTGCCATTCCCTTCTCCAGGGGATCTTCCCGACCCAGGGATCAAACCCATGTCTCTTGCACCTCTTGCATTACAGGTGGATTCTTTACCATCTGAGCCACCAGGGATGTCCAGAAATTTGGAGAGAATGAGATAGTATTTTTGAGCCTGTTTTAAAAGTGTTACTGAAAGAACTCGCCAAAATGTCTCTGTTTCAGGAATTTTTACAGAACAGAAGGCAACAGCTAATTTGCCTATTGGTAGTGGTCAATATGTACTAAAGCAGGTTTTAGGCTAAGTCTCTTTACCTGCATCATCTAAACTAATGTTCACAAGAACCCTAAGAATTAAATATGATTAGTTTTTGCAATTTTAGAGATGAGAAAACTGAAATAAATAGAGGTTAAGCAACAAAGTAAGACATGGTAAGATCAAGATTCACATCATCTGGGCTATCAATCATACCATGAGGGGTTCTACTTGACTACATGTTAGAGTCATCTGGGGAACTTTTAAAACAATATTGATCTCTAGGATGCACTTCAGACCAACTAAATCAAAATATCTGGAGTTGGGATGCAGAAATAATTGGTCTTCCTTCCTCACTTCCTTCCTTCCTCCCTCCCTCCTTTCTTTCTTTCCTTTTTTTAAGTTACCTGTGTGATTCCATGTACAACCAAGTTTGAGAATCACACTACTTTCCTATTATTGAAGAAAAGTAAAGGTAATGTTGAGTTGATAGCTGAGGGATTAACAAGAGTTTAGCATTTGGGAAATCATAAAAAAAAGTACTCCAGGTAAAAGAAGAGCATGAGCAAAGGTATGGGATGTTAATACAAAGGATATGCAGTGTGTCTAGACTAAAAGTTCGATTTTGAATCTCGAATTCCCTAATAATAATCTGTCATTTTATTCATCATGTAATAGAGAGCTTTTAAATGTTTTCAAGTATGAGAGTGAAAGAGAAACTGATCAATTCTAGAATAATGGCTCTCTGGTGGGACAGATAGAATAAAGATTAATAACTGGCTTAGGACTAATTAAAATAATTTAAAGAATTCACTTTGGCCAATGGTTTGTTCTATGGCATTCTACTACAAAGGAGATCACATTGTTAGGTATTTACAGTTTAATTCAAAGTTAATTCTCTAGGGTACTTTTATATCGCACTTGTTATCCCAAAGTACAAAAACTTGAGAGATTTTAAATAAATTTAACAATCATTTAGGTTTTAATAGAACTGAACTGATTCACTAGCCTTTGATTGGTGTCATGACAATTTCACCCTACACAGAGTAAAGGTGACAGCAGGAATGAAAACTCACATTTTAAAATTAGAGTCACTTATTTTTCCTCAAGAAAACTCTCCTTGAGCCATGGAAACAAATGACACTTCTAAAACCATGGCTTATTCAGAAAAATCACATCCTCTTTACTGAACTGATTCTTAGTTTCAATGCCCCTACCATTTTGAAATGAAATATAGAAGGCAATGGAGTACTACAATAAATTACAGAGAAAGGCCTTCTCTTCTCTTTTCCTCCCTTTTCCTGCAATCTCTCTAAAAACCCAAGCTTCTTATTTCCTTTGGAAGTGGAGTCAACTGAAGAGTCTCCTGACAAATGGCAAGTGGAAGAGAAGAGTCTAACAGTCATTTTCATGTGAGAGCCCAAGAGAGTCATGTGTAAGCCACAATGCCAGCCTAAGGTACCTATTGTATATAATGAACTAACTTCTTTCCTATGCAGGTAGGATGGTAGTGTTTACCATCCTTGGGAAAATTGAAAAAACAGTCATCACTTTTCTGGTAGAACCTGAATGATAAATCAGAGGTCTGGAAGAATGCTGAGTTGTTCAAAGAAGAGGAAGAAAGCATATCAAATCTTCTTTTTCCTGAGGAGCCTGGTGGGCTACAGTCCATGGGGTTGCAAAACAGTCAGACACGACTTAGAGACTAAACAACAAAACCATCATCCCAGGTTCATTAAACAATGAGATTGGAATTTAGGGACATAGATCAAGACAATTTTCCTTCTTTGATTATCCTATGTCTCCTGAAAACAGTCAGCCTGGGAATATGCCAATTAGCCATATACTTATAATCAGTAACAAAATAACTTATGGGGAATGATGTTCTAAGAACAAGAAATTTAGGATTCAGTATAAATAACATTATCTGGTCTTAAATAAACCTGTAAATGGCCATTTGAATAACTCTATGCTCCTTGAAGTATTTGGTTTCTGAAGTTAAAAAACATGACATAAAATAGAAATTCTTTTTTCTCTTTTCTAAGATCTCACTAACATGGCAATAAAGAAATTTTAAAGGAATTCTGTTTCTGTCTGTGTAACATATTAAATGGGGGTTTCCGAGGTGGCTCAGTGGTAAAGAATCCACCTGCCAAGCAGGAGACAAGGGTTCAATTCCTGGGTTGGGAATGTCCCCTGGAGAAAGAAACGGCAACCTACTCTAGTAGCCTTGCCAGGGAACTCCTATAGACAGAGGAGCCTGGCAGGCTATAGTCCATGGAGTCACAGAGAGTCTGACATGACTTAGTGACTAAAACAACAGCATGTTAGATATCCAAATGGAGCTCATAATTAAATGCTCACAAAAAACCATTTTTAATTACTGCATTTGCAGAGCAGGTACAAAGTAAAGAACCCGCAGAAATCAAATGAAGATGTAAAAGGAAAATAAGCAAAAAAAGAAAAAATAGCTGACTGTTTACTTTTATTAAGTTTCTGTGGAGATGTTAATCTTCTCATTTTATGGCTATCCAGGTTGTGGAGGAGAGAGAAAATGTCACAGACCTTCTCAAGAGAGGCAAATTCCCCCCTTTACTCCACCCAAATAAAGCTGGGACCTCTAGGAGCTGATTCGTAAGTAAAATAATAAATGAAAAGTAAGTCCACCTTCTCAAATGGCATGATACAGACATCACATTGTCTTGGCTTTGGTGCTGGGTACAGGGGAAAAAGGATACCTGCCTTAAGAACACATAACTACAAACTACCTCTCATGCTCCCAGTGTGGTACGAGAAACCTCAATCAACTAATTTAATATGAAATGGTTGGCTATGCTCCTTGCAGAAGTAAACACAAATTCTCTCTAAAGGAATTCACCTGCAATCCAGGCTTCAAAAATTCCCACAGATAAACCATGTGCTCACAGTCTAACATCCCAAAACATACAAAAACACAAAGAACAATCACTGAGAGACATCAAAAGCAACAGACAGCAGAATCAGATCTGCATAGATCCCAGGTAATGGTATTACTAGGCACAAAATATAAAATTGCCATATCTGATATGTTTAAAGAATAAAAGAAAAGCTTCCAAATGCGAATAGGAAATAGATTCAGAAATAACTGAAGAGATTGGGCAAAGAACCAAATAATCCTTCCAATATTAAAAATATCTTCCATCTAGGCATAGAAACCAAGTGGAGAACATAGCTCCTACTCTAACAATAGGATATCCTATAAAAATCATGTTTGAGCCTCTCACAGAGCTGAGGCCACAGGTAAGCTATGAAACTAAAATCTAAAAGGATGGTAATGTGCTCCAAGGAGAAATGAAACTCACATCTTTGCAAAGCAGTCGAGATAGGAGGTAGTCACCACAAAAATGGGCAGAAAAACATCTGAGATTTTAGTTAAATGTTAAGGAGCATATTTGGGCCGGTGAGATGGTTGAGAATGCCTGAAAGTCCCAGACACAAGAGAAGTCTGCATTCACCCACAAAATCATTTCCCCTGATCTTCATGGACTGTTTATGAAAAAGATTAGAGGCAGGAGAGGAGAGTTGAAAGAGATTCCTCCATGGTAAAGACACACCTAAGTGTGAGGATGAAGAAGAGAATAAGGGTAAATCTCCCTTGATCCGAAAGTTTTGTAAGAGACAAAGTCTGTCGCTGCTGGGAGAGGGAAGGAAAGCTTATTGTGCTCTCCTGAGCAGAGTCCTTATCTCTCAATCTGATTTAAGATCACTGCTCTTTTCAAGTTGTAAGAAACCCGCTTTGATCTCAAGTTATTTTGATCACTTTCACAAGATTCTCAAATATGGGGAAAAGCAAATTATATTATCTAACAATCTCAAAGCCACTTTTTAGGTAAATGAATAGAATAACTATGAAACATGAAAGTAGTTCACTGATTCCCGAAATTGAGTTACTTGGTTACCCAAAATTTATTTGGCAAAACTGAGAATCTTTTTCTACAGTCAGTATCAGCACTCCATAGAGAAGTATGGTAGAAAACAGGGCCATTTCACCTCCAGGTAAGAAGAGGCAGTTTTTAGTTATGCTACAATCATGGTCCTTCCTTGACTACCACCAAAAAATATTATCTCCTCCAACTTTCAGAGACTTTCTAGATATCTGGAACTAACTCAGCTCTCTTAATTAAATCAATAAATGAGAGAGACAGAAATTTAAAATGCAAAATGACTGTATGAGATTTTAATATATTGAGAGGATTTTATTCTACATGTGAGTGATCTATCAGAGTAGATTACAACCACAACTATATATGGAAAGAGATAAGAGAAGTGGGTGTCTGAAAAAGGAAGGGGGATAATTTAATTTCATAACTTAAGAAATTTGTCACAAATTAAATCCAAAAAGTAACCATGAAAAGTGAAGTTTTCATATGGGTTTTCTGCTTCCGGTTCAATAAAAACTAATACCCATTATGTACCTTCACTGAGACCCACATTTCTTAAGTTATCTTAATTTTATTTAACAAATATTTATTGAACTACTCCTATGTGCTGAGCACTGTTCTATCATTTAGGATACTTCACAACAGAACAATGATCCCTGTCTTCAGGGAATTCAATATCAATGGAGGGATAGAGACAAAAAACAGTAAACACTGTGCTGTGCTATGCTTAGTCGCTCAGTCATTTCTGACTCTTTGCAACCCCACGGACTCTAACCCACCAGCCTTCTCTGTCCATGGGAATTCTCCAGGCAAAATAACTGGAAAGGGTTGCCATGCCCTCCTCCAGGGGATCTTCCCAACCCAGGGATCGAACCCAGGTCTCCTGCATCGCAGGCAGATTCTTTACTGTCTGAACCACCAGGGAAACCCACATTTATACTTACAATCATGCAATTCCACTCCTTCCCACTTGGCTCACAGGCAAGCTGCCTCCTTCTCCTCACCCAGCTGGGGCCCTTGCACTCCAAGTGTCTCTCTTAGTGATCCTTTCTGAGTCTCCTTGAATGTAGGGTCTCCTCTTAGTCTACCCCCTCCTTCAGCTGTTTTGTTCATGCCACTGCCTAAAACTTCCATCTATATTGATGGTTTTCTAATCTATATTTTTAGTTCTGACTTCTCCCGAGATCTAAGCAGTAATTTCCAACCTTGTACCAGACATGTATATTCTAATGGTATCTCAAATGCAATGGGTCAAAACTCAAATGTAACTCCACCCCCAAATATAGTCTTTTTCTGTTTCCTGTTCCAATAATGTGAGACATCACTACCATTACTATAATTATACTTACAATTATAAATATTATAATTTTAAAAAAAGGTAAGATAAAAGGTCCAGGTGACAATAATGATTATTATATTTTAATATATATATATATAAAGAATACAATTGTAATTATAACATATTAATTATAATTATATAATATATTAATATATAATGTTATAGTATATAATTGTATTATACCTCATTTTTTTTAGTCTCCCATTTATAATCAGTCATATTCTATGAATTCATTGTTTTTTTTAGCATCTATCACCAATACCCACCCAACACCTTTTACCAAATACCTGCATTCACAACTCTCACCAGCCATATCCATATAGAAGAATATCAGATCAAGAGCATCTTATATGTTGCTGCTACTGCTAAGTCGCTTCAGTCGTGTCCGACTCTGTGCGACCCCATACACGGCAGCCCACCGGGCTCCCCTGTCCCTGGGATTCTCCAGGCAAGAACACTGGAGTGGGTTGCCATTTCCTTCTCCAATGCATGAAAGTGAAAAGTGAAAGTGAAGTCGCTCAGTCCTGTCCGACCCTTAGTGACCCCACGGACTGCAGCCCACCAGGCTCCTCCGTCCATGGGGTTCTCCAGGCAAGAGTACTGGAGTGGGGTGCCATTGCCTTCTCCGAAATATGTTGAGACTAGCCTAAATAACATTTGCCATTTCCATTCTTTTTGATAATTGAGGTTTTGAATTTTTTGTTGTTTTGTTTTTCCTTCGCTGGTACCTAGTAAGATAAGTGCTTGATCCCATTGGCTCATTCGTATGAGCAAGGGAGATTAATTGACTTCTATGTAAATAAGTCTTAAGACCACATCATAAAAGAAAATTTCACAAGGGGAAGTACTTGAGCTGAGATGGGGGAAAAGTAAAAATCTGAAAGGCAAATAAGAGAGTTGGGAGAAAATTTCATAAGAGAAAATAGCATTGGAGAGCGTAGAATTTTCAGACAAAGCCTGAAGTTTACAGTACAATGGGAAAGAGAGAGAAATGAAGCTAAAAAGAAAGCAAGAGTGAAATTCTATATCCACCAGGGAGCCACTGAAGAGGTTTCAGTGAGGGAGTAACCTAAAATATATAAATGTTAGGAATATGCCACTGTATGGGGATGGGAAGACTTAGTTTAAGTCATTTTTTATCCCCCCAGGACCTAGTACAGTGCTTTCAAAGAATGTGTAAGAGTCAGAAATGAATTGCATGAGATTAAAGTAAATAATGGACACACTATAGAAAGCAATGAATGACTGTGTTGTGTGCAAAGCACAATTTTGAGCTGTCTAATCTATAAGGGGACATATCAGGCTGTTGTGAAGTTGAGACCAGCCTTGTGAGCCCCTCTCTCCCCATTTGAAGGCTGGTGGTTGCCATGGTTACAGTTGCATGGGTAGACTTATTTATAGTTATACACTATCTTTAGTGAATTCCACAACAGATGAGAGAAAAATTCAACTGTGAAGCCATCTAAGTGCATTGGAAGCACTTAGGAAGAGCAATAAATTAAATATACACCAGAGAATCTCAAAAACACTACGGAGAGCCCCATTTTAAATAACTGCTTTGTGAACAGTGTTCTGAGTAAGTTGAAAAAAATAACCCAGGCTTTTGTACACCCTCCTCTAGCTCTGCCTTTACAATCTACAAGCATGTCAATGCTAGAACAGGCTTCAGAGACTAATTAATTATTTTTACCACTTATCATATAAAAGGCACAGGCACTATGAGTCTTACAGTAATAACAAGAGGTAGGTACTATTTTTACCTCCACTATGCACATGAGGAAAGCTAAGATACAATAAGGTTAACAGTTCCCCGATGCCATACAGTTGGTAAAGACCAGAGCTGAGCAAGAGGCCAGGCAGTCTGCTCCCAGTGACCTTAATCATTGTGATATACTGACTTGCTTTGATATCTATAACAAAAAGGTCTGGGAACCAAGAACTCCATTCTCCCAGAATTCACTGGGAGGCCAAAGAAGCCTTATTTATCTCAATCTACAGTGAATACAAATCTAAAAGGATTACTAACTCATGGAGAACACTGAGAATTTATGCTATAAAGCAATATATGAAATATATAGCTTGAAACTTGAAATCTCAGACAAAACGAACTAGGGGTATGCTACTCCCATTTCAAAAGGAGTTGCAGCAGGATACTTTTCTAAGGAAAATGTCTTTGTTTCCTAACAAATTAAATACAATTCACAGAACATTGATTGTGTACACAGGCCAATTTTTGGAACACATTCACTATATACTACAAAGGAATGCGGTAGGCTTATTAAAGAAGGAATGGATATTGATTCTATTGTTTTCTTTCATGTATCTTGGCAAGTCAATGAGGCATAAAGGCAGGGACATAAAGATGAATAATTCACATCACTAGAGGCTACTTTAGAGATCAACCATGTAACAGATGATAAACTAAAAGAACCAAGCATCTAAATACTTGTCCAGCATCACACAGTAAAACTGGGGTTAAAAGCAAGGTTTGGTGGGACTTCCCTGGTGATCTAGTGGTTAAGACTTTGCCTTCCAGTGCAGGGGGTGTGAGTTTGATCACACTGGAGGGGTGTGCCTTCAATGTGAGGTGTGGCGTGTCATCAAGGAGCTAAGATCCCTCATGCTTCATGGCCAAAAAATATAAAACAGAAGCAATATTGTAATAAATTCAATAAAGACTTTTAAAAATGGCCCATGTTAAGAAAAATCTTAAGAAAAAACGCCAAGGTTTGGTAACTGTATCTTTGACTCCTGTACTTTTCTGTAAAGCTTCCTGTCATCTCTGACACTTCTTCACATGACATAATCACCACATGCATCTTTTCTCCTAAATTGGGGGAGATGCTAGAAAAAGATAAGATAGCAACTGCTGTTAAGGAGTTGAAGTCACAGCCCTAACAAGGAAGACTTATCTGGCCCCATCTGAAAGAATGCTGAGGTTTAAAAACCTTTATCTAGCCTATCTTTTTTTTTATTAAAAAAAGGATATCAAATATATATTATGAAACAAAGAGTATTCTCTCTATTCAAATAAAATAGGAGCTCACATAAGGCTTTAGAGGCATATACGGCTCACATAATGACATAGGAAGTCATTTGATATCACTCAGAAAAGAAGAGATTACTTTCAAATACTGAAAACTGGGAGAGAGAATCTTGGGAGGTATGTCATTAATACAAACCTGGATGAAATGTGCATGTTCAACTGGACCATGATTATAGATTTATACAAGTCTTGATCTGCATATCTAACTCATTTCACAGTCTGTATACTTACCAAGTAATTAACAGACCTCTGTTCAGTTTCATATGCAAGACTGTTTCACAGAGAAAAGGCTCCACTTGCTGAGCAGCAAAAACTATGGGATGGGTGGTCTATTCGACTTTCAGGAAAAAAGATTATAAAAATACTCCCATTTGGTCTCAAACCAAAAGTGAGAAGTTCCAAAACCCTGGTCAGTGAGGTCCCAGGTCTATAGAATATTATAGTTCAGACACATAATTACAGAGTCTACATCAGCCCTCACCTGCTTCCTACTCCATTCACTGTCAACTTCTCACCTCCCCATTTCCATCTCCTATTTTAAATAGCTAAATGAAAATACTGAGGTCCTGGCTTTAGAGATATAGAAGATTTTTAATAATGATGTGAACTGAATTAACTCCCTAAAAGAACCTAAAGTTAAGCATGAACACAATACATAACTCTTCCTAGTGGCAACAAAATATTAAATTAAAATAAAATATTAATTGTTAAATTGACTCTCTGCCTCAAAGATTCTTCTGATCAAAAATTACAAAAGGATTAAAGGCAAGCAAACTGGCAAAGCTCAAAACATTGTTCAGGTAATTTCAGAAAGGAGAGAAGGAAGGAGGGAAGGTTTGTAATACTAACATAAGACAAAAATGAAATTAAAAGCCCTGAAGGGGGAAAATACCTATCTTGTACTGAGAAGATTCGAGCTATGTTAAACCCTTTTGTATTAAGTAACACAGCGTGGAAAAAACAATAGCTAATATTTATTGAATGCTTACTACTTTCACTTTAACCTTTAACAATAACCCAATGAGTCAGGGTAAGTATTGTTAAAGAGTGAGATCATGACTCAACAGCTGAAATAAAAATCACAAAGCTGATTTCACTGCTTACCTAAACCAAGAAGATCTATGCTGGTCATGTACAGAATTTCCAAGCTGCTGATATAAGGGGAAATTTATATATCCACAATAAAACTATGTGCCAAACAATGCTGCCTCAAAATAGTTTTAAAGGAAAAATCGGTTGGAAATGTATTGAAAAACCGACAAAAAAGACACTAGTGAAAGCTTTCTGTAGATCAAGCAAACAAAAAATAAGCAAAGCTATAGAGGAGCTGAATATTTTAAGGTTTTTTTATGTGAACCATTTTTTAAAGTCTTTTTGAATTTCTTCCAACATTGCTTCTGTTGTTTCAGTTCTTGTTTTTTGGCCAGGAGGCCTATGGGATCTTAGCTCTCAGACCAGGGATCAAACCACTTGCATTAGAAGGCGAAGTCTTATCTACGGGACCATCAGGAAAGTCCCTGAATATTCTAATTAATAAGATTTATCTAAATACCCTGACACATTTTGTCTAGAGCCTGCATCTTTTTTATTCAGCATTTGGTCCCTTTCCTTCGAAGCAGAAGATATTAAGAAGAGGTGGCAAGAATACACAGAAGAACTTGCACAAAAAAGATCTTCACGACCCAGATAATCACGATGGTGTGATCAATCACCTAGAGCCAGACATCCAGGAATGTGAAGTCAAGTGGGCCTTAGGAAGCATCACCACAAACAAAGCTAGTAGAGGTGATGGAATTCCAATTGAACTATTTCAAATCCTAAAAGATGATGCTGTGAAAGTGCTGCACTCAATATGCCAGCAAATTTGGAAAACTCAGCAGTGGCCACAGGACTGGAAAAGGTCAGTTTTCATTCCAATCCCAAAAGAAGGAAATGCCAAAGAATGCTCAAACTACTGCACAATTGCACTCATCTCATATGCTAGTAAAGTAATGCTCAAAATTCTCCAAGCCAGGCTTCAGCAATACGTGAACTGCAAACTTCCAGATGTTCAAGCTGGTTTTAGAAAAGACAGAGGAACCAGAGATTAAATTGCCAACATCCGCTGGATCATCGAAAAAACAAGAGTGTTCCAGAAAAACATCTATTTCTGCTTTATTGACTATGCCAAAGCCTTTGACTGTGTGGATCACAATAAATTGTGGAAAATTCTTCAAGAGATGGGAATACTAGACCACTTGATCTGCCTCTTGAGAAATTTGTATGCAGGTCAGGAAGCAACAGTTAGAACTGGACATGGAACAACAGCCTGGTTCCAAATAGGAAAAGGAGTATGTCAAGGCTGTATATTGTCACCCTGCTTATTTAACTTATATGCGGAATACATCATGAGAAACACTGGGCTGGAGGAAGCACAAGCTGGAATCAAGATTGCTGGGAGAAATATCAATTTCTCCCATATCATCTCAGATATGCAGATGACAGCACCCTTATGGCAGAAAGAGAGGAAGAACTAAAGAACCTCTTGATGAAAGAGGAGAGTGAAAAAGTTAGCTTAAAGCTCAACATTCAGAAAACTAAGATCATGGCATCTGGTCCCATCACTTCATGGCAAATAGATGGGGAAACAGTGGCTGACTTTATTTTTGGGGGGCTCCCAAATCACTGCAGATGATGACTGGAGCCATGAAATTAAAGGACGCATACTCCTTGGAAGGAAAGTTATGACCAACCTAGACAGCTGTATTAAAAAAGCAGAGGCATTACTTTGCCAACAAAGGTCCATCTAGCCAAGTCTATGGTTTCTCCAGTAGTCATGTATTGATGTGTTGGAGTATAAAGAGTTGTGACTATAAAGAAAGCTGAGTGCCAAAGAATTGTTGTTTTTGAACTGTGGTGTTGGAGAAGACTCTTGAAAGTCCCTTGGACTGCAAGGAGATCCAACCAGTCCATCCTAAAGGAGATTAGTCCTGAGTCTTCATTGGAAGGACTGATGTTGAAGCTGAAACTCCAATACTTTGGCCACAAGATGGGAAGAGTTGACTCATTGGAAAAGACCCTGATGCTGGGAAAGATTGAGGGCAGGCGGAGAAGGAGACTACAGACGATGAGATGGTTGGATGGTATCACCAACTCGATGGACATGAGTTTGGGTAAACTCCAGGAGCTGGTGATGGACAGGGAAGCCTGGCATGCTGTGGTCCGTGGGGTCGCAAAGAGTCAGACAAGACTGAGTGACTGAACTGAACTGAACTGAACTGAACTTCCTTTCCAACCATTCCCCAACTGAATGCCGAGATTCTGTCCTAACTCTGGATCTGGTGATCAGGAGTGAGGGTGGAGGATATGTCTTCACAAGGATGTGTTGAGCTGCCAAGCAGAGGCCTCTACTTTGTCTTTAAGCAAGAATAATTTTCACCATTATAGAAAAGAGGGGTCACTTATGCAGTCCCACAGGTGTAGTGGGATCAGAGGTTTCAAATTTATAGAGTACAGTCATTTGTATGTCCTCATTCAAACCTCAGAGTCCCACAACTTTTGGGTCAGGTCCCTGCCTCTGGCAGAGCTGACTTGTTAGAGCAGATAATTCAAATTTCTCTGGAGTCCTGCTACTCTTATGATTAAATTTTAGATCTGATTCTCAGAATTATCTTCTCTTCCAGATATAAGAAAAAAAGAGTCTCTTTATATATTGCCAAGGAGGCCCTCTGATATTCCTATTTTGCCTTAACTTTCAACCCTTTGTTGTCTTCTCCAATGCATCAATATTCAGTTCAGTTTAGTTGCTCAGTTGTATCTGACTCTTTGCAACCCTATGGACGCAGCACACCAGCCTTCCTTGTCCATCACCAACCCCTGGAGCTTGCTCAAACTCATGTCCATCATGTCAGTGATGCCATGCAACCATCTCATCCTCTGTCATCCCCCTCTCCTCCTGCCTTCAATCTTTCCCAGCAGCAGGGTCTTTTCCAATGAGTCAGTTCTTCGTATGAGGTGGCCAAAGTACTGGAGCTTCAGCTTTAGCATCAGTCCCTCCAATGACTATTCAGGATTGATTTCCTTTAGGATGGACTGGTTTGATCTCCTTGCAGTCCAAGGGACTCTCAGGAGTCTTCTCAAAACCACAGTTCAAAAGCATCAATTCTTTGGTGCTCAGCTTTCTTTATGGTCCAACTCTCATATCCATACACGACTACTGGAAAAACCATAGCTTTGACTATACAAACCTGTGTCAGCAAAGTAATGTCTCTACCTTTTAATATGCTGTCTAGGTTTGTCATAGTCTTTCTCCCAAGGAGCAAGCATCTTTTAATATCATGGCTGCAGTCACCATCTGCAATGATTTTGGAGCCCCAAAAATAAAGTCTGTCACTGTTTCCATTGTTTCCCCATCTATTTGCCATGAAGTGATGGGACCAGATGCCATGATCTTAGTTTTCTGAATGTTGAGCTTTAAGCCAGCTTTTTCACTCTCCTCTTTCACTTTCATCAAAAGGCTCTTTAGTTCTTCTTCACTTTCTGCCATAAGGGTGGTATCATCTACATATCTGAAGTTATTGATATTTCTCCCTGAAATCTTGATTCCAGCTTGTGCTTCATCCATTCTGGCATTTTTCATGATATACTCTGCATATAAGTTAAATAAGCACAGTGACAATATACAGCCTTGATGTACTCCTTTACCAATTTGTATCCAGTCTGCTGTTCAATAAATAAACTGAAATAAATTGAACCATCAATATTACCCAGCAACAGACCTTGAATTTCATAATTCCTGTAATAACTTCTCCCACAATTCTCAGTGCCAGATAGATTGCACCAGCTAATGCATTCCCTTCCCATATTATGTCATCCCATTTTACCACCAGTGAAAAGTTTAATGATGGCAGGATACTAATCTGCCAGAGGTTATTGGTACTCTACCCATCTGGGTTACGAGGTCATTCATCTCCAAAACCGCATTATAGAGTCAGCTCCCTAAAACCATTTCTTGTACTGCTATAGGTCTGGTTACCGGAATATACACTCTGGAGTGAAGATTTGCATATAAGAGGCTTACTGGAGAGAAATTTCCTGAATGGCACCTGTGAGGACTGGGTAGCAGGAGAAGTCGTACAGTGCTGCAAAATGCAGGTGTAGCCAATGCCCTCACTAAACCCTCAGGAACTCTGGAGAAAGGATGGCCCATCAAAGTTGTCTGAAAATGAGGCTTTGTAACTCCACATGACCCTTCATTGAATGTGGGTTACCTCCATGAGGACACAACCTTAGGAAAGACAGCTGTCTTTGAGGCAGCTCCAGCGGAGGGACAGCTGGGTGCCATCAACACACTACACTCCCGGCAGCTGGGAGAACACGTGCCAGGGTGATCTGGGAAGCTGGCACTTCACAAACAGAAAACAAGCCCTTTCCATGTGATAATATATTTTGCATATATATTTTACCCTATAAACAGAGAAGAGAATGTAGTATCTCTAGTAGTATGAGTTTCCTTTCACCAGATTTTCTAAAATGTTCTAACTCTCTGAACTTTGGAAGTAGCTAAGTATTTGATTTAAATTGGTATAGAACTGCTTCAGATTACCCTCTAACACTTCCAGTCAAACAATTTACCTTATATATCTGTTTTCCAGAATTTGTAAAAATCTGTCATACAGACCCAGACATCTAACCTCTTTGAGGGTTTTTTTTTCTTCCTCACAAAATTAGTCCTGATTGATTCATGGCTAAGAAATAAAAAATCATGTAAAGTAGATAGTCAACGGGAATTCGCTGTATGGCTCAGGAAACTCAAACAGGGGTCTGTATCAACCTAGAGGGTTGGGATGGGGAGAGAGGTTCAAAAGGGAGGGGATATATGTATACCTATGGCTGAATCATGTTGAGGTTTGACAGAAAACAGCAAAATTCTGTAAAGCAATTTCAATAAAAAATAAATAAATTTTAAAAAAGAAATAAAAAATTATTAATATATTTTAAGTACCAACAATGGCCCCAGTACTTCTACAAAAAAAAAAGTAATAATTTTGATGTAGCTGATTACATAGCCAAGGGTTCTGATTTTCTAGTTAACTTATAACAGAAAGAGATGAGACAGGAAACCTGTATTGCTCAAAACAATTAATTAATTAATGTTTTAATTTAGTAGGACTTATAAATTACCACTTTTTTCCAGAAATGAAGTTTACATGTGATAGTTGAGCAAAATATCCTTGATTCTAAGGCAGTTCTTGCTCTCTTTCAGTTACTTCTTTGAGTGATACTTATCTTTAAGGCAGCTCAGATATAAACTACTTTCTGGTAAAGACCCATGACCTGATAGCACCTGAAAAGAAGACAAGTTCAACAAAAGGTATGGTTCTCTCCTTCATCTTTTGTTTTTTTCAGTACAAAGATGAGGAAAGTGATAGGTTCACTGTGTGTTCAATGATACAATGATGCTGGATGACATTTTTTTAAAAATTTAGAATTTCTTAGCTCTCATATTCCATTTGCGGAGAAGGCAATGGCACCCCACTCCAGTACTCTTGCCTGGAAAATCCCATGGACGGAGGAGCCTGGTAGGCTGCAGTCCATGGGGTCGCTAGGAGTCAGACACGACTGAGCGACTTCACTTTCACTTTTCACTTTCATGCATTGGAGAAGGAAATGGCAACTCACTCCAGTGTTCTTGCCTGGAGAATCCCAGGGACGGGGGAGCCTGGTGGGCTTCTGTCTGTGGGGTCACACAGAGTCGGACATGACCGAAGTGACTTAGCAGCAGCATATTCCATTTATCTTCTTGGACCAATTTTTAATATGAATAAAATCAAATAAATAAATCATAAGTAAACATCGATTGCATTATATTACCCTACATCTTCTAGCCTGGATATATTATATTCATGGATGCTGAATTAGACAACCAGCTAATTTCACTAACCTCTGATGAGTCACAGGTTAGTCACAGAGTAAAAAAGATGCTGGGACACACGCAGTGGAACAAATTCCAGTATTCAAAGAAGAACACTACAATATAAAACTGATCATTGCAATCACTAGAGACAAACATTAGTTCTCCAGTAAAAAAAGTCATCCTGACAAGTAAATACGTTGGGTTAGATAATATGAGGCATGGACTCTCTGGAGATAAGCAGAGCATTTGATAAAGCCTCTCCTAATATCCTTATGAACAGAACAGAGAAGTTTTAGTTGGTTTCCATTGCAACTGGATACATTAGTTGCTGGTTCAATTATCACACTGTCAAAGAACAGATACGCACTTGCTTAAGAGGTGAGGGCAGAAAGGTCTGCACCACGTGTGTATACAATGCAGAATGGGAATTCCCTGGCATTCCAGTGGTTATGACTCTGCACTTTCACTGCCAAGGGCCAGGGTTCAATTGCTAGTTGGGGAAATAATACCCAGGAAGACACACAGCACAAATAAATAAATATACATTAATAAAATTTAAAAAATTAAAAATAACCAGCTGGGATGAAGTCTTAGTTCCAACACTAACCTGGCTGGCTCTCTGAGCCAAGTTCATCCTGGCTCTGATGGCCTTTGGCACTTCTCCAGTGGGACCCCCATCACATTTGTCTGCTAATTCCTGACACTGGCTTTCAGCACAGCTTGCTAATTGAACTATCCTCCCAGATGGTAAAGAATCTACCTGCAATGCAGGAGACTTGGGTTCGATTCCTGGGTCAGGAAGATCCCCTGGAGAAGGGCATGACAACCCACTCCAGTATTCTTTCCTGGGGATTCCATGGACAGAGGGGCCTGATGGGCTACAGTCCATGGGGTCACAGAGTCAGACATCGCTGAGCAACTAACACTTTCACTCCGATTCTGCCCATGCCATCGTAGAGTCTCCACAGAATTAATACTTGTAAAACCTGGTTTGTGATACACACTTTTTCTCCTTCCACTGCCCCCTCATTTCTTGTCAGTTCTTTATTATTCTAATCTCAATTTTGAGTTTTTAAGTATCTCAAGTTCTTGCCCCTTGATTGCCTTGCCTTTTACATAGTCTTACAATAGTCTAAGATGAAAATACTTAATACCCTAAAGACGTTAATAAATTTCAAAGGCTGCTGTCTGCCACTGCAGTTTTAGTTGCATGCCGCAAAGCATTGAAAAGAATGAAGAGAACGGAATCAGAGAGGCAATTGTACAATTAGACCCAAGGCCAGAAAGGAGCAGAGGCAGGAACCATGGAGGCATTTCAGAGCACTCTCCATGTAAGGAAGTGGGCAGCCCTGGCTGATATTTTGAGATTTTGTATATACAAGTGTGATGACAGGCTAGGATCAAGGTGGAAAGAATACTGTGGACAGCCTTTGAAGGAGCCTAAATAAAATAGTCATGCAGTGCTCCTATGGAATGCTGCCTGAGAGGGAAAATGTAATCCACCTTCTGGAAGATTTGCCTGTTTCATCAGCTCACATACCATTTGGGATACCAAATTTTACACAGTAGCAACTTCATCTCACTAAAGATCATAGGGTAATTTGAGGAGCAAATTATCCTATGATCAACAATCAAAAGCAATAAATAGAAAGGAGTGTGGAAGGTCACAGTGGTATGATCTTTTAACAGGGAACTTTTAAAAGACAATTCTATGGCTGTGCACTTACTATTTTCTCTAATAAAGAGAGTATATTTAAGGGAAGCGAACACTATTTCATTTCAATTCAATAACCTAAATAATAGCATAATATGAATTTTCTTTTCCGATGAGCCATAGTTCTGGATGCTGTTGATTTCTGAAATAAGATCCTACATTGAAAATCTCTCAAAGTTTTATGATTGCCATTTGAAAGACGCATGATACAGAATAAAGATGCAGTAGCTCCTAAAATCACATCAAAATTCACATTCCAAGCATAATTAGCATGAAATTTTCTGGATTTAGTTTGAAGAATGCTGCAAAATAATTCCTTATTCAAGGAAAATTAGACATTTAGATCACCATCAGTTATCTTTGTTCATATCTTATTATTTAAGTGAATCCTAATTCTATTCACCAAGAATCCCTTCCTTATTTGGAAAAGCAGTGTTTCTTCTCATGAGCTCAATAACTGAAAGACTATGGGAGGCAAATAAGATACACTTATTATCTAATCATCATTGGTCTAGTTTTATTTCACACTGGCAAATAACTCAAGTATTTTACAAAAAAAAAATATTCTTTTAAGAGCATGAGATAATAGAGAAAAACTAATTAGATTTTGTTTATATATTCATTTAGAAGTCAACAAATATTTATTGAAGAATATTGACCATCTAAGCCTTATATTAATGTTATCAAAGTTAACTAATTTATTATAATTTAAGTTCAGTTCAGTTCAGTCACTCAGTCGTGTCTGACTCTTTGCGACCCCATGGATTGTAGCATGCCAGGCTTCCCTGTCCACCACCAACTCCCACAGCTTGCTCAAACTCTCATCCATCAAATTCGTGACACATCCAACCATCTCGTCCTCTGTCGTCCCCCTCTCTTCCTGCCTTCAATCTTTCCCAGCATCAGGGTCTTTTCCAATGAGTCAGTTCTTCACATCAGGTGACCAAAGTATTGGAGTTTCAGCTTCAGGATCAGTCCCTCTAATGAATATTCAGGACTGATTTCCTTTAGGATTGACTGGTTGGATCTCCTTGCAGTCCAAGGGACTCTCAACAGTCTTTTCAACACCACAGTTCAAAAGCATCAATTCTTCAGTGCTCAGCTTTCTTTATGGTCCATATCTCACATCCATACATGACTACTTGAGAAACCATAGCTTTGACTAGATGGACTTTTGTTTGCAAAGTAATGTCTCTGCTTGTTATCATTATATTATATTAAATTAATGTTAAATTTATATTCTATTAAATTTTATTATATTCTAAGTTACTGCTGTACAAAATGAATGATAATTTACTTTAGGACTGGCTGTCATATATGAATTCACAAAGATATTTTAATTTTTTCTCACAAAGTTATAAATGGTACTTGAATTTCATAATGTCACAGATGAACTCTGGCTAGAGTTTGGTCTTAAACAATAGAACACAACACAACACATATACACAAGTCATGACCATCTGTTTATTCAGCTGCTATAAGAAACCCATTTTTCATTTTAGGAAACGTCTCTCCTCTATTCTCAGACTATGTGGTATGAGGAGGGTGGTCTCTACCTTCTCTTTTCAGAGGTGAGCACATAATCGAGCCTGGTCAATCTCAATGTCCATCCCTTTCATTTTAGTTCAAATATGATTCAGGATAACCAGATGACCCACATCAGACTAATCAGAGGCCTCCATGGAACTTCTTCTGAACTATTAGATTATAGAGGCTAAGAACCATCTAGAAGTTAAGAATCAGGAGATGGTGAAGGACAGGTTAGCCTAGTGCACTGCAGTCCATGGGGTCGAAAAGTGTTGGACACAACCAAGTGACTGAACAACAAGAACCATTTAAGAGGATGTGGTTAAGGACAGCTTTGTGGCCGTATGAAGAGAGTCTTCCTTAGAATTAATTCAGAAGAAGAATGTAGATTTAGAAAAAGAGAAAGCTTCTTAATATCAATCTAATCTCATAATTCAGCCATGCCTAAATATAGCTTGACGTCTTGAAAATACCAGCTACAGGAATCGGTAGATTCCAATGTGAGCTTCTTGGCTAAAACCAGCCTGAACTGCTTCTGACTTTTGCCACTGAGAGAGTACAGCCAATATACATATATACCCACAGACTTACGATCCTCTGTTTGCAAAATTTATTTTTCTTACAGCATTATGAATCTATTTCTCTCTCTCTTTTTCTCTGTCATACACACAGTTCTTAAGAAACCCAGTATTTGTCTTATAGATGACAAAAAAAAAAAAACTCTGACAGTATGGTTTTCACCTTCATGGCCAGCAGAATTTTACTGAAACTCAGCAAGCTTTTATCTGATTCATGTGCAGCAACATGTTCTGACTGCTTGCAGAAACTTTTTCAGCCATTGACACAAACGTGACAATATTTCAAATTGTGCATCAGCCCTCCATCTGTATAGCATCATTTCTGCCCCAGCTCTGAAAACTTAGCTCACATTTGTCACAGAGTTGGAGTCACATAAATTACAAAACTATGTTGGGCTGAAAATGATGTAACACCTGGAGGTACTCACCCTTGACTCCAGAGGCATCTGCTTTTAGCTGGAGCCTTATTCCTTTTCAATGCCAAGTTGCGACTAGTTTAATTATGCGATTTCCAGGTCTTTGGCTGACAGCATATTGTCAGTCTGCTCCACTGTAACAGAAATCCATAATTGTCTTCAGCTGCAAACAAATGTAACGCTGACTCTAAAGAGGCAAGTGTCGTCTGTTCCTTTGATCAATAGCTTCGGTCTGTCCCATCAAGATGCCATCAGTACACAGCATCTCAAGGTTGGCTACATTTAATATAATATATATTGTGGGATTATTTGACACAACACTAGTTGTTACATTTTCTTTCAAGATGGTCGAATTGGGACTACCAGGTTACTAAATGGGCTCATATTGTATCGGATTCTAAAGCTAGAGCAGAAGAAAAGCTGGAGAATGAATCTGACCCCTAACATACAAACATAACAGATTTCCTGAGTTCAAATATCAGACTTTTGAGCAAGTTGCCTAACTCCCCCAATCCTCAGCTTCCTCATTTGTAAAATAGGAAAATGCAAAAGTAGTATATAATCAGAGGTTTCTGATAAACCATATAATTCATTGTAAGTTCAAGAAACACTAGCTATTAATATCAATAACTAATAATATTAACTGTCAATAGACATTATCGTTTAGTCTCTAAGTCATGTCTGACTCTTTGCAACCCCGTGGACTGTAGCCTACCAGGCTCCTCTGTCCATGGGATTCTCCAGGCAAGAATATTGGAGTGGGTTGTCATGCCTTGCCCCAGGGGATCTTCCTGACCCAGGGACTGAACCCGCGTCTCTTAGTCTCCTGCATTGGCAGGTGGGTGCTTTACCACTAGTGCCACCTGGGAAGCCCACAATAAGTGTATTTGTATGTATTTAGCATTCAGCATGAATCATTCCTGGTCAGACAAAAATATCCTACTCTCTAAATTATTATCATGGAAGAGACATTAGCAAGGATAATTTTAACACATAAAGTAGTCTTTCCTACTATTTTAACAAATTCCTTTCACAATAAATAGTATAGCTCAACACTGTCAGACTTTTCTGTGAACAATGATGCAAATATCATACAACTGCACCATCCAAAATGATAGCCACCAGTTACACACACTACTGAGCAGCTGGGATGTTGCTAGTGTAAATGGGAAACTAAACTGTTTATTTTATTTCACTTTAACTAATTTAAATTGCAATAACTGCATGCAGCTGGTTGCTACCACATTCAACAGTACAGAGGCAGAATGTCTTCAGTCCGTTAGACAATGGGTCTGCCAATTTTTTGCATTGTATGTTATAATGATATGATTTTAGGTTGAAAATACAGTGCATTATAAATCCCATTTAAATGCAATCTTCAACAAATTGTACATTTACATATAATATATATCCACCATGTAGAGAAACAAGTTTTGACATTTTACATGCTAATAAATATAGACTGAAAGTGAAAGTCACTCAGTCATGTCCAGCTCTTTGCAACCCCATGGACTATAGCCCACCAGGCTCCTCTGTCCATAGGATTCTCCAGGTAAGAATAGTGGAGTGGGCTGCCGTGCCCTCTCCAGGGTATCTTTCTAGTCCAGGGATTGAACCCTCATCTCTTAGGCCTCCTGCACTGGCACACAGGTTCTTTACCACTAGTGCCACCTACGAAGCCCATAAATGTAGATTAATTATGTAAAAAAAAAGTGTAATTTTTAAAATATGCTATTTTGATACTTGGGAGCCAATAAGATAATTAAATTTAAATTTAACTATGAATTACAGCATAAAATAGATTAAAAACTGTTTTATTATGGATACCTGATATTCTTATCTTAATGTGCAAAAAAACCAATTAGTATTTCAATATTTTGCTTCATTTGTCTGCTTATGCAAACTCTAATAGTGACACCTGTTGTTAAAAACAGCCTTTATTCCCATACATGAAGTTTTCTAATGTTGTCCATTTAAATAATGATTTTTAAATTATTCTTATATCTCCTAATGTGCTACATGAGAATTTTGATCAAGTGGATGCAGCTTACAGATTTGGTCAAGTTCATATTGAAGAAAATTTAAGAATTATTAATATTTTATATTCTTCATTAACTTGATATATAGCAGTTTCTGTGTTCCCTTTGTCATGGTCTTAAATAATTGTCTAGCCTTAATAATAACTTTATTCTTATAACCATGAATAAAAATAACTTACAGCTGACTGATGGCCAAGTCCATCATGGCTGGTGGTTGATATTCAATTCACCGTGTCTGGCTAAGTGACTGAGTCTCAAGCACATTCATTTGATCTTCATGATATGCACTAACTACATACTCAAGAACTATATGTCCACTTTTAAAGGGATATTTTTTAAACAATTACTTTATCTGTTGATCTTTAACATAAATTTAAGCAGGCACAATTATTCCTTTTGATACCATGAACTCCTTGGGACACTTTCTCTAGACCTCAGAATTTCTCAAACCACTTGTTGGGTAAGGCTGTCAAATAATACTGGAAAACTGCTTAACCTTCATGGAATATTCAGACACCCTAAAGAGGTCCCCTGCTCTCTGGACTCAGAGAAAACAACTGCAACTCTGTCCACAACTGGGCATCTGATATGCAGACTTAAATGAGAGGATCAGTGAGGAGAGAAGACGTGAGAAAAGCCAGATAAGAGTCAAGATAAGAACATGGAGGCCCCCAAAATACAACAATATGAAAGAGAAAGTCTGGCACCTTGCAACAGACATAGCAGCAGGTCCTAGAGATTAGACGGGGCGATGGAAGAAGAAAGGGCGGAAGAGTGGACTTACTCACTCATGACCTCACTGCCATTAGTTTCTCCAGCCTTCTCCCAATCCCAAAGAGCCCAAAACTCCTAGAAAGGAAAAGAGCGTGGTAGAAAAAAAAGTTACATACTGGGGAATCTAAACAATTCTGGTACTTTCAGTTTGAAATCATCTCGTATTTACATCATGAAAATTGGCCTTGGCTACAAATCAGGACTTTGCATGACCTTAAGCCAAAAATTCAGATAAATTTCTGATCAAATTATCCTAATGTGGTTGTGTCATCTGTTTCCTTTTGGAAATCTAAAGGAGACACAGTCCCATGAATATACAAGAATCTACATTTCCGTGCATTTCTTCAGCCTCTCACAACACTCAAGAGGTGCTGTTGTCACTTTGAGATGTAGCACTACACCTCCAGCTATAGCATCCTTTCTTTGTTTCCATTCTTAGGGGGACTGCATCGGGTCTTTTGTCATTAAATATTTTTACTGTATTCATACCAATACCAAACTCTTTTGGAAAACTGGAAAAGGCTATAAACCAGGACTTTACATGAGTCCTTAAGCCGTAAATTCAGATAAATTTCAGATCAAATTTACCTAACTTTGTTGTTAAAAAATTTTTTTTTGAATTTAGGAATTTTAGGGATCAGTGAACTAAAATGGACTGAATGGGTGAATTTAACTCAGATGACCATTATATCTACTACTGTGGGCAGGAATCCCTTAGAAGAAATGGAGTAGCCATCATAGTCAACAAAAGAGTCTGAAATGCAGTACTTGAATGCAATCTCAAAAATGACAGAATGATCTCTGTATCCGAGGCAAACCATTCAATATCAAAGTAATCCAAATCTATGCCCTGACCAGTAATGTGAAGAAGTTGAATTTGAATGTTTCTATAAAGACCTACAAGACCTTCTAGAACTAACACCCAAAAAAGATGTCCTTTTCATTATAAGGACTGGAATGCAAAAGTAGGAAGTCAAGAATACCTGGAGTAACAGGCAAATTTGGCCTTGGAGTACAGAATGAAGCAGGGCAAAGGCTAATAGAGTTTTGCCAAGAGAACCCACTGGTCATAGCAAACACCCTCTTCCAACAACACCAGAGAAGACTCTACACATGGACATCACCAGATGGTCAACACCAAAATCAGATTGATTATATTCTTTGCAGCCAAAGGTGGAGAAGCTCTATACAGTCAGCAAAAACAAGAGCTGACTGTGGCTCAGATCATGAACTCCTTATTGCCAAATTCAGACTGATATTGAAGAAAGTAGGGAAAACCACTAGACCATTCAGGTATGACCTAAATCAAATTCCTTACAATTATACAGTGGAAGTGAGAAATAGATTCAAGGGGTTAGATATGAGAGACAGAGTGCCTGAAGAATTATGGACAGAGGTTCATGTCATTGTATAGAAAGCAGTGATCAAAACCATCCCCAAGAAAAAGAAATACAAAAAGGCAAAATGGTTGCCTGAGGAGGCCTTAAAAAGAGCTGTGAAAAGAAGAGAAGCAAAAGGGAAAGGAGAAAAGGAAAGATACACCCATTTGAATGCAGAGTTCCAAAGAATAGCAAGGAGAGATAAGAAAGCCTTCCTCAGGGATCAATGCAAAGAAATAGAGGAGAACAATAGATGGGAAAGACTAGAGATCTCTTTAAGGAAATTAGAGATACTAAGGGAACATTTCATGCAAAGATGGGCACAATAAAGGACAGAAACGGTATGGACCTAACAGAAGCAGAAGACATTAAGAAGAGGTGGCAAGAATACACAGAAGAACTATCCAAAAAAGATCTTCATGACCCAGATAACCACGATGGTGTGATCAATCACCTAGAATCAGACATCCTGGAATGTGAAGTCAAGTGGGCCTTAGGAAGCATCACTATAAGCAAAGCTAGTGAAAGTGATGGAATTCCAGTTGAGCTATTTCAAATCCTAAAAGATGATGCTGTGAAAGTGCTGCACTAATATGCCAGCAAATTTGGAAAACTCAGTAGTGACCACAAGACTGGAAAAGGTCAGTTTTCATTCCAATCCCAAAGACAGGCAATGCCAAAGAATGCTCAAACTACCCCACAATTGCACTCATCTCACACGCTAGCAAAGTAATGCTCAAAATTCTCCAAGCCAGGCTTCAACAGTACATGAACCATGAACTTCCAGATGTTCAAGCTGGATTTAGAAAAGGCAGAGGAACCAGAGATCACATTGCCAACATCTGCTGGATTATTGAAAAAGCAAGAGAGTTCAAAAAAAATGTCTACTTTTGCCACATTTACTATGCCAAAGCCTTTGACTGTGTGGATCACAACAAACTGTGGAAAATTCTGAAAGAGATGGGAATACCAGACTATCTGACCTGCCTCCTGAGAAATCTGTATGCTGGTCAAGAAGCAACAGTTAGAACTGGACATGGAACAACAGACTGGTTCCAAATCAGGAAAGAAGTACGTCAAGGCTGTATATTGTCACCCTGCTTATTTAACTTATATGCAGAGTACATCATGAGAAATGCCAAACTGGATGAAGCACAAGCTAGAATCAAGATTGTCAGGAGAAATATCAATAACCTCAGATACGCAGATGATACCACACTTATGGCAGAAAATGAAGAAGAACTAAAGAGCCTCTTGATGAAAGTGAAAGAGGAGAGTGAAAAAGTTGACTTAAAACTCAACATTCAGAAAACTAAGATCATGGCATCTGGTCCCACCACTTCATGGCAAATAGATGGGGAAACAGTGGAAACAGTGGCAGACTTTATTTTGGGGGGTTCCAAAATCACTGCAGATGGTGACTGCAGCCATGAAATTAAAAGACGCTTGCTCCTTGGAAGAAAAGTTATGACCAACCTATACAGCATATTAAAAAGCAGAGACATTACTTTGCCAACAAAGGTCCATGTAATCAAAGCAATGGTTTTTCCAGTAGTCATGTATGGATGTGAGAGTTGGACTATAAAGAAAGCTGAGCACCAAAGAATTGATGCTTTTGAACTGCGGTGTTGGAGAAGACTCTTGAGAGTTCCTTGGACAGCAAGGAGATCAAACCAGTCCATCCTGAAGGAAATCAGTCCTGAATATTCATTGGAAGGACTGATGCTGAAGCTGAAGTTCCAATAATTTAGCCACCTGATGCGAAAAACTGACTCACTGGAAAAGACCCTGATGCTGGGAATGATTGAAGATGGGAGGAGAAGGGAATGACAGAGGATGAGATGGTTGGATGGCATCACTGACTCCGTGGACATGAGTTTGAGTAAGCTCCAGGAGTTGGTGTTGGACAGGGAAGCCTGGAGTACTGCATTCCTTGGGATCGCAAAGACTCAGATGCGACTAAGCAACTGAACTAAACTGAACTGAAACTCTTTTGATTACTATAGCACTGTAATCTATAGCTGGAAATCAGGATATGTGATGTCTCCAGCTTTGTTTTTCTTGCTCAAGACTTCTTTAGCTAGTCAGGGTTTTTTGTGGTTCTATATGAATTTAAGGATTATTTTTTCTCTTTCTGTGGAAAATGCCACTGAATTTTAATATGAATTGCACTGAATCTGTACATCACTTTGGGTACAATGAACATTTTAACAATATTAATTCTTCCCATCCATGAATACAGATTATCTCTCCATTTTTCGCATCTTCTTCAATTTCTTTCATCAATATTTTATTGTCTTCAGAGAGTAGAAATAGTGATTACCAGAGCCTGGGCATGAGGGAAGGAGGAAATGCTGATCAAAGATACAAACTTTCAGTTTGAGATAAATAAGTTTTGGAAACCTAAAACTTATGTTCATCATGGTCACTATAATTAATAATAATTGTACACTTGAAATTTGCTAAGAAAAATAGATCTCAAGTGTTCTCTTCACAACAACAAAAAAGTGGGGGGTAATATGTTAGGTGATGGATATGTTAATTAGTTTGACTGTGATCATAATTTCACACTGTATATGCATATTAAAATATGCATATCAGTTTTATTTCTTAGTTATACCTAATAAAGCTTGGGTTAAATAAATAATACACACGTACACACATGGATTAAAAAAATGAGAAAGCTAAAATCGGCTCCCAGACTCCCTTAGAGCTATATTTCTGTATATAAATTTGTTTCTGACAATAAGGAACATGTGTTTGAGGTTTGGAAAGCAGGAGTAAAGCAGAATCCATTTCCCTATGCCTTACTTGGATGTTTCAGCTGGAAAGCACAGTCATGGGAATATGAGTTTTCTCTGGAACAGTGTCCATGCTCCAGTTACCTTGTTGATGAGACACAGTGGAGGTGGCTGAAGCAGCAGCAGTGATGTTATGCTTTGCTTAGCTGACCCATGGTCAAAGCTATGATGTCCGTGTTCTAACTGCCTGTGTTCCCAAAGATATTTTCAGTAATCAATGGCAGCAGTTGATCAATTCTGCCACAGCCCCAGTAATGATATCAGAGGTAGCTGTTCTCTGGGTGGGCCAGTTCTTTTTTTTTCTTTTTTGATGGTCATTCCTAAACATTCAGCCTAGAATCTTCTCTATCAATGCTTGCAACAATTTTTAAAGCAATAATTCCATGTATTAAACCTATTACTGCTCAAAATACTTAATGTAGAAACCTTTATTGAAAGTTGGCTGATAGAAGATCCAGGTATTGCCAGAAACCTAGGTATCAAAGAAGCGAGCTATCAGCCATGCATTTGTCCTCCTCATGGGAACTAAAAGGGAGAAATTTCTTGCAATAGGGAAAATGAGTCATGAACGAATCCATAAAGGTGTCCATGAGTGTAAGAGTCAACTTTATGCCTATATTATGTGATGCTATGCTAGATCAATGGGACAGTGCTAGTCAATTAATAAGAACTTTATTGCTTCTCTGATCTCATGTCCCTCCTTGTGGTCCAATCCGCAGTGTTCAGAAACTAAAGTAAGAAAAATGTGAGTACATGTGCTAAGTGGGGAATGAAAGAAACTCAGCACATGTTCCTCTTCTCCAACTACAGATTTTCTGCTTTAAAAAGACCAAATTGGAGAGGAAGAAAAGTCTCACCTTTAAATCAAGGTTGAAGTATGTCGTTTTAATATTTCAAGATTGAAGTATGAGGTTTTTAGTACAATAGCAGACCAGATATTTTAATTATTTTTTTTTTTTTTTGATATTTTAATTATTGAAGTGTGTTTTATGTATTAAACTGACCTGAGGGCTATGTTATTACCGAAGGGTAACAAGAAAAGCAATGGGTCCTACTAGGGTATTCATTCAGTGAGAATTCTCTTTATAAGAGGCACTAGGACTCTAAAATACAACTTTATTATTATATACCATGCATTGTGCTTATTTATTATCAGTTACTCTGTTGTTACATTCCACTGGTAACTTCAGTTACACTGGCAAGAGCTAACAAGAATGCCCTGCCAAGGTCTGATTTCTTTTCCCATAATCTCCACTTATTCCTACCTTCCCTTGTTCTCCAAAATATATGTTGAGAAATTCCCCAATCCTATAATTACTGCTTGTAATAGTCATAATATTTAGTGACTTTTTAATATCAGCTCATCACTTTTATTAATCTTTTTTTACCCATTTAACAAAGTATCATTGAGTACCAGTAATGCGGTTCTTATGAGAAATTCCACATGATCTTGGGACTTAGGAGAAACATGTTGCTGGATACTAGATAAAATGATAGTAGGACTTTCTTGGTGGTCCAGTGGTTAACAATCCACTTGCCAATGCAGGGTACATGAGTTCCACCCCTGGTCCAGGAAGATCCCACGTGCCGCAGGGCAACTAAGCCCGCAAGCCACAGCTACTGCCTAGAGCCTGTGCTCTGGAACAAGAGAAACCACAGCAATGAGAAACCTGCATGGTGCAATAAAGAGTAGCCCCCGTCGCTGCAATGAAAACCCAGTGCAAAAATACATAAATAATAAAAAACAATTATATATTGTATCTGTTACCAAGACCAACTGTCAGATTCAACTGTAAAACTGGGAGCAATACCTCGTCTCGTAAGAGTACTGTGTGGATTAAGTTGAGCAATACTTAGGAAGATGGACAAGATCAAGGTACAGAGGAGTCATGTAAAGGTTGACTCTAAATCTGATTTCAGGTTCACTCAGTGCCAGTCTATTTCCATATCCTGAACGACAAAAGTCAAAGATTCTTAGGCTCCAGTAGCATAAAGCACAATCTCACCACTGAGTTTCAAAATTCATTTGGATTAACTAAAATTTATTGGGCGAACAGAAAGAATGGAGACTAGAAAGGAAACACTTTTTCCAGGAAAGTTAAAGCATATTGCTAATCAATAATAATCATGTTCCATGAAAGAAATTTATTTTTGACTGAAAATGAGTAAGTTACAGCTAATGGCAAGATCTACCACTGTATTAATATAGCTCCAGTGAAATGCCATTACCTTTCTCTGCCTCACTTCCTCTATCTTTAAAATGGTGGTTATGGTTATAGTTGATGACTTTTATGACTGTCAAATTAAAAGTTATGTTCACAGTAGGGATTTGTGGGTTTTAATAACATCTTCCCCTCCATGCAGAACTGCCAGCAGCAGGAAGTCCCTGGAACCTGGACACTGATATAAATGTGTACTCCTATAATCAAGGTTACATATATGAGTTTGTAAAATAACATTAACAATGTCCCTTGTCTGCCATATAGCCCCCAAATGTTCTCCTTCCACAACTGGTAAAAGGAAAATCAGTCTTACAACTTTGTGAACAACCTTCAAAACTAATTTCAAAGGGAGCAGGAAGGCTTGCAAAGATAATAATGATCATCTAAGGAGTACTTTAGAAAATCAGACCTATGGTTTCACAGTCCTGAGTATCAAGAAAAGTCCCCAGTATGACCAGATCATTTGCTTAAGGAGCTCTCACCTGGGTGGAGCAGAATGTGCCTAGAGCCCCCAGGAAAGTTGTTTTCCTTAATGCCAGATTTCAAAGTGAGAAATACAACTAAGGAAAGTGACCTCCAGTCCAGTAAGCACACACCGTGTAATTTTTCCTCCTAATTTTGCTTTTGTTTGGGGCTTCCCTCATGCGTTATTCATTTAATTGATCCTATGCCTGGAAAAGCAGAAATTCATTCGAATTCAGGGTGCACTGTCAAGAGGCTGCAGTCTCAGAACTGAATATACATAACTGCTATTCCCAGATGACTTATACAGTGATGTTTAGAAATGCTGGCATACTGGAGAAGGTGACTAGGAGTCAGATTTTTATGAATTCTCAATGGGCATCCTGGAAAGGCTGTGGAAAGGGTATTGTAAGTGATGGTTCATGCCCAAGACACTGGAACACAAACTCCCAGTGAGAAGCACAAGTGGATGTTGCTGGTGCTCTACCCAGACCCTCCCAGACCCCTCAGCTCTCTCTGTGTACCCCTCTCCCAGCTCTGGTGTGCTTTGGCTTCCAGCAGTCCAGACTTGCAATCTTAATTTGCAGAACTTCTCTGGGACTGCTAGATCCACTTTGCCCAAGCACACAGAAATCCAGAAGTGCCTAGTTTACATCTCCAAAGAGGATGACTAAGGATACAGAAGTATGAAACTCAGCCCTCTTGCTTTGGGGAAAAGCACCGAAGCATAATTTACATTCCAAAGTTTTCCTGGGGGATCAAGCTGATGCTACCTTCTGTGGGATTCCGCAAAATTGCACACATGGATGCTTCTGTCTTCATCCCAGTTCTACTCTCTCCAGTGCCTTACTAAGTCTCCTGGGAGTACTTCCTTAACCAATCACTTATACACAAATCCTCTTCTCAGGGTCTTATTGACAGAGATCAAAATAGAATAAATCCAGTCTCTTAGGAAATGCTATGGATAAAAAAGAAGCAAACCTAAAATAAAAAAGAATGTAAGTATACACCATTCATAGCAGCATTATTTACAATAGCTGAAACAAGGAAGTAACCCACTCGTCTACTGATGGATAATTAGATAAACAAAATATGGTATATACATACAATGGAATATCATTTGGCTTTAAAAAGAAATTCTGACACATGCTACAACATGGATAAACTTCAAAGACGTTATGCTAAGTGAAATAAGCCAGTTATAATAAGACAGACACTATTTGATTTCATTTATATATTTTTTATAGTAGTGAAATACATAGAGACAGAAAGAATGGTAGTTGTTAGAGGCTGGTGGGTAGGGGAATAGGGAGTTACTGTGTAACAGGTACTGTATTTCAGTTTTGCAAGATGAATTCTAGAGATGGATGGTCACGATAGTTGAATATGAATATATTCAATATTCACACAGAATGGCTCAGATGATCAATTTTAAATTGTGTATTTTTTATCACAATAAAAAAAAACCTGAAAAAACAAGATCCTTACTTGGAAATCATTCATAGGATATGGAATACCAGACTTGGAAAGGACTATTAGAAATAAGATACTGTGGGGGCCTATAGATCATCTTCCTGTGTTGATTCAAGGATATAAGCTTTATATTCCAGACATCCAAGGAGGGTTAAAAAGGCTGAGTGAGTATAATGGCCCTCTTTGGAATCAACAGGCCTTCTACAAGTAGCTGGGTCAGAGCAAGAGAAGGTTATCAAGATTTCCAGGTGGTGAAATGGAGATCAGACTCCAGAAACTATTGTAGGAAAGAGAGTGGAGTGCAAGAGAGTGGTCATATCCCAGGTCACGTCTGAGTCCTTGGGATGGCTGCCAAGTGTGAGTTCTTGGCTTTCCATAGGAAAGAATTCAAGAGCAAGTCATAGTAAAGTGAAAGAAAGTTTACTCATGGAGGAAACACATTCCATAGACAGAGTGTGGGCCACCTCAGAAGGCAAGAGAGGCAACAGGGTATGGTGACTGTCAGTTTTGATGTGTGCTGGGTAATTACATAGGCTAATGAGTGGGAAGAGTACTCCAGGGATTTGGGGAAGATGTGGGGATTTCCAAGAATTGGGCCACTGCTCACTTTTTGACCTTTATGGTCCTGGCACCTGTGGGTGTGTCGTTTAGCATTCTGATGTGTTACACTGAGCATACACGGAGGCTCAAGGTCTATGTGGAAGTCAACTTGTCTGACATCTTGGACCTTTGGTTCTGATCAGTTTATGTTGTGTCTCTATGGGCTATGTCATTCTGTTAAAGGTTGTGCCCTGTTTCCTTCCTGTCTCAAAACTACAAAGACTTTAATAACAGCCAGTGGGAATTTATGAGCCACCCAGGGATAGGCTCCTAGGAATTCATCAGGAATCTTTGTGGACTGAGTCTGACAGTTGTTACATCTTCGAGGGAAAATGACATGCAGACAAATTTGCCTCCATCACTAAAGTCAAAATACAATGTACCTCATAAGGAATATACAAACTGAATACTATGAAAATGCAAAGAAAAAGAAATTGCTTCCAGATGAGGAGATCTGCAGCAAAAACATGTGAAGAAAAGCATAGGAATGGTGTATTACAGGACATAATCACCTAGAGATTTAGGATGACGACAATACTAGTTATAAATACCACAGCATATTGATTAAAGCATTTATTGAATTCAGCTAATTCTGAGACTCACTCAAGTGTTACTCACATTTAAATGTCACATGCAGACACTCAGGCATTCCAAATGTTCCCAAGATGTACAAAGTCATTTGTTACACATGCTCACAGGTCACACACAAATACAGAAGTTTCTTTTCACTGCCTGCTTAGTCAGACTGCTGACAAGAGAACCTCAAGAGCACAGCCAGACACATTCTCTCATGGAAAGGTCCTTCCTCATAAGATTCTTTCTAAAGTATTTTGATCTCAAAGGAATGGACCACTCCAACTTTGGTCTTTCACTTTTCCCCTCATAAAGGACAGGCTAATCTGTTAGATGGACCTCCAGAAACTCACAAGATGATGAAAGCTTCTCCACAAAGAGTAGGTTTTGCTGGCCTTTGTAGTACTAATCACGGCAATTGTGGTCACTCTCGATCACAGGCAAATTCAACATTAACAAATTCCTAAGGTTTTTACTGAACATAATTTCTAACAGAAATTTCTATTTTATAATTTGAAAATAAAAGCTGCAGAGGGGAAAACTTTACATTCACAGTCTTTGCAACCAAGCTTAAACCTCTCTACTGTTTCTTGTCAGTGAGTGGCACCACAGTCTACCCAAGGGCCCCAGCAACTAACCAGCTGGATGTTGCTCTTTCCTATCTCTGTTCACCCACATGCAACAACCTGCCATATCCTGCTACACCTGCCTTATTTATACTTCTCAGTTCTCCGCTTGGGACTCAACTCGATTTTTCTCTAAGTTCCTATATTGAATCCCACAGCATTCTATGTGAGTACACTTCCAAAATGTATCCTAAATCTATCACTTCTCTCCATCTCCACTGCTAATACTATGGTCCAACCCAAGCCTTTCTTCTGGATGACTACAGGCTGACTCCTGACTCTTCTGACTTAGTCCTCCTTTACTTCTGTCCACTTAAAATTCAATCTCCTTGTAATAGCAAGAATGATCATTTAAAATTGGATTCCGTCATTTGCCCATTAAAATGCTTTATTGGCTTCCTATGGTAGTTTAAATCCTGTCACTGCTCTGATTAAAATATTTTAGTGGCTTTCTATAGTATTGAAAATTAAATACTACAATGTCCTATGTGACCTGTCCTCTGCCTACCTTTCTAACTTCATCTCACGTTTCCACTGCTCACTTTGTTTGATCATGCGGGATTCTGGCATTTCCTAGACATCTCTGTACTGGGAACAGACACATTTTGGCTTTTCATGTGGCTAGCTCCTTTTCATCCTTTTAGATCTCAGGCTAAATATCACCTTTTTGAAGAAGTCTTCCCTGTTTCTATTCCTATTCCTATCTCTGTTCCAGTCTTCCTTATTGCTCCTTACCCTTTTATTATTTATGGAAGTATTTCTCCTCAAAAACTTATCACAACTGGCATCTATGTGGTTTACTTATGTTGCCTCCACTAGAAGGTAAGCTCCTGGAGGACAAGTATCATCAAGTGGAAACAGTGGCAGATTTTATTTTCTTGGGCTCCAAAATCACTGTAGACAGTGACTGCAGCCATGAAATTAAAAGACGCTTGCTCCGTGGAAGAAAAGTTGACAAACCTAGACAGCATATTAAAAAGCAGAGATGTCACTTTGCTGACAAAGGTCTGTATAATCAAAGCTATGCTTTTTCCATAGCCATGTATGGATGTGAGAGTTGGGCCACAAAGAAGGCTTAGCACTGAAAAATTTATGCTTTCGAATTGTGGTGTTGGAGAAGACTCTTGAGAGTCCCTTGAACATCAAGGAGATCCAACCAGTCAGTCCTAAAGGAAATCAAGCCTGAATATTCATTGGAAGGACTGATACTGAGGCTGAAGCTCCAATACTTTGGCCACCTGATACAAAGAGCCAACTCATTGGAAAAGACCCTGATGCTGAGAAAGATTGAGGGCAGAAGGAGAAGGGGGCGATAGAGGATGAGATGGTTGGATGGCATCACCGACTCAATGGACATGAGTTTGAGCAAACTCTGGGAGATGATGAAGGACAGGGAAGCCTGGCATGCTGCGGTCCATGGGGTCACAGAGTCAGATACAACTTCACAATTGAACAACAGTTACGTCTTACTCACTGTCACATCCCCAATAGCCAACCATGTCTGATTGCTACTGGGTGCTAAACAAAGATTTCATGAGTGAGTGAATAAATGAAACACAGAGCTGCTACATCTTTTTTTTTTAACTTTTGCTCTTAACAACTTGACCATTTGAGATCATTTAAAATATAATCACTTTATATAAAAAAATCTGACCAAATCTTACTCAGAGCCAAAAAGAAACTTGTATTCTGTGAGGAGAAAAAAAAAAAAAAAAACTGATGCTTTTCTCCCCATGTTGAACAGATCAGTTTAAACAAGGTTAATAAATGACAAAGAATTGCTCAGAGTGGGTAAATGACTATAAGACTATAACAGACCTTTCCAGAGTCATACTATCTGAGGGATGGCAATGCAGATAGTACCACTGTGAAATTTTTCAAATTGTTTTATAGCCAGGCCTTTTCTTCAACTGCCCTTTTTAATATTTGATAGATTCAGGGACATTAAACCCCTGGCAATTATTTTTTGAAACTAGGCATGGTACTTTTTTTAAAAAATTATTTTTCTCCTTATATGAAGAGTTTTATTTTAGAGTCTTAAGAGAATATCCAAGTTGGATGGTACTTTCTGGCCTGATTTCCTCATTATTCAGTTATGCTAACTGGATGTGTTAAATGTGTGAATACTTGAAGAGGATGCAAGCTGACACCCTTGTTTCTAGGAAATGTGTTCCTTATAGTCTGCATAGTTTATCATCTTTTGTCAGTGCTAATGGAGATTAATTATCTGATACTATAGATGCTATTATTTAATAAAATATGACTTATATAAAATACTATTTAGTTATAATTCTAACAATGTAATGCACACTCATTTTAGAAAATTTGAGAAAGACAAAAAATTCTAAAAAAGAAAAAATTAATCATCTGCCAAATTCCACCTAGAAACAACCCCATTACTATATTTTGTTACATAGCTTTCCAATCTTTTTATCTACACAGACATATTTATTCATTTATTCATTCACTCAGTCATTCAACAAACACTTACTGAGCCCCTATCATGTTTCAAAAACAAGTCTAGTTGCCGCTGAACAAGAAAGATGAGATCCATACATTTCATCCAGCTTGCAACACAGAGGACAGCAAATGAGAGCACTAACAAATAGCTGTTTCCCATCGCTGGTAACAGCTATGAAGAACACAAAACAAGTAATGTGACAGAGTGAAGGTCAGAAAGGATGAGACATTGAGGGGTAATTACTTTACAGAAGATTAACAGGGAAGACCTTTCTAAGAAGAGAATATTTGACTAGATCTAAAGAATGAGGAAGCACCAGTCATAGGAGGATGTGCAGGAAGAGCATTCCTTGCAGAGGGACCAACACATGCAAAGGAGTCTGTTTCTAGTAACTTCCACAAGGTAAGTGTGGCTGGGACTAGAGAATTTTTGTGAATGTCTTTTCATTTATATTTTTGACCTAGAGAATTTAAATTTTTATGTTATCAAATCAATCATTTTTTTCTCTGTGTTTTCTCCCATTACAAAGCCTCTTACCTAACTTTCAATCAGAAAAATATTCACCTACATCTTCTTCAAGTGCTAAGGAGGTTAGCTTGGAGAAAAAGAAGGGTTTGATACAGTTTCATTAACACATCCACAGTTAATTACAACATACGATGAGGATTTAAGTAGCACCATTCTCCCCTACATAGTAATCCAAGCCTGAGCTCAACTTTTTGAATAATCCCTTTTTCTCTGCTAATTGTGATGACATCATTACCATATACTTATTTCTTATATTGAAGGCTTATGAAGAAAAGAATGATATGAGTGGAGTGACCTTCCACCTCTTTTAGGACATTTATCCTGGCAACAGTTTGAAAAAAAGAATTAAATGGCCAAGAGCTAGAAAGGTGGAAGACCAGTTAGAAAGCTACAGTAGTCATCCAGACAAGAGACCAAGGTCTTGAATGAGGATCATGACACTAAGAATGGAGAAAGTCGTAGGTAAGAAAAACACTGAAGATATCAAATAAGCAGAAGTCATCAAATGACTGGATGCGTGACTGAGAAAAACAAGGAGAAAGAATCAAAGATGACTCTGAATATAACCCAGAGTGCAATGCCTCTGTATCTTGACTCTTGTTGCTTCTTCATACTCAAATGCCCACTCCTCTTCATTATTCAAAACACAAATTAAACACTGGAGCAAGGCAAAATCAACCAGTCTTGGGGGTGGGAGGAGGGAGGTTTAAGAAGGAGTATATGCATATAGCTGATTACAGCAGAAAATAATACAACACTGCAAAGCAACTATACTCCAATAAATAAATAATTTTTTAATTAAAAAAAAATTTGGAACATCAGAATGAAGGAAGAGCATCAGAAAGGGTAAATATCTGGTTACATATAATAAACTATTTTTCATCTTGTAAGTTATTTAAAATATGTTTGAAGATTAAAAGCAGAATTATAACATCTGGTGAAGTTTTCAATGTATGTAGATATACCATGTAAGATAATGACAACCTAAAATGGGGAGAATAGGACTGGTGTGGTAAGATTTCTCCATCCCTCCTGAAGTAGGAAAATATTGACTCTAAGCAGTTTGTGAAAAGTTAAGAGATATATTGTAATGCATTTGATTATGATGTATGTTGCATCATAATTGCTGTAAACTAAATACAAAAGTACAAAGAAAAAAGTCTTTCTTCATAGCATATTAGAAACAAAAATTAAGAAACCAAATCTACAAATTGAGTTCCACCATGATGTTAAACGTTACTAATCGCATCTATTCCATCTCCCTTCTCCAAAACCTTGCTTATCTAGAATCTAGCTCAATGGACTGAATCATATTTGTTTTGCCTCCAGCTTCTCAAATCTTTACTTCTTTTTCCTTCAGGTCAATCAACATGGTTTCCTTCTCTCCCTCATGCTAGATTAGCCTTACCAACAGGAGGGATTCACTTGACTCTTAGGATTGTGATAAAAGGTAAGATGGTTAGGTAATTCTTGGCTATCAGTCACTCAAGAAACTGGATCAAAGCCTTTCTCTTTCTCTAAGCTAACCTCCTTAGTACCCTAGTGAATGTCTCTCTGTAGAAATTCTTCCAACCCAAACACTAGATGGAACAAGTCTCCTCAGGTATTCTTCCTGGTGGTTTCAGAGGTGAGAGAGGCTATTCACCCTTTCCTCTGTTGAGTCAGTTTTTCTGGATAGTTGAGTTATAAAAGACAAACATAAATATGAAAACAGTATGCTGCTACTCATTGCTACCTGTGGCATTCTAATGCACAAGATTATAAAAGTGTTTATCATGTTTACTGCAAGAATGTTATTAAGGCAGAAGATTGCTGCTTGCCAAGGGACTAGTCAGTGGGTGTGGAGTTTTCATTTTATGAAAAATTCTGGAACTAGACAGTCATGGTGGCTACACAGCAATGTGAATGTACTTAATGCCACTGAACTGTACACTTCCAAATGGTTAAAATGATAAATGTTACATTATCTGCCTTTTGTCATAATTTTTACAATTGTGTTTGCTTATCTTGTTGTTGAGGATATTGTTAACTAGATTTCAAAATGCCCTCTCTATAAAGATCCATGGGAGGAATGTCTCACATTACTATTATGAATTGCTCAGTAGATCACATTTTCCTTTAACAATGGCCAACAGGTAGATTTAAGCCAACTTTCCGGGCCTTCCCTGGCAAGTGCATAGGATTTCACAGTTTGTCTTTTTATACTAAGGTAATTCCAGGCTCCACTGTACTTTCCCATTTTTACTTTTTTCCTTTGCTTCATTTTTCATCCTCATTTTCAATTGATTTTGTCTTGCTACCATATACAGATCACTGTAAGACACCTTAAATCATTTTAAGAACCTAGCAGAATATAAATAACCTAAACATCAAAGAATGAAGAGATAAAGTGTTTACTTATTTTGTCTTTCAAAATGTGGTCTCTTTTCCTGATACAAACTCCAAAATGATCCTTGCACTGAAATCTCCAAGAAATCCTATTACTCATGAGACACATTTTTGTTAAATAATTAGCTTCCTCACAGCGAACATCTTTTTACTGACTTTATTCACACCTGGTATTTTCCATTGTTAACTGAACACCAACCATCAAGCACCATATTACAAATGCGGCGATAATGATGAAATGTCCTTAATTCTGAGTAACAGCCACTGTTGAGAAAACAGATCACACTTTCTGTCAAGTTTTTACTGCTTCCCATGATTACAAGGAAAAAGAAATTTAGCAATACCTTTGTCTAAAGTGCAAAAAAAATATTGGTACATTTCGAGTCAGTGTAGAGAACTGCTTCTCAGATAGTGGTACATTGGTACATTGTAATATTGGTACACTGGAAAAAGGAATCATAGACAATTAGAATGCATATTTTTCTTATTTTGTGGCAAATTGGGGAGAACATAAAGAATTCCTCAAAGGACCAATGCAACCTTGGGGTGGGGAAGGTTGGGTCCTAAACACAGAGACTGGCTACAATGACAGAATATTTTTATATAGAAGTCTCTGTAGTTGGTCTGAAACAAAGATTGAATAAATGGACATTTGGGATAAGTCTTGGAAATCAGATGTGTCATCAGGCTTTATTGTTGACTGATAAAATGGTGGCAATATTAATGAATTTATCTGCTCACTCAACAAATGCAGGGTGCATCTGAAAGTCTCCAATGTTAGTCACTTGAGGTCCACTGTGGACCACAAGAATTTTAGAACGTGGAAAAAGAAGTAACCAGAACCACATATACACACTTTAATCCCTACTTTTACGATATTTAACTGAACTCTTCTGAATTCTCTCTTGAACCAGAGAGAGAGTGATTAGAGGTTAATGTCAGATGTATTACCTGGTATGATCTTATGTTGAAAGAGCATCAGGATTCATAACTGTCAGAAGACAAGTTGTCACCATGGTAGAAGATGTTGATTTTCTGGCACTGACAGGTTCTCATTGGAAGCTCACAACAGCCATATTCAAGCAAATGAGAAAACACTATCTGAGAAGCAATTCTCTACACTCACACAGAGTAAATGGCAAGACCAGCATTCAAAACAGGATATTGTTTGCATCCAGCACCAGTCAACCTAACTGTCACACCCTGAGCTCCCCCAGCAACCATAACAATGTTCTCTCACACTTTTGAGAAGCCAAAGGAAATGCTGCTGTTGCAAAGATTTAAAAGTTCAAAATATAGTGGTTTCTCCTAGGTCATCCGGATTGTGAGGGCAGAAAGCAAAAATAAAACCTGGGTATCCTAACAGTCCAGAACTTTGCACCATAGCTAATGTATAAGTGTGCACATGCACGTGCACACACACACACACACACACACACACAAACCCACCCCCCACCCACACCCACATATAGTAACAGGAACTCAATCTTACAACTGCAGGCTGCTGATGCTGCTGATGCCAGGCAAAAAATGCATCACCTTACACTGAAGAAGCTGTGAAAGCAGAAAAATCAATCTACCGTTTTAATAAAAAATGTGAGAACCTGAGAAGATGAGCTATGGTGTAATCACTTTGGGAGGATCTCGATGTTTTGTGATTAATCATTTCTTACCTACACAGTCAGCAGAACTTTATTTAAGTCTATTCAGTGTTTTGTCTGGTCCACTGTAGAGGCATTGCAATCAAGTGAGATGAGATTACAAAACCATCATTGTACCCTAAGGACTGGGAACTGTGCTCATAATAGCAGTCTTCAAAAGGAAAAGATGAAACCTGAGGAAAGACAATCATTTTTCCCAAGACTGGAATATTGAAATTTCCTGGCATGACACTTATATTCTAGTAATTACAAATTTTGGATTTAAGATCTTAAACTGCATCTATAATCAATCTTCAATCAGTACCTTTCTGTTTTAAGAAAGAATTTGAATAAGATTAGATTAATACTTTATAACTGGGGTCTTAGGTTTTCTTAGAGATCTATTTCTTTTTCCTCCTCTCTGTATTCTGCTCTCAACCTATTAATAATTTGGGGATGTCAGTGACTGCCTCAGAGGCCTTCAGACTACTCCTTCCAGGTGTCTGATGCATAAAATCATTCTACTGGTTATTGAGGTACCTAGTGAGAACGGGAGCATTTTCCATCACGCCTCTTAAATTGAAGACTCTTGAGAGTCCCTTGGACTGCAAAGAGATCAAGCCTGTCAATCCTAAAGGAAATCAGTCCTGAATATTCATTGGAAGGACTGATGCTAAAGCTGAAGCTCCAATACTTGGGCCACCTGATACAAAGAGCTGACTCATTGGAAAAGACTCTGATGCTGGGAAAGATTGAAGGCAAAATTTAAAAGTTCAAAGAACAATGGTTTTCACTAAATTATCTGGATTGTGAGTGTAGAAAACAAAAATAAAATCTGGGTGTTTTCAATACAGTATACTAACACATATACATGGTATTTAGTCAATTGGTAAAGATAACCTTGTATGTGAGACATCAAAAGAGACACAGATAAATAGAACAGTATTACGGACTCTATGGGAGAGGGCGAGGGCGGGAGGATATGGGAGAATGGCGTTGAAGCATGTAAATTATTATATGTGAAACGAATCGCCAGTCCAGGTTCGACGCATGATACAGGGTGCTTGGGGCCAGTGCACCGGGATGACCCGGAGGGATGGGATGGGGAGGGAAGTGGAAGAGGGATTCTGGAAGGGGAAAACATGTACACTCATGGTGGATTCATGTCAATGTATGGCAAAACAAATACAATATTGTAAAGTTAAAAAATAGAAAATAAACTAATTTAAAAAATAAAATGAAATAAAATCTGGGTGTTCTAACAGTCCAGAACTTTTGCACTATAGCTCATGTATAAGTGTGCACATACACACAAACCCACCCCCCACACCCACACATAGTAAGACTTATAGGAGAAGTGGGTGTCAGAGGATGAGTTGGTTAGATAGCATCACTGACTCAATGGACACGAATCTGAGCAAACTCCAGGAGATAGTGAAGGACAGGGGAGCCTGGCATACTGCAGTCCATGGTATCACAAAGAGTTGGTCACGATTTAGTGACTAAACAACAAATAGACCCACTTGAGCCCGCTGAATACCCAAGACACCATGGATCTTCCTATACACTGGAAGAAACTAGTCCAAAACAGCAACAATGCCTCCCAGGATCCATGTCCACTGATCTGACAGCAGCATACTCCATAGGTCCAAGCATACTCCCCCCCTAGGAATGGATGTAAGCTGTAGTGCATCCAGGGTTAATGATCCTTGTTGAACCAAGTTCAATTGCCATTAGGTTCCAACTTTAGGAGTGTCAAGTATCAGCATCAACCCAGAGAACACAAATAGGACCCCTTTTCCAAATACCATATTTCCTTCTATGACAGAGTCACATGAAGCAGGAGGTTCCTTCATATCACTTCAATTTTCTATTGCTTAGTGAAGCAAAAACCCAGAACATAAACACAAAAGGTACATTTGGTGAGGAGTAGAATATTTTACCTTTTTTACTTTCATTCCAATCCTAGACATTTTTACCTTTTTATGACTCCATCCCCTTATACTCCATCCTAAGGTTGAAATAATCATAACACATTCATACAGGTCTGTACCCTGATAGTTCAGTGGCCCTGGCCCCAGCTTTACCAGCCCCCACACAGTTGCTTGCTGTTATTCTATCCTGAGTTTAGTCTTCCTTTATCTTGGTGCCACGCTCTCTCCATCTTCTAAAAAGACTCTCTCATTTGTTCCCTAGCTTCTTTTCCACTGCAGCACCAGAAATACTCCCCAAGTAAACACACCCTGGGCAATGACATCCCAAGAAAAGATCTCATTACCCACACTTCAGGTCCTCTAACAGGGTCCAGCCTTGGCCCACTGAGCACACAAACTAAGACCTCACTGGCTCTACAACCCCTCTGGTTTCGTTGTCCACTCTGGTTTCACTGTCAGATCCACAGACCAGTCTAGTTTCTGAACCAACAGTATCTTCAGGATAACTGTTAAATGTTTCTGACCTCAAAAGCTTGTATAGTAGGAGATGAATATGTCTCCCTGTCAATCTCCTCTAAGTCTGTTGGGCAGTTTTCAAGTTTATAATCTTGCAGATCAATGCTATTTACCGCAGTCCTATTGTTTGAGGTACAAAAGAATCTCTTTGGGTAAAGAATGAAAGAGATTATGGTAAAGAATGAAAGAGATTATTCTCTCAAAAACTATCATTCTTTCTATAGCTTTTTCCTCTTTCCACCTTTCAAAGTATTAATTTACCATATTTAGTATATGGGGGTAAAATTTTGACTTTATTTGACTTTAGAACAGATGACTAGGGCTCAGAAAGAATATTTTCACAGCATAAATTATATTTTCTAATTCCTTCCATCAGTGCCTTTCAAGACATGAATCACATATGCTAGACCAAATGATGTTTCTACACAAGATAGTTATCAATTTTTTATGAAAGACTGGTAACAGCATATTCCATTATTAGAGAAATGCAAATCAAAATGGCAATGTGGTATCACCTCACACTGATAAAATGGCCATCATCAAAAATCTAGTAAGAGCATATTCATTCAGATCCCATTAATTTGATATTTCTCATGAAGCAGGACCGTGATTTAGCTCTATTCTGTGGCAATCTTAAACAGATTAAGACAAAGTGACAAGAGGACTACATAGGATATCAATCTTCAATCTTTTCTAACTACATTTTTGTGAAGAACTCTAGAAGCATCAATATAACACACATCACAAAAATCTTCCTTCATCAAATCATTGTTGATATTTTATTTGTGCCAAACAGGTACCCTCAAGGAATTTACAACTTGGTAATGACAAACTAAAACTTTTCCTACTTAAAAATTGTTCTTGTGATTGGATTTTAAAACTGTCTAGTAGGGGGACTGCCCTAGTGGTCCAGTGGTTGGGACTTCCTCTTCCAAAGCAGAGGGTGTGGATTCAATCCTTGGTTAGGGAGCAGAGATCCCACATGCCTCCTGGCCAAAAATCCAAAACACAAAACAGAAGCAATATTGTAACAAATTCAAAAAAGACTTTAAAAATGGTCCACATCAAAAAAAAATATTTAATAAAATAATCTAATAGGCATACAAAAGAAAGTCACATACACATAAATGAAGCATGAAAATAACTATTTCACGGCTTCACCACCTACCCTGAAAACGAGAACATTCCTAACATTTCTGTATTAAGCCACAAGCCCCTTTCTAATCCCTTGGCTGCCTCTTCCTACTCTCCCACCAGAACTAGGCACTACCTTGTAATTTCTATTCACCATTCCTTTTCTTTTCTTGGGCTTCCCTGGTAGCTCAGTTTGTAAAGAATCTGCCTGCAATGCAGGAGACCCTTGTCAGATTCCTGGGTCTGGAAGATTCACTGGAGAAGGGATAAGCTACCCACACCAGTATTCCGGCCTGGAGAATTTCATGGACTGCAAAGTTCATGGGGTTGCAAAGAGTTGGCCGCAACTGAGCTACTTTCACTTTCACTTTCTTTTTTATAATATTACTCCATATGTATGTATTCTTAAATAGAAAACTGTTTTGCTTGTCTATAAACTTTTTAAAATGGTATTTAGCTTTTAAAAATTGGTGTGGGTTCTTTTGTGACTTGCTTTTTTTCACTCAATACTATGTTTCTGAAATTCACATATACTATAGCAGTGTAGCTGTAACTCCTTCATCTTCACTACATAGAATATTCCATTGTACTTAGCTATTTGTCATGGTGGTGGATATTTAAGGTATTTTCAATAATTTTTTTTAAATCACAAATACACAGGTATGAACATCCTTGCATGTGTATGGTGTTTATATGCAAGAGGTTCTCTAGGATCAACCTAGAAAAGGAAAAGCCAGGTGTTGGGGTGGATTCAAGTTTACAAGACAGCGCTAAAAATCATTTTGAAAATGTCTGTACCAATATTTACTTCCCTCAGAAAGGTATAATTTTCCATTGATTCATAACCACTCCAGCAGTTAATATTGGCAAATCTGTCTGTTTAATTTTGTCTATTTGTTGTTATTCAGTTGTCAAGTTGTGTCTGACTCTTTACAACTCCATGGACTGCAGCACAGCAGGCTCCCCTGTCCCTCACCATCTCCTGGAGTTTGCCCAAGTTCATGTCCATTGCGTCATAATGCCATCCAACCATCTCATCCTCTGTCGCCCCTTTCTCCTTCTGTCTTCAATCTTTCCCAGCATCAGGGTCTTTTACAATTAATCTCATCGCATCAGGTGGCCAAAGTACTGAAGCCTCAGCTTTAGCATCAGTCCTTCCAATGAGTATCCAGAGTTGATTTCCTTTAAGATTGACTGGTTTGATCCCCTTGCTGTCCAAGGGACTCTCAAGAGTCTTCTCCAGTACCACAATTCAAAAGCATCAGTTCTTTGGTGCTCTGCCTACTTTATGGCCCAGCTCTTACAATAGTACGTGACTGCTAGAAAAACCATAGCCTGGAATATATGAATATTTATGAATATATAGGAATATATGAACCTTTGTCGGCAAAGTGATATCTTTGCTTTTTGTCACACTATCTAGGTTTGTCATAGCTTTCCTGCCACAAAGCAATCATCTTCTAATTTCATGGCTTTGGTCATGCAGAGATTTTAGAGCCCAAGAAGAAAATCTGTCACTGCTTCCACCTTTTCCCCTTCTATATGCCATGAAGTGATGAGGCCATTGGAAGGACTGATGTTGAAGCTGAAACTCCAATACTTTGGCCACCTCATGCGAAGAGTTGACTCATTGGAAAAGGCCCTAATGCTGGGAAGGATTGGAGGCAGGAGGAGAAGGGGACGACAGAGGATGAGATGGCTGGATGGCATCACCGACTCGATGGACATGGGTTTGGGTAGACTCCAGGAGTTGGTGATGGACAGGGAGGCCTGGCGTGCTGCGATTCATGGGGTCGCAAAGAGTCGGACACGACTGAGCGACTGAACTGAACTGAACTGATGAGGCCAGATGCCATGATCTTAGTTTTTTTAATATTTAGTTTTAAGCCAGCTTTTTCACTCTCTCCTTCACCCTCATCAGGAGGTTCTTTAGTTCCTCTTCGCTTTCTGTCATTACAGTAGTATCATCCACATATCTGAGGTTGTTGATGTTTCTCCTGGCAATCTTGATCCTAGCTTGTGACTCATTCAGCCTGGCATTTCTCATGATGTGCTCTGCGCATCCGTTAAATAAACAGGGTAACCATAAACAGCCTTGTCGAACTCCTTTCTCAATCCTGAACCAGTCAGTTGTTCCATTCAGGGTTTTAGCTGTTGCTTCTTGACCAGCATATAAGTTTCTCAGGAGACAGGTAAGATGGTCTGGTATTCCCATCTCCTTAAGAGTTTTCCATAATTTGTTATGATCCACACAGTCAAAAGCTTTATCATAGTCAATGAAACAGCGATAGATGTTTTTCTGGAATTCCCTTGCCTTCTCTATGATCCAGCAACTGTTGACAATTTGACCTCTGGATCCTCTGCCTTTTCTAAACTTAGCTTGGACATCTCAACATTATCAGTTCACATAATGCTGAAGCCTAGCATGCAGGATTTTGAGTATAACTTTACTAGGATGGGAGATGAGTGCAACTGTCCTATATGTTTGCTGGTCATTTGGATTTCTTCTGTGAAATATCTACCTAAGCCTTTTTTTTTTTTTCTACCTAAGCCTTTTGTTCATTTTATATCAGCTTGTCTATCTTTTTTCTTTTTGATTTATAGGTATCATTTATTTCTAAATAAAATCTTATTTATTTGCAGATATTTGTTGATCTAGTCATTTGTCAGTTACGTGTATTATAAATTACATCTCCTGGTTTGTGACTTATCTTTTCATCATCTTTATGGTATCAGTTGTTGAATAAAACATCTTCATCTTAATGTAACCATCACCTCGATCTCTGCCTTCATCTTCACATGGCATTTTCCCTGTGTTTGTGTGTCTGTGCCAGTCTTTCCCCTTCTTATAAGAACCCCAGTTATACTGGATTACAGCCCATCTTAATTACCTAATTTTAACTTCATTATCTCTATAAAGACTCTACCCACAAATAAGGTCACATTCTGAGGCACTGGGGTTAGGAATCATCTTTTAGATTATAATAGCATTCTTTGGAACTGTCTCTCAATAGTGCCCTCAAGGTGAGATCGAGACATCAGCAATAGATTAAAATCCACACTAAATCTAATAAAATCCTAATAATTAGATATAAATATAGTTTAATCCTTTAAACTAAATTAAATATCTAGTATAAATATAGTTTAGTCAATGTGTCACTGAAGTAAAAAGATTGCCAACTCACTCTAGATGACCTTGATGTTTGTTTCAAATTCTACATTTAGATATTTTCTTTAATTATAAAAGCAATATACAATCATAAAAATTAAAACCATATAGAAGTGAACAAAGCAAAATACCTGAGACAGCTTCCTCCACTCCTTGTCTCAAGCCCCATTTTGCAGAAAGGTTCCATTAAGAGTACCTTCTTTCAGACCTTTTTAATTCATGTACATATAAAACATTTTCCTCTTTTTGCCATTTTCCCTTTTTTGTCAAAGATGGGGAAACAATGGAAACAGTGAGAGATTTTATTTTTCTGGGCTGGAAAATCACTGCAGATGGTGACTGCAGCCATGAAATTAAAAGATGCTTGCACCTTGAAAGAAAAGCTATGACCAACCTAGACAGCATATTAAAAAGCAGAGATATTACTTTGCCAACAAAGGTCCATCTAGTCAAGCTATGATTTTTCCAATAGTCATGTATGGATGTGAGAGTTGGACTATAAGGAAAGCTGAGCACCGAAGAACTGATACTTTTGAACTGTGGTGTTGGAGAAGACTCTTGAGAGTCCCTTGGACTGCAAGGAGATCAAACCAGTCAATCCTAAAGGAAATCAGTCCCGAATATTCATTGGAAGGACTGATGCTGAAGCTGTAATTCCAGCACTTTGGCCACTTGACGCAAAAAAATGACTCAATAGAAAACACCCTGATGCTGGGAAAGATTGAAGGCAGGAAGAGAAAGGGACAACAAGAGGATAAGATGCTTGGATGGCATCACCGACTCAATGGACATGAGTTTGAGCAAGCTCTGGGAGTTGATTACAGACAGGGAAGCCTGGTGTGCTGCAGTCCATGGGGCTGCAAAGTGTCAGATACAACTGAGCGACTGAACTGATACCTAAAGACGAAAAAACTAGAACCTTAAAAAATGAAATGGAAATTTTATTCCAAGATATCTTAGGTGGATCTCTAGAATTTTAACGGGAAACCAAGACAGAAATGCTCTTAGTTGGACAGAAAGGCAACTTATTTGTTTATGTATTGCAATGGAAATACCCTTTAGGTTCATTATCAGTTCAGTTGATATTCAACTGGGAATCAACTAGCGCAGTTCCTGGCACATTAGAGATACTCAATAAATACTAATTCATTAATTAATTAGACAATAAAGTAGTCCTCAGGAAACATCTTTTGGGACTGGAGAGTCTAACATAGGAATCTGAGGGGGCACAGGTGGTGTTGTCATTGATTCTTCCAACTAACAGTTGGGAGTTTCAAAGAGAAGGAGACTATGGGAGGTGAAAAGACTGGCTATGCAGATGGTGTCAAAAAAGAAAATTTCGGTTTCTGGACTACAGCCTAAAACACCAAAATGATAAGTTTTGGGCTAGAAATGCAGCACATGTTAGTAGTAAAAGGAAGCATATGTTTGTCCAAAAATGAACTACCCTTATTAAAAGCAATGGAGTAGGAAATCTGGACACTGGTTGAAGCCTGACCTCAATTAAGTATAATTAATCCAAATCATAGTACCATTTTCATCCTAGTCACTTTTTAAATGACAATACAATGTCTATGAGCTCATCTAATTTTAAAATTCAATGTATCTATAAAGGGAGAAGGAGACAATGAAAAGGTGAGGTATGTATCCACTTACTAAGGAGACCTAGCAGGCATGACAGAAGGAACTATAATAAGACCCGAAGTACCCAGTGGTGTCCACAAGAGAGTAACTAAGAATAGATTCAGAAAAAATAAGAGTCTCAGGTGATTATATACTATTATGTAGGGTGTGGATAAAGAACAAAGAAATCTTGATATTGTAAAAAAAGATAAAAATAAAAGACAAATGTAACATTATTGTTGTCTTCAGGCTTGGTAGGCAGCTACACACAAATGGAATATTGTGGTTGATGTGAAGGAAGAGAGGCAGAATTTTACTGAATAAAAAAATTTAGAAAGTGAAGGGGAACTAAAAAGCTTCTTGAGGGTGAAGGAGGGTGAAAAAACTGGCTTAGAACTCAACATTCAAAAAACTAATATCATGGCATCTGGTCCCATCACTTCATGGCAAACAGAAAGGGAAAATGTGGAAGCAGTAACAGATTTTATTTTCTTGGGCTCCAAAATCACTGCAGACAGTGACTACAGCCATAAAATTAAAAGACACTTGCTCCTTGGAAGGAAAGCTATGGCAAACCTAGACAGCATATTAAAAAGCAAAGACATCACTTTGCTGACAAAAGTCTGCATAGTCAAAAACTATGGTTTTTCCAGTAGTCTTGTATGGATGTGAGAGTTGGACCATAAAGAAAGCTGAGCTCCAAAGAATTGATGCTTTTGAACTGTGGTGTTGGAGAAGACTCTTCAGAGTCCCTTGGACTGCAAGGAGATCAAACCAGTCAATCCTAAAGGAAATCAACCTTGAATATTCATTGAAAGGACTGATGCTAAAGCTGAGGCTTCCAATACTTTGGCCTGATGTGAAGAGTTGACTCATTGGAAAACACCCTGATGCTGGGAAGAAAGATTGAAGGCAAAAGGAGAAGAGGGTGGCAGAGGATGAGATGTTTAGATAGCATCACCAACTCAATGAACATAAATCTGAGCAAACTCCAGGTGATAGTGAAGGACAGGGAAGCCTGGTTTGCTGCAGTCCATGGGGTTGCAAAGAGTTGAACATGACTAGTGACTGAACAACAACAAAAAAATACATTTACGCAGAGATTCTTAAATGTGAGAGTAAAAATACCCCCAAACAATAGAGAGATAAGGATAAAAGAAGAGATCAACTCTAATAATTTATTAATCCTTTCATTCATTCAACTTGGATGATTTTCAAAACATTTAGCAACTGGTATGGCACAATGGGCTTCCCAGGTGGCACTAGTGGTAAAGAACCCGCCTGCCAATGCAGGAGACATAGGAGACTCAGGTTTAATCCCTGGGTCAGGAAGATCCCCTGGAGGATGGCATGGCAACCCACTCCAGTATTCTTTCCTAAAGAACCCCATGGACAGAGAAGCCTGGTGGGCTCCTCTATAGGGTCGCAAAGAGTCGGACACAACTGAAGTGACTTAGTATGCATGTATGCACACATGATATAATCAGAATATACAGTCTGGCCAATCAGAAGAAGTATAGCTATAAGCAAATGGGACAATGCCATGGACACCTGTTACATGTGTGCTAACCACCTACCATTCCTGCATTCAGTAACTGAGTCATAAGAACAGTGTGTGAAAAAAACACATGGAATACTTCTCACCACATAAACTCTCACCTTACGTGACATCTTAGGTCCAAATTACTGTTAATAAAATTGCAAGATTGTATCTTTTCTCTTTTAAGAAAAACATTGAAATTTGTGTTTAATTTTAAAAATGCATTTTAATATAAACATTTGGCTTTATCCTACATTAGATTTGTTTCAAATAACCACAAGTTGTTTATACAAAGTTTCCCCAAGTTTCTTGGGCCATTGGAGTAAAACATCCAATAACTTTTAAGTGTTTCTCAATGCTTTGCATACATGAGAATGATTTTCTCTTGCCTTTATACACGAAATATAACAAACAGGTATTAAATCTGTGAGGTCTCAACAGTTTTTTAATAGAAATTTTAACCCATTGTTCCACTATTCTCTAGCATTTATCATTCCTCAGGAGAATTCTGAGCCAGCCAAAACTTTATTCCTTTGCAAGTAAACATTATATGCATTGAGATTTCTCTCTTCATCTGAGTCCACTTTTCCAGTAAATAAGTAGGTGTGATTCTCTCTTTTTATGCTTTAATTCTCTTTTTCATTTTTATAGATTCCTTTCAGGAAACTTTTCCACTTTTATGTCTCTATTATTGCTTCTATTTCTTTATTCTTTCTTTATGTTATTCCTTTTTCTCTCAAAACACTATAGCTCCTATTAACAAATAGTTTTCGAAAATGCACGTGTATATATAAATATATATAATTTTTAGCTTCATAATTTACAGATATACAAAGCCTCAGCGTCCTTTCTTCCTTTTCTTGGCACTGCCACAATTATTCCATTGGCTTCATGTTGTCATGGCAGATGTTGCTAAGGTGGTGGTGGTGGTTGTTTTCATCATAAAATGAGAAACAGTCTGTCAAGACGGCACGTTTGTCAACAGATAGGTTTGGTTTGTTCTTTTTTTATTTCCTTGACTTTGTTCATTATACAGATGGACACTGATCAAACTCCCTCTCTGGGATCTGAAATGAAGGGCATGTTGATGTACCCAGTTATGGCCGGTGGATGGTAGATTGGGGATAAGGACACAGATCTTTTGACTCCATTCTTTTTCCTAATGTTACATCATAAAAAGAGTCAAATGTACCAAGATATGACATTGTGATAAAGCAGTGATGCTGATATCACAAATGTATTTCCATGTGAGTGCATATGTAAATGCTGCTGCTGTTAAGTCGCTTCAGTCGTGTCCGACTCTGGGCGACCCCTTAGAAGGTAAATAAACACATATAATTTATACTGACAGTCTACTCTATGCTCCTATTCTATAACAGAGGAGGATTCAAAATAACACTTAAGTCAAAGATAATACTGTAAAATATATTGTTACCTTGATGGTATAAGCAAAGGGCTCGGTACAGCTTATTTAAAGAGTAATTGAAACAGCACTCTATACAAAGGAAACTGAAGGACTTCTTTCTTGTTCATATTACATATTTGATAATCCTCATCCCTTTGCCTTTCTTATTTGCCCAAAAAGAGCCTGTAGAATTATGTAATTGCAAAATGAAATGTAGCATGAAGCATGATTTTCCATTTTATGCCATCCACTGATTAAGTGATCCAGTTTATAGCAATGTCAACAGTCATTAAGAAAAGTCAGATTAGTTTGTATAAAAACAAACTAGGGAAATGAATAAACAGCATTTAGAACCTGCTGATACTTAATAAGAGAATTTTAAAATGAAATTAAAAACTAATTCACCTATAAATAATGATATTAGTAGTAAACAAAATTCTCATACTGCAGCATTTTTCCTGAATGTCTTCTCTGGCCCTCAATGGCATGTTTTTTAAAGTATATATATTTATAATCTTAATGCTTTAGGCATCATTGTCATAGAGGATCACTTTAAACGGTTCAACTTTATGGGGAAAAGTCTGAAAGTCACTCTATGATACCATAGCCCTGATCCTCAGAGGCTTGCTAAATAATTGATAAGCAATAGATTGTTAAAATGCCAATTAGCATGACCTCACAGTCCCTTTAAAAGTTTAAATGCAAGTTTCGGTCATTTAATTGCAGAAAGATTACTAGATTTTTGTATCTGATTCTGTTATCTAACAACCCATCAAAAATTTGCTCCTTGATTCTAGGTAGATTATTTAGTTAAGTTTTTTTCAGTTTGAATAAACAAAAAATAATTCAAACAAATTCCCCTCAAAATTATGTAGGCAAAAATCTCTTAGATTCAAATCCATTGATTTTTAATTATGTTTTGTTCATTGTTTTTAATATAAAATATTAATAATATAAACTAAAGGAAATTTAGAGACTTTTTAAAATTATGAATAAATTATCAGCAGTACTTCCATCACTTAAAATTAATCATGGTTAACACAGGTATTCATTTTCGTTGATTATTGGAGGTTCGTGACATTGTAGAGGAGACAGGAATCAAGACCATCCCCAAGAAAAAGAAATGCAAAAAAGCAAAATAGGTGTCTGAGGAAGCCGTACAAATAGCCGTGAAAAGACGGGAAGCGAAAAGCAAAGGAGAAAAGGAAAGATATACCCATTTGAATGCAGAGTTCCAAAGAATAGCAAGGAGAGATAAGAAAGCCTTCCTCAGGGATCAATGCAAAGAAATAGAGGAAAACAATAGAATGGGAAAGCCTAGAGGTCTCGTCAAGAAAATTAGAGATACCAAGGGGACATTTCATGCAAAGAAGGGCTCAGTAAAGGACAGAAATGGTATGGATCTAACAGAAGCAGAAAATATTAAGAAGAAGTGGCAAGAATACAAAGAAGAATTGTACAAAAAAGTTCTTCATGACCCAGACAATCACGATGGTGTGATCACTCACCTAGAGCCAGACATCCTGGAATGTGAAGTCAAGTGGGCCTTAGGAAGCATCACTACGAACAAAGCTAGTGGAGGTGATGGAATTCCAGTTGAGCTATTTCAAATCCTCAAAGGTGATGCTGTGAAAGTGCTGCACTCGATATGCCAGCAAATCTGGAAAACTCAGCAGTGGCCACAGGACTGGAAAAGGTCAGTTTTCATTCCAATCCCAAAGAAAGGCAATGCCAAAGAATGCTCAAACTACTGCACAATTGCACGCATCGCACATGCTAGTAAAGTAATGCTTAAAATTCTACAATCCAGGCTTCAGCAATACGTGAACCGTGCACTTCCAGATATTCAAGCTGGTTTTAGAAAAGGCAGAGGAACCAGAGATCAAATTGCCAACATCCGACAGATCATCGAAAAAGCAAGAGAGTTCCAGAAAAACATCTATTTCTGCTTCATTGACTATGCCAAAGCCTTTGACTGTGTGGATCACAATAAACTGTGGAAAATTCTGAAAGAGATGGGAATACCAGACCACCTGACCTACCTCTTGAAAAACCTGTATGCAGGTCAGGAAGCAATAGTTAGAACTGGACATGGAACAACAGACTGGTTCCAAATATGAAAAGGAGTATGTCAAGCCTGTATATTGTCACCCTACTTATTTAACTTATATGCAGAGTACATCATGAGAAACACTGGGCTGGAGGAAGCACAAGCTGGAGGAAATTGCCGGGAGAAATATCAATAACCTCAGATATGCAGATGACACCACCCTTATGGCAGAAAGTGAAGAAGAACTAAAGAGCCTCTTGATGAAAGTGAAAGAGGAGAGTGAAAAAGTTGGCTTAAAGCTCAACTTTCAGAAAACTAAAAATCATGGCATCCAGTCCCATCACTTCATGGCAGATAGATGGGGAAACAGTGGAAACGGTGGCTGACTTTATTTTTCTGGGCTCCAAGATCACTGCAGATGTTGACTGCAGCCATGAAATTAAAAGACCCTTACTCCTTGGAAGGAAAGTTATGACCAACCCAGACTGCATATTAAAAAGCAGAGACATTACTTCGCCAACAAAGGTCCATCTAGTCAAAGCTATGGTTTTTCCAGTGGTCATGTATGGATGTGAGAGTTGGACTATCAAGAAAGCTGAGCACCAAAGAATTGTTGTTTTTGAACTGTGGTGTTGGAGAAGACTCTTGAGAGTCCCTTGGACTGCAAGGAGATCCAACCAGTCCAACCTAAAGGAGATCAGTCCTGAGTGTTCATTGGAAGCATTGATGTTGAAGCTGAAACTCCAATACTTTGGCACCTGATGGGAAGAGCTGACTCATTTGAAAAGACCCTGATGCTGGGAAAGATTGAAGGCAGGAAGAGAAGGGGACGACAGAGGATGAGATGGTTGGATGGCATCATCGACTCAATGGACATGAGTTTGGGTAAACTCCAGGAGTTGGTGATGGACAGGGAGGCCTGGCGTGCTGCAGTCCATGAGGTTGCAAGGAGTCGGACATGGCTCAACTACTGAACTGAACTGAACTGATCTTACCAGGAATTTTACTTTGGGACAGCGAGTCCTTTTGGCCCACAAACTCAAATGGTTTTCCAGTGAGTAAAATAATTTTAAAGCAACTTATTTTCCATTGATATTGTTGGTCTTTTGGATTATAGCCATTCTAGAGGGTGATATCTCACTGTGGTTTTAATTTGTACTTTTCTAATGACAATTTAATGTGTGTTTTGGGACATCTACACTCTTTGCTTTGCTGGAATGGCTCCATTTTTAATTCAGTTCCTTTTTCTAACATCTCATCAATTAACTCTTCTCCCTAGATCTCATGTTTTCTTTAACTCATAGTAAAGCACATCTGTTTCCTGCCAAAAATTATTCTCAAGAGTATTTTTTTCTTTGCTCCTTTCTATTTTATTTTTCTTATTTTAATCTTTTATAATCATTTCATCATTTGTCATACTCTATTCTGTTTTGTTTTGCTTTGTTTTTATACTTGAATGAGGATAACTTCAACCTGAGCTGTTCTTTACCATAACATGATCTGGTTAATTTCTCCCTGAGTCCCATCCCTAGACACCATTAAATTTCTCTTAAATCCTAAAATTAAGAAAAGTTCCATAAACTAGATACCAGAGGAGGAGATCTGGGGCTGTGGGAAACCTCAGCAGTTACGCTGGTAATCACTCCTTTGTTGAGAACCACAGCCACCTCTCCATATCTGCATCTCTGCTCCTGTACTCATTCTTCCTCACATTACTGACCGTCATTTTTGGGTAACATTCTTATTAGTGAGAAATCATGCCAAGCAAAGGCCTGATACATGCTGACTTCCTATTTGGTCTGCCGATATTACTGTTTGAGTCCCATCAGAGCCACTTCCAACTGATACTGACGAATAGTGAGAAAAGGAGTTCCAGGTGACTTGGCCCCTCATTAGTGAGTCTTCCTTTATTCATGAAATTTATTCATCTTATCCAGGATTGTCACTTTAGGCACAGTGAGTCCTTTTGATCTACAAGCTCAGGTGGTTTCCAGTATGTGAAAAATTCTTAAAGCAACTTATTTTTCATTTGTTCAGATCTTTTTATATGGCAATTATTCATATTTTAATACTTGCTCTGTTTTCCATTCCTATGACTTCTCTGTCATCTTCCCATTTCCATATCCTTTTCTCTATATTCCCAAAAAAGCATTTCAAAATTGTCTTCCGCATATCTTACATAACTTTCTAAAATCTCTTTTGCCTTGTGTGTTCCTAATTCTCATTTTAAATCTGAGGTTATGTTTTAATTTAATTAACCTCTAAGCCAGGTCTTTATTTCTTTATGCCTTTCAAGCAGCTTTCTGTTCATCTGAACAGGCTATCTCATCATACTTTTACCTTTCATCATAAACTTGATGAAACACTACAAATTGAGTTAATCCCATGAACAAATGCTAACAAATACTTTATAAATCCCATAAGAAATCTTTATCAAAAAGTTTGTTTCCTCTGAATTTCTGATATCTTCATTTTTACCATCCTATTTTTTGAAGAGTTTCATATTGGTTTTCCTTTATCTGCTCACACTGGAACGAGAAGAGGTCTGCTGAGGCCCAAGTTTTCCTTCACTGCCCATCTGGTTGTTGTTGTTTTCGATCTTAAGCATGAATTCCATTTTACACAGCTTCACATAACAGTTCTATGTACAAATGGCAGCTGCAGCAAAGAAATTTCATGGGTCTCTTCTTCCTGTGTTTGCTTACACAGCTGTGACAGAGGCCAGCTTTCTTTTAAGAGCTTTATGCTTAGCCTGGCCTGTGTGTCAATTACATGGCTTGACCCTCAAAGGCCTCCCTCCTGGACCTGTTGCTGGGTGCCAAAGCCCTGCTGCGCTGCCTGCCCTGTGCTTGATTTAGCTACTGCATGAATCCTAGGGTTGCCTTCAAGTGTTGTTGCTCCAGGACAGCAAGAGGGATTCCAAGTGGTTCGTTCCCTTTCAATAACCCAACTCACTTGTTCCTCCCCACCCCAAAACCGGCATATCAACACATTTCTACCAGCTGCTACTGTCTTAGAATGTATAGTGGTGAGTCAGCTTTTAGTCTTCCTTCATCTTCAATCCTTTTTTAACTCCCCAAAGCTGGAACAATTTGTTTGCTCTAAATTTATTCAGTCCCTTAAACTGTATTGATGGTTACTTATCCCACTCCACCAACCAACTAGAGACTCTCAGGATTCCTTGCATGTAATAAAATTGACACTGACATACACATACAGCACACACATGCACACATTCAGAGCATACACACAATTGCACATCATTCCATTAAAGTCAAGAACATAATAAGCTAATACTATCACAATTATCAATGTTTGTGACATTCAATGCAATTAGGCAGGTAAACAAAATCAGCAGTGCAAGTATTTGCAAAACTGAGGTCTAACTATTACTTGTTTGTGGTAGGTCTACCTGACAAATGCAAGAAAACAATGGTAAACTATAGGACCTGACACAAGAGTTCATCGAGATCACAATTTAAAACATTTGATGACTATTTAGACTTTGTTTGATCATTTGAAATAGGGTCTGTGTGTGTGTCTGTGTGTGTCTGCACAACCACATGTAGAACAAGACCATCAAAATGTCAGTAGTGGTTATCTCTAACTGATAAGATTTCAAATGCTTGTTTTTTCCTTATCTATGTCTTCCAAATTTTCTACAGTGACCATGAACCATTTTCATAATAAAAAGATAAGTTTTTAAATGATGAAATGACATAAAAGTGCCCATCTATATTTGCCACACCTTCCCTATGAATCTCCTTAGTGAATATTTAGGAATAGGTTAAGAAATCCATTCTTGAAATTATAATTTATGTAGAAATGATTATGTTTTATGATAGGGCCTTTAACGAAGTACATCTGAAGAATAAAACCAGCCAAGCATAAATACAACCTGAAAAATTAAAACGAGAATAAAGAACTAAATTCCTTTACAAAGACCATGTAGACTGGTATATAATGAAATTCAGGTTTCAATAATAGAAAACAATTTCAGTGCAAGATGTGTATATTAACATTGAGTTGGAATGAAATGCAAATGAGCCCAGCAGCTCTGTAGAGCATCTCTTCTGTCCTTCTGATTTCCTTTCTCACTTGTCCCTGAATAGCCTGGGAAAACGCCGCACATCCAGAGGGTTCAACAAATACTGAAGAAGATAAAATAACTTTCCAAAGGTCATTCAGCTATTTTCCAGAAGTTAATACCAGGACAGATACCACCTGGTAGAAAGTTCTCCAAATAAATATTCCAACTTTTAAGTTCACAATTATTTGTTAGACTATACCAAGTGCTCTCAGTATTTATACACACTTTAGCTAGTATATTTTTATAACATCCTAAGAGGTAAATGGGGCTTCCTAGTTGGCATTAGTGGTAAATAATACACCTGCCAAAACAGGGGACATAAGAGACGTGGGTTCAATCACTGGCTTGGGAAGATCCCCTGGAGGAAGATGTGGCAGCCCACTCCAATATTTTTGCCTGAAGAATCCTATGGACAGAGGAGCCTGGCAGATTATAGTCCGTTGGGTTGCAAAGAGTTGGACATGACTGAAGCAATTTAGCATGCACGAAAGGTGAATATATTTTCTCAGGTTGGAGATGAGGACCCTTTATTCTCATTAGAGTAAAGGGTTTTCCTCAAGTGAAGAGAAGGGTGGACAAAGCTGTCTGGATTAACACGTGAACAAAGTCGGGGAGGGATAGCTGCTGTCACCAGATGAGAATGATGTTAGAAAGGAAGTGGCAGATAGCATTGTTGAACAAGACCCAAGAGCTATGCTAGATGCCAGGGACATGGTGTTTTTTGACAAACCACAAACTCTGGCTTTTACCTTCATGGTGCTTACAGACTAGTTAGAAAAAATAAGCATTAAGTCAACAATCTCTTGGAACTTATTTTAATAGTGAAGGGTCTATAACAGAAAAGCACAGGTGAAGAGGAGTTATCTGAGTAAAGAGTGTAGGTAAAAACATCCCAGGTAGATGGCACAGCAGACCTGGACACTCTGAGATAGGAAAAAGCCAGATAACCAACAGAATGAACAAAAGCCATGGGTGTGAGTGGATGGTGAATAAGAGCAGATAGTCCTAACAGATGAGGCCGGAGGGGTAGGCAGGGCCAGATGGAACCTGTAAGGCATGTTAAGGATTATTTTTATCTTTATCCAAGGAGCAAAGTAGGCTTAAATAATGGAGTGGCAAAACACAACTTCTCTTTTGAAAAGACTGCACTGCCTACACTGTGATAAAAAGACTGAAAGTGTAAAAGTATTAGTCACTCAGTCGTGTCTGACTCTTTGCGACCCCATGGACTGTAGCCCACAGGCTCCTCTGTCCATGGAATTATCCAGGCAAGAATACTGGAGTGGGTTGCCACTTTCTTCTCCAGGGAATCCTCCCCACCAGGGATCAAACCTGGGTCTCCCACAGTGCAGGCAGACTCTTTACCAACTGGGTCACCAGGGAAGCCTAGTAAAAAGATTAGAGGGAAGCAAAAGTGAATGGAGTGTCATGGATAACTCATATGTGCTTCACTGTACTTTCCTTCTCAGTTAACAAGTCCTCCCAAATTCCTTCAAGTTATTTCCCCTGTAACATTCTTCACCTTGGAGTTTGAATGGGATTCATCCTCCTTAACTTTTAGGGTAAGCCTCCAATGAGCAGAATCCATCCTTTTGACTACAGTGATTGATTCAGAGAAAAAAAGTGACCCAAATCGGGTATATGAATTATGGGAGATGGGTATTTTTAAAGACTACCGGGAAGGAAGTTTAGTCACTCTTCTATGAGAGCTACTGGGAGAAATGTTTTCCCTTCCCAAAGACCATGAACAAAGAAGCGTGGGGATCTCCTGGCAGTCCCTTATTTGACAGAGTGATCCAGTTTGAGCAGGAAGAATGCGCAGGAGAAAGGAGAAACTGAAAGAAACTAGGATTTTGGTGACCCTGCTGACATACTCAATCAAGGCTTGCCCAAAGCCAGCCCTAACTCTGGCCTTTTCAATTACATAAGGCAGTGAAAGTCCTTTATTGTTCAGGCTGTTTTCTGTTAAGTGCCTCCAAAAGATTATTTCTGGAGTTATCTCTTAGGCGGGTGAATTCCAGGACAGAGTTACCATTAGCATGGGCTAGAGTTGTAGCAGTAAATGTGAGTAAATGTGATGAATCTGATATTTATTTAAGAGATGCATTCACCAGAATTTGTAATAAGAGGTTTGAGAAAGAAGTGTTAAGGATGACGGCTAGCTTACTGGGTGGTAAACAGTGGTGGTATTTCCTGAATTCAGGACCACTGAGGAGGGAATAGGCTTTGGGTTGGGTTCAGAGTTGAAGCAGATAAGCAGAACTTTGCACACATTGAATCTGAGGATCCTATGAGCTATCCAAATGGAAATGGCATAGGCAGTTTGACAAACAAAGCACATATAAAAGAAATAATAAAATAATACTATACAACAAGTATTTTCTACCTCTATTTCTCAGTCTCCTTCTAACAGATGTAAAAGAGCAAGTCTATTTAATCTCCTGTAGTCAGCCTGTTCTCAGCCACAGATACAATAGAAGAGTAACAAGAAAAAAGAGAGCAAGATATTATTTGCTTAACAGAAGGGGCAAAGGAGAGTCTTTCCCAGTTTGCAGAAAATGATAGAAATGCTAAGGAAAGTGGGAATTGGGTGTGAGCTATAACATCTTCGGTTGATAGAGTAGGATCATGAGGGAAAAAATCTGAGAATGTTAGTAAATTGATGATTTAGAATAGTTTCAGCTAGTAACAATGCAAAGAAGTCTTTCCAGTCCATTAAAATAGTTCGATGTACGTGAGGTCTGAACATGGCCAGGCAGGGGTAAAAATGTGCTGTGGTGAGCCTTGCTTGTTGAAGAAATGGCTTTGTGAATCCAAGGGAAGTAGACTTCATATGCAATGGGGCAGATGGCAGGGGAGGAGGTTAAACACCCCAAACTGACAAACACAGAGCCATTGGTGTCTATGGTTTCTTTTGTTTTGTTTTTCGTTTTTTGTATCTGAATCCAAGATATTTTGATGTGGGAAGTAGAAAGGAAGGTACCTGAGTTTTGTTGTGAAATACTCTTCAAAGCAGCATTTCTGGACCCTAAGTTTTCTCCCTAATAATGCAATTGATTTAAGGAATTAAATAATATACAAGGAAACTTCTTTCTGAGAAAATATGTGATGGGAATAAAATGTTTTGGCAATCTTAACTGTATGGAGGAAGGCAAATTCCCCTTGAAAGAAGAAACGATATCCATTTGAAAAGAACAGTCTGAAATTTTTTTTTAAAAAATAGGAATAAGATTGCAATGGAAAAGGATATGAAAGGAGCAAAGTGCAACATAGGAATTAAGCTCAGCTCTGGAGGCAGTTAAGAGCAGAATCAATACTTCAGAAAATAGAATCAATGATGCTGAAGACAAACTTGAAAATTTTTCAACAAATGTAGAGGGGAAAACTGAAGCTAAGAAAATTAACAATATGAGCACATGAGGAAGGCAAGCCAAAGAAACTGACTGACTAATGTAAGGAAAGGGGAATGATTTCAATGGACTTCTAGGGGCTTCTAGAATCAAGAAAGGGCTGCAAATCCAGGTTCAGAAACAGACAGGACTACGGGATCTTCAGAGGGTAAAGATGCGAGAACTTTGGTCTACCTGTGGACAAAAGAGGTTCTGGGGCCAGCTGACAAGGGACCACCACCCCCTGGCTCTATGCCACTTGCTCACGTTGCAAAGTCCCAGGAGAGGACATCCAACCATCCCAACTTGGAAAAATGACTTAAGAACAAAGCAATATTTCCTGGATCTTTAAGTAAGTTCCACTACAGTGTAAGTTCCTTAAGGGTCAAGACCAAATAATATATAAAATACAAACCATATGCATAGTCCCATCATACTTAAAATAGTAGGTTTTGCTTTTAAAGGAGCTATTCAATAAATACTTGTTGAATGAACATCTAAATCATGTGGACACTAAATAGACTGTACTTATATAGAGTATATTTTCAGAAAACTTAATGATGCAACATTAAAAATAATTCCTTCAACACTGTCTCATTCAATTATTCACAAATTCATATTACTTCCATGTCTAAGAGATCCCTCAATTTTATACCTTTCTCTCCATTCTCGTTTTCACGATCTTAGTCCAGACCCTTAGTCTCATTCACCTTAACTACAGTGATGACTCTAGTAACTGATTCTCAGCTAGGCCACCACATAGAAACCAAAGGCATGCATTTAAACTTTTTAAATTATTTTATCTGTTTATGCTTAAAACATTTCATTGACTCTTCCCTGGTGGCTCAGCTGGTAAAGAACCTGCCTGCTAATGCAGGAGATGTGGGTTTGATCCCTGGGTCAGGAGGATCCCCTGGAGAAGGAAATGGCAATCCACTCCAGTATGCTTGCCTGAAAAATTCCACAGACAGAGGAGCCTGGTGGGCTACAGTCCATGGAGTCTCAAACAGTCAGACATAACTGAGCAAGCACCCATACACACACAAATGACTTTATCTGTTTCTGCTTAAAACATTTCATTGACTCATATTATCTACTTGAACCCACCCACACTTTCTGGCACAGCCACACAACCTATCACACAAATGTGCGCATGCACACACACACAAAGGTACAACTTTTCAGCTTCTGTCACCAATTTCTAAAAATTCTCTCCCTTCTCAAGCTCTGATACCTTTTGCCTGAACTGTACCTCCATTACTTGTAGCCTACTATCCACCTGCAATAGACTCACATATCCTTTATGACCCAGCTGCCCTAAGGTTTATGAGTCTGTACTCCACTGGAATCCTGTGAGCTTTGAAAGCGAGAACTGTGTCTAATTCACTTTTTGATTCTCTCATACCTATCACAATTCCTGGCACATAGCAAGCCATCTGCAGAAGATTTTTGATATATTAATTAATTAACTAATACAGGCACAAAGGTAGTTCATGATCAGTGTTTCTGTGACTTTTCCCAAAGTGTGAGCAAGCTACAACACTACTAAAATCACCCATCACTGAGCTCTTGAAATCCATAGGGTAGATCTTAAAATAGAAAAAAACTATATCTAACACAGAATTTTCTTTTCTCAGTGCTCTGGATTTATCCGACATGTATACACAAAACTGATTTGGACTCAGTTGTATAAGATAATTTGAGTGTTATTCTAAATACAGTGACTTCATACAACAACCACAGACTAATGATTAAAGATAATGTATAACTCACTGGCAAATGACAAATAAAAGCCAAGAGAGAAATTGGATTTTATTTATCTCCAATGCTGAGATTCAATTCATAAGGTTTGTAGCTGAAAGTGATAGATATGCGCTTAGAGTCGCTCATGCATCATTATCAGGCTCTCTGAATAACAATTTTCTAAAAGGAGGAGGTAGTGCTTGGTCTCAATATAAATAAAAATACAACAGTAGATTTATGGCTTTGAACACACCTATCATTCAAACAAACAAACAAACAAAAAGATGTATTGGAGATAGTTCTATCTTTGGAATGAAACTCCAGAATTCCTGCTTTGATCCTTATTGCTTGTTTGGCTTGGCTGCAAAATAAACTTTTTAAGCTTCAGAGACATCTATTTTATCTACCACACAGGATTATTAGGAAGGAAATCAACCCTGAATATTCACTGAAAGGGCTGGTGCTGAAGCTGAAACTCCAATTCTTTGGTCACCTGATATGAAGAGCTGACTCACTGGAAAAGACCCTGATGCTAGAGAGACTGAAGGCAAAAGGAGAAGGAGGTGACAGAGGATGAGATGGTTGGATGGCATCATCAACTCAATGGACATGAGTCTGAGCAAACTCTGGGAGATAGTGAAGGACAGGGAAGCCTGATGTGCTACAGTCCATGGGGTTGCAAGAGTCAGACACAACTGAGCGACTGGACAACAACAGGATTATTATGAGATGCATATGCTTATTTTCATTTTGAGCCACTGTTTACCAGCTGCTCCCCAAATTCCCTTTTGTCACATCAGCGTAGGTGGTGGGGACAGTCTTCTCCCAGGAAGTGCAGCAGAGTGGGGAGGAGCATGGGCTCTGCAATCAGATTCTCTGTCCTGGCTCCCAGGTGTTCCTGGGCAAACCTTGGCAACCTTCTTTCCCTCACCCACCAAGCCTTAGTCCCCTCATCTGTAACATGGCAATCACCCTCTGTATTATTTCCTATTGCTGCCATAATGAATTACTACAAATTTAGTGGCTTAGAACAACATAAATTTATTATATTACAATTCTGAAAGTTAAAAGTCTGAAGTGGATCTCACCGAGCTAAAATCAAGAGGTAGGCAGTTAGATCTTCTGGAGACCTAGAACATATTTTGGGGAGAATCAATTTCCTTGCCTTTCCCAGATTCTAGAAGCTCCTTGCATTTCCTTGGCTCATGGCTCCTCTCCCCTCCCCTTCAAAGCCAGAAGTATAATCTTTCTCTGATCCTGCTTCTGTCTTCTTGTATTTTTCTCTGACCACAGCAGGGAAAGGTTTTATATTTTTAAGGATCTACGTGACTCTGTTGGGCCTGCCCAGATAGTCCAAAATGATCTCATCTCAAGGTCCTTCATCTAATCACTTCTGCAAAGTCCCTTTGACTGAGCAAGGTACTATATTCACAGGCTCCAAAGACTAGTACACAGAAACATTTGCGGGGCATTTTTCAGCCTACCACAGTCATCCTCAGAGGATTACAGTAAAGACTAGGTAAGTTAGCCTATGTAAGGCATTTAGAACAGTGTCTGGCATACAGAAAACATTATATCAGTGTCAGACATTGTTGTTGTGACTGTTACTATTATTATCACAATGTTCAGTCCCTTCAAGGCAGTTAGCTAAACAGAGATGTGGACGAGGGAAAGCAGAGAGACAAACACAGTTCCAAAATAAACTGCTACAACAGTGCTGAATTTCGCTCAGAAATAAGCAGGTGAGGCCCACGGCCATGCTTCTCCAGCAGTGAGGTGCATATGAATCTGGTAATTTTCCAAGTAAATAGAAGAAAAGACATTGATTGCTCACCCAGCCAGAGAAGGTTGATGCTGCATAATATCAACTCTTAAGAACCTAACATGTGGAGGAGAGAACAAGATGACGGAGGAGTAGGTGGATGTGGAGTACAACTCTCTCCACGGATACATCAGGAATAAATACACCTTCAGTCAGAGAAATGCATGTAGAACACCAGCTGAGAGTGGACAGGAGTACCTGACCAGAGGAAAAGAATATATAGAACCATGCAAAAATCGGTAGGATGAAGGAACTAGGAGGGAAAACAGGAGTATTAGCAGGACTGGACTTGCCCTTGGCGGGTGGGGGAACTGAAGCAAGGGTACAATCCCCACATCGGGGCAACTGTCTGACTTAGAGGAGAAACATTTAAGGCTGAGGGTGAAACAGTTGATCTGTGGCAGCCTAAATGGAATGAGAATCAGACAGTCCTTGCAGCAGCCATACACACCCTGGACAGGGACGCAGGTGCCCTGGAATGCGCAGCAGCTAGGAGCTGGAGTTTAGGGTTTGTGGAGCAATCCCAGGGTGAGGGCTGCTGTTGACCTCAGAGAGATGGATTGAGGGGAGGTGAGGGAGACTGTAATGGGAAATGCCTGTGGAGGAAAGCCGGGCAGCCATGGAAGAAAGGCGATACTGCTGAGTCAAATGTAGTGGGTGGAGCCATCACCATAGCCTCTCTCTCCCCACACACCAGCATCAGCAGCTAAACAATAGAGAGGCTGGCCCATCAAACACCAGACGTGCTGAACTACAGAGCAGGACCCCACCCAGGGTGCCCCTTTAAGTACCTAACTCAACGATCTACAGAGTAGAACCCCAGCCATGGGGGCCCCTCTATGTGCCTGACACACTGAACAACAGAAAAGGACCCCAGGCAAGGGAGTGCCTGAATGGGCAGAGCTACGGAGAAAGAATGGCCAAAGAAGCCTTATGATCACCAACTACAAGAGGCTTGAAAGGAAGACTCTGATAGGGCGGTAACTCCTGTGGAGGAGGCAGTCCGTGTCCCTGCACACTTGGCACTGCCAGGGTCCCCGCAAGCCAAGTAGCTGTGCCATCTTCACGCTTAACTTTCACTGGGACAGAACTGCCATAGCTAAAAAAAAGTCTTGCATCACAGTGCTTGTAGGGTCGCTTCTGTCATGCCCCACTCTTTGCGATCCCATAGACTGTGGCCTGCCAGGCTTCTCTGTCACGGGGTTTTCCAGGCAAGAATACTGGAGCATATTGGCCAACACTGGTTGCCATACCCTTCTAGACCACTATATTTCCTGCTGCCCTAGCCGCCAACTCCCCTGAGTACCTGGTCCTGCCAAAATCCCTGAGACCCAAGCAGCTGTACCACCTCCACACCTGGACCTCACACGGGAAAACTCAAGTCCTCCTGGGCAGCCTCAGGAGCAAACCCCAGTGGAAAAGCCACATGCAGAGAAATAAAACCACAATTGAAACCCAGGGGCAGTGTGGCGAAGGAAGAAGACCCAAAACCTTCCCACCAGCTGTACAAGCTGCAGATTAAATCTACATGACCAACTAGGCAGATTCTGTGTATATGGAATATATAAAATGATATTGAGAGCTCCCAAAAAAGAAAATGCATTAATTCTGATAGCTGTGGACATTGGAGGCAAGACCACACAGGAGTAGGACCAGATTAGAATCAGAGCTGCCCCACAGCAGGTCCAGAGATAAGCACAGCGTTGGAGGGCATCTTAGGGAGGTGAGGTGAACTGTGACTCCCAGCAAGGGAAAGGACTCTAACAGCAGTGACTCAAGAAAAATATTTATTATTCGTATGTTTTGACTTGTTCTGTAGAATCTTTTGAATTCCCCCTCTGCCTTTTTTTTATTCCCTGTTATAGTTGCTGATTTTATTGGCACTATGAAATCTAATTAACCTTTTGAGCTTTTTATTTCCTCAGTCACATTTTTTACTTTTGTTATAAACCTCTACCTCTACATTGGGCTTTTGCAGTTCTGTGGAGTTTTCCTTTTTTTTCTCTTTTTCTAATTTTAATTTTTTTATTTTTTATTATTTTATATACATTTATTTCTTTGTTTGCTTTTCCTACTTTTCTTTTTCCCTTCCAGTTAAACTTTCATGTATATAAATCTTTATCTCTATTTACTTTGCATATCTATTCTTTCCTTCTTTTCTTTCTTTCCTTTCCTCTCAACATATTTGTTAGTTTTCTTTCATTGCTTTATTCCCCAATTGGCATCTTGCTTTAGTTTTGTTTTCCAGTTTGTGCTTTAGTAAGTTTTGTTCTTACTGGTAGATATAATTTTTGGTTTCCTTTGTTCACCGGGTCAATCTAACGTATTTTATTTTCGTTGGACTGTTGATTTTGTTTATGGGTATATATGTATATGTATATATTCAGCCATACTTTTTATTGCTGTTATAAACCTCTGCCTCTATGTTGGGCTTTTGCAATTCTGTGGAACTTTTCTTTTTTTTCCATTTTTCTTTCTTCTTCCATTTCTTTTCTTTCTATCTTTTACATTTTTAATTTTTAATACTTTTAAACCCATTATACTTTTTCTACATTTAATCCTTTGTTTGTCTTTTCTACAGTTCTTTTATCTTTAATGTATTTAAATCTTCTTCATCTACTTCTATTTAACTTTGGGTATCTGTTCTTTCTTTTCTTTCTTTCCTTTCCTCTCAACATATATGTTAGTTGTATTTTCATTGCTTTATACCCCACTTGGCACCTTGCTTTAGTTTTATTTTCCAGTTTGTGCTTTAGTGAGTTTTGTTCTTAACTGGTAGATACAATTTTTTATTTCCTTTGTTCTCCAGGTCAATCTACTCTACTTTATTTGGTTGGGCTCTTTTGACTAGCTCATGGGTGTATATGTATATGTGTATACTCCATTATTTTACTTATTATTTGCCTGATTTTATAACTGCCATTTGTCTGGGGTTCATCTTTGGTTTCTCGTTTTGGGGTATATGTTTTAATCTCACTTAATGCCATAACAAATCACTTGTGGAATCTTCGCTCCTGACCAGAGATCTCACCCTGAGCCTTTGGAGTGGGAGAAATGACTCCAAGACCCTAGACTACCAGAGAACTAACCCTAGGGAGTATCAAATAGTGAGAACTCACACAAAGGAAACCACTTGAATACAAGACCTGGCATCACCCAACAACCAGTAACCACCCTATGCAAGACTCCTCATCTAAACAACAAACAAAACAAAAATATGAACCCAATCATCAGCAGACAGGATTACCACCTCACTCAGCCTTGCCCATCAGAGGGAAAACAAACAAAAAATCAGCACAAATCTCACCCTATACAAAGCTTACACAAACCACTGGACCAATCTTAGGAGGGCAGAAAGAAAAAGGAAAAAGGAATTCAACCTTGAAGCCTGGGTAAAGGAGACCTCAAACATAATAAGTTAAAAAAATATAATGAAAAGGCAGGGAAATACTACACAAATGAAAGAACAAACTAGAAACACAGAAGTCCAAATAAATGAAGAGGAAATAGGCAAACTACCTGAAAAAGAATTCAGAATGATGATAGTAAAGATGATCAAAAACCTTGAAAACAGAATGGAGAAAATGCAAGAATCAATCAGCAAAGACATAGAAGAATTAAAGAATAAATATACAGAGACAAACAACACAATTACTGAAATTAAAAATACTCTAGAAGGAATCAACAGCAGAATATCTGAAGCAGAAGGAATCAGTGAGCTGGAAGATAAAATGGTGGAAATAACTTCTGAAGAGCAGAATAAAGGAAAAAGAAAGAAAAGAACCATGGATAGTCTCAGAGACCTCTGGGACAATAACAAACGCACCAACATTTGAATTATAGGGGTCCCAGAAGAAGACAAGAAAAAGAAAAGGTATGAGAAATTTTTTGAAGAGATTATACTTGAAAATTTCCCCAACATGGAAAAGGAAATGGTCAATCAAGTCTAAGAGGCACAAAGAGTTAATACACCATATTAACAAACTGAAAGATAAAACCCATATGATCATCTCAATAGATGCAGAAAAAACTTTTGACAAATTTCAGCATCATTTATGATTAAAACTCTTCAAAAAATGGGCATAGAAGGAACCAACCTCAACATAGTAAAAGCCATATATGATAAGTCTACAGCAAACGTTATTCTCAATGGTGAAAAACTGAAAGTGTTCCCCCTAACATAAGGAACAAGACAAGGGTGTCCACTTTCACCACATATTATATTATTCAACATAGTTCTAGAAGTCCTAGCTACAGCAATCAGAGAAGAAAAAGAATTAAAAGGAATCCATATCACAAAAGAAGAAGAAAAGCTGTCACTGTTTGTAGATGACATGATCTTGTACATAGAAAACTCTAAAGATAGCATCAGAAAATTACTAAAGGTAATTAATGAATTTAGCAAAGTTGCAGGATACAAAATCAGTACACAGAAATCACTTGCATTTCTATACACTAACAATGAAAAATCAGAAAGAGAAATTAAAGAATCAATCCCATTCACCATTGCAACAAAAAGAATTAAATATCTAGGAATAAACTTACCGAAGGAGACAAAAGAACTGTACACAGAAAATTATGATGCTAATGCAAGAAATTAAAGATGACATAAATGGATGGAGAGATATTCCATGTTCTTGGGTAGGAAGAATCAATAGTGTGAACATGACTACACTACCAAATACAATCTACAGATTCAATGTGATCCCTATAAAATTACCAATGGCATTTTCCACAGAACTAGAACAAAAAATTTCACAATTCACATGGAAACACAAAAGACCCCGAATAGCCAAAGCATTTCTCATTCTTCTTGAGAAAGAAGAATGGAGCTGGAGGACTCCAATCAATCTTCCTGACTTCAGATTACACTACAAAGCTACAGCCATCAAGACAGTATGGTACTGGCACAAAAACAGAAATATAGACCAATGGAACAAGATAGAAAGCCCAGAAATAAACCCATGCACCTATGGGTACCTTATTTTTGACAAAGGAGGCAAGAATATACAATGGGGCAAAGACAGCCTCTTCAATAAATGGTGCTGGGAAAACTGGACAGATTCATGTAAAATAATGAAATTCTAACACTTCTTAACACCACACAAAGATAAGCTCAAAATGGATTAAAGACCTAAATGTAAGACAAGAAACTATAAAACTCTTAGAGGAAAACACAGGCAGAACATCCAACGACATAAATCAAATCAAGATCCTCTATGACACACCTCCCAGAGTAATGGAAATAAAAACAAAACTAAACAAGTGGGATCTGATTAAACTTAAAAGCTTTTGCATAATAAAGAACTATAAAAGCAAGGCGAAAAGACAACCCTCAGAATGGGAGAAAATAATAGCAAATGAAACAACTGACAAAGGACTAATTTCCAAAACATACAAGTAGCTCATACAACCCAATGTCAGAAAAACAAACAACCCAATCAAAAAGTGGGTAAAGACCTAAACAGGCTTTTCTCCAAAGAAGACATACAGATAGCTAACAAACACATGAAAATATGCTCAACGTCGCTCATTAGTAGAGAAATGCAGATCAAAACCACAATGAGACATCACCTCACACCAGTCAGAAAGGCCATCATCAAAAAGTCTGCAAACAGTAAATGCTGGAGAAGGTGTGGAGAAAACGGAATGTTCTTGCACTGTTGGTGGGAATGTAAATTGATAAAGCCACTACGGAAGACAGCATGGAAATTCCTTAAAATACTAGGAATAAAACCACCATATGACCCAACAATCCCACTCCTAGGCATATTCCCCGAGGAAACCAAAATTGAAAAAGACACATGTACCCCATTGCTGATTGCAGCACTATTTACAATAGCTAGAACATGGAAGCAACCTAGATGTCCATCAACAGATGGAGGGATAAAAATGCTGTGGTATGTATACACAATGGAATATTAGTCAGCCATAAGAAAGAACACATTTGAGTCAGTTCTGATGAGGTGGATGAACCTAGAGCCTATTAGACAGAGTGAAGTGAGTCAGAAAGAGAAAGATAAATATCGCATTCTAATGTATATACACAGAATCTAGAAAAATGGTACTGAAGAATTTATTCACAGGGCAGCCATGGAGAAACAGACATAGAGAATAGACTTACGGACATGGGGAGAGGGAAGGGGAGGATGAGATATATGGAAAGAGTTACATGGAAACTTACATTACCATATGTAAAATAGATAGCCAATGGGAATTTTCTGTATGGCTCAGGAAACTCAAACAGGGGCTCTGTATTTACCTAGAGGGGTAGGGTGGGGAAGGAGATGGGAGGGAGGTTCAAAAGGGAGGGGATATATGTATACCTATGGCTGATTCATGTTGAGATTTGTCAGAAAAACAACAAAATTCTGTAAAGAAATTATCCTCCAACAAAAAAATTAATTAAAAAAAAAAAGAACCTAACTTGTACCCAGCGGATCACTTCTTCATGAGTAATTTATCCCATGATTCCTTAAGTTGATCACTGATGCTCTTCTTCAGAATAAAGTGGAAAGGAATAAACATTTATCAAGTACTCACTTTATAATTGTATTATGCCATGTATTTTACAAACAGTATTTCATTAAGTCTTTATACCACCCTGGGAAGTTGGTATTGCCATTCCCAGTTTTTAGAGAGAAAACCAAATTTAAGAGAGAGCAAATAATTTGCCTACAGCCTCAGAGATTTGTAATTAGCCAAGCTGTGTTCCCATTGTAGGTATATATGTCTGGTCTGTCTTATTTGACTGCAATGCCCATGCTGTTTCCGGGGCCCACATTTCCTCATAGACACAAATTGTGTGTAGAGACACATCTTCCTGAGTTTTGACAGAAAGAAGACAGCAGTGAGTTTGGCAAAATCAGAGCAGCTGGGAGTCACTTTAGTGCCTCCAGGACAAGAAGTGGGACCAGTTTACCTCTGACATCCCTGTAGGGCGGAGTTCCTTAATCTCCATATTATTGATGCTAGGGTCCAGATAATCCTTTGTTGTGGAGAAGGAAATGGCAACTCATTCTAGTATTCTTGCCTGGAGAATCCCATGGACAGAGGAGCCCGGTGGACTACAGCCCACAGAGTCGAAAAGAGTGGGACAGGACAACAACAATCCTTTGTTGTGAAGGGCCATCCTGTGAATCTCTGGATTTTTATCAGTATCCTTGAACTCCCAGGATCCTTGAACCACCAAGTAGATGCAGGCAGCACCCCACCACAGCTGCCACATGAAAAAACACCCCCAGGCATTGTCAACTGTTAGCTCAGGAACAAAATGACCTCCCACCCCCAGAAACAATGCTCTAGGGCTAACATCATGCAATTCTGCCAACTGCAACACAAGAAAGGAATACAACTGCTAAATATACACAGCCTAGGTCACCATTAGTTTGAGCCCAATTAAGAACTGAACCTAGAGTAAAAATTAAGAGCTTTGATTCTGCTCTCCTGGCCTCTCTATAGGACAGTGAGCAGAATACTGAATCCCAAATGGTGATTGTTCCACACAGCGAAACCATGTTTTCTTTCTTTTTATAGCCATATTAATGTCCGTCGAGCAAATTAATCAGAGAACTCATGGATCAGAATTCTTTTTTTATAATGTTATTTTACAATGAATATTCTCTTTATAAATGCTCAAAAGTAAAATATCACCTATAATCTTAACAATCATATGTAAAGTATCTGCGTACGCAGCTTTCAAAGGTTGTCTTTTAAGTCTGCCAGAAACAGTGTTAGTTGTGGTTAACAGCTCAAGCTGTGGAGCAAAAATTTCCCGGCTGAGTCCCCGTTATGCCTAGTAAACTTGAGCATGTTGTCTAAGCTTTCTGTGCCTGTGTCCTCATCTGTAAAATGGGAACAATAATAGTATCTTACAGAGTTTTGTCAAGGATTAATAAGCTAATGCATTTAAAGCAATTTGGACAGTGCTTGACATCCCAATGTGCACTCAGTAAATATTAACTATTATTATTATCCCTCTATGAAAAATATTGTTTAGGAATGTATTTTTAACTGAAAGAAAAGAGTCAATTATTTCTCACCCCAGTTCTTTTACTAAGTAATGTATCATAATCATCTCTTTACCTCCATATCTTTGCCATATCTTCTCCACATGATTCTTAATAGTATAGTGTGTTATTCATTCAGTTGTGTCTGATTCTTTGTGATCCCATGCACTATAGCCAGCCAGGCTCCTCTGTCCGTGGGATTTTCCAGGCAAGAATACTGGAGCAAGTTGCCGTTCCCTTCTCCAGGGGATCTTTCCAACACAGGGATCAAGCCCCGGTCTCTTGCATTGAAGGCAGATTCTTTACCATCTTAGCCACCAGGGAAGCCCTCTTGATAGTATGGACGTACCTCATTTAAAATGAAGAGCTTTCTATTTGAAAATATTTAGGAAATTTCCAGATACTGGATACTATAAAGTGTTGCAGATGTGCATGCTTGAACATCTCTCTCACTACTTCCTTATGAAGAAATAAAATTGCTGGAATAAAAGGTATATTCACTTTTAAACCTGTTGATACATTTTAGGTCTCAGTACTTACATCATTCAGAGTTCTTTGCAATATTTAACATTTGGCTTATTTTGCAAGGGGCTAGGAGATAGTTTCTGAGCAAAGGCAAATAATTGCCTCAAGTCAGGGTAATGTGCTCCTTAGCCACTCCTAACAGCAACATGATGTTGAAATAAAAGGTAGCTTGTTGGTGGATAAGGGCTGGTGACCACACCAGCACCTATCTCCATGCGCAAGCTACTTGAGGTATCAGCACTCTTCTGATATAACAAACTCCAGATATGGAAAGCATAACCTGGCCCTGACTGTCAGGAATACTCAGTCTCAAGCTGTGTTGAATTTGGGGAACTCAGAGCAGCTGCACTGACACACATTTCACAGGCCTTCTCTCTGAATTTACTCCATTCATGGAGAATTCCTCTTGGCAAGGTATTATGGCCTTTGTGTCAGCAAAACCTTGTATAATTTAGAAGTATGTTCCTAAAATAGTTAAACGGCTGAAATGTCTCAGAGGCAGAAAACTTACCTGAAAAAGATTCCACTGGGAGGAACTCTGCCAGAAGGAGCTAATCACACTGAATTGCAGGTGAGGAGGCAACATGACATAGGGGTTTGACCCATTAGCTCAACGCTTCATGCTTGCTACTATTGAAGGGAGAGGCCTTAAAATGGATCATTAATAAATATGGGCTTTAATATTTAGAGAAGGTGAAAATTGTGGATTCACAGAATCCCAAGATTACAGAGGTCTTCAAGGTCATCTATTCTAGCCCCACGGTCAGCTGTTATTTGAATTCCATTTACAATTGTCCTGGCAAGTGATCATCAGCCTCTGTCTGGACATCTCCCACAGTAGAGACTTGTCACTTCCTGCAAGCCACTCTCTTCTTAGGACACTTGTTATAACTACTAAGTTCATCCTTATTAAGATCCTGAAATCCATCACCCTAAATAAGCAAACAAATAGATGCTTTTCAAGCACTGATGAGCGACAAAGAGTGTTGAAAACATTATATCAAACAAACAACCTGATTAAACAATAGGCAGAGGACCTGATTTGACATTTTGTCAGAGATAAACAGATGGCCAACAGGTACATGAAAAGATGCTCAATATTGCTAATCATCAGAGAAATGCAAACCAAAATGCAAATGTTGGAGAGGATGTGGAGAAAAGGGAACCCTCTTACATTGTTGGTTAGAACATAAATTGGTGCAGCCATTATGGAAAACAGAATTACCATATGATCCAGTGCATATCCAGATCCATATGACAATTCCAGTGCAGGATTCAAATTCAAAGAATGCAAAAACACTAACTTGAAAAAATACATGCATCCTAATGTTCACAGCAGCACTATTCACAGCAGCCAAGATATGGAAGAAATCTAGGTGTCCATCAATAAATGAATGAATAAAGAAGATGTGGTATATGTGTACAATGGAATATTATTCAACCACAAAAAGAATGAAATTCTGCCATTTGCAACAACATGAATGGACCTTGAGGGTATTATGCTTAGTGAAATAAGTCAGAGCAAGACAAATACTGTTTTCACTTATATGTGGGATCTAAAAAATAAACAAATGAATATAATACAACAGAAACAGACTCACAGATATAGAGAACAAACTAGTGGTTATCAGTGGGGACAGGGAAGAGTAAATGAGCAAGGCAGGGGTAAGGAATTATGGGTTACAAACTACTATATATAAAATAAGCTACAAGGACATATTGCACAGCACAGGGAAAATAGCCAGTATTTTATTATAACTTCAAATGGAGCATAATCTATAAAAATAATGAGCCACTATGTTTTACACCTGAAATAATATAATATTGTAAATCAACTATACCTCAATTTTTAAAAATTATCTTCACACCTGACTTCAAAGCCTTTCACTGAGAGGGAACTAACTTTGTTTGGAAAAATATTTTGATAAGCCATTTTGGGTGACAAAGATGAGGTCCTCCCAGGGGCTTAATGTAAGGAAAAAGCAAAATCAAACCATTGTGCCTTAGAAATGAATGGAATGTTGAGGTGCGATGAGCAGTGAAAGGTTGGAAACAGGATTGGAGAAGGGAGAGAGGGAGGTGAATGACATAGCCAGATGCTGACTCCTGTGAAAGGAGCTGGGAAAGGCAGCCAGTTAGAAATTCCCTGTGCCTGGAAGTCTTTTAAGAACAATACTCCATCTTAAGTTCATTTCATTTCTACAATGCAAAATCCAGATTGGCGTAACACTTTTAGAAAGAAATTTGGCAAATATTAACACAAATCCAACTTGTTTTAGTCTGATAAGCCCAATTCTTGATATCAACCCTGAAAAATTAAACTAAATGTGGAAGTGCCAAAAACTGGAAACAACCTAGATCCAAAGACAAAGATTGCTAAATAAATTATGGCACAGCCCCCTGAGGGGGTACTTTGCAACTATTATATATTTGGTTATAAGATAATGTAGATTATAAGAAAATGCTAGATAAAGATGGAGATGGCGGAGGAATAGGACGGGGAGACCACTCTCTCCTCCACAAATTTATCGAAAGAACATCTGAACGCTGACCAAACTTCACAAAACTACTTCTGAAGGCTGGCTGAGGACGTCAGGCTTTCACAAAAACTGCGCATTATCTTCAAAAGAGTCCTCTATTACACCTTTAACTTTCATTTTCATAACCCACTATTAACTTGCAAAAAAAAAAAAAAACCCTATTTTTGAAGCAAACTACATACATATATCTTATACCTTTTGTGTTTTTTTTTTTTAATGTTTTTTTCCTGTTCTACATTTTTTTACTGTTTCTTTTTTTACTGTTTTACTGTTTTTTTTTCTTTTTACACTGTTCCCTTTTTTCTTTCTTTTTTTTTTTTTTTTAGATTGTAAGTTTTACAAGAGTCTAACCTCTACTCTAGATTTTTAATCTGTGTTTTACATATTTGATATCAACTTTGTACATTTAAGAACCCAATCTTTAGGACCCATTTTTACTCAGGAGTGTGATCACTGGCCTGATCACTCTCTCCCCCTATTGATGCTCTTTCTTCTCCCCCAGGGAACCTCTATCTCCCACCCTCCTCCTTCTCTTCTCAACCCAATTCTGTGAATCTCTGAGGGTGTTCTGGGTACCGGAGAACACTTCAGGAACAGGATACTGCCCAGATCTCTCTCTCCCCTCTTAATTCCTCCCTTTCTACTCATGCTCACCTCTGTTACCTTCCTCCCCCCTCTCTATGTATCTCTGTGAATCACTCTGAGGGTTCCAAACTGTGGAAAGCACAGAGGGAAGTGCTTACTGGCTAGATTGCTCTCTCCACATTTGAATTCCCCTCTTCCCCTCCTGGTCACTTCAACCCACCCCCCCCACCTCATCTCTCCATGTAACTCAGTGAACCTTTCTGGGTATCCCTCACTGTGGAGAATCTTTTCACCATTAACCTAAAAGTTTTATTATTGAGGCTGTATGGAAGGAGAAGTCTTGAGGCTACTGCAAGAATAAGACTGAAAGCCAGGGGAAACATTAATTAATAAGAGACCATCCAATAGCCTCCATAAATTCACTGAAACCAAGCTCCACCCAAGAGATAATAAGTTCCAGAGCAAGACATACCACGCAAATTCTCCAGCAACGCAGGAACATAGACCTGAGCATCAATATACAGGCTGCCCAGAGGCACACCAAATCCATAGACATCTCAAAAATTAATACTGGTCACTCCATTACACTCAAGAGAGCAGAAATCCAGCTCCACCCACCAGAACACCGACACAAGCTCCCCCAACCAGGAAACCTTGACAAGCCACCTGTCCAACCCCAACCGCGGTGAGGAACCTCCACAACAAAGAGGAACTTCATACTACCAGAATACAGAAGGGCCACGCCTAACACAGCAATCTAAACAAGATGAAAAGGCAGAGAAATACTCAGCAAGTAAAGGAAAATGAGAAATGCCCACAAAGCCAAACAAAAGAGGAGGAGATAGGGAATCTATCCGAAAAAGAATTTAGAATAAGGATAATAAAAATGATCCAAAATCTTGAAAGCAAAATGGAGTTACAGATAAATAGCCTGGAGACAAAGATTGAGAAGATGCAAGAAATGTTTATCAAGGACTTAGAAGAAACAAAAAGGAATCAATATAGAATGAATAATGAAATAAAGGAGATAAAAGACACTCTGGAGGGAACCAACAGTAGAATAACGGAGGCAGAAGATAGGATAAGTGAGGTAGAAGATAGAATGATGGAAATAAACGAAGCAGAGAGGAAAAAAGAAAAAAGAATCAAAAGAAATGAGGAAAACCTCCGGGACCTCTGGGACAATATGAAACGCCCCAACATTCGAATCATAGGAGTCCCAGAAGAAGAAGATAAAAGGAAAGGCCATGAAAAAATACTTGAGGAGATAATAGTTGAGAATTTCCCTAAATTGAGGAAAGAAATAGTCACAGAAGTCCAAGAAACCCAGAGAGTTCCAAACAGGATAAACCCAAGGCGAAACACCCCAAGACACATATTAATCAAATTAACAAAGATCAAACACAAAGAACAAATATTAAAAGCAGCAAGGGAAAAACAACAAATAACACACAAGGGGATCCCCATAAGGATAACAGCTGATCTTTCAATAGAAACCCTTCAGGCTAGAAGGGAATGGCAGGACATACTTAAAGTAATGAAAGAGAATAATCTACAACCCAGATTACTGTACCCAGCAAGGATCTCATTCAGATATGAAGGAGAATTCAAAAGCTTTACAGACAAGCAAGAGCTGAGGGAATTCAGCACCACCAAACCAGCTCTCCAGCAAATGCTAAAGGATCTTCTCTAAACAGGAAACACAGAAAGGATGTTTCAACACGAACTCAAAACAACAAAGTAAATGGCAACGGGATCATACTTATCAATAATTACCTTAAATGTAAATGGGTTGAATGCCCCAACCAAAAGGCAAAGGGTTGCTGAATGGATACAAAAACAAGACCCCTATATATGCTGTCTACAAGAGACCCACCTCAAAACTAGGGACACACACAGGCTGAAAGTGAAAGGATGGAAAAACATATTCCATGCAAACGGAGACCAAAAGAAAGCAGGAGTCGCAATACTCATTTCAGATAAAATAGACTTTAAAATAAAGGATGTGAAAAGGGACAAAGAAGGACACTACATAAAGATCAAAGGATCAATTCAAGAAGAAGACGTAACAATCATAAATATATATGCACCCAACATAGGAGCACCACAATATATAAGGCAAATACTAACAAGTATGAAAGGGGAAATTAACAATAACACAATAATAGTGGGAGACTTTAATACTCCACTCACGCATATGGATAGATCAACTAAACAGAAAATTAACAAGGAAACACAAACTTTAAATGATACAATAGACAAATTAGATTTAATTGATATTTACAGGAGTTTCCACCCCAAAACAATCAATTTTACCTTTTTCTCAAGTGCACATGGAACTTTCTCCAGGATAGATCACATCCTGGGCCATAAATCTAGCCTTGGTAAATTCAAAAAAATTGAAATCATCCCAGCCATCTTCTCTGACCACAATGCAGTAAGATTAGACCTCAATTACAGGAAAAAAACTATTAAAAGTTCCAACATATGGAGGCTAAACAACACGCTTCTGAATAACCAACAAATCACAGAAGAAATCAAAAAAGAAATAAAATTATGCATAGAAACGAATGAAAATGAAAACACAACAACCCAAAACCTATGGGACACTGTAAAAGCAATACTAAGGGGAAGGTTCATAGCAATACAGGCGTACCTCAAGAAACAAGAAAAAAATCAAATAAATCAACTAACTCTACACCTAAAGCAACTAGAGAAGGAAGAAATGAAAAACCCCAGGGTCAGTAGAAGGAAAGAAATCTTAAAAATTAGGGCAGAAATAAATGCAAAAGAAACAAAAGAGACCATAGCAAAAATCAACAAAACTAAAAGCTGGTTTTTCGAGAAGATAAACAAAATTGATAAGCCATTAGCCAGACTCATCAAGAAACAAAGGGAGAAGAATCAGATCAACAAAATTAGAAATGAAAATGGAGAGATCACAACAGATTCCACAGAAATACAAAGGATCATAAGAGACTACTACCAACAGCTATATGCCAATAAAATGGACAACTTGGAAGAAATGGACAAATTCTTAGAAAAGTATAACTTTCCAAAACTGAACCAGGAAGAAATAGAAGATCTTAACAGACCCATCACAAGCACGGAAATCGAAAGTGTAATCAGAAATCTTCCAGCAAACAAAAGCCCAGGACCAGACGGCTTCACAGCGGAATTCTACCAAAAATTTAGAGAAGAGCTAACACCTATCCTGCTCAAACTCTTCCAGAAAATTGCAGAAGATGGTAAACTTCCAAACTCATTCTATGAGGCCACCATCACCCTAATTCCAAAACCAGACAAAGATGTCACAAAAAAGGAAAACTACAGGCCAATATCACTGATGAACATAGATGCAAAAATCCTTAATAAAATTCTAGCAAACAGAATCCAACATCATATTAAAAGGATCATACATCATGACCAAGTGGGCTTTATCCCAGGAATGCAAGGTTTTTTTAACATCCGCAAATCAATCAATGTAATACACCACATTAACAAATTGAAAGAAAAAAACCATATGGTTATCTCAATAGATGCAGAAAAAGCCTTTGACAAAATTCAGCATCCATTTATGATTAAAACCCTCCAGAAAGCAGGAATAGAAGGAACATATCTCAACATAATAAAAGCTATATATGACAAACCCACAGCAAACATTATCCTCAATGGTGAAAAATTGAAAGCATTTCCCCTAAAGTCAGGAACAAGGCAAGGATGCCCACTTTCACCACTACTATTCAACATAGTTTTGGAAGTTTTGGCCACAGCAATCAGAGCTGAAAAAGAAATAAAAGGAATACAGATAGGAAAAGAAGAAGTAAAACTCTCACTGTTTGCAGATGACATGATCCTCTACATAGAAAACCCTAAAGACTCTACTAGAAAATTACTAGAGTTGATCAATGAATATAGTAAAGTTGCAGGATATAAAATTAACACACAGAAATCCCTTGCATTCCTATACTCCAATAATGAGAAAACAGAAAGAGAAATTAAGGAAACAATATCATTCACCATTGCATCAAAAAGAATAAAATACTTAGGAATATATCTACCTAAAGAAACAAAAGACTTATATATAGAAAACTATAAAACACTGATGAAAGAAATCAAAGAGGACACAAACAGATGGAGAAATATACCGTGTTCATGGATTGGAAGAATTAATATAGTGAAAATGAGTATTCTACCCAAAGCAATCTACAGATTCAATGCAATCCCTATCAAGCTACCAATGGTATTTTTCACAGAACTAGAACAAATCATCTCACAATTTGTATGGAAATATAAGAAACCTCGAATAGCCAAAGCAATCTTGAGGAAGAAGAATGGAACTGGAGGAATCAACCTGCCTGACTTCAGACTCTACTACAAAGCCACAGTCATCAAGACAGTATGGTACTGGCACAAAGATAGAAATATAGATCAATGGAACAAAATAGAAAGCCCAGAGATAAACCCACGCACATATGGACACCTTATCTTCGACAAAGGAGGCAAGAATATACAATGGAGAAAAGACAACCTCTTTAACAAGTGGTGCTGGGAAAACTGGTCAACCACTTGTAAAAGAATGAAACTAGAACACTTCCTAACACCGTACACAAAAATAAACTCAAAATGGATTAAAGATCTAAACGTAAGACCAGAAACAATAAAACTCCTAGAGGAAAACATAGGCAAAACACTCTCCGACATAAATCACAGCAGGATCCTCCATGACCCACCTCCCAGAATATTGGAAATAAAAGCAAAAATAAACAAATGGGACCTAATTAAAATTAAAAGCTTTTGCACAACAAAGGAAACTATAAACAAGGTGAAAAGACAGCCTTCAGAATGGGAGAAAATAATAGCAAATGAAGCAACAGACAAACAATTAATCTAAAAAATATACAAGCAACTTCTGCAGCTGAATTCCCGAAAAATAAATGACCCAATCAAAAAATGGGCCAAAGAACTAAACAGACATTTCTCCAAAGAAGACATACAGATGGCTAACAAACACATGAAAAGATGCTCAACATCACTCATTATTAGAGAAATGCAAATCAAAACCACAATGAGGTATCATTTCACACCAGTCAGAATGGCTGCTATCCAAAAGTCTACAAGCAATAAATGCTGGAGAGGGTGTGGAGAAAAGGGAACCCTCTTACACTGTTGGTGGGAATGCAAACTAGTACAGCCACTATGGAGAACAGTGTGGAGATTCCTTAAAAAACTGGGAATAGAACTGCCATATGACCCAGCAATCCCACTGCTGGGCATATACACCGAGGAAACCAGAATTGAAAGAGACGCGTGTACCCCAATGTTCATCGCAGCACTGTTTACAATAGCCAGGACATGGAAGCAACCTAGATGTCCATCAGCAGATGAATGGATAAGGAAGCTGTGGTACATATACACAATGGAATATTACTCAGCCATTAAAAAAATACATTTGAACCGGTTCTACTGAGATGGATGAAACTGGAGCCCATTATACAGAGTGAAGTAAGCCAGAAAGAAAAACAACAATACAGTATACTAATGCATATATATGGAATCTGAAAGATGGTAACGATAACCCTATATGCGGGACAGAATGAGAGACACAGATGCATGGAACAATTTTATGGACTCTGAGGGAGAAGGTGAGGGTGGGACGTTCTGGGAGAATGGCATTGAGACATGTGTATTGTCATATGTGAAACAGAGCACCATTCCATGTTCGATGCATGTGACAAGGGCTCGGGGCCGGGGCAGTGGGATGATCCAGAGGGATGGGAGGGGGAGGGAGGTGGGTGGGGGGTTCGGGAAGGGGAACACATGTAAACCCATGGCTGATTCTTGTCAATGTATGGCAAAAACTATTACAATATTGTAAAGTAATTAGCCCCCAAGTAAAATAAATAAATTTATAAAAAAAAAATAAATAAATAAATAAAAAAAATAAAAAAAAAAAAGTAAAAAAAAAAAAAAAGAAAATGCTAGCAAGGTAATGCTCAAAATTCTTCAAGCTAGGCTTCAGCAGTACGTGAACTGAGAACTTCCAGATGTACAAGCCATGATTAGAAAAGGCAATGGATCAAAATGCCAACATTTGTTGGATCATAGAGAAAACAAACTAATTCCAGAAAAGAAAGTACATCAGGGTTGTATATTGTCATCCTGCTTATTTAACTTATATGCAGAATACATCATGTGAAATGCTGGGCTAGACAAATCACAAGCTGGGATCAAGATTGCTGGGAGAACAACAACCTCAGATATGCAGATAATACCACCCTAATGGCAGAAAGTGATGAGGAATTAAAGAGCCTCTTGATGAAGGTGAAAGAAGAGAGTGTAAAACCTGGTTTTAAATGTGACATTAAACAACTAAGATCATGACATCCAGTCCTATCACTTCATAGCAAAAGAGGGAAAAGTAGAAACAGTGACAGATTTTCTCTTCTTGAGCTCCAAAATCACTGTGGATGGTGACTGCAGCCATAAAATTAAAAGACACTTGATTCTTGGAAGGAGAGCTATGACAAACCTAGACAGCATATTGAAAAGCAGAGACATTACTTTGCAACAAAGACCTGTATAATCAAAGCTATGGTTTTTCCAGTAGTCACGTATGGATCTGAGAGTTGGACCATAAGGAAGGCTGAGTGCCAAAGAATTGATGTTTTCAAATTGTGGTGCTGGAGAAGATTCTTGAAGAGTCCCTTGGACTGTAAGGAGATCAAATTAGTCAATCCTAAAGGAAATCAACCCTGAATATTCATTGGAAGGACTGATGCCAAAGTTCCAATATTTTGGTCTGCTCATGCAAAGAGCCGACTCATTAGAAAAGACCCTGATGGTGGGAAATGTGGAGGGCAGGAGGAGAAGGGGGTGACAGAGGATGAGATGGTTAGATAGTATCACTGACTCAATAGACATGAATCTGAGCAAATTCCAGGAGATAGGGAAGGATAGGGTAGCCTGGTGTGCTGCAGTTCACGAGGTCACAAAGAGTCAGAAAACTTGGTGACTGAAAACAACAATAAGAAAATGTACGAGAAAATGGCTTTCGAAAAAAAATTTTTAGGTTATAACTCAACATTAACCTACTAAGTAAAAAAATCAAATGACAAAGAAGTTCTATGCATATAAGATACTTTAAAAGGCATACACTTGGGGAATCTCCTGAGAATCCACTGCCAAGCACACAGGTTTGATGCCTGGAACTAAGATCCTGCAAGCCAAACAGCGCAGCCAGAAAAAGTGGAAGAGAAATAAACCAAAAATCTTAACAACAGTCATCTGTAAAGGTAATTTTCTCCCATCTATTTTCCCAAGTTTTTGAAATGCAGTATAGCAAAAATGCTTAATACTTAGACTGGGAAAAATCTTTAAATAATGTGTATTTTAAAATCAATTTTAAACCTCATTTAAAATGTCTTTATTGCTGTGGTTGTTTGGCAATTAGATGAGGGAAACAGTTTCATGGTTATAGAAAAGTAGACAGCTGTCCTTTCTTTTAGACCTAACTCTGACCTTGGTCAATTCACATCACCTTTCTGAGTGCTACCTGTAGGACAGGAATAAAGACACCTCCTTGCCTCTTTCACAGGATTGTTGAGGGATACAATGCACTGAAGAACATGAAAGCCCTCTGAGTTCTACATCCATATAAAACCATAAAGAACTGTCACTGTTAGATGAGAATCTGGGAGTAGTCAATTCATTCTTCCACCTTACAATCCATTCTTCTTTTGCATGTGGCCACTTAATACAATCTAGGAAAATATACTGTATGTAAATCACATTTCCATATAGTACATATTGGGATAAAATTCAGTATACCACTTTGAAAACAAAATACACAAAAGATCCTGAAGCCAGTAGTAGTATAATTCTCTTTTATAGTGTATTCGTGTGTGGCATGTGCATGTATTTGAATGTGAGTGTGTGGTGCAACAAGCATGGTAGTTGTGTGCGAGTGTGGTATAACTACTGTGTCCACATGTATGGTGTGTGTAATATGTATTTGGTTGAGGATGTGTACATTCAGGAGACTTTGGGAGCCATGAAAAATTTAGAATCACGGTTGCCTTATAAATTTTGTTTTGTTTTACCTGACTATCCATGATGAGTCTGGATATTAAACAAACTTTTGAGACCAAAAATTATAGATACACATTCTAGGGATATGAGCCTATCACATACTGAAGGAGACTGTTCAGTGGTCTGAATGGACCTGACTGCAATACCTTAATCTCTGAGTATAATTCAAAGTAAGTGCATTTGGGTTCCTTCCAAAAGTCAGGGAATGAATCACACTCAAAGACCAAAGGCAGTTTCCTCTCCTCCCCTACCCGGACCAGAGAATGGCATGGCAACCCACTCCAGTATTCTTGCCTGGAGAATCCCATGGAGAGAGGAGCCTCATGAGCTACAGTCCAAAGAGTCACAAAGAGTCAGACACAACTGAAGCGACTTAGCATGCATGTACAGCTACCCTGACCAAAATATATAGGTACAGTGGAAAAAATACAAGACTTTAGTCAGAAGCTCGAAATTATATTCGTTATATTTGTACTTCCATTACCTATAAGCCATCTCTGGTTCAGCATGGTGTGACTTCACCATGCTCCAACCTGTAATTTTCTCAAATTCCCAGGGCCCACCTGATATCCTCTCCCATTGCCAATCCCTCCCAATTCATCACTGATTCTTATGGCTGGACCCCTCAGCTTCTCAGTTCTGACAGCTGTATCCTTTCCTCCCCTGGCCTGTACCATTCAAATGAGATGAAGTTCCCAGCCTAGCCCATCTCCCTGTGATTATCCAGCCACATCAGAGGATGGACACTAGGGAGCCAAGAGAATATTTTCAAGTTATTTAACCTCTCTTGATGCAAGTTTCAAGGCTAGCGGACTAAATTATCTTTAGCGCCCTTTCTTGATCTACATTGTATGATTCTGTCACATGATGATGTAATAACAAAAAATATAATGATAATTACACCTGAAATCTGTACAGCAGGCCTGGTCTCAATACCTCTTTACTCCCATTGTCTCCTGACCTACACAATATGACAGTGAAAGTCGCTCAGTCGTGTCCAACTCTTTGCGATCCCATGGACTTGAAATTCTCCAGGCCAGAATACAGGAGTGTGTAGCCTTTCCCTTCTCCAGTGGATCTTCCTAACCCAGGGATCAAACCCAGGTGTCCCACATTGCAGGCAGGTTCTTTGCCAGCTGAGTCACAAGGGAAGATAATCCAAGTATCATCATCTCCATTCTACAAATCCATTTGGGAGATTACACGATGTGTTCTTCCAGGAGAGAAGGATTCATACCCACATTTTCAGACTCTAAGTTCTTTCATCCATAGAATAAGGTATAGCAAAACTCTATTGCTGTTTAATTCAGAGGAAACAAGGCATTTGTGTGATTATGGTAATTCCAAGATTCAAATATAAGTAACTTTTTCAGACTAGATTCAACTCCTTAAGGGTATATCTCACTGCAGTTCTTGTGACACAAGCCATGTCTTCTGCCCAGAAGAGAAGCTGGTAGGATTTCAAATATTCTTACCAAGCTCAAGGAGATGAGAAATTTAGCACATACACCCTAATAGCTTGTCCAAATACAGAGATCATAGGCCTCATCCTTTCTACAGTGGCACAAATCCTTGACATTCTCTTTAATCATGTGTTAGTTTTCCATTATTTCTATATAAGAAATTCTCACAAACTTAGTGGATTTAGCTATATAAACTTATTTTCTCACAGTTCTATAGGTCAGAAGTTTGACATGAGTCTCATTGGACTGAAGTAAGGTGTTGTGGGGTTGGTTCCTTCTCGAGTCTCTAGGGGAGAAGCTGTTTCCTTGCCTTTTCTAGCTCCTAGAGGCTGCTTGCATTCCTTGGCTCCTGGCCCCCTTTCTTCTTCAAATCCAGCAATGTAGCATGCTGCTGACCCTGATTCTGTTGTCACATTCTCTTCTCTGACCACAAAAGGAAAAGGTTCCTTTTAAGAGTTCAGGTGATTAGCTCAGACCCACCCAGGCGACCCAAGACAAGCTCCTCATCTCAAAGTCCTTCATCATATTCACAAAGTCCTCCTTTATGCCATGTGTGTGTGCATGCTAAGTCACTTCAGTCCTGACGGTTCTTTGCAACACTATGGACTGTAGCCTGCCAGGCTCCTCTGTCCATGGGATTCTCTAGACAAGAATACTGGAGGGAACTGCCATGCCCTCCTCCAGGAGATCTTCCTGACCCAAGGATCGAACCCTTGTCTCAGGCATTTCCTACATTGGCTGGCAGGTTCTTTACCACTAGCACCACCTGGGAAGCCCCCTTTTTGCCATGAAAAGTAACATATTCATAGCTTCCAAGGATTAGAATATCTTTGGAGGGTCATTATTCTGCCTATTACAATGATTATTTATTTTTCATTAGTTTCATTAAAAACAATAGCTAAAATATATCAATGTTCCTTCTATATGTCAAATACCAGTATAGGAACTTTGTACATATTACAACAAATTTGTATAGAAATACCACAAGGTTGATATCACTATTCCAATTTTATAGACAATGAAATTGAAACTCCTGGGCTAAGTAATCCTATGAGGTGACCTAGCTAGTCAGAGACAGAGCAGACCTCTAAAACACTGTAAAACAACTGTGTGCGGCAGGAATAGCCACTTTTCAGAGAAATCATTGGTTCCCAGGCATAAAGCTCTCCTGGAGCTAAGCTTAGCTGGAAGTCTCACAAACATCTCTGCATGGGGGATACCCTCCCTATCCACAGACCCAGGTTTGCAGCCTGTGATTCCTTTGCTGTGACATGTCCCATCCATGGCAAAAGGGGAACCTAGAGATTAAGATGGCAGAAGCTTCCTAAGACAAAAACTCTTCTAAAACCCCTGTAGATTCTATTTGAGATTTCTGGTAACACATGGCAAATATGACAGGTTTCCTGAGCGTCTGCTAGTACTTGGCACCATCACACTCCACAGCCAATTTCAAAATTGTCATTTTTGGCCCACTAAGGCTTTAAATAGCACCTCCTAACAGCCGGGCCAGCTTTTGTAGCTTTCGCTTTCTATTAAGAGCATGTAAGGACTCACAAGCTATTGAAAATAAATGTCACCAAGTAAATGCTTTTTATATACTTTGTTTAAACTGCTTTGAGGACACTGAGAATGAAGACACATGGCTCAAAATGAAACCTTTGAGAAATAATGATATCACATCTCAAAGCACCCAAAATATCTACTGCTACCCAAAAGAAGAGGCTGGGGCAGCAATGCATGTGTCATAGTAACGTCAGGGCCAAAGAGAGAGACAAGAAGAGAAAATTTCTAGAACACTAACATTTACTGAGCACCTTCTGTTTGCCAGGCGTTTTGGAGAACTAATGTCATTTAACACATAAAATAGTTATAAGTAACCCAATTCTACTATTGAAGACACAGAGCCTTAGAGAGGTTAAGGAACAGCTCCAAGGTCACCCTGCTCCACAGCAGTGAGACTGGGGTTATCTGGTCACGAAAAGAATCCACTTCACTATATACCCAACCAAAGAGACCAGGCTCAACAGTGTAAGGCAAAAGTCAGCCCTGACTTCTTGGAAGGCAGCCTGACTAGAAAAATAATATTTCTGTGCTCACAGGCTGTTTAAGAGACCAGACACATTGAAGCTGTAGATAAAGACAGGCAAGTGCAACTGATTTAATTCCAGCCATGCAATCTCTACTCGCCTAACGGGAGTAGTGATAGTAACACCTCATCATTACAGAGCATCCTTCTAGCAGAAGCTCAGAGCTCTTTACTGGCACATTCACATTCTTCTCCCCATCAGCTCTAGAATGTAGGACACAGCACACTCACCTTTTTTTTTTAACAGAAGGAGAGGCTAATGCTTTTGCCCAAGGTCATTCAGGAACATAGAGACTGGGAGAGGCCATAGTCCTGGGACTCTCGTCCAGGCTGCTTACCCACTGGATCTGGGAAAATAAATTCAACACCCTGTCTCAAAGACCCATGGATGAAACACCCACTGAGTCAGCCTAGCTGTGCTCTATAAAATCACCATCAAAACAGCCCATACTACTTAAAATGTGACAGGAAGGGCCCCATATCCTTCATCCCTACACATATTCACATCTGATGGAGAGGGGATCCTTTTTTGGCTAAACAACAGATTTGCACTGATGAAAAAGAATCCATCTTGACCAGAGAAAGGCTTGTTTGTCAAATTATGGTCTATCCCAAAGAACCTCACATTCTTGAGTCAGGAAGATCCTCACCTTTCCAAGGATGGAATTTAGAATTAGTTTCTGGTCTTAACTATGAGGAGTACCAGCTGAAGAAACTAAGATTTCAGAGGAAGACTTGGAGGAAGCATATGAATGGGAGAAACACCCTGTTGAAATGGGACCCTCCAGCTGGACATCCACTGTATGGACCATCTCCAAGGTGAACCACACAGATGATAATGTGCTGTTAAGCCAAGCTCTGCACACTCCTGGTGTCTGAAGTTGGCTGCTGGTGTGCTGCTGCTGCTACTGCTACTGCTGCTGCTGCTGCTGCTGCTAAGCTGCTTCAGTCATGTCCGACTCTGTGCGACCCCATAGACGGCAGCCCACCAGGCTCCGCCGTCCCTGGGGTTCTCCAGGCAAGAACACTGGAGTGGGTTGCCATTGCCTTCTCCAATGCATGAAAGTGAAAAGTGAAAGTGAAGTCGCTCAGTCATGTCCGACTCTGAGTGACCCCATGGACCGCAGCCTATCAGGCTCCTCTGTTCATGGGATTTTCCAGGCAAGAGTACTGGAGTGGGGTGCCATTGCCTTCTCCAGGCTTGTGTGACTGGGGGTTTTTTGAGGATTGTATTTATATGTTCTTCCAGCTATCTCAGGACTTAATAGAAAGTATACACAAGATTCAGAATATGTCTCCCAAAGCACAATAAAAGCATGAAGAATTCTATTGGTCTTAAACAAAAGTATGCATCTTATTCCAATTATCAGAGTTAACCAAATGTTCTTTTGCTGCTGCTGCTGCTAAGTCACTCCAGTCGTGTCCGACTCTGTGCAACCCCATAAAGAGCAGCCCACCAGGCTCCCCCATCCCTGGGATTCTCCAGGCAAGAACACTGGAGTGGGTTGCCATTTCCTTCTCCAGTGCATGAAAGTGAAAAGTGAAAGTGAAGTCGCTCAGGCGTGTCCGACTCTCAGTGACCCCATGACTGCAGCCTACCAGGCTCCCTCGTCCATGGGATTTTCCAGGCAAGAGTACTGGAGTGGGGTGCCATTGCCTTCTCCGTGTTCTTTTGCACCTATACAAAAATCTTCACAATTAAAGATACTCCTCAAGGCACAAGGCTCAGCACTGAAGATTTGTGATGCCAACATCCTCAGGTTTAATCCTAAACCAGCCACTGAGACATTCCCAACTCCTAGGGAAGTAGTTAAGTGATACCGTCCCCTTCCTGAGGCAGAAACTTTACTGTTATGAAATTCTGAAAGTCAATACCAGATTTTTAGAAATTCTACTGTCTCAAATGTGAACTACATGAAAATACCATGTAATTTTATTTTGCATATTGCTCTGAGATTTGAAGCACAGAATCAGGGGCTTTTGGATTAATAAAATGTGTTTCCTACCCCTCACTTTCCCAGTGTCTGATGAATAAAATCCAAAGGAAAATAGAAAAGAAAGGAAAAAGAGAAGCAATCTGAATTAGAGGACATTAGGAGAGAAGACTCAAGAACATTCTATTACACAAACAATAGATGAAGACAAAATAAAGAAGGACAAGAATGTACCCTGGCTGAGAAGAAAGTAACCAGAACTCAAGGGAAAAGTCACCAGAAGCCCCCCTTCCCCCGACCCAGCTCACAGATGCAGGGACTGGAAGCAAGAAAGACTTGGCCATGAAGTAATAACTGCGAAGGAAATTCACAGTCTCCTAGGCAATCTCAACTATAACTATAAATACATCTATCATTAATAAAACATTAGAAAATCAAATCTGTCAGGGTATTTAAAAAGTTGCACACCATGACAAAGGAGGATTTATTCCAGAAATGAATTCAATTATAGCCAATATTGGGAAATTTATAATTCATCATATTAGTAGGTCAAAGGAGAAAAGCCATCTGACTGCCTCAATAGATGTTTTTTCAAAAGCAATTGATAAACTTTTAAATCTACGACCTAGAAATAAAAGGGTATTCCTTCGTGTGATATAGAATATCTACAGTCAAATTAATTGGCAATGTAATATTTAAAAGAAAATACTATGGACACTTTTATTTATATAAAAATTAGACAAAAATGCCCACCATCAGAACTAGTATTTGAACATCCTTCCAATAGTTCTAAACAATTGAAAAAGACCACTAGAATTAAAAATGAAGTATTAGGAAAGAGAAGGAAATATTATCCTTACTTGTATATAACAACATATCTACCTGAAAAAAACCACCCTAATCATTCTGATTTCTAAATATTAGAATTAAAAGGAAAGTTCATTAATACTGCTATTTAAAAAATACATATTTTTTCTAATTTTATTTTTAATTTTTTTTTTAACTTACAATATTGTATTTGTTTTGTCATACACTGACATGAATCTACCATGGGTGTACATGTTTTCCCCTTCCAGAACCCCCCTCCCACTTCCCTCCCCACCCCATCCCTCCGGGTTATCAAATACATATTTTAAATGATAAATTTTGTATATACCAGTTACATCCATTTTCCCCCCAGAGAAAATGGATGTAAATTAGAGCTTACTCATGTTGAGTAAACCCAAAGAAAAATAAGGGTAAAAGAAAACAAGACACACAAACATTTCAAGAAACATGAAGATACCAAGAGAGAACCAGTTATCTGTCTTAGAACTTTTCACTGCAATGGCAATGGCAGGGTTCAGAAAATGTGAGAGACGTTTCAAGGATCAATACAAATGGTTACATACAAGTAAAAACAAGCAGCGTTCCCTTCCCTTTTGCTAAAGAATCCTAAGTTTTCATAACAGATTGAGTCTTTACTATAGTGACCCACACATCCATGCATCAACCTGCTTTATGAGAGCACACTTCCATCTACACATCAAGGTCATAGACACCACGCCTACATCACGCTCCAGACCCCTAGTCACAAGCAGGTAATCTCACTACCAGACCTTCACAGTTTCCGATGTTAGGCTCCTCTAATCTATGTAGAAATGGCTGTCTTCCTGTCTTCCTAAAACTCTGGAATTATCTCTTATTTCACTTTTCAAACCCTGGTCCCTCATCAATTAATTCAATCTATGGCGGAGCCTGGTGGGCTGCAGGCTATGGGGTCGCACAGAGTTGGACACGACTGAAGCGACTTAGCAGCAGCAGCAGCAGCATTAACAAGGAAACCTCTGTCTTATTACTTTTACTTGGCAACTGAAATACTCCTACCCACTCAGGATCTGCTCTGTGCATTTATTCATTCATACATCCATTCAACAAATGTTTATCAGTCCCAACAATGGGCCAGGCACTACTGCTGGTGACCTAATAATAAATAAGCTGGATACATAGGGGCCCTATCAGAGCTTATAACCTAGTGGAAGATTCAAACAGGTTGACAAGCAATCACAATACAGTCAGTAAATGTGTGTTAGGGGAAGCACACCATGCTAACAGGAAAGAAAATAGGGTCATCCAACCCACAGGGAGGAGTGGGGTGCAGAGAGACCTGAAGGATGAGTAAGAGTTGAAAGGCAAAATACAAGGTGGGATGGGGACAGGAAAGAGCATGGCTCATTTTATCTGTTTCTGGCATAAAAGACAGTCACACCTCCAATTAACCTTCTCAGAGCCAATAGGTGAGCTTCTAAAAGTTGTAACCATTTTAGCTGGTACAGATGCTATATTACATGAGGTGTTTTATACCTCCTTGGAGATCTCTAACAGCACTCTAAATAATCCTCTGGAACTAACAGAAGTTTGAAGTAAATACAATGAATTCTGGGCAGAGTGTTTTTAAGAGCCCCTTTATCCTCTGGGGCTGAAACCCCTTTCAAGTTCTGCTTAAGCAATTCTAGTTGTTAGATGACAACCCCCATGGTTACCAAGGGTGAAGACTGTTTTGGTCTTCAGTAAATGTTTGAACTCTGCTGAGTCTGACAGCAAAACCCCAAGGACAAAGATGAGTTTCATGATGTAGGCTTTTCCCATCAACACTCATGATTAACTAAGTTCTTTTTAGGCTCCAACCAGGTTCTGCTACCATGGTCAGCACTTGAAGTATGTAGCACAGAAAAGAGCAGCATCATAGATTTGGAAAATCTTACTATCTTTTGTCCAGGACAATCTGAATGCTACAAAGCAACATTTTTTTTCTAATCTCCCAAAAACCAGCACTATTTATACAGCTCCAGCTGTTGCTCAACTACTACAAATGTCACTTTATGAAACTGCTGCTTTAGTCCCTTCAAACACTGTTTAAATTTTAAATAGGAAAGACATGTTTAATACTGGAAAGTAGTTACTGACACCATCCTAATCTTGAATATTTACCTGTATTCCGTTAGATCCCCAAAGGGAACAAATTCCAACATACCTATATAAATTATGGTAAAACTGGTTTGAAAGCTAATTTTTTATCAAACAATATATTTGTTGCCTAAAGTGTGACATAAATGATGATCTCTATAAATAAGCAAACTTTGTAAATTCAATGACAAAGGAAACATCATTACTTTCCTCCTAAAATGAGGAATAAAACGAGGATGTCTGCTCTCACCCCAGCTATTAACATTATATTAGAAGTTCTGACTAACATAAAACTGGCTTTATCCAAAGACAACATGATTATCTATGTAGGAAAGCCTGATGCACTGAAAAAGAGAAAGGAGGGAGGGAGAGAAGGAAGAAGGGGTGGAGAAGAAAGAGAAAAAGGAAGGGAAAAGGAAGGGAAGACAGAGAGAAAGGAGGGGAGGGAGAAGGGAGAGAGAAGGAAAAAAAGAAAGGAAGGGGAGGAGGGACAGAAGGAGTGAAACTAGGCAAACTGTAGAAAATCAAGACAATAATAACCAGTAATTTCTTGAGTAATTTGCTTAGGATAATTTTAAAGACTGAGGCACAGTTTGGCCTTATTAAATCCAGTACTGAGACATGCCATGTATTTTCCTCTGAAATGTATGACTTTTAAAGTGCATAATTAATTGTGTTCTCTTGACTCTTAAGAAAATTATATATTTCAAATATTTCACTAATTTCAATTCAGTATAATTGTCAATGTTTAAGAAAGTCACATAAATAGTAGAGTCACATTTTTATCAAGCAAATCATTTTTCAAGCATTTTTTAAATATTTCTGGGGATTCCAGTCTTGAAACTGTGGGTGAATTCATCCCAAAGGTCTTATTGAACCTTGCTCTAATTTTTTTTAAATTTGAATACTAAGTAGAGATTCCAGTTAGCTACAAGCCACACAACTACTCTATTGTGTTACACAAAATCCACTTCACTCAATTACACAGCTTCAGCCTTGTAAGTATTTGAATTGTTGAACCTTGATTTTAAACAAAATAAAAAATTATGAGGTTACAAGAGCATCCAATCTTTTACAGTGAGTCAAAGAAAACTCAACCTACAGTGTGATTAGATACTGAAACATAACTGAAAGTTGCACCCTATGTAAACCATCCAACCAGTCCATCCTAAAGGAGATCAGTCCTGGGTATTCACTGGAAGGACTGATGCTGAAGCTGAAACTCCACCTCATGCGAACAGTTGACTCATTGGAAAAGACCCTGATGCTGGGAAGGACTGGGGACAGGAGGAGAAGGGGATGACAGAGGATGAGATGGCTGGATGGCATCACCAATTCAATGGACATGAGTCTGGGTAAATTCCAGGAGGTGGTGATGGACAGGGAGGCCTGGCGTGCTGCAATTCATGAGGTCACAAAGAGTCAGACCCGACTGAGTGACCGAACTGAACTGAAACCATTCAAAATGTATTCACCATAACCAATGAATATTTATACCCAGTGCATCCTGGATGGGAAGAAGGAAACAAGAAAATCCTAACAGAATGGGCTCAGGTTTAAGATACAAAAAACACTAAGCATGCTTGTAACTCTATATCTACTCATCTACACTTACTGCTTCAGTATCTCTTGTCTGCAAAGTAGAGATAAGGCTTCCCTTTATTATAGTGGAATTAGAAAAGCTTAGCCTGGAAGAGGATGGGACACTTCTGTGAAAAGGATACATGAAGACTCTTATTAGCTATTAGAATCCTAATACTAATGTATTTAGGAAAATCCAATTTTAGGTATTAAGACTCTGCTACAGAAAATCCATTTCTCTTTTCTTAATCGAAGGACAATTTTCAAAAGAAAATTTCTTTCATTCCCAAATAATCCTTCCAGGCCCCTCTCTGTCTTGTGAGATGTCAGGTCTCACAACTCTCAATGTGAGTTTCTCTGGGGTAAGAGTTTCCATCTTTAGGGACATTCTGCAGAGCTCCTCAGATGCCACAGGCAACAAGGAGAATTCCTAAAGAAAGGCTTTTTCAAAAATACACTATTTCCAGTAGAGCCACAAGCCCACAAAACTGGTGAGGTGGTGTGCAGGGGGTAGAAATGTCCTAAAGGAAGGAATGAGAAGCTTGGTACTTTGTAACTACCTGCCAACTACTTCCTTTCTTCACTCTCAAGTTGCCATGGCAACGAAGAGACTTATCTACCAGTGAATAAACAGGTGAAAAAATACCACCAGGGAGTTATTTATTCCATAGATTTATAGGAACTTAACCCACTGGATATGCTGGCAGCACTGGCTACTTCTTGCCACTGATTCTACTTCAATAAATACCAAGTATTACTGAATATCTGTGTGTGAGGGAGCTAAAGCCACTTCCTGTCATATTTATTTTTTCAAGTCTTTTCCAGCTGTCTCAGATGTGGAGACAATGGGGAAAAGGCAACTAGAAAAGAAGAGATTTACCTTGCTCAACAGTGGAAAATTCTTAAAGAGATGGGAATACCGGACCACCTGACCTGTCTCTTGAGAAACCTGTATGCAGGTCAGGAAGCAACAGTTAGAACTGGACATGGAACAACAGACTGGTTCCAAATAGGAAAAGGAGTACGTCAAGGCTGTATATTGTCACCCTGCTTATTTAACTTATATGCAGAATATATCATGAGAAGGCTGGGCTGGAAGAAGAACAAGCTGGAATCAAGCTTGCAGGGAGAAATATCAATAACCTCAGACATGCAGATGACACCACCCTTATGGCAGAAAGTGAAGAAGAACTAAAGAGCCTCTTGATGAAAGTGAAAGAGGAGAGTGAAAAAGTTGGCTTAAAGCTCAACATTCAGAAAACTAAGATCATGGCATCCGGTCCCATCACTTCATGGGAAATAGATGGGGAAACAGTGGAAACAGTGTCAGACTTTATTGTTGGGGGCTCCAAACTCACTGCAGATGGTGATTGCAGCCATGAAATTAAAAGACACTTACTCCTTGGAAGGAAGGTTATGACCAACCTAGATAGCATATTAAAAAGCAGAAACATTACTTTGCCAACAAAGGTCCGTCTAGTCAAGGCTATGGTTTCTCCAATGGTCATGAATGGATATGAGAGTTGGACTGTGAAGAAAGCTGAGTGCTGAAGAATTGATGCTTTTGAACTGCGGTGTTGGAGAAGACTCTTGAGAGTCCCTTGGACTTCAAGAAGATCCAACTAGTCCATCCTAAAGAAGATCAGTCCTGGGTGTTCATTGGAAGGACTGATGTTGAAGCTGAAACTTCAGTCCTTTGGCCACCTGATGTTAAAAGCTGACTCATTGGAAAAGACCCTGATGCTGGGAAGGATTGGGGGGAGGAGGAGAAGGGGATGACAGAGGATGAGGTGGCTAGATGGCATCACTGACTCGGTGGACATGAGTTTGGGTGGACTCCAGGAGTTGGTGATGGACAGGGAGGCCTGGCGTGCTGCGACTCATGGGGTCACAGAGAGTCAGACACGACTGAGTGACTAAACTGAACTGAACCTTGCTCAAAGGTTTTCAACATATATAATTATTGGTCAAGCAATGGCAAAGCAATCAACCCTTTTCAACTCATACTAAGTGTTAACCTAAAGAAATTCATAGAAAAATATAAAAACAGACACTGAAATCAAAATTCTTGGAATTTTTTCAATTTAATTCAAACATGGCAATGGATATTTGCACTAAAAACCCTAGGGCTTACATTTTAAAAGCGTTCCTAGAGCATAAAGAGGTGGAACTCCATTTGACCGTGAAACAAACTGTGTAAAACTGATTCAGGGATAGGAAAGAGGATCTCGTCTCTGTACAGCAAGTCTTTAAACTTACTTCCAGTTAAAGGGAAAAATGTGAAGAAAAGAGTTTAATGTCAGGATATCTGGAATTGTAACAAAATTGTGCTACAGCTTTCCAGCGTTGTCTGTTTTTCAGTCGCTAAGTCCTCTTCAACTCTTTGTGATCCTATGAACCGCAGCATTCCAGGCTTCCCTGTCCTTCACTATCCGCCAGAGTTTGCTCAAACCCACGTCCACTGAGTAAGTGATGACATCCAATCATCTCATTCTCTGTTGTCCCCTTCCCCTCCTGCCCTCAATCTTTCCCAGCATCAGGATCTTTTCTAATGAGTTGGCTCTTCCCATCAAGTGGCCAAAGTATTGGAGCTTCAGCACCACTCGTTCCAATGAATATTCAGGGTTGATTTCATTTAGGATTGACTGGTTTGATCTCCTTGCTGTCCAAGGGACTCTTAAGGGTCTTCTCCAGTACCACAGTTCAGTGCACTGGGAAAGAATCTGGATAAAAACTTAACCAGTTTTTGAGAGAGTTCCTTGTTAACTGCTCCATTTTGGAGGGGAACAAAAATATTTTCTAAGGAATTTATGAAATTAGCAGCCTAATTTGGAGATAGAGATTCTTAATTCTTTTTACTTGCACCAATACAGAATATGAGTTTATGAGTCACACTTACTCATTAATACAGCAATGACTTTTCTCTTTAACTACAGACTGAAGCACTTTTATAAGCCCACAGCAAAAGGAGTCCTCCCACATAGGGAAATCACAAAGCAGAAGGCTGACAGGCTCAGCTCCAGTGTTCTGTGCAGGAAGGCTTCCTGAAGTAGTGAATATTTTTAAAACCAAAGAGATGATGAAGAAAACTTCCTTGCTAATAATGCAAAAGAAATAACAGAATTTTAAAAATCTCCTTTATGTAAATCCTAATGAATAAAGGATGAAAGTGAAAATCGCTCAGTCGTGTCCAACTCTTCACATCCCCGTGGATTCTCCAGGCCAGAATACTGGAGTGGGTAGCCTTTTCCTTCTCCAGCAGATCTTCCCAGCCCAAGGATCGAAACCAGGTCTCCCACATTGCAGGTGGATTCTTTACCAGCTGAGCCACAAAGGAAGCCCAAGAATACTGGAGTGGGTAGCCTATCCCTTCTCCAGCGGATCTTCCTGACCCAGGAATCAAACCGGGGTCTCCTGTATTGCAGGCGGATTCTTTACCAACTGAGCTATCAGGGAAACCCTGATATGAATGAATAAAGGATCTGGACCTCAGTTACCAATGAATGCTAGAACCATTATGTGACAGGTTGACAGTGAACATTAAAATACACTCTGGCTTAAATCACTTGAACCCAATAACCAACCTTAAACTACAATGAACAGTAGAAAAGTTAGTCATTGTGTGCTTCACCACCTATGAATTCAGTTCAGTTCAGACCAGTCACTCAGTCGTGTCCGACTCTTTGCGACCCATGAATCTCAGCACACCAGGCCTCTCTGTCCATCACCAACACTCGGAGTCTACTCAAACTCATGTCCATCGAGTCAGTGATGCCATCCAACCATCTCATCCTCTGTCGTCCCCTTCTCCTCCCGCCCCCAATCCTACCCAGCATTAGGGTCTTTTCCAATGAGTCAACCCTTCGCATGAGGTGGCCCAAGTATTGGAGTTTCAGCTTCAACATCAGTCCTTCCAATGAACACCCAGGATTGATCTCTTTTAGGATGGACTGATTGGATCTCCTTGCAGTCCAAGGGACTCTCAAGAGTCTTCTCCAACACCACAGTTCAAAAGCATCAATTCTGTGGCGCTCAGCTTTCTTCACCATCCAACTCTCACATCCATACATGACCACTGGAAAAACCATAGCCTTGACTAGATGGACTTTTGTTGGCAAAGTAATGTCTCTGCTTTTAAATATGCTATCTAGGTTGGCCATAACCTTCCTTCCAAGGAGTAAGTGTCTTTTAATTTCATGGCTGCAGTCACCATCAGCAGTGATTCTGGAGCCCAAAAAAATAAAGTCTGACACTGTTTCCACTGTTTCCCCATCTATTTCCCATGAAGTGATGGGACCAGATGCCATGATCTTAGTTTTCTGAACGTTGAGCTTTAAGCCAACTTTTTCACTCTCCTCTTTCACTTTCATCAAGAGGCTCTTTAGTTCTTCTTCACTTTCTGCCATAAGGGTGGTGTCATCTGCATGTCTGAGGTTATTGATATTTCTCCCAGCAATCTTGATTCCAGTTTGTGTTTCTTCTAGCCCAGCGTTTCTCATGATGCACTCCACATATAAGTTAAATAAGCAGGGTGACAATATACAGCCTTGACGTACTCCTTTTCCTATTTGGATTATTCTTGACCAAATAACTGAATCTAAATCTGGTTGAGTCTCTAGATCAAGTTACCAGGCTATAAAAAACAAGATTGAGGATGATGTTTAATGACACCATGAGGATACAATCAGCCAACTTCAAAATAAAAAAAACCTTACAGGAAAAATGTCCTGGTTTCCTTAAGAAATAAACAGCATGAAAAACTGGAGTGGGGGGTTTTAGAAATCAAGAGATATCAGTAAGATGGCAAACAAATGTAATCTGTGAACCTTGTTTGGATCCTAACTCAAACAAAACAATTGTAAAAGGGCACTTTGGAGACTAACATGAAATTTTCAAGAAGTATTGTCTAATCAGATAATGTCAAACCTTTGTTCATGTATAGATCATAGTTCTTATCTATTATAAGCACCTTGGTGTATCTATGGATGAAATAATATGACGTCATGGATTTGTTATAAATATGCTACCAGAAAATAAAGATGTGGGGAAAATAGATGAAATAAGATGAAAGAAATCTGACAACTCTTTAAGCTGGTTAATGGGTACAAGGTACATTTTACTATTCGATGATGGTAGAGACCTAACAGAAGCAGAAGATATTAAGAAGAGGTGGCAACAATATACAGAAGAATTGTACAAAAATGATCTTCATGACCCAGATGATCACGATGGTGTGATCACTCACCTAGAGCCAGACATCCTGGAATGTGAAGTCAAGTGGGCCTTAGGAAGCATCACTACGAACAAAGCTAGTGGAGGTGATGGAATTCCAGTTGAGCTATTTCAAATCCTGAAAGATGATGCTGTGAAAGTGCTACACTCGATATGCCAGAAAATTTGGAAAACTCAGCAGTGCCCACAGGACTGGAAGAGGTCAGTTTTCATTCCAATCCCAAAGAAAGGCAATGCCAAAGAATGCTCAAACTACCGCACAATTGTACTCATCTCACATGCTAGTAAAGTAATGCTCAAAATTCTCCAAGCCAGGCTTCAGCAATACGTGAACCGCGAACTTTCAGATGTTCAAGCTGGTTTTAGAAAAGGCAGAGGAACCAGAGATCAAATTGCCAACATCCGCTGGATCATCGAAAAAGCAAGAGAATTCCAGAAAAACATCTATTTCTGCTTTATTGACTATGCCAAAGCCTTTGACTGTGTAGATCACAATAAACTGTGGAAAATCCTGAAAGAAAAAAAAAAAGAAAATCCTGAAAGAGATGAGAATACCAGACCACCCGACCTGCCTCTTGAGAAACCTGTATGCAAGTCAGGAAGCAACAGTTAGAACTGGACATGGAACAACAGACTGGTTCGAAATAGGAAAAGGAGTACGTCAAGGCTGTATATTGTCACCCTGCTTATTTAACTTATATGCAGAATACATCATGAGAAAGGCTGGGCTGGAGGAAGCACAAGCTGGAATCAAGATTGCAGGGAGAAATATCAATAACCTCAGACATGCAGATGACACCACCCTTATGGCAGAAAGTGAAGAAGAACTAAAGAGCCTCTTGATGAAAGTGAAAGTGGATAGTGAAAAAGTTGGCTTAAAGCTCAACATTCAGAAAACTAAGATCATGGCATCCGGTCCCATCACTTCATGGCAGATAAATGGGAAACAGTGGAAAGAGTGTCAGACTTTATTTTTTGGGGCTCCAAGATCACTGCAGATGGTGATTGCAGCCATGAAATTAAAAGACGCTTACTCCTTGGAAGGAAAGTTATGACCAACCTAGATAGCATATTAAAAGGCAGAGACATTACTTTGCCAACAAAGGTCCGTCTAGTCAAGGCTATGGTTTTTCCAGTGGTCATGTATGGATGTGAGAGTTGGACGGTGAAGAAAGCTGAGTGCCAAAGAATTGATGCTTTCGAACTGTGGTATTGGAGAAGACTCTTGGGAGTCCCTTGGACTGCAAGGAGATCCAACCAGTTCAACCTAAAGGAGATCTGTCTTGGTTATTCATTGGAAGGACTGATGTTGAAGCTGAAACTCCAATCCTTTGGCCACCTGATGTGAAGAGCTGACTCATTGGAAAAGACCCTGATTTTGGGAAAGATTGAGGGCAGGAGGAAAGGGGACGACAGAGGATGAGATGGCTGGATGGCATCATCGACTCGATGGACATAAGTTTGGGTGGACTCAGGGAGTTGGTGATGGACAGGGAGGCCTGGCGTGCTACAGTTCATGGGGTTGCAAAAAGTCTGGCTCAACTGAGCGACTGAACTGAACTGAACTGATGGATGTTTTAAATATTCCATAATAAAAAGATCCAAAAGAAGAGAGAACTGCTGCAGCAAGTTGTTCCCTTAGTTTAGTTGTTACCTTTAACATAATCCATGGAATGTACAGGAAATTCACAGAAGGGAAAGTTGACAACATGAGAGGAGAAAGAAGCAAAAAGGGAGGGGATATATGTATACCTATGGCTGATTCATGTTGAGGTTTGACAGCAAACAACAAAATTCTGTAAAGCAATTATCCTTCAATTAAAAATAAATTAATTAAAAAAGTAAGGAAAACTCAATAGCTGGTCAAGAACCGAGGAAACCAGAATTGAAAGAGACGCGTGTACCCCAATGTTCATCGCAGCACTGTTTACAATAGCCAGGACATGGAAGCAACCTAGATGTCCATCAGCAGACGAATGGATAAGGAAGCTGTGGTACATATACACAATGGAATATTACTCAGCCATTAAAAAAAATACATTTGAATCGGTTCTACTGAGATGGATGAAACTGGAGCCCATTATACAGAGTGAAGTAAGCCAGAAAGAAAAACAACAATACAGTATACTAATGCATATATATGGAATTTGAAAGATGGTAATGATAACCCTATATGCGAGACAGAATAAGAGACACAGATGCATGGAACAATTCTATGGACTTTGAGGGAGAAGGTGAGGGTGGGACGTTCTGGGAGAATAGCATTGAAACATGTATATTATCATATGTGAAACAGAACACCATTCCATGTTCGATGCATGTGACAAGGGCTCAGGGCCGGGGCAATGGGATGATCCAGAAGGATGGGATGGGGAGGGAGGTGGGTGGGGGGTCCAGGAAGGGGAACACATGTAAACCCATGGCTGATTCATGTCAATGTATGGCAAAAACTATTACAATATTGTAAAGTAATTAGCCCCCAACTAAAATAAATAAATTTATAAAAAAAAAAAAAAAGAAGAAGCTGGAGGTTATTTTGGTCTCTCTCGAGAAGACTTGGATTTACCTTTGTGATCCATTCTACCTTTTTTAAGGAAAAATCTCACTTGGGATTTCCTTAGTGGTTTAGTGGTAAAGAATCTGCCTACCAATACAGGAGACATGGGTCAGGACCCCTGGGTCAGGAAGATCCCCAAGAGAAGGAAATAGCAACCCACTCCAGTATTCTTACCTGGAAAATCTCATGGACAGAGCAGCCTGGCCAGTTACTGTTCACGGCATCATAAAAGAGTCGGAAACAACTTAGCGACTAAACAAATAACAACAAAAGCTCAGATGAGCCCCTTGGTTAATCAAATAGTCTCATGCATAATTCTTGGGGGTAATGGTAAAATAACACAAATGTAGATTTTTTAGTCTGAGAAAGTATCATTCCTATTGGTGATACAGGTTATCGTAAAAATGCCTTAGTCAGGATTATGTCTCTAGGACTTTGCTATTTATTTTTACCCTATACATGGATTTAAATAAAACCATTTTTTTCTCATGGAAATGGGTGGGTTCAGGAATAGAAAAAGGCAGGTGTACTGAGAACTGCTTATGTAGATAAGGATATGAGACTCCCAGGACAGCTGAAAGGCAGTAGGCATGATTTTCAACTGCTTTAAAAGCAAATTAAACTGAACTCAGCACAGCTCCATCTGGACAGGACTACTGTCACCTTCTTTTGATATGCCATGTTACTTAAAACTGAAAACCCCTAAGTGTGCTAATGCTGAGCACAGCTCCATCTGGACAGGACTACTGTCACCTTCTTTTGATATGCCATGTTACTTAAAACTGAAAACCCCTAAGTGTGCTAATGCTGGAGTATTGTATGCATGCTAAGTCGCTTCAGTCCGACTCTTGCAACGCTGGACTGTAGCCTACCAGGCTCCTCTGTCCATAGGATTCTCCAGGCAAGAATACTGGAGTGGGTTGCCATTTCCTCTTCCATGGACTATTATAAAATGATATAATTATCCTGGTGGGAGCCACTGATCAAGATCACTTGCCTGAAGGATATTTTTTAAAGGAATAAACATTTTAGCTTCCAAATGTTCTCAGAAAGAGCAGATCCTGGGGCAAAAAATGAGGCTTGAGAAGAGACGCATAGAAAAAATCCTTTATCTCTCTGGAAACTGGATCTGACCTCCAAAGTGCCACCAGCCTTGAGGATACTATCAGGAACCCACCACCATGGATCCAGGCCTTTGGAGGTTAAGAAAATCCACATCTAGAAGTAGTTTGAATCACACTCCATGTTAAAAACTTCCCTTCCACTGTCTTTGAGTCAATAGTTTTGTCAGTGTTTTGGTCTGGCCTAAGCCTTCTCAAGGCAACACACTCTAAGAAAGGCTTGTTCAAACTCATGCAAAGTTTAAAAAAAAAAACAAAAACCTGACAGTCTGGAATCTTATGGTGACCTAAAGCAGAGTGTGCAAAACCCTATGTACAGAGCAACAGAGAGGTCAGAACTCCAAAGCCAGATGGCTTGACAATAAGACAGATTTTTTAAATTAATTTTTTTATTGAAGGATAATTGCTTTACAGAACTTTGTTGTTTTCTGTCAAACCTCAACATGCATGAGCCATAGGTATACATATATCCCCTCCCTTTTGAACCTCCCTCCCACCTCCCTCCCCATCCCATTCCTCTAGGTACAGAGCCGCTGTTTGAGTTTCCTGAGCCATACAGAAAATTCCCATTGGCTATCTATTTACATATGATAATATAAGTTTCCATGTAACTCTTTCCATATATCTCACCCTCTCCTTCTCTCTCCCCATGTCCATAAATCTATTCTCTATGCCTGTTTCTCCATTGCTGCCCTGTAAATAAATTCTTAAGTACCATTTTTCTAGTTTCCACATATATGTGTTAGAATACGATATTTATCTTTCACTTTCTGACCCACTTCACTCTGTATAATAGGCTCTAGGTTCATCCATCTCATCAGAACTGACTCCAATGTGTTCCTTTTATGGCTGAGTAATATTCCATTGTGTACATGTACCACAGCTTCTTTATCCATTCATCTGTCAATGGACATCTAGGTTGCTTCCATGTTCTAGCTATTGTAAATAGTGCTGCAATGAACAATGGGATACAAGTCTCTTTTTCCATTTCAGTTTCCTCAGGGTATATGCCTAGGGGTAGGATTTTGAGTCATATGGTGGTTTTACTCCTAGTATTTTAAGGAATCTCCATACCAACTTCCATAGTGGCTGTTTCAATTTACATTCCCACCAAGAGTGCAAGAGTATTCCCTTTTCTGCACACCCTCTCCAGCATTTACTGTTTGTAGACATTTTGATGATGGACATTCTGACTGGTGTGAGGTGATGTGTCATTGTGGTTTTGATTTGCATTTCTCTGATAATGAGTGATGTTGAGCATCTTTTCATGTGTTTGTTAGCCATCTGTACATTTTCTTTGGAGAAATTCCTGTGTAGGTCTTTTTCCCACTTTTTGATTGGGTTCTTTGTTTTTCTGGCATTGGGCTGTATGAGCTGCTTGTATATGTTGGAAATTAATCCTTTGTCAGTTTTTTGATTGGGTTCTTTGTTTTTCTGGCATTGGGCTGTATGAGCTGCTTGTATATGTTGGAAATTAATCCTTTGTCAGTTGTTTCATTTGCTATTATTTTCTCCCATTCTGAGGGCTGTCTTTTCACCTTGCTTATAGTTCCTTTACTGTGCAAAAACGTTTAAGTTTAATCAGGTCCCACTTGTTTACTTTTGTTTTTATTTCCATTACTCTGGGAGGTGGGTCATAGAGGATCTTGCTTTATGTCATCAAGTGTTCTGTCTATGTTTTCCTCTGAGTTTTAGAGTTTCTTGTCTTACATTTAGGTCTTTAATCCATTTTCAGTTTATCTCTGTGTGTGGTGTTAAGAAGTGTTCTAATTTCACTTTTACATGTAGCTGTCCAGTTTTCCTGGCACCATTTATTGAAGAGGCTGTCTTTGCCCCATTGTATATCTTGTCTCCTTCATCAAAAATAAGGTTTTATCTTTCAATTTGTTAATATGGTGGGTGTATCACATTGATTGATTTGCATATATTGAAGAATCCTTGCGTTCCTGGAATAAATCCAACTTGATCATGGTGTATGAGCTGTTTGATGTGTTGCTAAATTCTGTTTGCTAAAGTTTGGTTGAGGATTTTTGCATCTACGTTCATCAGTGACACTGGCCTGTAGTTTTCTTTTTTTGTGTGGTCTTTGTCTGGTTTTGGTATCAGGGTGATGATGGCCTTGTAGAATGAGTTTGGAAATGTTCCTTGCTCTGAAATTTTTTGAAAGTGTTTTAGAAGGATAGGCATTAGCTCTTCTCTAAATGTTTGACAGAATTCTCCTGTGAAGCCATCTGGTCCTGGGCTTTTGTATTTTGGGAGATTTTTGATCACAGCTTCAATTCCAGTGCTTGTGACTGGGTTGTTCATAATTTCTATTTCTTCCTGGCTCAGTCTTGGAAGACTGAACTTTTCTAAGACTCTGTCCATTTCTTCCAGGTTATCCATTTTATTGCCATGTAGTTGCTCATAATACTCTCTTATAATCCTTTGTATTTCTGCACTGTCTGTTGTAACCTCTCCTTTTTCATTTCTAATTTTGTTGATTTGATTCTTCTCTCTTTTTTTCTTGATGAGTCTGACTAAAGGCTTGTCAATTTTACCTTCTCAAAGAACCAGCTTTTTGTTTTATTAATTTTTACTATTGTTCCTTTCATTTCTTTTTCATTTATTTCTGCTCAGATCTTTATGATTTCCTTCCTTCTACTAATCTTGGGGTTTTGTGGCTCTTCTTTTTCCAGTTGTTTTAGGTGTAAAGTTAGGTTGTTTATTCGATGTTTTTCTTGTTTCTTGAGGTATGATTGTATTGGTATAAACTTCCCTCTTAGAATTGCTTTCACTGCATCCCATAGGTTTTGAATTGTCGTGTTTTCATTGTCATTTATTTGTAGAAATTTTTGATTTCCCTTTTGATTTCTTCAGTAACCTGTTGGTTATTTACAAACATGTTGTTTAATCTTCATGTCTTTGTGTTTCTTACAGTTTTTTTCTTGTAATTGATATCTAGCCCACAGTGCTGTGGCCGGAGAAGATGCCTGATATGATTTCAATTTTCTTAAATTTACTGAGGTTTGATTTGTGACCCAGAATGTGGTGTATCCTGGAGAATGTTCCATGTGCTCTTGAGAAGAAGGTGTATTCTTGTGGGTTTGGATGGAATGTCCTGAAGCTCTCAATGAGATTCATCTCATCTAATGTATCATTTAAGACTTATGTTTCCTCATTAATTTTCTGTTTTGATGATCTGTCCATTGGTGCAAGGGGGGTGTTAAAGTCTCCTACTATTATTTTGTTACTGTCTATTTCTCCTTTTATGTCTGTTAGTGTTTGTCTTATGTACTGAGGTGCTCCTATGTTGGGTGCATAGATATTTACAATTATTATGTCTTCCTCTTGGATTGATCCCTGGTCATTATGTAGTGTCCTTCCTTATCTCTTGTAATCTTCTTTATTTTAAGGTCTATTTTGTCTGAATTGACGATTGCTGCTCCAGCTTTCTTTTGCTTTCCTTTTTCATGGAATATATTTTTCCATCCTCTCACTTTCAGTCTATATGTGTCTTGAGGTCTGAAGTGGGTTTCTTGTAGACAGCATATATATGGGTCTTGTCTTTGTATCCATTCAGCCAGGGTGTGTCTTTTGGTTGGTGCATTTAATCCATTTATATTTAAAGTAATTACTGATATATATGTTCCTATCGCCATTTTCTTAATTGTTTGCAGTTGATTTTGTAGATCTTTTTTTTTTCTGTCTTGTATTTCTTGACTACATTAGTCCTTTTAACGTTTGCTGTAAAGCTGGTTTGGTGGTACTAAATTCTCTTAACTTTTGCTTATCTGAAATGCTCTTTCTTTCTGCATAAATTTTGAATGAGATCCTTGCTGGGTACTATAATCTTGGTTGTAGAATTTTCCCTTTCAGTACTTTAAAAATATTCAGCCATTCCCTTCTGGCCTGCAGAGTTTCTGATGAAAGATCAGCTGTTAATCATATGGGGTTCCCCGTGTATGTTACTTGTTGCTTCTCCCTTGCTGCCTTTAATATTCTTTCTTTGTGTTTAGTGTTTTTAGTTTCATTAGTATGTGACTTGGTGTGTTTCTCCTGTATGAGACTCTTTGTGCCTCTTGGACTTCACTGACCATTTCCTTTTCCATGTTGGGGAAATTTTCAACTATAATCTCTTCAAAAATGTTCTCACACCCTTTTGTTTCTCTTCTTCTTCTGGGACCCTTATAATTCGAATGTTGGTGCATTTGATATTGTCCCAGAGGTCTCTGAGACTATCCTTAGTTCTTTTCATTCTTTTTACCTTATTCTGCTCTTCAGAAGTTATTTCCACCATTTTATCTTTCAGCTCACTGATTCATTCTGCTTCAGATATTCTGCTATTGATTCCTTCTAGAGTATTTTTGATTTAAGTAATTGTGTTGTTTGTTTCTGTATGTTTATTCATTAATTCTTCTAAGTCTTAGTTAATTGATTCTTACATTTTCTCCATTTTGTTTTCAAGGTTTTTGATCATTTTTACTATCATTCTGAATTCTTTTTCAGGTAGTTTGCCTATTTCCTCTTCATTTATTTGGACTTCTGTGTTTCTAGTTTGTTCTTTCATTTGTGTAGTATTTCCCTGTCTTTTCATTATACTTTTTTTTAACTTATTGTGTTTGAAGTCTCCTTTTCCCAGGCTTCAAGGTTGAATTCTTTCTTCCTTTTGGTTTCTGCCCTCCTAAGGTTGGTCCAGTGGTTTGTGTAAGCTTTGTATAGGGTGAGATTTGTGCTGAGTTTTTGTTTGTTTGTTTTTCCTCTGATGGGCAATCCTGAGTGAGGTGGTAATCCTGTCTGCTGATGATTGGGTTTGTATTTTTGTTTTGTTTGTTGTTTAGATAAGGTGTCCTGCACAGGGTGCTACTGGTGGTTGGAATCTTGATTCCACCTTGTGCTTCCTCCAGCCCAGCATTTCTCATGATATACTCTGCATATAAGTTAAATAAGCAGGGTGACAATATACAGCCTGCAGTGCAGGTGCAGGAGGGCCGAGAGGAGCTACTCCACGTTCAAGGTCAGGAGGGGCGACCATGAGGAGATACCCCTCATCCAAGGTAAAGAGCAGCAGCTGCGCTTTGCTGGAGCAGCCGTGAAGAGATACCCCACATCCAAGGTAAGAGAAACCCAAGTAAGACAGTAGGTGTTGTGAGAGGGCATCAGAGGGCAGACACACTGAAACCATAATAACAGAAAACTACCCAATCTGATCACACGGACCACAGCCTTGTCTAACTCAATGAAACTAAGCCATGCTGTGTGGGGCCACCCAAGACAGATGGGTCATGGTGGAGAGGTCTGACAGAATGTGGTCCACTGGAGAAGGGAATGGCAGACCACTTCAGTATTCTTTCCTTGAGAACCCAAAGGCAAAATGATAGGATACTGAAAGAGGAACTCCCCAGGTTGGTAGGTGCCCAATATGCTACTGGAGATCAGTGGAGAAATAACTCCAGAAAGAAAGAAGGGATGGAGCCAAAGCAAAAACAATACCCAGTTGTGGATGTGACTGGTGATAGAAGCAATGTCCGATGCTGTAAAGAGCAATATTGCATAGGAACCTGGAATATTAGGTCCATGAATCAAGGCAAATTGGACGTGGTCAAACAGGAGACGGAAAGAGTGAACATCAATATTTTAGGAATCAGTGAACTAAAATGGACTGGCATGGGTGAATTTAACTCAGATGACCATTATATCTACTACTGTGGGCAGGAATCCCTTAGAAGAAATAGAGTAGCCATCATGGTCAACAAAAGAGTCTGAAATGCAGTACTTGGATGCAATCTCAAAAACGACAGAATGAACTCTGTTCGTTTCCAAGGCAAACCATTCAATATAACGGTAATTGAAGTCTATGCTCCAACCAGTAATGCTGAAGAAGCTGAAGTTGAACAGTTCTATGAAGACCTACAAGACCTTTTAGAACTAACATCCTCAAAAGATGTTCTTTTCATTATAGGGGACTGGAAGGCAAAAGTAAAAAGTCAAGAAACACCTGGCGTAACAGGCAAATTTGGCCTTGGAGTACAGAATGAAGCAGGGCAAAGGCTAATAGAGTTTTGCCAAGAGAACACACTGGTCATAGCAAACACCCTCTTCCAACAACACAAGAGAAGACTCTACACATGGACATCACCAGATGGTCAACACCAAAATCAGATTGATTATATTCGTTGCAGCCAGCGATGGAGAAGCTCTAGACAGTCAGCAAAAACAAGACCAGGAATGGACTGTGGCTCAGATCATGAACTCCTTATTGCCAAATGCAGACTGAAATTGAAGAAAGTAGGGAAAACCACTAGACCATTCAGGTATGACCTAAATCAAATCCCTTATGATTATACAGTGGAAGTGAGAAATAGATTTAAGGGACTAGATCTGATAGACAGAGTGCCTGATGAGCTGTGGACAGAGGTTCGTGACATTGTACAGGAGACAGGGATCAAGACCATCCCCATGGAAAAGAAATGCAAAAAAAGCAAAATGGCTGTCTGAGGAGGCCTTACAAATAGCTTTGCAAAGAAAAGAAGTGAAAAGCAAAGGAGAAAAGGTAAGATATTTCCATCTGAATGCAGAGTTCCAAAGAATAGCAAGGAGAGATAAGAAAGCCTTCCTCAGTGATCAATGCAAAGAAATAGAGGAAAACAACAGAATGGGAAAGACTAGAGATCTCTTCAAGAAAATTAGAGATACCAAGGGAATATTTCATGCAAAAATGGGCTCGATAAAGGACAGAAATGGTATGGACCTAACAGAAGCAGAAGATATTAAGAAGAGGTGCCAAGAATACACAGAAGAACTGTACAAAAAAGATCTTCACAACCCAGATGATCACGATGGTGTGATCACTCACCTAGAGCCAGCCATCCTGGAATGTGAAGTCAAGTGGGCCTTAGGAAGCATCACTACAAACAAAGCTAGTGGAGGTGATGGAATTCCAGTTGAGCTATTTCAAATCCTGAAAGATGATGCTGTGAAAGTGCTACACTCGATATGCCAGAAAATTTGGAAAACTCAGCAGTGCCCACAGGACTGGAAAAGGTCAGTTTTCATTCCAATCCCAAAGAAAGGCAATGCCAAAGAATGCTCAAACTACCGCACAATTGCACTCATCTCACATGCTAGTAAAGTAATGTTCAAAATTCTCCAAGCCAGGCTTCAGCAATACGTGAACCACGAACTTCCAGATATTCAAGCTGGTTTTAGAAAAGGCAGAGGAACCAGAGATCAAATTGCCAACATCCGCTGGATCTTCGAAAAAGCAAGAGAATTCCAGAAAAACATCTATTTCTGCTTTATTGACTATGCCAAAGCCTTTGACTGTGTGGATCACAATAAACTGTGGAAAATTCTGAAAGAGATGGGAATACCAGACCACCTGACCTGCCTCTTGAGAAACCTGTATGCAGGTCAGGAAGCAACAGTTAGAACTGGACCTGGAACAAAAGACTGGTTCCAAATTGGAAAAGGAGTACGTCAAGGCTGTATATTGTCACCCTGCTTATTTAACTTATATGCAGAGTACATCATGGAAAAGCAAAGAAAGGATTAAATGTAGAAAAAATATAATTCATTTAAAAGTATTAAAAATTAAAAGTATAAAAAATAGGAAAAAAAGGAATAAGAGAGAATAAAAGGACAAAAATAATGGAAAACTCCAGAGAACTGCAAAATCTCAACATAGAGGCAGAGGTTTATAACAACAATAAACAGTGTAACTGAATATACACATATACATATACACCCATAAACAAAATCAATAGTCCAACAAAAATAAAACATAATAGATTAACTCAGTGCACAAAGGAAACCAAAAATTATACCTACCAGTAAGAAAAAACTAACTAAAGTACAAACTACAAGACAAAACTAAAGCAAGATGCCAATTGGGGAATAAAGCAATGAAAAGAAAACTAACCATTATGTTGAGAGGAAAGGAAAGAAAGAAAAGAAGGAAAGAATAGATATGCAAGGTTAAATAGAGGTAGATAAAGATGATTTATATACATTAAAGATTAACTGGAAGGGGAAAAGAACGGTAGGAAAAGAAAACAAAGGAATAAATGTAGAAAAAATAATAATACGCTTAAAGAGTTAAAAATTAAAATTAAAAAAAAAGAAAAAGGAAAATTCCACAGAACTGCAAAAGTCCAACATAGAGGCAGAGGTTTGTAACAACAATAAAAAATATGACTGAGGGGGCAAAAAAGCTCAAAAGCTTAATTAGATTTCATAGTGACAATAAAATTGACAGCTACAACAAAGAGGGACAAAAAAGGAAAGAAAAATTTTTTAAATCCACAAGAATCTACAGAACAAGTCAAAAAATAGGAATAATAAATGTTTTTCTTGAGTCACTGATGTCAGAGTCCTTGCCCTTGCTGGGAGTCATAGTCCACCTCACCTTCTTAGGATGGCCTCCAACACTGTGCTGATCCTACTCCTATGAGTTCTTGCCTCCAATGTCCACAGCCATCAGAACTTGTGCCAGTGGACGACCCACATGCAGAGGTGGAAATAAAACCACAATTGAAACCCAGCGGTAGTGTGGTAAAGGAAGAAGACCCAAAACCTTCCCACCAGCTGTACAAACTGCAGATTAAATCCACATTATCAACTAGGCAGACTCCATGTCTATGGAATATATAAAAGGTCATTAAGAGCTCCCACAAAAGAAAACGCACAAGTTCTGATGCTGGTGTGTGGGGAGAGAGAGGCTATGGTGATGGCTCCACTCCGTACACGTGACTCAGCAGTATCGCCTTGCTTCCATGACTTGCCCGGCTTTCCTCCACAGGCATTTCCCATGACAATCTCCTCCCTCACCTCCCCTAGATCCATCTCTCCACAATCAACAGCAGCCCTCACCCTGGGATTGCTCCACAATCCCTAAACTCCAGCTCCCATCCACTGCACCTTCCAGGAGACCCGTTTCCCTGTTCGGGGTATGTATGGCTGTGGCAAGGACTGTCTGATTCTCATTCCATTTAGGCTGCCAAAGATCAGCTGTTTCAGTCTTAAATGTTTCTCCTCTGACTCAGACAGTTGCCCCAATGTGGGGATCAGACCCCTGCTTCAGTTCCCCCACCCACAAAGGGCAGGTCCAGTCCTAGTAACACCCCTGTTTTTTGTCCTAGTCCCTTCATCCTACCAAATTTTGTGTGGTTCTATATACTCTTTTCCTCTGGTCAGGTACCCCTGTCCACTCTCAGCTGGTGTTCTGCATGCACTTCTGTGTCTGAAGGTGTATTTCTGATGTATCCATGGAGAGAGATGTACTCCCCATCCACCTGCTCCTCCACCATCTTGTTCTCTCTACAATAGGACAGCTTTTTAATATGGGACTGAGCATTTGGGTTTTCAAAGAACCTGGTGAAGGCTTTATTTATTGCTGGAAGCCAGGGTAGAGGTACAAAGACTTGGTAATAAAGGATATTAATGCAAATGTCTTCTCAAAAACTGAGGCACATAACCAGTTAAAAGTATAAAAGGAAATTTTAATTTTAGTTTGGATTAAAAAAACAAAAAACAAAAAGCAGTGCATTCAATTTCAAAGAAAAACATGCTGCAGCTGAAACTCCAACAAAAAAGAAGCTAAAAAAAATTAAATTTGCTGGATTTGCACGCATGTGTGTGTGAGAGACAGAGAATTTCATCAGCCTTTGATATACCCACATCTATTGACACCAAGGAAATGGAGAAGAATTTTTTTAGACATTAAAATTTGTATCAGATTCTGTTTTTTACTGGTGACCAACTGCTCTGAATATGAAATTTTGATTCAATTTGTGGTGTCTATCAGTTGACACCTTCAGGCTTCAGGATACATTAACTTATGATAAACAGTAATAACTGAGCTCTTCCAAAAGAAGATAATGGAACGAGTAAAAGGGACCAATTCCCCAGCAGACACCAACTAGAATGACTCCAGCCAGATTTGACTCTGTCGTTACAACTGAGACCATATTTTGGGCTGTTCTCAGTCATCTGGTCCTGCTCTGCTCTGCATTAGATTCCTTACCCCCACCTTCCCAATAGTCATGTATGGATGTGAGAGAGTTTCTCTCTATAAAGAAAGCTGAGCACTGAAGAACTGTTGCTTTTGAACTGCAGTGTTGGAGAAGACTCTTGAGAGTTCCTTGGTCTGCAAGAAGATCCAACCAGTCCAGCCTAGAGGAAATCAGTCCGGAATATTCATTGGAAGGACTGATGCTGAAGCTGAAACTCCAATACTTTGGCCACCTGATGAGAAGAACTGACTCATTGGAAAAGACCCTGATGCTGGGAAAGATTGAAGGCAGGAGGAGAAGGGGACGACAGAGGATGAGATGGTTGGATGCCATCACCAACTCAATGGACATGAGTTTGAGTAAACTCTGGGAGTTGGCAATGGACAGGGAGGTCTGGCGTGATGCAGTTCATGGGGTCGCAAAGAGTCAGACATGACTGAGCAACTAAACTGACTGACTGACCTCGCCAACACAAGAGTCATTTCTGGATAGTATCTAAGATTGAACATTAGTAGGTAGAACTGACTACCTCCCAGTGCTTGACTCTACTCCCATCCATCCACCTGTCCTACCAGGAGGGAAATTCAGTCCTCGTCTCTCATTCATTCCAATATCCCCTACTCTTATCAACATGTACTCAGCCAGAGATAAATTATCCTTTATCCTATCACCTTCTGATTAATACCCACTATACTTTTTTCTGGGCACAAATATATCTAGCAGGTGACTGCAGGTCTGTCTGGTTGGCTCCAAACAGATCTCCTAACAAATCTAATTTCTCAGTGAAATTACCACTATATAGACTTATAGGAATCTTCAACTGAATAATTTACCAAATGTTTATTGTCCACTCTGTGCCCAACACCATGTCAGACCCTAATTACATGTCCCAAAATATACCAACCTTAGGAATAATTTTTGTTTAGTTAATAATTTCGTATTTTACTAACCAGTCACAAACATTGTTTATTATGTTCTAGGATTTGTTATAAGTGCTGTTTCATAGACTAACTCATTTAATCCAATTAGCTAATATTTATTGATTGTCTACTGTGTACATAAACATTAGACACTATAAAATTCCCAAAACTTAAAGATCTTAAAATGTCATCAAGGAGATAAGTCTTAAATTCAGAAAACCAAAATACATCAATCACCATATAAGTGGATCACACGGCATGTTTTATTGGAGCTTAGAAGCAGGAGAAAGATATAACTGACACACAGTAAATGTGCAATCAATGTTTGGATTAAACTGAACCAGGGAATTTAATACTGAAAATAAATACAGGTGGAATGACATGAAAATTTGATAAATCTAAAAATGTACAGAAAAATTCTGAGATTACATGCATGTTCTCTTTTAAGCAAATTTTTACATAATGTAAAACATATTAAAAAGGACATACTTTATTGGACAATATCACCACTGCACATGGGAATCCCAACAGGTGACATGCCTGATAATGTGCTAAAACTATGATCATAATTTTAATTCACTCTGTTTCTTGACAGAAGATAGTTGGTATATACCCTATAGAGTTTTCCTTAATTTGAGCCTTCTAAATAAATATGTTGTCATTAGATTAATAAAATTTCTTCCCTACTGCTAAATTGTTTTTTTTAAATTTCAAATAGAAGAAAAAAGCAGAACATGACATTATTCTGAAAGTTCACAATGAAAAGTCTCGTGCAGAAGAACTCTACACAGAAGGTACTATATACACGAAAAACTAGTGACTGGAATCTGTCTCACTCATTTCCTGTGACATCAATCCATAAGGCAAGATTAGCATGCCTAAACCATCACTTTCAGTTTTAACACACTGGTATGATTTTTCAGGACAGAATCTCAGAATTAAAATATTAACATTAAAATGGTAGCCCCATAGAGAATCCAAATGCTCCTACTAAAGTGGGAGGCTGCTAAATTAAGGCATCAGCATTACAAACCTGAATTAGGTCTTGGAATTCCCATTGGCAGTCAAGATAGAAAAGATCTCCCAAAAGAAGTAAGAGTGCCTTCTAAAAGAGAAATGAGTAATAACAAAACAAATACACTAAAGCATATCTAGACTACCTGGATGAAGAGTGGGCGACTATAAGGAGTAGGCAGCATGGAGCAGGGAAAGATCGAGCCAGGGCACTGCTGCTGCCTGCAATGAATGGACGAGGGGCCCTGGGCAGCTGGGCAGCCATGAGGAGGGCTAGATGATACAGCCCACAAAGATTTCACTACACTTCCTGCTGTGGACTGGCTCCCAAGGAGCCTCCAGTTTTACCAGACTTCCCCTGAAGTTGCTGCACTGACCCAGCAAATGTGGGTAGCTGCTCTTCCTGGTGCAGGGGTTCTCTTTGAAATAATTTGAAATAAATACAATGTAGTTCCCACATTTTCTTCTTGAAATCTGGTTACCCTCTGCCCATTTCTCCAGGGTGGAATCACCATGTAGCTGACACTGTTGGGCTGTGTACAATGTGGGACTACTTGAATAATAACAATCACAAAAACTAATATTTATGGAGTTTCCACCCTATGCCAGACACTGTGCTCACAATGTCTGCGCCTCCCCCGAAGTGAGAAAACAGCTGCAGGAGTACTGATTCCAAGCCCCAAACACAGTAAATATTTGTTGAATAGGAGAACAAAGAAACATAAACACCTAGGAAATTCCTAGCCCTGCCTTTGGGGAAAGGTGTTCATAGGTGGGGAAAGAGTACCGGTTCCTTAGTGCTTTAATTATAACAGGTTAATGACAAATTCATGCCTACATTTCTAGACAGCATCTCTACCTTGGTTTTAATTTCAACCACCTCCTTGTCCATTAGTTCTAAAATATGAATAAGAGGAGTCTAATTCTTACTTCTTCATGTATCACATGGAATAGTCGGTGTTCCATGCATGACAAATAAATATAGAATCGAAGTGGAAGTTTAAAAAAAAAAAAACTCAAAGCAAGAACTAAGATTCATACATAAAACAAACTTACAAAACCTAACTGTAAAGGGCCTTAATAATATGACACCACAGCTCCTTTTTCACCAAGTAAGTGAAGAATTGGCACGTGGTTTTACTTTTACATGTTGAGAAAGCCATATCAGAGTATTATCACAGAGCCAAATGCCAGCTTTTCCAATAGGCACAAATCTGAGTCTGAAACCCTCTTTTGGCCAGAAAATCCATACCGAAAATGGTAAAGGATTTCTCCAGATTTAGTTTTCTTTAGGGATTATTCTGAGATAACAGCAAGAGCGAGCCAAAAGAATGACTACAGGAAACCCATTCCCCTCAAAGTCCAAGCATTCATACATTCAGTTACTTAATAGGCACTTACTGTATACCTATTATGATACCCTGCAGAGCACAGGACCTTGCCATCTAGTGGGAAAGACACGAAGAAATAAGGAATACATGACCCGTGCTTCCTGTAGGAAGCTACAAAACAAAGGTGATCACCTAACCCAGCTGGGGCCCCATGTATGGACTAGATTACCTGCAGAACCACTCTGCAAATAAATACTTCAGCAGGCTCTCCAAGGCAAGGGTGGCATTTGAAATATCTTCTCAAGCCAATGTTGAAGACCTCTGGCTGAAAATCATTGGCAGGTAGAGAAAACCCTCCGCTGGCCCAGCATATCTACCTGGAAGTCTGTGCTAAACTAATTCAATGTATCATAACAGTAAGATAGCCATAATAGTAAGAAATCAACCCTGAATATTCATTGGAAGGACTGATGCCGCAACTGAAGCTCCAAAACTTTGGCCACCTGATGTGAAGTACTGACTCATTAGAAAAGATCCTGATGCTGCAAAAGATTGCAGGCAGGAGGAGAAGGGGACAACAGAGGACGAGATGGTTGGATGGCATCACCAACTCGATGCACATGAGTTTGGGCAAGCTCTGGGAGTTGGTGATGAACAGGGAGGCCTGGCGTGCTGCAGTCCATGGGGCCACAAAGAGCTGGACACGACTGAGCAACTGAACTGAACTGAAACAAATAAAAAACTACACATAGAGCTGGCACACCTCAGTCTCAGCAAAATGAGCCCCACGGCACAAAGGGGAGAAAATCCTGCCTGCTTTAACTCTAGTACTAGATAGAGGGGATAAAAAAATTCCCTGATAATTAATAACAAACTAGCTTGCACATGAGTTTATATATAGTCCAAATTCTCACCACCTTTGGGGACAAAATTCTCAAGAAGGGAATTTAACTCAAGAGTCCCAATTTGGTAGTTCCACTAAGCAATTGGCAGAAACCAATGCTAATCCTGCCTAAAGGAACTCAGTTTCAATCCAGAGCTCATCTATCTCCCAGATATAAAATTCCAAAGAAAATGAAAAGACCACAGTAGAAAGAAAAGTTACTAAACACAGAAGGAAAATAAGGCAACATGAGTGAGAAACATATAACAGATCTGTAAATGGTATTCTCCAGCACCAAAAATAAAACCACCATATTGAATATAATTTAAACAAATAAAAGAGAGGCTTGAAAATACAAGAAACAAGATCCCAGAAAGAGTAATTAAGCACAGAGAATTGGAACTAAGTAGAATTCTAGAAATAGATATTAAAATAAATGAAATTAAAACTTCAATTAAGTTGTATCTAGTACTAGACAGAAGGGATTAAATAAAAATAAGCAAGACACAGCTAAAAAGAGAATTAATGGACAACAAAATAGATGTTTTTAAATGCTCTAAAGTGAAACTCAGAGATAAAGAGATGAAAATAATGAAAACTAGGTTAATGACATCAAGATGGTGACACAGGTTGTTCTTAACCTCAATCACTGACACAAGAAGACCAGCTAGCATCTATCCATAGACAGTTCCCCATTGTGAAAATCCAAGAAACTGGGGGTAAGGCTGAAACCTGGACCACAGAGACCAAGAAAGACCATTTTAGGAGGGAAAGAGGAGAGGTTTCACTTTAAACACATTGCCTGTCACGCAGGCTGGCACAGCATTGCACTGAGAGGGCCTACATTTTCTCCAGTTGCTAAAAGAGATCCCAAGGTGGACATGTGGCCTCCCCAACTTTGCAGGACACTCTTCAGGAGGACCACTCAGGTCTCACAAAACAGGAATCACTGGGGGAATCTACTGTACCCAACCGCTGGGGATCAGATAGAGACAGAAAAGAGGACAGGGTTTACAGCAACCAGTGCTCAGACTGGACACTACAAAAACACAAAAAATCAAAGATACTACTATGGACAATTATATGCCAATAAACTGGACAACCTAGAAGAAATAGAAAACTTCCTAGAAACATACAACCTACTCAATCATACAAAGACTCAATCATAAGGAAATAGGAAATCGGAACAGATCAAAGATGAGTAAGGGGATGAAACAGTAACCGAATGCCTGCCAACAACAATAACAGGGCCTAGAATTAGAACATTTCACTGATGAGTATCACCAAATATTTCAAGAAGAGTAGATGCTAATATTCTTCTCAAACTCTTTCAAAAACATGCCAATATTCTTCTTAAACTCTTTCAAAAACATAAAGTGGGGAATACACTCAAATTCATTTTACTACCCTGAAGGCAAGGACATATAAGGACACTATAAGAAAAGAAAACTATAAGCCAACACCCCTGAAGAATACTAAAATTCCCAACAAAATACAGCAAACTGAATTCAATAGCACATTAAAAAGATCATACAATATGATCCAGTGGGACTCACCCCTGGGATACAAGAATTCAATACACACAAATCAATAAATATGCTACATCACATTAATAGAATAAAGGATAAAATCAAATGATCACTTCAATAGATACAGAAAGAGCACTTAATGCAATTCAACATCCTTTCAAGGTAAAAACTCTCAACAAATTGGGTACAGAAGGATGTACTTCAACGTAATACATATGATATATGACAAGTCCACGGGTAGTATCATACTAAACAGTGAACGGTTGAAAGCTTTTCCTCTAAGGTCAGAAATAAGACCAGGGTGTCTACTCTCACCAGTGCTATTCAACATAATATTGGATGTTCTAACCAGAGTAAACAAGGAAGAAAAATAAATGAAAGGCATCCAAATAAGAAAGGAAGAAGTAAAATAATTTCTGTTATCAGAACACTAGAGTCCACGAAAACTATCAGAACTAATAAGTGAGTTTGGTAGAGTCCCAGAATACAATATCAACATACAAAAATCAGTTGTGCTGTTTATACTAGAATGAATCATCTGAAAAAATAAAGAAAACAATTCAATTTATAATAGCATCAAAACAATAAATTACTTAGGAATAAATTTAACCAGGGAGATAAAAGATCACTACACTGAAGAGACAGAGATGAAAGAAACTGAAGAAAGCACCCCAAAAAATATCTCATGCTCATAAATTGGAAGAACTAATGTGTTTAAATGTCCACACTATCCAAAGCCAACTATAGATTTAATTCATGTATATGTATGGCTGAGTCTGCTGTTCACCTGAAACTACCAAATCAGCTATATCCCAATACAAACGTTTTTGGTGTTAAAAATAAAGAAAGAAAATTTAAAAAAATAAAATATATAAGGAACTCATAGAACTCAATAGGAAAAACAACAAATAATCTAATGAAAAATGGGCAAAGGACCTGCACATGAGTAATATAAAACCAGTGGAACTATCTAAAACAAAGTTCTACATATAACAAAATATGTAGATTATCTTCAAAGACTGAAAGTTTTTTTAAAACTCTGAAAGATGCACTTCACTGGAAAGGAGACAATCTCAGGTAGAAGAAAGTCTGAGAAGAAATGTTGAGAAAATATATTGGGAAGTATATGGTTATACTTAAAAACATATTTACTATAAAACCTAGTTGAGAATATAGTAAATGACAAAATGTCATTTCAAATTAGTGAGTAGAAATGATGCGTTACTCAATAAATGATACTAGGAAAACTGGCCAGACACTAATCAAAAATATATAGGCAAATCTCACGTATCACATTTTTTAAACTCCAGATTTAATAAAACTTAAATATAAAGCTACAACGACAAAACTATTAAATGTATGAAACATTTTGAAATTTTTTGATTGATAGCAAAGATATTTCTATCCTGATAGCAAAGTCAGAAATCACAAAGAAAAATACTGATTTAACACTAATGAAAAACTGGCAAAAATATAAGAAAGGTAGTATAAAATAACACATAGAAACTGTCTGCAATATAAAAGGATAATGACTCCATTTTTTTAAATGAGCAAAGCATAGGATCAGACATCACATATAAGAATGAAAATAAATACTTAATAAAGGTGTAAAGCAAGCAACATCCTCACTAATGAAGGCCACAAATGTTACAATTATGAGCTATCAATTTTTCTTCTGATACAGTTATGATTAAATTGAGTAACTGTCATTGCCTAAGAGCATGCGTAGGCACATTTGGCAATATGTATCCTATCCTTTGGCTTCATTCCCTAACTTGTGGGAATTTAGCCTAATAAATTGGAAAAGAATATAATGACATATGTATAAGGATGTTCATTATAGATCTGTTTAAAAGAGCTAGAAAAAATTTAAAGGGCACAACTTGTTTGGGAGTACAAGACTCCTTAAATACATAACAGAAAACTTACAGTGGAATACTACACAGTCTTTATAAATGCTGGTTCATAAATTGTCCTCCATACATGAAGGGCAAGGAGAGCCAGAAGAAAAAGGCAGACCATTCCAGATTGGCAGCTGGCAATTTTAACAAGCAAGGGAACTTACAAGGCTTATCTTGGGCAGCTGCAGGACAGTAATCTCCATACCTGCCCACCAGGTATGGAGAATCTTAAAAGTTTGTATAGCAGCCTTAACTGGGTTCAGTGGATGGTCTCAAGGACACCTTATTCTCTCAAGACTACCTCTTAGAAACAGCTCTGGCTATGGCTAGTGGTAAAGAACCTGCCTGCCAATGCAAAGACATAAGAGATCCAGGTTTGATCCTTGTGTCGGGAAGGAGGAGGACACAGCAACCCACTCCAGTATTCTTGCCTGGAGAATCCCATGGACAAGGGAGCCTGGCAGCTACAATCCACAGGGTTGCAAAGAGGCAGACATGACTGAAATGACTTAGCATGCATGCATGCATGGGAATGATCGATAGGATGTACATCCCAAGGACAAGGAAAGAGGTAAGAAGATTCCAATTGCCCAGATTTAGCTTGGGAGTCATACCCTCTTAATGATCTCCTCCAACAACAAATTCTCATGACAAAGAAAGATGCCAATATAACATTGGTAAATGACGGCTATCTTAGCAGGGCTTCCTTGGTGGCTCAGCAGTAGAGAACGTCCTGCCAATATAGGAGACCCAGGTTCAATCCCTGGGTCAGGAAGATCCCCTGGAAAAGGAAACGGCAATCCACTCTGGTATTCTTGCCTGGAAAATCCCATGGACAGAGGAACCTGGCAGGCTACAGTCCATGGGGTCACAAAGAGTCAGACACAACTTAGCAACTAAACAATAACTATCTTGGGCTCCAAAATTACTGTGTTTGGCGATTGCAACCATGAAATTAAAAGATACTTACTCCTTTGGAGAAGGGAATGGCAAACCACTTCAGCATTCTTGCCTTGAGAATCCCATGAACAGTATGAAAAGGCAAAAAGATAGGATACTGAAAGATGAACCTCACCCCCAGGTTGGTAGGTGTTCAATGTGCTACTGCAGAATAATGGAGAAATAGCTCAAGAAAGAGTAAAGAGGCTTAGCCAAAGCAGAAACAAAACCCAGTTGTGGATGATCTGGTGCTGAAAGTTAAGTTCAACGCTGTAAAGAACAATATTGCATAGGAACCTGGAAAGTGAAGTCCATGATTCAGAGTAAATTACAAGTGGTCAAACAGGAGATGGCAAGAGTGAACATCAACATTTTAGGAATCAGTGAACTAAAATGGACCAGGATGAGCAAATTTAATTAAAATGATGATTGTATCTACTACTGTGGGCAAGAATCCCTTAGAAGAAATGGAGCAGCCCTCCTATTCAACAAAAGAGTCCAAAATATGGTACTTGGGTACAGTCTTAAAAACAACATGATGATCTCTGTTCATTTCCAAGGCAAACCATTCAATATCACAGTAATCCAAGTCTATGCCCCAATCACTAATGCTGAAGAAACTTAAGTTGAATGGTTCTATGAAGATCTACAGACCTTCTAGAACTAACACCAAAAAAAAAAAAGTGTCCTTTTCATTACTGGGAACTGAAATACAAAAGTAGGAAGTCAAGAGATACCTGGAGTAACAGGCAAGTTTGGCCCTGGAGTACAAAATGAAGCAGGGCAAAGGCTAACAGGTGGCCAATACTTTGGCCACCTGATGTGAAGAACTGACTCACTGGAAAAGACCCTGATGCTTGGATAGACTGAAGGCAGGGGGAGAAGGGGATGACAGAGGATGAGATGGTTGGATGGCATCACCGACTCGATGGACATGAGTTTGAGCAATCATCAGGAGATGGTGATGGACAGGAAAGCCTGGCATGCTGCAGTGCACAGGGTCACAAAGAGTCGGACATGACTGAGTGACTGAACTGAGAAGCTAACAGAGTTTTGCCAAGAGAACACACTGGTCATAGCAAACACTCTCTTCTGACAACACAAGAGATGACTCTACACACGACAAACCTAGACAGCACATTAAAAGTAGAGACATCACTTTGCCAACAGAAGTCCAGATAGTCAAAGCTATGGTTTTTCCAGTAGTCATGTATGGATGTGAGAGACAGACCATAAAGAAGGCTAAGTTACAAAGAATTGATGCTTTCAAATTGTGGTGATGGAGAAGCCTCTTGAGAGTCCCTTGGACTGCAAAGAGACCAAACCAGTCAATCAATCCTAAAGGAAATCAACCCTGGATGGATATTCATTGGAAGGACTGATGCTGAAGCTAAAACTCCAATACTTTGGCCACCTGATGCAATGAGATTAATTGGAAAAGACCCTGATGCTGGGAAAGATTGAGGGCAAGAGGAGAAGTGGGCAGCAGAGGATGAGATGGTTGGATATCATTAACACAATAGATATGAGTTTGAGCAAACTCTGGGAGATAGTAAAGGACAGTGAAGACTGGCATGCAGCAGTCCATGGGGTTCCAGAGTTCAGACACAGCTTAGTGCCTGAACAACAACATCTTGGTAGTGAAAACAAGGATAAAGAAACTGTAGGAACAATGTGATGTCATCATGCTTATTTGAAATATAAATATTATGTGTGTGCTCAGTGATGTCTGACTCTTTGCAACCCCATGGATTATAGCCCACCAGGCTTCTCTTATCCATGGAATTTTCCAGTCAAGAATACTGGAGTGGGTTGCCATTTCCTACTCCAGGGGATCTTCCCAACCCAGGGATCAAACCTGCGTCTCTTGCACCTCCTGCATTGTCAGGCAGATTCTTCACTACTAGTGCCACATAAATAAATATGCATATATCATATGGGGCTTCCCTGGTAGCTCAGCTGGTAAAGAATCTGCCTGCAATGGAGGACACCCAGGCTCGATTCCTGAGTCAGGAAGATCTGCAGGAGAAGGGATAGGCTCTTGTGTCTCTTGCAATGGCAGGCAGATTCTTTACCACTAGTGCCACATAGATAAATACACATATAACAGAATGGGAAAGACTAGAGATCTCTTCAAGAAAATTAGAGATACCAAGGGAACATTTCATGCAAAGATGGGCTCAATAAAGGACAGAAATTGTAAGGACCTAACAGAAGGAGAAGATATTAAGAAGAGGTGGCAAGAATACACAGAAGAACTGTACAAAAAAGAGCTTCACGACCCAGATAATCACGATGGTGTGATCACTCACCTAGAGCCAGACATCCTGGAATGTGAAGTCAAGTGGGCCTTAGGAAGCATCACTACGAACAAAGCTAGTGGAGGTGATGGAATTCCAGTTGAGCTATTTCAAATCCTAAAAGATGATGCTGTGAAAGTGCTGCACTCAATATGTCAGCAAATTTGGAAAACTCAACAGTGGCCACAGGACTGGAAAAGGTCAGCTTTCATTCCAATCCAAAGAAAGGCAATGTCACAGAATGCTCAAACTACCGCACAATTGCACTCATCTCACATGCTAGTAAAGTAATGCTCAACATTCTCAGAGACACATGTACCCCAATGTTCATCGCAGCACTGTTTACAATAGCCAGGACATGGAAGCAACCCAGATGTCCATCAGCAGATGAATGGATAAGGAAGCTGTGGTACATATACACAATGGAATATTACTCACCCATTAAAAAAAATACATTTGAATCGGTTCTATTGAGATGGATGAAACTGGAGCCCATTATACAGAGTGAAGTAAGCCAGAAAGAAAAACACCAATACAGTATACTAATGCATATATATGGAATTTGAAAAATGGTAATGATAACCCTATATGCGAGACAGAATAAGAGACACAGATGCATAGAACAGTCTTATGGACTCTGAGGGAAAAGGTGAGGGTGGGGCATTCTGGGACAATAGCATTGAAACATGTATATTATCATATGTGAAACAGAACACCATTCCAGGTTCGATGCATGAGACAAATGCTCAGGGCTGGGGCAATGGGATGACCCAGAGGGATGGGATGGGGAGGGAGGTGGGAGGGGGGTCCAGGAAGGGGAACACATGTAAACCCATGGCTGATTCATGTCAATGTATGGCAAAAAACTACTACAATATTGTAAAGTAATTAGCCCCCAACTAAAATAAATAAATTTATTAAAAAAAAAAAATTCTCCAAGCCAGGCTTCAGCAATACGTGAACCATGAACTTCCAGATGTTCAAGCTGGTTTTAGAAAAGGCAGAGGAGCCAGAGATCAAATTGCCAACATCTGCTGGATCATCAAAAAAGCAAGAGAATTCCAGAAAAACATCTACTTCTGCTTTATTGACTAGGCCAAAGCCTTTGACTGTGTAGATCACAACAAACTGTGGAAAATTCTGAAAGAGATGGGCATACCAGACCACCTGACCTGCCTCTTGAGAAATCTGTATGCAGGTCAGGAAGCAACAGTTAGAACTGGGCACTGAATAACAGACTGGTTCCAAATAGGGAAAGGAGTATGTCAAGGCTGTATATTGTCACCCTGCTTATTTAACTTATATGTAGAGTACATCATGAGAAATGCTGGGCTGGAGGAAGCACAAGCTGGAATCAAGATTGCAGGGAGAAATATCAATAACCTCAGATATGCAGATGACACCACCCTTATGGCAGAAAGTGAAGAAGAACTAAAAAGCCTCTTGATGAAAGTGAGAGAGGAGAGTAAAAAAGTTGGCTTAAAACTCAACATTCAGAAAACTAAGATCATGGCATCCAGTCCCATGACTTCATGGCAAATAGATGGGGAAACAGTGGAAACAGTGGCTGACTTTATTTTGGGGGGCTCCAAAACACTGCAGATGGTGATTGCAGCCATGAAATTAAAAGACGCTTACTCCTTGGAAGGAAAGTTATGACTAACCTAGATAGCATATTAAAAAGCAGAGACATTACTTTGTCAACAAAGGTCCATCTAGTCAAGGCTATGGTTTTTCCAGTAGTCATGGATGTGAGAGTTGGAGTATAAAGAAAGCTGAGCACAGAAGAATTGATCCTTTTGAACTGTGGTGTTAGAGAAGACTCTTGAGAGTCCCTTGGACTGCAAGGAGATGCAACCAGTCCATCTGAAAGGAGATCAGTCCTGGGTGTTCATTGGAGGGACTGATGTTGAAGCTGAAACCAATACTTTGGCCGCCTGATGTGAAGAGCTGACTCATCTGAAAAGATGCTGATGCTGGGAAAGATTGAGGGCAGGAGGAGAAGGGGATGATGGAGAATGAGGTGGTTGGATGGCATCACCGACTCAATGGACATGTGTTTGAGTAAACTCCAGGAGTTGATGATGGACAGGGAGGCCTCACATGCTGCAGTTCATGGGGTTTCAAAGAGTCAGATACAACTGAGTGACTGAACTGAACTGATAACATATAAATTCATATAATCTGAGTAAGTACTGAAGAACATTTTTGTCATTGTAACTGTGCCATAAGAAGATATACCTATGCAAAACTTTAACTCCAAGCCACATTTTTGACAATGTAATTATCCATAGTTTTGTGCATTTTAGAGTTCATTATGTTTGATGGTAAAAGCTGAAAAAATTTGTTAATTCTTCCTTATCATCATCATGTGCAAATTACACATATTCTTGATGAATGCAAATGTCACTAAAATCTGCATGTAAATGATACTTAAGCTTTGACGGTTTCATTGATTCTTTAGACAGTATACCTCCACAAATTATATACTGCATACCCAGAACTCACAAAATAAAATTCAAAATTTCTAGAATCCAGTCAAAAATTACCCTACTTACAAAAGACAGGAAACTATACTGAGGATTTACAATGAGGAGAAAAATCTATCAGAACTGATACAAATGTTAGCGTTAGCAGACAGGGACATTAAAAGAGTTATAACTGTAATCCACAAATTTAAAAAGTCAAGTAGAGACATAGAAGATACTTTTAGAAAGCCAAACTGAATTTCTAAAGATTATAACTACAATGTATAAGATAAAAATACACTGATGCATTTAATGGAAGAAAAGAAATTGCACAATAAATGATTAGTGTCCTTGAAGACATACCAATATTCAAAAAGAAAAACAAAGAGAAAATGAGAATTTTTTAAAATAACATAGCACCTGTTATGTGATGTCCTTCCTAACATAGTGAACTGAAGGACAAATTCAAGCATCCTTTATATATGTTTCCAGGGTACCTGAAAAACATGGAGAATAAAAAGAGGAAAAAAAAATATTTGAAAAACTTGTAGCTGAAATTTCTCCAAGTTTGATTTTGAAAAAGTATCGAGCTACCAAGAAACTCAATGAACTCCAAAGAATAAAAAGGAGAACAAAATTATACCAAAGTACATCATGATCAAATTATTAAAAGAAAAAGGTAAAAAAGATAAAGTTTAAGAGTAGTCAATAAAAAAAGAAAGACAATATTTTAAAGAGAGAGAGATTTACAAATGTGTTAGGAAACTCTTGAGGGTGACAGATATGCTCATTATCTTGATTCAAGCTATGGTTTCACATTGTATTATACATATCTAGGTATGGTTGCCGGAGAAGGCAATGGCACCCCACTCCAGTACTCTTGCCTGGAAAATCCCATGGATGGAGGAGCCTGGTAGGCTACAGTCCATGGGGTCGCTAAGAGTCAGACACGACTGAGTGACTTCACTTTCACTTTTCCCTTTCATGCACTGGAGAAGGAAATAGCAACCCACTCCAGTATTCTTGCCTGGAGAATCCCAGGGATGGGGGAGCCTGGTGGGCTGCCACCTATGGGGTCGCACAGAGTCAGACACAACTGAAGCGACTTAGCAGCAGGTATGGTTGCATAGTTGTGCATGCAAGTCAAAACTTATCAAACTGTACACCAGAAATATGTGCAGTTTGTTGTATGTCAATGATACCTCTATAAAGCTGTTTTAAAAGGGCAGCTCAAATACAAGAGCGTAGGTTTTCATCTTGGTCTCAGATCTGAGGATCCATTTTCATTTTGTTTGGTTTTGCCTTTGCTTCCCTGTACTGCTCCACTTAGTCACTCAGTCGTGTCCGAGTGACCCCATGGACTGTAGCCCACCAGGCTCCTCCATCCGTGGAGATTCTTCAGGCAAGAATACTGGAGTGGGTTGCCATGCCCTCCTCCAGGGGATCTTCCCAGCTCAGGGATCAAACCCAGGTCTCCCTCATTGCAGGCAGATTCTTTACCATCTGAGCCACAAGGGAAGCCCTCAAATGATACAGTCTTCTCTGTAACATGGTATTATGAGAAGAGTACTGGTTTAGAAATCAGAACCAAATTTTTATCTCATATTGAACACTGTATGACCAGTCAGAATGGCTGCTATCCAAAAGTCTACAAGCAATAAATGCTGGAGAGGATGTGGAGAAAAGGGAACCCTCTTACACTGTTGATGGGAATGCAAACTAGTACAGCCACTATGGAGAACAGTGTGGAGATTCCTTAAAAAACTGGGAATACAACTACCATATGACCCAGCAATCCCACTGCTGGGCATACACACCGAGGAAACCAGAATTGAAAGAGACGCGTGTACCCCAATGTTCATCGCAGCACTGTTTACAATAGCCAGGACATGGAAGCAATCTAAATGCCTACCAGCAGACGAATGGATAAGGAAGCTGTGGTACATATACACAATGGAATATTACTCACCCATTAAAAAAAATACATTTGAATCGGTTCTACTGAGATGGATGAAACTGGAGCCCATTATACAGAGTGAAGTAAGCCAGAAAGAAAAACACCAATACAGTATACTAATGCATATATATGGAATTTGAAAGATGGTAACGATAACCCTATATGCGAGACAGAATAAGAGACACAGATGCATAGAGCAGTCTTATGGACTCTGAGGGAGAAGGTGAGGGTGGGACGTTCTGGGACAATAGCATTGAAACATGTATATTATCATATGTGAAACAGAACACCATTCCAGGTTCGATGCATGAGACAAATGCTCAGGGCTGGGGCAATGGGATGACCCAGAGGGATGGGATGGGGAGGGAGGTGGGAGGGAGGTTAAGGATGGGGAACACATGTAAACCCATGGCTGATTCATGTCAATACAATTCATGTATTGTAGTGGCAAAAACCACTACAATATTGTAAAGTAATTAGCTCCCAACTAAAATAAATAGATTTATTTAAAAAAAGAAAAAGAAAGAAAATAAAGTCATGTAAAGTGATATTTAAATAAATAAATAAACACTGTGTGACCCTGAACATATTACTCAAACCTTGTGCTGTTTTTTCATCCAACAAAATAAGGAGGTATACTGGATAATCTCTCAAATATTTTCAGGGCCTACAATTTCCTGTGAATCAGATTAGAGGTAACACAGAAAGGTTCCTCCCCTCAAGAGTGATTTCAGAGCAGCATCAGGACTTGCACCTGGGCACAACTAAATCACAATTCAAATGGACACAGAGACACAATGGCAGAAGAAAAAATATTTGGTACTCCATAGGTTTCCATCTGCTGTTATGTTGGAGGGTTCCCAGGAAACTTAGGGAAGTCATGAGGGCAACAATAACAAAGCAGACATCTCTGTCCTGTTGTCCTTGGTGAGACACGGACATCTTCCCACGGGGCGGGCACTAGGGGGCCCAATTGAGGGTTCACAAATGAGAAATCACAAATAAGGGTTTTCAACTAAACAATCTGTGAAGGCCTGCCTACTTGCTCCAAAATTCTATGATTTACATTTTTATTGTAGAATGAGGATTAAAATGGAAACAGATGAACATTTTTCACACCCAGCCCCAGTTTCATATGAAATGTTTCTGCACAAAAATGTTTAATTGCTTTGCAGAAGTCACAAAGATGATTCAATGCCTCTTTCGTCTCCAAATGTATGTAACTATTAACAACACTTGTACAATATAGGAAACATGGTGTTTTGGTATAATCTGGGAATGAACACGGACAACAATCTCTGTAGTAGCTACCACTTGTATCTAAGTCAGTAGGTGCTTTGTGGAGTCTTGCTGTGTTTATTTCCCCTTTTGGCTTTGGCCTTTAAGAATATCTATGTCTTTTTAAAGTGTATTTAAACAAAAAAAAGTGGAACAATTTTTCTCAAAAAAGTGTTTCTCACATTTACGGGTGGGTGTAGTAGATAAGCCCAACAGCCATTACTGACTGCCATTCCTCTGCCACCTGCCTTCCTTTGTTTAAGTTTGAATATATTCTCAGCCTACTATTCAAGCTAGGAGTGACCACATGACACAGTTTCAGCTTTGGACAGGGCTTCCCAGATAGCGCTAGTGGTTAAGAACCCACCTGTTGATGCAGGAGATATAAGAGATGTGGGTTTGATCCCTGGGTCAGGGAAGATTCCCTGTTGGAGGGCATGGCAATTGACTCCAGTATTCTTGACTGGAGAAGCCCATGGACAGAGGAGCCTGGTGGGATACAGTTCATGGGGTCACAAAGAGTCAGACACTACTTAGTCATTGGGACACAAACAGTGGCTTCTGGGAACTTTTGCTTATTCTAATGAGATTTACACATTCTCCACAACTCATCCCAAACTCAACCCAACCCACCCCCATAGCATCTTCATCCATCCCTGAACACAGGTGTCATGTTTGAACCTTCAATAGCTATAGTGCAATCATACCAACATACCAACAACTAAGGGGGCAAAGAGAGGAAAGGTTGAAGTCCTTAAGAACATAGTTGAGTCAAAAAGATAAATAAACTAATAAACACCTATTGTTTAAGCCTCTGTTAGCCAGGCTGTCAGTAGGTGCAGCAGAACATATTCCTTATTAATACAGTAGGTCTGGGGGAAAGAATTGTGCTGTGCTGTGCTTAGTCACTCAGTCATGTCCAACTGTTTGCGACGCCATGGACCACAGCTCGCCAGGCTTCTCTGTCCATTGGGGGATTCTCCAGGCAAGAATACTGGAGTGGGTTGCCATGCCCTCCTCGAGGGGAACTTCCCAACCCAGGGATCTAACCCAGCTTTCCCACATTGCAGGGAGATTCTTTACCATCTGAGCCATGCGGGAAGCCCAGGAAAAGGATTAGTTGCCTTTTAGTTTGAGAATAAGGGCATCACTTGCAAAACAAATGAAATTAATTCTTGACCATTTCTTAACATTAAGAACACCACCATTCTTTAACAGGGCTATTACACATTGTCTTGATTTCCATCACCATTACAAGGAAGAAATATTAGCATCATATCAACACCTCAGATAAACAGTGTAAAAATATATATACCATGATCCAGTTTCTATTCCCTTTCCTATTACCAAAAACCATAATTTAGTATTTAACATAAGCATGTTATCTGCCTCAAAAGTCATGGTCATCATTATAAGCATGGAAATCAAAACTGTAATCAAAAATCTTCCAGCAAACAAAAGCCAAGACCAGACGGCTTCACAGCTGAATTCTACCAAAAATTTAGAGAAGAGCTAACACCTATCCTACTCAAACTCGTCCAGAAAATTTCAGAGGAAGGTAAACTGCCAACACCATCACCCTAATACCAAAACCAGACAAAGATGCCACAAAAAAAAGAAAACTACAGGCCAATATCACTGATGAACATAGATGCAAAAATCCTCAACAAAATTCTAGCAAACAGAATCCAACAACATACTTAAAAGATTATACATCATGACCAAGTAGGCTTTATCCCAGGGATGCAAGGATTCTTCAATATTCACAAATCAATCAATGTGATATACCACATTAACAAATTGAAAGATAAAAACCATATGATTATCTCAATAGATAAAGAGAAAACCTTTGACAAAATTCAACATCCATTTATGATTAAAAAAAACCTCCAGAAAGCAGGCATGAAAGGAACATACCTCAACATAATAAAAGCCATATATGATAAATCCACAGCAACCATCCTCAATGGTGAAAAATTGAAAGCATTTCCCCTAAAGTCAGGAACAACACAAGGGTGCCCACTCTCATCACTACTATTCAACATAGTTTTGGAAGTTTTAGCCACAGCAATCAGAGAAGAAAAAGAAATAAAAGGGATCCAGATTGTTAAAGAAGAAGCAAAACTCTCACTGTTTGTTTGCAGATGACATGATCCTCTACATAGAAAACCCTAAAGACACCACCAGAGAATTACTAGAGCTAATCAATGAATATAGTAAAGTTGCAGGATATAAAATTAACACACAGAAATTCCTTGCATTCCTATACACTAACAATGAGAAGGAGGAGGACAGAGAGGCCTGGCGTGCTGCAATTCATGGGGTCACAAAGAGTCGGACACGACTGAGTGACTGAACTGAACTGAACAATGAGAAAACACAAATTAAGGAAACACTCCCATTCATCATTGTGACAAAAAAATAAAATACTTAGGAATAAATCTACCTAAAGAAACAAAAGACCTATATATAGAAAACTATAAAATACCGATGAAAGAAATCAAAGATGACATAAATAGATGGAGAAATATACCATGTTCATGGATCAGAAGAATCAATACAGTGAAAATGAGTATGCCACCCAAAGCAACCTATAGATTCAATGCAATCTCTAGCAAGCTACCAATCTCTACAATGGTATTTTTCACAGAACTAGAACAAATAATTTCACAATTTGTATGGAAATACAAAAAAACCTCAAATAGCCAAAGCAATCTTGAGAAAGAAGAATGGAACTGGAGGAATCAACCTGCCTGACTTCAGGCTCTACTACAAAGCTACAGTCATCAAGACAGTATGGTACTGGCACAAAGACAGAAATATAGATCAATGGAACAAAATAGGAAGCCCAGAGATAAATCCATGCACCTATGGACACCTTATCTTTGACAAAGGAGGCAAGAATATACAATGGAGAAAAGACAATCTCTTTAACAAGTGTACTGAGAAAACTGGTCAACAACCGGTAAAAGAATGAAACTAGAACACTTTCTAACATCATACACAAAAATAAACTCAAAATGGATTAAAGATCTAAATGTAAGACCAGAAACTATAAAACTCCTAGAGGGAAACATAGGCAAAACACTCTCTGACATAAATCACAGCAGGATCCTCTATGACCCACCTCCCAGAGTAATGGAAATAAAAGCAAAAATAAACAAATGGGACCTAATTAAACTTGAAAGCTTTTGCACAATGAAGGAAACTATAAGCAAAATGAAAAGACAGCCTTCAGAATGGGAGAAAAAAATAGCAAATGAAGCAACTGACAAAGAATTAATCTCAAAAATACACAAGCAGCTCATACAGCTCAGAAAAATAAATGGCCCAAACAATGGGCCAAAGAACTAAACAGACATTTCTCCAAAGAAGACATACAGATGGCTAACAAACACATGGAAAGATGCTCAACATCACACATTATCAGAGAAATGCAAATCAAAACCACAATGAGGTACCATCTCACGCCGATCAAAATGGCTATGATCAAAAAGTCAACAAATAATAAATGCTGGAGAGGGTGTGGAGAAAAGGGAACCCTCTTACACCGTTGGTGGGAATGCTAACTAGTACAGCCACTATGGAGAACAGTGTGGAGATTCCTTAAAAAACTGGAAATAGAATCGCCATATGACTCAGCAATCCCACTGCTGGGCATACACACCAAACAAACCAAAATTGAAAGAGACACGTGTACCCCAATGTTCATTGCATCACTGTTTACAATAGCCAGGACAGGGAAGCAACCTAGATGTCCATCGGCAGATGAATGGATAAGAAAGCTGTGGTAATATACACAATGGAATATAACTTAGCTATTAAAAAGAATGTCTTTGAATCAGTTCTAATGAAGTGGATGAAATTGGAGCCTATTATACAGAGTGAAGTAAGTTAGAAAGAAAAATACCAATACAGTACATTAACACATATATATGGAATTTAGAAAGATGGTAACAAAGACCCTATATGAGAGACAGCAAGAGACACAGATATAAAGAACAGACTTTTGGACTCTGGGAGAAGGTGAGGGTGGGATGATTTGACAGAATAGCATTGAAACATGTATATTACCATATGTGAAACAGATCGCCAGTCCAAGTTCAATGCATGAAACAGGGCACTCAAAGCTGGTGCACTGGGACAACCCTGAGGGATGCGATGGGGAGGGAGGTGGGACGGGGTTTCAGGATGGGGGGCCACATGTCCACCCATGGCTGATTCATGTCAATGTATGGCAAAAACCACTACAATATTGTAATTAGCCTCCAATTAAAATTAATCAATTTTTTAAAAGTCATGGTCATGTCATTCATTTAATAATAATAGCCAAAAGACCCATTATGTGTCATATACTGTCACTTCACATTTTGAAGTGTGGATATTTGTCAATTATTGTCATCTAATTCACTTTAAACTCTAAATATCTATATTATCCCTGGGAGACAGCAAAATAATTATGATTCGTTATGCTATTTTAGTTATACTGAAATCTCTATAGGGATCAGCAAATCTGTTCTGTAGAGGACAAGAGAGCAAATATTTTAGGCTTTACAGGCCTTAAGGGCTCTGTTACAAATACTCAGCTCTGCTGTCGTAGCACAAAAATAGCCATAAATGACATGAAAATTAATTAACGTGACTGTGTTGCAATAAAAATTTATTTATGGACCCTGAAGTTTGCATATCATATAATTTTCAGATGTCACAAAATATTCTTATTTTTTTTCAACCATATAAAAATGTAAAAACCAACCTTAGCTCTTGAACCATACAAAAACAAGCTGCAAGCCAGATCTGGCCCACAAACCACTAGCAAATCAAACCTGTTGTTTTACCCTGCATGCTTCAGTCAACAGATTATGCCTCACGGGATAAGCAAATGTAAACTTTCAAAACCTCACTAATGTTTCATGAGAAGTTCTTTCTAATAAAGTGTTCAACAGAATCTCCAATTTGTAGTGCTTGCAAGTCCCTTGGAGAGCAAGGAGATCAAACCAGTCAAGCCCAAAGGAACTCAACCCTGAATATTTACTGATGCTGAAGCTGAAGCTCCAATACTTTGGCCACCTGATGCGAACAACTGACTCATTCGAAAATATCCTGATGCTGAGAAAGACTGTAGGCAGGAGGAGAAGGGGATGAGAGGATGAGATGGGTGGATGGCATCACTGATTCAATGGATGAGTTTGAACAAACTCCGGGACATGGTGAAAGACAGGGAAGCTCGGCGGACTGCAGTCCATGGGGTCACAGAGAGTCAAACAAGACTGAGACAAAAAATAAGTGATTTGCTGAACAACAACAAAAAATAAGTGATTCTAAATTTGTTAACTCCAACTTTCACTTATATGGGGGAAATCAGCCTTGTTCGTAACAACAGGCAGCATTACAATGAACGTATTATGATCTGAAGTCACATTTCCAGTGACAACTGATAATCCCCATGGACTCGGCATCCACAACATAGGCGAGTTGCCCCATTCATCTCTGTGCTCCTCCCTGTTATCGTCCCCTCAGATTCCCTCATCATGGCTGTTCTTCACCCTTCACACTCTAGCAGGGTAATAAAAGAAAGCATTCTTTGGCCTGATTTTAAGTGTCTTCCCTGAGTTTAGTCTGAGATACACATAGTGTCCTCTTTCATAAAGAAGTTAACAGGACATGAGATTACTACTACTATCAATAATAATAGTATTAAATAGAAAACACTGCTTTATCATTCTTGGCAAAAAGAACAAGACAACATTATATAGAGAGCATAAAAAATAACGGTTTTCATTCTAGGGCTCAGAAATATAACTCCAAAGAATGATGTGGCCATTTCTTCATGGTCTTCATCAGGATTATCTCCTATGCACATCCATAAATCATATGAATTATCTTTTTATGATCACCCATTTTCTGATTCCTTCATCTTGGTAGCCAGAATGGAAACTAGTACCTTATGAAAGCCTCGGGCAGTTATGGCCCACCCACCTTTGTCCCATTTATTCCAACCTATCACCCTTTCCATGGCTGCAGACCTGCTTCTAGGACTGGAGCTCTGCCCACATTTCCATTATTTTTAGCTAGGGTCCTATTAAATGAAGGTGACTTTGATTCCCAGGCTCAATAAAAAGACTTGAGGATAGGTAGGTGGTATGGATAGTGAATGATTTAGTGAGAGAATCTACTATGAATAAGGTACTATGCTAAGCTCTTCATATGTTTAATACAGGAAGTCCCTTACATACAAACCTTCAACTTGCAAACTTTGCAAACTTTCAAAGATGTGAATCTATTATAAATCTATTAGAGTACAGTACTATGTAGGTGACTGTGTTAGTTGGATACCTAGGCTAACTTTGTTGCCCTTATGAAAAACTGGACTAACTAACATGCTCTAGGAATGGAACTTGTTCACATGGAGGGGATTTACTGTACATTATCTCATGTTATTCCTTTAACCTCTCATCAGCTCCACAGATGAGATGCTATTAATATTATCATCATCTTATTGATATGAAAACTGAAGCTTAGGGAGTTTAAGAAACATACTCAAGTTCACATTGCTGGTAAGATGGTGCTACCCCTTCCACTGCCTCCTGGATTCTATTTCCTTCCAGCCTCTTCCCCTAGAGTCTGAATTTATCTCCAATTTCTCCACATGGATATGGGAAGATTTCCCAAGCTTGTAACCATGTGAGAGTGGATACTCTGCTTTGATTTTGGATTACCCAGAGCTATGCCAACCTTCTCCTTCCAGAAAGAACTTGAGACTATCATGTTTGAGCAGCCTAGGTATTTGCTCCAGGCCACACCTGGACAAAACTGGACAAATTCTTGAGTCCCTAGCTTGTATCCTGGGAAACAAGATACCACTCCTTCCCTGACAGCACAGTATCTCTGAACACCTAGTACCCCCCAAACCATGTCTGCTCAAGTCACATTATTTCACTATAAACCTTTGAATGCTTAATCATACCAATGAAAAGGAAGAACACTGTCCCACCATAAACTCTTTAATAATAAATTGTATAATATCAATTTATGCCATTAAATCTGAATTTTCCTATGAAATTTAATATTCCTTATTTTTTAAATAATAGTTTTCAAGTACAAGGTTCTAGAAGGTGTGATGGTATGTGCAACAATATACATGGAACTTTTATTATGTATTTAAATAATAAAACCTAGTCCCAATTTCAAAAGTGTGCATAAACTGTCTAGTAAAATTTATATCTACCACAACTGTAAGAGAGTCCTGTGCTGCATTGCATAATGCGGACACAGACAGGTAGAACTCAGTCCAGGCCTACACCAAATTCTGGAATAGTTGGAGCTGTCTCTGCTATCTCTTCACCCCTTCTGTGCTACCGTCTCTCTAGACACTCTACTATTGTCGTGCATCACCCAGACAGGCCCATAGACAAACCCCTAAACTCTAGACCTTTCCCATTCCTATTTTCGTCCCTACCAAAATTATCTGCCCATGGTCTTGTTTTCTCAGTCATATTTTTTATCTCCAACCAAAAAAAAAATCCACAAAATTGTTTAATTATAAGTACCTTAGCATATCGCCCCTATACTGAAGAAAGAAAGCGCTAAGTCGTGTCCAACTCTTGCGATCCCATGAACTGTAGGCTGCCAGGCCCCTCTCTCTGTTCATGAGATTCTCCAGGAAAGAATACTGGAGTGGGTTGCCATTTCCTTTTTCAGGTCACAAATTATCAATTTGGCTCTCAAGATTGGAAGCTAGAGGTCACTGGTCAGAACAAGGAGTGAAGATAAAGGATTTCAGATGACCTCAAAAGCACAGAAGGTTGGAGAGCTTGGCAGATGGCCAAAAGATATGGCAGGTACAGACGGCAGCAGTCCAGTACCTAGGGATTCAGAGGGCAGTTAACTGACAGGAGAAAATAACCAGGCAGGTGGCTAACGGCACAGGCTCAGCTATTTTAAGTTAGGTCAGGCACAGGGTCAGTAATATTAAGCCTGAGAAATAAGGAATTAATTTAAAACTGAATAATTTTACCTGAACGGCTTGGATTGCTGAACCTTTTCCCTCACCAGCTCTGACATAGTTTTGGCCAGGTTTGGTTAACCCCAAGAGTCTGAGATTGAAAGGGATGTGACAGATTCAGAGAAGGAATAACTGGACAGCAGGGGGTTAAGGTTAAGAAGACCACTGACTGAGCCTCATGAACAAAGCTTGATTATTCCCCTCCTTCAGGAAAGGGCATGTTTAGAGTACAGGGAGGACTGTAGTGGCCAAATCCATTCTAAATGCAATGCTCAAGTCCATTATATTGGGCCTGGGGGGAGGGCCTCAGAATCCATAATATTCTTTTTTTTTTTTTAATAAATTTATTTATTTTAGTTGGGGGCTAATTACTTTACAATATTGTAGTAGTTTTTGCCATATATTGACATGAATCAGCCATGGGTTTACATGTGTTCCCCTTCCTGGACCCCCCTCCCAGCTCCCTCCCCATACCATTCCTCTGGGTCATCCTATTGCCCCAGCCCTGAGCATTTGTCTCATGCATCGAACCTGGAATGGTGTTCTGTTTCACATATGATAATATACATGTTTCAATGCTATTGTCCCAGAACGTCCCACCCTCACCTTCTCCCTCAGAGTCCATAAGACTGTTCTATGCATCTGTGTCTCTTATTCTGTCTCGCATATAGGGTTATCGTTACCATCTTTCAAATTCCATATATATGCATTAGTATACTGTATTGGTGTTTTTCTTTCTGGCTTACTTCACTCTGTATAATGGGCTCCAGTTTCATCCATCTCAATAGAACCAATTCAAATGTATTTTTTTTTAATGAGTGAGTAATATTCCATTGTGTATATGTACCACAGCTTCCTTATCCATTCGTCTGCTGGTAGGCATTTAGGTTGCTTCCATGTCCTGGCTATTGTAAACAGTGCTGCGATGAACATTGGGGAACACGCGTCTCTTTCAATTCTGGTTTCCTTGGTGTGTATGCCCAGCAGTGGGATTGCTGGGTCATATGGTAGTTGTATTCCCAGTTTTTTAAGGAATCTCCACACTGTTCTCCATAGTGGCTGTACTAGTTTGCATTCCCACCAACAGTGTAAGAGGGTTCCCTTTTCTCCACACCCTCTCCAGCATTTATTGCTTGTGTAGAATTCATAATATTCTATTTATAATATTAACATCATATAATATGAATAGAATATTATCATATAGGAAGAAAGACATTCCAAGCAAGAGGTACAGCAAAGGCAAGGAGGCCTAAAAATACACATTATACTTTAGGACTTGTGGGTTGTCCAGTATAATTAGCACATAGGCCACATGGTAGGAAATAGCAATACACACACACACAGGCACACACACTCACATATATACAGGTATTGTTAAACTGTAATTAGATTGTGAAGGTCTTTGACTGTAACCCTTAAGGAAATGAACTTGACCTTGAGGGAACCCATTCAAAGACTTTAATCAAGCAGAGAGGCATAATCAGCTTTGTAAAATCAGTGATAAGAATGCAAAGGATGGATTGGAAGGAGAGAATCATAGCACAGAGATCAGATTCACCAGAGATCAGTTATGACCGTCCATGCAGATAATGAGTGGCTAAAGCTGGGCAGTGGTTATGAGGATGGAGAGGAAACAAAAGCTTCAGGAATCTTTGAGAGGCAGAAGCAACACAAACACAACTCAATAACCTGCTTTACATGGAGGAAGAGAAACACTAAGGTTCCTAACTTAAGCAGCTGAGGATAAATGAGATGGTAGTGGGGAAAATGAGATGAAGACAAAGAAATAAGAGATTTAGGGGAAAAGATTATGAACTGGATTTAAATTTGAGAAAAACAAAAGACTTGGAACATCAGAGTGCTATAGAATCTTACATCAAGTGTATTAGTAAGTTTTGAATACTTGGTAATTCACAAAATCACCAAGGGAAATTTTCGGGGGTGGAGGGGCGGTAAGGGGACAGAGGTGGAAGAGACAGACCTGGAGAAGACTAGATATATCCAACATGAAAAGATGTGTCATGACCAGGAAAGTAATTATGCAGCCATTTCAGCCAAATGGGTAAGATCCAACAGAGTGACTCTTATATTTGAAATAGGTGAGTGGGGAGAGGGACAGATCATGCTTAAGGGAGAAGTACCGAAAAACAGTCAAAGTTTTCTGCATTCAAATGTACCCACACTGACAGCCAGCTACACTCTTTAAGCCTTCTTGAAAGAATGAGAACGTGATAATGGTCTATGGGGTCTTTCCTAGTCTCTGAATCTGTAGTCCTATTAAGTTCTCCTTCAGAAGCACCTACTTAACTTATATCTTGTTTAAAGAATCCTGGTCTTTCCAGGGGCTGATGCTGGATTGGTACAGCAGTCACTACCTAAAGTGCACCTGAGTTCATAGCAACCAAGTTATCACTGATATTATGTGGCAGATCTGGATGACAATTTAATGGAAACACACTACTAGTCCCCTGTGGCCAAAACACCTCATGAAGACGGTCTTTATGTTCATCCTTAATTCTGGAACAATTTGTGTGTGTTAGTTGCTTCATTCATGCCCAACTCTGTGTGATCCCATGGACTATAGCCCACCAGGTTCTTCTGTCCACAGGATTTACAAGGCAAGAATACTGAAGTGGATAGTCGTTCCCTTCTCCAGGGGATCTTCCCAACCCAGGGATCGAACCCAGGTCTCCTGCATTGAGGGCAGATTCTTTACCATCTGAGCCACCAGGGAAGCTGATAACAATTTAGATGTAACTTTTTAGGTCATTCAGCAACATACAGTAAATGGCCTCTTCTGTCACACTGATCAGGAACAAACATCCACGTTAATTAATCTTATTGTGATAATCATTTCACAAAGTATACATATACCAAATCATTAGATTGTATACTTTAAATATATTCATTTTTATTTGTCAGTTATACCTCAATAAGCCTGGAAAAGAAAAAAACAAGCAGTTGATTACGTGCTTAGCAACTTCAGTATTCTCAATAGTAAAGCTGGGATTATAAATGCACCTATGGGGTTATTGTGAGGGTCAACTCTCTGTGGAAGTGCTCTATAAACTTTCACTACTATATAGTTGTTAGTTGTTAGTAGTAGTATCAGACCTCTAGAGTTTAATGTATAGTTAATGATACATAGGAGTAAATGGCAGTGATTTTCATGTCATTTTTACTACAACTAATAAAAAAATGGTAAATGATTATAACATTAGCCCAAAGAAATATGTGACTTTTTTTTTTTTAAGTGTTGTTGTATTTTTATTTTTGTGTTAAGTCGTCCTTGGAGTTTGCAGGCTTTCTGTAGTTGCTGTGAGTGGTCTACTCTTGAGTTGCAGTTCGAGGGCTTCTCACTGCAGTGGCATCTCTTGTTTAGCGTGGATTCTAGGGCACTCCGGCTTATTAGCTGTGGCCCCTGGGCTTAGTTGCCCCTGGGCATGCGGGATCTTCCCAGCGGGGGGATTGAACCTGTGTCTTCTGCATTACAAGGCAGATTCTTAACCACTGGACCACCAGGGAAGCCCAATATGCGACATTTTAACAGACAAAATTTGTATTCTGATTAACTGAAAAATATTCATAAAACTGTACACATTCAATCTAGCACCTACATACATACAAACAGAAACTTGTAAATAATGGAACAGAGTAAACCAGGCTACCAATGAGAGCCTAAATAGATGGATTTCATCTAGTCAATAATACTGTGAATGCCAGAAGCGTTAAACATTCAGTGAATCAAAAAGACATCAATTTCATTGTTACATTCTTGGAATGATATTATATGGGCATTATTTTAGAAGAGAATTCTGTTCCAAAATGATTGATCAAAACTAGATAAAAATGCAGAAAAACTTGGTAGTTCCAGACACTAGGCTGCATAAAGAATCAATTTGTCCTGAGGGACTACATTTCAGTTTCCACATCTCTCTATGTAATATTCTACATCTTTGCTCAAGATAAACCTAAGTTGAAGAAAAAGATACAACTGAATATTGGATATTTTAGCAGCAAAACCCTTTAACTCAGAGTAGAATGATAATGAGATTAGTTATTTCTGAAGAAACTCAGAACTATGAAAAGTAAATACAAATGTACAGTCAAGGTAAGCAAAGTAAATGCAGGCTCCGACATTTCACAAGAATACTCATGTTTCCAAGGGGTGAAAAATATATTGATGGTGAAGTCAATTCTCTGTGTTTCCCATGCATTTAAGGATGCCAGAGAATGTTCCTGAAAGACAATTTCTGTCCAAGAAATAACTATCTATAAATGAGGGCTTTGAAAAGAGAGAGAGAAAAAAACAAGCATCATTTTCACCCTAGATGAAAGCTACAGGTTCAGACAGCAGTGATCTATTGGAGACTGGAGATCTAATTCTGCCACTCGCAATGCTTCATGTCTCTGGGAATTTGCAGCCATTTCTTTCCACAGAGACCCCAGTAAGACAACATATGCTGAGTGGGATGGCCACTTACAAGGAAATGTGGGCCCAGAACCAGAATCAATCCAAGCTGTCTCCTGATGTGATCACAAGATATTTTTTAAAGCCCAAATATTTTCTTTGATTCAGTGTTAAGGCAATGGAGCTCGTTTTTCAGTAGCTGAAAATACATGACTATATATTTACCCACATAAGAGGGAAACAGAAAGCCCTACTTCTCAAGAAAAGCAGACTTGGCTCATGCAGACACTAGATCAAATTAAGTGGGGGCCAGGAAGCAAATGAGCCCAGATTTGGGACAACAAATTTTGTCAATGGATTTGGCTCCATTACACTTGGGTACAAAGCACACCAAAATAATGGGACTTGGTTCCATGGTAGAACAAAACCATGGAGCTAAAAAAAAAAAGTCCCATCCTTTTACAATCAACTACTAAAGGAGTCTGCAAGGGAAATGCACTCAAATGAACTAGTGGTATAACGCTTACTCTTTCATTAAAATGATTTAATAGTTCTATAAATGTCATGGCATTAGCATTTTATACAAAGCTATAAAACAGTAGCAAGTTAAAAAAAAAATCAACTGCCTTTAAAAGTCAGCACTTTTGGGCTATGTTTATGAGACTACATGGTCACTTTGTGATACAAAATGGCAGCATTGCTAAGATGGATATTGCTTGCTGGCCAGTCTTATTTTGGGCAGGAGGCCATTAAAGGACAAGGCTGCCCAATTTATCTTTCATTTGAACAGACTTCAACAAAGCATTCACACTGGCTAACTCATCCTAAGATGTCTCTAAGAAGAAGAGCAGCTTTTTGGAGTATTTCCTTAAGAAATTATTTAATTACACATTTTTATCATGTTTAAACTTCTTTCATGTCAATGTGGAAACATATTTACAGACAGGTGGCTGACAGAGACATCATGGCAAAATCTTAACAAATGAATTCCAGAAAGACAAAGGGCACATATATAGATGCTAACTCTTGACAGTCTATCCCTAGCCCATTGTACCTTCAAATAAATATTAGATGTTTTCTATCCTCAGTAGAGTATGGAAGGTGATGTTCATATTTTTCATTTGTTGCTGTTTCCAAAACTATTCTTTAAATAAGATTTTTATAAGAATTAGCAACACTAAGAGTTGTATCCTAAGTGGCAGGATAATAATCCACATGGTTGTATAAATTATTAAGTGGACATTAGATGGCTTAGACGGTAAAGAATCCACAAGAATCTCCTGTGATGCAGGAGACCTGGATTCAACCCCTGGGTTGGGATTGATCCCCTAGAGAAGGGAATGGCTATCCACTCCAGTATTCTTGCCTGGAGAATTCCATGGATAGAGGAGCCTGGAGGGCTACAGTCCACGGGGTCGCAAAGAGATGGACATGACTGAGCGACTAACACCATTGACAGTAACGTTAGCCTTTTGCTAAGGTTTAATGGGAACCAGTACCAAGTGATGATAATCAGCATTCAGATTAAAAATAAAGTTTTGAACTGTTGCAAGTCTGAGTGTAAATGAATAAGATTTAAATGGTTAATACACTCAACAATCCTTTAGGAGCTGATGCCACATAAGAGATCGGCTGACATGGGGAGGGAGGTGGGGGGGGTTCCGGATGGGGAACACATGTACACCCATGGCTGATTCATGTCAATGTATGGCAAAAACCACTACAATACTGAAAAGTAATTAGCCTCCAATTAAAATTAATTAATTAAAAAAAGAGATTGGCTGACAAAAATAAATGGGGAACAAAGTAAGTCTACTCTTGTCTGTGTTACTGATTTTATTTGGATCTTACCTAAGCTACTCTGACTCACATAGACAGTAACATGCATCACAAAGGCATGATATAGTAAGAGAAACATTGAATTTGGAGTATTAAGGCCTAGGTTAAAATTCTTGACCTTGGGAAACTACATAGTTCATTACATAGTTTATCTCTAAAATAAGGAGGCTGGACTGGGCAATGCCTTAGACTGGATGGTGGGGGAAGGAGAGCACCTGTCACCACATAGTAACTAGAGGCCTTTAGTGTTTTGCCCAACAACTATCAGAGGGTGTGCAAAGCCTCCATATGGGTCCCAATGAATGATGTGGAAGTTTTGCCACAATAGGTTAGAAGAGGGTTGTCCTGGCCCCAATATGATCTCACTCCAATAATAAGCTATAATAATTTAATTTATGGCCTTGAATTTCTAAATGGTATGTTAGTCTTATCACTTTTAAAGTTCTATATTCTAATAATTAGCTCCCAACAATGTCTCAGTTCATTATTTAAACTGCCTTAATGTTAAAGGCAGGCAAGAAATAAAGATGCAGTGAGTCAGTGTCAGAATCTAGAGAAGTATTCATGAAATTGGGGCCTAACTCTGTGGGGCCTTCGATTACTACCAGATGCTTTAATGGGAACCAATAAGGAAAGCATCCTCTGAAGTGGAGCAACTGGTAAAAGTGGGAAACAGTAAGTGATGGCTCAAACAGGAAAGAGTCCGCCAGCAATGCAAAAGACCTGGGTGCAATCCCTGGGTCAGGAAGATCCCTTGGAGAAAGGAATGGCTACCCACTCCAGTATTCTTGCCTGGAGAATTCCATAAACAGACGAGCCTGGTGGGCTACAGTCCATGGGGTTGCAAAGAGTTAGACATGACTGAGAAACTAACACTTTCACTTTCACATTAGAGACAGATCTCACATTAAGAGACAGGATAAGGATGGATAAACAAGGTCCTATTGTAAAGCACAGGGAACTATATTTAATATCCTATGATAGGGTCTTCCTTGGTGGTCCAGAAACTAAGACTCTGAGCTCCCAATGTAGGGGGCCCGGGTTCGATCCCTGGTCAGGGATCTAGATTCCGCGTGATACACCTAAGAGTACACGTGCAGCAACTAGAAAGGTCCTGGGTGCTGTAGCTAAGACCTGGTGCAGCCAAATAAGTAAAAGTTTTTAAAAATTCTAGAAAACAATATGAAAAAGAATATGTATATATATAATTGAATCATTTACTGTACAGTAGAAATTAGCACAATTTTGTAAACCAACTATACTTCAATACAACAAATTAAAATAAAAAACAAAAAAAGACAGAATACTAGAAGATCAGTGTATAATAACTCTTCTTTTTACAAAAACAATCCTTTATTTACAAAATAACATCACTCAAAATCTTAAGTCATTGGCTGTGTTAATGGGTTTAAGACATTCAATTTACTAAAGATAAATAATTTAATCTTTAAATAAGGAACTATCTCATACTGGAAACCTCAGACTCTACCTAGAACAAGGCCCAGAATGTGATAACAGCTCTAAAATGAATGGTTGTTCAACTAAAACAACTAGTTACCTAAATACTGTTATGACGTGAAATGGGATATATATGAACAAAAGTTTCTTTCCTTTGAGAGCTGTCACATCCATTTATTGTTCATATTCTCAGGTGAGGCTACTGCTTTGAAAATGCAACCGAATTTATTATTTTAATTTATACCAAGTGTCCACAACTATATAACCAGCAACAAATTAAATACTGTACATGCCAATAGTCAAACTGGATAATTGAAAAGTACAGTGAACTCTCAATTGACTTGATAGGTTTCTGAGTAACTTCATTAAATTCATAATTTAACAGATGATGAAAAATACAAAGTGCACTGAAGCACTAAAAGTCTATTTTGGTTCTCTTCTCAAGCCTCTGTTTACATGAATTCTTAGAGGTTTGGTACTGACCACTATTTGATGTCCCCAAAAACATGTTCATCAAACATCACTGAACCCCTAGAATGGAAGTCTTCCCAAACTGCTTCCCATTGCCCACAAACTTCTTTCTGCTTTATGATATATCAACTTCTCTGTCTTTATCTTGGCAGTGATTACCACCTATACAGCGCAAATTGTATGCAGATACCAGGACTTTGTTGCTGAGGAGTCAGTAACCTAAGCAAGGGTACACATCTGCATTGGCTATTGCGACCATCATTTCAGTGGAAAAGACATGCCTTAAAAGAATCACACAGAAAAATGGGAATTTATCTGAAGTGATAGTTTTCTGTTACTGGGCCCACAAAGTAATTACTACAATGAAAATATCATGCTAATACAATTTGCAATCTTTAATAAACTAGAAAATGCAGTCTTTGCCCCCAGTACCATTCACTTCCTGTTTTTGTGAACTGGGAATAAAATGACCAACTTAAGCTTCACTTCACTAATTTGATTCCGGTTAATGCCCCAAGGGGAGCTATCAGCATGTCTCTTCCAATTGCCTCCTAGGGAACAAGAGAGAAATATTTGGCCTATTAAAAACAATGGACTCATTCACTTCTCTGCTGGTCCAATGGGGACCTTGTGCTTCCGTTTACAACTGCCAGGTTCATTCAGCTCTTTGATTACCTTCTATCTGTGTGTTCACCACCAATTCAAGCCAGTACTGGGAGAAAATTAAATCCACTGAAACAGAGCAGTTTTCATAGTCACACCTGCCTAATGTCCCCCAGTTTATTTTCATGCATGTATAATTAATTGTGTTCTTTGCCAGTGACTCAAAGTTTCAGCAACTGAGAGTTTGGTGGTAAGAGCTCTGGTTATTTCCTTGGAGTGACCCAGGCCTCAGCTTCCATTCCAGCTTATACATTTGGTAGCCATGTGACCTATGGCACATTATTTAATCTCTCTGAGCCTTGGTTTTTCTAACTATAAGCAAAGATAATAAAACCTCATGAGAGCATTGATATAAAAAGTCTAACACACTGCATGTATTCAGCCAGCATTAGTTCATTATTTATGAGCATTGCTCAAAAATATAACAACTATATCATCCCAACTTTGATCACATGGGTCTTCGAGAATTGGGAATGAAAACCAGACAATAATGGGTTCAGAATTGTTGGGTTTTAGTCTTACACAGATTAGGTCATTCCAAAAGCTCAAACAATAATTACAAGAAATTAGTTCCCATTAAGTACAAATATGTCCTTATAAACACTGCACTTACTGGGATGACCCAGAGGGATGGGATGGGGAGGGAGGTGGGAAGGGGGTTCTGGATGGGGAACACATGTACACCCATGGCGGATTCATGTCAATGTATGGCAAAACCAATACAATATTGTAAAGTAAAAAAAAATTTTATAAAAGAATAAAAAATAAAAAAACACTGCACTTGTATGAAGTGTCTAAAAATAATCAAACTCATTGAAATAGAGAGTACAGTGTGGTTGTCAGGGGCTGGGTTGAAGGGGAAGTGGGAAGTTACTATTTGAAGGGTATAAAGTTTCAGTCAGGCAAGATAATAAGTTCTAGAGCTCTGCTGGACAACAGTGCCTACGGTTAGTAACACTGTGCTGTGCACTTAAAAAAATCTGCTAACTACAAATAACAAATGCTGGAGAGGCTGTGGAGAAAAAGGAACCCTCCTATGCTGTTGGTGGGAATGTAAACTAGTGTAGCCACTATGGAAAACGGTATACAGGCTCCTTACAAAACTAAAACTAGAGCCGCCATATGACCCAGCAATCCCACCCCTGAACATATATCTGGAAAAGACGAAAACTCAACAAACAGACACATACACCCCAGTGTTCACAGCAGCACTATTTACAACAGCCAAGACATGGAAGCAATCTAAATGTTCATTGATGGATGAATGGATAAAGATGATGTGGTACATATATACAGCAGAATATATTGCTCAGCCATGAAAAGAATGAAATAATGCCATTTGAAGCAACATGGATGGACCTAGAGATAGTCATACAAGGTAAAGTAAGTTAGACAAAGACAATATCATGTGATATCACTTACATGTGGAATCTAAAATACAATAAAAATGAACTTTAAATAACAGAAACAGACTCAGACACAGAAAACAAACTTCTGGTTACCAAGAGGGAAAGCTGAGGAAGGGATAAATTAGGAGTTTGGGACTGACAGATATAAACTACTATATAAAAAAAACAAGAACATACTGTATAGAACAGAGAACTATATTTAATATCTTATAATAAACCATAATGGAAACAAAGAGGAAACTGTACATGTGTGTGTACATATAAATATGAGAATCATTTTTCTGTATACCAGAAACTAACACAATATTGCAAATCAATTATGCTTCCATTTTTAAAAATCTGTTAAGTGGGAAGATAACATAGTAAGCATTTTTACTACCAAAAAAAGTTGAGGTGTGGACACAAGGAAACTTTTGGAGATGATGGAGTGTTTATTACCTCGTTTATGGTGATGGCTTCAAGAGTGGAAGTATATGTTCAAACTCATCAAATTGTATACTTTTGGGTACAATAATTATACCTCAGTAAAGTGATTGTAAGAAAAGAAAGAAGAAAGAAACAGAAACCCTTAGAAAGTCTTTACTACAGCAGGTGCTCTCTGCCTCAAACAGGAAGAAGAGTATCTGGTCAGTAGAAAGCTCTGTAGTCAACACTTACTGCTTCCTCTAACCCAAAGGACCTTATTTCCTTTTCCTCTACCTCTCTTCCCCAGTTCTTCCTGCCAGAGTCAGCTGAGACCTCTCCTTCTCCAAGAAACCACGCCCCAGTGCCCTGTCTCACAAGATCCTACAGCACCCGGTTCATATCTCTCAGGACCTACTTAACCCCTTCTTGTAGTCTGAGTCCCTCACAAGGACCATGCATTACTCATCCTGTATCCCCAGCATCTACCAAGCACATGTCTGGTACGTGGCAGATGCCTTATGATGACTGCTGACTGACTGACTAGACACTGGCTTTACAGTCAGGAAGATGAAATCAAATTCTGACTCGACCACTTATCCGGGGCTTCCCAGGGAGCACTAGTGGTAAAGAACCCACCTGCCAATGCAGGAGACATGAGACACCAATTTGATCCCTGGGTCAGGAAGATCCCCTGGAGAAGGAAATGGCAACCCACTCCAGTATTCTTGCCTGGAGAATCCCATGCACAGAAGAGCCTGGTGGGCTACACAGTCCTTAGCGTCACAAAGAGTTGGACTCAACTGAAGTGACTTAGCACACATGCACCACTTATCTGTTCGCCTTTGCTGATGCTGTAACTCTTTACATCTTCACTAGTCACGGTATCTTACAAAATAAACAGAATTATGGAAGAATGCCAAGAGAAACATGGATTGCACTGACTTTCGCACTGAAGCGCTGTCACAGAAAGCCACCGCTTTTCAATATTGGCAGAAGCAAAGTGGCACTTTGTTTTTTTTTAATAAATTTATTTATTTTAGTTGGGGGCTAATTACTTTACAATATTGTAGTGGTTTTTGCCATACATTGACATGAATCAGCCATGGGTTTACTAAAGTGGCACTTTGAATCAGACATTTGTTCTTCAAAGAATCATTTGAGTAGCCTCTCTTATGAAGGATGAGCCTGCACCTTTGCTCTGGCAGAAGAATATAACAGAAACATTCGTGCTTTACCAAGTCAGACCCGTCAAAATATCTGTTGACAACTAGGGCTGGTTTCTGGGGGAAAGGTGGACCTCTTTGCATATTGCATATTCCAAGAGAGGATCCCCAAACCCTGGTCCCTGACTCAAAGTCAGGAAGACTCATGAGGACTGACCAGGGTGGTCCAGAATAAGGCCCACAGGAAAGAAAGACATGCCCTCTGGAATAAAATTACCTGTGGGGAGGGATAATCTAGGTTAGCAGTCTGGGCTCAATAGGCCTGAAATGTGTAAACCAGGAGGCCTGGTTTTTGTGCGATGTATAGTGATAATGGAAGTCCCTGGGGACCCAGTCATCCTTGCATATGTTGCGTTTAGAAGACCTCTGAGTGTAGACCAAGGTAACAGTGATCTTGGAGCCCAATCATGGGAGATCACAGTGGTTTGTACAGGTGTCTGGACCATTATTATACTGCAAAGGGAAACATCAGCATCTATGAGACACTATAAGACCCAGCTTAATAGCAATGCCAAGAGTTAATATCAAATGATTATCAGGCTTCCCTTTTCCCTCTGATTTTGCCATTAGAAGGAGAAATCATCCTTTCCCCAAACTGGATAAAGTAAACCTTCATTCAGAGTTCTCATAAATTTTTAAACAAGGGTTTATGGGCCTCAAGAGGCTTCCCAGGTGGCTCAGTGGTGAAGAACCCGCCTGCCAAGCAGGAGATGTAGGTTCTATCCCTGAGCTGGGAAGATCCCCCAGAGAAGGAAATGGCAACCCACTCCAGTATTCTTGCCTGGGAAATCCCATGGACAGAGGAGCCTGGTGAGCTACAGTCCACGGGGTTGCAAAGAGTTGGACACGAATTAGCAACTTAACAACAACAATAACATGGGCCTCAAGGCAAACACTGGACACCCTCCTATGGAATACCTGGAGTCTTAACTAATTAGCTTAACAAAATTAAGGTGATATGACCATATTTGTATCCTGAGTTAAAAAGTGGTTTATCCTGGTCATGGAGAAGGAAATGGCAACCCACTCCAGTATTCTCGCCTGGAAAATTCCATGGACAGAGGAGCCTGGCAGTTTGCAGTCCGTGGGGTCGCAAAGAGTCGGACACGACAGAGTGACTAACACAACATACTGGCTGTGTGATACAAAAGCAGGATTCACACAGCCCAGCCTGAAGAAGGGGCAACATTAGCCAATCGAAGAAGCTATGCTGGTGGAAAACACGCATCAGTCTTTCAACCAGAGTTTCTACCTTTTGAACCCAGACATTTAGTTTATTATCTTCTATGTTAGATTTCCAGTTAAGGTGAAAAGCTGAGCATATCTCATTCCTGGTGCCCATTTAGATTATAAAAAAAAAAAAAATTAGGGAAGGAGGCTCAAGAGGTAGAGGATATATGTATAGCTGATTCATGTTGTTATACAGCAGAAACCAACACAACTTTGTAAAGCAATTATCCTCCAACTTAAAAAATGAATTAACAAATATTTTTAAAAATTATTAGGGAAAAGTATGTGACAGTGTCACATGAGAAACACTGAGATATTTCAAAAACTGCTCTGCTGAGGGAACTAGATGGAAGAAACAGCTGACCATTCCCATGACTTCTCTCAGGTGCTGGACAAATTTACCTATGAAGTAAGTGGAAGAGATCTCAGTAGAACCCATTGAAAGGGAAAAGCAATCAAGGGAGGCAAAGATGGTCTGTGAGACCATCCTGTGTTGTAATGAACAACATCTAGGGGCTCCCACCTGAGCCCCTAGAAAAAGCATAGACACTAGAGGCCACATCAGGCAAGGATCCCAGGTCTCAACTAGGAAAGATTGTCATGCTTAACCACAGACAAGGGCATTGCCATAGCAAGCTCATTTTGAGAGCAACCCTGATACACCAGGAAAAGTGGCACTGCCCTTGTTGAACTGTGAGTGCCACTACAAACTCGGAAATAAACTCTGGCTCTAGTTCCCACTGTCTTCCTACCAGGATGCTAGATCTCTAAACTAGCTTGCAGCTCAAAAATTCAGACCACCTAACTTTTTCCTCTTCTCTTTCTTCTTTACCTGTGGCTGAAAAAGTCAAACATAGATCCATGTTCTATCAGATCCATTTCAAGTACCAGTATAGGACAAGAATTGACATTCATCTGTAAGATATGCAAATGAAAGGGAGGGGTGGGAATCACCAAACAGGTAAAGCATTAAAGAAAGCCAAATGAAAAGAAGCAACCTGGGGAACCAGAACAAGAGCACCCTTTGAAACATGTGGCCACCAGGAACAGGAGAGGATTTTAGACATTGCCCAATGCATGTTCTCAAAAGAAGAGTAGAGGGAAGAAAGCACACATAGATGAATCCACAGTAGACTACCAAGAAGTCACAATAGTCTGGCATCATAAAAAAAACAACATGGTAGTGAAGACATGTAATGAAACACTGCAATGGATAATGAAAATACTCCAACACTTGGGCCTCCTGATGTGAAGAGCCAACTCACTGGAAAAGACCCTGATGCTGGAAAAGATTGAAGGCAAGAGAAGAGGGCAGCAGAGGATGAGATGGTTAGATAGCATCACTGACACAATGGACATGAAATTGAGTGAACTCTGGAAGATAGTGAAGGACAGGGAAGCCTAACATGCTACAGTCCATGGGGTCACAAAGAGTTGGACGTGACTTAGCAACTGAATATCAACCACAACAACAATAGATACAGTGAGCAGCTCACTGGATCTTTCTAAAAATGTAATTAGAATTACACAGAAGTCAAGCTCAAAATATTCTCCCAAAAATAGAAAAGAAATTGAGTAACAGGCTAAATTAATGAAAGAAGACATGCATGGAGAGATCAGGATTGTATCTACAGAAATAATGTCAGATATAAAAACTGAGATAAGAGAGAAAAAGAAATAACTCTTTAAAGTTAGAAGCAAATGTCCTTAGATTAAGAACTGATTTTGCAAGTCCCAAAGCCTAAATAGTACCAGGAAAATTATTTACACATAACCTAGATAAAATTTTGAACTTCAAGATTAGCGGGAAAATACACAAGAATACAATCAGAAGTAAAAGTGATATGCAAGGAGCAAATATCAGATTGGTCTCAGTCTTTATTAACTGAACTTTGAGGAGAAAAGGTATATTGCATCTACTCAAGTAGTTATCTTCAAAGACAAAAAAAGAAATTTAAGACATTTAAATATTCTGAAATTAAAACACACATGAACTCTTCATGGAAAAAAAATGTCTAGAGTATATACAACTAAAAGATATCAAAAATTCAAGAAAGGGAAAATTGAGGTTATAAAAGAAAATGGACCATGACAGAAACTATAAAACTCCTAGAGGAAAACATTGGCAACACTCTCTGACGTAAATCATAGCAAGATCCTCTATGACCCACCTCCCAGAGTAATGGAAATAAAAGCAAAAGTAAACAAATGGGACCAATTAAACTTAAAAGCTTTTGCACAACAAAGGAAACTATAAGCAAAGTGAAAAGACAGCCTTCAGAATGGGAGAAAATAATAGCAAATGAAGCAACAGACAAACAATTAATCTCAAAAATATACAAGCAACTCCTGCAGCTCAATTCCAGAAAAATAAACGACCCAATCAAAAAATGGGCCAAAGAACTAAACAGACATCTCTCCAAAGAAGACATACAGATGGCTAACAAACACATGAAAAGATGCTCAACATCACTCATTATCAGAGAAATGCAAATCAAAACCACAATGAGGTACCATCTCACGCCAGTCAGAATGGCTGCTATCCAAAAGTCTACAAACAATAAATGCTGGAGAGGGTGTGGAGAAAAAGGAACCCTCTTACACTGTTGGTGGGAATGCAAACTAGTACAGCCACTATGGAAAACAGTGTGAAGATTCCTTAAAAAACTGGAAATAGAACTGCCATACGACCTAGCAGTCCCACTGCTGGGCATACACACTGAGAAAACCAGAATTGAAAGAGACATGTGTACCCCGATGTTCACTGAAGCACTGTTTACAATAGCCAAGACATGGAAACAACCTAGATGTCTATCGGCAGATGAATGGATAAGAAAGCTGTGGTACATATACTCAGTGGAATATTACTCAGCTATTAAAAAGAATGCATTTGAATCAGTTCTAATGAGGTGGATGAAACTGGAGCCCATTATACAGAGCGAAGCAAGTCAGAAAGAAAAACACCTATACAGTATACTAACACATATATATGGAATTTAGAAAGATGGTAACAATGACCCTATATGTGAGACAACAAAAGAGACACAGATGTAAAGAACAGACTTTTGGACTCTGGGAGAAGGCAAGGGTGGGATGATTTGAGAGAACAGCATTGAAACATGTATATTATCATACGTGAAATAGATCGCCAGTCCAGGTTCAATGCATGAGACAGGGTGCTCGGGGCTGGTGCACTGGGATGACCCTGAGGGATGGGATGGGGAGAGACGTGGGAGGGAGGGTCAGAATGGGGAACACATGTATACCCATAGCTGATTCATGTGAATGTATGGCAAAAACCACCACAATATTGTAAAGTAATTAGCCTCTAATTAAAATAAATTTAAAAAAAAAGAAAATGGTCCATGAAATATATCCCAAATAGCTAACATATACACAAAAAAATTTAATGCATATGTCAGATTATCATTAAGAGGCTATAAGTTGCCCAATGTAAAAAAAGTCATTGTCTAATAATCTGAATTTACAACAATTTACAACAAAAAGCAGCAAGTGAGGAGAAAGGGGAAGGCATACAGAGTTCCTCATTTTCCACAAGCAAGAGAGAACTCAGCATGCTGCTCTTACCAGCTCCAAGTTCAAAGTCATGTTAGTAGCTTGAAATCAGCCATGGGGGAGCATTTATACCACATAAGTCAGTGAATGCTACAAATAACTTCTGTTTTTCAGAGCCACTACTATCCCACAAGGTACAGTCAGCATGGTGCCCTTTTTTGTTGTTTGGTATTGTGGTAAAATGTACATAATATTAAAATTACCATTTTAGCCATTTTTAAGCAAGTAATTTAGTGGCATTAAGTACACATAGAGCGTTATGCAACCATCATCACCACTGTGCATCTCCACAACTTTTCCATCATCCCTAACAGCAACTCTGTACTCACTATACAATAGCCTCCCTTCCCCACTCCCCTCAGCCCCTAGCAACCACTATTCTACTTTCTGTCTCTTCTTAATATCTCATGTAACTGGACTTACACACTATTTGTCCTCCTGTATCTGGTTCATTTCACTTAGTATAATTTTTTCAAGGTTCACCCATGTTACAGCATGTGCTAGAATTTCCTTCCTTTTTCAGGCTAAATAATATTCCATTATATATGTACCAGGTGGCACTAGTGGTAAAGAGCCACCCTGTCAATGCAGGAGACATAAGAGACGTGAGTTCGATCCCTGGGTCAGGGAAGATCCCCTGGAGAAGGAAATGACAACCCACTCCAATATTCTTGCCTGGAGAATCCCATGGACAGATGAGCCTGGTGGGTTACAGTCCGTAAGGTCTCAAAGAGTCAGACACAACTGAAGCAACTTAGCACATAGCACATATATGTACTACTTTAACAGTCATTCATCCATGGATGGAAATGGGTACTTTTAATACTTCTTGATAAATAGAAACATATGTCTATATAATAACGATCAGTACAAACTCTGAACTTCCTGTTAATAGAGCATATGCCTTCTCAAGCAGTTACCAGGTAAATAAAAGATGAGAACATACTGTAACCCACTATCAGTGAAGTGGGTCGCACTCCCTCGCTGACATCTTCAAGGATCCCAGCATGTTGTGTGGAAGTTGGACCCACTGAGACTCTAGTACTGCTGCTGCTGCTAAGTCACTTCAGTCATGTTCGACTCTGTGCGATCCCATAGACGGCAACCCACCAGGCTCCCCCGTCCCTGGGATTCTCCAGGCAAGAACACTGGAGTGGGTTGCCATTTCCTTCTCCAATGCATGAAAGTGAAAAGTGAAAGTGAAGTCGCTCAGTCGTGTCCGACTCTTCGCGACCCCATGGACTGCAGCCTACCAGGCTCCCCCGTCCCTGGGATTTTCCAGGCAAGAGTACTGGAGTGGGGTGCCATTGCCTTCTCCGGAGACTCTAGTACAGGAGCTAATAAATGAATAACACACATGCAATGACACACGACACAATGCTCAACACCAGACACTGTGCCGGGTATAGTCACATGCATCATCTCATGAAATAGAGATTCTCCCTTATTAAAATTCTATCTGCCAACACAGTGTACATCAACATTTAAACTTTTTAATGAAACAAATGAACTGGCGTCTTTGTTATCTAGTCTAGACTGAACTCACAATATTCAAGGGGGTATGTATATCTAAACTGTTTCTAAGCTTTCATAGCAGAGAAACCAGGCTCACAGAGGTCTGCTAATGGGAGTGGAAGATGACAGTTTCAATCAACTTCTGCAAGTTCAGGATATCTGTATTCATTTCACAATACAAGGGAAGAAGCCTATTGTTTCTTCTTTCCAGTTAAGGAAAATGGCTTAAAGTGGCTGTGTGACTTATCAACACAGCCAAAAGGACATGAGTAGCTGGCAATTTCACTGGAAACTGAAACCCCAGGGTCTAGGGAATCAGACTACCAGATAGACCCACAGCCATGAGCAGTACACAACTCTGTGGAGCCACGTGGTTTGCTATGGCCACAATCAGGAGCTGCAGTGGGATTTTTGCCTCAAGGTGCCCAGCTGGGACAGGGGTTATCCAAGGAAAGATATGACTTCCAGGGATTCAGGCAGACATTATACTCCAAATATTAATAGTCCCCTAACTTTGCCCTTTTGTCTTTCAAGTCAAACAAACCAGGAAGGTGTAAGTCAGTGGTTCTCAACACTTGCTACACGTCGGGATTACCTGATCAGTTATTTGAAAGCACTGACACACGGGCCACTCAGCGAACTGCAGCGGAACCTGTGGGACTGCAGCCAGGATTGAGAGCCACCAGGGCAAAGTCACACCTTTCAGGAAGGGACCTCGGACTTGGAGGCGTCTGCATCAGCTATGAAGAGGTTTCCACCTCTGCTGTAACTTTTCCGGGGACCATCATTCCAGGGAGTAAATGCCAGAGAGAGAATGAACAGGAAATGGAAGGAGACACACTTAAACTGAACATCAAAATGAACGTCAAACTGAAAGGAAAGCAGTGCAGGCAACTTTAAGAACAATAGCCAAGATTAAACCAGGGATTCAAATCTAAAATGGAAACTGGCTAAATCCTCCACTGGTTTCATTTCTCCCACTCAATTTTTTCTGCTGTTTTTGACTTTGTTTTCTCTCTAGAGGTGATCCCTGTGGATTGTACCAAACAAGCTTTCTGATGGATTCACTGCTGTTAAAATACTTGCTAGGATTACCCCGCCTCAGTGGGATTATTCAGAGTATTTCCAATCCATTCAGAGGTAGCAAACTAATAAAAGTGTGGAATGCGTTATCAGGAGGCTGTTGTAACATTGCAGTTGATAATACACTATCTTTCCTCAAATGGGCTATAAGAACAGAACCCCTGAAGAGCCCAGGATATTACTGAGTTTGATTTCAGCTGGGTGTCAGTGCTGATTAGCCCAGGCAATTTTTTCCACCTCTCAAAATAAATATACAGTTACAGTGCAGAAAACAAACTTATGGTTACCAGGGACTAGGAAGGGGAGAGAGAAACTGGGAGATTGGGACTGATATATACATTACTACTACAAATAAAACAGATAACTAATAAGGACCTACTGTATAGCACCGGGAACTCTACTCAATATTCTGTAATGATCCATATGAGAAAAGAATCTAAAAGAGTGTCTATAGGTATATGGCTAAATGATTCACTTTGCTGTACACCTCAACCTAACACAATACTGTAAATCAATCATATGCCAACAGAAATTTTAAAAATAAAAAGTAAATGCAAAGCCCAGTTCACTTTAAGTGTGAAAACTAAGAAACAGGTCCTAGTCTGAGCTCTGTGCTCTCCTTGAGAAGGTGGAAAAGGAAAGTGAGCTAGCAACTATGATACACTGCGTGAAGTCCCTCCTGGAAAAGAGAAGCTGCCATGGGAAACTTTGGCCACACCTAGGCCAGCCGCCTGGCACTACCTACCCTTGAGGTGCTAGCAGATGAGGCATCCATTATAGGTGAAAGTGTCCCCCCAAATGACACTGAAGTCCTAACCTCCACTACCCATAAAAGTGACCTCACTGGAAGTAGCTGCAGATGATCAAGTTAAGACAAGGACACTGGGGGAGGGAAATGGCTAATACAATATGACTGTGATGTTAAATCACTTCAGTCATGCCTGACTTCTTGCAACCCTATGGACTGTAGCCCACCAGGCTCCTCCATCCATGGGATTCTCCAGGCAAGAATACTGGAGTGGTTTTCCACATCCTCCTCCAGGGGATCTTCCTGACCCAGGGATCGAACCCACATCTCTTATGTCTCCTGCATAGGCAGGCAGGTTCTTTACCACTAGCACCACCTGAGAAGTCATTATGATTGGTGCCCTTCTATAAACGGGGAATTTGGACACAGAGATTGACACTGACAGATGGAGGAGGATGTGAAGACAGAGAAAACACCATCTACAAACTACAGATGCCTGAGGCTGCTGCAAGTCAGGAGAGTGGTATGGCACACACATTCCCCCTCAGAGCTGTCAGAAGGAACCTACCCTACTGACCCTTGACTTCTGATTTCTAGCCTCCAGACTGCGAAGTCGTAAATTTCTGGTGTTGAAGTCACTGTGTTCATTGTGCTTTGTTACAGCAGCCCCAGGGAACTAATACAACATCAAAAGAAAGTATTGGTTTAAAACCTGGTGGATCATTGAAAATCAGACTACTAATCCAGAGGCCTAGGAAAAAAAGAGGCACTCAAGCTGTGATGCCAAAGAAGAGCATCAAGAGCTGATTAGACAAAGTTAAAAGGGTGGCAGGAACAGGACCAGGAGCAAAACCAAAGAGGCTGTTACGTTCACTACATAAGCATGGACCAAGTACTGTCCCAGTTGTGGGCATACAGAAGTGAAGAAGGAGCTATGCGCCGTGTGTGCTGCTAGGCTGTGGTGGATACAGCGTGCTAAGGTAGCAGTAAGCAAGGTGCTTCAGGACCAAGGTGGTGGGGGATGCTCACAGAGCAACCTGGGATTCGGGGAAGACTTCCTGGGAAGCAGGAGGTGCGTGCCTGCTCAGTTATGTCCGACTCTTTGTAACCCCTTGGACTGCAGCTCACCAGACTCCTCTGTCCATGGGATTTTTCCAAACAAGAATACCAGAGCAGGTTGCCATTTCGTTCTCCAGGGGAACTTCCCCACCCAGGAACGGAACCACATCTCTTGTCTCTCCGGTATTGGCGGGTGGATTCTTTACCTCCAAGCTACCTGGGAAGCCCTGAAAAACAGGATATCTAAGCTCAGTCTTGAAGGATAAAAAATTGGCAGGGTGGATCAAAAGATGTCACTTGCATAAAGAATCCAGGGGCCTCTTGGCACCATGTTAACAATGTTGAATAGAATGTGATTTTTTTTTTTAAGAAAGAATGAGATGTCACTTTCACATGCACACTTGAACAAGAAAACCAGAGTTTGGCACCTCCAGAGCGGGAGTGCACCCACAGTAATAACCAGCAGCAAGGGCCACGTTACAGAGCAGAGGAAACCGTGGCCAGGCCAGTAACTCATCCCAACATATGCAGATATAAGAGCAGAGGAAAAGGGAATAAAACTGCACATGCCACATGGAAATCAGTTATAACTGTTCATGGTACATGTGGGACACGCCACACCACTACCACCTTTCAGAACTACCAGAAAACATAGAGGACTTTGCAGGGGCTCCTGACAGCAAGTGGGAGCAAGCCAGAGAAATTAAAGTAAAAATAAAAATAATAAGGCTCTCATAGGGTTGTTGTAAGAAAGGAAGAAAGAAGAAATAATATTTCAGGGCAACTGGGATATACCACCCCACTCCATCTATCAATGTTTGGTCTAATCTGTCTGGAGTTTACTTTATCATCTTGTGTTAATTTATCATCATTATCACTTCCCAATATTCATTTCTTGAAAGCAACCTATTTGGGGAAAGATGCCTTCATATCACAAATGAGGCTAATTTAATGACTCCAACGAGCAGTACCCTAATGGGGAACCCAGCGGCTGCAGGCGTGAGTAGAGACAGGCCCGGCTTGGGTCTCTTTCGTGCTGCACTGCTCTGCTAATTGGATCTAACACAGGAGCTGGAGGTATTCTCCTTCTGTTTTCTAATGATATTAATGTCTTCATGAGGTTAATGAAACTGCTAACACAGGCCAATTGTGAATGGCTTTATGTATAATAAAAAAGCATCTATTCTGAGTCTTTTGCAAACACTAGGGACAAGGATTGCTGTGGTGGTTTTGCCTATTATTGGGTATAACATCGGGGCTTTTTTTCCTTCTTTTTTCCTTTAAGGACCAGGCTCGAAGACCACTAACCTTATGTGATTCAGAGATGCCTAGACTGCCAGGTGGACTAGTTGGGGCCTGCTTAAGGCTACAGCCCTGGTTTAGTCCTATCCTTTATGGTCTCTACTGCCCCCTGCTGACCGGGACAGGCAGGAGCGGCTCTCCAGCACCCCCTTGGGAAATGGAAAGCACCAGAAGACAAAATATGAAGAGCTATTATTTACTGTCACTTACTATATATGCCTTCTAATTTAATACTCACAACATTCCCGTGGGGTAGCTCCTGCCCTTTTACAGATGAAGAAACCTAGGCTCGAGTAATAAACCAAGTTCCCTGAGGACACAGGGCTTGTGAGTGGCAGATCCAGGACAAGGTATAAATCTGTCTGACTCACAGCTGCTGTTACACTCCCACCAGGGACATGGTAGAGTGAAAAGTACATGTATTTTAAAACAAGATAAACTTGGGTCTTGGTTTTCCTTCCTCAATTTGAGAGCCATTTAAGATAAACCTTAAACAAGTTCTTATACTTATTTTCTCACTTCATGGCAAATAGAAGGGGAAAAGTGGAAACAGTGACAGACTTTATTTTCCTGGGCTCCAAAATCACTGTGGACGGTGATTGAAGCCGTGAAATTAAAATATGTTTGCTCCTTGGAAGAAAAGCAATGACAAACCCAGACAGTGTATTAAAAAGCAGAAATATCACTTTGTCAACAAAGGTCTGTATAGTCAAAGCTATGGTTTTTCCAGTAGTCATGTAAGGATATGACAGTTAGACCAAAAAAAAGGCTGATTGCCAGAGGACAGATGCTTTCAAACTGTGGTGCTGGAGAAGACTCTTGAGAGTCCCTTGGACTGCAAGGAGATCCAACCAGTCCATCCTAAAGGAAATCAGTCCTGAATATTCATTGGAAGGACTGATGCTGAAGCTGAAACTCCAATCCTTTGGCCACCTGATGTGAAGAACCAACTTATTGGAAAAGACCCTGATGCTGGGAAAGATTGAGGGCAGGAGAAGGGGATGACAGAGGATGAGATGGTTGGATGGCATCACCGACGCAATGGACATGAGTTTGAGCAGGCTGCAGGAGTTGGTGATGGACAGGGAAGCCTGGTGTGCTGCAGTCCATGGGATAGTAAAGAGTTGGACACGACTGAGTGACTGAACTGAACTGATCACCAACTCAAAGGACATGAGTTTGAACAAACTCTGGGAGATAGAAAAGGACAGGGAAGCCTGGTGTACTGCAGTTCATAGGGTTGCAAAGAGTCAGACACGATTTGGCGAGTGAACAACAACAGAATGTGAATCATCATGCCTACGCTGGAGGTTTTTTAGAAGGGTTAGTAATAAGTAAAGCAAAGAACCTGAGATATAGTGACTGTATAATAGCTGGCATGTGCTACCTGGGGCCAGAAACAGAAAGTGGACAAGGATCAGCTTTCTTGTGGCTTAGTGACTGCTTCATTCAGGTTCTGTGAAGGTTTGTAACTGAAGATCCAGGCTCAGAAAAATGTTAAAATGCTCAACTAATGATGTCAACACATCTGAATAGCTCCTTAACACTTATAAAGCACTTTTGTGTATAGTTTACTTGATCTTCACAAATACATACCCATAGATCCATAAAAATGCCATAATTAGAGAAAAGTTACAATATGTACAGTTATTCACTAAGCACAGAAAATACGTAGTCAAATTCCGCCTCCATAACAACCCCATAGGTTGGTATTACTATTTTCCCCATTGTCTAGATGAGGAAACTGAGGCTCAGAAAAGTTAAGTAACTTTCCCAGAATTACACTGTACTAAGTAGCAGACCTAAGACTTTAACCCCAGTCCACCTAGCCACAGAGCTCATTTCTCTTAATAAGGGGGCTAATGCAGTTTTCTTCTAAAGTAGGCTGGGCAAGCATGACATTTTCACTATGTACCTGAGAATATTCTGACTCATATAAGGGAAAGCAACCTGTTCAAGGACTCACAAGTTCTATTTGGGGGAAACTAAGCCTTAATGGTGGTATCTACAACCATGAGAAAGATCCTTATCTCTGAAGATCATAGTGAGCTGAGATGATCATCGTCCAGTATAATACAAATAACACTTATGAATAAAATAAACTATATTCTTTATTTGCCTCAGATTTGTCTTCAAATCTTTGATTCTGTAACTCCATTCTTAACACAGACTTAGTCTTAAAACTATAAAAATTTTTCAATTAAGATAAAGCTACATTGGCACAAGAAGGTTCCAGGTGTATTAGGTTCACAACATAACAGCTGGAGAAGAACTTTGTGAAGCTAGTATCACCATCCTGGGAAGAGAACTGACCTATAACATCCAAAGATAAATTAATAATAATGGGGAAAACGAATTATTCATTAAAACTAGAATGAGGTTAGGAAAAAAATTATCCCTTTGTAAATCTGGCCCAGCACTTTCACTACAAATTAAAATCCATGACAAATCACAAATAAATTGTATGGACATCTACAGCAGAAATTAAATTACCAAAAAAAAAAAAAAAAACCTGCACATTTGGGGAGCTTTACGAACAGAGAAACCACCAAGAGAGAGAGCTTTCCTCGCAGATTTTTTAATGGATTCATTTCTTTTTTTTTTCTTTTTTTGGTATTATACATTTTATTTTATTTTATTTTTTTATAAATTTATTTATTTTAGTTGGGGGCTAATTACTTTACAATATTGTAATAGTTTTTGCCATACATTGACATGAATCAGCCATGGGTTTACATGTGTTTCCCTTCCTGGACCCCTCGCAGATTTTTTAATGGATTCATTTCTTATTTAACATCTTTTAAAGAACAAATGTGATGCTTCCCACTCATTAGCTCCTTTTGAATATTAAGAATTTTCTAAGAACTGGACTGTGAGGACAGTCAGATACATAAGGACATTGCAACATAGGGACTAGAGGCATAACTACAGTGTTTAAAGGTCAATTTATCAAGTTATGGATATAACTCTGAAACTTTTAGCCATGACATATAACATATCTGTTTAATTATAATTATGACAATCATAAAATAGTAATAGAAAGAAAGGCCTTTATAAACAACTTTCTTATCTTTAAAGACAGTTTAGGGGCTTCCCTGGTGGACCAGCGGTTAAGAGTCTGCCTGCCAATGCAGGGAATACAGGGTCAAACTCTGGCTCAAGAAGATCCCACATGCCACAGAGCAGCTAAGCCCAGGTGCCACAACTACTGAGCCTGCACACCCTAGGGCCTGTGCTCTGCAACAAGAGAAACCACCACAATGAGAAGTCCCCACACTGCAATGAAGAGTAGCCCTTGCTTGTCACAACTAGAGAAAGCCTACCCAAAGCCACAAAGACCCAGTGCAGCCAAAAGTAAATAAATAAATCTTTAAAGCGAGCTTAGGTTTCTATATATCTCAAGATCAGCTTTGTATTTAAAGTGAACATTGAAAAGAGTGTAAATAATATACAAATATAAATAAAATAACATGGTTTCTTAAAAGTTAACTATGAAGGGAAACAAATCATTGGAGATCTTATTTAAAGTAAACCTTATGACTTGTCCCTTCCTTTTATTAACTGATAAATAATTTACTGTTCCTCAGTTCCTATTATTTTACTTGTATTGTAAAAACTTATCTTTCTGCAACCAAGACTTTCAAGGTGAGAAAGTGTATTAACTGAGGAAGGTTTGCCTTAAACACAGACTTTCCTGTTTTGCAAGCCGAGTTATCCCTTTAGTGACCACAAGCATGAATGAAGACACACGTGGCCATTCAGCAGCACTGGCCCAGGAAGTTGCCTGTACCTCATAAAGCACTATGGGTCACCGCAACACAGAAGCAAGACAGAGAGATGGCAAGTGTCCAGGAACTAAGAAGGAAATCTCCCATCTATTGTAAGATGCCTTTAATGTAAGGGACAAGGGGTTCTTAATCTTGACAAACAATGGACATCCCAATCTCCCAGTCTTTCCTCTCTAAACCTTCACCATCTACTGATCAATTAAGATGCATTCCTTTATCCTACACAGCACACCCTTCACAGCTTACTATTTCTGCTATCTCTTTCCCACCCCTGTTGATGGCGTGATATGTAAGACTTTCCTCTGTCTCCAACAGTGAGTCTCCTGGCAAAGAAACAAAGCGAGAAGAGCCAAAGCATACCCAGGACTCTCCAGACTTTGGGTTGGACAGTGAGCCCTGAAGTAAGCAAATGGGCCCCGGGTGTTTATGTGTCAGAATAAAGCTTTACCTTTTTCCTATCAAGGAAGCTCTCTGAACTCAGCCAGTACAGTAGCTCTCAACCAGGCCAGCGGAAACATCCAGCCCCAATCAAATCTGTAAAATAAGATCATTGCGAGGGTTGTAAATTAGCAAAACCCCTGGACCAATTGCTCCATGTTTCTCAAAAAGTGGAATTTAGTCATCTTTTAATGGGGCACAGGTTCTCCAAGCCATCAGAGCCTTGTAACTTTTTTGGTCTCACACCTGATCCTCCTTCACACATCTGTGATAACAATCCAGCCCTGAAACCACTTGAGCTTGAAATTAAAGACCGTGAAAGAGTCTTTCCAAGTGTTTAAATGAATCTACAGTGTTTTGACCCAGGCAGCCACAGCTAATGCTCCCTGGTTGCCTCTCTACTTGGGAATCTCAGCTTGAACTGCATTTTGAAAATGAGGAAACAGATAAAGGCAGTATGGCACTGTGAAGCATCACGCCACATTCTAGAAAGGCAAGCAGTTGGGCACAACTAGACAAAGGGTGTCTGGGAGAAGTAAGGGAACAGAAACACTGAGGGGAGAGGTGTAGCAAGAGGCAAATAGTGAAAAGAGCTGTAAGTCAAGCTGAAGACCCTGAACTTCACCCTGAAAACTGAAGGGAAATGGCAGAAAGAGGATGGGCGAGTTGTTGAAGGTTTCTAACTGGTTGGATTTCTTAAAGAAGTGAAGTGAATTCGCTCAGTCATGTCCGACTCTTTGCAACCCATGGACTGTAGCCTACCAGGCTCCTCAGTCCATGGAATTTTTCAGGCAAGAGTACTGGAGTGTGTTGCCATTTCCTTCTCCAGGGGATCTTCCTGACCCAGGGATCAAACCCAGGTCTCCCGCATTGCAGGCAGACACTTTACCGCCTGAGCCACCAGGGAAGCCCAAGCATAGGATTATTTGAGAGAAAAATTTCGAACTTCTATTTTAGAATTTCACACTGTCAAATCATTTAGATATGAAAAAAAAAACCAGCACTTCCCAAATAAATGGAAAGCCAATATGAAATAACAGGCAAAACTTATCCACACCTTATAAAGGATTGTTTTTAACCAATAGGTTAACAGGATTTTGAAGGCCACAGGAAAGATGGCCTTCAGCAAAAGATGGCCTTCTCCCTACCAGCAAAAAGTACTTACTTCATCAGTAAAATCAGCTGGTGTAGATCAAGGGTTCACATGGCTGGTTGCATCAGAATCACCTGAGACGCTTGTAAAATTGCTGCTAACCTAGCCTCATTGCTAAGAGATTACTTAATTGGGTGGGGGGAGGGAGGGAAGGAGGCAGGCAAAGTATTTTTTAAAGCATGAGAAGCTCGAGGACTTTTCAGGCTCTGAAATTCTATCATCTGTGTCAAAGAAGACTCCTACCATTTGAAGTGAAATGTGTTAAAAGCATTTCCTTTGTATCTTCAGACCACTAAATCTGGAAGGAGGTTTGGAAAGCACCTCCAAAGTGTTCACATCACCCTTCTTCTTTAAATTGGTTTTATTCTTGGGCATATCAAGTTTCTGTCTAAAAAAGCATAGGATTATTTGAGAGAACAATTTCAAACTTCTTTTTTTTCAAACTTCTATTTTAGAATTTCACACTGTCAAATCATTTAGATGTGAAAAAAGAACCCAGCACCTCCCAAATAAATGGAAAGCCAATATGAAATAACAGCAAAACTTACCCACACCTTATAAAGGATTGTTTTTAATCAATATGTTAACAGGAATATATATATATAAAATCTTAGTCTGTGTAACATGTTCTAAAGTGGGTTATGCCGGCATGGTAAATGAGCAGCCTCCCTACTTATGTTCGGCCTCTCTTCCTCCAGCCGAACCCAAGAACATGTTTGCTTGCTTGTTTCTTTTAAAAGCTATTATTTATTGAACACATCCTATGAGCCAGGCATTGTGCCAAATACTTATTTCAAATAAGTTAGTATTTATCACCATTTTGTTAATGAGGAAACTGCAGGGAGGAAACATAACTGCTCAAAGACAGGGCTAGTAAGAGGTAGCACCAGAATCTGAAGTTCTGTCTCCTAAGTCCCTGAGCCACACATCTCTCTACAGTATAGTGCCGTTCCTCCCCACTCTCGAAATCCCGTCTCCCACACCATCACACTCCCTACCTTGACCCGTGGACCAGGATTCCACCATGAGTTCACTGCGCGTATGTGAAGAAGTAAATGAAGTGTAGACCCAGGCTTCACTGCGCGTATGTGAAGAAGTAAATGAAGTGTAGACCCAGGCGCACAACTCAGATCATCTGGTTAGGGTTAGGGTTAACTCAGATCACCCAGGAGACGGCTCCCTCAGACTGCTGTCAGTAGAGCGCCCTCTGTTGTTTAGGACGCCGAAGTGGGTTAAGCACAGAGGACCGGAAGATTCAAAGTGCTTCCTCATACTGAGCTGACCTAATCTTGAGATGAATTTGTCCCTTTGAAACCAACAACTGTACCCACCCCCATCATAAAGAAAACGGATGGATCCTGCTCCATCCGTCAATCCTAAAAGGTTTCAACCCATAAAAGCAAGAAACATCAATCTCAGTTTTCAATATTTTGTCCAAAATCAAATTACAGAATCATTACAAAGGTCCTGAAATTAGCCTTCACCATCCGGTCAGATGTTGTTTTCCTGTGTTCTCACTGTTCACACAGTAACTTTAGCCTTTATGGCTATTGCCTTGTCAAAGTGTGACTGGGAGAAGAAGGGACGTCTCCTATCTGTGGCAGGATAACAATGTTGAACCTGCTGCTTAGAGCATGTGGCCCCCGATGCTTGCTTTATTTACCCAGAAATTATAAAACATTTAGAGACCCCTACTACTGCTACTGCTAAGTCGCTTCAAGACCCCTAGGGCAAGTTAATAATAAAATATTCAGCAACATCTGTGCCATATTATTTAGTGAGAGACTAGACTCAGAAAATATGGCTGCTGTACTGCAGGCTGCCCTGCACCACATCAGCCGTTAGGCTGCGGCTGGGAGACGCTGTTTCCTGGCCCTTCGTTCCCATCGCCCTCGTTTTCAAACAGACATCTCCCACCCCCAGCACCTCACAGTCATGGGGCTACCAGGACAAGCTTAAGAACACGTTTGTGCTCAGAGTCCGCACGAACAAAGCAATTTCTAACAAATGCTGCCTGGTCCTATGAGGGTTGGGGTTGTGTCCCTCTCAGGAACTTAACTATACAGGTGAGTCCCAGGGAGGCAGGGTCACAGGGTCGGGATGGAATTGCCTACAGGCCGAGAGAGCTCAACCAAGCCCAGGAGTCTACGCATGCGCACTGGGAGCTGCTTTGTTCCAGAAATTGACCAGACTACAAACCAAGACACCTGAGTCCTATCAGATAGTCAAATGCTCAATCATCACCTTTGTGCAAAGCGCAGTGCTAGCTCTAGATGCTAGTCCTTCCTCTGCCACCTTGTGACCCTAATACTTGTGTGATCCTCAGAGTGGCTTTCAGGGTAGAAAGGACAAGACAGTCAATGGAAGAGCTGTTGTAAGCCACATGCCCTCCTGTCACTAAATTCCTATAAAAAACTGCTCTCTCCACCCCACTCTGCCCCCATTCCCAACTACATGCTTATTTTGAAAAGTTTTCATAGGCTGTAGCATGTCCTCTCCAAGAACTACCGGAGTTGTTGTTGTTCAGTCGCTAAGTTGAGTCCGACTCTTTGTGACCCGGTAGATTGCAGCACTCCAGGTTCCTCTGTCCTTCACTATCTCCCAGAGTTTGCTCAAACTCATGTCCATTGAGTCAGTGATGCCATCCAACCATCTCATCCTCCGTTGCCCCTTTCTCCTCCTGCTTTCAGTCTTGGAGTAGATTCTTTATAAGCAGAGTGAACATACATCCCAGGCACACTGAATTAGAGTTTGCAGTTTAACAAGATCCCCATCTGAACAGTAAAATTTGAAAAGCACGGTTCAGGGGTCAGCAAACTTTTTCTTTATAAAGCTAAATAGTAAACATTTCAGGCTTTGTGGGTCATACAATCTTGGTCACTACTGAACTATGTCATTGTATTATATATAAGTGAATGAGTGTGGCCATGTTCCTGTAAAACCTTATTTACAAAAACAGGCTACATAGTTTGCCCATCCTGGGTCAGACCAGCTGCTGCTGCTAAGTCACTTCAGTTGTGTCCGACTCTGTGCCACCCCATAGACGGCAGCCCACCAGGCTCCACCATCCCTGGGATTCTCCAGGCAAGAACACTGGAGTGGGTTGCCATTTCCTTCTCCAGTGCATGAAAGTGAAAAGTAAAAGCGAAGTCGCTCAGTCATGTCCGACTCAGCGACCCCATGGACTGCAGCCTACCAGGCTCCTCCATCCATGGGATTTTCCAGGCAAGAGTACTGGACTGGGTTGCCATTGCCTTCTCCGGGGTCAGACCAGCACTTTTCTTCAAATATTAGCATTCATTAGCACCACTTAGGGAGCCTGTTAAAACACAGTTTGCTGGTCCCTACCCTCAAAGTTTCTGATTCAGAAAGTTTAGGAAAGGGTCTGGGGATTTATATTTCAAACAAGTTTCCAGGCAATGGCAAAGCTGCTGGGCCAGAGACCACACTTTGAGAACCACTATTCTAGAGTAATCATTTTCAAATCTGGGTGTACACTGGAATAATCTAGGAGTCTTTAAAAATATTCATTTTAGGATAAAGAAGATGTTGCACACATATACAGTGAAATAATACTCAGCCATAAAAAAGAATTAAATAATGCTATAGGATGGACCTAGAGATTATCATACTAAGTGGAGTAAATCAGACAGACAAATATCATATATATCACTTATATGTGAACTCTAAAACAATGACAAAAAATGAACTCATTTACAAAACATAAACAGACTCACAGGCTTTGAAAACAAATTTATGGTTACCAACAGGGAAATGGGTAGGGAAAGGGATACATTAGGAGTTTGGAATTAACATATACGCACTACTATATATAAAATAGAAAGTCAACAAGGACCTACTATATAGCACAGGGAACTCAGTATTCTGTAATAACCTATATGGAGTATCTGAAAAAAAATGGACATATGTATAATTGAATCACTTTACCTGAAACTAACAACAATGCAAATCAACTATACTCCAATATTTTTTAATTTAATTAAAAAAAAAAAACAACTCATTCCTCCACCTCCTCCAGACCAATCAAATCATAGTCTCTAAGGATGGGACCTGGCCCAAATGGCCATATTGATGCTTTTTTAAAGCTCCCAAATGATTTAATGTGCAATCCCCGTTTCTGCACATTTCAAAATTACCCATTGTTCCCTAAATGACAATGGCAAGGTGTTAGAAAGACAGAAATGTTAATGAGCTAATCTACACTACCTTTGAAAGATCTAGAGCACCTTAACACAAGAAAGACTTAAGTATTTTACAAAGGGATTTTTTTGTATGGTTCTCAAATGGATGGAACACTGTGACTAAGCACAATCTTAAACTTATAGGTTGTTAAGTGAGTAGGAAAAAACATGGGGTTTCTGAATTTGCTTTCCTATACTGTTTCTGTTTTCAGTTTCACAATAGTTCACCAACAGCAAGTTCCGAGACTCCTTGTTCTTCTAGCTGTGTAACCTCAGGTAAGTCACTTAAGCTTGCCTTTCCTTAACTACAAAACGGGAGGGTTCAACTTTTGTCCCTTCCAGATCTAAATGTATTTTCTTTATGATTTGCATTTTATAAATCATGACTTCTTATAAACATTTCAAATAGTTTTTTCTCTTCAGCAGCAGCAGTGGGCATTGTGTTAATAGGATCAGGCCCAAAGTGAAAGCAACTGCTCACATAGAGATGTCCTGTATGTAATTTTGTTTATGTGCAGCAAATCCTCAGCATCATGCAGCTTGCCAACTTTGTGAACCACTGTCAGAAATCAGAATTATGGCCAGGCCAGTATCAGGTAGAGACTTCAGCTACTGTCCCAAGCCCTCAGCTACTTTGAATAGTGACACTGAGACACGTGAGGAGGAGAAGAGGAGAGTAAATAATCTTAACCATGAACAAAGGCAATAAAAGCAAAGACCTAGGATACAGGAGACTTTAGGTAAAGAATCCGCCTTCCAGTGCAGGAGATGGAAGAGATGTGGGTTCGATCCCTGGGTTGGGAAGGTCCCCTGGAGGAGGAAATGGCACCCCACTCCAGTATTCTTTCCTGGAAAAGTCCATGGGCAGAGGAGCCTGGCGGGCTACAGTCCATGGGGGCGCAAAGAGTCAGACACAACTGAGCACATGCGCACAAGGAAGAAAAGAAGAGACCCAAGAAAAGTCAACAAAGGTATCCCAGCGTTGGTCTGTGAACACAGGTCAAGTGGACCGGATGGATCCCATTTTGGTAAGCATAGAGTAGATGCCTTCCACACAGTAAATTACTTCTCCTTCCTCCCATTAAAATAAATAAAAATCAATCATCCAATAACAATTGCTAACACAGTAGAGGAAGGAATAGAGATACTCGTATGAACTAGAGGAAAGTAGAGTAGATGGAAAAGAAGTAAACATATATAATTGATTTCCTGCACTCATAAACCAGGCCCAACTCACCTGAAGACAGCTCAAATGCCCTAACAAAGACCAAAAAATTTACAATAATAAGATCAATTCTCATTCTTTGGGAGCCCCCAAGGGACAAAGATGCCCCTATTACTGGACAGACAGACTTGGAAGCTAGGGGTCATAACTTCTATATGAATTTAAAAAGGAAGATGTTTTATTAACTTACTTCACTAGATATTCTTTCTACCTAACAGTCTTTTTCATATTATGCACCCATGGGGACTAGTTTTCCAATAAGATATTTATCTCTTACTACTATAAATAATCTCAATTTAGCAAGGAACTAGTTAAATCGATACAGTGAAAAAGCAAGTGGAATCATCATTAGCAGCAGTCTAGTAATTCTATCTTTTATCAACAGAGATGAGAATCAGTATAGGGTAAGCCAATCCCTTTCTTCCTTTGAAGTCCTGTGTGAATTCATGCAACAGTTATTTTTACCAATACATCCACCCTCTTGAGAAATTTCCATCAACCATTCTGCCCTCTTACTCTTCTGGAAGAGAGGAGGAGCATCTTATCAGATTGTTGAAAAATGGGATAAAATGCACAGCTCAGACATGTATTTGGTTGCCTCTTGAGGACAAAAATGAGACTGTAAAAACTGAAAAGTTATGGAATTTGGTTAATTATTACTAAGCATGTCTCTTACTCAGTAGGGAGGAACTTTGAAAAAGAAATGAATGTGACAATTATTGTAGAAAGCAGAAGTATTACATGTTTATGCTCCAATAAGGTGCATATCTGCATGTGCATTTCTTTTTTTTAAATCTGGAATAGACTAATATAGTCTACATTAGTCTCCAACTTGCTCTTTTCACATAATAATATATCACTGGACTCCCTCTAGGTCAATATGTGTAAATCTGATTTACTTTTTAATTTTGGTGTAACAGTTGCAGTAAAGATTATTATAATCTATTCTACCAGTCTCCCATTAATGTTCATTCAGATTGTTCCCAGCTTGTTTGTTTCCTACTACAAACAACATTAAATTTCCTATTCACATATCCTTAAGTACTTGTGCTTTTGTTCCATAGTAGAGATTAGAGTACAAGGTCAAATGATTTGATGTATTTTGTCTTGATATTGCCAGATGCTTTCCTAAAAATTTCAAGCAATTCAAATTTAAACCAGTGAAGTATGACTATCTATTTTCCATTTTCACCAACACTTAATATTTCCAAAATTTCCCATTTTTACTGCACTAGCAGTTAAATATTTGTTTCCCTGAGTGCAAGTGAAACAGAGCATCTTTTCATGTATTTACTGGCTATTTGCATTCTTCTTTATGTGAACTATCTGTGCATATACTTCACCCATTTTTTTCTGTTAAGTCATTTGCCTTATTTTTATCCATTTATAGGAGGTCATTGTTTATTCAGTTCAGTTCAGTTCAATCGCTCAGTTGTGTCCGACTCTTTGCGACCCCATGAATCGCAGCACACCAGGCCTCCCTGTCCATCACCAACTCCCAGTTTACCCAAACCCATGTCCATCAAGTCAGTGATGCCATCCAGCCACCTTATCCTCTGTCGTCCCCTTCTCCTCCTTCCCTCAATCCGTCTCAGCATTAGGGTCTTTTCCAATGAGTCAGCTCTTCGCATGAGGTGGCCAAAGTATTGGAGTTTCAGCTTCAACATCAGTCCTTCCAATGAACACCCAGGATTGATCTCCTTTAGGATGGACTGGTTGAATCTCCTTGCAGTCCAAGGGACTCTCAAGAGTCTTCTCCAACACCACAGTTCAAAAGCATCAATTCTTCGGCGCTCAGCTTTCTTCACTGTCGAACTCTCACATCCATACATGACTACTGGAAAAACCATAGCCTTGACTAGATGGACCTTTGTTGGCAAAGTAATGTCTCTGCTTTTAAATATGCCATCTAGGTTGGTCATAACCTTTCTTCCAAGGAGTAAGCGTCTTTTAATTTCATGGCTGCAATCACCATCTGCAGTGATTTTGGAGCCCCTAAAAATAAAGTCTGACACCGTTTGCACTGTTTCCCCATCTATTTCCCATGAAGTGATGGGACCAGATGCCATGATCTTAGTTTTCTGAATGTTGAGCTTTAAGCCAACTTTTTCACTTTCCTCTTTCACTTTCATCAAGAGGCTCTTTAGTTCTTCTTCGCTTTCTGCCATAAGTGTGGTGTCATCTGCATATCTGAGGTTATTGATATTTCTCCCGGCAATCTTGATTCCAGCTTGTATTTCTTCCAGCCCAGCGTTTCTCATGATGTACTCTGCATATAAGTTAAATAAGCAGGGTGACAATATACAGCCTTGACGTACTCCTTTTCCTATTTGGAACCAGTCTGTTGTTCCATGTCCAGTTCTAACTGTTGCTTCCTGACCTGCATACAGGTTTCTCAAGAGACAGGTCAGGTGGTCTGGTTCCCATCTCTTTCAGAATTTTCCACAGTTTATTGTGATCCACACAGTCAAAGGCTTTGGCATAGTCAATAAAGCAGAAATAGATGTTTTTCTGGAACTCTCTTGCTTTTTTGATGATCCAGCGGATGTTGGCAATTTGATCTCTGGTTCCTCTGCCTTTTCTAAAACCAGTTGTTAAATTTTGCCCATCATAGGTGTTGAAATATTTGTTTCTCTTTCATCTTGTATCTTTTGCTTTCTTTTATGCTATGTTTAATCATAAACATTTTCAGGTTTCTTGAAGTTTAATTTATCAGTTTTATTGAAACTGGGTTTCTTGTCTTGCTTAGGAGGCTCACCCCACCCAAGGTTATAAATATATGCTCCTAAATTTCATCATTTTATACTTCTACATTGAAATCTTTAAAATATCAGAAACGTATATTTTTTCATTTGAACAAAATTTCTTTATTTTTGCATTTAAAAAATTAAAATACATGGACTTCCCTGGCAGTCCAGGAGTTAAGACTTCACTTTCTTGTGCAGGTAGTATGTGCTCAATCCCTGGTCGGGGAGCCAAGATCCCACATGCCTGGCAGCCAAAACTGACACACAAAACAGAAAGAGTGTGGTAACAAACTCAAAAAAGATACCAAAAAAACTTTAAAAAAATAAAAATACAGAAATATAAAAAGAACTTTTAAAGACACAAATCCCTCATTTCCTATTACCCCAAAAAGTTTTGTTAGTTTTTGCATATTCATTTTCAGTTGTTTATGATTGCAATCACTAATATCCATACAGTTTTGAATTCTGGCTTTTAATTTTTTTTATTTTTTAATTGGTGATAATTGCTTTACTATATTGTGCTGGTTTCTGCCATAAAACAACTCGAATCAGTCATCAGTATACATATATATATATACACTCCCTCTTGAGCGTCCCTCCCAAAACGAATTTTATTATTGAGGTAAAATTCACATACAGAGAAAAACACAGATTTTTAAGGGTACAGTTTTACAAGCTTTGACAAATGTTTACACCCATGTGGGGCTTCCCAGGTGGCTCAGTGGTAAAGAATCTACCTGCCAGTGCAGGAGACACAGGAGACTTGGGTTCAATCCCTGGGTCAGAAAGATTCCCTGGAGGAGAAAATTGCAACCCACCCCAGTATTCTTGCCTGGAAAATCCCATGGACAGAAGAGCCTGGGGGCTTCAATCCATGCAGTCGCAAAGAGTCAGACACAACTGATCGGCTGAGCATGCATACATACATCCATATAAACAAAAACTTATGGAGATACAGAACATTTCCATCACTCCAAAGAGTTTTCATGTCGCTCTTCATCATCAGTAGAAGACCTCACTGACAGCCACTGTTCTGATTCCTACTACATGTCAGTTTTGCCCATCACTAAATTTCCTATTGATGGACTCTTATAAAAGAACTCTTTCGTGTCTATCTTCTTTCACTCGATACAATGTTTCTAAGATTTTTCCATGTCATTGCTAGCTGTATTTCATTGTATAAATATATGAGTTTACCTATTCTCCTGTTGAGGGATATTTGGGCTGTTTCCAGTTTGGAGAGTCTATTAATAAGCTTCCACGATCCACGAACATTCACGTACACATCTTTTTATTTTTTTGGATGATAGGATAGATGTTTTCATTTCTCCCCAGGGAAATACCTAGAAGTAGAAATGACACATCTCAGAGAAGGTGAAGATTCAAACAATTTAAGAAACTTCCAAAATGTTTTCCAGGATGAGTATACCATTTTCTATACCCACAAACAAATTACGGTTCTGTTGCCTCACACCCTTGCCAACATTTGGTGCAGCCTTCTTAATTTTAGCCACATCAGTGGGTTTGAAATGGTTTCTCACTGTGATTTAAATTTGCACTTTCCTAATAACTAATGATGTTGACTCTCTTTTCATGTCCTTAATACCACTTAAATTGGGAGATTTATCTTTTATTATTGAGTTATATAAGTTCTTGATATGTTTTAGCTACAATCCTTTTGTATATGTACAAATACATATTCATATACAGATGAATACACTTTTCCATCTCAGGCTTTCGTTTTCATTTTCTTCACAATGTCTCTTAATGAGAAAGCACACTGAATTTTAATAAAGTATAACTCATCAATTTTTTATGTATAGTTAGTGATTTTCATAAGAAATCTGTGTCTTCCATGAGTTTACAAAGATATCCTCCTATGTTTTCTTCTAGAAACTTTATAATTTACCATTTAAATATGTCAATGATTTATTCTTAATTAAGTTTTGTTTATAGTGTGAAGTAGGCCTTGAAGTTCATTTTTTTCCATGTGTTTAATCAGTTCTCCCAGAATCACTAGAAATCTTTGAGAGGACAAGACTAGTCCAGTCAGAATGGAAAGATAAAAAATAGCTGCAATGCCTAGGGCCGTCAAAGATAAGGAGAATTAGGCATTCTTATATAAGCTGGTATATAAATATAAATCATAAGTTTATAATACCTTTCTTCAAAGCAATTTGGCAAAAGATCAAGTTCCTTGAAATATCTAAAAACCTCAAACTAGAAATTGAATTTCTAAGAATTTAGGCTAGGGAAATAACTCACATGCCCAAAGATTTCTATACAACAATAGTCACAGGACAGAGGTAATCTAAGTGTCCAAAATCAAAAAATAGGTAAAATAAAGTATGATACTTATAATAGATTTTTAACAGAATTTTATGTAGCTATTACAATTTGGCTCATAAATGTTTTACAATCTTTTATATATTTGTCAAATATTAAGTGAAAAAGAAGTATAAGACATCAAACATCATTTAACTACATTTTGCAAAAAGATGAAGTAAAAGATCAGAGGGATATACACCAAAATGTTCTACTCTTAAAAGAATAGTTTGCTCCTTGAATCCGTTAATTCTTTAACCCTCTACAAGATTAGGAGTTGGGGTTACAGGTCATGATATTTTTCTAGTCTCTATCTCCTTTTTTTTTCTTCTACAATTATCATATGTTGTTTTTGTACTAAGGAAGAAAAAGACAATAATTTTAAAAGAAAAATTAGGGAGCCTCTAAACCCATTATGTATTTTGGTCACGATTCTTCCCCAATCAACTTCAAAACAGCTGTATTTCAGTTAATTGCTACTTTCCCCTGGTGCAGATATCAGTGTGGCTACATGGCAAATTTACAATGGCTGGCCCTCTCCTCAGCACATCTATTATTTTCATCACAGCTCTGGTAGGTTTGTGTCATGCAGGCAACCATAGAGAAACAATGAAGCAGCTCATCATTGCTGCCACAGAGCCAAACAAGAAATAAAATACTAAGTTGAGAAAAGGAGTCATTTGTATCAGTTATATCCAGAATTCCAGCTTTCATCTAAAGAAGAAAATTAGGGGAAATTGGAATTGCATTTAGTGTCCATGTGTGATAACAAAGAGAACCTTGCTCCTCACCTATTCCCTTCCACCTCCATACAATTCATGCTATCATTTTATATATTTGATTTGCTTATGCAGATAATAAAGAGGATATATTGATTCTTATTCTGTTTCTTTTTCTATGTCTGTGATTTAATTTTTGCTCTATCAGTGGGCCACATTTGACCATTCCTGGAACTACAGGCTTCTCTTATCCCTTGAGCTAAAAGCACAATTTGTTATGATCTGTTACCCTCTTCTGAAGTCAATTATTCTACTGGGAAAGGAATAATTTGCTCCCAGCTCCTGTGCACTCTCTAGTCCTCCACAGAACTGCATGATGTTGAAACCAGGAAGGTCTTAGAGAATAAAAGCCATCACTTAGAGTGCTCACTGTAGAACAGGCATTATTCTAAAAGCCATGCATATATATTAACACGTTTAATCCTTACAACTTTAGGGTAGATTCTATCATCATTCCAAAGATCAGGGAACTGAGACACAGAGAGGTTAGGGTCAGTTGTCCCATATCACACAAGAAGCATCCCAGGATTGGAACAGAGGCGATCTGGCACCAAAATCCCCTTGACCTCCACGCTCTACCTCACGGTCATCACACGAACATCCAGTCCTCTGTAGACCACCAAGTACCATTCTTACTATAGAAAAATTAGAAAACACAGACTACAAAAGTGATACATTATTCATGCATCTGTCTTTTATTTTTATTTATGGTGTTTCTGACAGAGTACATTTTACTCTGTATGTACCAGATCTTTCTATCTTAAATTTTATGGTTTCTGCCTATGACGGCATTGTTAAATTTCCATACCTCCAGATGATATATAGATATAGTCTCCTGCATTTGCTTCAGTTCTTCTACATTTGTTTACTTATTCTATACCCTATTTACTTCAGTTATTTTTTTTTTTTTTTTATAAATTTATTTATTTTAGTTGGGGGCTAATTACTTTACAATATTGTAATAGTTTTTGCTTCAGTTATTTTGAAACATTTATATCTCTCATTTGAGTGGAATTTCTTTTGATGTGTTATGAGGTAACTTTTCCACAAATTGTTTAGTCTACTGTCTGGAGTGATTTACAATACATTAATCCTTTTCCCGCCGATTTTAAATGTGACCTTTATCACAAGAGTCTGTTTCAGCATTTTTCCTTCTAGTCCATGGATCTGTCTCTTACTGGGACTCTTTTTTCCTATATTCTGATTTTTAATACATTTTAATATTTTATTGGGAAACATTCTCCTAAAATTTATCAATCTTTTGCAAAGTTTTCCTCAATATTTGGAAAATAATTGATATCATTTAATCTAACCTCTCATTCAAGTCCCATTTTCGCGACCTTCAGAAAGAGCTTCCTTAAAAAAATCACAGTGTTACAGTGTTTTATGAATTATTCAAGTAAAACATTCTCATTATGTTAAAAATCCTATAATTTAAAATCTTATAAAAGAAACTGAAAGCCACCCTATTCTCACTGTCCATCAATAATCTGCCTTGGGGTGCGTATCTTTCCATCCTTCTTTTTATGTGCCCACACACACTTACATATACTACTGAATTCCATATTTTATACTGCATGAAACAAGTTTCATGTAATAATACACTGTGCATTTCATTCCATGAAAGTGTGGGTTTCTTTTTATGTGCCCCTGCCAGCACCCACCATCTTCTTCCAACTCGGTTGTTTTTTAGTAACCTTTTGGGTAAATGAATATAAAAGATAGGGAAGTAGAATTTTACACTTTCGCCATCTAAAAAATCTTAACTTAGGAAGAAAAGATCAAACACTGGGTCTCTCACACAGGGAAGATGGTGAGTAGAAGGAATCACAGTATTTTTCTTTTTTTTTTTTTTTTTTACCCTTTTTTCAAACAGGGTCTGTTTCATAAGGTAAGTCATGAGTGTACAGTAAGGGAAGATGAGATATTTCTTAACCCACCCTCAGTTAACAGACTTTTTCCCTTTAATCTTTTTAGGTGGGATAATTTAGTTTTATGATTTTTTTTGTTGTTCCTCCATAGGCATTTTCATGCAAAGTTGGGAAAGGCTATGTCAGAAACTGCTAGTGAAATTGAAAGGATTGGTCACTAAGTCGTGTCTGATCCTGCGACCCCATGAATCATAGCCTGCCAGGCTCCTCTGTCCATGGAATTCTCCAGGAAAGAAAACTGGAGTGGGTAGCCATTCCTTTCTCCAGGAGACCTTCCTAACCCAGGGATCAAACCTGACTCTCCTACATTGCAGGCAGATTCTTTGCAGTCTGAGCCACCAGAGACTCCTAACCAACTACTATTTCAAACACTGCAGTTTCCTATCATTAGACTCAATTAGGGGGTCTTGAAAGCCAGTGAAACATGAAAGCAAGGGAAACTGACCTTCCCACCTCTGCTATGCTTGAGCCTCTTTCACACAGATTACAAACACTAACCTGGGAACTCACACAGGTCAAATGGGGATAAATCGCTATAAACAGCCACAATTTTTAAAATACTTCAAGCATTAGGTTGAGGTTAATTAGAAGGATGAGTTTTGTCATAAGGCCAAACACTTCCTCTAACCTGAAGGAAAGATCATTCCGAGCATGTCATTCAAGGTGACAGAGAAGACCTAGTATCACTCAGTTCTCTTCATATTTGCTGGTGTAATTTTTTATATGAGCTTTTTACAATTTTCTACTTGAACTAAGGAATTTGAAGAAAAATAAAATAACTAGTACCCATGTTCAATATTCCTTTTCACAAGTGAATATAGTCCCTAGACAATTTCCTTAGAGAAAATATCAGTTCAATGAAAAGGAATGCTGAGAGCACAGAATGTGATCTGGGTTACAAAGCAACAGTTCGTACTGGTAAATGATGAGGGTCATTCACTAACGAGCTAAATACAAAGGATCAAAATACGCATTTTACATCTTCAAGTCACTTGTTGAAATACTGCAGTTTAAGTGTAGCCCGAGGAAGAATATTCTCTAAAATAAAAATGTTTGACTTGATTCTTCAGTAAGTGATATGCACTATTGAGTTTCCAGGGGTCATAAAAATCTGTCCTTTATGCTCTTGCTATGACCAGGTTTGGACTTGCAACTACAAGCTACTAAAAATACTAGTGGAATTAGCACAGGGTTCCCTCAGGCGCTTGGAGCTGAAATCCTACGCCTAGAAACTGCTGTCAGTTTTGAAATCACCCTGCTTGGCTGAGTCGATTGCTCGTTAATGCGCATGTCTACTGGGAAGCAAGGGTCCTGTTGCGCCAGATTTGGAAGGTGTTTTCCGCATATACCAAAAGAGGGAGGGAAACTCTCAAAAATATCTTTCTTCCTTATTTACACGGCCACTATGTTATTCTGGGAATGAATACATTACTGTCAATGGAAGGGTGTGTAAGTATTCCTCGGTCTTTTGCATCCGTCCCTGTTCCTAAAACAGGTTTGTGTTTATGTGATATTTCAGGATGAAGCACCTAACCTGAATCCTGGAACATAGTACCAACAGATGTTGGAGGAATGAATGATTCAGAAAAGCAACTCAGAAACTCTTTTCCAGGAATTATATTGCAAAATACTCAGAGCCCAAAGCAATTCACTTGTTTTTAAGTACTAGTATATTTCTTGTATATACCAGTACATTTCTGGACTATAAAGAGGCTGAACGCCAAAGAATTGATGCTTTCTGGCTGTGGTGCTAGAGCAGATTCTTGAGAGTCCATTGAACACAAGGAGATCAAACCAGTCAGTCCTAAAGGAAATCAACTCTGAACATGCATTGGATGCTGAAGCTGAAGCGCCAATAGTTTGGGCACCTGATGCAAAAAGCTGAATCATTGGAAAAGACCCTGATGTTGGGAAGATTGAAGGCAGAAGGAGAAGAGGGTGACAGAGGATGAGACAGTTGAATGGCATCACTGATTCAATGGACATGAGCTTGGGCAAACTACGGGAGATGGTGAGGGACAAGGAAGCCTGGTGTGCTGCAGTCCATGGGATTGGGAAGTCAGATATGACTTGGCGACTGAACAACAACATCAATATTTCTTGTACCTTTCTGTTTGTTTCCATAATGCTCATCCTTATCTACATTTTGGACAGTAGTTTAGGAAAGCACAACCTTCTTTGCCAACATAGCCTTACCCCTAGCTTCTGTCTTTCTGAACTTTCTCCTAAATGAATCTCCTCAGGATCCTTCTATCTTTGCTCAAGCCATTACTGCCTTCTCAGATGACCTCCTGAAGACTCATCTATAACAATTTGAATGATTTAAGTCACAGCTCAAAATTCATCTCTTGTGAGACTCTCCCCAGCAGCCAGCCAGCCCCTCCCACCTATCTTCACCCCTCAACACATCCACTAAGTATGTGCTCATTGCCCTGACATTTATACTGTTCTTTCTTGATAGTTCTCAAAGTACTTATGTTGTGCGTATATTTTATGTCTCCTTAATTATAAATGTCTTCAGGAAAGTATCTTTTCCATCTTCTGGACACACTCCCTTTCACACTGCCCCATAGGATCGATTTCCCTGTGTTCTGTAAAGTAAGAACTCAAAGAATGCTTCACTGTTTAAAGATCTCACTTCACAATGTATCAGTTAAAGCACAAAGCAGTTTTTTGTTTGGCAGTTCTCTGGATAATCTGTACAGCCCTATGCATCTGGCTTCATAAACACACATCTCATAAAGTCACAACCTACACTCTGGAGATATCTCCTAAATGCTGATCTTCTATAAGACCATCCTTACAGGACCTTGCAAGTAATTTCAGGTCAAAAAGTGTTTTTCTTTTTGTGTCTAGAGCTTCCTTCTGCTTGTCCAACATAACAACAGACTCTTCGAGAGAAAGGTATCACTTCATAAAACCATCTTTACTCTGGGAGCAAAACAACTTTCATATTTTATTATTGTACAAAGTAAAAAATATCAACCACCGTCCTGCTCCAACTTCTCAAGTGATAATGCTAAAGGAACTCAGGAAAGAGCTTTGTAAGGCAGGGTAGGGTAGTCGGCTTTTCTTCTAGGGCACAGGCAGCCACTGGAGCGCTTTAAGAAGAGTAAGTCTTTCTTAAAGATCACTCAGGCTGCAGGGTGGAGAGCAGCTCATGGCGAAGAGGATTACAGAAGGAGGCTATAGAGTAGTCCCCCTGAGGATGGCCTGGACCATATCAATCTCTCCTAAGGGCATATTGGAAAATCAGTACAGTACAGTTCAGTTCAGTTCAGTCGCTCAGTCGTGTCCGACTCTCTGCGACCCTATGAATCACAGCACGCCAGGCCTCCCTGTCCATCACCAACTCCCGGAGTTGACCCAAACCCATATCCATCGAGTCGGTGATGCCATCTAGCCATCTCATCCTCTGTCGTCCCCTTCTCCTCCTGCCCCCAATCCTTCCCAGCATCAGGGTCTTTTCCAGTGAGTCAACTCTTCGCATGAGGTGGCCAAAGTATTGGAGTTTCAGCTTCAACATCAGTCCTTCCAATGAACACCCAGGATTGATCTCCTTTAGGATGGACTGGTTGGATCTTCTTGCAGTCCCAGGGACTCTCAAGAGTCTTCTCTAACACCACAGTTCAAAAGCATCAATTCTTCAGTGCTCAGCTTTCTTCACCGTCCAACTTTCACATCCATACATGACCACTGGAAAAACCATAGCCTTGACTAGACAGACCTTTGTTGGCAGAGTAATGTCTCTGCTTTTCAATATGCCATCTAGGTTGGTCATAACCTTCCTTCCAAGGAGTAAGCGTCTTTTAATTTCATGGCTTCAGTCACCATCTGCAGTGATTTTGGAGCCCAGAAAAATAAAGTCAGCCACTGTTTCCACTGTTTCCCCATCTATTTGCCATGAAGTGATGGGACCAGATGCCATGATCTTAGTTTTCTGAATGTTGAGCTTTAACCCAACTTTTTCACTCTCCTCTTTCTCTTTCATCAAGAGGCTCTTGAGTTCTTCTTCACTTTCTGCCATAAGGGTGGTATCATCTGCATATCTGAGGTTATTGATATTTCTCCTGGCAATCTTGATTCCAGCTTGTGTTTCTTCCAGCCCAGCGTTTCTCATGATGTACTCTGCATATAAGTTAAATAAGCAGGGTGACAACATACAGCCTTGATGTACTCCTTTTCCTATTTGGAACCAGTCTGTTGTTCCATGTCCAGTTCTAACTGTTGCTTCCTGACCTGCATACAGGTTTCTCAAGAGGCAGGTCAGGTGGTCTGGTATTCCCATCTCTTTCAGAATTTTCCACAGTTTATTGTGATCCATGCAGTCAACGGCTTTGGCATAGTCAACAAAGCAGAAATAGATGTTTTTCTGGAACTCTCTTGCTTTTTCAATGATCCAGCACATTACCATATGTAAAATAGATAGCCAATGGGAATTTTCTTTATGGCTCAGGAAACTCAAACAGGGGCTCTGTATCAACCTAGAGGGGTGGGATGGGGAGTGAGATGGGAGGGAGGTTGAAAAGGGAGGGGATGTATGTATACCTATGGCTGATTCATGTTGAGGTTTGACAGAAAACAACAAAATTTTGTAAAGCAATTTTCCTTCAAGAAAAAATAAATAAATTTTAAAAATAGCTTGTAATAATTTATAATGGAAAATAATCTGAATATATATATATGTGTGTGTGTGTATAACTGAATCACTTCAGTGTACACCAGAAACTAACACAATGTTGAAAATTAACTATACTTCAATAAAAAAATTTTTGTTTGAAAGCTAGATATTATTCAAGCCCTAAACTTGTACCACACCATTTAAGAGAGAAGAAAATACAGCTCAGACTCAGATTCTTCAACCTGCTTTCTTTTCCACAACTATTGTCACCAAATATTTTTCAGTCAGTTCCTATGGAGTTAAACTGGTCTCAGTTCTGAATGCAGGGATCCAGTAGCTGGAGTTGATTTCAGAGATGGCAAGTTTAAGCTTCTCATTTTATGGGTGAGGAGACCAAAGTGAAGTGACTTACAACAGGCACCAGGCTCATCTGTGACAGCACTTCACTTGCCAACGCAGTGCTCTTTCCAGACAGTCTCAGATAATACTAGATAACTTGAGCATTGTCAAAGTTATTTGAGGGGAAAAAAAAAAGTCAGCAAAACTGTGTGAGCACAGTACTGATGGTGACTAAATCACTGTTCTTATTCAAAACAGACCTCATTATTTTCTGACCAAAGTTGGATTCTACTCCTTAGAGTGAACTACTGTGCCTTCTCCTTGGATAAAATCACCATGAGCCTCAGAAAATGCCTCTAATCGCTTAATGAGTGGCAAGAAGAATTGCAGATGTTCAATTGCCTTAGTGTCACCTGGGGAGAGCATCTTCCACCTTATACTTCCAAAGGGAGACTAAGACGGTTGTTACTGTTACAACAAATGTGTGGATGGAATGGAAAATGTACATGACTTTTTTTTCAGGGTTAAAAGAGACATTGCAAAGAAATTTCTCACTTCTGCTATGTATGCTTCAGGCTACACCTCCACCCTCTAGAGATCAAATTCACTCTTTCCCACCTTCACGGGTAATTCAGGAGGATGTTTTGAGATGCAGTAAAACAGTAGTGAAGGATATGAACCTTTCCGTGGGTTCACATTCAAAACCTCAGATGTGGAGTCTACTCCTAAAGACACAAATCAAACCAGCATGATCTTTCCTGGGAGATGATTCCTGCTTTTTCACCTTCTTCCCTTTGACAAGCATGATGTGCAGCTAGGAAAAGCCATTTTCATAAATGTTTCATTCTCCTTCCTCCAGGCACAGTGTCGCTGGAGCATGAATTATGACCAGCCTGGCCGACATGCATCTTTCCAGGAGCGCATCCTTTCTCCTTTGCGGTCACAGTGGTGCCTCTGGCAGAAATGACTAGATGAAAAGAGCTTGTATGTCTGCTGACCAATCCCTTGCCCGAGAGTCTACCAGGTGGCATATTTATGTTCTTTTCTCAAAGCCAACATGACCTGGGTTTTCTTTCCTTCCTGCTTGGTGGCCAACATAGGGAAATCCTACTGTGGCCAACTTCCATTCCCACCCACAATTCCCATTGCAAGCACTATTTACGCCATGCCGTATTTGAACAATAAATTACTGTTCGTAATTTTTTTTTAATGGTGAACAACTTTCATGGTTGCTGAGTGATAATATTCATCAGTGTTGCTGATCAGGAGAATCTGTGGGTATTTCCTACTGCCGCTGTAATCACAGCACTCCTGGGGACCAGGAGAAAGGAACATGAGGTAGCTCCAAATACAACCCCTCTGACAGTCAGTCTCCTTCATCCACCCTGGAATTCTTCCCCCTTACACATTCCTACTCTGTAACATAAAACTATCCACAGAAGCCACTTAATTTATTGAAAGGTCCTTGTGAAATACTTCCGTAACACTTAGAAACATAGAAGTTGCTGAAGTGGAAAAATGGAGCCATCTTTAAAAGGAAACGCTCACAATGAGAGAAAGCAGAAAGCATTAACCCTGAGAGGACTGCATTCGTGAGGACTCTGCTTCTCCTGAGGCCCCAGCACACTGGTGGTGACTCTGCCCACCCAGTCACCCAGCTTAAAACCCTCCTCTTCCTCACCTCCCTCTGACTCACCACCAACACAGTCAGGTTGTACCACTTAAATATTTCCTCAGTGCATCTGTTCATCCCTAACCTGTCTTGGCACTGATTCAAAGCATGATTATTTCTCTGCAACAGTAGTTCTTGTGGTTCTCAAAGTGGGGCCGGCATACCAGTAATGTCAGCATCACCTGAGAACTATCTGGACATTCAAATTCTCAGGCCCCACCCAGACACACTTTGTCTGACACTCTAGGGTAGCTCTCTTAGCCATTCTGGTGCCTTCCAGTCTGGGAACTACTGCTTTCTTGCCATAGCATCCTAACTTATCTCCCTGCCTCCTGTCTTGCCTCCTTCCCTGATACTGCAACTTCCCTTAACGACCTCTCCAAATATGAGTATGCTTCTGTCAATTTCCCTGCTTAAAACCTGCCAGTGGTTCCCTCTTGCCCTCTAGATAAAAATCCTAATTTCCTAGAATAGCATGTAAGGCCCTCCCTAATCAGTAATTTTCCTCCCCTCTGTTGATACCCCTACCAAGTGCCCTAGGATCGAGGTATACAAATTGCTGCCCTGAACGCGCCTGTTAAAGTGCATGCTGCCACCTCAGCTGGGGAAGACAAGAGATCAGAGAAGGTTTCACAGAGGCAGAGTTCCTTGTCTGGGTGTTAAAAGAAAGGAGAAGGAAGCTACTCCAGGTCCAATCCTGGTGGATACAGTGGTCACAGAGACACTATTATACACATAGGACTCTTTATCACTATGGGACTCAGTGGCCTCTGGGTTCTAGAATCAGAGATGCTCTTGCAGGGGCAGAAGCTCATGTCAACAGATAATGCAGCTGGTAGCACAGGAGGCCTGGCACCAATAGCTTTTTCAGGCTGTGCCTTTCATTCACAAAAAAATTGTTAGCAATATTCATGTGAGAGCAAAAGATATATTGGTGTATTAAGGGGCAATCAAGGATGAGAAATAGGAGAAAAAAACATCACTGATAGCTTGTTAACATGAGACAATGCTGGCTGTGTGACCTTGGGTGATGAGTAACTTCTCCATATCTTTGTTTTCTCATTTGTAAAATAGGGATAATGATAGGACCTACCTTACAGAATTGCAGTGAATAGGAAACAAGATTTTGAATGAGAAGTACTTAACATAGCTTGGCACATAGTAAACACTCAAAAAATTGTAACCATCATTATCACCAATATTAATTTGTCAGGGGAAACACTGACTGAAACCATCCACCCTGGCCAGGCACCATTGTAACTACTTGCATGAGTTATTTTACAACAGGTGGTCCTGGTAAGGAACAAGGAACACGGAGAAGAATTTGGGAAAAATCAAAAGGAGACACCACATGTCCTACCATCCTCCCAGAATCCTCCCTGCTGGAATCCATCTCAGCTGAGCAATGTGTGCCCCACCAGGAAGGACAATGAGTCAGGATGGCTGGCCAGAGACAACCCAGAAACTAATCCCTTCACCATAAAGCCTGAGACTGCAGACCATGCAGGAGAGCAGTTCTCCTGGGCTCTCCGTCCCTACTGCTCTCCGCCTGGGTGCCCTTTCCAGTCAAGCCTCTTGCTTTGGCAGCATGTGTTTCTCCTCAGACAATTCATTTCCAAGCGTTAGACAAGAGCTCACTCTTGGGCCCTGGAAGGGGTCCCCCTCCCTGCAACAAAATTCTTGATATTTTAAGAGACTATCAAGGCCACACGGTATGTATCTGGAGGAAAAGCGTCTATATGGGACAGAACATGTTCTAACATCATGAGAGCATAAGATCCAAAATGCTTATATGGATTCAGTCTTTGTATTTCTTCCCCTCCAATTCATTCCAAATAGTAGATAGATCCATCAGAGGTCCTCACTGGTGTAGTTACCAGAGTTTCAAATAATTTGTTCCAAGGATTTGATAAGACCATAAGCAGAGTTTCTAACAAGTTTTATATGACTTACCCAAGATGCAGCCACAGGTGGGACCATTATCTGAGAAGATCTAGCTCACAGAATGGAACTTCACACAGAGTTTTCTCAATAGCTAGGTTTCCTTTTGACAAATGACAGTATTATTTATCAGTTTCTGGTGATAATTCCCATGCCATGTGGAATGGATTGTCTCTAGCTGACAAAACTGGGGGTGCTTCAACAAGACAGAAACATACTATTCTCACTTCTGCATTCTGTCCAAGTTCCTCTAATGGCTGGCACAGGTACCTAGCTTGACAAGGTATTTATGGCACAATCCAGATCAAAGAACATCACCCCTCTGCTGTTCTAACAGTGTATCTTATGAACAAATTCTTGTAATTATTTGTCATGGTGGAGATTCTAAGTTTCTCCCAAGCTTTCTAAGTTTGCTCCCTTCATCTTAACACATAAGCTTCAAATTTTAGAATTAATAAATTGTGATTGAGAGACCTAGGTAATGAAAACTGAACTGCGGCCGCTAATTCATATAAATGGGGCTATCAACAAGAGAATGCAGGAGAGTTTTTAGTAGAATTATAGGAACTATAATGAAAATAATGACCTAGAGGCAATTTTGTCCTCATCATCTCAGTAACTGCTTAGGGGTCTTTGGGTTGATTAGCAAATGTTTATTATGAATTTGCATCTAGCCCTAATTGGCTCAAATAACACATTTGGCTTCTCAGTAGGAGTTGGATTGCCATAAGCAGAAAAAAGAAGGAAAAAGTTACAGAGTTATAGCTGAAGTAGCCTGACTTTGAATGAAGGAGTTTCTAACACACTCCTGTAGGTTCTCCATGTCCGTGATAACAACTACGTTTATGGAATGCAAAATCTGTTCTCAATACCATGTTAAATACTTCTATGGATCCTCTCTTTTCATCTTTACAGAAAACCTACAAGGAGGCTGCTATTAACATTAGCAATTCATAAATGAGGAAAGTGATGTTTACAGAGTCTTAATTTGCCCAAGTGCAACAGCTGGTCTGTGTGGGGCAGCAATAGCCAGACTGGGCCATCTGATCCATGGAGCCCTTGCTTTGAATCACTGGGCCCTGTTGCTGCCAAATTGACTCTGAAAGCCTGGGTTTCTGAGAAGTTCTTGGGACATTACAGTTCTTTTAGCTGATCGTCTTTCTCTCATTTCTTTAGTCACTAAGCAAGTTGGGACCAATTTTCAGTGCTTCCTGGAGAAAGATGATTTAGCACAATGAAGAATAACTCAGCTTTGATCACTCAGATACATACCCATGACTAAGCCTCCACTTGACTGTCATGTGAACATGGCCAGTGATTTCAGCTCTCAAAACCCTGTTTCCTCATCTAGAAAACAGTAACAAAAGTACCTGCTTACTAAATTAGATGAGTCAATGTATGTTGTCTTATCAGTGGACTGGTGGTGGTCATGCATTTGATGAAAAGATACCAGTGTTGCACTGTAAGTATTAGCATTATTTTATAAAAAGTTTGTCTAGAGTTGAATGTTTATGCACACCCACACTAGGTCTCCATGTAAAATGTGTCTTGTTACAGTAAGTTGGGGCTGAAGTTTTCAAGCACTAATCCCTCCTTAGTGCTGGAAAAGGTCAGTTTTCATTCCGATCCCAAAGAAAGGCAATGCCAAAGAATGCTCAAACTACCACACAATTGCACTCATCTCACACGCTAGCAAAGTAATGCTCAAAATTCTCCAAGCCAGGCTTCAGCAATACATGAACCGTGAACATCCAGATGTTCAAGCTGGATTTAGAAAAGGCAGAGGAACCAGAGATCAAATTGCCAACATCCATTGGATCATTAAAAAAGCAAGAGAGTTCCAGAAAAACATCTATTTCTGCTTTATCGACTGTGCCAAAGCCTTTGACTATGTGGATAACAATAAACTGTGGAGAATTCTGAAAGAGATGGGAATACCAGACCATCTGACCTGCCTCTTGAGAAACTTGTATGCAGGTCAGGAAGCAACAGTTAGAACTGGACATGGAACAACAGACTGGTTCCAAACAGGAAAAGGAGTACGTCAAGGCTGTATATTGTCACCCTGCTTATTTAACTTATATGCAGACTACATCATGAGAAACACTGGGCTGGAAGAAGCACAAGCTGGAATCAAGATTGCTGGGAGAAATACCAATAACCTCAGATATGTGGATGACACCACCTTTATGGCAGAAAGTAAAGAAGAACTCAAGAGCCTCTTGATGAAAGTGAAAGAGGAGAGTGAAAAAGTTGGCTTAAAACTCAGCATTCAGAAAACTAAGATCATGGCATCCAGTCCCATCACTTCATGGCAAATAGATGGGGAAACAGTGGAAACAGTGGCTGACTTTATTTTGGGGGGGCTCCAAAATCACTGCAGATGGTGATTGCAGACATGAAATTAAAAGACACTTGGAGGACTTCCCTGGTGGCTCAGGTGGTAAAGCATCTGCCTACAATATGGGAGACCTGGATTTGATCCCTGGGTCAGGAAGATCCCCTGGGGGAGGAAATGGCAACACACTCCAGTACTCTTGCCTGGAAAATCCCATGGATGGAGGAGCGTGGTAGGCTACAGTCCATGGGGTTGCAAAGAGTCAGACACAACTGAGCAACTTCACTTACTCCTTGGAAGGAAAGTTAAGACCAACCTAGACAGCATATTGAAAAGCAGAGACATTACTTTGTCAACAAAGGTCCATCTAGTCAAGGCTATGGTTTTTCCAGTAGTCAAGTATGGATGTGAGAGTTGGGCTATAAAGAAAACTGAGTGCCGAAGAATTGATGCTTTTAAACTATGGTGTTGAAGAAGACTCTTGAGAGTCCCTTGGCTTGCAAGGCGATCCAACCAATCCATCCTAAAGGAGCTCAGTCCTGGGTGTTCATTGGAAGGATTGATGTTGAAGCTGAAACTCCAATCCTTTGGCCACCTGATGGGAAGAGCTGACTCATTTGAAAAGACGCTGATGCTGGGAAAGATTGAGGGCAGGAGGAGAAGGGGACAACAGAGGATGAGATGGTTAGATGGCATCACCGATCAATGGACATGGGTTTGGGTGAACTCCAGGAGTTGGTGATGGACAAGGAGGCCTGGCGTGCTGCCTTTCATGGGGTTGCAAAGAATCGGACACGACTGAGTGACTGAACTGAACTGAACCCCTTCTTCCTCCAATCCTTTCCTCTGAGAAGTATGTGGTCCCTTTCCACCCTTTTTGTTCTTCCTGCAGTGAGAGGTGGAATGTCTATTTCCTTGGGATTTTAGCTTCCTGGCAGAGATATTAGGAATATACTCATCACAAGAAAATAAACTCTTCTCTAAAGGCCCTTTCTGACTTGGGAAAAAGAAACCTAGAACTTATTCACTTGAAGCTGTTTTAAGTTCTTTGTATAGGGACACATACTACACTTGATCTTAGCCAAAAGACTGAGAAGAGAGTCCCTTGGACGGCAAAGAGATCAAACCTGAATGTTCAGTGGAAGGACTGATGTTAAAGCTGAAGCTCCAATAATTTGGCCACCTGATACAAAGAGCTGACCCATTCAAAAAGACCCCGACGCTGGGAAAGATTGAAGGCAGGAGATGGGGACAACAGAGGATGAGATAGTTGGAGGGCATCACTGACTCAGTGGACATGAGTTTGAGCAAGCTCTGGGAGATGGTAAACCGGGCGTGCTGCAGTCCATGGGGTTCCAAAGAGTCGGACATGACTGAGCAACTGAACAACAACAAACAGGGACACATGGTTGCTAAACATCATGATGATGATTTCATAATGTATTTAAATGTCAAACCACTATATTGCACACCTGAAACTAACATAATATATACACCAACTATATTTCAACAGATAAGTAAATAAAGTTTACTCAAAATGTTTTAAAAATGAAGCACAGAAAAAAAGTATTATAAGTGGCAGAAATTTAGTCTGACTCTCAAATGCAAGCCCCTGGCAATTCTGAACATAGAAGAAAGCCCAGAACACTCCTCTGAGCAGGTGGTTTGCTAATAACTAAGTATTCAAAAAATTTCCTACGTGAAAGTGTCTGGTGATTGGGCTCAATCACCTTATCCTGTTTCTCTCTTGGTTTTCCTGTGTTTATCCCATTCTCCCAACACCTTCTGGTTATTCCTTTACCTCCTTATATCCTTCTATTCTTCCTTCCAGCCTGAAAGCTTCCTGGAAAACAACCTGCTGATTTATTACTCTTCAGCATGTATTTTTAATGACAATTACACATAACCAACATCCTTTAATCGTTTTGAATCAGCACAACTCTTCAGTAATTGAATGGTCATCAAAAACGGTAGTTGGGATAACAACTGTTTTCACTTGCAATCTGCCATTAATCCATTTTGGGGCATTGTACTTGCACGGAGTTTTCCAAGTTCAAGCAGCACCTCTACATAGTGACTCATGTGGCTGCCCTTTGCTTTGCTAATTGTGCGTGCTGACAGTACAATAGATGTACATTCAGAAGACAGCCTCATGGAAGTAAGCAGCTCTATTAACAACCTGAAACACTGGCACAGTCATTCTGAGCCAGTAGCACCATTAAGTACACAAAACAAGATGAATGATACAGTACACGAGGTCAAGCAGAATCCCTTTCAATACAGAATGAAAGAGACACCCTATTTACCATAAATGCAAGAGACAATTGTCATCCTGTGATATAGAGTTTCTTTTCTTCACTGCGGACTATCAGGAAATGTTTCAATCATATTAGCTGGGTTTTTCACTTTTACCATAATAATTATTATTGACAGATTCATTTGGGGGTAAGAAATGGTGTCTGAGAAGAACACAGGATTGCTGCAGAGCCCAGGGTATGGGAGCAGCTGTGCATTATAAAGCAATATGTGGCATGATGAGAAAAGCATTCTTCCCTATCCTATTAATTGTTGGCACTATCTGATAATCAAGACTTACTGACCCCTCCCACCCTCCAGCTAGCACATATTTGTGTCTAGTAATGCACCAGGGCCCAAACACGAACTCAACTCTGGGTAATGTGTTAGTAACATTAATCTGAACTCTACCTATCCCCTCTGCATTGCCTATAATACAATTTGTGAATAATAAATTCCTTCTAACAGGTTAATGGTTGAGTAAATAATACAATGCAAATGATAAATTACTGCACAGAATTTTAACTGTTAACTACAAAGATGATTTTGAAATATGGAAAATACTTTAGACATGAGGTTAAATAATAAACGCAGAATTCAAAACTGTCAGAAGATTACAGATATGTAAAAACGCAGTTGGAAGTAGAGAAAGAAAAGGCAAGCTGTTGTATTGAGAGACAGAGGATGACAAGCAATTTCTTTTTTTTTCTTTTGAAGAAACCCTTTAACATTCCTGTGAAATTCATATAATAAAAGTTATTTTAAAATCAAAGCCCCTCTCTTATGAAAAAGTCAGTTACTTCTTACCATGAGATCCATAAAATTAAACCTGCGTGTGATAAATGCTGAATTTTTTTTTTTTTTTTTTTTTTTTGCAGGTTCAAAAACAGTGTTGGGATCTGCCAAGGAATCAGCTCACATTATTCAATGTCAGACACATTTACACTCACATGTATTAGTAATTCCTTTGGTTGACTGTTCCTTGCCGTTGTCATGGCAACGGTTTCCACTGCCATTAGAACCTCTAGGGCCCAGCCTCCTTCATATATTTTTAGGCCATTCCTCTCCTAACAAAGCAATTAATACTTGTGGCATATCTGTATCAGAAGCCCCAGTGGCCCGCTCTGTCTCCTGGCACTGCTGAGCACTTGGTTGCCATCATTTCTGCTTTTGTAGGTGCTTCTGTTTCTCTCTGTGGTGCTTCTCTTTATCAACTCTTACAAGCCTCTTCCCTATTTCTAATTATAGCCTATTGAGATTATTTAAAGTTTCTTTTTTTTCCACACATAGTCCATGTTTCTGGGCCAAATAACCATTTCTCTATCATCAAAAAAATACCATTTTCGTTAGTGATCACTTTGGACCACTGCCATAGAAGAGAATAAAAATTCCATAGGAACAACTGGACTACAAAGTGATTCTAGATGGATGATCATAGGACTGTCTGGTCTGAACTTGCACACCTTCAGTCACAGGGAGTTCACAGCAGTACAAGATATGTCCTTGCATTTCCTGACAACTGGAGTCATCTAAGTGTCTTTTCTAATAAGAGCAAGGATATTGACCTCTTTCTCTAGAGTAAAACTACTTTTTTCACGGTAAGGACCAATGTGGCGAGGTTGCTGTGAAATGGACTTTTACTGCTTGAGCAGAAAGTAAATGCATGCACTTTTTGTTAAGCAATAACCACTACCAAAAGCCTTATCAATGTTTAGTGCCTCTGGCTCTACAATTTTTAATCTTTTCTAAGGAAATAATCTAAAATGTAGGAAAAAATAAAGTATATTGTTTATTTGCAAAGTAGTTTATAACAGCAAAAACACAGAAAGGCATCTAAAGGTCTAACAGTAGGAAAAAATGTGTGGTATCCACCAGGAGAAATATTATGCAAATAATGCATCCATAATAGTAAAGCAAGTATACATGATGTAATAATAATTTAAAATGTTAATTTTAAAAGACAAGAGGATGAGAATATGTGGTTATAACTTTGTAAAAAAAAGAAACTATACCACAGCCCTATAAGAACAGGGATTGAGTTTGTCTTATCTATCTTATGTCTATATAATCTACTCTAATATCTATACATATTTGTTGTGTATAAGTGAGTGAATAGATGGACAAATGAATATGTGTACCAAAAAGAATGGAAAGTAATGCACTAAGTTTTTAAGAATGGCTGTTTGGGGGAGATAACTCATGGTGTTTTCTAAGTTACGCTTTACTTAATTGCGTTTTCCATCATATTAACTTTTAAAGATTTTTTGGAGAATTTGAATTAGTTTAGATTTACTCCTTTGCTGTGCAGATAATACAGAACAAACCCACACCCTTTATATATAGAATCCTGCAAACAATAAGGATCTGTTTCACTGATTTCAAACAGACATCATATGACATGAATTGCCAACCCCATGTAGGGTTTTCTTCATGTACTTCATTCTACAGGATCACATGTTAGGTGGAAAAGCTACGTAGATTTCAGAATTCTGTACAAGTATGAGAGTTCTGTACCTTAAAATTACTTTTATTATTTTATAAGTTATCTTCCTAATGTAAGAGTCAGATCACTTCCCCCTTCAAAAATCCCCTTGCCTAATGAATAAAACTCAACCCCATAGACTGGCATTCAAGGCCTTCCAAAACATTGTTCTGAAGTATATCTCCAGCTTCATGTTCCATCACAATATTACCCAAACTACATGCACTAGCCTCGCTAGATTATTTGCCACATGCTGTGTATACAATGCCATGTCTTGCCTTCCCACACATACTCACACTGTGTCAGCTTTAAAGACTCTTCTTCCCTTTCCTCTTATCAAAATCCTTCAACACCAACTCAAACACCACCTTCTCTTGGCTGTGAAGTTACAATCAACGATGAAAATCAGTCTGTTGAGTAATAAAGATCAAAGTCCTTTTATATTTTCAAATACTTGGGCATTTCCATTTCTGCTATCAAATCGATCAAAAATCAAATTATCAATTATTCACTGCCCTTCCAATTAGAATCTACTGTGAGCAAGTGTCATTAACAAGAGACAGACATTTACCTGGTAGAGATTCACTCAACTCTATCCTGACAGGTAAGTAAGTAAGTAAGTAGGGGCGTGTGTGTGTGTGCACGCGCACACATGCTCATGTATTGGGGAATGAGGGAAAGTAACACGTACTGAAGGAAAGAAATTTCTGGAATTGTGGAACCATTTGATAACATTTTTTTAAAGTTCCAAAATTGAAGTTGGATCACTGGTGGTGAGGGAAGGAGAGAGTAGTAATTTTCTAGCCTGGCACACTGGCCAAAAAGAGCATGTGAAGGAGAAAAATGAATTTGAAGGGACATTTGTTTCCGCCTTCTAAGGCATACTCAGAAAATTTACCAAAAGATGACATTTTAAAATGTTTCGCTTTTATAACGGTTGCTTAGTGCTAGCCTTCATCTGCCAATGAGCGCACAGAGGAGATAAAACCCACCAACCCAGAAAAACACCAACTGTCAAAAGAGACTGACACATGGCAACCTGAGTTAATATAGGCACAGAAGTGCCTTCACTGAAGCACCGTGTTCTCTTCTCTCCCTCCTCCTGGGGGTGACACTTCAGCACAGCCAATAATTTTCTCTTGCCTTACAATCATCTCTCTGCAGGCTTTTTAAGTACTTATTACATTTCCATTTTTATGTATTCAAATTTCCAAGCTCATCAATACAGAGCATCTATAATATTCCCTCTCCAATTCATATGAAAACTCACTCAACCAGTTCTTTCCCAATAAAAACAGAGCACAATTTTCCTCATTTTGTATTTCACTAATTTCCTCAATAAGCTCTAACACAATTACACCTGCATTTCATCTCCCAATGCCTTTTTCCACTAAGTCATTGGAGGATTGTTAGTTCAAATTACTTCAAGGGTCCAGATAACCGATTGATGCTGACTGGTATTACTCCATCTCACCAGAATAGTGAACAAAAAGAAATGGAATTAAATCACCTCTGAGAGGGAATTCTGAGACAGAAGGAAAAAGCTTCAGGAGTGTGTGAATCAAATGTTACAAGAGTTTCTGTGAAGGTTATAAAACAGCAATCACTGAAGTCCTTTAAAAAGGATTTAAGCCTATTTTTCAAGCCCAAACCCCCTTGGAAGAAGTGATTGTGAATGAAAGACTTCTTAATGTCTTTTTCTTCACAAAAATCATATGATTAACAAATATTACAGTAGCAGGCACTGTTAACTAACTACCTGATACTCATTCCTCCCTCTTTCTAGCCAGCCAGCTCCCCCCAAGCCACCAGAGACAGCCATGTAACTGCCCAATGAGATGCAGGCAGGAGTGACTGAAAGGTGTTTCTGAGGAAGTTTTTCAAATAGAAACCACACTCAGCTGATCTTTTACCCTTTGACCTTTGCTCTTTACCCTTTCCCATTCTTCTGACTGAAAGGCAAACTGAAAGCTTAGAGATGCAGCCACCATCATGGAAATGTGAAGCCACACACTACATACAGCAGAGGATGACCACAGAGGCACAGCCATACATGGCTTCTTTTAGACTTATTGTTATAGGACCAGAATAAATCCATTCTTTGGTTAAACCACAAAATAGGATTTTCCATTATTTACAGACAAACCTAAAGTTAACCGACATAGTTATACGACCTCTTTGTGGTAAAAACTGTCTACCTTTCATTTCTGTGACACATTCTCCCAATTTTTCTCCTTTCTAATTGGACCATCCTCTTCTTCTTTTCTGGATCTTTTCTGTTCAGGCCCCGAGCAACACTCCAGGGGTTAGTCTTGGCCCCTGTGGTAGCCAAATAATGCCTGTAAGGTAGTTTCTATCCCAATCCCCAGATATGATTAAGGATCTTGAGATAGGAGATTATCCTGGATTATCCAGATAGATCCAGATAGAATCACAAGAATCTTTATAAAGGGAAGCAGGAGACAGAGAAAGTTGTGACAATGTATACACGGCCAATGTGTGTGTGTGTTCATTCACCCAGTCGTGTCCGACTCTTTGTGACCCCACGGGCTCCTCTGTCTGTGGAATTTTCCCGGCAAGAATACTGGAGTGGGTTGTCATTTCCTCCTCCAGTGGGTCTTCCTGATGGCCAAGGGAACATGAAAAGATGCTCATCATAGCTCATTATTAGAGAAATGCAAATCAAAACTACAATAAGGGACCACCTCACACCACTCAGAATGACCATGATTAAAAAGTCTACAAATAATAAATGCCAAGAGAGGGCGTTGAGAAAAGGGAACCCTCTTACACTGTTTGTAGGAATGTAATTTGGTGCAGACATGCTGGAAAACAGTATGGAGGTTTCTCAAAAAAACTAAAGACAGAGAGAGTTGCCATATGATCAAGCAATCCCATTCCTGGTCACATATCCAGAAAAATCTGTAATCCAAAAAGATACATGCATCCCTATGTTCATAGCAGCACCATATACAATAGACAAGACATGGAAGCAATCTAAATGTCCATCAACAGATGAATAGGTAAAGATGTGGTACATATGTACAGTGGAATATTACTCAGCCATTGAGGAGAATGAAATAATATCATACCATCCATGCAGCCACATGGATGGACCCAGAGATTATCATACTAAGTGAAATAAGTCAGAAAGAGAAAGAAAAATACCATATGATGTCACTTATATGTGGAATCTAAAATATGACACAAATGAACATATCTACAAAACAGAAACAGCCTCACAGACATAGAGAACAGATTTGTGGTTATCAGGTAAGGGGGGTGGGATGGGAAAGGGAAGGATTGGGAGTTTGGGATTAACAGATGAAAACTAGCATATATAGGATGGATAAACAACAAGGCCCTACCATATAGCACAGGGAACTATATTCAATATCCTGTAATAAGCCATAATGAAAAAAAATACAAAAAAGAATGTATTAATATCTGTATAACTGAGTTTCTTTGCTACACAGCAGAAATTAACATTGTAAATCAACTACACTTCAATAAAATCAATTAAATAAAAAAAGAAAAGCTGTGACAATGGAAACAGAGGTTGGATGAACTTTGAATATGAAGAAGGGGCCACAAGCCAATGAGAGTAGGTTGCTTTGAAAAGCTAGAAAAGGTGAGAAAACAGATTCTATCATAGAGTCTCCAGAGAGAGTTCAACCAAAACCTTGATTTGGGCCTAGTGAGACCTAGTTTAGACTTCTGATCTCCAGAACCATAAAATAATAAATTTGTGTTGCTTTAAGAGACAAAGTTTGTAGCTGTTGCCACTGTAATAAGACACTAATCCAGGTCCCAGTCCTTTATCTAGATGTCCTTCCAAAGGAAGCTTAAGTCATCCTGTGGCTTTAAAAAACATCTATATTCCAAGACTACCAAATGTTTCTCAGCAAATCTGATCTCTCCTCAGGATTCTAGGTTCATATATTCAAATTACTACTTGTGGGAAAAAAAAACAAGCAGCAGCCCGTTTGCAAAATTCAGACTTGTGCTGTGCTGTGCTTAGTACCTAAATCGTGTCTGACTCTTTGCAATCCCATGGACTGCAGCCTGCCAGGCTCCTCTGTCCATGGAGATTCTCTAGGCAAGAGTAATGGAGTGGGTTGCCATGCCCTCCTCCAGGGGATCTTCCCAATCCAGGGATCGAACCCAGGTCTCCCATGTTGCAGGCAGATTCTTTATCAGCTGAGCTACCAGTCAAGACCAATGCGACTTACTGAAGCCTATTTTTGCCTGAACGTGTTACTTGTTGAATCAGTCTGTATCTTTCTGTGCTCCCTGCGTGTGATGAGGCAGCATCTGATGACAGTAAGAATGTGACAGAACAGGATACCATCTACATCATCCTTCCATTCTTTCATCCAAATATCGTTACTGACCCAACCTAGACTGTGCCAGTTGCTATGCCAGTTCCACAAGTGGATAAGGCCTGTTTCCTCTGGTGAGTCTAAGATATCTCCAACTCCTCACTGCCATTTTGGATCCCCTATATTCCCCTACTTCATCCTACACACCAGCATCTGCCCCTTCCTCACCGGAAAACCACGCTCATTCTTCTTCATCCCAATCAACTGTACCATCATCAGTTGCTCATGCTGAAGATCTAAGAGCTTGCTTTGCATTCATTCCTCTTCTCTTCACTCCACACATCTAGCATAGAAGCAAATCCCCTCAGTGTTTGTTAGTCACTCAGTGGTGTTCAACTCTTTGTGACCCCATGGGCTGTAGCCCTCCAGGCTCCTCTGTCCATGGGATTCTCCAGGCAAAAATACTGGAGTGGATAGCCATTCCCTTCTCCAGGAGATCTTCCTGACCCAGGGATCAAGCCTGGGTCTCCTGCATTACAGGCAGATTTTTTTTACACTGTGAGCCTACCAGGAAAGCCCAAAACCCTCTCAATTCTATCTTTAAAATACACCTGAATACACTGATATCCCCCCATCTACTGTTTCTTCTGCAATCCAAGCCACCACCAGATCTCACATAGAATAATGCAACCACCTCCAATCATCTATTCTCCACACAGCAACCAGAAGTGCATTTTGCAATGTAAATTAGTCCATGTTACTGCCCTGGTTAAACCCCATCAGTGACATCTCATTGCACTGAGAATGAGTCAGTCTCCTTTGCTGGCTTTCAGAGACTCTCTTGCCTCTTCCTAGCTTTCCATCCTTGTCCCATACGTGACTTGCCATGCTGGCTTTCTTTTGAACTTGCCAATCTCCATTTTGCATTATGACATTTCTTTCTCCTGGCTTTACTCTCTAACTAAAATGCTTTCACCCTAACTTTCTTTCTGAACCTTTAAGCCTCATCTCAAATATCACCTCCTCAACAAGTCTTGCCTGACTACCCTATATAAAATAACCATCTAACTATTCCCCCAAATCATCTCCCTATTTCAACTCTTTGCATAGTGTGTATTCCTATTGCTATTTTTCTTTCAGTGTGCATGCTCTTTCACCCCAAGATAATAGAAAAGTTATGACAGTATGGACCTTGTCTTTTTCACTGCTATGGGCCCTGGTCTTTCAAAATTGTCTGGCACATGTGTGAAAGTTGCTCAGTTGTGTCTGACTCTTTGAGACCCCATGGACTATACAGACCATGGAATTCTCCAGACCAGAATACTCAGTGGGTAGCTGTTCCCTTCTCCAGGGATCAACCTTCCCAACCCAGGGATCAAACCCAGGTCTCCCGCATTGCAGGCAGATTCTTTACCAATTGAGCCACAAGAAAAGCCCATCTGGCACATAGTAGGTATTAAATAAACATCTGTTGTATGAGTGAAATGCTCCCCAATACCTGTCATTACAATTATGAGCTGCTCTCATCTAGTTATTATTATAAAATTTCTTCACTATTGTTATGCTTAGCAAGTAGCACGACTTTTGATTTTTCTGTTTACTTTTTCTGTCTCCACTAATGGGTGTGAAGTCATTGAAAATAAGGATTTGGAGATTGGGGCTATGACTAATGCATTCAAGGCAGTCAATCACCATCTTTGAGTTAATAAATGAATGAATGAGTCAATCAATCAATCCACGAATCCGTGAATGAGTAATGAATATGTGAGAGAGGAGACAGTCTGCTCTGCCACATGCATCCTTATAACACCTCACCACACAAAAGAGGCCCATAAAGATAGAAATGAAGTTAACTGGTAGCAAATTCAGATAAAAATAGCCTTAGTTACACGTGCACTCTGCAAGGGGCTGCTTATATGACTCTAGTTTTCACCTTGGTCAGTCCAATAGTCAGGTGGTGTCCACCTGAACTATGTGTCAACGTAGAAAAACACCCTAAAGAGCCTCTATTTCAAAACACTAAACAGTTTGAAGAGGGACTTGCTTGGTAGTCCAGGGGTTAACAGTCTACCTTGACATGTAGGAGATGCAGTTTCGATCCCTGGTCAGGGAACTGAGATCCCACATGCCACAGGGCAACTAAACCCGCATGCTGCAACCGGAGAAACACACATGCTGCAACAAACAGCCTGCACATCACAGCTAAGCTCCAACACAGCCAATTAAATAAATAAATATTTTTAAAAAAACATTAGGAAGAGTACAAAAGGACTTGTAGGGAATTCCCAAACCCTCATTTTGTAATGAGAACAAGATACAGTTCATTAACTATACTATTATACTAAAAGATATAAAAATAGCAAGTGGATTCTGATATGTTTCATATCACTATAGAACTAATATTAATATAATTGCATTAGCATTTATGCAGCTACACTTGTGGAGAAATCTCTAGGCTCCAGAAACTTTGCTAAGAGCTTTACCTGAGGTGTGCTATCATTATCTTTCACAGATAATGCCACTGAATCTGAGAAACACAAGGTCAGACAGTGGTTACATGGCAGATCCAGGCTATAAACCTGGTGTTCTGAATCCCAGGCCCACAAACTGCACCACCACACCAGCCTGAATTAGCCAGCAGGACCAGAAACTCGCCAGCCTTTCTCAGATGGTTCCCTCTGGACCCCCTCCTGAATGGCTTAGTATATGTGACTCTCAACCCATCTGGCTGTCCTCCCTTGGGATGTCTGCTTATCTTATGTTTACTTCAGGGCTCTTATTATTAAAACTTGAGTATCTGGTAAGTATGTATGCAAAGGACTGATATCACCATATCCTAAATCCCAAGGTAAGAGAAATACAAGTAAGACGGTAAGTGTTGCGAGAGGGCATCAGAGGGCAGACACACTAAAACTAAAACAACAGAAAACTAGCTAATCTGATCACACGGACCACAGCCTTGTCTATCTCAATGAAACTAAGCCATGCCGTGTGGGGCCACCCAAGACGGATGGGTCATGGTGGAGAGGTCTGACAGATTGTGGTCCACTGGAGAAGGGCATGGCAAACCACTTCAGTATTCTTGCCTTGAGAACCCCATGAACAGTATGAAAAGGCAAAAGGATAGGACACTGAAAGATGAACTCCCCAGGTCAGTAGGTGCCCAATATGCTAATGGAGATCAGTGGAGAAATAACTCCACAAAGAATGATGGGATGGAGCCAAAGCAAAAACGATACCCAACTGTGGATGTGACTGGTGATAGACGCAAAGTCCGATGCTGTAAAGAGCAATATTGCATAGGAACCTGGAATGTTAGGTCCATGAATCAAGGCAAACTGGAAGTAGTCAAACAGGAGATGGCAAGAGTGAACGTTGACATTCTAGGAATCAGCGAACTAAGATGGACTGGAATGGGTGAATTTAACTCAGATGACCATTATATTACTACTGTGGGCAAGAATCCCTTAGAAGAAATGGAGTAGCCATCATGGTCAACAGAAGAGTCCGAAATGCAGTACTTGGATGCAATCTCAAAAACGACAGAATGATCTCTGTTCGCTTCCAAGGCAAACCGTTCAATATCACGGTAATCCAAGTCTATGCCCCGACCAGTAACGCCGAAGAAGCTGAAGTTGAACGATTCTATGAAGACCTACAAGACCTTCTAGAACTAACACCCAAAAAAGATGTCCTTTTCATTATAGGGGACTGGAATGCAAAAGTAGGAAGTCAAGAAACACCTGGCATAACAGGCAGGTTTGGCCTTGGAGTACAGAATGAAGCAGGGCAAAGGCTAATAGAGTTTTGCCACGAGAACGCACTGGTAATAGCAAACACCCTATTCCAACAACACAAGAGAAGACTCTACACGTGGACATCACCAGATGGTCAACACTGAAATCAGATTGATTATATTCTTTGCAGCCAAAGATGGAGAAGCTCTATACAGTCAGCAAAAACAAGACTGGGAGCAGACTGTGGCTCAGATCATGAACTGCTTATTGCCAAATTCAGACTTCAATTGAAGAAAGTAGGGAAAACCACTAGACCATTCAGGTATGACCTAGATCAAATCCCTTATGAGTATACAGTGGAAGTGACAAATAGATTTAAGGGACTAGACCTGATAGACAGAATGCCTGAAGAACTATGGACAGAGGTTCGTGACATTGTACAGGAGACAGGGATCAAGAAAATCCCCATGGAAAAGAAATGCAAAAAAGCAAAATGGCTGTCTGAGGAGGCCTTACAGATAGCTGGGAAGAGAAGAGAAGCGAAAAGCAAAGGAGAAAAGGAAAGATATTCTCATCTGAATGCAGAGTTCCAAAGAATAGCAAGGAGAGATAAGAAAGCCTTCCTCAGCGATCAGTGCAAACAAATAGAGGAAAACAACAGATTGGGAAAGACTAGAGACCTCTTCAAGAAAATTAGAGATACCAAGGGAACATTTCACGCAAAGATAGGCTCGATAAAGGACAGAAATGGTATGGACCTTACAGAAGCAGAAGATATTAAGAAGAGGTGGCAAGAATACACAGAAGAACTGTACAAAAAAGATCTTCATGACACAGATAATCACGATGGTGTGATCACTCACCTAGAGCCAGACATCTTGGAATGTGAAGTCAAGTGGGCCTTAGAAAGCATCACTACGAACAAAGCTAGTGGAGGTGATGGAATTCCAGTTGAGCTATTTCAAATCCTCAAAGGTGATGCTGTGAAAGTGCTGCACTCGATATGCCAGCAAATTTGGAAAACTCAGCAGTGCCCACAGGACTGGAAGAGGTCAGTCTTCGTTCCAATCCCAAAGAAAGGCAATGCCAAAGAATGCTCAAACTACCACACAATTGCACTCATCTCACATGCTAGTAAAGTAATGCTCAAAATTCTCCAAGCCAGGCTTCAGCAATACGTGAACCGTGAACTTCCAGATGTTCAAGCTGGTTTTAGAAAAGGCAGAGGAACCAGAGATCAAATTGCCAATATCCGCTGGATCATCGAAAAAGCAAGAGAGTTCCAGAAAAACATCTATTTCTGCTTTATTGACTATGCCAAAGCCTTTGACTGTGTGGATCACAATAAACTGTGGAAAATTCTGAAAGAGATGGGAATACCAGACCATCTGACCTGTCTCTTGAGAAACCTGTATGCAGGTCAGGAAGCAACAGTTAGAACTGGACATGGAACAATAGACTGGTTCCAAATAGGAAAAGGAGTACGTCAAGGCTGTATATTGTCACCCTGCTTATTTAACTTATATGCAGAGTACATCATGAGAAACGCTGGGCTGGAAGAAACACAAGCTGGAATCAAGATTGCTGGGAGAAATATCAATAACCTCAGATATGCGGATGACACCACCCTTGTGGCAGAAAGTGAAGAAGAACTAAAGAGCCTCTTGATGAAGGTGAAAGAGGAGAGTGAAAAAGTTGGCTTAAAGCTCAATGTTCAGAAAACTAAGATCATGGCATCTGGTCCCATCACTCCATGGGAAATAGATGGGAAACAGTGGAAACAGTGTCAGACTTTACTTTTTTGGGCTCCAGAATCACTGCTGATGGTGACTGCAGCCATGAAATTAAAAGACACTTACTCCTTGGAAGGAAGGTTATGGCCAACCTAGATAGCATGTTTAAAAGCAGAGACATTACTTTGCCAACAAAAGTCCTTCTAGTCAAGACTATGGTTTTTCCAGTGGTCATGTATGGATGTGAGAGTTGGACGGTGAAGAAAGCTGAGCGCCGCAGAATTGATGTTTTTGAACTGTGGTGATGGAGAAGACTCTTGAGAGTTTCTTGGACTGCAAGGAGATCCAATCAATCCATCCTAAAAGAGATCAATCCTGGGTGTTCATTGGAAGGTCTGATGTTGAAGCTGAAACTCCAATACTTTGGCCACCTCATGCGAAGGGTTGACTCATTGGAAAAGACCCTAATGCTGGGTAGGATTGGGGGCGGGAGGAGAAGGGGACGACAGAGGATGAGATGGTTGGATGGCATCACCGACTCGATGAACATGGGTTTGGGTAGACTCCGGGAGTTGGTGATGGACCGAGAGGCCTGGCGTGCTGCAATTCATGGGGTCGCAGAGAGTCGGACACGATTGAGCGACTGAACTGAACTGAACTGAAATCCCTATACATCTGGCCTGACTGTCACCCCAGGTTCTGGGTGCTACTGTGCTTGGTGCTAGAGCCCCCTGGCCATCCACCCTGAGCACCCTGCTGCTGGCTCTCTTGGCCCAGGTGTTCCCTGCTCTGTAGCTGAGTTCAGCCAACCAGATCAGCATATTTCAAAGGCCCTTTGACATGAAGAGTATATCTTTGCTTGAAGTGGAAAGTTAAAATGATGTCCTCATTAGACAGAAACATGGAAGTGATGACACTTTGAGGAAACACCATTTAAGACCCCACATCAAATATTCAATGACTTCACACCCAATTTTGTATAGATTGTTCCAAAATACTATAATCTGGAACAGGTCTTTTTAATCACATTGAGTAGAGTCTAAATGAAAACACTTTCATAAATTAAATCACCAGGTACTTCCATGGCTTCAGAATTTCCACCCTGCAGCTCACAACAAGAGCACCAGTTGTGCAGTTTCCCCAGATCATATTCCCTTGGCACTTGGTTACACAGTGATACATGTGTCTTTTCTATAATGCTTTTTCCCTTGACATTTGCCACTTACCCCAAAGGAGGTGAGGATAACCAGGGAAAAGGTTGAAAGGTAGTTCTCCTACATTTTTTTCTCCACTCTTTCCCCCCCCAAAAATTAAACGTCAAATAGTCTGTACATCATATATTTTAGTTTTGGGTTCACAGTATAGGGACATTCAGAACAGCCTGGCTGGATTCTGGCCACACTGGTAAAGGCATCAAGATAGTTATCAATCGTGCCTTCAAGCAGATATCAGCCTTTTGTTTAAATGCCAAGTTTAAAAGGCATATAGTCATAAATAAGGAGCATGCTGAAAAGCTTGAAAAATGCATCTATGTTTTAACCGCTAAAATCTCCCACCATACTAAATGCAATAGGTAAACTTCTAAATGGGGACCATGTAGCTTTAAGAAAATGAAGGCCTTAAACATAGAAGAAACCTAACCAATCGCAATTCTTAAAAATAATTTATGTCTGTGTTGCTTAGTGCACAAAACATCACTTATACCCAAAAAGAAATATTAGGCTCTGTGGTGTGGCAGCTTCTCACAGCTGTCAGAATCCAGTTCCCTTATCAGTCCAGCAGGAGTGTAATTAAAGACAATAGCTGGGGCAGCTGTATTGAAAACACAAGTCATTTGTCTTCCCCCTCCCCCCACCTCTTCTGCACACAGTTAATCTGAACACAGCATCAGCTCCATCGTCTAAGCTTCTCAAAAGGCAGAATAATAGGAAACATATCTGTTTCCCACTGTGGATTGTGAGGGCTGAAAAAATACTTGCTCTTATCTTGCTATTGCATTCTATAAAATGCAAGTAATTTAGGTCTGGAAATTCAAAAACTCCTGAGATAGGAGAATGTTCTTATTGAAGAGTAAGAACAATTATCTTCAGGGATAGAGAGAATCTGGGAAAATGGCTTATACTCAGTGGTGTTCTGGAAAATGTTTAACAACAGGCTCTCCAGGGAAAAGCCCTGATTTATAGTATTTTCCAGTTTCTATGGTGTGAATATTCCCACCATGACTGATTTCAAGTTGCCAATGTGAAATCACCAACCAGAACTGGAGAGAGATCTACAGCAGGAAGCCATTACATAGTGTTTCCATCACAGGCACAATAGATGTAAACGATCTCAAGAACACAGATTATAGTAAAATAACTAGAAAATGATGAATTTTGAGTATTTGTTAGCTTTGTTTTTAATGTAATTGGTTGACACTTTATATAATTTAATTTTTAATAATAGCTATGCAGAAGCTATGTTATTACCTTGTTAGTTAGTCGCTCAGTCGTGTCTGACTCTTTGTAACCCCAAGGACTGCAGCTCGCCAGGCTCCTCTGTCCATGGGATTTCCCCGACAAGAATACTGGAGTGGGTTGCCATTTCCTTTTCCAGGGGAACTTTCTGACCCAGGGAATGAACCTGGGTCTCCCACATTGTAGGCATTCTTTCCCATCTGAGCCATCAGGGAAGCATCATTATATAATTTAGTTTTTAATAAAAGCTATATTTATTACCTTGCAAAATTCCTGAGAACAATCACCTCTCACAAGCCAGTACAAACTGACACCAGCTCACCGCTATCTATACAACACTTTGGCAGCCACGTTACTGGAAATAATAAATAGCTCTCCAGTTAGTTATAACAAATGAAAGAGAATGCACAATAAAAACATTCATCTTTTCAACAATGGAATTTAGTCATTTCTCTAAAAATTTTCCCAAGACCTACTTTTCCAGAATGATCTCCCTGAAGCCAGAAGAAAGAATCAATTAGGAACATGTTTATGTGTTATTACTGAAACAACGAAAGCCCAGGTACTTTATATAATCACGATTGCTGAGACTGTATTTTGTAACCCTTTCTTCTTCACGTGTATATAACAAAAGGCTAATGGGAAACTTTGGCTGGGGCAGCATGACAATTTCACATCCTAAGTGAAGTGCAAAGCTATACTGCAAAAGAGGTGATCAAAATACAGTTACATAGACTTCCATCTCGGGAGAAGGAAATTGCACCCCACTCCAGTATTCTTGCCTGGAGAATCCCAGGGACAGAGGAGCCTGGTGGGCTGCCGTCTGTAGGGTCACACAGAGTTGGACACGACTGACGCGACTTAGCAGCAGCAGCAGCAGCAGACTTCAGTCTCTGGGAGGACGGAGTTGACATACTTTTTCTTGTCCTCCTCACTAAGAGCAACTGAACACCTTGGACATTATATATAAAACAAATGAAAGAAGACACTGAAAGTAGAGAAGAGATGCTAAACCAGTTAGGGAATAATGCCGCGGGGAGTTTCCTGGCTTTTCTTGTTACCTCAAAAATCCCAGAGTAGATGATAAAGAAGCCAGCAACCCAGAAACACCGATGGACACAGACTAAAAGCTCCATAGAGCTCTTGTTCTCCAGCCAAAGAATATTTTAAGGATGGAATTTTACTGTATCTTGACTGTGTCCATGTCAGAGTCCCGCTTGTGATATATTATACTACAGTTTGAGAGGTGATACCATTTGGGGAAAACTGAGTAAAGGGAACATGGGATCTCTCTAGATTCTTTCTTACAACTGCATGTGAAATTAACAACTATGTCAAAACTAAAAGTTTAATTTAAAAAAAGTTACATGTCTCCTACCCACCTCAACTCTATCAGGATATAAAAGGATGAGAAGTCAGACATTTGGATATTTTTGGAGAAAGCTGTTAGTGTACCAAGATATCTGACTCTGCTCCCAAGATAGTAAACTAAGAGGTGTTTCCCCCATCCTTGCAAATCAAAATAGAGGGGCTTTAAGGAGACCACTTTGAAAGTTTGATATGTGGCCTCTAAAAATGGAGATCTGTAGACTGATTCTCACCTGAAAAATCTGAACAGCAGGAACTAGTTAGGTAGAGTCTTCGACAGAAAAGCAAATGTGAGGCAGATGCTTGGGCAGCCTAAGTTCCCAGAGTCTGTGGAACAAAGATATGTGACTGCTTCCTGTGGACCCGGACGGGGACCATGCACAGGAGCTAGCACAGGTCTTCTTAGATATCATCCAAGAGAGTCACTTGGAGGGGCAGAGAGACCTTGACAGGAAGAAGTCACACTTCTGAATTCCTAAGGGATGAGAGAGCTTTCCTAAATCTCCCTTCAGAACACAAAAGCCCAGGTCAGCGGAGCAGTGCCTTTTCTCTTCTGAGGGATCAAAAACCAAAGCAGCACATAGGAGAGGATGAGCAGAAGCCCTAGGCTGGAAGGAACACAGAGCAGTCGATGCTGTATCACGTTTACACACGGAGTCTTCTCGTATTGCCTCAAGCGGGCAAACATTCATTATTGTAAGTTCTCAAACTGAGTGCTCCTGAGGACTTCTGCAAAGGGGAATTATAGATAACTTAATTTTTAATCATCACATAAACAGGTCAGGGTCTTCATCACTGAAATGCACTTTGAAATTGTTTTTTTTAACTTAGTTTTTTATTGAAGGATAATTGCTTTACAAAATTTTGTTATTTTCTGTCAAACCTCAACATGAATCAGCCATAGGTATACATATATCCCCTCCATTTTGAACCCCCCTCCCATCTCCCACCACATCCCACTCCTCTAGATTGATACAGAGCCCCTGTTTGAGTTTCCTGAGCCATAGAGAAAATTCCCATTGGCTATCTATTTTACTATGGTAATGTAAGTTTCCATGTTACTCTTTCCAAACATCTCACCCTCTCCTTCCCTCTCCCCATGTCCAGAAGTCTATTCTCTATGTCTGTTTCTCCATTGCTGCCCTGTAAATAAACTCTTTGGTACCATTTCTCTAGATTCTGTATATATGCATTAGAATATGATATTTATCTTTCTCTTTCTGACTCACTTCACTCTATATAATAGATTCCAGGCTCATCCACCTCATCAGAGTTGGCTCAAATGTGTTCCTTTTTATGGCTGAGTAATATTCTGTTGTGTATATCTAACACAACTTCTTCATCCATTCATCTGTCCATGAACATCTAGATTGCTTCCATGTTCTAGCTATTGTAAATAGTGCTGCAGTGAACAGTGGGGTACTTGTGTCTTTTTCAATTTTGGTTTCCTCAGGGTATATGCCTAGGAGTGGGATTACTGGGTCATATGGTGGTTTTATTCCTAGTATTTTAAGGAAACTCCATACCATCTTCCATAGTGGCTGTATCAATTTACAATCCCATCAACAGTGCAAGAGCGTTCCCTTTTCTCCAATCCTCTCCAGCATTTATTGTTTGGAGACATTTTGAGGATGGCCATTCTGACTGGTGTGAGGTGATAGCTCATCGTAGTTTTGATTTGCATTTCTCTAATAATGAGCGATGTTGAGCATCTTTTCATGTGTTTTTTAGCCATCTGTGTGTCTTCTTCGGAGAAACGTGTGTTTAAGACTTTTTTCCCACTTCTTGATTGGGTTGTTTGTTTTTCTGGCATTGACTTGTATGAGCCACTTGTCATATTTTGGAAATTAATCTTTTGTCAGTTGTTTCATTTTCTATTATTTTCTCTATTCCGAGAGTTGTCTTTTCACCTTGCTTACAGTTTCCTTTGCTGTGCAAAAGCTTTTAAGTTTAATCAGGTCCCACTTGTTTACTTTGTTTTTCATTTCTGTTACTCTAGGAGGTGGGTCATAGAGGATCTTGATTTGATTTGTGTCATCGAGTGTTCTGCCTATGTTTTCTTCTAAGAATTCTATAGTTTCTTATCTTACATTTAGGTCTTTAATCCATTTTGAGTTTATTTTTGTGTATGGTGTTAAGAAGTGTTAGAATTTCATTATTTTACATGAATCTGTCCAGTTTTCCCAGCACCATTTATTGAAGAGGCTGTCTTTGCCCCATTGTATATTCTTGCCTCCTTCGTCAAAAATAAGGTACCCATAGGTGCATGGGTTTATTTCTGGGCTTTCTATCTTGTTCCATTGGTCTATATTTCTGTTTTGTGCCAGTACCATACTGTCTTGATGGCTGTATCTTTGTAGTATAATCTGAAGTCAGGAAGGTTGATTCCTCCAGCTCCATCCTTCTTTCTCAAGACTGCTTTGGCTATTCGGGTCCTTTTGTGGTTCCATATGAATTGTGAAATTTTTTGTTCTAGTTCTGTGAAAAATCCCATTGGTAATTTGATAGGGATCACATTGAATCTGTATATTGCATTTGGTAGTATAGTCATTTTCACAATATTGATTCTTCCTACCCAGCAACATGCAATATCTCTCCATCTGTTTATGTCGTCTTTGATTTCTTTCATTAGCGTCTTATAATTTTCTGTGTACAGTTCTTTTGTCTCCTTAGGTCAGTTTATTCCTAGATATTTAATTCTTTTTGTTGCAGTGGTGAATAGAGTGTATTCCTTAATTTCTCTTGCTGATTTTTCATTGTCAGTATATAGAAATGCAAGTGATTTCTGCATATTGATTTTGTATTCTGCAACTTTGCTAAATTCACTGATTAGCTCTAGTAATTTTCTGGTATTATCCTTAGGATTTTCTATGTACAGGATCGTGTCATCTGCAAACAGTGAGGGCTTTACTTCTTCTTTTGTGATCTGGATTCCTTTTAATTCTTTTTCTTCTCTGATTGCTGTAGCTAGGCCTTCCAGAACTATGTTGAATAATAGTGGTGAAAGTGGACACCCTTGTCTTATTCTTGATCTTAGGGGGAATGCTTTCAGTTTTTCACCATTGAGAATAATGTTTGCTGTAGATTTATCATAAATGGCCTTTACTATGTTGAGGTAGGTTCCTTCTATGCCCATTTTTTAAAGAATTTTAATCATAAATTGGTGCTGAATTTTGTCAAAGGCTATTTCTGCATCTATTGAGATGATCATATGGGTTTTATCTTTCAATTAGTTAATATAGTGAATCACACTGATTGAATTGCATTTATTAAAGAATCCTTGCATTCCTGGAGTAAACCCAACTTGATTATGGTGTATGAGCTGTTTGATGTGTTGTTGAATTCTGTTTGCTAAAGTTTTCTTGACGAATTTTGCATCTATGTTCATTAGTGATATTGGCCTGCAGTTTTCTTTTTGTGTGTTGTCTTTGTCTGATTTTGGTATCAGGGAAATGGTGGCCTTGTAGAATGAGTTTGGAAGTGCTCCTTCCTCCGCAATTTTTTGAAAGTGTTTTAGAAGGATAGGCATTAGCTCTTCTCGAAATGTTTGACAGAATTCTCCTGTGAAGCCGTATAGTCCTGGGCTTTTTTTTGGGGGGGGGGGAGATTTTTGATGACAGCTTCAATTTCAATGCTTGTAATTGGGTTGTTCATAATTTCTATTTCTTCCTGGTTCAGTCTTGGATGATTATTGGAAGATAACCTGTCCATTTCTTCCAGGTTATCCATTTTATTGCCATGTAGTTGTTCATAATACTCTCTTATAATCCTTTGTATTTCTTCATTGTCTGTTGTAACCTCTCCTTTTTCATTTTTAATTTTGTTGATTTGATTCTTCTTTCTTTTTTTCTTGATGAGTCTGGCTAAAGGCTTGTCAATTTTGTATATCTTCTCAAGGAACCAGCTTTTAGTTTTATTAATCTTTACTCTTGTTTCTTTCATTTCTTTTTCATTTATTTCTGCTCAGATCTTTATGATTTCCTTCCTTCTAATAATTTTAGGGCTTTTTTTTTTTGGTTCTTCTTTTTTCAGTTGTTTTAGGTGTAAAGTTAGGTTGTCTATTCGATGATTTTCTTGTTTCTTGAGGTAGGATTGTATTGCTATCAACTTTCCTCTTAGAACTGCTTTTGCTGCACTCCATAGGTTTTGAGTTGTCATGTTTCCACTCTCATTTGTTTCTAGAATTTTTTGATTTCCCTTTTGATTTCTTCAGTAACCTGTTGGTTATTTAGAAATATGTTGTTTAATCTCCATGTGTTTGTGTTTCTTACAGTTTTTTCCTTGTAATTGATATCTAGTCTCATAGCGGTTTGGTCGGAGAAGATGCCTGATACGATTTCAATTTTCTTAAATTTACTGTGGTTTGATTTGTGACCCAAGATGTGGTCTATCATAGAGAATGTTCCATGTGCACTTGAGAAGAAGGTGTATTATTGTGGGTTTGGATGGAATGTCCTGAAGCTCTCAATGAGATTCATCTCATCTAATGTATAATTTAAGACTTGTGTTTCCTTATTAATTTTCTGTTTTGATGATCTGTCCTTTGGTGTGAGTGGAGTGTTAAAGTCTCCAATTATTATTGTGCTACTGTCCATTTCTCCTTTTATGTCTGTTAGTGTTTGTCTTATGTATTGAGGTGCTCCTATGTTGGATGCATAGATATTTACAATTGTTATGTCTTCCTCTTGGATTGATCCCTTGAGTATTATTCAGTGTCCTTCCTTATCTCTTGTAATCTTCTTTATTTTAAAGTCTATTTTGTCTGATATGAGAATTGCTACTCCAGCTTTCTTTTGCTTTCCTTTTTCATGGAATATATTTTTGCATCCTCTCACTTTCAGTCTATATGTGTCTTGAGGTCTGAAGTGGGTTTCTTGTAGACAGCATATGTATGGGTCTTGTCTTTGTATCCATTCAGCCAGTGTGTGTCTTTTGGTTGGAACATTTGATCCATTTACATTTAAAGTAATTATAGATATATATGTTCCTTTTGCCATTTTCTTAATTGTTTGGGGTTGATTTTGTAGATCTTTTTTCTTCTCTTATATTTCTTGACTATATAAGTCCCTTTAACATTAGCTGGTAAAGCTGGTTTGGTGGTACTGAATTCTCTTACCCCTTGCTTATTTGAAAAGCTTTTTCTTTCTCCATCAATTTTGAATGAGATCCTTGCCGGGAACTGTAATCTTGGTTGTAGATTTTTCCCTTTCAGTACTTTAAATATATCCTGCCGTTCCCTTCTGGCCTGCAGAGTTTCTGCTGAAAGATCAGCTGTTAAGCGTAGGGGGTTCCCCTTGTATGTTACTTGCTAATTCTCCCTTGCTGTTTTTAATATTCTTTCTTTGTGTTTAGTCTTTGTTAGTTTGATTAGTATGTGTCTTGGACTGTTTCTCCTTGGGCTTATCCTGTATGGGACTCTTTGTGCCTCTTGAACTAGATTGACTATTTCCTTTTCCATATTGGGGAAATTTTCAACTATAATCTCTTCAAAAATTTTCTCATACCCTTTCTTTTTCTTTTCTTCTTCTGGGACCCCTATAATTCGAATGTTGGAGCATTTGATGTTGCCCCAGAGGTCTCTGAGACTATCCTCAGTTCCTTTCATTCTTTTCACTTTATCTGCTCTTCAGAAGTTATCTCCATCATTTTATCTTCTAGCTCACTGATTAGTTCTTCTGCTTCAGATATTCTGCTATTGATTCCTTCCAGAGTATTTTTCAGAGAAGGTAATGGCAACCCACTCCAGTGTTGTTGCCTAGAGAATCCTGTGGACAGAGGAGCCTGGTGGGCTGCTGTCCATAGGGTCGCACAGAGTCGGACACAACTGAAGCGACTTAGCATGCATGCATTGGAGAAGGAAATGGCAACCCACTCCAGTATCCTTGCCTGGAGAATCCCAGGGACAGAGGAGCCTGATGGGCTGCAGTCTATGGGGACACACAGAATCGGACATGACTGAAGCAACTTAGCAGCAGCAGCAGAATATTTTTAATTTCAGCAATTGTGTCATTTGTCTCTGTATCTTTATTTTTTTAATTTTTCTAACTCTTTGTTAATTGATTCTTGCATTTTCTCTATTTTGTTTTCAAGGTTTCTGATCATCTTTGCTATCATTATTCTGAATTCTTTTTCAGGTAGTTCGCCTATTTCCTCTTCATTTATTTGGACTTCTGTGTTTGTAGTTTGTTCCTTCATTTGTGTAGTATCTCTCTGCCTTTTTGTTATTTTTTCTTTTAGCTTATTGTGTTTGAGGTCTGCTTTTCCCAGGCTTCAAGGTTGAATTCTTTCTTCCTTTTGGTTTCTGCCCTCCTAAGTTTGGTCCAGTGGTTTGTGTAAGCTTCCTATAGGGTGAGATTTGTGCTGAGTTTTTGTTTGTTTGTTTTTCCTCTGGTGGGCAAGCCTGAGTGAGGTGGTAATCCTGTCTGCTGATGATTGGGTTTGTATTTTTGTTTTGTTTGTTGTTTAGATGAGGCATCCTGCACAGGGTGCTACTGGTGGTTGGGTGATGCCAGGTCTTGTATTTTAGTGGTTTCCTTTGTGTGAGTTCTCAGTATCTGATACTCCTAGGGTTAGTTCTCTGGTAGTCTAGGGTCTTGGAGTCAGTGCTCCCACTCCAAAGGCTCAGGGCTTGAGCTCTGATCAGGAACAAAGTTTCCACAAGTAGTTTGTTATGGCATTAAGTGAGAGTAAAACAAATATCCAAAAATGAGAAACCAAAGATGAACCGCAGACAATGGCAGTTGCAAAAGCCTCAAATAATAAGTAAAATAATGGAATATACACATATACATATACACCCATGAGCAAAGTCAAAAGAGTCCAACCAAAATAAAGTACAACAGTTTGACCCACTTAACAAAGGAAATCAAAAATTATATCCACCAGTTAAGAACAAAACTAAGTAAAGCACAAACTGGAAAACAAAACTAAAGCAAGATGCCAAGAGAGGAATAAAGCAATGAAAAAAACAAAACTAACAAACATGTTGAGAGGAAAGGAAAGAAAGAAAGAATAGATATGCAATGTTAAACAGAGGTAAATGAAGAATATTTATATACAGTAAAGATTAACTGCAAGGGGAAAAGAACAGTGGGAAAGTCAAACAAAGGAACAAATGTAGAAAAATATAATCGGTTTAAAAAAATTAAAATTATAAAAAAAGAAAAGAAAACAAACGGAAGAAGAAAGAAAAAAGGAAAACTCCACAGAACTGCAAAAGCCCAACGCAGAGGCAGTGGTGTATAACAACAATAAAAAGTGTGACTGAATATACACAAGTACATATACACTCATGAACAAAGACAAAAGGGTCCAATCAAAATAAAGTACAATAGTTTGACCCAGCGAACAAAGGAAATCAAAAATTATATCCACCAGTTAAGAACGAAACTAACTAAAGCACAAGCTGGAAAATTCAAAACTAGAGCAAGGTGCCAACTGAGGAATAAAGCAATGAAAATAGAACTAACAAATATGTTGAGAGGAAAGGAAAGAAAGAAAAGGAGAATAGATATGCAAAAGTAAACAGAGGTAGATAAAGAAGATTTATATACATTAAAGATTAACTGGGAGGGGAAAAGAACAGTAAGAAAAGCAAACAAAGGAATAAATGTAGAAAAAATAATAATAGATTTAAAAAATTAAAATTAAAAAAGGATTAAAAAAAAAAAAAAAGGACAACTCCACAGAACTGCAAAAGTCCAATGTAGAGGCAGAGGTTTATAACAGCAATAAAAAATGTGACTGAAAAAAAAAAGCTCAAAAGGTTAATTAGATTTCATAGTGCCAATAAAATTGACAACTACAACGGGTGGGGGGGGGGGAGAAAAAAATGGAAAAGAAGCTACAGAGCAAGCCAAAACATAAGAATAATAAATGATTTTCTTGAGTCACTGCTGTCAGAGTCCTCTCCCTCACTGAGAGTCACAGTCCATCTTACCTCCCTAGGATGCCCTCCAACACCGTGCTGATCTCTGGACCTGCTGTGGGGTCAGCTCAGATTCTAATCTGGTCCTACTCCTGTGTGTTCTTGCCTCTAATATCCACAGTTATCAGAACTAGTGCGCTTTCTTTTGTGGGAGCTCTCAATGACCTGTTCCACAGACACAGAGTCTGCCTAGTTGTTTGTGTGGATTTAAACAGCAGCTTGTACAACTGGTGGGAAGGTTTTGGGTCTTCTTCCTTAGCCACACTGCCCCTGAGTTTCAATTGTGGTTTTATTTCCACCTCTGGGGTTTGCTCCTGAGATTTCCCTGGAGAACTTGGGTTTGCCCCTGTGAGGGCCAGGTGTGGAGGTGGTGCAGCTGCTTGGGTTGCAGGGGTTCTGGCAGCACCAGGTACTCAGGGGAGTTGGCGGCTGGGGCAGCAGGAAACATAGTGCTCTAGAAGAATATTGGCCAATGTGCTCCACTATTCTTGCCCGGAGAACCCCCCTCCCTGACAGAGAAGCCTGGCAGCCACAATCTACAGGGCCACAGAGAGCCGGACATGACCAAAGCGACCCTGTGCACATAGATGCAAGACTTTTTTGCCTGCGGCAGCTCTGCCCCAGAGAGATTTGAGCATGAAGGTGATGCAGCTGCTTGGCTTGCGGGGACCCTGGTGGCACCAAGTGTGCAGGGACAGGGATTGCCTCCATGGCAGGAGTTATGGCCCTATCAGAGCCTTTTTCCCAGCCTCTTGCAGCTGGCGATCAGAAGACCTCTTGGCCAGTCTCTCTCCCTAGCTCCACCCACTCAGGCACTTAGAGGGCTCCCTTGCCTGGGGTCCTTCTCTGTTGTCTGGCCTGGCGGGCACATAGAGAGGCCCCCTTGGCTGGGGTCCTTTCCTGTAGATCCGCGCATCAGGCCCTTAAAGGGGCACCCTGCGTGGGGTCATGCTCTGCAGTTCAGCGCATCAGGCCCTTAAAGGGGCACCCTGCGTGGGGTCCTGCTCTTAGTTCAATACCTTGTTCAGCTGCCATGCTGGCGCGTGGGGAGAGAGAGGCTTTGGTGATGGCTCCACCCCCTACACGTGACTCAATAGTATCCTCTTGCTTCCATGCTGCCCAGCTTTCCTCCACAGGTATTCCCCATCACAATCTCCTCCCTCACCCTCCCTAGATCCATCTCTCCACAGTCAACAGCAGCCCTCGCCCTGGGATTGCTCCACACTCCCCAAACTCCAGCTCCCAGCTGCTGCCCCTTCCAGGGCACCCTCATCCCTGTCTGGGGTATGTATGGCTACTGCAAGGACTGTCTGATTCTTATTCCATTTAGGCTGCAAAAGATCAGCTATTTCACACTCAGCCTTAAAATGTTTCTCCTCTGACTCAGACAATTGCCTGGGTGTGGGGATCAGACCTCTGCTTCAGTTCCCCCACCCACCCAGGGCAGGTCCAGTCCTGCTAACACTCCTGTTTTTCCCCCTGGTTCCTTCATCCTACCAAGTTTTGTGTGGTTCTATATATTCTATATATTCACACTCTCAGCTGGTGTTCTGCAAGCACTTCTGTGTCTGAAGGTGTATTCCTGATGTATCCATGAAGAAAGATGTACTCCACATCCACCTACTCCTCTGCCATCTTGTTCTCCCTTTGAACTTGTTTTTTAATTAAGGTGATTACAGTATAAACAGCAAGCGCAAATTCATTCAAATTAATTCAGTGAAATCATTTTTCCCCTCAACATATTCTCTGATGTTGTGGTCTTCTTTGAGAAGACATGCTACTTCTTTTAGGCTTCTCTCTAACCTCCCATACCCTCCTCACACCCCTGCTCTGAACCCCACCCCCAACCTATTCTCTCCAAAGAGGGGAACCTCTAAGTCATTTTCCTGGACACAGATCAGGTCACATCTGCTAGAGGGCGGAGCCACCATGAATAAAAGGGTCAGCACGAACGCACTTTGTCTCCCCTTTCTCCTGTTTATTCGTTGCTGAAGTGATGAGCTGACCATGTCCTGGCCATGTACTCTCTTAGGAAGAAAAATGATTCTCAGGAAATCGTAAGTGGAGCCGGAGTCAGTGGGCAAGGGGCAGATAGAGGTTGTAGAAAATCACATCTTGTTTCTCATGTTCTCTATTCCACCCTTTTTTTCCCAAGCATCTTATTTTTTTTTTAATTTTCTACCCGATAACTATATCATTCCAATTCTTGAAGTTCTAATTCTGCTAGTTATTCTTTCTGGCGACTCTAACTCCAGGAGAATTGTTTCCATGTGTGGTTTGTACTTTTACATTACAAGCTCACATTTAGTGGAGTCTCTAATTTCCAAGCTAACTAAATAACAAGAGCATTCTCGTGATTTACTCATTTAACAAACACAAATATGCTAGGTGGTCCTCTCACAGTCTCCACCCAGAAGGATCTTTAGAGTCACATTCCCCAGTGCTGGTTAGACAACAGTCGACATCCTAGTCAGAATGATAATAACTAACACTGAACAATCACTAGGTACCAAACGTTTGACACACATTACTTCACTTAATCTTCAACATCCCCCAAAGGGAGGGACTATTATTATCCCCATCTTATAGATGAGAAATTTTGATGCTTGTACAGAGAATGGTAATTTTCTCATGGTCACTCTGCTAGTAAACTGTAGAACCAGAATTTAAAATCATGTCATCCTGACTCCAGCACCCAAACTTTTATCCAGTAGTATAAATAAACTTCAATGCACTCTGGCTCAGACATGAAGCAAAATAACAACACAAAGCCAACAAGGAGAGAGACTTGATTGAGATCTTGAATTTCCTCATTTACTTAGACATAAAATACAGGCTGAGAGTTAGATAGGAGCTTCCCTGGTGGCTCAGACAGTAAAAAATCTTCCTGCAATGCAGGAGGCTCAGGTTTGATCCCTGGGTCTGGAAGATCCCCTGGAGAAGGAAATGCCAACCCACTCCAGTATTCTTGCCTGGGCAATCCCATGGACAGAGGAGCCTGATAGGCTACAGTCTATGGGTTTGCAAGAATCGGACACGATTTAGCAACTAAACCACCACCATCATCTAGTACACAATCTTCATGAGAATGTTGAAATTAGGACTTTAACAGTATGGTATTTGAAAATGCCACTGCATAAATCTAGAGGACAGAGCTCTGTAAAATTTGTATTTTTCTGGATGTTATACATAAGACGAGTTCAGAAGAAGATCTGTCAGGCTGAAAGCATAAGAAGCTAAGAGTAGTTTGGGGAATGAATGGTACTTTTAAGTCGTTAAGTAGATAGACGATCAGTGCCAACAAACATCAAGGATGCTTGTGCCCACTTACTAGCAGATGAAACCTCCTCTAAAGAAAAGATATTTTCAAAAACTCAGATTAAATGGGATAAAGTTCTTTCATCTGAACTAAATATGTTACTTGGCTTTGAAAATCTCATTTTAACTGTTTATACTACTGTTTGCCTTCGAACTTCGAACTGTGGTGTTGGAGAAGACTCCTAAGAGTCCCTTGGACTTCAAGGAGATCAAACCAGTCAATCCTGAAGGAAACCAACCCTGAATATTCATTGGAAGGACTGATGCTCAAGCTGAAGCTCCAATACTTTGGCCACATGATGCAAAGAGCTGACTCATTAGAAAAGACCCTGAGGCTGGGAAAGACTGAAGGCAGAAGAAGGGAACAACAGAGGATGAGATGGTTGGATGGCATCACTGATTCAATGCACATGACTTTGAGCAAGCTCTGGGAGATGGTGAAGGACAGGGAAGCCTGCTGCAGTCCATGAGGTCGCAAAGAGTTGGACATGACTGAGCAATTGAACAACATTACTGTTTACCACCTATAAAAATACTACCTAGAACAAGAGGAAAAACTTGTATACATTCTTTCATAATAACCTGTGCTCTTGAGTATTATTGAAATAGGCATTAGATAATTATTAAACTGTCTGATTATTGCCTGAGGCTGATTAACTTCAGGAGAATAGCAGACAAGGCACAAATGAACCCATGGCCAGGAGTCAGTCCTCAAGAAGGCTGTTTAGGGATCCTGGGTTTCATGACGTTCACCTTGCCCCCTCGCCCCAGCTGGTGGCAAGGGGGACAAAGCAAGATAGAGAAAATAGCCCTACTGATAGCAGAAATAATGCCTTTACACATGAAGAAAACCCTATTATTAGGTCACGGCTGACATTTAACAGGTAATTCCCTGAAATGACTTACCATTTCATACCCTGTAATTTGATGTGATTCTCCTCTTAATAGCACTCTGAACAGATGCACATTCCCCATTTACATTCAAAATCACAGTACATTCCCTTTCCACCAGTATGGCTCTTCCGAAGGATAAGTCATAACGACAATGCAGGCAGTCAAGGGGAGCATACCAGGGAACCACAAGGACCCCTGGCCTCAGCAGCCCATCCCATTGTCACTCTGCCCTCTCAACCTCCACGAGCCCATTTCACCTCCACGTCAGGGCTCCGTCTGCTCTCCTTCCATTCTAGAACTGCGATCACCTGTAAGTTCCTCAGGGAAACTCTCCCGGGTGTTGCCGCACAGGATGCTTTTTCCTAGGTCCTTCACCTTCCTTCAGCTGTGATCGCAGAAAGGAAGCCCCAGACGTGTTTGTGAGGGCCTTCTCTTCATCACTCTGGGGAAACAAGCAGGAGTTAGCCACAGAAACAGACAAGTTACAAACTGATAAGCCTCCTGAGGTCCCCTAGTAAGTGTCCTCTGGGTGGAGCCATGCTGGGAACAGAGAAGACAACGTGTATTTCCAGAAAGAAGAAACACACTACCATTTAGTAGTTTATGGTATATCTTTACAAAGTTAAGACCCTAGCTGCCTTTAAAAAAAGAGGATGTGAAGGTATGGGGAGGAAACTCATTGTATATTTATATAAAGTGATCCTCAAAATATATTAAGTGAAAGCTAGAAGCAGAACAGGCGTGTTTGATACACAAAAGGGAGAAATGTCTAGTTAAATGTATTTTCTTGTAAATTTCTAAAATACTGTAGACCAGACAACAGAGACTGCCTTTCTGGAAGGGAACTAGGGGGCTAGAGTACCCTTGGCAAGACTTCTCTTTTTAGTCCCTTTTTATATCTTTTGAAGTTCTATTCTTTCCTCTCTCAGGAAAGAACTTACAAGAGATGTTCTCACCACTCAATAGATAGACACCTGACAGATGGACAGATTGTGACGGTGAGAATCTGAAGAAATCATCCAGTTCTCTGGCAGGAGGAAGGTGACCCTTCTGCTTTCCCTCTCTGTCACTCCTGTCTTGACCTATCCATCCATTAAAGGATTATTGTGACGTTCAAGTGCACTATTGAACTGTGAGAGAAATACAATCAACTCTGAATAGCTCATTCCCTTCTCTTACCCATTCCTTTACACAGAGCCTTCCTCTTATTCAAGAAGGTTCTTAAGGGATGGTTAAGACTCCAGTGATTTTTTAAATTGATTTTTATTAGAGTATAATTGCTTTTCAATGTTGCATTAGATTTGCTGTAAAGTGAATTAGCTATATGTATACACAGAGCCCTTCTTTTTTGGATTTCCTCCCCATTTAGGTCCCACAGAGCATTGAGTAGAGTTTCCTGTGCTATACCATAGGTTCTCACAAGATATCTATTTTATACATAGTAGTGTATATACGTCAATCCCAATCTTCCAATTCATCTCATTTCCCCCTTGTCTCCACACGTTTGTATGGACAAATGTGGAACAAATATACCCACACATATGTTCTCTGTGTCTGTGGATAAAGAAGATGTGATACGTATATATATGATGGACTATTACTCAGCCATAAACAGGAACAAAATTATGCCATTTGCAGAAACATGCTTGGACCTAGAGACTATCATACTGAGTGCAGTAAGTCAGAAAGAGAAAAACAAATATATATCACTTAAATGTGGAATCTAGAAAAATGATACAGATGAACTTATTTGAAAAGCAGAAATAGAGACACAGACCTATTGATTGTTAAACTGAGCTTTAAAACAGTTGTAAAAGACTTTGTGGAAGCATACCCTTTCTTCCCCTGGCTTTTTACCTTTATATGAGTACCACCAGCAATACTTCACCACGTAAAGTTTAAACTTTCTCTAAGGATTCAGTTGAAGGCCTTGCAAGTCTTCTTTTAAAAGATAAAAGACAACAACCTCTGCACATAATGTCCCCTTTCCATCCAGTATTTTTTAAATAAAATAAGCATCCTCTAGCAAGAACAATGTGATTGAAAGGAAAATCAATTGATCCTCAAATTCTGTTGCAGCTTTGAAAACATTCTTCCTGAGTAACCAAATAGCAATCTGCATTGTGAGTCCTAATGTGAAAAAAATTAGAACACAGCTCAGCCATAAAAAATGTAGCAAGAGCCTATCATGTCTTGTATTTCTGCCAAGGTGGAACTGAGAAAGAATAACAGACCCAATAAAGGTACCACATTAAATTTTGGTCATATGGTGGCTCACGCTAGTTTACAACTATTTGCTCCCAACCTTGCAAGGCAATTACACATCTTTGTTGTTTGCCACAACACCTTCAGGAGAAGCATATCTTGCTGCCTATCATCAGACTTGGCCATGGACTTGACTGGCCAATGAATATCAGCAGAAATTCAGTGTGCTTGCTCCAACCAAGAGCTTCTTGAAGAAGGCTGTTCTTTCTTTTCCATCTCTAACTGAAGAACACCCTGTCCTAGATGGGATGCTCTACTAGCCTGGATTCCAAAATAAAGACTCATGGAAAAGAGCTATCCGGAACAGAGCCCCTGCCACAGCTGCAGCACCCTACAGCAAGAGGGGGAAACCCACAGCTCATCCACAGAGGACATGCAATGAGACAAAGCAAAAGAATCTTTGTTATTTGCACTGAGACTTAAGGGTTGTTTCTTACCACAAGTTAGATGAATCAATGCAACAAACAAATCATAATGATTCCAAGAATGGGAACTAGGGAAAAAGGAAAAGAAACTAACATCATTAGAACATATGCTCCAGACCAACTACTGTTCTAGAAGTTTTCATGATACTATGCACCAACCTGATGTCTGAAACAACCGTTTGAGTCTCATCTACAAAATGAGACTAAGGTTCTATGACCTCTAAGTAAGTTTCCAAAGCTGGCATTCTATATGAGTTCTTCACTGGAGGCTTCCCTAAAAATAAGATTCATTATATAATTTATAGTCACCACGTTTGCAAGAGAATGGATATCTGGCCTAGATAATGCCACGTTTTTTAATAATATGACTGGTACTTTAAATGAACCAAGAATTATTTCTGGAGAAGACTGCCTTTCAGTTCGCTAATATTTAAAACATTTTATTTCAGAGAAGAAGCCTACTTTCATTTCCTATTTTTACCTACTTAACATTAACTACCAAAAATCTTGGAATTCTTCCATTTTTAAGAGAAATCTTTAATTAAAAATTTAGCTTCCTCTTACACTGCCATGAATTTCACTTAAGATACCTATAAATGTACCAATATTAATGTGAATCAAAAAATAATTTGGCTTTTAAAAAGTTATATGTGATGATAGAGATATCATCAAAAGATTTCAAGTCATCACAGTCTGTTAAAGATCAATGCCATCACCATTAACGACACATAAGCATTGTTCTGGGAAGGGAAATACATCTGGAGTCTGATAAACGGATTTTAAATAAAAAAGAGTGGAAACTAATCTATCCAGGTTGAAAGAAAGATTTTAAAGTCAGGCAAAGTCAAATGAATATTCTGAAGCAAAATTCTCCTGTGCTTCCTCTGATTTGAAAAGAAAAATATCTGTAGAAAGGTAACATTATACATCCTTTGGTGATGCTAATCTTTACCATTTTGTTTGACATCTTGACTATATACCTAATGGACAGAACAGTAAATCTATAAATTGCAATTCTTTATAATTCCAGGGAAAGAATGATAACATGTTAGAGCAGAATTAGAAATGTGGTATTAGAAAAATTATACAGAGGTTATTTTTAATAAAGTATTTCATTAAAAGTCAATGCTATGGACAATTACTTAACATGCACATTTTCTCTGCATATAAAATAAAGACACAGAGTGGAAAATAAAAAGAGTAAGTTTAATGAGGGAATTATATGTGATATTTTGGTTTATATATATTTTATTGTTGCTAAAATAATATTTTTAAACAATTACAAATAAATGCTGCTACTAGTATTTATTACATATACTAATTTTAATGTCCCATGGAGAATTTCAGCAAAGAAGTGGAAATAAGAAAATAAATTAAAATGAAAGTCTAGGACTGAAAAACAAAACAATGTAAATTGACAAGAGATGAACTTAACAGGAGATTACATAAAACTGAAGAGACAATTAGCAGGGTAAAACATCAGAAGAAAACATAAGCTGGAGCATGGAGAATCAAAAGGAAAAAATACAGAAATGAACATAAAAGACACAAGGGATATGGTGAAAGTTCCAACAATAAGAGAGGAGAATAAAGCAAAAACAATATTTGACAAAATAGTTCTGCCAAAAATTTTCCCCCAAAAGGCCAAAACACCAAGAAATACTACAAACTCCAAGAAAAATAATTATAAATAAAACCACCCCTAAACGCATTATGATCAAACTGCTAAAAAACAAAGACCAAGCTGCTGAAAAACAAAAACAAAAAGAAGACCTTTAAAGAGATATATTACCTTTGAAAGGATAACACAAACCATTGGCTGATTTCTCAAGAGAAAAAAAAAAAGCAAGGAGAGAATGGAATGATACCTTAAAATACTAAAAGAAAATACCTTCCAACACGCAATTCTATGTACACCAAAAATATCCTTCAAAGTTTAAGGCAAAATACACTTAACACAAAAACTGAGAAGATTTTGATCAGCACAAATACCCTCATGGAAAGACAATTCAAGTGAAAGGAAAAAAATCCCAGAAAGAAGCACCAAGATATAGAATAGAATGCAGAACAATGAAAAGGGTAAATATGTCAGTTATTCTAAGTAAAATCAGCTACAAAATAATTAATGTCATATGGAATCTAAAATAACACAAAAACCAAAAAAATAAGAAGGTAATTGCTAAACTGACACATGTGTACTTTGGAATATTATGTAGTATTTTATAAGGTTGAAACATATAAATCTATTTTTTAATAAAAGATGCATGTGAGAAATGATGTATACTGAATAACAGTTTAGATAATTAAATACAAAAAAAGAAGTCAAGAAAGGAGGAAAAAAGAACATCAGCTAGTAGGACAAATAAGCATTAAGATTTTAAGTTTAAACCCAAATATATCAATAATACATTGAACATGAATAGATCATAAGAAAAGATTGTCAGACTATCAGATTTAAAAAACGCAACTTAATCCCAAAGAAAATGAGGTTGAAAGTAAAAAGACAGAAAAAACTATATATGCTATGCAAACGCTAACCAATAAATAAGTGGTGTGCCTTGACTACTGTAAGGCAAACCCCCCCCCATTAAGACTAAGAAAAATGGCATAAAACAGGAGTTAAAAAGGACATTAATTACAACATCTACAGACATTAAAACATAAGTGGATATTATCAACTTTATGCCAATAAATTTGAAATGATAAATAATTCCTAGAAAAAAACATAACTTAGCTAAAGCATCAGAAAATCTGCATCGTCCTATCTCCATTAGAGAAACTGAATATAGCCTAATTTTTTTCATATAGCAGTATATTATATAAACAATTCCTTATGCCATTTCCTTATGTCACTTGTTCCATTATAGAGGACATTAATTGTAGCAATTTATTAAGTTTGGGTTTCATTTAAGCTTTATTAATTCTCACCCATGGGACCTTTAATAAATAATTATAACCATAATTTGTAAAAAATACTGACCCCAGCAGTGGGATACTTCATTGACTTAGTACCGTGCTGTGGATCTTGGAAATGTTGATAGGTATATCAATGAGTATGTTTGATGACTGCGTAGCAGCCTATTTTCCCCTCTTATAAACGCTACAAGAAAATCCTTATTTATCTACCTTTATACATATTCCTAATTTCTTCAGGATAAAATCCTGAAAATGAAATTGATGGACAAAAAGAGATTCATGATGCATAAGGCCCATTGTCCAGAAAATCTGAATCAGCTCACGTTTCCAAAAAACAGTGTAAAAATGCTCATTTCCCTACACCCTCATCCACCTGGATATTATCCTTTTATAGTTTTGCCAGTTTGGCAGGACAAAGTGGCAAATCAGTATTATATTTATTTTGTATTTTATTTACTAGTAAATATGCATATCGCACACTTATTAGATCTATTGGCACCTGTAATTGTCCTTTCATAAACTGTCTTTTCCTATTTTTCACCAGAGCAGAAGAAAGGGAGGAAAACCAGCAAATCACAAAGTCCTGGTGGTCCAGGGCACCAAGCAAAAATTATACATGTTCACTGGCAGAAGTTGTACATAGCTGAATGATAATGCCCCATTATCCAATCATATTTTAACATACCAGATGTAATCTGTAATGCTTAGGTCTCAGGAAATTAGACAATTCAGTGCCGGGCTGTGGACAGACACCATCTGCAGTGGGGTCTTTACAATCTCAAGCAAAAAATATGTCACCACGGCAAACTCCCCTGGGGTCTGTTTTACTGAAACTAGAAATTACTTCCATGATTAACAGAGTATGTAGCATTGTTTATATTGAAGCACTGACAGTTTAGAAATTGTTGAAATTTCCAAAAGAGCCATCTGATGAGAGACTTTGAAATTATTCTAATTGAGAGGCAGGCCATGGCTTCTTGTCAAATTAAGCTCCTGTTAGATGCCTAGAGAAATTGGGCATGAGGAAGCCCAGAACAAGGCCTATAGGAATACGTATTTCATGAACGGACACTGAGACACTGACTAAGCCAAGGTGTTTCCTAAAGTTTTAGACTGTACCTTTTCAGGTGAGAGCTGTGTGTAAAATCGATGCAATATATGAGAAACATGACATCTCTAATTTTGCTTAATCATGCTTATCAATGTTTGTCAAAAAAGATCAAATGATACCCCATCCAATGAGATACAGTATAATGGGCGATGAGAGCTCGGAAAAGCAAAGTAACAAAAGACGGGCAAAATGGGCACCCGTAAAAGGGAGGCTGACTAGCCTCTATTTTGGCACATAGGACCCTGTTCCTGTCAAAGCGTAACTATAAGAATGAAAGGCATGGTTTTCTCAAATGCCACAGACATAGAGGATTTCTTGATATCAGCACTTCCCAAACTGACTTCTCATAGAATCTTTACAACCCAAGAGACATGTAACGTGGGGAAACACAATTAGGAATATATTTGTAATTATGCTTATTGATATGCATAAAATATACTGCCAAGTCATGTGACACTATGTGTAAGATAGTAACAATTGTGTTATCACATGTTTTATATATTTATTTACATGTGAAATATAAATATATATAAAATGCATTTATACAGTATATCTTTTGTTATTATATATATATTTGATCTTCATTATTCTAGGATTCCACAATTGCAATTTTGTCTATTTGCCAAAATGTATCTGTAACCCCAAAATCAATCCTCGTAGCACACTTGCAGTCTCAATCACTGACATTTGAAAAGCAGGGAAAATGTTGTGCTGCCCAATGCCTTCTTTTTCAGCTAAAGTGGAACAAGGCAACCTTCTACCTTCTTGTTTCAGCTTTGTAAACAAGTGTCCTTCTCATGGTTTATTTAGTGCCACATTGCTCACATGTGTATGCTTTTAGCTGGTGGTTTTACACAAGCCCCAAGTATAGTGCTGAAGTGCTGTCTAGTGTTCTAGGTGCAAAAAGGCTCCAATGTACCTGAGGGGAAAAATACGTGTGTTACAAAGCTTCATTCAGGCATGAGTTATAATGCTGCCAGCTATGAATTTAGTATTAATAAATCAACAGTGATATTAAATAAAGTATCTTTAAATAGAAACACACATAAAACAAGGTTGTATATAGACCAGTTGACAAAAATGCCGTGACCAAAGGCTTTCAGGAACCCCACCCTATACTTCTTCCCTTAGGAACAATTACGCGGTATTCACTAATTCAGTGTTTGAAGAAATCTTATAGGAGATACAAAAATAAATGATATACATAAATGAGTCAAAGAAACTTGAGGAACTTTAATTTTTTTAAGCTAGAGAAACAAGCCTGAATAAGAATCAGCTCTGGTGACTTTTATTTATTTATTTATTTATTTATTCAATCCATGAATGAATATTTATTCAATCAGCCATTTATTTACTCAGTCAATGAGTGTATACGGAGTTCTTCTATGTGCTGTGTATAAGGTGGTACATAAACAAAGACATCGTGTTGACTTTCTGGAAGTTTGTATTCTAGAAGAGAAGGGCCACCATTCACATCTGTTGTATAACACACAACCTGTCTGGGGAATACAGATGTAACCAACAACCACATTCATGAATTAATGGCCACAAACTTGGATCAATAAGAACATGGTTCTCTTACAGAAAAGACACCCAACTTAGATGAAAGGTGATGGAGACAATATTCCAGTTAGAAAACATGCCTGGGCAAAGGTTGTTAACAGGAAGGATCACGACATTCTGTAGAAACTGAAGCAAAAGGATTTTGTGCCTGAAGCAAAAGAAAGAAAAGAAAAATGGCCCAGATAAAGCTAGAGAGACAGGGCGGTGAACCATCCAAGACCTTAGAAGCCAAGCTAACAAATGTTGGTTCATTTTGAATGCAATGGGAAACCACTGAGAGGTGATTATTTACCTTATAAAGATCACTTTGGCTGCAGTGCAGAGATGGCTGATGAGGGTGGTCAAACTCAATGTGGGAGAACAGTTAAATCACCATAACCTCCCTGAACTGTCTCTTCCAGTATAATAATAGCCTAACAAATATATAACTATCCGTGTTCAGACTGGACATTACACACAGGAAAAAAATGATGAGACAATCAGCATGGCCACAATCAAAAGAGTTTTAAATCTCTTATTCTGAAAACTGTAAACCATGGAAATAGTGTGACTTCTTTGCTTTTCACTATGTCTGAATAGCCTTTGATGCACACTTAATCCTTTTTACTATGACTTCCCTTATTCTTCAGAAGGTATATTTAGATACCATTCAAATGTATGCTGCTGCTGCTGCTAAGTCGCTTCAGTCATGTCCGACTCTGTGCGACCCCATAGACGGCAGCCCACCAGGCTCCCCCGTCCCCGGGATTCTCCTGGCAAGAACACTGGAGTGGATTGCCATTTCCTTCACCAATGCATGAAAGTGAAAAGTGAAAGTGAAGTCGCTCAGTCGTGTCCGACTCTTTGCAACCCCATGGACTGCAGCCTACCAGGCTCCTCCGTCCATGGGATTTTCCAGGCAAGAGTACTGGAGTGGGGTGCCATTGCCTTCTCCAATTCAAATGTATACTTCATTCTATTTGTCATTGTTCCTCCATTTTCACAGTCTGCTTAAGTTGCCTTTTGAATGTATACTGTAAGGATTCTTCGGAGAAGGCAATGGCACCCCACTCCAGTACTCTTGCCTGGAAAATCCCATGGATGGAGGAGCCTGGTAGGCTACAGTCCATGGGGTCGCTACGAGTCGGACACGACTGAGCAACTTCACTTTCACTTTTCCCTTTCATGCACTGGAGAAGGAAATGGCAACCCACTCCAGTATTCTTGCCTGGAGAATCCTAGGGACGGCGGAGCCCGGTGAGCTGCCGTCCATGGGGTCACACAGAGTCGGACACGACTGAAGCGACTTAGCAGCAGCAGCAGTAAGGATTCTTATGAGTACAAAGACTTCCCTCCTCAGTGGATCTCAAAACGATCTCTGTAAAGGATGGAGGTGGCAGAGATCACAAGCTAAAGATAACTCGTAAAATTCACAACTTAAGACGTCCATCTTCTGACTGTGGCTCCCCCCCTCCCTTCTTCTTGTATGCAGACTTTTAATGAAATGGTCAAAGCTGTATTTCACAATAGGAAGTGAGGAAGAAGAGGGGAAGGAGGAGGAGGAGAAGCTGGAACAGAAGGAAGAAGAAGAGAAGGAGTCTCCGACCCGTGTGAGTTTGTCTAGTCCTCATTTGACCAATGATTATAAATAGACATTATAAAGACAAGCAAGGAAATTTGAATAAGGACTGTTATTAGATGATATGGGAACATTTTGTTAGATATGATATGCCATGGTGGTATGTAAATATATATATATATATACACGTAAATATATACTACATAAATATATAATGTATATGTAAATGTATATTTACATACCACAATATCTATATATACACGTGTATATGCAGGTGCATAGGCACTCAGTTGTGTCCGACTCTTTGCAACCTAAAAGTCCTTATCGATTACAGATGTGTACTGAAACAATTATGGGTAAAATATCATCATGTCCTGGTGGTCCAGTGGTTAAAAATCCTCCTGCCAATGCAGAGGACACAGGTTCAATCCCTAGTCCAGGAAGATCCCACACGCCTCGCAACTACTGAGCTGCAACTACTGAAGCCCGTGGGCCTAGAGCCCCTGCTCCACAACAAGAGAAGCCACCACAATGGAAGCCTGTGCACCGCAACAAAGAGCAGTCCCTGCCCTCTGCAACAGAGAAAGCCTAGGTGCGGCAATGAAGACCCAGTGCAGCCATAAATAAATAAATAGATTACTCCAGAAAAGAGATAAAGTCAATGAAATGTGACTAACAAAAGATAAATCAGTACTGAGGCTGGGTGATGGGATGTAGGGATTCATTATACTTTTCCTTAACATTGGCATGTTCTTAAAAATTGAGACAAAGGAGCCATAAGCTAAATTATAGTGGGCTGAGGGGTGACAAGGGAATACCTTGTGTTTTCTCTATTTCAAAGTCTTCAGCACATTTTCATTAAATATTAAGTCTTGTCTTAACTGGGATTCAGGAAATTGAGAGAATAGATTGTGTTCACAGTAAGGAGAGGGTATTACGCAGCCTCACTTCTCAGGAGACACTGGTCCAGAACTATAGTGGGTAACCAGCTATACAGAACACACACAGGATGCTCTAAGGATGCCCAGACTTCCTGCCCACCTCTGATGCAGAGCAGTTATGGAAGCTGATCAAAGATCATCTCCCAAGCAGATAACAAGAGAGAATATTGGAGTGGGTAGCCATTCCCTTCTCCAGAAGATCTTCCCAACCCAGGGATTGAATCCACGTCTCCCGCATTGCAGGCAGATTCCTTACCATCTGAGCCACCAGGGAAGCCTCAACAAGAGGGAAGGACCACAAAAAGGCAAATGAAAGGCATCCAAAATGTTTGTCACATCTCCATTTTACTCTGAACCGGCACTGAGCCGGGTAAATAACGTGTTAGGAGGGCAGAGCTGCTGTGGGAAATAAGCGATTAGGGAACCATTGATTATGCAGGGAGCTGCAAAGTTCCTAGTGTGACAGCCAGTGACCACTGACCAAGGACAGTTATCCTCCTTTTTCATGGTCAATAAGGCATTCTCAAGTTCAAATGCCACCCTAGTCAATTTCATCTTCATAGCACTTTCCCTCTATTCATAACCCAATAGGGAACTGAGCATGGCCACCAAATAAAGATAACATTTTCATTTCTTCTTTAGTGTTATTTCCTCTGAGGATATTTCTAAACTATGCAATTATTAAATATTACTTGTTTAACGTGTGGGGAAGCACACAGGATTTTTTAGGAGGATATACCAATAAATGGAATAAATTATGGGAAATAAATGCAGTACTGTCAAAACACAATAGCCCTATCAGCTACATTCTTTAAATCCTCTCCTTCCTTGATTTCCCATATGGTCACACAGTGGGCCTTGTCATCTCTTGAAACAATGGTCATTAATTTCAACCATAAGGTCCTAGTCTTCTGACCTCATCAGATCCTCCAGTCTTTGGGGCCCTCCCCCTCGCCCCAGTTCCTCAGCCCACTCCCAGCTTGCTGCTCACCCTACACAATCACGTTCCAAGAACTACTGTTTCCATACTTCTTCCAGTTCCTCACATTTCTCTGACTAAATTCTAGTTCTGGATACAGTCAACCATCCAGCTTCCCTCTGCCTGGACCTGAGCTTCTGAACAAAGCTGAGAAAAACCCCCACAAGGATTCTCTGGAGCTTGCTCCCCCACACTGAGCTGTCCCTGCTGAAACAGGTTCCCACTCTCTTCACGCCTGCAGTCTCCTTTTAACCTCCTCACTCCCTGCAGATCATCTCGCCTTCAACCACACAGAGAAAAGACTATGACATGGGAACTCCCTCAACTTTCTTTCCCTCCTATTGTGATTAGCAGGATTCTCTCCTGTCTGAACATGATAGCTCCCACCTGTGTCTGGATCCCACTTCCCCCCCTCATCATCTTAGGGCCTCCTAGGTGGTAATTCACAGCCCACCCTCACCCCAACCTCACCTCCCATCTCTCCCTCCCCTGCTCACTCCTTCAGGGGTGAAAATGTCCCAGCTTGGGCCACCTGATGTGAAGAACTGTCTCATTGGAAAAGACCCTGATGCTGGGAAAGACTGAAGGCAGGCAGTGAAGGGGACGCCAGAGGATGAGAAGGTTGGATGGCATCACTGACTCGATGGACATGAGTTTTAGCAAGCTCCAGGAGTTGGTGATGGACAGGGAAGCTTGGTGTGCTGCAGTCCATGGGGTCGCAAAGAATCAGACATGACTGAGCGACTGAACTGAAGGCTTGTTCTACCTTAAAAAAAAAAAGTCATCCTCTAGCTCCATCCATCCCATTCTCTATTCTCCCCTTCAAAGAGAGCTCTCCTGACAGGTGCAAACATTAACTATTTCTGTCCATCATGACCCACTCATTCCAATCTGGATTCTCCTCCTACCAGTCCCCTGAAATGGTTGTCATGAAGGTCAACAATAATCACCATGTCACAAAATCCAGCTGAAACGAAGACTCCAGGACATCTTTAGAAGAAGTTGAAATTGATCACTTTGTCATGACTGCTAGGGCAAAACTGTAAAATATAGAAAATATAGAAACTAAAACTATGACAAAAATCTAGCAAAAATGAGTCTACAATCACATTTATAGAGGTCAACAAAAATTTAGTGAAGTTTGAAAAACAGATTATATTCCATAACACAAAAAGGTAGCCAAAGTAAGCCACAGGGGAGAATTGTACTTGTTTTCATCTTTTTCTTTACTTAATGGTTTTCTCATGACAAAAATAATGGATGCTTATTTAATAAGTAAAACAAAACAAAGGTATACAAGGAAAACAAACATCCATACCTAGTATTCCACCCTATCCTCTGACCCATAATGAAATATCATCAAGAGAATGTTCTTTCACATTCTTTTCCTAGTCACAAAAACATATGCAAACAAACAAACAAATACACTAGGGTTTGGCTTGATTAGCAGTTGTTTGGGTAATATGTTGGTATTTTGTTTTGTTTTGGTGTATATAAAAAATCACAAACAAAATTAAGCAGAAATTACTTATCATAAACTCCTTATCCCCATGCATGTAGACTCCTACACTATCAACACCCCCACCAAGATGGTATTACTACTTCTATTACAATTGATGAACCTACACTGATATATCATTATCACCCAGAGTCCAAAGAGTATACTACAGTTTTAATGTAATAGTATTATACATTCTATGGGTTTGACAAATGTATAATGACATCTATTCGCCATTGTTGTACAGAATAGTTTTACTACCTTAAAACCCTCTGTGTGGAATCTTTCCAGACAAGACATCGAACCAGTGTCCCTTGCATTGGCAGGCAGATTCTTATCCACTGTACCACCTGGGAAGTCCTGGACATAACTTTTCAATTCATTTGAGTAAATACCAAGGAGAACGCCTAGGTGTATGTCTGGAGACAACTCTAATTTGAAAAGATATCCGTACCCCAATTGTAATATCTTACCGGTTGTTTCATTAACTAATAAGTTAAATAAAATATTGATACAACTTCATCTTATATTTGCATGAGAATTATCATTCCACTTTTTCTATTCTCTATAAATGTGAGTACAGACTAATTTTTGTTAGATTTTGGTCATAGTTTTAGTTTCTATATTTTCTATATTTTACAGTTTTTCTGTAGCAATCACGACACGGTGATCAGTTTCAACTTCCTCTAGAGATGTCCTGGAGTCTTCATTTCAGCTGGATTTTGTGACATGGTGATCACTGTTGACCTTCGTGACAGCCATTCCAGGGGACTCGTAGGAGGAGAATCCAGATTGGAATGAGTGGATCAGGATAGACAGAAATAGTTAAGTATCTTTCAACACTACAACTATAGTGTTAAAAAAAACAAAACTGTTGCTGTCAAAATGTTTATGCCCACTTTTTTTAAACACAACACAAAAATATTCTTACACAAGGATATTCTTACAAGGATAAAGACATACGTATAAAATATAGAAGACACATATCTTCATTATTAAAAGTGCCTGAAGAAATCAGTGTACTGAAGCATAAATCAACACTAAGAACTCTAGAATGGCAAACAAGTGAAATTTAACACTGAAATATCTTAAATAAAAAGAAATATGACTTATTAAATCATATTTAAGCAAATATAACTTATTAAATTAACTATTAAATATAAATTTCTGGATCTGTAGAAAATATATTTTACTGTTTAAAAGCTTCAAAACTAATTAATGTGATTCTGATTCAGCATTGTCTGAATAATTGCAAACTCATAAATAACCCACACCGGTCATGCCAAGAATATTTCTTGAATGAAGAGTAAATAGCTACACACCTTTGGTTGGTACCACGAAAAATGAAGTAATTAATATAACCGTGACTTACTAATCCTGCTAGTGGAAAGCATGCTAAGCATTACATCATGTATGCCCATATTCGCACTTAGAAAAAATGGAGCACACTTAAATCTGTAACTCTTGAAATGAATTAATAAATGTACTTCCAAATTATATGGGTACAACTATAAGTAACCTCAAGACATTTCTACCCAGAATGTTAGCTTCTTGGAAAGAAGAAAGACAAGTCTTTCCCCAAAAAGGTCAAATCACTACTCTTTACAAAATGTCAGCTAAATGCTAACCAGATATCAAGGCTTCTAAAAAGTTTACATGCCTCTAGACCAAATGTCTCTCAACTTTCTTAAAGGACCAGACAGTAAATATTTTTGGCTTTGCAGACCACATGGTCTGTGTCACAGTACTCAAAGTTGAACAAAATACTGACAATATATCAACAAATGGGTATGGCTGGGTTCCAAGCACATTTATTTACCAAAACAGGCAGAGAACCAAACTCGATGCTAGGGCCGCAGTTTGCTGACCACTTGGCTCTAGACCCTTCCTCTAGAACTCACAGCCAGTGCAAAACACAGTCTGAGGGAAGGGACATAAATACTCCCACCTCCCCCACCCCCACTACCAGGTTCCGATTTTCCCAGATTTGTCCCCCTAGAACTGTTCTCTAAATAGCAGAGCAACCCCACAAACAAGCAGACAGGAATCTCTCCTTTGTCTTGCTTGTTAGAATCCCTGAGTCAGTGAAGAAGTGAAGGTGCAGAGGACATTTCCAGAGAAATCTTTTGTAATGTGTGACTCAACCTCAATTCAAAAACATCCTCTTCTGGCTCAAAGAAAAGCCTTTTAACCTAAAAGATGACACTGTGAAAGTGCTGCACTCAATATGCCAACAAATCTGGAAAACTCAGCAGTGGCCACAAGACTGGAAAAGGTCAGTTTTCATTCCAATCCCAAAGAAAGGCAATGCCAAAGAATGCTCAAACTACCACACAATTGCACTCATCTCACATGCTAGTAAAGTAATGCTTAAAATTCTCCAACCCAGGCTTCAGCAATATGTGAACCACCAAATTCCAGATGTTCAGGCTGGTTTTAGAAAAGGCAGAGGAACCAGAGATCAAATTGCCAACATCCGATGGATCATCAAAAAGCAAGAGAGTTCCAGAAAAACATCTCTTTCTGCTTCACTGACTATGCCAAAGCCTTTGACTGTGTGGATCACAATAAACTGTGGAAAATTCTGAAAAAGATGGGAATACCAGACCATCTGCCCTGCCTCTTGAGAAACCTGTATGCAGGTCAGGAAGCAACAGTTAGAACTGGACATGGAACAACAGACTGGTTCCAAATAGGAAAAGCAGTACGTCAAGGCTGTATATTGTCACCCTGCTTATTTAACTTATATGCAGAGTACATCACAAGAAACGCTGGGCTGGAGGAAGCACAAGCTGGAATCAAGATAGTCAGGAGAAATATCAATAACCTCAGATATGCAGATTACACCACCCTTATGGAAGAAAGTGAAGAACTAAAGAGCCTCTTGATGAAAGTGAAAGTGGAGAGTGAAAAAGTTGGCTTAAAGCTCAACATTCAGAAAACTAAGATCATGGCATCCGGTCCCATCACTTCATGGCAGATAGATGGGGAAACAGTGGAAACAGTGGCTGACTTTATTTTTCTGGGCTCCAAAATCACTGCAGATGGTGACTGAAGCCGTGAAATTAAAAGACGCTTACTCCTTGGAAGGAAAGTTATGACCAACCTAGATAGCATATTAAAAAGCAGAGACATTACTTTGCCAACAAAGGTCCGTCTAGTCAAGGCTATGGTTTTTCCAGTGGTCGTGTATGGATGTGAGAGTTGGACTATAAAGAAAGCTGAGCGCCAAAGAATTGATGCTTTTGAACTGTGGTGTTGGAGAAGACTCTTGAGAGTCCCTTGGACTGCAAGGAGATCCAACCAGTCCATCCTAAAGGAGATCAGTCCTGGGTGTTCATTGGAAGGACTGATGTTGAAGCTGAAACTACAATACTTTGGCCACCTGATGGGAAGGGCTGACTCATTGGAAAAGACCCCGATGCTGGGAAAGGTTGAGGGCAGGAGAAGGGGACGACAGAGGATGAGATGGCTGGATGGCATCACCGACTCAATGGACATGGGTTTGGGTGGACTCAGGGAGTTAGTGATGGACAGGGAGGCCTGGCATGCTGCGGTTCATGGGGTCGCAAGGAGTCGACACGACTGATCGACTGAACTGAACTGAACGCCTTTCTCAAAGGAAATCAGAGTCTTAGCCTGCCCTCTAGTGGCAAATTGGAGTATTGCCAAAGGGGAAGCGTGGGACCAAGATGAGGGCAACAAGATATTTTTTGTTTTAATTTTGCATTCACTTTATTTTTTATATAACTTTTATTTATTTATTTTTGGCTGTGTTGGGTCTTCGTTGCTGTGCAGACTTTTCTCTAGTTGCAGTGAGCGGGGGCTACACTCTAGCTGCGGTTGAGCAGGCTTCTCCCTTGTGTTGGTGTCTCCTGTTGCGGAGCACAGGCTCTAGGGTGAACAGGCTTCAGTAGTTGCGGCTCCCAGGCTCTAGCACAGGCTCAACAGTTGTAGCTTCTGGGCTTAGTTTGGCTTCCCCGATGGCTCAGACGATAAAGATCCACCTGCCAATGCAAGGGATCAGGGTTCGATTCCTGGGTCAGGAAGATCGTCTGGAGAAGGGAATGGCAACCCACTCCAGTATTCTTGCCTGGAGACAGAGGAGCCTAGCAGGCTACAGTCCATGGGGTCGCAAAGGGTCGGACACAACTAAGGGACTAACACACACACACACACAGGGTTAGTTGCTCTATTGCATGTGGGATCCTCCCAGATCAGGGATTGAATCCATGTCACCGGCATTAGCAGGCAGATTCTTTACCACTGAGCCACCAGGGAAGCCCACAACAAGATACTGAATATAGTTTCCTTAGCTCGGTTTCTGGAAAATAATTTTTTAAAGACTATATGTATATACATATAGCTGGATCATTGATGTGCTGTACACTGGAAACTAACACAACATTGTAAATCAACTATAGTCAAAGCTATGGTTTTTCCAGCATTCATATAAGGATGTGCGAATCGGACCATAGAGAAGGCTGAGCACCAAAGAACTGATGCTTTTACATTGTGGTGTTGGAAAAGACTCTTGAGAGTCTGTTGGACAGCAAAGAGATCAAACCAGTCAATCCCAAAGGAAATCAACCCTGAATATTCATTGAAAGGACTGATGTTGAAGCTGAAGCTCCAATACTCTGGCCACCTGATGCGAAGAGCCTACTCACTGGGAAAGACCCTGATGCTGGGAAAGACTGAAGGCAAAAGAAGGGGGCAGCAGAGGATGAGATGGTTAGACAGCCTCACCAACTCAGTGGACATGAATTTGAGCAAACTCTGGGAGATGGTGGAGGACAGAGGAGCCTGGTTTGCTAGAGTCCATGGGTCACAAAGAGTCAGATATGACTTAGTGACCAAATAACAACAAATACTTCAAAAAAGACAAGGGAAACAAGGTGACATGCCTGCTTCATAAGAGCCACTCTACAACATGTGCCAGGTATGAGGCTATACAAGGAGCCAAAAGTCCTTTGCCTCAAGGAGCTTACAATCTGTAAGAAAGAAGATAGGTTTTTTTTTTTTTTAATTGCACAAACACACATAAAGACTTTGTTGGATAAGGAACTTCTGTGGCTCCCGGGATGACAGAGAAACTGCAGGACTGGAAATAGCTGACCTCCCTAAGGTGCCAGGGGAAGCCACAAAGGGCAGGAACTCTTTCCACTATGAAATCACCCACAGCGGGCACCACCCAAAGGAAGGAGTTTCTGGCTGCTGGGTGCCCCTGGCCACAGTACACTACAGGGGCTGGGCTCAGGATCCTGGGGCTGGAGAAGCCGTGCACACAGCAGGAACCTGCAGAATGCAGGACATCCCTAAGAAGAAAGAAAACGCTCTCCTCCTCCAGTGGCTTTCTAGCGCCCTCTACTGGCAAAGGAAAAAATACTTAAAGGAGCCAGCAGACCGGGCAACTTAACAACAGATTTGAAGCTGAGAGGTCATAAATTGATAACCAGTGCACACTGGTCTCCATATGGTGACCCTTCTAGAAGAAGAGCAAGCAGACCAGTTAGGAGGTACTTAAGGAGAGAAGATAAAGAAGAGAGAATAAATAAATATATAGAGAAGAAAAAATGATAATAACCTACATAGCGCTAAACAAAATACACTTGCAAGTCCCCCATGGGCTACAGGAAAGACACCAAATATCACGGCTTATGTCCCTGTGCTACTGGACCTACAGAAGAGCTGTCTCAGAGAGCATGGCAATGAGAGCAAGGAGGGTGAGCTGTCAGGGGTCCCAGGACAAGGGGCTGGCAGCACCAGCAGAACTGAGGCAATTCTAAGTATACAAAAAGCACAGGAGGAGTGCTGCTCCCCAGAGGCAGACTCGCCAGGTTTAACAAACACAACAGGTACAATCAAAGCTGCACTTAATCCACGCAACTGCTACCCCAGCGAGGCTTGCAAGAGCAGGCCTTTGAGTCTCAAAAGTTACTAGAGAAAAGCCAGTATAACTTGTGACAAACCATCACTCCCATTTTTAAAAACAACTTTTTTTTTAGAACATTTATGTGGCCACGCTGGGTCCTGGTTGCGGCACACAGAATATTTGATCTTTATTGCAGGTATGGCACATGGGACCTTTAGTCACAGCAGGCAAACCCTCGGTTGCAACATGTGGGGTCCAGTTCTCTGACCAGGGATCAAACCCAGGCCTCCTGCGCTGGGAGTGTGGAGTCTTAGCCACCGACCACCGGGGAAAGAAGCTTTTAAATGCATGGTCTTTTTTTCCTGTAACAGTCAGCAAGCCTGGCTTTCTGGTTCTTCACACACATCTTCAATTTACCCCCTGTCTCAAGATCATCAGTGGGGACAAGGTCCCCCTACTGATGAGGGAGGTAAAGTGCCAGCTTGTCTGTTAGTGTTTTCAAAACATTAACATTCCAAGTAGAACTTGAGCACCAACTGAGAAGCCAAGGTAGAAGTAAATTTGTCAACAACAAAAATTTACCAAACATAAAAATAAGCAGCAGTGTATAATGGCACCCTCTGGGCAGTGGGTCTGAGGATGGGTAGTGGGGCAGTGATTTTTAAATAAATCCTTCTATGTGGTCTGATATATATATATATATATATATATATATATATATATCATATATAATATATGATATATATATATATATATTAATCCAGGCCTGAAAAGAAAATGGAGAGAAGCTTGCAAGTGGATGAGAAAGTTGTTAGATCATTATGACATTGGACTGGAATTTTAATTACTCAAAAATGATTATCTTTGAGTCTGAAGGTGTTCCGAGGACTTCTTACCTGAGAGCAGCTAAAGAAGTTATAGGAGACACCTGAGATAGTAAGTGGGAAAGAACAGTCTCCTCTCCTGGTATCCCTTTGATTCCAGCCCTCTCAAAACGAGGGCACCCAGGGGAGAGATGGTGTCAGAGAGCCCTGTTTGCTCCGCGGAACTAGGATTTGGACAAGTCTGCATCTAAGGGTGGCCTTGGTTCCCAAGATAGAGTTGAGCAAGCTCATTTACTCCCCAAAAGTTTTGCTTGCTTCTTGCAGGTCGATTTTGATAATGTTGCAGACAAAATTCTTCTTGTTTTGGAGGTGTCAATCAATATATCGAAATATTTGGAAGCATGAATTAGTCATGAAACAAGACCATCCTGGAGGATTTGCTAAGAACTTGGCTAAAAAGTCTTGAATCTATCATTGTGCCCGTAAAGAAGATACAAAAGGGTAAGAGTAGAGTTTGGAAGGGGGCTGGATGGAGGATTTCTTTAGAGAGCCCTGCTGATCCTCTTACCAGATGCCTACCTCTCTGACTTCCAGCTTACGGGGGAACCTCCACAAGACCGCCCAAAGAGCTTACAGATTGGTATTGCCAGTGAACTGCTGTCTGACTCCCACCCCACCCGGGAAATCTGGAGAACAGTGCTGTGTTCCACAGGTGGCTGGTTCTTTTCCTTGCAATCTTTCAGAGGTCCCTCCTGCAACACCTTTCCTCCAGCAAACCCCTGACTATACACCAGCCCAGCTTCCGCATCTAACACTAAGGCGTTTATGTCCTCTGCTGAGGTCTCCTCAGCTCTGAGCAAGGCGCTTAAGGAGAGTCCTTTTCCAAATGACCACCACGCCACTCCCTACCACAGACTCACTTGGGGCAGAGAAAACTCACTCATTATTGCCCCTCTCTTATAACTTGTTCATAATCTAATTTGACCCAGAGAAAAAAAAACTGCACTTGTCCTACCCTCAAAGCTTTGAATTAACAGTTGCAATTCAAGGAGAGAACATTGGTCCTTCAACGGCAAAGGATCCAAAACATACACACACGGTGTAGAGTTCTGGTTTGCCTAAGTGGGGCTGTAACACTCCACCATATTACATAACTATATTTCAATTAACACATTCCCTATTGGTAGATGGTTAGACTGCTACCGACTTGTTTTAATAACACAATACCGGGAAAACAAACTGCGGAGTCACGTGCGGCAGAGGCAGGATTCCAACTCACAAGAGAGAAACGCCCCTGGTCCAGCAGCCCTCCCCGTCCCACCAGCAGCGCACTCTTTACCCATGCGGTGCTTTTTCATGTCCATCTTTCCAGCTCCCGTAGGCTCCTTCGAGAAGGTTAGGAGTGGCTTCTGGAACAGTTCAGCCCTGGAGCGTACACCCCCCTACAACCCGCCCTGCAGAACTTGCTTTCGCCTGCCTACCGGGAGACTGGGCGGGGCCCCGAGGGCGGGGAACCTATCAGAACCGAGGCCCCGCCCCCTGCGCGTCACCTGCCCAGCACAGGTGGGGCGGTGGTCTACTCAGAGATTGGTGAGGGCTAAAAAAAGCACTGAAAGTTCCTGATGCTTAAAGAGCATAAACAAGCTGAAGCTCTTGTTACCGCCGCCACGTCCGCTCCTTTCCCTTCCGGCGTCAGTAGCAGTTTGGCCTCACCCCTCCCCAGATTCCTCTTGCGCACTCAATCGTCTTTCACCTTCTCAAGAACTTGTACCAGCTGTCACTCACGTGGCCTTCACTTTATACTTTTCTAACTGGACCTTCTCCTTCAGCCCGTCTACCCATCACTTACACATAAATATCCTGTTGTCTTAGCTCCTCACTACTATATCCAGCTCTCCTTTGTCACTCTTGTCTATTGAAAACCAGGAAGTCACCACATTCGTCTCTTCCTCGTCCCACCAACCCCATCTACTTCACTGGAATCTGGTTTCTTCTCCCACTCCACTAAAACCGTCCCCAGCAGGGTCTTGAGTGGCGGTGTCATTAAATCCGATGGCTGTTTCCGGGCTGTGATCTCTACAGCACCTGGTACACTGGCCTCTGTTCGCTGTAAACCCCTCTGCCGCGCCCTCTGCTTTCCATACGGCTCACACCCCCGACAGGTTTTCCCGCCTCTCTGATCCCTCTTGAAATGCCAGGAAGGGTTTGTCTTCCTTACCCTCTGCTGGTTCCCAGCTCACTCTAGTCCTCTGTATCTTTCACTTTCCACAACTTTCCATGGGTGAGCTCTTCCACATCACTGTTTTATTGTGCCGATGACCCCCAAGTCCATACCTCTAGTCCAGGCCTTTCTTCTGGGCTTCACACTCTTGGCTATCCCAAGGGAACTTCAGACTTACCACCTCCAAAATTTATCTTTTCCAGAAAACCTGCTTCAACTTTCACCATATTTTCTTGTGTTCTTCTGTCACTGGATGGCATCACATGCTGCCCCAAACCAGGTATCCAGGCAACGCCTTAGATTCCTCCCTCTCCCCCACACCCAGTTGTGAGTCGGATTCCCTAGGAAACAGACTCAGACTTCTGTGCAAGTGGTCTGGGGATGCGTGGACACCTGCAGAAACGGCACCTGTGAGGGCTGAGTAAGGGAGGATGGGGTGAGGGAGTTAGTTCACAGTGGCATGATGAGCCCTCGACCTGAACTGGCCCTTCGAAACTGTCCCACACTTAGGCAAGGGGGAGCCCCATACCTCCCAGTTAACCTGTCACTGGATATGGTGGACTGCTCTCAGGAGAGGGTATGACCTTAGGTGAGGTGGCTCTCTTTGCTGAGGGTAATTCCTGTGGAGGAACTAGGCTGAGTGCCATCAGCCATTTAAACTCCCAGCCTCTGGAGGAAAAGGTGCCTAATTCTAAAGAGAGAACTCAGACATCACACCACAGGACCCACTATATGTCTCACACTCTTTAGTCACCTAGTGTTTTACCTATTTCTGCATTTTGGTTTTCAAATCAGATCCCACCTCCCTCACACGACTCTTTACTATTCAAAAACGTATCTGAGAGTCTGGACACGTGAGGCCTGACGGCAAGGACAAAGTGATGGGTCAAGGAGACACCACTCCAGCTTTCAAGACACGTGCAATCTAGTTGGGAAGTAAATAATCATACATCAGTTCAGTTCAGTCACTCAGTCGTGTCTGACTCTTTGTGACCCCATGGACTGGAGCACGCCAGGCTTCCCTGTCCATCACCAACTCCTGGAGCTTGCTTAAACTCATGTCCGTTGAGTCAGTGATGCCATCCAATCATCTCATCCTCTGTCATCCCCTTCTCTCCCCACCTTCAATCTTTCCCAGCATCAGGATCTTTTCAAGTGAGTCAGTTCTTTGCATCAGGTGGCCAAAGTATTCGAGTTTCAGCTTCAGCATCAGTCCTTCCTATGAATATTCAGGACTGATTTCCTTTAGAATGGACCGGTTGGATCTCCTTGCAGTCCAAGGAACCCTCAAGAGTCTTCTCCAACACCACAGTTCAAAAGCATCAATTCTTCGGCGCTCAACTTTCTTTATAGTCCAACTCTCACATCCATACACGACTACTGGAAAAACCATAGCTTTGACTAGATGGACCTTTGTTGGCAAAGTAATGTCTCTGCTTTTTAATATGCATATATATACTTTAAAACTGTAAGTGTTCTAAAGAAAAGCTAAAAGTACAGAATGCTATGAGATCTTATAACAAGGGAGGCTTGCCCAGCCTGGGAGTGGGGTGGAGGCAGGGAAAGTCCCTGAAGAAGTGTCATTTGAGCCGAAATCTGAAAGATGAGTGGGCATTACCAGGTTTGTGCTTGGTTGTTGGGGTGGGTAGGGTGGGAGAGATGAGGACCAGTATGGAAAGTGCCTATGCAAAGGTCCTGAGATAGGTAGAACAAGATGTTGGAGGACCCAAAGAAGACCAGCATATCTCAGCATGTCTAGAATGCAGAAACTGAGGGGGAGGAGCAGTAAAAGACAATCTGAAGAGGCAGGCAGGAGCCAGGTCCTACAAAGCCAAGTATTTGGGTCTTTTTCCTCAAAGGTAATGAAAGCCCCTGAACAATTATAATCTTTATGTGATATAAATGGTATACCTTAGTCAGGCATATTCAACTACCCCAATCAATGCTAATAAAATGGATCATATAGGTAAAGTAGTTAAAACCTAAATTCTGCTAATCTTAAGTCCTGAGGGCAAAAAAGAAAAAGTTTGTTAATGCAGATACTATCATTACAATAGCCTACTTCTCTACCTCTAATGGCTACTTGTGGTTCCTCTGAAAAATAACAACTAGCTGTTATTGACTGCTTACTAAATGCCAATGTTAAGTGTTCTGCATAAATTACTTGACTTAATAAAACACCTTGATAAAGTGGGACAATTTAGAAAGTGAGATACAGAGAGTGCAGCACAGCCAAGCTCTCACAGCAGGATGTAAATGGCAGAGGAGGACATGACGCCAGGTGTCCAATTACAAAGCTAAAGCTCTTGACTACTGCACTGAACACCCCACTTAAGCTTTGGGAAACACCTAACTGCACCTGACTTTGAGTATTTTCCCCACTGCCCTAAACTTCCTCCCATCATGGCTGCTCATGAGCTCAGACCCCTTTTTTAAATCAGGGTTAACTTGACTCCAGGTCAGGTTTGGAACACACACACCCTTAGATACCCCACAACAAACCACAGGCTACCTTTTGAGGGCCAGTCCTACAACCAGAGCACTTTCTCCTAGTGATCCCACCTGATCCTCATTTATTCTCCCTTTACCAGCCTATGACTTTGCTGCCACAATCTTCTGGCAGGTAAACCTACCAGTTTTAACAAATACTCGCTAGAGGAATGCAAGCTTACCAGAATGTGAGCAAGTGAAAAATGAAGCAAATCTATTACAATCTCCTCTAAAATTTTATGATTGTTTATCATCCTGTTTGTGATGTTTATGTTAAAGCTTGCCCTCTATTTCTAATCAAAAGTGGTATGTTCCAATTTGCAGGTTTATAAACACTTGTGAAAATACCCACTAGATGTCAGCCTTGAGCTACAAGAGGTTTCCCGGGATGCGGCCAAGGACTGTTAAGGAGAGCAAGAACTGAAAAGTGTTGGAAGTATGAAGATTTTCCTTTGCAGTCTGAACTAAGGAACTCTAGCTAGCTTTTTATATGAACACAGTGGTTTTGATTTTTCAACGAGTATAAACAGCTCAATAAATTACATCACGTCACATGCTCAACAACTTGAGCTCAATACCCTTGTTCAGAGTAAAAATCGAACTCCTTACCAAAGCCTATAAACACTCTTCCATCCTTACCCACTTTAGCCACACTGTAACCTGAAAACACATGAAACTCTTTCCCCAGAAATTCTTGCATTAGACTCAGGACCCTGACTGTGGCCACCTTCTCAGAAAGGCCTTCCTGGACACCCTTTGACACAGCACCCACCGGGCACCACCCCATCCTCTTACCCTGACCAAATTTTTCCACAATTTCCCCCCGCCTAACGTATTATATGTACTTACTGTGAGTCTCTCTCTGGAATGTTAGTTTAGCTCTCTTTGAAAGCAGCATCTTTTTGTTTTGTTCACTGCTTTTTTCCCCAGGGAAAAGGTACCAGGATTATATGAGCTGCTCAATAAATACTACAAGAGAAGTATTAGGAACCATGAATTCACAAGTAACACAAGAGAATAACACAGTTAACACAAGAGAAGACTCTACACATGGACATCACCAGATGGTCAACACCGAAATCAGATAGATTATCTTCTTTGCAGCCACAGATGGAGAAGCTCTATACAGTCAGCAAAAACAAGACCAGGAGCTGACTGTGGCTCAGATCATGAACACCTTATTGCCAAATTCAGATGTAAATTGAAGTAAGTAGGGAAAACCACTAGACCATTCAGGTATGACCTAAATCAAATCCCTAACATTTATACAGTGGAAGTGAGAAATAGATTTCAGGGACTAGATCTGATAGAGTGCCTGATGAATTATGGATGGAGGTTTGTGACACTGTACAGGAGACAGGAATAAAGACCATCCCCAAGAAAAAGAAATGCAAAAAAGCAAAATGGCTGTCTGAGGAGGCCTTACGAATAGCTGTGAAAAGGGGAAGCAAGAAGCAAAGAAGAAAAGGAAAGATATACCCATTTGAATGCAGAGTTCCAAAGAATAGCAAGGAGAGACAAGAAAGCCTTCCTCAGTGACCAGTGCAAAGAATTAGAGGAAACCAACAGAATAGGAAAGACTAGAGATCCCTTCCAAAAATCAGATATACCAAGGGAACATTTCACACAAAGATGGGCTCAATAAAGGACAGAAATGGTAGGGACCTAACAGAAGCAGAAGATATTAAGAAGAGGTGGCAAGAATACACAGAATAAATGTACAAAAAAGATCTTCACGACCCAGATGATCACGATGGTGTGATCACTCACCTAGAGCCAGACATCCTGGAATGTGAAGTCAAGTGGGCCTTAGGAAGCATCACTATGAACAAAGCTAGTGGAGGTGATGGAATTCCAGTTGAGCTATTTCAAATCCTAAAAGATGATGCTGTGAAAGTGCTGCACTCAATATGTCAGCATATTTAGAAAATTCAGCAGTGGCCACAGTACTGGAAAAGGTCAGTTTTCATTCCACTCCCTAAGAAAGGCAATGTCCAAGAATGCTCAAACTACCGCACAATTGCACTCATCTCACACGCTAGCAAAGTAATGCTCAAAATTCTCCAAGCGAGGCTTCAGCAATACATGAACCGTGAACTTCTAGATGTTTAAGCTAGATTTAGAAAAGGCAGAGGAAACAGAGATCAAATTGCCAACATCCACTGGATCATCAAAAAAGCAAGAGAGTTCCAGAAAAACATCTATTTCTGCTTTACTGACTATGCCAAAGCCTTTGACTGCGTGGATCACAATAAACTGAGGAAAATTCTGAAAGAGATGGGAATACCAGACCACCTGACCTGCCTCTTGAGAAACCTGTATGCAGGTCAGGAAGCAACAGTTAGAACTGGACATGGAACAACAGACTGGTTCCAAATAGGGAAAGAAGTACGTCAAGGCTGTATATTGTCACCCTGCTTATTTGACTTATATGCAGAGTACATCATGCGAAATGCTGGACTGGATGAAGCACAAGCTGGAATCAAGATTGCAGGGGGAATATCAGTAACCTCAGATATGCAGACACTACCCTTATTGCAGAAAGTGAAGAAGAACTAAAGAGCCTCTTGATGAAAGTGAAAGAGGAGTGTGAAAAAGTTGGCTTAAAGCTCAACATTCAGAAAACTAAGATCATGGCATCCGGTCACATCACTTCATGGCAAACAGATGGAGAAACAGTGGAAACAGTGGCTGACTTTATTTTGGGGGGCTCCAAAATCACTGCAGATAGTGACTGCAGCCATGACATTAAAAGATGCATGCTCCTTGGAAGGAAAGTTATGACCAGCCTAGACAGCATATTAACAAGCAGAGACATCACTTTGTCAACAAAGGTCCGTCTAGTCAAGGCTATGGTTTTTCCAGTAGTCATGTATGGATGTGAGAGTTGGACTATAAAGAAAGCTGAGTGCTGAAGAATTGATGCTTTTGAACTGTGGTGTTGGGAGAATCCCTTGGACTGCAAGGAGATCCAACCGGTCAATCCCAAAGGAAATTAATCCTGAATACTCATTGGAAGGACTGATGCTGAAGCTGAAATTCCGATACTTTGGCCACCTGATGCGAAGAGCTGACTCATTTGAAAAGACCCTGACGCTAGGAAAGATTGAGGGCAGGAGAAGCGGACAAAAGAGGAAAAGATGGTTGGATGGCATCACTGACTCAATGGACATGAGTTTGAGTAAACTCCGGGAGTTGGTGATGGACAGGGAGGCCTGGCGTGCTGCAGTCCATGGGGTCGCAAAGAGTCAGACACGACTGAGCAAATGAACTGAATTGACAAAGATATTAATAACAATAGAGTGAGCAGGAGAAACTTATTCTTGAAATGAGAACACATGAAGAACTGTTTAGAAGAATGGCTTAATTTACATGTTAGGTAACTTCTGCACCCCTTCCTTTCTTGAATGATCTTTATCCACTGTTTCTTTCAAAGTCAAACTGCCAGGATTTTCTCATGAAAACCCACAATTTCATTTACCTGTGCTTCATCTAAGAGTGCGTCTCTATCCCTCTCCTCTGGGCTGGGATCTGTAATCTCCTACTTGCCTGGCCTCCATGTGGTCTTCACTGAGCATGAGCACTTCAATTCAGTGAGTCCAACATAGGCCTTGGAAGCAGTAGCTACCTCCCCTGGGCTAGGTTTAACTCTGCACATTGGGCCTCAACAGCACAAACCAGGCTACAGCTTCAGAGTTGACCCTTTGTGCTGGTGCAGTGGCTTTTCTGGGCCAAAAGCCTGCCTCCCATCTCCTAACAACCTGCCCACCTGAGCCCAGTGACTCAGAGTGGGGGCCAAACGCTCTCCATCCCCTGCTCCCCTTGGCTGAGTATGTGAGGCTGGCGTGTGGACTTCACTGCTAGCTGATAAAATGGACCCTGCTTCTGCGCCACAAACCTTGCTCTCCTTACTGCCACACAGAATATGCAGGTCCTCGGGGACACAGAAGGATCTCTCTGCTGTCTCAGTTCTAAGCCACCTTCTCCAACAGAGTTTACCAGATGCTCTACATTCGGGGGATGTATTGGAATCCACCCACCCAGCAACAGGGTGACACCTTGCTCCATTTTGCTGGTGATCCTTATATGAACTTTTCCATCAGTCAGAACCTTGGAAGAGAAGAAAAACGGGTTGCATCAGAGCCCATCTTGAGCCCCTAATACATTTGTGATGCCGTGACTCAGATCGAATGTCAGACACCAAGGGATGAGATATGAAACCAAAGCACCCATGGTGAGATTGAGGCTCTTACTGCAAACCATGGCAGCCGAGTAGCTACGTGAACCCGAGCAACTGGCCTTGACCAAGGTACCAGGTCCTAGCAGTTTTTACTTAACAATACCAAGCACAGCTTTAGCTAGAATTCTTGGGTGTCAAACAACAACTGAAATTAGCAGAAAGAGAAACAAACCAAAAACAACCATTCTAAGATCAAGGGTAGCTTTTATTTGGACCACACAATTAGCAGGCAAAAATCTGGCCCTGATTAAAGATATTGATGACAGAGAAGCTCTCACGATGGCCTTAGATCTGAAAGGCAACATTGCTTCCCAAAGACTTTTCAGTCCTGGTGGAGAGGGCAACCACTTGCAAGAACGAGGAAAGGATCATTCCAAATCAGGCCTTCTTCAAGCATGGGTGAGAGACACAATGGCTAGGCCAGGCAGACCTCCAGTGTGGGAGCTTCTGGATTATACACACAGCTCCTCTTTCTCAGGCTATGCCAGGAATGAGCAACAAAGGCTGTCAGAGCAGAGAGTAACAGGGGCATCAGGAGAGTGTCTATCTCAGAGCTCCCCAGATGGAATCAGTCTTTCCTACCTCAGGGAACAGCAGGACCACTCACCCAAGTCAAAAGCCTGGCTATCATTTGCTCCCCATCACAACCCACATTTAAGTGTATCCCATTCAGAGCTCTGTTAATGCTTGAGGGCAGGTGCTACTCTCTCACCTGGAAAAATGCAAAGGCTCCAGTAACTGGTCTCTCTGCCCCTGGTGTGTTAACAAAATATCCTTCCACAAGCATCAGTCATGGTACTACCATAGCTTAAAATCTCAATGGCTTTCTATGGCCTCTGAAATAAAACCCCAAACACCTTCATACCACCTCTCCAGCAGCATCTTGCCTTGAATTCTGTTACTTAGCTGAATCTTGACTGGTCTCCAAATGCCAAGTGATGCACCATTTTCTCCAGCTTTCCCTGACACGCCCTCCCCAGCTTGTGAGCTTCCTCTATGCTCCCATCATCCTTTCTTAAATCTGAGGCTCCAATCAAACTGTGCAATGATGCTGGATTCCATGTCTATTTTCTTCACCAGGAAAAAGCTCCTGAGGTACAGGGAGTCCATCTCTGGATTCCTGATACCTAATGACTGCAGCCATGAAATTAAAAAGACGCTTGTTCCTTGAAAAAAAAGCTATGACAAACCTAGACAGTGTATGAAAAAGCAGAGACATCAGTTTGCCAACAAAAGTTCATACAGTCAAAGCTATGGTTTTTCCAGTAGTCATGTACAGATGAAGAAGTAGAACCATAAAGAAGGCTGAGCACTGAAGAATTAATGCTTTCAAACTGTGGTGTTAGGGAAGATTCTGAAAGAGTCCCTTAGACAGCAAGGAAACCAAACCAGTCAATCCTAAAGGAAATCAACCTTGAATATTCATTGGAAGGACTGATGCTGAAGCTGAAGCTCCAACACTTTGGCCACTTGATGTGAAGAGCTGACTCACTGGAAAAGACTTTCATGCTGGGAAAGACTCAAGGCAGGAGGAGAAGGGGATGGCAGAGGATGAGATGGTTGAATGGCATCACCGACTCAATGGACATGCTGCTGCTGCTGCTGCTAAGTCACTTCAGTCGTGTCCGACTCTGTGCGACCACATAGATGGCAGCCCACCAGGCTCCCCTGTTCATAGGATTCTCTAGACAAGAATACTGGAGTGGGTTGCCATTTCCTTCTCCGCAATGGACATGAGTCTGAGCAAACTCAGGGAAATGGTGAAAGACAGGGGAGACTGGTGTGCTGCAGTCTTTGGGGTTGCAAAGAATTGGACACAACTTAGCTACTGAACGATGGCTAGCACGTGGGAGGCTTCAGACAGGATATATGCTGCGGACCCAAAGAAGAGCAGAATAGAGCTCCTGCCCCTGAGAAGTACAGTCTAGTCTGAGAGACAGTCACACAAATGAACTAAAATACAATGGTAAGTTGTATGACAGACGTATCATCAAAATTCTATATCGACAGCTTCCAACTCTATGTTTCATTGTTTTATACACAGCCCTAGTCACGTTCTAAATTTTTGTTTGACAGTCTCCTAGAAACAGTGAGGCTGAGATAAGGGCCGAGAAAGGGGAGGGGTGGGGGGACAGAGGGGTTAAGGACCGTGTTCTATTCACCTTTGAATCCTCTGTGCCTTGCACAGAATCTGGCAGATCAAAGGTGCTATGCATATGGGGTATATGGAGTAAATAATCATGCCCTTCCTAAGGGGTGGGAGGTAACCATGAAAGCTAAAAGTAGGACATGGATGGACATTATCACTGAACTTGAAACTCATCTCCCAGGCCGAAGGGGAAATGAACAGCGTGAGCAAAGGCATCAAGCGCCAGGGCAATCTGGGAGAGCCCTGACGGGCACAGTTAATTTAGAAAAGATGCCCAAAGTAAATCCAAAGCCTGAGGATATTCTGCCACTCTTCTGTCCTCTCGGGGATCCTTGGCCACCCTAAGAGATGCGCCCGAAGAGCTAGTTAGCCTCCGTCCCCTACCCACCCGTGAAATTCACTGAAGGACTCGGACTTGCTAAGGACAGCTGTAAATCCTCAGAAATCACAACTCTCAGAAGTGGTCACAAGAATGACACAAAACTCAGCACTCGGGCTTCTTCATTTTTCATTCACTACAGACCAGATTAACAAGCATGCCCCCAATTCCAACAGAACTCAAGATGAGACCACAGTGACCATTCCCCCTGGTCTTGACTCAGATAGGCCAGAGCAATTATCTGGGGATTGGAACTTATAATATTTTTATTAGGGTTCAATAAAAGCTGTAGAAAACATGTCTCATAAGAAAAACAGCCCCAGTAATTTCATGCAAGGGGAATTACAAAGTTCACAGTGATTCTGTGAAATAGTTTACATAACATGGCCTGCTCTCCAGCTGAATCACAATGAATTTCAGACTGCTCTGAACCAAACCCTTTTATGTACGTGGAAGGCAGAGAATAAAGTCAAAATGAAAATACTGTAGTTTAGTTTGTATTTTAAATTTATGAAAACTTACTCAAGGGAGCTTACACACACCACAAATACATGCTCAGCAGGCTGAATTATCATGTTCCTCTTACCACTTTTTCTCACTGGGCCTTTTCCACTAAACTCTAAGCTAGACCCAGGCCACGCAGACCCTGAGATGAAAGCCTCTGGATCCATCTCATGCAGGAGACAGAGCTGCACCCCCCTCCTCTCTTCTGTCTGCTCTGTAGAAGAGCCTGAGAGAGGGCTCCAGGCCCTGAGTGTCTATGGATGATGCATCGTTCTCCCCCACAGAAAGAAAAGGACTATCATCCTGCCAATGATTTTATTTCAATACACGGTTTAAAATCTAACAAATATTTCAAAAACACAGAAGAGTACAGTAAGCACAAAATCTGTTGTGTTGTCTGAAACTTCAAGAAGAGGAAATGTTGACGATTATTCCTTGCATTAAATGAAGATACTTGATTTTGCAGTCTATATAACAAACAGACATTCTTTGTGTCAAGAGAACAGGGTAAAAGAAAAAATGATGAGTATGGAATTGAGGAATGCTCTAAACATGGGAGGAGATGTTCAGAGACAGAAGGAACACAGAGGGGAAAATCCTAGTACCAAATAAGCACTGTAAAGTACGATGAACCAGACAGCCCTGGTGGTCCAGTGGTTAGGAATCTGCCTGCTGATGCAGGGGACATGGGTTCGATTCCTGGTCTGGGAAGATCGCACATGCCATGGAGCAACTAAGCCTGTGCGCCACAACTACTGAGCCCATGTGCCTAAAGCCCATGCTCTGCAGCAGGAGAAGCCACCACAATGAGAAGACTGCACAGCACAACTAGAGAGGAGTAGCACCCACCTGCCACAACCAGGGAAAGCCCGTAGACAAGGAAGACCTAGCACAGCCGAAAATACATTTAAAAAGTTACAATGAACCTCTGGGAACATGGAAATTGTTCAAAGTCTACCACGATGCAGAACTGACCAGGCTACAATGTCTTCTACATCAAAATTCAGATCTACCTATGTGGGAAACATTCCATTAACATGTCAAGTCTGGTTATATAATGAGTCAAAAGGACTTGACAAAAATTACCCAACAGTAGTATCTGCAAAAAAAAAAAAAAAAAAAGTTAGTTCAATTGCATACCGTACTGATGTGCTCAGTCATGGCCAACTATTTGCGACCCCATGGACTGCAGCCCACCAGGCTCCTCTGTCCATGGAATTTTCCAGGCACGAATGCTGGAGTGGGTTGCCATTTTCTTCTCCATTACTCTGCATAGTGCCAGAAAAAACATAGCCTATAACTTCTTTACATTCTGCTTAACCTAGAAACGTATCTATTATAAGCAGGGTTACTATATCAAATTCATGCCATACTGTTTGCTTTCAATATCAGCAAAAATATTTACAAATAGGACAATGACATCAAACTTTGTAATAATATCTTTTTTAATTCAAATTTATTATGGCTTTAAGGAAATATTTGATTAGGCATCCAAGCTTTTGCTAAACCATAACATTTTAAAAATTATTCTTTTTGAAGTATTATTCAAAGCTGTATACATTTTATAAAAAGATAATGAGATGGACAATTCACAATTTTATGTATTCATGCACAGTGAAGAGGAAATGATACTGAATCAAACTCCCAAACCCAAATAGCTGGGTAACTCAGTTAAATATTTTAAAGCTGATTTGTGTGTGTACGTGTACAATTTTTAGTTACTACCAGAGCATCTAAAACTGATCTGAAAGCTAACTGTTGTCCAAAACTCTTCAAATTCTTCAAATTCCATAATTCCACTTCTTCCCTTTCTCAAATCAAAAGATTTAAACATACATAATTGAAGAACTAGTATGACCATTTTTCTCTTTAGTGTTAATATCTACTTCTGGATCAGCTAGTTAGCTCATCAGTTAGATTTACAGCTAACTGACAGGTACAATCTGGCTTCCTCCCAAAGCAGCTGTGATGAACTCCCTGAACACTGTTTTAGACAGGTGGGCCTTGAGGGGTTCACTCCGGAAATGAGAAATATTTGAGGTCATTTCCAAACACTGCACAAGGACTGGCTTTAGAGAGGCCTCTTGAAGGTACAGCCACAGTTGCAGAGTTCATGATGCTCAAACATGCTGCGCTAGTCCACCAGAGATCTGTGCAGCAGATAATCAGAGAAGAATTTTCCAGGACATGTTTTAAGACCCAACTCAAACTCAAGATCTGGGTTTAGTCTCTGACGAAAGAGATGTCACCCAAATCTTTATTTTTCATTCCTGATTCTGTGAAAAGGAAAACCAACTTTAGTGTCTGTCCCACCTAGGTCCTCACTGCTTGGAGCTCAGGCCTTTTTCAGATGTAATTATTTCAATTCTGTTTTTGAGGAACCAGTGGGGTTTCTTTTCTCTGGAAATGGTTCTTGCTTCCCCCACAATGTGTAACATTTCATTAATCTTCACAGCAGTCCTCTGGGGTGGGCAGGACAGGTGAACTCTCTTCATTTCACTGGCCAGACGATTAGTAGATGACTTGCCGAGTGGCTCGCTATAAGCAAGGCTCTGATGCCAGAACTGAGTGCTCGAGTCCAGCACTTCAATGTTTTTATGCAAAGGCATCAAAAAGGGGTGTGACTGCTAATTTACTAACAAATCTATTGATTTGAACAGACAGATAAAATCCACACAAGTTATTCCCCTTGTATTAATCTAGACCAAAATCAAGAGTTGACTTGCAAATAAATCATGGCCACAAATTTGCCCTTCATTTGTTGTAGACTAGCAAACACCTAATTGGCCCTCACTAGGAAACTGGTGTTTTTTGATGGGGAAGAGAAAGGAACTTAAAAATCCACAGCTGCCATGAGAGTGACCTAAGAGAGAAAGCTGATAGAATCAATAAGCTGGGGGAGGAGGGAAAAAAAAAGAATTCCCCAGGAAGTTACAAGGAAATGTATATTAATAACATATTATCTTGAAGATTTTAAACCTAAGAAATGAAAACAAGAAGATCATTTATGTTTTCCTACATGGCATATACATGTAAATGACTATACTAATTAAACTAAGATTGTATGATTAAGGAGACTTACAATTATACTTAATTCCTCTTTATAATTACTGCTTTAAATCTAGCAAAAGAGATTCATCATCCTCTACTTTCACCTGGGGTTTAAAAGTGACTTTGAGAGGCTCGGGGGTTGAGAGCTCCCCGCCTTCTTGGGGAGGATGCACGGCACTGGCCTCCTCAGGGTCTGTTTCACTGAGCGCCTCGGGGTAGAGTTCACTGATGGGGCCTAGAGCCTCACCCCTGGCAATGATGTCCACCCCCATCTCCCTGACCTCTTCTGGACCCTCAGCCACTGCTCGGTCTTTGGTTTTCCGAAGGCTACGCATCTTAAAAGCTTCCCTTGAGGGAGCTGCACTGGAAATAGATTTCTTAAACCTCTCCCCTGACTGCTTCAGTCTCTCCCCCGACTGCCTCAGCCGCTCTCTCCTCTCTGGGGTCACTATTCTAGTCCTAATTCTGTTTACTTTCTTGTCAAAATTCTGCCGTGTCTTCTGCATGTTTTCTTTGGAAAAGGCCTTTTTGATGTTATCAATGCGCTCCTTGCCTGACTTTCTAAGCCTGGCAGACCTGCTCTCTTCAACGAAATATTCTTCGTCAGAAGACAGATCAACTGGGGTATCAAAGACTTCGTCCTCCTCCTCTGGACTCTCAATCAAGCTTCTGTCTTTCACGACGGACAGGGACGTCGGACACTGAACCTCCTCCTGAAGGAGAGACAAAGCAAGCTTGTTAGCCGTGGGTTCTTGGACCTTCCAGCCACAACTTTTCAATCTCCTCCATGGGTTGTTTATCCTCCACCTGCTCCTTAAACGCTGGTGTTTCTCAAGTTTTCTTTTTCTTCATCTCCCAAGCTCACCCTGAGCAACGTTATCCACTGCTCTACCTTCAAATCCAATGGCAAACAGACTCACAAATCTTCCCTTCACCTCTCCCCTTCCCCTAAGCTGAAGACTCATTTCTAACTGGCAGGCAGACTTATTCACCTAGATGTAACCCAGGCACCTCTAACTTAACTTATCCAAAAATCAAGGCCCAGCCATCACCCTTTTTTGGACCTCTAAGCACTAATACCTGCAAGTGTCACCCAGAGAGAAACCTCAGAATCACCGTCTGAAATATTCCCTGCTCTCATCCAATGTCCAACCGGTCACCAAGTGCTGTCGGTAACACTGCTTAACAGCTAATAATGCCTCTGTTTCCTCCTCCTTCCTCCTTGCCTTTACCAATGTCTTAATTCAGACTCTGTTAAGCTCAGGCCTGAACTCATAAAATACCTTCACCACCGTATCACCTAAGTATTTCCTGTGAAACATTCCTAAAACATACATCTGATCACATCCTTCCTCTACTTTAAAACATATGGGAGCCCATCAATATTCAAAAGACAAAGAGTTCAAATTCTTTTGCGTAATTAGACGGCTCTTTGGTTTGAACTATGCCTGCTTTCCCAGTCCTCCAGTCCAGCCACACAAACACTCTGAGCCCCTCCAACACATGCTGTTCTCATCCCTCCATACCATCGTATACGTGGTTTTTGCTACCTTAATTAAATACCTTTAAATGCTCTTTTCAACTTTGCGAACACAATCTTTCTTTGAGTCAAACATGCCCAACTTCCCCAAGAGACCAATTCTGTCTCCAATTTACACCCAAATGCCACAAAAGTACTTGTTCACTCAGTAAGTTGTGTCCGACTCTTTGTGACCCCATGGACTACAGCATGCCAGGCTTCCCTGTACTTCACTATCTCTCAGAGTTTGCTCAGATTCATGTGCATTAAGTCGGTGATGCCATCCAACCATCTTCTACTTACAATATTTATCACAGTCTGAATTGAACTAGAGCTCTACTCATTTATGTTTGTCTCCCTGGGGCCTTCACTAAATAATAGGTTCTGAGGTGTATCTTATTTATGATTTATTTCCAGCATCGATCAGAGTGCCTTGCACATAGTAGGTATGATCAACAATCGACTGTTGGAACAAAGAAACATATGTCTTCATTCAACAAATTGTTACTAAGGACCCACAATATACCAGTCAATATTCTAGGCACTGAGAACCTCCTGTGAGTAAAACAGTAAAAGAACCTATATTCTCGGAAAGAGAAATAAATAGGTATCTATATAGTATGTTGGATGGTAATAAATGTTAAGCTGAAAAATAAAGTGGGGAATGTGGATACACAGTGACTGGGGAGGATGCTTGGAAAGGTCTCCCTAAGAAGGTGATATCCAAGCCTAGACCTGAAGGTAATGCATATCCCAAGGAGGAAAGGAGAAAGCAAAGAAGGCATCGTGACTGGAGCAGAATGATCAAGGGTCAACAGAAGAAGAGAAGGTAAGAGAGGGAGAGAGAGGGCCAGCGCACGTAAGGCTCTGTAGCCAACACTGATTGTGGCTCTTATTTCAAGTGTGATAGGAAGCCTTCTAAAATGTTTTGGGGAAAACAGTGACATGATTTGACTCATGCTGTGAAAGGGTCACCCTGTTGAAACGAGGCAGTCGAGGGTAATGAGAAACAGGGAGAGCAGGTAGAGACCACTGAGCTCAATCAGGTGAGAGATGGTCAGGGTGTTGGCAGAGGTGGTGGTGAGAAGCGGTCTGATTCCAGATCCACTGTGAAGGTAGGAGTCAATGGGATCCACTGCTAGACTGAGATGTGGAGACGTCAAGGGTGATGATTCTCAAGTCCAGGGCCTGAGCAAATGAAGGACAGATTTGCACTTCACTAAGACTGGGAAGACAGCGGGAGGCAGAGACTGGAGGGGAAGGATACTGACTAAGACGCTGAACATGCCGACTTTGAGATGCCCCCAGTACACCCACGCAGAGATGACGAGTAGGCAGTTGAATATATAAGTCTGGAATTCAGGAGAGATCTGGACTAGAGAATTATATCTCTAGGAGTCATTAACATAAAGATGAAACTAAAAATCATGACCAGTTGAAAGAGATCACCAAGAGATTGAGTGAGTGGGTCTACACTCCATTACTCAAAACTCCTTGGAACCAAGGTATCTTTTAAAAATCAGAGTATTTCAGATTTGGGAAAACAATATAAAACATTCCCAGTGAGATCCCGGGAAGAAAAAGAATACAAATATTCACTCCAGGGTGGCATCAAAGAGTACAAATAGCCTCATGCTACTTGAGGTTGGGTTTTGCCTTCAAATGAGTTCAGGTCAGGTTAGGTCTTGCTGCCAAATAAGTTACAAAAAATTTATTTTTAGAAATTTTTGAACTTTGGTGTTATAGACAGACAAATGGATTTTGGACCTAAAGATAAGAAGGAAGAGATGAGAAAGAATCAAAATGGAAAAATATCAGCCGGTGAGGCAGGAGGAAACCCAAGAGAGAGGGACACCCCCAGAAGCCCAGGGGAAAGAAGTTTTAAGAAGAAAGGGAGACTACAAATGTGCAAAAGAGAAGAAGAGAGGGAGGGAACAACTATGTCAATGTGTCAAAGGGTAAAGATGAGAATTGGATTTGGGAACTGGCAGAAACCAGTAACCTTGAGAATGAGCCCAAAAACACAGTTGCTAAAGGACCTCAATTCACTATTTACAGGTTACTTTTAAAACTAAACCAGAAAAAACTTTAAAGATCACGAAATTTCTAACTGAACCCATTGGTTTTTTTAAAAGAAACTATGCTCCTAGGCTTCCCTGGTGGTCCAGTGGTTAAGAATCTGCCTGGTAATGCAGGGGACATTGGTTCAACGCCTGGTCCACAACTAAGTCCACGCATGACAACTACTCAGCCCATGCTCTAGAGCCCACGAGTTGCAAATACTGAGCCCATGTGTGGCAACTACTGAATCCCACACACACGAGAGCCTGTGCTCCGCAACAAGAGAAGCCACCACAATAAGAAGCCTGCACACTACAACTACAGATTAGCCCCGCGCACCACAACTAGAGAAAGCCCTGTGCAGCAACGAAGACCTACCACAGACAAAAAAATGAACAAACAAATCTAAAACAAAAAAACTGTGCCCTTACTTTGAGATCCAGATTAAATTTGTTCAACCACAAAAATTTACTATGTAAGAAACATATTCATACACATTCCAAAACCTACCAGCCTGACAGTCAAGAAGGTATCCCTGGAACTTTATTTCTTTGGATACTTACTTAAAATTAAATTATTTGGCTATAGGCCTGGACAGTCTAGGAGCTTAAAAAAAAAGTCAAAGTGGGTATCTGATAGCTCTCTGATGAATCAGTTAGAAGCAGAAACTTTATTCCTCTGCTTTCCTGATCACCTGCTACAGGGAGCAGCTTCAGCAGCCCTGAGTGTGTGGGTGTAGACTGAGGAGGTATTAGAAATGGAGCTGAAGAATCATTACTGTTCGGTGAGAAAAACCTTCACAATCCTGCTGTAAAGAAATCAGATCTGGCTCAATTCAGGAATCACAAACCCTCCTTCAACTGCACAACAAACTCTACAAAATCAGGCTTTACAACAAAACAAAACAGAGGTGAAGTCAGAGAAAGAACCTGTTAAGTGAATCTATTTGCTGTAACGCCTATGCTTCAGAGATATCATGAGTTAGTGGTGAACACACTATAATAATAATTGAAAACAATTAGGATTGGATTATAATGTATTTCCAAGTATAATTATTATGCATCTTTTCATGTAAAATCCTAGGTAAGAACATGATTTTTGTAACAAAACAAGTACTATGAATCAGTATAGTGGCCATGATTATCAAAGTAATATAGCTAGGATAATTCGGAATATTTACAAGTCTGGAACTTATCTTTAGGGAAAGGCCTAATATCTCATTTGGGAAGCAAAGGCATGTGGTTAGTAAGCAAAATTGTTAGAAGGTATATAATCCTCTTTCCTGGATTTCATGGTGAGAAGGTCACCAAAGTGAAAGCATGTTCAAAGAGAAATCATAATTGCATGATACAGAACAGATAGTTTTTTTCAAAGCCGATGTCCAGGACTAGGTAAAAGCCCCACTGTACACAACTGTGGGAGATAAAGTACCCATCAAGTCTGCCACCGAAAGATATATCCAGGGAAATCTTTTTGAGAAAAAACGCAAATGGAAAGGTAAGCATGTTACAGCTAAATTACTCAGCTTCAAGTTAATTTTAATAGAAGGCATAGTCTCAATAAAGCTGCGTGTGTGTGTATGTGTATATATATACATATATATTATACATATATATACATATATTAATCATGAGAATACATTGGGAAAGACTTTTGGGAATTCTCTGGTGGTCTGTGGTTAAGCTTTGGCTCTTTCACTGCCACAGCACAGATTCAGAGCCTGGTGAGGGAACTGAGATCCCACAAGCGGAGCAGCCAAAAAAAAATTGTAAGAATTTTAACTGCTAAGAAAAACCATATGAATGCTGTATGCTGTGTTCCAACATCTAAGAATCCCCAAATCCACTGGTAGTTGCCTGTATCTTTTCTTCACAAGCACTCCCAATTACATGAGACAGCCACTGCTTATTGACAAAGGGCTGCTTACTCTGCACGACTTAATTTCACAGACTCTTCGTAGCATTATGCCTCTCAGCTGCTTTTTCATACCATCTTTTAGTCATTCTAGTAACTGCTGTGGCTCAAAGAAAAGAAAAAAATAGCAAGTTTCAGGGAATAAACAGGTGAATATAGAAACAACTTTTTAAAAAAAAAAGAAGTGTATGTCAACAGACACACAAGAGACGATTAGGACTTTGCAAAAACTCCTGTTTTATTAAGCCACTGTAAACCTTGATTGTTACCTGGTCTGCTCTTCACACAAAGGTTCTCAGGAGAAATGCTAGGATATCAAGAATGCTTCCTGGCATGCCCCATGCAAGTGGAGCGTGAGATATACCCATGACTGTCAATGCCCTAGGAAAAGTGAATTCAAGAATGAAGACTATATTCTCGTACTAAATCTAGACCCATTACATACACTGCTAAAGGCTTCTGACAGTAAGATGACAGGTGCGTGCGTGCGTGTGTGTGTGTGTGTTTTCCCGAAAAAAGTCTGGAGAAGGGCTTCCAGGGACTTGGGGGGTGGGGGAGGAGGAAATGGCAAAGCCCTTCAGATGGTATAATCCAACCTGCCTACCTCTGAAATCAGCAACCTTCTCTTCTCATTCTTTCTCCTAAATAACCAACAGGCTCTTCACAACAAATCCAAAATACCACTTACCATGCCAGTGTAACCTTATCAGTCAACAGTGGGCTACAGAGAACTGACTAAAGTGTAAAGAATGCCTTGGGGCATTAATGGCCCACATCCTTGGTATCTTACAAATACCCGCCTACATAATCCAACTGTGTTCCTATTACAATTTGTTTTTATTCTTCTAGGCTTTTCCCCTATGCATATGGGCATCCATCCATTTAAAAAATATAGCATGATAACACTACATATATGCACCAGTGAACATTCCCGCATACATTCCTGATTTTACGCATACAACAAATTCTTTCACGTGAAATTTTGAGACCAAAAGGTTTGTGAATTTTTAAGGTTCTTAACACATACTACCAAAACCACCCTCCAGAAATGTATCAATTAATATTCTACTAGCAGAAAATGAAAGTGCTTCTTATTTCTTATTCTTAAACTCAGAATATGTTTCAGTAACTGTAAATATTTAAATAGGTGAAAGTGGAATTTTGCTCATTTATTTGGTCTTCTGTGAACTGACTGATAATGACTTTCCAATTTTTCTACCATGTGAGTTCAAGCTTTTCCCTTTTGATTTATAAGAGTTTTAAAACATATAACAGGTTTTAGGCATTTGCCATGGACGCATTCCTATTTCAAAAAACATGAGGGTCAAATGCAGAGTAAGATAGGAACTTACTAGCTCAATACACAATGCCACCTAGAAACTACCATATAAAATCAGCTAAGAGATATTATAATCAAATACAAGGAATTACTTATGTGACTCCTACGCTTGTATAACTATAAGAAAAAAAAGAACCGTCTAATTGTTCATTAAGAAATACTGTTTTTCTTATAATTGTGACTTACACATTGTTACATGCAAAAAATTCAATAGACAAATTAATCTCTGCAAAGTTTACATTTTACTGTTTAGGGCTTTCCAGGCTCTCCATAGCAAGGGAAAGAACCGCATTGTGGGGCTACAGGTCTCCAGTTTCTTTTTTTTTCATACAACAAAGAGGTGTTTTAAACTGAAGGCTTCTTAGCTATCTTCCAGTTCTAACCTTCTCAAAGGCTATGAGAGGGCACCATGCTAATATGGCTAATATCCCAAAAGTGGATTACCAATATTAAGTTTCAAAGGCAAGAAATAGACTCAGCTATGATCCACAGTTCATATTACACAGAATGGTTGAGAAGCTCAAAACACTGACATGATAGTACACCAGTTAACAGAGAAATGGCTTTATCCTGAGATCCCTGCTGATACAGAACTCCACCACACACATCTATACAACAGTCACCATATGACACTGGAAACTCGGATAGGACATGCTGGCCGTTAAAGGATGCAAAAGATTGCAGTCGTCGAGTTAAACACACAGCTTACCTGGAATATGACCACACGGAATTTGTTCTTCTTCATTATTTCTTCTTGCTTAGCTTCAACTTTTTTAACGTGAGTTTGCTGCTTCTCCACCCGGGCCTTCACGTCTTTGATGTGAGCACTGACCTTTCGGGTTTTCTCAAACAACTTGTTAATGACATAGCCCGTGTTGCTGTGTGACTGTGAAAACTTGAGCAGGTCAATCTGGACGGACTTGATGGCATTCTCCATCACCCTGTGTCTCTCCTCTATCCTCTTCTGGCTGGCCTGCACGCTGTCCACGATGGCAGCGACTTTGTCCAGCACAGTCACAATGGTGAGAGCGGCGTCTTGGTCTTCATCTTCCGTCACATTCGACAGGCGATTCTGGTGGATTTTATCAGCATTTGAAGCCGACCCATTATGCTCCATTTTAATTATTTCTCAGTGAAAGATGTCTTACCACAATCAATTCTGGCACCGAGAGCAAAAAGTTAGCTTGATAACGCGCAACAGGGTTGCTTAAAGGGTTGGAAGCCCCACCCCTGGAGGCTGGTCAAGTATTTGTAACTACAAATACCCATACACGACTGTTCTGCAATATGAACCCTCGCAAAGCACTGGGTGCTGTTCCAAACATGCTTACTGACTGACTAAGGGGCTCAAATAAGACTGTGTGGGTAGAAGAGGGAAGCTTTTTAAAAAGAAAAGTTCCCTAAAGCCACCATGTTACTAACATTAAGCCTAGAAGCCAAATAACTAAATAAGCAAACTTGAAGTGATGGGTGCAGCCTTTTGCCTTTAGACAATTTCAAGCATTATTTATAAAAAGGAAACGGGAGTTCTGAACAGAAATCTGTTTTTTCTATTAATTTCACATATTAAATGTACTGATATATCAATATCAAAGAATGCAGTAAATAAACACACCAAAACAGAGGCCATATAGTGAAAACATTGTATTATAACATGCTTTTCCAAATCAAATATTAAAATTATTATTTTGAACATATTCTTAAATTCTACATGCATCCTTCTGAATACCTAAACTACATGTTAAACAACTGAACACATTCTATTCACACTTCAGATCTTTAAACATCAACAATCTATTAGTATAGCTATTACTACAGAACAAATTTGGGTAGAGGTCTGAGATGATTTTTAAGCTCACACAAAGAGCACCAATTGTTAACAATCATTTTTGCATTTTATTCACAAACACTGATACCATTGGTTTATTTATGTTAAAACAAATACTCTCTTTAAAAACAAATGTGTATTAAAGTAGTTTAAATGATAGAGTGGGCTTTATTCCAATCTGTTTGTTAAACAGACTATTTTCACAACATCTAGGTCTACTTTTCAGTGATCCGTTTCATCATTGCTACCATATACTTTTAAAAATTAATTCAGAATTATTTTTTCAAAGAGAAATGATCAAATTCCAGTCCATACATCTTATAAATATTTTACATCTAACACACACAACTTTATAGTTCATGCGATAGGCAGCGTCTAAAAAATCAGTTAATAAATCTCAAAAACATTGAAATGTCTAAACACAGTGTCTTCTAGATTTTTTTTGTAAGAAAAGTAATCTGTAAACATCTTTACCTTTAGTTCATGCTTGGTCATTTGCTGTGGTCATTGTGGAAGAAGTGGGTATGACTTTGTAACCATTTGTGAAGTGGTCCATCTTTGCAAAAATATTACATTCCATGGGTAAAGAACAAGTCTTAGAATTACCATGTGGTACAAATTTGTGAAATCAATTTCTGTATTTAAAAACATAAAACAAAGACTGCTCAACAGTTCAAAACTGTTGTAGCTGAATATTCTAAATACGAGCCAACATTACTACACTAAAAATGTCCAAAAATAAGGCCTCTGAAATAAATATTTCCATTCTTTAAAAAAAGACATAATAAATGTACATCACATGGTCAGTGTACATATAAAAGTCACCAGTTCAAACCATTCTGGATGACGTATCTGAAGTAAAATGACCTAGGTTTTGCTTCTGTCGTCGTCCTCTATTATTTTTAGGGCATTTTCTGTTAAGAGAAAAGGAAAATGTCATTTTGTTTAGGATATTTCGAATGTTTCCAGGTTCATACACATTCCACACATAAAGCCATATTGCATATGATCACATGAATGGGAAACAGACACTATTTGATGACAGACCATCATGTCAGACAGCCGTCTTTCCTACAGAGCTGGGAGGTGAGAGGGTTAGACATGCGATGCAGGTATAAGCACAAATGAAACTCCCTCCCAGGGTCTCCCACTGTGTGTGTGTCCCCAAGAGGAATGGCCACCCTTCTCTGGCCTGGCAATTCCCAAACCACAGTGACTGGTAAACATGTAAACTTGTGATAGTAGAAAGGATCCTTGCTTATGTACTTTCTCTGAGCATGACAACACCCTCAAAATGACAAGGACACCTTAGATGAAGGAGAAATCAGGAAGAAATGGGCTTATTAACCTCAAATCAGAAAATACAGGAAATGCCTAGTTATTTTAGATGGTAACTCAGAAGAAGTCACTGGACACCCTGCTGGAACAAACCACAAAACCCAGGACAGAACTGCAGGGTAAGAGATACTTCTCACTCTACTCTCACAGTCTCTGCATGTTTCTCTGCAGTGGTTTAGAGCCTATCATGCCATATGCCTGCCCACTAGAATGTAAACGCAATCAGCTCTCACTGTGTACAAAGTGCTATATACTACACAACACGGAATAAAGGAAGCCGGATGAGCTCCAGTAATTCTGAGTATAGGCTCTGCTAGATACTAGCTGTGCAACCCCCTTTGTCTACAGGCAAAGTATTAAGAGATGGACTAACCTCTAAAATCTCTTCCAGCAAGAACTTTATAATCTAATGGTAAGAAAGTCTTGAGACAATGAGAACTTCTACCCTAAAGTTCCAGGTTTTTACTCATTTTCCAAGAGCACTACTTTGTCTTGACATAAAAGCCTTGATGGTAACACTTTCAGTGTACATACTCTTTTTCACAAATTTTACCTTACTTATCCTCATAAAAACACTTGGAGGTAGACAGGGCTGGAATCAACTCCATTTCACACATGGAAACACTGATTGAGAGGGACGGGGATCTTCTTCAACTGTCACAGACTCACCGTGACACTGGACAAGTTCCTGAGACCATGGTTTTTTTTCATCTACACAATAAGGGGGGTTTGGCCATGGTGATATTCAACATGAAAGAAGATGCCAAGCATAAGAGAAGAAAATTTCACTCCTGCAGTCTTGATAAATGTGTCAGTGGGAACATCCCTTTAAAGGAAGATTCCTCACATGTGACAGTCACCACAGGATAAGTGAACAGCTGTCGCAATGGACTGTGTGGGAGAGGCACTCCTTAAAAATGCAGTGCAGGTCAGTCCACGTGCATAATTATAATATCTTCAATCCAAGGGAGCAAGACATTCTAGGGGTGAAAATGCCATAATAAAAAGGCCTCAGGAAGAGATCTATAATAAATTCAATGAGATGACCCTTCAGACATAGAGACAGAGGGTAGTGAAGACACTGTAACAGTTAAAAATAAATATAAGGCAATGCCTATGTGTCTGTGAAGGCAGCAGATGGACTTGGGATATAAACTGCTGTTGCTGCTGCTGCTAAGTCGCTTCAGTCGTGTCCAACTCTGTGCAACGCCATAGACGGCAGCCCACCAGGCTCCCCCATCCCTGGGATTCTCCAGGCAAGAACACTGGAGTGGGTTGCCATTTCCTTCTCCAATGCATGAAAGGGAAAAGTGAAAGTGAAGTTGCTCAGTCGTGTCCGACTCTTCATGACCCCATGGATTGCAGCCTACAAGGCTCCTCCGTCCATCGGGTTTTCCAGGCAAGAGTACTGGAGCGATGGGATATAAACTAGGGGTTACTAACTTGAATTCCCTGGTAGCTTAGTTGGTAAAGAATCTGCCTTCAAGGCAGGAGACCAGGTTTAACCCCTAGGTCGGGAAGATTCCCTGGAGAAGGAAATGCCGCACTCCAGTATTCTTGCCTGGAGAATCCCATGGACAGAGGAGCCTGGCGGGCTACAGTCCATGGGGTCACAAGAAACAGACACGACTTAGCGACTAAACCACAACCACCACTAATTTGAAAACTACCTGCAAGGTAATTTTAATTTAGTAGCTGAGGATTATGGCATAGTGAGAATTGAGGCAAAGAGCTGGACAAAAGGCTGGACAGGATTTACAAAGGGGCTTAACTATCTCTCTGCTCTTGGATGAAGTTTTCCCAACCCAGGGCACCAGTTTCCTCACTTCTCTAGAATGAAGGGGTTGAACACAAAGTAACTTCTTGCTGACTCTAACATCCTTCGATCTTTCAGATCTTAAAGGAACTAAAAATCACTGGGCCTCAAAATCTTCCCTTGCCTTTACCTTATTATCTTATTTCTTTCATTCACCTTCCAAATCATCTTTTATTCCACTCCTGCTTTACTCTAATAACATCCTAAATGGTCTTCCAAAACCTCACATTTTCTCTCCAATAAATTTTTCAGACAACACACAGAACTAATGCTCTGGGAAAATGATTCACACCAAGTCCCACCCCTGTTGCAAAACCCTGAACTGCTACAAAATCAAGTCTGAATCGCACTCCCACAGAAGGATCATACTTAGCAAATGTATTTCCCAAAAGGACTTAACATGGACCCCCCTCCTCTTGGTGGTTCAGAGGCAAGAGGAATGGTTTAGCAATCAGGCAGCACCGAATCTAAATCCAGACCCTTTCAATTACTAGCTGGAGGACCACAGGCAAACTGCTTCACCTCTGAGCCCATGTTAAACAGCCACAGGCAGCCCTGCTGTTACATGGTGGGTTTATTTTCTCTATATTCTCTTTCTGCTGTCATTATTTTTTTATAACATTATGTCCTTATTTTAATCTACTGACCAATTTCATACTCAGTAGTCTTGCCTAAGGGCAGATCATCTGTTCTATAGAATAAAGTCCACTGGCTTTAGCACTTATATTTTATGAAAAATATGTTATTCAGAGAAGAGTTTTTCATCATTTCTAGATTCATCATTTTAGCTCCAGATGGCTGAGACCATGGAAGGTCTGGCTTCTCCCCAGACTTCAGATAGACGAGCCATAAATCCATTATGGCCTGCCAATATCTGCACTTGATATAGTCCAACCCTCAGCCCAGAATAATGCAGAAATGTATAGAGATGATGTTTATGGGAGTCTGAACCAAACTGAAAGAAGGGAGGAAGAGCTAAGTAAGAAGAAAAGACCTGAGACTCAGAAGCATAAAGATGAACATGATGAAAACTTAATTTTCTTTCAGTTCTCCAAGGTCCAGTTCAGTTCTGACTTACATATTTCCACTCAGCCTGGAAAACACCTCTTTTTAGGCCAACTGCACTCCAAGTATGTCCTTTACTTTGGGGTTCAGTTATGATAAACTCCCAATGGTTTTAGTTATGGTAGAGTATTTTAAAGTTTACTACTTATGACTGTATCCCAGAAAATGAAGTAATGCTAAGACAACATATTAAAAAATCAGTTTTCTTTAACCTCTGACTTCTTCCCTTCTTGTATTTACTATGGATAAAGTATATTCTTAGGGCACAAGACCCAATCAGTTCTGCCGGACTTAGAAAGCTCCTGCCTGGCTCTTCAGTGCACGTGCAGACCATCCTGCTACCACCACTGTCCCTGAAGGCAATGCTCAAAGCGGACATACAATTCTAAGATCTCAAAATTCCTTTATGCCACTGAGTATCCTCAGGCTTCCTCTGCCTGAGCCAAGATCTGCCTGTAACCCTGGGAACGTGTTCTTGACCAATTTCTAAAGCAGCACGATGAGGAGAGGTCAGACCTACATGGAAACCTTAGAGAACTAATTCTAGGATTCCTTCCTAACAGACTGGTAGATGTCAAGTCCCCATTATTTTGAGTGCTTCAGGATTCTTTAATACCCACCCACCTCTAAGTGAAAGTTGGTATTTTGTAGGCCATTACCTACCTGGTTATGCACATGACAATTGCTACTATAATGGCAATCTGTACAGCTCCAATAATTGCTGCAATAAGAACATGAGTGAGCTTTTGCCTACTTGGCACTACATAGAGAATACTAAAGTCTGTCTTTTCACAGTGCTGTCCAGTGTAACCAGATTCACATCTGAAAAGGGGGAAAAAAAGAAAAAAAGGACTCCTATGAGATTTATAAATTTCAGTATTTACAGGTTTTAAAAAAAATGAAAACATACAAAAGAATGATAAACAGAAACAGCAAATCAGACACTCTCCCACCACCTGAAAAAACACTGCCATTATTGTATTTCCTTATACTCTTTTGGATACGACTATTTTACAAAGTGTTTCTTCCACTTATCATTATATCACTTTAATTTAAAAGCTGCTAAGTAGTCTTTGTTACTGCCATTTAAAAATAGATTCACAATATCCCAATCAGTGACTAAAATACAGCAATCTTACCTATTCCTTGCTCTTAGACATATCAGTTATTTTCCATTTTTCAGAATTATGAGTTAGATGTGGTGAATATTATGATGACTGTGCGTTCTATATTTAGTGTTATCCCTTAGGCTAGATACCTGAAATGGGATTACTGAATAATAGTTTTATAGACATTTACAGTTTCCTGAACATAACACCAAATTATATTCAAGACACTTCTCAGTGTACATAATATAATCACTTAAGGCACAAGGAGAGAGATGAAAATAAGTTATTAATGACACAAACAGAGCTAAGCAGTCAAGTAGGTATGAGTCTTAGAAATTATCTGAATTTCAATTAAGAGGAATTTCAATTAAGAGTAAATAAAAAGGCAACAACATCAGCTGATGATAATTTGACAGGGAGAAACATTTAAGATACTTAATAGAAAACTAACATTTTTTAGTTGACAGAAAGACAGAAGTGAAATGCGTAAATTCGCCAGCCTTTGGTTACAACTGATTAATAAAACATTAGAAGTCTAAGGATAAAGTATTTATTAATTTCTCACATTTCATTATAGAAAAATAATTTTTAATAAAAACACACATAGCAAGGGGCTTCCCTGGTGGCTCAAACAGTAAAAAAATAAAAAAGAATCCGCCTGCTATGCAGGAGACCTGGGTTGGATCCCTGGGTCGGGAAGATCCCCTGGAGAAGGAATGGCAACCCACTCCAGGATTCTTGTCTGGAGAATCCCATGGACAGAAGAACCGAGTGGGCTACAGTCCATAGGACTGCAAACAGCCGGATATGACTGAGCAACTAACACACACATATGCATAGCAAGAAAGAAACCTGAAAGCACAGAAACAGAGGAAGCCAGAGGGATGTGAGTCCACAAATCCTACCAGTGGGGGTCCCGACATCTGCCAGAGGTTTCATACTGGTTCTAAGCTTCCTAGCAGACAAAAATAGCAGTTTGATAGATACATAGATCACAAACATAACTGAGAGCCCAGAAATACACCTTTACATCTATGGTCAACTGATATTTGGAAAGGGAGCTAAGATCATTTGATGGGAGAAGAACAACAGTCTTTTCAACAAATGGTGCTGGGACAGAGGGACATCCACATACAGAAGAGAGTTGGACCTCTTCCTCACAGCATACACAAAAATTAACTCAAATGGATCACAGATCTAAATGCAAGAACTAAAACTGTAAATCTCTTGGCGGGGGCAGGGAGAAAAGTAAATATTCATGAGCTTAGATAAGGTATGATTTCTTCATACACCATCAAAAGCACAAACAATAACAAAGTTAAACTGGGCTAAATCAAAATTAAATCTTTTGTACATAAGGACACTATCAAGAAAGAAAGTGAAAAGATAACCCACAGGAGAAAATTTCTGCAAAGTATATATCTGATAAGAGATTTGTATCTAAAATATATTAAAAAACTATTACAACTCATTAACAAAAAGAGGGAAAAAGTACAAAATAGACAAAAGAAGTGAACAGACATTTCTCCAGAAAAGACAGATAAATGACAAATAAGCACTAATATCATTAGTCGTCATGGAAATGCAAATCAAAACCACAATAAGATGAAGTGTCTAGCATACCCACTAGGAATCAAAAAGTCAGAAAATGACAAGTGTTGGCAAGGATTCTGTAGGGAACATAAAAATGACGCAGCCACTTTTAAAAACATTCTGGCAGTTCCTCAAACAGTTAAATACAGAGTTAGCAATTTGGCCCAGCAACTCCTAGGCATTTACCCAGTGGAAATGAAAACACATGTCCACACAAAAACTTGCAAACAAGTATTCAAGGGAGCATGATCCATAATAGCCAAAAGTGGAAACAATCTAATTATTTTTCAACTGGTAAGTGTATTAAAAAATGTGGTATTACCCATCTAATGAAATATTGTTCAGCCACAAAAAGGAACAAAATATTGATACACGCCACAACATGAATAAATCATGTAACAGTATGCTAAGTCAAAGAAGACAGACATGGAAGACCACATACTGTATGAATATAATTTACTGAAATGAAATGTCCAGAATAGATAAATCTACACAGACAAAGACTTTGGCCACCTCATGCGAAGGGTTGACTCATTGGAAAAGACTCTAATGCTGGGTAGGATTGGGGGTGGAAGGAGAAGGGGACGACAGAGGATGAGATGGTTGGATGGCATCGCCGACTCGATGGACATGGGTTTGGGTGGACTTAGAGAGTTGGTGATGGACAGGGAGGCCTGGCGTGCTGCAGTTCATGGGGTCGCAAAGAGTCGGACACGACTGAGAGACTGAACTGAACTGACACAGACAAAGAGTATTAGTGGCTGTCTAAGGCTCAGGAGGATGGGGAGATTTGGGAGTAAAGCGTATAGTTTCCTCAGGGTGATGAAATGTAAAACTGACTGTACTGACTGCACAACTCCATGAATACACTAAAAACCATTGGATAAAGGAAAGAAGAGATGAGAGGTGAGGGGAAAAGAAAAAGAGATAAAATCACTGATATAAAATACCATCTCCACAAAACGAAATCCAGCCAGTTGCTCAAAAGGATAACAATAACTGGACAAATACATGTAACAGAATGAGATTAGAGTATTTCTTCATGCCATACACAAAAATAAACTTAAAATGGATCAAAACTAAATATAAGACTTGAAAATCATCAAACACCTAGAAGAGAACACAGGTAGAACATGCTTTGACATAAATAACAGCAATATTTTTCTTTGATCTGTCTCCCAAGGCAAAAAATAAAAGCAGAACTAAACAAATGGGATCTAAAAAGTTTAAAAGGTTTTAAACTTAAAATCTTTTGCACAGCAAAGGAACCCATAGACAAAACAAAAAGACAACCTACTGAATGGAAGAAAATATTTGCAAATGCTATTACTGATAAGCAGTAAATATCCAAAATATATAAACAGCTCATACAACTCAATATCATAAAAACCACCCAATCAAAAAATAGGCAGAAGACCAGAATAGACACTTTTTTCCAAAGAAGACATACAGAGATGGCTAATGAAAAGATGCTCAACATTTTACTAAGGTATCACCTCACAGCTGTCAGAATGGTTATCATAAAAAAGTCCACAAATCACAAATGTTGGCAAGAATGTGGACAAAAGGGAACCCTTGTATACTATTGTTGGAATGTGAACTGGTGCAGTCACTATGGAAACCAGTAAGAGTCCTCAAAAAACTAAGAACAAATCTACCTAATGACCCAGAAATTCCACTCCTGGGCATATATCCAGAAAAAACAAAAACACGAACTCGAAAAGATACACGCGTCCCAATGTTCAGGGCAGCATTATTTACAATAGCGGAGTTACTGAAGAAACCCAAGTGTCCACTAACAGACAAATGGATAAACACACATATACATGATGGAATATTCCTCAGCAATAAAAAATAATGAAATTCTGCCATTTGCAGCAACATGGATGGACCTAGAGAATATGACGCTTAGCGAAATGTCAGACAAACACTGGATGATGCCACTTTCTTGTGAAATCTAAAAATTAAAGCAAAGAATGTATACTGTAAAAAAGACACAAACTCACAGATACAGGAAACAAAGAGTGGTTACCAGTGGGGAGGCAGAAGGGAAGAAGAGCAAGATAGGGGTATAGGATTAGGAGAGGCAAACTACTATATATAAAATAGACAAGCAACAAGTATACTGAACAGCACAGAGAATTATAGCCATTATTTTGTAACAACTTTTACTGGAGTATAATCTATAAAAACACTGATCACTATGCTGTATACTTGAAACTAATATTGTAAATCAACTATACTTCATTTTTAAAAAACAAATCAGTTGCTATTTTTATTAAATTTAAGGGAATTTTATCTCAGTTCAGTTCAGATCACTCGCTCAGTAGTGTCCGACTCTTTGCAACCCCAGGAACCGCAGCACGCCAGGCCTCCCTGTCCATCACCAACTCCTGGAGTTTACCCAAACTCATGTCCATTGAGTTGATGATGCCATCCAACCATCTCATCTTCTGTCATCCCATTCTCCTCCCGCCCTCAATCTTTCCCAGCATCAGGGTCTTTTCAAATGAGTCAGCTCTTAGCATCAGGTGGCCAAAATATTGGAGTTTCAGCTTCAACATCAGTCCTTCCAATGAACACCCAGGACTGATCTTCTTTAGGATGGACTGGCTGGATCTCCTTGCAGTCCAAGGGACCCTCAAGAGTCTTCTCCAGCACCACAGTTCAAAGGCATCAATTCTTCGGTGCTCAGCTTTCTTCACCATCCAACTTTCACATCCATACATGACTACTGGAAAAACTATAGCCTTGACTAGATGGACCTTTACTGACAAAGTAATGCCTCTGCTTTTTAATATGCTGTCTAGGTTGATCATAACTTCTCTTCCAAGGAGTAAGCGTCTTTTAACTTCATGGCTGCAATCACTACCTGCAGTGATTTTGGAGCCCCCAAAAATAAAGTCTGCCACTGTTTCCCCATCTATTTGCCATGAAGTGATGGGATCAGATGCCATGATCTTAGTTTCCTGAATGTTGAGTTTTAAGCCAACTTTTTCACTCTCCTCTTTCACTTTCATCAAGAGGCTCTTTAGTTCTTCATTTTCTTCCATAAGGGTGGTGTCATCTGCATATCTGAGGTTATTGATATTTCTCCTGTCAATCTTGATTCCAGCTTGTGTTTCTTCCAGCCCAGCATTTCTCATGATGTACTCTGCATATAAGTTAAATAAGCAGGGTGACAATATACAGCCTTGATGTACTCCTGTTCCTATTTGGAACCAGTCTGTTGTTCCATGTCCTGTTCTAACTGTTGCTTCCTGACCTGCATACAGGTTTCTCAGGTATTCCCATCTCTTTCAGAATTTTCCACAGTTTATTGTGATCCACACAGTCAAAGGCTTTGGCATAGTCAATAAAGCAGATGTTTTTCTGGAACTCTCTTGCTTTTTCAACGATCCATCGGATGTTGGCAATTTGATCTCTGGTTCCTCTGCCTTTCCTAAAATGAGCTTGAACTTCTGGAAGTTCATGGTTTACGTGTTGCTGAAGCCTGGCTTGGAGAATTTTGAGCGTTACTTTGCTTGCATGTGAGATGAGTGCAATTGTGCGGTAGTTTGAGCATTCTTTGGCATTGCCTTTCTTTGGGATTGGAATGAAAACTGACCTCTTCCAGTCCTGTGGCCACTGCTGAGTTTTCCAAATTTGCTGACATATTGAGTATAGCACTTTCACAGCATCATCTTTTAGGATTTGAAATAGCTCAAACGGAATTCCATCACCTCCATTAGCTTTGTTCGTAGTGATGCTTCCTAAGGCCCACTTGACTTCACATTCCAGGATGTCTGGCTCTAGGTGAGTGATCACACCATCATGATTATCTGGGTCATGAAGATCTTTTCTGTATAGTTCTGTGTCTTCTTGCCACCTCTTCTTAATATCTTCTGCTTCTGTTAGGTCCCTACCATTTCTGTCCTTTATTGAGCCCATCTTTGCATGAAATGTTCCCTTGGTATCTCTAATTTTCTTGAAGACATCTCTAGTCTTTCCTATTCTATTGTTTTCCTCTAATTCTTTGCATTGATCACTGAGGAAGGCTTTCTTATCTCTCCTTGCTATTCTTTCAAACTCTGCATTCAAATGGGAATATCTTTCCTTTTCTCCTTTGTTTTTCGCTTCTCTTTTTTTCTCAGCTATTTGTAAGGCCTCCTCAGACAGCCATTTTGCTTTTTTGCATTTCTTTTTCTTGGGGATGGTCTTGATCCCTGTGTCTCCTGTACAATGTCATGAACCTCCTTCCATAGTTCATCAGGCACTCTGTCTCTCAGATCTGGTCCTTTAAATCTATTTCTCACTTCCACTGTATAATCATAAGGGATTTGACTTAGGTCATACCTGAACGGTCTAGTGGTTTTCCCCACTTTCTTCAATTTAAGTCTGAATTTGGCAATAAGGAGTTCATGATCTGAGCCACAGTCCGCTTCCGGTCTTGTTTTTGCTGACTGTATAGAGCTTCTCCATCTTTGGCTCCAAAGAATATAATCTATCTGATTTTGGTGTTGACCATCTAGTCCTCATATAAAGAGGGTACCTTCCAGGAATTCTTTGTGGTCCAGTAGTTAAGACTCGGGGCTTTCGCTGGCATGAGTTCAACCCCTGGTTGGGAAACTAACATCTCCACAAGCGACACAGCCTGGTCCCCCACCCCCAGAAAGGGTACTTCTCATCCAGAGAGCATCATCCTCAACAATACAGCTATAATAAATTCAACAATATAATGAAGTCTCATAGGATTTTTTAAAATAATATATTTCATGGCAGGCTAACAGCCCAAAGTTGAAGCTCAGTGAAATAACAATAGTTCCACAGGGAGCTATAACAATGTCCTAGATATGCAGTAGACAGTCAAGCTTAATTCAAAAATTAAAGGTCAGAGTATCAAAAAGAATGTATAAACCATGTTTCCGTCATGCAGTTTCCCCTGGACATCATTCCTGCACTTGACTTTTGGGTTATACTCTCCAACTACCTGGAGTATTAAATTCCAGGTTAGCACTACTTCCTCTGTTGCTGATTAAAGGTAGATCCAGGCATCTTGTTCTCTCTTGCCTGTTCTTTCATGTCCACACCCTCCATGGTAATCTCATCATGCCCACTGCTGCCTCATGGGCTGACTCATTCACTCATACATTTAACCTACTTACTGAGCACCTGACATGTGCCAAGTACTGAGGTGGGCATTTGGGATACATCAGGGAACAAAGATCCCTGGCTTGTTTATCCTCTAGTAGGGGAGGGAGGGTCAATAAACAAAAAAATTAAATTAAATTAAATGGTTATGATAGAAGGTAGAATTAAGAGAGAACAAAGAGAAAGAATTAAGGGGTATTATGAGTGCCAGGTATGGGCCAGGAAGGGAGCCCTGCAACTTTAAGGAAGATGGTCAAGGCAAGCTTCAGGAAGAGACATGTGAGTAAAGATGTGAAGGGGGTCAGGGGGTCTGCTGTGTGGACAAGTGCGAGGAGAGCATAACAGGCAAAAGAAGAATCAGTGCAAAGGCCCTCAGGTGTGTGCATGAGTACGTGGTGTGTCCAAGCAAGTGTGGCTGGAATGGGCCAGCCAAAGGGAAGGAGAGGACCAAGACAGAGAGATGAAGGGCCTGCCTGCGAAGGGCTCCTCATTCAGGAGATGGAGGAGCCCTGCAAGGGCATTAGCAAAGGAAAGACAAGAGCTGACTTTTATTTTAAAGTCTCACTCTGGCTGCTGTGTTGAATATGGACTATTTAGGATACAATCAGGAAGGTTAATGCATAATGCCAGAGGGGAAAAATGGTGCCTGGACTCGGAGTAGCAGTGACAATGAGAAGTAATCAAATGCTGGATATATTCTGAAATGCAGCTAACAGGACACCTCAAATGACTATATGTGGAGTATGACAGAGAGACAGGTCAAAGTCATATTAGAGGTGTTTTGTCTAAACCAAAGAAAAGATGGAGTCAGCATCAACTGAGTTGGAGAAGTCAGAGGCAGAACAGGTTTAGGAGAGGGAGAGCAGATCCAGAGATTAGCTTAGGTTCTATTGAGCTTATGGTGTCAGATGCTCATGTGAAAAAGGGCAGTGAGGGAGAGTCCCAAGTTGAGAGTGGCCTGGGGGTCATCAGCATACATCATGTAAAGCCCTGATGCTGGATGGAGTCACTAAGGAAAAGGACCAGGGCTGGACCCTGGCAGCACACCAACGCTGAGAGACAAGGAAGCAAAAGAGGACCCAGGCGAGAAGGCTGAAAGAAAAGCAGCCAGTGAGGAAGGAGAAAACCAAGAGAGCGTAATCCCTTAACCAAGTGAAGAATGTCTATCACGCAGGAGGCTGGATGCCACTGATCATGCAAAAGTCATTTGAGACTGAGAAATTGACGGATGAATTTAGCAACAAGAACAGTCTCACTGAAGTGCTGGGGAGCAAAAGCTCATTGGGGTGAACTCATGAGATAGGAAGTGAGAAACGGAGACAGACTACAGACAACTATTTCCAGTTCTTCTACAAAGGAAAGGACAGAAATGGGACTGGAGCTGATAGAAGTGACGATGAGAAATACCTTTCAAGATAAAAGAAACAAAAAGTAACTTATAAATCTATAAAAATAAATGAATAAAACAATATATGGTAAGAAGAAAAATGGGGAGCATTGCTGGCAGTGATAGTAAAAAGCCTGTGAGCGTTCTCTTCATACTCCTTCAGTTTTCTCATTGGACTTGGAAACAAGATCATTCACTGAGAGTGAGGATGAGAGGAGGTGTTGACAGTCTGGCGAGAGGGTGGATGGTAAAAGCAGTCATTTTATCTAGGAGAGGAGGATGAAGGACCGCAGTTATAGAGTGACTGCCGGCAGCATGCAGGGCCCACTGAGTATAAAGGTGCATAAGACCAGTTAAAGCCTGGTGGGTGTAGGTATGCAGCAGGCGGGAAGCTGGAACGAACCAGGATTATAGTTTTGTCAAGTGTGTGTATGATGAAGCAAGGGAGGGACTACAAGGATTGAGCACGGAATTAAGCTGAGTAAGGAGGCAATGAGGATATGCACTGAAAAGGTGAGAGATTAATCAACTGGAGGCCCAGTGGGTGGAAAGACTGCTGTAGGAATTAGATGGGATACGCTAAACACCTCTGCCAACAAAGGCCCATATAGTCAAAGCTATGGTTTCTTCCAGTAGTCATGTATGGATGAGAGTTGGACCATAAAAAAGGCTGAGCGCTGAAGAATTGATGCTTCTGAACTGTGGTGTTGGAGAAGACTCTTGAGATTGCCTTGGACTTCAAGGAGATCAAACCAGTCAGTCCTAAAGGAAATCAAACCTGAATATTCACTGGAGGGACTGATGCTGAAGCTGACGCTCCAATATTTTGGCCACCTGATGAGAAGAGCTGACACACTAGAAAAGACACTGATGCTGGGGGAAAGATTGAAGGCAGGAGGAGAAGGGGATGACAGAGGATGAGACGGTTGGATGGCATCACCAACTCAATGGACATGAGAGTTTGAGCAAGCTCTGGGAGATGGTGAAGGACAGGGAAGCCTGGCATGCTGCAGTCTGTGGGGTCGCAAAGACTTGGACACGACTAAGCGACAGAACAACAACACTAAAGATGGAATGATTCCCAAACACATCTTCAACGTGCACCTGTCTCATGAGTTCCAAAACCACAGATACCCAGGAGCCTACTAGATAAGTGGATGCCACACAGACACTTGAGATCAAGCATTATTAAGCTCAGTACATCATGTCCCCCCAAACCTCCATTCTCCTCCCCCTATTTCCTTTCCCTCCTCAATTTTGCATCAGCTAGAAACCCAGGAGACTCTCTTGACTCTTCCTTCCCATGACCCTCCATCAGCTCCCACATTCCCATCCTCATACCCAACCAGTCACCAAAACCTTTGGAGTCACCACCTATTTTCTCTCCACAACTCACATCCTCATCTCAGTCCTTTACTCAGTTCAGGCTCTCACTCCTCACTAATAGACAGGCTCCTAACTTTCAGTCTTCTAATCCATTTTTCACCTAGCTACCCGGATGGCTTTCAGATCTGTCCATATCTTTCTTATCTAAATCCCTAAATGGTTTCTGTCTTTAAAAGAAGGGACATGGGAATTCCCTGGAGGTCCAGGGGTTAGGACTCTGTGCTTTCTCTATGGGCCTGGGTTCCATCTCTGGTTGGGGAACTAAGATCTCACAAGCCGTGCAGTGGGGCCAAATTAATTAATTAATTAAAGGACAATCTCCTGGTATGGCACAAATGTCCCCATAAGACCTGCCCCTCCTCCCACTTAAGGGTGAAGAGCTTTCTTGAAGTCTCAAATCATCTCATGTATATCTATGTATGATAGCATTTTTCATATAGGATTACATTTAAATTATTATTTGTCAGTTGCTGCCACCAGACTGTAAGTTTTTTTGAAGGCTGGATCTCTGTCATATTTGAACTTGAGACCCCAGGGCCATGTAGGATTTGGTACAAAGTAGGCAGAGAGTCAGACACGGAGTAGTGACTGAACAATAACAAAGGCAATAAATAAATAAATTAATGGTGATATAATGCTAAAAGATTTTAACCTAATAACAGGACTGTGGCTAAAGGGTGTTCATCCCTGCCTGTTTACTGCTACTAAACAAATACACCTACCAGTAGAAATCCATGTGATGCCAAGGCCTGGTTCTTGTGGACACTGTAGATGCTTAGACAAAAGACAAAGATCAACTGCTTTTTGGAGTTACAATATGCAGAAAAGAGATTCTTTAGCATTTAAGAAACACCTCTGGTCTGAAGAAGAGGGAAAAGTTGGCCACCATTACATGTCATTCAAAAAATATTCACTATGTAGCTACTGGGAGAGGCCCTATGACAGGCACCGGGGAGACAATGGTTAGCAAAACAGAGTCCCTAACCTAACAGTGTGTTTAGCCTAGTAATATCAATATTGTCAACATCAATATCCATTGCTATTTATTAAATACATATTGCATAATAGAAATTGTGATAAGTACTTTGCATATATTAACAACACTAGGAAATAAGTACCATTATCATTTTTTTTAATTGGAGGACAATTGCTTTACGATATTGTGTTGGCCTCTGCCATACATCAGCATGAATCAGCCACAGGTATACATATGTCCCTTCCTTCCTAAACCCCTCTACCCCTCCCTTCCATCTCCCTTCCCATCCTACCCCTCTCTAGGTTGTCACAGAGCACTGGGTTGAGCTCCCTGTGTCACCCAGCAAATTTCCACTTGCTATCTGTTTTACATATAGTAATGTGTATGTTTCCATGCTATTCTCTCAATTCATCCCATCCTCACCTTCCCCCACTGTGTCCACAAGTCTGTTCTCTATGTCCGCATCTCCATTGCTGCCCTGCAAATAGGTTCATGAGGCTTAGACATCAACCTCTCTCATCCCTCCCTTTTAGGTATCTTAAAAGACACCCTATGCTCAGAGGACAACATGATCTGAACTTCTATTAAGGTATGTATGTCACTATGAGACAAGCATAAGGAATCTACTATATGATTTTATTTTGTTCTCCCTTGCATGGCTGTATTTTTTTTTTTTTAATGTACAGGCAAAGGGGTAGGGTGAGGGGTGAGGCTGGTATTAGCTCCTTCAAAGACAAGGAAACCATTCAATCAGAAGGAAGCTGAAAGCTTAACAAAAAACTCTTAATAACCATTAAAACAATTTACAGTGTTTTGTTTTATTTTTTAAGTAGGAGGAGAGTGGGAGGGAGCGGGGCTGAGGAGAAGTCAGGGGAATGGAGTTAAAGAAACAGAAAAACCAGGAGACTGGATTTCACAAGCTTTCTTTTACTTCTTGAGAGAAAGATTCACTGGTCAAACTACAGGGGGCAGGAGTGAGAACAATAAGAGCAATCGCCCTGTGTTTGCAAACACTGCCTTGACAACTAGACCAACCTGAGGTGGAAGACAAGCTCCCAGCAGCTGCAGCAAGAACTGTTATCAGTACAGACACGGAATAGCAAAAGCACTAAGGCCATGAGGGTGAGTATCAGGAAATTTGAGATCTCGTTTTGTCTCAGCTCTATTTACATAACCTCTCTGGAATCACACAGTTGAAGATTCACACCCTTTCTGTCTCCATCCCTCATATTACATTTGATTCTAAACCCCATCCCCTTATTTCGAGAAATATATTATAAACTTTATTTGAAACTTTACCATAAAGTTTATTTTAAGAATGTTCTCAGTTCTTAACACACTCTCTAGTCCCTCAAACTACTCTGTGACAGACTGCCTAAAAATCAAAATAATGTTGGTTTATGGTATAATTCTATATTAAAAAATACACAGCATAATATTAAAAAGGTTAAGCCTATCTCAAAACCCTAATAAACATGTTTTTTTTTGCATATTACTTGCCAGCTTTTTCCAAATGATGCTGCTAATCTATTTTTTTCTAACTCGACTGCAAATAAATACTACCTTTTAGTGATATTTTTAGTCCACATTTCATTGCCTGCTACAGAGCAGTGACCAATGATGGAAAAAAGGTCTCACCTCTGATCTGGAGGTACTCTGACTTACCTACAAGAAGCCTTCTGAGTAGAATAAATGAATTCACATTTTCCATGGATGCAGTAACCATTGAGGTTTTCAGGGCAAGGCATGTAGTTTCCAATATAAACATCTTCCCTTTGATCACTAGCATCTTAAAAGAACATAAACCAGGTCAATAAACAATGAAAAGCAAATTGAAAAACATGGACTTTTCAAAGGTTCTAAAACAACAAATAAATTCACCCCTTGCTGGGTAATTTGGGAAGGAAATTTATCGGATAGGAGGCTGGACAAGAACCAAGATCTCACTAGGCCACAAACACAGCAGGTAGACTGTTTAGATTTAAACCATTTAAAAATATTTGCAGGATGTGACCACTGTGAGCGACTGCTGTTTAAAAACAATCTGAAAAAAAAGAAGGAAAAATTCAACATCTTTGCTATAAAAATAAATGTTACTTCTAGAAGAAATCTCACCTCTGTGACAGAGAGATGGGGTATACAGCACTGGCTTTTGGGGAACTGACTTACTCTAGCCATTCACCTTGAGGTTATGAAATTGAGGCCAAAGGACACTGGTAAGGCAGAGAACAAGTATGAGATTCTGAAATTTTAGGGTGAAAGGTTTACTTTGGAATAAAAACTATCAAGCATATTGATTTTTTCCCAAGTGAAAATAGTTTTTTGTTCTTTTTAAAGTGTTTTTCTTAGTATATGTTACTGTAAAAAAAAAAACAAATGCAAATGATACAGAGAACAAATAAAAAGAAATTTAAAACCACCCCAAATCTCTCTATCCAAAGAGAACCATTGTAAACATGTTAATGAATATCTGTTTGGTCTTAGGTATACTGACTTGAACTGAACTGGGTTGGACTGAAGAAAACAGAAGGGTGGTAAGGAATTCTACTGTCAAAAATGGGAAAAGTCAGGAAGCAAAGACAGAAAAGGGCAGGAAAGAAGACGGCATGGGGATCCAGTCTTCAAAATCAATGATATTCTTTCATTAATTCATCCTTTATTCCTATGTCTCTTTTTCCCAATACTTGCTGTTTAGTCCCTAAGTCGTGTGAGACTCTTTGTGACCCCACGAACTGCAGAACGCCAGGCTTCCCTGTCCTTCATTACCTCCATATACTTACATATGCACATACTCATTTACATATTCACGCAACCCAGAATGAATTTTTTTTTTTTTACTTTTTTTTCTGGCATTTACCTAATACATTAGTTCTCAGCTCTATGAACCCAGAGTTCCCCAATGTTCACAGACCTGTCCATGTGTAGGAAAAATTCCCAAGCTTCCTGCCATTTTATAAAATTCCAGCTTACAGATTCTGTGTATTATTCTGTGAATTACAGATTCTTACTAATAATAATCTCACAATAATAATTTCATGTGACCTTGAGCATACCACTTCCCTGGTGGCTCAGAGGTTAAAGCGTCTGCCTCCAATGCGGGAGACCTGGGTTCGATCCCTGGGTCGGGAAGATCCCCTGGAGAAGGAAATGGCAAACCACTCCAGTATTCTTGCCTGGAGAATCCCATGGACAGAGGAGCCTGGTAGGCTACAGCCCACGAGGTCGCAAAGAGTCGGACATGACTGAGCGACTTCCCTTCCTTCCTTCCCTTTCTTGAGCATACCACCCTCTCTAAGCCTGAGATCTCACAACTGTATTATGTGAGCTAATTAATGCATGTACAGGCCACTAAACCCACCAGCTCTCTATGTAACACATCATGCACCAGCCAAGACTTATCTCCCTCAAACACACACAAAGTGTTAATATAATCTGAAGAATTATTAATAGAAACAAATTAAGAAGGAATAAAATAAGAGACTCTGTATATATATAGATATCAATAAGCAAGGGAGAACTGGGAATAGGTGTACCAAGTGTGAAAAAACTGAGAACTGAAAATGCAGGTTTTTCTGGAGATCAAAATTTACATATGAAAGGAGAATCTTTCTGACTATTAATCTTAATGATTATTAAGTTCAAAGATAGCATAACTACAGCAAAGAGGGTACATCATCCTTAACAAGACCAAATTTATGCCACCTTACCTCAAATTTTATGTATTTACATTGTGCAAATTTATGCATAGAAAGAGAATTAAACTAAGGAGAAATCCAACACAGTCAGTTACTCAGTTCAGTCGCTCAGTTGTGTCCAACTCTTTGCGACCCCATGAATTGCAACACGCCAGGCCTCCTTGTCCATCACCAACTCCCTTAGTCCACCCAAACTTATGTCCATCGAGTCGCTGATGTCAACCAACCATCTCATCCTCTGTCATCCCCTTCTCCTCCTGCCCCCAACCCTTCCCAGAATCAGGGTCTTTTCTAATGAGTCAATTCTTCGCATGAGGTGGCCAAAGTATTGGAGCTTCAGCTTCAACCTCAGTCTTTCCAATGAACACCCAGGATTGATCTCCTTTAGGATGGACTGGTTGGATCTCCTTGCAGTCCAAGGGACGCTCAAGAGTCTCCTCCAACACCACAGTTCAAATAAGCATCAATTCTTCGGCGCTCAGCTTTCTTTATAATCCAACTCTCACATCCATACATGATTACTGGAAAAACCATAGCTTTGACTATACTGACCTTTGTTGGCAAAGTAATGTCTCTGCTTTTTAATATGCTATCTAGGTTGGTCACAACTTTCCTTCCAAGAAGTAAGCATCTTTTAATTTCATGGCTGCAGTCACCATCTGCAGTGATTTTGGAGCCCCCAAAAATAAAGTCTCTCACTGTTTCCGCTGTTGCCCCATCTATTTCCCATGAAGTGATGGGACCAGATGCCATGATCTTAGTTTTCTGAATGTTGAGCTTTAACCCAACTTTTTCACTCTCCTCCCTCACTTTCATCAAGAGGCTCTTGAGTTCTTCTTTACTTTCTGCCATAAGGGTGGTGTCATCTGCATATCTGAGGTTATTGATATTTCTCCCGGCTATCTTGATTTCAGCTTGTGCTTCATCCAGCCCAGCGTTTCTCATGATGTACTCTACATATAAGTTAAATAAGCAGGGTGACAATATACAGCCTTGACGTACTCCTTTTCCTATTTGGAACCAGTCTGTTGTTCCATGTCCAGTTCTAACTGTTGCTTCCTGACCTGCATACAGGTTTCTCAAGAGGCAGGTCAGGTGGTCTGGTATTCCCATTTCTTTCAGAATTTTCCACAGTTTACTGTAATCCACACAGTCAAAGGCTTTCGCACAGTCAGAAGATCTCAATTTTAAGGGTATCTCTGCTATCTTGTGTAACCTTAATCAAACAATTTCTTCTAAGAGAGTTGAATGAGATCAGCAAAGTCTATCAGTAGTATAATACAGTGGACTTCCCTGGTGGTCCAGTATTAAGAATCCACTTGCCAATGCATGTGTTCGATCCCTGGTCCAGGAATATTCCACATGCTGTGGGGCAACTGAGCCACATACCACAACTACTGATGCCTGCGCACCTTAGAGCCAGTGCTCCAAAACAAGAGAAGCCACTGCAGTTAGAAGCCAGCCCACCACAACTAGAGAAAGCCCATGAGGAGCAATGAAGACCAGCGTAGCCAAAAATAAATAATTTTTTTTAATAAACCAAACAAAATGCTGATAATAAAAAAGATGTATAACGCAAGACATATAATCTTTTATTTTCTAGTAGTCATATTTTTAAAAAGTAGACAAGATAATCTTAATCATATATTTTATTTAACCTAATATATCAAATAAATAGCATTTCAACATATATTCAGATAAATTATGATAGCTTATATTCCTTTTTCTTAAATAGGTCTACAAAATCTGGAGAGCACTTCACACTTACAGCATACCTCAATTCCAACTGGTCACATTCCAAATACTCAACAGTCACACGTGGCTAGTAGCCACCATGCTAGACAGCACAGAATAGGCGGCTTACTCATTTATCATTTATTCATCACCTTCCATATGCCAGGGACTCTGCTAGGTGCTGGGATAAAAAAAACAGTTAAGATATATCCTGTCCTCAAAGGGCTTACAGGGGCTCCTCCAGCTCCCAAACCATAATTACGCCGTGGCAAAGCAATCAAGCCTTCTTCTGGGCTGCTACAATCCTGAGCACCCACTTCTGTGCTACAATATTCACAACATTGTCTTAACTATTTACGTATTTAAATTGGTCTCTGCCACGAGACCATGAACTCCCTGAGGATCTAGATGCCTGTATTATCCATTTCTGTATAACTCCTAACACTTAGAACATAGTAATGTTCTTGCTATGGTTTCGAACCAAGAGTAGTTTCGACCTTTGCAATCAAGCCATGAGGTGACTTAAGGAATGCAGCTGTCTCCCACAGTGCTTATCATCCTGCAACTTCTCAAAACATGGTATTTTCAGGCTGTGATATATCATGAAGTATATAATAATGGGAGTATAGAGACTGGGGTTAGGTACTTACCTATAAAAACAAAGTTGCATAAAGTATATAACAAACAGACCACACTGGTCCACAAAACCTGTGGTAATGTACTAACCTACCATAAGAAAGTCCTAAAAACAGCAAAATAATGCAGAGCTGAAAGTGATCAGAGAATTCAGATGTATGATAGCAATAAGAAAATTAAGAATGGGTTATGAGAAATGAATAAAGAGTACAACACCAATAGCATTCACTGAATGATTAATGAAAGAATGTGGTATCAAGCTCTAGACAAAGCAAAGCCATATAAAACTGGACGTGGCTATTAAGACTTCGAAATCTGTGTCTGTCACAGAGTCCAAATTCAGCATTCTACTCAATGCCAACACTATTCATTCCATTACACTTACATACTATTGCTGTGCACATCCATATGCTCAGCTAAGCTACAGAGAGGGTAAGGGAAAAGTGGTCAGTCCCTGCCCTCAAGAAATTTATCATCAACTTATACACACAAAAAGCTGAACAACACAAGAGAAGAGGTCCCACATGATAGCATACAATAAAACACCAAAAGAAGATTTTATAATACTAAGTGCTATGGAAGTTCACGTTCAAAGGAGAACTTCATTTTAGGCAGAATAACCCAGGAAAGGACTCACAGAGAAAGTAGCACTCAGGTTAGGTCTCAAAGAATGGACAGGTTCAGATAGTTGATCAGTGAAAACCAAAAAATACGTATAAGGCAGCTGTTCTCATTCTCAAGAACAAGAGGTAAGTGGAGCTAGCAAGAACTGTACATTCAGACTGTGCGAGGGTTTAAGTCAAAGTTGGAAAAGTAAGTTGAAGTCAGAGCATGGAAAAATTTAAACGTCAGGTGAAAAATATTTTCTTAATCATATGGACAAGGAGGGCCCAGTTGGAGAGCAACACAAGCAAAGCCATGTTTTACACAAGAAGTTAACTGAGAGTGGTTACCTGGGGCTAGGGCTGATGCTTAGGGGGGAATGGGGAGTGACACGGCTGTGAGGTTTATCTTGAGGGTAATGAAAATGATCTAAGATTAGATTATGATGCTAGTACAATCCTGTAAATATACTAAAAGAAAAAAAACCCCACTGAATTACACTGTTTAAACAGGTGAACTTAATGGTATGTAAATTATATCTCAAAAAGTTATTGAAATTAATTGGAAGACAAAAGGAACACAGGATGACCGATGAAGAGGTTACTACACAATCCAAACTGTGGCACTGATAAGTTTGAGCTCAGCAGTAAGAACAGACAACAGAAACACAGGAAAAAAAAAAAAAATACAGTGTCAAGATGCTTTGGAAAGTAAATGAAACCAGAAACTCAGATGTGTAAGGGTCTTTGGAGGTCATTTGGTCTAATGAAGGAATTTCTTTAGTTGTAACTCCATGATCCTGTTTCTACTTAAACACGTTCAGAGATAAGGAACTCAATATAATATCAGTTCAGTTCAGTCGCTCAGTCGTGTCTGACTCTTTGCAGCCCCATGGACTGGAGCATGCCAGGCATCCCTGTCCATTGCCAACTCCCGGAATTTACTCAAACTCATGTCCATTGAGTCGGTGATACCAATCAACATCTCATCCTCTGTTGTCTCCTTCTCCTCTCGCCTTCAATCTTTGCCAGCATCACGGTCTTTTCAAATGAGTCAGCTCTTCGCATCAGGTGGCCGAAGTATTGGAGTTTCAGCTTCAGCATCATTCCTTCCAATGAATACTCAGGACTGATTTCCTTTAGGATGGACTGGTTGGATCTCCTTGCAGTCCAAGGGACTCTCAAGAGTCTTTCCAAAACCACAGTTCAAAAACTTCAATTCTTTGGCATTCAGCTTTCTTTATAGTGCAACTCTCACATCCATACATAACCACTGGAAAAACCATAGCCTTGACTAGACAGATCTCTGTTGGCAAAGTAATGTCTCTGCTTTTTAATATGCTGTCTAGGTTGATCATAACTTCTCTTCCAAGGAGCAAGCGTCTTTTAATTTCATGGCTGCAGTCACCATCTGCAGTGATTTTGGAGCCCAAAAAAATAAAGTCTGACACTGTTTCAACCATTTCCCCATCTATTTCCCATGAAGTGATGGGACCAGATGCCATGATCTTTGTTTTCTGAATGTTGAGCTTTAACCCAACTTTTTCACTCTCCTCTTTCACTTTCATCAAGAGGCTCTTGAGTTCTTCTTCACTTTCTGCCATAAGGGTGGTGTCATCTGCATATCTGAGGTTACTGATATTTCTCCCGGCAATCTTGATTCCAGCTTGTGCTTCCTCCAGCCCAGCGTTTCTCATGATGTACTCTGCATATAAGTTAAATAAGCAGGGTGACAATATATAGCCTTGACGTACCCCTTTTCCTATTTGGAACCAGCCTGTTGTTCCATGTCCAGTTCTAACTGTTGCTTCCTGACCTGCATGCAGGTTTCTCAAGAGGCAGGTCAGGTGGTCTGGTATTCCCATCTCTTTAAGAATTTTCCACAGTTTACTGTGATCCACACAGCCAAAGGCTTTGGCATAGTCAATAAAGCAGAAATAGATGTTTTTCTGGAATTCTCTTGCTTTTTCAATGACCCAGTGGATGTTGGCAATTTGATCTCTGGTTCCTCTGCCTTTTCTAAAACCAGCTTGAACATCTGGAAGTTCACAGTTCACGTATTGCTGAAGCCTGGCTTGGAGAATTTTAAGCATTACTTTACTAGCGTGTGAGATGAGTGCAATTGTGCGGTAGTTTGAGCATTCTTTGGCATTGCCTTTCTTTGGGATTGGAATGAAAACTGACCTTTTCCAGTCCTGTGACCACTGCTGAGTCTTCCAAATTTGCTGGCATATTGAGTGCAGCACTTTCACAGCATCATCTTTTAGGATTTGAAATAGCTCAACTGGAATTCCATCACCTCCATTAGCTTTGTTCGTAGTGCTGCTTCCTAAGGCCCACTTGACTTCACATTCCAGGGTGTCTGGCTCTAGGTGAGTGATCACACCATCATGATTATCTGGGTTGTGAAGATCTTTTTTGTACAATTCTTCTGTGTATTCTTGCCACCTCTTCTTAATATCTTCTGCTTCTGTTAGGTTCCTACTGTTTTCCTTATGTTGAATGAAATCTCTCTTTCATTATCTTTGTGTGGATTTCCCCATGTCTGTTCACCACTTACCTCACTGCCCACCAATTTTTTTCTTAATGTCAAACTTCCCTAGTTTTAACCTTTATATAGTTTGCAACAACCAACCCACTAACATTTAAGTGTTTAATACAACAGAATTGTCCTCTTTGCTAAAGATGGCTCAATACAAAATTGTGTAGTACAATTTTACTAGAAAAAGAATGAACAAAACGTCAATAAACACATGAAAATATGTTCAACATCATTAGTCATTGCATCATGTATCCGTACTCAGTTGTGTCAGACTCTTTGCAAACCCATGGACTGTAGCCTGCCAGGACCCTCTGTCTATGGGATTTTGCAGGCAAGAATACTGGAGTGGGTTGCCATTTCCTTCTCCAGGGGATCTTCCCAACCCAGGGATCCAACCCACATCTCTTGCGTCTCCTGCATTGGTAGGCAGATTCTTTATCACTGTGCCCACCTGGGAAACCATTCATATCTCGGGAAATACGAATCAAAACAAGATAGCACCTTACACCCAGAAGGATGACTACTATCCCCAAGCCAGAAAATAACAAGTATTGGCAATAGTGAGAAGAAATGATAACCTTTGGGAATGGTTGGTGAGAATGTGTAACAGTACGGCCACTAGGGAAAACTGTATGGAGCTTCCTCAAAAAATTAAAAGTAGATATACCATCTGATCCATCTGGATATATACTCCCCCCCAAAAAATGGAAAGCAAGGTCTCCAAGAGATAGCTATATACCTATATTCATGGTAGCATTACTCACAATAGCTAAAACATGGAAGCAACCCAAGTGTCCATTAATGGATAAACAAAATGGATGAGTTGTAGAGAATATTCTACACACTAGGAAATATTCAGCCTTAAAAAGGAAGGAAATTAATTCTGAAATATGCTATGACACAAACAAATCTTGAGGACATTATGTTAACTGAAGCCAGTGACAAAAAGACAAATACTGTATAATTTCTACTTATATGAGTTATGCAGAATAGTCAAAATTATAGCAACAATCAGCAGAATGGTGGTTATAAGGGCAGAAGGGAGGGGGAAATGAAGTTTTTGCTTAATCGCTATAGTTCCAGTTTCACAGGATGAAATGATTTCGAGAGATGGATGCTGTGATAATGGCACAACATCATGGATTTATTGAATACCACCAGCCCCGTACACTTAAAAAATGGTTAAGATAGCACGTGTTGTTGTTATATATATTTCACAACTTTAAAAACTGTAAAAGAAAAACTCTGTATGACAGGAGGCTCAGTAGAGAGAATGTAGTAAACTGAGTTCAAATTTAGATCTCCAGTCCTCCAAAAGGTATTTATTAAGCACCTATCGTGTCCCAGGCAAGACAGTAGTTCCTGGAAGTTCAGGCAAAGGCAGTACAAGCTAAATGCAGGTGTAAAGACCCACAGGTAGCTGAATATATGAAACTAGTTCTTAGAGAAAGAGTAAAGCTAGTGTATAAGTGTTCACCAAGGTGGTAGCTGAGAGTAGATTAAATATTCTGAAGAAAATTGAAGACAGCATGCACGAGAACAGAATTCTGGAACAGTTGTGATGAAAAAGAAAGAGCACCAGGGCTTAGGGTCAGAAAGTCTAAATTCTGGTCGCTGCTATGCCATTCTACATGAGCCACAAACTCTCACAGTTTCAGCGTCTTTATCTGCAAAATGGTGGTAACATGATTGTGATAAGGACTAAATATGTGAAAGCAACTGGCACACAGTAGCGTACTTGATTAAAAACTCTTGAGAGGATAAACAGCCTACTATCACTCATGAGCCACATTAAACACAGTGGACAGAAAGACTTACCAATGGTAAGAACCTTTAGCACAGCCAGGCTACTAACAATGAAATTAGGAAAAAACACCATAATAACATCGATAAGGAATTCAGTGACAGCATTTAACGCTAAAAGTAGTCCTAAGCAGTAGGTATTACTGTCCCTGCTTCACAGATGTGATCACTGAGGCCCAGAGAAATCAGGCCACACTGCCTTTAACCATGGAGCAAATCTGACTTCAGAACACAAGCTCTTAACCATCACATGACTTCACCAAGCTACCCTGGGAGGTGGGTGAGGAACAGACACAAGTGGAATGTTCAAGCACTTGCTCTCCAGGCCACGTAAATTAGATAACTTCAAAAAGGAAAGATTAAAAGGCTTACAGATATAATGAAGCAGTTTCAGAAACCACGGCAGAGATGTAGCCTTGCACAGCAAGAACCAGCACGGTCCTGTACAAACAATGCCTTCAGGCAAGTGGTGACAGGCTCCATGAATAACAGCTGCAACTGTGAGTCTCTGAACAATGTGTGCGTGTGTGTGCACACGCACACACACAATATAAAAAGCTCAGTCACCCAGCAGTGCCTCCCACCCTACAGAGGCATTCAGAAACCAATTTGCCACCAGCGGCAGTGTTTTCAAATACAAAGGAGAGGATGGTGCTAAGTGACAATGTGGTAAGACTCCAGATGGCTTATCTGCAAAGGCAAGTTTCACTCACTCTGTCTTGGTCCATCCACGTTCCACCTAAATAAAGCACCAGGAATTGCTGTTAACAACCAGAACATGCACCTAGAAGAGGCTACTGAGGCCACAACAACATCAATACTGCATCAGTAACTCGAGGCCTCTTTATTTTCACAGAGCCGATATACTGAATCCAAAAATTCAATATACTCTTTCCTGCTTCCCCTATACCAACCTTCACTCCAAGCTTCATCACTAACACATCCTTCTTTAACCCAAGTCTCCTCAGACCCCAAGAATCATTTACCTAGGCAGAAACTCCCACCTACTCCCCAACACCCCCTACCCTCTCATGTCCAGGGAGTAGATATGACCAACCCTAACCTGGCTTCTTTCTTTCCTAGTCTTTCCACTCTGCCCAGTGAAACACCTTTCCTAATGCACGTAAACTCATCCACCTCCTCAGCAGTTCCCTTAGGAAGCACTCCTTTCGTCTCCCTGATGGAACAAAATCACATTACTCCTACACCCCTTCCCTCCTCCCTTCCCCTGCTGTGCTCACCACCTGTCACCTCTAGATCAGCATCCCACTCTCATCTCCCAACGACCTTCCTCCCGTAGGGTTCTGTGCCACCCACCTACACGGCCTTCTCACCATCTTCACTGTGATTCTCCTCCACACTCCACAGCACAGGCTCTCCCCCTCCTTCAGTGACTGCAGCAACTGGCTCAGGCTTACCTTTTGATAAGGCAAATCTATCAAGACCATTTTTAAAAGGGCATATCAAATGAGCTGTATTAAAATATATAAACATCAATCACCAAATAATGGAACCAACAGTATTGATATCTTGGTGTGTCTGGTATCCTTAATCAGCAGGAGGAGAGACTGAGAGGATGAAATCGAAGGTAGGGTAAGGGTTGGGGTGAAGTGATGCTCAGGAACGGAGTGAGAATGTGTTGGCAATTAAAAGGTGTTATGGTGGATTTCAGGCTATATGAAAATATCCTTGGACAAAAATGGCCACATTAAAATGTCATTTGCCACAAAGGAACTTTCTGGGTAGATGGAAATGTTACAAAGACTGTGATAAGGTATAGGACAGATAGGGTCTATCCATTTGTCAAAACTGACAGCTAACATTTGTGCATTTCCATGTATGTAAATTACAGTTCAAAAAAATCTGTAAAATAAGAATAACGATAATCCACCGGGTAGAGGTATACAGACAAAACAAGGATGATAGAATGCTGTTCACTGTTGATAGTGGTTGAGTATATAAGGGCTCATTATACTATCCTGTTCGTTTGTGTTTGAAATTTTCTGCAATCAAGTTTTTAAAATGTCACATCCTCAGCTCCCACATACCTCATGTATGTTTGTGTGTGTGTGTGTGCGCACGCGCATGAGCGTGTGCACACACGCATGCTTAGTCACTCAGTCATGTCCACTTCTTTGCTGGCCCATGGACTGCAGCCCGCCAGGATCCCCTGTCCATGGGGATTCTCCAGGCAAGAATACTGGAGTGGGTTGCCATGCCCTCCTCTGGGGGATCTTGCTAACCCAGGGATCAAACCCACGTCTCCCGCATTGCAGGTGGACTCTATACCATCTGAGCCACCAGGGAAGCCGAAGACTGGAGTAGGTAGCCTATCCCTTCTCCAGGGGATTTTCCCGATCCAGGAATTGAACTGGGATCTCCTGCATTGCAGGTGGACTCTTTACCAGCTAAGCTACCAGGGAAGCCCATACACCTCATGCTCAGCCACTATATCCTTCATGACTTCAATATCTACAACAAAGCTTCTAACACTGCAATTTCAATATTTACCACAGTTTTCCAATAGCCCAAGAAAAGCACTAACTCATCACCATGCTGGACATTCAAATGCTCCATCTTCAAAGCATACTTTTCCAAGAGTTCAACTTTACATTTCTGACATCTTCAAATTTGAGGCTTGCCCTCTAACTCCTTTATGCAGCATTTTAAACTAGCAGTCAGTCTTTCTATTTCAACTTCTGTGCCACTGTACTCTTTGTGATGTTTTTCCTCTGGATCTTCTTTCTGCTTCATCCTAGCCTCCTCTCCTTTATAAATAAGAGTGCTGTCCAACAGAACTTTTTGCAGCTCTTGATATGTTCTCTATCTGTGCTGTCCAATATGGTAACCGTGGGTCACATGGGACTACCGAAGATTTTAAATATGGCTAGTATAACTGAGAAACAAAAACCTTTAATTTTATTTCATTTTATCCAATTTAAATTCAAATAGCCACATGTTGCCAGTGGCTACTCTACTAGACAATGCAGCTCTATAATCTCTCTCACTCATTCTCATGACTTCAGTTACCACCTAGACATCCAAGGATTAACTCGGAAATTCATGCTAAAAAACAAAGTCGCCCAGGTGAGTTCCACAAGCAACTCAAACCCCAAAGTAAAATTAATCATCTCCACCATCAACTCCTTTCTTACTTAACCCAAACACCTTTCCCCTCCCATATTCTTAGTTCAATAAACAGAATCCATCATCTAAGTCATCCTAGTTTTAACTCTTTTATCCTCCATATCTTAAAGTAGGACTCTATTCCTTTTGAGCCTAATTAACTGATCTCTCTGTCTCTAGCCCAAAGTACATAATAACCACAAGTCCTGCCTGGTATAATGCATTCAGCTGGTTAATACTGTAGCCTTTCCTTTTCAAATATATTATGATTTCCCCATTGCCTACAAATGAAGTTTAAATGTCCTAGGATAACAGAGCATTCAAGATTGTACATGTGGGAATTCTCTGGCAGTCCAGTGAAGACTCGGACAAAAAAAAAAGGACTGTACACAATCTGGCCCCAAGCTACCTTTCCATACTTGCCTTCCATTTCTGCCTTTTAAACCCCTTCTCTCCAGCTAAAAAGGATTCCTCATCATTCTCCAATACATTCTATCACAATGTTAGCATTCACACTTCTGCTGATGTCCTCCTTAAATATCCTTCTATTCTCCTTAAATATCCTTTGACCTCTGTTCAAATCCTAACCACCCTTCAAGGTTCAGCTCAAATAAGTCCTCTTCTATGTGTTTCTTAGATCTTCACCATTCTCCCCACTCTCCTGCATGCAAACTCAGTCATGTCCGACTCTTTGCAACTCCATGGACTGTAGCCTGTCAGGCTCCTCTGTCCATGGAATTTTCCAGGCAAGAATACTGTAGGGGATTGCTATTTCCTACTCAAGGGGATCTTCTTGACCCAGGGATCAAACCTGCACCTACACCTGCGTCACCAGTTCCCACCAAATAGTAATTTCTTTTTTTCTGAGTTCTCATCCTAACTTTTTCAAAGTACTACATTTATGACAATAACCAATTTTTACTTTGTTAGAAGTAGGTTATGTTCATTTCTTATTGTGTCACAAGCTCTTTAAAGATGGATGTCATGTATCACATATCTTTCTATCCACCAACAGTTTCTAGTAAGTTCAGTCAGTTCAGTCGCTCAGTCATGTGCAACTCTTTGCGACCTCATGAATTGCAGCACGTCAGGCCTCCCTGTCCATCACCAACTCCTAGAGTTTACCCAAACCCATGTCTATAGAGTCAGTGATGCCATCCAACCATCTCATCCTCCGTCGTCCCCTCCTCCCGCCCCCAATCCTTCCCAGCATTAGTGTCTTTTCCAATGAGTCAACTCTTTGCATGAGGTGGCCAAAGTATTGGAGTTTCAGCTTCAACATCAGTCCTTCCAATGAACACCCAGGACTCATCTCCTTTAGGATGGACTGGTTGGATCTCCTTGCAGTCCAAGGGACTCTCAAGAGTCTTCTCCAACACCATAGTTCAAAAGCATCAATTCTTCAGCGCTCAGCTTTCTTCACCATCCAACTCTCACATCCATACATGATTACTGGAAAAATCATAGCCTTGACTAGACAGACCTTTGTTGGCAAAGTAATGTCTCTGCTTTCTAATATGCTATCTAGGTTGGTCATAACCTTCCTTCCAAGGAGTAAGCGTCTTTTAATTTCATGGCTGCAATCACCATCTGCAATGATTTTGGAGCCCCAAAAAATAAAGTCTGGCACTGTTTCCCCATCTATTTCCCATGAAGTGATGGGACCAGATGCCATGATCTTAGTTTTCTGAACATTGAGCTTTAAGCCAACTTTTTCACTCTCCTCTCTCACTTTCATCAAGAGGCTCTTGAGTTCTTCTTTACTTTCTGCCATAAGGGTGGTGTCATCTGCATATCTGAGGTTATTGATATTTCTCCCGGCAATCTTGATTCCAGCTTGTGCTTCTTCCAGCCCAGCGTTTCTCATGATGTACTCTGCATATGTTAAATAAGCAGGGTGACAATATACAGCCTTGACGTACTCCTTTTCCTATTTGGAACCAGTTTGTTGTTCCATGTCCAGTTCTAACTGTTGCTTCCTGACCTGCATACAGGTTTCTCAAGAGACAGGTCAGATGGTCTGGTATTCCCTTCTCTTTCAGAATTTTCCACAGTTTATTGTGATCCACACAGTCAAAGGCTTTGCCATAGTCAATAAAGCAGAAATAGATGTTTTTCTGGAACTCTCTTGCTTTTTCGATGATCCACCAGTATAAAATAGACACTTAATAAATTACAACTGATTATGATAATTTCATTTGCATTATAGACAAATTCTTACGTGTAAAGAATGTTCACTATCTCAAAAATGGCTTAGGCACTATATTATCCCTGTAAAATTATCGAAGACAGAGAAGTACTTTGGAGATACACAATTCCCCAAATTGCCTTAAGCAGGAGCTTCTACCTACTGAAAAAGAACTTTCCTATTCTGGTCATGTACTATCAGTATAAAGAATAAAACTAACATTGATCTATTATATCTCCTATGGGAATACAAAGATTTCCTATTTTAAACACAGCACTTTGTATCAACATAGGAAACTGATATTTCAGGGGCTCATGGGATATAACTGATTCAGGTTTAATATGATTCAAGTGACAGAAATAACAAATTATTCAATGATAATAACAGCTACCACTTCTTACACAATTATGAGTATGTCAGATACTATTCAAAGCACTTGACATGCATTATCTCATTTAACCTTTATGACACTCTATGAGATATGGCCTGTTATTCTCATTTTATGTATTTTTTAGAAATTAGGCCTAAAAGGTAGATCACACATCTTTTTAAAAAACTGCCCATTAGTATAACCAAACAAATGGCGTAGAAAATACATGTGTGTAAAAGCAAATATACAGAAACCCTGGTCTAGGATCCTAAGATCGGGACCTGCTTTGGTTCACTAGCTATAACCTCAATGAGCCTCAATGTTTTCACTGGTCCTTACCCCTCAGACTAGTTGCAACAACCAAATGAAATAATGAATATGAAAATGAGAAATGAAAGCGCATTAGACTTGCAGCCAAGGGAATTGGAATCCAATCTCTGATCTGACCTTAAAATAAAAGACTTTTTACAAATAAATCCTACAGTTTCTTTGAGCTATATCCATTCTTCTGACAGGCATGGAGCCCCTATGTAAGTGCCAGACGTTCTGCTAAGTGTTTGGAATCCCAAAGTGAACACGGCAGAACTCACAGTCTGGAGAGGGATGCAGATGAGTAGAACAGACAATTATACTTAGAGCAGGTTAAGCGCTTCGTCATCAGAGTATGTAAGAGAGGCACCCAATCTAGGTTTAAGGGTCAAGGGATAGTTCCCAAAAGGAAATGACTTCTAAGGTGACTGAAAGGATGAATCCTAGGCAAAGAAGAGTTCCAGGCAAAGGGAACTAGGTTCAAAGACCCATGCACAGAGGTTAAGTGCTAACAGTAGATTCTAGAGAGGTAAAGAGGATTTTAAAAGCAAACATGAGAGATCTGTCTATATAATTTCTTACAAATGCATGTGAATCTACAATTCTCACAATAAAAATTTCAATTAAAAAAACACAAATGTGAGAGTACTCTGTAAACTGAGAAGCACCTCAACTATTTCAGTCAATCTTATTACTAAAATTCAACTGCATAATGTATATTGCTACAGAGCAAAGCTGGAAAGGTCATCATAATGGAAACAGAACTACTAAGGACAGCTAGTGACCATATTTCAACAATTGGCCAAAATTCAGGAAATTGTGATTCAGTACCTTTCACATCTGGTCGATACTGTAGTCCATCATCTTTCTTTCCCAACAAACTAGTGTCATCTGTATCTGTAAGAGAAAATGATTTGAAAATTAAGATATATATGATGTTTAAGTCATACCATTAAACTCCTAAATATTACAAATGCTCCAGGTCCTTTCCAACTCTCTGTCCACTTTTCCTGCTCCACCACTCTCTTGATCTATCTCAGGCCTCAGATATAAATGCATTCTGCATGATGAACAGTCTAACTTCACTGAAACTTCAGCTAAAATATCATTTTCCTTAAAAAGTCTTCCCTGTGAAACCTAAATCACATAGACCCTGAAGAAAAAGGATTAGCCTGTTCTCCAAGGGACAACGGTTTCAAGATTTACCTTCTCCCACCACTGTTTCCTTGGAAATATATCAAATTAATATAAATGTGGAATATCAACTGTGTTATCAGACAATTTATTATAAAAATGATACCTTCCTGGTAAATTATATTAGGACAGGAAGACTACATGAATCATAAACACCTGCTGGGAAGCATAAGCTTCAGTTTCCCAGTGCACAGTGGGGAAAGGTACAGTCAGGCATAAATGGGGACCAAGATGAACAACTCCATAGGATTCTAAAAGCATGAATTTCAGTTAACAAAATCCTCAAGCCTGACCAACTCTTCTGAATTTGAAATTCCAGGTGGTACCATTCAACCACATACCAGTTCCTCAGAAAAGATATTCTTTCTCGAGAATACTCTTTAACCAATGCGAGAAATGCCACCCCAAGAAAGAAAAGCAAACCACTCTATTTCTTCCACCTATAAGGGGTCTCTGTCAGTAAACAGTTTCCTCTGCCATGCACACACCTGACTCTCACCTAGATACCCTCTGAATAGTTTCTTGGGCATTCTTCAGTAGCTTAGACCACAGACATTGCAATCAGTTGTTCAGTATTTCACAAATAGCTTGTTATCAGTATAAGGCAGCAAGCTCTGGCTTGTAACTTTTTCCCCTTAGCTATGTTTTCCTTAAGCTCATGAAAACATAGCCCTTTAATAAATGCAAAAAAGGGGAGGGGGAGTGGTCAGGACAGAGGGCAGTTAGACCTAGTAGCAGCAAAGATGCATAATCCTAGGCCATCAGGAACTGTCTGGCCTTTGTTTGCTACTGGGAAATCACATGTTATGCTAGCATATGTGTCTTACTAGGACAAAAGATTGAAAACCTCTGCCTCTAGTGACCAGGTATTTCTAGTAGGAATAGAAGACAAAAACTCATTCTTAGCTGGTATCCTGGCTCCTAAACTATGGCAAAAAGCAAGAAGGGGAAAAGAATTTCAAACTGAAAATAATACATTTTCCTTACATTCTATAACTTCATGCCAAAATCTCTAACAGTATAAAATATGTAGGGGCAAAAACTACAGAGAAAACATGAAAACAAAGTAAACTATTATGCTCTAGAAAAAAGATTAAAACATGGTAATATTTATAGTTTTACTATAATTAAAATCAACTCATTTCTAAACAACTATAATCATTACAAATTTAAGACAATTTTTAAGAACTATAAATATAGCTACAAGTTCATTTTAGGATCAGCTTAGTAACTAAATAAACAATGAAGAAGCATTGTTTTGTGTCTTGAGACAGTGAAAACAAATTTTTAAAAAGCTAAGTTAGTAACAGAACAAAGAAGTTCTAAAATATATAGTAATAAAAAACAAAGCATTAGAGATTTTTCATTTTACAAATTCGGAACACTACCAAAATATACAAATAAGACTGTAGACACGTGATATTAAAGACAGGTCTCTAGAATGAATTATACCTGTGCAATGACCAAGATGCCTTATATCAATTTGTTCTTGTTTTATACAAGATGCTTCTCGAACAAAACAGGGATTGTTATAGGAACTCCCATCAGAAGCACACACAGGATTAAAACTGTATCCACTGCAATCTATATTACATACACACCTGTTGGAAAAAACAAAAATTATTTATATTTTACAACAAAAGTAATTTCACAACGCTGCAACAGCAAAAATGAGCATTTTTTTTAACTTTTTAACATTTTTATTGAAGTATAGTTGATTTACAAGATTATATTAGTTTCAGGTGTACAATGCAGTGATTCAATACTTTTATTACACTTCATTTCAAGCTATTATATAATATTGGCTGCATTCTCTGTGCTGTACAATATATCCTTGCAGCTTATTTATCTTATATAGTAGTTTGTAAGCAATTCTCTTTTTTCTGCTTTCTGTAACAGAAGTCAATACATTATTTCAAGTCACTGATAAAAGTTTAAGCAAAGTGAATGCTCAGCCAACAATTTCTTTCAGGTGAAAATCCAGAGATCAGTTCAGTCCAGTCATTCAGTCGTATCTGACTCTTTGCGACCCCGTGAACCACAGCACGCCAGGCCTCCCTGTTCATCACTAACTCCCAGAATCCACCTAAACCCACGTCCACTGAGTCGGTGATGCCATCCAATCATCTCATCCTCTGTCGTCCCCTTCTCCTTCTGCCCTCAATCCAGAGATAATTTCATCCATTATTACTAATATAGTCGCTTCTTTAGAATTTTCATATCTAGAGATAATCAACAAATTCAAATGTCAGTAATATTAGTTAAAAAGCAACATGGTATAGCAGAAAGGACACAGAATTATGAGTCAAAAGTCATGAATCTAAATCTTAGTCCAACGAATAACCAGATCTGTGCCCATATTCTCCCTCTAAGTCTCAGTTTACTGAGCCATAAAACAGAAGTAGTAATAATATACCAAACCTTACCAAATAATGGGGAAGATTAAAAAAACAGATATAAAACAGGTAAAATAGAAGTCCTTCAAAAGTGTTTCTGAGTTGCACATCCACCTGTATAACTGAGTGTCCACTGAACACTCACTGCCTTCTAGAGAAGGCCAAGAGAGTACAAGGCATGGTCAGTCCTCTCAAGGACAGTAAAATCTAACTGGGAATATAAAACTGAAAACCATAGAGACTCTCTGTTTTCCAGCAATATGGTGGACTCAGAACCTGTACTGATCCTTCTAATGAAAATAACAAATATTTTAAAACATTCTCAAATGCACCTGTAAGAAGTCAAGAAACAAGGAATATTCAAGACAAAAGTTAAATGAAGACAAGAATAGAAAAAGATCAATTAAGTTTGCCTAAGCTGATTTTCACCTTGAAGGCATTTGCCAAACTAGGTAAATTTAATTATCCACTTTTTGACTTTGCAGGTCTCTGAGACAGAAGACAAAAAATACTGACCTACCTAAGGTGGAGAGTCTGAAGACCCTGGAAAAAAGGCATGAGGGCAAAGGAGAAATGAGTTGCCATATTCCAAGGGGACTGTTTAAAGGGGGAAAAAAAAAATCTTTCCGAGCCACAGTACTGAAGAGAGGGTAAAAAAAACATCTCCCTGAGAACTAGAAGCCAGTCCTCACGTGAGTAATTACAACTTAAAATACTACTTGGATGTTCTGAAAAAAATCAAGCCCAGAATCTATTTTAAGAGTCAATGACTGGAATGGGCCCTAAGCAACTAAAAAAAGTAAAAGCAATCCTCTCTGGAGAAACCCAACTTTATTGCCCTAGACCTCAAACATTTCCAAGATATAGTTCTGGGAAAACAAGTAGATCACACACATGCTCACTCACTCCCACACCCACAACAGACAAGGAAATAAAACACCATGGGCAGAGCAAGCTGATGTGGAAATGAACCAAAAAAGCTTCTAATAAATACAGAATATATTATTAGAAATAAAAAACTCACTGGGCAGATTTAAAAGGAGATTAGCTAAACTAAAGGTGAATCCATGAACTGGAAGACAGGTCACAGGAAAATGCCCAGACCACGGCAGAGTCAAAGAGACAGAACACATTAAAAAAAAAAAGATTAAGAGACATGGAAGACAGTCACAAGATCTAATAAAAATCTGATTGGAGTTTCAGATGAGTTAAAAGAATAAGGCAGGAATAATATTCTCAGTTTCTCAAACTTTCTAAAACTAAAGAAATATACTAATCTAAATATCCAAGAAGCCTAATAAATTCTAAACAAGATTATTAAAAAATCATCTAGATAGTGAAATATCACTGTGGAATTTTTGTAACAAAGCAATAAAATATATTTTAAAAAGCAGCCAAAAAGAAAAGATTACCTTCAAAGAATCAAGAAGAGAGACAGGTGTCTTCAAAAGTAGTACTGAAGCCAAATTGTTTATTTATAGCCAAAAGACAGTGAAATAATACCTGCAATGTGCTGAGATAAAATAGAGTTTATATAAAAAGAACTATCTTTCATGATTAAATGTAAAATAAAAGTAATCTGGAAGAAGTAAAAATTTAGAGAGTTTTTGTCACCTGCTGACTGTCAGTAAAGGAACTATAAAGGCAGTAGAAAAATGATCCTATAAGAAAGACCTGATATGAAAACAGAAATGTAAAACAAAAGTATAAATATATAAGCAATATTAATAAAATACTGACAATATAAAACAATGACATCAAAGCTCTGTGCTGCTAATTTTTAAAAAAACAGTAAATTAAAATATTAATGATAGCATACAAATTGGAAGGGACTGAAATTACAGTGTTTTAAGAAGAACAGAAATATTGATGAACTTCAGACTGTGATAAATTGAATATACATGTTAAACTTATATGCAAAATATATATATAAATTAACTTGAAAAAAGATAAAGGACTTGGAAGCATGTAAGAATATACGTAAAAAAGTGTTCAAACTGTTCAATAATCAAGAAAATGTAAAGGAAAACCACAAGACACCATCACATTCACCAAACAGCAAAAATTAAGAGAATACAAAGTGTTGACAAGGATGAGAAGCAAAGGGAATTCTTACCTTCTGCTGGAGGGAGAACTTACTGGTACAAACACTTTGGAAAACAAGCATTACCAGGAAAGCTAGACTTGCACATGTCCAATAAGCCCACTACTGAGTGAGGCCCTTGAAAGTCTCTTAATATGTGCACCAGAAGACATGCGTAAGAGTGGTCACAGAGCATTATTCGTGAGAACAGAAGACCGGAAACAATCCAAATGTCCATTAACATTAAAATGGATGTAGAACAGTCAAGCAACTGAATTCAATTAAGCAGCTATGAGCATCAACACAAACAAACCTCAGAAACATAATTCTGAGCAAAAGAAGGTACACACAGTATATGATTCCACTTATACAAAATTCAAAATCAAACAAAAGCCAGATAATATTGGGTTGACCAAAAAGTTCATTTGAGTTTTTCCATAACATCTTACAGAAACTTTTTGGCCAATCCAATTTATTGTTAGGAGGGTTGCTGCTAAGTCGCTTCAGTCGTGTCCGACTCTGTACGACCCCATAGACGGCAGCCCACCAGGCTCCGCCATCCCTGGGGTTCTCCAGGCAAGAACACTGGAGTGGGTTGCCACTTCCTTCTCCAGTGCGTGAAAGGGAAAAGTGAAAGTGAAGTCGCTCAGTCGTGTCCGACTCTTAGCAACCCCATGGACTGCAGCCCACCAGGCTCCTCCGTCCATGGGATTTTCCAGGCAAGAGTACTGGAGTGGGGTGCCATTGCTTTAAGAGGGTTATCATGTGACAAAACTATAAAGAAAAGAAAAAGGAATGATTTCCACAAAATGCAGCAGAGCAGGCAGAACAAAGAAACATGCAATGGGGGAGGATCCTGGGGAGCGGTTCAAAGGACTGACAATACCCTGTATTTCCTGGCTCGGGATGTAGGAGTCGCAGCTTGTTTCATTTTTGTATGTTAAACTAAATGTGTAAGTTTTCATAAGCTTTTCAATATATGCTCTGTTTCACCATTTAAAAATTAAAAAAAAAACAACTTTGAATATTTACTAACAAGTCAAAAATGGCTCTTACAATTTTTAAAGGAATGGGGACAGAGAATATGTGACAGAGACAGTATGTGGCCCTCAAAATATAAAATATTTACCATCTAGTCCTTTACAGAAAAACACTGCCAACTTCAGGTTTAAGGGATAAAAGTAGGCAAAACTGGGATGGCAATAAAATAGAAATAGTGGCCAAAAAAAGAAAGAATTATAGAGAAAAGGCTCAGCTACAAAGGCAGGATACCATGCCAATCGAGTGAGGAGGAACAAGGGACTCAGGCAAGGCTTGTGCCCGGTCACTAAGTTGTGTCTGACTCTTTGCAACCCCGTGGACTGTAGACCATTCAGCATCCTCTGTCCATGGGATTTCCCAGGCAAGAATACTGGAGTGGGTTGCCATTTCCTTCTCCAGGGGATCTTCCCAACCCAGGGATCAAACTCACATCTCTGCACTGCAAGTGGGTTCTTTACCACAGAGCCACCAGGGAAGCCCAACAGGAACTGCCCTTATCACATGCAGGAAAGGTCCACTCCACAGTGGGATGGTAACACTGCATATAAGACCAAGAGCTGTGAGAACAACCATTGCTACTATTTTCAACAGCACATGAGGAAAGACAATGAAATCCTCATCTTAAGGAGTGTCCAACTTAGTGAAACAATGAGCAGAGGAGAACAGCATTAGACCCTAGAGGCCACTAACACTATTGATTAGAGTGGTTCCTGGGGTCTGCAGGCTGGCGACGGCGGCAGAGGGCAGAAGGCGGCAGAGGGCAGGATGCCCAAGCACAGGAATGCACTAACATGGAAAGAGACTGCTTCAGCAAACACGCCAAATTTAAAACACTTAACAACCATTTATTCTGCACCTACTGTGCAGGAATAGTCATATTTGCCTCTTTAACCGAGACAGCAAATTATGAACAGGGAAGCTGAATATGAAAGAAGTTAAAAAGCCTAAGATCACAAACCTAATGAGTGACTGAGAGGGTGTTCTCTCCACTCATCACAGCTGTCACATAAAACAGACATCTCAGCAGGCAAAGTGACAAATGAAAGGAGGTACGTGGTTATTTTCCACATTTATATCATGAAAAATCTTTTCACTAAATTGGCCCTGCTTTTCTCTCAAACTCACCAGGGACACTTCTGCCTCAGGGCTTCCCCTCTTCCTAAAACACTTTTCCCTCAAACAATCACTCGGTTTAATCCCTCACTGTTTTCAAGTTTTGTCTCAAATCTTGAAGGAATAGTAGAAAGTTAAATTACTAAACATCCATTCAAGAAATTAGAAAAAGAGCAATGAATAAACCCAGTGAAAACAAAAAAAAAAGAAGGAAAAAATATGGAGGACATGGATATTAATATTAGATTTATAGATACATCTCAGCAGAAATAGAAAACAAAATTACAACAGAGAAGTCCAATAAAGCTAAAAGTTGGTCCTCTGAAAAGACTTTCAGGGAATTCCCTGGTGGTCCAGAGGTTAGAACTCCATGCCTTCACTGCTGAGGGGCCTGAGTTCAATCTCTGATCCCACAAGCCATGTGGTGTGGCCAAAAAAAACAAAGACAAAAAAGAAGAAAAAACAATCAGCAATCAACTTTCAAACCAACAAAGCAGGATGAGAAAATTTTTTTTAAAAAAGTATGTTAACTAAAATAGACTACAGGCTGTGGTTTAAAAAATAATAAAACATTATTGTTAACAACTTTATGTCAGCTAATTTGAAAACTTTAGTGAAATGAATAACAAAAAATTAACTATTAAAATTTGACCAAAAAAGAAATATAAGCTGAATGGTACTACATTCACTGAAGAAATAAAATCAGTTTTAAAAATATCCATCCAAGACGGTATCTGATTCAGGTGATTTTTTTAAAAAGAATTCATGAACACAGTCATTCCAGTCATTCAATAAACAGATAATTATATTCTTAAACAAAATCATCAAGAGAACAGAATTCCCTAATTCATTTTATAAGGCCATATAACTGCAAAAAATAAAAGATTAAAACTCTCTGAATAAAAATTAATAAAAGAGAATCTCATCCTTACAGCAGAAAGAATCCCAATAATGAACAGGCATGAAAAGGCATTACAGTCATAAAACAAAAATAGAATGCTATAAATTTTTTTTAAAGGAGCACCATAAAAAGTATATGAGAAGTGACAAACTCAAAAAAGGGCTGGAAAATAAAAGTTTAAGAAATCTCTCAGAAAGGACAGAAAAAATATATATATATATTTAATTAACTAAGAGAGACAAGAAAATTAAAGGACTAGTCCAGAATGCCCAACATCCAAATGACAGAAGTACCAAAATTAGAAAAGAGGAAAGGAAGTCATCAAAGAACTAATTGAAGAAAATGTCTCAAACCACAAGTCAGCAAGTTTCTGGGAACTGAAATTTCATTATACTGAGGACCAAAAGGAGATTCTACACGCTTCAAGAGAGAGAAAACAAACAGTATACAAAGAACCAGAAATCAGAGTGGCTTCAGACTTCAACTGGAAGCTAGAAGACAATATAGCAATGCTTTCACAATTCTGAGGGAAAATTATCTCACACTTAGAAGTAAGCACTTACCAAGTTATAAGTCAAGTATTAGGTGTAGGATAAATACACCTTAAACATAAGGTCTCAGACTTCATTGGTGGTACAGTGGATAAGAATTCACCTGCCAATGCAAGGGACATGGGTCGATTCCTGGTCCCAGAAGATTCCACATGCCACAGAGCAACTAAGCCAGTACACTATAACTTCTGAGACTGCGTGTGCAACTACTGGAGCCTGTGCACCAACAGCCTGTGCTCCACAACAAGAGAAGCCACCGCAATGAGAAGTCCATGCATCGCGTGTAGAGTAGACCACCATCACCACAACTAGAGAAAGTCTGCGCATAGCAACAAAGACTCAGTGCAACCAAAAGTGAATAAAATTATCAAAAATAAAAAATAAGGTCTCACCTTGTACCGTTCTCAAGAAGCTACTGAAAGATATACTAAAATAGGAGAAGGTTAAAATATATATATATATGCTATGGAGGAGAGAGGTAAAGGAATTTCTAGGATGATGCGTATAGTTTAACAAAAAATATTATTTGGTCTGTTTCTGGCAGAGCACCTAAAACCCTTGTAACTTTGAGTGACAACAGTCTTTTGTGTGCTAATGAGATGACTCAGCTCCTTCCTTAATTCTAAGTCATTTTAGCACACTATGGAACCTTAAAGGAGGTCTTAGGAACCTCCAGATTAGTAGTATCCTGGGCAGAAGTGCAAGAGACCTACCTCATTTGCAGCTGGTGTCCTAAAGTATGGGGCCATTTGCAGGTCTAAGACCTGTGGGGTCTGTGCTGACTCCAAGTAAAGAATAAGAGAACTGAACTGTAGGACACTCAGCTAGGGCAGGAAAACTGGAGAATTGACTGTGGTAGGAAAAGACACATCATTGAAGGGAGATTGCAAGACGACAGCTATATTAAGAGGGCAACCAGTTCACACTGAAACAGTTTCACTCTGTGGACAGTCATATTGCTGGCTGCCATTACCAGGATGCCTACTGCCCTCTTTTCAGCCAGAGGACAGAATACCCAGCAAGCCTGGCTCAGATTCTTATCTGTACTTGCCGTGATGAAGTTCCTGCAACTGCCTGAGCCAACCAAGCACACTCATTGAACTGACATACTCCTGAGAACTGTAGGTCAGTTACAGTGAGACTGGAAGTAGGAAACAGAGCGATCCGCTCTGAGACAACATTTCTGCCAATCATCCATACCTGGTAACACGAGAATCCAGCCAGACATCTCAACTACGAGTCCTATGACATTCCTGATGACTTACTCAGGGTCTTGCCCACCGACTTCCCCAGAAGGGAACCTTATAAACCAGGAAGCCAAAGACAGACTCTGATAGAGACTGTTCAACGTGTCTTTTTCTCTGTAAGCCTTCATCTAACAGTGCCAGCTAGGTCAATGCCCGGTACTACGAATCTGGCAATACTCTGTTTTGTCCCCTAGGTGATAGGTACTTACGTGAAGTATTCTCTAAACCGCATGTATATATTTTAAACACATCTGTATGCAAAATGTACTTTTCACCAAAAAAAAGTTTTAAATATAGAGCAGTATGTTTCATTAGAGGAGACTGGAATGCACAAGTAGGAAGTCAAGAAACACCTGGAGTAATAGGCAAATTTGGCCTTGGAGTACAGAATGAAGCAGGGCAGAGGCTAATAGAGTTTTGCCAAGAGAACAGTGATCACAGCAAACACCCTCTTCCAACAAGAAAAGACTCTACACATGCACATCACCAGATGGTCAACACCAAAATCAGATGGATTATATTCTTTGCAGTCAAAGATGGAGAAGCTCTATACAGTCAGCAAAACAAGACCAGGAGCTGACTGTGGCTCAGATCATGAACTCCTTATTGCCAAATTCAGACATATATTGAAAACAGTAGGGAAAACCACTAGACCATTCAGGTACGACCTAAATCAAATCCCTTATGATTATACAGTAGAAGTGAGAAATAGATTTAAGGGACTAGATCTGATAGACAGAATGCCTGATGAACTATGAACGGAGGTTCATGACATGGTAAAGGGAGACAGGGAGCAAGACCAACTCCAAGAAAAAGAAATGCAAAAAAGCAAAATGGCTGTCTGAGGAGGACTTACAAATAGCTGTGAAAAGAAGAGAAGTGAAAAACAAAGGAGAAAAGGAAAGATATTCCCATTTGAATGCAGAGTTTGAAAGAATAGCAAGGAGAGATAAGAAAGCCTTCCTCAGTGATCAGTGCAAAGAAATAAAGGAAAACAATAGAATAGGAAAGACTAGAAATGTCTTCAAGAAAATTAGATACCAAGGGAACATTTCATGCAAAGATGGGCTCAATAAAGGACAGAAATGGTATGGACCTAACAGAAGCAGAAGATATTAAGAAGAGGTGGCAAGGATACACAGAAGCACTGTACAAAAAAGATCTTCATGACTCAGATGATCACGATGGTGTGATCACTCACCTAGAGCCAGACATCCTGGAATGTGAAGTTCAGTGGGCCTTAGGAAGCATCACTAGGAACAAAGCTAGTGGAGGTGATGGAATTCCAGCTGAGCTATTTCAAATCTTCAAAGGTGATGCTGTGAAAGTGCTGCACTCAATATGCCAGCAAATTTGGAAAACTCAGCAGTGGCCACAGGACTGGAAGAGGTCAGTTTTCATTCCAATCCCAAAGAAAGGCAATGCCAAAGAATGTTCAAACTACTGCACAATTGCAATCATCTCACATGCTAGTAAAGTAATGCTCAAAATTTTCCAAGCCAGGCTTCAACAGTACGTGAACTGTGAACTTCCAGAAGTACAAGCTCGCTTTAGAAAAGGCTAAGGAACCAGAGATTAAATTGCCAACATTCGCTGGATCATCAAGAAAGCAAGAGAGTTCCAAAAAAACATCTATTTCTGCTTTATTGACCATGTCAAAGCCTTTGACTGTGTGGATCACAACAAACTGTGGAAAATTCTGAAAGAGATGGGAATACCAGACCATCTGACCTGCCTCTTGAGAAATCTGTATGCACGTCAGGAAGCAACAGTTAGACCTGGACACAGAACAACAGACTGGTTCCAAAGGAGGAGTTCCATAGGAAAAGGAGTACATCAAGGCTGTATATTGTCACCCTGCTTATTTAACTTATATGCAGAGTACATCATGGAAAACGTTGGCCTGATGAAGCACAAGCTGGAATCAAGATTGTCAGGAGAAGTATCAATAACCTCAGATATGCAGATGACACCACCCTTACGGCAGAAAGTGAAGAAGAACTAAAGAGCCTCTTGATGAAAGTGAAAGAGGAGAGTGAAAAAGTTGGCTTACAGCTCAACATTCAGAAAACAAAGATCATGGCATCTGGTCCCATCACTTCAAGGGAAACAGATGCGGAAACAGCGTCAGACTTTATTTTGGGGGGCTCCAAAATCACTGCAGATGGTGACTACAGCCATAAAATTAAAAGACACTTGCTCCTTGGAAGAAAAATTATGACCAACCTAGACAGTGTATTAAAAAGCAGAGACATTACTTTGCCAACAACAGCCCGTCTAGTCAAAGCTTTGGTTTTTCCAGTAGTCATGTCCGTATGTGCGAGTTGGACTGTAAAGAAAGCTGAGCACCCAAGAACTGATGTTTTTGATGTGGTGTTGGAGAAGACTCTTGAGAGTCTCTTGGACTGCAAGGAGATCCAACCAGTCTATCCTAAAGGAAATCAGTCTTGAATATTCACTGGAAGGACAGATGCTAAAGCTGAAACTCCAATACTTTGGCCACCTGATGTGAAGAACTCACTCATTTGAAAAGACCGTGATGCTGGGAAAGATTGAAGGCAGGAGGAGAAGGGGCCGACAGAGATGAGATGGTTGGATGGCATCACTGACTCAATGGACATGAGTTTGGGTAAACTCCAGGAGTTGGTGATGGACAGGGAGGCCTGGCGTGCTTTAGTCCATGGGGTTGCAAAGAGTCAGACATGCCTGAGCAGCTGAACTGAACTAAAGAGCAGTATGTATAGTGGGCTGCCATTACTTTATAAAAAGGAAAGAAAGAATACGTGTGCATACTTGTTTGTACATGGGAAAAATACCTCTGGGAGATTAAGAAACAGATCACAGTGACTGCCTCTAGTGAAGACAACTCAGTAGCTGACGACTGGGGTGGAAAACAGACCTTTACCTATAAAGCCTTTTAAAGCTTTTGAATTTCTAACACTGAATTTCAAAGGCATGAATGCAGACATACATACATAAATAAATGAATACATTCAATGACTTCTCTGATTTAGCTTGAGGATTTTGGCAAATCACAACTCTGAGTCTTTAATAATAGGGATAATACCTCAAACGCTGGTGACAGAATCAAATAAGCTTTTGTAAAAAGCCCTTTGAAATCATCAAATACTATGTACATCTGAAAGGTATTATTGAAAAATATCTATCCTGTCTCTTTATTTCTACTGACTATACATAGAAAGTGTCATTCCTTCGATATGCTTAAGTTTTATGATCAGTGGCATTTTAAACTAAATCACGTGAAGTTATGTAGATTTCACAAACACCTAACAAAGCCTGCAAGAAATTCACCTGCTCCCAGTTCCTCACAATGTTACTAGTCCTTCTCACACATGTTAAACCATCACTACGACCCCTGTGCAGCTCCAAGTGAGTAAGAAAGCCCTGTGTGAACTGCCAGGAGCTCAACAAGACTTACGGAGGGAACCTAAGATACCCAACCTCATGGCAAGTTCATCCACTGTAGAAACCAGCAAGACAAAGTCCCTGTCCTCAGGGAATCCACAGTCTGTTAGCAGCCCCAGCAATGTAAGTGCTATGTGGAGGTTGTTTGAACACAAGCGTTAGTCATCTATCTCATAGGGACTGCAGAAAGAGCAAGGCATGCTGCTAGGAAGAGGTGCTGAAGTCATGCTTATAGCCAAGCTGAAAGGAAGAGTAGGAATTAAACAAATAGACATATAGGGGTGGGACTTTAGGCAGAAGAGAATAACAGAGGCAAATTATCAAAGAGCAACAGAGCGTTCAGAAAACTGCAGGAGGCCACGGAGAATACTGTGTTCTACATTTTAAAATCTAACCTCTCAAAAGAAACCATTACTGGCAGCTGTACAGAAATACAGGAGGATATTTCTGAATAAAAGAGCCTGTCATTGCTAACATCTGGGTTATACTCTGTACAGAATACTGTTTAATAGTGTTTATTTCCCATTACCAGAGGAAAACAGACAACATACAATTATTTTTCCATTATAGTCTAAGGGGCCATGGTAGAAATTTACTAAACCTAAATAGCTTTAAAAGTCTACTATTCTAAATATCCATAGTCAGGCCATGTTAAATGACAAAAATTACTGTCATCTCTGATTAGGAGGAAATCAGAGGTGAGGAGACGATAACACTAGGAAAATACTTCTTTGGTTGTTTTTAAAAAAAAAAAAAAATTATGTGCAGTTTCCAGAAAGGAGGACATGATGGAGAACACAGATAAAGAGCATTATTCTTTCTGTTTAAATAAGGGAAAAGATTTCATTGCACATTCTGAGGGAGAGACTCATCAGCTTATGACAGTGGTCAACAACTCTCCAAACAGAAAACGGTGGTATAACGACAAAGATGTCTTTCAGGTGAATTACTAATACCTGCTTCTCAAATTGTCTTCACACTGCACACCTACATGATTCTTTCTCTGAGCAACTCTGAGAGCTTATGTCCCTCGGGGAAAAGGGAAACACCATCTCCAAAGTGACCGACATCAAAAAGGCAGAAGAGCAGAGACAATTTCCATAAAGCACATGGCAGACAAAGTTCACAGGAATAACTAACTGCAGGATTCTTGTAACTCGCCTGTATTGACATTATGCCAGATGTTTCTACAAACTCCTCAAATCATTCATGGCAGGGATTTAAGTCAGGTATATAAAAGGTCTACCTGGCTGAAGGAGTCCTATGATTATTTGGTCCCACTGTACAGACAAACAGTTAATAACTATCTTAGAGCAATAACCTCAGCCTTGGACAGATGAGAGATACTGGGTTGGTTTTTTTTTTTTTTCAGGAGATACTGTTTAGATGAAGAGGGGATGCAGTTGCTAAGAATATGGAGAAATATAATTTTCTGTAAAGCAGGTACTGTTCCCAAGTTTTAAGACTAAGAAAATCTAGCCACTATATTTCAAAACAGTCACAATGGAATACTAAAATCTCTCCATGTGGGCATCAAATTTCTTGGAACCTTAACTATCTAGCTGTAGGTATAAATTCAAAGGGCAAGCATCAATGAAAACAGACAAAACAAACTCATGCAAAAGCCCCCGATGCCATTAGAGAGTCACACTGTGCTTCAGGAAGAAAGAAGAAAAAAGCCTCTCACAACCAAAACTAATTTCAATTATAATTAAAATAGCCACTGAGCAGATAAGAGAGAAAACAGTCATACAATATATGAAGTTCATGCACTTCATTAAGAACCTATTTACTCTGATTTTACATTTAGAATTTATTCCTACATTAGATACAGTTCCTATAAGCACAGTTTCCTATTTTGGGGAAGCAGAGAAGCAATTAATAAGTTGGAGTCATCTACAGTCAGAATCACTGACTAGGCATACGACAGCACCCAGAAGCAAGGGAACAACCTGACATGGGAGAAGAAAAATCATGTTTATAAACAGATGCAGAACCCCAAACAAAAGGCAGAACAGACCCTTAAGTAGGGGTGGAACAACTAGCATTAAGAGCATCAGGAGCCCCTGAGAACATCATGGTATTATACACATGCATACACAACACGATAGATAAATCCTTTGTCATGAGACCTGTTTTCTGGGTCTGTTCTTGATCACAAGCCACTTGGCCTCCCCTGAGCTCACCTCTACCTATAAAATCAGAGTAATAAACCCTTGCCCTACCAACCAGACATACTGCCATAAAGAGCTGAAAAAAATAATTTAGGTAACAATGTTTGAAAACTGTCACACACACTATACAATATATGACTTTAAGAATACATTAGAATATATTCTGTATAGTCTGTTTAAGAAGACAATCTATTTAAATCAATTTCCATTTAAATTGCTAAATAAAATGCTGGTACCTCTCTTAATAGCAGAAAATTAACTTACATGGTACCATGTATCCCCTCCCACAAATGGTCAAGTTTCTTTCCCTATTAGTAAAGAAAAAAAAGAGCTTTTAAAGCAAGAGAAAGGTTTTAGCATCTGAAAAAGAATATATATATGTACAACTGAATCACTTTGCTGTACACTGAAACTAACACAACATTGTAAATCAACCGTACTTCAATAAAAAAAGAAATTTTAAAAATAAGAATAAATTAGCCAAGTACAAGAGGGAAAAAAAAAAAGATTAGCTGCCCTCTGGAAACCAGATAGATTATATTGATATATAGCATTTCATTTGACAGAAAGACATTTCAAAATGACAGAAGATAAAAAACACTTTTTTTTATTTATTTTAAAAATAGTTTTTTAGTTTATTTTTTATTTTTGGCTGTGCTGGGTCTTCACTGCTGCATGGGCTTTTCTCCAATTGCGGAGAGCAGGGGCAACTCTCCAGCTGTGGTGCGCAGGCTTCTCACTGCAGTGGCTTCTCTTGTTGCAGAGCACGGGCTCGAGGGCTTCAGGAGTTGTGGCACGTGGCCTCAGCAGTTTTGGCTCCCATGCTCTAGAGTACAAGCTCAATAGTTGGGGTGAACGGGCTTAGTTTCTCCCAAGCATGTGGGATCTTCCCAGATCAGGGATCGAACCCATGTCTTCTGCATTGGCAGGCAGACTCCTTACCACTGAGTCACCAGGGAAGCCCCCAAAATATTTTTTAAATGAATACCCATATCTAAAAATGTAACATGAAATAAAATATCTATTATAGTTACATTATAGAGCAATATTTTTTAAACTGTAAGTCATAATCACTATAGGAAATATTAGAGTACATTATTTTTAGTAAAGGTTAAGTATTATAGGATTTTGTTTTACTTAATATCTGTTATTACTATGTATATACGTACTTGCTTTCTAGGTAAAAGCACAAATTACTTCCTTAATGTTCTTCTATTATTGCATCAATTTCCTGGCCTGGTCTTAGCTGCCTGTCCCAATCTATCCATGGGCTCCTGAGGAGGCTCCTCCGCCTGCCTGCTCCTTTTATTGGTAAGCCCCTCCCTTGTCTATACTCCCTTTGTTTTGCTTAGAGCGTGTACCTACAAAGACAGCAGTTACAAGTTCTCAAATAGACACACACAAAACGAATTTAGTGTGTTTCTATACAACAGACATGCTCTGACTGAGGATAGACTACATATCATATCAAGAGGAGGTGTACATAGAATGATGTGTATTTTATACAGATGTCATACTTAAGGCTACCTCTGAGATTACACAGAATCCGTTCTACTTCCAAGCAAATGGTAATATGGTAAGATCTCTTCCAAGATCTTCCAAGATCTCTCTCTCTTTCAATTAAGGGATGAAAAATGATAGCAGAGAAATATATAAAAGAGGACTGAAGAGAGGTACTGTCAACGGAGTAACAAAACATCAACAGACCAAGTCGATCAATCACTGACAGCTATTCTGACTCTGAACACGATTTTAGAACAGTTCTGAGGAAAAACACAGAAAAGAACTAAATATCTAAAAAAATACACACACACACATGCATATATACAAACAGGTGTTTCATCATATCATATCTTTAGTACAAAAAGAGAAAAAAGAATACAGTGTCTATTACCTGTCCTCTCTGCAAGTCCACATTGCTATCATTTCTCTCATGTTCTACAGGCCAAAATCTACTTTGGGAAACATCTTCTCACAAATCAATCCACTCTGATTGAAACATGTGGACATGTCAACAAGTGACTCATATGCAGAAACAGAGCTAACACAGTGTTTGCTGAGTTGTTCAACTTTTTATTGAACTTGTCTTTTGCCAATTCTCACCTACTTTGAAATATATATCAAGTAAATTATCAGACATTAAATTTTACCAAGTGCCAGACAAATAGCTGATTCTGTATCAAAATACTGAAAACACAGTGACCCTGATTGTAAAAGTCACTCCAGGCATAAATGCTAATTAAACCATATTACCATTGATCAGTAAAAGGCTCAAATATGCATTTAAGGACTGAATAAAACATAGAAACGCACAGTGAAAATAAATACATATGAGTAAGAAAGAAAGTGCAAATCTCTATAAAATAAGTGTTTCAAAATATGCACTAAGGGGAAACTGAGGAAGTGAAGAGGATCCATTTGTGCTACAAAAGGCCCTAAAGACAGTATTCAAGTTTTTAGAATCAACTATGCAAAAAGCAAGCACCACAGGGAAATGAAGGAAGGTTGAGCCTGGGGATAAACAAACAGGAACCTGACGAAACAAACAAACATGACTGTGTTGACGAGGTCTATATTGTTACTACTCTGCACCCTTTTCACAGGGAATGCAGCGGAAATTGGATGGACAATACAGTTCAGCTACAAAACCTACCTTGGTGAAAGCTGACCATGAGTGAGAAAACTAAACAAAATGTCAGTCTGTCCAGCTGAGATTTCCAGAAATAATTTTTACTTATTATGTTTACTTACTACCTTGAAAATTTTTCAAGTTTTGTATTTTTCTTAATACATTGAAATACATTAAAAGTTTGTGTACAAAAATGCAAGAAAAACAGTTTATCATGATTCTAGTTGAAAATATAAGAGTAAGGTAATTCAAATAAGAGTAATTCTGATGAATAAAATTAGCACTTGGTATAAAACATATAAAAACTATCAGTGAAGAAAGGGAGTGGTAAAATGAAAAAAAAAGTTACAAATGGATTTCCATTCTAAAACACTTAAACTGACTTAAACAGCCTTAGTATCATATCAACTTAAAAGTCAATAGATTAGCATTAAACAAAATATAAAGAAGCACACACAATATACACCAAAACAGGTTAAATGATAGCTTTCTATAACATAATAATGCTGACCATTAACCTCCAAATAAGTTTATCCCTTTCCCTCAATCAACTCACCCAACATTTTCCGCATCTTCATCACACTCAGCTTTATATTTGCAAGGTCCACACTTGGAGTGTTTTCTGTGAACTTCTGCCCCTGACCCTTCTTCTTCTGTTTAAAAAGAAAAATTAAATTTTCAACCAAAAGCCGGGATCCTTTCCAGACCTGCTTCATGTTTTCAGCAGCCATTATCCTATTTCTGGGGAAAATGTATGCAAGGCTCTTGAAAACAATCAATTCCAAAAAGCTATTGATGCTTGAGTCCAAAAACGCTGTCAATACAGAGTATAACATATACTGTGGAAAAAAAACAAGTATTGGGGCCAGAAAAATAATCCCTTAGCCTAAGTACCATGGAACAATAAGCTAGGTCTCATTAATTCTTAAAAAGAATTACCATAACATGAAATAAGAGAGGGGAAATAAACATGAGCAATAAATTCAGTCCAGTGATTACCCTACTGAAACAGCCTGCGCAATCCTATTAGCATTAAGTGATTCAACAAATAAGTTATTCAACACAGTGGAGTCTAACCACTACCTTGTCCTCACATCAGTTTCACATCTGCCTTAAAAACTGTCTCCAAATTTTAAAAAGGAAAGGAGTCTATTTACAAAGTACTTACCCTTTTCCACTTTGCCACGTAGCCCTGCCAATACTACCAAGAATGCTGAAGTGTATGGGTCTCCTATGATCCAACACAAGATCAGTGCATACCACCAGCCCCCAAATCAGCTCATATTTCACAGTTAGGGAACCTCTTATCTGTCGGTCTCAGCTACAGTGGATCCTATCATGATAATCTCAAACTGGGCAGGGAGATGAGTTCTGAAGCCAATTTAGGGATTATGGTTTACTTAGAGGATGTCCCAGTCTGGTTTGGGAAAGCATACCTTATTGGGGGGGTGCCTATCAGCAGAGAAGGTGTTATAAGGAAAGCACACAGACCTAAGTGCCTGTTTGGTACTATTTCTAAACTTGCCATTTTGGATATCTACATACACTTTAGGTAGACATCCTCCTCAAACTCTCATGCATACTCCCAAACAATTCCAGGGAGCATAACCTTAAGTATTTCTAAGCCTCAGAAACACCATGAGATCTAAAATTCACACAGCCACCATGAGCTCAGTAGAATTTGTGTATTAATCTGAACAAACCACTTAGCCTTTCTAACTCATACTCCCTAAAAAAAAAAAAAAAAAAATTACCAACAACCAACATTCTCAGGGCAAGACAACCAATATTTGTACCATAAAAGCAAATATGTAGACCAACTTCCATTTCTTTCATATAGTAACAATGACAGTTTCCTAACTGAATATCTGACCACAGGGGCTAGACTACATGGTCCTTTAAAGTCCTTTCCAGTTCTAAGATCTAGAATTTATGATCTCATCCTTCACACATGATCAGGAAGCTTCTGCTTGAACATGTCCATTTAAATTCTATTGTTAGACAGCTTTTAATCTTTTTCTTTTTTTAAAGCTAAAACCATCATCCCTGAACTTCTTCCCCACGACAGTTCTTCTACTCCCTAGGTGATCTTTAAAGTCCCTTCCAACTCTACAATTTTAGGGTTCTATGAAACGTAGGGCGATGGAGTAAGGTTTCAGATAGTGCTGGAAGGATCATAACTGTGGTTTTCATTGGCATACATGTGAATTTTACCAGAGATGTTTTTTTCTTTTAGTGCATCCACAGAGCACCTGCAACATTATTTTGCATTCAGTGAATACTCATTAAGAATCACAGTCTCATTGGACTATGAAATAGTTTAGTCATTCTCAATTCTAATAATTCAGAGTAAACTCTGTTATATGCTATTACAAAATATTAGTTTTTTAAATTTTGTGCCTTGAAAATTCCTTATGAGCAAAAATGTGTAAGCAAGAGACGGAAGAGAGTTGCAAATACTCTGATCCAAGCTAAGATCACCTGGGATGATCCTACGGAGAGGGCCCTTTGGTGTAACTTCAATTTAACAGGAGCAACGTTTCCCCTTTGTCTGACAACAAATCTAAAATGAAAAATAAATGCAGGGAAAAAAGGAATGCTTAGGGCTAAGGGGAACTGAGGGGTTGGGATGATGGCTGAGGGGTACAGAGTTTCTTTCTGGGGTAATGAAAATGTTCTAAAGTTGGCTGTGGTGATTAATGTACAACTCTGTGAATACACTAAAAGCCAATGAATTATACACTTCCAATGAGCAAATTGTATGGTATGTGAATTTTATCTCAGTAAAGCCATTTTTAAAATGCAAAAGAAGAAAATGCCTTTAAAGGGGTATTTAAAACTTACCTCCTTCTCCAGATCCAGAGCCATTATCTGAGAAGAAAAATAAAGAATGAGTATGAACACTTTTCCTAGAATCTCATCTTACCAAATAGTAAAATTTCTTATCAAAAATTAAACCGTGATATCCATTCTCATAGTCCCTTTTCTCATTTTTTTCGATATCCAACAATTTATTCTTATATACTTATTTTTTACCTTTCTCCAAATATAAATTCCTTGGATACATAATCTATACCTCATAATCTTTGTAGCCCATTCAGAAAATACCCAGGTGCTTTGTACACAGTGAACATCAATAAATATTATAAAGTAAATGGCTAAATAAAAATAATTTTAATGAACTCACTTAAATGGTAGAAGAAATGTTTAATTTTGCTAAAGCTTTAAAGGAATAATAAATAAACTGCTTTTAATAAAAAGGGAGGAAAAGCTTCGGGTCTTGCTCCAAAAATCTTCTTAATTAAATCTGTGGATAAAGGCCAAAAGATATGAATAAACCTAAGGTTTAGAAGGAAAGAACCTCAGGGTTGAGGTTTTCTTAACACTGATGAAATTAACTTCCTCCAAGAAACCTTACCAGAAGGAATCTCACCAAGGTGTCGGTAAAAAAATTGTTACTAATCAAATTAAAGAGCCTCCCTCAAAGTCACCAGCAAGAAACCAGTATAAAATGTAATTAATTTAAAATATGTATTTTATAATCCTGAAAGAACCAACATATGGCATAGAGCATGGTGAAAAGAGGGCAAGACTGTAGCATCATCAGCCTGGAGCTGAGATGGCAAGTGATGAACTTGACACACTATCTAGCACTTTCTAGGGAGAATTTACCAGAAAATGCATTCCAGTCTGTCAGACAGCTCTCGAGAATAGGGGACATCCTTCACAATATCGCTCCCTTCCCTCCTCACTCTCAATCTCCTGAAGACAATATCAAAGTCCCAATCATGGCAGAAGCAAGAGGGACTGGAAAAAATACATATTTTAGGTATCATCCACTTCAACACTATTTTTGCTTTATTGACTATGCCTTTGACTGTGTGGATCACAATAAACAGTGGAAAATTCTGAAAGAGATGGGCATACCAGACCATCTGACCTGTCTCTTGAGAAACCTGTATGCAGGTCAGGAAGCAACAGTTAGAACTGGACATGGAACAACAGACTGGTTCCAAATAGGAAAAGGAGTATGTCAAGGCTGTATATCGTCACCCTGCTTATTTAACTTATATGCAGAGTACATCATGAGAAACGCTGGGCTGGAAGAAGCACAAGTTGGAATCAAGATTGCTGGGAGAAATATCAATAACCTCAGATATGCAGATGACATCACCCTTATGGCAGAAAGTGAAGAAGAACTAAAGAGCCTCTTGATGAAAATGAAAGAGGAGAGTGGAAAAGTTGGCTTAAAACTCAACATTCAGAAAACTAAGATCATGGTATCTGGTCCCATCACTTCATGGTAAATAGATAGGGAAACAGTGGAAACAGTGGCTGACTTTATTTTGGGGGGCTCTAAAATCACTGCAGATGATGACTGCAGCCATGAAATTAAAAGATGCTTACTCCTTGGGAGGAAAGTTATGACCAACCTAGACAGCATATTAAAAAGCAGAGACATTACTTTGCCAACAAAGGTACATCTAGTCAAGGCTATGGTTTTTCCAGTAGTCATGTATGGATGTGAGAGTTGGACTGTGAAGAAGGCTGAGCGCTGAAGAACTGATGCTTTTGAACTGTGGTGTTGGAGAAGACTCTTGAGAGTCCCTTGGACTGCAAGGAGATCCAACCACTCCATCTTAAGGGAGATGAGTCCTGGGTGTTCATTGGAAGGTCTGATGTTGAAGCTGAAACTCCAATACTTTGGCCACCTGATGCGAAGAGCTGACTCATTGGAAAAGACCCTGATGCTTGGAAAAAATGAGGGCAGGAGGAGAAGGGGACGACAGAGGATGAGATGGTTGGACGGCATCACCGACTCAATGGACATGAGTTTGGGTAAACTTCAGGAGTTGGTGATGGACAGGGAGGCCTGGTGTGCTGCGGTTCATGGGGTCGCAAAGAGTTGGACACAACTGATTGACCGAACTGAACTAAACTTCAACACTTCATGGGATTTTACACAAAGTCTTACAGTGTATTCACTGACCAATCAACCATGAAAAATATCTTCTCTAAGTAGAGGAAAAGAAAGGATGAAAGAGCAGAAAAAAAGACAAGAAGGGAACTTGACTTATTTTTATTACCAAATTTTTCTTAGGAAAACTCTTTTTCCCTTCTATTCCATATACATTGACTAGCTACATATTATGTGTTAGACAACATAGTAAAAGGAATAGGTACAAACTGATAAATAAGACAGACCCAGTGCAGGAGATACTCACTACCAACCTTTTTTACAACCAATGTCCAATTTTAATAAATATAATATCTCACCGCCTTCTATAAGGGTCATTTAAAGTTTTGAAATAAATATATTGTGACTACTCTGATAATGAGGTTGAGCTCTTTCTGTAGATTAGATTTTCACTAGACACATGCCTTCCCCCACTCCAACCCTGAAATTATGACATCCTCCCTAAGCAGGACATAGTACTTTCCTGTTCAGAAACAGATCTGGCTAAAGGATAAACACATTTATCCGTGTTGGCTAAATGAAATGAAGTATGATATATACACAGACATATGCACAAAGCATGAACAAACTGTGCCAGGAGATGCCAAAGAAGAAAGATTTCAGGGAGGAGAAAAGACTTAAGCTCAATATTAAAGCATTAAAAAAAAAGGAGTTCTCAAATAAGCAAAGGAGAATGTTATTTCTAGCACAGCAAATGGGACCTACACCAGACTAAATGACAGAACACAGACCCCACCCAGCAGATAACAAGATCAATGCAGCACCTTATAGCTTAGCTCATTCCACCCTCACTTAACCGCAGGAGATGATAACCATCTAACCATGTAGGTATGTAACTGGGGCTCAGAGCAGCTAAGTGACTTGGGCAAGGTCATTCAGCAAACCAGAGCTGGAGTTAATTTAAGTTAGAATTTTTCAGCCTAGTGCAGCGCTCTTTCCAGCCTAACACTCTGCCTCCCCATGTTCAACATTCATTGTTTATCAAAGCAGTTGGCATCTTAAACTCCTCATAAATGATGCATAATTAATTTGGGATTATAAAGAACTCCATATTCCTTTTTAGTTTCTAAATCAAGTCTGTGAAATATAATGTACCTAGAAAAGTATGTGAGAACCATACCAAATGATAGTCTACTGGCCTAAGGGAACCTAATTATTTAGTGTATGGAAAAGAATTTGGCCTTTCCCAAAGAGAGATCTGGCCTTGGCCCGCAGCTTCTAGAAGGCAACTAACTGATGTTTAGGAAGGAAGCTGACCACATCAGATCTTAGGGTGGGGCTGGCCACACTCAATATTCTTAGGGTGGGGGCTGGCTCACAACAGAAAGACCAACCACATAGTTCAGAGTGGAGGCTTTGAGTCATGTGGTGTTAGTGGACCAAGTTTGAGATCAACCACATGGACAATCAAGCAGTCATGCTTATGTAATGGAGCCCCAATAAAAACTCTGAACACAGGCACTGTTGTATACAGGAAAAGAAAGGAAATGGAGTAATCATATAAAGAACAGCCTCCACATTTACTGCTAACCTTCATACAATAATTCTATTATATTATCTCACCAGCATCCCTGCTCCCAACTACAAACACAAGTAAGAAACCAAGGCATTACTATTGGTTTCTTACAGTAATGCCTTCCAAAATTAACCCCTACCAATTTAGGAAGGCATAAAGAAGGCTGAGCATTGAAGAACTGATGCTTTTGAATTGTGATGCTGTAGAAGACTCAAGAATCCCTTGACAGAAAGGAGATCTAACCAGTTTTCTTTCCTAAAGGAAATCAACCCTGAATATTTATAGGAAGGACTGATGCTGAAGCTGAAGCTCCAATACTTTGGCCACCTGATGCGAAGAGCTGACTCGTAAGAAAAGACCCTGATGCTGGAAAGACTGAAGGCAGGAGAAGGGGAATGACAGAGGATGAGATGGTTAGATAGCATTACTGACTCAACGGACATGAATTTAGCACAGGGAAGCCTGGCGTGCAGCAGTTCATGGTGTCACAAAGAGTCAGACACGACTTAATAACAACAACAAATAATTCAGGAAGGAAAAGAGAAGTAAATACAAAAACTGGGAGGAGGTTGGTAACAAAGCCTGGCAAACAGAAAAGATACAAAGAGAAGAGCTTGGACAAACACTTCCTGGGATGCCACTCATGAGTTTCTACGGATATTCCCCACTCCACCTCCCACCAAAATAAAAATTAACAGAACGGATCTCATAGCATTTACCCTCCCAAATCTTATTCTGCCTAATGTTCAAACCATAAGGCAAAATTGATATGCAAAGTCTCCACCAAAAATAGTATTAAACATTAAAAACGTCCTGAGAAGTAACACAGAAGAAGTAATAAGAGAGATCACCCGGGGTTAAAAAGCAACATGCAATGGGGGCAAAAAGAACCCCTGCCCACTTCCCACTTAATCATCCCAATTCACACAGCAGTCCTGGGAATAAACCTCTGACTGGAAACTTCATCTTGGTACGGCGGGACCGTTTCTGACATTTCTTCAGAAGAGTATCACACATACCAGAGTAGCAGGGCCCTCTTGCTATGACTGTTATCTCTCTCTGGTGCTTACAAGCAGCCCTTCTGAGAAAACATTCATTTTGGTACGTGTCCCCATTTGATCCACAGACGGGAATGTAATTCGTATGGCACTGCAAAAGAAACAAAAATAAATTCTCAGAACGAGGCAGGAATATTAACAGTTCATTTCATATTCACGAATGCAATGCCATAGTATTGTAACACACTTCTACTACAGAAGTTTGTTCTTTTGTTTGGTTTTTATTTTTTTGTTGTTGTTGTTGGTTAGGTGACAACAACTGACTTTTATTTTCTTCTGTGTACTCTTCTACAGCTTCCAAATTCTCTACGATGAACACATACTTCTTTTTAATATCAAAAGACAAATGGACTGATAATTACAAAGGAAATCCACCCCATCTTTAAGTCTAAAAGTGAAGTCGCTCAGTCGTGTCCAGCTCTTTGTGACCTGTAGCCTACCAGGCTCCTCCGTCCATGGGATTTTCCAGGCAAGAGCACTGGAGTGGGTTGCCATTTCCTTCTCCCTATTTGGTTTTTAAAAAGAAGAGCTGTGCTACTTTCTCATACCTTTTTTCACATTTATAATAAAAATATTTTAACTATCAACTATCCATAAAAATGAGAATGAAAATCTCTATCCTATCTACATCATTTGCTAGCAATCCAAGGAGATAATATAAGAGGAGATTCTTCCCAATGTTTGGAATAAGCACTAATGATGTAAACTATCAAAATTGACTTATTCAACACCTCTAGTATAAAAGGTTTCAAGGTAAATGCTATAGAAGACACATGAGCTCTATTCTCTGAGACTTTACAATCTTATTAGAGAGCCATATAAACATGAAATATATATATGTGTGTGTATATATATGATCATGTACTAAATCAAAAGTACAGATGGTAACTATAATATCTAACACCTACTACTGTAAGATATAAGGTATTTAAGAAAGCCTGCTCAGACAAAGTGAAACGTGAACTGGTCCTTGAAGAATTAGTAGATGAAAAGAAAAAAGATGATACAGGTTTGAGAAATGACACTGAATTGGTATGTTTAAAAAACTTTAAAACTTCTATATTTCAAAAATATAAAGGACTAAAGTTTTAAAATCTGGGGGAAAACAGTATAACATGATACAAGTTATCATCACTAAAACAGAGACAATGCCAATTAATAAAAAATGGACAAAAGACAAATTTACAGAAAGATAACAAATGGTCAGTTAATATATTAAAAATTCTGACCTTTACTAACAATCAGAGTTGTACACGAAAATGAGATGCTATTTTAACCGTATAAAACTGGCTATTAGACAAATAAAAAATTCAATTTAGTCACATACCAATAGCCCTGCTGTAATTTAAACTGGCTCAATCTTTTAAGAATACAATTTAACAACATATTTTAAGAGTTCTAAAACAGCAATGAGGCTTTTGATCTAGAATTACACATTTAAGGATCTATCTGAAGGAAACTACGATAGATAAAAATTTATTACAGTCATTTCAAATAGAAATGTATTCATATCAAAAACATACAAGAAACAATCTAAGTATCCAATAAGGTAATGTTTATTTTAAAGCACGCTATATCTGTTCAAAGAGTCATTGAGCATTACCCGTTATAAGAATACTGTACGACAGAAAAAGATGATGTTAGGTGAAAAGCAGGTGATAATACCATGTATACAACTTCTGAGAATTTTGTGCCATTTTTAAATGCATTATCTAGTCCACAAAACTGAATGCAAATTTCTTAAATAATATGATAATATAAAATAAAAATATAGCAAGAAGATAAATTATATATATATATGAATTATTTAGAAAAAATAAATATTCAGAAAGTAAATCCTGGAAGAAAATATCAATAAATTTTTCACATTACTTGTCACCATATTTTTTTACTTCCATGTTTATGAGTTTCTGTTTTTCTCAATTTTTCTGCAATGAGCAAGGCTTACTTTCATCATTCATTTACTTTTTAAAAAGTGGTCAACTTACTTTATGAACCATAAATTTGGCATGCTACATCAGGTAAAGCACTGGTAAAAACAATTTTTAATAAAATATTTTATAACCAAGTTGATTTGCTATACACTATCAGCAGACTCCTACATCAACTTTAGTTAAAACTCAAATTTTACTTTAGGATGCCTTCCTATATTCCTCCAGTTCTCCAAGGATCACATCCCTTTATTCTCTTTCCCTAACACGTACACAATAAAACTTACATGATGTCTACAGGAGTCAATGTCACCTGTAATTATACAATGTATAATTAGCAACAACACAACAAAAAAGACCATAAGCTCCAAGATGTCAAATACAAGTCTATGGATTTTTCAAGCCAACTAACTCTGCACTCAGCAATGCTTAACTACTTTCTAATACAGTGTTCACAAAGGTGCTCATGCCCCCTGGGGGTGGGCGCCCCATGGAGGCATTTTTGGTTGTCACCATGACAAATGAAAGTGAAAGAGGACAGTGAAAAAGTTGGCTTAAAGCTCAACATTCAGAAAACTAAGATCATGGCATCCAGTCCCATCGGTTCATGGCAAATAGATGGGGAAACAGTGGTTGACTTTATTTTAGGGGTCCAAAATCACTGCAGATGGTGACTGCAGCCATGAAATTAAAAGACACTTGCTCCTTGGAAGAAAAGTTATGACCAACCTAGACAGCATATTAAAAAGCAGAGATATTACTTTACCAACAAATGTCCGTCTAGTCAAAGCTATGGTTTTTCCAGTAGTCATGTATGGATATGAGAGTTGGACTATAAAGAAAGCTGAGTGCTGAAGAATTGATGCTTTTGAACTGTGGTATTGGAGAAGACTCTTTGAGAGTCCCCTGGACTGCAAGGAGATCCAACTAGTCAATCCTAAAGGAAATCAGTCTGAATATTCACTGGAAGGACTGATGCTGAAGCTGAAACTCCAATACTCTGACCACCTGATGCGAAGAACTGACTCATTTGAAAAGACTCTGATGCTGGGAAAGATTGAAGGCTGGAGGAGAAGGGGACGACAGAGGATGAGATGGTTGGATGGCATCACTGACTCAATGGACATGAGTTTGAGTAAACTCCAGGAGTTGGTGATGGACAGGGAGGCCTGGCGTGCTGCAGTCCATGGGGTCGCAAAGAATTGGACACGATTGAGCAACTGAACTGAACTGATGACAAGAGGACATTACTGTCATTTAGCAGATGGATTCTAAGGGTGCTCTAAGTACCACTAAGGAAAGGACAGTTCCATACAACATATATACCATACAATTTCTTTTTTTTATACACCAGACAATTTCTGAATGCATCTCTAGCCATTCTTGTAGGAACTACTGTAAGATCATAAACAAATAAGACTGCTCTAGCTTCTCCTAATAGTTTTTATTCTAGCATTCACCATACTTCTACTTTTCGTTTTCAAGTACTACTGGTATGAAAGTGCTGATGATGATCTTTTTAAAAATCCAAATGTTCATTTAAGTAGATATAAGCAATGGACTCCTACATTGTCTTCTAGTATAATCATGTCCCAGCATTTACATTTTGAAATACTTATTTTATTATAAATTACTTTTATTTCTCCCTTACATTTCAACTATACATTATATTGATTTCTTTAATTATGTGTTTATGTAAGCTACATTATCTACAAATTTCATTTTAGAAAAGAAATGGAATACAAATTATTGGTTATAAAAAAAGGTTATTAAGTCTGATAGGGCTGAGAATCTATATGGTAATAGCTAACATTTAACGAAGAGTTTCTATCTAGTAAATACTGGCTGCAACTTTAAAAGTCCTAAACCAACTTAAATATAACAGTCCTGCAAAGCACATCTGGAGAAGGAAATGGCAACCCACTCCAGTACTCTCCTTAGTGCTTAGAGGCAGAGCTCTGAAGTCAAATGCTGAGTTCAAATCTTAAGTCAACCAGTCATGTGACTACGGGTTAGTACGAATGCCTTTTTTCCCCCCATCTGTAAAATGGTAATTATAATAGTATCTACCTAACAAAACTGTTATGAGGATTAAATATGAGAAATCCATCTTTAGCATTTATATCTGGCCATAGTAAATTTTCAACAAACATTCACTGGTTCTGCTATAGATATTATCATTTCTGAGTTTTAAGTAATTGTCTAGGGTCACAGCTAATTCCTAACAAGTATGTACTCTAACCACTACACGCTCCGGGTGCCTAGATTAACTATTATTTCTGGATGTATCTGTCGAGGGTATTTCTCGATGACACTGGCATTTAAATTCGTGAACCTAATAAATACCCTCTCCAATGTGGGTGGGATCATCCAACCCACTGAGGGCCTGAACAGAAAAAGGCAAATGAAGGGAGAACGAGCTTCTGACCTTGGCTGAGCTGGGACCTTGGTTTTCTCCTGGTTCTCAGGCCTATGGGCTCAGACTGAGACTTACATATCAGTTCCTCTGATCCTCCGGCCTTCAGACCCACACTGGAACCACATAATCAGCCTTTTGGGGCCCCCAACCTGCAGACTGCAGATCATGGGAATTCGTGCCCATAACTGAATGAGCCCATTCCTTATAATTTCTTTCTCTCTTCTCTCTCTCTATATATACCTTGTTGGCTCTGTTTCTCAGGAGAATCTTAATACAAAAGTCTAATAAGAGGACAGAGTACTTAGCTAGAGCAAATACTATGAAACTCAGGGAAAAAAGATATCAGCCTGAGAACTCCAGTCAGAAGAACAAAGGGGAAGAAAGAAAACAGGAAAAGCTCTTTACATATCACCCAGGTTTCAGTGAAAAGATGCAATACTGATCATTTTTCTTTGTTCAAAATTAATAAAAGCAATTTTGTTTATGTATGTGGCAAGATGTAATAGCTCCTATTAACAGGCTAAACAAAACAATTTTAGATTTAAAATTCTATTATTATCTGTTAAAATGTGTTTCAATTATGCCCCCCGAAAGCTTGACACTGAAAGCATGATGAATCATAAGCAAGGTTTTTAAATGAATTGAAAGATACTGCTAAAGCATCCACAGAAAAGTGTTTAATGGGCACATGAGGTCACTGTTCTTAAACCAGCAAGAATGGAAGAGACTTAAAAGCTTATAAAGAAGGCAGAGGAGTCAAAGAAAGTTTTGCTCAGCAGTAGGATCAAGTCACGCTGTAAGCCCTTAGGCAGTTTGCTCCTACAAGGTAAGTAATTTGTCTTTAAACATCTTTATATCCCCAGCACCTACCACACAAAGTAAGCTCTAGGTAAATGTCTACTCATCTAAACCCCTAATTTTTCTTTTCCTTTTTTGCTTTGCCACAAAGTAAGAATACAAGGGATTCAGACAGATCATGAGAAGGTTCTCTAGCTGTTCAAGTACGTTAAAAAGGTCAAAAGGTTTTATAACCTTAGAGTTGCAAGGAAAGACTTTAAGAATGAAAAGCAGAATCATGAAGACAAAGATAAACATAAAATGAAAATATAAAACTTTATATAAAAAAACATAAAATGAAAATAACACTAGGATAACTTCTTTAAAATATATAGAGCTTTCTTTGTAATCCATATAAACTAAAAAGTGACTATCTCTAAGGTACTTTTTAGTTTATATGGATTACATATATCCCAGGTGGCTCTAGTGGTAAAGTACCCACCTGCCAATGCAGGAGACATAAGAGATGTGGGTTTGAGCCCTGGATTGGGAAGATCCCCTGAAGAGGGCATGGCATCCCACTCCAGTATTCTTGCCTGGAGAATCCCATAGACAGAGGAGCCTGGTGGGATACAGTCCACAGGGTCACAAAGAGTTGGAAAAGACTGAAGTGACTTAGCATGCATGCATAAATGAGTTAGTACTTAAAAGAAATTAAAACACTTATGCATTAGTAAAACAGAATATTTTTAAAAGGAAATTTAAGAATTAACAGATGTTGTCTCTGAGAAGAGCAACTGGTAGTTTGGAGTGGAAGGAAGACAGTTTTTCCTTATATAATGTTCAAGTTGTTTACTATGGCAAATACCACACTTTAAAAAAATGTATCAAAATGATACCTACATCATAGGTTCTCATAAGAGCTTAAGTTATGTTAACTTTTATATATAAATATATATAAAATATTTAGAAGTTAACGGATATAAAATGCTCAGCACAGTAAGCAATATTATAAGAACAACACAAACAGTGTATTATATTTTATTAATACAGTATACACATGTTATCTTTATAGATCAACACAGGGAAAAAGAAAATACTCCCTAAAATAGAAAGAATATGAAATATTAATTCACAAAAAATGGTAAATAAATCTATGGCACATTTCCAATTTCTCCAGTAATCAAATGCAAAAAGTTTCTTTGCCTTTCAGATTTATATAATTTAAAAGGACTGACAAAATCCACTACCAGGAGGCTGAAAGGAAACAAGCAGCCTGGTAACACCGCTTTTGGTGAGAACGCTAATCTGTACATGAGCATTCCATTGGCCCGACAACTCCACATCAAGGAATTTAACCTAAGGAAATAAAAAACAGTTAGAAGAGGGGAATAGCCCCAGTTTTCCCCACCCAGGATGGCTAAAATGCCCACAAAAAACCTGCAATCTTTGATGCCCAGAGGATAGAATTCAGAGCAACCAAAGCCACTGGAAAGTGAGCGAGAAAGTCCCAGAAAGGAGAGAGAGAGCAGGGAGCCCCAGACTCTGTGGCTGACTTTTGGACCAAGCACTCAGGGGCACACTCCAAGCAGACCAGCTAAGACTGAAATAAACGATACTTGTGTTGCTACCCAAACAGGAAGGACAAAGTCTGCTGTTTTTCAATCAATTCAACTGTTTCAAAAATGACAATACTCAGAGGAATGTAATTCAAACACTAGAAAACATATCATTCACAATGTGTAGGATATAGTCAGAATAAATAGGAAAAAAAAGAAAATATAATCCATTCTCAAATGAAAAGGCAATCAATAGAAATGATCCCTGAGATGTCCCAGATGTTGAAACTGGCAAAGATTTTTAAAGCATCAATACCTATGCTCAAGGAAAATAAGCTTGTCAGGAATGAAAAGACAAGAAATCTCAAACAGAAACTATAAATTCTAAAAATAAAGGATCTGAAAGTAAAGACTCACTGAATGGCAGAATGGTGATGACAGAAAAAAGGATCAGTGACCCTTGATGTAGGTAAGTAAAATCTACCTAACATGAAGAACAAGAAGAAGTAAAAGTACATGAGGGCTTGGTACATACCATGGACATCAACACCTTTTAAGGAAAGAAGCCCACTTTAGTTACTATCCTTCTTAAGAAGATTTAAGGAGCAAGAGGGCAGGCAGACATAACACTGCCTATTTTTTTAATTTAATTTTTATTTTATATTATAGTTGATTTACAATGCTGTGTTAATTCAGGTGTACAACAAAGTGATTCAGTTATATACGCATATATCCATTCTTTTCAAGATTCTTTTCCCATGTAAGTTATTACAGAATATTGAGTAGGGTTCCCTGTGCTATACAGTGGGTCCATGTTGATTATTTATTTTATATGCAGTAGTTACACTGGCTTGACAGCCGTTACATGAGGAACCATGGAGGGGTGGGCACAAGGTTAGCTAAGCCACTTCAAAGGTGGCTACTGTCAATGAACAGTGGATTGTAAAGTCCCTTTTGACCAAGAGGAACATTTTTGGCTGGTCATCAGTATACTCCCCACCCCTTCCTCCCTTACTTAAACTTTCTACTTCTTTTAATGAAAATAAACTTAAGAGTTAACAATTTTCAAAAAAGCTTCATATTCAAGGTCTCTTTCTGATTCTGATTCTCATTACAATATCCTAAGAAAGGGTGGGAAATATGCTATCTATTTTGAGATGGATCATACAGAATTATGCCTGAAGCTATATAGGGTTTCTAGAAATACTGACTCTCCTATGCTTTTATTCCTAATCTCTGTTCCCTTTCTTCCCTTTAAAATCCAAAATGGCAGGTACAATTAGAATAAGATCATGAATTTAAAAATTTCTAGTTCCTTTTTTGTCTCATCACAAATTCTGAATAAGGGACCACTTTGTGAACAATGGTCCCTGGTCAGGGGAACTAAGATCCTGCAAGCTGTGCGACACAATCAAAAGAAAAAAAAAAAAAAGTAGCACATTTCACTTCCATTCTTTTTGTTTTTTTAGACAACAAACTCACAACTAAAACAGCATCTGAAAAATAAAGATATTCGCACTCTCAGTTTGAGATTCCCCCTTTCTAGTCCATCTCTAACTCGGATCTACCCTGAGGCAGTTATGTTCTTTGGCCTAAAAAAGATGAAATAGCAAATAAGGGAAAAATAAGGGAAATAAGCAAATAAGGGAAAGAGAAAGACCAGAAAGAGAAGGAAAGGGGGAAAAAAGACCAATATTTTAAATAAGTGACTCTACTGCAACATGTACCTTACTTCCTTTCAGTGACAATTATACCTTACATTTGAATAAAACTTTTAATATTTTTTTCAAGGCATTTTCACATTCTATGAGAGCCAGTCTGTCCTTATAATTCAAGAAAAGAATGGAAGGTACAAACAGTAGTGTTTCACTTGACAAGAAAGAATCGGTGGGCTGTGAACCCAAATTTCTTGTAGGGTTCAAGGTGTTTTACTAAGCTTTTTAATGTAAAATAATGTAGAATTACAAAATATGACAAATGTTAAAATTTTGGAAAAGAGGTTTGATTTCCTTACCTGAAACTGACATGCACATTTCAAACCATCTCCATCTTCTTTACAGACTCCTCCATATTTACATGATGATTCATCACAAATTCTTAGATCAGATTCCCTCACATTTAATTCTGTAAAAGAGGAAAAATTGTTTCATATATATATGTGTGTGTTCTTTTTATCCAAATGTGCATATATAAATAAAAGAAAAAATCCTTATACCTCATAGACAAGTATAATAAGCCACAACATACAAAAATTAAGTTCTATAGGACACAAAATGTTTAAGATTCCCCAAAGAAAGTTGTGCATAGTAATGTGCCTAAAATCACATAAAGCAAAGCAAAATAAAGCTCAAAATTTCAGGATTTCATATAATTCTCATAAGGGAAATCCACAGAATTTTTTTATTTTGCCTGCCAAGAGCTTAAGACAGTGTTTTTACTATTATTATCTTAATAATTTAGATTATTTTTCTAGTGACTGAGTTACTTTTAAGGGAAGCCAGTAAGAATAACTGAAAAAAAATCTTGACTTTTTGGTACCCAGAGTAAGTTTTGGATGATCATTATTCACTCTAGACAGATAAACAGTTTCAATTACAAAAGAATGATAAGGTAAGCTTAAATTTCACACAATAGATATATACGGTATTTCACACCATAGGTATATATGGGGCATTTATATGCAAAGAAAGAGGTTCAAAATCTTCGTAGATTTAAAATTTTTAAATGATTGATATAATTTTACTACCACAGGAAGCAGAGCCTATCAACAATACTAGTATTCTGCAGTCATTCTGTGCTTGTTCCAAGACTGTCAGTATTATTCTGGAACGATCAAAATAATCTCTCTAGGAAACCTAATAAATTGCTTCCAGGTTAGAGAAAAGCTGCCAATCACATGGAACTGGGTGAAAACCACTACAAAGCCAATTTTCATATCCTCCCTACTGGAAATGAGAGCTACAACAACAAATGCACTTATATAAACAACCAACAAATGGTTGTTTAAAAACTCATCCCAGGGCCTCTCTGATGGCTCAGTGGTGAAGAATTCGCCTGCCAATGCAGGAGACACAGGTTCGATCCCTGATCCAGGAAGATCCCACGTGTGGCAGAGCAACTAAGCCCATGTGCCACAACTACTGAGCCTGTGCTCCAGAGCCTGAGAACCACAACTACTGAGTCTGCACGCTGCAACTGCTGAAGCTTGCACCCCCTAGAGCCTGCTCCCCAAAAGGAGAAGCCACGCAATGAGAAGCCTACATACCACAACTAGACAGTAGCCCTGGTTCACCACCACTAGAGAAAAGCCCACACAGCAACAAAGATCCAACAAAGCCAAAAATAAATGAACAACATTATTAAAAAAATAAAAGACAACTCATCCCAGTGAGGAAGTGAATTCATGAGCCTGGAAGCAGAGAAGCCCAAGTTAGCTCCTGCCTCTGTGGCTTAATAGCGGAGACACTCTGGGAAGAGCCCAAGACCTCCTGCAGCTCTAGATGGAAATGAGGTCTTGGCAAGCATATCTCAGCAAGCATTTCTCCTGCAGTCCCTCATCCCTGGTTGCTTCCTACTTTTAGATTTCAAAGCAGGCCTCAGTGGACTGACTTGAGGAGGTTCTATTTCTCTCTCTAGTGACACGCGTCCTGGTTGACCATCATTGCTGCTCTCTGCCCCATTTGTCCTCAGTGCTCTGCAATATGTCTCTGCCATTTGTCTCAGGTCTCCTGCTCCCAGCTGACCCTCTGAGGAACTGATAGTCTAGCACCTAAATACCCAAGGAGTGGACAGTCAGGGTACTTATTTGAGTAACCACCCTGAACCAAGCACTAAAGTAAGCATGTCTATGTAACTACAGGTTACAAAAATTTTCGTTTTCTTTTCCTTAAATGGATCTCAGGTGCACAGAATTGGATTGCTCTGAAGTTCAAGCATATGTGTAAAAAAAATTTTTTTAGAAGATGAGCAGAAACAAAAACTATAGGAAACTAATGCAGTTGTTTTGTCGCTCTCAATGTTTCATATAGTATCCAAGGCAGAAGTGACCATCCTTCGATTCCTTTCACCTTGGCTCTGGAGGCTTTATGTTCTTGGTTTTCCTCATCTTCCAATTTTCGCTCATCCTTCCCTTTCTCCCCTTAAACACTCACACTAGCTCCTGAGGCTCAATACTAAGGGGGGGAGGGTGCTTTTTTCTATCTACCTATATTCCTGCAGGGAACTTGCACAAGGTCTTTGGGTCCCAGTTACTGTCTTACGTACACATTAAAACCCAAGGAACATAACTAAATATTCATAAAGAACTGCTCTAGAAAAGAAGATAAGAAAGCATGACATCTCTGCTCAACCACAGGCTTAATCCATTTTAGGGACCATAGAAATAAAAAGAATTGCATGATTTGAGAAATAAATTTTAGTTTATTTCTCTTACTTCTTTTCTTTGTAGCTTTAAAGTTCACACTGGGTTCCAATGAAATCAGACATATCAAACGATAAATAAAGTTTTTATTTTGTCCATGGGTCAAGATCATATTTTAAGACTTGCTATCTTGGCTTCAGGTTCTTTTGAGTTGTAATATTTCACTTGTATTTTAAAAGCACAATGGAACTGCAATCAAGAGCCTAAACCCTCCCTGCTACAAAGATTTTCACAGGCATCTGTTTGCATGACAGACAAAAGAGCACCTTGGGGGAATAATCATTCATACTAAGGTGAAGCTTCCCTGGTAGCTCAGCTGGTAAAGAATCTGCCTACAATGCAGGAGACTTGGGTTCGATTCCTGGGTTGGGAAGATCCCCTAGAGAAGGAAAGGGCAACCCACTCCAGTATTCTTGCCTGGAGAATCCCACTGACAGAGCAGCCTGGCAGGCTACAGTCCACGGGGTCACAAGAGTCGGACATGACTTAGCAACTAAACCACAAGGTAAAACAGAAAAGCTCAGCCTGATAAACAAAGCCTTGGTTGGACAGGAGTCCAAGTAAAGTCTTAAATAATTGGGTGCTACATCATAGTTTGACAAAAATTAGTTTATCAAGAGTATCATGACTTTCCAGTGCCCTGACTCCTCACAAATTTGACAACTACTGCCTTAGTGCAAAATCAGTACAGAAGGAATTCTGAATTGGGGCCATCTTCTGAATGTTATTTCAAGTATTCTGTTCAGTACCAGGCATCAGGAGGGCACTCTACTACCTATCAATAATGATGATAACACACCTGCCTTGCTGAGCCCCAAATGGGAATTCAGCAGAAAGGATGAATCATTTCTAAGGCCAAAAATCAGTTCTCCAAACAGAAATATTTTACACACAGAATCACTCAGAAGAATAGATTCAAAACAGAAATATTTGGTTCTAGTTGCAAATGTGCCCATCATATAATTCTCTAAATGTAAAACTTGTCTCAATTTTCATCAACATTCCAAGGCTGGGGAACAATATACCATAAGGGAAGAAATCCTACTTACTATGAACGTGAACTGCCAGAACCCCCAACTTTTGGCACCACTAACTAGGTTCAGGCTGCAGTTCAAAGTGAGACCCATTAGCATTCCAGAATGATGCGACTTTCTACCACCATTCCAACTAAACAGAAGGTAACTGGGGGATCTTATGAGTTAGCTAGTAATTATGGGGGCCAAAAAGTGAATTAACTTTGCAAGATGTTATGACAGAATTGAGGGTTTCTCCATCTCAGCACTACTGACATTTTGGGTTAGATAGTTCTTTGTTGGAGGGGGCTACCCTGTTCACTGCAGGATGCTCAGCAACATCCCTGACCTCCACCCACCAGAAGCCAGCAGGACCAGCTGTAACAACCAAAAATGTCTCAACACTACAAAACATCCCCTAGGGAACAAACTCACCACCAGGCGAGATCCACTGCAGAAGATGAAATAAAAGGCTTTATGGTTAATTCTCCAACACAATCATTAAAAATAAAATGAGTCAAACAGCAGCAATCTGCAGAATCTCTGCACATTACTACACTTATTTTTCATTGCAACAGGAAGCTCAGAGTGGGTGTCCTCCTTTAAGAATGTCTTAACCTCTCATCAGCCTGGCTTCTTTCCCCTTTCATATCAAAACTGTATCAAAGGTCAAAATCACTCTATTCTAAAGATCCCACACCTTTCTTAAGTCTTCCAGCTCTTTTCTTGACCTGTCTATTGGAGCTGACACACCTGGCCTCCCCCTTTCCAACCTGGTAATCTTAATTATTCCCCCAACTAACTCTCTGACCACTTCTCCGTCGCTCCTTTTTCCTCCTCCTAGTGCTCAATCCAAGTCACTCTTAGAATTTATCGCCAACTTAATCAACGCTCCAGATTAACCAAAGTGTGCTTTTGTCTGTAAAACATGCCAACCAATGCCCATGGCTCAGTGAATCCTCAAGGCTACGAGGTCACTCTCTAGAACATGCATGAGTACTTGAGCTCCAACCAAGAGAGCTGCTCTTGTGCTTCAAGAGTCAGTTATGTATGTTATCCAGTCTGTGTATACCAACTGTATTCATTACTGTAATTATGTGGTTTCAACTCTTCATAAGAATGAAAATAAATTTTCTATGAAAACAAAATTGGATGCTCAAAAAGACTTAGGACGAGTTCCTTTTTAAAAATAGCTGTTGCCTTAGGTGGAGGCAAGATAAAAATCTAGGTTTTTGTATCTACAAGTCTTTAAATTCCTTTTTAAAGACATTAAAACTGGAATGTGTACTCAATGCATTATGAATGTGGTTTATTCAAGAAAGGGGAAACTCCAGTTATTCTCAAAGAAAAACTCTGGGCTCTCTTTCAAAATATTGTTTAATAAATATATATTTTTAAGTCAAAATGCCACATACATTTACAAATCATTTTGTGACTCCTCACTTTAAAAACTTTTTTGGTTAACCAACTACCAGAATCTTACGGCACTGAGACAAGAGGACTCCTACTATGTATAAAAATATTCTGTCCTCAGCCATCCCACTGTAATATCTCATCTTACTACTTCTCTCAGCATTCTCTTCCACTCCCACGACTCAAGTCTTCAGAATTGGTTTTCCCCAACCTTATTAAAGCCATCTCATCTGCTTTTGCCAGTGCTATTTCCAGTCTTCAGAGCACTGCTGAGCAAAGTCCTATAAATTAATACTTAAATAGGATTTAATGATAAGTATTCTTTAAGTACTTTATAACATGTGGAAATATTCAGTTTATCTCTAGATGATTCCTTATTGACTCTCTTTCAGGACATGTTCAAACTCTGTACCATGTTCTTAAGAAAATTTCAGTGGGTTTGTTCTCATTGCCTAGATGTTAACAGTATTTGGGAAAACCTACACACCAATCCAAGCTGATATGACCCCTGCTGGATGGTTTCACTCCCAAAAGATGCCTGTTTGTTCATGACACTGTGTCCAATTGCCTACACGACAGAATCACAATCTCTACGCTGAAAACAGTGGAAATATTAAGAATATTTAAACATTTAAAATATCCCACACCAGGAAAGTGTGACACAGCCATGGAATATTACACAGCTGTTTAAAAGGTTGTGTATATTATATAACAATATAGAAATATGCTGATGAATGTTAAGTAAGGTAGAAGACAAAGCTATACATACACCAATATAATATATAAAAAAACATATAGGAAAATCCAACTGTGTTTGCACCAGTGGAACATGGAATTTTTTTTTTTTCCTCTTTTCAAGTTTTTATACCAGTTATATTTAAAGGTTGGGGGTGGGGAGGGCTTCCCTGGTGGCTCAGCTAGTAAACAATCTACCTGCCAATGCAGGAGATACAAGAGATGTAGGTTCAATCCCTCAGTCAGGAAGATTCCCTAGAAAAGGAAATGGCAACTCACTCCAGTATTCTTGCCTGGAAAGTTCCATGCACAGAGGAGCCTGGCTGGCTACCGTCCATGCAGTCTCAAAGAGCTGGACACAATTGAGCACGGGAGAAAAGAGTCAATGTGATTTCAAACAACCCCAGACACAGTTTGCCATACAATGGACAAAGCTTGAGTTTGAGAGCCAATACAGGCCAGGTTCACAGGCTAGTTCTTCACATTTTAGAGTAACATCACCTTCCCTAGATGTTGTAATGATTAGATGAGATAATGTATTAAAAAGCTACAGTGCCTAGAACAAGAAGGTATACAACAAAGATTCACTTCCCTTCCTTTCCCAGACCAATCTTAGACATACCTGTAATGACACAAGTCACTCAAAACTGAAACAACAGATCTAGTAAATGTTGACTTCAGTCTCAGCAAGTGAGATGAACTAGGAATTAAATTCTCTTCAACTTGTTTACTAAACTAACGATATTACATTAGTTATCTTCTGCTATAAAGATATTGGGGGAAAATAAACTGTGCTCAGTATTCCATGATATAAAACCAAAAGCAGTTTACATTAATATTAAACAGTATTCACAGAAGAGATGACTAAAAGATCTCTAAGCTATATAAAACGAAAGAAATTCACATGTGTCACACAATTATCTGACTCCAATGTTTTTCATCCGATTCTGCATACTACTGCCAAACCACCCTTTGTTAAACACCATTCTGATCATGTCAGTCCTCCAATCAAACACCTACAGTCATTCCCTGATGCCTATCTCAGTTCTAAACGTATGTCAGGATGCTTCAGGCAAGGTGACTGGGAGGACAATCTATTCCAGGATAAGAAAGAAATACCTAGATCTCAAGCTGGGTATTAATGGTACCCAGGGTTTTTCTAGCCCTATCAAAGATCTCAAATTTGGACACTCTCTTCCTTACTCCTATTTTTGACTAGCTTGGCAAACCTGGATGCTTCCCTCTCACATATCCACAAACTGAAACCTCTATACAGCTGCCAGGGGACAAGGATAGAGGAGTATTGGAGCTGTTAACAGGTATGGAAATTCTTTTGGGAGTGATGGAAACGCTTTGCAATTATATTGTAAGTAGTAGTGATGGTTGCATAACACACTAAATATATTAAAAACCACTGAGTTGTATACTTCAAAATGGTGACCTTTATGTTATGTGGATTATATCTCAATAAAGAATAAAACACTTCAAAAATCGGAGAAAATAATCATGTCACCTACATTTTGAAAAAGATGAATAAGCAATATAATTTGCCGTTTAACAGGCAGACCCTAGAATCAGACCTCTGAGATCAGCATCCTGCCTCTGTTGCCTCTGTCACTTATCAAGTACATAACACCTTAGTAATTTACCACTCTGAGCCTCCATTCCCTCATCTGCAAAATGGGGACAATAACAGCACCCATCTCATAATGCTAATGAAGGATTAAATAAAGATAGGGAAAACACTCAGCAGTGCATGACACATTAGAAGTGCTATGCTAAGTGTTTGCTGTTATTTTTATTATTATTATTAATACCAGCTCTGGAGAAGATGGGGGAAAATGAGCATTCAAACCAACTTTAAGAGTATAAACTGGCAGAACCTCTCATAGGAAAATGTGGCAGTATATACGGAAATTTAAACTGTCTCTATGTCTTAATCTCACAACTCTATTACTAGGAAATTATGATAGGAATAGAAGAAAAAATGCACAAAAGTGTGCCTGCAAAACTGATAACATCAGCTTTTTTATATAATAGCAAAGTGGAAAACACCTGTTGGGAATTAATTGCATAAATTATTGATGAAATACTATGCAGCCATGAAAGTATGTGACAGAAATACATATACTAATATGGAAAGACCAAGATCCATTGTGTAGTGCAAAAAGCAGGTTATAAAACTATATAATTAATAGTAGAACTATCTGTAACCTTGTTCTGTATTTTCCAAGTCTCCTGTAAATGTGTTATCATGATTTCATAATTTAAAATAACTAAAATTAAAAAATAAAACCATATAGTTATAACGTAATTTATATTTTGCAACATATACATGTTTATGTAAGTATTTTTAACTTTTGGAAGTACATTCAGTATATTTCCTACATCAGAAATTTTGAAATATCAACAAATAAATCTAAACACAAGAAAACACCCTTCTATTTCTATTTCTTTGTTTTTTTGTTACTCCACATAGCTTGTGGGATTTTAGTTCTGCTATAAGAGATCAAACCTGGGCCCAAAGCAGTGAAAGCATTGAGTCTTAACTACTGGACCACCAGGGAATTCCCGTTTCTAGTTCTATTTCTAACCACTATTCCTTAGTGTCTGCAACAACAAATGGAATGGGAGGTAGCCAGAACCCAGACGGCACCCACAAAGACAAAAATCTACAAAACAACCTGCAAGTTATCACTGAAAAGCCTGAGGTTAACTATTTTGGAAAGACTTCACAAACTCTATTATTAATAGAAAGAGTTCCAGATCTGGCGTTTTAACTATTTGATTAAGTAACTACACGAAATTGGCCAAGCACTAAATCTGAGAAACCCCAGTTCCCTAGAGTAAAAATGAGTATAATCATCCCTCACGGGGTAAAAAAGATTAAAAGACATCTTTACAAAAGACCACTGGAAACTATCAAGGATACTTCTCCCCACTGGGTGAAACCATCAAAACAAAAACTTTGACACAATCCCAACCTTACACTCCATTTTATAAAACAGTGAATAATCTTTTTAAAGAAACTAAGTTTAATTAAATGGTAATTAGGAAGCACTTGCTTCCCTCATAGCTCAGTTGGTAAAGAAGCCGCCTGCAGTGCAGGAGACCCCAGTTCAATTCCCGGGTCAGGAAGATCCGCTGGAGAAGGGATATGCTACCCACTCCAATATTCTTGGGCTTCTCTTGTGGCTCAGCTGGTAAAAGAATCCACCTGCTATGCGGGAGACCTGGGTTCGATCCCTGGGTTGGGAAGATGCCCTGGAGAAGAGAAAGGCCACCCACTCCAGTATTCAGGCCTGAGAATTCCATGGAGTGTATAGTCCATGGGGTCGCAAAGAGTCAGACAGACTGAGCAACTTTCACTCACTGAGGAAGCACTTATGGCTTGAACTTAAAGGAAACAATAGTAAATAAAATCGCACAACCTAAGAAACATCTCAAACCACTTTATAGAGAAAAAACATCTATGAAAAAAAATAATAAACAAAGGGTGAACTGACATGTGAACAATAGAGAATCTAAATATATAACAAGGCTATGAACAACAGAACTGAAATAGAAATATCAGCAGTTTAGATTCAATTGTAAAATAATACTATACAAAAGCTGACAAAAAAATAAGCTGAACTTAAAATTCCAAAAGATCTGATCTGTGAACAGTAGTGGCTCCAGGTTAAACAGAATATGCCAAAGCAAACATTAACATCAAGAAAAAAGTTCGGGGAATTCCCTGGTGGTCGAGGGGCTGAGACTGCACTCCCAATACAGGGGACCTGAGTTCGATCCCTGGTCAGGGAACTAGACCCCACATGCCACAACTAAGACCCTATGCAGCCAAATAAAAATAAATATTTTATAAAAAAAAAGGAAAAAGTTCAAGCTTTTTTGGTATAAATGAAATAATTTCAGCACAAACACTATAAGATACATTAAGAGGAGAATGGCAATCATCACAGATGTCCCTGTACAATTTTTCATATTCCTCAAATTTCTTACATCAAACAAATACTACTTTTATAATAAAGAAAAAAGGTGTGGGGGTTTTTCCTTTTCCTTTTTTTAACCATGGAAGACTCAGAGAATATTTGCACAAAAAATGGGAGGAATGGAGCCATGGTTGAAAATGTAATACCTGCCAAAGTTTCTGAAGGCAGAAGAATACATTAAGAACTTGAGAACCTGAAATGACTTTTCAAAAAATGATGAAACTACTGAGCCATGAAAAATACATGACACTTGTAAAAAAGGAATAGATTAAAACAGTAACAAAAGATTAACAGTAAACCATCTAATAAAGTAAAAGCAAAGAGTGAGAGAGTTTTAAGATTTAAACATAGAATTTCACAGTGTACAATAGTAGTATGCCAACTGCTAAATGTTTCAGTATTCCCATGAGAGAAACTAACAATGGAACTAATAGTAGGAATAACGAAAACAGTTCTGTTAAAACAATGTTTCTAACAATGCAAAAAAAGGGGAGGGTGAGCAGGAGAAGGTAAATGGGTTGACGTTATCTCCCAATCCTGCTTTTATAAAATTGAAAATTTACATGCTACTAAAGAAAGTCTAGAGATCTCATCAAGAAAATCACAGGTGCCAAGGGAATATTTCATGCAAAGCTGGGCACAATAAAGGACAGAAATGGTATGGACCTAACAGAAGCAGAAGATATTAAGAAGAGGTGGCAAGAATACACAGAAGAACTGCACAAAAAAGATCTTCACAACCCAGATAATCATGATGGTGTGATCACCAACCTAGAGCCAGACATCCTGGAATGCAAAGTCAAGTGGGCCTTAGGAAGCATCACTACGAACAAAGCTAGTGGAGGTGATGGAATTCCAGTTGAGCTATTTCAAATCCTGAAAGATGATGCTGTGAAAGGGCTGCACTCGATATGCCAGCAAACTTGGAAAACTCAGCAGTGGCCACAGGACTGGAAAAGGTCAGTTTTCATTCCAATCCCTAAGAAAGGCAATGCCAAAGAATGCTCAAACTACCACACAATTGCACTCATCTAACACGCTAGTAAGTAATGCTCAAAATTCTCCACACCAAGCTTCAACAGTACATGAACCGTGAACTTCCAGATGTTCAAGCTGGTTTTAGAAAAGGCAGAGGAACCAGAGATTAAATTGCCAACATCCGCTGGATCATCGAGTAAGCAAGAGAGTTCCAGAAAACTATCTACTTCTGCTTTATTGACTATGCCAAAGCCTTTGACTGTGTGGATCACAATAAACTCTGGAAAATTCTTAAAGAGATGGGAACACCAGACCACCTGACCTGCCTCTTGAGAAATCTGTATGCACGTCAGGAAGCAACAGTTAGAACTGGACATGGAACAACAGACTGGTTTCAAATGGGGAAAGGAATACGTCAAGGCTGTATATTGTCACCCTGCTTATTTAACCTCTATGCAGAGTATATCATGAGAAACGCTGGGCTGGATGAAACACAAGCTGGAATCAAGATTGCCAAGATAAATACCAATAACCTCGGATATGCAGATGACACTACCCTTATGGCAGAAAGCGAGGAGGAACTAAAGAGCCTCTTGATGAAAATGAAAGAGGAGAGTGGAAAAGTTGGCTTAAATCTCAATGTTCAGAAAACTAAGATCATGGCATCTGGTCCCATCACTTTATGGCAAATAGATGGGGGAAACAGTAGAAACTAAGAGACTTTATTTTTTTTGGGGGGGGGGGGGCTCCAAAATCACTGCAGATGGTGACTGCAGCCATGAATTAAAAGACGCTTACTCCTTGGAAGAAAAGCTATGACCAACCTAGATAGCATATTAAAAAGCAGAGACTGTATTTTGTCAACAAAGGTACGTCTAGTCAAGGCTATGGTTTTTCCAGTGGTCATGTATGGATGTGAGAGTTGGACTATAGAGAAAGCTTGAGTGCCGAAGAATCGATGCTTTTGAACTGTGGTGTTGGAGAAGACTCTTGAGAGTCCCTTGAACTGCAAGGAGATCCAACCAGTCATCCTAAAGGAGATCAGTCCCGGGTGTTTATTGGAAGGACTGATGCTAAGCTGAAACTTCAATACTCTGGTCACCTGATGTGAAGAGCTGACTCATTGGAAAAGACCCTGATGCTGGGAAAGATTGAGGGCAGGAGGAAAAGGGGACGACAGAGGATAAGATGGTTGGATGGCATCACTGACTCGATGGACATGGGTCTGGGTAGACTCAGGGAGTTGGTGATGGACAGGGAGGCCTGGCGTGCTGCGGTTCATGGGGTCACAAAGAGTCGGATACGACTGAGGGACTGAACTGAACTGAACTGATGCTGGGAAAGATTGAGGGCAGGAGGAGAAGGGGACAACAGAGGATGAGACGGTTGGATGGCATCACCGACTCAATGGACCTGAGTTTTGGTAAACTCCGGGAGGTGGTGATGGATAGGGAGGCCTGGCGTGCTGCGGTTCATGGGGTTGCAAAGAGTCAGACACGACTGAGCGGCTGAACTGAACTGACACAAAAATAAACTTTTATTATAATTGGAGGCTTCAATGTTTCATTCACAATAGATGACAACACAAAGTGTTAAAAGAATAAAACTGATGTAAGGCATAAATTAAACCATTTCCTTTGGTAGGGGCCACCCTGGTAGAGTCAGGTTCAGAAAAGACAGATTTAGATAGATATAGATAAAATATCAGGCTTTCCTTGTGGCTCAGACAGTAAAGAATCCTTTTGCAATGAGGGAGACCTTGGTTAGAACCCTGGATTGAGAAGATCCCCTGGAGGAGGGCATGACAACCCACTGCAGTATTCTTGTCTGGAGAACCCCCTTGGACAGAGGAGCCAGGTGGGCTACGGTCCACGGGGTTGCAGAACCAGACATAACTGAGCGACTAAGCACAGCACACATAGCACAGATAAAATATAGATACAGATGTAAGTAGATAGAAATATATAGATATAGACAGATTTATATATAGAAAGAGACTATGATACAGCAAATGTGGTGAAACTTTAATTGGAAAATCTGGGTATACTACTACAATTTATTTCTAAGTTTGAAATTCAGAAAATGTTTTTAAACTTTAAGTAAAATTAATAGCTACATAATAGGGGACTAAGAAGTTAAGGAAATAACACTTTCTTTTCTGAGGTATAAGTATCTTTCACAAAACGTGTTCTCATACTAGACTGCAGAGACACACCTAATTTCTAGTTTGTTTGGTTGGTTTTTTTGGCCTCACTGTGCAGCTTGCAAGACCTTGCTCTCAGACCTTGCTCTCAGGGACTGACACCATGCTCTCAGCACTGAAAGCAGGGACTCCTAACCAGAGGACCACCAGGGAATTCCCCACCCAGTTCTTATATGAAAACCCAGAATTATGTAACACATTCTTAGGCCATAATGCAAAACCACAAAACAATCAGTAACATCTGAATTCCTAAGTTATACAACAAAGATGAGAGGAAATTTATCATAAATGCCTGTGGTCTTAAGGAAATAGAAAAAAAGTTCTGTTTCTTCCTCAAGAATTTAGAAAGAGAAAAAAAGGGAAAGCTAAAAAAGAGGAAATACTAAAACTAAGATATAAAATTGATAAAGGAAAACTAACTATGATAAAAATATCATTAGAGAACATTTCAAGGCAATTGGTATACAGTCATCAGAGATAGCAGGGTAGCTTTCAAATAGGAAGAAGTAAGAGGCAGATTCAAGGAAAGATTTGAGAAGCGAAAGGACAGAATAAAGCAGAAGTTACAAGGAGTATGAGCAGGAGAGGTGCTCAGATGGGAAGGGCCGGAAACTGCAGAAAAAAGGATTTACATTCAACTTGGTTGTTGTGAGCAACAGCAATGAAGGAAGGATTACACACCAATTTGACCCTCCTACAAACAGGTTCTCCACCCCATATCAAGAGCATCACAATTCATCCTGCCTCCTATAGGAGGTGATCCAGAAGCTAAGGGAGAAAAAGGTCAGTGAAAGGATGGCTGGGTAGGGCCTAACAAGCTGAAGAGTTGATGCCCCACTAGACAACTCTGGAGAATTTTTGCCACGTGGAAAGAGCCTAATGTTATCAATACCTCCAAGTTCAAAAGGTGAAAGTGAAAGTCATTCAGTTGTGTCGGGACTCTTTGTAACCCCATGGACTATACAGTCCATGGAATTCTCCAGGCCAGAACACTGGAGTGGGTAGCCTTTCCCCTCTCCAGGGGATCTCCCCAACCCAGGGATCGAACCGAGGTCTCCTTCATTGCACACAGATTCTTTACCAGTTGAGCCACAAGGGAAGCCCAAAAATCCTGCAGTGGGTAGCCTATCCCTTCTCCAGCGGAGTTTCCCGACCCAGGAATCATACCAGGATCTCCTGCATTCCAGGTTGATTCTTTACGAACTGAGCCACTAGGGAAGCCCTGATAAGTTTAGAAAAGGCAGACCAAAATCCAGATTTTTAAGTGACACCTCAAGATTTTCAATGCTTAACAACCAATTCAATTTCTAAAAATAAAGTGCAGCCAAACAAATCCTCTGAGTTCTCCCCATTTCCAATGTCATCTTTCACCATGTCCCCAGTCTCTTCTCTCCCTTTCAATTCCCGACTTTGTTTTCTAAAACCACAATGTCACTCAAATCCTTTAAAAGCTTTCCTTTCTCTTCAGAGCAAGTGTCAAACCTTCAATTCAGCCTTCAAGGCCTTCCTCTAATACAGTGGCAATTGTGTCAGACTCATCTCCTGCCTTCAACCCCACAGCCCAGTATCCCCAAATAGTCCCCCTGCTTCCCCATCTTTGTAGCTGGATCCCAGGGCTATTCCAATGGCCTAGAGAACACTCTTTGCAACTCTCCTCAGTTTCTACGTTCATTCAGTCATTAACTCCACAAATAAATACAGGATGGGCACCTAATTTTGTGTCAGACATAGTTCTAGGCACAGATGGTACAGCAGTGAACAAAAAAAAGACAAAAATCCCTTCCCTCATGGATCCACACAGAGTCGTCAGAGAATAACACGTGTAATAGGTCACAGGCTTCCCTCCTGGCTCAGACAGTAAAGAATCTGCCTGCAATGCAGGAGACCTGGGTTCTATCCCTAGGTTGGGAAGATTCCCTAGAGAAGGGAATGGCTACCCATTCCAGTATCCTTGCCTGGAGAATTCCATGAAGAGAGGAGCCTAGTGGGCTACAATCCACGGGGTCGCACAAAGAGTGGGACACAACTGAGCGACTAACACAGCTTTTCATATTAGGTCACAGAGAAAAAGGTGCTTTGGAGACAGAAAAAAAAAAAAAACCACAAAGGATTCGGGTATGAGAAGGGAAGAAGGGGTGGGAGGTAGAAAAGGTTGCAATTTTAAGGCATCATTTTGAAAGTGAAGTTGAAGATGAGAAGGAGCTAGGGGATAAATAACTGGGACAAGAAGGTTCCAAGCAAAACGAACGTCAACACCAAAGGCCTCAGGCAAAAGTGTGGCTGGTGTCTCGGGCTGACATTCTACTCTGCCCATAAAGCCCAGTTCGAGTGCCACTTATTCAGGGAAATAGCAATTATTTTTTGATTCCCAGATAGAGGAATTATTCATTCCCTTAACATTGTATCAGTATCTTCCTTAGGGCACACCTCGTATAGTGGAAACCTTCACTGATCAATTAATCATAAAAGTCAGGTAGAGCAAGGAATCATTTTTTAAATGACATACACATATTACAACCATTTTAAACTTCAAACGTATAAATAGACATTCATTTCCCCATATATTATAGCATCAAGACCTTTTCTTTGAGTATGGGTCTGCCAAATGCAGCTCTCCACTTCCTTGGATAAACCACAATCATAATCCATTATCTACAATGTCCATTGTCCTCCCTTTCACAGTAGAACAAGACTTAAAAAATATCTGCAAACTTTTCTAGGAGTAGAATCCTCCCAGATTTTTAAGGTTTCCCCAATCTGTTTTGGTTGAACTGACCACGACTTAATTCACTGAAAGGCAATTCTTTCAGCTTCATGCCTTTATCAAGTCTTTCCAAAGCAATTCATAAAAACAGCTGCTGTTTGCATTCACATTTCATCTATCTGAGTAATATCTATTAATATTTATTTATCTGTTTTGCTCACTGCTGTATCATCTGTGCCTATTAATTGAGTAATATTTATTATATTATTGGTATAAATAAACTTGAGAACAAACACAACTGATTCTTGGTAAGCAGAGAAATCAAACGATACCCAGGCAAACCAGAGCAAACCTACCACTGGAGCATCTGTATGCTGTAGGATGTGGATACTATGGTTCACTAAGGGAATGTTTAATACGGAAGGTTAAAATCAAGTCCGGCAAAGGATCTGAAGAGACATTCCTCCAAACAAAATCTATAAATGGCCATTGAGCACACAAAAATGTGCTCGACGTCATTAGGGAAACACAAATCCAAACCTCACTGATCCATAACTTCAACTAGGACTCCAACTAGAATCACTATAATCAAAAAGATAGTAACAAGTGTTGCAGAGGATGTGGAGAAATTGGAACCCTTGTACATTGTTGACGAAAATCTAAAATGGTTGCAGCTACTTTGGGAAATAGTTTGCCAGTTTCTCAAAACGTTAAACAAGAATTGAAAACAAAGGTCCACAAAAAAATACCTGTACATGTATGTTCATAGCAGCATTATTCATAACAGCCAAAATGTGGAAACAGCCCACTGTCCATTAGCTGATGGAAAAGCAAAAAGGTGCCACATATATCCATACTACGGAGTATTACTCAGCCATAAAAAGGAATAAAGTTCTGATACATGCTACAACATGGATGACCCCTGAAAAAATCATGCTAAGTGAAAGAAGTCAATCTCAAAAGGCCACATACTGTATGATTCCCTTTATATGCAATGTTCAAAGTAGGCAGATCCATAACGTCAGAAAGAAGATTAGTAGTTGCTAAGGGCTGGGGGTGGGGGAGCAGTGAAGACAAATATGGAATCACTGTTAATAAGTACAGGATTTGGGGGGAGTGAAATGTTCTGGAATTAGATAGTGGTGATGGCTGTATGACTTTGTAACTATACTAAAAATCACTTTAACTGTACACCTTTAAAAAACTCCATTGCTGTCAGTGTTCAATAAATGCTTATTATTGAAGGAGTGAGGGAAAGGGGGAGAAAGCCCAGATGTACTAAACATAAATTTCCTGCATATATTTGTAAGAGGTTAACCAACCACTCCTGTTGGAATATAAGGCCTTTGAAGGCAGGCATGACCTCTAATATATTTCTCTTAATATCTAGTGTATTAGATCATACTAAGCAGGTACTCAATCAAGGTTCACTAAATAAGTGAATAAACACTCACACATTACATACCAGGGATTTAGAAGTGTCCTGATCAAAATATTATACCAATTACAAAAAATTCACTTTTTATTCCCCAAAATCCTGAATTGCCACTAACAAGGCACTTAGTTCCTATTTGTTTATTTTTGCTTTTATTTCCATTACTCTGGGAGATGGAGCCAAAAAAACACTGCTGCAGTTTATGTCAAAGAGTGTTCTGTCTATGTTTTCCTCTATAAGTATCAAAGTATCTGCTCTTATATTTAGGTCTTTAATCCATTTCTATTTCTGTATATGGTTATTAGAGAATTTTCTAATTTCAGTCTTTTATTTTTTTTGCAGTGCTGTGCAGCTTGCAGGATCTTAGTTCCCTGACTAGGGATCAAACCCAGAACCTGGCAGTTAAAGTGCCAAGTCCTAACCCCTGGACAAACCAGGAAATTCCCTCTAATTTCATTCTTTTACATGTAGCTGTCCAGTTTTCCCAGCACCACTTACTGAAGATGACTGTCTTGTCTCCACTGTATATTCTTGCCTCCTTTGTCATAGATTATTTGACAATAAGTGTGTGGGTTTATTTCTGAGCTTTCTGTTCCATGGATCTGTGTCTGTTTTTGTGCCAGTACCATACAGTTTTGATTACTGTAGCTTTGTAGTACAGTCTGAAGTCAGGGAGCTGGTTTTCTCCACCTCCGTTGCTTCTCAACATTGTTTTGGCTATTGGGGTTTTTTTTTTATGTTTCCATACAGATTTTTTCAAACATCTCTTTATTTAAGTATTTATTTATTTATTTACTTTTGGCTGTGCTGGGTTGTTCCTTGTAACACCCAGGCTCTTCACTGCTGTGCTCAGGTTTTCTCTAGTTGGGGCAAGCACAAGCTACTCACTGCCATGGCTTCTCCTGTTGTGAAGCACAGGGTTTAAGGTGCAAGGGGCTCAGTTGCCCCGAGGCATACGGGATTTTAGTTCCCAAACCAGGGATCAAACATGTGTCCTATGCACTGGCAGGCAGATTCCCAACCACTGGACCACGAGGGAAGTCCTTCCATATGGATTTTTTAAATTTTTGTTCCATTTCTGTGAAAAACACCATTGGTAATTTGCCAGCAGATTGCCTTGGGTAGTATGGGCATTTTAACAATATTGATTCTTCCAATCCGAGAACACCGTCTATCTTTCCCTCTGTTTGTGCCATCTTCAATTTCTTTCATTAGCATCTTAGAGTTTTTGGAATACAAGTCTTTTGTCTTCTTAGGTAGATTTATTCCTAGGCATTTTTATTCTTTTTGATGTGATGGTAAATGGGATTGTTTCCTTAATTTCTCAATGAGAAACTTCTCTTAATATGAAGTTTATATCATCCATTTATATCATTCTTAACCACACCACAATCCAGAGGATCCACTTCTAATTTCTGTGACATTTTAAGAACCTACTTCAAATTCTTCACCTTATATCTCTCACCAATGTAGCTTGTTGTCTCTTCAAACGTTTTTCTTTCTCTTTAACCCCATTCCCTAAAATAGCAATGTCTCACATGTTTAGCCCATTTGCTCTTCTCTAACACCCTAGAGCCAAAAAAGACTGTTATCATTATCGTCACATTACAAATGAAAAAAAAAAAAAACCAGCAGCATGGCTAAGTTCACCTGGTCTCCTGGGCTCAAGGTTAATTTTTCTTCACATAAATTATGTACTTCCAAACATTTTTCTCTTTGGATGAACATGAAACCTCTCTGGTAAGGTAGATTTTTTTAAATAATAGGAACAGGGCTTCCCTGGTGGCTCAGTGGTAAAGAATCTGCCTGCTAACACAGGAAACACAGGTTCAACCCCTGATCTGGGAAGATCCCACACACTGTGGAGCAAGTAAGCCCGTGCGCCACAGCTACTGAATCTGTGCTAGAGCCAGGGAGCTGCAACTACTGAACCCACATGCTGCAACTACTGAAGCCTGCACACCTGAGAGCCCGTGCTCTGCAACAAGAGAAGTCACCACAGTAAGAAGCCCATGCACCACAACTAGAGAGTAGCCACAGCTCACCGCAACTAGAGAAAAGCCTGCGCAGCAACCCAGTGCGGCCAAAAACAAAAATTAAATTATTAAAAAACAGCAAGCACAAACAACAAGATAACAATCAATAAGTACAAAGTCTAGAACGAATAGAAAACTTAGACAAGAGAACAACTTTGTTTTAAAAAAAAAAGGGGGCTTGTTTTGAACAAGAAGAGATAAACAAAGGGCTCATTGCTTAGTAAAGATGTTGTAACATCAAGAGGCGACAGGGATATGCAGACCCTTTCAGTTTCTTCTTGGCTTTAGTAATCTTCACCAAAGAACATGACCTTCAAAAACTGGGAAGGCAGACCCTGATAAAATGGAGCTAACATCTAAGGGAAGCGGCATGGAAAGCGGACAATAATGGAATAGAGAGCTAGTTCAAAGGAATCTGCTTCTGATCCAAACAAATCACATTCCATAATGCTGAAAAAAAAAGATCTGACTACTGATTATCTAAGCTATCTTGACAAGATGCCAGAAGACCAGAAAGAAAAGAACGCATTCTCAATTTTCAAAAAAGAAGAAACAAACCCAGAAAAAACATCCATAGGTAAAGCTGCCACATATCCACTGAAAAACTCTAGAAAGGGTTAAGTTTTTTAACACAATGAAAAGAAAAAGCCACCACGGGCTCTCAATTAAGGCAGACTATAGGACATCTGTTTTTTGATATGACTACTAAAAATGGAAAAGGGATGATACAGATATATATACACTGATTCTAACAAGACAATCTGACAGAATCTTTTAATGATAGACTGGTGAACAAACTGGGAAAATGTTGAACTGCAGAAGCTCAAAAATCTGTTATATACAACTGCTGCTGCTGCTGCTAAGTCGCCTCAGTCATGTCCAACTCTGTGCGACCCCACAGACAGCAGCTCACCAGGCTCCGCCATCCCTGGGATTCTCCAGGCAAGAATACTGGAGTGGGCTGCCATTTCCTTCTCCAGTGCATGAAAGGGAAAAGTGAAAGTGAAGTTGCTCAGTTGTGTCCGACTCTTAGCGACCCCATGGACTGTAGCCTACCAGGCTCCTCTGTCCATGGGATTTTCCAGGCAAGAGTACTGGAGTGGGGTGCCATTGCCTTCTCCATATATATATATATATACACAACTAGGAAGATACATAGTTGGTTGAACATCTGGCTGATTAATGTATCAACATCAACCAATTTGGAAAGATGTCTACAGTAAAATATCACAGAGTTCCATACTTTTCCATGATCTAAACAACTTCTATTAATTTAATGAAGCCGCAGACCTTTTCCTCACATTTACAAGGGCCACAGGGCTGTGAGTGAGCCAACTCACATAGCCTGACAGAATCCGTTTTCAGAAAGGTCAGAATAGGTTGAAACAATGGTCCAAAACCAAAAGTGAAAATTAACAGGTAGCCAGGCCAATATTTAGATTTTAAAACTCAAACATGCAAAGGTGTAAACCAGTTTATGTGGGAAATGCCTGGGTAGTAAAAGCTACTAAAAAAAAAAATCAATGCACAATCTCAAGCTGCATTAATAGATGCATACATCATGAGAAATGCTGGACTGGATGAAGCACATGCTGGAATCAAGATCGCCGGGAGAAATATCAATAACCTCAGATATGCAGATGACTCTTATGCAGATGACACCAACCTTATGGCAGAAAGCAAAGAACTAAAGAGCCTCTTGATGAAAGTGAAAGAGGAGAGTGAAAAAGTTGGCCTAAAACTCAACATTCAGAAAACTAAGGTCATGGCGTATGGTCCCATCACTTCATGGCAAATAGATGGGGAAACAGTGGAAAGAGTTCAGTTCAGTTCAGTTGTGTCCAACTCTTTGCAACCCCATGGACTGCAGCACAAGAGGCCTCCCTGTCCACCACCAACTCCCAGAATTTACTCAAACTCCTGTCCATTGAGTCAGTGATGCCATACAACCATCTCACCCTCTGTCGTCCCCTTCTCCTCCAGCCTCTTTCCCAGCATCAGGGGTCTTTTCAAATGAGTCAGTTCCTCGCATCAGGTGGCCAAAGTATTGGAGTTTCAGCTTCAGCATCAGTCCTTCCAATATAATATTCAGGACCGATTTGCCTTAAGATGGACTGGTTGGATCTCCTTGCAGTCCAAGGAACTCTTGAGAGTCTTCTCCAACACCACAGTTCAAAAGCATCAATCCTTCAGCACTCAGCTTTCTTTATAGTCCAACTCTCACATCCATACATGACTACTGGAAACACCATAGCTTTGACTAGATGGATCTTTGTTGGCAAAGTAACATCTCTGCTTTTTAGCATGCTGTCTAGGTTGGTCATAACTTTCCTTCCAAGGAGTAAGCGTCTTTTAATTTCATGGCTGCAGTCACCTCTGCAGTGATTTTGGAGTCCTCCAAAAAATAAAGTCTCTCAGTTTCCACTGTTTCCCCATCTATTTGCCATGAAGTGATGGGACCAGATGCCAAGATCTTAGTTTTCTGAATGTTGAGCCTCAAGCCAACTTTTTCACTCTCCTCTTTCACTTTCATCAAGAGGCTCTTTAGTTCTTTGCTTTCTGCCATAAGGGTGGTGTCATCTGCATATCTGAGGTTATTGGTATTTCTCTTGGCAATCTTGATTCCAGCTTGTGCTTCATCCAGTCCAGCATTTCTCATGATGTACTCTGTATATAAGTTAAATAAGCAGGGTGACAATATACAGCCTTGACGTATTCCTTTCCCCATTTGGACCCAGTCTGTTGTTCCATGTCCAGTTCTAACTGTTGCTTCTTGACCTGCACACAGATTTCTGAGGAGGCAGGTCAGGTGGTCTGGTATTCCCATCTCTTTAAGAATTTCCCACAGTTTATTGTGATCCACACAGTCAAAGGTTTTGGCACAGTCAATAAAGCAGAAGTAGATGTTTTTCTGGAACTCTCTTGCTTTTTCGATGATCCAACGGATGTTGGCAATTTGATCTGATTCCTCTGTCTTTTCTAAAACCAGCTTGAACATCTGGAAGTTCACGGTTCACGTACTGTTGAAGCGGCTTGGAGAATTTTGAGCATTACTTTGCTAGCATGTGAGATGAGTGCAACTGTGCAGTAGTTTGAGTGGAAACAGTGACAGACTTTATTCTGGGGGGCTCCAAAATCACTGCAGAGGTGACTGCAGCCATGAAATTAAAAGATGCTTGCTTCTTGGAAGAAAAGTTATGACCAACCTAGACAGCATATTAAAAAGCAGAGACATTACTTTGCCAACAAAGGTCCATCTAGTCAAAGCTATGGTGTTTCCAGTAGTCATGTATGGATGTGAGAGTTGGACTATAAAGAAAGCTGAGTGCTGAAGGATTGATGCTTTTGAACTGTGGTGTTGGAGAAGACTCTCAAGAGTTCCTTGGACTGCAAGGAGATCCAACCAGTCCATCCTAAAGCAAATCAGTCCTGAATATTATATTGGAAGGACTGATGCTGAAACTCCAATACTTTGGCCACCTAATGCAAAGAACTGACTCATTTGAAAAGACCCTGGTGCTGGGAAAGATTGAAGGCTGGAGAAGGGGACAGAGGATGAGATGGCTGGATGGCATCACCAACTCAATGGACATGAGTTTGAGTAAACTCTCGGAGTTAGTGATGGATAGGGAGGCCTGGTGTGCTGCAGTCCATGGGGTTGCAAAGAGTTGGACACGACTGAGCGACTGAACTGAACTGAACTGAACGTCCAAAGTGGACCTCCCTGGTGGTTCAGTGGTAAAGAATCGGCCTGCCAATGAAGGAGACACAGGTTTGATCCCTCGGTCAGGAAGATCCCATAGAGAAGGAAATGGCAGCCCACTTCAGTCTTCTTGCCTGCGAAATCCCATAAACTGAGGAGCCTGGCAGGCTACAGTCCATGTGGTCCCAAAAGAGTCAGACAAGACTTAGCAACTAAATGGCAACAACAACAAATGTCCAAACTGCAGTACTACAGCTCTCTAATTAATCAACTCTAAAAAATTTATTTTCCATATGAATTACTCCCAGATCTTCATCCTAGGAACAATTATGACAAGAATCTACAAATACTGTTTAGTTAAAACTCTTAGTTTTAGACCCAGAGTTATTCACATATATCTTAGCATTAGAAATATTTTATTTAATAAGCCTTATTGGTATACATATCAAAATATCAATATACCCCTGAAATAAGGCTCAGATATTATTAAATCCAAATCCCTTTAATAAAAGAGTAAATTAAGAAAATTAAGTAACTTGCTCCAAATCATATAGTTGCCTAGCAAGAGCCACAATCCCCAAATCGTTCCTTTTTTCCACACCATGGGGGTTTTCAGCCCTCTATGTCTTTTTTTAAAACTTGTACTATCCACCAGAGTTAGCAAGCATACCCAAAAAACATCCATCAATACACACTTTATTTTGCTCAGGACAAATTAGCTCAGCAAGAACAAATAACTACAGCACATTATCCCATAAAATATTTTGACATGGTGTGATCACTTACAAGTTTGATGGCCAATATTTGTTACAAAAGGGCACACTAACATACTAATGACTTTTACTCTTAACCATTAAAGTGTGATTATGTATTAAAGCATTATCCCATATTCCACTCAACATTAGAAAAATAAAGTAAAAGTTATTACATGGATGGAAAAGCTTTTAATGGACATGCTACTGTTTACTGTGCTCATAACCCCTCCCCCATCATAAAATATGCCATTATGAAAACTACTAAAACATTTTAGACCTTCAAACCTAAACAGCAGGACAGAGGTTTTCTTGATTTAGGGTAGCATAAACATCTGTGCTGAGGCCCACTTGCTCCCTCACTCCCCCAGAAACAATGCCCCTTCAAGAGCCCTTTGGGTACAAAGGTTGTCTGGCAGGCCAACCAAAGGATTCCCTGTGACCTGATGTCCCTTCTCTCTTCAGCCCCACCCCCGACCTCCATGCCTCTTCTCCCACCCTTGATTTAAAGAACACAAGTGGAAAAGGAGAACTGATAGAAGGGCAAGTTAGCCACGCTGTGTCTTATGATCACCAGCATCTGCCAGGCCAGCTTCAGGAGGACCTACGCACCCCTAAATGAGACCTGGAAGCCTTTCCTTGCCCCAGGGCTCCTCTGGGACCCGTCGCAAAAGGAAGAGGGAACTTTACTGCCAGGATCCCCTCCTCCTCAGTCTCGTCCATTACAGCCCCAGCAAGCTCTTTGTTTGCAACAGCTGTGGGGGGGCAGACGGCCTTGGAGAAAGGGGAGAGGTCACTCCCTTGCTCCCGTGGCTGCCAATCTCCAAGCCCTCCCGCAAAACAGCCCAACGCACGCACAGGACCATTCCCTCGGAACCGGTTCCCTCTTCACACACCACCTTAACCCGGGGCACACCTTTCTACACAGAGGCACTCCCGGAGACCTAATTACCTCTTTCTGCTACCCACATCCTATACAGGATGATGATTCTCTACCTAACCTCCCTCTGAATCCACACACACGGGGTTTACTCCAGGATCCCCTTCCTTCCTCTTCAATGTATACCCCGGCACATCCCTGAGCCCCTGGCTTCACCCAGCACAACGCACACAACAGAGGGTCACTTCCATGGCCCCAGGACTTTCTCTGCTCATATCCACAGACCCGGGGTCACTCCGAGCCCGGAGCGCCCACCTCTCAACCCAAAAGACACACACACACACACACAGTCACGCTCCATGGCCGATCTGCGACCTCTGGGCCAGCCGCTCCCCTTCCCACGACCCCTCAGAGACCTCAGTGCCCCCCAAGAAGGAACCTCCCCAGCGCACGGTCACTCCCCTGGCCCCTCATCGTCACACAAGCACACAGAACAGCCCTGCCTGGGGCCGCCCCCTCCCTCCCCTGAGCCTTCACAACACAAACATGCGCTCCCGCGTGCACACTCACGACCACACCGGGAGCCCCGGCCGGCTGCCTCCCACTTGCCGGCCCGGCCTCATCCCTTCCTCACACGCCCGGCCGCCCGCGCCCAGCCACTTGGCACACAGGGACGCACGCACGGCCACTCCCCGGCCCCACGCGGGTCTCCAAGCCCGCATCGCGCGCTCGCGCCCCGCCCGGCGCCCTCGCTCACCCTCGGCCCGGCTCCCGGGACCCCCACGCCCCGGCCTGGCCGGGCCGCGTCGCGGGGACCTGGCGGGAGGAGGCGCGGGGGCGGAAGGAAGGAGGGGCCGCAGAGGCGCGCTCCGGCTGGTCCTACCTGAGCAGTTGATGCTTTTGCCTTTGCCGCCGGGACAGTCCCCGCCGCCGCCGCCGCCACCCGGGGGCTGGTTGGACGCGCGGCTCCCGGGCAGAGAGAAGGCGAAGAGCAGAAGCACCGACGTGTAGCAGCAGAAGGCAAGCGGGGGCGAGGCCGGCAGCCGGAGCGGCGCCTCAGCGGCCACGGCGCCCATGGCTGGCGCCCCTGGACGGCGGGAAGCGCAGGGAGCCGCAGGCCCGGGGCATCCAGCCGCGCGCCGGGAGCCCCGCCGCTGCCTCGGCGCCTCCTAGAAGCCGCGCCGCTGCGCCGGGAAGCGGCCCCTCAGCATCCCCGCCCCACCCGCAGCGCCCGCCAGGCCCGGGCCAGCCGCGCTCGGGACGGAGTCGGAGGGTCGGGACGAGTGCGCACGAGCGTGCGAGCCCGCGCGGGGAGACCGATGCCGGGGAACGAGCGGGCGCGCGCGCGCGGCGGGCGGGGGTCGCGGGGCAGGGTCAGGCCCAGCCCCTCGCTCGACTCCTCGCCTTCCCTTTGTGTCCGCGGCCGTCGCCGCCGCGTCACAAAGACCCCGGCCCGCCCGGTGCGGGGCGCGTGACAGAGCCGCCGGCGGGAGGGGTGGCTGCGACCCCGCCCCGCGCACACCCCCAGCGCCCGCGCCCGCAGCTCCGCCCCCGCCCGCGGCCGGCACCGCCTCCGGGGGAGCTATTGTTCCTGCGGCGGGGCGGGAGCACCGGCGGGGGTGAGGGGGCGCGGCCGCCCATCGGTCCAGCCACCGGGGGCCGGCGGGCGCCCAGCAGGCTCCGAAGGCGTTACCCTGACGGACGTTTTTGCCGCCCTTTTGTGAGCGTCTTTGAAGCGTTTCCTTGGCCCAGCAGTTTGGCCGGGAAAAGGGCAGGTGGGCTATTATATAGCTATTTCCTAGGTGAGGAAACTGAGCCGCGGAGAAGTGAAGGTGACTTGTCCAAGGTCACCTACGAGGAAAACGGGCAGGACCCCAGAATGAGAACTCAGGTTCTGACTCCAGCTTTGTCGTTCTTAGAGATGGGGGTAAATGGCTGAATTGCCGGGATCCTCCCCGTTACCCTATTCCCACAAGCACCAACTGAATTTAAAATAGTTTTTAAAATTCTGTATTGCCCTCTCCCACTAAGAATAGCTAATATTTAGATAGGATTTGCTACATACGAGACCTGGACAAATTCCCTCCAGTTCTTTCTTACGGCCCTACAAAGGAGTTTTCACTCTCATCCCTCTTCTACAGAGGAGGAAGTTGAGAGGCAGAGAGGAAAAGTGATCCGACTCCCAATCCGGTGCTCTTCGTACCACATTGCGCGAAATGAGTGAGACCCAGCCACAGCAATAAGATGATGGACTGAACTCTTTGAAATTTCTCTGTTTTTATGCTGCCTCTCACCTCAGAAGGAATTTATAAATCTCGTTGAAAAACTGATGAATTTGACTCATAAAATTTTTTAATGTGTGGAAAGCTGCCACAGGCAAAACCACACTAGGATAATATCCTCAATGTAAATAGGAGACAACACTTAATATAAATCAGGAATAAAAGGTTGAGAGTAAAAAAAAAAATGGGGTACTAACATCTTATTCACATTAAATACAGACAATAAATATATAAAAAGATATTTAAACCCAGTAGTAGAAAAAAGCAGATTAAACCTACAAGCTTTCTTTTCCTGTTGATGACTAAAAGAGATAAATGACAAAGTGAAAGCCACTTAGCCGTGTCCGACTCTTTGCTACCCCATGGACTATACAGTCCATGGAATTCTCCAGGCCAGAATACTGGAGTGGATCGCCCTTCCCTTCTCCAGGGGATCTTCCCAACCCAGGGATCGAATTCTGGTCTCTGGAATTGCAGGCAGATTCTTTACCCAGCTGAGCCACAGGGGAAGTCCAAAAGAAATGACAAAGCCTTGCTTTATTAATTTATGTTTGAGGTGAGCTATTCAACTATGTATCAGAAACCTTTAAAACGTTTATCCTTTAATCTAGCAATTCCAAGAATTGGAATTTATCCTGAAGAAATAATTGGACAAGAGCACAAAATGTCTATATGAATATCCATCACAGCCTTTTTATAATAGTAAATATCATCTAAATGTCCATCTGTGGGAGCTAAAGTATGGTACCTCTTTTTGCAATGGAGTATTATGCAGCTTTAGCAATGATGATTAGGTTAGTGTTTACTGACATGGAAAAAAGGATACCAGTGAATATGTGTAAGAAAATCTTATTTTTATGAAATAGACATGTGTGTGTACATATCCATAGAAAAAAAAGTTCAAAAGAATATACAGCGATATATTAGCAGTGGTTATCTCTAAAAAGTGAGCTTATGAATAAGACCCCTGGCCTTTGTACTTTTCTGTGTTTTTTGAATTTTTTTCAATGAAAATTTTTGTTAAAACTTTAAAAAGCTATTTTCTCTTAAATTATATTTTCATCATGCTTTTTATATAAATTCACATTTGAAACATTTTACTAACATTGCCTCAAACCTCTAAACTAGGCTGTGGCATGGCAGTTATTACAGCTGAAATTCAACTAGCTTCTGCATAAGGTGTGATCTCAGGTTCCTGACTGTCAAGCCACACCTAAAGGCTCCTTCTCAGACCATTCCTTCAACAGTTTTTCCATTAAACATGACCTCCCCAGTGATTTTTTCCTGCCATGTGTTTTGGCTCTCCAAACCCCAGTCTTCTGCTTTTAATTTTCATTTGACTGCTAACCATAGTCCAGGAAGAAATACTATGAGGAGACAATCCTTAAATAAAACCAAAAACCCTATGGCCATAAATCACAGATCATGTATTTCTGCATCTTTCTCCAAATCAGGTAAGAACAATTTAACACAGATTTCTCAGAAGTTTTCAAATTGAAAAGGATTGTACTTCAGAAACAGGAGTCCTCTGACTTCAATCATTCAGTCTCAGAGGAAAAAAGATCTTAAGAGGTACAAACTTCCACGTATAAAATAAATAAGCTACAAGGATATATTGAACAGCACAGGGAATATAGGCAACATTTTATAATAACTTTAAATGAAATATAATCTATAAAAATTTTGAATCTCTGTTATATACTTGAAACTAACACGTAAATCAACTATACCTCAATAAATTTTTAAAGTTAAAAAAAATCTTAGTGGTCATCTAATAGAATCCCCATCACATGCTTTAACTTTGGTGACCCACTCAGACAGCAAAAGAGTAGGGAACTCATAAAACCATCCAGAGGAAACTTCCCTGGTGGTTCAGTGGTTAGAAATCCACCTTCCATCAGAAGGTTGGGGCAAGGGGGGGAGGGTGCAGATTCAATCCCTGGTCTTAGAACTGGGATCCCATATGCTGCAGAGCAACTCAGCCTGCTCACTGCATGCCACAACTAAGACCCAAAGCAGCCAAAAATACATATATTTTTTTAATCACCCAGTAAGTTTCAAAAGAATATAGATTTCTGAATACGACTCCAGGAATTCTGGGGGAAGCTCAAGTATCCCTTATTTACTTTCAACTTGTCTAAGTAATTCACATACACTGCCAGTTTGGAAACCCCTGGCCTATCAGTCAGTGATTGCTCCATAACAAACAACCACAAAAGGTCAGCAACCTGCCATAGTAAACATTCATTTCTCATAGGTCTGGGGGTTGACCGTAGGCTTGGCTGGGTAGCTGGGCTCCAAACTGCAGGTTCAACTGGGCTTGGCTCCTGTGGGCAGGTTGAGTTCTGATCTTCTCCAGGCATATTCACTTTGGGGCCCCAGCTGAAGGGGCAGAACCTTAGGGAACCTGTTTTTATGGAGGTAGTGGAGGTACAAGGAACATAACCAACTGTGCAGGCACTTTTCACACCCCTCTTTGTAAATGTCTGCTATGATGCCACTGGCTAAAGCAAGTCTCATAGCTGAGCCCAGAAACAAAGAGGTAGAGAAGTCTGTTCTTAGAGAGGTAAGAAGGAGTTACTATGGAATAAACATTTTTTAACAATGATCTGTCAGAGATTCTATACCTGAACACCATGGATTATGCTCTATCAGAATGTTTTCAGTTCCAAGTCACAGAAAATGGAGCCCAAATTAACTTAAACAAAAAGAGACTTATTGACTCAGGTTTTTAGAAAAAAAAAAAACAACAGAGGTAGTGCCCTCTCCTTTGAGTTGATTTTTGTCCTCAATAAAACTTCATTCATGGAAAACATTGCATTCCTTCAAGAAATCTCATTGCATTCTTTCAAGCCTCTGGGAGCAAGAGATAGTCCTGCCTTGCTAGGGGATGAGGACGTGATACATCTAAAAAATTAATCATTACAACTCAGTATGATAAATGCTAGATAGAAATAGAGGGGGGTGGGGTAAGGAGGAATAAATGGCAAATCCTACTTCACACTCCCAACCCAGCCAAAATTCTGGCTTTTCTAGACCTCCTGCTAGAGGGTCTAGCAGCATAATAAAGCCCTGATAAGCAGTAATGAGAACTCTTGGACTGACAAATTGGCCTTGGTAGGAGAGAATCATAGTACTTGAGTTCAATTCAAAAACACTGGAATGACTTATGGCGCAGCACCGATCCAAGCCTGGGATTGACCTCTGACCCGACTCGACAAATTGGACACTACTTCCTGGACAGAAGGTTATTTTTAAAAAATGAAAAGAGTAGGGAGTTCCCTAGTGGCCTAGTGGTTAGAATATCGGGCTATCACTGCCGTGGACCAGGTTCAATCTCTGGTGGGGGAACTGAGAACCCACAAGCTGCATGGTCGGTACAGTCAAAAACAAAAACAACAGCAATGGAAGTCATTCATTCATTCAGCAAATTTATACTGAAGGTCTACTCCTGGTCCCTGAAAATTTACAGTGATAAGTACAACAGATAAGGTCCCTCTCCTTATGAAGTTTACAATCAAATATTGATCAAACAGTTATACAAACAAAAGTGAAATTGCAACAGTATTGACAGAAGCTATGGAAGGGAAAGTCAGAGGTTTCTCTGAAAGAATTGTACTCGTGCTTAGATCAGGCGGATGAGCTAACTAGGTGAAGAGGGGAGTGTTCCGGGCAGAAGGAAAATCAGAGCAAGGGCCTGTGAATTCGTCTGAATGCCAGCCAGCACAGTGGGGACAGAGAACAAGATCAACTGGTTGTAAACTTCAGCAAATATTTACTGAGCACCTACTATAAATTACACAGTGTTCTAGATGCTGAGAAACAGTAGTGAACGAAACGAACTCGCTGCTTCTCATGGAACAACTTATAGTCTAGTGCAGAGACTCCATATCATCATTGGTGGAAGAGAATAATTGTTTGGCTGAGCCATAACGATAGTAACTATAATTCTCTGAAGACCTGCTACATCCCAGGTACTGTCAGGCACTTCCTATTTATTTGTCACTAATTTTCCCATCTACCCTGTTGGTAGGTATTATTTCCATTGTATAGATGAGGAAACCAAGGCCCGTGAGGTTAAGTAACCACAAAGCTAGGACATTGGAGTCACCTGACCCCTCGGGCTCCAAAGCCCCATCACATCACAAGCATGAACAGGTGGAGAAGCATCATCACCTGATAAAAGATGGCGCAAAGATTGGCACCACTAATAGTACAGGGTGTACAAAGGTATGCACAAGCCATCCTGGGCCCTCTGCCAGGCATCAGGAGACTTTTGTTAGGGCTTCTTGTCATCATAAGCAGTGATTATTGTGATTACATTGCTCGTAATTACAACTCCAGTTGAAGGTACCATTCTTGTTACCCACATGGCCTTAATGGCCCTCAATTCTGTAGATGGGCAGAAGCCAAGGAGGCCGGGGTTACAGGTATTTGAACAAAAAGTGCTGTGGGAATCCACAGAGGTAGCATCACTCTGCCTTGAGAACAGGCTTCACCACTGTAACTGTGTATATTTGAAAGGCTCCTCACCCAAACAGTCCCTGTGAGTGGGTAAAGAGACTGAGGAGCCACCTCTGGGTTTTTCCTGAAGGTCTTCTTGTCTTTCAGTTGTTCAGGATTGCTCTGAACACAGAATGCACATTTTCTCCATCTTTCGGCAAATGGAAATTTTCAGCTGCAATTCAAAAATTTCTCCAAAGGTTTAACCTATAAAAGGATTGTACCAAAAAAATAGCTTCTCGGACAATCACCTATAAATTGTAGTAAGAGTTATAGCATAGTAAGTAAGTAAGAGTGTAAGCTCTGAAACCAAACTGTCTGGTTTTGCATCTTAACTCAGCCACTTGCAAGCTTAATGACCTTGGGCAAGTTACTTCAATTCTCTGGGCCTCAGTTTCATAATCTGTAACACGGAAATAAATTTTTTAGTTACTTCATAGGGTTGTGGTAACGATTAAATAGGTTTGCAAAGATAAAGTGCTTAGAACAATGTTTAGTACATTGTAAATATTTAATAAATAATTGGGTAGAGGTAGTAATGGCATAATAAGCAAATAAATGTTAGCTATTATGAGGGGCAGTAGCCATTAACTGTATTTACATACTAAGCTAAGAGCTCCACATGTATTATCTAACATAATGCTCCCAAAAACCTAATGGGGAAGGTGGTATTATTATTCTCATTCTGTAGATGAGAAAACTGAGGTTTGGAGAAATTCATTATTTGCCCAAGGTCACACAGCTAGTGGGCAGTAGGACTTGGGACTCAAAATGAGGTCTGTCTGACTCCAAAGCCTATGGTCAGCCTTAAAGTTGGCAGTCTAAAGAGCTCATCTGATCTGACTGGCTGCTAGAGAGACCTGCAAGAGGGCAGCTGGGTGACTGGCAGGGGCAGCCTAGCTACTAGAAGGGAAAGTTGTGATAATTAGCCATGTGGGTCAAAGGGAAGGGACAAGAGCCTCGAAACTTGAGAAGAGCATCCACTGGGCTAAGACTCATGAAAGAAAAGTAAGGCAAGGAGTTAAGTACAGGGAGGAATTAGAGTGAGTCAAATGGAGCTAAATAATTCTCTTTTACTACTGTGTATGTTTAAGTATGTCAGCTTGTTTCTGTATGTACACATATGTACTGAGCATATGTCATTTGCTATGTGTATATATGTAATGAGTGTATATCAGCTTGCCTCTGTATATATGCATAAGTGCCAAGCATATGTCCTTTTACTCTCTGTGTGCATATGTAGGGACTGAGAATATAGGTTGCCTCTGGGAGTGTGTATGCTTGCATATTTGAGTGTGACAGCTGGACCCTGTGTTTGTACATGCACATTTACATGTGTGTAACCATGCACACATCACTGTATAGAGCAACTCATCAGTACATGTACATGTGAGCTTGAATGAAGTCAGTGATTTTCTTTCTCTTTCTCCCTTGGCAACCAGTTGAAAATTATTCCCTACAGTCTGATGGCCTTGGAACTCATCATCGGGATTAACATAGTTAGATTTGGCTCTTAGTCTGGGTTCCTACTGAAGGGAGTTGTAAAGGTGAAACAGCAAGACCACACGCTAAAGCTGTTTCTCTTAAAGCAGAACAATAGTGCTGAGACCTTGGGCAGCTCTGATAGTGGTGATTTCAACAACAATGGGAGCAGGGGTCAGAGTAGGGCTTGGAGAGCAAGGACACTAGTGCCATTCATCCAACATTCATATAGAGAGATTGCCCATTACATGCCAGGCAACCATGTTAGGCAGTGAGGAGGGAGAGGTGAACCAGATAGACACAGTCCTTGTCTTATTGTCTAACAGGAAGTCAGACTTTAGATGGCAAATTTCAATAATGAAGAATTTTGTGAAGGATGTGTGAAAGCATCAGACAGGGACCCTAACTCCAAGGGGTTGGGTTACTAGTATAAGGAAATCTTCCCCTAAGAAGTGATATTTAAGCCAATCCTGGAAGACTGATGAGTTAAAAGGGAGTAGAGAGGGCACAGTATTCTATGAAGGACGTTCAACCTGTAAATGATAAGAATACAGCAAGTTTAAGAAACAGAGAAAAGGCAGCTGTGGTTGAAGCCTGAAGACTGAGAAGGCAAATGACACAAAGGATAAAGTTAGAGACCAGACCACATAGGGCCTTTTAAGCCAGAGTAAGGATTCATATTTGATCCTATGATTATGAATGGAGAATATCCTGCTCAGATTTAAGTCTTTAAAAGATTACTTGGTTATGAAACATGGTAAATCAACTATACTTCAGTTTCAAAAAAAGAGTACTTGGTTATCTGCATGAACTGTAAGGTATGTTAATTATATCTCAATGACACTGTTGAAAAATAGCTTGGGCTGTAGTGTGCATAATGGATTGGAAAGGCAAAATGTACCCAAGAAAACCACAGAAGAAAAATTGCAGTAGTCTAGGTAAGGGATCATGGTGGCTTGAAACTTGGGAAGATGAGGATAAGGAAAGGAATTAGCTTAAGGGGGTAAAATCAACAGAATTTAGTGACTGACTGATGTGGGAGTGAAGGAGAGAAAGTGTCAAGCCAAGATTATCCCTAGGTTCAAGGATATTTACTAAAATGGCCAACTCTGAAGAAAAAGCAGGTTTGGAGAGAGGATGATGGGCTCAGTTGTAGGCACACTGAGTTTGAGGGGCCAGTGAGGTATCTATCACTAGGACATCCAATAGCAGTTGGATTTATAAGTCTGTTGCTCCTGAGAGATTTACACAGAACACATAAGTATGGAAGACATCAAATAAAAATTAATTGAAGTCATGGAAGTCAGTGTGACATCTTAAAAGTGTATAAGGTACAGTTGATCCTTGAAAAACATGGGTTTGAACTACAAGAGTCCACTCAGTTGTTTTTTTTTAATAAATAGGTACTATGGTACTACACCATAAAAGGTTGGTTGACTCCTTAAATGCAGAGCTGTGGATACGGAGGGCCAACTGTAAAGTTATATTCAGATTTTCAACCGTGAGGGGGATTAGTCCCCCTAGCCCCCATGTGGTTCAAAGGTAAACTTACTATAAAATTAGAAGAGGGCCCAGGCTAGGTAAATCTACTCAATGTTCTATGGTGACCTAAATGGGAAGGAATTCCAAAAATCAGGGAATTTATGTATACATATAGCTGATTCACTTTGCTCTACAGCAGAAACTAACACAACATTGTAAAGCAACTATATACTCCAATAAAAATTAATTTAAAAAAAAAAAAAGAAGGCTTCCCTGATAGCTCAGTTGGTAAAGAATCTGCCTGCAATGCAGGAGACCCCGGTTTGATTCCTGGGTCGGGAAGATATGCTGGAGAAAGGGTAGGCTACCCACTCCAGTATTCTTGGGCTTCCCTGGTAGCTCAGTTGATAAAGAACACGCCTGCAATGCCAGAGACCTGGGTTCCATCCCTGGGTTGGGAAGATCCCCTGGAGAAAGGAAAGGCTACAAAGCTTCCCTGGTGGCTCAGAAGGTAAAGAGACTGCCTGCAGCACAGGAGACCCAGGTTCAATCCCTGGGTTGGGAAGATCCCCTGGAGAAGGAAATGGCAACCCACTCCAGTATTTTTGCCTGGAAAATCCCATGGGCAGAGGAGCCTGGCAGGCTGCAGTCCATGGGGTCACAAAGCAACTATATACTCCATTAAAAATTAATTTAAAAAAAAAAGAAAGAAAGAAGAGGGTCTAGGCTGAATCCCTGAGGATCTCCAATGATGGGAACTGTGAAAGAACTGCCAGAAAATTAGAAGGAACCAGGAAAGAACAGTGTCGCAGTGACCAAGGAACAAAATGTTTCAAGAAGGAGGACATGCCCACCTAGTCAAATGCTGCTGAAAGGTCAAGCAAAATGAGTCCTGAATAGTGTCCAATGGATATAGTCACTTGAAGTCATCAGTGATCTAAGCAAGAGCCATTTGGTGAAATTGTAGGGACAGGATCCAGATTGGAGCCTTCTGAGAAATGAGTAGGAAGTAGGAAGTAGAAACAGAAAGTTTGGACAGCTTGACTGTGAAGAGAAGAAGAGAAGCAAAGCTAGAGGTGACTGGGTGGAGAAGGGACTTTTTGAGATGAGACTGTAAAATATTTAGCCAGTCCAGGTTCGATGCATGATACAGGGTGCTCGGGGATGGTGCACCGGGATGACCCGGAGGGATGTGATGGGGAGGGTGGTGGGAGGGGGGTTCTGGAAGGGGAACACAAGTACACCCATGGTGGATTCATGTCAATGTATGGCAAAACAAATACAATATTGTAAAGTTAAAAAATATATAAATAAACTAATTTAAAAAATAATAATAAATAAAAAAGAAACCATAAAAAAACAAACAAAAAATATTTAAAAAGATGATAAAGATCCTGGGGTGGGGGAGTTGACTGTACAACACAGGAAAAAGGATAATCAGGCGTGTAAGCTTCTTGAGAAGACAAGGAGGTGTGGAAATCAAAGTACAGATGGAGGGACTGATTTTTGAGGAAGACACTTTCTTCTTTGAAACAAGATAGAAGATAGAGTGGAAGGTGACATGGGGGTTGTAGATATGGTATTGAGACACTGAGGAACATCCTGAATCTTGGCTTCAGTGTCTGAAAAGAAAGGGGGCAGGGCAGAGTGGGATATTGGGGGTGGGGGTGCTGCATCCAAAGGTAGCTGAAGGCATCTTTGTCCCCACTATAATCTCCATCAGCTCCCTCTAGGCTGTTCCACTCCAATCTGCATTACCATTTTTACTGTGGGCAGTTGCATTCTTTCAGTCTTATGTAAAAAGTTACTTTTTCTTTAAACTGTCTTATGAGAGTTCTAAGGGAAATGGTCTCTTAAGAAAGTTTGGGCAAAGTGGACCCTTTGCTTTCTGAGTAGTCAGTGTGACTCGAGGTAACATAAATTCAGATTCTCTCCAATCTAGCATGCCTTCTATTCTGTAGAAGTGAAAGTGATAGTTGCTCAGTTGTGTCTGACTGTCTTCCACCCCATGGACTGTAGCCTGGCAGGCTCCTCCGTCCCTGGGATTCTCCAGGCAAGAATACTGGAGTGGGTTGCCATTTCAAATGCTGACAAATGGTCAAGAGTGATTTAATCACCATTTTGCAATCACCATGAAATAACTGATTTGAGTAATGATCACCAATGGATCCTAAAACTGTAGGGTGAAAAGCTGTAGGGGACAGGATATTCACGTAGTCTTAAAATATCACCCCACAGATAACTTATTAACTATAAACAAAAGGAGATAACTTTATAATGGAAAAATCTAGTAGATGCTGCCTTTGCCAAGTGATCAAATTTAGCCTCACCAATGGTGGAGCAGCTTTTAACCACATGGCTCCGGAAAGGATGTAATGAGAGATAGGTGACATTATCTATAAGATAGTCTTGCCAAAGAAGTTTAACCTGAATCTAATCACGAGGAAGTAATCAAATAAATCCAGAACACGGGGCACATTGATGAGGCCTGGACTTTAAAAGAAATTTAATGTCAGGAGAAATAATAAAGGAAAGAGGTTTCTTCTAAATTAAATTAGGCTAAAGACACAAATCAACCAAATGCAATAAACCTTGATTGGATCTGAGAAAATAAACAGCAATAAAAGACGTTCTTAAGACAACTAGAGCAATGTGAATGTAGACTACATATAGATATTATGTAGTAACTCAGAAGATATTACTAAGTTAATATTAATTTTCTTCCATGTAATAATGGAATTGTGGATGTAGGAGCACGCTGAAGAATTAAATGGTGAAGTGTCAAAGTCTGCAACTTTCAAGTGGTTCAAAGAGCAAGAAAAGCAAACTGTTAACAATTGGTGAATCTAGGTGAAGGATTAAAAAGAGGATTTTTTAAAAATTCAATGCAATTTATTTCATTACTTCAAACATTTTTTTGTCATGACCTTGGATAGCTTTTTGTGCTGCCTAATATGCTAAATTAGATAGAAATCTTTAAAAGCATCATAGCAAGAAAACTGCTCTGCAAAGCTTTTTAGACATAATAGAATTTCTAATTTGTGTAGGAGTATAAGTGAATATATGGTAAAAAGGGAGAGAGGACCACGAAATAATAAAAAGAAAACTCTCTGGGAGTTGAAGACCTTTGTGTCTAGCACTTAACCTGTGGAGGTGTCTGTTTGCTCATCTGCAAAGCAGGGGTAATAATATTGCCTTTGTCATCCTGCAGTCCAGGCACAGGAGAAACAGGATAGGAAAAGACTTTATAAACTGGAAATGGGAATGCAAGTCATACTATCGTGATGTCCTATTAGCAATGGTTCTTGAGCTTTATTACACCTACCAAGCAACAGGGAAGCTTGTTAAAAGCGTAGATTCCCAGTCTTGCCCTCAGAGATTCTGATTTCAGTAGGTCTGGGTACTGGTTCAGAACTTGTTTTGGGGAAGCACGCCAGATTCTCTGATGCAAGAGATCTGAAACACTTAGGGAGCCACCAAGGATGTCGTTGTTGTTTAGTCACTCAGTCGTGTCCAACTCTTTGTGATCCCATGGACTACAGCCCAACAGGCTCCTCTGTCCATGGGATTTCCCAGGCAAGAAAACTGGAGGGGGTTGCCATTTCCTTCTCCAGGGGATCTTCCCGACCCAGAGATAGAACCTGTGTCTCCTGTATTGGCAGGCAGATTCTTTACCACTGAGCCACCAGGGAAGCCTGCTGTGGAAATTACTGTGATCTAAAATCCTTGCTACTCAATGTTTGGTCCATAGATTGGCAACATCACTAGCCCCTGGAAGCTTGTCGGGAATGCAAAATCTGGCTCTACTCCAGACTTACTGAATCAGAATCTACATTTTCAAAAAGATGCCCAGGTGATTCTAATGCACGTTAACGTTTGAGAAGCACTAAATGACAAGACAGATGGGTGACCTCTCTTTCGCCTTGGTCACTGATTCTCAGCTTGCTGTCAGAAGAACTGGGTACCACCTTTGCCACTGCTGTTATCTTGAACCTCATGTAGCTCTTCTCTCTGCTTCATTTTGTTTCTGGCTCATCATTCCTAACAGATGTTGATAAACATAACCAGCCATAAACAGACTAATCAAATCATACTAACGTGGGATCTAAATCTAGTTGAGCTAAATATGCAATTTTTTTTATTGCAGTGAAATACCATAAAAGTTACCATCTTCACCATTTTTAAGTGTAAAGTTCAGTGATGTAAAGTACATTCACATTGTTGTGTAACCATCTGTAGAACTTTTGGTATCCGACTTTGAATGACACTTAACCTCTCTAAGCTTCATTTCGTTATCTTTAAAATATGGATAATATTCCTACTCCTACAGAGTATTTTAAGAATAATATATGAACACGCTTAGGGCCCATAGAAGATATTCAACAAATGCTAATTTCCATCCTTTGACATAGGTTTCCAGGCAGCCCTGGATGTTCACAACAGATATCATCTACTGAAAGCAACTGATGAAATGTTAAAAACATATACAAAAATCTACACATTCTGGGTATATTACTGCCTTAGAACAGGGCAATTTGTAAAAGAGAAGGATTCTATAATCTATAGAAGTGGGCAGTTTAAAAGAGCTAAAGTAAACAGCAGCTAATTACATCTTATTGGGAAAATTACATTTTGGGAACCAACAACCTTTATGTACGCCTTATATAGAAATTCTTGTATTGCTTGTATTTGGTTTATTTTATAAACAGTTTAAGTATAATCATTATGCTAATTCAATAACTTTCACAAATAGCACTTTCAACTTTGAAGTTGACCCACTTGGATGGATTATTTGAATTCCATTTATGTACACATTGGGCATCCCAAGTGGCACTAGGGGTAAAGAACCTGTCTCCCAGTGCAGGAGACATAAGAGACACGGGTTCGATACCTGGCTGGGGAAGATCCCCTGAGGAGGGCATGGCAATCCACTCCAGTATTCTTGCCTGGAGAATCCAATGGACAGAGGAGCCTACCAGGCTATGGTCTATAGGGTCACAATGAGTTGGACACGACTGAAGCAACTTTGCACGCACACACATACACACATTATCTTTTAAGGAGAATGGTAAATTGAAAACTTGTGTTACATGCAGTAAATTGAAAAGATCAGTTTAACTTCAGATCCAGATGAATTAGAACAAGGGAAGGGAATTTAGAGATCCTCTCCTCCAACACCCTTATTTTACACACAAGGGAATTATATTAATCCAGAGAGTGATGAGTGGGTCCAGAGCCCAGGTTACAGGAGTGCGTCCTGGTGTCACTTGACCTTGAAGGATGGGTAACACTTCAGCAAGTGATGAGGAGAGGTTGTAGAAAGGCTGACATCATTCCAAGTAGAGGGATCAACAGAAGTAATTTCACAGAGCCTGGCTCTGAAACTGAGAGATGATGAGTGTGTTCAGGGATTGTCACAGAGTGGGAAGGCTGGAGGGAGAAATTAAGATGAAGTTTCATGATGGAAGAAGAGAGTCTTGGATTGTCCTATGACATAGAATATCAGAAGAAAGGTGCAGGGTGGGGGGGTGGCTGTATAGTTTGTGTGGCCCTTTCATGTTTATATTCTCATGTAATCATTTTGGCAATCTTGGAAAGTAGGTATTTTACAGATGATGGTCTAATATTTAGGAGGCCATGTTCTTTGTAAAGCAAAGGCTTGAATGCAGGCTCTGAATAGAAAGACTGTATTCTGATTCTCAAAAGCATGAGCTCCAGAGCGAGGCCACATGGGTTCAAATCTCTCTGGCCCCATTTAGAAGCCATATGACCTTAAGAGAAAAAAAAAAAAAATAACAACTAAAACTTAAGAGTGTCTGTGTGCCAAGCTTTGTTCTAAATACATACAAGTACTCATTTAATCCAACAGCCCTAGGATATGTGTTCTATTACTATCACTATTTTAAAGCCTCTCCCTCCAAAAAAGAAAAAGAGGAAGGAACTGGGATGCATTTCCCCCCTAAATTCTCTGTTCTCAGTTTATCATCTAATCTCAACTCCTTGGCATTCCACTCATAGCCTCCCCACTTGTGTCACTGTGGTAGATGAGATTAGCATTCAAATTTTTCACCTCCTCCCCTCACCAGCTTCATGCTTAGTTGCTCAGTTGTGTCTGACTCTCTGCAACCCTGTGGGCTTTAGCCCACCAGGCTCCTCTGTCCATGGAATTCTCCAGGCAAGAATACTGGAGTGGGTTGTCATTCCCTTTTCCAGGGGATCTTCTTGACCCAGGGATCGAACCTGGGTCTCCTACATTGCAGGCTGATTCCTTACCATCTGAGCTACCAGGGAATCCTCCCCCTCACCTGCTTAAGAGGCGTCTACTTCCCTCCCCGTCTTTTGGCTCAATCACATGACGTGCCTTGGCCAAGGAGATATTAGCAGCTATCACACTGACACTTGAAATGTGTTTTCCCAGGTGGGCTTGCCCTCTCGTCCTTCTGCCGTCACCATGAGAAGGGCTTCCCCTGGACAGCTCCTACCCCTGCAGCTTGGGGCCCCAAGAGACCCCAGCAGTGCCCCCAGACTTCCCAAAGGCTGAGTGACTAGAGTGACCACTTTCCATTCCTGCAGAAAGTGTAACACCAGCCCACCCAAAAACTCTTGGAGGCTCAAGGATAAACATCTGGAACCACACGCACCTCACCAGCAGAGCACCAGTCTGAGTTTCCTTCTCAGTTGCTCTAGAAGCTAAACCAGATGAGGAGGCAGAAAAGAACTGGAACCTTAACTTTTTGTTGTTGTTGTTGCTGCACTGCACAGCCTGTGGGATCTTTGTTCCTTTACTAGGGATCAAACCTAGGTGCCAGGCAGTGGAAGCGTAGAATCCTAACCGCTGGACCACCAGGGTTTTCCCTGGGACCTTACCTTTTGCTGCTTACAGTAGTTCCATTATAACAGGTCCTTTGATTAAAAACAACCAGTTTCTTAAACAGCAGGGTTTGTAATTTTTTTCTCTCAACAAACCCATAAAAGAGAAAACTCAGACCAGAACCTAATAAAATCTCTTGACAGTAACCGGGAGTTATGACAGGGAATTCAAGTTTATAGCTAGAGAACCCCCCACTCTGATGAACACACATGGTGAGTCTTGCCCTCCACACTGGCAGTGCTGTGAGCATATTTTTCAAGTGGAACTGGAGCTGTTGATCCCCTCACTCAGGAATAGCAGGAGCCCCATTCTGTCTACTCTAATCAGTGGCCAACGGTGAAAAAACCTTCACGCACAAAATCTGGGCATCTGGAGAATGTAGAAATAGAAGTTTTCCACCTAATGATGATAAACTGCGCTGTTAGGTTAATAATCAGCTTGCAAACCCTACTATTATATTGGGTAATAGAGGTTCAATAGATATGTTCTTTAAAAATCTTACATAAATCACTCTTCTATAATCAACTCTCATTCTAAATGAACCAAAGCGCTGTTTAAAGAAATGCTATGGTGAAATTTTTCACATAACCCCCAAACTCTGGTATCTGTTATGGAAATTTTCTATAGTGGGTATTCCTAAAGCATGGTATCCTTGCGGTTCTTCCCCTACAGAGCACCATCTCTACAGGGTTGCATCCATGTCACAATGACAACAATAATGTTAAAACGCTTTACATCACTCTTTATTTCAAAAGTGCTTTACTAACATAGACTAATCTTTACAACATTCAAGGGAGGTAGATAAGTATTACACCACTTTCACAGATGGAGAAACTGAGGCAGAGATTAGTAAGTTGCATTGAAGGGCATAACATATGGCACAATTAGGAAAAGAATTTGTTGCAGTCATGAATCACTGGTGACCTTTCCCGTGACATCTGAGTTCCGCCAACACAGAAGTAGCGGATGCCGCAAGGAAGCAGATGGTCGATATTCTGGCTAGTCTAAGGCTACACACTTCACCTTGTTGATACCACATGTTCAATATGCTGGGTGTTGGCAAGTATCTCCCTCACATACATTCTCAGGTGACTCCAACTCTAAAACAGGGGTCAGTGGAAACTGTTGTGGGTGCAGGAGAGGCTGCAGAAACAGGGCTGGGAAGGCAGAAGACAGAAAAGGGCAAGGAAGAACAAGAGGACCAGCTGGGAAGCAGCCCAACAGAAAGGAAAGCCGCAGCAGAAAAGAAGTGCTATTCCATTTGAACAGCTCAGACATCTAGAGATGCTATTAAAAGAGTAATTCTTTGCAATGACATCACAGAGTCACTCTTCATGGCTTTGCCAAATATAATTATCAGGTCTTTCTGACATTCCCGGGAGGCAGAACCATTCCTCTCCCCTGGTCCAGACCAAGTGCTGATGTAATTGACCTGACACTGCAGAAGCTGTTGACAACTCAAATACACTGCCCCACCATGCCTCTTTCCTTCTGTTGGCTCTCGTCTTAAAAAAAAAATTAAAAAACAAAGTATTTTAAGATTCTCTCTGAAAAGTTCCTAAAATATTTCCTAATTTTTAATGCATAAGATAGCATTCTGTTTGATTTTTGTAAAGGGGCTGTAATAGACATACGTGGGAATTAGCCCCTCAGTCAGTGCACCTTTACACAAGGGACACTTAAAAAATACCCTGAAATTTGTGGGTCCCAAATAGGAGAGAATTGAAGCTCAAGATAAAAGAAATCAGTTGACCCTTGAACAACACAGGTTTGAACTGCGCAGGTTCACTTATACTCAGATTGTTCTGGTACCCGGATTATAGCTGGGTACCATAGTACTACACCATCTGCAGTTGGTTGAATCCCCAGATGCAGAATTGCAGATACAGAGAGCTGACTGTAACGTTATAGGCCGATTTTCCACAGCTAGGGTATGTTGGTGCCCTTAGTCCCCCAGTTGTTAAGGGTCAACAATAGTCTTTCCTGACCTTTCAAGTGTGAAGCCTTTATAAGAGATGGTGATCGATACACCACTAGCTGCAGTGGAAGTACTGATGGCAGAGACAGCACCAAATGAGTCGGGTGATGAGGACCCAGCAGGGACGGGTTAAAATGTCAGCTGAACAGGTGCAAGAGGCAGCACGGGCAGCTGAAGCGGCAGAAGTCAGAGCAAAGAGGTGTCGGCCAAAGAGGAGATGGGAGGAGCTGGTGTTCCAGGCTGAGTGGCAGCAACTGCACTAGTTTGTGTCCAGGCTTCTAGGACATTGTCAGCCAGATGCATCTTTTCTTTATTTCAATCAGCATCACTCTTTCAGGCATCGACTTCAAAACCTTAGTCATCCGCTTCAACAAAAGAAATCTGCTGCCAAGCCTGAGTGATTCCACTCCTGCCCTTCACATTGATCTCCCTCATCTTGCACTACAGCCTCCTCTAGGTTCCCCTATCATTTCATCCTAACTAGGGCCAAACCCTCCTACCTCGTCTTCTGGACTTGCCTTCTCTAAACTCAGTTCCATCTCCTAATCTTCCTCCTGGAGCATCGTTTTGATCATGTTACTGCCGAATTACCCTATGACCTCCCCATTAGATGTCTCATTGCATGAATCTTCAACAGGATCTTACATCTAGTGAAGTTCTTCTCCTTTCTGAATCTCTACCTACCAAAATACGAACTCTAAAGATTTAGCTCAAATGCTACCTCCTCCAGGCAGCCTTCCTTCAAGCTTCTTCACTCTCTGCTGAGCTACAAATGCTCTAGAAGATGTGCACTGATCAAATACATGACAGCTGTGTACAAGCTCTCCTACTGGGCTAGGTCCATGGTTTGGCAGGGCAGGGGATGTATTAGTATTCACCTGTCAATTATCTACAGCACCTGCAAGAGATGTTTATTGCATTTCCACCTCAGGTAAAGAACTGCTCCAAAGTGGAACGCATTGGGGTATACCTGTTCATAAGTGGAGGCATTACGAGTAAGCTGTAGATGTCATCTGGCTCTCAGGATAAAGAAAATCCATGACAGAGCTTTTGAGGGATGGGGTGGGAGCAGGCAGGTGGGGCTATTTGTTTTCAAGTCAAGAGACATAGCACTGAGGTCCTGTTTTGCCATTCACTAGCTTTCAGACTGGTGCGAGTGTTTCTTCTGAGCATCATTTCCTCACTCCTGCTGGACTTCACAGGACTAAGGACCAAATGATACACATTTGTGAACTCTACACCAGTGGGTCTCAGTCTCAACTGGGCATCATCATCCTTTGCAAAGCTTCCCAAAATATAGAAGACCAGGCCTCAAACCAGGCAAACTGAATCTCCTGGGAATGGAACCCGTTGAGATAAATTTTTTATAAAACACTGTTTCTAATGCAACTCAAGGTTGAAAACTGTTATAAACTCATAAATACCATTAACAGTAGAACACATGCTTTAGCCTGCTGGTTTAATTATCCTTTATTTGTTCAGTTAGGAATTAGTTGGATGCTTTTACAGTTCCATTATATCTGTGAGCTCTTTTTGTGTTGTTCCACATTGTTATTTGTGTGATTAGGTGGCAGATTCTGAGAGAATAATAATATATGGCACCATGCTGTATACAAAAATGTACCTAACCCAGTGGTGGTGGTTTTTTTTAACCAGGGTCCTCTAAAACCTTGCTGCACAGAATCCCAGTGACCAGACAAGCAGAACTGGCGTAACTTGGGAGCTTGTAAGAAATGCACAGTCTCAAGCCGATGCCAGAATCAGCATATTAAGGAGATTTCCAGGTGGACCAATAGATGAAGCAAATCAAACTTCTGTCAGTTCACATGTGTTGAGGACCTGCCATTCCCTGGCCTAATTTGTCTCCCATAAGTCCATGAAGTTTGAGACTTTTTCCAGATGCTGCTTCTCTAAAGGGTCCATTTGGTAAAAAAACTAAGAACACAAATCCTTACAAAAGCATCCTTCCTTTGAAAGAAGACTAGTCTTCATGGGTTCCCTTCAATAACTGGTTCCCTAAGGTATTTAAAACATGATCAGTGCATATAATAAATTGATATCCATTTAAGTTTTATGCAGTGCACATGCATATATGAGTATATATGTACTTTACTGAATTTACAGACCCTGAGACCCAAATTCCAAAATTATGAAAGGAAGGAAGCTTAGCCACTGTAGTAAACTCTCCCTGTTGACTCACGTCCTGTGGACAATTATGATGTTAGCAGCCATTGTCCAAGACTGTGCAGACCACATCATAGTCAAGGAGTTGGTCTGATCTAGACCAACTCCCTTGTTTTAGAGACAGGAGACACCACGGCCAAAGACTAAACGGAGTTACCCAAGGTCACACAGCACCTGAGGCAGCACCAGGCTCAGAATTCAAGCCCTGACTCCTAGTCCTACACTACCTACATAGCCTCTGCCACACATACTCCTCCTTCCCCGACACACAGTCTTGAAATTTCTTTCTCAGACTCTGCTGACCTGCCACGGCACCTGAGTGTCACTTTGCTTCTCCCAACTACTGCTATGCCCAGCTCCCAAGACTGTTTTTCACACTAGGCTACAGGAGAAGTTATATCACAGCTCAGTCAAAATATCCATTTATCAATCCATATTTCCAAATCTATTGGTAATGGATTCTGAAAAAGCTCAATACCAACTGTGTAATGCTTATGCAGCATTACTATTAGCCAGCACCAGGAGTGCAGCAAGGGAAGGGTCTTTTCTTAGGTGGCTAAAGATTAAAACTAAGGGCAAGCATGAACTCAGTAGTACAAAGTTGGGAGGAACCTACAGAAGGAAGGCAAAAACTGGAGCACAGTGCGGGAGGCAGCACCTTTAAAAAACATACACAGTGTGACTATAAAATTGCAAGTCTTATCTTTTAATAAAATAAGAAATAAGCATGACAGAATGTAGAACTCTAAACGAACATTTCTCTCTCAAAGTAATCACATCCTTAGTTCCAACAAAGCTACCCTTGTTGGAGATATTATCTGGAACTCTTCTTTGAGGAAAGGGGGGAAAAAAGGCAGTCTATGAGCCACATTAGAAAATAACCTTCCATATGTCAGGCTGTTTAAAAACAGAAAATCCACACTCAGAAGATGACACAGAAAAACTGCAAAGTGTGCTGCAGCTCTTGTGGAGGTTCCCGAAAGACCTCTAGCAAATTCTGAGCAACAGCATCACCACTGGAGAAATGTGTGTCCTCCCAAGACAGCCACTTTCAATGGGAGGGCATTCATTTGGATAGAAAAGGTCTGCTGTCAAATTAAAAAAAAAAAGACCCACAAAACCCAGCCACACTCCCTTTATAGTCACACTTGCATTTGATTAAAAAAATACAACAACAACACTCATACATGGTTCTTGTATGAATTCTAATTAAGAGACATTACATTCAGAATGATAGCACTCAAAGTGATAATTTTCAGAAAACTCTACCAGCTTCTTTACCACTGAAGGGGTACATAGGGTGCAGCTGTTTACCTGAATGTATTCTTAAGTGACTACTCCCACTCTAAGTTTCCTAGTTTGTAGCTCTGTTACAGGTTACTGACCGCCAGTTCGTGTTCCAGACTTTCTTTGCCAACACAGATTAATTGCAAGGGAGCCACCCCCACAGTCTTTTAGGGTGAATTGGGAAAGGGCCGGTTAAATGAGGAAACAGGCCACTCCTTGGTAAAAGTTTGTAGTTTTCTTTCCCAATACATCTTCTTTTTATTGAGAACTTCCATTTTTATCCTGTGCTCCTCCTCTGCCATCTCACACTCTCGCTCTATCTGCTGGATTTTGGCCACATGCACCTCATTCATTTGTATCAGCTGCAGTTGTAAGATGGACATTTGTTGATGGTGTTCTTCCTCATGCATCTTTTTTAAAGCACCTTCCTGAGAGGTTTTGCTCCTGTAGTTTTTATTGGCTGTTATTCTGACAGCTGAACACGAGGGTTCAGGTTGAGAGGTCCCCTCACATACTGGAAAATGTATGAACTCTTTCTCATCATCGCACAGTTCTCTATTTGAAACAGCAAATGATTCTGAAAAACAGTAGCAGAAAACATATGTTCAAAGATCTTACAGGCAGAGAGTAAATCAATCCTATTTCAAATGACAGCGTCCCCCATGGCAGGATGACTTGAGACAGCATCTGCTCTGGTCTGCGTGGCCACAGGTACCCCTGCCACTCCTGACTTTCAAAAAAACCCGTACATCGAAAGCAATTTTCCCTTAAGAAAGTAACGGTAATAGGTTTCATCATGTCAGTTCTGACACTGCAAACTATGGGAAAAGTGGTCCGAGACTGTGCTTATCAAGGACTGGAGACCTGGGTATGCGGATATAAGTTCTAAAATGAAATGTGCACAACCCCCAGTGAGCAGAAAACCACAGTACGAAGCCAGCAGTCGGTTTGCAGATTAAGTTCTCCCTCAGTCTTATCTCCCTCTCTGATTCTCATTCAGCCACGAACACTGAAGTTCAATCTCCACAAGGGCACCATTGTTGGGGGTCCTGGACACAGGTCTTAACCCTTACCCTGGAGAGGCATCTCACAAAGGTTCTTCCTGGAAAGATGAGCCTACATTCCCTGGCTTAACTTCCTCAGACTTCTCTTCAGTCTCCTACATTTGGCTGTTCCTCTAGCGCTGCCATCTGGGGGTCAATATTCAGATCCTAAAGACAATTTCTGACGTCCCTCTTATGTAACTTTTCCCTAGTACTTGACGATTCTTCTTGACAATTTTTTCCTCTATTAGCTTCTGAACCATTGCTTTCTCCTAAGTTTCCTCTCTGATTGCTCTTTCTTCTGTCTCTTTTCTGGACTTACACTTCAATGTTCCCCTGGGGTTCCTATCTCTGGCTCTGTTTTCAATACACCCTAAGTAACCCTCATAGTCTGATTCCAACCTTCCTTTATCTTCCTTGACTTACTCTTCAAAATCCCAGGTATCCTCCAATTCTACCACAATCTTTATTTTCTCCCATAATGCTGTCTCACTGCTCCTTCAGCCTACAGTTGGGCTCAGTAATTGTCCCCAGCCCCTAACTCAAACACACACTCTTACTCCAGTTTCCCTTCCAACCTCCTCCCTAACTCCTGCTTCATTCAGGATCAATGCTACTTTCTCTGTGAAACCTCAGCCCTCTCCCTTTCTCTTCTGTTATAGAACTTAACACATCCTAGTATTGTTTGAGGACTGTGACTTATTCATTTCTTTTATCCTTGGGCACCAATTATTTTGCTTGGTATCTAGCGGATGCCTAGTAAATATTTATGCACTGAAGCTTTGAATAGAAGGGAACAGAGCTTATGGATACAAAAGGTTGCCATGTTTGCCCTAGTATTTTTATAGGGCAATGATATGAGTATCGGTCAGGGAGTTTCCATAAGGAAACCACTAACACCACTAACCCATGATTCCATGTGGTAGGATTGGATTCTAGCTTTGACTCCAATGCTTTCTTGGGACGCTTTATATTTCCAATAATGAGAGTCCTCTCCTTGGAGAAAAATAACATCAATTTATTAACAGAGTTGATTACATTAGTACGTCCATTCCATTATTCCAGAAGATGGGATGCCAGGAATGTAAATGGCTACTGGGGGAAACCTAACTCATAACACTCTGTTAATAAAAGGAAAATGGCTGCTGTTTAGATGATTTCACTCCAAGGGGTTAGGTAACAACCATAACTAGTCCCTAATTAAGCTTAAAAAAAGGGTAAAAAAAAAATCTTACTTTTGAAAGGGAAGGTTAAAAGGACTCCTGCGTCATCCAGAGATAATGAAAATGTCTCCCTAGGAGTCTTCCCAACTCCAGCGGCTACAGCCTCAATTAGATGTCCTTCCCTCAAGCTCCCACTGCCTCCGGAGCCTACCTCTGGCAGAGCACTTGTTAAAACTGACGGTTTAACTACCTCCCCTTCAGGTCTCTGAGCACTTTGAAGACAGACACTGCCTCTAATTCATCCTCCTGGAGGACCCAGCTCAGGGCCTGACACACTGCTGGGCTTGTAAGAAATGTGTGCGGGATGAATTGGCTGCAGAGGGTCATATCGCTCTCAACACGGCACAACTGCGAAGAAAGAATGGCATTCTGAGTGGAGAGCCGAGGCGCAGGACAAAGGAGTAGGGACGGCTGAGCACCAAGAATGGGGTCCCTCAGATGGGATCAAATGCAAAGAGGATTACCTCATCTGTTTCCTTTTGAGTCTCAGATCTGAAACTGTCCTCAAAGAAGACTAGACACATTAGACGTTTTTTGGTACCTTTAGCCTCTTCTCTCTTTGATTTCATTCCAGAGGACAGTTCTGGATACTCCTCTGAGCTTTTAAAAAGTCCATGCCCTGACAATGCTACTCATCTCTCCCAATTTCTAAATGCTTATTTTCATCTCAATAAGTCTTGGCTTTAGGGGCCTTTTGATGATGATGATGATGACAGCAGCTACCATTTTGCAGCATTATCTCATTTAATCCTTACAACAACCCTCTGAGAGGTGTTTTTGTTTTTGTTTCATTTTGGGGCCCACCCCATGGCATGTGGGACCACGGATCGAACCTGTGCCCCTGCACTGGAAGACAGAGTCTTAACCACTGGACCACAGGGAAGTCCTTGAGGGAGGTATTATTATAGAAAACCAAACACAATAAGCTAAAGTCACTTGGCTAGTTGAAAGAACCAGGACTCCAATCCAGGTCTGCCTGACTCCAAAACCCAAGCTCAATTACTATAACACCCAGCCTCTCATTATATCACCTGCTCAGCTGATTACTCACATATCTTGAAATGCAGTCTTCAGGTTGTATCCACTAAAAAACCACTGATTATTAAGACTATGGCTGTATATTTCAAATTTTGATCTCCAAATTTCTCTCTAGACTTATGAACATGAAGACAGTATGTTTATGTCTGGGAACAGATAAATGAATCTACTTTAAAATTAATTTTTTTTAGTTTAAAAGTGTGCACATTTTAAATTTAAAAAAACAGATCTCTCAAGACTCTGCTAGAAGCTGGAGCTTAAAACTAGAGAAGCCCGATGGAGTAGTTAATTAACTTTCACACAAATATTAGCTCCAATGATTGGAAGCTAGTGTTCAGATGGGGAAAGTCTCCTCTTAATTGGAAAAAGACTATCCTGGGAATGGCAACCTGCTGCAAACACACACCATGTAATCTCTCTCCCAGGTAAAACAAAGCCACCTGAAGTAGAAAACAACTCGATCGTGTGCAAAACGGGTAAGAAGGCCTAAAGTGTTTCCTGGGAGCAGAGAACACAGTCAAGGGGTGTTCTTCCACTGGGCAATGTGAGTAAGTTTAATTTCATCAGGAAAACCAATGAAGGCCGTCAAAGGATGGGAAGGAAACTGTACAGGCTAAAACTCAGCCCTTCTCAGCAGGAAAAATGGAAACAGGACTGACAGGGAATATGGATAAATAAGATGCCAGGGATGTACACTACAGAATATTATACATCAACTAAAAGAAACAAGTTAGATTTACTCACTGCGGTGGGGATAGATGTTTAAACATTCTAAGCGAAAAGAGGTAAGAGAAAAAGGAATGGCATCTATAGCACGATTTTTAATCTATGTAAATTTTTAATATTTGCAAAAAATAAAATACACACACACACCACCAATGCATGCTTTCAAGAACACGTGAGAGAATATACAACACATTAGAATTATTAGGGTTCAGGAGAAAAGAGTGAAAGTGGTGAATAGGGATTAAAAAAAAGGAAAAAAATAATGCTGATTTTTGTATAAGTAATACATACACAAAAAAGGACTTTTCCAGCCCCTTATATATCTAGTGTGTCATAACTAGAAATAAAAATCAGTCCCCTGTACTGGAGTTCCTACCCCAAAAGAACAAGATTAAACTAAAAAGACTAATAATGGAATTTATTAAGAAATGTTTGATAGGTTGGCATGCCTATGTCTGCATTACTGGAGTATAGCTGTATAGTAGAGAACTAACAGCATATGAATTAAATGTAAGTTCTCTCAAGATATTTGAGTCCTACCTGAAAGCTTAGTTTTCCTACGTGTATCTGACGTTTGGCCATTCTACCCTCCTGATCACCCCCAGCAAATTTTGTTCTCCCTTAGTTTGTTCTGCAAACCTGTTCCCCAAAGATTATGGAAGATAAGTATCGAAGCCAAATTATCACATATCATAAATCTACAGGGTATAAATTCTTTTAATATATTTAAGGGGAAAATACTCGTTTTTTACAAATATGTTCCTAAGTGTTAAGTTTTAAGACCAGTGCATTCAAATACAGATACACATTTCATGAAAGTTAATGACAAAGCTAAGAACATGCAAGGGACGGTGATCAAGATGACACAGTTGAAGGCATCTCACATAAGAAATAGTTGGAGGGAGGCCTCTAGTGGAATGTGTTAGGCTCATTTTTTTAACCTCCAACAAATCTTTGAGCAACTAATTCTGTCACAGGCACTCTGTAAGGTGTTAGGACAGTGCTGTCCGACAGAAATATGAGTTACGTATGCCATTAAAATTTCTTCTCATAACCACATTAAAGAAGTAAAAAGAGGTGAAATTAATTTTAGTAACATATTTTTAATCCAATAGATCTAAAGTATTATCATTTCAACATTCAATCAATATAAACGTTATGAGTAAGACTTTACATTCTGTTTTTCGGTACTAAATCTCTGAGATATGGTACATACATTTATAGCACCTCTCAATTCAGTCTCCCTACGTTTCAAGTGTTTACCAGCTTCACGTGGCTTGTGACTGCTATACTGGACAGCACAGTAGAGACAGAGAGACGGTAGAGACAAAGTTAGCAGAGATACTAACTAAACACACACACACACACACACACACACACACACACACACACACACACACACACACACACACACAGTCCATGGGCCAAAAGATCCACGATAGAATGAGAGCCGTCCTCTACAGCAGGTTCTCAACCTTTTCCCCAGCAAGACCCGGAAACAGTGATTAACAATTCCAGCTTTCTTTTTCTTTCTTAAAAGTAAGTTGAAATGCAAAATGGGTGAGGTAACCTCAACGCTGTTTTAATGTATGGGAAGAGTTCCAGTACCTTAACTACTATAGAATACAAACTATCTTGGACCCAGTTCCCAACTGACAAAGCAACACACTTCTCCACCACCCTCCAGATTTGACCTGGAAACAGGAACCAGACAGCATATGGCTATACCTTAAGATCCATCAGCAAAAAGTCTCATGTGCCATATATGTACACACAGCCAATTTAAATCTCTTTACAAGTGAGTCTCTAGCAAACGTCACTACAGGAAGGACACTGAGAATCCACATTTATTCCCTTCTTGTTGAAAATTTAGAAATTGTGTTTATGAGTAAATAAGTTGTATCCTTTCCTCTAAAAAGCAAGAGGAAAAAAATCTGTAAGAATAGACTTTCTAGTTCCTACTCTAAAATTTGAAAATGGGGAAATAAGACTGTCCCCTTAGAATAAGCCGATGAAATCAATACACAATCATCCAGACTGCAGATGTGCAAAGTGAACTGCACGCAGTCCACACCAGCATCTTCCTCAGCAACATCTCTCAGGGAATATAAGCAATTTGAAAAGCAGCCCTGCTGATTCACCTCCCCCAGTACCATTCCTTTCACTGCCTCACAGACACAGAATCACTCCAAGGCCACCATAATGGAGAGGAACTGGCTGAAGCTGTAAACATCTCCAAGGCAAGGACACTGTCAATTAGCAGCAGACCCCACTTTAGCACAGAAGCAGCAATGAGGATGGAGGAGAGAGAGCTGGCAGTGTCCATATCAACACTGGAAGCTTCCCCAGCTGGGGAACTCAAGAATCAACTTAAACACTGAGATCCTACCCTGAGAAACAACACATGAGTTGCCTGACATTCAACTGGCTTCCTAGATTTAACCTTGGCCAAATGACCAGAAAACAAACATTTGATTATAATTAAGCTTCCCAGGATGATCTGCCGAAAGGAAAAATAAAAAAAGTGCTAATCAGAAACATGTTATTATCTTTTCCACTCTACATGAATAACATTCTTGGTTTTAAACAGTTTCTTGCGACTTTTAATTAACCAGTCCCTCAGAGCTTCAGTTTACTCTCGGGACACTGATAAGTGAATTTCTCATCCTGCAAGCCAAGAGTTGGATTTTTCCAGGCAAATCCTTGCTGTCTGGGTCCTTGGAGGGCCTTATGAGCAGCCTTCTGGCCTTCCCAGAAATCTTCCTCTGCATCAAGGTATATTTTCTGCAAACTGCCATGAATCTTTACATAAACTGATCTTTCCTATCTTAAAAGAGGCAGAAATTACTGACACTTTGTCTATATGCATTCTAACCGCCCCCCCTTGCCTGGAGACATTCAATAGACCCTTAATTCCAACTTTTTAAAGCCATGACCCACTACTGTTCCAGTCTTGATTATATGACATTCTTTTACTTGCCTAAGAATTATGTATGACATATTTTTCTCTTCTCAAAAAAGTATATTAAAACTAAAATGAATTTTTTCCAGAATTTCTCATGTTTCCTGGAGTGCACAAACCAAAACTATAGATCACAATATTATAATAGGTAGAAATGCTAGTTTTTAACTTGGGTGACTCCTGAATGGGTGTTTGGTGTATCAGTCTCTACTTTTGGTTAACTTTGAAATAGTTCACTTTCTTAACATGGCCTTTGGAGGAACTTAATGTGGTGCTTTGCACACAACAGGTCCTCAAAAACTACTTTTTGAAAGATAAAAAATATGATTGACTGAATGAGTATAAATCCTCAAAGTCTCTTTAATATATAAGATAGACTGAGATAAGCAACTAAGGTACTTCATTCATAACTATATTGATGCAGCCCCTTATTTTTCCCTCTTAGGTGATAACAGTGATTACTGAGACCTCTCTAAGAGATAGCACAAGGAGAGAAGAGCTTCTGTTTTTATGGACAACATGACTTGAATGTCCTATCTAATCCAGAAATTCTGAATTAAGAAAGTCAAGTCTGATATGAAAGTTATTTTTTTTTCTAAGCTCCATGGAAATGAAGGACTTGAACACTGCAATGTCAAACGAGAAGGTGCAAGCGGGCGGTACTCACGCTACCTTGGGCGGCAGCCTCAGCGTGGTACTCGGGCTCCTCCTCAGGAGGGCTCTGCAGGAAGTACAGCTGCTCAGGCAGCATGCTGGCAATCTTCTCCTTCCCCAGGACGTGGGTGCTCAGAAGCGGGCTGACGCTGCGCTTCACTTTCTCTCTCCTCTCGTGGGCCATAATCTTTTTGGTCCGAGCCTTGATGTTCTCCCAGCACTTCTTCAGCTGTTTGAAATCCCGCAGCGACACGCTGGGCTGGGAGTTGTACTCGTGGGCGAGCGCCTGCCAGGTGCGCTGCTTGAGGGCAATAGTTCGCGCATCGCTTTTCTTACATTCCAGCACATACTTGTACTTTTCTACTAACGCCAGCAGGATGCTCTTTTCCAATTCTGAGAAGTATTTGGCAGGTTTTATGATTTCGTTGTTTTGCATTTTCCACTGTGTTTCTCCTGGCTGTTAGCTATCCTGGAACAGGAAGTTTGAAACAATCATTATCAACTCCAGCTATAAGGGCATCAGCTAATCACTCAAGCTCCATCCCTGAACTTGATTCCCTTGTCTGAAATATGGCACTGCCCCCCCTCTTTAATACTGAGTTGTGATATTCTCAAGAAAACATTCAGAAGTTTACCAGAAACGGGGTTTTTACTTAAGAATAGATTTTAAAGTGAGGGTTCCCTGGTGCCTCAGACGGTAAAGAATCTATCTGCCTGCAATGCAGAAGAAGCGGGTTCAATCCCTAGGTCAGGGGGATCCCCTGGAGAAGGGAATGGCTACCCACTCCAGTAGAGCCTTTGCTGCACCTCTTGGCTATTTTCTAATTACCTGGTTATTGTGTTTAGTCGTGTCTGACTCTTTTCCACCCCATGGACTGTAGCCCACCAGGCTCCTCTGTCCTTGGGATTCTCCAGGCAAGAATACTGGAGTGGATTGCCATTTCCTTCTCCAGGGGATCTTGCCTGCCCAGGGGTCAAACTCACATCTCCTGCTTGGCAGGCAGGTTCTTTACCTCTGAGCCACCAATGAAACTTGATTATGTGGTGCATGCATGTGTGTTTAGTCGCTTCAGTCGTGTCCGACTCTTTTCGACCCCATGGACGTTAGCCCACCAGGCTCTTCTGTCCGTGGGATTCTCTAGACAAGAATACTGGAGTGGGTTGCCATGCCCTCCTCCAGGGGATCTTCCCAACCCAGGGATCGAACCCGCATCTCCTGTGTCTCCTGCATTGCAGGTGGATTTTTTACCGTTGAGCCACTGAGGAAGCCCCTATGTGGTACAGAACAGCCCCAAAAAAGAAAAGCTGAACATATATGTGGAACTCTATTGTATTAATTTGTTTCTCCTAAACATTAAGGAACTGATAATTCCTCAAATTCATGTTAGGCACCTTTTGAACTAAACAGGTCTCTCAAAGTTTTGTTATAGCTGAAGATAAGAGAAGGCACTGAGTGACCTAATATAACAGATAATATAAATACTACCAAGATTTTAGAATCATCCAGAAATCACCCCAGAAGATCTGACATTTCCATCACTATGTTTGTGGCTGCAGATAGGTCCATGCTCTTAGAGGAACCTCAGTTTCTTTATCTTTAAAATGAGGACTTGGAGTCTGTGATCCTTAAGCTCTAAGGGCCACTTTTAAAAGTGTACAGTTCCACGTAAATAATTAATATAATGTCAGAGGTGTAAGGGCCTGAACGCTTTAAAGATTGAGTCCAATGCCCCTCTTTTTTTTTTCCTGGACATTTCATACAAATGGAATAATCCGTGAGTTGCTTCTTTCACTTTGCATAATGTTTTCAAGGTCTGTGTACATTGTGGCGCATAAGAGTACTTCATTCTTTGTTATTGCCAAAGGATAGTTCATTTTATAGATATAGCACAGTCTATATCCTTTACCAATTAATGAATTTTTATTTCATTTATTTTTGGCCATGCTGCACGGCACTGGTGCTAGCTGTAAAGAATCCACCTGCCAATGCAGGAGACGTAGAGATGCAAGTTCAATCCCTGGGTCAGGAAGATCCCCTGGAGGAGGGCATGACAACGCACTCCAGTAGTCTTGCCTGGAGAATCCCACGGACAGAGGAGCCTGGCAGGCTACAGTCCATCAGGTCACAAAGAGTCGGACACAACTTAGCACACATGCCCTTATCATTATTAGAATCTATATACCATAGATTAGCATATTAAAAAGCAGAGACATTACTTTGCCAACAAAGGTCCGTCTAGTCAAAGCTATGGTTTTTCCAGTAGTCATGTATGGATGTGAGAGCTGGACTATAAAGAAAGCTGAGCACCGAAGAATTGATGCTTTTGAACTGTGGTGTTGGAGAAGATTCTTGCGAGTCCCTTGGACTGCAAGGAGATCCAACCAGTCCATCCTAAAGGAGATCAGTCCTGGGTGTTCATTGGAAGGTCTGAAGCTGAAACTCCAATACTTTGGCCACCTGATGCAAAGAGCTGACTCATTTGAAAAGACCCTGATGCTGGGAAAGATTGAGGGCAGGAGGAGAAGGGGACGACAGAGGATGAGATGGTTGGATGGCATCACCGACTCAATGGACATGAGTTTGGGTGGGCTCTGGGAGTTGGTGTTGGACAGGGAGGCCTGGCATGCTGTGATTCATGGGGTCGCAAAGAGTCGGACATGACTGAGTGACTGAACTGAACTGAACCACAGATTTTTATATTTTTAATAAATGTAAAAATATGTTATACCTTATACATTTAAAAAAAAATTGTACATATGTAACATACATAGTGAAATGATTACTACAATCAAGCTAAAGAACATATCTCCTCACATAGTTACCTTCTATGTGTGTGATGAGAGCACCTAAAATCTAGTCTCTCATCATATTTCCAATATTCAATACAGCATTATTAGCTATAGTCTCATTCCTGTACCTTAGATCTCTAGATTGATTCATCCCACATAACTGCACCTTGTACCCCCTTAACCAACATCTCCCCATTTCCTCCACTCCCAACTCCAGTCCCTGGTACACACTGTTCTACTCTCTGCCTCTGTGAGTTCCAATCACCGGGTATTCTTAGTATCATTTCACAATTATCTCTTACTCAACTATGACTCCCTAGGTCATCTTGCCATCCTCCCCAGCGCTCAGCCAGCATCTTTCACACAATAGATGCTTAATAAATGTCTTATTCCACCAAACCTATGTGTTTTATGACCACACACTCTCCCACATCTTTTATTCACAGAAAACTTCCTACAAAATTAATCTCCCAGATTCATCATGGCAAGAATGTCACTAAGCAACAGAGAATGCAGCAATAAAGCAAGCAGTGCATTGTCCTCTTTGTGGAAAGGGCTGATATGCCTCGTCCTCTTTATGTTCTTCAAGCCTCTGACTTTTCAGAATAACAGACAAGTATTAAGATGCTGACAATGCAGTCCATTTAAAACTGACCAACCCGCTACGAAAAGAAATAGAAACTAACTTGAAAGGAGCCCCACTGGTCAAAAATGGGACATCTGAATAAGAGTGATGGGTACACTAAGATTCATCAAATTATTCTCTTGATCTTCATATTTGAAAAGTTCCATAGTTAGGGTGGAGGGGAAAGACTGTGGCTTTTAAGTTTTAATACACTGACTTAAACTCATGCCATTATACAAGTCAGCTCTTCACATACTATGCCTAGGGAGGGGTTACTGTAGTTTTTTACTTTTTTAAAAAATATTTATTTGGCTGGGTTGGGTCTTAGTTGCGGTTCAGGAAATCCCCATTGCGTCATGCAGGATAGACTCTCTAGTTGTGGTATGCGGGCTTAGTTGCTCTGAGGCATGTGGGATCTTAGTTCCCAGACTAGGAACTGAACCCACATTCCCTGCATCACAAGACAGATTCTTAACAATGGACCACCAGGGAAGTCCCAACTGCAGTTGTAAATAACTGAAATCTGTGAGACCTGAGTGTGGAGGGGACCTGGGCAGATCAGAGAACCTATAAATAGAAGCCAAGGAAATGTGGACTTAACATGAGGGCAACAGAACCTGGTCGGGGTTTCCCACCATGTACCACTTCCTCCCAAAAGTTAAGGTCAGTGTGATCAGTGTCTCCAGATACAAAGTGCCTGCCCTCACATTCATTATGAACACATCCACACCAAAAATCTAGAGCTTTAGACAGGCCAGAGGCGGTTTGGCCCTCAGGTCCTGGGCAAAGAGAAATGCTGTTGTTTAGTTGCTAAGTCGTGTCTGACTCTTTGCAATCCCATGGACTGTAGCTTGCCAGGCTCCTCTGTCCATGGGAGGAGAATTTATCTCTGGAGACAAGTCCTGAACCCCTAAATTACCAGGCCTATGCTTCAGCCACGTGGCTCTAATATTCCTATGATGATCCAATTTAGACTCCGTCTTCCCCAGAGGCCCAAAATTAATTTTCCCTTTCATCAATACTCTTATTTCCTATAAAGAAGCATTCCCAAACTGAAATTTATTAATAACACACACTCCTTACAATATACCTCTTCCTATAGTATCTCTATCTACCAAGATGTCTATGTTCAATTTTATGTTCTATGGTTTATGTTTTATGTTCTATAGTTTTTATTATGAAATCAATAGGTATACCGAATGTTCTTAACTTACACACCACACTATATGAAGCCCACCCCAACTCTTCTGCCCCCAGATGTCTACCTTCCCCCATGCCCCACTCTTTTTAAGAATCACTGCTATGAGGATTGGGAATCTGATTCCCAAATGAAAAAGGGATTGTTTGCTATTTCGTTCTATTCAAAGTAATAATATCTTATACACAATATATATTTTCTTTCTAAATAAACCTCTTTTCCTATCCTTGATTACTTCTTCAAGATAAATTCCCAGGAGAAGAACAGTTGCCAAAAAAGATAAAAAACACTGAAGACTTGTTCCATCACTACCTGTCCTTCAGAAATGGTGTACCAACTGATATTCCCAGTTCATTGACGTCTGCTGTTAACATTTTTTAAAAATCTGTGCCAATTGTGGAGGTGAAAAATATGTCTTTTCATTGTTTAGTGATATATGAATTGGAGCTCCCAAGCAAATAGGCCACACTCTGCCTAACAAAGTCCCTGTGATACTTAGTGGAATTGAAACTACAGGGAATTAGTTCCAAGCACCTTAATAATTCCGCTTCACAATGTGTGCAGTACCACTAACTGCCACCAAGTGGTGGTGGGCTGGTGGGGAGTCTCAATTCACAAAGGATCTTAACCTAAGTGTGGCCAGCTTGGTCTCTAATAAGAGCAGTAATAACAATAGCAGATAACTGTTATTGAGGCTATACTGTAGGCATGACACTATAATAACTGCTTAATATGCACTATATCATTTGATCCTCCCCAAAATAGCCCCTGAGAGCATCATTTGTTACACTGCTGAAACAAAAAAACTGTGAAAGTACCAGAAGAAATTATACAACTCTCTCAAAAGCAAATATTCAGAATTACCAACACCTGGGGACCATTAATAGCCTATTAACTAAACTGTTATTTAATTACTAGCTAAGTAAATCAAAAGTTACCAATTTACTTTGCCTAATTTTGTAGAACAGCAGGCCTCCCTTAGCCATGTGGTTGCATCCTGCCAGGCTATAAAAGGATTCTAGTATGAGACAGCGTACCCCAAAAGTCCCCTATGGACTCCCCAACAGCCTTCTGAAGTGGGCTGTACATCCCCACTAACCAATTATTATTCCTATATCCCAGATCAGAAAAATGAGGCTCAGTAACTTGCCTGTGGTCACACAAATAGTAAGTAGCAGAATCAGGATTTAAACCCAGGTCTGACTCCCTGCCCAGGCTGCTCTCTGCTCTACTTAGCCCACTTCTTTCAGACCTGGCGACAGCCTCTAGTGCCCCTGCTCGAATTACTTGTCAGTCAGCAATCTGACAGCAGGGAAAGGTCCTAGGGTAGAGCAGCCTAGGAGCTGCGCCTGCTTCTGTCCATCTCCATTTGTTGGCTCCTCCCCTCCCCTTTTCTTTCAAACCTAGGGTCCCCAGTCCCCCACCCCCACCCAGGCGCACTGCTCTCACTCTAACCAGGGTACTGCAATAATTTCCACTGTTGACCTGCTAAGAATGTGTGTTTGAGAAGTAACTGTAGCAATAATATGGAGCTTTAAAATGGTCAAGCCGCAGGGAAACTGGATGCTGACATTGTGCTGGAGCACCTGACTGACAGTCCTAAGTAAACAAACACTTCCCAGAGAAAGAGATGTCCAGGCAAAGCTTATTAGTAGAACCTTGGAGAATAGAAAACACCTTCTAGCTTAAAACTGCTCAAGAATGTCCATAACTGGTTACATATGACAACATAACAAGCCTCTGCTGCATCAACTTTTATTAGAAACTGCCCCCGGCTCTACTCAGTATGGATCATCTTTTCAGTCTGTTGTTCCGCTAGACAGAGTGCAGATGCATGGTTGTAGGACAACAAGCAGCCCAGAGACCCTCACATGTGGGCCCTCAGCAAAATTTAACGAATCAATGTCTTTTGATATAGACATAAAACTGCCTACCAGGCACAGAATGAGTATCATATGTGATAAAATAATCAGTATACCAAAAGCTGCATTAAAGTAAAAATATGGTCAGATAAAATAGCAAAATCCAAATACGATGGAAATTCCTCTTAGGTTAAGCAAAGACCCATAGACAGAACTAAATAAAATAGCAGGATTTCAATTCTATAAAAGAACAAAGAGGAATAATCAGCACAATTCCCAAAACAACACTGACTAAACCACCAGAAGATTATAATAAGTACATTTAACATCCACCTTAAAAATCCATCTGTTAGGGGACTAAATGTTTTTATTCTACCCATCTCCCTAAAAAAACTTATCTGTTGCAACCTTAACCCTCACAGTAACTTATTTGGAGACAGGCTCTAAGGAAGTAATTAAGATCGAATGAGAAACCTGCATTCAGGTCAAGAAGCAACAGTTAGAACTGAACATGGAACAACAAATGGACTGGTTCAAAATTGGGAAAGGAGTGCACCAAGGCTGTATATTGTCACCCTGTTTATTTAATTCATATGCAGAGTACATCATGTGAAATGCTGGGCTGGATGAAAAATCACAAGCTGGAATCAACACTGCCAGGAGAAATATCAATAACCTCAGATACGCAAATGGTTCCATCCTTATGGCAGAAATCGAAGAGGAACTAAAGAGCCTTTTAATGAAGGTGAAAGGAAAGTGAAAAAGCTGGCTTAAAACTCAACATTCAAAAAATGAAGAACATGGCATCCAGTCCATCAGTTCATGGCATACAGATGGAGAAACAATGGAAACAGTGTCAGATTTTAATTGGGGGAGCTCCAAAATCACTGCAGATGATGACTGCAGCCATGAAATTAAAAGATGCTTGCTCTTTGGAAGAAAAGCTATGACAAACCTAAGCAGTGTATTAAAAAGCAGAGACATTACTTTGCCAACAAAGGTCTATCTAGTCAAAGCTATGGTTTTTCCAGTAGTCATGTATGCATGTGAGAGCTGGACCATAAAGAAGGCTGAGCGCTAAAGAACTGATGCTTTCAAACTGTGGTGTTGGACAAGACTCCTGAGAGTCCCTGGAACTGCAAGGAGATCAAGCCAGTCAATCCTAAAGAAAATCAGTCCTGAATATTCATTGGAAGGACTGATGCTGAAGCTGAAGCTCCAATGTTTTGGCCACCTGATGGGAAGAGTAGACTCATTAGAAGAGACCTTGATGCTGGGAAAGATAGAAGGCAGGAGGAGAAGGGGAAGACAGAGGACGAGATGACTGGATGGCATCACTGACTCAATGGACAGGAGTTTGAGCAAGCTCCAGGAGATGGTGAGGGACAGGGAAGCCTGGAATGCTGCAGTCCATTGGGTCCCAAAGAGTTGGACTGAGTGACTGAACAACAAGATGGAATGAAGTCATAAGGGTGGAGTCCTGGCTCAAGAAGATTAGTGACCTAATAAGAAAAGACAAGAGAGCTCTTGTTACCTGCCTCCCCAACCACCACCAACCCCTAGGTTACAAAGAGGTCGTGTGAGTACACAGAGATGGCAGCCACCTACAAGCCAAGAGAAAAGGCCTCAGAATGAAACCTACTTTACTGGCACCCTGATCTTGGACTTCCTAAGCTTCCAGAACTGTAAGAAATAAACTTTTGTTGTTTAAGCTCCCCCCACCCACCAGTCTGTGGTATTTTATTATGGCAGGCCAAGATGACTAATACCCCATCCAATAATATTCTAAGTTCACCAAGGATGAAACAAAGTCCTAAAATTTGGGCAAAGACTAGAGAAAGTTGGCCAGATTTGATCTCTACTGCCCTTTGTAGGAACCATGACCAAAAATTGTGACACTGAGACTTCAGACAGATGTTAGGATACGAACTACTGCTCTTTAAGCGAAGTGAAGACACTGGATGTAGAAAACCTGGGCTCAAATCTTAACTTTAGCACTCACTTAGCGGTGTGACCCTGGGCAAGTCAATTAACCTCATGCTTCATCTGTAGTAAGAGTTAATACCCCCTACTCTGCCTTAGTCCCTCTATATGACTGTCCTGCAATGGGAGTCAAGAAGCACAGACTAGATCTTCAATAAATTTTAGTTCTTTCCACTCCTCTCATCCATACTGAAACTGCTTCCAAAAGTAAAATAGTGGTCTAAATACAACGTACACCCAAATACTTATTGGCTCTTCTATTCACTGGCAAAAAAAAAACACCTCAACAGATACGTAATGAATTCCTGCCAAAGGCTCAGTACTGTCCTAGAATATGTGCAAGATACAAAGACAAGCTGAACCACAGAGCCTGGAGGAGCACTGGCCTGCAGAAACTGATAACCAAAAGGACAGGCACACTGAAGCTGAGACCATAACTCAGGACAAAGCACCCTGGGCATTCAGAAGAGGGAAGAGGTTAATTTGCACTCTTCATGAACAAGAGGACATTTGAGCTAGATCTTTTAAGAATGTATAGGATATGAACAGAGAGCGCTGAAGGAGATCATGCAGATAAATAATTGATAAGGGCCTGGATTCTGAGTGGTGGCGAGTTAATGGAAAGGAGGCGGTGCGTGCCAGGGGCTGTTTCACAGGGGCTGTTTCAAAGTGAGAAATGACCAGGATGTGTGTGTGTCTACACTAGGGTGGGGGATCAAGAAAAAGCAGTGGCAAAGAGAATGCATGAGGATTAAATAAGCACCTGCGTATGCAGGCATTGGAGGGGGGAGGGGTATGTCTTAAGATTCAGGAGATAACAAAACAAAAAAAAGATTCAGGAGATCACGGTCCAATGAGGACGCAACACAACACAGTGTACTGTGGATGCACTGGTGACAAGATAGTGTGATAAGCACAGAGAAAGAAATGTGCCCAGGGATGTGACTCCAAGATTGGGGAGGACCTAGAATAAGGACCTTAACTCCCATCAGAACAGACTGGAATCAGAACTGCCATTAGAACAAAGCAGGGCAACTTTGGAGAGAAGCAAAGTATACAGAATCGGCAAGTGAGCTGCAGGAAATGTGGCAGCCAATTTCCTGAAGGGGGTCCTGGCCACAGGTTATGGATGATCAGTCTGCTCTAAAGAGTAGAAAGGCTATTTCCTATACTGGTCTATTGACTGTCTCCTCTCTCAGCATCTCCCCCAAACAATCTTTTTTAGGTAACAACATCGATCCTAACATGTTAAACTCACAAGGGACTTCAATCCAATCTTCTCACCTTACAGATGAGGAAACTGAGTCTCAGAGCAAACTACAGGGGTTCCTAGAGACAGAGGAGGGGCTAAAAGTGAAGCTTCGTTATTTGTTTTCAACCCCTCCCCCCATATCTCTTCTCTGGAACCCTCTCACCATCAAGATGCCCTTTGGCTAGGTACCCTCAAGCCTTCCCCATTACCCCAACTGAAAACTTGAGGCCACTGCCCTCAACTCTGACACTCACTCTGTGCCATCAGGCAAGTCCCTTTCCTCCTGTTGATTCCTCATCTCTAAATTATAAAACTACCATGCATGTTCTCTAAAGCCCCATCCAGTGCTGTAGTCCACACTAACAATGCTGTTACAATGGTTTTTCTGCAACCTAATTTGCATGGTCCTTTGCCAAAGGCGCATAGATGGCATTTTCTGATTATTTATGAGGCTAGTGGGGCTACTAGCCAAAGAAAGAGAACATTGCAACAGAATAGAGCGAACTCAGCACTTTAGGGGAGGTTAGCCCAGGTTTAACTCTGTAGGTTATTTCTAAGTGAAATGTCTAAAGCAAGTGATGGACCCCTCCCTCACTACTGTAGCCCAAGCTCCTTGAAGAGCACCTGGTATACGGCAGGGAAATAAATATAGGGGAAATATACGTTGAAACTAACTGCTCGCCATTTTCACTTTCTTTAACTAATTATATCTAGATGTTCCACTATCTTAAATTTCTCCTTTTATCAAGGATTTATCCTAACAAAAGTCATTTCATGGCTTCATCTTATAAATACTGTTGTACAGTATGCCAAATTTCTTTAATGTATTTTATTTTTGGTTGCACTGGGTCTTTGTTGCTGTGCGAAGGCTTCTCTAGTTGGAGTAAGCAGGGCCTACTGTCTAGTTGCGGTGCACAGGCTTCTCATTGCAGTGGCTTCTCTTGTTGCAGAGTATGGGCTCTAGGCTCATGGGCTTCAGTAGTTGCTGCACAGGGTCTCATTAGTTGTGGCTCTCAGGCCCTAGAGCACGCTAGATTCAGTAGTTACGGCTCATTAGTTGCAGCTCACGGGCTCTAGAGCACAGGCTCAGTAGTTCTGGCACACAGGCTTTAGTGGCCCACAGCATGTGGGATCTTCCCGGACCAGGGATCAAACCTGTGTCCCCTGCATTGGCAGGTGGATTCTTATCCATTGTACCACCAGGGAAATCCCTGTATGTCAAATTTTTAAGAGCCTTGCTAGAACTATGATGCCCTCCTGATTTCACCTGATGCAGTGCATGCTCAGTCACTCAGTCACGTCTGACTCTTTGCGACCCCATGGACTCCAAACTGCCAGGCTCCTCCGCCCATGGGATTTCCTAGGCAAGAATACTGGAGTGGGCTGCCATTTCCTCCTCCATCTGTCACAGCGGCTAAGAGTAATCAGACATTCTTATTCCCGTGCACACCTTGCCATGTACCTGCTCTCATGTGTTCAGACCTGTCTACACAGGATGGCCACTCACCTGTGCCCTCTCCACTTTCTTTCTTTCCTTAAGAAGGTTTTCTAGTCTATACCCAGCACTACCTCCTCTTCTCCTTCACCACCCACTAGGTGGCCAAGTAACTGGGAAGTGTTTATTTTTACCATCTGTGTCTAAGTGTGACTGTGAGCAGAACCAGCCTTGTGTTTAAGGCAAGAGGCTCCCACCTCCCGTCCCCCACCCCGCTCACAGTTCCCTCTGCCAACCAGGGGAAGGTTCTTCAAGGTCCTGACCCCCCTTCTCCTCTCCCCCACAGCTCCATCCCAAACCATCTCCCCACACTGTCCCAGTCTCCCTGAAATTCCCTTGGGATCATTATTCAAGTACCCTCCACAGAAAGTGCTTTTACAAAATGAAGGTCCCCTCATGTAGGTGTTCCCACTCCAGCTTGCTTCTCATCTGAGGACAATCTCCTCTTCAGCAACACTCACCACGTTAGCAACAACAGCTCTCAAGTTGCAGGGCCCAGGGTCCCACATGTTTACCTTTTCCTTCAGCCTCAGAATTACTCTGTACTAGTCTATCCACAGCCTCAGGGGATCCCCTATCCACGTATGAGCTCCTGTAGCTTGGAACTATATTTTATTTTTATCTTGAGCACATAGCTGACTCTTGGTGTTTGGTCACAAGAAAGTAGGGATGTCAGGAAGAACCTCTCTCCAGCCCCATCCTCTCCCCTCAACACCACATACTTTTCCAGTTGTCTCCTGACCACCTCCATCCAGCTGTCCATTATGGGTACCTCAGGAATTTCCCAAAGCGAATGAATTATTCATTCCCAAACCTCCGATTTCTGATGATTTCAGCCACGTTAACTCAGCTGAAAGCAGAAACCTCAGTGTGCTCTTCAATCCCACGGAGCCACTCATCAAGACCTACTTCACATTTTACCTCTATATCTCTTCTCTCCGCTCCCATCCTCACTGCCTGTGTCCACGGTCAGCCCTAGTCTCCCAAAAGGATCTCCCAAACTTCCGGCCCCTCAAGGAATCTTCCTAAAACACAGTGATGATGCCACAGTCCTGCATGTAGACCTCTGGTGATCAAGTCCAAACTGCTCACAAGGTATCCAAGGCTTTTCCAGATCTGCCCCTGATTACAGTGGCCCCCCTCACACACCCTTTCCCTGTATGTTTCAACCCAGCCAGATCAAACTCACCTTCATGCCCTTGAACTTGTTGTGTTCTCATGCCTCTCGACATGGGGCTTCCTCTGGCTGGAATCCTTTACCTCAAAGTCCACCAAGGGCTTATCTTCATCCCTCAAGGTCCAACTCACATGAAATTTTTGTGAAGACTTCCTTAACTAACACCCGGGCTATTATGTTGATTTTATTTATAATAGCTTCCTCCTAAAATGAGTTTGAGGCAGCTTAACAAGTATGTACACACTGCAACTAGGTTGTGTGTTTTTTTTTGTTTTTTTTTAAGAGAGAGAATATCAGGGCAAAGACAAGACAAAAGTAAAAAAAGATAGAAATTAAGAGTTGGTGTTGCATTCAAAACCTCTATGATAACATCTCATCTTGTTAAATCTTGTTAAAGAGGTAGTTAGCCCTGAGTGTTCTATCCAGAATGAATGAGTTACTCTCCTGTGAGCTCACTGCCAGTTGTAGATAACTGCACTTCCCTTATTTTCTTTAATTTGCTCATTGTGTCCGTCTCCGTCACTAGGCTGGGAAATTCCTAAGGGAAATACATAATTTCTGACTCATCTCTGGATCCCCAGCATGAAGCATATGACTCAGCATAAGACTGGTGCTCAGGTGACAAGAGTTAAATAAATGTCACCGTGGACAGGGGAAAAGGTCCTAGTGCTTGCTGAGCTCCCTACCTGGCATTTGAAAAAACATTATTTAATCCTTGCAAAAAAATTACATGGCTGAGCAATGGCAGACCTAGAACTCAAACCTCCCATTATCTGTCTCTCCAAAGCACCTGCTCTTTTTACTGGGCACAGGGCTCCTACCTTCACTATGCGCGCAAACACCCTGTCCTTCAAGACTGGTTTTCAAACAACCCTTCTCCAAGAAGCTTTTCCTGCTCACTCAGGAGAAAAATCAGCCTGAGTCGAACCCCGACCTTCCACAACACTCAAGGAAGATGCAGTCACAAGCTGGGAGAAGAGGGGTACCTTCTGGGGACTCGAGCGCTAGGGGGCTAGGTGGGTATCCGCACATGGTGTTGTGGGGGCTCAGTGTGCCTTCTACCCCCTGCCCCAGGGTACAGCGCCTGGCCCTTCCTGCCTTTCTCTTCCTTCTTCAGGGTCCAGAATCTTTCCAGTTCTCCCCATTCCAAACTGAACCCCCAAATAATCTCCTCAGGCCCACTGCTTATCCAACCAAGGGAGCTGTATTCAAACACACTCCTTCATTACATCAATTAGGTCTTTGTATTTTAAGCATCTTACCAATCTTTAGGCTTGGTGAGCATCCCCATCTCTTCAAACATATTAAAAGAATTTAAAGAATCACGAGAAGGGACCATGGCACTTTAGGAGGCCCTGTCATCCGGCTCTCAACCCATCTGAATACTTATGGGGTGGCCTGGGAGTAAGAAGAGACAATCCCCTGATCCTGCCCATGGATCTTTCCCCCACCCCTCCCCCTTCCCTCCTTCCAGACAGGATGCCTGGTCTCTAAGGGCAAGATGAAATCTTGGTGCAGAAAAATGCTGGGGTGGTGGTCACAGGTCCCTCTCTTCACCCAGGGCTTCAGAATTCTCCATTTCCTCCTAGTCTGCCCCTTGTCTCTCTCTGGCCCCAAACTCCCAGAGCAGTCCTCAGTCCTAACTCTGGAACTATGTTTTTGAATTAATACTCAACAATTTCCTTGGTAACACAACTGACTTATCTGACACTGAAATGAACGCCCCTGGCCCTGATATTATCCTACCTCCCTGTTTTAAATGTGTAATAAATATATCCCACAACTGCTCTCCTGACATTGCAGGGACATCTGTAACCTTAAATGTGACCATGCCTAAGAAACACCCAATTTCCTTAATCAGAATAGAGAGGCTAAATTCTTCTCTATTTCCTACTCCTAAATAAAGATTACTAGTGCAATTTACAGTAGCTACATCACAGCGCCAGCATGATGATTTAATTAGATAACTCATGCCAACTGTTTGGTACCCAGGCCTGGTATGTAGAAAGTGCTCAATATGTATGATCATTTGCGTACCTCATCTCTCACAATAGCACCTGCGGGGAGGCATCACACCACGCACTCTCCGCCACCATCCATCCCCCCCATCCAGCCCTCATTTACAGGAGCTGCAGCCAGGGCTCGAGTAAAGGCGCTTTCCCAAGGTCAGGCGGGCACCGCTGTGATGCTCGGCGCTCGGCCCCTGAATGAGGGACCCCCTCCCCTCACACCTCTGTAAGGGACACAAGGGGTCTTAAAGAAGACAAGTATGCAAAAGCGCGAGCACAGTGCCCGGCATACTGTGGGGACACCGGGATGGGGAGACGCCGGCACTGAGGGTCATCAGGTTTCTCCCCCACACCCGCCTCCAAGCCGCTCCTCTGCCCTCGGAGTCCAGAGTCCCCAGACCCCGGGGACGTCGCTGAATCTCCCCGAGGTCCGCGCCCTGGGGCTTTGTACGCCGCAGGCCGTTCCCACTCACCGAGTCCCATCGCGGCGCGCGGAGGTGGCCGTAGGGCCTGCGGGGCAGGGGTCGTGGCGTCTGGGCCGGAAGCGCGCCCTGCCGGCCCTGCGGCCCCCGCACGCCTGGCCCGCGCCCCCGCCCCGCTGCGACCCGCCCGCCTGGGGAGCCTCCTACCTGCAGCGGCGGCGCAGCGGCCGCGGCGATCGGGGGAGGGGCCGGCGAGATGCGAGCGCGGGCGGCCTCGACTCCTCTCGCAGGCTGGGCGGCCGGGAGGGCCGCAGGCTCCGGAGCGCCGGGCGGCGGCGGCGCGCCCCCGGCCGGCCAGGCCCCGCCGCGCGCGCAGCGGCCACAAAGCCCGGGAGCCGCCGCCCCCTCGCGGGCCGCCCACCGCCTGCGGGTCCGCAGGCGCCGAGGAGGGCGGGAGCGCGGCCCCGCGCAGTCCCCACCTCCCCGAGACGCGGTCGCCGACCTCCCCCGAGGTTCGGGGCGGGGCGCAGGGGGTCTCCCGCCTACCCACCCCTCTCCCTCCTGCCAGACATCCTTGTGGTGATTGAGTTCTGCCTTCCCACCTTGACGGACGAGCTCCTGAAGGGCCTGAAAAACTGTTTCATTTCCATGAACAACAAAAGAATGCATTTGTCGCCAGGGACTTGGCGGCCATGGACAGGAATGGGCTCAGTCCATGCCCCCGGTCTGACAAAGGCCCCCTTTTCTTTCGGAACACTCTGCTACTGAAGTAGCCAACCCTCCTTTGCTGGGTTCATCGCGGAGTTTTGCTTTATTTTTTAATTTGCGGGATGGGTCTCCCCCTAGGCTGTGCGCTCCGGGGGCAGAGACTGTTCCCTCTGCAGCCCAAACCTGGTTCAGACGCTGGGTGCTGAGTAAGTGGGGATTTATGCACGAACGAATGAATGCACAACAAACGCAACTGTAGGACAAGGCACCTTTTATCGTGCCCCCGCAAGGATGGAGGCTAGCTGTTTCTTTTGCCTTGTATCCGCTGGGAAAATTCCAAGCTCCGAAGGGTGGAGAGGACTGAACTTTCTCCTGTTGTTCTTATTAGAGTGAAATACACATAACATAAAAATAACTTTAAAGTCAACAATCCAGTGGCATTTATGACAATGCAGTGTAAAGCAACCACACCATCTCTATCTAGTTCTGAAACAGATTCATCGCCCCAAAAGGGAACCCCCTTCCCTACACATTAAGCAGTCACTCCCTATCCCTTGGTCTCCTCAACTCAGAGTAACCACTAATTTATTTTTTCTCTCTCAGTTTGGCTGTTCTGGACATTCCACATCAATGAAATCATATAACAGGTAGTCTTTTGTGCCTGGCTTCTTTCACTTAGCATGATGTTTTCAAGCTTCACCCTCCTTGTAGCGTGTGTCCTACTTCATTTCTTTCTATGGCTAAATAATATTCCATCGTATATATACCACAGTGTGTTTATACATGTATCTATTGAGGGATGTTTGTGTTATTTCCACCCTCTGTGAATAGTGCTGCTCTGAATGTGCCTATATAAATGTATTTGTCTATGTTTTCAGTTCTTTGGGAGTGGGATTGCAGGGTCATATGGTAATTCTGTTTAACTTTATGAGGAACTGCCAAAAAAAATTCCCATAGTAGCTAGATGAATGATTTTCCGTTCCCACCAGCAATATATGCAATGTATGAGGGTTCCAAATTTGCCATTACCTCACCAACAGTTGCTATTTTTTTTTTTAATTCCTTGGATATATGTGAGGCTATCCCCACCCTCCTAGCTCCCATGACCCACAGAGTCACCTTGCTCAGAGATGAGAGGCTGAGCCAGGTCTTTTGACTGCAAAGAAACACCCAAACACTTCTAGGGTTCAGAAGCACTAATAAAAATAAAGACCCTTACTATAATGTAGAGGTATACCGCTCCCTGTTCATTATTTTAACAATAATCTGTCAGGTGTCCAAGTAGATCTGAAATTGTCCAGAGAATTTAGAAACTAAGACCACTTCTAGGGAGATGCTATCTGGAAACAAACTGTTTGACATCTGCCTCACTGGAACTCAAGGCAGTACAGTATAGTTCAGATACTGAAATCTCAGAACTTCTGAAGTATGTTGATAGCTGATGACAATAATGTACCAAGATTTTTTAAACTGAGACTCCCCTGGAAAATTTTGTCATTGTTGAGTCACTAAGTCATGTCTGATTCTTTGAGATTCCATGGGTTGTAGCAGGCCAGGCTTCCCTGTCCTTCACTATCTCCCACAGTTTGCTCAAACTCATGTCTATTGAATCAGTGATGCCATCCAACCATCTCATCCTCTGTTGCCTCTTCTCTTCATACCCTCAATCTTTCCCAGCATCAGGGTCTCTTCCAGTGAGTTGACTCTTTGCATCAGGTGGCCAAAGTATGGGAGCTTCAGCTTCAGCATCAGTCCTTCCAATGAATATTCTGGGTTGATTTCCTTTAGGATTGACTGTTTTGATCTCCTTGTTGTCCAAGGGACTCTCAAGAGTCTTCTCCAGCACCACAATTTGAAAGCATTAATTCTTCAGTGCCCAGCCTTCTTTATGGTCCAATTCTCACATCTGTACATGACTCCAGGAAAAACCATAGCTTTGACTAAATGGACCTTTGTCGGTAAAGTGATGTCTCTGGTTTCTAATACGTTGTCTAGGTTTGTCATAGCTTTTCTTCCAAGCAGCAAGCATCTTTTAATTTCATGGCTGCAGTCATCATCCGCAGTGATTTTGGAGCCCAAGAAAATAAAGTCTGCCACTGTTTCCACTTTTCCCCCATCTGTTGGCTATGAAGTGACGGGACTGGATGCCATGATCTTCATTTTTTGAATGCTGAGCTTTAAGCCACTCTTCTCTTTCACTTTCATCAAGAGGCTCTTTAGTTCCTCTTTGCTTTCTGCCATTAGGGTGGTGTCATCTGCATATCTTAGGTTGTTGATATTTCTCCTGGCAATCTGGATTTCAACTTGTGATTCGTCCAGCCAGACATTTCACATGATGTACTCTGCAGCAGAATAGATTAAGAAGAGGTGGCAAGGATACACAGAACTAGACCAAAAAGGGTCTTAATAACCTGGATAACCATGATGGTGTGGTCACTCAAGTAGAGCCAGACATCCTGGAATGTGAAGTCAAGTGGGCCTTAAGAAGCATTACTACAAACAAAACTAGTGCAAGTGATGGAATTCCAGCTGAACTATTTCAAATCCTAAAAGATGATGCTGTTAAAGTGCTCCATTCAATATGCCAACAAATTTGGAAAACTCAGCAGTGGCCACAGGACTGGAAAAGGTCAGTTTTCATTCAAATCCCAAAGAAAGACAAGGCTAAAGAATGTTCAAACCAAGAACTTCCAGATGTACAAGCTGGATTTAGAAAAGGCGGACGAACTAGAGATCCAACATCAGCTGGATCATAGAAAAAGCTGGAGAATTCCAGAAAAACATCTACTTCTGCTTCATTGACTACAGGAAATCCTTCAACTGTGTGGTTCACAACAAACTGTGGAAAATTCTTCAAGAGATAGGAACATCAGCTCACCTTACCTGCCTCCTGAGAAACGTGTATACAGGTCAAGAGCATACAGTTAGAAATGCACGTGGGACAACAGACTGGTTCAAAATTGGGCAAAGAGTATGTCAAGGCTGTATGTTGTCATCCTGCTTATTTAACTTTTATGCAGATTACATCATGTGACATGCCTGGTTGGCTGAATCACAAGTTGAAATCCAGATTGCCAGGAGAAATATCAACAACCTAAGATATGCAGATGACACCACCCTAATGGCAGAAAGCAAAGAGGAACTAAAGAGCCTCTTGATGAAAGTGAAAGAGAAGAGTGGCTTAAAGCTCAACATTCAAAAAACAAAGATCATGGCATCCAGTCCCATTACTTCGTAGCCAACAGATGGGGAAAAAGTGGAAACAGTGGCAGACTTTATTTTCTTGGGCTCCAAAATCACTGCAGATGATGACTGCAGCCATGAAATTAAAAGATGCTTGCTGCTTGGAAGAAAAGCTATGACAAGCCTAGACAATGTATTAGAAACCAGAGACATCACTTTACCGACAAAGGTCCATTTAGTCAAAGCTATGGTTTTTCCTGGAGTCATGTACAGATGTGAGAATTGGACCATAAAGAAGGCTGGGCACTGAAGAATTAATGCTTTCAAATTGTGGTGCTGGAGAAGACTCTTGAGAGTCCCTTGGACAACAAGGAGATCAAAACAGTCAATCCTAAAGGAAATCAACCCAGAATATTCATTGGAAGGACTGATGCTGAAGCTGAAGCTCCCATACTTTGGCCACATGATGCAAAGAGCCAACTCACTGGAAGAGACCCTGATGCTGGGAAAGATTGAGGGTATGAAGAAAAGGGGGCAACAGAGGATGGATGTCATTGCTGACTCAATGAACATGAGTTTGAGCAAACTGTGGGAGATAGTGAAGGACTGGAAAGCCTGGTGTGCTGCAGTCTATGGGGTCATGAATAGTTGGACATGACTGAGCACCTGAACAACAACAACAGATTGGAGGGGCCAGAAGCTTTAGAATTTTTAAAAATGTGGTTCTAGGAATCAAGAGAAATACTATTTGCGCATATGGAAAAGGAGGAATGAAAAAGAGTTTACTGAAGCACTACTGTAAAAAAAGTGAAGACTTAACATCTATTGATACAAAAATGATTAAACTATGGAATAGCCACAGTGTAGAAAATCATATTTCACTGACTTCAGGACATCATGAATGATAGACACCATTATTTAATGTATCATTAAAAAAGAAAAAAAGTGCTCCTAATTAAACTATGACAAAAAAGTTTTCTTAACACTTATAATTTTTATTTTATATGTATTCAAAAAGCCACATGAAACTTAAGACATGAATTTTTAATTCCATGTCATCCTCATGCATACATTAAAACAAAAGTATTCATCAAATAAATTGATTAAAACATATATAAATCTTCTTCTTGGAGCTGGAACCTTCTGAGTCATATGTAGACTCAGAATCATTAATATTCCAGGCTGCTAACATCCATTCTGCAAGTTCTGAAGCATATCCAGTAGGCAATGACAATTACATCACTACTACTGCCTAGATGATGGCAAGTGTAAGATGCATACCAATTTCAGAGATAACAACATATGAATGAAAGAGTATGCCTTAGAATAATGAAAAAAGGGTATTATGCAGCAGCTAAAGGAGCCAAGGAAATTTCATACAGGCCACCTTGGAAAGTATTAATTCATTCATACTGCCAAGGAAAATTAGCAAGTTGCCAAAAATATATAGTGTGAGTTTATTTTCAGAAAAGCAAAACCCACCTCTATATTTCTGCAGCAGGCACTGAAAACTTGTTTAGCCCAAAGATATTCACCCCTCACTTGTACTATGTCGTTCCATACTTTGTTGTTGTTCAATCGCTAAGTCGTGTCCAACTCTTTGCATCCCTTGGACTGTAGCACATCAGGCTTCCCTGCCCTTCACTATCTCCCAGAGTTTGCTCAAACTCAAATCCAGAGTCGGTGATGCTGTCCAAGCATCTCATCCTCTGTTGTCCCTTCTCCTCCTGCCCTCAATCTTTCCTAGCATCAGGGTCTTTTCCAATGAGTTCGCTCTTTGCATCAGGTGACCAAAGTGTTGGAGCTTCAGCATCAGTCCTTCCAATGACTATTCAGGGTTGATTTCCTTTAGGATTGACTGGTTTGATCTCCTTGCTGTCCAAAGGACTCTCAGGAGTCTATATTTTAGATGCTTAAAAAGTAAATTATTAATATTTCCCTAGATTCCCTTGTCTTACTTTTTTTTTCTTTTTTGGCCACTCAGCATTCAGAGATCTTAGTTTCCCCACCAGGGATGGAACCCCATGCTCCCTACAGTGGAAACAGGGAGTTTTAACTACTTGACCACCAAGGGAAGTACCTCCAGACTCCCTTGTTGATAGAAGGGTCATGTGATACAGTCTGGCCAATGAGTTGTAGGCAGATGTTCCAGTTGGCTTCCTTTCCTGAATTAAAATATAAAACTTCACAAGATAGATTTTGTCCTTTCCTGTCCAATATATGGACTCAGTTTTAGAGAAGCAGCAGTCACCTTGTGACCATGAGGACAAACATGTGGATGGTGAAACCAAGACAGAGTCTGCTGGCTCTACACTAACTGCCCTTGGGTTTCCTTTCAAATGAGACGAATAAACTGCTTTCTTTTGCTGGTTATTCAGTTGGCAGAATAAAGTCCTAACTGCTACAAATCAGTGTAGAGATAGATTTTTAATTATCAGAGCAAAATGCACACTAAATTGATGAGTGAAGGTGGAAACAGATTTGGGAGGGGCACTTTCCCTTCATTTTTAGTTTTTGAATTTTTTACAACATAAAGGTATTCACATATTACCCATTTAGCTAAAAAAAATTATTCCTGTAAGATTCATGTCAGAAATGAAATGAACTCTGACAAGAAAGGCTCTTAAAACGGGGCAGCATCTCAGGCTGAGGTAAATGACTAAACGAAAGAAAGTTTTTCCACTGAGCTATCAGTTTACTCTTCATTTAAAAAAGTTAATTTGGCTTGATTTATTCATTCTTAGAGAGTGCAGACTGCTTCATAGTGAGTACCAGTTCCTTTTCTAAAGGCTCACAAACTACTTCTTTTTTTTTAGGCAGTACTGCTTGGCTTGTGGGATCTTAGTTCCCCCATAAGGAATCAAACCTACAGCCTCAGCAGTGAAAGCGTGGCATCCTAACCACTGCACCACCAGGAAATTCTCCTCACAAACTACCTTTGATACGATCCATCCTGGGTTTGTATTGGTGCTCAGTAAAACTGATTATTAGAGTCCCTTTTTCAAGATCTACTTTTTTCTCCTTTTTAAAATCAGAATATTTTCCAATCTCTAATTTCCTGTTACTTCTCAGGTTCTCTGATATTTTCCAAAGATTACCAGCATAACAACTGCATACAAAAGATTCTGGCACACAAAAAAACACATTATGATGATACTTAATGCTACGAACATTGATGATAGTAATAGCACTTACCACTTACCGGGCGTTTCTGACAAACATTGTGCCAAGCACTTTACACACACTGTCTGATGTCATCTTCACAAAAGTCCTGTGAAGCCCACAACTATTACCAGGTCCACTTTACAGAGGCAGACACTGAAGCTCGGGTAGGTAACTTACCCAAAGCCACACAGGCACGCGGTGTCAGAACACTGGGACCTCCAAAGCATCACCTCTTGAACACCGAGCTTAATTGAAAAAAAGGCAAAATCAGTAACAATGTAAACTCACCAACAGATTGTCTTTGTGTACCCTGCAAACACCCACTAACCTGCCCCATCTCCACTCTCCCGGCGGAGCCAGAGCTGACCGCCATCCCGAACCTTTCCGTATTTTCCTTATCACCTCAGTCTAAGCGCCTCAGGCTCCGCCCCTCCCCGGACCGTTGCACCTTCTGCGCAAGCGCACTGTGGCCCGTTACTTGCCCACGGCTCCGCGCGTCCCCGAGAGCTACGGACCCGAGCAGAGGGAGCGCCCCGAGCGGGGCCGCGCCCAGAGGTGGGCGGGGCCTCCATGTAACTGGCGGAGACACGCGACCCCAGGACTTGCGGAACCAATGGCGGGGATTATAAGGATTCTACTCGCTCGGGAGTTGCCACAAGAAGTTTCCATTGCACAAGTATTTCATCCACCCATCTATTTAGTCCAGAAATATGTGTTAGTGGCTACTGAGTGCGGATATCTAGTTAGCATGAAGAATGTGCTCACAGGGCTCCCCAGCTTGAATAGATACTTGAGAACGTGCGGGAGCGGGGTTCCTTGAGCCTCACCCCCCCAACCCCCAAAACAGGAGAATTCCTGTACTGCAGGAGGAAAAGAAGGCCCAGGTGAAGGGTTCAGATCTGCACCTACCTGGGAAATAGATCTCGCTTGTCTCTAGGCTTGTCATTCCATGCTCTTCTCTTCTCCTAGTCGCTTGTACTTATCCCATCCGCCCTTATGTCAGAGTCCTGTCAATTCTGCTTTCTAGAAGCGTACACAACACTCTAGCGGGGTTAGAGCACTGCAGCATGATACAGATGAGGAATGGGGGCACTCAAAGGAGGAGTAAATACCTAAGGATGAGTCTGTAGAAGGCAGACGATTAATCTTCATGCTGGTTAATCCTCACTGTGGTCCAAAGGAGCTGGATAATGATAGAACCAGTGTTCAAAATACTTGAGAAGTGTGGGCCCTCCCTCAGGGAGCTCACGATGTTTCAAGAAAAAGAGGAGCGGAAAGTGGAATAAAAGAAATAAAGAGGTGGAAACAGGAGGGTGTGCTATTTACTAGGAGAAAACTAAACAAATAATGAATATAATTTTGTTTGCTTGCTTAGTTGTATTTTTGCGCTATTTTATTGCATTCCTATTTTCTCCAAAGTTGAGTCATTTCTTGAACCTGGAACAAACGGTGTTATTTTTGCATAAGTTCTTCTTTCCTCAAGGTCTGTCTCATGTCATTCCTCTGCCTTCCCTCTCAGGTTTTCCTTTCCCTGCCTTCCAACTTCCTCTAATAATTGTTTAACAAATGCTAAATTTTAGAAATGGTTTCTGCTCTCAGTGTTCAGCTTCTAAAGCACCTTCTTTTATTTCTGGAGTCTACAGTCTAATTCACTGAAAAACAGTCAGCCCTTCTCCTCCTTTTTCACTTTTTGATTAATTATTATTAATCATTTTGTGACTTCCCAGTTCCAAAAAGCTTTTCTCCTAATTCCACCTTACAAGCAAGTGATCTAGTACACTCCTTGACACTGCCATCACCTCCAAACTGCTATATCCCATATATATATATATATATGTCTTGTCAGTTTCACATCCCTAAAACTTCTCAAACTTTTCTTTGTCTTACCATGTCTGTCCACTATCTTAGTTTAAGCATTCATCTGAATCTCTGATATAACCACATCCATTTCATTTTTCCCTTCCTGTTAATCCGTTCTCCCCAGAGTAATTTTCTTGAGAAACAAAATCTAATCTGTCATTGGATGCCTAATATCTATCAATGGCTTACCTTTGCTTTAAGGATAAAAAGCAAAGTCCTTAGTGGGACTTACACTGCCCTGCCAAAATCTGTACTCCCTTTGATTCTGTTCTCTCCTTTGTCTATTTCACCCACTGCCTTCTTTCAGTTCTTTGAATGTGCTCTCACCTCAGGGGACTTTGCACATGCTATTCTCTCTGCTTAGAATGTTCTTTTCCTTACTTGCAACATTACTTATTAGTCACATTTTTTCCCAATATTACTGAGGAAAAATTGACAATATAGTGGTATATACTCAAAGGGTAAAATGAGATTTAATCCATTTATTGAAGATTAGAATAATTACCAAGGTGAAGATAATACATTCATCACCTCACACAACTCTTCTTTTCAGGCAAGAATGCTTGTGATGTACTGTCTCAGTAATTTTCAAGTATATAATACCATATTATTAACCATAGTCAACATGCTTCCACAGTCACACCAACATTTGTTATCTCTTGTCTTTTTGACTTCAGCCATCTTAACCTGTGTGAGATGATATCTCACTGTGGTTTTGATTTTCATTTCCCTGATGCTTAGTGGTGTTGAGCATCTTTTCACTTGGACTGTTAGAATGTCTTCCTTGAACTCATCACATTCTAAACATCTGTACATCCTTTAGATCTCAGATTCAACATCACTTCTCAAGAGAAAATTTCTCAGATTCCCAGCGCAGGTCATCACAGAGATAAATTCTGGCAAGTAAGGAAGAAAGTGTACGTGCTTGGAATTCCATTTGCTCTTCTGGAGGTACTCTTCGCTTTTCTTTGCATTATACCCAAGGGAGCCAATCTGTGCAGATCACACCAAAGTCTCTTTGGCCCCATGGCTTCTGATTGGGGAGAACAGTCTGAGTAGGGTGCATAGGCAGGAACTCAGAATCAGGTGGGGTGTCTTGGCTTTTATCCCCCTGCTTCCTCCTTTCGGGTCCCTGAAGACTAGCTGCTCCTTCAACCAAGCACTTACTAAGCTTCTGTCAGGCAGGAGTTTCTGCCAGCTTTCTTGATTTCCAGGTTCCTGTAACTGCCCCTCATTCCTCCTGTCACCACTTCAGGCCCATAGGTACCATCAGCAATGTGGTCACATACTCCATTATTACTTGTGGCTTCTTTAATCTCTGCCCACTCTTTTGTAAACAGATCTTGTCTTCAACACTCCTCAAATTACTGTCTCCAAGTGTTCACCTGTTTCCCCTGGGGACCCTGATAGAGACATTGCCCCTGGGGATTTTTCAGATAACTAAAATTTACATTACTGGTGTCAAAACCCTTCTTCTGGCCAACAATAAGGGATTATCTAATCTATTGTATTTACGAAATAGAATGCTATTGGTTATTGAAAAATCATATTTTTGAAAAATAGAAACAGGATCCAAAGGAATATACTGAATTTGATCTCAGTTTTATAAAACCAAAGAAAATAAACTAAAACAAATGTGTGTGTATAAAAGAGTCAACATATATGTTCCCAAAATGGTAATAGCTCCTTTCAGAATGAGTTATTTTTTTTTTATGATTTTTCTATTCTTTCTCAGTTGTCTGCAATAATGCTGCATTACCAGGATGATGAAATATATATACATATATGTTATTTTAAAACACTTTTTCTTGATCTAATACAAGTTATAAAAGTAATTAATTAAAGTGAAAGTTAAATAAGACAATGAAAATATATTGCCTAGCATATGTGCCTATCAGTTGGCACAGAGGAAGCATTCAATATGTCAAAATAGCTTATTACGAATCATGTTTTACATACCGCTATGCCTTATGAAACTAAATACAGATAATAGAAATTAGCTTTTTCTGAATGACTTGGGATGTTAATCATTATATTGTACTTTAATATTATAGCATGCTGCTCTGAGCTCAGTTCAATCCTATCATTTAGCATATAAGAAAATGTATAATACAGAATCATCCTCAGAAGGCTCAGGTGACTTCACGGAGAACATGTGCTGCTATTTAGTGCTCTCGGCTCACCCTATCCTCCAAAGACTTTCTCCAAGACATCCTTCCTTCCCTCCAGAGAAACGCTTCTTTTCCTGTATTTATCACTACCCACAACTTAGTTAATACTATTACAGGCTTTTTGTTAAGTAACTATGTCTATTTCTATGTTTACCATAGTACATCAAGCACAATTTTTTCTTCTTTCCTCCTTGTCTCGGTTCTATTTTGGTTCTGGAAATGGAGCTAATCTGGTAAAATGAGTGCTAGTGATAGAACACAGTAAAACGACATCAGAAAGTTTCAGAAGAAAATTAACTTTAAAAAAAGAATGAATGCCATCAACTTTTAGAGATCATCAACATGTCTTGCACTCACCTTCAGAAATCACACAAATGGGACTTCCTGACAGGCCAGTGGTTAACACTCTGTGCTTCCAATGCAGGGGCACAAGTTCAGTCCCTGGTCAGGGCACTAAGACCCCACATGCCTTGTGGCCAAAAAAAGTTTCTTTTTAAGATTTAAAAAAATAATAATTGAAAAAAAAAAAAGAGAAATCACTCGAATGTGTATTGTCACCTTTTTTCCAACTCTTTATCCTAACAGTACTTTGGTAATATATACTTTACATGTGAAAAAATGAGCAGATTTAAGTGTAAAGTTTATTGAATTTTGACAGACATACTTGTACAACCAAAGTCTAGATCAATATAAAGAAAAGACTTGTGAAAAAAGAAAGACGGAGAGCACTGCATTTCACCCAGTTCTGCAAAGATTAACTTGCTGCAGTTGCTGACTGACAGTGCATTCTACTTCAGAGGAAATTAAGATGAAAACAGGATGGAGCACTCTTTGCTTCAGACAGAAGAAATTAAAATGATAGCAGGATGCTCTGTGCTTTGGACAAGCAGGGCCTTACACGGTTAGATGTGTCTCAGGAAGAATTTTAGTGAATGAAGTTTCTTACAACTTTCCATACATTGGTGCATTGAAATGCACCAAAATCATTAGCTTGATACATCCGTTCTTGATGACTAGCAGTAATCTGTTATCAAGATATATAATACACTTGACTGCATGTATTCCCCAGCCAAAAATCATATATAAATTAGTTTCCCCAGCTATCTCTTTGGAGCAGTTTCTCAGAGCTACTGAAAGGCTCTCGCTTGGGTTAAGTCTTCAATAAGACCCTAAATGAAACTTAGCTCACAACTCTTACACTGTGCAATTTTCTTTCCGTCTGTAGTCCTTCACCTCGGAAAATGCCATGTTTTTCTATGCCCTGAACCCTCCCTCCCCTGACTCCCTGCCATGGCACAACACAACCACTATTCTGATTTCTTAACTTGCTTTTGTCTGTTCTTGAACTTCCTATAAATGGAATCATACAGTGTGCTATTATGTATATCAATTGTTCCTTCCTTTATATTGCTGTAGGATTCAACTGTATGAATATACCACAATTTCTTTGTCCATTCTTCTGTCAATAGACAGTGGGGTTGTTTCCAGTTTGGGTTATTATGAATAAAGGTGCTATGAATATTCCTGTACAAGTACAAATAAAGTGATGAATACAGAAAGTGTGAAAAAGGTTTGTGTACATGGTACAAGTTTCTGAAGACATTAAACTGCCTTTGAAATCTTTTATTGTTACTTTGATTAAGTGGATAACTATTGTTTCACAGAGAATGTAAGCTGGTACCAAACTGGAATTTGGTTTTCTCTCCCTGATTAAAAGAACAAAGTTTTCTTGGAATATGGCTTTTGGTAACAGACTATGTAGATTTCTTTGCCTTTAAGTGATTCATATTTGTTTTTTAAATCTTTTGTTACTTCGATAAAATGAACGAGTATTATTTCACAAAGCTCTATGAAGACTATGGCACACATAGACAAAGCTCATTCTGCTTCTACAAAATTAACCCTTCATCAGGGAATTTAAAATTGATAACAATGGCTGTAAACCAAACAGCTGGGGCTATAGGAAATCCAATATGGCTGCTTGGCTTTTCCTGGCTCCCTGACAAACCTCACTTTTATTTGCTAGGATAAGGCTTTTCCTGGCTGCAGGGTTGGTGTCTCACAATGGAGAAAAAATGGTTGAAATATGTTTTCTACAATCTCCAGTGATCAAGGCACCACTTTACTGGACAAACCATACAAGCATTACAGTTTTCACGACTTTTTGTCTGACATACTGCTGGCTTCTAATCTTTCTTTTCAGATATAAAGAGGATCTTCTCAAGTTACTGATTGTTTAAAGCAACTTAGTAATTTACACCTGTGGGTAAAATTATAATTTTTTCTCTCTGTCTTATCCTTCCAGAAATCGCAGACACTGGGTGCTGAACAGATTTATCAGGTAAATAAAAAGACTGTCTCTCAACATATACAGAAATCTCAAAGTATACAGGGGAGCTCTAAAAGAAAAACCCACCTCAACAAAAACTGATGTCAGTCCTATGACATTTATAGTCAATCAGTTCAGTTCAGTTCAGTCGCTCAGTCGTGTCCGACTCTTTGCGACTCCATGAATCGCAGCACGCCAGGCCTCCCTGTCCATCACCAACTCCAGGAGTTTACCCAAACTCATGTCCATTGAGTCGGTGATGCCATCCAGCCATCTCATCCTCTGTCGTCCCCTTCTCCTCCTGCCCCCAATCCTTCAAAGCATCATGGTCTCTTCCAATGAGTCAACTTTTCACATCAGGTGCCAAAGTATTGGAGTTTCAGCTTCAACATCTGTCCTTCCAGTGAACACCCAGGACTGATCTCCTTGAGGATGGACTGGTTGGATCTCCTTGCAGTCCAAGGGACTCCCAAGAGTCTTCTCCAACACCACAGTTCAAAAGCATCAATTCTTTGGCACTCAGCTTTCTTCACCATCCAACTCTCACATCCATACATGACCACTGGAAAAACCGTAGTCTTGACTAGACAGACGTTTGTTGGCAAAGTAACGTCTCTGCTTTTAAATATGCTATCTAGGTTGGTCATAACTTTCCTTCCAAGGAGTAAGTGTCTTTTAATTTCATGGCTGCAATCACCATCTGCAGTGATTTTGGAGCCCCCCAAAATAAAGTCTGACACTATTTCCACTGTTTCCCTATCTATTTCCCATGAAGTGATGGGACCAGATGCCATGATCTTAGTTTCCTGAATGTTGAGCTTTAAGCCAACTTTTTCACTCTCCTCTTTCACTTTCATCAAGAGGTTCTTTAGTTCTTCTTCAATTTCTGCCGTAAGTGTGGTGTCATCCGCATATCTGAGGTTATTGATATTTATCCCAGCAATCTTGATTCCAGCTTGTGCTTCTTCCAGCCCAGCGTTTCTCATGATGTACTCTGCATAAAAGTTAAATTAGCAGGGTGACAATATACAGCCTTGATGTATTCCTTTTCCTATTTGGAACCAGTCTGTTGTTCCATGTCCAGTTCTAACTGTTGCTTCCTGACCTGCATACAGGTTTCTCAAGAGGCAGGTCAGGTGGTCTGGTATTCCCATCTCTTTCAGAATTTTCCACAGTTTATTGTGATCCATACTGTCAAAGGCTTTGCATAGTCAATAAAGCAGAAATAGATGTTTTTCTGGAACTCTCTTGCTTTTTCGATGATCCAGCGGATATTGGCAATTTGATCTCTGGTTCCTCTGCCTTTTCTAAAACCAGCTTGAACATCTGGAAGCTCACGGTTCACATATTGCTGAAGTCTGGCTTGGAGAATTTTGAGCATTACTTTACTAGCGTGTGAGATGAGTGCAATTGTGCGACAGTTTGAGCATTCTTTGGCATTTCCTTTCTTTGGGATTGGAATGAAAACTGACCTTTTCCAGTCCTGTGGCCACTCCTGAGTTTTCCAAATTTGCTGACATACTGTGTGCAGCACTTTCACAGCATCATCTTTTAGGATTTGAAATAGCTCAACTGGAATTCCATCACCTCCACTAGCTTTGTTTGTAGTGATCCTTGCTAAGGCCCCCTTCACTTCATATTCCAGGATGTCTGGCTCTAGGTGAGTGATCACACCATCGTGATTATCTGAATCATGAAAATCTTTTTTGTATAATTCTTCTGTGTATTCTTGCCACCTCTTCTTAATATCTTTTGCTTCTGTTAGGTCCATACCGTTTCTGTCCTTTATCAAGCCCATTTTTGCATGAAATGTTCCCTTGGTATCTCTAATTTTCTTGAAGAAATCTCTAGTCTTTGCCATTCTGTTGTTTTCCTCTATTTCTTTGCATTGATTGCTGAGGAAGGCTTTCTTATCTCTCCTTGCTATTCTTTGGAATTCTGCATTCAGATAGGAATAGCTTTCCTTTTCTCCTTTGCTTTTTGCTTCTCTTAATTCACAGCTATTTGTAAGGCCTCCTCATACAGCCATGTTGCTTTGTTGCATTTCTTTTCCATGGGGATGGTCTTGATCCCTGTCTCCTCTACAACGTCACGAACCTCTGTCCATAGTTCATCAGGCACTCTGTCTATCAGATCTAGTCCCTTAAATCTATTTCTCACTTCCACTGTATAATCATAAAGGATTTGATTTAGGTCATACCTGAATGGTCTAGTGGTTTTCCCTACTTTCTTCAATTTAAGTCTGAATTTGGCAATAAGGAGCTCATGATCTGAGCCACAGTCTGCTCCCGGTCTTGTTTTTGCTGACTGTATAGAGCTTCTCCATCTTTGGCTGCAAAGAATATAATCAATCTGATTTCGATGTTGACCATCTGGTGATGTCCATGTGTAGAGTCTTCTTTCGTGTTGTTGGTTTGCTATGACCAGTGCGTTCTCTTGGCAAAACTCTAGTAGCCTTTGCCCTGCTTCATTCTGTACTCCAAGACCAAATTTGCCTGTTAACGCCAGGTGTTTCCTGACTTCCTACTTTTGCATTCCAGTCCCCTATAATGAAAAGGACATCTTTTTTGGGTGTTAGTTCTAAAAGGTCTTGTAGGTCTTCATAGAACCGTTCAACTTCAGCTTCTTCAGCATTACTGGTTGGGGCATAGACTTGGATCACCGTGATATTGAATGGTTTGCCTTGGAAACGAACAGAGATCATTCTGTCATTTTTGAGATTGCATCCAAGTACTGCATTTCAGACTGTTTTGTTGAGTATGATGGCTACTCCATTTCTTCTAAGGGATTCCTGCCCACAGTAGTAGTTATAATGGTCATCTGAGTTAAATTCACCCATTCCAGCCCATCTTAGTTTGCTGATTTCTGAAATGTTCATGTTCACTCTTGCTATCTCCTGTTTGACCACTTCCAATTTGCCCTGAATTCATGGACCTAATATTCTAGGTTCCTATGCAATATTGCTCTTTACAGCAATATATATAGTCAATGGACCAAAATTATTTTAGGAAGGAAATTAGTTTTGATTATGTTTAATAAAAATAGGGATAATTGTAGAAAAATATTATGTTTCACTGAATACTAAGCTCTAGTTTTGTTCATTAAGATCTGTATTTACTAAGACTCATTTCTGAGATAGTTCCTTGTTATATTTCTAAGAAGTTTAATTAAGTTACTGAAAAGGACATTCTGAGTTTGTTTCTGAAGCTTATCTCTAAAGCCTATCTTATCTCTAAACCGATCTTTGACTAAAGATTAGATCCTTCAAGATCTACAACCAGGAGATTAACAGCAGCCTATAGTCATGTAACAAACTTAAGTCAGATGACTTGGAGATATCACTGGGCTATACCTAATGGAAGTTCTTTACTTAAGTTCTTACTTATGATTTTACTATTAGTGCTAACTATATTGTTTTCTACATTGCCTGTTTCAAAAAGTGTTGTCCCTTACATTATCAATTGAGTGACTGAGCCACTGATATAATGATGGTATACAGTTCCATATGAAATCCGTAATTGTAGCAATGTGATTAGAAGAAGCAACAAAAGGAAATATTTTCTGGACCAAGAGGCTAGTAAGACGGGTGTGGTCCAGAGACTCTTGCTGTTCACAGGGCCTAGTCCAGTAACAGCACACAGAGTGGCCAATCTGTGAAATCTTTGACAGACCTGGAAAAGAGCCTTCCCAGCACCGTGGGACAAGATGGTCATGAAATGCCCCAACCGATGGTCAAACTCATGGCCATAATGGGGCCCTGCTGACTGGAAAATGGCACTTGCCAACTTCCTCTACAAAGATTAAATCATGGACATTATACCTGCTGACCTTTAACATCCCCTGAAAGGAGTTCCTGGTGGAAATCAGAAATTAGGGACTCACTCTGTGCTCTTGGAAAAATGGACAAAACAGGCCTTCAGATAGTTAGATATTTTCAGGTAAAAATTTTCTTGAGCCCAAATTCTTGCATCTTCTCATACCTAGAAAAACACTAAAACTGTTAACGGTGACAACTACAATGGCTTATATGTTAATACCACAGTAAGAGGCTAAAGCCTACTTGGACAAGCTTAGACAGCTGGCTGCCTGTCTACACTGGGTTAGAGACGCATTCTCCTAAAAAGAAATGATGAGATTTATTTTGTCTGTTAAAATTCAAGTTGTCACTCTTTCATCTACTTCTGAGAACTAGGTTTGCTATACCTACATTCAAAATGTATATGACCACACCAAATGGCTCCATTCTTACAGACAGGGCAACCCAAGCGTTGACTCTGTCTAGACCAGGATCAAATTTACTACCAAATGCAACCTGATTCTTATTCTTGCTGGGACTGCTGATTATAATAATTCTTTTACTGATTTTTGGTTTCTGCCTTTTTAATATATTCGTCTAGTTTGTTCTTCCTAAAGGATACAATGGCTTCCCAGACAAAGTAACAGTGATGTAGAGATTCTGGTCACTCTTCAAGATGGACTCCCTTGATGTTCCAGTCTGGTCATAGATCCAATCTTGCATTATGGGCCTAACCTGCTGGAAAAATACTTTAGTAATTATTCTAGCTATTTCAAATCCTGAAAGATGATGCTGTGAAAGTGCTCCACTCAATATGCTAACAAATTTGGAAAACTCAGGAGTGGCCACAGGACTGGAAAATGTCAGTTTTCATTCCAATCCCAAAGAAAGGAAATGCTAAAGAATGCTCAAAGTGCCGCACAATTGCATTCATCTCACACGCTAGTAAAGTAATGCTCAAAATTCTCCAAGCCAGGCTTCAGCAATACGTGAACTGTGAACTTCCAGATGTTCAAGCTGGTTTTAGAAAAGGCAGAGGAACCAGAGATCAAATTGCCAATATCCACTGGATCATCGAAAAAGCAAGAGAGTTCCAGAAAAACATCTATTTCTGCTTTATTGACTATGCAAAGCCTTTGACTGTGTGGATCACAATAAACTGTGGAAAATTCTGAAAGAGATGGGGATACCAGACCACCTGACCTGCCTCTTGAGAAAACTGCATGCAGGTCAGGAAGCAACAGTTAGAACTGGACATGGAACAACAGACTGGTTCCAAATAGGAAAAGGAGTACGTCGAGGCTATATATTGTTACCCTGCTTATTTAACTTATATGCAGAATACATCTTGAGAAACGCTGAGCTGGAGGAAGCACAAGCTGAAATCAGATTGCTGGGATAAATATCAATAACCTCAGATATGCAGATGACACCACACTTATGGCAGAAATTGAAGAAGAACTAAAGAACCTCTTGATGAAAGTGAAAGAGGAGAGTGAAAAAGTTGGCTTAAAGCTCAACATTCAGGAAACTAAGATCATGGCATCTGGTCCCATCACTTCATGGGAAATAGATAGGGAAACAGTGGAAATAGTGTCAGACTTTATTTTGGGGGGCTCCAAAACCACTGCAGATGGTGATTGCAGCCATGAAATTAAAAGACGTTTACTCCTTGAAAGAAAAGTTATGACCAACCTAGATGGCATATTTAAAAGCAGAGACATTACTTTGCCAACAAGGTCCATCTAGTCAAGGCTATGGTTTTCCAGTGGTCATGTATGGATGTGAGAGTTGGATGGTGAAGAAAGCTGAGCGCCAAAGAATTGATGCTTTTGAACTGTGGTGTTGGAGAAGACTCTTGGGAGTCCCTTGGACTGCAAGGAGATCCAACCAGTCCATCCTCCAGGGGATCAGTCCTGGGTGTTCGTTGGAAGGACTGATGTTGAAGCTGAAACTCCAATCCTTTGGCCACCTCATGCGAAGAGTTCACTCATTGGAAATGACCCTGATGCTGGGAAGGATTGGGGGCAGGAGGAGAAGGGGAGGACAGAGGATGGGATGGTTGGGTGGCATCACTAACTCGATGGACATGAGTTTGGGTAAATCCGGGAGTTGGTGATGGACAGGGAGGCCTGGCATGCTGTGATTCATGGGGTCACAAAGAGTCGGACACTACTGAGCGACTGAACTGAACTGAACTTACTATTTGCACCCTGTATCTTTACTTGTCTAATGAATTTTGTATCTAAGCAGCTTGAGGCATTTAAGTTGCAAATGATTGTTCATGCTCCTACCATTTCTACTGCCTCCTCTAGCTATTACTTGGGGCCCCTGGATCAGAAACACTAAATAAAAGGGTAAGAAGAATATGTTGCTTCAGCAACTTAGGGCCAGCGCCTCTCAACAACACAAAGCAGTTAAAGACAGATTTCTTTACCCCTTTCCCATCAGCAACAATATTCTCCTAAAAGAAAAAGGGAAAACGAGAGAGTTAAAACATAGGCAAGGAGCCCAAGGCCCTTAAAGGAGGAGGTGGCAAACATTCCTTTATCCATTCTTTTGCCTTAGTCAGGTAGGACAGGTTTCTTCTAAGCCCTGTACTGGTATTGCAACAATATATCTCGCTTGAGACCTGGCCTTTCTTTAGGTCCATAACTAATGATTACACAGCACAATATATCTCACTCATGGGTATGCTTTTCTTAGAGTCTATGTTAGTGATTATAATTGTCACAAATCTTGCCTGGGAGCCTGTGTCTCAACAACAATATATCTCGCCCAGAAACACGGTGCTCTGGAACGCCTTCCTTCTGGCTAATCTTGTACTGAAGTTATCTCAGGATGTATGACTTGGGAAAGGGTCTGGTGGAATTCTTACAACCTCGAGATATTCTTTTTATCTATTTTCAGCAGCCAGTTGAGAAGTATATAGTTCAGTTCAGTCGCTCAGTTGTGTCCAACTCTGTGACCCCATGGACTGCAGCACGCCAGGCTTCCCTGTCCATCACCAACTCCTGGAGCTTACTCAGACTCATGTCCATCAAGTCAGTGATGCCATCCAACCATCTCATCCTCTGTCGTCCCCTTCTCTTCCCGCCTTCAATCTTTCCCAGCATCAGGGTCTTTTCCAGTGAGTCAGTTCTTTGCATCTGGTGGCCAAAGTATTGGAGTTTCAGCTTCAGCATCACTCCTTCCAATGAATATTCAGGACTGATCTCCTTTAGGATGGACTGGTTGGATCTCCTTGCAGTCCAAGGGACTCTCAAGAGTCTTCACCAACACCAGAGTTGTTTTTTGTTTTTTTTTCAAGCAGGGCATTATATACTTCTCATATATAACAACCTGCTTAAAAACTAGTGACGGTGGGTACTCTCCTACCCCCTTTTGCTGGAGGCTTCCTCTATCCTTTTCACTATAATAAAACTCTGTTACACAAAGCGCTGAGTGACTGAGACTGTGTTTCAGTCAAAACAGAAATTTTGAGGAAATTTTAGTTTTGAAATTTTCTCCTTCAAACACCACGAATACCAGAACCATTCACCATAAGCTTTCAGTTTCAGGTGAGGTGCAGGTGAGAACTACTACTTAAGGTCCTCAGGTTCATACTTAGTTAGCTCTGAGTTAAGAAAGGCTCACCCCATACCCTTTCCAGGATCTACCTTGAAGGCCACCTGTAACTCTGGGGACCGTTCAAAAACCCAGTTAACCTAGGGCCTGGGAAAACCTCCTTGGCGCCATCTGGGAGAGAAAGTGGTAACAACAAAGACAGATCTCCATCTGGAGAGTCCCCTCCCTGCTTGCTCACAGGCAAGTGAGGAAACCAAGGGGACTCTGGAAGGACCCCCACCTGGGGACATCCATAAAGCCCTCAGAGGTTCCTCTGACTGGACAGGAAGACAAGCCACCTTTCAGGCTCCCACATACAATTTTGTTGGCAGAGTTGGCACAGTGAGCCTGTGGTGGGAGTGGACAAATGCAACCTGGAGCCTAGTCAAAGTCCAGAAACAGCCAGGAATGAGCCGCAGAGGGAAGCTGGGGGGCAGGCCTCCCCAGCATCTTGCTCTAACATGACAGTCATGGGCATCAACGAATGCCCCCAATCTTCCAGGACCAAAGAATCTGTGGAGGAGGCCCTGTATGGAGAAGTAATTTTGAACCTAGAGTACTTATCAAATCCCAAATCATTAATATTGATATGAGGAGATCACAACCTCCAAGGTCCAATAAACATCCCTCCTCAAACACAAAGTTAGAAACCAGAAGATCTACACACCGATGAACAGTTTCATAAGCTTGAGTTCCAAGTGTTCACAGTTCCAAGGGCACGCTGTGAAACTGGGGTGCTCCTTCAAGACTGTGCCACTGACACGCTTCTCAAGGACTGTTACTCAGATATGTTCTTTGCTGCAAACATCTTGGCTCCTCAGGAATCTCTTTCCTATTCCCAGAACTTGCCCAGTGGAGATGTGTCCAATTACCAGAAGTTCTATAACATTACCTCCAGTGGAGGGAGCACCTAGGGGGCAGCAGGAGATCCTGAGACAGCAACCCCAATATAAGAGTCTGAGCAATAAGTTTGTCCCCACGGATAGGAGAGAGACTTACAGGAGGTCCAAACTAGGACAGCATAAAAAAGGGTTGGCAGAATAGAGGGCCTACGAGGCCTAAGGGATGAGTAACCTGGGCCAGCAAGAGGTATCAGCAGAGTCCCAAAGAAGCAAATTGCCACAGTTAAACCTGAAGAAGGGACAGCTTCCTTCAGAAAGCCACTTCAGAACACAGATTAAGCAGGTTCTGCAATGAATTTTCTCCAGTAAATCCAAAGGACAAGAATAGCCCCTGCAAAAAGGCAAGCTTGCAGCATCCACCGCCCAGGGCCAGGAACCAGTCAAAAGCAGATTGATTACGGACAGCAGGGCTGTTGGGGGTCAGACTCTCGGGCCAGCTGTTGGACGGATTCTAAAGAAAAGATGGAGCTTCACCATCGGCTTCATGCCTCGGAGGTAAATTGGTGCAAAGCAGAACTCTGGGCCCCATTAGGTTCACATTACTGCTACACTAGGTTTCTCTCCTACCCAGAGTAAAGGAGAGTGAGGAGAAACACAGCCCGCAATCACCAAGTTACCCTCATGGGACACATCTGTCCACAAATGAGTAAGTAGACCAGCCCCAGGGACAGCAAGTGAACCACCCAGGGAGCCAGGTCCCCCTCCAGGCAGAGCCTGCCAGCATGGATCAAGAGTGAGACGTGTCCCAGGCTGTTCCCCTCCACGGACCAAGGCACTGTCTTCTTTGGAAATATACCTCTTCTGATCAATCAGAACATGCTTTTCACGGCGTTCCTGGTAGGAAAACTCTTCTCCAAGAAAAAAATGCATATTCTGCCTAGAAAAAAAAATTTCTCTCATGTTAGCACATCCTCTACGTGCTAATGGTTTCTTCCAACCATGGATTATTTTGTTTCTTGAAATAAATGTGTTTTTTTTTTTTTTTTTCCCCATGAGAGGTGGTGGCCTCTGTCTGTGCCCTGCTCAGGGGAAGAGAGGGGATCAGGGTCTATTCTTTCCAGGTGTCTGCTTTGACTTCCAAATATGCCCCCCTAGAGTGGGATGTAGGGGAAGGGGGCAGGTGGCCGAGGTGCCCAATAGACGGTGCAGTGACTAAGGAGCCCCTGGCGTCCCACCCCCATCAACACCCCAGAGGAAAGAAGTTAGGGGCCCACGGCTAACGGGGGCCCCACCACCGAGTCTCCCTCTACTCCACCTCCCAGAGCCCAGACAGAGGGAGCCACCTGGAGCTCCTTCACCGAGGGCCGGGCTCCCAGAGACAGCAGAGCCTCTGGGCAGGGAAGTTTCACTTCTCCACAGTATAAATAATCAGCTTTCACAGCACCAGGAGCCTGGGACAGACTCAGGTTCTGTGACATATACCTACATGTGTGGCCCAAGGAAGCTCCCAGGGGACAGGTGGGACATAACAGGCCCAGGGACTGTGCAGGGGTCATAGCAAGTGTCACCTGCTCTCAGCCTTGCTCACCCCAGGGCCCGGGGTGGAAGAGGCCAGCAGACAGGATGTGTCACCCAGCGGCTGGGAAGTGACCTGTGGGGAACAAGGGTGCAATCAGCTTTCCTCCCCAGGCCCATCCACAGGGGAAGGCGCGTTTCTCTAGAGAGATTCGGGCTCTGTGTCACAGTCACTCCTCTGGTGGAGAGTCCTGCTCCAGAAGGGGCCTCTGATCCAGGAGCCAGCAGGAATGACCCTGCCTTCACGCCTGTCAGGAACCCCCCCATGTGTGACCAGGCCCGGGGCTATGGGGACAGAGGGCGCAGGTCTGCTTGTGCTGTGTTTTCTCCCTGGAGCCAAGTCCTGCCTCTGGGCCCCATCCTCCATGGAGGGCACAGCAGTGGGGGCTCAGCCAGGGTCTGAGGGGAGGATCTGGGATCCAGGTTACAGAGTGACCTCCAGAGCTCAGGAGAGGGGGGCACAGAGGAGGGACCTTGAGCCTGGTTATTCTGTTCCTGTGTGGGGTTAGTGGGGTCCCTATGGGAGATCATTGTGGGTTTGTCAGAGGTCTCTTTGCAGTAGATAAATGGATAAAGAAAGGTGATACACACACGTGCACATACATAGCATACACAATGAGATATTATTCAGCCTTAATCAAGAAAACCCTGACATTTTCAAGAACACTGAATGAACCTGGAGAATCTTTTGTTAGGTGAAATAAGCCTGACAGTATCGCTTATGTGTGGGATCTAAAAGAAAAAAAAAAAAAAAAAGGAATCACAGAACAGAGAGTAGAAATTGTTGTCTGGAGCTAGTTGTGGGGAAACGAGAATGGGTTGGCAAATGGATACAAATTTTCCATTATAAAGTGAGAAACAAAATGAAGGAATAAGGTCTGAGGAGCTAATGTACAGCATGATGTCTCCTGCATTGGCAGGCAGGTTCTTCACCACTAGTGCCACCTGAGAAGTCCTTGAATGTGCAATCTGGGCTGCTATCACACAGCTGGAATTCCATCACCTCCACTAGCTTTGTTCATAGTGATGCTTCCTAAGGCCCACTAGACTTCACATTCCAGGATGTCTGGCTCTAGGTGAGTGACCGCACCATCGTGGTTTTCTAGGTCATGAAGATCTTTTTTGTACAGTTCTTCTGTGTATTCTTGCCACCTCTTCTTAATACATTCAGCTTCTGTTAGGTCCATACCATTTCTATTCTTTACTGTGCCTATCTTTGCATGAAATATTCCCTTGGTATCTCTGATTTTCTTGAAGAGATCTCTGGTCTTTCCCATTCTATTGTTTTGCTCTACTGCTTTGCACTGTTCACTTAGGAAGACTTTCTTATCTCTTCTTGCTATTCTTTGGAACTTTGCATTCAGATGGGTATATCTTTCCTTTTCTCCTTTGCCTTTCACTTCTCTTCTTTTCTCAGATATTTATAAGGCCTCCTCAGACAACCATTTCGCCATTTTGCCTTTTCTTGGGGATGGTTTTGATCACCACCACACCTCAGCTATCTGGGGCCAATCCTGTTTCCTTGTTCACCTTGCTTCTTGCATTCCCCCAGCTCATCAGAAATCACCATAGGGTGGGGTGGAGGGGGCAGCATCACTGGATCCCAATTTTGGGAGCTCTCATTCACTTTTGGAGGCTAGAAATTACTGATGGCTGTGACATTTCTTGTTGATTAACGTGGCAGGAGATATTTTCATTTCGCAGTGGCTTTCTCTGTCCCCTTTAGTTCAAGGTGGCAATAAAGTCTCTGCTGGTTCATCCCTCTCTATTCTTGGCCTCTGTTGAGAAGACTGATTAAATTAATGAGCCACATCCATGATCTCTTCTTCAAATGGTTGCTCAGCTATACCTTGTATGGCTAAAGGCACTATGCAGGTAGGACTACTTACAAAATGTTGAGATGAAGAGATTATCATCAATTTTCTGAGTGGACTAGATGTAAACACAAAAGCCTTATTGGAGGGACGCAGAGTCAGAGATGGAGAGACCATGTGATGAGAGAAGCAGAGTACAGTGATGCACTTTGAAGATGGAAGAAGGAACTAATTTCAAGGAATGCAGGTAGCCTCCAGAAGCCAGAAAAGGAAACAGATTCTTCTGTAGGGTTTCAAAATGATGAAGTCTTGCAGACCTCTCTTACAGGTCAACTGCAGCCTCCAAACTCTAGGAAACTCCACCCAGATTCCTGTACTCCGGACTCGCCTGCTATTTTTCCTATTTTTCCTGTGGCTCCAGATACTCCTGAAATGTTTTGCTGGACTTGTACATTCCCAGAAATTCCTGTGACTATAGCCAAGTCTCTTAAATCTCTAGACACACTTTAAGCCTTCCACACTATCCTCCTTCCTGGGCGTCTCAAGATTCCTTCCAAAGGTTCTGCGGCCCAGACATTTCTGTGACTACACCCAAGCTCAGGGAGTCTCTGCCATCACCACCTGGTCAAGGAAAGGAACTCCAGAACTCAGAACCTGGAGAAGAGGCATTGGCCAGGATGGAAGTAGGGGTGAGGTCCAGGGTGGGTCTACAAAGGATCAGAGCATCTGAGGGTGGATGGGAGCTGGGCCAGCACAACCTATGACAGGGACTAAGCAAGTTATAAGAGGGATGAAGCAGTTCTGGGGAACAGCAGGGGGCTGCTCCCCGCTCAGCTCCTGCCCTTCACTGTCTGCTCATCTCACCCTTAGAGAGGGACAGTTCCTCTGGCCTGACCAGTGAGGTCTCTGCCAGCACCCACAGAGGGTGATGGAAGCCTCCACACTCCTCAGCATGGATCCCAGCTCCCACCCATGTTGGGAACACAGACACAGCTCTCCCTGCTGTCCCCGCTGGGTGAGCTGCTCTTGTGAAACTTGTTCATATGTTGTTAGGAGGAACTGTCTCATGTGTGGATATGGATCAGTGTCGATCCCAATACACACAATTGTCCATGCATGGATGGGAAGGGAAGGGACAGTAGTTGCGGGATGTCTTTGCAGAACCCTGGGCCCCTAAGGTCAGTCCCCATAGCCACAGCAAGATGAGTCCCCTCCCTCCCTTGAACAAGACACTCCTGCACAAAATTCCCATAAATTCCACAAAGGGGCCCAACTGTCATTTTCCTTATACACACCTTTAGTGGGCACCCCATGAATTTCCTCTCACCCATTTCCCCTGTTTCATCCTCACTGGGACTAAGAGGTAGCTGTCTTCACCACTCTCCACACAGCAATAATCCACTGAGACTAGAGGATGCTCACCCTCCAACCAGGCAGAGAGGCGGACAATCCAGACCCTGTGGCTGAGATTCTTCCTCTCTGGTCAGGCCACCAGACAGGAAACCCTGGAAGAGGAGAGGATCAGCCCAGCCCCTTCATCTGGCTGCTTCGGGAAGTAGAGAGAAGCTCCCTAAAGACAAAAGCTGTCTCCAGGCTCCATCCTGGAAACTGCTTAGTGTCCAGAGGGCTGAGGGCAGGACAGCAGCTCTCCACCCCTGAATGGTCCAGGGAGGCAGATGACGGTACAGATGTCCCCAAGGTCTCGAGCCAAGCTGGCTTTAAAGAAGGGGATGATGAGGGGGTCCCTGTGGAGGATGAGAGCTGAGAGCTCCCAGGAGTCGCCTGAGGAGTCCTTGTCTGTGTGGAGGCAAGACTTGGCCACCTGGAGGCCCACAGCACCTGTGACCTCCCTCATTCTTCCTTCCTGTCAGGACCCCTCTCTGTGGAACAGAGCAGACACGAGTAATATGACAGTGACCCAAGAGCATTTCCCAACAAAACTACATTTATTCACATTTTTACATATATCTCTCCAAAGATCTTACTGCCATCCACGCCCACCCAGACCCACCTCCCCCACCTCTTGAACCTCCCACAACTCCAGTCCCCTCCCTGCCCTGAAGTGCCTTCCCCCAACAGCAGCCAGGATCACCCATGAGCTGAGGAGCCCTAGGCTCCCCTAGGGGCTGGCCCGCTGTTCCCTACTGGCTGCAGAGCTGCTTCCTCTTCCTCCCTGTTACAAACGGTCACACTTTCTCTTTTTCGGCTGTGAGGGGCGAACCAGTCCCAGAGCCAAGGCTGCCCTCTCAGAGACCCCGAGGCCAGCCCCTGGGCTGAGCAGCATTTCAGCAGCAGCTGGGCTTCCGCACAGAGCCCGCTTCCTAGACTTGGCAGCGGCCAGGGGAGTTGGGCTGAGGCTTATTCGTTCAGAGGAGAGGGCCTGGCCTGAGGCAGGGACAGGACTCTGGGACAGCCCCCAGGGCAGCAGGGTGTGCTGCAAGGTCAAGAGGAAAGCCAGGCTGGGGAGCTCCTCCTCATCCTCGCTCGACTGGTCCCTGGGCCCTTGGGCCCCCAGAATTGGAGAGGCCGTTCTGAGAACTGAGGTGTCCGTGGGTCCTGGCTGAGGGCCAGTGTACCTCTGACCCTGGGGAGGGGAGGGTGGTCCTGGCTGGAATGGAGGCAATTCCTGCCGTCCTGGAGAGGGAACAAGGTCTTTGGCCCTGGACAGGCCAGCGTTTGCTTGGCTCAACTTGTGAACAGCCTCGAAATCAACCTCTGGTGGGCAGGCTTCATGACTGATCCCTAGCTGGGGGCCTTGGTCATGGCTCTGGGCATCTCTGCTGGCGTCGGACTCAGAAGGACCTGAGTCCACTCGGGGTACACTTTGACTGCTGGGTGCCCGCACTCCCTTGTCTTCCTTCAAGGCCAGAAGTCGTTTCTGCACCAGCTGGTAGGAGAGAAGAGGGCAGTGACTGCTCTGCACACCCACATGTGAGAGGAGGAGCACTGGGCAGCGGGACATGGCCCTGGGTAGGGTGGAGAGGAGGGGCGACCCTGAGACTCAGATCCAAATATAGACACCGAGGTGTTCCTGCTGGCCTCCTGCACCTTGTTCCCAGCTTTGTGTCCTTTCCTCCCCCATCACCCGCCCCAGCTCCCTATCCTCTCCCTCCTGTCACCCAGCACTGCACCTACCCCAGAGCGGGCTCTCCGCCAGGCCAGATGTCCCAGGCAGGGGAGGGATGGACAGAGCCGTGGAAGCCTCCCGCTCACGTTCTATGCCTCCCTTGCTCACCAGGGTCTCCCATGCTCTGGTTTACCTGGGACACCCTTGTCTCCCCTGTTCTACCTGGGGTCCGTCCCTCCCCTGGCTCCCATGGGTCACATGGGGTCCCCATCCATAGGCTCCATAGGTATCCCTCCCTCCCCTGCTCACCTCCTCAGGGGTGAGACCTTCCTCCTGCTCCAGCTCCTCAGCTAGCACTAAGGGATCCAGTTGTGGTTCTGGCGAAAGCAAGTCTGCCAGGAATCGAGGGTGAATGACTGCCTCTACCTGGAACAGAAGGAAAAGGCTGTGAGCATCCTTAGCCAGGAATGGCCTGGGAGCCAAGAAGACCTAGAATAAAGTGGAAAGTAGAGACACACTCCTGTTCTCCTTCACAAGATGGGATGTTTTAAATTGTCATGCTTCTCTCTCTCTCTCTCTCTCTCTCTCTCTCTCTCACACACACACACACACACACACATGCACACACACAGAAATATGCTCATACACATACAGGTACAAAAAAGTACATATAAAGAGTATATGCCCAGTAGTGGGGTTTCTGGGTCATATGGTAGTTCTATATTTAGTTTTTAAAGGAACTGCCATACTGTTCTCCACAAGACACAGGTGCCCCAACATTCACTGTAGCACTATTTACAATAGCCAGGAATGGAAGCAACCTAGATGTTCATCAACAGATATATGGATAAAGAAAATGCAGTACATATATACAGTGAAATATTTCTTAGCCATAAAAAGGAATGAATGTGAGTCAGTTGTAGATATGCGGATGAACCTATAGCCTCTCATACACAGTGAATTAAGTAGAAAGAGAAAAAATTGTCATATATGTGTGTGTGTATATCTCTCTCTATATATATATGGAATCTAGAAAAATCGTCCTGATGAGTCTGTTAGCAACACAGGAACAGAGGTGCAGATGTAAAGAATGGCCTTGCAGACATAGTAGGGAAAGGGAAGGGTGGGATGAATTGAGAGGGGCCTTGACATATATGTACAGTATGTGTAAAATACGTAGCTAATGGGAAGCTGGTGCGTAGCACAGGGAGCTCAGCTTGGTGCTCTGTGATGACTCAGAAGGGTGGAAAGCAGGGGTGGGACGGATGCTCAAGAACAGCGGGGGAAGGGTATATACGTATCCAGGATTCACGTGTTGTATAGCAGAAACTGACAGAACATTGTAAAGCAATTATACTCCAATAAAAACACATATAACATGTATGTACACAGACATACAAAGGCACACACACAGACAGACATGAACATGAACACTCATACATGTGCATACACACACTCCACACACATATGGCCACACACACAAAGCACACAAACACACAGCTCAAGGAACAGAGCTTCAGTCCCGTTGGCCTGGGCAGAACCCAGATCTTGGGTGCTGAGAGTCCCATGCCTTGGAATCTTGTAGACCCCAGGCTCCATGCCCAGCCCACCTTGGTGACGAAGTCTTCCTGGGAACACAGCTTGTCAATGTAGCTCAGGAGATCCGGGTCTGCATAGGTCCCGTCCTCTTCCTGCCTCAGCTCACTTCCATCCTCTCCACATTCTACATCTGACTTGCCCGTGGCTGAGTGGACGGGCCCCACCAGTGCCTCCATGATGTCCACATACTCTCTCACAGCCTCAGGGGGAATCTCCTTGGGTGCCTTGGTCCCTGAGTGCCGCCGGGATCTGTGTGGCTGCGAGCGGGTGGGATGGGCTCGGGAGCCGGCCTTCCGGGGAGCATTGGCTGAGGCAGAGCAGGAAAGAAGGAAGGAAGGTGAGGGGCTTCTGTGTCCACCTCCAGACCACTGGGCACGCGCTGGTGAGGGCAGTGTTTGGGGGTCAGTGACTTAGGTGTGGGCAGGGTTAGCACCACCCAAAGCCTCATGGACAGTGGGAGGGGGCCATCTAAGAGAGTCCCATGAGGAATGTGGAACCTTGATTGTTCAGGGTATCCCCAACAAGCCCACTTCTTCAGCAGACTTCGTGTGGGGTCTTTTGACAGGGAGGTGGAAGAGGAGTTATTAAACTGATGGAGATAATACCCTGTAGTGACAAAGGACAACTGAGACCCTGCCTCACTGGCTGTTCTGGTTGAAAGACCAGATGACCTTCTGAAAGGAAAAGGATCCACACGGGGTCAGTCGTCACCCCTTGGCCCATGTTACCTTTGCTTTGAACTCCGGTGGGAACACGGGTGCCTGGCTGAGGGCACACTTTCGGGGCTGAGGACCCCTGAGGAGCCAGCTTCAGTGGGACTGGAGGAGGCAGGCCTTGCACCCCCTGCATCCACTGTAACTTCTGAATCTGCATCACCTCCTCTGCCTCAAATTCCATGAACCTAGGAGTGATGGAGGCATACGGCACACTGAGAAAAAGGTCTGGGCTTTGGAGCCCAACAAAGGCAACGGAGAATGAGGGGCTGGGAGAGGGTGTGTCTTGGGGTGGACAAGGCCCTGGGAGGTACTATTCCCAGCAGGGGGCTCTCCTAGAACTGACTCAAGGTCTGGACTCTTCCTGCCCCACCAGCACTTGGAGGGCACTCAAGAGCATAGACCGAGGCTGCTGAATTGAACCAGGCCCTCGGGACACAGGCAGACCCACAGGGGACCCTCCTCATGCCCCCATTCCTGTCCAGAACCACATGAATTGCTGATGGCCAGAGGCTGAATCAGGCACATGTTCCCAAAGCGGTCCTTGCTGAATCCAGAACCCTGGACAGGGACTGAGAGTCCTGGAACATAAGACTGGAGACAGGGCCCAGGAAAGGTTGGAGAATTTGGCTGCAAAGCTTAGAGGAGAGGCTTTCCTTTCCTCTGAGAGATGTTTGTTTGTTTGGTTCTATTCTGTTTAAACTAAAAGGATTGCCATGGAGAAAATACTGGAACGGCCAGAGACGCTTGGGCTGACGACATCCTGTCTTCCCTAGCCTCTTCAGGGAGGTCAGGGTACCCACTCCAGCCACTTTGCATGAGAAGAGGGAGTCCCAAATTCTATGTCAGTGGCTGCCAGCCACCGACCACTAAGGAAGCAGCCGGCTGGTGGGTGGAGAGCATGCCCCAGCACAGCCCCTATGGTTGGGGTTGGACCCCTACTGGGCTCAAAGCTTTACACCATCCCATCCTGAGACCTTCATGTCAAGCCAAAGGTAGGTCACCATGAGGGGAGGTCAGAGGTCCTGGTGGTGGAAGGACTGAAGACTCATGCTCTCAAGGTGAAGGAGGGGCTTCTGGAGGGGAGTAGGGCATCTAGGCTGTGGGGGCCCTGTGTTGGGTGACAGCCCTCTTCCTTTACCCTGCCTGATGAGCACGCCCACAGCCAGACCCTGACCTGGGCTCCAGCCCTCACCCACCCCTCTTACCCATCACACAGCTCTAGGGCCCAGGACACGGACTCACTTTCTGGCCATCTCATAGTAGATCATCCGGTCAAAGTTGCTTGTGCGCTGCCATTCCTGCACAGCCCGCGACAGTCCCTCCTCCAGCGTCATGGTGGGCTTCAGGCGAGCCAGGGACCGAAGCACTGGGCTGTAAGCCATCAGGGTCTGTCTCAGAGTCCAGCCCAGTCCCCACCCATCGGATTCCACCCAGCAACTTGGACCACATAACCCAAGATAGCATGACTGAGCATCAGGAGGGCAAGAGGCAGGCCTGGGAGACCAAGGACAAGCCTTCCCACTACTGCCATCACCGCCTCACACTCACTGGAGGATGGCCATCCATTCCCAGGCTAAGGCTAGGACAAAGAGCCTTGAGAGGGCTCCTTCCTCTGCAAGATTGGCTTTTCACTATAAAAATCCCTATCATCAGTGAGGCACGGCACATGCCAGGCAGGCTGCTAACACTTCATAGATTAGTCCAAAGGTCTCCTGCAAAGTTCTCTGAGTTAAGTACAATTGCCGCCCCCCCCCCCCCCGCCTTTTTTTTTTACAAGGAAGTGAGGTTTGGGAGGGAAATGCCTGCCAGTCTCCCAGGTCTAGGAGGAGAGAGCCCACGCCCTGTGAGCTCCAGCAGCACCCAGTTCTAAGAATTCTCCAGAACAAGGAGGTTCTTGTTCTTGAGGCATGCATAGAGCTGTATCCTGGACCTTGCACTCCCTCTCCTTTCTGAAGGGACATCCCTTGACCATGGACACTCAAGTCCTGTGTGAAAAGAGATGGCACCATAAAGGAGTGCAGCATCCCAGCTGTGACTCCTCACCTCACACCACAACCCTCTCTGGTTACAAGTCTTCATCAGTATCACCATGAGGATCATGGAAGGTCAAGTTGGCTGTACTCACAAGGCGGTGAGGTAACTGAGATACGATACTGAAAGGATGTCAGGAACTTGCATGGTGATGTGTAGGACCAAAATGTGCCTTCTCACAGCAGGGACATCACCCTCAGACTTTCTTCCTGGTATCCCTAGAAACCTAATCTGAGCATCCACCCCCAGTTCCTTTTTATTCAAAAGCTCTGATAACCTCATGACCCCCTGGCTGTTCACTCACATGAGAAAGCAGGAAAGAGCTTCAGCATCAGGACTCTGGGGAAGGTGTCTCCGGGCCAGAGACTTGAAGCGTTGCCAACGTCGGAAGTTCTCATACACGCTCTTGGGGCTACAGGAGTCATCCTGCGAGGCCTTGGACTGGTTAGTGGCCAGGCTGCCATCCCTGGAAGTGCCATGTGACTGTGGCCCCAAGTTCACTTGGGGAATGATGGGGGCCAGCTGGGCAGCTGGTAGTGGAGCTTGAGGTGGAAAGCCTGGGGTCCAGTTTCCCTTGCCAGACTGAGCTACTCTAACAGCTGGGACAGTCACAGGGGTCTCTCTCGCAGGAGTTGTTAAGAATAGGGGGACAGGACATGCAGTACTCCCTCTGAGGGGCCCTGGAATGCTCCAGTTGAGGGGAGCCTGAGTAAGGACAAAGGGCTGAGTCTGGGGGTGCTCCATTGGCCTTCCTTCCGACCTGACTTGGACAATGATGTTGCAAGCCCCGGGAGCACTTGGGCCATGGCCAGCATTGGACGCCAAAGGTGTCCTGGAGAAAGCTGGCAGCAGCTGGGTGCCGCCAGGAGGGAATGACGGGGTCATGGAAGGTGGCAGGTGTTGCTCCCAGGGTGGCTGGTGTGGCGGGCCAGGAATGGGTGGAGGAAAGGGCACTGTCATGAAAGGAGGCAAGGAGGCACCAGGGGTCAAGTTCACATCCATTCCCAGTGCTGGAGATGCTGTTGAGACAAAAGAAAGATTTGAATGGAGGAGGAGAACGGGCAACCGGGACTGAGGCTCTCTGGAGAGAATCAGAATGTAAATCTCCACAGATGAGGACATCTGGACAGTGTGTGCAGCATGCACATATCTTCTAATGATTTTCACTATCTGATCTCTGGGTGAGAATTATTCCACTGGGGACCTCACTCCTAGCCACCAAGGTCCCTGAGCCCTGTCCGCCAAGAAGAAATCTCCTCAGCAAGTGCAGATTCAGGGAGTCTCCCTCAGGCACTCCCTGACACCCAAAGCTCACAGGCTGTCTCCCAGACTGGGTGGATATCTGGTCTGTGAGAAACGCCCCTCAGCAGCTACACTAGCTGGTGGGGACCTTCTCCAAGGTAAGTTCTAGGCACCCAAAGACCCTTTGTGGACAGGCATTGTTTAAAATATTAGGGCCCCACCTCCATCTCAGTCTTCCTTTTCCTGGTGCTCAGCATAAATCCTCTCACTCTTTTCAAGCCTCACAAAAACAAAAACAAAAATAATGGAAAATATCACTCGAATGGATTTCTGATACAAACCCATAATACACTGGCTCGGCATGCACATGAGACCCTCTGCAGCAGACAGTTAATATGAGCCGGGTTATACCATCCCCTGCCCAGTGCCCAGAGTCATGCCATCACTCTAGGAGTCTTTCGTAGGAACTGTGAGGAGGCTGAGAAGTGGGCATCTGTCCCTGAAATCCTGTTATTTCACAGCCGTGAATGGCTGCAGAGGATTAGACAAGGGCCAGGGAAGGGTCATGTTACATTGGTTGTGGGAGTATAGACTGTCTGGGGTCCTTCCCCTTTGAGTTCCCAATAACAGAGAGTGAAGACAAACTGAGAAGCAGGCATGATGCAGGTGCCATTGTGATAAAGTTGTCTGGAACACATCCCTGTTCAGGAGAACAAGGTACATACCATGTGCACCTAATTAATCAGAACAGGTGTCATAGGACTTTGACTCATAACAGAGAAGATCGTCTGCCTGCTTCTGGGCTACACTCCTTACCCCCTTTAAAGAAGAAAGCAGCTTTCACTGACATTCCACCAGAACTAACCACCCTCCACATCTGTTCCCTGTCCACAAAGGAGTGACGTGAAAAATAAAGAAACTCTTCATCTCAAGATATGCCAAAGTTCCACCATGAGATATTGGACAAGTTGAAGTAGGTCTGAAGAACTGCTTTTCCACAAAAGGAAGAACAGTTGAGGACATCTCGGGAAACTGAGGCCTGTCTTGGTTGCAGTTACATGGATGCCCATCCCTGTCAAAGCCAAGGCAACTGTTACCTGAACTGAGACGTGAGCTGTGAGCTGGAAGGAGTGGAAGAGGTCTGGACTGCAGCAGTTAGAGTAACTTCCTGCCTAGCTCTCAGAGAGGACACTTGACTGCCGGTGTGACCACACATAGTCCCATTGAATAGCTTTCTACTAAGACTATCTCTCCCCACGGCCCAACTAGATACAGTATGTCCCAGTCCAAACCCCTCAGGAAGACACGGGGTGGGGGCAAGCTTTGGGTACCTAAGAAACACAATACGGGGCTAGGTCCTCCCCATGACCCTTCCTGTGTCACCACCAGGAGATCACCCACACTTCCTACACACACGTTTCAAAGCGGCTTATCTTCCATCTAGAAATAATCAATCCTGCCTGCTGCCATCCCTTCTCCATACCCAGGGCCATTTCCCTTGATCCACTTCCAAGGAACCCGCCTCCCCGGTGCAGTCTCAGGTTTCTTCAGGCTCTTCGGTCTCCCCAGATGTCCTTATGGGGCCAGTGCTCTCTCCTTCCTCAACTTCAGTTCAACCATGTGCCCACAGTGAACTGTCACATGTGGACTCAAAGGTCTGAGAAATGACAGGGTCTCTGAGAACCACAACCCCAGCCTACAGGCTTACCTCCTTCTGAAGCCGTTCCCATAGGCCTGGGCACGGACCACTGCTGCCTGGTAGCCTCAATGAGAAAAGTCAAGACCAAGACGCAGAGAGTGACCTGCTCCAGCAGATGCTCAGCATCCAAGTAAAGGAGGGAAATGTTTGAATTCAAACAGTAGAATGTGGAACTGAAACATTCTGCAGCGGGGGAGGGGCAGAGGGCAGGTAGAGCTGGGTGGGGTGAGCAGACATTCCATGAACGGCTCTGGCAGGAAGGCGAGAACCGGAAGTTCCTTCCACCTTACATAGTGGTGACACAGTTGGTGTCTGCCTCTTTAGGCAATTTATCAATTGTTTCTCAGTTTCACAGCACCAAGGTTGGACTTGATCTTCCCTTTATTTCACTTCTTTATCCATCAGCCTAGTTTTGCGTCACTCAGCTCACCCTGCTTCCTAACTGGGTCTTGACTTACTTCAACAGAGACTAGACTTTCAGAACAAGTTCAGAAGAACTTTTAGTCTTATAAACCCTTGGGTATTAATGGCCACATGGAGCTGAGAGTTTGAAATTAGGATTGTCTCATCAGATGCAGGGTGTTTGGTTGTTGTATGTACATCATTCCTAAGGAAGCAGTCCTTGTGCCCCAACCAACATCCAGCAGGACTTTCCTAACTAATGATCCTTCTTGCTGGAAAACGCTCATCTATCAAAAAACCATCATGGAGCCCACATGTCTAAGACCAGAATTCACTGTGTTCCTTATAGCATTACATTGTTGTTGACTATTTAGTTTTTTATCTTTTAAACGACTTTAGTATAATACTCTATAAACAAGTAATACCTTCTCATGGTTCAAAATCAAATTCTGAGAAATGGAATATGCAGTGACAAGTCCTACTTCCACCTCTTTCCCCGCTTCAATTCAATCTTCTTTCCCAGAGAAAACCAGAGTTATCTGTTTCATTAAAATATTTCCAGAGATGTGTTTTGCAACTAAAAACGAATGTAATTGATATTCATTTTTTAAAATGTCTCCAGTTTTTTTTTCTGGTTGAAAATTCACATATGTTCCAATGTATCCAAGTATAGTTTCAATGATTGTGTTTGTACTGGTATTACAGCTCCTCTGTTTCTAGAATTAATTCCTAGAACAAGAATTTCTACAGTCTCTTAAATTTCAAATTACCTGAAAAGATAGGATGGCCAGATCAAGCAAATAAAAATAACAAATGCCTAAATGAATTTGATTTTTGAATTTTGCATAAACAACAAATTAGTTTTCAGTCTAGCTGTGCCCTATGCAATATTTTGGATATAGTTTTATGCAAATCATTTTCCTCATTATCTGATATTTGCATTTACCTGGAAACCTGTATTTCATCTGGCAACACTACCAAAAAAGTGTAACATAGTAAGCTATTATTTGTTACTCATTCCTATGAGAAAGAGGGGCTTCCCTTGTGACTCAGACAGTAAAGAATCTGCCTGCAATGCATGAGACTCAGGTTCGATCCCAGGGTCGGGAAGATCGCCTGGAGAAGGAAATAGCAATCCACTCCAGTATTCTTGCCTAGAGAATTCCTGGACAGAGGAGCCTGGCAGGCACAGTCCATGGGGTCACAAAGAGTCGGACACGACTGAGCGACTACAGTTCACACTATGAGAAAGAGAACTGGGCGTAAAGAGACTGGAGTGTGCATCTTGGGTCCAACACAAAATACAATTGCAAACACATAAAATCTGCAGACTCTGGATGAAATGGATTTGGAAGAGCCATCACATAGCATTGAAAGTTTAGGCTTAGTAGGACTAAGGACAGAAATAAGGAATGAGAAGGCAAAAAAATCTTCTCTTTCCTTGTGTTGAAAGGACTAAATATCCCAGAGCACTGGTTTTTCTAGATGTTAAAAATCCATTACCCACGAAATGGACGTGCACCTTGAGAAAAATGCCAAAAGTTTATCTAGCAATGTCCAATCTCCATTCACACAAATCCACTTCCATCTAAATCCTAGCCTGCAAACCCTGCTTATAAGCTTGTGAATTTCCTGTCTGCATTACATACCCTTGCTCTTTAGAACCTAGGCTCATCATTAGATATGGACCCACCTGCATGGAAATAATGGGAGCATCTCTTTTTTAATAATTTGTTTGATTCTTATTTTCATATTGAGAATCAACGTCAGTTTATCACTATCAAAATGATACGAAAGAATATTCGCCTTTTGTGTTGTGAGAAGAAAGGATTTTAGGAATCTTGTCAAGGGATATGAAGGGTGAAAACTTCAGAGGACTACAACCAGATCTCTTGGGAGACAGGAGTCACTCCCTTCTATAGCAGGGATTGTGGGGTGTTGGCGAAAGAAAGAGAGGTTTAGAAGGACAGTTCCATATGGTGAAAAAGAATCCTATTGGTGCTTATGAAGTTCCTTGTACCTTGCAAGAAAAATGGACTCACAAGAAGGTGAGAGATGAGTTGAGAGTATTTAAAGTAATATCATGGTGAACTTTATATCAAGAAACTCCTGTTGGGGGCTGAAAAAATTACTTGGAAATATGGCTCAGTACTTGGTCTTTTACCGTGAAGGAGAACTTAAATGGTATTCAGCCAATGCTAGACTTGATGCCAGAGGGATGGTGAGGCAGAATACAAGAAAGGGATGCTTTCCTGTTGCTTCCTCCCCTTGTTCAGTCCTTCAACCAGTTACAAGATTCTCACTCATAACTGTGATAAAGTATTTGAATGAGGCCTCTCAGGGCCACTGATACAAAAATTGCATCATGGAAAAATGATCTGATCTCAATTCTGCAATCATTTTTGTACTACTTCAAAATACTACACCCCAGAGACAGGTATAATCAAATCAGCCCAAATATAATTTGGGAAGACCAGACATGGGAGGAAATATCTAAAATTCCTTTAGATCATGATCTCTGACTATTCCTGCAGAGACATTAGGGGCAGGCATTGATTACAGAGAAAAAGTATCTCTGGACATGGATCACAAGCATCAGAAGACAGTTTATCTTCCACATCACTATGGAGCATTAAAGACAGAAAAAGATACAATGTTTGTGTCTTGTGGCATTTTCAAGTCTGTGCACTTGGAAGCTCTTAGTACTGTTAAATATGAGGGATCTTCAGAAGCATTCTGTTGAGTGAGAAATGCTCTAATCTTGCAATTGACCAGAAAGAAGATTTGCTGATTGAGGTTTCTTTGGCAAACATTACAAACTCAGGTCAATAAGTTGATTCTCCTACTATTTATTTTTTTTATTGCTAACTGAAATTTTGCAATATATTACCAAAAAAGGGAGAGAGTAAAATTGTTCCCGTAGTATTAATACCTGTTGTGATTAAATTGAACCAGATTGTCATCTTACTCAGGGTTATAACAAAAACTTTACAAAGAAAACACTCAATATTTACTGAAAAAAACTCCGTGTATTAAATACACTACAAGAAATATTTCAGTAGAGTATATGCATTTGGAAGAACTCTAGGAATGGAATCAGGAGAAAGCATCTTAAGAGTGTTTCCAGGTCTGAAACTCTTTGCTAGAATTGTTCTTTAACAGAAACGTCCAGCTTGCTAGGAAAGAGATCTGGTTTTTGACAGACATAAACAAGAAGCAAGGAACTGCAGTCTGAAGGTCATGAAAGCACTTGCTCCAATTTGAGGATATTGTGAGAAGGATGCTGCTGCTACTAAGTCGCTTCAGTCGTGTCCAACTCTGTGCGATCCCATGGACAGCAGCCCACCAGGCTCCTCTGTCCACGGGATTCTCTAGGCAAGAATACTGGAGTGGGTTGCCATTTCCTTCTCTATATGATAAGGATGGAGCTCTCCAAAACTCTTTGCATCTAAGCGCATGGACTTCACGTGTGCAATTTAAAAATCACAAGTGCTCATCTCACAAGAGCTAGTTTTAAGAGAGCACCACAAAGTTTCCCAGCAAGGGGACATAGCCAGAGAAGCTCCTCAGGATACCCCGACCCTCCATTTCTCTCCTCTCCAGCAGGGACTTAAAAGGACAGTTTCCCATAAGTCCTGTGCTTGCACGCACAGGACTCTAGGGGCTCTAGCGCAAGCCAAGTGCGGTCGTCTAATGGCTCTTCCAAGGGTCTGTTGAGGCTGTCTGCTCAGGAAAACAGGAGCGCACGCGCGAGCTTGGAGGGCGGAGCCCCAACGGTTGTCTCAGCTGTGGGCCGGACCTCTTAAGGCCGCCTCCAGAGTCGACGTGGAGGTAAGGGATGAAGGGACCCTTCAAACTGCGGTGGTGTCACGCTCTGACTGCTGTTCACCCTGTCGGGTATTTGTGCCTTTGTCTGTGTAGGGGAGACTCCCCGCAATGTGGATTCATGCCCCTATAGAGCTCAGTTCCCTTTGCTGTGTTTACACCAGGGGTATTGTTGCAAAGAGTCGGACACGACTGAGCGACTGAACTGAACTAAACTGAATTGGCCGTGGGCGAGCAGGCTGCAAGAACGGTTCGGTGACTGTGGGCGTAAGTTGTGGATTAAACAGTGTGAGAGAGCCGTTAAACAGGTGCCATTCTGTCCACGTGTTCTGAAGAGTACGAAAGCTAGACGGAAGTTCTTCCGATTTGAAAGCCCTCATCAGGTTCCCAAGAACTAGCACAGGTTATAGGAAAATGAGTGGAAAGTGAGTGAAGATTTAAAGTACACTCTCATGGTTTCAGTGGTGTCTTCATTTTTAACGTAGACATCAATCGATTGTTCAATTGATTTGGACACAAATGTTCAAACTGCACTCTTTTGTCCACGATGGAAGAAACTTTGCTGAATGTAGTAATAAACATTGATTCATAGTCTGATGTCAATTCAGTATTGATTTGCAAGCATAGACGGGGTTCGTATGTAATCAGTTGGTTGGTGGGAATCTGATATGTAGTCAAATGTGTGGGTTGGTTTTGTTTGTGAATATTTGTGTTTAAGGGAAAGTTATGTTTTTGTGAGAATGTGTAAGGTAAATCCTTGAAGGGTATCTGAAGGGTGTTGAGATTTAATGGAGACATACTCAAGGAGTTAGTTAGTGGTTAGGTGTTTGTCATTTGGTATTTGGGGAATATTTTTACATGTGTCTTTTTCACCCATGAATTTGAGAATTTCTGTATGTCTCATGATGGATTTGCATATGCATAATGGCAGTGTTAGGAAAAAGACTGGTGTGTATTAGTTTGGGTATACTATCTGTTTTGTGTATTTGGGGGATGTAGGATGATCATTTGTGTATTCAGGATATCATTTGTGCATTGTGTAAGGAGGTAAGGGATGAAGGGACCCTTCAAACTGCGGTGGTGTCACGCTCTGACTGCTGTTCACCCTGTCGGGTATTTGTGCCTTTGTCTGTGTAGGGGAGACTCCCCGCAATGTGGATTCATGCCCCTATAGAGCTCAGTTCCCTTTGCTGTGTTTACACCAGGGTTATTGTTGCAAAGAGTCGGACACGACTGAGTGACTGAACTGAACTAAACTGAATTGGCCATGGGGGAGCAGGCTGCAAGAACGGTTCGCCGCCTTACGGGCTTATGTGGTTTGTGTGTGTGTATCTTCAGGAGCTGTGTATGTATCTTTTGCTGTGTAGGGGGAAAGTCTGTGGCTATTTTATGGAACTGATAGATGTAGGTGTGTTATGTTTGTATTATGTATTATGTAGGATGGAAGAGTTAATTCTGTGTGAGAGTTTGGGAATGTGGGGTTATGCATATGCAGGTAGTGTGGGATGTGTATTTGAAACAGAGAGTATATATAGTTATATGTTTGCTTATTTGTAGTGCAGTGGGTAATTGTGGCTCTATTTGGAGCTTGTGGAGAGTTGTATGTAAAGTAAGTTTGTGTGTATATTCAAGGGGCGTGGCCATTTGGAGGAATATCTGCTAGTGCTATGTATTTGTATTTCTCAGTAGGGGCCTCTTAGGCGTATATATTTTGAGAAGTGAGTGTATGTGTATCTGATGAGAAGGTGAGGTTCCATGTTTATACACAGGAGCTGGAGAATTGCACTTATATGTATTAGGAATCTGTGACACGATTATTTGTTAGTATTTGCAGATGTATGAGCTGGCTCCTACAAACTAGGGATCATTTGATCTGTGGAAGTTATTTCCTAAGTGGTTTCCTGGAGATACTTCTATGTGTGTTACTTGTGAATAGTAATTTGTGTGTATGTCATCAAAGGGTGTATGAATTATCAAAGTTTGTTCGTGAGGTATGGAGTTGTTAGGAGTATTCTAAGTGCATTTCTTTGGAGACTGCTAGGGTGTTTATACATGCGTTTGGTAGTAGATAGTAAGAGGTGGTCTGTGTATGTTAGCATGAGGGTAGATAGATGTATATAGTGTCCTTTGTTTATATGTTTGGGGAGCAGTGGGGAGGTTGTGTTCTGGAAAGGTAGTGTTTGAGGAGGATCTCTATGTTCAAAGGTTGGGAATGTTTGTAAAACTGTGTCCATAGGTGTGTGAGAATTGCATGTGTATATTAGAGAACAGAAATTGTTGGTGTTTTTGCATTTTGTGTGTGTCTTAGCATTTGGGATGTATACTCGTGAGTAGTTTATGGATGTATGTATTTGTGATTTGTGAGTATATCAGGAGGCTTAGCGTCCTCTTTGTGTTTATTTCAAAATGTAACGCCTGAAGAATTTAGCAGTGTTGTTTGTTTGTGTGTTCTCAGTACTGGTAAGTTGGACTTATATAAGTATAGTTAACTCTATAACATCATGGGTTTGAACCACACGGGTCCACTCCTAGTGGATTTTTTTTCAGTAAATACTACAGTACTACTACATGATCCATGGATACAGAAGCATTGAATGGAGGGTTGGTACCCTAATCCCCAAGTTGTTCAAGGTTCAGCTGTATTTGATAAGTGTAGGTTGTTTGTGGCTGTGTGTATTTGAGTCCCTGGGGCTATGAGGTAAGTATTCTGGCAGATGTGAGAGCTCAGTAGATGTTGTCTGTTATGTGTATGTTCAGAAATCTGGAGTATATGTATTTTAGGGCTGTGAATTGCATGTGGGTCTTTTGGGGGCTGCTCATGAAACAATTGTGTACCTCGTGAGCCTATGTATATACATGTACAGTGTGTCATCTGAGTGGTATATTGGTTGCACATGTTTGTGTTCAGGCCCATGTTGTGTGTGTATATCTATATAGTTGTAAGAGTGGCATGTGAATATTCAGTGTGAGTAGGTTTTTGTCTATAAAAATTTAGGTAGTAAGAGGTGGTCTCTGTGTATATTTATTTAAGATGAGAGTAGAAATGTACATGTGTGTTCAGAATATATGTGTATGGATATACATACGTACTCACATATATGAATATGTGTGTTGTGTCCTTTTGCTTATATATCTGTGGTGGGAGTTGAGGGGCCTACTCTGGTTGTAAGTGGATCGTGAGCACATACTCATATGAAAAGATTTGGGATGTGCTGACACTGATTTATCCTAGCTTGGGATAGTCAATGGTGGATATCTCCTCTCGGTTCTGTGTTCAGTGAGGTCAAGTAGGTAGCTTGAAACTGCTCATGCCGGGAATATCTATACCATGTAGACACCACAAATGAAGTCTTTCCTACCTTTCTCAGAGAGCTTTTTATTAAGCATTTACCAGCAAACCACTGATGTGTGTATTTAGATGTATGTATGTGTGACACAAGAATATTTGGGCATCAGTGGGAATGTATGGGACACTTATGTGGTTGTGAGTGGGGCTTCTGGGGTTGAAATAAAGAGGTGGAAACAGGAGGGTGTGCTATTTACTAGGAGGAAACTAAACAAATAATGAATATAATTTTGTTTGCTTGCTTAGTTGTATTTTTGCGCTATTTTATTGCATTCCTATTTTCTCCAAAGTTGAGTCATTTCTTGAACCTGGAACAAACGGTGTTATTTTTGCATAAGTTCTTCTTTCCTCAAGGTCTGTCTCATGTCATTCCTCTGCCTTCCCTCTCAGGTTTTCCTTTCCCTGCCTTCCACCTTCCTCTAATAATTGTTTAACAAATGCTAAATTTTAGAAATGGTTTCTGCTCTCAGTGTTCAGCTTCTAAAGCACCTTCTTTTATTTCTGGAGTCTACAGTCTAATTCACTGAAAAACAGTCAGCCCTTCTCCTCCTTTTTCACTTTTTGATTAATTATTATTAATCATTTTGTGACTTCCCAGTTCCAAAAAGCTTTTCTCCTAATTCCACCTTACAAGCAAGTGTTCTAGTACACTCCTTGACACTGCCATCACCTCCAAACTGCTATATCCCATATATATATATATATATATATGTCTTGTCAGTTTCACATCCCTAAAACTTCTCAAACTTTTCTTTGTCTCACCATGTCTGTCCACTATCTTAGTTTAAGCATTCATCTGAATCTCTGATATAACCACATCCATTTCATTTTTCCCTTCCTGTTAATCCGTTCTCCCCAGAGTAATTTTCTTGAGAAACAAAATCTAATCTGTCATTGGATGCCTAATATCTATCAATGGCTTACCTTTGCTTTAAGGATAAAAAGCAAAGTCCTTAGTGGGACTTACACTGCCCTGCCAAAATCTGTACTCCCTTTGATTCTGTTCTCTCCTTTGTCTATTTCACCCACTGCCTTCTTTCAGTTCTTTGAATGTGCTCTCACCTCAGGGGACTTTGCACATGCTATTCTCTCTGCTTAGAATGTTCTTTTCCTTACTTGCAACATTACTTATTAGTCACATTTTTCCCCAATATTACTGAGGAAAAATTGACAATATAGTGGTATATACTTAAAGGGTAAAATGAGATTTAATCCATTTATTGAAGATTAGAATAATTACCAAGGTGAAGATAATACATTCATCACCTCACACAACTCTTCTTTTCAGGCAAGAATGCTTGTGATGTACTGTCTCAGTAATTTTCAAGTATATAATACCATATTATTAACCATAGTCAACATGCTTCCACAGTCACACCAACATTTGTTATCTCTTGTCTTTTTGACTTCAGCCATCTTAACCTGTGTGAGATGATATCTCACTGTGGTTTTGATTTTCATTTCCCTGATGCTTAGTGGTGTTGAGCATCTTTTCACTTTGACTGTTAGAATGTCTTCCTTGAACTCATCACATTCTAAACATCTGTACATCCTTTAGATCTCAGATTCAACATCACTTCTCAAGAGAAAATTTCTCAGATTCCCAGCGCAGGTCATCACAGAGATAAATTCTGGCAAGTAAGGAAGAAAGTGTACGTGCTTGGAATTCCATTTGCTCTTCTGGATGTACTCTTCGCTTTTCTCTGGATTATACCCAAGGGAGCCAATCTGTGCAGATCACACCAAAGTCTCTTTGGCCCCATGGCTTCTGATTGGGGAGAACAGTCTGAGTAGGGTGCATAGGCAGGAACTCAGAATCAGGTGGGGTGTCTTGGCTTTTATCCCCCTGCTTCCTCCTTTCGGGTCCCTGAAGACTAGCTGCTCCTTCAACCAAGCACTTACTAAGCTTCTGTCAGGCAGGAGTTTCTGCCAGCTTTCTTGATTTCCAGGTTCCTGTAACTGCCCCTCATTCCTCCTGTCACCACTTCAGGCCCATAGGTACCATCAGCAATGTGGTCACATACTCCATTATTACTTGTGGCTTCTTTAATCTCTGCCCACTCTTTTGTAAACAGATCTTGTCTTCAACACTCCTCAAATTACTGTCTCCAAGTGTTCACCTGTTTCCCCTGGGGACCCTGATAGAGACATTGCCCCTGGGGATTTTTCAGATAACTAAAATTTACATTACTGGTGTCAAAACCCTTCTTCTGGCCAACAATAAGGGATTATCTAATCTATTGTATTTACGAAATAGAATGCTATTGGTTATTGAAAAATCATATTTTTGAAAAACAGAAACAGGATCCAAAGGAATATACTGAATTTGATCTCAGTTTTATAAAACCAAAGAAAATAAACTAAAACAAATGTGTGTGTATAAAAGAGTCAACATATATGTTCCCAAAATGGTAATAGCTCCTTTCAGAATGAGTTATTTTTTTTTTATGATTTTTCTATTCTTTCTCAGTTGTCTGCAATAATGCTACATTACCAGGATGATGAAATATATATACATATATGTTATTTTAAAACACTTTTTCTTGATCTAATGCAAGTTATAAAAGTAATTAATCAATTAAAGTGAAAGTTAAATAAGACAATGAAAATATATTGCCTAGCATATGTGCCTATCAGTTGGCACAGAGGAAGCATTCAATATGTCAAAATAGCTTATTACGAATCATGTTTTACATACCTCTATGCCTTATGAAACTAAATACAGATAATAGAAATTAGCTTTTTCTGAATGACTTGGGATGTTAATCATTATATTGTACTTTAATATTATAGCATGCTGCTCTGAGCTCAGTTCAATCCTATCATTTAGCATATAAGAAAATGTATAATACGGAATCATCCTCAGAAGGCTCAGGTGACTTCACGGAGAACATGTGCTGCTATTTAGTGCTCTCGGCTCACCCTATCCTCCAAAGACTTTCTCCAAGACATCCTTCCTTCCCTCCAGAGAAACGCTTCTTTTCCTGTATTTATCACTACCCACAACTTAGTTAATACTATTACAGGCTTTTTGTTAAGTAACTATGTCTATTTCTATGTTTACCATAGTACATCAAGCACAATTTTTTCTTCTTTCCTCCTTGTCTCGGTTCTATTTTGGTTCTGGAAATGGAGCTAATCTGGTAAAATGAGTGCTAGTGATAGAACACAGTAAAACGACATCAGAAAGTTTCAGAAGAAAATTAACTTTAAAAAAAGAATGAATGCCATCAACTTTTAGAGATCATCAACATGTCTTGCACTCACCTTCAGAAATCACACAAATGGGACTTCCTGACAGGCCAGTGGTTAACACTCTGTGCTTCCAATGCAGGGGCACAAGTTCAGTCCCTGGTCAGGGCACTAAGACCCCACATGCCTTGTGGCCAAAAAAAGTTTCTTTTTAAGATTTAAAAAAATAATAATTGAAAAAAAAAAAAGAGAAATCACTCGAATGTGTATTGTCACCTTTTTTCCAACTCTTTATCCTAACAGTACTTTGGTAATATATACTTTACATGTGAAAAAATGAGCAGATTTAAGTGTAAAGTTTATTGAATTTTGACAGACATACTTGTACAACCAAAGTCTAGATCAATATAAAGAAAAGACTTGTGAAAAAAGAAAGACGGAGAGCACTGCATTTCACCCAGTTCTGCAAAGATTAACTTGCTGCAGTTGCTGACTGACAGTGCATTCTACTTCAGAGGAAATTAAGATGAAAACAGGATGGAGCACTCTTTGCTTCAGACAGAAGAAATTAAAATGATAGCAGGATGCTCTGTGCTTTGGACAAGCAGGGCCTTACACGGTTAGATGTGTCTCAGGAAGAATTTTAGTGAATGAAGTTTCTTACAACTTTCCATACATTGGTGCATTGAAATGCACCAAAATCATTAGCTTGATACATCCGTTCTTGATGACTAGCAGTAATCTGTTATCAAGATATATAATACACTTGACTGCATGTATTCCCCAGCCAAAAATCATATATAAATTAGTTTCCCCAGCTATCTCTTTGGAGCAGTTTCTCAGAGCTACTGAAAGGCTCTCGCTTGGGTTAAGTCTTCAATAAGACCCTAAATGAAACTTAGCTCACAACTCTTACACTGTGCAATTTTCTTTCCGTCTGTAGTCCTTCACCTCGGAAAATGCCATGTTTTTCTATGCCCTGAACCCTCCCTCCCCTGACTCCCTGCCATGGCACAACACAACCACTATTCTGATTTCTTAACTTGCTTTTGTCTGTTCTTGAACTTCCTATAAATGGAATCATACAGTGTGCTATTATGTATATCAATTGTTCCTTCCTTTATATTGCTGTAGGATTCAACTGTATGAATATACCACAATTTCTTTGTCCATTCTTCTGTCAATAGACAGTGGGGTTGTTTCCAGTTTGGGTTATTATGAATAAAGGTGCTATGAATATTCCTGTACAAGTACAAATAAAGTGATGAATACAGAAAGTGTGAAAAAGGTTTGTGTACATGGTACAAGTTTCTGAAGACATTAAACTGCCTTTGAAATCTTTTATTGTTACTTTGATTAAGTGGATAACTATTGTTTCACAGAGAATGTAAGCTGGTACCAAACTGGAATTTGGTTTTCTCTCCCTGATTAAAAGAACAAAGTTTTCTTGGAATATGGCTTTTGGTAACAGACTATGTAGATTTCTTTGCCTTTAAGTGATTCATATTTGTTTTTTAAATCTTTTGTTACTTCGATAAAATGAACGAGTATTATTTCACAAAGCTCTATGAAGACTATGGCACACATAGACAAAGCTCATTCTGCTTCTACAAAATTAACCCTTCATCAGGGAATTTAAAATTGATAACAATGGCTGTAAACCAAACAGCTGGGGCTATAGGAAATCCAATATGGCTGCTTGGCTTTTCCTGGCTCCCTGACAAACCTCACTTTTATTTGCTAGGATAAGGCTTTTCCTGGCTGCAGGGTTGGTGTCTCACAATGGAGAAAAAATGGTTGAAATATGTTTTCTACAATCTCCAGTGATCAAGGCACCACTTTACTGGACAAACCATACAAGCATTACAGTTTTCACGACTTTTTGTCTGACATACTGCTGGCTTCTAATCTTTCTTTTCAGATATAAAGAGGATCTTCTCAAGTTACTGATTGTTTAAAGCAACTTAGTAATTTACACCTGTGGGTAAAATTATAATTTTTTCTCTCTGTCTTATCCTTCCAGAAATCGCAGACACTGGGTGCTGAACAGATTTATCAGGTAAATAAAAAGACTGTCTCTCAACATATACAGAAATCTCAAAGTATACAGGGGAGCTCTAAAAGAAAAACCCACCTCAACAAAAACTGATGTCAGTCCTATGACATTTATAGTCAATCAGTTCAGTTCAGTTCAGTCGCTCAGTCGTGTCCGACTCTTTGCGACTCCATGAATCGCAGCACGCCAGGCCTCCCTGTCCATCACCAACTCCAGGAGTTTACCCAAACTCATGTCCATTGAGTCGGTGATGCCATCCAGCCATCTCATCCTCTGTCGTCCCCTTCTCCTCCTGCCCCCAATCCTTCAAAGCATCATGGTCTCTTCCAATGAGTCAACTTTTCACATCAGGTGCCAAAGTATTGGAGTTTCAGCTTCAACATCTGTCCTTCCAGTGAACACCCAGGACTGATCTCCTTGAGGATGGACTGGTTGGATCTCCTTGCAGTCCAAGGGACTCCCAAGAGTCTTCTCCAACACCACAGTTCAAAAGCATCAATTCTTTGGCACTCAGCTTTCTTCACCATCCAACTCTCACATCCATACATGACCACTGGAAAAACCGTAGTCTTGACTAGACAGACGTTTGTTGGCAAAGTAACGTCTCTGCTTTTAAATATGCTATCTAGGTTGGTCATAACTTTCCTTCCAAGGAGTAAGTGTCTTTTAATTTCATGGCTGCAATCACCATCTGCAGTGATTTTGGAGCCCCCCAAAATAAAGTCTGACACTATTTCCACTGTTTCCCTATCTATTTCCCATGAAGTGATGGGACCAGATGCCATGATCTTAGTTTCCTGAATGTTGAGCTTTAAGCCAACTTTTTCACTCTCCTCTTTCACTTTCATCAAGAGGTTCTTTAGTTCTTCTTCAATTTCTGCCGTAAGTGTGGTGTCATCCGCATATCTGAGGTTATTGATATTTATCCCAGCAATCTTGATTCCAGCTTGTGCTTCTTCCAGCCCAGCGTTTCTCATGATGTACTCTGCATAAAAGTTAAATTAGCAGGGTGACAATATACAGCCTTGATGTATTCCTTTTCCTATTTGGAACCAGTCTGTTGTTCCATGTCCAGTTCTAACTGTTGCTTCCTGACCTGCATACAGGTTTCTCAAGAGGCAGGTCAGGTGGTCTGGTATTCCCATCTCTTTCAGAATTTTCCACAGTTTATTGTGATCCATACTGTCAAAGGCTTTGCATAGTCAATAAAGCAGAAATAGATGTTTTTCTGGAACTCTCTTGCTTTTTCGATGATCCAGCGGATATTGGCAATTTGATCTCTGGTTCCTCTGCCTTTTCTAAAACCAGCTTGAACATCTGGAAGCTCACGGTTCACATATTGCTGAAGTCTGGCTTGGAGAATTTTGAGCATTACTTTACTAGCGTGTGAGATGAGTGCAATTGTGCGACAGTTTGAGCATTCTTTGGCATTTCCTTTCTTTGGGATTGGAATGAAAACTGACCTTTTCCAGTCCTGTGGCCACTCCTGAGTTTTCCAAATTTGCTGACATACTGTGTGCAGCACTTTCACAGCATCATCTTTTAGGATTTGAAATAGCTCAACTGGAATTCCATCACCTCCACTAGCTTTGTTTGTAGTGATCCTTGCTAAGGCCCCCTTCACTTCATATTCCAGGATGTCTGGCTCTAGGTGAGTGATCACACCATCGTGATTATCTGAATCATGAAAATCTTTTTTGTATAATTCTTCTGTGTATTCTTGCCACCTCTTCTTAATATCTTTTGCTTCTGTTAGGTCCATACCGTTTCTGTCCTTTATCAAGCCCATTTTTGCATGAAATGTTCCCTTGGTATCTCTAATTTTCTTGAAGAAATCTCTAGTCTTTGCCATTCTGTTGTTTTCCTCTATTTCTTTGCATTGATTGCTGAGGAAGGCTTTCTTATCTCTCCTTGCTATTCTTTGGAATTCTGCATTCAGATAGGAATAGCTTTCCTTTTCTCCTTTGCTTTTTGCTTCTCTTAATTCACAGCTATTTGTAAGGCCTCCTCATACAGCCATGTTGCTTTGTTGCATTTCTTTTCCATGGGGATGGTCTTGATCCCTGTCTCCTCTACAACGTCACGAACCTCTGTCCATAGTTCATCAGGCACTCTGTCTATCAGATCTAGTCCCTTAAATCTATTTCTCACTTCCACTGTATAATCATAAAGGATTTGATTTAGGTCATACCTGAATGGTCTAGTGGTTTTCCCTACTTTCTTCAATTTAAGTCTGAATTTGGCAATAAGGAGCTCATGATCTGAGCCACAGTCTGCTCCCGGTCTTGTTTTTGCTGACTGTATAGAGCTTCTCCATCTTTGGCTGCAAAGAATATAATCAATCTGATTTCGATGTTGACCATCTGGTGATGTCCATGTGTAGAGTCTTCTTTCGTGTTGTTGGTTTGCTATGACCAGTGCGTTCTCTTGGCAAAACTCTAGTAGCCTTTGCCCTGCTTCATTCTGTACTCCAAGACCAAATTTGCCTGTTAACGCCAGGTGTTTCCTGACTTCCTACTTTTGCATTCCAGTCCCCTATAATGAAAAGGACATCTTTTTTGGGTGTTAGTTCTAAAAGGTCTTGTAGGTCTTCATAGAACCGTTCAACTTCAGCTTCTTCAGCATTACTGGTTGGGGCATAGACTTGGATCACCGTGATATTGAATGGTTTGCCTTGGAAACGAACAGAGATCATTCTGTCATTTTTGAGATTGCATCCAAGTACTGCATTTCAGACTGTTTTGTTGAGTATGATGGCTACTCCATTTCTTCTAAGGGATTCCTGCCCACAGTAGTAGTTATAATGGTCATCTGAGTTAAATTCACCCATTCCAGCCCATCTTAGTTTGCTGATTTCTGAAATGTTCATGTTCACTCTTGCTATCTCCTGTTTGACCACTTCCAATTTGCCCTGAATTCATGGACCTAATATTCTAGGTTCCTATGCAATATTGCTCTTTACAGCAATATATATAGTCAATGGACCAAAATTATTTTAGGAAGGAAATTAGTTTTGATTATGTTTAATAAAAATAGGGATAATTGTAGAAAAATATTATGTTTCACTGAATACTAAGCTCTAGTTTTGTTCATTAAGATCTGTATTTACTAAGACTCATTTCTGAGATAGTTCCTTGTTATATTTCTAAGAAGTTTAATTAAGTTACTGAAAAGGACATTCTGAGTTTGTTTCTGAAGCTTATCTCTAAAGCCTATCTTATCTCTAAACCGATCTTTGACTAAAGATTAGATCCTTCAAGATCTACAACCAGGAGATTAACAGCAGCCTATAGTCATGTAACAAACTTAAGTCAGATGACTTGGAGATATCACTGGGCTATACCTAATGGAAGTTCTTTACTTAAGTTCTTACTTATGATTTTACTATTAGTGCTAACTATATTGTTTTCTACATTGCCTGTTTCAAAAAGTGTTGTCCCTTACATTATCAATTGAGTGACTGAGCCACTGATATAATGATGGTATACAGTTCCATATGAAATCCGTAATTGTAGCAATGTGATTAGAAGAAGCAACAAAAGGAAATATTTTCTGGACCAAGAGGCTAGTAAGACGGGTGTGGTCCAGAGACTCTTGCTGTTCACAGGGCCTAGTCCAGTAACAGCACACAGAGTGGCCAATCTGTGAAATCTTTGACAGACCTGGAAAAGAGCCTTCCCAGCACCGTGGGACAAGATGGTCATGAAATGCCCCAACCGATGGTCAAACTCATGGCCATAATGGGGCCCTGCTGACTGGAAAATGGCACTTGCCAACTTCCTCTACAAAGATTAAATCATGGACATTATACCTGCTGACCTTTAACATCCCCTGAAAGGAGTTCCTGGTGGAAATCAGAAATTAGGGACTCACTCTGTGCTCTTGGAAAAATGGACAAAACAGGCCTTCAGATAGTTAGATATTTTCAGGTAAAAATTTTCTTGAGCCCAAATTCTTGCATCTTCTCATACCTAGAAAAACACTAAAACTGTTAACGGTGACAACTACAATGGCTTATATGTTAATACCACAGTAAGAGGCTAAAGCCTACTTGGACAAGCTTAGACAGCTGGCTGCCTGTCTACACTGGGTTAGAGACGCATTCTCCTAAAAAGAAATGATGAGATTTATTTTGTCTGTTAAAATTCAAGTTGTCACTCTTTCATCTACTTCTGAGAACTAGGTTTGCTATACCTACATTCAAAATGTATATGACCACACCAAATGGCTCCATTCTTACAGACAGGGCAACCCAAGCGTTGACTCTGTCTAGACCAGGATCAAATTTACTACCAAATGCAACCTGATTCTTATTCTTGCTGGGACTGCTGATTATAATAATTCTTTTACTGATTTTTGGTTTCTGCCTTTTTAATATATTCGTCTAGTTTGTTCTTCCTAAAGGATACAATGGCTTCCCAGACAAAGTAACAGTGATGTAGAGATTCTGGTCACTCTTCAAGATGGACTCCCTTGATGTTCCAGTCTGGTCATAGATCCAATCTTGCATTATGGGCCTAACCTGCTGGAAAAATACTTTAGTAATTATTCTAGCTATTTCAAATCCTGAAAGATGATGCTGTGAAAGTGCTCCACTCAATATGCTAACAAATTTGGAAAACTCAGGAGTGGCCACAGGACTGGAAAATGTCAGTTTTCATTCCAATCCCAAAGAAAGGAAATGCTAAAGAATGCTCAAAGTGCCGCACAATTGCATTCATCTCACACGCTAGTAAAGTAATGCTCAAAATTCTCCAAGCCAGGCTTCAGCAATACGTGAACTGTGAACTTCCAGATGTTCAAGCTGGTTTTAGAAAAGGCAGAGGAACCAGAGATCAAATTGCCAATATCCACTGGATCATCGAAAAAGCAAGAGAGTTCCAGAAAAACATCTATTTCTGCTTTATTGACTATGCAAAGCCTTTGACTGTGTGGATCACAATAAACTGTGGAAAATTCTGAAAGAGATGGGGATACCAGACCACCTGACCTGCCTCTGGAGAAAACTGCATGCAGGTCAGGAAGCAACAGTTAGAACTGGACATGGAACAACAGACTGGTTCCAAATAGGAAAAGGAGTACGTCGAGGCTATATATTGTTACCCTGCTTATTTAACTTATATGCAGAATACATCTTGAGAAACGCTGAGCTGGAGGAAGCACAAGCTGAAATCAGATTGCTGGGATAAATATCAATAACCTCAGATATGCAGATGACACCACACTTATGGCAGAAATTGAAGAAGAACTAAAGAGCCTCTTGATGAAAGTGAAAGAGGAGAGTGAAAAAGTTGGCTTAAAGCTCAACATTCAGGAAACTAAGATCATGGCATCTGGTCCCATCACTTCATGGGAAATAGATAGGGAAACAGTGGAAATAGTGTCAGACTTTATTTTGGGGGGCTCCAAAACCACTGCAGATGGTGATTGCAGCCATGAAATTAAAAGACGTTTACTCCTTGAAAGAAAAGTTATGACCAACCTAGATGGCATATTTAAAAGCAGAGACATTACTTTGCCAACAAGGTCCATCTAGTCAAGGCTATGGTTTTCCAGTGGTCATGTATGGATGTGAGAGTTGGATGGTGAAGAAAGCTGAGCGCCAAAGAATTGATGCTTTTGAACTGTGGTGTTGGAGAAGACTCTTGGGAGTCCCTTGGACTGCAAGGAGATCCAACCAGTCCATCCTCCAGGGGATCAGTCCTGGGTGTTCGTTGGAAGGACTGATGTTGAAGCTGAAACTCCAATCCTTTGGCCACCTCATGCGAAGAGTTCACTCATTGGAAATGACCCTGATGCTGGGAAGGATTGGGGGCAGGAGGAGAAGGGGAGGACAGAGGATGGGATGGTTGGGTGGCATCACTAACTCGATGGACATGAGTTTGGGTAAATCCGGGAGTTGGTGATGGACAGGGAGGCCTGGCATGCTGTGATTCATGGGGTCACAAAGAGTCGGACACTACTGAGCGACTGAACTGAACTGAACTTACTATTTGCACCCTGTATCTTTACTTGTCTAATGAATTTTGTATCTAAGCAGCTTGAGGCATTTAAGTTGCAAATGATTGTTCATGCTCCTACCATTTCTACTGCCTCCTCTAGCTATTACTTGGGGCCCCTGGATCAGAAACACTAAATAAAAGGGTAAGAAGAATATGTTGCTTCAGCAACTTAGGGCCAGCGCCTCTCAACAACACAAAGCAGTTAAAGACAGATTTCTTTACCCCTTTCCCATCAGCAACAATATTCTCCTAAAAGAAAAAGGGAAAACGAGAGAGTTAAAACATAGGCAAGGAGCCCAAGGCCCTTAAAGGAGGAGGTGGCAAACATTCCTTTATCCATTCTTTTGCCTTAGTCAGGTAGGACAGGTTTCTTCTAAGCCCTGTACTGGTATTGCAACAATATATCTCGCTTGAGACCTGGCCTTTCTTTAGGTCCATAACTAATGATTACACAGCACAATATATCTCACTCATGGGTATGCTTTTCTTAGAGTCTATGTTAGTGATTATAATTGTCACAAATCTTGCCTGGGAGCCTGTGTCTCAACAACAATATATCTCGCCCAGAAACACGGTGCTCTGGAACGCCTTCCTTCTGGCTAATCTTGTACTGAAGTTATCTCAGGATGTATGACTTGGGAAAGGGTCTGGTGGAATTCTTACAACCTCGAGATATTCTTTTTATCTATTTTCAGCAGCCAGTTGAGAAGTATATAGTTCAGTTCAGTCGCTCAGTTGTGTCCAACTCTGTGACCCCATGGACTGCAGCACGCCAGGCTTCCCTGTCCATCACCAACTCCTGGAGCTTACTCAGACTCATGTCCATCAAGTCAGTGATGCCATCCAACCATCTCATCCTCTGTCGTCCCCTTCTCTTCCCGCCTTCAATCTTTCCCAGCATCAGGGTCTTTTCCAGTGAGTCAGTTCTTTGCATCTGGTGGCCAAAGTATTGGAGTTTCAGCTTCAGCATCACTCCTTCCAATGAATATTCAGGACTGATCTCCTTTAGGATGGACTGGTTGGATCTCCTTGCAGTCCAAGGGACTCTCAAGAGTCTTCACCAACACCAGAGTTGTTTTTTGTTTTTTTTTCAAGCAGGGCATTATATACTTCTCATATATAACAACCTGCTTAAAAACTAGTGACGGTGGGTACTCTCCTACCCCCTTTTGCTGGAGGCTTCCTCTATCCTTTTCACTATAATAAAACTCTGTTACACAAAGCGCTGAGTGACTGAGACTGTGTTTCAGTCAAAACAGAAATTTTGAGGAAATTTTAGTTTTGAAATTTTCTCCTTCAAACACCACGAATACCAGAACCATTCACCATAAGCTTTCAGTTTCAGGTGAGGTGCAGGTGAGAACTACTACTTAAGGTCCTCAGGTTCATACTTAGTTAGCTCTGAGTTAAGAAAGGCTCACCCCATACCCTTTCCAGGATCTACCTTGAAGGCCACCTGTAACTCTGGGGACCGTTCAAAAACCCAGTTAACCTAGGGCCTGGGAAAACCTCCTTGGCGCCATCTGGGAGAGAAAGTGGTAACAACAAAGACAGATCTCCATCTGGAGAGTCCCCTCCCTGCTTGCTCACAGGCAAGTGAGGAAACCAAGGGGACTCTGGAAGGACCCCCACCTGGGGACATCCATAAAGCCCTCAGAGGTTCCTCTGACTGGACAGGAAGACAAGCCACCTTTCAGGCTCCCACATACAATTTTGTTGGCAGAGTTGGCACAGTGAGCCTGTGGTGGGAGTGGACAAATGCAACCTGGAGCCTAGTCAAAGTCCAGAAACAGCCAGGAATGAGCCGCAGAGGGAAGCTGGGGGGCAGGCCTCCCCAGCATCTTGCTCTAACATGACAGTCATGGGCATCAACGAATGCCCCCAATCTTCCAGGACCAAAGAATCTGTGGAGGAGGCCCTGTATGGAGAAGTAATTTTGAACCTAGAGTACTTATCAAATCCCAAATCATTAATATTGATATGAGGAGATCACAACCTCCAAGGTCCAATAAACATCCCTCCTCAAACACAAAGTTAGAAACCAGAAGATCTACACACCGATGAACAGTTTCATAAGCTTGAGTTCCAAGTGTTCACAGTTCCAAGGGCACGCTGTGAAACTGGGGTGCTCCTTCAAGACTGTGCCACTGACACGCTTCTCAAGGACTGTTACTCAGATATGTTCTTTGCTGCAAACATCTTGGCTCCTCAGGAATCTCTTTCCTATTCCCAGAACTTGCCCAGTGGAGATGTGTCCAATTACCAGAAGTTCTATAACATTACCTCCAGTGGAGGGAGCACCTAGGGGGCAGCAGGAGATCCTGAGACAGCAACCCCAATATAAGAGTCTGAGCAATAAGTTTGTCCCCACGGATAGGAGAGAGACTTACAGGAGGTCCAAACTAGGACAGCATAAAAAAGGGTTGGCAGAATAGAGGGCCTACGAGGCCTAAGGGATGAGTAACCTGGGCCAGCAAGAGGTATCAGCAGAGTCCCAAAGAAGCAAATTGCCACAGTTAAACCTGAAGAAGGGACAGCTTCCTTCAGAAAGCCACTTCAGAACACAGATTAAGCAGGTTCTGCAATGAATTTTCTCCAGTAAATCCAAAGGACAAGAATAGCCCCTGCAAAAAGGCAAGCTTGCAGCATCCACCGCCCAGGGCCAGGAACCAGTCAAAAGCAGATTGATTACGGACAGCAGGGCTGTTGGGGGTCAGACTCTCGGGCCAGCTGTTGGACGGATTCTAAAGAAAAGATGGAGCTTCACCATCGGCTTCATGCCTCGGAGGTAAATTGGTGCAAAGCAGAACTCTGGGCCCCATTAGGTTCACATTACTGCTACACTAGGTTTCTCTCCTACCCAGAGTAAAGGAGAGTGAGGAGAAACACAGCCCGCAATCACCAAGTTACCCTCATGGGACACATCTGTCCACAAATGAGTAAGTAGACCAGCCCCAGGGACAGCAAGTGAACCACCCAGGGAGCCAGGTCCCCCTCCAGGCAGAGCCTGCCAGCATGGATCAAGAGTGAGACGTGTCCCAGGCTGTTCCCCTCCACGGACCAAGGCACTGTCTTCTTTGGAAATATACCTCTTCTGATCAATCAGAACATGCTTTTCACGGCGTTCCTGGTAGGAAAACTCTTCTCCAAGAAAAAAATGCATATTCTGCCTAGAAAAAAAAATTTCTCTCATGTTAGCACATCCTCTACGTGCTAATGGTTTCTTCCAACCATGGATTATTTTGTTTCTTGAAATAAATGTGTTTTTTTTTTTTTTTTTCCCCATGAGAGGTGGTGGCCTCTGTCTGTGCCCTGCTCAGGGGAAGAGAGGGGATCAGGGTCTATTCTTTCCAGGTGTCTGCTTTGACTTCCAAATATGCCCCCCTAGAGTGGGATGTAGGGGAAGGGGGCAGGTGGCCGAGGTGCCCAATAGACGGTGCAGTGACTAAGGAGCCCCTGGCGTCCCACCCCCATCAACACCCCAGAGGAAAGAAGTTAGGGGCCCACGGCTAACGGGGGCCCCACCACCGAGTCTCCCTCTACTCCACCTCCCAGAGCCCAGACAGAGGGAGCCACCTGGAGCTCCTTCACCGAGGGCCGGGCTCCCAGAGACAGCAGAGCCTCTGGGCAGGGAAGTTTCACTTCTCCACAGTATAAATAATCAGCTTTCACAGCACCAGGAGCCTGGGACAGACTCAGGTTCTGTGACATATACCTACATGTGTGGCCCAAGGAAGCTCCCAGGGGACAGGTGGGACATAACAGGCCCAGGGACTGTGCAGGGGTCATAGCAAGTGTCACCTGCTCTCAGCCTTGCTCACCCCAGGGCCCGGGGTGGAAGAGGCCAGCAGACAGGATGTGTCACCCAGCGGCTGGGAAGTGACCTGTGGGGAACAAGGGTGCAATCAGCTTTCCTCCCCAGGCCCATCCACAGGGGAAGGCGCGTTTCTCTAGAGAGATTCGGGCTCTGTGTCACAGTCACTCCTCTGGTGGAGAGTCCTGCTCCAGAAGGGGCCTCTGATCCAGGAGCCAGCAGGAATGACCCTGCCTTCACGCCTGTCAGGAACCCCCCCATGTGTGACCAGGCCCGGGGCTATGGGGACAGAGGGCGCAGGTCTGCTTGTGCTGTGTTTTCTCCCTGGAGCCAAGTCCTGCCTCTGGGCCCCATCCTCCATGGAGGGCACAGCAGTGGGGGCTCAGCCAGGGTCTGAGGGGAGGATCTGGGATCCAGGTTACAGAGTGACCTCCAGAGCTCAGGAGAGGGGGGCACAGAGGAGGGACCTTGAGCCTGGTTATTCTGTTCCTGTGTGGGGTTAGTGGGGTCCCTATGGGAGATCATTGTGGGTTTGTCAGAGGTCTCTTTGCAGTAGATAAATGGATAAAGAAAGGTGATACACACACGTGCACATACATAGCATACACAATGAGATATTATTCAGCCTTAATCAAGAAAACCCTGACATTTTCAAGAACACTGAATGAACCTGGAGAATCTTTTGTTAGGTGAAATAAGCCTGACAGTATCGCTTATGTGTGGGATCTAAAAGAAAAAAAAAAAAAAAAAGGAATCACAGAACAGAGAGTAGAAATTGTTGTCTGGAGCTAGTTGTGGGGAAACGAGAATGGGTTGGCAAATGGATACAAATTTTCCATTATAAAGTGAGAAACAAAATGAAGGAATAAGGTCTGAGGAGCTAATGTACAGCATGATGTCTCCTGCATTGGCAGGCAGGTTCTTCACCACTAGTGCCACCTGAGAAGTCCTTGAATGTGCAATCTGGGCTGCTATCACACAGCTGGAATTCCATCACCTCCACTAGCTTTGTTCATAGTGATGCTTCCTAAGGCCCACTAGACTTCACATTCCAGGATGTCTGGCTCTAGGTGAGTGACCGCACCATCGTGGTTTTCTAGGTCATGAAGATCTTTTTTGTACAGTTCTTCTGTGTATTCTTGCCACCTCTTCTTAATACATTCAGCTTCTGTTAGGTCCATACCATTTCTATTCTTTACTGTGTCTATCTTTGCATGAAATATTCCCTTGGTATCTCTGATTTTCTTGAAGAGACCTCTGGTCTTTCCCATTCTACTGTTTTGCTCTACTGCTTTGCACTGTTCACTTAGGAAGACTTTCTTATCTCTTCTTGCTATTCTTTGGAACTTTGCATTCAGATGGGTATATCTTTCCTTTTCTCCTTTGCCTTTCACTTCTCTTCTTTTCTCAGATATTTATAAGGCCTCCTCAGACAACCATTTCGCCATTTTGCCTTTTCTTGGGGATGGTTTTGATCACCACCACACCTCAGCTATCTGGGGCCAATCCTGTTTCCTTGTTCACCTTGCTTCTTGCATTCCCCCAGCTCATCAGAAATCACCATAGGGTGGGGTGGAGGGGGCAGCATCACTGGATCCCAATTTTGGGAGCTCTCATTCACTTTTGGAGGCTAGAAATTACTGATGGCTGTGACATTTCTTGTTGATTAACGTGGCAGGAGATATTTTCATTTCGCAGTGGCTTTCTCTGTCCCCTTTAGTTCAAGGTGGCAATAAAGTCTCTGCTGGTTCATCCCTCTCTATTCTTGGCCTCTGTTGAGAAGACTGATTAAATTAATGAGCCACATCCATGATCTCTTCTTCAAATGGTTGCTCAGCTATACCTTGTATGGCTAAAGGCACTATGCAGGTAGGACTACTTACAAAATGTTGAGATGAAGAGATTATCATCAATTTTCTGAGTGGACTAGATATAAACACAAAAGCCTTATTGGAGGGACGCAGAGTCAGAGATGGAGAGACCATGTGATGAGAGAAGCAGAGTACAGTGATGCACTTTGAAGATGGAAGAAGGAACTAATTTCAAGGAATGCAGGTAGCCTCCAGAAGCCAGAAAAGGAAACAGATTCTTCTGTAGGGTTTCAAAATGATGAAGTCTTGCAGACCTCTCTTACAGGTCAACTGCACCCTCCAAACTCTAGGAAACTCCACCCAGATTCCTGTACTCCGGACTCGCCTGCTATTTTTCCTATTTTTCCTGTGGCTCCAGATACTCCTGAAATGTTTTGCTGGACTAGTACATTCCCAGACATTCCTGTGACTATAGCCAAGTCTCTTAAATCTCTAGACACACTTTAAGCCTTCCACACTATCCTCCTTCCTGGGAGTCTCAAGATTCCTTCCAAAGGTTCTGCGGCCCAGACACTTCTGTGACTACACCCAAGCTCAGGGAGTCTCTGCCATCACCACCTGGTCAAGGAAAGGAACTCCAGAACTCAGAACCTGGAGAAGAGGCATTGGCCAGGATGGAAGTAGGGGTGAGGTCCAGGGTGGGTCTACAAAGGATCAGAGCATCTGAGGGTGGATGGGAGCTGGGCCAGCACAACCTATGACAGGGACTAAGCAAGTTATAAGAGGGATGAAGCAGTTCTGGGGAACAGCAGGGGGCTGCTCCCCGCTCAGCTCCTGCCCTTCACTGTCTGCTCATCTCACCCTTAGAGAGGGACAGTTCCTCTGGCCTGACCAGTGAGGTCTCTGCCAGCACCCACAGAGGGTGATGGAAGCCTCCACACTCCTCAGCATGGATCCCAGCTCCCACCCAGGTTGGGAACACAGACACAGCTCTCCCTGCTGTCCCCGCTGGGTGAGCTGCTCTTGTGAAACTTGTTCATATGTTGTTAGGAGGAACTGTCTCATGTGTGGATATGGATCAGTGTCGATCCCAATACACACAATTGTCCATCCATGGATGGGAAGGGAAGGGACAGTAGTTGCGGGATGTCTTTGCAGAACCCTGGGCCCCTAAGGTCAGTCCCCATAGCCACAGCAAGATGAGTCCCCTCCCTCCCTTGAACAAGACACTCCTGCACAAAATTCCCATAAATTCCACAAAGGGGCCCAACTGTCATTTTCCTTATACACACCTTTAGTGGGCACCCCATGAATTTCCTCTCACCCATTTCCCCTGTTTCATCCTCACTGGGACTAAGAGGTAGCTGTCTTCACCACTTTCCACATAGCAATAATCCACTGAGACTAGAGGATGCTCACCCTCCAACCAGGCAGAGAGGCAGACAATCCAGACCCTGTGGCTGAGATTCTTCCTCTCTGGTCAGGCCACCAGACAGGAAACCCTGGAAGAGGAGAGGATCAGCCCAGCCCCTTCATCTGGCTGCTTCGGGAAGTAGAGAGAAGCTCCCTAAAGACAAAAGCTGTCTCCAGGCTCCATCCTGGAAACTGCTTAGTGTCCAGAGGGCTGAGGGCAGGACAGCAGCTCTCCACCCCTAAATGGTCCAGGGAGGCAGATGACGGTACAGATGTCCCCAAGGTCTCGAGCCAAGCTGGCTTTAAAGAAGGGGATGATGAGGGGGTCCCTGTGGAGGATGAGAGCTGAGAGCTCCCAGGAGTCGCCTGAGGAGTCCTTGTCTGTGTGGAGGCAAGACTTGGCCACCTGGAGGCCCACAGCACCTGTGACCTCCCTCATTCTTCCTTCCTGTCAGGACCCCTCTCTGTGGAACAGAGCAGACACGAGTAAGATGACAGTGACCCAAGAGCATTTCCCAACAAAACTACATTTATTCACATTTTTACATATATCTCTCCAAAGATCTTACTGCCATCCACGCCCACCCAGACCCACCTCCCCCACCTCCCCCACCTCTTGAACCTCCCACAACTCCAGTCCCCTCCCTGCCCTGGAGTGCCTTCCCCCAACAGCAGCCAGGATCACCCATGAGCTGAGGAGCCCTAGGCTCCCCTAGGGGCTGGCCCGCTGTTCCCTACTGGCTGCAGAGCTGCTTCCTCTTCCTCCCTGTTACAAACGGTCACACTTTCTCTTTTTCGGCTGTGAGGGGCAAACCAGTCCCAGAGCCAAGGCTGCCCTCTCAGAGACCCCGAGGCCAGCCCCTGGGCTGAGCAGCATTTCAGCAGCAGCTGGGCTTCCGCACAGAGCCCGCTTCCTAGACTTGGCAGCGGCCAAGGGAGTTGGGCTGAGGCCTATTCGTTCAGAGGAGAGGGCCTGGCCTGAGGCAGGGACAGGACTCTGGGACAGCCCCCAGGGCAGCAGGGTGTGCTGCAAGGTCAAGAGGAAAGCCAGGCTGGGGAGCTCCTCCCCATCCTCGCTCGACTGGTCCCTGGGCCCTTGGGCCCCCAGAATTGGAGAGGCCGTTCTGAGAACTGAGGTGTCCGTGGGTCCTGGCTGAGGGCCAGTGTACCTCTGACCCTGGGGAGGGGAGGGTGGTCCTGGCTGGAATGGAGGCAATTCCTGCCGTCCTGGAGAGGGAACAAGGTCTTTGGCCCTGGACAGGCCAGCGTTTGCTTGGCTCAACTTGTGAACAGCCTCGAAATCAACCTCTGGTGGGCAGGCTTCATGACTGATCCCTAGCTGGGGGCCTTGGTCATGGCTCTGGGCATCTCTGCTGGCGTCGGACTCAGAAGGACCTGAGTCCACTCGGGGTACACTTTGACTGCTGGGTGCCCGCACTCCCTTGTCTTCCTTCAAGGCCAGAAGTCGTTTCTGCACCAGCTGGTAGGAGAGAAGAGGGCAGTGACTGCTCTGCACACCCACATGTGAGAGGAGGAGCACTGGGCAGCGGGACATGGCCCTGGGTAGGGTGGAGAGGAGGGGCGACCCTGAGACTCAGATCCAAATATAGACACCGAGGTGTTCCTGCTGGCCTCCTGCACCTTGTTCCCAGCTTTGTGTCCTTTCCTCCCCCATCACCCGCCCCAGCTCCCTATCCTCTCCCTCCTGTCACCCAGCACTGCACCTACCCCAGAGCGGGCTCTCCGCCAGGCCAGATGTCCCAGGCAGGGGAGGGATGGACAGAGCCGTGGAAGCCTCCCGCTCACGTTCTATGCCTCCCTTGCTCACCAGGGTCTCCCATGCTCTGGTTTACCTGGGACACCCTTGTCTCCCCTGTTCTACCTGGGGTCCGTCCCTCCCCTGGCTCCCATGGGTCACATGGGGTCCCCATCCATAGGCTCCATAGGTATCCCTCCCTCCCCTGCTCACCTCCTCAGGGGTGAGACCTTCCTCCTGCTCCAGCTCCTCAGCTAGCACTAAGGGATCCAGTTGTGGTTCTGGCGAAAGCAAGTCTGCCAGGAATCGAGGGTGAATGACTGCCTCTACCTGGAACAGAAGGAAAAGGCTGTGAGCATCCTTAGCCAGGAATGGCCTGGGAGCCAAGAAGACCTAGAGGAAAGTGAAAAGTAGAGACACACTCCTGTTCTCCTTCACAAGATGGGATGTTTTAAATTGTCATGGTTCTCTCTCTCTCTCTCTCTCTCTCTCACACACACACACACACGCACACACACAGAAATATGCTCATACACATACAGGTACAAAAAAGTACATATAAAGAGTATATGCCCAGTAGTGGGGTTTCTGGGTCATATGGTAGTTCTATATTTAGTTTTTAAAGGAACTGCCATACTGTTCTCCACAAGACACAGGTGCCCCAACATTCACTGTAGCACTATTTACAATAGCCAGGAATGGAAGCAACCTAGATGTTCATCAACAGATATATGGATAAAGAAAATGCAGTACATATATACAGTGAAATATTTCTTAGCCATAAAAAGGAATGAATGTGAGTCAGTTGTAGATATGCGGATGAACCTATAGCCTCTCATACACAGTGAATTAAGTAGAAAGAGAAAAAATTGTCATATATGTGTGTGTGTATATCTCTCTCTATATATATATGGAATCTAGAAAAATCATCCTGATGAGTCTGTTAGCAACACAGGAACAGAGGTGCAGATGTAAAGAATGGCCTTGCAGACATAGTAGGGAAAGGGAAGGGTGGGATGAATTGAGAGGGGCCTTGACATATATGTACAGTATGTGTAAAATACGTAGCTAATGGGAAGCTGGTGCGTAGCACAGGGAGCTCAGCTTGGTGCTCTGTGATGACTCAGAAGGGTGGAAAGCAGGGGTGGGATGGATGCTCAAGAACAGCGGGGGAAGGGTATATACGTATCCAGGATTCACGTGTTGTATAGCAGAAACTGACAGAACATTGTAAAGCAATTATACTCCAATAAAAAGCACATATAACATGTATGTACACAGACACACAAAGGCACACACACAGACAGACATGAATATGAACACTCATACATGTGCATACACACACTCCACACACATATGGACACACACACAAAGCACACAAACACACAGCTCAAGGAACAGAGCTTCAGTCCCGTTGGCCTGGGCAGAACCCAGATCTTGGGTGCTGAGAGTCCCATGCCTTGGAATCTTGTAGACCCCAGGCTCCATGCCCAGCCCACCTTGGTGACGAAGTCTTCCTGGGAACACAGCTTGTCAATGTAGCTCAGGAGATCCGGGTCTGCATAGGTCCCGTCCTCTTCCTGCCTCAGCTCACTTCCATCCTCTCCACATTCTACATCTGACTTGCCCGTGGCCGAGTGGACGGGCCCCACCAGTGCCTCCATGATGTCCACATACTCTCTCACAGCCTCAGGGGGAATCTCCTTGGGTGCCTTGGTCCCTGAGTGCCGCCGGGATCTGTGTCGTTGCGAGCGGGTGGGATGGGCTCGGGAGCCGGCCTTCCGGGGAGCATTGGCTGAGGCAGAGCAGGAAAGAAGGAAGGAAGGTGAGGGGCTTCTGTGTCCACCTCCAGACCACTGGGCACGCGCTGGTGAGGGCAGTGTTTGGGGGTCAGTGACTTAGGTGTGGGCAGGTTAGCACCACCCAAAGCCTCATGGACAGTGGGAGGGGGAGGGGGCCATCTAAGAGAGTCCCATGAGGAATGTGGAACCTTGATTGTTCAGGGTATCCCCAACAAGCCCACTTCTTCAGCAGACTTCGTGTGGGGTCTTTTGACAGGGAGGTGGAAGAGGAGTTATTAAACTGATGGAGATAATACCCTGTAGTGACAAAGGACAACTGAGACCCTGCCTCACTGGCTGTTCTGGTTGAAAGACCAGATGACCTTCTGAAAGGAAAAGGATCCACACGGGGTCAGTCGTCACCCCTTGGCCCATGTTACCTTTGCTTTGAACTCCGGTGGGAACACGGGTGCCTGGCTGAGGGCACACTTTCGGGGCTGAGGACCCCTGAGGAGCCAGCTTCAGTGGGACTGGAGGAGGCAGGCCTTGCACCCCCTGCATCCACTGTAACTTCTGAATCTGCATCACCTCCTCTGCCTCAAATTCCATGAACCTAGGAGTGATGGAGGCATACGGCACACTGAGAAAAAGGTCTGGGCTTTGGAGCCCAACAAAGGCAACGGAGAATGAGGGGCTGGGAGAGGGTGTGTCTTGGGGTGGACAAGGCCCTGGGAGGTACTATTCCCAGCAGGGGGCTCTCCTAGAACTGACTCAAGGTCTGGACTCTTCCTGCCCCACCAGCACTTGGAGGGCACTCAAGAGCATAGACCGAGGCTGCTGAATTGAACCAGGCCCTCGGGACACAGGCAGACCCACAGGGGACCCTCCTCATGCCCCCATTCCTGTCCAGAACCACATGAATTGCTGATGGCCAGAGGCTGAATCAGGCACATGTTCCCAAAGCGGTCCTTGCTGAATCCAGAACCCTGGACAGGGACTGAGAGTCCTGGAACATAAGACTGGAGACAGGGCCCAGGAAAGGTTGGAGAATTTGGCTGCAAAGCTTAGAGGAGAGGCTTTCCTTTCCTCTGAGAGATGTTTGTTTGTTTGGTTCTATTCTGTTTAAACTAAAAGGATTGCCATGGAGAAAATACTGGAACGGCCAGAGACGCTTGGGCTGACGACATCCTGTCTTCCCTAGCCTCTTCAGGGAGGTCAGGGTACCCACTCCAGCCACTTTGCATGAGAAGAGGGAGTCCCAAATTCTATGTCAGTGGCTGCCAGCCACCGACCACTAAGGAAGCAGCCGGCTGGTGGGTGGAGAGCATGCCCCAGCACAGCCCCTATGGTTGGGGTTGGACCCCTACTGGGCTCAAAGCTTTACACCATCCCATCCTGAGACCTTCATGTCAAGCCAAAGGTAGGTCACCATGAGGGGAGGTCAGAGGTCCTGGTGGTGGAAGGACTGAAGACTCATGCTCTCAAGGTGAAGGAGGGGCTTCTGGAGGGGAGTAGGGCATCTAGGCTGTGGGGGCCCTGTGTTGGGTGACAGCCCTCTTCCTTTACCCTGCCTGATGAGCACGCCCACAGCCAGACCCTGACCTGGGCTCCAGCCCTCACCCACCCCTCTTACCCATCACACAGCTCTAGGGCCCAGGACACGGACTCACTTTCTGGCCATCTCATAGTAGATCATCCGGTCAAAGTTGCTTGTGCGCTGCCATTCCTGCACAGCCCGCGACAGTCCCTCCTCCAGCGTCATGGTGGGCTTCAGGCGAGCCAGGGACCGAAGCACTGGGCTGTAAGCCATCAGGGTCTGTCTCAGAGTCCAGCCCAGTCCCCACCCATCGGATTCCACCCAGCAACTTGGACCACATAACCCAAGATAGCATGACTGAGCATCAGGAGGGCAAGAGGCAGACCTGGGAGACCAAGGACAAGCCTTCCCACTACTGCCATCACCGCCTCACACTCACTGGAGGATGACCATCCATTCCCAGGCTAAGGCTAGGACAAAGAGCCTTGAGAGGGCTCCTTCCTCTGCAAGATTGGCTTTTCACTATAAAAATCCCTATCATCAGTGAGGCACGGCACATGCCAGGCAGGCTGCTAACACTTCATAGATTAGTCCAAAGGTCTTCTGCAAAGTTCTCTGAGTTACATACAATTGCCGCCCCCCCCCCCGCCTTTTTTTTTTACAAGGAAGTGAGGTTTGGGAGGGAAATGCCTGCCAGTCTCCCAGGTCTAGGAGGAGAGAGCCCACGCCCTGTGAGCTCCAGCAGCACCCAGTTCTAAGAATTCTCCAGAACAAGGAGGTTCTTGTTCTTGAGGCATGCATAGAGCTGTATCCTGGACCTTGCACTCCCTCTCCTTTCTGAAGGGACATCCCTTGACCATGGACACTCAAGTCCTGTGTGAAAAGAGATGGCACCATAAAGGAGTGCAGCATCCCAGCTGTGACTCCTCACCTCACACCACAACCCTCTCTGGTTACAAGTCTTCATCAGTATCACCATGAGGATCATGGAAGGTCAAGTTGGCTGTACTCACAAGGCGGTGAGGTAACTGAGATAAGATACTGAAAGGATGTCAGGAACTTGCATGGTGATGTGTAGGACCAAAATGTGCCTTCTCACAGCAGGGACATCACCCTCAGACTTTCTTCCTGGTATCCCTAGAAACCTAATCTGAGCATCCACCCCCAGTTCCTTTTTATTCAAAAGCTCTGATAACCTCATGACCCCCTGGCTGTTCACTCACATGAGAAAGCAGGAAAGAGCTTCAGCATCAGGACTCTGGGGAAGGTGTCTCCGGGCCAGAGACTTGAAGCGTTGCCAACGTCGGAAGTTCTCATACACGCTCTTGGGGCTACAGGAGTCATCCTGCGAGGCCTTGGACTGGTTAGTGGCCAGGCCGCCCTCCCTGGAAGTGCCATGTGACTGTGGCCCCAAGTTCACTTGGGGAATGATGGGGGCCAGCTGGGCAGCTGGTAGTGGAGCTTGAGGTGGAAAGCCTGGGGTCCAGTTTCCCTTGCCAGACTGAGCTACTCTAACAGCTGGGACAGTCACAGGGGTCTCTCTCGCAGGAGTTGTTAAGAATAGGGGGACAGGACATGCAGTACTCCCTCTGAGGGGCCCTGGAATGCTCCAGTTGAGGGGAGCCTGAGTAAGGACAAAGGGCTGAGTCTGGGGGTGCTCCATTGGCCTTCCTTCCGACCTGACTTGGACAATGATGTTGCAAGCCCCGGGAGCACTTGGGCCATGGCCAGCATTGGACGCCAAAGGTGTCCTGGAGAAAGCTGGCAGCAGCTGGGTGCCGCCAGGAGGGAATGACGGGGGCATGGAAGGTGGCAGGTGTTGCTCCCAGGGTGCCCGGTGTGGCGGGCCAGGAATGGGTGGAGGAAAGGGCACTGTCATGAAAGGAGGCAAGGAGGCACCAGGGGTCAAGTTCACATCCATTCCCAGTGCTGGAGATGCTGTTGAGACAAAAGAAAGATTTGAATGGAGGAGGAGAACGGGCAACCGGGACTGAGGCTCTCTGGAGAGAATCAGAATGTAAATCTCCACAGATGAGGACATCTGGACAGTGTGTGCAGCATGCACATATCTTCTAATGATTTTCACTATCTGATCTCTGGGTGAGAATTATTCCACTGGGGACCTCACTCCTAGCCACCAAGGTCCCTGAGCCCTGTCCGCCAAGAAGAAATCTCCTCAGCAAGTGCAGACTCAGGGAGTCTCCCTCAGGCACTCCCTGACACCCAAAGCTCACAGGCTGTCTCCCAGACTGGGTGGATATCTGGTCTGTGAGAAACGCCCCTCAGCAGCTACACTAGCTGGTGGGGACCTTCTCCAAGGTAAGTTCTAGGCACCCAAAGACCCTTTGTGGACAGGCATTGTTTAAAATATTAGGGCCCCACCTCCATCTCAGTCTTCCTTTTCCTGGTGCTCAGCATAAATCCTCTCACTCTTTTCAAGCCTCACAAAAACAAAAACAAAAATAATGGAAAATATCACTCGAATGGATTTCTGATACAAACCCATAACACACTGGCTCGGCATGCACATGAGAACCTCTGCAGCAGACAGTTAATATGAGCCGGGTTATACCATCCCCTGCCCAGTGCCCAGAGTCATGCCATCACTCTAGGAGTCTTTCGTAGGAACTGTGAGGAGGCTGAGAAGTGGGCATCTGTCCCTGAAATCCTGTTATTTCACAGCCGTGAATGGCTGCAGAGGATTAGACAAGGGCCAGGGAAGGGTCATGTTACATTGGTTGTGGGAGTATAGACTGTCTGGGGTCCTTCCCCTTTGAGTTCCCAATAACAGAGAGTGAAGACAAACTGAGAAGCAGGCATGATGCAGGTGCCATTGTGATAAAGTTGTCTGGAACACATCCCTGTTCAGGAGAACAAGGTACATACCATGTGCACCTAATTAATCAGAACAGGTGTCATAGGACTTTGACTCATAACAGAGAAGATCGTCTGCCTGCTTCTGGGCTACACTCCTTACCCCCTTTAAAGAAGAAAGCAGCTTTCACTGACATTCCACCAGAACTAACCACCCTCCACATCTGTTCCCTGTCCACAAAGGAGTGACGTGAAAAATAAAGAAACTCTTCATCTCAAGATATGCCAAAGTTCCACCATGAGATATTGGACAAGTTGAAGTAGGTCTGAAGAACTGCTTTTCCACAAAAGGAAGAACAGTTGAGGACATCTCGGGAAACTGAGGCCTGTCTTGGTTGCAGTTACATGGATGCCCATCCCTGTCAAAGCCAAGGCAACTGTTACCTGAACTGAGACGTGAGCTGTGAGCTGGAAGGAGTGGAAGAGGTCTGGACTGCAGCAGTTAGAGTAACTTCCTGCCTAGCTCTCAGAGAGGACACTTGACTGCCGGTGTGACCACACATAGTCCCATTGAATAGCTTTCTACTAAGACTATCTCTCCCCACGGCCCAACTAGATACAGTATGTCCCGGTCCAAACCCCTCAGGAAGACACGGGGTGGGGGCAAGCTTTGGGTACCTAAGAAACACAATACGGGGCTAGGTCCTCCCCATGACCCTTCCTGTGTCACCACCAGGAGATCACCCACACTTCCTACACACACGTTTCAAAGCGGCTTATCTTCCATCTAGAAATAATCAATCCTGCCTGCTGCCATCCCTTCTCCATACCCAGGGCCATTTCCCTTGATCCACTTCCAAGGAACCCGCCTCCCCGGTGCAGTCTCAGGTTTCTTCAGGCTCTTCGGTCTCCCCAGATGTCCTTATGGGGCCAGTGCTCTCTCCTTCCTCAACTTCAGTTCAACCATGTGCCCACAGTGAACTGTCACATGTGGACTCAAAGGTCTGAGAAATGGCAGGGTCTCTGAGAACCACAACCCCAGCCTACAGGCTTACCTCCTTCTGAAGCCGTTCCCATAGGCCTGGGCACGGACCACTGCTGCCTGGTAGCCTCAATGAGAAAAGTCAAGACCAAGACGCAGAGAGTGACCTGCTCCAGCAGATGCTCAGCATCCAAGTAAAGGAGGGAAATGTTTGAATTCAAACAGTAGAATGTGGAACTGAAACATTCTGCAGCGGGGGAGGGGCAGAGGGCAGGTAGAGCTGGGTGGGGTGAGCAGACATTCCATGAACGGCTCTGGCAGGAAGGCGAGAACCGGAAGTTCCTTCCACCTTACATAGTGGTGACACAGTTGGTGTCTGCCTCTTTAGGCAATTTATCAATTGTTTCTCAGTTTCACAGCACCAAGGTTGGACTTGATCTTCCCTTTATTTCACTTCTTTATCCATCAGCCTAGTTTTGCGTCACTCAGCTCACCCTGCTTCCTAACTGGGTCTTGACTTACTTCAACAGAGACTAGACTTTCAGAACAAGTTCAGAAGAACTTTTAGTCTTATAAACCCTTGGGTATTAATGGCCACATGGAGCTGAGAGTTTGAAATTAGGATTGTCTCATCAGATGCAGGGTGTTTGGTTGTTGTATGTACATCATTCCTAAGGAAGCAGTCCTTGTGCCCCAACCAACATCCAGCAGGACTTTCCTGACTAATGATCCTTCTTGCTGGAAAACGCTCATCTATCCAAAAACCATCATGGAGCCCACATGTCTAAGACCAGAATTCACTGTGTTCCTTATAGCATTACATTGTTGTTGACTATTTAGTTTTTTATCTTTTAAACGACTTTAGTATAATACTCTATAAACAAGTAATACCTTCTCATGGTTCAAAATCAAATTCTGAGAAATGGAATATGCAGTGACAAGTCCTACTTCCACCTCTTTCCCCGCTTCAATTCAATCTTCTTTCCCAGAGAAAACCAGAGTTATCTGTTTCATTAAAATATTTCCAGAGATGTGTTTTGCAACTAAAAACGAATGTAATTGATATTCATTTTTTAAAATGTCTCCAGCTTTTTTTTCTGGTTGAAAATTCACATATGTTCCAATGTATCCAAGTATAGTTTCAATGATTGTGTTTGTACTGGTATTACAGCTCCTCTGTTTCTAGAATTAATTCCTAGAACAAGAATTTCTACAGTCTCTTAAATTTCAAATTACCTGAAAAGATAGGATGGCCAGATCAAGCAAATAAAAATAACAAATGCCTAAATGAATTTGATTTTTGAATTTTGCATAAACAACAAATTAGTTTTCAGTCTAGCTCTGCCCCATGCAATATTTTGGATATAGTTTTATGCAAATCATTTTCCTCATTATCTGATATTTGCATTTACCTGGAAACCTGTATTTCATCTGGCAACACTACCAAAAAAGTGTAACATAGTAAGCTATTATTTGTTACTCATTCCTATGAGAAAGAGGGGCTTCCCTTGTGACTCAGACAGTAAAGAATCTGCCTGCAATGCATGAGACTCAGGTTCGATCCCAGGGTCGGGAAGATCGCCTGGAGAAGGAAATAGCAATCCACTCCAGTATTCTTGCCTAGAGAATTCCTGGACAGAGGAGCCTGGCAGGCACAGTCCATGGGGTCACAAAGAGTCGGACACGACTGAGCGACTACAGTTCACACTATGAGAAAGAGAACTGGGCGTAGAGAGACTGGAGTGTGCATCTTGGGTCCAACACAAAATACAATTGCAAACACATAAAATCTGCAGACTCTGGATGAAATGGATTTGGAAGAGCCATCACATAGCATTGAAAGTTTAGGCTTAGTAGGACTAAGGACAGAAGTAAGGAATGAGAAGGCAAAAAATCTTCTCTTTCCTTGTGTTGAAAGGACTAAATATCCCAGAGCACTGGTTTTTCTAGATGTTAAAAATCCATTACCCACGAAATGGACGTGCACCTTGAGAAAAATGCCAAAAGTTTATCTAGCAATGTCCAATCTCCATTCACACAAATCCACTTCCATCTAAATCCTAGCCTGCAAACCCTGCCTATAAGCTTGTGAATTTCCTGTCTGCATTACATACCCTTGCTCTTTAGAACCTAGGCTCATCATTAGATATGGACCCACCTGCATGGAAATAATGGGAGCATCTCTTTTTTAATAATTTGTTTGATTCTTATTTTCATATTGAGAATCAACGTCAGTTTATCACTATCAAAATGATATGAAAGAATATTCGCCTTTTGTGTTGTGAGAAGAAAGGATTTTTAGGAATCTTGTCAAGGGATATGAAGGGTGAAAACTTCAGAGGACTACAACCAGATCTCTTGGGAGACAGGAGTCACTCCCTTCTATAGCAGGGATTGCGGGGTGTTGGCGAAAGAAAGAGAGGTTTAGAAGGACAGTTCCATATGGTGAAAAAGAATCCTATTGGTGCTTATGAAGTTCCTTGTACCTTGCAAGAAAAATGGACTCAAAAGAAGGTGAGAGATGAGTTGAGAGTATTTAAAGTAATATCATGGTGAACTTTATATCAAGAAACTCCTGTTGGGGGCTGAAAAAATTACTTGGCAATATGGCTCAGTACTTGGTCTTTTACCGTGAAGGAGAACTTAAATGGTATTCAGCCAATGCTAGACTTGATGCCAGAGGGGTGGTGAGGCAGAATACAAGAAAGGGATGCTTTCCTGTTGCTTCCTCCCCTTGTTCAGTCCTTCAACCAGTTACAAGATTCTCACTCATAACTGTGATAAAGTATTTGAATGAGGCCTCTCAGGGCCACTGATACAAAAATTGCATCATGGAAAAATTATCTGATCTCAATTCTGCAATCATTTTTGTACTACTTCAAAATACTACACCCCAGAGACAGGTATAATCAAATCAGCCCAAATATAATTTGGGAAGACCAGACAAGGCCCAAATATAATTTGGGAAGACCAGACATGGGAGGAAATATCTAAAATTCCTTTAGATCATGATCTCTGACTATTCCTGCAGAGACATTAGGGGCAGGCATTGATTACAGAGAAAAAGTATCTCTGGACATGGATCACAAGCATCGGAAGACAGTTTATCTTCCACACCACTATGAAGCATTAAAGACAGAAAAAGATACAATGTTTGTGTCTTGTGGCATTTTCAAGTCTGTGCACTTGGAAGCTCTTAGTACTGTTAAATATGAGGGATCTTCAGAAGCATTCTGTTGAGTGAGAAATGCTCTAATCTTGCAATTGACCAGAAAGAAGATTTGCTGATTGAGGTTTCTTTGGCAAACATTACAAACTCAGGTCAATAAGTTGATTCTCCTACTATTTATTTTTTTTATTGCTAACTGAAATTTTGCAATATATTACCAAAAAAGGGAGAGAGTAAAATTGTTCCCGTAGTATTAATACCTGTTGTGATTAAATTGAACCAGATTGTCATCTTACTCAGGGTTATAACAAAAACTTTACAAAGAAAACACTCAATATTTACTGAAAAAAACTCCGTGTATTAAATACACTACAAGAAATATTTCAGTAGAGTATATGCATTTGGAAGAACTCTAGGAATGGAATCAGGAGAAAGCAGCTTAAGAGTGTTTCCAGGTCTGAAACTCTTTGCTAGAATTGTTCTTTAACAGAAACGTCCAGCTTGCTAGGAAAGAGATCTGGTTTTTGACAGACATAAACAAGAAGCAAGGAACTGCAGTCTGAAGGTCATGAAAGCACTTGCTCCAATTTGAGGATATTGTGAGAAGGATGCTGCTGCTACTAAGTCGCTTCAGTCGTGTCCAACTCTGTGCGATCCCATGGACAGCAGCCCACCAGGCTCCTCTGTCCACGGGATTCTCTAGGCAAGAATACTGGAGTGGGTTGCCATTTCCTTCTCTATATGATAAGGATGGAGCTCTCCAAAACTCTTTGCATCTAAGCGCATGGACTTCACGTGTGCAATTTAAAAATCACAAGTGCTCATCTCACAAGAGCTAGTTTTAAGAGAGCGCCACAAAGTTTCCCAGCAAGGGGACATAGCCAGAGAAGCTCCTCAGGATACCCCGACCCTCCATTTCTCTCCTCTCCAGCAGGGACTTAAAAGCACAGTTTCCCGTAAGTCCTGTGCTTGCACGCACAGGACTCTAGGGGCTCTAGCGCACTCGAAGTGCGGTCGTCCAAGGGTCTGTTGAGGCTGTCTGCTCAGGAAAACAGGAGCGCACGCGCGAGCTTGGAGGGCGGAGCCCCAACGGTTGTCTCAGCTGTGGGCCGGACCTCTTAAGGCCGCCTCCAGAGTCGACGTGGAGGTAAGGGATGAAGGGACCCTTCAAACTGCGGTGGTGTCACGCTCTGACGGCTGTTCACCCTGTCGGGTATTTGTGCCTTTGTCTGTGTAGGGGAGACTCCCCGCAATGTGGATTCATGCCCCTATAGAGCTCAGTTCCCTTTGCTGTGTTTACACCAGGGGTATTGTTGCAAAGAGTCGGACACGACTGAGCGACTGAACTGAACTAAACTGAATTGGCCATGGGCGAGCAGGCTGCAAGAACGGTTCGGTGACTGTGGGCGTAAGTTGTGGATTAAACAGTGTGAGAGAGCCGTTAAACAGGTGCCATTCTGTCCACGTGCTCTGAAGAGTACGAAAGCTAGACGGAAGTTCTTCCGATTTGAAAGCCCTCATCAGGTTCCCAAGAACTAGCACAGGTTATAGGAAAATGAGTGGAAAGTGAGTGAAGATTTAAAGTACACTCTCATGGTTTCAGTGGTGTCTTCATTTTTAACGTAGACATCAATCGATTGTTCAATTGATTTGGACACAAATGTTCAAACTGCACTCTTTTGTCCATGATGGAAGAAACTTTGCTGAATGTAGTAATAAACATTGATCCATAGTCTGATGTCAATTCAGTATTGATTTGCAAGCATAGACGGGGTTCGTATGTAATCGGTTGGTGGGAATCTGATATGTAGTCAAATGTGTGGGTTGGTTTTGTTTGTGAATATTTGTGTTTAAGGGAAAGTTATGTTTTTGTGAGAATGTGTAAGGTAAATCCTTGAAGGGTATTTGAAGGGTGTTGAGATTTAATGGAGACATACTCAAGGAGTTAGTTAGTGGTTAGGTGTTTGTAATTTGGGGAATATTTTTACATGTGTCTTTTTCACCCATGAATTTGAGAATTTCTGTATGTCTCATGATGGATTTGCATATGCATAATGGCAGTGTTAGGAAAAAGACTGGTGTGTATTAGTTTGGGTATACTATCTGTTTTGTGTATTTGGGGGATGTAGGATGATCATTTGTGTATTCAGGATATCATTTGTGCATTGTGTAAGGAGGTAAGGGATGAAGGGACCCTTCAAACTGCGGTGGTGTCACGCTCTGACTGCTGTTCACCCTGTCGGGTATTTGTGCCTTTGTCTGTGTAGGGGAGACTCCCCGCAATGTGGATTCATGCCCCTATAGAGCTCAGTTCCCTTTGCTGTGTTTACACCAGGGTTATTGTTGCAAAGAGTCGGACACGACTGAGCGACTGAACTGAACTAAACTGAATTGGCCATGGGGGAGCAGGCTGCAAGAACGGTTCGCCGCCTTACGGGCTTATGTGGTTTGTGTGTGTGTATCTTCAGGAGCTGTGTATGTATCTTTTGCTGTGTAGGGGGAAAGTCTGTGGCTATTTTATGGAACTGATAGATGTAGGTGTGTTATGTTTGTATTATGTATTATGCAGGATGGAAGAGTTAATTCTGTGTGAGAGTTTGGGAATGTGGGGTTATGCATATGCAGGTAGTGTGGGATGTGTATTTGAAACAGAGAGTATATATAGTTATATGTTTGCTTATTTGTAGTGCAGTGGGTAATTGTGGCTCTATTTGGAGCTTGTGGAGAGTTGTATGTAAAGTAAGTTTGTGTGTATATTCAAGGGGCGTGGCCATTTGGAGGAATATCTGCTAGTGCTATGTATTTGTATTTCTCAGTAGGGGCCTCTTAGGCGTATATATTTTGAGAAGTGAGTGTATGTGTATCTGATGAGAAGGTGAGGTTCCATGTTTATACACAGGAGCTGGAGAATTGCACTTATATGTATTAGGAATCTGTGACACGATTATTTGTTAGTATTTGCAGATGTATGAGCTGGCTCCTACAAACTAGGGATCATTTGATCTGTGGAAGTTATTTCCTAAGTGGTTTCCTGGAGATACTTCTATGTGTGTTACTTGTGAATAGTAATTTGTGTGTATGTCATCAAAGGGTGTATGAATTATCAAAGTTTGTTCGTGAGGTATGGAGTTGTTAGGAGTATTCTAAGTGCATTTCTTTGGAGACTGCTAGGGTGTTTATACATGCGTTTGGTAGTAGATAGTAAGAGGTGGTCTGTGTATGTTAGCATGAGGGTAGATAGATGTATATAGTGTCCTTTGTTTATATGTTTGGGGAGCAGTGGGGAGGTTGTGTTCTGGAAAGGTAGTGTTTGAGGAGGATCTCTATGTTCAAAGGTTGGGAATGTTTGTAAAACTGTGTCCATAGGTGTGTGAGAATTGCATGTGTATATTAGAGAACAGAAATTGTTGGTGTTTTTGCATTTTGTGTGTGTCTTAGCATTTGGGATGTATACTCGTGAGTAGTTTATGGATGTATGTATTTGTGATTTGTGAGTATATCAGGAGGCTTAGCGTCCTCTTTGTGTTTATTTCAAAATGTAACGCCTGAAGAATTTAGCAGTGTTGTTTGTTTGTGTGTTCTCAGTACTGGTAAGTTGGACTTATATAAGTATAGTTAACTCTATAACATCATGGGTTTGAACCACACGGGTCCACTCCTAGTGGATTTTTTTTCAGTAAATACTACAGTACTACTACATGATCCATGGATACAGAAGCATTGAATGGAGGGTTGGTACCCTAATCCCCAAGTTGTTCAAGGTTCAGCTGTATTTGATAAGTGTAGGTTGTTTGTGGCTGTGTGTATTTGAGTCCCTGGGGCTATGAGGTAAGTATTCTGGCAGATGTGAGAGCTCAGTAGATGTTGTCTGTTATGTGTATGTTCAGAAATCTGGAGTATATGTATTTTAGGGCTGTGAATTGCATGTGGGTCTTTTGGGGGCTGCTCATGAAACAATTGTGTACCTCGTGAGCCTATGTATATACATGTACAGTGTGTCATCTGAGTGGTATATTGGTTGCACATGTTTGTGTTCAGGCCCATGTTGTGTGTGTATATCTATATAGTTGTAAGAGTGGCATGTGAATATTCAGTGTGAGTAGGTTTTTGTCTATAAAAATTTAGGTAGTAAGAGGTGGTCTCTGTGTATATTTATTTAAGATGAGAGTAGAAATGTACATGTGTGTTCAGAATATATGTGTATGGATATACATACGTACTCACATATATGAATATGTGTGTTGTGTCCTTTTGCTTATATATCTGTGGTGGGAGTTGAGGGGCCTACTCTGGTTGTAAGTGGATCGTGAGCACATACTCATATGAAAAGATTTGGGATGTGCTGACACTGATTTATCCTAGCTTGGGATAGTCAATGGTGGATATCTCCTCTCGGTTCTGTGTTCAGTGAGGTCAAGTAGGTAGCTTGAAACTGCTCATGCCGGGAATATCTATACCATGTAGACACCACAAATGAAGTCTTTCCTACCTTTCTCAGAGAGCTTTTTATTAAGCATTTACCAGCAAACCACTGATGTGTGTATTTAGATGTATGTATGTGTGACACAAGAATATTTGGGCATCAGTGGGAATGTATGGGACACTTATGTGGTTGTGAGTGGGGCTTCTGGGGTTGTAAGTGTGAATGGATCTTCGTCATTCTGAATTATTGCATTGTTCCTATTAGGTTGGTCAAAGAATTCCCGTAAATGTTGGGGATTCCCAGCAGAAATCATGCAGATGGATAAAGGGGTGTCTGTACTTTAGGCAGGAGGACATTCTTTCAGCATTTGTATGGTCCTAGCATCTGGGCCCCTAGAAGGGTGGGTCTGGTGGGCAGATGGCCTTGTAGAGAAGCTTCACAGGTGCATTGTTGGTGTGACAGGCAGCAGTCAAAAGTCATAGGGCTTCCTAGATAAGAAGTCAGATAACCAAGTGCTCTCCCAGGAAAACCCCCTGAGAGTTGGTTGGACAGCTCCAAGTATTGCTGGCTCTTCTGTGACACAGGTGATGGGCAAACACACCCTCCACACTGGGTCTATGTGTTGAAAGTCTACAAAGCCATGTGTCCCTGAGCCCAACTGCCCTAGGGTGATGGGGACTATTATCAGGCTGGTCAGCTGTATCACTAGGTCTCAACCAACCTAGCTCCATGGAAACCTAAGTTCTCAGGGTAAGGCAGGACCTCTAGGGATCAATGAGCTGACAAGGATGGAGGTGGGAGACTTTGTCCCTGAGGGACAGTTGAGGACTGAGACCTGGAGAGACTGGGGAGTCCCACTCTAAGGAGATATGGCTCTGATAGTCCCAAATCCTTTAGTCGTGTTCTCCGGTCTTTTCTGAAGGCTGAGGATGCTTCTAGCTGTGGGAAGCGCATCTCAGTTTCATGTTTCTCTGATAGCATAAAGTGACCTTTTTTTTTTAATTTAAAGTATTCCACAGCAAGCTGCAAAGTCATCATATGGAGCCTTGTGGTCCATGTGGCCACCAGCTGACCCCATAATCACGTTCTGCCTCCCTGCATCTTCCTAAGAATTTCTGAATCTTCTTAATGGTGAGTCTTCTGGCCTTTTCTCCCTCATTGTGAATCCTCCTGCCAGCAAAACATGCTAGAAACTTTAATAAAAAGAAAACTCAACTGTAACTGGAGTCTGGAAGGCCTGTAGAGGGAGCTATCATTCCCTGTCACTCATCATCAAATACCCTGGCAGGAAGAGGTCATTACTGATCCCAACAGGACGACTGATGCCTTGCAATCCCAAACAGGAAGTGCAGCTACATTACTACCCCAGCTGGAGGAGGGAAGACTTCCTTTTTGGCCAACAACAAACCCAGCTAATAGAAAATTCTTCCATCGGAAGCCATTGTCACCTGAATTTTTACTTTTCCCCACTGGAACTTTCATTTTGTCTCTTGCTGATCACTTCCTTTCCTTGTCCTGCCTGCCTTATTTTAAGAGCATTCCGTGATGGACAGCCCCTTGCAGTATCTCCTTGTCTTCCACATGAGATGCCGCCTGATTCATGAATCGTTGACTAGAGTCAGTATGTTACAAATTCAGAGTAAATCTTCAAATTTACTCAGTTAAATATTGTTTTTTTAATATATTAGTGGCAGTGATGGAATCTGAAAAGAATGTCTAATGATCTTTGGGGACAAGGAGAAACAGGTGTGATGTCTATAAATCCTTTGAATTCACTGTCTTTCTTGCCATTCCTGGAGGTTGTTGGTGAGCTCCTCTTGGCTGGAGCTCCATTCTCTTTGCATTTGTGCTCCCAATCTGATTGGCCTTCCTTTACAGGGCAAGTCAGCTTGGCTGGTAGGGGATTCTGCCTGAGGCCAAACCCCTAGCCTTTCAGATCAAAGTTGCCAGGGCACAGTAATATCTCTTGGTTATTGCCAATCTGTTTTTGAGTAGTAAATCCTAGCCCCTAATTTTGTTCCCTGGGAACTGCCGACAGTTTAGTCTGTACTTTCCCATCTGTTTGGAATCAGCATTGGCCCCCAGATTCCATGCTGGGAACTATTGGTGACAGCCATAGTTCTCCTTTTTGTTTGGAATTAAGTTTGTAGTCCCAATTCCTTGGAACTTGCTAGTTTTACCATTTCCCCCATTCCAAGGTTCCTTGGGAATTGGTGGTGGTGCAGGCCAGGCCTTCTTTTGGCCGAGATGTAATAGCATCCTTTGGTTACTGCTGATGTATCAAGGCCCAGGTGTATTTGCCTTGTTTTGGGTTGACAAAGGCTAGCTAAGGAAATGAGAGCCTTTATCGCAATTTGTTATGCTACCTTCTGGCACACTTGCTTATTTTATATTCAAGAACTGTAGTCCTGGAGGCTGTAGGGACCTAGAAGGATGGCAAAATTTTAGTGATACTGATCTAGAATTACAGTGGCCATTGTGGGGAGTGTTCCAATCAGACAAGATTGATCATTTAAGGAAAACACTAGAGCAAGGGATCCCATTTGGACAGGGAGAATGAGATGCCTACTTTAATGGGTACTGTGAAAACTTACAAGCCTTCAAGATTCCAAAATATCTTCATTTAAAAACTCAGTACAAATAGCTAATGAAAAATTAAAGAGATAAAGTTACCTGAAACAGAAGATCATAGGACAGGTTTGACTATAGACTCAAGTCCTACTATTCCGCCACATCCTTTTCCAAACCCTCGTCGCTCAGATGGTAAAGAATCCGCCTGCAATGTGGGAGACCTGGGTTCAATCCGTGGGTCAGACAGATCCCCTGGAGAAGGCAATGGCGACCCACTCCACTATTCTTGCCTAGGAGAATCCCATGGACAGAGGAGTCCGGTGGGATACAGTCCACGGGGTCACAAAGAGTCAGACACTACTGAGTGGCTGACACTGACTTAATGTTTTACTAACTTTTTGACTGAATTACTTTTCTATTCCAAAGAGAATATTCAACAATTGCTGTTTAAAATAAAACTAACTGAGGTTGCAGGCAAGCCTCCTCAGGTATCTTCTATCTATTGGTTAAAGACTGAACTGAGAGCTCTAGGCAAAGAACTCTCTAAAGCTAAGGAGGAACCCCAAAAGTTTTTGAAGAGTTTAGAGTCATTTTCAGGGCCAAACTGCTAGATCTTTCTCAGCTTGTACACATGTTGGTCCTCTCCCCCTCACTCCATGGCCAGACTCACTTCCTGTGGCTGCAAGTAACACTCCCTAATAGAGGGAGTGTTATCTTGGAGGGCAGTGGTCCAGGTTCTTCCCGTAGCTCTCCCATGCTTTAAACAACAAACGTGGTGTACCCAGATTAGAACTGCAGTATGTAAGGAAGAAAGTTCAGGCCCTCTTTTCTGGGAACAGCCCAGAAACCTAACCAGAAAGGCCGTTTCTGAATAGCTCACAAGACTCTTTGTACTCTCCCCCACTACTACCATGGGCTTCCCTAGTGGCTCAAATGGTAAAGAATCCGCCTGCAATGCAGGAGACCTGGGTTCAATTCCTGGGTCGGGAAGATTCCCCTGGAGAAGGAAATGGCAACCCTCTCTAGTATTCTTGCCTGAAGAATCCCATGGACAGAGGAGCCTGGCGGGCTACAGTCCACGGGGTTGCAAAGAGTCGGACGTGACTGAGCTACTAACATTTTCACTTTCCACTACTACCTGCAGAGCCAAGTAGATCAAGCACCCTTAGTTCAGTTCCTAACTGGATATCTTCTAATACCCTGCATGTGTGCCTGTGTCCATGTTTACTATGGAGCTATATGTTTATTGTCTATTTCCTCCACATACTGTAAATCAATAAGAGTGGTCTTTGCCATGTTCATTGATGCCTGATAAATAATTGAATGAAGAAATGATGATGGTTGTCATAGTTTGGATTTTTTTGAAAACAGAATCAGAGAAGGGATTTAGGGAACAGGATATTTACCAACCAACACCTATGAGGAGTAGAAACAGAAAGGATTGGGCAGAGGGACTGTTGAACAGTGACTCAAACTCCAAAACAGCTTCAGCCTACCCCATGGGACCTGAGGAGCCAGATTGTCTCTTCAGAGAGGTCGTCAGTTGGAAGGAGTGGGCCAGGCATTTCTAACTCTGCCTCCATCAGTCCATCAGATATGAACTTTCCTGGAAGGGGAATGACTGTAGGTAAGGCAACTCTCTAGTTCAGCAGTCCCTGAAAGAGCTGGGAGCTGACACTGCCTCCCAACTGCACTCTCGTCAACTCAGGACACAAGGCCTTCCCTGAAGAGAGATCCAGGTGGCCCATGTCCATGTCACCAAATTCATCCCCTTTACAGCTTGCAGCTGTTTCTTTACAGGGATTCTGAGTATGATTGTGTCTTTAGGGTGTTGGAAATTGTGTGTGTGTGTCGGGGCTGTGTTTATGTGCATAAACATGGTTTGTATGTGTGAAGTCAGGGAGTGTGGAGAGTTGTGCTTGTGTTTGAGGGAAGTTGGGATGGCCCCTTGTATGTTGGGGTGAGGTGTGTTTGGGAGGCGGTATCTGGTGTATTACATTAAGAATATGTAGATTATGACCTGCTGAGTGAGGAGGCACAAGCCCCCCAAGGAATTAGCAGGCAGCTCCCTCAACATCCAAGCTCCCATGTTCAGGAAATGAAAACCCTAATTGCTGTTTTGATTGAAGGCATAGTTTCAGTACATACACACAAAGGAAGTAAAGTCACAAGAGTTATTAGTGTCAGACCCTGGAACTGGGGGATGGTGGGGGTGGGTTGGGCAAGGAGCTGGGAAAAGGCAATCCTCTGCCCAGGTTATGAGCCAGCAAGAGCTGCAGGGTAGCATGCATCTATTAATTATCAAGTGGTTGGGGTGGAGGTCACTAAACTTTGGTGGGCTCAACTGTAAGTGGCTACTTTAAAAGGTGTCCCAGGAAAAGTAAAACTGAACTTGGAGCAAGAATTCTAAGCTCAGGGTGTAAAAAAGGTTATGAGACTCAGCACATACCTTAGTTTTCCAAAACTCAAAGGCACAGTGGAGAGCAGCCTGGCAATCGTAGCACCATCTCACACTCAAGCAGCAAGTGTTATATGTAGTAAGCAAGCAAGGAGGCCTTGGGGTAGACATATAGTTAGCTCTGCAAAATGTGACTCGAAGTGGTCATCAGCAGGGTGTTTAGATGAGCAAACATTCAATTCTGTAACCAAGTCCCAGGGCCATGTCTCCCTTGGTGTCATCTCGGCTATAGTGGCAGGTTGTGGAGGCAGCATTCAGGATGAAGTTGTGTCCAGTCATGCCATGGGCTGGGGTGTCATAGCATGAATCCTCGTGTCCTAATCCATCCATGTTGTCTTCTCTCAGACTGTTATGTCCTGCACTGTTGTGGGCTGAAGCATTGCCTCTGCAGTGTTGTCTCAGGTGAAGGGAGCCATCTCAGAGGCTCCCAACATAATGGTTCTGCCAGGGAGCCGCTGAGGAGGGGAACTGAGTGGCCAAGGGGTCTAATAGGGTCTAATAGGGCCTTGATTAAGGTTTGCTTGCACTGTCAGGAGTGAACATCAGGGTGCATATATCTTTTCAAATTAAAGTTGTCATCTTTTCTAGACATGTGCCCAGGACTGGGATTGCAGGATCATATGGTTACTCTGTTTTAGGTTATTAAGGAACTTTCATACTGTTCTCTATAGTGGCTGCAACAATTTACATTCCCTGCCAATAGTGTAGGAGGGTTCCCTTTTCTTCACACCTTCTCCAGTATTATTTGTAGACTTTTTGTTGGTAACCATTCTGACCAGTGTGAAGTGATTGAAGCTCTGATTTGCATTTCTCTAATAATTAGTTGTGTTGAGCATCTTTTCATGTGCCTGTTGGTCATCTGTATGTCTTCTTTGGAGAAATGTCCATTTAGGTCCTCTGCTCATTTTTTGATTTGGTTGCTTTTTTTGATACTGAGCTATATAAGCTGTTTGTATATTTTGAAAATTAAGCCCTTGTTGGTTGTATCATTTCCAGATATTTTCTCCCAACTATAGATTGTCTTTGCATTTTGTTTATGGTTTCCTTTGTTGTGCAAAATCTTGTGATTTTGATTAGGTCCCATTTGTTTTATTTTGTTTTTATCTCTTTTGCCTTGGAGAATGACCTGAGAAAATATTGCTACCATTTAAGTCAAAGAATGTTTTGCTTATATTCCCTTCTAGAAGTTTTATGGTGTCATGTCTTATATTTAAGGCTTTAGGACATTTTGAGTTTATTTTTGTGTATGTTGTGAGGGAGTGTTCATTGATTTGCTTGTGACTGTCCAACTTTTCCAGTACCATTTGCAGAAGAGATGGTCTTTGGTCCATTGCATATTCTTGCCTCTTTTGTCAAAGATTAATTGACTGTGGGGATGTGGGGTTATTTCTTGGCTCTCCATTCTGTTCCGTTGATCCGTATATCTACTTTTCTGCCAATGTCACACTCTTTTGATGAATGTAGCTTTGTAGTATTGTCTGAAGTATGGGAGCGTTATGCCTCTAGCTTTGTTCTTTTTCTGAGTCTTCTGTAGGTCCATATAAATTTTAGGATTATTTATTTTTGTTGCCTATTCGCTAAGTCCTGTCCAGGCACGGTAGCCCATCAGGCTCCTCTTGACATGAGATTTCCCAGGTGAGAATACAGGAGTGGGTTGCCATTTCCTTCTCCAGGGTATCTTCCCAACCCAGGAATCAAACCTGCATCTCCTGCATTGGTAGGCAGATTCTTTACCACTGAGCCACCATGGAAGCCCAGGATTAGTCATTGCAGTTCTGTAAAAAAAAAATTTCATGGGTAATTTGATAGGGATTGCATTAAATCTGCAGATTGCATTACCATTTTAACAATATTAATTCTTCTAACCACAGAGCATAGGATATCTTTCCATTTCCTTGAATAATCTTCATTTGCCTTTGTCAGTGTTTTTATAGTTCTCAGTGTGTAAATCTTTCATGTCCTTGTCAGGTTGATTCCTAGGTATTTTATTTTTTTGACATAATTTTAAACAGGATTTTTTTTTTTTTACTTTCTCTAATATTTCATTATTAGTGTAAAGAAATCCAGCAGATTTCTGTATATTAATCTTGTATCCTGCTACCTTGCTGAATTCATTTATCAATTCTAATTGTTTTTGTGTGGAGGCTTTAGGGTTTTCTATAGAGTATTATGTCATCTGTACATGACAGTTTTATCTCTTCCCTTCCAAAATGGATACCTTTGATTTTTATTTTTTTGTCTGATTTCTGTGGATAGGACTTTCAATACTATGTTGAATAGAAGTAGTGGTAATAGGCATCCTTGCATCCTTGACTTGTTTCAGAATTAGTGGGAAAGCTTTCAGCTTTTCACCATTGAGGATTATTTTGGCTGGGGGTTTGTCATAAATAACTTTAATTATGCTGCGATATGTTCCCTCTATATCCACTTTGGTGAGAATTTGTGTCATGGATGGGTGTGGAATTTTATCAAATGCTTTTTATGCATCTGTTTAAATGATCGTGTGGTTTTTGTTATTTGTTGTGATGTAATAGATTAAATGTTTTGCATATATTGAGCCATCCTTGTGACCCTGAGATTTATCAAACTTGATTATGGTATATGATCCTTTTTAAGTATTGTTGGATTTGGTTTGCTAGTATTTTGTTGAGGATTCTTGCATCTATATTCATAAAAAATATTAGCCTGTAATTTTCTCTTTTGGTAGCATCTTTGTCTGGTTTCAGTATCAGGATGATGGTAGCTTCATAGAATGACTTTGGGAGTCTTCCCTCACCATGTCAGATTTAGCCTGTTCGTAATGGTACTGTTTCTGTTTTAGCCCAGAGGCATTTGTGGCCATGCTGGGTCACTCAGGAGGAATCCCTTATCCGTGATATAATAGGGATGTGAGTTTGCCAGAGAATAATCTTCATCCCATGAGGGCTTCTGTTTGTAACAAAGCCCAATAAGTGACCAGGATTTGATGTGCTAGGGGCGTGTAGTAGGTGTGGAGAGCAGCTGTTTGGTCTAGAAGCCCACAGGCATCTAGGAGGAGCTAGGTTAAGTCCAAAGTCCATGCTGATCAGTGCCTCAACCCAGAAGGAGCAACCAAGGGGAAGGGTTTCATTAATTTTTTTTTTCAGATACATTTTATTAAAGCAGACCAATCACCCAATTTATAAATTTACATGAGTGATAGCAACCCAGGTTGCACATTCAGGGACTTCTCAGGTGGCAGTAGTGGTAAAGAACCTGCCTGCTAATGCAGGAGACATCATGTACATTAGCTCCTCAGATCTTATTCCTTCATTTTGTTTCTCATTTTATAATGAAAAATTTGTATCCATTAACCAACCTGTTCTCATTTCCCCCAGAACCAGCTGCAGACAACAATTTCTACTCTGTTCTAGGATTCCTTTTTTTTTCTTGTAGATTCTACACATAAGCGATACTGTCAGGCTTATTTCACTTAGCATAATGTTCTCTAAGTTCATTCAGTATTCTTGAAAATGTCAGGGTTAACTTTTATTAAGGCTGAATAATATCTCATTATGTATGTTATGTATGTGTGTGTATCACCTTTCTTTATCCATTTATCTACCACAAACAGGAAGTTTCTTTCTGTACCATTATTTTGTGAATAACGTTTCAGAGAACATAGAAAAGCACTGATAACTTTTTTAGGTAAAAATGTTTGTTTCTTTTTGCTAAATGACCATAAGTGAAATTGCTGGATCACATAGTATTCTAATTTTATTTTTTGAAGAATCTCCACCGTGTTTTAAATATTAGTTTTACGAATTTATATTCCAAACACCGATGCACAAGATTTGTTAAGTGACATCAGACCTACCATGAAGGCCCTGTCAATGAGTGGATACTCAGATTCTAAAGAACGCCTGTGAGGTCTGTGTGGGAGGTCTCAGAGACAGATCTCTGCTTAATGATTTGAGAGGTCACTGGGAGAGTTTACTCAGTATGGGTCTGTGAGAGGTCCTTGTGTGGGGTCAGTGTGGATCTGTGCCAGGTCTCTGTGAGGGGCTAGTGGGGTCCCTATGGGAGATCAGTGTGGGTTTGTCTGAGGTCTCTGTGTGGGGTCACTTTTTATCTGTGGGAGGTCTCTGTGTGGAATTAGGGGGTCTATGTGCGGGGCCAGTGTTGTGGAGTCAGTGTGGGTTGGTGGGAGATCCCTGTTTGGGACAGTGTGTGTCCAATGTAGGGGGGCCCTACATTGCTGTCCTTTCTGCACTTTAGGGCAGGAGAAGGACGCGGGGACTTTTCCCCTCCTGGTTTCTTGCTTTTCTGTCAATATCCCTTCTGTGTCACTCCTCCAGACAGGAGACTGTGGGGCACCCCGGCACTCACCTCTTGGTGTCCCTAAGAGAACCAAGCAGCAGCCAGGCTCAAGGTCCCCGCTCTGTGCTCCACTCTTCTGAGCTCTGGAGGTCACTCTGTGCCCTGAACCCCTCCCTCAGGCCCTGAGCCCCCACTGCTGGGCCCACCCTGGAGGATGGGGACCAGAGGAGGGACCAGGCTCCAGGGAGAAACCACAGCACAAGCAGGCCTGTGCCGCTGCCCTCCCACCCCAGGTCCTGGTCCTACGTGTTGGGATTCTGACACGCCGATAGTAGTTGACACTTGGTGTGACGCCAGCATAGTCCCTGGGCCTGTTGAGTCCCACATGTTCCCTAGGAGCCTCAGATTACAGACCGCAAGTCTGTCCCAAGCTCCCAGTCTTGTGAAAGCTTCCCTGCTCAGAGGCTGTGCAGAAGTGAAGCTTCTCTGCTCAGAGGCTCCGCTGTCTCTGGGAGCCCGGCCCTCTGTGGAGGAGCTCTAGGTGGCTCCCTCTGTCTGGGCTCTGGGAACTGGAGTAGGGGGAGACTCTAGGCTGGGGCCACCAGAAGCCACTGGACCCCTAACTTCTTTCCTCTGGGCCTGTAGATGGTGGTGGGACGCCAGAGACCTCAGTCCTGCACCATCTATGGACACCGCTGCCACCTGCCTCCTTCCCCTGAATCCCACCCTAGGGGCACAGCGTCCCACCCTCAGGCAGTAAGGTGAGTGCACACACAGTGACACCCCTGCTCCTTCCCCAGGGGAGGTGGGTGCTGTGAGCAGGGCTGTCCTCTCCTCCAGGGCAGGGTGGACCAGCCCTCGGGGGCCTCCATGCTCCACACTGCACACCCTCAGAGCGAGGAATGTGGTCCTCATCCTCCCCTCTGCTCCAGAGCACTAGAAAGGCAGAGGGTGGATGATGCTCCTGGTTCATCTCATCCCAGTTCCGTCTGGGAGAGGAGGGACTTCCAGGGGAGCATCATCTATCCCTCCGTGACACGAGGACAAGGTTTCTCCCACTTCTCACTCGGGACCAGCACTGCCCCCAAACTCCTGTCCTTATTCTGACATAAGAACTTGTCTCTGACACTTTCTGAGCCTGAGGGGAATTTCAGCCTCTGCAAACCTGCCCCCCAACCCCCCCCACCCCAACCCCCCACCCACAGCCATATAAGTTCAAGGTAGAGAGAGAGCAGGAGAGGACTGAGTTGGATCCTGAGAAGGAGTGGTCTTTAGGTTTATTTCACCTTGGCATGTCCTGAATGCTGTTGCTTGTTTCCATACTGCTGGTATTGTGGAAACTGGGGTGCAATGAGGGAATTGGGTTGAGGGTGAGTATCCACACTGGGGTCACCCTCTCTCCATGTCCCTGTCCAATCTGGAAGACAAAGCAGGCACCTGAGAAGAGTGGACCCTGATCCCTTCCCTTCCCCCCGGCAGGGTGCAAAGAGGGCACCACTGCTCATGAGAAAAAAACATTTATTTCAGGAAACAGTAAAATTTGTGGTAGGAAGAAGACATTAGCACACAGAGGATGTGCTAACATGAGAGAAAAAAGTTTTTAGCTGCATGGTATGCATTTTTTCTTGGAGATGAGTTTTTCTACCAGGAAAGCTGTGACAAGCGTGTTCTGATTGACCAAAAGAGGTTTATTTCTGAAAGGGACAGTACCTTGGACAGTGGAAAGGATGGCCTGGGATGCTTGTCACTCTTGATCCATGCTGAAGGGTCTGCCTGGTGGGGGTGGGGGGGAACCTGGCTCCCTGGGTGGGAAGGTCCACTTGCTGTCCCTGGGACTGGTCCACTTACTCTTTCTAGGGCAGCCATGACCCATGCGGTAGCTTGGTCATCCCGGCATGTATATTGCCTCACTCTTAACTTGGTAGAGAGAAACCTGTGGTAGTAGTAACGCAGAACTAACGGGGCCCATAGTTTTCCTTTGAACCAGTTAAACTCCGAGGCACGAGGTCCACAGTGAAGTGCCATCTTCTCCCTTAGGATACGTCCAACAGCTGTCCCAAGAGCGTGGGCCTCAGCAGTCCTACTCTCGAACAGGCCTGGTAGGCCCTCTGTACTGCCAGCCCTTTTTACACTGTCCTAGTTTGGGCCTCCTGTAAGTCTCCCAGCAGTGGGGACAAACTTCTTGCTCACGCTCTTATATTTGGGCTGTTGTCTCAGGGCCTCCTGCTGGCCGTGGCTGCTCCCTCCACTCAAGGTCATGGAGCTTCTGGGAATTGGATGAGTCTCCACAGGACAAGGGCTGGAAGCCGGACAGAGATTCCTGGGAAACCAAGATGTTTGGGGCAATGAAAACATCTGAGTAACAGTCTTTGAGAAACGTGTCGGTGGCGCCATCTTGAAGGAGCACAGCGGTGACGCAGTCTTGAGCCTGTTCCTGCCGGTCTCTGAAGCCTTGGAACTCAGGCTTACAGCACTGGGCCTCAAAGTATAGATCTTCTGGACCTGAGGCTGTGGACTCTGTTTAACGAGGGGCTTTTATGGGCCTTCGGGACCATGATCTCCTCAGATCCATATTGCAGATTTGAAATTTAATCAGCACACTAGGTTTGAAAGTACTTTTCCAAGCAGGGTCCCCCTCCATGACCTCTTGGACCCTGGAAGATTGGGACCGTGTGTCGAGGTCTATGACTGTCATGTTAGAGCAGGAGTCTGGGGAGGCCTTTCCCCCAGCTTCTTACTCTTTCTAGGGCAGCCATGACCCATGGGGTAGCTTGGTCATCCCAGCATGTATATTGCCAGCATTGGCTGGACTTGGACTGGGCTCCAGGCTGCCTTTGTCAGTGCCCACAACAGACTCACTGTCACAGATTCTGCCCACAGTGTTGTATGAGGGGCCTGTGAAGGTGGCTTGTCTTCCTGTCCAGTCAGAGGGACCTCTGAGGGCTTATGGATGTCACCAGATGGAGGTCCTCCCAGGGGCCCCTGGGTTTCTTCACTCACCCATGAGGGGGCAGGAAAGAGACTCTCCAGAGGGGAAACTGCCCTTGTTGTTTTCGCTTTCTCTCCCATATAAGCCTGGAGGAGCTTTTCCAAGATCTTGGTTAACTGGGATTTTGAGTGGTCTCCAGAGTCACAGGTGACTTTCAAAGTGGACTCGAGCCGTTTTCAACTTTAAGCTAAGTATGAACTTGAGTAACTTGAGAGGTACACCCTACCTGTACCTCACTTGTGTGTGCTAAGTTGCTTCAGTCGTGTCTGACTCTTTGCGACCCCATGGACTGTAGCCTGCCAGACTCCTCTGTCCAAGGGGATTCTCCAGGCAAGAATACTGGAGTGGGTTGCTATTTCCTCCTCCAGCCCAGGGATTGAACCCGTGTGTCTTATGTCTCCTGCTTTGGCAGGCGGTTCTTCACCACTAGCGCCACCTGGGAAGATCACCTGAAGCCTTATTATATGTGCTTCCAGCTCTCGCTGGATATAAGAGATTCATGGGTGGTGTTCATGGAGGTTTCCCCGTGAAACCTGAGAGGAGTCTGGATTTTCTGTTTCCTTATGAACATTTGAGTCTCCAGGAAAGTCTAATATATGGATTTCAGCAAGCTTCCTACAGTGGGCATTCCACAGGGGTCCGACCCTCTGGATCTGTTGTGCCTTCCTGCCCATAAGAACTCCTGAGACTTCTTCTGGATGCTTCCTGCGTGGACACAGCTCTCTTTCTGACTCAGGGTGCCAACTAGACAGGCCTGAGATGGCACAGCTTGAACACACAAGTCCTGAGATGGCTGGTCTCCAAGGGGAGTGTGGAGATGAGCTGTGTGGAACGGTACCCAGTGGGAGTGCCATGGAGTCACCCTAAGTGAGACTCAGCATGGAGTCTCATCAGGGGAGCATGGTGGGGAAAGGAAAGAGCAAGTGGCCAGGGTGAAAGGCTGTCCAGGGTAAAGAAAGTCTCTGGTGTTGGAGAGGCACTCAGGTATTAATGTGATTGAACAGAAACGGAGGTCCCTGAGCCTGGAGAACAGGTGGAGGCCCGAGTTAGAGACTTCTTGGTCAGAGGAGCTGGGGACATGATGGGAGGAGCCCCTTCCCTGCATGGCTGGTGGGCTCTAGTAGGTGCTGCTTTACACTCTTGCAAGGGGGGACTTGACAAGAGTTGATGAAAGCTGCCTTTCTGAAGGAAGCTCCCCAGGTGGCTGCAGGAGACATGAGGAACAAGCTGCAACCAGGAGCCCCCAGTGCCAGGAGGGCTGGGCAGGCCAGGCTGGGGTGGGCACAGGCAGCCCACAGCCCTCCCCGGCCCCCATGAGGTGTTTACAATGCTGCTGCTGTCCTTACCCCAGGACTTTATCAATACCCCACCCCCAGGGCTCTCCCTCTCAGCTCAGCCCCACGGGGCCTGTATAGGATCTGGGAAGAAGAACAACCCAGGAGAGAAGGGGAAGATTCTTTACCTTTGCAGAGGTGAAGTCAGGTCCCAGATCTCCTCCAGCTCTTCCTAGTAGTGTCTACAAGCTGGAAATCAGCAGACTGGGTCATGGTGGTGAAGGCAGGGGTCTAGGGGTCTTACAGGAGGTTAAGTGCAGTGTCCCTTTAAGGGGACACCATGGGGAGATTGGAGCCCAAGGACACATGATCCCTGACAGTGATGGTAAAGTTGATGAAAGGGTTTATCATTTACAAAGTGCTTCCATATCCATTACCCTTTGCTGTCCTCACAACCCTGATATGGAGGAAAGTGGGCAGGGGTCACATTGCAGATGAATCTTAGCAAAGTGAAACACCTTGTCCCTTTTTATGCAGAGTAATATTCCATTGTATATAAGTACCACATCTTCTTTATCCATTCATCTGTTCATGAACACAGTTGTTTCCATGACCTGGCTATAGTAAACAGTGCTGCAGTGAACACTGGGGTACTTTCTTAGGTTATATGTCCAATAGTGGTATTCCTGAGTCACGTGGTAGTTCTATTTTTAGTTTTTTAAGGTACCTCCATGCTGTTCTCCGAAGTGGCTGTATCACTTTACGTTCCCACAACAGTGCAAAAGGGTTCCCTTTTTCCCCACACCTTCTTCTTCAGTTATTATTTGTAGATTTTTTGATGATGGCCAATCTGGAAAAAAATGTTACAGGTGAACCTAGTTCCAGGGCAGGGATACAGATGCAGAAGTAGAGAATGAGCCGTGTGGATACAGGGGGTGGTGAAGGGGAGCGTGAGATGAATTGGGAGATTAGGTTTGACGTAAATACACTACCGTGTGCAGAATAGATAGATAGTGGGAACCTGCTGAGAGCACAGAGAGCTCAGTTCAATGCTCTGTGGTGACCTAGGTGGGTGTGACGGGGATGGAGTGGGAGAGAAGTCCAAGAGGGAGGGTCTGTATGTACATATACAGCTGATTCACTTCACTGTACAGCAGAAACTAACACAACATTGTAAAGCAATCATACTCCAATTGAAAAACAACAGCAACAATTTGTCCGTAGTTGGACCTGGAGTCCCACCTCCCAATCTAGGCGCTATTGGTTCAATGCCGCCCACAGGCTCCTGCTCGGCCACACCCTTTTCCAGGCTCCTCGCGGCTTCATTCTCCACATGAATCTCAGCAGTATCTGTGTTCTCCTGGACTTCATCCCAGGAGTCTCCCCGAGGCTTCTGTTTCCTGAGTGACGGGTACTGCCGCTGGTCTTCTCGGAGTCCTGGGCCGGGAGAGGTGGGGGCTAATGCTTGGGGTACACAGGGTTGAATGGCAGAACTCACCTTTCAAAGCTCCTTTCTTTTCCTGGCCCTGCTTCTTCCCCTCGGCTCCATTTGATGCTGAGAGACAGAAAAAAATGAGGACCTGGGACCAATTCTCACTCTCCCCTCTTGAGACAAGCATCACTCAGAGGCCATACATAATATGACTTCCTACATTTTACTAACAGCTCTGTGGGTTTTCCTTCCTTTCATTCATTTTTAAAGAAGATACAAGTGTCTTCTGTTTTCCTTCTTTGAAGAATATAAAGGATTTTCAGTGTGAGATTCACCCTGAATTTCTTTTGTCACTGTTCCTCTGCTCAAGTAACACACACATTCTCAGACCTGTGGGTGAATCTGAGCTCCATCAGGTAGGTCTCTGCTTCCTGGGACCAGGCCCTCTTCCAGTCCCTGCTCTGAGGCTCTGGGGGCCTCAGCAGTGCCCTCAGATTAGTCCTTGTCTGAGATACGTGGTCAGGTCTGGTGAACCGATGCTCAAGGGCCTCTCCTCTGGCTGAGAGTGAACTCAGTATCCAGTCCTCAAACCCTGGTCACTATGTTGGGGACTGGTCCTGGAGCCCTCTGACACACCTGGCCAACGGGTCTGAGAACTTTGGATAGAAATCCTAGTGTTCACTGTATCCCCTGCCCAGCCTGGTTTGTCCCTAGAGGGATGATGATCTGTTCTTCCTTGAGAATACTTATCCTGTTCTTTTCCATCCCAGGAGTCTCTCTAGTTGATTCAGAAAATGGAAATACATATGTAAAATAGATAGCCAACGGGAATTTGCTATATGGCTCAGGAAACTCAAACAGGGGCTCTGTCTCAACCTGGGTGGGGGGATGGGGAGAGAGATGGGAGGGAGGTTCAAAAGGGAGGGGATATATGTATACCCATGGCTGATTCGTGTTGAGGTTTGACAGAAAACAGCAAAATTCTGTAAAGCAGAATTTTTTATCCTTTTTTATCCTTCGATAAAAAATAAATAAATTAAAAAAAAAGAAAATGGAAATAATAATAGAAAAGAAGAGGGAATCAGGTGCTTGTGAGTCTGGGCCAAGGGTTCCTTCCCCTCCTGATCAATCATTATCACCTCCAAAGTAGAAATGGAGTTCAGCCAAGTATCAAAAGTGCTTTTCAGAGAACAGAGAGGATTCTCCAACATCTGAATCACACTGCTGCCCTCAGGCAATTGAGCACAGGGTGTGCCCTGGGGACTGAAGTCCTAGACCCCCATCATAGAGCTGTGGTCTGGTCACACGGGCTCCTGAGGGTGGGGAGGGAGTACTAGAGGAGGGGGCTGGACCACGGCCCCCCCCAACCATCCAGACCCACAGCTCCACTCATCTCCCTTCTCTGAGCCTTCCCATCCCCTTTTCATCCTGTTAGAGAGACATAAGTCAAGTTTCAATTAATTCCACTTGGAACTCAGACAATACTTGATTCCTCTGAGATCTCCACTTGAGCCCCGTCAGTTGCTCTGAAAAATCTGGAGTTGTCCCTGTAGTTTTGGTTAATCCCAGGAATTTTTATTCCTAGGATGCCCTTGACTGTAATTCCAAGTTTCCCACATAGTATGTTTATGCCTTACATCAACCCAGGCACAGAACTTAAATTTCTCTCATACTTCGCCATGTGAATTTTGAAAACATTAAAGAAAAATTTTAAACTTTAAGTTAATGTTAACTGTATTCAGCTACAGGAATTGAAACAATTATTTGAAATTTACAAAGTTATGAAGTATAAAACAAGTTGAAATAGTTAAACCTCACAAATACATATAAGTAACACTGATATATTTATATATATAAAAGTTTTAACAGAGTAAATCTTAAGAGTTCTCATCACACAAAAAGTTTTTTGTTTCTCTAGTTATTATATGTAACACATGAGGTGAGAATGTTCACTAAACTTTTATTGTAATCATTTCATGATGTATGTAAGTCAAATCACCTTAAACTTATACAGTGCTGTATGTCCATTATATCCCAATAAAACTGGAAGAAAAAAAAGTAGAAACATAAGTAAATATACTAAAAAAAAAGAGAAAAAGACAGGCATTATGTCTGGAAACATTAGAATAAAAATTAAAACAAGTGAAATATTTGGGCAGAGATATCTATGGTAAATTATCTAAAATGTCTAGTGTTTAATAGTAAGTTATAAGACATAAAAAGAAACATGAAAATGTGTTCATACTAGGGTGGAAATAAATCAGTAAAAATTGTCTTTAAGTTTTCTCAGATATTATATTTTTCAAACTTAGAATTCAAAGCACTTATTTAAGTATGATTAAAGAACCAAAATTGGTCTCCTCCAGCTTATCCCTCTAATTGACTCCAATCATGTTATGTCTCTGGACAAAGCTTGTGCACAGGTCTAAGTCCTAGCTTCAGTGGCTGCTGCTGAGGGTCCTTGGATTACCTGGCTCAGAGAGCCACCAGGGTTTGCATTTACTGGTCCCATAGGACAGTAGCAAACAAAGAAGTACTTTTCACTGGCTGTCCTCCTGGGACTCAAGAGCAGAGGGAGCAAACAGAAATACACATCTTTTAGTCTTGTCCTGGAAAGGGTCTATTTGCGTACTTTAAAATTCACTGCAAGTATCAAGTTTCTAATTTAGCATCTTTCTATGGGCTGAATGAAAGCCTCCCCAGAAATCCAAGAGCCTGTGTCCTACCGTTTGCCCTCTTCCTCAAGCCTACTTGAAGTTGCTAGTATCTCCTACAAGAAGCTTGCACACCTATCCCCCAGCTTTTGCAGCTACTGCCCAAGTCACAGGCCACTGGATTTTTTGACAGTCACTGGGGTTTGCTTTCATGAGTCCCACAGAACCGGAGCAAACGAAGAAGTAGTTCTGAATGGGCACAGGACAGCCCCTCCTTCTTCCTCACAACTATACAAGCACAGAAGGAACAGGCAAAAATGTCAGTCTTCCAGTTTATCACTGGAAGGGGCTTAACTACATACTTTGCCAGCTTCCAATCAGCCTGCCTCCAGGTCCTGACGTGATCCTCCCCTTTGGGACACTGATGGGCCTTTGAACACCCTCAATGACTGAGAAGTACCACGGACAAAGAGTGTGGCTTAAACAGTCAAAGATTTGAGAGGCAATCAAGAACCCAGGGTGAGCTGATTGATAAGTTTCATCTTCTATGTGAAACCACTCTGTCAAGACTGGGAAAGGTGGCTGTCTTTTCTAACGTTTAAAACCAACTGACAGTGAAGGAAATCAAAGAAACAAAGGACTGTGTTCCAAACAAAAGGGTAAGGTAAGAGGGTTCAAGCTAACGGAATAGAAGGATATGTGTTCATCTCCCCTTGTGAGAGCCTTCCAGCATGGATCAAGAGTAACTAGTGTCCCAGGCTGTCCCTCCCACTATCTAAGGCACTGTTTCCTCAGAAATACACCTCTTCTAGTCAATCAGAAGAGGTGCTTGTCATAGCTTATAGCTTTCCTGGTAGGAAAACTCTTCTCCAAGAAAAAAAAAATGCATATCGTGCAGAGAAAAACTTTTTCTTTCATGTTAACACATCTTCTGTGTCCTAATGATTTCTTCCTACCACAAATTTTATTGTTTCCTGAAATAAAATGTTTTTTCTCATGAGAATTGGTGGTCTGCACCCTGCCGGGGAGAAGGGAAGGGATCAGGGTCCACTCTTCCCAGGTGCTTGCTTTGCCTTCCAGATGGGACGGGGCCATGGAGGGAGGGTGACCCCAGCGTGGATACTCACCCTCACCCCATTTCCTCACTGCACCTTCTGTTTCCATGATCGCAGCATTACAGAAACAAGTAACAGCATTCAGTACGTGTCGAGGTGAACTAAACCTAAAGACCTCCCACTCTTTAGGATCCGACTCAGTCCTCTGCACCTCTCTGTCTACCTTGAACTTGTGGGGCTATTGAGCAAGGGGCTTGCAGAGGCTGAAATTCCCCTCAGGCCCCAGAATGTGTCAGAGACAAGTTCATGTGTCAGAATAAGGAGAGGAGTTTAGGGGCAGTGCTGGCCCCAAGTCCAGAGGTGGGAGAAACCTCGTCCCCACATCTTGGTGGGATTAGATGACACTGTCCTGGAAGCCCCTTCTCTCCCTGATAGAGCTGAATTGAGATAAGGCAGGAACATCACCCTCCCTCTGCCTTTCTCGTGCTCTGGAGCAGAGGCGAGGATGGGGACCACATTTCCAGCTGTGAGGATGTGCGGTGTAGAGCGTGGAGGTCCCCGAGGGCCCGTCCACCTCTGCCCCGTAGGAGGACAGCCCTGCTTACAGCGCCCACCTCCCCTGGGGAAGGAGCAGAGGTGTCACTGTGTGTGCAGTCACCTCACTGCCTGAGGGTGGGACGCTGTGCCCCTAGGGTGGGATGCAGGGGAAGGAGGCAGGTGGCAGCAGTGTCCACAGATGGTGCAGTGAGTGACCAAGGAGCCCCTGGCATCCCACCACAAGTACAGGCCCAGAGGAAAGAAGTTAGGGGTCTAGTGGCTTCTGGTGGCCCCACCCCAGAGTCTCCCCCTGCTCCGCCTCCCAGAGCCCAGATACAGGGAGGCTACCTGGAGCTCCTCCACAGAGGGCCAGGCTCCCAGAGGCAGTGGAGCCTCTGAGAATGGAAGCTTCGCTTTTCCACAATGTAAATAATCAGCTTTCACAGGACTGGGAGCTCGGGACAGACTCGCGGTCCGTGACCAGAGTTTTTCTAGGGGGCTAGTCTTCATAAGAATTCATACTGATTCATAGAACCATGAATTCAGCTAATTCATCAAACCATGAATTCATACCGATTCACAGAAGCATGGATTCATCTGAGTCATAGAATCATAAATTCAAACTGAATGACAGAACCATAATTTCATACTGCCATCTCTAATTCTTAATGCAGCACCACTGAGTACATTATAGCCTTCTTCCTTTATTTTTAGTTTCTTTCTCCTACAGAGAGAATTCCTACAGAGAAATATGTTGTTTATCCATAACATATTCACTTCTTACTTACTCCCAGAATACACATATGTTGGCACCACCCCAATCCTTTTAAATTATTTTTGAACACATAAAGTTAACATATTTCTAAATGTAAGAACAATTAAACTTACACTCAAAGTGCCTCTCTTCCTATTCCTATTCCTCTATTACCATTTCCCCATCCTTTCTGCTTACCTCTTCCCATCTCTGTCACCTCATTCGCTTTTAGTTTATATTTTCTGTGGGGTTTTTTTTGTGGCACATATGTATATTTTGCTGTTTACTGTCCTTATATTAAAAGTAGACAGTTTGTGAGGAAGTTCTTATCTTTAATACCTAAACAAGTAACAAAAATCTCAATTATTTAGCAACTTCAAGTGGGTATATAAAGAAATGGCAAATAGCTTCAGAAACTAAACTGAATTATTGAGTTTTCCTCTTTTTCTTTGTCCATAAACATTCTGGTCCTGATGGCGTGTGTGCTAAGTTGCTTCAGTTGTGTCTGACTCTTTGCGACCCTATGGACTGTAGCCCTCCAGGCTCCTCTCTGTCCATGGGATTCTCCAGGCAAGAATATTAGAGTAAGTTGCCATGCTCTCCTCTAGGGACTCTTCCTGACACAGGGATCGAACCCATGTCTCCTGCAGCTCCTGCATTGCAGAAGGGTTCTTTACTACCGAGCTACTGGGGAAACCCTAAAGTCCTAATTAGAAAACACCTAATGAGATGGTTGGATGGCATCAGCGACTCAGTGGACATGAGTTTGGGTAAACTCCGGGAGTGGTGACGGACAGGGAATCCTGGTGTGCTGCAGTTCATGGGATCGCAAAGAGTTGGACACAACTGAGCAACTGAACTGAACTGAAAGGCACTTATCATTCAACCTCAGTGTAAGCGCAAAATGGCAGCAGCCGTCCTGTTGCCATTCCGGTCTGTTGAAGGATTCATTTGTATTTCTAAACTAAGAATATATGCAAGCTTAAAAACTTCTGATCAATAAATACAAGGGTTTGAGCTAAGTGGATCTCTGATGCCATTCAGCTCCAAGATTCTGTGAGCCTCTGTTCCCATGGTTCCATGGTTCTAATATTCCAAACCAGAGGAGAATCATTTTGCTGACACATTAACAGGCAGTCCTACTCTCTTGTTTTGGACTTCTACTGAAGTTTGAACATGGGTGGAATGAACTACACAGTGAAGAAGGGCACAATAAAAGCAGGAGATCCTGTATACCTGAGGAAGGCCCTTGTGTACAACCTTGGAGAGGAGAAGAGAACCAGGATCCACATTCAAAAACTCCAGCAGGCTTTAAATATGCGGTTCAGGGAGATCGATAAAGAGAAAGCAGCCTTGAAGAAGTTTTTGGTTAAGCTTCAAAAGACAACTGGGTATTTTCCTCAAACGCCCTTCTGGTGACCAATGCCACTGTAGGTGAGGAGTTCTGTGAAAGGTCCAATACAAAACACATCTGTGTCTCCTTCTGTTATCTCTGTGACCCAAGAAAGCATTATAAAAAACCATTGGGACAAGTAAAAAAAAAAAAAAGACCATACAATTGAACAATAAAATGAAATGTCTAGAAGAAAATCAACAAATATCTCCTACAAAAGAGATTAAAGCATTATTTTTTCCAGATGATTGCATATATTTACAACTTGAAGTGATAATATGCAGTGCATATATTATTTCCATTCAAACTTTTCCTTGAGACCAGAATAAAGCTTAGCCATTGTAGAGATCTGATATTGATGGTAGCATTTGTCTTAATTCTGTTTTTTCCTCATTGATGTCATTTTCAACTGCATGCTTCCAATGCAGGGGATGCAGGTTTGATCCCTGGTCAGGGAACTAAGATCCCACATACCATGTGGCAGGGTCAGAAAATAAAAATAAATAAAATATGAACAATAAAATAATTTTTAAAAAAGTTAGTTTGAAAATAATGATAATAGGAAAAACTTAGAATCTTGATTCTTTAGTTGTTTGTTGTTGTTCAGTCACTCAGTCACGTTCGGGTTTGTGACCCCGGGGACTGCAGCACACCAGGTTTTTTGTCCTTCACCATTTCCTAGAGCTTGCTCAAACTTATGTCCATTCAGTTGGTGATGCCATCCAACCATCTAATCCTCTGTCACCCCCTTCTCCTCCTGCCTTCAATCTTTCCCAGCATCAAGGTCTGCTCTTTGTATCAGGTGGCCAAAGTATTGGAGCTTCAGCTTCAGCATCAGTCCTTCCAATGAATATTCAGGACTGATTTCCTTTAGGATTGACTGGTTTGATCTCCTTGCAGTCCAAGGGACTCTCAAGAGTCTTCTCCAAAACGGTAGTTCGAAAGCATCAATTCTTCAGCGCTAAGCCTTCTTTATGGTCCAACTCTCACATCCATACATGACTACTGGAAAAACCATAACTTTGATTATATGGATCTTTGTTGGCAAAATAATTTGATTAAGGGAACTTGATCAAATCTAGGTTTGGCCATGCATTACCTGTGTGATCCTGGATTTAGAAACTCTTTTCTTTTACCCAAGATAGAGATAATAACACTTATATCAAAACAGTGCTTTAACAAGACAATATATATACAGGGCATATTGCAGACAACCCCAAATGGTAATAGTTGGTATTGTAGTTAATTTTGTTTTAAATATTATGACTAGATAATAATTAAATTTGTTTAAATTATTACTCAGATTCTCTTCTTAGCTCTTCTGCTAACATCCTAGGATTTCCAAACAAGTCCGTTTCCATCCCTAGGCTTTGGTTTTTGCAAGGCTATAATGTGAAAACTGGACTAAATCATCTCTAAGGTCCCTTTCAACTTTAAATTCTTTGAAACTAAAACTCCATAGTTCTACTTTGAAATGTGCTTGTGGGACAGAAAAAGGATCCAGCAATCAGAAAACATATCAAGGTGACTTCATGGGCTTGGCTATATTTTCCTATTTAACCATGACTTATCTACTAATCCTGTTTCAAGATACATGCTATTCAAATATGATATATTCTCATGATATATTTGCTGGGTGATGGCAGAGCAAATGCACCTCACTTCTTGAAAGCCCTTGGGATTAAGTTGCATGTCTTTATTACTTCTTTAGGCTCTACAGTGAAATAGACATAGATTCTGCCAGATATTACTGTTTAATACTTGGCAAGTTAGCTATTTGTATACCTTCATGTATACTTTAAGTTGCTTATATTTTTAAATTGTACATATGTCCACGGGGCCGTAAAGAGTCGGACACAACTGAAGTGACTTAGCACACATCTTTCCTCCATTTTACCGCCTTTGTATTTCATCAAGATCGGTGATATTTTCACAGAAATACACTGATATTTATGTGAGTCTCTTTGAGGGTTCTTTATTCTGTTCCAATTATCTGTATGACTGTGTTTTCATCCAATACCACACTTGGTTACTGTAGCTTTATTGTAAGTTGTGAAGTCAGGCAGTGTCAGTCCTCCAACTTCAGTACTGGCAATTCTGGGTCTTTTGCCTCTTCAGATATACTTTAGTATCACTTAATTGACATCCACAAAATAACATGCTGGCATTTTAATAGGAATTGCACTGAACCTATAAACCAAGTTGTGAAGAATGAACATTTTGACAAAACTGAATTTTCCCATCCATGTACATATCTCTACCTACTTAGTTCTTTTTAAATTTCTTTCATCAGAGTTTTGTAGTTTTCCCCATATAGATCTTATGTGTATTTTCTTGGATTTACACATAACTAAATTTGAGTGTTAATGTAAATGGTAACACATTCTAAATTTAAAATTCTACATCTTTATTGCTGGTATAATAACCTTTTGTACATTAACCTTGTATCTTGTAAACTTGCTGTAATAACTTTATTAGTTCCAGAATATTTTTGTTAATTCTATATAGACAATCATGTAATGAATGAGTGTTTTATTCCCTTTTCCACCCTGTGTAACTTTTATTTCCCTTTTCTGTTGTTCCTGCGTTACCTAGATCTTCTGGTATGATGTTGAAAAGGAATGGTGAGAGGACATCAGCCTTGTTCCTGCTCTTAGTGGAAAAGCTTCTGGTTTCTCGCCATTAAGTATGATGTTAGCTATAGATGTTATCAAGTTGAGAGTTCCCCTCTATTCCTAGTTTGCTAATTTTGTCAAAAATGAGTGCCGGATTTTGTCAAATACTTTTTCTGTATCTATTGATATAGTCATGTGATTTTTCTTTGTTAGCCTGTTGATGTGATAGATTAATGGATTTCCAGATGGTAAACCAAACTTGCATACCTGGAATAAATTCTTTGCATACATTTTGGTTTTGATTTGCTACTATTTTGTTGAGAACTTTCGCATTTATATTCATGAGAGAGACTGGTCTACTAAAGACTATCTGGTTTTGGTTTTAGAATAATGCTGGCCTCATATAAAGAGTTAGGAGGTTCCCTTCTGCACCTTATCTTCTGGAAGAGACTGTATAGAATTGGCATAAATTCTTCCTTAAATGTTTTAATTCACCAGTGAACCTATCTGGGCCTGCTGCTGTTCTGAAAGGTTTTTAATTATTGATTCAATTTCTTTATTAGATACAGGTCTATTCAGTCTTTTTCTTCCTGTATAAGTTTTCACAGATGTGTTTTTCAAAGAATTGCTCCATTTAATCTAGGTTACCAAATTTGTGGACATATGGTTATTCATAGTATTTCCTGATTATCCTTCTAATGTCCATAGATCTGTAGTAATGTCCCTCTTTTATTTTGGATCTTACTAATTTGTATTTTCTCTTTCAGTTAGCTTGGCTAGAGGTTTATCAATTCTATTGATCTTTTCAAAGAACTATCTTTTTTTTTAACTGATGCATAATTGACCTATAATACTATGTTAATTCCAGGGGCACAACATAGTGATTCAATATTTCTATACATTACAAAATGTTTACTATGGTAAGTCTAGTTATCTGTCACCATACAAAGATATTACAGTATCACTGAGTATATTCCACATGTTGTATATTTCATCCTCCTGACTCATTTATATTGTAACTGGAAGTCTGTACCTCTTACTCTCCACTTATTGCATTCAACCCACCAGTCCCTCCCTTACGGCAATCACTATTTCTTCTCTGTATCTATTGATTTCCTTGTTTCGTTTGCTGTTTTTTAGATTTCATATATAAGTTAAAATCACACATCATTTTTCTTTTTGACTTATTTCACTTAGCATAATAACCTCTAGGGCCATTCATGCTGTCACATTGAAATCACAAAAGATTTTTCTTTATGGCTAATATTCCACTTTGTATAATATACCACATCTCCATCCATTCATCTATTGCTGGACATTCAGGTGGTTTCCATATGTTGCCCATTTTAAGTAATGCTGCAATAAACATAGGGATGCATACATCTTTTCTAATCAGTGTTTGTTTTTTTTTTCCTTTGGAAAAACATATGCAAAGTGGAATTGCTAGATCTTATGGTAGTTCTACTTTTAAGGAACCTCCACACTGTTTTCCATAATGCTTGAGCCAATTTGTACCACCAACAGTGCACAAGGGTTTTGTCCACATCCTTACCAACACTTGTTATTTCTCTTTTGTAATATCTATTCTGACATGTGTGAGGTGTTATCTCATTGAGATTTTCAGTTGCATTCCCCTGATGTTTAGTAATGGGAACTTTTTTATGTTGAGCATCTTTTCATGTGTCTTAGTCATATGTATCTATATCTTTGGGAAAATGTCTATTCAGATCCTTGGTGGGATTGTTAGTCCTTTTGGTGTTGGGTTCTATGAGTTCTTTGTATATTTTGGATATTAACCCCTTACCTGATGTATCATTTACAAATAAATGCCTTCTCCCATTCAGCATGCTGTTTTTCATTTTGTTAAGTTTCCTCTGCAGTACAAAAGCTTTTGGGTTTGATGTAGTCCTGTTTATTTTTGCTTTTCTCTTGCCTAAAGACACATATTAAAAAAATATTGCTAAGACCAATGTTCTAGAAGTTTTATGTTTTCAAGTCTTAGACTTAAGCTTTAATCCATTTTAAGGTTTTTAGTGATGTGGGAAAGTAGTCCAGTTTCTTTGGCATGAAACTGTCCAGTTTACCCAACACCAATTATTGAAGACACTGTCTTTTCCTCATTGTATATTCTTGCCTACTTTGTCAGAGTAATTGCCCATAGTTCTGTCAGCATCGTCTCCCAAACTTGCTGAATGCCTTATCCAGACATCCTGCACAACACTGCCTCAGGACGAAGGACCCATTTTACACCAGAGGGGTGATGATGAGCTCATGACTGTGCAATGCGTTGATCTTGTCATGTATCCATCATCCAGAATTAACTGGCCTGATACAATATGGGATGGCCTACTGAAGGCTCAGCTAAGGTGCTGGCTGGGGAGATAATACTTAGTGAGGTTTGGATACAATCTTCCAATACAAGATATGGTGTGTGCTCTGAACCAATGACTGATGGTGTGACTATGGCGAGAATACATGGTTAGCAATTAGTATTTTGCAGTTTAAGACTTGACTCGTAGCCAATGACTAGGGAACTTTATGATTGACAGTGTGACTATAGTCAAGAATACATGGTTAGCAGTCAGTATTTTGCAATTTGTTAAGACTTGACCTGTAGCCAATGACTAGGAAAATTTGTTAAAAATTAATACAGAATACATATGCCTACACCAGGAGTTAATGGAAGGTCTCACAGAGATCTGCATGCTTCTACAGGACTCGAGGAGGACCACTTAGGTCCTTACACTCCTCAACTGGAACAGTGCCCATTGCACCTTGTAAAACAAGCCTTCAGGACTTGGGACTTAGAGGACTTTATAGAGCATGACATACCAAGTGCCTATTTCTGGGGCCATGGCACCACACCCCAACAGACCATGTTTTCCTGACAAGAGCCCATCTGCCAGACTCAGGATCTACCCTTGGCAAGACTCACAGAAATCCGCAGAGCTCCCTGTGTTCCCAAAGACTCCCTTACAAACCTCCCACACACACCCAAAGCAGGGACCCCTAGAACTGCATATGTTCCTGGGTAGGGCTACCATTCCCAGACATGATACCTAATGTAGCAGCTGAGGACAGAGTGCCTGGGCCTGATTAGCTGGCCTCCCCTAAGAAATGACCAGAACTGCTTTCCTAGCCATCACGTGTCCAAGTTTCTTAGATAGATCCACATACTGAAGAGTTCCCTTGTCTGATCTCTAATCTCTTGCTGATGCCCCAACCCCTTCCCCTCTGTCTTCAGAAAACCTTTCTATATTTCAATTTATCTGAAGTTTTCCCTTCATCTCTGAACAGCTATTTACTTTCCTGCTGTGTCATGTGTGTGTGTGTATGTATATTTATTTTAGCTAATTTCTCATCTCCTCCCTCTTTCTCCACTGCTGCATATACGATGCATTAGTACTTAGTTCATGAGTTTTGGAACATCAAGCATAACTGTGATAGAACTAAGAGAGATTAACACCCCTAAGAGTTCTGACTTGAAACCAGTTCCCACAGCTAACAAAGACCTTGGGTTTTTAAGTGTACCAGTTATGCAAGATTTAATGCATTAAGGAAGCTGGGTAAAGGGCATATGGGAACCCTCTGGACTATCTTTGCAAATTTTCTGTAAATTTAAAATTGCTCCAAAATAAACCCAAGATTAAACAAGAGAAAAGCCTTAGATTTTCTCCTCTGGGTGAAATGACTGCATGTGGTCTTGACTACATAGTATAGGTGCTGTGTTAGGCCAAAAAACTATTGTTAAAAGGCAAATACAGGAAGTAGGGTATATTGGGTACTGGGGAGCCACAGTAGCAGAATGTAGTAGAGAGCTTTTTAATCTTTATTTTCTATTTTTGAGTTTTTCACTGTATGAATCTTGGTTGTGAGTACCTACTATTACAGCTGAATGGAAAAAAAATAAATAAATAAAGCTGAATGGGCCAGACTCTCCCATCCTGAACTTGATGGTGTGGGCGTGTGACCCAGGCCAGTAAATCCCATACGCACACTCCACTGAGTCTCAAAGAGTCACATTTCCTTAGGGGCAGCTGAGAAGTTTTCAGATAATGGCAGTGATGCCTGTTCAGTGACAGTGATGGGAGCATGGTGGCAGCGATGTGGTGGAGCCGGAGGGGAAATAGGGATGTGAGCAGCAGAGCCGGGGAGCCAGGGCTTGCTGGAGCTGGCCCCGGTTGTCACCTGCTGCCAGCTTCCCATGGTGCCAGGCCTACTTCTCAAGCCTGCACACTGCCCCTCTACACTACTCTTTCTAATAAATTCCTTTTTTGGTGTTAGTGATCCAGCCTGCTGTTCCTATCGCCTGCAATTAAGAACTCTAAGGACAGACCCACTAACCCAGTCAGGGCTTCCATGTGGACCAACTCCAGAGGCATCATTGTCACAAGGCACAGAATGGTGCCCTGCAGCCATGGCAATGCTGTGCCACAGAACTCATCTGTAGGACAGCCAGAGCTAGTTATTAATATGTGTCTAAAGCATGTACCACAGACTAGGAAGATAAAAAAATATTTACTTATTACATATTTGGACAACAAAAAACAATTATGTTACAATCTCAGTACTTTAAACCTGGGTTTTCTAGCACCCAAGGTCTTGCATTCACTCCTCTTGGCTACCTACTATCTATTTGAATAACCTTGGACAGCTTGTTGGATAGATGGAAAATGGACTAACAGTGGGTTAACTACTCTTCTGTTACATCTCAAGTTCTTTGAAAAATACAGTCACCTCACACACTTGTGTGGCCCACAGTAGGTATCTGAGAATCATTACTTCTTTTCCCGATGTTGATACAATAATTACTTTAGTCTTTGTATGCAGACAAGCCCCTCACCAACTGTGGTGACAATCTTCAGTTGACGCAGTCATCTTAGCCACATTGCACTTGGAAGTAATATGACCTCAGAATACTAGTTCCGATGTTTCTGGCTTCCACGCCTACAATGCTCATACTGTCACTCTCCACACGAGTAAATCCACTGTGAAGGGAAGGGACATGCTGTATGTTAACTCTGGAAAAGGACAAATGTTTAAGTCATGAAGCTTTTACACAAAGATGGAGCTCAACCTTGTATGTTCTCCACCCAGTCCACCCCATCTGTGAGTATGCTGGGCTTTGACTTGAGACCTTGACTTGAGCCCCTACGTTCATTTGTATCAAGTAGCAAAAATCATCACGTTCCTGAGTGATCAGTTCGAGGTCCTCCTGACGGTAGCTGCTTGAATCACAATGATTCCAGCTACTCTAGAAACTTCTCCTGATACAGGAGTGGGGGGTACTTCATCCAATCTGGGCAGGTCAGAGTCATTTCTCCAGAATTTAGAATTACTATCAATTCCAAACCAGTCTCAGTGAAGGAGATGTAACTGCAGGAGCCAATGGGGCCTTCAATTTCCACAAAAACACAATGCTGCTCTGTTTCACTATAGAGAAATGGAGCAAGTGTGTAGAGAACCAAACCAACAAACAAAAAAGGAACAAACAAAAACAGAAGGAACTTCCTGAGTTTCCTACAGAAGCCCAGTTTTTGTCTATCGATTGCTCCTGAAACAAGCTTTGGCTTTCATGAACTACCTTTCAGCTTAGAGTAAATCCCATGCTGACTTACTCAACTTAAGAGATTAATAAACCACTACTTGTAAAGTAATTAGCTTCCAATTAAAATAAATAAATTAAAAAAATGCATCTTGTGCAAACAACAACAACAAAAAGAGATTAATAACAAGAGTGGAATGTGGCAGTTTGCAGACTGTGTCAGAAAACTGCAGGATTGGGTTGGAAAATTGCAGGACTGGCTGGTCTTTGTGGGGCTGAGCAGGGCAACAGCCGCTCCCTGATACAAGCAGTCAGCAGTCTCCTTGGTTTGTTAGCAAATAAGGTTGAACTAGCACCTATCTTCTTTCTTTTTTTCTCTTTATAGACTTCCTCTTCATCTTCCCCCACCCCCTCAACTGATCTTTAGTAAATTTGCAGAATTCTGTAACTATCACTAAAACCCAGTTTTAAGAACATTTCCATTGGCCCAAAAAGATCTGTTGCAGCCATCTGCAGTAAATCCCATCCTACCCTCAACCCTGGGCAGCCAGTAATTAACCTTCTGTTCCTATAGACTTGCCTTTTCTATATGTACCATATTAAAGGAATCATTCAATATGTGACCTTACACATTTGGCTTCTTTCACCAGCACCGTATGTTGGCAGTTCACCCACGTGCGTGTCATATGCCATCCTCTTTACGGCTGAATAACATTCCCCTGTACGGATGCACCACAGTGGATTTATCCATTTACCAGTTGATGGGCATCTGCACTGTTTGTACCTTTAGGGTGTTCTGAATAAATCTGCTACCATTCAAGTACAAGTTTTTGTAGACATGTTTTATTTCTCCTAGGGGTATGCTGCTCGGTTTGCTATTAAATTTATGTTTAACATACCCGTTTTCTTTGGAGAATCAGAATATGTGTTCACAGATTATAACATTTTAGGAAACTGAAAAGCTCCTAAAAAGTAATGAAAAGATAGATGAAATGCAGTCCACAGCTGCCCATCTTGTGGGGATCAGCACGGAGCTAGGTTGCTGGGTTTATGATTGCCAAATGAAGCCCTCAAAGAGAAATTACCACTTGCATCAACTAAGGATTTCTGAGGAATCTGTTATGAATTAGGAAAGAGCAGAATTCAAGGTTGTAATACATTCCAGGGTATCTGATGAAAGCACATTTATGTTTCTAAGAGTGCGATACCTATTGAGAACAGTATCATTTCAGTGAATGGATGTTTTTAGCATCCTATAAAGTGGGTGTGTTAGTCACTCAGTCATGTCTGACCCTTGTGACCTCATGGACTGTAGCCCGCCAGGGTCCTCTGTCCAGGGAATCCTCCAGGCAAGAATAGCCATTCCCTTCTCCAGGGAATCTTCCTGGTCCAGGGATCAAATCTGGGTCTCCTGTACTGAAGGTGAATTCTTTACCATCTGAGCCACCAGGGAAGCCTCAGAATAACACAGTTTAAAAACACATATAAAAAAGAAGTTTCTGGAACTTCCCTGGTGGCTCAGTGGTTAAGAATATGTCTGCCAACAATATAGGGGACACATGTTTGATCCCTGGTCCAGGAAGATCCATCATGCCACAGGGCAACAAAGCCTGTGTGCCACAATTAGTAAGCCCATACTCTAGAGCCTGAGCTCTGCAACAAGAGAAGCCACCGCAACTGGAAAAAGCCTGTATGCAGCAATGAAGACCCAACACAGAGGTAAGTAAATAAATAGTAATTAAAAAAATAAGTTTCTAATCATGCACAATGAATATTTCAGTGAATGAATGTGTTTTGCTTTCAGTGATGCATGTAGAACAGTGTTTAAAAACATGTAAAAAAGAAGTTTCTAGAAGTGCTACTTGCTTCCTAAGTTGATAACAGTGTTATTTCAGTGAAAAGATGTTCTAACCATTCACTTAAGATATAGGGACTTCTTTAAAGGTACATATAAAAAAGGAAAGGAAAAAAAAGCACATCTTGGGAGACCAACATCACTAGCAAGCTCTTCAGTGGCCTCCTTCCAGTGGCAACAAGTGTTTGCACATACGTCTCCTGCCATTGGAGGGAGAAAATCATTATTGAGGGGTCATGAGTGGATGTGGGGCGTGTAATCAGGGCCTCCATCGGCCTGAGGGGCATGCTTCACTAAGGCTCGGCCAGGTACAGACAGCAGAGCAAGGCCACCTCTCCTGAGCACAGGGGAGGGTAGATAGCAACATATTAGGGTCTTCAGTAGGGAATATACCACCCCTCACGGCCTGCAGTGAGGAGATGGAATGTTATGGCTCTCAAACTCAGCAACTAGGTAGGCTTGTTATACTGGAGTGGGTTGCCATTTCCTTCGCCAGGGGACCTTCCTGACCCAGGGATCAAACCTGGGTCTCCTGCACTGCATGCAGAAGCTTTACCATCTGAGCTACTAGGGAAACAGGTTTGTTATAGAAATCTTTAATTGTAAAAGTATTTAGTTTGGGGCATTGTATTTTTTTTTATTAACACTGTAAGATGTTTGCCACAGGAGGCTGAATTAATCCCATAACTCATGACAAGTAACTGACGGTTATGAAGTAGGAGGTGTTACCGTAAGTAACCCAGTGAAACAGACAATCTGGAAGCCTTGTCCTTACTTTGCAGGACTTACTCTGATAAGAAAAAACATGTCATCCCCCAATTCTGGGCTGCCCTGGTAGGTCAGCTGGTGAAGAATCCACCTGCAATGCAGGAGACCCCGGTTCCATTCCTGGGTCTGGAAGATCCCCTGGGGAAGGGATAGGCTACCCACTCCAGTATTCTTGGGCTTCCCTGGTGGCTCAGGCAGTGAAGAATCCACCTGCAATGCGGGAGACCTGGGTTTGATCCCTGGGTTGAAAGATCCCCTGGAGGAGAGCATGGTAACCCACTCCAGTATTCTTGCCTGGACAATCCCCAGGGACAGAGGAGCCTGGTGTGCTATAGTCCATGGGGTTTCAAAGAGTCAGACATGACTGAGCGACTAAGCACAGCATCCCCAATTCTAATTGTAAATCAGAGCACAAAAATCACATTCTCTCCAACTTTTACAGTCTTACCCCTATGGCCACCTAGGTTTGGTAAATGGACCTGGCATTGTGCAGGTTACAGAGGCAGGGTAAGGGCTGCATCCAGGCTGACCCCGGCTTCACTGTGCATCCCTGTGGGCCTTTGGGCAAAACCCACATCGCTGATTTCACCTGGGAAATGTGGGTGATGCTAACTGCAGGTGGTGGCTTTGTATATTAAAGGAGATAATGCAAATGATGCATAGTGTAGCATCTTTTTTTAAAATCAGAAGATAAATATGAACAGTGACTTGCCTCAGGTCCCCATGTAGGGAGAGGCAGGCTGGGCTAAGACCCCAAGTCCCATTCACAGTCTTGCCAATGGTATCCTCCTGCTGGGAGGCCAGGAGAGGCCATTTTGTAGGTAACATTTAAAAAGTCAGAAGCAATTACCTGGCCCATCTGTGGGACCCACCAAGCAAATGGTAGCAGTTCTTGAGGACGGGAAATTTATTTTCCTTGTTCCACATGTAGACTCGCAGGGAGAGGTCAAAGGAAGAGGTGATGACTCGAGTCTGGTCCTTGAAACGAAAAACCAAGTGAGGTAGGAATGTGGGCTCCAAAGCATGGAGCCACGAGGCTGGCAGCAGGGGGCAAGGGGCCACACTCACCACCCACATGGACGTGATGGGCCTCTGGTGGTCCTGAAAGGCCACCAGCTGCAGGCCGTGAATGGTGAAGAGCACCAGCTCCGAGCCGGACACCAGCAGGATCACCTGGGAGCCGTGGCTCTTCATGAGGTGAGGAGCCATCATGGTGTCTGGCAGCAGGAAGCTCGCAATCTGTTTTACTTTTTGAAATAAAGGCACACAGATTGTCATGTCTTAGTAGCAGCTGGGGGTCTGGAATAGACATGCCTCACCTAAGAGGATGTGGAATAATGAAAAGAGCAATGGCTTTGTGTTACATCTGCAGTCAGTCCTGACCCATGCATTTACTCCCGTAGTCTACTGGTCATCAGCTCTCAAACGCTGATTATGTCGCTTTATAGGGGAACTGTGAGGTTCAAGGCAATATGCACATGGAAGTGACAGTATCTGGCCCATGGTACCATCCAGGGGTAAGGCTTCCACCCTGCTTTCTACCCTTCCCCATCCAAGACAGGGCGATGTAAGACATGACCACGTGAGAACTATGACATTTATGACATCTGCTAAAAACTACTGTTGAAGATTCTTTTATACTGTATAGCATTCCTTGTTAAAAAAAAAAATTAATTTGATCATTTCCTTATGGAGTTTAGTTAGCACCAGGAAAATAAAATTACCTCTTTTGAAGAGTTCATGCGTTTTCTCGTATCAGACAAGGGATTATATTACACATCCTGTTTCCCTTTTTTTCCTCGGCTGCCAGGAAGCTCAGAGTAAAATTTATGGTCAAATGATGATATGAAAACAAAGGAATATAATACAAAGGAAAAAATGCTAAGGAACAAAGAAAAGGCCTATCAGGGTGATGTGTGGGGTTTGGAAAACAGAGTAGACAGGAAAGGACAAAGATGTGGGTCTTATTTTCCTACTGGACTTAGGAGCTCCTTAGGGAAGAGATAGTTGTGGCTTTTATTCATCTCTGTGTGCACTCAGTGCTGAGAGTGGTGAGTCTGACATAGTTGTAAAAGGAGAGGTGGGGATGAATGGAAGCAGAGAAGGGAGAAGAGTGGACAGCAGTTAATGTCTGAATCCCAGGGCCATGCAGAGGGCCCCAACACACAGCAAGTGTTCAACCACTCCACCAGCACACAAAATCACAACTAGAAAACATTTGTGGGGTCACTATGATTCACTGAGAGGAAAGAAAAAGTGCCCCAAAGGAAACATGAGGAATCTGTGCTTGAAGCATTGTAAGGTAGTGGTGGTGGCATGGGAATCCTTACCGAGAATGTCTGCTCTATCCCTGGACTTCCTGGTCCCTAGCTCATAGGTGGTGATAACCAACTGCATGCCGTTGTCATTTCTGTGCATCACCATCACCCTGGCTGCCTCGTCGGGGGCCCAGCAGGCTCTGGACGTCAGCCAGATGGGGAGAGTGGCAGAGGCAGGGGTCTCATCTTCCGACCGGCAGAGCAAGGAGTGAGTGTAGAACACCTGGGGAAACAGCACCACACGTCTCATCGCCGGTGAGGGAGATGACTTCTCCAACCAGGAGCACTCCGAAAGCCCCCACAGACCATATCCACGGTGACTGTACTGGGTCTCATGAGGTTCCTCATGTGGACCCGCCTTTCTCCAATGCCCTTACCAGGGAAAAGAGGTTAACCCCACCCCATGTCTGGCCCTGCTGGAAAGATCTTGGCATACCAGTCCCAGTGAGGTCAGCATAATGCGTGAATCAAATAAACGGATTTTCTTTTCCTGAGTGCCCGTCACCATCTTGCTTCTGCTTCCAATGTCTTCCTCCATATTCCTTTCCTATCTTCTTGCAGTCTGGCTCCAAACCCCTTCTTGGTCCCTGGAACTGATTTGTGGCTGCTCACTGATCCTATGGCCTCTCTCCTTTGGCTGCCCGCCCTGACCCCTGGCCTTCCCTGACTCCCAGGTCCCGGCACTGCCAGTCCTGTCCAGCTCGGCCACTGCTTCTCTTTTTCTGTCCTTCCTTGCTCACTGACCCCAGTATGTCTCAAGACCCTCTCCAGCTGCCTGCTTTTTACTCTGCTCTAATTTTCCAATTCAGGCTTTCCGGGTGGCTCAGTGGTAAAGAATCCGCCTGCCAATGCAGGAGACACAGAAGAGGCTGGTTTGATCCCTGGATTGGGAAAATCCTCTAGAGTAGGAAATGACAACCCACTCCAGTATTCTTGCCTGGGAAATCTCATGAACAGAGGAGCCTGGCAGGCTACAATCCACGGTGTCACAAAGAGTTGGACACGACTGAACGACAGAGCTCATGGGTGCACCTGTGTGCACGTGTGCGCGTGCGTGCACGCACGCACACACACACACACACACACACACACTTCCAATTGAGACCCTGGCACTCAGCCTGAGCATCTCTGAGCCCATGAATCACTGGCAGAGACAGCCATTCTCACAGGCAAGTTGTGTATGGGCCTGCAGGTAATGGATACAGTCCCCACGCTGTAAGCATCTCCTCCATGCTGGCCCAGACACTGTCTTCCTTACTCTTGTTGAAGCCTGTTGTCAGGCCATCAATACCTCATGAGCATTTCCACCAGAAGTTCCAAACCTTTTCAAAACTGAATTCTGTCATCTCAGTCAGGTAGCTGACCCCCTCCAGCCTGTGGGCAACACGGGAGCCTGGAAAGAACAGAGGCTCCTGGGCGAGGCCGCCATGGCCATCAGCTCAGCTGGTGGCCCTGAGAAGGCAGTCACTGCTGTGAAAGATCACAGATGACTCATCATCACCCATGCAGGCTGTGGGGTGTGGTCCTACATGAGAAGCTGCCCCCCCAGATGTACCCCAAAAGCCTAGGGCATAGGACCCACCACCCTTGTGCACAAAGCCAGCCCCCTGAAGCAAGGGACACAGCCCGCCACTGACCTCCGGGCTCAGGTCTGAGTTCTGGGTTGATGCGAACACCCACTGCCGGTCAGGTGAGCAGAGGAGACTGGTGGGGTTGCCAGGAAACACGTTGACTCTGGATAGCAGCTGCAGCCAGGGCACCGTAAGTGTGTAGAGTGCCCCTTCAGCACAGGCGGCCTGCAAGCGACAAAACAAAAATGGGATCAAGAGCCAAAAAGAATCAGAAAGTGTCCGAGGAGATAAGCAAGGGTCTAAGAAACACAGAAATGAAGTTCCTACAGAAGAAAAGTCAAACAATTAACAGACTAACACTGAAAATCCATGTACAAGGACTTCCCTGGTGGTCCAGTGGTAAAGGATCCACTTTCCAATCTGTAGGGGATGTGGGTTTGAACCCTAACCGGGGATCTGTGATCCCATATGCCACTGAGCAACTAAGCCTTAGCGCCGAAACTACTGAGTCCATGTGCTGCAACAAACACGTGGCACAGTCAAAAAAACAAACAAAATTCATGTACAATAAAATTTTCTGGAAATAAATCCTGGGGGAGTTGAGCTGGGATGGTCACCATAGGCACATCACAATACAACTAACTGCTAGGCTTTAAATATTTCAAAAAATCCTTTAGGCTTTTGATTTTTAAAACTCTAGTATCTAACAAAAGAAGTAAGGGTGGCAGTAGACTTTTTCAACAAAAACAATGTGGCATAATATTTTCACAAAATTCAAGGAACGCATGAGCCAGGAATGCAGTGTCCAGCCAGGTTACTCTTCAAGCCCCCAGACTACAGAACCACAATGCTAATACAAGAACTGCATTCGTGGGCCCTTCTTTGGGACCTGACCAGGGGATGGGGTTCATCAAATCACAAGATACAAGGAAAATGTCACCAAAAGAACTGGTGTTGTTACGAAATACATTAAACTGTAAATCAAAGAGCTAATTTAAAAAAAGACAGACACAAGAGAAGAACAGCGTGTAAATATTTTATGTTCTCAAAAAGCTGGAAATGATACATCTTTAAAAAGTGAGAAGAAACAAAATAGAATAACTCACTGACTGCCATGAAAGTAAAGGAGTAAAGACAGTAAATAAAACAGGTGACAGGCCTAAATAAAGAAAAAGAAGAGATAAAGTGTTAAGGTAAAGAAAACCGGGGATTCCTTGGTGGTCCAGTGGCTAAGAATCCCCATTCCCAACGCAGAGGGCCTGGGTTTGATCCCTGTTCAGGGAACTAGATCCTGCATGCCTCAACTAGGAGTCCACGTGCTGCAACTCAAGGTCTGAAGTGCCACAACTAACACTCGGTGCAGCCAAGTAAGGGCTTCCCAGGGGGTGCAGGGGTGAAGAATCCGTCTGCCAGTGCAGGAGACACAAGAGACGTGGGTTTAATCCCTGGGTTGGGAAGATCCCCTGGAATAGGAAGCGGCAACCCACTTCAGTATTCTTGCCTGGAGAATCTCATGGACAGAGGAGCCTGGCAGGCTACTGTCCATGGGGTCACAAAGAATTGGACATGACTGAACACGTGCAGCCAAATAAAAGAAAAAATTGCATTCTGCTGATGTTGCGACAGTGTGGAATGTCTCTCCATGTGCTAATGACCATCTCATTATATTCTTTTGAGAATGCTCAAACTACCACACAACTGCACTCATCTCACACGCTAGCAAAGTAATGCTCAAAATTCTCTAAGCCAGACTTCAACAGTACATAAACTGTGAACTTCCAGATGTTCAAGCTGGATTTAGAAAAGGCAGAGGAACCAGAGATGAAATTGCCAACATCTGCTGGATCATCGAGAAAGCAAGAGAGTTCTAGAAAAACATCTACTTCTGCTTTATTGACTATGCCAAAGCCTTTGTGTGGATCACAACAAACTGTGGAAAATTCTTAAGGAGATGGGAATACCAGACCACCTGACCTGCCTCCTGAGAAATCTGTATGCAGGTCAAGAAGCAACAGTTAGAACCGGACATGGAATAATAGACTGGCTCCAAATCGGGAAAGGAGTACATCAAGGCTGTATACTGTCACCCTGATTATTTAACTTATATACAGAGTACATCATGTGAAATGCTGGGATGGATGAAGCAGAAGCTGGAATCAAGATTGCTGGGAGAAACATCAATAACCTCAGATATTCAGATGACACCACCCTTATGGCAGAAAGCGAAAAAGAACTAAAGAGCCTTTTGATGAAAGTGAAAGAACAGTGAAAATGCTGGCTTAAAATTCAACATTCAGAAAACTAAGATCATGGCATCCAGTCCCACACTTCATCGCAGACAGATGGGGAAACAATGGAAACAGAGACTTTATTTTGGGGGCTCCAAAATCACTGGAGATGGTGACTGCAGCCATGAAATTAAAAGACACTTGTTCCTTGGAAGAAAAGCTATGACCAACCTAGACAGCATATTAAAAAGCAGAGACATTACTTTGTCAATAAAGGTCCATCTAGTCAAAGCTATGGTTTTTCCAGTAGTCATGTATGGTTGTGAAAGTTGGACTATAAAGAAAGCTGAACGCCAAAGAACTGATGCTTTTGAACTGTGGTGTTGGAGAAGATTCTTGAGAGTCCCTTGGACAGCAAGGAGATCCAACCAGTCCATTCTAAAGGAAATCAGTCCTGAATATTCACTGGCAGGACTGATGCTGAAGCTGAAACTCTAATACTATGGCCATGTGATGTGAAGAACTGACTCAGTGGAAAAGACCCTGATGCTGGGAAAGATTGAGGGCAGGAGGAGAAGGGGACGACAGAAGATGAGATGGTTGGATGGCATCACTGACTTGATGGACATGAGTTTGAATAAGCTCTAGGAGTTGGTGATGGACAGGGAAGCCTGGCGTGCTGCAGTCCATGGGGTTGCAGAGTTGGACACGACTAAGCGACTGAACTGAACTGAGGAGTGTTCGAATCCTTTGCATAATTTAAAAGCTGCGTTGTGTCCTTTTTCTTAAGTGGTACCAATTCTTTATATATTCTGGACACAGTGCTGTGTCATGTTTATATATGGGAAATACATTATTCCAGTTTGAAGCTTGCCTTTTATTTTTCTTAACAATGTCTTCTAAAGAGAAAAAGTTCTGAATTTGATGAAATCCAAATTGTTCATTTTTTCCTACACTGCTAGTCCTTTGTGTGTCCTAAGAAGTCGTTACCTTTGAAAATTTTCTACTAATCTACTCCCCTCAAAAACAGAATTAACAGGTTGAACTTCCCTGGTGAGCCAGTGGTTAAGACTCTGCACTGCTCGTACAGGGGCACAGGTTTAACCCCTGGTTGTGGAAGGTCCCACATGCCGCAGAGTGTGGGCAAAAAATAATAAAAAAATTTTTTCTTTTTTTACCAAAGAATTACTAAGTAAATTTAGCAAGGCTGTTGGATACAGGTAACTGTACAAAAGTCAAATGCACTTCTATGTGTATTTATACAGAAATTATTTCTATGTATGCTACATAGTGCACGCATGGCAATTTCTTTATAAATACAAAACCATACATTCTCCTATTACTCTTGGTCTACACCCTACCTACTTACACAGCCTCAAGACAGAAGAGTCTGGAGTCAACAATGGTTTAATGGATGGGGGAGCTTACGTCTGAAGCAAGGCCCTTAAATGACATTCCACCACATGCAGCAGTCTCCACTATTGAGGGGGTAGCTGCTGTTGTTCAGTTGCTCAGTTGTGTCCAACTCTTTGTAACCCCATGGACTGCAGTATGCCAGGCTTCCCTATCCTTCACCATCTCCTGGAGCTTGCTCCAACTCACGTCCATTGAATCAGTGATGCCATCCAACCATCTCATCCTCTGTCACCCCCTTTTCCTCCTGCCCTCAATCTTTTCCAGCATCAGGGTCTTTTCTAATGAGTCAGCTCTTCACATTGGGTGGCCAAAGTATTGGAGCTTCAGCTTTAGCATCAGTCCTTCTAATGAATATTCAAGATTAATGTCCCTTAGGACTGACTGGTTTGATCCCCTTGCAGTCCAAGGGACTCTCAAGAGTCTCCTCCAACACCACATTTCAAAAGCATCAATCTTTGGAGTTCAGCCTTTATGGTCCAATTCTTACATGGCATGACTACTGGAAAAAACCACACGTTTGACTACACGGACCGTTGTTGGCAAAGTAATGTCTGCTTTTTAATATGCTGTCTAGGTTGGTCACAGCTTTTCTTCCAAGGAGCAAGTGTCTTTTAATTTCGTGGCTACAGTCACCATCTGCAGTGATTTTGGAGCCCAATAAACTAAAGTCTCTCACTGTTTCCCCACCTATTGCCATGAAGTGATGTGACCAGATGCTACGATCTTATTTTTTTGAATGTTGAGTTTTAAGCCAGTTTTTTCACTCTCCTCTTTCACTTTCATCAAGAGGCTCTTCCTCTTGGCTTTCTGCCATAAGGATGGTGTCATCTGCATATCTGAGGTTATTGATATTTCTCCCAGCAATCTTGATTCCAGCTTTTGCTTCATCTAGCCCAGCATTCTGCATCATGTACTCTGCATATAAGTTAAATAAGCAGGGTGACAATATACAGCCTTGATGTACTCCTTTTCCTATTTGGAACCAGTCTGTTGTTTCACATCCAGTTCTAACTGTTGCTTCCTGACCTGCATACAGATTTCTCAGGAGGCAGGTCAGATGGTCTAGTATTCCCATCTCTTTCAGAATTTTCCAGTTGGTTGTGATCCACACAGTCAAAGGCTTTAGCGTAGTCAATGAAGCAGAAGTATGTTTTTCTGGAATTCTCTTTTTCTATGATTCAGCGAATGTTGGCAATTTGATCTCTAGTTCCTCTGCCTTTTCTAAATCCAGCTTGAACATCTGGAAGTTCACAGTTCATGTGCTGTTGAAACCTAGGTTGGAGAATTTTGAGCATTACTTTGCTAGCATGTGAGATGAGTACAACTGTGGGATAGTTTGAACATTCTTTGACATTGCCCTTCTTTGGGATTGGAATGAAAACTGATCTTTTCCAGTCCTGTGGCCACTGTTGAGTTTTCCATATTTGCTGGCATACTGAGTGCAGTTCTTTAACAGCATCATCTTTTAGGATTTTAAATAGCTCAGCTGGAATTCCATCACCTCCACTAGCTTTGTTCACAGTGATGCTTCCTAAGGCCCACTTGACTTCACACTCCAGGATGCCTAGATGTAGGTGAGTGACCACACCATCATAGTTATCTGGGTCATTAAGATCTTTTTTATATAGTTCTTCTGTGTATTCTTGCCACCTCTTCTTAGTATCTTCAGTTTCTGTTAGGTCCATACCATTTCTGTCCTTTATTGAGCCTATCTTTGCATGAAATGTTCCCTTGGTATCTCTAATTTTCTTGAAGAGGTCTCTAATCTTTCCCATTCTATTGTTTTGCTCTATTTCTTTGCAATGTTCACCTAGGAAGGCTTTCTTATCTCTCCTTGCTATTGTTTGAAACTCTGCATTCAGATGGGTATGTCTTCCCTTTTCTCCTTTGCCTTTTGCTTTTGTTCTTTTCTCAGCTATTTGTGAAGACCTCCTCAGACAACCATTTTGCCTTTTCGCATTTCTTCTTCTTGGGGATGACGTTGATCGCTGCTTCCTGTACAATGTTACAAACCTCTGTCCATAGTTCTTCAGGCACTCTATCAGCCCTAATCCCTTGAATGGATTTGTCACTTCCCATTGTATAATAGTAAGGGATTTGATTTAAAATGTAAGTGTTAGTATCTCAGTCATGTCAGATTCTTTGTGACCTCATGGACTGTAGCCCTCCAGAATCCTCTCTCCATGGGGTTCTCCAGGCAAGAATACTGGAGTGAATTGCTATTTCCTCCTCCAAGGGATCTTCCTGACCCAGGGATCGAACTCGCATCTCCCACATTGAAGGCGGATTCTTTACCGTCTGAGCCACCAGGGAAGCCCAGGATTGTCTTTATTCAGACTTAACACAGTTTACTCATTTCCCTGCTTTCCGGCCCTCTTGCGTCCCACTTCTTGCTTATTCCTTCCCCCTTCTTTTTCTCTCCCAGCTGAAGACTGTGCTTTCCCAGGAAGGGCTTTATTATTAGCCTGTGTGCTCTCTGCTCAGGAGGCTCACGCTTCATTCAAGCCTGTTTCTGTCCCTCAATACTCCTGCAACCCCTCCTGTCTGTGGTCCAGTTTATGGTCAGAGTTATGGAACTGATTCAGATCATAACCTAATGGCCTAGTGGTTTTCCCTACTTTCTTCGATTTAAGTCTGAATTTTGCAATTAGGAGTTCATAATCTGGGCCATAGTCAGCTCCTGGTCTTGTTTTTGCTGACTATATAGAGCTTCTCCATCTTCAGCTGCAAAGAATATAATCAATCTGATTTCAGTATTGACCATCTGGTGACGTCCATGTATAGGAGGGGGACCAATTACAGAGGTAACTGACATCAGGTTGGCTTGTCGGTTACCAGGGCAACCAGCACAGGAGCCCGTCCCTCACCACCCCTTTCATAAGCTATCATGGAGAAGATGCTCTAAAGATGAGAATAATCGATAACTAGAGGTGGGGGCAAGTATGTATTGGGGGGGAGGGTTGGTCATGTGAGTAGGGTGTAGGTGAAGAAGGGACTGGTTGAGCAAAAGATGTACAGACAGCGAGAGAAGAGCCATCTTGGGTAGCATGATCACACAATTATTTACGTTCTATATATGCTGTATACTAGCAATGAAAAAAACTTGGAAAAGTAAATTTTAAAATAACATTAAGGGACTTCCCTCATGGTCCAGTCATTAAAAATCTGCCTCCCCATGCAGGGGATGCGAGTTCAATCCCTGGCTGGGGAAGATCCTAAGATCCCACACGCATGCGTGCTCAGTAACATCCAACTCTTTGGGAAGCGATAAGACTGTAGCCTGCCAGTTTCCTCTGTCCATGGAATTTCCCAGGCAGTAACACTTGAGTGTCCATTTCCTGCTCCAGAGGATCTTCCTGAACCTAGGATAGCACCCATGTCTCCCGCATTGGGAGGTGGCTTCTTAACCACTGCATCACCAGGGAAGCCATAAGATCCCACATGCCTCAGGGCAACTAAGTCCGTGCCCCACAACTAACGAGCTGGCAGGCTCTGGAGCCTGTGCACCACAAGCACTAACAGAGAAGAAGCCCCTGTGCTACAACAAAGAGCCTGCGCACCGCAGTGACGAGCGATCCCGAGTGTGGCAACTAAGACCTGATGCAGTCGAAAATAAATAAATATTTTAAAACAGTATTTAAACAGTATAAAAATGCTTGTAACAGAATATGTGCAAGCCCTTTTCACTTAAAACCACAAAACTTTGTTGAGAAAAATAAATGAAGGCCTATATAAATAGGGACATATATGCCGTATTCACGGCTTAGAAGACTGAATACTAAGGTGGCAGTTGTCCCCAAATCAATCTACAGATTCAAAGTAGCCAAAAACCCAGGAAGCAGTGTTATAGAAACTGACGAGCTCATTGGAAAAATTTCATGGAAACAGATAAATTTTCAACAAAAGGAAATGTGGGAGGACACAACTTAACTAAAATCTGTGGGAAACAAGACCCTGTGTAACTGTCATCAGGACAGACATACAGATCAGTGGAGACTGACCCACAAGTTTGACATAGAACACCCATGACACATTTGGTCAGTTGATATTTTGACAAAACAGAGGTGATAATGTAATTTGATGAAGAAAGTATGGTCTTTTCCTGTAAGTTTTGGATGACCATTTGTAAGTAAAAATGAACCCTGATGCTAACTTTACACACAAATGTAATATAACTTGAAATGAGCCACTGACCTAACAACTTCCAAATAACCCGTGGAATGGATAAAAAGTTACACAAAGCTGAGTCAAGGTGTCAGGGTGTTGGGTTCTCATTTGAGGGCCCATTCAGTTCACTGTGGCTGCAGGACTGAGGCTTCCCTGCCCACTGGCTGGCAGCAGAGACTATCCTCGTTCCAGGCCCACCAACAACCTGGTAGCCAGCACAGGAGGCCCCCATGCCCCCACCCTCTGTGTCTCTGATTTCCTTTTCTGTGACCAGCTCTGCCTTTAAAGCGTCCATGGAACTAGAGTGGGCCCACCCAGACCGTCTCTCTTTAACCAGGTAACAGAAATGTCTCATGGACACATGTACCCCAATGTTCATCACAGAACTGTTTATAATAGCCAGGACATGGAAGCAACCTAGATGTCCATCAGCAGATGAATGGATAAGAAAGCTGTGGTACATATACACAATGGAATATCACTCAGCCATTAAAAAGAATACATTCGAATCAGTTCTAACGAGGTGGATGAAACTGGAGCCCATTATACAGAGTGAAATAAGCCAGAAAGAAAAACACCAATACAGTATACTAACGCATATATATGGAATTTGAAAGATGGTAACAATAACCCTATATGCAAGACAGAAAAAGAGACACAGATGCATAGAACTGGACTCTGTGGGAGAAGGCGAGGGTGGGATGATCTGAGAGAACAGCATTGAAACATGTATATTATCATGTATGAAACAGATCGCCAGTCCGGGTTCGATGCATGAGACAAGTGCTCAGGGCTGGTGCACTGGGATAACCCAGAGGGATGGGATGGGGAAGGAGGTGGGAGGGGGGTTCAGGATGGGGAACACATGTAAATCCATGGCTGACTCATGTCAATGTATGGCAAAAACAACCACAATATTGTAAAGTAATTAGCCTCCAACTAAAATAAATAAATTAAAAAAAAAAAGAAATGTCTCATGATACATGTAGCTTTGACCATTTCTCCTTGAAATTCTACACACTATTTTTCAATATATATTTTAGACCATATTCTAAAATACATTCAAAATTAGCCCTGGGATTTTCCTGCTGGTCCAGTAGTTAAGATTCTGCACTTTTAATGCAGGGAGCACAGGTTTGATCCCTGGTAGGGGAACTAAGATCCCGAAAGCCACACCAAAAAAACGAAGCCAAGAAAAAAAAAATTAGCCTTGCTGTATCTTCCTGGGAGGCTTACCTAATTATTATTCTGGTATGAAATGACCCCTAAGATTCAGGAAAGACTTTCATCTTCCAGTCTTCTCATCTAACATTACTAGCTGTATCAGCTTGCTTCTGGTAACATCTCTAATGCCTATCATTTTCCCATCATTTTAATTCCAACCCTTCCTTAAGTGTTTGGTTTTAGAGGAGTCTTGTATTAGTTTCCTTTGGCTGCGGTAATAAGACAGGGTGGCTTATAAAAACAAAAATGTATTCTCTCACAGTTCTGGAGGGCAGAGGCCCCAAATCAAGATGCCAGGAGGGCTCTGCTTGCTCTGAAGGAAGACTAGATCCAGTCACTCCTCCCTACTCTCTCAAGCCATTTCCAGAGCTGACTCCCAGAAGCCTGCCCTGCTCTCCCAGGGAAGTCTGATAATGAAACCAATGAATCTTTTCACATCCCCTTGGAGCATGTGTGGCTTCATGAGTTTTGATAATGAGAACTAAAAATGCCGCCTGTAAACAAAGGATGTTGCAGCCATCAAGCCATCACATTACTGCCACCCCAATGGTGAGCCTTGAGGGGACTCAGGATGTGAAAACACAGGATACTGGCCCCAGACAGTGAAGGTTCATAAAACGGAAGTGAAAGTCGCTCAGTTGTGTCCGACTCTTTGCAACACCATGGACTATACAGTCCATGGAATTCTCCAGGCTAGAATGCTGGAGTTGGGTAGCCTTTCCCTTCTCCAGGGGATCTTCCCAACTCAGGGACAGAACCCAGGTCTCCCAGGTTGCAGGCAGATTCTTTACCAACTGAGCCGCAAGGAAAGCCCACATTAAAGGAAGGTGCATATCAAAGGAACTTACATTCCTTTGATAATTCAGTAAGCCCAGACTCGTGCATTTTCCCATACACAGAAGAGTGTTAAATTCCTTAACTTGAGAGATCATACCTGGTTTTCTTTAATTAACAGTAATCTTTTGACGTTCCAACCCCCTGGTCACTTGTTGCAAAAAAATCCTATATATCCTGGGTCCCCACCCTTGCCTCTTCGGAACAGTTTTCTTAAGGTCATCTGAGATGCTATATCCTCATAAGGTCTGCTGAATAAAACAACTCTCAACTTCTAGGTTGTGCTTTTTTTTTTTTTTCCAGTTGACAATAACCAAGCCAAACTTTGGGTCAGGGTTGATCCTGCCCCTAAAGGTAAACCACAAGACACACTGATCTTCCTCTTATGATTTAGAAGCTATTTGCTGAATGCTATTTTGGGAGTTAGGTGAGAGATAACTGTTTGCAACCTGCCTTATAAAGTATATGGCTAATTGGTACATTTAATCTCGGACAGTTCAAAGAGCTTAGTAGACCTAGTTCCTCATAACCTTCTCCTAACCTAAATGGTGAAGTCATTCATTTTATTTCTATATATAAAATCCACAAGGCATTGTTGCTGCTGCTTTATACAGGTGATATTCGTTTAGATTTCCTAAGATTTACCATGGTTCTTGCTCAACAATCTTTCCTGCTGCTTCTGAAAATTCACCTGTGATCATTATCCCACTGCCTGAAGCAGTCTCATTACTATTACACTTAAGGTAGTTTTATTTCCTCTCACTGCTATTAAACAGATCTGTCTCAGTCTTCAATTATCTCAGTACACTCTGATGGGTCTATGTGCAGATTTATTTTCATTTACCTTGCTCGGGGTTTGCAGGACCTTCTTGACCTTCATGGATTAATGTCCTTAGTCTATTTTGGAAAAATATCTACCATCTTGTCAAACGTTTCTTATGCCCCCACCCACACCCCCCAGCTTGACAGGGAAAAAGTAAAAGGACAAAGTAGGTCATAAAATAGTTAATTCCCACTAGGGGATTGTAAGTTTAAAAAACTGGGGAGACCCCTGGGAGTTAATGATCACTCAAGAGAGTAAATTTGGTTAACCTCAAAACCAACCTGGCTTGCTCAGCGACAGAAACATGACACATGCCCCCAGAACTGCAAACCAATGGTGGCACGAGACTATATCCTGCCCAGGGAGCTCAGTCAGTTGATGATCCCTAGGACATGCTCTCTGCACACGTGAAAACAGTAACTTGTGGACCTAGTTGGACCATGTAGGGACAAGAAAACTCCCCTGCTCAACCTGGAGGAGGAACTGATGATGTAAGCATGACATTTATTCAAGAAAGACAAAGAAGATCTTCTCCTCCCTACCTTTCCTTTGATTATAAAACTGTAGCCCACTAAGTTCTCAGGACATAGCGCTCTCTCACCCATCTGCTTGTAAGCCTCACAAGCACCCTATTCTAATAAATTACTTATCTATCACTTCACCTTTCGCTGGATTCTTTCTGCACGGAGACATAAAAGATCAGGGCTCTATGAAGCCCCATGAAATGACACTAAACGGTTTCACCCTGACTCACCTACTCCTAAGATATCAAATAAACAAATACTAAAATTTTTCATGGGTCTTTTATGGCCTTGCTACTCCAAGTGTGGTCTGTGACCTGACGGTATCAATATCCTCAAGAAGCTCCTAAAAAACTCAGAATCTCAGGTATTCCCAGGGACCCCCTGAATCAGAATCTTCATTTAAACGAGGTCCACAGGCAAATAACATCCCATTCAAGTCTGAGAAGCACTGGTCGCTGTCTCTCAGCCTCTCTTCCACATTTACCACTCCTGATATCTCCATTGCATTCTACAGAATTACTTTAATCTTCCAGTTCACTAATTCTTCTATATGCTTAACTTAATTGATGTATATCAACACACACAGAAAATTGCACAAAACAAATATAAGAGCTCAGTAAATTATTACAAAGTAAAGACTCATGTCACCACCCATGGCTTCCATGTCTTGGCTATTGTAAATAGTGCTGCAGTGAACATTAGAATACACATATTCTTTTTGGATTATGGTTTTCTCCAGGTGTATGCCCAAGAGTGGAATTGCTGGATCATATTTTAAATTCTATTTTTAAGTTTTTTAAGGAACCTCCATACTGTTCTCCATAGTGGTTGTGCCAATTTACATTCCCAACACTGTAGGAGGGTTCCTTTTTCTCCACACCCTCTCCAGCATTTATTGTTTGTAGACTTTTTGATGATAGCTATTCTTACTTGGTTTGAGGTGGTATCTCATTGTACTTTTGATTTGTATTTCTCTGATAATTAGTGATACTGAGTCTCTTATCATGTGCTTTTTGGCCTTTAGAATGTCTTCTTTGGAGAAATGTCTATTTAGGTCTTCTGCTCATTTTTTGATTGTTTTATATAAATATTGTTTATATATATATATGAGAGAGACAGACAGAGATCGAGCTCCATGAGCTGTTTGCATATTTTGGGGACTATTCTCCCATTCTATGGGCTGTCTGTTCATTTTGTTGATAATTTCCTTTGTTGTGCAGAAGCTTTTAAATTACGTCCCATTTGTTTATTGTTGTTTTTATTTTCATTACTCTAGAAGGTGAATCCAAAAGGATCTTGCTGCAATTTATGTCAGAGTGTTCTGCCTATGTTTTCCTCTTAAGAACTTTATAGGGTCTGGCCTTACATTCAGGTCTTTGATTCATTTTCAGTTTATTTTTGTGTATGGTGTTAGGGAATGTTCTAATTTCATTATTTTACATATAGCTGTCTAGTTTTCCCAACACCACTTACTGAAGAGACTCTTTTTTCCACTGTGTATTCTCGCCTCCTTTGTCATAGAGTAATTGACCATTGGTGCATGGGTTTATCTCTGGGTTTTCTATTTTGTTCCATTAATCTATATTCCTGTTTCTGCACAAGTACCATACTACTTTGATTACTGCTGCTTTGCAGTATAGTCTGAAGTCAGGGATTCTGTTTCCTCCAGATCCCTTTTCCTTTTTCAAGACTACTTTGACTATTCTAGGGTCTTCTGTGTTTCTATATAAATTAAAAAATTTTTGCTCTAGTTTGGTAGTTTGATAAGGATTGCACCGAATCTGTAGATTGCCTTGGGCAGGTCACATTATATTATCTCTACTTATCTCTGAAAGTGAAAGTCAAAGTTGCTCAGTGTCCCACTCTTTTCGACCCCATGGACTATCCAGTCCATGGAATTTTCTAGGCCAGAATGCTGGAGTGGGTAGCATTTCCCTTCTCCGGAGGATCTTCCCAACCCAGGGATAGAACCCAGGTCTCCCATGTTGCAGGTGGATTCTTTACCAGCTGAGCCACAAGGGAAGCCCAAGAATATACACCACTGGTAGTTTGGTAAGGACTACACTGAATCTGTATATTGCCTTGGGTAGGTCATGTTATCTTATTGCTACTTATCTCTAAGGGAGTGCTAAACACTGTATTTGAAAAGAGAGACATGGGGAGTCTTATCTTTTTCTAGAAAGGATTTTCATTTACTACCACCAGGTAACTGGGCAGCTGCAGCCATTGCAGAGACTGTTTATTTTCAGACCCTTCCCCCCAATTCTCAGGTTCCAACATTTGATAACACACCCAATGTAAGAGGATTCACAGGGCTCCAATCCTTGATGGCCCTGTACTCCAACCTTTATCTACTTGGCTATCTCCCTGCTCAGCTCCTTGGCCTTGCAGTAAACATCTCCAGAACAGAAACTGCCCCAGTGTTAGGCTCAGCACTTTGCTTTCTGCCATCTTCTGAATCTTGGCCTAGAAACTGTTTGCTATTTTTAGCTCTCTGACTTGATATATATTCTAACTTTCCTAACTGTCCTTCACCAACAAGGAAGTGTGAATCATGTGGTCTATCATTCCCCAGAGAGAATTATAGTGGCTTCTTCTTCCTCTATACAATATATTCTCAAATTGCTCGAGGTATTAATTACATTTATTCCAAAGTCTCCTTTAAACAACTACAGAGTTATTTATATGAAATATGTTTCATCAGGTCTTACTGTTTTTGTTCATGAGCTTAGCTCCTTTACAGAAGTAGTCCTGTTTACATATGAAACTGTTCCTGGGGGTCTGCTCATCTTGGTATTTGGGAGGCCAGCTTGTCCACACTCTCAAAGACCTCCTTCCCTTCAGAAGGAGGATACTGCCGCAGGTGAGAGCCACATCCCCGACCTGCCAACTTACACCCACTTTTGCCATTTCTCTCTGGTCAAATGCTCCCTCGCAATACCCAAGAATCACGTCCAAACCTCTGTTGTCCTGGCAACAGAAGGCCTTCATCATCTCAGGCAAATGCTTGCATTCTGTCGAACACGCCTCAGTTTTCCTTTGAGTTGGGCCCTTGCTAAGACTTAAAAGGGGGAGAGAAGGGTGAGAATGTAGTTAGTGAGAAGTAACCAAAGGGGAAGAAAGACTATGAGCAGGACCAGGAGATAGGAAAGAAGGGGGATGTGGACAAGAAAGCACCGGCAGCCCATGGGGCTGGACCTTACTGTGAGAGGGTGAGAGGTTGCAGAGACGGGTCCAGGGAGCAGGCTGTGGCACGTTAGAACTGAAGGGGGATGTGGAGTCTGCCATCCACACGGCAGGCAAGGAGGAGTAGGGGGGACCAAGCAGAATAATGAGGTCACTTGGTCTGCCACATGGAGGGCCTGGCTTGAGGTGCCATCCGACACGGTGGTCTGGTGCCAGGTCCACAGATGCTGGGAAACAGGAGAGGCTCCTAGGAGCCAGGTTACTCACCAGCAAGAGGGGGCCCTCCGGAATGTCACAGGCCTCCAATGCAGATGAATACATGGGCAGCAAGAAGGCGGCTTGCTCACACCCATTCTCTGCTTCCCACACTTTGATCAGTCCCCGCTCATCCACAGTGACAACCAGTTGCAGTCGAGGGTAGGTCACCAGATTCACCAGAGCAGCAGACTGTACAGGGCTTGACCAGAGCTCCATGCCCTAGGCAACAACAAAATGAATGTAAGCTCACACAGGGCTCATTTATTTCCTAAACAATTACTAGTTTCATTCATTCAACCATCACTCAGTGCACACTGGGGACATGCAGGATGAGGGGGTGTGATCCCCATCCTCACAGGATGCACAGCATGATATGGACCACAACACCAAAGTAATGTTCCTCTGGACTTCCCTGGTGGCCCAGTGGTTAAGAATCTGTCTGCCAATGCAGAGGAGATGGGTTTGATCCCTGGTCCAGGAAGATTCCACATGCCGTAGGGAAACTAAGTTTGCGTGCCACATCTACTGAAGCCTACGCACCCTTAGAGCCTGCTTGGTAACAAGAGAAGATCATGCAGCAGTGAAGACCCAGCATAGCCAAAAACTAAATAAATAATAAATAAAATTCATTAAAAAAAAAAAAAAAAGTAACGTTCTACCACAAAGGAGACATTTGTCCCGGAGGGGAGCAGTGGCTGAGCGTGGGTGCGGAGACTGCCTGGGGCTAGAGCCATGGCCAGGAGGACTGAAGGTGGGGTCTGGGGCGCACACTGGGATGTCTGAAGCACTCCCAGTGGTCAACTATGGCTTAACAGAGGAAGGCTGGGCAGGAAGGCAGGACCAACACCGCCCTCCACCCTGCCCTGGACTGGAGCTGTACTCAGGACCTGAGTTCCAGAGGGCTGCATACAAAGAACTTCCACACAGAGTATCTCACTTGGTCCCCAGGGAGCCCAAGTTTACAGATAAGCTAATTTAGGCTCATGGATGCAAACAGTTTCTGTTCAATAATTGCAGCTGCCCTGCTCAGAACACGCCCTTCCCATCGGGGTGCCCAGTGGGGCTACCGTGGGCCGGGCCTGGCCAAGGCCCATGCCCTGTCATGGCCCATTAGCACAGAGGAGAACAACTGCTCTGAGATGGGCTGACTCCCAGCTCCAAGGTCTCTCCCAGGATTCTGAAAACTAGAAGAGTGAGGTAAAGAGCAGGCCCATGGCACATTAACAACGGGCATCAGAGAACCAATCCTCTAGCTGTTGCTTCAGAGATTTCCAGAGCTGCCACAAGTTGTTTTTTTTTTCCAATTTGTAGTTATTATGGTCCTTTTTGTATCAGGTGTTATCTTGTTAGCACAATCTTTTCCCAGTCACAATATCCCAGTATTCTTCCTTTCTTTTCTTTCTTCCCCCTCATGTCAAAATATCAACAGTTAAAAAAAAAAAAAAATCAACAGTTGATTTCTATTGCTGGAACAGCTAACAAGACCATCACTAATAGAAACTCTGCACCGGTGACTGGCCCGTGTCAAGTAGGTCTCGGAGACCACACATTACTCCCCAGCGGCCAGTCGTACGGAAGTGGGCAAAGTGGCAGTGAAACTCCCCTTCTCATGCCAGAATCGAAAGCAGTGACCAGGTGAACAGAGCACGGAAACAGGCTACATATTGCATGACTCCAACCGAATGACTGAACTTTTTAAAAATAAAGTAAGATTGGAGATGTGCTCACAAAAGGGATTAAGATAGGGAAGCAGGGAGAATGGGTGCTGAGTGGTCTGGTGCTAAGTCACTTCAGTCGTGTCCGACTCTGTGCGACCCCAAAGATGGCAGCCCACCAGGCTCCACTGTCCCTGGGATTCTCCAGGCAAGAATACTAGAGTGGGTTGCCATTTCCTTCTCCAGCGCATGAAAGGGAAAAGTGAAAGTGAAGTCGCTCAGTTGTGTCCGACTCTTAGCGACCCCGTGGACTGTAGCCTATCAGACTCCTCAGTCCATGGGATTTTCCAGGCAAGAGTACTGGAGTGGGGTGCCATTGCCTTCTCCAGCTGAGTGGTCTAGCCCTATAATAAACAGACCACAGTATAGTTCAATCACAGCCTGTACCCAAACCCAGCCTACTGCCCATTTTTGAATTTTAAAGGAAAAAAAACAACTAAAGAGCATTTCATGACACTTGAAAACAACATGAAACTCACATTTGACTGTCCATAAATAGTTATATTGGAACACAGCCACTCCCTTTTGTTTACCTATTATCTATGGCTGCCTTTGCATTACAGCCACAGAGTTAAGTTGTTGCAGAATCACATGGTTTGCAATGCTTTAAATATTTGCTCTCTGGTCTCCTGACCAGAGAAAGAAAAGGTCTTACAGAAAGGTCTGCCAACCCCTGCACCAAAGCTCTTTCTATTCAAGTCAAGATCTTTTTGTTTTGGCAACTATGGAACCTCCCAGCTTTTGGGTCTCATTCCTGCCCAAGATCCCTAACCTACTAAGCCTGCAAGGTCTCATGTCCACAGCCTGAGGCAGGTCTCTTTCACGGCAACATAACTGCAATGAGACAGAAACCAGCTACATGCACCCATGGTCACCAGAGACCTTCACTTGGAATTATGTCTAACATCATGGCATATATATGAGGAAAACAAAGCACATGGAAGAGAAAAATGTGTGATAAACAACTGAAAAACTGACTATGGAGGAAAAACATATGATGCAAATAACTGTATCCTTTAAACAAACAAAAATAATAATAATAATCAGAGAATATGAAAGGGTTCCTAGGAATTAAAAATGTTTCTGTAAAGCAGTCAACAGATACAGACCAAGAAACAGAATCTAATAAAATATAAAAATTAATAAGACCAGAAATGAATAAAAAAGTGGTTACCTCTGGAAATATAACCTTAGAAAAGTAGAAGGAAAGGTGATTTTTTTTTTTTTACTTCTCATGAATTATCTTTTAGTCCCATTTTTCCTTTTACATAAAAGCCTTGTTAGTGTTCTATGGTTGAAAATCAAAGCAAATTGTAACTATCCAAAACTCATTCCAAAATTGCTCTGCCCCTCTGCCCTCTCACTGCTCCCATCCTGTGCCCCCAACCTTCCTCCCTTTCCAAGTTCCTATCCCAGTTTCTAGAGTCCCTCAGACAGACTGGTTTGTCATCTGACATCTGTTTTGGAATCCTGGGCTGGAGCCCAACTAGGGCTTTCGGACTCCCTCATTCACTGGCAGCCAGGCACCCCCATCGTCTAACACGGTTTACACCATTCTCTCTCATAGCTTCCACCATGAAGTCTGGGCAGAGCAGCAACCCCCAAGGCAGGCACAGGGACTCAAGAATGCAGCTTCCACATGGACTGAGAAGTCAAGCCCACAGATCACAGTCAGAGGTCTCTGACCACAGTGTTCATGGAGGCAATCTGCGGGAAGTTAGGTAGGGCCTCCTGGTGCCCTACTCAGGAGCTCTCCCTCTGCTCTCTCTGCACTAAGTTCACTTGGAAGGAAACTGTCATGTCCAGCAAACCTGAACAATAGCACAAGATGAGCAACCACCTCAGCAAGTCTGTCTACTTAATAATGCAAGGCCCTAGAGGAACCTCTCCTTGTCTAGGGTGTTTGAAAACATGAAGTTATCTAGTTTTCCAGGAAAAGATCCATGGCCCCAGGCAGAAGCCCTGGATCTGCAAGTGACCACGTGGTTCAACTCAGATGCCTTTCCTCTTTGTCTCAGTCTAAACTTGTATAAAATTAGGATGATACTAATAATGAATACTGTGAATAATAATGGCTACTGTGGGAATCAAACGAGAAAATGGATAGGAAAACTTTTTAACTATAAGTGCCAACCAAGTCTGAAATTACTAATAAGTTATCGAAGTTTTTAACACTTAGTTTGCAAATGGGTGAGTAAAAGTTGCATTATCTGGGCAAAACCACCCAGAGGCCAGCATCAGCTCCAATGTGGACATCACAAAACTGGGCAAGCCAGCTGCCATCCCCTTGCATGAACAGCCTCCATCAGGCACTGTAAAAATGTCCATCTCCCTGAGGCAGGGTAGCAGACAGTCAAGGGCATTTGCGATCAGACTCAAGCTTGAAGAGTGACCTGGCACAGTGACTGAGCCTCCTGCAGCTCACTCTTTTCACTGTACAATGGGACTCCCACACCTCACAAGTTGACTGTGATGGTTAAAGAGAATAAAGCCAAAGGGCCTTGCAAGACTGAGGACCCAGGAGAATCCATAGCACTCATCCTGGCCCCTTCCCGGGCAGCTCACCTCATGCAGGTCCCAGGCACGCACGGTGCCATCTGAGGACACGGTGCATACCACAGGCTTCTCCCGACCATCAAACCGGTACTCGTTGGTTGAGACGTAGGCCATGTCATCTATCTCTCCTGAAACAGAACACAGACTTGCCTTGAGCGCACATATGGGTACTCAGGATATGAACACTCAGCTTGGCAGGTGTGATAGTCATCCCTCTCTCTCTCTCAGAGGCAGTGCTGATTCAGGGGACAGTGGTGGACACACAGAGTTAGGGCTTCAGACTTTAACCTGGGTATCATGCCCAGGACTGCCTACCATCCCACTGATCATGTAACTGTGAACAACTTCCTTATGTTAGTTTCTTTCTACTCTGAAACAGATGTAATGATCTCTCTGAGGATCAAATTATACAGAACAAGTATAGAACTCAGTGAGGGCATATCCTCATTAACTAACTGAGTGAGGCATATCCTCATTAACTAACTAAATGAGGCATATCCTCATTTCCAACTAACTGGCTGAAAGACCAAATCCCTGGAGACATGACCAGGGAAGCAGTGGGAATGTACAGTTTCCACTTCATCACCCCATACCTTTGTGCCCAGCAAGGGCTCTGCAGGTAAAATCCTCTGGCCGCCCAGATGCCATTCGGAACTCGAGCTCAGATCGGCGGAGATAGTACTGTTTCCATGTCTGTGTGCCCAGGGTCATCTGGGAGGCTTTACAGGAGGACCAGCGTCTCAGACACAGCTGCCTGAAACAAAGGCCCCAGTCCCAGGCAGAAGAGGAGTCATTAGAAGGTGTTTTGGCATCAGTAGGCCTAGCTTCAATTCCCAGTTTCAACATCTATTAACATTAGCCTGGACAACTCACTTTGCCTACATAGGCCTCAATTTCCTTTGAGGGATCCAGTGCTGAGGTGGGATGCAGGTTTTCCTGTACTCACTGAAACTCTGCTTATTCTACCAGAAATAGCATACTCACAGCCTGTGGGCAGAATGGGTATCCAGATTACCTTGTCTGGTTTGCTTAGGACTGAAAGCGAAAGTGAAGTCACTCAGTCACATCCAATTCTTTGCAACTCCATAGACTGCCAGGCTCCTCTGTCTGTGAGATTTTCCAGGCAAGAGTACTGGAGTGGGTTGCCATTTCCTTCTCCAAGGGATCTTCCCAACCAAGGGATGGAACCCGGGTCTTCTGCATTGCAGGCAGACTCTTTACTGTCTGAGCCACTAGGGAATCCCTTTGCATAGGACTGGCCTACATGAAGCAATTGTTCACACTTAAAAATCAAATTTCACACACAAGTCAGGTAAAACACGATTTAGCTATACTGAAATCAAATTACCACCTGATAAAACTTGTCTAGGGCCACAGAGAACTGTCCCCTTCAGACAAGAATGGGCTTTCAGGAAATTCCCTGGCAGTCCAGTAGTTAGGACTCTGTACTTTCACTGCTGAGGACCTTAGTTCAGTCTCTGGTTGGGGAACTAGGATCCTGCAAGCTGAATGGCACTGTCAAAAAAAAAAACAGAATCAGCTCCACCACAGCCTTCACCTTCAACATTCGTTTCATTTCCTGGAAATGAATAAGAGGCTGAATATCAGCTGCCTCACATCATTACTCTCATGTTGTTGATTTTCATTTAGGTGAAAAAAGCAGAAAGGACAATTTCTTGTACACATATGCCAACTTAAACAGTTTGAAAATAAAAACTAGACCAAGAAGACAACGTAGTTTTAAGAAAAAAGGGAGAAAGCACGTTTCTTTGTGGAAGTGAAGCCTGTTTCTACATCTTTAAGGCCATTATACATCAAACCGAAAGTAGGAACCATGATGAATATTCAGAAGAAATAAAACCAAATGATCAGACAAAAGAAGGGCAGACTGTCAATATAGTTGAAGTGTGTGTATGAGTAAAGTATACACGCCTCTGAAATACAAAGATGTATCAAGTGACAAAATCAAAACCCTTGGGATCAAAACCTTTCAGACAGCAACTGATAGCAAAACAATCTAATGTACACAACAGAAATTACGTACCTTAAACAAAAGGAAATGTTTGCAGTTTTACTTTTAACCAAAAAACTAATGCTTAGTGTGTTAAAGAAATGACACAATTTAATTAAAAGGTCAAAGGGGAAGAAAAGGTCATGAAGCATTTTAAAGAAGTAACTTGCAGTATTTTAAATTACAATTAGAGTACATATTAAAAACACATGATCAGTTAATCATGTTCAATTACTGTGTCCATAAGAATTTCAATGGGCCTGAGGAACTTTTGGGTCTGGTACCCACGACAGGCGCAGCATCAGAAATGATATGTGCACATGACAATGCTCCTGGAATGTGCTGTCCCAGAAACAGAAACCCAGTGTTTTTATATGAACATAGGTACAATCTTAAGCAATGACTTTATGCTAAAAAGAGTTAACACCAGATACTGTAAAATAATAACCAACTAAAAACCCATCTGTGACTTGGCTTGCAGACAGCTGAACAATCTGCTTCAGGAACCTAGAGGTATATGTATATACCTCCAGATGGTGACACACGACACGTATGTGGGGGTTAGGTGATAAGCTGCTGCAGAGATTTTTTTGAATTGCTGAAAGAAATATAAAGTAACCTGTGTTACTCAAAGGGAAATTCCTACCCTAGCTTATCAGTAAAAATGAAAACAAAAACTAGGGTTTAGGGTTGGCATTCTATCCATTTCAATTGTTGAGTACTGTACTACAGTTCAGTCACTCAGTCTTGTCCGACTCTTTGCAACCCCATGGACTGCAGCACACCAGGCCCCCCTGTCTATCACCAACTCCCGGAGTTTACCCAAACTCATGTCCATTGAGTCGGTGATGCCATCCAACCACCTCATCCTCTGTCGTCCCTTTCTCCTCCCTCCTTCAATCTTTTCCAGCATCAGGGTCTTTTCAAATGAGTCAATTCTTTGCATCACATGGCCAAAGGATTGGAGTTTCAGGTTCAGCATCAGTCCTGCCAATGAATATTCAGGACTGATTTCCTTGAGGATGAACTGGCTGGATCTCCTTGCAGTCCAAGGGACTCTCAAGAGTCTTCTCCAGCACCACAGTTCAAAAGCATCAATTTCTCAGCACTCAGTTTTCTCTGTAGTCCAACTCTCACAACCACACATAACTACCGGAAAAACCATAGCTTTGACTAGATGGACCTTTGTTGGCAAAGTAATATCTCTGCTTTTTAGCATGCTCTCTAGGTTGGTCATAACTTTTCTTCCAAGGAGCAAGCGTCTTTTAATTTCATGGCTACAGTCATCATCTGCAGTGATTTTGGAGCCCCAAAAAATAAAAGTCTCTCACTGTTTCCATTGTTTCCCCATCTATTTGCCATGAAGTGATGGGGCAGATGCCATGATCTTAGTTTTCTGAATATTGCGTTTCAAGCCAACTTTTTCACTCTCCTCTTTCACCTTCATCAGGAGGCTCTTTAGTTCTTCCTCACTTTCTGCCATAAGGGTGGTGTCATCTGCATATCTGAGGTTATTGATATTCCTCCGAGCCATCTTGATTCCAGCTTCTGCTTCATCCAGCCCAGTGTTTCTCAAGATGTACTCTGTATATAAGTTAAATAAGTAGGGTGAGAATATACAGCCTTGACGTACTCCTTTCCCTATATGGAACCAGTCTGTTCCACGACCAGTTCTAACTGTTGCTTCCTGACCTGCATACAGGTTTCTCAGGAGGCAGGTCAGGTGGTCTGGTATTCCCATCTCTTGAAGAATTTTCCACCGTTGTTGTGATCCACACAGTCAAAGGCTTTGGCATAGTCAATAAAGCAGAAGTGAAGTTGCTCAGTCGTGTCCAACTCTTTGTGATCCCATGGACTGTAGCCTAACAGGCTCCTCCATCCATGGGATTTTCCAGGCAACAGTACTGGAATGGGTTGCTATTTCCTTCTCCAGGGGATCTTTCCAACCCAGGGATCAAATCTGGGTCTCCCACATTGTAGACAGATGCTTTACCGTCTGAGCCACCAGGGAAGTCCAATAAAGCAGAAGTAGATGTTTTTCTGGAATTCTCTTGCTTTCTCGATGATCCGGCAGATGTTGGCAATTTAATCTCTGGTTCCTCTGCCTTTTATAAATCCAGCTTGAACATATGGAAATTCATGGTTCATGTACTGTTGAAGCCTGGCTTGGAGAATTTTGAGCATTACTTTACTAGCGTGTGAGATGAGTGCAACTGTGTGGTAGTTTGAGCATTCTTTGGCATTGCCTTTCTTTGGGAATGGAATGAAAACTGACCTTTTCCTGTCCTGTGGCCACTGCTGAGCTTTCCAAATTTCCAGAACTGAATGTCTAATCCCGAGTACATTTCCAACATTATAAAGATTGAAATCCAATAAAAGTTCTCGTACTTCAAAACTGATTTAGAGATTAACATCATTTTTCTAACTAATATTGTTCGCAAGAAAACGAATGCATTCATCTGTGCTCAACTGCTAAGCGTCCGATTGTTTGCCACCCCAGACTATAGCCTACCAGGCTCCTCTGTCCATGGGATTTCCCAGGCAAGAATACTGGAGTGGTTTGCCATTTCCTTCTCCAATAAAAAAAAAGAATAAAAAGCAACAAACAGAATAGTGCTATATCGTACTGAAAACTATGTATGGCAAGATTAGCATTCCACAGTTCTCAAATATACCAGCGCACAGTTATTCTAAAAATTCAAAACAAAAAAACATGGAACAAAGATTCCCTCCATGTTTAGAGGAACCTTCCTGCAAACAGTTGTTTTCCATCACGAATGCCTAAAACTAAATACAGCTCCTAGTTGACAATCAAGGCTATACAGTCTGTCCTACACTCAGCAAGAGGCAGAATATCTGATGATTATATCTTGGGGACAAGAAAAGATGTCAAGTTCCAAAGGAGGAATGACTAGAAAAGAAAAATCTAATGATTAAAATATTTTTTTTTATTTTCTACTTTAATTTTTTGAATTTTATTTTTTGAAGTTCTAATATCAAACATGCTTATTTAACAATGCTGTTACAGCAAAGATGAAATCAAAATGGCTTATCTGTCCATCAATTTGTCTATCAGACAGCTGCATTCAATCTGCTATACACTTCTGCCCCTGAGTTTGGTACCCCCTCCAAGATCAATCTCCACCTGATTAATAAAATCTCTTTTATTTCAATATACTATTAAAGAAAAGTCTTATTCCTCCAAGTGGGAGGAGTTTCCTGCTGGTAGGGGCTGTGGATTGTCCCTTCCTGTCTCCTTAACAGAAATGCAGTGAGTTGTAAAAAGGGCCACCCCTCTCTCCTTCAAGGCATACTCTCTCCTGAGAGGCTTGGCTTTTCCTTCACTCACCTCCACAGTTCCTTGGTCCTTGAAGCCTCATTCCAGACCTAGAAAAGGAGGGGAGAGAAGACAGTCATCTGTTCAGTCAGCAAGCAATCAGTGCCTAGCCTGCCAGGCCCTGTGGAGGCGACAGAGCGCTGAATGAGATCCAGTGCTGGCATTCAAGAACACTCACCCTGAGGTGATATATTCAGACAATCAAATAAAACCCACCAAACAACGAACGAGGAAGGAAAGAATGACCAACTCAACTGGGGCCAAGAGGTTCAGAAGAAATGATGGATCAAGCCTTGAAGGTTGAGTGGCTGTCCTCTAAGAAAATGCCTGAAGCAATTTCAGGGGGAGACATCCACCTCGGCAAAGATTCACAAGTGTGAAAAAGATGATGAGCAGGTTGCCTTAATCAGAACACAGAGAAAGGAGCTGGAGACAGGCTTAGACCAACTCTTGGAAGGGCAAAAACAATGAGAAGTCACTTGAGAATTGTGAACAGTGGAGTGACAAGCCAAACTGTTTCAGGAAGGTCACTAGATGCTATGAGAAGGAAGAACTGGAGAAGAAGGCAGAGGAGCAGGGCCCGTAAGAAGGCTGCTGCAATGGAGTAAATTAAGGCCCTGGCTAAAGAGATGTCCCAGAGATGTCAAGGTGGCAGAGTGGAACTCCTATCTGGGGAGGGTACACAGGCCCTATTCCCACAAACTGCTCTCGGCAGAAATGTCTGGAAGAGGCTCAGGTGGCCCTGGAACAGGATTAGAATGCCATGTCTCCCTCTCCCTCAGGCCACACCTGCATCCTGGAACCTCTTCACCTCTCTAGCCAGGCCACCCTGGATTCAGGAGCCTACCCATCCTCATGGAAACAACTCGGGAGCTTTCTGTGTCCCAGACCTACTGAGGTGCCCATCCAGGTATGTGGCTTACCAGGCCCTGGTAGAAGTAACAACCATCCTGTCTGAGCCCAGGCTCCTACTTCTGCAGCCCTCACTCATCCAAGTTCAAAATATTTCAGCCCTTAAGAAGTCTTTTTGGAGACTTCCCTGGTAATCCAGGGGCTAAGACTCTGTACTGCCAATGCAGGGGGCCTGGGTTTGATCCCTGATCAGGGAACTAGATCCTGCATGCTGCAATGAAAACTGAAGATTCTGTGTGTGACAACTGAGAACCGGTATAGCCAAATTTAAAAAAAAAAAAAAAAAAAGGAAGTTTTTCTGGCTGGAAGCAATGTAAAGTTGATATTTTGCAAAGATCAAACCTGGCAAGATTATTCATTCTCTTTTTACATAGCTCCCAGTTCAAAACCCAACTGAGATCTTATTTTCCTAATACTTATAATCCTTAATAATTATAATATGTAATGAAACCTACAAAAATAGATGCTACCCACCTTTGGGCTTCCCTGGTGGCTCAGGCGGTAAAGAATCTACCTGCAATGCAGGAGACCTTGGTTTGATCCCTGGATCAGGAAGATTCCCTGGAGAAGGGAATGGCTATCCACTCCAGTATTCTTGCCTGGAGAATTCCATGGAGAGAGGAGTCTGGCAGGCTACAGTTCATAGAGTTGCAAAAGAGCAGACACAACTGAGTGACTAACATTTTCACTTTCAAGTCCTCTGAAAATCTGTTAGAACCTGACCTTCATGATGACACGGTGAGGCAGGGTTTACTGACCTCATTTTACCTAACTGGGGAACCAGAACCTAGAGAACCTGCCGGGAGCCAGCACACGAGATCCCACCCATGACAAGGTCATGAGGAGAAGACCCGACGAGCAAGGCAACTCAGGCCTCAGGGATTTCGATAAGCTGCCTCAGCGCTCACCTTAAAAATGATATCTTTCTGATGCTTGCTATAATAGACTGCTCCCTAATTTCTGTGACTTAGGCAGAAGGCCTTCCCTGATCCTTTCCTAACCAGGTCAATTTAAAACTCTAATCAACATGCCCCCCAAATGGTGGCACTCTATAAGATTATTCATAAAAAAGAGTATTTTAATCTAAGCTCCTTTTGCTAGCATCTTAGTTTGCTTGACAAATGTGCCTGTACCTTTAGAACTAGTATACATGACTGCGCCTCAACAATAAACAGCATTGAGAGCCTGAATGCATAAAAGGCCCCAATGGGCACAGAGCCCTTCGAGGAGGAGAAAGTCTATTGGAAAAACATAAGAAATATTACTTTATAAAACTGTTATTCGGTCTATATTTACTTGCTATGTTTTTGCTGTTAACACCTTGAGCCTATATAATAAAGATATAGTAGTTAGAGACTTATAAAAATAAAGGTTTAGCCTTAATATAAAAATAATAGGACAGTTGTTAATCTAGCTGGTGATTTTTGTGAAAGAACTGACCTTGGTGCTGCTACACTGTTTCAGCCTGCCATACCATGACTTTATGGGACCACATTCTTTTCCCTTAAGCTCAAGGCAAAAGATAGATTATAAAAAACAGGTTTTACTTTGAAACTTTGAGTTAATGAATCCTTTCTTTGTTATAATCCACTGTGCCTGTATTCTTTAGAAAAATGTAGCTCTGGTACGTTCTGTGCCTGATACAAACATACTTCTAGAAAAAGTGTTCTGGCTGATCAACCCTTATCAATAAAGAGTCATAAGATGTTAGCAGGCCTTCAGGCCAGAAGATGATGTAAACAACATGAGACTTTTGTAAATAAGATATACAAAAAAGCATCCTGGTTTCGATAAAGGCCAAAAACTGCTGACCCGTTGAGCTAATTTGCAATGACTCTACATTTTCCTCTATGTACAACTTAAGATATAAAAAGCTCCCTTTGAAAAGGCAGCTCAGACGCTGCCTCACACCTGCCTAGTCTCGCTGTTTCTTCTCTACGCCAACACCGTCCATCCTGAGGGAACCCCTGGACCAGCTGGAGCAGGACTCCGGCAAGAACCTGCTGCTATCAAAGGGTAAAAGGCACCTCCCTTTCTAAATCTGTTGGGGGACTACCTTGGTGACCTCAGCCAACGTGCTCACAACCTGATACTCACTTTCATTACTGGTGTGCGTGCATGCTAAGTTACTTCAGTCGCATCTGACTCTTTGTGACCCCATGGACCAAAGCCCACTAGGCTCCTTCCTCCATGGGATTCTCCCAGCAAGAATACTGGAGTGGGTTGCCATTTCCTCCTCCAGGGGATCTTCCTGACCCAGGGATGAAACCCACGTCTATTACATCACCTGCACTGTTAGGCGGGTTCTTTACCACTAGCGCCACCTGGGAAGCCCTAATACCTTACTGGTACAACTGGGGATAACAACCTAGTATTTTACTCTACACATTTAAATTTTAATTACACAATGCAGGTAAAGGTCTGTCTGTTTACCTTTGGTAAAGTGATACAATAATGTATTTTTAAAAATGAAGAAATTCTTTCACTCGACAAACATTTACTAAGGACCCTAAATATCAAGGGAGTTGAGATGGTTGGACGGCATCACCGATTCAACAGACATGATTTTAGGCAAACTCTAGGAGATGGTAAGCAATAGAGAGGCCTGGCGTGCTGCAGTCCATGAGGTCGCAAAGAGTGGGACACGACTTGGCGACTGAACAACAATTAAATATCAAGCCATATACTGAGTGTATACACACAATGCTTATACAGTGATTTTATACACAGTGACGTAAGAAACAAATTCCCCACTCTTCGGAATGAGTCTAGCGGGGGTGGGGGGGTGAGGAGCAGATATTTAACAAATACACAACACTGTAAGATCATTTGGTTACAGCTGTGCTGAGGGAGCGCAGAGGAGAAAGCGCTCAGAACACCTGTAACATGCGCAGAAGCACAGACCAGACTACCGCATTCAACAGGCACTTAGGGAGCACAGCCAGTATGGGAGTTCGACTGGCTGAGAAGGGGCAGCCCGAGCCTGTAGGAGGAGGTACCACTCACAGGGAGAGCAAGGATTTCCGAGCAGGCCCCGGAAGGGAACTTCCAGAACATTCCAGAAGAGACGGGATCTCTAAGTCAATCTTTGGGTGAATTCTGTTCACAGGTACCCAATGCAGGTCAACCCAGAAGGAGCTCTGGACACATTGTAGAACAGACGGAGGGACCCTTCAAACGCTGAGGTCACCACCCCGGGGGCCACGAGCGTCCTCTGCTGATTCCTGACGGATTCAGGGCCGCCGCACGCCCCCTCCCAGATTTGGGAAACTGAGGCCCAGAGGGAACGGACCAACCGTGGACACGCCAGTGGCCATGAACCCAGCCCTGCCTCCCACCTGGGACAGGACGCACTACCTTGTCCACTTGGGCGGCGCAGAGCAGGTCGCGGGCCTCCAAGAAGGAAAAGACGTGCAGCAGCTCATGCAAACCCAACTGCGGTTCCATGACGCCCGCCGCCCTGGACGCCGGCGTCTGGCCACGCCTCCGCTGAGTTTCCGCCCCCGTAGGCTGAGCCCCGCCCCCGCAGGGTGAGCCCCGCCCCTCAAGCCGAACCCTTTTCCTCAGGCCGAGCCCCGCCCAGCCCGCCGGCTTCCGCCCAGCCCGCCGGCTTCCGCCCAGCCCGCCGGCTTCCGCCCAGCCCGCCGGCTTCCGCCCAGCCCGCCGGCTTCCGCCCAGCCCGCCGGCTTCCGCCCAGCCCGCCGGCTTCCGCCCAGCCCGCCGGCTTCCGCCCGGCTGGCATAATTCTTGCTCAGCCTTGGTGCTGTTGCTCCGTAATAGCACGCCAGCTCCGCTTCTGTTAGTTTTCAGCTGGCTTTTGAGCTTCCTCTTGGCAGTTGCTCTTGTCCTGACAGTAGCCCGGAACCTCGCTCACCCCCTTATACTGACATTCATCCTCGTTTTGACCTTTGCGCTTGCACTGACCCTTACACTGGAACTTGTGGTGCCCCTGCACCAAGTACCTCCTGAGCCCTTGCCCTGGTGCTGGCCCTTATCCAGACCTTGACCCTTTTCTTCAGCCTAATCATCACCCTTGACCTCATTAGCATCTGACATCTACCCCACCCCCTATTCTTACCCTCACTTGACCCTGACACACCCTAATACTCCTTCACCCCGAATTTTGCCCTAGCCCTGACTCTCGCCTTCACAGTCACCTTCACAGAGACTCTCAGCCTCCCTCTCACCATGGCACTGGACCTCACCTGCTGTCTCCTTTGTCATGACTCCTGCCTTGGCCCTGACCCTGGACCTCACTCTGGACTTGGTCATGACCATGTCAAAGATCAGAGTTAGTGTAAGGGTGAGGATCATGATCTAGCTCAGTGTCAGAGCAGTTAAGGTCACAGTCAGGATGAGGGTAAGATCAGGGACAGATTGATGAAGATCAGAAATTGGGGTGAGTGTACAGTTCAAGGTAAAATTCTCTGTCAGGTTAAGGGTTAAGATAAGAGAAAGGTCAGGGTCATGGCATTGGAATCAGGTTCAAGGACAAGATCAGTGTGAGGGAAATTTTAGATCCAGGGTTAGGTTCAAGATCCAGTTCAAGTTTGAAATCAGTGTGAGAGTCAAGATCAGGATCAATTTGTGCCTCCATTGCAGAGGGTCAGTGAGAGGATGACTGTCAGGATAAGAAAGATGGTATTTTGGGGATGAAAGTAAAAGTTGGGTTCAGGTTGACAGTGCATGTCCAGTTCTGAGTAGGATTCAGGGTCAAGTTGAGGGTGAGGTTGATGTTCAGAATTAGAATCAGTGTCAGATTCAGGGTCAAGATCGATGTGAGAATGTCAGTGTCAGGGTGAGCATGACATTATGAAAGTCAAGGTCAATTAAAAGTCAAGGTGGGGTTCCATTTCTACTCATGCTGGCAGGAATTAAGTCCTCCTCCAACTCTCCCTTCCCTCCCCCCATTACATTGGCCCAATCTGCATAATCCAGGACACTCTTTACATCTCACTCCTTTAACTACATTTGCAAAATCCCTTCTGTGTATAAGACAGCATATTCATAGCTTAGGACATGGGCATTTTTAGGGGAACATTAGTCTGCTTACCAGAGAGGGTCAGAGTTTGGCTTATAGTCAAAATCAGGTTTAAGTTTCAACATGAGGATACGTCAAGATGGAGGTGATGATCAGGCTGAGGATCAGAGTCACCATGAAGTTCAATTTCAGAGTTAAGGTCTAGGTCAAGTTCAAGGTCATGATGGGATTAAGGTGTCAGTGGTGTCAGCCAAGCATGAGTCCATGTCAAGATGAGTGTCAGAACCAGAGTCATGATCAGGTTTGGGGTGCAGACTAGTTTCAGTTTCAGCTTGAGTACAGTGGCTCACGGAGAAGGCAATGGCACCCCACTCCAGTACTCTTGCCTGGAGAATCCCAGGGACGGAGGAGCCTGGTGGGCTGCCATCTATGGGGTCGCACAGAGTCGGACACGACTGAAGCGACTTAGCAGCAGGAGCACAGTGGCTCAGACAGTGAAGTATCTGCCTGCAATGCAGGAGACCTGAGTTCGATCCCTGGGTCAGAAAGTTCCCCTGGAGGAGGGCGTGGTAACCCATTCCAGTATTCTTGCCTGGAGAATTCCACCATGAGAGGAGTCTAGCAGGCTACAGTCCACGGAGTTGCAAAGAGTTGGACACGACTGAGCAACTAACACATATACAGTGTAGTTCAGCATCAAGATACAAGTTCAAGGGCAGGATGGGTCAGTATGAGGGTCCTTGTCTAGGCAAGGATTCAGTCTAGGGGCAGAGTGAAGTTGAGGGTTAGAATCAGATTGAGGGTGCTGTCTCATCATAGTGTTCATGGTCAGTGTGAGAGAAACTATCATTGTCAAAGATGTCAAGATCAGGATGAATGTGAAGGACATGTTAATGGTCGGCATTAGGAGCAGGAAACAAAGTAAGATAAATATCAATTAGACAGTCATGGTTAAGGTGAAAATGAGAGCCAAGTTCAAGGACAAGGTTAAGTTCTAGGTCAAATGAGGTCAGTTTGGATGAGGGGCAGAGTCAATGCTAAGATCAAAGCCAGGCATAGGTGGGGAAGGAGCTGCCAAAGAACTGAGTGAAGGTGAGAGTGAGGGTATACGCCAGGGTCAGAGTAATAGGGTCAGGTTAAATGTAAGGCTCAAGGTCAAGGCTAGGGCCTGTGCTGGGGGTGGGGGTAAGGTTTATAGAGTCATTGTGAGCAGAACTGGCTGAGTGTCAGTGATCAGGGTTTGGGTCCAGACCCACATTCAAATGGAGGTGAGAGATACCAGAAATTGAGCTAGACTGAAGCTTAGTCTTCATATGTGGCTGGACAAACAGGCAGAGGCCAGATCCTTAAAACACCTTTAAAGTCACATGAGATACTTAAACTTATTGCCGCAAGCAACAACTGAGTTTCCTGTGCTTTACCCTCAAAGAGCCTAGAGGGCAGTGACGGTGGCAGTTAAGTCACCTCTGTGGCCTCAGTGCTTGCAGAAGTTTATACGTATGAGCACAAAAATGTATATTTTGAATAAAAGACTGCTAGTAAGCTTCTCTCACTTGTCTGTTTTTAATCTATCCATGAACAAATAGCACAGTCTTATTTACTATAGCCCTATGATATGTCTTGGTGTGTCTCTGATAGGGTAAATCCTTTCATTGCTTTTCTCCTTTTCTTCTGCCTCCTCTTAACCTTTTCATTTCCACATATATATTTTAGAATTGGCTTACCAAATTATTAAGTAAGAAAGACAAGAGCAAGTTCAGATTGTATTGGTATTTACTAAATTAACAAATGAATTCCAGGAATGTCTGTCTTATTTGCAAGATATCTCTGAGTGAAGAGGAGGTTCATGTGGTCCCAGCCTACCCTTATCCTGGGGGTGATGCTGGTAAATCAGCTTAAGGTGTGGAGGGTCACTACTGGGCCCCCCCCTTGAGCCATCCCTGGCCTTTGACTTCTGCCACCTCACCTCTAAATGGGAGCTCTGTTACATGCAGAACCTAGGAAGCCCCCAAGACTAAAGTAGCCATGAATGGGGCCACTTTCCAAGTGACCAGAGAGAAGCAAGGGCCAAGAGATGATGCCATCTTGGCCATTTCTCTCTATATGAACTATGGAAGAGGGGCATACGTCACATAGAACTACTCAGGGTTTTTATAATAAATCTCAAAATTGAACTAGTGTTTAATGTCCGAGAACAAAATCAAACCAAACTTTCCTTCTCACTTGGGTTTCCAACATGAGGACATCTTAAACTCAGTGCTCCCCTAGATGGTTCTACTGGGACAATCCCTGACCAGTGGAATCCCTGATGATGGCAGGCATGGTAGTGGAACTCACTGCCCCCTTCTGATGGATCCGTCAGCAGCACACAGGTGGGAGGTCGACAGCACAGGTTGAGGGCGCCCTCTGCTGGGGCTGGATGGCCTCATCGTCTGGCCAGGACCAGGGCCACTGTGGTCGACATCAGGCTGGAGCAGTGGAAGGAGTGGCTTGGGTTGCCCTCGGGAGGGGTGGGAAGTGGGAGGGACAAGCCAGCCGGGCCTGGCCCTGCATCTCAGCCCTCTGGGATGAAAGGCCGAATCAGCTCCGGGTTCAACAGTGACTCCTCGAGAGGCCGGTCCACGTGGAAGTCATGGACGTGGGAGGGTCCTGGGTGGGCCTTGGGGGTAGGTCCCCCTGGGCGCTGGGGGATCGGCAGCTCCGAGGGGTGGGCAGGCAGGGGAGCTGTGAAGAAGTAGTGGTGCAGGAGGGCCTGAGGGGAGTGAGCAAGAGAGAGCAAAAGGAAACCAGTCACTGCAGCCTTCCAGGTTCAGCTCACTTCCCTCTGGGGGGGCAGAGGGGATGTGAATACTGCCCAGAAGAAATTTTCTCATTCATGCATTCTCCATTCAAGATGATCCCATCAGCTCTGAGTGTTCACTGTTTCAGCACTGCTCCAAAGACAGGAGATGTAGCAGTGAACTGAACAAAGAGCTCTGCCTTCAAGTCTTCCATATAGTCAGGGGTTGGACACCACTGAGCGACTAAACACAGCACAGGGGGCGATAAACAAGATAAAGTAAGATAAACAGTGCATCAGATGATGGTGCTGTGGGGAAGAGAAAGTCAGAGCATGGACAAGGAAAACTAGGGAGGCTGCAGGGCTGAAGTACGGGAGGGTAGGCCCCGCGAGGTAGCACTTGAGCAGAGATCTGAAAGCTGAATGAGTGAGGCTCTGAGACAGAAGTGCACAGACCTCAGGACCTGAAGGAGACCTGGGGTCCCAGGGAGTAAGCAAGTGGAAGGGAGGTGCAGGGTCACAGACATGATGGCCCCACGTGTGTGATGCCTGCGGGCCACTAGGACCTGGGCTTCTCTGCTGAGGAGAGAGCCCTGCAGGGGAGGATATGACAGCCTGCCTGGACAAGGCCCCTCTCTCTGCCGGGTGGAGGAGAGACTGAATGGGCAGGAGAAGCAGATTCTGGGAGGCAATTGGGGACTTGTGGGGAGGCAGGAGGCGCTTAGACTGGAGGCAGCAGCAGGGGGCTTTGTGCATGCGTGCTAAGTCACTTCAGTCATGTCCAACTCTTTGCCCGCCAGGCTCCTCTGTCCTTAGGATTTCCCAGGCAAGAATACTGGAGTGAGGTACCATTCCCTTCTCCAGAGAATCTTCCTGACCCAGGAATCAAACCCACATCTTTTTTTTTTTAATATCTCCTGCATTGGCAGGCAGGTTCTTTATCACTAGTGCTACCTGGGGAGGCTTGGTTGGCTTCAGTACATCCTAAAGACACTGCCGACAATGGAACTTGCAGGGGGTGTATGTAAACACACACTGCTTGTTCCAAGAGCAGGGAGGTGAGGCTGCCATGAGGCCAGAGAGACAGGTACACATGACAGAGGCCTGACACTATAAGCCATCAGCCCATGGTTCTCCCCTCCTCCCTTGCATGCAGCCACAACCCACCCCTTCCGGGTCCTCCTCTCCAGGCCTCTGCTCATCATTTCTCTTGGGATAATAGCCACCTCTGCCCTTCTCCAGGAGACTTGCATGACCCCAGAGTCAGTCCCAACATCCCTCCCTTTGATGCCCACAGACTGGCTGCCCTGCCCCACCACAGGGTGGAGAGCCCAGAGGAATAAGTCACGTCTGTTTACTCTGGATCAGGACCCAAGACAATGCTTGGCACATGTCAGATGCTAGTAAATTCTTATTGAAGGAATGAAGGGATGAAGAAGCGAGATACACTCTTCTGCGAGCTGGGCATGCCCTTTTAATATGGCCACTCCTAGCCACCTGCTGCCTCTCCAGGGTCTGCTCAGGAGAGGCACACCTGCTCCATGCCCTCCCTCCCGTCTTTGGGGGTGCTGTTCCCAGCCCATCACAGGTTCTGAGGACCTCAACCTGCTGGGTCACAGGGGCACGAACAAGGAGGGTCAGGGCAACGGGTGTCTCCCTACCTGGGAGGCAGAGATGCGCTGGTGTGGTGGGTAGAGGAGGAACCGCCCTAGCAGGTCCAAGGCCTGGGGAGAGGCGTCGGGCAGCACCTCCTCCAGGGGCACAGGCGCCTGCTCCTTGAAGGAGATCTTGTTGTAGTCGGGCAGCTCAGTGATCTCCTGGAGGAGAAGGGGGCTCATCAGGGCTGGCGCCCACCCCGCCAGCCCCCTCAGGAGTCAGTTCTTGCTTCCTGTCACCCACCTGCTGCCACTCACTCACAGATCCCCCATCCACCTGCCCCTGCTCGTACCACATCACTCATGACATCATGCGCTCACAGCACGATGTGAGTGAACATGGGCACATCTCAAGTGCCTGCTCCATGCCCAGCTTGGTAAGGGCTGCATGTGTGCTGGGGGTTAGCAGGAAGGCGTAGGGGCTGGGCTCTGGTCCTCCCCACTCCAGCAGATCAGGGATGGAAGAGATCCCATGCTGGGCCAGGACCAAGGTCTGGGAGGGTCTAGGAGGGGTGGGGCCATGAGACAGAAGACAGAAGGTGCAGGGCAAGGGAGTTACAAGCTGCTGGGGGAAGAGAGGACACCCACCCCCACCCCTCCAAATGGCAGGCCCCTGCAAACCGGCCAGACTTGAGGATTGGGGGTGCCCAAGATTCGAAGCACACAGCAAAGCTGTTCGATGTCATTCTCTCCTGGGAAAAGGGGGGACCCGTTCAACAGCTCCCCCAGGATGCAGCCCACGGCCCTGTAGGTACAAAAGCCAAGCATCTCAGAGATCTCACACCAGGGACACAGGTTTCCCCACACCAGCACCCACACCTCCCCGTGCGGTCAAGACACCCACAAAGTAGCCTAAAGATCCCCACACAGTCCAAAGCTTCAAGCCTAGGATACAGAGCACAGCCCCTACTCTAAATCTCAGGCCTCAACTCTGAAACACACATCAACCCAATAGTTCGAGGAACTTCTCAGAACCTCATACTCTGGGACACACGGCCACCCCCTCCCATTCTGGGGCAGACCTCCAAAACAGCCCCCAGACCTTGAACTCTTGTGAAGTGAAAGTCGCTCAGTCGTGTCTGATTCTTCGGGACTCCAAGGATTGTAGCCTGCCAGGCTCCTCTGTCCATGGAATTCTCCAGGCAAGAATACTGGAGTGGACAGCCTTTCCCTTCTCCAGAGGATCTTCCCAACCCACAGATCGAACCCAGGTCTCCCACATTGCAGGAGGATTCTTTACCATCGAAGTCACCAGGGAAGCCCAAGAATACTGGAATGGGTAGCCTATCCCTTCTCCAGCGGATCTTCCTGACCCAGGAATCAAACCAGGGTCTCCTGCATTGCAGGCGGATTCTTAACCAACTGAGCTACCAGGTAAGTCAGTCATGTCTAACTCTACGATCCTACGGCCTGTAGCCCACAAGGCAAGAATACCGGAGTGAGTTTCCATGCATCTGACTTCAAATGAAGGTTCAGGACCTTTATATCCAGGGACTCAGGCCTCTGCCTAACTCAGGGACATTACATCCTGGGATGTCACCCTCTGCATACCAGCTTAGGTGCCCCATGCCTTGGACCACCTTCCCAACCTCAGCCCAGAGGCTTCCTACAGGGACAATCACTCCAATCCCACTTGACCCCTCCCAGCTCAAAACTGTCATGGGGAGGAACACTGATTCCAAACTCCTCAGAGATACTCTAACCAGAGGAGACACTCCCAAGGCAACCTACAGCTCACAGCAGGGAAAACCCCCAACGGCTTAGAGACCTCAGTGTCCAGGAGGAGAGGTGATTCAGCTACCCACATCCCCCCTTGTCTAGCCCATAGGAGTCTCACCAGAGGTCGACACCCTGATCATACTGGCGGGCACCATACAGGAGCTCGGGGGCTCGGTACCACCTATGAGAGGAGGGCAGGGGGTCACAGGTAGGTCACTGGTCTGTCAGGAAGCTGCCCTGGAAGGTCACCCTGACCCCCACACCAACCCCAGGAGCACTTGTTTGGACAGAACATCTCTATCCAAAATTATCTCTTCCCCAATAGGAAGGTTGGGGGCCCATCCTTTCCCATATCCTGCCCAGAAACTGGTCCTCCCTACCTGGTGGCCACCTGGTGAGTGTAGAGGCGGTTGCCATCTGGGGAAAAGACCCGGGCCAGGCCAAAGTCTGCTATCTTGAGCTGGCCTGAGGCACTGATAAGCAAGTTGGCTGGTTTCAGGTCCTGAGGGCAGCAAAAGAAGCATCAGTTCCTCTAGAGCCCCCAGTGGACCTTGGGACAGGAGGGCTTGGCAGGCTGGGCACCCGGATGAGCCCAGGACCCGGTCTCCTCCAGGGCCACAACCCTGGTAACTTGTCCCCAGGTCCTGCCCCCTCTGTCCCCTCCCAAACCATGCTCTTTATCAAGGGCTGGCCTACCCCTAGCCCAGCCATCCACAGGCCCACCCCAGCCCATGCTGGTACTGACCCGATGCACAATGTTGTTGGCATGGCAGAAGGCGACGCCCTTGAGCAGCATCTGTAAGTAGCTCTTGACCTGCGCCTGGCCCAGTGGCCTCTGGATGTGGCGCACCACCTCAGCCAGATCTGACAGCATGAACTCGAAGGCCAGCACAAAGCCTGCGCCATGTGGGAACACGGCCTTCAGCTGCACAACCTGCAATGGGGTACCCCGTCAGCCTCCAGACTCACATGGCTCAGACTCTCTTGGACCCTCAGCCCCTGTGCCAACAGAGGACCGGGCAGGCAGAGAAGGTGACAAGAGACCTGAGCTCAGGATCAAGGAGTTGGGTGCTCTCTTGCTCCCTTCTCCCAGACGAAGGCAAGTCCCTACTGGAATACTGTAGTAAACACTCAGGTGGCACTAGTGGTAAAGAACCCACCTGCCAATGCAAGAGATGTAAGAGATGTGGGTTTGATCCCTGGGTTGGGAAGATCCCCTGGAGGAGGACATGGAAGCCCACTTCAGTATTCTTGCGTGGAGAATTCCATGGACAGAGAAGCCTGGTGGGTCACAGTCCATGACGTCACAGAGTCAGACACGACTGAAGTGATTTAGCTCTAGCAAACCCTCCGGGGCAAGGAGGTCGAAGAAAGGCCATGTAGGGCAGGGTCTGATTCCCCACCCAGCCCATGAACTGGAAAATCTTCTGGAAACACACACACACAGGTGATCACAGCTCCCAGCACTGGGACAGCAGGAGACATGCCACATAAACTTCCTGAGGGCCCACAAGGTCACAAGGGCTGGCTGTACAGCAATGAGCAGGAGGGAGGGCTGGTGGGTCCTCAAGGACTTTAAGGAGCTTGGGGGACAAATGACTGACCAACAAACCAACATACCTATAGGGTATTCTGATGACAGAAGAGAACAGATGGGGCGAGGTCGGTTATACAGGGATCTGGGAAGGAGCTGTGGGCAGGGGGACAGCAAGCACAAGGCCCTGAAGCAAGAATAGGAAGGACGCTGCTCTGTTCTGTACTCCTGGAGTTTTGACAGTGCTGTTTTCGGAGAGACATGTAAGAAATTTTGCTGAATGAATGAAGAGGCTGGCAGGAGCCGGAGCAGATAGAGCAGTTCTTTCAGAGTAAAGAGAAGCTGCTGGAGCTTTTCAAGCTGGGGAATGGATTCACCTACATTTTTTGACTGTGGAGTGGGAGTAGTGGCAGGGGAGGTGGAGGGGAGGGGGAGCTGTTGTAGTTGTTCTGATGAGAGCTGAGGATGGCCTGGGCCAGGGGAATATCTGCAGTGTTTTAAAGATAGACCCTTCAGGCCTGCTGCACAGGACATAGGACTGTATCACCAGCTTCCTATGGGCCCTCCAACCAGCTCACACAAGCTGTTCGCAAGCCCTTTTACTGTCCTCAAAAAACAACAATGGCCACAGTGCTGTTTTTCTGATTTTGATGGTAACAGACCGTCATTTTACAAATTGGGACAAACATATAGATTCAGATAATATGCAAAATTATAAAAAACCCCAGCAAAAGTAAAATCCTACCACCTATAGTCAACAGTAGGAGTCTATCCCACCAGACTTTACAAGAGACATGGTACACACAGACACATATTCATATGTGTGTGTGTGTGTGTGTGTGTGTGTGTGTGTATGTTAGTCGCTCAGTCATGTCTGACTCTTTGTGAACCCATGGACTGCAGCACACCAGGCTCCTCTGTCCATGGGATTCTCCAGGCAAGAATGCTGGAGTGGGTTGCTATGCCCTTCTCCAGCGGGTCTTCACAACCCAGGGATTGAACCCAGGTCTCAGGTATCGCAGGCAGGTTCTTTACCATCTTAGCCACCTGGGAAGACTATATATATATACACACACACATACATGAAATAGTCTTACACAAAATCAGGATGACACATGCAATTCTACAACATGCTTTTGTCACCAACATATCACGGACATCTCTAGAGAGTAAGAAGCAAGTCAGAGTATCGCCTACTCTTGGGTGGGTGGGCCTAGCCTTGTCACTCCCCAGGAAGTCACATCCTCTACTCAGGACATGGACAAGAGAGAAAACCACACAGAGAATGAGCCTGGATGTATGAGGTGTCTCTCCCCATGTCCCCACAGCCCCTCCCATGCCTGTCACATGCAAATCACGCCAAGTGGACCCTGTAGCCTTTGCCTGTCTCCCGTACCACACTTCAGTTCTCAAGAGCAGGGTAGGGGCCGCTTTCTGTGTTGCCAGTGCCCAGTAGAAGGCAGAGCCTATGGAAGACCCTAATGTTAAAACGCTGATTCTGCAGTCAGGCCAAAGCCTCCACAGACAAGCTGAGCCAGCTGGGTGCCCATGAGCAGGCCCTGGCCTGAGAGAGGGAGAGCCTGAAACCTGCCTTGTGGTACAGAGGAGAAAACTCAGAAGGACAGTGTACAGAAAGCAGTTAACCCAGCCTGCAGAACATAACAGGAGCTCAACAGGTGGCAGTAATCATTATCCTTAGAAATCACTATATGTTTTGAGAAAAAGGATAAGCCAGTCAATGAATGAACAAGTAGGCAAGAAATAAATGGGTGAACAAGAGGGAATGAGTGAGGAATGAAATAACTGGGTGAATGACTGTGGACAAGAAAGGCAGTGAGTTGAGGGGTGAGGATGTTAATAAGGCAACACAGTGACCACAGGCCCTCAGAGTGGGAGTGAGCAAGGAGGGCGGGACAGCCCCTCATAACACCAGCCCCACTCACATACTGACTGTCTTCGATCTCCTGCAGGGCCTTGATCTCCCGCAGGGCCTGGTTGGGGATGCCATCCTCCAGCCGCCGCAGAGCCACCTTCTTGAGGGCAACGATCTCTCCAGTCTGTTTGGGACAGAACGCAGACACTGCTGCCCCGTCCTGGCTGGGAAAGGGGGTGCGACGCCGAGGGCTGAGGGCCTCATGGAGTTGGAACGCGCCCCCCACCCGTGCTGGAGGGAAATCAGGGCCAACCGGCGCAGAGCTGGGCAAACAACTCAGAGATATCCACGCCAGGCTCCTAGGGGAACTCGCTGAAAACACCGTTGGTAGCTGGCAGCAACTTGGAAGCCCTCCCCTCCGCGGGCAAAAGAGGCGGGCACACGCCAGGATGAGCTACCGGAAGGCAGAAGCTATGGCCCAAGCATGGGTCAGGAAGACGGGAAGATCTCAGTGGAACCGAAGGAGGAAGGGCTGGATGCTCACCTCCACGTGCTTGGCTTTGAAGACGATGCCGTGCGCACCCTCCCCTATGCGTCCCAAGATGCAGTACTGCTCCATGGCCCTCCGCCCGGCACCCTGACCCACCGCAGTCACAGCCCCTCCCTGGCACCGGACCCTTCCGCGTTATCCAGCCCCCACCGGCTCCCGCCCCAGACGCGGCTGCCTAGCAACGGCGCGGAAACGAGCGCTGGGGCCAGGAGGCCGAGGGCAACTGGGGATGGCGTCCGGGCCTCTCAGTGCCTTTCCCTAGGACCTCGCCATCACGCCTCAGTGCGCTTCACTCAGCGGAAGTCATCCGTGCGCAGACGGTGCAGGCGGGAGCGATGGTCACCGCCGATCCCTCTAGGCTCTGCCGAGCACCACGTGACCAGTGATGCCAGGTTACGCAACGGGGCGGGGCCACGCAGCCCGAGGGCAAAGCCGAGAGGCGGTGGGAAGGCGCTAAGTTGGCGGGAGGGTGGAGCCGCTCTTCAGGGAGGAAGCGAGCATGGGGCGGGGCGGGGCGGGGCGGGGCCGTCCAGTCGGGGGCGTGACTGCGGCGCTGGGGGCGTGGCTGAAAGGTTACAGGGAGGGGCGGGCTCCTTCCCCAGAAGACCAGGACCCCTCCGCCCCCTTACCTAGGGGTGCCAGCTTCTACCTAGGAGAACATACAGGTGTCATTTACCGTCTCTAAGCCCCAGAGCCACTGATGATTGAAGCGAGACGGGTTCCGCTCTGCGTTGTGAACGAAGCGTCAAATGGCAGCATTTGGAGACAACTTTTAAAAAAAGTGCAAACTCTGACACAGAAAGGCAATGTCTAAAGGCTTTTAATGAGGAAACACTGGAGGAATTTGCAGACTGAGGGATCTTTAAGAAGTGCCTGCCATTAAAGGATGTTGACAAAAGCAAGTAGCTTTTTACAACTTCTGAAAAAGTGTTCACTCTCATACACAATGAGATAAAACGTAAAATAATCTAATCACAAATGAAATAATAATAAAATAATCATATCACAGCTGCATATCCTCTTTGACCCACTTCTAGAGCCTCCTCCGACAGATACGTTGCACACATGTGAAATGACACGTGCAAAGTCAGTCACTGAAGCTCAGATGAATTGCAAAAACTTAGAAACGGCATAGATGTCCATCAATAGGAGACTGTCTAAATTGTGATACATGCATCAATTATGCTACCTTAAAAATGAACCAGGATGTTTTTCTATGTACAGTAATGGGAAGATTTCTAAGATGTATTGTTAAGTCAAAAGGACAAGGCGAAGAACATAGTATATAGAGTGCCACTAGCTGTATAAAAAGAAAAGAAGAAAAGAATATAAATAATGCTTGTTCATGTATTACAAGCTGTCTGGAAAATACTCAAGATGTCATGGTTGTGCTTACCTGGTGAAGGGACCAGAAGGATTGGGCACAAGGTAGGAGGAAGTCTTTTCACTGGGCCTCTTTGAATTTTTTGAAATGTGAACCGTATAATTTATTAATTCTTCAAAAAAATAAATATTTTTCTGGCTCAGAAATTGTACTCTGCTTTAACAATTTCAGAAGAAGGGCTTGATGTCCATACAGAGATATTCACCCTGTTTGATGATGGCAGAGGCCAGAAAATAACTCAAATATCCCATGGAAGAATGGTGAATAAATTATGAGAGTGCCTCAGAATGGAATGCTTTACAGCTATGACAGATGGTGCGGGTAAATACAGTAGTGGAATGGGAAAGGATGGTCTTCAAATAATGGTACTGGGTCATTTGGAAAGTCATATGAGGAAGAAATGTCTATTGACGCAGATCTCAAATTATACACAAAAATTGATTGTAGATGGACTGCAGACCTAAATATAAAAGATAAACAATGATGCTCTTAGAAGAAAACATGATATTTTAATGACTTTGGGTTAGGTAAGGATTTTCTAAATGAGGTTACAGAAAATGTTAAAAGACAAATAAAAATGAAAAGTTGAACTTTGTCAACAGTAAGAACATCTGTTTATCATAAGAAACTACATTTAGAGTGTGAAGAACAAAGCCACAAAAAGGAGAAGATATCATAACACACGTATCTGACAAAGAACTCATATCCAGAACTTATTAAGAACTCTTGCAAAATCAGAAGAAGCAAATTTTCAGAAAAATAGGCAAAATATAGGGTAGACACTTCACAAAAGGAGATACACAGATGGCCCATAAACATTTGAAAAGTTCTGTGCTAATTCCACTAGTCATCAGGAAATTTTAAATCAAAACCATAATATAATAATCACCAGAATATCATTCCACTCCTAGGAATTCAACTTGGCAGAAATGTGTATACATACATTTTTTTTTGAGGAGGGCATGACAACCCATTCCAGTATTCTTGCCTGGAGAATCTCATGGACAGGAGCTTGGCAGGCTACAGAGTCCGACATGACTGAAGTGACTTACCACTCACGCACATATTTTTTTTAACACCAGAAACACAGAAGAATGTTGATAACAGCACTCTTTCTAATAGCTCAAACCTGGAAACAGCCCCAAAGTCTATAGTATAATAAATAAATTGCAGGATTTTTCACCTAATGGAGTGCTACATAGTAATGAAGATAAACAAAGCATTATTATTGGCAACAACATGGATGAATCTCAAGCACAATGTTCAAAGAAACTAGACACAAAATAATGTGAAACGTTGCAGCTGCTATGGAGATCAGTATGACGTTCCTTAAAAATTAAAAATAGAATTACTATATGATCCAGCAATTCTACATCTGAATATATATCAAAAGAATTAACAGCAAGACCTTGAAGAAATATTTGCACTTCCACATTCATAGTAGCACTGTTCACAATAGGCAAGAGGAATAAGCAACCCAAGTGTCCATAGAGAGATAAATGGATAAACAAAATACAATATATACATACAGTGGAATACTACTCTTTTTTTAACTGAATGGTGTGGTATGTGAGATCTTAGTTCCCTGACCAAGGATGGAACCCGTGCCCCTAGCCTTGGAAAAACCGAGTCCTAACCACTGGACCACCAAGGAAGTCCTGGAATACTATTCATTCTTAAAAAGGAAGAAAATTCTGCCACATGATACAATGTGAGTGAACCTTGAGGACATTATGCTAAGTGAAATAAGCTGGTGACAAAAAAAAAAATACTGCATGATTCCACTTTTATGAAGTATGTAGAGAAATTAAATTCATATCAACAGAAAGTAGACTGATGGTTGCTGGGGCATGGGTGGAGGAAGAAATGGGGTGCTGTTGTTTGATGGGTATAGAGTTTGTTTTCCCATATGAAAACTTCTGGATATTGGTTTCACAGTACTGTCAGTTCAGTTCAGTCGCTCAGTCGTGTCCGACTCTCTGCGACCCCATGAACTGCAGCACGCCAGGCCGCTCTGTCCATCACCAACTCCCGGAGTCTACCCAAACCCATGTTCATCGAGTCGGTGATGCCATCCAACCATCTCATCCTCTGTCGTCCCCTTCTCCTCCTGCCCCCAATCCTACCCAGCATCAGGGTCTTTTCCAGTGAGTCAACCCTTCGCATGAGGTGGCCAAAGTATTGAAGCTTCAGCTTCAACATCAGACCTTCCAATGAACACCCAGGATTGATCTCTTTTAGGATGGATTGATTGGATCTCCTTGCAGTCCAAGAAACTCTCAAGAGTCTTCTCCAACACCACAGTTCAAAAGCATCAATTTTGCGGCGCTCAGCTTTCTTCACCGTCCAACTCTCACATCCATACATGACCACTGGAAAAACCATAGTCTTGACTAGACGGACTTTTGTTGGCAAAGTAATGTCTCTGCTTTTAAACATGCTATCTAGGTTGGCCATAACCTTCCTTCCAAGTAGTAAGCGTCTTTTAATTTCATGGCTGCAGTCACAGTACTGTAAATATGCTTAATACTACTGAATTGTACAGTTAGAAATTGTTCAGATGGTAAATTGTTTAAATGGTAAATTTTATAAGTTCTTTACCACAACTAAGCCTTTTTAAATAAAAAAAAATTTTTTTAATATAATCTGAAAGGCTGGTAGGACAGTGAGAGCAGATCTAAAATTTAGGAGAGGAGGAAGAGGGCAGGGCTGAAAAAAATTTGAATAGATAATGATTGAAAGCTTCACAAATTTGGAAAATGTATAACCTACAGTTTGAAGAAGTTGAGTCAATCCCAAAAAGAATAGGCCCCAAAATATCATAATGCCCCAAAACATCATAAATCAAATTACTGAAAACTAAAACAAAACAAAAAACCAACTCTTGAATGCAGCCAGCAGCCACGGAAAAATGATACATTGCCTACTAGGGCAGAATGTCTCTAATTCTTGTGATTTCTCATTAGAACCCATAGAAGCCAGAAGGAAATAGCACATTTTTCAAGTGCTAAGAGAAAGGAACTGTTAACAGAGTTCTATATCCAGTGAGAATATGCTTCAGCAATGAAAACGAAATGAAGCCATCCTCAGATGAAGGAAAATTGAGTGAATTTGTTCATAGTGAACTTAATCAAAAAATTGCTAAAAGAAGTTCTTGAAAGGAGACGGGGAAGGATAACAGAAGGAAACATGGAATGTCAGGAGCAAAAAAGAGGAATAGAAAGGGTTAATATTTGGACTTGACTTGCTGGTGCCCTGGTGGCTCAGAAGGTAAAAGCCTCTGCCTACAAAGCGGGAGACCTGGGTTCGACCCCTGGGTCAGGAAGATCCCTGGAGCATGAAATGACAACCCACTCCAGTACTCTTGCCTGGAAAATCCCATGGACGGAGGAGCTTAGGTGTGACCCCTAGTCCAGAAGATTCCACATGAAGAGGAGCAATTAAGCCTATGAGCCACAACTTCTGAGCCCGCATGCTGCAACTACTGAAGGCCAAGTGCCCGAGAGCCCATGCTCCACAACAAGAGAAGCTTGTGCATGGCAACAGAAAGTAGCTCCAGTTCGCCAAAGCTAGAGAAAAGCCCTCGCAGAAACGAAGACCCAGAGCAGCCAAAAAATAAATGAAAACATACATAAATGAGTAAGAGAAAGGGTTACTTTTTGGTGAGGATAATAGAATATCCTCCCACTGGGGTTTTATCAAGAAATTATGCTTGATATTGAAAAACAAAAAAATTTTAGTGTTATTTGAAGTGTTTCTCAGTGTATTCACAAATAATATTTAAAACAGAAAACAAGAAACTGCTGAAAAAAAAGAAAAAGGTGCACATGAGCCAACAGAAAGAGCCTCCAATTTCCGAAGCTGAAACAATTTGACCAAGAAAACAAGGATATAGTATTGGGTTATAACCAAAAGTATAAAATAAACATCCATGAATCACTATTAATAAATAAATTATAAATAAGTAAAGGGTAATAGAAAGTATCCTGTTCAGAAGAATTCCAGATAACTTGTGCAAGTACTCTGCTCTCAGGAGATGCAGCATAACCCCCCACTTTTTTTTTTTGTAATTTAATTTTTAATTTATTAAATTATCTAAAAGATAAAACTATGAAAGTTCATTTTCTTAACCATGTAAACATCAGTAATGATTGTGATTAATTTATCTCAAATACCTTGGGCTTCCCTGGTGACTCAGATGTTTAAGACTCTGCCTGCAATACGGGAGACCTGGGTTTGATCCCTGGGTTGGAAAGATCCCCTGGAAAAAGGAATAGTAACCCACTCTGGTGTTCTTGCCTGGAGAATCCCATGGGCAGAGGAGCCTGGCGGGCTGCAGTCCATGGGGTAGCAAAGAGTTGGACGATGAAAGTTCATTTTCTTAAACATGTAAATATCAGTAATGATTCCAACTAATTTCTCTCAAATAACTTATATGGCAACAACACATTTACAAAGACAAACAGCACATAAAATATAAACAAATGCAATAATTATAAAATTTTATCATGAAATTTAAATTCATTCATGTTTAAATTCTATTCTAAAAGAATCAATGCCATACTCTATTCCTGATTTCTGTACAATTTGGTATACCTTCCTTCAGTTCAGTTCAGTTCAGTTGCTCAGTCGTGTCCGACTCTTTGTGACCCCATGGACTGCAGCACACCAGACTTTCCTGTCCATCACCCACTCCTGGAGCTTGCTCAAACTCATGTCCATCGAGTCGGTGATACCATCCAGTTGTCTCATCCTCTGTCATCCCCTTCTCCTGCCTTCAGTCTTTCCCAGCATTAGGGTCTTTTCAAATGAGTCAGTTCTTCGAATCAGGTGGCCAAAGTATTGGAGCTTCAGCTTTAACATCAGTTCTTCCAATGAATATTCAGGACTGATTTCCTTTGGGATGGACTGGTTGGATCTCCTTGCAGTCCAAGGGACTCTCAAGAGTCTTCTCCAACACCACAGTTCAAAAGCATCAATTCTTCGGCACTCAGCTTTCTTTATGGTTCAACTCTCACATCCATATGTGACTACTGGAAAAACCATAGCTTTGACTAGACGAACCTTTACTGGCAAAGTAATGTCTCTGCTTTTTAATATGCTGTCTAGGTTGGTCATAGCTTTTCTTCTAAGGAGCAAACGTCTTTTAATTTCATGGCTGCAGTCACCATCTGTAGTGATTTTGGAGCCCAAGAAAAGAAAGTCTCTTACTGTTTCCATTGTTTCCCTATCTGTTTGCCATGAAGTGATGGGACCAGATGCCATGATCTTAGTTTTCTGAATGCTGAATTTTAAGCCAGGCTTTCCACTCTCTTCTTTCACTTTCATCAAGATGCTCTTTAGTTCTCCGCTTTCTGCCATAAGGGTGGTGTTATCTGTATATCTGAGGTTACTGATATTTCTCCTGGCAATCTTGATTCCAGCTTGTGCTTCATCCAGCCCAGCATTCCTTATGATGTACTCTGCATATAAGTTAAATAAGCAGGGTGACAATATACAGCCTTGACGTACTCCTTTCCCAATTTGGAACCAGTCTGTTGTTTCATGTCCAGTACTAACTGTTGCTTCTTGACCTGCATACAGATTTCTCAGGAGGCAGGTCAGTTGGTCTGGTATTCCCATCTCTTGAAGAATTTTCCACAGTTTGTTGTGATCCACACAGTCACAATATTAGTCACCCTAATATTAGGGTTATTTTAATGCTTCTTTTGATGTTTTCCTGTGGCTTCAGAAAATTTTGTATTAATTCTTTCCAGGAATTTTATTGAAATTTACAGATGTCTGTTCCCCTCACAACAGCAGGTTTTGCAGGATCTAGGCTATCAATCAATTCCTAAGTATCTTTTCTGACCCTACAATTAAAGGGAATTAAACTCTAGTGATATATTATGTGGCTGAGTCCCTGCAATACATCTGGACTTTTCTCTCCCTTCCCCTCTGCCTCTCTCTTACATATTTTCATTTCTGTAAGTTGTCTTTCCAGTACATGAATAGCTCCCCACTTTGTAACTGTTGGCTGTATGTCGTGTCATACTGTCAAAGAGGACAATATGAAAAGTTAATAATAAAAAGACTATATTGTTGTTGTTCAGTGGCCCATTTGCGTCCAATTCTTTGTGACCCCATGGACTGCAGCATGCTAGGCCTCCCTGTCCCTCACTATTTCCCGAAGTTTGCCCAAGTTCACGTTCATTGCATTGGTGATGCCATCCACCCATCTCATCTGAAATGAAAATCAAGTGAAATCAAATGAAAAATACTATACAGGGAAGCAATCTGACAAGATTCCACCTTAGTCAGGAGATAAGGTCATTACTAGTGATAAGCCGTGCTGATAGTATGTACTACTGGTATGTGGAGAGAATGGCACTTTACCTCTGTTGTCTTCCTTCCCAAATCCCATAATCTCTATCAAATCATGAAGAAACATCACGCAAATCCCGAACGTGGGCCATTCTACAAAATAGGTGAACAACAAAACTGGCAAGTTGATCAAGAACAAGGAAAGTCTGAGAAACTGCCATAGCCAAATGAAAGTCACTCAGTTGTGTCCGATTCTTTGTGACCCCATAAGACTATACAGTCCATGGAATTCTCCAGGGCAGAATACTGGAGTGGGTAGCCTTTCCCTTCTCCAGGGGATCTCCTAACCAAAGGATCAAACCCAGGTCTCCTGCATTGCAGGCTGATTCTTTACCAGCTGAGCCACCAGGGAAGCCCATAACCAAGAGGAGCCTAAAGAGACATGACAACGAAATAGAACTTGGTATCTTAGACAGAATACTAGGACAGAAAAAAAACATATTCAGTAAAAACTAAGGAAATCTGAATAAAGTGTGGACTTCAGTCAATAATAATGTGTCAACATTCATTTATTAATTATTGTAGATGTGCCACACTAATACACAATGTTAACAGAAGAAACTGGGTTGTGAAGTATGTGCAAGCTGTATTATTGTTGTGATTTTTCTGTAAATCTAAAACTGTTCTAAAATTTCCTCTAAAAAAAAAATCACTAAAACAGTAATCACAGGGACTTCCCTGGTGGTCCAGTGGTTAAGAACCTGCCTTGCAGTGCAGGGTACACGGGTTCAATCTGTGATCCAGGAAGAGACCACGTGCTATCTACAGATGTCTGTTGGATCTAATTGTGTTTTAGTGTTGTTCTAGTCTTTTATTTCCTGGCTTTTCTTTTGCCTAGTTGTTCTATTATTGAAAGTGGGACATGATGTCTTCAACTTTTGTTGTTGAATTATGTATTTCTCTTTTCAGTTAAGTCTGGTTTTGTTTCATTGTATTTTAGAACTCTATTGTTAAGTGAATATGTGTGTATAATTATTTTTCTTATTGGATTGTCCTATTTATTTCCTTAAATACCTCTATAAAGTGTCATTTGTTTCCAGTAACAATTTTTGTCTTAAAGTCTATGTTGACTCTTACCAGTATAACCACTTGACTCTCTTGGTTACTATTTGCATTCTGTATCTTTTCTCATCTTTTAACTTTCTAAAGAGAGTCTCTTGTATACAACTTATAATTGGATCATGTTTTTGGGAAAATCCGTTCTGTCAATTTCTCTCTTTTGATTGGAAGGTCTAATTCATTAGCATTTGTTGTAATGATTTCTGAAGTAGGATTTACATCTACCAATTGATATTTATTTTCCATGTCTTTTTTATTTCTCTATTCCTCTATTATCAGCTTCTTTTGTATTAAGTAGATGTTTTATAGTGTGTTCTGTTTCAATTCTCTTGTCATTTTGTTTACGATATTAAAAAAAATTTTTTTTAATGTTTCTCTGGGTAGTAAAATTTGAATATTAACTTAAAACAATCTAACATTTTGTTTTTGTTTTGCCTTGCATGTGACTTGCAGGATCTTAGTTCCCCAACCAGGGATCAAACCTGTGCCCTTGGCAATGAAAGTGTGGAGTCCTAACCATTGGATAGTGAGGGAATTCCCAACAATCAATAGTTTTAATTAATACTAAATTCCAGTCGCATGGAAAAACTTTGTTCCTATATAGCTCTGTTCCTTCCCCTCTCCTTTATGTTGTTATTATTATACAAATCAATCTTTATACATAATGTGACCATCAACACAGATTTATAATTATTACTTTATGCACTTGTCTTTTAAATCAAATAGGAAAAATAGAATTACACAGAGCATATATATTTATGTTGTCATTTGCACTTACTTATGTAGTTATCTTTACTGGTGCCATGTCAATTCAAGTTACTCTCAAGAGTCCTTTTATTTCAGCCCAAAGAACTCCTTTTAGAATTTGTTGTGGGGCAGATCTTAATTCCTCCTTCATTTGTGAAGTATAGTTATGCCAAGTGTAGAATTCTTGGTTGATAGTTTTTATTTTCAGCACTTTCAGTGTCATTCCACTACCTTCTGGCCATCCTGGTTTCTAGGGAGAAATTAGCACTTAATCCCATGGACAGAGGAGTCTGGCGGGCTACAGTCCATAGCGTTGCAAAGAGTTGGGCACGACTGAATCAACACCGTGAACGCACATGAGGATCTCTTTTAAGTAGTGAGCCACTCCTCTCCTGCTGCTTTCTAGAGTCTCTTTTTCTTTGGCTTTCAGAATTTAACAGTGATCTCTCTCTCAGGAAATGGAAAGTCTCTTTTAGTCATAGGGAGTTTCGTGGGAGCTTAGGCTATTCTGTGTACTCACTTTCTGAGACAACTTTCGAGCCCATTGTCTTGGATGGGGTTGGGGGAAACACATGAGAAACAGAGTATAAACTCTTGACTAGTTACTCAAAATGTGGTTTGCAAGCCAGCAGCACTGTCTACCCCTGGGAGCTTGCTGCGAGGTAGATGCCCAGCAGCACCCTAGACCTACTGAATCAGACTCTGTATTTTTAATAAGGTCTCAAGATGACTCAGTGGTAAAGAATCTGCCTGACAATGTAGGAGTTGCATGTTCGATCCCTAGGTTATGAAAATCCCCTGGAGAAGGAAATGGCAACCCACTTTAGTATTCTTGCCTGGGAAATCACATGGACAGAGGAGGCTGGTGGGCTGCATTCCATGGGATCGCAAAGAGTCGGACATGACTGAGAGACTGAGCAAGATGACTCAAGTGCACTCTATAAATTCCTTTTTGTGAAGAGGAGAAATGCCTACTCCAGTGCCTGCAGTTCCCTCAGCTGAATGAGGTGGCTGCTCTCATACATGACCTTTTGAGGGTTAAACACAAAGCAGCTAATGCTTTAAGATACTACGGGTAATCTTCCAGTTCCCCTCCATAGCTGCTTATCTCAGAAAAATTCAGTACTTTCTCAAGTACTAAAGTGAATCAGTGGCTCTCTACCACTTTTTAATTTATTTATTTTTGGCTGTGCTGGGTCTTTGTTGCTGTGCACAGGCTTTCAGTGAGCAGGGGCTTCTCTTGTTGCAGAGCATGGGCTCTAGATCTCTCGGGCTTCAGTAGTTGTGGCACACAGGCTCAGCTGCCCCAAGGCATGTGAAATCTTCCCAAACCAGGGATCAAACCGGTGTCCCCTGCATTGGCAGGTAGATTCTTAACACTGGACCAGTAGGGAGGTCCTTTCCACCACTCTTAGCATCATCAAGCAGTAAGTCAATAAAGCTCTATGGGTGCCCATGGTGTGCGCTTCTAGGGAGAGGGCCATGGACCAAGGCTCCAACTTAGGGAAGCTGCAGTTGCTCTTGGAATATTAGCATGTAGAGGCCTAGCGCAGGGGATAAAATCGAAGTGGTTGTAGTGGGTTTTTCAAAGTGCTCCTCATCAGCTGAAGACCCGCAACAATTGCTGAGTGTTTTTCTCTTCAAATGAGATACTGCTAGTACCCACTGAAGAGGGTTGCTCCAATGGTTTAATCAGAGCATAATAAGTCATTACATCCTCAATAAATGTTCATCATCATTAAGTCATTACAAGGATAGTGGGTTTTACCAGCAGTGTTGTGAGGATTACGTGTGAAGATACCTAGATTCAGAGAAGTTAAATCATAAGGTATTCAGGGACCCAGAATGTTGCATATAATAAGTGCTGGAGCATGAATTTGACTCCAAATCTTCTAAATCTTTGTGTGTGTGTGTGTGTGTGTGTGTGTGTGTGTGTGTGTGTGTGTGTGTGTGTGTTTGTTAATTAAATTATTCCTCAGGACAAGAACAAAGATCATCCCCTGACAAAATTTAGGAACTATGTATGTGTGCTAAGTTGCTTCAGCTGTGTCCAACTCTTTGCAATGGACTATAGCCCTCCAGGCTCCTCTGTCCATGGGATTCTTCAGGCAAGAATACTGGAGTGGGTTGCTGTGCCCTCCTCCAGGGGATCTTCCCAACCCAGGGATCAAACCCTTATTGTATAGAACTTTACAGAACAGAGAACAACACTTTAGCTGAAGCCTGCCTGCTGACCTGCAAAGTGTGTCCTAAGTGGACTCAACAAAGAAAAGTATATCAGGCAGGGAAGGAAAAGTACCCATCTGAATAAAACTTCAGCTGCCATCAGGGCAAGTCTTGTGATAGTCACAGATTGAAGGCTCTGTTTTTGGAAGGTTCGAGTACAGCACAGGGGTTCCGTGTATCTTTATGGTTACACCCCAGGCTGAGATGCTATTTGGTTAATGTAACTCCAATTCCTGGCCAGCCAAACTCTGGCAGCAAAGTCCCAAATTGAAGATCAAGTTCCTCTGGAAGACATTCTTATTTGGTGCTGAAGTGGTAAATGCCCCAAAGCCAGTCTTCCACTTTGTCTGGAATTTCGGTAGCTTCATTCGTAAAGCCCGCAGGGTCCCACCAGACCCATTGGAAGGCATAGCAGCACCTTTGCCCAAATCTACTAAATCTTTTAATCCCAGATTTCTTTGTGGTTCTTTGTGCTACAAATCAGCTCCATCCTGTGCTGTCTCTTCCCTTGATTAGCCCGAGCACAACTAAGTGCCCTGTAGTCATTTTTAATGAGTTAATCAAGGAAGACCTGAATCCTTTGCTTAGCCTAGAGCTGACAAGGCTAGAAGCCCATGGAGTGCCCCAGGATATCATTCATAATCCTTGGTCTGCTCAGGCTGCTCTTTCTTCCCTGTGAGCTCTCAATTAGGGAAATTTCAGGCATAAAGTAAGAGCATTAATTCATTGGTCATCATATTTTTGAAGAAAATAAAATAGATAATGTTTAATACGCATGTAACACATGCCAGAACCTACCGAAAGGCACTTTATATGAAAACCCAGTGAGGCAGCAAATTTAGTTACTTCTGTTGTTCACACAAGAAAAATGAAGTTTAGAGAATTTTTCTAAGTCTTTCCATTTCAGGGAGCTAGGGAAGGGAGGAGCCAGATTCACAACAAAATCTATCTGACCTTCCCTGGTGGCTCAGAGGGTAAAGAATCCGCCTGCAGTGCAGGAGCTTCAGCTGGATCCCTGGGTTGGGGAGATCCCTTGGAGAAGAAAATGGCAACCCACTCCAGTATTCTTGCCTGAAGAATCCCATGGACAGAGGAGCCTGGTGGGCTACAGTCTATGGGGTCACAAAGAGTCAGACATGACCAAGTGACTAACACTAATGTCACAGGGATTGGAAGGACAGGGAGATCAGGGGGCTGGGTAAGAGGGGGAGAGAGACAAAATAAAAATTGATGGAGTTCATTTTATTTTTTTTAGTTATTATTATTTTAAAACTATTTATTGGACTGGGCTGGGTCTTAGTTGTGGCATGCGGGGTCTTTAGTCGAAGCATGTGAAATCTTAGTTGTGGCATGTGGGATCTAGTTCCCTGACCAAGGATCAAACTCAGGTTCCCTGCATTGAGAACTAGGAATCTTAGCCAATCGACCACCAGGGGAGTCCCATGGAGTTCATTTTAGCCAAGTGTGGTCTTGAGGGTCTGAATCGTGAAGACATTCATGAACAGACTCTTTTTGACTCCCTTTCAATCACCCTCAATCTTCATTTCCCTCTCACATGCAATCTTTTTTTTCCCCCCTCTCTCTATTTCCATCTATTGCTGTTATGCTTTAAAAAAAAATATATTGGCATGATTGTTGAAATACTAACCTCAAATAATCAACAAGTATTCACAATTATGTTACAAAGTCTGCCATTTCCTATGGGAAAACATTAATTTATGAGTGATGAGTGTCTGATACACTTCAATTGAATAATAAATAAACATAATCTGGGATAGACCAACTTGTCAAATGTCTTTGGAGGTAAAGATAAACTTCCTTAAATTCTTTTTTAAAAATTTTTTCCCTGTTATTCTCTAACGCAGCAGTCCACAGTGTTTTTTGGCACAACTGGTTTTGTGGAAGACAGTTTTTCCATAGACAAGTGTGGGGGTGAAGGGGGTGGGGTGGGAGTGGGGGAAGGGGGTTGGGGATGGTTTCTAGATGATTCAAGTGCATTACATTTACTGTGCACTTAATTTCTATTGTTATCACATCAGCTCCACCTCAGATCATCAGGCATTAGATCCTGGGGGTTGGGGGCCTCTGCTCTAAAGGAATCTGAAGCTTTGGCCTTCTCCCACGAGGAACTGGAAGCTTCTTGAAGCCATAGAGGAATACTGTTTGTCTTGTTCATAAATTATCTTTAGGATCTGCCCATTATCTGGTATCTCATAGGTGCAAAGGGACTGCATAGCAATTAAGGGCACAGACTCTTAATATAATGTGAGCCACATATGTGATTTTAAATTTTATAATAACCACATTAAAAAGGTAAGAAGAAAGGGGTGATATTGATTTTATTAACACGTTTTATTTTGCCCAGTATGTCAAAAATGTTGTTTTGACTGTGTAATGCATATAAAAATCACTGAGCTGATGAAACAAAATTATTTTAAGGTAGGACAAGAAAAATTGAACCTAAAATTTTATCAGCTGTTTGAGTCACTCTTCCCTCCCCTTCGTATGCATTGTGCATCTGCACTCTACCCAGACTAGGTCTCCTTAGATCTAGAAGACACAGGAATGCCTGCTCACCAACAAAAAAATTAACTAACTAAAAACCCCACCAATTTTCTGTCAGTACCAGCAAGGTAATCCTTAGGAGATAACATTCCTTTCTCAACTCTGTAAGGAGTCACGATGACTCACTACTTGCCTTGTTAGATTATGTAAACTATCAATATACGTATAACCCTTTGTCTCAAAAGCTTATATACCTGTGCTTTGACCTCTAACAGATCTTTGAGCTCTAATGGGTGGAACAGTCCTCAGTGCTTTCTGAGAGACTGTCTCCTGGGTTGTAATCTTCACATTGGCTTGAATAAAATTTTCCATTTATTTCTTAGATTGGCTATTGAGTATTTTTTTCTTGGACAGAGCTGTTTCACATCGCGTGTTTTGTGCTAAGTGTCCAAAATGCAGTATGCGGGGGCTTCCGTGGAGGTCCAGTAGTTAAGACTCCAAGCTTCCACTGCAGGAAGCATGGGTTCAATCTCTGATTGGGAAATTAAGATTCTGCATGCCACACCATGGGGCAAAAAAAGAAAAAAACAAAAACAACAAGCAAACAAAACAACCCCACAATTCAGGGTGTGTTTTACAGTCACAGCACATCTCAGTTTGGACTTGCCACATTCAGGTGCCCAATAGCACATGTGGCTCAGCCACTGTATTGGTTATAAACACCCTCAGAGCCTGTTTCAGAGGAGGAAAAAGGGCAGCAGTTTACTGCCCAAACTGCCTTGGATTCCAGAACTGTGCCTTTAAAGGGATTTTTGGGCTTGGCCTCCACTCTTGAAGAAATGGGGATGAGAGCAGTTATGGGGACCAATTAATACTAGGGCAGGGCTTGGCCCAGAGCAGAGATCCAGATCCTTTGAGCTTTGGGTGCGTCCTTTTGTGGCACTGAACCATTGGTCACCTCATTTCTGCTTTGATGCACACTTTCCCATAATAACACTTGAGTTTTTCCCATTCCAAAGTGTTTCTCCAAAAATCCATGTCCACACGTGTATAGAGTTCCCTCTGCTCCCCTGCAAATTCTCCAGGGTTTTCCCACTCCTGCACCTCCTGTTCATCTCTCTCCTCCTTGCTCAGAGCTTGACACTCACCATCCCCAACAAGGGCAGTAGTCTTCTCAAACTTAGGAACAAGAAATGAAGTGAGAGGTTCAAGTGTTAAAGAGGTGGTGGTGGATGTTGGGCATTCAGTGGGAAAGAGTGGTGTGGAGTCATGTTGGGTTGTTGTGGGGTCATTTGGGGTCTTTTTGGGGTGGTTGTGGGATCTTGTGGGGCTGAGGGGAAGTCTTTTGGGGTCTTATGGGGCTGTGTGGGGGTGGGGAAGTACAACTGCTTGGAGCTGATATAGCTGTTCCCTGGTGAAGGAGTAGGAACTATCACATCCATAAGGTGGTTCCTTCTGCCCGAGGTGGACCCTCTGATGCTAAACTTTTTCAAACAGAGTACATCCTTCATGGACACACAGCTATAAAGATCATTTCTAACCAGAACTGGTGCAGATGGAGAGCCTTTCAGGATTGGAAGCATTTTGGGTTTTCAGTCTGCTACCCCTCTCTGCAGGAGCGAGATGGGCCAGCAGAACCATCCTCAGAGTGGAATAGAAGGCCAGTGCCCATCAATTTCTGAGCTTCCTGGAATGCAGAGCAGAACGCAGGTTTCTGAGATGGAATTCTCCATGGGAGACCATTAGGAAAGCTTCATATGGCATTTTGAGGTTGTCTTTTTGACAATTTTCAACAATACTTTCCACTCTACTTCTCAACACTTGGATCTTTCCAAGTTTGCTCTTGCTATTTAAATCTTTCAGCTCAGGACAGACTTTGGTGGAAATAATTTCTTTTTTTTCTGAGGCAATCCCAAATTAATTGACCAAGTTGCAAATTAATCCAGCCAGAAGCAAAACAAAACAAATCAAAACTGTGGAGCTTGAAAGAAAACACTGGATAGTGGTCAAAATGTGATCAAAAACCTTTGGTATGGATCATAACACACTGTGGAAAATTCTTAAAAAGATGGGAATACCAGCCTCCTGAGAAACCTTACCTGCCTCCTGAGAAAGCTTACCTGCCTCCTGAGAAACCTTATGTAGGTCAAGAAGTAACAGTCAGAACTGGACATGGAACAATGGACTGGTTCAAAGTTGGGAAAGGAGTACTTGAAGGCTATATATTGTCACCCTGCTTATTTATCATATTTTCAGAGTGAAAGTGTTAGTTGCTCAGTCATGCCGACTCTTTGCAACTCCATGGACTGTAGCCCACCAGGCTCCTCTGTCCTTGGAATTCTACAAGCAATAATACTGGAGTGGGTAGCCATCCCCATCTCCAGAGGATCTTCCCAACCTAGGGATCGAACTGCATCTCCTGCATAGGTAGGAGGATTTTTAACACTGAGTCAGTCCCCAGGGAAGCTCATCGTGGGAAATGCTGGGCTAGATGAATCACAAGCTGGAATCAAGACTGCTGGGAGAAATATGAACAACTTCAAATATGAAGATGATACCATGCTAATGCAGAAAGTGAAGAAGAACTTAACTTCTTGATAAAGGTGAAAGAGGATAGTGAAAAAGCTGGCTTAAAACTCAGCATTCAGAAAACTAAGATCATGGAGTCTGGTTGCATCACTTCATGGCAAATAGAAGGGGAAAAGTGGAAACAGTGACAGATTTTCTTTTCTTGGGCTCCCAAATAACTGCAGATGGTGACTGTAGCCATGAAATTAAAAGATGCTTGCTCCTTGGAAGGAAAACTATGACAAACCTAGACAGTACATTGAAAAGCAGAGACATCACTTTGCCGACAAAGGTCTGTCTAGTCAAAATTATGGTTTCTCCATAGTCATGTATGGATGTGAACTGGTGTTTCCCAGGTGGCACAGTGGTAAAGAATCTGCCTGTCAAGGCAGGTTATGCAAGAGACAGAGATCTCTGGGTCAGGAAGATCCCCTGGAGTAGGAAATGGCAACCCACTCCAGTATTCTTGCCTGGGAAATTCCATGGACAGAGGAACCTGACAGGCTACAGTCCATAGCATCACAAAGAGTTGGACATGACTGAGTACACATTCACCCACATGGGTGTGAGACTTGGACCATAAAGAAAGCTGAGTGCCAAAGAGTTGATGCTTTCTAACTGCTGGAGAACACTCATAAGAGTCCCTTGGACTGCAAGGAGATCAAACTAGTCAATCCTGAAGGAAATCAACCCTGAATATTCATTGCCAAGGACTGATGCTGAAACTGAAGCTACAATACTTTGGCCACCTGATGTGAAGAGGTGGAAAAGACCCTGATGCTGAGAAAGACTGAGGGGAGGAGAAGAGGGGGCAGCAGAGGTTGAGGTGGTTATAAATAGCATCAGCGACTCAACTGACATGTGTTTGAGCAAAATCCTGGAGATAGTAAAGGACAGGGAAGCCTGGTGTGCTGCAGTCCAAGGGGTTGCAAAGAGTAGGATGCAACTGAGTGATTGAACAACTGCAGCAATAAAGTGTGATCATATCTAGTGCCCCACCCTACTTGTTAATCACCACAATGAGATAAGCCAAAGGTCATGCAGCTTCCCACCCCTTTCTCTCTTGGTACCTGCACCTTGGGGGCAGTTTGCAGCTTATTTCCTTTCTATTTTCGTAGAATGAATATAATTCTACTAAAATTCCCTTGAGATTTGCTCAGTCCATTGGAATTCAAGAAAAGTGGGCCCTGATATACAGCTGCTGCTGCTGCTAAGTAGCTTCAGTCGTGTCAGACTCAGTGCGACCCCATAGACGGCAGCCCACCAGGCTCCGCCGTCCCTGGGATTCTCCAGGCAAGAATACTGGAGTGGGTTGCCATTTCCTTCTCCAATGCATGAAAGGGAAAAGTGAAAGTGAAGTTGCTCAGTCGTGTCTGACTCTTAGCAACCCCATGGACTGCAGCCTACCAGGCTCCTCCGTCCGTGGGATTTTCTAGGCAAGAGTACTGGAGTGGGGTGCCATTGCCTTCTCCGTGATATACAGCATAAATGTCTAAATCTTGACTCATCACCTTCTATGTACTAGGTAGGCACAGCAGCAGCTTTTACAATAACAGTTCATTTCATGATTAAAAAAAATTTTTTTTTCGTGATTGAAATGTTGATCAGAGGAAATGGATGAGGAAACTTCAGTAGCAAGTTCTGTAGGAACGGGGTAGGAAAGCCGTGACTCAGGCTGGCCCTATGTTTGCTACTGGGGGACGTTTGCTGTTGGGCGACGCTTGCCGCACTGCACCTGGGCGTATTGTGGGTGCAGAAGAGTTGCCTTTCATTCCATAACTAATTCATCTGCCGTCATATCCCTCAAAACCAATCACCTTGATGACGCTGTGTGGTCTGGTCTACGCTATTCTGTGACGGGGTGGGGGCAATCTCCAGGCAGGTTTCCTAAATCCTGACCAGTGCTCAATGTCTAAGTGTCTGCGCAAAGCCCGGGAGTTGGACGCACCGGAAACTAGTGCTCTTCCGAGTGCGCCTGGCCACTCCCAGAATTACTTTCGGAGAAGATTGCATTAAGGGAGGGGGCCTTGGAAGGTGTTTAAAAGGGGCTTGACTGGGTGGGTCCCTCCAGTGCCTCTACAGGACTCCAGGAGAGAGGGAGGCAGTTCTAGCTGAAGTTCCTTGCTCGTCTGGAGGCCCATCCTCATCATGTCTTCGGAGGGTGAGTCCTTGGGAGGAGGGCTATAGTGGACTAATGCGGGGGAGTCTGGGCCGCGGGGTATGGGCCCGGCTCACCTGGAGTGATTTGAAGTTTTCTGTTCACTGTGCCACTTAGTGCTGAGACTTGGAAAGGGGGGAAGGCTAACTAGACCAGGCCCTGAAAAAGCCTCCTTAGGTGGGAATGCAAACTAGTACAGCCACTATGGAGAACAGTGTGGAGATTCCTTAAAAAACTGGAAATAGAACTGCCATATGACCCAGCAATCCCACTGCTGGGCATATACACCGAGGAAACCAGAATTGAAAGAGACGCGTGTACCCCAATGTTCATCGCAGCACTGTTTACAATAGCCAGGACATGGAAGCAACCTAGATGTCCATCAGCAGACGAATGGATAAGGAAGCTGTGGTACATATACACAATGGAATATTACTCAGCCATTAAAAAAATACATTTGAATCGGTTCTAATGAGATGGATGAAACTGGAGCCCATTATACAGAGTGAAGTAACCCAGAAAGAAAAACACAAATACAGTATACTAATGCATATATATGGAATTTGAAAGATGGTAACGATAACCCTATTTGCGAGACAGAATAAGAGACATAGATGCATGGAACAGTCTTATGGACTCTGAGGGAGAAGCTGAGGGTGAGACGTTCTGGGAGAATAGCATTGAAACATGTATATTATCATATGTGAAACAGAACACCATTCCATTTTCGATGCATGAGACAAATGCTCAGGGCCGGGGCAATGGGATGACCCAGAGGGATGGGATGAGGAGGGAAGTGGGAGGGGGGTTCAGAAAGGGGAACACATGTAAACCCATGGCTGATTCATGTCAATGTATGGCAAAAACCGCTACAATATTGTAAAGTAATTAGCCTCCAACTAAAATAAATAAATTTATTAAAAAAAAGAAAAAGAAAAAGCCTCCTTAGAGAAGGAGCTCAAGATGGTAGCAGGCACCCATCATGGTACGGTGGTTTTGTTTTTCTTAAATTCAGAAATGTGGAAAGTTCCCTTTGCAGGATGCAATGGCTCTAGATTGCTTTGAGGAGGGCTTAAAGGGGGAAGGGAGCCTAGCTTCTCCAGAGCCTGATATTTTGCCCATTTTTCATCAGAGAGTGAATTCTGTTTAGAACTGAGTCATTGGTGAGCCCAGTTCTAATGGACTTGAGAGCCCAAAGCTAAAATTGACGACTGGGGATCTTGCCCTGGTTACAAGCAGAAATGCAAATGTTAATGTGTAGAATTCCACGATGTTTGGTTTTTCTCAGATGAGATTTCCTCGTTTTAATTTTTGACATCTCCTAATAGCTGCGTATTTTGAGTCCTCTCATAGGTGGTGGGTATGTATTAGTGGGGGTCTTGACAGACACATCTGGGCATTCCCAGGCCAATGTCTGGACCTGTGCATTGCGTTGTCATTATAATTTATATGGCAGATGCCCCAAGAATTGTTTGGGGTGCACTGACGTTTTCGGTATCAGTGAGTTGTGCAGGTAGAATCCCTGAGTTGGGAGCTGAGGGAGAGCTGGGAGCTGAGGGAGAGTCCATATTTCATGGGATTCCTCAGAGCGTGCCAGGCCAGGAGCAGAATCCCAGGAGTGGGCTTGCAAGAGCTCTGCAAGGGGGCCTAAGCTTCCTGCCCAGAAACAAAATTCTTTCTCTTTGGGAGGTTGCAGATCGAACAAGTCTCAGTTCTCACACAGAGATGGAGGGGTTACAAGTGAACCTAAATTTGAGGCCTGAGGCTAAAGTTTGTTTCTCCTTCTGGATCTGTTCTAGAGTCTCTTTCTGGACCTGCTCCAGAGTCTCAAGAAGGCCAGAGGCGCAGGAGAACCAAGTACGACAAAAACCAGTACGAGATTCTTTTTGAGGCTTTCAAAAGTGACGCTTACCCTGATATTAATGTCAGAATGGCTCTGGCCGAGCGAATCAAGATTCCTGAGCCAAGAATCCAGGTAAAAATGTAAATCCTTGACAGGAGGGTGGGGCTGGGTGAGGAACCAGCCCACGTATTAACTGCCTGTTTTTAATACTGGTTTAAAAAGCTCTGCTTTGAGTTAATCCTCTTAATATTGCTGTGAGGTAGACATTATCCCCATTTATAGGAAAATAAAGGTTAGAGGTTAGTAATTTAGGTTACTTATCTGGCAAGGGGTAGAGTCTAAACTGGCTTCTGTGGGTTCTATCTGTCAAATATTTACCATGTTAGAAATTGAAAACTGAGAATTTTAAAAAAGGTGGGGGGGAAGAAATTGAAACTGAGAAATTTCAAAATATTCACTAATTCAGTAAAAATAACCATAATAAACCTGTGCTGCAGTCCATGAGGTCGCAAAGAGTCTTAACGACTGAACAACAATAAACTGGTTAACATTACTTGTTAACGTTAATTACTTGTACATTACTTGTACAACATTACTTGTTAACTTTTAAGTATTTTTTAAGAAAAGAAACCATGGTCTCAAAGCCTGAAAACTGTCTTAGAGGAATGGCAGAACAAGACCCAGAAGCTGGTTTCTCAGTTCTTTGCATTCCCTTTGCTGTATCAGGTCTCTGGGCCTCTGGGAATCACAGAGAATATAGGAAGTAAGCAAAAGAGCAGAGGCAAATCACATCTGGGTGTTGTAAAGAAAATGGTTTTGATTTCACAGGGATCCCCCAAAGGGGGCTGGAGGTCCCAGGGATCTTGGATCTTTTGGATCTCTGGGTCACAGCCTTGGGGGCACACTGTAGTCTCTCTGATTCCTCCTCCAAGAAGTCTACTGGGATGAGTCTGGGTCCAGCCTGGGTATTTAAATAACACCCCCTCCTCTGCCCTCTAGATGATTGAAGTGTGAGGTCAAGTCTGAAAACTGCTGCTGCTGCTCTTAATGAAATTCAGGTCTCTGAGAGCAGAGCTGGAATATACACAGGCTGTTTAGAAAGCCTCCCAGGTGATTCTGATGTGTAGCTAGGATTGAAATCTCTGTTCTGGAACAGTGGTTTTCAGTCCTAGATGAACATCTCCTTCACTGGCAGGCAGATTCTTTACCACTAGTGCTATCTGGGAAGCCCAAACACCAATGCAGGAGATGTAAGGGACCAAGAGACGTGGGTTCGATCCCTGGGTTGGAAAGATCCCCTGGAGAAGGGAACGGCAACCCACTTCAATATTCTTGCTTGGAGAATCCTATGGATAGAGGAGCCTGGCGGGCTACCGTCCATAGGGTCACACAGAGTCGAACATAACTGAAGCGACTTAGCAGGCAGGCAGGTACAACTTCACAACCACTTATGGGCAGAAGTATTGGGTTCAGAAGTTCAGTAAAAGGTTCTGGGGTTCCATTTATACTTCAGGTAGCATCTGGAGCCAGATGGGAAACCCTGAAGTTTAAAAGCTCAGCTATGGAACATCCCTCTGGGGGCACCTAGTAGACACCCTATTAGGGCCAGAGAGTGAAAGTTGATTAGTTGTGTCCAGCTCTTTGCCACCCAGTGCTTGCCAGACTCTTCTGTCCATGGGATTTCCCAAAGGGACAATACTGGAGCAGATTGCCATTCCCTTCCCCAGGGGATCTTTTCTGACCCAGGGATTAAGCCCAGCTCTCTTGCATTGCAGGCAGATTCTTTACCATCTGAGCCACCTGGGAAACCCAATTAGGGGCCAGAGAGACTGGGGAAGGTTTCCCATTGGAGATCAGCTTAGCATTTGCAAAGGCCATGGGGTGGGAGAAGAAGCCAGCATCCTGTGCCTGCCTGGAGCTGGGCTTGCCTTGGGGCCAGGGTATGTACAGGAGAGTGCAGGGTTGGAATTTTGGGAATGTAAGTTTGGACTTTTGTCCTGCAGTTTCCCTGGGGGAATTGTTTTTCCCAAGGGAAAAGAAAATGCATGGGAATTGTCTGTGAAGTTCGTTTATTGCTCTGTTCCATCTTCAGGGCTCGCCCAGTGGCTGGGCCTATAAAGAGGCCATATTGTGTTCCTGGAAGGCAAAGGGGAGGCCTGGCAGAGCTGGACCAGGGTGAGGGGTGACGAGGAGCCTCCTGGAGAAGGAGTAGCCCTGGGGGAAGTAGAACTGCATCTCAAATCTAGAGGAGGCCTGTTGGGGAATGGGAAGAGAAGAGGACTGCCTGTGTTGGGCAAAGGAGACGAAGTGGGACTAACAAGTGTCTTGCTCCCAGGCCTCACCTGTCCAAAGTGAGGTCCTGAAAGGACCCACAGAGGAACTGACACTGAACTGGGGCTTGGGGTGAAAAGGGGTTTTACTCAGAGGGGTTGTCTTATAAACTGCAAAATGATTACCACTGTAGCTTACCTAACACCTCCATTCTATCACATAGTTACCATTTCTTTTTAATGTCAAGAACATTAAAGATCTACTTTCTTAGCAACTTTCGAGTATTATTTACAGTTTTATTAGCTGTAATCACCAGGCTGTAATTAGATCTCCAGAACTTGTTAATCTTATGACCTAGTCCCATCCCATCCCCTCCCCCACCTCCCCCCCCCCTCCGCCCTGGGAGGAGGCTTCTTTCAAAGATAATCTGGATAAGAAGGGGTGAGTTGCAGTTGGCAGGGAAGAGAAGAGCCAGGAGTGAAAGTGCAAAGCACAGTGAAAGTGCAGACAAGGATTGGAAAACAGAATGGGCGAGAAAGGGTGTGTCACTATGGCGGCGTCCGCACAGCGTCCTGGGTTGTGGGACGCATGCGCACATGACGCTTTGGGGAGCTTTGCCCCAAAGGTTACGGTTGGGCCACACCTTGAATGGTTTAAATCAGCTTACCACGAATTTTACTTTTATTCTGAATTCTACCTTAAGTCACATGCTCCTTGGTGGTGATAAATATGGGACTGGGCTCCATTGGAAAATGTCGTTCGTCTCCCCATCCCTTTGACTCAGTGTCTCTTCCTTTCTCCATCTCCCTCCCCCATCCCCGCCCCTCTAGGTGTGGTTTCAGAACCGAAGAGCTCGAGATCCGCGCAAGAACACAAAGAAGGAAAAGGCACGCCCCTGGGTTCCAGAACCCATTCATGGAAGAGTTGGCGCCCCAGTTACAAGACCCAGTCAGGGTGGACTCTGTGCCCCCAACTGCCCTTGCCAGCAGTGTCTTCTGGCGGCCCAGAGGGATGCCAGTTTATTTTCCTCGAAGCCAGGGGATGCTTCTGGTCCAGCTGGTTTTGGGGGGTATGTTGGTAACCTGGCGATGAATATGGCCTCGCCTAACCTGCCGACTGCAGCTGATGAGCCTTCTGGAGATCTGCGCTACTCTTTCTCCTCGAGCTTCAGCCTCCACTATTTCTCCTCAGGCTTCAACCCCAAAGTTTTCACGGCTTCCCAACAGTCCTCTCCACAACTGGAAGCTGGCAGTGCAGAGACTTATGTGGGGGGCCCTGAACAGCTCCTGGCTCAAGGGAACGAGGCCCTGCAGGGGTACGGGCAACGTCCTCCCTCTGGTGAACAGCAGCCATGGTGGAGCTGGCAGCCTTCGCCTGCTGTGAAGCCAGAGATGGAATTCGAGCAGCCACCGTCCCAGAGCCTGGAGGCCGCCGTGCCACCGTGGTCCCGTTGGTCACTTCCGCCTACTCCAGTCTCTTCACCCCCTCAGCGCCCCCTGCCCCAGGAGCTGTGTTCCTATCTTGCTTCTTCTCAGCCCTCTCTGATGAAGGCACCTGCCAACATCAGGAGCCGGTTCCATCCCTACCTCTGAGAAAGGACCTTGGTGGGAGGCCCTAGTCACCCCAGCCCTCAGCCATTGCAGCTGTGGGAGCAGCACTTAAACTCCTGCTACAACAAAACAGTGGACATAACCTAAGTAAGTGTGAGTCAGGTCACAGATGAAATCAGCTAGGGTTCATCTATACTTTTTAATAGTATGCAAAATTGAAAAAGGATTTGAAGATTTGTGTATTTGCGCGGGAGAGATCTCCTAGACATAATTTCTAAAGAAATGAAGTTGTCAGGATGGAACAGCAGAAAGTGCAGGGAATATGGGCAGGCAGAGGACCTAAGGGGTTTCCTTAGATGGGAGGAAAAGGGATCTTTGGAAGTCCATCTGTCCTGCCTTTTTATGGTTGATCAATATGAAGCACTTAAATGTTCTGTAAACCTTAGAAGGGATTGAAGGGTACAGTGAGGGCTGATTTGTAGAAATAAACTCAATACTCAGAATGGGATTCACTGTGGCTATTTCTGTGGCCTGGAATGGATCCTCCCTCTTCTCCGTGTGCACACTGCCCACTTCCCTTCTCCAGCCAAGTGTGTCTTCCCTCTGGACTTTGAACACATCCCTGCTCCTGGGCAAACAATTCCCTGAAAACAAGTCCCCCTCTCCCAACTCACTCTGTATGGCCAAATGCAAACCCCAGTGTAAAATGAATGGGTTTGAGTAGAGAGAGAAATTGGAAAGTGAATGCAAATACATCTCTTCTCTTCAGTTCACACAGTCTAGCCTCCAGCACTGGGTCCCTCCAGTACCTACCCATCCATGCCAAGAGGGAGAGGGTGGGAAGCACACCTGTGTGGAGGAAATCTGCTTAGCCAGGGGGACTGCGCCCTCAATGTTGGAGAAATTATATAAAGATGCTTCTTGTTCATGTGGCAGACTATCTTCAAGGTTACTGAGTAGCAAAAGTTAGCTTTACCCAGTTTATAAATAAGGATCTGTGGTACATCAGAGATGAACTCCAGCAGCCTTAAATTGCTCTGCACAGTCTGACTTTAAGGAGAACTAGGGGTTGAGCACAGGCTCCTTGACCACAGAAGTGTCCAATTACGTATTTCACCTTCCTTGCTACCTTGCTATTCTGTGAAGTTAAAGTACCAACACACAAACTGCCAGGACACTTGTAACAGTGCAGTGGCTTCTTGATGAGCCCAAATTCAAAGGCTCGACCCCCTTTGCCCGTAAGGCCCAGGAAGGCCTCATAGCCTGAAAAACCTTAAGTTGAATCTACGTTATCAGCACCTTGGGTTTTGACTCCAGACTACTCAGGTTTCATCAGTAGACATCTTTCTAGCCTCCAACCCCATCCTTCACCCCCATTTTCCTTCCCAAATGGCAGTACCAGGTGAAGAGGGGATGAGAGTACCACCAGACAGTGCTGGAGGGCAGAGCCGCAGGCTTCCCTGTGCCCACGGAGGGCATCAGGAAAACTGCTCCTGTGTGTCTTCATGAGGGGATATGCTGAGTTTCCCAGGTCTGGGGCCCAAAGGGACAGAAGCAGAGCTGCATGGTAGGAGACTGCATGGCTGTCTTCTGTTCAAGTGGAGCAGAAGGCTTGGCTGAACACTGACCTAAAATATAAGGCTTCTCTCTGGTCCCCTGTCTTTCTGCCCCTATAGTGCCTTACAGTTTGTGAAATCCACCCTGGAACAGATTAATAAACATTAGTTGGCCCTTACATTTATCAAGTTGTAGTAGAGAAGACACTGACTCAGAGAAGACACCGACTCACAAACTATTTACTCGTATATGCCGTGGCAAAGCTGGCCATGGAATCTGCCTATGCTAAGATGGTTGGTGAGTGATATTCTTTCTCTGAAATTAGACTTCAGCATTTCCAAGTTTCTTGTAGGTGCAAAAGAAATAAAAGATGCTGTCTCTTGCTTTTTGTCTCTAGTTTTCTTACATTCTTTGCAGGAAATTTGTCCTCAACAAGGGCAAGTTCTTGGGAATTCCCTGGAGGTCCATTTTTTTAGGATTCAGTGCTTTAACTTCCCAGGCCCAGGTTCAATTTCTAGTTAGGGTTTTAAAATCCAGCAAGTCACACAGCATGGCCAAAACAAAACCAAAAGCAAAACAAAAAACAACTAAAAAAACCCAAAACAAAACAAATGGAAAACATGGACAAGGTCTTTGTTGTTGTTCAGTCACTAAGTCGTGTCTGACTCTTTGAGACCCTGTGAACTGTAGCACACCAGACTCCTCTATCCTCCACCATCTCCTGCAGTTTGCTCAAACTCATGCCCATTGAGTCAGTGATGCTATCTAACCATCTCGTCCTCCAGTGCCTCCTTCTGTTTTTGCTTTCAGTCTTTCCTAGCATCAGGGTCTTTTCTAATTAGTCGCCTCTTCACATCAGGTGGCCAAAGTACTGGAGCTTCAGCAAGATCTTTAGGGAATCAATATTTGGAAGGAAATCATTTAGGATATATAACCAGGGTTCCATGCTCCCGGTCTTCTCAGATGAGAACTCCCTACCTCCCTTCCTTTCCCCAGGCTCTTGCAGGCTTGTCTGCCAGGCAGCTGATCAGAGAAAGCCTGAGGAATAAGGGAAGAGCTTGAGGTAAGACGGAGGTTCAGTTCTGGTCCCACACTTTCTAGATGTAGGGCCTGGGCAACATTTCTTCTCTTAGAGCCTAGTTTTCTTAATTACCAGGCACCAAATAAATGCCACTCAGGCTAAGATGATGGGTCCAAGCGTAAAAGTAAACACACAAAAGAGACTGCTCTGCCATTAATACAGGATAGTTACCATGGACAAAACTCAAAATGCAAATAACATGTTGGGAGGAAAAGTGAGAGGATATATAGTGGCAGAAAAATTAATAAATTCAGATAATGATGAATGATACCTCTCAGAATAAAAATGTTCAACATATTTAAAAAGTCATTCTAAATGAAAAAAAGCAAAACTAAAAATAGAATTGCCATAGTATCCTGCGATACCACTCCTGGGCATATATCCAGAGAAAACTTGCAGTGTTTATAGCAGCACTATTTACAATGGCTAAGACATGGAAACAACTTAAATGTCCATCAACAGAGGAATAGATAAAGAAGATGTGGAGACTTCCCTGGTGATCCAGTGGCTAAGACTCCATGCTCCTAATGCAGGGGCCCAGGTTTGATCCCTGGTCAGGGAACTGGATCCCACATGTCACAACTAAGACCTGGTGTAGCCAAATAAATATTTTAAAAAAAGATGGGATACACATATATAATGGAATACTTCTCCATAAAAAAGAATGTGCGTGTGTGTGTGTGTGTGTGTGTGTTAGTTGCTTAGTCGTTTCCGACTCTTTGCAACCCCATAGACTGCAACCCACCAGGCCCCTCCATCCATGGGATTCTCCAGGCAAGAGTACTGGAGTGGGTTGCCATTTCCTTCTCTGAAAAAGAATGCAGTGATGCTATTTGCAGCGACATGGATGGACTTAGAGATGATCATACTAAGTGAAGTAAATCAGAAAGACAAATACCATAATGATATCATCCATGTGGAATCTAAAATATGATATAAATGGGAATTCCCTGGTGGTTCAGTGGTTAAGACTTGGTGCTTTCACTGCCCTGGTCCTGCATTTGATCCCTCATCAGAGAACTAAGATCCCACAAGCTACGTGGTGTGGCATGGCCAAAATAGAAGAGCTTTTCTATGAAAGAAGCAGACTCACACAGAGAACAAACTTGCGGTTGCCAAGGGGAAGGGGGGTGGTAGGCGTCGGATGGAGAGTTTGGGATTAGCAGATACAAACTGTACATATAGAATGAATAAATGACAAAGTCCTACTGTATAGCACAGGGAACTACATTCAATATCCTGTGATAAACCATAATAGGAAAGAATATGAAAAAAAGTATATATATACACATATAACTGAATCCCTTTGCTGTATAGGAGAAATTAACACAACATTGTAAATCAATGATACTTCAATAAAATAATTTTTTTAAGCAATACAACTTAAATTAGTGAAAAGCTATATTTTACCTATTTTATTGGATTAAAAATGAAAATATTTGCCATATATGGTCAAATATTTAAGGATATGCATAATAGAGCTTTGTTTATAATAGTAAAAATTAAAGGAATGAAAAAATAGAAAGGTTAATTATATGGATCTTCTAGTACATGAACTATTATGAACTCATTTCAGTGTCCTAAATGAAATGTTTTCAACATCTGAGCTAGAACCTTTAGTTAATTAAATCTATTTTACAGGGGAAGAATCTGAGCAGATAATTAGCCAAGTCCCAGTCTTTCTCCATTTCACCAAATCCCTTCAGGTAATTATAAATGCCTTTAAAGGCACATCAATACTGTTCAGATAGATCATATGAAACTTCTAAATGCTATTGGTCCTGGTTTGGTTCAGTATGCATTATATGCGTGCAGGCTCGCTCAGTAGCTCAGTCACATCTGACTCTTTGGGACCCCACAGACTGTAGCCCACCAGGCTCCTCTGTCCAAGGGATTTTTCCAGCAAGAATACTGGAGTGGGTTGCCATTTCCTCCTCCAGGGGATCTTCCTGACCCAGGGGTGGAACTCGAGTCTCCTACATCTCCTGCATTGGCCAGCGGATTCTTTACCACTGAGCCACTTGGGAAGCCCCTCAGTACACACTGAGTGTGGCCAAAGACATTTGCTGAGAAATGGCATCTTTGGGTTTTGTGGGCCAAACAAGACCAAGGGTGCCTCCCTCCCCTACCCCTAGGAAACACTCAGCCCCTAGGACACATTTCACTTCTGGGAATTTCCTCTTATCTTTGCATCTTTGCAGCAGCTCTTCGTTGCCTTTCAGGCCCCCTTCCTGGACAGTGGGCGAGGATGACAGAGCAAAGGTAGGAGGTTGGAGGCCTGGGGCTCACACCTGCATTTGTTTCCAAGGGAGATAAGAAAGAGAAAAGAAAAGAAGGTGAAAACTGACTCCTAAGAAACTGACCCAAGAAACTTAGCTGTGGGGACTGTGGGTTTTCTGGGGAATGTACATGGCAGCTGAGAGTGGTAAACACAACCCTGTAACTCCATCTGAAGTCTTAGTTTTGCATTCTGGGTCTGCCAAGTGAGACAATCTCATGAATATAGAAAACCATTCCTGCTTACCTCACAAAGTAGAGTGTTTGAAAGAAGCTTGTGATGTAGTAAGTGCTATGTAAATGTAGGACACCTGTGATTTTGTGTGGTGGGCTGGTAATGCCAGTTCAGAATTTTCAGAATGTTTGCAGACAACTGAGAAGTCAGCAAATAAAAAGAGTGAAGAAACATTTGCCCATAGACACAATAGCTCTCCATTTCAGAGTTCTTTCCAAGAGCTGATCCCAACCTTTTCTATCTGCTAAACCCAGACTGAAAATACATATTCCCCTTGAAGTGTTTCCTTGCTTCCAATTTCTCAACTTCTTGGAGACCTCTCGTCTGCCTGCTTCCTTTCCTCCATTCCTGGGGATCCAAATACCTCCGTGGGTTTGACCTGGAGAAGCAAGTAGAGTGTCCTCCCCCTCCCTGGCCTTTAAGATCTTTCCTTTATTCCTTTATTTCTTTGTCTTACAACAAAGTTCCCCACCTCACCTTCTCCCCTCACCCTTATCTCCTTTGAGTAAAGGCTCATGCTCGTGGATTATAATTGCCATCATCTCTTCTCATTTCCACAGCTTTCCCAGTGGCTCAGTGGTAAAGAATCCACCTGTCAATGCAGGAGACTCCAGAGATTGTGGGTTCGATCCCTGGGTGGGGAAGAGCCCCTTGAGGAGGAAATGGTAACCCGCTCTAGCATTCTTGCCTGGAGAATCCCAAGGACAAAGGAGCCTGGCAGACTACAGTCCATAGGATCACAAAGAGTCAGACACGACTGAGCAGCTGAACTGAACTGAGGAGCCTGGTAGGCTACAGACCATGGGGTCACAAAGAGTTGGACGTGACTGAGTGACTAACTCTTCACTTTAATTTCACTTCACAAGCAACTATATGCCAATAAAATGGACAACCTGGAAAAAATGGATGAATTCTTAGAAAAGTCAACCTTCCAAGACTGATCCAGGAAGAAATAGAAAATATGAAGAGACTAGTCACAAGTAATAAAGGTGAAATTGATTAAAAATCTTCCAACAAATTAAAGTCCAGGACCAGATGGTTTCACAGTGAACTATATGAAATATTTAGAGAAGAAATAACACCTATCCATCTCAAACTCCTCCAAAAATTGAGGGAGGAACACTCCCAAGCTTATTCTATGAGGTTACTATCATCCTGATATCAAAGCCAGAAAAAGATATCACACAAAACAGAAAACTAAAGACCAACATCACAGATGAACACAGATCTGTGGCCAGAATGATTTTTCCCTTAAAAAGATCAGTACACCTACCCTATGGGTAGTTCAAATTTTGAAACTATCTTCATATATATATATATATGTTGGTTGTGCCCCAAACTAAAGTTTTGGCCCATGTTTGAAATAGTGCAGTGGTTCCCGAGTTCAAATTTCAACAGAATCAACGATTGTAAAATTGAGATCACTGGGAGCCACCCCCAGAGTTTCTGACCGAGTGTGTCTGAATGAGGCCTGAGAACCTGAATTCTGACAAGCTCCCAGGAAGTGTAGATGCCACAGGTAGGGTATGTGCTTTCAAACCAGCCCTAGAGCCGCTCACTCAGCTATTTCAGAATCTCTCCACAAGGTGGCGCAGTAAGAGCGCTTCTGGACACGCTATTAGCCAGCTCTTCCTCTAGGTGGTCAGTGGGCACCTCTGTACCAGGGACCCTCCCCACCACCTGCTGATCCCCTCATCCTCTTTTACTTTAAATTGTTAGGACCCAGCTTTCGCTGCGGCATTTCAGACCTCAAAAGTAATAGAGTTTTAAATGAAACAAACTAGTAATGTATAAAGCAGTAATGAATTGTCTTTATTTAACATAAGACCATACGCAAAAATAAACTCAAAATGAGTAAAGACTTAAACATAAGACTTGCAGCCATAAAACTCCTATAAGAAAGCATAGGTAGTGAAACGTTTTACTTTGGTCTTAGCAAGATGTTTTGGGATTTGTCTAAGGCAAGGTCAACAAAAGCAAAAATAAACAAATGCGACTGCATCAAAGTAAAAACCTTTTGTATGGAGAATGGAATCATTAATAAGGTAAAAAGACAACCTATTGAATGAAAGAAGATATTTGCTTGGAGGATGGGCCAGTGGGCACTGATTCTCATAGAGAGGCAAGTGAGTTGGCAAAACAGGAACAGAGGCTTAAAGACATTATTTAAAGGTATAAAGATAAGCAATAAGAGAATCAAAATGAATTGGGAGCTTGTAGCTCCCAATAGTAATAGTAATTACTAATAATTACTAATACTAGTAATAGTAATTACTAATAGTAATTAGTAAAAATTGTGATGTAAGATTTTGAAGAAGAGTAACAGAGTTAACCACCAGAAAATCATTAGCAAAACAGTTCCTAGTGTGGGAGGGAAATTTTTCTTCTACCAATGTAGGTCCCCGGGGTCAGGGGCCTGTTTAACAGGAGAGAGGTTTATTTCACATGCTTGCAGGACCACTCAAAAATGAGCGGCTCCTTGAAAAGGAAGGGTGAGGGGTGTACACTGCTATAACAAAAGCACAGGGTGGGGCTCAGCCCGGGTAGGGCTCCTGCAGGAAGTGTGAAGGTTTTGATAGAGTTTGATATCAATGAGTTATTGCAGTTACTTATGATGTTGTAATGTTGTGATTATAATGGATTGATGAGTTACTAGCTAACCAAGTTATGAAACATTGTCTAATTCTAGTTCTTGTAGTCTCCTGTTCAAGTTTCTAAAAATAACAAAGTGGGCGTTAACTTTGAGATGTTTTTGTTGTTCAGTCATGTCGGACTCTTTGTGACCCCAGGGACTGCAGCACTCTAGGCTTCTCTGTCCTTCACCATCTCCCGGAGTTTGCTCAAACTCGTGTCCATTGAGTCAGTGATGCCATCCAACCATCTCGTCCTCTGTCTTCCCCTTCTCCTCCTGCCCTTAATCTTTCCCAGCATCAGGGTCTTTTCCAATGAGTTGGCTCTTTGCTTCAGGTGGCCAAAGTATTGGAGCTTCAGCCTCAGCATCAGTCTCTCTAATTAACATTCAGGACTGATTTCCTTTAGGATTGACTGGTTTGATCTCCTTGCAGTGCAAGGGACTCTCAAGAGTCTTGTTCAACACCACAGTTCAAAATTATCAGTTTTGAGATATATTAGACTTTAAAAATGTATTGATCAATCCTCACAGTTACTTCAAAGAAGATACGTAATTAAAATGTTTAGAATATGTGCCATCCACTGTTCATTCAACTGGTGTTCTGTGCTTGCATGGGGCTGTGCAGTGAGAGCCCACTAAGGCTGCTGGCTTCCCAGAACCTTCAACATTTCTGCTCAGAGTCCTCAGACCTTGAGCCAGCTAGGGAGCAAGTACACAGTGACCAAGGTCGTGGAAATGCCCATGAAGCACTTCAAGAAAGCCCCAGTGTCAGCCTCCGTCTTTAGATGAGGTGTTTGAGGAAAACTGTCTGACTGTATTAGGGATCTCCAGAAAAATGGAACCGATAGCATGTGGGTATACGTATGTAGATAAGATGTACGTGTGTGTATGTGTGTGTGTGTGTGTGTGAGAGAGAGAGAGACTGATTTTGAGAAATTGGCTCTCATGATTGTGGGGGTTGGCAAGATTGAGATCTGAAGGGCAGGCAGGTTGGCAGACTGGAGACCCAGGGAAGTGTTGATGCTGCAGCTGAATCCAGAGGCTGTCTGGATTCAGAATTTCCTCTCCCTTGGGAGACCTTGGGAGTCTTTTTCTGAAGACCTTTCACTGATTGAAGGAGGCCCATCCATATTATGGAGGGCAATTGTGTGTGCGTGCATGCCTGCATTTTAAGTCACTTCAGTCATGTCCGACTCTTTGCAACCCTATGGACTATTGCCTGCCAGGCTCCTCTGTCCATGGGATTCTCCAGGCAAGGATACTGGAGTGCATTGCTATGTGATGGAGGGCAGTCAGCTTGACTCAAAGTCTACTGAGTTGAGTGTTAATTTCTCTACTAAATACCTTCACAGAACATCTAGAATAATATTTGGCCAAATAGCCAAACTTTGTGGTCCAGTCACGTCAACACATCAAATTAACCATCACACGGAACAGGTGAAAATACTGAAGCATGACCTAGCCATGGGTGGAACATTCCAGAAAAGAAGACAAGCAGCTCTGGCCTGGATGGGAAGGAGGCCTGTGCAAGGTTGCTGGCACCACAGTGTTGCAAGAAAAATTCTGGGAACATCAGGCTAAGGCCTGATCATACAGGGCTCCGAGGGGCAAGGCAGGGGGTTTGAATTTATTCTGAGAGCAATGGAGAACAAATATGTGCAGTGATAAGCGTCACGGTTACTTCTGAGAAGATCTTCCAGTTACGTGTACCAAGTGTAAAACAGGGTACCTTCTAGACAAAATGCCTTGCTGAATAATGAATCCCAGATAATGGTTGAAATGAAGGAGAAAGATATTAAATACGTAAAATAACCATTTCCTTATACTCTCACTCTAAAGGATACTTTAACAGTCACTGATACCCTAACTACAACTTTCCAACACTTTAGTATTATATATGTATATTTCTCAGAGAAGGCAATGGCACCCCACTCCAGTACTCTTGCCTGGAAAATCCCATGGATGGAGGAGCCTGGTAGGCTGCAGTCCATGGGGTCGCTAAGAGTCGGACACAACTGAGTGACTTCACTTTCACTTTCATGCATTGGAGAAGGAAATGGCAACCCACTCCAGTGTTCTTGCCTGGAAAATCCCAGGGAAGGGGGAGCCTGGTGGGCTGCCGTCTATGAGGTCACACCGAGTCGGACACGACTGAAGCAACTTAGCAGCAGCATGTATATTTCTATATTGCATTTTAAATGACATCGTACTGTATTGTATTATAGGCCCCTAAAAATGCTCAGGGGCTTCCCTGCTGGTTCAACAGTAAAGAATCCACCTGCCATGCAAGAGACTCAAGTTCGATCCCTGGGTTGGGGAGATCCCCTTGAGAAGGAAATGGCAACCCACTCCAGTGTTCTTGCCTGCCTGGGAAATTACAGTCCATGGAATCACAAAGAGTCAGACACGACTGAGTGACTAACAACAAAAACAAAAGTGCTGAGACTAATATGGACAAATTTTCATTTAGAACATAACTGTAGTGCTTGCTTTATTTTGGTGACGAGGAAGTCAGTTCCTCTTTCATAATGATGAGTATTACAAACATTTCTGGGAACTTTTACAATGTTTTCTTCAGAATGCTTCATACAGTAGTTACCAAATTTCAAAGCAGTCACCATTCAGCACTTTGAACAGAGTGTGAAATAATTGACCTTTGGCTATCACAAAAGGCACACAGCTTAGTAATGGAGAGGTCAAACCTTCAATATTTATTCAGAATTCCCTCAAAGGACTATGAAGCGACACTTAAAAGAGTCCTTTAAAAAACTCAGCCCATGAAGCAGGGCTGAGTGTGAGAAGCAGGCCCCTTAGCCGGCGTATGTGGGGTCTGCAGTCAGAGAGCCTCCTTCATCAGGAATCAAGCGGGTTTCCTGAGAGGTTTCTATCTCTAGCTCCTTTTACAAAATGCATCTCAAGGCAGCTTGATTGCCAGGGAAGTACTTGAGAAAACAAAAGCAAGTGGTTCAATAAGTGGAATGAGAGCCTGAGGCTAGCGCTCTCTGGGCCATACTCCCCCCACCTACCACAGTTCCTTAAGCTGAAATGCCCAACCGCCCCTTGCCCTGGGGAAGGGTGGGGCCTCTCTGCCTGGATCTGGGAAGTGGCTAAAGCGGCCAGTACCAGGCTCAGGATAAGGACATCTTCCTAGAAAGGCCCGCCTTCAGCCTCTTTTTGCTTCCTCTGCTGTGGAGACGCCCACCCAACTCTGGCAATGACAGGTATCATCAAGAAAACAAAACAAGATACTAACTTGTTTTCCCGGCATTTTTTTTTTAAATTTTATTCTGACATGTGCACACAGCTATATGTATTATTTTATACTTATTTATTATTTATTTGGGGCTGCACTGGATCTTCATTGCTGCACGTGGATTTTCTCTAGTTGCAGAGATTGGAGTCTACTCTCTAGTTGCACCGTTTCTCACTATGTGGCTTCTCTTGTTGGGGTGCACAGTCTCTAGGCACACAGGCTTCCGTAGTTGTGGCACAGGGGTTCATTAGTTGTGGCTCAAGGGCTTAGTTGCCCCTTAGCAGGTGGAATCTTCCCAGACCAGGGACTGAACCTGTGTCCCCTGCATTGGAAGGCAGTTTCTTATCTATTGTGCCACCCAGGGAAGTCCTCCCAGGTGGTTTTGATAGCATTCCTGTTCATTTCAGGCAGCTTCTCCTCCTTGCTTCCCTGATAGCTCAGTTGGTAAAGAATCCACCTGCAATGCAGGAGACCTCGGTTCGATTCCTGGGTCAGGAAGATCCACTGGAAAAGGGATAGGCTACCCACTCCAGTATTCTTGGGCTTCTCTTGTGGCTCAGCTGGTAAAGAATCCTCCTGCAATGTGGGAGACCTGGGTTAGATCCCTGGGTTGGGAAGATCCCCTGGAGAAGGGAATGGCTACCTACTGCAGTATTCTGGCCTGGTCGCAAAGAGTCGGACACGACTGAGTGAATTCCACTTTCACTTTCTCCTCTTTGCTCTGTCTGGAACCCCGGAGGGTATGACTTTTCAATGAAAAGGGATAAATATGCACTTAGTATTTGGGGAGGCAACCCTGATGTAGCATTGAAGGGCTTGAAGAAAGATAACAGGAAACTTAAATGTCTTAAATTCTAAAATTGAGGCATAAAGTGTACCCCATAGTGGATCTAATGCTGTGTTGCAGTTTGATCTTACAGTATGCCAAGTGGCAAAGTCAGTTGAATTCACAACAACATGTTATCACTCTATCAAAGGGAGGGGATTGATTGGAACTCTAAGAATTAGAATGGGAATACATGAGAGAATCCAAAATATCTGGACAACTATGAGTCCTGCCTTTTCCTTCCCCTCGGTTTTCCTTACTCACCCAAGTCCTTCCTTGCATAAAGACCCTGAAACTCTCTTGCCTGAGTGAGTTCTGTTGCAAGGGGAACCCACTCTTCACATCCCAGTCCTTGCGTGCTATTCTCGTTGTCTGATGGCCTGTAATTAGACTCAGAGCTCTACATGTCCAGGAGGTCAACTACAGAGTCAAACCCCGGAATAGAAAATAAACTGCTTGTAATCAGCAAAATCATCAGAACATGTGTGGGAATAGATTTTTTTTATTAACCTGGGTTCTAGTTGCTTTACAATGCTGTGTTAGTTTCTGCTGTACAGCAAAGTGAATCAGCAAATGTATACATATATTCCCTCCCTGTTGGACCTCCCTCCCCACCCTAATCCCAACCACCCAGATCAAAACTACAAAGAGGCATGACGTTACACAGGTCAGAATGGCCATCATCAAAAAATCTACAAATAATAAATGCTGGAGAGGGTGTGGAGAAAAGGGAACTGTCTTGTACCGTTTGTGGGGATGTAAATTGATACGACTACTATGGAGAACAGTATGGAGATGCCTCAAAAAACTAAAAATAGAACTACCATTTGACCCAGCAATCCCACCCACAGACATATACCCTGAGAAAAACCAAAAAATTCTAAAAGACATATGCACCCCAGTGTTCGTTGCAGCACTATTTACAATAGCCAGGGCAGAAGCAATCTAGATGTTCATAGACAGATGAATGGCTCAAGAAGATGTAGTGCATATATACGATGGGATATTACTTAGCCATAAAAAGGAACAATATGGGGTCATTTGTAGAGACATGGATGGACCCAGGGACTGTCATAAAAAATGAAGTAAGTCAGAATGGGAATGGATTCTGATCGTCTAAGACCAGGGAAAAAGAGAATATATTTTTATGTTGGATTGAAGTGTCTATATGAGTGAACTACTTGAAGGCTGGATTCTGAGTTGTTTTGCTACCTCTAGGAGCACTAACACTGCTCAATGTTAGGCTGAGGATAATGTGGATTAAAGATTTGGTTTACAGGGACTCCTTGATTTCAGTGTTGGTTCTGGGGAGGTGGAAGCCACATAAACACGCGAAAATCTAATTTGATCACCGTAATAGGCTCCAGGTCAGTTTGTTAAACAGACTGTTCTCACTCCCAAGGCCCTAGGAATGAAATGGGCAAGCAGTTTACTGAAGTTCTGTTTGATTTTTAAAATGGAGAACTTTCAGCTCTGGGGAATAGAGGCCTGAGTTGAACATCATGATGAGGAGTCAAAGCCTCTCAATGTCTAGATTGGAACTAATCCACAAGTTATGATCTCCTGTAGTCTTCCAAGGACGACTACATGATATTCTCACAAAATGTTCTATGAGTTTACTTCCTTACCTTCCCCTAACCCCTACAGCCACTTAACAAAATAACTTTGCATGGGAAAATACTCAGACACAGGGAATGCTCTCTGAGGCTCTCTGAGGCTGATCCCCATAGACCAACTAAGTTACTGTGGTCCATTGGCCAGTCTGGGAGTGTATAGAGGGCTTATTAATATGACAAATGGAATAGGATCCGAGTCTACTACTTAGCTAAGTAGTCTACTGAGTCTACTTAGCTATTTCCTGTATACATCTACCCTGTATTTACTTTCCCAGTTCCTGAACAGAGCATTGGTTAGGTGACCTCACCAACTGGTACAATTCTACCACTGATCTCCTGGTCCAGGGGGTGAAGTTGTTATGGTAGAAAGCCCCACATAGAGAGAACAAGATGGCAGAGGAGTAGGTGGACATTGAGTTTATCTCTCTCTATGGATACATCAGGAATACACCTTCAGACACAGAAGTCCATGCAGAATACCAGCTGAGAGTGGACAGGAGTACCTGACCAGCAGAAAAGAATATATAAAATCACACAAAACTTGGTAGGATGAGGGAACTAGGGGGAAAAACCTGAGTGTTCATAGGACTGGACCTGCCCTCAGTGGGTAGGGGAATTGAAGCAAGGGTCCAATCCCCACCTCGGATCAAGTGTCTGAATCAGAAGAGAAACATTTAAGGCCAAGAGTGAAACAGCTGATCTGTGGCAGCCTTAATGGAATGAGAATCAGACAGTCCTTTCTACAGCCACACAGACGGCAGAAAGGGTTGCAGGTCTCTTGGAAGGAGCAGTGGCTGGGAGCTGGAGTTTAGGGATTGTGGAGCAATCCCTAAAGATTAACAAATTGAAAGATAAAAGCCATATGATCATCTCAATAGATGCAGAAAAAGTGTTTGACAAAATTCTGCACTCATTTATGATTAAAACTATTCAAAAATGGGCATAGAAGGAACCTACCTTAACATAGTAAAGGCCATATATGATAAGCCTACAGCAAACATTATTCTCAATGGTTGAAAAACTGAAAGCATTCCCTCTAAGATCAGGAACAAGACAAGGGTGTCCACTTTCACCACTATTACTCAACATAGTTCTGGAAGTCCTAGCTACAGCAATCAGAGAAGAAAAAGAAATAAAAGGAATCCAATTGGAAAAGAAGAAGTAAAGCTCTCACCGTTTGCAGATGACATGATACTGTACATAGAAAACCCTAAAGATAGTATCAGAAAATTACTAGAGCTAAACAGTGAATTTAGCAAAGCTGCAGGATACAAAATCAATACAGAAAAATCACTTGCATTTCTATATACTAACAATGAAAAATCAGAAAGAGAAATTAAGGAATCAGTACCATTCACCATTGCAACAAAAAGAATTAAATATCTAGGAATCAACTTACCTAAGGAGACAAAAGAACTACACACAGAAAATTATAAGATACTAATGAAAGTAATCAAAGATGACATAAACAGATGGAGAGATATTCCATGTTCCTGGGTAGGAAGAATCAATATTGTGAAAATGACTATACTACCAAATGCAATCTACAGATTCAATGTGATCCCTATCAAATTACCAATGACATTTTTCACAGAACTAGAACAAAAAATTTCACTATTCATATGGAAACACAAAAGGCCCTGAATAGCCAAAGCAGTCTTGAGAAGGAAGAATGCAGCTGGCAATCAACCTTCCTGACTTCAGATTATACTACAAAGCTACAGTCACCAAGATAGTATGGTACTGGCACAAAAACAGAAATGTAGACCAATGGAGCAAGATAGAAAGTCAAGAAATAAACCCATGCACCTATGGGTACCTTATTTTTGACAAAGGAAGCAAGAATATACAATGGGGCAAAGACAGCCTCTTCCATAAATGGTGCTGGGAAAACAGCCTCTTCCAAAATGGTGCTACATATAAAAGAATGAAATTATAACACTTCCTAATACCATACACAAAGATAAACTCAAAATGGATTAAAGACTTAAATGTAAGACCAGAAACTATTAAAGTCTTAGAGGAAAACATAGGCAGAACACTCGGCATAAATCAAAGCATGATCCTCTATGACCACCTCCCAGAGTAATGGAAATAAAAACCAAAGTAAACAAGTGGGACCTGATTAAACTTAAAAGCTTTTGCACAGCAAAGGAAACTGTAAGCAAGGTGAAAAGACAATCCTCAGAATAGGAGAAAATAATAGCAAATGAAACAACTGACAAAGAATTAATTTCCAAAATATACAAGCAGCTCATATAACTCAATACCAGAAAAACAAACAACCCAATCAAAAAGTGGGAAAAAGATCTAAACAGACATTTCTCCAAAGAAGACACATATATGGCTAACAAACCCATGAAAAGATGCTTAACGTCGCTCATTATTAGAGAAATTCACTTCAAAACTACAATGAGATATCACCTCACACTGGTTAGAATGGCCATCATCAAAAAGTCTACAAACAATAAATTCTGGACAGGGTGTGGAGAAAAGGGAATGTTCTTGCACTGTTGGTGGGAACGCAAATTGATACAGTCACTATGGAAGACAAAAATTAGGAATAAAGCCACCATATGACTCAGCAATCCCAATCCTATGCATATAACTTGAGGAAACCAAAATTGAAAAAGACACATGTATCCCATTGTTCATTGTAGCACTATTTACAATAGCTAGAACATGGAAGCAACTTAGATGTCCATCGACAGATGAATGGATAAAGAAGTTGTGGTACTTACACACAACGGAAAATTACTCAGCCATAAAAAGGAATGCATTTGAGTCAGTTCTGACAAGGTGGATGAGCCTAGAATCTATTACACAGAGTCAAGTTAGTCAGAAAGAGAAAGATAAATATTATATTCTAACACATATATACAGAATCTAGAAAAATGGTACTGAAGAATTTATTTACAAGGCGGCAATGGAGAAACAGACATAGAGAATAGACTTATGGACAAGGGAGGAGAGGGTAAGATGTATGGAAAGAGTAACATGGAAACTTGCATTACCATATGTAAAATAGATAGCCAACAGGAATTTGCTGTATGGCTCAGGAAACTCAAATAGGGGCTCTGTATCAACCTAGGGGTGTGGGATTGGGAGGAAGATGGGAGGGAGGTTCAAAAGGGAGGGGATATATGTATACCCATGGCTGATTCGTGTTGAGGTTTGACAGAAAACAACAAAAGTCTGTAAAGCAATTATCCTTCAATAAAAATAACAAATTAAAAAAAAAAGAAAAAGAAAGCCCCACATAGCCTTCCTCACTGTTGACAAAGAGCCAAAAGCAATAGCAAATGCCAGAGGGAAGTTCACAGGATATTGGCACTGTTCATGACTAAAGATGCAAAGATGTAGATTCCCATCATGGTCCATTTAGCTCTCTAATATAGCCAGGGCAAAAAGTAGATGAAAACTGGATAATGACAGTGGATAATTCCAGGTGATGTCTCTAACTGTGGTTGCTTTTCGAGATACAGCCTCCTTAGTGGAGCAAATCAAAAGACCTCCAGTCATCAAGGATGCAGCTAAAGATAAGGAATTTTATCCTGCTTAATGACAAATAACAAAGGAACTGAGAGCTTTATTTGGCTAAGAGGAACATCTTCAGTGTCTTGCCTCAAGGGTATTTCAATGCTCTGGCTCTATCCCACACTTTTCCCATTTCACTGACCGCAGGACAATATTCTGAGTCATTCACAGCATTGATAGCATCATGGTGATAGGACTCCAAGAGCTGATGGTGGGACACGTGTGTTGGTGAGACACATATGCAAAAGGATGCAAGATGAACATATTCCAGCCCAAACCACCAAGGTCTGTCTCCTTGGTGAAGTTTCTGGAGTCCAATGTCACAGGACATTTGGGGATGTTGTCTCTAATTTGAAAGAATGTTGCTGTGAATTGTGTTCTTTACTGCCCAGAAAGATATACAATGCTTGGTGGGCCTCTGTGGGGTTTGGGGGTAGCCTACATCAAAGCTGAGTGTGCTGCTCTGAGTGACCTGCAAAGTCCCCAGTTTTGTATAGAGCCCGACCCATGAGAAGGCAGCAAAGCTGATGGTCTACATTGCCTGGAAGGAGATAGGACCAGAGGTAAAGATCTATATTGATTTATGGGCAAAGCCTAGTGTCAGGGACTGGGAAGGATGGGTGATAAGGAGTGAGTAGTGTGACAAGATACGAATAGTGCTGATTGAGTGTCCAGCAAAAAGGAGTATTTTTATCACTCACATTGTTTAGGACATCTAGAACATGGTGATAATAAATAGTAGACTTTCAGTTAGATTTATCCTTATTTTAAAATTGTACCCCCTTATGTCAGACACGACTGAGCGACTGAACTGAACTGATTACCTCATATTTGTTAAGAACATTTTGGGTTTGTCAATAGATAAATAAATCGATATATACCCCTGTGGCGCCCCACTGTGTATGGAGCTTTTAAGAATCTGGTAGACAACTAGAGATTGTCAGAGTGAAGAAAGTCAGAAAGAAAAAACAAATGTTGTGTATTAATGCATATGTGTGGAATCTAGAGAAAATGGTATGGATGATCTTATTTACAAAACAGAAATAGACACAGATGCAGAGAACAAATATATGGGCACCAATGGGGAAAAATAGGGGTAGAATGGATTGGGAGGCTGGGGTTAACATATACACACTATTGATAGCATGTATAAAATAGACAACTAATGAGAACCTATTGTATAGCACAGGGAACTCTACTCAGTGCTCTGAGGTGACCTAAATGAAAAAGAAATCCAAAAATAGAGGGGATGTATGTATACGTATAATTGATTCACTTTGCTGCCCAGTAGAAACTAATACAACATTGTAAAGCAACTATACTCCAATAAAAATTAATTAAAAAGAAAAAATCTGGTAGAGAAGATAGCCCACATGCTGAAATGAGTCAGTTTTTCCCACTACTCTGATATGTGCCTACTGAACTCACAAGTAAAGTGACAAAAGCCGGCACTTTCATGTGTGGATGTTACCGATGATTAACCCTATAACTGGACTTGTGGGTTACAACCTGAGGCAGACTGGTAAAACTAGCGGGAGAATGGCCTTCAGCCAGAGGTCTGGCTGCTAAGTAGCTTCAGTCGTGTCCGACTCTGTGCGACCCCATAGACGGCAGCCCACCAGGCTCCCCCGTCCCTGGGATTCTCCAGGCAAGAACACTGGAGTGGGTTGCCATTGCCTTCTCCAATGCATGAAAGTGAAAAGTGAAAGTCAGGTTGCTCAGTCTTGTCCGACTCTTAGCGACCCCATGGATTGCAGCCCACCAGGCTCCTCCGTCCATTGGATTCTCCAGGCAAGAGTACCGGAGTGGGGCGCCATTGCCTTCTCCGAGAGGTCTGGAGGTGGGTGCAATAATTAACAAGGCACTCACTTTTCTTCCCAGGTGGATGGAGTGCATAAAAGGTAAATACAAGCTTTGGTTTTCTTTCATTTCATTTAGGAAGATAGATATGAGGTGAGCACGGTCATCACTGTCATCGACCCACCAACTGTGCACTGCAGAGGCTGCCTGTCTCCCCACCCCCACCCTGGGGGTTCCACCTGCCTCTTCCAACCCATATACTGGCATCTGTCCACCTCCCGTCTTCTAGAAATCGTCAGAGTCTGCAAAGGTCTCCACCTTCCACTCTGCTCCCTCTCCTTGGTTCCCACGGATGTGCTCCCACTCGTATTTCTCTTGGATGATTTTAGTGAGGGAGACGAGGAAAGCTTGTGTCTCATTCTACCATCCTGAACCAGATGACCGGGCTTTTACATAAGGTTTCCCTTTGGTTTAATTATCACAGTCATCTGTAGCAGTGCAGGGGAAATGCTGCCTGCTTGTAATAGTACAGTTAAGTCCCCTAAAACCTTCAAGTTGTGAACTTTCAAAGGTGAGAACATGTGTTCACATGTCCAGTTATGTAAGTTAGTTCACACGTCTGGCATACTCTGTCAAGTGTGTGCACCCTCTACAAGGGGTACATTGTACTGTGAGATTTAAAAAAAATGTTTTCTTTATTTTTTATATTTGTATTTTATGTATCAGTTGTGTGAAAAATATTATAAACCCATTACAGTACAGTACTATGTAAATGGTTGTATTAATTGAGTACCTAGGCTAACTTTGTTGATCTTATGTATAAATTGGACTTATGAATGCATTCTCAGAATGGAACTTTTCCGTATGTAGGGTACTTACTGTAGTATTCCCCTTTCCTCTTGGATGGGAAAATCCCTGCTTTTCTATGAAAATCAGGAAGAAATGTACTGGAAAGAGCTGAGCAGCCATAGGAAAGAAGGAGGATGTCATTGAGAATTCCACAAATAGGTTTTGAAAAACTCATGTAGAAACGTATTTCTGCTCATCTTGAAAACAAAACTAGAGCCCTGTGAATATGTTCCCTGGAGCATTTCCAGGATACAACTAACACAGGAAAGTAACCTGAGAGCATTCCATTTTCAGTATCAATCAATATAGTGAAATTATACCCTGAGCTGCAGCCTATTGGCCCCATGATGGGTTGTGTGATGTCCACAAAGAGATGCTGGGGAAGAGATGTTTAAAAAGAAATGTTGGCTAAATTGCTCTGAGAACAGCAAGGGAGAGTGGCAGCTCCCAGCCTCCTGGATCACTAATGTTCTGTTCAGAGGAAAATGAAACTCCAATCATTTGCCCTCTTTCTCTAGATACCATCAGTGGCTCTTTTTTTAAATTATTTTTTATTTTTAAAATTTATTTATTTATTTTAATTTGAGGATAATTACAATATTGTGATGGTTTTTGCCATACATCAGTATGAACTGGCCATCGGTATACATGTATCCCCTCCACCCTGAACCTCCCCCCACCTCCCTTCCCATCCTCTCCCTCCAGGTTATCACAGAGCACCAGCTTTGGGTGCCCTGTGTCATACATCAACCTCACAGTGGTCATCTGTTTTACATATGGTAATGTATATGTTTCACTGCTATTCTCTTAAATCATCCCAGCCTCTCCTTCTCCCACTGAGTCCAAAAGTTTGGTTTTTGTGCCTCTTTTGCTGCCCTGCACGTAGGATTGTTGGTACCATCTTTCTAGATTCCATATATATGTGTTAATATATGGTATTTGTCTTTCTGTTCCTGACTTTCTTCACTCTGTATAATAGGTTCTAGGTTCATCCATCTCATTAGAACAGACTCAAATATATTCCTTTTTATAGCTGAGTAATATTCCATTGTGTATATGTATCACAATTTCCTTATCCATTCATCTGCCAATGGACATCTAGGTTGCTTCCAGGTCCTAGCTCATCAATGGCTCTTTAATCTAGGAGATGTGTAACATCAAAGTAGAAATCTGCTGGGTTCTCTGCAGATTTGTTTTTGTGATGCGGAGCTGCTTCAGCAACTTGGGTTCAGTGGTGGTGGCTGAGATGGGCTCTACCCACCCAGAGTGGCTTCTCCATCCCCCTCCCTGTGAAGGCAGCACCTTTTTCATCCCCCCTCCTCTCAGTTCTCTTTTTCCCCACCTTGAAGCACTTTGCACGCTGGAGGTGTTAGGGGAGAATGACTTGCTGTAACTAGACTCATTCTTGTTTACTTTGCAGCACAGCGCTCAGACCAGTCAACCCTAAAGGAAATTAACCCTGAATATTCATTGGAAGGATTGATACTGAAACTGAAGCTCCAATACTTCGGCCACTTGATGTTAAGATCTGACTCACTGGAAAAAATCCTGATGCTAAGAAAAATTGAGGGCAAGAGAAGAAGGGGACAGCAGAGGATGAGATAATTATATAGCATCACAGACTCAATGGACATGAATAGGAACAAACTGGGAGATAGTGGAGGACAGAGAAGCCTGGTGTGCTACAGTCCATGGGGTCACAAAGAGTTAGAACAACTTATCAACTGAACAACAACAACAACAACAACAACAACAGCTTACACAAGCCCCAAACCCCAGGAATTTTTATTTCTTCTCCTAGGCCAAGCTAGAGAGAGGCCTGCTTGTTATGGCTGCAAGAATATCTGGCCCATCCCAGCCCCTGCAGGCCCTCCGGGCATCCTCTGAGAACATAGTTATCAGCCAGCCCACGAATCCTCCTCTGGTCCCAAAGTGCCTCCCTCCTGTTCCCTGGGAGACACCGTTTGTCATCCATCCCTTGCCCATCTGCGCCTAGAAGGCAGGGTCCTCCCCCTCCTCCTGGTGCTGCCCAGTCCTCCCCCTCCAGGTCCAGGTGGGTCCTGTAAACGTAGTTGAGCAGGTCCTGTTCTCCTAAAAACCTGCCCACAGCACCTGCTCCCTGTGATCTCCCTGAAAAGCCCTGAACCTCCGGTCCTTTGCATGGGTCACTTCCTATCTCAGTCAGCTTGGGCTACTGTAACAAAGTACAGTACCTGAGAGGCTTAAACAACAAACTTTTCTTTCTCACAGTTTTGGGGGCTGAAAGTCTGAGATCAGGGTGCCATCATGGCTGGGGGGTAAGCCCGCTTCCAGCCTTGCAGATGGTCACCTTCTTTCTGTGTCCTCATGGCAGAGAGCACTAGTGTCTTTTCCTCTTCTCCTCATTCATCAGTCCTGGCAGATCAGGGTTCCACCCTTATGACCTCGCTTAACCTTAATTAACTCCTTAAAGGCTCTGTCTCTGAAGACAGTCACTTGGGGAGCTTAGGGCTTTAATGTATCCATTTGTGGGGGAACACAATTCAATCCATAATAGTCCCTCTGCCCGGAATGTTCTCCCTTGGGTATCTGCCAAGGCAATAGGTTCCTTACCTTTTAGAGCAAGTTACATGTTGAATTCCTCTGTGGAGCTGTCTTTTCTGGAACCACCTGGATTTATTTGGAGAAATACTCATCACCAAAGCAAATTTAGGCTGCTATTATCTCAAGAATAGCTGGCAGAAGCTGGATGGTATAAAACAAAGGTACAATAGACAACAACCTCCAAACAAAAACCCAGTGCGGTTATCATTTATAATAGGGTGCCAACTTGGTTCCACATGCAGGTTCCCATGGAGCCTGAATTTCCTGACCAAATAGAAATTTACGAAGAGAACCATGGCAGGATCGGGGAGGAAAAAGATACAGACTGAACAATCTCACAACTGGGCATATACCCTGAGAAAACCATAATTCAAAAAGACATGTACTCTAATGTTCATTGCAGCACTATTTACAATAGTCAAGAGATAAAAGCAATCTAAATGTCCATCAACAGATGAATAAAGAAGATGTGGTACATATATAGAATGGAATATTACTCAGCCATAAAAAGGAAAGAAATTGAGTTAGTTGTAGGGATGTGGATGAACCTAGAGCCTGTTATACAAAGTGAAGTAAGTCAGGAAAACAAATATTGTATATTAACACATATATATGGAATCTAGAAAAATGGTACTGAGGAACATATTTGTAGGCCAAGAATAGAGGTGCAGATGTAAAGAACGGACTTCTGGACACAGGGTGGGGAGGGAAGAAGGTGGGATGAATTGAAAGGGTAGCTTTGACATATACACTCTACCATGTGTAAAACGGTTAGTGGGAATCTGCAGTGTAGCACAGGGAGCTCAGCTCGGTGCTCTGCGATGACTTAGAGAGCTAGGATGGGGAGGGGTGGTAGGGAGGCTCAAGAGGGAGGGGGATATATGTATATATATGACTGGTTCATGTTGTACAGCAGAAACTAATACAACATCGTAAGGCAATTATATTCCAGAATAAAAAAGATCAGAGTCTTGAGAGATAGACAACATATGCCATGAGCTCCTCACCCTCCCACCTAAGACCTGGTGAGAGACGGCTCTGCTGAGGCCCTGGAGTGTAGGGAGACAGTGACTGGGGGACCCTCCTGCCCCTGGAAGCAAGGGGGGCAGAACAGTCAGCTGGCACTTTGGAGGATGGAGTTTCTAGAACTCCATCATGAGTTGGCGATCTCTCATGCCCTTCCCCTCATCTCTGTGTGCTCCAGCCCAGAGGGCCGTGGGCACAAGTGGAAGAGAAGGAGCTGGAAAGAGAGAAGGGCCACCCTTAACCCTTTAGAGATCACCTTCATTGAGAATCTTTCATGTACAAACAATCACACCAATTCTAAGTTTTGACAAACACGTGCCCTTGTGTCATCATCACTGCTGTCAAGTTAGGGATGTTTCCATCAACTCAGAAAGTTCCAGTGCTTAAGAATCCACCTTGCAATGCAAAGGACACCAGTTTGCTCCCTGATCTGGGAAGATCCCACATACCTCGAGTAACTAAGCCTCAGTGCCACAACTACTGAGCCCGTGCACCTAGAGCCTGTGCTCTGCAACAAGAGAAGCCACAGCAATGAGAAGCCCACACACGACAAAAAAGAGTAGTCTCTGCTCTCTGCAACTAGAGAAAGCCCAAGCAAGGATGACCTGGCCCAGCCAAGAAAATAAATAAATCTTAAAAGAAAAAAAATCATTAGCGTGCATCTGGTATCTACCTTGATGAGGTTTGAAGTCTGATGAGGCTACTGACACCACAAAGTACTGATACAAGTACAGGCATATCCATCAGCTTCCTCTAATATATGGTGGCTTCAAACCACTACCATCTGCTACTATGCATCTGATTACAGAGTCATCCTGACTGGACGTCCAGTATCGCTTGTCTCTGCTTGGCTGGCCCCTGTGTCTGGCCAGTGAAAGGGCAGGGGAGGCTGGCTGGTGCAGGATGGCCATGCGGCATGACACAGGGAGCCCCAGCCATGTGACTCCAGTGTACAGCCAGCTGGTTCATATCTGGCAGTCTTGGGGGCCCAGTCACTGCAACAGAGCAGGCCCCAAAGCACGTGCACCTTTCAAACCTCTTCTTGTGCTGTGTTTGTCAGTGCCCTATTGGCCAAAGCAATTTCCCAGCCAAGTTCCATGTCTAGAGTCCACCTGTTTTTAAAAAATTAATTCAATTTTGCCTGTGCTGAATCTTTGTTGCTGTGTGTGGGCTTTTTCCACTTGTGGGGAGTGGGGGCTACTCTTCACTGTAGTGCACAGGCTCTAGAGGACACGGGCCTGAGTATTAATAGTTGCAGAACACGGGTTCAGTAGTTGCAGCTTCTGGGCTCTAGAGTGAGGGCTCAGTAGTTGTGGCACACAGGCTTAGTTGCCCTGTGACATGTGGAACCTTCCCAGACTAAGGATTGAACCCGTGTCCACTGCATTGCAAGACAGCTTCTTAACCTCTGGACCACCAGCAAGGTCCTAGATTTCACCTCTTGATGGGATCATCGGGAGCCTCATATCCTAAGGGCGTAGACAGCAGGAGGAGAGCACGATGTGGCCAATTGTACAACTTAACACAAGATAGTTATAGGCAAGGCTGGGCCAGACAGAGGAAAAGTGTAGGGTACTGTAAAAACACATCACAGGGCACTCAGACTCAGTGTGGGGGTGGAGAAGGACCCTGTGTGACCATGGTGTTGGGCAGAGAGCTGAATCATGAGTCAGGAGTTTTGGGGTGCAGGTGAGTGGGGCCTACAAGGAAGCGCGTTCAAGGCAGAGGGACCAGTGTGTGCAAAGGCCTTGAGGCATTCAGGACAGTCGCCCAATTCAGCGGCCCAGGATTGGGCATCGAGACAGGTCATCAGGGAGTAAACCATATTGGGCCTTGCGGGCTGAGCTAAGAGCTCTGAATCTCCATCTCAGAGGGGTTAGCGGCTGGTGAAAAGCCTATTTGGGTTTTTATGATTACCCAGGTTGCAGGATGGAGCACAGACTGTGGCTGAGCAGAGCCTAAGAGCGTGTGCAGGGCGATGAGAAAGAGGGGTGGCCAGGGCGTCTAGGTAGTGGGGAGAAGAAAAGAACCGGAGATCCAGAAGCCTGCAGAAGGTCAAACCCAGAACCAACATGAGATATAAACTGCCACATACTCTTTGTAGATCCTCCCCTCCAGCGGTGGGGATCTCTATGCCTTCCCTTTGTAGTTGGGCAGGCTTGGGACTGCTCTAAGAGAATCTGGTGGAAGGATTCCTGTATGACTTAGACTGGGACATAGAAGGCCATGCATCTTCTGCCTCCCTTACAAGGCACTTGTGGGGGCCTCCATGCAAAAAGCCTGCTCCACCTGAAGCAGTTAAGCTGAGAGAAAGCCCAAGTTGCACAGAGGAGCTGCATGCAGGAGCTCCAGGCCCGGGGGCCCCAACCTTCGAGTCATCTCAGTCCAGGCAGCAGATAGATGAGTTAAGACGCCAGGGGATGCCAGCCCTGGCATTTGAGTGCTCCTAGTTTGGATCCCAGATCCTGCAGAGCAGACAAGCCATTGTCTCAGGGCCTGGTCTAACTTCCTGACGATAGCATCCACAGGCAGAATAAAGTGGATGTTGTTTTATCAGACTGATATTGGGGTTTATTTTTAATCTGTAACTGGGCTTCCCAAGTGACGCTAGTGGTAAAGAACCCACTTGCCAATGTGGGAAATGTGGATTCGACCCCTGGATCAGGAAGATCCCCTGGAGGAGGGCCTGGCAACCCACTCCAGTATTCTTGCCTGGAGAATGCCATGGACAGAGAAGCCTGGTGGGCTACAGTCCTTGAGATCACAAAAGAGTCAGACACGACTTTGTGACTAAACAACAATAACTAAGACAAGGAGAAAGGGAAGGGAGGTGTTGGGGTGACTCACAGAGAAGATGGTACATGTCTGCAGTCTTGCTTCTTTGTCAGTTAAAATTGTTTCTGCGGCAGAAGTGGGCTGTCAAAACTGAATGTGATGTACACACTGCTGTATTTAAAATGGATAACCAACAAGAACCTACTTATAGCACAGAAAACTCTGCTCACTGTTATGTGGCAGCCTGGATGGGAGGGAAGTCGGGAGAATGGATACACGTATATGTGTGGCTGAGTCACTCTGCTGCACACCTGAAACTATCACAACATTGTCAATCGGCTCTACTCCAATATAAAATAAAAAGTTTTTTAAAGAAAGAATGAATGTGAGAAACCAGGACTCATCGCTGGTATATTGCACTAAAGAGCAGGTAATCCGAGTGTTAACTAACGCTGTGAATGATTTGGTCAAGTTAGTGATGAGTGAGGATGGTGGCCGTGGTGCAGGGGTGGGGGACCATCCCAGAGCAGCGGAGGGGTCTGAGGCCGCTGACAACTGTCCACACAACACTGAGGTGGAACCCAAGTCTGCTCCAAGAGTGTAATAATGCTGACTTCTGGATCAGAAAGTACTCTTAACTCAGGACAATGAAAAAGCTCCTTTACAAAAAACTTGATTATTTTTCCTGGAATATTTATCCTTCGTTTGTCTTTCCAAATGAGTAAAGAAAAATTCTCAAGAATATTTATTGCTTTTAATAATTTTTCTCTTTGGAAACTCGGCACTGAATTTCTAGGGGAATGAAAGGTACATGCCTGAAAGGGCTTTTCTCTTGTTAAAAAGCATGATTAGGGGATTACCCAGAATGCTCTGTTTTACATTTTCCCCATGGCTTTCATTACAGCTGCTTCTTTCTCAGCAGGTTCCATAATTATACAAATGTCTTAGCTTTTCAAGTGTTTCATTATTCATTTGTTACTCATCCAGAGCACCTAAGGCCTGTTCAGCTGTAGAGATATCTTGCTCAATGCACTGGCCATGAATTAATTTTTGACTTGGGTCTTTTGTGTTTCCTAGGAAAGATGAAGTGGAAGATAGCATTTTATGTTGTGATTCTCCTTGCTTGCTGACCTGGCTCTATTCTTTGTTGTCTCTATATGTGAGCCTACACACTGTTCAGCCCTTGATTCCCTGGTTGCATTTACTTGCAGATTGTAGGTACCATCCATGAAAGCAATTTTGCCTCCTTGAAATATTTCATTTACTGTCATCGCTTCATTTAGGCAACAGTTTCTTTTCCAACCTTTGGATCTCATTGCCTGTGAAACCATATACTTCTCCTATTTAGTCATTTTATAATAACAGGTTTAGCAAAACCGTTTCAGAGTCCCAGTTTCCAATGATATATTTCACTTATATATAATTTTAGAAAAGGTTTTACAGAACTTCCTGCTGTATATCCTTAGTGATATGGATAAGGGGGAATAATTCAGTAATATGGAAAGGATAAAAACGATAAACTCTTTTGACAGAAAGCAACTAGTAACTTTTATATGGTTAATTATTTGGCCAATTTAAGTGTCATTTAGAAAAGTTTGCTTCCCTTGTGGCTCAGCTGGTAAAGAATCCACCTGCAATGCAGGAGACCTGGGTTCAATCCCTGGGTTAGGAAGATCCTCTGGAGAGGGGAAAGGCTACCCACTGCAGTATTCTGGCCTGGAGAATTCCATAGACTGTATGTCCATGGGGTTGCAAAGAGTCGGATGTGACTAAATGACTTTCACTTTCACTTGGAAAAGTTCAGAGACTCTAAAGTTTATTGTGTTGTTGTTGAATCACTAAGTCATGTCTGACTCTTTGTGACCCCATGGACTGTAGCCCATCAGGCTCCTCTGTCCATGGGATTTCCCAGGCAAGAATACTGGAGTGGGTTGCCATTTCCTACCCCAGGGAATCTTCCTGACCCAGGAATCCTGCATTGGTGGGCAGGGCAGATTCTTTACCACTGAGCCACCAGGGAAGCCCCTGTCCTCCTCACTCCATCCCTAATCCTGGGCAATCACTCATCTTCACTAGCCGACTCTTCATCTGTATAATTTTGTCATCTCAAGAATATGTATAAATAGAAGTGTACAGTAATATAAACTTCGGGGATTGTTTATTCTCTTAGTAGAACTCCCTTGTAACTTGTTGCATACATCGGTAATTCTCTTAATTGCTGAGTAGCATTCTGTGATAGGGGCTTCCCTGCTGGCTCAGGAGATGTGGGTTTGATCCCTGGGTTGGGAAGATCCCCTGGAGAAGGAAATGGTAACCCACTCCAGTATTCTTGCCTGGAGGACCCTATGAACAGAGGAGCTTGGCGGGCTACGACCCATGGGTTCCCAGAAGAGTCAGACATGACTTGACAACTAAACAACATTCTGTGGTATGGAGAGATAGGAGCTTGTGTGACTCAACCCACTGAAGGGTATCTGGGTTATTTCTAGTTTTGACTATTATAATAAAGCTCCTCTGAAAACTCACATACAGGTTTTTGTGTGAACGTATGTCTCCATTTCTCTGGGATGAATATCCAAAAGTTTACTTGCTTCGTTGTACAGTAATTGTATGTATAGTTTTGTAAACACTGCCAAACTTTTCCGGTGTGAAGATGTGAGTTTATATTCTTACCAGCATGTAAGAGTGATTCAGTTTTTCTGCACCTCCATCAACATTTGGTGGTGTCAATATTTGTTATTTCAGCCATTCTGTTGGGTCTGTAGTGGTACCCCACTGTGGTTTAATTTTCATTTCCTTCATGACTAATGATGTTGAGCATCTTTTCATGTGCTTATTTGCCATCTGTGTGTCATCCTCAAGGAATCCCATGTTATAATTACACCCTATTTTAAAATACAGGACAGAGAAATGCAGTGCATCCTGGTTCATAGAGAGTCTGCTACATATCGACCATCACCTAGAGACTAAAATCCACTAAATCTTCTCCCTTTCCAGAATTTTACAATGTACTAATGTATTTCCAAAGCATTCAATTTAGTAATCACTGACATATGCCCAGAGAGAAAAGAAATCCTTGTTCAGCAAACGGACTCTGAAATCTGGGGCCAGTACCTCTCGTAGCTAAGAAAGAGAAAACACATCTGTCTTTACCAAGATCTCTTTATGCTCTCCTTGCTGTAAACAGGTGGAGAGACAGCTAGGAGCATCAAGAGGCAGAGGGAGATGGGGTGGGGTAGAACACGTAGAACCCCAATTTCTTCTCTTCCTTCTTGTACTTAGAACTGAAAATTTCACTTCAGTCCAGAGTGGTCTGCTACTGCTGCTGCTAAGTTGCTTCAGTCGTGTCCGACTCTGTGCGACCCCATAGACGGCAGCCCACCAGGCTCCGCTGTCCCTGGGATTCTCCAGTCAAGAATACTGGAGTGGGTTGCCATTTCCTCCTCCAGGGGATCTTCCCAACCCAGGAATCAAACCTGGGTCTCCTAACAGAAGCAGAAGATATTAAGAAGAGGCAAGAATACACAGAAGAACTGTACAAAAAAGGTCTTCACTACCCAGATAATCACGATGGTGTGATCACTCACCTAGAGCCAGACATCCTGGAATGTGACGTCAAGTGGGCCTTAGGAAGCATCACTATGAACAAAGCTAGTGGAGATGATGGAATTTCAGTTGAGCTATTTCAAATGCTAAAAGATGATGCTGTGAAAGTGCTGCATTCAATATGCTAGCAAATTTGGAAAACTCAGCAGTGGTCACAGGACTGGAAAAGGTCAGTTTTCATTTCAATCCCAAAGAAAAGCAATGCCAAAGAATGCTCAAACTACCACACAATTGCACTCATCTTACATGCTAGTAAAGTTATGCTCAAAATTCTCCAAGCCAGGCTTCAGCGATATGAGAACAGTGAACTTACAGATGTTCAGGCTAGATTTAGAAAAGGCAGAGGAACCAGAGATCAAATTGCCAACATCCGCTGGATCACTGAAAAAGCAAGAGAGTTCCAGAAAAACACCTATTTCTGCTTTATTGACTATGCCAAGGCCTTTGACTGTGTGGATCACAATAAACTATGGAAAATTCTGAAAGAGATGGGAATACCAGACCACCTGACCTGCCTCTTGAGAAATCTGTATGCAGGTCAGGAAGCAACAGTTAGAATTGGACGTGGAACAACAGACTGGTTCCAAATAGGAAAAAGAGAACGTCAAGGCTGTATTTTGTCACTCTGCTTATTTAACTTCTATGCAGAGTACATCATGAGAAACGCTGGGCTGGATGAAGCACAAGCTGGAATCAAGATTGCCGGGAGAAATATCAATAACCTCAGATATGCAGATGACACCACCCTTACGGCAGAAAATGAAGAAGAACTAAAGAGCCTCTTGATGAAAGTGAAAGAGGAGAGTGAAAAAGTTGGCTTAAAGCTCAACGTTCAGAAAACTAAGATCATGGCATCCTGTCCCATCACTTCATGGGAAATAGATGGGGAAACAGTGGAAACAGTGTCAGACTTTATTTTTTTGGGCTCCAAAATCACTGCTGGTGGTGATTGCAGCCATGAAATTAAAAGATGCTTACTCCTTGGAAGGAAAGTTGTGACCAACCTAGACAGCATATTGAAAAGCAGAGACATTACTTTGCCAACAAAGGTCCATCTAGTCAAGGCTATAGTTTTTCCAGTAGTCATGTATGGATATGAGAGTTGAACTATGAAGAAAGCTGAGTGCCGAAGAATTGATGCTTTTGAACTGTGGTGTTGGCGAAGACTCTTGAGAGTCCCTTGGACTGCAAGGAGATCCAACCAGTCCATCCTAAAGGAGATCAGTCCCGGGTGTTCTTTGGAAGGACTGATGCTGAAGCTAAAACTCCAATACTTTGGCCACATGATGCTAAGAGCTGACTCATTTGAAAAGACCCTGATGCTGGGAAAGATTGAAGGCAGGAGGAGAAGCGGATGACAGAAGATGAGATGGTTGGATGGCATCACCGATTCAATGAACATAAGTTTGGGTCGGCTCTGGGAGTTGGTGATGGACAGGGAGGCCTGGTGTGCTGCGGTCCATGAGGTTGCAAAGAGTCTGACACGACTGAGTGACTGAACCGAATTGAATTAAACATATATTAATTTTGGAATTAAAATGCATTTCTTCTTTTTGTCAGACTTCAGACATTTTCACAAGCCCTAGAAAGACTTATATCTCCTGGCACAGGCCATTGAGACTAATGATCCATTGGAATCTATTCCCATTTTGTTTCTTTGGATTTTTGTGCCCAGTGACTATCAGGGATCTGAACCATGGTCATGAAGGGAAAATCTGTATTTGAAGACTATATGTTTAAAACCAAGAGCTAGCAATGGAGGGCTTGACGAGGACATGGGATGGTTGCCACTGATCTCTACACCTTAGGGTCACATTGTGCATGACCAGGAGGTAACCCTACCAATGAGTTAGCAGAAGAGGCTCCCCCAATTCCTCTTCATCACTTTGCTGTGCTTGGTTAATTTGACATCTCTACTTTTCTATCTTGGGGTTTAAATGCTAGAAATGGCAGCTTCCCAGGGAGAGGCCCAGAGGCCTGGGGTCCTGGAGAAGAATCAGGCTTCTACTTTAGTAGAAAAGGTTAAAAAAAAGGTTGATAGGAAGACCAGGGATGATGCTACAGTGCTTTAAACCCTGTGCCCACCAGCACCCTAGCCTTCTGTGTTGGGTCAGAATATGAAATATCTGGACCTCAACACCCGTTATGAAAATCCATTCTGTGTCATTTTCCCCTCCTTGTCTGTCTTGAAAGTCCATCTCCAATTGCTGACCTTCAGCTCTACCATCTCCCACCTCCTCTCCCTCCTCCAGTCGGTAACTCTGCTTGCCTGCGCACTCTATGACAGTCCCTGTGTGCCAGCTGTTGTACTGTACTTCTGTACTTTTCAAGGTACTGTACTGTAAGATTAAACATGTTTTCTTTTTTGTGTGTTTGTTTGTTTTTTATGTATTATTTGTGTGAATAGTGTACAGTACTATATAGCTGATTGTGTTAGTAGGCTAACTTTAGTGGACCTGGGAACAAATTGGACTTGTGAACATACTCCTGGGATGGAACTCGTTCGGATGTAGAGGGCTTGCTGTAGTCATCTTCTTTTATTTCCCTAATCATTTAAAATGTAAAAATTATTCTTAGTTTGCAGATCACATGAAAAGAGGTGGCGGGCTGCAATTTGCTGCCTTCTGTTCTAAAGTACCAATGATCATGACCCCAGATTGGTAGGAATAGCTTTGGTGTTGTTATTAACAGTTACCAAGTGCCCACAGAGAAAGGGTCTCAACTCTAAGAAAATTTCTTCTCAACAAAGCTAGACAAATGGAAAAAATATGAATTTTGTTTAAAAATCTGTTTCTGCCTGTTCCAGTTATATCCGTCTGCTGTCTGCTCCCCTGTTTTGCTTCCACTCAGCATCTCTCAAGGTGAATGTGAACAATCAAATACCCTCCCCCCCTTGCCTGGCGTGTGCTCCCCTCTTACTCTAGCACCAGCCTCCTCTAGACTCGACCAGAGCCCACCTTTCCTCAGCAGGTCTCCCACCTGAGCATGGTCTTGTGTCCGCCGGTCTCCTGGCTGCTGTCTTCTACTTTCTGTCCTGTGCTCCACTCCAAAGAGAGCATCTGGGCAGCATCCTGATTTAACCTTGACTTCCCCATGGGTTGGAATGTCAATTTCCTCTTCTTGGCAGATATGCTTTGCTGTTAGGTGTCCAGGTGACTAATATGTAGCCCATGGAACATGAATTCTTAATCTTCTGTGCCTCAGTACCCATGTCTGTAAAATGGGGATGATTATATGTGTGTGGCAGGGGGCGGGGTTTGCTGAGAAACCCTTGCAGGTACAACAAGGATGTGTGAGAAATGTCAGTTTCCTTCTCGCACCTCTGCTTACTGGTTTCATCCTGAGCCTGAGAGTTCCAGAAGATCCTCTGTTCCTCTGTGACTAGTTCTCAAATGCATGCATGGGTGCTCCATCGTGTTCGACTCTTCGGCCCAAAGGACTACATGGACCCTATGGACCTTACACAGCCCACCCACCAGGCTTCTCTGGGCATGGGATTTTCCAGGCAAGCACATTGGAGTGAGTTGCTATTTCCTTCTCCAGAAGATCTTCCTGACCCAGGGATTGAACCTGTGATTCCTGCTGTGTCTCCTGACAGGCTGATTCTTTACTGCTGAGCCACGGAGGAAAGCCCAGCCGGTTTCCGCCTGGTTTGAAACTGGGGATCTTCCGCATGGTGAAGCGAACGTGATAACCACTACGCTATGGAAAGAAGGCAGGTAAAGGAAAACAAATATATAACTCTTATTTTCGTCACTCCTCAGATGTTATGGCCCTGAGTTCCCATGCTGTGGTTGCCCTTTGCTCAGGGTGTTCACCTCTGTCTCTCTCAGGCAAATTATCTTCTCCCCTTCATGCAACTTCATTTTCTAATAAAACTTTCAACACTTACACATTTAGAATGGAGAGATCTATGGATTGTCAGTTTGGCGTATTTTAAAAGAATTGAATGTGTAATAAAATCACTTTGAAAGAACAGTGTGGGGAAGAATTGTTTTGTAGCAAATGTTAAAAATTCAGTGATAAAAGCTTTTTAGACAAATAAAAGGATGGGAGAGTTCCAGGAACTGTGATCCTTATTTAAAATAAGTTTTCATTCCTTAAATTACTATTGATGCTGATGCTTATCTTGGTAGAGATTTATGAGAGATAAATCCACACTTTGCTTATTCATTGGTGCAGAACAGTTTTCAGTACTGCTACTGGCGACTTGAAATGAAAGAAACTTTAATTTTGATAATTTTGAATGAAATATGTGACAGTTTCTTTCGAAGTGAATAAGAGTCTTCATGTTAGAAGATATCTAATTCTTTTTGATATCTAATTCTGGAGATATTTGTGCTGGAATGTGACCCCTAAAAGAGGCGGCAGGGAGAAGACAGTCTCTGTCCTCACATTTCCAGTGGGGAGTGGCCGGAGCTCAGATGCTGGGCTGAATGGTCTGGCTTCCCAGTGAAGTGAGGTCCGCCAGTCTGGTGTGATGGCTTCCCAGGCGTGAACCCACGAACCTACCCTCTGTAAGGTTTTCATCCAGGGCCCATGGACCTGCCCTTTTTCTTTCAGGAGTGGGACTGCTCAGTGGTGGGTGGTCTACAGAGATAAACCTGCAAGGTCTGTTGCTCTGGCCACACCAGTATCAAGAGGGGCTTGCTCCCCATCTTCCCATAAACTAGAAAATTACTACTGTGAGATCTGAGCTGAGATTTCCAGCAAGAGGACGCTAGTGCAACCAGATCCAGGTATAGAGGAACAGAGGTGAAAATCTGGTGAGATGCTAACCTTCAGACATGCTGGGCCCAGCATGAAACGCCCATCAGAACTTTTGGGTCAAGTAACTTTGGGTTAAAAGTGAAATTTTATGGAATAAATTAAAGCAATTAAAATTTTTTTATAGGAAGTGCTGAAACTTTCATGAAATATCTGCTTGATTAGGGAAAGATTTTAGGGAAATGCGAGACAAACATTATTCAGGAAATTTTCTCCTTGAAAAAAATGTTTTCCAATGGAAAATGATATGTAGAGAGGGTCTTTAGGTGTATTGCTGGAGGGCTGACCCCAGAATTTTCTGTCCTCTTGATCAAGCACCAATATTAAAGGCTTGATCCCACTGTGATGCCAAAGGGGGTGCCTGCTGACTACTCAGGAGGTATTCTTCTGGGCACTGGCTCCCCAATAGAGTGTTTATTCCAAGGTGGTGTTCCCAGTTATTTTCCATGTACCCATAGGTGTAAACTCAAATTAACCAAACTCTTAAGAGACTGATGTATAAACCAAAGAAGCCAATTTATTACTTTCTAGTGAGTGAAGGATAGATGTTCAGCTCTGCTCTTCAGCACATGCTCCCCTCAATATAAGAAAATGACTAGCCCTAGGAGGTTGTTTCAGGTGGACAAGCATGTGTGTGATAAACCTGAATGTCATCTTGCCTGATGGCCATCTTAGGAAACAGCTGTGAACTAGAGGCTAAGTTGTGTCTGATGGTGGCCGATCATCCGTCATTTCTAAACATGGTCCTCAAGTGCCTGTTGGCAGAATCACTTCCCTCTGCACATGGTTAAAATGCTGTAGGGCCCTTTGGTCTACAGTACTCACAGACTGTTTCTCTTTAATTCATACTGGTATTCCAGACAAGACGGAACATACATGTGATTTCACTTACATTTTAGTCCTAACCGTTTGTTTCTTCTTCACAGAATTCACACGTTTTAATGATACCTGGATATTCCGAAATCCCTCTAACAATGCAGTTATAGACAATGTTTTAGGGTAGTTAAAAACCTCACTTTATGGGGTCACCTCATTCTTAGCTTGTGTGGAAAATTGATATTTAGCTGTATCTTTAAATCATTGAAAGGAATGATGCTAAAGCTGAAACTCCAATACTTTGGTTACCTGATCCAAAGAGCTGACTCACTGGAAAAGTCCCTGATGCTGAGGAAGATTGAGGGCAGGAGGAGAAGGCGGCGACAGAGGATGAGATGGTTGGGTGGCATCATTGACTCAATGGACATGAGTTTGAGGAAACTCTGGGAGATACTGAAGGATAGGGAAGCCTGGCGTGCTGCAGTCCATGGGGTTGCAAAGAGTCAGACGCGACTTAGCAACTGAACAACAGAGCTGTATCTTTACTTATCATCTATTGGAAATTGGTTCTTCTTGGAAAATCTGTTGATTTGGGGACTTTCCTGGTGGTCCAGTGGCTAACCTCTGCACTCCCAATGCAGGGGGCCTGGGTTCAATTCCTGGTTGGGGAACTAGATCCCACATGTCACTATTAAAGATCCCATGTGCCTCGACTGAGACCTGACCCAGCCCAATAAATAAATAAATATTGGGTAGGCCAAAAAGATGGTTTGGGTTTTTCATAGGATCTTATTTAAAGAAAGAAAGAAAATCTGTTGATTTATTCTTGCTAAATTGTTGCTTTTTCTTTCAGTTTTGTTACTGGTGACATAATATCAGTTTAAAAATAAATTCCAGAAGGGAAGGTCTGTGTTCAGTTCGGGCTAAATTAAGGAGAGGACAAATGTGAAAAGAGGGGAGGGAAAGAAAATAAAATCAGCATTGTAAATCAGAGCCTTCTATCTGGCTGTCAATAAGTTAATGGAAAATGGGTCACACACAATTGAAAATATTTCCGTTCCAACCTGCAGGATATTCAGTGTTCAAACAAGCTTATATCTTGGGGCCTGAATTCAGTGATAGCAATTCTGTGTCAGCTCTCTGCAGGTTTTACACATTTTGTGTTCCCAGTAAGTGTCCATCTTAATTATCTCCAACCTGCCAATGAAGTCTACCTTTACTTCTTGTGTGATTCTGAGGGATAATTTTAGTACTAATTCTTGATCTCTTGTCATCTGGATAGTAAAATAGATATTACCATTATTCAGCTGTCTTTCAAACTGGTCAGTCCTAAAGGAAATCAGTCCTGAATACTCATTGGAAGGACTGATACTGAAGCTGAAGCTCCAATACTTTGGCCACCTGATGTGAAGAGCCAAATCATTGGAAATAACCCTGATGCTGGGAAAGATGGAGGAAAGGAGGAGAATGGGGCACGGCCTCCCAAAACAAGTGAGAAGTAATGTCTTTTTTCCAAGTTTTGTCTGAAAATTCTTAAAACATAGGCTAGTTTTGACAAGAGCGATTCATAGTGTGTTTGAAGGCAAGATTTTTCTTGATTAAAGCTGTTCAAAGCACAGTTGAAAGGAAACTACTATTACTAATAGCATACTAAAACTTAAGGGCCATACATTTCACATAGTTAAATAGTTGCCAAAAATAGATAATTACAGTTAAAAACAATTTTATAAATTTTGTCTCCACTAAATTGACCACTTGAGAGCTGTTTTGATGTCCTGTGAATTTTGCCATTGTTGAACAAAAAATAACATTCTTTTGTTAGCGTCAGTTGACACTATCTTCTAAGACAAAATTTGAGGTCAACACATGTTGACTGTTTAACTGTTGAGACTTTCTGATATTTTTGTAATAATCCTTTTAAAAAATGAAGTGACAAAGGAATACTGTATTTGGAATTCCTTAGAAAATAGAGTCTGCAGGGAGATTTGAGGTGGCTTCTTGGGAACCATACTGTGAAGGAGTGAGGGCACAAAACTGGGTAGGGTGGAGCTGGGCTGTGATGTGGGGGCAACAGCAGCCGGGCTGTGATGTGGGGGCAACAGCAGCCTCATTGAGACACGAGGAGTTTTGTGCCGGGATGACATTGCTTAGCTGCCCCTCCATGAGTCAAAGGTCCTTGTCTTGCATCCAGCAGTGAGAGGATGTGACCCTGGGTGAAGTTGCAGTCTTTGCAACCTCAGAGAAAGGATGAAGGACTCATCCAAGGAAGGAGCTCCTCAGTTCTGAGGGAGACCTGGGCGGCATACCTAACAGTTACTAAATAGTTAATTTCCTCTTCCTCTTGAATATGTATTATAACTAAAGGAAAGGGAAGCCTCATCAGACAAGGAGCTTCAATGGAACAGGTGCATGTGAAATTCTGACAGAGCCCATCTTTCCAGTGAGTACTTGAGAAGCAATCATGGTAGCCATTAGATTTCCATGACCACCCCCACTTCAGTGACAGAGGAACTCTTTTGTGTTATAACTAATACCTACATTGTCTCACCTGAACAGATCCTTCCCCATGTTTTAAAAACTACCGTTTTATGTGCAGTCTCTCTGAGTCCAGAATAACAAACTATGATTTTAGCAGTTTATTGCAATCTTGCTCGGATGTGCTCTGGGAGAGATTCGAGTGGTTTTTTGTTTTTCTCTAAGTGAGATACTTCTGACATACCAAATTATATCTTCTCAAGTTTCATACCAAATTCATCTCTGGAAGGGAGAAAGCAAGTGAAAAATGTGTGGTGGGTTTGGAACTTCAGCAGACAGTGGTGCTTCTTACATGAAGGTAGATATTTGGCAGGAACTTAATTACTTTTTGATGCTTTGTAATTTTCTGGTTCTTAGAGGATTATTTTGAAGAAAAAATTTAATTTCAGTTTTATTGAGGTATGATTGACATTTAAAATTGCAAGCTATTTAAAGTGTGCATCATGGTGATTTGATATACGTACACATGTGAAAGGATTCTCCCCATTGATTCATTAATGCATCTGTCACCTCACATAATTAACCTTTTTTATTTTTTTGATGAGAACATTTAAGTTCTACTCCCTTTGTTGTTGTTGTTCAGTAGCTCAGTCGTGTCTGACTCTTTGCGACCGCATGGATTGCAGCACGCCAGGCTTCCCTGTCCTTCCCCAACTCCCGGAGCTGCTCGAACTCATGTCCGTTGAGTCGGTGATGCTATCCAGCCATCTCATCCTCTATTGTCCCCTTCTCCTCCTGCCTTCAGTCTTTCCCAGCATCAGGGTCTTTTCCAGTGAGTCAGCTCTTTGCATCCCTTAGTCAATTTCAATTACACAATACAATATTATCAGCTATATTCATCATGTTATACATCAGCGCCTAAGACCTTTTTAAAAATTATCTATCTGTTTCTTTTTATTTATATTTTGACTGCACTGGACCTTTGCTGCGGTGCTCATGGGCTCTTGGCTGCAGCGTGAGGGCTTCTCTAGCTGTGATGCTCAGACTCTCTAGTTGTGGTATGCCAGCTTAGTTGCCCCAGGATCTTAGTTCCCCCACCTGGGATCAAACCCGCGTCCCCCACATTGGAAGGCAAATTCTTAACCACTGGAGCACCAGGGAAGTCCCTAGATCCTCAGTTCTTGCTCACCATATTGCTAGAAGTTAGGACCCTTTTACCAATCTCTCCCTATTTCTTCCATCACCCAGTCCCTGGCAACCACCATTATAATTTGTGTTTCTATAAGTTTTTCTTTTTTAGGATTCCACAAATAAGTGATACCATGCAGAATTTGTCTTTCTCTGACATTTCACTTAGCATAAGCCCTTGAGTTTCATCCATTTTGTTACAAATGGCAAGATTTTCTTTTTCTTCATGGCTGAACAATACTTCATTATATATGTATACCACATCTTTTTTACCCATTCATCCTTCAGTGGACACTTAGATTGTTTTCATATCTTGGCTATTGTGAATAAAGCTGCAATAAACGTAGGGGTGCAGATATCTCTTTGAGACAGTGACTTCTTTTCCTTCAGACAAGTACCTGGACATGGGATTGCTGGAGCATATGGTAGTTCTATTTTTAATATTTGAGGAACCTCTGTACTGTCCTTCATAGTGGAGGCACCAATTTACATTTCTACCAATAGTGCACGAGGGTTGCCTTTTCTCTACATCCTTGGCAGCACTTGTTATCTCTTGTCTTTTTGAAAATAACCATTCTAACAGATATTTGGGCTTTCCTGTTGGCTCAGCTGGTAAAGAATCTGCCAGCAATGCGGGAGACCTGGGTTTGATCTCTGGGTTGGGAAGATCCCCTGCAGAAGGGAATGGCTACCCACTCCAGTATTCTGCCCTGGAGAATTTCATGGATTGCATAATCCATTGGGTCGCAAAGAGTCAGACGTGACTGGGCAACTTTCATTTTCAATTTCATTCTAACAGCTGTGAGGTGATACCTCGTGATTTGCACTTGCATTTCCCTGATAATTAGTGGTATTGAGGACCTTTCCTGTACAGTTGGCCATCTGCATGTCTTTTGGAAGAATGTCTATTCAGGTCCTCTGCTCATTTTTACATCAGATGGTTTGTTTGTTTGCTGCTGAGTTGCATGAGTTCTTTATAGATCTTACCAGATATATCATTTGAAAATATTTTCTTTCATTTGGTAGGTTGCCCTTTCATTTTGTTAATGACTTCCTTTGCTGTGCAGAAGCTTTGTAGTTTTTTTTTTTTTAGTAAATAATGTTGGGCAGTTTATTAACCAATGGAGTATATTGCATAACAAACTACTCCACATCTTTCAGGAAGAGAAACCATTCAGTTTGAAAAGTAAAGATGTCACACACTGAATTTAAAGCACACAATTAAAATGAGCTTAAAATATTTCTTTGGGGGGAGGGAATACAAGACTTCTACTCAATTAAGAGAACAGTTTTTAGTCCAGATCTTTTATTTTCTTTTTTAAAAATTAATTTATTTATTTTAACTGGAGGCTAATTACTTTACAATATCATAGTGGTTTTTGCTAAACGTTGACAGATCTTTTATTTTCTTTATACTCATCATGCTATCAATTCACGGAAACGGGCTCCAACAGTTCAGGCTCCTCTCCAGGGGCTCTCATGAAACGTGCTTCTCTGGGTGGAGCTGGCTGGCTCTTTAGTTGAACCCAAGTACCTTTCTCTTTGTCTTCTTCTGTTTCCTTACTTCATATTCCTTCACACATTTCAGGAAGCTATCTTGGCTGTTAGGGTGCCTAATATGCCTAATGTGTGCTAAGTCGCTACAGTCTTGTCTGACTCTTTGCAGCTCTATGGACTGTAGCCCACCAGGCTCCTCTGTCCATGGGATTCTCCAGGCAAGAATATTGGAGTGGGCTGCTATGCCCTCCTCCAGGGGATCTCCCTGACCCAGGGACTGAACCCATGTCTCTTATGTCTCCTGCATTGGCAGGCAGGTTCTTTACCACTAGCGTCACACATATTGATTCTCTTGGCAAGAATTTTGTTCTTAACTTGTTTGTTTGCAATGATACCAGCAGCATGGTAGGTAACATCATAGACTCTTCCAATGTTGCCATGGTAACATTCGTGGGGCATTCCTTATTGAACAGTGCCCATCCCCTTGATATCTACAATGTCACCTTTTTTGTAGATTCTCATGTATGCGGCCAAAGGAACAACTCCATGTTTTCTAAAAGGCCTAGAGAACATGTAGTCAGAGTTCCTCCTTTTTCCCTCCATATTGGTCATTTTGGTGAGTTACTGGAAGATGATCATTCTGGCTGAAAAGGCAGAAGCTTCATAGTTTGATGTAGTCTCACTTGTTTATGTTTACTTTTGTTGCCTTTTCTTTTGGTGCCATGAAGAAAAAGAATTTTATTTTAAGAACAAAACCCATTTAGTTTAAAAAACGAATTGCTATTAACATTTGTCTTCTCTCTTTATGTCAACAGCAAAGAACATATATTGGTCTTTCAAAATCTTTAATATGATAAAACCTGTAAAATATTAATAACATAATTAAATAAATGCATTTAATGCCTCTTTTGACACATTAACATTACTTTGCAGCCACCCTGACTGCCTCCCGGACCCAGGGGCTGCAAGTGAGTGGATGAGCCTGGAAGGACCTGTGTTGATGGAGAACTCACGCCCATCCAGCAAAGTGTCTTCTCCTGGCCTCCACATAGTTCCTGCTGGAGGCTTGGAACTACTGATTTCTGGAGAAGCCAGAACCTAGCCATTTAAAATGTGAGACCTCTCAAATTTTACATGTTGGCAAACATTTACGTTTTTTTTAAAGTACAGTGTAGGCCAAAGAATATAGACGTGAGGGCCCATGAGCCTACAGCATGCATTCTCCTCTAGCCTCTTGTTACTGCAGCTGATTGGGACAGAAAGAAGAGCAGCCCCTTCTTGGGGAGGCCGCCCATCCGCTCTGTGTCAGTGAGCACCTGGGACAGGTACCCAACCGCGGCTGTGCTGGGAACCCAATAAGGACATGAGGAATCTGGTCATCCTGAGGGCCAGACTTGTAGCAGAATTGATTTTCTTTCTGTCATTTCAGATTATCAACTTAAAGTTGAGTTTCGATGCAAGTTTTTTGGAGTGATTAATAAAACCCCCTTGAAAATGTAAACTATGCAAGGGCCTACAGGTACCCTCAGAGAATCTGTGGTCCAGAGAGACTTGCATTTGAATGCAGGCCAGGGCAGGCACCAACAGCCTCTGGCTTGGCAGATCCCTCCTGCATCTACCTGCTCTTTCCTTGTATTTCTACAGCCATTGGAAGTTCTTGCTACATGGTTCCTCTAGGACAGAAGAAAATCAGGAAGTTTTGGATGGCTTTCTCTGCAGAGAAAGGGGGACATTTCCATCATCTTTCTGGTTTCAGTTCTGCATGGAAGGGACCTTCATAAATACATAGAGATGGTCCCAGCAGTTCTCTATTTACTACCACCCTGTTTATTGTGGTGGTAAAATGATTGTCATTGGTTCTTATAGATGATTCTCCTTGGTTCCCAGTGTCACACAAGATGCTTTTTGCCGTAGTTCTCTCTTCCACTTCTCTTCCAAGTAGGAACCAGTGAACCAAGATGGTTTGCCAAGCAGATGCACTTGCTGAAATGACACCTGCTGCCTGCCACGGTGTGATGAAAATCAGAAGGTGAGAAAAAAGACTAACTAAGGAAGATTTAGTCTCATCTCCTTGCACGCAGCAAAATCTAAAATTAATTTCTCAACATTTGTATGAAGTAGAAAACTCCTAATAATTCCAAGTGTAACCTATTAGGATGATGGGAGAAAGATTTGAAGTGGTTCAAGGCTATCTTACCTCCATTATCCTTGGAAGGATACAAAGATATGACTTGACCTTTTTTCTATCTAGAAGAGTTGCCATACATCACCACCACAGAAATTCTGATTACATCATCTTGCAGCACTGAAGCGGTGGAAGGTTTTCCTGGGTGAGAATCACATAGCCTGTCAGGAAATGAGAGCATTTCATACTTAATTGCCACACAAGTGCTTTCAGCTCTTTGCTATTGGTATAAACTGACTCCAGTTCAGTTCAGTTCAGTTCAGTCGCTCAGTCGTGTCCGACTCTCTGCGACCCCATGAATTGCAGCACGCCAGGCCTCTCTGTCCATCACCAACTCCCGGAGTCTACCCAAACCCATGTTCATCGAGTCGGTGATGCCATCCAACCATCTCATCCTCTGTCGTCCCCTTCTCCTCCCGCCCCCAGTCCTACCCAGCATTAGGGTCTTTTCCAATGAGTCAACCCTTCGCATGAGGTGGCCAAAGTATTGGAGTTTCAGCTTCAACATCAGACCTTCCAATGAACACCCAGGATTGATCTCTTTTAGGATGGATTGATTGGATCTCCTTGCAGACCAAGGGACTCTCAAGAGTCTTCTCCAACACCACAGCTCAAAAGCATCAATTCTGCGGCGCTCAGCTTTCTTCACCGTCCAACTCTCACATCCATACGTGACCACTGGAAAAACCATAGCCTTGACTAGATGGACTTTTGTTGGCAAAGTAATGTCTCTGCTTTTAAATATGCTATCTAGGTTGGCCATAACCTTCCTTCCAAGGAGTAAGCGTCTTTTAATTTCATGGCTGCAGTCACCACCAGCAGTGATTCTGGAGCCCAAAAAAATAAAGTCTGACACTGTTTCCACTGTTTCCCCATCTATTTCCCATGGAGTGATGGGACCAGATGCCATGATCTTAGTTTTCTGAACGTTGAGCTTTAAGCCAACTTTTTCACTCTCCTCTTTCACCTTCATCTTTAGTTCTTTAGTTCTTCTTCACTTTCTGCCATAAGGGTGGTGTCATCCGCATATCTGAGGTTATTGATATTTCTCCCGGCAATCTTGATTCCAGCTTGTGTTTCTTCCAGCCCAGCGTTTCTCATGATGTACTCTGCATATAAGTTAAACAAGCAGGGTGACAATATACAGCCTTGACGTACTCCTTTTCCTATTTGGAACCAGTCTGTTGTTCCATGTCCAGTTCTAACTGTTGCTTCCTGACCTGCATACAGGTTTCTCAAGAGACAGGTCAGGTGGTCTGGTATTCCCATCTCTTTTAGAATTTTCCACAGTTTATTGTGATCCACACAGTCAAAGGCTTTGGCATAGTCAATAAAGCAGAAATAGATGTTTTTCTGGAACTCTCTTGCTTTTTCTATGATCTCTGGAACCAGAACCAGAGATCAAACTGACTCCAGAATAGAGCAAATGCCCTCCAGTAAGACTAGCTCTTTCCACACCACGTTGCAATGAAGATAGATGTTTGAGGGTGCCATATGTACTTAGGATCCTCCTGTTATAAAGGGCATTCACCATAATTTGGCACCTGTCATTGAAGCTAACATATCAGCCTGGCTCGTGGGAATGTATCTCATTAGCTGGGTTATTTGCAGAAATAGGCAGAAAGCTCTTACCTTCACATCACCAAGCAAACTATGAGCAGATTAATCTCAGAGTCCTATTAGGGAACTCTATTTTAAAAGGATCTTGTACATTTAAATAGTCAAGGCATTTAGAATAATTAAAATCTTTATTTTCTTCATCTCTTTAAAATATCTCGAGGCACTACTACTAATGATTTTCTGCTCAAGCCTATATATCAGGATGATATTTCTGTGCACAGTAAACTGACATGGTGTTATTCAAAGGGCATTTCATTCTAGGCCTGGGATTTTCAAAACAGGGCACACAGATTGTACTGAGGTGTTTTAATAAATACTCTTAATGGGTCACAATAGAACAGGAACTGTTTTCCAAACCAATGTATAATATGATTCAGACGATTCTCAGAGACAGGCTTCAAGGACAATGTACCTCATATTGCTATGATGGAACATGTATAAATTACTCACTTTTTATTGGAATAGTTGAATGTCAGTTAATAGAATCAAAGAAGGACCAACAGATCTTACGAGGGCAGACAATTTCAAGAAATAATTCAAGATTATAGCCTGATTTCTTCTTGTTCCACAAATTCTTCAAAAATAGATGCTTTGGAAGGAGATTTCCTATGATAGTAATTTCTCACTTTATTTGGTTTTTGATGAAAATATGTTCAAATGACATATTTTTTCTCTAGACTAGTATTTGAATGCATGAACTGATTTTCTTATTAAAATAAATGGAACCGGGGTACTCTTTCTGCCCCCTTCTGATGCCTTTGTCAGAAGCTTTCTCTATCCCTTTTATACTTTAATAAACTCTATTGCACAAAAGCTCTGAGAGATCAAGCCTCGTCTCTAGCCCCGGATTGAATTCCTCTCCTCCGGAGGCCAAGAATCCCGGCCGTCTTTTCGTGATTCAGCAAACAACCTTTCATCTTGGGGGCTCATCCAGGATTCTTCAGGACAAGGATTATGTAACAACAATGTATCCTGCCTGAAGACAGTCTCTGGATTAAACTTTCTGGCTAATTCTGTTATCTTAAAACGTAAAAAAAAAATAAATAAAATAAAATAAAATAAAATAAATGGAACCAATTTTTAACCTCCCAAAGACACATTTGGGTAATTTTTACATCACTTTTCTGTCTACAAACTTGGAAATATTAAACTTGTTATTTAGTTTTTCAAATGTACTATAGTAGCTTCTTGTGTTGTTTTTTTTTAAAGCTAGGAATATTACGAAAATTGGTACTCTTTTAGAGGGGGGTGAATTTCTAGAAGCTACATTTCTACTTTGGCCTCAGTTTCGAGGAGATGCAAGAGCAGGCCTGTCTGGGGCTCTGGCCATCACTTGCTCGGCCTGGGACAGCAAATGCCTCTGGCACCTCACCTTCCTCATTACTTGCTGTTAGCCTCAGACTGCTTCCTAAACATCACCCAAGGGTCATTTGCATTGTAATTTACAGAACTTCAAGAAGGTGCCTCATGAAAATATAATTGATTTCCCCCAAAGAAAGTGTCCATATTTAAATATACTAATTAATAAAATACAGTGACTCCCATTTTTGTGAATAATGGCGTTTTCCTAGCTTTCATTCTGTAATAAAGAGAAAAGCTTGTTTCCTGAGACTGTGAAATATCAGGGCGACAGTTCAAAGGATGTTTCATCTGACTGTCCAATTGTAAGAATGAAACAGTACTGATACAAGCAGGACAGAAGTGCATGCAAGGATATGGATTTTAGGCTGTCATTTAGGAGACTGAAATTTTATGATGACCATCTCAAATACCTAGTGAGTCCAGATGTTTGAGACTTCATTTTTCAATTTAGTTCTAGTTTGTCACTGTTTTGTTGTGTGTTGTCGTTTTTGGTGGCATGAGGAGGAATCTTTTTGGACAGGGTCCACAGTAGCACCAGCAGGGAAGAAGCTGCCATGGGGAGTTGTATGTCAAGGCAATCGGAGCGGGATTTGACCTAGAGGAACATTTCCTCTTCTATTCACAATGACCATTGGGAGCATCTTATTTAGTTCATATTAGCATAGGTTCTGAGAAGTCCTGCACAAATACATCAGTATAATCATTTTTATCCAGTTTTCCTCAAAATTATTTCACTGTGATCTCGCTCCTTTTTTATAGAACACATTTGAACATTTCCTAGGACACTCACTTTAAAAAAATTAACCAATATTATTGGGACTCCCCTCGTGGTCCAGTGGTTGGGAATATGCCTGCCAATGCACGGGACGTGGGTTCGATCCCTGGTCCAAGAAGTTTCCACATGTTACAAAGCGACTAAGCCTGTGCACCACAACTACTGAAGCCCGTGAGCCCTAGAGCCTGTGCTCCACACTGAGAGGAGCCACTGCAGTGAGAAGCCCCAACACTGCAACTCGAGAGTGGCCCTCACTTGCGGCAACTAGAGAAAGCTCATGTGCAGCAGTGAAGCCTCCCCGTGTAGCCAAAAATAGAATCAATCAATAAAATAATGCACATTTTAAATGTTAAAAATTAACCAATATCATAAAGTATACTTTGCATAGATAGAACATATCTCTTTTAAGGGTACCAGTTGATGCATTTTGACAAATACACACCGTTGTGATACCGTGTCCCCATCCAGATAGAGAACAATGCAATCACTGCCAAAGTTTCCTTGTGTCTCCATGCACATCTCACACACCCTCCCCCAGCACTGGACAGTTCCTCATCTGATCTCCATCACTGTGGAACAGTTTTCCTTCTGTTGGAACTTTGTATAAGTGAAATCACATACACATGCTCCTTTGTGTCTTGCTCTTTTTTCCTACTGCATAGTGTTTTGGGGATCTATTCCTGTTGTGTATCAATAGTTGATCATTCTTACTGCTGAGTTGTATTGCATTCTATCAATGTACCACTTTTTGGTTTATTGATTTTTCTGTTGGTGGACTTTTGTGGATGCTTTTTTCAATATTTCTCTGTACTTTTGTACAAGAGTGGTCTGTAATTATGTTCATCAAAATTTTAAAATTATAACAGTTAATTAGTTATTAGTTAATTTAGTTAACTAAATTTAGTTAATTTAATTAATTCTAAATATAGCAATTTTTATATAGTGATCAGTAACCCAGAGAGAGACCTTTATGCAGAAGAATAGGTAGCCTCATGGCAAAATCTGAAAGATATATAGTTTAGCCATCTGATTTACTTGGTTATTTTCCCTGAAAAAGAATTAAAAATTTTTTGTTTTCATATAGACTTTTAAAAGCACAGAGATGGCTTATGTGAAAAGTTATGTTGGATAATATATTAAATTTTCAAACTATAAAATCAAAAGCCAAGCAAAAGCAGAATGCAAATATGCTAGTAGTAAAGGTCAAAGTAGTTACTGGAATTGAGCTTATAGTTTGACTGGATTCTTCTTGGCAAGAATTCATACCTGGACTTTCCTGGTGGCCCAGTGGTAAAGAATCTGCCTGCCAGTGCAGGGAACATTGATTCAATCCCCGGTCTGGGAGGATTCCACATGTCAAGGGGCAACTAAGCCTGCATGCCACAACTACTGAAGCACTCTAGAGCCTGTGCTCTGCAACAAGAGAAGCCACCACAAGTGTGTATGAATATTGTTATCTATAGGCACAACGCTGTAAGCAGATCTCCAGAATTCGTTTACCTTGCATAACTAACATGTTATACTTGTTGAACAGTAACTCCCCATTTCTCCCCTCCCCCCAGCCCCTGGCAACACTATTCCACTCTCTGCTTCTGTAAATCTGACTACTCTAGGGACCTCATATAATATTTGTCTTTCTGTGACTGGCTAACTCCATGTAGCATGATGTCCTGAAGGTTCATCCATGCTGTAATATATGGCACAATTTCCTTCTTTTTTAAGGCTTAATAATAGTCTAGTGAATGTATACATCACATCTTCTTTATCCATTTATCTATCAATGAACATTAAGGTGGGATTCCCAGTGGCGCACTGATAAAGAATCTGCCTTCAATGCAGGAGATGCAGAAGACACAGTTTCCATCCCTGGGATAGGAAGATCCCCTGGAGGAGGGCATGGCAACCCACTCCAGTATTCTTGTCAGGAAAATTCCATGGCCAGAGGAGCCTGGTGGACTACATTCCATGGGGGTAACAAACAGCCGGACAGCATGCATGCACAGACATTAAGGTGCTCCCCCATTTTGGCTCTCGTGGCCACATTTTTTTCTTTCTTCTTTGCACATGGACCAGTTTTAGTCCAGGCAGATGCAACTTCTTCTATGCGGCACAGCAACAATTTAGTGAGTGTTTGAATATACCTGAATCTCAGCATTTCTGAATCCCTCCCCCACCAAATCCTTCCAATGAAGAGGGGACTCAGATGGGTCTCAAATACACCTCATCTGATGTAGTTGCATGGATGTGGTCACACCTTTCAATTTGGAGTCTCCAAGGTGTGGCTGGTACCAGGACTTCCCTGGTGGCTCAGACGGTAAAGAATCTGCTTACAATGCAGGAGATTGGGGTTTGATTCCTGAGTTGGGAAGATCCCCTGGAGAAGGGAATGGCAACCCACTCCAGTATTTTTGCCTGGAGAATTCCATGAGAGGCCGTGGGGTAGCAAAGAGACGCAACTAACACACATACACACACACACGCACACGCACACTCGGTGTGGCTAAATGTGTACCTCCAGACTTTCTCAGCTGGAAAACCTGATAGTTTTGCTCTATGAGTTTTGTTATATGCTGTATAGTTTTGCTATATGAGAAATGGAGTGTAAATATTAATATTTTCTCTTGCCTCCTGAGAGGATAAGAAAATAAAGCCTTCGCCATCATCAAAGAAAAAAAGAACTGGATTTAGTAGGTCATAAAAAGATCTTTGAGGATTGGGGCAATTAGAGTTTCAGCTTGTCAGGTGGAGGAAGTCCCTGAGGGAAATAAGAAGAGGGAAGCATTTTCCTGAAACGGAGGCCAAGTCGGAGGAGAGATATGCAGAGGGAGAGTGACAAGGCTCTGCTTGGGCTCTGAAGCCTCACCCCTCCCAGCACTCAGAACTCTACGCTCCACTCAACTATTCCACACATTTCCCCACGTGGGAAAAGTCCCAGGATACCCACAAACCCAGGACAAGAGAAGTGAATTACAATGGGGTGAGAATGGGGAAACCCCATGCTTCCTTCCCGCTAGCATAAAGCTGGGGGCCTCACTGTGGCCAACACACTGCTCTATGAGCTGCGTTCCGTTGGGACTCCCATCACCCAGACCTCAGGCGCATAATGACCTTCACGTCTACTGTTCCCTTGGATCTTTCTCCAGGTTCTCAGCATTTGCTGTATCCATCCCGCCCAGTGCCTACAGAATCTTCATAAATCAATTAACTGTGAGAGGCCCTTCATGACCACCTGATATAAAAAGAGTACCCCATAAGTCTCTATCATTTTATTTCACTTGATTTTTCTTTGATACCATACCCTGACGTTATTTATTATATGTTTCTTCAATGAGAATATAAGGGTACAGAAAATAATTTTTCTATTTAATTTTATTGTTTCTGCAGTGTCTGGAAAGGTGCCTGATGTTCAGTGGAACATCATTCTTAATAAATATTAACTTGAGAGAACAGGTTTTCCCTCTCACCCATTACCCAGGTCAGGTGTTGTTCAGTCTCCAAGTCATGTCTGACTCTCTGTGACCCCATGAACTGCAGCTCACCAGGCTTCCCTGAGCTTGCTTAAACTCTTGTCCATCAAGTCGCTGATGCCATCCAACCATCTCATCCTCTGTTGCCCGCTTCTCCTCTTGTGCACAATCTTTCCTAACATTGGGGTCTTTTCAAATGCATTGGTTCTTTGCATCAGGTGACCAAAGTATTGGAGTTTCAGCTTGAGCATCAGTCCTTCCAATGAATATTCAGGGGGTGATTTCCTTTAGGATCGACTGGTTTGATCTCCTTGCAGTCCAAGGGACTCTCAAGAGTATTCTCCAGCACCACAGTTCAAAAGCATCAATTTTTCGGTACTCAGCCTTTTTTATGGCCCAACTCTCACATCCATATATGACTACTGGAAAAACCATAGCTTTCACTATATATGGGCCTTTGTTGGCAAAGTGATGTCTCTGCTTTTTAATATGCTGTCTAGATTTGTCATAGCTTTTCTTCCAAGGAGCAAGCGTCTTTTAATTTCATGGTTGCAGTCACCATCCGTAGTGATGTTGGAGCCCAAGAAAATAAAGTCTGTCACTGTCTCCACTTTTTCTCCAGGTGTGAACTGAGCAAATGGGAGAAACTGCAATGGTCTGAAGCAGCAGCAGATGGCGCTATAAACACAAGATGCATGAACTTAAAGTGTTCTATAAAGTTGCCGGAGTCCTGCTCCAGCTGGTCCAGGGGCTCCCTCAGGATGGATGGCGTCGGTGTGGAGAAGAGAAGACACAGTGAGACTAGGCAGGTGTGAGGCAGCGTCTGAGCTTTATTTTTCAAAGGGAGCTTTTATATCTTGATTTGTACATAGAGGAAAATGTAAAATGTAGAGTCATGCCAAATCAGCTCAACGGTCAGCAGTTTTTGACCCTTATCGAAACCAGGATACTTTTTGTATATCTTATTTACAAAAGTTTCAAGTTGTTTACATTATCTTCTGGCCTGGAGGCCTGCTAACAACTTATGACTCTTTATTGATAAGGGTTGATGAGCCAGAACACTTTTTCTAAAAGTATTTTTGTATCAGGCACAGAACGTACCAGAGCTACATTTTTAAAGAATACAGGCACAGTGGATTATGACAAAGAAAGGATTCATTAACTCAAAGGTTCAAAGTAAAACCTGTTTTTTGTAATCTATCTTTTGCCTTGAGCTTAACAGAAAAGAATGCAGTCCCATAAAGTCATGGCACAGCAAGCTGAAACAATGTAGCACAAAAGTCAGTTCTTTAACAAAAATCACCAGCTAGATTAACAATTGTCTTATTGTTTTTATATTAAGGCTAAACCTTTATTTTTATAAGTCTCTAACTATTATACCTTTATTATACAGGCTCAGGACGTTAAGAGCAAAAACATAGCAAGTAAATATAGACCGAATAACGTTTTATAGAGTAATATTTCTTATGTTTTTCCAATAGGCCTTGTCCCCCTCGAAGGGTTCTTGTGCCCATTGGGGCTTTTTGTGCGTTCAGGCTCTCAATGCTGTTTATTGTTGAGGAGCAGTCAGGCATATTAGCTCTAAAGGCACAGGCACATTTGTCAAACAAACTAAGATGCTAGCAAGAGGAGTTTAGATTAAAATACTCTTTTTATGGATAATCTTATAGAGTGCCACCATTCGGGGGGCATGTCGATTAGAGTTTTAAATTGACCTGGTCAGGAAAGGATCAGGGAAGGCCTTCTGCCTAAATCACAGAAATTAGGGAGCGGTCTATTATGGCAAGCATCAGAAAGATAGATATCATCTTTAAGGTGAGTGCCGGGGCAGCTTATCAAAATCCCTGAGGCCTGACTTGCCTTGCTCGTCAGGTCTTCTCCTCATGGCCTTGTCATGGGTGGGATCTCGTGTGCTGGCTCCCGGCATAGAGTTATTTATTTTTTAAAAAAAGAGAAAGAAAGGCTGAGTACTAAATTTTGGACAAAATCGAGCAGTCTGTAGGGACTGCTGGTTTTGTAAAATGTGAGTGATACTTGCTGTAAGACTTAGCCACCATCATCTTCTGCCTTTCACCTCTGAACTGCTGGAAATCCTAGTGTGATAAGGTTAGTGCCAGTGACCAAGAAAGCTGAGCCACTGGATTTCCCACACTCACTGTGAAGCGCTAGGATGTATCATAGCATCATCAGCCTGTTGCCTGGATACTCCGTGAGGAAATATCTAACACATTTGGAAGGGGTCATCTTGATGATGTAGATGACGCAGTACCTTAGAGTCCTAGTGATAATGCTATGCTATGCTAAGTCGTGTCCGACTCCGTGCGACCGCATGGACAGCAGCCCACCAGGCTCCTCCATCCAAAGGGTTCTCCGGGCAAGAATACTGGAGTGGGTTGCCATTTCCTTCTCCAAGTGATAAAGATAATTCTATCTGGATTCAATTTGTTAAACTTTTCTTTTTATGGCTAGTCCCCTTTGGGGGAATGCATGTTTGGGAATGGGCTATTTTCATTTGTAATTTTCTTTCTTTCTTTTTAATAGAAACAAAGGTTTTTTTTTGTTGTTTTTTTTTTTAACATCATTTCATAGTATTTCAAAATAACTTTTATGGGCTTTTTTTTTTTTTCCAAATGGAGAATGATGGGGATGTGTATTAGTTAGGATTCTCCAGAGTTTTGGTTTTCCAGTAGTCATGTAAGGATGTGAGAGTTGGATCATAAAGAAGGCTGAATGCCAAATAATTGATGGTTTTTAAATTGTGGTGCTGGAGAAGACTCTTGAGAGACCCTTGAATTGTAAGGAAATCAAACCAGTCAATCCTAAAGGAAATTGACCCTGACTATTCATTGAAAGGACTGATGCTGAAGCTGAAACTGCAATACATTGGCCACCTGATTTGAAGAGCCAACTCATTGGAAAAGACCCTGATGCTGGGAAATATTGAGGGCAGTAGAAATGGGTGACAGAAGGTGAGAGGAATGGATAGCATCACTGACTCAACGGACATGAATTTGAACAAACTCCAGGAGATAGTGAAAGACAGGGAAGCCTGGTGTACTGCAGTCCACCGGGTTGCAAAGATTCCGACATGACTTAGCAACTGAATTGACTCATGATTATGGAGACTGACAGGTCCAAATCTGCAGTGAGGGCTGGCAGGGTGGAGACCCAGGAGAGCTGATGATGTAGATGGAGTCTGATGGTCATTTGCTGGAGAATCTCCTAGTTCTTGCCAGAGACAGGAGTTTTCTGTTCAGGCCTTCAACTGATTGGACAAGGCCCACCCACATTAGGAAGGTTAATTTGTTTTATTTTATCTACTGATTTAAATGTTACACTCATCCAAAAACACCCTGATAGATATATCCAGAATAATGTTTGAACAAATATTTAAGCACCCCTTGGTCCAGTCAAGTGTACACATAAAATTAACCATCACAAAGTGGGAGGGAGGGACACTCAAACTCATCTTTTGATTTAAAAAAGGTTTGAGTGCATCACTTCTCTGGAAGCTTCTGGACGATTTGCTCCAGAAATGTAAAGTGACAAAAATAAATACACAGGATATTAAAAAAAACAAGCAACTGAAAGAGAGTCAAGTCCTTTTCACTAATAAGACATAATAAATGATGTCTAGAGTGGAAAAAAAATCAAGAAATAGCAATACAGGCACATTATTTGGAAATATGGTGATAAATGGAACTTCCTAGGTGGTGCTAGTGGTAAAGAACCCACCTGCCAATGCAGGAGACAGAAGAGACGTGGTTTCAACCCCCAGGTCAGGAAGATGCCCTGGAGGAGGGGATGGCAGCCCACTCCAATATTCTTGCCTGGAGAATCCCATGGACAGAGGAACCTGATGGGCTTCAAAGAGTTGGACACAACTGAGGTGACTTAGCATGCATGCACACATGGAGATAAATACCAAAAGGATGAGCAAAGAGAGCAGAAATGACCTGCCTCTGGGGACTTCCCTGGTGGTCCAGTGGCTAAGACTCTGAGCTCCCAATGCAGGGGGTCTGACTTTCATCCCTTGCCAGGGAACTAGATATCACATGCTACAACTAAGAGTTCTCATGCTGCCAAAAAAATAGGATCCTGCATGGGACAGTGAAGATCCTACATGCTGTGACTAAGACCCAAAGCAGTCAAATAAAGAGAGAAATGACCGGCTTCTGCTAGGGTGACCAACGATTCAGATTCACCCAGGACACTCCCAATTTTAGCATTCATTCAAGCCCATGAGATTGACAACTGGTTTTAAAATAATATAAGATATCAAGTGATGACTAGGATCTGATGAAGCAGAAATTCTTATCTTGCTAAGTGCAAGAATAAATTGGCAAAGCCATCCGAGAGTAGTTGGGCAATATCTGGAAGAATTGGAAATGTTCTTCCTTATGGCTAAAAAAACCCCCCAAAGCCCCCAGATTCCCAAACTCTTTTGCACATGTGCACCAAAGCACAAAACATTTATTCATAGCAGTAGCACTATTCATAAGGGGAAAATAAAACCCTGGAAACATCCAAAAATGCTTAGAATGAGGAATAAATGCGTAGATTATACAATAAAATATTACAGCGAATAAGATCAATGACCTAGAGCCAATGTGTATATATATTAAAAAATAAAATTGATAACAAATACAGTTTCAAAATGAAACCTAAGATGGAATATCACTTATGTAAATTTTAAAATAAACTTTTTACCAAAGTCATCTGTGTAAAAACAACCATACAAAATAATATTTTGCAAATAAACAATACTTGGCTAGCAGAAAACATATAGCAAATGTAGGGTAGTGACTATTTCTTGGGACTAATGAAGGAAATGGGGCTCAGAAAACCAAACAGGTAATTTCAACTTTATCTCCAATGCTTTCATGTTATAGAGATAAAGATCTAAAATAAAATGTCTACATTCATTTTTCTGTGTAATGGATACAAAAGTGTTTATGAAATTATTCTGTTGTTGTTCAGTCGCTAAGTCGAGTCTGACTGTTTGTGACCCCATGGACTGTAATGCTTTAGGTTTCTCTGTCTTCCACTATCTCCCAGAGTTTGTTCATACTCATATCCATTGAGTCGGTGATGCTGTCTAACCATCTCATCCTCTGTCACTCCTTTTCCTTTTGCCTTCAATCTTTCCCAGCATCAGGGTTTTTTCCAATGAGTCGGCTCTTTGCATCAGGAGGCCAAAGTATTGGCCTTCCAGCATCAGTCCTTCCAATGAATATTCAGGGGTGATTTCCTTTAGGATTGACTGGTTGGCTCTCCTTGCAATCTGAGGGACTGTCAAGAGTGTTCTCCAGCACCACAATTACAAAGCATCAGTTCTTTGCCACTCAGCCTTCTTTATGGTCAATTCTCACATCCTTACATGACTACTGGAAAAACTATACCTTTGACTATGTGGACCTTTGTTGGCAAAGTGATATCTCTGCTTTTTAATATGCTGTCTAGATTTGTCATAGCTTTTCTTCCAAGGAGCAAGCATCTTTTAATTTCATGGTTGCAGTCACCATCTACAGTGATGTTGGAGCCGAAGAAAATAAAGTTTGTCACTGTTTCCACTTTTTCCCCTTCTATGTGCCGTGAAGTGAGGGGACCAGGTGCTATAATCTTAGTTTTTTGAGTGTTGAGTTTTAACCCAGCTTTCACTCTCTTTTTTCACCTTCATCAAGAGTCTCTTTAGTTCCTCTTTGCTTTCTGCCATTAGGGTGGTAGCATCTGCATATCTGAGGTTGTTGATATGTCTCCCGGCAATCTTGATTCCAGCTTGTGCTTTATCCAGCCTGACATTTCGCATGATGTACTCTGCACATACATTAAATAAGCAGGGTGACAATATACAGGTTTGTAGTTCTCTTTCCCCAATTTTGAAGCAGTCTTTTGTTCTATGTCCAGTACTAACTGTTGCTTCTTGACCTGCATACAGATTGCTCAGGAGACGGGTAAGGTGGCCTGGTGCTCGCATCTCTTTAAGAATTTTCCATAGTTTATTGTGATCCACACAGTCAAAGACTTTAGTGTAGTTATTCTCTGTATCTGCCTGTAATTTTTAATTTCTCAAAATTAAAGAAGAGCTAAGTATGAAATACTATGAGATCCCTCAAAATAGTGAGACTACACAAAGTAAGGTTTTGTTAGGACAAGCTTTCCCTCTGAAGAGAAAGGATGAGTTAATTTATCTCAACTCAAACAATGTTAAATAGTCTTTAAGAGCTGAGAAAATAACACTAATGCTGAGACATTAGTCTGGATTCACCAGGAAGCAAAGCCTGAGTCAAAGGTGAGTATGTAAGTTATTTTGAAACATGACTCCAGAGAGCAGAAGTGGAGGATTGTGGAGACTGTCACAGGAAAGGACGGGAGGGCAACATGAGGGTAAATTCTCAAGTCACTTATCGTGGTGGGCTGTGGGCAATGGGGACTCTCTCTCTGTCCAACAGGACTCTCTGGAGCTGCGAGAAATGACTCTGGGAAGTGTCTCCATCTGTGCCCACTGCCAGTGACCAAGGGCTGTCTCCCATTCCATGGGTATCAGGGAGGTGCCCGTGGTGTTTGAGATACCCTGGGTCCAAGGCTAATGATAAACCACGAGTTGGAGGCAAGATTCTCCCAGGTCCTCCCTGCACGGGGCTTGTTATTGCCTTAGTTATGGCACAAATGCAGGCGGAGTTGATATGAGGGAGGCAGGCACACGGAGTGCTTAATTGGGGATAGCATTTCCATTTTCCCAAGTTAATAAGAAGTCTACATTGAAATAGTAAGGATGGAAGTCAGACATTGGAAAATGCTCCCAGGCTTAAAGGATATGAGCTCCAGAAAGAATTAGGAAGGAAGGAAGGATGGCTGACTTCCTTGGAGACTTGATTGGAAAGGTTCCAGAAGTATCTTTCCACAAGGATAGCGCTGAATGGAAGAAGAAGGACATCTGAGACACTTTCTTGACAAGCCAATAATTTTGAGAACTTTAATTCTAATTGTAGATTCTCTTTTTCTTCCCTCTGCTTCCCTCACCCAGCCTTCTTCCTTTTTGCCTCATGAATCTCTTCAGTCCTTTCATACCACAGTTTCTTTTCTAAGCTGTATTCTGAATCCTATTCAATTTAAACTCACATTTATAACAGAAAGTAGGTTGATAACTGGATAGTCTTAATAAATGATTTGAGGCAAAGTAGGCAGATATTTTATCTGATTCCTTCACCAACAAGTGGTCCTAAAAAAAAAATTCAGTTTTTCTTATCTTCAGCACTGAAGTGTTATAATGTGAAATCTGTTCCTTTAATAAACAATGTGATCTTGGTCCACTTATTTACTGAAGTTAAATAAACATTTTAAATATCTATGATGTACTATTTTTCTTTTAAAAATAAGTTTAAAAGTTTTTAAGTTTCTTTTTGTCATTTAAATATATTTTACCAATTTACATTGTAAGTTTCTCCTCTCCCTTTTCTGTGCCCTCCCTCCACTGCTCCAAGTAAAATTTATGTCTTTGGCTTTTCTTTTCCCCCCCCACTAATGTAATATAATGATATTAAAATATTTTTTAATTGTAGTAGAATTGATTGGGCTTCCCTGGTGTTAAAGAACCTGCCTGCCAATGCAGGAGACGTAAAATATGTGGGTTTGATCCCTGGGTCAGGAAGATTCCCCTGGAAGACACCTTGGGAACCCACTCCAGGATTCTTGCCTGGAGAATCCCATGGACAGAGGAGCCTGGCAGGCTACAGTCCATGGGGTTTCAAAGAGTCAGAGACAACTGAAGCAACTTAGCATGCGTGCATTATTGATTACAGCATTATATGTTACAGGTGTATAGAACAGTGATTCACAATTTTTAAAGGTTATATTCCCTTTATAATTATTATAACATATTGGCTATATTCCCTGTGTTGTACAATATATCCTTATAGCTTATTTATTTTATGCATAATATTGTAGTTTGTACCACTCAACTCCCTCCCCCTCTCTTTTCCCTGCTGATAAACACTAGTTTGTTCTCTATACCTGTGAGTCTGTTTCTTTTCTGTTGTATTTGCTTGTTTATTTTTAAGATTCCACAGGGGACATGATTCCTCCAGCTCTGTTCTTCATTCTCAAGATTTTTGGCTACTTGGGGTCTTTTGTGCTTTCATACAAATTTTAAAATTATTGGTTTTAGTCCTGTGAAAAATGCCATTGATATTTTGAGAGGAATTGCACTGAATCTGTAGATTGCTTTGGGTAGTATAGTCATTTTAGCAATAATAATTTCTTCCAATCCAAGAACATGGTATATCATTCCATCTGTTTGTGTTGTCTTCAATTTCTTTCATCAGCATTTTATAGTTTTCATGTCTTTTATCTCTGTAGATAGGTTTATTCCTAGGTATTTTATTCTTTTTGACACAGGATAAGTGGGATTATTTCCTTGATTTCTCTTTCTGTTAGTTTGTTGTCAGTGTGTAGAAATGCAACAGATTTCTGTATGTTAATTTTTTTTCCTACAATTTTACTGAATTCATTGAAGAGCTCTAGTAAATTTTTGGTGTCATTTTTAGGATTTTTTATGTATAGTAGCATGTCAACTGCAAACAGTGACAGTTTTATTTCTTCCTTTCCAATTTGAATTTCTTTTATTTCCTTCCCTTATCTGATTGCCATAACTAGGACTTCCGATACTATGTTAAATAAAGTTGGGTTAACGCTGGCCTAATTGGCTGATAGAGTTGGGTCCAGGAGTCTGCTTATAGGGCCCAGGGGTCCCAGAGCTGGTGTCAGATCTTTGGTGAGGCAAAGATTGCCAGACACAGTTGGAGACAGGGCCTGGGGCATCCTGATGCTTGTGTTGGCCTGCTATCAAGTGGGCCTGGCACCCAGTCGTCCAGGGCAGGACTTGGCCAAGTCCTCAGGCTGTGGGATTGTGATTTTCTTAGGTCTGTGCTATTGCCTTGCAGGTGAGGCTGGTCCTGAAGGTAGAGCAGGATCCCTAGAGGGCAGGGCCAGGGCTCAGGGGGTTGGGTCTGATGCCTGCCTGCTTGTGGTTGGAGCTGGATCCCAGGCCCTCTGGTGGGCAGGGCTCTGTAGAGCAGCAGCTGTAGACTCAGGGGTCTTAAAGCAGCCTGTCTGCTGCTAGGTGGGCTGTGCCCCATCCAACTAGTTTCTTGGCTTTAAGCAGGTGGCTCAGCTGGTAAAGAATCTGCCTGCAATGTGGAAGACCTGGGCTCAATCCCTGGGTTGGGAAGATCCCCTGGAGAAGGGAATGGCTACCCACTTCAGTATTCTGGCCTAGAGAATTCCATGAACTTGATAGTCCATGGGTCACAAAGAGGTGGACATGACTGAACGACTTTCACTTCACTTCACTTCAAGCATCCCAGCTCTGGTGCCTGCAGGTTTTGGGGCCAGAATAGGGCTGAGTCCTGGTGCTAATAAGCTAGAGGGAGGATTCCAAAATGGCACTTGCCAGAACCAGTGTTCATCTCATAGAAAGAGCTTCCCCAAATGGCTGCCACCAATATCCATGTCCCCAGAGTGAGCTCCAGTCGCCTGTAGCCTTTCACGGAGGCTCTCCAAGATGAGCAAGTAGGTCTGACCCAGGCTGCTATCAAATTACTGCTTCTTTCCTGGGTCCTAGATCATGTGAAACTTTGTGCACACCCTTGAAGAGTGAAGAAGTCCCTTTGGGACTCCTGAAGGTAAGTCCCACTGGCCTTCAAAGTCAAACACCCTAGGGGCTCATCTTCCCAGTGCAAGACTGCTGGGCTAGGAAGATGACATGGAGCTCAGACCTCTCTCTCCTCGGGGAAAACGTCTGCAATCATAATTATTCTTAGGTTTGTGGGTTGCCTACTCTGGTGCGTGGGACTTGACTGTATCACATCTCTGCTGGTTCTACCTGTTTCATTGTGGTTCCTCCTTTATATATTTTCTTTATTTGTAGAAGATCTTTTCTGGTAGGTTCCAGTCTTTTTCAGTGATGTGTTTCTCAAGTAGCTGTGATTTTGGTGTGCCCGTGAAAGGAGGTGGCTCAGGGTCTTTCTACTCTGCCATCTTCTGTCTGATAGTTTTTTATTATATACGATTTCATGACATTTTCCACATACTAAAAACGGTCTCAACTTATCTAATTTAGGTACATTTGGGAACTTTCCATATAAAATGTCACACATAAATTTTATTTATGAATATGTATATGTTATTTAAATATCATCATAATCTACAGGGTCTGAAATGATATATGAGGGTAAGGACTATATTAATAGTCTGTGGTCATAAAAGTATAAACATTCAAACTAATTAAAAAAATTCTGCATAGCAAAACAAGCAACAATAAAATCCCAGAACAAAACTTACACACATACACACACACACACACACACACACACACACACAGAGACATCTGCTGATTTCCATACTCTATACTTGGGAATTGGCCAAGGCAGGATAGGAGACACACTCTTAAATGTCTTTGGCATCTAGAGGGATAATCTAAATAGATAAAACATTAATAGGTAGCTATGGCGACTGCAGTGAACTGCAGAGTGCACACCATACCCAAAGATACTTACCAATTTTATCATTCCTTCTGCAGCGGGAAGAGGTGTTAGCATAAACAGTATGAGGACAGGCAATATGTGGAAAATTGAAAGTACTTGGGAGTTAGGTAACACATGGGAGGGAATAATCAAAAGTATAAAGAATTTTAAAGACAAATGCTACCTCTCTTACACAAAACCAGGTGACCACTTCATTTTAAGAGGCATCTGGTAATCTCAGAAGCTCTTGAAGTCTTATAATCTAGTTAACAGGTGGCGCTAGTGGTAAGGAACCTGCCTGCAAACGCAAGAGATGCAAGACGTGCGGGTTCGATCCCAGGGTTGGGAAGATCCCCTGGAGAAGGAAATGGCAACACACTCCAATATTCTTGCCTGGAAAATTCCATGGACAGAGGAGCCTGGCAGGCTAAACTCCATGGAGTTGCAAAGAGTCAGATATGGCTAAGTGACTGAGCACACATATACACATAATAACAAACAATAGATTAATTAAAAATATATTTGCAGTAAGTTCTTAGCTAAGAGATAAAGCTAGGATGTACTGGTTATCTCCAGTAGTGATGGAAGAGACAGAGCTTTTCAAATCCATGACTTTGGCTTTTTACTCTGACCAAAGCTCAGCATCTCCTCCCATTCTCCTGACGCACTTACCCAGGCACAATGGGTCCTCTTTCCCAGAGCACACATTAGCAGATATAATGTTTGTCATTCTGGCTTCCATTTAATTTATTTCCAGAAAAGCAGACAGGAATTTATTTGCAAAATGAGAAGGAAAGGAGAAAGCATCATATGTCTGATATTATTCATGAAAACCAGACAGGATTTATTTCAGGCTATAATTCATTTGAGAAGACAAAGAGAACTTTGACCTTAGTTCATTTAGTTTTGTTTTTAAAAAGAGGAACATCATTTGCTTACTTTTAAGGTGTTTTTAACTTCAGGCTTGGTCAAACATGACATTTTATTCCAGAGAAAAACTCATTTTGGAGGGCAGCATGAAGGAGATAATAAGACATCCATGGATCTCAGTTCAGCCATTACTGTCTCTGTAACCTTGAGTTAGTTACTCTTTTTCATTAAATTTAGGTTTATCAACATCCCTGTTCAGTTACCTTAACCTTGCCTATACTTCCACTGGTAGTCTCTTCATTACTATATGGTTTTTCAACTTTACCAGCCATTGGAATAGCCCAAGAAGCCTGGTTCCTATGACCAGACATGGGGAATTTGAAAGTTCTCAAGTAATTCTAATGGGTGACCAGGGTTGAGAGCCACTGTGTTCAGAAGTTTCTCAACTTGAAACATCTGATGTGAATTCTATTTTCTGCTTAGATTAATTCTTTTATTAATTCTTTTAATTGCATCTTACATTTACTCCTGCTACTCATTGAGATTCTGATAGGCTATAGGAACAGACAAATTTTAAAAAAATTCCAGTTTTTAAGAATGTTAACTAATGTGTAGGAGATGCATTTAGAATTCAAACAGCATAAACCTTAGCTTAAAGGATACACACTGTTATTTTTATTATATTTATCATCATATATTGCTCTGATAGTCCATTGTAGATGACAGTATATTGTAGATGAGTGAATGTCGACATTTTAGGAATAAGCAAATTAAAATGGACTGGAATGGGTGAATTTAACTCAGATGACCATTATATCTACTACTGTGGGCAAGAATCCCTTAGAAGAAATGGAGTAGCCATCATAGTCAACAAAAGAGTCCGAAATACAGTACTTGGATGCAATCTCAAAAACGACAGAATGATCTCTGTTCATTTCCAAGGCAAACCATTCAATATCATGGTAATCCAAGTCGATGTCCTGACCGGTAATGCTGAAGAAGCTGAAGTTGAATGGTTCTATGAAGACCTACAAGATCTTCTAGAACTAATACCCCCAAAAGATGTCCTTTTCATTATAGGGGACTGGAATGCAAAAGTAGGAAGTCAAGAAATACATGGAGTAACAGGCAAATTTGGTCTTGGAGTACAGAATGAAGCAGGGCAAAGTCTAATAGAGTTTTGCCAAGAGAATGCACTGGTCATAGCAAACACCCTCTTCCAACAACACAAGAGAAGACTCTACACGTGGACATCACCAGATGGCCAACACTGAAATCAGATTGGTTATATTCTTTGCAGCCAAAGATGGAGAAGCTCTATACAGTCAGCAAAAAACAAGACCAGGAGCAGACTGTGGCTCAGATCATGAACTCCTTATTGCCAAATTCAGACTTAAATTGAGGAAAGTAGGGAAAACCACTAGACCATTCAGGTATGACCTAAATCAAATCCCTTACAATTATACAGTGGAAGTGAGAAATAGATTTAAGGGACTAGACCTGATAGACAGAGTGCCTGATGAACTATGGACGGAGGTTTGTGACACTGTACAGGAGACAGAGATCAAGACGATCTTCAAGAAAAAGAAATGCAAAAAACCAAAATGGCTGTCTGAGGAGGCCTCACAAATAGCTGTGAAAAGAAGAGAAACAAAAAGCAAGGAAGAAAAGGAAAGATATACCCATTTGAATTTAGAATTCCAAAGAATAGCAAGGAGAGATAAGAAAACCTTCCTCAGTCATCAGTGCAAAGAAATAGAGAAAAGTCTATAAAGAAAGGCAAAATGGCCTAGAGTGGCCAAAATAATATTGAAGACCTAAAACAAAGTCAGAGAACTGAATTTACTCCAACTTGAAGTCTTACTATGAAAGTTACAGTGATCAAGATAGTGTGGTATTGGCAAAAGAATAGACAAACTGATCAGCAGTACAGAATAGAGAGCTTAGAAATAGACCTACACAGATACAGTCAATTGATCTTTGTCAAAGGTTAAAGATTTTTAAGGTCTCCCTGGTGGTTCAGAGGGCAAAGAGTCTGCCTGCAATGAAGGAGATCCGGAGACAGTGAAAAGATTAAGGGCTGCAAAGGTTTGGGGGTAGGGAAAGGAGGGATGAATAGATGGAGCACAGGATTTTTAGGGCATTAAAATTTTTCTATGATACTATAATGGTGGGTGCATGACTTTATGCAGTTAACAAAACTCAAAAAACCATATAATACAAAGAGTAAACCCTAAAGTAAACTATGGGCTTAAGCTAATAATAATGTATGAATATTGATTCATCAATTGTAGCAAACATACCACAACAAAGCAAGATGTTAGTAGGGAAAACTGAGGGCAGAGGATGAATGGAGAATGTAAGGCGTCTCTGTAGTTTCTGCTCATTTTTTTTCTGTAAACCTAAGACTTTCCTAAAAAATAATGTCCATTAGTTAAACAAATACACCACAGAAATATCACAGGCCCCACTTAATGAAATTATTTCTCATCAGCATCTAAAATTTAAAAAAAATATTAATAAAATCTGGTTGATTAGAAATAGTAGAATGTCCAAATGATGGTGAGATGGGGGAGCATTAATGGTCATTTGTATCTGTGGAATAGGAAGCCGTTATGAGCTACAGTGGGGAGAGTATCCACAGACACAGTCTTACTAGGTTGGGCTGTATCTTGTCTTCCCCACTAGTAAACAGATGTCCAGTCCAAATGCGTTAGTGGAAATGTTGCCCTGCCTTTAGATTTTGGAGTCACTGGTAAGATTAACTCTTGCAGAACTTGAAGTTGGGTAGAAGGTAGGAAAGATAACATTTGTGGCAGGTGGATGGATCTCAAGAAAGTCTTCTCACATAGACTTCATTTTCCCTCAGCTGTTCAGTTCAGTTCAGTCGCTCAGTCATGTCCAATTCTTTGCAACCCCATGAACTGCAGCATGCCAGGCCTCCCTGTCCATCACCAACTGCTGGAGTTCACCCAAACTCACGTCCATCGAGTCAGTGATGCCATCCAACCATCTCATCCTCTGTCATCCCCTTCTCCTCCTGCCCTCAATCTTTCCCAGCAGCAGGGTCTTTTCCAATGAGTCAGCTCTTTGCATGAGGTGGCCAAAGTACTGGAGTTGCAGCTTCAACGTCAGTCCTTCCAATGAACACCCAGGACTGATCTCCTTTAGGATGGACTGGTTGAATCTCCTTGCAGTCCAAGGGTGTAAACAAGGGCAAGTCAATGGATGATTTGGAAGTTTCCTCCCAATTCAAATGATAAGAATCTTTGATGTTTTGGGTACAGTAGGAAAAATGTTTAAAAGTATGTTTAGGAGATAATGTCTTGGGCTTGCAGTCATCACTCAAGAGTGAAATTTAAATTTTCTCACTGAGCCCTTAAAGGCAGGAGTAGGCAAACTTGTTCGGTAAAAGTTTAGATAGTAGGTGATTTTGGCTTCATGGGCCATGCAGTCTGTCACAACTATTCAACTCAGGTGTTACAGCTGTTACAGACCCCTATTGTTTTGTCAAGTAAAGAGAAGCTTTATCCATTGGTAAGTGGGAGATGGATGAATTAGTCTTAACTAGGGAGATCTAAGACTTTCTCCAGAGCTGTGGGGGCACATGTAAATAAGCTCAAGCCCTTTCTTTAGATATAAATACAAGCTTATTCATTGTGATTTGTTATGTTAATAACAGGAAGGTAGTGCCTTAGAAAATATTTTTTAAATTCCTGTGGCTAAAATAAAGCAGAAATCCATCATTCTTTAGATGAGGTTACAATGAGCACCTCCCCTCACCTGAGTGACCCATATGGTCCATTTCCTATGTGATACCAGACGCATTACATTGATTGCTTAACTCCCATCCTGCACTCCTTTCTGTTTTGACTTTGCATTTTTAGCTTATATGTCTCTCTCCGAGGAGAACAATGAGGTACTGGGGAGATTAAAGATGAGATGATAAATGCTTGGGATTTGAGAATTGTTTTCCGAAGAGAAATAGAATCGGTACAACTTTCCCAGGAAAGATACAAATTTCAGCATCTCTTTTAACACCTGCTCTTGTGTGTGATATATTATGGAAAGCTGTGCCTAACACAGCATGATTCTTCTTCCATTCCCTGCCTCCTCCCAGGGGACACTAAAAGATGTTAGAAAATCCAAAAGGCAGAGGGAACCCCAAAACTTGGCTTCAAGCTGGGGCAGAGAAGCTAACACAGAGAGGGAGAAAACCTGCAAACAAGCTAAAGTACATTGACAGACACCCACCACACCATCTTTCAGCCAAGGACAGAGAAACAGCAATGTGGTAAAAGCATTATGATAACATTAATAAGTAATCAGAAAATTATGGAAAAGGTATTTCCTCTGCTTGGAATATGGGACCAAGAAAAACCAAGTTGAAACTTGGGATTGTATTAATGCCTGGGGGCACTTGTGAGTCACAGCAGATGGTTCTCGGTCCTGTAGTTAATTGCTCTACATGAATATGAGCATTTTGTCCTTTAAAATTTTAAATTCTGCCTTGTAACCACCATATGGTCCCTTGTCATCTACACAGTTTTCTGTCACTTAAGCAGTGACTTATTTATTATACTCCAAAAAAATTTGCAGAGTGAATTGGTACGAGTAAAATTATTCAGTAGAAACTTGTTTCTGAAAGTGATTGCTGAGTGTGTTGGAGCATCATCTCATGCCCCTGAAATTGAAAAACTCACAAAGTAAATATTTACCACAAGCAAAGCACGGAGCAGAGTTACTCTTATTTTCAACATCAGCTTCTTGGCGATACTCTGTGCTAACTAATTTTTCCTATTTTTGCATACACTGAAGAAAAACTTGGCATAATCATTAAAATGAACGCCATCTCCTTGACTCCAGCAGCCCTGCACCCTTGTTACCGTGGACAAACATTTGGTTGTTGTTCAGTTTTTCATCTCAGGTCAAGGAGTGGAGTGTGGTGGCTCAGTTCCAGAAAAGAACCCATGTGCTTATCATTCCATAATCAGGGATCTACACCCTGGGTCTGCTTTGTATTATGTTTCTTTCTTGTGGTGATGGGTTTGTGAAGATCGGAGGTCTTCCTTACTAAGACTCACAGCAAGGCTGTGGTTGTCCCCATGGGTCTCCGCATCGTGATTTTTCAAGTGAGCACTGGGTCATCTGAAGAAGTGAATATAATCTGACCTCATTTTGATACCAAGATGTGACAGAGTTACTCACAAAAGTGACCCAGACAATTCCTTCACTTCTTTGTTGAGTAGAGGAACAATCACAGCTCATTTTCCTCTGAGGGATTTTTCCCTAGGACTGTTTTCCTCCCCGAGGTAATATAAACTGAATTTGAGGCTATAGTCTCATTCTGTGTTGTAGTTACTGCGTAATTGAGTTTCTCCATTTTCCTTTGAAGAAAAGGGTAAAGAAGATGGAAGAACGGAGAAAGGAGAAGCAAGCACAGCAAGTGCTGCATCTTTGTCAACTTGGACGTGAGAAAGTGGTCCCTCCAAGGACACAGCTACTTTTAACTCATGTCACCATCATGTGAGTGGTACATCGAACCTCTTCCTTTGGCTAGGTAGGGACCATGGCACTTCTGGAGAAAAGAATAAATAACTCTTGAAGATATTATCTACCTAGGTGGCTGGGTCACCTCTACCAATAGCCATTGACCAGAACGTGAGAAACACACACAACTGATCATCAGACAGCCAGTGAGGAGAAAGGTTAACTGTGCACCATCGTCTCTGAACAGTGATGGCCAGAGAAAGAAAGAGAGCAGCTGGCTTGGTTTGGAGAAGCTTCTGGGCTTGGTTTGGAGGAGTTTCTTTCTCTTTTTTTCTTTTAAAAGATCAGTGAAACCAATACGCCTCTTTGTTGTTGTTGTTCAGTCTTTAATTTGTGTCCGACTCTTTTGCGACTCCCTGACTGCAGCCTGCCAGGCTCCTCTGTCCATGGGATTTCCCAGGCAAGAATATTGGAGTGGGTTGCCAGTTCCTTCTCCATGGAGGAGTTTCCAACCTTAGAACATTCCCCCAAATAAGGGAGAAGTGGGTGAACATATCCTGAGGATTCTCACAAATGGTCCTCTTCCTATCACCTGCTACTGAGAAAAGGAGGCAAACCAGGAAAAGGTACAAAGAAGCCCTTCAGACTGGCTGCAGGGGCAGGGTGGGCTGGGACAGCTGAGGCCTTCAAGCTCACCGTTCACGTTTCTTCAAGCTGGGAGGAAAGTAGAGAAAAGGCAAAATGATTACACTTGCAAAGAGCTAATATTCCTCATTAATAAACAAACACCTATGGGGCTTCCCTTGTGGCTCAGCTGGTAAAGAATCTGCCTGCAATGCAGGAGACCTGGGTTCGATCCCTGGGTTGGGAGGATCCCCTGGAGAAGGGAAAGGCTACCCACTCTAGTATTTTGGCCTAGAGAATTCCATGGACTGTAGTCCATGGGGTCACAAAGAGTCGGACACAACTGAGTGAATTTCGCTTTCACTTTATGGGAAGGGAAGAGAAAAGAGGAGCAAAAACCATCTACTCCCTGAAGGAGAGATGGTGAAGGATGAAGACATGCTAAGAGTGATGTCTCAGGCCCATCCTGGGAGGGAGAGACCCACAGGAGCCAGCAAAGATAGAGGAGAAGGCTCCTAAAGTGGCAAAAGGAGGCTGTTCGCCAAACCTGAGAATCAGTCCACAGTGATACATGGCACTGGCACATGATTTAACCAAATTGCAGAAGCGGTGGGAGTAGGAGAGTCTCAGCCAGCTGAGCTTCCCCATCCTGAAGTGGCCACTCCCCAGGAAGGCAGAGGACACAGGGGTGGCCGTGTCCAGTCCTAGTGCCCACTGGGAGTGGTGCCAGCATCATTGAGGGGGTGGTGGTGGGACCTTAGAACCCATTTCAGAGATAAGAGCTGCCTCAGGAAAGCAAGACTTCAAGATGGCAAAGACTTCACAGACCTCTCTTTTCTCTTAAACCTTCAGAAACGACAAGGAAATTAAGAACAGATATGGAAATTCCAGGTTAAGTAACATGAGAACACCTCTAATGCCAAACCTCAATCTTCTTGAATTGGACTACCTGAAAGTGAAAAAGTGAAAGTGTTAGTTGCTCAGTTGTGTCTGACTCTTTGTGACCCCATGGACTGTAGCCCACCAGGCTCCTCTGTCCATGGAATTCTCTAGGCGTGAATACTGGAGTGGGTAGCCATTTCCTTCTCCAGGGGATCTTCCTGACCCAGGGATCAAACCCAGGTCTCCTCCATTGCAGGCAGATTCTTTACCGCCAGGGAAGCCACCAGGGAAGCCCAGGACACTTGAAGGCAGTAGGAATTCAGAAACTTTGAGAATATGGTGTGAGCAGGCTTCATATGCAGCTGGGAGAGCAAGAAAAAAATGGACCAAACAAGCTGGTGCTCCCAGCCATGTGTCAATTGGCAACGTGAGTCAAGTTTCACAGAAAAATTTGATGAGAAAACCATAGAGGAAAAGCTCTTTGAGAATTCAGTACTGTGATGGCTACTGTGATCAACAGCAGAAATGAAGACAATGGTGGGGAGAACCTTTTCTTTCTGGTTGCCATGGGAGCTCAAGGAATAGAGCTTGTCCAAACCAGGCAAGATGCATGTATTGTTTAATTAAAGTCTTATCTTCCATGTTTGCAAGACCTAGGTTAGTGGCTTTCAACCTATTTTGTTCTGGACCATGAGTAAGAAAGGCATTTTCTATCACACACACACACAAGTTTGTAATACTAGCAAAATTTTCATTTAAAAATACATACTCGTACTACTATGATGCATTCTGAGTGTTACTGTATATTTCTTTTTTTTTTTTTAAATGCAGCTGTGGTGATAAGACCTCAAGATGATCCCTGATGGTCTCTACCTCCTAGTGTTCCCACCTTTGTATGGTTTGATTATTAGTATAAAACTTTGCTAGAAAGGGGGGAAAGTAGAAAAATGCACAAAGAAAATGACTTGAGTAAGCAAAGAAATGAGATTGGCTTGGGGTTCTTATGGTTAGTTTTGGAGACCAGGTGCAGGCTCCTACATGTGAGCAGGGGCTCGTGTGGTTTGAATAAGTTTCCTTTGGCCCCACACAGGGGAGGGGAAAGGGGTGGGGCTTGAATGCTATCAAAGTCAAATATCAGAAATGGGATCAGAGACTTCTCTGGTGGTCCAGTGGCTAAGACTCTGCTCTCCCAATGCAGGGGGCCGAAGGATCAAGGAACTAGGTCCCACAAGCTGCAGCTAAAGATCCTGCATGCCTCAACAAAGATCGAAGATCCTACCCTGCTACAACTAAGACCTGGCACAGCCAAATATATATATTTAAAATGGGGTCAGACTCTATTACATCTCTAAGGCCAAGAATTTGATTTTTCCTCAAGAAAAATCCCTGAACAGAAAAGTAAACGGGAAGTTTGAAAAACCATATTCAAAAGCTTCCATAGAGTGTGGATGCATTTCCAGAACAAGGAACAGCCAAAGTGTGTGATTACTGGGGACTCAGTCATCATTATCTTATAACAAAACCATCAGCCTGCCTGCTTTCAGTGAACTTGTCACCTGGGATCAGATGGAGCTCAATGTAATACTTAGTGAAAAATAAGAAATCTCTTTCAATTTATGGGTTTAAGTGCAATAAGAACATCCTGAATTGTCTGATAAAGCCAACAAGTTCCGGCTCGGTAGTTGTAGCATTGCCCTGAGGGATGTGGCATCTTCCTGGACCAGAGATCAAACTCACGTCCCCTGCATTGGCAGGTGGATTCTTAACCACTGGACCACCAGGGAAGTCCTGAGGATAGTACTCTTTTTTAATGCAGCAAAAATTAACACATTCGCTTTCATGGAAAACTGGAAGATTCTTCCCTGAAGAAATGGAAGCCAAAAACTTCTTGACTCAGAGTCACCAGTTAAACAGTAGGCAGGGGTGAGATTTGGACTTGAAAACAAGGAGATTGATGATGAAAGGTGCATTGCTCTACCTAGTTCTCTGGCATTTGTCAGTGACTCAGACGGTAAAGGGTCCGTCTGCAAAGCGGGAGACCTAGGTTCAATCCCTGGGTAGGCAAAATCCCTTGGAGAAGGGAATGGCTCACCCACTCCAGGATTCTTGCCTGGAGAATTCCACGGACAGAGGAGCCTGGAGGACTCCCAAAGAGGCGGACACGACAGAGTGACTAACACTTTCACTTTTTTTCAAGGAGATGAGAGCAGCCTCCTTCAAGAAACTCAGGGAACCCAGAGGGTCCCAAATGAGGACCTTATCAGCCTGCTCCAGTGCGGTGCTACATTATCAGGCCTGAGGTGATCTTTCAGTTACAACAAGAAAAGTCATAGATTTCAGGGCCGGGGCAATGGGATGATCCAGAAGGATGGGATGGGGAGGGAGGTGGGTGGGGGGTCCAGGAAGGGGAACACATGTAAACCCATGGCTGATTCATGTCAATGTATGGCAAAAACTAATACAATATTGTAAAGTAATTAGCCCCCAACTAAAATAAATAAATTTATAAAAAAAAAAAAAAAGAAAAGAAAAGTCATAGATTTTAGAAAATCCAGTTTTCTCCACAGTCATGCCACCTCTTCACCACTCCTAGTGCAGGAATGTCAAGCAACTTTTAGGTGCATGACTCACAAACATCGAAGAACAGTCGAATGTAGGACAGGAAAAGTTTTTTTTCCTCTGTCCTCTTAGGTTCAGGGGTTGCTCAAAAATCAAGCTGATAAAAGAGGTCAATAAGAGGGGAAAAACAGTTTATTTACACATGCAATGTGCATATACACAGGAGAATTCAGTGATGAGTAACTCAAAGAGATGGTTTGAATTTGGAACTTTTACACTCTCTTAACAAAGGGCAATAAAATTCTGGGGAAGTGCCAAAATGAAGGAAAAAGGGTGTGCGCTTTTAGGGGTGGTAAAATGCGGGATGATAGATATACAGAAAAGTTATTGGAAATGATGGAATATTTTAGTAAGTTTTGTTTGTGCAGGCCCAACTCAGGGTCAGCTTTCTGTCTCCAGTGATAATGGTTGCTTGGTTGTGATAATGGGAGAAGAGATGGGGAATATCTTCAAAAGGAAAATTTATATGCTGCCTTCTGGCAGAAAGGAGAGGATAGAGGACTTTTCCTCAATCTGTTGGTTCTCAATTGCCTTTTGCTCAAAATAATTCTTATGCCAAAGGGCATATTTTGGGATGGTGTATTCTAATCTCCTTCACAAGAATAACCAGATGTTTGAAAACAGCCTATAACACAAAAGCAAAAAAGGAAACAGAAAAGAGAATGAAACACAGAATAAGTATCAACAATGTGGACAGTAAAAGACAACTTCAGAAAAATCTGCAATTAATATGTTCAGGGATATAAGACACAATATTGAATCTATAAAACAGGAACCTGATGTTGTGAAAAGAAAAATTAAAGAGTAAGAAAATGCTAAGTAATTAAATATCATAGTGAAAATTAGGACTTCAGAAGAAGCATTGGACAATAATGTCAAATCAGTCTTTGAGAAGGTAAAATAAAAACTAACGAATTCATGGAAATAAAATGAGTGGATAAGTCTGGGTTTGATTGATGGATATCTGACTAATGGGTATTTGAGAAAATGAGGCAGTAGGAGAAACTTACCAAAGAATCACACATATGAATTTCTCCAGAAGGGAAGGACTTGGCTTTTCAAACTGAGAAGGCTACCAAGTTCTTCCATCAAGTGAAGGGATAGTTAGGGACTTTGGGAGTGGTGACTAACAGCATCCCCAAGACAGTCCTAAAGGCAAGTCCCAGGACCACTGATTGGCAGCAGTTGAGAGGACAACAAATGCAGATTCAAGGAGCAAGAGCATTGCAGGGGGGCGGTGCAGAAATAGAGACTAGAGCCCACATATAAGTCAATCAAATGATCAGATTATATGCAGAGTAGACAACTGCATTGAAGAAGCTGGAGGGTGAGATAAAGATAAGGATAAAGAAAAGCACAGAAATGAAAAAGATGTGGAAATTATTAGCTACGAACAAAAAAATGTGTAATAATGGATGATATATAACTTGACTCATGGAGAATAGAATGTAATGCCTACAAGTATGAAAGCACCACAAACCAGTTTAACTGAAAAGATGTTTAATGTATTGGGGTAATGAGAGAGAGGAAAAGGTGGGGGGAAGAAATTGGATATCCAAGTCCTCATCTCTCATAACAAGACAATAGATAGAGGGAACTTTGATGAGTCAAGACACAGTAGACCTGATAAGTAATAAGAATTTACTGCTTAGCACAGGGAATTATATTCAGTATCTTGTAATAACCTATAATGAAATATGATCTTAAAAAAGTATAAATGAATCACTTTGCTGTACATCAGAAACTAACATAATATTGTAATGAACTATACTTCAAAAAAAAAGACACAGTGGATCCATTTAAAGAGTCCGCCAATGCTAAGTGTTTAAAAAACTGCTCCCATCAAAATTTCTAAAGACAAGCAGACATTGATTGCTGATATATCAGGACCACAATATTCCACCCAGAATAGGGAAGAAGATCTGCCATGAAGGTCTGATGCATTGTGACTGTGGAAATTAAGTGAACAGCAAACTGTCTAAAGCATCACTTGCTCAAAGAAAACACTTGGGCAGCAAAGAATCTCTACACACAGAACATCTGGAGCACTTCCCCTTGTTTATCTATAAAAAGACCAAAGCAAACAAATAGAACCGCACAAACACATACAAATAACAAAGAAAGCCCATAATTTTGGAGTTATTCTCTCAAAACTAACTTAAGGTGCTTCTTTCTTCCTATCAGAGATGGCTCCCATGGCAAATTCACTCAGCTGTGGGAGCTCACTTATCTCACTCTCTGCCTCTATGACACACTGAGGCAGTAGGTCTGGTATTTGTTCCCAAGTTTTTAATCCCTCTTTCTGCATGAGACCCTGTGGTACAGGAAGTGTGCTTCCCTGCCCCATGGCTTTGCCATGTGACTTGCTTGACTAATGGAATAATACCAGAGGTAATACAAGCAGAGGTCTTCAATGTTCTTGTGCAATTCGGTTTGGGCTCCAGTGATCTACCATGAGCAAAACATGTGTCATATTGTTAGTGAGCCAAGGAGACTAGAAACACATGGGCAGAATTGAAGCCAGCCTAACAATTGAGGTCAGACCAGCTGACCTAAAGCTGAAAGAAGAGCCAACCTATAGAACCATAATGAAGAAAAAATGCTTGCATTTGTAAACCATTGAGATTGAGGATATTTATTACATAATATTGTAGTAGCAATAGATAACTAACATAAGGGAAATGTGTGGACTTTGGAGTTAGAGACATCTGGGATCTATTCTTGACTATGCATGCACCCATACATGGATACAAAAGTCTGCCTGTATAGTGTTTCTATTCTGGGTCTTTTCCTTCTAATATAATTTACTTGTGTATGTTGAACCAACTGTGCATTCTTGGGATAAATTCCATTTGATCATGATACACAATCCTTTTTACATATTGCTAGATTCATACTGCTAGTATTTCACTGAAGATTGTTGCATCTATATTCACGTCCGTGCATGCATGCTGTCATTTCAGTTGTGTCTGACTCTTAGTGACCCCATGAACTGTAGCCTGCCAGGCCCCTCTGTCCATGGGGATTCTCAGGCAAGAATACTGCAATGGGTTGCCATGCCCTCCTCCAGGGGATCTTCCCGACCCAGGGATTGAACCAGCGTCTCTTGTGTCTCCTGCATTGGCAGGCAGGTTCTTTACTAATAGTGCCGCCTGGGAAGCCCAACTGTATTCACGAGGTGCCGGGAGCCAGCTCACGAGATCCCCACCCATGACAGAGTCATGAGGAGAAGGACTGACGAGCAGAGCAACTCAGGCCTCAGGGATTCTCGAGAGGCTGTCTCAGCGCTCACCTTAAAGATGACATCTCTCTTTCTGATGCTTGCTATAATAAACCTCTTCCTATTTTCTGTGACTTAGGCAAAAGGCCTTTCCTGATTCCCTTCTAAAATAGATCATTCTGAAACCTCAAATCAACAAGGCCCCTGAACAGTAGCACCCTAAATAAAATTATCTGGGATATAGAGTATGCTGATCTAAATTCCTTTTGCTAACATATTGGTTTGTTTAATAAATGTACCTGTGCCTTTGGAGCTAATGTGCATAACTGCTCCCTAGCAATAAAACAGCATTGAGAGCTTCCGCACAGAAAGCCCCAATGGGCACAGAACCCCTCGTAGGAAAAAAGGCTTGTTAGGAAATATAAGAAATATTGCTTTATGAAACTGTTACTTAATCTATATTTACTCACTATGTTTTTACTCTTAACGTATTTAAAGCATAATAGTTAGAGATTTATATAAATAGAAGTTTAGCTTTAATACAAATAATAAGACAACTGTTGATTTAACTGATGATTCTTACTTAGAGCTGAACTTCAGCTTGCTGTTCTATGACTTTATGGAACCACCTTCTTTTCTGTTAAGCTCAAGGCATGGAGTAAATTACCAAAAACAGGTTTTACCTTAAAACTTCCTGTTTATAAATTCTTTCCTGATGTGCCCGATACGAAAGTGTTCTGACTGATCAACCCTTATCAATGGAGAGTCACAAGGTGTTAGCAGGCCACCAGGCCAGAACAAAATGAGGCTTTTTGTAACTAAAGACCTGCAAACGGCTTCGATGAGGGTCGAAACTGCTGGCCCATTGAGCTAACTTGATAGGCCCATTAACATATACCCATTAAGCTAAGTTGGTATGTCCCTTAAGCTGAATTGGTATGACTCTATACTTTACATTTGTTTCTATGTACCACTAAAAATATAAAAGCTGTTTTAAAAAACAATAAAGTAGAAGACACTTGGAAACACCGAGACTCGCTGTGTCTTCTCATTCGTATCGCCGACGCCGTCCATCCTGAGGGAACCCCTAGACCTGCTGGAGCTGGACTCCAGCAACGAGGGATATTAAAATACAACTGTCTTTTCTTTGTGATGTCTTTACCTAGTTTTGGGATCACAGTGGTACTGGGTTATAAGTAGAGTTAGGAAGTATTCTGTACTCTTCCATTTTTTAGAAAAATGTTTGTGAAGGAGTGGTATTAATTCTTTAGACCTCTGATAGAATTTACCAGTAAAGCTCTCTAGGATTGGGCTTTTCTTTTGTGGGAAAGTTTTTTTATTACTAGATTAGTCTCTTTACATTTTATGAATCTATTCAGATTTTCTAATTCTTATTAAGTCAGTTTTGATAGTTGGTGTATTTCTAGGCATTTGTCCATTTCATCTAGTCTATCTAATTTGTTACTGTATTAGATTCCCATTGTTGCCAAAATAAATCAATTCCAATTTATAAATGAAAACAACAGAAATGTATTAAACTTATTATTTAATAATTTTGTAGTTTAGAAGTCTGACATAGGTCTCACTGGGCTATAATTAAGGTGTCAGCAGGGCTATATTACTTTCTGGAGGTTGGAGGGGAGAATCTAGCTTTCTCTTTCAGCTTGCAGAGGACTCCTGAACTTCTTGACTCAAATGCCTCTTCCTTCATCTTCAAAGCCAGCAATATTTGGTCATTTCTTTTTCATTTTCCCATATCTCTGTTTTTCCACTTCCAACCTGGAGAGGTCCACCCCATTTAAAGACTTAATGTGATTAAATTGACCCACCCAGGATAGTCTCCCCATCTTAAACCTTAACCTTAGTCACATTTAAAAAATCCCTTGTCGTGGAGTATTATGTATTCATAGATTCCAATGATTAAGAAAAGACATACTTGGGGAGAAAGGAACCATTATTCTGCCTTCCATAACTGGCATACAATGATTCATAGAATTCCCTTATAGGCCTTTTTATTTCTGTACTGTCTGTAGTACTGTCCTCTCATTATTTCCTGATTTTAGTTATTTTAATCCTACTCTTTTTTCCTTTGTAAATCTAGCCAAAGTTTTGTCAATTTTTAAAATTTTAAGAACAATTTTCTATTCTTCCATGTATTTCTGCTCTAGTCTTTATCATTTCTTTTTTTATGCTTGCTTTGGGTTTAGTTTGTTGTTCTTTTGCTAGTTTCTTAAGGTGATAGTGTATGTTACTGATTTGAAATCTTTCTTCTTAACTCAGTATATGCTTTTATGGCTATAAACGTAATGCTCAGAATGGTTTTAGCGGCCTCTCAAAAGTTTTATTTTTATTTATTTATTCATTTATTGGCTGCACTGGGTCAATGCCGCATGCAGGCTTTCTCTAGTTGTGGCAAGAGGGGGCCAGTCTCTAATTGCAATGCTCAGATTTCTTATTGAGGTGACTTCTCTCATTACAAAGCATGGGCTCTAGAGCATAGGCGCTGTAGTTGTGGCTCAAGGGCTTAGTTGCCCTGCAGTATGTGGAATCTTCCAGGACCAGGGACTGAATCAGTGTCCCCTGCATTGGTAGGTAGATTCATAACCACTGGACCACCAGCAAAGTCCTCTCATAAGTGTTTGTATGTTGGGGTTTTTTAAGATTCTCTCTTTGCACAGATGTAAAGAACAGACTTTTGGACTCTGTGGGAGAAGGCAAGGGTGGGATGATTTGAGAGAATAGCATTGAAACATGTGTATTATCATATGTGAAATAGATCGCCAGTCCAGGTTCGACACATGAGACAGGGAGCTCAGGGCTGGTGCCCTGGGATGACCCTGAGGGATGGGATGGGGTGAGAGGTGAGAGGGGGGTTCAGGATGGGGAACACATGTACACCCAGGGCTGATTCATGTGAATGTATGGCAAAAACCACCACAATATTGTAAAGTAATTAGCCTCCAATTAAAATAAATAAATTAAAAAAAAAGAAAAGGAAAAAAAAAGATTCTTTGTCTTTTGACAGTTTGATTATGATGTTTCTAGATGTGTATCTCTTATCTTACTTGAAGTTTTTTAGTGTCCTGGATATGTTCACTAATACAGTTTCTACACAATTTGAGAAGCTTTGGTCATTTTTCTTCAAATATTCTTTCTTCTCCTTTCCTCTCCCTTCTTTTCTTTTGGAACTCCCATTATGTGCTTGTTGGTATATCTGATGCCATCTCACAAGTTGTAGGTTCTGTTCATTTCTCTATTTTTATTATTTCTCAGACTGCATAATCTCAATTAACCTGTCTTCATGCTTGCTGATCATTTCCTCTGGCTGCTCAAATTATTTGCTGGAATCCTATTATGAAATTTTCATTTCAATTGTTATAATTACAGCTCCAGAAATTTTATTTGTTTTTTTTTCTTGGCATTAAAATTTTGTTGATGTTCTGTATTTGGTGACACATTGTTCTCAATCTCCTGTAGTTCTTCAGACATGGTTTCCTTTAGTCTTTGAACATATTTATAAAAGTTGACTTAAAGTTTTGTCCAGGAAGCCCAACATCTGGAATTTCTCATGAACAGTTTCTACTGGATATTTTATTTACAATGTATGGGCTATGTCACCCAGTTCTGTGTATGTCATCTAACATTTGCTGAAAACTGGACAATTTAATAAAATAACATTGTAACTTTGGTAATCAGACCTCCTTTCCTTTGTGGTTAGTTGTTTTTGTCAGACTTTATTATTGTCACTATTTGTTTAGTGACTTAATCGAAATAATTATTTAAAGTGTGTATTCTTTGGCATGGGTGGCTGTAGAATCCTCTGCTTAGTTAGCCTAATGGTCAGCTAATATCTGGGCAAAGAGTTTATTAAATGTCTTGAACCAATTAATCTCCCAGGATTTTCTGGGAGATTAATGTGTGCATTGGGGAATCCCTTAAATGCCCCAGTTGGAAGTTTAAAACTCTGCTTTGGCCTTCAATTCTTGTTTACACAGTGTCTTGAGGTCAATCAAAGGTGAGACACTGGGGCTTTTCCAAGTCTTTCTTGGGCTTGAGCATGACCCTGGACATGTGTGTGGGCTTCCAGAATTCCAAGATTGTATTGGAGTTTCTCAAAGCTCCCTCTGGACATCTCATTACTCAGTCTTTCATTTTAAGTTTTTGACTCAAATTTTACAAGGATGTATAACTTAATGAACACATTGCTAGGGCACTGGGTAGAGGCAAGTGCATAGAGTGGTAAAAATACAGTTGACTGGCTAGATATCCACTTTGGTTTGTTCATTGGTAGTAGGAAGAATAGAAGGAGTCACCTTTTATGAGTAGAGACCATAGGCTATGATGAAAGAACAGGAAAAACAAAGGTGGAAAGGATGAGAAGACGAGAAGGACCTGGTCCCAAGAAACTCATTGTGAGGCAACTTCTAACGATTGGTGTTCTGTGTCTCAGATGTTTGTCTTTGAATTAAATGAACTTTGCCTTTGATTGCAGTCAGCTAACTCCAAAAAGTTTCCTTTACTCAGTCTTCCCTTTCTTTGCCTTACATTTCAGTCTCTAAGGAGGAGAACAGGGTCAGAATATGGAAGATTGTCCATATCTCTGAACAGTGTGTTTCCCTGTTTGTGTAGGCAACACAAAACATTTTCTCCTTCTTTATCTTTTTTGCTGATTGTCGAGAGAGTAGTGGTTGGAAGCTAACAGGAAGAAGGGGTAAGAGTGTGGAGTCATGGATATATTTCATTATTTGCCTAGATTCCATAAAGTCTTCTACATAGATGGAAACACCATCTGGAAATAAAGCTGTGTCTTCTTGCACTGACTGGAAATACCAGAGCAATGGTAAGTGGAAGGATGAGAACAGACATGATGCTGGCTTCATAGAATGAGAAGACATCACCACCTCGAATTTTCTGAGATTGTGTAGGAGTGATGTTACTTTGTCTATAAACGTTTTGTAGAATTCACAAGTGAAGCCATCTGTGCCTCAAGTTTTCTTTGTGGGAAAATTATTGACTAGAAATTAAAATTCTTTTATAGACATAGGCCTACTCAAATTATCTGTTTCTTCCTAAGTGATCTTTGATAGTTTGTGTTTTTCCGAGACTTTGTTCATTTCATCTAAATTGTCAAAATTATTGGCAAAAAAGTGGTAAAAATATTCCCCGATTATCCTTTTAGTATCTGCAGAATCTGGTCTGATGTCCCCGCTCTCATTACTGATATTAGTTATTTTTGTTTTCTCTCTTTTTTTCTATTCAATCTCCCAGAAGTTTTCAGTTTTACTGGTTTTTCTCAGAGAACTAGCTTTTGAATACATTATTTTTACTCTTTTTTTTCCTATTTTTTATTTCAAAAATAAGGTTTATTTTTTCTCTGCTTGTTTACATTTTAATTCCTTTTTTTTTTAGTTTCCTAAGGTAATAGCAGCAGTAGGAAACTTAACATAGATTTTGGACTCTGGGAGTAAGGTTCTGCTATAATCAGTCATTACAAACTTAGTAGATTAAAGCAATACAAATTTATTATCTTACACAAATGTATTATCTTATCTTACCTCTTATGGAGGTAGAGGTTCAAAATGGGTCCATAGGGCTATGTTCCTTCTGAAAACTCTAGGAAAAAAACTATTTCTTTGCTTAGAAAAGCTTCTAGAGACTACTTACTGTAATAACCATATTTACTAGTTTCTGTATTTGATCCTCTGATATCTTGAGGCCGTGCTGACCCTGGAGGGATGTCCTTCCCAAGGCTAGTCAACTCCTGGAGATATTATGGGACTCTTCTGCAAGCACTCCTCTCATATGTAAGCCAAACAATCCAGAGTCCACACTCCAACTACCTACTTGATCAGCTCTCACAACCAGACCCATTACCTGCCTGCCCTAATCATCCCAGGGCCAGGTGCCAGACAGGACAGCCCTGACACCTCAGAGAAACTGTTGAAATGATTCAAACTCAGAGATATTACTTTGCCAACAAAGGTCCATCTAGTCAAGGCTATGGTTTTTCCCATGGTCATGTATGGATGTGAGAGTTGGACTATAAAGAAAGCTGAATGCTGAAGAATTGATGCTTTTGAACTGTGGTATTGGAGAAGACTCTTGAGAGTCCCTTGGACTGCAAGGAGATCAAACCAGTCAATCCTAAAGGAGATCAGTCCTGGGTGTTCATTGGAAGGACTGATGCTGAAGCTGAAACTCCAATTCTTTGGCCACCTAATGCGAAGAACTGATTCATTTGAAATGACCCTGATGCTGGGAATGATTGAAGGCAGGAGGAGAAGGGGACAACAGAGGATGAGATGGTTGGATGGCATCACTGACTCGATGGACATGAGTTTGAGCAAGCTCCAGGAGATGGTGAAGGACAGGGAAGCCTGGTGTGTTGCAGTCCATGGGGTGAAAGAAGAGAGTGGAAAAGTTGACTTAAAACTCAACATTTAAAAAATTAAGATCATGGCATCTGGTCCCATCACTTCATGGCAAATAGAAGGGGAAACAGTGGAAGCAGTGACAGATTTTATTTTCTTGGGCTCCAAAATCACCACAGATGGTGACTGAAGCCATGAAATTAAAAGACACTTGCTCCTTGGAAGGAAAGCTATGACAAACCTAGACAGCACATTAAAAAGTAGAGACATTACTTTCTCTAAGCTTACTAATATTTTCTTCTTAAATGTCTCATCTACTGCAATGGTCATCTGGTATGTTTTTCAACTCAGTTATTGTAATTTTTGTCTCTAGAAGTTTGATTTGGGTCTTCTATGTCTCTGCTTAGCATTTTCAATCTGTTGTCTCACTTCTTGAACATATGGAATACAGTCAAAATTATTGTTTTAAAGTCCTTGCTGTTCATTCCATCATCTGTGTTATTTTGGAGTCAGTTTTGGTTCATTGATTTTTCTCATCAAGATGGGTTGTATTTTCCTGCTTCTATGCGTATCTGGTTATTTTTTACTGAATGCTAGACATTGTGAATTTACCTCATAGGTTGATGAATATTTTTGTATCCCTATAAATATTTTTGAGCTTTGTTCTGGGATGTGATTAAGCTAACTGGAAAGAGTCTGAGCATTTCTGGGCTTCATTTTAAGATTTGTTCAGCAGAAGCAGAACTGAGTTTAGTCTAGGATTAATTCCTCCCTACAGGGGTAAGACCCTTCTTAGTACATTACCCAATGTCCTTTGAATTATAAGATTTTCCCCTCTGACTTTGGGGAACAAGCAGTGTTTTGGGGCTGTGTGCCCTGTGAGGCACTGTTCTCTATAATATTTTGGATCACTCTTTCCCCATCCTCAGAGAGTTTCCTCACGCTTATGTCTTAGGCAGTACACCGCTAAATATTCAAAGCATCCTCTGCAGGGTCTCTTCCTGTGTAGCTTTCTCTTCTCCAAAACTCTTGTTATGGTAGTTTTCCCAGGCTCCTAGCTCTGCTTAATTCAGAGAGACTATCAGCCTCCCCACTGCCCCTCTAGGCAACATAGCTTAAAACCTCTCTAAGGGCCGTAAGTTGGGCAATCATGGGGCTCTCCTTATTTTTTCCTGCTTCTTTGGGGATCATTATCTTTTGTTGTCTGATGTTCAATGTCTTAAATTTTTTTGTTTCATGTATTTTGTCCTTTTTCTTAAATTCAGTCCTTAGGGTAAATCTGGCCACTGTTAATCCATTTTAAGTAGATTAAAGTCTATTTTAAATTCCCTTTAGTTTTACATTGTCTTCTCCATTTTCAAGGTATCTGCCAAAATTCCTTTGAATTCCCGTGATCTCTCTTTGAATAGTAAACCTAAATGGCTACTTATCTTTAACACTGGGAATATTAGAACTATTACAGTAGAAACTCATTTTCATATGTCAATATCGAGCTTCTTTGAAATAACAGTATTATTTTCTTCCTTAAACTTACTCATATTTCGATTTTTCTCAAAAAGTGCTATGAAGCAACTCTTAAAGGTGAATTATGGAACTACCTAGCAAAGACCAAGAACTAGGACTATGGCTTTGTTGTAGTAAAGGAATATCACTCTCATACTTCTTTATAAAGCAGAAGTGTTGTTATCAATATTGTTACTGAATTTGCCATGGTAGTGTTTTCAAAAGTGAAGTAATGAGTACTTTAGTACTCTTAAACTTGTACAATAATGTACCAAAAAAGATATGCATCATTGTCCTCCAGAATTCTTTTTTTCTTGGCTGCACTGGGTCTTCATTGTGGTGTGTGGGCTCTGCAGTTGTGGCTTGAGGCTTGTGGGATCTTAGTTCCCTGACCAGGGATCAAACCTGTGTCCCCTGCATTGAAAGACGGACTCTTTTTTTTTTTTTTGTAGCAATGCTGGGTCTTCGTTGCTTCGAGTGGGCTTTTTCTAGTTGCAGTGAGCAGGGGCTACTCTCTAGTTGCCGTGCGAGGGCTTCTCATTGTAGTGGTTTCTCTTGTTGCAGAGCACAGGCTCTAAGGCACTCAGGCTTCAGCAGTTTCAGCACATGGGCTCAGTAGTTGCATCTCCCGGGCTCTGGAGCACAGGCTCAGTAGTTGTGGCACACGGGCTTGGTTGCTCTGTGGCATATGGGATCTACCTAGATCAGGGATCGAACCCATGTCTCCTACATGGCAGGCAGATTCATAACCACTGGGCCATCAAGGAAGTCCCATCTCCAAGATTTTTGAAGACCAAACAAATATAACAGCATGTTCCATTATTTGAATTGTATAGGCTTATATTCCATTATTCTCCTCCACTAGAGAAATGGCATATCCTTCATCTTTTTGGTAAAGTTTGGAGTTCAGTATTAATAAGGTATATTTAAGGATTTCCATGACTGAGTTACTGACTCCCCCACGCTTCCTGATCCACCAAAGTGGAGGATTCCAAGACCCCCTCACAGCTGCCCTTGACCGCCCCCACCTCTGTGCTCTCTGCCTCTCCTAGATGAGCTTCTCCACACCCCACCAAGGTGCTCCATTCAGCTCACCCTTCCTTAGAAAGCCTATCTCAATACCAAATCCAGGAAACGTTTCCAAAATTTCTCTTGGCCTCAACTCAGCTTTCCCTCTGGAAATTCCACTATATATTCTTTTTTTTTTCCTGCCACACCACACAGCATGTGGAACTTCCCCGACCAGGGATCAAACTTGTGCCCCTTGCAGTGGAAGCCGAGAGTCTTAACCACCAGACCACCAGGGAAGCCCTATATATTCTCTTTGACAGTTTTCTGTTGCACCTTTATTCACCTTAGTTTGTTAAAAATGTTTCTGTTTTAAAGATCCTATAGATAGAATGACCGCCCACTTAGTGGAAAACAATGTCACCCCTCTCAGCGTGATATTTTTGTCTTTGAAAAGCAGAGTGTCTTATAGGAACCTTATCAATCACACAGTAGTTACAAGAATGTCAGATATAATGATGCATACAATCTAAACAAGAAAAGCTATTTAAGAATTTACATACTGTAAAAATATGCACATTAGAAGTTAGCCATGTGGACAGATACAAGCAGCAGGAAGAGTAGCTCATTGGGATTGAAGGCCCATATGCAGTAATATCGCTTTTTCTTCCTATATATATTTATTTATAAGAATGCACTTATTTATTTCAATAAATAACTGCCACTGACAGATACAGGTTCTCCACACACATCCAAATACACAAGAGTAAATGATGACCTGCTACATGTACAGTTCCAAGTGGGTCTGTGATCCTGTGATAGCTCTCATTAAAATAGTACATAGTAAACCCCATGCAGGTAGTAGGAAGCACTGGGTATTTGAATTTTAATGCTTTTAGTTTTAGTATCCTGTAGTTTCCTACCTTTGTCCCAAAGAATGAAACCCATGTAACTGCTTCTGTATTCACCAAAGCAGGCACTATTTTGAGCTCTTAAGGGAATGGTCAAAACAAAAAGTGTCCTTTTTCTTCCTCTGTACTTTTTGAGAAACAACTTATGCTTAAAAAGATCCTCCTAAGGAGATTTCTCTAATCAAGGAAAATCGCTTCTGTAAGAAGTTGGCAGGTTCTGTGAACCTAGAGAGAAGACTTAATATCTCTATGGATGTTTAAATTACGAGTTCTTTTGGCGGAAAAAACATTAAAATAATTTGAAGGTCTATTTCATTGGCAACTTATAATTTTATTTTTAAACTTCTAAATTGGAAAACAAGACAGCCTAGGTTGAATAATAAATTTTCTCAATGCTGAATGTGCTCATCTGGAGCTAGGTTTTTTGCCTGAAATACCACAACCAACTTTCTAAAACTCCTAGGTAGGGACAGTACCGTTCTGATGATCTGTGATTAGATGAACTGAACAATCTCAATCAGTAACACCCTATTTTTATTCCTTGGTAAGGGTTTAAAATACTCTAGAACAGACTCATTTTTCTAGTCTTACATAGACAATTTCATTCTCAAGTCTCCTGAGAGGCGTATGCCATATACAAGAATCCATATTTATCCTTCTCACTTACACACACTTCACAAATTGGATGGACACACTTATTATGTCTATTCACTATCAGGAAGAAGATGATTAGTACTGAGCTGTAAGCACCTTCTGATTATCTTGAAGAGCTCATTCATGTTGACATAATCAGGCACTGGGAATATTGTTTTGTCCAGGACCAGAAGCTGCTTCTCAGCTTTGCATTTTTCTATTATCACCAAGATTTTGATAGGATGCTGCTTTCGGATAAGTTAGACATCTTCTACTCTGTTTGAAGGTTCTGAGCTGTTAGAAGGTTTTCTCCTGCAATAGCAACTTCTCTTGTTTTTCCTCAGCCCACAGTCATCCCACCTTTTTAAATCTTGTTTTAGAGTCTTTATTTGTATTTTGTTTGTTTGTTTTTGCTGTTTTGCATCTGGAGCAGCAATTCTCAAACTTTATGTGCATCAAAATAACCCCCAAAACTTGTTAAAACAGAGTGTCTGACCTCACGCCCAGAGTGTCTAGGGTCCAAGAACTTTGATCATGCTCCCAATTGATGGTGCATGGTACAAGGAAACGCTTTGAGAACCAGAAGCTTTGACTAGACTCACAGTCTAGGTCCTTTGAAGGCAGGGTCCATGTCCCTGCATGGACCTTCATTCATCTTTCATTCCACACAGTATCCAACACAGTGACTTGTAAAGAGCTGTTCAGTAGGATGGCCTCATTAGTAGTGAATTTCTGGACTTCAAAGATGTGTCATAGAAATTTCATACACATTAATGTTCTAAGGAAGAATCAGAGTTACAGCGAAGAACCCACAATGAGTGAAGGAGAGATGGTGATCCACTCCTAAGTCAGCCTGCCTCATCAGTGAATAAAGCAAAAGGGGAAAGTGTAAAGCTGGGTAATTTTCAATCAAACAGGCAGCAAGTGTTAGATTAATTATTTTAGTTATTATGCAAAAAAGTTTTTTTTAACTATAGCTTATTTCCAAGTGATTAATAAATTCAGCAAGAGTGTTTTATTAATTACTACTGGGAAAACCAATAGAATTGATGTACATCCAAAAATTGTCAGACATAGAAGTTAAAAAACCAGAGACCACCATGAGATAGGCAGTGGATGCCTGGCTTTGAGACCCACCTGTGCCCTTGATGCCCATGTGCATTCAGGTACTCAGTTTCTTCTTATGTAGAATGGGTAGCAAAACAATCATGTCTCCTTTTGAGAGATAAGTCCTCAAAAGAGTACCTGGCACACAGTAAGTGTTTGCTAAACAGAACAAAACACTAGTAGAGAAATGTAAAGTGGTGCAGCTGCTATGAAAAACAATACAGAGATTCTTCAAAGAATTAAAAGTAGAACTGCTGTATGATCCATCAATTCCACTTCTGGGTACTTATTTAATAAAAATGAAAACAGGATCTCAAAGAGATATCTGTACCCCCATGTTCATTGCAGTATTATTCATATTAGCCAAGGTATGGGAACAACCTAAGTAATCTCAATGGGTAAATGAATAAACAATGTGTGGTAACCATATACAATATAGTATTATTCAGCCATAAAAAGCAAGGAAATCCTGCCATTTACAACATGGATTGACCTTGAGGATGTAATGCTAAGTGAAATAAATCAGGCAGAGAAAGTCAAACACTGTAAGATCTCACCTACATATGGAATCTAAAACAACAACATCAAGTCAAAACAAAAACCAAATTCATAGAAACAGAGAAATGGGGGTGGGTGAGGGAGTCAAAAGTTTCAAACTTTCAGTGTTAAATAAGTCCTGTGGCTATGTATAGCACAGTGACCATAGCTATTAATAACTTATTGTATATTGGAAAGTTGCCACGACAGTAGATCTTCAAAGCTCTTGTTAAAAACAACAGTAAAAAAATAAACTAATATGGAATCTTTTCAGGTTAGTCTATGCCTTTGGTGATCACATTTTGTCCACCTGAAATTTAGAACAAGGATGATAGATACTCAGGCCACTCCTGGGAATAAAAGACTTTCCAAAAATTCTGTGATTCTCCAAACAGGGGTTACAGAAGCCACTGGCAGTGTTTTGTATACAGAGAATGTTCTGGACACCCCAGGTTGTCTGGTTCATATCTGTGTATTCCCAGCTCCTCTCTTCCATTTCCCGCCAAATATCCTGCCACCCCAGGAACGGAGAGAGAATGAGAACAGGAGAGGTAAAACTCGCATCTTCATCAGCTTTTTCAGTCATGATGTGAGTGGATTTTTGTGGAATGGAAGTAATTTCATGGTAATGATCCCCACTGGAGCCCAAGAGAGTCTACATCTTGGACCTGATGTTTCATGGTGTTGGCTAGTGTGTATAAACAGAATAACCAACGGAAACCCAACCAACACACAGGCAATCTCTCAGCAATGTTCTTCCTTTTAAAACATGTTAATGTTTCCACTGAGAGCCCTGGAATTTACTGTACATTTTTGCTTTTGCTTCTTATGGCAGCAAAGGGAGGCACTTACAAGTAAGGGACTCATAAAGTGCAAAAATCACTCAGAGATGATGTTTGTCCAGCTGGACTTCTGCAGTGAGAAACACAATTCAAGAACACAACTGAAGGCAAGGAGCCAGTCCCGAATTATGGATGCAAAGATTGGACAAAGGCAGCAGAAAGGGAAAAGACCAGGTGTCAGACTGCTAGTCTTTCTGCTCCTTCTCACCTGGCAGTGTTGATCCCACTCATGCAGAAGGCAGCCAGCCCCCCAAGAAGCTCCAGAAACTGCCTACGCCATCCTTCTTCTTCATGCTCAGACATACACTCTGTCCTTCCTTCCTTCCTCCCTCCCTTCTTTCTTTCATTCCCTCCTTCATTCCTTTCTTTCTTCCCTGCCTTCCTCTCTCTCTCTCCTTTCTTTCTTTCTGGATTTCTTTCTCTCTCTTTTACCCTTCTTCTTTTGTCTGAGCTATCTCTCTTGTTATAGAGATTTCCAAACATACACAAAAGTAATGAGAAACACATAACAACTCCCCAGCTATCTATCACCTGCCTCAGGTATATCAACTCTGGGCCAGCCTTGCTCTCCTAGCTCTCCACCCCAACTCCTCCTGCAGCCCAATGTTTTCCTGCAGCATTTTAACATAAATCCCCAAATGTCACTCTTACATGTGTCATTATGTCTCTCTAAGAGAAATTTACTTTTTAAAAACCTAGCCAGGCTTCCCTGGTGGCTCAGTGGTGAAGAATCCGCTTGCCAATGCAGGAGACGCGGATTCGATCCCTGATCCAGGAAGATTCCACATGCTGCAGAGCAACTAAGCCTGTGAACCACAACTACTGAGCCTGTGCTGTAGAGCCCGGGAGCCACAAATACTGAAGCCCGAGTGCCTGGAGTCCACGCTCCTCAACGAGAGGAGTCATTGCACGTGACAGCTAAAGAAAAGCCTGCACAGCAACGAAGACTTAGCACAGTCAAAAATAAATAAATAAGGTTTATTTTAAAAAAAACGAACAAACTGAAATACATTAGTATACTTTTCAAAATTAGCTATATTTCCTTGCTGCTGCTGCTAAGTCGCTTCAGTCGTGTCCGACTCTGTGCGACCCCATAGACGGCAGCCCACCAGGCTCTGCCGTCCCTTGGATTCTCCAGGCAAAAACACTGGAGTGGGCTGCCATTGCCTTCTCCATTGCGTGCAAGTGAAAAGTGAAAGTGATGTCGCTCAGTCGTGTCTGACTCTTAGCGACCCCATGGACTGCAGCCCGCCAGGCTCCTCCATCCATGGGATTTTCCAAGCAAGAGTACTGGAGTGGGTTGCCATTGCCTTCTCTGAATATTTCCTTGAGATCAGTGTATTTAAAAATTTCTCAAAAAAATTTTTATAGTTATTTTGTTCAAACAAACTCCAATCAACCTCTATTTGGTGAATTTAGTTGAGAAGTTTCTCAGGCTGTTTCATCATGTAATACTTCCCTTCTTCCTGTTTTCACGCCTCATGTCTGACCTGCCCAATTTCCCAGTTTAGGTTTCACTGAATTGTATCCTCACGGTTGTCAAAAGTTCAGGAAAAAAAAAAAAAAAACAGGAGTAAAGCCAGTGAATCACTGAAGTAGTAATTAGTAAAAGGTACAGGGAATTCTGCTCAAAGTTACGTGGCAGCCTGGATGGGAGGGGAATTTGAGGGGTCTATGGGTACGTGTATACGTGCAACTGAGTCTCTCTGCTGTCCACCTGAAACTATCAGAGCATTGTTAGCTGGCTATGCTCTAATATAAAGTAAAAAGTTAAAAAAAAAGTTTATTGTGTGCAGACAAAAAAGACAGTCTACAAACAGGGAGCACTCAAACCAAAACATGGTATACTGTAAAGCAGTGTGAAGGCAGTGACTGTTTATTTTTCAGAGTAATCGAGTAAAACGTTAGAATTTTCTTGAATGAAAGGGAATTGGTTAGTAGTTACCTCATATCGAGTGGGAGGAACACTTCATATTTTTTGCTTATGATTTTCAGAGGCATAAGCAACAAGTGACCCAGGTCAAGTTACCCTCACTTGTCCTACAAAATCAGCTAAATAAAGCTTTGCTTGTATGACTAAACCGGTTTTGTCTGCTCAGGGAATTTTCAAGTCTGGTCTCTGTTTGAGTTTGATTTGAGCATGATTTAACTAACACATTCCTTTGCTCCCATAGTTTGGTTCTGGAGGTTTGTTTAGACTGGATTATGAACTTTTCAGTGTGAGTCGTCCATAGGTGGTGTTGGTGGTTCCTTTTGCACCCCCAATGTTTTGTTACCCCAGGTTTAGTGGATTTGAAATTAATCAGTAGTAAGCTGAGATATTGTCATCCTGATCCACTCATCAAATGTTTCCCATCAGCCTCATGTTATTTACATTCATTTGAGTGCCTGATGAACTATGGACAGAGGTTCGTGACATTCTACAGGAGACAGGGATCAAGAAAATCCCCATGGAAAAGAAATGCAAAAAAGCAAAATGGCTGTCTGAGGAGGCCTTACAGATAGCTGGGAAGAGAAGAGAAGTGAAAAGCAAAGGAGAAAAGGAAAGATATTCTCATCTGAATGCAGAGTTCCAAAGAATAGCAAGGAGAGATAAGAAAGCCTTCCTCAGCGATCAATGCAAAGAAATAGAGGAAAACAACAGATTGGGAAAGATTAGAGACCTCTTCAAGAAAATTAGAGATACCAAAGGAACATTTCATGCAAAGATAGGCTCGATAAAGGACAGAAATGGTAGGGACCTTACAGAAGCAGAAGATATTAAGAAGAGGTGGCAAGAATACACAGAAGAACTGTACAAAAAAGATCTTCACGACCCAGATAATCACGATGGTGTGATCACTCATCTAGAGCCAGACATCCTGGAATATGAAGTCAAGTGGGCCTTAGAAAGCATCACTACAAACAAAGCTAGTGGAGGTGATGGAATTCCAGTTGAGCTATTTCAAATCCTCAAAGGTGATGCTGTGAAAGTGCTGCACTCGATATGCCAGCAAATTTGGAAAACTCAGCAGTGGTCACAGGACTGGAAAAGGTCAGTTTTCGTTCCAATCCCAAAGAAAGGCAATGCCAAAGAAGGCTCAAACTACCGCACAATTGCACTCATCTCACATGCTAGTAAAGTAATGCTCAAAATTCTCCAAGCCAGGCTTCAGCAATACATGAACCGTGAACTTCCAGATGTTCAAGCTGGTTTTAGAAAAGGCAGAGGAACCAGAGATCAAATTGCCAATATCCGCTGGATCATCGAAAAAGCAAGAGAGTTCCAGAAAAACATCTATTTCTGCTTTATTGACTATGCCAAAGCCTTTGACTGTGTGGATCACAATAAACTGTGGAAAATTCTGAAAGAGATGGGAATACCAGACCATCTGACCTGTCTCTTGAGAAACCTGTATGCAGGTCAGGAAGTAACAGTTAGAACTGGACATGGAAAAACAGACTGGTTCCAAACAGGAAAAGGAGTACGTCAAGGCTGTATATTGTCACCCTGCTTGTTTAACTTATATGCAGAGTACATCATGAGAAACGCTGGGCTGGAAGAAACACAAGCTGGAATCAAGATTGCCGGGAGAAATATCAATAACCTCAGATATGCAGATGACACCACCCTTATGGCAGAAAGTAAAGAAGAACTAAAGAGCCTCTTGATGAAGGTGAAGGAGGAGAGTGAAAAAGTTGGCTTAAAGCTCAACGTTCAGAAAACTAAGATCATGGCATCTGGTCCCATCACTCCATGGGAAACAGATGGGGAAACAGTGGAAACAGTGTCAGACTTTACTTTTTTGGGCTCCAGAATCACTGCTGATGGTGATTGCAGCCATGAAATTAAAAGACGCTTACTCCTTGGAAGGAAGGTTATGGCCAACCTAGATAGCATGTTTAAAAGCAGAGACATTACTTTGCCAACAAAAGTCCGTCTAGTCAAGGCTATGGTTTTTCCAGTGGTCATGTATGGATGTGAGAGTTGGACGGTGAAGAAAGCTGAGCGCCAAAGAATTGATGCTTTTGAACTGTGGTGTTGGAGAAGACTGTTGAGAGTCCCTTGGACTGCAAGGAGATCCAATCAATCCACCCTAAAAGAGATCAATCCTGGGTGTTCATTGGAAGGTCTGATGTTGAAGCTGAAGCTCCAATACTTTGGCCACCTCACGCGAGGGGTTGACTCATTGGAAAAGACCCTAATGCTGGGTAGGATTGGGGGCGGGAGGAGAAGGGGACGACAGAGGATGAGATGGTTGGATGGCATCACCGACTCGATGAACATGGGTTTGGGTAGACTCCGGGAGTTGGTGATGGACAGAGAGGCCTGGCGTGCTGCAATTCATGGGGTCACAGAGAGTTGGACACGACTGAGCGACTGAACTGAACTGATTGCCCAGATCTGTTTTTTCATTCAGTCAGTTCAGTTCAGTTGCTCAGTTGTGTCTGACTCTTCGCGACCCCATGGACTAAAGCACGCCAAGCCTCCCTGTCCATCACCAACTCCCGGAGTTTACTCAAACTCATGCCCATTGAGTTGGTGATGCCATCCAACCATCTCATCCTCTGTCGGCCCCTTCTCCTCCCACCTTCAATCTTTCCCAGCATCAGGGTCTTTTCCAATGAGTCGGTTCTTTGCAACAGGTGGCAAAAGTATTAGAGTTTCAGCTTCTGCATCAGTCCTTCCAATGAATATTCAGGACTGATTTTCTTTAGGATGGACTGGTTGGATCTCCTTGCAGTCCAAGGGACTCTCAAGAGTCTTCTCCAACACCACAGTTCAAAACCTTCAATTCTTCGGTGCTCAGCTTTCTTTATAGCAACTCTCACATCCATACATGACCACTGGAAAAACCATAGCCTTGACTAGGTGGAACTTTGATGGCAAAGTAATGTCTCTGCTTCTTAATATGCTATCTAGGTTGGTCATAACTTTTCTTCCAAGGAGTAAGCATCTTTTAATTTCTTTGCTGCAGTCACCATCTCCAGTGATTTTGGAGCCTCCCAAAAATAAAGTCTGTCATTGTTTCCCCATCTATTTGCCACGAAGTGATGGGACCAGATGCCATGATCTTGGTTTTCTGAACGTTGAGCTTTAAGCCAACTTTTCCACTCTCCACTTTCACTTTCATCAAGAGGCTCTTTAATTCTTATTTGCTTTCTGGCATAAGGGTGGTGTCATCTGCATATCTGAGGTTATTGATATTGCTCTGGGCAATCTTGATTCCAGCTTGTGCTTCATCCAGTCCAGTATTTCGCATGATATACTCTGCATGTAAGTTAAATAAGCAGGGTGACAATATACAGCCTTGACATACTCCTTTTCTGATTTGGAACCAGTCTTTTGTTACATGTCCAATTCTAACTGTTGCTTCTGGACCTGAATAGAAATTTCTCAGAAGGCAGGTCTGGTGGTCTGGTCTGGTTTTTTCATTAGTGGTTGCAAAATCGTGATTTTTGTTGTTGTTGTTCTGAATTTATTACAATGTTGCTTCTGTTTTTTAGTTTTTTGTCTGCAAGGCTCCTGGAATCTTAGCTCCCCTACCAGGATCGAACTCGTACCCCTTGCACTGGAAGGTGAAATCTCAACCACTGGACCACCAGGGAAGTCCCTGTTCTGCATTTATTAGCATAACTTCTATAACTATTTGGTTAACCTGAAAGAGAATTTGTATAAGAAAGGCAGAATCAATACATAATGCTTTCTCTTAATGAATTTTCAGAATAATCATGAACCTACAATGAAGACAACTTCCTTCTTTTTTGTGTGTGTGTGTGTCATTATAAACGCATAGAACATGTGTCTACTTTATTTCAATACATTTAGTCATTTATTGCCTGTGGCCCTCAGTTATTCCATCTTTCGCCTGTAGGGGCTCCTCCAGTTTGGCTCTTGGACAAAATTCCTTGGTTTCTGGCAACAGCCCTATTTTGGGCCACAGTACGTCTCAGGATCATTTTGTACAGTACCTGCCCCAGAACAGCCATTTCTCTAGGAACTCTGGTTCCTATTAGTGAAAAATAGCATTTGGAGACCACAGTCTGGGAACTGGGAGTGGAGAGTGTGTGCGTGTTCCCACTGAGACTGTCTAGTCCTCGAATCTAGGCTTCTTCTTTGCTATTGTTTTTAACAACACATTATATAAGCTCACATTACAAGCTTATACTCAGCTTTCCAGAGCAAATGTAAGATGTAAGTTTGTAGGGTTTTTACTTAAGTGTGATGATAAGAATGTATTCCTTTTCTTACATTGAAATTTTTAGTTTCTAAGTATTCCTACATAATTATGTATTTGATCTCTTTGGTCTTTCTGTGTCTCTGCGCATATGTGCATGTGTGTGTGTGTATGTGTGTGCACACATGTACATATATATGTTTTTCTATATATGTCTATGTGGATAGTTCAAATAGCAATGTCAGTATTACTATTAAATATAAGAATCTAAAATGAAAGAAAAGTTTGTGAACTGAATGGCAAGAAGCGATAGTGACAACAGTGTACTTGAAGTGCATGAAGAGTTTTTGCACTTAATAAAAATGACAAAATCAAGAGGAATTAAAGAGGATTTCAGTGTATGTACTTACCTGACTGTGAGATTGCTCTGAAACTAAATCTCTGAAACCAGGTTCTTAGAGGAGTCTTGGCACTAAGGATATTTAACAATAGACAGTTATTGGTGTCCAGGGTCTTAGGTAAGAAGAGACAGAAAGATCTTTTTGTCTGCTTCTAGGAAGATTTACAGAGAATATGTTGACTGTCTTGATTTTAACTGTTTCTTGTAGGTCTGTAACTCCTTCCTTTTGACTTGGACCTAGGGGTGGCATGAAAGAAGTGAAAGTGAAAGGATGACTGTAACTTTTCCAATTTCATCATTTTTCTCTAAGCTTCTTCACTTCTCTCAAACTCATCGTGGGTTGTTTTTATAGAGTATCGGCCTAATAAGCATGATAAAAAGTCAAGCCAATTTATACTCTTGCGTTTGCATCTTAAAAACTCCTCTGATTTTATTAAAGAAGCGTGTTAAAACTTTCCTCTGTTTATTTCCTTTCCTGTCAGTCATGTTTCACCTTATCCTGCTGTTGTTCACAACATGCCCCAGGTTTCGTGTCCAGGAAAAGGACCACATGCTGACATACCCAGTTCTATTTAAAGTGAATAGCCCTTGATTTGTTTAGTAATTAAGTTAATAATGGTATATTTTACTAAATTTGTTACTTAATAAATAGGATGATTGGCACTTTATTATAAGCATTGCTAACTACTCTTAGAAAATATTAACTCATTATTTTAAAAAGCTGTTTTGGCGTATTGCCTATGGGATTAATACTGAATTTTCCGGAGGATGATGATGCGGGTACCTGTTTGCAGCTCACTTGAAGTGGCCGCAGTTGTCAGTTTGGATAACATGGAGAAAACCAGGCAGGATAAGCTCATTTTTGAGACCGACTTATATGCCTGCCTGCACTCTTCTTTCATTTAATTTCCCACAGCACCATGGTCCTAGGGGTAGAATTCTATCCTAAAGCAGGGATTGAAAAACATGAAAGGATTTGTTCACAGTCACAGCTAATAGGTGACAAGAGAGTTTTAATCCTGTCTTCATCTTGCATATACATATCCCTGAACTCCAGCTGCCTTTCCCTGAACCTGGTGGGAGAAATCCATCTAAGTTGAACCTTAAAGTAAAAGAATCCAGTTAAAGAGTGAGTGCGTGGGGTCAGGGGGTATCTTATCTCTCGCTGACAACACAGCATCTTACTCAGAGTCAGGTTCAAAAATGTGCTTATTGAATGGAAGAAGTTGATGAAAGCCAAATTCTCAGAACTTCAGATACAAATCTGTTATTCTCGACTGAGAGGTCCTAGAGTTTATTGATACAATCTATATGTTGTAAAAGTTTTATCTTATGACCTTTGCAATTTTGATCAGCTCACTGTAGCTCTAGTCCTTTCTGTTTCACCTTTTCTCATAAACAGAAATTAAAGCAAGAAATTTTTAAAAAATACTTTAACATTTCTTAAATTGTGAGAATCTTAAACTAAACATATGAAGAAGTTAGTAGTTTACTCAAACAATTTAGACACTTATTTGGAAACTGATACCTTCAGTGTCTGTGCTCATCATCTTCTCTGATGAATGCTCTTTGTTCACTTTCAAAACTCAACAATCTGCCAAATATTTATTTGCTGGGAAGTTAGCATGTCTGGGAAGTAGCACATTCTTTTTGATTTAGGCATGGATAAATATTTTTTTAAGTCTGATATATATTTTTAAAAAGATATCTTTAGTAAACCTGGGATTGAAATCTATGTATTCATTTCTGCCTTTATTTTTCCTATACCTTTAAAAGATTCCCCTTGGGCAGTTGAAGCAGGGGAGGTAGGGTCCAATGCCACAAAGGAACAGAAATTGAGACAAGACTTATGTATTCAGGGCCCCAAACAGACTCATGGCTGCCTGTGAGAAGGAGCTGGAATCCCTCTGCACCAGAGGCCTGGATGGAAATCATCAGCATGCTTGTGAGCTTCACCAGTGGGTGAAGAGCCAGGTCATTAACCCATGGTCTGATTGGGAACCACGTGTGTGTGTGCGGGCGAAGTTGCTTCAGTCATGTCTGACTCTTCTCCACCCTAGCCTGCCAGGTTCCTCTGTCCACAGGATTCTCCAGGCAAGAATACTGGAGTGGGTTGCAATGCCTTCCTCCAGGAGATCTTCCAGACCCAGAGATCGAACCCAAGTCTCTTACATCTCCTGCATTGGCAGGCAGGTTCTTTACCACTAGTGCCACTTGGGAAGCCCTGGGAGCCTTGTACCTATGCGTTAATGTGAAAGTGCTTCACAGGGAGACAAGAATGCCTTGGGACACCCAAGAAGTAAAACTCCCACAGAAGATAAGCTCACACACAAGAATTACAAAACAAATGAGAAAGTCCAGTGTTATGAAAAATAGCCAGAAGACCCAGGTCCACTGCATATAGCTTACACAATTATAAATTGTGCACCAAACAATTATAGGTATGTCATTCAGATTGACCACAATCACACACACACATACACACACACAATGCAAAACTTGAGAATAAGAATTTTAGGGCAATCTGAAAAAGATGTTAAATTCTCAGGCCGATAAAAACAGGGGATTACATCCATGGAACAAGAACATTCCAAATAAAAATATACCATTATGGGAAAAGAACAGGTGATTGTGAGAAAAAACAAAATCAGATATTTTGATAATTAAGTCTTAGAGTATGGATTTAATAGAGGACATATCCAGTAAGCAAGAGATTTAATAAATTAAAAAGGAAAACTAATCTAGAGGGAATATGACCCTGCCAACACCTTAATTTTGATCTAGTGAAACTGATTTGGGGCTTCTGGCCTCCAGGACTGTGAAATAATAAATTTCAATTGTTTAACTCCTCCCAAGTTTGTAATAATTTGATACAGCAACCATAGGAAAATAAAATACTGGGCAAAGATGGAGCATTTTGAGCATCATCAAAGTAATAATTGTAGTGAATCACAGCATATAAATTGGTTTTAAGTAATTTCATGAGTTCAAAATGATATCAACACTGTCCTATAAACACAAACTCATTTGTCATTAAGTAACCAATTCATTGTCCTGAAAACTGAAATAAAGGGAAATAACTATACTTCACAGTAACAATACAGTTGATAAGGAAAAACTTTGCTTGATGGAAAATTTTAAAAAAGAAGGATTTGTAGAATTAAGATATTATCATTTTGTAATTTGTTATGAAATAATAGACCTAAGCAATGATTATTAATGGCTTCTAAAGCCATTAGGTGAAAAAGTTATGAGAAACTTATAATCAGACTGACAACTTCCAAACCCCACAGTTTAATTTCAGCATTAAAAAGAAAAGAGCAAACTGGCATATGCACCCCCTGATGTAACACAGTAGGAAAGAAAAACACCAGCTTAAAATTTTCCTGAAAAAAATTCAAAGCTGAATCTGATCAAACTTCTATTAATAGATACAATTACCAGCTTACAAGAAATACTGGGGACAGGGAAATATGTTAAGTAATACTTCTGGGCTGCTACTAGCAAAATTCAAGGTATGGGAAACTGTTGAGGAAAAGACCTAGTCAGTTCAACAAGTAGGTTATGAAAACAAAAAATGCAGAAGAAAGAACCTGTAATTAAAAGCATTTAAGAGATTTATCAACCCAATGAGTCCTGATTCAAACAACCCAACTGTAAAACAGCGACTGAACTGAACTGAACTGAAGCGACTTAGACACAGGCATAGATATAGATACAGATACAGATATAGATATAGATATATAGATATAGGCGTGTCCGACTCTCTGCGACCCCATGGACTCCCCATGGACTCTCTGTCCATGGAGCTTTCTAGCCAGGAACACTGGAGTGGGTTGCCATTTCCTACTCTAAGGAATTTTTCCAACCCAGGGATTGAACCTATGACTTGGGTGTCTCCTGCATTGGCAGACAGATTCTTTACCACTGTACCACCTGCCTATTCCTTATCATATTTACATTTAATATTCCTCCTTTCTTTTGCAAGTTTTGTTAAGACATAAATTAAATAAACAGCCAAGTAAAACTGTGCCCACTTAGAACTTAACCAAGAATTTTTTATGTTTAGTACACAAATAAGTAAGTTTAGTACACTTACTATGAGGAAAAGACCAGAAATGAAAAAAAACAATCAGAGGGAGGAATATATTTTTTATGAAAAAGGGGGAATTTATATTTATTATGATGCTAAAATATTAACAACAATTGGGGTAAATAGATGATTGTTCTAATTTTTAAAATAGACTTTATCTTTTTAGAGTTTTAGGTTTAGGTTTACAGCAAAATTGAAGGAAAAATACAGAGATTTCCACAACTTCCTGCATTGTCAACATCTTCAACCAGAGAGGTACGTTTCTTACAGTTGATGAACCTGCATTGACACGTCATGATCATCCAAGTCCACAGTTTAGATTCAGGTTCATAGTTCACAGATTCACCCATTCATGCTTGGTGTTGTACATTCTATGGGTTTGGACAAATGTATAATAAATGTATCCAACACCATAGTTTCATAGGGAGTCTTTTATTGCCCTAAAAATCCTCTGTGTTCTGACTATTTATTCCTATCTACCTCCTCAAACCCCTAGAAACCTTTGATCTTTTTACTGTCTCCATAGTTTTCTTTTTTCATGAAGTCAGAGTTGGAGTCATACAGTACCTAGCCTTCTCAGGTTGGCTTCTTTCACTTATAATATGCATTTGAGCTTCCTCCATGTCTTTACATGGCTTGATAGCTCATTTCTTTTTCAGTTCAGTTCATTGCTCAGTCGTGTCTGACTCTTTGTGACCCCATGAACTGCAGCACGCCAGGCCTCCCTATCCATCACCAACTCCCTGAGTCCACCCAAACCCGTGTCCATTGAGTCGGTGATGCTATCCAACCATCTCATCCTCTGTCGTCCCCTTCTCCTCCTGCCCCCAATCCTTCCCAGCATCAGGGTCTTTTCCAATGAGTCAACTCTTTGCATGAGGTGGCCAAAGTATTGGAGTTTCAGCTTCAACATCAGTCCTTCCAATGAACACCCAGGTCTGATCTCCTTTAGGATGGACTGGTTGGATCTCCTTGCAGTCCAAGGGACTCTCAAAAAAAAAAAAAAAGAGTCTTCTCCAACACCACAGTTCAAAAGCATCAATTCTTCGGTGCTCAGCTTTCTTTATAGTCCAACTCTCACATCCACACATGACTACTGGAAAAACCATAGCCTTGACTAGACGGACCTTTGTTGGCAAAGTAATGTCTCTGCGTTAGCACTGAGTAGTTCCATTATCTAGATATGCCATTGTTATTTATCCATTCACCTACTAAAGAACATCTCTAGGTGACATCCAAGGTTTGGTATTTATGAGCCAAGCTGCTACAAGCATCCATGTGCAAGTATTTGTGTGAACATAAGTTTTTGACTCCTTTTGGTAAATACTAAGGATCATGATTGCTGAATCCTATGGTAAGAGTATGTTTAGTTCAATAAAAAACTGTCAAAAAACTTTTCCAAAATGGTGTCAGCCTTTTGCATTCCCACTAGCAATGAATGAGCATTCCTGTTGCTAAGCATCCTCATAAGCATTTGGTCTTGCAGTGTTCTGGATTTTGGCCATTCTAATGGTTGATGAAAAGCTAGATTCTTTTTAGCAATAGGATTGACACATTCCAAGTATGGGTGTGGTAGTGATTGCTTTAACTTCTAATATACTCTCTGTGATTAAATATCCAGAAACATCTTTCAGTTTAGTGGAATCACTTGTCATCATGAAACCTCAACGGGCTCATGCAAATTTGAGCGATAATATCATCTTTTAATTATGATATAATTGGTAGTCTTCTATTACATGGAAATGAAACATTATAACAAAGTTTAAAAAAAAAAAGCTCAAAGTAAGTCCAATTTTAAGTTTCTTCTTAGCACCATCTGCATGCATTGCCCTACCCAATAAAGCAACAGAAAAAAGATCAGATTTAAACTGATAAGAAGAGCATATAGTACATTTGACCAAGTGACTGAGAAGCAAGAGCACATATAATTTAGAACAATAATTTTCAATGATGTCTTAGGAAGTTAAAAATGTAGGAAAAGAAGGATGTGATAAAATCATCAAGATGTGATGGGGCACTAAGAAAAGACTCCTTTGATTCAAGGAGAAGGAGAAAGTACCAATTATCCTATGATCAATGGAAGAAGTCTTCACTGATCCACTCAAGGAGACAAGACGGGGGCATTTTGGGAAAGACTCTCTGGCAGAAAACCTCTGTAGACCTCTGGGCCTTAGTTTCCTCTTTTGGGAAGAAAAGAGAGGAAACTAAAGTTGATGATGGTACACATTAATTTTGCTGCTCTGTTATATACGTATTTAAATGATTTCTCATCTAAAATTGGGTGAGACATTCTTAACGTACTTAAGAAAATGAGAGATGGCTAGTCCAGCTTCAGGCCCTTGTGGTGAACATGCTAGCGCTGGCCATGGGAAAGGACTGTCGGCAGCCCTGAGGTCACCCACATATGCATGGCCAGAGGATCGAATCTAGAGGTGCCTCCAGATGGCCCCTCGGTCTCCTGATGTTCTGACTCCAGTCTATGGACTTGCTTCTCAATCCAGTGTTTCTGCCATTCAGGTAGCTCCTATAAAGTATTCCAGTATTTTGATGTGGCTATTTCAGAGATAGTCTGTATGCTAATGATTACTTTGAGAAATGTTTGCTTCCACATAACCAGAACTTCAACCTGAAATTATCAACAACTTTGGAGAAATTGTGGCAAATCTATTTATTTTTTTTTAGAAATTCAGGAAAGCTATGTGGAAACCTTCATTCCATCATATTCTAGTTGGTGCTTGTAAGGTCATTTCAGTGCAAGGAATGTAAAAAAAAATTAAAGAATCATGTTATAGTCTTTCATATACCCCAGTCCCTATTAAAAATAGTTGGTTTATTTTGAAATGTTTCCACTCCTACATAATGAACTTTTGACAAAGTAATTTTATGCTACTTGAACTAGATCAATAAAATTCTGATCAATACCAATGAAAGTGAGTTTGTCCAATATGGCAGCAACATAAGAGGATGCCAACTGCTGCTGGAATCAGTGAAGGCTGGACACAGTTCACCTTCATGACAGCAATCAATTTCCCAGAGAACTAATCAGGATGAAATCATTGCTTTTTTCTTGTCTCTAGTAGTTTTCTGATACTGAAGCTTCAACTTCTCAAAATGTTAATTTTGCCTGTTAAAAACACACATAAATTTTAAAGCTTAAGGTAAAAAGAAAAATCTAACACAATAGCATGTAACTGGATCTAATCTTTTTTATTACTTTTTGGTTTTTTTGCTCATGGGAAAAGCAGGAGATTTAAGAAATCTACCAAAGAGTTTAACCAGACATCCCCTCTTTAGTCTCTGATATATCAGAGAGATCTATAACTCCCATCTGGTTATAATAAGAATACAAGTTTGAAACCTAGGGTTTTATAGTTACTTTAAAGAATCAAATTTTTTATTTGAAAAGAGGAAACTGAAAGCCAGTTTAGAAAGGAAGTCAAATATTCCCCTGGAGCAAATGTGAGTTTCTTTCAGCTTAGAAATAATAATAAGGCACATTATCTAAAAGACAGAAACACCTTTTTCCTTTAGAGAAACCAAGGCCCATCACCAAGCACCTCTCAGCTTAGGCCTCCCATCCTGCCATATGCGTAGCCTGAAATTTACCTCTCATGTGGTCACTCTGGTTTCTTTTAAATTTCAACATCTGAAATTGACTTGGAAACTACATATGAGAGACATCTGTATTTTTCTTTTTTAAGAGAAATTTCCCAGGGAACAATTATCTAGTCTTTAAGCTTTACAGAATATATCTGAGGTTGATGATTTTGCAAGAACTTGGTGTACTAGGCCAAATTTCCATTTTGTAGATTGCTTATGCTGAAATGTCTAGTCTATTATCACTAACTTATTCATATTAGAGTGTAAATGACCAAAATCAATTTAAATTATTACCTCTCTAGTTAGGTTTACAAATTGATGAGGGAACAACTATTCATTCTTTAAAAGTATATGAGAACCTATAGTTCAACCAAAGACCGAAAGATGAAAATGTAATGGCAAAATTGCACATATCAATGTACAATATTGCAGGTCTCCCTACATACATGAAGGAGAAATTCTAGAATAAGAATCATGAGAATGGAGGGAACAAAGAGGAGAATAATGCAGGTTTTTAGGCTCAAAACAGCTTTGCCCTTAGTGACTTTTTGATGAGGTTTCTAAAGCTCCAAGACTGAAGGAGGAAAAAATTGTCAAAGCTTTCTGAGAGAAAGCAACAGCTTACTTACAGAAACATAAGAATTAGATAGGAAACTCATGCAACAGCTTAACTACAGAAACATAAGAATTAGATAGGAAAATCATACAACAATAACCTGAAAGTTCCAAAAGTAAAGGGTTTTGAAACTAGAATTTTATTTCTGGCCAATGTTGATTCAAATACAAAGGACATTTTCAGACCTGCAAAGACTCAGAATAATTTTACCCCTACAACTTCTGTTAAAAAAATTAAATAGACTGTACTTCAACAAAAAATTAATCCAAGAGAAATTTTACAATGCAAGAAAGAGCAGTAAACAGGAAAAACAGTAATATATGGTTAAGATATAGTGAAGGGTAAATAGTTGCCAGTTGCTTAAATAAATAAATGAATGAAAATGTGGAACTAAAATTGCATGAGATTTCAGTATGGCAGGAGGTTGAGAAGAGGTCAGAGAATCAAATGTGTATTAAGAGCCTAGATAGATGTATTAAAAAATACCTTTCCCAAATGCTACCATTGTGTGCTCAGTTACTAAGTCATGTCTGACTCTTTGCAATCACATGCACTGTAGCCCTCTAGGCTCCTCTGTTCATGGGATTTCCCAGGCAAGAATACTGGAGTGGGTTGCTATTTCCTTCTCCAGGGGATCTACCCAAACCAGGGATTGAATCCACATCTCCTGCATTGGCAAACGGATTCTTTACCACTGAGCCATCGGGGAAGCCCAAATGCTGTCATTAGCTGATTCAAAATTTCCGAGTAGTAATATTTCCACTTAATGGCAGAAAATCTATGCAGTATCTAAAAACAAAACTAAGAAATATGAAAGACGTACATCACCTCTACTGGAAATTACAAAAGAAAACTTAGAGAAGTGGAAAATTATACTGTGTCTTACTGGATGGAAAGCTGCTAATATGATAATTAACTGCCCCTAAACTAAATGATAGGGCTTCCCTAGTGACTCAGTTGGTAAAGAATCTTCCTGTAATGCAGGAGACCTGGGTTTGATCTCCAGGTCTGGAAGATCCCCTGGAGAAGGAAATGGCAACCCACTCCAGTACTCTTGCTGGAGAATTCCATGGACAGAGGAGCTGGGCAGGCTACAGTCCATGGGATCAGAAAGAGTCGGACACAACTGTGAGATTTTCACTTCACAAAATAAATGATAAATTTAATGAAACCTCAGTCAAAATTCTAACAAGTCTTTGACTACATGTCGTGATATGCGTGTCAGTGAAGTTGCTATGTAAATGGATGCAGTATTAATTTTGATAGACATTGTCAAATGCTTTCCAAAGTCATAGCAGTCTGAGAGAATACCTTTTTCCAGGTCTTCTCCATCTATGTTTACTATCAACTTAAGAAAAAACAACCAATTCTTTGCTAATTCTAATAAAGTATTTATTAGTGACCTCATTGTGATTTTAATTTCATTTATTACATGTATTAGGATGATCATGGCATAATTGGACAAAATATTATATACAATATATGATGTAAGGTAACAAAAAAATGACAAAATATTAGAAATATCTAAAACTTACATTTATATGTCAATGAGGTAAATAAACTGCATTATATCCATAAAGTGGAACACATATGGAGGAAAGGTAACATAGACCTGGGTGGGCAAATGTGGAATATTCTTCAAAATATGTTAAATTGGAAAAAGCAAGGTATAAAATACCATTTACAGAACTTTTCCAATTATGTGACTATATGGGCTGTGTGTTTAGTCACTCAGTTGTGTCCGACTCCTTGCAACCCCGTGGACTGCAGCACGCCAGGCTCCTCTGTCCATAGGATTTCCCAGGGAAGAATACTCGAGTGGGTTTCCATTTCCTTCTTCAGTGTGACTACATATTTATATTTTATATGCATGTGTCAGAAGTATAAATAATAGATTAGAAATATATTTATACATACACATACACACACACATATATCATATAGATACAACAAGCACACACTTGGACTATTTCTAGGAAATCAAAAATTTTTACAAAGTGGTTGCCACTGGGAAGGGGAACTAGAATAAGGGGAACAATTACTTTCATTTTTTTACTCTTTTGTACTTGTTAACTTGGGTTAATAAATAATTAACTAAAATGAATCATAATACAAAAATTCTACCTAAATATTAGCTGATTAAAAAAATGTTCGATAATAGGTAATAATAACTATAGGCACAGGAATCTTGAAAAACAGGCACAATGAGTGGCAATTTGCTCTGTTAGTATTAAACTACAAAACTATTGAAAATAATCTGGAGTAGAACTGATATTGGAATAAATAAATTAACAAGTGGAATAAAATAGTATGGAAACAAAGCCATGCTTGTTTGAAAACATAGTATATTTGTTAATTCATTCTGCATATGTTTGTTGAATGATAGGTATCATGCATAAGATAACAATCAAAACATGTAAAATCCTTGAGTTCACAGAAGCTACTGTCTAATGAGAGAAAATCAGCCCAAAATAGAAAAGTAAATGTTTGACAATTTAGTGAGGCTCAGTAAGGCAACAGATCAGGAGATGACTACCGTTGAAAAGATTATTTGCTTCTCACAGATCTTAAAAGGAAGGGGGCATGCCACACCATGCAGGGCCATATGGGGAAGCACCAGGTTGGTCAGGAGGCAGGAATGAGGTTCCAGAACTGTAGGCAAGAGCTTTTACTGTGGTTTTTCACAGAAGAAACAGGAAAAGCAGGGCAAACAGGTTTAGGAGGGCAAGTCTGAATAATTTCAGAGGATTCTGGGACAGAGGGGTTGTCCCTAGTCTGGCTCCTCCACTAGGGTGATTAGGGCAGGTGGACAGCAGTCTGGAGTGTGAGAGCTGGATCGAGAAGGTGGGTGCTGCGAGGGCTCTGGACTGCTTGTTGTATCTGAAAAGCGTACTCTTGGGTGAATTATCTCTAGTATCTGGTTAACCATAGGCGGGTCAGCAAGGCTGCAGATGTCAAAACATCAGAATACAAAAAATAAAAGACATGGTTAAACATAGTATATAATAGGTGGGAAGTACTATAAAAAAAATCAGAGAGGAGAAAGAAAACAACAGAGGTGGGTGTGCATTTTTAATTAATTCATTTGGATGTGTTGGGTTTTAGTTGTGTCATGCAGGATCTTTCCTTGCAGCGCACAGACCGTCTAGTGGTAACACACGGGCTCTGTCGTTGCAGCGTATGGGCTCACTTGCCCCATGGAATGTGGGACCTTAGTTCCCAGTCCAGGGATAGAAGCTGTGTCCCCTGCATTGCAAGGCTGGATTCTTAATCAGTGGATCACCAGGGAAGTCCCGGGTGTGCATTTTTTTTTTTAATATTGTATAAAGTCTTTATTTTAGATGTTATGTAATATTGGGAGCCTGTGAAATAGTTTATGAAAAGCTGTTGCCTCCGTATGTGGTGGTGGGGCTGAAGAGTCTGTGGGTCAATGGAGCTAGCAGTGCAGGAAAAAAAAACTGGGATATATAAAAGATGAACTGGAACTTACAAAGAGAAACTGAATCCTGCAGATGTTTCCTACCACATCCAGTCCCAACAGCAAAGGTCAAAGGAGGCCACAGCGTTTTACACATGTGCCTGATTTAGGGCTTGAGGTCTTAAAGGAAGAGATCACGTGGGAGCTGCAGGAGCTACAAAGGTGGATGCGTGCATTTTTAATAAGGTAGTGTACACGGCCTTCTCTGGCCTGAAAACGTTGTACAAAGACTTGAACGAGAAGAGAGCATACACTGAGCAGGTGTTTAGAAGCAGAACATTCCAGGACATGGGAGAGAGAATGAATTATTCAGTAAGTGATTTTGGAACAAATGAATATCTCTTTGGAATACATACATAACTTTAAATTTCTGGTGCGTATCATACACGTACAAAAATAAATTCTGAAAGGATTAAGGAACTAATGTAGTGACTTCTAGTTAAAAGTAGTAAACTGAGTGCCTCTATTTACATTTGCTTCTTCCCCCAATCTCAATAAAATCATGGGGAGGGACTTTCAAAGACATAAACCTACAAGGGGAATAGGAAAAGAGGCAACAACAACTGTATGGAAGCTAGAAAGCAGAGTGATGACTGGAAATGGACTTAGCAGAACTTGGAAAGCTGAATTACAAGCCAGCAGTAGGGAAGTCTTGGTTTACAGTACAAAATCCCCAAAGGCTCAGAAACTGGAAGCATCCTGGGTCTCAGGAGGAAAGGAGAGGAGTGAGCTAAAAATCTGATGATTGCTTTCAAACCTCCTTAAAAAGCTGTTGGGCACTCAGATCCTATCCACTGCTCCTGACACAGGGATACATCTCCTCTTTTCTAAGAGAATGCTGGAGATTTTTTCTCTGAAGAGGGTAAAGCAAAATATGTCTACTTCAGTGGACACCAGCTGCTTGTGGGCTCTTCTTCTTCCCACAGTGTGGCCTCAGGACTCTGGAGCCAGGATTTAATCCTTCAGGAAGAAGACTGAAAGTGTATTTTTTTTGGTGAATTTGAACCAATCCAAGAGGAGTGACCCAACTTCATAAGCAATGGGGACTCACCCCACAAGACAGCTCACCCCAGAGTGAAGCCCACTGAACACCAAGGACTCACACATCAGCAAACAGCCAAGAGTCACAGACACTTGAAGAAACCCACCAGGTGAATGACAGGGATGGGAGCAGACAGACCTGAGAGGATACAGAGGCTGTACAGGAAATGGAAAGCTTTTAAAAAGCATCAATATTCTCATGCAGCTGAAAGAAAATATTCTATTTATCTTGGGAACCAGCAACAACAAAGAAACAGCTAAAGAATCCACAAATTTAAAATGACTTATCAGAAAGGTCACACTGGATTTATGTATTTGAAAACATTAAAATTAAGAACTTCTGCTAACAAAAACATACTGTCATGGGTGTGAAAAGGCAAGCCACACAGAAAATATGAATAACAGAAAATATTTGCTATTTTATCTCCAACAAAATATTTGTATCCAGAATGTAGAGAGAACATCTACAAATAAATAACAAAAGAAGTTAGAAAACCGGTAGAAAATTGGGCTAAAGTTCTGAACAGTCACTTTACAAAAGAGAATACTCAAATGGGTAAGAAAAGATGCTCAACTTCAGGAAAAAAATAAAACCACAATGATGTGCCATCCACCAGAATGGTTAAAATGAGTAACAAAATGCACACAAACACACACACACACTCCAACTAGCAGTGACAATGTACAGCAACTAGAGTTCTCATATGCTGCTAAGGGAATGTCAATTGATAAAACACATTTGGAAAACTGGTTCACAACATCCACTAATGCTGAAAATATGAATGTCCTATGACCCAATAATTCTATTCCTAGGTATGTATCCAACAGAAATACATACATGTGCTCACCAAAAGACATGTACAAGAATGATCGCAGCAGCACTATCCATTAAAACTGGAAACAATCTTCTATCAGCAGTATAAAATGGACAAATAAATTGTAATGCATTCTTACAGTGGAATTCCATGCAGAAATGAGAATGTACACAAGATATAAATGCATTGCCTAAACAGTGGTGAGTGAAAGAAGCCAGACACAAAATAATACAATTCTGTGTGCTTCCATTTATGTGAAGTACAAAACAGGCAAAGCTAATTTAAAATATTTGAAATAAAGGATAGTTGTTTCCCTTAGGAAGGATAGTGAGTGAGCAAGGCACAAGGATGGCATCTGCCGTGGTGGTAATGTTCTTTCCAGAGCTAATTGCTGGCTACACAGTGTTTCCACTTTGTGAAAATTTATCGAGTTGAATACTTTTGATATTTACATTTTTTCTATTTGGATAAAATGCTTCAATAAAAATTATTTTAGAAAACTGACTAGAAAGTTTGGAAGATGAAGATATAGACTCTACATAGATGAAGATATAGATGAAGATATATGAGGACGGTCTCAGAAAGCAGAACACAATGACCATAAATTAAAAACAGGGAGAAAAAAATATTACCAAAAAGACAAGAAATAACAAGTATTGATGAGGAGATAGAGAAAGAGAAACTCTTGTGCACTGCTGATGGGAATATAAATTGGTACAGCCACTATGAAAAGCAGTATGAAGATTTCTCAAAAACATTAAAACTAAACTATTATATGATCCAGCAATTTCATTTATATGTGCTTATCTGAAGGAAACAAAAACACTAACTCAAAAAGATATTTGCACATCCAGGTTCATTGCAGCATTATTTTCAGTAGTCAACATAGGGAACAACCTAACTGTCTACCAACGAATGAATGAACACACACACAAACACACACACACAATGGAATATTATTGAGCCATAAAAAAGAATGAAATCTTGCTATTTGTGATAACATAGATGGACCTCAAGGGCATTACTCTAAATGAAACAAGTGAGACAAAGACAAATACTGTATGATTTCACTTATATTGGGAATTTAAAAAATGAATAAATAAGCATACAAAACCCCCAAACTAAACTCACAGATACAGAGAACATATTGATGGTTGCCAGAGTCAGGGACTAGAGGTTGGTGAAATGGGTGAAGAGGTCAAAAGGTACAAATTTGCATTTATAAAATGAAGAAGCCCTGGGGAGGTAATGTACAACATGGTCTTTATAGTTAATAATACCAAACTCTAACAAATAATCTAACTTTTCACCTAAAGGAGCTAGAAAAAGAACAAACAAAACCCAAAGTTAGTAGCAGGAAGGAAATAATAAAGTTCAGAAAGGAAATAAAACAGAGGCTAAGAACTGGTTCTTTGGAAAGATAATTGACAAGTCTTCAATTAGACTAACTAGGAAAAAGGAAGGGTCAAGTAAAATCAGAAATGAAAGAGGAAAAGTTTCAACTGATACCACAGAAATACAAAGAATCATAAGACAATACTAAAAACAAGTATATGTCCAAAAGTGGGACCACCTAGAATAAATGGACAAATTCCTAGAAACACAATTTTCCAAGACTTAATCATGAAGAAATAGAAAACTTGAAAAGACTAATTCCTAGTAAGGAAGTTGAATCAGTAACCAAAAGCCTCACAATGAACAAAAGACAAAACTAGACTTTACTGGTGGTTTTACTAAACATTTTTTAAAAAGATTTAATACCTCTCCTTCTCAAAGTCTTCCCAGAAAATGAAGATGAGAGAATGCTTCCAAACTCACTTTATGAAGTCGGCATTACCCTGATACCAAACCGGACAAGGACATCAAAAAATAAAATTATAGAAAGACAAATACCATATATTATATCACTTATATGTGGGATCTAAAATACAACACAAATGAACCTATCTATAAAATAGAAACATACTCACAGACCTAGAGAACAGACTTGTGGTTGCCAAGGGGGGAGGGGAGGTGTAGGGGAGGGATGGATTCGGAATTTGGGGTTAGCAGATGCAAACTATTATGTTATACATAGAATGACAAACAACAAGGTCCTACTGTATACACAGGGAACTATTAATATATTCAGTATCCTATGATAAAGATATCAGAGGTAAAGACTCCTCCTGCCAGTGCAAGAGACATAGTTTCAATATCTGATCCAGGAAGATTTCACATGCTGCAGAGCATCTAGCCAGCATGTGCGTGCTCAGTCGCATCTGATTCTTTGCAAACTCATGGGTGGGGGTTCGCCAGGCTCCTCTGTCCATGGAATTTTCCAGGCAAGAATACTGTAGTGGATTGCTATTTCCTACTCCAGGGATTCTTCCTGACTCAGGAATTGAACTTGTGTCTCTGGAGTCCCCTACACTGGCAGGTGGATTCCTTACCACTGTGCCACCTGGGAAGCAGGTAGGAGCAACTGAACTCGTTGCTGTTGTTTAGTTGCTAAGTCTTGTCTGACTCTTTTGCGACCCAATGACTGTAATTGTGCCAGGCTTCTCTGTCCATGGAATTCTCCAGGCGAGAATACTGGAGTGGGTTGCCATTTCCTTCTCCAGGGGATCTTCCCCACCCAGGGATCAAACCTGGGTCTCCTGCATTGGTGGGAGGACTCTTTACCACTGAGCCACTATGGAAGGGATGGATTGTAAGTTTGGGATTAGCAGATGTAAACTATTATATATAGAATGGATAAACAACATGGTCCTACTATAATAGCACAGGAAAATATGTTCTATATCCTATAATAAACTATAATGAGAAAGAATATATATATATGTGAATAACTTTTCCATACATCAGAAAGTAACACAACATTGTAAATCAACTATAATTCAATGCAAAATAAATTTAAAACATTTTTTTTTAACCCTTCTGAATTCCAGATTTCTGTGAGGGATAAAATAACTTTACTTAGGCACCTAGGGAAGCAAAAGTTTATTTTTCATCTTTCTTCCAGAGTTTGCCTGCAGTCCACAGGCATGATCAAGATTCACTCCAAGATGGTCTATGCCAAGAAGGGGAAATACATAATTTCTGGTAAGGTAAGAAAATGGCTTATCATGTGACACTATGGTTGATAAGGGAAGAAAGGCAACACGGACTGAGCACCTAAAGTCTGCTCAATCCTCAGGGATGCCCTTGTTTCCATCATCTCCTTTAGTCTTCTCAACAGCAGCTTCTGCTTTGCTTTTCTTCCTAGCACTTATCAATATCTGGCAGTTTATACAGGCTTCCCCAGTGGCTCAGATGGTAAAGAATCCGCCTGCAGTGCAGGAGACCTGGGTTTGATCCCTGGATTGGGAAGATCCCCTGGAGAAGGGCATGGCAACTCACTCCAGTATTCTTGCTTGGAGAATCCCATGGACAGAGGAGTTTATATGGCAACTAAATGAAAGTGCCCGCCTCAGCACCTCCAAGTGTGAGCTCAAAGATGATACTCTGTTTTGCTCATTGCAGTATTTCAAGCACCTAGAACTTCCTGAAACACATACACACACAAAATTGGAGAAAATGTTTGTTTAAAAAAATACTTACTATAACTTAGGTATTAACAGCATTATTGGATGCTTGGGAAACTGAGGCTTGGAGAAGTTATAAAACCGTCTGTGATAGTTAATTTTATGTGTCAACTTAGCTAGGCTACAGTGCCAAGTAGTTTGGTCAAACCCCAGTAAAGATGTCACTGTGGAGGTATTTTAAAAGCGTGATTAACATTAAAATCATTAGGCTTTGAGTAAAGCAGATTACCCTCCACACTGTGAGTGGGCTATATCCCATCAGTAGAAATTCTAAGAGCAGGCTGCGGTTTTCTCCCGAATGAAGGAATTAAGCCTCAGACTGTAACATAGAAACCCTGCTTGAATGTCCAGGCTGCTGCCCTGGTGAGTTTGGACTGAAAATTGCAATATCTACTCTTCCCTAAGTTTCCAGACTGCCAGCCTTTCCTATAGAGGTCAGACTTACCAGCCTCCACAATCGCACGAAGCAATTTCTTAAAAGAAATCTCTCTCTCTCTTTCTCTTTTGATAGATAGATAGGCAGTCAGAGAGATAGACAGATAGATAGGATATGATATAGATAGGTTTAGATATATACAGAGAGAGGTATCCTATTGGTTCTATTTTGCTGCAGAATCCTGACTAACACAATGTCTTAGTTTATACACCTGTTCCATATATGGATAGTCTAATGGCTCATGGTTCTTAACATTGTACAGGAGACAGGGAGCAAGACCATCCCCATGGAAAAGAAATGCAAAAAAGCAAAATGGCTGTCTGAGGAGGCCTTACAAATAGCTGTGAAAAGAAGAGAAGCCAAAAGCAAAGGAGAAAAGGAAAGATACACCCATTTGAATGCAGAGTTCCAAAGAATAGCAAGGAGAGATAAGAAAGCCTTCCTCAGTGATCAATGCAAAGAAATAGAGGAAAACAATAGAATGGGAAAGACTAGAGATCTCTTCAAGAAAATTAGAGCTACCAAGGGAATATTTCATGCAAAGATAGGCTCAATAAAGGACAGAAATTGTATGGACCTAACAGAAAGCAGAAGATATTAAGAAGAGGTGGCAAGAATACACAGAAAAACTGTACAAAAAACATCTTTACGACCCAGATAATCATGATTGTGTGATCACTCACACTCACCTAGAGCCAGACATCCTGGAATGTGAAGTCAAGTGGGCTTTGGGAAGCATCACTACGAACAAAGCTAGTGGAGGTGATGGAATTCCAGTTGAGCTATTTCAAATCCTAAAAGATGATGCTGTGAAAGTGCTACACTCAGCAGTGGCACGGGACTGGAAAAGGTCAGTTTTCATTCCAATCCCAAAGAAAGGCAATGCCAAAGAATGCTCAAACTACTGCACAATTGCACTCATCTCACATGCTAGCAAAGTACGCTCAAAATTCTCCAAGCCAGGCTTCAGCAATATGTCAACCATGAACTTCCAGATGTTCTAGCTGAATTTAGAAAAGTCAGAGGAACCAGAAATCAAATTGCCAACATCCTATGGATCATCGAAAAAGCAAGAAAATTCCAGAAAAACATCTATTTCTGCTTTATTGACTATGCCAAACCCTTTGACTGTGTGGATCACAATAAACTGTGGAAAATTCTGAAGGAGATGGGAATACCAGACCATCTGACCTGCCTCTTGAGAAATCAGGTCAGGAAGCAACAGTTAGAACTGGACATGGAACAACAGACTGGTTACAAATAGGAAAAGGAGTATGTCAAGTCTGTATATTGTCACCCTGCTTATTTAACTTATATGCAGAGTACATCATGAGAAATCCTGGGCTGGATGAAGCACAAGCTGGAATAAAGATTGGCAGGAGAAATATCAATAGCCTCAGATATGCGGATGACACCACCCTTATGGCAGAAAGTGAAGAAGAATTAAAGAGCCTCCTGATGAAAGTGAAAGAGGAGAATGAAAAAGTTGTCTTAAAACTCAACATTAAGAAAACGAAGATCATGGCATCTGGTCCCATCACTTCATGGCAGATAGATGGGGAAACAGTGGAAACAGTGGCTGACTTTATTTCTCTGGGCTCCAAAATCACTGCAGATGGTGATTGCAGCCATGAAATTAAAAGACACTTACTCCTTGGAAGGAAAGTTATGACCAACCTAGACAGCATATTAAAAAGCAGAGACATTACTTTGCCAACAAAGGTCCATCTAGTCAAGACTATGGTTTTTCCAGTGGTCATGTATGGATGTGAGAGTTGGACTATAAAGAAAGCTGAGTGCCGAAGAATTGAAGGTTTTGAACTGTGGTGTTGGAGAAGACTCTTGAGAATCCCTTGGACTGCAAGGAGATCCAACCAGTCCATCCTAAAGAAAATCAGTTCTGAATATTCATTGGAAGGACTGATGCTGAATCTGAAACTGCAATGCTCTGGCCATCTAATGGGTAGAGCTGACTCATTGGAAAAGACCCTGATGCTGGGAAAGATTGAAGGCAGGAGGAGAAGGGGATGACAGAGGATGAGATGGTTGGATGGCATCACCGACTCAATGGACATGAGTTTGAGTAAATTCCAGGAGTTGGTGATGGACAGGGAGGCCTGGTGTGCTTTAGTCCATGGGGTTGCAAAGAGTCAGATACGACTGAGTGACTGAACTGAACTGAACTGAATGGCTCATAGTTATTATCTGATTCAGTCCTTACGACTATCATTCATCATATTTTATAGGTGAGGAAATTAAGACTCAAAGGATAAGGACTTGCCCCTGTTTGCAGATCTAGAAATAGTGAGGCTTTGCACATATAAGGTGTGTATGAGCTTGAGCCCAACATTCTTCACTGCTTGATTGTTTAGTCTCCTGAGAACAGATGTAAGCCCATCAGCACATCATTTGACCCTCCCAGCAACATTATGAGTTCCTAGAGAAGGGAACTCCACAGTCACAATAATGACTGTGACAGCGAGCGCTGGCAGTCACCGTTCTCTGTTAACTTCTAGGACTTTCCTCCTTACCAGGGAACCATGAAGCTGGCACTGCTTGTCTCAGAAGGGGAAACACTGCATACACAGAGGCTGTATCGCTTGCCTGGGTTCACAGAAGTCAAAGGTATATCCAGTGGCATACTGGTTCATCACTAAGTGCTTGGCATAACCACAATACGGTGTTCTGTGGTGATGTTTTCACCATCCACTCAGACTTGGTGGGACAGATCCAGTAAGCAGGGCCTTTAGCTGCCATCAGTCTTTTAGAGTCTCTAGGTCATCAGTCTGTCCCTGAAGCCTTTGGTCCCGTACTTCCTCCCTGACATCTGCTGAGTTGCCTGGAGCGAGCGGTGCTGAGGGAGGGGTGCAGAGGCCCCTGTTCATGAGCGGCACTCTCAGTGGCCATGGTCCTTGAAGCGTGGCTGTCATCTCACTCCTCTGTCAAGGCAGTTTGGTTGGGCCAGCTTTGGCTCCAGAGCTCACCTCACTGCTTGGGCACACAACATGAGCCTGGAGCATTCAGGGCCGTCTTGGAGGCTGGGAGGGGTACTTCACAGAGATTTACAAGGACTTGGACTTCATGCCTCCCTCCAGGAACATCTAAGGGGTGTCTACTAACTGTCCCACACAATGCCAGGAACATCATGGCAGGGAAAGTATGCTTTCCACTGCTAGGGGCACTGTCTGTCTGGGGAGACCCAGCTTTGATGATCAGCACACTCTGGTCCGTGTGCAAGACAGGGTTTGCTGAGGGTGCTTTCTGATAGCCGTGGAGGCAAAAAAAAACATATGGTGACAAGATCAGGTTCAAGAAGGGGATGGTGAGGAACTTTTGTTTTCTTGCTTAGAGTTTTCAATATTTTTCTCAAGTATTTCATAATGAGTGAATATCACTTTTATAATCAGAAAAGCCATTTAAGGATCTTTTCCTACCTGTCCTCCACAACTTGCTAACTTTTCTCAGAAATTTTTTGTTACTTTCCTCACTAATATTTTGTAATGTGCTCCAGGTGAGTTCCAAACAGGAACATGGAGAAGAATAAATGAGCTGATGTTCAGAAAATACAGAAGAGTGCATTCCATATAGTGGACACTCAATTACACTGTCTTTTTAAACATCAAATGGCAGAGTCATCCCAACTTCAATATCATGGGAACAAAATACAGGAGAAACACTCACTTGGGAAAATAGTTCATATTTTCTGTCCACTAAAATTCCCCCCTTTTGTACTTTCACATAATTCAAGGCAGAGATCAAGTCTCTCTGAGAATATATAATCCTGGTGGGTGAGGGAGGGAGACAAGGCCTTTAGCTATTGTGTTTTGTTTTAAATTTCATTCCTAAGCTAAGACTGTGTTTTATGAGTTTCAGCTGGAATGGGGTCTCAGCTCACTATGAATCCATGAGTATGAACGTTGTAACAGAAATGCTCCGACCTTCATGTACAGTCTTAGCTATAGATCTCATCACTGAATGAAAAATGCAGCATTAACCTGAATTCCTGTGCTTCACTGAGATCAATAAATTACAGCCCTTGATGAGTTCCTGCTTTGAGTTAATGCAAGATGCCATGATAGCATTAGATCACATGCACACTCTGTCAGTCTTTCATCATCTCAGGAGGAAGTGTATTTCCTGGTCTCTACAACACAGATAGTTCCTGCTCTATAGCTCTTCTCCTCTCATCCTCATTCATGGGTTTTAAGAATACTTTGGAATACAGTTTAATGAGCAGGATCAGCCAGACACACACACCTGGACTGCCATGAAACTTAAAGATATTTTCTTTTCATTCACTTTAAGCAAAAATGAACAAAATGCACAATAGAGGTTCTACTGGTGCTAAAATTTGAAGCTTTAATTTCTTTTTAAAAAATATTTATTTATTTATTTACTTAATTACTTACCTGAATGTTCATCAGAAGGGCTGAGACTAAAGCTGAAGCTCCAATACTCTGGCCACCTTACGTGAAGAGACAACTCATTGGAAAAGACCCTGATGCTGGGAAAGATTGCAGGAGGAGAAGGGGGTGACAGAAGGTGAGATGGTTGGATGACATCACTGAGTCAATGGACATGAGTTTGAGCAAATTCTGGGAGATAGTGATAGACAGGGAAGCCTGGTGCACTGCAGTCCATGGGTCGCAAAGAATCGGACACAACTAAGTGACTGAACAATAATTACTTACCTACTTATTTATTTTGGCTGTGCCAGGTCTTAGCGGTGGCACACGGGATCCTCAATTTTCATTGCAGCACATGGGATCTTTAGTTATGGGATCTAGTTCCCTGACCAGAGATTGAATCCAGGCCCCCTGCATTAGGAGCATGGAGTCTTAGCCACTGGACTACCAAGGAAGTCCCTTGAAGTTTTAATTTCTAAGGGCAGCTGACTCACAAATCAATGGGATTTTAGTTAAAGCAATCTACTTGAACCTAATTTTCACTCTCTGAGAAGAGTCATAATAATAATCTCACAGTAGTTTGATAAATATAAAAAAAATCACTTAAAGTTCTGAAAATTTTCATAAGAACTGCTTTAGATAATTATGACTGTGTAACAGATTGCTCTAAGACTCGCATGGTCTCTGAGGTTAGGAAATCAGGAGTGGATTGCTGGGTGTTTGTGGCTCAGGCCCTCTCACAGGCTGCAGCCCAGCTGTCAGCCAGGCCTCAGTCTTATCTGAGGGCATGACTGGGGCTGGAGGATTTGAGTCTAAACTGCTGTCCCCATGCCTCAGCTCCTCACTGACTTTTGGCGTGAGGCTTCAGTTCCTCCCCACGTAGGCCAAACTACAGGAGCTGTTCACAAAATGACTGCTGGCTCCCCCGGTTCTAGTGATGAGGGAGAAGGATGGCTAGCCCCAAGACAGATGTTGTAGTTTCTCCTCTGACCTAACCACATCAGTTTCATGTTATCACCATAGTATAGGCCTGCAATTGTTACACAGACCTACGTACCTGGTGCTATGTTAGAGGGGACTCACAAGGGTATGAAAACTAGGATATGGGGTTCGTTGGGGGCCATCACGGTAGCTGGCTACCCCAAGTACCATAGAAATGCTCAACTGGGAGGGATAGGCAGAGCATATAGCATACTGGCTAGTGGTAAATGAAGATCAGAATTTTTTCCCTTTTGCAAATCAGACATCAGTCACAATTCACCCTTGGTGGTTCCTTTAGCAGCAGCCCAAATTCTCTGCTGGTGGCTTGCTACCTGCCCAGCCTGGAGAATTTGCCAGTTATTACCAGAACCATGCTCCCCCCAAAAGTAGAAATGACCCACATTCCCTGACCCAGAGACTCCCTCAGGGTCCCCAGAACCTTCTGGTCAGCCTGCTCGCAACTTTGGCTGCCCCCACACCCACCCCAGTGAGGGTTGATGAGTGGTCACCTCCAGGAAAGGGCATCTGGTCCCTCAAGCCTGGAAACCAGGGTTCTGAGCAGCAGAGAGAGCCTTCAGACTAGCCTGGAGATGACTGCTGAGAGCAGAGCCGGGTGTTGTCTGGCCTGACCTCACCTTTTCTATCTTGCTCTGTAGGCATGCTAAGAGAGGTGGAGGGAAAGTTCCTGGGCTAATTAACACAGGAGACCTAAAAGCAATTTAAAGCTCTGATGCCTCAAGGGATTCTGGTCCTGTTTTAAAGCAGGAATGTCCAATGGCCACATCTGTCGAGGGGACAATTAGTAAAGCAACAGTTGTGCAAAACAGAAGGTTGTCTCTGAATCTAAATTATGCCTTTCCCCTGTCCTTGGTTTTTTTCTGTCAATCTTTTTTACAATGAAGATTTAAAACAAAGATTTCCTCTGAGAGCATGGGCACTTACAGTCAACTGTTTGAGGTTTCAGAAAATCTTTGAATCTGAAATGGTTGAAGTCTGAGAGATGATGTTATAACAAATATTTCAGTGGAAGACAAATGATATACTAGTCTCATGTTTTCTTTGAAAATTCTGATGTGAGAAAGTTAAGGCAATTGAAAGTCAACCCAGATAGGCTACACGTCTCCAGCACCATGACGAACTGTTGAGCACAGATGCATGAGAAATCCCATTCAGAACCCATCCTGATACCACGCTGAGCAGACCAGCTCAATCAGATCCCAGGTGGGGCCCTTTGTGGGCTACAAAACTGGACCACAGGTACTGCCTGACCTCAAATAACCTCTACTCTGCAGATGCAGGTAAAAATTGCATGCAAATAATTGTCACACAGGCCTGGTGAAGTCAAGATAGAGTAATCTGGGAATTCCAGAGAAAAAGCATTAATACTTATTGGGAAGATTCATTTCTCCTACGTGTGTTTGTTGAGACCTGCTGTGTGGCCAGCAGTGTGCTGGAATGCAAAGGGAAGACTACATTCCTGGCAGAAAGGAGTGGGATTGCAGTGCTGTGACCTACACAATAATAGATCCGTGTGGATGATGCTGAAGCCTTATCAGGCAGAAGCTGATTCTCTCCAGGTGGTTGATCAAAGCTCTACAGAGGGAGTTGTACCTGGAGGGAGCATTGAAGGATGAAGGAGAGGGTGTCAGCTGGCAAGGGCAAGCAGGCTGTATGGGGGGAACATTCCAGAAGGTGCCCCAGGTATAGTCATATGAAACTATTACATACCTTGGCACATTCGAAGAATTACAAGTGCTTCACGGATGTTGGATTTATAGACTACAAGGGAGAAAGTCAGGCAGCAGAAGGTCCAAACTGTGGATGGGTTCATATGCACATGAAGGAATGTGGACTCCTTTCTGTAGGCATTGTGCCTCATTTGAAGGTCTGGGAACAAACCTCTTTTGAGAATCTGAGAAAAACATTCCTTGAAAGGATGTTCACAAATACAATCGTGTCTACAATTTCAGAGAATCTGCAATGCACTGGGCTGTGTATTTAGCCAGAATTCAGAAGAGAATTCCTGACTTGGAACCCCACAGTCCCATTGCTGGAATTCACACCAGAGTGAGATGATCGGATGCTCACTTCAGAATCACATTCCAAGCATTGAGGTAGAGAGTGGGTCTCCAGGAGAGAAAGTGGAGTAGGAACCATAGGGAAGCTGTAGATGCAGCTCAAATCACGCAGTCCAGAACTGTGAGTTTCCTTGCTTTTAACACACCCAGTGCATCATCAACTTAATAACAGCTTTTCTGGGGAAAAGAAAATGCCACATTAAATGCATAATACATTATTTTGGGGGACTTCCCAGGTGGCACTAGTGGTAAAGAACCACTTGCAAATGCAAGAGACATAAGAGACTTAGGTTCTATCCCTGGGTCAGGAAGATCCCTTGGATGACAGCATGGCACCTACTCCAGTATTCTTGCCTGGAAAATCCCATGAGCAGAGGAGCCTGGCGGGCTACAGTCCATGGGGTTGCAAAGAGTCAGATGCAACTTGAAGGAACTGAGCACACACCCATTATTTTTTAATCTAGCATTTTTCATTGAGGATTTTCTGGTTGTGGCAGAGAAAACCAAGTCTGATAAGTTGAGTCCAGAGTCTTGTTATCTTTTGATCTGAATTACCTATTACTGGAAATCATCTGGAGGTTTCTGAGAAGGGAGTTTCCACCCTTAGGTCAAGCACGAGTCAGTCATAAGAGATGGGCTGACAGAGGTCCTCTATCTTCAATTACATTATTGGGTGGTGTACACCTCAGGCTACCTTATATGATGAAAACAACTTTTCCTTTCAATGTGCATGGTGATGTGACTTTTCAGTGAAAACCAGAGACACTCAAATTTAATTTAATCCTTATCTATTATCGTCATCACCAATACCAATGACAGAACTATTGCTCCTGCAACGATGCCACAATTCACCTCCTGGCTGGTGGCAGTGCTTGGGTTTTAGAAATGTCATATTGTGAAAAACTGTGTGTCTTAGAGCAGGGGTACCCAACCCCCATGCCACACACCACTACTGGTCTGTGGCCCGTTAAGAAAACGAGGCCGCACAGCAGCAGGTGAGGGATGGGCAAGCGAGTGAAGCTTCATCTGTATTTATAGCTGCTCCTCATTGATCACATTACTGCCTGAGCTCTGTCTCCTGTCAGAGCAGTGGCAGCATTAGATTCTCATAGGAGCGTGAACCCTAACCCTAATGTTAATCAGAATATCTTGAGATTACCACAAAGTAGAAATAAAGTGCACAATAAGTGTAATGTGCTTGAATCATCCTGTAACCATCCCTTCTGCCTTGGTCTGTTGAAAATTGTCTTCCATGAAACCCGTCCTTGGTGCCAAAATGGATGGAAACTGCTGTCTTAGAGTGGACAGTACGATGAAATTGGTAGATAGCCAGGAGAATGTAGCAGGAACGGGCAGCCTTTCTTGGGTCTTTATCAAGCAGCTATTTGAACAAAGTCATAGACGGATACGTCACATTGGTCTTCTGCCCTTTTGGCCAAAGTCAGGTCCGTGGAATTCCCACGTTCCCAGGTTTACGCAGCTGCAGACATGGCAGGGCAGGGAAGTGAGTCGTCTGCCCAGCTGTGACAACTCTTGGGCTCACTCGAACCCTGTGACAGCCAGATGCACCGCGGACAAGTGTGTGCCCATCCCTCATCCTCCTCCTAAGCTCACCGAGCCCTCAGCTGAGTGTCCAGACCCCACGTCTCCTCCCCCGAAGCCTGGTGATTCCCAGCTCTGAGCACAGACTGAGGCTTAGAGGTGGTGGGAGGTGTGAGCAGCCTAACCTGGAGAAACAGACAGTCTGGGTTCCACGGCAGCTTCCTTTGGGAAATTTTGGGTTCCTGAGAGTTGGGGTGAACCGCAGGGCAATCTGGGGCCAGCAGGGAGACTGGTATGCAGGAACATTCTTCCTCGGGCTCCCATGACGGGCTCTGCAGGGCTGGAGGAGATCCACAAATATTTGTCTGGTTGCATAGCTCAGGCATGTGAAAATTAGAACCGAGAAACATGCTCTTTCTTCTCTTTCCAGAAACGCTGCCTGAACTCTGACCCCTGGCACTCCCCCTCATCATGGGCTGGCTTTCAATCTGTTCTCCATTATTTCACTTCATATGCGTTTGCAGACTTTGCTAGAAATGCGAGTCCTGCCTCAAGCCCCAGTCAAGCAGCGGTCAATGTGTTCTTCTGAACTTCACTGAGTAATTTCCCATCATTTCTCAGGACTGATCCAAGGTCCCTCTCCTCCCCACACTCCTCCTCCACCCTGTCTACACAACTGTGTGGGGCGAAGGGAAGGCCCCCTCAGCTAGCCCCCTGCCCTCAGGCCACGTGGGCTGCTGCCCTTCCCCAAAGAGGGAGTGTTTCCCACTGTTCTGGAATTCTTGATTATGTGTGCATCTGTGCTTGCGAGACCAGCCACGGGGCCCTGGTACTTGTCACACTCCTCCAACCAGCTGTTTCCAATCCACCCGGGTTTCAGCGGGTGAGTGGTTCCTTCTGTCCTGCAGCAGACTGGACTCTGCAGACCCAGGCGTCTGTGTGTCTGATCAAAAGCTGGAGATGTACATGCAGGACATACAGCGATGATGCTGGTCCAGGGGTTAGATGGCGAGGTTCCCCATAGGACCTCAGGAGAAAGCTATGTCTTCAGGAGAAACAAGTGTGCACTTGTTCTGGAGATGACGCTCTCTAGCCAGGGGAGTGTGTTGGGAAGGAGCCACTGGGAATCTGTGTCTTGCATTGTATGGGCCAGAGGTTCTATTGTGGAGTCCATGGGCAAAATTCAATGGGCCAAGAATGTGGATGGAAAAAAAATTACTAAGCTAACTAACCAGCTAACTAACTTACTCATTTTCACTAGCTTCTAACTTCAATTTAGCATTTCCTTCTACTATGATTGTGGGTAGCAAACCACAGCAGCATCAGCACAGCCTGGTGGCTTTGTCGATAACAGAAATCTCAGTCCTCTCATCTCATCTGGAAACACTGTTTGTGCTCGTCACTACTTAAAATTAATCTGGCCATTAGACTCAATTCTAGAGCTTATTTACAGTGTTGATAAAGAAGCATCCATATTAGTACATCACAAATTTATTTCTTATGGTCTAAGCTGACTTAAAACTCAATATTAAAAACAAAATAAAACAAAACTAAGATCATGGCATCCGGTCCCATCACTTCATGGCAAATAGAAGGGGAAAAGTGCAGTGACAGATTTCCTCTTCTTGGGCTCTAAAATCACCGCAGATGGTGACTGCAGCCATGAAATTAGAAGACGGTTGCTTCTTGGCAGGAAAGCTATGACAAACCTACACAGTGTGTTAGAGAGCAAAGACTATATGGACTTTTGCCAACAAAGGTTTATATAGTCAAGGCTATGGTCTTTCCAGTAGTTATGTATGGATGTGAAAACTGGACCATAAAGAAGGCAGAGTGCTAAAGAACTGATGCTTTTGAACTGTGTTGCTGGAGAAGACTCTTGAGAGTCCCTTGGACAGCAAGGAGATCAAACCGTCAATCTTAAAGGAAATCAACCCTGAATACTCATTGGAAGGACTGGAGCTGAAGCTGAAGCTCCAAAACTTTGGCCACCTGATGCCAACAGCTGACTCACTGGAAAAGACCTTGATGCTGGGAAAGATTGAAGGCAGATGGAGAAGGGGGAGACAGAGGATGACATGGTTGGATAGCATCACTGGAGAACTAAGATCCCACATGCCACAGGGCAACTAAGCCTGTGTGCCACAACTAGAGAAGCCCCTGGGCTGCAGCGAAGATTCAGTGGAGCAAAAAAAAAAACCAAAAACTTTTTTTTTATAAAATAAAAAATACTTGGGGCCCCTGGATCAGAAACCCTCAATATGAGGGTTAGGAGAAAATGTTGCCTCAACAATTCAGGGACAATGCCCCTAAACAGCAGGAAGTAGTTATGGAATGAAAACGACGCCCCTTTCCCTTGGCAACATAATTCTCCTAAAAGAAAAGGAGGGAATGAGAGAGTCATTTCCTAGGCAGGTTGATAAGAAGTCTAGGGGTCCCCAAGGAGAGAGGGTTCTGGAATTCTGAAGGAGGAAGAAAGGACAAATTTTTCTTTTCTCTCTACATTCCTTAGGATTATATAACAATAATGTATCCCACCTGAGGACAGTCTCTAGATTAAACTTTCTGGCTAATTCTGTTATCTTACAATGTAAATTATGGGAGTAGGTCTGTCTTTACAAGGATTATAACAATAATGTATCCTGCCTGAAGGACAGTCTCTGGATTAAACCTTCTGGCTAATCCTGTTATCTTAGAGTATATAACTCCACTGCTAACACTTTCTGCCCCCTTCTGATGCTTATGTCAGAAGCTTTCCCTATCCCTTTTATACTTTAATAAACTCTATTGCACACACACACAAAAATAAAATAAAATAAAAAATAAAATGAAACACTGACAGTATTGGTGATCGCATGCATACAGACACCAAGTCTAGGGCTGGACTCTCAGCTTTTGCAGAATCAGAAATTCAATTTTGTAAATATCCAATCTTCTGGAGAAGCCTTGTACAACTAAACTGGGGAAGCTGTGCACTCATTGCCAGGCAGAAGCCCAATCTTATCATCTGTGATGGGAAATAAATCCCATACAACAGAAATACACTGATGGTTGGTTCATTGTTTCCCTAGCTATGTAAGAAAATCTTATGAGACACAACATTTTACTCAGGAGCTTGGACAGTAAACAAAGAAGAGATGATCAAAACAGTATTTTCCAATTTACAGGGCACAGCCATTCATAAACCCTGAAATTAACTTAGTAGGTTAACAACCACCTTTTCTAATAGAATCTAATCATGCTTGTGCTTGTGCTCAAGCCATGTCTGACTCATTGCAACCCTATGAACTCTAGCCAGCCAGGCTCCCCTGTCCATGGGATTTTTCCAGCAAGAATACTGGGACAGGTTGCCATTTCCTCCTCTAGGAGATGTTCCCATCCCAGGGATCATCCTGTGTCTCCCGCATCTCCTGCATTGGCAGGTGGATTCTTTACCACTGAGCCAGATGAGAATCTCAATAGAATCTAATAAGAGAGAATAAACTGAAGAGAAGAGAAAGGAAATAAGACGTATCACATACAGTAGAGGTAAATACTGTCTTATCAAACTTTCATTGCAGTATTTTATAAGTCCATGTGGTGTAAATGTATACAAATGGGCCCCAGTAAATGTATTTTTTTTTCTTTTCTGTGGCTTGTGCTTAAAGAGAAAAGTTTGAAACACTTTACCTTAGGTGAACTTGAAAGGAAATCCTTCCATCTTAATATGCAATCTCTAGATGTACCCAAAAGACAGGATAATTTGCCTTGGAAAAATATGGCAAAACTTCCCTGGTGTTCCAGTGGCTAAGACACCTCACTCCCAATGCAAGGGACCCAGGTTCGATCCCAGGTTAGGGAACTAGATCCCAGATGCAGCAACCAAGATCCTATATGCTGCAATGAAGACTGAAGATCTTGCGTGCCACAACTAAGGCCCAGTTCAGCCAAATAAATAAATAAAAATAGATATTAAAAAAAAAAATATGGCATGCTTAGAATTCTTGGTTGCAAGGAGAAAAGCGGAAATAGCCAAGAGAAAGGGCCAAGTCACTGTAAGGATGCAAAGGAGGTGGACCACCCATGGAGTGGCAGGGCAGGAACCTCAAATAGGAACCCTGAAGGAGCCGGAAGCCTCTTATTCCTTCTATAGGGCTGCTTCATTTGTCTTTGGAATATGTGTGTCTTGCTTTCCTAAACCTCAAGACAGAACATAGCAGGTGTCAATTTGCTAGCTCCCTTTTAATAGAAAAGTCCTGACCCCTGCATACAGGGTGAGGGCAGCAGTGGGCTCAGCATGGCCAGCTGTTCTGATGCCTGCAAGCTGTTGGTCCACCCTGGGATGTCCCTGTCACATGCGTTTAAGCATCTCCTTCTGTCTTGACTGCTTCAATTCCAGCTCTTTCTTTCCTTGACCCATGCCTAAAACTTTTCCAGAGCAGATCCACCTCCAGGCTGTGTCAGAACTCAATAAATTCTCTGTGAGTAAACAAGGCGATATGTATTCCTAGGAATGGGGTGTCAGAGTATGAATTATTTGGGCCTATTAAATTTAAGATAGCATATTAGTTAAAGAGCTGTGAAATCATCAGAAAAGTTGATGTTTGTATTTTTTTTTAAAAAAGAAATTATAAAGGTGGATGAAGAAATGGTTTTTAATACATGATTAACAGCATCCTAATTTTTATCAAGTTACAAATTTAGGTTTATGAATAAAACATGAAATACAAGGAAGGAAAAAGAGGAAAGAAGGAGGGAAGAAGAGAAAAAGGAGAAAGGGAGAGAGGAAGGGAAGGAGAGAGGATGGGAGCGCACTTATTTTGTTGGTGTTGTTATAGATGATTCCTTTTTATTGCTAACTAATATTCCCTTAAATGAAAATATCACCATTCACTTATCCATCCTGCTATTAATGGCCTTTAGGGTAGCTTTGAGTTTGAGGCTGCTTATTCTAATGCCTTCTGATTATTTTTGTTCTCAAAACAGTAGATTTATCTGTTTTAACAACCTTTGATTTGGTAGGTAAAATCTTTCAAACAAGTGTGTTAACGATGCAACAAAAAATAAGTGGTTGTCGTAGGAGCCATGTCCTTCCTTAGTGGCTCATCAAACACCAATATTTTCTCTTAGTATAGGAAAAGCTGCACAGTGCCAACTGACGCACAGTTTTCAGAGATCATCTCTGGATCTCTGTGTGGGCGACTACAGAGAGGGCCAACAAGATCCACCCACTTTGTCCGCACACATCCACTGATCACCCTGCATGACAGTTACTTCATTAGCTGCACACCCTTGAAAGCCAGGATTGTAGTGATTACAGGGCCTTCTGCTATACTGCTGCTGCTGCTGCTAAGTCGCTTCAGTCGTGTCCGACTCTGTGCGACCCCATAGACGGCAGCCCACCAGGCTCCACTGTCCCTGGGATTCTCCAGGCAAGAATACTAGAGTGGGTTGCCATTTCCTTCTCCAGTGCATGAAAGGGAAAAGTGAAAGTGAAGTCACTCAGTCGTGTCCGACCCTTAGGGACCCCGTGCACTGTAGCCCACCAGGCTCCTCCGTCCGTGGGATTCTCCAGGCAAGAGTACTGGAGTGGGGTGCCATTGCCTTCTGCTATACAGCTCATCTCATCTCTGCATTCTAGGAAGCAGCACCTCACTTGGTAAGGGAAACTGCTCAAATTGGTATCCGTGAAATTGTTGCCTTTCCCAATCCCAAGGCCCACGTGTCTTTCAGCTCTCCCTCAGTGTGCAATCCTGGGGCCTTTGTAGTAAAGGCTTCTCATTAAGGGACACACACAAACCTCAAGTTTCCGTTGTGGTCAAACTACATCCTTACAGACTTCAAAATGCAAGGTCAAGAGTGAGTGCCCTACTGCACTGCTTCCTACAAGGTATACATGGCCCTTGTGGGGTTCCACCTCTTTCTGTTGGAGGGCCAACTCCAAAGAGCACAACCTTCATGCTACAGAGTGCCTCTTTGGTGGGTTGGGGCTGAGGGAGTCTGTAGATAGAAGGAAGAGGCCCTCCAGTGCCCCGGAGAAAGACAGGCACCTGGTGGAAGGAACTGCAGCAGCCCTGCTAAAATGGGGTGACTCTGGCCCGTTGAAAGTCGTCGGCCAAGTCCTGGGTATCACCCCCTCCCACGGCACCTAAGGACAGGACATCAGGATATGAGTGGATTTCTGCGCTTCACACAAACCAGAACATTGCAGGCCTTTGAGTTTGCTTTTCTCTGTGCCAGAAATGTCACCTCCTCCTTTCCTATCTCTATCTGGTCAGCTCCTCTCCCCAACTCTGTCTTCAGTGGTCCTCTGCTCTCTCCATCATGGTGATTATCACTGCTGCCTTCCTGCCTGCCCCCTCTAGACTGAGGCCTCCTTGAGACAAGCACCAGATGTCCCCAGAGAGTCAAGAGACATTTGATGAATGCGTGAATCAAAGTGAGGATGCAACAAAAAGCATGGACAACAGGACAACAGGCATTGATGAAGTGAGGACACTTGTAGGTTTCTGAGCCCCTTTCAGGAATCCAGGAAGTCACATTCTTTTCATTATAGTATAAAACAGGGGCCAGCAAATTTTTTCTGGAAAAGGTCAGATAAATATTTTAGGCTTTGTAGGTCTCTGGTCTCTGTCATAAGCACTCAACTTTGCTTTTATAGGGTGACTGCAGCCATAAACAATAGGTAATAATGAGCATCTCTGTGTTCCAATAAAGCTTTATTTACAAAGTAGGCACTGGGCCAGATTTGGTCCCTGGGCTATAGTTTGCTGACCCCTGCTCTAAGACATTATTGCCTTTTTCACACCCATTTTCTCACAAGTGTATAGGGAAGGGGTTGGTTTGTTTGTTTGGGGGGAGTTTTTTTGGCTGCATGGCATGTGGAGCCCCAGTTCCTTGATCAGGGGATTAAACCTGTGCTCCCTGCTTTGGAAGTGTGGAGTCCCTTCCACTGACTGCCAGAGAAGTCTGAGGGGAGTTTTCCAGACATGTGATACCACAACAGGCTGGATGTGGAAACATATGCAACAAACCAGGTGGCTTCTATTAAGCCAAATATTAAAGAGAACTGCAAAAATTCAAAATAGGAGTCTCAACTAAATTCTTCTCTCTTTTACAAAATATATTATTTTAAATAAATATACATTTGATATTAGCATTGGATAAAAAAGGCATTGAATGAAACTTTCATTGGTATTTTACAATGAATTTATAAATAGTTTAACATTTCTTGGTCTTAATTCTAGCAAGGTAACCATCTATAATGTCACCCACATAAACAAAAGCTTCAATGGATTTGGAATCTTCAATGATTTTAAGAATTAAACTCTAAGTAAATAGTAACAGAAGGCTGTAGAAATACACAGAACCTGCCTATTCTTGGCTTTCTCTTTATTCTGTTGTTTTTTTTTTCTTCATTCTGTTTTAATCTTCTCCTTCCTCTTGGTTATTTTTCCCTGTTGGACCTAGAATGCCTGCTGCACACCAGAGTAAGCTAGCTACAGGTAATTAGTGACCAGTGAGCATAGTGCAATTCAGGGTGACTTGTTAGCAGGGATTTTGAAAACTGCCTTAGCTGGTGCACTTCCTGCAAGTCTGACCCTGAGGTCAGACTTCTGAGGGCAAAGGGCTCCTGATTCACAAGAGAGCTTACTGCTGACGTAAAAAAAAAGATGCATCATGTGAGAGTTGCAAGTTAAGTTTTATTTGGGGCAAAATGAGGACTGAAGCCTGGGAGACAGCACCTCGGCTAGCTCTGAGAAACTGCTCCAAAGAGATAGTAGGGGAAGTCAGTGGTGAAGGGGGAGTACATGCAATTAGACACATACTTTTTTTGCAGAATATTGCTGCTAGCCTCATGAAGATTGCTGCTAGTCATGAGGAGCACTCATCACCATAAAGAATTTTAGTGCTTTTCCAGATGTGAGGAGAAGGAGAGGGCAACCCAGTATTCTTGCCTGGAAAATCTCATGGACAGAGGAGGCTGGCAGGCTACAGTTCGTGGGGTCACAAAGAGTGGGACACAACTGAGCAACTAAGGACAGATATGAGGAGATACAAAATCGGGCTCATAAAATCGACTCCTGAAAATATCTATCTGAAGACCCGTTCTGCCAGTCCCTCCTACCACCTCCAGAACAGAGTGCCTAAATTCTGCTCTCCACCCTGAGCTCCTTTCAGGGAATGTTGAAAACCAGCAGCTGCAGCAGCACATGATTTGATCCTTGTAGAGGTAGATGGCAAGCACCCATGGCAAGTGCCAGTGTGTAGCTGACTTTATATACTTGCTGCTGGGAGGGAAGGTCTTGGGCCTTGATGACTCCCCATTGTTTCTCTGCACTTCCCTGCATCCTGGGTTCTCAGTAGCTTAACCCTAAGCATCGTTACTGTAGCATCTTGACGCAGGCATTTTTGCCACAAACATTTTCAGTGCCTAATTGGCTATAGGCACTTTTGTTATAAAAGATAAAATAGCAAAAAAAAGAAAAGAAGAGACATTAAAAAGGAAATAAGGAAGCATGAGAAATGAATAACAAAATTCAAGACTTTATTGCAAAATACAAAATATGTGAAAACGTTTAAAATGTGTAAAGATCATGGCAATACTGCACAAAGAATTGATTTTATATTGTGAGTAGTACACCTAAGCATTTGTCTTCCAAGTCTTTCATTCATGTTATACATGTTCTTGCTTATTGATTCATCTTCTCATTTGCCATTACACATTTTTTTTTGCTTGCTAAAATTCCTTTCTTATTAAAAGAGGTGCATGCGTGCTAAGTAGCTTCAGTCATATCCGACTCTTTGCAAACCTATGGACTGTAGCTGGCCAGGCTCCTCTGTCCATAGGATTCTGCAGGCAAGAATACTGGAGTGGGTTGCCATGCCCTCCTTCAGGGGAGCTTCCCCACCCACGGATCGAACCATGTCTCTTACATCTCCTGCATTGGCAGGCAGGGTTTTGTTGTTGTTTTTTTTTTAACCACTAGCACCAACCAGGAAGCCCCATTAAAAAAGAAATCTGTTTCCAATCACTAGGATGCATATTTCGCATCTGAACTTCACGCTGTGTAGTGAAAGCCTCTACACTGTTCTTTGTTCTTGGCATTTTGTCCCACGTTTTTTGATGGACATTTCAAACTTCTATGGGAAATGTGGGTTCAACTCTGTGCCTTCAAGGCCCTCAGCTTCTTTCTCCACCAATGTAGTGTTTCAAAACAAGAAACCAACTCTTGGGAAAAAAAATCATCGCCGTCTGTCAGTTTAATAAAGCCATTGGTAACATCACTAGCTGGAAGAAATGCTAATTCATTTCAACTAGTTGAAACCAAGCTATCTAACTCAAAGCTGTCAGCCAGTTATTTTATCTTTTGCAGCAAAATTGCCTTTCAGCCAATTGGTTATGCAGTGAATATGTTTGCAACAAAAATGCCTGTGGCAGAGATGCTTAAGGTGAAAATATTGGACACACTTTCCAGTCATGGACCTCATACCTTCCCCTCTGCCTCCTAAGAACCCCTGCGTGTGAACTTAGCTGGGGGCAGCCAGGGGTCCCTGATGGCTTCATGGGCAATGAGGAGAGTGCCTGATTACAGACTACAGGAAATCAAATACTTTTCACACTATTCAGCTAAGGATGCTTTTCCATGAAAAACAAGCAAGCAAACAAACAATAAAACACAACTCTTAGTGAATACCTGGATAGGGTTTCAGCAAGTCAGACTGGGTTATTATTCTTTATCTTTCCTGCCCCCAGGACAACAACACTGGAGGAATAAGTTCACTGAAGTAAAAGGAATGAAAAGGGGATCTTAGTGAGCATAAATTCTGGGAGATAGAAGCCAGTTGGCAGCAAATAAGGCACTTCCCAGAATATGTAGGAGGGTTCTGGAAGGAAGTGGCAGTGGCTGGAGGAGAAGACTGCCCGTGAGCCCAAGGCAGGAGAAAGCAGGGAGCAAGGGTCCTTTGGAGGTGTGTCTTGGCTACCCACTCCAGTATTCTTGCCTGGAGAATCCCATAGACAGAGGAGCCTGTTGGGCTATGATCACAAAGAGTCGGACATGACTGAGTGACTAACTATGCTTTTCACTTATGAATAAATCTGCCAATGGCTGCCTGCTTCCACTGCTGCCCGCCCACAGCCCAACATCACACCTGCAGGAAGCAATGGGAATTCTCCCTTTAGAAATTGGGTAGGGGACTTCCCTGGCAGTCCAGTGATTCAGACCCTGTGCTTCCAAAGTAGGATCAAGGAAATAAGATCCCTGCATGCCACAAGGTATGGCCAAATATAAATATATTATTTTTAAAAAATAAGAAGAAAGTCCGTAAAACATCTTGTGGAAAAACAGAGGAAAATGTCAAAATGGGAAAGCCAAGGCCAGTGCACCTTGATTCTGAATTTGACCTTAATTACCACCCTTCATCACAAAGTGGACAGGTCAATAGGCAAACAGTTCTCCAAACAGAGAAATCCCATTGCCTCCCCATGGAGGGTGGAGAGAGCTGGAAGGAAAACCAGTGGGAGAGGAAACCTACCTCCAAAACTCACCCCAGAAAATAAATAAAATAATAGTGGCTCCCTGGGAAGAGGGGGAAATTGACTGGGTGATGCACATCGTCTGGGGTGAAAGGGGGTCAGAACATGCCATTCAAAATACGTCATTTGGGCTTAAGGATTGTTTTGAGCTGAAGGCAGTTAAGAAACAGCCGATGCAGGAATAGTTCTCTACCTTCCCTATCTGCCTAAAAGCAGGGCATAAATTCCCCTTTAAGAAGCTGCATTCCCTCACCACCACCTATCCTGCTCTTGTACCAGGAAGAAAAAAACAGTCAGCTCTGGAGTCTGAATGTCCGCCCTGAGACGGGTCTGCACAACAAACCTCACTAAATAACCCTCATCTCCCATTAGTTTCCTCATATATTTACCATCCCACATTACCACCCTAGGAGCCCAAAACCCTTTCTTCCTTTGTCTTGCCACTTCTCCACAATTTGTCATCCAGCTCCAAATTCTAACCACCTCTTTGGGTCACTCTTCACTGAGTTCTCCTGCTTGTATGCACCCTGCACAAATTAATAAATTAATAAATTCTAATCTGTCTTTTGTCAATTTAATCCACATATCTTATTTCCTGAACTTAGGAGGATAGAAGAAAAGGTGAATTTTTTCCTCCTCAGCAAGGATTAAGGTTATGTCCTATATCTTGATCAGGGTGTGGTTAAACCAATATATACATGCATAGACATTCACTAAGCTCTACATTTAGGATTTGTGCCCTTTACTGTGTATATGTTACTGTTGTTGTTGTTCAGTCGCTTAGTCGTGTCCGACTTTTTGTGACCCCATGGACTGCAGCACGACAGGCTTCCCTGTCCTTCACCTTTTCCTGGAGCTTTCTCAAATTCATGTCCATTGAGTAGGTGATGCCATCCAACCATCTCATTCTCTGTTGTCCCCTTCTCTTCCTGCCTTCAATCTTTCCCAGCATCAGGGTCTTTTCCAATGAGTCAGCTCTTCACATCAGATGGCCAAAGTATTGGCGCTTCAGCTTCTACATCAGTCCTTCCAATGAATATTCAGGGTTGATTTCCTTTAGGATTGACTGGTTTAATCTCCTTGCAGTCCAAGGGACTCTCAAGAGTCATCTCCAACACCACAGTTCAAAAGCATCAATTCTTCGGTGCTCAGCCATCTTCATGGTCCAACTCTCACATCCATACATGACTACTGGAAAAATCATAGCTTTGACTATATGGACTTTTGTTGGCAAAGTAATGTCTCTGCTTTTTAATATGAAGTCTACGTTTGTCATAGCTTTTCTTGCAAGCAACAAGTGTCTTTTAATTTCATGGCTGCAGTCACCATCTGCAGTGATTTTGGAGCCCCCAAAATAAAGTCTCTCACTGTTTCCCCATCTATTTGCCATGAAGTGATGGGACTGGATGCCATGATCTTCATTTTTTGATTGTTGAGTTTTAAGACAGCTTTTTCACTCTCCCCTTTCACCTTCATCAAGAAGCTCTTTAGTTCCTCTTTACTTTCTGCCATAAGGGTAGAGTCATCTGCATATCTGAGGCTATCGATATTTCTCCCGGAAATCTTGATTCCAGCTTCGGCTTCATCTAGCTCGGCATTTCACGTGATGTACTCTGCACATAAGTTAAATAAGCAGAGTGACGATATATAGCCTTGACACATTCCTTTCCCAATTTTGAAACAGTCCATTGTTCCATGTCCAGTTCTATCTCTTGCTTCTTAACCTGCATACAGGTTAAACAGGAGGCAGGTCAGGTGGTCTGGTATTCCCAACTCTTGAAGAATTTTCCACAGTTTGTTGTGAGCCACACAGTCAAAGGCTTTAGCATAGTCAATGAAACAGAAGTAGATGTTTTTCTGGAATTCTCTTGCTTTTTCGATGATGCAACAGATGTTGGCAATTTGATCTCTGGTCACTCTGCTTTTTCTAAATTCAGCTTGAACAATTGGAAGCTCTCTGTTGAAGCCTAACCTGGAGAATTTTGAGTATTACTTTGCTAGCATGTGAGATGAGTGCAATTGTGTGGTAGTTTGAACATTCTTTGGCATTGCCTTTCTTTGGGATTAGAATGAAAAATGACTTGCTCCAGTTCTGTGGCCACTGCTGAGTTTTCCAAATTTGCTGGCATGTTGAATACAGCACTTTCACAGCATCATCTTTTAGGATTTGAAATAGCTCAGCTGGAATTCCATCACCTCCACTAACTTTGTTCATAGTGATTCTTCCTAAGGCCCACTTGACTTCACATTCCAGGATGTCTGGCTCTAGGTGAGTGATCATACCGTCGTGGTTATCTGGGTCATGAAGATCTTTTTTGAATAATTCTTCTGTGCATTCTTGCCACCTCTTCTTTATATCTTCTGCTTCTGTTAGGTCCATACCATTTCTGTCCTTTATTGTGCCCATCTTTGCATGAAATGTTCCCTTGGTATCTCTAATTTTCTTGAAGAGATCTCTAGTCTTTCCCATTCTATTGTTTTCCTCTATTTCTTTGCACTGATCATTTAGGATGGCTTTCTTATCTCTCCTTGCCATTCTTTGGAGCTCTGCATTCAGATGGGTATAATCTTTCGTTTTCTTTTTTGCCTTTTATATCGCTTTGTTTCTCAGCTATTTGTAAGGCCTACTCAGACAACCATTTTGCATTTTTGTGTTTCTTTTTCTTGGGGATGGTTTTGATCACTGCCTCCTGCACAGTGTTACAAACATCTGTCTATAGTTCTTCAGGCACTCTGTCTAGCAGAGCTAATCCCTTGTATCATATATGTATATATTATAGGATTTTAAAAATGAGTAAGTACAAGTAGACAGATCATCCCTTTCATTCTGACTATGCCATGATCTCCTATAGGCTTGCACCTAGTTGAGGGACCTTCAACCCACCTCTGTGGGTGTGTCAGAGATCCAGGCTGTCACACCTCAGAAAAGGCTTATGTGGAGCTTGATAAAAATGAAGCACAAAGAAACAATGCCTACTGCATGGTTATGAAGCTAAATTTCCTTTGACTCCACATCTGAATTCTCTCCATCAGTTCAGTTGCTCAGTCATGTCCGACTCTTTGCGACCCCATGAATTGTAGCACGCCAGGCCTCTCTGTCCATCACCAACTCCCGGAGTCTACCCAAACCCATGTCCATCGAGTCGGTGATGCCATCCAACCATCTCATCCTCTGTTGTCCCCTTCTCCTCCCGCCCTCAATCCTACCCAGTATCAGGGTCTTTTCCAATGAGTCCACCCTTGGCATGAGGTGGCCAAAGTATTGGAGTTTCAGCTTCAACATCAGACCTTCCGATGAACACCCAGGATTGATCTCTTTTAGGATGGATTGATTGGATCTCTTTGCAGTCCCAGGGACTCTCAAGAGTCTTCTCCAACACCACAGTTCAAAAGCATCAATTCTTTGGCACTCAGCTTTCTTCACCGTCCAACTCTCACATCCATACATGACCACTGGAAAAACCATAGCCTTGACTAGATGGACTTTCATTGGCAAAGTAATGTCTCTGCTTTTAAATATGCTATCTAGGTTGGCCATAACCTTCCTTCCAAGGAGTAAGCGTCTTTTAATTTCATGGCTTCAGTCACCATCAGCAGTGATTCTGGAGCCCCCAAAAATAGAGTCTGACACTGTTTCCACTGTTTCCCCATCTATTTCCCATGAAGTGATGGGACCAGATCAATGCAAAGAAATAGAGGAAAACAACAGATTGGGAAAGACTAGAGATCTATTCAAGAAAATTAGAGATAACCAAAGGAACATTTCATGCAAAGATAGGCTCGATAAAGGGCAGAAATGGTATGGACCTAACAGAAGCAGAAGATATTAAGAAGAGGTGGCAAGAATACACAGAAGAACTGTACAAAAAATATCTTCATGACCCAGATAATCACGATGGTGTGATCACTCACCTAGAGCCAGACATCCTGGAATGTGAAGTCAAGTGGGCCTTAGAAAGCATCACTTTGAACAAAGCTAGTGGAGGTGATGGAATTCCAGTTGAGTTATTTCAAATCCTCAAAGGTGATGCTGTGAAAGTGCTGTACTCGATATGCCAGCAAGTTTGTAAAACTCAGCAGTGGCCACAGGACTGGAAAAGGTCAGTTTTCGTTCCAATCCCAAAGAAAGGCAAAGCCAAAGAATGCTCAAACTACCACACAATTGCACTCATCTCACATACTAGTAAAGTAATGCTCAAAATTCTCCAAGCCAGGCTTTAGCAATACGTGAACCGTGAACTTCCAGATGTTCAAGCTGGTTTTAGAAAAGGCAGAGGAACCGGGATCAAATTGCCAACATCCATTGGATCATCGAAAAAGCAAGAGAGTTCCAAAAAAACATCTATTTCTGCTTTATTGACTATGCCAAAGCCTTTGACTGTGTGGATCACAATAAACTGTGGAAAATTCTGAAAGAGATGGGAATACCAGACCATCTGACCTGCCTCTTGAGAAACCTGTATGCAGATCAGGAAGTTAGAACTGGACATGGAACAACAGACTGGTTGCAAATAGGAAAAGGAATACATCAAGGCTGTAAATTGTCACCCTGCTTATTTAACTTATATGCAGAGTACATCGTGAGAAACGCTGAGCTGGAGGAAGAACATGCTGGAATCAAGATTGCCGGGAGAAATATCAATAACATCAGATATGCAGATGACACCACCCTTATGGCAGAAAGTGAAGAAGAACTAAAGACCCTCATGATCAAAGTGAAAGAGGAGAGTGAAAAAGTTGGCTTAAAGCTCAACATTCAGAAAACTAAGATCATGGCATCCGGTCCCATCACTTCATGGCAGGTAGATGGGGAAACAGTGGAAACAGTGGCTGACTTTATTTTTCTGGGCTCCAAAATCACTGCAGATGGTGATTGCAGCCATGAAATTAAAAGATGCTTACTCCTTGGAAGGAAAGTTATGACCAACCTAGATAGCATATTAAAAAGCAGAGACATTACTTTGTCAACAAAGGTCCGCCTAGTCAAGGCTATGGTTTTTCCAGTGGTCATGTATGGATGTGAGAGTTGGACTATAAAGAAAGGTGAGCGCCAAAGAATTGATGCTTTTGAACTGTGGTGTTGGAGAAGACTCTTGAGAGTCCCTTGGACTGCAAAGAGATCCAACCAATGTATCCTAAAGGAGATCAGTCCTGGGTGTTCATTGGAAGGACTGATGTTGAAGCTGAAACTCCAATACTTCGGCCACCTGATTCGAAGAGCTGACTCATTGGAAAAGACCCTGATGCTGGGAAAGATTGAGGGCGGGAGGAAAAGGGGACGACAGAGGATGAGATGATTGGATGGCATCATCGACTCGATGGACATGGGTTTGGGTGGACTCCGGGAGTTGGTGATGGACAGAGAGGCCTGGCGTGCTGCGGTTGATGGGTTTGCAAAGAGTCGGACACGACTGAGCGACCGAACTGAACTGAACTGAATAAAAATCTACAATATAGGACAGAGAACTCTACTCAATACTCTGTAATGTCCTTTATGGGAAAAGATTCTAAAAAAAAGTGAATATATGTATATGAATAACTGATTTACTTTGCCATACATCAGAAAGTAACACAGCATTGTAAATCAACTGTACTATGATAAATTTTTTTTTTAATTTTAAAAAAGAGCTCTGTACATGTTACCCTCGACTGGACATCCCAGATCACTTATTTGTTACCTAAGTGGCCAGAATCACCTTGTATCTGCTCTGCTTTTGGCAACACAGACCACACTGGTTGGAGAATAAGTATTTCTGCTGCCTCACTGCCTGCTTGTTTTCTATCCAAAGCTTACTGCGTTACTATAGGCTTTTGAAACCATAGGTTGGGATTCAGGAAACATTTGCTTTTGTATTGCTGATTCTTTGTTTCCTGCCAAAATTGAGCTCTCAGCTTTGAGCAGTCCCACTGAAACCGAAGTGGATTTCTGCAACGCAGGAAACAAGAGTTAGACAAGGCTATGTTAAGCTGAAGCCACTGAAATCGGCTTCCTTTCCCTGGCAGATGAAAGGTGAGGTCATCACATACAAGTTACTGGTGCAGATCTCAGCCTTCCAGAAATAAAGACCAAGAATATGTCTCACAAGGAAGCATTTTGGAAGTCAGGGTATAATCAAAAACATTAAATAAACCATAGATTTCTAAAGACTGATGAATTCCAACACAGCGTGCCTCGATTTTGTTTTAAAACTTCAAACATGTTTTGCTGGTGAAATAAGAATACCCTAAAATGCCAGCATGAAAGAAAAAGCAAATCCAACCTTAGAAATAGTTATCACAAAAAGTTTTCTAAAAAATAAAGTAAATAAAACATTTTTATATTCATCTTTGGAAAAATGGATTAAAAACAAAAAACCCTCTACAACTGTTCAGCATTCTATACAATAAAGGCATGTGTTCAGCTTCCCAGACTTTCACTGGTACATTGGGTTTTGCTTGTTTTTTTTTTTTTTTTTAACATAATTGTTGTTGTTGTTTAGTTGCTCAGTCATGTCTGATTTTTTATGACCTCATGTACTGCAACCAACCAGTCTCCTCTGTCCATGGGATTTCCTAGGCAAGAATACTGGATCTCCGGGAGATCTTCCCAGCTCAGGGATAAAACACGTGTCTCCTGCACTGCAGACAAATTCTTTACTACTGAGCCACCAGGGAAGTGAAGTGAAAGTCGCTCAGTCATGTCTGACTCTTTGTGACCCCATGGACTATACAGTCCCTGGAATTCTCCAGGCCAGAATACTGGAGTGGGTAGCCTTTCCCTTTGCCGGAGTCCAGCTCCAGCGGGTCCAGAGTTTCCTCAGCATGGACGGCGTCGGCGATACGAATGAGAAGACAGCGAGTCTCAGCGTTTCCAAGTGTCTCTCGACTTTATTGTTTTTAAGACAGCTTTTATATTTTTAGTGGTACATAGAAACAAATGTAAAGTATAGAGTCATACCAACTCAGCTTAAGGGACATACCAATTCAGCTTAACGGATATATCTTAATGAGCCTATCAAGTTAGCTCAATGGGCCAGCAGCTTCAACCCTCATCGAAGCCGTTTGCATGTCTTTAGTTACAAAAAGCCTCATTTTGTTTATATCACCTTCTGGCCTGGTGGCCTGCTAACACCTTGTGACTCTCTATTGATAAAGGTTGACCAATCAGAACACTTTCGTATAGGGCACATCAGGAAAGAATTCATCAACAGGAAGTTTCAAGATAAAAACCTGTTTTTGGTAATTTACTCTATGCCTTGAGCTTAACAGAAAGGAATGTAGTTCCATAAAGTCAAAGAACAGCAAGCTGAAATTCAGCTCTAAGTAAGAATCATCAGTTAAATCAACAATTGTCTTATTATTTGTATTAAAGCTAAACTTCTATTTATATAAATCCTTAACTATTATGCTTTCATTATATAGGCTAAATATGTTAAGAGTAAAAACATAGTGAGTAAATATAGATTAAGTAACAGTTTCATAAAGCAATATTTTTTGTATTTCCTAACAAGCCTTTTTTCCTGTGAAGGGTTTTTGTGCCCATGGGGGCTTTCTGTGTGGAGGCTCTCAATGCTGTTTTTTTAATAGGGAGCAGTTATGCACATTAGCTCCAAAGGCACAGGTACATTTATTAAACAAACCAATATGTTAGCAAAAGGAATTTAGATCAGCATACTCTATATCCCAGATAATTTTATTTAGGGTGCTACCGTTCAGGGGCCTTGTTGATTTGAGGTTTCAGAATGATCTATTTTAGAAGGGAATCAGGAAAGGCCTTTTGCCTAAGTCATAGAAAATAAGCAGAGGTTTATTATAGCAAGCATCAGAAAGAGAGATGTCATCTTTAAGGTGAGCTCTGAGACAGCCTCTCGAGAATCCCTGAGGCCTGAGTTGCTCTGCTCGTCAGTCCTTCTCCTCATGACTCTGTCATGAGTGGGGATCTTGTGAGCTGGCTCCCGGCATCCCTTCTCTAGGGGATCTTCCCAAACCAGGGATCAAACCCAGGTCTCCCACATTGCAGGCGGGTTGTTCGCTAGCTGAGCCACAAGAGAAGCCTGAGCCACCAGGGGAGCTCCTTTTAATATGATAGGGACAGAGTAAGTGGACAAAATAGGTGATTAAATAGTTGATCACACTAGGGAACTGTAAGTAGAAAAAAATATCTGAGAGACCCCAGTAAGTTAATGATCACTTAACAAAGTAAGCTTCAGTTCAGCTCCGTTCAGTCGCTCAATCATGTCTGACTCTTTGCAACCCCGTGAATTTCAGCACACCAGGCCTCCCTGTCCATCACCAACTCCCAGAGTCCACCCAAACCCATGTCCATTGATTCGGTAATGCCATCCAATCATCTCATCCTCTGTTGTCCCTTTCTCCTCCTGCCCTCAATCTTTCCCAGCATCAGGGTCTTTTCCAATGAGTCAACTCTTCTCATGAGGTGGCCAAAGTATTGGAGTTTCAGCTTCAACATCAGCCCTTCCAATGAACACCCAGGACTGATCTCCTTTAGGATGGACTGATTGGACCTCCTTGCAGTCCAAGGGACTCTCAAGAGTCTTCTCCAACACCACAGTTCAAAAGCATCAATTCCTTGGTGCTCAGCTTTCTTCTCCATCCAACTCTCACATCCATACGTGACTACTGGAAAAACCATAGCCTTGACTAGATGGACTTTTGTTGGCAAAGTAATGTCTCTGCTTTTAAATGTGCTATCTAGGTTGGCCATAACCTTCCTTCCAAGGAGTAAGCGTCTTTTAATTTCATGGCTGCAAGCACCATCAGCAGTGATTTTGGAGCCCCCCCAAAAATAAAGTCTGACACTGTTTCCACTATTTCCCCGTCTATTTCCCATGAAGTGATGGGATCAGATGCCATGATCTTAGTTTTCTGAACGTTGAGCTTTAAGCCAACTTTTTCACTCTCCTCTTTCACTTTCATCAAGAGGCTCTTTCGTTCTTCACTTTCTGCCATAAGGGTGGTGTCATCTGCATATCTGAGGTTATTGATATTTCTCCCGGCAATCTTGATTCCAGCTTGTGTTTCTTCCAGCCCAGTGTTTCTCATGATGTACTCTGCATATAAGTTAAATAAGCAGAGTGACAATATACAGCCTTGACGTATTCCTTTTCCTATTTGGAACCAGTCTGTTGTTCCATGCCCAGTTCTAACTGTTGCTTCCTGATCTGCATACAGGTTTCTCAAGAGACAGGTCAGATGGTCTGGTATTCCCATCTCTTTCAGAATTTTCCACAGTTTATTGTGATCCACACAGTCAAAGGCTTTGGCATAGTCAATAAAGCAGAAATAGATGTTTTTCTGGAACTCTCTTGCTTTTTCAATGATCCAGCGGATGTTGGCAATTTGATCTCTGGTTCTTCTGCCTTTTCTAAAACCAACTTGAACATCTGGAAGTTCGCGGTTCGTGTATTGCTGAAGCCTGGCTTGGAGAATTTTGAGCTTCCTTTACTAACGTGTGAGATGAGTGCAATTGTGCGGTAGTTTGAGCATTCTTTGGCATTGCCTTTCTTTGGGATTGGGATGAAAACTGACTTGCTTAACCACAAAACCAAGCAGGCTTGCTTAGCAACAAACCATGCAGCATAAGCATGAGACATGCCCCCAAACAATATAATGGTGACATGAGCCCAGGGAGCTCAGTAAGTTAATGATCCCTTGGACATGCTTTCTGCACATATAAAAAGCAATAATTTATGGAAAGGTGACATTTCAAAGTGAAAGACCCTTATTGTATTGAGACCTGAGACTATACACCCATAGTGCCATGAAAGTCCTGGCTTGACCCTATAGGGAGAAGAAAACTTCCCTCCCCAGCCTGGAGGAGGAACTGATGATGTCTACTCAAGAATGAGGAAGGTGATCTTTTCCCCCTCCCCACTTTTTCTTTGATTATAGAACTGTAGCCCACTAAATTCTCAGGGTGGCACCCTCTCTCTTGCCCACTTGTAAGCCTCACAAGCATCCTATTCTAATAAATCACTTAAATCGCTTCTTATCTATCACTTTGCCTCTCACTGAATCCTTTCTGCTTTGAGATATAAAGAATCAGAGTTCTTTGAAGACCCCTCAAATCACCTAATGGTTTCAAGCAGATCTTATTTTTTAGAGCAGTTTTAGGTTCATAGCAAAACTGGGGAAAGGACAGAGATTTTCCAAAGACCCTGGCCCCCTACATGCGTAGCCTCCCCCTGTATCAGCACCCCCACCAGAGAGGTACATCTGTTACAATCAATGAATCTACATTGACACATCATCATCAGCTAGAGTCCATAGTTCACATGAGGATCACTCATGGTGTGTACATTCTACACATGTTTGGACATGTATCCACTTTTACCATGTCATACACAGCAGTTTCACAGCCCTAAAAATCCTGTATGCTCCATCTGTTCATCTGTCTCTCCCCATTAACATATGGCAACCACTGATCTTTTTACTGTATCCATAATTTTGCCTTTTCCATACAGTTTGAATCATACAATATGCAGTCTTTTCAGACCAGATACTTTTCACCTAGTTGTTGTTCAGTCACCAAATCATGTCTGACTCTGTTTCCCCATGAACTGCAGCACACCGGGCTTGTCTGTCCTTCACTATCTCCCAAAGCTTGCTCAAACTCATGTCCATTGAGTCACTGATGCCATCCAAGCATCTTGTCCTCTGTCATCCCCTTCTCCTCCTGCCCACCGTCTTCCCCAGCATCTGTGCCTTTTCCAATAAATTGGCGCTTCACATCAGGTGGTCAAAGTATTGGGAGCTTCAGCTTTAGCATCAGTCCTTCCGATGAATATTCAGGATTGATTTCCTTTAGGATTGACTGGTCTGATCTCCTTGTTGTATTTTGTATTGGGGTACAGCCAATTAACAAACAATGTTGTGATATTCTCAGGTGAACAGTGAAGGGACACAGCCATACATATACATGTATCCCTTCTCTCCCAAACTCCCCTCCCATCCAGGCGGCCACATAACATTGAGCAGAGTTCCCTGTGCTATACAGGGAACTATACAGGGTCCTTGCTGGTTATCCATGCCACTGCTTTTTGAGACAATTTTTCTAGTTCCTGGTGAAAGAGAAGGACCAGCTATACAAGTATGTGGCCCAGTGCAGGTGAAAATGCAAGACTGCTTGTTCAAAATTACTAAGACTTCCAAGACAGCCACGCAGAGCTGTGAGAAGAAAGGGGCCTTGTGAATGCATGCTCATGAAACCGGTTCTGGTTAAGAAAGTATTTAAAGCACGTGCCCAAGGCCTGAGTGTGTCCTAGGCCTGAGTGTGTCCTCAGTCTTATTCAGTTTCCAAAGGCAGAGACATATAAATAAAAGAATTTACTATTTTTGGTTTTCACAATGTTCCATAGTTACCAGCATACTAATACTCAAGTCCTTTCTCCATCTACACAGCTTAAAGGATGAGAGGGACAAAGGCAGAGTTGGTTGTTTCTCTTCTCAACTTCTTCAGATGACTCCTCCATCAACAGCAAAATTGACTCCAGGTGCTTGTGCTGGGTTCTGAAGCGTTAAGCCTCCAATGTCCATTAACTGGCAGTGGACTGTTTTTACTGGGAAGAAGAAAACAGGAATCTCATTTCATGACAATATCTTAAATTATCTGATTGATGACTAGGGAGGCTTATGTACTTCCAAGCAGCTTGATATTAATTTAGAGATGCTGTAGTTGAGTGGGTAAGAGGCATGGTCAGCCAGTTTCCTACTTGTACAAATGAAGCATGCCAGAAAACAGGAAAACAAGGGCCAAGGAGAGGCATACCACCGCATGAGTATAAATCAGTCCATCTAGGAGGGTATGTGTGTTCTGATTACTAAACTGAACAACAAGCATCAGAGCTGTCAGTTGTTGCTGTCCCTGAAATGCTGGAACATAGAATTCGTGCATCAGTGCAGAAAACTGAGGCAGAAGGTTCCATCTCAACAGTGCTGGCCAAAATTTGTGGGTGGGACCAATCCAGGCCAAGGCTGTAAAGAGGACGATGTCACTAAACAAACTATCCTCAAGTGGCTCTGCATGCCACCAAGGTACATGGATGCAAAGTGTATCAGTCAGCTCAAACTGCATAGCAAACACCCCTGACTGGGTGGCTTATACAATAAGAATTTATTTCTCATAATCTGTAGGCTAGAAATCCAAGATCAAAATATAGGCATGGCTGGTTTCTCCTGAGGCCTCTCTCCTTGGTGTATAGACGGCTGTCCTCTCCTCGCATCCTCACATGTCTTCCCTCCGTACCTGTCTATGTCCTAATAGCCTCTTTTTATGAGGACACAAGTCAGATTGGATTAGGGCTTACTCTAACAACCTCATTTTGCAATAATCACCTTTTGAAGAGCTTTAATGTCCAAATACAGTCATATCTCCAAATACAGATGAAAGTGAAAGAGGAGAGTGAAAAAGTTGGCTTAAAACTCAACATTCAGAAAACTAAGATCATGGCATCCGGTCCCATCACTTCATGGGAAATAAATGGGGAAACAGGGGAAACAGTAGAAACAGTGGCTGACTGTATTTTGGGGGGCTCCAAAATCACTGCAGATGGTGACTGCAGCCATGTAATTAAAAGACGCTTACTCCTTGGAAGGAAAGTTATGACCAACCTAGACAGCATATTAAAAAGCAGAGACATTACTTTGCCAACAAAGGTCCATCTAGTCAAGACTATGGTTTTTCCAGTGGTCATGTATGGATGTGAGAGCTGGACTATAAGGAAAGCTGAGCGCCAAAGAATTGATGCTTTTGAACTGTGGTGTTGGAGAAGACTCTTGAGAGTCCCTTGGACTGCAAGGAGATCCAACCAGTCCATCCTAAAGGAGATCAGTCCTGGGTGCTCATTGGAAGGACTGATGTTGAAGCTGAAACTCCAATACTTTGGCCACCTGATGCAAAGAGCTGACTCATTAGAAAAGACCTTGATGCTGGGAAAGATTGAGGGCAGGAGGAGAAGGGGACGACAGAGGATGAGATGGTTGGATGGCATCATCGACTCGATGGACATGGGTTTGGGTGGACTCTGGGAGTTGGTGATGGACAGGGAGGCCTGGCATGCTGCGGTTCATGAGGTCACAAAGAGTTGGACACGACTGAGTGACTGAACTGAACAGTCATATTCTGAATTAATGGGGGCTAGCACTTCAACATATCAATTTTGGGGGGCACAATTCAGCCCATTATGCAAAGTAATTTAAATTTTTCTCAAAGAGTGAGAATGACAGTGCCCAGTAGAGACACTACTGACTGCATATAGTATTTCTGGAATTGTGAAAATCACAAAATATGCCCTTTATGTGCCCTGTATTGTTATCTTCCTGCCCAATTTATACTTTCAAGTGGAGCTAAACTGTTTTAAAATACCCCTAGGAAATCCTTTCTCTCTTTTCCCCTCACTTTATGTTTTACTTCTTTTCTATACAAATAACACTTACTGGTTCTCTAAACTGGTTGCAGGGTCAAACCACTTCAATTTTTTTCTTTTGTCTGTTCTGCTATTTTGTGGTTCAGAATATAGATTAAATACAGTTAGCTGATGGATTTCCCTGGTGACTCAGTGGGTAGGAATCCCCTTGCCAATGCAGGGGACACAGGTTTGATCCCTGGTCCAGAAAGATTCCACATGCTGCAGAGCAACTAAGTCCATGCACCACAACCCTTGAGCCAGTGCTCTGGAGCCCACAAGCCATAACTACACAACTACTGAGCCCACGTGTTGCAACTACTGAAGCCTGTGCACCTAGAGCCTGTGCTTTCCAACAATAGAAGCCACTGCAATGACAAGACTATGCACAACAACTAGAGAGTAGCCTCTACTTGTTGCAGACACAACTGAACAACTGAGTACACAATGGAAGAGGAACACCTTTCCTTATTACTTCTAGCTTTATTGCTTCAAGGACTACAGCCTTGGTGATTTGAGCCTGCTACCAGGGGTTTTGGGTAGTAATTTTATTCTACATATGTTCCAATGACAGTACATATTCACTTTAGACATAGCTCTTAGAAGATGCAACCCTGCTGGATTCTAACTTATTCTTCAAGAAGAAATTGGAATTATTTTGTCAATCTCTAAAAAAACACAAGTCTCCCAGTGACATGCTGCAGACACTGCAGTAACCAGGCCTGTGGCTGCAATGCTGGGCTCTGTAACCTCGGTAAGAATCGAAGGTCCTACTTTTCCTCTGCAGCATGGGGACAGCAAGGGTGAGGTCAAGATCTGCAATTATTTAGATACCAAGCTCCTGCAGGGGTCATCCAGCCCTTCCTCCTCAGGAGCTCTGAGTCTCTGTGTCAAGAAGTGACACAGTGTGGAACTTCATTTGAGCCAGAACTTGGGATAAGCTGGAGTCCCCTCCATCAATACCAACTGGGGTGCTCCCGCTTCCTGCCTCAGCCCAAGGTCTGTGTACACCCGGACCTGCAGCTGCACCTCAGCCTCGCAGAAACCACAGACCACAAGGTCAGGGTGGCAAGGTCAAGATGGTGGCAGCAGCATCTCCAGATCCAGTCAAGATATATTGTAGCTAAGAATTGCTCTTTTGATTCTTTACCAGCTGAGCCACAAGGGAAGCCCCTTACTGGGCATATACCCAGGGAAAACCATAATTCCAAAAGGCACGTGCAAGCCAATGTTCATTGCAGCACTATTTACAATAGCCAGGACATGAAATAACCTAAATATCCATCAATAGAGGAATAGATAAAGAAGATGTAGTACATATATACATAATGGAATATTAGCCATAAAAAGGAACAAAACTGGGTCATTTGTAGAGACATGGATGGACCCACAGTCTGCCATATGAGTGAAGTAAATCAGAAAGAGAAAAGCAAATATCGCCTATTAATGCTTACATGTGGAATCTAGAAAAATGGTAGAGATGATCTTATTTCCAAATCAGAAATAGAAACGTATACATAGAGAACAAATGTATGGAGACAAAGAGGGGGAAGGGAGATGGAATGAATTGGGAGATTGGGATTGATGTATATACACTATTGATACTATGTATAAAATAGCTAATTGAGTTATCTACTCAGTAGATAATAGAGAACCTACTATATAGCTCAAGGAACTCTAGTCAGTGCTCTGTAGTGACCTAAATGGGACGGAAATACAAAAAAGAGGGGATATGTGTATATGCATAGCTGATATAGCTGATTCACTTCGCTATTCAGTGGAAGCTAACACAGCATTGTAGAGCATCTATACTCCAATAAAAATTAAAAAAAAACCCTGCTCTCGTTTTGGACCACTTTGATGAAGCCCAGGGGTCCTGTTTCAGGTGTTCACACTGCATCATAGAAATGGTAGCTGACCCAACCATCATTTAATTATGCTCACAGGATCTGTGGGTCTGCATTTGGACAGGACACTCAGCTAGGAGGACTCAGAAAGCTGCAGGTGGTACTCGAGCTGGGCTTGTTTGGGACTGTCAGCCAAGGGGCCGGTGTGTGCCCTCTGTGGCTTGGGCTTCTCAGAGCTCACCACTGGGTCCCAAGAAAGAGTGAGCATTCCAAGAGAAGCAGGAGAAGAACACTGTGTGGGTTTTTTTGGCCTCCAAGTTGGGCATGACTTTGCGATTAAACCACCACCTACAGCAAGGACCACTGCTGCTCCCACATTCCACTGGGGCTGAGGGGTCACTACAGCTGGCCCAGATTCACACAGCAGGAGTTAAATGGCACCCTCAGGGGTGATAAAAGAAATGTTCACATACTGAGATCCAGGGAAGTCATTCTGGCTTATATGTGAGTTAACTCAAAGTTCATGCTAGCAGAAATAGCCTGTTTGTGGCCTATCAAACATGCACTGTACATCTGCTTTAATTATTCAAGGAAAGGGCACACTGACCAGAAGAAAAGAATGTCTGTACTAAAGATTAAATGTCTCTCTTTCCAGGGCACCACAGCTGGTGCTCCTTTGATGATAAGATTCCATCCCAGGTGCCAAGGTCATGCTGACTTGCTGCATACATGATACATGCTGATCTGTGTGGTTTGGGGTTTGTTTTTATTTTGGGTTTTTTTTTTTTTTGAAACCTTGAAGAAATGTATCCCTGACTTGTTTAATGCTCTTTGTTATGACAAGATACAAAACTCTGCTGGAAACAATGCTTCTCTCCAGAGCAGCTTCTCAGAGTAAGCTGGGAGCTGGCTTCTGGGCTAGTTCTCAGTTTGGCCCAAATAAAACTCTCCGCTGATAATAGATTGTCTGTTGATTATTTTTGTTGACAGTGGTCTTGACACCATGGCCTCCTGAAGAGCTGGTGGGCAGAAGTTATTGCTGTGGACAATTTTGGAAAATACAATCTGCCACAGTTTCATTTCAGAACAATATTTTCAATGAGTAAATAAAATATATATGGTTATAAAGGAAACCAATTATATTGGAACGCAATTTAAAAGCATCATTTGTGGAATAGTAATACATGAGCTTTCTTATTAACACGTTGGAAACAAAATCTAGTGGTGGGTCTAATTACCACTAATTGCCAGTTTCAAGGTTGTGATGAGCTTGAATGATAATTTAAGAAATCCTCCACAACTGTAATCTGCCTGGATCTACAACTTTCCGTCACTGATAAAAATCACAGGGCCAGCAAAGTCCAGCAGCTTGTGGCTCTATTCATATTTGAATTTTCTTTTGTTTGTAAAATTTCTATTGGTATTATATTATGAATATATAAGGTCAATATAAGGAAAATTAGCATTTTAAGTTTTTCTGTATTTTGACCCCAGAACAGAATATATTATCCATGTATTCAAATTCAAATCTTATTTTATTCCTCATGTATTTTTTCATATATATTTTTTAACTCTTCTTGTTAGCATTACTTCTAATCATTGTCTTTTCTTTTGTTTTTGGCTGTGCTGAGTCTTCATTGCAACCCATGGGTTTTTTCCAGTTACAGTGCACAGACTCAGAGGTTGTAGCATGCCAACTTAGTTGCTCAGCCCGCATGGGAGAGCTTGGTTCTCCGACCAGGGATCAAACCTGCATCCCCTGCATTGGAAGGAAGATTCTCAACAACTGGACCACCAGGGAAGTCCCTAAATATTGCTTGTATGGCTATCATACATGAGATTTTTTTCCTTCTAACTAGATAGTAATTTTATGTAGAATAACTGTCTACTGATTTTCTTATATACACTTGTTTGCAGTTTGTTTTCTTGCATTTACCATGCATACTTACTATCATGTTATCCACAAACAGTGGTATTCTAGCCTGACCAAATTTCACATCTTCTATTTCATCCTGGTTAACTGGAAGAGCTTCCAATGACAATAGAAAATAAAGAGGTCACATTGAGTACGCTTTCTTGTTCAGTGTGGGAAGCCAGCCTGCCGTCAAACAACAACCAAACCACCTAACGATGAGCTCCAAATGGCCAGAATTTTATCAATAACTGGCAGCTTCCCTGATTTTTGTTCCCATTTCCAACTCAGGACCAACCACAAAAAGCCAAATATGCTCCCCTACCCCATCACAAAATGCCCCCTTCTAGCGAGGCCCCCACAGCCTCCACCAGGGCTCATGTGAAACTCCTCTTTTCCCACTGGTATTCCACCCTTTTCCTTCCCATTCTCTTGAGGATCTTTCAAATGCAAGTGATTGTAGTTGGCTCCCTCCCAATAGCAACCCAACCTTTGCTTATTTGGATGGCCTTGGCTTATTTCCACAAGAGATGAACATTTTCTCATGTTAAGGAAGTATCCTCTATGTGGGTTTTACTGGTCTAAAAGTAGATCTTATCAAGGACTACCCTCATATGTGGGTTGAATTGCGTCCCCCAGTGAAACACCCAAATTCATATGTTTGAGTCCTAATCCCAGTTTAGTCTCTAAGTCGTGTCCAACTCTTGCAACCTCATCAACTATAACCCACCAGGTTCCTCTGTCCATGGGATTTTCCAGACAAGAATTCTGGAGTGGGTAGCCAGGTCTTAGTGGTGGCATACAGGATCTTCAATTGTGACATATAAGCTGTTAGGTGCAGCATATGGGATCTAGTTCCCTGAAGTGAAGTCAAAGTCGCTCAGTTGTGTCCGACTCTTTGCAATCCCATGGGATACAGGAGTGAAGGGATACAGTCCATGGAATTTTCCAGGCCAGAATACTGGAGTGGGTAGCCTTTCCCTTCTCCAGGGGATCTTCTCAACCCAGGGATCGAACCCAGGTCTCCCGCATTGCAGGTGGATTCTTTACCAGCTGAGCCACCAGGGAAGCCTTGACCAGGGATCAAACTCAGGCCTCCTGCCTTGGAAGCACAAGAGTCTTATGCACTGGACCACCAGAGAAGTCCCAAGAGATTCTTAATTTTATGCCATTCCTGGCACGAATTCTTTTTGGGTCTGTTGGACTATTTATGTTAGCCAATTTGTGGGAGTCAGCCCTCAGGATGCCCCAAGGATCTCCATGCTCTGTATTCACATCCCTTGGGTAATTCTCCCCACACCATGCAGACGAACCCTGGGGACTCATGCTTCTAAGGAACAAACAGGCAGAAGTGATGGTATCCTCTCTGTTGGTTGCCTGTCAAAAAGACTGGCTTCCCTTTTGGGTGTGAATGCCTCCTGGCATTCTTCCACCCTCTCTGCAGGAAGCGCATAGACATGTTTGAGTTGCCCTTGGGAGAGGTCAATGGCTGCTGTCTCTTTTGTCTGCCAGAGAGGACCTGAGGCTGACAGCCCTGTGAGTCAGCATCAAGCAGACCGAACCCACCCCAGCTGAGCTTTGAGATGACCCCAGTCCCTGCCAGCAAGGTGAGTGCATCCCTGCAGAGAACCCAGCTGAGCTGAGACAGATCCCTAACCCACAAAGACACAGTGGGATAAGAAAAATGTATTGTTTTAAGCCACCAAGATTGGGGATAATCTTTTTTTAGGCATAAATAAATAATTAATAGGGCTTCCCTGGTAGCTCAGCTGGTAAAGAATCCACCTGCAATGCAAGAGACCCCGATTTGATTCCTGGTTCTGGAAGATCCTCTGAAGAAGGGATAGGCTACTTATTCTGGTATTTTTGGGCTTCCCTGGTGGCTCAGCTGGTAAAGAATCCACCTGCAACGCAGAAGACCTGAGTTTGATCCCTGGGTTGAGAAGATCCCCTGGAGAAGGGAATGGCTACCCACTCCAGTATTCTGGCCTGGAGAATTCCATGGACTGTATAGTCCATGGGATTGCAAAGAGCCATGGCTTCCCCAATGGCTCAGTGGTAAAGAATTCACCTGCAATGCAGGAGACATGGGTTCCATCCCTAGGTCGGAAAGATGCCCTGGAGAAGAAAATGGCAGCCCTCTTCAGCATTCTTGTCTGGAAAATTCCACGAACAGAGGAGCCTGGTGGGCTACAGTCCATAGGGTCTCAAAGAGTCGGACATGACTGAGCTACTGAGTATACACATAATTAATATGATGTGCATGCATGCTCAGTCACTAATTTGTGTCCAACTCTTGTGACCCCATGGACTATAGCCTGCCAGGCTCCTCTGTCCGTGGTATTTCCCAGGCAAGAATACTGGAGTGGGTTGCCATTTCCTTCTCCAGTGGATCTTCCAGGGATTGAACCTGCATCTCCTGGATTGGCAGGGAGATTCTTTATCACTGAGCCAGCAGAGGAAGTCCACAATTAATCCTAGCTAAAATTCTCTTCAGTTGTTTAGAGTTGGGAAACTATCTTATTCTAGTTTTAGTTAACGTATTACATATCACTAATGAGCTGGGATATATTTTTAAAATCTTTTTCTATGATGAAATTATTTATTCCTTTAAAGTTTCAAATGAGCACTTGTAAAATCATTGAGGAATCAAAACTTTTGCTTTTAAAAGAACTCTTTATTAATTCCTTCAGTCTTTTCCACTATTCTTAGCATATTCAGATATTTCTTTTCTTGAGTCAGTTTGGGTCATTTTTTTCCAGAAAATCATTTGTTTTATAGAGATTTTTCAAACTTATTAGCATGGACATGTATATGATATTCTGTTATTAATCTGGTTATCGCTCCTTTTGCATTTCTAATTTTGGTGATTTTATGTCCTTTTTCATTACATTTTTTCTAGGCTTGTTGTTTAGTCACTAAGTTGTGTCTGACTCTTTGCGACCCAATGGACTGCAGCACGCCAAACCTCCCTGTCCTTCACTATCTTCCAGTATTTCCCAAATCCAGGTCCATTGAGTCAGTGACGCTATCTAACCATCTCATTCTCTGCCACTTCCTTCTCCTTTCGCCTTCAGCCTTTCCCAGCATCAGGATCTTTTCCAAAGAGTTGGCTCTTCCCATCAGGTGGCCAAAGTATTGGGGCTTCAGCTTCAGCATCAGTCCTTCCAATGAATATTCAGGGTTGATTTCCTTTAGGATTGACTGGTTTGATCTCCTTGCTGTTCAAGGGACTCTCAAGAGTCTTTTCCAGCACCACAGATGCTCAGCCTTCTTTATGGTCCAACAGTCACATGACTACTAGAAAAACCATAGCTTTTCTAGGCTATCAGTGTATTATCTGTATATGGTCAGGGGATGCTGAAAGTAGCAGCTTTTGAATTTATGTATCAATTTAGTACTAATATCTTCTAGTAGCTAATATTCTGTTTTCTTCTATTTATAAGGATGCTTTGCTTATTGTTGATGGCATTTTTTTAATATTTATTTTTATTCATTTATCTATTTGTCTGCACCAGGTTTTCATTGTGGCATGCTGGATCTTTAGTTGCAGCATGCAAGGACTAAGGTTATAGCATGCAGATTCTTGGTTGCAGCATGTAGGATCCATCAAGTTCCCTGACCAAGGATCAAACCCTAGCCTTCGGCATTGGAGTGAAGAGTCTTAGCCACTGGACCATTGGGTGAGTCGCTTGATGGCATTTTTTAAAGTAAACTTGGCTTCAGTTCAGTTCAGATGCTCAGTCGTATCTGACTCTTTGCGACCTCATGAACCGCAGCACACCAGGCCTCCCTGTCCATTACCAACTCCCTGAGTCCACCCAAACCCATGTCCATCGAGTTGGTGATGCCATCCAACCATCTCATTCTCTGTCGTCCCCTTTTCCTCCTGCCCTCAATCTTTCCCAGCATCAGGGTCTTTTCCAATGAGTCAGATCTTCGCATGAGATGGCCAAAGGATTGGAGTTTCAGCTTCAACATCAGTCCTTCCAATGAGCACCCAGGACTGATCTCCTTTAGGATGGACTGGTTGGATCTCCTTGCAGTCCAAGGGACTCTCAAGAGTCTTCTCCAACACCACAGTTCAAAAGCATCAATTTTTTGGCACTCAGCTTCTTTATAGTCCAGCTCTCACATCCATACATGACCACTGGAAAAACCATAGCCTTGATGCCGGGAGCCAGCCCACGAGATCCCACCCGTGACAGAGTCATGAGAAAGAGGAATGATTGAGCACGGCTTCTCAGGCCTCAGGGATTCTCGGAAGGCTGCCTCAGCGCTCACCTTGAAGATATCTGTCTTTCTGATGTTTACTATAAAAAACCTCTTCTTATTTTCTATGACTTAAGCAAAAGGCCTTTCCCGATTTCCTTCTAAAATAGATCATTCTGAAACCTCAAATCAACAAGGCCCCTGAACGGTAGCACCCTAAATAAAATTATCTGGGATATAGAATATGCTGATCTAAATTCCTTTTGCTAACATATTGGTTTGTTTAATAAGTGTACCTGTGCCTTTGGAGCCAATGTGCATGACTGTTCCTTAATAATAAAACAGCATTGAGAGCCTCCACACGAAAAGCCCCTATGGGCACAAAACACTTCGCAGGAAAAAAGGCTTGTTGGGAAATATAGGAAATGTTGCTTTATGAAACTGTTGCTTAGTCTATATTTACTCGCTATGTTTTTACTCTTAACGTATCTAGCCTATATAATGAAAGCATAATAGTTAAAAATTTATATAAATAAAAGTTTAGCTTTAATACAAATAATAAGACAATTGTAGATTTAACTGATGATTCTTACTTAGAGCTGACCTTCAGCTTGCTCTTCTATGACTTTATGGGACCACATTCTTTTCTGTTAAGCTCAAGGCATAGAGTAAATTACCGAAAACAGGTTTTACCTTGAAACTTTCTATTGACGGATTCTTTCCTGCTGTGCCTGATACAAAAGTGTTCTGACTGATCAACCCTTATCAATAGGAGAGTCACAAGATGTTAGCAGGCCCCCAGGCCAGAAGATGATGTAAACAAAATGAACTAAGATATGCAAACGATGTCGGTAAAGGTCAACACTGTTGACCCATTAAGCTGATTTGATATGACTCTATACATTTGTTTCTATGTACCACTAAAGATATAAAAGCTGTCTTAAAAAACAATAAAGGAGGAGACACTTGGAAACACCGAGACTCGCTGTGTCTTCTCATTCACATCGCCGACGCCGTCCATCCTGAGGGAACCCCTGGACCTGCTGGAGCTGGACTCCGGCACCTTGACTAGACGGACCTTTGTTGGCAAAGTAAACTTTGCTTAGGTTATTCTCATTTAGTATTATCGTTTATAATATGAAATTGAAGGTTAATAGTATTGTTTTGCAGGTCCTCATTGTGGGGTTTTCTAAAGCGATTTGCTTTCCTCTTTGGCAATTTTTTCCACTGGAGTATTTTAAAAATCCCAGAATCTTCAATGTGTGAGTGTGTGTGTGTGTGTGTGTGTGTGTGTATGGGCATGTGCACATATGTATGTAGTTAATTTCCAGCTTTACTACTGTGTACTCTGTAACAAATAGAATGGCCATGTAGCCCAGGTTTTCCAGGACACTCTCAGCTTACACTCTGCGGGGAAATAAAATTTCTCAGAATTCTCAGCGCTCCTGTAAAAGACCTGCCTTCTGATATTCCACACATACCATGAGAATTACATCTGAAGCCTTCTGTCTAGTTAATTTTTTTGATCCAGAAGGATAATGAAGCTTCTCTTGTCTTCCCCCAAAAGGCCAAATGGTGCAGCTGTCTTCCTAGGCATGGACATTTGAAGGAAGAGTGCGCCTCAGAACTTGGAGAACTCTCTAAGTACAAAAAGCACTCCAGTGTTAAGTCTCTGTGCTTCCAGTGCCAGGTGTGGTGGTTCGACTCTTGGTCAAGGAACTAAGATCCTACATGCCTTGCACCCCACCCCCCCCAAAAAAAGCTAAGGCACACACGTGTACACCACCACCACACATGCACACAAACACAGGGCAGTCTGGGCCCTGGAGATTTTATTTATGTACCAAAAGCCTGAATTAAGGACTCAGGTCCATTGTATTTCCAAGAAGATACTTTCAGAAGTGGCAGTAATAGCTACCCACTTCCCTCGGTGTGCACAGAGGAATCATTTGCTCTCACCCCTCACCTCCTCCCACTAGCCATGTGGGAAATGCTCCCCACATCTTGCCTCCTGTCTCCCCAGGGGTAAAGACCTGGGCCGAAGGGCTGCTGACACACTTGTGTGTTCTGTGAATTTCATTAAGAGCTTGGTCTCTGATGTTTGTTTCCCACAACCACCATGACGAGGTTCTACAAACTGGGTGATTTATTAAAATAACAGAATTGTATTCTTTCACAGTTATGAAGGCCAAAAATCTGAAATCAAGGTGTCATCAGAGCCACGCTACCTCCAGGGGCTCTAGGTTAAAATTCTTTTTCCTCTTCCAGCTTTTGGTGGTGGCCAGAAATTTATGGTGATTCATGGCTTCTGGCAGAATAATTCCATTCTCTACTTCCATCTTCATGGGCAGATTTTCCACTGTGTGTATCTGTTCAAATCTCCCTCTTTTTGCAAGGACACTTGCTACTGGATTAGGACCCATCCTACTCCAGTATGCGGAGAAGGCAATGGCACCCCACTCCAGTACTCTTGCCTGGAGAATCCCATGGACGGAGGAGCCTGGTAGGCTACAGTCCATGGGGTCGCTAAGAGTCGGACACGACTGAGCGACTTCACTTTCACTTTTCCCTTTCATGCACTGGAGAAGGAAATGGCAACCCACTCCAGTATTCCTGCCTGGAGAATCCCAGGGACGGCGGAGCCTGGTGGGCTGCCGTCTATGGGGTCGCACAGAGCCGGACACGACTGAAGCGACTTAGCAGCAGCAGCAGCAGTACTCCAGTATGACCTTGTTTTAACTTGCTCACATCTGCAAACACCCTATTTCAATTAAGGTGATACTCATAGGTCCCAGGTGGACGTGAATTCAGGGGAAACTTATCATGCCAGTACATATCATTCAGTGTAAAATTAACAAAATTGAATATTAAAAATCCAACATACTTGTCATCTCAGCATAGTTATTAATCGTCCCTCCTTGCATTCTCAAAAGTGTTCTAGTATGGATGATAAACAGTAAGGTCCCATATGGCAGACTTTCATATTGTTCGACAATATCTAGTTCTGCTATTTCTGCTTTCTTGATGTTCGATGTGGCCATGAGACTAGTGTGAAATGTGAGAAGTGACATGTGTGAAGATGTCAGGTGTCAATGCTCAACTCTGCAGCCCTCGCAATATTATCAAACCAAATCCAGCACGTACTCAAGACTTCCCTGGCAGTCCAGTGGCTAAAATTCTGTGCTTCCAATGCAGGGGGCATAGGTTCTATGCCTGGTCAGGGAACTAAGATCCTACATGCCATGGCCAAAAAGAAAAAAATAAAGAAGAAGTTATCAAATCCGGCATGTACTAAAATAATATGTCGCCAACAAGTAGAGTGTATTCTAAGAATTCAGGATATCTTAACATTAGGAAATCTATGAAGGTGATAAACCGAGGGTCTAAAGTAAGGAAAAATGACAACCTTATTGATAATAAAACTAAATTCAACACATATCTGAGATTTGGGAGAAAAAAAGACTCAATAAACTTGGATTAGATAAAATCTTGTTTTACTTGATAAAAATGTGTCTGGCAGAAACCTCCAGCAAATTATACCTTTAAGTAGAAATATCAAAATTCCTATTAAATTTTGAAAGACAGGAATGCTTACTGTCACTGCTTCTGTTCCACAAGGTATTTTAGGAGCTAGCCATTGGAAGAAGGAAGAGAAATCAAAGGATCTGAGTTAGGAGGGAAAAAAGAGGGAAAGAAATACCTATTTACTGGTGTGTAATCATCTAATTAGAAAGTCAAAGGACTTCCCTGAGTGAGTAAGGCTCTGTGCTATGAATGCAGGGGACCTGGGCTCAATTCCTGGTCAAGGAACTAGATCCTGTGCTTATGCCACAACTAAGAAGTCTGAATGTCACAACGTGTCTCTAGCTAAAGGACAATATTTATCAAGTAACTGAGATAATGGAGATTAAGGAATGCTTTTATTTAATGACTCAAAAATTTGAAGAATAAGGACTTCTTTGGAAGCCCAGTGGTCAAGACTTCAGGCTCCCATTGCAGGCAGCCAGGGTGCAATCCCTGGTTGAAGAACTAAGATTCCAGACGGCACAGCAAAAAAAAAAAAATCACAAATAATTATAGCCCAATGAGATAAGATTCTTCATTTTAAACTTAAACGTAACTACATTCCTTTTTAAATGTTTAATAAGTAAGAGTAGAATGTCCCTGTGATATTCAATTTGACATTACCTTCGAAGTTAGATAATCAATAAACTCAACAATGATCTATCAACTACATTTGTTGGAATGTTAGAATGTTTGTTACAGAAAAGTGTGTTTATTCTCTGACATTTAGAAAAAATGTCATAAAATTTTCAGTTTGTTCACCTACATTATCATAACCTTCCCACAAACTCAGACCTCTCTGATCTTATAAACATGAGCTCTGCCAATATACAAACACTATATACTATCCTATACACTTTTCCTAATAATTATGAAAAGTACATCTAGATATTTCTTCCTCCTGAATTTTAAAACATACAATAAAATAATCCTATTCTTAAACAACTTCGATCTCTGTAACTTAATCTATAAATTTAAAGCTACCTCACAAGATATCTTATGAAACTTGACAAGGTAATTCTAAATTTCATTAGGAAAAGAAAATGCATGGATGAAGCCAAGAAAGTTTTCAAAAGAAGAAATGAAGGAGAAAATGTTCTGCCAGATATAAAAGCATGAAAAATCATACATATATTATGTGATACATTACACAGATTCTAGCAATTCAAATATTGGCACTGAGTTGGAGACATGAAACAGTGGAATGAAATAGAGATTCCTGGAACAGTTACAGCAGAAAGTTAGATCCTTATCTCACTCGTACGAGAACAAACTTATAAAGGCATAAACATACAGAAAATACTCTAAAAGTATAGAAACACAGTTTACAAAACTATGGTAGAAAAGACCTTTTTAAGAAAGACACACAGCATAGAAATGATACACATATGATAACTTGCCACTACAGCCTAATTGTGCAAAGGGGTTTGCATAATTCAATAAAACGATGAGCGTGCCAAGCAGGGCCACCCAAGATAGGCAGGTCATAGGGGAGAGTTCTGATAAAATGTGGTCCAATGGAGGAGGGAATGGCAAGTCACTCCAGTATTCTTGCCTCAAGAATCCAATGAACATTATGAAAAGGCAAAAGATGAGCCCACCGGGTCAGAAAGTGTCCAGTATGCTACTGGGGAAGAGCAGAGGGCAGTTGCTAATAGATCCAGAAGGAATGAAGCAGCTGGGCCAAAATTGGAAACAATACTCAGTTGTAGATGTGTCTGGTGGTGAAAGTAAAGTCCAATGCTGTAAAGAAGAGTATTGCATAGGAAACTGGAATATTAGGTCCATGAATCAAGGCAAACTGGACGTGGGCAAGGAGGAGATGGCAAGATTGAATATCAACATCTTAGAAATCAGTGAATTAAAATGGATGGAAATGGGCAAATTTAATTCAGATGACCACTATATCTACTACTTTGGGCAAGAATCCCTTGGAAGAAATGAAGTAGCCCTCATAGTCAATAAAAGAGTTGAAGCTGCAGTACTTGGGTACAATCTCAAAAATGACAGAATGATCTCAGTTTGTTTCCAAGGCAAACCATTCAACATCACAGTAATCCAAGTCTATGCCCCAACCACTGATGCCAAAGAAGCAGAAGTTGAACAGTTAAATGAAGACTTACAAGACCTTCCAGAAACAACACCAAAAAGGATGTCCTTTTCATCAAAAGGGACTGGAATGCAAAAGTAGGAAGTCAAGAGATACCTGGAGTAAGAGTCAAGTTTAGCCTTGGAGTACAAAATGAAGCAGGGCAAAGGCTAACAGAGTTTTATCAAGATAACACACTAGTCATAGCAAACGCCCTTTTCCAACTACCCAAGAGACAACTCTATATGTGGACATCACCAGCTAATACTGAAACACTGATTATATTCTTTGCAGGCAAAGAAGGAGAAGCTCTATATAGTCAGCAAAAACAAGACCGGGAGCTGACTGTGACTCAGATCATGAGCTCCTTATTGCAAAACACAAGTTTAAATTGAAGAAAGTAGGGAATATCAGAAGGTCATACATATATGACCTAAACCAAATGCCTTATGATTATACTGTGGAAGTGACAAATAGATTCTAGGGACTAGACCTAGTAGACAGAGTGCTTGAAGAACTATGGACAGAGATTCATAACATTGTACAGGTTCAATTCACTTCAGGTGCTAAGTCGTGTCGGACTCTTTGCAACCCCATGGACTGCAGTACGCCAGTTCTCCTTGTCCATCATCAACTCCTGGAGTTTACTCAAATTCATGTCCATTGAGTCAGTGATGCCATCCAACCATCTCATACTCTGTTGTCCCCTTCTCCTCCTGCCTTCAATCTTTCAAGCATCAGGGTCTTTTCCAATGAGTCAGTTCTTCGCATCAGGTGGCCAAAGTATTGGAGTTTCAGCTTCAGCATCAGTCCTTCCAATGAATATTCAAGACTGATTTCTTTAGGATGGACTGGTTGGATCCCCTTGCAGTCCAAGGGACTCTCAAGAGTCTTCTCCAACACCACAGTTCAAAAGCATCAATTCTTCGGTGCTCAGCTTTCTTTTTAGTCCAACTCTCACATCCATACTTGACTAACTGGAAAAACCATAGCTTTGACTGGATGGACCTATGTTGGCAAAGTAATGTCTCTGCTTTTTCATGTGCTGTCTAGGTTGATTATAACTTTTCTTCCAAGGAGCAAGTGTCTTTTAATTTCACAGTTACAGTCACCATCTACAGTGATTTTAGAGGCCAAAAAGATAAAGTCTGTCACTGTTTTCACATCTATTTGCGGTGAAGTAATGGGATCAGATGCCATGATCTTAGTTTTCTGAATGTTGAGTTTTAAGACAACTTTTTCACTCTCCTCTTTCACTTTCATCAAGAGGCTCTTTAGTTCTTCGCTTTCTGCCATAAATGAGGTGTCATCTGTATATCTGAGGTTATTTTTATTTCTCCTGGCAATCTCGATTACAGATGTGCTTCATCCAGTTCAACATTTCACATGATGGACTCTGCATATAAGTTAAATAAGCAGGGTGACAATATACAGCCTTGACTTACTCCTTTTCCTATTTGGAACCAGTCTGTTGTTCCATGTCCAGTTCTAACTGTTGCTTCCTGACCTGCATACAGATTTCTCAGGAGGCAGGTGAGGTGGTCTGGTATTCCGATCTCTTTCAGAATTTTCCACAGTTTATTGTGATCCACACAGTCAAAGGCTTTGGCATCATCAATAAAGCAGAAGTAGATGTTTTTCTGGAACTCTCTTGATTTCTCAATGATCCATAGGATGTTGGCAATTTGATCTCTGGTTCCTCTGTCTTTTCTTAATCCAGCTTGAACATCTGGAAGTTCACGGTTCACGTACTGTTGAAGCCTGGCTTGAAGAATTTTGAGCATTACTTTGTTAGCGTGTGAGATGAGTGCAATTGTGCAGTGTTTGAGCATTCTTTGGCATTGCTTTCCTTTGGGATTGGAATGAAAACTCACCTTTACCAGTCCTGTGGCTACTGCTGAGTTTTCCAAATTTGCTGGCATATTGAGTGCAGCACTTTCACAGCATCATCTTTTAGGATTTGAAATAGCTCAACTGGAATTCCATCACCTCCACTAGCTTTGTTCATAGGGATGCTTCCTAAGGCCCACTTGACTTCATATTCCAGGATGTCTGGCTCTAGGTGAGTGATCACACCATTGTGATTATCTGGTTTGTGAAGATCTTTTTTTGTATATTTCTTCTGTGTATTCTTGCCACCGTTTCTTGATATCTTCTGCTTCTGTTAGGTTCATACCATTTCTGTACTGACCATTTGGTAATGTCCATGTGTAGAGTCTTCTCTTGTATTGTTGGAAGAGGGTGTTTGTTATGACCAGTGTGTTCTCTTGGCAAAACTCTGTTAGCCTTTGCCCTGCTTCATTCTGTACTCCAAGACCAAATTTGCCTGTTACTCCAGGTGTTTCTTGACTTCTACTTTTGCATTCCAGTTCTCTAAAATGAAAAGGACATCTTTTTTGAGTGTTAGTTCTAGAACCTCTTGTAGGTCTTCATAGAACCATTCAACTTCAGCTTCTTCAGCATTACTGGTCGGGGCATAGACTTGGATTAATGTGATATTGAATGGTTTGCCTTGGAAACGAACAGAGATCATCTGTCATTTTTGTGATTTCATCCAAGCACTGCATTTAGGACTCTTTTGTTGACTATGATGGCTGTTCCATTTCTTCTAAAGGATTCTTGCCCACAGTAGTAGATATAATGGTCATTTGAGTTAAATTCACCCATCCCAGTCCATCTTAGTTCACTCTTGTTGTAGGAGGCAGTGATCAAAACCATCCCCAAGAAAAAGAAATGCAAAAAGGCAAAGTGGTTGTCTCAGGAGCCTTTACAAATAGCTGCGGAAAGAAGAGAAGTGAAATAGAAGGGTGAAAGGGAAAGATATACTCAACTGAATGCAGAGTTCCAGAGAACAGCAAGAAGTGATAAGAAAGCCTTCTTAAGTGAACAATGTGAAGAAATAGAAGAAAACAATAGAACAGAAAAGACTAGAGATCTCTTCAAGAAAATTGAAGATACCAAGGGAACATTTCATGCAAGGATGAGCATGATAAAGGACAGAAATGGTAAAGATCTAACAGAAGCAGAAGACATTAAGAAGAAGTGGCAAGAATACACAGAAGAACTATTACAAAAAAGATCTTAATGATCCAGATAACCATGATGGTGTCATCACTTACCTAGAGCCAGACATTCTGGAGTGTGAAGTCAAGTGGGCCTTAGGAAATGTCACTACAAACAAAGCTAGTGGAGGTGATGGAATTCCCCTGAGCTATTTAAAAACTTAGAAGATGACACTGTTAAAATTCTGTTGTCAGTTTGTCAGCAAATTTAGAAAACTCAGTGAAGGCCATAGGACTGAAAAATGTCAATTTTCATTTCAATTCCAAAGAAGATCAATGTCAAAGAATATTCAAACTACCATACAACTGTGCTCATTTCCCATGCTACTAATAGCACGGTTATGCTCAAAATCCTTCAAGCTAGGGTTCAGCAGCACTTGAACCAGATGTACAGCTTTATATGTACAAGCTGGATTTAGAAAAGTGGAGGAACCAGAGATCAAGTTGCTAACATTTGTTGGATCATAGAGAAAGCAAGGGAATTCCAGAAAAACATCTGCTTCACTGATTATGCTAAAGACTTTGACTATGTGGATCACCACAAACTGTGGAAAATTCTTAAAGAGATGGGAATACCAGACCACTTTTACCTGCCTCCTGTGAAACCTGTATGCAGGTCAAGAAGCAACAGTTAGAAGTAGACATGGAACAATTGATTGGTTCCAAGTTGGGAAAGGAGTACATCAAGGCTGTATATTGTCACCCTGCTTATTTAACTTATATGCAGAGTACATCACGTAAAATTCTGGGCTGGATGAAGCACAAGCTGAAATCAAGATTGCTGGGACAAATATCAATAACCTCAAATATGCAGATGATATCATTCTAATGGCAGAAAGTAAAGAGGAATTAAAGAGCCTCTTGATGAAGGTGAAAGAAGAGAGTGAAAAAGCTAACTTGAAACTCAGTATATAAAAAAATTAAGATCATGGCATCCAGTCTCATCACTTCATGACAAATAGAAGGGAAAAAAGTGGAAGAAGTGATAGATTTTATTTTAGGGGGCTCTAAAATCACTGTGGACAGTGACTGCAGACACAAAATTAAAAGATGCTTTCTGCTTGGAAGAAAACCTATGACAAACCTAGACAGTTTGTTAAAATAGACACATCACTTTGCCAACAAACACACATATACTCAAAGTTATGGTTTTTCCAGTAGTCCTGTATGAATATGAGAGTTGGACCATAAAGAAGGCTGAGTGCCAGAGAATTGATGCTTCCAATTGTGGTGCTGGAGAAGACTCTTGAGAGTCCTTTGGACAGCAAGGAGATCAAATCAGTCAATCCTAAATGAAATCAACCCAGAATATTCATTGGAAGGACTGATGCTAAAGCTGAAGCTTGAGTACTTTGGCCACCTGATGCAAAGAGCCAGCTCACTGGAAAAGACCCTGATGCTGGGAAAGATTGAGCGTAGTAGTTAGTGGAAGAGGGAGACAGAGGATGAGATGGTTGGATGGTATCATCAACTCAATGAACATAAGCTTGAGCAAACTCTGGGAAAGAGTGTACAGGAAGCTTGATGTGCTGCAGTCCATGGGGTTGCAAAAAGTCAGACATGAGTGAGTTACTGAATAAGAACAATAAGCATGCAGCAAATGGAGAAATATTAATTCAAGAAACCTACTAAATGTCAGTAATAACAGTAAGTCTATGTCTTTTGATCACTGACACACTCCAACCCCTCCTTCAATGTGAAGCTGTATTCTGGGCAGATGTGGCCAAGAAGGTGGGACTCTCTCTCCCTTACCTCCCAGTCAAGGGCTACCATACCTTCCTGGGAGGGGAGACCACCAGCATTTGTATCCCTCAACTCTGTATTACCGAAATTCTATTCCTGGCAAGCACAGCCAAGAGGTCTGAGTCTCCCTTCCTCTACTCAGTCCCTACTCTAGGGGAGAAGCTCCAGTCTAGGTAGAGCAAGCTGAAAGTTCCAGACCCCAATCACCTTCACCTCGTGCCCTGATAGGACAGAAGTTCTACACTAGGAGAAAAAATCCAAGAAGGCCAGAGACTGCTGTTCCTGCCCTATGCCTGATCACACACATGGTGTCAGTCTGAGAGAATCAGGCAGCTGTTCCAGCTACAATTCCCAGAACTAGGACACAGCGGGTCTTTCTGGAGCAAAGGCACGCCGTAGGAATGGAGGACTCTGTAATTGTGCCTAATGGGACAGATTTTACTTAGAAAAGTGCGTGGGGGGACTTCCCTTGTGGTCCAGTGGTTAAGACTTCATCTTCCAATACAAGGTATGCGAGTATGATCCCTGTTTGATCCCTTAGCTCCTGTTGGGGAGCTTAGATCCCACATGCATCACAGTCAAAAAAACACAAGACATAAAACAGAAGGTATATTGTAACAAATTTAATAAAAACTTTAAAATTGGTCCACATAAAAAAATCTTTAAAAAAAAAAAGGGCGTGGGAAAGTACAAGCATAAGGGTATGCCAAGGAGATTTTCGTGGTGAGCAATAAGAGGAGACTTCTGTGATAGCAGTGATTGAAATGATACACTAGTAAGAAGTTTAACAAAGAGAACCAAGGAGAGAGACAACTAAAAACTGTCCAGGCAGTCCAGAAACTTTGGAGACTTCTCCCACAGTCTATTCCTGTTAAGAAACTCAACTTTAATTGAATCTGACTGTGGAGCAATTTATGCCCCAGGGTGTCATTAGAAACAATACAGCAGTGAGCTAATTAGCAAAGGTGAACAGCTGGTATCAACTGATATCAATAGAGGCAGACAAGCCAGAAACTTAAAAGTGATATCCAGGAAGAGATAAAGAAAGCCTAGCTAAAATCACTGAGGGTCCCTGAGGCTGAGACATTGGCTATGAGCATGCTCAAGACTACACTCTCTGAGAAGTGACATCACAGGGGAATCCGCTGTGTGAATTAGTCCAGCCAAGTGACTAAACAAATCAGCAAACAACATACAGCAAATTTGGGGATGGGGGTAGGGATCAGTATCCTGCCTCGCTATAATGTATTATTTATAACGTCCAGTTTTCAGCAAAATATTATGAGACGTGCAAGGAAATAGGAATATGTGACCTAAACACAGGCAAAAAAGGAGGCAACAAAAATTACCTTTGAGAGGGCCAGATGTTTTTTAAATTGAAGTAAATTTTTTCTAAACTTACAATGTTGTGTTAGTTTCTGGTGTAAAGCAAAGTGATTCAATTAAGAATATATATATTCATTTTCATACTCTTTTCCATTATAGATTATTGCAAGATATTGGATATAGTTCCTTGTACTACACCGTAGGTCCTTGCTGTTTATCTATTTTATATACAGCAGTGCATATATGTTAATCCCAAACTCCTAATTTATCCCTCCTCTCTTTCCCCTTTGGTAATCATAAGTTTGTTTTCTATGCCTGTGAGCCTATTTCTGTTTTGTAAATAAGTTCATTTGTGTGATTTTTTTAGATTCCACATGAAGTGATTTGTTGTTGTTCAGTCGCTCAGTTGTGTCTGACTCTGTGACGCCATAGACTGCCACATGCCAGGCTTCCATGTCCTTCACCATCTCCCAGAGCTTAGTCAAACTCATGTCCATTGAGTCATTGATGCCATCCAACCACCTCATCCTCTGTTGTCCCCTTCTCCTCCTGCCTTTAATCTTTCCCATCATCAGTGTCTTTTCCAATGAGTCAGCTCTTCCCATCAGGTGGCCAAAGTACTGAAGCTTCAGCTTTAGCATCAGCCTTTCAATGAACACTTAGGACTGATCTCCTTTAGGATGGACTGGTTGGATCTCCTTGGACCTTTCTTGGCAAAGTATGCTTTTTAGTATGCTATCTAGGTTGGTCATAGCTTTTCTTCCAAGGAGCAAGCATCTTTTAATTTCATGGCTGCAGTCACCATCTGCAGTGATTTTGGAGCCCCCCAAAATAAAGTCTCTCATTGCTTCCATTGTTTCCCCATCTGTTTGCCATGAAGTGATGGGACTGGATGCCATGAACTTAGTTTTTTGAATGTTGAGTTTTAAGCCAGCTTTTTCCCTCTCCTCTTTCACCTTCATCAAGAAGCTCTTTAGTTCCTCTTCACTTTCTGCCATAAGAGTGGTGTCATCTGCATATCAGAGGCTATTGATATTTCTCCTGCAAATCTTGATTCCAGCTTGTGCTTCAACCAGCCTGGAATTTCACATGATGTACTCTGCGTATAAGTTAAATAAGCAGGGTGACAATATACAGCCTTGATGTACCCTTTTCCCTACTTTGAACTAGCCCATTGTTCCATGTCCAGTTCTAACTCTTGCTTCTTGACCTGCATACAGGTTTCGCAGGAGGCAGGTAAGGTGGTCTGGTATTCCCATCTCTTAAAGAGTTTTCCACAGTTTGTCGTGATCCACACAGTCAAAGGCTTTAGCATAGTCAATGAAACAGAAGTAGATGTTTTTTTGGAACTCTCTTGCTTTCCCAATGATCCAGTGGATGTTGGCAATTTGATCTCTGGTTCCTCTGCCTTTTCTAAATCTAGCTTGAACATCTGGAAGTTCATGGTTCACATACTGGTGAAGCCTAACTTGGAGAATTTTGAGCATTACTTTGCTAGTATGTGAAATGAGTGCAATTGTGTGGTAGTTTGAACATTCTTTGGCATTGCCCTTCTTTGAGATTGGAATGAAAACTGACTTGCTCCAGTCCTGTGGCCATTGCCGAGTTTTCCAAATTTGCTGGTGTATCGAGTGCAGCACTTTCACAGCATCATCTTTTAGGATTTTAAATAGCTTAGCTGGAATTCCATCACCTCCACTAGCTTTGTTCGTAGTGATGCTTCCTAAAGGCCCACATGACTTCACATTCCAGGATGTCTGGCTCTAGGTGAGTGGTCACATCGTCGTGGTTATCTGGATCATTAAGATCTTTTTTGTATATTTCTTCTGTGTATTCTTGCCACTTCTTCTTGATATCTTCTGCTTCTGTTAGGTCCATACCATTTCTTTCCTTTATTGTTCCCATCTTTGCATGAAATATCATGTTATTTGATATCATACATTATTTGTCTTTCTCTGTCTGACTTCAGTTAGTATGATAATCTCTAGATCCATCCATGTTGCTGCAAATGGCATTATTTCATTCATTTTGCGGATGAGTACTATACCATTGTATCTATGTACCGCATCTTCTTTATCCATTCATCTGATGATGGACATTCAGGTTACTTTCGTGTCTTAACTATTGTAAATAATGCTGCTATGAACATTGGGGTGCATATATCTTTTTAATGTCCCCAAACATAGTTTTTAAATGTATAAAATCACAGGATTGCAAAGGAGACTAATTATACTGAAATATAATTATATAAATATTTTTCATTGTGAGGGAACAATGTGAGTCTTGTCCTTAGGGGATTTGTAGTTACTTGTCTGTGTTTTAACATTATCTGAGCTTGATGCAGCAGTAACACCAGCTTCACCAGGGGTCATGTTCTGGGCTCTGCTCCAGTGCTGGTCAGCTGCAGAGCTCTAAATATAGGTTGCTGCAAAAGTAATTGCAGTTTTTGCATTGTTGAAATTTGCCTTTGATATTGGAATACATTCTTAAATAAAGGTGGTTATGTTATATATCATTTTAATGCTCATTTCTCACTTTATGTTTTTTGCTAGTGACATTACTTGCTGTTTATTTATATTTATTTTAGACTATGGAAATTAAGCTAGACAAAAAGCAAATTTGAGCAATTTTCTTACTAGAGTTCAAAACTGGTTGTAAAGCAGTGGAGACAACTTGCAACATCAACAATGCATTTGGCCCAGGAACTGCTAACATTCAGTGCAGTGGTGATTCAAGAAGCTTTGCAAAGGAAATGAAAGCCTTGAAGTTGAGGAGGGCAGCAGCCAGCCATCAGAAGTTGACAACCACCAACTGAGAGGCATCACTGAAGCTCATCCTCTTATAACTACACAAGAAGTTGCTGAAGAACTCAGTGTCAACCATTCTATGGTTGTTCAGCATTTGAAGCAAATTGGAAAAGTGAAAAAAAACCTTTTCATAAGTTTTGTGCCTTATTAGCTGATTGCAAATCAAAAAAATCATCATTTTGAACTGTCGCCTTCCCTTAGTCTGTGCAACAACAGTGAACTATTTCTCAATCAGATTGTGATGTGCAATGAAAAGTGGATTTGATAGGACAACTGGTGATGACAAGCTCAGTGGTTGGACCAAGAAGAGATTCTAAAGCACTTCCAAAAGTTAAACCTTGCACCAAAACAGGTCATGGTCACTGTTAGTGGTCTGCTGCCAGTCTGATTCACTACATCTTTCTGAATTCCAGTGAAACCATTATATCTAAGAAGTATGCTCAGCAAATCAATGAGATGCACCAAAAACTGCTTGCAGCTGGTATTGGTCAAACAGAATGGGCCAACTTGTTCTCCACAACACTCAACTGCATGTCGCACAACCAACACTTCAAAAGTTGAATGAATTGGGCTATGAAGTTTTGCCTAGTCTGCCATATTCACCAGACCTCTCTCCAACCAACTACCACTTCTTCAAGCATCTCAACAACTTTTTTCAGGGAAAATGCTTCCACAACCAGCAGGATGCAGAAAACACTTTACAACGTTTTGTCAAATCCTAAAGCACTGATTTTTATGCTACAGAAATAAACAAACATTTCTCATTGGCAAAAATGTATTGATTGTAAGTTTCTATTTTGATTAATAAAGATGTGTTTGAGCCTAGTTATAATGATTTAAAATTCACTGTCTGAAACTGCAATTACATTTGTACCAACCTGTAAGTTACTTAAACTGTTAGCTTTCTCATTTGACATAAACAATCATAGCTCCTACCCTTCAGAGCAATTGTGAGGAAGTAGTGCACAGAGAAATTTTTATAAACCATAAAGCAAAATACAAATGCTAACTATTATAACCATTGTCGAAGGAAAAAAGTGTCCCACAATGAGAACAGACAAACCATGTTCTGGGTCTTCTCACTGGCCTGGGATATTCACCAGTAGCTTTTTTTTTTTTTTTCCATTGTGTTGTGTCTTCCTTGTGGGCTTTCTCTAGTTGTGGTGCATAGGCTTCTCTTGTGGCCAGGCATGGGCTCTAGAGCTTGTGGGCTCAGTAGTTGCAGCACACGGGCTTAGTTGCCCCACAGCATCTGGAGTCTTAGTTCTCTGACCAGGTATTGAACCCATGTCCCCTGTATTGGATGGTGGATTCTTAACCACTGGACCATTAGAGAAGTCCTCAGTAGAGCCTATTTTAGAACAGACTGTGTGACAGGACCCTGGCCTCTGTCTCATATCCCTGAGGCTCGTGTGTGAATCCATCCTATGGCTTTAGTTCCCCTGTCAGTCCCTTGCTTCCGAGATCTGGTGGTTTCTGATCAATAGTTGCCTTGCTTGGGGCCTCCCATCATCCAGCTGATAGGAACAGAATAAAATAGTTACAGGGCTAGAAGTCCCACTGTGTGTTAAGTCACTTCAGTCGTGTCCAACTCTTTGTGACTCTATGGACTATAGCCCTCCAGGCTCCTCTGCCCACGGGATTCTCCAGGCAAGAATACTGGAGTGGGTTGCCATGATTATAAATAAGGAGGGACTAGGAGATCACCATAAGCTAGACACCAACCAGAAAATACCCAGAATATCTGGCAGCTAAGCAATAATCGAAACATCTTGAAACTAAACAGACTTACTTAGACCACAACCATAAAAAAAATGGATGCAAGATCTGCATTTGGTCTTGGGAAGTCTTTCAAATAATGGGCGCTGAAAAACCGTATTCTTGCATGTAGCCAAGGAACATAGGCAAAGGGGACATTTTAGCAAAACCTGAGATAATTACTATATTTTAGTATATGGTACTACCCTTCTGATAATATACATATGATTTAAATAGTGCCATAACAGTCCCAGTTAGACCAAATAGGGTCAAAGGAGGAACTAATGAGGTAAGCCTTGACATCTACCCAAGAATGAGAAAGGTGATCTTCCCACTCCCCTTTTTCCTTGAAAATAAAAATATAGCCCTCTTTGTTCTTGGGGCTGCACTCCCTTGCCTGCCTGCTTGTATCTCTCACAGGCATCCTATGCTAATAAACTCACTCTTTGCCTGTTGCTTTGCCTCTCACTGAATTCTTTCTGTGCAGAGACTTCAGTAAGTCCTGAGGCCAGGTGTGTGGTTTTGATCAAAAGATTGTGGGTTTGAGTCCCCTCTTAAGTCAGACAGTGTGGATTCAAGTCCCATCTGAGGAATGCAGTTTTACAGTATGGGGTTTCCTCTGAAAACAATGACAGGAACACTGGTTTGTGACTTCATGAAACAAAGCTGGAATCACTACCTATTTAGATGCTCGTAGATTAAAGTCTGCAAACTTGATTTCCCTAGTACAAATCCCTAAGATTTGCAAACACACTCTGCCAAAGGTCACTTCTTCATCGCCTTGCTGGTTGCCTGAAGATAATCTGGTTGATAAACTCTGTGTGTGTGTGCGTGTGTGTGTTCAGTCATTCAGTCATATCTGACTCTTTGTGACCCCATGGGCTATAGCCCACCAGGCTCCTCTGTTCATGGAGTTTTCCAGGCAATGCTGACACATGATCAATATGTCTAAGATGTTTTGTCTTTATCATCACTGTTATTACTATTAAAAATAATGAGGATCAATATGCCCCCAAACGGCCTTTCATGGTTTCTAGCAGACATAATATGTGGGGGCTTTCCAGGTGGCCCCATGGAAAAGAATCCACCTGCCAACGCAGGAGATGCAAGAGGTGTGGGTTCAATCCCTGGGTCAGGAAGATTTCCCTGGAATAGGAAATGGCAACCTGCTCCAGTATTCTTGCTTGAAAAATTCCATGGACAGAGGAGCCTGGTGGCTAAAGTCTGTGGGGTCACGAAAGAGTCTGACACGACTAAGTGACTGAGCACAGCAGACATAATTCCTTTCTCATCCTCTAGGTTTTTGAATGTTTGAATTCAGTGTGAATTCACTCCCCCCGTGAAGCTGCAACTAAACTCTCAAACATGATGAACAGGCTAAGTGCAGTTTACACTGGGGGTTCTGAGTGCCATCCCTAGATAAGCACCTGCAACCCCGGGAAACCAGTTACAGACGCACAATTCTCAGACCCCTCCCATAGACCTCCGAATCAGAAACTGACCCCCCAGTCCACTTGTGGCTCTGATGCTCACTCGAGTTCGGGAAGCCACAGGTTAGAATAGCAGGAAGGATTTCTTTTCTTGTCCACCGGTAGCTGTGAAAAACAAGTGTGTGGGTTCTCTCTCTGTACTCTATCTGTTTGAAAAGCAGATTTCCAACCAGCATTCATCGCACTGTTAGGTAAGAAACTGCAGTTTGTAAATATAGAAAAAAGATGGAACTGTGTCAACTGGGGACACATAGGGCTGAGGAATCCACCCCCACTGGCTGGGAATGTGGTTGAGAAAATGTGCTTGGAGTTAAACCTAAGATAAAAAAACCAGGAGAACAGTGCTGTCCTCACCTTCACAGCAAGGGAAGACCCAACAGGCCTTAATTGTCTTGCTTCATGTTGTGGAGAAGAGGAAAATCTTCTTGATACTGTTATATATTTTTTCATTTTTTTAAAAATTGAGGTACAGCTGATTTACAATATTATGTAAGTTTCAGGCGTACAACAGAGGGATTTGCAATTTTTAAAGGTTGTACTCCAGGACTTCCCTGGTGGTCCACTGGTTGTGAATCCATCTGCCTGTGCAGGGGACACAGGTTCAATCCCTGGTCTGGGAAGGTCCCACATGCTGTAGGGCAACTAAGCCCGTATGTCACAGGTACTGAGCTCATGCTCTAGAGCCCACATGTCACAACTATTTAAGCCCAAGCACCCTAAAGCTGGTGCTCCATAACAAGAGAAGCCACCTCAACGAGAAACCCACACACCACCATGAATAGTAGCCCCTGATCACTGCAACTAGAGAAAACTCACTTGCAGCAATGAAGATCCAGTGCAGCCAAAGGTTAAAAACAATAATATAAATAATAAAAAGGTTATACTCCACTTATAGTTATTATAAAATATGACTATATTCCCTGTGCCGTATAATACATCCTTGTAGCTTATTTATTTAAATAATTTTTACTTATCTATTTGGTCTTAGTTGTGGTTCTTCAGATCTTAGTTGCAGCATGTGAGGTCTTTAGTGCAGCATGTAGGATCCAGTTCCCTGCCTGGGGATCCAATTGAGCCCTCTACATTGAGAACAGAGCCTTAGCCACTGGACCACCAGGGAAGTCCTACCTATTTATTTTTTACACAGTAGTTGGTACCTCTTTAAACCCCTACCCCTATCTTGTCCCTACCCTCCATGGTTGCATATTTATCAAAAATCACTAGCTCTTTGACCTTAGGTTCATTTTACTGATAGCAATTTTGTCTATTTCAAGTTATCATTTTAAAATGTATTTACCGATCTCTTTTTGTCCTCTCATCAACAAAGGAGGCACCTTTTTAGCTGGAGCTTATGGGTCTCTTCAATTCCTAGGACAGAGCCTGAGGCATCCCAGCCCTATAAACATATTTCCTGAGTAAGTCAAGTGAAAGTCGTATAACCTTTGGAAATGAATTAAATTCTTGCTCCCATAAAATGACCACTAAGGAGAAAATGTGGTATCTTAGTCAGCTCCAGCTAAGCTACCACAGACCAGGCAGCTTGAACAACAGATATTTATTTTCCCACAGTTTTGGAGCCTGGAAGTCTGAAATCAGGGTGCCAGCATGGTGGGGTCTGGTAAGGGCTCTCTTCTTGGCTTCCAGACCGCCTGCTGCCTTCTCACTGTCCTCAAATGGCAGAGAGAAAGGGCTCTGGTGTCTCTCCCACTTCCTTTAAAGGCACTAATTGCACCCTGGGGAGGGTGGGGTCCCACCCTGGTGACCTCATCTAAGCCTGTAAGTGTGTGTGCTCTCAGTCCTATCCAACTCTTTGTGACCCCATGGACTTCTCTGTCCATGGGATTTCCCAGACGAGAATACTGCAATGGGTTGCCATTTCCTACTCCAGAGATCTTCCCAACCCAGGAATCAAACCCACGTCTCTTGGGTCTCCTGTATTGGCGGGCAGGGTCTCAACCACTAGTGCCGCCTGGGAAGCCCATCTAAGCCTAATCACCTCCCTAAGGCTCCTCCTGCAAACACCATCCCACTAGGGGTGAGGGTTTCAACACGTGAATCTTGAAGGAACACAATTCAGTTAGTAGCAAGTGGGTTGTTCTGAGAATTTGAGTTTTATCCAGGGTTTAGTCAGTGATGAGTAAGAGAGCCACTGTTTGTAATATCAGATTGTAAATCGTAACTGTTGTGGGCAGGGAAGGAGTGGAAGATAGGAATCCAGGATCTCACAAAGCCACAGACAAGTCTCCCACGTGAACCAGATGCTGAAAGATGGGGCAGGGTTGAATTCTATGGATGTGACAACCTCTTCCACTCTTCCCAGAAGAGGTCAGGGTTGTGTTGACAGCATGCTCCTCCTCAGTGTATCTTCCAACATCAAGTTCTAGCTCAGGAGATTGAAAGCTTCAAGGGAGTTTTGTGAATTTCCCCAAAATGACGTGCAAATTTTTCTGGGGACTGAATCTGTAGCTTTCATCAGAATCTCAAAGGAACTTAAGACCAGCAGAAGGCTAAGACTCATGAGTCTTACTGCTTCCTGCTAAGCTGGAACAATTTAGTTAGGTAGGTGCCCCTTCGCCATGGTTGATTTTTCTTCCTGTAGTTTCCCTGGAGCAAGTCCATAGAATGCCCAACTCAGCATGAGGTTGATGGTCTCCCTGTGATCAAAAAGGGTGGGGTGGAGAGGGGATTACATAGGCACACAAGAAATGCAAACTTCTTGCTCTTCTGCTCACAGCTAGCGAGCTCACACTCGCTGGGAAAACAGAAGCCACCTCAGGAAACACCTCCTCCCTCCTTCCAGTCCACACCGTCAGGGCAGAGGCATGACCCAACTGCTCCAAGCGCACGTAGGCTTTCCCTTTGTCACTGTGGCCTGTTCTGACCTCTCTTCTCCTGACCCCTGCCCTACTTCCTGCACATCTTGCTTGTGTCTTCACTCCTTCCGTGAGCTCTAACCTCCTCAGTTAGGATTCCAGCTCAACTACTCCACTAAGACTACTCTTCCCCCTGCCAGCATTGGTCTGCCTTTTGGCAAATCCAGTGATGCCTCAGCATGTTCATCTCACTCAACCCAGGAGGCTGGTTCCCTGTTTGGAAACCTCCTCCTAGTTGACCTTTCTTCTCACTCCTTCCAGCGGCCTTGCTCAGCCCTGGAGGTCCCAGCTTCACCACTCTGCTGGCTCATAATTCTCTCTTCTGGCACCCTGAGCTTGGCATGTGGAATGAAGATCTGACTCTACTTTTTCAATGTTTAATGACGGTCTTTAAACATCCCCCCCCCCACCTCCTTTCTGTGCATGTCCACATCTGCACACACTGGTAAAGGGTCTGGTGTTCCCTCTTTTAGCCCTATCAGGAGATTCAAATGGCACTAACCCCTTCCCACATGGGAACCTACAGCTTGACCCCCACCCTAACCACTGTAAGGAGCTTCTCAGGTGGCTCAGTGGTAAAGAACTCACCTGCCAATGCAGTAAACTCATGTTTGATCCATGGGTCAGGAAAATCCCCTGCTGAAGGGAATGGCAACCCAATCCCGTAATTGTGCTTGGGGAATCCCATGGACAGAGAAGCCGGGTAGGCTATAGTCCAGGTGGTCACAAAAAGTTGGACACAACTGAGTGACTAGTATGCACCCATGCAACCACGATAAAACCCCAGGCCAGTCTCTCTTCATTACACCCTCAAGCCCTTTGCACATACTTGGGAAGTCTGCCCTGCTCTCCCAGAGACCTCAATTATGCATGTGAAGGTGACCAAGGTATGCCACCCCAAGTATGCTCCTTTGGCAAAGGGATTGCTTTGAAATAAAGGCAAATGAGATATTACAGATGCCCTTCCCTTATCTACCTCAAAGCAGGACATCAATTTCACTTGAGAAAAGTGGTCCCTCATATTAGGGAAAGAAGAGCACTGTTATCACCTGAGACAAGGAGTCAACACAGAAATGCATTTGCATAAACAGACCTTACTAAAATAACTCTTCTCTCCCATTAGTTCTACTACATATTTCTTAGTCACTTACCCACAATATATTGTCCCTTGAAGCCCAATTTCCCTTTCCTTTGTTAAAATGGTTAAGAAATCTCTGAGTCTAACCACTTCTTTGAGTTTTCTTTTCTGTGAAGTCTCATGCACATAAGTATTAACAAAAATTACGTGCCTTTTCTCCTGTTAATCTGTCTTTTGTTAGCTTAATTCACAGTCCCTCTTCCAGAATCTAAGAGGGTAGAGGAGAATGTTTCCTCCCTGACATTAAGTAATAAATCTTTTCACATTCTCTTGCTGTGTGTGTGGCATCATCAGTCTTGACACCAGAGCCTAACTTTAGGTGGAAATGTCTCCAGTTTTGCAGAAGCCATAACATCCACTTCCTCTTTTCTAGTTATACCCTCTCTTTTGCTAATGTCATTCAGTCCCAGGCTTTAAATAACATCTCGATGCTCCCAAATTCATTGTCAGCCTAGAAGTCTCCCCTGAAATCCAGACTCAGATTTCTACTAAAGAGTTATCACTTCAACTTCTAAAAGTTTGAATTTATGCAGAATTCTTGACTTATCCTTTTCCACCATCCCAGTAAATAGCACATTCAGCCAGCGTTAAGTCAAAGCGCTAAAACCCATCCTTGACTCCTCCTTCTATTCATGTGCCACATCCAGTTGGTGACATGCCCTTCAAGATATGAGAGCTAACTTAGGCAGGTTGATAAGGAGTCCAAGTCTAAGGCCCCTTTAAGGAGGAGGTAAACATTCTTTCCTTTTCACGTTCTTTTGCCTTAGACATGTAGGCCTTGTAGGCAGCAATATCTCTTGTTCAAGGACATGCTTTTTCGAACTCAGAAAGTATGCTATGAGAGAAGGTCTGGGTAAGACTTCCACAGCCTTGAGCTCTGGGTTAACCTGTTCCTTCTGGCTAATCTCGCACTGATGTCATCCCAGGATGCATGCTATGGGAAAGGGTCTGGGCAAAATTTTCACAGCCTTGAGGTATTTTTTCTATTCTTAGCAGCTAGCACAAAAGTATATAATTCCCTGCTGAAAACTAGCAAGGCAGGTAATCTTTCTCCCCACTTCTGATGTCTATGTCAGAAGCTTTCTCTGTCACTATCACTTTAATAAAATTTCTACTACACAAAGCTCTGAGTGACTGAGATTGTCTTTGGTCCCAGAGTTAAATTTTCTTCTTTGGAGACCATGAGTCCGGGGGAACACTGTAAGCTTTCATCTATCATCTTGAGGGCTTGTCCGGGATCCCAAGACAAGGTGTAAGCTATCATGGAGACTAAGCATCTGCTATCAGTATCTCCAAGTGGGATTTTCCTGCTGGTCCAGTGGCTAAGACTGTGCTCCCAATGCAGGGGACCCAGGTTTGACCCCTAGTCGTGGGAATACATCCTGCTTAAAAAAAAAAAAAAATCTCCAAGTAGCTGCTGAATCCCCTTTGCCATAGAGTGCCCATTCAATCACCATCACTTCTCACGTGATGGCCATGTGGCTTCTTGTCTTTACTTTTGCCCCTTGGCAGTGTTCAACCCAGAAGGCGAATGAAGGGTTTGTAATATGAAGACTCATCACACTCCCCAGCTTACAGCTTTGCTCATTGGAATAAACTCCATCCTTGCTTCGGAACTCTGCTTGCCTCGTCCATGATTTTCCCTCTCTCTGAGTTCCAGCCAGACTGTGCCCATCTGTCTCTTCATCACATTCAGCCATCCTACCTAGAGGTCAATGTGGACACAGAGAGCTGCATGGCTTCTGGGGCTGATGAGAGAAAGGGATGGGTCATGGATAAGGCCAGTGTGCCCCCTCTGAGATGATCCAGTTCAGGGACTATCCTGAATATTTATTATAGGAAGAAGGTGCTGTAGAGATGGACAAGAAAAGGTTCAGTTTTAAGGAAATCAGTGGGCATCCAGGAGACTCAAACTGCACTTCTCTCTCTCCAGACCCTGAGCTAATTAATTCCAACCTCACAGGGATTGGAGAGTCTTAATAAATGTCAGCTTCCTTCCTGCCTTCATCTGAGTTCTGAAAAATTCTCATTCACCTGCACACCTTCCAGGCTTCACAGTTATATACAACATATCTTCATAATTAGTTTGAAGACATTCATTGCTTCATTTGAGAGTCTTCTGTCACTTAAAATATTAATTGCCATCAGATTTTTCGGTAAGTGTATCCAGAGGTTATCACTATAGCAGTAATTTATAAGCTAAGACACTACAAAAGTGGCTCAGAAACTCCAATTTGCCTACCCACTGACATTTCTCAGTTTGTTTTCTCATGTACTTATGTGATTAATAGAATATTGTTTTGTAAACTAAATCCCTGAAACATGAATAGTTACAATAAAATAGCAGCTGTGACAAGTTAGTCCTTTCTTGCCAGATCAGTAATGTTTTTCAGACTTCATGCTCATACAGTCAAACTGTGTAGGACTTCTCTGGTGGTCCAGTGGTTAAGAATCCACCTGCCAATGCAGGGGACATGGGTTCGATCCTTGGTCCAGGAAGATTTCACACGATGTGGACCAGCTGAGCCCACGTGCCACAGCTACTGAAGACCACATGCCGAGAGCCCGTTCTCCACAACAAGAGAAGCTGCCACAAGGGGAAGCCCACACACTACAACAAAGAGAAGCACCTTTCACTCCAATTAGAGAAAAACCCATGCACAGCAAGGAAGACCCAACACAGCCAGCAAATCAATCAATACAAATAAAATTATAAAAAAATAAAACTGTGTAAATATTCTAGCCAGGAGTACAGAATTTTAGCTTTTCCTAACCTAAGTGGAATCACATCACTCTAATATAGCATATTCTGATTATACAAATCTACACTTTCTGACTAGTGCTCTACATGGTAAATATCTGCGATGGTAAAGAAAATGCCTTAAAAACAGTGACAGTCATGAATCAAGAAAAAAGCATCACTAATCAATGCTCTGAAATATTACATGACAGATAAACTTTTCCTTGAAGATCTATAGGTAAAGCATGACTTCTCTATGGGTTCAAAGCATGTCTATTTATTTATAAGAATAAAACAAAACAAACAAACAAAATTTCAGTGATGTGAAGTAGAATTGTCTGATGACCATGTCTATGCAATTCACTAAAACATACAAGTTGTTAATGTATTTAACCGTTCAACCTCTGCTGGACATGCCCTTCTTCATCAAGCACTCCACTTTGCTTCCCAGGCTACCTCTCCACCCAGCCTCAGCCAGTCAGTCTTGTCCTGAATGAGGAACAAGCATCCACCTTCCTAGCATGAGCTTTCTCAGCTGACAAAGGTGCACAGTCCTCACCAGCAATTCCAAAATCCAGACATTTGCAAAACCACATCTTTGCCTAAGTTCAAGTCACCAAAGCCCAACCTGAAGTTTCTCATATTCTTTTTTTATCTCACTTAGTATGAATAATCATACGATTCATTGTACAAAATATTATTATATTTGATTTGGGGTGCTGCCCAGGCCCTGCCAGAGGTGTTTTATAATACAGAATATGCTTTCAATCAGTTTTCTAAAATTTGAAAACTATACATCAGTGAGGACTTTCCTGGTGGCTCAGATGGTAAAGAATCAGCCTGCAATGCAGGAGACCTGGGTTTGATCCCTGGGTCAGGAAGATCCCCTGGAGAAGGGAATGTCTACCCACTCCAGTATTCTTATCTGAGAAATCCCATGGACAGAGGAACCTGGCAGGCTACAGTCCATGGGGTCACAAAGAGTCAGACACGATTGAGTGACTAACATCACCACCATGCATCAGTGAAATGTTTCTAACCCTCACAGGTCTCAGTGAAGAGATCTTGCACCTGTATATGTTGAGCAAGAGGATCCTGCACCTTCATTTACTCTTTCTAAATAAAAATCTATTTATTTGGCTGTGCCGAGTCTTCTTTGTGGCACTCAGGATCTTTAGTTGTGGCGTGTGGAATCTAGTTCCCTGCCCACGGATTGAACCCCATCGCCCTGCACTGGGAGCTTGGAGTCTTAGCCACTGGACCACTAGAGAAGTCTCCACCTATGTTTGGTCTTAAGTTATCCTCTGGCAGATGCCTGCATGGAGCTGAACTCGCCCATGCCTTGCTTCTGGGCCCTTCACCTCTGCTCCCCACCCCTGTGTATGGCCCTCTGATTCTCCAACACCAACAATTCACTTAATTCAGTTAAATTCCACCATCTACCTAGAGCTGGAGTCAGATCCCACAAGTTAAAGGGCTCAGTCCCAGGAAACCACCCCCAGTTCAGTGCTAGCCATAAGTCCCAAAGGCCATTCATACCAGCACTATACTGAGGCTACCAAGGGGCCCCACCCTTAGTCACTTCATTAGCAAGAACTCAGGTCTGGTGGGAGGGGACTCCTTATGAATTATAAGACCCTCCTGTTACTGATGCGAACAGCTGACTCACTGGAAAAGATCCTGATGCTGGGAAAGACTGAAGGCAGAAGGAGAAGAGTGGGACAGAGGATGAAATTGTTGGATGGCATCACTGACTCAATGGACATGAACTTGGGTAAACTCCGGGAGGGACAGGGAAGTCTGGCATGCTACAGTCCATGGTGTTGCAAAGATCGGACACGACTTGGCAACTGAGCAACCTATTACTCAAGGAAACTCCAAGGATTTTAGGAGTTCTATGCCAGAAACTGGGGACAAAGACCAGATATATCTTTTGTTGCAGTAGAGCCTGAGCTCAGCACTGTTGGCTGTCCACACAGAGGAGACCCAGGTCAGGGTGGGCGACCATTCCCTCCTCTGCTCCTGACCCTGTGTCCCCAGGGCCACAGCTAGCTCACATAGGACCTTTGCGTGAACTACAAGGCAAACTGGAAGAAGTTGCTGCTTGCCCTGGCTCCTGTCCCAGGCCCACAGCCTGGCAAGCTGAGCAGTTGCATTTCACCCCCTGCACCCACATCAGGGCCTTCCATTCATCCTGCAAACCCTATGGACCCCACGGCTGCACAGCCTGACCACACAGGTTGTGTGGGTTTGAGACAATGGTTCTCTGTTCAGCTCACAATCAGCCTGAAATGGTCCCAGCACAAGGAACACCATGTTTGCAGTGGGATGCAGATAATACCAACAGAATGTAGACAATTTTTCTAATAGATCAGAAACAAGGTAGCTGTTGAAATGGCCAGTATCTACCCACACAGTGACAACTCTGTGCTTATCAGTGACTTCCCAAGGCTGTTCACTTCACTCCTCCACGAGGCATCTGAGAGCCCCACTGGAGGATGCTGCTTCCTGTTGGGCAATGTGCAGCCCAGAGCTGGTGGCAACCTCCCTTGTCACCCAATGCAGGCTCAGCCGCATAAAAGCCTATCCAAGTCTCTCCCTTGCTGAACCTCTCTCAGGCTCCTCTGGCGCATGTCCTCCCCTTGCAGTAACAATCTAATAAACCTAGAGGGGGTCCTTGGTAAATGTCTAAAAGAAAGTTTAACATGGAAAAGAGAAATGTTGAATCAATGGGCCAAATGTGATCTTTCCCATAGTTTAGTGAAAAACACCCAAGGAATTACACACTTGCCCTCAGCCTGTGCATATATACAAAAGAACTTCCTGCTTCCACCCCTCCATCCACATTTCAAAAAAAAAGCCACCTCACCCAAAAGAGTTTCCACTCCTTGGACACCATCCTTACCCCAGGTGGAGGTACAAGAAGGAACTAGCTTGGGACGCTCTACCCATAGAACCTTCCCAGGAAGCACCAGCCCTTTAACATCTTCAAAGTAGTGTCAGTTGCAACATACTCACTTTATCCACTTGATTGTCCAGTGAGCCATATTTAAACAGTGCACATATGGGCTTTATACAGGCTTGCCTTATGGCTCAGCAGATAAAGAATCCAGCTGCAATGCAGGAGACATAGGAGGCATGGGCTTGATCCCTGGCTTGGGAAGATTCCCTGGAGAAGGAAATGGCAACCCACTCCAGTATTCTGCCTGGAAAATTCCATGGGCAGAGAAGCCTGGTAGGCTACAGTCCAAAGGGTCGGACATGACTGCGACTGAGCACGCATGGTTACACACCTACACACATACCAAAGACAAATATTGGGATAGACATATACACACTACTATATATAAAATAGATAACTAATAAAAACCTACTCTATAGCCCAGAGAACGCTACTCAACAGTCTGTAATGGCATATATGGGAAAAGAACCTAAAAAAGTGTGAACATATGTATGTCTATAACTAACATGAGCTTCTCTGGTGGCTCAGGTGGTAAAGCGTCTACTTGCAATGCAGAAGACCTGGGTTTGATCCCTGGGTCAGGAAGATCCCCTGGAGAAAGGAATAGCAATTCACTCCAGTATTCTTTCCTGGAGAATTCCATGGACAGAGGAACCTGGCAGCCTATAGTCCATAGGGTCGCAGAGAGTCGGACAGTGAGCAACTAACACACACATAACTAACTCACTGTGCTGTATAGCAGAAATTAACACAACATTGTAAATCAACTACACTCCAATAAAAATTAAAAAAAAAAAATGGATTAAACTTCTTACTACTTTGCCAGGGCCACCCCTGATGGTGATGTAAACTCCCATGAAAGCTTTAAAATGATTGTGTTAGAAGTTGATTAATTCTCAGCCAAGGACTGCTTCATTCCCCACCTTGTGTTGGCAGTGTGCACGGAGAGATGAAGATGATGATTCATTTTCCAAACATGTGAGTAGTTGGGTGAGCTGAGTGCCTGCATTCTCTGCAGACCTGTCGTCGTTCTAATTGGAGCTAGTCACAGGACTGCAGATCATCGGAGGCTCTGGACATGTGCGTGGGCAGCATTCTGAGCCCCAGTGCCTATGACAAGTAAGACAAACTAACCAGTTCACAAGATGTTATTGTTCGTTGTGGCATCTGCCCCATATTCCAACTCCTATAGAACAGCACAAAGGAGGTGCTTAATGCTGAGTGTGTATTTCATCTTGTTCTTCTCATGAATGCAGGGCAAAGGCACAGGGGTCTGAGCTGAGCATCAGAAGAGCCGTTTGCTCGATGTGGGGGTGAGAATAAGGAAATATTGTAAACAAAAGAAAAATAAAATGTATACCATGAAGGGCTACTGTACATTTGAATTTTTAAAACAAATAGGTATTATTTTTGAAATCTGAAAAATAGTTATGACAGCAACAATACTACACAGATGTAAAAAGGGAATAAGATATAAATGTGTGTGTGTGTGTGTGTGTGTGTGTGCACGCACTCAGTCGCTCAGTCATGACAGACTGTTTGTGACCCCGTGGACTGTAGCCCGTCAGGCTCCTCTGTCCATGGAATTCTCCAAGCAAAAATACTGGAGTGGGCTGCCATGCCCTCCTCCAGGGTATCTTCCAAACCCAGAGATAGAACCCACATATCCTGCGTCTGCTGCATTGCAGGCAGATTCTTTAGCCACTGAGCCACCTGGGAAACCCCTAACAACCTCAGTTTAACTTATTACCTCCTTAAACACCCTGTCCCCAAATACAGCCTCGTTGTGAGGTACTGAGGTTTAGGACTCCAAGGTATAAATTTTGGAAGGATACAATTTAGTCCATGTGGTTTAGTCACTAAGTCATGTTCGATTGTTGTGATCCCATGAACTGTAGCCCACAGGCTCTTCTGTCCTTGGGATTTTCCAGGCAAGAATATTAGAGTGGGTTGCCATTTCCTTCTCCAGGGGATCTTCCTAACCCAGGAATCAGTCCGTAACAGTACCATAACTGTCAACTTTTATAATAAAATATTAAAGGAAAAAATAAAAAGCAGTAAAATAAGTTAATAGGCAAAAAAAGAAAATATATATTACAATTAAAGTTTTACAGTGGTAAGAATTTCCTAAGAACAAAAGCTTTCTCTTACATAACCATAACACCACCATCAAAACCAGGAAATTGAACTCTGGTACCATGCTATTATCTGATCCACAGAACACTGTCCACTGTTGTCAATTGTCCCAATAATATCCTTTTTATGGCTCTTTTCTTTTTCCTGGTCTTTGATCAAATCCAGAATTATGCAGTACATTTTCTTTCATGTTCCTTTAATCTCTATTAATCTGGAACAGTTCCTCAGCCTTTTTCTTTTATGACTTTGTAATATTTAAATTACAATTCTTTTTCATTACACTCGTTTTGTAAAATGTCCCTCATTGATGGTTTGTCTGATGTCTTATGGTTAGGCTTTAGAAGGAATACTGTCAAAGTAATATTTTGTCTCTGACACAAATTGCAGCAATATCTTTTTCAATATCTGTCTCTCAGAATAACAGAAATAAAAGCAAAAACAAGGAAGACCTACTTACATTTAAAAGCTTTTTGCACAGCAAAGGAGACAATAAACAAAACAAAAAGACAACCCATGGATTGGGAGAAAATATTTGCAAATGATGTGACTGATAAGGGATTGGTCTCCGAAGTTTACAAACAGCTCATGACACTTAACAGCATCAAAACAAACAACTCAAATGGAAAATGAGCAGAAGACCTAAATAGACATTTCTCCAAAGAAGCCATGCAGGTGGCCAAGAGGCACAAAAAAAGATGTTAAATAATCACCAATTATTAGAGAATTGCAAATCAAAACAACATGATATCACCTCACATCAGTCAAAATGGCTATCATCAAACAATCCACAAACAATAAATGTTGAAGAGGGTGTGGAGAGAAGGGAACCCTCCTACACTGTTGGTGAGACCATAAATTGGTACAGCCACTACAGAGAACTGTATGGAGGTTCCTTAAAAAACTAAAAATAGGGCTACAATATGACCCTGCAATCCCCCTCCTGGGTGTATATCTGGAGAAAAACATTGTCCGAAAGGATACAAGCACCCCAATGTTCTCTGCAGCACTGTTTATGGTAGCCAAGACATGGAAGCAACCTAAATGTTCATTGACAGAGGAATGGATAAAGATGTTGTATATGTATATACATGTACAATGGAATATTACTCAGCCATTAGAAAGAGTGAAATGATGCCATCTACAGCAACATGGATAGACCTAGAAATTGTCATACTGAGTGAATCAAGTCAGATAGAGAAGGAGAAATATCATATGACATTTGTTATATGTGGAATCTAAAAAGAAATGGTACAGGGTAAGTGGTCCAGTGGTTGAGAATCCACCAGCCAAAGCAGGGACTAGAGGTCAATCTCCAGACCAGGAGGATTTCACATGCTGCGGAGCAGCTAAGCCTGTGCTCCACTACTGAGCCCATGAACTGCAACTATTGAAGCCCACATACCCTAGAGCCCATGTTCCCCAACAAGAGAAGCCATTGCAGTAAGAAGTCGGTTCCCCAGAACTAGAGAAAGTTCATATGCAGCAACAAAGATCCAGCACAGCCAAAAATAAAATGAATAAATATTTTTTAAAAAGAAATGAACTTATGTAACAGAAACAGACTCAAAGACTCAGAGAACTTATGGTTGCCAGGGGGAAGGCTGGGGGGAAGGATGGTTAGGGAGTTTGGGGTGGATATGCACACACTGCCATATTTAAAATGAATAACCAACAAGGAATTACTGTATAGCACATGGAACTCTGCTCAATGTTATGTGGCAGCCTGAATGGGAAACGAGATTGGGGAAGAATGGATACATGTATATATATGGCTGAGTCCCTTTGCTGTTCACCTAAAACTGTCATGACATTGTTAATCAGCTATACCTCAATACAAATAAAAAGTTTTTTCCTAAAATAAAAAAGAAATATTTTGTCTTTCACGATGCCTTATATCAGAAGGAACATGGTATCAGTTTGTCCCCAATTCTGGCGATGTTAATTTTGGTTGTTTGGTTAAGGTGAATTCTGCCAGATTTCTTTTCTCTAAAATACCATTTTATTTCTTAGCAGGCATTCCACTGCATCAATAAGTTGTAATCTACTTTTATTGTTAACTATTCTGATGCTTAATCGTTCCAGATTTGGTGTTGGTGCCATTTTTTATACATCTCCATCATTCTTTAAAAAACATAGAAATGGGGACTTTCCCAGCAGTCCAGTGGTTAAGACTCCACCTTCCAATGCAGGGGGCACAGGTTCGATTCCCAGTTGGGGAACTAAGGTCCCACATGCTGTGGGATGCAGCCAAAAATTAAAAAAAACACACAATTGTCACAAGGATTATCATCAGTAATAGTAGGTGCCAGAAGACAATAAATTAAAAAAAAATTCTGAAAAACACAGAAGTATTTAGGGGTGAAGTAGCATACTATCTTCTACTTACACTGAAATGGCTCTAATGGAATAAAATTTATGTTTTAAGGCAGGACAGGAAAACTGAAGCATACCATAGTCCCTGCCCATACTGGGCTCTCCCTAATGTGCAAGGTGCATCTGCATTACATATTAACCAGACCTTCTCAAAGGTGGGGATGCCTACTCAATCATAAAGATCAACATTGTTGTTGTTTTTTTAATTCATTCTTCTGACACCAGCAACATAACCCCTTAGAAGATTAATTTTGTTTTTCCTAATTCTGTTTAAGTGGTCGTGGTGACCTGCTGCCCACTTCGTATGTGCAGATCTGGACTAAGTACCTTTGGTGAACTTTATGTGAAATGTCAGGGTGTCACTGTGTCATTTTGATCTACGATCCCTTGTCTCAAAAATGAATATGACTGTGCCTTCGACTTCTAGGAAGCAGAACAGCCCTCAAATAGTTTTCTGAAAGTATAACTTGAGTTACAATTCTCAGATTGGCTTCAGTGAAATTCTCTACTTCCCTTTTAGATTGACTGTTAATTAAATTTTTCATTGACAGCTCCAAATATATATATTGAAAGTATCTACAGAGAAACACAAATGAGCATGCATATATAAAGAAAGAGATACCTAAACTTGTTACTAAAACTAATGATATCTTGTTTTATTCTCTGCCTCTGGTTGTGATCGGTTGCTAGTGGAGGAAGAAGGGAATGTGCAGGCTGAAGCACAAAAGAAGAAGGATGAGACAGAGCTTCAGGTAAACTGTATACCCATGGAAGTCACAGAACAGAAACAAGGGAAGCCAGAGGCCAGGGAAGCTGGTACAAATTGTCGTACAAGACTACAATCTAGAACTTGTCTCAGCGGATCTGGGACATTGATGGCCATTCTGATCACCTCGACCATCTGTGAGAGACCCACCTTGCTCATATCAAAGTGGTCCCTTTTGGTTCTTTCCCCGGACCTGTGACTTTGTGGACTGCTTTTCTTCTCAGTTGTGGCTGAACGTAACACATGTGCAGTAAATCATCTCCTTTGCTGTCTTAACTGAAGAAAAATAAAAGAAATACAGAGAGAAAGAGATTACAAACCAGGTGGTTAGAATTACAGAGATTAATTCTCCCATAGTTCTGGAGGCTTGAAGTCTGAAACATGGTATCCCAAGGGCCATGCTTCCTCAATAGCTCCACGGAAGGGTCCTTTCTTGCCTTTTCTGGGTTCTCATGGCTCCAGGAGTTCCCTGGATTTGACTGAATCGATTCTAACCTTGGCCTCATCCTGACACGGCTGTCTCTCTGAGCCTCTCTGTGTCCTCTTCTTATAAGGACACCACTCATTGGACTTAGGACTCACCTCCTGAATCCAGGATGATCTCATCCTAAGTGTGAAAGTCGCTCAGTTGTGTCTGACTCTTTGTGACCCCATGGACTATGCAGTCCATGGAATTCTCCAGGCCAAAATACTGGAATGGGTAGCCTTTCCCTTCTCTAGGGGCTCTTCCAAACTCAGGGATCGAACCTGGGTCTCCCACATTACAGGTGGATTCTTTACCAGCTGAGCCACAAGGGAAGCCCTTAACTAATTGTATCTACAAAGATTCTATTTCCAAATAATATCATAGTCTTAGCTTCTGAGTGGAGATGAATTGTGATGTCACTACAGAGGCCTTCACCTTTGTTCATGTGGTTTCTCATTCATGTGGTCCACACCTGTTGTCTTAGTCAGCGATTGCTTTCCCTAGACGTTCACTTGCATAGAGACCTCAATTGAAATTCTCTGTCTGGCTCAAGTAGCTTAATATATAGCCAATTCTAAACACAGAGTCTAAAGTTGTAAGATCAATAAGAGTAATAAGCAATTTTACATTTTTTCTGGACGATTTTCTTCCAAGAGTAACAATAGTCAGAAATTCCACATGTGAATTTCCATTCACTTCTTGCTTGGGCAAAATTTTGACTGACCAGGAGACTGTCGGAGTGGGGTGACCTGATTGGGGTGACCATCAAATACATCATCCCAGCTTGGTACCCTGGGAGAGAAAGGGCATCAGTTAGATAGGATGCTGGGACATGATGCAAACTGCTCATCTTGGGTCTCGTGTATCTGTACGTGGGGGGACAGAGAGGAAACATTGGTAAGATGGGTAATGTCTTTGGGGGTTCACAGTCATGGAGTTTGTAATAGTTATCTATTGCTGCATAACAAATTATTATAAATTTTTGACTGAGAACAACACCCATTTACTAGCTCACAGTTCTGTACATCATGGTCCAGCACTGCATGACTGGGTTATCTGCTCAGTGTCACACATGACCAACATCAATGTGTTCACCAGCTGCAGTCTCATCGGGAGCTCAAAGTCCCCTTCCTGGTTCATGTAGCTGTGGCAGAATTCAACTCACTGTGGTTGTAGAACTGAGGTCACCATTTCCTCACTGGTTGTTAGCCAGGGTCACTTAGTCAGCAAGAGAGAATCGTTCTTCTTTTTTCCCTAAATGTGCAAAGACCTTTTAATAAGCAATCGGTCGTTCCAAATGCTTGCAATATATTGTTTAGTTAAATTACAGTATTTGTTGAAATTCAGTGATGGTTCAAAATTTGTATCAATTCAGATAAATGGGGCACATGTGAGCTTACTAAGTTTTTCCCAAAGGTACATTATGTTGAGTATCTTCCTCACATTGAATCCCTCTCACAATTCCAATTGCATTCTTCAAAAAAAGTCTTATTCTTTCAAGGGCTTACCTGATTCGGTCAGGTCCATCAAGAATAATCTTTTTTTTTTAATCTGAGTATAATTGATTTACAATGTTGTGCTAGTTTCAGGTGTACAGTATAATGAATCAGTTTTACAAACACATATATCTGCTCTTTTTGGGGTTATTTTGCCATATAGCAGGTGTCCCCAAGCTCCAGGATCTAATGCCTGATGATCTGAGGTAGAGCTGATATATTAATAAAAATAAAGTACACAATAAATGAAATGTACTTGAATCATTCTGAAACCATCTCCCCTTCCACTAGGTCTACGGAAAAATTGTCTTCGACAAAAACCAGCCCCTGGTGCCAAAAAGGTTGGGTACTGCTGCCATATAGGTCTTACAGAGTATTGAGTAGAGTTCTCTGTGCTATACAGTAGGTCCTTATTACTTATTAATATTTATTTTACAGATAGTAGTGTGTATTTGTCAATTCCAATCTCCCAACTTATTCCTCCCCGCTTCTTGTCCTGGTAGTAACCATAAGATTGTGTTCTACGTCTGTAACACCATTTCTGTTCTGTAAATAAGTTCATTTTTTTTTAGATTCCACATATAAACAATATCATACAATATTTTTCCTTTTCTGTCTGACTCCGTCAGTATGACAATCTCTAGATCCATCCATGTTGCTGCAAATGACATTATTTTATCTTTTTATGGCTTAGTAATATTTCGTTGTGTATATGTACTACATTTTCTTTATCCACTCCTCTGTCAATGGACATTTAGGTTGCTTCCATGTCTTACATATCATATCAATAAATAGTGTGCAATGAACATCAGGATATATGTATCTTTTCAAATTATGATTTTCTCCAGGTGTTTGCCCAGGAGTGGGACTGCTGGATCATATGGTAGTTCTATATTTAGTTTTTTAAGGAACCTTCATACTGTTCTCCGTAATGGTTATACCAATTTACATTCCCACCAACAATGTAGGAGGGTTCCTTTTTCTCCATACCTTCTCCAGCATTTACTGTTTGCAGACTTTTTGACGCTAGCCATTCTGACTAGTGTGAAGTAATATCTCACTACAATTTTTATTTGCTTTTATCCAATAAATAGCAAAGTTGAGAAACTTTTTGTGTGCTTTTTGGCCATCTGTATGTCTTCTTTGGAGAAATGCCTATTTAGATCGTCCACCCATTTTTTGACTGCATCATTTGGGTTTTTTTTTATATTGAGCTGCATGAGCTGTTTGTATATTTTGAGACTAATCCCTTGTTGGTCACTTTGTTTGCAAATATTTTCTTCCATTCTGTGGGTTCTCTTTTCATTTTTTTATAGTTTCCTTTGTTATGCAAAAGCTTTTAAGTTTAACTAGATCCCAGTTGTTTATTTTTATTTTCATTACTCTAAGAGGTGGATCCAGAAAGATCTGGCTGTGATTTATGTCAGTGAGTGTTCTGCATTTGCGTTTTATAGTATCCACACTTATATTTAGACTTTTAATCCGTTTGTGGTTTACTTTCGTCTATGGTGTTAGAGGGTGTTCTAATGTCATTCTTTCACACATATTTGTCTAGTTTTCCCGGGACCACTTATTGAAGAGACTGCGTTTTCTCCATTGTATATTCTTGCCTCCTGTGTCATAAATTAGCTGGCCATAGGTGCATGAGAATCTCCTTCTTAAAATCAACTGATTGGGACCTTAATTACAGCTGTAAAATTCAGGGACTTAGGTTAGTGTTTGACCAAATAACTAAGAGAATGTGTCTACCAGGGTCAGGAATCTCCAAGTCCATCTCAAGTCTACCTACCACAAACTTAAACAGGATAAAGATTGATTTTTAAAAACTTGGTAAAAGTCAGAGCTCGTTAGAAGAGAAGGCTTTGAAGAGTTTTACTACAAGAAATTCTTTCAAAGTAAGTTTTACAATTGAACTAGATGTTACTTATTATTTAGAGACTTCTTTATGGTCCTTGAGAGCTACATAGAAATGTTTCCAGGTCCCTGTAGCTGTATATCAAACTTTATCAAAACTCAGAATCAACCTGCACTGTGGGCAGGCTCACTGGGAACATCATATCTCTGCTCCACGTGGGTGACTGGGATAGCTGCTCTAGCAAAACCAGATTCCCCCTAACAGTGGCCCAAGGCAGAGGTCCTGAGAGAGGCCCATGCAGAAGCTGTGTCGTGTCTTCTAACACAGCCTCATCAACCATGCCAGCCATTCTTGTAGCAGTCACAAAGCTTCCCAGGTCCAAGGGGAGAGAATAGAGATGCCCCTTCTCAATGTGCAGAGACAAATATTCCTGAGAGCCCGTGGGGCCAGAATGCAATTTTGGTCAGCGTGAGGAAGCGGAATCTGCCACTGAGACAAAAGGAAATCAATAGAGAAGTGACAGCCTCAACAATCCCTGCTCTGGATTGCCTTGTTATGGGACTGATAAAATGCTACTCCACCCCAGCCTCACACAAGCAGCTTGAACTTGACTTCACACCAGGCTGTCTTGGAGCCCTCATCACCTTTGGACTGTTACATGGAGGCACTTCTGCTTTATCCTGCAGTAAACCAGGTGCCGCCCAAGTCAGTGACAACCACCACTTTAAACTGCTTCTCAAAGAACGCTACTCGGAGCTCCAGTGTTTTTCTTTGCTGGCTACAAATAATTTTTCTTTGAAATGAACTTTGAAATATGGCAGAATATGAGCCTTTTCATTTTCAAAACCTTGCAGCAGTAATAAAACAATGTCTGAACAAAGCAGGGATTCCCAGCATCCGTATACTGGAAGCTGAGATCTACACCCAGTTTTATAGTTTCCAGAATTCAAATGTACTTATGAATACACATGAGATTCCATCTACATGTCACTCTAAGGGCAAATCTTTCTCTTCTTGCTTCAGTGAATCTTCACCGAACAAGTATTTCTGGAGTAACTCACTCTTCGTTCGTTCAAGAGTAACCCTGGGGTGCACGCTGGTCCTGCCGATGCAGCAGGGAGCAAGGTAGAAAGGACACAGCAAGCACCCCACCTGGACCTGAGAGCCACCACCTGGGCCAGATCCAACCTCAGCTGGATTTAAAGGCTGTCTATTCTACAAAGCCCTTTATTCACATCCAAACTCCCCTCCAGAGTTGCTACCCACCCTTCAAGGCCTCCTCTTTGATTCCAGGCTCATCGACATGTGATGGGCACACGGCTGTAGGTAATCTCTCCTCTGAACAGTTCAGGCCCACTAAATGATGGATTCTACTCTTTTCCTCCACTGCCATCTCCCTGCTGATCTATTGTTGTTGGTGTTCAGTCGCTAAGTTGTGTCAGAATCTTTTTGACACCATGAACTGCAGCATACCAGGCTTCCCTATCCTTCACTATCTCCTGGAGTTTGCTGAAACTTATGTCCATTGAGTCAATGATGCTATCTATCTCATCCTCTGCCACCCTCTACTCGTCTTGCCCTCAATCTTTCCCAGCATCAAAGTCTTTTACAGTGAGTCGGCTCTTCACATCAGGTGGCCATAATATTGTAGCTTCAGCTTCAGCATCAGTCCTTCCAGTGAATATTCAGGGTTGATGTCCTTTAGGATTGACTAGTTTGATCTCCTTGCTGTCCAAGGGACTCTCAAGAGTTTTCTCCAGCATCACAGTTTGAAAGCATCAGTTCTTTGGAGCTCAGTCTTCTTTGTGGTCCAACTCTCACATCTGTACATGACTACTGGAAAGACCATAATAGTGAATAACTACACCACCATTGCTCTTACTGGGAAAGGAAAGCTCTTCTCAAGTCCTTCCACAGGGAAGGAAAACATTTTTTTCCTCTACTTATCTTAGGTTCCTTGGCTGGAGCCCTGCAAATTAGAATGACGAAAAAAAAAAACAAAAACAGATCAACAAGGCACTTCCCTGGTGGTAGAGTGGTTAAGGACTTTACACTTTCACTGCCAGAAACCTGGTTGGGGAACTAAGACCTCACATGCTGAGTAGTGTGGCCAAAAAAAGAAAATAAAAAACCACCAAAAAACAGATCAACAAGAAGAGAGGAGAGCAAAGAGAGTCTATAATTGTGTGCAGCTTTCACAGATGCAGGAGGAAGTTGGATATGAGTTACTCAAAGGAGTGGTTACAACTTGTGGGCTTATATAGCATCTTCACAGAAGAACAAGAGACTTATAGAGAAGTGATGAGAGAAAGAGAAAGGAGTTGAACTCTGAGAAGGTAAATATATGGGGGCACTGGTGGAGTCAGTTTTGTCTGTGCAGGACCATCTTGGTGCCATATTTCCATCTTCTTCACAGCCATAAAACTTTCCCAGGAGAGGGGATTTATGGCACTCCCATTTCCCAGAAGTTTCTGCTTGCAGTCAGGTAAGGGAAGCTCTGGGAAGGCTTCTTTCTGCATCTGTTGACTCTCATTTGCCTCCAGCTCAAAAAAATCCTTATGCCAAACGGCACGTTTGGGCTGGCATGTTCCTGTCCCCTAAATTTCCATGATGTAGCTCAGTTTTCCTTGACAATGTCCCAAACCTGGAAGTCATCTCTAAAGAGATGGCTGCCTCCTTGGTCCTTCATTCATTCATGGGCCAGGAAGGCTGATCACCTCCTTCTGTTTACTATCACCTCTGCTCAGACACTTTTGTCTCCTCGGGGACTGCTTGTGTCCTTACTAATGCCACCTCCTCACCATGTCTGGGTGTGCTGGCGAGACCATGTGCACAGAGGTGACAGTGCTGCTGGATCCCACCTCTAGCCCTCCCCACTCAGGCACAAACACGTGAGGAAGGGATTTTGGGTCCTCCCAAAGAGCCAACCGACCAGGCAAGGTAACACTGAATGATCCTGTTGGCACCCACACAATGCACAGGAAGTGCCAAGTGAGCCCAGCGTGAATCCTGCCCCATAGGACTCGTGAGCATCATCATGGCCCTGCCACGCTCTATTGGGCAGTTTACCACAAGCGATAGAGACAGAAGCAATGCGCAGTATCTGGAGAAGCAAAGCTGTGCTTTCTTAGGGACTGGCCGTTCTTCTTGAGCTGGGACCACGGGGATGGGAAGTGGGAGGGGACATGCCTGTCCCACCACCTCCAGCCAGAAAGGCTTCCAACCTTATAGTGATTCGTCTTCCAAGAACAATTTTCCTACGAACAGATTTCCTGGGTCCTGAGAGTTCTTAGGATTAACAAAGCCGGGATACCCCTCAATTAACAGAAACGTAAACTGAAACCCAGGGAGGGGAGGCTCCACGATAATGCAGCAGGACTGGAGCTAACCCTGCTAACTAACCTCCACTAGCACTTCTGGTCACTTCCTGTCCAGGTGGCCCGTTCTGTCCCACAGATCCAGAGAAGGAACAAGCTTCCTTTCACATGTGTGCTTTGTTCCAACGTCTAAATTTAGCCCCTTAGGTTGGCAACTAGATGTGTTAGGCGGTCTCCAAGCAATACACCTGTGTTTCTCATTACATCTTTCATCTCCATGGTTTCCACACTTCCCAATGTCTAGAACCAATTTCATTATCACGTCTCAATGACTTTAGCGGTGAGCTAAACATCACGCAGGATAGTCACACAAATGTGTAGCATTCAGAATCTTACTGACTTATTCCCACTGTATGTTCTCTTCCCCAGATGACAAGGAGCCTAATTAAAATAGATTGAGGTAGATGGATTAACCTGTAGTAACAGACCGTTACCGAGATAAGACGTCATATTCCAAACATGTTGTAGTATCTCTAATGTAGCCGTCGATGTGGGGGATACTCAAAATATATTCAAAAATATTAAATTGCTCAGCTACCTGAAGAATACCCATTCAGAAACCTTAACAACTTTTTATTAAAAGTGTATATGTTCTGAACAGAGAATGTAAGAAGATGAAAACATTAGTGAGTCTGGTTTAGAAATATTCACAAAATAAGTGAATGTGAAATATAGCCTAAGCTTTTTCCTATGTCTCTGGGTCACCCTTTTGAACAGATTTGTTGTCATCCCAAAACATTCTCGGAGACCATGGAGGTATATTTGTCACCTTATCTCGTGGTGGGAGATTCAAGGTGAGCTGGGAAGAATGTATTTGGCAATCAGAACACAGAGATGGTTCCTAGATTGAAACAAAAAGATGGTGCCTGGACACCATGGAACCATCTCATGCTCTGAAGAGGATAAACAAATCAAAGATGCCACTTCTAGGACTTCCAGTGGTTAAGACTTGACTTTCCAAAGCAGGAGCTGTGGGTTCGATCCTTGATTGGGAAGCTGAGATCCTACATGTCTTGCGGCTGAAAAACCCAAAGATAAAACAAAAAAAATTCGATAAAGACTAAAAAAAAAAACGGTCCACATCAAAAAATTGCCACTTCCCTGCTCGTCACTCTGGAGCCTCATCCATAAAGTACTTGACCTCCCACGGGTTTAGGAGTCTTATAATATATTTATTAACTAGAATTTATATGTGGACGGGGCCCTGCACCCCTGGAGCAGCCCTAGTTGCTGGTCAGGCAGACACCAGGAGGAGAAAGCAGGCTCCAGCCACTGGGTGGAGGAAGCATCTCTGGACACCTGGGGTGCCTGCACCAGTTTTCCCAGGTCCTCCACCTGAGCCACGGTCCACCAAGCACCCTTGAACATCTCATCCTTATTTTACTAATTATGCAGCTTCATATCTCTGTAGAGCAGCCATTTGAACTGCAACCTGGAATTGATTTGAATTTTACATTTTAGTTTGTTCTTTTTGAATCTTTAGATTTCATAGGGAAAGTCAGCCTTTGGTCTTACTAACTCTCCCTCTAGAAGTTGAAATTTCTTATGACTCTGCAGGCTTACTTGGTAGACCCAGATCTTTTTTCTTGTCCCATCCCCCCCCACCCCCATTTTAGGGCATCTCTCAGCACTAGCACTTCAAAGATTCAAGGAACATGTTTTGGGAAACATTGGCTTAAAATAAAAGCCTCCAATCATATTTGAGTCCTTGCAGAAAACTCCCAGTTCTCTTCTTTCTCTCAGCTTTAACCCCTGCTTTCCCTGCCTCCCCAGACCTGATTCTTCCAAATGCCTTGGACATTTTTATCTTTAATTAAATCCTTCCTGAGCGGGCCTCCAGCTCGAGTGGATCAGGACCCATCAGCTCAGCAATACCCTTACTTTGATTGAAGCAGGCATCCCTTTGTCCTGCATTCAAATCCTCAATAAATATCCACTGATTGACGATTTTGTGAAGTCTGTGCATGTAGAAAATGTCAAGTGAACAAAACTTAATTAACATATTCACATAATCTTCCTCCCTTACTTCTCTGGTTGTCTCTAAGTTTTTCACTGGGCTGAGACCAATTTCATCACCATCCAAATGAAGCAATGAACCAGGCCTCTGATCTGGCTTCCGGAGGCAATTTGGATATTGCAATGAGAGGTCAGCTAGCCCTTGGATGTTTGCTTTCAACCATCACAATGCCATTATTGCACAATGAAAAGTGTGACGCCTCTGTTCACCACTCTTTCAGGGATTTTGCCTTACTTTACCCTGACATGTGATTTAAAAAAGAAAAAGATTATTTATTTATTTATTTATTTGACTGGGTTGGGTCTTAGTTTCACCATGTGGGATCTGGTTCCCTGACCAGGGATTGAACCTGGGCCTTCTGTATTGAAAGCATGGAGTCTTCACCACTGGACCACCAGGGAAGTCCCTGACGTGGGATTTATCTTCTTTATGTCATCACCACATCTTCCATTGGCTGTCTCTTCTCCTTAATTGAATGGGATATCTAAAAGAAGCGTCGTATACCTAGAACAAGGCCTGGCACAAAGTAGGTCATCAATAAAGAGTGGTAGAGGGCTTCCCTGGCGGTTTAGTGGTTAAGAATTCACCAGCCGATTCAGGAGACATGAGTTCAATTCCTGATATGGGAAGATCCCACATACTGCAGAGCAATTAAACCCCTGTGCCACAGCTACTTAGCCACACACCACAACTACTGAAGCCCAAGTGCCTAGAGCCCATGCTCTCCAACAAGAGAAGCCAACACAACAAAGAATAGCCCCCACTCACCACAGCTAGAGAAAGCCTGAGTGCAGCAACGAAGACCCAGTGCAGCCAAAAATAAAATATAAATAAATAAATCTTTTTTAAAAAAGAGAGAGAGGTAGACAGAGAGACAGTTCACAAGTATTAGATTTTAAAACGTGGAGCTCAACCAAAATTTTTCGAGCAAGCAGCAGGCATGCAGAGTCAGTGAGGTTTATTTCTGTTGAAAGCCTCAGATTTTAAAAGGAACAACTAAACAGAAATTTCCCAACACACCAGGCATCCACAATAGTGAAGTGTATTTCTGTGTTAAAAGCCTCCAGCTCATGCCTGGCACCCCATGTATCCCAAGCTGTGACTAGAGAGATATAGGTCACTGCTCACAACGGAGGTAAAAAATGAGTTAATGGTTTCACTTAATCAAGAAATATGACCATAATCCAGCCACTAATAAGATGAGCTCTGAGAATCACTATCTGAAAAAACAATAAACAAAACATTTTATGCTGCAGTTACTCAGGAAAAAGAGTATCACCTCCAAGGGAACATTGGCCTTGATTTCTAAACAGGTCACTTTCCATAAATCTGCTCCTGTTGGTTGCACCTCAGAGCCGCGTGCATGTCAGTTGGCATGGGTAAGGCTAGTGGTGGAGTCCTGGAGGGTTAAATACAGGTGATCTATTAGTATATCACAATGGGCATTGATGGTTGGCCCATCAGAGAAGGTCGGCCTGACTTGGCATATCTGGCAAACTGGTAAAAAGGGGGTTGATTTGCAAATGCAGGGTTTTGCAGGCATTCCACGAGATGTCCTGATAAGAGGAATGGGGATACCCATTTTGACTTGAACACCCATTTCAGCCCAGACTCATGGACTCCTCGGTCTGAGTGAAAAGTGTGACTCTAGTCTTAAACCCTTGTTTAAACCAAACAGACCAGGAAGTAAAAGTTTCAGATCAAAATCTCAGACAAATATATAGTCGTATTTGGAGATTACTCTTAAAATATATTTCTCTGGGGACTTCCCTGGTGGTCCAGTGGCTAAGACTCTGAGCTCCCAATGCAGCGGGCCCAGGTTCTATCTCTGGTCAGGGAGCTAGGTCCCACATGCTGCAACTAAGAGGTCACATGCTGCAACTAAAAATCCCAAGTGCCACAACTGAGACCCAGTGCAGCCAATAAATAAACGTAAATTTTATATATATAACATTTATATATGTATATATATATATAGTTTGCCAAAAATCTACTCTGTACTTAATCTGACCAGTTTTTAGAGTATATTTCAGGTAGTGGGTTGAGTGATGGTTCCCACAAAGCAAATGTCCAGATCCTATCCCCCAGAAGGTGTTGTTGCTCAGTCGTGTCCAACTCTTGTGACACCATGGACTGTAGCCTCCCAGGCTCCCCTATCCAGGGGATTCTCCAGGCAAGAATACTGGAGTGAGTTGCTATTTCCTTCTCCAGGGAATCTTCCTGATCCTGGGATCGAACTCCCATCTCTTGCGTTGGCAATTCTTTATCGTTGAGCCACCAGGGAAGACAGATGTGAATGTGAGTTATTTGGGAAAAAGGTCTTTTCAGGATGGGTAAAGGATCTTAGGATGAGATCATCTTGGATTAGGGCAGGATAAAATCCAATGACTGGTATCTTTGTAAGAGACAGAAGAGAGACAGATACAGAGAAGCCTATGAGGAAAGATAGGCAGAGATAAGAATGTTGCAGCCACAAACTAAGGAACACCTGGAAACACTAGTAACTGGAAGAGGTTGGAAGGACCTTCCCCTGGAGCCTCTGGAGAGAGGGTGGCACTGCGCATACTTTGATTTCAGATTTCTGGCCTCCAGAACGGGGAGCAAAAATGTCTCTTTTTAATGTCACTGACTTTATGGGGTTTTCCTTAAACAACCTGTGAGAAGTTTTATTTGTTGGGAAGGAAAGGAAGAGGTTGAGAATTGAAAGTTACCCCCAGAATTTTATGGCTTTGGGTTTTGTTTTTGTTTTCCAAGTCAGTGTTTTTAAAGATCTTCATGAACATTAAAAGAGGATTTGAAGTGTTCATTTTTCTCCAAGCGTCCACACCCACTCCTGAGAGCAGGGGAGAAGGGGGCTCATCTGTGCACTTCTTTCTTAACTCCCCTGCGAAATTGTTTTAGGGTCTTGACGAATCTTGATATTCCCACTAGGAACTGTGTCCTCTCCCTTACAAAGTACTCATTTTCACTTTTCCTTTTTTTCTTGCTTGTTTTTTCCTCTGTTGGTGATTCTCCATTTATTATTGAAGAGGATTGACTCTGAGTCACCATTCTGTGTCTAGCCAGGGCAAATCAGATGTAAGAGTTCAGCAGTTTTCCTCCTTTGGAGAAAAGGAGAGATTTCTACTCTAGAGAATGCTCTGCTCCGAAGTATACATGGAGTGGGAGGTAGAGTGAGGATGAGTGAGGTTTTTCAGAGTTTATCCAAGATTCTTCTTTTCCCCAATTGCCCTTAGAGGGATAAGAATTATGTCTGTCTGTCTGTCTCCAGGCAGGACTTCTCTAATTTCAGATGACTAAATAGCTGTGCTCTGCAGGGAGCTCAGCTCGGTGCTCTGTGATCACCTAGAGGGTTAGGATAGGGGGTGTGTGGGAGGGATACTCAAGAGGGAGAGGATATATGTATACAGATAGCTAATCCACTTTGTTGTACAGCAGAAACTAATACAACATTGTAAACAACTATACTCCAATAATAAAAGTTTTAAAAATAAATATAAAATTGAGAACACACACACACATAAAGATAGCCAACATTTATATGACATACTATGTGCATAGCCCCCTATGTAGATAGTAAGTCAAATAAACTCCTTTTAAGTTGAATTCCTTGAACTAGCAAAAGAAAGAATGATCAAGCTCTGCAATGTGGAGGGGGGAGGGGAGGCCGGGGAGAGGGGGAGAACTAGGTCCCTGGGCCTCAAGCGTAACTCCAGCACTACCTGAACCACAGGTGATCGTGTTAGTGAACAAGCTGAGTCTCTGGTTCACCATGTGTACGCTGGACCCGGGGGCCTTGAGTTTGGACTTGATCTGCTTATCTGCCTCCCTGTCATCCACGGATGTGGAGTGGAAGCCTCAGAACTCGGCTGTGAAGAGTGACTCCCAGAAAGGCTCTCCCCCTCTGTCTCTCCTTTCCCATTAACATGCTTCTGTGGTCCATTTTTACCAAACAGAAGCAAAGGAGAAAGAAGGAACGAGAGAGAAAGAGAGAGACAGAGACCAAAAACCACCATGTTGGCACTGAAATGGCAAATTTTTTATGCAAAAGAAAGTTATTTCTTCACTAGAAGGTAGAACTCTTACAGATATGGAAATTTAACCTAATTAAAATGGCTTTTTCAATTTCTTTTTAAGGCTTTCTTTTTATGATTACTGTGGTTTGAAGAGAATGTGCTGGGATGTTTCTCATGCAGAGTCACAAGTGTTTGCTGGAAAAGAGGCCACTGACCCACAGAATCCCACTTAAACCCTTTCACAGTGTAATCCACACCCCCTTCTAGTCCAGGGAAAACAGCCAGAGTCTCTGGGTATGTCTACATTAATCTAAGAGGCCTGACTCGTGGCTGGTGCCCAACTCTCCTTAAATCATGGTGTTTGGGTTTGTACCCTAGTCAGTGTCCATGCAGCTGCATTTATAAACCTAAGATGTAAAGTCCTCTCTGCTGTCTCTAGGTCTGGCCACAGAGAAATCAGTGTCTACAGCATTTTCAGTTTGTTTTTCCTTCAGCTTAATTCATTGGTACAAGAAGAAATATGTCACGTTGTACATTACCTTTAGACTTCACGCCTTTTCTGTAAGGCTGAAATGTTCCCAGATGCCAACAATTCTTTAGATGGTTTGCTCAGATTGACACAGCCAGAGAATTATTTTTCTTTGCAGAAAATCCATCTAAACCATTTACAGAAGGATTTGTTATCTGTGGATAAGTGGTAAAGAATCTGCCTGCCAAGCAGGAGACACAGGTTTGATCCCTGAGTGGGGAAGATCCCCTGGAGAAGGCAACCCACTCCAGTATTCTTGCCTGGAGAATTCCATGGATGGAGGAGCAGGGTGGGCTACAGTCCATGGGGTCACAAAGAATCAGACATGATTTCGCGACTGAACAACAACAACAAAAATTGCTGTCTGTTGTATCACATCTTTGGTAAGGAAAGCTGTTTTCTGTCAATAACTAAAGTAGTAGGTGGACTTCCCTGGTGGTCCAGTGGTTAAGAATCCACCTGTCAATACTGAGGACGTGGGTTCCATTACTGGTCCAGAAGGATTCCACATGCCTTGGGGCAGCTAAACCAGAGCACCACAGCTACCGAAGCCCACATGCCCTAGAGCCCGTGCTCTGCAGCAACAGAAGCCATCTCAGTGAGAATTCAGAGCACTGCAACTAGAGAAAGCTCACAGGCAGCAACCAAGACCCATTGAAGCCAAATAAAAACAAACAAATAAATAAATAAAACTAAAGCAGTGGAGCAGGGACATGGGTGTGATTGCCTTGCACCCCATCCAAGGGGACAGATGCCCTCTCCAAGGCCTTCCCACCTCACCAACATTGAATCTTTCCCCCACCCTGCTGGCTCACTGAGCTATCATTCTTGCCTCTCATCACTGTGCATAGGAAATAAAAGAATTTATTTCTGACATCTTTGAGCTTTCTTGAGTAGGGATGTGGGGCGGTTGTTAAAGTTACAAGATATAATAAGTACTTTTATTTCTTGTGTGCCTGTCTCTATCTTGAAGTCTCCTGAAACCTCCAATCTGGGAGAATTGCTGCCTAATGGCATACTTTTTACTTCATGTAATATTTGAATGTGTCCCATGGAGATTTCACCTATTATGGAGGAGTCAACAACAGTAAAATCGCCAGTAAATGTTGGAACACATTTCTAGGCAAAAATGCTTACAAGACAAAATCATTGCAATAGTCATTTTTCTTTATGAAGAATAAAAGTTAGACAAGCACAACACTAAATCTAAACATTTATTCAATGATTCCAAAGGCATTTTGATTCTGCTCAGGACTTAGTGAGACACTGCCATTTTCCTTATCATGAATGTTTAGTTAGAGGCCATTCACAGGGAAAGTCAATGTGGGGGCCTGGGGGTAGATTTTGTTTCCAAAGAAGGCTTCAGCATCCCCTTTGCTCTTCCTCAGTGTGAGGGTGTCACCCTTCCATCAAGGGGTAAATTTGAGTCCTCCCCTTTGCATCTCAGCTGGCCCTGGACAGACTTTGACCATGAGAATGCAAAAGTGTAACTTCCAAGATGGGGCTATAGAAATTCTGTGTTCCCCTTCCTCCCTCCATGAATACATAAAAAGAGCCATGTGGAGAGAGAGAGATCCAGCCAACCTCAGGCATCAACCACCGCAAGGCTAGGTTCTCCAGTGCCAGCCCCAGGGATCTCAGCCCACCAACCCAACGTGGAGCAGGACTACCCACCTGAACCCTGCCCTGGATCCTGGCCTAGAGTATTTTGCACAAATAAAATGATGGTTGTTATCTGAAGTCACCAAGTCTGGGTGGATTGCCACCCAATGAAACAGCCAGTGACCTGATGTAGCTGGGGTCTCAGCAGCCAGGCAGTAACTGGTGTCAGGGCACAGCAGAGAGTGAAGCACAAACAACTGGGTCAAAGGGCACCTTCTGCTATCACAGGCCCACACCCCAGAGGAGCCTGGAAGCAGTCACTGCATGGAAGGCAGGTGGGAACTTATATTCTAAGACCTGAGCCATACAGACTGGTTTCTAAAATAGGCAGAGATGCAGTGAGCAGAACAAAGGCCTTAGGTCAGAGATGCCAGGAGACACAGATCCAACCCCACAGAGCTGAAGGAAAGGGACTCGTAAGACCCTTCATAGGGTCAGAATGTGTCTTAGCAACTGAGTCATGCAGATAGGAGAGAAAGGCCCAGCTCCCCTCGAGCCATGAAACACACTAAGGAGCTGGAAATAAACCCTCACATGATAATCACATGATTCTGATAAATGTTCCAAGAGCATTCCGTGGGGAAAGAATTGCCCCTTCAACAAATGGTGTTGGGACAATTGAACATCCACACACAATAAAATAAGTTGAACACTTACCAAACTCTGCAAAAATTAACTCAAAATGACTCATAGACCTAAATACAAGAGCTGAAACTATTGAACTCTTCGAAGAAAACACAAGAGGAAGTCTTTGTGACTTTGTTATAGGAACTAGTTTCTTAGATATAACACCAAAGAAGCAACAAGAGAAAAAACAGATGTATTAGACCACATCAACATGATAGGCACTATCAGTGCTATATATGATATCACTAAGCAAAGGAAAAGACAACTCAGAGAATGGGAGAAAATTTTATAAAATCATAAATTGGATATCCGAGGTGTATCTAGAACAGATAAGGAACTCCTACAACTCAATAAGAAAAAGACAAATAACCCAATTGAAAGCTAGACACAGGATTTGAACAGACATTTCTCTAAAGACATAGTCAACAAGCTCATGAGAAGATGTTCAATATCATCAAGTCATTGTTGTTGTTGTCCAGTTGCCAAGCCGTGCCTGACTCTTTGCAATACCATGGATTGCAGCACACCAGGCTCCCCTGTCCCTCACCATTTCCCGGAGTTTGCCTAAGTTCGTGTCTATCAAATTGGGATGCCATACAACCATCTCATCCTCTGTTGCCCTCTTCTCCTGCCTTCAATCTTTCCCATCATCAGGGTCTTATCCAGTGAATCAGCTGTTCGCATCAGGTGACCAAAGTAATGGATCTTCAGCTTCAGCATCAGTGAATTCCTTCCAGTGAATATTTAGGGTTGATTTCCTTTAAGATTCACTTGGCTTGATCTCCTTGTCATTAGGGATCTGCCAATCACACCCACAGTGAGAATACTTCACTCACACTCACTGGAGTGAACAGAAGGATGGAACGAATGCTGGCAAGAATGTAGAGAAATTGGTACCTTCATGTGGTGCTGGTAGAAATGTAAAATAGTGCCTAAGTTGGGGGTTGAATGAGGATTGAAAGCTGATGGGTATGAAGTTTCTTTTGCGGGGGTGTGAGAACAAAGTACGTTCTAAAATTAGATTGCAGTGGTGATTGCATAGCTCTATGAATATACTGAAAACGTTGAATTATATACTTTAAATGAGTGAACTGTATGGTAAAGGGTAGCAGGGAGTGCCACTCAAAATGTGTCAGTTTGGCATAAGTATTATTTTAGGCTGAAGGCAGTTGAGAAGCAGCAGGTGCAGGAAAAACCCTCTGCCCTCCCATTTGCCTAAAAAGACATAAATTTAGTAAAGGTGTCCCCATCCTCCTTTTTCTACCAGGAAGGATGGAAGTTAATCACCCAACAATACTAGACCCACATCAGTCCTGAGACACGACAGGGGAATCTGCGTTGCAAGTAGCTCATATTCCATCAATTTCCCCATGTATTTATCTTCCTGCAATTTGTGGTCCCTAAAAAATCCTTTCCTTTGTCTTGCCACTTCTCTAAAAATGTATTACTGATTTTTAGAGATGCAATATAAGCCCTGGTTACCTCTTGGAGTCACTCATCTCTGAGTGCTCTAGCCTGTGTGAACTTCTCTTTCTCTTGTTAATCTATCTTTTGTTAGTCTAATTTGTGGAGTCCCAGCCAACGAATCTAAAATAGGTAGAGGGAAAACTTTTTTTCTCTCCTAAAGGTATATAAAGTTGTGAAATGAAATATTTCTGTGAAATGAAATATTTTCTGCTATACTAGTAAGCAAGCCATGTCACAGACATCAGGGATTCCAGCCTTCCAAATGCAAATTTCTGAGCCCAGGTAAAACAATACCAGCTCCTCGGCAGCAAGCCACTTCCTCCCGTAAGTGCTGAGGGTGCAGTGGTGGGGGGGGTGGGGGAGGGAGGGGGGTAGGAGAAAGTGCAAGAGGCAGAAATTCACCACATCCACCACCCCTTATGGTAAACAAGGAATTAAGGATTGCTGCTGTTCAGTCACAAAGTTGTGTCTATTTGGGACCCCATGGACTGCACCACACCAGGCTTCCCTGTCCTTCACTATCTCCTGGAGTTTGCTCAAATTCATGTCCAGTGAGTTGATGATGCTATCCAATCAGCTCATCCTCTGTCACTCCCTTCTCTTCCTGCCTTCAATGCTCCCCAGCATCAGGGGCTTTTCCAATGAGTCGGTTCTTTGCATCAGGTGGCCAAAATATTGGAGCTTCAGCTTCAGCATCAGTCCTTCCAATGAATATTCAGGTTGATTTCCTTTAGGATTGACTGGTTTGATCTTGCAGTCCAAGGGACTCTCAAGTCTTCTCCAACACCACAGTTCGAAAGCATTAATTCTTTGGCGCTCAGGCTTCCTTATGGTCCAACTCTCACATCTGTACATGACTACTAGAAAAACAATAGCTTTAACTAGAGGGACCTTTGTTGGCAAGATGATGTCTCTCCTTTTTAATATACTGTCTAGGTTTGTCATAGCTTTTCTTCCAAGGAGCAAGGGTGGAAGAAAATAATTTCATGACTGCAGTCACCATCTGCAGTGATTTTGAAGCCCAAGAAAATAAATTCTACCACTGTTTCCAGTGACGGGACTGGAATTAAAGATGAGAACAATCAAAAAGCAGGATTTGGCCCCAGATAGCTGAGATGCATATGAAAGAAATGATTTCAGTAAGCCTGATCACTTGCATTTTCCCATACACAGAAGAGCACTAGATCCCTTAATGTGAGAGATCTGGTTTTCCTTAAGTAACGGTAATCTTTGAATATTCAGATTAACTGCCCCTTGCTGCTGCAAACTTCTATATAGCCTGGCTCCTCCACTCCCGCTAGGAATCAATTTCCTGGGGTCACCTGAGATGCTGTACTCCTGGGCTTGAAGTCCTCATGATTCCTACTGAATAAACCTCTCAACTTTTAGGTCACATTTTTTTTTTTCAGTTGACAAAGTTTATTATCAGGGAGGGGAAAATTCCCCTCCTACCCCTCTTGAGTTCAGGTGCCCCAATTCATAATAAAATTGACACAAGACAGAATAACAGGAGAAAAAGAAACAAATTTTAATTTCTACACACACAGGTTTCATAGAAATGGAACCTGAGAAGTAACCAAGGCAGGCAGCTTTCATACTTTTTAGACAAAGAAAAAATAAATTTGTGAAGAATTGTCAGGAGAAAGAAATGTAGGCTTTGAGTGCTTAAATAGTGAAGAATCTAGAGTTTGGACTTGGAGCAGTGAGTTAAATAAGGTTTGTTTAGATAGGCATGAATTCCCTATCTCTAGTGATAAGGGTGTTCTACCTCCCCACGCAGGAAATGTACCTTTCATATGAGAGATTAATTTCCTGCTTTCAGGGAGACAGAAAGGAGGGTCAGTGTGTCTCTCTTGCAAAGGCTGTTTTTTAAGTAACTTTAATTCAAAATAATCAATATGACACTGAGGCTTATTTTGGGACAGCCTACATATCTCTGATGAAAGTGAAAGAGGAGAGTGAAAAAGTTGGCTTAAAGCTCAACATTCAGAAAACAAAGATCATGGCATCCAGTCCCATTACTTCATGACAAATAGATGGAGAAAGAGTGGAAACAGTGGCAGACTTTATTTTTGGAGGGCTCCAAAATCACTGCAGATGGTGACTGCAGCCATGAAATTAAAAGACACTTGCTCCTTGGAAAAAATCTATGACAAACCTGAACAGCAGATTAAAAAGCAGAGACATTCCTTTGTCAACAGAGGTCCATCTAGTTAAGCCTATGGTTTTTCCGGTAGTCATGTATGGATGTGAGAGTTGGAAGGCTAAGCGCTGAAGAATTGATGCTTTTGAACTGTGGTGTTGGAGAAGACTCTTGAGAGTCCCTTGGACTGCAAGGAGATCCAACCGGTCCATCCTAAAGGAAATCAGTCCTAAATATTCATTGGAAGGACTGATGTTGAAGCTGAAACTCCAATAATTTGGCCACCTGATGACTCGTTTGAAAAGACCCTGATGCTGGGAAAGATTGAAGGCGGGAGGAGAAGGGGAAGACAGAGGATGAGATGGTTGGATGGCATCACCTACTCAATGGGCATGAGTTTGAGTAAACTCTGGAAGTTGGTGATGGACAGGGAGGCCTGGTGTGCTGCAGTCCATGGGGTCACAAAGAGCTGGACATGACTGAGTGACTGAACTGAACTGAAATATCTCAGTAAAGCATTTAGAAACCAAATAACCAGGCCCATGTATGAGAGAAGAGAAGAAACAAGCTAGGGACTAGAATCATGGGGACTGAAAACAATTCAGATCTCCCCCTGCCTCCTAGATACGGGGGTCAGCATCATACTACAATGGTGAGAAATGTCAGTTAACTGGTCTAGTTAGTAAAAAAAAGCCAGGACCTAAGAAAATGGTTTTAACATAGTAAAGGAAATGAATGATTTATATTAATTTGTTTAATAGCATGCTTTTTAAAAATATATATATTTCTTCTTTTAAAAAATTTTGACCAAACCCCACAGCATGTGGGACCTTACTTCCCCAACCAGGGATTGAACCTGCATTCCCCATGTTGGAAGGCAGCGTCTTAACCACTGGACCACTAGAGAAGTCCCATAAAATGCTTTGTTGTTAAGTATTTTATCTATCACATGTTTCAATAAATTGGCCACCCAATAATGATAGGGAAAGATATGTAATACAATTATAGTTTGCCTGAGGATTTTTGTAAATGTGCAGCAGAGAAAAATATATCTAAACTCAAAATGGAAAAGTCAGTGTAAACTCACAGAAATATTCCTCCTGTTAAAAAAATTGTCTCAGCATCCACTATAGCATTTCTGCCTACCATTTCTCATGTATACCCTGAACGCCCATCCTGTGTTTCCAATTCTATTCTCCCCTAGAAGAATCCAGGGCATCTTGGAGAATAGCTAAGTACATGTCTCAGGACACAGAAAACTCACAGGAGACCTAGAATACCTGTTGCTGCCAGGAAGCTATTTTCAAGGATGTCAATAGGATGCTAAAAGGACAAAGGACTAGCTCTTAGAGACTCCCAGTGACTACACTGTGATCTTTGAGTATCAAAAAGCTTTTCCCAGGCTGTGGAGCAACTAAACCCATTCGCCACAACTACTACGCCCACATCCCACAACTGCTGAAGCCTGCGTGTCTCAGGGCCATGGCCTGCAACAGGAGGAGCTACCACAATGAGAAGCCCCACATACAGCAACTAGAGAGTGGCCCCCACTCTCTGAAACTGGAGAGAGCCTGAATGCAGCAATGAAGACCCAGTGCAACCAAAAATGAAATAAATAAATTTTTTTGAAAAAGCTTTTCCCTTTGATTGAGAGAAATTAAACTATAAAAAGCAGTATATAAGCAAACCAGAAGCTTGTAAGCATACTGTGCTATCAAACTTTTAGGTTTTTTCAATCAGATAGGTCTAGAAATGTAAAGCATCCAACTTTCCTCCCCTGCTTATCACTTAAAGAAGAAAAAGCTCAAACAAATCTATTTTAACTCTTCTGCTACCTCTGCGAACGTAGCTGCAGTGTCAGAGGACTGGCCCACCTTGGCAAGTAGACAGGCTGTTCTGGTCACATAAACAAACAAGCGGTCTAGACCTACTTATGCTGTTTGTGTAAGCACTTGCTGAAGCTAAACTGGGTCAATGGTGTTATCTTTGTAGAACAAAAGACAAGTCTCTGGTTATCACTCATTAGATGTCTCTGCAGCCTTCAGAAAACAGTCATCTAGAAAAAAAGAGTGTTGGCCAATATTAGTATTGGCTCAGCTGGGATTGGATTCAATTCCCTGTGGCCTGCGGACAGCCCTTGCTTTTGTTCCTCTACAGTCAGCAGTGTCTGGAACACCTCCTGCTTCCAGAACCAATGACAGGCAGAATCTACAGTGAAGGACTGTGTCTTGCCTGCTCCTCCCTCTGAGCCACTGTTTCTCCTTCCAGGAAACTGTCCTGCAGTTGCACAAGGTGACCTCTAAGAAAGACAGTGTTGGAATACGGGTGTGTGTGCCTACACTTTTTTTTCCCCAGCTGGGTGAGACCACTGCCCTAAAGCACCAGGCTTTCTTTACAATTTTGGTGAAAGGAAAACCATTTCTGAAGTCAGACACTCATCTCATCCTTCCCTTCCCTACCTCTTGCCATGAATGTCATCCCTCCTGGCCCTTGAGACTCTATTTTAATGTTAGAAAGTATGATTCCACATTATTATCATTATCACATTGCATTATTTAATTAGCTCATCTTTGTTGTACAAATTTTGTAGGGTATGTCATGGGTCTACCGTTTCAAAATACATTCAAACTACCAAACTATAGAAGGAAAAAGGAAAAGCAGTAGCTTCTGTTCACGCAGCTACATTCCCAGTGACTGTCAGGACAGTGTTTCCAGCTCACAGAGGAAACATAAGCAGGAGAGACGACTGGGTCTGGGGAGGGCTCTCTCAGATGTAACCTCCCCTGTCCCAGACATCCTGTGTGTACCCACCTTCTAATTCATGCAAACAGTGTACGTCCCTGTGCCTAAATGCGGTGGCAATTAACCAAGGGCATCATTAGAATGTGAAGAGAAATTAAAAAATGGAAATTTCTCATATTAATTCATCTTACAAATGATTGATTGAAGGAAACGTATAAAAATGAGGAAGCTGTTTTTTGTTTGTCTGTTTGTTCAATATTCATTTTCATGTGTTTATTTATTTGGCTGTGTCAGGTCTGATATTCATCTTCATTGCAGCATATGGTAGTTGCATCATGTGGGATCCAGTTCTCTGACCAGGATCAAACCCAGGGCCCCCTGCATTGCAAGCCTGGAGTCTTTTTTTTTTTTTTTTTTTTTTAATATTTATTTGGCTGCATCGGGTCTTAGTTGTGGCATGCGGGATCTAGTTTCCCAACCAGGGATCGAACCTGGGGCCCCCTGCATTGGGAGCGTGGTGTCTTAGCCACTGGATCACCAGGGAAGTCCCAAAGTGATGGAATATTTTTGGAGACTTTGGGGATTCTGTGCATGAGGAGGGTTTCCCAGGTGGCGATAGTGGTAAAAAACGCACCTGCCAATGCAGGAGACATAAGAATCCCAGATTCAATCCAGGGCCAGGAAAATTGTTTGGAGCCGTTCTGAACTACTGCCAGATGACAAAGTCACGGCACCACTGAAGAAGAAACTGCACAGTGGTTTCTCTCCAGGATCGGAAGCCTAACTCCTTTCTGTTTCTATGCTTCTGTTGAGGCTAGCTGTGTTTCTTTGTTTGTTGGCTGGATTTAAAGGGGCTTCTGTAGTGAGTTCATGAGAGTCCAGGGAAAAGAAAAATGATCCTCTGCCCCAAAGAAATATTCCCAAAATGATTAAGCCTACTGAGGCCCCTGGCTGATGGGTCCCTAACACTCAGCCAGGGAATAAGGCCATGTTCATTTGGAAAACAAGCTCTAAGCCTATTGTGACCTGGCCTCTTGAGGAGATTATTATTGATGACTGGAAAACTGGGGTCATGTATCAGGGAAAATTACAGAAACTAAGCCAATTACCTTTTCTCAAAAAGATTGGGACACTAGAGATATTTGTGCCCCCTAGAATCTAAGTGTAGACAGAAAGAAATATGTGAATTGTAAATGGTTTCAAGGTAGACTGCAAAAGACTTAACCCTGCCAGAAATAGTCTTGTGGTATGTGGGTAGATGGTAAACAGACCACCACTGACAATGGCTACACTATGAGAAACTCCTGACCTTAGATGCCGCTATAGTGCTTATTCACTGAAGCAAGATGCTGTATTCGCTGAAAGTAGCAGACGGTATGGAATAAATAGATGGAACAATATGATTTATGACATCATAGACCATGTTTTAGTAGAATAAAAATAGGTTTCAGGGTAAACATGTAACCAAAATGTGACAAAGGACCAGGAAAAAAAAAACCAAAACACCTTAGAATAAGGGGATGTTGATCCGAATGGAAAAATATTGCAAGAGTCATTACGAAGAAAAACATGTGCTATATAAGTAGAAACTAAAAGCAATAAAGAGAGATTACCTTTGAACCTTCAAGAGACTCCGTGTGATTCTTCCCTCTCGCTGACACTGTTCATCCCTTGGGTACTCCTGGACCTGCTGGAGCAGGACTCCGGCAGAAAATCCCCTGGAGGAGGACATGGCAACCCACTCCAGTATTCTTGCCTGGAGAATCTCATGGATTCTGGCGCTCTGGCAGTCTACAGTCCATTGGCTTGCAAAGAGTCAGACACGACTGAAGTGACTTAGCATGCATGCATGTGCAAGAGGAACACTCTTTTAAACTGTCCTTTGGGATATAGTTTTCATACTTTTTATTTACCAAAGTATAGAAATTAGCAAATAAAATTATTTTTGCAAAACTCTTGTTTTATTCCAGCCATGCACATGTATTTGAGTGCACACTATATTTGTATTTATCTTTTTAAAATTTGAAAAGCATTGCAGTGTTCTGTGGCTTCTTTCAGATTCATTAAAATTGTGACATGTGATGCTCAGTATGTCTCTTCACTCTAACTGCTGCCAACATCTGGATGATTTCAGGGTTCACAGGCCAATTGAGTAGCTTGTTCTTATAGTTCCTTAACTCCAGATATATTCATCTCCATTTCAATTCATTTAGCCGGTTCCATAGCTAAATCCTAGGGATAATCAGTTCTTAGGAATAGTTGCCCTTTTGAAACTATAAACTCATGTTTTCTCTCCAAACAGCCCCCTAGCTTTTCACATTCCTTGCACCATGTCTTAGTCCATGCAGCTACTATGGACTAAGCAGCCATAAACTGGGCAGCTTATTAAAAATTGAATTTTTTCTCATGGTCCTGGAAACTGAAAGTCCATGATCAAGGTGCCCACAGATTTGTTGGCTGGTGAGGGCTCACTTCCTGGTTCATAGACATTTCCACACAGAACCCTCACATGATGGAAGGGGAGAGGGGGCTCTCTAGGATCTCTTTTATAAGAGGGTCAATCCCATTCGTGAGGGCTTCATCCTCAAGAGCTAGTCACTTCCCAAAGGCCCTACTTCCTAATACCATCACGTTGGGATTAGGATTTCAGTGTACAAATTTGGGGGGGTGGGGAGAAAATGCAAACATTCGGTCCATAACACCCTGCCACATCCCAGCACTAATTTGGAGCTCACGTGTCCTTTGACATTTCCTTTCTGTCCCTGCCCTCTGTTCCTTTCCTTACCTCACTGATCACCCCAGATCCTGTGACTGATGACATCAACTTCTTTTCCATCTGTGTCCACTATGCCCTTACCTCCTTATCCTTCTACAGTCTCCTAACTTTGAGTCAGTCTGCAGCTGACCCTCCATTCGGGTGTGAACACCAAGGAGTATAACCAAGCAAATAGTGTTACTACAAATGAGGGTCACGTTTTCCTGATCAATTAGTGTCCCTCAGCATCTTGCATTTGACCTGAGTCCTACCTGACAGAGAAAATAGATCCAATCAGTTCTCCATCCCACACTTGCAAACACGTTGACATTCTCTTTCTTTTTAAAATGACCTCAGATCCAAGATTCATCCTCCACCTGTGCTCTGAGTCACACCTCCTCATCTTTTGCTCCATCTTCCTTTCCTTCTATTTTTAACCTCCTATTCTCTACTACTTATCTCCTCTCAGGCTATGAATGTTTTCACATCTTCTTCATTAAAATGCTCCCCACCCAAATTTGCAGCTACCATCTAATGCCCAGTCCCTTTCTATTGCTTTGCAATGAACACACACACCCAGTTCATTTGGTCTCCTAATCTTTCCTCAGCACCCAGAAATTGGGCCTTTGTCCCTACAACTCCATGGAGACTCTTCTTGTCAAGATTACCAATTATTTCTATCTGAAAGAAATTTCTGTCTGTCCTTCTAGTTTCTTCTGGCTGGTCTAAGAATTAAATTGATGTGAGACAAGTTAAGTGGAGAAAAAAAAAAATCAAACAAAAAATTTAATAACATGTACACATGGGAGAGATCCAGGAAAACTGAGTAACTCACCAAAACTGTCAAAACCCTCACACAAATACCATCATCAGCTAGAGACAAAAGAGGGTGTTGGGGTAGTGGTTTGGGACTTCAGAGGGAAGGAAGGCAACCCAGAGATAGAAAAGCAGATGTTTGGTAAACAAATGTTTGCTGGGCTAACTCTAACCCTGCAGAGACAATGGAACACAGAGTGAACTCTGACCTCTAAACTCTGCCTAGAGTTCCCGCCACCACACCTAAACTGGATTCTGTGCAGGTATCTCTGGTGACAGCTTTATTCTGGGGACAAGCCCTCTATTTAAATTATTTTAGGCAGTTAGGGAGAAGGTTAAACTTTCTTCCTGAGTCTTGTGGGCCTTGATTATTTTAGCTAGAATAATCAGCATGCTAAAGGGACATTTTGGAGTGGCAAGTTTTGCTCCCTGACACTTCCTTGTAGTCAAACCCATACAAACTTTTCTGTTTATGTATCATTCATTCTCTCTAAGCATTTGGAATTCTCTATCACTGCCATTGTCTTGGATCATTCTTCTCTGACTTCTGTGACTCTACTCTTTCTGTTTTTCTGCCTCAAATGTTGGCCATCTATCTTCATTATTAATTTCCTGCTGTTGTAGGTACTTTAAAAGTAAGATTGAAATGCAGTTTAGTTTGAGAATAGAAGGAAAGAGCATATGTGAATTGAATTGACCCAGAGTTAATTCTTCTTCATAAAAATATCATCAAGAAATTTTTTTTGGACTTCCCTGGTGGTCCAGTGGTTAGGAATCTGCCTTCCAATCCAGGGGACACATGTTTGATCCTTGGACCAGGAATATCCCACATGACAAAGGGCAACTAAGCCAGTGCACCATAACTACTTAGCTGGTGTGTCCTACAGCCCAGGCTGTGCAATAAGAGAAGTCACTGAAATGAGGAGTCACCACAATGAGAAGCCCACCCAACAAAACTAGAGAGCAGCCCCTGCTTACTGCAACTAGAGAAAGCCCACAAAACAAGGACTCAGGGAAGCCAAAAATAAATAATTTTTTAAAATAAAGATTATTTTTGGAATAGACAAGCTGATTTTAAAATTTATATGAAAAAATGAGCAAACAAGAATAACCAATGGAATAAAATCTTAAGAAGAAGGGGGACAATGAGGTGAAAATAACGGCCTTACCAGATATTAAAACATATTTATAAGACCTCAGTAATTACAACAGAATGGTATCAGCACATGAATAGATAGAACAGTGAGTTGGAATAGGAAAGTGTTAGTTGCTCAGCAACTCGTTGGGACCCCATGGACCATTCCCTTCTCCAGGGGATTTTCCTGATCCAGGGATCAAACCCAAGTCTCCTGCACTATAGGTGGATTCTTTACCATCTGAGCCACCAGGGAAGCCCCTCAGAATAGCAAATCTGGATCCAAATACAATACACATGGGAATTCAATTTGTGATAAGAAGGCCAAACAATGGGGTAAGGATAGACTACTCTAAATTTTTAACATCCCTTTTCCTGTGTTTTCTGTCTTGGGCTGTCTTTTTGGCTCCTTTCCTTGGTCGATAAATACACTTCAGTTCAGTTCAGTTCAGTTCAGTCGCTCAGTTGTGTCCGACTCCCTGAGATCCCATGAATCGCAGCACGCCAGGCCTCCCTGTCCATCACCTACCCCCTGAATTGACCCAAACCCATGTCCATTAAGTCGGTGATGCCATTCAGCCATCTCATCCTCTGTCGTCCCCTTCTCCTCCTGCCCCCAATCCTTCCCAGCATCAGGATCTTTTCCAATGAGTCAGCTCTTCGCATGAGGTGGCCAAAGTATTGGAGTTTCAGCTTCAACATCAGTCCTTCCAATGAACACCCAGGACTGATCTCCTTTAGGATGGACTGGTTGGATCTCCTTGCAGTCCAAGGGACTCTCAAGAGTCTTCTCCAACACTACAGTTCAATTCTTCTGCACTCAGCTTTCTTTATAGTCCAACTCTCACATCTGTATGACTACTGGAAAAACCATAGCCTTGACTAGACGGACCTTTGTTGACAAAGTAATGTCTCTGCTTTTTAATATGCTGTCTAGGTTGGTCATAACTTTCCTTCCAAGGAGTAAGCATCTTTTAATTTCATTGCTGCAGTCACCATCTGCTGTGATTTGGAGCCCAGAAAAATAAAGTCAGCCACTCTTTCCACTGTTTCCCCATCTATCTGCCATGAAGTTATGGGACTGGATGCCATGATCTTAGTTTTCTGAATGTTGAGCTTTAAGCCAACTTTTTCACTCTCCTCTTTCACTTTCATCAAGAGGCTCTTTAGTTCTTCTTCACTTTCTGCCATAAGGGTGGTATCATCTGCATATCTGAGGTTATTGATATTTCTCCTGGCAATCTTGATTCCAGCTTGTGCTCCATCCAGCCCAGTGTTTCTCATGATGTACTCTGCATATAAGTTAAACAAGCAAGGTGACAATATACAGCCTTGACTTACTCCTTTTCCTATTTGTAACCAGTCTGCTGTTCCATGTCCAGTTCTAACTGTTGCTTCCTGACCTGCATACAGGTTTCTCAAGAGGCAGGTCAGGTGGTCTGGTATTCCCATCTCTTTCAGGATTTTTCACAGTTTATTGTGATTGACACAGTCAAAGGCTTTGGCATAGTCAATAAAGCAGAAATAGATGTTTTTCTGGTACTCTCGCTTTTTCGATGATCCAGCGGATATTGGCAATTTGATCTCTGGTTCCTCTTCCTTTTCTAAAACCAGCTTAAACATCTGGAAGTTCATGGTTCACGTATTGCTGAAGCCTGGCTTGGAGAATTTTAAGCATTACTTTACTAGCATGTGAGATAAGTGCAATTGTGCGGTAGTTTGAGCATTCTTTGGCATTGCCTTTCTTTGGGATTGGAATGAAAACTGACTTTTCCAGTCCTGTGGCCACTGCTGAGTTTTCCAGATTTGCTGACATATTGAGTGCAGCACTTTCACAGCATCATCTTTCAGGATTTGAAATAGCTCAACTGAAATTCCATCACCTCCACTAGCTTTGTTCATAATGATGCTTCCTAAGGCCCACTTGACTTCACATTCGAGGATGTCTGGCTCTAGGTGAGTGATCACACCATCGTGATTGTCTGGATCGTGAGGAACTTTTTTGTACAATTCTTCTGTGTATTCTTGCCACCTCTTCTTAATATCTTCTGCTTCTGTTAAGTCCATACCATTTCTGTCCTTTATTGAGCCCGTCTTTGCATGAAATATTCCCTTGGTATCTCTAATTTTCTTGAAAAGATCTCTATTCTTTCCCATTCTATTGTTTTCCTCTATTTCTTTGCATTGATCACTGAGGAAGGCTTTCTTATCTCTCCTTGCTATTCTTTGGAACTCTGCATTCAAATGGGTATATCTTTCCTTTTCTCCTTATTAAATATCATAAAACAACACTCCCTCCCTTCCTGTATCATCTTAGTTAACCACTCTTTCTCTTATACTTTGCAGCTAAATTCTCTAGGAAGAATAGTTTTTTACACAGTCTCCACTTCTTCCTTTTGAAAAACATTTTAAAAGTTTATATTTGTTTATTTTTAGTTATGAAGCAAAAAGATAATACCAAAGACTATGTATTTTAATAACTTGAAATATAAAAAGAAAAAGGTTGTAATTAATACTTGCTATCTTGAGAATGGAATTACAAGGATCTTTTATAGCCAAAATCTGTACTATTCAGTACCATGGCCACTAAACACATGTGGCTACTTAACCCTTGAATGTGGCTAGTCTGAGTTGAAATGTGCTATAAGACACACACTGGATTTTGAAGTTTTAGTGAAAAAAGAGAATGTAAAATAACTCTTTACTAATCCTTTCTGCTGATTACGTATCAAAACAATAACATTTTGATATACTATTTAAAATGAAAATTTATTAAAATTAATTTCACATGTTTCTATCTCTTTTTAAAGTGGTTGCAAGAAAGTTTTAAATTACATCTGTGGCTTACATTTTACTTATGTACAGTGGACTATTTATAGTTTAAAGAGTTTATGTATGGTTTGAATTTTGCAATGCTGAGCATATATTATTTTCACATTGAAACTAAATGTTTTCATTTCTTACTGTTTTATTGTGGTTAAAAAAATACGTATAACATAAAATTTACCATATTAGCCATTTTTAAGTGCACAGTACAGTAGTAACTTTATGCACCTTATTATGCAACATATTTTGCCCTTAAAATTGGTACAGTGCAGGGCTTTTTTAAGCAAGCTTCTGGGTCACACCCCTTGAATTGACTCATCTAGTCCATTCTCATAGGTTTCAAATCTATTTGCTCCTCAGCACCTAAAACTCCACGTATGCAACTCTGACTTTCCTGTCCCCACCCCTTGCTAAGCGCCCCCTCTCATCTGCTTATTCCTGTGTGCCTTCTGTCCCTGACACATACTAACTCTACTGTCATACCAATAATACCCTGCTGGGAGCCAGCTCACGAGATCCCACCCATGGCAAGGTCATGAGGAAGAGGACTGATCCCAGCACGACTTCTCAGGCCTCAGGGATTCTTGGAAGGCTGCCTCAGCACTCACCTTAAAGACGGTATCTGTCTTTCTGATGTTTGCTACAATAAACCTCTTCTTACTTTCTGTGACTTAGAAAAAAGGCTTTTCCTGATTCTCTTGTAAAATAGATCAATCTGAAAAGTCAATCAACAAGGCCCCTGAACGGTAGCACCCTAAATAAAGTTATCTGGGATATAGAGTATGCTGATCTAAATTCCTTTTGCTAACATATTGGTTTGTTTTATAAATGTACCTGTGCCTTTGGAGCTAACGTGCATAACTGTTCCTTAATAATAAAACAACATTGAGAGCCACCACACAAAAAGCCCCAATGGGCACAGAACCCTTCGTAGGAAAAAAGGCTTGTTAGAAAATATAAGAAATATTGCTTTATGAAACTGTTACTTAGTCTATATTTACTCACTATGTTTTTACTCTTAACATATTTAGCCTATATAATGAAAGCATAATAGTTAAAAATTTATATAAATAAAAGTTTAGCTTTAATACAAATAATAAGACAATTGTTGATTTAACTGATGATTCTTACTTAGAGCTGACCTTCAGCTTGCTGTTCTATGACTTTATGGGACCACATTCTTTTCTGTTAAGCTCAGGGTAGAGTAAATTACCAAGAACAGGTTTTACCTTAAAACTTGCTATTGATAAATTCTTTCCTGCTGTGCCTGATACAAAAGTGTTCTGACTGATCAACTCTTATCAATGGAGAGTCACAAGATGTTAGCAGGCCCCCAGGCCGGAAGATGATGTAAACAAAATGAGGCTTTTTGTAACTAAAGACATGCAAACGGTTTCGAAGAGGGTCAAAACTGCTGGCCCATTAAGCTGAATTCATATGCCCATTAAGCTAAATTGGTATGCCCACTAAGCTGAATTGGTATGACTCTACACTTTACATTTGTTTCTATGTACCACTAAAAATATAAAAGCTGTCTTAAAAACAATAAAGTCGGAAGACACTTGGAAACACCGAGACTCGCTGTGTCTTCTCATTAGCATCGCCGACGCCGTCCATCCTGAGGGAACATCTGGACCTGCTGGAGCTGGACTCCGGTAATACCCAACTAGTTTCTGGGAGTGAGCCAAGAAACCTCTTTCTTGTGTCCACTTCTATTTGTCCCCTGGGGAGTTACCTACTCTATTTCCTAAAGAGTTCTCCAGTTAGTCCATTTTCTTCATCCCTGTAGCCATTGGTCTAGGTCAGACCTCTATTCTCTCACCTACTGAGAAGTCTTCTCTTAACTGGCATCTGAGGGTGTTGTTTTACACCTAATATCATTATGTGAATAAAATACAGGAGCCATACAAAATCTCCTATGTAATTTTTAAAGTAATAACCCAAGTAGTATTTTCTAGAATCCTCATATAAATAGCAGTTCAATAGTATTTTCCCAGCACCTACTTTATGTCTTGCACCAGCCTGGGCTGAGGGATGCCAAGATCAGAAAGACCCTTTCTTTCCCTAAGAACGTCACAAACTGACATTTATCTTCCCGAACCAGGGATGGAACCTGGGTCTCCTGCATCGCAGGCAGATTCTTTACCATCTGAGCCACCAAGAAAGCCCAACTGGCATATAAACACTTATAAAAACAAATGTATTTTATTGTGTCTTATACTAACTGCAGTTGGAAAATGCGGGAAGTAATAAATACCCAATTCTCTCAGATTCACCCTCTATTCTGGTGCCAGAGGCTCTTTCTAGATCCCATTTCCTACAGCATAAAGACCAACCTCCCTAACTCTACTAGCTGGATCCCCCACAACCTGAACTTGCATCCCCTTCCTTGTCCCTCTTGCCCCTATTCTTCAGCCATACTAAATGCTTACGAATGTTCTGCATACAGGTTTATCAGGGGACAGGGAAGGTGGTCTGGTATTCCTATCTCTTTAAGGATTTTCCACAGTTTGTTGTGATCCACACCGTCAAAGTCTTTAGCACAGTCAATGAAGCAGAAGAAGATGTTTTTTCTGGAATTCCCTGGTTTTCTCTATGATCCAACAAATGTTGGCAATTTGATCTCTGGTTCCTCAGCCTCTTCTAAACCCAGCTTGTACATCTAGAAGTTCTTGATTCATGTGCTGCTGAAGACTAGCTTGAAGGATTTTGAATATAACCTTGCTGTTAACAGCATGTGAAATGAGTACAATTGTACAGTAGTTTGAACATTTTTTGGCATTGTTTGTGTTTGGAATTGAAATGAAAACTGACCTTTTCCAGTCCTGTGCTGAGTTTTCCAAATTTGCTGACATACTGAGTACAGCACTTTAACAGCATCATATTTTAGGGTTTTAAATAGCACAGCTGGAATTCCATCACCCCCACTAGCTTTGTTCAGCGTAATGCTTCCTAAGGCCCACTTGACTTCACACTCCGGGATGTCTGGCTCTAGATGAGTGAACACACCTTCGTGGTTATTTGGTCATTAAGATCTTTTTTTGTATAGTTTCTATGTATTCTTGCCACTTCTTTTTAATCTCTTCTGGTTCTGCTAGATCCTTAACGTTTCTGTCCTTTATCTTTCCATCCTTGCATAAATGTGCCTTTGATATCTCCCATTTTCTTGAAGAGATCTCTAGTCTTCCTCATTCTATTGCCTTCCTCTGTTTCTCTGTGCTATTCACTTAAGAAGGCTTTATTATCTCTTCTTGCTCTTCTCTGGAACTCTGCATTCAGTTGGGTGTATCTTTCCCTTTCGCTTCTCTTCTTTTCTCAGCTATTTGTAAAACCTCCTGAGACAACCACTTTGCCTTCTTGCATTTCTTTTTCTTTGGGATGATTTTGGTCACTGTCTCCTGTATATGGACAGAGGTTTTACGAACCTCTGTCCATAGTTCTTCAGGTACTCTATCAGATCTAATCCCTTGAATCTATTCGTCACCTCCACTGTATAATCATAAGGGATTTGATTTAGGTCATACCTGAATGGCCTAGCAGTTTTCCCTACTTTTTTCAAGTTAAGCCTGGATTTTGCAATAAGGAGCACATGATCTGGGCCACAGTCAGCTCCAGGTCTTGATTTTGCTCACTGTATAGAGCTTCTCCATTTTTGGCTGCAAAGACTATAATCAATCTGATTTTGGTTTTGACCATCTGGTGATGTCCGTGTGTAGAGTCGTCTCACGTGTTGTTGGATATGTATTCTAGATGTTAATCCCTTATCAGGTACGTGATTTGTAAACATTTTCCCACATTCTGTGGGTTGTCTTTCTACTCTGTTGAGAGTGTTTCTTTGATGCACAAAAGTGTTTATTTTTATTTTTTTCAATATTTATTTATTTACCTGTTTCAGGTCTTAGTTGTGGCATGTGGGATCTAATTCCTTGACCAGGGATCAAATCTGGGTCCCCTGCCCTGGAAGTTTAGACTCTTGGCCATTGAACCACCAGGGAAGTCCCCACAAAACTTTTTAATTTTGACAGAAGCGGTTTATCTATTTTTTCTTTTATTGGCTGTGCTTGTGATGTCACATTGAAAACACCAAAATCATGAAGATTTTCTGCTATGTTTTCTTTTAACAATTTTATAGCTTTAGCTCTTATGTTTAGATTTTCAATCCACTTTAAGTTCATTTTTTATGTGGCACAAAGTAAGCACTGGCCTATATTGAGCTATTTTTCTTTTTACTGTGGAGTTGTAAAGTCACTTATTTTTATGCATTTATATATGCTAGTCTTCTCTTTTAGTTTGTGATTTTCTTGAGGCAGAGATGGACTCATGCCTGATTTTGGCATCCTCAGGGCCCAACTTGGTGTTAGGCATAAAATAGATGTTGAAAAACTACTTATTGAATTGAGTTTACACAATATTTCTGAGAACTACTCACGTTGTAGGAAAGTATATGGCATATTTTGCATTCCAATTAGTATTCAGGGTCTGAAGTAACATGCATACTTTTATTGCCTTTTCTTGATGTTTTCAGTCTCTCTTGCTGAGTGAATTTCTCTTGCTGGTTTACTTCAAGCCTGAATTCTGCTGGTTTCTCCACCTTATCTTGGAAGCTTTTAATAGTCAATCCCCTTTTCTTTGCAATCCTCCTAAACCAGAATAAAGTGAGTAAGAGAGTATCCAAAGAAGGTCAATCCCATGGGTACAGACAGAGTAACAGGCCCTTGACAACCTGGACTGTGTGCATGTTAAGTTGCTTCAGTCATGTCTGACTCTTTGTGACCCCGTGGCCTGTAACCTACCAGGCTCCTCTGTCCAAGGGATTCTCCAGGCAAGAATACTGGAGTGGGTTGCCATGCCCTCCTCCGGAGGATCTTCCCAATCCAGGGATCGAACCCATGTTTCTTACACCTCCTGCATTGGCAGGCAGGTTCTTTACCACTAGTGCCACCTGGGAAGCCTGACAACCAGGAGTACATCTTACCTAGTGGATAGCCACTCCTATGCCCCATACATATCCAATGTTACATGGTTTTTAAAATATGGATGTTTATGAGAAGTTGCCAAACTTTTAAGTATTAGTAACTATTAAAAAAAAACAGCAACATGATTTTTAAACAAACACCTCAGGAGGACAGAATTTATATCTTTGATTCACATACATTTACTCATGTTAAATTACTCACTCTAGCTTGTGTTCCAGTCTTTAAAGTCGATTAAATTTCTTTTGCCAAACAAAGTACTTATAGTGAAACTTGCCTTAGCTTGTCATTACTTATTATTTATACCATGCTGATTTAATCCCCGACTTTGACCAAATATAAAACATTGGATTCCTACCCTGAGAAATTTCTGTCTTCCCTTGCACTTCAGGGAATTACTGGATTAGACAAAGAAATCGCAGATGGGTTATTGAATGTAGAAAAACAAACCTGCCCAAAGAAGCACTTTAAACATATAATCATGCCTTATCCCATATGCCCTCCTCTGAGAAATATCAGAAATTTTGACCTAGTTCTCTCAGTACAAATATTCAATTACATGATGAATGAAATCGAGGTTTACAAGTAAGTTTCTATATTTCTTTGAATGATTTCTGCTACTGCTAAGTCACTTCAGTCGTGTCCGACTCTGTGCGACCCCATAGACGGCAGCCCACCAGGCTCCGCCGTCCCTGGGATTCTCCAGGCAAGAACACTGGAGTGGGTTGCCATTTCCTTCTCCAATGCATGAAAGTGAAAAGTGAAAGTGAAGTCGCTCAGTCATGTCCGACTCTTAGCGACCCCAAGGACTGTAGCCTACCAGGCTCCTCCGTCCATGGGATTTTCCAGGCAAGAGTACTGGACTGGGGTGCCATTGCCTTCTCCTTTGAATGATTTCTAATGATGTATAAAATGTTGCTGGTAGATAAATACCACTTTCAGTAAGCTCAAAATTTTCCTTGTTCAAGGAGTTCTGGTTCTCAGCTGAATGTTCTCTGAACCGTGGTAAACCAAGCAGGAACTTAAAGGAGCCGCCAAGCAATTGTTTGTATTGTAGGGGAGGAACGCTCTGCTCTTCTTCCCTTCCAGGTGGCTAGTCTAGTAATTAAATTGATATAAAACAGATTAATGGGAGAAAAGCGAATTTAATTTTGTATGTACAGAAGTCCATGAAAATATGGGACTCCGTTCTAATGAGGTGGATGAACCTGGAGCCTATTATACAGAGTGAAGTAAGTCAGAAAGAGAAAAACAAATATCGTATATTAAGGCATATATATGGAATCTAGAAAGATGGTACTGATGAACCTATTTGCAAGGCAGCAATGAAGACGCAAATACAGAGAACAGACTTGTGGACACAGCAGGGAAAGGAGAGGGTGGGAAGAATCAAGAGAGTAGAATGGAAACAAATACAATACCATATGTAAAATAGACAGTTAGTGGGAATTTGCTGTGACTCGGGGAACTCAAACCAGGGCTCTGTGACAACCTAGAGGGGTGGGATAGGGTGAGAGGTGGGAGGGGAGTTCAGGTGGGAGGGGACATATGTATATCTATGGCTAATTCATGTTGATGTATGGCAGAAACCAATACAATAGTATAAAGCAAGTATCCTTTAATTAAAAATAAATAATTAAAAAAATAAATGGGACTCAAGGAAGTCAAAGCAGACGGCTTTTATACCTTTTAGACAAGGAAACAATAATAACAATGCCCTCTACCCTCCTGGTACAGGGAGGGGACTTTTCGCAGAGGAGATTTATCTCCTGCTTTCAACGGGAAAAAGGACGTTCGGCGTGTCCTTCTTGCAACAGCTGTTTCTCAAATATCTTCGATTCAAAATCATCAATATTCCAAAGCGGTGTATCTTGGGGTGACATATTCTGAACTCCTATAATGATTACAAGCTTCGCAAATATAATATACTGAGAGATGTACAGCATTTCTGACTCTTTCTTTGACTATGGTGGTTATTGCATTTCTTCTAAGGGATTCTTGCCCATAGTAGTAAATATAATGGTCACCTGAGTTAAATTCACCCATTCCAGTCCATTTTAGCTCGCTGATTCCTAAAAAGTCGACATTCACTCTTGCCATCTCCTGTTTGATCACTTCCAATCTGCCTTGATTCACAGACCTGACATTCCAGGTTCCTATGCAATATTGCTCTTGATAGCATCAGACCTTACTTCCATCACCAGTCACATCCACAGCTGGGTGTTGTTTTTGCTTTGGCTCCATCTTTTCATTCTTTCTGGAGTTATTTCTACACTGCTCTCCAGTAGCATATTGGGCACCTGCTGACCTGGGGAGTTCATCTTTCAGTGTTCTATCTTTTTGCCTTTTCGTACTGTCCACAGGGTTCTCAAAACAAGAATACTGAAGTGGTTTTCCCTTCCCTTATCCAGTGGACCACATTTTGTCAGATGACAAATGACATTTTCTCAGATGACCATTATATCTGCTACCATGCGCAAAAATCCCTTAGAAGAAATGGAGTAGCCATCATAGTCAACAAAAGAGTCAGAAATGCAGTAATTGGATGCAATCTCAAAAATGATAGAATGACCTCTGTTCTTTCCAAGGCAAACCATTCAATATCATGGTAATCCAAGTCTATGCCCCTACCAGAAGCTGAAGTTGAACGGTTCTATGAAGACCTACAATACCTTCTAGAACTAACACACAAAATAGATGTCCTTTTCATTATAGGGGACTGGAATGCAAAAGTAGGAAGTCAAGAAACACCTGGAATAACAGGCAAATTTGGGCTTGGAGTACAGAATGAAGCAGGACAAAGGCTAATAGAGTTCTGCCAAGAGAACACACTGGTCATAGCAAACACCCTCTTCCAACAACACAAGAAAAGACTCTACACATGGACATTACCAGATAGTCAACACCAAATCAGATTGATTATATTCTTTGCAGCCAAAGATGGAGAAGCTCTATACAGTCAGCAAAAACAAGACCGGGAGCTGACTGGGGCTCAGATTATTGCCAAATTCAGACTGAAAATGAAGAAAGTAGGGAAAACCACTAGACCATTCAAGTATGACCTAAATCATATCCCTGATGACTATACAGTGGAAGTGAGAAATAGATTTAAGGGACTAGATCTGATAGACAGAGTGCCTGATGAACTATGGATGGAGGTTGGTGACACTGTACAGGAGACGGGTATCAAGACCATCCCCATGGAAAAGAAATGTAAAAAAGCAAAATGGCTTTCTGAGGAGGCCTTACAAATAGCTGTGAAAAGAAGAGAAGCAAAAAGCAAAGGAGAAAAGGAAAGATATACCCATTTGAACGCAAAGTTCCAAAGAATAGCAAGGAGAGATAAGAAAGCCTTCCTCAGCGATCAATGCAAAGAAATAGAGGAAAACGATAGAACGGGAAAGACTAGAGATCTCTTCAAGAATTAGAGATACCAAGGGAACATTTCAAGCAAATATGAGCTCAATAAAGGACAGAAATGGTATGGACTTAACAGAAGCAGAAGATATTAAGAAGAAGTGGCAAGAATACACAGAAGAACTATACAAAAAAGATCTTCATGACCCAGACAATCATGATGGTGTGATCACTCACCTAGAGCCAGACATCCTGGAATATGAAGTCAAGTGGGCCTTAGAAAGCATCACTATGAACAAAGCTAGTGGAGGTGATAGAATTCCAGTTGAGCTATTTCAAATCCTGAAAGATGATGCTGTGAAAGTGCTGCACTCAATATGCCAGCAAATCTGGAAAACTCAGCAGTGGCCACAGGACTGGAAAAGTCAGTAATCATTCCAATCCCAAAGAAAGGCAAGGCCAAAGAATGCTCAAACTACTGCACAATTGCACTCATCTCACATGCTAGCAAAGTAATGCTCAAAATTCTCCAAGTCAGGCTTCAGCAATACATGAACCATGAACTTCCAGATGTTTAAGCTGGTTTTAGAAAAGGCAGAGGAACCAGAGATCAAATTGCCAACATCCATTGGATCATCGAAAAAGCAAGAGAGTTCCAGAAAAACATCTATTTCTGCTTTATGAACTATGCCAAAGCCTTTGACTGTGTGGATCACAACAAACTGTGGAAAATTCTGAAACACATGGGAATACCAGACCACCTGGCCTGCCTCTTGAAAAACCTGTATACAGATCAGGAAGCAACAGTTAGAACTGGACATGGAACAACAGACTGGTTCCAAATAGGAAAAGGAGTACGTCAAGGCTGTATATTGTCACCCTGCTTATTTAACTTATATGCAGAGTACATCATGAGAAACGCTGGGCTGGAGGAAGCACAAGCTGGAGGAAATTGCCGGGAGAAATATCAATAACCTCAGATATGCAGATGACGGCATCCTTATGGCAGAAAGTGAAGAAGAACTAAAGAGCCTCTTGATGAAAGTGAAAGAGGAGAGTGAAAAAGTTGGCTTAAAGCTCAACACTCAGAAAACTAAGATCATGGCATCTGGTCCCATCACTTCATGGCAAATAGATGGAGAAACAGTGGAAACAATGGCAGAATTTATTTTGGGTGGCTCCAAAATCACTGCATATGGTGACTGCAGCCATGAAATTAAGTCACTTGTTCCTTGGAAGAAAAGTTATGACCAACCTAGACAGTATATTAAAAAGCAGAAACATTACTGTTCCAACAAAGTTTCATCTAGTCAAAGTTATGGTTTTTCCAGTAGTCACATATGGATGTGACAGTTGGACTATAAAGAAAGCTGAGTGTCGAAGAATTGATGCTTTTGAACTGTGGTGTTGGAGAAGACTCTTGAGGGTCCCTTGGACAGCAAGGAGATCCAAGCAGTCCATCGTAAAGAAAATTAATCGTGAATATTCATTGGAAGGACTGTGTTGAATATGAAACCGCAATACTTTGGCCACCTGATGCGAAGAGCTGACTGATTTGAATGGACTCTGATGCTGGGAAAGATTGAAGGCAGGAAGAGAACGGGCCGACAGAGGATGAGATGGTTGGATGGCATCACCAACTGAATGGGTATGAGTTTGAGTAGACTCCCAGAGTTGGTGATGGACAGGGAGGCCTGGCATGCTGCAGTCCATGGGGTCAGACAGGACTGAGTGGCTGAACTGAGCTGAACCTAGAGATGTGCCCTTGATTCTGCTCTTATTCTTCTCTGTCTCAGTAAATGGCCATACTGTTTACCTGGTAGTCAGATCAAAACCTTTCTCTTCTTGCCTCAAACTTATACCCATTCCATCATCTTTCAAATATCCCAAACCATTTGAACTTGCTGAATGTGTGCATTTGGAGCTAGCATTGGTATCAGAGCCTTCAGGTTCACCTGGGATCACTGATGTCCTTGGATCCTTGCACTGGCTTTCATGTGGGCTGGGAGCCACATCTAGGCATCAGTGAGTTCAGAAGTTAAGGCGAAAGGACAGGTCTCAATAAACACCAGACAGCAAAACACTGATAGCATGAGTGATGCTGACAGATGGGTGCACACAGATGAGAGCTCACAGCTCATTTCTGGAACACTGAATGAAGACAGAAGAGCGTTGATGGAGGAAATAGCAAAGGAAACCACAGCCCAGAGGAAACCACAACTAGATGAGGAGCCACAGCTGAGGGTGGGAACAGGGGAATGTGGAAGAGACTGCTCTGCTTATAGCACTTGGGACAGGCCCAGGGCTTGACATTCAGGGGCAAGAGAGAAGAATGGGGCTGAAAACCACTGTCTGAAGATCTGTGTACAGCATGGCCAGCATTCCTCTGCCCCACCCCAGTCTGTGCACAGAGCTGCCAGGACTCTCTGCCCTGGGCACAGAGGAATGTGCCCAGTTAGGGAAGGAATTGGTCAGCTGGTGAGCAGACCCAGAGTACAGACTACTCCTGCTGGAATGCGGCTGTCGAGGAGAGGGGAGCAGAGCCTTAACTTAGCCTCAGGTGCTTCTCTGCCCAATCCTGCTGAGGACAGTTCAAGTCAGCAGTCCCTGCTCCAGTCCTGGAGTTTACATCAACCTTTAGGGGCTCACTGGAGATTAGAGAAAACTTGTAGCGTGAAAGAAAGCAACCAGGATTCTAAAGAGAGACAGAAAGGCAGAGACAGAAACTTATCTCCGAGGAAGCAGAGGGGATTCAGAGAACAAGAGAGTATAAAACACAGAATGTAACAGAAAACCTCTTTGATCAGTATCCTTGAGCTTTCTTGGTGGCTCAGGCAGGAGAGAATCCCCCTGCAAGGCAGGAGATCTGGGTTTGATCCCTGGGTTGGGAAGGTCCTCTAGAGAAGGGAATGGCTACCCACTCCAGTTTTCTTGCCTGAAGAATCCCACGGACAGAGGAGCCTGGAAGGCTACAGATAATGCGGTCGCAAAGAGTCAGACACGGCAGTGATTAAGCATGATCAGTATCCTCAGAGACGTTTTAGAAAATATTGCATCCATAGAACAAGAGAATGGCACAATGAAAAATGAGTCGTGAACATACCCACAACAAAAGCCTCTGGAAATTAAAATTATGTTTCACAAAATATAAAATAATTAACATAGATGGAAAATAATGTTTAGGACATTTCAGAGACTACAGAGAGAAAGAGGAGACAGAAAATATGACAGAAACAGTCAGAGATAGATGATTAAACCAGGATTAATCTAGATATAGTGCCTAACTATTAGGAAATCCAGAGAGAGAGAGAAACAAGCAGAAACAGAGAGGGAGAAAAATAGAGAGGGAGACAGACAGAAAGAGAAGAATGAGGATGAATAGAAGGAGGAGGAGGAAAAGAGGAGGAGAGAGAAGGAAAGAAAGAGAACATAACATGAAGATTAGAAAATTATCAAACAGTTGAAACATTTCCAAGAGCTGAGGAAAGCCACAGTCTTGAGACTGAAAGTGGCATTGAGGATAACACCACTTTGAAGTGTGACTTGAATGACAAGTTACTTGAATTACTCCAGTAATTCCTGGAGCTGACTGTTCCCCTACCCAGTAATTTCCCTTTTGAGTCTCTCCTTCGGTACAGAGCTTCCATACCCTAGCATATGATGTGCCCCAAGTTGAATGCAGATGTGTGGGGTTTGAATCTGTTCTGAGATGTCCCCTGGTGGCTGAGCAGGGACAGGGGAAGTCAGGATTGCTGTCATCAGCAACTCCTGCAGGAGCAGTGCCATCTTCTGCTGATTCCAATCTGCCACACCAGTAGGGCTGTATCCGGTGTGGAATGTGATGTAGGAAGGTTGGGAAGCTTTGGCTCAACACAGAACATATAGGGAGCTTGTGTGGTAATGTTTGTGGAAGCAAAATAAATGGGAATAGCCTAAATATCTACCAATGGAAAAGAAGACTAAAAAGTAATGTATTTGCTTTGCAAACTATTATATATAGGATGGATAAACAACAAGGTCCTACTGTGTAACACAGGAAACCATATTCAATATCCTATAATAAACCATAATGTGAAAGAATATGAAAAAGAATATATGTGTGTATATATATATATGTGTATATACTTTGCTGAACACCAGAAACTAACACCACATTATAAATCAACTATACTTCAGTAAAATAAATTTTTTAGAAAGTAACACATTGATCATACAAAGAACATCACACAATATAAAAATTTGCACTGAACTACACATATCAGCATGATGAAGCCTGAAAACAAAATGTTAAATGAACAAACAAGTTGCAAATCATTTATATAATGTCTGCAATACCACTGATGCAAGATTAAAAACAACAAATAAAAATAAATAAAAACATAAGAGTGGGCTGTGTGTATAAAGACAAGTTTTCTAAAAATGGAATCTGTTAAAAGAATCTGTGATATCAAAAAATTAGAAGACTACACTGAGATGAAAGGAAAAAATACATGTAAAGATTTATGATTTGGGAGTAAACAGCATTTGATGTGTCCCTTCAAAGAAAAACAAACAAAAGCAACAACTGTAAAATAGTAGACAAAGTACACAATGATAATAGTAAAGGGGAGGGGGAGAAATGGTTGTGAAAAACAGGTAGAAATAAAAAAGAAGCACAATGCAACAAGGAAAGCATGTGATGTGGAGGACAAGCTTGAGTCACAAGGCTGGAATGCAGCAAAAAACATTTAACTCTGGGACTGAATCAATATTACACTTTTTAGAACTACCATATGACACAGCAATCCCACTCCTAGGCATATATCCAGAGAGAACCAAAATACAAAAAATATATGCACTCCATGTTCACTGCAACACTATTTACAACAGCCAGGACACGGAAGCAACTTAAATGTCCATCAGCAGAGGAATGGGTAGGGGACTTTCCCAGCAGTCCAGTGATTAAGCCTCCACCTTCCATTGCAGAGGATGAGCTTTTTTTATTCCTAATGGGGGAGCTAAGATCCCACATGCCTTGAAGTATGGCCAAAAAAACCCAAACAAACAAAAATCCCAGAGAAATGGATGAAGAAGTTGTGGTACCTATAGACAGTGGCATATTACTCAGCCATAAAAAAGAAGAAAAAATGCCATTTGCGGGGACATGCTTCTCAGGTGGCGCTAGTGGTAAAGAGGAGACGTAAGAGATGCAGGTTCGATCCCTGAGTTGGGAAGATCCCCTGGAGAAGGAAATGGCAACACACTCCAGTATTCTTGTCTAGAGAATTCCATGGACAGAGGAGCCCAGCAGGCTATAGCCCATGGGGTTGCAAAGAGTTGGATATGACTGAAGCAACTTAGCATGCACAGGGATTGCCATACTGAATGAACTAAGTCAGACAAAGACAAATATATCAGTTCAGTTCAGTCGCTCAGTCGTGTCCGACTCTTTGTGACCCCGTGAATCGCAGCACGCCAGGCCTCCCTGTCCATCACCAGCTCTCGGAGTTTACCCAAACCCATGTCCATTGAGTTAGTGATGCCATCCAACCATCTCATCCTCTGTCGTCCCCTTCTGCTCCTGCCCCCAGTCCTTCCCAGCATCAGGGTCTTTTCCAATGAGTCAACTCTTCGCATCAGGTGGCCAAAGTATTGGAGTTTCAGCTTCAACATCAGTCCTTCCAGTGAACACCCAGGACTGATCTCTTTTAGGATGTACTGGTTGGCTCTCCTTGCAGTCCAAGGGACTCTCAAGAGTCCCAACACCACAGTTCAAAAGCATCAATTCTTTGGCACTCAGCTTTCTTCATCGTCCAACTCTCACATCCATACATGACCACTGACAAATATATGATATCACTTATATATGGAATCTAAAAAAGAGGGTATAAATGAACTTATTTACAAAACAAATAGAGTCACAGAAACAGAAAACAAATTTACTAGGGGTTGGGGGAAAGGTGTAAATTAGGAGATTGGGATTGTCATATACATGCTACAATATAAAACAGACAACTAATAAGAACCTGCTGTATAGCACAGGGAGCTCTACTCAGTGCCCTGTAATGGCCTATATGTGAAAAAAAAAAAATCTAAAAAATGAGTGGATATATACATAATAGATTCCCTTGGCTGTGCACCTGAAACTAACAAACATTGTAAATTAACTATACTCCAGTCAGTTTAAAAAAGAAAAAAATCACACATTTAACTATAATAATTTTTGAATAAGGTTTAGAATCTGGTTAAGTTAACCATCTTTCAATATCCTTTTTTTAATATTGAAAAATATTTTCATATTTTATCCTTTTTGAAGAAAAAACTTACGAAGATATGACAAAAATACAGCTATAATTTTATACAAACAAAATATTAATTATTAAACTTGAAGAGAATTTTTTTTAAAGCTTTCTGGACTGTAGTTAATGATTTTTTTTTTTAAACTACCAATTTGAGACTTCCCTAATAGCTTAGTTGGTAAAGAATCTGCCTGCAATGTGGGAGACCTGGGTTCCATCTCTGGGTTGGGGAGATCCCCTGGAGAAGGGAAAGGCTCCCCACTCTGGTATGCTGGCCTGAAGAATGGCCTGGATCACAAAGAGTGGGACACTGAGTCACTTTCACTTTCACTTTCAAGACTGGAGACCGACCCCACCACTGGAGGGTGTGAGTCTCCATTATTTTACATCTTTGAGGCCTAGCTTTGTTGACAAAATCTAAAGATGTAGGAAAGAAAAAGCATACTACAGAGAGAGTAAATAAACGAATTGACATATTACATATTAATAAATAAGCAGAACAAGATGCTGTTAAAAAAAAATTCTTAGAAGCTCAAGAATGAAAACTATCCATTCATTCCTTCCACAAATCTGGGTGAATACAGGACTAAGGAGCCAGGAACACACGTGCCCAGACAAGCTCCTATCCCAGTAGAAGGGCCAAATAGAGTTATGATCAGTGTCAAATGATAATCAGTATTTAGATTGAAAAGACAGAGTTTTGTCTGCAGCTATGGGAATAATTCAGCAGACACTAATCCAGGTAAAACCAAAAGAGTATTCTGGGGAAGAGAGAAAAGCTACAAGGTTGTTAATAGTTCTCTTGCAAGACTTATAACTGGGACTTCCCTGGTGGTCTAGCGCTTAAGAATTCACCTGCCAATGTAGGAGAATCAGGTTTGATCACTGATCTAGGAAGATTCCATGTACCACAGGGCAACTAAGCCCATGAGCCACAGCTTCTGAGCCTATGCTCTAGAACCCATGATCCGCAACTACTGAGCCCCAATACCACAGCTACTAAAGCCCACATGACCTAGAGCCTCTGCTCCACAACAAGAGACTGCCACTACAACAAGAAGACTATGCACTGTAATTAGAGTAGCCTCCATTCTCTGCAACTAGAGAAAGCCATGTAGAGCAAGAAGACCCAGTGCAGCCAAAAATAAATAAAATTTTAAAAGATTGACAATTGGATCTGATGCAAAAAGGAGACATTTTTCAGTTTTCTTTTTCCTTTTTTTTCTTTTTCCATTATGGCTTATTACAGGATATTGAATATAGCTCCTGTTCTATATAGTAAAACCTTGTTGTTTATTTTATATATAGCATTTTGCAACTGCTAATTCCAAACCCCTAATTTATCTCTGTTGCCCGCCTTTCCCCCTGGGTAACCATAAGTTTGTTTTCTATGTCTGTGAGTCTATTTCTGTTTCGAAAATAAGTTCATTCATACCATTTTTTTTAGATTTCACATGTAAGTGATATCATGTGGTTTTTGTGTTTCTGATTCACTTCATTTACTATGATAATCTCTAGGTCTATCCTAGTTGCTGCAAATGGCGTTACTTCAATCTTTTTATGGCTGAATAGTATTCCATTGTGTATATATACCATTATTCTTTATCCATTCATCTGTTGTTGGACATTTAGATTGCTTATATGTCTGGGCTATTATGGGAAGTATTTGTTTTTAAGACATAGGATGTCACTAGTTATTTAGGGTAAGGGTCCCATAAATATCTTGGGTTTCTAGAACACTACATTTCTACAGCATAGTTGATCTGGATGCCTATATTAAGATAATAAGTGGTTAAAAGTTCAGACTCCATCTGGGCTGAGACATGCATAAGTCCCACCGTGTCAATGGCCTCCTATTTCCATTTTAGAGTGCTCTCTTAGCAACACTCACTCCATTTTGATTTTCCTTTTACACCAAAAACTGGAATGCAGAGAAAGCTTCAAGTGCCCCAGGGGAGATGTGACCCAGCCTAGGCAACAGGAAGAGTTAGTTGCCTTGATAAAGTGATGAGTAAGTTGAGAGCTATAGGATCAAGAGAGCTAGCATGGTAAAGAAGAACAAAAGAAATCCAACCAGGGCTCTGTAACAACCTAGAGGGGTGGGATGGGGAGGGAGGGGACATGTGTATACCTATGGCTGATTCATGTTGATGTTTGGCAGAAACCAACACAATACTTAAAGCAATTATCCTTCAATTAGAAATAAGTAAATTTTTTTTTTTTTTTTTAAAAAGAACATTCAGGTATGGAGTCAGGTGAGAAGTTATTGACTAAAATGAGAAATCTGTGATTGCAGTCTTCACTGGTGGTCCGGTGGTTCACATTCTGTATTTCCACTGCAGGCAGTGAAGGTTTGATCCCTGGTCAGGAAAGTTCCACTTGCTTCGTGATGCAGACAAAAAAAAAAAGAAAGAAATGAGGCTTCCCAGGTTGTCCAGTGGTTGAGAATCTGCCTGCCAATCCATAGGACACAGGTTTGATCCCTGGTCTGGGAAGATCCCACATGCCTCAGAGCAACTAAGCCCATGTACCACAGCTACTAAGCTTGAGCATACAACTGCTAAAACCCCAGCACCTAGAGCCAATGCTCCACAACAAGAGATGCCACCGTAATGAGAAGCCTGCATACCACAACAAGGGGTAGCAACTGCTTGCCGCAACTAGAAAAGGCCTGCACAGCCACAAAGACCCAGTGCAGCCCAAAAGAAATAAATAGTAAATTTTTAAAAAAGAAAGAAAGAAATTTGTGATAACAAATAGTGACATAGCCACTCAAGAATTACCAATGCCATTTCTACACATAAAAGGGGATTTGTTCATAGGGTCCTGGGAACATGATATGAATTGAGTTTCATCTTCACAGAAAACAATCGGGTAGATTACACAGCTCTGAAGTAGAAACATATTCTACTATGTTCTATCTAAGATTGGCAATTACATAAACGTGATATTCAGCTGCTTTTGTATAGCTATGTAGTTTTATGCAAGATAAATGCCCTACATCTCAATATATTGACTGATTTTTGTATCTTATAAAAATACTTTTGCCCTGAGGATGCTTTAGATCCTTTTTTTCCCCAGAATTTAGAATGTTGCACATGGTAGGGGGAAGGGTACAACTGGAAGCCTTTAACCACAAAGTAGAAATTTCATGATGTTCTATATTTGAATGTGTAATTTCATTACTGTTGTATTCTTTTTTTTCTTTTTTGCTGTTTGCAGTTACTACTTCAGAGTTCAAGCTACAAATTTTACTTTGAAGATTTTATAAAAATAAAATTGCCTACTTTAATTCACAACATTGAATTTTCAAATAAAAAAAGATGTACCACAATTGAGGTTCCTAGCCAATGTAATAAGGAGAAAAAACTAGAAAGTTGAATAATGGAATAATGCTTGTCTTAACAAAATTCAAAATGATCAAAGTAAACCTAGTGGAAGTAGTGGAGAGTTCCACTAGGTGGGCAGATACAGTTCCTACAACAATAATCACTCATCCTGAAACTAAGCAGGACCCTGAAGGGCCCTTCTGGGTACAAGCCCCTTCTTGTCCCAGCTTCTTATTTGTAGAAAAATCTTTAGTACCCTATCCTTTCCCCAATTTTCAAAGAGCAGACTCAAACAGTTAATGATTACAGAAGTGAAGAAACAAAGGAAAAGCAGTCAAACAAGAAAAGTCCTAAACCTGAACAATAGAGTCACAGGACTCCTAGTTTCTGCTGAAGGCATAGATAACAATCTGATGCATATCCTTGAGTTGTTTTACAGAAACTAGGATCCTTGGTCTAGAAACCACAAGCACACAGACTCCAGACTGATTGGAATCAGAAGGTTGAGAATTAAGATTCCTGAAATATCACCCTGCTACTGTACCACCAGTTAATCAGAAGAATGACAAGGTGATCATGCATGAATCCTGTGACCTTCATCACCTAATATTGCCTTTTAAAACCCATCCCGGAAAGCCATCAGGATGTTTGGGTCTTTTGAGCAATGGCTACCCAGTCTCTTCACTTGTGCTGTACTGTGCTGCGCTAAGTCGCTCCAGTCATGTCCAGCTCTTTGCGACCCTATGGACCATAGCCCCCCATGCTCTCCCGTCCTTGGGATATTTTAGGCAAGAATACTGGAGTGGATTCTCTGTGCTTAGTTCCCTGCAAATAAACACTGTCTTTCCTTCACCTCACCCTGGTGTCAGTAGGTTGGCTTTACTATATGGCAGGAGAGCAAATGCAAATTCGGTTTGGTAACAGTTTTTTCACATAGGAGAACATCTTAACAAGGAACATCCTGTTAGAAACGTAATGCAAAACAATCTCAACCAAAACTATAAAAAAAATTTACCAACCTTAATCAGCAAATTCAAACAAGTACTAGAAGAAACCAAGGAGGAATTTTTGACTGTTGGATGGGAAAGTGAAACCAAACAGAACCCTGTGGGTCTCCTGGGTATGAATCCTTTCTGCGTCCCCCATCTCTTGTTTGTAGACAATAAGCTTCATTCAGGGCTACCCTGGTTGGCTCAATGGTAAAGAATCTGCCAGAAATGTAGGAGATGTGGGTTTGATCCTTGGGTCAGGAAGATTTCCTAGAGAAGGAAATGTCAACCCACTCCAGTGTTCTTATCTTAGAAATCCCCTGGACAGAGAAGCCTGACAGGCTACAGTTCATGGGGTCACAAAAGAATCAGACCTGACTCAGCGACTAAACAACAACAGCAAGCTTCATTCTGCCTTCAGGACCTTCCCTGAGTTCCAAAGGGCAGATTCAAACCATTGCTAACCAGGGAAAGCAAGGAATGCAGAACAAAGGAGGAGCAGTTAGGAAATAATAGTACAGCCTTGGGGCTGGGTCCTGGCTCCTCTTGAAGAAATATGTATAATAATAACTTTGAATTCTTCTGCAGGAACTAAGGCCCCCCCACTCAGGATGGTAACTTCAAGCTGAACTCAAGATTGCTGGAGCACCACTTTGGTATTTTACCATCAGTCAATCGAAAGAAAGTCACACCCTGCAGCCCTCACCCTAAATTTCGCCTTTAAAATCTTCTTACTTAAAGCCATCAAGGAGTTCAGGATATTCAGCAAGAGCACACATTCTCCTTCCTTGTCCTGGCAATAAACCTTTTCCTGCTCTAAACCTCTCTCTCCACGCTGTGCATCAGGCACAAGAACTTGTCTTCAATAACAAAAGTACTGTAACGGTTGCAGGGAAGAGTCAATTCTGATTGCCTGTTGGATCTGTTTCCTTAACTTGATTTTCATTGTTTTTGTTATTATAATCATACATAATGGCCTGCCTGAAAGGCGCTTGCCCCTCTGCCTGGCTGTTAAACTAAAGTGCCTTTGTTCAGCTCACAGAGAAATAATTTGATCCTGCCTACCTGTGAATGGCTGCAAGACAGAAGAGATTAACACATCCCTTCTCAGAGATGTTTTGCAAGACTGATGGCCCTTTTCACTTTACTTCTTTATTGCCTCTCCCTCTCTACTCTGCCTTTTGACTTTAGTTCTTCACCGCTTCTCTCTCTGGTTCTATAAAAGAATCTGGCCCAGACAGGATGGTTATTTTGAGACATTAATCTGTCATCTTCTCAGTCAGCCAACTTTCCAAATAAAGTCGTATTCCTTGTCTCAACACCTCATCTCTTGGTTAATTGGCCTGCTGTGCAGTGAGCAGAGTGAGTTTAGACTTGGTAACATTATGGACCAAATATTATGTTTCCCCAAAATTCATATGCTGAAATCCGAACCCTCAATATGATGATGTTTGGAGGTGGGGCTTCTGAGAAGTGATTAGGTCTTGAGAATGGAACCATCATGAATACAATTTGTGCCTTATAAAAAAGGCATCAGAAAGTTTGCTCACTCCTGCCAGGTAGGGGACACAGTGAGAAGACAGCTGTCTATGAACCAGAAAGTGGGCTTTCTCTAGACACTGAATGGTGTCTTGATCAGATGGTGACTTGACCCTGAATTTTCAGCCTATAGAGGGCAAGAAATAAATTTCTGTTTCTTGTAAGCCACCCAATGTATGGTATTTTGTTAGAGCAGTCCAAATGGGCTGAGACAAAGTACTTACTAATGAAGATATGAAGTGCAAAGTCATAAAGAAAATATCACGATATATATGGATTTGGCTGCATTAAAATTTAAACTTCAATATAGCAAGACACCATAAAAAAAGCAAATCATGTACAAAAATATTTTTAACATAAAAAGAATGTTACAACAACCCAGTAGGGGTGAAATGCATAAAAGATATCAGTAGACTAGTTAGATAATGAGAAACACAAATGGTTAACAAAACATTCTCTTTTAATAGTTATTAGAGAAAAGAAAATTAAAACAGTGAGATATCATTTAAGCTAATTAGATGAGCCTAAATATTAAAGATTAATAACATTCAATGTAAGCAAATGAATTTGTTTGTTTCTGCATGGGAAGGAAAACTTATTTTTATACATTTCCAGTAGAAAATTGGTATGGGACTTTAAAAAGAATTATTGGTAAGCATTTATCAATCAGAATTCAAAGTGCATGTATGCTTTATGATAGCAATAACATTTCTGAAAAGTTTTTTTATAGAAATAATCACGTATGTTAAGTGGATGCTAATAGAACATTGTTCATCATAATGAAAAGTGGAAATGCCCTAGATGTTCATCAGAAGGAGAATTTAATTAAACTGCATCATCTTAATATTATAGAAAACAATGCAGAGGTTTAAAATTTTAGATATAAGAAAGTCCGGTTCAGGACAGCAGACCAATGACACATACAACATTCCTTTTGCCATCTCCTGCCTACAGCAGTACCCTTTGTCATCCCAGAGCCCCCTGGGGACACACCCTAAGTGAAGTCAGCTGGTCAGTGAATGATCCACTGAGCTCCCAGTCAAAGTTCACTGGAGATATCCCTGGTGGGACGTGACTGCTATTCAAAACAATAGCATAAATTTCCATTGGCTACTGAGCTCTCTTGTAACAAACATCCATCAGTCATGATGCAGGGAAAAAAGAACCGATGGTTTATAAGAGAAATATATAAACAAATGGCTGGGCAGGGGGAGGAACAATAATTTGGGAATAACATATACATTTAAAAGTCTCTAACCTAATGCACTGGGGCTTCCCTGAGTGGTAAAGACCTGCCTGCCAGTGCAGGAGACACAGGAGACTCAGATTCCATCCCTGGGTCCAGAAGATCCACTGAAGTAGGATATGGCAATCCACACCAGTATTTTCCACCTGGAAAATTCCATGAACGGTGGAGCCTGGCTGGTTACAGTCCAGTCCAGTTCAGTTGCTCAGTCGTGTCTGATTCTTTGCGATCCCATGGACTGCAGCATGCCAGGCCTCCCTGTCCATCACCAACTCCCAGAGTTTACTCAAACTCATGTCCATTGAGTCGGTGATGCCATCCAGCCATCTCATCCTCTGTCGTCCCCTTCTCCTCCTGCCCTCAATCTTTCCTAGCATCAGGGTCTTTTCCTATGAGTCAGTTCTTCGCATCAGGTGGCCAAAGTATTGGAGTTTCAGTTTCAACATCAGTCCTTCCAATGAATATTCGGGACTGATTTCCTTTAGGATTGACAGTTTGGATCTCCTTGCAATCCAAGGGACTCTCAAGAGTTTTCTCCAATACCACAAAAGCATCAATTCTTCAGCGCTCAGCTTTCCTTATAGTCCAACTCTCACATCCATACATGACTACAGGAAAAATCATAACTACAGTCCAAGGGATTGCAAAGAGTTGGACATAACTGAGCGCACATACAATAATGGCACACTTAGAGAAATTTGAGAAGATTTTCACCAACTTAAAATCCAGATAAATGTGGAGCTATTGTTTACCGGGTATAAAGTTTAAGTCTAGGAAGATGAAAAGAGTGCTGGAGGTGATGGTGGTGAGGGTTGCATTACAGTGTGAATTACTTAATGCCACTGAACTACACAGTTCACACTTAAGAGCAGTTAAGATGTCAAGTTTTATTTTAACTGCGCATGTGTGCTAAGTCACTTCAGTCATGTCCAACTCTTTGTGACCCCATGGGCTGTATTCCCCCAGGCTCCTCTGTCTATGGGATTCTTTAGGCAAGAATACTGAAGTGGGTTGCCAGGCCCTCCTCCAGGGGATCTTCCTGACCCAGAGACTGAACCCTTGTCTCTATGTCTCCTGCACTGGCAGGCAGGCAGGTTCTTTACCACTAGCGCCACCTGAGAAGCCCTATATTATCTGTATTAAGCCACAAATTAAAAAAAAAAATAATACAATGAAAAATAAATAACCAAATACAGACCTTGAGTTACTTGGCATTGTTCTCCTTGCAGCAGCAGTACCAAAGGAGACATGAATGGGAGTTGTTCGGTTTAACATCGGGGAAAGTGTCTGGAAAGGGGCACGCACCCGGGGATGTGTTGGTTGCTGACAAACGCATGTGTCTATTTCTGTCTTGGGACCAGAGGGAAGGCAGGTGGGAGGCACGAAGACCTTAACCATTGTATGCAGCTGTGTCTCTCCACCAACAATCACCAGCTCCCATTCTCCTTTTTCATAAGCCCTTGTAATTTGAGTCACTATTATTTGGGTGACTCAAGAGTCTATTTGGCTATTATACACAGCCAAATACACCCCTGACTGAGACATTCCTGATTTTGATAAGACATGACATGTGACTGTATCCCCAGCAGCACCTGGCAGAGAGCAGAGCAACTTCCTCACAAATACTCGTTGGATGATAGGCATAGACTCCCACTGTTATAACATATCAAACACAGCCTCACCGAAGGCATCGCTACCCTAACAAAGAAAAACAGACGCTTTCCCCAGGGAAGAGGTGAGGACTAACCTCCCTGTACCACAAAGGCACCTTCCCCCCTCTCCTCTAAGGATGTAGTGTACAGATGATGCCCCAGGAGATGAGGTCATAAGACAAAATTCCCATTGTGAATGTATGTGTTTCAGCCCCTTGAGAAGTCAGCTGTCTGAAGCCAATCAACTTGTGGGCATTAGTGCCAGGGAGCAGGTGACAAATCACATCCTGCTTGTTACAGCTAAAGCCAGAATGCCTCAGCTGTTGGGGTTACACGTTAACCCCTCAACATCCACTCCCATGACAGCCTGTCATGAAGACTAGAGGAAAAATGTTTCCCTCTTGGCAGCCAATAGGGATCACTTATTCTAAGGACACAGGGGACATAAGATTTGAGTCATCCTCATCTGAAAGAGTGTTAAATCATAAACAGGTCATGGAGACATAAGACAAATATTCCAACTGCTAGCCCTCCTCTTTCATTTTTGAGATCAGAAACTTGGGCCTGGAAAAACTAATATTTATCACAAATTTAGCAACTGATGCTGAAAGCTCAGCTTCTCTGTGCTCCGGTGCCGAATCAAATTTCGGACAGAATTTTGAGTGAAGTATAAAAGGATAGCTTTATTGCTTTGCCAGGCAAAGGGAGACACAGCGAGCTCATACCTTCAAAACCATATGCCCCCACTTGGGGAAGATAGTAAAAAGTTTTATAGTAATTGTTCAAAGAGAGTGTGATCAGTCCATGGACATTCTGACGAATGGATGATGAGGTAAGTAGGAGTCAACATCATCAAACTTCAGGTCCAACTGGTCTGGCGTCTACCTGATTTTGGGCAGTATATCATCATTAATTGCTAACTTCTTCCACCTGGAGAGGGTTTCAGTATCTGAAAAACAACTCAAAGATACTGTGGTGTGTATCTGTTTGTTACTGAGTTCAAGCTGCTCTGCTTGCCACGCAATAGGCCAGTGAATCCGAGAGGCTAGGTGTTGAGGCAAGGAAGAGACTTTAATCCGGGAGCCAGCAGACCGAGAAGACGGCAGGCTTGTGACTCAAAATAGCCATGTTACCGGGGTCTGGATGCCAGGTTTTTTAATAGATCAGAGAGAAAGAAGCAATGAGGTACTAAAGTCAAAAGACAGAATAGAGAGGCAGATGCAGTGGGGAAGCAAAGTGAAAAGGTCTTCAGTCTTGCAAAACATCTCGAAGAGAATGTCCAGCCTTCAGAAGGGGTATGTTAATCTCTTCTATTCACAGGTGGGCAGGGACAAACTATCTCTCCATGAACTGAACAAAGGCACTTCAGTTTATAGTCAAGCAGAGGGGCAGGGTCCTCCAGGCAAGTCATTGAATATGATTATATTAATAAAAGCAAGTCAAAGAAACAATTTCCAGCATGGAGTCAGAATTGGCTTCCTCCCTGCAACATGTCGATGGGGAAACAGGACCTTACACCAAGGCTGCTCTTGACTGTTTGTTTCTCCCTGGTCTTGTATCCCCTCTCTTCCCCAATTAACAATTGCTTGAATTTGCCCATTAGAACTCAGGGAAGACCATGAAGCCTGAATGAAGGCTATTTCCTATAATCGAAGAAATGGGGGACCCAGAAAGGCCCTGTGCCCAGGACCCCACAGTATCACAACTAATTTGGGGATTTAAATTTATGCTTGGCATGGAGGGGAAGAAAAATAATTTTCCCTGTACCCTGAGTTCTTGGCTGAGACCTCCCTGTAAAAAGACAAATTGATAAAAAAAAAAAAGAAGTTTATTAGCATGTATACCTCATGGATACAGGAAAAATACCCAAGAAAAATTATTAAATCCTCAGATTACCCAAGCCACCGCTTTAAATACCATCTTCAGCTAAAGATAAAAGAAAGGTGCTGGGGAAGGGAAGCCACTGGTGGTGGTGGGAGTTTGAGGGGGTGGGGGGTGTTGTCGCCCAGAAGAACAGGATAAACAAAGACAAGGTTGTGATGCAGATTCAAGTGCATGCCTCCTTCACTTAGTAGATTCTCTTGTAATTTAGAGTCATCCTCTTCTTCCTGGTACATAGGAGAAGACACCAATACAAATGGAGATTTCCTTTATAAATGTAAATATCCCTTACAAAAAGGAACTTGGAGTCTGTTTTCAGAGCTTCTACCCTTTAGCAAGCTCTAATATCTATAGACGAAGTGGAGAATTACTTTAGGTGTAACTCCTTATTCAACCACAGGCCTCTACGTTTCAGTAGAAGATTCTCGTTCATTGCATAGAAAAATTTTATGGTGCATTGTGAGATTAAAACCAAAGTCAGTTTTCATAACCATAAAAAAAAATTTGTGCATTATCTATTCTGAGTTTTCTATAGAACTTTTAAAAACTATAATGTAAACTATATTGGGTTATATTGGTTCATTTTTTCTTTAAATTTTATTTAATATCTAGAAAACTTTTTCCCTAGAACTACGTTTTTTCAGCTGTGGACACCACATATTTTCTCCAAATAGGTCCTCAAAACATAAATCTGTGTTCTCCTGCAGAAACACTGTCTGCAATCTGTATCAGTGGTCTTTATCTTTTTAATGGCGGCTAAACAGCTTTTGTGGAGAAGGCAATGGCACCCCACTCCAGTACTCTTGCCTGGAAAATCCCATGGATGGAGGAGCCTGGTAGGCTATAGTCCACGGGGTCGCTAACAGTCGGACACGACTGAGCGACTTCACTTTCACTTTTCCCGTTCATGCCCTGGAGAAGGAAATGGCAACCCACTCCAGTGTTCTTGCCTGGAGAATCCCAGGGATGGCGGAGCCTGGTGGGCTGCCGTCTATGGGGTCGCACAGAGTCGGACACGACTGAAGCGACTTAGCAGCAGCAACAGCAACAGCAAACAGCTTTTGATTCCTGGATTGGGAAGATCCCGCAGAGAAGGGAATAGTCACCCACTCTAGTAGTCTTGCCTGGAGAATCCCATGGACAGAGGAGCCTGGAGGGCTACAATCCAAAGAATCGGACGGGATTGAGCAAATAACACTTTGTTTTCAAACAGTTTTTAGAAGGCAGAAGTGATTCAACACGTTAAACGCGGAGGCTAGGAACTTTGCAGAGAAGAATGGTCCTTGCTCCTTTCCCACGTTCACGTACTGGTGCAGTGGATCAATTTTCTTTCAGGGCCCCATTTCATCTCTGTACTTTGCAGAGAGTGAAAATGGAGTATTGATATTTGCATCAGTAGCGCTAATATAATCTGTATTGCTTTAATTGATTTATTTTCATTACTAGGCAACATTTCTGATGGTGGGTTACACAAGTAATATCAACATACTCGTAACTGATCTGTGTTTGTTTATGAATCAACCTAGCTCTTATATTCTCTGTCTCTTGCTCTTTGCAAAAAATTTTGTTTAAAAAACAATTAAGGGAGGGTTTCCCTGGTGGTGGTGGTGGTGGTGGTGGTGGAGGGTTTGTCTCTAAATCATGTCTGACTCTTGCGACTCCATGGACTGTAGCCTGCCAGGCTTCTCTGTCCATAGTATTTTCCAGGCAAGAATACTGGAGTGGGTTGCCATTTCCTTCTCCAGAAGATCTTCCTCATTAGTAAAGAATCAACCTACTAATGCAGGAGGCACGCATCAGATTCCTGATCCAGGAAGATCCCACATGCCATGCAGCAACTCAGCCTGTGTACCACAACTATTAAAAGATGCTTGCTCCTTGGAAGAAAAGTTCTGACCAACCTAGATAGTATATTAAAAAGCAGAGACATTACTTTGCCAACAAATGTCCGTTTAGTCAAGGCTATGTTTTTTCCAGTAGTCATGTATGGATGTGAGAGTTGCACTGTGAAGAAAGCTGAGCACTGAAGAATTGATGCTTTTGAACTGTGGTGTCAGAGAAGACTCTTGAGAGTCCCTTGGACTGCAAGGAGATCCAACCAGTTCATCCTAAAGATCGGTCCTGACTGTTCATTGGAAGGAATGATGTTGAAGCTGAAACTCCAATACTTTGGCCACCAGATGTGAAGAACTGACTCACCTGAAAAACCCTGATGCTGGGAAAGATTGAAGGTGAGAGAAGAAGGGGATGACAGGGGATGAGATGGTTTGATGGCATCACCAACTCAAAGGACGTGAGTTTGAGTAAACTCTGTTAGTTGGTGATGGACAGGGAGGCCTGGCATGCTGCAGTCCATGTGGTTGCAAAGAGTCAGACACGACTGAGAGACTGAACTGAACTGACTGCATCCAAATCAATCACTTAATGCTACCATTCAAGTGGGAATCTTCTCTGTCTTGAGACTATAAAAATTGGCTGTTAACCTGTGCAAGTGTTTGGCTCTACCTTTAACCAGCCCGCTGCTCTAACAGCATCTCCCACTCTAATAAACTTTATTCTCCTCTCATTCTGCCTCATGTGTGGAAATTCTTTTCCAACCCGTGCATGGACCATGACATTTTTAGTGGCCTGTATGTACCAACAACAGACATATGCATGAACAGATGACTCATTGGAAAAATTCCTGATCCTGGGAAAGACTGAGGGCATAAGGAGAAGAGGCAATCAGGGGATGCCATGAACAGGTGCAATGAACATGAACTTGGGCAAACTTTGGGAGATGGTGAGGGACAGGGAGGCCTGGCATGCTACAGTCCATGGAGTCACAAAGAGGAGAACATGACTGGGCAACTGAACAACAACAACAAGATACGGACCATGGCAGAAGGCACCAGTTCATGACTGTCAGGAAGCCAAATTCCCGCCACACCCCACCACCACCAAAAAGTGTCCCTCTACTCTTTCTAGGTTCCCCAGCTGGTCTAAGAATCACAGTGACATAAGACAAGCTAACGAGAGAAAATAAAATTTAATTACATACTGCATACATGTGGGGCCTCCATAAGAATAAAGACATGATATTTTTGGGCTTCCCTGGTGGCTCAGATGGTAAAGACTCCACCTGCAGTGCAGGAGACCTGGGTTCAATCCCTGGGTTGGGAAGATCCCCTGGAGAAGGAAATGGCAACCCACCCCAGCATCCTTGCCTGGAGAATTCCATGGACAGAGGAGCCTGGTGGGCTAAAGTCCATGGAGTGGCAAGAGTCAAACATGACTTAGCGACTAAAGCACCACCACCAAAGTATGTCTCTTTGGAATGAGGATTATCTTAGACTGATTATCTTTAAAAAACAGAAGACTCAGAAAGTCTTTCTTTTTACTACCTCAACTGCCTAAAGACTATGCTGTGTTTTGTTTTTTTTTTTAATTTTTAAAAAATATTCATTCTATTTATTTGGCTGCACCAGTTCTTAGTTGTGGCATGCAGAATCTTTAGTTGCAACATGTCACATGTGGGATCTAATTCCCTGACCAGGGATTGAACCGGCGCTGTGTGCACTGGGAGTGCATAGTCAGCCCCTGGACCACCTGGGAAGTGTCCTGTCTAAAGAATTTAGATAAAGGCTCTGATACAGGAAGAGTACCATCACCAGCGATACCTACAAAGAATACTGGCTGGATGTGGTGGGGTAGCAATGAGGTGGGGGAACTCAGCAGGGCCTGGAGACCTTTTCTGCATGGCATACCAAACATTAGTTTTTCCATTTTCAAGCAAATTGCCTTTCTCCCCTTTGAAGTCTCAAACCCCTACTATCTCATTCTCCTTCTCTCAGATGGCATATAGACTTCTATTGCCTAACTCTTTCTTTTTCTTTGTTGTTGTTTTAATGAATTCACTTTTTTTTTTTTGGCTTTTGTTTTAATGACCCATTTTTTAATGACTCCACTTTTTTGTTTGTTTGTTTAAATGAATCCACTTATTTTTGTTTGTTTAAATGAATCCACTCTTTTTTTTTAACGATTAGCACATTCTTATGGAGGCCCCACATGTATGTAGTATGTAGTTAAATTTTATTTTCTCCTGTTGACTTGTCTTATGTCACTGTGATTCTTAGAACAGCTAGAGGAACCTAAAAAGAGTAGAGGGAAACTTTTTTCTTCCCCAACATGGCACCATGCGCTTCTTTCTGGCTGGCATGGCAATGCCTCGTTCACTTTGCTGCTGCTTTTCAGTATTCTGGGAAAAACAGCAGGTCCCCAAGGCATATAAGGGTGTCCAACCCCACTATGAGGAAAGGCATTGGCTCTGTAGGGGAGGAAAAAACTCTCTCCCTCTCTCTTCCTAGGTTCTCCAGGTGGGGCCCTCCAAAATAGACTGATAAGAGAGACGGAGTAAGAAGAGAAACTTGAGAGTTTCCTAGTGGTCCAATGGTTAAGACTCCATACAGCCAGTGCAAGGGGTCCAGGCTCAATCCCTAGTCAGGGAACTAGATCCTGCATGCTGCAACTAAGGCCTGGTGCAGTCAAATTAAAAAAAGAGAGAAACTCAAACAGAGTTTGTTAATGTGGGCAGCACATACAGACCTAGGGAAACTCAGGGATGTGTGCACTTAACAAAACAATAAATTTCTAGAGAAGCGATCAGACTCAGAAAAAGATGTTCAGGATTTAAAGGCAGCAAACTTTGGAAGGTAAATATATGGGGAGAACTCATGGAAAAGAAGAGTTATTTTAATCGGCTCATTACCTAGATTCCTGTCCTGCTATTTCAGCGGCTGAGAAGAGACTCAGGTCCATCCTCCTCTTCCTGGTACAGGACAGGGAAGAAGCTTTACAAATGGGAGTTTATGTCATGCTTTTAGGCAGATGAGGGAGGTGTTTAGCACCTGCTGTTTCTCAATTGTTTTCAGCTCAAAATAATCTTTATGGCCACGTGGCATATTTTTGGAGTGGCCTGTTCTGACCCCTACAGCCCTTAATAATCTCAAATCTCGATTGGTGGCCAAATACGCTGCCTACATTTGAGGACAATCACGGTGATGCACAATTTATGTACCTATAGTACAGCAGAGTTTAAGACACCCTGGGAGGAGGTGGGGAAGACTTGTCACCTTGTTCCAGAATTTATAGGCAAAGCCTACCTAATGTAATGGGTTGTATGTCTTTGACTCTGTCAGAGTTAGATTTCTTTCTGCAAGCCTTTTAGTGAGTTGCATTGAATGCCTGTGATGTGCATCGAATTCTGGTTTACTGTTTTTATTCACTAATAATAATATATATTTTCCTTTCTACTTCTGTGGAGCAGTTTTTTGGGGTGGGAAAGAATTTTGCAATTGTATTTCTCCCACACTGGTCAAGAAAAGCCTCAGCACACCTGGCCCAGAGAACCTCCAAGTGGTTGCAGACAGTCTCTGCCGGGAGCCACCTCACGAGATCCCACCCGTGACAGAGTCATGAGGAAGAGGACTGATTGAGCAGAGCTTCTCAGGCCTCAGGGATTCTCGGAAGGCTGCCTCAGCGCTCACCTTAAAGATAATATCTGTCTTTCTGATGTTTGCTATAATAAACCTCTTCTTATTTTCTGTGACTTAGGCAAAAGGCTTTTCCTGATTCTCTTCTAAAATAGATCAATCTGAAACCTCAATCGACTAGGCCCCTGAACGATAGCACCCTAATAAAATTATCTAAGATATAGAGTATGCTAATCTAAATTCCCCTTGCTAGCATATTGGTTTGCTTAATAAATATACATGTGCCTTTGGAGCTAATGTGCATGGTTGCTCCTCAACAACAAAACAGCATTGAGAGCTTCCACACAAAAAGCCCCGATGGGCACAGAGCCCTTTGTAGGGAAGAAAGGCTTATTAGGAAATATAAGAGATATTGCTTTATGAAACTGTTACTTAGTCTGTATTTATTCACTATGTTTTTGCTCTTAACGTATTTAGCCTATATAATGAAAGCATAATAGTTAGAGATTTATATAAATAAAAGTTTAGCTTTAATACATATAATAAGACGATTGTTAATTCAGCTGGTGATTTTGCTAAGCACTGACCTTGGTGCTACATTGTTTCAGCTTGCTGTGCCATGACTTTATGGGACCACATTCTTCTCTGTTAGGCTCAAGGCATAAGATAGAGTACAGAAAACAGGTTTTACCTTGAAACTCTGAGTTTGTGAATTCTTTCTTTGTCATAATCTGCTGTGCCTGTATTTTCTAAAAAAATGTAACTCTGGTACTTTCTATGCGTGACACAAAAGTGCTCTGGCTGATCAACTCTTATCAATAAAGGAGTCACAGGATGTTAGCAGACCTTCAGGCCAGAAGATGATGTAAACAACTTTAAACTTTTGTAACTAAAAAACACAAACAGTGTCCTGGTTCCGATCAAAAATTGGATCAAAAATTGCTGACCCATTGATCTGGTTGGCATGACTCTACACTTTACATTTGTTTCTATGTGCTACTAAAAATATAAAAGTTGTCTTGAAAGCAATAAAGTCAGGAGACACTTGGAGACGCTAAGACTCGCTGTGTCTTCTCATTTGCATTGCCGATGCCGTCCATCCTGAGGGAACCCCTGGACCAGCTGGAGCAGGACTCCAGCAAGTCTCCTGACCCATTGAGTGCTCCTCTTTTTGCCAAACCTAAAGCACTCGGGTGCTCTGGAAAAGACCAAGGCCCTGGGGGAGCCCAGGACAATTATCACTGATCAAAATTTCTGAGGTAAAGCTTCCCTGATGTCTAGGTGGTAAAGAATCACCTGCCAATGCAGGAGACACCGGTTCAACCCCTGATCCAATAAGATCTACATGTTACAGGACAACTAAGCCTGTGCACCACAACTACTGAGCCTGTGCTCTAGAGCCCGGGAACTGCAACTACTATGCTCACTGAACTACTGAAGCAAATAGATGGGGAAAAAATGGAAACAGTGACATATTAAATGCAGCACTTTAACAGCTGCATTAGGATTGTAATAGCTCAGCTGGAATTCCATCACCTCCACTAGCTTTGCTCATAGAGATGCTTCCTAAGACCCACTTGACTTCACATTCCAGGATGTCTGGCCCTAGGTGAGTGATCACACCATCACGGTTATCTGAAGTTGCAACTACTGAAATCCGCACATCAGGAGCCTATATTCTGCAGCAAGAGAAGCCACTGAGATGAGAAGCTCCTGTACCGCAACTAGAGAAAAGCCCGAGGGGCAACAAAGACCCAGCACAGTCAAAAATAAACAAGGTAATAAAAAAATTTAAAAAGTAAAAATTCTGGACTAGAGCTGGGAAATCGGTTGTTGTTGTTCAGTCACTAAGTCGTGTCCAATTCTTTGAGACCACATGGACTACAGCACACCAGGCTCCTCTCTCCTTCACTAATTCTAGGAGTTTGCTCAAATTCATGTCCATTGAGTCAGTGATGCTATCTAACAAATCTCATCCTCTGCCACCTGCTTCTTTTGCCTTTAATCTTTCCCAGAATCAGGGTCTTTTCCAATGAGCTGGCTCTTTGCATCTGGTGACCAAGGTATTGGAGCTTCAGCATCAGTCCTTCCAATGAATATTCGGGGTTGATTTCCTTTAGGATTGACTGATTTGATCTTGCTGTCCAAGGGACTCTCAAGACTCTTCTCTAGCACCAGAATTCAAAAGTATCAATTCTTCAGTGCTCAGCTTTTTTTCTGGTCTAACTCTCAAATATGTACATAACTAATAGTAAAATCATAGCTTTTACTAGATGGACGTTTGTCTCTGCTTTTTAATATGTTGTCTATATTTGTCATAGCTTTTCTTCTTTTGATTTCATGCCTGCAGTCACCATCCACAGTGATTTTGGAGCCCAAAGAAATAAAGTCTGTCACTGATTCCACTTTTTCCCTACTATTTAATTCCAGAAAAACATCTACTCTGCTTCATTGACTATGCTAAAGCCTTTGACTGTTTGGATCACAAGAAACTAGAAAATTCTTAAAGATGTCACACAGTCCAGGAATAATTCATGTTCCACCAGTCAGACTGAAAAGACTCCCAATAAACAGGGTATTGAAAAAATTAGTCAATAGTGTATTGTCTTAGGGGTAGGGACAAATTAGCCCTAGAGTAAAAATCAAGTCTCAGAAATATCAAACTATTTCCAAGTATTTACAGTAAGTATCAGGATAAAGGCTAGTAACATTTAAAGGAATACTAAAAAAATTCCTACACTCGAGAATATATTTAACATATCTATCATACAATTAAAAATTTACCAAATAGGCAAAGATCTAGGAAACTATAACTCATGATTAGTAGAAAAATAAATCAATACAGTCCCAGAAATGTCACCAATGATAGAATTAGTAGAAAAGAATGTTAAAATAGCTACTATGAATGTTTTTCAAATGTTCAAGAAAGCAGAGAAAATTATATGTATAGGAGAGTTATTGGAATATATGGAGAAAAAAATAGACCCATATAATAGAAAGAACCTCACGAAATGAAATATGTGATGCCTGAGATGAGGGGACATATGTATACCTATGGCTGATTCATGTTGAGATTTGACAGAAAACAACAAAATTCTGTAAAGCAATTATCTTTCAATTAAAAAATAAATAAATTGTTTAAATGAGAAAATTACACTGGATGGAATTAATAGCATTTTAGACAATGTCCAAGAAAAGAGAAGTGAACTTGAAGACCTAGTAGTAGAAATCATCTGAAATGAAAGACTATCAGTGAACTGGGAGACAACATAAATGACAGTATTTTTGGAACTTGAGTCCTAGGGAGGGGATTTGATGAAACCCATAAACCCACAGCTTAAACAAACAAACCAGAACAAAAATAAAACTCTACAACTCCAAAAAGAAGGATCATGAAGAAAATTACTCTAAGTTATATCATAATAAAACTGCTTAAAGTGGTTGAGGAAAGAAATCTCCCCGGCATGTGGAAAACAAAGGGCACGTTAACAACAGAGAGATGAGGATGGCAGGCGGGTGGGGGGAGTGGCCTGTGAACCTAGGTGCTGGAGTCCTGCTCCAGCAGGTCCAGGAGTACTCAAGGGATGAATGGCCATCGGCGAGAGGAAAGAATCACACGGAGTCTCTTGTAGGTCCGGTGACAATCTCTCTCTTTATTGCTCTAAGTTTCTACTTATATAGCACATGTTTTGGGTCAGTAACCTTCGTAATGATTCTTGCAATATTTTCCTATTCAGATGAATTATCTCCTGATTCTAAGATGTAAAGTTTCTTTCTTGGTCCTTTTTTATATTTTGGTTACATTTTTACCCAGAAACCTATTCTCATCCTACTAAAAACATGACCTATGATGTCATAAATCATATTGTTCTTTCTACTTATTTTGTACAGTCTGCTTCTTCAGCAAATATAGTGTCTTGCTTCAGCGAATAAGTACTATAGCGGTGTCTAAGGTCAAAAGTTTTTCATAGTACAGCCATTGTCAGTGGTGGTCTGTTTACCATCTACCCACATACCACAAGACCATTTCTGGCAGGAACAAGTCTTTTACAGGCTACCCTGAAACCAGCTACAATGTGACTCACATATTCCTTTTTGTCTGCGCTCAGATTCTCAGGGGCACAAATATCTCTAGTGTCCCAATCTTTTCAGAAAAGGCAATTGACTTAGTTTCTGTAATTTTCCCTGATACATGACCCAAGTTTTCCAGTCATCAATAATAATCTCCTCATGAGGCCAGGTCACGATAAGCTTAGGGCTTGTTTTCCAAATGAACATGGCCTTATTCCCTGGCTGAGTGTTAAAGACCCATCAGCCAGGGGCCTCAGTAGGTTTAATCATTTTGGGAATATTTCTTTGTGGCAGAGGATGATTTTTTTTTTTTCCCAGGACTCTAGTGAACTCATTACAGAAGCCCCTTTAAATCCTGCCAACAAAGAAAGAAACACAACTAGCCTCAACAAAAGCATAGAAACAGAAATGGGTGAAGGTTCTGATCCTGGAGGGAAACCGCTGTGCAGTTTCTTCTTGAGTGGTGCCATGACTTTGTCATCCGGCAGTAGTTCCAGAACGGCTCCCAACACCTAGGATCCTCTGCCTGTAATGTTGGTATGTCCCTCATTTGTCCTCTTGGGCCCAGATCACAGGCCAGCTCCTGTGGGATACAGGAAGGGAAACTGCAACTCTTGATTTTTAGGGTCTGTTTTGCTGATGTGTTAGGTGAGGGAAGATACCCCTCTCCCCTCACTATGTATCTGTCTCTCCAAACTGTCTTTGTGTTTAGAAGGGGTAGAGGAGTAAAGACTTGCCCTGGCTGGATCTATGAAACACACTGACAACAGACACAGTAACCAGAACAAAAAGTATGCAAATTAATTTATTATTTTAAAAAAATATTTATTTATTTGGCTGTGCCAGGTCCTAGTTGCAGTACTTGGGGTCTTTGATTTTCATGCAGGATTATTAGGTCCAGCATGCCAATTCCTAGTTGTATCATGTATCTGGTTCCCTGACAATCAAACCTGGGCTCCCTGCATTGGGAACATGGAGTCTTAGCCACTGGGGCACCAGGAAAGTCCCCAAAATAATTTATTTTTAACATCACAAGATTGGAGGAGTCACAGGGAAAATAAAGTGAATACCCAAAATGGTGATGAGATTTGAGATCTTACATACTATCTTCATATGGGAAGGGAAGAAGGGATATGAACGTTTCAGGGGAGAGTAAATGGTTTTAAAACAACAACAAATACAAAAAAAAAAAAGAATCAAACAGATGGAAGTTATGGTCATTTGTCTGAGTGTGGTGGTGACTTCCAGCCTCTTCTCCTATGATAAGAATTAATCTTCCCTACTGGGTGAAAAACTGGGAGGAAATTAATGGCAATTGAGTTCTTTTTGGAGGATTTGTCTTTAGGCAAATAAGCACTTGCTTTGTTCAAGTGCCTTCAGATCAAAATAATCAATATACCAAAGAGGCATATTTTGGGGTGGTGTTCCTGAATTCCTTCAAAGGACCTGGGAATTTGTGGGTACAGCATTAGACAGACGCCAAGTAATATCACTTAAATATCTAAAGAGTCACAAAAGACAAAGATTAAAAAAAAAAAACCTCGAAAGGATGTTAAAAACCATCTTAAGGGGGAGGCTGCCAAACTTCAGATAGGAGAATTAGATAATGTACAATTTGACTGATCAAAACAGGGGCTGGGAGATCCTTTGGCCCAGAAATATGTCCCCCATTTTGAGAAGGATCATCTGGATTTTCTGGAGCTGAGAGCATGATCTTGCTTGGGATGGTTACTTCATGCCATTCAGGTGGGATCACATTCTTGTGTCTTTACTGTGTCAATGTGTCTCAGTCCAAGGACTTCCCTGGTGGCTCAGAAGGTAAAGAATCTGCCTGCAATGCAGGAGACCCCGGTTCAATCCCTGAGTCAGGAAGGTCCCCTGGAGAAGGGAATGGCTACCCAATCCAATATTCTTCCCTGGAGAATTCCATGGACAGAGGAGCCTAGTGGGCTATAGTCCATGGAGTTGCAAAGAGTCTGACACAGTTGAGGAAGATTTAGAAATACTAGTATTTAAAATACTATATATAAAATAGATAAAAAAATAAGGACATACTATTTAGCACAAGGAATTCTACTCAATACTCTGTAATGACCCATATAGGAAAAGAATCTAATGAAGAGTGGATATATGTATAACTGACTCACACTGCTGTACAGTAGAAAACATAACATTGTAAATCAACTATACTCTAATAAAAATCAATTTTAAAAAATGTTAAAAGTAGGTGTAGACCTGATTCATAAATCAAGCATATAGTGTTAATATTTTTGTGCATACTTAGTATTTGATATATTTTTGAAGTTTAAGAGATTTAGGGCCCAACAATCTTGCAATTTCAGTTTAAAATGTGTAATTAAATAACTGATTAGACTTTTCAATTTTCAAAGAAAATTCTAAACTTTGTAAATATCATTACCATGTAAAAGAGCTTAGAATTTATGAATCTATGAAGATTGATGGCTACTTGGGAAAATTTTGTTAATTAATCAAACAACTAAAGTACTTATAAATGAAATCAAATTTTTGCTTTTCTTAAATTGATGTATAGTTGATGGAAATCAAGCATATTGTTAAATGCTTAAGGAGCCTTAGGTTATATGAAAGTGTATCATTAAAATTTATTTAAAGATTGGCTAGATTTTGGAATAAAAAATATGAATTATGTTTGCTTAAAGAAGAACTAGGTTCTTACAACTTTAGAATTCACTAATACTAAATTTATAGCTTTGATAAACCAAGTCAGTTCAGTCAGTTCAGTTGCTCAGTCAGGTCCAACTCTTTGCGTCCCCATGGACTGCAGCATGCCAGCCTTCCCTGGCCATCACCAACTCCCCGAGCTTGCTCAAACTCATGTCCATCAAGTCGGTGATGCCATCCAACCATCTCATCCTCTATCGTCTGCCGGGAGCCAGCTCACGAGATCCCACCCATGACAGAGTCATGAGAAAGAGGAATGATTGAGCACGGCTTCTCAGGCCTCAGGGATTCTCGGAAGGCTGCCTCAGCACTCACCTTAAAGATATCTGTCTTTCTGATGTTTACTATAATAAACCTCTTCTTATTTTCTATGACTTAGGCAAAAGGCCTTTCCTGATTCCCTTCTAAAATAGATCATTCTGAAACCTCAAATCAACAAGGCCCCTGAATGGTAGCACCCTAAATAAAATTATCTGGGATATAGAGTATGCTGATCTAAATTCCTTTTGCTAACATATTAGTTCGTTTAATAAATAAGCCTGTGCCTTTAGAGCTAATATACATGACTGCTCCTTAATAATAAAACAGCATTGAGAGCCTCCGCACAGAAAGCCCCTATGGGCACAAAACCCTTCGCAGGAAAAAAGGTTTGTTAGGAAATATAAGAAATATTGCTTTATGAAACTGTTACTTAGTCTATATTTACTCACTATGTTTTTACTCTTAACGTATTTAGCCTATATAATGAAAGCATAATAGTTAAAAATTTATATAAATAAAAGTTTAGCTTTAATACAAATAATAAGACAATTGTTGATTTAACTGATGATTCTTACTTGGAGCTGACCTTCAGCTTGCTCTTCTATGACTTTATGGGACCACATTCTTTTCTGTTAAGCTCAAGGCGTAGAGTAAATTACCGAAAACAGGTTTTACCTTGAAATTTCCTGTTGATGAATTCTTTCCTGATGTGCCCTATACAAAAGTGTTCTGATTGATCAACCTTTATCAATAGAGAGTCACAAGGTGTTAGCAGGCCACCAGGCCAGAAGATGATGTAAACAAAATGAGGCTTTTTTGTAACTAAAGACATGCAAACGGCTTCGATGAGGGTCGAAGCTGCTGGCCCATTGAGCTAACTTGATAGGCCCATTAAGATATACCCATTAAGCTGAATTGGTATGTCCCCTAAGCTGAATTGGTATGACTCTATACTTTACATTTGTTTCTATGTACCACAAAAAATATAAAAGCTGTCTTAAAAATAATAAAGTTGGAAGACACTTGGGAGACACTTGGAAACGCCGAGACTCGCTGTGTCTTCTCATTAGCATCGCCGACGCCGTCCATCCTGAGGGAACCCCTGGACCTGCTGGAGCTGGACTCCGGCAATCGTCCCTTCTCCTCCTGCCTTCAATCTTTCCCAGCATCGGGGTCTTTTCCAATGACTCAGTTCTTCGCATCAGGTGGCCAAAGTCCTGGAGTTTCAGCTTCAGCATCAGTTCTTTCAATGAATATTCAGGAGTGATTTCCTTTAGGATTGACTGGTTTGATCTCCTTGTAGTCCAAGAGACTTCTCCAACACCATAGTTCAAAAGCATCAGTTTTTCGATGCTCAGCTTTCTTTATGGTCCAACTCTCACATCCATACATGACTACTGGAAAAACCAAAGCTTTGACTAGATGGATATTTGCCAGCAAAGTAATGCCTCTCCTTTTTAATATGCTGACTAGGTTTGTGACAGCTTTTCTTCCAAGGAGAAAGCATCTTTTAATTTTATTGCTGCAGTCACCATCTGCAGTGATTTTGGAGCCCAAGAAAATAAAGTCTCTCACTGTTTCCATTGTTTCCCCATCTATTTGCCATGAAATGATGGGACCAGATTCCATGATCTTAGTTTTCTGAATGTTGAGTTTTAAGCCAGTTTTTTCACTCTCTTCTTTCACTTTCACCAAGAGGCTCTTTAGTTCCTCTTCATTTTCTGCCATAAGGATGGTGTCATCTGCATATCTGAAGTATTAATATTTCTCCTGGCAATCTTGATTCCAGCTTGAGCTTCAACCAGCCTGGCATTTCTTATGATGTACACTACATAAAAGTTAAATAAGTAGGGTGACAATATACAGCCTTGAATTATGCCTTTCCTAATTTTGAACCAGTCCATTGTTCCATGTCCAGTTCTAACTGTTGCTTCCTGACCTGCATACAGATTTCTCAGGAGGCAGATCAGGTGGTCTGATATTCTTATCTCTTTAAGAATTTTCCAGTTTGTTGTGATCCACACAGTCAAAGGCTTTAGCATAGTCAATGAATCAAAGGTGTGTTTGCAATTCTCCTGCTTTCTCTATGATCCAATGAATGGTGGCAATTTGATCTCTGGTTCCTCTTCCTTTTCTAAATCCAGCTTGAACATCTGGAAGTTCTTGATTCATGTGCTGTTGAAGCTTAGCTTGGGGAATTTTGAGCATTACTTTGCTAGTGTGTGAGATGAGTGCAATTGTGTGGTAGTTTGAGCATTCTTTGGCATTTCCCTTCTTTGGGATTGGAATGAAAACTGACCTTTTCCAGTCCTGTGACCACTGCTGAGTTTTCCAACTTTGCTGACATATTGAGTGCAGCACTTTCACAGCATGATCTTTTAGGATTTGAAATAGCTCAACTGGAATTCCATCACCTCCACTAGCTTTGTTCATAGTGATGCTTCCTAAGGCCCACTTGACTTCACATTCCAGGACATCTGGCTCAGGTGAGTGATCACACCATCGTGGTTATCTGGTCATTAAGATATTTTCTGTATAGTTCTTCTGTGTATTCTTGCCACCTCTTCTTAATATCTTCTGCTAGATTCATACAACTTCTGTCCTTTATTGTGCCCATCTTTACATGACATGTTCCCTTGGTATCTCTAATTTTCTTGAAGAGATCTCTAGTCTTTCCCATTCTGTTGTTTTCCTCTATTTCTCTGCACCGATCACTGAGGAAGGCTTTCTTATCTCTCCTTGCTATTCTTTGGAACTCTGCATTCCGAGGGGTTTATCTTTCTTTCTCTCCTTTGCCTTTCACTTGTCTTCTTTCCTCAGCTATTTGTAAGGCCTCCTCAGACAACCATTTGGCCTTTTTGCGTTTCTTTTTCTTGGGGATGGTTTTGATCACTGCCTCCTGTACAATATGCTGGTTTTCTCCTGGCCATAGGCAATATCACCTGGATGTTTTTTATCTGCTAGGATGCCGAAACAATGGAAACAGTGACAGACTTTATTTTCTTGGGGTCCAAAATCACTGTGGATGGTAACTGCAGCCATGAAATAAAAAGATGCATGACAAACCTAGACAGGGTATAAAATAGCAGAGACGTGTTTGAAGATGTAGGATCTGTCAGCTCCAGCTCCCCTGGGGTCCCTGCTATCTGCCCCTCCCCTGGGTGGGGTCATGAGAACAGTGCCCAACACTTAGGAAACCCCAACACAGGTCGGTTCCTGCTCTGGGGTCAACGTCCCCTGATTTTCTGAAGGAGAGGATGAGGGGCCTACTCAGCCTGCCATGGGAGCAGGAGGCATCTCAGTGCACCTGCGCCTCGACGCAGAGCACAGCTGGGGCTGGGGGCAGGGGACAGATGGCCATTCTCAGTGTCTACCAGACGCAGACTGTGGGCCATGCACGTGCGTGGCCAACCTTTAAACTTTCAACATATTAAGTTCAGAGAGACCAAAGAAATGAGTGAACCCACCCCGGGGGAGGGAGAGACAACAGAGATCCCAGGGGAGCTGGAACTGACAGATCCCACATCTTCAAGGCCAGGGAGATGGGGGTCATGCACTTTTCCAAGGTGACCCTCCCACCACCACCACCCAGGGAACGATGACTGTCACCTCCAGTGGACATGGCTGTACTTCACACACGATTCTAATATTACTAACCTCCATCCATAGTTCTTTAGGTACTCTATCAGATCTAGTCCCTTAAATCTATTTCTCACTTCCACTGTATAATCATTAGGGATTTGATTTAGGTCATACCTCAATGGTCTAGTGGTTTTCCCTACTTTCTTCAATTTAAGTCTGAATTTGGCAATGAGAAATTTATGATCTGAGCCACAGTCAGTTCTCGGTCTTGTTTTGGCTGACTGTATAGAGCTTCTCCATCTTTGGCTTCGAAGAATATAATCAATCTGATTTCAGTATTGATCATCTGGTGATGTCCATGTGTAGAGTCTTCTCTTGTGTTGTTGGAAGAAGGTGTTTGCTATGACCAGTGGATTCTTTGGGCAAAACTGTCAGCCTTTGCCCTGCTTCATTTTGTACTCCAAGGCCAAACTTGCCTGTTTCTCCAGGTATCTCTTGACTTCTTACTGTTGTATTCCAGTCCAGTATGATGAAAAGGACATCTTTTTTCTGTTGTTAGTTTTAGATGGTCTCGTAGGTCTTCACAGAACTGCTCAACTTCAGCTTCTTCGGCATTAGTGGTTGGGACTTAAACTTGGAGTACTGTGATACTGAACGGTTTGCCTTGGAAACCAACAGAGATTATTCTGTCATTTTTGAGATTGCACCCAAGTACTGCATTTCGGACTGTTTTTGTTGACTATGAGGTTACTCCATTTGTTCTAAGGTATTAATTGCCCACAGTAGTAGATATAATGGTCATCTGAATTAAATTCACCCATTCCTGTCCATTTTAATTCACTGATTCCTAAAATGTCGATGTTCACTCTTGCTATCTCCTGTTTGACTACTTCCAATTTACCTTGATTCATGGACCTAACATTTCAGGTTGCTATGCAATATTGCTCTTTACATCATCGGACTTTACTTCCATCACCAGTCACATCTACAACTGGGTGTTGTTTTTGCTTTGGCTCCATCTCTTCATTCTTTCTGGAGTTATTTCTCCACTCTTCTCCAGTAGCATATTGGGCACCTACCGACCTGGGGAGTGCATCTTTCAGAGTCATATCTTTTAGCCTTTTCATACTGATAAAGCAAATATTGACTTAAAAAACAAAGTTTGCTCCACAAAGTAGGTGAAATGTGTACAAAGAGCTATTCTCAAGGATACCTAAAAGGGGCTTTGAAAAGAAAGAACTTTTCCAATAGGAAAGGTGCTCGGTAGGTCAATAAGTACCTTCCCTGAACAGTAAAGGGGCAGGTGGAGCTCATTTTATACATTTCAGGCATTCTTTGTATCTTTTACAGCATGTATGCATCAACTTTCTGATAAGAAAGTGTTTCAACTAGAAAAAAAATTCTTTATTTTTCCTTTGTGTCCAAGGATGACCTGTCACTCACGTTGACTTACAAAAATCACACACAATGTGAGATCTGTGAGTTGAGTATATTCAGGGTCTTACTGAGGATTATAGCCTGGGAGACAATCTCTCAGCTTTGAGAAACTGTTCTGAAGAAGTAGGGAGAAGCCAGGATGTATATGAGCTTTTTGCTGGAAAACAAAACCAAGCCAAAAATGAATAATCATGGAGTTGAACATCAGATTACTGCTAATCCTAAAGAATAAACATCTCAAATTAATGATTTTAGTGTTTTTATGTATATGAAAAGAAGCAAGAATCTGGGGTCATTGAAAGTTTTCCTTAGATATGCATCTTAGCTATTTAGGGATGGGTACCCAAAGCACAGACTGCTTCCCCTTTTTCTCCATTCTGAATTCCCCTCAGGTGCACTGTCATTGAGCAGCTGCAGTGACTAATGGCTTGATCTTTGTAGAACTGGAATAGCAGGTAACATTTTATTTTCTTTACACTCAGAAGTCTAACTCTTCATCTGCAATGATGGAGGAGGAGTCTGGAGCCTGCTGAGGAGCCTGCTCATTGCTTGGAACATAGGAGGTGAACAAGGGTAATAATGGAATGATTTGTCAGTTACTACTCCAAAAAGAGCTTCCAGGGGCCAGTTGACATTTATCCTTGAGAACCAGAAATCTTCTCTCCTGAAATTAAAAATTCTTCACCTCCTATTAGCACAAGCACGTGGATTTTTTACTGTCTGAGCCTTCAGGGAAGCCCACCTGTTATCTCAGCATTATCATTAGCACAGAGTCACTGCAAGTACTCTAGCTGGGTGAGCTTATACTGAATTAAATTGACATCCAAGGCAGAGAAGAAAAAGCTATGCTTTGCCAATTTTTTATGTATAGATTAGCAGTAGTATATATGGACACGCATTAGGAGCACATTCACTCATGGGGTACTTGCTCAAAAGGTTTTCAACTTTGAGATTAAACATGTTTGGCATTCATGTATTTAGAACATTCCAACTATCCTGCTTCACAGGAGAGTTGATTGTGAAAAGACTAGAGATAACAAAATTATTGGCTTTTGATTTATGAAGTAGGCTTCTGAGGTCTCAAGTCAGAGATTCTAGTTTGAGACAAAAAAACTGGAAAAGTATGCAAACTGGGTTTGAGATGCAAATGCCAAATCCCTAGGGACTCACAGATGTGGGGGATAACAAAAGAACAGATGAAGCCAGCCCCCCCACCCCCCCCACCCCCCTACCCCCACCCCCCCCACCCCCCTACCCCCCCCCCAGCCTCCTGAAATGAAGACACCCTTCTCCTTTCAGAAAGCTGGTGTTGCTATGAAAGATAGAGGGCATTGGGGTCAGGGCTTGGGAGAGATTATTCCTGTTGGGAGCCTCTCTGCCTCTAGGCTGTCAAGGCCTGGAAACTAATGTTTTAGCTACTTTCTCCATTGGTGTTGGTTTCCTCCTGGCCACAGGCAGCACCTCCTGGATGTTTATAATCTGCTAGGATGCTGAAACAATGGAAACAGTGACAGACTTTATTTTCTTGGGTTCCAAAATCACTGTGGATGGTGACTGCAGCCATGAAATTAAAAGATGCAATGACAAACCTAGACAGTGTATAAAAAAGCAGAGACATTACTTTGCCTGCAAAGGTCTGTATAGTCAAAGCTGTGCTTTTTCTAGTAGTCATGTACAGATATGAGAGGTGGACAATAAAAAAGGGTGAGGACTGAAGAAGTGATGCCTTCAAACTGTGGTGCTGGAGAAGACTCTTGAGAGTCCCTTGGACTACAAGGAGATCAAGCCAGTCAATCTTAAGGGAAGTCAACCCTTAATATTCATTGGTTGGACTGATGCTGAAGCTCCAATACTTTGGGCACCTGATGGGAAGAGATGACTCATTGGAAAAGACCTTGATACTGGGAAAGACTGAAGGCAGGAGTGAAGAGGAAAAGTTAAAATTTTACATAACTTCCTGCTCCTTCTGCTTCTGTAACTCAGCTTGCTCCTTACAAAGTCTGGATCATGTAGGTTACGTAGTCTCAGAAAGTGGGGACTCACAATACTAGGACCTGAAGCTTATCTCCCTCACCCTTGTCCTGCTCTTTCCAATCGCCCTAGCCCCTGCAAACCTGTTTAATCATTCCTGTCCATGTATAAAAACTCTGCAACCCCTTTGTTCAGGGCTCAGAGCTTAGAGTGTTAACTCCTCTGGGCCCGCTGGCGTAATAAATCTGAGTTCTCCAACTCTCCGAGTGTGGTGCTTGGTTGAGTATTGATTTCTGAAACATTTCTGGAGGCACCAGAGAGATTCCAACCATGCTGGCCCCTTGAGCCACCAGACTGGTGGCTCAGCCAGGCTGGAATGAAGGAACCCCGAGACGAATGAGGAGGTTCGCCACCTGATGGTATTCTGGGTTCTCTTTTGGACCGGTGTTCCGACTCTCCAAATGGCCGAGCCCCAACCATACTCATTGGAGGGATGGTCCACCTCACCAGGAATGGCCACAGGATCAGGTAAGGCCCAGGAGCCAGTCCCCAGTTAGGTCCTATCCCAATGAGTAGAAGAAGAGACTGATCATCTTCTTGGAGTTCCCAGGAAGGGAGCATCAGGTAGGGAGGCATTGTGACTGATAACCTCCTTGGAGCTCCCAGGACAGGAGCAACAGTTAAGGAAAACTGGGAACTTGGAAGAAAGGAGGCATTGTGATAGCCTCTGAATGATTGTGAGTGAAAAAGGAGAATGAAAAAGTTGGCTTAAAGCTCAATGTTCAGAAAACTAAGATCATAGCATCTGGTCCCATCACTTCATGGGAAATAGATGGGGAAACAGTGGAAACAGTGTCAGACTTTATTTTTTTGGGCTCCAAAATCACTGCTGATGGTGATTGCAGTCATGAAATTAAAAGACGCTTATTCCTTGGAAGGAAGGTTATGACCAACCTAGATAGCATATTTAAAAGCAGAGACATTACTTTGCCAACAAAGGTCCATCTAGTCAAGGCTATGGTTTTTCCAGTGGTCGTGTATGGATGTGAGAGTTGGACGGTGAAGAAAGCTGAGCGCCGAAGAATTGATGCTTTTGAACTGTGGTGTTGGAGAAGACTCTTGAGAGTCCCTTGGACTGCAAGGAGATTCAACCAGTCCATCCTAAAGGAGATCGGTCCTGGGTGTTCATTGGAAGGACTGATGTTGAAGCTGAAACTCCAATACTTTGGCCACCTCATGCGAAGGGTTGACTCATTGGAAAAGACCCTGATGCTGGGAAAGATTGGGGGCAGGAGGAGAAAGGGACAGAGGATGAGACGGTTGGATGGCATCACCGACTCAATGGACATGGGTTTGGGAAAACTCTGGGAGTTGGTGATGGACAGGGAGGCCTGGCGTGCTGCAATTCATGGGGTCGCAAAGAGTCGGACATGACTGAACGACTGAACTGAACTGAAATTATTGCTGATTGAATGGAGTGAGAGAAATTTTTCTTTTGGAAACTGTAAAGCCAATTCTTTTTGTATATGCAGTTAAAAACAACTAGCTTGTTAAAAGGCCTGCCTAGGGAAAAGCTTGAAGTTAACTCTTTCCATGTCCTTGAAATACACAGCCCACTTTGCCTGAGATCTCAGCCTTGGGCAAATTAGAACTTTAAGCAAGGAGAAAACAAGGGGGTCAAAGCGATATTTTAAATCTCAAACATAAAACTATAAGATCTCTGTCTGTCTGTCTGGATTTAGGTATGTCTCAGTGTATGTCTTTTTTTCTGATAATATTGTTAAAGTTGTAAATGAGTTCTAATTTAATTGGCTTAAAAATGTAAGCAGTTACAAATCAAACAATTCTAAATACAAGAAAAGTTAACCTCAATGAATTTCAGATTCACGTGAACTGGGAAATATTCAATATTAAATATCTAGTATTGATGTTTGTTTGCTAATCTAATAAGGAAAATAGGATGTATCTTTTTAATAAAAAATGGTATAAAAAATAAAATTACATTTTATGAAGGGAAAAAAAGGTAGGTCTGACTTACAGGTGGCTGTTACAAAAAGTGATTAGAAGGTTTGTGAAAAGTGAACCCTGAAAAAAAGTTTTGTGTATGGTTAGGATTGACTAAGTTTAAAATATGTTTAATTAACTTTACCTAAATGAATTTAAAGTAAGCTGGTGCAAAATCATGAATTTGGCCTTTCTCTCTGTTAAGAGGACATACTTCCTTCAGATGCAGAACTGCTTTTAATAATAGATTTAAGTTTCTTTACCTCTTAATTGATCTGTTCTATATTTACCTTTGAAATCTTTGTTAACTTTGGCTAAGTGAATAACTATTATTTCACAGTAACTTATGATCCTACCTGACTGAGTGTTATAAACCCTTTTGACATTTATTGACAAAACTTCCTAAATAACTTGACTTCTAGCTAATTTTGGGATGCTTCAGAGGGCCCCTGAGGCATTCCAAAGAGCTATTAAGCTAGCTTGGTTCATTGGACATGTTAAATTACATGAGAAGTACTCTTAGAGGGGTGATAAATCTTTTCAGGTTATACTGTATCATTGATGTTACTAATATAGATATTCTAAAATTATGTAAAATTCATATAGACCTGATATGCCCTGATAAAATATGGTCAGTTATAATTCTAGTTATCATATTAAAGTGTTACATATCACAACAATGACCAGGTTTCTTTGTCAATTGCAATAGAATCAGATTTTAAATATGCCTTCTATGGTTTTACTCTCATGCTTTTGGAAGAATACTGCTAGTTCTTCAAGGTTTATGGAAAAGACTTTCTAAGATTAAACAGATAAACAAATTTTGCTATTAATAGTAAGCTGGTACCAGACTGGAATTTGGTCTTCTCTATGTTTAGAGAACAAAGTTTTCTTAAAATGCAGCTTTCAATAACAGATTATGGATTTCTTTGTCTTTAAGTGATTTATATTTGTTTTTAATTTTTTTTTTATTACTTTGGTAAAGTAAATAAACATTATTTAGGATTATGGTACATGTAAAGCTCATTCTGCTTCTACAAAAAATAACCTCTCACGGTTAGATTTTTGCTATCCTGATGTCCTTTTAAAACATAACAATAGTCTGCTCCTAAATCAGGAAATTAAAAATGGATAAACAACAGCTAAAAATCAAAGAGCCAGGGCTATGGGAAGTCCAAGATGGCTGCTTGGCTTTTCCCAGCTCCCTGGCAGACCTCATTTTTATTTGATGGGTTAAAGCCTCCCCTGGCTACAGTGTTGATACCCTCACAGTGAGTTTTCCAAAAAAGAAAAAATTACGTTTCATTGAATATTAAGTACTAGTTTTGTTAATTAAGGTCTGTGCTTACTAAGACTCACTTCTGAGATAGTTCCTTGTTATGTTATATTGCTAAAGGATTTAATTAAGTTATTAAAAGGACACTCTAAGATTGTTTCTAAAGCTTATCTCAGTAACCAATCTTTGGATAAAGGTCAGATGCTCCATGATGTATAACCAGGAGATTAACACTTGGCTCTAATCATTTAACTGAGTCAGATGACCTGGGGTATACCGGGCTACACCCAATGAAAGTTCTTGACTTAAATTCTTGCTTGTGACCTTACTAATATCTGCTAGCTATATTATTTTCTATGTAGCTTGCTTCAGAAGATTATTTCTTATGTTACCACATGTGTGACTAAGCCTGTGATAAAATGCTAATATTCAGTTCCTTATGAGATCAATAATTGTAATAATGTAACACTAGATATGAGAAGAAGCAACAAGAGGAAATATTTCCCTGGACCAAGAGGCTAGTAAGACAGGTATGGTACAGAGACGTTTGCTACTTACAAGGCCTGGTCTAGTGACAATACACTGAGTGGCCTGTCAATGGAATCTTTGTTAGACCTGGGAAAGAGCCTTCCCAGCACTGTGGGACACGATGACCATGAAATGCCCCCAAACATGGTCAAATATGTGGCTATGAAGAAGCCTTGCTGACTGGAATTTGGCCCTTGCCAGCTGCCTCTACAAAGATTAAATCAAGACCACTACAAGATGCTGACTTTCAACACCCCCTTGAAAGGAGTTCAGGGTGGAGACAAAAAAATAAGGCACTCTGTGCTCTAGGGAAAACCCGGAAAAACAGGCCTTTGGATAGTCAGAGGTTTTCAGGTAAAGATTTTTGTAAGTCCAAATTCTTGCATCTTCTCATACTTAGAGAGACACTAATGTCATGAACCAATGTCTGGACCTGGTTTTCCTGGCTGGCCCCACAACAGCTTTCCTACTTCTATTAATCTTTGGGCCATATATCTTTAACTTTCTTGTTAAGTTTGTTTCTCCAAGTGGCAGTACAACAAGAATATCCCCTGGACAACACCCAGACAATGCTGAAACAAGCTGCCTTATCATTCTGTGGACTGTCATCTCCGTCTGTAAATGCACCCCGAGGTCCTCAGGCTATTCTCCCTTAGAGACCTTATAAGGGAGACCATTCCCAGTGATAGAAAAGCTCAAGGGAGACCACCAACAGCTAGCTGACCTGGAAATGTCCCAACACCTCCAGGCTCGGGGAAAAATCTTCTGTCACATCATCCGATAAACCCTAGAAAGGACATCCATTCCTTTGGGAAATGGGTTCATCCCTATCAGCCAGGAGATGTGCTATGGGTTAAAGATTAGGAAAAAACAGCAAAAAAACCCACTTCAGCCAGTTTGGACAGGCCCTCACACAGTTGTCCTGGCAATCCCTACTGCTATTAGTTAGAGGTGTCATCATTTGTATCCACCACTCCAGAGTCAAGAAGGCAGCAACTTCCTGTGATGAGGACACCTGGAAAGCAGTTTGGGACCCCAAAAACCTCCTCCTTCCAAAGACAACGGCTCTCACCCACGAAGGACTCTGAGCCCTACTCTAGTCACTCCAGAAGCCGACTAGTCAACGCACGGCAGAAGCTTGAGGATTCTTCAGCCTTGCTCCAGCCACACTCCAGCAGCTGGATGGTCAATGCATGGCAGAAGCTTGAGGATCTGGCTATCAAAATATCAATGGAATTTCATGGTCAACCCTGGCCTCTATCCCTAATTGGTATTGTTGCTGTGCTCTTCATTTCAGGACCAGCTAGAATCCCTGGCTGAGGTGGTTTTACAGAATAGGAAAGGGTTAGACCTACTGACAGCTGAAAAGGGAGGACTCTGCCTCTTCTTTAATGAAGAATGCTGCTTTTATGTAAACCAACCAGAAATAGTCAGGGACATAGCGCAACAGCTGAGGGAACAAATCATAAAAAAGAGAGAGAAACTAGCTAATTCCTGGGGTAACTGGAACAATATCTGGAGCTGGGCATTGTGGCTTCTCCCTTTAATTGGTCCTCTCTTCATGTTCTGTGGGGCGCTCTTGTCTGGCCCTTGTATTCTCAATGCTATTACCCAGTTCATAACCTCTCGAATTGAATCCATAATATTACAAACAGTAACAGCTCCATATAGCCCCCTAAACGATGGGGAGCTCTGAGTGCCCTACCAAAACATGAGATGATGCTTTCTACAATGAGTGATAGAAGCATCAAAATGGGGGAATGAAGAGGAAAAGTTAAAATTTTACATAACCTCCTGCTCCTTCTGCCTCTATAATTCAGCTTGCTCCTTGCAAAGTCTGGATCACGTAGGTCACATAGTCTCAGAAAGTGAGGACTCACAATACTAGGAATTGGAGCTTATCTCCTTCACGCTTGTCCTGCTCTTTGCAATTGCCCAGCCCCTCCAAACCCGTTTAATCATGCCTGTCCATGTATAAAAACTCTGTAACCCCTTTTTTCAGGGCTCAGAGCTTAGAGTGTTAACTCCTCTGGGCCCGCTGGCATAATAAACCTGAGTTCTCCAACTCTCCAAGTGTGGTGCTTGGTTTCTTGAGTACTGGTTTCTGCAACAGGAGGAGAAGGGGACAACAGAGGATGAGATGGTTGGATGGCACCACTGACTCAATGGACATGAGTTCGGGTAAACTCCAGGAGTTGGTGATGGACAGGGAGGCCTGGCATGCTGCAGTCCATGGGGTCACAAAGAGTCAGACACAACTGAGAGGCTGAACAACAGGATGCCGACGCCCACTCTATGTGCTCCAGACTTTGCTCAGTCCTCTGAATCATCCTCACACCCAGAGGAGGTGTGGAGGGACCCAGCACTTACACCAAGGCTGAAGTTGGTAGAAGACTCATTCCTGAAGGCAAATTGGGAAAATAATCACCATTCAGGGCCGTTGTTCGAAAGCATGGTGGCTTCACAGATTAAATCGCTTCCATTTTGTGCTAATTTTTTCTCATTTACAGAGCAAAGAAGTGAGCTCTTATGCTCTTAAGGCAAATCTGGACAGGGGAAGAGGGGGATGGGCTCTTTATTATAGCCTCCTAAGCAAGGACATCCAGTCCCATTACTTCATGGCAAATAGAGGGAGAAAAGGTGGAAGTGGTGACAGATTTCCTATTCTTGAGCTCTAAAATCACTGCGGATGGTGATGGCAACCATGAAATCAGAAGATGTTTGTTTCTTGGCAGGAAAGCTATGACAAACTTAGACGACGTGTTGGAAAGTGGAGACATTACTCTGCTGACAAATGTCTGTGTAGTCAAGGCTGTGGTCTTCCCAGTGGCCACATACGGTTGTGAGAGCTGGACGGTAAAGAAGGCGAGAGCCAAAGAATTAATACCTTCATACTGTGGTGTTGGAGAAGACTCCTGAGAATCCCTTGCTCTCCTGAGACAGCAAGGAGATCTAACCAGTCAATCTTAAGGGAAATCAACTCTGAATACTCATTGGAAGGACTGATGCTGAAGCTGAAACTCCAGTATTTGGGTCATCTGATGCAAACAGTTGACTCATTGGAAAAATCCCTGATGCTGGGAAAGACTGAGGGCAGAAGGAGAAGAGGGTGTCAGAGGATGAGATGGCTGGATGGCATCACCAATGCAATGGACATGAACTTGGGCAAACTTTGGGAGATGGTGAGGGACAGAGAGGCCTGGCGTGCTGCAGTCCATGGGGTCTCAAAGAGTCAGATACGACTGAAGCGACTTATCGTGCATGCACACAGCAAGGTGTACACCCTCGGAACAAAGAAAACCACACACAGGACACACACAGACAAAAGTGGACATTCATATAAACCCATATAGACCCAGAACAAGTTACCCCCAGGAAACTTTGTCTTTGATTTCTAGGGAAGTCATCTGTGGATGATAGAATATTTAAACACGATAGAGAATGAAAGTGGAAGATTTTGACTATTTGACAATGTCAGCCACATTAAAAACATAGAAAAATATTTAAAGACAAAATCAAATTTATTTGTCCCAGTGCTTAAAGTTATATCTATAATTTTAAGTTTTTAAAGAACAAAAAATGTTTCTGAACATGAAAGGGGAAAGAATGCATTGTTTCAGTATAGGGAAGACGTTTCTAAACATGTTAAAATTAAGAAGCAGTATAAGAAAAGAGTGACAAATTTGTTTACATAACTTTTTTTTTTGGCTGTACCCTATGGCATGTGGGATATTTGTTCCTGGATTAGAAGTTCTAATTACTGAACTGCCAGGGAAGTCCTCTACATAACATTTTTAAACTATGAAAATTTCTTGACTGAAAAAAATGTACAACCTAAAAGTTAACAATTGTATTGTATGTGCTGACTTCCTGAGGACTTATCCTGGGAAGCAGCCTCTCAGATAGCTCTGAGTTATGGTTCCAAAGATGTAAGGCAGGAGCAAGGATACATAGGAGTTTTTGCAACAAAAACCAGGTAGTAGAATTAAAGAAAACTAACTAAAGAGAACCAGACATCTCAAGTCAGCACTTTTCTATGTACGTGAAGATGCAAGAATCTGGGCTCACTGAAAGTATTCTTTTCATGCATTTTAATTTCCAGCACTGGCATCCTGCTTTTCTCCTTCCTGAATTTCTTAATGGTGAACAAACCTGGGCAGCTGCAGCGGCTGAGGGCTTGACGGCTACAACATCCATTATTTACTGGTATATTCTTCATTCCCTTAATGAAGGGTTGTTGTTCAGTCACTAAGTTGTGTCTGACTTTGCATCCCGATGGACTGCAGCATGCCAGACTTCCCTGTCCTTTACTATCTCTCAGAGTTTGCTCAAACTCGTGTTCATATTGAGTCAGTGATGCCATCCAACCATTTCATCCTCTGTTGCCCCCTTCTCCTCTTGCCCTCAATCTTTCCGAGCATCAGGGTCTTTTCCTGTGAGTCAGCTCTTGGCATTGGGTGGTCAAAGTATTGGAGCTTAGCTTCAGTATCAGTCCTTTCAATGAATATTCAAGATTGATTTCCTTTGGATTGATTCGTTTGATCTCCTTTCTGTCCAAGGGACTCTCAAGAGTCTTCTGCAGCACCACAGTTCAAAAGCATCAATTCTTCAGCGCTTTCTTTAGGGTCCAACTCTCACATCCCTGCATAACTACTGGAAAAACCATATCTTTATCTATATGGACCTTTGTCAGCAAAGTGGTGTCTCTGCTTTTTTAATGAAGGGAAACCTCACCAAAATAGAGTTGGGAGGGCAGAAAGGGAAGCTCTCATTCATGTACCCCTTGAAGTCAATAAGATCCCACTGGAAGAGAAGTACTTTCCATCTCTTACAGGAATGACCCTACTTTATTGCCACCAGCAGGAGGAAGAGAGATTTTCTTTTTGTCTGGCCATAGCTCAGACAATGAGAGACTGTCACAACTTAGCCAATCAAAAGTTACCATACCTTGATCTCCCAGTTTCCTCTAGTGAACTTTTTACTTACAACAGCCCCTCCCAACTTTTCCTTCTCCTCAACAAAAACTTTCCTTTCTTTGCTGGACTTGCATGTGGTTTGTCATAGTTGTATGTCTCAAATTGTACTTGTTTTCTAGTCCCAAATAGATTTGCTTCACTGGTAAAATAACTGGCTTGGGCTAACAAAGCCTTTGCAGGGAAAAAAAAAAATACTACAAACAAAATAAAAACCCAAATAAAAAATTAGGTAAAATCAAAAAAAAAATTGGGTAAAATTTTTGCTACACATATGACAAAAGACTAGTATTCTTCAATGTGCAGAGTTCCTACAAATAAGGAGAAAAATAAAACAAAAATCCAAAAAGAAGAATTCACCAAGGATATAGACAATTCACAAGAAATAAATATCAAATGATCTTTTTTCTTTTTCATTTTTGAACAGCTTTTCCTGAGATTAAATTCATTTACCAGATAATTCAACCATTTCAAGTGTAAAATTTCATGGTTTTTAGTATATTCCCAAAGTTATCATTCTATTATCATAATTAATTTTAGAACATTTTCATCACCCCCAAAAGAAACTCTGCACCCCTTAGTCATCACCCCTCAATGTTCCTATCCCCCAGCTCCAGGCAATAACTAATCTACTTTCTGTCTTGACAGATTTGCCTCTTTGGGACATTTCATATGTAGCACTGCTGCTGTGCTGCAAATTGCTTTAGTCATGTCCAGCTCTTTGTTACCTGATGTATTGTAGCCCACCAGGATCCTCTGTCAATGAGAAGCCTGTACATTGCAACTAGAGAGTAGCCTTTGTGCACTGCAGCAAAAACAAGACCAGGAGCAGACTGTGGCTAAGATCATGAACTGCTTATTGCCAAATTCAGACTTAAATTGAAGAAAGTAGGGAAAACCACTAGTCCATTCAAGTATGACCTAGATCAAATCCCTTATGAGTATACAGTGGAAGTGACAAATAGATTTAAGGGACTAGACCTGATAGACAGAGTGCCTGATGAACTATGGACAGAGGTTCGTGACATTGTACAGGAGACAGGGATCAAGAAAATCCCCATGGAAAAGAAATGCAAAAAAGCAAAATGGCTGTCTGAGGAGGCCTTACAGATAGCTGGGAAGAGAAGAGAAGCGAAAAGCAAAGGAGAAAAGGAAAGATATTCCCATCTGAATGCAGAGTTCCAAAGAATAGCAAGGAGAGATAAGAAAGCCTTCCTCAGCGATCAGTGCAAAGAAATAGAGGAAAACAACAGATTGGGAAAGACTGGAGATCTCTTCAAGAAAATTAGAGATACCAAAGGAACATTTCATGCAAAGATAGGATCAGTGCAAAGAAATAGAGGAAAACAACAGATTGGGAAAGACTAGAGATCTCTTCAAGAAAATTAGAGATACCAAAGGAACATTCCATGCAAAGATAGGCTTGATAAAGGACAGAAATGGTATGGACCTAACAGAAGCAGAAGATATTAAGAAGAGGTGGCAAGAATACACAGAAGAACTGTACAAAAAAGATCTTCACGACCCAGATAATCACGATGGTGTGATCACTCACCTAGAGCCAGACATCCTGGAATGTGAAGTCAAGTGGGCCTTAGAAAGCATCACTACGAACAAAGCTAGTGGAGGTGATAGAATTCCAGTTGAGCTATTTCAAATCCTCAAAGGTGATGCTGTGAAAGTGCTGCACTCGATATGCCAGCAAATTTGGAAAACTCAGCAGTGGCCACAGGACTGGAAGAGGTCAGTCTTCGTTCCAATCCCAAAGAAAGGCAATGCCAAAGAATGCTCAAACTATCGCACAATTGCACTCATCTCACATGCTAGTAAAGTAATGCTCAAAATTCTCCAAGTCAGGCTTCAGCAATACGTGAACCGTGAACTTCCAGATGTTCAAGCTGATTTTAGAAAAGGCAGAGGAACCAGAGATCAAATTGCCAACATCCGCTGGATCATCGAAAAAGCAAGCGAGTTCCAGAAAAACATCTATTTCTGCTTTATTGACTATGCCAAAGCCTTTGACTGTGTGGATCACAATAAACTGTGGAAAATTCTGAAAGAGATGGGAATACCAGACCATCTGACCTGTCTCTTGAGAAACCTGTATGCAGGTCAGAAGCAACAGTTAGAACTGGACATGGAACAACAGACTGGTTCCAAATAGGAAAAGGAGTATGTCAAGGCTGTATATTGTCACCCTGCTTATTTAACTTATATGCAGAGTACATCATGAGAAACGCTGGGCTGGAAGAAACACAAGCTGGAATCAAGATTGCCGGGAAAAATATCAATAACCTCAGATATGCAGATGACACCACCCTTATGGCAGAAAGTGAAGAAGAACTAAAGAGCCTCTTGATGAAGGTGAAAGAGGAGAGTGAAAAAGTTGGCTTAAAGCTCAACGTTCAGAAAACTAAGATCATGGCATCTGGTCCCATCACTTCATGGGAAATAGATGGGGAAACAGTGGAAACAGTGTCAGACTTTATTTTTTTGGGCTCCAAAATCACTGTTGATGGTGACTGCAGCCATGAAATTAAAAGACGCTTACTCCTTGGAAGGAAGGTTATGGCCAACCTAGATAGCATATTTAAAAGCAGAGACATTACTTTGCCAACAAAAGTCCATCTAGTCAAGGCTATGGTTTTTCCAGTGGTCATGTATGGATGTGAGAGTTGGACGGTGAAGAAAGCTGAGTGGCGAAGAATTGATGCTTTTGAACTGTGGTGTTGGAGAAGACTCTTGAGAGTCCCTTGGACTGCAAGGAGATCCAATCAATCCATCCTAAAAGAGATCAATCCTGGGTGTTCATTGGAAGGACTGATGTTGAAGCTGAAACCCCAATACTTTGGCCACCTCATGCGAAGGGTTGACTCATTGGAAAAGACCCTAATGCTGGGTAGGATTGGGGGCAGGAGGAGAAGGGGACGACAGAGGATGAGATGGTTGGATGGCATAACCGACTTGATGGACATGGGTTTGGGTGGACTCCGGGAGTTGGTGATGGACAGGGAGGCCTGGCGTACTGCAATTCATGGGGTCGCAAAGAGTCGGACACGACTGAGCGACTGAACTGAACTGACTAGAAAAGGTTTGTACTGCTCACTGCTACTTACAACAATGAGGACCCAGTGCAGAGAAAAAAAAAATTGAGAAGTGTGATTCCTCAAACTTTATTCTTCTTTTTCAGTATTGTTTTGGCTATTTTGGATCCCTTAAATTTGTACGCAAATTTTAGAATCAGCTTGTCAAATTCTGCAAAAAAGTCACTGAGATTTTGATAAGGGTTGCATTGAATCTGTATATCAATTTGGAGCGTACTGCCATCTGTAATAGTCTTCCAGTTTGTGAACATGAGATACTTGCAAACTTATCTAGTTCTTTAATTTCTTTCATCGTTGTTTGGTAATTTCCAGAGTATAAATTTTGTACTTTTGTACTTTTAAATTCATTCTTAATTTATTCTTTTGAAATCCATCATAAAAGGGAATTGTTTTTGAAATTTCACTTTTGGTTCGCCCACTGCTACTGTATAGAAATATGATTGATTTTTGTATATTGATTTTATATTCTACAACCTTGATGAACTCATTTATTACTTCCAATAGTTTTTAGTGGATTTCATAGGCTCAAATGACTTTTAAATATATGAAAATCAAACAATCTCTCCTAAAATGAGATAAATGCAAACAAAAACTATCATGGGATATAGTTTTGTTCACCTACTGCACTGGTAAAGATCTAAAGTGTTCACATCATTGTATGAATGTGGTACCTATTAATATTCATATTCTTTATTCAGCAATTTCTCTTCTAGGAGTATATTCAAGAGCAGCTATTTTCCAGTTCACGTGCAGTATCCTTAGGGATGCATAAATAGTATTCAAGTGTCATGTGATACATAGGTATGTCACTGTTTGATTACATTTATATACAGTTCAAAACCAGGCACAACTAATCTGTTGAGAGAAATCAGCATGACTATATCATCATATCATTTAATTAAAACTTTTCAGGATATTTCTTTAAATCATAAGGAGTTCTTCCTTCTCAGCCTAACCAAAATGCCACCATCATCCCTCTCTTCAATAAAATAACTCCCCTCTATCATGGAGTTGGATGCTTGCTCTTTAAAAGTTATTATATTATCCTTTTCATAAGCACTGTATCCAGTTCAAATTCTGTTGCTCAAAGTTATTACAGTAGCCTCCTACATGGTCTCCTTTATGTCATAATTCCCACTGTAAATTCTCTTCTATATAGCACCTGATTGATTTTAAAAAATCACCCCACAAACCTGACTGAACAGCTTCAATTGTTTCCCATGGGATGGAGAAACTCCCTCACATGTGCATAGGTCTGTATAGTTTCTGTTGAACCTTGATGTAACTCTGTGAGTAGGTAAGAAGAGTTTAAATTCCCCAGTATCTTGGCACTTGAAGCTCTTCCTAAATCCTATGTTAACAAAGCCACGTGATCCAGTATTCAGACAAGTCATCTATTCATTTATAATAAATAGTTGTTAAACCCTTCCCATCCTCTGCAAGGTATTAAGGAAAACAGATATTATCTCTGGCCTTTGGACTTTATAATGGGGTGGGTGGTGACTTAACAAGTCAGTTCAGTTCAGTTCAGTTCAGTCGCTCAGTCATGTCGACTCTTTGCCACCCCATGAATCGCAGCACGCCAGGCCTCCCTGTCCATCACCAACTCCCGGAGTTTACCCAAACTCATGTCCATCGAGTCGGTGATGCCATCCAACCATCTCATCCTCTGTCGTCCCCTTCTCCTGCCCCCAATCATTCCCAGCATCAGGGTCTTTTCCAATGAATCAACACTTCGCATGAGATGGCCAAAGTATTGGAGTTTCAGCTTCAACATCAGCCCTTCCAATGAACACCCAGGACTGATTTCCTTTAGGATGGACTGGTTGAATCTCCTTGCAGTCCAAGGGACTCTCAAGAGTCTTCTCCAACACCACAGTTCAAAAGCATCAATTCTTCGCCACTCAGCTTTCTTCACCGTCCAACTCTCACATCCATACATGACTATTGGAAAAACCATAGCCTTGACTAGATGGACCTTTTGTTGGCAAAGTAATGTCTCTGCTTTTTAATATGCTATCTAGGTTGGTCATAACTTTCCTTCCAAGGAGTAAGCGTCTTTTAATTTCATGGCTGCAATCACCATCAGCAGTGATTTTGGAGCCCCCCAAAATAAAGTCTGACACTGTTTCCACTGTTTCCCCATCTATTTCCCATGAAGTGATGGGACCAGATACCATGATCTTAGCTTTCTGAACGTTGAGCTTTAAGCCAACTTTTTCACTCTCCTCTTTCACTTTCATCAAGAGGCTTTTTAGTTCCTCTTCACTTTCTGCCATAAGGGTGGTGTCATCTGCATATCTGAGGTTACTGATATTTCTCCCAGCAATCTTGATTCCAGCTTGTGCTTCTTCCAGCCCAGCGTTTCTCATGATGTACTCTGCATATAAGTTAAATAAGCAGGGTGACAATACACAGCCTTGATGTACTCCTTTTCCTATTTGGAACCAGTCTGTTGTTCCATGTCCAGTTCTAACTGTTGCTTCCTGACCTGCATACAGGTTTCTCAAGAGGCAGGTCAGGTGGTCTGCTGTATGTAATTACAAAAGAGAATCAGTGCTACAAAGAAAAATAAACAAGGATGACAGTTAAAGAGAATAGAGGGCAATCTACTTGTGCAGGTGGTCAGAAGAGGCTTCTCTGAGAAGGTATCATTTAGAAGCATATATTTTGCTGCTGTGTGCAGAATGACCTGGAGAAAGGTAGGAATGAGCTAGGGGTGGCAGCTGTATAGTTGACCAGATTGCTGAACTCTGCTCCTGCTGTTTCTTTCTTGGAGTCTTCTATTCAGTAAACATTTTTTTCAGCACCATGTGATGTTCCCTTCATGAAGTGTAAACATTCTTGTGTATGTAGACATAGTGTCCCCTCCAGAGGCAAATGCAGTGCCCTTTGCCTGAAAGGGTCCAGTTGATATATGTTGAGCCAGGGAGTATGAAAGACTCTCCTGGTTCTCTTTTTCATACAGCAGTGCTGTGATGGTGATAGTTTCAAACTGTTGGAGAGAAGCCTGGAAGGGGCATAGTACTCTAATTGATGATTTTCCTGTGGTTTCAGGAGCAAGTTAAGCCAAGAATGAGCATGGAAAGAGAGTACCTTTTGAGAAACAGGATTCTTGAGACGAAAGTGGTCCTGTTTGGTTCTTCAGGTCCCACTTCCAAAGAAAGAGTATTGCAACAATCTGGCTCCCTCCCCACTAATAGGAAGACACTTTAGTGTGGGGTCTACTGAAGCTTCCTGGGAAGCAAGATGGCCAGACCTCTCCATTCAGAACGGGAAAGGAAGGGACTCACAGTCTTCTGGTTGAGGTTGTTGGGGCACCCGGTGGATTGCCTCCAAATGTGCCTCAACGGAACATTAATTATTTTGTATTAAAGTTACTTACAGGCTTCCCAGGTGGCATTAGTGGTAAAGAACCCACCTGACAATGAAGGAAACAGAAGAGACGGGGTTCAATCCCTGGGTTGAGAAGATTCCTTGGAGGAGGGCACAGCAACCCACTCCAGTATTCTTGGCTGGAGAATCCCATGGACAGAGGAGCCTAGTGGGCTACAGTCCATAGGGTTGCAAAGAGTCAGACCTGACTGAAGTGACTTAGCATGCATGCACAGTTACTTAAGAAAGAGTCAATGCAAGAGGGACACTCTGACCTTCCCCTCTGTCTCCTTAAAAATAGGAAAAAATCTCCCATTTGAAAATTGCTGAAACCATGCAACTCAGATTGGGACTTGAGCTCAGTTTTAACTGAGATCACACACATGGTCTCAGGACTTAATGAAACTCAGGTTCTTGATGTTTCATCACAGAAAGAATTCAGAGAGAGACAAAGTGATGGATAAGAAGTGAATTTATTTAGAGAGAAACATTCCACTGACTTGTCAGTTTTTACAGGGGTGGGTAATTTCGTAAGCTAATGAGTGGGAGGAGTATTTTAGCTATTTTGGGGAAGGGGTGGGGATTTCCAGGAATTGGGCCACCACCCACTTTTTGACTTTTATGGTTGGCCTTGAACTGTCATGGCACCTGTGGGTGTGTCATTTAGCTTGCTGATGTGTTACAGTGAGCATATACTGAGGCTCAAGGTCTAGTGGAAATCAACTCATCTGCCATCTTGGACCTATTTGGTTGTGTGCTCGGGCTATGTCATTCTTTCAAAGGTTTCGATACCTTTCTCAGGGCTTCCCTGGTGGCTCAGCAGTAAAGAATTTGCCTCTGGATAAGGAAATGGCAATCTACTCCAGTATTCTTGCCTCGGACATCCCATGGACAGAGGAGTCTGGGGAGCAACAGTCCATGGAGGGTCGAAAATGAGTCAGACAGGACTGAGCGACTTAACAACAAATACCTTTCTTGTACTAGCAGGTACAGAGAGATCCTTATCACCAGAAACAAGGAAATCAGGCTGAAAAGCCTGCATAAACAAACCTTGTTAATTTTAAATTTACTATTCCAAGCCCAAATTCTGTTTATTTTTTTCACTAATTGAGCATCCCAAACCTATCTTGTCAACTCCTCACAAATTTATTTTTTCTTTGTCTAAAAAGGATAAAATCTGCCTACTTTGGCCACCTCATAGATCCAATTTCTGAGACCTATATGTGCATGCATTCAAATTTGTTTTTCTCCTGCTATCTGTCTTGTGTCAATTTTGTCATTAGTCCACCGCATAAGAACTCAAGAGAGAAATTTCTCCCTCTCCACTACTGTCTGGGTCATAAACATCGACTATTATGGAAAGTTAATTTCCCAACGCTTTCTCATTGGTAAGTACAGTGACACACTTTCGTACATCTGTATCTAAATTGGTCCTCTAGTTGGCCTGTGAACTTGCAATTCTTGCCAAGTGTGTCATCTGAGATGAGTACGTTGTTTCAACAGGCACGTATCAATCTTACTTGGAAGAAAAAGGTGCCAGCAAAATCCCACAGAGCAATGCTAAGCGACAATTGGGCTGCAGGTTACGGTGTACAGAGCACTTTCCAATAATACGTCTGTCATATGATTCGACAGCATTCGGGCAGGCAGTTCAGCTTTTCGCATTCTAGGAACCACGTCCGCCCAGTGACTCTCCGGAGGACGCCAGGGTGGTGGTGGGGTTGGGGGAGGGGAGGGCACCGGGTAAGTGGGGGAGGGAAGTGCTGGGCGAGAGTTGAGGGGGTATGAGGACGAGGGAAGAGGAGAGCGCCAGTCCTGGGATTGAAGCGGGTAGAGCTCCAGGCTGGGGTGCGGGGTAGGGATTCAGACTCCGGGTTCAGCCTGCGGGCACTGCACTCCTTCGGAGTCAAAACTGTTCCGGACTCTTCCTTCCTCTACCCCTCTTCCTGCAAACAACAACCTGACACTCAAAGGGCGTGTTGGGTGAAACAGAAGGCAAACAAGTTCGCGAGTGACCGTGAGAATGCCTGGCTCCTGACTTCTGCGGAAAGCCGAGCGAATTGGCCAGTTTGTGGAGGGGGCGGAGTACGGACAAGGAGGGAGTGCTTTGTCAAGCGCTGCAAAGCTCGTCCTCCCCCGCCAGGTAGGGCAGATGAGTGGGAGAGACCCGAATTTCGGCCGCGGTGGCGCAGTGTGGCGGTGGGGCCCGATCGGGAAGCCGTCGGCGCTGGGTGCTGCCTCTCCTCGGCCACCACAGCTCTGTCAGCGGATGGCCTTGTCAGGGTATTCCGCTTCTTCCAAAGGGGCGGCGTGTGCGACGCAGGTCGACTTGCTGCTTAAATTCAAGGACAGGGAGGGTGAGTCAATCGGTGAAAGCCCTCCCACCGCGCGAAAACGAAACTTCTAAGGATGCCAGACTTCCGGTGCAACCGGCGCAGTCCCTGGTTCCCCGGCCTCTGAGCACTTAATGCCGCCTCTAGGCGCGCAGCTGGGACCCAGCCAGGCCCCGCCCCTAGGTGAGAGCCGCGCCCGGCCCCTCCCCGCTGCTAGGCCCCACCCCGGCGCCAGGCCCTGGTCCGCTGTGCTTGGCTGCCAGGTGAGTGGTGCCAGACCCCGCCCTGCTGCACCACCAGGCCCCGCCCCACCTCCAGGCCCTCCCTTATTCGGTCCCGCCCCGCCGCCAGGTGAGCAGCCTCAAGCCGAGTCCTGCCGCCAGGCCCCGCCCCCTGTCCTCTAGGCCCTGCCCTCCAGCTGGAGCGCCTGCGCAATACGGCCCGTCGGGCCAGGGCCGGGCGGCGCTGCCGGTGCAGTCGGCGGGCGCAGTGCGCGTGCGCCGTGCGGTCGGGGGCGGGCGGCGGCGGCCGCGGAGCGGAGCGGGGGCGGGGCGGCGCCGTCTGGCTCGGTCGGGCCGGGGCGGGAGCGCGGCGCGGGACGGCAGGGCCCAAGAGCTGCGGACGGCGGCCTAGGAGGCCAGCAGGTGAGGCCTGTGCACCGCCGGGGAGCGGGCGCTGCAGCGGGGCCGCGGGCGGGGCGCGTTGAGGGGCGGTGGCGCCTGGGGAGCAGCGGGCCGCGGCGCATTGTCCGGGCGGCGGGCGGCGCCTGTACAGCGCCCCCTGCCGGCCGGGCTTCGGGCGGGGGCCTCGGGCTCGGGCCGCGCGCCTTTGTTCGCCGCCCCCGCCAACATGGCCGCCGCCCCCGGCCCGGCCGGCCAGCCCCGCGCGCTTTGTTCGGGAGGCCCTGGCACTCGAGCGGGCGGGGGGCGCGGGGTGGCTGGGCCCGCGGAGGGGGGGCAATGCGGCGGGCGCTGGCGGGGGGGCGGGGCGGGTGAGTGTTGCATAACCCGGGCTGGGCGGGGGAGGAAGGAATGAGACCCTCGGGGCCTGCGGGGGCGGTGTAGGAGTCCCCTGGGGCGGGGGTGGGGACTGGACCCCTGGGTGGTGGGAGGGGATGTCAGGGGGGAGGGGAACAGGCCCTCGGGGCGTGGGGAGGGGCTGGGGCGGAGGGTGGAAGGAGGTCGGGGTGGGAGGGAGGACTGGTCTCCGTAGCTAGAGGGCCGCTGGAACCGGACCACAGAAAGGGGAGGGGGTTCTCCGAGATCGGGACCCTCCGGAGGCCTGGCGTTGCTCTCCTACCCAGGGCTGTGTACCTACGACGGCGTAACCTCCCGGGTGGCTGCCCGGGGTTCTGCAGCAGTGGGCTTGGCGGAGAAGGTGGTTTTTCGGGGCTCTCGGTAACCCCCCCCTCATTTCCCCCGCCCCCTTGGCTGCCTGTCCACGCGCCTTGGGCAGCTCTGCGCGGGACTGGACGACGGCGGGCGTTTCTGCACACGCACACTCAAAGACACACACACACACGTTTCTTTTTCATCACGAGTGACCTTGAGCGCATTCCGCAAGCATTTGCTGAGATTAATCGCACGGCGCGGAAACTGCGCAGTGCCTACGGTTTGGCTCTGTTCATCTTTCCTATTGGGGGTGCGTTGTCGACTTTACCGGATTGAATTTTAGTGATGGCCTCAGCCATAAATGCCACGAAATAGGCACCCCAAATCTGTTTACGCAGTTGCTTCACGCATATTTGCTTTTTATGATTTGTGGGTTGGGATTCCTGGTTTTGGAGAGGGTTTTCCATGCACCTTGAAGTAGCAAATACAGATCTGCTGTACGTCAGAAAGCAACCCTCAATACATTTAAGTGTTAAAGGATTGCACTGTATAACATGACTTCTGCCAAAGACGACATACCTCCCCAAATGCGAATTCCTATATAACTTCTGTTGGAATTTTCTGGAAGGAACTCTGCGGTCTGAAGGGATTGATGGAGAGTACAGTAATTGCTTTCTACATAGCTTTTGTTAGGGAATGAAAACTAAACCTGTACTTGAGAGTGTATGTACCAGGACAGATTGAGTCTGTTAACCTTCTTAGAGGTTGTGAACTTTTAAGAGGTTGTGAAATTTCTGATGAGAGTCAAGTGAGATGAGGAAGCTTCTGCCCTTCCCCCAATCCTTGGTTAAGAGGCAAATACCGAAAATTATAGCTAACAATTTACAGAACCTGTATTATCAGACTTGATTTGTTGTTCAGTAGCTAAGTCGTGTCCGACTCTTTGTGATCTCATGGACTAACCTACCAGGCCCCTGTGTTCTTGGGATTTGACTTGATAATTACATGTAAAGGTCGTTAAATGTATGTCAGAATCGTCGATAGTAGGTGTGTGTTTCTTGTGAGAAAATAGAGTTTCTTTGAGTAGCAAAATGGTTACTTCATAATGCTGTGAAATGAGTTAAGGAAAGAGACCTTCAGTCATCTCGATGATTAACTTAGATTTTTTTTTTTTTTAAGATTTTCGATGATCCCCAGAGTTTTGATAGTACTCTTTCTTTATTTACTAGTTCAGAACCCAGTAATAATATTTACTTTGTTTTGGGTATATATATGAAGCAGCGTTTAAGGTGGTCGTCTTTGTGACATTCATGCTAAGAAATGCTACAGGAAAATCAAAGGAGTCCTTGGTCACCTTAGTTTCGTTAACAGTGCTATGTTCTTTCCTTTCCCCCCAGGGTCACAATTCACAGTATCTGGTTAATGGTGCTGAGAAATAGTACCAGCATTGTTTTTCATATTTGACCTTAGATACTTTCTTGTTCTTAGTGTGATATCTAGTAACACTCATGAAATCTAGGTAACGGTGAAATGTTGGTCATTGGTGTCCTTACAGGTAATGGTATCACTCATAAATCGTGGACTGGAAGGTTGATGTGATTTTTGTTTGCCTGTGCATCCTATTGGGAAAGAGTACCTCAGATTTGACTCTTATGGTATTGATATGATATCAGTTCAGTTCAGTTCAGTTGCTCAGTCGTGTCCGACTCTTTGTGACCCCATGAGTCGCAGCACGCCAGGCCTCCCTGTCCATCACCAACTCCCGGAGTCCACCCAAACCCATGTCCATCGAGTCAGTGATGCCATCTAGCCATCTCATCCTCTGTCGTCCCCTTCTCCTCCTGCCCCCAATCCTACCCAGCATTAGGGTCTTTTCCAATGAGTCAACTCTTCGCATGAGGTGGCCAAAGTATTGGAGTTTCAGCTTCAACATCAGTCCTTCCAATGAACACCCAGGATTGATCTCCTTTAGGATGGATTGATTGGATCTTCTTGCAGTCCAAGGGGCTCTCAAGAGTCTTCTCCAACACCACAGTTCAAAAGCATCAATTCTTCGGTGCTCAGCTTTCTTCACTGTCAAACTCTCACATCCATACATGACTACTGGAAAAACCATAGCCTTGACTAGACTTTTGTTGGCAAAGTAATGTCTCTGCTTTTAAATATGCTGTCTAGGTTGGCCCCATAACCTTCCTTCCAAGGAGTAAGCGTCTTTTAATTTCGTGGCTGCGATTACCATCTGCAGTGATTTTGGAGCCCAAAAAAATAAAGTCTGACACTGTTTCCACTGTTTCCCCATCTATTTCCCATGAAGTGATGGGACCGGATGCCATGATCTTAGTTTTCTGAATGTTGAGCTTTAAAAGCCAACTGTTTCACTCTCTTGTTTCACTTTCATCAAGAGGCTCTTTAGTTCTTCTTCACTTTCTGCCATAAGGGTGGTGTCATCTGCATATCTGAGGTTATTGATATTTCTCCCAGCAATCTTGATTCCAGCTTGTGTCTCTTCCAGCCCAGCGTTTCTCATGATGTACTCTGCATATAAGTTAAATAAGTAGGGTGACATAATTATGAGCTATTAATTTGAAGTCTTAACTAGAAGAAATTTAATTGTACAATGTTCTCTCTTCCCAGTGACTTACCTGATTGTATACAGTTAAAATCCATTGGCTGTACTCCTTAATTGTTAGCATTTTTTCCTCTGGTATGGTAGAAACAGATAAAAAGGGTACTACTGTTTTGGAAGAATTATGGTGGATTATTGCAGAGATTAAAAATAACAGTGTTGTTGGATATTTCTTTTAAATTAGAATTCTAATTTGTTGAGAAAAATTGATGTCATGGAAATACTTCCTTATTAGATGCTTAATTGTGTTTTCTTTTTCCTTTGAACAAAAAGAAATTGGAAACGGTGAATCCATAGTGAAAAAGATGTGAGCTCTGGAGTTGGACGTGGAGATTGAATGGCCTTCAACTCTGAAGAGTCTGGGTTGAAATCCAACCCCACTCCTTACTGGTCCAAAGCCACATACCTGATTCATCACATAGCCCTTCTAAGCACTGTTCCTCAACTATAAACTGGGATGAAACCTATCATGTAAGGCTATTACAATAGTTAAATGAAATGGATGTGTAGAGTTCCCAGTACAGTTCCTGAAATGCAGCAGCTGGTGCCAGTCATTGTTGATTTCCTTCTTCTCCATGCTTTTGAACTTTGCTATAGTTAGTAGTTTTTTTTTTTTCAACAATAGGTTGCTTAGTTGTGCTTGTCTTCTATTAAGTTTTTAATTAAACCTTTATTGGATGCTTATTTTTTGGCTTTTAAATTGCCATAAGTCATATATGGACATGATACATGAAGATGTGCCCTTGGAGACCTTACAGCTTGGTAGGGAAGATACCCAGGCATATGGTGAGACATCTGGGGAGAGAAGGTGATGTTCGTGCAGGGTGAAGAATATAGGTTAGAGGACAGCAGTCTAGATGAGGGAACAACAGGAGCAGAGTCATGAAGAGTGTTAGACCATTCTGGATTTGAATTACAATCAAAAGTTTTGCTGTGTTATCTGTTACTCCCACGTGAGTGATTCCTAGGGCTTCTGGATATCATAAGTTCCCTGTGAGTATTGATCATACAACTGCTGACGCCACTTAAGTTTGACATGATCAGTCTGCCTAGGAATGAATTTGGGGCCAGATTTTAAATAATTGAACATATCACATTAAGGTGGTTGCTGTTTTATCTGAAGGGTGGTGGGGAGGAAGGGTGCGGGGAGCATTAAACCTTCTGAAAGATGTATTGAAGGAATCTACCAGTGTTCCAGCTCAAGTTTACAAGCGTCTAGCCTGTTGAATAAGGATAAAGTAATTTGAAGCAAAGGCAGTTTGTCTGGAGACACTAAAATGTTAAATGTGTTGACTTTTTGGGGGGTGGGGTGGGTGATAGAGAAGGGATCAATTCATCATGGATATTGTTTTATCCAAATGTTGAGAGAGTAAATAAAGAGACTAATGAAGTATTTAAATACTACTTGAAATGTTTTTAGTTTGTAGTAATAAAAGGCAGGACAACTGTTTAAACTTAGATTATATTTGTTTGCTTATATTTGTTCTTCAGCTTGCTTATAGTTACATCCTTATAACTTGGGTTTAATATTTGGACCTGTCTGCAAATGATCTACATATTTATTTATAGATGGTCTATATAGTCATAGACATGTATGTCTATATGACCTACTTATCCATATATTAACTAATCATATCTAAATTAATATTCTTAGCATGAGTTTTAGGTCTTGACACAAGGGTAAGAATGTTCTTTTCCCTGTGTACAGGGTTGATTTGTTACTGTGTATTTCATTTTGCTTTCTCTTCTTTAGGATCACTGGAGACCTATGGAATTTTATGTATTCAGTGTGTCTTAATCAAGCAGTCAATTCTTTTTCCTCAACTTGTCCTTGTTTGGTCATGGCTTGGTCCTTTCAAACTAGTTTTCTTCCCTTGGATGTGACCCTGTTTACCTTTGAACTGTTTCTTGCTCATGTTACAAGATGCCTGAGACTCACTTTGTGCTTTTTCTGCCCAGTATCTATCAACCAGTTCTTTTAGCTCTTTTTATCAGGCAGTGGAGTTTAGATACCAAAATCTGGTGCTGTGTGTCCTTATTGCCGCTGAGATGTTCTTGCTGTCATTGGACAGACTTGTTTGAAATACTAGTTTTGATTTTGTGTTGCTAGTTCAATTCACATTTAACTTCATAGGGTTTTTACTTTGAGTTTATCCTTCTCTAATGTTAAAAATTTGCATTCGTATCAACTTTACTTTCCTTTATTCTACAGTGTAAGCATAGTAGTTTGAAAACATTTTAACAGTAGAATGATTGTAGGTTTCTATTTTATTCCCTTTGTTTTAAAAATGTTTACATTCTGAATTATAGAATTATTTGAAGACATTTTCTCTCTGATTTTGTAATCAGTTTGATTATTAGTTTGGTTTATTTGAATGAAATCCCTAACATTTAAGGATTGCTTTAATGTTTTTCTAAACGTATTTTTTTCAGTGTGTAAAACATTTATATAGTTCCAGAGTCAAAGCTACATTATAAAGGTGTGTTTACATTCTCCCTTCTTTTCCTATCTCTAAACTGTTCTCCTCCTGCTACATTTTTATTTCTGGTTTGTTTTTCCACTTATTTTTGCAATATAAGGAAACATTTTTTTACCTGCTTTTCTTAAAAAAAAGTTTGTGTATGCTTTTGTTTCCAAAAAGCTTGTATACATTGTTGTTTCTTCCTTGTTACTTAATATATTCTGGAGATCACTTCGTATACACTTCTATATTCTTGGTATGTACACTTTTGCGTGCTTGTAGTTCATTTCCTAAAAATATATATATATATAATGTTTATATTCTGCTGCTGTTATAAAACTATTGCAGTGAATAACCAATGTTCGATACATTGTTTTGTATTTGATCAGGTATAGTTTCAAGATAGTGAGATTCTTGCGTAAAAGGTAACTATGTCTGTATTATAATTTGTTAGTGTCAGAAATTACGTGTTTTTTAAAAAAAAAGGCAAATCTAATTATATCACTGTTTACATAAAACTCTCAGTGGCTTCCCCCTGCTTTAAGGACAGAGCTTCCTAGCAGGCCTCAACGGTGTGCATAATTTTTATCCTCTGGGGCTTTGACCTCATCTGCACTGCATCTCCCTTTGCTCCAGCCACGCAGGTGCTTCCCATATCTCCAGTGCCCATCATCTCTGCCGCTAGGGACTCTGGCACTTGTTCTTTCCCTCTTGCTGGTATGCTTTTCGGAGAAGGCAATGGCACCCCACTCCAGTACTCTTGCCTGGAAAATCACATAGACAGAGGAGCCTGGTAGGCTACAGTCCATGGGGTCGCACAGAGTCGGACACGACTGAAGCGACTTAGCAGCAGTAGCAGCAGCAGGTATGCTTTTCTGTCCAAATTTCAGTTATTCTTAGTCTGCCTCCCTTGTCTCAGGCATCACTTTTTGATGAAAGTGTTCATAAATTTTATATAAAGGTAGAATAGAGAATCTCCATATATCCATCACTTGCTACAGTAACCATCAATTTTCGGAAGGTTTTGAAGTTTTTTCTTGACTTTCATCAAGTCAAGTCCTTATATTAGAGACATTGCTGTCCTTCCAAGTGCTTATCAAAATTACAGGGTTAGTTTTGTTCACATGATTTAACGAGTTTTTGTTTTCTCAAAAAGGCTGAGCTTGAGAGCTGCTGCTGCTGCTGCTAAGTCGCTTCAGTCGTGTCCGACTCTGTGCGACCCCATAGACGGCAGCCCACCAGGCTCCGCCATCCCTGGGATTCTCCAGGCAAGAATACTGGAGTGGGTTGCCATTTCCTTCTCCAGTGCATGAAAGGGAAAAGTGAAAGTGAAGTCGCTCAGTCATGTCCGACTCTTAGCGACCCCATGGACTGTAGCCTACCAGGCTTCTCTGTCCATGGGATTTTCCAGGCAAGAGTACTGGAGTGGGGTGCCATTGCCTTCTCCGTTCTTGAGAGCAGAGATTCTTAATTGTTTTTGTCCATAAATACTTTTCTGGTCCTTAGCTCAGTTCTTGGGTTGTGAGGGCTCATATTCCCTGGGCCCTAGCTAGCATTGTCCAAAGGCAGATTGAGGCTGTGTGGTTAAATGTGTGGTTTTCTGTCCAGGGGTCTGTCAGACAGTCTTATTCAGAGTTCTCAGTTAATACAGTGTAGGAGCTGGTGATGCAGCTTGTTGATAAGGCTGCTTGTGTGCCTCATGCTAGAGTTGTAGTCCATAGGACAGGAATTTGAGAAAGAAAGGTGGAAGTGCCTTGGGGGAGAAAACAGATTGGAAGCCACAGCAAGACAGATGGAAAGCTGTGTCAGTTGTGTTGCTTCTGACCTTGGTTGTGTGGGCATCCAGAAAGAGCTGGGCCTTTGTCTTGGAGCTGACCACACAAACTTGGCCCGGGAGACAGAGACTCAGGGAGCCTGGGGGAAGGTAGAGTAGCTGTTGCAGCCTCGCATCAGTGAGGCAGTTGGGGAGTTAGTGAGTGCAGATGTCCTACCAGATGTGCCCTCTGCCTGCTGCACAGTAGTCTCTCTGTGGCCCACCCAGTCCTGAAACAAATACAAGGGAAATCCTGGGAATGCAGTTTAGCCTAGCCAAGTTAAAACATTACAAAGTGAAATGATGAGCTCAGAGTATTAAATTCCCAGTGAGGGTTCCACATAAGGGACCTGGAAGTTTCTGTGACTGCCCTTAAACTGCAAATTGAATTCCCTGTTAGTAGGTGAGAACTTTAATTGGTAAGGAGTGGGATCCTGAAAATTGTATTAGAGACATGGTCAGTTTCTGATTTAGCTGGAGATCTTGAACACCTAAATTCGGTTGGGCTACCTTTGCCGGTAGAAGCAGCCTTGCCATCCCCTGTCTGAACTTAATCTCTGTTTGCCTGAAAAACCTGCATTTGGCTTCCCCTAGAATCCTCCCAGAAGGCCCCAAAGGATGAGGTGCAAAGTGTGATTCATGAAGAGGTAGAACTACCCTCCAAAAGAGTTTCCCTGGGGGATAATTGTGGGACTGGATGTTAAGGGTCTGAGATGATGGTGGAGGGAATGTAAAGTTGAGTTAGACCAAATTTATTGATTTGGACAGGGCGCTAAACTGGGATCTGTAAATGCTGTGGTAGCAGTTGCATCCTGCGCTGACAGGTCTGTTAAATGGTCTTTTTTATTTAGAATTAATCATTAGGTTATAATTGGTAATTTTTGGTTACTCTGGTATTTTTGTGTAATCTTAAAAAGTTTTTCTTTAAATAGACTCAGTTCAATTCAGTCGCTCAGTTGTGTCCGACTCTGCAGCCTCATGGACTGCAGCACACCAGGCCTCCCTGTCCATCACTAACTCCCAGAGTTTACTCAGACTCATGTCCATTGAGTCGGTGATGCCATCCAACCATCTCACCCTCTGTCATCCCATTCTCCCGCCTTCAACCTTTCCCAGTATCAGGGTCTTTTCAAATGAGTCAGTTCTTCACATCAGGTGGCCAAAGTATTGGAATTTTAGCTTCAACATCAGTCCTTCCAATCAATATTCAGGATTGATTTCTTTTAGGATGGACTGGTTGGATCTCCTTGCAGTCCAAGGGACTCTCAAGAGTCTTCTCCAACCCCACAGTTCAACAGCATTAATTCTTCAGTGCTCAGTTTTCTTTATAGTCCAACTCTCACATCCATACATGACTACTGGCAAAACCATAGCTTTGACTAGACGGACCTTTGTTGGCAAAGTAATGTCTCTTGCTTTTCATATTGCTATCTAGGTTGGTCATAACTTTTCTTCCAGGGAGTAAGTGTCTTTTAATTTCATGGCTGCAGTTACCATCTGCAATGATTTTGGAGCCCAGAAAAATAAAGTCTGCCAGTGTTTCTCTGTCTGTTTGCTGTGAAGTGATGGGACCGGATACCATGATCTTAGTTTTCTGAACGTTGAGCTTTAAGCCAACTTTTTCACTCCTCTTTCACTTTCATCAAGAGGCTCTCTAGGTCTTCCTCACTTTCTGCCGTAAGGGTGCTGTCATCTGCATATCTGAGGTTATTGATATTTCTCCCAGCAGTCTTGATTCCAGCTTGTGCTTCCTCCAGCTCAGCGTTTCTCATGATGTACTCTGCATATAAGTTAAATAAGCAGGGTGACAATATACAGCCTTGACATACTCCTTTTCGTATTTGTAACCAGTCTGTTGTTCCATGTCCAGTTCTAACTGTTGCTTCCTGACCTGCATACAGGTTTCTCAAGAGGCAGGTCCGGTGGTCTGGTATTCCATCTCTTTCAGAATTTTCCACAGTTTATTGTGATCCACACAGTCAAAGGCTTTGGCATAGTCAATAAAGCTTTTTCTGGAACTCTCTTGCTTTTTTGATGATCCAGCGGATATTGGCAATTTGATCTCTGGTTCTTCTGCCTTTTCTAAAACCAGGTTGAACATCTGGAAGTCCACGATTCAGGCTGTACTGTTGAAGTCTGGCTTGGAGAACTTTGAGCATTACTTTACTAGCGTGTGAGATGAGTGCAACTGTGCGGTAGTTTGAGCATTCTTTGGCCTTGCCTTTCTTTGGGATTGGAATGAAAACTGACCTTTTCCAGTCCTGTGACTGCTGCTGAGTTTTCCAAATTTGCTAGCATATTGAGTGCAGTAATTTCACAGCATCATCTTTTAGGATTTGAAATAGCTCAACTGCAATTCCATCACCTCCACTAGCTTTATTCATAGTGATGCTTCCTAAGGCCCACTTGACTTCACATTCCAGGATGTCTGGCTCTGATGTGATCACATCATCGTGATTATATGGGTCATGAAGATCTTTTTTGTACAGTTCTTCTGTGTATTCTTGCCACCTCTTCTTAGTATCTTCTGTTTCTGTTAGGTCCCTACCATTTCTGTCCTTTACTGAGCCCATCTTTGCACGAAATGTTCCCTTGGTATCTAATTTTCTTGACTAGATCTCTAGTCCTTCCCATTCTGTTGCTTTCCTCTTATTTCTTTGCACTGATTACTGAGGAAGGCTTTCTTATCTCTCCTTGCTATTCTTTGAAACTCTGCATTCAGATGGATATATCTTTCCTTTTCTCCTTTGCTTTTCACTTCTCCTTTTCCCAGCTATTTGTAAGGCCTCCTCAGACAGCCATTTTGCTTTTTTGTGTTTCTTTTTCTTGGGGATTGTCTTGATCCCTGCCTCCTGTACAGTGTCACAAACTTCTGTCCATAGTTCATCAGGCACTCTATCAGATCTAATCTCTTGAATCTATTAAATGGACTCAGTAAAAGATAAAAGCAATCTTTTGTGCTTTCTCTTCATAATTATTCTTCACCACAAGTTTTAGTCCATAAAGTAGTGTTCACCTAAAGTGCATAGCTTTTAAATAAATAATTTACATAACTGTGGGACTATAATTTGGTAGAATCTTTTTGGAAAGTGGCTTCACTGAAGGAATATAAATTGCCTATACTCTGTTTTTATTTTATCACTTTTTAATTGGAGTATAGTTGCTTTGCAGTGTTGTGTTTCTGTGATACAAAAGCGTGCATCAGCTATAAGTATGCATATATCCCCTCTCTCTTGAGCCTCCCTCCCATCCCCTGCGTCCCACCCTCTAGGTCATCCCAGAGCACCAAGCTTCCTGTGCTTTAGGGCAGCCTCTCAGTAGCTGTCTATTTTACGGATGGTAGTGTGTATATGTCAGCGCTACTCTCTCAATCCGCCCACTCCCCCCCACCCAATGTCCATTCTCTACATCTGCATCTTTGTTCCTGTTCTACAGTTTGGTTCCTCAGTACCATTTTTCTAGATTCCATATATATTCCATGTGTACACGATATTTGTTTTTCTCTTTCTAACTTCCCTCTGCTGTATGACAGATTCTAGGTTCATCCACGTCACTACAAATGACCCAATTTTGTTCCATTTTATGGCTGCTGAGTAATATTCCATTGTATATATGCACCACATCTTTATCCATTCAACTGTCAATGGACATCTAAATTGCTTCCATATCCTAGCTGTTGTAAATAGTGCTGCTGTGAATGTTGTGGTACATGTGTCCTTTTGAATTGTGATTTTCTCAGGGAGTACGCCCAGTAGTGGGATTGCTGAGTCATATATGGTAGTTTTGAGAGTAGCATTGATGTTCTTGCTCAAATGAATACTAAGGTGAAGGTAAGAAGCGGGAGAGAGGGAGGGAGAAAAAGAGGAAAGAATTATTTTTTCCTTTGGCCCTCATCACCCTCAGCATCACCTTTGGGCTTCCCAGGTGGCTCTGTGATAAAGAATGTGCCTACTAATGTGGGAAACTCGGGAAACACTGGTTCGATCCCTGGGTCAGGAAGATCCTCTGGAGGAGGAAATGGCAACCCACTCCGATATTCTTGCGTGGAGAATTTCATGTATAGAGGAGCCTGGTGGGCTGCAGTCCATGGGGTCGCAAGGAGTCAGACATGACTGAGCACACACGGATGGTACTTTTATTCTTAGTTATTTAAGGAATTTCCACACTGTTCTCCATAGTGGTTGTATCTGATTAATAGTAAGTAGCCAATTCCCCTTTTGGTTTAAGGACAGTTAACTTCTCAGAGTCTTGCTTGTTTTTTTTTTCCAGAGAAATATACTGAAAGTACAGAAGTAATTACAAATCTGTGGTTTGTGACACACTACCCATGCAGCTGTTACTCATTTTTGTCATTCATTTCATTCACAGGTCACATAGAGTTGTAGTTTGTTTATGCATGTAATGATTTACTCATGTATTATCCCTGGCTGTTCATTCTCCTGCTGATAAATATTAGGTTGTTCCCACTTTGAGACTGTTCAGTTCCCCCCAAGGATAAGACAGGAAGTTGGGATTAGATTTTGCAGTATTGGGAGAAATACTTGTGACAGAGTGAACAGCCCCTTGTAGGTCTGATGCATGTGGAGGAGGAAGAAATTGAAGAGAATGTCTGGTAACTTAGGACTTACGTGCTGTTCTAAGAAAGTTTTAGCAAGGCCAGTGACGTGTCCTCTAGCCAAAGTTGGGACCAGTGGAGCCCCTTATCCTGCTGAAATGGGCCTCCTTTAGCATCCTGCCTACGGCCAGTCATTGGCTAGAACAGCCTGTGGGAAGCATTGGTCTGGGGGAAGGGCCATGATGGATTTAGAACCGTGCAGCTCCCCATGTTAGGTGATCCAGGAGTGTCATGGGGCTCGTGTAAGTGGATGTGCTGTGAACATTCAGGTACATGTTTCTTGATTGCTTTTCTGTTGGGTAGACTTAGGCTTAGAATTGTTGGGTCTTTTATGCCTATGTTCAGTGTTAGATAATGCCAGACGTCCAGTGTGGGTATACCTATCAGTTTCTTTTCTGGTGAATGCATTCTTGTGACTCCACATCCTCACCAGTATTAAGTTTAAATCTTTTCTGAGAGTGTGTGGCAGTATTCTTGCTTTTAGTTTCTGCCTCCAAAGTTAAGCATTCATGTGATTTGTCTTGCCCAGTGAAGTGTGAGCTGGAGAGACTTGTCACACAGACTTGAAGAGCAGTGGTGAGATTTGCCGTATTCCCTTCTTCTTGCCAGTGATTGTGTTTACAAGTGGAGCTTCTTGCGGTGCAGATCTTTAAGTGTCTAGAGCAAGCTGAGAGCTGGGGGCGGGGGAGGGCAAGAGTGGAGGAAAGAGGGAGAAGGCAGGGAGTGGGGATTTCTTTGGTCTTAAGCAACTAAGATTTTGAGAGTTGTTTGTAATCATAGCATATTCATTAACCTAGCCTGCCAGGTAAACTTTTTTTTTCTTATTTTCAAATACACTGTTATTTTTAAGGGCAGCTTTAGGTTCACAGCAATACTGAGTAGAAAGTACAGAGTTCCCTGTACCCCCGATCCCACACAAGCACAGCCTCTCCTATTAGCAGCATCCTGTACCAGATTGTACATTTGTTAGAGTGGATGAACCTACGTTGACATCATTGTCATCCAAGGTCACATAGAGTTCACTCTTCTTACGAAAATATTTGTTTATTTGGCTGTAGAAGGTTTTAGTTGTGGCATGCGGGATCTTCCATTTTCAGTGATGTGTGCGTGATCTTTAGTTGTGTCACGGTAGCTCTTGTGGCATGTGGGATCTATTAATGGTTCCCTGACCAGGAACCAAACCTGGGCCCGTGTGTTGGGAACATGGAGTATTAGTCTCCATGGACCACCAGGGACCACCCTGGACCACCAGGGTTCACTCTTGGTTTTATATAGTCTGTGAGTCTTTACATTTGTAATGTGTATCCACCGTTATAGTTATATACAGAATAGTTTCTTTGCTCTAAGAATCTTCTGTATTCTATGTGCTTTTTTCTGATTTCTGTTTTGATTCCTTTGTGGTCAGAATACTATATAATTAAAAGCTTATGACATTTTTTGAAGCTTGCTTTATGGCCTAACATACAATCTGATCAGGTTCTTTTTTTTTTTACATGTATGATTGGGCAAGTGGCTTTATTAGAGAAAGCCGAGATTACAGAGGACTTGAGAGTTGGCATTGGGGCCCTTCTTGCCCAGAGTGGGCACAACACTGACGAAGTGCTGGTTCTATTGCATAGGCCTCTTGGCCCAGCCTGTCTTCTTTTTCTCTTGTTTAGCCGTCTTGGGAGTCTGACCCTTACTTTCCCAGCGGGGGCCAGGGAACCATGGACCAAGCATGAGGCTGGCTACTTCCAGAGTGCTCAGAACCTCTCACCCACACTGGCCCAGGGTAGCCTCATCCTCTCGGGGCGTGCCTGCCAGGAGCAGGACTTGATCCAGTGCTCTCCAGCAAGACTACATGAGCTTTGATCTGGGCGACTGTCTCCTGGCTGCTCACCTGGAGAGTGTGTACCTCCTGTGCGCTGACAAAGAGCCGCATGTTGGCGACTAGATCATGGACACTGCTGCTGCTACCACAAATAGGGAGTGGAGAAAGAGGAAGCAGTAGTGCGGGTGAGCACATCCTTTCTGCCTGCTGCGTGCCGCGTCACTGCTCTGATCAGTTTTTGTAAATGACCTGTGTGTGCTTGGAAAGAGTGTGCTTGTACATTTGTTGGATGCAATGTTTCATGTTTGTTAGTTCAGCTTTGCTAGTTGTGTTAAATTCTTCTTGTCCTTTTTTCCCTTCGGTTTGCTGGTTGTATTGGTTACCAAGAGAAATGTATTGGTATGCTTATTTTGCATTTGTCTGTTTCTCCTTAATGATAATTTTTGCTTTATCTATTTTGTGGTTATGTTACTAGGTGCATACATGTTTAGCATTGCATATTTTCCTCACCATTGAGTCTTTTACAATAATTGTGTCCTTTAAGGCAGAAGTATTATTAGAGGTAAAGTTCAATTAGCTTAATATTAATGTAACTGCATTATCTTTTCTCTGATTAGTAGGTATAGTGTGTGCCTTTTAATTTTTTAAACTTGTATTTGCAGTCTTTCTGCATAATTCTGTGGGTTTTTCTGTTGTCAACAATACATAGCTGGGATTTAAAAAATCTAGTCTGACAATATTTCTTGTAACTGGAGTGTTTGGTCTATTGATATTTAACAAAGTGACTGACGTAGTTGGGTTTAAATATGTTCCTGTGTTTTCTGTTTATTGTACCTGTTTTATGTGTCTTTTCCTCATTTCTTTCTTTTTTTTTTTTTAACTCTGCTAACCTCAAGGTTACTTCAAACATGCATCTTTGACTTGTCAAAATCTAACGTTTGGTTCTTTCCCCCTCTTTTGTGGATGCTTAAACTCCATTTATTTTCACTTATGTAGCACAGTTGGTGCTGTTTTAACTCTGTGTATGTTTTATCTTATACATTACTAATTTGTACCGTAATAGCCATTTATTTTTTTTTTTAAACATTCATTTGACTGTGTCAGATCTTGGTAGTGGCCTGTGGGCTCTTCATGGCTGCGTGTGGACTTCTCTCCAGCTGTGGCATGCAGCCTCACTAGTTTCAGCGAGTGGTCTTAGTTGTCCCGTGGCTCGTGGGATCGTAGTTCAGTGACCAGGAGTCAACACGTGTCCCCTGCACTGGAGGGCAGAGTCCTAACCACTGGACTTCCAGGGCATTTAACTTAACCCTTTTCATTGCTCTTCATTCCTTGCTGTAATTCCCATCAGTCCAACTCCAGTGTCATTTTCTTTTTGCCTGAAGAACACTCTTTGTTTCTCCCCTGTTGTGTGACTCCTAATGGTGAATTCTGTGAGTGTGTGTTAGTCTAAAAATGTCTCAAACTGATTTTTCTTTTTGAAGGATATTTTTGATATGTATAGAGTTTTAACTTGTCAGTTTTCTTCTAAGGTGTTGAAAGAAGTTACTGAACTACATTTTCTTCTTTTTTTCTTAAGTAAACTGTCAGTTTAATATTTGCTCTCGTGGATAGAATCTTTTTTACTTAAATGCTTTTTATTTATTTATTTGGTCTTTCATTTTGAACAGTTTTTATGATTTTTTAATTTATATTTGGTGTGTTTATATTTTGTATTTTATGTATTTTTAAATTTATATTTTGTGTTTACAGGTCTTACTGAATCTAGGGTAATGGTTTTTGTTCTTTTGAGAAGTTTGCAGTCATTGTCTTTTAATGTATTTCTGCTGCCGTGTGTCCCAACCTTCCACGCCATTAAAACACTTGTGAGACTTTCCTGGTGTTTTACCGTTTGCATGCTTCATTCTTGGTATTTCCTCTGATCTCCCTTTGTTCACTTATTTTTAACAAGACTAGTTCACTGATAATCTGTCCATTGAGTTTATTTTGTTTTTTCACTTCTGGAAAATCTGGTTCTGTTTTCTACCAGAGTTTTATGTCTTACTTTTAATCACTTTGAATGTGATAGTTGCAGATGTTTTTTCATTTAGTTAGTTATTCCTGTTGACTTCCTCTGATAACTTACTTTAAAGGATAATTTTGTAACTGCAATAGCTGGCAGCCCAGTGGGTCTTTTTTTGATTGTTGTTATTTGTTGTTTCTGCTGGTTTTTATTTTGTCTCTTTGTGGGCTAACGTACATGGTTGCACATGTAGTAGATTATGATTTTTAAATTGTTTCAGATAATTTGGGCTCTGGGATGGTATTCCTGGAGAGGATTGATGCTTGCTGTTCTAGACATCTGAAGGATCAGGTGGCTTAGGATCATCTCAGCTAAGTTTTAAGGTAGAGATGAGTCTCTTACCATTCCCTCAGATCCCAAGAGCAGTTCAGGGTTCCATCTTACAGAGAGATGGATTTACTCGCCCTCTCCTTCCTTTGGAAGTCCCTGGGTTCTGGCCTTTGGCCCCTCAACTTGCAAAGTTGTTAGCCTTTAGCTGCCCCAAACACTTGGCCATTACCCTCAGGGATAAAAGTGGTTGCAAATTTGGGGTTTACCTCTCAAGGCCCTACCTCTGGAAGCACTATCTTCAAATTCTTTGGTACCTGCAAGCATGTGATTATGGTATGTGTCAGTGTGTGTGTTCAAGTTTTGGTCCGTGGACATTTTTAGTCATATACAGTTGTTCCTCAATATCTGCGGGGGATTGGTTCTAGTATCCCCCGAAGAAAGCCATGGATGCTCAAGTCTCTTCCATAAAACAACATAGTTTTTGCATGTAACCTATGCACATTCTCCCATATACTCTGTCATTTCTACATTATTTATAATACCTAATACAACATAAGTACTGCATAAGTGGTTGCAAATACAACATAAAAGCTGTGTAAGTAGTTACCAGTGCTGTGGGGGAGCTTTCTGGAAGTTTTTTTCCCGTGGATATTTTTGATCTAAGGCAGGTTGAATCTGTGGATATGGAACTCACAGATACAGAGGGTGAACAGTATAACAGTCAAGAAAATAGTGTAAAAGAACCCCCTTTGTCTCTGTGACACCACTCCAGTGATACCTTCTTGAGTTGGATAACTTCCTGGCTTCTGGTATGCGCAAGATGTTCCAGGCTCTTCATGTATTTCCTCCCCCTTACCTGGAATTAACAATTCCTATAGGAAACCCTGGTTCCCAAAAGTTTTTGTTAGGGTTGTTCTTTCAGTTTCTGTTTTAATATTCTAGCTTTCAGGTGAGTGGTCTGAATTACTAGTCCATCACCAGTGATGGTAGTCCATCACCGGTGATGGTAGTCCATCACCACCAGGATTGTCTGGTCTTTACAGTGATTTCCTGCGTGTATCCTCCTAAAGACACATCAAAGATTCGGAGTTGTTTTTTGCCAGTGGTTTTAGGCAGGAGTGGTTTTGTCATGGGTCTTTTGGCAGTCTGGCGAAACCCATGGATACCTTCTCAGAATGTTTCTGAATACGCTAAGTTAAATACAAGGGAGCAAAGGAGAAATAAGTTACATTTAAATAGTTATAAAATATGAAAACTTTAATTTAGTAATAGTGCTTTTTTGTTAATATATTATGTGGCAGATACGACATACAGATAAACAATTGTTATATTTTAAGGTACTGAAATGGTAGTTCTTCATGTTTATCAGAGAGTTAATTGAGGTATTCTTTGACCTTTCATGTTTGTTGTTGGTTGTTCAGTCATTCGTTCGTGTCTGACTCTGCGACCCAATGGACTGTAGCATATTGATCCATAAATAATTGATGATAGGGAATACAGGAGAGCATTATAGATCTATGGGTCAGTGCGTATAATCCTAACACGCTAGCTGCTCAGAGTGAGGCTGAAGCATTGTCCTCCATAAAACTGCCCTCACTGCAGACACCAGCAATAAGCTGGTGGGTTTAAACTGATGGGTCCACAAGCCATCGACATTTCTGACCACCTACAAATTCAGGAGTTCCCATGACCACCTCAGATTTGAGAATTTACTAGAACTCCTAGAACACAGGAAAATGCTATCCTTATGATACAGTTTCATTATAGTAGCAGAAAAGGATCCAAATCCATGACCATCCAAAAGAATAAACATACAGGACGAAGTCTGTAATAGTCTGAGTGGGAATCATCCAGTTTTCTTTGGTGGAGTCAGGAGTATCACTGTCCTGCACATGGATATGTAACGGTGTGTAGAGCTGGAATATTGTTGACCAGGAAAGCTTTCTCCAGCTTGGCTGTCCAAAGTGTTTATTGGGGCTTTGTTAATGTAAGCATGGCTGATTGAATCATTGGCCATAAGGTTGAGCTCAATCTTTAGCTTCTCTCCTTGGAAATGGACTGCTGTCAGGGGATTCAAAATCCCAATTCTCTAATCCCCTAGTTGATCTTTTTGGTGAGTCATCTTGTTAGCACAAACTATCTAGGGGATCATAAATCAAAAGCACTCCTGTTACTAAGTACATTCCAAGGATTTAGAAGGTACTTCCTAGGAACTGGGACGAAGGCCAGCCAAACTCTTTGTTTTACAACAGTCACCAATTCTGTTCTCATAGTTGGATGACTAATGCCCTGATGGCTCTGGTCATGTCTGTTCTGTGGCGGGCCATGTAACTTAATTTAGAAGTAGGGGGTGAGCTTTAAAGCTATTTTGAGATCTGTAACACATGCAGTGGGGGTTGGAAAGATCTGTGATTTCTGTTGTTTGCGAAAGTCAGGGATACTCATAATATTGTGGTTTCATACATATGATGAAAGTAAAAGGAAAATGAAGATAGAATTTTTCCCTTGTCCCAAGTTCATGGTACTTGTGAAGTTTGTCCATGCTTAAGAGCTCTTATATTAGAACTTGGTTGTTTAGATGTCTAGTGATTTAGACTGTTCAGTGGTTTTGTTTATATTGATAGTTGGGGGCTCTGAAGGCCTTCCAAGTATACTCTTGGTATATACTGTAGCCAAACACTGGGTAGTTAATGATGATGTGTTCAAATTGAGCCCTTCATTTTAATCTTAAAGTTTTAGCAAAGGGATGTCAGCACCTAGAGTGCTGGTTTTACCTGCCATCCATTGAAACATTTGTGACTAAACCTTCTAGTAAATTCTTTTAGGTACTTAGGAAGGTTCTGAGTTGTAAACCAATGCTTTTTCTTTCCAGATTTATAAAATCTGAAACCATTGACTCTTTTTCTCTTACCATTTTATTGTGAAAATTTTCGAACATATAGAAAAGTTGAAACAGGCATTTGAACATCTGTATACTTGCCATCCAGATTCAGGAGTTGCAAATATTTTGCCGCCTTTTCTTAATCTATTTAAAAAAAAATCTCATCTTAGGAAATAAGCTACAGACTGTTGAGGACGTGTAGTAAATCTGTGCTGTTGCCACCAGTTCCAAACTTTGCTATTCTCCTCTCTCTGCTGTTCCCCGCCCCCCAAGCTTTTAAAATGAAATTTCCTCTACATTGAAAGGTTAAAACTATAGCTTAGTTATACCTGTATGTTCTCCATTGAGATTTCATTTGCTAACGTTTTGCTCTACTAACATTTTTTGTTGAGCCATTTGAAAGTTGCAGTAAATTGCAGGCATCATAACACTTTTAAGATTTGGATGCTTTTCTTTGTATCTATATTATCTTAATTAAGAAAATTATTTCTTGTTTAATGTTTCGGTCCTATTTGGATTTTAGCCATATGTCATTTTTCATATAAATATTTGTGTTAACATAAATCCCCCCCACACTCTGAACCCTCTATGATGACAACTTTAAGACCCTTGTTGGCAGCCCAAGCTTCAGCTTACACATGATGTGTTTGGCCTTTAGTGTCTCTGTGTACTTTTGCATTGGTGTTGAGACTTCTTTGGAACATGGCACTTTTGTTTAAGCAGCTTTAGGAATTTAATTTTCTTTTTATAAACAGCACTGTTTGGTGATAGCAGCTGGCAGCAAATATTTTGATATGTAACTTCTGCTTTGTGTTTATTACTTAATTTTACATCTGAGAATTTGAAACATTCATTTCGTAACCTTTTTGGAGACAGCAGCACTGTATCATTGATTTTTTGGGGGGTGTCCTTTTCCTTTATGGGCACAATCTGTGTTTTTCATTTTTGTTTGTTTTGGGGGCCACACTGTGTGGCATGTTGGATCTTAGTTCCCCGACCAGAGATTGAACCTGTGCCCCCTGCAGTGGAAGTGCAGAATTAACCACTGGACCACCAGGGAAGTCCCTGTGTGTATTTTTAAAATGAGAAATATATCTCAGTAATACTGCTTGCAGCCCACTTGCGAGCTGTTTTACTTTCAGTGCCATAGGTTTTAAATTTCCAAAATAGAACAGCTTATAGTGTGTGTGCCTCACGGTGGCTGTGTAGAGTCTGAGTTGATACATGTATATCAGCGTGTGGGACAAAGCATGTGCTTGGGGACAAACAACCTTTGAGGTGGTTATAGAAGAATTTTGAGTTTCAAAACTAAATTCATGACATTTTAAAAGTTGTCTAGCAAAATTGCATGCCTGGATAGCTATATTTAATACAGATGGATTTAGCAAAGGGAAATCCAAGATCATCTTTTCTCCAAATTTTATTAAGAAAAATTTTATTTGTTTTTTTGAAAGTTTAAATTGAAGTAGAAATTTGGAGAATAACATTAGGATGTTCTTTGTTTAGATTCAGAAATTAATATTTTGTCATTTTCACTTGATTGATTGTTATATGTATTGCTTTCTTCCCCTGAACTATTTGAAATTCACATGCAGACATTATGTCACCCTACCTATAGAAATTTCAGTATGTGTTTCCTAAAAATAAGTGTGTTCTTGTGCATAACTATAATGTTATTGTGCTTTTAAAGTTTAATGATAATGTCATAATATGTTATCTATTATATAGTCCCTATTTAAATGTCCCCATTTGTCTTCAATGTCTTCTACAGATTTCCCCCCTCCAAACCATTCATTTAGGATTTACTTGTCTGCTTTTAGTCTCTTAATCTAGATCAGTATGTCTACCTTTTTTTCTTATGACATTGAACATTTATAGAATATGACCCATTTGTCTTGTAGAAACTTCTTACCTGCTTTTGTGTGTGGTGTGCTTTGCATTACATCATGTCTGGAAGACTCCAAAGTGTGGTTGGCTCATAATTAGTGGTGTTGGTCCCTCCACTGTCAAGCACCATTCATAATCAGTGGGTAATTTGGGGTGATTCTTTGGTACTGTGCAACATTATTCTCTAGAAGCCTTTCACCTCATGGGGTTAGCAGTCTGTTGGGTTTAATCCTGAATACAGGGCTATCTTTTTTATGGCCATCAAATTAAGCTTCACTTGATAACATTTTCTGTGATATTTGAAAAAAAATTGTGACTCCTGTTATGTTAGAAATGAGATTTTGCTATGTCATTTCTAAGATAAAATCAGGAAGTTTGGAATAGTAATTGAAGCTCAAAAATGGGGAAGGACTTTTGTATTATTAAAAAAGCTCCTGTATTACTTTCCTGCTGGAACTCTTCAATCTGTGTGTTATACTTTTTGTGAAAGTATTATAACAAGTTTAACCTGAGAATTTTAATGCAGGGGTAAGCAATAGAAAATCATACAAAGACAAGCTTATATCTGCTAGTGAGAAGGGTGCCTGTAGATCATCAGTAAGCCAAGTTTTTTATGTTATGGAACCAAGTTGATTTATTAATTTAGGGAACATTGATACTTGTGTAGGTTAAAATATTCTTCAGTCTTTGAAGTAGCTTTGTAAAGAACGTCAGAAAAGGAACAGAGTCATGAGATGTTTTTAAAATTGGAAAATACTATATCCTTTGTTAGGTGCTGATGAGAATATTTTAGTGGTAAGGGAAATTGATACAGAAGATAAGAGATGGGATTTGCAAAACATATGAAAGGGTTAAATTGAAACACAGTTCATCTGTTACTATAGTAGAAGGTACCAGTCAGCTAATAAATTTGGTAGTGGGAAAATGAGTAGTTCTCTTTTGTTTGCTTCCATCTAACTAGCAAAAAGGAAGCTTACCTGCTGAGGGTGGGCATGGTATTGTCAAAAACTCACTTGAGATATAAGATTATAAGTTTGAAGTTTTTCAGCCATGCTTAATGGCTCAAATTGTGGGTGTAGTAAGCAAGAAGTTGGTTTTGGCAGAAAGTACCAGAGACAAGCAAGGAAGTCACTATGTAGTTCACCATCTGTGGAATCTAAGCTGAGTAATGAGGGCGGTTACTACCCAAGAAGATAAAAATCAAGCCGTAGTTTGGAGGTAGTGGTTGCATAAAGTAATTGTTGGAGTACGACAGCTGGTGTAAGAAAAGTGGAGTGACTAGAGATTGTTTTGAGTGTGAGATGCTTAAAACAAAGATTCCACAGGTATTAGAGTGATTGGTAATGATAAGGTTGAGGTTGTAACTGTGGAGATAGTTGGCTGGAGTTGGGTAGGTTGAAGTAAAGATGTCTTAGAACCAAGGGGGCATGTTGTTCAAAGGATCTTATGTTGCCAGAAATGTAATGGAAAACAAGCAAACCAGGAACCAAATTTTCAAAAATGTGTGTAGATGACTAGAGGGTTAATAGGTAGGTAGGTAGATGCCTGCAACAAAAAGTTCAGTTTAGTCGCTCTGTTGTGACCAACTCTTTGTGACCCCATGGACTGCAGCACACCAGGCTTCCCTGCTGGAGTCCAGCTCCAGCAGGTCCAGGGGTTCCCTCAGGATGGACGGCGTCGGCGATACGAATGAGAAGACACAGCGAGTCTCGGTGTTTCCGAGTGTCTCCCCAGTGTCTTCCAACTTTATTATTTTTAAGACAGCTTTTATATTTTTTGTGGTACATAGAAACAAATGTAAAGTATAGAGTCATACCAATTCAGCTTAGTGGGCATACCAATTTAGCTTAATGGGCATATGAATTCAGCTTAATGGGCCTATCAATTCAGCTTAATAGGCCAGCAGTTTTGACCTTCATCGAAACCGTTTGCATGTTTTTAGTTACAAAAAGCCTCATTTTGTTTACATCATCTTCTGGCCTGGTGGCCTGCTAACACTTTGTGACTCTCTATTGATAAGGATTGATCAGTCAGAACACTTTTGTATAGGGCACATCAGGAAAGAATTTATCAACAGGAAGTTTTAAGGTAAAACCTGTTTTTGGTAATTTACTCTATGCCTTGAGCTTAACAGAAAAGAATGTAGTTCCATAAAGTCAAAGAACAGCAAGCTGAAGGTCAGCTCCAAGTAAGAATCATCAGTTAAATCAATAATTGTCTTATTATTTGTATTAAAGCTAAACTTCTACTTATATAAATCTCTAACTATTATGCTCTTATTATATAGGCTAAATACGTTAAGAGTAAAAACATAGTGAGTAAATATAGATTAAGTAACAGTTTCATAAAGCAATATTTCTTATATTTCCTAACAAGCCTTTTTTCCTACGAGGGGTTCTGTGCCCATTGGGGCTTTCTGTGTGGAGGCTCTCAATGTTGTTTTATTATTAAGGAGCAGTTATGCATATTAGCTCCAAAGGCACAGGTACATTTATTAAACAAACCAATATGTTAGCAAAAGGAATTTAAATCAGCATATTCTATATCCCAGATAATTTTATTTAGGGTGCTACTGTTCAGGGGCCTTGTTGATTTGAGGTTTCAGAATGATCTATTTTAGAAGGAAATCGGGAAAGGCCTTTTGCCTAAGTCACAGAAAATAGGAAGAGGTTTATTATAGTAAACATCAGAAAGATATCTTTAAGGTGAGCGCTGAGGCAGCCTTCCGAGAATCCCTGAGGCCTGAGAAGCCGTGCTCAATCATTCCTCTTTCCCATGACTCTGTCATGGGTGGGATCTCGTGGGCTGGCTCCCGGCACTTCCCTGTCCATCACTAACTCCCGGAACTTGCTCAAACTCATGTCCATCGAGTTGGTGATGCCATCCAACCATCTCATCCTCTGTCGTCCCCTTCTCCTCCTGCCTTCAATCTTTCCCAACATCAGGGTCTTTTCTAATGAGTGGACCCTTTGCATCAGGTGGCCAAAGTATTGGGAGTTTCAGCTTCAGCATCAGTCCTTCCAATGAATATTCAGGACTGATTTCCTTTAGGATGGACTGGTTTGATCTCCTTGCAGTCCATGGGACTCTGAAGAGCCTTCTCCAGCACCACAGTTCAAAAGCATCAATTCTTTTGAAGAACAAGGGAGGCCCGTTATTGCTAGTGAATGCTGTGGCATATGCCTCCACATTAGTGTGTAGGGGGTAGGAGAGATTATGTAAGTAAACACAGTGGAGAACACAAATAACCTCTTTGGAGGGAGCTACTGGATGAAGGGGACTGCCTTTCAGAAGGCAATGGAGAGGTTTGGACAACTGGAGGATAAAGGCTGTAGGGTTCCAGTAGGAAAAGCTGCATCAGCGTGGGAAGAGTTGAATGTGGAAGCAGAGATTTCTGGTATGAAAGAGGTAGAGCTGTGCGAGGCTTGCATGGCTGTTGGGTGGACTCTTGGGAAAGGTGGATGTCTGTCTTTGTTGTCATTACACCTAGACCGATTTCCTCAGCTCAATGTGGGAGAGCCCCTAGGAACAGCTTGGGAACTTTGCGTGTGGAAAAGTCACCTTTAGAGAAGGTACTGCTGCTTCTATAGAGATGAACCAATTCTGACTCCATGTTGGACCTGTTTCTTCAATCTGCTTTTTGTTGCTGTTATTGTGATCTTACTTAATCAGTTCAGTTCAGTCGCTCAGTTGTGTCCAACTCTTTGTGACGCCGTGGACTGCAGCACGCCAGGCCTCCCTGTCCATCACCAACTCCCGGAGCCTACTCAGACTCATGTCCCATTGAGTTGGTGATGCCATCCAACCATCTCATCCTCTGTCGTCCCCTTCTCCTCCTGCCTTCACTCTTTGCCAGCATCAGGGTCTTTTCAAATGAGTCAGTTCTTCGCATCAGGTGGCCAGGGTATTGGAGTTTCAGCTTCAGCATCAGTCCTTCCAGTGAATACTCAGGGTTGATCTCCTTTAGGATGGACTAGTTGGATCCAAGGGACTCTCAAGACATGTTCTCCAACACCACATTTCAAAAGCATCAATTCTTCAGTGCTCAGTTCAGTTCAGTTCAGTCGCTCAGTCGTGTCTGACTCTTTGCGACCCCATGAATTGCAGCACGCCAGGCCTCTCTGTCCATCACCAACTCCCGGAGCTTACCCAAACCCATGTCCATCGAGTCGGTGATGCCATCCAACCATCTCATCCTCTGTCGTCCCCTTCTCCTCCTGCCCCCAATCATTCCCAGCATCAGGGTCTTTTCCAATGAGTCAACCCTTCGCATGAGGTGGCCAAAGTATTGGAGTTTCAGCTTCAACATCAGTCCTTCCAATGAACACCCAGGACTGATCTCCTTTAGGGTGGATTGATTGGATCTCCTTGCAGTCCAAGGGACTCTTTTTTTTTTTTTTTTTTAATAAATTTATTTATTTTAGCTGGGGGCTAATTACTTACAATATTGTAATAGTTTTTGCCATACATTGACATGAATCAGCCATGGGTTTACATGTCAAGGGACTCTTAAGAGTCTTCTCCAACACCACAGTTCAGAAGCATCAATTCTTTGGTGCTCAGCTTTCTTCACCGTCCAACTCTCACATCCATACATGACCACTGGAAAAACCATAGCTTTGACTAGACAGACCTTTGTTGGCAAAGTAATGTCTCTGCTTTTTAACATGCTGTCTAGATTGGTTATAACTTTTCTTCCAAGGAGCAAGCATCTTTTAATTTCATGGCTGCAGTCATCATGTGCAGTGATTTTGGAGCCCCAAAAGATAAAGGCTTTCACTGTTTCCATTGTTTCCCCATCTATTTGCCATGAAGTGATGGGACCGGATCTTAGTTTTCTGAATGTTGAGCTTTCAGCCAACTTTCCCACTCTCCTCTTTCACTTTCATCAAGAGACTCTCTAGTTCTTCTTCACTTTCTGCCATAAGGGTGGTGTCATCTGCATATCTGACGTTATTGATATTTCTCCCTGCAATCTTGATTCCAGCTTGTGCTTCATCCAGCCTAGATGAACTCCAGATGAACTCTTCACGTGATGTTCTCTGCATGTAAGTTAAATAAACTGGGTGACAAAATACAGCCTTGAAGTATTCCTTTTCCTATTTGGAATCAGTCTGTTGTTCCAAGTCCAGTTCTAACCGATGGTTCTTGGCCTGCATACAGATTTCTCAGGAGGCAGATCAGGTGGTCTGGTATTCCCATCTCTTGAAGAATTTTCCAGTTTGTGGTGATGCACACAGTCAAAGGCTTTGGCATAGTCAATAAAGCAGACATAGATGTTTTTCTGGAACTCTCTTGCTTTTTCGATGATCCAACGGATGTTGGCAATTTGGTCTCTGGTTCCTCTGGCTTGGAGAATTTTGGGCATACTTTGCTAGCGTGTGAGATGAGTGCAATTGTGCGGTAGTTTGAGTATTCTTTGGCCTTGCCTTTCTTTGGGATTGGAATGAAAAGTGACCTTTTCTAGTCCTGTGGCCACTACTGAGTTTTCCAAATTTGCTGGCATACAGAGAGTGCAGCACTTTCACAGCATCATCTTTTAGGATTTGAAATAGCTCAAGTGCAATTCCTTTACCTCCACTAGCTTTGTTCGTAGTGATGCTTTCTAAGGCCCACTTGACTTAGCATTCTAGAATGTCTGGCTCTAGGTGAGTGATTATCTGGGTCGTGAAGATCTTTTTTGTATAGTTCTTCTGTGTATTCTTGCCACCTCCTCTTAGTATCTTCTGTTTCTGTTAGGTCCATGCCATTTCTGTCCTTTATTGTGCCCATCTTTGCATGAAATGTTCCCTTGGTATCTCTAATACTCTTGAAGAGATCTCTAGTCTTTCCCATTTTATTGTTTTCCTCTATTTCTTTGCATTGAACCCTGCGGAAGGCTTTCTTATCTCTCCTTGCTATTCTTTGGAACTCTGGATTCAGATATATCTTTCCTTTTCTCCTTTGCTTTTTGCTTCTCTTCTTTTCACAGCTATTTGTAAGGCCTCCTCAGACAACCGTTTTGCCTTTCAAATCTTACTTAATGGCCTGCTTCAAAGGACCCTGCCTCTCTGCCTCTTGTTCAGTTGCCAAGTACTCTTCGTGACCCCATGGACAGCAAGCAGCACACCGGGCTTCCTCATCATCTCCCAGAGTTTGCCCAAGTTCATGCCCATTGAATTGGTGATGCCACCCAGCCATCTCATCCTCTGTTTCCCTCTTCTTCTTCCTTCAATCTTTCCCAGCATCAGGGTTTTTGCCAGCGAGTTAGCTGTGCGTGTGTGCAAAGTTGCTTCATTTGTATCCAACTCTTTGTGACCCCATGGACTGTAGCCTGCCAGGCTTTTCTCTCCGTGGGTTCTCCAGCAAGAATACTGGAGTGGGTTGCCATTCCCTCCTCCAGGGGATCATCCCAACCCAGTGATTGAACCCAGGTCTCCTGCAGCCCTTGCACTGCAGGCAGAATCTTTACCACTGAGCCACCAGGGAAGAAGCCCAGCTCTTTTCATTAGGTGGCCAAGGTATTGGAGCTTCAACTTCAGTCCTTCCAAAGAGTATTCAGGGTTGATTTCCTTCAAGATTGACTGGTTTGATCTCCTTGCTTTCCAAGGTACTCTCAAGGGTCTTCTCCAGCATCACATTTCAAAAGCATCAGTTCTTCCTTGCTCTGCTTCTTTAATGTCCAGCTCTAAGATCCATACATGACTACTGGAAAGACCATGGCCTTGATTATATAGATCTTTTTCGGCAAAGTGAAGTCCTTGTTTTTTAACACACTAAGTTTGTCATAGCTTTTCTGCTTAGAAGCAGTGGTCTTCTAATTTCATGGCTGCAGTCACCATCTGTGATTTTAGAGCCCAAGAAGAGGAAATCTGTTCCTGCTTACACCTTTTCCCCTTCTATTTGCCGTGAAGTGATGGGACCGAATGCATGATCTTAGTTTTTTTGATACTGAGTTTTAAGCTGGCTTTTTCACTCTCCTACCTTCACCCTCATCAAGAAGCTCTTTAGTTTCTCTTCACTTTCTGTTATTAGAGCAGGATAGTCTGCATGTCTGAAGCTTTGGTATTTCTCCAAACAATCTTCTAGCTTGTGAGTCATCCAGCCCAGCATTTCTCATCGTGTGCTTTGCATATAAGTTAAATAACAGAGTGACAATAATAGCCTTGTACTCCTTTCTCAATCCTGAACCAGTCAGTTGTTCCATACAGGGTTCTAACTGTTGCTTCTTGACCTGCATACAGATTTCTCAGAAGACAGGTAATAGCCTGGTATTCCCATCTCTTTTGGAGAAGGAAATGGCAACCCACTCCAGTACTCTTGCCTGGAGAATCCCAGAGACGGGGGAGCCTGGTGGGTTGCCGTCTGTGGGGTCGCACAGAGTCGGACACGACTGACGCGACTTAGCAGCAGTAGCAGTCCATCTCTTTAAGAGTTTTCCAGAGGTGGTTGTGATCCACACAGTCAAAGGCTTTAATGTAGTCAGTAAAACAGAGGCAGATGTTTTTTCTGGAATTGCCTTGCTTTCTCTATGATCCAGCAAATGTTGGCGATTTGATGTCTGGTTCCTCTTCTTTTTCTAAACCCAGGTTGAACATCTGGAAGTTCTCGGTTCATGTAATGCTGAAGCCTAGCTTGGAGGATTTTGAACATAACCTTGCTAGAATGGGAGATGAGTGCAGTTGTCTGGTTTGACCATTCTTCAGTACTGCCCTTCTTGGGAATTGGGATGAGGATTGATGTTTTCCAGTCCTGTGGCCACTGCTGGGTTTTCCAGATTTGCTGACATACTGAGTTCAGCAGTTCACCAGCATCATCTTTTAGGATTTTAAATAGCTCTGCTGGAATTCCATCACTTCCACCAACTTTATTCTGCCTGTTAAACTAAAATGCCTTGCTCAGCTCATAGATAATCTGACCCTGCCCACCTGTGAATGGCTGCAAAAAAAAAAAGATTTACACATTCTTTCCAGAGGTTGGCCCTTCCTGGAGATCTTTGCAAGACTGAAAACCCTTTTTACTTTACTTCCTCACTGCCTCCCTCTCTATTCTGCCTTTTGACTATGGTTCCTCATTGCTTCTGTCTTGGTTCTATAAAAGAAACTGGCATCCAGACCCAGACAGGATGGTTATTTTGAGACGTTAGCTTGCCATCTCCTCGGTCAGCCAGCTTGTCTCTACACCTTGTCTCTTGGATTCATTGGGCTGCTGTGCAGCAAGCAGAATGAGCGTGGACTTGGTAACACTGCTTCCGTTTTTTTTCATTATAGGCATACCTCGTTTTATTGAAGGTTTGTGGCAACCTGGCATTGGCAGATGATGGTTAGCTTTTTTAGCAATAGAATCTTTTAAAATCAAGATATGTATGTAGTTTTCTTCAGGTGTAATGCTACTGCATACTTAATAGACAACAGTATAATGTGAACGTAACTTTTATATGCATTGGAAACCAAAAAATTCATGTGACTCACTTTATTGTGTCGACTTAAAAACAACATGAGAGTTGCAGGTTAAGTTTTATTTGGGACAAAATGAGGACTGTAGCCAGGGAGACGGCATCTCATATAGCTCTGAGAGACTGCTCCAAAGAGGTAGTGAGGGAAAGTGAATATAAAGATTTTGGTGAAGGGGGAGTTCATTGCAATCAAGCTCTTACTTAATAAGAGGTTTTCTGCTAGTCATGAGGAGCTGATGTCATCATGAAGGGATTTAGTGCTTTTCTAGATATGAGGAGATGCAAAGATGGGGGTCATGAAATCAGTTCTTGAAAATATCCAACTATCTAAAGACCTGTTCCACCAGATTCCGTGGAGCACAGAGTGCCTCCCTCTCTGTCCTGAATTCCCTCACGGGGTGTTGAAGGTCAGGGGCTGGAGCAGCACAGTGTTCCATCTCCACAGAGGCAGATGGCAAATGCCCTTGGCAAGCACCAGTTTGTAGTTGACAGTTGACAATAATCGCTTTATTGTGGTGGTCTGGAACTGAATGTGCCATATCTCTGAGGGATGCCCTATAACTTACTGCCACTTGAGATACTGTCTCTTTTGCTTACTTGTGTAGTCTCTCTCCTCCTACCTTAGCTTCACACAAGAGTCGTTCTGAGTATTCATTGAGTTATAAAGTCCATTTGATTTTAAATTTCCCTTGAGGTTCAATAAAGTTTTATTTGTGTAGTTAACAATTTTTTACTAGTTAAAATGATTCCTTTTCCCCTTGTTATTTAGACTTTTTAAATTATTTTAACTGTTTTGTTACATTTTAGTCTCTAGAAAATGCATTCCCTTTAGTTCTTAAACCTGTGAACACATGGCTATAAGTTGTAGATATGGTAACTAATACATGAGATCTGAATGTAGTCAGGTGGTTCAGTTTGTGAACTGAAATTTGTGGTAGATGTCTTTGTGTTTTATGAGAATGTTTCCATAGATGTTTTACTACGTGGACTGTAAACTGGACCCAAATTTGGTTTAAAGGATAAACGATTTCTATAAGATGATTTAACTTTTTGCACGGGAATGAAAATTTCTTTACGGCTCCACTAGAGTTACCGGATCTTTCCCTCTGGTTTCTGCAGTCTTGGGAGCAGAAAGGGAACTGCTAAGTCTTATTGGCTGTAATCCCTTATCTTGCCCAAGTCTTCTGGTTTCCCGACCTTCCACCTAGCAGAGGCTCCGGCTTGAAGTGTTGCCTCATCCTCCAGCTGCTGTTCTGTGTCCCTGCTGCGCCTGTTTCTCACTCCTGTGTCTTGCTGGGTCTTTTCGTGGCCCATCAAAAAGATGGGCTGAATCTTTTTTGACATACCGGTGTCTACCCTTTCTGACTTCTGCCAGCAAAATGGATTGGGATACAGCGTGGGAAGCCCAAGGGTGTATTACGTTCAATTGACCGCAAGGAACTGCCCTTTTCTTTGTTGAACGGTCTAGTCCGTCCTTTTCTCTTGCTTCCCTGTGCAGTCCTTGGACTGAGGAATTCAAGTTAATTGCTTCTGGGCAAAGTGCATTTTCACCGATGTTGCATTTAAAATAAAGTCACGTTTGATGGCTTACTTGGAGAAGTTTGCTCTTGTGTGATGCTCTAGTAATGAACTGTTATTTCACTGTTTTACAGAGTACTTAAGATTTCACGTATTTTTGCTGAACTTGTTAAAAAAAAAAGCGCTTGGGATGATGGATTAACAAGAACATTGAAATTCTGTGAAAAGTTTCAAATTGGAGCATATTGAATTTTCACCCTAGTCCAGCAGCTGTGCTGCTCACTTAAATACAGATGAATGAAGACCCCATTCGGAAAGACACCTGGCCAGCGGTCCAGAGCTGATGCAGGTAGGCAGTGCAGTTCTACACTTACTTTAGTACAATAAATTTGAAACAGCTGTAAAAATGCGGAACGCTCTCATGTAATTCCTAGTGGTTTGCTATTCTTAAAGCTTTGTGATTTCTAGTATTTTATACATGTGAAAAACATAGGTTTAGGTTTTTGAATGGTAGGGATCATGTTAATTTTTCCTATGGTCTTTTGCAGTATGTTACAGATGTCCAGTAAAGTTAGCAAGTGAATTGTAAATATTTAATAGGTTTATAGTAAGTAGAGGTTTTATCATTGGTTTTTGAAAGAAATGAAAGTGAGATGACTAGATGAGTATTAGATTTAGTGAGATTTAGAGTATTTAATAGGAAAAAGGGTAAACTCAGTTTTTTGTGTATTTACTTGAAAGAACTTTACTGGAATGTAATGTATGGAAATGAAATGAATATTTAATAGAAGTTCTTATTTTTGTGGCATACAGCTGATACTAGAAGTTTAGACTTTGCGTGGTTTTTGTCTACCCTAGAAAACTAAAAGGTACAAATCTTATAGGCTACAAAATAAAATAGGTAAGTAATATTTTCTTTTGTTGTTGTTGTTGTGTAGTCACTAAGTTGTGTCTGATTTTTTTTGACCCCATGGACTGTAGCGCCCCAGGCTTCTCTGTCCATGGTTTTTCCCAGGCAAGAATACTGGAGTGGGTTGCCATTTTTTTTCTCTGGGGATCTTCCTGACCGAGGGATCCAACTTGCGTCTCCTGTGTTGGTAGGCAGATTCTTTACCACTGAGCCATCAGGGAAGCCCAGTGTTCTCTTTTGGATTTATATTTTTCTGCATTCCAGAAATACATTTGAATACTGAAAACCTCTGTCAAATATAAGTGAATCTGAGAATTCAGCTAGCAAAATTACTATTAGTCTTACAAATGGTTGCTGTGTGGCTTAGAATTTATTATATTTATTCCCTATGGTGTTTGTAATTCCTTTGTAGAGGAGCCACGGGGATTAAGATTTTAGGTTCCTTTTATCTCTTTGATTTTAGTTCCTCTCTTGTAAACATTGATTCAACTGTTAGATTTGTCGATAAGATTAACTTGCAGTCATGGTGACAGACTGAAGTGGAAGTCAGCTGAGAGTTTACTGTTCCAATTCTAACTCTCTCATCAGTTCTGTCCTGCTCTTTTTTTATTTCTTTACTTCTTAAATTTTTTTTAATAATTTATTTATTTTTGTTTACACTAGGTCTCTGTTATCACGTACAGGTTCTCTAGTTTCTACTAGTGGGGGCTGCTCTTTGCGGTGCATTGCCGTGACTTCTTGATGCGGAGCACAAGCTCTAGACACATGGCTTCAGTAGTTGCCGCACGTGGGCTCCAGAGCGCAGGTTCAGTTTGCACACAGGCTGAAATTGCTCTGCGACATGTGGAATCTTCTCAGACCAGGGATCAAACTTGTGTCCCTTGCATTGGCAGGCAGATTCTTATTCACTGCACCACCAAGGAAGTCCTGTCCTGCTCTTTTACTAGCTGTATAAACATTGGTGCATTTTGTATCTTCTTAAGCCTTGTTTTTCCTCATCTAAACATTGTACTGTTATGTTACGTACCTACTGGGGTTATTATGAAGAAATAATTGTGTTGTTGTGTGTTAGGTGCTTAGCTACATGCCTACCACATTATAGCTGCTCTGCAAAAAGCATTGTTTTTGTTGATCATACTATTTTAACAAAATATTTATTTCATCTCATTTGTTGCAAAAATTGCTGTCAACAAAAGTTTTTGTTGATCAGAGAACCTCCTATGTTTCTGTAGCTTGAAATAGTAATTGTACCCCCAGTTTCTTTATGCACACCATTCTGAATTCATCACTCCTGTTTTCTTCATTGATTTAAAGTCATTATTCTTAGTTAGGAGAGGGAATTGATTAAAGTGATGTGTAGTATGGTATAAGTAATTGAAGGAGCTAAATCAGGAGATGTTACTGTTAAGGGAGAGATTGTCTAATCCTAGCCAGTACTTGATCTTATATGTTGTTATCCTTTGATAATTTCTTAGAGCACGTAGCATAGCACTAAAGACACAGTGGGTACTCTGTAAATTCCAGCTGGCCTATTGTTTAATATTTTAACGTGTAAGACCCCGGGGTCATTTATTGTTTTCCATTGTTATGTATTACACTCTTAGATTACTGATCCCTTGATCAGTATTATTTATAAAATTATCTTAGTCATTTTTCCTGTTAACATAAATGGAGGCTCTGTTACTTTTAAATCCTTATATCAGTAACAGACGTGCCCATTAACAAATAAAATTCACCTAGAAAGGCGGTTTCTTATTTTCATGCATCAAGAAACCTAGATAGACATTCCAGAGTTGCTGTGATGGCTCAGATATGCCCTTAGTTTGGTGCCATCTCAAAACTGAAGCGGGGAGCCTTCAGTGTGTAGGGCCCCTAGGGTATCTCTCTTCTGCTGTGGGCCATTGGGTATCTGGACTTATTACTTAAGGCTCCCAGAGCAGGTACCTGAAGAGAAACAGGCACAGATGCATGGTGTCTTCTGTTGGAGTCTTGAAAGTTATATGGGTTCACTTTTATTGCATTTTGTTCATTGAAGCAGTCTCAAAGGTCTGCTCAGGTTCAAGGGAGTGGGCATGTACTCTTCTCTATGGGAGAAGTGTCAGAGAATTGTGGTCATGTTTTAAAACCACCACAGTGGGCAAATCCTAATACCTGACAGTGTTTGTCATTAGGGCATGTGTGATCATTAAAAATTTGAAAATTGAATATTTGCATTCTCTCTGCATACATAGTTAAACATAGTAGGGATTTCTATTTTTTAAATAACTTAGATTTATTTGTATAATTATGTTGGAATTTAATTGGTTTCTAAAGTGGTAGTTTATATATACCTAATGACGTTGAGCCGCAAGTCCTTTTACCTGATAAAACTTTTTTTCATGTTTTCCCCCCATAGACTTAGCCTCCATTTTTACTAGTTTATCAAATATAAATTTTCTCCCTTTTTGACATATTTTAATCACACTAATAAGTACAGGGAATGGTAATAATAGATGGCTGTGCCTAATACTCAGATTAACAACTATTTTTACTATATTCAGATGTTTTTAAAACCTCGATTTTTATGTTTATCAATCAATAGAAATTCATGAGTGAAATTTCAAATAGTGCCAAAGACTTTTATCAAAAAGTAGGCACTGTTGATTTTGATTTTTGCCTTCAGTACTTGTAAATACCATTTCTGTCCTTTATCGAGCCCATCTTGGCATGAAATGTTCCTCGATAAAGGACAGAAATGGTATGGACCTAACAGAAGCAGAAGATATTAAGAAGAGGTGGCAAGAATACACAGAAGAACTGTACAAAAAAGATCTTCACGACCCAGATAATCACGATGGTGTGATCACTCACCTAGAGCCAGACATCCTGGAATGTGAAGTCAAGTGGGCCTTAGAAAACATCACTACGAACAAAGCTAGTGGAGGTGATGGAATTCCAGTTGAGCTATTTCAAATCCTCAAAGGTGATACTGTGAAAGTGCTGCACTCGATATGCCAGCAAATTTGGAAAACTCAGCAGTGCCCACAGGACTGGAAGAGGTCAGTCTTCGTTCCAATCCCAAAGAAAGGCGATGCCAAAGAATGCTCAAACTACCGCACAATTGCACTCATCTCACATGCTAGTAAAGTAATGCTCAAAATTCTCCAAGCCAGGCTTCAGCAATACGTGAACTGTGAACTTCCAGATGTTCAAGCTGGTTTTAGAAAAGGCAGAGGAACCAGAGATCAAATTGCCAACATCCGCTGGATCATCGAAAAAGCAAGAGAGTTCCAGAAAAATATCTATTTCTGTTTTATGGACTATGCCAAAGCCTTTGACTGTGTGGATCACAATAAACTGTGGAAAATTCTGAAAGAGATGGGAATACCAGACCATCTGACCTGTCTCTTGAGAAACCTGTATGCAGGTCAGGAAGCAACAGTTAGAACTGGACATGGAACAACAGACTAGTTCCAAATAGGAAAAGGAGTATGTCAAGGCTGTATATTGTCACCCTGCTTATTTAACTTATATGCAGAGTACATCATGAGAAATGCTGGGCTGGAAGAAACACAAGCTGGAATCAAGATTGCCGGGAGAAATATCAATAACCTCAGATATGCAGATGACACCACCCTTATGGCAGAAAGTGAAGAAGAACTAAAGAGCCTCTTGATGAAGGTGAAAGAGGAGAGTGAAAAAGTTGGCTTAAAGCTCAACGTTCAGAAAACTAAGATCATGGCATCTGGTCCCATCACTTCATGGGAAATAGATGGGGAAACAGTGCAGTGTCAGACTTTATTTTTTTGGGCTCCAAAATCACTGCTGATGGTGATTGCATCCATGAAATTAAAAGACGCTTACTCCTTGGAAGGAAGGTTATGGCCAACCTAGATAGCATATTTAAAAGCAGAGACATTACTTTGCCAACAAAAGTCCGTCTAGTCAAGGCTATGGTTTTTCCAGTGGTCATGTATGGATGTGAGAGTTGGATGGTGAAGAAAGCTGAGCGCCGAAGAATTGATGCTTTTGAAGTGTGGTGTTGGAGAAGACTCTTGAGAGTCCCTTGGACTGCAAGGAGATCCAATCAATCCATCCTAAAAGAGATCAATCCTGGGTGTTCATTGGAAGGTCTGATGTTGAAGCTGAAACTCCAATACTTTGGGCACCTCATGCGAAGGGTTGACTCATTGGAAAAGACCCTAATGCTGGGTAGGATTGGGGGCGGGAGGAGAAGGGGACGACAGAGGATGAGATGGTTGGATGGCATCACCGACTCGATGGACATGGGTTTGGGTGGACTCTGGGAGTTGGTGATGGACAGAGAGGCCTGGCGTGCTGCGATTCATGGGGTCGCAAAGAGTCGGACACGACTGAGCGACTGAACTGAACTGACTTGTAAATAATGAGTATACTGCTACTGCTAAGTCACTTCAGTCGTGTCCGACTCTGTGCGACCCCATAGACAGTAACCCACTAGGCTCCCCCGTCCTTGGGATTCTCCAGGCAAGAACACTGGAGTGGGTTGCCATTTCCTTCTCCAATTATACAATGTATACAATGAGTATATAGATTTCCTTCTCCAATTATACAGTTATACAATGAGTATACAGATTTCTCTTTATTAGTAATTGAAACCTGTCGAGGATTCTTTTTCATGTAACATCTTTTTCTCTTATTAGACTTTTTGTTTTTTTAAAAAAATGAAGTCTATTTAATTTTTTTATTGAAATATAGCTGTTTTGCAATGTTGAGTTAGTTTCAGGTATACAGCCAAGTGATTCAGTTGTATATGTGCTGCTGCTAAGTTGCTTCAGTCGTGTGCGACTCTTGGCAGCTCTGTAGGCTGTAGCCCACCAGGTTCCTCTGTCCATGGGATTTTTCCAGGCAAGAGTACTGGAGCAGGTTGCCATTTTCTTCTGTAAAGGATTTTCCCGACCCAGAGATCGAACCTATTCTATATATGATAGTGTGTTTATGTTAATCAGAAACTCCTAATTTATCCCCTCCCCCCATTATATCTCCTTTGGTAACCACAATTTTGTCTTCTATGTCTGTGAATCTATTTCTATTCTATAACTTGTAAGTAAGTTCATTTGTATAATTTTTTTAAATTTTGCATGTAGGTGATAGCATGTGATACTTCTCCTTGACTTCAGTTAATACAATCTCAAGGTCCATACGTGTAGCTGCAGTGCCATTATTTCATCTTTTTATGGCTGAGTGATAGTCTGTTGTATGTGTATACCACATCTTTATCCATTTATCTGTTGATGGTTAGTTACTTCTAGGTCTTGGCTGTTGTAATTAGTGCTGTTATGAACATTGAGATGCATGGTTTGCAGTATCATATGGTAGCTCTGTTTTTAGTTTTTTAAGGAACCTCTGTAGTGTTCTCCATAGTAGCTGTACCAATTTATGTTCTCCAACCGTGTAGAACAGTTCCTTTTTCACCACACACTCTGTGGCATTTATTGTTTGTTAACTTTTTAAAGACAGCCATTCTGACTGGTGTCTTATCAGTCAGATACCTCATTGTTGGTACTTTTGATTTGTATTTCTTTAATTAGCAATGTTGAGCTTACTTTCATATGCCTATTGCCCATCTGTACGTCATCTTTGGAGAAATGTCTGTTTAGATCTTCTGTCCTTTTTTGATTGGGTTGTTTGTTTTTTGATACTAAGCTGTATGAACTGTTTGTATATTTTGAAAATTAATCCCTGTTGGTAGCATCATTTGCCAATATTTTCTCCCAGTCTGTAGATTGACTTTTTGCTTTGTTATGGTTTTCTTTGCTGTACAAAAACTTCTTAAGTTTAATTAGGTCTCATTTGTAAAATTTTTGCTTTTATTTCCATTACCATAAGAGACAGAGCCAGCCACCCATTCCCCTGCCTGCTCCCCCCACCTCCCCAAATATTGCTGCGATTTATGTCGGAGTGTTCTGTGTTTTCCTCTAGGAGTTTTATAGTACCCAGTCTTACATTTAGGTCTAATTCCTTTTGAGTATATTTTTGTGTATGGTATAAGAGAATGTTCTAATTTCATCCTTTTGCATGTAGCTGTTCAGTTTTCTCAGCAGTCCTAACTGAAGAGACTGTCTTTTCTCTATTGTATGTTCTTGCCTCCTCACAAACTCTCAGTTGTATATTGCCACTCACAGACTCAAAGTGTGTGAGTTTGTTTCTGGGCTTTCTGTGCTGTCCGTTGGTCTCTGTGTCTATTTTTGTGCCGGTATCATGCTGTCTGATCACTGTGTCTTTGTAGAACCATCTGAAGTCAGGGAGCACGATTCCTCAGGTGTGTTCTTCTTTGTCAAAGTTGTTCTGGCTGTTTGGATTCTTTTGTGCTTCCAACAAAAATTTTTTGTTCTAGTTCTATGAAAAATACCGTTGGTAATTTGAAAGGAATTGCATTGACTCTGTAGATTGCTTTGGGTAGTGTGGCCATTTTAACATTGTTGGTTCTTCCATTCCAAGAACACAGTATATCTTCAGTTTTTTTTATCAGTGTTTTACAGTTTTTTGAAGTACTGGTATTTTGCTTCCTTAGACTTTATTTCTAGATAAATTCTCTTTTTTAACGCTTTATAATTATTTTTGGATATTTATTTATTTATTTGGCTCCCATTCATGGATCACAGCCTTGTTGTGATGAAGAGGCTTGTGTAACTAGAGATCTCTTCAAGAAAACTGGAGATATCAAGGGACTACTTCATGTAAGGAGGGGCATGGTAAAGGACAGACATGGTAAGGACCTATCAGAAGCAGAGTAAGAAGGGTGGCAAGGATACACAGAAGAACTATACAAAAAAGGTCTTAATGACTTGAATAACCATGATTTTGTGTCACTCACCGAGAGTCAGAAATTCTGGAGTGTGAAGTCAAGTGCGCCTTAGCATTTACTACCAACAAAGCTACTGGAGAGGTGGTAGAATTCCAGCTGAGCTATTTACAATCCTAAGAGATGATGCTATTAAAGTGCTGCACTTGATACATTACCAAATTTGGAAAACTCTGCAATGGTCACAGCACTGGGAAAGGTCAGTTTTCATTCCAATTTCAAAGAAAGGCAATGCCAAAGAGTGTCCAAATTACTGTAGAATTGTACTCATTTCACTTGCTAGCAAGGTTATGCTCAAAATCCTTCAAGCGAGGCTTCAGGAGTTTGTGAACCGAGAACTTCCAGATGTACAGACTGGTAAGGCAGAGGAGCTAGAGATCAGATTGCCAGCATTTGTTGGATCATAGAGAAAGCCAGGGAATTCCAGAAAATCATTTACTTCTGCTTCATTGACTATGCTAAAGCCTTTGACTTTGTGGATCACAACAAACTGTGGAAAATTCTTAAAGAGATAAGAATACCAGACCACCTTACTTGTCTCCTGAGAAACCTGTATGCAGGTCCAGAAGCAACAATTAAAGAGTGGGACATGGAACAACTGACTGGTTCCAAATTGGGAAAGGAATATGACAAGCTGTATATTGTCACCCTGTTTATTTAACTTCTATGCAGAGTACATCATGTGAAATGCTGGGCTGGATGACTCAAAAGCTGGAGTCAAGATTGACGAGAGAAATATCAACAACCTCAGGTATGTGGATGGTACCACTCTAATGGCAGAAAGTGAAGAGCAACTAAAGAGCTTCTTGGTGAGGGTGAAAGAGAAGAGTGAAAAAGCCGGCTTAAAACTTAGTATTCAAGAAACTAAGATGGCATCTGGTCCCCTCACTTCATGGCAAATAGATGGGGGAAAGTGGAAGCAGTGACAGACTTTATTTTCTTGGGTTCCAAAATCAGTGCGGACAGTGACTGCAGCCACAAAATTAAAAGACAATTGCTCCTTGGAAGAAAAGCTATGACAGCCCTAGACATTGTATTTAAAAGCAGAGACATCACTTTGCTGACAAAGATCTGTCTAGTTAAGCTGTGGCTTTTCCAGTAGTCGTGTATGGATGTGAGAGTTGGACCATAAAGAAGGCTAAGTGATGAAGAATTGATGTTTTTAAATTATGGTGCTGGAAAAGACTCTTGAGAGTCCCGTGGACTGCAAGGAAGTGAAAGCAGTTGATCCTAAAGGAAATCAACCCTGAATATTCATTGGAAGGCTTGATGCTAAAGCTCCAGTACTTTGCCTGCCTGTTGTGAAGAGCAGACTCATTGGAAAAGACCCTGATGCTGGGAATGATTGACGGCAAGAGGAGAAGGGGTCGACAGGTGAGATGGTTAGATAACATCACCAACTCAACAGACATAAATCTGAGCAAACTCCAGGAGATGGTGAACGACTGAGGAGGCTGGTGTGCTGCCGTCCATGGGGTCACAGAGTTGGACACGACTTAGCGACTCAGTGAACAGAAACAACAATAAATTTATTTGGCTGCACCAGGTCTTAGATGTGGCCCACAGGATCTTCGATCTTCATTGCAACATAGGAGATCTTTTAGTTGCAGCATGTGAACCCTTATTTGCAGCATATGGATCTAGTTCCATGAACAGGATTGAATGCAGGCCCTCTGCCTTGGGAGCATGGAATCTTAGCCACTGAACGCCAGTGACGTCCTTAGAGTCTTTTTGATGCAGTGGTAAATGAACTTGTTTCCTTAATCTCTCTTTCTGATACTTCATTGTTAGTATACAGAAAAACAAATGATTTCTGTATATTAATTTTGTATCCAGCAACTTTAATTCATTGATGAGCTCTAGTAGTTTTCTGATAGCATCTTTTAGGATTTTCTATGCATAGCGTTATGTCATCTGCAAACAGTGGCAGTTTTACTACTTCTTTAGACTTCTAAAAAAGCTTTGGCTAAAAATGTATTTATTGTTTCTGTCATGATTACTACATAAATGCTGAACATTTGAGCCAAGTAATGCAGTATGGTTACTTTTTTTTGGTACATTATGTTTTTCTTGGAGTTTTGTGATTGCTTTTTTTTTTCTATTTGTTTAAGTTTCTTTGCAAGTTGAAGTCTCCTAGAACCTCTAACAGCTTTATGAAACTCCTCTCAATATAATTTCCTGCATGCCGAATGTAATAGATAATCCATCTGTCCTTGTTTTTCTTAAGAGTTTTTTCTAGCACCTTCTGTCATTTTCTATTCTGTTGATTATTCTCTCAATCTGATACAACACTGTCATCCTTGGAGTTTCTTTTTCCTCTTTATATGTTTGTTAGATTCTCCTTTTTCTTGGTTGCTGTGCATTAGTTTCTTAGGGTATACTCTTGCCTAGCTAAAGCGTGTACATCTTTAGAAGTTTCATGAATAGGCAGTGGATGAGTTGATGGTTAAAGCTACAGGTGTAATGTATAGTGATTCATTCATATTCTTTACTTTTCAGTTCTCAGATTTCCTGAAATTGTCTCTAATAACAATTTTCAAAAATGCATATAAAAAGGGCTTCCTTGGTGGCTCAGTGATAAAGAATCCACCTGCCAATGCAGGAGACATGGGAAGATCCCACATACTAAGGGGCGGTCAAACCCATGCGCCGCCACTATTGAGCCTGTGCTCCACAGCAAGAAAAGCCACTGCATTGAGAAGTCCGTGCAGCCAAAAATAATAAAAGTAAATTTAAAAAAAACGCTGATTATTTTGGAACTTGTGTTTGGATGAGCTTGTTAAAACAGTTCGAGTGTATATAGTTTTTCTTGCCTGTCATTGTTTAGGACAATTCAAGTGACTGTACCGTTAGGTGAATCATAGAACAGTTTATTTTGTAAATTATGCTTGTATTTCCTCACTTCAATCAACAAATAGATGTAGCTGTAGCTACCTAATGAAGGGTCTTGTTCTGTTTTCCGCTGGAAAATCTGTGCTCCTCAGATCACAAATATGGCTGTGATATAAAGCCACTGTCGATAACAAACTCATCTTCGTGCCCAGTTAATATATACATGGGGCTTCCCTGTTGGCTCAGAGGGTAAAGCGTCTGCCTGCAATGCAGGAGACCCGGGTTCGATTCCTGGGTCAGGAAGATCCCCTGGAGAAGGAAATGGCAACCCACTCCAGTACCCTTGCCTGGAAAATCCAGTGGACAGAGAAGCCTGGTAGGCTACAGTCCATGTGGTCGCAAAGAGTCGGACACGACTAAGCGACTTCACTTCACTTCAATATATACATACCCACCTAGTCTTCTGTTACTTGCCTTTTCCACTGAACAGTGTGTAGTGGTGACCTTTTCTTAGCAATATATAGAGAAATGAATGGCTCATGGTGCTTTACAATTGAAAAGTATTCTGTTGTGTAGAAGTACGAAATTAGTTTGTTCAGTAGTCATTTGTTTGGACATTTGTGTTTCTGCTCTCCTGCTATTGGAAATAATAACTGCAATGAATAGCCTTGCCCATTTGTCTTACCACTGTCATTGGGATAGATTTCTTGAGGTAGCACTGAGTCAGATCTTAAATATATATGTAATTCTGCAAGATACCATTACCTTCCCCTGTATGGGCTTTGTATCACTTTGCATTTCTACCAGCAAGTAATTTGTCAGTGTTTCTTACACAGTCTTGCCAGTGATGTATGTCATCAGCAGTGTAGATTTTTTTCCATCTGATGGATGAGGAATGGTATCACTGTAGTTATAAAGGCCTCTTTGGCCTTTTTCTGTTCTTATCTCACCTGTTTTTTTTTTCCTCTGCTTTCTGAAGGTCTTTTAATGTCCGAGATAGTAACTTTTGTCTATGTTATGACTAATTTATCTTACACGCTGTTGTGTGGCATCAGCTTCTTAGAGAAAACCTTTTTGAGTCCCTTGTCTCTTGCTCCCATCTTTATGGGTCTCTTAGCCTACTTCTCAGGCGTTCTGACATGGTTTCTTGAGTCCTGTGTGTCTGCAGTGCTTTTCTCTCAATTTCTGGAGTATCTTCCAATAATTTTGAGAAATTTGTTTAAGCTGTAAATTTTTGAGCCCGTACGTGAATGTAAATGCCAGTTGGTAATTTACCTGATTACAGAATTCAGGCTTTGAAGTAATTTTACCTCAGTTTTGAAGGCATCACTTACCTCTTGTTAATCTAGCCCAGTGTTGATGGTCAAAGAATAAGTCTAGTATCTCTTTATTTTTCATAAAGAATTAAAAAAAAATAGACTATGTTTGTAGAGCAGTTTCAAGTCATAGCAAAATTGAGCCACAGGTACAATGATCCTCATATATCCCCTGACTCTTCAGTGTTCCCCAGCAGCAGCATCCCACATCCAATTGTACTTTTGTTAAATAAATGCATCTATCACAGTGACACATCATCATCCTAAGTCTGTAGTTTACCGTAGTGTTCACTCTTGGTGATGTATGTTCTGTGGGTCTTAACAAATAAGTAATGACACAAATCCACCCTTAGAGTATCATACAGAGTGGCTTCATTGCCCTAAAATTCCTCTTTGCTGCTGCTGTTCATCCCTGCCTCCCCATTAACCTTTTATTGTCTGACCTTTTATTGTCTCCATAGTTTTTGACTTTTCCAGAATATCTTATAGTTGGAGTCATAAAATATGTAAACTTATCAGGTTAGTATTATGTATTTATGTTTCCTCCATGTCTTTTCATGGCTTGATGACTCTTTTTTCTTTCAGTACTGAATAATCTGTTGTCTGGATATAGTACCAAGTGTTTATCCATTCATCTACTGAAGGATGTCTTGTTGATTGCTTCCAAGTTTTGGCAGTTTTGAATAAAACGCCTATGAACATCCATGTGTAGGCTTTTATATTGATATAAATTTTCACCTCCTTTGGGTAAGTGTCAGGGAGCATAATTGCTGGATCATATGATATGAGTTTTGTTAGAAACTGCCAAATTTACATTTCCATCAGCTTTGAATGAGAATTCCAGTTGCTTCACATCCTCTCCAGCGTTTGGTGTTGTCAGTTTTACCATTCTAGTAGTTATATTGCTGCTGCTGCTAAGTCGCTTCAGTCGTGTCCAACTCTGTGCGACCCCATAGACGGCAGCCCACCAGGCTCCACCGTTCCTGGGATTCTCCAGGCAAGAATACTGGAGTGGGTTGCCATTTCCTTCTCCAGTGCATGAAAGGGAAAAGTGAAAGTGAAGTCGCTCAGTCGTATCCGACTCTTAGCGACCCCATGGACTGTAGCCTACCAGGCTCCTCCGTCCATGGGATTTTCCAGGCAAGAGTACTGGAGTGGGGTGCCATTGCCTTCTCCGAGTAGTTATATTAGTGATGTCTCATTGTTTTGAGCCTATGTTTCTCTAATGACTTATGATGTAGAGCATCTTTTCATGTGTTTATTTGCCATCTCTGTCTTCTTTGATGAGGTGTATATTAAGGGTTTTGGTTCATTTTTTAAAGGTTGTTTATAGTCAGTTTGTTTTCTTGTTGCTGAATTTTAAAAGTTCTCTGTATATTATAGATAACAGTACTTTATCAGAAATGTCTTTCACAAATACTTTCTTAGCATCTTGACATTGTCTTTCATATAGCAGAAGTTTTAAATTTTAATTAAGTCCGACTTATCAGTTATTTCTTTCATGGATTGTGCCTTTGGCATTGTATTGGGTTGGCCAAAATGTTCCTTTGATTTTAAAGTAAAAGAAAAAATAAAAGACACTTTTTTTCATTTTCTCCAAGAGCTTTATTGGAGGACATATTCATTGTTTTTTGTTCCACTACCTTCTGCAATTTTTAAGGCAACTTCGTAATTCCTTCTTCCCAAAACTTTGTATCTTCTTGAGCAAAGAACTGTTCCAGGTGCTTTTTACAGTCTTCTAAGGATTTGAAATGTTTCCATTAAGAGAATTTTGTAAAGATTGAAGTAAATGGAATTTTGAAGGTGCAGTGTCTGGTGAAACGGTGGATGAATCAGAAGTTCCCAGCCAAGCTGTTAGAGTTTTTGCCTGATCATCAAAGAAACATGCGATCTTGTGTTATCCTGATGAAAGATTGTGTGTTTTCTGTTGAGTAATTCTAGATACTTTTTGTCAAGTGGTCTAATCGGAAGCAGTACTTGTTGGAATTGTTTGATTTTCCAGAAGGAGCTCATAATAGAGAACTCCCTTCCAAATCCCACCATATATACTATATAATCTTTGGATAAAGACCAGCCTTTGGTGTGGTGGTTCATTTTGCTTGCCCCATAGTCTCTTCCAATTATTATGCAGTGTCTATGTTTCATCGCCCATCACAGTTTGTTTTAAAAACAATGTTTTCATTACGTTTAAGTAGAATTGCTTGCAGAAATACGGTTTCTTCATGGGGCTTCCCTGGTGGTCCAGTGATCAGGAATCCACCTGCCATTGCAGTGGACATGGGTTTGGTGCCTGTTCTGGGAAGATCCCACATGTTGCAGGACAGCTAAGCCCGTGTGCCACAACTGCTGGAGCCCACGTGCCTAGAGCCTGTGCTCTGCAGTAAGAGAAGCCACCACAGTGAGAAGCCCTTACGCTGCAACTAGAGAGTAGCCCCCATTTGCTGCAACTAGAGAAAGCTGATGTGCAACAGCAAAGACCCAGCACACCCAAAAATGAATGTATTTTTAATAAAAGAAGGTTTTTCCCACTATGTGAAACCCAAATATCATAGCGATTAACGTAACCAAGCTGGTGCAAATGATTTTCAGCACTTGATTTGGATGTTTTGAGTATGTTGGCTGTCTCCCACATGGTATAACATTGATCTTTCTCAGTTAATATCTGGGTTTAATGTCTGTCAACTTCAGCTGGTCTGCCGGATTTGTCATAGCACCTTCTCCATACACTGCACAAATCAGTTGTGTTTTCTTGAAATAATAAAGTTTTCTTCTGTCTTCAGTATTAAAATGACTGGAAATGGCTACACAAAATCTCACCAATTTTGATAAGTTTGTTTTTTTAATGCACGCTGAGATGACAGCTGTCACAATACAGTCTAACAGTTGTTTCAAATGAAGTTAAAGACAGCTAAACACTACTACAGCCATCTTACAGGAAAACTGAATGAACTCTTTGGCAGACTCAGTATCTAAAATGTGTTCAATATAACCCAGGTTATCTAGATTTTCTCCTATTACTGCCTTTTAGGGATTTTATATTTTATAGTTTTTAATTTTACATTTAGGTATATGATCTGTTATGAGTTCATTTTTGTGGTGGATATAAGGTCTGTGTCTAAATTCACTTTTCTGCATGTAGAAGTCCAGTTGTTCCAGCACCATTTGTTGAAAACACTGTCTTCATTTGTATTACTTTTGTTCATTTGTCAAAGGACAGTTGACTGTATTTATGGAGGATCTCTTATGGGCTCTCTATTCTGTTTTTTTTTTTTTTTTTAAATCTATTTGTTCATTCTTTCACCAATTCTTTTACACTGTCATGATTAATGTAGCTATGTAGCAGGTCATGAAGTCCAGTAATGTCCTCCAGTTTTGTTTTTCTGCTTCAATATCCTGTTGGCCGTTGGTGTCTTTTTGCCTCTCCATATAAACTCTAGAATCAGTTTGTTGATATCCTCAAAATAACTTGCTAGGAATTTGATTGGGATTGCGTTTAAAATCTATGCATCAAGTGGGGACGAGCTGACATCTTGATGATATTGAGTCTTCCTGTCCATGAACATGGAATATTTATCCATTTAAATGGTTCTTTAATTTCTTTGATCACAGTTTTGTAGTTTACCTTATATATATATTTTTTGTATGTGGAATCAGCAGTGATGTCTTCTTTCATGTTTCATACTAGTGATTTGTCTCTTTTATTCTTAGTTAGCACAGCTAGAGATTTATCAGTTTGAATCTTTTTGAAGAACCAGGTTTTGATTTTGTTGATTTTTCTCTGTTGACTTGCTAATTTAAATTTTGTTGATTTCTAAGTTTTATAATATCTGCTTACTTTGCATTTAATTTGCTCTTCTTTTTCTGGTTTCCTAAATTGGAAGCATAGATTTTTGGTTTTAAATTTTTCCTCTTTTCTGATATATGCATTTAGTCCTATAAATTTTCTTTTAGTTAGTATCAGTCACTCAGTCATGTCCAACTCTTTGCAACCTCATGGACTGTAAGCCTCATGGCGACAGAGGTCACCAGCCTCCTCTTATCTATGAAATTCTCCAGGCAAGAATACTGTAGTGGGTTGCCATTCCCTTCTCCAGGGGTTCATCTCAAACCAGGGATCAAACCTGCATCTCCTGCATTGCAGCCAGATATTTTACCATCTGAGCCACCTGGAAAGCCCAAATACCCCCTTTAAGCACTGCTTTATCTGAATCCCACAGATTTTAGTAAATTGTACTTTCGTTTTCATTTAGTTCAAAATATTTTTGTCTTAAAATTTCATCTTCGAACCATGTATTTAGAAGTGTGTTATTTAATCTCCAAGTATTTGGGGATTTTCCAGCTGTCTTTCTGTTACCGAGTGTAGATCTCATTGTGGTCTGAGGATATTTCTTTTATCCTCTTTTAAATTTGTTTAAGTGTGTTTGATGCTTCACAGTATAGACCCTCTTGATGAATACTCCAAGGGATCTTGAGAAGGAGGTATATTCTTCTGTTGGTTAAAGTGCTATGTATATGTCAGTTTTATCCATGTGATGAATGGTAGTATTGGGTTCAGCTATGTCTTTTTCCGATTTTCTTAAGGCTGAAGCTGTCCATTTCTGATAGAGATATTGAAGTGTTTTCAGCTGTGATAGTGAATTCATCTGTTTCTCCTTGTAGTTCCTGTCGGTTTTTGCCTCAACTAGTGGGATGCTCTGTTGTTAGGTACATACACATTAAGGATTGTTATGTCTTCTTGGAGAATTGAGACCATAATCGTTATGTAATGCTTTTCTGTATCCCCAATGAATTTCTTTGCTCTTAAATCTCTCTGTGAAATTGGCAGCTCAGCTGATAAAGAATCCGCTTGTAATGCAAGAGACCTGGGTTTGATCTCTGGGTTGGGAAGATCCCCTGGAGAAGGGAAAGGCTACCCACTCCATTATCCTGGCCTGGAGAATTCCGTGGACTGTGTATAGTCCATGGGGTCACAAAGAGTCGGATACGACTGAGTGACTCACTTTTACTGGGAAGCCCAAATACCCCTTTAAGGGCTTTCTTTTGATCTTCGTTACCTTGGTACCTCTTTCTCCATCTGTTTATGTTTACTCGGAATATATCTTTGTTTTTAAAGTGGATTTCTTATAGAACATCTACCATGTGGTATTGCTTTTTCATTCAGTATGACAATCTCTTTATTGGAGTGATTACTTAGACCATTGGCATTTAAGGAGATTATTGGATTAATATCTGCCATACTTATTGCTATTTCCTATTCATTGCCCTTGTTCTCTGTTCATATTTTTGACTAATACTTTTTCTGCCTTTTAAGGTTTTTTTTTATTGCCTATTTATTTATGGCTGCACTGTGTTGTCATTGCTGTGCACAGCCATCCTTCTAGTTTCTCTGAGTGGGTACTACTTTTCTAGTTGCAGTCCTCAGGCTTCTCATTGTGGTGACTTCTCTTGTTGCAGAGCACAGGCTCTCAGGCGTGCAGGCTTCAGTAGTTTCTGCCAGCTTCAGTGGTTGTGGCACTTGGGCTCTGGAGCAAGCAGGCTTCAGTGGTTTTGGTGAGTTGGCTCAGTAGTTGTGGCTCACAGGCTTAGCTGCCCTGTGGTATATGTGATCTTCACAGACAAGGGATAGAACCTATGTCCCCTCTATTGGTAAGCAGATTCTTAACCACTGGACTACAAGTCCCCTATTATGGTTTTAATTGAGCATTGTGCTTGATTCCCTTTACTCTCTTTTCTTACCTTGTCCATTATACTTTGAAAAAAAACTTTCTTAGCTCTAGAGTTTGCAATATACAGTTAATTCTGGTACACTGTCAAATAATGTGGTAGAGCTTCACTGGTAGTGAGAATATCTTGTAACAGCAAAATATTCTAATTCTTCCACTCCACAGTCCTTTGTATTATTGTTATCTTTCATTTACATATAAACTCCATAATCATCTAGTACATAGTTGCTAATATTACTATGAACAAAGTGTTATCAGTTCAGTTAAAAATCAGAAAAATAAAACTTTTTATATTACTTTCACTTATTCTATTTCTAATGTTCTTTCTTTATGTAGATCTGAGTTTTTCTTGTTTTTCTTCTCTGAATAATTTCTTCTAACATTTTTTGGAGGGCAGATCTACTGGCAACAGATTCCCTCATCTGTGTTTGAGCAAGTCTTTTTCTTTCACTTTTGAAGGATACTTTTGCAGAATACAAACTTTTAGGTTTTTTCTTTCTTTTCACTATAAATATTTCACTCCAGTCTCTTTGCTTCCATGCTTTCTGAGGAGAAGTAGGATCTAATTCTTAATTTTGCTTTTTTTTTGTTCTGGCTTCTTAAGAGGTTTTTTTTCTTTATCTTTGATTTTTCTCACATTTGAATATGAAAAGCCTATTTAGATTTATTTTTGTTTCCTTGGCACTTTTCCTGGTTGGTTTTCTCTGAGCTTCCTTGTCTGTAGTTTGGTGTCTGACATTAATTTGGGGCAAATTGTCATTATTACTTTACATATTTTTTCCTGTTCCTTTCTTGTCTTTCTGATATTCTCATTATGCACATGTTACACTTAGGTTGTTGTTTAACAGTTCTTGGATATTCTGTTTTTCCCCACATCTTTATCTTTTTTTTCCTCTTTTCAGTATTGGAAGTTTCTGTTGACATATCTTCAAGCTCAGAAGTTTCCTCAGCTGAGTCTACTCAGTCTACTAATGAGTCTATCAGAGCATTCTTCATTTCTGTTTTGGTGTTTTTGATTTCTGCTGTGTCTTTTTTTTAAATCTCTTTGATTTTTAAAAAATATTTTGGTTATGCTGGATCTTCTTTAGGACTTCCTGGTGGCTCAGACAGTAAAGTGTCTGCCTACAATGTGGGAGACCCAGGTTCGATCCCTGGGTTGGGAAGATCCTCTGGAGAAGGAAATGGCAACCCACTCCAGTACTCTTGCCTGGAAAATCCCATGGACGGAGGAGCGTGGTAGACTGCTGTCCATGGGGTTGCAAAGGATCTTCTTTGCTGTGCAGGCTTTTCATTGCAGTGGCTTCTCTGATGAGCGCTGGCTCTAGGCAAGCGGGCTCAGTAGTTGCTGTTCCTGGGGTCTTTCTAGAACACAGGCTCAATAGTAGTGGCATAGGGGCTTAGTTGTTCTTCAGTAGGTAGGATCTTCCCAGACCAGGGATCAAACCCATATTTCCTGCATTTACAGTGGATTCTTTACCATTGAACCATTAGGGAAGCCCATCTGCCGTGCCGTGTCCTTTTGTTTTTTCTTAGACATTCCATTTCTCTGCTTATATTACTCATTTGTTCTTGTTTATTGTCTACTTTTTTCACTAGAGCCTCTTTGAGGGTGGAGATATTGATTAATATCCTCTGTACTAAGGAGGAACTTTGAGACAAAAAGTGAAGTGGGCATAAAGTGCAATTATGAAATTTAGTGTGGGTTGACATGATCAACTGGACGACCGTCCATAGGCATTTGGAGCTGCACTTCATACTGCCGAAAGGGCTCTTCTAGAGATGCTTCGGGTAGATTTGATCTCTGTTCAGTCTGTATCTTCATGTATGAGCTGCCCACTTCCTTCAGTGTATGTAAACATGCCGGGTGAAATTGAGCGAGAATGGCTCTCTTAGCATTTGAGATTACGTTTTGCAGTTTTTATCTGTGAAGTAGAATGGACAGTCTTGCACAGACAACTGACCATATATATCCTTTTTCATTTATCTTTTTAGAATTGTTATGTAATTGCAGGAATTTATGTTTAAAAACTGCAGGTCTTGATGTAATGCCAAGAAGAGAACTTTGCAGATAACCCAGAAGCCTTCTTCCTCCACCCAGGTGGATTATGTTACTTAGTGTGAATTTTGATCAATATGGTATACACTGCTTTTGAAGCACTCCGTAGACATTGATAGATTGTTGTTTTCTTATTCAAAATATGTGAATTTTCATTGTGATTTTGTGTTTGAAGCATGAAGTTTTAGAAGATTGTTTAATTTTCAGATATTGGGGTGTTTACAAATATTTATTTCTAATTTAATTCTGATGTAGTCAGAGGACATACTTTGTATGGTTTCATGTTAAGTGTACTGAGAGTTTGTATTCTGAGTAGCATATGGTGTATCTGGGTTAATGTCCCGTGTGAACTTGGAAAAAATGGAAAAAATTTTGGCATTACTGGATTTACATTCTGTAAATGTCAACTAAGCCTAGTTGGCTGTTTCTGATGTTTAGGTCTTCTATATCCTTTTCTGATATTCTTACCCACTTGTTATATCAGTTACTGAGAAGTGTTTATATTTTTAAATATGAGTATGTCAGTTTTTCTTATTCTATCAGTTTTTGCTTTATATATTTCAGTATATGATAATTAGGTTTATATACTTTTAAGATCGTTATAGCTTCCTTTTTTTTGTTTTGTTTGTTTATTTTTGACTGTGCTACATGACTTGTGGGATCTTAGTTCCCTGACCAGATATTGAACTCAGGCCCTCAGTAATGAGAACTGGGAGCCCTAACCACAGGACCACCAGCCCTGTTGTGGCTTCTTCTTTTTTTTTTTGTCTTTTAAAAATATTTTTTTTAAATCTTTATAGAGCAACATCCAGACTCCAGACCCAGGGGCCAAGGAAATCTGTCATGCGTTGGTTACCGGCTAGGGCATGGCAGGCAGCTCTGGCTTCCCACTTTTCTGTTCATGGGGTCGGTAGGCAGCATTTTCATCTCTGGGTTCCACAGTGCTCCCATGATCAAGCAAAGGCTTCTTAGGGCCAGTCTTACCAGTTGGGTCCCAAGACAGCATGATCTTTACCTTGATGTCCAGCACACCCTGACTGAGCAGCACGTGGCATGTGGAGGTGTCAGCATAATAGTTAACAGGGTCCCCACTGTGGATCATGAGGCCATCCACAAACTTCATGGATTTAGCCCTCTATCCTTGGAATTTCCCAGACACCACGACCTCACAGCCTTTGGCCCCATGATGAAGCTCGCACACCTTAGTAGGCCCTTCGTACAGCAAGAGTCTGTCTGTAATGCAGAGACTCTGCCTGGACAGTGGCACACAGACTTCCTGTGTGCATATAGCCCTACACTGCCCTCAGGGAAGCCACATCTCTTCTGAACCACAACAGTCAATTCCTGGATCCGCCAGCCCTTGTCACCAACAGCATTCCCTGTCCTTGTGGCCATGATAATGGTTTCTGTCCTGGTTGGTGTAACTCAGACCTCAACTCCAGAGGACCCATCTTCAGCCATCTCCGGAGTGAGAAACTCGTTCAGTTCAGCTTTGAAGACGCCATCTTCTTCAAAGACAAACTTTCTCTTCTTGGAAATCTGCCCTGCCATCTTCCCTCCCACACCCCGGAAAGGAAAGAGTGTTGTCTTAATTGACCCTGTTATCATTTTGGAATATCCTTTTTGATGCCCGATACCTTTGATTTCTTCCATCTTTGTATGGTGTCTTAATTGATGTATTTAAACTATATTTAGTGAAATATATTGTTGGGGTTGGAAGGATTTTTGCTATATATAATATTCACAGGTAGATTATCTTAGCAGCACCTTAAAGATTTATTCCACTGTTTTTTCTGGCCAGCATTGTTTCTGACAACAAATCTGGAGCTACTATTTTGTTTCCCTAAATTTAAGATGTCTTTTATTGTTTGGCTGTTTAAAAGTGTTTTCTGTGTCACTGGTTTTCAGAAATTGGTTAGAATGTGCCTTGTTGTTTTTCCCTTTGTTTTTTATCTTACTTGGGCTTCATTGACCTTGTTGGCTCTATGTTTATGTACTTATCACATCTGAAAAACTTTCTGCCATTATTTTTGTCAGACTTTTTCTTCACCCCTCTGTCCTCTTTTGTGGAGTCCATTTCGTTTATGCTGGGCCAGTTGATAACTGTCCTAGAGGTCACTGAGGCTGTTTGTGTTCTATTTTGGATATGTTGTGTTACAATGTCTCACATTCACTGCTGTTTTTTTATTGGTGGGGTCTGATCTCCTATTAACCACATCCAGTGGATTTTTTTCTTCTTCTTCATTTTGGATCATGTATTTTTCATCAGTTTCATTGATTTCTTCTCCTTCTCCCATTCATCTGTTTTAAGTGTTTATGTCTTCCTTTAACTGTTTGAGCATAGTTGTTAATCATTCTTTTAGCATCTTTGCCTGCTAATTATATTGTTTTGGTTATAACCTGTTTGCTTATGGGATTACAGTCTGCTCCTTTCCCACAGACCTAGTACTTGTAGTTGGGATGTGGGCATCTGAAGTGTCCAACCCAATTGTGGAGCATTGGGTTTTACTGGTGTCCTTTACTGAATACTGGAGTTTTGTTTTGGCAAGCAAGTGCTGCGATGGGTCTGTAGCAGCTTTTCTTCTCAGGGCTGCTTCATCTTCCTGCCAAGGGATTATCTTTTTGGTTTTTACCGATTGCCCTGTGTGTTCAAAGAGGTGGCTAGATGGAGTTTGAACAGCTCTCATGCCTTTGCAGGTTAATATCTAGCCAAAGACTGAAGACCACCATACCTTTTCCAGATGTTTGGAGCCCCCTGTGAGATCTCTTTCCTTGCCAGCACTCTGACCCACGACTCCCAGCCCACCTCGCCTCCTTAGCTTCCATCTGACTCTCAGTGTAGCACAACCTCAGTGTTCTTGGTTACCCTTCATGCACCATTGTCCTCAAATGGTGCTTGGGATGCACTTGGTTGGTGTGGGGGCCCTTGTGTGGGTTTTCTGCTCTCTGGTTCCATAGTCCTGTGCTGCCTGTTGTCCTTATGTCTGGATCCAGATGTTTATATCTCTTGTCCCATTTTCTAGTTTGTGGCAGGAAGACGAGCTCTGTACCTTTTAGTACTCTATGACTAGGATTGTCACTTTTTTTTGGTTGTAGTTTTTATCCATGTGATTTTGCTTTTTTTGTGTTTTGTGGCCAATTTAGGCAGATAAACTGCTCTTCCTGTCATTTTATCTTCCCAGAACCCCTTATATCTTCTGTTTAAAAGATAAGTAGGCAAATGGTTTTCTTAAAGTAGGCAAATTGTTTTCTTACATTTTGGCTGTTTTGGGGGTGTTTTGTTCTTTGGCCATGTCTTGTGGCTCGTGGGATTCTACAGAGCTCCCTAACCAGGAATGGAACCTGGACCTCTGGCAGTGAAAGCGCAGAGTGGTTGCAGAGTCCTAACCACTGGGCCTCCAGGGAATTCCCTTGTGGTTTATTTTAATTTCATACTTTATATGGCAGTTTTTCATAAGCTAACTTTTTCCTGAGTTTGAACTATTTTTTAATCCAGTATTCATTGACGTACACTCACTTCTCTTTCAGGCCATGCTGGTGTATCTGCAAGCATGATGAAGAAACGGACATCCCACAAGTAAGCGGTTCTGAAACTTGCCTTTTTATTTATTTATTTTTTAATTAATTTTAATTGCAGGATAATTACTTTACAACATTGTGATAGTTTTTGCCATACATTGACATGAATTGGCCACGGGTGCACATGTGTCCCCGATCCTGAACCCCACTCCCTCGTCCCTTCCCACCCCATCCCTCTGGGTTGTCCCAGAGCACCAGCTTTAAGTGCCCTGCTTCATGCATTCAACTTGCACTGGTTATCTATTTTACAGAAACTTGCCTTTTTAGATAGCACATTGTGGCCATTGGTTACATGGGCTGTGAGGGCATCTCTGTGAGGCCCTCTCTTGAACCCTCAGAGCAGCCAGCCTCACATGGAGCCTTGCTGCACACTGAGTAATGCTGTGCTATCTCGTCCCTGTTCATTCAGGACCTAGCTAGCACTCTGCCAGGCACACTCAACTGCTTCATAAAATTTTCAAATGAATGAGGATATTGTAATGTAGAGAAAGCATATTCATGTTGAAAGATAATTTTAAGTGACAAATGTGGTATGAATCTTAAATTCTGTAGGTACTAGAATGTAAAAGCAACTTTTTTCCTGCCTGCAATTTGTGTATGTGTGTGTGTATAGTTATGTCCAAAAAGAAAATTGAGTTACTATACTATCTTAAACAACAATATCCACTGGTACTGTGGTACTAAGCATCCACCAGTACTAGTGATGGCTACTGCACCATGAAATCCTCTCTAACAAATCAGCTATGATTGTATGAGTGTTCATCATAAGGTTGTTAAATATGGGAGACCCTCACTGACCCTAGCACCTCCCAAGACTGATTATACAGTTATTTTCAAATTATTCATATTGAAATGCTTGTGCCTCTTGGTCACCACTCTGTAGTAGTCGAAGAGTGTGAGAGTCCTCTGTGCTGTTACAGAAGGTCTGGATAAATAAAGGTGCCTTTCATTAATTGGTGGTGGTTAAACCAAAACATGTCTCTGTTAAGGAAAACTTGGGTATGTAATGTAAATATATGTGATATTCAGTTTAAGAAATGACTTGAAAAGTAAAAATATGAAGATAGGGCGAGTCCTGAGGTTTGATGAAACATTTCTCAAATTTCACTTATTTGCCCATCATCTTCACAGTTCTGTCATATCTAGTGATCTAATAATTTATGTAATATATCTCCACTCATTATCTTTACCATAAGTAGTAAACCATCTCTTGGCATAAATAAAAGGTAATGAAAAAAAACACTTAAATACAGTGGGAAATGAAAGCAGATTACACATTAACTTTGCAAAACTAGCATTGTTCATCTTTTTTCCCCTAAAAAGGAATAAATACCTATGCATTTGATTTTTGAAGTTCATACGTGTACAGCTAAAGAATCTCTCATCCCATCTGTTACATGATGCAGGAAACGTGATCAAGGGCTTTAATATGAGGTGTGCTTGTCTCACTTAAGGAGTAGAAGCTTTGAACATAACAAAAAGGAGAAGTTGAAAAGTTATCAGTCATTTTCCTATTTTTTTTCTGATCTCAGTGCAAATTTGAGGATGGGTGGGGTGGAAAAAAACTGAAACAGAAGTTTCCGCATATCACAAATGAAAGCTGTTAACTGTTGTCCTTGAATGGGTAAGTGGGGATGATGGGTGGTGGAGAGGCTGGCCTTGGAGTGGGAAGTCCCTCTTGGCCCAGCTGTGGGCTTTAGCAAATCCCTCGTATGCCTAACGCTCAGCTTAACTTGTATTAAGTCATGCTGTTGGACTGGAACAGTGAGGTTTTCGGGTTTTCATTACAGATGAAGTGTTTATAGCAAACAAATGTAGGAAAGCAGAACTTGGAGCCTCGCTCTCTGCTTGCCTGCCTCCACTGTGGCCCTCCAGAGAGTAAGGCACTCAGACTCCTTGTGTGCAGCCAGTGACCGGTGGTCATGCCTCCTCTCACTTTCCATGTTGGTACAGGGGGACTGTGCAATAATAACTCCATGTGCAGATGCCTCTGCTTGCTTGAGAGAGTCACAGGAACACCCAGGAGACAAGGGCTGGCAGAGCCCATGTCCTGCAAATGGCACCTCCTGTCTCCGTGGGTGTGAGGGGATTCTGGTAATCAGGTCCAAAGTGCTTGCTTGGAGCAGTGAGTGTCTCTGCACTCAGAAATGTTGCATAGCTGAGTCTTGTTCTCATTTTTTGAAGTAAATAGAAAGAAACTTTTGTACTTCTTGTGAGCCGGGGTACTTGGTGTATTTTGGGCACAAGCTGGTGGACATTTCTTTTCTGGCTTCCCAGGAGGTTGTTTGGGAATTACATCTTCACTGAAGGTACATCTTGAAGGCAAGTGTAGTTGGGGGACAAATAAGGTGGATGTAGCTGTAGTGATTCTTTGTTTTAGTTTTCGAATGTGGGTCTGGCTTCCTTAATTTGGATAATCGATAGATTTACATTTCAGGGAGGTGTGACTGGGCTTGGGTATCTTTTCCACTAATGTACATTTGGAAAATGGGTCAGGAGCTGTTTACACACTGAATTAAGGATTTCCAGGGAATGTTTTCCTTTTTCTAAGACACCAGTACTAGTCACTGACCAAGGCTGTCACTGTGCTCCTTCCCCCCCCCCTCCTCTTGTCCCTGTGGTAGTCTCATTCATGACATCCCTTGTCAAGTAGGGACCTCGAACCCTTCTGTGCAAAGAGAGTTTGAGTCTGCGGTCATCACATCTAAGAAATAGCTAGGATTCAGAAACAGGACAGTATGATTCTGGAACCTATAGTAACTATTGATACCACATCCTGTTTCCTGAACTGTATGTTTTGTTGTCTCATATGTGAAAAATATTTCTGTCACAAGCACACAGACCTAGATCACAGTTGGAGCAAGCATCTAAATGAACCATGGTATTGACAATTTTAAATTGGTCAAATGTGGAATACTTTTTAATCAATTTGCCAGTAGCTCTGTTATTCACACCAGTGAAAGTGAATAGTGCTTTGGAAAACCCTTGAGGCATTTGGATGCTTGCCATGGACATCTCTGAATACTCTCAGTGTGTGCAGTATGTAGACAAAATAATGAAAAAGCCAGAGTGATTTGGGTAGAAAACTTGCCTTTCTGCATCCTGTTTTTTTATTGTTGGTTTAAGCTGGGAATGCCAGTTTCAGCTGAGGAACTCTTAACAAGCAGCAAGTACTAGAGAAGCAGTTATTTTTTTCCTCTCTATTTGCTGCTGGGCATCTTGCAAAAAGACAATTATTTTGACTTAGTTTCTTTTGAAAGCTGCTGGAACACAGTAAGGAAGCTGCTTTTATCTCACAGTATTAAAAAAATAAGTAAAGAGGTCAGTTAATTAATTCATACACCAAAGTATGTAGTATGTGGGAGTCATTACTGGTTTATTTTTGGAGAATTATAATAGTTGAAAATATAAGAAGTACAGTGCCTTTAAATATTGACTATAAAAGTAAGATATTTACTGATGATAAATGGTAGTCAACTTAAGTCATTAAGGGAGTCTAGATAAAGGGTGAAAGGTCTTTCAGCACAGATTTTGTTTAAGTCAACATATAATTGAGTTATACAGTGTTCTAGGTGTACAACATAGTGTTTCACAATTTTTAAAGATTATACTCCATTTATAGTTATTATAAAATATTGGCTAGATTCCTTGTACTGTACAGTATATCCTTGTTTGTTTTATACACAGGAGTTTATACTTCTTAATCTCCTGTTTCTGTTTTGCCCCTCTGCCTTCACTTTCCTTACTGGTAACTACTAGTTTGTTCTTAGGAATTCTTTTCTTGATGACAAAATAATCGGAATGGTACTTTCAGTACCATTATTTAAAGTATTGAGCAAAGTACAGAAATGTTATCTACAGTCTTGGTTTTCCTTTTTGGGAACATGGATGTATAGAAGTTACTGTTTATTCTGAATCGGTTCTACTACCAAAGCTGTGCTACCTGAGTCAGCAGTGCACTTGGAAGCTTGTTAGAAAGTCTTTGGTTCTTCTTCAGACCTGCAGAATGGAACCCAGAGTTTCTGGGACAGGGCTTGGATAACTGTTTTCAGAAGCTCTAGGTGATTTAATGCATGCCTAAGTTTGAGAAGCACTGGCCTAAACCATCATCAGAACTGATATCTTAAAGCACATCAGGTAACGAAGTTAAGTTGTTTGGAAATTAATATACACAATTACAGCAGTGAAAGGTGATTGGATGCTGTATACTTGGTCACCATTTACTCCCATTGAAACTACAGGAAAAGCTGTTTATAGCTTATGGAGATGACAAGGAAAGTGATTATAGATGTTTCATTCTGGTTTCTCTACTTTTATCCTTGAATTGTTTGGATCGTGACACAATACAGCCTTTTAATTGCCCTTGGCTCTATAATTCCATGTGTCCTCAGTTGAATGAGATGTCTTGGTATTTTTTTATAATGTTGCTCTTTGTTTATTGACTACCTGGTAAGTGATAGTTAAGAACACGTTAGACTTTTTTCCCCAAGAAAACACCAGACATTAAGGCTATTAAAAATAACATATCCAAGGAGAACATATAAAGCAAAATCACCATATTTCAGGAACTCTCATTTTAAATTAAAAAAAATTAGTTGCTTTACATTGTTAATCTTCCATCCCTTTTTGTACTGGCTTGTGGGATCTTAGTTCTGCAACAGAGATTGAAACTCGGTCTTCAGCTGTGACAGTTTGAAGTCCTAACCACTGGACCATCAGGGAACTCCCTGTACTGTTCTTTTTAAAAATATGTGTATTTTCTGTTCTGTTTTGTTTATTTTTGGCTGCACTGGATCTTTGTTGCTGCAATATGAACTTTCTCTAGCAGAAAGCAGGGGCTACTCTCTAGTTGTGGTACACAGGCTTCTCATTGCAGTGGCTTCTCTTGTTGTAGATCGTGGGCTCTAGAGCACGAGGGCTTCAGTAGTTGCAGCACGCAGGCTCAGTAGTTACAACTTGCAGGCTCTAGAGTGGGGGCTCAGTAGCTGTGATGCACGGGAGTAATTGCCCCATGGCATGTGGGATCTTCCCGGACTAGGGCTCAAGCCAGTGTCCCCTGAATTACAAGGCAGATTCTTAACCACAGTGGGACCGTCACAGAAGCCCTATACTGCTAGATTGAATTACCTAGAGATATGACCATCTAAGTGTGTTTTTGATCTTTTTGTATCTTCTGCCAGTTATCTGACATGTTCTTATTGTTTACTTTTATATATACTATTTCAACTCATGTAAGTAAGCTTTAATTTTTGTTAAAATTTTTCTTACTGATTTTTGAATCCGAATTAGTGATTAGAATTTAAAAAACAATAAAAATTTGTCTAATATGTAATTTTTAACTTCTCTAGTATGGAAAATTTCAAATACACACAAAAATAAAGTAGTATATATTTCTTCACTCTTAACATTAAATAATAATTACTATTTTGACATATTTAAAAATATTTTAAAACAATCCTTGTACACTTTGGCTGTAAGGGTATTTGAACAGTTTGGACATTCAGGGAGCAGTAAAAGTATTGTATTATTCTAATTACTGTTTTTGTCTTTAGTATTCGTTGAGGCATCCATTCATTGTTTTATTTTTCCTTTTTCGGGGGCTGCACTTTTCTGTGTGGCTCCTGGTTCCTCAAACTTGTGCCCCCTTCAGTGGAAGCTTGGAGTCCCAGCCACTGGACCTCCAGCAGGTCCCATCTATTCATTCTTTCCTGCCTCTACCTTTTCAATCAAACTAGGTTATTCATTAAATAAATTTGGCAAAAAATGATATCTATATTAGATCGTTAATTCTTCTTTTAGAATTAGGGAAATGGTATTCTAAAAGTGAAATTACTCTTGACTAAAAAGGCAACAGAAATAAAATTTGGAATTTATAATGCTAATATGTATAAATCTATTTATATATAGTTTCTTGCAGAATTAGGCATCCATTGCATTAATTTAAGCATAATTTCAAATTGTATTTTATCTGCCTATAAAAGTAAAGTACTTAAGTCATAGAAAAATTTGAAAATAACAGGTGAATGCAGAGAAAGGCAACTTAATTATTTTTGATCCACTGTCATCCAGAGATCATGCCTGTTAATAATTTAATGTATGTTTTAAAAGTTTTTTTCCTACATATCTGTTTGGATGATTGTGTATATTTTTAAAATGTCTTTATATTTTTTCTGTGATTTTAATAGCTATGTAGTTATTCATCATACAGATACAGTGTTACTTACTAAATCAGTGAGACCTATTGAACTTTATATCCAGTTTCCCGTGGTACAAACACTGCTCAGAACATATTGTTTGCTGTAGTTTTGTGCTTGTCCATTGTTACATGAAATCACTGAGACAATGGATGCCAGATTGTTCACTAGGACAAACAAGGGTTGTATTTATTCTAGGAGGGTTGTATTTATTCTATAAGCAGATGGAAAATAGTACTTCACCGTAATTTGCATTAAGTTTGCAGTTTTTGTTATTGATATAGAAAGATCATCCCACCAACAGATCAGAACACTGAGAAATCTCTGCAAGATACACAGCAGACAGGAATAGATTTGTATCAGTATAAAAACTAAGCTAAGCTAAGGAACTGTCAACAACTTTGAGCTGAAAAAGAAGACTTCCAAAAAGTTGAATGTTCAGACTAGACCCCTAGCATCTATTCAGGTCAGGGACAGCACAGGCTGGCTGCAGTTGCTTTTGTCATTACGGGTGAGAAACCAGCTGCATTAGGTGTTCACCTTACCTCCCCTGGCTTGAAGTTGCCGTACGGTCTCAGCTGCTCTGAAGTTAGCTGGGTCCTGACTGCTCTATCTGAACCTATACTTCATACTCAGACATCAGAGACCCTGACTGGGCCTGAAGAAATACATCTCAGCTACGGATACCACTTTATATCTTTTCCTTGCATCTGAAAATATGGACACCAAGAATCATCGGGCACCTGAGGAACTGACAGCACCAAAGAAAGTCATGCACCGAATAGCAGAGTTAACCTTGTTCCTCTGCAGGTGGGAAGAATGCTGCCACTCAGATGGCAGCAGATGCAACAGAGACAGGGCTGAACCCAGGAGTTCATAAGGAAGCCAGAAAAGTGAAAATTATCCTCATATCAGGTGTGGCACTCATTACAAAGAAAAATTATTTAAGAGAAAGAAACGATCAGTTCATATAAATCAAAAATATTAGGTAAGATATTTAAGATAGGCTGAAATTCAAGCCTATTTTACCTAATTCCACAAATTGACCAAGTCCTAGTGAGGGATACTTAGAAACATGTCATGAGTCCTAGTGACATTTCAGAATCTTAATAACAAAATTCTAAAAGCAGCTTGAAGAGGAAGATGGGTTACCCTCAAAGGAGCAAGGATCAGATTGGCATCTGGTATCTGTGACTCTGGAAGATAAAAGACAATGAAAATACCTTTTTGCAATAAAGGTACTGAGGGCAAAGGGAATTTGAGCCTGCCTTGCATACCTAGGCAAGTCAAGGATGAGAACAAAATAACAGTATTTTGAGGCTTACAAGAATTTGTAGTTTGCATTTGTGAACCCTGTCTGACTACCAGAGAATATATCTAGAAAGACCAAATATACACGAGAAAAAAATAAATGCTGCAAAAATTTGTTGCAGAAAGCAACAAAAATCCTCTTTGTTTACTACTAAATAAAGGAATGTTTTTAAAAAATTATTTGTAAGATAGTAGCAACCTGTAGGCAGGTCAGGAAGCAACAGTTAGAACTGGACATGGAACAACAGACTGGTTCCAAATAGGAGAATGAGTACGTCAGGGCTGTATATTGTCACCCTGCTTATTTAACTTATATGCAGAGTACATCATGAGAAATGCTGGGCTGGAAGAAGCACAAACTGAAATCAAGATTGCCAGGAGAAATATCAATAACCTCAGATATGCAGATGATACTACCCTTATGGCAGAAAGCAAAGAAGAACTAAAGAGCCTCTTGATGTGAAAGTGAAAGAGGAGAGTGAAAAGGTTGGCTTCAAGCTCAACATTCAGAAAACTAAGATCATGGCATCCAGTCCCATCACTTTATGGGAAATAGATGGGGAAACCGTGGCTGACTTTATTTTTCTGGGCTCCAGAATCACTGCAAATGGTGGCTGCAGCCATGAAATTAAAAGATGCTTACTCCTTGGAAGGAAAGTTATGACCAACCTAGACAGCATATTAAAAAAGCAGAGACATTACTTTGTCAACAAACGTCCATCTATTCAAGGCTATGGTTTTTCCAGTAATCATGTATGGATGTGAGAGTTGAATTATAAAGAAACCTGACCGCTGAAGAATTGATGCTTTTGAACTGTGGTATTGCAGAAGACTCTTGAGAGTCCCTTGGACTGCAGGGAGATCGGTCCTGAATATTCACTGGAAGAACTGACGTTGAAGCTGACACTCCAATACTTTGGCCACCTGATGCGAAGAATTGACTCATTTGAAAATACCCTGATGCTGGGAAACATTGAGGGCAGGAGGAGAAGGGGACGACAGAGGATGAGATGGTTGGATGGCATCACCGACTCAATGGACATGAGTTTGGGTAAACTCCGGGAGTTATTGATGGAAAGGGAGGCCTGGTGTGCTGCGGTTCATGGAGTTGCAAAGAGTTGGACATGACTGAGCGACTGAACTAAGCAAGATTAATAACAATTTGGAACAAAAGACTAAATTTCTGGTAGTGTGGTGAAAGTGGCCAGGAAAGGGTTACTAAGGTGCTAAGGTGTTTGTTTTTGAAATTTTTTCCTTCCTTTACTAAGAATTTTTTTTTGTTATTTAATTTTTTTTTTTTTGGTTATTTTTCGTCTTGCTTGGGTTTTAATTGTGTACTTTAGTAGAAAATTGTAAGCTTAATAAGTAGGTAATTTATTTATTTATTTGTATTTTTTTGACCGCTCCATACGACTTGCAGGAAGTTCCCCCAACCAGGGAGTAATCCAGGCCTATTATTACCACATATTATGTAACAAAAGTTAATGATTAAAATTCCCTTAAAGAAAGTGAGAAAATAAAATCCATGCAAAAAAGGAAGGGTCATGTTTCTTAAGAATTAAAGGGTATGGGAACCACTCTGAATAGGGCTGCTTGCTAGCTAGATTTGAGTCCCTCGTGTTGTTCGGAAGAGGGAGGAGAGTCTCGTGTACTTCCACTGGAGGTGACCAGGATGAAAAGTGCTAGTTCTGAAATGTGATTAAAGAGCGCATCATGCATCTCCCTCTTCAGAAGCAGCTGCACGTTACAGAAGAATGCCACTAGTGAGTGTAGGAAGGATGAATGACTGAACTGCTCTGAGTCTTCCAGTTGCCCTTTTCTGCTATCAGTTGCTAAGTGTATATTGGTTTTGTTGAGAATCATGGTAGTAGAAAATTTCATGCCTCTGAATCTAGGATAGAATCTTTTCTGTTTGTAATCAGTGTTTTCCAGAGAAACAGCACCAATGCTGTGTGCACAGAGAGATTGGAGATCCAGGGAAGACCTGATATTAATACCTTCAACTGATTGGATGAGACTCACCTATATTATGGAAGGCAATCTATCTGCTGATTTACATGTTAGTTTCATGTAGAAAAATACCTTCACAGAAAACATTTAGAGTAATGTTTGACTAGGTATCTTAGTACTGTGGCCCAGCCAACTTGACACGTTAAAATGAATCATCAAACCGGTGAAGATGCTATATTTGCTTATAATTTTGGTAGTAATAATAGAATGTCTGTGAATTATAAAATGGTGCATATGACTGAATTGTTTCTTCAGTGAGTTTTGGAGACCAACCTCAGCCTTTGCTTTGAAGAAAACCTGATCCTGTACTCAGGATGAATCACAAGGACTTTTTCCTAAAGATCAAAAGAGGATAGGTAATTGTCTATTTGAAGAAAAATGTAATGCTCGAAAAGATACCTGTGTTCTAAAGAAGAAATGTAATCACCTTCACATCCATATATCCCCACAGAGGGCCAGTTGGATGTAGTGGCCCATTTTCAGGGATTATGAAGAGGTCTTGAGTTACTTTTAGGTTTGAGTATTATTAGTAGTTAAATAAGTTACTGACTGATAGTATGTTATTAAGGCTTTTCTCTCCACTAAGTTTTATACTGCAGTCTTTTAAAATTAACCAATCTTGACTTATTTTGGGTTATATAGATTGGTTCCTCACTATGAACAGTATTGAATTTAGCTCCTGCTTCTCTGCTTTCTCTCCATTTAATATAAAGTACTCTGTTCCAAGTCATACTCTTTTGTTTAGTGAACTTCTTGTACTTTACAGGTATTCTTCTTCACTTCTCCTTTTCAGAGTGGTGTTAACTCTGTTGTCAGAGCAGATAGTAGTTACATATTGCTGTATTTCTCTTTTCCCTATGTTTGTTCTGCAGTAAGAGATGCTCACTGCTTACTTTCAGCTCTGTGCTGAAAGCTTTCTAAGCGTTCTTGATTATCTGAAAATGTCCTATGCAGCGGTCCCTTGGTATCTGGGGTGGATTGATTCTAGGACCCTTGACACCATACCGAAATCTACGGATGCTCAAGTCCATTATATAAAATGGTGTAGTATTTGCACATAACCCACACACATCCTCCTGTACACTTCAGATCGTCTCTAGGTTACCCATAATACCTAATACAGAGTAGATACTGTGTAAATGGTTGTAAATACAATGTAGACGTTATGTAAATTGTTGCCTGCATGTGGCGAATTCAAGCTTTGCTTTTTGGAACTTTGTTTTTCTGTCCACATTTTGTTGAATCTGAGGATGTGGAACCCATGGATATGGATGACTAACTGTTAACTTCTTCAGGAAGCATCTGTAAGAACAATATTCCTCAAGTTCTTATTTGTTCACAGTTTTATCTGTGTACTTTTACTTGGAGAATAGTATAGAATTCTTGGCTATGAAATCATCATCTCACATTTTCTTTCCTGAGAACTTGAAAGTCCATCACTCTGTTGTCTGGTGGTGCACAGGCTCACTGTCACACTGTGATTTGCTTTTCCATACAAGTGATGGGGTTCTTTAGCTGGGATGCCAAGGAGGTTTAAAGTTTGTTTTATTGGATGTCTTAGCGTCAGTAGTTCCTTGTCACTTTTAACAGGGATGTGTTTGTACATTTCAGTCTTTCATTTCAGGATATTTTTCTTGAATTATTTTAGTATTTTTTCTGTTCCTCTGATTTTAGCTATTGGGTGATTCTGTTATATAGAAGTTGGAATTTCATATCTGTTCCCGTCTGTCTCTTTTTTTAGTATCTATTTTCCTTAAATGGACATGAATTTGAGCAAACTCTGGGAGATAGTAGAGGACAGAGGAGTCTAATGCGCTGCAGTCTGTGGGTTTGCAGAGTTGGACACGACTTAATGACCAAAGAACAACAATTTTCCTTAAATGCTCCTTGGTGTCAATTTCTTCCATGTTCTTCTAGTCTAGTCTTCATTTCTGAAAAGATTTCAAATTGCTGCTTGTTTCTTGAGTGTGTCTGATTTTTCTTGCATCTTCTCTCATGTGGCTGCCTCTCATCTGGGCTCTTCTGTTTCTGATGTAAGTTCCTCTTTCATGGCCTTTGTGTGTGCATAATCTTAGGTGGTAGTTTCCATCTACCTTGTGGACATATTCTTGGGTTTGCTTTGGTTGCCCGTTGTTGCCACCATGGTCCTCTCCTGAGACTCTTGTTCATGGGAAGGGGTGACACTATACCAGGAGGGCTGTCCGTGCTGCAGAGCTCTTCAGTATTCCCATGGCACACTTAATGCACTTCTGTGTGGTCTCCTCTGTATTACCTGTTGAGGTCTGCCTAGCACCTGAACCTCATCTTTCCTTTATCCTCAGGCCTCATCCTATTCTCAGGATGTTATTCTCAGCTTGTGACCTCAGTGTATGGTTCTACCTTTCCTGGAAGGCCTTTTGGCTGGGTGTGTGCAAAGCCTTAAGTGCTGGGGCAGACACAGCGTCTTCCGGTCTCATGGTCTCACAATCCTGTATGTAATCCTGTGAATCCTTTTACAGTCTGACTGGAGAAGTTTTCCTTCTGAGATGTTCCCCAAATGGTGTTCCCTCTCTTGCTTAGGTAAAGGATTGGGTCAACTGATTATAGGCCTCATTAAGGCAGCTTTAATGGTTTGCTGTAACCTGTTTTCTCTGTTTCACAAACCCACTGAGTTTACCAAGCTGGTCTACTTCAAATATATACAATTGTAATTTTAAATATTACATCCTATAATAAATTACTTGTTTTTTAAAGGTACATTTGTATTTATGCCATTTATTCACCACTTTTATAGTTTACCAGATGAGAGCTTTATGCCTATAAAAGTGTAGCAGAAAAGCAGTTGTTTTCTGCTCTCTAAATTTTTTCATTCTTGGCATATAGCAGCATCCATGTGCCAGCATGGCTTCGGCCTTCAGCTTGCATTCAAGCCAAGTCTTGTCCCTTGTCTTTGGATTGCTCCATGAAATGAAGGTGTTTTTTTTTCCTCCTGACATCAAGAGCCAGGTGTATTATTTGTAAACATTGTATGTAGGTTTTTCAATTGTTTGTAACTGATGTATGTCACTTGAATAATTTTCAATATTACATTATTTGCTACAAATTTAAGGGTTGAAGGTTATGTGCTTTCTAGAGAAGTAATGATGGTATAAATGCATGAATATAAGCCAGCCTGGACTTAGTTTAAGAAAAAGTTAAATGTCTAGTTTATTCTTATTGTTTAAGCCAGTGGGAATAAAGCTATGTGGGCATAACAGTGGTTGAAATTGAATAGTTACACATTTCATTTTGATGAGAAATGGATTTCTGTTTCATAAAGCCATACGCACATGCAGTTATTCCATGTAGTCAGCCCTTGTCTTTCTTTGATTTACTTGGATAACTGTAAGTTGATTGAATTAAAAGAAACTCAGAAAGCTGAAAAACTGATGCTTAATTTTAGAGCTTAGTTTCTACGGGCTAGTCCTGTGTTTTTCTGCCTACACACTTAAGGTGCACAGGAAGCTCCAATTGCTTGAAATGGGCCCCCTGTGAGCCACCGCTGCACGGCTGTGGGACTGGCAGGTGGCTGGCTGGAGCCACCCGAACCCTGGGTGTGACAGCGTTAGCCTGCACAGGACCGGGATCATTTCTGATGAGAGCATGCTAGCTAGCAGCAGTTGTGTTGGTAGGAGTGCATACTTTGAGAAGATACCTTACGTGTGTATATGTGTGAATACAGAAAACATCGGAGCAGTGTGGGACCAAGCAAACCTGTTTCCCAGCCTCGGCGGAACATCGTAGGCTGCAGGATTCAGCATGGGTGGAAGGAGGGGAATGGCCCTGTCACCCAGTGGAAAGGAACCGTTCTGGACCAGGTGCCTGTAAACCCTTCTTTGTATCTTATAAAATACGATGGATTTGACTGTGTTTATGGACTAGAACTTAATAAAGATGAAAGAGTTTCTGCGCTTGAAGTCCTCCCTGATAGAGTTGGTAAGTTCTCTTTACTATTTGTGCATTATATGCCTTAAAAAGGATTTTTGAAATGGTTGCTTTTTGATTTTTTTGCATTACCGGTATTTGTCTTTTTATTGGAGTATAAGCACTTATGCTACATATTTAAATCAGTCACCTACAACCATAAAAACTGCTCAGCAGATGTCCTGAAACCACAGTTCAAAGGAACTGTAAGGGATATAAAGATGTATAAAATCCCTAAGAAGTTGACAATCTAATAATTTCTAATATAATTATTTCCCACATTTTGCTCACAGTTTATCTGGACTCTGATGGGTAAGAGTATTTCTCATTAGCTCAAATATTCAATGTACTTATTTCGTCATATAATAGCTAAGAAAAATTTCATGTGTTTATTTTAGAATCTTTTAGGTGAAGTGTATCTTTCATTGTGTATTATTACAAAGTGATCATTGTACTTTCAGCCAAAATTTAAGCAACCAATGCATGTGAATTTTATTATACTATATTTTTAAGGGTTTGTTTTGCAAGGTTTGTGGGAAATGAATGGCTTTTTTTTCTTTTTTTTTAATGACAGCCTCAGTTTATTTTTTATATACACAAATGGTCATAGGGGCTATGCTGCCGCTAAATCACTTCAGTCGTGTCCAACTCTGTGCGACCCCATAGATGGCAGCCCACCAGGCTCCTCTGTCCCTGGCATTCTCCAGGCAAGAACACTGGAGTGGGTTGCCATTTCCTTCTCCAGTGCATGAAAGTGAAAAGTGAAAGTGAAGTCGCTCAGTCGTGTCCGACTCTTAGTGACCCCATGGACCGCAGCCTACCAGGCTCCTCCGTCCATGGGATTCTGCAGGCAAGAAAACTGGAGCGGGTTGCCGTTTCCTTCTCCTCATAGGAGCTATGAATGACTTTAAATGTCATATGAATCAGTTTTGCCTTGCATACCTTAGGCATAATGACTGGTTTTATTTTTAAGAATAAAATAAAATAGATTTTAAGATCAATAGAATACTCCCAAATTAATGTTCTTTTCTTCAGAGTATTTGCTTTGAAATGTTTTCTTATTTTTACAGTGATACTGCCATTGCCTGAATCTGGTTTATGTTTCTGTAATTGTCCTTTAAAAGCTTGTATTTTTACAAATATAGCTTGAGCAGTTCTGTACTTGGAGGATAGAATTTTGGGATCAGATTTTCAAGGGAAGAAGCTTACCCAGTCCCCTATCCCTTTGTTTTTACCATGGTGTTCCTGGGGCAGTGCTTCCCCGTCAGGTTAATTTTGGCAGAGCAGCAAGTTACTTTTTAATCTTCGCTTTAGATAGCAGATGTTGTCTTTACTCATCCAGTATAAATATAGTTCAGTTTTCACAGAAGTCTTTCTTTAAATTTGTATTTTTAACTACAGGTAACTAATTGTGTAATAGTAAATCTTTGGCATTTGAAACTTTATCTCTTTTAAGTGTGACTGAACACATTGTTCCTTGTGAGGCATGTCCTCTTTCCTCTTGATCTTGAGAGCAGTCCATTTCCCACATTAGAAACTAACATGGAAGAATCTTCCCTTTAGGGCTTAAAAAGTATCCTCACATTTATATCAATTATTTGTGCTCACTAATTATCATAATTCTTTTTCTGACCCCTTCAAGGGCAAGACTACTAGCTTATTTGAGATTTTACTGCATTCTGCCACATGACCTGTGTTAGTTCTTTTGTCATCATAGAGCAGAAAAAACTTAGCTTGATTTATAAAAAAAAGTGATTTTACCAAACCAAGATATCCAGAAATAAAGGAGTGTCTCTGGTGATGAGATTTAAGGGTTTCTTAATGTTTTTCTTTCTAGTTCTGGGCCATTTCAGTTTCCATCAATTGACATGAATTGCTTTTGTAAGCAGAAAAACAATTTTCAAAAGGAAATCCAAAGGCCTATGTGCAAACCAGCATTATGTTATATGCCTAATATAATTATCAGTTAATTATAGTATTCCCTGTGATACTTTATTCTGAAAAGTTATTTGGACTTCATTTATATTCTATGTAGAAAGAAAATGGTTTTTCCTAATTTGCTTTAGGCAGTACGTTTAACTTAGTTTTGTTTTCCTTAACCTTAAGCTAAAGGTGAGAGAAAGTGACATCACAGAGTACTGATTCCCAAAGAGTGGTCTGGGGACTCTTGAGGTTCCCTGAAGCATATTCATATGCCTTATGAGATCAAAATTCATAATAATCTTTAAGGTATAAATTTGCCTTTATCTCTCTCATCCTTTCACAGTTACATACTGAGGTTTCCCACTATTTGGAAGATATGCATAGCTCAGTGAATATATTTTTGATACGAACAGTGCATGATGTTACCAAATCATGTATTGGTGAAAGATCCATTCAAAGACCAACAGGTTTTTTTTTTTTGTTGTGGTAAAAACACAAAACATTAAATTTACTACCATAGCTGTTTTCAAGTGTACACTTCAGAGGTGTTAAGTATATTCACATTGTTATGGAATAGATTTCCAAATTTTTTTATTTTGCAGTTCTTTCCCCATTAAACAACTCATTTTCCCCCTCCCACCAGCCCCTGTACCCACCATCCTGTTTCTGTGAATTTGATAACTTTAGGTACATCATAAGTAGAATCGTTGTATTGCTTTTTTGTGACTAGATTCTTGCTTGCCCTTTGCATAGCGTCCTCAAGGTTCATTCATGTTGTAGCATGTGACAGGATTTCCTTCCTTTCTAAGGCTGAGTAATATTCCATTGTATGTGTATACCACATTTTTTCCCCATTCATCCCTGATTGGACTCTTGGTGGGTTCCTTCTACCATGGCTGTTGTGAATAGTGCTGCTGTGACATGGGTGTACAAATATCTCTTCAAGCCCTGCTTTCAGTTCTTGTGGGCATTTACCCTGAAGTGGAATCATAACGGTAATTTTGTTTAATTTTTTGAGGTGCCTGTATACATACTGTTTTTCCATAGTGTTCATTAACATTTTACAGTCCCACCAACAGTGCATAAGGATTTCAATTTCTCATCTTCACCAACGTTTGTTGTTTTCTATTGATTGTAATTTGAATTTTTTTTGATAATTAGTGATGCTAAACATCTTTTTATATGCTTTTTGACCATTCATATGTCATCTTTGCAGAAATACCTATTCCTTTGCCCACATTTTTGATTGGGTTATTTCAATTTGCTTTGTTTGTTGCAGAGTTACAGGAATTCTTTATGTATTCTGCAGACGAATTTTAATTTAATAGTGTGACAGAAGTTTATTGATAATGATTTCAGATTCTACAGTGCAATTAACCTTTAAGGAAAGCCAAGAGTCGCTGAGTTTTGATGTGGTATCAGAGAAGAATATCTAGATTTGAAAAGGCTAATAAAATACTCTTTTTCAACAGCATATCTTTGTAATTTGACATGTCAGCTAAAAGTAGATGCAAAAAAGATTGAATATTGAAACAGATATGAGTCTCGCTGCCTGTTTCTAAAGCTAGATATATATTAAAATTTTGTTAGAAAATGGTTATTTTTCCTTAAAAATGTATTTCTGTGGGTATCTTAAAATACCTTTAGATACATCATTTATAATTTCTAAAATAGTTGATACTGATATTTATCATCCATATAAACAAATGCTCAAAAAATTTAGGAGTCCTGAGGTCAGAAAGTTTGATACCTTCTGGTTTGGAGAAACTGGTGGGATTTTGCTTTAGTGTTGTGCAGCAGAGAATCTGTTATTTTTGGTAATGATTGCACATGTAAACAAAACTACCATTTGTGTTTAGAGTGTCTTTCTGATAAAATTGAAGTCCTCGTGAGTGAGATAGAAGTGCCTTTTTTCCTTAAAGAATTATCTGAAATATGAAGAATGGAAAAATCTTAACATCAATAGGCTCCTCCATAATTTTCCCAGTATTAGAAAAGAAGCTTGTCATTTTTCACCTGTGTTCCTAATGACAATCTAGAACAACCTGCTTTTCCTCTGAAATAATTAATTCACACAGCAAATGTTGAACCCCTGTGATCACAGTATCGAAAATAAGATGGTAAAGGCCTCTGCTGTCATCACTGTGCAGTCTAAAAGGAAGTAAACAAACGTGTAAAGATAATTATAGGTAGTGATGAATGTCTTTAAGAAATAAAACTCAGGTGACTGAGCGATGGGGCGCTCTTTATAACATGGGCCTGGAGAGCCTCAGGGAGGACACCTGCTCAGGAAGAGCCAACCCCTGAGGATGTGGGGGCCATGGTCAGCCCTGGTCAGCCCAAGGGCATCCCAGAAAAAGATGCCCATGCTGCTGAGGTGTAGGCAGTAGGAGGAAGGTGACAGAACAGGAGGGCAGAGGACCAGCAGGGAATGATGGCTGAGGGGCTTTGGCTCTGGAGAAACAGTTTGTTATTCAGATTATGAAAGGAAAATGCTGGAGTATTTTAAGCAAGTGATCACCATAATCTGGTGTAACTGCCACAAATACCACTCTGATTACTGTCAAAAATAGATTGTAGGGGCAAGAGTAAAATCCTAAGCCTTGAAGGTTAATATCTTGATTTTAATAAATGACCATTTTGTAAATGTAAATGTAAAGGGAAAGCGGGTAAAAGTTATATAGGGACAGTACTGATTTTGGAACTCTTCTGTAAGTCTATAATTATTAATAATTTAAAAATAATTATTAAATTGTAACCAAAATGCTTTATACCTTGAATAAACAACAAAAAATTTTAATTAAGTACAGTTACCAAGAGCAGATGAATTCAGAGAAAGAAAAACAGATTCTCTCAGTAATGTGACTCGGAGCATAGTAATTCCATGGGATCCATCCTGGGCTGGGTCAGTAATGTGAATTTGGTGATTGTCCTCTGTACAGGCCTCCACATGATTCTGAAGCCTGATAGTGTATTTCAGAATTCATTTATTTGAGTAAGTTCAGTCTTCACAGTGCATATTTTGTAAACCACTGTTTGCTTTTTTTGTCCCTAGCAACATCTCGAATCAGTGATGCACACCTAGCCGACACAATGATTGGCAAAGCAGTGGAGCACATGTTTGAGACAGAGGATGGCTCTAAAGACGAGTGGAGGGGAATGGTCTTAGCACGCGCCCCTATCATGAACACATGGTTTTACATCACCTATGAGAAAGATCCTGTCTTATACATGTACCAGCTCTTAGATGATTATAAAGAAGGCGACCTTCGCATTATGCCCGATTCTAGTAAGTATAAATTGACAGCTTTTACTTTTGATACTTCAAAAGGAATTTGAATTTCAAAACAAGGTCTTTGATTAATTCTTATGGAGATACATTTAAAATTTTTAATTATTAGGGATAAGTGATCATTTTAGTTAGGTTGTAAAATTATTCACCCTTTTGCCAAGAATATTTTCCTTTTCCTGTTCTGAACTTTGGATTTTTATATGAAAAAGAGTATATAATATGGTGTCCTTTGTGACTGGCTTCTTTTACTCAGCTTAGTGTTTTCAGGACTCATCTGTGTTGTAGTGTGTCTCCATCCTTCATTTCTTTTAATGCCCAAATACAACTCCATTGAATAGATACACTGTATTTTGTTTATTCATTCGTCTTTTTGAATCTAGGCATCCTGGTGGTTATAAAGATTTACCTCATGTTTTCTAGAAGCCTTGTATATGTTGGTCTTTAACTCTTACTTGGATCTTTGATACATTTTGAGTTAATTTTTGTTTATAATGTGATATTAGGTCCAACTTCATTCTTTAAGTTTTAAAATCAAGAAGTGTGAATCTTCCTCCTTTTCTTTCAGAATTGTTTTGGCTGTTCTTTGCAATTTCATATAAATTTTAGAATCAGCTCGTCGGTTTCTGCAAAGAAGTCAGCTGAGATTGTGTTAGGTATTGTGTTGAATATCTCGGTCAGTTTGGCATGAGAGTATTGCCATCTTAACAGTGTTAAGCTATTGACCCATGAGTGTGGGATGTTTTCTCATTCATTGAGTTTTTTTTCTTCTGTGAATAATGTTTTGTAGTTTTGTTAAGTTTTGCACTTTTTAAATGTATTTCTAAGTATTTCATTCTTTTTGATGCTGTTGTGACTAGAATTATTTTCTTAATTTCACTTTTAGGTGAGCCTTTTTTTTTTAACTACTCAATAGCTTTTCTTCAAACACATGAAATCTTTGCCTTAGACAATTGTGGCTGATAGACAATGGATATATTAGCAGTGTGATATCCTCTGTTCGTTTTTGTGTCTTTTTTTTTAAGCTCTCTCTGTGAACATGCTGCTCAGTGAACCCACTCATGGTCATCTGGCCCTGACTTCTGCCTTCTTAGAGTTTTTTTTTTTTTAGTTTGTGTGTATTTGTTATAAATGTATAATGGAAAGTGTTTGTATAGACAGGAATTTAGTGATGAGAGCATTCCTTAAAAGCTTTTCTCCATCCTATATGAAATTTTTAACGTTTTTGTAGAGAAATGTCTAAAGCAGGTACTGTTGACTTGATAATAGAAAGTATGGAGTCATTTGCACATTACCCATTGCCTGTACCGACCATGTCTTTATCCTCGCATTTCTTTCCTTTGATTGAGTGGTATGCAAGTTTATTTGCTGTTAGAATCCTTGTTGATGTTCTGATATAAAGAGCTCTGTGGTGGCCTTTGTTTGAGTCTCTTGCTTCTTCATTCATGGTTACTATAAAACGTATGGCAGTCATGTATATGGAATTTCTTCATCCACATGAGGTGCTATTAAAGTGTGGTATGGTATGATGCTGCTAATTGATGGAAGAGCGCTGTTGAAGAAGAGTTCAGCTTAGATTTCCTCTTCACTCCTCCAGAACTGATAATATGCTCATGTGGATTATTTGTATTTCGTGAGATCAGAATTGTAGGTTCCGGATTATATCATTCAGTGAGAGAATTTATTATAATCAAAGAGCAAACTGCTGTTAATGTAAATAAAAGATATGGTCCAGACCAAGATGCATGTGGAAATTAAAAGGTGCACTGCTAACTAGTGTGTCGGGGTGACTGGCATAAGCATGGACAGCCAGGATACCTGATTGTCCTACTTGAAGGCTCTCTGTCGCTCCGTGGGAAAGAGTTTGAGTGACTCAGGACCTGTAAGGGGTTTCTTAAAATAGAAATGTAATTGCCTAGCACCATCCCCTTGCCAACTCCCTCTTTGTACGTTGTTTCTTTGTTGTTGACAGTGATTATTTGCTCTCACTTTTCTGTGTTTTCCTAGAATTTACAGAGTTCTTGTTAGGTCATGGAGTGAGCAACGTTTTCCAACACTCAGATTTTCTTAGGGACTTTTAAAAAATGTTCAGGTGCCCCATCCATCCTCCGAGATTCAGTTCAGTTCACCTAGCTCATATTTTTATAGCATGAGAAATCTCTTTTATTTTGAAACTTGGTTAGGAGCGCCATGTGTAATGAAATGAAGTTGAGGGAAAAAAGCTTTAAGGAGTCCCAAGATAAGGCAGGGATTCGTAGGTATTTTAAGTGTGTAGTACATTCTCAGTAATCCCAATAGGCAGTCTGCTTTAAAATCATTTCAAAGTAAAGCAAGACTTCTTTTTACTGAAAGGAATTAGGTTTATTATTTATTTTTGGCTGCATCAGGTCTTAGTTGTGGCATGCAAGATCTTCCTTGTGAAATGTGCAGGCTTCTCTCTGGTTGTGGTGTGCAAGCTCCAGAGCCTGTGGTTTCTAATTGCAGCACCCATGGGCTTTAGTTAGCCTGTGACTTGTGGGATCTTTGTTACTGACCAGAGATCAAACCCACATCCCCTGCATTGGAAGGCAGATTCTCAACCACTGGACCACCAGGGAAATCAATACAGACTTATTTTTAAGAAGTTATAAAACACAACATTGTAAATCAACTATATGTCAATAACATTTTTTTTAAAAAAGAAAGATATTATTATAGTTGACAACTGAACAGCTTGGGGGTTGAGGCAGGGAACTGATCCCTCTGAGCAGTTGAAAATTTGCATATAACTTATGGGCAGCCCTTCATTTCTGTGGTTCCTCTGTATCCATGGATTCAACTAACTGCAGATCTGTTTACTGTTGGAAAAAATCCTGGTATAAGTGGACCCATACAGTTCAAACTCCTTTGTTCAAGGGTGAACTGTATTTGGTTTTTTCTTGACCTTTTCCTTCTTTTAGTCCTTATTACTTCATTAGGTAATTATAGCTACAATTAAATAGGAGCCAGAGGAATTTCTGGTTATGATTTTTGAAATTGTTTACATATCTAGATTTTTGTAAATAAAGTTTTATTGGCCCACAGTCACACCATTCATTTATGTGTCATCTGTGGCTATTTTCACACAAAGAGATACAGCTGAGTAGTTGGTACAGAGACCATATGGCTTCAAGCCTGAAATATTTATTGTTTGGCCATTGAAGAAAAAGTTTGCTGACTCTTGGTCTAGAAAATCAAGATGAATGCAGGCTATTAAAAACATTTTTAAAAATTATTAAAATATGTGAGTTGGTGTGTATCTAAAAACTGACTCTAAATTCTTCTTTTTTTTCTCCCCCCTTTAAATATAGATGATTCACCTCCAGCAGAAAGGGAACCGGGAGAAGTTGTGGACAGCCTGGTGGGCAAACAAGTGGAATATGCCAAAGAAGATGGCTCTAAAAGGACTGGCATGGTCATTCATCAAGTAGAAGCCAAACCGTCTGTCTATTTCATCAAGTTTGATGATGATTTCCATATTTATGTCTACGATTTGGTGAAAACATCCTAGATGTCATCACGAACTTTACCAAATTTGTGGAACTATTAAATGTATAATTTGTAGACATAAAGACTTGATTGCTTTCCAGTTTAATGAAAGCTTAAATGTCCCTGCGAACCCACAATCTCTGCCAGCAGAACTGGTCTTGTTCTGAATCGTACAGATTTATGTGAACACAAAGCATTTTGTGTAAGGAACTCCTTCCTCTTAAAAGAAGTCTGTCTGTTTGGAAGGGAGTTACAGGCAAGTCTGGTAAAAGTTAAGCTAGTATCATAGTCATTTAAAATTGTAATAGATCTTATCCACTTTCCCCTTCACTCTTAACACTTATTCTGCTGCCACAATGCAAGCATAGTTTGGTTGCATTTTTGTTACTGCCTTGTTCTTTTTTTTTTTTTAAGATATATATGTATGTATATCTACCTATCTATATCTGTGTGTATACATATATAATATATATATACACACACACACAGATCTGTGTACACACACACACACACACACACTTCATTGGCAGTTCTTTGTGGATTGAGGTAGGAGTTAAATAATTTTCTCCAGTTTAACAGGAGTGCTTGACTTTATATCACTGCTGTTTATTTAAAAATTAAATCTGGGCACAGGAAGAACATCGGGACATTCAGCTTGTGTCGAAAGTCAGAAGTTCAGAGCACCATTTCAATCCAGAGGCTTTAAACTGTAAATTCAAACATGAATCACTTGTGGATGTTTAATGACCCACATTAGAATTTACAAAACAATTAGAAATCTAGGTAAAAGGCTGCTTTTAAGCTTTGTACATTTTTTGTTTACATTTTTTTTATCTTAAAAACTTTTTTAAAGCAAAGCCCAGGTACTTGGTCCACATTGTGTAATACAGGTGTATTTTGGATGATGCATTTGGTCCACTATTTGTACAAATTAGTAGTCTGGGTTTTTAGTACATGGATTTAAAAGGCAACAGTATATCAGTGGTTTATGTGTACTTGGTAAGTTCCTGGAAGAACATAGTACTTTTATATTAGAAATGTAAGAATGGCATTGTTGTCTTTTACCAAGTTCTCTCGGATCCCTTTGTTATTATTACTGTTATTACTGGTGTATGATTATGGTCAGAAGGCTTCTCCCCCTCGACTTTCCCCTCAAATCATGTCTAGACAATTAACAGCTTAAATTCCTGACACCTTTTTTGGTGCTGTGTGTTCTTGCTCATGGTGTGCTGATAATGTGGATTCATTCCATTTGGTGGGTCCTGCCACACCAGGGTCGGTCACCTGGACTGGCTTGTGGGTGTGGCTGAGAGCAACCCTTAGCCCTTGAAACCTTCCCTGCAAGGCTGTTTGAACTAAAACAGAACTGCAAAAGTGGTTCGTTTAGCAGCAAAACATCAGCCTATCACTTTGTTTTGGATGATCCCTGGGAGTTTGAAAGCTGGCTGGGAGAAAGATGGTTTGTGAAACCAGTCTTGTAGAGGTTGAAAATCTTCCCTAAGATTTGGGCAGAAAGCTTAAATACATAGGCTGGCAGTCAAACACCAGGTCTGTGTGACCCCTCTCATAGCTGCTCTTAATGTTAAAGAGATTATTTAGTTTCAAGGCCACGCTGTACGTGGTTTGTATGATGCCCGTTTTCGCTTTCAGGAAGGCTTTGCCTTGTGCTGGTGTATGGTAACCTTGTGTACCATGTAAATCCAGCACCCTGGTTCTCTGCAGTGTGCCCTCACCCAGGGTGGTCAGGGGTGAGCTTCTCCATGCAGTGAGTACCTAGGTCTTAGGTGTTCCTTCTGTTGTTGAAACAAGTGTCACGCTACAGATCTGTCATCTGTTCTACTGGTGGCTCTCGTAAGAGTTCCTGCATGTGAATCTCAAGGCTGAGCCCAGCTCGCCGAGTCCAAGTGGACACGAATGGCCAAGAGAGTGAGTTGTCCAGTGTGCACTGCGTGAACAGGACACAGGGACTATAGGCTGAAAAACAAAGTCCTTTGGTGGTATCCTGAGGGTTGGATCAGTTGAAACATTTCTTGCATTACTTAATGACTTGCATTGTGGTTTTTCTGCAAGTACCTTTAGCAACTTTTAATATACGACATGATCTGCCACTCTCTAGATAAATGTGACGTGTGATTTGTTATCATTATTATTTTAATCATTGTTCCATTTATTGCCTTTTGGGTTGAAGGAAGGGGAAGGGGTTTTATGTTGTTGTTTTCCCTTTTTTTTTCTTTTTTCATTCTTTTTCTTTTGGTGGCTTAAACCACACTTCCTGATGCCGTGACTAACTCTGCTTCCCAGCTGAGTATTTCAGGCTTCGTTTAGGCTCATGTTTCAGATCTGCATGCATTGCTTGCATTTTCCTGGTATCGGAATGTTGGTTCCTTGTTCTAGGAATACAACATTAATTTCCAAAATTATCATGGGACTTGTGACAACACAAGACATGAATCTCTGTATAAAACGTATTGGCCTTTCTCATTGACCTGCTATAGTATTATTGTGTCGTGTGTGTGCGTGTGTGATGTCTGGCTGCCACGTAAAGCTTCAAAGGAAGACCTTAAAAGCAGACCATCCTTTTTTGCATGCTCTATTCTAAGTAGAATGTTCAATGTAACTAACTAAAATTGCATGTTAAATATATTTAGGTTTTTTGTTTTCTATCTTTGTTTTTATTTGTTTTCAGTTTCTGTATATTTGCTTAACTGTGCTGTTTTAGTGGTTGTAGGATATAAATGCACTGGTGAAGCAAATGTAGTGCCAACAGAAGGTGATTTTCCTGTTGTGTATGTCTTGCAGCATTTGAAGGGACTGTGCATTCTTAAACAATCACAGTTGCTTCTAAACCAGATTTCATTTCTATTGTTTTACGTGCCAAACCCCAAAGTGCATTGGGCTTGAATCTCTGAACGCCGTGGACCCATTAGAAGACTGTTTTGATTGTCACAAATTGTAGTGCCTGAAAACATTATTAAGCTGATTGTCTTAAAAAAAAGAAAGTTCTCCAAAGACAAAACAGGAATAATTATTATAACAGAAAACAATTATGGTTGAAATGTCTGTGGTTCCTTGGAAATGCTGCGCTTTTTGTATTTTCCATCATTAGTGCAGTTGAACGAATGTGTATAGTTCAGAGGTCTTCGTGTTCGCATTTTAAAATTAGGTAAATGACCTCATCTTTCAAGCTTGAATTCATTTTTAATTTTAATTTTATTTTATACAATGTGTAGACAGTTCCCTGTTCTCTGCATTTAGAAGTATAAACAATATAAAGCTGTTAATTCTGTAAGTAATTTTTATAATTATGATGTAACTCTATCCTATCCTTAAAACATTTAAAATAAACCCTTTATGTGCAACTTTTGACTGTAAATTTTGTGCTTATGAGCAGACTGTGATGTGTTAAACCTCCTTCTGTGAGAAGATTTTTTGAAGTTTTACTTGAAGATTTTAAGTAACCTTTTTCCCTCTTTTCACCAATGTGTCAGGTATACATATGGAACAAAAAGAAGAGAATTTTTATTTGAATGATAATTAATAGTACCTGAAAAGAAAAAGGGCAATAATCAGTAGCCCCAATATATTATATAGTCCAAAGCATTAAACTTTGTGATTAGCAATTAATAAGAAATTTCAATTTATCATAAAATTTTAAACTTAAAAAGAATTGTTTTAAATAGGATTAAATAATGTGTTTTATACTTTCATAATCTTTTCTTGCTGTAATTGCATATTGCTGTTATTAATACTTAAGTACCAATTAGATTCTGTAGTGAAAAATCCTCATTTTAAGCACCAAGGCATATAAGTAATGCTGAAACTGTATGTACTCTGTTTTTATCTTCCTGGATAATTTTAATCAGAGGAAAAAGTAGAATTTATGGTATTCCTACACTTAATTAGATCTTTTTTTTTTTTTTTAATGTCACCCCATTTGGCCCAAGGATCTGTGGTTAAAGCTGGGACGGGACAGATCATGTTTCCTGCTGGCAGAGTGGCTGGGGAGGCTTGGCGTGGCAGCCACAATGGCCACTGTCAAGGCCATGGCCAGGGAGATGCAGGATCACCCTCTCAGGCTCTGGTGGGGGGAGCCACAGACAGATATAGGGAGGAGATGGACCTGGAAGCACAGAGATCTTATAGTCGTCTTCCTGAAGGTAAATCACTCATTGCAATAATTGAAGGTACAGCTCCAGAAATATTTTTTCCCAAAAATAACAAGTCAGGCTTAGTCTAAAGGTGGGCGGTTGCTGACTGCTGCTTGTAAACTGAAGAACTGAGTCTAAAGCAGTCACCACTGTAGGAGAATTGCAGCGGTGGGCTTACTTTCCATTGTTTCTTCATTTGGTACTGTCAGCCCTGTGATAATAAAAGCATTTCACACTAATAAAGCACTTGCAAAAGTGCTTAATAAGTACCTTACCAAGCACTTTCCACCCATTTCATTTAATTCTTTTTATTTTGGTTGTGTATTTTGTTTTTTGCTGTTGGCGTTTGTGTGTGTGTGTGTGTTTTTGCCATGCCACAAAGCATGTGGGATCTTAGTTCCCCAACCAGGGATTGAACCTATACCCCATGAAGTGGAAGCACTGAGTCTGAATTGCTCAACTGCCAGGGAATTCCCTTCATTTCATTCTTAATCCTGTGAAGAAGGCATGATGTTTTTTCATGTTGTGCTGATGTAAAAGAGATGAGAGTGGGGGTCTCTTGTCCAGGATTACAGAAGTGAACAAAACTCAGACCACCAACACTGTGCCCAGGCTGCAAGCTGCTGCATTCTTGCATCGGAATTAAATTACTTCAGTGGAGTGATTAAGTCACTAGAATGTAGAAAGCTATGTCTCTTTATAGTGAGAATTATAACCCAAAATGATAGCTAATAAAAGATACAAAAAGATTATTTGGAGAGAAATTATACTGGAAATATTTTAAAAATTTCCAACACAAGAATGTAGGTACTATTTTATATTTTAAAGGCACTTCAAACATTATTAAATTAATATTCCTATTAAACCTGGACTCCTATCTAATTAGAGTATATTAGTTTGTCTTACATATATTATATATAGTTCTTAGGTTGCTGAATTTATATGTAGTTCTTAAGTTCTTAGGCTGCTGAATTTCAGAAGATTAAGTGAGTCTGTAAATTGTTTCTCCAGACATTCTTAGATAGTCTCTGTCCTTACATTGGCCATAAAACTCCTAGGTTTTGCTAACTCAGTGACAGATGGTTTGGGGGTACTGCCTTGGTACATTATTTTGCTTAAAATGACATTGTATTCTTTCTGCTTAATTTTTATGTGAAGGGCACTGGACCTGGTGGTGAGTTGACACCAGTCAGCTCTAGTGATAGCGACCCAGAAGTTTGGGCCCTTTTCCATGCATTTCTTTTTTATGTTGGCTGTTAACAGTAGGTGAGTAGGCTGCCATGTGTACTGTAGCCACGTTCCTGCTTCTGTTTTTTATCTCCATCTTCCTCCATTACTTTCAGCTTACGCCTTGAAAATTCATGCCCTGGGAAAACATAAGAGCTTGAAGTACCATGTGAACTACCTGGAAGTCCTTTATAGGATTGGCATATTACATAGAGCTTTTGAATTCTGTGTCTTCATGTTGGAACCAGAGCAGATCATGATGTGAAAAGGAGAGAAGGAAGACCGTTTAAAACCCTTGACGTTAACATAAAGAGTTAACAACTGAAGATTGAAATTCAGCATTCTAAATTGTCTTCAAACATTGATTGTGAAAGTAGCTTTAAAGCTTTTGCCTTGAATTGGTCTCCTAAAGGATCTGCAAGAAATCTGGACGTGACTACTTATGCACTGTGCACTTTCCCACTAGAAAAACAAGGCAAGTAGTCCCTGGTGACCCTGGCTTTTCTCACAGGAGTTAGACTTAGTGGTGGACTCTCTGTGTATCTGATTTATGGGGGACCTGCTTTGAGCAAAGTACTGCTTCACATCCTGTAGTACCGTGGCCAAGCAGTTTTAACCACTGAATTTGTCTTTATTCCAAATCTGATCTGTCACACTAGAAGGATAAGGTTGTGGTCGTTTTCAGACTAGTCCGGCAGAGGAGAGCAGTGAAAAACATGTCTGAAGGGATGGAGTCCACGGTCTGCATTGTCTTGCAACCAGCATCACTGCGTCTGAGCAGTTTGTAAGGGGGAGATCACACAGAGCACAGGAATCTTAACACCCATTATTGGATGTCTCTTTAATTCACAAGCATTTGTTTAAAAAAAAAAAAGCTGTTGTCACTGGCCCTTTTTAAAAATTTGATAAGAGCAGTTTTTTAAAAAGGGCCATGCTCTGATCAAATTGCATGTGGCAGACCAGTGGAGGATATTTTTCTGCTGCTGCTCTGCATATTACATGTATCAGCTCAGGCTGCTGTAACAAACACCACAGACCCAGGGGCTTAATAAACAATAGACATTTGTTCTCTCTCAGTTCTGGAAGCTGAAAGTCCATGGTTGAGATGTCAGCAGACTGGTTTCTCCTGAGGCCTTTCTTTTTGGCTTACAGACATGTGTTCTCTCCCTCCATCTTCACATGGTGTTCCCTGTGTCCATGTCCTAATCTCTTCTTGTAAAAACATCAGTCACATTGGATTAGGGTCCTCTGTAACCACCTCATTTAACCTTAACTGCTTATTTAAAGGGTTTCCCTGGTGGCTCAGACTGTAAAGAATCTGCCTGTAATGCAGGAGACCCAGGTTTGATCCCTGGGTCGGAAAGTTCCCCTGAGAGGGCAGTGGCAACCCACTCTAGTATTCTTGCCTAGAAAATTCCATGGCCTATTGAAAGGCCCTGTCTCCAAATACAGTCACATTTTGGGGTGCCAGGTAAATTTTGAGGGAATGCAATTCAATCTGTAGCACCATGTTGGATTTTCTTATTGCTAAGCTTACAGTGGAAAAGAAATCTTATTGGGAGGGCATTATTTTTGACAGTCTAATTATTTAAACATTAATACTAATTCTGGTTTTATATAATAGAGATGGATAAATTTAGTGTACTAAAAAGAGCGTTAAAAGAAGAACCAAATCTCTGAGTTCTAGTTGCTCACTTTCTACTGGTGTGAACTTAGGCAGATTACTTAGCCTTTCTACCTTCTTTTCCTCATCCAGTTAGGGAGAATCCTGCTCTACACACGCAAGATGCTTGTGAGTTTCCAATGATGCAAACCTGAGCCTGATGCAGGAAGGACGAGTCCCTTTTGTGCTGGGATTTCATTGAGTGGCGGAGCCTTACACAGGCAGTGGCTCTGTCATTTCAGGCATTGCCATGTTTTGCTTTGATTTTATAATCTTTCAGATCCTAAGTTTAGTTTCACTTATATAACATCAGTCGGGAAGATTTCCGTTTTTATGTTTTTTCAGAACACTAGCATCTCCCAGCATATGTAAAAATTGTTATAAAAAGCACTGCTGAAGGGTTAGTGGCTGTTGTGCGTTTTCCATTTTATTGTGACTGAGAAGTAGACGATAAAGGTAATCTTGATGGATAAAGCTTTGCTTATGTTCTCACATTGTCATCGAGTTCATGAACACTGAACTGCCTCCTCAGTGCTTTTGTTAAACGTGGTGCTAGAGGTTTGCAGTGTCAGCCGGGAGCCCAATTCAGAGGAATTTAAACAGCGTCCACTTTCAGAATGATTTGCCTCCTATGAGGGGAGATGTGTCTTTAAACCAGGATAGTTATGCCCCATGAAATGTAACTGTTATGTGTAATAGAGCAACGACCACTGTCCTCCCTGCCACCCCAGGCGAGGCCTTGGTTCACTGTGTCTTTAATCACCTCCATTGCTTTTTTTCTAATAAGGTCTGAAATCAGTCCCTCTTTGGAGATGTTTTAAAAGTTAATCATGTTTCTGGATGGTCGCGGGGGTGGTGTGGAAATTTATGGGTATTAAAATTCACTGTAGTATTTGACATCCCGTCATTAATTTCTGGTATGGATATTTAACATTGGTCCTACACTCTAAGTAATGCCAACAGCTATACTTAAACTGCAACAGAATTTCATTTTATTTTCATGGGTGCTAAAAGAGATATCTTACTGTAGCTTACTTATTTTATCCATAGTAGTTTGTACCTCTTAAACCCCTACTCCTGTCTTGCCCCTGCCTACTCCCCTCTCCCCAGCAGTAACCAATAGTTCATTCTCTATATCTGTGAGAATGTTTCCTCTTTGATATATTCACTAGTTTCTTGTGTTTTTCTTTTTTTAGATTATACATATCAGTGATAACATACAATATTTTTCCTTTTCTATCTACTTACTTCATTTAGCATAGTACACTTCGAGTACATCCATGTTGCTGTAAATGGCAAAATTTTGTTCTTTTTTATGGCTGAGTAGTGACCTGCCCCTTGAGAAACCTGTATGCAGGTCAGGAAGCAACAGTTAGGACTGGACATGGAACAACAGACTGGTTCCAAATAGGAAAAGGATTATGTCAAGGCTGTATATTGTCACCCTGCTTATTTAACTTATATGCAGAGTACATCATGAGAAATACTGGGCTGGAGGAAGCACAAGCTGGAATCAAGATTGACAGGAGAAAATATCAATAACCTCAGATATGCAGATGACACCACCCTTATGGCAGAAAGTGAAGAAGAACTAAAGAGCCTCTTAATGAAAGTGAAAGAGGAGAGTGAAAAAGTTGGCTTAAAGCTCAACATTTAGAAAACTAAGATCATGGCATCCAGTTCCATCACTTCATGGCAAATAGATGAGGAAACAGTGGCTGACTTTATTTTTTTGGGCTCCAAAGTCACTGCAGATGGTGATTGCAGCCATTAAATTAAAAGACGCTTACTCCTTAGAAGGAAAGTTATGACCAACCTAGACAGCATATTAAAAAGCAGAGACATTACTTTGTCAACAAAGGTCCGTCTAGTGGAGGCTATGGTTTTTCCAATGGTCATGTATGGATGTGAGAGTTGGACTATAAAGAAAGCTGAGCGCCGAAGAATTGATGCTTTTGAACTGTGGTGTTGGAGAAGACTCTTGAGAGTCCCTTGGACTGCAAGGAGATCCAACCAGTCCATCCTAAAGGAGATCAGTCCTGGGTGTTCGTTGGAAGGACTGATGTTGAAGCTGAAACTCCAATACTTTGGCCACCTGATGCGAAGAGCTGACTCATCTGAAAAGACCCTGATGCTGGGAAAGATTGAGGGCAGGAGAAGGGGACGACAGAGGATGAGATGGTTGGATGGCATCACCGACTCAATGGACATGAGTTTGGGTAAACTCTGTTAGTTGGTGATGGACAGGGAGGCCTGGCGTGCTGTGATTCATGGGGTTGCAAAGAGTCGGACACGACTGAGCGACTGAACTGAACTGAAAAGAAATAACCCTCAAGATTGTGAGAGAATGGTAGCTGGCAGCTGGTACATAACTGTGCTGTTGCCCATGTTCTTCCGTGGGGCGCCTGGGAAGTGGTTGAGGGTGTGTTTTGTCCTTGTGAGAAAGCAAAGACAGCAGGCTGCCTTCCTCTAAAGGGTTAACGTTTAGGGAATATTCTAGATCTTTGGTCTAGAAGTTATAACTGGAGGTGAGGGTTTGTACAGACTTCTTAAGAGTGAAATTTCAAATGTTGCTATGTTGTAAGTGTTTATTATATCCTGTACATAAGTCAATTCTAACCTAATTCAGCTTTAATGCTCTTTAGATAGTAGTAGAAATGTACATTTATTTACCTGTAGTATATTTTGTAAATGTGGATAATACACAAATAATTTCATAAGATACCTAAAATACTGTATAGAACAAAACCGGTATACATTGTTACTTTGCCCTTGAAAATTCTCCACCCTTCAGTGAATTTTTAAGTCTCCTGTGGAAGGTTAAAAAAAAGTATTTTTTTCAGTTAATTAATTAATTTTGATTGGAGGATAATGACTTCACAATATTGTGATGGTTTTTGCCATACATCAGCATGCACTGGCCACAGGTATACATGTTTCTCACCCATCCTGAACCTACCTCCTTCCCCATCCTATCCCTCTGGGTTGTCTTCTCTCTTTTCAGATGATGTAAATTGATACAGCCTACTGCCACGACAGTGTACTTCACTGAGATGGCTCCTAAAAGTTGTGGTCACTGTTATGGGGTTAAATACACCAGTACATGAGTTTTATGGTGGTTATAAGTTGGGGTTTTGGGGGACACTGTGGTTCAGCAGCTGGACTTCACAGGGTAAATTCGCAGGGCCTAACAGAATTAGCCTTGGGCAGATATCTGCACTCTGCTTTCTATTCTCTATTTGAAAATATCTCTGTGCTCAGTTCTTTCTTTGCATGATTTTTTTTTTTAAACATCTCTGAACTTCTCATTTGTTTATCTAGAATAATGTTATGATTTCCTGTTCATTGGGAAAGGGTAACTTTTTTTTTTTTTTGCAAAAATACCTTAGAATAAGTGACCTTATTTAAACTACGACATTTAAACTAGTAGCAGTGTAATTCGGATAGCAGTTAGCTTGTATCTGTTCTAAGTATTACTACATCTCAGGCTTCCCACTGCTCACCTGGTTCAGCAAGTTGCCTTATATCAACAATTACTTTGGCTGATGAACATGAAGTTTATGAAGGTGTTTGTTCCTAACCAGTGTCATCCCTACTAGGCTCCGCCCCATGGAGTAGCTTCCAACTGCCATATAAGCATTTTAGTTCTCTGTGACAATAAAGAAGGGTGTGGTGTAACTTCTAGAATGAGAAGACCAAGTAAAATGTAAATTGCAGCGTGTTCTCAGTCAAAATTCTCCCAGCCAACCACCATTGGCTAACAGACTGCTAATACATTGGAATCCGCTAGGGCTGTTACTGCCCAGCCTCCTCCAGCCAAGGGCTTTCTGCGAGGCAGCAGGACAAACTCGTATTCCTTGTTCAAGCAGGATTTGTTTGGCTGTGGTCAGGACTTGCCTGGTTGGGTTGTCATACCTGTACTTCTCAGGTTTTACGCACCCTTTATAGTTTTATCATGAGGTGCAAAGTTACATTTCAAGTTACTTACCATTACTATCAGAAAAATCCAAAATCTTTTCCTCAGTTTCTGTGTGTTTATAATTTAAAATATTCTAAAATTGTCATTTGTTTCCAAAATGCTTAAAACCGTTCTGATTTCACATGGAAGAAGGGTGAAAGGCATGATTTCTGTCTAGATGCCATCTTACTACAGTAGCTCTGTTTTCTTATCTCTATCTCCTTTGGAGAAAAGACCAACTTTACCTGCTTGATCTTTCTGATGTGGGAGAATTTACTGGATTTCAAAACATTTTAAATATTTTGAGGAGAGAAACTGTTAGAATGGGACCTTTGTGTACCAGGTTTTTTAAATATTTTCATTATACTGTGGAAAGCATCCTAGGTTTGACGTAGTAGTTTTTATGCTCATTCAGCACTGAACTGAATTAGAAATTTTTCAAAATTTATTTGAGGCTTTTACTCTGAGGCTGATTGTTAATTTTTCCAAGAAAATTAAGTTTGTTTTGTAACTAACCATATTAACAAAATTTCCTTTGCACTTTGTAGAAACCATAATGTCCATAAATTATACGTACCTTTATTTCTTTTTTCAGGGTCATGTTAATATAATTTTGTGCTTAATTTATTTACTTTTTATGATCTCTAAAGCCAAGATTTTAAGATTCTTGTGTCACAAATTTTTTTCAGATAGTAGAGTCCTATCTAGTCCCCTGGGAAGTACTAACCAGAGTATCCTTTTGAAAAAGTTCTGGTGTGAGTTATTTTGAGCAGAAAATCCCCCCAAAAGGGAAGTATATGAAAGTATGTTACTGAAAAACGGAGTAAGCTAATGCAGTGCCTAGGTTACCTTTATGTGTTAGAAGAAATGCTCTGAGCAGATCCATCTCAGGTTCACCCGAGAGTCCCATCTTTAAATGGCTCCCCACCTCAGGCTGTCTGCCACCTCCCAAGTGGCTGACAAATTTGTGTGAAGCTGAGTGCTTGGGCAGAGGCCCACAGTGGAGTCAGGAGGTCCTCCATTAGGGCCTCTCACTGCCTGCAGAGCATGTCCGTAACATTGTAACTGGTGTCATCCCGCATGGCATCTGTAAAGTCGAGGGAGCATCCCAGGCCTCAAGGGCTAGTGGTGAGTGTAGTCCCTGGTAAAGAGATTGTGTCCTGTCTGCTGGACGTTGAGATGGCACTCAAATCTCAGGTCACAATATCCACCTACCCCCTACTTCTTCCTGGAAGGAGGAGTAGTGAGATAACTGCTCCCTTTGCACAAAGATCAGTTGTGTAACCACTGTCTCAGTCACACTCCTATTGTGAATGGTCAGGAGGCCCCAGAAGAAAACGGTCATAGGCAAAAAAGTGTCAAGTGCAAATCCCAAGTGACCATAATGGATTTACAGCTTTGAGAGATGGTCCTCCCTGACTGTTAATGGATAATGTGTTTGATGGTGGGTTTGCTGTGGCAGCTAGGCACACTTCTCATTTTTCAACGTGGGAATTCTTGCTCTGAGTGGTGCCTTTAAAGGCCAGTGAGGATCTAATAGCTCCCTTTCACCTTACTACCACACATTGGTAACCAGGGTTGCAGAGAAAAGGGCAGCTACCCAGCCCCAGGTGGCCTCTTGGAGCTGATGGCTAAGCAGGTACATTTACTGTGATGAAATGTTGGCTGATGCGACCATTTTCTCTCTCACAAATTAGTTCCGAGTCTCTTAGTGCTTTTATTTCCCTAGCCCTAGAGTGAAAACCACAATCACAGAAAACTAACCAAAATAATCACATGGATCACAGCCTCATAAAACTCGAATAAAACTATGAGCCAGTCTGTGTAGAGCCACCTAAGATAGATAGGTCATGCTGCAGAGATCTGACAAAACGTGGTCCACTGGAGAATGGAATGGCAACATACTTCAGCATTCTTGCTTTGAGAAGCCCATGAACAGCATGAAGAGGTGAAAAGATAGGACACTAAGAGATGAACCCCCCCAGCTGGGTAGGTGTCCACTATGCTACTGGGAAAGAGTGGAGAAATAGCTTCAGAAGAAATGAAGAGGCTGAGCCAAAGCAGAAACGATGCAGTTGTGGATGTGTCTGGTGGTGGAAGTAAAGTCCAGTGCTGTAAAGAACAATATTACATGGAAACCTGGAATGTTAGGTCCATGAATCAAGGTAAATTTGAAATGGTCAAATAGGAGATGGGAAGAGTGAGCATCAACATTTTAGAAATCAGTGAACTAAAAAGGACGGGGATGGGTGAGTTTAATTCAAATGACCGTTATATATACAGCTGTGGGCAAGAATCCCTTGGAAGGAATGGAGTAGCCCTCATAGTCCACAAAACAGTATGAAATGCAGTACTTCGTGCAGTCTCAAGAATGACAAAATGGTCTCGGTTGTTTCCAAGGCAAAACCAGCATCACAGTTACCCAAGTCTGTGCCCCAACCACTAATGCTGAAAAAGCTGAAGTTGAACAGTTCTGTTAAGACCTACAAGACCTTCTAGAACTAACACAAAAAAGATGTCCTTTTTATCATAGGGACTTCACTGCAAAAGTAGAAAGTCAAGAGACCTGGAATAACAGGCAAGTTTGGCCTTGGAGTACAAAATGAAGCTGGGCAAAGACTAATAGTTTTGCCAAGAGAATGCACTGGTCATAGGAAACACTCTCTTCCAACAATAGAAGGGACGACTCTACACATGGAAATCACCAGATGGTTCATATCAAAATCAGATTGATCATAGTCTTTGTAGCTGAAGATGGAGAAGCTCTCTACAACAGGCAAAAACAAGACTGGGAGCTGACTGTGCTTCAGATCATGAGCTCCTTATTGCAAAATTCAGACTTAAACTAGAGACAACCACTAGGCAATTCAAGTATGACCTTAATCAAATCCCTTATGATTACACAGTGGAGGTGACGAATAGATTCAAGGGATTAGATCTGATAGAGTGCCTGAAGAACTATGGACAGAGGTTTGTGACATTGTATAGGAAGTGTTGACCAAAACCGTGCCTAAGCAAAAGAAATGCAAAAAGGCCAAATGGTTGTCTGAGGAGGCCTTACAAATAGATGAGAAAAGAACAGAAGTGAAAGACAAAGGAGAAAAAGATATACCCATCTGAATGCAGAGTTCCAAAGAATAGCAAGGGGAGATAAAAAGCTTTCCTCATTAATCAATGCAAAGAAATAGAGGAGAACAATAGAATGGGACAGACTAGAGATCTCTTAAATTAGAGATACCAAGGGAACATTTCATGCAAAAATGGGCACAATAAAGGACAGAAGCGATGTGGACCTAATAGAAGCAGAAGATACTAAGAAGAGGTGGCAAGAATACACAGAGGAACTGTATAAAAAAAGTCTTAATGACCCTGATAACCACGATGGTGTGATCACTCACCTAAGAGCTCTCAGACATCCTGGAATGCAAAGTCAAGTGGGCTTTAGGGAAGCATTTCTAGGAACAAAACTAGTGGAAGTGATGGATTTCAGTTGAGCTATTTCAAATCCTAAAAGATGATGCTGATAAAGTATTGCACTCAATATGCCAGCAAATTTGGAAATTTAGCAGTAGCCACAAGACAGGAAAAGGGCAGTTTTCATTCCAATCCTAAAGAAGGGCTATGTCAAAAAATGTTAAAACCACACAGTTGCGCTCATTTCACATGTTAGCAAGGTAATGATCAAAATCGTTCAAGCTAGGCTTCAACAGTGCGAGAACTGAGAACTTATAGATGTACAAGCTAGGTTTAGAAAAAGCAGAGGAACCAGAGATCAAATTGCCAACATCTATCTGTTAGATAACACAGAAAGCAAGGGAATTCCAGAAAAATACCTACTTCTGCTTCATTGACTATGCTAAATTCTTTGTGTGGATCACAACAAACTGTGGAAAATTCTTCAAGAGATGGGAATTGCAGACCACCTTACCTGTCTCCTGAGAAACCTATATATAGCAGGTCAAGAAGCAACAGTTAGAACTGGACATGGAACAACGGACTGGTTCCAAATTGGGAAAGGAGTACAAGGCTGTATATTGTCACCCAGTTTAATTTTGAAAGGAGTACAAGGCTGTATATTGTCACCCAGTTTAATTTCTATGTTGAGTACATCTTGCAAAATGTCAGGCTGGATGAAGCACAGGCTGGAATCAAGATAACTGGGAGAAATATCAAGAACCTCAGATACACAGGTGACCCCTATGGCAGAAAGTGAAGAGGAACTAAAGATCCTCTTAATGAAAGTGAAAGAGGAGAGTGAAAAGGCTGGCTTAATACCCAACATTCAAAAACCTAAGATCATGGCATCCAGTCACATCATTTCATGGCAAATAAAAGGGAAAAAAGTGGAAACAGTGGCAGACTTTTATTTTCTTGCGGTCCAAAATCACTGGATGGTGATTGCAGCCATGAAATGAAAAGACACTTGAAAGCTATGACAAACCTAGTGAGCATTTTAAAAAGCAGAGACAAAACTTTGCTGACAAAGATCCATCTAATCAAAGCTATGGTTTTTCCAGTAGTCATGTATGGATGTGAGAGTTGGACCATAATTCAAAGTCCAAGAGTTGATGAAGGCTCAGGGAATCCTGGCATGCTGCAGTCCATAGGGTTTAAGAGTAGGACATGTTAGCAACTGAACAATAACAATGATTTCTTTGGCTGTGCGCTGAAGAATTGATGCTTTCGAATTGTGGTGCCGGAGAAGATTCTTGAGAGGCCCTTCAAAACCAAGGAGATCAAACCAGTCATTGCTGATGGAAATCAACCCTGAATCATTCCAAGCATCTATCATTGGAAGGACTGATGATGAAGCTGAATCTCCTATACTTTAGTCACCAGATGTGAAGAACTGAGTCACTGGAAAAGATCCTGATACTGGGAAAGATTGAGGGCAAGAGGAGAAGGTGGCAGCAGAGGATGAGATGGTTGGATGGCATCACTGACTCAGTGGACATGAGTTTGAGCAAGCTCTGGGAGATAGTGAAGGACAGGTGAGGCTGCCGTGGTGCAATTCATGGGGTCGCAAAGAGTCAGACGTGACAGCGACTGAACAGTTTCTGCATGTGCTACTTTACAAGGTTTCTCCATATCAGTTTCCAGTTGCTGTCACTGCAAGGGAATTCCTCCTCCACAGCATAACTGGGAACACCTTGCTATTCCTCTTGGGCATTTTGCACGTCCTTTGCAGTCTGCCCCTGCCATCCTGGTGTTTCCATGGCCTGGATGTTTTACTCAATAAGTTAGTGGTCGGCTAATGCCACCCACAGCCTTGACCTGGCAGTGACCGCCAGTTTCTCATTTCTTCTCAGGTTTGGGTGTGCTTCCTCCTTCAGGATCCAGACAAGAAAGACAGCTGCATCCAGATGCAAAGGGAAGAGAGCCACCTTCCATGTTCCAGTGGGACTTACTCTCCATTCTTTGTTACTGTTACTGAGTCCCTAAGTTTGTGTCTGATTCCTTATGGCCCCATGAACTGCAGCATGCCACATTTATGGGAGATCACCTCTGGGTGCTGCTGACTACACTTTGCCATGAGAGCTTTGTTGCCCCTAGTGTGCACCATGTGTTCCAAAATGTATAGTGTTTCATGAAAAATGAAGCCCTAAAAAGAAGGCCCACAGTATAATGCAGACAAATGTTCATCCTTAGGCACTGGTTGCCGTCTTTCACAGCATGGGAACCTAAGATTTTGAGTCCAAGGGAAAAGGCAGCCAAGTGATACCCACCTCTGTTCTTGTGGCAGCCTTGGCCTTGGCCTTGGCCTGTGCTTTGTTTTATGGCCCATGTCTCAGAAGCCTCTGATGCTAGTCGTTTCAAAACTGCTTTGATTTATTTCCTGTCTGTGTAGATGTATTCGTTTCTATGAATATCAGTGATAAGTCTCTCAGTCGTGTCCAACTCTTTGCAACCCCATGAATCGCAGCACGCCAGGCCTCCCTGTCCATCACCAACTCCCGGAGTTTACACAAACTCATGTCCATCAAGTCGGTGATGCCATCCAGCCATCTCATCCTCTGTCGTCCCCTTCTCCTGCCCCCAATCCCTCCCAGCATCAGGGTCTTTTCCAATGGGTCAACTCTTCGCATGAGGTGGCCAAAGTATTGGAGTTTCAGCTTCAACATCAGTCCTTCCAATGAACACCCAGAACTGATCTCCTTTAGGATGGACTGGTTGGATCTTCTTGCAGTCCAAGGGATTCTCAAGAGTCTTCTCAAACACCACAGTTCAAAAGCATCAATTCTTCGCCACTCAGCTTTCTTCACAGTCCAACTCTCACATCCATACATGACTACTGGAAAAACCACAGCCTTGACTAGACGGACCTTTGTTGGCAAAGTAATGTCTCTGCTTTAAAATATGCTGTCTAGGTTGGTCATAACTTTCCTTCCAAGGAGTAAGAATCTTTTAATTTCATGGCTGCAATCACCATCAGCAGTGATTTTGGAGCCCCCCAAAATAAAGTCTGATACTGTTTCCACTGTTTCCCTATCTATTTCCCATGAAGTGATGGGACCAGATGCCATGATCTTAGTTTTCTGAATGTGGAGCTTTAAGCCAACTTTTTCACTCTCCTCTTTCACTTTCATCAAGAGGCATTTTAGTTCCTCTTCACTTTGTGCCATAAGGGTGATGTCATCTGCATATCTGAAGTTATTGATATTTCTCCCGGCAATCTTCATTCCAGCTTGTGCTTCTTCCAGCCTAGCGTTTCTCATGATGTACTCTGCGTATAAGTTAAATAAGCAGGTTGACAATATACAGCCTTGATGTACTCCTTTTCCTCTTGTCTAAATTATGTACAAAAGAGTAAAACCTAATATCAGTCCTAGGTTATAATGTCTTTAAAAAAAAAATACTGTATTTTGGAGAGGTTGGTCACCACAACAATGAATTAATGGTTAATGAGTAACTCACACTGCCTCCATCCTTCTCTCCGTCTGGGACCCACAGCAGTTGTGGATTGGAAGGCCTCCTCCAGGGGTGTGTCCTGACTTTGCAATAAGTTGAAATTGTCTTTTAAAACCCACAAATCCACATTTGATCGTTTCTAAGGAAGTCCTTAGAAATACAGTTGCCTGGTGGTTGCTATTAAGAAATGGGATTTACTGGTGCATCTGAATGAGAGATGAAAGTGTCTCAAGAATAAAAGGTGTTTTTTTCCCAAGGGGCACACCACACAGCATGCAGGGTCTTAGCTTCCTGACCAGAGATTGAACCTGTGCCCTCTGTGGTTTAAGTGCAGAGTCTTAACTGCTGGACTGCTGGGGAATTCCCTAAAAGGTGGTTTGGATTTGTGAATGAAGAACCTAGAAAGAGAAGCTTGCAACCTGTGGCTTGTGGAGGATTCTGGTGGAGAGATGTTATGGACCCTTAGTTATCACTTACCCCTCATCTGCTGATGGCTACCAACACAACGGTGAGCAATAAACCCTTTCCAAGGGAGCAACAAGCAACTCAGACCTAACCAGGGTAAAGCAGCTGAAATCAGGGTAAAGTCTTCTGAAATGACCTTGCATTTCAGAAGAACATCTTGGAAGAATCCAAGATGGAGAGAAATCCTGGGTAGGACAGTAATGTTGTAAGCATTTCAGAGTCAGATTTTCTCAGGCTGTTCAGTTGCTCAGACATGTCATACTCTTTGGAACCCTATGGACTGCAGCACACCAGGCTTCTCTGCCCTTCACTATCTCCCAGAGTTTGCTCAGTCATGTCCATTGAGTCAGTAATGCCATCCAACCATCTCGTCCTCTGTCGTCCGCTTCTCCCACCTTCAGTCTTTCCCAGCATCAGGGTGTTTTCCTATGAGTTGGCTCTCCATATCAGGTTGCCAAAGTATTGGAGTTTCAGCTTCAGCATCAGTCCTTCAAATGAATGTTCAGAGTTGATTTCCTTTGGGATTTACTGGTTTGATTTCCTTGCAGTCCAAGGGACTCTCAAAAGTGTTCTCCAACACCACAGTTCAAAAGCATCAATTCTTCAGCGCTCAGCCTTCTTTATGGTCCAACTCTCACATCCGTACATGACTACTGGAAAAACCATAGCTTCGACTATATGGACCTTTGTCAGAAAGTAATGTCTCTGCTTTTTAATATGCTGTCTAGGTTTGTCATAGCTTTTCTTCCAAGGAGCAAGCATCCTTTAATTTCATGGCTCTCCTGCAGTGATTTTGGAACCCAAGAAAATTTAAGTCTGTCACTGTTTCCATTATTTCCCCATCTGTTTGCCATGAAGTGATGGGACCAATGCCATGATCTTAATTTTTTGAATGTTGGGTTTTAAGTTAGCTTTTTTTACTCTCCTCTTTCACTTTCATCAAGAGGCTCTTTAGTTCCTCTTTACTTTCTGAAACAAGGGTGGTGTCATCTGCATATCTGAGGTTGTTGATATTTCTCCCAGTAGTCTTGATTCCAGCTTGTGCTTCATCTAGCCTGGCATTTCGCATGATGTACTCTTCATATTAATTAAATCAGCAGGGTGACAATATGCAGCCTTGATGTACTTTTTTCCAAATTTTGAACCAGTCCGTTGTTCCATGTCCAGTTCTAACTGTTCCTTCTTACTGGTATACAGGTTTCTGTATCTCATATCAGAGATATTAACATCTGACAAAATAAGGACTCCAAGGAGAAGCATGTGTGTCTGCATGAAGACACTCGGGAGAAACGTGAGCCCACGGTACTGTAGGCTGTGTCTCCCCCAAATTCCCGTGTTAAATCCTGATGCTCCATGTGATGGTGTTAGGTGAGACCTTCGGGAGGTGACGAGGGCATGAGGGTAGAGCCCCTACTGGGATTGGTGACTTTACAAAAGTGACCCTAGAGAGCTCCCTTGCTCCTTCCTGTATGTGATGGTGGATAGCAGTAAGTCATCTGTCTATGAACCAGGAAGCCGGTCCTCCTGCTGGTGCCTGGATCTTGGAATTATAGCCTCCAGAACTGTGAGCAGTTCTTGTCTATAAGCCACCCAGTATTTGGTTTTCTGTCACAGCAGCCCAACTGGACCAAGACATAGCAGTTACTCAGATTAATCAGGCAGCAAAATGCCATGTGTGTACGTGCGGGGAAACTGGTTGCTCTGTGTGTATGTTTCATATATGAGATATAAAAATCTTCGAGTAACTTCTTCAAGGTTAGGCACTATCATCATTTTACAGATGGGGCCACTTGAGTGTCTGAGTAGTAAGACTCAGATCTGTTCTATAGAAAGCTAAGCTTGCACTGAGCAGCTTAGACAAGGCTGTCCAGTAGAACCTTGGGGGATGAGGGACATATTCTGTCTGTGCTGCCCAATGCGGTAGCTGCGTGTGGTTTCTAAGCACCCAGAATGGTCCTTGGGCCTGAGGAACTGAATTTTTAATTTTATTTCATTGTAATATAAATAGCTACCTGTGGCCTGTAGCTGCTGTGGCACATAGTGCGGACAAGGCCTTAGCATAACCTAACCTGGCTGGTTGTCTCATCGCTTTTCTGTAAACTGTACAGGTAAGTCTTGATACCATGTGTTTGCCAGTAGATAGGGTGCATTCCATGCATTTCAGTGGTGGCCATCTGCCTCCTTCCTGTTTCTCCCTGTAAGTTCAGTGTGACTTTTTCGGGGGCTTCAGTTCAGGAACAAAGAGTCTTCGAATAGTGGGCTGTGAGAGCCTCAGTTTCTTCCCTGGAGCCAGCAGGGATCATGTGCAAAAGACTGAAGTAGGGTGGGTGGTCGCATCTTAAAAAGGGCAGGGAGACCTCAAGGTCCAGGATCCATCCAGTTGTGGGCACCTGCCTGTTGGAGGGCAATGCACAGTGGGTGGTTCCTGTCCTTTCCTGAACTCACACCTGCCAATGTGAGCAGGACCTGACCATATCAGTCAGCCTCCATGCAGCTGGTCTTCATTCAGACCTCTGACTTCCTCAGTATATTTCACTTTGTCTCAATATATACAGATTTACAAAACATGCTCTCAAAGGACAGGCTGAAAAATCCTGACCTTTCTCAGGAGAGAGGTTTGTGTGTTTTACCCACAGGTTTTATAGACAGTCTGCATGTATATTAGAATCAATCTTACTTTTCCCTTTCTCTGCTGGTCCCAGAGATTGAGAACAGGGTCGCGTGTGTACTCACAAGTGTGTAAGTGTGCACACATGAGTATGCATGTGTGTCTGTGTTCAAGTGGGTATACAAGCATGTGTTTAAATATGCATGCATATGTATACACACCCATATATAAAGTATATGCATGTGTAACGTGTGAATACATGGACATGTGTTAGCATAGGCATGTGTGGCTTACCAGGTGGTACTGGTGATAAAGAACCTGCCTGCCAATGCAGGAGACATATGAGATGCGGGTTCGATCCCTGGGTCAGGAAGATCCCCTGGAGGAGGGCACAGCAACCCACTTCAGTATTCTTTCCTGGAGAATCCCATGGGCAGAGGAGCCTGGTGGGCTACAGTCCATAGGATCACGAAGAGTTGGACACGACCAAAGTGACTCAGCACACCCATGCATGTGCAGGTGAGTATGAATAGGTGAGTGTGCATGTGCACGGGAAGCAGACACCTGTCTCTGGGGGTTGGGGTGACAACACAGATGGAAAGATGAGTAAAGCAGCTGTGGAGGCCAGTGAGGAGAGGGGAGGGCTGAGGCCTGATAGGCTGATGAGGACGAGGCTCGCAGAGAACAGAATGTTCCTGACTAAGGGCCTCTGAGCAGAGCAGCTGCCCAGGGTGTTGCTCTAAGACTTGCCGGTTGGTTGGAGACAAGTGGGTTGAGAGCACGATTCTCCTGAAGCATGAAATGCAGATTCTGACTCAGTGGGCGTGGGGTGAGGCCTGAGAGTCTGCCTTTCTAACCAGCTCCGGGTTGGAGCTGCCTCCAGAGTAGCCTGGTGTGTAGAGGGCAGGGCTGCACAGAGAAACCCAGAGACTTGGGCTATCTGAGCTGCCTCAGGGCCCTGGAGAGGTCGCCTAGCCTTCTGGAGCTGTAGTCAGGCAAGGTGAGAGGCCCACACGGGCCCCCTGTGATGTAAGACAGGGTGGCGAGGTATATGGAGCTTCTGCTCTGCTCTGAGGGTCAAAGACCCCATGAGCTTGTGACACTGTGTCACTGCTTGGGCTGGCTGGATGAACCACTGTGGAGTCAACTGCAGGAGTCACCAAGACAGGCGCTTTATATCCACAAGAGGCTCTGCACAGTTATGACTGGAGAAAAAGGTCACCAGGCCTGGAATGGGGAAGAAACCTCCAGAGATGATGCAATGAATCGGCCTTGAGGAAGGAGGAATTGGAGACTGAAAACTGAAAGGGCTTTGGAAAGTCTAGCTTGCCTGCAGAGTGTTTTCTGGACAGCCCTGCAGGTCAGTCTTGGGAACCTCAGGAAAGAGGTTACTGAGAGCTATGGCAAACCACTAGGAATGCAGTTGTGTGAGTTGTTACCTTTGGGCTTCATCCTAGGTGATCAGTGCCCATCTTGACCAGCTGGCTGGAGACTGTAACACCACACTCTGAGGATAACCACACATATTGGGCCTCAGATCCACCCTGGCCAACTGTCTTCAGAGATTGTCTCTGGGTTGTGTGTCCCTTGCCTTGGTTGCATCAAGTGATGGTAAGTGGATCGCTATGATGTCTGTAATTTGCTCTAACAAATTAAGTCACTCTGTTGCTAATAGGAGCTCAGTAGCATCAATTTCAGAGAAGGTAATGGCACCCCACTCCAGTACTCTTGCCTGGAAAATCCCATGGATGGAGGAACCTGGTAGGCTATAGTCCATGGGGTCGCTAAGAGTTGGACACGACTAAAGTGACTTAGCAGCAGCAGCAGCAGCATCAATTTACATTAAAGTGATAATGAGAAGGACTTTCCTGTCAGTCCAGTGGTTAAGACTGCCTTCCAATGCAGAGGGTATGGATTCAGTCTCTGCTTGGGAGAGCTATGATCCCACATGCCTCATGGCCAAAAAACCAGAACATAAACAACAGAAGCAATATTGTAACAAATTCAATACAGATTTTTTAAATGGTTCACATCAAAAAAAATCTTTAAATATATGATAATGAGAGACACAATAGCTTACTATTTGCCGGGCACTTTTCTAGAGACTTTGTGTATATTTCATTAAATCTCCCAACAGACATTACCATCTGCATTTTACAGACATGGAAGCTGAGGTTGAGAGATGATAAATAACTTGCACAAGGTCACCCAGATAAGAAGTGGTTGGATCTGCTTCAGGTATCCTGTACATACACAGCTGTCATATCACAGTTCCAAGTACACTTGAACATGCTCATGATTACGTGTCAGATTGTGAGTTTTGGCATGATAAAGGAAATCTATTGACTCAAAAGTAATGTATTCACGCTCATTCCACACCAAGATGGCTCTACTCAAAAAGACAGGTGTTAGTGAGGATGTGGGAAAATGGGAACCATTGTTCATATTGCTGGTAGGAAGGCATATGGTGCTGTCACTTTGGAAAACAGCCGGAGTCCCACTCCAGCTGGTCCAGGGGCCCCAAAGGGAAGAACGGCATCAGCGAAAGGAAAGAAAGGAGACAGAGAGTTTTTTGATGGCCCAAGGACCATAATCTTTATTGCTTTAGTCTCTATTTATATAGCACATGTTCTTCTATGTAATGATTCTTACAATATTTTTCCATTCAGATCAACATTCCCTGATTCTAAGATGTGTTAAAAGTTTTTTCCTAGTCTTTTTTCACATTTTGGTTACATGTTTACCCCGAAACCTATTTTTATTCTACTAAAACATAGTCTATGAATCATATTATTCCATCTAGTTATTCTGTACAGCCTGCTACTATAGCGAATACAGCATCTTGCTTCATTGAATAAATACTATAGTGGTGTCTAAGGGCAAAAGTTTGTCATAGTACAGCCATTGTCAGTGGTGGTTGGTTTACCAGCTACCCACATAACAAGGCTATTTCTGGCAGGGGCAAGTCTTTTGCAGTTTACCTAAAAACAATTTACAATACAATTCACATATTTCTATCCATTTACACTTAGATTCTAAGGGGCACAAATATCTCTAGCATCCCAATCTTTGTGAGAAAAGGCAATTGGCTTAGTTTCTGTAATTTTCCCTGATACATGACCCAAGATTTCCAGTCATCAATAATAATCTCCTCATGAGGCCAGATCACAATAGGCTTAGGGCTTGTTTTCCAAATGATCATGGCCTTATTCCCTGGCTGAATGTTAGGGACCTACCAGCCAGGGGCCTCAGTAGGTTTAATCATTTTTGGAATGTTTCTCTGGGGTAAGGGATCATTTTTGTTTTTCCTGGACTCTCATGACCTCATCATGGAAGCCCCTACAACTCCAGCCATCAAAGAATGAAACAGAGTTAGCCACAACAAAAGCATAGAAACAGGAAGTGAAGGTTCCGATCCAGGAGAGAAACTGCTTTGCAGTTTCTTCTTGAGTGGTGCCGTGACTTTGTCATCTGGCAGTAGTTCCAGAACGGCTCCCAACAGAAAACAGTCTGATGGTTCCTCAAAATGGTAAACAGGGTTACTACACAAACCAGTGCTTCCACTCCTGGGTTTAAACCCAAGAGGAATGAAAACATGACCACGTAAAAGTTTGCACACACATGTTCATAGCTGCATTATTCACTGTAGACAAAAAGAAGAAACAACCCAAATGTCCATCAACTGATGACTACATGAGCAAAATATGGTCTATCCATACAGTGGAGTAGTATTCAGCTATGAAAGAAAGGAAATACTGGTACATGTGAACCTTGAAACATCACACTGAGTGAAAGAAACCAGACACACAGGCCGTGTCAGGTTTCCATTGCTACGAAATGTCCAGAATAAGGTAATCTATAGAGATAGATTGAGGGCAGGAGGAGAAGGGGACAGCAGAGGATGAGACGGTTGGATGGCATCACCGACTCGATGGACATGAGTTTGAGCAAGCTGTGGGAGTTGGTGATGGACAGAGAAGCCTGGCATGCTGCAGTCCATGGGTCACAAAGACTCGGACATGACTGAGCAACTGAATTGAACTAAACTGATAGAGACAGATGAGGAAGCAGATCAGAGGTTGCCAGAAGCTGGGTGGGAATGGGGAGTGACTGTTCAGTGACTGTTCTGGGGGTTCTTTTTTGGATTATGAAAATGTTGTGGAACTAGATGGTGGAGATGGTTGTACAACCTTGTAAATATACTAAAAAACAAAAAGCCCCCACTGAATTCAAAGTTTACTTTTACAGGGCTTCCCAGGTGGCTTAGTGGTAAGGAATCTGCCTGCAATGCAGGAGGCACAGGAAATATGGGTTCAATCCCTGGGTCAGGAAAATCCCCTGAAGAAGGGAATGGCAACCCACTCCAGTATTCGTGCCTGGGGAATTCCATGGGTGGAGGAGCCTGGCGGGCTACAGTCCCTGGGGTCACAAAGAGTCAGACACAACTGAGTGACTAACACTTTAACTTTTTCACTTTTAAAGGGTGAACTTTATGTGAATTTTATCTCAATTTTTAAAAGGTCAATGATGGAATCTGGAGAAGACAGGGACCACAGTCCAGGTCACTACGTGGAGCCTACCAGACCAAGTGCTGGGGACGTGGACAACACCCAGCTTGTCAGGAAGCACCATGCTCTGTCTAAGATCAGTGTGTCTGCTCACCTGGGACCTCCTCCTGTTCATTGACCTGTTGTAGTGAGCCCATTGCTCGCCAAACAGATCTTTGGGCATCTTGCCAATTAAGAGAGTCTTTTCAGGATTTGTAAATGAGGAAGTTTAGGTGAAATTGGAATGAAGCCATGGGTTGATAGGCTTGCCCTGCAGAGCTGCATGGGCCTCCTTGGGAACCGCAAAGATAAGAGAGGCAAGAGCGTGTGTTGAGAGACCTCTGGTCTGAAGCTGTGCCCCCAGATTGAACCTCTGGGCTGTGTCCCTGTGTCAGAGACTCAGGTCCCTTAGGGACAGTGGGCTGCTTTACTCTCATAACTTTCATTCTGTGTGGCAAATGTCTGATCGTCTAGGACTTTAGAGGCTCAAGCTATGTAAATTTCATGCCAGCCACCCAGAGCCCAAATCTAAACAGGAGAGTCAGCCTGCTCCTCACAAAGCTCACAGCCCACAGGGGAGGATGGGCTCAAACTACTAGTATCACTAACTATCCTGCAACACCATGTGGTTATATATACTATATAAGCTATATATGACTTATACAGTTATACAACTCACACAGCTATGTTCATTGGTTACAGAGTGAAACGTGCTCAGTGTGAGTTAACCTGGCCTGACATGGTCCGGGGGTTGAAGGTGGACTTGCTGGGACAGGGCATTTAAGCAGAGGCCTGAAGCGGGAGGAGGACTAGTGAACTGAAGAGAGGCAGAAGAAACAGCGTGTGCAAAGGCCCTGGGGTGAGGAAGCACATGGCTTGTTATGTTAGAGAAACTGGAGGGTGGGCAGTGAGGGTGGCAAAGGAGAGATGGGCAGGATGAAGTTTGGTCTCAACAACCATCTCAGGCAATATAATTAATGATCACTGTTAGTGTACTCAGGCCAGAGGGGGCCAGTGAGAGCCACACCTGCTTGTGTCCTATATCCTCTAACACACACTCACACTTTGTATTTCTCTGTTTTAATTCTCTCACAGACTTCTTTGTAAGATCAGCTCTTATCAATAAAGGCTTTCTAACTTCCTCATGGGGGCTGAGCTTGTGGCTCAGTGGTAAAGAATCTGCCTGCCAATGCAGGAGACTCAGGTTCGGTCCCTGGATTGGGAAGATCCCCTGGAGGAGGAAATGGCAACCCACTCTGCTGTTCTTGCCTGGAAAATTCCATGGACAGAGGAGGCTGCCAGTCTAGGGTTCATAGGGTCACAAAGAGTCAGACAGGGCTAAGCAACTGACCATGAACTTACTCATGCCACATATTTGTGATCTATCAGAGAGCACTCCATGCCTTTTGTTAGTTCATTCAAGGGTGTTACAGGGATTTCCATTTGTAGTTACACTTGAGGTCTCTGGGGCTGCCCACTGGCTTCTGAAAACAATAGTCCTCTCAGACAGAGTCATTGCCTGTGGACCAGATCTCTGCAGCAGAGAAGGCGAGGGGGTAGTACACAGAGCCCTGTGTTTTAGGGGATCCTCTGGAAGCAAAGCAACAACATAGTATATATTCTGTTCTGGCAAAACAAGTTTGGGTGGCAGGACAGTAGGTCGAGGTCCCGTGTGTGTGTGTGTGTGTGTGAGAGAGAGAGAGAGCGCGCGCGCAAGTGAGCAGTGGCAGGGGTTACAGGGAAAGGACAGCCAGAGTGCCAGCCATTCACCATGTGCTTTTAGAGGCTTGAAGGACGCTGTATATGGGGAGTCTGGAGATAGTAGCCTACAGGTACCTTGAGCTAACGGTTTCCATTATTGTACATGTGGAACTCGAGATCTCTCATTGGAAACTAACCATCTCTTAGCAAGAAATCATTTCAGCTCTCCATGTCCTAACAGGTGACTCATCTCTGCCTCCATTTTCTGTCACGCAGGGTGTAGTGGCCAGGCTTCAGATCTCAACCTTTAAAATGGGCTGATTACTCCCTTTAGGGCCTCTTTAAGGGGCTGTCACAGGGAGTGAGTGTGCCCTCCACCAGAGTGACCCCAGGAAGGGCAAAGGCACTGCAGGTCTGAGTAGACGCACTTGTCGAATAGTGATTCTGAACTGCCTTGTCTCCCTGGGATTCCATCACATTCAGTAGGAAAAGTATCTGGCATGATACCTTATACAAGATAGAAATTTTAGACAAAGTACCACCTAGGATATTTTCCACAACAGTGATAGAAAACATTAGCTCAGGCGCTGTTCTCTTCGGTGCGTGTGCTGGGCATCATGGAGGCTGTATTGACTGAGGAGCTTGATGAGGAGGAACAGCTGGTGAGACGGCATCGCAAAGAGAAGAAGGAGCTGCAAGCCAAAATACAGAGTATGAAGAATGCTGTTCCCAGGAATGACAAAAAGAGGAGGAAGCAACTTACAGAAGATGTTGCTAAGTTAGAAGCAGAAATGGAACAGAAGCATAGAGAGGAGCTGGATCAGTTGAAGCTGACTTCTAAAGAGAGTAAAATAGATTCTGTTGCTGTTACTATTTCAAACTTGGTACTTGAGAATCAGCCACTTCGGATATCAAAAGCACAAAAGAGACGGGACAAAAAGGCTGCATTGGAGAAGGAGCGGGAAGAAAGGATAGCCGAAGCTGAAATTGAAAACTTAAGTGGAGCTAGACATATAGAAAGTGAAAAACTTGCTCAAATATTGGCAGCTAGACAGTTGGAAATTAAGCAGATTCCATCTGATGGCCACTGTATGTATAGAGCCATTGAAGATCAGCTGAAAGAGCAGAACGGCGTTCTGACTGTGGCTGCCTTAAGATGTCAGACTGCTAACTATATGCAAAGTCATGTGGAAGACTTTCTGCCATTTTTAACAAATCCTAATACAGGAGAAATGTATACTCCAGAAGAGTTTGGAAAGTACTGTGATGATATTGTAAACACAGCTGCATGGGGGGGTCAACTTAAGCTAAGAGCCCTATCTCACATTTTACGGACACCAATAGAGAAAATACAGGCAGATTCTCCTCCTATAGTAGTTGGTGAAGAATATCCAGAAGATCCATTAATACTTGTTTATATGAGACATGCATATGGCTTAGGAGAACACTACAATTCTGTTACACGGTTGGTGAACACAGCTACTGAAAATTGCAGCTAGTCTATAAAATGTTGCTATTATGTCAGTGTGCTGATCTGAGTATTAATACCAAGTATTGGATTATTCTCAGTGTTTCTGAAAAAACACAACTACCTTAAATCAGTTTTATGGCAAAGCTACTAATAGGTTTTAAAAAAATGTGTCCGAGAGAAACTTTAACCAGTGTCCCCTTAATGGTGTTTTAAAAACACTTGTAAGTTCTTTGTGGAGAATATAATTTATAGACCAAGATGATACCCCGATTGTTGATATTTTTATTAAATATAAAATTCTGAACATTCTATTCTGTGTTGATATTGTTAAAAAATATTTTTTTCTCCTTATTACTGAAAGCTTTCAGTAACCATATCAATGTAATTTTTCGTGAAGAAGTGAAATGACTCAGTCTCTTTGACATTGCAATAATGTGGTGGTGGTGATAGCAAATTTAATTAATGTTTATAAATAATTTGATTGCAGTAACATTGCTGTTGATGGGATTAATGCTGTGACTTTTTTAAAAATTTATTTTTGGTTGGAGGATAATTGCTTTGCAATGTTGTGTTGATTTCTGCCATGTAACAACATGAATCAGCTATAAGTATACGTATATCCCTTCCCTCTGGAACCTCCCTCCTATCCCTCCCCATCCCACCCCTTTAGGTTGATGCTGTGACATTTTTGTATAACCCCATCAAAGTGCAGCTAAGAAGGTTGCTTTAATAAAAATAAAAATAAGTCTTTTATTTGTATATAAAAAAAAAAAGAAAAAGAAAACATTAGCTCAGACAAGGATGGATCATCTCCCATAACTGAACACTCTCAGAAGGGGAGGTGTGATGAGGTGTACTACATCAGGGTCACCTCTGTCTTCTCCATGATCAGTTTTACCCATAGCCTGACAGCATGATGGGTGCTGCTGTCCCAGGCATCATGTCCACTCCTGGTCCAGTCCCGAGGACCTAAGTCTGTTAAGGAACAGTAGGACCCTGGGTAAGAGGATGAGGACATAGGAGAGAAAGTCCACACAGACAGGTACTTTCCTGGGGATCCCCCTTGCCTGTTGGGAGGTCAGACAGAGGAGTTGGGGTGGTCAGGACCCTGCTCGCAAGGATGTATGCCAGCTTACCAACAATCAGGGCAAAGAGAAATGGACTGCTACCTTGCTGCACTTCCCAGCCCGAAATGCATACCAGATGGGGCTTCTAGTACCAGCAGCAACTAGGCATTGAATCTGGGGTGGATGGGCCCTGGGAGAAGACTCAGTCTAGCTGCACAGGCAGCCTGGGGGTCTGGGGTGTGATGTGGTTTGAACCTTGGAGCCCACTGTCAGTGCATTAACTGGGGCACAGGTCCAGCAGAACCAGGGGTTGCTGGCATGCACATCTGGGCGGTGCCTCAGAAACACACGTCTTACACGGACAGCCCCTGGGGAGGAATTTGCAGCAGTTCCTTTCCTGGTAGGAGTGCTCTGGTTCTGCCCACCCCTTACCACAGTTTGGAGCTGGAGCTGGGATGAACATGTCCTAAGAGAGACCTGCTATAGAGGCAGCCAGGTCCCATGCGGCAGCACAGCCACCTTGGTCCCTATAGCCACAGCGCCCTGGCCCCCAGCACCAGCCCAGGACGAGGTCTAGGATAAACACAATGGAGAAAAGGATGTGACCTTGGGCTGCTTCCACGTGACCATGGACTACAGCACATGTGGTGAATGGGTTCACTGTGACCACAGGGACCTCAGTTGCTTCAGCACTCACCTCCTTTGGGACAGAGCATGCAGTCAAAGGCAACAGTGTTATTTAATCCATCCATCAGGGCTTCTACTCCAACACCTGGGGAGCAGACCCTGCCCCTGACAGGGCTGTGATGGCTATGGAACAAAGAGGAGCCCCTGCCCAATAACCAGTGCTGGCTCTGGATATCACAACATTAATTACACCCACTGTTGAGGGGATACGGCTTCCCAGATGGCTCAGAGGTAAATAACCCACATGCAGTGCAGGTGACACAGGAGACACAGGTTCGATCCTTGAGTTGGCAAGATCCCCTGGAGAAGGAAATGGCAACCCACTCCAGTATACTTGCCTGAAAAACCCCATGGACAGGAGCCTGGTGGGCTATAATCCTTGAGTTCGCAAAAAGTCGAACATGACTGAGTTACTGAGCACAGCACATCACGTGGGAAACAGCACACACCGAGAAAAGACACCCGTATCAAAAATATTGGACTCACACAGTCTACACAGAGGTGCTCCCACAGAAAAACACCCCTTCAAGGACCATAATAGATAATTTTCTCCTAAAGTTATACAGGCAGAGAAAGTGAAGTAAAATGAAAAATCAGAGGAATCACTCTCAATTAAAAGAACAAGAAAAATCCCATGAAAGAACAAATAATGAAACAGACTTCACCAGTCTACAAGACACTGAGCTCAAAAAAGAGGTAATAAAAATGCTGAAGGAAATAAAGATTTTAAATAGAAATGCAGATCACTCTAACAAGAAACTAGAAACTATAAAAAGGAACCAATCAAAATTAGACAACTCAATTGCTGAGATAAAAACCAATCTAGAAGCAGTGAATACCAAACTAAGTAACACAGAAGAACAAGTAAGTGATCTGGAAAATAGAATAATGGAAATCACCCAATCAGAACAGCACACAGAAAGGCAAATGAAAACAAATGAAAGCAACATACGAGATTTGTGGGATAATATAAAGCATGAAAAATAAAGGTACCAGAAGGAGAAAAGAGAGAGAAGGGGATCAAAAATGTATTTGAAGAAATGATGGCTGAAAAATTCCAAAACTTCAAGAAGGAAATAGATATTCAGGTGCAGGAAGTACAGAGGGTACCAAATAAGATGAACCCAAACAGACCCAGACTAAGACATAAATATTATAATTAAAATAAAGAGTTGATATAATTAAACTTAAAGAGAAGATTCTAAAGGCAGCAGAAGCAGGGACAGAGGATGAGATGGTTGGATGGCATCACCAACTCAGTGAACACAAGTTTGAGCAAACTCCAAGAGATAGTGAGGGACAAGGAAACCTGATGTGCTACAGTTCATGGGGTTGCAAAAAGTTGGACACAACTTAATAACTGAACAAAGTAGCAAAAGAAAAACTAGTCAGTCACAAGAGAACCTTCATAAGGCTATCAGCTGATTTCTCTGCAGAAATTTTGCAGGCCAGAATGGAGTGGCATGATATATTCAAAGTCCTGAAAGAGGAAAACTCACAACCAAGGATACTCTACCCAGGAAGATTATCATTTAGAATAGAGAGAAAGAATTTCTCAGAAAAACAAAAGCCAGAAGAATACAACAGTACTAAACCTCTTCTAAAAGAAATATTGAAAGGTGTTTTCTAAATAGAAAAGGAGCAAGAATCCATAGAAAAGGGAAAATCACAATAGGAAAGGCAAATATATAAAACTATTGAAGATCACTTTAAAAAGTCTATTGTTTAGTCACTAAGTTGTGTTGAACTCTTTTGCAACCCCAGGGACTATAGCCCACCAGGCTCCACTATCCATGGGATTTCCCAGGCAAGAATACTAGAGTGGGTTGCCATATCCTTCTTCAGGAGATCTTCCCAACCCAGGGATCGAACCCAGGTCTCCTGCATTGGGAGATGAATTCTTTACCACTGAGCCACCAGTTGTTCAGTCACTCAGTCGTGTCTGACTGGGGCATGCCAGGCTTCCCTGTCCTTCACCATCTTCCTGAATTTGTTCCAACTCATGTCCATTGAGTCAGTGATGCCATCCAACCATCTCATCCTCTGTCGCCTTCTCTTCCTGCCCTCAATCCTTCCCAGCATCAGGGTCTTTTCCAATGATTTGGCTCTTCACATCAGGTGGCCAAAGTATTGGAGCTTCAGCTTCAGCATCAATTTATTCAATGAATATTCAGGGTTCATTTCCTTTAGGATTGACTTGTTTGATCTCCTTGCTGTCCAAGGGACTCTCAACAGTCTTCTCCAGTTTGAAAGCATCAATTCTTTGGCACTCAGCCTTCTTTATGGTCCAGCTCTTACATCTGTACATGAATATTGGAAAAAATCATACATTTGGCTATCTGGAACTTTGTCAGCAAAGTATGTCTCTGCTTCTTAATACACTGTCTAGGTTTGTCATAGCTTTTCTTCCAAGGAGCAAGCGTCTTTTAACTTCATGGCTTCAGTCACTGTCCACAGTGATTTTGGAGTCTAAGAAAATAAAGTCTGTCACTGTTTCCATTTTTCCCTCTTCTATTTGCCATGAAGTGATGGGACCAGATGCCATGATCTTACTTTTTTGAATGTTGAGTTTTAAGCCAGCTTTTTCACTCTCCTCTTTCATCTTCATCGAGAGACTCTTTAGTTCCTCTCGCTTTCTGCCACTAGAATGCTATCATCTGCATATCTGAGGTTGTTGATATTTCTCCCCACAACCTTGATTCCAGCTTGTGATTTATCCAACCCGGCATTTCACATGATGTATTCTGCATAGAAGTTAAATAAGCAGGGTGACAATATACAGCCTTGTTGTGCTCCTTTCCCAAAATTTGAGCCAGTCCTTTGCTCCATGTCCAGTTTTAACTGTTGTTTATTGTCCTGCATACAGATTTCTCAGGAGGCAGGTAAGGTGGTCCGGTATTCCCACCTCTTGAAGAATTTTCCAAAGTTTGTTTTGATCTACACAGTCAAAGGCTTTAGCATAGTCAATAAAGCAGAAATAGATGTTTTTCCAAAATTCCCTTGCTTTCTCTATGATCCAACAAATGTTGGTAAATTTTATCTCTGGTTCCTCTGCCTTTTTTCTAAATCCAGTTTGTACATCTGGAAGTTTTCTGTACATCAGGAAGTATATTTGTCTCCTGAGAAACCTGTATGCAGATCAAGAAGCAACAGTTAGAACCTTACATGGAACAACAGACTGGTTCAAAATTAGGAAAGATATACATCAAGTTTATATACTGTCACCCTGCTTATTTAACTTCTACACAGTACATTATGGGAAATGCCGGGCTGGATGAAACACAAGCTGGAATCAAGATTGCTGGGAAAAATATCAACAAGTCCAGATAGGCAGATGATACCACTCTAAAGGCAGACAGCAAGAGGAATTAAAGATCCTCTTGATGAAGGTGAAAGAGAAGAGTAAAAAAGCTGGCCTGAAACTCAACATTAAAAAAAGTAAGATCATGGCATCTGGTTCCAACACTTCATGGCAAATAGAACAGGAAAAATGGAAACAGTGACAGACTTTATTTTTTTGGGCTCAAAAATCACTGCAGACAGAAACTGCAGCCATGAAATTATTAATAAAAGATGCTTGCTTCTTGGAAGGAAAACTATGACAAACCTAGACAGTGTATTAAAAAGCAGAGACATCACTTTGCCAACAAAGGTCCATATAGTCAAAGCTATTGTTTTTCCAGTAGTCATGTGTAGATGTGAATGTTGGACTATAAAGAAGGCTGAGCACCGAAGAATTGATGCTTTCTAATTGTGATGTTAGAGAAGGCTCTTGAGAGTCCTTTGGACTGCAAGTAGATCAAACCAGTCAATCCTAAAGGAAATTAACCCTGAATATTCATTGAACGGACTGATGCTGAAGCTGAAGCTCCAATACTTTGGCCACCTGATGTGAAGAGCTGACTTATTGGAAGAGACCCTGATGCTGGGAAGGATTGAGGGCAGAAGAGAAAGGGGTGACAGAGGATGAGATGGTTGGATGGCATCACCGACTCGATGGACATGACTTTGAGCAAACTCTGGGAGATAGTGAAGGGCAGGGAAGCCTGGTGTGCTGCCGTCCATGGGGTCCTAAAGAGTCAGACATAACTAGTAGTTTGTAAAGGTGGCTCAGCTGGAGAAATATCCCCAGAGAGGCCAGTACTCCCTGTAGGGGACAGTCACATTTATAGAGTTCACTGTCTAACCAGGGCACTACCTTAAGCCAACACTTGTAGCAACTGCAAGGCTTACCATGCCAGCAAACTGAAAGGCAGATGCATGTCATTTTTTTTTTTTTTTAAGGAGAGTAGTTTACAACTGCTGCTTGCGTGCATACATGCTTAGTTGCTTCAGTTGTGTCCTAATCTGCAACCCCATTGGCTGTAGCAAGCCAGGCTGCTCTGCCCACAGGCAGCCATTGTCAGAGTCTGGTTACTGCACTAGGTTAGTGATTCTCATTCCTGCACAAGTTAAAGGCAGCAAGTTGGGAACTCTGTATTTTCAGTTTTGTATCCATTGCCCTACCCATGTCCAGTATTCTACGGCTGGTCTGAGGCTGCCTCCAAGAGCCGTCAGACTCCTTTTCCTCAGCGGGCCCCAAGAACTGCCCTCTGCATGTGTCAGAATGGGGCTATTGAGTGCACTGAGCCCCCAGATCACATTTGTTCTAACAGTGGGTGGCATCCTCCCTTCTCCGTGTGACCAGGGGGAAGAAGAATGAGCACGTTGGGCCCCTGGAGGGCCTGGAAAGATAGGAAGAAAGTCTCCTGCCCTTGCAAGCAGTCCCTGAGCCAGCAGCACCCTAGGACACTTCTGTCCTCTTCCTGGGAAGGGAGAGAGGCCTGCAGGGCATTCCTGGCCTGCAGCAAGGCTGTGTCCTGGCCTGTGTGGGATGTTTATCTTAAGCTGCATCTTTGTTTTGTGTGATTTTCCAAATTCCTTTTTTTCTTTTCAGTAAAAGCTTAAAGAAGCACATGGATGAGATAAGAAAAATCCATGGAGGGGCGAGAAAGAACACCAGAAACTAAACGTCTATGGAGAGATGCCAGATGCTGTTGCCTCTACATGTCAGAAGTTGGGATGGAAAAAGTCTACATAAAAAATACTTGCCTTTGTCTTTAACCTTTTAGTTAAGAATTGAAGACAGTTTCCCTTGGTGGGGATACCATTGGCTTCTGGATATGATTGCCTTGTGCTTGGTGTTGATAAAAATGTGAGCAGGCCTGGGAGTTGCATGGTTTTCTCATTATCCAAATGCTAGCTCCTTGAGGCTGCCAAGTTTGGTCTGGTGCGGAGCCTCCTCTATAGGTGGATGCGAGGATGAAGTAAGATCAAATATTATAGCTGTGTTCACGCTTCCTGTTCTTACTCCCACCCGGCTTATCAAACTTCCTGCCAAAGTCAGGCCAACTGCTCTCCCAACGTGTCTGAAACAGCCCTCAGGACAGACGTGAGAGACTGGAGAGATGGGGATTCTTAGAATGCTAAAAGTGAGAGCTGGAAATACATCCTTCCACCTCTGCCCAAACTGGACAGATCTTTATTAACTCATTATTAACTGGGAGATTTTTGCAGAAAGTAGTGCCTGTGGCCAGCGATTTTTATTTTGGCTGGCCGAAAATTAATTCTGTTACTTCACTAACACTTTGCGGGTTATTGCATTCAGTAGTTACACCTGATACACCCGTAAAGTCTTCTCCAGCACCATGAGTTTCATTTTCACTTTCCATATAAGAATCAATCACTGAAGTTTTTTGTCTTTTTGTTGGTCTAATACTCACATCATCTGAATTAGAACTATGTTCTGAAGAACTATCATCTTCTGAGACACTGGTATATATGTCTCTCAGACAATCAGAGAAAGTATCTGGATAAAATTCACGGAAAAACTCTTCTTCACTCAAAATTTTGCAATGCATCATTTTTGAAAATTTTATGGTAATTTACTTATGTGTATAATATACACAAAGTTGGAACAAAAACCCAACAGAGCAAAATGTGAATGATAACGACAAACATAAGTTGTATAATAATCAGTGTTAAGCTCCAACAGCTTCACACAGTGACGTTAATTGTATCATTCTGTAAAAACATATTGTCATGTCTCAGGTCAGTAATGTGTTAAGTCACCAGCAGGCTCACAGCCCAGTCATCTTCCTCCCTCCTTGCTCCAGAAGGGACTTAAATCAACCAATAGAAATAGACAAGTTAAAAAAAGACAACGTGAAACTGGAAAGAGAAAATGAGGGTGGGGAAGCCTGGCCGGGCACATTAGCTGATCCGAGCCTGAGTACCCAGGGAATGGGTTCTGAGTATTGGGGTTCCCCAAGGCTGGATCCCCATCTGTGCTGGGAATCAGTGTAGGGCCCCTGAGTTCTGCTTGGCCACTGAGGCACCTGTGCTCCTGGGGAGTCGCAACTTTTCTTTCTGTTTTTCCCTGTACACTGAACTATCTCCAAATCCTACTTAGATTACAGTTATCTTGAAATAAAAAGACCAACAATCACCAAACACACTGGAAGTGAGGAAAGTGCCCTCAATGGGCAGCATGGCCTGGACTGGACGTGAAGGCCTGCCCAGGAGCAGAGGAGAGCTAGAGGTGCTGCCGGCAGGTGGATGCTGAGGTCAGGCTCATGGCGCTTGGGAATGGGCTCGGAAGCCCAGGAAGTCCAGCTCCATTGTAAATTTAATCTGAAGCGATTAAGAAGTGGTTTTAAAGCAATCAATGTCGTCTACACTAGGTGTATTTTGTAACTTCACATAATTCTGTAAAATACGGTTCACTTTTCCTAGACGATCACACAGACATTAAAGGTTTATGTACAGGTGGGAGCAGCAGAGACAGGTGGATCTCTTTGCAGTGAAAGGAGAGGCATCACAGCAGCAAAATGTGTCTTTGGAAAAGAGAGTGCAGTCACACTCACTCTTGTTCCTGTTTCTCCAGTTTGATTAGTGGAATTGGCTTGCGTCATCATGATTAGCCCTGGATCATCAACAGTCTCTATTCTTTAGCTCCTCTGATCAGCACCAGAGAAGGGATTTCCAGCATCACTTACAAAAAGGAATTCTTCTGTGGCATGAAACAGACACTAGCACTGACCTTGAAGACCCCAGGCTTCTCAGACTTCTGTTCTCAGGATCCTTTGTAGTCTCATAAATGATTGAGGAGCCAAAGACCTTTTATTCTTGTGTGGTGAATGTATTACTATTTACTGTATTAGAACTTAAAAATAATAACATTTTTATGTGCATGCTGCATGCTAAGTTGCTTCAGTCATGTCTGACTCTTTGCGACGCAATGGACTGTAGCCCGCCAGGCTCTTCTGTCTTTTGAAATCTCCAGACAAGAATATTGGTGTGAGTTGCCATGCCCTCCTCCAGGGGAGATTCCTGACCCAGGGATTAAACCCGAGTCTCCTGCATTGGCAGGTGGGTTCTTTAGCACTAGCACCACCTAAAATAACACTAACAAACCCATTACATGTTAATTCACATATTTTTTTTTAAATGATGTTTTACCAGTAATTATTTTGTTTGGAGAAGAGTGTCACCGTGTGCCTTTTTGCAAATCTCTTTAATGGCTGGCTTAATAAAAGATAGCTGGATTCTAATATCTACTTCTGCATCCAATCTTCTGTGATAGGTTTTATTTTTCATTTTATTTATTTCTGGCTGCATTGAGTCTTCATTGCTGCACGCGGGCTTTCTCTAGTTGCTCTGTGCAGGCTTCTCATTGCTGCGGCTTCTCTTGTTGTGGAGCATGAGCTCTAGGCGTGCGGGCTTCAGTAATTGTGCCATGTGGTTCAGTAGTTGGCCCTTGAGGGTTCTAGGGCACAGGCTCAGTAGTTGTGGCCCATGGACTTAGTTGCTTTGCTGTATACTGTGGCATATGGGATCTTCCCAGATCAGGGATCAAACCCACGTCTCCTGCATTGGCAGGCAGATTCTTTACCACTGAGCCACCAGGGAAACCTGATAGGTTGTTTTGATTGAAGTATATGAAGAAAATCCAACCTCACTTAGATCTGTAGTTTTAAAAGAGAAGAGAATTTTAAGAGCCTTTCAGATAGTTGTGGATATCCTTCCTTGATATGACATCAACACTTGACTAGTAGTAGCTTCTTAAAGGTTAGCTGCAATATGCAATCTGAAATCATATCAATGGACTTTTTGTCCTCCATTAAAATAAAATCAATTAGAGTATCTTGCACTTTGAACATATTTTTCAATCTGTGCATGGTTTTGAACCAAAATGCATTGGCCGTTTGGAAAATATTGGTTTACTTATATGCAGAGTACATCATGAGAAACGCTGGGATGGAGGAAGAATCAAGATTGCTGGGAGAAATATCAATAACCTCAGATATGCAGATGACACCACCCTTATGGCAGAAAGTGAAGAAGAACTAAAGAGCCTCTTGATGAAAGTGAAAGAGGAGAGTGAAAAAGATGGCTTAAAGCTCCACGTTCAAAAAACTAAGATCATGGCATCTGGTCCCATCACTTCATGGGAAATAGATGGGGAAACACTGTCAGACTTTATTTTTTTGGGCTCCAAAATCACTGCTGATGGTGATTGCAGCCATGAAATTAAAAGACGCTTACTTCTTGGAAGGAAAGTTATGACCAACCTAGATAGCATATTTAAAAGCAGAGACATTACTTTGCCAACAAAGGTCTGTCTAGTCAAGGCTATGGTTTTTCCAGTGGTCATGTATGGATGTGAGAGTTGGACTATAAAGAAAGCTGAGCACCGCAGAATTGATGCTTTTGAACTGTGGTGTTGGAGAAGACTCTTGAGAGTCCCTTGGACTGCAAGGAGATCCAGCCAGTCCATCCTAAAGGAGATCAGTCCTGGGTGTTCATTGGAAGGACTGATGTTGAAGCTGAAACTCCAATACTTTGGCCACCTCATGCGAAGAGTTGACTCATTGGAAAAGACCCTAATGCTGGGAAGGATTGGGGGCAGGAGGAGAAGGGGATGACAGAGGATGAGATGGCTGGATGGCATCACCGACTCGATAGACATGAGTTTGGATAGACTCCGGGAGTTGGTGATGGACAGGGAGGCCTGGCGTGCTGCGATTCATGGGGTCGCAAAGAGTCGGACATGACTGAGCAACTGAACTGAACTGAACTTCTAGAGGGTGGGGGGTGGCAGAAGAGAGAATGGAGGATGGGGTTAGTGAGGGGAAGCCTCAGTGCCTGAACAAGGAAAGTATTTCTGGGCTTCACTGTTTCTCATTTTAATAACACAAAACTCCACATTTCTGATTTTACAGTTTCTTTTTTTAAAGAGAGGAGCTACATATATTCCTTTGTTTCTGTGAATCCGTATGAGACTTTTTGGAGGACTGAATAAGATAACATGAAATAGGGAATGCACATAACACAGTGCCTGGCACATATCATGGATTAAATACCATCATCATCACATATACCAGGCATCCAGGGCCCTGCCTGAGCTGGCACAATCAGCCTTCCACCATCCTCTCCAATCACCCTCCTGACAAATGTGCACCCAAGCCAAATCGAGATGTTTGCCATTTCCTCTCCCCAATCTGCTTGAGTTCAACTCCCACCACCTCTTTCTTGGGCTCCCCTCTCTACAAAGTCTCCCAATCCTCCTTGAAATAACCATCCTTCCTCTAGACTCATGTTATGGGCTGAATCATGTCCGCCAAGGAATATATGTTGATGTCCTGATCCCCAGAACTTCAGAATGTGACCTTATTTGGAAATAGGGGCATTGCAGATGTAATTAAAGTTAAAATGATGCTCTATTGCAGGAGACTGGGCCCATGATCCAATGTGACTTGTGTCACAAAAAGGCCCTGTGAAGATGGAGGACTGGAGAGATGAATCTACAAGCCAAGGAATACCAACGATTGCTGCAAACTATTGGAAGCCAGAAAGAGGCAAGCAAGGATTCCACTACTGGCTCCAGAGGGCAAGGGTTCCTCTTGGATCCCAGCTCTACTCTCTTTGCATTTAGAGCTCCCTGACTTTATTTTACATACCTGTATTTTGTTTGTTGAAGCTTCTTGGTAAGTCCCCCTTCTATCTGAAGGGCAGAAATCTGTGGTTCCCTGTGTTTTAGGCAGCAGTAGGATTATTATTGGGGCTTCCCTGGTGGCTCAGTGGTAAAGAATCCACTTGCCAATGCAGGAGGATTCAATCCCTGGGTCAGGAAGTTCCCCTCCCTGGAGGAGGGCATGGCAACCTACTCCAGTATTCTTGCCTGGAGAATCCCATGGACAGAGGGGCCTGGCGTGCTACAGTCATGGGGTCACAAAAGAGTCAGACATGACTTAGTGACTTAACAGCAACAGGATTACTCTCCCCAGAGATTGTTTGAGGGAATTCAAAGGCAAGATGGGTTCTTCCTGGTCTAAAACTCTTTCTTCACTGTCCTCAAGAATACCTGTTTCTGGCGACTTCCCTGGCAGCCCAGTGGTTAAGACTCTGTGCTTTCAATGCAGGGCATTTGGATTTGATCCCTGGTTGGAGAACCCAGATCCTACGGGCTGTGTGGTATGGCCAAAAGAAAAGCCAATCCTGTTTCCCATATGTATACCCATTATGGACCAGGAACTTGTGCCTTTTTGGGAAATGGGTGAACTTTTGGATAATTTGGAACTGTTAATGGCCACTTTGGGGAAACTTCAACTTAGACAAGGGGCACCCTTGAAAAAAAGACCTCACATCTTTCAGAGACAGTGGAAAGCAGTCTTTGATTGGTATGCAGAAACAAAGACAAAATGATTCCAAAAATATCTTTTCTAAAAGAATCCTTACAGCATGCAAAAGAAAAAAAAAATTTAGCAAAAAACTGGTCACCTGAGTAGATAAACTTAACTTCATCCAGCAGCAAGGAACACAATTAGTGTCCAGCTATTCTTTCAGGTTTTGTATTATTGTACCTGAGACATGGCTAAAATTTTTAAATGAAAGCTATAAGGTCTCTATTTGTGTCTGTCTATACTTTTATGTGTATCTATTTAAGTATTTATATTATGTATGCGTTATTTTTTTAAAGTGTTCTATTTAATTGGCTAAAAGAAGAATAAGTGCTTATAAAAAGTATTTGTAAAATACAGAAATATAGAATCTAACACAAATATCTTTTAAATTCACATGATCTGGGATAATCTTGGGTAAATAAAATCTAGTGTAAGTGTGCTGGTTTAATAAAACAGAAATGTCTTCAGAATTGTCAGCATTAAATGTAACACAAACATACAATTTTTCCTACCTGGGTTTACTAGTCAAATTAGGTCATGCTATCTCTACATTACAAAATTGTCAACAAGAAAAATAAGATAATGGTTAGCTGTTTGATGTCTAATCTAGGCAAAATTGTTAAGAATAATTTAAATAAGATAAAATTTACACTAAGTTTAACTATATAATGGATATACTTTGAATATTTAGGTCATATCGAAATAAGGTAGTATACTGAGATTTTGATCACTAAACATGTTTGTCTACTTTTAGCTTTTTAATTTTTATGGAGAGACAGTGGATATCTGGGTCTGTAATCAATATATCATTTGACACATTAAAAAAAGGATGCTATGAAAAACATGTCTCTACAAAGTATAGAGTTTTATAATTATGTACAGTTGGCCCTGTGCATCCTTGGGTTCTGCAAGCATGGATTCAACTAACTGTGGATCGAAAATATTCAGAAAAAAATTCCAGAAAGTATGCCACATGTTGGCAACTATACACATAGCATTTACACTGTATTAAGTATCATAGATAGTTTAGAGACGATTTAAAGTGTATAGGAGAATGTGTGTAGATTTTGCAAATATACATCATTTTGGAGAGGGAAATTACAACCCACTCCAGTATTCTTGCCTGGAAAAGTCATGTGGGTGGAGCAGACTGGTGGGCTATAGTCCATGGGGTCTTGGAGTTGGACACGACTTAGTGACTATACAACAACAGCAATGATATACATCATTTTATGTAAAGGACTTGAGCATCTGCTGATTTCAGTACCCACTGGGGTCTGGAGCCAATCCCTAGAAGGTACAGAGGAGTCATTATATTTATACATTTGCTGATTTACTACATGATGTTAATAGGTGATAGTTCACAACTGCCTGCTGCCTAGTTTTCACTGGGAAGCAAAGATTGTAATAGTTAAAATTTATAATCAATATGTAAAACTAGAACGACTGGTAACAATAAGAATAAAGGAAAACAACTTTGTTTATAACATATGGGAAGAAAATGGGATATATTTTTATATGAAGAGTATGCAAGTAATATAGGATGTGTTTTTGTGGTGGCTCAGAGGTTAAAGCATCTGCCTCCAATGCGGGAGACCTGGGTTTGATCCCTGGGTCAGGGAAGATCCCCTGGAGAAGGAAATGGCAAACCACTCCAGTATTCTTGCCTGGAGAATCCCATGGACGGAGGAGCCTGGTAGGCTACAGTCCACGGGGTCGCAGAGTTGGACACGACTGAGCGACTTCCCTTTTCCCTTTGTTAAAAGAGAGGGATGTTGTCTAAAATAAAATGACTGGTTTTTCCAGAATAAGAAGAGAAAAAGAAAAGAAGACAAAACCTAAATGGATATAGAAAACTGCAGGAGGTTTATGTAAAATAAATTTTATGTTGTGAGGTCACAACTGGCTAGAATTGAATAGATATAAGGGTTTTTAAAAAATGAGCTTTGATAAATAGGGTACTTATGTAAAACTAAAACAATGTTCTTTCATCTGCTAAAAGAACAAAGTTTTGTTAGACTCTTAGTCTGCTCTTGCTGATTGTGAAAGGTTTTTCTTTACTTTTTAAGTAGTCTGCCTAGAAAACAAAGATTCTGTTGTTTATGAAAATAATTTCCTGTGCTTCATGTTGTCTTTATTGAGTCTGATTACTTAAGAAAACTGAAAAAAAAAGAAAAAGAAAACTGAGTCATCTCTATTAAAAGAGCTAGGGTTTTTTACAACTACAGCTGACCTTTAAACAACGTGGGTTTGAACTGCACAGGTTCACTTTTACTCAGATTTTTTAAATAGATAGGTATTATGATACTGCAATATTGAAGGTTGGTTGGATCCAAGGATACAAAATCTCAGATTTGGAGGGCCAACTATAGAGTTACATGTGGATTTTTGACTGCACAGAGGGTTGTGCTCCTGCCTTCATGTTGTTCAAGGGTCAGCTGTATATAACTTTCTGTATTTGCCTTTGAATCTTTTCATTGTCACTTTGGTTGAATGAATAATGAAGTGTTGTTTTACAGTGAACTGTGATCTTATTTGATCAAGTGTCTTAAACATTTTGACATTTTTGACACAGTTCCCAAAATCAAATTATGAAAGTCTTTTTGACCTCAAAGTAACTTTGGGATTTTTCCAGAGGGTCCCTGGAAGATCTCAAGAGAGTTGCTCTCCCTCCCTATAATTTATTAGGCTTAATTTATTAGGTTATTAGGCTTATTTGACATGTTAAGTTATATGGGAAACATAATCAAAATGAAAACTGTTTAACTTTCTTAGATTTTATTTACATGGTTATATATTAATATTAACATAAGTAATACCAGACCATCTGACCTGTCTCTTGAGAAACCTGTATGCAGGTCAGGAAGCAACAGTTAGAACTGGACATGGAACAACAGACTGATTCCAAATAGGAAAAGGAGTACGTCAAGGCTGTATATTGTCACCCTGCTTATTTAACTTATATGCAGAGTACATCATGAGAAACGCTGGGCTGGAAGAAACACAAGCTGGAATCAAGACTGCCGGGAGAAATATCAATAACCTCAGATATGCAGATGACACCACCCTTATGGCAGAAAGTGAAGAAGAACTAAAGAGCCTCTTGATGAAAGTGAAAGAGAAGAGTGAAAAAGTTGGCTTAAAGCTCAACGTTCAGAAAACTAAGATCATGGCATCTGGTCCCATCACTTCATGGGAAATAGATGGGGAAACAGTATCAGACTTTATTTTTTTGGGCTCCAAAATCACTGCTGGTGGTGAGTGCAGCCATGAAATTAAAAGATTCTTACTCCTTGGAAGGAAGGTTATGGCCAACCTAGATAGCATATTTAAAAGCAGAGACATTACTTTGCCAACAAAAGTCTGTCTAGTCAAGGCTATGGTTTTTCCAGTAGTCATGTATGGATGTGAGAGTTGGATGGTGAAGAAAGCTGAGCGCCAAAGAATTGATGCTTTTGAACTGTGGTGTTGGAGAAGACTCTTGAGAGTCCCTTGGACTGCAAGGAGATCCAATCAATCCATCCTAAAGAGATCAATCCTGGGTGTTCATTGGAAGGACTGATGTTGAAGCTGAAACTCCAATACTTTGGCCACCTCATGCGAAGAGTTGACTCATTGGAAAAGACCCTAATGCTGGGTAGGATTAGGGGCAGGAGCAGAAGGGGAAGACAGAGGATGAGATGGTTGGATGGCATCACCGACTTGATGGACATGGGTGTAGACTCTGGGAGTTGGTGATGGACAGGGAGGCCTGGCATGCTGCGATTCATGGGGTCACAAAGAGTCGGACACGACTGAGCAACTGAACTGAACTGAATTCAGAAATTATGTGAAATTCCTAAAAATCCAATATGTCCTGCTGTAATGTTATCAGTCATAATTTCAGTTATTATTTTATAGTATTGAAAGTGAAAGTTGCTCAGTTATGGACTATACAGTCCATGGAATTCTCCAGGTCACAGTACTGGAGTGGGTAGCTGTTCCCTTCTCCAGGGGAATCTTCCTAACCCAGGGATCAAACCCAGGAGTCAAACCCAGGTCTCCTGCATTGCAGGCAGATTCTTTACCAGCTGAACTACCTGGGAAGCCCAACATCACAAAATAAACGTTTGCTTCTCGATTGCATTATTATTATTATTTTGGTCAATTTTAACCATGGCTATTATTAAGCCTTTTGTCACTCACAGACAGGTATTTTTCATTCTCTGTTCTTCTCTGAATGCACTTACAATCAACCACAGATGAAAATGCTTCATCTTCAAAGAGATTCATGAAAGGACCCTGACAGCATGACAAGTACTCTAACTGGTTTGTTGGTTCAGGTTGCAATCTGAGTTACAGGATTTCAGTCCTATTTCTAAAAGTAACCATTTAATAGTGTCTTTAGAGTGGAAAGGCAATTGAGAGAGAGGATTATTAGAATACTCAAATAAAGGAGTATTAAAAGGAGTAGGAGTTAAAGTTTTGGTCCCTTTTATATCATTAACTTTAGTTAACCATCTGTAAATCTTTCCATGAGGCTATTTTGGAATTCTGAAGCCTTTTGGGGCTTCTGTTTACCAATTAAAATAGATACAGTGGTTTGAAATAAGAGCTCTCTAAAATTTTAACAATTTGAAGACTTTTGAATTCAGAGGATCCAAGGAGCTAGCTCTTGTCTACAAATATTTTCCTCTGCTAATCTAATTTTAGAAAAGAGAAAAACTTACTGCTGTTATTTCCAGTAGACCCTGCAGACAGAGATCCAGAAGACTGCAACCCACTCCAGTATTTTTGCCTGGAGATATTCCATGGACAGAGGGACCTAGAGGGCTACAGTCCATGGGGTTGCAAAGAGCCAGACACAACTTAGCAACTAAATAAGAACTAAACAAGAATTTTATGCGAAAAATTTCTGGAGAGCCAGAAGAACCCAATTTTTGCCATTTCAGGGTCTGATTTTCTTTAATTTCTAATCAAGTACTTGTAAGCATACATAAACTCAGCTGGTATTCCCATAGGTGACTGTCTGCATGGGAGCTGTTTGGCTTTTGAGTACAATTTCCCATTATTAATTTGGTAGGCTAATTCAGATATGAGGTATGATCTGAACAACTTTCTGAGGACAGTGTGGTAGATCAAATGTGTGCTGCTTCTGAGTCTAGATCCCCAAGGGGTTACCCTTGGGTCAATTCAACTCTAATATTTCTCAGTTTCTCCTTGTAACAGTCTAAAACTGCCATCGGTGCTCCAAGTGCTAGGTTATCAGCCTCTGTCTCAGCCCTTGAACCTCCTCACCTCACCATGAGCAGTATTTACTTGATGGTGGTAGAGGTCAGCCTCTCTTGTTCTTTGGAGCTGAATAATTCAGTCTCTCATTTCATCAGCAAAAGTTTTACTCAGACCATATATCAGCTAGTTTAAAACAAACTTAACAAAGCCCCAGCCATCCATGTTTCCCTGGATGTGTTGCCCAGATGCCTTTAGGTCCCCTGCCTAGGAAATGCACTGGTGCCCATTACAACTTCAAGTCTTAAGTAAAACAGCTGGAATAAAATTTTCAGGACTATCATTCAAACAATGGGATACAATATCAGGAGAACTCATCAGAACACCTGAGCAGTGCTCTCTGATATTCTGCTGACTACACCATACATATCATGAAAAATTGATCAGTTGATCTAAGCAAAATTTTGAGTCAAATTGAAAGTTATAACATGGGAACAGCCACTCAGAAAGCTCTAAGAACTGTTCTGCCTGTTAGAGGTCAGAGCGCAGTTACTTAAGCTTTTGAGACAGAGGTTATTGTTCTTGTTTAGTTGTTAAGTTGTGTCTGACTCTTTGCAACCCCATGGACTGTAGCCCTCCAGACTCCTCTGTCCATGGAATATTTCCAGGCAAAAATACTGGAGTGGGTTGCTATTTTCTTCTCCAGTGGATCTTCCCAACCCAGGGATCAAACCCTGCGTCTCCTTCTGCATTAGCTTCTACCACTGAGTCACTAGGAAAGCTTGAGATGGAGGGCCATACGTTAAATGAAATATTATTGACAGTTCATGCAACCACATCTATGTGTAATGGGTCATCATGGCCCCTTACAGGGTTAAGGAGGGAGGTTATCTCCTAACGAGGTCTGGTTAATGCAAATGCACAGTACACACTAACAGGGAAGGAGGAGCCCAAAAGAGGAAAGAAAAATTTTATGTTTCATTTTTTTCTCATCTTGCCATAGAATATGAATTTTATTTCATCACCTCTTATAGACCTCAGAGCACTCACTACAACAGATCATATGTGGACAACCTTCATTCCTATCGCTGTCTGGTACACGTGAGGACATGATTAACGACTGTCAAACTGCAAACCAGGAAAATCCATCAGATTGAAACCGCCAGCCTCATTCCATCATCTAAAGATGTTTCAAACTCGAATCTAGAAATTTTCTCAACTAGCTGTTCTCCAAGCTTGGAAACTGAATTTATAATTTGCTCGAACTCTTAACCTTTGTTTTCCTTCTGTTTCCATACCTATTTGCCCGCATAATATAGAGGCCAAATTTAGGTGGATGCTCACCTGCATCACCTCTTGAAAGAAAACATGCCCATGTTCATCCTTTCCTAAATAATAATGATGTGTGTTTGCTAATACATCATGTTGTATCTCAGAGAAGGCAATGGCACCCTACTCCAGTACTGTTGCCTGGAAAATCCCATGGACGGAGGATTTTCCGTCCATGGGGTCGCTAAGAGTCAGACACGACTGAGCGACTTCACTTTCACGTTTCACTTTCCTGCATTGGAGAAGGAAATGGCAACCCACTCCAGTGTTCTTGCCTGGAGAATCCCAGGGACGGGGGAGCCTGGTGGGCTTCCATCTATGGGGTCGCACAGAGTCGGACACGACTGAAGTGACTTAGCAGTAGCAGTAGCATGCTGTATCTATGTAAATAAATAAAGGTAATATAGGTTGACTTAGACAAGTAAAACCTGTATTTGATTATAACCTAAGTTATTTTATTGGTTAAATTTTGGCTTAAAAACAAATCTTGGCTTCTGGGAATCTCTGCTCAGGGGAATTTTTCAATCCTTGGCATTTTTATCCTCCTCATCATCATATTAACATGTCTAGTTTGTTGTATTCTCTCAAGGATTTTCAATACCTTTTGGTAGCCACTCACACTTCAAATGACATCTGTCAGGATTGGACAACTTAATGAACTTAATGATCGACATTCAATGTGTATGATGGTGATGCAACTGTTGGCAACAGTGACGACAATGACCCTCTGTCCTGATGATTCAATTAGCTGAAACATCCAATATCTGATTCTTCACCCTGGTGGCAACAACAGTGGGAACTGAGAGTAATACCATATAGTTGGTCACACTCCCAACTTGCTGAGAGAATGGTTAAACTTTTAGCTGTTGGTGACTGATCCAACCTCCATTCCCTTTTTCTTCCCCAAGGGACAGGATGGTTGGGATTGAAAGCTCAAACCTTGTAAGCACCTGGTTAATTCCTCTGGTAACCAGGCCCTGTCCTCTGGAGCATTTCAAAAATCACCTCATTAATATAAAAAAGATACCTTTATTCCTCTCATCACTTAGGAAATCTCAAGGGTTTTAGGAGCTCTGCACCAGGACTGGGGGACAAAGACCAAATAAAGATTTTATAAATTTTATTAATAAAGATTAATAACAATATCACAAGAAGTTACTGGATTAAGGAGCCTTAATCCAATAGACTATGGCCTTATAAGACAAGGAAGATATCTCTTCCTCCTCTCTCCTCACTCACCTCTCTCTCTCTGCCATGTGTGGACATAGTGAAAAGATGGCTGAAAAGCCAGGAAGGGAGCTCTCACCAGAACCTTGAACTTGGACATCCAACTCCAAAACTGTAAGAAAGTAACTTTTTGTTGTTTGGTCTGCCCAGCACGTGTCCTTTGTTATAGTAGCCCAAGCTAAGTGAGACACACTGCCATCTTCTGCACCTGCACTTTTCTGTTCTAAGCCATCTGGTGGAGCAATCCAACTGCTTCTGGAATTATCTAAAAGCATCCCTGGGAAGAACTAATGTGACCAAGGAGCAGTTCCTTGTCCATCACTAGGCCTGTTTGAACTGCTAAACATTGTCATCTCTGAGAAGCTGGTATCCATTGAGGATGACTTGCCCCTGGCCCCACAGCTCATTGCTGATAAACCCAGGCTTCTGTTCGTCACTTCAATGTCCTTTCCCTGCAATGGGCCAACCACTGTTTTGAAAAATGAGTCATGAAAACCTCATGATACCAATCCTTAGGAACAAATATTTAAATACAGGAAAATGAGTAAGCATGAATATTTAAAGCCGGGAAATTCAGAATACAATATTTGCACACTGGGATATCTAATTTGTTTGCTATGCTGATCAGAGCAGAAAAAAGTTCTCATAGCTCTATTTATATATTCATAGGTAGTAGTACACAGAAATGAATCAACATTTGTATGTTTCGGCAATGAAAAGAAAAAGTCAACTTTAGGTCAAGCAGCTGAGGATACCATGTTCTTTACACGTTCCTCTTATGTTACGTAGAAGCAATTCAGTATATCAACAAAAGACAAGACAGAGCAGAAGTGCACTGATGGGAACTTCTCAAACATTCCTGCTTAGAAAAGGAATTTCTCTAGTGAGAAATAGCCTCATTCAGAAGTGGAGAGAGTGTGCATGCTGAACACAGAAATGCAGAGCCATGATTTTACTGGAGTGTTTCTCCTTGGAGAGCCTTTGAAGACCCCATATACCCAGCCAGCCAGTAGTTAGCTCTGGAAACATTCTGCCAGTCAGTCTATGTCATGGTTATAAGCAAACTGAGGTGTCACAGTCTTTGAAGACTGTTCAAAAGAAATAGAGCCAGACCCTAGTTAAGGGCAAATAAGATTTTATTTATACTACTGCAATAAGGGGAAAGAGTTGAGCTCAATTCCTAAGGCAGGGACAAGTGGGGATTTATGGCTAAGAAAGGGGAGTGGGAGTTATCAAATGGAAAACTACTGAGAGGAGACATCAAGGCTACTGTTGCTAAATCTACTTAGGATTCTTGCTGAAGGCAGGCCGAGTGGTCAGTTCAGGGGTGAGGGGTGACTTAGCAGGATTCTTGGTGAGGACTGGCTGAGGCAGCTGATGATGGGCCCTGAATGAAACCACAGAACACATTTCAGAGCTCAGTGGCTCTCATGTTCTTTATGTTTCAGCGTGGAAAGAATTCAGGGAGAGGCAAAGTGATAGATAAGAAGTGATTTATTTGAGGGGATATATGTATACCTATGGCTGATTCATGTTGAGGTTTGATAGAAAACAACAAAATTCCGTAAAGCAATCATCCTTCAATTAAAAAAATAATAATAAATTTTTTTAAAAAGAAGTGATTTATTTGTATAGGATGCTTGTGAAGGATACACACGGGCAGGTAAAAGGGCTCTGCTCTGAGAACTTAGTAGGCTACATTTTTACAATCAAAGGAAAAGTGGGATGGGGGAGAAGACCATCTCTTCTTCATTCTTTTTAAAAATCAATCAGTTAATTAATTTTTGACTATATTGGGTCTTCGCTGCTGTGTGGGCTTTTCTCTAGTTGTGGCAATCAGGGGCTACTCTCTAGTTGCGGTGCATGGTCTTCTCATTACAGTGGCTTCTCTTGTTGCAGAACATGGGCTCGAGGGTGTGTGGGCTTCAGTATTTGTGGCACATGGGCTCACCAGGATGGCTCCCAGGCTCTAGAACACTGGCTTAGTAGTTGTGATGCAGGGTTTAGTTGCTCCAGGGCAGGTGGGATCTTCCTAGACCAGGGATTGAACCCATGTCTCCTACACTGACAGGTGGATTCTTTACCACTGAGCCATGAGGAAAGCCCTCTCATTCTTTTTAAAAAGTGTTCATCTATTTATTTGGCTGCCACGGGTCTTAACTGCAGTATTTGGGATCTTTGTTGCATCATGCAGGAGCTTTTGTTGAGGCACGTGGGCTCTCTCCAGTTGTGGTGCATGGGCTTAGTTGCCCTGTGGCATGTGGGATTTCACTTCCCCAACCAAGGGTTGACCCTGTGCCCCCCACATTGCAAGGCATATTCTTAATCACCGGACCACCAGGGAAGTCCCCTCTTCCTCATTCTTGAATAGACATCAAGCTTCCATCATCAGCTTCTCCTCCACCCTGGGTGGTACAGTTTTTTGATCGATACATAGTCAGACTGGGATTGTCAAGGTGTTATTCAAATCAGCAGAAGGGTGGTAACACATGCAAAGATATGGTTAATTATCTCCTTTCCCCTATATATATACATTTTAAAAATTTTTATTTATTTAATTATTGGCTGTTCTGGGTCTTCATTGTTGCAAGAGGGCTTTCTCTAGTTGAGGAGAGCAGGGGTTACTCTCTCTTGTTGTGGTGCATGGGCTTCTCATTGAGGTGGCTTCTCTTGTTGCGGAGCAAGGCTTTAGGGCACTTGAATTTCTATAGTTGTGGTGCATGGGCTCAATAGTTGTGGCTCTCCGGTGTCAGAGCATGGGCTCAGTAGTTGTGGTACACAGGCATAGCTGCCTTGAGGCATATGGCATCTTCCCAACCCTGGGATCGAACCTGTGTCCCCTGCATTGGCAAGCAGATTCTTAACCACTGGACCACAAGGGAAGCCCTATTTTTGTTTTTAGTTCATACACAGAGGAACGTGTCTTAGGGGTCATTAACTTACTGACCTCAACAAGCAGGATGCAGGTGTCACTGACTTGACGTACAGTTTTGTTGTTAAGCAAGCCTGCTTTTTTCACAATTTTCGATCGCTTTCTTGATGATCATTAACTTACAATGGTCTCTCAAAGCCCCCTAAAGTTCTCCCTCTATTTATAATTTCCTAGTGGGATTTTTAAACTAGCTATTTGACTATCTTACTCTAGACTTATCCTGAGGACAAGGCCTAGTGGAGAAGAGGGTTCAGAGGAGCCTGTCTAAAGTTTGATCAAGGAAAGCCTTTAACAGAACCGAAGTTATCGGACAGGAGACAATGCAGAAAAGGTTGCCGTTAAATTCAGGTGGGAAATGGGTAATAAGGTAGAGTATGTGAACAGTAAACTATTTTTAGAGTAATGGCAGGGGTCTGGGAGAGGGGGCAAGGGAGGGAGGCGGGTGTGAGGACACCCTCATAGAGCTGCTCTCAAGCATCAGGAGTAAGAATGTTGCTCAGTTCCGCTGAGATTATCCAGGATACATAAAGCTGGTTAGCAGAGGAAAGCAATCCAGCCACCCTTTGATGCCCTGGAAGGAAGTCAGGTATGAACGGATGCTGCATGTCCCAGCTGGGGTTAGTCACCTTATCCTGTTTCCAGGACTCTATTTATGGTTGTTCTTGTGCTCAGTGGAGGAAAGCGGGTAGGAGACTTCGTTCCAGAAGAGGCAAGGAGAGGGTCCTGGGCTTCCTCTCGTAGCATCTGCAGCCCTCTCCCACCTTGAGGACCAGCCAGTGCGATAGGTCAGAAGCAAATGACACAGGATCATGGGTCAGGAAGGGCCTTGGGAAAGTCCCTTCGCAGACTGAGAACACCCAGGAGATGCAGAGCTGGAAGAGAGCTGAGCTGTGCCTATGTTCCTCTTGAGGGGGTTCTTGAGGGCGGGGTCCCCGGCTTACACACACACACACACACACACACACACACACACACACTCTCACTCAGAGCAGCCACAGGAGGCGGGGTCCCCGGCTTACACACACACACACACACACACACACACACACTCACTCAGAGAAGCCACAGGAGGAGGGTCCCTAGGTGCGGAGAGGTGCTGGCTTGCTGTTCTCCCCAGGATTTCTCTACCCTGGAGGGCTGTGCCCCTTTCACCATGGTAACTGAGTGGGGTGTGCTCCCAGGAAGGGACATCTACCCCTCCCCCAGCACTCGGAGGGCACATAGTACTTATACCAAAAATCGGGAATTTGTCGGTGGGCAGGCGGCATCATCACTAAAAGGAATGTTCCCTACTTTCCGCACTATGGTGGTAAACGAAGAAAAGCCAAACAGATGAAAATACCGTCTTCGCGATATTTAGTTTCGCTACATTCATTTTAGTTCTGAGTTTTAAAAATGTCAGGGACCTGTACATGCAAGATTTATAGTGCTTGTAATTCCTCTCAATCTTTTCCTCCCTTCCATTTAGCCTATAAATCCCCCCTTCTTCCAAGAGCACAGTGAATCAGGGCTTTGGCAGCACGCTTCAGGGAACAGCATTAACCCTCGGACAGAATTTCCCTTAGCCCTGGCTCTGCCAAGCGCACGTACACAGTCAACCGAGGAGGTGGAGCTAGGACTGAAAACTGTCCGCGCATTTTCGTCCCATTTCCCTGGGAAGCCGAGGGGACAGCAGGTGGCTGGAGGAAGTTCATCTGCGACCCCGCCTTCACCATCCGCGCTTCCTTTCCCTTCTCGCACCATCGCAAGGGTCTGTGTTTTCCTCATTCACCTTGTTTTTTTTTTTGTTGTTGTTTTTTTTCCCTCTTGTCCCCCGGGAACATAAGCACCGCGAGGCAAGGCGCGAGTCGGGACTCAGGGCGAGAGGAGCTCGGTCGGCGTCCAACGGCAGGGTGGGATCCTGTCCTTACATGTTTGATGTTTTGCTCATTAGAAACTTTTTTGCATTAACATCAGAATACTTGACCACTGGACTTTTTTTTTTTTTGGAGCTAAATCTTTTAAAATGAGCCCCGCGCCAATGCCTCAGCCATCCCGGGCAGGAAGTTGAAACTGTTTTGCTCGCTGCTGAATCCCAGTGCCGGGCACAGTAATTCTCTGGTTCTCCGAATAAAACATTCTTTAAGAACCGCCCCTAATTTCTTGCAGGGACCCTCTCTGCCAGGGCGCAGTACTTCGGGGCAAACCCCGAGAAAGAACAGGGCTCAGGTCTCCCCAACGCCGGGTCCCTGCCCCTACAGATCGAACCGCTCTTACCTTTTCTCGCTGGTGGGACCCCTGGGGCAGGTGGGGAGGGACTGAGCGCCAAGTGGGGCGAGCGCCCCGGGGACTTAGGGCGAGGGCGCGGCGGGCGGGGCCCAGGGGAGGGTGCGGAGAGGGAGGGCATGCGAGGGTGGCGGAGAAGAGTGCGTCGCCCAGGAGCGCGGAGGCGGCGAGCGGCGCAGGACAGAGAGCTGCGCAGGTAGGTAGGACGTGCAGAGGGTCGCGGAGGAAGGTGTGGGGCGGGGTGCCGAGGCAGGAGGGGGCGGGGCAGGGGCGGGGCGGCTCAATTCCCTGGAGGCCGGTGCTGTGCTTGTTAGTGCTACGGCCGCTACACCTGGGGTCTCGGGTGTCTGTGAGTGTTTCCCCTCACCCCAGCGCGGACGCTCCTGCTCCAGCCGGAGGCTGAGGCTCCGGCTGGTGCCGAGGTCCGGGCGCCCGGCGGTGCTAAGGGAACCAGACATCGCTGCCCGCCCGCAGGTGACAGTTCGCCTGCAAAGGACCAGCCACCTGCGTTCATTCACCCTCGTCCGCTCCTCCGCTAGTATCCGTGCCCCGCGCTCACCGCCCCGCCTCTCCCCTCGGGTGTCCTTCTGCCGCAGGTGTCCTCCCCCGCAGGTGTCCCAGCGCCCGGCCATGGTGGACGTGCTGGGCGGGCGGCGCCTGGTGACCTGCGACGGCGCGTGGGTGGAGGCCGAGGCGGCGCTGCAGAACAAGGTGGTGGCGCTATACTTCGCCGCGGGCCGGTGCGCGCCCAGCCGCGACTTCACGCCGCTGCTCTGCGACTTCTACGAGGAGCTCGTGGACGAGGCGCGGCCGCCCGCGCCCTTCGAGGTGGTCTTCGTGTCCGCCGACGGCAGCGCGCAGGAAATGCTGGAATTCATGCGGGAGCTGCACGGCGCCTGGTTGGCGCTGCCCTTCCACGACCCCTACCGGCAGTGAGTGGAGACCGTGTGTATGGGAGGTGCTAGGAGCTCCCACCCCACCCCCCGCCCCAATCCCTCATCCCCAGGCTTCTCCCAACTCTCAGGACTTCTTTGACAGCCTTCATCCCCACCCGGTCGTGTTTGAGCCTCTTTGCTTTGGCTTCCCAGGGAGGCTCTAGCGTTGGGTGACGGGGAACTCGGTGGGCGCGGACCTTGGTCCACCCTCGTCTTTGGCTCAGTGGGTCTGAGGCTCTGGGAATCTGAATGTATAAGTTCTGGTGAGGATTATTCTGCGGCAGGGAGCCCACTTGAGTAATCACAGCCCTGAGGTGCTGCGCCCTACTGTGCAGGGAGGACTTCCCAGCTGTAAAGAATCTGCCTGCCAATGCAGGAGACACAATCGCCGCGGGTTCCATCTCTGCGTCGGGACGATCCCCCGGAGGAGGAAATGGCAACACACTCCAGTATTCTTGCCTGGAGAATCCCATGGACAGAGGAGCGTGGCGGGCTACAGGCCGTAGGGTCCTCAAAGATTCGGTCACAGTATTGAGCACACCGGCACTGCACAGGGAAGACGCCGTTATCTGGAGAGTAGGAGAGGGAGATCCAGAATGGATGCTCAGGTCAGAACTGGAGACTATGGGTGGACTACCCTGTCCCAAGAGCGTGGGCCTGGGTACCAGGTGCTGGGGAGAAGGATCAGAACTCAAGTCCTGGAGGAACCTACTGCAAGCCACGTTGCAATTTCAGTTTTATTGGCAGTGATTGAAATTTCATAAAGGTGACTCCTGCTCCTATACCTGTAAGAAGAAGCAGCTTCCTGGACTGCTGAGACAGATGTCAGAGGTGACAAAAATCCATGCTCTCTGAAGGGATCTTGCCCCACCCTCGCTTTTAGAAAAACATGTGGCATGGATTTCAGAATTTGTGAACAAACTAGAGATTGACCCTAGGGCTCTATTTTTTTTTAATTTAATTTAATTTTTTTTTTTTTGCCATTCTGTGTACCATGTGGAATCTTGGTTTCCCAACCATGGATTGAGCCCACAGCCCCCACACTAGAAGCTCAGAATCTTAACCACTGTACCACCAGGGAAGTCCCAACCCTGCTGTTCTGTTGCCTGTGGTCATGAGATCTATGGAGGGGAGGAGGGAGAAGGTGGGGGGTGTGTTAGGGAAGAAAGAGGACATGGGAGGACTTTGTGGAGGATTCAAAGAGGGAAGTGGGGCACAGGCACCGATTGTCTGGCATGTTGGGGTCACATGTGGTGTAAGAATCCAGACTGAGGTTAATTGTTCTTCACCAAGTGCATTACCCCACCATCCCCTTAACAGATATGGAGGTGAATGTCTGGATTTTTTTTTTTTTTATAGCACCATGTGGTACATTTTTCTGGGAATTAGTATTCAGTTGTGTGTTCCCCCAAGTTAATTATTCTGAAATGGTTTTCCTTCTGGACACTTAAATACGAAAGCTAACTTTGGAAAGTTCCCTGGAGGAGTAATTTTCCCCCAGCACATACTTTTGCTGATGCCAAGCAAGAGGTGAGGCCCAGGCCCTTCAAGGGAGGTTACCTGCTTCCCAAGGCCTCACTCAAGACAGGGCTAGGAAAAGTCATCCATGATACATCCAAATGACCATGATTTACTTGGTTGAAAGTTCCTATAGCATCACATCTAGTGGTGGTTGTAAAAGGAGTTTTGATTTGCTTAGTGTTCAAGTTACACACCGCTTTTGAAAGAATACACTTAGTTTTGAATGTGACAGTGTTAGTAATCAAGCCTAGAGCTCAGGCCCTGGGCAGAGTCCAGCTGTGGGATCTATTTGTGGGGTGACTGTAGGCAAGGTATTCAATTGCTGAGTATAATGACGTGGCACGTGATGGATGAGAACTGCACTGATGCATGAATTCAGAGCTATGCCAGCTGGTTGTGTAGCAGCACTTTCCGTGTTGCCCATTTCACAGATGTGCTATTGAAGTGCAGAGATGGGTGCCCCTGGCTCTGGAGCCAGTCCTTTCTGCTCCAGCTTCCTCTCCCATGGGACACTGAGCCTCAGCACAGCCTTGCTGGGGGTGGGGATAAGGGTGGGGTTGGTGGGGGCTTACAGCATGCTCTCTGCTTCCTGGATTAACTGGTCAAGGCCCATTTGATCCACTGAAGGTGCTGAGCTGTTTAGGGCCTGGCATGGGGCTGCACTAGGCCCTGGCCATCTCCGGCTGCCAGCCTCACCTAGGAGGAATCTGATCCGGGATGGGAGGGTGGGAGGCAGCAGTTTGGGGAGAAGTTAGTTCCCAGGGCCTCCCCTTCCCAGATTGAACTTTGTTAATCCTGTCATTGCCATTTATAAGTTAGGAAATGTGGTATTCTGTGGGAAATTCTTGGAGCTAAACCCTAAATTTTGCTTATCCCAGCCTGCATTTTGAAATCAGACTGTGAGCAAAAATGGAAGTAACTTCCACCGAAGAGAAGAATGTAGGAAGCCTCCAGGAGGCCTTTTGAGAAGTTCTCAATATGTGCAGAGCATGGCATTCTTCTTGGTGCCGTGAGAAGGTGAGGGACCCGGGCTGCCTTTTTTCAGTGGTCCACACGTGTCATCTGCTGTCCTCTGGTTTTCTGATGACCTGCCTGAGGCACATGCGTGCATGCATGCTAAGTTGCTTCAGTTAGTATGTGACTCTTTGCGACACTATAGCCTGCCAGGCTCCTCTCTGTCCAGGGGATTCTCCCAGGCAAGAATACTGGAGTGGGTAGCCATTCCCTTCTCCAGGGGATCTTCCCAATCCAGGGATTGAAACCATGTCTTTTACCTCTTCTACATTTGCAGATCAGTTCTTTACCACTAGCACCACTTGAGAAAGTCTGCCTTAGGTTCAGGAGGTGGTAGCTCACCACAGAGGCACTCCGCCCCGCTAAGCTTACCCTGGGCATGGCTGGAGGTGGTGATGCTGCAGATGCAACTGCAGGAAGAAACTTTCTAGAGACACTCACCTCAAGGTCGCTCAGTTCTTGGCTGTCCAGTGAAGAGTGCACACAAGACCCGACCCCTAGCGCCACCCTTCTGCCTAGAGAGGCAAATATCTAGTGAGGTCCCTATAGCCAGGGGCAGTGGGGGCCCAGGGTGGGCTCTCAGGGCCTGCCCTGATGCCTGTGTGTGCAGCTGGGCGAGAGGTCTGAGAAAGGGGGCGGCATTGAAGACGGATTCTGTTCCGCCTTCCCTCCCTTTGTTATGAGCCAAAGAACCAAGTAAGGAATAAAGAAAAATCCCTGACTTTGCCAGCAGGAATTTCTGTTGCATGCTGCCAGGCATGCGAGACCCACTCAGTCCGTGTCTCACACATCCCCCTCCAGTATTTGACCCTCACTCATTTTATTTCTTGTTACCTCCTTTACATCTGTGTTCTGGTCAGACTTGACAACTAATATGCCAGAATACTTCACACACTTTCCCACCTCCGAAGGTCTTACACATGCTGCATCCTCCAACCCTGGAGCCTCCCACTTCTCTTCCTAGTAGGTCTTCCTTTGTGTCCCTGGGGACACCGGGAGCATGTCTGGCCCTGAGGCTTATGCCCTCCATAGCTCGAGCCAGCGCCACTCCTGCTGTCGGAGTGTGTGTCTGGTGATGGTGGGGGTGGGGGGTGGTTTCTGTAGTCCCTGAGGTTGAACTAGACATTGTTCAGGGCTTGGCACTTGCAGGGCACTTGTTTGATGGATGCTTGAAGCAAGTAGAGAGATTTGCTCGGTAACAGCCTGGCTACCAGTGGCTAAGATGGAAAGAGACTGGAGCCAGAAGTTGCCATGGCAACCCAGAAGCAGTTGTGCCAGGGATAAGGATGCACTGCTTTAGATGAAGGGAGGGAGCCAGTGCTGCAATTGCATGCAGGGTGAGGAGGGAATGGGCTCTCTCATTTCACTGAAATGGTTAAAATGCTGAGTTATCACTTCATTCTGCCCAGCAACAAGGCTCTTTCCTTTCTGAGACTTGGTCTACTCTCTCTGGACACAGCTCCCAGAGGAGACAGAGATGACTTCATGGTTCCAGGGTAACACCTGTCACCAGGCAGAGGCTGCCAGGGTGGGGATGTAGGGTCCACACTGGGTGATCCTTTGAAGAGAAGCTGGAGCAATGAAATGTCTTCAGACCTCCTCCTTACTGCTCGAAGGCCTGCTTGACTCGTGATGTCCCCGTGTTGTCCCTTTTTCCTTCTCAATCTTGATAGAGCTTTTCTGTTTTTTAGTCTAAGAACCAAGTTTTGTTTTGTTGCTCACCCCATGTGGATTCATTTCCTAGTCCAGTGATTTCTGTCCTCTGTCTTCTTTTGCCTTCTTTCTACTTTCTCTGTAATTGCCTCATCATTGTTTTTCTAGTTTCTTGAATTAAATGAAGGACTCATCTATATAGAGGCCTTTTAGTTTTGGACGAGAATGTGTAAGATAACTCTCTGTGTCTAATTGTACCTATAGCTTGGGACCCATGCTGCTGCTGCTGCTAAGTCGCTTCAGTCGTGTCCGACTCTGTGCGACCCCATAGACGGCAGCCCACCAGGCTCCCCCGTCCCTGGGATTCTCCAGGCAAGAACACTGGAGTGGGTTGCCATTTCCTTCTCCAATGCATTAAAGTGAAAAGTGAAAGTGAAGTCGCTCAGTCATGTCCGACTCCTAGCAACCCCATGGACTGCAGCCTACCAGGCTCCTCCATCCATGGGATTTTCCAGGCAAGAGTACTGGAGTGGGGTGCCATTGCCTTCTCCACTTGGGACCCATAGTATGTTCCATATTGCCCCATTCTACTTATTTTGTAAGTCTGCTTTACAATTTCATAGATAACATATGGTTATTTAGTTTTTAACTCATTCCAAAAATTATTGCTTGTTGGTTTCCAGTTCCATTATGTTATGGTCTGATTAAGCGATCTGCACTGATTATTTGAAACTTATTAAGATCCCTTTATGACCAACAACATGGCTGGTTTTGTCACCATTTCTAGATGCCTGAAAGCAAGGCATGTTTTCTCTATTGGGTGTAGATACTGTTTTGTTTTGTTTTTCTCCAGTTTGAATTAAGATTTGTCTTGGAGCAGGATACCAGAAAGCAGCAGGAAGAACCTGATGGAGGTGTCACAGGGGAGGTTTGGTAACAGGAGGGTCTCAAATACATTTCTTCTTCCTCTCAGGTTCACAACCCTGAGGGCGACAGATAAGGGAAATCAGATTACTGCCAACCTGAGGCCCTGGCAAGCTGGTAACAGGACGGGATTTGCACCCAGCTGTCTTGTCTTGAGGGCAATAATCCCTGTGAAGGTTATGGGGAGATTTGTAAAACTAAGAAGGCAGATGCTTCTTTCCCTAAGTGAATACAAATAATTTTGTAAAATGGTCACACAAGGGGTTATTACATGTGACCGGTAAAATGTTTCACCCATAATGTTAATCAACATATTCTTGAATTTATAGGGTAGAAAGTCTAGTAAGCCTTTGCATTTGTCTAAAACTTATGGAATTTTAACTTTTGCCATTATAGGTACCTGATGTATTTAAACCTCTTGAGATGTAGGAAGGATCCAAATTTATTGGGTTACTTGTGGGTTTAAAATTGCACTGTGCTATTCGGCAGCCACTAGCCACATGTAGCTACTTAAATTTAAAATAGACTGAAATAGGGAATTCCCTGGCAGTCTAGTGGTTATGACTTGGTGCTCTTACTTGCATGGCTGGGTTCAATCCCTGATTGGGGAACTAAGATCCTGCAAGCTGCTTGGCACAGCCAAAAAATACATAAACAAACAAATAGAATGAACTAAAATCAAAAATTCAGTTCCTCAGGCTCACCAGCCAGATTTCAAGTGTTCAGTCATCACCGGTGACCATGGCTATGACACTGGGCAGCACAGAGGCAGAACAGTCCTATCACCGGATGCCCCTCTGGGGCAGCACTGGCTGAGAACCAGCTAGCAGCAAGGAGAGCCCACAGGAATCCTCAGCCCAGTGGGAGGGCTCGCCGGGCAGGCTGGGTGCCAGGGCTTAGCTGGCTCTGGGGAGGGGCCGGGCCCTGCAGACCTGCAGCGGCCTGGCCCAGCCCACGCTGACCCTCGGCCACCCTCTTCTCTCCCACAGCGAGCTGAGGACCAGGTACCACATCACGGCCATCCCCAGGCTTGTGATCCTGAAGCCCAGCGGGGAGGTCATCACCGACAAAGGGCGGAAGCAGATCCGGGAGCTGGGGCTGGCCTGCTTCCAGAACTGGGTGGAGGCAGCCGACATCTTCCAGAATTTCTCCGGTTGAGCTGGGGGGCGGGTCTCCGGGGGGCCTGGAGAGGTGTGCAGTCACTCCTGTTGCTACAGCCTCAACCCGGCAGGAGAAGAAGAGCATTCTGTTTCTCTGTGTTGGTGGTTTCTTTCAGAGCAGAAGCACTCATCTGTGATGGAAAGAAAATGTTGCTCAGGGAATGCCCTCCCTCAAGCTTTGTTGGTAGTTATTTTTATTATTCTTAGCATAGCTTTCTCCACATAAGCTTAAGTGTGTTCACAATGAGCTATTGGAAATCTATGTACAACATGTATTTATACAAGCTCTTCAGGTAAAATGGCATATTTATGGATATATTTTTCTGGAGATGTCTTTATTTTATTTTCCTTTTATTTTTTTTTAATTGAAGGATCATTGCTTTACAAAATTTTCTTGTTTTCTGTCAAACTTCAACATGAATCAGCCACAGGTATAAATATATCCCTTCCCTTTTGAACCTCCCTCCCATGGAAACTTACATTACCATATGTAAAATAGATGGCCAATGGGAATTTGCTGTATGGCTCAGGAAACTCAAACGGGGACTCTGTTTCAACCTAGAGGGGTGGGATGGGGAGGGGAATGGGAGGGGAGGTTCAAAAGAGATGTCTTTATTTTAATGATACGCTCTCATGACTATATTTATTACTAAAGTTTGCACAGTCTGTTTGCTTTAATAAACACACCTATTTGCACCTGGAGCCCTGTGATTTCCTTCTTTCTCCCAGCAAACCAAGTGCCCTTCTGAGGAAAGTGAAGCACTCGAGAAATACCATTCTCAAACACTTTGTTTTGTTTTTCAAAAGGGATAGTTTTTAATTACAGGTCTTCTTGGGAATTTTTCTTCTCTTTCTTTTCTAACATGTACTTTTAGTAGCATCATATCTTAGAAAGAAAAAATTTCAAGGCTGCATACTCGTATCTTCAAGATCAAATCTCCCTATCTTCTAAAAGATGCTGATCAATCCAGGTAGACAAAAGTTCACACACAATCTTTCATTTTTTAAATTTCTATTGAAATGTAGTTGAGTTACAATGTTGCGTTAGTTTCAGGTGTACAACAAAGTGATTCATTTATACATACATATGATATATACAAATATATATATTCTTTTTTTAACATTCTTTTCCCTTATAGGTTATTATAAGATATTGAGTAGAATTCCCTGTGCTGTTCAGTAGGTCCTTGTTGGTTATCTATTTTATATACAGTTGTGTGTATCTTTGCTGATAACAGGAGGGATGTGTGCAGTGCCTGCCAGCTGGAGGTGGCCAGCCGTGATCTGATCCACATGATTGGAATCGTGAAATACCAGGCACCCACCTCTAGCCCAGTTCCCATCTGCCAACCCACTTGACTCACTGGGTCCCTCGCTGGGAATCTGGAGCAAAGCTGTCCCTTGTAGGACCCAGGAACCCCCACATCCCCTAAGGAGGCCCTCTGTGGAACAATGCTGGGCGAAGTGAAGAAGGCTGCTGGGCTGCTCAGGTAACCTGGGATGTGAGAGTTGAATCCAAGAGGGTGAGGCTGTGTCATTGGCTTAATTATATCAGGGCCAGAGAACTCCATGGCACAGTTACCTTGATGTGCTCTCCCCCTCATCAGTCAAGTTCCCCATGGGTTGACTAAAGATGTATTTGATGAAGCTAACCTGGTCATTATTTGCCCCAGAAATAAAGCATAAAAGTGCAGTTTTCTTCTCGAAACAAAAGATGGCATATTTCACTTAATTTTGGTGTTTTCCCCAGTACCATAGAGTTAGCTACTCTCTTTATCATATCACATGGTTACCACTTGATCTTATCCAAAGGCTGAGAAGCAGAGACATCACTTTGCCGACAAAGGTCCATCTAGTCAAAGCTGTGATTTTTCCAGTAGTCATTTACGGATGTGAGAGTTGGGCCATAAAGAAGGCTGAGCACAGAAGAATTAATGCTTTTGAACTGTGATGCTGGAGAAGACTCTTGAGAGTCCCTTGGACTGCAAGGAGATCAAACCAGTCAATCTTAAAGGAACTCATCTCTGAATATTCATTGGAAGGACTGATGCTGAAGCTGAAGCTCCAATACTTTGGCCATCTGATGCGAAGAGCAGACTCATTGGAAAAGACCGTGATGCTGGAAAAGATTGAAGGCAAGAGGAGATGGGGGCAACAGAGGATAAGATGGTTGGATGGCATCACTTACTCAGTGAACATGAGTTTGAGCAAACTCTGGGAGATGGTGAAAGACAGGGAAACCTGGTGTTCTGCAGTCCATCTGATCGCAAAGATTCAGACATAACTGAATGACTGAACAGCAACAACAATGGTTACCACTGTTTTTTTTGTGATGAAATCATTTAAGATCAGATTATAGTAATTCAAATCACATTTTGGGGGGCAGGATGGGCATCTCTTGTAGGTGTAACATCCTGGTGGGTGGGTGCACACATATGCACGCGTGTTTGCGTGTGTGTGTGTGTTAACCACAACCAGACTTGTTAAAAAGTGTAGATAAGTTCCTGCTGATAAACATGCTTATTAGTTGCCATGACGGAGCCCAAGCACCATGCTTACCCCTGAGGCTGGAGCATCACGTTGTTTTCAGCTTGGGAGCTGCATGGGGTTGTGTGTGTGGCGAGCATTCAGCACCTGGAGGGAGGGAGCGGTCCTGGCAGAGGCCACCCCACAGCTGCACCAAAGTAGCACACTGGGGGCTAGGGTTTCCACGTGAATTTTAGGGGCACACGAATATTCAGACCACAGCAGTGGCCCCACCCCAGCCCTACATTCCATCGAAATTGCTGGGTCTATGTGTGTATGCTGATTTTACAGAAGAACTGCTCTACGAGGTGTCTGTCTACTAAATGTGTTGAAATCATTTACACTGAGCTCATAATTGTGGCATCTTTTCTCACACCTGGGCTGCCTGATAAGCAGGCAGTATTAGCTGCAGGCTGGGGAGGTCCAGCCACTCAGTTTTGTGCAGAACCATGTGCAAACCCCAGGAGGTCTCCGCAGCAATTTCACTTGAGAAGGATATTGCTTATTGTGTGCTTGTGTGGGGCAGCCACTGGGAGAACACGTGGGCACACACACAAAACACACAAACACCACACCACATATACACCACATGCATATCACACACTATACACACACCATACATGGATACATACCACACACACAAACACTACACACTACACACACAGATGCACACCACACATCACAATATCACACATACTATACCACACCACACGCACATACTACATATCACACAGACACATCACACACTCACCATAAACAGCACACAAACACCACACACACAAAAAGCATACCACATATACACCACAGACCTACACACTACACACCACACACAAATCACATGCAAACACCACATACTACACACAGACACATACCATACACACAGACACCACCATGCACACATACACACACTACATTCACACCACACACACCACAAACACACATACCATATGCACATCACATTTGTTTTCTGTCTTTCTGTCCTCCCTTCCTTTCTCTCCTTCTTTCATAATGTTTTGTTCTAGTTCCATGAAAGCAGGATCTTCCTATCTCTTCACAGGATACTGATGGGGTATGGGGGGACCAGATGGAACCCCAGTGGTCTTGCTAACTTTGAGCTCCCTTTAGAGTGATCTTCCTGGGCCATTTTGCCAGTGAGACTTTCTTCCTGGGCTGGTCACATTGATCAGGTAACACCCCCCCCATCCCCACTGGCAGGAGAGGACTGGGGGCTGGCAGGGAGCACACATTTTCCCCTGATTTCCTGGAGTTCACGTCAGCACCCCACCTTCAACTGTGTCTCTCCCACCGTGAAAGACCACCAACCACCTCTGGGTGAGGTCGGACACCCAGGGTAACAGGATGCAGAGGTAATCTGTTGTTGTGTTAGTCCCTCAGTCATGTCTGACTCTGTGACCCCGTGAACTGTAGCCTGCCAGGCTCCTCTGTCCCTGGAATTCTCCAGGCAAAAATACTGGAGTGGATTGCCATTTCCTTCTCCATAGGATCTTCACAACCCAGGGATCAAGCCAGTGTCTCCTGCAGGCAGAGTGCAGGCAGATTCTTTACCATATGAGCCATCAGGGGAGGAAATCTAGGTCTGATTTTGTGTACAGACCCCAGTCCTCATGGGCGCTGTGTGTCCGCCTCAAGGGGTTTCTGGAGCTGCCAGGTCTCAGGTCTTCAGGGTTCCCGGCTAAAACCAGTAGGTTCCTGCTTCCCTAGTGCTGGCCAGGATCCTCCATGTGTGTGTGTATATGTGTATGTGTGTGTGTGTGTGCCTGTAGAGGCAGCCACCACCCCTGTCACTTTTAGAGCTTCCAAACATTTCTTGTTCCCTCTTTGTTTTCCCATCATTTAAAAAACCCCTTCATTGTCATTTTAATGACTCTGTCAAGAAGTGAAATTATATGCAGGTGTTCAAACTGCCTGTTTGCCTGAGAGTTGAGAAGTGTCCGTTTTAAGTTTGTGATGCCACCAGGACGATCTCTTTGAAATTTTTATTGGATTTAGTGAACTGACAAAATGCTGTGTAAATCTAGCTTTCTGCTTTCAACATGAATTTCTAACTTTGACAATGTGTCCACAGTTGTAATTGCACGTCCAGTATTACTTCTACAACACCTCTCTGCCTTTGCCATTGAAGCATGAGAATGAAAACGCTTGTGCCTGGTTGGACCCAGACGCTTCACACCATGGATGGGGAGCAGTGATGATGTGCCCTGGATTAGGATCTAAAAGGATGATTTTAATCCAGGTGCAGCTAGATGTGAATTTTAGGTCAAAAAATCCTGGATGAAAGCTCTCTACTCCATATGCAAGCCGTCTGTAATCCAGTATCCTGTGGGCACAGACTCTCCTTCAAAGAACAACTGCTTGTAGGCAATAGTAATTAAAAAGGAGGGGACTTCACTGGTGGTCCAGTGGCTCAGGCTCTATGCTCCCAATGTAGGGGACCGGGGGTCAATCACTGGTCAGGGAACTAGATTCCGCATGCTGCAAGAGTTTGCCTCAACTAAAAAGATCCCACATGCTGCAATGAAAATCGGTCTAGTGTGCTGCAAAGAAGACCCGGCACGTGGTGATGGTGGTTGTAGTCGTTAAGTCGTGGTTGGGACCTCATGGACTGTAGCCTGCCAGGTTCCTCTGTCCATGGGGATTTCCCAGGCAAAAATACCGGAGTGGGTTGTCATTCCCTTCTCCTGGGGATTCTTCAAACCCAGGGATCAAACCCAGGTCTTCTGCCTTACAAGAGGATCCTTTACTGACTGAGCTATCAGGGAAACCTGACCCGGCGCAGGCAAATAAATAAGTATTTAAAAAAAAGAAAAGGAATTCCAATTGTTTCTGACATCATTGAAAAGTAACTTAGGAGATCCTTTTCAAAGTCCCAAACTACACATGGAAAACTCGCCTTGCCTCTGCTCCCCAAAGCTCCCTCCAAAATCTCCTTTCCGCTCCCACACCTCTGGTTCCCCATACCTCTGGTCTCTCCCTGTCTGTTTCGCATGGTCTGTCTTGGCATCTCTGGTTCCATTTGCATCGCTTTCCTTGTTCTCCAGATTCTGCCTTTGCTCACTTGGGATCTTGGCTGACCTGGAGGACTCCTGGTGGCTGTAGGAAGTGGTGAGTTTACAGGGTACAGAGAACATTCTCTCTCTGGCTGTGGAATAAAAGGGAGAAGGCTGGTTAGGGACGTGGCAAAACACATCTTTCTCATACATTGTAAATAATACGTCTCTTGTTATTCCAGGTAAATGTAAATCCCTGGGTTAAATTCTTAAGATTTGAGGGTTAGCATTCTCAGTGATTGGGCAGAAGATAAATCATTTTTATTTCTTATGTTCTTTTACTTTCTTCCTTTCCTTTTAATGACAAAGAGTCATTATCTTTAGTCTCTTTCCCTTACATACATATCATGATAATTTTATTTGTTACGTATAAGTAGCTTCAGTTTGGAGGTGAGATGCATATACTGATACAAGGTTTTGGATATTAACCAATACATTCATTCATCCATTCATTCAACAAGCATCTGGAGCTTGTCAAGCATCTAGGCTGGCAGACGACATTAATCGTGTCATTAAATGGTCTGTGACAGAGCGTGGGGATCTCAGGCAGGGTTTAGGCTCAGAGGTGAGAGAAGAGGGTGGAGCTAGTGAAACTGGCAAGGGCAGCTGCTCATCTGTGATGACAGCCCTTCAATCGGGACCTCAGAGAGTGGGTCTGAGGCCGTTCCTGGGGTGTGATTACTTCTCAACGTGAACGACGACCATCTACCGTGAGTCGGATGGGAGAATCTCTCTGTATTGAAAGAAGTCATCCAGGAGCATTTCTGTACCGAAGGGCCCTGGAGGTCACCTCATCACATATCACAGCATTCGCTGAAGGACAGTGGATGCACCCAGGATGGTGCCCTGCGTGTTTCTCTTTCCCTCTGTGGGCAGACTTTGCTCCATGACATTTTCTCCAAGACAGATTCACCAGGCATCCTTTGTCAGGCCAGCATCATGCCCCATATGGTGCTCACTGAGTGGGTTTTCCTGGAAGAATTAACATTACCAATTGGCTGAAATGATTAACAGGACAAGGGGGACAGGCTGGGGATTTTCTGGGTTCATGAAACAGATTTTGTGGTGAAAAGTGTGTGAGGCTTTGAGATTGCAGGAGAAGGGAGGCCACATTAAAAAAAAATTATTTATTTATTTGATGGGTCTTAGTTGCAGCAGGCAGGATCTTTTGTGAACCCTTAGTTGCGGCATGTGGGATCTAGTTCCCTGGCGAGGGATAGAACCTGGACCCCCTGGTTTGGGAGTGTGGCTCCTTAGCCACTGGACCACCAGGGAAGTCCCAAGAGGCAACATTTTAAATTGCAGCAAATATCTTTGCAGGCTGAGTTTTTGTACATCTCAGCTGACAAGGTTCTTCTTTCCTCCTCCCTCTCCCAGCTTCAAAAGAGACCCAAGAAACCTCAGGCTTAGGTGGCTCCCCTTCCAGTTGGGTGTCAGACAGAGCTCCCTTCAAGAGCCTCTGTGGTGAGGTTTCTGGCTCTGTGGCCACTTGCATGAGGATTTCTGGAGTACTTACACTGTGAGAATGTTCTTAAAGCTGATTATACAGACAAATATATACATAAACAAACCGTGTTTGCTGTCATAGTTCATCCCAATTTGTAGAATCGGTGGGTTAGAAATGCTTTTCCTCCTTCCCTGTGTGCAGGCGGGGAGACTCTGACCAATAACCTGAGTTGAGGGGGGAAACTCAGCCCCAGAGTGTCCACCTTATTCCAAAACAGACCCCAACTGGTTATGCGGTTATAGATGCACTTTGAAGCCTCACCCACCAGAAGCAAGTAAGGCAAAAACCAGTGAACAAGGAACTCAGCGGTGTCCCCCTCTACTCAAGAACCTTTGAGTCAGGGGAAGAAAATTTACAGGAGAGGTCGGTTCACTCTCTCGTTTTATAATAAACTCCAGTGGCAAAGTTCTCTCCTCCACATTTCAGGAACTGCCCTTCGGTTATTTGCCCACCCTCACTTCAGTGAGAGAAAAGGTCATTTGAGGACTCGTTCCATGGAAAAATGATAGGGCCTCTTTGTCCCTGCCAGGGCTTCCCAGGACCTCGGTTAGAAGGGGAGGAGACAGGCCTTCTATTCCCACATGGTAGGTCACGCCATACTCACAGGGCTTCCTGTTTCCACATTCAACCTCTTGGTACCTGTACCAGAGTCAGCTTGGGCTGCATTACAGAGCAGCACACATGGAGTGGCTTAAACAACAGACATTTATCCTTCACAGTTTTGGAGGCTGCAAGTCCAAGTTTGTGGGCAGGGTTATTTCTCCGGAGGCCTCTCTCCTTGGCTTGTAGATGGCCGCCTTCTCCGTGGGTCCTCGGTAGTCTTCCCTCTGGGCATCTGTGTCCCAATCTCTTCTTATGGGGATATCAGTCATTTTGGGTTAGGACCACTCTAACTTCATCATTTTAACTTACTCACCTCTGTAAAGACGCTATCTCCAAATACAGTCATGTTCTGCAGTACTGAGGGTAATCCAATATATGGATTTTGGGGAGATGTAAGGCAGCTCATAACAGCACTCAACCTCCTGAAAGCACTCTGCACTGAGCAGAGACATCTGCTTCAGCTGATATGCTCTAGTTTTCCAACAAGCACAGACGACCCAGAAACAATGGGGGAGGAGAGGAGAAGGTCCAGCCAGCCTCACAGCAACCTCTTTCCGTTCAAAACCATCAGCTCTCCTGTGCTCTCCACCTTAGGTGGGCTCTGGGGTGTAGGACAAGGAACTGGAGGGCCTCTTCTTGGGGCCAGGCTGGTGGATGTTGTGGCTGGCAGGTAACATGGCAAGTGTGTGGACGCCACCAGGAGCAATAGTGGCTCTCTGGAGACTGGAAGCTAACTGTGGCTAACCCAAGACACCACACTCTACTGAGACCCCAGAGAGACGGCTGCCGTGGGGGAACCTCCAGAGACTTAGTATCTTACCACCTACCAGGCTGGTCCTCCATGACTGGCCGCCCTCCACTGCTTGCTCCCTCACCCAACAACAGTGACAGCAGTAACAGTAACTGCAAAAGGCTTGCTCTTTCCCATCAATGTTCACTCATGTGCTCTCCTCCCCGTCAATGCCCACAGCAGCTCCCGGACCCAACTTTATGATAGAATCCACACTCCACACCCTGCACTTCCCGCCAGGTATAACCTCATCCAATTTGCTCAGTCCATTTAAACTCGAGCTTCAGAGCAACAGTGATGGTGTGAGTCCCTCCACCTGAAATGGCAAAATAAATGGAATAAGTGGAAAGATTGTGTGTCTTCCTTTCAGGGAGGGGAGCTTGCTCCCTCCCTGGACTGCTCTCCTGGCTAGGTCCATTCACCACATCCAGCCAAGCCACATCCTGAGAAAGCAGGTGGGAGAGACTAGGGAGTCTGAGACCTTTTGGGGGTGACCTAGAAAAGCCAGTGAGACCTCCCAGAATGGTGCATTCCCTTCTTCTTTCTGCAGGCCCTTAAAAAGATGTGGGGGCGTCTGTGTATGGACCATTGACCTTAAAGAGGAAAGAGCTGGCAGAAAACTTGAGCAGAAAAGGGGACTGTGGCCTTCTCAGGAATCATTGCACGGTCTCCCTTTCTTTCAACATCTGGAAATCTGAACACAGATCTTCACTCAGTGGTGTGAATTCTGCCGATGTTACAAAAAAGCCTGTCACCTTCTGCATGATGGCCCCTCCTGGACCAGCTTGATGCCTCCCTCTGTCAGCTCTGGCCTCGCTGTCCCTCCGGCCCCATCATCCTTGTGAAGATGAACTTCCCACTCTCATCCATCTTCCACTTGCCATAGGCTCCTTCCTTCACCAGGGGCTGTTGACCAGGATGTTGACTGCAAAGGTTCTCAGGTATGGCAACCTTGATCACTGCAGATCCCTTGGGTTTCCTGTATTGTAGGCAGATTCTTTACTGTCTGAGCTACCAGGGAAGCCCCAAACCCCCAAAACACAGATGATAAATAGAGCTCTTATGACAAGTTTGGACTTCCCTGATGGCGCAGTGGTAAAGAACCCATCTGCCAATGCAGTATACACAAGAGGCGCAGGTTCAGTAACTGGTTTGGGAAGATCCCCTGGAGAAGGAAATGGTAACCCACTCCAGTATTACTGCCTGGTAAATGCCATGGATGGAGGAGCCTGGCGGGCTACAGTCCATGGGGTTGCAGAGTCAGGCATGACTGAGCACACACACGCATGACTGGTTTACATAAAAAATGAATATTTCTGGGACAGAACTAGTGAGCAAGTGATTAATAGAGAAGGCATTTGCAGTGGTTGAATCCAACATGAGATTCCTCCCCACGTTGTCTGTGAAGCTCCTGCAAGTGACAAGAAAGGACATGGGGAATGTGATAAAAGCATGAACAGGCTTCTTACAGAAGAGGAGACCAAGAGGCTCACAGGCCCCTCTGGAGACACTAACCGCCATAGTCATTGGATACAAACTACAAGAGCTCAGCTGGGCTTGGAAGACTGCCCGGACAGTGTGGAGGGGCAACATGGTGGATGGCACCAGGGTGGGTCAAGCAGCAGCTAGAGGCCTCAGATTAGAGGTTCAAATCGGTAAATCACACTCCACACAGCAGGATACCTTGATTCTGCAGTTCTTGGAAGACTGAAGAGCAGAAAGAGGATGTAGTAGTGGTGCCTGGGGATGTTGCTGCAGGTCAGCTTGCTTTGAAATCAGCATCGCATACAGGACTCCGGCCTTGACCTGAGAACCAGGCGGTCAGTTTCCAACACGTTTTCAGTAGTGACCTGAGTACAAGTAGCATGGATGGCTATTAAAAACATCACACTGAGTGAAGACAATAAAATACTGAGTGAATTATGCGATGGGTAAGCAGTATTTTCATTTATGTCATTGAACATTCACACATAAGAAAACCCCACACACGTCCCAAAGTACATGCAAACAAATATATGCACAATAAGACCCACAGAGTGAGCTTCTGGTGATCAAGGAGGGGTGTGGAGTTAAAAGGGGGCATAAACAAGGGAGAAATCAAAAATAAGAGGTGAGTCGCATGTTGGCCAGCGATGACACTGCGCATGGACCTCTGCCCAAAGGATAAAAAATGAAATGCACAAATTCAAGTTTCGACACCAGCCATACCCATCAGGATGACTAAGTTACTAAGACGGAAAACTTGAAGAGCAGGGAGCACTGCTGGGGGAGTGTGGATTGATGCAGTCATTTCACCGATCTGGTTTGACTGATTCTGCTGAAGCTGAAACTTTGCACAGCCTGTGACTCAGGGATGCCAAGGTCTATCCCAAGAGATCATACATCACCAGAAAACACAAACTAGGATGTACATAACAACGTTGTTGTTAACAGTCCCAAGCTGGGAGAGGCTCATGGCCCATCAGTAGCAGAATGGATAATTCCTTGAGGTATATTTACAAAGCAAGGATGTGCAATCGCCCATAAGAATAGTGATGCATTTCAACAGTTAGTAAGAGGTGAAAAGAATCAGACACAGAGAGACCAAGACGTATGTTTTCTTTGACACAGTGCTATGAACAGGTGAAATGGATCTGAGTGGTTAGAAATCAGGATGGCCATTGCCCAGGCAAAGGGGTTGGAAATGAAATGGGCCTCAAGGATGCCCCTGGGGGGCTGGTGACAGTGTGTGTACCTTGTGAGACTCCATCAAGCCGTGCATTTCTGTTAAAAGGAAACAAAGAGGAAAAGGAAAAAGGAAAAAAAGAGAAAGGAAAAGAAAAGCAAATCAGTTTAAATCATAGGAGGGCAAATAATAAGAGATGACACAGGAAATTTTGCTTATTGACAAAATATTAAAATACACACAGACTGAGGGCTCCCCACACAGGGGGCTGGGGTCAGAATACCAGGTGGGTGATCTACAGCCTGTGAGTGGTGCTGAACACTGATGCATCTTGATAAAAGAAGTAACAATCAGTTAAAAGAATCAGATAAAAGAAGTAACAATCAGTTTCCTTTTTCCTTTCAGCAAAAAGGAAAAAAAGAGAAAGAAAAAGAAAAACAAATCAGTTTAAATCATAGGAGGGCAAATAATAAGAGATGACACAGGAAATTTTGCTTATTGACAAAATATTAAAATACACACAGACTGAGGGCTCCCCACACAGGGGGCTGGGGTCAGAATACAGGGTGGGTGATCTACAGCCTGTGAGTGGTGCTGAACACTGATGCATCTTGATAAAAGAAATGTTCACATACTGAGGTATGGTGAAGTCATTCTGGCTTGTACATGAGTTAACTTGAACATTATGCTAACTAAAACAACCTGTTTGTGGCCTATCAAACAAGCATTGTACATCTGCTTTAATTATTAAAGGAAAGAGTGTCTCTGACTCTTGACCAGAAGTAACAAATGTCCATGTTAAAAATAAAGATTAAATACCTCCCTTTCTGGGACACCAGCACATCCACATTTAATTTATATGTTTGATGAAAACTGACACCGCTCCATTATTGAGCTTCAATCCAGTGATGGCATCTGCTTGGCCTTTTATTCGTTTGTTTTATGTCTCTTGCTGGTGTCTTAGCTATTCCTGCGTAGACCTGACTCTGTTTTGCTTCTTTTCACACATATCTGTTGCTATTGCCTTTGGAAAGAGAATTCTTTCTTCCTTTTTTTTCTCCCTCAACTTGGTTTTTATCTATACATAGAAAAGAAGCCCCCATAGCATGTGAAATTGTCACCAGCTGACTTGTGGCTTTTATGATGGTTGCTAAGTTGTGTCTGGATTTCCCGAGCACATGGAGGTGTCAGTTTTCATGGTGGTGGTTTCAGCTTTGCCTTCTTCACTGTTTTCAGCTCTTGTGTTCCTCTCTCACCTTAAACCAATATTTACACGATGGGAATATTTCTGGTATTTCATTATAAAGATTGGTACTTATATTTGGTTTAAGATATGCTTTTAAATCATAATAAGTAAATACTCACTTATTGTTAAGTGTTTTAAAAATTTAACCAGGAATGGATGCTGAGTTTTTTAAAATATCATTTTAGGTTCTTTGCAGATAATTATGTGGTTTTTCTTCTTTGACTTACTAATGTTGTCAGTTGTGTGAACTGATGTCCTAATTTGAATTATCCTTGCATTCCTGAGGGTAAATCCTACTTGGCTGTGGTTTATTATTATTTTAATGAGCATTTTGAATTAAATCTGTTAATATTTTATTGAGGCTATTTGCAGAGATATTCACATATAAGATTGCTCATTTTGTGCTCCTGCATCTTGCCCTGCCCAGCAGCATGCCGCCTGCGAATGTGCCACTCTCCAAGGCAGTGTACATGGGCCAGCTTTTCATACTGGTGACTCAGTTGTACTCCTTTTGTACTTTTCAAAGCGTGCTTTTCTTTTGGCAAGTAGAGAGTATGTATGGTGTGAGTATGGTTGAGAGTATGGTTGCTTCAGTCATGTCAGACTCTTTGCAACCCTATGGACTGTAGCCCACGAGGTTTCTCTGATTATGGGATTCTCCAGGCAAGAATACTGGAGTCGGTTGACATGCCCTCCTCCTGGGGATCTTCCCCACCCAGGGATTGAACCCAGTATCTTTTGTCTCCTGCATTGGCAGGTGGGTTCTTTATCGCTAGTGCCATCTGGGAAGCCCCAGGGAGTATGGTGCCTGGGGTTAAAATCTATATTTAGACAGAACCTCTTAGGTGTCTTTGTTCACTTTGTCAGGCTTCACCTTCCTCATTTGTAAAATTGCAATATTACCACACCTCTTTTATAAGGCTATTGGGGATTAAATGGATGAACAATACACACAAACTTGGAAGAACAGCAACCAGTAGAGAATAGATATTATGTAAGTGTTTGCTATTATTTTGACCAATGCTATCATTCATTTGTTAATGAATGAATAATACTCATTCATTATAATTCTCTCATTGTTCAGAGAATGTCAAGTTTAACTGGAGGAACCCTGTGCTGGCTTGATGCCTTTAAATGCTCAGAGCTGGATGTGTGTGGGAAAGGGCCTCTCATATAGTCTAGCACTGAGGCCTGAGGGTGGGAAAATCGTAGAGGCCACTGAGCTAGCCGGAAGACTTGGAACTAGTGTTTCTTTGCTGGTTGAAACCCTCTTCTGTCCTCCCACCATTTGAGGCTGTCGGCTGCCTGGGTAACCTGGATGTGAGTGCGGTGAGTGGGATCTGTTTTGGTGGTTGCCATGGCAGAGTTGCTGTTTCCAGGCAAGGGTCGAGTTAACTCAGCGGCTAACTCCCAGGTCAGTGCATTTAGTCCTGTCCTGGAAAATTCATCAAGGGCTTTGAACCATCTGGTGGCACCTCGGAGTCTAGCCTTGAGCACATCGGGCATGTATGCGTGCTAGGTTACTTCCGTTCTGTCTGACTCTTTGTGACCCTATGGACTGTAGCCCACCAGGCTCCTCTGTCCATGGGGATTCTCCAGGCCAGAAAACTGGAGTGGGTTGCCATGCCCTCCTCCAGGGGATCTTCCCGACTCAGGGATTGAACCCAGGTCTCTTATATCTCCTGCATTGGCAGGTGGATTCTTTACAACTAGTGCCACCTGGGAAGCCCTGAGTATGTGGGGGACATCACACCAGATAAAATGCTGCCTGGAGCTGCAGGCCACAGATTCCCTCAGAATCACACTTCACCTACACACATCTTCTTGCAGACTTCAGCCAGATCATGTCTAGTCACAGAGAAATGTTTTCATGAGGCTGAGGCAGCAGCCTTCTTGGATAGCCTCTGTGGCTGCAGACCCTCAGGTTGGGTTTAGGGGTAAGTTGTTGTTGTTTAGTCACTAAGTCGTGTCTGACTCTTTTGTGACCCCATGGATTGTAGCCTGCCAGTCTCTTCTGTCCACGGGATTTTCCAGGCAAGAATACCGGAGTGGGTTGCCATTTCCTCCTCCAGGGGTTCTTCCCAACCCAGGGATTGAACCTGCATCGCCTGCATTGGCCGGTGGGTTCTTTACCACTGAGCCACCAGGGAAGCCCTTAGGGGTAAGTACCTGTTGTATAATAAAGGATACATCTAGTCTTTGTCCTGGGATCCTGGTACAGAGCTTCTAAACCCTTAGAAATTCCTGAATGATAGGAGTGTCTTATTGGTAATGAGCCCTTGGACCACATATAAGTTTATGTTAGTGAGGTGACTCATGATGGACACATAGATAGTTTCAGAACGGGGTAGTCAAGCCAGAAGCACCAACCACATGATTAGAGGGTTGGGGCTTAGAGCCCCCATCAGCCAGACTTCCCAACCTCCAGGGCAGAGGGAGGGGAGTGGCTGGAGATTGGTTTCATCCAGCTGGCTGACTAACGATTCAACTGGTCATGATGATGTCATTAAACTCCAATGAAAACTCTGGACACCAAAGCTTCCTGGCGCTCCCTGGTTGGTGAACACATGCATGTGCTAGGATATGGTATAGCTTGACGTACAGGATGAGTGTTACACGGAAGTTCTGTGTTGGGGACCCTCCCAGACTGCATGCTATGCATCTCTTCGTTTGGCTTGTCCTGATCTGTATCCTTCATAATAAAACTTAACCAGAAGTATAGCGCTTTCTTGAGTTCAATGAGTTTCTAGTGAATTACCAGACTTGGGGGTGGGGGTCATTGAGAAGCCCTCAGATTGGTAGCCAATCGGACTGATGTATAGGTGGTCTGGGGAATTCTGAAGTAAGGGATAGTCTTGTTGAGAACCATGCCTTCTAATCTGTGGGGTCTGTGCCACCCAGTGACATGTAGTGGGATTTTGGAGCCTGGTTGTTTAGTACCAGAATTAAATTGCGGTGTACCAGGTGGGATGGCGATAGAAGGGTTAGTGGTAGGAAAAAGTGGAATTAGCTAGCATGACTCAAATCACTGAAAAATATAGTTTGGGGGGAGAAAGGATAAAAGGGTGGGGAAGAAGGAAGTTTTGATTCCTGAGTGGCTGTGGGGTCTCTGCCCGCGGTATGGAGCCACCACTGTGCTGACGTCAGTTCCTGGAGGTAGAAGTTCCCAGTGGAATTTAGAGATGATGAATCCAAATTCTGGGGAGTTGGCTCAGTGGATCTGTAAGGAAATGCAAAATAATATGAAAAGACCAAAAGATACAATCCCTTGGTTATTGTTCTATGTGAGAGCTAAAAATGAAAAGGCTAAACTTAGCTTATGGCTGGGGAACCGCCGCCTCTTGTCTCAGGGCCCTTAGTGGAGGATATGCAGGGGATTCAGATGCAGACCCAACTCAGATTACTGCATCTAGTCTCAGAGCAATTTCCAAAGGAAAAAGGTGTACTGAAATAGCACATGACAAGGAAGGCTAGGCTGATGGCCAAAGGAAGGGGCATAGATGAGGGGAGAGCCACAGGACTTGTGCCATGCAGTGGAAATCCTGAAACAGTTATGAAGAAATGGGGTGAATAAAACAGTTATTGATGGTCTAAATGAAGATCTTCTGCAGCACTCTTGGAGGGTGACTGGACCAGTGAGAGCCCCTGCTGGTTCCCTAAACAAAGCTGCTTATATCCTCCAGTTTGGAGTAATTTGGAAAGATCCAAGCCAAAAATGGCAGCAGGAAAAAACCATATCAGCTGTCACCTATGGTGAAAGTGAAAGTTGCTCAGTCCCGTCTGACTTGGCGACCCCAAGGACTGTAGCCTGCCAGGCTCCTCTGTCCATGGGATTCTCCAGGCAAGAATACTGGAGTGGGTTGCCATGCCCTTCTCCAGGGGATCTTCCCAACCTAGGGATCAAACCCAGGTCTCCTGCATTGCAGGCAGATTCTTACTGTCTGAACCACCAGGTTAACCTGTGGTGATGGTTCTGCAATTGAATCAAGAGAAAGAGTGACAAAAAGGCCAGAGTCTCTTGGTTCAGTCTCCTGCTGGGTACCCAAAGCGAAATGCATATGAATATGGGACTTTCCTTGCCATCAGTGGTTAGGTCTCACTGCCGGGGTCCCAGATTCGATCCCTGGTTAGGGAAATAAGATCTTGCAAGCTGTGCAGCAAGGCAAAAGAAAAAAAAAGAAGAGGAAGAAGAAGAAAAAAAGGAATGTTTAACAGGCTTTATGTGAAGAAGTTGTATCCCCTTCACTTGAGTGTTTTCTGGGCATGGACATCATATCTAGCTGGGGAACACTTCCCTTGCCTGGTATTGTAAAGCCAAATCCTGTTGGTGAAGTTTGGTAGTTGGAATGCAAGGGTTGATGGATTAAGATGAAGATTTGGACAAAGTTTGGCTTGTCTGTATGGGCTCTTTATGAAGTGTCTATATCTCTTCATCTGAATGTGTGATGGGCATGGATATTGTCTCTCCCTATAACTATAAAACAGAAGGCGATACATCTGTCCTTCTATCAGTATTAATTGGACATGTCAATGGGAACTAATAAGATGGTTTGAGTTGTCACAGGTTGTTAATTTCAAACAGTGTAGAACAGTGCTGATGTGAATAAGTTCTCTGTGGAGTAAGTAGCCTTGTATGGGGTGTAGGCTGGCACTTATGACAAAAGCCCACTTGTGCCACCCAGTGACATCTAGTGGCACTTTGCACTAGAGAGTTGCCATTTGAGGGGCAATGACTAGCTTGCTACCGGGCATGAATTGAAACTGCCTTTATGACTGAAGGACTTAGTCTTGACGTATGAAATACCCTTGATGTCTTGGGTAATGTCTGAGAAATGCTCCTATAAAGAGGTCAATGCCCAGAAGCATTCCATAATAAAATGGAAATGGTTTACCCAGAATCATGCTACTCAGGGAATTGTAGTTAATGTACTCACAGCAAGGGGTCAAACCCCTGGAAAGGGAATGTGGCATGGAGGCTGCCACGCCTGGAGAAAGGAGAAATGGGGTTTGTCATTTAATGGGTATGAAAAAGTTCTGGAGATCATTGCAGGAAAATGTGAATATCCTTAACGCTGCTGAGCTGTACACTTAAAAGTTGTTAAGGTGGCATATTTTACGTTGAGAATATTTTACCCCAATGAAAATGGCAAAAGACCTGTAGAGACATTTTTCCAAAGAAGATACATTGTTGTTGTTGTTTAGTTGCTAAGTTGTGAATGATTCTTTTGCTACTCCGTGGACCATAGCCCACCAGACTCCTCTGTCCATGGAATCCTCCAGGTAAGGATACTGGAGTGGGTTGCCATTTCCTGCTCCAGCAGATCTTCCCAACACAGGGATCGAACCCAAGTTTTCTGCATTGGCAAGTGGGTTCTTTACCACAGAGCCACCAGGGAAGCCCAAAGAAGATATCTGAAGGGTCAATTAGTTCATGGAAAGGTGCTAATGTGACTCATCACTGGAGAACTGTAAATCATAGCCACCAGGTCAACTGTAATAGATGACGGATGGTTAGTAGCAAGGTTGGGGAGGGTTGCAGACACTGGAAACCTCACAGTGCTGCTGGGGTGTAAAGTGATGCAGCCTCTTTGAATAACAGCTTATAGTTTCTTTAAAAAGTTAACATAGGTTTACCACATGGTCCAGCAATTCCACTTGTATGTACACACCTAGGAGAAGTGAAAATACGTCCATGGAAAAGCCTGTGCACAAATGTTCATAGCAGCATTATTCATAAAAGTCAGCCCTTGAAAGCAACCCAAAGGCCCATCAACTGATGATCAGATAATTAAATGTGGTATTAATATATATGCACATCAGAATATTATTCAACAATAAAAAGGATTGCAGTACTGACACACGATAAGACAAGTATGAACCTTAAAAACATACTTAGTGAAGGTTCCCCAGTCAAAGACTATGCTGTATGATTTCATTTACAGTAAAATGTTCAAAATTTGACATCTGTAGAGACAGAAATAAAGTGGTTTATTAAGACAGGGATAGGGAAAAGGAATGTGGGGGAAATGGGATGTGATTGCCAATGGATACAAGGTTTCTCTTGGCGGTGACAGAATTTTCTAAAAACTGGGTCTTTGTGAATATACTAAAATCCATGGATCTGTATACTTAAATGGGTGAATCATATGGTATGTGTATTGTATCTTAGTAAGGCTGTTAAAACTAAACTAAAAAATAAAAGAAATTGTCATTATTCATCTGCTTTGCTGGAGGCCTGAGGGGAGAGAGAACGCTTTCAATTGACAGCCCATAGCAGGGAGGTAGTGATTGTACAAGAATAAGCAGTAAGTAAGCCCAACAGTTGCCCATCATGTTGAGTGAAATAAAGGAAATAGGGTGTGAGGGACAGTGGTTTCCTTAAACAATTATTCAGGGTGGAATCCCTGAGAAGAAGAGTTTTTTGTCTAATCTGAATGGAGGGAAATTGTCAGCCTGGTGGCAGTGTTTTCTGGACTTAAAAGAGTTCCTGCAAAGGCTGGGTGAGACACCCCATATGTTCTGCAAACCGGAGTGGAGGTCCTGACAGGGGCTGGGTAGTTTGAGCACAGATGTCTTCACCTGAGGGCAAGACCCCAAGGACAGAGATTTTATTGGTGTTCTGGGTCACACCTGGCTCAGGTCAGATGACTTCCTTTTTTTTTTCTTGTAGAATTCCTTAATTGATTTTTTAAACCACATTTTGAAGCTTAAAAGAGACTACTGAAAGATTTGCTGTTAAGTTCCCCTTTCATCCTTGTGATTCAGGTGAGGGAGGCAGGAAGGAATCCAAGGGGAAGCACTCCCACTCCTGGACTAGGTAGCACCCAAACGCCCTGGCCAGGGATGGTATCGATGCCAGCTGGGCCCTCCTGAGAGGGTACCACAGGTGGGGCTGGGGTGCACCTGGGCTCTCAGCTTTCATACCTTCTTCAGTGGCTGGCTCCTCCTTTCTCATTATGGAGGCTGCGGGCTGGAGTGTGTGGAGAAGTCCCAGGTGCCCTAGGAGGATTCTATTCAACTCATGACTTCTTACGTGGTGTGGGGGCATCCCCCAGAAATGAGAAACAAGCAGAGTTCTGTCCTTTGTGGGACTGTGGGCGACTCGGAGCGCCTGGGCTGTGGAAGGCAGGGTGGCCTCTGCTCTATTTCAGAGGCTGCCTAGGTGCAGGCGTCTGGGGTTGCGGGCCTCCTCAGGACCCCATCCTGTCATAACCCTGCCAGAGAGTCTCCATGAACGGCTTCCTCTTGACCTGGGCATGTGGAAAGAGTTTCAGCAAAGAAGGGTCAACCGTCCCCTCACATAGCGGTGGGCGGGGTTCCAGCTGCCCACCTGAAATGAGTCTGCATTCAGGCTTGTGGCTGAAACCTCATGGGCAGATGCTGAGGTAGGGGCTGTGTGACCCACGCTGGATAGTCCAGAGGCAGCTGAGATGCTACTGGGGGTAGGGGTGGGGAATGGGCAGGAAGGCGGGAAGGTGGACCGGAGCCTGGGGACCAGGAGCCTGGGGCAGGAGAGACAGAGAGAGGTAGGAGAGAAGGATGGTCACAGAGAGGGTGTGAGGGAGGGCAAATGGGGGACAGAAGGAGGGGAAGATGGGGAAGCCGGGAGGGGAGGAGAGGAGGAGACAGTTGTGCAGAAACTTGTTGAAATACATAGACAGCTGCACCGGTAATGGGGCGTGCCTGTCGGGGTCCTAAACAGTGGCCTCCTGTGCAGCAGCCAGGCCAGTACTCAGGGTCACCGGGATCCCCTCTCTAGAAGTGAGAGACTGCATGGATTTCTGAGCAATTCTTGGCATTAGGATGAAGCACTGACTCTAAGGTTCTTCTCCTTTGTGCTTATTTCCCCCTGGTAATGGTTTTTCCTCACACTTCATGGCTTACTGCAGCTTCAAGGTCTAAGTTAGAGTTTAAGAGTCAGCCTGAGCACCGTCTCTGTATCAATACTGTGTTATTTCGGAGGAGAAATGAGACGGTTTTGGCTTTGAAGGTGCAGGGGACCCAGATGCTGCCTGTGTGTGAGGAGAGGGCTGGTTGTACACTCAGTGACGTGGGTCTGAGGTCACACCTGGTGTCCGGGGTGAAGCTGTCACCTCCTGCATGAGGATGGGGTATGCAGGTAATCTTGGGGGCGCACTGTGGGGTACAGGGGCTCCAGGCCGGAAGGGGTGGACAAACCTGCTCCTTCCCAGCCCTGAGACCCCACGAGGCCAGCTGGTGTGGGGTTGTTTTTGGTGCCTTCCTGGACAGGGTCACAGATGCCCCACAAGGACTCTGGGGAAGCCTCTTGGTGTGAGGCCTCTGAGGGGAACACAGGGCCTGAGGCGACCCGGTGACCCTGAGGACAGGGCTGGCTGCTGCATTGGAGGCTGCTGTGAGGTGACCCTGAGGGCAGGGCCGGCTGCCGCACTGGAGGCCGCCATGAGGTGACCCTGAGGACAGGGCCAGAGGCCACCGTGAGGTAACCCTGAGGGCAGGGCAGGCTGCCACACTGGAGGCCGCCATGAGGTGACCCTGAGGACAGGGCCAGAGGCCGCTGTGAGGTGACCCTGAGGGCAGGGCCGGCTGCCGCACTGGAGGCCGTTGTGAGGTGACCCTGAGGATAGGGCCAGAGGCCGCCGTGAGGTGACCCTGAGGGCAGGGCCGGCTGCTGCACTGGAGGCCGCCGTGAGAGCCTCGGGCCATCCCATCATGACCAGCACGGCCCATCCAGTCCCCATGGGGCTCAGCCTTCAGCCTTGTCGTCACAGCTGAGGTGGAAGCTGGGAAATTGGGAAGACTCAGAAAATAACTAAGAATTTGGGAACTGATTGCTCTGAAGGAAAGTTGGGTAGAATAGACCCCAGAAAAATCCTCAAGAATGCAGAGGGCAGGTGTTTTAAATTATAAGAAGAAAAAACGGGATTCATCTACAACAAGGTAACTGGGCACGTGGGGACAGAGCAACCTAGGCCAAGGGAGGGGCTCCTGGACCCAGGTGGCCCAGGACAGCCTGGCACAGCACTTCAGGTGTGCAGCTCCCCTTGAGGGGGGACGTCTATAGTGCCCACGGCCCCACTCAGGGTCTTTGGAGGGGGAATGTGTGAATTTGAAACATGTGGGTATGGATGATGCAAAAAAAAAGAAATGGACCTCTATTGACCTAGCCTGAAATTGATTTGGTTGTGATAGTTATTTATTAATGACAGAAAATGTGGAAAACACAAAAGAGGACAGAAGGAGACTAGAAATAACCTGCAGTCTGGAAAGACTGAAGGCCAGAGGAGAAGGGGACGACAGAGGATGAGACGGTTGGATGGCATCCCCGTCTCAATGGACATGAGTTTGAGTAAACTCCGGGAGTTGGTGATGGACAGGGAGGCCTGGTGTGCTGCAGTCCACGGGGTCGCAAAGAGTTGGGCACGACTGAGCGACTGAACTGAAACTGAAAGTGCAGTCCCACCACTGGCCAGCACGTCGGTGCTGTTCCTTCTGGGTGTGCCGGCTTCCAGTGTGGAATCTGGAGGCGTGACCTGAGGATGCAGCAGGGCTGGCCTGCGACGTGTTCACACTGCCCCCTGGTGGCCCCTGCAGGGGCAGCCACCTCCATCTCAGAGAGGCACATACAGATCACCTCTTCTTCAGGGCCAGGAGCCAGTCCAGAGAGTCAGCTTTATAATCTGGAATCCATGGAGGGAACCTAACGAGTCCAGGGCTTTGAGGGGACCTCCCCAAGGACCTTCAGAGAGGTGAGCTTCATCCAGACTGTCTGGACAATGGTGGGCAGGGCAGAGGGCCTGCGTACACAGAGCTGGGCCCTGCAGACAGTAGGTGGGCAATCCAGGTCTGCTTCGGCTGGACAGTCACTACATCCCCACCCAGGAACTGAGGAAGGGATGCGGGGGCCTGGGGACCAAAGACTGGATTTTTTGCTATGTATGTGGGGAGGGGGTTCGGATCATTGAGATTTGGGCAAATAGGCAAATGTGATGCATTTGTCCCTGTCAGAAGGCAAAGCTGGGGGACACACACAGGTGGTCTCTGTCCCCTCCTATCACCACCCTCGCTGATGCTGCCTTTCCATAGCTCAGCACTTGGACACCTTGGGGAGTTAGCTGGTCTTCCTTCGCTTTGCATCAGTGGACGAAATGCAGCTGAACATGGCTCTCTCCCTTCCTTTTCCTCCTCCCCTCCTCCTTCTGTTATTCCTCCCCTCCCCTTCTCCTCTCTCCTTTCTTCTTATTAAAGTTTGAATAAATTTTATTTAAAAATTTTAAAAACATTATTTTGAATTGACTTTGGACTCAAAGTTGCCTAATGAGAGCAGAGAATTTCCATCTGCTCCCCTAGTGTTAGCATCTTTGCGTGAGTTATGTGGGGCTTCCCAGGTGGCTCAGTGGTAAAGAGTCTGCCTTCCAATGCAGGAGACACAAGAGACATGGGTTCAATCCCTGGGTCAGGAAGATCCCCTAGCATAGGAAATGGAAACCCACTTCAGTATTCTTGCCTGGAAAATTCCATGGACAGAGGAGCTATAATCCTTGGAGCTGCAAGGAGTCAGATGCAACTGAGACCAGATTAGTCCCTGACAATGGTCAAACCAGGGACTCTGCCCTTATGCAGCACTGTGAACAAGTCCATGAACCTCATTCAGATATCACCCATGGCTCTGCGAATGTCTTCTTCTGGGCCAGCACCCAGCCCAGTCTCATATGTTATATTTAGTCATCATGTGTCCTTGGGCTCTTTTAGTTTGGAATGTTCCTCTGCCTCTCTTTGTCTTTCACAACCTTCAGACTTTTGAAGAGCAATGGCTGGGATTTGTCACATGTCCCTCGATTTGGGTTTGTCTGGTGTTTTCTCACAATTCAATTTAGGTCATGCATTTTGGGTGAGAATATCATACATGACAGTATCCTCCCCCGTGCATCATGTTGTGAATCCCATGATGTTGGTGTCACATCACTGGTGCCAACTTGGATCACCTGTTAAGGTGGGCCTGCCAGGCTTTCCTTGTTGAGGTTATCTGCACATTTGTAATTAGTATAAGTCCAACACTGGCCTTTAAATGCACTGACTTCCACCATCTGGCAGTTTAGTTTTCCAGGCCTGCCACTGCCCATCCCTTCTGGAAAACCTTCTGTCTTCAAGCCCTGTGGGGAGGGGAGGATGGCAACTGGAGCACTGAGGAAGTGGGGGAGGCCTGGGCAAGATGCTCAGTTCCTAATCAATGAGTTCCAAAGTGTGGGGGGGGAGTCAAAGACAAAACAAGCAAATATTGGTTTGGCCAAAACATTTGTTGGAGTTTTCTGTACATTTTATGGAAAAAACATGAACTTTTTCGCCAAATCAATAGTATCATTCATTTTTTTTTTAACTTGATAGTGAGTGTTGGTGATTTTAAATGAGGTAACTCTTCTATTAGTTCACTTATTTGTGAATGCCTTGTTTCCAAATTGATAAAAGCATATTTTGAATGGACTTTGTTGCCCAGAGCACCTGGTGACACATAAGCTTTTCTCTTCAGTTGTTATTGTTTAGTCCCTCAGTCATATCTGACTCTTTGTGATCCCATGGATTGCAGCACACCAGGCTTCCCTGTCCTTCACTATCTCCTGGAGCTTGCTCAAACTCATGTCCACTGAGTAGGTGATGCCATCCAGCCATCTCATTCTCTGTCGTCCCCTTTTCCTCCTACCTTCAATCTTTCCCAGAATCAGGGTCTTTTCCAATGAGCCAGCTCTTCCTATCAGTTGGCCAAAGTATTGGAGCTTCAGCCTCAGCATCAGTACCTCCAATGAGTATTAAGGATTGATTGCCTTTAGGTTTGACTGGTTTGATCTCCTTGCAGTCTAAGGGACTCTCAAGAGTCTTCTCTACAACTGAGAAGGTGCTATTTTTTTTAAAGGTGATTCCTAACCATGATCAAGATGACAACGGTTGTGGTTGGTGTCAGCAAAGGTGAACCTGTGGAGGACAGTGGTGTTCGGCATATGTCTGTATGGGAGGCCCTGATGTCTTTTCCTGCTGGGAGAAAAGAGAGAGAGAGAGATGGAGGGATCAAGAGATCCCTTTGAGCTCTCACTCGCTGGTTCTGTTCATCCTCTCACCTGGATTCTGGAAGAATATTTGAGTTGTGAGAGTTTTGCTCTTTGTGACTCTGTAGCTGTATCTTCCTAAAAGGAAACGGACTTTTGTGTGTGTGTGTGTGGGGGGGTGAAGACTGAACTGCTCATTAGAGAAGTAGTTTAAGCGAGGGAATTGCGCTGTTAGCTTTTGCTGCACAAGAAGCATCCCAAAATTTAGAGGTATGAAACAGCAGTATTTTCTACTGTTTACAAGTCTAAGATACAGTGGGGCCAACTCAGTGGTCTCTGCTGGACTCTCCCACGTATCTGTGGTTGGAGGGCAGACGGGCATCCAGGCACTGTGGTTCTGTTCCTTGTGGCGGCTAATCCCCCAGCAGGCTCACTTGAGTTCGTTCCCATGAGAGTTCGGGGATGCCAAGTGGATGCAACTCAGTCAAGTCTGTTTACATCACATTTACTATCTTTCCACTGGTGGCTCTACCCAAAGTCAGTGTGGGAGGAGGCTACCTGAGGGTGTGAACATGGAGACAAATTATCAGCCATGTTTGCAAGCCGTTTCCCATAGTGAGACACAAATATCATTGCTTATAGGGCATTAAGCACCAAATTGTTAACAAAATAATGATAAAGCAATTCCCTCTTCATTTTATGGGGCTTCCCTGGTAGCTCAGCTGGTAAAGAATCCACCTGCAATGCAGGAGACCACGGTTCGATCCCTGGGTTGGGAAGATCCCCTGGAGAAGGGAAAGGCTACTCACTCCAGTGTTCTGGAGAATTCAATGAATCGTATAGTCCATGGGGTCGCAAAGAGTCGGACACAACTGAGCTACTTTCACTTTTCATTCTATCATATGTATGTTCCGTAGCTCTGTCCTTTCTCAAATGTATGCATGCTGGAAATAGAGAAACAACCTAACACATCAACAACGACTTTCACTGACAAACTAGTTCTTAAGTTTTTGGAGCAGACACATCACTTAAAACCTAGACAAAGAAGAAAATTCTGTCATTGTCTTGGAAAATTAGTCAGTTCTGTGCAATTATCCTAGGTAGTTTTTTTTTCCCCCTGAGAAATTGTGTTAACATCCTTTTGAATCCAAGAAAATACTTAATGGTTGCATGCACAGTTTTCTCCAGTAGCCATGTTATTCTCATGGTTAAGAATTTCATTTCTTGGGTTTTTGTTGCTTGAAGTTTCCTTGAACATATCACAGTCCTGTGCATAAATGTGGCAGCAGCAACAGCGCATTACAAATTCTCCTCTTTATCAGGTGTCTAGGAATACTAGGAAAAAATATTTGCCAACATTGATTAGAAAAGTATAAACGAGTAAAGTCAAGACATTTCATTTTGAATCATTACCAGCATTGATATAAACCTTTCCAGGTACCTTTATCAGCCCCCACCTTCTCCCTCCCATCTGGGTTTTGTGCCTGTCTCCAAGAGTTTGTCTTCACTTGTCCTCTGGAGGCCCTGCCCTCTGGCTTCTCTAAAGGTAATTTATTGCCTTTACCCCTAATTGCTGCCCTTCCTCTTTCTGCCCTTTCACAGACAAATTTCAGCTTGGTCATCATTAAGAATATTTATTTATTGAAATGAATAAATATTTATTCATGTAAAACATACTTGTGATTGAAAGTATTAAACAGAACCGATAGTCTCAAGATAAAAATAATAGACCCCTTGGTCACCTTCTCTGTACCCCAGCCCTATTGTTCAGAGGTCAGTCACTTTTAAACTTCTATTTAGCTGTTTCTTCTGGCCCTCACCTTCATGCTTCTAGACAATATACTTATACCATTATTTCTTTTATTTTAAAAATTTTTACATTTTATTTATTTGGCTGCATTGGGTCTCAGTTGCAGCACAGAAATGCCTTGTGACATCTGAGACCTTTCGGTGTAGTGCATGGGGTCTAAATCACAGGCTCAGTAGTTGCAGTGTGCAAGCTTAGTCGCCCAGTGGCCTGTGGGATCTTAGTTCCCTGACCAGGGATCGAACCACATCCCCTGTATTGGAAGGCAGATTCTTAACCACTGGACCAGCAGGGAAGTCCCTCATTATTTCTTGATTTGATAAATTTTAGGCATTGTCAATGGGCTTTCTCCAATGAGAGATTTTCCTTCCGTGTCTTCTGTGACATCGTCTAGGAGAGGTGGATTAATAATCAATATTTACGTTAGTAGTATAGCTATGTATTGTTCTTTGAGGCGCCAGGTGAATATTTCCTTTCTTGTGAGAATTTTTGTTTCTCCTGAAGTTTGTAATTGTTTCATTTTTTCTACTTGTTTAATTTCCTACTCACATATTTTTATATTGTCCCCAAAGGTATAATTTTTTTATCATTTGTTCTCCGTTTTCCCCATGAGTCTTACCTTCCAAATACTTCTATAACCCACTAAATCTGAACTGTTTGCTGTCCAGACCCATGGCACATTTTTCAACCTGGGGGAGCTTCCCCTAACTCTGGGGGTTGGGCCCATTGTTTCTTTACTCTCCTGTCTCCCTAATTTTGCCAGAGATTATCTCTAGTAGTTCCTTAAGGAAGGTGCAAGAAAAATCAATTTTGAGATTCATTATATGAATGAAAATGTCTTGAGTCTATTTTTACTTATGACTGGTGTTTTGCTGAGTTTATAATTCCAAGTTGAAAATAATTTTTCTTCAGAATTTTTTAGACATTAGTATTTTTACCAACATAAGATGACATAAGAACCTCACCATACAGTGTTATATAGAGGCTGTTCTGTGAGACTTAATTCTAAACTTACAGACTCATAGATGTTCCTGGTTCCACCCTCTTGATGCAACCAGTCACCTGATTGCTTCAATACGGAGCCAGTGCGTGATGGTTCAGAATGGTCAGTCTTCACAGTGCTGAAGGGCTCTGCCTAGATGATTCCTGCCTATCACGACATCCAGCACATCTCTGCCTTTTATAAAAAACAGTATTTTGTTATTTTCTCTGCAGCTTTTTTTCTGCTATTTTTGTTAAGAGAATGTTGCTACCCACTCTTTGCGATTATCCTTTTTTTCCCCTTTAAATTGGAATGATGTGTCCATTTCCGAACAGACCTGAAGAATTGCAGCAGCTCGTGTTTTTGTTCTCAGTTTTGCTTGCAACCTGACCAGGGTGGGGCGCAGCCCTGCTGGGTCACAGCACATGGTGACCTGGTGCATGGAGGGACCAGGGCATGTGGGTGCATCTGGGTGAGGGGTGTGCACACCCTCTGTGGATCTGCGGTGGAGAGGGGAGCCCGGAGCCAGGCAAGGAGAACATAGCAGCACAGGAGGGTGGGATGTGAGGAGGCTCTCCTGAGCGGGTCCTTCCTGCCCAGTGACTGAGCCTGGCTGCCAGGCAGGTGTCAGATTCCAGTCCAGTGTTGGACGGAGAGACAGAGGGAGAGTAACACTTGGCTTGTATAATGGCATCAAATTAGTTCTAATTTTGAATTAAAAAAATCCATACTATGACCCATGAAACACAAGCCACCTTCAGATATATGCTTCATAAATGCATTTAAAACCCAGGCAGAGAACAGTCTCTTCCATCACTAGAAGAAATTGTAAGATGATTTTCCCCAAACATTATTTCTTGTGTCTCCTGCATGTATCCCAGACAGACAGACCTCTCCCTGAAGCTTCTTGGGAGGAAACAGAGTCTCTCAGCTCACAGATGAAGGCAACCAGCCCTGGTCTCCACGTCCTGGATGAATGTAGGGGCACAGGTCTCCAGTGTTCCTGGGTCATGCTTTGTATTGGTCCTGGCCAAGCAGGGGTTGCAGGTGATCCAAGGAGGCGAGCACATTGAGTGTCTGTAGCCCAAGGAGACTAGATGTCTCACTAAGTGCCTCCTTGCGGGTCGCCAACAGTGGGAGCTGCTCCCTGAGAGGTCAGTTCTCCATGTCAACAGGAGTTAAGTGTCTGCGATAATTTTCCTGTGTGATCCCAGATTTCTGGGCTGTTCCCGCCTTAATGGCACCTCCAGGGGATAGAATGGGGGACAGTGGAGAAAGGAGAAAGGTGGGAATGGGGGACAGGTGGAGACACTGTCTGCATTGTGAAGACCTGCAGCCTGGGCCAAGCCAGTGAGGGTGACCTCTTCTTTCGAAGATGAGAAACAGTTCTGGCTTTAGTGGACAATGCAAGATGCTTTTATTTATTTATTTAAAAGTTTTAAAAAATTTATTTTTATTTGGAGGATAATTGCTTTACAATGCTATGTTGGTTTCTGCCATACAAGAACACGGATCAGCCATAATTACACATATATCCCTTAACTCTGAGCCTCCTTCCCCTCCCCACCCCAGGTCATCAGAGAGCACTAGGCTTGGCTCCCCATGTTATATAGCAACTTCTCACCAGCTACCTATTAGTAGGATGCTTTTAAAGTAGAAATTCTCAGGTGTCTTTACACACTCACCTGAGGGGGAAACAAAAGTGTGTGACCTGGTTGGATAAGACCTCATGCCTTATCCAGCCATTCTGACTTCTTTGGAGGAACTTGGATAGCTTTGGGGCACTCGAGTCACATGCCCCTCCAAAAAGGGACATTGAATCCGTTCTGAGGAGGGACAGATTCTGGGAGTGAAGAGGAGCCTCCTGGGCCCAGCGTGGTGCTGAAGCCAGTAATGGGGGAGATCTCAGTGGCTTTACACAAAGAGATGCAGGAAGAAAGACCTGTTCCGTATCTCACTTGCCACTTAGGCTACAGGGAAGGAGGATTATAGTTACAGGCTTCTTGTGGTTACTGCTGCTGCTAAGCTGCTAAGTCACCTCAGTTGTGTCTGACTCTGTGCGACCCCATAGACGGCAGCCCACCAGGCTCCCCCGTCCCTGGGATTCTCCAGGCAAGAGTACTGGAGTGAGTTGCCATTTCCTTCTCCATTGCATGAAAGTGGAAAGTGAAAGTGAAGTCTCTCAGTCGTGTCCTACTCTTAGCGACCCCATGGACTGCAGCCTACCAGGCTCCTCCGTCCATGGGATTTTCCAGGCAAGAGTACTGGAGTGGGGTGCCATTGCCTTCTCTTGTGGTTACTAGTACAAATCTACTTCCATTGCAACTAACTAACCAACACACCACCTAACATTATTAAGCACCACTGTATACCAGGTATTTAATTAGCGTTTCCAAGCATCACTCATGCAACCTTCATAACAACCATGTGGCACATACTCATCATTTCATAGACAGGACACTGAAGCTCAGAGAAGTTAAATGACTTTTGTGGGTCACACAGCAGAGGCATCTGACTTCAGAGCCTTCTGCTGTAGCCTCTGTTGCTTGGATGGCTTTGGGGCACCAAGCTATTTCAGGGTGGTAGCTGACCTGATTCATGTTTGTTGGGGTTCCCTGAGCTCATGACCAAATATGATGAGTTGTGGAGAGTGAGAGCCCTTCACTGTTTAGGTCATGTCTGCTCTGTCCCAGATATGCTTTCTTTAGGACCTCATTCCTTTATTTCTGCAACAGCTTAAGGATAAAGGCAAGTTCTTTGCTGAAAAGTTGCCAACCAGATGTGGTTGCTCCCCAAAATGTTAGGTATACCTGAAAATTAAACATTCATTTTCTCCTTCCTTTGCTCCAAAAGCTACCTTCTGTGTCTCTAACCCCACTGCCCAGTGCAGTGGTGGCCCCTTGCTTCAGCACTGGTAGAAACTTGCTTGGCCCCTTTACTTCTTAAAGCATGTTTTACTAGCTTCTTGTCTCTTCTGGAACCCAGTGTCTGGACCTTAGGACAGCCATAGTTTCTATTTTTGAGGGCCAGACTGGATTGATCACTAGTGATTGCTTACATCTCTGTGCTAAAATGACCCTGAGACATGGTAGGATGCAGTTCTGGGTTCCATTATTAGTGTTTGTTATGGTCAAAGGATGGGAAGTGGTGCTAAGTGTGCTGATAGTCTATGGCCCTTTCTATAAAGTAACAGGTCTAGGTGAAGTGTAGGAAAGAAGGCCTTTCATCAAATTACTGCTACAGTGTCCTTGGGAATGATGGTCAAATGAGCCCCCTCTGTCCCCTTTGGGACTTCCTTGGTGGTCCAGTGGCTAAGACTCTGTGCTCCCAATGCAGGTGGCCTGGGTTCAAACCCTGGTTGGGGAACTAGATCCCACATGCAACTAAAGATACCGCATGCCACAAATAAGACCTGGTGCAGGACTTGTGAGAGTTGGACCATAAAGAAGGCTGAGTGCCGAAGAACTGATGCTTTTGATTGTGGTGTTGGAGATGACTCTTGAGAGTCCCTTGGACTGCAAGAAGATCAAATCAGTCAATCCTAAAGGAAATCAATCCTGAATATTCATTGGAAGGACTGATGCTGCAGCTGAAGCTCCAATACGTTGGCCAATTGATGCGAAGAGCCAACTCACTAGAAAAGACCCTGAGGTTGGGAAAGAAAAGGAGTTGACAGAGGACGAGATGGTTGGATGGCATCAGTGACTCAATGGGCAAGCATTTGAGCAAGCTCTAGGAGATAGTGAAGGACAGACACCTACCACTGGATTCTACAAAAACAATGAACTTCTTTGGTTTTTGTTTTGCATATCTAGCCATCCATCTCTATATTGATCTACGTCATACTTTTAATTAAATAAGCTCTGTATTTGGATGTTTAAAATTTTAGATTGTGACAAAATACAATAATAGGGGCTTCCCTGGTGGCTCAGTGGTAAAGAATCCATCTGAGAGATGCAGGTTCGATCCCTGGGTCAGGAAGACCCCCTGGAGAAGGAAATGACAACCCACTATAGTGTTCTTGCCTGAGAAATCCTATGGACAGAGGATCCTGGCAGGCTACAGTCCATGGGGTCTCAAAAGAGTCAGACATGACTTAACAACTAGACAACAACAGCAACAATAATACATAATATAAAACTTAACCACATTAGCCATTTTTAAGTGTACAGTTTAGTGGTATTAAGTACATTCATATTGCCATGAAACCATTACCACTCTCCATCTCCAGAACTTTTTCATTTTCCCAGTCAGAAACTCTGTTCCCTTTAAACACTAACTCCCCATTCCGTCTCCCCCTACTAAGCATGGTGTTACTTTCTGTGTCTATGATTTGACTACTCAAGCTCCTTCATATGAGTCCCTCATAGTCTTTTTGTGACTGGCTGATTTCATTCAGAATGATGTCCTCAGAGTTCATCCATGTTGCTAGCATGTGATATGGTTTCCTTCCTTTTTAAGGTGATGTAATATTCCATTGCAAGTATATGCCACATTTTGTTATCCACTCCTCTGCTAACGGTCATTTGGGTTGCTTCCACCTTCTGACTATTATAAATAATGCTGATATGAACATGGGTGGGCAAATATCTGTTCAAGTCCCTACTTTCCTTTGTTTTAGGTATATACCTAGGCGTGGGATTGTGGTGATCATGGGAAATAGATGGGGAATCAGTGGAAACAGTGTCAGACTTTATTTTTTTGGGCTCCAGAATCACTGCTGATGGTGACTGCAGCCATGAAATTAAAAGACGCTTACTCCTTGGAAGGAAGGTTATGGCCAACCTAGATAGCATATTTAAAAGCAGAGACATTACTTTGCCAACAAAAGTCCATCTAGTCAAGGCTATGGTTTTTCCAGTGGTCATGTATGGATGTGAGTTGGATGGTGAAGAAAGCTGAGTGCCGAAGAATTGATGCTTTTGAACTGTGGTGTTGGAGAAGACTCTTGAGAGTCCCTTGGACTGCAAGGAGATCCAATCAATCCATCCTAAAAGAGATCAATCCTGGGTATTCATTGGAAGGTCTGATGTTGAAGCTGAAGCTCCAATACTTTGGGCACCTCATGCGAAGGGTTGACTCATTTGGAAAAGACCCTAATGCTGGGAAGGATTGGGGGCAAGAGGAGAAGGGGACGACAGAGGATGAGATGGTTGGATGGCATCACTGACTCGATGGACATGGGTTTGGGTAAACTCCGGGAGTTGGTGATGGACAGGGAGGCCTGGCGTGCTGCAGTTCATGGGGTCGCAAAGAGTCGGACACGACTGAGCGACTGAACTGAACTACGTATTTTGAAGCATTTCAAAGAGAGTTGCAGACATCCAGTCATTCTATCCCAGCACTTCATCAAACATACATCTACTTTATAGTTGTCTCTTTTTCTCTTTCACAGGTCTTATCTACACCATCCTATGAGTTTTGACAAAGGCCTATACCTGTACAACTCAAACACCATTGAGTTATGGGACGTCTCCATCACTCCAGAAATTTCCCTCATGTTAAAAGGTATTTGTGAAGGGACACTGAAAGGACTTTTCTATTGCTCTGGGGGCTGGTGGGAAGGTGGCCAGCCCATAGGCAAGGGGATGTCACCCTGAAACCAAGCAGACCTAGGAAGAGTCTTATCTAAACCATCCAATGAGGTTCCTGGTGACAGAACCCCCGCCAGAGCCCTTTGCTTACTGATAATTAGGAAAAAGACCATGGGAATATACTGCAGCCTCTTAGGCCATCTATGAGTGGAGAAAGTAAACAAGCCCTAGCAGTTGATGATTAGAGAAGCAAAGGAATGCAGAAACAAAGATAGAGCAGTCATAAGTCTGCTTAAGTCACAACCATAACTTAAGCAATACATTGGCTCCAAGGGCTCCCAGTTCTGTCTCTGTTGGGTACTTTGAGCATTTGCTACCTGTAATCCTTGCTTGGTGCCTTGAAATAAACACTGTACTTTCATTAACCACAACCTTTGTGTCAGTGGCAGATGCAAGTTTGGCTTGGTAACAACCCTAGGAACGTGAGTCTCTTGCTGTGGACTTAGGTCATGTTGCCCCAGAACACACACGCACACACACACACACCATAGATTCAGTGTATGTCCACTTCACTTCTGGCAGGTCTGTGCCCCCACTGTGTCACCCAGGCTTTCCCAGTCAGGACAACATAGAACAAATCTACCATGAACAATAGGTCTGGGCAAGCTGATTACCAGCTATGTGAAAGGTTTCAATAAAGAAAGTAATTCTCTACTAAACCTTTGAGCCCCATGGGGAGTTCTGACTGCCAGCTCTCAGAGATCTCCAAGGGCTAGTACACACAGTGGGCCAAGGGAGGGCTCCATGTCAACTTCATGGGTTCCTGCAAGAGGATTTTGTTGATTCTGAACTTAGGATATGTCTTAGCATTAACAGCAAAATAGCTTCCTTGATTGCAGGCAGAGGATGAGGCCATGATGTCCCTGTTGTGTATGAACCAGCATCTGTGGACCAAGTCTGTTCTGTGCCCATGGGATTTTAGCTTCTGGATTCTTCCTTTTTACTTAGTATGTCTTCACAAGAATCACCTATAAAATGATGCAGCTATACTTGTAGTGATTTCAAAATTATATATTGCATATAAAATTTGTATACTTTTATGTAAAATAAAGTTTAGGCTTTCCGGAGGTAACTGCTTCCTCACGCTGGCTGCCCTCTGTGCCTCCTTCATGCACCTTGGGGCCAGTGTCCTCTGCCGGGAGGAGCAACTCTTCACCGTAATGTGGCTGCTTGAAGAGAACGTTACTGCCCAAAGTCTCGTAATACAATTTAAAAATTGACTGTGACTTAACTAAGCAAGAAATGGCAATGATGGTACTGGCATTTGGGGGTATGTTTCAAAGTGATTTTGTTGATTTAGGAACGAGTTCTTACCCCAAGGAGGTCAGGACCATGATCTGGAGCTGGTAAAAATACAAGTGAGGCCCTGAAACCGTGGGAAAGGTCAGCAGCTCAGTGTTTCCCAGGATATTCCCTCACAGGACTCGGCTGCTAGCCTGAAGGGGAAGTGTGAGCAGTTCTGTAGAGCAGGGAATGCCCGAGTCGGTTAGTAAACAGCTCAAACAAATAGAGGTGTGTACTCTTATAATGTAAAGCTGTCTCATCAACCCTCCAAAAACCTGGCTTCGGGAGAGCAAGGAGGCCTGGAGTCCCCCCACGCCCAGCTGACATGTTTAATGGTGGATGTGACACAGCACTTGGGTGTTTGGAGAGGAACTGAGATGCTGCGTTTGGAGCCTGTGACCCCTCTGGGCAGCAGTGTGCAGAGTGACAGTGGCCCCGGACAATATGGTGCGGGTGGGACCTCTCTCCACATGCCTGTATAATTTCTCTCCAGGAAGGGGGTGTGCACCCAGGGAAACTCAGGTGTGTAGGCATTCTGGGGTCAAAAAGTTGAAAGCCATGATAATAATGACCCACTGAGGACTTCCCTGGTGGCACAGTGGATGAGAATCTGCCTGCCAATGTAGGGGACATGGGTTCGATCCCTGGTCGGGGAAGATCCCACATGCTGCAGGGCAACTGGGTGCCACAACTACCGACCCTGTGCTCTAGGGTCCGCAAGCCACAGCTACCGAAACCTGTGCTCCTAGAGCTGTGCACTGCAGCAAAGAGTAGCCCCCCTCTCCTAAGTAGAGAAATCGACAAAGACCTAGAACAGAAAAAAAAAAAAAGACCCATCAGGCACCCTGCTGAGTCTGTCGTCTGATGCTGGGGGCTGTGTGTCCCCTGGACGACTCCCATGGCTTTGATCTGGCTGGCCATTCGGCTTCCCAGGCCAAGAGCCCTCAGCTATGCAGAAGTGATGGGGGGGGGGCCTGTCTGTGATTATTTCTAGAACATGAGTGAGACAAAAAATACCCTCTGCCTGGGGCATTCTGAGAGTAAGTGATGAAAAGTCTAAGAAGATGAGATTGGTGACAACTTTTATTCTGTGATTCTGCAAAGCAGGAAGAAGTGCAGAGAATTCTGCAGGCCCGGGCCTGGAAGAATCTGCATCAGGGGTGAATGTACATGTTCCTGCATCTTTTGACATGTCTGTCCAGGCAGATGGGGGAGTGAGCCAGAAAATTTCCTGCCTTTTGAAAAAAATACCAAAAAAAGGACAAAAAAACCCCAAACCCAACTGACCGAAAAAGATAAGGCCTTTGAGTGAAGAGTGTAAATACAAAAGGGAAAGTGGGTCTTCCTTCCCACCCTCTAGCCCCACCACCAGCTTCTTCAGCCACTGCTGTCAGAGCCCTTGAGCGCTGGGATCCCCACAGGCTTTGGGAGGTGCGATTGGCAGACAGCACATGGCTTTCCTTTGCCCCAGGAAGTGGACTCTGTGCAGGGAAGGAGAATAGTTAGAGCCTCATGCTCTTTGTTTTCTTATCAAAAAATGACTCAACTTTCCTGGTGGTCAGAACCAAATACTTCATCATTTCAGGAGTTTGCTTCATTAAGTGGAAAAACAGCACATACACGCTATACTGGGATATAGGTTTGGGGATTCTTAGAGATCTTCTACCAGCAGGGGGCCCATAACTCCAGGTTAAGAACACCCCAGGAGAAAAATTTTGCAAAGTGCAGGAAATCAAACCGCTTTCCCACGTCCACTACCATAAACAGTCTGCTTTTCCTTCAGTTCCTCTAGAGTTTGCACTGTCAAAACCCTGCCCCTTCTTTACAACTGTTTTTAACAGCTGTGTAATACTCTACTGCTGAGGCATAGTTTGAAGTGAAAGTCGCTCAGTCGTGTCCGACTCTTTGCTACCCCATAGACTATACAGTCCAAGGATTCTCCAGGCCAGAATACTATAGTGGGTAGCCTTTCCCTTCTCCAGGGGATCTTCCCAAACCAGTGATTGAACCCAGTCTCCAGCATTGCAGGCGGATTCTTTACCAGCTGAGCCACAAGGGAAGCCCCAGACATAGTTTGCTGTTGGATATTTAGACTGTTTCTTCTTCTTGATCGTTAGAAATAACACTATTGTAACATCTGTAGACATACAGTTTTGTCTCTTTTTCACTTAATTTCTTTTCAGTATATTCCTAGAGGTGGGATGATTAGGTCAGAAGATTTAAAGAATTTTTTATGTCCTTGATGTGTGTGTTGTGTGCTCAGCTGCTAAGTCGTGTCCAACTCTGCAGCTCCAAGGCCTGCAGCATGCCAGGCTTCCCTGTCCTTCACTGTCTCTCGGAGTTTGCTCCAATTCATGTCCATTGAGTCAGTGATGCCATCCAACCATCTCATCCTCTGTTTTCCCCTTTTCCTCTTGTCCTCAATCTTTCCCAGCATCTGGGTCTTTTCCAATGAGTTGGCTCTTCGAATCAGATGGCCAAAGTATTGGAGCTTCAGCTTTGGTATCACTCCTAATGAATATTCAGGGTTGATTTCCTTTAGGATTGACTGGTTTGATCTTCTTGCTGTCCAAGGGACTCTCAAGGGTCTTCTCCAGCACTGCATGATACACCTTGTTAAATTCTGATGCTCAGACATGTTGTCTTATTTTATTTATTTTTAAATTTAAATGTTTTCATCATTTATTTTATTTTGGCTGTGCTGGGTCTTGGTTGCTGCTAGGACTTTCTCTAGTTGCGGTGAGCGGGAGCTACTCTCTAGTTGTGATGCACAGGCTTCTCATTGTGATGACTTCTCTTGTTGTGGAGCACAGCTCTAGGCACTTGAGCTCAGTAGCTGTGGCATGCAAGCTTCAGTTGCTGTGGCGCACAGCTTTAGTTGCCTGTGGCATGTGGAATCTTCAAAGATTAGGGATGAAACCATAGTCCCCTGCATTGGCAGGCAGATTCTAAACAACTGGGCCACTGGTAAAGTCTATAAACGTGTTTTAATTACAGTTTCATCATCAACAGAGCAAGGAAGTGGGCTCAGATGGCCTGTAGGAAGGCAAGGTGCTTGTGGGGCTGGGGGGTGCAGCCTTTAGTTGGTGAAAGTGACGGCTGGAAGGTGCAGAGCTGTGTCCTGCACTCATGCTCCCGGTGGGAAACTGGAAACTGTCCCTCCCTGCCCTGCTGCTCCTTGAGGAGGCTAATAGTTGCTCAGTAATAGCTCAGCTGGTAAAAAATCTGCCTGAAATGCAGGAGACCCCAATTTCATTCCTGGGTTGGGAAGATCCCCTGGACAAGGGATAGGCTACTCACTCCAGTATTCTTGGGCTTCCCTGGTGGCTCAGATAGTAAAGAATGTGACCTAGATTCAATCCCTGGGTCAGGAAGATCCCCTGGAGAAGCACATGGTAACCCACTCCAGTATTCTTGCCTGGAGAATCCTGTGGACAGAGGAGCCTGGTAGGCTACAGTCCATGGGGTCACTCAGACACGACTGAAGCAACTTACACACACACACACACACACACACACACACACACACACCTGAGTATGCTCTGGCTGACCTCCAGCTGATGGGGCTTGCTTTTAAGATTTGAACAGAATGGAAAGTTAATGCAGAATCCAGTCATGTTCTGACTTCCCAGGCAAACTCCAGAGCTTCAGAGTCAGACAGATTGAATAATGAGTTTTCTTTGCTTTGACTATACTGCTTGAATTTCTTGAATCTACAACCTGGAAAACTTCTGCTTAAACTTCTGAAGATACATCAGAATGTCCTATGTTTTACAGGAAAAAATGTAGTGTAGTAAAATGTCAGTCAATTTATTATTTTTTTGTGGTTTCTTTTAATAGTGGATTAGTTTCCTGTTTTTTGCTTTTCTTTCTTTAGGGATTTGGGGAAACAGAAATCCTATAAATCTTCTTTACTGGATCCACAATCTACCGCCCCTTGGCAACTATAAAAATGGTCTGATGCCTTTCAGTCCATGATGATGACCTTTTGAAAGGCCTTGGAAAATCTGTTTGTGAATTTCCACCAGGCTGTACAATCATCCCTCTCTCAAATTCCTGCATCCCCCATGCTGCTCTAGAAAACTCATTTTACATTCAGGTCCATGAGCCATCGAATTAATTTTTATATATGGTATGGAGTATGGATGAAAGTTTAAATTTTTTTACATAAGATGTCTAATTATTTCAGCACTATTTGTTGAAAAAGGCTATTCTTTCCCACAGAATTGCATTTACATCTTTGCAAAAAAAATCAGTTGTCCATAAATGTGTGGGTCTGTTCTGGGGTTCTTTACTGTGCTCATTGGTCTATTTTTCTATCTTGATATCAGTTCCATACAGTCTTGATTACTACAGCATAATAAAAAAGAAACCTTGAGATCAGATAGTGTTGGGCCTCCAGCTTTTGTCCTTTTTTCATAGTTTGTTTTGACCATTCCAGGTACTTTGCATTTCCATATAAATTTTAGAATTAGTCTGTCAATTTCTATCCAACCAAAGCTGTTGGGAATTTTGTTGGGATTTCTTTGAATCTACAGAATAATTGGGAGAGAATTGACATCTTAGTAATATTGAGCCATCTGATCCATGAATAAGGTATATCTCTCAACTTATTTAGGTATTCTTTAATTTCTTTCATCAGTATTTCATAGTTGTAAGTGTGAGTTAAGTTTCATAGCTGTAAGTTGTAAGTCTTAGACATTTTTGTCAAATTTATCCCTAAGTATTTTATATTTTTTGATGCTGTTATAAATGGTATTATCTTAATGGGCTTCCCAGGTGGTATGGTGTAAAGAATCCACCTGCCAATGCAGGAGTTGAAAGAGACCTAGGTTAGATCCCTGGATCAGGAAGATTTCCTGGAGTGGGGAATGGCAACCTGCTCCAGTATTCTTGCCTGGAAAATTCCATGGATAGAGGATCCTGCTTGGCCATAGTCATGGGGTCACAAAGAGTCGGACATGACTGAATGACACAGCGTGCGCACGCATGCGTGCGCACACACCCACACCCACACACATTATCTTAATAATTCCAACTTCTTATTGTTCATTGCTAGTATATTGGAATAGAATTAACAGCTGTATGTTGACCTCAAATCCTGCAGCTTACTAAACTCACTTATTAGTTCTAGCAGTTTTTTAAAAATAGATTCTATCAAGATTTTTTATTCATTAATATATCTTAATTGGAAGATAGTTACTTTACAATATTGTGATTTTTTTTTGCCATATATTGACATGAATCAGCCACAGGTATACATGTATCCCCCCATCCTGAACCTCCTCCCTCCTGCCTCTCATTATATCCCTCTGGGTTGTCCCAGAGCACCAGCTTTGGGTGCCTGCTTCATGCATCTATTTTACTTATGGCAATGTACATGTTTCAAGGCTATTCTCTCAAATCATCCCACCCTCGCTTTCTCCCACTGAATCCAAAAGTCTGTTCTTTACATCTGTGTCTCCTTTGCTGCCCTGCAGGTAGGATGGTTGGCACCGTTTTCTAAATTCCATATATATGCGTTAATACACAGTATTTGTCTTTCTCTTTCTGACTTACTTCACTCTGTATAATATACAGGGATGATCATAAATCAATAAAGCAATTTTATTTCTTCCTTTTCAATCTAAATGTCTTTTATCTCTTTTGCTTGACTGCTAACACTGCCAGAACCTCCAGTATACTGCTGACTAGACATCATGAGAGCAGACATCCTTGTCTTGTTCTTGAATCATAGGGGAAATGCATTCAGTCGTTACTACTAAGTATTACATTAGCTGTAGGTTTTCTGTAGGTGTTCTTTATCAGATTGAATAAGTACCTTTATGGCTGTAATTTTCTGAGTTTTTTTTTAATTAGAAATAGATGTGAGCTTAAAAAATAGTGAAAAGTGTTTCATCTTATTCCATTCTGGCTGTCACCTCGCTTGCTCAATAGAAATTGAATTATATCATCAGTAAATAGGGCAAATACATCTGAGATGCATATAGTCATATGCAACATTCATCTGTAGCTAGACATGTCTTTGTTGACCCAATTAATCATTTGAGTTGCATATTCTAAAATTAGTCATTAAAAATCATATCATGTGCATATTATTTAAAACTAAGAAGAAAAAAATGAGAAGAATTTAGCCTCTGAAACTATAGCTGAATTGTTTTTTGGACTAATTATCCATAATTCATGTAAGACTTGCCATTCCAGGACCCTGTGAATATAAAATGTGATCATCTTATGACAAAAAGTAATAAGTCAATGAGTCAAAAAACACAATTACTTTAATAAGGGCAGGTACTCTTAACGGACAAGTAAATGCCAAATTGATTAAAGAATTTTAGTGGAAAACGGTGGCATAAATAAAAACGAGAGGAAGCCTTGTGGTGGACCAACACCTGATGAAAGGGATATATAAAGAGCCCCAAAGTGAGAGGAGACTTTTCATCCTAGATGTTTCATCTTTCCCTCCGAGAAACCAAAAGCAAACCAGGTTCCCAATGCCATGGCTTGCTGTGCTCCCCTCTTCTGCAGTGCTCCCACTAGCCCCGCCACTACCATCTGCTCCTCTGACAAATTCTGGGCATGAGACTGCCTGCCCAGCACCTGTTCACCTATGGTTTGGTTACTGGAGACAACCTGCTGTGGCAGCTGCCCACACCCTGCCACATTCCTCAACCCTATGCACCCACCTGCTTCCTGCTCAACTCTACCCAGCTCACCCCAGACCTGGAAACCGTGAACCTCACAACCTTCACTCAGCCCACCTGTGAGCCCTGTATCCCAAGCTGCTGCTAACTGATGTTTGACTCACTCGGTGCCGGGTAATAACACAGAAGCTATCTATCCGGGTTTCACTTGCTCAGTATTTTATCACGTATTGGGGTAGACCCTACGGCACAGATATGGAAAGCCTGCTTTTTATCTTAATAGAAAGACAATAAATACATTTTTATGGTTATTTGGCTGAGTAACAATTTGGTTCATTTGGGCAGGTGAACGTCATCTATTATCAAAATAGTATTAAAGTCTATAAGACCTCAGACTCTATTTTATTGGTCATTTTGCTTCTTGGATCCCATTTATTGTATTGGGCATTTTCATAGAGGAAAAATAATTTCTTGATGGATATTCCAATAAGCTATTTCTGTGGCAAAAGAGAGAAATAGTTGTGAAATTTTGTTGAGTGCTTTTTCTGTATCTATGGAAGTAATTATTTAGTTTTTTATATTTAATCTTTGACATTTGAAAGTTTATAAGTATGTTCATTTGCATTGATTTTTAAAATATTAAACCAACCTTGCTTTCCTTGTAAACCCAAATTGATATAATGTATTTTCCCTTTCATACGTGATTGACTTTGATTTGCTACATTAAAAAAAAATATTTATTTGGCTACACTGGATCTTAGTTGCAGCACATGAGATCTTTGTTGTGTCATGCGGGATCTTTTGTTGAGACACATGGATTCTCCCACTGTGGTGCACAGGTTCTGGAGCATCCTGGACTCAGCAGTTGCAGTTCACGAGCTTAGTTACTCTGTGACATGTGGGCTCACAGTTTCTCAACCGGGAATCAAATCCTCATCCCTTGCATTGCAAGACAGATTCTTAGCCATTGGACCACCAGGGAAGTCCCTGACTTGCTAAAATTTTATTTAGAACTTTCGCATTCATATTAATGCAGAATATTGGTTTTTAGTTTTATTTTCTTGTAATATTCTTATCTGGTTTTGGAATTAGGGTAGCTGGCCTGATAGAATAGCTTAGGATATACTCCTTTGTGTTTAATTTTCTGGAATTTTCTTTGTGGGAATGGTTTTAACCAGAAATTGAAATTCTTCACGTGGGAGTGCCTTGACCAACTTTCATGGCAGTGGGATTGCTTTCAAGATTTAAATTAAACAGTAAGCTAATGCAGAAGCCAGTCCTCACATTGTGTAATTCTGAGCAAACTCCAGAGAATCTAAGTCCCTGAATCTACTCAGAATACTGAGTTTTATATTGACTATATTGCTTTTATTTATTTTATTTCCATCAGGTTATCTCTTTCTTTTAAAATGAACTTTGGCAGCTTGTGAATTTTAAGGAATTTATCCATTTCCGTTATCAAAATTGTTAACAGAAAGTTGTTCACAGTTTCCCTTATAATTCTTTTTATATGTGGAATATTTATATTTATATTTTTAAATATTTATATTTTTCTTAATATATGTGGAATCTGTGATGATGTCACTTCTCTCATCTTTGATACTGGCAATTTATGTCTTTTCTTTTAGTTGGATAATTAAACAAAAATACCTTATTTTGTTATTTTAGTGGTTACTTTGGGTTTCTGGTATACTTGTCATGGTCTACTTTCAAGTGATGTTAGACCACTGCATATATAATATAAGAAAGCCACAATAGTATGCTTTTATTCCTCCCCTCCTATGCTTTATAGATTTGTCACCATACAGTTTCTAATGCTTACCACAAATCTCAGAATCTATAGTTTTTATTTTTATAGAAGCAAATATCTTTTAAAAGGATTTAAACAATAAGAAGAAACCATATATTTTCACTCATGTAGACACAATTTCTGGTGCTTTATCCCTTTATCCTATTTTCATCTGATTTAATCACCTATCTGCTTGAAGAGACACCCCTTAACATCTTGATGTATGAGTCTACCTGTGGGCTTCCCTGGTGGCTCAGATGGTAAAGAATCCTCCTGCAATGTGGGAGACCTGGGTTCAAGGTCTACTTATAAGAAATTCTTTGAGCCTTTGTAAGTTTGAATTACATTGAATTTTGCTTTTTAAAATTCAAGCTTTTTTCCCCCAAACTGATGCAAAATATTTATTCCAAGTTAGTTATTTTATGCAGTAGTTTTCCCCCTCAACGGACCTGTGATAACCACATCTTTTAAATCTGTAAATAATGTTATCAAAATAATCTTAATCTTTGAAATCTCACAAAAATTTATATTTTACAATCCACCCTGAATATCAAGGCTAAAAAGATTAACACAACACTTCCTATATCCAAGTATTTCACAGCTGTACTCAGAAAGAAAAAAAAAAGGGAAAAAACTACATATGCTTGGTTAAGGGCTAACCTTACCTGAGCAGCCAGAAATAAAATAAAAATCCAAATTATTAGCATTAATTTAATACAATTATAACTTCAATAGTCACTTTGTCATTGACAGTGATTGCTTGAGCACAGGGGTGAGTGCCCCAAGGGCTGGTAGTAGAAGCTGTTGCTGCAGATCAGTGTCTCTTCCTCTCTGCACTGCCAGCTCCCACCTGTGCATTGCCCCATACATATTGTGTGTATGTGTTTGTGTTTTAAAAGTCTTTCCCATGACACAAAGTTCTCTCTATTAAGCAGATAACAGGGAAGAACAACCACAAAATCTAAACAAGCCAATTGCTCGCTCTCTCTTTGGAATATGATTATTTCTCCTGTGCATGAAGTATTCAACAAGAACATAAGAAAAGGAAAAGAACGATTTCTTCTGTATAATCCCCGAACACAGAAGCTGAGTTTACTGGGTCAGATTTAACCCTGAGCATTTATACGCCCGTTCCCAGGCATTGCCATCAGATGTCTCACTGCTACTTGTCTCCGTGTCTGAGTCCTCTGACTGTGCTCTGCAAGTGCTCCTTCAAGGGGAGAATAGGTTGGAACTTCGACTCTGCAAGAAGCCATTCTTCCCAAAGCCGTTTCTTATCAACTGCTCTGTCTTTGTGTGGAACTCTCTGAGCTCATCCTCTGTGAGGGGAAGGAAATTCTCATCATTTCAGGATACTCCTGCCATCCCATTGCTTTCGGTAACCTGTGCTCTACTTCCAAAGAGTGAGAGAGGACCTCCCCTTCCTCTTCTGCAGGGAGAGCAAGACCATTCTGATGACAGCCTTCCTCTCTTTTTCCTTTGGTTCAGGTGTGCTATTGTCCTCCGAATGTTCCAACTTGTCACACTCTCTGCTCTCTGAGAAGTCCCCATTCCTGTCATGCTTCAGAGTCTTCAGGAACTCGCTCTTACTGTCAGTAGTCTGGTGAGTCAACTTGGTGAGAGAGGAGCTGATCTCAACTGGAGGAGTGGTGCCTGTGGGGCCCTCTTTGGGAGAGCTTAAAACTACACCACCAGCCAGTACTACTGGTTTGATAACAGATTGGACTGGTAAAAGCAGACTCTTGGCTAGAGGAAATGGATCCTGATTTGTGTTCCATTCTGTTAGCTTTCCATGCACTGGCCTTGGATGGAGGTGATACAGGCTTAGGAACCAGGTTTTTATAGACACTTGGAACCATGGTTGACAATTTGTTTCCATTTGCATGATGAGATCCTAGTGAATGCAGCAGAGAAGGCAGCAGCAGGATCTTCTTTGGAAACCTTTTTGATGACTAGCATTTTGGAGGGCTGCTTGGCACTAGATGGGTTTTCCCACACTCCAGAAGGGATCCCAATAGGTCTGCATGGCTGATTCTATTTGCCAGCTTCTGGATTCAAAGAAGGGAAGTCTTCCTCTTCAAATGGCAACTTTTCCACCTTATCTTCTTTCTTCTCTTCCTTAATGTCTGTAGGTGGCTTTTCCTGAAAGGTACAGCCTTTCTGGGTGTGGAAGCTGCCATTCCAGTGGCGATGGTTTCCTGTGCCGTGCCCACTATGCTGGCTCATACCATCATGACCTCGTGAAGAGCCATGCTAACCAGATGGGTTCCCTGTGATTCCAGCATACGCTCCCTTAGAGACACCAGAGTCCACAGAATCATGGCAGGAACAGGGAGGGCTGGTGCCAAGAATCTCCCGTCATTCAATGAGGTCCATTGTTGAAAAGCCATCAGAGGAATTATGTCTACGACAGCTTACTCCAAATCTACCATCTCCTTGGGGTAGGTGCTCTCCATGTTTTTAGAAAGTCACTGTAGGTGACTTAGCTGACTGTGGTGTTGAGCAATTTAGCCAAGCAGGAACAAAGTCATGCTGCACTGTTTAAGTCCAGTGTCTCTTTTCAACAAGGTGAGGCCTTCAACCTCATGGCCAGGATCCCAGAGTATAATATCTGTGGTCCTGCTTCCTGAACTTCTTTGAGTTGCCAGCTGGATTTCCATGAGGTTCTCTTGTTAAGAGGGTACTTAATTAGGCTGGCCAGCAGAATGCCTTACGATGAAGCACAAAGAAGCCAGGCTCTGTATGGATCAATCTCTCAGTCCCCTCAACTGCTCATCTTAAACCATCTAGTTCCTGACACGTTTCCCAAAGGGGAAGGGAAAAGGGGAGGGGGAGAGGAACACAAAAAGTATTTGTGACATTTAAAAAATGAGGGGAAGGGGAAAGAGGTATATCAATGTTCAGCTCATTCAATTTCCTTGAGTGATGGCACTATGATGTTGCTTTAATAGATAACACATGGACATTTGCACAGTGAATGCAAATACTGTTCATAACAAGGTCATAGCTTAGAAAGACAGAATGACTTCTGTTTGGTCAAATAATGTCATTGAAGTGATAGATCAAAAATAAAACATTGAAGAGCTATAAAAGATCTTCTGAATAGTAAACTCTAGTAGCACAACATCCATCCACATTACAAAGCCCTTAATTTACAAATCTCATTATTCTGGCATGGTTGCTGAAAACAGTCTGCAGGTATGAGTTTATATTTGTCTTATCCTTCAAAATCTAAGGACATTAGAAACCTTGTTAAAAAAAAAAAAAACAGACAGGAACTTGATATGATTTCCCTCCAAGAATAGCAGCTTTCAAGGCAAATTTCTTGGTATAAAGCTCCCAAATGTTTCTTCTATTTCTTTGGTCTTCACTATTTATAAATTCAAAGGAAAATTAAAACAAGCAGAAAGGTAGGGCTTAAGAACAGTCATGGAGAAAGTTCCAAAGTGAGGTTTTCTTCTCTTCAGTTTTCTGTATTTCACTCGTTCTGCCTGTTCCTGAAAACTAAACTGAGTTAGTGGAAGGTAATAAGAATCTTCTGCTTCAGTAGAGAAGTCACTTTGGATCCACTTTCATCATTACTCAATCATTTAAAAGGCCACAGGAATCTATCATGGGCAGTGGAGGGGCTACATTTAGGGACCAGTCGCCTGAGGGCACGTCCCCAGCTTCCTGATCCAGCAGAGGTGGAGAGCCCACAACCATAACAAAGATCTTCCCAAAAATCAAATTAAAGGCATTTTTGATGGATGTTGAGTTCTAGATTAACAGATATTTTCCCTCTTCAATACTTCCATGATGTTATTTTACTGTGTTCTTATCTGCATAGTTTTTGGTGATAAATTTGCTTTTATACTTACCTTTTCCCTCTGTGCATATTGTTTTTCCCCTTCTGACTGAAGGTTTTATTCTTGACACTAGTTTCAAGTAATTTAATTATGATGTATCTTGGTTTGATTTTCTTCCTGTTTCTTGTGCTTGGATTTCATTGCGTCTCTAAGCATCTGTGGATTTTCATCAAGTTTGAAAAAAAAAAGTCCACCATTTCTTCAAACATTTTTTTCTGTTCGCCCAGTCATGTCTTCTTCAGGGCCTCTAACTAAATGTATGTTGGGTCTTTGGAAGTTGTCCCACCACTTACTGATACTTTCTGATTTAATTTTTTAAAAATTATTATTTTTTTCACAGTATGAGTTTGGATAGTTTCTATTGCTGTCTTTAAAATCACTAATCTTTTCCTCTGCAATGTCTAATCTTTTGCTAATTTCATCTAGTTTATTTTTTCTCTCAGAAATTATAGTTTTCCTGTCAAAAAACTTGAGTTCTTTTAAAATATATTTTTCAAGTCTCAACTTTGAAAACAGAAGGAAAATATTTGTATTAGCTATTTTAATGTTCTTTTCTGCTAGTTTTTTATGTGTGTTAATTCTGGACTGGTTTTGTTTGATTGACTTTTCTCCTCATTCTGGAGTGGGAGTGAGAATAGCCAAGGTGAATGTGGAGTCTGCAAGGTCTGTCTGAGAAGAAACAGCTACCTGATTTTGAGTAGGCATAAAGCATCAACCCCAGGAGCCCAGCGAAATGACTTGGCTGCATCCAGTCCAGGCTCCACCTGGCCATGTCCTATTTTGCCCTTCCTGAATTATGAGGTGAAGATGCTCACCCAGGCAGCAAAGGACCCTGTATTGTCTTGAGAGGGGCACCACACAGTCTCACCTGGGATATGTCAGGCTATGATCACTGGAATGCAAATATCTACCTTGTCTCTTCTGAGATGTGTCCACAAACTCCACCCAGCTCAAATTCAGTCATCATAAATGGATAGGGAGCTAACTTTCTGTGACCTAATCCCAAGACCAAGACACTATATTTCCAAGTCTAACTTGGCTCAAGTATCTTTGCCTACTAGGGTTATTTTCCTGCTGTTGTGGTGAAATTGCTGTTTTTGGTAGCTGAGAGAAATTCAGACTTTATTTCTCTTAGTAGGAAATCCACTGTGAGGTAGGTGATTACCAGAAGTTGGTATTTTTTTTAACTGTATAGATAGATCCCTGAAGAAATGGTCATAATTAATAATATTTTAAGAAGATTAATCTGTGCCTACAGTATGCAGTCAGTGGGGCAAATATCTATCAGATAGATTTCTTGTCCATTTAAAATTTTATATATTTATAGCTTTGAGGCATAATACAAGTGGAGCAGGAACCTAGCCAGCAGCAAATAAACACAATTCCAAGAGGGAGATTTATTACTGCTTCTGGAAGTAAATCATAGCTGATATTCTGGGCTTAGTTTATTCTGAGCGTGTGATCTCACTCAATCAGATCACGCTAAATATAGACCTGGAGAGGAGTCATGGCAGAACATCGATAGAACCACAAGCTGCCACCTGGGTTTTTCATGTCTTTTTCAGAAAGCAGTGAATTCATCTCGCCATTCAGTTTCTTTTAAGATAAAGCAGGAGGATCATCCCTTGCTGATTCCTGGAGGGAAGCTCAAACTGCTATGAAAATATATTCACAGTTGTATTTGGATTTATAGAATTTTAGGACAAAATTTACTATCTTTTTGCAAAATGTCCCTCTGCTCCACCATACCCTGTAACATTCCATCCCTTATAGGATTATCGGCCATGATTATTCTGATGATGAGAAGCATTAATGATGACTCATTTTACTGATATTTCTCTACATGCCCAGAAGGGTTTGTGTAATCTGTCTGGAAAGAAAGACCTTCTTAGTACTATGATGTTTATCAAAATATCAGAGATTTGGGTAATCGGGGTTAAATTTCCCTATCAGCCTCACTATCACCTTTGGGAAGAACACAACGTACAATCTCCAGGGTGGTTAAAAATTCATCCTAGTATAAAATCCCCACAACCTCTCTCACAATCACTCCCTTCAGGGCTACTCACATAGTGGGTGCTCAATTTAACAAATACTTGAAAAAAAAAAGGAAAGGATGAGTGGCCAGAAAGCAGAATATACACATGTATGCTAACAGCTTACTCCCAGCCTAGGCTGTCTGTCCTGCACAAATGACCTGAATGACACCACGTGTATCTTTTCACTTTCAGAGCTTCCCTGATGGCTCAGGAGGTAAAGAATCTGTCTGGTATGTAGGAGACACAGGAGTTGCAGATTCAATCCCTGGGTTGGGAAGATCCCCTGGAGAAGGAAGTGGCAACCTACTCGAGCATTCTTGCCTGAAAAATCCCATGAACGGAGGCGCCTGAACGGGCTACAGTCCAAAGGGCTACAAAGAGTCAGACATGACTGAGAAACTAAGCATACGTATCTTTTCACCAACTTTCATGACCTGCCAGCAAATGTGTTTCCAAGAGTGACAACCTGAGGCATTGTTTCACTAGAGCTCTGCCTTCACTTCTCTTCATGGATGCACTTCTGCATGTGACTTTTGATTATTGGATCCTCTCATGGTGATAGATGACCTCAGAAACTAAAATGTGAAAGGACAAATCTCACTGGGAGGGGGAAATGGTCACTATGTCTTTTACTATAACTATCATCCTTGACTTCCTGTCCCTGAACATGTTTTTCTTTCCCCACCTTTCATCAGTTTAGTTCAGTTCAGTTAAATTGCTCAGTTGTGTCTGACTCTTTGCGACCTCATGGACTGCAGCACGCCAGTCCTCCCTGTCCATCACCAACTCCCGAGGTTTACTCAAACTCATGTCCATTGAGTTGGTGATGCCATTCAACCATCTCATCCTCTGTCAGCCCCTTTTCCTCCCACCTTCAATCTTTCCCAGCATCAGGGTCTTTTCAAATGAGTCAATTCTTCACATCAGGTGGCCAAAGTATTGGAGTTTCAGCTTTAGCATCAGTCCTTCCAATGAACATTCAGGATTGATTTCCTTTAGGATGGACTGATTGGATCTCCTTGCAGTCCAAGGGACTCTCAAGAGTCTTCTCCAACACCACAGTTCAAAAGCATCAATTCTTTGGTGCTCAGCTTTCTTTATAGTCCAACTCTCACATCCATACATGATCACTGGAAAAACCATAGGTTTGACTAGATGGACCTTTGTTGGCAAAGTAATGTCTCTGCTTTTAAATATGCTATCTAGGTTGGTCATAACTTTTCTTCCAAGGAGCAAGCATCTTTTAATTTCATGGCTGCAGTCACCATCTGCAGTGATTTTGGAGCCTACAAAAATAAAGTCTGCCACTGTTTCCATTGCTTCCTCGTCTATTTGCCATGAAGTGATGGAACTAAGATGCTGTGATCTTAGTTTTCTGAATGCTGAGCTTTAAACCAACTTTTTGACTCTCCTCTTTCACTTTATCAAGAGGCTCTTTAGTTCTTTGCTTTCTACCATAAAGTGTGGTGTCATCTGCATATCTGAGGTTATTGATATTTCTCCTGGCAATCTTGATTCCAGCTTGTGCTTCATCTAGCCCAGCATTTCTCATGATGTACTCTGCATATAAGTTAAATAAGCAGGGTGACAATACACAGCCTTGATGTACTCCTTTCCCAATTTGGAACCAGTCTGTTGTTCCATGTCCAGTTCTAACTGTTGCTTCCTGACCTGCATACAGGTTTCTCAGGAGGCAGATCAGATGGCCTGGTATTTCCATCTCTTTCAGAATTTTCCACAGTTTGCTGTGATCCACACAGTCAAAGGCTTTGGCGTAGTCAATAAAGCAGAAATAGATGTTTTTCTGGAATTCTCTTGCTTTTTCGATGATCCAGCGGATGTTGGCAATTTGATCTCTGGTTCCTCTGCCTTTTCTAAAACCAGCTTGAACATCTGAAAGTTCACAGTTCACGTATTGCTGAAGCCTGGTTTGGAGAATTTTGAGCATTACTTTACTAGCATGTGAGATGAGTGCAATTGTGCAGTAGTTTGAGCATTCTTTGACATTGTCTTTTTTTTTTTTTTAATAAATTTATGTATTTTAGTTGGGGCCTAATTACTTTACAATATTGTAGTGGTTTTTGCCATACACTGACATGAATCAGCCATGGGTTTACATGTGTTCCCCATCCTGAACCCCCCTCCCACCTCCCTCCCCATCCCATCCCTCTGGGTCATCCCATTGCCCCAGCCCTGAGCATTTGTCTCATGCATCGAACATGGAATCGTGTTCTGTTTCACATATGATAATATACATGTTTCAATGTTATTGTCCCAGAACGTCCCACCCTCACCTTCTCCCTCAGAGTCCATAAGACTGTTCTATGCATCTGTGTCTCTTATTCTGCCATTAAAAAGAATACATTTGAATCGGTTCTATTGAGATGGATGAAACTGGAGCCCATTATACAGAGTGAAGTAAGCCAGAAAGAAAAACACCAATACAGTATACTAATGCATATATATGGAATTTGAAAGACGGTAACGATAACCCTATATGGCATTGCCTTTCTTTGGGATTGGAGTAGTAAGAGGTAATAGAATTGGAAAGACAGAAAGAGCTAGAGAAAGAACAAGGACAGGAAGAAAGAGGAAGGGAGGGAGCACACCTGGAGTTTGCCTCACAGACCTTCACCATCAATTTTCAGAGAAAGAAGCAGGTCCAGAGCTCCTTGTGTGTTCCCAGAAGAGGCCAGCCTTCTGTGTAGTCTCACTGGGTTCAGGGACCAGTGTCAGCATATTCCCTGAAGCTGTTGCACAGTGGTCAAAGAAGTCTGGAGTGGGAGTAGTGACCTCATTGTGGATATTTACCCATTTTTAAATGCCCCTGGCCCATCCCTGCCTAGGAGACTGAAAAACCAAATTGCTGCACTGTTGTCTATCAATGATATTTTCATGTGTCTCAAAATCTTTTTTTCCAGTCTTTTTTAAGTGCTATTTTTAAAAAGTTGATTATAAAATAAAACCCTTCTCCCAGAAAATATGAACATATTTATCAAGACACTAACTATGGCTTAAAATGATAATGTAAATTTTTATAATATCCTTCTTATAAATTAAAGTCTTTATTTGGAATAAGAATCCTCTAAAAGATCAACATTTTCTTTTCACCAAGCCCTGGTTCCCAGCCCAGTCTTCAGAAATATTTTGGAAAAGCACCAGCTTGTGATACCAACCATACAGCTAGTATTTAGACATAGCTACATTTTTATGGTCATTACCCTCTCATTGAATCTTTATGGAATGAAGATAATGTCATGGTCAACTTTCTCCTTAAAATAAACTTAACTGCAACATGATTTTCTTTAGAATTGAAGTTATAAACACTTTCTATATTAAGTCTTCTCTGATTCTAAAACTGTTGCAGATTTATCAAAATTTGATGACAGGATATTTAAAAATCACCTGTAAACCTAACCACCCAAATATACCATTTTAATAGATGTCCTTCCAGTCGTCTTTCTAAGCCTACATATAGGCTGTATGTATACAGCACATACATTGTAGTGTAAGTGCTTGACATTAAACTTTTGGCTGCAGGAGCGTCTGCTTCAAAGATCTTAAAGCTGTGTGACACAGTTACTAGCAAAACAATCAGATAAGGAAGCGAACCACCCCCATGGAGCTTATCCAAAGAAATAGAATCAATAGGGTGTATGTGTGTGTGTGTTTATGTGTGTGTATCATAGGGACTTGGCCCATTTGGCTATGGAGAAGTTCCATATGAGAAGTTACATGATCTCTTTCTTTTAAGCTAGAGATCCAGGAGAGACAGGGATGTAAATTGTAGTCCAAGTCCAAAGGCCTGAGAGCAGGAGAGCCGAGGGTATTAAGTCCTAGCCTGAGGGTGGAAGACCATGTCCCAGCTCAAGCAGTTAGGGAGAGAGAGAGAAAAAAGGAGCGAGAGAGATAGACAGAGAGAGAGAGAGAGAGATTCCTCCCTTTCTCTGCCTTTTTACTCTCTCCACGCCCTCAGTGGATTCAAAGATGCCCACCCATATTGAGGAGGGCAATCTGCTTTTGTACTCTATAGATTTAAATGCTCATATCATCTGGAAATATCCTCATAGACACCTCCAGAAATGATGTTTAGCCAAATACCTGGGCACCTGTGGTACAGTCAAGTTGACACATAGCTTAGCCATCACATTCCAACAGTGAGACAGACCGCAAGGCCAAGGACCCAGAGCTTGTCCCAGTCTGCTGCTCCTGCAGACCTCTTGTCCTGGTCTAGAACTGGTGTCACAGGAGGCTGAGCTGCAGGTGGAGAGAGGAACACTATGTGAAATGTAGCCTGGAGTGGAGAGTCCTGGCTGGAACGTCCTCAGAGGTTCTCTGTACCCTCAGGATCAAATCCAGATTCTTTCAGAAATTACCCAACTCCCCAGCTCCTTGGCAAAGCCTGCTGGACACCATGTTCTCTTTCAGCTCTGGTCTGCTGCAGACCTATCTCCTTGGAACTGCTTCTCCCTTTTCATCAGCTAACTCCCTTGCACCCCCCAGGATTCTGCTTCACTGTGCTGTTTCGCTGGAAACTTTTCTCTAACAGCTCCAAATCTGCAGCAGGTGTCCCTCAGGTGTACTGTATGGCACCCTGACAGGGTCTCTTGTCTCAGTCCTGCTCCAATCAGCTCTGTGACTTTCAGTTCAGTTCAGTTCAGTCACTCATTTGTGTCCAACTCCTTGCAACCCCATGGACTGCAGCATGCCAGGCCTCCCTGTCCATCACCAATTCCCAGAGTTTACTCAAACTCACATCCATTGAGTCAGTGATACCATCCAACCATCTCATCTTCTGTCGTCCTCTTCTCCTCCTGCCTTCAATCTTTCCCAGCATCAGGATCTTTTCCAATGAGTCAGCTCTTCGCATCAGGTGGCCAAAATATTGGAGTTTCAGCTTCAACATCAGTCCTTCCAATGAACACTCAGGACTGATCTCCTTTAGGATGGACTGGTTGGATCTTCTTGCCGTCCAGGGGACTCTCAAGAGTCTTCTCCACCACCACAGTTCAACAGCATCAATTCTTCGGCACTCAGCTTTCTTTATAGTCCAACTCTCACATCCATACATGACTACCGGAGAAACTATAGCTTTGACTAGACTAACCTTTGTTGACAAAGTAATGTCTCTGTTTTTTAATATGCTGTCTAGGTTGGTCATAACTTTTTTCCCAAGGAGTAAGCATCTTTTAATTTCATGGCTGCAATCACCATCTGCAGTGATTTTGGAGCCCCCCCAAAATAAAGTCAGCCACTGTTTCCCCATCTATTTGCCATGAAGTGATGGGACCAGATGCCATTATCTCAGTTTTCTGAATGTTGAGCTTTAAGCCAACTTTTTCACTTTCCTCTTTCACTTTCATCAAGAGACTCTTTAGTTCTTTTTCACTTTCTGCCATAAGGGTGCTGTCATCCGCATATCTGATGTTATTGATATTTCTCCTGGCAATCTTGATTCCAGCTTGTGCTTCATCCAGCCTAGCATTTCTCATGATGTACTCTGCATATAAGTTAAATAAGCAGGGTGACAATATACAGCCTTGATGTACTCCCTTTCCTATTTGGAACCAGTCTGTTTTTCCATGTCCAGTTCTAACTGTTGCTTCCTGACCTGCATATAGATTTCTCAGGAGGCAGGTCAGGTGGTCTGGTATTCCCATCTCTTTCAGAATTTTCCACAGTTTGCTGTGATCCACACAGTCAAAGGCTTTGGCATAGTCTATAAAGAAGAAATAGATGTTTTTCTGGAACTCTCTTGTTTTTTCAATGCGACTTTGGACAGGTCCTTTTGCTCTAGTGTGTGTCCAGCTTCTTTATCTGGAAAATGATAGAGTTGGACCATATGATATGAAGGTGTTTCATTTAAGAATTATATGATTCTCCAAATCCTTTATTAATTATATAACCAACTTGTAACTTCTACTCGTCTAAGCTGTCCACAGAAAGAGGATAATGGAGATCATCTTCCCCTTCCGCTTTGTAAACTTAGCTCTTTGCCCAAAGACAGAAACTTCATTTCTGGATGGTTGCAGTCATGATTACTTGACCAGAAGCTCCTCTGGTTGATCCAGCAGGACTGTGGACAACCAGAAGCTGGGGAACTATGTCATCAGTCTTGGCCATCAAATGTCGTCTGATGAGCCAATTGCCCATCTCTTTTTATTTTCAGAGGTGCATTTGGTGGAGATTAACCAGACACTTAGGGAAAATAAAATTAGTGCTCAAGAAACTTCTGATATTCAGGTTCACCTGGTCAAGAGCATCAGGCTCCAGAGATTTCTACTATTGTTTCATCTTTCTGTCCAGTTAGGAATGGTTGGGCTTTTGAATACTATTCCAGGAAGGAGTTCAGTTCAGTTCAGTCTCTTAGTCGTGTCCGACTCTTTGCGACCCTATGGACTGCAGCTTGCCAGGCTTCCCTGTCCATCACCAACTCCCAGAGCTTGCTCAAACTCATGTCTGTTGAGTCGGTGATGCCATCCAACCATCTCATCCTCTCTCGTCCCCTTCTCCTCCTGCCCTCAATCTTTCCCAGCATCAGGGTCTTTTCCAATGAGTACATTCTTTGTATCAGGTGGCCAAAGTATTGGAATTTCAGATTCAATATCAGTCCTTCCAATGAATATCAGGACTGATCTCCTTTAGGATAGACTGGTTTGATCTCCTTGCAGTCCAAGGGACTCTCAAGAGTCTTCTCTAACACCACAGTTCAAAAGCATCAATTCTCTGGGAAGGAGAGAGACTGCCAAAGACCTGCCACTGAAAAATTGAAACAGAATTTTGTTTGAATTCATTGTTTCATTTTGTCCCCAACCACATAATAAATTTACTCCAAGTTGAAGACTGAAGCAAGGAAAGAGAACTGGGTACTTCTAACCACATCAGTTGAGCCTTTGCAATTTCTTCTGAAACAGCAAACTTTTCCCAGGACACAACCAGAGAAAGAGGGTGAGGTGACAGCTGATACTGAAGTTTGCCCCTAATTTCTGTGAAAAAATTCTAGGCACATGCTGCTGGTTCTGCTGTAACACCCTACATGTATTCTCCTAAAAACCTTGCTTTTTTTCAAAATCACACGGGGATTATAGGAAAACTTGGTTGAGAGCAGACAACTCCAAACCTATATAACTATGTAAATAAGCACTAACAAAATCAATACTTTATGCATCTGGAGATAACTTAGACTCTCCAGGCAGACAAATCAGTGTGATTGGAGGCTGCCTCGGGGAGTATTAAAAATGCACAAAACCAGGAGAGGAAAATGAGGGAAATGCTGGCTTGTTGGTATTCAGATAAGGCTGCGTAAGGAGGCACAGAAAGAAGGGGGCAACCTGCTCGAGCAAGAGCCCTGGGGGTCTGCACTAGGGGCATTCCTTTCTCTGGAGGGAGCCCTGGGCAGAAGCACTGGCTTTCCTTTTTTTTTTTTTTTTTAACTTTTTATTGCAAAAAGTTTTAGACTTATACACAAGTAGAGGGAACAGTATAGTAAGCTTCCATGTAGTTATCACGCAGCTTCAACAATTACCAACTCATGACCAGTCTTATTTTACCTACTGCCTACCTCTCTCCCCATGCCTGCCCCAAATCGTGAACTATTTTTGAAGCAAATTTCAGATGTCACATAATAACTTTTGTAAATATTTCAGTGAGTATTTTTTAAAAATAACAAAACTTTTAAAAAATAAACTGTTTACTTAATACCTTTATTACACTAGGTGACTATGTTTCCTTAATATCATAATTCAAATGTTTATATTTTCCTGATTATGTTGTTTATGTTTTTGGTATCATATCTAAGAATCCAGTGTCAAATCCAAGGTCATGAATATTTAAACTTATGTGTTCTTCTAAGAGTTTTATTATCTTTGTTAGATGGTCAAATTTTAGCTTTCCATTGTCCAAGTTAGGATAGTTAGAGTGTTTTGCAGTAACAAACCCTGAAACCTCAGTAACTTACAATAAAAATTACATATTCTTGCCACACATACAATATGAATTGGACAATCCTCCTATACCTTGCAGCTACATAAAGTAAGCAAAGCCCATGAGAGATATTTTTAAAAATCACCCCAGGAAGTACTCAATTTTCACCCAACTTGCATTGGCTAAATCTCAGTTACCTGTCTCACCTAATTGCAGTGGAGACTGAGAAATGTAATCTTCCCGTCTGCTCAGGAACAGAACTGGCCTCTGCAACATGCTTTCCTCTATTTGCTATGTTGACTCAGTTACTGGCTTTGTGTATTGAGCAAAATAAGAATTACGAAAACTGAATATTTTGAATTAGGACGTTACTAGAAAATATTTTATAATTTCATTAGAGATTTTACATCTTGCTTTCTGTATCCTTGAAAATTATAAGATTATTGATTCTTTTGAGCTGTGGTGTTGGAGAAGACTCTTGAGAGTCCCTTGGACTGTAAAGAGATCAAACCAGTCAATCCTAAAGGAAACCAATTCTGAATATTAATTAGAAAGACTGATGCTGAAGCTGAAGCTCCAGTGCTTTGGCCACCTGATGTAAAGAGCTGACTCATTAGAAAAGGCCCTGATGCTGGGAAAATTGAAAGCAGGAGGAGAAGGGAACAACAGAGGACGAGATAGTTGGATGGCATCACTAACTCAATGGACATGAGTTGGAGCAGGTTCCAGGCAATGGTGAAGGACAGGGAAACCTGGTGTGCTGCAGTCCATAGGGTTGCAAAGAGTTGGACATGACTGAGCGACTGAAAAACAGCTACAATAATATATACATATATTAATATATAATATATAATGTATAATATATGTATATAATATACATACATATATATGTATATATGTATGTATATATATAGTCTCTGAAAAGAAAGAGTTGGGGGGAGAGTAAAGAAAATGTTTGAAGAAACAATGACTGAAAAATTTCCAAACTTGAAACTGTAAACCCACACAAAAAAGGCTTAATGAGTCTTTCATACAAGAAACATGAAGGTTAACTGAATGTGCCCAACTACGCATGGATGCTCTTTTCTTTTAAATTATTTCTTTCTTTTGTTTCATTTTGAATAGTTTCTATTGCTACATATTCAAGTTTCTTTTCCAAGACCTAGTTGCCACTAATCTATTCCAGTATATTTTTTATCACAGACTCCTAGCTTTCATTTAGAAAGTTCGATCTGGGTCTTTAAAAATATTTTTGCATCTTTAGTTAACTTCTTTAACATCTGGAATACATTATAACAATTGCTTAATATTCTTGTCTGCTAATTCTGACATCCATGTCAATTTCACTTGGTTGATTTTTTGTACCTTAATTACAGGGCCTATTTTCTTGTTTCCATACATGTCTGGTATCTTTTATTGCAAGTCAGACATAGTAAATTTCCTGGTGAATCCAGGAAGGTTTCTTGAAGCAATGTTTGATCTGAACATTGAAGGATATGAATGGATTAAAAAAATAAATGAGAGTGAAAGCATTTAAAGAAGAGGGATCAGTATGTGCAAAGGACCTGAGTATATGCCTTTGCATTTTTGAGAAAATAAAAGAATGATACTGTTACTGGGAGCAAATAAATAAAAAGAATAACTAAAAGTCTTTGGGGATGAAGGCATGGGCAGATCATGCCTTGCTTTCGTCAGGAGTTTTAGGCATTTAAAATTTTTTCAGGTTCATTGAGGTAAAATTGAATATAAAATTGTAAGATATTTAAATTGTACATTGTGGTGATTTGATATTCATAAATACTGTTAAAGAATGTCCCCATGTACTTAATTAACACATCTATCATCTCTTATATTTATTTGTGTATATATGCATGTGCATGTGTGTGTGTGTGTGATAGAGAACATTTAAGTTCTGCTCTCAGCAAATTTCAGTTACACAATACAGTATTGTTAACTCATCATGTTCTACATTAGCTATTCAGAAAGTAGACATGCTAGGAGTGAAAGTTTGTACCCTTTCTTTAGGCTCTCTGCTGCCAAGCTCCCCCAGGCCCCAGCCCCTGTCAACCACTTTTCTACTCTTGATTTCTAAAAGTTTGACTTTGTTTTCCTTAAGATTCCTCATATATGTGATACCATGCAGTCTTTGTTTTTGTCTGGGTTATTTCACTTAGCATAAAGCCCTTAAAGTCCACCCATATTGTTGCAAACAGCTGCATTTTTCTTTCTTATGGTTGAATTTTATACACACACACACACACACACACACACACACACACACACACACACACACACACACACACACACATACATACACCCCCCCCACACATCTTTTATCCATTCATCTGTTGATGGATATTTAGCTTATTTCTTTATCTTGGCCATTGTGAATAGTGCTGCTGTGAACACGGGCAGGTAGATACCTCTTTGAGATACTGACTTCATTTCGTTTGGATGTGTACCCAGAAGTAGGGTTGCTTAGATCACATTATAGTCCTACTTTCAATTATTTTAGGAATCTTCATATTGTTTTCCACAGTGGCTGCATTAATTAACTTTCCTATCAACAGTCCACAAATGTTCCCTTTTCTCCACATCCTTGCCAATACGTGGTATCTCCTGTCTTTTTGATGACAGCCGTTCTAACAGGTATGAGATAATATATTATTTGTGATTTTGATTTGCATTTCCCTGATGATGCTGAGCACCTTTTCATGTATCTGTTGGCCATTTGTATGTCTTCTTTGAAAAAAAATTCAGGTCCTCTGCCCATTTTTCAATCAGATTTTTTTTTTTGCTATCGAGTCATGTGAGTGTTTTATTAATATATATTTTGCATATTAACCGTGCATCAGATATATGATTTGTAAATATTTTGTCCTGTTTTCTTTTTGTAAATATTTATTTATTTGGCTGCATCGGGTCGCAGTTGTGGCTTGTGGGATCTTCATTGCAGCGTGTGGAATCTTTCACTGTGGCACGTGGGCTGAGTTGCCCCTCACTATGCCCCTTACTTAGTTTCCCAACCAGGGATTGAACCTGTAGCCCCTGCATTGGAAGGCAGATCCTTAACCCCTGGACCACCAGGTACATCCCTTTGCCCATTTCTTAGGTTGCCTTTTTATTTGTTAATGGTTTCCCTTTGCTCTGTGGAAGCTTTTTAGTTTGATGGATCCCCACTTGTTTATTTTTGCTTTTATCACCTTTGCTTTTGGTGTCAAATCCAAAAAAAAACATTGTCAAGCCAATGTCGAGGAGATTATCTCCTATGTTTTCTCCTAGGAGCTTTATGGTTTCAGACTTTATTTCAGTCCTTAGTCCATTTTGAGTTGGTTTTCGTGCATGGTTTAAGATAGTCATCTTGTTTCATTCTTTGTATGCGGTTGTCCAGCTTATTGAAGAGACGGTCCTTTCCTTTCCCTGTGGTATATTCTTGGCTTCTTGTCAGAAATTAATTCACCATTTATGCATGAATTTATTTCTAGGGTTTCTAATCTGTTACATTGATCTATGTGTCTGTTTTTATGCCAGTACCACGCTGTTTTGATTACTATAGCTGTGTAATGGATGCTTATAAAGAAAATCAGGAAGCGTGATGTTTCCAGTTTTGTCCTTCTTTCTCAAGATTATTTTGGCTATTCAGGGTATTTTGTGGTTCCATACAATTTTTTGGCATTTTGGTCCTCATCCTATGAGGGGTTGTAATCTTATAAGGGTTTTAAACAAGTTTAGGATTTTTATAAAAATCACTCCAACTTCTGGGTGGAGAATACCTTGAGTGGGGTTTCTGGGCAGGAGAGGCTGGATATGTTAGGAAACTAGGGTGCATTTCCAAGTGAGGGACAAATTTGGTTTGTACCAGGGTGGAAGTGAGATGGAAAGAGGTGGGTTGACCTGAGATGACAAATGTAGTGTGATTCTTGAATCCCTCTTGTCTGCATTTCATCAAATCAGTCACCAAGTTCATGTAAACCTCTTCTAAGGAAAATATTCTCACAGAGTGAGTACATTTCTTATTAAAATGCTCATAAACATATATTTTTAAAAATTTTGAACATTTTGCACAGTACCCCACAAAGGGAAACTATTAACTTGTTTCTGGAAAGGATTCTAGCAACTCTCTTCTGATATTTGCCCAAAAATTCCCCTGGAACACTCAGTAATGAAAAACCTCATTCCAAAGGCCTGGTTCAATAGCTTTCAAACCTTAGATGCATCAGAAATCACCTGATGAGCATGTTCAAACACAAATTTCTCGGTCAAACCCTCAGAGTATCTAATTCAGTAAGTATGAGTTGGGGCCTGAGATTTTTCACCTGTATCAAGTTCCCAGACAATGCCAATGTTCCTGGTCTGGGAACTAGTGTGAGAACCACTAGACAATTAGAGGTGAGGTAGTCAAGAGGTGAACTTCTAGGATTAGACGCAAAACTCTGTCCCTTTCTAGTGATATGACTTGTGCAAAATCACCTGTGGGTGTTTTTGTTTCCTTATCTGAGTCTTAATGAAGGTTAGAATGAGGGAAGTTTATTTTTTTTCATTTTAATGGTATGAAATGCCTTTTATTTTTTAAAGTATAGTTGATTTACAATGTTGCACCAATCTCTGCTATACAGCAAAGTGACTCAGTTATACTCATATATACATTCTTTTAAAATACTCTTTTCCATTATGGTTTATTGCAGGATTTTGAATATAGTTCCCTATGCTATACATTAGGACCTTACTTATCCATTCTAAATGTAATATTTGGCATCTACCAACCCCAAACTCCCAGTCCATCTTCATTCCTCCCCTTTCCCCCTTGGCAACCACGAATCTGTTCCTTAGTTTGAGTCTGTTTCTGTTTTGTAGATAGGTTCATTTGTGCTGTATTTTAGATTCCACATGTAAGTGATATTATATGGTAATTTTCTCTTCTTACTTCACTTAGTATGATAATCTCTAGTTGTATCCATGTTGCTTCAAATGGCCTGATTTTATTGTTTATAGCTACGTAGTGTTCCACTGTATATATGTACCACATCTTCCTTATCTGTTCATCGACATTTAGGTTGTTTTCATGTTTTGGCTATTGTTGACAGTGCTGTTATGAACATAGAGGTGTATGTATTTGTTTGAATTACAGTTTTCTCCTGGGAAGGAGTGGGATTGCTGGATCCTATGGTAATTCTATTTTTCGTTTTCTGAGGAACCTCCATACTGTTTTCCACAATGGCTGCACCAGCTTACATTCCCACCAACAGTGTAGGAGGGCTCCCTCTAGAATGAAGACTGTTTATAAAGTTAGGATAGGTACACAACGAATGTAGATACATTCTTGTGAAAAAGAAAATGACTTTTATGTGCCTAGAATATGCTACAATTTTCAGTGTAAAGCAGGACAGATAACTCTTTTAGCTCATTCTTGGAAAACGCTCACCAAAGTTCAGTGTTATAACATAGTGGAAATCTTTAGTCAACAGTCTTGAAGGGAAACCTTCAAGTTCTGCTCTGCTTCATCTCCATGTCCTCAGTTCTGGTAAATTCCTACCAGGGTGTGTGTTAGATGTTTGCCTGCCTCTGCCCTCCCTCTGATCCCCATGACCTTGGCAATGAGCCTGTCCCTAGACAGGGTGTCCCATCTGGGAACAGCCAGTTGATGAAGGGGCAGAGAGCTGACTCATCCATGCTCTTGGGAGACAGCTGTGGGCAATTTTTCCCAGGTTGCACAAGCCATCGATTTCTGAAACAGAAAGACAGCCTCTGCCAGCTATTAGCTGACCTCATGGAGATAGTCATGGTGTGCCAAGAGGAGGTGTGGGGAGGAGACAACCCATGGGAGACCCTCTTATTTGAATGTTAGGTCCACCCAGATTCTTCAGCAATAAGTGATAAATGGCTCACCTACATATTCCATCTCTTAAATTTCCATGGATAAAGGTCTCTACCTGGAGCTTGTACATGAGAATCTAGTAGTTTTCCAGAGTAACCAAAGGGACCAGTCAAATGAAACCAGAACCAGAAGACTAGTTAGCTTTGCTGAAACCACCCATCAGTCACCCTGCAGATGTAGCTGGGGAGGTAAGGCAGTCAGTGCAGGCTTTTTTTGAGCTTCTGAAGAACGTGTGAAATCCAAAATGTGGGCCACAGGAGAAAGCTGAGTTTTATAAAGAGGCTTCCTTAACTCAAAAGTTAAACCTGGGATAAGGCAAATGTACCCTTTACCTGGGCCTTCATGCACTGTGCACATTTTGGGTGATCTACAAACATTGTGAATCATCTCCAGAGTGACCTTTCACCATGCAGTTAATGTTCAACATTTATTGACGTCCTGTGATGGGAACATCTTTAAAGTTTGGCATGACTCTGGCCTGGAGGTGTTGTGGATTTTGTGTCTGGGGATGTGAGGACTCTGGATTTGAGTCCTTGGGTCCTTGCATCTCTGTGGGGAAATGGATGCAAGCATGAGGGTCTGGAGAGCTAGGAAGCACAAGTCAGAGATTTCCTACCCTTTGCTCTCTCTGTATGATCTCTTTTTATCCCCATGTTGATGTGGCCTGGACTAACAAAATTTACATTTGGGGAGATGTCAGTTCTTTAAATGGTCAGAAAAACATCGTGTTTTCCTGTTATGGCCAAAGTATAATCAAAGCATCCAACAATTTAAATCAAAACAAAGATTTGGGAGTATTAAACCTATTATCTAATATCTAAGATGATGCCCATTTAATAATAGATCATCATTCCAAAGGAGAGAAGCCCTTTGAAATTCATGTTATTGTTCATTCATTTTTCCCTTTAATCATTCACCCTGGGTGATCCCCCACCACAGTTGGGATATGTTGTGTGTCTTGCGTGCATGGGTAAATGAGAGTTCATGGTCACTGTTAAATTGGAACTTTTGGGGTTGGACTGACCACCATTTTTCTGGAAGCAAATGGCAATAGAAAACACACAAATGGCACACTGCAAAGTAGTTACAGGGCATCCTGAAAATCTGTGCCAGCTCTGGGCCCAGTCAGAGGTCCTTGGCTGGTCATCTCTGACCATAGCTCATCTGTAGGTTCCAATGGGACATTCAACCAGCACACCTTTACTGAGCACCCACTCACTATGACCTGGACTTGTTTAGGTGCTTGGAACACCTCAGTGAACAAAACAGATAAAGACACCTGCTCTCTAGCGGAGACATAGTTATTTATGATTAACGGAAGGACACATATCGTCACGTCATCATTGTTCTCCGTTTACCAAGATTGAAGACATCTAGGACTGGTTAGACTAACCACCAGGGGGCAGCCTACCCCATGGGCTTAGCCTGGCTGCTAAGGCTGCCTGTTTTCTACTATGAATTTAAGGCAGACCCTGGGGGATTTTACCAAGAAGGATGGGCACAGTTGGGTCTCTGTCCTAAAACAGGGGAATGTCAGAGGGGTCTAGAAAGGAAGGCTGTGTTTAGGGATTAGGAAGGGCAGGTTACTGCTTCTCTTTCTGCCCCAGTCTGTCCTTTTACAGGGAGGGGTTTCCAAGCCAGGTCTGATGGTGTGTGGGTAGGGGGGTGGGAAGGCAGTAGGTTCTTCAACAACTAACTCTCTAAGCCTGGAATCTGAGTCTGGGGGCGGCCCTACGTGGGGTAGGCAAACTATCTTTCAAAGGTTCGCATGTCCTCTTTGGAAAGTGGGAGCCAGAGATAAACAACCATTCTATTATAAGAATCATGTCCTTAACTACTATTTTAAACATCTCTAAGTTTGAAGAATTAATAATGGAAACATAAAATATATTTAAACTCTTTAGGATATCATTGGAGACTTTTTTGTTTGTTTATTGTTTGTTTATTGTTTGTTTATTTCCAGTAAAAACCTTTTAATACGTATTATACCTCACCAGAGACATTACTTTGCCAACAAAGGTCCATCTAGCCAAGGCTATGATTTTTCCAGTGGTCATGTATGGATGTGAGAGTTGGACTGTAAAGAAAGCTGAACGCCAAAGAATTGATGCTTTTGAGCTGTGGTGTTGGAGAAGACTCTTGAGAGTCCCTTGGACTGCAAGGAGATCCAACCAGTCCATCCTAAAGGAGATCAGTCCTCGGTGTTCGTTGGAAGGACTGATGTTGAAGCTGAAACTCCAATACTTTGGCCACCTGATGTTAAGAGCTGACTCATTGGAAAAGACCCTGATGCTGGGAAAGATTGGGGGCAGGAGGAGAAGGGGACAACAGAGGATGAGATGGTTGGATGGCATCACTGACTCAATGGACATGAGTTTGGGTAAACTCCAGGTTTTGGTGATGGACAGGGAGGCCTGGCATGTTGCAGTTCATGGGGTCACAAAGAGTCAGACACGACTGAGCAACTGAACTGAGCTGAACTGAGCTGAACTGATACCTCACCCTTTTCTTTGGAGTTTCAGACATTTGTTCAACTTAATATAGTGAAAAAAGTGAAAGTGTTAGTTGCTCAATCATGTATGACTCTTGCGACCCCATGGAGTATAGCCCTGCCAGGTTCCTCTGTCCATGGAATTCTCCAGGCAAGAATACTGGAATGGGTAGCCATTCCCTTCTCCCGGGGGTCTTCTCGACCCAGGGATTGAACCTGGGTCTTCCGCATTGCAGGCAGTTTCTTTACTGTCTGAGACACCAGAGAAGCCCTCACCTTAATATAATATTCCCCCAAAAGGTTCATCTTTGGAATCTTTTAGTTTCCTTAAAGATCTGTTAACATCTTGCTTAACCTGGTATTCTACAGCCTTTCTATTTGAAGTGTGACCTGTGGACCAGGAGCAACAGCATCATCTGGGAGCTTGTTAGAAATGCAGAATGGCAGCCCCCTCCCTGGACTGTGAGTTGTCCCATTAAATTCCTATACATGTTAAAGTTCCAAAGTGCTGCGCTGTGGGATGCATGTCAAGAAGTGCTGAATTAGAGAGAAAGAGTGAAGGGATAACGTGGAGAAGTTTGCAGCACTTTATAGATTATTTCCAGAGTTCCCACATAGAATGTGGACTCTCTAGATGTTCCTTGAGCTGACTGAACTGGGCTGTCTTCCTCACATCCTTACTTGCCTTTACTAACTCATCATGGCTTGGGGCCTTTATTAAAATCCTGGTTGGAGATCTTGAATCAAGCTTTAAAACTTAAGTAACTTTGAAATGAGGTCAAAGTCAGAATATTCAGTGAGGATCCTTAATTGGAAAAGTATGTCCTCAGGCTGGTTGGATCCTGAACAGTTTGCCACTAAGAATGGTAAATTCAATAGAGGCAAATTAGCACGGAGTTGCATTCATGGCTGCTTCCATAAGATGCAAGCAAAGTTACTTTTTCTTTCTTTCAATTTCATTTCTCATGTGAGGATGACGAATGTTTTCTCTTGAAATTTTCTTTTATAATAGTGATTATTTTTGTTTTGCATTACCTGGACATCTCAATATGGACAACACAAAATTTTCCATCCTATCTTAATTCTTAGAGTATATTGATTTTTTTGATTTACTGGAGTCAATTTTCTATGCAACCAAATTTTATTCAGCATGAAAATTAGTGCCAATTTTAAACATTTATAGAGTTGTTTCTCCAAGGAAAAGCACAAACTAGCAAAAGAAACAAAAATGTCATTTGATGAGATTCAAATGGCTTTGGCCAGATGACTGTAGAAACATCTTATCCAGAACAGTCACTGGAAGTCCATTTATGAAATGATATCTGTCTAATTTCTGTTTACTTTGTAGAGAAAGAACATTTTCTGAGGAATCAAAACAACTGGCAATTTGCATTTTCTTGTTAGACTGATGTGAGAGATGGGGGAAAGACATAATATGTAAAGCTGGAGTTTCCCATTTACACAAATAAAATACACATATTTTAAGTAAATATATGAATGGATCATAATGTTCCTTTTCAAAAATCTTCTTTTTGTGTTTTGCTTCTCTTACTTCCTTGTCCCCCCAAGCTCCCTCCTTTCCTCTGCATAGATGTGACAGCAAGATTCTACGTGTGCAATGGTTTTCATCGCACACGTGGAATTGCCTATAGGTATTGTTCATTGCACACATGCTTGTCTGCCTGTATGTACATTGATGCAGAGAGATTTCCTTCATTGTTTTAAAAATGGGATAATAAAATATGCAGTATTCTGAATTTAGTCTGTCTTACTCCATAATTGCTCACAGAAATCTCGCAAAGTCATTAAATATAGCTCTAGTTCATCCTTTTTGATGGTTGTAGTGTGAATGAACCAGAATTTATTTGAACATTCCCTTGTGAATAAGCATTTATTTCCATTCCTCCCTTTTGCCAGTATGAGCAATGCTGCAATAAATGCTTATGTCCTCGCAATTTAAAAAAAATTTTTTTAAAGAGCAGTTTAGGTTCACAGCAAAAATAAGAGGAAGGAATAGGGATTTCTCATATGCCCTCTGCCCTCACACATGCATAGTCTCCTTTGTTATCAATACCCCCACCAGAGTGGTGCATTTGTTATAACTGATGAACCTACACTGACATATCATAGTCACACAGAGGCCATAGTTTACATTAGGGTTTGGTCCTGGTGTTGCCTATCCTGTTGGTTTGGACAAATGTATAATGACATGTGTTCATCATTATACATACAGAGGAGTTTCACTGCCTTAAAAATCCTCATTTCTCTGCCTTTCATCTTTCTCTCCTAACCTCTGGCAAACACTGATCTTTCTACTCTCTCCCTAGTTGTGCCTTTTCTAGAATGTCAAGAAACTGTAATCATATATGTCCTTGCATTTTTACTTCTGCCAGGTAGATGAAGGTGGATATAGAAGCTTTAGTTTTAAATTTCAATCCCTTTTTACTCTTTTTTTTAAATTTATTTTATCTTGAAATATAATTAGTTAACAATGTTGTGTTTGTTTCAGGTGTATAGCAGAATGATTCAGTTATACAAGCATATATAGCTATTCTTTTTCAAATTCTTTTCCCACTTATATTATTACAGAGAATTGGTTTTTTCTGCTCTTCTTTATCTGCTATAGATGCTGCAAACTTACCTTGCAGAGCCTTCACAGCTGAGAACAGCCGTGGTGCTGAGTCTATAGAGGGGACATGGCCTTTGCCTAACCTAAGCCTCTTCAGCTACCACTTTTTTCCTGCTTGGAATGCAGCTAGTGCTAAGATCATTTTTAAACCTGGTCCTACAATTTAGACATTATTTTGGCAAGTGTTTATTGAGCATGTACTATGTTCTGGTAGGAGGCTTGAAGGGCATGGATATAACACAGGGAGACATGGTCCTCTGGCTTCATGAAATGTATAAATGCTTTGTAGGAACAACATAAGGTGCTTTAAGGCCACAATGAACAAAGAGCTGGAGTGATGTGGGGGAGGGGGTGTTCATAAAGACCTAGAGGGAACTCAGGTTGGCCTGGAACAAAAAAGAGGGGGAACCTTCTGAACAGAAAGCACTCTGAGATAGTGAGGACCTGGCCTGTTTCTGGGAGCAAAGAAAAACTCACCATGACTAATGGCCAGCACTGGAGACACAGGAGGAGCCAGATCGGATGGGACCTTGTTGTTCTTTCAAGGACTTTGAACTTAGCTGCTGGTGAGGAAGGGATGAGCATGTTAAGTAAGGACTGACTGTGGCTTAGGCCAACACCGTGAGATGGGATTTAGAGAAAAGCTGATAGTTTTAAGATGTAGCTTTCCCCCATTTGTAAGATTAGTATAAAACAATATAGCAATGAAAATTACTTTATTTTTTTTTCCAGATTTGTCTTATTATCTTTTTAGAATAAATTCTGGAAGTGATCCTTTGGATCAAAATTGATGCTTGTTAAAATTTTGCCACCTATCATCAACCTGCCATCTCCAATTGCCGTGCATGGAACACTCCCCACAACACTGATGAGAGTGGGGATTCCATGGAACTCATTAACACTGTGTCATCAGTCTTTTAAATATTCCCAATCCAATGGATGGAAAAGAAGGTTTCAGTATTATTTGTATTTCTTTTATTACTTCTGTGGTTGAATTTCTCACTATTACAATACCACAAAATATTTACTTCCCTTTAGGAGTTTATAGTTTCCTAAAAGGAAATGTGGGATTGAATAAAATGCAAAAGAAATGGAGTTAGGACTTTCCATCTTTTAAAAACACCCTTGGACTGCAAAGAGATCAAACCAATCAATCCTAAAGGAAATCAACTCTGAATATTCATTGAAAGGACTGATGCTAAAGCTGAAACTCCAGTACTTTGGCCACCTTATACAAAGGGCCAACTCATTGGAAAAGATCCTGATGGTGGGAAAGATTGAAGGCAAAAGGAGAAAGGGGTGGCAGAGGATGAGATAGTTAGATAGCATCAGTGACTAAATGGACATGAGTTTGAGCAAACTCGAGGAGATAGTGAAGGACAGGGAAACCTGGCATGCTACAGTCTGTGGGTTGCAAAGAGTTGGGCATGATTTAGTGACTGAATAACAACAAATAGACATAATTATACTCCCAATATATGTATAAAATAGTGTGTGTAACATATGTGTAACCCTGGCAGAATGCCTTCACTTTAAGAATAGTTTCCACCAGGAGACTTGCTTCTTACCTATTACTTGTTCTCCAGATATTTCCATGGATATCTAAAAACCAATGAACCACTAACCTCAATAAAGGTGCATGCATACTCAGTTGTGTCTGACTCTTTATGACCCCATGGACTGTAGCCCACCAGGCTCCTCTGTCCTTGAGATTTCCCAGGCAAGAATACTGGAGTGGGTTGCCATTTCCTCCTCCAGTATAGTATATACATATACCAACTAATATACCAACTAATTCCCCACCCAGGGATCGAACTTGCATCTCCTGCATTGCAGGCGAATAATTTACTGCTGATAGACCAAAATAAACATTGTAGCCCTATGCTTTTTAAATCTAGGCACGCCTCAGTAAAAGCAAGGTGATGGGAAAGAATTTTTTATCTGATAATTCAGTATGAATGAAGTTTATCTTTTTATTGTACTATCAGGGTAACAAAGACAGACCATTAGCATTGAAAATACTGGAAGTAGGAACCCTATCATCCACTGTACATTGGGATCTTTCTAGGTGCCAGGCACTGTGCAATGGATGCATGAATACATTCCCCTTCTCAGGTTAATTTTCCATCATGCCCCCTGAAGTAGGCCTATTAGTAACATTCTCAGAGTAAGCCAACACTCTGGCCTCCTGTGTATTTCTGATTTTCTCCATCGACAATTGCTATTCATGGTGGTCGATACAAGCCCAAACTTTTAGTATATACATATACCAGCTAATAACAGCTCCTAGTAATGAGGAAAATTTGTGAGGAAAAAAATCCATTTTGTTTTTCCTCAAGAAAAGTACTTCTGTTCCCTTGCAGTTTTCCAAAAAAACATTGTTCCCTAAATACCATTCTTCAAGTTGTTGGGTTAATGCTGATCAGATTGTAGAGAATTCTTATGTAGGAAGGCAGACAGGACCTTGGAGCCTGTAAGGAATATTTGTGTGCAGTGAATCCTGAAGGTTCCGTGTCAGAAGTTTCAGGAAATGTTTTGTCCTCTGTGCTTCTACCCACCGAGAAGCATGTACAGGAGACTCATGTCTGCATCATCACACTGAAGCTACTTGTCCTGTCAATATCGATGGGTCTTGTTTGTATCTGGACTCCCTGGAAATCATAGATTTCTAGTCATATTTCTAGAAACATTGGTTTGTAGTCTAGAAACATCCTCAATGAAGCAACTGCTCCTTTGGTTTCCTTACAGTCAATGTGGCTTTAAAATTAATGAGAAAAGAGTCAGGCTACTGTATTTACCCCCAAAGACCAAATACGTATTTTTGTTGTTATGAGTGTACATGAGTGCAGCTATACTTACAAATACTTAACTGTTGTTTCAGAAAAGGCACATGTTTCTTAGTGATCTTGGAATCACTCCTCAAGCCTGGAGATAATAACCTATTTTATCACGTGCTCTGGAGATTTTGTTTTGCCGAAAGTCTGGGATTTCAATGACAAAAATGCAGCCCACAAATCAAAGAATCATTTCTACCCAGCTTCCAACATCTTTTCTTTGAAAAAGAAGAATTCAATGTCAAATGTTTATGCTCTCTTGGTCCATTTCATGGCTGCGGTGGGATGTCAGCAGTGCAAGTTGATCCAAAGTAGTACCTTTGCTGTGCTTCAGTCTTGGCAAAGGGGTGTGTATTGATTAGCGTTCTCCAGACAAACAGAGCTGATATGATATATGCACACAGAAATTGATTTATGTATTGTAAGGAACTGGCTCATGAAATTTTATATGTATATATACATATATATATATCATATTTTTTGAGGAATTGGCTCATTTAATTATGGAAGCTGGGGGCCAGAAGGTTGGAGACCCAGGAGAGTCAATGGTGTGGGTGAAGTCTTCCTGCTGGAGAATTCCCTCTTACTCTTTTGAGGATTGGTCTTATTGTTCTACTCAGGTCTTCAACTGATTGGATGTGGCCCACCTACGTTAGGGAAGGCAATTTGACTTACTTAGATTATCAGTTTAAATGCTAATCTCATCCGCAGACACCCTCACCTACATATCCAGAAAAAAGTTTGACCAAGTATCTGGGCACCCTGAGACCCAGCCTAGTTGACACATAATTAAACATCACAGAGAAGATGCTGTTTTAATCTGGAAATGAACGTGTCTGTCAGCAAAGGAAAATGGAATGAGCCTGGGGGAGATTTGATGTTCTTTTGTATAAAACCCTCGTGCTATCAGACGTTAACACATATGGAGGGCTAGCCAGTTAAGAGCACTCAGTTGGGGTAGCAAAAGAAGTCTCTCAAGTAGTTGTGAAGTATAGGATGTCAGCCTTCCCTCACGACTTCAATTCTTTAACCTTTTATTCTAGATTAAGGTATCACTTTGGTTTATCAATTCTGGGGAAAAAAATAAATATCTTTTAGCTCCTGTTACAGTGATTTGCTTTTTCACTATTGTGTTCTTATAGATGAGAAAATGTATTTGAGGTAACATTCTATGTGACTGCACTGTAAAGAAATGAATGATAATTAACAAACATCCTAAAGCCTGCATACCCCAATGGATGCCTGTTCTGCAGTAGATTCTCCTGGGGCCAGAGCACTTTCGCCAGAGCTGCTGGCATGGCTCACAGTGTTTTTGGAAACCTTTTGGGAATTAACTCCAGCCTGTGCACTGGTGGCCTGAATGTGCCAATAGCTCGCCTTTGTTCTGTAAGATGAGTTTACATCTTACAGTCAAGTCATAATAGATACCAAATCTTATTAAGAAAGATAGTCAAGAAGCTGGGTAAACAAGCTGAAGTAAACAAAATAGACAGATGTTTCATTCAGTTCAGTTCAGTCGCTCAGTTGTGTCCGAGTCTTTGCGACCTCATGGACTGCAGCACACCAGGCCTCCCTGTCCACCACCAACTCCTGGAGCCTAATCAAACTCATGTCCATCACGTCGGTGATGCCATCCAACCATCTCATCCTCTGTCATCCCCTTCTCCACCCACCTTCAATCTTTCTCTGAATCAGGGTCTTTTCAAATGAGTCAGTTCTTCGCATCAGGTGGCCAAAGTATTAGAGTTTCAGCTTCAACATCAGTCCTTCCAATGAACACCCAGGACTGATTTCCTTTAGGATGGAGTGGTTGGGTCTCCTTGCAGTCCAAGGGACTCTCAAGAGTCTTCTCCGACACCACAGTTCGAAAGCATCGATTCTTTGGTGCTCAGCTTTCTTTATAGTCCAACTCTCACATCCATACCTGACTACTAGAAAAACCATAGCTTTGACTAAATCAACCTTTGTTGGCAGTGTCTCTGCTTTTTAATATGCTGTCTAGGTTGGTCATAACTTTTCCAAAGAGCAAGTGTCTTTTAATTTCATGGCTGCAGTCACCATCTGCAGTGATTTTCGAGCCCCCCAAAATAAAGTTTGTAACTGTTTGCACTGTTTCCCCATCTATTTGCCATGAAGTGATGGGACCAGATCCCATGATCTTAGTTTTCTGAATGTTGAGTTTTAAGCCAACTTTCTCACTCTCCTCTTTCACTTTCATCAAGAAGCTCTTTAGGTCTTCTTTGCTTTCTTCCATAAGGGTGGTATTATCTGCATATCTGAGGTTATTGATATTTCTCCCAGCAATCTTGATTCCAGCTGGTGCTTTATCCAGCCCAGCATTTCTCGTGATGTACTATGCATATAAGTTAAATAAGCAGGGTGACAATATACAGCCTTGACGTATTCCTTTCCCTATTTGGAATCAGTCTGTTGTTCCATGTCCAGTTCTAACTGTTGCTTTTTGACCTGCATACAGATTTCTCAGGAGGCAGGTCAGGTGGTCTGGTATTCCCATCTCTTTCAGAATTTTCCAGTTTGTTGTGATTCACACAGTCAAAGGCTTTGGCATAGTCAATAAAGCAGAAATAGATGTTTTTCTGGAACTCTCTTGCTTTTTCAATGATCCAGTGGATATTGGCAATTTGATCTCTGATTGCTCTGCCTTTCCTAAATCCAGCTTGAACATCTGGAAGTTCATGATCACGTACTGTTGAAGCCTGGCTTGGAGAATTTTGAGCGTTATTTTGATAGTGTGTGGGATAAGTGCAATTGTGTGATAGTTTGAGCATTCTTTGGCATTGCCTTTCTTTGGGATTGGAATGAAAACTGACCTTTTCCAGTCCTGTGGCCACTGCTGAGTTTTCCAAATTTGCTGGCATATTGAGTGCAGCACTTTCACAGCATCATCTTTTAGGATTTGAAATAGCTCAACTGCAATTCCATCATCTCTTCTAGCTTTGTTCGCAGTGATGCTTCCTAAGGCCCACTTGACTTCACATTCCAGGATGTCTGGCTCTAGGTGAGTGATCACACCATCATGATTATCTGGGTCATGAAATCTTTTTTGTATAGTTCTTCTGTGTATTCTTTCCACCTTTTCTTAATATCTTCTTCTTCTGTTAGGTCCATACCATTTCTGTCCTTTGTTGTGCCATCTTTGCATGAAATGTTCCCTTGGTATCTCTAATTTTCATGAAGAGATCTCTAGTCTTTCCCATTCTCTTGTTTTCCTCTATTTCTTTGCATTGATCGCTGAGGAAGGCTTTCTTATCTCTCCTTTCTATTCTTTGGAACTCTGCAGTCAGATGGGTATATCTTTCCTTTTCTCCTTTGCCTTTTGCTTCTCTTCTTTTCATAGCTATTTGTAAGGCCTCCTCAGACAACCATTTTACTTTTTTGTATTTTTTTTCTTGAGGACGGTCTTGATCCCTGCCTCCTGTACAATGCCACGAACCTCTGTCTATAGTTCTTCAGGCACCCTGTCTATCAGATCTGATCCCTTGAATCTATTTGTCGCTTCCATTGTATAATCATTAGGGATTTGATTTAGGTCGTATCTGAATGGTCTAGTGGTTTTCCCTACTTTCTTTAAGTCTGAATTTGGCAATAAGGAATTCATGATCTGAGCCACATTCAGCTTCTGGTCTTGTTTTTGCTGACTGTATAGAGCTTTTCCATCTTTGGCTGCAAAGAATATAATCAATATGATTTCAGTATTGACCATCTGGTGATGTTCATGTGTAAAGTCTTCTCTTGTGTGGTTGGAAGAGGGTGTTTGCTATGACCAGTGTGCTCTCTTGGCAAATCTCTATTAGCCTTTGTCCTGCTTCATTCTGTACTCCAACGCCAAATTTGCTTGTTACTGCAGGTATTTCTTGACTTCCTACTGTTTTATTCCAGTCCCCTATAATGAAAAGGACTTTTTGGGTGTTAGTTCTAGAAGGTCTTGTAGGTCTTCATAGAACCATTCAACTTCAGCTTCTTCAGTGTTACTGATCTGGGCATGAACTTGGATTACTGTGATACTGAATGGTTTTCCTCGGAAATGAATGGAGATCATTCTGTCATTTTTGAGACTGCATCCAAGTACTGCATTTCGGACTCTTTTGTTGACTATGATGGCTACTCCATTTTTTCTAAGGGGTTCTTGCCCACAGTAGTAGATATAATGGTCATCTGAGTTAAATTCACCCATTCCAGTCCATTTTAGTTTACTGATTCCTAAGATGTCAATGTTTACTCTTGCCATCTCCTCTTTGACCACTTCCAATTTGCCTTGATTTATGGACCTAACATTCCAGGTTCCTATGCAATATTGCTCTTTACAGCATCAGACTTTACTTCCATCACCAGTCACATCCACAATTGAGTGTTGTTTTTGCTTTGGTTCCATCTCTTCATTCTTTCTGGAGTTATTTCTCCACTGATTTCCAGTAGCACATTGGGCACTTACTGACCCGGAGAGTTCATCTTTCAGTGTCCTATCCTTTTGCCTTTTCATACTGTTCATGGGGTTCTCAAGGCAAGAATACTGAAGTGGTTTGCCATTCCCTTCTCCAGTGGACCACGTTTTGTCAGAACTCTCCACCATGACCTGTCTGTCTTGGGTGGCCCTACATGGCATGGCTCATAGTTTCATTGAGTTAGACAAGGCTGTGGTCTGTGTGATCAGATTGGTTAGTTTTCTGTGACTGTGGTTTTTGCTACACTGATAGCAAGATGAACATGAGTTTTAGTAATTACAGACGTCAGTCTCAATGATTTCCAGATATAAAGTCAGTAAACCATAGATAACAGACTTATGGACGTGGGGAGAGGGGAGGAGAAGGTGAGATGTATGGAGAGAGTAACATGGAAACTTACATTACGATATGTAAAATGGATAGCCAATGGGAATTTGCTGTATGTCTCAGAAAACTCAAACAGGGGCTTTGCATCAGCCTAGAAGGGTTGGATGTGAGGGGAGATGGGAGAGAGGTTCAAGAGGGAGGGGATATATGTATACTTATGGCTGATTCATGTTGAGGTGAGACAGAAAACAACAAAATTCTGTAAAGCAATTATTCCTCAATTAAAAAATAAATAAATTAAAAAAATAAGGTTAATAAACATGAACATCAACATCATCCTCTATGTCTGCAATAAACCAGTAGAAAATGAAACCACACAATGAAAATGCAATATCTAGGGGACTTTCCTGGTGGCTCAGACTGTAAAGAATCTAGCTGCAGTGCAGGAGAGCCATTTTTGATCCTGGGTTGAGAAGATCCCCTGGAGAAGGAAATGGCAACCCACTCCAGTATTCTTGCCTGGGAAATCCCAAGGACAGCGGAGCCTGGCAGACTATAGTCCATGGCGTTGCAGAGTAGATATGACTGAGTGACTAACACTTTCACTTTCAAGCAGAACAGAATGGAGAGCCCAGAAACAGACTCAAGTGTTCATAGGTATCTTTTATGTAGGAGGTAATATCATAAATTTACAAGATAGAAGTAGATTATTTAGTCAATGTTGATGGCAAAATTGACTGTGTTAATAAAGAAGAATGAAGTTGGATCCTGACGTTATGTCGTATTTGAACAGTTTGGATTAAAGATGGCAAAATTGACTGTGTTAATAAAGAAGAATGAAGTTGAATCCTGACATTATGTCATATTTGAACAGTTTGGATTAAAGACCTAAACCTAAAAGATGAAATTTTAAAGAAATGGAAGAAAATATAGAATACTTTAGTGATCTTGGGAAGTGGAAAGATTTTGTAAACAAGATTTCCAAAGCCTGAAGAATAAAGCAAAAAATTAGATGGACTTGACTACATCAGAATTAGGAAATATTTCTTCCATGATGAATTTGGAATTAGTTCCATGAAGTTAGCAGACAGGTAGTAAACTGGGAGAAGACATTTTTTAGTGTACAAATCAGAAAGAGGATTTATATTTAGAACATATACAATATTCATAAAAAGCAAGAATAAAAGACAAAAAATAGAAGAATTATCAAAGGATGTCAATGGGCATTTGTAAAAGGGGTAATCTGATAAAACATCATTCTCACTAACAATGAGGAAGGGTCAACTAATTCATTTCAAATTAGTTTATTATAATAATAAATTTATTACAATAAAATTGACAAAATCTAAAGGTTGAATAATAAAAAGATTTCTATTTAAAAGGCATTTACCATCTCTCCCTTTGCAAATCCCACTAATGTAATACAATTTTAAATAATATAAATTTTACTTTCATGTTTTGGTCTTTGCTAAAAGAGCAAAATGACTAAATAAGTGAACAAAAGAATAAACAAATAGATAAAATCAAAGTACAAGAATAGAATCTTGGAAAAAAGAAAATATAAAAGACATGAATTTTTAGATTTAAAGTGGACAAGCACATAACTGACTTAGCGGAGAAGATGAAATGAGCGTCTAAATGCCTGCAAGGGTGGATAACTGTGAAGAGTGAGCAAATGTGTTCTGAAGACTTCCTGAAGTCTTTGTATTGAAGACAACAGCCCCTGTGACAGGTGGGCTTGTGTGTGGAGGTGCTAACATCATAGGAGTTGAAAGTGTTCATGGCAAACGGTTGAGTTCTCTTGGTCTCTTCCTCTACCACATCCTGCAGCAGGTGTCTACAGCTCTCCTGTGCCAGACAGGACCCCATAGATTTAGTCTAAAGACATTGATATACAGAAGCTGTGGCCAGGTGTAGTCATTGACTTGGGAGCCTCACAAAGAAAATACTGCCATGGTTTTATAGTAAGGTGCAACTAGGGGCTTCTAATAAATCTTTTGGTGCCTCACTCAACTATGAATGACACAGGTAAAGCATTAAGGATTTGACAAAAGCCTCCAGGATGAAACAGAAAGACAAAAACAAAACAGAGAAAAGGGAATTAGATGAAGTAAATCTGTAAAGAAAGTAGGCTTGTGTTCGCTTAGGGAAAGGCAGGCTGCTGACAGAAAATGAGGCGTGACATTGATAGAGATGGAGTTTCTTTTGGGGGTGCTGAAAGTTTTGGAAAATTGATTGGGATGATGGCTGCATAACTTAGCAAGTATAGTAGAAGTGTCAAGATACAGAGGGAAATGGCTCCATAGTTCCCTCTTTGAGCCCAGATCCCTAGAGTACCGTTATAAGCAGTACCTTGTGTTTCTGTCCAGAATTGTTCTGTGTATATGCAAATTACATACACATGCATGCATATGCAAATGACTTCCATGCAGACACAAACATGGTCTGGTAGATATTTCACAAAATGGAGGCTTTGTACATTTTTCAACTCACTTTTTTTTTCAAAACACTCAACTACGTGTATGGGACATTCTTCCATGTCATTGAGTGTATTTCTCTCATTCATTTTAGGATTGCATGACATCACGCAGAATGGCTGAAGCATAATTTATTAAAAATCCTGGTGGATGTACATCTCAGTTGTCTACATGCCTTTGCCTTTATAAACACTGAGCAGTTTCATGCCTACAGCCTTGAGAGCTTGTGCAAATATTTCTAAACTATGCATTCCTGGAGTCAAACCTCTGCCAAATTGCCCTGGCAGAGTTTGTTTCAATTTATTAATATACTCCCTCCTCTCCCCTCATTCTTGTTAGTGCTAAGTACTACCAATCTTCTACATTCTTGCCAATCTAAGCAGAGAAAAGTGATCTTCTTGCTTTAATTCACTTTCTCTGAACACGATCATCCTTTTGTATTTCTTCCATCAGTTGCTTTCTAGCTCTCTGGATGCTTTTAAAAAAGGAATATCCAGCCTTCAGAACTTTCTTTACTAGACCAAGAGTTCATGGGCCTGCTGTGGATTTTTCATGTTGAAACAAGTGGTTCTTTTCCAAAGTCATTGAACACGTACTGCATCAGGCACCAGACACTGTGCTTATCCTGCTTTTTTCCTTCTCTCATCATAATTCTTATGAGGGGAACTGTGATTTAGCCTCATTTGGTGATGAGAAACTGAAACCTAGAGGGATTAACTCACTGTTCCCCGGTTAATACACAAATAGTGTTAGCCACTCGATTTATTACTATTAATATTAACCAAAGGTTAATACATTGCATCAGAAGCAACTTTGCAACGTTAATGAGAAAAATGACTATTAGCATGGCTGGATAATTTATTAAAGTATTATTTTTGCTTTGATCTCATATTTTTCCTCTTCCATGCCCCCAAAAGCCTTGCCTCAGGTCATTCTCAGGATGGAAATGAGTTGCACAGCTGTTGTATCTTCTTAGCATGTGGGACATGTGTGTGTGTGTGTGTGTGTGTGTGTGTGTGTGTGAGTGCGTGGTTTAAAAGCAGACTTTGAATTTGGGGGCATTGCTTTCCCAGAAAGGAGGCTGCAGGCATGGAGGGGTGGAACAAAGAGGAAGCACTGACCCTGCAGAAAGATCCATTTGCCAGCTCAGGAAAACCTAGGGGCTGTGTTGAGAAGCCATTTTGGACAGGCCCAGATCCGTCACAAAGCTTCAAGGAGAATGGCTGTCCACTCCTGCAGACAGTGAGCCATGTGGACCAAAAGACATCAGACCTTGCAGAATAATCTGCTCAGCATTAGGTCCCAGAACCACCATGTGGCTCCATGGAGAGCTGGGAGGAGGTTCCCACAAAGATGGAGATTGAGTTTTCTACCAGCCAGATAGGATAGGGATTTCAATTCAGACCTCATTTGATTTTGAAAAAAATAATGAGACATTTCTTGCATTCCCATGTTAATATTTGCAAGTTCACTTTTATTATATAGAAAGAGCATATCTGGGGCAGTTCCTGATATATCCAAGGTATTAACCAACAAAAGATGTAGATAAATCAAATATTTTTAGCTCAGTGAACAAATGTCTACCAGACCACCAGACAATGAAAGTTTGATTGAAACTTTGCATCTGGTTCCTGTTACCCAAATGGAGGCAAAATATGTGCTCGAGGTTTCTTGCCAGTTAATTCAAAAAGCAATTTGGATTTCATGGGTCTTAGTTGAAGTTTAGTTCCGGGGACCCAATAGGCATGAAACCATAAGTAACTGTAATGAGTTAGACAGGCTCATATTTTCTTTTCCATATTGTAAAAGCAATGATAACCACTTCTCAAAATATTTGAAAATAGACATTAGTTACTCACAATCCCTCTCCTGAATACAGCTTGTTTTCTATTGCACATTCTTTCAGTGTTCTTCCTGTGAGAATGGAAAACATGTTGTATCTGTGTACATAAGTTTGTATTTGTAGCAGCATGGACTTACTTGTACAGAAGATGGTGTGCATTTTGTATCTTCACAGATTATTTATCATGCTTTTATATAGTCATTATGAGCATTACTCATCCTCTTGCTTAAAGTCCATCAGACGTAGATCCTGGTTTCCTTATCTATTCCCTGTGGTGGTTGAGTCATTAGGATGCTGTCGGGTTTTTGCTCCTGGAAATAATGACATTGCCACACCTCTGAGCAGAAAGCCAGGAGCCAAAGACAGAGCCCTCCCATGGCTCTGCATTTGTGCCTGTCACCAAGTCACCTTCCAAAAGTGCTGTGCCAGTTTGCACTCAGCAACTCCCATGGGGTTGGCCATTCTTCTTTTCCAGATTGGTTAGAAAAAATGGCGTGTTTGGGATTAGCAGATTCAAACTCTTATATATAGGATGGATAAACAACAAGGTCCTACTTACTGTACACAGGGAATTATATTCAGTTTCTATGATAAACTGTAATAGAAAAGAATATGAAAAAGAATATATATAAGCTGAGTCACTTTACTGTATAGCAAGAAAATAAACACAACATTGTAAATCAACTATATTTCAATAAAATTAAAAAATAAATTAAAAAATGGTGTGTGTGTGTGTGTTAGGGCTGTGTGTGTTAGTCACTCAGTCGTGTCTGACTCTTTGCGACCCCAGGGACTGTAGCCCGCCAGGCTCCTCGGTCCATGGGATTTCCCAGGCAAGAATAGTAGAGTGGGTTGCCTTTTCCCTCTTCAGGGGATCTTCCCGACCCAAGGATTGAACTGGCGTCTCCTGCACTGCTGACAGATTCTTTACCATCTGAGTAACCAGGGAAGTCATTGGTCTAATTTACACTAAGATCATGAATGATTTTGAACATCTTCCCATGTGTTTAATAATGAGCTGTTTGGCCTCTGTTGTGAATACACTTTAATGAGAGTGAGCTTGTGTATTTTAATCGCTCCAACTGATGCACAGAGAAAACCCAGAAGCTCATTTCCCTAGAACTGGTCTTGTCTTCTCATGAGATGGGAAGGGAAATGTAAGATTTTCTATGAATGACACAGCTGTAGTTTAGACTGGCCCCTTCCTGCGGTGTGCTCAGGTGCTCCACGTGCCAGCTCACATCCTAGCTCTCGTCCTCTGCTCTCTGCAGAAGCTGGGGCTCCTGGCCAGTTCCTGGTCCCTGGGGCCTCCCCTGGGTCATCTTATAAACTTAATTCTCACACAAAGGATGGGGGCTATGCGCCATGGTTTTTGAGTTTATTGAGGTTATGCGCCATGGTTTTTGAGTTTATTGAGGTTTTGAGTGCATTTTGAACTCATCAACAATATAATCAGTAGGAAAGAAATAAATACTAACCCAAGCAGTTTAGAAGGCTGTTTAAAAAACTGGAATCTCTACAGTTGACTAGGAAAAGTGTGCCTGAGTGAGACTTCTCAGGTATATCTGAGTGGTCATCACTTCCTGCAGTCTTAAATGGGAATAGAGACTAAAGTTCTCTGAGTCACATCTTCCCAGAGATGGTCAGTTTTCTATGTCTGCTTGGCTGAGCTACAGTCCCGGATTATTCAGTGAAACAGTCCTCTAGGTGCTGCTGTGAAAGTGTGTTGTAGATGTGATTAAAGTCCCTCATCAGTTGTCTTTAGGTAAGGAGGATTATCCTACATGACCTGGGTGGTTTGATCTGATCAGTTGAAGGGTAGAGGCTTCCCTGATGAGGGAGAGATTTACCATGGACAACAGCTTCAGTCACCCTTTCACAGAGTCTACCTCACAAATTTCAAACTTGTCCTGTCAGACCCCAAAGCCACCTTTGTGACAAACCTCTTAATATATGTTTTCTACAGCTTCTGTGTCAGAGGTTGAACCCTGGCTGACACACTCTGCAGTATCCTAGTCATCTGCCTCCCTTCCCTCCCCTTCCCTTTTCCATTCCACTCTGAAAGGACTTTTGTACATCCCATTCTCCAATTTTCTCTGGAGCCACTCGGGCTGATGCAGCAAAGAGAGAAAAGTCAATTACTAATAAGAAACCATAACCAGGAGGTATCTTAGTTGTTTCCACCTGTCTCCTCCCATCCAAAATTTCATTATGAAAAATTTCAAACCACAGAAAAGTTGAAAAATGTTATAATAAACACCTGTACAATCTGTACTTTGCCGTTAACTTTTTATTACATGTATCCATCCACATATAGTCTACTTGTCCATCAACCCATTTTATTTTTTGATGCATTTCAAGTAAGTTCCAGATATTAATACCTTTCTCCCCAAGTGCTTCGGCATGTGCATCATCAAGAAAATGTAATTTTAGTGTATAGCTCTTTTAAAATTTTTATTTATTTATTTGGCTGCATCAGGTCTTAGCTGCGTTATGAGGGATCTTAGGTCGTGACACACAGACTCTCTAACTGCGGCATGCAGGCTCCCGAGATGTAGGCTCAGTCATTGCAGCACATGGGCTTAGTTGCTCCATGGCATGTGGGATCTTAATTCTCCAGCCAGGGTTTGAACCTACGTCCCTTGCATTGTAAGGTGGATTCTTAACCACAGGGAAGTCCCTATATCTCTTTTGTTGAGGAAAATTTCGTACAGCGAGATGCCAAATCTTAAGTATACCATTTAATGAGTTTTGAAAAGTGGGTTCACCTGTGTGATTTGAAGTTCATCAATAGGATAATCATATCACCCCAAATTTTCCCCATTTTCCCTCAGTCATCCTTTCCTCACCCCACCAGAAGCAACCACTGATTTTTTCCATCCAAATTAGTTTTGCTTATTCATGAAATTAATAATTATGGGATCACAGAGGGCATACTCTTTTGTTTCTGTCTTCTTTCATTCAACATGATGCTTTTGAGATTCATCCATGTTGTTGAACGTATCAGTTTGTTCCATTTTGCAGGTAAGAAGCATTTCATTTACAGATATATCATGGTTTGATTAAACATTCTCTCGTTGATAGATATCTGGGTTGTTTTGGCTATTATGAATAAAGCTGCTATGAATGTTCTTGTGGAAAAAAAAAAGTGAAAGCAGTGACAGATTTGATTTCCTTGGGCCCCAAAATCACTGCTGATGCTGATTGCAACCATGAAATTAAAAGATCCTTGCTCCTTGGAAGGAAAGCTATGACAAACCTAGACAGTGTATTAAAAGCAGAGACATCATTTTGCCAGTAAAAGTCCCTATAGTCAAAGCTATGGTTTTTCCAGTAGTCATGTACAAATGTGAGAAAGCTGAAGAACTGAAGCTTTCAAATTGTGGTGCTGAAGAAGCTCTTGTGAGTCCCTTGGGCAGTAAGGAGATCAAATCAGTAAATCCTAAAGGAAATCAACTCTGAATGTTCAGTGGAAAGACTGATGCTGAAGCTGAAGCTCCAATACATTGCTCACCTAATGAGAAGAGCTGACTCATTGGAAAAGTCCGTGATGCTGGGAAAGACTGAAGGCAGGTGGAGAAGTGGGTGGCAGAAAATGAGATGGTTGGATGGCATCACAACTCAATGACATGACTTTGAGCAAACTCTGGGTGGTAGTGAAGGGTAGGGAAGCCTGGCGTGCTGCATCCACGGGGTCTCAAAGAGTCAGACATGACTTAGCGCATGAAAAACAACATCAAATGTTTTTCATTAGGTTAATATCTGGGATTGAAATTGGTAGGTTTCCAATGGTATGTTTATGTTTAAGTTTATATGAAGCTATCAGAACTTTTCTCAAGTTGGTTGCACTGTTTTATACTTCCACTGGTAGGGCTTGGGGTCTCTGATTGCCCTGTATCCTCATCAGCATTTCATATTGTCAGTCTTTTATTTTGAGCCATTCTGGTGGGTATGTAGTGATATCTCATTTGGTTTTAATTTTTACACTTTCCTGATGACTAATGATGTTGAACCCTTTTTCATGGTAACATTGTTTTCGGTCATGTGTTTACAAATCTCTAAGTTACTTCCACCCCCAGCTTTGTGGGAGACCAGAGAAACCTGGTCAAGAGTTACATTCTAAAATTCTATTTTGAGAGGTGTCTTCATGAAACCTGGGTAGAATTATTGACCCTAGTGGGGAATCTGGACACATAAGATCTAATATAAAAGCCAGGTTCTGAACAGAAGAGACTCTGTGAAAGGCCACTTGGGTCAAGATCTAGAGCAGTGAGTAAAGGATCTCATGAGGACCATGGAGTTAGTGAGAACCATGAAAGTCAGCGAGGATTAAGGGGTTAGTGAGGGCCAGGAGGACTAATGAGGCCATTGGCCTTGAATTCTGGGTGTCTAGTCCACCTCCATGCATCAGCAGTGAGTTGAGAAAGGATGTCTTGGGCTGTAATAACTATTTTGGAACAATTTTCTAATAAGGCAGTAGTCTTTTTCTTATGAATTAGTATATGACATTCATATGAGAAAATTATTGAATATTTTCCTATTGTACATACCATAAACACTTCCCCCAGTCTATTGTTTGAGACTCTAGCTTCTCACATAGTGACTCTCCAAAGTGGGGGTGGAATTATGACGGTGATTTTCAGATATTAATGTGCAGTTCATTGCATAACCCCCAAATGTTTGATGGTCAACATTCTGAAAGATTGTGGCCGCTTGCTGTTAGTTACCTCAGGAATCGTGACATCTGGAGGAGAGAATTTTGATCCAGGGCCAGAGATGAGGCATGATCACTCAGAGCTTCTGTGTAGCAAAGTTTTATTAAAGTATAAAAGAGAGAGAGAAAGATTTTAACATAGACATCAGAAGGGGACAGAAAGAGTGCCCTCTTGCTAGTTTTTAGCAAGGTGTCTTATACCTGTTAGCAAGCTGCTAATCAGATGAAAGAAACACCCCAAGACTGAGCGAGTTGCACCAGGCCCCTCTCCCACAGCATGCATCTTGAGCTAGAATGGCACAAGAGAAGTCATCTCTGGCCATAAAACAATTGACATAAAGCTTGAAGAAAGGCAGTTTCCAAAACAAAACATAGCTGCATTAACACAGTTTAAGGAAACATTTCCATGGATAAGACATACCGGTTTCCTGAGCCATTATCAGCTCAAGGTTTGAGAAAAAGGTTAGTCTCAGGAGGAACAGATTTCAAGAAAGGCCGATTCCAAAGCAAATATGTAGTTTTATTAACATAGCTTAAGAAAAACATTTCATAAGAAAAATGCATTGGTTAGCTCAAGGTTTGAGAAAAGTTAAGTTCAGGTAGAACCAGGTGTCATCATGACAACACAGAATTAATTTTGTATTTATACTTTAATAAAATATACTTTAATATACTTTAATTCTGTATAGAGAAGGAAAAAACTGCCACTTGCAGTTTATTTCCTCCTGCAACTTAAGAGAAAAAACCATCTGCCACTTGCAGTTTATTTCCTCCTGCTGCTTGGGAACTTTTGGCCTTCCTACCTGACCGTTAACACTCTGAATTTCTCAAAGCTGAACTTTAGGTTGAATCAAGTACTTGGCTGGAAAATGATTTGTCTTTCTAGCAACTCCAAATCATTTGCCTATAGAGGAAAATTGGTGGGAACTGTTGGATAGCACCCCCTGTTCCAAGCTAACCATGTTGTGCAAAACTGGAATTTTACAAAGGATGCAAAAACAAGAGGTGATTTTCCTATGTTAAGTTTTGTTGGATAGGAGTTCACTGGAGGTTCATTCAAATTTCAAGTCCTTCTCCAGTCAAAATATAATTTGATTGTCAAAAAGTCATAAGGCAACTGATTCTACCAGAAAGGAACAGTCTTAGAGCAATAAGAGGACCATCCAGAGAGAGGGGTGTTTTTTTTTTCCCCCAGGAGAGAGGGCAGCATAAGCCTGCACACCTGCTGGGGCACCCTCCTGGTTTGCATTGGTCCCACATGTCAGGGCCATGCAGGGCTGCTGTAGACTGAACGTTTGTGTGCACCACCCCTCCCCGTCCATCCCAAATTCATATGTTCAAACCTGACACTCAATGTGATAATGTTAGGAGGTGGGACCTCTGAGAGCTAAGTAGGTTTTGAGGGTGGAGGCCCCTTGAAAGGGATCAGTGTCTTTCCCCCATGGGAGGACATGGCCAGAAGACAGCCGTCTATGAACCATGAAGTGAGCTCTCACTAGATATCAAATCTGCCTGTGTCTTGATCGTGACTTAGCCTCCAGAACTGTGAGAAATAAATGTCTGTTAAGTCACTTGGTCCATGGCAAATTTCTTGTAGCAGCCTGTATGGCCAGTGGCTCCTGAGGGGTCCCTGCGTTAGTACTTGCTATCCTTCAGTGACTGAGGGAATTTGTGAGGGAGTAAGTAATTGCCTTAGTCACCTACGGCTGCTATAAAAAAACATACCATAGGCTGAGTGGTTTAAACACCACGAATTTATTTCTTACAGTTTAATGACTGGAAGTCCAAGATCAAGGTGCCAGCCAGTTTGATTCCCTGATGAACTCTCTCTCCCTGGCTTGTAGAATGGCTACCTTCTTGCTGTTTCCTCACACAGCAGAAAGACAAAGCAAACTCTCCAGTCCCTTCTTGAAAGGACACTAATCTCATCATGAGAGCCCCACCCTCATAACTTACTCTAAACCCAATTACTTCCCAAAGGTCCCATTTCAAAATACCAATGAACTGGGGGTTAGGGTTTTAACATATGGGTTTAAAAAGGGAACACTTCATTCTATAGTAGTCTGCCTCTCCCCCCCCCTGCAAAGTTCATATCTTTCTCTGTTCAAAATACATTCATTCCATACCAACAACTGCTAAAGTCTTAATAAATTCAGCATCAGTGCTAAACTTTAAAGTCCAAAGTCTCATCAAAATCAGGTATGGATGAGACTTGAGCTATAATTTATCCTGAAGCAAAATTCCTCTCCAGCTGTGACTCTGTGAAGCCAAACAAGTTATATGCTTCTAAATACAATGGCAGAACAAGCCTATGATAGCTATACCTATTCTCAAATGGAGAATTAGAAAAAAAAAGAGGGGGAAGGTCCCAAGCAAGTACAAAACATAATGAGGAATATTCCAGAAGACCTTAAAGTTTGAGATTAATCCTCTTTGGTTCTATGCTCTGCCTTCTAGACCCACTAAGGTGATTTAGGATGAGATTTGTTTTAAAGAATTGGCTTATATGGTCGGTCATGGAGGCTGAGAAGTCCAAGCTCTGCAGTCTGCAAGCTGCAGACAGAAGAAGACCAAGGAAAGCCAATGGTATGGTTTCAGTCTCAGCCCCAAAGCCTGAGAAGTAGGGGGACCAATGTTGTGCAAGTTCCAGTCCAAGTTCCAGTTAGAAGACAGGAGAAGACTGATGTCCCATCTAAAAGACAGTCACACAGAGCAAATTCTCCCCTCCTCCCTTTTGTCTATTCAGGCCTTCAACTGATTGGTTGGGCCCACTGACATTGGGAAGGGCAGTCTGCTTCACTCAGTCTACTGATTCAAATGCTAATCTCATCCAGAAACACCCTCACAGATACATCCAGAATCTGGTTTAATCAAATATTGGGGCACCCTGGTTTCCTCGGGGTATATGCCCAGTAATGGTATCGTTGGGTCCTATGCCATATATCATATTGATGTATATAGAGGCCAACAATATTGTGGGGGCAATTATGTTCCAATTAAAAATAAATAAAAACCATATACATAGAAAAAATAAAAAATAAAAAGAAATACATAAAAAATTAAAAGAAATGAAGAGGGTAATATAAGGGTTGATGTATCCCTGCTGTAGCAGAGGCCATAGTGCCACAGCCCTCAGACTCTGGAGTTCCTGGTAGAGGGTTTTGTCAGGTCCTGTCCCTGGTGTGAGACAGCCTGAGCTCAAGGCAGCCCAGCTACCCAGATCAAGAACTGGTGGACAAAGACCTTGCTCCCTTGTCCTTGGAGAGTGGTCCTTGGGTGCTCCACAGTTTCTCAGAACAGCCTCAAGTGACCTCATGAACCCCACCCTCCACATTTGGCTTCCTTTCCTTCCCTGCCTGCCTCCCAACCTCGGTCAGGTGCCTCTGGTCACTTCCCAACTATTGTACTGGAGTCAGCTTTGGGAGACCCAACACAAACATCCACAATCAGAAAGAGTCAAGATGTTTCCACACTTGCTCCATCTCTTCCCCTTTCCCTGGAGTATCTTAGAACACATCCGAGACATCATGTGATGACACTAAAGATTTATGGTTCTGCTTCAGGGGAGGAATGGAAAGGCCTCCTTGATGTCACTTCCACACACATTAGCACAACCATTTCCCTCTCCCAACCCTCCCCTTCCCACCTCAAGCCTGGATACCCATGCCTGCCATCTGGACACAAACTGGGAATGTGTCAACCCGCTTATCACTGCTTATCTTTTAATGCATTATCCCAAAGCTTCAAATTGTGGGTGGGTGTGATAAATTGTGGTGAAGGAGATTCCCTTTAAAAGAAAGGATCTTTCATTAGACAAAGATAAGGAACAGGGGGCGAATCACTCTTAGGAAGCAAGCTCAAGCTGTGCCTATGGTGGGGCGAGCAGCTTGCTGTAAAAGACTGAGAGAAAGAGGTAAGTTGGGACCAATAGTTGCTTTCGAGGGCATCGTTTTGTAAAGGTCAAATGCTTTCCATCATCTGCTTGGTGATGGTGATGTAATATGGTCACAGCCTTCACATTGGCCACACCTCTGTGCTCTCAGGCTCCTGGAGGTGAGCTTGAACATCATGAATCTCTCTTCAACAGAATCAAGCAGCTGATTTCCAGAGGAAGATTGGTTCTTCACATCCTGTCTACAGCTTTTCTCTTGCCTTCAGCCGTGGTGGTGAGAGAGAGATGTGTGCACTAAAGGCCTCCTGATGTTTGGATGAATGGAAATTGATGGAATGGACAAGACTCCCACCAGCCTTGTTCTCCTGATGTAGGAAGAGAGCACAGTGGATTCAACATGTGTGATGCTGGGACCTGCAGGCCATGGTGCCTGCAACCAGGGAGCCACTGATAAGTGAGTGGCTTCATCTCTGAGAGTCACTGAAAGTGGGCTGGATGCATGTTCTCACGTTATTTCCACCAGAAATCAGGAAGGAAGATCCAGAAGGAAAGTAGGTGTGCTGATTATCTCCCCTTTACAATTGGGAAAACTGGCCGGGGCCCTCCGAATGGGCGTGGATACGGTTACAGAGCTGGGAGGCCAGGCATACTTTTACCAGCCTTTGAAATGTGCTCTGGAAAGCTCTGCTGTTCAACCCATCGCTTATGCTGTCGGGGCCACGCTGCCTCAGTGGAGGGGCTGATGACTGTCAATAGAGGCCCTTGTGTCATGCATGACTTGGACCCATCGGTGAACATTTGGGAAATTCCGTGCTGGGCATGTTGGAGCTTTCACAATAGGGGTTGGGGTTCTTCCCAGAGAAGCTGCAGGAAGTGGAGACAGCTGAATGGGGGCTGTGTATGCTCGCATCCTCTACTGATTTATGAGTCTCCGCTTGCAGTATTTCGCATGATCCCAGTGCAGCATGGGAAGGAAATCAAAGTATGGGTTAGTGACGAAGGCAAAGTAGGCCTTGCTACAGGCTGGCTGGGGATCTGGGAAGCTGCGCCAGTGCCAAAGGTTGCAGGGACCAGCTGTGCCCGAGGCCGCTGTGGGAGCACAAGGCGCCTCGTGCCTGGGGGCTGCCCCCACTGGCAGAGCTGGCCTTCAAAGCAAGTTTTCCTCCACTCCTGCTGTCTGGTTCTGAGTGCATCCCATTCCCCCAGCAGGTGTGGTCCTGAAGGAGTGTTGGACCCAGGCCAAATAAGTGCTTGGAACAAAGTGGTGAAGGAAACAGCAGAGGCAAATTTAAATAAAAAAAAATGTTCTGTTACACCAATTCTCATTCAAAACTGTTTCGAAGGAGATTAGCTCTTTGGAGACAAAAACATAGCTTAATCTACAGGAAAATGAACTAACGGTGGGCTCATGTATGACACAAAGAAATAAACACTTTACCTTCTAAGGACTCAAAATCACTCCACAGATGAGCCTTAAGAAGCTCTGCACTCAGCTTAGGTTCCTGGCAGACCCCCGAGTCTTTTTCTGCACAGTCTGTGCACTCTTGACTATTCCAAGTCCATCACAGCAGATGCTGGCCCCTGGACCCAGAGAAAAGGCCTGGGGCTTGTCCCCTGCACAGTTTCTGGATCCCCAGAACTCATAGGTAGTGTTTATTTTATTCTCTCTTTTGAAGATTCAAATATATCACACTGTAAACTATCACTCTTTGCTCTAAGGGCCAGTTTCACCAGAGTGACAGATGCCATTTGTTATGGGCTTAATTGTGCTCCCTCAAAATTCATGTGCTGAAGTCCTGACCCCCAGAACCCCACAAGTGACTGTATATGGAGACAGAGACTTTGAAGAAGTAATTAATATAAAATTAGGTTATTAAAGTGGGTTCTAATCCAGTATGATGATGTTTTCTAGGAAGAAGAGATTTAGGACACACACACGCGGAAGTCCACGTGAGGACACAGGGAGAAGATGGCCGTCTCTAAGACAGGAGAGAGCCCTCAGGAGAAACAACACTGCCTACATCCTTATCTTGAACTTTCAGCCTCCAGAAATTATAATCCCCTAGTTGATGTTTCCATGAGACTGTATTGCGACACCAGTGAAAATGCGCAGCATCTATTTTACTTTACTTTCCTGATAATAGGAATCTGCGTTTCATATTCTGAGAGAGAATAAACATCGGTCGTTTAAGACCCCAGAGTGCTTTGTTATGTAACGAGAGAAGACTAATACACTATCCAAACTAACACTTGGTTGTGTAAATGCCTTTGCTCTAGCCAGCTCTGCTTTTCCTGGGAAGCAGGAAACTGGATTTCAGGACACCCAGATCTCATCCAGGCTGTCAGATGAGTCCTTTTTTATTATTCTGTTTTATATTATTATGCTTTGGTAGATTTGTTAATTGTTTTTATATTTACTTTTTTAACAAATACTCAGAGCCTTTGAACAGCTGCACAGCAAGATTGACTTTGTCACCCAAAATTGACAGAATTTCAAAAGGAAGAATTGATATCTTGGTCAGCAATGTTGATGGTAAAAGTCTGATTCCTTCTGGGCCTTTTGAAGTATTAAAAATAGCATGTGGATACTTTTAACTGCTTACCTGATACCTTTGCTGCTCAAAGGCCATGGCCAGGAAAGGCAAAATTAGAGAAAAATCCAGAGCAGACAAGTTCACCAATTGTTGTAATGGGGCTAATCCCCAAGGAAGTCAGAGAGGAAAATAGGCCGGGAGAGGATAGTGGGTTAAAAACGTTACTGGGGTCCTGGGCAGGGCAGCCATGGCATATGGGAAGTGTTTTGTTTGCTACTTTGACCTTCACTGGACACGGTAGGGGGGAGGCTGGTGCTGGTGAGGTTCACACAGGCAGGTGGCTAGAGGATGGGGAGTCCTGAGGCCACAAGGGAACAGTTGTGTTATAACTGACCGCGTGTCTCAGTGGCTCTCAGACAGGATGAATTCCTCTTACCACCCCAGTGAGAAGACATTGGCTGTAGACTGGAGTTACTGCCAAGGCATCGGACAATCAGCGTCAATATGGGGTTAGGAGAAGTGGATCTCCCTGATTTCACAGGGCAATAGACAGGAGTAAAGACCTGATACCTCTGAGTTTAAAGATTTTGCTTTAAAACCTTAGGATTAAAAAAATATATTTATTTATTTTTGCTTGCACTGAGTCTTTGTTGCTATGTACAGGCTTTCTCTAGTTGTGGTGAGTGGGGGCTACTCTTCTTTGAGGGGCGCAGGCTCCTCAATGTGGTGGCTTGAGGAGGCTTCTCTTGTTATAGAGCGCAGGCTCTAGGGGTGCATGGGCTTCAGTAGTTTCAGCATGTGGACTCAGTTGCAACTCTTGGATGTTAGAGAGTGGGCTCAGTAGTTGTGGCACATGGGCTTAATTGCCCATGGCATGTGGAATCTTCCCGTACCAGGGATCTAACCCATGTCCCCTGCATTGACAGGCAGATTCTTATCCTCTGTACCACCAGGGAAGTCCAAAACCAGAGTTTTGTTGAGAGATTTCCCATCTTCTGTAAGTTGTTGGCGTTGTATCTGCCCTCACTAGAATTGTTGCCATTTATGCAAGAGTGTCTCTGAGTGGCACGGACCCTGCCATCCTTCGCCAGCAGTTAATCAAGAGCTGAAGGACTATTTGTGACCACTTAGGCCAGAGGTTCTTGGGTTTCCTGTATTAGAGACAAGTTCTGGATATTTTTTGAACATGTTCTGTGAGGGCATCAGACAGTTGTTGTTTAGCTGAGATCATGTGATTTCATTTGCCTGTGCCCAGGGCCTCCATCATTTACAGTCAAAACTATTAATAGACATATGGAGGCCAGATGCCTGACCCTCTGATTTTTTGAAGAAAATATAGATGTTACAATGGGGTAGATAGTCAAGGACATTCCCAATGCCATGGAACATGAGACACAGGTTCCTGTTATTCGGAAAGTAAAGTACAACAGATGCTGTGCATTTTCTTGGTGTTGCAATCTGGTCTCATGGAAGCATCAACTAGGGGATCATAATTTCCAGGTTTTACCCACGTAGAGCTAAGTGTGGAGTCTGGGAGAACAGAAGCATTTGCCCAGACTGTGTGGAAATCTGGACAAACATAAAAGGTGCCTGGACATTGGATTTGCTTTATTGGAGGCTCTTGACTTTTCCCAAATGTTCACATCTCCAGGAAAGCCATGTGGTCCAAGGCCTTGAGACCATCTGGCCAAACTCGGAAGATCATCGATGTTCTAGGCACAGGTACACATTACTGTATGGCAGACCCAATGATCAGATCAGGTTGATATGTGTACTGCCACATCTGCATTTGGGGTTGACATCCTGGAGGCTCTGGGTAGATGCCAAGGGGAGTTGTGTTTGGTGGGGAGGTGGGTGATATGGTGTTTGGGGAGGTGGCTGTGGAGGCCAGGGAGCCTGAGCAAGTGTGGTGCATAACAGGGTTGACAGTGGGAGGGTTCTGGGTCAGTATCATAAGGAAGTGAAAATCATGAGGCATCTCTAACAACCCCACAAAAAGAGAAGAGTGGGAGCGGTTGGGGTTGGAAAGCAGGCAAGGAGGAATTATGTGAGGAATATTGGTAGTATTTAACAGGCATAATTTTGTGTCCTTGATATACCCCAGAGTGGCCTTATCATCATGGGTTTATGACTCACAGTTCTGTGGAACCCATGGAGGCCATGGAGGTGTCACTGTCAAGGATTTTGTAATCTCAGGGAAAAAGTAATAGAACCCAGGAGATCTTAAAGATCAAGACAATGACCCAGGAATTGGGGAACCAGTGTGGGGTTGTTGGAAACCAGCATGGACCCGTGTGGGCGAGAGGTTGAAGGTGGGTTAGGCTGTAACATTCAGTTCTGAAGTGGGGGGTGGCAGTGGTGGGTGAGGTATTGTCCTTTCCAGTGGCAGGGAAGCAGGGGTCCACCCTCAGAGTGAGTGTCCCTCCCAGATGGCTAGCCATTGATGGAAACCTGGGGTCCCATGTGGAAGCGTGACCTAGTGAAGCTTGGAGACCTCTGCTAGAATCTTGCCATAAACATGTGAATTGTTGCAAATGCAAATTTTCAGTAACTCTTGGGGATCATTGGGGCATCTTGGGCCAAGCCCTGGGCAGCTTCTCTTAGTGTCTGAACTTGATATTTCATCCACAGGGAATAAATCTTCTGGTCCGTGCATAGACAGCTGACTTAGTGGGCCTGAATATAGTTGTGACACAGTCCATAGACATAGTTATATAAACATTACAGCCAGTATAATAGAGACTGAGTGGTTAGCAGAGGATGGGTTCAGGGTTGTTGTTCAAGCTGGCCAAAGACTCTCTGACCAGTTAAAATTGGTATTCTGGATCAATATTCTGCCTGGTAGGGCTCAAACATCTGTGCTTTTGGTGCCATTTATAATAGATTTCAAGCCTCCCAGGCTTGATGGTGTGTGGGCCTGAGAAATGGTCCTTGCAGTCTGGCATCCCCAGCTGGCCCATTCCTGAGTGCAATTTTGAATATTTTGGGCCATTTGGTTGCTATAGGATTTGGTCATAGAGAGTCCTTTTGGGTCTGCCAGCAGTCCTAGGATCCCAGCCAGATGTAATAAGTCCAATAACCACAAGCCAATTGAGCATTAACAGCAATTAACTTGGGGTCCCAAAAATTTGTTGTCTAAGGAAGTTGTTTGGCAACCGGGTGGGGCATTTTGAGGCCACAGGCATCTCTCCCAGTCTTTTGTGGAAGTTCCCATGGACACCTGAGAGGGTAATCAAACGTGGCCAGTGTTTCTAACCAGTGATCAGCTCCTGGGCAGCCAGTGGCAAGGCTTGTTATGTAGTTTGCTGTGTTAGTTCCAAAGCCTGTGGTGCCTCCAAAGCCAGTGGGAAGGGGCAGTCTTCCTAGTAATCTGATCAGTGAATTAAAGCGGATAGAAAGGTGTGGAATATATTGTCTCCAAAACATGGACTGTCTGAGTAAGTGCAGGGCCTGTCTGGGTGTTTTTGACAGGCGTCAGTGGAGGAGGTGGTGTTTCAATGAGTTTGGATGAAGCCACCTAAGGTAGGGCAAAGTAGGACAAAAGAGGGCCAGCACGGTGGATGGCTTTCCCAGATGGTACAGCTCAGCCAGTATGGTCCATCAGCAAGCCACATGCAATCAGTGAGCATCTCTGGGGGAACAAGGGATGATCTGCCCATGTTTAGAGTGATCTTGTCCTTGTCACCAGTTATGTAAATGAGGCAGATCCCCTCAGTTGAAGTCCTTTGGGGCTCCCTTCTACACAGCCGTGAAAGTCACACTTGAAGAGGCATAGGAATTAAGGATTTATTACACTCACAGGTCCCAGAGAAGAAGGACTGGCAACCCACTTCCAGGTTGAGCTCTGCTGGCAGGAAAATGGGCAAGGAGAGAATGGTGGGTGATCTTGGAAGGGGCAATCATGGCATGAGGAAGAGATTGTTGGCTACTTTGAACTTAACCAGGTTGGCAGAAGCGCAGGGAGGGGGCTGGAAATCTTCTCAAGAGTTACCCTCTGGGCACAGTCAAGGGGAGGCTGGTGCTGGTGAGGCTCACATGGGTGGGTGGGGTGGTGGATGGGGAGTCCCGAAGCCACAGGGAACAGTGTGTTACCCCTGTCCCTGTCTTCACCACTGAAGTCACTCTTGAGAACTCATCACTGAGGAGATATTGTTCAATGAAAAATTTTTTCTTCAATATTTTCCCATCTTCTTATTTCCTGTATCTTTGTATCTATCATGTTACATTGAATGTATTTTTTTAAGTTTTCCTTATTGTTTCAGAAATAAGGCAGACTATGAAGGATAGAAGCATTTTATTGATGGTTTGTATAAGGAAAACCATCAAAAGAAAACAAGTATGTTCATCTTTATTCAAGAGTTCTTTTTATGTTTGTTTGTTTTTTAAAGTTATTTCCATTTTATTAATCATATCCCATATGCTGTATAGTACATTTGCTTGCTTATTTATTTTATACCTGGAGGTTCATACCTCTAAATCCCCTTCACTTATTTTACCTACCCCCGACACCCTCCTCTCCTCTGTCAACCATCAGGTTGATCTCTGTATGCTTGAGTCTGTTTAGCTTTGTTTTTTAGATTCCACATATAAGTGAGATTATATGGTATTTGTCCTTCTCAGTCTGACTTATTTCACATAGCATAATAGCCTCTGGATTCATCCATGCTGGCCCAAATAGCAAGATTTCATGTTTTAAATTATGGCTGAGTAATAGTCCATTGTATATACACCATAATCTTTTTTAATTTATTTGTCTTTTGATGGACACTTAGGTTTCTCTCATATCTTGGCTGTTGAAAATAATGCTTCAGTGAACATTGGGATACATGTATCTTTTCAAGTTAGTGTTTTTGTTTCCTTTAGGTAAATACACAGATGTGAAATTGCTGAATAATATGACGGTTCTATTTTTAATTTTTTGAGGAAACTGCATAGTTTTTTCCATAGAGACTGTATCACTTATATTCCCATCAGTAGGGCACAAGCATTGTTTTTCTCCACGTCATCACCAACACTTGTTATTGTCTTTTTTATGATAGCCTTTCTAATAAGTATAAAATGGTTTCACTGTGGTTTTGATTTACTTTTTTTCTGATTAGTGATGAGCATCATTTCATGTCTTTTGGTCATCTGTCTGTCTTCACTGGAAAAACGTTTATTCACATCTTCTATCCATTTTTAATGAGGTTTTTTTTTCATGTTGAGTTGTATCAGTGATTTATATATTTTGGATATTATCCCCTTATCAGAGGTATCATTTGCAAATATCTCCTCCCATTCGTTAAGCTACCTTTTCATTTTGTTTATAGTTTCTTTCCCTGTGCAAATGCTTTTTAGTTTGATGCAAGCACATTTGTTTATTTTTGCTTTTTTTCCCTTGCCTGAGGAGACAGATCCAAAAAAATATTACTAAGGCCAATGTTGATGAGTATACTGCCCATGTTTTCTTCTAGGAGTTCTTTGGTTTCAGGTCTTACATTTAAGTATTTTTTTTTTTAAGGTATATTTATTTATTTTTGGCTGCTCTGGGTCTTCATTGCTGCACATGGGTTTTCTCTGGTTGTGGCAGGTGGAGGCTACTCTCTAGTAGTGGTGTGCAGGCTTTTTTGTTGCAGAGCATGGGCTCTAGATGTGCAGGCTCAGTAGTTGTGGCACACAGGCTTTGTTGTCCCAAGAAACGTGGAATATTCCCAGACCAGGGATTGAGCCCATGTTCCCTGCATTGGCAGGTGGATTCTTAACCACTGGACCACCAGGGAAGTCCTTACATTTAAGTCTTTAATCCATCCTATGTTTATTTGGCGCATGTGTGACAGTAGTCCAGTTTGATTCTTTTGCATGTAGCTGTCCATTTTCCCAACACTGTTTACTGAAGAGGCTATCTTTTCCCCACTGTATATTCTTGCCTCCTTTGTCATAAATTAACTGACCATATAAGTGTGGATTTATTTCTGGATGCTCTAGTCTGTCCCATTGGTCAATGTACTGTTTTTGCACCAGTGCCATACTGTTTCAATTGCAGTAGCTTTGTTCTGGTTGTAGTGTCTGACTCTTTGCGACCTCATGGACTATAGCAAGCCAGGCTCCTCTGTCTTCCACTGTCTCCTGGAGTTTGCTCAAATTCATGTCCATTGGGTTGGTGGTGCTATCTAACCATCTCATCCTTTGCTACCCACTCCTCCTTTTGCTTTGTAGAATAGTCTAAACTCAGGCAGCATGATACATCCAGCTTTGTTCTCCTGTCTCAATATTTTATGTTTATCCAGGGTCTTTTATATTTTTGAACAAATTTTATAATTATTTCTGCTAGTTCTGTGAAAAATACAATTAGTATTTTAATAAGGATTGTATTGAGTCTGCAGATTTCCTAGGGGAGTATGGTCATTTTAAAAATATTAATTCTCCTAATTTATAAGTACAGCATATATTTTCATTTGTTTGTGATATCTTCAATTTCTTTCACCAGTGTCTTATAATTTTTAAGTGTATGTCTTTTACCTCCTCAAGTAGATTTATTCCTAGGCATTTTATTATTATTATTTTTTAAGTTTATTTATTTTTTAATTGAAGGATAATTGCTTTACAGAATTTTGTTTTCTGTCATACCTCAACATGAATCAGCCATACATACACATATATCCCCTGCCTTTTGAACCTCCCTCCCATCTCTTACCCCATCCCACCTTTTTAGTCTGATACAGAGCCCCTGTTTGAGTTTCCTGAGACATACAGCAAATTCCCACTGGCTATCTATTTTACATATGGTAATGTAAGTTTCCATGTTATTCTTTCCATACATCTCACCCACTCCCCACCTCTCCCTATGTCCATTAGTCTATTCTCTATGTTTGTTTCTCCATTGCTGCCCTGTAAATAAATTCTTCGGTACCATTTTTCTAGATTCCACATATATGAGTTAGAATATGACATTTATCTTTCTCTTTCTGACTAACTTCACTCTGTATAATATTCTGGGTTCATCCTCCTTATTAGAACTGACTCAAATGCGTTCCTTTTTATGACTGTGTAAATGTACCACAGCTTCTTTATCCATTCATCTGTCGATGGACATCTAGGTTGCTTCCAAGTTCTAGCTATTGCAAATAGTGCTGCAATGATTAGTGGGATACATGTGTCTTTTTCAATTTTGGTTTCCTCGGGGTAAATGACTAGGAGTGGGATTGCTGGGTCATATGGTGTTTTTATTCATAGCTTTTTAAGGAATCTCCATACCGTCTTCCATAGTGGCTATATCAATTTACATTCCTACCAACAGTGAAAGAGTGGTCCCTTTTCTCCACACCCTCTCCAGCATTTATTGTTTTTAGACTTTTCGATGATGGCCATTCTGACTGGTGTGAGGTGATATCTCATTGTGGTTTTGATTTGCATTTCTCTAATAATGAGCTATGTTGAGCATCTTTTCATGTGTCTGTTAAGCTTCTGTGTGTCTTCTTTGGAGAAATGTCTGTTTAGATCTTTTTCCCACTTTTTGATTGGGTTGTTTGTTTTTCTGGTATTGAGTTGTATGAGTTGCTTGTATATTTTGGAAATTAATCCTTTGTCAGTTGTTTCATTTGCTATTATTTTCTCCTATTCTGAGGGTTGTCTTTTCACCTTGCTTATAGTTTCCTTTGCTGTGCAAAAGCTTTTAAGCTTAATCTGGTCCCACTTGTTTACTTTTGGTTTTATTTGCATTACTCTAAGAGGTGGGTCATAGAGGATCTTGCTTTGATTTATGTCATCAATGTTCTGCCTATGTTTTCCTCTAAGAGTTTTATAGTTTCTTGTCTTACATTTAGGTCTTTAATCCATTTTGAGTTTATCTTTGTGTACGGTGTTAGGTGATGGACAGGGAGGTCTGGTGTGCTACAGTCCATGGGGTCACAAAGAGCTGGACACGACTGAGCTGAACTGAACTGATGGTGTTAGGAGGTGTTGCAATTTCATTCTTTTACATATAGCTGTTCACTTTTCCCAGCACCATTTATTGAAGAGGCTGTTTTTGCCCCATTGTATATTCTTGCCTCCTTTGTCAAAAATAAGGTACCCATAGGTGCATGGGTTTATTTCTGGGCTTTCTATCTTGTTCCATTGGTCTATATTTCTGTTTTTGTGTCAGTACCATACTGTCTTGATGACTGTAGCTTTGTAGTATAATCTGAAGTCAAGAAGGTTTATTCCTCCAGCTCCATTCTTCTTTCTCAAGACTGCTTTGGCTATTTTGGGTCTTTTGTGTTTCCATATGAATTGTGAAATTTTTTGTTCTAGTTCTGTGAAAAATGTTATTGATAATTTGATAGGGATTGCATTGAATCTGTAGATTGTGTTTGGTAGTACAGTCATTTTCACAATATTGATTCTTCCTACCCAGGAACATGGAATATCTCTCCATCTGTTTATGTCGTCTTTGATTTCTTTTATCAGTGTCTTATAATTTTCTGTGTACAATTCTTTCATCTCCTTAGGTAAGTTTATTCCTAGATATTTAATTCTTTTTGTTGCAATGGTGAATGGGATTGATTCCTTAATTTCTCTTTCTGAGTTTTCATTGTTATTGTATAGAAATGCAAGTGATTTCTCTGTATTGATTTTGTATCCTGCAACTTTGCTAAATTCACTGATTGGATCTAGCAACTTTCTGATACTATCTTCCGGGTTCTCTACGCACAGTATCATGTCAAACAGTGAGAGCTTTACTTCTTTTCCAATCTGGATTCCTTTTATTTCTTTTTCTTCTCTGATTGCTGTAACTAGGACTTCCAGACCTATGTTGAATAATAATGGGGAAAGTGGACACCCTTGTCTTGTTCCTGATCTTAGGGGGAATGCTTTCAGTTTCTCACCATTGAGAATAATGCTTGCTGTAGGCTTATCATATATGGCCTTCACTATGTTGAGGTAGGTTCCTTCTATGCCCATTTTTTGAAGAGTTTTAATCATAAATGGGTGCTGAATTTTGTCAAAGGCTTTTTCTGCATCTATTGAGATGATCATGTGGTTTTTATCTTTCAATTTGTTAATGTGGTGTATCACATTGATTGGCTTGCATATATTGAAGAATCCTTGCATCCTTGGAATAAACCCAAGCTTGATCATGGTGTATGAGCTTTTTGATGTGTCGCTGAATTCTGTTTGCTAAAGATTTGTTGAGGATTTTTGCATCTATGTTCATTAGTGATATTGGTCTGTAGTTTTCTTTTTTGGTGTTGTCTTTGGTTTTGGTATCAGAGTGATGGTGGCCTTGTAGAACAAGTTGGAAATGTTCCTTCCTCTGTAATTTTTTGAAAGAGTTTTAGAAGGGTAGGCATTACCTCTTCTCTAAATGTTTGATAGAATTCTCCTGTGAAGCCATCTGGTCCTGGGATTTTGTTTTTGGGAGATTTTTGATCACAGCTCCAATTTCAGTGCTTGTAAGTAGGTTGTTCATAATTTCTATTTCTTTCTGTTTCAGTCTTGGAAGACTGAACTTTTCTAAGAATCTGTCCATTTCTTGCAGGTTATCCATTTTATTGCCATAGAGTTGTTCATAGTAGTCTCTTATAATCCTTTGTATTTCTGCATTGTCTGTTGTAACCTCTCCTTTTTCACTTCTAATTTTGTTGATTTGATTCTTCTCTCTATTATTCTTGATGAGTCTGGCTAAAGGTTTGTCAGTTTTGTTCATCTTCTCAAAGAACCAGCTTTTAGTTTTATTAATCTTTACTATTGTTTCTTTTGTTTCTTTTTCATTTATTTCTGCTCAGATCTTTATGATTTCTTTCCTTCTACTAATTTTGAGGGGTTTTTTTTGTTCTTCTTTTCCCAGTTGTTTTAGGTGTAAATTTAAGTTGCCTATTCGATGTTTTTCTTGTTTCTTGAGGTAGGATTGTATTGTTGTTAACTTCCCTCTTAGAATTGCTTTTGCTGCGTCCCATAGGTTTTGAGTTGTCGTGTTTTCATTGTCATTTGTTTCTAGAAATTTTTTGTTTTCCCTTTTGATTTCTTCAGTAACCTGGTTATTTAGAAACGTGTTGTTTAATCTCTATGTGTCTGTGTTTCTTACAGTTTTTTTCTTGTAGTTGATATCTAGTCTCATAGCATTGTTGTTGGAGAAGATGCTTGATATGATTTCAATTTTCTTAAATTTACTGAGATTTGTTTTGTGACCCAAGATATGGTCTATCCTGGAGAATGTTCCATGTGCACTTGAGAAGAAGGTGTATTCTTGTGCATTTGGATGGAATGTCTGAAGATATCCACGAGATCCATCTCATCTAATGTATCATTTAAGACTTGTGTTTCCTTATTAATTTTCTGTTTTGATAATCTGTCCATTGGTATGAATGGGGTGTTAAAGTCTCCTACTAATATTGTGTTACTGTCCATTTCTCCTCTTATGTCTCTTGATGTTTGTCTTATGTATTGAGGCGCTCCTATGTTGGGTGCATAGATATTTACAATTGTCATGTCTTCCTCTTGGATTGATCCCTTGATCGTTTTGTAGTGTCCTTCCTTATCTCTTGTAATCTTTATTTTAAGGTCTATTTTGTCTGATATGAGGATTGCTACTCCAGCTTTCTTTTGCTTCCCATTTGCATGGAATATATTTTTCCATCCTCTCACTTTCAGTCTATATGTGTCTTGAGGTCTAAAGTGGGTTTCTTGTAGACAGCATATATATGGGTCTTGTTTTTGTTTCCATTCAGCTAGTCTGTTTCTTCTGGTTGGATCATTTAATCCATTTACATTTAAAGTAATTATTGATAAATATATGTTTCTATTGCCATTTTCTTAATTATTTGGGGTTGATTTTTTAGATCATTTTTCTTCTCTTGTATTTCTTGACTGTATAAGTCCTTTTAATATTTGTTATAAAGCTGGTTTGGTGGTACTGAATTCTCTTACCTTTTGTTTGTCTGAAAAGCTTTTGATTTCTCCATCAATTTTGAATGAGATCCTTGCAGGGTACAGTAATCTTGGTTGTAGATTTTTCCCTTTCAGTACTTTAAATATATCTTGCCATTCCCTTCTGGCCTGCAGAGTTTCTGCTGAAAGATCAGCTGGTAAACGTATGGGGTTTCCCTTGTATGTTACTTTTTGCTTTTCCCTTGCTGCTTTTAATATTCTTTCTTTGTGTTTAGTCTTTGTTAGTTTGATTAGTATGTGTCTTGGAGTGTTTCTCCTTGGGTTTATCCTATATGGGACTCTTTGTGCCTCTTGGACTTGACTGACTATTTCCTTTTCTATGTTGGGGAAATTTTAAACCATAATCTCTTCAAAATTTTTCCCATACCCTTTCTTTTTCTCTTCTTCTTCTGGGACACCTAGAATTTGGTGCATTTGATATTGTCCCAGAGGTCTCTGACTGTCCTCAGTCCTTTTCATTCTTTTTACTTTATTCTACTATTCAGAAGTTATTTCCACCATTTTATCTTCTAGCTCACCTATTCATTCTTCTGCTTTAGATATTCTGCTAATGATTCCTTCTAGTTCAGTTCAGTTCAGTTGCTTAGTCATATCCAACTCTTTGTGACCCCATGAACCACAGCACGCCAGGCATCCCTGTCCATCACCAACTCCCGGAGTTCACCCAAACTCATGTCCACTGAGTCAGTGATGCCATCCAACCATCTCATCCTCTGTCGTCCCCTTCTCCTCTTACCCTCAATCCTTCCCAGCATCAGGGTCTTTTCCAATGAGTCAGCTCTTTGCATCAGGTGGCCAAAGTATTGGAGTTTCAGCTTCAGCATCAGTCCTTCCAATGAGCACCCAGGACTGATCTCCTTTAGGATGGACTGGTTGGATCTCCTTGCAGTCCAAGGGACTCTCAAGAGTCTTCTCAAACACCACAGTTCAAAAGCATCAATTCTTTGGTGCTCAGCTTTCTTTATAGTCCAACTCTCACATCCACGCATGAACACTGGAAATGTTGAAGCTGAAACTCCAATACTTTGGCCACCTCATGCGAAGAGTTGACTCATTGGAAAAGACCCTAATGCTGGGAAGGATTGGGGGCAGGAGGAGACGGGGACAACAGAGGATGAGATGGTTGGATGGCATCACCGACTCGATGGACATTGGTTTGGGTAAACTCCGGGAGTTGGTGATGGACAGGGAGGCCTGGCATGCTGCGATTCATGGGGTCACAAAGAGTTGGACACGACTGAGCAACTGAACTGAACTGAACTGACTAGATGGACCTTTGTTGACAAGTAATGTCTTTGCTTTTTAATATGCTGTCTAGGTTGGTCATAACTTTCCTTCCAAGGAGTAAGCGTCTTTTAATTTCATGGATGCAATCACAATCTGCAGTGATTTTGGAGCCCAGAAAAATAAAGTCAGCCACTGTTTCCACTGTTTCCCCATCTATTTGCCATGAAGTGATGGGACTGGATACATGAGCTTAGTTTTCTGAATGTTGAGCTTTAAGCCACCTTTTTCGCTCTCCTCTTTCACTTTCATCAAGATGCTCTTTAGCTCTTCTTCACTTTCTGCCAAAAGGGTGGTGTCATCTGCATATCTGAGGTTATTGATATTTCTTCTGGCAAACTTGATTCCAGCTTGTGCTTTCTCCAGCCCAGCGTTTCTCTTGATGTACTCTGCATATAAGTTAAATAAGCAGGGTGACAATATACAGCCTTGATGTACTCCTTTCCCAATTTGGAACCAGTCTGTTGTTCCATGTCCAGTTCTAACTGTTGCTTCCTGACCTGCATACAGATTTCTCAAGAGGCAGGTCAGGTGGTCTGGTATTCCCATCTCTTTCAGAATTTTCCACAGTTTATTATGATCCACACAGTCAAATGCTTTGGCATAGTCAATAGAGCAGAAATAGATGTTTTTCTGGAACTCTCTTGCTTTTTCAATGATCCAGTGAATGTTGGCAATTTGATCTCTGATTCCTCTTCCTTTTCTAAAACCAGCTTGAACATCTGGAAGTTCACGGTTCACATACTGTTGAAACCTGGCTTGGAGAATTTTCAGCATAACTTTACTATCATGATATGAGTGCAATTGTGCAGTAGTTTGAGCATTCTTTGGCCTTGCCTTTCTTTGGGATTGGAATGAAAACTGACCTTTTCCAGTCCTGTGGCCACTGCTGACATTTCCAAATTTGCTGACATATTGAGTGCAGCACTTTCACAACGTCATCTTTTAGGATTTGAAATAGCTTGACTGGAATTCCATCACCTCCACTAGCTTTTTTCGTAGTGATGCTTCCTAAGGCCCACTTGATTTCATATTCTAGGATGTCTGGCAATCACACCATCATGATTATCTGGGTCATGAAGTTCTTTTCTGTACAGTTCTTTTGTGTATTTTTCCCACCTCTTTTTAATATCTTCTGCTTCCATTAGGTCCGTACCGTTTCTGTCCTTTATTGTGCCCATCTTTGCGTGAAATGTTCCCTTGGTATCTTCAATTTTCTTGAAGAGATCTCTCGTGTTTCCCATTCTATATTTTCATCTATTTCTTTGCATAGATTCCTTCTAGAGTATTTTTAATTACAGTAATTGTGTTGTTCTTCTCTGTATATTTAATCTTTAATGCTTCTAGGTCTTTGTTAATTGATTCTTGCATCTTCTCCATTTTGCTTTGAAGGTTTTTGATCATCTTTACTATCATTATTCTGAATTCTTTTTCCGGTAGTTTGCCTATTTCCTCTTCATTTATTTGGACTTCTGTGTTTCTAGTTTGTTCCTTCATTTGTGTAGTATTTCTCTGCCTTTTCACTACTTTTTTTTAACTTATTGTGTTTGAAGTCTCCCTTTCCATGGCTTCAAGTTAAATTCTTCCTTTCTTTTGGTTTCTGGCCTTCTAAAATTGGCCCAGTGGTTTGTGTAAGATTCATGTAGTGTGAGGTTTCTTGATCTTTGGTCAGGAACAAAGATTCCACAAGTGGTTTGTTATGGCATTAAGTGAGATTAAAATAAGTATACAAAAATGAGAAACCAAAGATGAACCCCATACAAATGGCAGTTACAGAATCAGGCAAATAATAATTAAAATAATGGAAGCTACACATATACATGTACACACATAACCAAAATCAAAACAGTCCAACAAAAATAAAGTACAGTAGATTGGCCCGGTGAACAAAGGAAATAAAAAATTGTATCTACCAGTTAGGAACAAAGCTAACTAAAGCACAAACTGGCAAACAGAACTAAAGCAAGGTGCCAAGTGGGGAGTAAAGCAATGAAAACAAAAGTAACAAATATGTTGTGAGGAAAGAAAAGAAAGAAAGAATATATTTGCAAAGTTAAATAGAGGTAGATAAAGAAGATTTATATACATTAAAGTTTAGCTGCAAGGGGAAAAGAACAGTATGAAAAGCAAACAAAGGAATAAATGTAGAAAAAAATAAGAGTTTAAAAAAATAAACTTAAAAAAAGAGAAATGAAAAAACACAAAAAGGAAAAAGAAAAAAAATAATAAAAGGAAAACTCCACAGAATTGCTAAAGCCCAATGTAGAGGCAGAAGTTTATAACCACAATAAAACATGTGACTGAGCAAAAAAAAAAAGCTTAAAATCTTAATTAGATTTCATAATGCCAATAAAATCAACAACTACATTGTGGGTGAGGGGAGGAAGGATAAAAAAGAAAAAGAAAAAAGTAAAAGAAATCCAAGAGAATCTACAAAACAAGTCAAAACATAAGAATATTGAATATTTTTCTTGAGTCACTGCTCTCAGTGTCCTTTCCTTCACTGGGAGTCCACCTCACCTCCTTAGGATGTCCTCCAACACTGTGCTGGCCTCTGGACCTGCTGTGGAGGCAGCTCAGATTCTAATCTGGTCCTACTCCTGTGTGTTCTTTCCTCCAATGTCCACAGCTATCAAAACTAGTATGTTTTCTTTTGTGGAGTATCTCACTGTCCTTTTATATATTCTACAGGCACAGAGTCTACCTACTTGATCATGTGGATTTAATCTGCAGTTTGTACAGCTGGTGGGAGGGTTTTGGGTCTTCTTCCTTAGCCACACTGCCCCTGGGTTTCAATTGTGGTTTTATTTCCACCTCTGCATGTAGGTCACCCACTGGGGTTTGCTCCTGAGGCTGTCCTGGAGGATTTGGGTTTGCCCCAGTGAGGGCCAGGTGTGGAGGTGGTGCAGCTGCTTGGGTCACAGGGGTTCTGGTAGCACCAGATACTCAGGGGAGTTGGCAGCTAGGGAAGCAGGAAATACAGTCCTCTAGAAGGATATGACAACCAATATTGGCCAATACGCTCCAGTATTCTTGCCTGGAGAACCCCCCTGATAGAGAAGACTGGCAGGCCACAGTCTACAGGGTCGCAAAGAGTTGGACATAACCAAAGTGATCCTGAATGCATAGGCACAGATTTTTTTGCCAATGCAGCTCTGCCCCAGTGAGAGTTGAATGTGAAGGTGGCACAGCTGTTTGGCTTGCAGGGGCCCTGGCGGTGCCAAGTGTGCAGAGACACAGACTGCCTCTGTGCAGGAGTTATGGCCCTATCAGAGCCTTTTTTCAAGCCTCTTGTAGCTGTAGAAGGCCTAGTTGGCCAGTCTTTCTCCGTAACTCTACCTGTTCAGGCACTTAGAGGGCTCCCTTGCATGGAGTCCTTCTCTGTTGTTCTGTGCATCAGGCACATAGAGGGTCTCCACTGACTGGTGTCCTACTCTGTAGATCAGCCCATCAGGCACTTAAATGGGCACCCTGGGTGAGGTCCTACTCTGTAGTTCAGTACCTCAGGTATTTGATGGGCCAGCCTCTCTGTTCAGCTGCCATGCTGGCATTTGGGGAGAGAGAGGCTATGATGATGGCTCCACCTGCTATGCATGACTCAGCTGTATCGCCTTGCTTCCATGACTGCCCAGGTTTCCTCCACAGGCATTTTTCACCATATTCTCTTCCCTCACATCCCCTCGATCTGTCTCTCTGCAGTCAACAGCAGCCCTGCCCTGGGATTGGTCCACAATCCCTAAACTCCAGCTCCGAGCCTCTGCGCTTTCTAGGGCCTGCATCCCTGTCCAGGGTAAGTATGGCTACGGCAAGGTCTGTCTGATTGTCATTGCATCTAGGCTGCCACATATCAGCTGTTTCACTCTCAGCCTTAAATGTTTCTCCTCTGACTCAGACAGTTGCTCTGATATGGGGATCAAACCCCTGCTTCAGTTCCTCAACCCGCGGAGGGCAGGTCCAGTCCTACTAACACTCCTGTTTTTCCCCCTAGTTCCTTCGTCCTACCGAGTTTTGCATGGTTCTATGTATTCTTTTCTGCTGGTCAGGTACTCCTGTCTGCTCTCAGCTGGTGTTCTGCATGCACTTCTGTGTCTGAAGGTGTATTCCTGATGTATCCATGGAGAGAGATGTATTTCGCGTCCACCTACTCCCCCGCCATCTTGTTCTCCTGTTTTAAAGAAACAGATTTTTCTTAGATCACTTTGTGTATTTTTCACACATCCACCGACAATTCAGTTGTGATATATGTAAAGAATTAGAAACAGGTTTTGTAAAGTCCAGAAAGTGAAAATATATGGATACAAGTATAAGGAGTATGCAGATCAGAGAAAGAGAAAACCCTGATCTCACCATCAAAGCTCACACGCCTAGGAGGCTGCAGGTGGTGAGGTTGGTGGAGTTCCCTGGGAAGAGGAGAGATTCTAGGCTGCTCAGTGTGAGAAGCTTGTCAAGTCCTCCTGGGTCACCTGACACAAGTGATTGAGATTGTCACCTCTAACTTGACTTTTGATGGTATATTCATTCATATATATATGACAGGTGGAACCCTCTGATAGAAAACATCCCTCTGGAGCAGAATTCTCACACCTGGGACACAGGAAAGCCCCTGGAGGGCTCGTCACATCACAGACCCCTGGGGTCCACATAGAAGTTCTCACTCGGCAGGACAGGGGCAGCTGGGTCATCTCCATTTATAACAAGTTCCCAGACAGGTGATGCTGCTGCTCTGGGGAGTCCACTTTAGAACCTCTGGTCCGGTGTTCTCCTGTGCAGCACAGACACAACGTACTCCTTGTGTGCACGTCCAGCCTCCTGACACTGGCAGATGTTGGGACCATCAGGGGACAGTTCTTGTTGTCCTCCAAACAGAATCCCTCAGCACACAGCATAACCCAGCCCGAAAGATGTTAGTTATAAAGAGCATAAGGTTTGCAAAGAAATGACTTCAACTATAAGAATTTTTTTTTAATTTTAAATTAGTTTATTTATCTATTTTTTAACTTTACAGTATTGTATTTGTTTTGCCATACATTGACATGAATCCACCATGGGTGTACATGAATGTTGAAACAGACTTAACCCTGGTCGAGAAGTCTATTTCCATAGAGAAGACTTGTCATCAATTGACAGACATTTTCCATGGAAAGCAGTGGTGACAAGAAGCAGTGCACACTCTCAGAATGAGGAACAACATCACAGTAGAGGAAGAAATATCTAGGAACAGCAAAGTGCAGGAGCCATGCCCAGCTGGCTGAATGCACATGTGTACCATCTGTCTCTGCCTACGGAATGTTCTAAGTATTCCCCTTGGTTTGAGTAATGTGCAGAATTCATTTCTCAGCACAGCCAAGAGAGTCTAATGAGAAAACCACTGTCTTGCTTTATTCTTAGAACTTACCAGAGCCAGGGAGCACTGGTGTTGGTGTATCTGGGGCAGCCTCTGGACTGGCCTCCATCTCTCTTATCTACACCAGCCTCTTCTTTCCCCAGTGGGATGTGCCATGTCCCCCTGAGCTCTGCCCTGCCCCACCATCCTTGGAGGACTGTGAGTGTTCTTGGTTCCACATAGCCCTGTGGGAATGAGTTCTCCTGGGATGCTGAATGGGGAGAGGGACAGCCTGGGGAGCCATGAAGATCAGATAAAGAATGGCGGGGGTGACAAAGAGAGATGAGGGATTTCATTGCAAGTCATGTCCTTCGCTTGATCCTCGACAGCTCACTCAATCAGGAAGCCTGCAGAGCACAGAGGAGCTGGCTCTAGTGGTCTGCCGTTGTCTCATGTCAGAAGTGTACTGCAGACTTCATTTAGTCCAGGTGAGGCAAAGCTCACTGGGGTGACAGTTCTCCCCTCAAGTCTCTGGACATCTGGGGACACTGGGTGACCTCGCACAGCTGTTCGGGTGGAGTTGGTCATTATCTGCCCGGGGTGCTGCTAAGGAGATTTCTTTTAATATGAAAAACAGAAATATATTACCTTAACATTTCTTTGGACTTAAGTTTTTAAACTTGATTTTGTGCAAGTTTAAAATAAATAAACCAATTTTCCAAAAAAATAAACCATTGAGACCATTACTTTAAAAAAAAATAGAGGCCACTAGCATGACAAAGCTTAAAGGATAGCAAAGGAAAACAATATTTGAGAAACAATAAAAAGATCACATTCAAAAGATAAACTCTTAAGATAAACTGCTAAAGTGTAGTTTTTAAAATAAAGAATACCTACCCTTTTATGGATTTTGCTCAAGTGAGTGTAACTTCTGACAGGATACTCAAACTTTCAACAATGTGTGCTTTATGATTTATTTTTAGTTGGTTTCCTGGGAAAATTGTAATTTTCATTCTAAAGTAGCACATTTTAAAGTATAATATTTTATTACTGGAACTGTTTTCCATGGGAAAGAATTTCTGATTTTATCATGGAAATAAATGGAGAAATATGAGTTAGTTTACTGAAACTCACTTTGCAGGCATTTCAGGAACAGTTAATCACTGAAGCTGGTTGGAGAACTCCCAGACCCCAGTATCAGCCTCAGGAAACCATCTTACAAGCATGGAATGTCATGCCTACACCTCCACGTCCTTCTCTCCAATGTGGCTGGTGCCACCTCATGGACCCCCTGCCTTGAAACCCAGGTTCAGCTGCCTCTGGATACAAATGCTAGTCTACTCTTACAAGGGAGCAAAAATGAAGCTGGCTTTTCTTTCAGATAATTTGGTGGATCATTGTTGGAGGAGGGAGATGATTTGGAGAGAATAGTTCCAAATAAGCACTGAAACTTTAAAACATTTCAAATTGATGTTTCCTTCAGCTGCATCTGTCATCCAGGACATGCTGGTACTCCAGCAAAGCAGATTTCACCGAAATCCTTCCAAACGGAAGGAGGGAGCTTGGCAGAGCTTGGCGTGCAACATTCCTGTTCAACCAGTCACAGTGCCGAGACTGAGGTTTCCCCAGAGGTGGTCACAAGGGGCGATAGGCCTGTTGCCCTCTTGACATATTTAGAACTCACGGGAGAGGTTAAGGAAGTTCATGAAAGTTACAACCAGACGGGAGCAAGGGACACCTGGGAGCTCTCTCACAGCTGAGACTTCTGTAGTGTTTCCCAGAGTCCTCTTACCCCAGGCAAGTTGTCCGGCCAAAAACTTCAGGAGATGGAATCAAGAAGGATTTCGGGTGATCGAGTTGTGGTCCTGCACAAGAAAATAGATCTGCACTGGGTGATACCCTCAGCCTCTACTGCCTTGCTTACACCTCTTTTAGAATAAAATTCACATTTCGTGGTCTGGTTGATGTAATCTCTTACCTCCCACACCCTCCATCTGAGTGTTGTCCGTATTTCTCATTATCTCCTGTGCTGGGGCCACAAGCCTGTTTTCTGTCCCTCAGAAACACTAACTTCAGTCATTCTTGGGTCTTTGCTGTTCCTTTTGGGTAAATGGAAGCCTTAGACCTTCAAACTCCCAACCTGTTATTGCATCATATGGTAGTTTTATTCCTAGCTTTTAAAGGAATCTCCATACTGTTCTCCATAGTGGCTATATCAATTTATATTCCCATGCATAGTGCAAGAGGATTCTCTTTTATCTGCAGCCTCTCCAGCGTTTGTTGTTTGTAGACTTTTTAAATGATGGCCATTCTGACTGATGTGAAATGATACCTCATTGTAGTTTTGATTTGCATTTCTCTAATAATTAACAATGTTGAGCATGTCTTCATGTTCCTATTGGTTTTTTTGTATATATTTTTTGGAGAAATGTCTATTTAGATCTTCTGCCCTTTTTTTGATAGGGCTATTTTATTGTTGTTGTTGTTATTGAGTTGTACGAACTGCTTGTGTGTTTTGGAAATTAAGTCCTTGTTGGTTGTATGGCTGGCAAATATTTTCTCCTAGCTGGTAGGTTGTTTTTTTCATTTTGTTAATGGTTTCCTTTATTGTTCAAAAGCTTGTAAGTTTGCTTACGTTGCGTTTGTTTATTTTTGTTTTTATTTCTATTGACTTGGGGGACTGACCTAAGAAAACACTTCTCTGATTTATTTCTTTATTTACTTTTAAACTTTTTATTGGGGTATAGTTGCTTTAGAATGTTGTGTTAGTTTCTGTTGTACAACAAAGTGAATCAGATATACATCTACATTTATCTCCTCTGGATTTCCTTCCGATTTACACAGAGCACTGAGTAGAGTTCCTTGTGCTATACAGTAGATTCTCACTTGTTATCTGCTTGATACATAATAGAGTATATGTGCTGTTCTGTGCTTAATTGCTCAGTCTTGTCCGACTCTTTGTGACCCCATGGACTGTAGCCATCAGGCTCCACTTTACATGGAATTCTCCAGGCAAGAATACTGGAGTGGATAGCCATTCCCTTCTCCAGGGGATCTTCCCAACCCAAGGGTCAAACCTGGGTCTCCTGCACTGCAGATAGATTCTTTACCATCTGAGCCATGAGGTTAAGTCCATGAAGATGATCAGGGGTCAAACAAGATGGACTGCAGCTGACCATTGGTGGGTATTATGTTGGTGATCAGTTCTGAAATCTTCTACTCATCTGGGGAGATTTAATACTGCATGGGTTTGTTGGAAGGCAGGCCCACTTCCTCTGCAAGCTCAAGGGAGACCAACACTCTCTCTTCTGCTCCCTGGCAGCTAGTCTGGGCACAGTGTAGGCCAGGCCAACTGGAAGCTCCTATTTAGGGCTCTGAATCAACAAGGCACAGATGTTGTATCCCAATGGAGAGATCATTCTTGGTAGAGTTGATGGGGTCAGGAGGCCTGGTGCTAGAAGCAGAGGAGGGAGCAAGGTGGTGGCTGCAATGTCCCTCAGAATGGGATATTCATCCCACCATGCAACTCTGGCTCTACTCTTGGCTCCTAACCTGACTGCTCCTGTGTGTTCTGAGCTGGCTCTCCAGATTTCTCTTGATTCTATGAGTACCTGATAATCTTCATAATGTGCTTAATTTAAGCTGGCATCTGTTTGAATCTAAGAATTCTTACTGGTTCAAGTAATAGATCCCTTCCTGCTCTTTACTTTTTCTTCCTTCTGTGTCTCCTTACTCTGTTAAAATAAGGTTAATCAGACTTAGTTAAAGACATCTTTATAGAAATAATCAGTTAATACTATCCAGAATGGATGCTAAATCCAAGCAGGGCTGAGTAATTTCAGTGCTGCAAAGACGGGGATCTTTCTGTCTCCCTCTTGCCTCTCTGTGCATGATGTGGTGGGCACCATGGTGAAGCTTGCCACAGTGCAACCTGCTTTGATTATACAAGTGAAGGAAAAAAATTGCTTCATTTCTTCTCACTGTTACATCTTTCTGCTTCTTCTACATCTTCAGGGCCTTATCTGAAGAGTAAATACTACTTTACACACTGAGCAATGGGGAATTTCTCAAGTAATGAAAGGATAGCAGCATCCTTGGTTTGGAGTAGAGGAAATAGATTTCCATAAAGGCCCCCAATGTCCTCTTAATGGAAAGATACTGTAATGTTGATAAGGATGAAAGATGAAAAGAGATGGTAATATATATTTTGAAGGAGAACCCTCAGCACGCTATTTACATACAAAACAGGAAGGTGTCACATACATTCTAAAAAGGCATCTACTCCTTGGGGACCACACACCAGGGCTTGACCATAGCAGGAGCATAAAGGGGAGAGATTTGAGGGACGTAAGGAAGAAAACTTGACTTGTGAGTTATTTCCACTAGTGGAAATAAGTAGTAAGTCACACACCCAAATACTGATCAGGTCAGGGATTGATAAACATTTTCTGTAAAGAGCCAGACCGTGAATACATGCATGTGTGCTAGGTCACTTCAGTCATGATTGACACTTTGCAACCCTATGGACTGTAGCCCACTTGGCTCCTCTGTCCATGGGGATTCTCCAGACAAGAATACTGGAGTGAGTTGCCATGTCCTCCTTCAGGGAACCTTTCCTACCCTGGGATCAAACCCGAATCACTTTACATCTCATACATTCGCAGGTGGGTTCTTTACCACTAGTGCCACCTGGGAAACACCCAGATAGTGAATATGTTAGACCAAAAAGTATTTTATAAGGAGTAGTATTTTACAACTGGCATTGTTTATAATAAGAAGAACCACAGGAGGTTCTGGTGAGTTGAGTGGGCAGTTCAGGGAAATAGCAACTCATAGTAAATTTCATTTTGGCAACTGGGAAGTAAGTAATAGAGATTAGCTAGCTCCCAGTTGAGCTCTGTTCCCACAAACCAGAATGTAGGCAAGTCACAGCTCAGGGATGGGTGTTACAGGGAGCATCATTGAGCCACAAATGTAACCCAGACCCTGAGTAAGGAGCGGAAATGCTCAAGTCATGATTGCTCAGTGGGAGGCTGAAGCTGGAGGAACTGAGCTTCAGTTGGAGTCCACTGAGGCACAGGAGGTGAGACACCACCAACCCCAGGTCCAGCCAGCTCAGAGTGTCATCACTCTAACGTCATACTAGAATAACCCAGGAATATTCTAGCAACTGTAATAGAATAAGAGCTTTGGCTTATAGAGCAAAGCTTCAAGCAAAAAATATTTGATTCTAAGTCTCAGAAATTCTTTTCAAACTTGGATTCACACTAGAAGACTAGTTAATCCCTCAGAAATAAGGACATAGGGACAGTGATTGACACTGATTATAAGAGGCCTGCAAAAAAGTGAAGAAATCGTTTGTGCCTGACTGGGGATCAAGCCCCTAAGAACAAGGGACAGTGTCAGAGTCATCTGGGGTTTCTCTGCCCAACCATAGCACCAGACATGTTGAAAGTGGCCAAATATGCAGGAGAGAATATGAAAAGTGCCACGATGACTGGTTGCTAAATATAGTATTAGTTTAGAGAAGGGAGTGATTAGGACTGGTTGGTATTTAAAAAAAGATTGCATCCGAAGAATAGACAGGAATTAAGACTCAGAATCTCTGGGTTGAAGGCTCTGAAAAGATTATTTGTTCTGGGTCCCAGCTGGTGAATATTCAGTTTACTTCTATGTTATAAAATTTTTATTTATTTTTAATATTTTTATTTATTTATTTTTAATATTTTTATTTATTTATTTTTAATATTTTTATTTATTTATTTGGCTGCCCTAGGTCTTAGTTGTGGCATACAGTTATGGAACACAGGATCTTTAGTTGTGGCATGTGAACTCTTAGCTGCAGCATGTAGGATCTAGTACCCTGACTAGGGATCAAACTTGGAGCCCTTGCATTGGGAGTGTGGAGTCTTAGCCCCTGGACCATCAGGGAATTCCCTAGTCTACTTTTAATGAGTCCTATGTACATGCTAAGTTGCTTCAGTCATGTGGATCGTGACAAATTGTGGAAAGATTTTAGAGAGATGGGAATGCCAGACCATCTTACCTGTCTCCTGAGAAACTTGTATGAGGTTTCTGAGAAACCTGATCAAGAAGCAACAGTTAGAACCCTGTATGGAACAACTGGTTGGTTCAAGATCAAGAAAGGAGTGCAACAGGGCTGTCTGCTGTCACCCTGTTTGTTTAACCCTGTATGTTGAGCACATCATGAGAAATGACAGGCTGGATGAGTTACAAGCTGGAATCAAGATAGGTGAGAGAAACATCAACAACCTCAGATACGCAGATGATACCACTCTAATGGCAGAGAGCAAAGAGGAACTAAAGCACCTCTTGATGAGGGTGAAGGAGAAGAGTGAAAGAGCCGGTTTAAGACTAAATATTAAAAAAAAAAAACAAAAAACTAAGATCATGGCATACGGCTCCCTTTACTGCATGGCAAATAGAAGGGGAAAAGGTGGAAGTAGTGACAGATTTCCTCTTCTTGGGCTCCAGAATTGTTGCGGATGGTGACTGCAGCCATGAAATCAGAAAACAATTGCTTTTTGGCAGGAAAGCAATGACAAACCTAGACAGTGTGTTGAAAAGCAGAGACATTAATCTGCTTACAGAGGTCTATACAGTCAAGGCTATGGTCTTCCCAGTGGTCAGGTACTATTGTGAAAGCTGGACCATAAAGAAGGCAGAACGCCAAAGAATTGATGCCTTTGAACCACGGTGTTGGAGAATGCTCTTGAAAGACCCTTGGACAGCAAGATCAAACCAGTCAATCTTAAGGGAGATCAACTCTGAATATTCACTGGAAAGACTGATGCTGAAGGTGAAACTCCAGTATTTTGGTCATCTGATGCAAACAGATGACTCATTGGAAAAGTCCTTGATGCTGGGAAAGATTGAAGGCAGAAGAAGAAGAATGTGTAAGAAGATGAGAAGGCTGGACAGCATCACTGATGCAATGAACATGAACTTGGACAAACTTTGGGAGATGGTGAGGGACAGGGAGGCCTGGTGTGCTGCAGTCCATGGGGTTGCAAAGAGTTGGACATGGCTGGGTGACTGAATAACAGCAGCACATATAAGAGCTAATTTGTTTCAGTTGTGTCCTACTCTTTGTGACCCCATGGACTGTAGCCCACCAGGCTTCTCTGTCCATGAGATTCTCCAGGCAAGAATATTGGAATGGATTGCCATTTCCTCCTCCAGGGGATCTTCCTGACCCAGGGATCCAACCTGGGTCTCCTATGTCTTCTGCATTGCCAGCTGCGTTCTTTACCCACTAGCATCACCTAGGAAGCCCTTAACCCTTAATAAGTCCTAACTTGAGATAAAATCTTTCTTCTTGTAGTTGACATCCTGTGAAAAGGGCTCTGCCCCTTGGGATTCTTTCAGTGGAATGATGACCCTGCATAACAGTCATAAACAGTTGAACTCATCAATTGTGTCTTCCATTCTCTCCCTGGAGGCCTCATCTCCATTTTCTCCAATATGCCCATGTGGTATAATATTGAATCTTACTGTTACCTACTCTGGCTGGGTTTGCCTCTGTTTCTGAGTGAAGCATTTCTCAGAACTGAGCACAAGATACAAGAGGTCTTGCATTTATCAAGCAGAGAAGAGTACCTGCCTTTCATGACCAAATCAGCCAGTTGCAAAATGGAGGCCATCAGAACAAGTCAAAGAACCCTGGCCCCACCCCAATGGCCTGTGGGTCCCAGTCTGCAGACAACAAACCTGGCTGCATACTTGGCTTTGTCAGACATATCTCATTCAGCTCCTTCTGGGTTTACTGTTAATGAAATCCCTCAAGCCAATTTTCAAGTGGCAAGTTGCAGTTTCTTCCTTTTATTTTATATTTCTGCAGTTGATTTACTGGACTATGGGGAGTACTTTGGAGAACAAAATGCTTAGGGGACTAAAGACTGGCGACAGTCTTTTCAGAGCAACTGTCCCTACCCATCACCTGTATAAGCAGTGGATTCAATCACCCTGGGGCCCATTCATGAGCTGGTCATGGGCCTGAGACAGGTGTGGCAATTCTCAAAACAACAAGCAAGGCCACACTGACCTTTTCTCTTTGGGTCCTGAACAGGATTCCTGTTGATTGTAAGCCCTGAAGCTGGAAATTCAAGTGACACTGGCAACTGTTTAGGACTTTGTACAAAACTTGTAAATGGAGAATACATGGAAATGGATCCTTATAGTGGCCAACACCAGGGCTAATATAATAGGCCCATGTAAATATAGTCCTAAATAATAAAAATACATCATAAAAATGTATTTTTGAGCCTTATCCTTAATATGATAAGGATTCATATAAGCACTCAGTTTGTTTTCATGTCCTCTGTGCCTCTGCAGTCCTTTCCAAGTATTTCTTTTTATTTACTTAAATTTATTTTTAAAATCATTGTTATTTTTGGCCACAGCATGTGGTGCAAGATGTTACTTCCATGACCAGGGATTGAACCCATGCCTCCTGCAGTGGAAGAGCAGAGTCTTAAACACTGAACTGCCAGGGAAGTCCCCCAAGTGTTTATTTTCAAATTTATGTATATAAGCTTGACATCTTTGTATCTGTTCCTTTATTACCCACATGTGGCTGTGATGCTATGACAACTGACTGAATTAGGGGTCCTAAAATTGTTATTTCAAAGACAAACAATATTAAATGAGAGTCAAAGCCTTTTAGATTAGTTGACATCAGATGGTCTCTCCTGTCCAAGTACTAACCAGGTCTGACCCTGCTTAGCTTTTGAGAGCTGAGGAGATAAGGCCCATTCAGGGTGGTATGGCGGCTACCAAATCGTCTCTTAATGAGCTTTGCTCTGATTAGGGAGGAGATTCTCTTGGAAATTTTAATCTGTGTTAATCAAAACTAAAAATTATCAAGCATCTACCTTCCCCAGCCCTTCTGCCAGCACTTCAACTATGTTGTTATCAACATTATGAGTTTTTCACCACAAAAAATCATTATAGTAAAAAGTATGCATGGGATATATGTATACTAAAAAAAATGGTTTTGTTTAGTTGAAATTTAAATTGAGTTGAGTGTCATGCTTCTTTGTTCAGCCTGACAAATTGACAGCTACGCAAAAGACGAATTCTATCCTTACTGGTTTTGTTAAGTGTTTCCTAGCAGAGCAAGACAAGCTCTGATGGTTAACTTCCACCCCCCACCCCCCTAACCCAACCCTCAGACAAGCTCAGTCCATTCGTGAGGAACTGGAAACATTCCAGCTCTGTGCTTCCCACCTGCCAGGCACCAGGCGGGCACCCCTATGCTCCAGGACCTTTCACCTCTCCAAGGGCGTCTGACTCACTTCGCCTCATGGGGGATAAAGAACCTTTGTCAAGCCCGGGCCTCATTTGCCACTTCAGAGCACCACGTCTGTTGACATTGCAAAATAGCAGAAGAATTCGACAAGAGGTCTTTTCAGAATGTTCATCGTGAATGCACAAAGGACAGTCCCAAGTGGGTCAGCAGCTGGCCTGGAGAGCTTTCCGGGTGAGAAATCACATCTGAGTATTCAGCCTTTGCATTCCCCGTCCGTCCTGCCCACCTCCTCTGGCCACTCCCAGGGGTGACTCACATGGACAAAGGCAGCAGGCATCTCCCTCTCCTCAGGCAGGCAGCTTGGTCCAGCTCACACTTGGAGGGACTTCCCATGTTGACGTCTGACACCCTCCCTAACTTTGGCATTCTATCATATATGAAGAGGTCCTGGCCACATCCATCCTTGCAGGAACCCCTACTCTGCACCAAACACCTGCCACCTCATGTTTAGGGGCTCTCATACTAGAGGTTCAAGCATAATGGCAGTGGAAGCTTCCAGCAGCTTGCTGCATCGCCTGCTGTGTGCCACACCAACAGCCTGGCAGCTTGTGAGGGTTTGGGACAGGACTGGGGCAGATGCTAAGAGAGAATGGGGCAGGTCACTGCTCCCTGGTCAGTGTGCACTGAGAGGGGCTAGGAACAGTCCACACCCGGTATCAAGGGGTCCCACCCAGAGAAAGTGCCTGAAGACTCACCCTGCTTGAGCGCCATTTGAGTGACCCCAAGGATTCCTGTAGCAAAACTTGCCCAAATTAATTTATCCAGAAGAGAGTATTGCATCAAAGGAGACACTCCACAAATTTCCACCTCACTGACAGACGACAACAGGCCGTTTGGAGCCACAGGGCAAAGCTGTTATTCCTGGCAGTAAGCCGCTACAGCAGCATTGGGTTGGTTTTCTTACAGCGAATTATTTATAATTAATGATCCTTTGCAGTAAAAGACATAAGTAAGCAATTCATGCCAGAAATGAAAACATCTAGGAATGTGTGACATTACTTGAATTCAAATGAATTCATAATAAAATAAAATATTCATTGGATTAAATATTTTTAAAAGATTATAATACTCAGAGCTGACAACCATGTGGAGAAAAAAGCCCTGTCATATATTGCTGGTGGTAGTATATTTGGTACAATCATTTTGGAGGGCAATTTGGTAGCACATACCAAAACCCTTAAATATTTTTATAACCTTTGACCTAGCAGTTTCATTTCCAAAAATTACCCTGGGGGAATTAATGTAAATATGAACAAAGGTTTAGCTTCATGGAGGATCACGGCAGTAAAAAGTTTGAAAATTCCAGTGTCAATAAATTATCATACATCTGTGTAATGAAATGTTTAAAGTGATGATGCTGGTGTGGAAAAGAAAGTAAGTAGGAACAGCCAAGAAAATTCTGAGGAAGAAGATAAAGGAGAAGGTTTGGTTATATGAAAACATACCAGAAAGCCACAGGAATTAAAACAAGGTGGAATTGATTCAGGAAAGATAGATACATAAAAGAAACAGAAGAGAGTCCACAAACAGAACAATTTATAAGTGCAAATTCTGTTTGGTCAAGTGATATGCCAGTACAAACTTTCAATAATAAGATAAATAAGTTCTGGGGACGTAATATGTAGCACAATGGCTATCGTGCTAAGAGAACAGATCCTTAAAGTTCTCATCACAAGAAAAAAGATTTTTGTAACTGTGTGTGGTGGTGGATAGCTAAATTTATTGTGGAGGTCATTTTGCAGTATATACAAATATTGAATCATTATATTGTGCACCTTAAATGAATACAATACTATATGTTGGTTATATCTCAGTAAAACTGGGACAAAAACAGAGGTATATCATAATAGTAGGAAGAGGACTATTTAGTCAGAGATTTTGAGATAAGTGATTATTCATTGAGACCCCTAGGATAGTCTCAAAGCTAAACTCCAGATGGATTAAATATGGGAACACCACTTGAAAAAATAGTAGAACATTGTAGCCCTTTGAAGGTGGGGAAAGATTTCCGAAGCAAGAAGCAAAGCCAGAGCTGTAGCAGAGATAGGCCATGTGTTCACCAAATTGTCCCCTGATTCTCCTGGGTGAATAGGATGATGATCTTTCCCAGGCCTCCCTGTATCAGAACAGGAACACATGAGTGAGTTCTGGCTGAGGGAACGTGGGAGTCAGTGACGTGTGCTGGCCAGCTCAGCCCTTGCTGGCTTCTGAGCAGTGCTGTCTGCCCTTTCTTTCTCCCACTCACAGGGTGGAGTGAAGACTCTGCTGAGGGCAGGGATGCTGTGAAAGGACCTCAGATCCCTGAGTCTGGAGGACAGAAAGGGTTATTAGACTAGGAACCTCTTATTAAAAATAAAATTATTTGTGGGTGTGTTTGTGTATGTGTAAAGTCTTTGGGATTTTGGAGTTTAAATATAAACCTACGGACAGGACTAATACAGAAATCATCAATGAAAAGATTGTCAGATTATCTCACAAGAAGCTTAGAACTTATACACAGCAGAATAGACGACAAGCAAAGTTAAAAGACTGGTTTTCCTGATGACTTAGTGAGTTACTTCCTTCAATGCAAGAGATGCAGGAGACATGAGTTCCATCCCTGGGTTGGGAAGACCCTCTGGAAGAAGGCATGGCAACCCCCTCTAGTATTCTTGCCTGGAGAATCCCATGGACGGAGGAGTCTGGTGGGCTACACAGTCCATAGACTCGCAAAGAGTTGGACACAACTGAAGCGATTTAGCATGCATGCACATAGTTAAAAAACAATGGGATGGGGAGGGAGGTGGGTGGGGGGTCCAGGAAGGGGAACACATGTAAACCCATGGCTGATTCATGTCAATGTATGGCAAAAACTATTACAATATTGTAAAGTAATTAGCCCCCAACTAAAATAAATAAATTTATTAAAAAAAAAAAACAACAAATAATAGAAAGGTAGAAGGTATTTGCAACATATTTAATAGATGAAACATTGGTAAAAAGTGTTCCTATAAATCAAAAATAAAAGGTCAAACAATTCATTTGAAAAACAGGCAAAGGATTCAAAAAAAGGATATTTGCTGGAAAAAACTTGGTAAATGACAAACACATGAAAAGTTGCTCAACTTCATTTCTGATCATGAAATGCAAATTAGAGCCACGATATACTCAGTATTTGCTTATTCCAGTGAGAAAAAAGTTTTTTTTTAAATTTGATTATATTTAAGGGTTTGAGAATATGTGTGGAAAGAGGCAGCTACTGTGTGTTTAACTTTTTAGCAGCTTATTATAAAATGTGCTGCCCTAGGACATATCAATTTCATTTCTGAGTGTTTTCAGTAAAGGAGGAGCCTAAATAAACTATGGGGAAATATTGATGCATATTCAGATCATGAAAAATAAAAATGAAAAATGGTATAAATGTCCATGGAGATGAAAAATAAAAAAGGAGAGGAATTGGTGTTAAAGTGATAATTACAAAAAGTGTGTGGTGACTTGAAAAATTCATATAAAAATTACAGATATACTGTAATGGTTAAAGGAAAACATATGTTTACCTAAGGACAAAAATTGGAGAAAATACTTTAGGATAATGGCTGAATTTTTATATCTATTTTATAAACCTTCATTTAGCTATTAGTATGCCATTTCCTCTCTTCCCATACCTTCCTCCCCCCGCCTCCACTCCCCGAGGGACAGAGGGGTTCTGAGTAAAGGTTTAACATTCCTACAGGAGTGAACCTTGATTTGTAACACATGCCAGTTTCTGTGATTTCTGTGATATAACTGGTCCCATCAAGGCTGATTTCAAGTTACCACCTTAATGTTGACCAGCAAGTGAAATTCCTGATAAATTAAAAGTTGTTTCTTATTATCTGTTCTGAACCAGCTTCAGACATCACTGGAGTTGGGATGGAATTCAAAATGGTATCCTGATCAAGTCTTGGAGTTCACATGAATCTTGGAGTATAATCATTATAAGAAACCTTGGAAAGTCAAGATTTGAATGGATTACTGAATGCTGAACAAACAAACTAAGATAGATGAATACCATGCCCACCATGAACACCAGCTACATGCCCTAGCCTCATGTCCTTTGGTGAAGTAGAAGTCTTTGCTGTCTGCACAAAACATACATGGTACAAGAGATGCTCAATATCAGCAAGAAAGATTCATAGGTGTTTCTAGATGATCTCTTCAGCTCTCTGAAGAATTTAAGCCTCCTTTTCAGCCTCCAAAGAACTCCTCTGGTCCCTACAAACATCTTCTCCCAGTGAAGAGGGAAACCACAGATTTATTTGAATAAGATTTGGAAAGTTGGTGGGAGAAGAAAGGGATGAAAAGCCGGGGGGTACTGGGGAACAAAGTCAAGGATGAGACCAGCAAGGAAGGTCCTCACTAGTAAGTGGAGATTAATGGAGCATTTCCTAGCAATCTCCAGATACAATGGAATTAAAAGCCTCTTAAAGGTTGAGTCTAGAGAATGAAATCTAGAGTTTTTCTAGACAGCTATGATCTCAACATCCGGCAGCACCCTTGGAATGGAAAGTGAGGTAGAGAAAGAGTTCACCAGCTGTGAGTAAGATGCTAGAGTGGGTTGTGGGAGGCAACCACCTCTGAATGAAATCACAAGCTGCAGAGCTTTTGTGAAGCCCTCCAGAGGCCTCTTTCTCACAGTGGTCAATGATGTAAATGACATATTATGGAATTCAAAATGGTGCTCCTGGTCAAGTCTTGGAGTCCACTTGAATCTTGGACTATAGGCCTTATAAGAAACCTTGGAAAGTCAATATTTGAAAGGATTACTGAATGCTGAACAAACAGACTGAGACGGAGGGACGCCATGCCCCAGCTACATGTCCCACTTCAGTAGACTGCCTGGTGGGGATGCTGTCTTGTTGAGGGTTAGGTAAGAAAAAGACAACCTCTATTGCTTTCTGGATATGTCTCCTCTTGGATTTTCCATTTAGGAAGATACCTCAGGGCCCTTCTGGAGCCTCAAATACTTACAGCAGCTGCTAAAGAGGGTGGTTTGGGATGCTAACTGTTGTAAGGCGTGAAATAGGCAAAAATAATATTTAAGAAAACCATTTTCAGACCTATCTTACTAATATTTTTGCCCCGAAACTTCCCACCCTTCAGAGAAGTGGATTTCAGTGTGTTGGAGAAAGACAGAGACCAGCTAGAACCAATGGGTCAGCTGAGACTATAGCTGATGATGATGAAGATGCTATGATGATGATGGTGGTGATGACGATGATATTGGTGATGATGGTGGTGACAATGATGATGGTGATGTTGATGTTGCTGCTGATGATGTTAAGCTCGCTCCCAGATAACAGGCTTAGTATTAGCTATTTTCTATAAAGAAGGGATTTCCTAAATTCACTGAACATATCAAGTGATGAGCTTGGTGGAATAAATCAATGTTCTATGTTGAAGATAGTTCCAGCTAGAAAAACGAAGAGGAAAAGCCCCTTCTCCATCCTGGTACACCATGGAAAGAGATGCAGATGGGTAAGTCAGCACTAATGGGGCTTCAACCACAGAAAATCTGAAGCAACTAGGACAAAACTCATGAAATTTTGATAATTTTCAAAAATTTATGAAATCTGGATAAAATGAGTACCTGGGTGTCCGTTACAGTTCATGTGCTTGGAATATTTCCTAATTTAAACAATGAATCACATAAAAATAAGTTGTCTCTGTAAAGTCACCTTGTTTATGCAATATATTGACAGGGTTTTCTCTAATTATAATTCTTAAGGGCTCATTATTACTGTATTACAAAACAATCCTGTTACAATGAGATAAAGAAAAGCTGATAAATAGGTAAAAATAAGGCAAGTCTAACTGACAGTTCAATGACTACGAACTATCTGCACCTGTACTTTATAATGCCCAACATTGTTCAAATCACAGTCCGCATGAACTGGAAGGGAGTCGAACCCAGGGCTTTGAGCATAACTGCTGAAGCTGGATGTTCAGTTGACGCCCTTCTCCACAGAAAAGGGAGTCACGTGAGTGTTCTGGTGGGTACATGGACCCAACTTCTGAGGCAAGACTTTTCTGAGGGGACAACTGCTTCATATTCAAAGCAAATAGCTGGAGTCTGCAGAACAGGAGGAGCAGAGGCAAACTGAAAACCTCCATGTGGCCAACAGTGATCTGCTGGTGCACTCTCTTGGTAGCTTGTTCGCAGTTTTAAAAAAGGCATCAATATTCATTATTTAGATGTAGTAGCTATAACACACATGAAAAAGGAAAGATGTATTTGTGTACGTGTGTGTGTACATGCGTCTGTGTACATTGAGAATTCATTCTTTCTTCCCCCTTCATTTCCTTGATACCCCGTCCTTTGGTTTCACCCTAAAAGCTCCAGTGTCCCTTGATGTTTATTTTCCATCTTTCCCAGGGTTGTCCAGTTGAGTGGCAATTGGATAGTTAGGGATCATGAAACTGAGTTCTATTATGGGTTTGGCTATGGTTTGAAATGGCTTATAATGAGAATGCTTTCTTTTTTGGTAGTTCTCATTCAAGGTTAAATAAACATGAATATTTGGATTGGATTTGATTTTGTTTAGGTCTCAGCAATTTAGGTGAAATAGGAGTCAAGGGTTCACTTGTGTGACAAAGAGAAATTTATAGGGGCCTATAGTCCCTGTTTTCACCAACACCATGAGGTGGGGGGGGGGGAGAGGGAAAGCAAGAAAGAAAAGATTCTTGGGTCAGAGTCATGGTTTGACTGTTGTAATTTTTCCAGTGGAATCCAAGAAATGTGGGAAAAGGAAAACTGGAAAAAACAAAGTAATACAAAACAAAACACAAACCTCACCCCAAGCAAAAGCACAAATGTTGGAGTTAAGAAGTAAGTGAATAGGAGCCTCAGTAAGTGAGACTGAGGTAGTCCTGAGGGATGGGAAACCCAGGTGTAAGAGAGACATTTCATACGAGAGAGGTGGGGAATTTGTTTTCAATTTTATTTTATTTTTTTGCAGTCTTTTCCCCCACACTTTGAACTTCTTATTTTGTATTGGGGTACAGCTGATTAACAATGTTGTGATAGTTTCAGGTGAATGTCAAGGGACTCAGCTATGCATATATATGTATCCATTCTCCCACAAATTCCCCTCCCATCCAGGCTGCCACATAAAATTGAACAGAGTTCTATACGCTATACAATAGGTCCTTGTTGTTACCCATTTTAAATGTAGCAGTGTGCACATGACCATCCCAGACTCCCTAACTATCCCTTCCCCCTAGCAGCCATAAATTCGTTTTTCAGTCTGTGAGTCTCTTTCTGCTTTGTAAGTAAGTTCATTTGTATCATTTCTTTTTAGATACCACATGTAAGGGATATTGTATGATATTTCTTCTTCTGACTTAATCTACTCAGTATGACTCTCTGCAAATGGCATTATTATCATTTTTTTCAATGACTAATATTCCATTGTATGTATGTACCACATCTTCTTTTTTTGTTGTTTATATGTATCTATTAATATTTACCACTTAATATAGTCACCATTTCCTTCCTGCATCCTTAACCATCTATCTCAGATCATTTTCCTTCTTGATGGAGAATCCACACAGCTTCAGTCAGTGAGGTTCTGTTAATGGCAAAGTCAGTTTTTGTTTACCTGAAAATGCCTTTATTTAATCCTCATTTTTGAAAGATATTTCCACAGATTAAATAATTCGAGACTGACAGTCATTTTCTGTGATCATAATATCAAATATCAAAGATATTCTTCTTCTGGTTTACTTTTTTTGCAGTTGCAAAGTCCCATGTCTGCCTCATTTTTGTTCCATTGGAGGTAATTGGCCATTTCTCTCTTGATGGTTTTAAGGTTACGTCTTTGTTTTCAATGCTCTGCATTTTCATTATCTCATGTCTAGGCATAAATTTTTTTTTTAATCCTGCTGAAAGTATTATCTGTTTCTTTTCTTGTCTTAGAATTTCAATCAGACATGTATTAGATCTTCTCACTCTATCCTCTATGATTCTTTTATATGAAAAAACTAGTTTAGTTCTATCTTCTAATTTGATGATTCTCTTCAGCATGTCTAATCTGCTGTTAAACCTGTCAGTGAATCTTAAATTCTAATTATTATGGATTTAAAAAAATTTTTTGAAGTCTAGATTTTTTTAAACCTGCCTATTCATTTTTTGCAGAACTTTGTTATTTATATTTTCTTGTATCATATTAAACATACTTCTTTATAATCCATGGCTATAATCAATTCCAGTTTTAAAGGCTTTATGTGTTTGATTCTGTTATCTGAGATTTTTTGTTCATTTTTGGGTTTTTTTTCCCCTATTAATTGTTGTACAAGATGTCTTATCTCTTTGTATGATTTGTGATTTGACTGAGAGTTCACATTTCTTGGAAGTTTTTCTGTAGAAATGTTTGGGATATGGGTTAAATTGGTGTTACAGTCAACTTGGGTTGACACAATACCATAAAGTAAGATACCATTATATAAATAAAACACCCATTCCTCATAGTTCTGAAGCCTGGAAACCCGAGATCAAGGTGCTGGCAGTCTCGGTGTCTGGTGAGGGCCCATTTTCTGGTTCATAGAAGGCCATCATCTCACTTTATCTCACATGGTAGAAGGGGTGAGGTTGTTCTCTGAGGTTTTCTTTATAAAGGCTCTATTCTCATTCACAAGGGCCCCACTCTTAGAACCTAATTACCACCCAAAGGCCTTTTCTCCAGATACCATCACACTGGGGATTAGCTTTAAACATGAATTTTGCAGGGACACAGACATTCAGCCTATAGCATTTGGATTTCTCTAAAAGTGACCTGGTTTACCTTTGCCCACTGTGTGGGAGCACCACCAACCTGAAACCACTTTAAGGTAAATTATGTGCTTGAGTTTTTTCAGACAACCCAGGTAGAGTAGATTATTGCCTTTGGTTAAAAAAAAGTCTCAGAGGAGGTATTTCCCCCTCCATCCTACTTCAAGGCTGCTTACAGGCAATTTTCTCTTGTAGTCTTCTGGAAAAAGGCTGAAGAGGCCTTCTGGGGGATCCTGGCTTTATGTGTGGGGTCGCTTATGAAATTTCTCATCTTAGCAGGAATCTGGCCTTTGTTCCTTCTTTCTATGCCTCATGAGACCATGACAACTAAAACTCAAATTCATCTGATTTAACCAAGACAAAGCTTGGTTTCAGCATTCTACTTATCTCTTACTAGTTTTTGGCTTCTTATTAGTTTTTTACTTTCATGCTAGCTCATTAATAAATTTTCTCTTTTTTTTAAATATTTAAAACCATTTTAAGTTGCTTTCAGTCTGAGAGTGGGACTGTTTCATTACTGTCAGAAATGGAAGTCTACAGAGTGATTTTCTTCCTATATTTTATTCTGAAAAATTCCAAATTTCCAGAAAATGTAAAATAATATATGAATAGTATAGTACAAGAATAGTGTAGTATATACACTATATAGTGTATATATATACATATATATATTTATATACTATTCTTGTACTATAACTATACTATACATATATAATAGTTATAGTACAAGAATAGTATCTTGTACTATTATACAATAGCACAAGAATAGTATATATATATATATATACTGTTGTTTAGTTGCTAAACATGTCCACATTTTTTGCTACGCCTATGGACTGTAGCCTGCCAGGCTTCTCTGTCCATGGGATTTCCCAGGCAAGAATTCTGGAGTGTGTTGCCCTTTCCTTCTCCATGTACCACATCTTCTGTATCCATTCCTCTGTTGATGGACATTTTAGATTGTTTCCACATCCTTGCTATTGTAAACAGTGGTGCAATGAACATTGGGGTGCATGCGTCCTTTGGGATCATGTATTTCTCCGGACATACGCCCAGGAGTTGAGATTGCAGGGTTGTACAAAATAGGTTGTGGCTCTATTTTTAGTTTTATAAGGAACCTCCATACTGTTCTCCAGAGTGGTTGTACCAATTTACATTCTCACCAACAATGTAGGAAGGTTTAAGATGGGAAAATTTTTCAGCAAATGTTTTAGTCATTATGACTATACCTTCTTAATTGTATTCTCAATAGGAGCCAGTGAAATGTTGAAACTCTTTTAATTTATTTTGAGGGCTGAATTTACTTTTTTTTAAAAATTAGTTTATTTTCTATTTTTTAAACTTACAATATTGTATTTGTTTTGCCATACATTGACATGAATCCACCATGGGTGTACATGTTTTCCCCTTCCAGGACCCCTCTTCCACCTCCCTCCCCATCCCATCCCTCTGGGTCATCCCAGTGCACCAGCCCCAAGCACCCTGTATCATGCATTGAACCTGGACTAGGAATTCATTTCACATATGATAATTTACATGCTTCAATGCCATTCTCCCATATCATCCCACCCTTACCCTCTCCCATAGAGTCCATAATACTGTTCTATTTATCTGTGTCTCTTTTGATGTCTCGCATACAGGGTTATCTTTACTGATTGACTAAATACCATATATATGTGTTAGTATACTGTATTGGTGTTTTTCTTTCTGGCTTACTTCACTCTGTATAATAGGCTCCAGTTTCATCCACCTCACTAGAACTGATTCGAATATATTCTTTTTAATGGCTGAGTAATATTCCATTGTGTATATGTACCACAGCTTCCTTATCCATTCATCTGCTGATGGGCATCTAGGCAGCTTCCATATCCTGGCTATTATAAACAGTGCTGCGGTGAACATTGGGGTACACGTGTCTCTTTCAATTCTGGTTTCCTCAGTGTGTGTGCCCAGCAGTGGGATTGCAATGAAAAAGTAGACCAAAGAACTAAGCAGACACTTCTCCAAAGAAGACATACAGATGGCTAACAAACACATGAAAAGATACTCAACATCACTCATTATCAGAGAAATGCAAATCAAAACCACAATGAGGTACCATTTCACGCCCATCAGAATGGCTGCTATCCAAAAGACTACAAGCAATAAATGCTGAATTTACTTTTTAAAATGCAACCTTGTGCTGAGATGAGCCATGAGATGGCTAGAGCAAATTTAATTTCATTTTGAGTCATCAGTATTTATTGAACATTGTCTAGACACAGAAGGAGAGACTAGTTTTTGTAAAATCCTAGGCTGGAGCAGTCAAATAGCAACCATCCCTGAGTCCTGGTCCTCTCTCAACCTTCACTTCCAGGCTGTCCCTCAAGCCTGCTTGGTTTCCATTGACCGGCCCACATTTCTGAGTCCTCCTTCCATTCTCACCATGTCTTTACAAGAGCTGGTCCACATCAACTCCTGCCTGGATTAGCACCTCTATCCCCACCCCATTCTGGTCACCATGATACAGACTCAGGTATGTGAATCTCCTTAGACAGTCACTCTGTGCTTTTTATCCCCTCTGCTACATCCTCCTCTGGTGCCTGGCTGTCTGCAGAGTAAATATCATCAATGGCATTGGTCATTACAGTAGCTGCTACCATGTGCCATGCATGGTTCTCCCACCCACCCTCAAACAGGTACTACTGTCACCTCATGTCCCAGTAGGAAACTGTGTCACAGCATGGTGAAATAACTTGCCCAGGATCAAGAAAGAAGAGCTAGGTTTTGAAAGATCTTGTGGCTCCCAAGTTCTTCATCTCTATGACTTTCATTACCGGATTCCTTCATTTCATTTCATATATTTCCTAATAAGCTCTCTGCTTCTTTTTATTAGTCCTCAAACAAACTCAGCATTTTTATTCATGGTGATTGGTTCACATACTTCCTTTTTTACCTTCTAATTTTTCTGGGGCCAGACTACTTCAAGTCCTCTAAACTCCAGCTTCTCCAATAGCTTCAGTTGTCATTGGTTAAGAAGCACTCCCTCTTCAACACAATCTGTCTTGAGCATAAATTTCCTTGTTGGCATAAATTCCCTTTCTCTTTCCATTCTGTATCCTTTCTCATCTAGGCTGTGTGATCCTTGACACCCACATCGATAGTCTCAGGTCCCATTTTATCTCTAGTACCTAGTGCAGAATATGTCTTAGAGCTGGGGTTACACAAGTGCTAGTTTCAGAGGGAGCTGGAGCTTAGCTTCATAATCTCATCAGATCTCTGCCAATCTTAAAAATTGAATAATTTTCTCATTCTTGTCCAAAGCATTGTATAAAGAATTACAAAACGTTTCTTTCCAATACAATTGCCACTTCCAAGTCCTTCCTAAGTAGAAATTCTAGAGCCATCACAAAATAACGGGTGCCTATTAGACCCCCAATTCTGCCTGACTCCATCCATCCATCCATCCATCCATCTGTTTATTAAGTACATCAGAAGCTGTTAGCACTGTGCTGCAGTAATAGCATGGTACAATAATAGCACAGTGAACATGTGGATCATGCCTTGTATGGAGTCCACATTCTAGCGGAGGAGACTAAGAGGTAATATAGAGTGTGCAGTGCCTGTGTGTGATAGGAGGGGGTAGGAAGGATGGATCCTTCAGTGTGGTGGTCAGAGGAGACAGGTAAGCTGAGTGCTTGACAATGAGAAGGGAGTTTCCAGATTGACAGTTGAGTGAACACAGTCTATTCCAGGTGAGAGCAGCACATACAATGCCCAGGGGCAAAGAAGAGTTTATAAATCTGTGAACTGAGGCCTCTGGCATGGCCTCACTGGGACAAATGAAGCAGTGTCTTAGGTGCCTCCCCAAACAAGAATTTTTTAAAACTTATTTTTATTGATGTATTTTTTTAAAAAAATTATTGGAGCATAGTTGCTTTACAATGTTGTATTAGTTTCTGCTGTACAACAAAGTGAATCAGCTATATATGTACATATATACCCTCTTTTTGGATTTCCTTCCCATTTAGGTCACCACAGAGCATTGAGTAGAGTTCTTGGTGTTATGCCTGGTTTTCTGCAATTCTGATTTCATCTTCTTACCTCTATCTAAGCTGCCAGAGAGGTCTGTTGCAGGGATCCTGGGTTCCCAAGTCCCAGGTGATTCCCGTATTTCTTCAACTGCCACACACCTGGGCTCATTGTCCATACCGACTTCAGACATCTGGTACAGTGTTCCCAGACCCGTCTGAAGCCCTTAGCCTAGTGAAACCCTCCAAATTCAAGTACTATAGGCAAATATATGTTTTTGTTGTTGTTTCAGGCCCTGTTTACACACCAACCTAGATTTCCCCTCCCGGGTTCTCTGCATGATGTGACTCAATCACTCCAGGAAGATGGTCTGGCAACAACCAAATTCTCATAAGCTGGAGGGTGGAGACTTCTCTCTTCCGTGGAGGAAGGTATGTTGTGCTCTGTTGCTATCATATGTGGCCCTGTGACTGACACACCTACACCCCTTGGAATTCTCTGTTGGCCAGGAATAGAGGGAGCCAGTTCTCCATGGGGTGACTTGTTCATCAGTGGAAAAACCCTTCCTTCTTCCTTGCTGGTGGACTGTCTGGAGAGACCACCCTCCCAGGCAGACTCTGACAAGACAGAGCCATCAACTGTGCTCTTAAGAAGTTGAGGCCAACTTGGACAAGCATTTTCCTCTATTTGTTCTTCTTTGCTTGACTCACTTGGTTCCTGCCTCTTCCCTTACTCCTTCCAAGGACTCAAGCCTCAGGCTCCTCTCCCTGGGAACTTAGGCTAGCACCTTGCTGCTGATTTTGGTATTGAGGGGTTTATACCTATGGGAGGCTCCCAGAACCCTTCCCTAAACAGAGCCTGAAATTCCCTATGTTCTTCTCCTGAAAAGTGAACGGGAGCATTATATTGTGGTTACTGCTGACTATTGTTGAACACAATAGTTTCAAACACTTTGGAAAAGATGGCTTGCATATCTGCTTTAAGTCAGAAGAGAGTATAACTACAAATGCCCAGAAAATTCACTTGCCTTATATCTTGATAGGTACATGTCAATGAATAATTATGGAGAAAGCTATCACCTTACTTCCCAAAACAGATGAAGGCAAAGTTGTGCTGGACATTATGAACTGCTCTGGGGAAGATGATGAAAGTGGTCATGTTCAGTCCCACACCTGCTCCATTGGTCGCTTGGTTGCTCCTATAGGGTGGGGAGTTAGTTAGACAAAATCCTGCACAACCACGCCTCTGACACACAGCCACACCAGCTCAGTGGTCTGGAACTGCTGGACTAAAATTGCACTTGTGATTACCCATTGCTTAGCATCACATTTGACAAGAAATAAGGGAAATTGGAAGCTTTCAATTTGTCTCAGTCTTTAGGGGAAGGTAGCCCCCCTAGCATGGAACCTTCTCAAAAGGAAAGCAAGAGCTTTCCCAACAGCACATTGTGGTCAGCAGTCACTAAGATGCCCACAGTGTGGCCCCACTTTGTGTCCCCCTGCGTTGAGTGTGGACCTCAGGATTTGCTTCTGGGATAGGATGGCACATCTGAGATTAGATTACAAAGTACTTTTATCCTGCTGGCATTCTCTCTCTGAATTTTCTGCAAACTTGCCCTGATGAAGCGGGTACTCTCAAGGAACTGAGGGTATCCTCCGATTATCAGCCAGGGAGGAAGTGAGGGTTTAAAAAAAAAGCCCTTAAGAAGCTGAATTCTACTGACAGCCATATGAATGAGTTTGGATGTGGGTTATTCCCTGGTTAAACCTTCAAATGAACATGCCCCAGGTGTCACAAGATTGCAGTCTATTGAAAATCTTGAAGTTTGTGCCCAGTTTCCTGACCCACAGAAACTTCAAGATCATAAATGTGCATGTTTTAAGCTTCTAAACTTGGGGGTAATTAGTTCTTCAGTGGTAGAGAAGGAGGACACACACTAAGGATCTCAAATGTTCAAGGTAAAATAGCACACAACTGCTAAGCAACTGGACAAAAACCTGCATGAATGAGAGAAAGGATGGACATCCTGAAACAAGTCAGAGACAACTGGATAACTACATACAGAGATCATCCATGTAAAGGCCAATGGTTTGAGGAGCACGGGATAGATGGTTTGATTTCTTGAGGGTAACCCTGGTGGTTTTATAAATTTATGAGAAAGGCTTTGCCTTTGGGGCTGACTTCCTATTATTTCCCCTTTTATTTATTGTTTGATGGGCCTAATTTTTTTTTCTCATTCTAACTTAATCCTGTTTTGCTGTATGCCAAGTGAAGCCTTTTATCAGATAATTGAACTAAATAATAAAATGTTTAAATATATGAAACTTACATGGTAAATTAAAAAATTACATGGAATTTTGAGGACTGAGTTTGATGTGATTCTCTTCTCAGATCTGGTTGGAAATCAAGAAAATGTACCATTTTGGTCATGTGTTTTGATATGCTGTAATACAAGTGAAGAGCTCTGAAAAGAACTTGGTTTCTCTAGTGCCTGCATTCTATCACTCTATCTCCTTTTGGATGACTTGATGTCATTTGTATAAAAATACACAGTTGAAAATAAACATTTCCCAGCCATGAGCAGTGTGCTTCCTGAGGCTCTATTTCCCAGCAGGGAATTAAATTGCTTATTCTTTCTATTGATCTGAGACCTAGTGAGCAGGACAGAACAATTTAATCATTGGCATAAGAGAGGATTTCTCAACCTCAGAACTAGTGACATTTTGAACTAAATACTTCTTTTTCGGGGGAGAGTATCCTCTGCATTGAAGGATGTTTAGTAGCATCTCTGACTTCTACCCACCAGATGCTGGTAGTACCTCCAGGTCATGACGATCAAAAATGTCTTTGAGGGGCAGAATCTCCTCCGGTTGAGGACCATGCAGGTAATATCACCCTGTGAACAGTTTTCCTCCACTCTGATTGATTTAACAGCCAAGAAGAGCAATGACTCTAACCCAACAAGATGTAGTATTTATCACTTGTCTTGTCTATCAGTTTTTTGAGAATTCATATCTCCTTTTTAGGGGACAAGAGTAGTTTGCTTTATTGAATTAATGTTTGTATTTTAAACAAATGTTTGTATTTTAAACAAATGTTTGTATTTTAAACAAAACAACAATAAACAAAAATTCCAAATACTGCTTTAAGAGGGAAGATATTTAAGTCTCTTCATAAAATGATATTTCAGTCTATTTTCAAGGTTTCTAAGAATTCTGTGTTCTCCTGCTTGCTGTTTGGCTCTTGGGTTTGTTTGGAGCTGCTGTTGGTGGTGTTTAAGAAGTACATTCTGGAAAGTCTTATTTAATAAATCGGCTCCATTTAATTGAAATCATTGTTTGGAAGATAGTTTTCACATTACAGCTTTAAAAAATTATAGATTTTGTAAAAGAAAATTAAATCATTTCTATTAGCAGTTAAGTAAACAAATACATGTAAACAGAATTCAAAGGTTAGTACATTTTCCCCTAGTTTTTGGTTCTTGATTTAGCCCACTTTTGGGTTTGCAGAAACAATAGATACTAGAATAATTTTTGCACATTCTGAATTTCCATGTGCAAATTTTCTAGGATGAGTCATATGAACTTAGTGACCTGAGGAAAAAATATTGCAGGATAATGGAAAATTGCGGGCTTCCATGTCACATGTACCTGAAATTCAGTCCTCAACTCCTCTGTCTGTAAAATGGGGCAAGGTTGTTTTTCATAGTGTTCTTGGGAGGACTCAATGGTGGACTAGCCTTTTCTAGGTCATCTCGGTCCTCGCCCTGCTTTTTTGGGGGTGATAAAAAATACATAATATAAATACATCTGCTTAACCGTTTTTAAGTAAACAGTGCATTATTGTTGACTATGTGTACAATATTGCACCGACTATCTCTAGAGCCTACTCATCTTGTGTGGCTGGAACTCCTTGAACAATAACTCTCACTTCCCATCCCCCCAGCCCCCACAATTCCCATTCCATTCTCTGCTTCTATGGGTTTAACCACTCTAGATATCTCATATAAGTGGAATTATACAGTATTTGGCTTATTTCATTTAGCACAATGTCCTTAATGTTTGTCCATATTGTAGTATGTGTCAGAGTTTCCTTCCATTTTAGTATTAAGTAGTATTTCATTTTATGTATATACTATACTTAGTCCATTCATCCCCTGATGGAAATTTGGGTTAATTCTGTATCTTTTCTCTTGTGAATAATGCTACCATGAATATGGAGGTTCAGATATCTCTTTGAGACCCTGATTTCAGTTCCTTTGGATAAATATATAGCTTTAATCTACTTTTTGACTTCATAGTTTTATGAACATAATTTTATCATAGAAATGATAGAATCTTCTCTAATGCTTTTAATGAAGTTTTGCATGCCCATCTACTCCTCCTCTTTAGGGGTAAAGAGACTTGCTGAAAGTAAAGGAGGAGAGTGAAAAAGTTGGCTTAAAACTCAACATTCAGAAAACTAAGATCATGGCATCTGGTTCCATCTTTGTGGCAAATAGATGGGGAAACAGTGCAAACAGTGACAGACTTTATTTTGAGGGGCTCCAAAATCACTGCAGATGGTGACTGCAGCCATGAAATTAAAAGATGCTTGGTCCTTGGAAGAAAAGTTATGGCCAACCTAGACAGCATATTAAAAAGCAGAGAAATTCCTTGGCCAACAAAGGTCCGCTTTGGTTTTTCCAGTGGTCATGTATGGATGTGAGAGTTGGACTATAAAGAAAACTGAGCGCTGAAGAATTGATGCTTTTGAACTAAGGTGTTGGAGAAGACTCTTGAGAGTCCCTTGGACTGCAAGGAGATCCAACCAGTCCATCCTAAAGGAGATCAGTCCTGAATATTCATAGGAAGGATTGATGCTGAAGATGAAACTCCAATACTTTGGCCACCAGATGAGAAGAACTGACTCATTTGAAAAGACCCTGATGCTGGGAATGATTGAAGGTGGGAGGAGAAGGGGATGACAGAAGATGAGATGGTTGGATGGCATCACCAGCTCAATGGACATGAGTTTGAGTAAGCTCTGGGAGTTGGTGATGGACAGGGAGGCCTGACGTGCTGCAGTCCATGGGGTTGCAAAGTGTCAGACACTACTGAGCGACTGTAATGAACTGAACTGAACTACCCCTACTGGTATGAGAGTGACCTGAGGTCAGGGACTGTGTCACCCTCATCTTTGTGTCCTCAGCAGCTAACCAGTGCTCAGTAAAAAATGTTGCTTGCCTCACAAGATGGACCAACAGATGACTCAACTGCTAAATGTAAGTGAAGATCTTCATAGTGAGGAGACCCTCAATAAACATAAAGTCTTCTTCTCCAAGGGATTGTAACAAACACAACATATAAACATCCTTCCATAATGTGTTCACTTCATTTAGGCAACAGAGAATGTCCTGTGTCTGAATAGGTGGTGTTGAAACAGCAAAACATATTATGATAGAGAGGATTATGTCTGTTTAAAGGATACATGATGATTGCATTTTCTTCTAAGAATTTCAACAGGATAATAAACAAGGGAGAATCAGATAGACGCCAATATTTAGTTAAAAGAAGACAGGCCACACATCGAACTGGGCTATGACTTTCTAATGCAAGAGGAAATTCCTAGGAGCACCTTTTAGACAGAAAACAATGCTGGGGATTGAGCTCCCACATTTGACCTCCTAGCAGTGGCATCAGGGGAGGTCTGCATCTCCTCCTCATTCCTTTATTCACCCATGTGCTACATGAATTTTTATCTGGCACTGCCCACACATTTTTTCCCAGTGTCTGTGCCTTCATAAAATTAAATGTCAGTGGGACATGAGCCATGTTCAGAAGATTTCCAGAAAGTCATATGAAAAAGGAATTTCTTCTTCAAATAAAATCACATGTTTTTGAATAAAATAATCATGTCTGAAAATGTTGGTGTGCATCACGCACACTATTGTATTCAGTTTTCTCTTCCTTTCATTGTTTTATGTAACGTGGCACTGCTTGAAATACCATTGGATGCTCTTCCACTCTGGGATTGAATTCAAATGTTTTAGCTTGTCCTGAATTAGCTGTGGCTTCTAACATATGCAATTAAAAGACAACAAGCCTGGTCTCTATCTGACCAGAAGCATGGCACAGACAAACAACCCTTTGCAAATTATAACCTTGAAACCAGGAAACTGTGCTGGCCTTTGCTGATGGTGTGGAGTTTGTGCAGAAGTCTGCCATGGGTGCCTCATGGGGAACTGATGCTGATAAATTTTGTGACAGAGGGGACATCCTTATAATAAAAAATACTTTACAAGGGGCACAGACTTACACTTTACAGAGTGGTTTTCCTGGCTCATCTGATGGTCATGGTGTTCTTAGGAGGTAGGTTCAGGCCTCAGAGTGGTTAAGTGATCAAGCCATACTTGTCAGTATAAAGTGTTTGAGTAACTGGCCCCAGATCACCCTCTGGAAGGGTAGCCTGTTTGTGATGAAAATAAAGACTTTGAATCCAACAGGCCCCAAGTCCAAATTCCTGTTTAAGTGTTCACTAGCTCTGTAACTCTGCACTTTCTTAGTCTCCTTCAGCTTAAATTTCTTCTTCTACAAGTTTGGAATATAATAGTTAACCTGCAGTGTTATTATGAACTTGAAATTAAATAATGTCCATAAGGTTCCTGCTCCCAGTGGAAACTTAAGAGAGTTGGTTTTCTTCTGCTGGTATAGGATGGAGCCAGAACCTGGCCCCACGTCATCATCATTTCTCATCATCATCAAGCATTTTCTCAGATGAGGCCACCAGTGCATACTATTCCACTTGAGCTGCAGGACATTTTTTTTTAGTGAAGTTTTGTCTATTCAAGAAAAATGTCTACTTAGATCTTCTGCCCACTTCTTAATCAGGTTTCTTTTCTGTTGTTGTTATGAGTTGTATGAGCTGTGTATGTATTTTGGATACTAACCCCTTATCAATCATATCATTTGTGAATATTTTCTCCTATTCCCCAGGTTATCATTTCATTTTGTTGATGGTTTCCATTGCTGTGCAAAAGCTTTGAAGTTTAATTAGACCTCATTTGTTTGTTTTTGCTTTTATTTCTTTTGCCTTAGGAGACAGATCCAAAAAATGTTGCCTTGATGTATGTCAAAGAATATTCTGACTGTGCTCACTTCTGGTAGTTTAGGTCTTACATTAAGGTCTTTAACCCATTTTGAGTTTATTTCTGCATATGGTTTGAGGAAGTAGAAAATCTCATTCTTTTACAAGTAGCTGTCCACTCTTCCCAACATCACTTATGGCATCTAACTTTTTGTAGTATTCTCTTATGATTTTTTTGTATCTCTGTAGTATTGGTGGTAGGGGTGTGGGCTCAGAATGGGTTGATTTGTATATAAGAGATGTTCTATCCAGGATTCCCACTAGACAGAAACTAGGTCACCTTGCCAATGTCAAGATGGGTCTTCTTTAGAACTCAGATCCTTAGAGGCACATACCAGCTAGGTGTTTCTGGGAACACATTTAACTGAATTTAGTGTTTCCATTTGGGGTTAGTTGAGGAACCCAAATCTTAGAGGGTCCCTCTGATGAGGGAGGCTCGACCAAGCAGTAAAGTTGGGGCTTAGTGGCAGGTTCTGACTTTTTGTAGCTAATTGGGGTTTGGATCAATGAAATGATCTGCATAAAATACAGCACATGCAATGCAATTCCAGAAGCTTTTGTGTGCCTGCTTTATAAAGGCATTGAATCACTTTTTGAAACTGAGATTTTTGTCTGGAAGCTTTTCATGACTATTAATCCAGAGCTTCCCTTTAATTCCTTGCCCCCATCCCTGTTTAAAGCAGAAGAATGATAATAAGATCTCAATGATAAACATTAAAAAAAATGATTCGGTATAAACCCAAATAATCCAAAAAAATGCTCAAGAAAAATGGAGTTTCTTCCTCTTCATTTAACATTCATAATACCTGGAGCTATATCTTTAAGTCTTCAGATTGGATTCTTTCCATAGTGTAGATAGGGTACTTGATATGCAGTTTCAAACAAAGTGTGTTCTTTCCCCACATACACATAGTCAAAATGTTCATCGGCATATTCAAGGCATCTGCAAAAGTCTTCTCAAAGTGACACAAAATGAAGGGCCATTGAAATATACAGTAGTCATCTCATTGGGGCATGATACAAAGGAAAGATTAAAATGTAAAATTCAGGATTAAGTTTCTTATGTTTATCAAAATTTTCCAGATAATCATTCAAAAAGATAATTTAAAAAATCTACTTGACAATTTTATAACTAAAAAGCTTAAAATAAAATTTTTGACCAGGCTGATAGAAAATCTCTGAATCAAATTTGACTTTTAAATTGTGTCTTCTCTAAAGCTTGTAAGTAACACATGAAATATTTAAATATTTAGTAATATTCACCACACTTCTACATGAAAACTCAGAGCAGGGCCTTGACATATTATTCTCTGACACTGGAAACTCTTCCTTCATTCTCACTCCAGACACTCTTCTCCTGAGCCCTGTTAGAATCTGACATTGCCTCTCTTCCTTTGTCTACTTTTTCTCCAAGCAGCAAACATTTATTGAGTACCTATAATATACCATTCTCTCATTATATCAGGTATTGGGGACACAACATTAAACAAAGCAAGCAGTTCCTGACCACAAATAACTTAGAGTTAAACAAGAGAATGATAATTCTTCAAGCAGTTTCAGTCTACACAGTCAGTGTCAGTGAGAGGAAAGCACAATTGCAATGGGAGTGATGCAGGGGGATCATCTGCTGCGGACTTCTGGGAATCCAAGTTACTGGTCATCGGTGGTCAATGACTTAACATACTCTTATCAGAGGAAGCCCTGGTCTTTTGTGCAATACTTGAGAAGAAAGACTCTTAACTACTGGGCATGATAAGGAAATGGGTATCTTTAGTTTTCTGGCCCCCGTCCTACCAACATGAAGGGAGCCAGCCTGATGACGAAGTCTATTCTGCAAGAGATTGATGAGAGATGACACCGCCAAGCTGCTTCTCAGCCCTTGACAAGCCAACCCTAACTTTGAACTTTTCAGCTACATGAGCCAATAAATGTCTTTTGTTATTTAATCTAAGTTGGTTTTTCTCAGTTGTTGTAACTGACAGCTTCCTAAGTGACTCATTAGAAGGGTTGGTAAAATGGAAAGAAAATTCTAGTGATAGTGAACAAATGTGACAAGAGAATGTGAGGCACTTATCATGTAGTCTTGCCTGGAGAATCCCATGGACTGAGAAGCCTGGTGGGCTAGAGTCCATGGGGTCACAAAGAGTTGGACACCACTGAGCACTAACCGTTTCCTTACCTTAGGGCTTCCCTTGTGGCACAGATGGTAAGGAATCTGCCTAAAATATGGGAGACCCAGGTTTAATCCCTAGGTGGGGAAGATGCCCTGGAGGAAGAAATGGCAACCCACTCCAGTATTCTTGCCTGGAGAACCCCATGGACCGAGGACCCTGGGAGGGTACAGTCCATGGGGTCACAAAGAGTCGGACACAACTGAGTGACTAACCCTTACCTTACCTTACCTGGCATGACTAGTGAATTGGGAGAGTGGGAGCAGTAAAAGGAGATAAGATTGGGGGCGTGTAAAGGACCCTGCTGGCCATTTCACCCCCAGAGAAGTGGGGACCCACTCGGGGCTTATTCGAAAGAGTGATATAATGACATTGCCTTGCAGCAGAATCACTTTGCCTGAGGAGGATTAGAGAGGGGTAAGATTGGAAAGAAGGGAACTGGTCGTAGAGTTGCTTCAACAAATGAAAAATTCTCCAGTATTTTGGTCTTTAGGACCCCTTTGCACTCAGACATTATTGAGGTCTCCTCACAAAGCTTTTGTTTTAATGGGTTTTATCTAGCAATATTTGCCACATTAGGATTTTTAAATATTTATTTAATTCATTAAAGATAACAATAATTAATCTATTACATATTGACATAGCACATTTTAATGAAACAAGACTATATTTTCAAAAACCAAAAAAAACTTGAGAAAAAACGGTATCGTTTTACTTTTTTTTTCAAATCTCCTTACTGTTTGGCCTAATGGAAAACAGATGGAGACTCATCTGCTCTCACAGTCAGTGTGTGGCAAGTGTGTTTTGGTTGAAATAAACAAAGAAAATCCAACTTACAGAGATATGCAGTTGGAAAGGAGAGGGGGTATTTTTACAGTCTTTTCAAATAATTGTGCATATTATTCCTTGATATTATACCAAAGTCAACACGTGGTTGTTACTTATTGACTTTGGTGTCGTATCAAAGAATAATATACATAAAAAAGAGGAAAAATCAGAAAGATGCCGTGTTATAGAAGGCAAGGAAGGTAAGGAAGTGCTTCAAGAAGGAAGTAGCCAGTAGGGGGTGCAGAATGCAGATAGTTAAAGAAGACAAGAACTGATGTGCCTGTTGAGCTTGGAGCACGGACTTGCTGAGGGTGATGTTAATAGAACATGGTGGTGGGAAATATAGAAGTCAGGATTCTTCTTCCTTCCCTCCCTTCCACCTTGCATACCACTTGTCTTTATTGAGCACTTGCTGTGTGTCAGGTATGTATATGGAATAATGTCCTCACTTTCATGATGATTGCAGTTAGTATTGTGGGGATGGCAGAAAACAATCATGTTTATCAGATATATGTGTTTATGATCCCATTACCATCCTCAAATAAACTGTAAGGAACAGAAGACAAATTCACATTTTCTTATTTCGATGATAAGAACTAAAGTTCTCTAAGAGCCCCCCAAATTGTCATAACTCATTTGGTATCAAAAAAGAAAGGCAATATGCTCTACTGTCCTCTTTTTTTTTTTTTTGCCACTTGATTTATTTTTTTAATTGAAGGATAATTGCTTTACAGAATTTTGTTTTCTGTAAAACTACTGTCCTCTTAAAATCTGAAAACTTCTGAACTCCTAACAATTCTACAAGGATTTTAGGTAAAGAGACCATAGACCTGTATTGGCTCATTTTTACAGACAAGGACACAAGACAGAAACATTAGGTAACTTCTGCACAATCACATAGCCACACCAGGCTACCACACCAGCTAACTGCCTATGGGGATATCCAGTATCAGATAAACTATTACATCTGTCCATCCATGCATGTATCCATCTATACATCCATTTATCCATCCATCTATTGATCTACCTATGCATCCATCATGCATGCATGCATGCATCCCATCCATTCAGTTATCCATCTAGCCATCCATCCCTTCATCTATTCATCCATCCATCCATCTATCTCAAAACATTTACTTGAGACTCCACTATATCCCAGGCTGAAAGACCATTGTCTGGTTCAAAGTTACCAGAGAAGAGATGATAATTTTTTCTAATAAACAGGGGCTGCTGAAAGTACTGTTTCTGTAGATGTTATATAGAGGGTCTGGGAACTCAAGGGGTAATTTAAATGCTTAGCTGAGCTCTGGCCTTGTAAGTTATCGATCAACAGGGTCCTTCTATCTCTCTCACCATTTACTCAAGTGCAAGGACCAATATCATCCCTTAAATCATTTGTATTGTCCCTGTGAGGCCTCTTTTAGTGTTTGGATACTGCGGTCTCTCAAAAATAAGTGACAGGGTGGAATTTGATAATTGATTTGTTTTGCTGCAGGAGACAGCAGGATAAAAACAGAACAGTGCAAATGCATTTTATGTGGCAGCCTCCAAAAGAATCTCAGCAATATTTTCTGAAAAACCGAATAAGAGAAGGATGCCTTAGAATTTCATTAGAAAAAAATACTCTAAATGGGAAAGGAGAAGCTATGGGAAATGAAAATATAAAAATAATACAACTAAGTGAATATTTTTGAAGTTGTAAGAGATCCATGAGGAAAGGTATATTTAAGAATCAGAGGAGGAGGAACATTTTTCAAAACATGCAATGTTTTGTGGAGAGTTTGCATGAGTGTTTCAGTGATGTACCTCTCCTTCTCCCTGCATGACTGGTATTGTGAAATGAAAATGGAGTTTTATCTTGTGAGTTTGCATTTCTAGACACTGGAGTCTTCCTTTGAGTCTCTTGCCTCTGCCCATAAAGCTTCATTTCTTGTCCTTAGTCAGAAATAGTGAAAGCAGAGAAGTAGGAGCCAGAAGTGGTGAATTCTTAATCCCTTCAACAGCTATTCTAAAGTGGAGTGGATGGGATCTCTAGAGCCTCCCACAGGTATAAACCCCTCAATACCAAAATCAGGAGCAAGGTGCTAGCCTAAGTTCCCAGGGAGAGGAGCCTGAGGCTTGAGTCCTTGGAAGAAGTAAGGGAAGAGGCGGGAACCGAGTGAGTCATGGAAAGAAGAACAAATAGAGGAAAATGCTTGCCCAAGTTGGCCTCAACTTCTTAAGAGCACAGTTGATGGCTCTGTCTTGCCAGAGTCTGCCTGGGAGGGTGGTCTCTCCAGACAGTCCACCAGCAAGGAAGAAGGAAGGGTTTTTCCACTGATGAACAAGTCACCCCATGAAGAACCGGCTCCCTCTACTCCTGGCCAACAGAGAATTCCAAGGGGTGTAGGTGTGTCAGTCACAGGGCCACACACTATAGCAACAGAGCACACCATACCTTCCTCCATGGAAGAGAGAAGTCTCCACCCTCCAGCTTATAAGAATTATTGGCGTCAGAGATTCCGGGGAGCAGGATGTAGCCAGTGTTTACTCAGAGCACACCCGAGGGTGAGAACGTTTATAAGAGTGTGATTGCGTCAACAACTTTCCCCTCCTTTCCATCTCTTAGAGACTATCTGCTGCTAACTGGGACACTCAGATCCTGCTCCCCCATGAGGCTATCTATCCCAGGGGAACATGCTTTGTCTCAGATGCCATCAACTGATTATTGAGGGTGCACACTTACCAAAAGAACTAGCTTTTTCTACTATCATTGCCAAATTATTGGAAACGTGGATACTGTGCCTATTAGAGAAAACAAAATCTTCACTGTGCTGAGTTTTACATGGATAATCTCATGTAGCTCTCACAAACTCCTAGGGTATCCTGAGTAGGATTCCTCTTCAGACAGTTTTAATTAAAAGCCTTGGGCTTCAAAGCCATGTAGATGAAAGATTTTAGTGTGGCACGCGGAGAGAACTATATACCCCTCTAATTAGTCACTAGAATGTGCAGCTAAAGCCAGCAATGATCTCATTAATTTATAAGTATTTGATGGGAGGAAACTCCCACTAATTAAATACAGTTTTCAAAAGTAAGATTCATGATTTCATCCATCAATAGTGTATTAATATAATTTTTTGGAATTGAATTCATGTAATGCTCTGTTACAGCTATGTAAAGAAAGCAAACAACTAATCAGCAGTAAAGATCCAAAACGTTGAAAATAAAATAGTAAAAACTCTCGTCACAGCTGTCTAGGTCATCAAGGGACAACCAGAAGCTTATTTTTCTTTTGTAGAAATGAGATAAATGGCCTCAAATATTTCTCCCTGCCTGTGTGTCCTGTGTAGGATTTTCTTCTGGCACCATACAGACATCACTTCACTGTTTTCACTGCTTCTCCTGAAAAAGCAGCTAAATATCTTACTGTTGCCCCTTTGAAGTTAATCTGTCTTTTACTTTTTTTCAGGCTGCTCTAAAGATTTCTCTCTTTGTTGTTGGTTTTCAGCAATTTACCATGATGGTATATACATATGGTTTTCTTTGTATTTAACCTGCCTGGGATTCACTGAACTTGTTTGGATTTCTAGAGTTTTGAGAAATTGTCTACACCTATTTCTTCCATCAGGGCTTCTCTGATGGCTCAGACAGTAAAGAATCTACCTGGAATGCAGGAGATACGGGTTCGATCCCTGGGTTGGGAAGATCCCCTGGAGGAGGAGGGCATGGCAACCCAGTCCAGTATTCTTGCCTGAAGAATCCCATGGACAGAGGAGCCTGGCAGACTACAGTCCATGGGGTCACAAAGAGTCGGACACGACTGAGCTACAAACATTGCTTTGATCATCATCTTCTTCTTCCTTTCTGGCACTTCAATTATATAATAGACCATTTTATCACATCACATTTGTTTTTTAAATAACTTTTTGTATGTTATACTTCAAATTCTTTTTCATTATGGACATTTCTATCACTGATTTTTGTTTTATTTCCAAATATTTTCTTCTACTGAAACCAATCTAGGGTGAATCCACTCATTTATCTCTTGATTTCAATTACTGTGTTTTTCAGCCCTAGAATTTTCATTTGATTTCTTTATTATCACCTTTTCTTTGCTAGCTCCCATTTTGTCTTTTAATTTGTTGAACATGTCATAGTTATTTTAAAAATCACTCTTTGGATATTCTCATATCTGGATCTGGGCCTATTTTTTATATATATACACACACACACAGGGCTACAGTCCATAGAGTCGGACACGATTGAAGTGACTTAACACACATGCATGCAGAGTGTACTATGTATAGTCTCTTAAGGGTCCTAACTGAAAACCTAGGAAGTTTATTAGGCCTCCTGCTCAGATACAGACACAGGACTAAAATTCCTCAGCATTTTGAGACCAACAAAATTTCTGTCTAGTTTGTCAGCATGGGATGCCATAGCAAATACTGTATACTTGGTGACTTAAACAACATTTATTTCTCATAGTTCTGGAGACTGGAAGTCTGAGATCAGGGTCTAATGAGAGCCACTTCCTGCCTTGCCGATGGCTACCTTCTCACTCTGTTCTCATAGCAGAGAGGATAATCAAGCTCTCTGAGATCTCTTTTTATGTGGATACTGATTGATGGCCCTATCTTTATGACCTCATCTAAACCTAATTGCTTCTCAAATGTCCCATCTCCCAATATTATCACATTGGGGAATAAGGCTTCAACATTATGACTTTTGGGGGGACACATTTCAGTCCATAGGACCAAACAAATTTTTAAAATCTGAAAATGTCTCAAATTAAAATTTGGGTCAGAATGTAGGCTCATGTTTCTGAATTTTTCTACTCTCCAGGAGACTGATCTCTCAAGTCCTGGGCATTTTGGAAGCCCTGGGCCCCCATTTTTGCCTTCTCAAATCCATGTTACTACTGAATGCCCAGCCTTTTTGCTCCATGTTTTTTTGTGATTCTGCAAATTCCTGGAGGGGCAGAACTATGTAGATTTCTCAGCTCATGTCAATGTTTCCCTTCTCTATGGAATCTTGGTCAAGTTCTAGTGACCAGATCACTAACATCTTCAGATGATGCATTGGTATTAATTGAGCTTTTCCAATGAGACATCAACTAAATTAGGCTGCTACAATTAGGCCGTTAGAGCTAGAATTTCATGTGCCCATAGGTATTTCCCAGCACTACCTCCTCCCCCATGACTATTTTACCTCTGTTCTTTTCATTTTCTCTATTCATCTCTTGAATTCACAAATCCTGCTAGAATACATCTTCCAATGTGAAGCTTTCCAAGGTGACAAAGGAATGCTGAGCATTCTATTGAAGGTGATGCTGCCTAAATAAGACTTGCCCGTCCTGTCTTGTGAGGTCCCAAGTGAGGATCAAGCTTGGGCTCTTCTTGAAACAGATATAGGGGTCCCCACATCAACAGCTACTTTCTTGGCTTTTGTTACATTTGGTTTGAAGATTTTGAGGCTAAACTTAAGCTCATCTCTCTGTTATAGAACTTTGGGAGCTAGAGTAAATATAAAATTATATGTTCACTGTCTTCTTTTTTTCACATTCTGTTCTTTACATTCTAACATTCCTCCTGGCATGACAGTGAGCATTCTGTCTGCCAGGGTTGACATTCAGATGTTCATAGCCAGTCAATGCCCTCCATCTCCAGCCAGGGATCATACTTTGAACTTGGTGCTATTCAACACTTGAAGAAAAGCTAAGTGGAGAATGGGCATGTGGTTCAGTTTTCCTCCTAGATATCCAGCCATCTGTGCCTGGATTGAACCAGCTGTGACCCTGATTTCGCTATAGTGGGAACCAGGGAGTCTTCACTGAATTTTATTTTGGATTAATGCCATCAGCAATCAAGGGGGAAAGCAAAAGAAAGAGATCATTTCTCTTTGTGGATGTATTTTCTACATTAAACAGTACCTTCTTTTGAAGACTCTTGGAGAAACTTCTCTATAAGTAATAACTAGATTGCTCCTTGGAGACTGGTTCATTTTTATATTGTAAGCTTTATGAATTATGTAAGTAATGGTATTTTCTTCTTATATTAGTCACTTGATAGCTTAGAGTCATACTTAGAACTTTCTCCTGAAAAGGGTGTAGGATTGCATTACATGCATTTGCTATACTCATTCCAAGTCTGCCTATGTCATATTTCCCTAACCTTGGGGCTCTCTGTCCTTACTGACATCATTCTGGGTCAAATACATCTCTTCCTTTGCTTCAACTACTGTGTCTGCTGTTTTATTTGTCTTCCTCCTTCCAGTCTTACCTTTATTCCCCAGTGTATTACCTACATTAGCCAGAATAATCATCTGTATTAGTTATCTATTGCTACATAACAAATTAACCCCAAAATTAGTGGTTTAAAACAACATATATTTGTTATCTCATCATTTCTGTGGGTCGGGAATCTAGGCAAGGCTTAGCTGGGTGTCTCTGACTCAGGATCTCTCAAAAGTTGCAATAAGTGTTGGCAGGGGCTTCATCACTTGAAAGCTCAACTGGAGAAAGGTACACTCCCAAGCTCACTCACATGACTGTTGGCAGGAGACATCTGTTCCTTCATGTGTGGATATTTCCATAGGGCAGCTCACATCATGACAGCTAGCTTTCCTTAGTGTGATGAGAGAGAGACTGAGGCATCAAGGATGAACTCCACAGTTACCTAATCTTGGAAGTGTCAACCTATCCCTTTTACCATATTTTTTTGTCATTAGAAGCAGTCACTAAATCTGGTCTATACCTGAGGGTATAGGATCACACAGGATGAATACCACGATGCACGGATCACTGGGGCCATCTTGGAGGCAGCCTACCACATGTCTTAGTACACAAAGCTGAGTGTACTTTGCTGAAAACCTTTTGGTAGCTCCTTAGTGTTCTTCAAATGAAGTCCAAATTCTTTGACGTGACTGACAGGTCTCTCCAGCCATGGAATACCCACTGGTCTTATTTGGTGAAGCTCCATTCCTGACCTTTTTATTTTTCTTTTTTTCAGGAAAAAAAAAAAAGAAAATGGACTCCATTTAGTTTCATCTTTTCTCTGTCCCAGAGGACATTTTCAAAACCTAGCAAACTTATCCAAGAAGCATGAAACAGAATGTTGCAGATGTCACCAGAGTAATGTACAATCTAGAAATTGATTTCTGAATAATTTACAATTGTCCATAAATGGACTGAAATGAGTGAAAACAGTGAAAATGGCTAGCACTTAAGACTGTGTGTTGGGCTCTCCTTGGAGAACTTGATGAGTACTACCTTCAGTTCAGTTCAGTTCAGTTGCTCAGTTGTGTCCGACTCTTTGCGACCCCATGAATTGCAGCACACCAGGCCTCCCTGTCCATCACCAACTCCCGGAGTTTACACAAACCCATGTCCATCGAGTCAGTGATGCCATCCAACCATCTCATCCTCTGTCGTCCCCTTCTCCTCCCACCTCCAATCCTTCCCAGCATTAGGGTCTTTTCCAATGAATCAACTCTTCGCATGAGATGACCAAAGTATTGGAGTTTCAGCTTCAACATCAGTCCTTTCAATGAACACCCAGGACTGATCTCCTTTAGGATGGACTGATTTATTCTTAAATCACCTTGTTCCCTCGTCCTTCCCAGTTCACAGAAGTGGGCTCACAAAGGCTGGCTTGGAGCCCCCTCCCTTAAGCATTACACCTATTGCTGTGGCTGGCGTGTGTGGACATGACCTGGCAGGTACTGCTGGGACTGGTGACTCTGGCTTTCACAGTGCTCAGCACAGGGTTCCATAAGCAATTTGATCCCTGAGGATGGCTATTGTTGCCTACTTTAGGCTATACACAATGTTTTAAGACAAAGAGTGGAAACAAGGACATTTTGAAATATTTTTAATGTGTATTGGGATTTCATGAATTTGATAATAGAAAAAGATTTTTGTTGTTGCTTATTTTACTTTCCCCCATAAATAACCTTTTTGAAACAAGGACATTTTTTTTTTGTATTAAAGTTTTTTTGAACACAAATTCTGGTGTAGGAGGATGTTTTTCAGAAAGTTTTCAAACTGATTCTTTTCTTTTCTACAAAAACATTGACATAACCAACGATAAGAAAGTTGTTGTGAACAGAGCAGTGTTGGAAGATTCTGCCATCGGTCATCTGTGCAGGGTGACTTTAGCTTTCTCTTACCTGTTTCTTCTTCATTCATCTTTTAGCAACCATGACTAAGTTTTGTGGATTACATCAGGTCATTTCCAGCTGAAGGAGTGACACTGAGATGGAGCTGATTTGGAGTCAACTAAGGAACCCTCATAGAGCTGGGTAAAGTAAGGGGCTGGCACCTAGAGGCCCCACAGAGGGAGGGCTGGCTAGTCTCAGGGGCTCCCAGGAAGGACATCACTCCTGGGTAGAAAGTTGGAGAAATGAATGCTCCCATCTCAAACCCCAGATTTCTATGATCCAGTAGCCTTTACTCCTTTCCCAGCCCTCATTCTAAACCTATTACTGCTAAAATAACTTCAGTGTCATATGGTAAGGAATCATGCTTCCTTTGCAAGTATTAGCCTGCACAATTTTTAGAAAAGAATGTCTCTAAAAGATCTAGGTCTCTGATAGCAGCCACTCATGGGCCCAATCATTCCAGAAGCAAGTTTTATCTTATGTGATTTGGAGCACTGGGGACTTTCTGACATTTTCAGCTGCCTCTCAGCTTTTTGACACATGTTTCATATAAGTTTTAACTTTTTCACTTATTTCACCTTATCCCCCCATCCACATGTTTAATGAATGCTTTATTAATGGTGACTGATTTTTGCAAGTTAACACTCACTTTGCAACCCAGAGCAGCAAATGGAAGAAAACAAAACCAAACTTGTCCTTCTCCAGAGAGCACAAGTTCAAACCAGCCTAGTCAAAATCTAAGTGATTGATCCATTTGCCAGTTAAAACTCTGGCTTCCTCTCTCTTGAGGAAAGTGTTAGTTGCTCAGTTGTGTCCGACTCTTTGTGACCCCACGGACTGTAGCCCACCAGGTTCCCCTGTCCATGGACTTTTCCAGGTAAGAATACTGGAGTGAGTTGCCATTCCCTTCTCCAGGGGACCTTCCCGACCCAGGGATCGAACCCGTGTCTCCTGCATTGCAGGCAGATTCTTTACTGTCTGAGCCACCAGGGGAGCCCCTAGGGGAGCTTCATCTTCTGCTGAACACATTTTTAAAGCGACTTTAAGAAGCTTATCATATCAGGGACCAGACAGACTCCATTGCCTAGGACACATCAGACCACCTGACCCCTGTCCTGTGATGGCTCAGCACTGCTTTGAGTCTCTCTGTCAGGCCTCTGTGATGGCTGTACCCCAGGGCTGCTTGAGGATCAGACCCCCCTGAAACACTGTCCTTCCCTCCTGACTATCATGATCTCTTCTTTTCCTTCTTCATTTCTTAGTGGCACTCCAAGCAGAAAGGAATTAGCTAAAAATCTGTTTGAAAATGTACTTTCTTGCACACCTTATTGCTCTTGGAAAACTAACTCTTCATGTCTACACATCCCAGATTACAAGGTACAGTCACATGACCCAAAACAGTGAAGTTAAGGCCAGTGCCCACTCTAAAGAGGTGATGGGGCTCACAGGAGCAATGAGACTCAACTAGGAGGGCTGTGTCTCCCATGTGTGGCAAAGTCATCGACTGAATACAAGCTCATTCCTCTGCACTAGTAGTTTCTGGGAAGTAGAACTCACTCCATCCAGAGGTCCAGGATTTGGTCATATCTAGCTGAGTCCTCACTGCCCTGGCTTCTTTGAGCCTCCTTCCATGAGGGCTAGGGGAAGGGGATGGATGGAATTCGAGGGCTGGGGCAGAACCAGGACACAAAACTATCAATGCAAACTTAGACAAGAGTTTTCTCAGACTTGGAAAAGAAATCACATTTCAAAAATTACACATTTTTAAAAGTTGACAAATACCATATATGTCATAATATCATAAAAATAACAAATATTTTTATTATTTCACTTCTGAAATACTTCAGGAATTCTTTTTTTTTTTTTTGCTTTGGTAGTAATTTGCATCTTTCATTTGGAAATACCTATTTCTGAAGGATAAGATTCACTGGAATCTCTAATTTGTGAGTTGCTATGTGGAGGTGGTGGAACTTCCCTGGGGGCTTAGTGGTAAAGAATCTGCCTGTAATACAGGAGACATGAGTTTGATCCCTGGGTTGGGAAGATCCCCTGGAGGAGGGCATGGCAACCCACTGCAGTATTCTTGCCTGGAGAATCCCATGGACAGGGGAGCCTGGCAGGCTACAGCTTATAGGGTCACAAAGAGTCCGACACAACTGAAGCAACTGAGGACACACACATGGCAGTGGAGGAGGATAAAATATGGCTTCATATATACAGATGGAGTTGTTATTTGTAGAGCTGCTGCGCTTTTTGCCCTAAGAAACAGGAGTTCTGATAAGTGCTATTGCACATGATTCTCATAAAAAAAACTCTACATTGCATCTATAATTAAGTATACTGCATTTTAAGCATTTTCCTGACCAGAGAACACTTCTGTTTTGATAGGCATTACTGGAAATGGCCTATGGTTTAAAGCATAATGGCTGGAAGAGTTCTCAGAGACTAGCTTCTGGCTCTGCGCCTCTCCATCACTGCTTCTCTTCTGCTGCCCACAGTGCTGTAGGAAGTGATCCCATCTGCTTGTGAAGACACTGGGGGATTGACATCTTGGGCAGGGGGACATTCCAGGAAGTCATTCCTGCCCTGGAATTGTTACCAATAAGGTAGCCATATGCGGAGGTGACTAAAATCATGAAACTATGCCTCCAGAGCTAAAATTCAGCATTCTTCCACATCATTTTCCCATTGGTTGGATCTCAAAGCGTTCCTGTCCACATGATGCCCTCTAGCTGGAGGAACACTGGGAGAGAGAAGCTTTGACATTTTCAGATCTTATGGAAGCAGAACCTTGTGAACATGTTGCTCGTGCAGACAAGGGGTATAAATTGCCTTCGCTCCAAAATGGTCTTGTTTCCAAGGGGGCATCGGTGACCTACAAGGGCATGCAAAATGCAGGGAAGGTATTATAGGCTGAGTCAGCCCCCACCATATTGAAGCCCTAACCCCTAGCCCCTCAGAATGTGACTGTTTTTGGAGATGAGACCTCTAAAGGGCTGACTAAGGTAAAGTGGTGCTATTAGTGTGGACCCTAATCCAATGCGCAGTGCTCTGACAAGAAGAGGAGATGAGGGCACAGACCCCCACAGAAGGAAGACCATGTGAGGACACAGGGAGAAGACAGCCATTTGCAAACCAAGGAGAGAGGCCTGAGAAGAAGCCAACCCTGCTCACAACTTGATCTTGGACTTTCAGCCTCCAGAGCTGTCTGAGAATACATTTCTGTTGTTTAAGCTGCCCAGTCATGGAGTCCCATACAGACTTATACAGTAGTACAACTGGGATGTGACTGCAATGCTCCAGGTTGTAATGGAAATTTACAGTTGAGTTTAGTTGAGTTTATTTAGTTTTTCAAAGTCTTCTACTATCTACATTGGCACTACACTATGCCACTACACTAAGTGCCAGCTTTAGAACATGACATAAAAATCTTATATCTTATGACATAAGATGGGAGTATAAGTCAGAAAAATCCTTGCCTTAACTTATAGTCTAGTGGGAGGACATAGGTATACATAAATCAATAGGATTTTAAGTAAATTGTGCTTGTGACAATAGGAATACTCCAGTTCTCCAGAATAGAGAGGACCTGGCAGTGGAAGGCCTCTTTAAGAAGATGTCAGAAAAGAATTTTCTGAAGCCTTGACCTGTGAGGGGAGCCATGAACAGCATGAAGGAGGCGCCAACACACAGATCATTGAGAACATTATTCCAAGAAACATATGACACAAGAATATAAGGAGAGAGGAGAATTATAGAGGGAAGTGGAAGATGTTCTGGGCATCCGCTGAGGTTTGATAACCAGAGCTGACATTGAGCCAACTGTCAAACTTATGAGTAGGACCATTCTAAGTCATCTAGCTCCAGGCATTCTTCCATTTGGCCTCTACTGTGAGTGGAGCAGGGATCCATCAAATCTGCCCCGACTAGAGAAACTGCACAGCTGACTCACAGAATTGTGAGAAATAATAAACATTTGTCATTTTAAGCTCAAGTTTTGGGGTAACTTGTTATGCAGCAAGAGCTAGCTGATACAAACTCATAAGGATGTCATGAAGAGTGTCAAGATGACTAAAACATTTAGAACAGTGTTGAGATATAGCCTATGTTACAGTAAATGTTAGTAATTATTGATACAGGTTATTTGCAATTTTTGTTTTGTTTTTAACAGTGAGCTCTTTCTTGGCAAGGACAGTTTTTTCTCTGTGGGAGCTCCATGAGTCTGAGATTGTGGAGCTGTCCCTACAGAAGGCTTGATGCTTGTTACTGCCAAGTCACCATAGTGGTTTTATGTTAATTTCTCAGCTTATGATACCTGCACTGTATGGCTCATGTAAATTTTTGCATGGCATAGATTTGTTTTTTCAATCACTTAGTAAGTTTCCCATCCATCCAGGGTTCTGGAAGTGTGGCAAGTTTCCTTGCTGCTTCCCATGGACAGAGTACCCTGGCAGGCTACAGTCCATGGAGTCACAAGAGTCAGACGTGACTGAGTGAGAACACAGCACATCTGTTCTCATAATGGTAGGAAATCCAAGTCTTCCCAGTATGCCACCTTTCTGGAAGTCACCAGCAATCTCTTTTTGGCAGATCTAGTGGGACATCCCTCTCTTTGGATAATGCAAAAAATAATTTCCAAAAATTGATTTTTGAGCTGAAAGCTCCTGTTACTCAGAGGTATCTTTTAAAAGGCTGATCTAGAGTTTTCTTGCAAACATTTCCCTGAGAAAGTTACTAATTAGTAATTTAAAAAATTCTCTTCAGTGTTTAAAAGAGGCAAACATTGTTTGTAATAGATTCTTTAATTCTGAAAATTCATGTCAAAAAATTAGCTTCAAAAAAAAAAAAGTTAGCTTCCTTCTTCAGTGGTATCTCTCCCCTCCCAGCCCACTTCTTTCAACAATGCTGGCAGCTTGTCTCTCACGATTTAAAGATATGCTTGTGGGGCTTTTCTGGTGGTCTGGCGGTAAAGAATCCACGTGGTAGCACACAGGATGTGGGTTTGATCTCTGATTGGGAAACTAAGATCTCACATGCCATGGAGAAACAGAGCTTGCTCACTGTGACTCCTAAATCGGGCCCACTCTGGAGTCTGTGTGTCACGACTGCTTAGCCTGAGCCACAACTAGGGAGTTTGTGTGCCTCAAGGAAAGAACCTGAATGATGCAGCAAAAATCCTGTAAGCGGCAACTAAGACCGGACGCAGCCAAATAAATAAATATTGAAGAAAAGATGTGCTCATGCTTTGTTGTTCTCTTTTTCGGCTTCAGATATTACTTGTTAACTATCCATTATGAATTATGGGCATTTCCTCCCTCCGACCCCCATGTGCTATCACTACTTGCTCCACCACCTTCCTCTTCCTATTCCTCCTGCCAAATATGATAGCTATATTATATACATTTTTTATTTTATTGATTGCTTTAACTAACATACTTAAATATTTATTTTCCATTTTAGCAACTTTACAGGATATCTTGACCCCACCTAATATGAGATAAAGACTTCCTCTCTCCATCATCCACTTAGTTTTTGTCAGGTACATTTTTATATTTAGTATATCAAAGTTGGCAACATGTATATTGTTTGGCCCAAATTTCTATGTTGTGGTTGGTCATAGTTTGGCACTAAAATTTGGGGAAAAATCGCCTTGGCATCATAAGTTTTATGTCTTTTTTGTTTACTATTTAGGCCAAGATCACATATTTTTCTCTATCGGATTCTGTGTGCTGTTAGAAGAATATTCTTGCTCAAAAATCAAATACATTTTCTTTTATTATTTCTCATCAACTGCTTTCTCTTTGGAACATGACTATCTTTAGAACTCCTTCTTGTCCCCTAGAGGTTTTATTGACTTTTCTTCCTTTCTAAAAAACAATGTATTTAATATGTTTGTTTGTTTATTTCTCAAATATTTATCTGACACTTGTTTTGTTAGGCAACTTTATGAGAATAAAGATGGAGATAAAACAGGCCCAAATCTCTGCCCTTTCATTTATTCTGCTAGTGGTAAAGGTAACCAATAAACAGAGAGATAAAGTAAGTGGCAGAGAAGGAGGTAAGCATTGTGAAGAAATATACAGCAGGCAGCATCTAGGCAGTGCCATGCTGGATTCAAGCGTCTGCAATTTTCAAGATGATGATCAGTGAGTTTCCTTCTGGAACGATGTTCTGCTACTCGTTCTTGTAGTTAGAGATTCGCTTCTCTTTAGTCTTGTTCTGATTTACATAGGGTCAGGAGCATGTGCTGAGTCCACTGCCCGGCCTTAGAAGCCCTTGTCCTGGTCCATTAAAGGTCATCTGTTCCTTCCCATATTGTCCCAGAGCCCTCTGGCCAGCTCCAGTTGCAGAACAAGTTATTTGGCTCTGGCCTGGCACTTTTGAGGGCTGGACAGAAACCAAGTGTCCCCATCCTTTGAGTAACACCGTCCCATTTGTCCAAGGCCTTTCAGCCTGGCTTTGACATCTACATCCACTTTGGTGGGGTGAGGAGTGTGGAGCAGCTGTTCATGCTAAGCATCAGTTGGGTAAAGTGACACTTTTGCTAAAATAGGTTCAGCCATGGTGAAACTGGTAGTTTTCTGAGATATGGTAGGTGAGGGTAGCAATTTTGGTATGGTATCAAATTCATATAAAACTGTGTTCATTTTTCCTCTTTCATGATCATAAACATCATTTTAGTGCCAGAAAACATTTAAAGTGCCAGCCTCAAGGATGTTGTAGATGAATGGGTTCATAGTGCTTCAAGGTTTCTTTCAGACAATACTGCTTTCTTTTACAAAAACATGACAAGATGGGTTAATTATGGTGATTTCTATTATTTTACTCAGTGCTTTTCATACTCTCCACATTCTACACAATAAAGGTGGCTAATTTTAAAATCAAAACAGGACTGGTGGGCAGGCTGTAGCTCAGCAGTTCCTTCAACTGCATTGTGATTTCATTACACTTTTGGGGGTGATTCAAGACCCACAAGTGCCCCCCCCATCCTTTACTGGGGCTTCCCTGATAGCTCAGCAGTAAAGAAAGCACCTGCCAATGCATGAGATGTGAGTTTGATCGCTGTATTGGGAAGATTTCCCTGGAGAAAGAAATGGTAACCCACTCTAGTATTCTTGCTTGGGAAATCCCATGGACAGAGGATTGTGGCAGGCTACAGTCCATGAGATTGCAAAGAGTAGAACATGACTTAGCAACTATACAACAACGCATTTAAGCAAGAAGGACATTCAGTTCAGTTCAGTTTAGTCGCTCAGTCATGTCCAACTCTTTGCAATCCCATGGACTGCAGTACACCAGGCTTCCCTGTCCATCACCAACTCCCGGAGCTTACTCAAACTCATGTCCGTTGAGTTGGTGATGCCATCCAACCATCTCATCCTCTGTCATCCCCTTCTCCTCCCACCTTCAATTATTCCCAGCATCAGGGTCTTTTCAAATGAGTCAGTTCTTTGCATCAGGTGGCCAAAGTATTGGAGTTTCAGCTTCAGCATCAGTCCTTCCAATGAATATTCATAATTGACTTTCTTTAGGATGGACTGGTTGTATCTCCTTGCAGTCCAAGGGACTCTCATGAATCTTCTCTTGTGTACACAAGGACCCAGGAGCAGCGACCCCACAAGAGATTGACCCAGACTTGCCCGTGAGTGTCCAGGAGTCTTTGGTGGAGGTGTGGGTCTGTGGTAATCTGCTGCAGCATTGGGGGCACTGTGTGCAGCAGTGCATGCATGGGACCTTTTGAAGGAGGACACCATTATCTTCATTACCTCCACCATAGTTTGGCCTCAGGTCAAATAGCAGGGGGAACACAGCCCCTATCAACAGAAAATTGGATTAAAGATTTACTGAGCATGGCCCCAGCCATCAGAACAAGACCCAGTTTCCCTCTCAGTCAGTCTCTCCCATGGAAGCTTCCATAAGCCCCTTATCTTCCACTAGAGGGCAGACAGAATAAAAACCTCAATCACAGAAAACTAACCAATCTGATCACATGGACCACAGCCTTGTCTAACTCAATGAAATTATGAGCCATGCCATGTAGGGCCACCCAAGATGGATGGGTCATGGTGGAGAGTTCTGACAAAACGTGGTCCACTGGAGAAAGGAATGGCAAACCATTTCAGTATTCTTGCCTTGAGAACCCCATGAACAGTATGAAAAGAAGGATGTTAGATCCAGATAAATAGGAGAAACGCATATGTCTTTGTTACTTATGAAACGCCATCTGATAGAGTTTGAATCTATGTTTAATTCAATAAGTTCAGTTCAGTTCAGTTCAGTCGCTCAGTCGTGTCCAACTCTCTGCGACCCCATGAATTGCAGCACGCCAGGCCTCCCTGTCTATCACCAACTCCCGGAGTCTACCCAAACCCATGTTCATCAAGTCGGTGATGCCATCCAACCATCTCATCCTCTGTCGTCCCCTTCTCCTCCCGCCCCCAATCCTACCCAGCATTAGGGTCTTTTCCAATGAGTCAACCCTTCGCATGAGGTGGCCAAAGTATTGGAGTTTCAGCTTCAACATCAGACCTTCCAATGAACACCCAGGATTGATCTCTTTTAGGATGGATTGATTGGATCTCCTTGCAGTCCAAGGGACTCTCAAGAGTCTTCTCCAACACAAGTAACATACTATTCTGTGATATCCCAGAAAGTAGAGAAAGTAAAGAAAAATAATTCAATTAGTAGGGAATATTTTATATAAAGTGTCTGAACAAAGTACCCTTTAGTTTGTTTGAGTTTTAGATAATTACCAAAACAACAGTAATATTGTCTTTTTAAAAGAAAGGGTGAATAGAAATGTGAGCCTCTATAAACCCCTTCTTCAAAAACCAGGGCACCGTGGCTAGTGCGGGCACTGCCTGCCCAGCAATTAAAGCATCACTGGTCTGGGCCAAGCTCTGGAGTTACATGTGTTCAGAAGATTACTGTTCCCTCCCTTAAAATGTTTTACTTGTTTTTTCCAGAAGTGCCTCACAGAGACAGCGAGGCCCCTCTCTTCTTGGTTTTTCAAATTGACATGTGTCTTAGGGAGGAGGCAGAGCTCCAAACTCTGTGTCACTGTTGGTATTTAAGGCTGCAGATCTTAGATGGTGACACCCGATTACATGGCCAGCCTGGTCCCTCGTGGGTGTGGACAGTGTACTCGCCTGCAGAGAATGACTCACTGTGGGTTTTACTGCCTCCGGGCTGGGAAGCCACTCAGGGCTTTGACGGAGGCTCTCGAATGAGGAGGGATGAGATGAATCAAAGGCTGAATTCCTCTACATCCTCCTTTAGCATCACAGAACATTCCCAGCCAGTGCCCTAGATGGAGACAGGTTCTGCTCTGTGACCCCTTCCCAGCTGTGAAGTGGTTCTGACCAAACCATCCATCTTAGTGTGACATACATGCTCCAGCCTGGCGTTCTGAGGGGAGGTGTTCTAAAGCGGAGACAGAGACTAAAGGACTTGCCCCCAAACATGCAGGTGTGATGAGAACCCAGGGTGCTCGGTTCCCACTCTGAGCTCCCCTCTCTGCGCCCATGCTCTAAACCACAGAGGGAAACGGGGGCAGAGGAAGCAGAGTGACTGTAAAATGTGAGGAACTTCAGGGCAGAGTCTTCTTAAAATCTTGTTGCAAAACCCTAATTATAACATTTTGTACATTCTGTTTTCTATTTGAGTGAGAAACTGTACAAGGCAAATATTGCTTCTGAGACCCTAAAATGATAGCAGCAAGTTGTGCAGTTCTCAGGTAAATGGCGTGGGGATCCCTGACCGCCATCTGAAATCTCAGGGACAGTTTGGGGTCACCTTTGCAAAGCAATATCAGTCTATAGTATGAGCAGTCTCTCTGCATTGTAAATGCCTGGGTGAAGGGAGGAAGGCATGGAGAAGGGAAAGGCTTTCTCTAAACAGGTGACCAGGGTGAACCTCACTGTCACTAAGGTGGAAACTCCCCGAATACAGCGACGAGGGTTATCATGCCAACCACACAACACATGCTCAACGGACATTTTTGTTTGAATGTCCATTGTTATTTTTCAAGATACCAATAGGAGTTTCAGAGGACAAAGGTGTCCAGGTGCTCAATTAGCTTGGGGAATCCTAGAACAAACAGTAAGCAGGGTTTTTGGTTGTAATCTTCTTAGCGTCTGTAATGTGCTATTGTGTGTTACAAAGCTGCAGGCAGAGCACGCCTGTGTCTCTGACTATACATGCTTGGGAGGAGAGGACAGATAACTTTTTGTAATGGGAAGAGGTAGAGTTTTAGAGTTAGAAGATATAGACTGGAACTTGTCCCTTATTGACCACTGTGGTATTGGAAAGTTATTCCCGTGTACTCACTTGCCCATTTGAGTAAGGAAATAGTTGTGGCAATGATTTGTAACTTTAACTCAGCATGTGGTGAGATACCTAGAACAAAGCAGGTGTTTCATAAATGGTAAGTCTTGAAAATATAATTGGGAAGCTGGGTTTCAGAGACTACCAAGAGGTCCATGGTCACCCAGCTTTGCCCTTCGTTTTCTTGTCTCCTCCAACATTCCTTATACTGCACTATGCTGACAGACAATAGAAATTATACATGAAACTACTTCTCTCATATGCAAAACAAATCAAATAGAAGTTTCCAGACGTTTCTCTTTCACAGAAGAATGAAGTTAATGGATGTACATAAGGGCTCAGACCTAAGATTTAAGGAGGGGTTGCTGAATGTGAGCAGCCATAAAAACTGTCTAGCTCGGTATTTCAGCATTCCAGGGCTGCCCAAATCACCATTTGGTCACATCTGGTCTCCATCAGTCCTGAAGTGTTACATAAATACACGCCCAGTTTAGAGGGTGAGGAGGCCCTATTGAGACAGCCCAGACTTTGTTCTGCGTCAGTTCTGCAGGGGGGCCAGGAGGCTGCCTCACGGCCCTGGTCAATGCCCTCTCAAGGGACAGGGCTCTCTGTTTCCCAGGGCAGCAGGGGGCAGGGACGACATACAACTGTATCTATCCATTCCAGCTGCCCAGCCTCATGTCAGACACACCTGGAAGTTCAGCCTTCCGTTAGAAGGCTCTGGAAACAGACAGCTGCTGGAACTCAGCTCTGAACTTAGAGAAGAACAAAACACTTCAGCGATCTTGTGGGCTCCATCCATCCATCGAGCCATCCGTTCATTCACACATCCATCTCCTCATCCAGGAGTCCATTCAAACATTCATCCACCCATTCATCCATCCATGCCCATCCCATCTACTTATTCAATGAATACGAATGCTTTACATGTATAAAGTAACAGTTCTAGGCACAGGAAGTCCAACAACAAACAAGTTGGACATGGGGCTGACCCTTGTGCCCAATTCTGGAATGAAGAGCCGCATTAAGTCATTGCACAATTATTTATTGGCCAGGGTGATAAATTCCCAGAAGGAGAATTACAGAGTGTAATGTGAGACCCTTCCTAACTGGGAGGCCGGAAACGGCTTGCATGAGCACAGAGGACGTGCAGCGGGGCAGCTTCGAAGCCCGGGCTGCAGACCCTGGATCCACTCTGGCCATATGCTTTTTGTGAGGTCTATTTTGCTTTCTCTCAGTCCTGCTAGGTTGACTGTTAGTTTTTTTTCCCAACAGACTCCAAAACAAGGCTATTCCTTCTCTAAGCAAAAGTATTAAAATGATCCTAGTATCAATTTCCCCAAGCAATGTAACTAAAGGATAGAATTTCATAAAAGCAGAGTCCCTGATTGGAGAAGAAAATGGCAACCCACTCCAGCATTCTTGCCTGGGAAATCCCATGGATAGAGGAGCCTGGTGGACCACAGCCCACAGGGTCGCAAAGAGTTGGACACAATTTAGCAACTAAACAATAGCAACAGTAAAGTCCCTTATACCACAGTGAAGGAAGGAGGGAAAAGTAGGGATTCTTGTAAATAGCTGCCCTGGGCAGGAGTCCTCTGTCCCCACGCCTGAGGCTCTGTTGAAGGATCACAGCCTCGGCACTGTATGCTTTCTTTTTTAAAAGGGATGAAACCCCGTGCCAAAATCCAAAACAAAATCTTCTCTACTTCCCCTTCACTGACACAAACAGAAACGACCTGGTCAGTCAGGAAGTATTTAAAACTTCTCTGTCAGTGAAGTAAGTCAGAAAAAGAAAAACAAATACCTTACATTAACGGTATATTAAACAAAAACCGCATTTATATGGAATCTGGAAAGATGGCACCGACGATCCTACCTGTAGGACAGCAAAGGAGACACAGACATAACAGGCTTTTGGACTCAATGGGAGGAAAGGGTGGGATGATATGAGAGAATAGCACTGAAACATCTGCATTACCATGCGTAAAATAGATGACTAGTGCAAGTTTGATGCATGAAGCAAGGTGCCCAAAGCCAGGGCTCTGTGATAACCTGGAGGGATGAGGTAGGGGGAGGAGGTGGGAGAGGGGTTCAGAATTGGGGGGGGGACATATGTATACCTATGGCCGATTCATATTGATGTATGGCAAAAACCATCACAATATTGTAATTATCCTCCAGTTGAAACAAACAGATAAATTTAAAGAAAAACTCCTTTGTTTTATGCCCTGCTTCTTGCCAGAGGAGGCGGGTGAGGGTGGGGTGGGAGGCAGAACTACTTCCCCCACACACACCCGAGATCACGGTCCTGTTGCCCATGTCCAGTGGCCTGATTATCACCAGGCAGGGTTCAGCCCTCTTCTCAGATGATCAGCTGTAATTATACACTGGAGGTAATTACACTGGCCTTGTTTCGGCTCGCTGTAGCTTTGCTGGGGTCTTCAAGAAAGGGAGCCTCTGGTTTTGTGCTACCGTGTAATTTCTTTGTAGGGACGGGGTGTCTTGGCTGTTCCCAAACTGGCTACCTGTGCCCCAGTGTCTCATTTCCTGCTGCGCTGAGTAGCAATTACCCAGCCAGAGGGCAGCTTCTAGTGGGTTTATTCGTCTTCGGGACATGCATTTTGCAAGACAGAAGAGAGTTCTTCTGTCTTCTGAAAGCAACTCCGGCATTAAATACCCCAGACTCATTGAAACATGTATATTATCATATGTGAAAGAGAACACCATTCCATGTTCGATGCACGAGACAAGGGCTCAGGGCCGGGGCAATGGGATGACCCAGAGGGATGGGATGGGGAGGGAGGTGGGTGGGGGGTCCAGGAAGGGGAACACATGTAAACCCATGGCTGATTCATGTCAATGTATGGCAAAAACTATTACAATATTGTAAAGTAATTAGCCCCCAACTAAAATAAATAAATTTATTAAAATAAATAAATAAATAAATAAATACCCCAGACTCCTCCCATGAATATCTGTCTGGGAAGAAGGAAACCGTGGTGTCTGATGGGCTCTGAAGCGTTGGACAGGGGTGCGCACGGGCACAGATGCGAAGGAGCAAGGAAAGGTGGTGGGAAGATGGCAGTTTGTCCGCAGATGAGATGTGCTTGGGGCCTCACTCCTTGCAGACAGAGCCAGGGACAAACTGCGTCCCCACCTTTTTTAAGTTTAAATCACGCAAGGATTTTCATCCAAGGGTCATGACAAAACACTGGTGTGTGTGAAGGTATTTGCAGGGCAAAGAGCTTCACTTCATGTGCTCTGCCAGGAAGAGATGGATGGATCCTGAGATTTGCGAGATACCACATAAACGGAGAGAAGCGAGGTGTTCTTGAGAATAGGAGCTGAAAGGGACCTTTGACACCCATCCCTCAATTAAGGGGGAGGAAGCTGGATTGTCTCATGTGAGAAAACCCCACTCCTATGCCTCACCCCGCCCAGTAACCCTTTAGCTTGAGGCTGTAGAGCTGATTCAGCCCTGTGCTTCTCTGAGACCATGAAACAAGGATCTGTCACTCAGTGTTTGAAATCTGAGAGCTGGAAAGGAGGCTGTGCTTTCCCCTCATGGAGGGGTGATGAACATAGAGAGGTCACCAAGATGTCCTCGTTGGGCCCCGCCTGTGGGAATGTGAGCTCGGCTGCGTTGCTCTGTTGCATGGGGGTGACCAGGGTGGGAAAGCATTTCGCCTGTGATTGTCAGGACTGGTGCCTCTCTCCTCTGTAGAGCCTTGTGCTGAAAATGAGTGATCAGAAACAAAGTGAGACTCAAGCAGGCCATGCTCCCAGGGGAGGGGTCACCTAGACCCTCTTTCCCAGCTCTATCTTCTCCTCAACCAAACCTGCACCCTTGGTGAAAGCTATCTTTCAACCCGTAAGCTCTCTCACCAGCTCTCATGGTCCTTCCTCCTCATTCTTCCTATGCCTTTCTCTCTCTCTGTCTCCATTTTCTGAAACTCTCAAAATTCTCTACATTCCATAGCCTTTCTAAAATTTCCAAGGATTTGCATTAAATGCAGCCTCAGTATTTCCTTCATTAACTTGGGCCCTGTCTCTGTGTTAAAATGACCACTTATTTCTCTGATTGACAAAGGAAGAAACAACAGACAAGGGTGGTGCTTAAACCCAGACGGTGTTGGGCTTCCCAGGTGGCTCAGTGGTAAAAGAATTCGCCTGCCAATGCAGGAGATGTGGAGACATGGGTTCAATCCCTGGGTGAGGGAGATCCCCTGAAGGAGGAGATGGCAACCCACTCCAGTATTCTTGCCTGGGAAATTCCATGGACAGAGGAGCCTGGCAGACTACAGTTCATGGGGGTGGCAGAGAGTCAGAAACAAATGTGCACACACTGTCAACTTTAGTTTGTTTTTCAAGATAATAGTTTGGTTTGCTTTCCACATTTAATATCCTCTCCAAGACATTTTGACCAACTCTGACTCATAGATCAAGTCCTAATTTTACTGAACCTCTGTTTCCCCGTTGCTTCCCTTAACAAACCTGTGGGGATTTCTCAAGAGTAGAACTCAGATCTGAGTGTTTAGTTGTCTTTACCAGAAAACAGACCTGATGATACCAAAAACACATGTGCATCAAGGTTCTCCCACCTCCTGAGCCTCCAGGACAGCTCAGAGAGTGGTGGGCAAGAGAGAAAAAGGAAAACAAACCTGGGGCTTGATCCAGAGACTCAGTCAGGGAACCATGATGATGACAAAGGATGGGACAAGTGGGTCTTAACAGGGAACCTTGTAGAGAAAGGGCTTCCCTCATAGCTCAGTTGGTAAAGAATCCGCCTGCAATGCAGGAGACCCCGGTTCGATTCTTGGGTCAGGAGGATCCGCTGGAGAAGGGATAGGCTACCCACTTCAATATTCTTGGACTTCCCCTGTGGCTCAGCTGGTAAAGAATCTGCCTGCAATGCAGGAGACCTGGGTTTGATTCCTGGGTTGGGGAGATCCCCTGGAGAGGGGAAAGGCTACCCACTCCAGTATTCTGGCCTGGAGAATTCCAAGGACGATAGAGTCTGTGGGGTTCCAAAAAGTTGGACACGACTAAGCAACTCTCACTTTCACTTTGTAGAGAAAGTCAGGCTTTATGTACCTCACTCTGAACAAGTTTTACAATAGTAACACTTTAACTACCAATAAGCAGCCTAGGGCAGCAAAACACGACTTTCAAGTTTCATTGATTAGCAACATGTTTTTCCCCAGTTTTATTGAGATATAACTGACATGCAAGACTGTATAAGCCTAATACTGTATATTGTATAAGCCTAATGACTCGACCTGCATATATTGTGAAATGATTTCTACATAAGTTTAGTGACGACAGATTGACAATACTTTAAGAAAAAAAAGTTCAAGCAACAAAACTGCTGTTTATTTTCATCTTTAGTTCCTAAGAGAAGACAGTTTAACATGCAGAAGTGCAAGAAGTACAGAACTTCAGAATGATGAGCAGCATTGATTTATTTTTACATTTGGCTGTGCCGGATTTTAGTTGTAGTTGTAGCATGTGGAATCTAGTTTCCTGACCAGGGGTCAAATCTGGGCCCCCTGCATTGGGACCGTGAAGTCTTAACCACTGGAACATCAGGAGGTCCCCAAACAGTCTTTTTTTTCCTTTAGGGTTTTTGTTTTACTTTACTTGTAATTGGAGGATAATTGCTTTACAATGTTATGTTGGTTTCTGCCATACAGCAATGTGAATCAACCATAAGTATACACATATCCCCCCTCTCTTGAACCTCCTTTCCACCCCTCCATCCAACCCTTCTAGGTTGTCACAGAGCACCAGGGTTGAGTTCCCAGTGTTATACAGCAACTTCCCACTAGTCAACTATTTTACATATGGTAATGTATATGTTCCTGAACAGTTTCTTAATAGATAATTTTGTCTTTTTGAAAAACTAACATATTGTCCATATTTTGCTGGTTTTATTATGGGCCCCCTGACTATTTTGGAGTATTGATGGGGGTATATTAAGGGTGGGCTGGTAAATTGCTTGGTGGGATTAGGCAACTATTGGATGTTTAACTGAAGGGGCCGCCTCTCGTTACTCATGTCTAACTTCCTACCTAACAGTCACAGGATGAAAAATGGCAGAAAATAGTTACCGTCCATAGTCCAGAGCACCTGAAATAAAAAACAGTATAAGTTATTTTCTTTCCATTAATTTACTTCTGTTTCCATTTGGAAATTTAAAAATTTAATGTGCTTACCTACATCCACGAGAAAAGGTCAAGATCATATTGATTTCAGTAGATTACACTCAAATTGACTGATGCTCTTTGTTGAGTTTAACTTCTGCCAATCTTTCTGAAATGGTGCAAGGCAACCACGGCAGCCTGAACATGCTCTGGAGACAGAGAGATACAGAGGTGGGACCTTTTGGGGTCCTTGCCCACTTACCAATGTCCTCTAGATCAGCGGTTGTCGCTAGCAACTGTATCCTGCTTCCCAGTAGATTTCACCAGGAGAATCCAGCCTGAGATTAAAATAGGGCCTGAGAATTCCAGAATTCAGAAGGGAAGAGTCCTACATCCAAACACCCAAGGAAGAGCTCCCAGGCCAAACTTTCAGACAATTTTAATGGCCCTTTCCTGTGGTTCAGGCATTCCTCAGAAATTCCCTCTCTCCAATGACCCATACTGACAAATGTGAAACATACCATAAGTGTGATTATTCCTCTCTGTGTGTGTGTGTTTGTTTACACATGAGGGCTTCCCAGGTGGTGTTAGTGGTAAAGAACTTGCCTGCCAATGCAGGAGATATAAAAGTCTGGGGTTCCAGCCCTGGGTTGGGAAGATCACCTGGAAGAGGGCATGGCAACTCACTCCAGCATTCTTGCTTGGAGAATCTCATGGACAGAGGAGCCTGGCAGGCTACAGTCCATAGGGTCGCAAAGAGTCAGACACAACTAAAGTGACAGCATGCACGCATGCACATGCACACACATGCTTGTGTATATGGTCAAGCTAGTCACTCATTAGGTGTTGAGTGTATGATGATGGTGGAGATAGAGGTCCAGACTTTGAGAGCTCAGAGTGGACACTGTCAGCATAAATGGCCTGATTTAAGTGTGACGTAGGGAAAACAGGTGAGTGGCTGAGGACAGCATTCTGGAGAGCATGTCCTCAGTGCTCCTTTCTTAGAGATGAGCTGAGTGAGCCAGGAGGAGGCACCAGGGTGGGTGCCCATGTGCACAAGAGCACAGAGGCTGGGAGCTGCTCACCATTGCCAGGAGCAGGGTGCCCCATGGCTGCAAGCAAGTGGAGACCATGCTGGGAGGGAAAGGGTCAGGAGAACTGCTCAGCCCTTGACAGTGCAGACTGCACTGGACTGAAAAGGAGGGTTCATTGTGTCCCCAGAGGTATCCTACCATCTCCTGCTGGAGCTCCCACTCCCATCCTGCAATCTAAAAAAAAGAAGAGTTGAGAGCCAGCAAAAAGAACACCCCCAAATCCAAAAAGTATTTGGTCATGGATGGACATTGAAACCTCTTAGTCCAGCTTGCAAAGCCTTCCTGTCCTGAGCCCCCAACCCTTGTACGTTATGGCTGGTGTGGACCGGCTTCCACTTCAGCCCCTGAGGCTCTCACTCACCATTGAGCTACCCATCTGCATGGCAGCCCCCAAGGATGTCCTCCCCTGGGAGCAATGCCACAAGGCAGGCTTGGATGGGGAGGAAGAGACAGACACCCAAGGGCCCTAGATCACTCCTGTACATTCTCCTGTTGTCACTTCCCCTTTCTGGTTGGTGTTAGGTTCTGTGGTGACACCATCCCCAGACCCTCTCCCTTCCTCTCTATACCCAACTCCAACTCACGCTTAGGACTGAGGTCCAAGGTCATCTCTCGAGGAAGTGTCTTCCTGGATCCTGAGGTACAGATACACACAGTACTTTGTGCCTTGCACACATCCCAATTTAAATTATAGTTCTAAAGCTACAATTACTCATTCACTGATGAGGTCTAAGTTCTAAGAAGAGTGTCTGGTGCCCTATAGAAACCCAGCTGAGTGTGGGGTTACGTTCCCAGGTAGCACTCCTGTAGAGCACTCTTGCACTTGGGTGAGAGCTGGAGCATCCTTATCTTGTGCACAGGGACCTAGTGCACATTTGCTCACTGAGGACCACATCAATGGTGTCTCATTCTAGATGGTTGCTAAAGAGAAAACATCCTTCATCCCACGATCTGCCCTCTGGACACCAGACGGGCTAGAGGAAAGCTGGTCACTTCTCTTGGCATCACCTGAGGCAGCTTCAGGCTGGTGGGGCCAGAATTGAGGCTTGTGTGCATGACCTGGGCTGTCAGTCAGGACTATCCACGTGTGCCCTGAGCTTCCTCACTCCATGTCTGCAGTGTTCCCAATGTGAATGGGGAGGGAGAGAGATCCTGGCTTTGGACATCAAAACATTCCTTCCTCTGTATTTTACCCCCAAGGCAGGCATCAAGATCTGCCTAGGTTCAAGGAAAATAGGGTGGTTCAAGAAAACATAGACTCCATCTCTTTTTTTAACATTGTGGCAAAATACGCATAACATCAACTTTATCATCATCATCATCATTTTTGTGTACGGTTCAGTGGCATTAAGTACATTCACATTGTTGTACAGCCGTCACCACTATCCATGTCTAGAACTCTTTTCATCTTCCTAAATGGAAACTCCACAGCCATTAAACACTAACTCCTCCAGGCTTGGGCTCACCTCTTGCTAGGAGCAGTGGGTTCTGAAAGCACCACTGTGGCTGTTTTTGAGAAATACAATCTACCTCAAATAATCTAGATTTCAAGGTGCGGTCAGGAACCATATATAACATGGGTATTTCCCCGCTGTGAGTCTTGCCCTACTCAATGAAGAGTTACGGTCCATGGCTTTCTCTCTGTTGATACCCAGTTCTCTCATGCTGGGTTCCTGGTATCTCAGATGCTCAGTCTTTTCATCTTTAGAAAGAGAAGGTAATGTATATGCTCCCTTCCAGTTATAAAATTCTGTGGTTCTCTATCTCCATCCCATCTTAAACTGCAAAACATTCTTGAAGTATCTTTTGTGCTTTAATATTTTAAATCCTGGAACATGAGGTCTTTCTCTCATTAAGGACCCTTTTCAGAAGTTGTTCTTATTACAATGCTTAGAGCAGAGATTCACCGGGCAGGGAAGAGCGGGGTTCTGACAGCTGCTGTGTGCATTGCTTTGTTTGGCCGTGTAATGTCAACTCCACTAACTGGGTTAATAAGGGCAAGGTGCAGGCCACCAAGAACCTTGCCATTGGAAGTTTTACTGTGACCTTAGCCATCTCCTTTAGAGCCAGAGCTTCAAAGAGGAGACAGAGATAAAGGAAAGAAGGTTCCCAAGACTGAAGAGGCCACAGTATCCACTTTATTCACTGACTTAGTGTCCATCACTCTCCTTTTAGGGGCAGCCGATTGGGAAATGCACATGTCCCTCTGCCTCTAGGTCTGACTGTCACTTCATGTGCCAAAATTCATATGAAAATATCATCTTTCAGAGAGAAATATGAAGCTTCCTTTAAAACAAATCAGTCGTGCTTTCAAACCTTTAGAATCTAAAAAATAGCATTAAGTGAGAAGAGGTGAAATATGAAATAGATTTACCATTTCTGAAATAAATACATTTCCATGCTGACAGCAACCCAGATCTAGCTCTCCACACAAAGATCAAAAATAGAAGTGGAAAGGTTCTGAAGCAGCTTTGGAAATGATCGTGTAAAAAATTGTGAGTCGACTTTTCTGTGAAATTGATTTTCTTTGAAAGGGAAAATATAACTTTCCTTAAAAGTTTATTATTTTTTTATACTCAGTCAGAGTCCCCATGACCCAGCATCCTGTCCTGCATTTATTTTTTTAAAGAGAGACTTCAGTTCATCTGGGATTTAAAGCAGAGTAGCTGAACTGAGCTGGGAGAAAACAGATTTATTATGGGCTTCATTATTTCTGCTTTATGGGAAACCCCCCTCTACTGTAACTTCAGAGTAAGGGACATGGATGAAGAGCCTTGTGCAAAAGATACACACTTTCTGGGGGAGGGGGGATAGTATTTGGAATGTCTCATTCTAGAACCAGAGCCTCCTAACAAATCCCCTTCCCACCTGCTTTGGATGCTGTGAGGTGAAGAAAGTCCTCCTGTAGCTGTTGAGTTTCTGGGACACTCTGCAGGGAAACTTTGCTGCAAGAAACTGGACCAGACCTTATGCAGTCACTGCATCTAAATTATAAACCGACTAAAAGATTACATCAAGCCTCTTGCCAGTCAGCGCACACACACCCCTGGTTTAAGCCGGCTCTCTGTGAACCTGCCTGGGGTCAGTGTAGTAAGAGTGAGGCCCCATTCAAGTTCCCAGAACCCATGCCTTTGGGCTCAGACGGCTGGTAAAAGGTTGACAATCTAAAGTCTCCCCGGATCCTGGAACATAAACACTGCATAATAAGAATTTTTTTAAAAAGATGGTTTCCATCATTTTCCCAGCTGTCGGAGTTAATGGGCTGCTTCTCTGAGAACCAGAGAGATTATCTATAAGAGGAGATACAGATGGCCAAGTGTGACCCCCAGGGGACACAGCGCTGGGCCTTTTGGCACAGCTGTTTCCTGATTCACTTCTCTTCTTCAGTAAACACTTCTGTGAGCTGCTGGTTTGGAAGAAGAACTGGACTGTTGGAAACCCTTTGATGTGCGGGCAGAAAGAAGCTGGACTTGGAATTCAGTGACTTCAAACACTAGGTTGAAGAACTTCTCCAATTCCAGCAGAGCTCAGGGATTGAAAAACTGAAAGCAGGACTTGGCCTGTGAACTGGGTCTGGGATTTTGTGTGGAAAAGCCCCAAACCCCATGCCTCTACTCTAGTCCACCTCATCCTCCGCCAGAATATTCTTGTCTAAAAGAATAAGCGGTTTATCTGGGGCCGGTTCTAATGGAAACATTTCCATTTGGGGTTTCCATAATTATAGGCCGGGTTCTCTGTTGTAATATTCCCATGAAGGGATTGAAGTCTAAACATGAAAAGAGATCTTGGAAGTGCCTGGGAACCAGGACTTGTGACAAGAGTGAAGTGGAAGTGTCTTTGTTCAAGCTCCCTGTGTTGGAAGCTTGTTCTGGGAAGCAGAAAATGGTCCTGATATAAAAGCCACTCCTGGTGAGGTTAGAATCAAGGCTGGGAGAGGGTCTTATCTGCAAGTATGATTTGGGTGTTATCATGATGCATTTCACCTTAAGCTGGCATCAGGGTAGAAGCAGGCATGCCTGCCGTTCAAGGCTGAATGGCCAGGAACTGAGTTAGTTACCCTTGTGACTGAGTGCTGGGTTGGCACCTGTAAATTGTTTGGGGGAGGTGATACTTCCCTGATTTTGCACCTATACAAAAAGGTCCATAGGCAAATACTGTGCAAGGGGGCCCCCAGTCAACGGTGGTTCCCTTTCTGCAGTTTTCACCTCCCGTATCAGACTCTGAGTGTCAGATATAACTTAGCATAAACACACAGGACACAGAGCACAATTTCCTGCTCTTTTGCCTTCTTGCTATAACATAGTCTCAGAAGTATTTTTCTTTTTGTGAATCTGCTACAAAAGATCAATGAACCCATTCTCCTATCCAGGGAATCCAGCACCTCTGCTAGCCTAGAGGAATGGAGATTTGTTCTGCTTTCTGCAGTCAGGGCCCGGAGACCTCTGGTGGCAAGCAGATTAGAGCGTTAGCTGTGGCAGGTCGGTGGAAAGTGATGCCAGTGGGTATCAACATCAGCAGGCTGCAAAGCAGAGCATTCACAAGCCTGAGGAGCTTTCAGGTCAGATGCTCTCAGGTTACATGTTATGATTCCAACACTTTTCCTTCACTGGTGCAGAAAGTGAGGTTTAAAGACTTGATTTGCTCACATGTAGGAAACAGCCATGAATCATTCCCAAATGCTCACCCCTCTACCCCCAGCCTGTCTCTCTCTGTTTCTCTCCATCTTTCTCTCTCTCTCTGTCCCTCACCTCCACCACCCACCTATTGCACATTCCAAGTTTGGGATTCTTGGTGGAAGACCATGAAGGCAGCCCCCACCACCCCATTCTTTGCCCTGGGAAATGGGACTGGAAACCAGCAAATCTCTGGTTCTCCCCTCACGAAAATAACGGGAGCTATTTTAGCAGAGCATGAGGAAGAAGAGTCCTGTACTGCTCCTGAATTCCTCGTCCACAGCATGGTTTGTGGTTTCAGCTCACCATCCCCACCATGACTATGCAGAAGGCCAGCACAGGTGCAGAAGGCAGTGCCAACCCTGGCATCTCAGCAGCCCTGACCCCCTATCTTGTGCCTAGTTTGTATTTAACCCTGTTACCTATCTGGATTGGCCAATGGGCATGCAGAGGGGTAGGACACTATTAGTCGCTCAGTTGTGTCTGACTCTTTGCGACCCCATGGACTGTAGCCCACCAGTCTCCTCTGTCCATGGAATTCTCCAGGCAAGAATCATGGAGTTGGTAGCCATTCCTTTCTCCAGGGGATCTTCCCGACCCAGGGGTCGAACCCTGGTCTCATCATGTCTCCTGCACTGGCAGGAGGGTTCTTTACCTCTAGTGCCACCTAGGAGAATGATTTTACCTCCTGAAACACCAGGTAAGCCCCTTTCACTTTTTCTTTTCACCTGCATGCATCGGCCAATGGGCAGGGGAGTGGGGTGGGGTGGGGGTGGAGTAGGACTCTATCTGGGGCAGCCCCGAGGTCTGTAGAAATGATAAACCAGATTCATATGGGAAAACAGTTGCCCATACAAACTTAATGCTGATTCAAACATTAATTCTGCCAAAACAAGTCTAACGAATAAACAAATGGGAACACTCGGTGCCACTGCCCTCTAAACTCAAAGCTTCCTGTCTTTGACAAGTTGTAAAACACCAAAAGAGGTCTAACTCAACAATTTACAGTCATTTTCAGAACAGATAAGATTCCATTTTAATGATGCTTACAGGATACGAGATTTTTTTGGAAAACTTTTAATTCTGAAATAATTATAACTTCCCAGGCAGTTACAAAAACAATAGAGCGATGCCACATGCACTCTTCACCCAGGTTCCCTTGAAGGTTATGTAGTATGAAACCACAGTTCGTATCAAAACCAGGAAACTGACACTGGTACCATGTACAAGGGGCTTCCCTGGTAACACAGCTGGGAAAGAATCCGCCTGCAACGCGGAAGACTTGAATTAGATTCCTGGGTTGGAAATTTCCCTGGGGGAGGGATAGTCTACCCACTCCAGTATTCTTGGGCTTCCCTGGTGGCTCAGATGGTAGAGAATCCACCTGCAATGAGGAAGACGGGTTTGACCCCTGGGTTGGGGAGATCCCCTGGAGGAGGGCATGGCACTCCAGTACTCTTGCCTGGAGAATTCCCATGGGTAGAAGAGCCTGGCTGGCTACAGTCCACAGGGTCACAAAGAGTAGGCCATGACTGAGCAACTAAGCACAGCACAGAAGAACACAGATAGATTTATATGTTATATATTTAACATCATGTGCTTTTTTACCATCTGTATCCTCCTCAGTCTGTTCATGCCTTTTGCTCATATTTTATTGTATTATTTGCTTTTGTTTTTAATGTGAATTTCAAGAGTTCTCTACATTTTCTATGTACAAGTCTTTTGTCGGATATGTGCCTTGCAGTTCTCTCTCCCTATCTGTAGGTTGTCTTTTCATCCTCTTCACCTGGGTTTTTGCAGACAAAGTCCTTATTGTTGAGAAAGTCAGATTCCCTGAGCTTTTCCTCTGATGGGTTGTGTTTTTGGTGTCATGTCCATTCACCACCCCTCGGCCTTGAAGATTTTTTCCCATGTTTTTTCCTAAACGTTTCATAGCTTTATGTTTTATGTTTAAACCTATTACCCATTTTGAGTTATGGTGTATATAATGTGTGAGGTTTAAAGTTTTTTTCTCCCATATTCTATAAACATTGTATTGTATGTGTGTGCTCAGTCATATCCAACTCTTCGTGACCCCGTGGACTGTAGCCCACTAGGACCGTGGTCCTCTGTCCATGGGATTTTCCAGGCAAGAATACTGGAGTGGATTGCTGTTTCCTACTCCAGGGGATCTTCCTAATCCAGGGACTGAACCCATGTCTCTTGTGTCTCCCACATTGGCAGGTGGATTCTTTACCACTAGCACCATGTGGGAAGCTGCCTTTTTTGGCCTATGAGTGTCCAATTTCTCCAGCACCATTTGTTGAAAATACTGAAATATAGGACATTTAAAAAATCATTTTGTCATTTTACATATGAACACAGATGTGAAATTGCATTTCTCTGAGGTGGTTTTTGACAGTGAACAGCCCCTTTGGGAAAGCTTTGGCCCCCCAAAATTCAGATACAAGTTTTTATGTCTATGTTTCCTGGGGCCTTGGTTTGGTTGTTGAGCAGATTTCCTGTTGTGGTCATCTGGTACTGGGTGATGCCAAAATTAAAGCTATCTCTGTATTCAATGCCATCAACACTCAACCAGCTACTTCAACAAACACAGGACCCAGAAAGTCTTTTGAAAATGTATGGAGTGGGTGCGCAGAAGGTATGTCTATATTTAGAGTGCTAGGGCTTTGAATCCAGAGGAAAAAAATATAAACACATTGACTGGATGAGTGAATGACTGAGAGTTAAAGTTATTCAACTTGATCTGTACAGATCATTTTCTAGTACATGAATTAAGTTTATGAGGCTACAATTTTCACTGCATTCTTTATAAGGAGGTTGAACAAAATTTTCCCTCTCACATCAAAATAAGAATGCTTTTCTCTTCCTGTTTGGAAGTACTGGTATCTGGGTATTCATTTTATGTCTGGGCTCAATCTAGATTGAAAGTAATGAGAATGGGAGTTTTTGTTTCCCTGGTCTCTCAGAATCTTCAGGGGTCTTACCTGTGAGAGTGAGGTTCTGTTTCCTTGTCAACCACAGCAGGCGTACATAATGATCTGATTACTTCATCCAGTTATTTTGTTTTCATATTTGTGCCCTTTTGGGGGTGAAGTCTTGGGAGCTGGGATAGATGAGCTACAAGACTGAGTGCTGTTGGTTGTAAGGAGACAATTTCTGTGGATACTTGGTCTGTGCCTGTATCCAGCCTCTCACCATCATCTGATCTCCACCTTAGGTCAGAGTGGAGCATGCAGGCAGGGAAGGCTTGAAGCTCCATGCCTGGTGTGGAGTGTAGGCTGGGGCATAAGACATTAGAGAGGATCTTCTGGAGGACACTGATACTGGCTGTTCTTCAGCAAATCACTCAGTGAACATCGAGAGCATGCCTGCACTCTGCAATTTCATCTTAAGAACACTGACTAGGAGGATATTAAAAGAATAGTTTCAATAGTTGATAGAAAGAATTCTATCAAACTGCCCAGTGCTCACTATAGCCATCATTGAATGACCTGAGTGCCTGCTCTTCATCTGGGCTGTGTGGGACACAAGGACACTGCTAGGGGGCTTTTTCCACTTGAGTGTGTGCATGCTAAGTCACTTCAGTTGTGTCTGACTTTTTGCGGCCCTGTGGACTGTAGCCTGCCTGGCTCCTCTGTCTGTGGGATTCTCCAGGCAATAATACTGGAGCGGGTTAACATGCCCTCCTCCAGGGGAACTTCCCAAACCTGCTTCTATTATGTCTCCTGCATTGGCAGGTGGGTTCTTTACCACTAGTGCCACTTAGGAAGCCCTTTTCCATCTTATCTCCCTCTATTACTTTATTTTTTTCAATATAAAAGTATTTATTTTAATTGGAGGCTAATTACTTTACAATATTGTAGTGGTTTTGCAACACATTGACATGAATCCACCACGGGTGTACATGTGTTCCCCATCCTGAATCATTACTTTAAAACCTAAAAGAGTGCTAAGAACCCGGAGACCATCAATGAATGATTTTTTAATTTAGAAGAAACTATCAACACAAGTGGTATAAATAATACTGTAATACTTTAGGGAAGGGAGAAATGTTTCTGGTGTGGTATGCGCAGGAAAGCTTTCCCATATTAGGGACACTTATATGGGACCCTGAAGGAAGTGTGTAAATTAAATGGGAAGTCCTTCTTTCCCTGGGACTTTGCAAGTCTCCAGAAACCTCTCCATAATGTTGGCCCTGGACCGCCACTCTATGGGAGCCAGCACTCAAGGGTTAAACAGCAGAGAGCCTGATTATATAAAATGAGTTCCAGATTTAGGACAAAATCTGAACTAATACATCCCATGCTGTATTCCCTGGGAAACTGAAGAGAAAAAAAGGTGAATTCCATCTGGTAGTGCTGGGGAAAGTTCCCTCAGAGAGAGATCAGCAAATGGGGGGCAAGGGGTAGCTGGGTAAGAAAGTCATTATCATGACATTTCAAACTTACAGTTCCAAATCTAGAGCAGATGGAGATTGTTAGGTTGCATTTCTGAGCCAGATTATAAATGGCACTAATCAGCTTGAGGTAGCCTTGGCATTTCCTGAAGACTCCATGGCAGCCTGACTGGTGGACATTCAACATTCCATTGCAAAGAGCTGCATCAGACCCTGCTATTCAGAGCAATTAAAATTACAAGGCAAGCTTGGAAGAGTAGATTAAAATGATCTGTCTGCTATTTATGAGAAATTCACTTCAAATTCAATAATTATAGATAGGTTGAAAGTAAAAGAATGGAAAAACATGCCAAAAGAATATCAATTTAAAAAGAGGCATGAGTGACCGTATTAATAGCCAATAATATAGACTCCAGAGCAAAGAAAATAAAAACAGAGGGGAACATTACATAAAGATAAAAGGAAGACATAATTCTAAATATGTATGCAAAAAACAACAGAGCTTCAAAATACATGTATCAAAAACTGATAGAACTAAAGGAGAAATAGATAAAGCCAAAATTATGATTGGGAACTTCAATGTCCACTTCTTCTCAACTAATAGAACTACTGGAGAGAAAATCAGTAAGGAAATAGATATGAAAAATAGGATCTACCAACAGGATCTAATTGGCATATATAGAACACTCCATCCAATGGCAGAAGAATACATATCTTTTCTCAAATTCTCGCGAATATTCACAAAGATAGACTGTATCTTGGACCAAAAAGCAATATTAAAACATTTAAAATAATTGGAATCATACAGAATGTATTATGTGGGCATAATGGAATCAAGCTAGTAATCAATAACACAGACAAAAGGAAAAATCCCTAAACATATGGAAATGAAACAATATGTTTCTGAATAACCCATGGATTAAAAAGGTAGTCTCAAAGGAATTTCTTTTTAAAAAGTAGAACCAAATGATGAATTACATTTAAAAAAAATATGAAAATATGTAGGGTATAATTAAAACTGTTTAGCGGAAACTTAACACTACACGCTTACATGAGAAAAGAGAAAGTCTCATATCTAAATGTAAGTTCACACCTCAAGACTGAAAAAGAAAAGCAAAATGACCTGAAAGCAAGTAGAAGAGAGGAAATAATAATGTTCCGAGTAGAAACCGATGAAACTGAAGATAGGAAAACACTAGAGAAAACTAATAAAATTAAAGATTGATTCTTTAAAAAAATTAATAAAATTGATAAAAGTTTAGCAAGAGATTGCACCAATATCAGGAATGAAATGGGACTACCACTAAAAATCCTATAATCATTAAAAAGGACTATAAGGATAACAAAGAAATACTATGAATAACTTTATATTTGTAAATTTGAATATTTAGAATATTGGAATAGTTAGAAGAAATGGAGCAATTCCTTGAAAACCTAAAGCTGCCAAAGAGCAACCGAAATGAAACAAAGAATCTGAATAGTTCTATCAGTTCAGTTCAGTCACTCAATTGTGGACTGCAGCACATCAGGCTTCCCTGTTCATCACCAACTCCCCAGAGCTTGCTCAAACTCAAGTTCTATAATGATTTAATAAGTTGAATTCATAATTGAAAGCTCTCCTGAAAAAGAAATCTCTAGGCCAATGTGTTCCCTGTTGAATTCTACTAAATACTTAGATGAATTAATGAATTAACATAATTTTAATACAAATACTTCCAGAAAGCAGAGGGAACACTTCCTAAATTCATTTGATTAGGTCAGTTAGATACCAAAATCAGAGAATGTCACTGCTGAGCCAGAGCTTCTGTGTGAAACAAGTCTGGGTCAGGCTACAACCCTTAGGCCTTCCTGTCTAGTAAGAGATATGTTTTCAAATATACAAGATGATGCTGTCTGTGCTGCTGGGCAACTTCCTGAGAAGCAGGCACATGAGAGCTGAGGGGTGGGAGTGGAGGGCAGCACTTTTCCAGCTCACGTTTATGATTAGATTAGATACCAAAATCAGAGAATGATGGTTCAAAAATGGAAAAACTATAGAACAATATCTTTCATGAATTTACTATAACAAAGTATTAGCAAACTAAATTCAGCACTGTATAAAAAATTATATACTATGAACAAGTGGGATTTATATGTGTGAAAGTTTGGTTCAATGTTCTAAAATAAATATAATTCACCATACCAACTAGGCAAAGAAGCAAAATCATATGATAATATCAACTGACACAAATCCCACACCAATTTATGATAAAAACTCTTTCTCAGAAAGATTAGGATATAGAGGAACTAACTCAAATGGGTACAGAATAATTATGCAAAAGCTACAGTTCACACTATTCCTTATGATAGGAGACTAAATGCTGTCTCCTGAAAACTGAGAGGCAAAAATGTTCGCTCTCACTATGCTTATTCTTTATAGTACTGGGAATTATAGACACTGTAAATGGCAAGGACAAGAAAAGGCACACCAACTCTAAAGGAAGAATAAAATCATGATTTGCAGGTGACATGGTTGTCTATATATCTATATATAATGTATTTTGTAGATAAAAAATCTACAAAAAACTTCTAGAATTAATAAATGAGTTAAGTAGCATTGCCAGAGTAACATGCAAGACTCAACTGCATTTATATAATAACAATGACTTCAGAAAACATAATCTAAAAATACCACTTTCAATCACTGAAAAAAATGAAGTACTTAGGTATAAATCTGGGCTTCCCAGGTGGTGTTAGTGGTAAAGAACCCTCTTGCCAATGCAGGAGACATAAGAAACTCAGGTTCTATCTCTGGGTCAGGAAGATCCCCTGAAGAAGGGCGTGGCAATCCACTCCGGTATTCTTGCCTGGAGAATCCCACAGACAGAGGAGCCTGGTGGCTACAGTCCATGGGTCACAAAGAGTCAGACACGACTGAGTGACTTAACACACACAGGTATAAATCTAATAAAATATGTATAGAACGTGTATACTAAAAAATATGAAGTGCTGGTGACAGAAACCAAGAAGATTTAATTAAATGATAAGTCATTGTTTTAATGATGTGAAAGACTCAACATACTGGTAGTAAATATGCCAATTATCCTTAAGTTGATCATAGATTTAATGCAATTCTAATTGAAATCTCAGCAAGGTTTCTTATAGATACAGATCTGAACAGCACTATCAACTAACTTGACCTAATGTCCATCTGCAAAACACTATGTTCAAAAGTAGGAGAATACACAATCTTTTCAAATGTCGGTAGATAATTTGCCACCTTCTGGGTCATAATAGTCTCAAATTTAAAATAAAGAACATTCTGAACATTCTTAATTCTTTGATTCTTAAATAAAATCAAAGAACATTCTGTCACTATAGTGCAATTAAATAAAACATTAACAACAGAAATATATCTTTAATCCCCAAATATGTGGAAACTAAGCAACACACTTTTATATAACCTGTGGATCAGGAATAAATCAAAGTGGAAATTAGAAAATATTTTGAGGTGAATTAAAATGAAACTAAGCTATCTTAAAATTTATAGTATGAGGTAAAACAGTGCTAAATCTGTATTAGATACAAGATCTCATCAAAGATCTAAGTTTCTACTTTAAGGAAGTAGGAAAAGAAGGACAAATTAAGGTGAAGAAAGAAGAGAGGAAGATAAGAACAGAAATCAATGATATAGAAAACAAGAACAATAGAGAAAAATCAAATTCATCTGGTTTTTAGAGAATATCAATAAAATTAATAATTTAATAGCCTGACCAATTAGAAAAAAAAGAGAAAGATAAAATCAAGAACAACAGAAATTAAAGAGTCTATCACTAAGATCCTACAGACACTAAGAAAACTTTAGCAATATTATGAACAACTTTATGCCAAAAAATTCAATGATTCAGATGAAACAGACAAATTCTTTGAAACAGACAAACTAATAAAATTCATCCAATAAGAAGCAGATAACTTTAATAATCCTATGACTATTAAAGAAATAGAATCTGTAGTTAAAAACCTTTCTCACACACACACAAAAATCCATTTAAGCCAACACGGCTTCATTTGTGAGTGCTTCTAAACATTTCAGGAAGAATGTCAGTTCCACACAGACTCTTCCAAAGAAAGGAGGAGGAACATTTCCTGACCCACTCTGTGAGTAGAGCATTACACTCATATCTAAACTAGACAAAGATATTACAAGATAACTACAAACATTTCTCATAAACATGAAGATTAAAAAGTTAGCAAAGAGAAGACAACGAGAAAGAATAATACCTATGGAACACAGGTGGGTTAATTTTTTTTTTTAAATGTAATTCAGTACATCACCAGAATTGAAAAGGAGCCATATGGTCATCTCAGTTGATGCCAAAAAAGCATGTAATAAAACCCCAAATCCATTTATTTTACTTTTAAAATGTGGAAACATAACCAAAAAAGCATTCACAAGAAGTTTTACAGATTGCATTATGCTTAGTGGTAAAAGTTGGGATTCTTTCTCCCTAAGATCAGTATCTAGGCAAAGGTATTTTCTGTCACCATTTTTATTTATCGTTGTACTAAAGATTCTAGTCAGTAAGGTAAGGCAAAAACAAAACAGGACTGAAATCATACAGACTGAAAATGAAGAAATAGAGCTGTGTCTATAAGCATCTGACATGATTGTCTATACAGAAGATTCCAAGGAATATAAAAAACACTAGTGAGTTTAGCAACCTAGAGAGTTCAGCACAATTGCAGGTTAAACGTTCAACATAAGAAGTTAACCATGTTTCTGTATAGTTGTTGTGTCGTTCAGTTACTCAGTCACGTCTGACTCTTTGAGACTCTATGGAACTATAGCACGCCAGGCTCCTCTGTCCTCCACCATCTCTCAGAGTTTGCTCAAATTCACGTCCGTTGAGTCAGTGATGCTATCTCACCACCTCATTCTCTGCCAGCCCCTTCTTTTGCCTTCAATCTTTCCCAGCAGCAGGGTCTTTTCCAATGAGTCAGCTCTTGCCATCAGGTGACCAAAGTTTTGGAGCTTCAGCCTCAGCATTAGTCCTTCCAATGAGTATTCAGGGTTGATTTCCTTTAAGATTGACTGGTTTGATCTCTTTGCAGTCCAAGGGACTCTCAAGAGTCTTCTCCAACACCACAATTTGAAAGCATCAGTTCTTCAGCATTCAGTCTTTTTATGATCCAACTCTCACATCCTCACATGACTACTGGAAAAACCATAGCTTTGACTAGACAGACCTTTGTTGGCAAAGTGATGTCTCTGCTTTTTAATATACTATCTAAGTTTGTCAGAGTTTTCCTTTCAAGGAGCAAGCATCTTTTAATTTCATGGATGTAGTCACTATCCGTAGTGATTTTAGAGCCCAAGAAAAGAAAATCTGTCACAACTTCCACTTTTTACCCTTCTAGTTGCCTACATTAAATTTAAGAATTTGTTGTTGTTTAGTCACTAAGTCATATCTGCCTCTTTTGTGACCCCATGGACTGTAGCCTGCCAGGCTCCTCTGCCCATGGGATTTTCCAGGCAAGAATACTGGAGTGGGTTGCCATTTCCTTCTCCAGGGAATCATCCTGACCCAGAAGGGAACCTATGTCCCTTGCATTGGCAAGTGGATTCTTTACAAATGAACCACCTGGAAAACTCTAAATTTAAGAATATATACTAATGAAAAATACCATTAAAGAGTTTAAAAGGCCTACCCCAGATTTGGAGATATTTGCAACACCTGCAAGTGATAAAGTCTCATATCCAGAAAATACAGATTTTCCCCAAATCAAGTATTGGTACATAAGCCAACTAAGTAATCGTGCTCTGTGATGACCTAGAGGGGTAGGATGGAGGGAAGGAGGTCCAAGAAGGAGGATCGATCTATCTATCTATCTATCTATCTATCTATCTATAGCTGATTCACTTCATTGCATGGCAGAAACTAAGACAACACTGTAAGGCAATTGCATTCCAATTTTAAAAAAGATGTTCTTTATCAAGTTGAGGAAGTTCTTCTCTGTTCCTAATGTGCTGAGCATCTTTATCACAAACAAATATTGAATTTTGCTAATTTTTTTCTGTATAAATTGATAGATCATATGATTTTTATTTTTTAGCCTTTGAATGTGGTGGATTACATTTATTTATTTTCCAGTGTGAAAGCAGTCTTGCATAAGTCCTTCTTGGTCATGGAATAAAATTCTTTCTATACATTGTTGCATTTTATTTGCTAATATTTTATTGACTTTTGTATCTATGTTCAAATAAAGATATAGGTGAAATATCAGCCTATATTTTTTCTGTCTTGCAATGTGTTCATCTGATTTTGGTATTAGAGTAGTGCTGACCAAATAGAAGGAATGAGGATGTTTTCCCTCTGCTTCTGTTTTCTAGAAGAGATTGTAAAGAAATGGTATAACTTTTTTCCTTAAATCTCTGGTAGGATTCAACATTGAACCCATTTGGGGCTGGTGCTTTCTCTTTGAGAGGTTATTGACTATTGATTCATTCTCTTTAACAGATGCAAGTCCATTCAAATGATCTATTTCTCTTCCCGTGAGTTTTTGTTTTTCAAGAAATTGATCCATTTCATCCAAGTTATCAAATTTGTAGTTATATAGCTGTTCATTGTATCCCTTGATTAAGTTTTTAATGTACATGGGATCTTTAGTGATGATCCCTCTTTAATTTTTGATAATGGTAACATATCTTTTATCTTTTCTTCACTTGATTATCCTGGTGAGAGCTTTATCAATTTTATTGATTTTTAAAAAGAATCAGGGTTTTCTTCATTGATTTTTCTCTGTCTTTTTTAATGGTCAATTTCCTTGACTTCTGCTCTAATATTTATATCTTCCTTTTTCCTTGCTTTTGACTTGTAAGTGCAGCAACACAACACATTTCTAAATAATCCATGGATCAAAGAGTAAACCTCCAAGTAAAGTTTTGAAAATATAGAACCAAATGATGAATGAAAATGAAAATATAGCATATAAAACCTATATAGAATGTGCCTTAACTACTGAGAGGAAAATTTACAGCCATAAATACTTACATTAGAAATGAGGAAAGATTTCAAAACAATAATTTAAGTTTCTACTTCAAGAACCTGAGAAACAAAAAGGGGAAAAAAGCAGGCAGAAGGAAGGAAACAATACAGTTACTCTACGGGAGAGGGCGAGGGCGGGAGGAAAGGGGAGAATGGCACTGAAGCATGTAAACTATCATATGTGAAACAACTTGCCAGTCCAGGTTCGATGCATGATACAGGGTGCTCGGGGCTGGTGCACTGGGATGACCCAGAGGGATGGGATGGGGAGGGAGGTGGGAGAGGCATTCTGGATGGGGAACACATGTACACCCATGGCGGATTCATGTCAATGTATGTCAAAACCAATACAATATTGTAAAGTAAAAAATAGATAAATAAATAAATTTAAACAACAACAACAACAAAAAAGAAAATAGGAAAACAAAGCAAACTCAATGAAACAAAAACTAGTTCCTTAAGAAATCAATAAAATTGATAAACCACTAGTAAGATTAACAAAATAAAAAGAAGACACAAATCATCAATGTCAGGAATGAAATACGGTATGTCACTACAGATTCTACAGTCATTAAAAGAATAATAAAGGAATACTATGAATAAGTTTACACTTATAAGTTTAGTAACTTAAATGAATCAATTCCTCAAAAACCTCAGTTACCAAAACTCAACCAAGATGAAACAGATAATCTGAATAGTCTTATAAACATTCAGTTCAGTTCAGTCGCTCGTTCGTGTCTGACTCTTTGCGACCCTTGGACTGCCGCTCGCCAAGCTTCCCTGTCCATCACCAACTCCCAGAGCCTGCTCAAACTCATATCCCTAGAGTCGGTGATGCCATCCAACCATCTCATCCTCTGTCATTAAGAAATTGAATTTGTAATTAAAACTCTCCTGAAAATAAAATTACCCATGTAACAGCAGTTTTTCTGCAAAGGGTCTCAGATACCAATGCTATTTTTTTCCATATAAGTTAAGGAAATGGGACTTTCAGTTTACCAGATTTAGCACTGATGAGTGAATTTCATCCACAAACAGATTATGGATGTCTAAAAAGATATGAAAACATGATTCACATTTCCATTTATAGTTAGGTAATTTCTCCTTCACTTAGCTCTTTACACTGAGTAAAATGCACTATTTTTAATTTCATTCTTTTCATAATGATAATTTAGCAGGTTTTCTCATCACCTACTGTCCTTGTTTTCAGGAGATGTTTACTTTCTTCAGAGGTCCTTGTGTCAAAGGGGCAGTTTTAGTCATATGCCTTTGCAGTCCTCCCACTCGCCCAATGTCTGGGATATAGCAGACATTCCATAATTCCTGCTCACTTGAGGATTTCAAGTGATTAATGCAAAAGTATTTAGTGTTGTCACTGCACAGAAGAAAACAATGTCTCCAAGGTTGCAGGTAGCTCAGTGGAGGAGAAAGAAAGAGTAAAAACATCCCATGAATCAAGAGACAGAAAGGAATGTGTCATGGCTTTTTATCCCCTTTTTATTGAGATATAGGCTTTTCTGGTGGCTCAGATAAGAATCTATCTACAATGTAGGGGACCTGGGTTGCATCCCTGGGAAGACCTGGGAAGATCCCCTGGAGAAGGGAACGGCTACCCACTCCAGTATTCTGGCCTGGAGAATTCCATGGACAGAGGAGCCTGGCAGGCTACAGTCCATGGGATCACAAAGAGTTGGACACGACTGAGTGACTTTCACTTTCACTTATTGAGATATACTTGATTTACAGTGGATGACAGAGGATGAGATGGTTGGATGGCATCAGTAACTCAATGGATATGAGTTTGAGCAAGCTCCAGGAGATGGTAAAGGACAGAGAAGCTTGGCATAGTGCAGTCCCTGGGGTCACAAAGAGTCAGACACAACTGAGTGACTGAGCAACAACAACAGTGTTATATATATAAGCTTAGGGTGTACAATGTAGTGATTCACAATTTTTAAAGGTTAATTTTTATAATTATTTTTATAAATTTATAGTTATTATAAAACATTTGCTATATTCCCTGTGCTATACAATATATCCTTACAGTATAACTGTTTTATACATAATAGGTTGTATCTCTTAATTCCCTAACCCTAACTTGCCATTCCTCCCTTCCCTCTCCCATGGTGACCACTAGTTTATATCTCTGAGTCTGTTTCTGCTTTTTATATTCACTGGTTTGTTTTCTTTTTTCAGATTCCACATGTAAGTGATATCATACACTATTTGTCTTTCTCTGTCTTCCTCTGGAGCTAGTGCAGTCTCACTGGGTAGGTGAAGTCAGGGTACAGGAGACCCCAGGGCTGGTGCTCACACACTGGTGGGTGTAATCAGGTCCTGGGCTAGAGCCAACTCATTGACAGGCACAGCTGGACCCTGGAGTCTGGCTGCAGGGCCTGAGTGCCCTGCTGGTGGGTGGGCCTGTTTCCTGACATACCTGGTGGCAAGATACGTGGTGTCCTGGAGCTTGTGTTGTCCTGCCGGTGTGCGAGGCTGGGACCCAGCCTGTCCCAGGTCAGGATCTAGCCTGTTGGTGGGTTGGCTGGGTCCATAGGCGGTGGCGCTACAGATGTGTGTGCTTATGCTTAGTCACTGTCATGTCCTACTCTTTGTGACCCCATGGCTCCTCTGTCAATGGGATTTCCCAGGCAAAAATACTAGAGTGAGTTGCCATGCCCTTCTCCAGGGGATCTTACTTACTCAGGAATCAAATCAGGGTCTTCTGCATTGCAGGCAGATTCTTTACCAGCTGAGTTATCAGGGAAGCCTCCAGATGTCCTGCTGCTCATATCCATCCACTCAGTGATGTTGGGTGCTGGTCCTGAGGCTAGAACAGGCTCACTGATGGATGGAAACAGGGATGCTGGAGATGGTTTCTGCCGAACTGGTGTGTGGAGCTGGGTCCTGGCATCTCTGGTGGCCTGGACTGTGTCTGGGGGTGGGCTCAGGGGGGTCTTAAAGCAAACTGTATTCAGGTAGGTGGAACTGTATGCCCATTCAGTTAGTTGCTTGGCTTGAGTGTTCTAATGCCAGTGCTCACAGGCTGTCGGGCAGCAGTGAGGATGGGTCTTGAGGATAATCTAGAGGGAGGATTCAAAAATGATGCTTTCCAGCACCAGAGTCCACACGGTAGAAGGGGCTCTCCAAAATGGCTGCCGCTAGTGACTTTGTTCCCAGGTTGAGTCACAGTTTCTTCCTGCCTCTCTGAGAGACTCTCCAAGGTCAGCAAATAGGTCCAACCCAGGCTGCTTTAAAATTTTGCTTCTTCCCTTGGCCCCTGAACCTATGAGATTTTGTGTGCACCACTTGAGAGTTGAGTCTCCATTTCCCCCCAGCCCTCTAGGACTCCTGAAAGTAAGCCCTGCTGGCCTGAAAGCCAAATCTTTGGGGGGCTTGTCTTCCCAGTGCAGTATCCATGGGCTGAGAGCCCAATGGGGGGCTCAGAATGCTCACTCTTTTGGGAGAGCCTTTGTTTGCAGTTATAATTGCCTTCCCATTCATGAGTCGCCCACTTGGGGGTATCAGTTCAGTTAAGTTCAGTCGCTCAGTTGTGTCCGACTCTTTGCAACCCCATGGACTGCAGCTCACCAGGCCTCCCTGTCCATCACCAACTCCTGCAGTTTACTCAAATTCATGTCCATTGAGTCGGTGATGCCATCCAATCTTCTCATCCTCCGTTGTCCCCTTCTCTCACCTTCAATCTTACCCAGCATCAGGGTCTTTTCCAATGAGTCAGCTCTTCACATCAGGTGGCCAAAGTATTGAAGTTTCAGCTTCAGCATCAGTCCTTCCAATGAATATTCAGGACTGATTTCCTTTAGGATGGACTGGTTGGATCTCCTTGCAGTCCAAGGGACTCTCAAGAGTCTTCTCCAACACCATAGTTCAAAAGCATCAATTCTTCGGTGCTCAGCTTTCTTATAGTCCAACTCTCACATCCATACATGGCTACTGGAAAAGCCATAGCCTTGACTAGACGTACCTTTGTTGGCAAACTAATGTCTCTGCTTTTTAATATGCTGTCTAGGTTGGTCATAACTTTTCTTCCAAGGAGCAAGCATCTTTTAATTTCATGGCTGCAGTCACCATCTGCAGTGATTTTGGAGCCCCCAAAAATAAAGCCTGTCACTGTTTCCACTGCTTCCGTATCTATTTGTCATGAAGTGATGGGACCAGATGCCATGATCTTAGTTTTCTGAATGTTGAGTTTTAAGCCAAGTTTTTCACTCTCCTCATTCAGTTTCATCAAGAGGCTCTTTAGTTCTTCTTTGCTTTTTGCCATAAAGGTGGTGTCATCTGCATACCTGAGGTTATTGATATTTCTCCTAGAAATCTTGATTCCAGCTTGTGCTTCATCCAGCCCAGTGTTTTTCATGATGTACTCTGCATATAAGCTAAATAAGCAGGGTAATAATATACAGCCTTGACGTACTCCTTTCCCCGTTTGGAACTAGTCTGTTGTTTCATGTCCAGTTTTAACTGTTGCTTCCTGACCTGCATGCAGATTTCTGAAGAGGCAGGTCAGGTGGTCTGGTATTCCCTTCTCTTGAAGAATTTTCCACAGTTTGTTGTGATCCACACAGTCAAAAGTTTTGGCATAGTCATATGCCAACTTGGGGGTATGGGACTTGACTATATCATGAGTCCACCCTTCCTGCTCATCTCATTGTGGTTCCTTCTCTGTATTTTTAGTTATAGATCTTTTCTTGTAGTTTCCAGTCTTTTTCATCAATGATTGTTCCATAAATAGTTGTAATTTTGGTGTGAGGAGATAAGCTCAGGGTCTTTCTACTCTCCATCTTGTCTGATCACTCATGTCACGGCTTTTAAAAATAAACTGTAGGTAATAATGGTTTCCCTAGTGGCTCAGATGATAAAGGATCTGCCTGCAATGTAGGAGACCCAGATTTGATCCCTGGATCATGAAGATCCCTTGGAGAAGGGAATGGCAACCCACTCCAGTATTCTTGCCTGGAGAATTCCATGGACAGAGGAGCATGGCGGGTTACAGTTCATGAAGTCACAAAGAGTCAGACATGACTGAGTGACTAACACACACACACACACGATGCTGATTTAGTTCTTCTTTTTAAAAGTCTTCCATTTATGCATCTTAAAACTACAGAATAATATAGCCTATAAAATTTAAATCTTCAACAAAGAGTTAAAAAGATTAAAACAAATTGCTGTCAGAAGACAGGAAGCAGCATTATAAAAATATCCCTCTATTTTTTCTCATACATAGTATTTATTTTATTAGTCCTACTATTAAATACTACTTGTTACCATTATTTACGAGTCCTATTGCTGTTTTGTTTAAACAATAGCATTTATGTAGCAACAATAAAAATATAGAATAATATACTATTTCAAATAAAAACCTATATGTTATGTTAAAGTCATAGATGTGAATAACTATTTATTATGTTATATCATATGGGGTGTTAGGGCCTGGTATGGCTGTGTACTGGGATTGCTTTCTAAAAAGTTACTCTATTCACAGTGTGAACTCTGAGCACTAGTGAGCGGTCTGTGCACAGAGCTGCCTGCCTCAGGGTGTCAGAGCTTAAAGGGAGTGAGGAGGGTCCTGAGCAGGGCAAGGGCAAATTGGACAGGCATAAAGGTGAGCCTGCATGTTTGTGTGTACTACAAAGGGCTAAGGAGAGCATCTCACAGGCTTTTGGGAATGGGAAAAGGCACTGTGTACTTGCTCCCTTCCAAGGGGAGGCAGAATGGAGACCAGGGACTCATTTCTATAGGGGTGTTAGCTTGTTATAAAAGTAGAACATGCCTCAGACCAGCCTATGTCATTAGGAAAGGAAAAAATCTTCAGACGTCACATATTTAGAAGAAATGGAAATGTTAAAGTTGATGAATGGAAGGCAAAAGAACTATTGTTTCCCAGTATATGCAATGAAGGAATGCTAGTAACCTACATTCCTGTACTAAGAAGGGGGTAAATGAAAATTTGATGTAGGAAAAAATACTGAAACCCTTTTTTCAGAAATAAACAGGTCTTGAAGAAGTCTAAGGAAAAGATTTGCTTTTCTTAATGCCAGATTTCTCTCCTGCAGACATTACACATACAAGGAAGATTTTTTTAAAAAAATTGAAAGAAAGAAAGAATGACGAGCACCATTGTTTAGCAATTCAGAAACTAGCTGCTGATGAAAGTCACCCATGAGCATATAAACATGCACACCCATGAAGAGAGAATGGGCTGGTTAATAACAACCAAATAGCAAGGACACAATGGTTACAGCCTGGAAACCCAGATATCTGTTAGCAGAGACAAATAAACAATGGCACATCCATGTAAAGGAACTCAACACAGTCATTAAAAGCTGATGGAGCAATTTTCAGTCAGAGCAAAGATTTATTCCCTGTCATCTCCACTTGGACATTATCCCAAAAGATCCAGAAGAAGCAAAAAAGTGAAGGCCCACTCGCTGGAAGAAGAGGGAAGATTCTTTCCTTTCATTGTGGGCCTGGGGAGCTGTTTCCTTGTGTTTTCCATTTCAGTGATGTACCAAGGGCACTGTTCTGTGTTGAGGGAGATTGGGTTCCTCTGAATGTCACCTAGGTCACTTTCTGCACTGCTGGGTCCTACCTACCTGGTATGGCCAAGGTCAGTTGAGGACCTGGCAGGACATAGAGGAAGGCAGGGGACCATGCCATGTGAAGTCACATGTTTTATATGTGCTTTTGGAAGACTGGCTGTGTGTTAAAGCACACATAACATATATGTATATGCTACACATATACACACCATACATATATGTGTATCCATGTAAATATTAGCATGACAATTCACTGGCAGTCTCTCACAGGGACTATAAGTATTTGTATCACACTCCATTTTATCCTCTTTATATGAGATCTGCTTGCTTTGTCTTCCATTCATTTGTGCCATTCTCAGAAACAGCATCCTGTCCCTGGTGCCAACTATAAAGATACATCAGTCTTGGTACAGCTGAATGGAAAAACAAGAATGCCTCGAGTTGGATCAGAGCAAAGAGAGGTTTGAAAACTGGAAACATCTTGTATTTAGAAAACAAGAAGCAGGCAGGAAACAAGCGCCCTGGGGAAGTGTAGAGGAGCCTGTAAAAAAGAAAGGGTAGAAGACAGGGTCAGGACAAAGGCTGGTTGGCCTGTCAATTGTCTCAGATCCTTTATCACTACTTGGCAGTAGTTGTGATTCCTCCTTCTATGAGGTCACCCATGGTGGGTGAGTGTGCACACATGTGGGCAAATGTATGTGTATGTGTATGTGTGTGTGTACGGGTGTGCGTATGTGTGTGCAATACAGTCAATGAAACATTAGAGAAAATCTTTGAACTTTCTGATTCAAGAAAGTATATTTATTATAATTTTACAGAGAAAAATCCCTACTTTCATAGAAGACCCTTATGTACTATTTTTCTGTTTGTTTTTCCTGGAGATTCTGGGGCAAGACTAAAGATGTGTGCTTCCTTAGTTGTATGGATCCCCCACCACCGCACTCTCCTAAGAGCTGAATTTTGCATTGGCGCTTCTTCCTTCCAGCCTCCTGCTCTCCTCTCTTTCCCTCCTCATCTTCTGAGGTGGTTTCAGTGCAGCCAGGGGACTCCTGTTTTGTGCTTTATCCCTGTGCCTTTCTCTGATTCTCAAGGTTTGGGGACTATCTTTAATTACTTCACTTTTAATTCCTCCCAGTAATTCCCAGGCTCTCATGTGTTTCTCTAGTGTTTGATGAAATCCAGGTCACCATGCAGAAAATATTGAGCACAAAGGAGGAAGTCCCAGGAGGCAAAATCTGAGACCGGAAGGTGGGATTTGGAGCAGCCAAAAGGCCAGCAGGCGAGTTCAACCGGATGGCTGGTCATTTCCTTTCCTTAAAATTTACTTTAGGATCTCCAGCCTGACCAGCTGAGTTAGGAGAAGCTGGGGAGGAAGGACACTGACCCGGGGTCAGGAGACAGGGTGGCGGCCCGCCAGTGGGACCCTCAGGAGACCTCCTAGGCCTTGTCTTCACATCTATAATGGAGGGCCTGTTTCTGCCATGTTTCAACCTTGAACACAGGAGATGGCTGTGAAAGAGTTGGGCATGGATGGAAGGCAGAGTGTGTGTGGGTGTGAGAGTGTGCTTATGTTTTTGTGTGAGTGTGTGAGAGCAAGTGTGGAGGGAGTAAGTGTGCTATGTGCACATGTGAGCATGTGGGTGTTGGAGTGCATATCTATAAGAGAAAGTGTGTGACTGTGAGAGTGTGTATATATGTGAAAGAGACTTGTGTGAATGTGAGTGTGTGCATGTGAGCATCTAAGAGTGTACAAGTGTGTGAAAGTGTGTGTGTGCATGGGTATAAGTGTGAGTTGTGAATGTATGTGTTTGAGTGTATGGGGGAGGGTCTGCATTTAAGTGTATGAGAGCATGAGTGTGTATGTGTATTTAGTGTGCATAAAGAAGTGTGTGGTGTGTGTGAGTGTAAGAATGTGTATGTGTACGAGTATGCTTGTCAGATAGTGTATCAAAGAATGTGTTTGCATGTGTGGAGACAGCATGTGAGACATCGTGTAAGTGCATGAGTGCATGTATATGTGTGCGTGCATGTGACTGTGTGTAAAGAGAGATGTTTAAAATGCAAAGACTATTTTTAAAAAGACATAACTAAAATACCGTTATCATACTAAAAACCTTAGCAATAATTCCTTAATACCATCGACATCTAGTCAGCGTTCCAAGTTCTCCAACAGTCTCGTAAATGGTATTTTTTTTACGGTTTGTTGAATCAAAATCCAAATGAGGCTCCACATTGCTAATTTAAAAATCTCTCATTCTTTCTCTGCATTTTATTTGTTGAATCAACAGCTCTTTCATTCCCTAGAGTTTCTCTCAATTTAAATTTTGCTTTCTTTTAGATTTTGCATCCGGAAGTTGTCATTTATCATGTTCTTCCATCCCATGTGCTTCCTACAAATTGGTAGTTGGACCTAGAGGCTTTATCTCCTTCAGGTTCAAAGGTCTGTCTTGAATAACTCATAGTGGCTGTGTCCTCCTGGCAGAAGACACATCCTGTCTGTCTATGTCTTTGTTGGAAGGTTTTAGAAGACGTTGAGAATCAATACCTAGAAGAATAGCTCTCTTGGTGACCCTGACACACACTTGAGATAAAATCACCACTCTTTCCGTGTGTTTAGGGGTTGACAGAGCAAGCAGCCTGCAACTGTCTTCTAGTGGGAACTTCAGTGCCAACAGGAGAGTCCACAGCCACCCCGGGCAGGGCTCATGGCACGAAGATGTATCTTCTCCCCATCGCTCCCTTCCTATAGCTCAGCCTTGCTCCCAGATGCCAGCAGATAATGGTCTGGACTCCTTGCCCCTCGTGGACTGTCCTGATGGCTCAAAGTTGGACGTGTCCTGTCTTTGGATGGCTTCTCTTCAGAAGAACTGGGGATTCCATTTATTTCAACATTCTGTTTTATTCAGATGCTTAGCTTTGTCGCTGCCCAGATTCTCTGTGCTAAAATTTTATGAGTGTCCTTAGCTGGAGAGAAATGTCTCTATAACCCGTGGGCTGAAGCTGGGTCAGTCAAGGACAAAGTGGCCAGACAATTCCCGCGGGACCATCTCTTGAATGTTTTCTGAAGAGAGAAAAGAAATGAGGATGGATGGAAACTGTGTGTGTCACACTGAGGGACAGCTGAGGGGTAGAGGCAGCAGGGAGACAATTATCTTGAAGTCTTTTGGGCTGATTTTCTTGTGTGTGGGAAAAATGTAACAAGAGGGGCCTGCAGGACAACACTTCAATTAGAAGCTGAGGGGCACAACTCATGTGTGTCCTGAAGTAGATCAAGTCTGACATTGGCTCTGTGGGGCCTCCTCCCCTGACTCCTGTCGTCTCTCCTATTGTCACATGGATGCTGCAGATGAAATGCCTGGACACAGGAGGGCTTCCTCGGTACCTGGGTAGAGAGATTGTCGCCTGCTGCTGATCTCAAGATGATTGGTTAATTGTATGTGGGTTGATGGTTGGGAAGACCCAGGACTCGGTGATTCTGGGTGATAGAGGTGATTCTAGAAATCGGGAGGGAGCCAACAGTGGGAAGGGGTTGGTGAAGAGAACAGAATCTTTGCTGCAAGGTGCACAAGATAACTCCTCTTTGCTCTCCCCCAACAAAATGCTTCCCCAATGGCTCAGTGGGTAAAGAATCTGCCTGCAATGCAGGAGACACAGGAGATGCAGATTCGATAACTTTGTTGGGATGATGCCCTGGTGGAGGACAATGGCAGCCCATTCCAGTATTCTTGCCTGAAAAATCCCATAGACAGAGAAGCCTGGTGGGCTACAGTCCATGGGGTCACAAAGAGTCAGACATGACTTAGCGACTAAGCACACGACAAAATGTTCAGAGAAGCCCACATACCTGCTAATCACCATGGGACTGGCTCACTGTTATTTTGAGAATGAGAGTTCTGGAGCTGAATTTACAGTGAGGGTGGCCGGGGTTGAGGAGGGAGCTAGCTGTGTGGTCACAAACGGCCACCAACAAGGAACAATTACAGCCACCGACAAGGAACAATGAATCTTCCACATGGATGACTTTCACTTCCATCCACAGTTGTTTCACAGGGGGATGCCTGCCCAGGGGAGCCTAATTCAGGATTCCTAGCACTTTTGTGTTTTTGTGTCATCCCAATTAGTCTTGGGGAACGAAATGATGACTGTGAATGCAGTTGACAGCTCTGCTGACACAACAGATAATGGCTTGAATGGTGAAAATTCCAAACTACGTCTGTGCCAGCCTTTTTAACAATGAAAAGATGGCTCTCAGGTTTGGAAATGGGTTATATGGTCAACTCTCTGATCAATGGTGAATGAATGGGAGATAGCAGGTGACTTTACCATACTCTTTCTGTCTTTACTTTTCCTTCATTCTTTTTTCTTTCTCTTTCAAACAGGAGATTTGATGTGCTTGATAGTTTTATAAAAGAAGAAAACCAGGGAAAGCTTGAAAGTGGCCACTCTCAAGTCACATCTCAGTCCTGTCCCGCACAGCTTTTGTCCTCTTTCAGCTCTTTTTCTCACTTTGGAAGAGGTCTTTGAGTGGGGCTTTTACTGATACAAGTGAAAGCGATGGCACCATGTTTGCCACATTCTGCACTGACCTGTCAGGCAGCTCGTAGCCTCTGGGTGACTCAGGAGAGAGGGCAGGGCTGCACTGTTGCCACTGACTCTGACCTCTTCCCACACAGAAGGGACAACGAGTTACTGGCTGGGGGAACAGCAGTCGTGGGAGAAGTTTCCCAGCCCATAGGGAGTGGGTGGGAATTCTGTTTTAATCACCTCCTTTTCCACCCCCTTTGGTGAGAGAGGGTTTCCACCCTAGTAATAGGAGGATGACCAGACATAGCCCTCCATCCTGGAAGTGAGATGGACAGCTGTTATTAGTCACACATACTCCCAGCTGGGGGAGAAGGACTCTACAAGCCACCCAGGGCCACACAGGGGTGCACTGGAGGCCAGAGTGAACCAGCAGGGCTGCAGGAGGCAGGGTTTGTAGTAACAAGAGGGAGGCTGCCCCTGGTTCCAGTGCGAGGTTGTGATCAGCTTGCTTGAATGATTCTGCAGTTTGGCAGGAACCAAAACCTGCTTCAGTTCAGTTCAGTCGCTCAGTCACATCTGACTCTTTGCGACCCCATGGACTGCAGCACGCCAGGTCTCCCTGTCCATCACCAACTCCCGGAGTTTACTCAAACTCATGTCCATTGAGTCGGTGATGCCATCCAACTGTCTCATCCTCTCCTCTCGCCTTCAATCTTTCCCAGCATCAGGGTCTTTTCAAATAAGTCAGCTCTTCACATCAGGTGGCCAAAGGATTGGAGTTTCAGCTTCAGCATCAGTCCTTCCAATGAACATTCAGGACTGATTTCCTTTAGGATGGACTGGCTGGATTTCCTTGCAGTCCAAGGGACTCTCAAGAGTCTTCTCCAACACCATAGTTCAAAAGCATCAATTTTTTGGTGCTCAGCTTTCTTTATAGTCCAACTCTCACATCCATACATGACTACTAGAAAAACCATAACCTTGACTAGATGTACCTTTGTTGGCAAAGTAATGTCTCTGCTTTTTAATATGCTGTCTAGGTTGGTCATAACTTTTTTCCCAAGGAGTAAGCGTCTTTTAATTTTATGGCTGCAGTCACCATCTGCAGTGATTTTGAAGCCCCTCAAAATAAAACCTGCTACTTAGGGATAAACAGGTCTTGCACCTGCTCCCTTGATAAGAAGGCTGTTTGGTGGTGTTGGGGGGGAACCTCATCTACGTGAGCAGAATGATTGGGGGAGCTTACACCTAGAACTTTGGAGGCTCTGCTGATTTTACCAGATGTCCAGGCAGGACATCTTAGGCTTTCCAGTTGGTGCAGTGGTGAAGAATCTGCTTTCCAATGCACGAGATGCAAGACGCATGGGTTCAATACCTGGGTTTGGAAGATCCCCTGGAGTAGGAAATGAAAAAAACACTCCAGTATTCTTGCCTGGAAAAATCCCATGGACAGAGGAGCCTGAGAGGTTTGGCCCAGGGGGAGTGCAAAAGAGTCAGACACAACTGAATCCCCCCCACCCCCCACCAGGCAGAACATACTTCTCAACCTCAATTTTAAGCCTTGTCCCCTAGAAAGAGAGTGCCAGGAAGTCACTGATAGGGACAAGGAGTGCCTTCTGGGAGTGACACCTCATGGCTGCCTGTAGACTCCCAGCTGTGGGTCCTGTGGGTCCTGCAGAGCCTGCCTGTGCGCTGTCCCTGGGCAGCTTCGAACCTCACTCAGAAGGTACAGATTTCTTCAGCTTCATGTAAGTGCACACTGAGGTCCCAGAGCATCATGAGCCAGGGGACTACCCAGGTGGTCCAAGTGGGATGGTCTTACCACTCCAGAACAGGACTGAAAGGGGACATGTACTAGAGGGGCAGGCTGGCATGGACCATGGCCTGTGGCCCTTAGAGTCTTCATTCACATCCACTCTCACACAATAGCTCAAGTTTTAGGTTCTGGTTTTCTCTTACATGACGTGAGGTCCAAGGTCTTCCCATGTGGCACTAGTGGTAAAATACCTGCCTGACAATACAGGAAACATAATAGATATGAGTTTAATCCCTGGATTGGTAAGATCCCCTGGAGGAGGACACAGCAACCCACTCCAGTATTCTTGCCTGGAGAATCCCACGGACAGAGGAGCCTGGCGGACTATAGTCCATAGTGTCACAAAGAGTCAGACATGACTAAACAACTTAGCACATACACACACACACACACAAAGTAAGGTCCAGGGATAGTTTCTCCAGGGTAATAGCATGGTTTCAGAATGTCAACAGAGAGCATAATATGACTGGAACACCACCATGGTTCGTTCCGTTAAGGGAGGAGGAGAGGGCAAAGGGCAGAGGGCAAAGGCTACATGCTAGAAGACAGTCTGGAAACTTCCACTTACATTTATTTCCTTGCCCAGACTTAGACATGGCTGCTCTCATCTGCAAAGAAGGCAGGAAAACACTGTGTTAGGTTGAGCATGATGTCATCCCTGACAAGACTGAGGTTCTGTAATTCAGGAAGTAGGAGGACAAGAGATCCTTAGAGACTATCCTGGGGGCACTGCTGGGAAGGGCTGGAGAAATAGGATGTGACAGCAAGGAGAACGTCCCCCTCCTGTTCCAGGGTCTTGGGAATGACTCATGAGATGAAACCAGCAAGTAGAGAACAAGTCAACAGAAGCTTGTGCCAAGTGCACAACCCATAGATTTCCAGAAGACCAGGGAGCAAATGGCCCCACCAAACATGGGGAAGCTGCTGCCTGGGAATTCAGAAAGTGCTGTGTTTGCAGACTGAGCTTGGCCAGTGGTAGTACTCAGTGCAGCCTGCCCTGTGAATTCTGGATACAACATGGTGTGACCATTTCTACTAAGCCTCAGAACATAATTTTGCAATGAGACAGCTTATGTCTATTTTGCATGCTATTAGGAATACTGGAAAGTGGAGGTAAGGTGAGAGTATCTGGACAAATTTTGTGAAAATGATGACTGGAAGAATTCTTGAAAGTTTATTAGAGATGGAGATGTTACATGATTAGTCAGTCAACCCATCCCCTTTGTATGGCTTCTTACCCAGGGTTCTGTTAGTAGCAGGAGGGAATGGAAGCCCAAGGTACATCCCTGCCTATGGTGAGCTTAAACTCCATTTGACACGTGCTGCTCACTAGGGGAAAGATGAGGATGCCTGGAAATCAAGCAAGTAGTTACATGAAAAGTACTGCTAGCAGTATCCTTTCTCCTTACCTCTGGATCTTTTCTAAGAAACAAAACTAAGGAAAAAGCATCAACATTTGAAATCAATAAAATTAGCCCTATGATTGAGGAGTAACACAAAGGGACCACCTCAAGAGGCTCTGAAAAGGCACCCTGGCTGTGTGAGCACAGCCATGAAGTAGCCACTGATGCTCATCCGGCCCCCAGAGGGCAGACTCTGTGGGCACCATGGCTCATGCCTTCATGTCATTGCTACCCACCTGGTGCTGGAGAGCTCCAGGAGGCGGGGGCAGGCATGTGTGAGAGTGAACGTGGGCGCTGTGATCACTGCTCTGGGACAAAAGAGAAACTACTTGTTCTGAGAAAGCTGACCCCAAATATTTTGAATCCTGTTCTTAACTTCAGTCTCAGTTCTCAGTATTTTGATGCAGCTGCTGGTTTAACAAAACCTCCTGCTTTCCTGGGTTGCTGCTGGCTGTTCATGGACATAACAGGCTGACTTTCAGACCTGGCTGACCACTAACTGGGCTCTTGGGAGACACTTGAATCTGTTGCCATGGGTCATGCTTCCATCCAAACAGAACAACAGTAGCAAGATTATTTATCTTTGCCCACGTTAACTGGCATGTCTGAACTACATTCAAAAATCTGGATGTAACCCTGGTTGCGCATGTTGGGGTGTTTCCCTCTCTCTCCTTTTCATCCTTCAGTCTGACCTCCGTTTAGTGGGGTCAGACAAGTCTTTGGAAAGTCCAGTGAAGTCCTGCCCTGTTGTTACTTTCACATCCAAGTGACAGTAACTAATGTCATTTCAGAAAAATGGAGGGCGTCTCGGCATATGAATGTCATTCGCTTTCAGTTTGAGCTGAGTGTAAGGATCCAATACTGTGGGAAGCTAGGTATTTCCAGCTAGGTTCTGGTTTTCTTCTCAGAATAAAATGTGCAGAGTTCAGATCTAATGAGAGCCTGTCTTAGAGGCGAATGATGGTATGCATGAGGCTTTCAGAATGACTTCATTTAATGACAGATCAATCATGGGACTAGAGAGATCCTGCCTAGACTTACTAAGCCTTTGTTTGCAAAATGAAGGAATTTGTAGGTAATCAGTCAATGTGGAAATTTTTAGGACTTGCTGTGGTCTTCCTACAACTGTTTAAAATGCTGTGCTTTTAATTCAACTGATAATAATAAAGCGTCTGTCTCGGCAGGCTACGCCTTTTCTGTATCCCAGGTGCCAAACTCCAGCAGCATCAGCCAAACCTCTGATTTAGACTTGCTTTTCCTCTGGCCCCATGAGAAACCTGTGACTTTCAGAGAGTGGGAAAGTTGCTCACTGTTTTAGAGCTGGTTAGCAAGCAGATCTCATCTTATTCACAGCATGCTGGAATGGGGCTGGAAAATGTTTTCGATCTTTTTTGTTCTTGTTGTTGCTTCTATCTGTTGTCTCCATTTTTCTCTCTCCTTCCTTCTCTCCTTAAACACACTCCATCCAGGCTTTGTCGCCACCTCCTCACCAGGTTCCTCTTGTCAAGATTGTTCATGACCTTTGTTTTGTTAAATCCAATGTCTAATTCTTGGCTGTTATCAGACTTGACCTATCATGTGGTTTGACGAAGCTGATTACTCCTTGCAGGAGATGCCCTCTCTCCTTCATCTCCATGTCCCCCCAGCTCTCTTCTCTCTCACAGACCACCCTTGCATGGTCTCCTGAGCTGTCTCCTCACCTCCCTGACCTTCCAAGGCATGGCCCTGGACCCTTCTACTTTTCCTCTATCTATACTTACTCCCTAGTTAAACCCATCTGGTCTCATGGCTTTTAACTCCAGCTGTGTGCATATCTCCACATCTATGTCTGTATCTCTACCCCAACCTCCCTTCTAACCTGCCTGCTCTCCATTAGGAAGTCTGACAGGCATCCTAAACTTAGCCCACTCAGACAAGAGCCCATCCACCAACCTGGTTATCCAGCAGCACTATCATCTCAGGAAGCAGCCATTCTTCCAGTAGCTGAGGCAAACAAATACCAGGTCTTATCCTTCTCTCATAACCTGTCTCCAATGCATTAACAAAGCCTTTTGCATCTACCTTGAAAATAGTGAGGAATCTGACCATTTCCTATCATCATTAACACCCTGGTCCAAGCTACCACCACTGCTCACCAGGCTTATTATCATAGTTCACAACTGATATTTCAGTTTCTGCTCTTGCCCTCTGAGAGTCCACTGTCAACGTAGCCACCAAAAAGAATCTTCTAACGCAAAGGATGAACTACATTGATTTTCTCCCTGAGACTGTCTCAGGATGCCCTACTTCACCCTGAGTAAAAGCCAAAACCCTCAGCTTGGCCTCTAAGACCCAGCACCCTCATCCCCTGTTACCTCTTTCATTTCATGTCCAGCTCTTCTCCCCTCACTCCATTCATCCAGCCCTTGGGCTTCTTTTGCTTCTCTTGGGCCCATGAGGGATGTGCCTACCTCCAACGTTCACCCTAGCTGATCAGAGTGGAACACTCTTCCCCCAGATCATATCTCATGTCCTTTCAGCCTTTCCTCAAATGGCACTCTGTCAGCAGGACCTTCCCTGAGTTCTCCTTAACAGAAACACCACCCACACCCATATACCCAGAATCTTTGTTCCCTTTACTCCACTTAGTTTTCTTCATTCATATCTCACCAGTTGACATACTACACGTTAACTTGCTCACGTTTTTAATAGCCAGTTTCTCTCTCAATCTTCAAAAGACAGGCACTTTGCATTTTCTCTGATCCGTCTCTGGCACGCATCACAGTGTCTGACACAGATGATGCTCAAAAACTGTTGAATGAATGAATGAATTTAAGCCTTGATCAACATGCTTTTGGTAGTAAGTCTATCTGCGTGTGGCACGTTTTGTCATTAAGTGATGTCGCGCAGTCGTGTCCGACTCTTCGTCACCCCATGGACTGTAGTGTACCATGCTCCTCTGTCCATGGGATTTTCCAGGCAAGAGTACTGGAGTGGGTTGCCATTTCCTTCTCTAGAGGATCTTCCTGACCCAGGGATCGAACCCGGGTCTCCCACATTGTAGGCAGACGCTTTACCGTCTGAGCCACCAGGGAAGTTTTGTCATTATAAAGTTTAAAAAGAGAGATACTAGTCTTCAAAAGGAGACTGCTGCCCATACACTCTGTCAGGTCCTACACTTGGCATGGACAATGGGGTGGGAAGGATTTGGATCTCCTGAGCCTGCTCCTGCAATGACAGTGTGTGTCACCAATATCAGGGCTGGCTGTGTGCTCCAGCATGGGCCTGCAGTGATCTGTAGGCCACAACAAGCAGGTTACTTATGGGGTGAGTGGCAGGTCAACCGGGAGAGTGGTCTTTATTAAGCAGGTCCATATCTCCAAATCTTGGGTTAGTAAGAAATAACTTTTGGCGACTAAGATCTCTAAAGTATAAGCGAGAAAAGCTACCAGTTTATTGTCACCAACTCTCATCTCAACCAATTTTTTTCCTGAAAAAGAAAAGAAGATAATTCTGGTGAATTGATACTCTATGATGTAAGAGTACTTTTCATTTTTCTACTCAACAGGAATAAAACTGCTGAGGGGGTTTTCAGTGTTTTCTTATGATAGAGTTGTGTCCAAAAAATACTGAATTGAGCCTGGAGAAGTCTCTACTAGTCACATCTTGGGAAATTTGAGCATGAAAATAAATTATGATAGTAACAGATTACAACCCATTGAATGAAATATGCACCCAGAGTCCATGCTGATTTAAATAAATGAGTAAATGAGAGAGAAGAAAAAGTTCTTCCCTAGAGTAGAATGCTGACTGATACATGTGAAAGGAATGAAGGAATTAGAACATTATCATCTGAAAATCTTTATAAGGATGGTGATTCAGGCAGGAGACATTACTAGATGCTGTGGTTGGTGGGTGGAATTTGATGGTAAAAGGATATTTGTTGGAGTCTGAGAGCATCTTCCACAAAATACTTCTCAATTATAAAGGAGGTGATAGTGAATTTGCAGTAGAGAGACTGGCAAATACCAAGATGATCAAGGTGATACTCTGCAGTGGTGGGAAGAGTTGATGCTATGTGAGCTGAATATAACACTGTTCTTGTTGAACCTAATCTCCCAGTTCATTCCACCCTCTCCTTCCCCTCCTGTGTCCACATGTCCTTCTCTACATCTGTGTTTCTATTCCTGCTCTGCAGTTAGGTCCATCTGTACCATTTTTCTAGAGCCCACATACACGCATTAGTATACAATATTTGTTTTTCTCTAACTTACTTCATTCTGTATGACAGACTCTAGGGTCTAGCCACAACACTACAAATGACTCTATTTCATTTCTTTTTATGATGGAATAACATTCCATTATATAAATGTATCATGTCTTTTTTACCCATTCATCTGTTGATGAACTTTTAGTTTAGTTCCTTGTCCTGGCTATTGTAAATAGTGCTGCGGTGAACACTGAGGGACATGTGACTTTTTGAATTATGGTTTTCTCAGAGAATATGCTCAATAGTGAGATTGCTGAGTAATATGTTGGTTCTATTTTTAGTTTTTAAGGAACCTGCATACTAAATACTCTACCATGTGTAAAACAGGTAACTAGTGGGAACCTACTGTATAGCACAGGGAGCTCAGCTTGGTGCTCTGTGATGACCTAGAGGAGTGGGATGGGGGTGAGGGAGATCCAGGATGGAGGGGATATATGTATACCTACAGCTGATACAGTTCACTGTACAACAGAAACTGATACAACATTGTAAAGCAATAATACTCCAATTAAAGAAAGAATCAAAAAATTGCTCCTGTCAGGGATCCATGATCTGAGACTGTCGTGAGGAAACATCAAGCTTCATTCTCTTTACATTGAGACAGGGAAAGGGTGAGTAATTGTTCTAGACTGGAGAAGACTGAAAATAACCCTATATGCGAGACAGAATAAGAGACACAGATGCATAGAACAGTCTTATGGACTCTGAGGGAGAAGGTGAGGGTGGGACGTTCTGGGAGAATAGCACTGAAACATGTATATTATCATATGTGAAACAGAACACCATTCCATGTTCGATGCATGAGACAAATGCTCAGGGCTGGGGCAATGAGATGACCCAGAGGGATGGGATGGGGAGGGAGGTAGGAGCGGGGTCCAGGAAGGGGAACACATGTAAACCCATGGCTGATTCATGTCAATGTATGGCAAAAACTACTACAATATTGTAAAGTAATTAGCCCCCAACTAAAATAAATAAATTTATTTAAAAATAAATAAATAAATAAATAAAAAGAGAAAAAAAAAAATAAAATTCTCAACACATAAAAAAAAAAAAGACAATTACATGCAGTATGTGATCCTGGACAGAATCAGGAACCAGAAGGGAAAGGAGGTGGCACCAGGAAAGTTAGCAATATTTGAATGAGATCTGTGAGTTGGATGCCAATGTACTGAAGTTAATGTCTTGATTAAGAAGGTTGTACAGTGTTTACCTAGAAGAGTGTCTTTGGAGGAAAACACACTCTAATATTTAGGGGTATCAGCAGCTGCCTCACAAATGATTCTAAAAAAAAGACTAATGATATAATGATCACAGATAGATAGGAGATATGATGAAGAAAAGGTGGTAAAATTTAAACTGTTGTAGGAGATATGGAAAATTTTTATACTGTTCTGACTAGTTTTCTGTATTTCAAAATGGCCCATTGAAAAGAAAGTGGAGAGACACTGAAAGAGAGTATCCTGATAAAAATAGTATTCCTAGAAATGAGCTTTCTCTCAGAATCAGTCAAAAATTTAATCAGCCCTTAGCATGCTCTATTCTGCCAGGTTAATTATAGTGGAAATATCCAACAAATGGAAATTATTAATATAGTTATTCACTTTTAAATCAGGGCCAGAACGACACAGAATTCTATTACCCACAGCAAAACAGTGTCTATGGTCCAAAAATTTTCCAGGGAGAACTAAAGATTCTTGTTTCTTTTTTATTTTAGTTCTTTATAGGTTTTAAAATAAGATTCTTTCATTTTGAAAGTCCCTAAAGAAAATTCCAAAAATATTGAGAATTGGGAAAAAAAAGAACAAAGAAAAGCTATCGCCTGTGTTAACATTCTGGTTCATTTGCTTCCCCATTTTCTAAAGCAGTCTTTTGTCTGTTTGAGACAAGTCTAATCATATTTATGCACACTTTTATCCTCTGGGTCTTTCTCCTAGTATCTCTAGTGTTTTTCCATGCTGCCACATGGTCTTTCTCAATTACAACTTTAATGGCTAATAATATTCCATCATGTAGAATTACTGCTGTGGGCTACTTGCCCATCCCTGTGGATGACAGAGCAGGGAAGCAGACAGGGCCTGAACCTTGATGTCCAAAGTTGATAAGAGAGCTCACAGTTTAGAAGTTTGGAAACAGTTGTCAGTGATGGAGGGGCCAATGCCTTGAAGACAAGGAAGTTTATTGTCAGAGACTAGTCTTGTTATAACCTCAGATATGCAGATGCTGCTGCTGCTGCCGCTAAGTCGCTTCAGTCATGTCCGACTCTGTGCGACCCCATAGACAGCAGCCCACCGGGCTCCACCATCCCTGGGATTCTCCAGGCAAGAATACTGGAGTGGGTTGCCATTTCCTTCTCCAGTGCATGAAAGTGAAAAGTGAAAGTGAAGTTGCTCAGTCATGTCCGACTCTGCGACACCATGGACTGCAGCCTACCAGGCTCCTCTGTCCATGGGATTTTCCAGGCAAGAGTACTGGAGTGGGGTGCCATTGCCTTTTTCAGATATGCAGATGACACCACCCTTATGGCAGAAATCAAAGAGGAATCAGAGAGCCTCTGGATGAAGGTGAAAGAGGAGAGTGTGAAAAAGCTGGCTTAAAACTCAACATTCAAAAAACTAAGATCATGGCATCCAGTCCCATCACTTCATGGCAACAGATAGGGAAACAATGGAAACAGTGACAGACTTTATTTTCTTGGGTTCCAAGATCACTGTGGATGGTGACTGCAGCCATGAAATTAAAAGACCCCTGCTATGACAAACCTAGGCAGCATACTGAAAAGCTGGGACATCAGTTTGCTGACAAAGGTCCGTATAGTCAAAGCTATGGTTTTTCCAGTAGTCATGTATGAATGTGAGAGGTGAACCATTAAAGACGACTGAGTGCTGAATAACTGATACTGTGGAACTATGGTGCTGGAGAAGATTCTTGAAAGTCCCTTGGACTGCAAGGAGATCAAACCAGTCAACCCTAAAGGAAATCAGTCCTAAATATTCATTGGAAGGACTGATGCTGAAGCTGAAGCTCCAAAACTTTGGCTGCCTGATGAGAAGAACCAATTCATTGGAAAAGACCCTGATGCTGGGAAAGATTGAAGGCAGGAGGAGAAGAGGATGACAGAAAATGAGAGGGTTGGATGGCATCACCTATTCAATGGATATGAGTTTGAACAAACTCGGGAAGATAGAGAAGGACAGGGATGCTTTGCATGCTTCAGTCCATGGGGTTGCAAAGAATTGGACAGGACTGAGCGACTGAACAGCAATAGAATGTTTTCCCTTCCCCACATTTTACCATCACAATAATGACTCCAATATAATAGGAGTGGGTCACAGTAAAAAGGGCTAAAATCCAGAGACTCTGAGAAGCAGCACTTAGGGAAGCCCAAAGTCAAGAAAAGAGATAAAGGCAAGGACATGACAGAAGCTGACTCTTGTGGTACCTACAACTATAAATACTAATCAAAGTCCAACACCTAGCCAGATTCACATAAATTCTCAAACAGAAGGACTATTTACCTTAGTTCTATCCCTGGGTTGGGAAGATCCCCCAGAGAAGAGAAAGGCTATCTGCTCTAGTTTTCTGGCCTGGAGAACTCCGTGGACTCTATAGTCTATGGGGTCGCAAAGAGTCAGGCACAACTGAGTGACTTTCACTTTCACCCAGTAAAGCATGTTCATCTTTCACCTTGGAGTGCTAAAAGGCAAAATGAGCAAGCAAATAATCCCCCAAATTCACAGTCTGCGAAGACAAAGCAAACATCAGAGCTAGACTCAGATATGACACGGATGTTGGAATTATCAGATAATTTAAAATAAGTGAGATTAATTTGTTAAGCACTCTTATGGAAAAAGTTGACAACTTGCAAGAACAGAACAGCAATGAAAGCAGAGAGATGGAAATTCTAAGAAAGAATCAAAGAAAATGTTAGAAAGCATTAGAAGTTAGAAGCACTGTGATCAGAAATAAAAGTGAAGAATGGTTTTGATCCATCTATTAGTGGCTTGAACAGCCAAGGGAAGGACAAGTGAGCTTGAAGATATATACACATCACACACACACACACACACACACACACATTCACTACACTTAGGTATATTATGTTCAAATCACACAAAGCTAACAACAAAGATTAAATTTTGAAATCAGAAGTGAGGGATGGGAGGGATGGAAATACCACAACCTATAGAAAGGTAAGAATGAGAATTTCAGCAGACTTCACATTGGAAATTATGCAAACAAGAGTGGAATGTAATGCTTAAAGGGTAAATGAAAAAAATCCACCAACCTAGAATTCTATGTAAAGCAAAATAGATTTTTCAAAAGTGAAGGAGAAATAAAGATTTCCATAAACTAAAACCAAGGAAATTAAGAGAATTAATTAAATAAAGTGTTTATTAATCTCATTAATTTGAAATATAACTGTTTTTTTCTTTTCTCTTTTTTATTTTTTTATTGAAGAATAATTGCTTTACAGAATTTTGTTGTTTTCTGTCAAACCTCAACATGAATCAGCCATAGGTATACATATATCCCCTCCCTTTTAAACCTCTCTTCCATCTCCCACCCCATCCCACCCCTCTAGATTGATACAGACCCCCTGTTTGAGTTTTCTGAGCCATAGAGCAAATTCCCTCTGGCTATCTATTTTACATATGGTAATGCAAGTTTCCCTGTTACTCTTTCCATACATCTCACCCTCTTCTCCCCTCTCCCCATGTCCATAAGTCTATTCTCTATGTCTATTTCTCCATTGCTACCCTAAAAATAAAATTTTCAGTACCATTTTTCTAGATTCTGTATATATGCATTAGAATACAATATCTATCTTTCTCATTCTGACTCACTTCACTCTGTATAATAGGTTCTAGGTTCATCCACCTCATCAGAACTGACTCAAATGCATTCCTTTTTTATGGTTGAGTAATATTCCATTGTGTATACATACCACAGCTTCTTTATCCATTCATCTATGAATGGACATCTAGGTTGCTTCCATATTCTAGCTATTGTAAATAGTGCTGCAATGAACAATGGGATACATGTGTCTTTTTCAATTTTGGTTTCCTCAGGGTATATGCCTGGGAGTGGGATTGCTGGGTCATATGGGGATTTTATTCCTAGTTTTTTAAGGAATTTCCATACAGTCTTCTACAGTGTCTATATCAATTTTCATTCCCACCAACAGTGCAAGAGTGTTCCCTTTTCTCCACACCCTCTGCAGCATTTATTATTTGCAGATGTTTTAACGATGGCCATTCTGACTGGTGTGAGGTGATATCTCACTGTAGTTTTGGTTTGCATTTCTCTAATAATGAACAATGTTGAGCATATTTTCATGTGTTTGTTAACCATCTGTATGTCTTCTTCAGAGAAATGTCTGTTTGGGTCTTTTTCCCACTTTTTGACTGGGTGGTTTGTTTTTCTGGCATTGAGTTGTATGAGCTGCTTGTATATTTTAGAAATTAATCCTTTGTAAATTGTTTCATTTGCTCTTATTTTCTCCCACTCTGAGTGTTGTCTTTTCACCTTGCTTATAGCTTCCTTTGCTGTGCAAAACTTTTCAGTTTGATCAGGTCCCACTTGTTTACTTTTGTTTTTGTTTCCATTTCTTTAGGAGGTGGATCATAGAGGGGCTTGCTTTGATTTTTGTCATTGAGTATTCTGCCTATGTTTTCCTCTAAGAGTTTTATAGTTTCTAGTCTTACATTTAGGTATTTAATCCATTTTGAGTTTATCTTTGTGGATGATGTTAGAAAGTGTTCTAATTTCATTATTTTACATGTAGCTGTCCAGTTTTCCCAGCACCATTTATTGAAGAGGCTGTCTTTACCCCATTGTATATTCTTGCCTCCTTTGTCAAAAATAAGGTACCCATAGGTGCATGGGCTTATTTCAGGGCTTTTTATCTTGTTCCATTGGTCTATATTTCTTTTTCTGTCCAGTACCACACTGTCTTGATGACTGTAGCTTTGTAGTATAATCTGAAGCCAGGAAGGTTGATTCCTCCAGCTCCATTCTTTTTTCTCAAGACTGCTTTGGCTTTTCAGGGTCTTTTGTGTTTCCATATGAATTGTGAAATTTTTTGTTCTAGTTCTGTGGAAAATGCCATTGGTAATTTGATAGGAGTCACACTGAATCTGTAGACTGCATTTGGTAGTATAGTCATTTTCACAATATTGATTCTTCCGAGCCAGGAACATGGAATAACTCTCCATCTGTTTATGTTGTCTTTGATTTCTTTCATTAGCATGTTATAATTTTCTGTGTACAGTTCTTTTGTCCCCTTCAGTTCAGTTCAGTTCAGTCACTCAGTCGTGTCCAACTCTTTGCGACCCCATGAATCGCAGCACGCCCTTAGGTAAGTTTATTCCTAGATATTTAATTCTTTTTGTTGCAATGGTGAATGGGATTGATTCCTTAATTTCTCTTTCTGATTTTTCATTGTTAGTATATAGGAATGCAAGTGATTTCTGTGTATTGATTTTGTATCCTGCAACTTTGCTAAATTCACTGATTAGCTCTAGTAATTTTCTGATACTATCTTTAGGGTTTTCGATGCACAGTATCATGTCATCTGCCAACAGTGAGGCTTTACTATTTCTTTTCTGATCTGGATTCCTTTTATTTCTTTTTCTTCTTTGATTACTGTAACTAGGACTTTCAGAAGTATGTTAAATAATAGTGGGGAAAGTGGACACCCTTGTCTTGTTCCTGATCTTAGGGGAATGTTTTCAGTTTTTCACCATTAAGAATAATGTTTTCTGTAGGCTTATCATACATGGCCTTTACTATGTTGAAGTAGGTTCCTCCTATGCCCATTTTTTGGAGAGTTTTAATCATAAATGGGTGCTGAATTTTTTCAAAGGCTTTTTCTGCACCTACTGCGATTATCATATGGCGTTTATCTTTCAATTTGTTAATATAGTGTATCACATTGAGTGCCATTTGCATATACTGAAAAATCCTTGCATCCCTGGAATGAACCCAACTTGATCATGGAGTATGAGGTTTTTGATGTGTTGCTGAAATCTATTTGCTAAAATTTTGTTAAGGATTTTTGCATCTATTTTCATCAGTGCTATTGGCCTGTAGTTTTCTTTTTTGTGTTGTCTCTTCTGGTTTTGGTATCATGGTGTTAGTGGCCTCGTAGAGTGAGTTTGGATGTGTTCCTTTCTCTGCAATTTTTTGAAAAAGTTAGAAGGATAGGCATTACTTCTTCTCTAAATGTTTGATAGAATTCTCCTGTGAAGCCATCCGGTTCTGGGCTTTTGTTTTTTGGGATATTTTTGATCATAGGTTCAATTTCAGTGCTTGTAATTAGGTTGCTCGTAATTTCTATTTCTTCCTGGTTGAGTCTTGGAAGATTGAACTTTTCTAAGAATCTATCCATTTCTTCCAGGTTATCCTAAAGTTGTTCATAATAGCCTCTTATAATCCTTTGTATTTTTCTGTATTTTCTGCTGTAACCTCTCCTTTTTCATTTCTAATTTTGTTGATTTGATTCTTCACTCTTTTTTTCTTGATGACTCTGGCTAAAGGCTTGTCAATTTTGTTTATCTTCTCAAAGAACTAGCTCTTAGTTTTATTAATCTTTACTGTTGTTCCTTTCATTTCTTTTTCATTAATTTCTGCTCAGATCTTTATGGTTTCTTTCTTTCTACTATTTTGAGGGTTCTTTTTGTTCTTCTTTTTCCAGTTGTTTTAGGTCTAAAGTTAGGTTGTCTATTCAATGTTTTTTTTTTTCTTTAGGTAGGATTGTATTGCTGTAAACTTCCCTCTTAGAACTGTTTTTGTTGCATCCTGTAGATTTTGAGCTGTCATGTTTTCATTGTCATTTGTTTCTAGAAGTTTTCTGATTTCTTCAGTAACCTATTGGTTATTTAGAAACGTGTTGTTTAATCTCCATGTGTTTCTGTTTCTTACAGTTTTTTTTCTTATAATTGATATCTAGCCTCATAGCATTGTGGTTGGAGAAGATGCTTGATGAGATTTCAATTTTCTTAAATTTACTGAGGTTTGATTTCTGCCCGAAGATGTGCTCTATCCTGGAGAATGTTCCATGTGCACTTGAGAAGAAGGTGTATTCTTACGCATTTGGATGGAATGTCCTGAAGATATCAATGAGATCCATCTCATCTAATGTATCATGTAAGACTTGTTTCCTTATTAATTTTCTGTTTTGATGATTTGTCCTTTGGTGTGAGTGGGGTGTTAAAGTCTTCTACTATTATTGTGTTACTGTCAATTTCACCTTTTATGTCTTATGTATTGTCTTATGTATTGAGGTGCTCATATGTTGGGTGCGAACTTCCCTTATGGCTCAGATAGTAAAGAGTCTGCCTACAGTGTGGGAGACCCGGGTTTGATCTCTGGGTTGGGAAGATCCCCTGGAGAAAGAAATGGCAACCCACTCCAGTATTCTTGCCTGGAAAATCCCATTGATGGAGGAGCCTGGTAGGCTGCAGTCCACGGGGTCTCAAAGAGTCAGACATGACTGACTGACTTCACTTCACTTCACTTCATTTATGTTGGGTGCATAGATACTTACAATTGTTATGTCTTCCTCTTGGATTGATCCCTTGATCATTATGTAGTGTCCTTCCTTATCTCTTGTTTTTCCTAATTTTAAGATCTATTTTGTCTGATATGAGGATTGCTACTCCAGCTTTCTTTTGCTTCCCATTTGAATGGAATATATTTTTCCATCCTCTCACTTTCAGTCTATATGTGTCTTGAGGCCTGAAGTGGGTTTCTTGTAGACAGCATATATATGGGTCTTGTCTTTGTATCCATTCAGCCAGTCTGTGTCTTTTGGTTGGAGCATTTAATTCATTTACATTTAAAGTAATTATTGATATATATGTTCCTATTGCCATTTTCTTAATTGTTTGGGGTTGATTTTGTAAATCTTTTTTCTTCTATTTCTTGACTATATAAGTCCCTTTAACATTTGCTGTAAAGCTGGTTTGGTGCTACTTAATTGTCTTACTTTTTGCTTGTTGGAAAAGCTTTTTATTTCTCCATCAATTTTGAATGAGATCCTTGCCAGGTACAGTAATCTTGATTGTAGATTTTTTTCCCTTTCAATACTTTAAATATATCTTGCCATTCTCTTCTGGCCTGCAGAGTTTCTGCTGAAAAATCAGCTGTTAAGCATATGGGGTTTCCCTTGTATATAACTTGCTGCTTCTCCCTTGCTTCTTTTAATATTCTTTCTTCATGTTTAGTCTTTGTTAGTTTGATTGGTGTGTGTCTTGGCATGCTTCTCCTTGGGTTTATCCTGTATGGGACTCTTGGTGCCTCTTGGACTTGATCGACTATTTCCTTTTCCGTGTTGGGGAAGTTTTCAACCATAATCTCTTCAAAAGTTTTCTCATACCCTTTCTTTTTCTCTTTTTCTTCTAGGACCCCTATTATTCAAATGCTCGTGCATTTGATATTGACCCAAAGCTCTCTGAGACTATCTTCAGTTCTTTTTAGTTTATTTTGCTCTTCAGAAGTTATATCCAGTATTTTATCTTCCAGCTCACTGATTCTTTCTTTTGCTTCAGATATTCTGCTCTTGATTCCTTCTAGAGTATTTTTAGTTTCAGTAATTGTGTTGTTTGTCTCTGTATGTTTATTCTTTAATTCTTCTAGGTCTTTGTTAATTGATTCTTGCACTTTCTCCATTTTGTTTTCAAGGTTTTTGATCATCTTTACTATCATTATTCTGAATTCTTTTTCAGGTAGTTTTCCTATTTATTCTTCATTTATTTGGACTTCTGTGTTTCTGCTTTGTTATTTCATTTGTGTAGTATTTCTCTGCCTTTTCCTTTTTTTTTTTTTTTAACTTATTGTGTTTGAAGTCTCGTTTTCCATGGGTTCAAGTTTGAATTCTTTCTTCCCCTTGGTTTCTGCCCTTCTAAGGTTGGTCCAGTGGTTTGTGTAAGCTTTGTGTAGTGTGAGCTTTGTGCTGAGTTTTGTTTGTTTGCTTGTTTTTCCTCTGATGGGCAAGGCTGAGTGAGGTGGTAATCCTGTGTGCTGATGATTGGGTTTGTATTTTTGTTTTGTTTGTTGTTTAGATGAAGCATCCTGCACAGGGTGCCACTGGTGGTTGGGTGGTGCCAAGTCTTGTATTGAAGTGGTTTCCTTTGGGTGAGTTCTCACTGTTTGATACTCTCTACGGTTAGTTCTCTGGTTGTCTAGGGTCTCGGTGTCAGTGCTCACACTCTAAAGGCTTAGGGCTTGATCTCTCTCCAAAGACCAGCCTAGGTCCAATCTATCAAGAGGAATTTTGGCCAAAATGAAAGTGCCTTTACTTGAGTTCCAAAAGCCAGTGCACAAGAGCACAGTGGAGACCTCTGACTCATCAGAAACTCAGTGTCACCTCAAAGGCCTCCACCCCTAACTGGTTTTTATTTGTTTACTCTTCCATTTTTCTGTTTTTTTCCTGCTATCTTTTTTTGTTCTCATGGTAACAAAATTCTTGAATAATTTTAGGATTGCAATTTATATTTTTGAATGTTTTATACTGCACTGGATATTACAATGACATGTGATGTCACATTTACATATCATCATTTTTCCCATACATAAGTTTTTTTTATATATATAAATGTTTTTTGTTGCTGAATCATACTCTATAAAATTGTCTTTCTGATTTTTCACCTACCATCATTCTCAGCTTGTAACTGTGTTACATTTTTCATAAAACTTTCTGAACATTATCTCTGATATGTGAGTCTTGCCCTGGGGCCAAAGCTGTATCTACATTCCACCTCCCTTGCCTGCCAGTATTTCCAGATCTCTGTTTCTTTATGAGTTCATCTCTATTGCCTGTGTGTGTGTGGTGTGTGTGTGTATGTGTGTGTGTGTGTGTGTGCGTGCTTAGTTGCTCAGTTGTGTCTGACTTCTTGTGACCCTTTGGACTGTAGCCTGCCAGGCTCCTCTGTCCATGGGATTTCACAGGCAAGTATACTGGAATGGGTTGCGATTTTCTTCCTCCAGGGGATCTTCCTGACCCTTGCACATAGGTGACCAGCAAAGCACTATAATCTGTTTCTGTCCTCTGGAGTCACAACTGACAAGACGCACTTTGTCCCAAGAGAGTACTACTCTTCTCGTGGACACCATACACTTATTCAGTGATGCTGAACCATTCTACTTGAGAATCATCTTGCCAACTATTTTTTCCAGGACCAGATGTAACTAACAACATTATTTTCTCATCACACACTGCTTTCTTTAAAAAGTTGAAGTATAGTTGATTTATACTGCTGCTCTGCAAATAGGATCATCAGTACTATCTAACTAGATTCCATATATATGCATTGCTGCTGCTGCTAAGTCACTTCAGTCATGTCCAACTCTGTGCGACCCCATAGACGGCAGCCCACCAGGCTCCCCCATCCCCGGGATTCTTCAGGCAAGAACACTGGAGTGAGTTGCCATTTCCTTCTCCAATGCATGAAAGTGAAAAGTGAAAGTGAAGTCGCTCAGTCGTGTCTGACTCTTCAACCCCATGAACTGCAGCCCACCAGGCGCCTCCGTCCATGGGATTTTCCGGGCAAGAGTACTGGAGTGGGGTGCCATTGCCTTCTCCTTCCATGTCCTAGCAACTGTAAATATTGTTGCAATGAACATTGGGGTACATATGTCTTTTTCAGTTATGATTTCCTGAGGGTATAGGCCCGGTAGTGGGGTTACTAGGTTACATGCTAGTTTTATTCCTTATTTTTAAAGGAATCTCCATACTCTTCCTCCATACTCTTCTCTATAGTGGCTATATCAATTTCCATTCCAACCAACAGTACAAGAGAGTTCGCTTTTCTCCACATACTCTCTAGCATTTGTTGTTTGCAGACTTTTTGATAATGGCCATTCTGATTGGTGTGAGATGATACCTCATAGTAGTTTTGATTTGCATATCTCTGTTAATGAATGATGTTGAGCGTCTTTTCATGTTTTTATTCACCATCTTTACATCTTCTCTGGAGAAATGGCTGTTTAGTTTTTCTGCTCACTTTTTGATTGGGTGAAAACCATTGTCTTGAGTATCAGTGTTTTAATTTTTACTTCAATTATCGCATATGATTCAGATCACTCAGGATGCAAAGAATAGTTTATTGTATTTATTCAATTCTCACACTTTACAATGTTCATTCTTCATGATGTTCTAAGATTCCTTCTTTTATCATTGCTTTTCTGTTGGAGAAATACCTTTAATTTTTCTGTAAGTGTAACATCTTAGCAACACATTATTTTAGTTTTTCTTTTTCTAAGAATGTCCTTTACTAAATAATCCCTTTATTTCTGGGAGACATTTTTACCAGATTCATGATTGATATCCTTTTTTTCAGCACTTAAAAATATTATACCATTTCATTTTGCTCTACAGTTTCAAATGAGAAATCCCCTGTCATTTGACTTGGCATTCCCTTATGGATAATGTGTCTTTTCTCTGTAGTTATTTTGAAGGTTTTTTGTTTGTGTCTAGTTTCAGGTGATGCTAGTGGTAAAACCCACTTGCCAACACAGGAGCCATAAGAGACCCAGGTTTCATCTCTGGGTCAGGAAGATCCCCTGGAGAAGGAAATGGCAACACACTCCAGTATTCTTGCCTGGAAAATCCCATGGATGGAGGAGCCTGATAGGTTACAGTCATAGGGTCGCAAAGAGTCAGACATGACTAAAGTGAGTTAGCACTTTCAGAAGTTAAATTACAATGTATATTGGTAGAACTTCTTTGGGTTTATCCTATTAGTGGTCTGCTCATCTTCTTAAAGCTGTGGATTTGCCAATGTCACCAAATTTAGGAAATTTTTATCTACTATTCCCTCAAATACTCCTTCATGTGTACTCTCTTTCCCTTTTCACTCTGGGATTCTGATGACACAAATGTTGGATCTTTTACTATTGTCCCAAAGGCTGCTGAGTCTCTGCTTTCTTTTCCTGTTTTCAGTCTATTTTCTCTTAGTTGTTCGGATTAGGTAAATTCTATTGATCTGTCCTCAAATTCACAGTTTCTATCTTTGTTCATTTCCATTCTACTATTTGAGCCCATTCAGAAGTTTTCTATTTGTTGCTGTATTTCTCAGTTCTACAATTTCCATTTGGTTTCTTTTTATTCCTACTCTCCTTGATAAGATTTTCTTTTAATTTGTCAAAGAAAATTTTAATGACTTGTTAATCACTATTATGATGATTGCTTTAAAATCCTTGACAGATAATTCATATACCTGATTCTTCTCATTGTTGGCACCAGCTGATGGTCTTTACACATTTAAGTTGCTATTGTCTTGGTTCTTGGTATGCTAGATGATTTTTTAATTATAAGTTGGATATTTAAGCTGTTATATAAGAGACTTTAGGTCCCACTAAAGTTTTAAATTTTATTAAATGCATTTATTTTTATTTTAACTTATTTAGGTTAGTCATACAGTCCTGTCCTGCTTTTGTGGCAACCTAAATGTCAGAGCCTTGGTGGTGCTGTTTTGGGAGCCTTGGTGGTATGTCCTGTGTCACTGGGCTCTCACTGGTCCCTGTTGGTGCCCAGGGTGGGCTCTCTGTGGAGAGCACACCTCCATCCTGTGGGGCAAAGAGGTTCCCCGGTCTAGATCCTTGTGTGATGGAACCCCTTGCCCGTGCCCACAGCTGAGTGGCGAGGAGAGTCTCAATTCAAGTGTCAAAAGAGAGAAGTGTCACCATTGATTGCCTCTTGTCAGCAGCTCCAGTAAATCTCTTGGCAGTTGCTGAGATTTTCTGCTTTTTTTCAGAACTCATGCTTGATTTGGGGGAGGATGGAACATGCCTGGTCTACAGTGAACTGGAAATCAGGAATTTCTAGCTCAGGGCTGCCTGCTATGATTAAGACATCATAAGACAGACTGTCATTGTGCTTACACTACTTTCAGGGTTTATTGTTGTGCTTAGTGGGAAGGAGAGATAAGTCCAGGAAGTTCAGTGGACTTATTTTAAATAGTAAATTCTATAATAATTTTATTCATCTAGAAATTTTACAAAAATATGTGCTTATAGTACTTTGTGCTGTAAATTGGTGGTCTCATTTATCAACTTTTCAAACTTTTTGCAGTCTCAGAAATTTAAGAAAATTCACCAATAACAGTGTAAATTGATAATCTTCAATGTGTTCAACAAAAAGCAATTAAGATCTATTCACAATCTGTGGTTTGCTTCCATCTGATGAAGTATAATTAGGTGAGAAGACTCTTTTCCAAAATAGATAACACTGAACAACACTGGAGTCCTCCAATGAATATTTCTAAAGTTTTGGGGAAAAAATTGGGGGCAGCCTTAATAGGTTTTAGTCTAAGGTTAAAAAGAGGAGTGTCCTTGAATTTTCAAAACTTCTACACTATTCTGGAATTCAAGTTCTTTCATACGTGTATCTGTTCTTAGGCTGCTTCCTTCTGGAGGCTTTGCAATGAACCATCACTTTATCCTGGTGATGAAGGAGCTTAGTGCTCACTCCTACCCATTGTGAATCTCCATCCCAGGTAACTAAGTCTCCCCACCTTTCCAGGCAGAAGAACCCTAATCTTTGAAGCTGTGAGTTAATTCAAAGGGCCGACAGAAGATTCAGTGGTCTTTCTGACTTCTGATTCTTTTTCACAGAAACATCCCCACAATAAAGTGGATAAATAAATATGTGGTGAGACAGAGAAGTGCTATTTTTTCCTGCTGTGATACGTTTATTCCCTCTAGCTTTAAGCTTTTAAAATTAAGCGGTATTCTCTCTTTTCATTTTTACAATGCCACTTGTTTACTTTTTATTCCACTTTATTCTAGTTTGGTGATGCAGTTGTTCAAGGGATAGAACAGAAGAGGATCAGACCAGGCACTGTGACTAATGGGAAAAAGGAGTGAGCTAACTGATGTACATAGGTACCACCCTACTCTACCCCAGATAGGGACTTGTCTGCTAGGTCATTACAGAACACAACTTTGTCATATAGACTATCTGTAATAAAAGTGAAAATGATTACATGTGAAAAAAATTATGAATATATAGTCTTTGCAAAACTGAAATGCTGTAAATCAAGGGATGAGGAGTACATATGGTGAGACAGTTAAGAGGGAAAGAGGGAAGGCAGTGGGAGCCTCAGGGAACTCCTATTAATCCATCAGGGATGCTGAGGAGCAGGGGGCATCCTCTCCATAAGCTACTGTCTGAGTAGAAAGATAAGAAGAGAAGCAGGAGCTATTGTCATCCAGTAAAGCTCTTAAAATCCTGGGATGAGGGAGGCCTGGAGAATCAGGCAAAGATTAAACAGTAACATAAAAAAGAATTATATATATGCTCACCAAGAGAAGCATTTAAACAAATTATGTTGGATTTATAGGGTGAATTATAGGCAATTATAAAAAACCACTTTTGAAAAATATTTTCTAAGAGGAAATAGCATACATCAATAAAAATTACAGTTCTTATTCTAAAAATAATTGTGAACCTCCAGGGCAGGCAACAAGGTGAACTATAGAAATACACCACCTAGAAATACAAAATAACAATTATTGTTTTGAATGTATAATTGAACAGAAAAATGGTATAAAGCAAGTGTTCAGAAAGACAGCCATTATGTTTAGAAATGTAATATGTGACAAGTACAGTGTTTCCATGTTGGGAAATGAGAAACCATTAAGGGAACAAACTGGACCCTTTGGACCATAAGCTAAAAAACACAAAATCCAATCCAAGTGCTCCCCATGCAGAAAAATAATAGTGTAAAGACCTACAAGTAAACGATGAAGACTATATTATGACCTCAGGGTAAGATCCCCCGGAGAAGGGAATGGCTACCTATTCCAGTATTCTTTCCTGGAGAAGCCCATGGACAGAGGAACCTGGTGGACTACAGTCCATGGGCTCATAAAGAGTTGGACACAACTGAGTTATGAACACAAGAGGGTAGGAAAGTACTTCTTAGGTAAGCATCAAAATCAGAAACCATAAAAGGAAAAAAAAAGTAATACATTCAGTTAAGTTCAAACTTGTAAATAACAAAGGATAGTCTAAGAGTTCCACTAGATAGAACTGGGTTAAGAAAGCTATTGGTAACACTATTACTGATTAGATTACTGGAAAAATGAATATTTTCTACCCATTAATAAGAAGAAGATAAAGAAATCACATTGGGGCAAAGATTGCCCAGTCGTATCCAAACCTCTCCCTATTCACCAATCTCCCTTCTTAGTCTGGCCGCTGCTACTGCTGCTAAGTCACTTCAGTCGTGTCCGACTCCGTGCGACCCCATAGACGGAAGCCTACCAAGCTCCGCTGTCCCTGGGATTCTCCAGGCAAGAACACTGGAGTGGGTTGCCATTTCCTTCTCCAATGCATGAAAGTGAAAAGTGAAACTGAAGTCGCTCAGTCGTGTCCAACTCTTCACGACCCCATGGGCTGCAGCCTACCAGGCTCCTCCGTCCATGGGATTTTCCAGGCAAGAGTACTGGAGTGGGTTGCCCTTGCCTTCTCCACTTAGTCTGGCTACAGGACCAAATTTGGCCAATGACATTTGAACAAAGAGAGGTCTGTCATTTGTAGTTCTGGCCTCTAAGCCATCTCATGAGATCTTCTGTATGCTCTGTGTCCTCCATCTCCATGGCTGGAAGGGAAGCCCTCCCAGATGGAGAGCCACATGATGGAACTCTTGAACAACATGGGTGTACATTGTGTGGGTCCACATACACATGGATTTTTTTCAATAAATACAGTAACTGTAAATAAATATGAGTTTCTTTTTTTACATTATCTTGTCATTTTTGACATCAGTGTTAGTATTATGAATAGCATCTACAGTGTTTTATATCATATAAGAATATTGATACAGGTACAGACAACTCATCTTGTAAACAGTGGAAACTTTGGTATCAATAAATACAGTATAGTACTATAAATGTATTTTCTCTTTCTTATGATTTTCTTACCATTATCTTTTCTCTAGTTTATTTTAAGAATATAGTATATAATACACATAACATACAAAATATGTGTTAATTGATTGTTTATGTTATTGGTAAGACTGCCAGTCAGTGGTAGGCTGTAAAGTGCTAGCTGCCCAGTTGTGTCAGACTCTTTTGACCCCATGGACTGTAGCCTGACAAGCTCCTTTGTTCATGGAATTCTCCAGGCAAGAATACTGGAGTGGGTAGCCATTCCCTTCTCCAGGGGATCTTCCCCACCCAGGGATTGAACCCTGGTCTCCTGCATTGCAGGCAGTTTCTTTACCACTTGAGCCACTGGGGAAGCCCCCAACAGTAAGCTACTAGTAGTTAAATTTTGGAAGCATCTGAGTTATACATGGATTTTTGACTGCATAGATTCTTGGGGTCCATATTGTCCAAGGGCAACTGTACTAGATCCCTGAATCCACAGAAGAAGAGCCATGATCTAGGTTAGATTCACATCAGACGAGGATGTGAGCCGAAAATAAATGTTTATGATGCTAAACCACCAATATATTCGAGTTGCTTGTTAGAACAGGGCTAATTATCTTTATCCATTTAGAAATCAGTGTCAGGAGTGAGGCACTTGCATATGAAAACCTGGTATCTATGACACTGCCTTAGTTTGGAATGGCAGTTGACAAGTAATATTTGAGCCTGGAAATAGGGAAATTCATGTTATGATTTGGTAAATATTTGGTAAAACTGTTGCCTACAATAATTGGGAAGCACACTGTGCACCTATTAAGCTGACAGCTCATGGAGGAGAAGTAAATTGAAAAAGTTCAAAGTGGTATGGGCCACATTTGGAAAAATGTTCCAAGAATGCGATGAGCTCAGTAGGGCAGTTTACAAGGAGAAATGAGAGGAAACAGTGCAAGTCCACAAATTCCAGTCACTCAGAATTGGAAAAGCCAAGGCCTTCTAGGTCACAGGGAATAAGAGATGAGATGTTTTTGTAAATGCAGCCAACAACTATACAATAAAACTGCTGCAGTGAATAAAGAGAAAGCTGAGGGCTTCCCACAAAGCCTGGGAGCCCTAAGAAAGCGTCCAGGAACTTGAGAGGAAGAGGCATGAGAGTAAGGAAACAGAGTAATAAAGAAGACTTGAAACTATGTTCAGGGAAGAAAAACAACTACGGGTATAACTATTGGAGTCTGGATCTGAATGGAAGCAAGTAGACCAGAAAGCTATCAAATTTTTGAGGAAATTGTGTTGCTGACAAAGCCATTAATGGGAACAATGGAAACGATGTCACAATGGTGACAATGAGGGTTTCCCTGGTGGCTCGGTGGTAAAGAATCCACCTGCCGATGCAGGAGATATGGGTTCCATCTCTGATCCGAGAAGATCTCACACGCCATGGAGCAACTAAGCCTGTGCACCACAGGCATTGAGCCTGTACTCTAGAGCCTGGGAGCCAAAATACTGAGTCCATGTGCTGTAGCTACTGAAGGCTGCATACCCTAGAGTCCATGTTCTGCAACAAGAGAAGCCATAGCAGTGAGAAGCCTATGCACAGCAACTAGAGAGTAGTCCCCACTTGCCGCAACTAGAGAAAAGCCCATGCAGCAATGAGGACTCAGAACAGCCAAAACTAAATAAATAAATAAAATTATATATAAAACAAAACCAATGGTGACAATGAAATATTCAAAGACTATACTTGGTTCTCTGTAGCAGATTGCATATTCTAAAGTGGCCCCAAACAATGTCCCATTCCACATGGGGTTTTACAGCGTGACCAACACACCTGCCACCAAGGGACAAGGGTCTGTGTGTTCTCTTTTGGACTCGGGGTATGCTCAGAACAATGAGGAAACTGCCATTATGGGATGTCCATGATTAGGTCATCATGGGTGGTGCACTTCTAACATCGCATATAGTTTTTACGTGATATGCGCTCTTAGAACCCAGTCAGTGTGATGTGAGAAAGTCCACTGTTCCTGAAGAGGGCCACCTGGGAGAAACCAGCCCCTTAACTCGGGATAAACTTCCAGCCAACCTCCAGCAACAACTTGCCAGTCATGTGAGTGAGCTCTTTGGAAGTGAGTCCTTCAACTCCAGTTGAGTGACCCTAATCAACACCACTGAACCCTGGTCAAACTGAAGATTTGTGAGCTAAATAAAAATTTTTCTTTTTAATCTACTAACCTTTGGGGTGTTTCTTACATAGCAACAGATGACCAAAACAGCCCCAAGAGCAAGATGCAGGCTTCATAGTCTGTACATCCCCAAGGATAAATGTATATTTTCTTCCCCAACCCGTATAACATGTGTGGCCAATAAAGTGGATGAAGAGGAGCTTCCTAGATATTATTATCATAAAAAATAATGGAACAGAGAGCTCCTCCTAGAGAATTTAATTAAGGCCTAGTCAAGGAATCTACACTTCAAGGGCAAGGTGTCTTCCCAGGGACTGTCTGGTAGGAATCCATTACCATTTTGAATCAATAACTGTGGTATGTCTTCTTTTCTGCTATTTTGTGAACAGCTTTTACTGCAGATGTCCTGCCCCACTCTCCTGCTGCCATAAGATCTAGCACTGAAACATGTACATTACCATATGTAAAACAGATGACCAGTGTGAGTTCAATGCTTGAAGAAGGGCACCCAAAGCCAGTGCTCTGGGACAACTCGGAGGGATAGAGTGGGGAGGGAGGTGTGAGGGGTTCAGGATGGGAGGACACGCGTATACCTGTGATTCATGATGATGTATACAAAAACCATCACAATATTGTAAAGCAATTATCATCCAATTAAAATAAATAAATTATTTTTAAAAGATATGCAGATGACACCACCCTTGCGGCAAAAAAAAATGATGGGGAGGATTGGGATGACTTGATTTTTAGTCCATAAAGAGATTTCCCAGTTGGTCCTGATGGAGAGAGATATCCATCAGCTGGTCTCGGGGCTGGATGCAGGGACTTGATGACATTTTGTATGGTTTCCTTGGGGAGGGATATGAGAATATTCAATGCATGGGCAGAGAGGAGTCGCCTGATGGTTTGCGACCGTTGCGGCAGAATTCACAGGAAGTATGAACACTCACCTGAATCCATATACTCCCTAACACTACCCGTATGACTGATTTCCGGCCAATGGAATATGGGCAGCCCCTCCCAGGCCTGGTTTCTAAAATGTTTCATATCACTATGTTTTCTCTCTTCTATCCTCATGACTGAAGGCAGGGATCCTAAGACAGTTGAGTCACTCAGTAGAACAAACCCAGACTCCCAAAAGAGCTGATTCACATCAACATGCAGTAAGCAAAATTAACTTTCTTTTGATGTTAAGCTATTAAAATTTGGGGGTTATTTATTATAGTATGTAGGGATAATTAGCCTGTCTAACATAATAAGCAGAGAATATGAATAGATATATTAGAAAGGAAAAGACCCAAATGGATTATAAAAATGAAAATATACTCAGCATGATAAAACTCAAAACAACACTTAAATACCATCTTTCCACTTATCAGATAGGCAGAAAGCAGTCCACTAATAATGAAGAAAAATAGAAAATTTTCAACATTGGTGGTGGGAGTGCATGGGGGTCAGAATTCAGGGTAGGAAACAGAAATGGATCTAAATATTTTAGGCAGAAAGATTTCCTGTGGATAACAGTGTGCTGACAGAATCAGGGAAAGGATGGGAGTAATGGTGAGCAGAGGGTTGACGGGCTCCAGGCTGTGTCTCTAGGAATGTTCCCTGAGCAGGCAGAACTCCATCCTGGAACAGGGCAATGGGAGATCGGAAAGCTACTCTTGAAGCCACAAGATTTAAGAGCAAATTCCTTTATGTGTGTCCCAGATGAAAGACAGTTGGGGTGGGGGATGGCCACGACTGCCACTGCAGACAAATCCTATTTGACTTGGGGAGGCAGCTGAAGGCAGCAGGAAATGCGTTTCCTCTAACTCTACAGCCCCCTTAGAGAGCATCTTACCAGTACAATTATACTAAGCTTGTGCTCAGTCGTTCAGTCCCAACTCTTTGGGACCCTATGTACTGTAGCCTGCCAGGTTCCTCTGTCCATGGGATTTTTCAGGCAAGAATACTAGAGTGGGTTGCCATTTCCTCCTCCAGGGGATCTTCCCAACCCAGGAATTGAACACGTATCTCTTGTGTTTCCTGCATTGGCAGGTGGATTCTTTACCACTGAGCCACCTGGGAAGCCCACAGTGACACTGAAGAGAAACAAAACCTCCGATCCAGAAATCCTACTTCCTGGTGAGCACAGGGCCACATAGGTAAGGGAATTTTTCAGTATTATTTGTAGTAGTGGAAACTGTGTAAACAATTAACTGTCTCTCAGCATAGGAATAGTTAAATGCTTTATCCATACAATGGACTATTATAGTGTGTGTGTGTGTGTGTGTGTGTGTGTGTGTGTACAAATGCGCTCAATTGTGTCCAGCTCTTTGCAGTCCCATGGGCTGTAGCCCGCCAGTCTCCTCCGTCCATGGAATTCTCCAGGCAAGAATACTGGAGTGGGTTACCATTTCCTTCTCCAGGGAATTTTCCCCACCTAGGGATTGAACCCACGTCTCTTGTGTCTCTTGCATTAGCAGGTGGGTTCTTTACCAGCTGAGCCACCAGGGAAGCCCATATTATAGCACAGTTAAACTAAATGAAAAAAGGATAAAATAGCAAAAAATAATAATTCAAGGAAAAGGTATGCTACAAAATGGTATATGAAGAGTAGCATCAATACTTCACATATTTTAAAATGTATTCAAAGCAATAATCTATCTTATTTGGGAATACACAATCCACAGGGCCTGTTCACAGCACATACAAATTTCATTCAATCCAGAGGTTCTCTCTGCAGCAAGAGGGAGGGCAAGCAGATGATATAGGGATTTTAACTTTATTTCTAATATTTTATTACTTTTTGTTTTTCCTAGGATCTGAAGCATGATGACAAAATGTTTACAAGTATTGATGTTTACAAGTATCTTGGTGGTAGTAGGTATGTAAATGTCTGGTATATCCTTACCTGTACTGGTTGGGTTTAAAATGTTTCCTGATTAAAATGAACATTGTGAAGTGTATTCAGCAGAGTCATACAAATATAAAGAAAACTTAAAGTAACGGAAAAAAGATGAAATATGGTGATAATTTTGTTGTCATACAATTTTGTGTTTTCCGTATGTACATTATAATAGTTGTAATCGACATCAATATCAGCTAACAACCAGCAGGAACAAACGTGTAGTGGACAATGTTAGATTTCTTATTTGCTGCAGTGAGGGAGACCACACAGCATGGAAACTGTAGGTGATGGCATGGGGCAGATGCCATGTAGACGTGGTTTAGAGGGTGCAAGTGCTGGAGGCAGTCACAGGATGGTCTTGGCAGGGATTGATCAGATCCTGAAAATGAGGACATTGCCAGAAGATTCAGCAATCTTTATTTGAGAACATCTGTTTCCATACAAAGTTCCAATTAGATTGGTTTGTGTGCAGTCTTACCTTTGGCAATTAAGGAACCTTTAAGAGAAGAGTCATTGATTACTGGGTGGTTGATGATAAAATGAATTCAGCTCCATTTCCATGAGTAAGATCTTTTAGAACAGGAGCACTTAATTGTATCTAGTTTTTTTAATGTGGACTACGGGGTCATGCTGAATGGCTTCTAATAAATTGAGTCATATTAAGGCTTTGCTTCTTATACCTGAATGACTACACTTTTTTGCAACTTGCCAAGTTGAGTTTTTTTTAAATAGTGATTCGTCACGCCAACTTCTGCTTAGAGCTCTAGATCTGATTTATCTTTTTGAAGAAAATAGTAGTTGAGTGGGAAAGGGTGCTAAATTTCTTCTCACTTCGTCTTTCTTAGGAAAAGGGATAGATGACTATGTGGTGGTCATATGTCCTTATGATAGACATAGCATTTGAGACAAAATAAATAGCTTTGTCATATCTGTCCTGAAAAACACAAATCTACAGTGACAGAAACAGAACACCACTGGAGTCTCATGTGTTACAGAAGTTGGGTTTCTTAGCCAAACCGGTGCCTAACAATATATGCAATTATGGCTACAAACTTATATCACTAGTCCTTTCTCCTTTCCACTTTTAGCTCTGCCACTCTTAAAAATTATCTATTGGAGATACCCAGCTCTGGGGTAACTTTGTTTTGTTTTTTATTTAGTTATTTTATGGCATCAGAATAGGGCTTTGGAGAGATTGTACCTCATCAGATCATTTTAGGAACATTTTTTTAAAAACTCAACTTCTTTGACATCTCTCTTGTTCAGAATAATTGCCCCCAGCATACCGCAAGTTGTTTTTCAAGAGAATCAGTGTCATCAACGGAGGACAGGAGAGAATCTGAATGTTTGAAGGGAACATGCTTGCTGTGAGGAGGAATACACTGATAGAGGAAGCAGAGTACACCTACTCTGTGGTCCAGATTTCAGAGGTCATCTGCAAAGCTTCCAACCAATGCCACTGAATTCTCTTGGATAAATTCCATTATGTCATATATCTCTGGGGACTGATTATTGATAATTAGGATTACTTCCTAACCCAGTATGTACTAAGGCCAGATTAGGGCATCTCAGTTTCAGAAATAAGACACCGAATGCTTCCTCTTACTGTCTCTGGCAAAGCCTCCTCTTCTGGGCTTGTGGTCTGGAAAGAATCACCACCACCTCCCATCCAGCCTCCAAGAGCAAGCCACGATGGCCTTTGGCCAATCAGGATATAAAACTCCCCATGGCTGATTCAGAGATGGTCATATGGCCTGAGTCTGTCTAAGCAGGTTCAACAATACTCAAGAGCAAGGCATTATGTTGTTAGGGAAGCAAATTCCTCCCCTGCTTCCCTGGTGGAACCTGGCAGTAGGAAGAGGAAGCTGCTGGCACCCTTTTGAGACAATGAAAGGAAAGTCAGTACTGAGAGAGTACCTCTGAGAATTGGAGAGAGGAAAATAGGTCCCCCCTCAGGCGTTTGAGCCTCTGGGTCAGTTATTCCCTGAAGCCAGCCCTGCCTTTGGGTCTTCGAGTTGTAAAAGTCAATTGATTTCCTTTATGTTTTAGTTCTAAGATATCTAAGATAGTTCTAAGATATGAGTGTGTCTCAGTGGGTCCTGCATCCTGAACATAGAACTTCAGATTAGAGCTCCTTGCTGCTATGGCTGTGACAGAATCACCAGGAAAGTAGTTCTTGACTCAGTATCAGGAATATTGAGCTCGCATCTCATTTAGACTAAAATTGTTGGCTCTCTGAGACTCTATTCCTCATGTGTGCCAGGGATGGTCACTCTTGGTCTGTTTAATACATGAATTGTTGTGAAGTCAGGTGAGAGATTGTGGTCTTAGAGCCCATAGTCGAACAAGGAGGATGCTTGCACTTCCAGTTCTTAGAGCAAAACACAGCTACTATCACCACAAAGACTGCAGAACCCCTGGGAAGTGCCCATGTGTGGTGTGGACAGGTCATGAACAAGGTTTATTACAAATAACTGTGCAGAACTTGTCAGAAGTCATACGCTCTTACTGAATGGAGGATGTCACCTGTCCAAATTGTAACAGACTAGATGCTCCTGCCTAGTAAACCTTGCCACATGGACTCCAAAAGGCCCTGGGTCAGTTATTACCTGAAGCCAGCCCAACCTTTGCTGGGGGTGCAGGGTGACATGTCACTATTCACCCCACCACTCACCTCCTGGGATAGGTTGGACATAGCCCAGGGCACCTGGGAACCAAGCAGGTACAAAGCCACAAGGTACTCAGCCCATGAAGAGGTGAAAGCCTCTGGAAGGGAAATATGCTTTGTCTGTGGGAATCCCTGGGGCAGAAGACCCTGCTCTCATATCCTATCCACAGAGTGTGCATTTAAACTTACTATACAAAGGAGTCTTGGAGAGTTTGAAGCAGAAGATTTGACCTTGTTATTCTGAATATAACAGGGAAGAGAGGTGGCCTGACAGATCTTAATCAAGTACTCAAGTGTGTGACTCCACAGACACTAGGGTACGACTTCTTTTGCATGAATGTCCCTCGAAGTTTTGCCCTTTCATCCACATCTCCAGGAAAAAAAAAAATTATTTTCTGTATTTAAAAAGGAGTTAAAAGACCTGAAAAGGTCAGCAGTCAGTGGGAAACACAACTTCTATTAGAAACTCATGTGCTCCTCCACCATGCAGGCCAGGGTGGTGCTGCCTTGGTATCAGGTTACCTGCCTCACTAGAGGCCCAGCCTGCCTCTGGAGTGCTCACTGGCAAATGCCTTTGTAGAAGCTCCCCAGGATCTTTTGCCTCCCAGAGACTGGGGCTTGTACTGCAGGAGAAGCAGTTGACATTTATCCCTCTTCTAGACTTGCAGGCACTGTACCTGTCCTCCATACCTGCTCCAATAGACACAGCTCCGCAAGATGCTTTTCCTGCCTCACCACCCTGACCTGTGTTATGTTATCCATGTCTTTTCAGTATTCTGAAGTTTTGACATCTGGGGCTTTCCTGATCCTGGAGGGACTGCCCCTCCCAGAGTTAGCCAATACCAAAGAGAGTAAACAAGCATGTTCCATGTTCTTCCAGGAACATGCTTTTTAAATGCAACTGATCAATCCAGATCCCGAATCCAACCCACCCACCTCCTCTATCAGGCTCTCATACTGTAGTGCACTAACCATCCACCCTAATCACCCCAGGATCTGGTACCAGACAGCCAGGGACAGCCCATGTGCTCCCCAGAGCCCACTGAAATTATTCAAACTAGGCAAACTGCATATTCCCTCCCATGGAAGTCACAATAAATTCTCTCTGGCCCATACTTACCCCCTCTTCATCTGCCTCTGACTGACCCTGATTCCTCCCCATGTGGCCCTGTAGGGTACAGCGTGTCCCTTCCTCTTGGGAACTGTGAGTAACAAACTCTCTTTTCAGTGGCAGTTATATCTTGATCTGTTGGCCTCACTATATCTCCAATTTTCTATTAACATACATTATTTTTGAAACATGGGTGCAGTGATCATGATCCTCACACAGATGTCAGATTTTGGCCTTATTTGCTGGGAGGGGCACACAGTTATATACCTTGTTTCACAAACATCAACTCATTGTTTGAAGCTTTAAGCGGCAGAATTTCGCAACTGAGTGGGAGGTCATCTTTGTTGTTGTTCTTTCCACGTCTCCACAACCCAGTGTTGGATTGTGATTGAGGAAGGGATTGTTGGATTGTGATACACATCAACTCAGAGTTTGGATATGAGTTGTTTATTATTCTTGGAAGAACAGGAGGAGAGGAGGCAAGTCTTGCATCAGTGTGTTTGTCCCTGGAGAGCCATTATCACAACTCTAGCCTCGTGAGGAGGACATCTTGTGGATGGGACAGCTGCCCTCAGTGTCCCATGGATGGACCACTTCAGACATGGAGGCAAGGCAGGCAGCCGTGCCTAAACAGGCAGCTCACCAGCATGGATGCTCTTGCCCTCAGGGATACAACCCTCTGGTCCTACACAACTCAAAACTAACGGCCACTCAATCCCCGTGGCAGGGGGCTTTGGCTTGACTTGCCCCAGTTTGGAAAGACAAGATTTAAAAGGATAAAGTTCAAATATGAGTCAGCTGGTCCTGTCAACTTCATATCTGCACATCATTTAAGTCAACAAAAATCATGAACTTGTATGAACTGCCAGGAACAGAACTCAAATGACATTCCCCCTCTTCAATAACATTTATTTTTCTTTGTTATCAGAGCCACTACATTTTACATTTTTATTACTCGGGCTTCAAAGAACACCAAAAGTCATACACAGCAAACTTCCAAACTACGTTTGAGAAGCTGTTGGCTTGGGAGTGACACCCAAAATCAACAAATCAAATGGAGAAAAACTGGCTCAGATTTGCTTGCTTGTTGCTGCATTATGGACTAAGAGAGATAGGGTGAATTTTATGGATCTTGGAAAATAGTCTTGTGTCATTTTAATTAACTAGAGCATGATGGTGAAACACAGGCATGAAACGGGGGATTTTTCCACTTCTGGCTTCCCTGAAAAATCTGCTAAGACAGCCACAGCAGCTCTATGGGGAAAGTGGGTCCTCACAGTCCATCTATACAACCTCTCTGTAAAAGGTTCAGAGAATTAACAATGATCTCTAATTAAAACTCAATCAGAAACTACAATGACATACCATAGCCTATTCTTTTTATGCTTTCAGAAAAGGAATTTAGTTATGAAGCCATTTGAGGGCGACTTAAAACCTTTGAAACTTTGGGATTCCCTGATAGCTCAGTTGGTAAAGAATTACCCTGCAATGCAGGAGTCCCCAGTTCGATTTCTGGGTCAGGAAGATCTGCTGGAGAAGGGACAGGCTACCCACTCCAGTATTCTTAGACTTCCCTTGTGGGCTCAGCTAGAAAAGAATCCACCCACAACGTGGGATACCTGGGTTCAATCCTTGGGTTCGGAAGATACCTTGGAGAGGGGAAAAGTCACCCACTCCAGTATTCTGGCCTGGAGAATCCCATGTATAGTCCTCGGGGTCACAAAGATTCGGACATGACTGAGCGACTTTCACTTTCACTAGAAACTTTACACGTGATGTCTCCACTATGCATGCCTCTCCCCATGTGGTCTCCTGGTAAAGACAGGAGAGCTTGCTCTCAGAGCCCTCCTGCAGCCTTTGTGGATTCAGTCTCTTTAGTCTCTCCGCCAGATTCCCCAACTGTTTCTTGTGGAGAAATGGTCGATTGTCTATGTAGCATCCATTGTTTCTTTCTGCCTTAGCAAGAATCTAATTTTTTACTGGGTGTTAGTTTCCAGAGTACAAAATGAGACTGCTAATTCTGTACTGAGGATGGAGGCTGTGTCCTACGACGAGGAGACCCTGAGGTTGGAGTCCATGTCCTGGCACCAGGGCATCCAGAGGGTGGAGGCCATGTCCCAGGTTGAGGGGACCCTGAGGTTGGAGGCCATGTGCCAAGGTGGGGGAACTCAGAGTCAGTTCTCAATATGGCAGAGGATAAAGTCAGCCAGCAACTGAGACTCTGAGACACCATGGCATCCTTGTACCACAACTGGATGCCTTTCTTGAGAGTTTCAAGTTATTTGGGTAAAATTAAGCCCATAGTAAATAAATCAAGCCCAAATTTCATATAAACCAGTGATCTCATGGGCACTTCCCAATCTGCCGACCCACATACATACAAAGACACTGGTTCCTGGATAAAACCTGTGCTTCAGACTTTTGTTCATTCAATGTTTTTTTCCCTTATTATGGAAAGTGGCCCTTTTGCTTGTGTGACAACTTATTTTTAAGCAAGCACTGTTTTCAGTAGCGAAGTTCCTCTTGATACCTCCTAAACAAGACAAGCTTTTGTATCCACCACTGTCTTCCCTTTCATCCTCTGTTCCCATGGATGTCACTTCTCACAGTGTCTCTCTGACAACACTGGACACATCTTTCAAGAATCAGTATGGATGCACACTCTTCTGAAAAGCTCCCTGACCTGCCCAGGCAGAATCTGGGGCTACTTTTACATGCTTTCAGAATGTCTCCAGCAAAGTGTGATGCTGGGATAATTGACTGTTACCTGTTTCCCTTATGTGAGCTCAGAAAGGTCAGGAATGGTGTCCATCCAACCAGCTTCTCCTCAGTTCCTGGCTCTCTAACAAATGTTTGTTGAATGAATGAGTGATTGTACAATGCACTTCAAATTTAGCTGTATGGATGACTGAATCAGTTTGCTGTACATCTGAAACTAACACAACATCGCAGATCAGTTATACTTCATTAAAACTTTTAAAAAATTTAGCTGGATGGATTTGTTGAGACATTACAGGGTATTTGAGAAGAAAGCTTGCCTTGGCCCAATGCCTCCACCTCTTTGAGATGAGACCACTGAAAATGGCAACACTATCTTCAGCTGAATATATGAATTACCAGATTGAGACTAGCAGTCAACCCACAGAACCATGAGAAATAACATTGTTGTCTCAAGCCACTAAATTCTGGCATGATTTGTTACAGAGGGCAGATATTTGATACAAGAATTGTTGTTGTTGTTGTTTAGTCTCTAAGTCATGGCAATTCTTTGAGACGCCCATGGACTGTATGCAGCCTCCCAGGCTCCTCTCTCCATGGGATTTCCCAGGCAAGAATATTGGAGTGAGTTGCCATTTCCTTCTGCAGGGGATCTTCCCAACCCAGGGATCGGACCTGTGTCTTCTGCATTGCAGGCGGATTCTTTACCACTGAGCCACCCAGGATTTCCCCTTGATACAAAAGTCTTTCTCCCTAGTTCCTTATCCCCTATTTATGAGGCAACCTTAGTACTTCCCAGCACTTTTACAGAACGCGGAGACCAAAGACCTGGAGGAGACATCAGCACTGGCCTTGGAACAGTATCTGCAAAATGATTCCAAGGTACAGACTCAGTCTTCCTCTGGAGGCAGGTAGAAAGACCAGCTTTTCTGGCCTTAGTCTCCTCTCTGCCCACAAGCAGCCTGAGTTGGCACAGTGGATTTTCCAAGTGAACTTTGAGGAATACTGGGGTTTCCAGCAAGGTGTACCTTGCTGGAGCATCTCGGTAATCTGGACTGGGAGACCCTCCCTTTCTATCAGAGAGACTACTCTTGTATGGGTTTCTTATATTAGGCTTTTGTATACAATGTTAGGGTTGCCCAAGTGGCGCTAGTGGTAAAGAACCCACCTGCCAATGTAGGAGACACCGGAGACCCTGGTCGATTCCTGGATCAGGAAGATTCCCCTGCAGAAGGGCACGGCAATCCACTCCAACATTCTTGCCTGGAGAATCCCACGGACAGAGGAGCCTAGCAGGCTACAGTCCATAGAGTCGTAAAGAGTCAGACATGACTGAAGCGACTTGGCATGCACGCACATACAATGTTATCTGAAGAAAGCATTCAATTGCTTTACATGTGAGAATCACTGAACCAGATATTTTTCAGGGCCTGTGGGGAACCTAGTCTTGAGTAAGCAGGAAATCTGTGGCTCTAGGAGGAGCCTGCTTCTCATTTTGTGTCTTGCCGCAAACTTCCTGGAGAGGCTCCTATCCAAAGCCCCCGCAGTTTCATGTGATGCTGGACAACATGCAGGCGTGAGATTGGTACTCAGCATGACGACTGGCCTAGAGGCTTTGTGCAGGGCCACCTTCATAATGATTTACTTGGACATCGTCATTTATGCGTCCCCAGGGCAGGATTTCCATTTCATCCTCTGTTCCCATGGATGTCACTTTTAACAGTGTCTCTCTAACAACACCAGGCACATCTTTCACGATTCAACATGGACATACTGTCTTCAGAAAAGCTTCCTGACCTGCCCAGGAGGCATCTGGGGCTACTTTTCTGTGCTTTCAAAGTGCCTCCAGCAAAGTGTGATGCCAGGATAATTGGCTGTTTGTTACCAGTTTCTCTCATGTGAGCCAGTTCCCTGCGTGGAGACTGGGATTCATCCTGCCGGGAATGGAAGGTCATTTCTGAGCTGCTCCAGTGACCACACTGTCTGAAAGAGGAAGCCTGTGGGAAGGGGCAGCCCAGAGACTTCATTTTCAAGGTGATAAACCTGCATATCCATCAGAGGGAGAGGGCTTGGAGTGAGGGTCTGCTGCAGAAGAAAAGTGTGTGTGTGGGGGGTGGGTGGGTATGTGTTTAAATAGCTATTTCAAAGGGCTCTGTATTTCTAATAAGGTGGGTTTATCTGGTCTGCTTCTCACCTGGCCTCTAAGTATGCAGGTGTCCCACAGACACACTCACTCTACAGGGGGCTGGAGAAACCTGATGAAAGATTGACAGTGGGACCCAGACAGCCTTTCCCCAGGTGTCCAGCACCAGCCGACCTCCTTCCCACACGGCCTGTCTCCCACACGGCCTGTCTCCCACACAGGCCTCCTGGTCCCAGGTGGACGGAGGAGGAAGGTTGGTGCCACTGCCAGCTTCCTCTCTCCCTCAGCCTCCTTCCTCCTTGGCTGTCTCAGAAAAGGGTACTTGGGAGAGTGAGCAGCTTCAGCAGAGGTCTGAGGACCCAGGGAGACAGATGCAACCTGTGTTCTGCCTCATGCCTAATAAAGAAGCCTGAATGCTGAAGAATTGATGCTTTCGAATTGTGGTGCTGGAAGAGACACTTGAGAGTCCCTTGGGCAGTGAGGAGACAATACTAAAGGAGATCAACCCTGAATATTCATTGAAGGACTGATGCTGAAGCTGAAGCTCCAACACTTTGGCCACCTGATGTGAAGAGCCAATTCGTTGGAAAAGACCCTGATGCTGGGAAAAATTGAGAGCAGGAGAAGGGGGTGACAGAGGATGATATGGTTGGACAGCATCACCATCTCAATGGACATGAATTTAAGCAAACTCTGGGAGACAGTGGAGGACATGGAAGCCTGACACACTGCAGTCCATGGGGTCACAAGAGTTGGACACCACTCAGAGACTAAACAACAACAATATGCAATACTGCATGGAATTGAAACCACAGCCTTGTGAGATGGAGGCTAATTATTTTCAGGCTATACACGAGAAAAGTGCACCTGAAAAATACACTAAACCTGAAGAGTTTAGTGAAGCAGCCCAGACCACCTGGCTTCACTGTGATCACAAGGCGTCCTGTGAGTCCCTGACAGAAGTACAGCCCGGAACTGGCGCCACTGGGCCTCGGAGGTGGGTCTTCATCCACCCTGAATTCCTCCAAAATTTCTACAGCTTCTTCTCCAAAATACTAGAAACTCATTTAGTGAACAGCAGCATAAAATGACACTTCTGAGAGCCATCAGCTTCCTCTTTTATTGAAAAGGAAACTAAAATATCAAGGAGCAACTCTTAGTATGCTTTCTGCATCTCTGGTGAAAGCAGCTGCCTCTTCTGTGAGGAGAACAGGCAGGGGTTTGCTGGTGGCTTTCAGTGGCTCCAGCACATGAGCCAGCCGCCACTGCCACCCATCTGCTGTCTGTGGGCCGCAGCAGACCTGTGCTCTGCCCTCTCCTGCCTAATTTCTCAGAAATGTGGCTTCTGTGAAGCACAAGTGCAGCTTGGGGAACCAATATGACAGGTGGTATTTCAGAGTGACTGTGGACAATGACTTCAGACTGGCAGCCAACACGAGTGTGGATGCCCACTGCTTCAGCAGGTCAGGAGGACAGAGCTGTGAGAACACTAAAGTCCCCAGGCTGGGGGTCTCCTTGTTCTGGAGCTGCTGGCCTCACTGGAAGTCTCTCACTCTAGCAGAATTTTGTCTTCATCTGAAAGAATCAGTCCAAAGGAAAAAAAAAAACTTTTTCTTGCTTTCCTTTTTATCTCTGCCTTCTAGGCGTTTGCTTTTGTTAACTTGTGGCCGCCAAGTTCTCTGGCTGGACCAGGCTCTTGGGGTGATTTGAAGGATTGCCTGTGGCTGCCCGAGCCATCCCGGGGCAGACTCGTGGCCTGCAGATCTGTGATCAGTGCTCATGGTGCCGGAGATGAGAGACGTCTGGAGAGCTACACAAAGGCCCCCGGTAAGAGTGACTCGTGCTGCTCGTGTCAGAAAACAGGGATGTTCAGTATGAAAGACGTGCTGCTTTTTGGAGTTAGATCACTCCAAACCAACTGCTGATCCACATGAGGCAAAGGATATTCCAAATGGGGAGGTAAAGAGCGGGGGGGAAAGGAGGAGGACAAGGATAAACGCACCCTAAATCTTGGGTCCCAGGGCCCACTCTCTTGGCTCCTTAACCAAGTGGTAGCCTGTCCTCTGGACCATAATTTGAGCCTGGTTTTTTGTTTTTGTTTTTTCTGGCTCCAGTTGTTAGGTTTTCTGTTTGCATTGTTCACTGAAGTATCTCCAACTCTTCCTGGTGCCAGGTTGTTGCTAACAAGAAATAGAATCCTTCTAAGTGTAATTTATACAGTCAGGATACAGCATAATTATAAAATGTCATTCTCTTTGTCTCTTTAAAGGCACAGACCTTTAGAAGATATCCAGCGGAGGTGTGACTTCCCCTGACCCTGGATGAAAATTCCAGCAGACCTCATACTTCTTTTAGCCTCCTGATGGAAGTGTTCTGATTATTCTCAAGTTCTCATAGTCTCAGGGTCACTCTGAGTCTGCTGGACTGTCTACAGCCTGTCTTTTCTGCTTGACCTCTTCCTGCATTCACTACTGAGGCTCAGGGCCCCCACACTAAGGCTGGGAGGAGGGGCAATGGGCGGAAATCTGCCCAGTGGGCCAGGGAAGTGACTCCATCTGGTTCTCCCAGGGGAGTTCCCTGGCTTCTCTAGCCTCATCCCTCCCTGGGGCATCGCTCACCTGCAGCCCTTTCCCCTGCGGTTGGGTTCACTTTCTTCTGTTAGTTGCTTACTCAGAAAACTGGAGGTCAGCCCAGGTTCTCCTCACTGAACTGAAGTTGCTTAGCTAGTCCTTGATGCTGGGCTGCCTCCTGCATGAGGCCCACATCTGGCCAGAGGCATCCCACCCAGAACAGTGGGCCTCTGACTCTCCCACCACCCACACAGCCAGCATCAGTGGTTCAACCTCCTGCTCTTACACAAGAACCAGACCCTTTCTGTGGGCATGCTCTCCAAGGCCTCCTGTGGAGCCCTCCTGTTGACTAGAGACCCCCACTAGAGGTGGAAGAAATGCCCTCCACCCCTATTAGGGGGCTGGAGTTTATACAACTACCTCCCCCAAATTATCCTCCTACAAAATGATCTTTCACATAAGGCCTAGATGTGTTTGAACACGTCCCATATTGGCAAGACCAAGTTTTTACTGACTCCTTTGTACATTTTGCACCTTGTTTGAAAGGCAGCCATTAGGAGGTGATGACAGCAAGATGGTGGAATAGGACATTCCATATCTCCTAATAGAAACACTAAGATGAACAACTATCCACACATGAAAATGCCTTCAAGAGAGACATGGATTCTAGGTGAGATAGAGCACAGAAATGAGAAAAGACTCATTGAAGAGGGTGGCAAGGACAGCTTCATTCTTCCTGAGTTACCTCTCCCCTAAGCCTATGCAGTAGGGCCAAGAGCAATCCCCTCCACTCTGGAGCTCTCCCATGGGGGAGAGAGAGTGAAATGGACATCTGACTTCGTCATAGACTCAACTGTAAATATATATGCAACTAACATCAGAGTAGCTAAATATATAAAACAAATATTAACAGACTGAAGGAAGAAATGATAGTAATACAATTCTAGTAGGGGACTTCAATATTCTACTTTCAACAATGGGTAGATTTTTCAGACAGAAAGTCAATAAGGAAATGGTGAATGGGAACAACACTATTAAGCAAACTGACCTAATAATATAAATAGAACATGCCATCCAACAGCATCAGAAGACACATTCTTCTCAAGCACACATAGAAGATTCTCCAGGATTGATCATATTTACATCACAAAATTAGTCTAAGCAAATTTTAAAAGACCAAAATCATATCAACTGTCTTTTCCTGTCACAATGGTATGAAACTAGAAATCAATAACAGGAGAAAAGTTGGTAAATTCACAAGAAAATTAAACAACATATAATCAAACAGTCAATGGGTCAAAGAAAAAATTAAAAGGGAAATAAAAATGTATCTTGAGACAAATGAAAATAGAAACACAACATGCCAAAACTCATGGGATACAGCAAAAGCAGTTCTAAGAGGGAAGATTATAGTGATAAAAGCATGCAGTAAGAAAAAGAAAGAGCTCAAATAAACAGCTTGACTAAACCTCACTTTGAATAAACTTGATTCAAAGGTAAGATGTCACCTCATTCCCCTAGAAGGCCCATACTGGTGGGCTGAACAGTCTGCAGCCTGAGCCTTCTCGTGTGTTTGATCTCCTCTCCCACTCCTGAGGTTTAATGTCCCCACAGTATGGCTTAAAGGAGAGACAATGGGAAGAAACCTGCCCAGTGGGCCCAGAAAGTGCCTCCATTTGGTTCTTTCAGGGGTGTTCTCCTGGCCTCTCTAGGCTCACTCCTCCCTGGGACAAATCAATGTGTGATATAACACATTAAAAGAATGAAAGACTAAAATAATATGATCATCTCAATAGATGCAGAAAAAGCATTTTGCAAAATCTAATATCTTTTCCTAATAAAAAGTCTCAACAAGATACATATAGAAGAATGTACCTCAATATAATAAAAGCCATCTACAGTAAGCTAATTTACTAAGTGGTGAAAAACTGAAATCTCTTCTTCTAAGATCAGAAATAAGACAAGAATCCCCACTCTGACCGTGTATATTCAACATTGTACTAGAGTCCTAGCCAGAGCAATTAGGCAAGAAAAAAGAAATAAAAGGTTTTCAAATGGGAAAGAAGGAAGTAAATTTGTCTCTGAAGATGATATGATCTCATTTAATAGAAAACCCTAAAGACTCCACTGTAAAATTGTTAGAACTAATCAACAAATTCAGTAAAGCTACAGAATACAAAATAAAAAATTAACTTAAAATGGATTAAAAATAAATATAAGACATAAAGCCACAAAAATGCTAGAAGAAAACACAAGGGAAAATATTCTGGACATTGTTTTTGGTCATGATAGTTTGGATATGACACCAAAAACACAGATAACAAAAGCAGAAGTAAGCAAGTGGGAATACATCACAGGAAAGCTTCTGCATATTAAAGGAAACAATAAACAAAATGAGAAGGCAACCTACAGAACAAGAGAAAATATCTCCAAATTCTATTTCTTTTAAGGGGTTAATACCCAAACTGTATGAAGATTCCTGCAGCTCAAAAGCAATATAACAAATAATCCAATTTTAAAATGGGCCAAGGATCTAAATAGACACTTTTCCAAAGAAGACATACAAAAGTACACAAAAAGGTGTTCAACATCACTAATCATCAGGAATATATAAATCCAAACCACAATAAGACTGTGATTTTGTACCATACATCAGAGACATCACTTTGCCAACAAAGGTCCGTATAGTCAAAGTTATGATTTTTCCAATAGTCATGTTCAAATGTGAAAGGTGGACTGTAAAGGGGGCTGAGCACTGAAGAATTGATTATTTTGAGTTGTGGTGCTAGAAAAGACTTTTGAGAGTCCCTTGGACAGCAAGGAGATCAAACCAGTCAACCCTAAAGGAATTCAACCCTGACTATTCATTGGAAGGATTGATGCTGAAGCTGAAGCTCCAATATTTTGTCCACCTGACACAAAGAGCTGACTCTTTGGAAAAGACTCTGATGCTGGGAAATATTGATGGCAAAAGGAGAAGGGGACGACAGAGGATGAGATAGTTGGATGGCATCACCAACTCAATGGACACAAGTTTGAGGGAACTCCTAGAGATAGTGAAGGACAAGGAAGCTTGACATGCTGCGGTTCACAGAGTTGCAAAGTGTTGGACGCAACTTAGTAGTTGAACAATAACAGCAACAATACATTATACCATTAGGATGACTAATAAAATATAAATATATTTCATTTATATAAAAAAATAACAAGTGTTTGTAAAGATGTGGAGAAAGAGGAACCCTTATACACTCTTGGTGAGAATGAAAATGGTGCAGCCATTGTGGAAGTTTCTCAAAAAATTAAATATAGAACTACCATATGATCCAGAAATCTCACTTCTGGGTATATATCCAAAGGAATTTAGATTAGAATCTTGAAGAGATATCTAAATTTCCATGCTCATTACAGCACTACTCACAATAGCCAAGACGTGAAAATAACATAAATGTCTATCAATTGATTAATGGATAAAGAAAATGTGATGCATATGTATCTGTGTATATATGTAAAATATGGAATATTATCCCTCCACATAAAGGAAGGAAATTATTTCACTTGGGACAACATGGATGGACCTGGATTTCATTAAGTAAGTGAAACAAACCAGACCCTTAAAGACAAATACTGTGTAATCTCATTTATATGTGGAATCTAAAACAGTAAAACTCAACTCATAAAAGCAGAGATTAGAAGGGTGATTGATTGCCAGGGTCTAGAGAGAGGCAAAAATGCAAGAGGTGATGATCAAACAGTACAAAGTTTCAGTTATACAAGATAAATAGGTTCTGGAGATCTACTATACAGCATAATGCCTATAGCTAATTCTATTGCATTATATACTTAAAATTATCTAAGAAGGTAGATCTTAAGCATTACCACTCCCACCCCCACCACCCCCCCACACACAAATAATAATAAAGGAGACCAGAGGAAACTTGAAGAAGTGATGGATTTTTTATGGCCTTGATGATGGTGATAGGTTCATGTGTGTATACTTACTCCCAACTCCTTGAGTTGTATACATTAAATACATACAGCTTTTTACATGTCAATCGTACCTCAAAAGAGCTGTTCAAAAGCAAAAGAAATGGAGCCATTAGCATCTTTTCTTTTTGTATTGCAACTTTTTGTTTGCATCTGTTATTTTCCTCTCTTCATGTCTGGAAAGGAATTATTTCAAATGAAAATATTGAATATACAAAGCAAATGGGACTAATGCTGCAGCTCTAATACTTTGACCACCTGATGCAAAGAGCTGACTTATTGGAAAAGACCCTGATGCTGGGAAAGATAGAAGACAGGAGGAGAAGGGGACGACAGAGAATGAGATGGTTGAATGGCCTCACCAACTCAATGGACATGAATTTGAGCAAACTCCAGGAGATAGTGAAGGACAGGGGAGTCTGGCATGCTGCAGTCCATGGGGTTGCAAAGAGTAGGACATGACTTAGTGACTGAACAACAACAAACCTCTAGAAACATGATCAGAGAGGTTTTCCCACTCCAAGTCCAACTTTGAACCAAATGCATCCCCAGGACCCTGATCGTGGGCACAGCAGCCTCATTTCCTATGTGCCTTCATTGTTCTATTTAAATAATCTCTGTTCTAGGACATTTTCTGGTGACCTTATAACCACATTCTCATAAAGAAGGGGTCAGCTTTTTGATTTAGATGAAAAACATAGAGTTCTAAATACATTAGGGCAGCAAAGGAGACACAGACATAAAGAACAGACTTTTGGACTCAGTGGGAGAGGGCAATGGTGGGATGATTCGAGAGTATAGTTTGAAATATGTACATTAACATATGTGAAATGATGACTGGTGCAAGTTCAATACATGAAGCACCCAAAGCCGGTGCTCTGGACAATCTAGAGGGATAGGGTGGGGAGGGGGGTTCAGGATGGGGGGACACATGTGTCCCTATGGCCGGTTCATGTTGATGTATGACAAAAGCCACCACAATATTGTGAAGTAATTATCCTTCAATTAAAATAAATAATTTTAAAAATTAGGAAAAAAAAACCATTATAAAGGAATCTGCAAATTGCGGCCCAAAACCCTCCTCCTGCAAGCTTGGGGGAAGTCTGAACGCACCTCTGTGGTTTGTTCCCTGCAAATGTGGTTTTAATCCAAAGCAGTGTATTCTGCACATTCACGTCTCAGTGCTGCTGCTAATAATAGACTGTTCCCTCCCCCATGCCCGTGCTGGCAGCAGCATGTGGCAGGTCTCAGAATGCTTTATCATGATGCAATTTGCTTGTCAGGCCTCCATCCCAAGCAGCAGCTGCAGCTGATTATGGCTCAGTTCAGGGCTGTGTTTTATGATCCACCTCCTCCCTTTCAAAATCCATCAGCACACACTCATGGAAGTAATATTAGAGACTTGTAGCAAGGCCGGAGCTTGGGAAATGCACTTTCCTCTCCTTTTCAGGACAACGGTGTCCAGGAAGTCCCTGCCGAGGGGCCAGTGTGCAGCCAGAAGGCTGGAGAGGCCCCCTGTGTGTGTCTGTAAGCTGATACTGACAAACAATATTCTCTTAGACTTTCAGTACTTTTCTTCCATAAATTTATCTTCCTCCTTCTCTGCTTGTCACCATGTTCTATCCTCAAATCTCAGTAGTACTTCAGGTCCAGTGCTTACCTTCAACCATTTCTATTTCTGCTTAGGGGTTCCATTCTGAGCTAAGTCACTTCATCATGTCTGACTCTTTCCAACCCAATGGACTGTAGCCCGCTAAGGTTCCTCTGTCCATGGGATTCTCCAGGCAAGAATACTGGAGTGGGTTGCCATGACCTCCTCCAGGGGATCTTCCCAACCCAGGGGTCAAACCCCATCTCTTACTGCATTGGCAGGCAGGTTCTTTACCACTAGTGCCACCTGGGGAGCCCCTGCTTGGGGATGAATGAGTGTGAGTGTGAAAGTTGCTCAGTCGTGTCCAACTCTTTGCCACCCCATGGACTGTAGCCCACCAGGCTCCTCTGTCTATGGAATTCTCCAGGCAAGAATACTGGAGTGGTGCTAGTTGGCAAATAATATGCCCTTCAAAGTCACAGACTGTCACTATCTCCTTATCATCCATCTCAGTCTCTGCTAACCGATAAATGTCATCCTCAGCCATTCATACCTACCTGCCCGGAATTGTTCTTGTCTGTCATCCCTGGTGTGTCATCCATGCCTACTGTCCCTCAGCATGTCTGAACCACAGCTGGCCTGTGTTCAGCCTCTCTGGCCGCTTCTTGGACAAGCCATCACCTTGACTGCTCCACACGGCATTTCCCTAAGATAGCGTGTTCTTGAACTATCTCTTGAAATCTATAATGATTTTCCAAGAGCTTTTAGTTCCCAATTAAAACAAAGAGAGTCACTTTCTCAAGGACTTTCTGGGAAAGATGTTATCAGCTGGAGAATCTTCTCTTCTGTTGGGTGGCTGAGAAAGCATTTCCCAATGACGGCTCCATCTCAAACACTGGGGGCTCGCTCATGTACATGGGAGGTGTGTGCCGGGTGTGCACACGAGATTGGAAGGCGAGCCAGACAGACCAGGAACAAATTAAAGGAGCATAGAGGTAGGAGGATTAAGAAGAAATGAGAGTACTCAGATGCCCGAGACAAAAAGGGAAGAATAATTTGATGTTCTCCAGCTGATGGGGGCTTGAACTTGAGAAGGCTCTAGTTGACTAGAATCAAAGATCCTACCTTTTCCTAAACTGTTTATTAGAACCAACTATTAATACATAATTTATGGACCCAGCACAAAATGAGTGAGTGGGCCTCTTATTCCAAATTAATAAGAATTTCAAGATGGTGACAGCAGAGCATTAAGCAGATGTGACCCTTCTGTGTGCAAGGCCTGTGTGTCTGCTGGGTGGCTCACCCATGCGGCTGCCCCGCTCCTCGTCTGCTCTCAATGCTGATTTTTCTCCTATAAGGAAGTTGTTGGCTCTGTTGACTTTATTTCAGTCCCAGGAAATGACTTTCACTATTGCAGCTTAAGCAGGAATGGTGTCCACCTGCCCTCTAAGGACCAGAGGCCTGTGGGAGAGAGTGGAGAGGTGCCTCCTACCTTCACCTCATCAACATCTGCCTCGCAGTCTGTCTTGAGGCTGTTCTGTTTAACCTGGCTCCTGGCCCGAAGAGCTCAATTTCCTGTACCTAAACCTGGAAGGAATCCTAATGAGTCCTCACGGAGGAGCCTTCCGGCAGACCCTTAGACCAAACTCCCCCCCCACCCGCCACCCCACCCCGTCTGTGAACGGTATTCTGAGGAAATTGCCAGCACCTGGTTGTCATTAGCTCTCTCCTTGCAGGAACTCCTGTGGGCTGCCTGCTAGGCTGTGGTTGCATTCTGAGCAGGCTCCCAGGCCAGGTGCTGCCCTCCGTGACTGAGGCACAGGTTGCTCTTCCTTTCTTCATGCTATTTCAGTGCTGTCGAGGCAGGACAGGAAGCACACACCCCAAAGAAAAGGTTGGCTCTGCCATTTTCACTTGTGATTGGCAGAGTGACAGCTCTGCAGGATGGGGGCAAGTAGGTACAGTCATGGGGTAGCAAAGAGTCGGACATGACTGAGCAATGAACACTTTCAGTTTTTTCATGCGCGAATGTGCAGAGTAGAACAGTAGTGTTCTGGAAAACAGCTTCCAAGATGGTTTCTTTTACCTTAAATTTTACCTTGGAGAATAAAATCCTTGAGAGTAGCTAGTACATTTCATTGAAGTAATGGAAGAAGGGACTACTTAGTACGTAAGAGCAGAATCATATTTGAAAACTATAGTAATTTAACACAGTAACAAAGGCTAAGGAATGGATAGACGAATTCAGTTCAGTTCAGTTCAGTTCAGTCGCTCAGTCGTGTCGGACTCTTTGTGACCCCATGAATTGCAGCACGCCAGGCCTCCCTGTCCATCACCAGCTCCCGGAGTCTACACAAACCCATGTCCATCGAGTCAGTGATGCCATCCAACCATCTCATCCTCTGTCGTCCCCTTCTCCTCCTGCCCCCAATCCTTCCCAGCATCAGGGTCTTTTCCAATGAGTCAACTCTTCACATGAGGTGGCCAAAGTATTGAAGTTTCAGCTTCATCATCAGTCCTTCCAATGAACACCCAGGACTGATCTCCTTTAGGATGGATTGATTGGATCTCCTTGCAGTCCAAGGGCAAATTAAATTGAACAAATTTCAGGAACAGATCCAAATATATATATATACATATATATATGTGTGAGTGTATGAATTTAATATAGGAGAAAGCAAGCATTTAAAAAATTATTTTTGTTCAAGAAGAGGAACTGGAAAATTTACTAACCATTTGGAGAAAATGTTGAAGACCTTATACCATGCAGATAAATAAACTGCAGGTGGATGAAAGACAATTATTTTTAGTACACATAAAAGTAATGAAAGAACAGATAGGTGAGCCTATGGCTACATCTCAGATGAAGGGGCCCTCTAAACAGGATGTCTAAGGCTGCTGCTGCTGCTAAGATGCTTCAGTCGTGTCTGACTCTGTGCGACCCCATAGACGGCAGCCCACCAGGCTCCCCCGTCCCTGGGATTCTCCAGGCAAGAACACTGGAGTGGACCGCCATTTCCTTCTCCAAGGGATCTTCCTGACCCAGTGATCAGACCCGGGTCTCCTGCCTTGTAGGCAGATTTTTAACCATCTGGGCCACCAGGAAAGCCCCAGAATATCACATATTGTCCTTTTATAACCACACCCAGTTTCCTCCCACTCCCACCCCTAGCTCCTGGCACCATCAGTCTGTCCTCTATATAATTCTGTCCTTCAGGAATGTTATACAAGTGGAATTACAGAGTCTGTCACTTTCTGTATTTCTGCCCTCTCCAGTGTTTTTCTTCTTTCCTTGTGCCCCAGGATTCCTTCTTGATTCTTATTTTTCTGTCTAAAGAACTGATTTGGGGTCATTCTTTAAAAGGTAGCCTTCTCCACACAGACATGAGAGCCTGTGCAAGGCCTGCATGCAGCCACCTGTATGCCAGGGGTTGACTTTTTCACTCACTGTAATTTCCTTATGATCCATCCAAGTTGTTTGAATTTTTATTACTGAGTTATGCTTCATCTATTATTTCGTTTCTTTTGATTGTTGCCGAGTGATGCTCTATTGTAAAGAGATATCAGTTTATTCACCCATTAAACGATATTTTGGTTCTTCCCATATTTCGGCTATTTATTACAAATAAAGCTGCTATGAAAATCTGTGTATAGGTTTTTTGTGAGTACATGTCTTCATTTTATTAAACAAATGTCTAAGAAGGCAGCTGCTGGATCCTCTGATAAATGCAGGTTTAATTTTATAAGAAAATGCCAATCTGTTTTCTGGGAGGTGCTGAGGGGGGTGGGCTTTCTCATTTTCCATCCCCACCAGATACCTCTAAGTAACTCACCCTCTCTACATCCTCTGCATTTGGAATTGTCACATTTTATTTTCACCATTGTGATAGGTGTGTGGTATTTATGTCCCACTGTGGCTTCCTTTTGCATTTCCTTGATGGCTAATGATATTGCTCATCTCATGGGCTTATTTGCCATCTGTGTATCTTATTCAGTAACGTATCTATTCAGCTCTCCTGTCCATTTCTGAATTGTATGGCTTGTTCTTTTCACTGTAGAGTCCTGAGAGTTCTATGTATTTCCCAGATGTAGTCCTCTGATGGCTTTGTGTCTTCTCCCAGTCTGTGTAAAGTTAATGTTCAGGTTCCCTTTTTGCTCTGTGGGTATCCAGTTGCTCCAGACCCTTGGTTGGACAGTTTATCTTTCTTCAACTGAATCCCTTCTGCACATTTGTCAACAATCATTTGGGCTTATGTATCAGTCTGGGTCCAAACAGGAGGTAGAAACCAAGCAGTAGGTTAAACAGGAGAAGTTTAACATAAGAATTATTAACTATAATAAAATAATAACTATAGGACATACAGAAATCTATACAGTATAGAGTTTCTCCTAAGGCTGAAGGAGAAATCACAAAGGACAAAATTGGGAGGAGTCCAGACTTCCTTGAAGAAGATGTGGTTTGGCCACCAAACTGCAGAGAAGCTTGTTGATTTAGCCAGACCGGAGTTGCTGGTTAACTCAGCATGCCCCCACCTGGACTGTGGTGGATGGGGATCAGGCAGTCAGTACCGAGTGGGCTGGGCATACATGGGGTGTGCAGGTTGGAGGAAGAGACTTTAGGGCAGGCAGACTGCACATGCAGGGCTTCTCTGGTGGCTCAGACGGTAAAGAATCTCCCTGCGATGAGGGAGACCCAGGTTCGATCCCTGGGTCAGGAAGATCCCCTGGAGAAGGAAATGGCAACCCACTCCAGTATTCTTGCCTGGATAATTCCATAGACAGAGAAGACTGATGGGCTACAGTCCATGGGGTCGCAAAGAGTCGGACACGACTGAGTTACTAACACAGACTGTACATGCAGAGGGAGCCATCACCTTTGTGTGGATCTTCCAGACCCCAGGGGCTGTATGGGGCTTGCCCAGGTCCTGGCACACAGGAGGCTGCATGCAGGCTGCCCACAGGCTCTCACATGTGTGTGGAGAAGGAGTCCTTTTAAGGAACAACCCCAAATCAGTTCTTTAGATAGAAAAACAATAACCGAGAAAGAATCCTGAAGCACAAAGAAGGAAGAAAAAACACTGAGAGAACAGAAATATGGATAAATATAACAGATTACTCTTCTAACCAGGTTATTAAGTCATATTTGAAAATCGGAACAAAAATGATAATGTACTAACCCAAACCCTCATGCCAAGCCATGCCCACCACTTCTTGGACGCCCACAGGGCTCCTGCTCTGTCTGAAAGAAGAAGGGCTCTGAAGCCTCCTTTTGTCCCCATGTGCATGGTAGGACACTGCATCTACAGCCCTTTAAGAAGGGTAAGGTGCCTGAGGGTCCCTCTGGAGGGGGTCACCTTGGCGAGTGGCCCTGAGTGTAGAAACGGCAGGGTGACCATCTGAGTGGAGGCTGCTAAGGCCAGGGTGGCCTCCAGAGAGCAAGGGCCACTGGGGGTCAGACCTCAGATCCTGGCTTGTGCAGTGGGAGAGCGGAGGACATAACTCCAGTCTCTAGGCATGGCCCCCCACCAATATGGCCACTAGGAGGGGGAGATCAGAGCAGCCCACTGTGGTGGGGGCTGCAGGGCCAGGAAACCTAAGGAATCCATCCCACCTCTTCCTCTGAGCTGTTGGGAGCAGAGGCGGGGAGAGGGATCACCAAATTCACGGTGCTGGACCCCCAGTGCTCTTCACAGCATGGGGCCCAGCTCTTAGGGGCACTTCTCTGTGTACATGAGTGGAGATTCTCCAGAAAGACCCCACTCTCTGGAAACAGGGACTGTGGGTTGAACATTAAAGACTTCCCATGTGGCGCAGTGGTAAAGAATTCACCTGTCATTGAAAGAGACATAAGTGACATAGGTTCGATCCCTGGTTAGGAAAGATCCCCTGAAGAAGGAAATGGCAGCCCAATCCAGTATTCTTGCCTGGGAAATCCCATAGACAGAGGAGTCTGGTGGGCTACAGTCCTTAGGGTCGCAAAAGAGTCGGACACGACTGAGAGAATGCACACATGCTGAACATTAAAATTATATTATACGGACCATTAAAATCATACAATTGGAAAAAAGAAAACAACAAAACAAACCAGGCATTTTTCAAGAACATATGGAAGTCTCTGGGTGGAAAGCTGTGAGCTGAAACAGGCTAGCCACTCTCACCTGCTGACCTACTAAAAAACGGGCTTCATCTCCAGTGAAAATTCCAGTTGGGGCTCCAATAAATCCCTTGCACTCTTTCTCTGTGTCCTGTTAGACAAACAGTAAGAGCAGGAAGACTCATACAAGCACTGGCTAGGTTATATGCTGTGGCTATTTTTGGTTGTTTTTCAGAAAAGTGTATGTTGGCAAAATAAGGACTGGGAGCTGAAATCTCAGAAAGAAATAACTGGTTCCCCCACTGCCAAGGGCTGCAGGAGAAGGGAGTGGACCTTGGTGTGCGGGCCCTGAGGGTGGGGCTGGGGGGAGTGGCTGAGAGGCCCGGGGGGGTCGTCTGGAACTATGAACTTGGAATATCCAAGGCACATCAGAGTGCAGAGCCTGATCTGAAAACTCCAGTTATTTCTCTTTCTGAGGAAGGACCTTCTGAAAGGAACAGGAAGGCTGGAAAGAAAAACAAACAAACGTTTCAGGGGCATAATTGTAAAAAGGCACTTCCTCTTCATTTGCCCAGGAAACACTTCCCTCTGGTTGCAAGCGTCTTGGGGACCTGAGAACAGGGGCACAGTGAGCCCGAGGCTGCGATGGGAGGGCACAGAGAAAGCGCAGTCAGAAAAGTGAACTTCGGGGATCTCAGAGCAGCCTCTAGGGCTGTGACCAGGACGTCCAGGTAGCTGTGGGGAGTGCAGGAAACGGGACCTGAGTGTCCTGGGAGCAAGGAGGAGGCCGTGGGTGACTCGAGTCTTTGGCAGTGCCAGGAAGGGGGATTCTCAATGTCCATGGACTGCTGGGGTGCCACCTGTGGGCGGTGCTGATGCTGGGTGGCATAACCAAGCCTGGGTGTGTGCACATGGTGTCCACAGACAGGCTCTGAGGTGACGGGACAGCAGCAGCACATATGGAGTCCTTCCCAAGTGCTCCCGCCCAGCAAGGGGGTGCCTGCCTTTCCTTTGGCAGAAGCTGGACGAGGGTCTGAGAGAGGAGTGTGTGCAGGGCCTGGAGGCTGTGGGAGAAGCAATGGGTCAGTGGTCCTGGAATAGAAGAGAGGAGTCAGAGTTGTGCCGATTCCTCTTCAGAGGACTGTGGGTGCAGGCTCGGAGAGGTAAGAGGCGCTGGGGGTGTGAGGAGGATGGGTGCCTAGCAGCCCATGTGGGTCCTGCCTCTGGCAGAGGAGGGGCAGGAGGGGCAGCGGTGGCCCCATCCTGAGCAATGGGAGTCCCATGCAAGTGATGCTTGCCAGGGAGGGTGAAGGGAGAAGAGCAAGGCTCAAGGATGGGACCCCAGCCACATCCCATCCAGGTATAGAAGAGAGGGTCTGGGATGCAGAGAAAGCAGTGGCTCGGGGAGAGGATGGAGGTGGGGGAGGCAGGATATGGAAAGGGACGAGCAAGTGCAGGCTTCCGGGAAAAGGGAAGCGCAGCTGTGCTTGGTAAGGGGGTTTGAGTGGTCGGACCACAAATGGAACTGAAGTCCCCAAATGAATGGGCTGTAGGTAGAGGGCCAAAGGAAGAGGCAGCATGGTTTTAGAGAAACAGGAAGGGAGCTGGGAGAGGAGAGTATTCACAGCTCAGTAGAAAGGCATCAGGAACCAGTGAAACGGAGCAGGACCTTGCCCCCCGACCATGTCTTCTGCCTGCTTTTTGCCTGTGGAAAACTTTAGTCAAAGACTCAGTTTAATCAGAAAAGTGAGAAATGCTAAAACAAAGGAAAACAGTCAAAGGAGACTAAATAATAATAATGTAGTCATTAAGCATAGTCAAGGACTATTAGTCCTTTCTCAAGGGCTATAGATAACATTCTGAGCCATATCCTGTGAGCTGTCTTATAGAACTAAAACCCCAGGTGGAGAAATTAACTACGTGATGAACAGACTGTACCCAGGACTTGAGCTGCCACAATTCTGAGAACTGACGCACAGAAATGAGAACAGGTGCACCCCAGAACTGAAGATTAGCTGTACCTAAAAGAACCAAGATGATGCTGGTCAGTCCACTGATGACCAATTGAAGATGACTGTTAGAGATGACTGTGCTGTTTCCACGTGTAACACTGCCCCCCCCCCCATTCTGTCTATAAAAGTTCTCACTCCCTGCTTGTCAGGCCGGGTGAGGAAGTGGCTTTTGGACAGATGTCTGCCACCCTCCCTACCAGTTGCCAGCATCCGAAATAAAGCAAACTTTCCTTTCCATCAACCTGGCCTGCATACTGGCTTTTGAGTGGTGAACAGCCAGATCCCCCACGCGTACCTTTCGGTAGCACAAGGGTACATTCTCCAGAGGCAGAGGGGATGTGAAGAGCATCATTCTGAATATCTTATTGAGATGGAGGTGAGTCAGGTATTGTGTCTAGTTGTACAGGTTGCGAGGTACACAAGGTGCTTCATCATGGCAAAAACCCATCACTCTGGCAGCACACGATCTGGGTTTACAACATTTTATGACACAGAGAACTCTTCCTAGTCTGTATATGGTCATGAATTGGCCAGGAAGGTAGAATGTCTGCTGAGCAGAAGAAAAGGGGCAGATGGGGATTGGAAGGAAGAGGTAAAACGTGGAACTAACAGGAAAGAGATGGAGAAAGCAAAGAAGTAAACATTTTCTTCCCTTTCTCTTTGCCCAGGTGGTTTCAGGGACTGCTCATGACTGTTATCATTCTAGAATATCACCTCAGAGGCTGTGTTCAAGGACTGCTTCTCCAGAGTCAGAAAGTAACAAACAAGAAACCTTGGGTCTAGACCTCTGCCGTTATAAAGGTGCCATTTTAATCAAACCTGACAGGCCTGCCTAATTTTTTTTATGAAGTATTTAATTCCCTCAGTATTTCAAAATAGTAAGCAAAATCATTTCCTTTTGCCCATGTAAGATTTTTTTAAAGTACTGATAAAACACAGATCCTGGCAGCTTCTATTTAATCCAAGTCCAGAAGGACTCATTGCCAGCCCTCAGTCACCAGCATATGCAGGACTGCAGAGCTGTTTAACAGCACGTTCACCAGGTAGACTCAATGCCAGCTACCTTCCCCTCACAAAATGATATGCAGAGCCTCCCTCAGACTCTGCTGAAATGCGGCTTACAGGAGAAAATTTTGAGCTGATATGGGTGAAAGAACAGCCAACACTCTTGCTGGTGGCTTCCTCTGAAATCCATGGCTGGTCAGGGAATTATGTCCTCATAGGTGCCTGTGTACCAGCTCAAATCCAGGCTTCTTAGGATAGTGATAATAGATCACTCCTGGAGCCCATTCAATTGAGGTAATGCTTTTTAGTCTGACATTGAGGTCAATAAATATTAACAATTATTACTACTTATTTTTCTTTGGCATTCTCTAATGTCTGTGTGGATTACAATAAACTGTGGAAAGTTCTGAAGGAGATGGGCATACCAGACCACCTGACCTGCCTCCTGAGAAACCTATATGCAGGTCAGGAAGCAACAGTTAGAACTGGACATGGAACAACAGACTGGTTCCAAATAGGAAAAGGAGTACGCAAAGGCTGTATATTGTCACCCTGCTTATTTAACTTATATGCAGAGTACATCATGAGAAACGCTGGGCTGGAGGAAGCACAAGCTGGAATCAAGATTGCAGGGAGAAATATCAATAACCTCAGATATGCAGATGACACCACCCTTATGGCAGAAAGTGAAGAAGAACTAAAGAGCCTCTTGATGAAAGCGAAAAAGGAGAGTGAAAAAGTTGGCTTAAAGCTCAACATTCAGAAAACTAAGATCATGGCATCTGGTCCCATCACGTCATGGGAAATAGATGGGGAAACAGTGGAAACAGTATCAGACTTTATTTTGGGGGGCTCCAAAATCACTGCTGATGGTGATTGCAGCCATGAAATTAAAAGACACTTACTCCTTGGAAAGAAAGTTATGACCAACCTAGGCAGCATATTAAAAAGCAGGGAAATTACTTTGTCAACAAAGTTCTGTCTAGTCAAGGCTATGATTTTTCCAGTAGTCATGTATGGATGTGAGAGTTGGACTATGAAGAAAGCTGAGCGCCAAAGAACTGATGCTTTTGAACTGTGGTGTTGGAGAAGACTCTTGAGAGTCCCTTGGACTGCAAGGAGATCCAACCAGTCCATCCTAAAGGAGATCAGTGCTGGATGTTCATTGGAAGGACTGATGTTGAAGATGAAACTCCAATACTTTGGCTACCTGATGCGAAGAGCTGACTCATTTGAAAAGACCCTGATGCTGGGAAAGATGGAGGGCAGGAGGAGAAGGGGACGACAGAGGATGAGATGGTTGGATGGCATCACCAACTCAATGGACATAGGTTTGGGTAAACTCCGGCAGTTGGTGACAGACAGGGAGGCCTGGCGTGCTGTGGTTCATGGGGTCGCAAAGAGTCGGACACAACTGAGCGACTGAACTGAACTGAACTGAATGTGTTTTATAATTATTATTAAAAAGGAAAAAAAAAGCTTTATAAAACCTGAATCACTGCTGGGACATGACATTGGGGTCTACTGACCTGAAATCTAGCTCTAGTCCTGGCTCCCAGGCAGATGCTTAATCTCTTTGCATCTATGAGAGGGTCTCATAGCACCTGGTCTCCACCATTCAGGAGGCTGACAGGAGGATGAAGCCAGACAGTAAATACAAAGGCCCTTGTACTCCGCTAAGTCACACACGTGCATGGAATAGGGGTACAAAACCCATATGAAGTGTAGAATCAGAATTAACTCAGGAAGATTAGCTTACCTTCCTCTAGTTCAAATACAAGTATCATGGAATGAGAAACAAGGGTCTTTCCAGGTGGCTCAGTGGTAAAGAACCCGCCTGCCAATGCAGGAGACATGAGTTCAATCCTTGGGTAAGGAAGATCCCCTAGAGAAGGAAATGACAACCCACTCCAGTATTCTTGCCTGGAAAATCACATGGACAGAGGAGCCTGGGGAGCTACAGTCCACGGGGTCCCAAAGGAGTCGGACACGACTGAGCAACTAAATAGCAACAACAATAAATGAGACATGAGAGCACACAGTCCCAGTGAAAACTAGGAGGACAGGAGCATTGCGAGCACTGGGTAATCCTGGACCTGCATGGGCCCCTTTAGGTACATGCAGGATCTCCTCCAAGCAGAATTCCTTCTTCTATGACTCTGCAAACAGTGACTTGTTATAACCTCTCTATACTGCACTCAGAACGTTGTGCTGAACTCACCATGGACTGGCCGCTAGGAGCCCGATTGTGCTCCTCTGTTATCACTGATGTCCTGGGTCATCTCCCCTCCATCACTAATGGATAACCACAGAAGGACTCATGGGTCCTGGGTCACCTCTTTGCCTGAGTCTCTTCCCCTGAGTCAGGAAATAAGCAACATTAAGCATTTATTCCCCTTGTGGAAATAAATGGCACAATATGAGGAATTTTAACACAGCAATTCAGGCTTGATACCCCAACTCTGCACTAACAAGCTGTAGAGGGCACCCTGGGAGCTCACACTCTGGCCTGGCCTTCAGAGCAGGCAAACAATGTTCCCATGCCTTTTTTCTCCTCTCCACATGCTAGCCAAACCTCGTTTCCATTTTTACTCCCTGCAGCTTCTTCTCCCTTGGCTTCTGACTGGCCTGGCCATGCAAATGCCTCCTCCAGGCTCTTTTCTTCCACTGTCCTGCACAGGACACACCACTTGCCTCCTTATTACGAGTCTTCTCTACCTAACCCTCCCTCTGAAACCTCTCCTGAGAAATTGGCATCATCATTACTGTGCTCATTCATTCCCTGTGCAGCCATGTAGTATGGCATCCAACTTGAGGGCCCTGGGGCTGGTGCAAGGACCCCTGGATGGGAGGTCAGAGCTGGGCTGTGACTCTTAAACTACTTGGCAGTTATATACCTTGATGATGGTCTAAAACTCTCATCTGTTGAGAGTTACTTACAATTTTGAGGAGATGTTTTCGTCTTCATGTCACTGAGGCTCAGAAAGGGAGTATGCAGGCTCACAGACCCAGGGAATGGCATGACTCAGTTCACATCTAGACCTCTAGGTCAGAGCCAAGTCACCTTCAGACACTCTGGGTGACTTCTGTCTTGGCTCTTCCTGTATGAAATGGGGTGCCTGCCACTATTTAGAATTGCATGAAGAGCAAGTGTACATCTATGTCCACTGGATCATGGGGTAGTTGGGAAATGCATGTTCTGTCTGGTGCAGAACAGGACGTCTCCCTGGCACCCAGAACCTGGCCTGATATCTAAAATAGGTGTCAACCAATATTTCTTTTTTTGACTGATAATATAAGCAGAGCCCTAGCACAGTACCTGGCAGAAGATGGACATTCCAGAAACTATAGTCAGAATCATAGGAGGAGGCATTTATACACATGCTCAATCAAGTTGTTTACTATCTCTCTGTGAATGATAGATGTTGCCTGCCATTCCTGTAAACAATGAATTATGCCTGTTTTCAAGCCATCAGCCATGTAGTTAAGATGCACGACAAAGGAATCATTTCAATGAGCCCAGATTCTTGCATCTTCCCAAATAGAAACACACTAAAATCATTAACGTGAGATCTTTATTTTTTTGTGATTTTTTGTGATAGCAGCAACATTTTGATGTTTGACTAAATGTTTGTTTGTTTCTTTCTTTCAGCAAAAACTCCTATATATCCTGGCTCCTTATTTTCCTCTTTGGTACAGTCCCTTGGAGCTAGTGAGAGCTGCTTACCCAGGCTATAGTCCTCAGTGATGTCCTCAAATGAAACAAAATTATCAACTTATAGGTTGTGCATTTTTTTTGGTGGCATATGTTCACCTCATTGCCACAGTCTATGGTCAAGGACCCCCAATGCCCAGCCCGGAGTTTGGCTTCCACTTGTCACTCAAACTTGTCTGTGCTGCTGAGAAAGGTTGCGGCCACATAGAAGGCAAAAAAGATGTGACAACCTTCACCACGAAACAAAGGGCTTGGTTCTTTTGCTATGCCCATCATACAGATGAGGAAACTGGGGCTCTGAGTGGTTAAGTTGCCCACAGAAAGGAGAATTAAATGAACCACAGAATAAGCTTCTGTTGTCTAACACACAGTAAACGCTAAATAAAAGTTTTGATCTTGTTTATTTGAAGGGTTGTTTATCCTTATTCACTGGTCCATATGGCCATCAGGGAGGTGAAGTTACAGGATGCTCTGACCTCCTGCCCTTAGTAGACAGGAGGCCTTGTCCCCACAGTGCCATTCTGGGAGTTTTCTCTTCCATGCTAAGCAATGCCCCACAAATAGCCTGAAAATGGCTGTCCTTGCATCGAAACAGAAATCAAAGAACATCTGGAGGTTTTACCTCCTTTCCAAGCACAACACAGGCTGCAATTCCTTTCTTTCTTTTTAAATTTAAGAAGAGAAAAAATATCCCCCCCTAAATTCCTAGGGGAAATCCAGAGACAGTTATTCCCATCATATTTTGAGGAAGTCTTGAATCCTTCACTGGCGGATATCGGATTCTCAGAAGACAACTGACATTCTGCAAAAGCCATTAGAGCAATGTCATCTGAATGAGGTTTCCAGAATGAAATACTGCAGCCCCACCAGGCAGAAAAACAAACCCAGCCATCAGAGCCCACAGACAGGGCCTCACTGAGCACGGACACACAGTGGGACTACAGACATGCAGCCGAGGCTTCTCTGAGCTTCCCGGGACAGTCCGCGGGTCCAGAATGTCATGCATTTCCACTCCAGCAGGCCAAGGTGAAGCTCAAAGGGATGTGTCACTTCCTCAGTGGGTCACCTCCTTTCTAGAAGGAGAGGAGGACCACACTGGCTTATGTTCCCAGGTCACCTGTAGTGACTATACTACATGTTATGTCCCTGTCTGGACACTGGAGATAAAACGGTGTAGAACAAACACTTGTATCTGGAGATTACATTCAGTGGGAGCAGATGGTAAAACACCAACCATCTGTACCTGTGTGAGCACAATATCACATGCTGTCCAGGAATTTAAATTACAGTCATATAGAGTAAGATAGAGTGACTACTTTGTCCTGGGAGACCAGGAAGAGAAGGCGACATCTACACTGAGCCCAAAATACTAAGCAGGATACAGTCTCATGCACAGGAAAGAGGCTCAGAGGCAGAAGGAAGAGCCAACAGTAAGTGCTGGTGATAAAAGCTCAGCATCTCCAGACAAATCCACCTGTGAGGTTGAAACTTACTGAGAACAAGGGGAACAGGGAAGAGAGGAACTTAAGGAAGAGGGCAGGGGCCAGCCTCTGCTGGTATGAAAGTGCGTAAAGAGATTGTACCTTATTCTACTTCTGACCAGAGCTGGCACAGGCATTGAATGGGAAAGCGACAGCCAGTGAGACAGGTTTCCAAATGATCACTGTGGCTGCCACATAGACAATGAACTGTCAAACATCAAATATCCTTTCCCAGGTGGCACTAGTGGTAAAGAATCTGTCTGCCAATGCAGGAGATGCACTGAGACAGACAGAATTGGACAAGGTTTTAAGAGTCTCATTAACAGGACTCAGTGATGGATCTTAAAGAAGGGGTGAGGGAAAAGGCATCAAAAGTTAACATGCAGCTGTCTATTTGAACAAGTACCAAACAGTTGAGATGAGCCAGTGCAGGTAGGATCCAGTTCCTGGAAGGCTGGATTGAGAAAAAGGCAGGATAACCAGGCCAGAATTGGAGGCAAAACTGCACTTTTTGAAATCTCATTTGTACAGCTGTCATTTAGAACCAAAAGCTCCTCTTTTTATTGACATGGTAAAACCTAGTGAGGCTCCAAGCCTACCCATAAATGCCAATTTAATTCCAATGTGCTGACCACAGGACAGATAAGCCCACTGCCATGGGAACCTGTGCTTTCAGGGAAGTGCATCTGGAGTTCCAGTGTGGGGTGTTGGGATCATAGTGTTAAGGAAAGCCAGAGTCAGACAGATGGGAAAGCAGTGAAAGCAGATTTTATTTAGGAATAACAGCAACACATGAAACGAGAACTCAGTTTAGAACTGGGCTCGACTCCAAGTACATGATGGACAAATGGGAATGTACAGTCAAGGAGCAGGGTGGTGGACAGTGGATGGAAAATTACTAAAAGGAAGCATCACAGGTAAGGGGAGATTCTGCCAAATCAACTTGACAAGAATGCTGAAGGCAGCCAGGGTGATCAGATATCACCTGGAAGATGGAGTAAGATGAGGGCATTTGATCAGCTATTGAGAGTGATCAGATATTGAGGATGAGGGGTTCTGCCTCAACTCACTTAGCAGGAATTTTGCTAAATATGGGAAATTAAAATGCAGACATAGGAGTCCAAAGCTAAGAGCTACTTGGGAAGGGTGTTCAGAGGAACATGGCTGAAGTTTGGTCAAAGAGAGTCTTTTGTCAATAGCGCATCCCTGAACAGAGACCCCCCTGCCCTCTGAGGCCTGGGTACAGCAGGAGGGTGAGGCTGGGACTCCAGAAGGCTGGTGGGGAGAGGCTGCTCCAAGGATCTGGCAAGAGGAAGTGACTGACTTGGCCAGGAGTATGCAGGTGATGTGTTCAGAGCTGGGAGGGTCGGGAGGCAAAGTACATAGGTGATTTTTCTTTTTACTCCCTCCCTATAAAATGGTATGCCCCTTTGCAGACATGAAACACTAAAAGGTGAAAATTGCACAGAGATATTTTTTAATGGTGTCAGTATGCTGCTGCTGCTGCTAAGTCGCGTCAGTCGTGTCCGACTCTGTGCGACCCCATACACGGCAGCCCACCAGGCTCCTCCGTCCCTGGGATTCTCCAGGCAAGAATACTGGAGTGGGTTGCCATTTCCTCCTCCAGTGCATGAAAGTGAAAAGTGAAAGTGAAGTCGCTCAGTCGTGTCCAACTCTTCGCGACCCCATGGGCTGCAGCCTACCAGGCTCCTCCCATCCATGGGGTTTCCCAGGCAAGAGTAATGGAGTTGTGTCAGTATAAAGTGATCTAATTTTGGGGGGGAAGGAAATAGTAATTTTTTCAATATTCACCAAAATGTTATTGCCCAGTTCTAGAAAATTCACAGTTATTCTACACCAGAGAGATAGTATAAGGAAAAGAAAGGTTTTGTTTTTCTCTTTAGAAAGTTTTTTAGTTGAGATATACTTGATATATGATATCATAAAGGTTTTAGGTGTACAAACTAATGATTTGATATTTGTGTGCATATTAAATGATTGCCACAGTAAGTGTAGCTACCATTTGTCAAGACACAAAGTTAAATTTTAGGATTTACTCTCTTGGCAAGTTTCATATATGCTCTGCAATATTATTGATTATATCAACATGCTGTAAATTACATCATCCTGACTTGTTTATTTTATAATTGGGAGTTTGTATCTGTTGACCTCCTTCACCATTTCTTCCCTGTCCCCAAACCTCTTTCCCTCTGGCAACCACCTGCTCATTTTTCATTCTTTAAATAGTGCTTTCCTGTTTTTAAATTTTATTTTAATTGGAGGATAATTACAATTTTATGATGGTTTTGTCATACATCAACATGAATTGGCCACAAGTATTGGAGTATAGCTGATTAACAATGTTGTGACAGCTTCAGGTGGGCAGCAAAGTGAAAATTGCTCAGTCATGTCCAACTCTTTGCAACTCCATGGACTACACAGTCCATGGTATTCTCCAGGCGAGAGTACTGGAGTGGGTAGCCATTCCCTTCTCCAGGGGATCTTCCCAACTCAGGAATCAAACCCAGGTTTCCCGCATTGCAGGTCAATTCTTTACCAGCTGATCCACCAGCACAGCAAAGGAACTGCATATACATGATCCTTTCTCCCCCAAACCCCTCTCATTCAGGCTACCACGTAACATTGCAGAATTCCCTGTGCTATACAGTAGGTCTTTGTTGATTATCTGTTTTGATACAGCAGTGTGTACATGTCCATCTCAACTCCCTAGCTATCCCTTCCCTCTCATCCTTCCACCCAGCAACCATAGGTCCATTCTCTGTGAGTCTATTTTGTAAACATGTTTATTTGTATCATTTCTTTTTATATTTCACTTATAAGAGATGGCATAAATGATAGTTCTCCTTTTCTGTCTGACTTACTTCACTCATATGACACTTTCTAAGTCCATCCATGTTGCTATAAAAGGCATTATTCAACAGGTTTTTATTAAACCAGGCTCTTTTCTATGCTCCAGAGAGATGGCAGAGAACAACAACAATTTCCTGATTTATAGAGACTCTGTTCTCATCAGGGGTAAGCAAATAAGTAAATAAATAAGTATATGGTATGCCGTTCGGTGGTGGAAAGATTTTGGAGAAAGTAAAGGAAGACGTCCCATCCAGTAGCATCGAATAGCCACATTCATCCTCCTTCTTAACACTAAAAACCCTGGATATAACACAATATTCCACAAATATTGGAAGATGCTGAAAGGTAGAAAAAAGAAAGTAGACTGCCTAGGGACCACAGGGCTTAAGGCGTGCCATGACAGCAAGTTCCCTGGGCTTTCTTATTGCAGACTTTATATCCCACCCAGAGAACTGAACAAGCCTCCAATCTGAAACTGCCAACAGATGTACACAAAATACTCCAAGAAAAACTTATTCTTCTGAAACATGTATCTGCCATTTAAGCCAGCAATTATACTCTTGGGCATTTGTCCCAGAGAAATGAAAACTCAAGTTCACATAAAAACCTCACATAAGTGGTCAGTGTGGCTTTATTGTTAATAGCAAAAAGAAAATCGAAAACAATCTAGATGTCTGTCAGTGGGTTAAATAAACTGTAATACTCCGTAAGATGGGAGATAACTCAACACTGAAATGTACAAACTGTTGATACAACTTGGATAAATAAATGTACAAAGAATTATGCTGAAATAAAGAGCCATTTCCAAAGATAACCTACTATATGATTCTTTTTTTAAAAGTTTCCCTTTTTGCTCTTTTCCAGTTATCGCAGCGTAGGGAACCATGAGCAGCAAAGTCTCCCGCGACACCCTTTACGAGGCAGTGCGGGAAGTCCTGCAGGGGAACCAGCGCAAGCGCAGGAAATTTTTGGAGACGGTGGAGCTTCAGATCAGCCTGAAGAACTATGACCCTCAGAAGGACAAATGCTTCTCTGGCACCGTCAGGCTTAAGTCCACTCCCCGCCCCAAGTTCTCCGTATGTGTCTTGGGGGACCAGCAGCACTGTGATGAGGCCAGGGCTGTGGATATCCCCCACATGGACATCGAGGCGCTGAAGAAACTCAACAAGAATAAGAAACTGGTCAAGAAGCTGGCCAAGAAATATGATGCCTTTTTGGCTCCAGAGTCTCTGATCAAGCAGATCCCCCGAATCCTGGGCCCAGGCCTGAACAAGGCTGGCAAGTTCCCTTCCTTGCTGACCCACAATGAGAACATGGGGGCCAAAGTTGCTGAAGTGAAGTCCACGATCAAGTTCTAGATGAAGAAGGTGCTGCGTCTGGCAGTGGCTGTTGGCCACGTGAAGATGACAGATGATGAGCTTGTGTACAACATCCACTTGGCTGTCAACTTCCTGGTGTCATTGCTCAAGAAAAATTGGCAGAACGTCAGGGCCTTGTACATTAAGAGCACCATGGGCAAGCCCCAGCGTCTGTACTAAGGCACAGCTTAATAAACCTTACTAAACCAAAAAAATAAAGAAAATAAATAAAAGTTTCCCTTTTTTATTGAAGAGTAGTTTTTTTCATGGAAAGACAGTTTATTTTAAATATAGCAGTGTTTACACGTCAATTTCAAACTATCTCTCCTCCCCACCCTCACCCCGGGCAATCATATGTTCATTCTCTAAGTCCATGAGTCTGTTTCTGTTTTGTAAATACGTTCATTTGTATCATTTTTATATATTCCACATATAAATGATATATATGATTCCATTTAAGCAACATTCTTGAAATGATGCAACTGTAGAAATGGAGAATAGATTAGTGGTTTTCAGGGGTCAGAGATGGGGATGGGATGACATGGGAACACGAGTGTGGCTATTAAAGTATGACAAAAGGGATCCCTGAGATGATGGAAATGTTCTGTATCTTGACTGTGTTAATGTCAATTTTCTGGTTGTGACACTGTATTGCAGTCTTGCAAATTATTACCATTGGGGAAAACTGGGTAAATGGTACATGAGATTTCTTTGTATTATTTATTACAACTTATTGTGAATTTAAAATTACCTCAAAATAAAAAGTTAAAAAAATTAAGCAAAGGGGGAGAGTGGATCCTAGGACAAAGTAGAGACAAAAAGTCCTTCTAAATTTCCCAGAGTTTACTCAAATTCATGGCCATTGAGTCGGTGGTGCTATTTAACCATCTCATCCTCTACCACTCTCTTCTTTTGCCCTCAATCTTTCCCAGCATTATAGTCTTTTTCAACGAGTTGGCTCTTCGTATCTGTTGATCAAAATATTGGAGCTTCAGCTTCAGCATCAATCCTTCCAGTGAATATTCAGGGATGATTTCCTTTAAGACTGACTGGTTTGATCTTCTTGCAGTCATTGTTATTATTCCTTTTCTTTTTAAGCAAAGAAGATTTCTAATTGTGTTTGGCATTCCTGGAATCTTCTTACTGATGCTTTTGCAAGTGTATAGTCAAATCAACCCCGCAAACTGAACAATCTCCAGAATTTCACATTTTACATTCAGGAAATGTAATGATTCATTTTAAAATTTACATAAGGAAGTGGCAACCCACTCCAGTATTCTTGATTGGAAAACCCCATGGATGGAGGAGCTTGGCAGGCTACAGTCCGTGGGGTCACAAAGATTCAGACACGACTGAGAGACTTCATTCACTTCACTTCACTTGAAACCTTGGGAAGAATGACCTAAAAAAACAAAGCAGTTCAGTAAATGTTTGGGTTTATAATATTTACAATTTGAGCAATTACAACCACATGGTTGTAATTACATGGTTTCCATCAGTAAACATCAACACAGGCAATGCCCCTCACTTCCTAAGGAAACAGGCAGTTAAGGACCAAGGGCACCACTGCCCCGTTCAAGGGAAAAGAATGTGGCAAAATTAGGTAACATATTCTGCAGAAAGTTTCCTAATATACTTTTTGTCATCACCATCCTTTGAACATAGTATCTACAGAAAAAGAATTCTAATCAACGCATGATATTTTGGGTGAAACCACAGCATTCAGCATGTCATTCATTCCAGAGGAGTTTCTCCATGCCAGCCTATGTTTTCAATGACAGTCTCTAAGAAGCTAAACGAAAAAGACAAAGATTACATCTTGTCTTTTACACTTGAAAGGATTTTCCATGGTGTAAAGTGTGTTGTGATTATGAAAAGCAGGGAAGCGGAGAGTAAAAATCCAAGATTCCTTTTCTTTCAGTTACTTATTCATTAAAGAAAATAATTATCGAATTCATTATACATGCCAGGTCAGTGCTCAGAGCTGGTGAACAATGCACAGTTGTAGTCTCATGCTGTTTCCTGCCTAGGACTCTTCTCAGTCACTTACTTATGCTTCTTGATCTGCAAAAGGTGAAAATATACCAGTGAGCAAATGGCAACTACTAAAGAAATGTTCTAAGCAGTGGTCCTTGTGAATTACATTTTAAAAGGAAGACATTGGAAGTTCAAGCACCAGACCTTCAATTCATTGTTTCTCTAAAACCTTAAGATCTTTTCAAAAACAAATGGTTTATTAGCAAGTTAGAATATATGTTTACATTTCTTATTTAGTTGGAAAGTCATAGAAGGGGAGAATAAGGATTTTAAAATTTACCATCTGTTTTTGTTGACTTACAGGTAATTCATAATCTCAACCCCTGGGAAACCAACTTCATACAAAATGACAGGAACACATAGACTCCAAAGATACTCCTAAGACTGCCAATGTAGAGTCTTTTGAGGGAAATTTTTAAAAGATAGAGCACCAACTTCGAATAGAATTGTCTTCTTGGAACACTTAGGAAGACGGGTGCTCCTCAGAATGATGAAAAATAATGACCTGCTGATTAGGAGAGAAACCAACTTTATTTAGACCAACAACTAACTTTCTTTTTTCTAGAGAAGTTTGTCTGAGTTGTCAAAGCTAGAAACAGTAAACTCTTCAAGGACAGAAATCGTGTTTTATTCAAACCTCCCCAAACCCTGGAAACCCCTGTGATGTAGCAAGTGCTCAAAAAATTAAAGGAAAAGAGGAAACTCTTTACTCTTTGACAGGGAAAAAGTTAAAATAATTGTATGTATAACCTTTTCCTTTCTGCACTCTCTATGGGACAATGTGTTTCTCCTCATTGGCCAGTCTCTGTTTGGCAGAGAAAAGAAGTGAGTGAATGAGCTGAATTAATGAAGGTGAGAGAGAACAGGGGCTCCTGCATGAGAAATGTAGAAATGGCCTGGAGCCATCTGAGGGAGAATGAGATGCAGTGGGTAGAAGGAGGAAACTGAGAAGGAACAGTCATTAGTCCCGTGCAAGTGAAGGCTGAAGGGAAGGGATAAACAAATGGGGCTGTGAAATGAAAATATCTCCTGCCGTATTGATAAACAAGAAACGTTACAGCCCTCAGCGATTTCTGGCCTCCAAATGTGAATGAAGTGAAGTGAAAGTCGCTCAGTCGTGTCGGACTCTTTGTGACCCCAAGGACTATACAGTCCTGGAATTCTCCAGGCCCGAATACTGGAGTGGGAAGCCTTTCCCTCCTCCAGGGGATCTTCCCACCCCAGGGATCGAAGCTAGGTCTTCTGCATTGCATGCAGATTCTTTACCAGCTGAGCCACAAATAGGAATGAGGGCTCCCAAACTTCCATCCAGGGGATGCAGCCACGCCCCACGGTGATTGCTGAGGAGCTAGGGGAATGCAGGAAGCAAGGTGAACAAGGAAACAGGATTGACCGCAGATAGCTGAGGTGAATAGGAAAGGAATGAATTCAGTGAGCCCAGAGGCTTGCATCTTCCCATACATAGAATGCTACATTCCTTAACTTGATACTGCCTGCTCTCTTTTGTTGCAAACTTGAATAGAGCGGGACTCCCCATCCTGCCTCCTCGGAGCAGTTTTCTCAGAGTTATTGAGATCCTGTCTCCTGGGCTTGGAGTCCTGAACATTCCCACCAAATAAAATACCTCTCTTCTTTCAGGTTGTGATTATATTTTTTTAATCAACATGGCCTTGAGATGAAAGTGTCAAAAGAGGTTTTCTGGGTGCTTCTCTCTCTTCTGTGCATTTTCTGCCCTCTCAGGAAAAGTCCCTGGTGGCTCAGACAGTAAGGCGTCTGCCTGCAATGCGGGAGACCTGGGTTCGATCCCTAGGTTGGGAAGATCCCCTGGAGAAGAAAATGGTTACCCACTCCAGTACTCTTACCTAGAAAATCCCATGGATGGAGGAGCCTGGTGGGCTACAGTCCATGGGGTCGCAAAGAGTCGGACATGACTGAGCGACTTCTCTTTTCTCTTCTTTCAGGAAAAGTCCAGGTTGAAGATTCACAATATGCAGCAGGGCTCCGGAGTTAGGTGACTGGGTGTTTGGCAGGGGTTTTGGATGCTCCAGGAGACTGTCCTAAAAATAAGAACAGAATGGTCCAGGTTTGCGGAGGTTACAGATGGCGTCTTACAGTGCCTCACATTTGCCATCCCCAGGTATGTGGCTCTGTGATAGCCAAAACTTACACACTGTCAGCAAATAACTAGTGTTCAAGAAAAAATGTCTATAAGAGTCCAATAGTAGTGTCTGTTTACCTCCGCGAGTCTACTTTAGAGGAGCTTGTCCTCCATGAGCTTCTTTAGATACATGAGAAAATGACACCTCATGTATGGAATATGATGATGACATTTTATTCAGAATTGACTTACTCTTAGTAAATAATCTAAGAAGTTCAGCTGTTGCTCTGTCTTAACAGAAAGGAACACCTAAGACAGCCCAAGAGGCTCATCATAGCCAGAAATTCACTTTGCAAAACATGTGTTAAGATCATTTTAAATGCCAGATCCCTGCTTTGACCAGTATATCAATCCTGAGCTGTTTGTCCATTAATACTGATTATTATTTATTCAACATCTAAACAAGATCCAATTCCAGCAAATTTGACAAGTCATTCTAAATTTAACAATCTCTTCTAAAAACCGTGTCGGACTCTCTGCAACCCTTTTGACTGTAGCCCACCAGGAGCCTTTGTGCATGGGATTCTCCAGGCAAGAATAGTGAAGTGGGTTGCCATTTCCTCCTCCAGGGGATCTTCCCAACCCAGGGATAGAACCTGTGTCTCCTGTGTCTCCTGTGTCTTCTGAATTGCAGGCAGATTCTTTACCACTGAGCCATCAGGGAAGCCTCTAAAGACCATAGGTATGGCATTTCACAATTCATTTTTTTACATTGAAAACCAAAGGGAAAACATATTTTAACTTTTGTAAATATGTAAAGAGTTCTCTCCTTTGACTACACACTTGGGGACCTGTTCACCTGGACCTGAGTCAGGTCTTTCAGATTGTGTTGCTAATGAACCCAGGCTGCAGGAGTTCTCTTCCCAGAAGAAGCTCGGCTTTGCTGCTGAGCAACAGTCCATTATTAACGCGCTGTTCCTTATCTCAAAGAGATTTACCCCGCCTCAGAGCCAGTTTTCATTCCCAGGCAGTGAGACCACACAGCTGCTGCCGGATATCCACTGAGTGTTTTACAAAAGCATTCCTGTGTCTGCGGTCCCGGAGCAAGTAGTTATAAAATGCTGTGTCTTTCTTTTCCCAGAAGTAAATTAGAGTCCTCTGCCTGGCCAGGAAGCACTGGTGGCTTTCTCAGTTTGCACAAAAGAAAGTGGCAGTCCCCAGTCTCCAGTGAAATCATCAACAGGTTGGATGCAAATGAGGAATTATTTTCAAGCACACAATACCTTTCTTTAGAGATATGGAGACAGCTTGCATTCAGTTTTATTTCAGAATGCTACTGAAAAGCTCATACCTAACAAAAACAGTAAGAGCTTAATATTAATAGCTCCTGAAAGCAATGTATTTACTACAATGGTGTATGTGTGTGTCTGGGTCTGGGTCTGGGCCTGTGTTTGTACAATTATGCCAACACTGCATTTCTGCAGGATAAATTCCTAAGAAACCGAGTTGCTGGATCAAAGACCATTCATATTTAACGTTTTGAAAATGATTTTGTCGAATGACTGTCCAAAGAAATGATACCAACTTACATTCCTTTTGAAAAAGTTACCCAGGTCCTTGCCAACACTAGATAATGTCAAGCTTTTAATCTGATGGATATGAAATAATATCTCATCATTGTTTAGATTGGCATCTGTTAAATTAGTGTAAAAAAAAAATTAGTGGTGAAGTTGAGCCTCTATTCATAAGTTTCCTATAGTTGCTTTCTTTTTCTTTGAATCACTTATTCAAATCCTTTGCAGGCTATGTTCTAAAGTATTATTCATCTTTTTCTTGTTGATTTGCATGAGCCTTTTATATATTAAGGTATTTTCTCTTTGTTATATGTAATGCAAGTAATTTTTCTTCATGGTGGCATAGTATCTATCTATTTCTTTTGTCACTCTGTGCAAAATTGTTTAAATTAATTTATTTTATTATTGAAGGATAATTGCTTTACAGAATTTTGTTGTTTTCTGTCAAACCTCAACATGAATCAGCCATAGGTATACATATATCACCTCCCTTCTGAACCCCCCTCCCATCTCTCTCCCCATCCCACTCCTCTAGGTTTATAACAAAGCCTTTTTTTGAGTTTCCTGAGCCAAATAGCAAATTCCCTTTGGCTATATATTTTACATATGGTAATGTAAGTTTCCAGGTTACTCTTTCCATACATCTTTCCATACATCTCACCCTCTCCTCCCCTCTCCCCATGTCCATAAGTCTATTCTCTATGTCTGTTTCTCCATTGCTGCCCTATAAATAAATTCTTCTAGATTCCATATATATGCATTAGAATACGATACTTATCTTTCTCTTTCTGACCCACTTCACTCTGCATAATAGGTTCTAGGTTCATCCACCTCATTAGAACTGACTCAAATGTATTCCTTTTAATGGCTGAGTAATATTGCATTGTGTATATGTACCACAACCTCTTTATCCATTCATCTGTCAATGGGCATCTAGGTTGCTTCCACGTTCTAGCTATTGCAAATAGTGCTGCAATGAACAGTGGGATACATGTGTCTTTTTCTTTTTTCTTTTTTTTTTTTTTTTTACATGTGTCTTTTTCAATTTTGATTTCCTCAGGGTATATGCCTAGGCATGGGATTGCTGAGTAATATGGTGGTTTTATTCCTAGTTTTTTAAGGAATCTCCATACCGTCTTCCATAGTGGCTGTATTAATTTACATTCCCACCAACAGTTACTCTGTGCAAAGTTTTTATGGAGCCAAATGTATCAGTCTTTTCTTTTGTGATGTCTGGAATTTACAGTATATTTAGAAAATATTTTCATGATTTGGGAAGTTCTATAAAAGTTACCTATTTGGTCTACAGTACTTTTGTGGCTTAATTTTTTGCACTTACTTTAGTCTTGTTTCTTTCTCTAATTTAATTGCTTTGGCCAAGTATTTAGAATGACATTAAACAACAGAGGCCTAAGTGAGTATCCTTGTCTTATCCTGACTTTAAAGGGAATGCTTTTGGTTTTTACAGCTAAATAGTAGTTGGTAATTTAGGTTTGAATATTGCCTTTGTTGTTGTTGTTGTTTAGTCGCTAAATCATGTTCGACTCTGTGATCCCATGGATTACTAGGATTCAAATGCCAACTCTATTTCTGACCTAATATGTGGCTCAGGACAAATTTCCTGACATTTCAAAACCTAAAGATTTCTATCCGTTAAATGGGGATATCCATACTGCCAAACTCTGTGTTTTCACTTTTCTTTGTTCTCTTTATCAAGTATTAAAATTACTGTTATATCAGTTTCATTGTATAAATTTGGAAGCCTCTAGGCTTCAAATTGATGCTTTTGAACTGTGGTGTTGGAGAAGACTCTCGAGAGTCCCTTGGACTGCAAGGAGGTCCAACCAGTCTATCCTAAAGGAGATCAGTCCTGAATATTCATTAGAAGGACTGACGCTGAAACACCAATACTTTGGCTACCTGATGCGAAGAACTGACTCATTTGAAAAGACCCTGATGCTGGGAAAGATTGAAGGCAGGAGGAGAAGGAGACGACAGATGATGAGATGGTTGGATGGCATCACCAACTCAATGGACATGGGTTTGAGTAAACTCTGGGAGTTGGTGGTGATGGATAAGGAGGCCTGGCGTGCTTCAGTCCATGGGGTCTCAAAGAGTCGGACATGACTGACCAACTGAACTGAACTGACTGAGGCTTCAGAGGTTTCCCTGATAGCTCAGTTGGTAAAGATTCTGCCTGCAATGCAGGAGACCCTGGAAGAGTGAGGGAGCTAGCTTCTGCTGTGTGCCTTCATGTTCCACATCTCCCTGAGCTACCACCTCTGAGATGTAGGCACCATCCTTCCCCTTTGGGAAAAATAAACTAAATTAAAATGAATTCCCTGGTAGCTCAGCTGGTAAGGAATCCACATGCAATGCAGGAGACCCCGGTTCATTTCCTGGGTCTGGAAGATCTGCTGGAGAAGGGATAGGCTACCTACTCCAGTATTCTTGGGCTTCCCTTGCAGCTCAGCTGGAAAAAATCTGTCTGCAATGTGGGAGACCTGGGTTCCATCCATGGGTTGGAAAGATCCCCTGAAGAAGGGAAAGGCTCTCCACTCCAATATTCTGGCCTGGAGAATTCCACGGACTGTATAGTCCATGGAGTCACAAAGAGTTGGACAACGACTGAGCGACTTTCACTTTCTTTACTTTTTCTAGGCTTCAAACAGTATAAATATAATCAGAATCATATTTTCTTTGAAATCTGAAAAGTACTTTGGGATTGGCAATGTAGGCAATAGCACTTTAAGAATTTTCACTATTTATTTTACTTTTGTCGATCTCCTTAAATTTTGTTTTGTATCCAATGTAATTTCTCTTCTTTAACTTCAGCTTTTGTCTGAGGCCTCTCTATTTTTTTCTTAGTAAATCTAAATTTCTTAGTAAATTTTATTCATCTTTTATCCAAGCAAATTTTATTATCTATATTTTTCTAGAAAATCAATTTAATCAAGGTTTCAAATTTATTAGCACAAATCAATAAATGTGTCCTGTTAAACATCTTTTTTTTTCCTGGCCCTGTAATAGTAGGCCTTTTAAAAAAATATTTATTTATTTATTTATGGCTGTGCTGAGTTTCTGTTGCTGCTCGGGCATTTCTCTAGTTGCGGCAAGTGGGGGCCACTCTCTAAGTGCATGGGCTTCTCAATGCAGTGGCTTCTCTTGTTGCGAAGCATGGGCTCTAAAGCATGTAAGCTTCAGTATTTGCGGCCCCCAGAATCTAGAGCACAGGCTCAATAGTTGTGGTGTAGCGACTTAGTTGCTCTCTGCTGTATGCAATCTTTGACCAGGGATCATCAAACCCGTGTCTCCTGCATTGGCAGGCAGATTCTTTACCACTGAACCACCAGGGAAGCCCTCATAGCCTTTTAAAAACAGCTTTTTTGAGATACAGTACTGACAAACAATATAAAAACTGTATATATTTAAAGTATACAGTTTAAGTTTTGACATATACACTTATGGAGCCATTACCACAATTAAGACAATGAAGAAAAAAATTTTTTTTTAAGTAGTGCTAAACATACTGCAAAAAGAACCCTTGCTTACATTACAAGAGCTGAAATGGGACGAGAGCAGTTCTTTGTTGAATCTCACCTGAGAAAGTGTATATCAGGACACTCAACTCTCTCTGCTCCTTCTATTGATTAGGGAATTGCTGACAAATTTTAGCAAGTAGATAAATTCACAAATTATGAGATCAATTGTATTGCTGGATTGATTTGCTAAAATTTTATTTAGAATTTTTGTACTCATAATCATGAGATATATTGATCTGTAGTTTCCATAAAATATCTCAGATTTTGGTACTGGGAAATGATAACACCATTATGAGTTAAGTGTATCTTCTTCATCCTCAGTTTTATGGAAGAAATTGTATATGCTTTGCATTATTTCTTTCTTAAATATTTGGTAGAATTCACCATTGAAGTCATTCTGATATAGTTATCTTTGTGGGAGGGATTTGTGTGCATACATGTGTATGAAGGAGCACCATATTATTTATTACTTTTTTAAAAAAATAGACATTTTATCTTTAAACAATTTTAAATTTACAGAAATCTTGCAAAGTTAGTACCAAGAGTTCCCATAAAACTCACATCCAGTTTTCTCTAACATTACATCTTACACAGTATTTGTTGTAATTAATGAACAAATACTGATGCTATTAATAAGCACACACTTTAGTCATATTTCCTTAGTTTTTATCTAATGTCCTTTTTTTCTATTCCAGGATCTCATCCAGGATATGAAAGTAAGGAGGGAAAGATTTTAATTACAAAATAAATTTCTGTAGTAGACACTGGGCTATTCAGATTATCTGTTTCCTCTTGAGTGATCTTTAGTAGTCTGTGTCTATCAATAAATTTGTGCATCTTATCTGAGTTGTTGAATTTGCTGGTATAAAGTTGTTCATAGCATTCTGTTACAATAAATTTATTACATTTTAATTCTGTGCTAACATGACATCTCTCATTCCTAACACTGATAATTTGTGTCTTCTCTCTTTTTTTCTTATTAAATGTGATTCAAGATTTATCCATTTTATTGATTTTTCTCAAATAAAGAGCTTTTAGTTTCATTGATTTTCTCTATTTTTTTTGTTTGTTTTCCATTTAGTTGATTTCTGTTCTGTTCTCTATTGTGTTCTTTCTTCTGCTTATTTTTTTGTTTCCTTTACTATTTTATTTAATTTCTTAAAGTTTTCCCTGATAGCTCAGTTGGTAAAGAATCTGCCTGCAATGCAGGAGATACTGGTTTGATTCCTGGTTTGGGAAGATCCCCTGGAGAAGGGAAAGGCTACCCACTCCAGTATTCTGGCCTAGAAAATTCCATGGACTGTATAGTCCATGGGGTTGCAAAGAGTCGGACATGACTGAGCGACTTTCACTCTCTCTTTTTTTCTTATTAAATGTGATTCAAGATTTATCCATTTTATTGATTTTTCTCAAAGAAAGAGCTTTTAGTTTCATTGATTTTCGCTATTTTTTGTTTGTTTGTTTTCCATTTAGTTGATTTCTGTTCTGTTCTCTATTGTGTTCTTTCTTCTGCTTATTTTTTTGTTTCCTTCACTATTTTATTTAATTTCTTAAAGTGGAATCTCAGATAATTTATTTGAGACCTTTTTTTAATAATATAGATATTTAGTACTATAAATGTCTTGCTAACTACTGTTTTAATATCATTTCACAAATTTTAATATGCTGTTTTTTAAAATTTTCATTCAGTTTAAAACACTGTCTAATTTCTCTTTTGCTCTTTTCTGTGAATCATGGGTTATTTAAAAGCTCAGTAGGTAGTTCCTAAGTGTTTGGTGATTTTCCAGGGGGTTACCTTTCCTTGATTTAATTCAATTCCATTGTGATTTGAGAATATAAAATGTGCATGACTCGCATCTTTTAAAACTTATTCAGGCTTGTTTATAGTCCATAATGTCATTATCTTGGTAAATATTTTGTGTGCACTTAAAGAATATGCTTTTAGCTGTGTGTGTGTAAAATATTCTATGAATGTCTATTAGGTTCAGTTAGTTGACTGTATTGTCTTCTATGTACCACTGATTTTTAGCCTCCTTATTCTGTCAATTATTGAGAGAGGGTATTGAAACCCTAAATAAAGCTATGAATTTGTCTATTTCTCTTTGCAGTTCTGTTTTTGCCTTCTTTGTTTTGAAGTTCTGCTATTAGGGGCATATATGTATAAAATTATTATGTCCTCCTGATGAAGTTGCCTCTTGATCATTCTGAAATGACCTTGTTTTTCTTGATATTGTTCTTTGCTCTGAAATCTACTTTTTCTGATATTAATATAGCTACTTCAGATTCCTTTGATTCGGGTTCATGTGATATCTTTTCATTACTTTTTTTTTTTAATATATTTGTGTCGTATTTAAAGTGCGTTTCTTGGAAGCACCATATACATGTAGTTGAGTGCCTTGTATGAGGTGCACTGTTCTTTCTAACCCATTCTGACAACCTTCAATTTTTGTCTTTTCATTGGAGTGTTTGGGTCAAGCATATTTAATGTAAATGGTACAGTTAGATTTAAACACATTATGTTGTTATTTGCCCTGTTATATCTGTCTTCTTTCCCTTCTTCTCTTTTTTCTACCTTCATTTGCATTAACTGAGTACTTTTGGTGATTCTATTTTATCTCCTTTGTTGGTTTGTTAACCATAAGGCTTTGTTTCGCTATTCTAGTGGCTGCTTTAAGCTTTATAATGTGCATATTTAATTTATCACCAACTACCTTAAAGTGATATTATTCCACTTCACAAACAGTATGAGAATCTTCAGTGATATACTTCTATTTCTCTTCTCTTTCATGATATTATCAAACATTTTATTTTTACAAAATATAAACCCTATACTGCATTGTTATTATTTTCATTCAAACAGCCAATTATATTTACAAACATTTAGATAAGAAGAAAAATATATTGTAGGGACTTCTCCGGCGGTCCAGCGGTTAAGACTCTGGGCTTCCACTGCAGTGGGCAGAGGTTTGATCCCTGGTCAGGGAGCTAAGCTCTCACATGTCATGTAGTATGGCCAAAAAGTGAAAAAAATAAAAATGTTGTAAGTTTACTTTTATAGTTTTCATTTTTGGTGTTTTCATTCCTTTTTGTAGATCAATACTTCTATCTAAGTTGTACAAGTTCTTTGTGTATTCTTTGTGTGCTCTGGATACTAGACTCCTTACAGATATATTATTTGCCATTATTTTCTCCCATTCTGTATGTTGTCTTTTCACTTTCTTGGTAATGTTCTTTATCGCACAAAAGTTTTTAATTTTGATGAGGCTCAGTTTATCTATTTTCCTTTTGTTCCATTTGTCTTTAGTCTTATATCTAAGAATCTGTGGCCAAATCCACAGATTTGGATTTGCAGACTTATCCTTCTATTTTCTTCTAAGATTTCTATGAATTTAGCCCTTACATTTAAGCTGATGGTCCACGCTGAGTTCATTTTTATGTATGGTGTGAATTAGTGGTCTAAGTTTATTCTTTTGTGTGAAAGAATTCCAGTTGTCCCAGAACCATTTGTCAAAGAGATTATTCTCCCTCCAAGGGAATCATATTGGCACCTCTCTGTTTCATATTATTAATCTCTTGTTTCTTTCTAAGTGCAGAATGTGATCTTTACCAGTTTTATTTTTGTGATCTATTTAAAATTCTTTGTGGCCTATTTGTGGCCAATTTTTATAAATGTTTCATGAGTTCAGTGTTGAATAGACGCTTAAAAGTAGAAATACTAGATCTCTTCCTTGGTTCTTTGTTTCTCTTGCTGTCCCATGTTTGCTTTAATTTCTTTGACATTTTAGATTAAAATTATTTGGTTTTTTTTTTTCTTTTGCTTGGAACAGTTTTTATCTTGAAATGTATTTTTAACATATATTAAAAAGCAACTAGCCTTTATTCATGATTTTAGATTTATACTTTTTACAGCATTATTGGACCATAATTGCAATTGAAGTGTACTCTTTATTATTACATTTATTTACCTTATTATTACATATTTGTCTATAAGAAACAGAACTTTATGTGTGTATAATACAGAAACTTAAATCACATTTAATACAAATTATTAATAGTATTGCTTAAATTTTCTGTATTTCTTGTTTTGGCAGGTATTTGTACTTTGTGATATACTGAAAGAAATGGGTTATTTCCTATTATAGTTTAATTTTGTGTATTTCTTTTTTGTATCTTGAGTAGATCTTTTCTTTTGTGTCTTGTTGATACATATTATTTGGTCCATAAAGTTCCCTGACATTTTAACCTTTATTGTGAATATACCCTGCATTATTGAAAAGTGAGTTAATTTATAATCTTATTGTCTTTTGCTTTAAATTCAAATATTACTGCCATTGATATAATAGCACGATTCATCTTATTTAACCTTTAATCTCAAGCTTGTAAGTTTTAGTATATCTCTACTTTGGCGTGCAATTGTATCAGCTTTGGGATCTAACAAAGGAGTTAGGTCTTTTAACAAATTTGATATCTATAGTTGTAATACATATATGTGATATATATATAAAATTTAATGTTTTATTTACTTTGTGTATGTGTGAGTGTGTATGTGCTTAGGTGAATGGTGTGTTTGGAGAGGGGTGTACTTATTTTCCTCTTGATAATTTAAAAGTTTTATTGTTTCTTTTTATTTCTTCTTGTGGTTACTTTTGTGTGTAAACACACACAGTCACACACACACGCACACACATATATGTATATATATATATATGCCAACATTTTTATTAATGCATAAATTTCAGTATCAACTGTTCTCATACCATGAAAGATTAGATATTTAATCTTAATAGATGCAGTATTTTCCAATATGAGTTCAGTTTTGGAATTCTGCATTAAATTCAGCAGTTGGATTTGATTTATCAACTTTGTTTTTTTTTAAGGACACAGAGATGCTATATGCACTAAGAATATAAGCTTAAGAAAATATTTCTCTTATCTTTTAAGTGAAGGATAATTTGAATACATAACATCTGGAGTCAGGTTTTTTCTCCTCAAATCATCAGTATATGTCTCCACTGTATTCTGCCACTAAAAATAATTATTTTCAAAAATACACTGAGGTCAGTCCATTTTCTTTCTGCTAAACAACTTGACTTTTTTTTTTTTTAATAAATTTATTTATTTTAGTTGGGGGCCAATTACTTTACAATATTGTAATAGTTTTTGCCATACATTGACATGAATCAGCCATGGGTTCACATGTGTTCCCCCTCCTGGACCCCCCACCCACCTCCCTCCCCATCCCATCCCTCCAGGTCATCCCATTGCCCCGGCCCTGAGCCCTTGTCTCATGCATCGAACATGGAATGGTGTTCTGTTTCACATATGATAATATACATGTTTCAATGCATTGAAACAACTTGACTTTTTTTCCTCACACTTTTATCCTTGAAGTCCCACACTACCAGAACTTTAATATGTTTTTCTGCTGTTTTTCAGAAACCCCAATTACACACGTGTTGAATTTTCTTAATCTGCTTTCCTACATTTTTATTCTCTCCAAAACGTTTTCTAGTTTTCCACGTTGTTTATTTGATCTTTTTAAAGCTGTTTTTGCCTTGAGTCTGTTTCCAACAGTCTCTATTTTTACTCTTGCAGATTCTAATGTGGTTTTCATTACTGTAATGGTTCTATGTTATCTTAAATTTCCTTTCTCATCAAACCTTCCAACTCAATTTTAACCTTTTGTTATTAAACTTTATTTAAAAAATTTCTTCCTTGAGCTCTTGTTTTTTCTCTCAGTGTCCAATGTTTAATTTCTTTGATATTTTAGGTTACAATCATTTGAATTTTTTTCTTATGCTTAGAACAATTCTTATCATGAAATGTATTTTTGACATATATTAAAAAGTAAATAGCCTTTATTCATATTAGATTTATGTTTTTTGCAGCATTATTAAAGTATAGTTGCAATTGAAATATACTCTTTATTATTGCATTTATTTACATCACTAGCCCCCAAGGGACTGGCAGCAACAGATGGGAGGATAATATTTATATATAGATCTGATGTTATATAGTTTTGCTCATAAATCATCTTTGAAAGAGGGAAATTCCATCTAGGCCTATAATATTTTCCATGGATAGAGTTGCCAGATGCTGGAGACTAAGCCAGATCAGATCGAAACTTCAATTCAGGTATGCCTCATTGGAATACTTTTTAGCTTGTCTGCTGAGTCATCTGCCCTTCAAGAGGTCTAGTGGAGCTGCGCCTCTAGGGAGGGGTGTCCACACACCTTACAGAATCCTTTCTTGCTTGTGTTTTCTCAGACAGCTGTGGTCCTCAGCTGTATAGGCTGAAAGCTTCTTGCTTCAAAAGTTTGTTCCCTAACTTTAATGGTTGTTGTTTAGTCACTTAATCGTGTCCAACTCTTTTGCAACCCCATGGACTGTAGCCTGCCAGGCTCCTCTGCCCATGAGATTGCCCAGGCAAGAATACTGGAGTGGGTAATTATTTCCTTCTACAGGGTATCTTCTCAAACTAGGAATCGAACTCTCATCTCCTGCATTGGCAGGAGGATTCTTTAGCAGTGTACCACATGGGAAGCTCATCTTTAATGGTAAGTCAACATAAATATATTTATTCAAACCCTCTTCTATTTTCTCTCTCTTGCTAAATTTTCTTTTTAGTCTCTTTTCTCCCGCATCTCTGTCCATTGTTTTGCCATCTGGCTTATTCCTTTGAGTGCATAACATAGAGATAATTACTCCTGTGACAGTTATTTTGAGTCCAAATACCAAAGTACAAGTGATCAATACCCTCAATTTTTCATACACACTTCCTTTTAAAGACTAGCAGGCTACAATCCATGAGTAGAGTCAGACATGACTGAGTGACTAAACAAAAACCAAATTTTCTGCTTTATACTGTTTTCCTGGACTCTGCACCACCTTTCCCACCAAATCTCCAGAAAAATCTTAATATATGTGTTGAAATAAACAGGTGTTCCCGTGTCTCATCTTCATTTGCACATAATGCCTTAGGTTATGAAATTTTATTTGTTCTCCCTAAGTTCACAGTGTACTACTAAGAATCCTCAAGTTGTCAAAAATCTTTTCATAAAACAATTGCTTCCACATAGTCACTGGTAGAAGGGGGGAGATAAAAGAATATTTCAGACTTAAGTCTTTACATATTTTCCCTAGAAGAATTTGTATGGATATTTTACTTTTTAAACAGTTTATTTATTTTTATTTTTGGCTGTGCTGGGTCTTGGTTGCTACATGTGGGCTTTCGCCAGTTGTGGCGAGTGGGAGGTACTCTCTACTTGTGGGCTTCTCATTGCAGCGGCTTCTCCTGTTGCAGAGCAGGGTCTGTAGGGCTCACAGGATCAGTAGTTGCAGCTCTCGGGCTCTAAAGCGTGGACTCTGTAGTTGTGGCACACGGGCTTGGTTGCCCTGCAGCAGGTGGAATCTTCCCAGACTAGGGATTGAACCCATGTGCCCTGCATTAGCTGGTGGATTCTTAACCACTGGACCACTCGGGAAGTGCTGTATGGATATTTTAAATAAAGCTAATTTTATAGGTGTAAATGTTATTGAAGGATGACTTGCAAAATGATAACATAACCCTCCTTCAAGTATACAGTCAGCACATGCCTAACCTATTAATGAGGGAATCAGCAGGATGACAAATGTGATTCAGAGAATTTGAGAGTCTCAAGTACATATAGTCAGTGAAAGAAAGATTACTTGAAAGAAATTAGAATTCTAAGTTGGATGAAGAGACTCTTATATGGCAATAGAGTCATAACCTTTGGGGTTATCCTTTTTTAAAAGCTTTAACAGTTTAATATCAGACAGCATAATTAGCATAAAATGCATATTTCAAATGTATATTTAGAGTGCTATTGACATTTGTATACACTTATGAACCATCACCATAATGAAGATAGTGATCATACACATCATCCCCAAAGTGTTTACAGAAAGTTGATCCCGGCCCCCAGTCCTCCCAGGTGAGGACTATTCCCAGGTGACTGCCCCAGGTGACATCAGAGAAACGTGAGTAGAGAGCCAAGACCCTCCTTCCTACTCAGCAACAAGGAGCTTTCATCACCATGCTGCCAATGGAGACCATGTGAGGCGCCTAGATTTCTATCCCCACTAACAAAGCAAGAGAATGGAAATCCTGCAAGAAAAGAAGAAAGATATCAGAGCTCAAATAAATAATGGCTGAAAATAACTCAAACTTGACAAAAGAACTAAACCTAGAGATTCCAGAGGCTAAGCAAATCCCCAAAAAGATCAACCAAGGAAAGCTACACCAAGACATGTCAAAGAACTGTCAACACAGACTCATATATCCTTCAATAGGGAAGAGGTAAACATGACATTTTCAAACGAAGGAAAACTAAGACAATTTGTCAGCAGCATACCTGTCCTACAAGAATAGCTGAAGAAAGTTCTTTAAACTGAAGGAAATAATAAAATAAGGAATCTGAGAACATCAGAATGAAAGAAAGAGCATTGTAAAAACATGAGTAAATAAAGCAGACTTTCTGTCTCCTCTTTAGTTTTTGAAATTATGTTTGATAACTGAGGACAAAAAATTATGCACTGTCTGATGTGGTTACAAAAGTATGTAGAAAAGATTTAATGGAGGAAGGTAAAGAGATGCAAAGGCAGAGAGGTTTTCTACATTTCATCCAAACTAATGAAATTATGACACTGAAATGTAGCAAGACCGTATGGTCCCTCCCCCTTGCCATGTGCTCTGTCTGCCTTGAGTCTGTGGACAACTTCAGTCAAGGAATAAGTTCAAACAAAGAAAAGAGAACATGTAGAAACAAAGGAAAACAGTCAAAGGAGACCAAATAATAACAACACACTCACTAAGTACAGTCAAGGATCTTTAGTTCCTTCTCAAAGACTGTAGGTAGTATTCCGAGCCATATCCTGTGAGCTGTCTTACAGATAATGAACCTCCCACCAGGTGGAAGAAGTTAACTACATCATGATGATCAGACTATACTCATGAAATAAGCTGCCACAATTCCAATAATTGGCCTCAAAGAAATGAAAACAAAGTGACCCTGGAACTGAAGATTAACTGTTTCTAAAATAACCAAGGTGACGCGGTTCAGACCACCCATGACCGATTTGAAGGTGGCTGACAGAGCTGACCGTGCCATTTCTGAATGTAGCACTCGCCCTCTGCCTATAAAAACTCTTACCCCCTGCTTGTTATGATCACATGTCAATCAACAAAGAAAAGGTATTCACCAATTTAACATCTATTCATGATAAAACTTTTAGAAAAATAGAATAAAAGAGAACGTCCTCAATTTGGTAAAGAACGCCTACAAAATCCTACAGCATACTTGGTGGTGAAAAACTGAATGTTTTGCTCTACAGTCAGGAACAAGACAAGGATGTTTACTGTCACCACTAAACAATATGGCACCAGAAATTCTAGCTAGTGCAGGTGAAGCAGGAAGGAACTGGTCAGGGCATAGCCTTTAAAAGAAAGACATGGCCACAGAATATGATGAAAATCAGTTAGAGCCAACTAGGTCCAAGATGGTGGAATATTCATCTTCCTCTAGACCTTTAGCTTCAGTGTACACTCATTGTAACACATCAGCAAGCTAAATGATACACTACCAGCACCATGACTGCTCTGAGGCTGACCTTTGAAGATCAAAAAGTGGACAGTGGCCCAGTTCCTGGAAATCTCCTCTCCATCCCTCAAATAGTTGGAATAATCCCCTTATTCATTAGCCTATGAAATCACCCAGCCCATAAAAATTAACCACACTATATTTTGAAGCCCCGTCACTCTCCCTCACCTTCTGAGAAGGCCTATACTCTTGTCTGTGGAGTGTTTTTCCCAAGGCCTCTCATCTTCTGAAATGGCCCACACATTCTGGTTGTGGAGTGTTTTTCTCTACATAAATCCACTTCTTACTATCAATTCATCTCTGAATTCTTTCCTGACAAAGCAAGAACCTCAAATTCATGCAACACAAGGAAGAAAGAAGAGGGAATAAAAGGCATACAGATCAGAAAGAAAGAGAAACAACTGACTCTATTTTCAAATAACATGGTTTGGCTGTCTATGTGGAAAATCCCAAGGAATCTACAAAAAGAAAAAAACAAATCTTTATGTAACTAATGAGTTTAATAAGATGTTATGATACAAAATCGACACTCAAAAATTAATTATATTTCTATATATAGCAATGAACCTGCGGACACCAAAATTAAAATTACAGCACCATTTACAATTGCTCAAAAAATGAACTACTTAAGTGTAAATCTAACATGCACAGGACTTATATGCTAAAAAGTACAAAATGATGATGAAGGGAAACAAGTTCTAAATAAATGGAGAAGCAGATCACATTCATGAATAGGAAGACTCAATATATTATTGATGTTAGTTCTCCTCAAATTGATATTCAATTTATAAAACTTGAGTTAGAGTTGACACATATTATATTAGTTTCATATGTGCAACATAATGATTTGATATTCATATATGTTGTGAAATGATTACCACCATAAGTCTACTTACCATCCAACACCACATTTACTAATTTTTTTATATTCAGTTTTAATTATGAGTTTCCCTGGTGGCTCAAACGATAAAGAATCTGCCAGCAATGCAGGAGACCTGGGATCGATTCCTGGATTGGGAAGATCCCTTGGAGGAGGGAATGGCAATCCACTCCAGTATTCTTGCCTGGAGAATTCCATGGACAGAGGAGCCTGGCAGGTCACAAGGAGTCAGACACAACTGAGTGAATAACACTTTCAATAAAAATCCCAGCAGGATTTTTTTTAATAGATGTAGACAACATACACTAAAATTCATATGGGAAAGGCAAAACAACTAGAATAGCTAAAGCAATTTTAAAAATTAAAGTAAAAGCAATCATTCTACTGGATTTGAAGACTTATTTTATTAACAGAAGTACAGTAATCAAGAATGTGTGGTATTGGAAGAGGTGGGTAGACAAATAAATCAGTGCAAAAGAAAACCTAAAAATAGGTAAGAAAAGTGTGGATAGCTACAAAAAGCAACAGGAGGAGTCCTTTAGGTGAGAAGTGTTCTGTATCTGGATTGTATCAATGTCAATATTCTGGTGGTGATAGTGTACTGCACTTTGGGGGGATGTTACCATGGGGGAAACACGGAGTAAAGGGTACTTGGGATCCCTCTCATGTTTTCTTAAAACCTCGTGTGAATCTACAAGAATCTCAAAGTAAAAAGTTTAATGAAATATGATTATCTCAATAGACACTGAAAAAAGCATTTAGCAAAACACAATATTCGTTCAGGATAAAATCTCTCAACAAACTAGGAAGAGAAGGGAACTTCCTAAACTTGATAAATGATGTCTGAAAAATAATAGTGAATGAACATTCTTCCCACCCAAGAACAAGAAATTCTTTTCCTGGCATGATGAGCATTGCCTTTAACAAGGGGCTTCTGACACATTCCTGCCAAGATTTTGGCCATTGTTCTGATAAATGAAGCACAGAGCCATTCAGATATGGGACCTCTGTTCTCATTTTCTTTCCCCTCCAGATTCAAGCAGTAGATCCTATTAACAATGTGTTATAACCATCCATTAAGAGCAAATTATTTCTGTAATGAACTGGTCATGTTACCCAAACAAGTACAGTGGGAGAAATGCCTTTATAAAGTACTCAGATTCAGGAGAACAATTGGTTTTGTTTTACAGTAAATCAAAGGGTTTAGAAAAGATCAAATATGATAACCATTTTATTAATGGTAAATCTTAAAATCAGACTAAGATAATGAGTCATTTCATTTTGTTATGCATAAGGTTATCCTTCTTCAACATTCTAAGAGTCAGGGTATATCCTGTATGCTTTGATTGTTAAGAAAAAACATCAGAAAAGAGGAAAAATGACAAAAGGAGTAAATGCCATAGTTCAGCCTTGTCCAACAAACCTAAGAATCATTTGATGTTCTAGGAAGTAATAACTATTGGACTTACAGTTTACTGCTAGACTTTGTAAAATTAGATGTTAGTTTGATGCAAGATTGATAAATTGCTAGTGATCTCTGTCCACTAGAGATGGAAATACTTCCTATATGGTAAATATGATATGGCCCAAGCAGTTATTTCTTTCCCATTGAATGTGTTTATATGTATATGTTTATAATTCCTCATATCCTCCTTTGAACCAACTTTGCCATCCTTTGCCTATAATTTTTCTTTATACTAAGTTAAATAAATAAACATTCGATATACCCTCAGTCTATGAGAATATGAGCATCTGATGTTTAGTTATTTAAAAATTATTCTTTGACCTGAAGGGAGAGGATGACCATGGCCCATCTGGGGCTTGGAGCCTTCCCTTACAGCCAGCATGGAAAGGATGGGATTCAGGTCAACCATCCTGCAACTTTGCATTGTGGACAACATTAACCCATGTGCTCGCTGACTCTCTCATCCATACTAATTATGAACCATTATGTGTGCAGCATGTGCTAGCAGTTGTCATGGTGGCGGTGGTGGTTTAGTCACTAAGTTGTGTCTGACTCTTGGGACCCCATGGACTGTAGCCTGCCAGGCTCCCCTGTCCGTGGGATTCTCCAGGCAAGAATACTGGAGTGGTTGCTATTTCCTTCTCCGGTTGTCATGGTAATTTTGGTTATTTCAGTGGGAATGTCTTGTGTTGGAATTTCTCTTTCCTTTGTCACTCTGAAATACCACTGCGTGGCAATCAAGGAACAGCTGATTCATGAACCTGAATTATCTTACTTTGCTAATTATCTTGGAGAATATAAGACACTGTGCCATTCCAGGAATATGCCTGCGTCCAGGACCAATGAAAATGGCACATTACTTGTATACAGAAGAAATACTGAAGCTGACAGAGGGTCCTTTTTTCTGCTTGATTCAAAACAAATTTACATGACAGACGCTTGCTCAAGAATTAGAACCTCTAAGCCCCAATCTAGGAACTAGAGGATTAAAAAAAAAAAAGAGCTTAAAATCTAGGAACTAGAGGATTAAAAAAAAAAAGAGCTTAAAAAGAAATATCTGTTGATCTGAATAAAATTAAGCTGAGATAAGGAGCAGCCTCTGAGCATTAGAAACTCATGGCTTTGTTTCCAGTGTGCAAGTTAGACATGAAAATACAGCCTACATAATCTTCAATTGTAGGAGCAGTATTTTTTTTATTAATAAGTTCTAAAATTCTGCACAGCCTCTATTTCCTGAATAATCGTTTGTCAACAGAATTATATCAGCAGCCAGAGACCAAGTTTACTGTTAGCAAATCAATCTGTAGCCCTCCAAGCTCCTCTGTCCATGGAGTTTTCCAGGCAAGAATACTGGAGTGGGTGCCATTCCCTACCCAGGAATCAAACCGCCTCTCTTGCATCTCCTGCATCGGTAAGCAGATTCCTCACCACTAGAGCCACCTGGAAAGCCCTCTTAAAAAATAGAGTTTTACTAATGAAAGAGTGGTTTATATGAACTTCTGATTGGTATATTATGGGAGAAGCACTGGTCAGATAGAGACCAAAGGCAGGAACTGGTGAGACAGAATAAACCTTACCCATTTGTGATGGGGCTGGGTAGACATCTATATCCTCAGTATCATAAGCATCTTGTCCAGCACTTGAAATGCATGGAAGTTTCCTTCCTAGATTTTTCTTAAGTCCATATTAAAAAATACAGGCTTTAAAAGACGAGACAAAGGCCATTTTTTAAGACATATATAGCCATTGTGTCATAAGAAATATCTGTAAGTGGAAATTAAAACACACAACGTGAAAATTGTGGTTAGATTTTATTCAGGAGCTTACTGAAGACTAGAGCCCAGGACAGCCTCTCAGTAGCTCTGAGGAACTGCTCCAAAGAAGTAAGGAGAACAAGAGGTTTAAAAAAAACAACAAAGAAGTAAGAGGGAAGGCTAGTTTATATGGGATTTTTGTTAGGGAATACATCCAATCAAGCATGGGCTTCCCAGGTGGGGTTAGTGGTAAAGAATCTGCCTGCTAATGCAGGAGATGCAGATTCAATCTCTGGTTGGGGAAGATCCCCTGGAGAAGGAAATGGCTACCCACCCCAATATTCTTTCCTGAAGAATCCCATGGACAGAGGAGTCTTGTGGGCTACTGTCCATGGGGTCGCAGAGTTGGACACAGTTGAAGTGACTTAGAATGCATATCCAATCAGGCATACGTCTTGCTTGTTACAAAAACAACAAGCAAACAGATATCTCAAGTTAATGATTATAGTGCTTTTCCATGTATCAGAAGCTGCAAGAAGCAGGGCTCATTAAAAACAGTGAGTCGTTCAGTCATATCCAGCTGTTTGCAACCCCATGGACTATACAGTCCATGGAATTCTGCAGGCCAGAATACTAGAGTGGGCAGCTGTTCCCTTCTCCAGAGGATCTTCCCAACCCAGGGATCAAACTCAGACTTCCCACATTGCAGGTGGATTCTTTACCATCTGAGTCACCAGGGAAGCCCTCATTAAAAAAAAATTCTTCCTGAAATGCACTTACCTATCTAAGGGCCTGTTGGTCCAAAGCACAGAGCATCCTGTTATTGCCTTCATCTGTCTGAAACACTGGGTGCCCTGTAGGTCAGGCAGTGCAGCAGGTCAATCTTTGTAGACTTGGATGGTGAGCAAAATGCCTTTGCTCTTTTCTTGTTTGCATACAACTGGCACAAGAAATTGTGCCTGACACTCATTCTGTAGAAAGAGTTTTGCTTGGCAGGAAACTGTCAAATTAGGTAAGAGACCCCTTCCTCCACGCCAATAAAAATATCGAAGGTGAATGAGGTCAATTTACATTTCCACCTCGTCAGGGAGCCAGCAGTCCCCACTTGGTAGCCAGCAACGAGGGCCTCCTCTCCTTCCACCACAGGCGGTGCAGCGGCTGGAGCATCAGCCAACTGTCCCTCCTGTAGATGATGCAGATGATGCATCTGCAGATGATGCAATCTCTCCTCATGATGGGGGAGGCCCCGGACCTGCATTTACCCCAATGACCAATTCAGTTTTTCCAGAGTTCCTTTGTATTTCTGAGTCCAAAATTTTAGAAATTAGTAAAATGTATAATGTGAAAGAACTCATTTAAAGAGCTGAGTCAATAAATTGAGAAAAGACTTTCCAATTTTACTTTCTGTGTGCGATTCTGTTGGCTGTATCCTTGGGTTTCGCATTTGAGGATTCAACATACTTGGATAGAAAATATTTAGAAAAAAATTTCAGAAATTTCTAAAAAACACGCAACTTGACTTTGCCATCACAGGCAACTATTTACATAGCATTTCCATTGTATTAAGTATTGTAAGTAATCTAGAGGTGATTTAAAGTATGCAGGAGTACGTGTGTAGGGTATATGCAAATGCTATGACATTTTATGGGCTTCCCCAGTGGCTTAGTGGTAAAAGAATCTGCTTGCAATGCAGGAGTTGAAGAAGAAGCACGTTCGATCCCTGGGTCAGGAAGATCCCCTGGGAGAGGGCATGGCAACCCATTCCAGTATTCTTGTCTGGAAAATCCCATGGACAGAGGTGACTGGTGGGCTACAGTCCACAGGATTGCAGAGTTGGACACAACTGAAATGACTTAGCAAGCACAAGACGTTTTGTATGAGACCTGAGCATCCATGAATTTTGGTCTGGGGGTGAGAAGGGTCCTGGAACCAAAAAGAAGAATATACTTGTATTTATATATTTACATATTTATATAAAACTGCAAAGTATGTCTGTATACACATGCATATCTAATAAGAAGAGATTGGGGTGCTGGCTCTATGTGACAGCCCTGGTTTCCTCCTTTTTAAGAGCACATGTCCCTCTCTAACCACATTTTGGGCAGCCCAAGGCAGGGGCCATGTGTTGCTTTTACTCACTTTCACAGAGCATGACACAGAACAGGAGCTGCAAATGAATGCTCACCAACAATCATGATGATGGATTAGACGTGTGTCTCACCGCTTTTTTTTTAATGTATTCCTCTACTGTGAGTTGGAATCCCAGATCTCAGTGGTCACCTCCATGTGGAGAAGCTGGAACTGCTGGAAGCTGTATGAGTTCTAAGCAACAGAGGCCACAGGAAACCAAACCAGTTCCTACAGCCCAGGACCCCAGCCCCCAGCAGGGGCAGTCTGGAGAAATGTTGCTGGTAGTTGTCACAGGTAGTAACAGGGTTGTCAACAGAGTTGTCACAGGTAGTAAACAGCAGGCAGCACTGGCTTCATCTTGCTCAGTTGTGAAGTGTGTTAGTCGCTCAGTCGGGTCTGACTTTTTGCTCCCCATGGACTGTAGCCCTCCAGGCTCCTCGGTTCATGGAATTCCAGGCAAGAATAGTGGAGTAGGTTGCCATTTCCTTCTCCAGGGGATCTTCCCCACCCAGGGATCAAACCCCAGTCTCCTGCATTGCATTGCAGGCAGATTCTTTACCATCTGAGCCACCAGGCAAGTTCTGAGCCACCAGTGCAGCTTCAAACACGCATCCTTTCCTGAATGCGGAGGGGGTTCTCAGCACATGGTTGCAGTTTCCTCAGGAAACAAGAGGTGAGTTTCACCCTCTCTCTTGCTCTCTTGTTCTGGAAACAACCTCCATGGGGTCTGTTTGGCCCCATTCCTCCAGCCTTGGCCAAGTCACTAAAAGATGCCTTTTTGGATGAAGAGCCTGCTCCACTTAACCCCAAGCCTGTCCCTGATCCCTGCTTTTGACAAAAGGGCAGTCATGCCCATGAAACTAGGAATTTTATTTTTTTTCCAACTGCAGTGAGATACAAAGCCTACTTCTCTTTGTCAACCAGATCTCCCCACTGTTGACATTTACATCTGCTTAGAGATATTTCCAGCCAGAAGATTCAGGGGGCCAAACAAGAGATGGGGGAATTCCTCTCAGGGCTCCTGAATTGAATGTAAATTCTACTCTGATGTGGAAAACGAAATTGCTACTCAGTCACTCCCCTTGTCAGCATTTCAGAGCCTGTCCTTGTCATTAGGGCTGGCTTTCTCTGTCTCCTCTTTGTGCACACCCTCTTCAGAAGTACGTTAGTTACTGGTATAACATCTAAGCTTTTTAAATTTTATTCTTGCTTTACAAGGGGTGGGTGGTCAACTTTGGGGTCAAGCAAAGAGTTCTATGCATTTTCTTTTTCCCCTTCCCCCCAATTAAATGTCAGCCTCAATTTCTTGTTCCTAACCTTGATCTGACACTGTGACATTCTCAGGGCCTGGAATTTGGTTTTTCAGAGCTGGTTCTGCTCCAAGTCCTTGGTGACCTTTCATTCCTTTCCCCCATACCCCTCCCTGAGCTGCCCATGACAAGGGATACTACAGTTCCCAGAGCCAGAGAGAGACAGACAGACAGAGGGATAGAGAAATAGAGGGGTGGGGTAGCTTACAAGCATTGGCAAATGGGAAAGGAAAAAGCAGAAGCAGAACCACATCAGAATCCAGGAAAGTCACAGAACTTAGAACCAATGTATCTGGATCCACTCTTCTTTCCTAATCAATAATTCTCTTTCACTTGTTAATTGGAAAATATTGAGATTGAGGGCCAAGTATTTCTTTTTTTTTTCAAGTCAGTTTTCTTTTTTTCAATTTTTATTTTTTATTTGATTGATTTGATATGTTACAATTGGTGCTTGTGAGCACAGCACTGCTGGGGCTGTTCTGGGCAGGTCTCCATTAAGAACCACTGCTGCTGGGAGGGGTCTATACTGCCTCCTCTGGGGCCAGAGCAGCTGGTGGTTGAATCTTAGGTGTTCACTACAGGCTCATCTTGTCAGAGCTGAGGTCCCCCTGGCTCTCGGAGTCCTCGCTGTGCCCTAGATGTGAGCACACTTCCTGGGAGGGCTACAACTACCAGGACTGTTTCCTCAGCCTCAGGCAGGAGGATAGTGTAAATGAGTTTCCCAGGTAAAGAATCTGCCTGTCAATGCAGGAGACATCAGAGATGTGGGATTGATCCCTGGGCTGGAAGATCCCCTGGAGGAGGGCATGGCAACCCACTGCAGTATTCTTGCCTGGAGAATCCCATGGACAGAGCAGCCTGGAGGGCTATATTCCATGGGGTTGCAAAGAGTCAGACGTGACTGAGCACACAGGGATGCACCAAGGTGGGAGGGCTCGGCCAGGCTCCACAGCCTCCACCAGGACGAAACCCATTCTGCAGGTCCTTAGCTGTTCGGGATGCCTGCTTCACAGCTCAAGAGTTCTTTTTAACTCTTTCTCTCCTTTTTATTTTTTTGATAAGGATTTCTGGGATGCTTATTATGATTTTCATTCCTTAGCACACATTCAAACATGAATATCATGGATAATTATATATTGCTACTTTCACCTAATGGGTGACAGAAGAACTTAGAAATTAAGTATGAAATATGGACCCCAAACTTATCCTTTCACTTTATTATTAACGGAATAATAGCAAGTACTTTTCCCACTAATTTGCCATTTGTTTTTAGGCATTGACCCATGAGCAATTATGGATCCATCAAGATGGGCTGCAGCCATCTGCCCACCTGAGCCTGGCCTGGCCTCTGAGTTGGGCCAAGTGGACTCTGTTGGACACCATGCTGACAGCCTGGGGCAGGTGGATGATCAGCTACAGTCACCCTGTTCTTCGGCCACACAGACCTGCCCCAGACCCAGGCTGTTACAACAAAGGGCTGTACCAGAGTAGGTGAATGAATCAGTCCCTTAGAGACAAATCTTTCTCTCAGGCAGTAGAAACTGGATGTGCAAGTTGGCATCTTTGCGTGTCATTGTGGGGTCATCGCCGGGATCAGAATGGAGAAATTGCCATGACAACTGAATGCTTAGATGGCCAGGCGGGTGCTTCTTCTGAGAGTGGCCAATCTCCTTGGAGATGATAATGTTTCTTCAAGGCACTGCTCTCTTCTTTGAGGGGAAGAATCTTTTTAGAGTAAACTTGGTGTGAAAAAGAAGCTAAAGTCTGTTCATGACCTACTGTTCTGTTTGCTGCATACAAATACTGGGCAGATTCTCTCTCTGCCGCCCGAGGGTATCTTGGAAATGAGGTGGCCTGTTCCAAGTGTTCACAAATCAGTGGCTCCAGAAGACTCGCATCTCCAGTCTCACATGAAAAATAACAGATCCCCTAATGCTTTTACTCTTTTTCACTAAGCAGGAGCTTGGAACAATTTAAAAAATCAGCTTTATGGAGGGAGGTATACAAAGTACACCTGACACAACGCACATTTTATGGTCTACAGTGCAGTGAGTTTTGACAGCCGTACACACCAAAAGGAGACAGAACACTTCCATCACCCCCAAAAGTTTCTTCCTGTTTCTTTGCTGTTCATTCTTCCCTCTGCCAGTGCCTTGCTGTGCCAAGTTGCTTCAGTCCTGTCCAACTCTTTGCGACCCTATGGACTGTAGCCCACCAGACTCCTCTGTCGGTGGGATTCTCCAGGCAAGAATACTGGAGTGGATAGACATTCCCTCCCCTAAGGGATCTTCCCAACTCAGAGATCTAACCCAGGTCTCCTGTATTGCAGACGGATTCTTTACCATCTGAGCCACGAGGGAAGCCCAAAATAGGCAAACTCTAATCTGCTTTTTGTAACTAAAGGCCAGTTTGCACTTCCTAATACTTTACATTTAAAGTTATATAGTACGTGGTCTTTTGTGACCAGCTACTTTCATTCAGCATAATGATTTTGAAATTCACCCCAGGATTTAGTCCTTTCATGTTGCTCACTAATGATTAAGCAGATATACCTCACATTGGTTACCCATTCTCCTGGTGATGGACATTTGGGTGGCCCCTATGTTTAGGATATTGTGAATAAGGCTGCTGTGAACATTTGTCTTCATGTTGTGGGAAGGGGGATCCCTTCCAGGCCCCAAGAATGGGCTCTTGTCTAATACTTGGAAATGGATTGTCTGAGGAGACACACATGCTAACAAAGCAAGAGACTTTATTGGGAAGAAGTGCCCAGGTGGAAAGTAGGAGGGTAAGGGAACCCAGGAGGACTACTCTGCCATGTGGCTCACAGTCTCAGATTTAATGGTGATGGAGTTGGTTTCTGGGTTGTTTCTGGTGAATCACCCTAACCCAGGGTCCTTCCTGGTGGCACACGCATCTCTCAGCCAAGATGGATTCCAACAACGAGGATTATGGGAAGTTGGTAGGACATATGGATTGGCGTCTCTTCTCTCCTTCTGATCTTTCCTGAATTCTTTCAGTTCGTTAGTTCCACATTCCTTAGCAGGACCTCCTATTTAAGATAACTATGCAAGTGGTTACTATGGTGTCTGATCCGGGAGGCCAGTTTCAGTCAGTGTTTCCCCAAACATACACATAACTGTGTGGACAATTTTGGTGAATAATTAATAATGAAATGGCTAAGTTATGTAACTAGGTAAAATTCTAAGAAACTGCCAGTTTTCCAGAGTGACACACCATTCTAAGTGGTCAAATTCGAGTACTTGGAATGAACAGTGTTTTTCCTTTATTCATCCCAGTGGATGTGGAGAGGAGTTCATCTTGACTTTCATCTGCATTTCTCTAATGCAAATTACTAATGATCTTGAGCAGCTCGTCGTGTGCTAATTGGCCACCATAACTTTGCTTTTGAAAAATGTCTGTTCAATTTTTTTAAAAATAGACTGTCTTCTAATGAGCCCCTCTGCCGCACACCTCTTGTAGTTGTTTTTCATATTTGATACAAAAACTACAGTTCATATCAAAAGCAAAAGGCAAAGGAGAAAAGGAAAGAAAAATCCATCTGAATGCAGAATTACAAAGAATAACAAGGAGAGGTAACAAAGCCTTCCTAAGTGATCAATGCAAAGAAAGAGACAAAAACAATAGAAAGGAAAAGCCTAGAGATCTCTTCAAGGACATTAGAGAGCCCAAGGGAACATTTCATGCAAAGATGGGCACAATAAAGGACAGAAATGGTATGGACCTAACAGAAGAAGAAGATATTAAGAAGAGGTGGCAAGAATACACAGAAGAACTATACAAAAAAGATCTTCATGACCCAGATAACCACGATGGTGTGATCACTCATCTAGAGCCAGACATCTTGGAGTGCGAAGTTAAGTGGGCCTTAGGAAGCATCACTACGAACAAAGTTAGTGGAGGTGATGGAATTCCAGCTGAGCTATTTCAAATCCTAAAAGATGATGCTATGAACGTGCTGCACTCAAGATGCCAGCAAATTTGGAAAACTCCGCAGTGGCCACAGAACTGGAAAAGGGCAGTTATCATTCCAATCCCAAAGAAAGGCAATGCCAAAGAATGTTCAAACTGCCACACAATTGCACTCATCTCACATGCTAGTAAAGTAATGCTCAAAATTCTCCAAGCTAGGCTTCAATAGCATGTGAACTGAGAACTTCCAGAAGCTCAAGCTGGATTTAGAAAAGGCAGAGAAACCAGAGGTCAAACTGCAAACATCCACTAGATCATAGAAAAGGAAGAGAGTTCCAGAAAAGCATCTATTTCTGCTTCATTGACTACACTAAAGCTTTTGCCTGTGTGGATCACAACAAACTATGGAAAATTCTTCAAGAGATAGGAATACCAGACCGCTTTACCTGCCTCCTGAGAAATCTGCATGCAGATCAAGAAGCAACAGTTAGAACTGGACGTGGAACAACAGACTGATTCCAAATTGGGAAAGCAGTATGTCAAGGTTGTATATTGCCACCCTGCTTATTTAACTTATATGCAGAGTACATCATGTGAAATGCCAGGCTGGATGAAGCACAAGCTGGAATCAAGATTGCCAGGAGAAATATCAATAGTCTCAGATATGCAGATGACACCACCCTTCTGGCAGAAAGTGAAGAAGAACTAAAGAGTCTCTTGATGAAAGCGAAAGAGGAGAGTGAAAAAGTTGGCTTAAAGCTCAACGTTCAGAAAACTAAGATCATGGCACTAGTTCCATCACTTGATGGCAAATAGATGGGGAAACAATGGAAACAGTGACAGACTATTTTTAGGGGGCTCCAAAATCACTTCAAATAGTGACTGCAGCCATGAAATCAAAAGACGCTTGCTCCTTGGAAGAAAAGTTATGGCCAACCTAGACAGCATATTAAAAAGCAGAGACATTATTTTGTCAACAAAGGTCTGTCTAGTCAAGGTTGTGGTTTTTCCAGTGGTCATGTATGGATGTGAGAGTTGGACTATAAAGAGGGCTGAGCGCCAAAGAATTGATGCTTTTGAACTGTGGTGTTTGAGAAGACTCTTGAGAGTCCCTTGGACTGCAAGGAGATCCAACCAGTCCATCCTAAAGGAGATCAATCCTGAGTGTTCATTGGAAGGACTGATGTTGAAGCTGAAACTACAATACTTTGGCCACCTGATGTGAAGAGCTGACTCATTTGAAAAGACCCTGGTGCTGGGAAAGATTGAAGGTAGGAGGAGAAGTGGATGACAGAGGATGAGATGGTTGGATGGCATCACCGACTCAATGGACATGAATTTGAGTAAACTACAGGAGTTGGTGATGGACAGGGAGGCATGGCATGCTGCAGTCATGGGGTCACAAAGAGTTGGACACGACTGAGCAACTGAACTGCACTTAGACAAAAAAGTTTGTTTGAGTTTTTCCATTACATTTTATGTACTTTTTGGCCAGCACAATATATTCTTAACTCATGGTTTCATATTTATACTCTTACAGATGTGCCAGGATCTGAAACAGACAAACCCACCAAAAACAGAAAAATTCTACATTCTTGGGCCTCTGATTTAGCCTGAGGAAGAAATTGAGGGCTCTTACATATATCTATCTAAGCTGTATATGTTTCAGCAGCTAATGGAAGGACTTTCTATCATTAAGTGATTTTTAATTAATAATAGTATAGGGTTGACATCCCTGAAATAACAAGCTGTGTTTCCATCTTCTGATTATTTATCATATTAATGGAGTTAATACGTTTATTATAAATAAACAGTATCTTCTAATGTATTTTCTCTGCCAATCAATAAGTTTTCCCCTAACTCTGTACCCATTCTGTCATTAGGATCAAGGGAATAAGGTTTATCTTCCAGGAGAAGGGACAGGACAGGAAAGGGAAATGTCATAGAGGCAAGGAAGTGAGAGTATATGATGGAGCAGACATTCCCAACCTGATAGGAATGGATGTCCTTTTAGAACAGGGGAGGAAGAGAAAGAAAGTTGGGGACATTCCCCATGTCTTTGAAAAGTGGCCCAGCACCCTTGTTCTCTGTGCTTGGACAAAAGTGGATTGTGAGACTCTGAGAAGTCCAGGTGGACTGAGACAACTTCTCTGCTCAGGATGTGTGCAGGTGGTGGAGCAGCAGGAGATGAGAAGGGGTCTAGAAAGATGGACTGAAGATAATTACCTGGCCTCTTGAAGACACACCTGTGGAGTGCAGGTGACTGAATTCCTGAATCCCCTGGACAAGCTTTGGGAGGTAATGCAGGGAACGCTGAACAGTCAGAGGCTCGAGGTTGCTTCCAGGTATGAGGACCCTAGAGAGTGGGGTCAGAGACCTTGCACTTCAGCATCAGGTGACTGCCGAAAACCATCATCAGAAACTCATGGACAAGACCAAAATCCCCTAGTGGAGGCCGTTCGGTTCCTTCAGCCAGACACAGACCAAACTTCCCCTTTATCCACCAAGTGGATACGACCATGGCCACCCACCTGGATCATGTAAAAAAGAAAAATGGATCCCCCATTCCCTCCTCCATGGCTCCTGGCAACACCCTGGTCATTGGTGGACAGTGTGCAATCCATCAACCCTGGACCTGAGCTGTTACTGAAGAGTTCAGCCACACAGTGGTACTCAGGGCTACTGTGATGGACATGAGGCCCATGCAAGGACTGGTAGGAAGCAGGCAGTAGGACCTGGGGCAGTGTGGTGTGGCAACGAGCAGAACTGCAGCAAAGGTCCCTTTGCTGTCCCAATTGCCCTTTGGTCCCCAGTCCTCTCTCCTTCAGTTCCCTGCCTGGGAGCTGAAGGGCCACAAAAATCAAGCTTGTTCTCAATGATGGACTGAATTTTGTCCCTCAAAAGCCATATGTTGGAGTTCCAGCCCCCTCAGTACCTCAGAATGGAACCCTGTTTGGAAAGAATCTTTAAAGTAGTGATGAAGTTAAAAATGAGGTCATTAGAGTGGGCCCTAATCCAATCTGACTTATGTCCTTCTAAGAAGAGGAGATTAAGACACAGATATGCACAGAAGGGAAACCTTGTGAAGACACAGATAGAAGATGGTTTTCTACAAGCCAAGAAGAGAGGCCTCAGGAGAAACTAACCCAGCTGACACCTTGATCTTGGATTTCCAACCTCCAGGACTTTGAGACAATAAACCTCTGCTGCCTAAGACAACCCATCCTGGGTGCTTTGTTAAGCAGTCAGAGATGACTGATACAACTTCCCACATGGGGGTTCAGCCACTGGCCCTTGCCCCAGGCTCTGCTCCCACATCCACCTCAGTGCCAGCCTCCTATCCCAGCCATTCCCCTGCCTCTCAGCCCTTGGAGCCCTATGTCCTTCACTGAGATGACCTTTCAAGAATGCTGCCACTGCTCCAAACATCTTTTGAGATTTCCTCACACAGCCCAAGTCACCTTCTTTGAACCAACTCAGCAGTGAGCAATCTGACCTTAAGGGTGGTCTGATTTTTAGAAATAAGATCACCACTTCCTGGAGACAGGCGTTGCAATGGGAAGAGTCCCCAGAGTTGGGGAGGATGTTGTTAGAATCAGAAGTTCCTCTGACAGGACCTGAAAAAAACCTCTCTCCAAGATCTTTCTAATTCCATAAAATAGAGACACCAGGGGAGACCCCAGTAAGTCTTTGTCACAGAAGAGAGTGTGGTGGTATAAAGTGATAGCCTATTTTGGTGTCCAGACAACCCACTTGCAATAGTTTCAGTTGTTACTCCTGTCTTACAGTTGAGAAAACCACAGTTTAGAAAGTTTAAATGATTGATTGTAAAATGTAAACTGTAACTATCACTAACAGGTTGGTCATTTAAACTTTAATAGGCTGCAGACCAGGGAGGACCCCAGCCCCTCCATCTGTGAGGCCTATCTGCCAACACTGCTTTCCTAACATCTTCCAAACAATACAGCTCTGTGTAGCCTGGTCCTACTTGGAGCATGAGTCCTTTTCCTCCATTTCTCAGCCAGGTCCCACCCCTCTCCCAGGGAGTCAGGCAGATCCTATCTGGGAATGAACTCCTGGGTGAGCATGGACTTTCCAGTCTTCATAGAGGCCCACCTGATCCATATTAGGAGTGAACCACTTCAGGCCAGTCTTGCTGAAGACATTTGAGAAGCTTTGAGAAGCCATAAGCTTGAACATTCAGTTTAGAAATGTTTTTAAATGTTTCCAAGAAGTATGACCAAACCCATCAAAGATTTGAATACTTCAGTGTTCCTATTACAAAAGATGTATCTACATAGCTTAGTATTTGCAGAATGAGTGGAACTTGTACTAAACCTGGCATCTCAGGGCTTCACTATGCAAAATTGCATCACAGAACATTCTGTGGTTTGCAAATGTTCCTGAGAAACAGAGGTCTTTTCTGCTATTTAAGTTCTGGTGCTTCTCAATATGAAACTGTGTTCTGCATCCTCACCTAGGCGTATAATCTGGATCAACCTGGAGGGGCAAACTGCATTTGTGTCATTATAGCACAGCATTGGACTATGAACAGAGAGAAAAAAGCTACAGTGCCATCATCAAAAACAACTCACTGTAAAATGGCTGGAGATGTGTTCCATGATATAAAATAGATGTAAAATAGCCAATAAAATAAAAGGTACTCTTCAGGTGCTCATCCTTCTTTTGAGACCTGGGTGAGACAGCCTTTCTAGGGTTGGTCCAAATCTGCAGGCAGTGAGCCCAGTCTGGTGCCCAAGGCATTTGAGACAGGTCTAAAGAAGCAGTGCCTTGTAGGTGTGGTGGCCAGTTAGGAGAGAGGATGGATGTCTCCCCCAGTGAACTCAAGCACCCAAGGGGGCAGGAAGATGAAGCCCTTTAATGATGTCCCCCAGTGTAATGTGCAAATGTGCAGTGACATGCTAGCTTCCTAGCTTGTGTGAATTTCCTGGGAGAAATGTCTGTATCATTCATAACTAAGAATGTGCCTGCATGCTTAGTCATTTCCATCCAACTCTTTGCAGTCCTTTGTACTATAGCGCACCAGGCTCCTCTGTCCGTGGAATTCTCCAGGAAAGAATATTGGAGCGGGTTGCCATTTCCCTGTCCAGGGGATCTTCCTGACCCAGGGATGAGGATCTGAGTGGTCACATGTCTGAGCTTACTGGGAAGCCCTTCAAAAGCTGGTTTGGTTGCTCTGAAACACCTTGTAGTTCGCATGGTATTTGGGTGCCCAGATTAGTTGGGAGTCAGTGTGCTAAGTCTGCTTCATTTGTGTCTGACTTTTTGCAACTCTATGGACCTTAGCCCACCAGGCTTCTCTGTCCTTGGGATTCTCCAGGCAAGAATACTGGAGTGGGTTGCTGTGCCCGTCTCCAGGGGATCTTCCCAACCCAAGGATTGAACCTGTGTCTTTTATGTTTGCTGCATTGGCAGGCAGGTTCTTTACCACTAGCACCACAGGAAGTCTCAGGATTTTGCTGGAATACCCCAGAAGACACTCAGCTGACTGCTATGTTGCTGCCATAATAAACATTGTGAGTCATGAAGCCAAGAGCCACAGTTCATCTGGGCCTTCATTTGGTGTCAGAGCATAGCTTGAAGCATCTTTATACAGGTGTGCCCTCAACAGTCCCCAGTGATGATGGGGAACCTCTTCCACCACTAGGAAGGACTACAGAGCAGAACTTTTATTAATCTGGGGCATGTTGAACTGGAGGAATGGTCTGTGATACCTGAGAAGGATGTGTGGGAGCCCAGCTTCTGATTCATTTCATCCCTCCAATGGCCCATAGGATAGCAGGCACTTCCTTACATGGGAGTGTCCTTCAGAGCCCTGAGATACTTCCAGCTTGGAAACAGTAAAACTCTCAGTGAGTCAGTCATTCTCTGCAAGTGAGTACACTGTCCTCACACACACAAGGGGCCATCATGCAATCTGTGGTCACTCCCCAAGCTTATGTAATTACTCAGGAAAACTCAGAGGTCCTACAGGAAATGTGTCTCCACATCTTGGGATTCTGGCAAATCATCCAACTTATCCAAGCTTCCAGTTTTCTTGTCTATAAAGTGGATATAGGAAAATCCAGATGGCAAAGACTCCTGTGCAGATTATGTGAATAGCATATGCAAAGCCATCCTATGTCAGAAACACTTACCATATGGACCCATTGGTAATCATAGAAAAGAGGATTGGTGTGGACAGATGCAGAAACTCTCCGTGTCTAAGGGGCAGGGATGGTGTTGTAGTGCATTTAGGGTTCCCATGCCCATACTGCCCAAGCGACCACCAAAGAGAAGAGTACCTCTTCACCCTAAAAATCAGCTCTAAGGCCTCCCCTCTCTTGCACATGAGAACTTGCTTTGCCATCAGAAGGCATTCTTGACTCATTATAGGTAATTTCTGCTGTGAAAGAAAGTAGTGTTGACTAAAAAAGATGCACAATGTGACAGTTGGGAGATAAGTTTTATTGGGGGCAAAATAGAATGAGGACTACAGCCTGGGAGATAGCACTTCAGATAGCTCTGAGAGATGGCTCCAAAGAGGCTTTGGGGGAAGGTTAATATATAAGATTCAGTGAAGGGGAAATTCAATGCAATCAGGTACTTACTTTATGAAAGGAAAGTCACAAGGAGCTGCTGTCACCATGAAGGGATTTAGTGCTATTCTAAATATGAGGAGATGCAAGGATTGAGATCATGAAATTAGTTCCTGAAAATATCTAACTATCTAAAGGCCTGTTCAGGAAATGAGAGGGAAAGTCAAAGTTTCTTTCTGAGTCTTTTGGGTATTGGTTGTTTTCAGCTCAAAATAATCCACGTGCTAAAGAGACATTTTGGAGTGACAGGTTTTGCTTCCCTACAGTCCAAAACCAGCTGAATATGAAACAGAAGGGAAGGGGATAGGGCACAGCCTTTAAAAGAACGATACAGCCATAGGACATGACAAAGACTGGTTAGAACTGACTGCGTCCAAGATGGCAGATGATTTGACTTCCAGTGTACCTTGAGCATCATTATATGCTCATTGTAGGCTTAGTGGTAAAGAATCCAGCTGCCTAATGAGAGACACAAGGTTGATCCCTGGGACGGGAATATCCCCTAGAGAAGGAAACGGCAATCCATTCCAGTATTCTTGCCTAGGAAATCTCATGGACACAGGAGCCTGGCAGGCCACAGTCCATGGGGTTGCAAAAGAATCCAACATGACTTCATGACTAAACAACAGCAAAACAACAAAGCATAAGCTAAATGATACACCTACCAGCACCATGACAGTTCTGAGGCTGACCGTAAAAGGCCAAAAAGTACGCAGTGGCCCAATTTCTGGAAATCCTTGCCCTTTTCCAAAATGATTGGAATAATCTTCTCACTTTAGAGTATGAAATTACCCAGCCCATAAAAACCTAACCATGCCATATTTCAAGGATTTCTTGCCTTCTGAGATTGCCCTCACTCTGTCTGTGAAGCGTGATTCTCTCTAAATAAATCCACTTCTTACTATCACTTCATCTCTAAATTCTTTTACAACAAAGCAAGAACTTCAAATTCACTGGGAACAAATAGATGTTTTATAAACTTCTTTTCCTGACTTCTTGGTGGGGGTTCTAACAGAATTGCATATACAGCAGGAAATTTCTGAAATGTAAACTTTTCACCAACCATCCCACCAAAATTGTTCTTTTTTTTAAATTGTAATTTAAAAGTGTTGGTTGTAGAGAGTTTAGAAAATGCAGAGAGATATAGAAAAGGAATACTGTAATTAACTTCAATCTCAGGGCTGTTGACTGAAAAAGGCACAACTTCAAATTTGAGAGCTATGTTTTATTTGGCAGATTTACTGAGGACAATAGGCTAGGATAGAGCTTCTCAGATAGCCGCCAGGGAGTGTTCCAGAGAGGTAAGTGAGGAACCAGGATATATAGGAGCTTTAGTTGGGGGGAAAGGGGAATCTGGTCAGAACATTAAAAGATTACCAGTAATCATGAAACAGACATCTCAAATTAATGATTTTATTTTTTTGTTGTGTATGAGAAGATGTGACAGTTTGAATGTATTGAAATTATTCCTTTGGTATGCATCTTAACTATCTAGGGCCACTATCCTATTTTTCTCCACTCTGAATTCCCTCAGAGTGGGGAAGGGGGAATGATTGAGTTATTCCTGACACAAATCCCTGATAGCAGCAATTCTTAGGCCTTTTTATTGTATCATTCACCTCTTTGAAAATCTGTTGAGTCATGAAATCCTCTTCCCAAGGAGCAAAAAAAATACAGATCAGTTGTACACATGTAGAATCGTGCATACAATTTCAGAGGATGCCCATTAAAAAACCCCATGTCAAGAATACATAGTCTAAAGTGAAACGTTCTTTAGCATAGCCATCATGGCTCCCAGGACTACAGAGGCTGATGAAACCTAATTCGACCTTCTCATCTCTCCTGCCGGATCTAGGTTCACAGTCTTCCTGTCTGTTCCCCTGCCATCTTTCTGGACTTGAATAGCATCCCCTGCCTGAACCATCCATCCTCTGGCAATCCAGCCTCGGCTCCTCCTGTCCCCTCTCCCTCCACACAGTAGGATAGGCCATAGGCTACACCCCTCCAGCTCTCAGAGAAATACCTAAGTCATAAAGTGAATACCCCATTTCCAAACCACAGCCTCTGTACACAGTTTTCTTCTGTCTTCTCATACACCTCTTTATTCGGTAACAGATTTTTTGAGCTATAATTAATATATCATAAAATCCACTCCTATAAAGTATATCATTCAGTGGTTTTTAGTGTATTCATAGGGTTATGCCACCACCATCATCAGGAAACTTTATAAAAAGAAACCCCATACCCAGGAGCAGTCATTCCCTGTTCCTCACTAGCATGCTTTCTGTTTCCATGAATTTTCCTATTCTGAATATTTCATGTAAATTTGGAGTATTTCATACAATATGTGGTCTTTTGTGCCTGGCTTATTTTGCTTAGCATAAAATTTCCAACTTTATCCACATTGTAACAAGTATCAGAACTTAATTCTTTTTCACGTTCACATAATATTCCATTGCATGAACATATCACATTTTGTGTGACCATTCATCCACATAAAGACATTCAGGTTGTTTCCATTTGGGGGATAGTACGAATGATGCTGCTGTGAAAATGTGTATGCAAATTTTTGTGTGGCATGTGTTTCTATTCCCTTGGGCATAGACCTAAGAATGGGTTTCCATCCTGCCTTGCATGCAAATATTTACCATATTTATACAATCATTCTTCTATTGAATTTAACCATTCTGCTGCTACTGGATATTTAGGATCTTATCAGAAATGAGGGAGTGGGTCATCTAGTTTATCTCTAAGGTGTATCCAAGTTCTAAAACCGCACCATATTTGGAAACCATTGGTCTCCCTGTGCCTTGGTGTTTACCCTGTAACTCTCCTGTTCATCACTGGTGTGTCCATCTTCGACCTCACTGAGTATCCCACAGGGTGAAAGCTGATGGGTATTATATGTAAAGGCTACAATTTGTGTGTTGTGTTAGTTGCTCAGTCATGTCCAACTCTTTGCAACCCAATGGACTGTAGCCCACCAGGCTCCTCTGTCCATGGGATTCTCCAGGCAAGGATACTGGAGTGGGTTGCCATTCCCTTCTCCAGTACTATCTTCCCAGACCCTGGATTGAACCTGGGTCTGCTGCATTGTAGGCAGATTCTTTACCACTTGAGCCACCAGAGGAGCTCTACAATGGGTGCAATAGATACAGAGAAGCTCTACAAGAGGCTACAATGGGTACTAGCTATTACATTTTGTGCTCAATGCTTTTGACAACGCGGAATATGATCTGGAGACAATAATTTCTTCCAATAGATTTAGGATCTGCCATCACAAAAGTCCTTTCAGTTTGAAGGATTTTTCCACCTCTGGGAAGCAAAAGCCACTGAAAGTCAGTCTCTATGGGAAGCCTACCTATGTCCAGCAAATAAAATTCAAGATACCATAACACAGTCCAGAAGCCTTGATTACACTGTTGGTTACAAAGGACCATAATGAACCAGGTGCCAGGTAAGGGGAATGAGGATAATGGGAACAAATTGACCATAATGGATTAGTATAACTCTCATAAAGTAAGTTGACAAACATGAGAACCACAAATAAGAATGTCACTTTTGTGGGTAGAACTGTGTTGTCCAAAATTCTTGTGTTGGAAGTCCTAAACTCCAGTACCTTAGGATGTGGCTATATTTGGAAATAGGGTCTTTAAAAGAATTGAACAAATTAAAGTGAGTTTTTCAAGTCTGACTTCAAGTTTGATTGGTGTCCTTATAAAAAGGGGAAATTTAGACACAGAAACAGGCAAAGAAGGAAGACCATGTGAACATACAGGGGGAAAAATGACCATTTACAAGCCAAGGGGAGAATCCTGGAACAGATCCTTCTCCCACAGTCCTCAGAAGGAACTAATTCTGCTGATATCTTGATCTTGGTCTTCTAGCCTCAAGAACTGTGAGCAATAAGTTTCTGTTGTTGAACTCATGCAGTCTGTCACATCAGCCATAGCAAGCAATTACAGGTCCAGCAGCCATTCTATGCATAAAAGAGTACTGGGGGAAAAGTAGTTTTGCTTTATTTCTAAAACTAAGTTTTAAAACAGCACAAGACCCTCTATCATTCTAATGCATCTTTTTTATTTAAAAAATCCATTCTGATGAGACATTAATGAAATAACTTCTGTCCAAGAAACGTGAGCCCTACTCTAGCATGAAGGAGCAATTTAAAGCCCAAATGGTCTTGACATAAGACAACTATAACTAGTTCTCATCCTCCACCAGTGATCAGCCACCTCCAGTGATGTTGCTCTGGCTCTTACCACATTCATCATAAACTGTTCCCTGTTGGTGGTCTTCCAAATTATTACATACTCCCATTATAGAAGCAATATTACTGAAAGTTGGAAAAAAATTAAAAGAGAAGATAAAAATCTTCAAACAACCCTAACCTCCCAACAAAAGTATAATTTATGTTTTATTTTATGTATTGTTTATATTTTGATATATACATATATCACATTAACAAATTGAAAAATAAAAACCATATGACTATCTCAATAGATGCAGAGAAAGCCTTTGACAAAATTCAACACCCATATATGATAAAAACTCTCCAGAAGGCAGGCATGGAAGGAACATACCTCAACATAATAAAAGCCATGTATGATAAACCCACAGCAAACATTATCCTCAATGGTGAAAAATTGAAAGCATTTCCCCTAAAGTCAGGAACAAGACAAGAGTGGCCACTCTCACCACTACTATTCAACATAGTTCTGGAAGTTTTAGCCACAGCAATCAGAGAAGACAAAGAAATAAAAGGAATCCAGATTGGAAAAAAAGTAAAACTCTCACTGTTTGCAGATGACATGATCCTCCACATAGAAAACCCTAAAGACACCACCAAAAAATTACCAGAGCTAATAAATGAATATAGTAAAGTTGCAGGATATAAAATTAATACACAGAAATCCCTTGCATTCCTATACACTAACAATGAGAAAACAGAAAGAGAAATTAAGGAAACAATCCCATTCACAATTGTGATGAAAAGAATAAAATACTTAGGAATAAATCTACCTAAAGAAACAAAAGACCTATATATAGAAAACTATAAAACACTGATGAAAGAAATAAAAGATGACACAAATAGATGGAGATATATACCATGTTCATGGATTGGAAGAATCAATATAGTGAAAATGAGTATACTACCCAAAGCAATCTACAGATTCAATGCAATCCCTATCAAGGTACCAGCAGTATTTTTCAGAGAACTAGAACAAATAACTTCTCAATTTGTATGGAAATACAAAAAAAACTCAAATAGCCAAAGGAATCTTGAGAAAGAACGGAACTGGAGGAATCAACCTGCCTGACTTCAGACTATACTACAAAGCTACTATACTATACTACAAAGTACCAGTATGGTACTGGTACAAAGACAGAACTATAGATCAATGGAGCAAAATAGAAAGCCCAGAGATAAATCCACACATCTACGGGCACCTTATCTTTGACAAAGGAGGCAAAAATATACAATGAAGAAAAGACAATCTCTTTAACAAGTGGTGCCAGGAAAACTGGTCAGCTACTTGTAAAAGAATGAAACTAGGACACTTTCTAACAACATACATGAAAATGAACTCAAAATGGATTAAAGATCTAAATGTAAGACCAGAAACTATGAAACTTCTAGAGAAAAACATAGGCAAAACACTCTCTGACATAAATCACAGCAAGATCCTCTATGACCCACCTCCCAGAGTAATTGAAATAAAAGCAAAAATAAACAAATGGGACCTTATTAAACTTAAAAGCTTTTGCACAATGAAGGAAACTATAAGCAATGTGAAAAGACAGCCTTCAGAATGGGAGAAAATAATAGTAAACAAAGCAACTGACAAAGAATTACTCTCAAAATATACAAGCAGCTCATGCAGCTCAATACCAGAAAAATAAATGACTCAATCAAAAAATGGGCCAAAGAACTAAACAGACATTTCTCCAAAGAAGACATACAGGTGGCTCCTCAACATCACTGATCAGAGAAATGCAAATCAAAACCACAATGAGGTACCATCTCACACTGGTCAGAATGTATGCCAGCAAAAATGTCTACAAACAATAAATGCTGGAGAGGGTGTGGAGAAAAGGGAACCCTCTTACACTGTTGGTGGGAATGCAAACTAGTTCAGCCACTATGGAGAACAGTGTGGAGATTCCTTAAAAAACTGGAAATAGAACTGCCATATGACCCAGGAAACTAGAATTGAAAGAGACACATGTACCCCAATGTTCATCGCAGCACTGTTTACATTAGCTAGGACATGGAAGCAACTAAATGTCCATTGGCAGATGAATGGATAAGAAAGTTGTGCTACTTATACACAATGGAACATTACTCAGCTGTTAAAAAGAATGCATTTGAATCAGTTCTAATGAGGTGGATGAAACTGGAGCCTATTATACAGAGTGAAGTAAATCAGAAAGAAAAACACCAATACAGTATATTAATGCATATTATATGGAATTTAGAAAGATGGTAATGATGAACCTATGCATGAGACAGAAAAACAGACACAGATATAGAGAATAGACTTTTGGACTCTGTGGGAGAAGGCGAGGGTGGGATGATTTGAGAGAATAGCATTGAAACATGTATATTACCATATATGAAATAGATGACCAATCCAAGTTCAATGCATGAAACAGGACACTCAAAGCTGGTGCACTAGGAGAACCCAGAGGGATGGAATGGGGAGGGAGGTTGAAGGGGTGTTTGGGATGGGGTACATGTGTACACCCATGGCTGATTCATGTCAATGTATGGCAAAACCACCACAATACTGTAAAGTAATTAGCCTCCAATTAAAATAAATTAATTTAAAAAACTCATTTTATTGACCAAGACATCAATGAAGTCATTGATCTCCTTCCTAGTTCCATTGCATTAAAAAGCAATGAAGTTGAAAACAGTTACTAAATTAGCAGCCATCTCATCACTGAAGTTAAGATATAAAATATTCATGAAAACCTAACCACAAAATTGAATTGTGATTATTCAGAAGATCATACTAGCACAAAGTCGATCTACAGATGATATTGGGATAATAAGTGAAGTTAGCAAAGTCACTAGATAAAAAGCCAATGTACAATAATCAGTGGTATTTTTATATATTAGCCACAAATGATAAGAAAATAAATGTTTAATAATAACACCATGCCTAAAAGAATCAGAAAAATATTAAATACCTGTTATTTTATAGTAAATAGTGATATTAACCAGGGACATACAGGCCCCTTGTACTATTTACTACAAAACACTACCAATTAAAGAAGACCAAAATATATGAAAGCAAAGATTGTGTTTGGGGATGGAAGCCAAGATACTGTTAAGACAGATCTACAGATTCAGTGCAGTCTCAATAAAAACTCCAGCTGGTGGTTTTGGGAAATTTGATAGATGATTCAAAATTAATATAAAATGTATGGAACTAATAAAAGCAAATACAGTCTTGAAGAATGCAATTATTAGAGATGTTACAGTACAGATCTCAAGACTCAAAACTATAGAAATAAAGATTGTGGCATTGACAAAAAGAATGTCAATAGAAAATCAGGATGAAACAGAGAAGCAAGACATGATCACACTTACATGGTTGTTTTGGTTTATGAGAAGGTATCACCGTCAGGAATGGAAAAAGAACAGTCTTTTCAATAAATAGTGTTCTATCAATTACATATCCAAATAAAAATATGAGTAGTGATTCATATCTCTCTGCATACACACAAATCCATTTTGAGTAGAATGAAGACCTAAATATAAAAAGGAAAACAATAAAGCTTTTATGAGGTAAGTATCAAGAAAATATTTTCATGACCTTCAGGCAGGCAAATATTTCTTAAACAGGGCATAAGTTACTAATATAAAATAAAAGATTGATATTTTGGACTATATTAAAATTAAGAGTGTTTCTTCATCAAAAACTGGTAGGTATCTCATTTCATCAAACATTGTTATCTAACATATATATAGGTATATATATATATACATATATACCATTAAATAGTTGGTTTCAGACTATATAAAAGCTTTTAAAATCCAATAGAAAAAAAAGATAACTCCATTTAAAAATGTGCAGTTTACCTGAACAAGCACTTCAACAAAAATATCCAAATGTCTAACAAATATATCAAAGTTATCCAAATCTATTGATTGGTGGTAGAAATGCACATTGGTGGTAGCAGAGCCAGTTTGGAAGAAAATTTCTTATAAAACTAAATATGCTCTTACCATATGATCCAGCAATCATGCTTCTTGGTATTTACTGAAATGAACTGAAACCTTGACATTCATACAAAAGCCTGCACATGGATACTTATATCAGTTGTATTCATAACTGCCAAAACTTGGAAGCAACTAAGATGTCCTTTAGAGATGAATGGATCAACAATGGTACATCTAATGATGGAATGTTATTCAGTGATAAAAAGAAATGAGCCATCAATCATGAAAATACATGGAGGAACCTACATTTTTTTTTAAGACTAAAGGAAAAGAATCAAGAAATAATTTTACCTCTAGTTTCTCAGAAGCAAGGGTGTGTGTATTTGTGTCACATTTTTCAATTAAGAAGCCACATGGGGGAATCCCATTTTTAAGACAAGGAGAGAGAGAGGGTCAAATGCAGAAGGGATATTTTTCTTAATGAAAAACAAAATCTCTGTCTTAAAAGCTGGAATCCTGGTATGTTGTCATGTTCATTGAGTTATTCCCTAGAAGCAAATCACATTATTTCTAAAAAGTTTGGGAACTACTTTTTGCCATGGGTGAATAATGTTACTCTGGAAAGCCCCAAATCAATTCCTAGCCCTATTTTCAGTGGGCCTGTCAAGAGCAGATAACATGTCCAAACATATTTCAGCTACAGATTTACTGAAAGTAACTTCAGGGCACCTTTAGAGTTCATTGAGCAAGAATACTGGGATAATATATATATATATATATATATATATATACCCTTGTGTAAATCAGATATCTATTTTCACTGCATAAATATTTCAGAGGCCCCTAGGTAGATCTCCACTGAGGAATTACTGCTGCTATGTGGCAGTCCTCCCTCATCCTCAGGCAACAAGACATACCTGGGAAGCATAAAACTCCATGTCCTGCATACTGAGGATGCCTATGTGTCAAGAAATAGTAACCTTTATAGGGGTAAAATGCATGTGCACCCCAGGTATAAAAAACAAATTTAAGATTACCAAGGGAGAAGAGAGGAGAGGTAAATTGGGAGATTGGGATTGACATGTACATACTGCTATATATAAAACACATAACTAATAAGAACCTACTGTATAGCACAGGAAACTCTATTCAATATTCTGTAATGACCTATATGGGAATAGAATCACATCCTATAGATAGATATATGTATACATATAACTGACTCACTTTGCTATACACTTAAAACTAACACAACATTGTAAATCAACTATACTCTAATTTTAAAAAAACCCAAAAGCTTGTATTAAATGAAAAAAATGAGTGTATTCTCTTTGAAGAAACTCAGCATGCTGACCCCAAGAAAAAGACAACCTTCATAAGTAAAATGAAGGAAGTGCAGCATCATGGAAATCATTAGAAAGGAGAAGGCTTTTTCACAGAAACTTAGAAGAAATGTGCCACCTAATTTGAAAGTTTACAAGATATTTACTTCTGAACATGAATTCTGATTCACTTGTCGTTACTGTTGCTGTTGTTCAGTCACTAAGTCATGTCCGATTCTATGTGACCTTATGGACTGCAGCACTCCAGGCTCCTCTGTTCTCCACTATATCCCAGAGTTTACTCAAATTTATGACCCCTGAGTTGGTGATGCTATCTAATCATCTCATCTTCTGTCAACCCCTTCTTTTTGCTTTCATTCTTTCCCAGCAGTAGAGTCTTTTACAATGAGTCAACTCTTTGCATCAGGCAGTCAAAGGATTGGAGCTTCAGCTTCAGTCCTTCCAATGATTATTCAGTGTTGATTTCCTTTAGAATTGACTGGTTTGATCTCCTTGCTGTCCAAGGGACTCTCAAGAGTCTTCTTCAGCACTACAATTCAAAAGCATCAATTCCTCACTTCTCAGCCTTCTTTATGGTTCAACTCTCCCATCCATACATGACAACTGGAAAAACCGTAGCTTTGACTATATGGACGTTTGTTGGCAAAGCGATGTCTCTTGTTTTTTAGTATGTTATGTAGGTTTGTCATAGCTTTTCTCCCAAGGAGAAGCATCTTAATTTTGTGGCTGCAGTCACCATCTGCAGTGATTTGGGAGTATAAAAAAATAAAATCTGTCACTGTTTCCATTGTTTCCCAATAGAGTGATGGGACCAGTTGCCATGATCTTCGTTCTTTGAATGTTGAGTTTTAAGCCAGCTTTTGCACTCTCCTCTTTCACTTTCATTAAGAGTCTCTTTAGTTCCTCTTTGCTTTCTGTCATTAGGGTGATATACCATCTGCATATCTGAGGTTGCTGATATTTCTCCCAGCAATTTTGATTCCAGCTTGTGATTCATCCAGCCTGGCATTTCATATGATTTACTCTGCACAGAAGTTAAATAAGCACAGTGATAATATCCAGCCTTGTCATCCTCCTTTCCCAATTCTGAACCAGTCAGTTCTATGTCAGGTTCTGTTACTTGTGATTCACTAATAGGTGCTAAGTAATATTATTTTATTTTCCTTTGCAAATGATCTTAAACCTCAATATCTCTAGTTTGATATTTTACAGCTCCTGTTTGTGAAAATTATAAATTTCAATGAATATTCAGGGTTGATTTCCTTTAGGATTGACTGATTTGATCTCCTTACAGTCCAAGGGATTCTCAAGAGTGTTCTTCAGCACCACATTTCAAAAGCATCAGTTCTTCAGTGGGTTAAACCACTACTGATGTCAGAACATTAAAAACTAATTATTTTAACTTAAATGATTATTATTAATTAATTAAGTTAATCATTTTAACTTTAAAAAGATGATGTTATATTGATCGAAACAAGTGGTTCCAGATAAAATTTTTTAAAGTAATTCAATTAAAAAACTGCAAGAAAAAGTATGGTCAGATCCACACAGAGCATTAATGAGAGGCTAGGTTCAGCATCATGTAAAATAGTGATCAGAATCATGTAAAAACTACCGGACATGTCCTTCAAAACTAGGTAACAAAACAGGAAGATGGTGGTCCTGCACTATAGGTGGGACAAGAGAATGTGGATCAGAAAGTGGGAGGTGCTGGGTAGAAAGTACAGATTTTCCATGCACTCCCTGCATACTCCTGCCTCCCCCCCCTTACACACACACACACACTCACACACACACACACACTCACACACACACACTCATACACAAACACACACTCATACACACACGTGCACACACACACACACACACATACACTAACACACACACTCACACACTCACACACTCTCACATACACACTCATAACACACACACTCACACACACACACACTCACACACACACACACACACACAGAGCCTCCTGTCTCTCAACATCTCCACCACGTGTTGTAAGTGTTAGTCTCTCAGACGTGTCTGACTCTTTATGACCCCATGCACTGTGGCCCTCCAGGCACCTGTGTCCATAGAATTCTCCAGGTAAGAATACTGGAGTGGGTAGCCATTCCCTCTTCCAGGGGATCTTCCCGACCCAGGGATCAAACCCAGGTCTCCTGCTTCGAAGGCAGATTCTTAACTGTCTGAGCCACCAGATGGTATACCTGTTATTATAGACCGACACTGATAAGTAATCACTCCAAGTTCATAGTTTACATTAGGATTCACACTTGGTGTTGTACATTCTATGGGTTTGGACAAATGTAATCTACTTTTATCTGTATGCTATCTACTGTTGTGGTATCATACATTCACTGCCCTAAAGATTCTCTTTGCTCTGATCATTCCTCCATGCTTCCTAAATGCCAATCTCTGGCAATCACTGATCTTTTTAATGTCTTCATAGTTTTACTTTTTCTAGAATCTCATATGGTTGAAATCATGTAGTATGTAGACTTTTCAGAATAGCTTCTTTCACTGAGTAATGTGCGTTTAAGGATCCTCCGTGACTCTTCATAACTTGATAACCCACATTTTAGTGATGGATGCACCACATGTACCATCATCTGTTTATTCATTCACCTGCTGAAGGAAATCTTGGTGGCTTTCAAGTTTTGGCAATCATGAATAAAGCTGCTATAAATATTTGTGTGCAGGATTTTATTTTGTGGACATAAGTTTTCAACTCATTTTACTACACATGCAAGAGCGTGATTATTGGGTCATATACGAAGAGTATGTTTACTTTTGTAAAAGGTACCAAACTGTTTTCTAAAGTGGTTCTACTATTTTGCACTCCCATCTGCAATGAATGAAGGTTCTTGCACTGCACATTTAGTGCTGTCCATGTTCTGGATTTTAGCCAGCCCAATAGGTATGCGGTAGTATCACAGCATTGCTTTAATTTGTAATTCCCCAATGGTATATGAGGTTGAGATTATTTGCCATCTGTATATCTTCACAGATATACAGTGGGGTATCTGTTTACATTTTTGACAATTTTTAATTGAGTTTTTCATTTTTCTATTGTTGAATTTTAGAGTTTTTTGGTGTGTATTTTAGGTAACAGACCTTTATCAGATATATGTTTCACAAAGATTTTTCTCCCAGTCTCTGGTCTTATTCTCTCAGCAGTGTCTTTTGCAAAGCAGAAGCTTTTAAATTCAAACTTAGCGATTTTTTCTTTCCTGGATTGTGCCATTGGTGTTTTGTCTAAAACACCATCACAAAATCAAATTTACTTAGATTTTCTCCTATGCTATATTCTAGGAGTTTTATGGTTTTGTATTTCACATTTATTTCTATGGCCCACTTTGAGTTAATTTTTGTGAAAAGCATAGGATTGTGTCTAGAATTGTTTTTTATATGTTTGTGGCCAATTGTTCTAAGATTCTTTGTTTAAAAGTCTATCATTTTGCCATTAACTTACCTTTGCTCCTCCATCAGTGATCGGTTGGCTATATTTGTGTGGGTCTGTTTCTGGGCTCTCCACTCTTTTCCACAGAGTAGCACTCTGTTCTACTCTATCCTTTCACCAATACCACTCTGTCTTGACTATTATAGCTCTATAGTAAGAATTAAAAGTCAGGTATTCTGCCAGTCCTCCAACTTTGTTCTTCTCCTTCAATATTGGCTGACCAGTCTAAGTCTTTTAACTTTCCAAAAAAATTTTACAGTAAATTGATTGACATCCACAAAGTAACACAATGGGATTTTCATTAGGGCCGCATCGAATCAATAGATGAAGTTGGGAAGAGGTTCATATCTTAATAATATTTAGTTCTCTTACCTATGGATATGTAGTGTCTCCACATTTATTTAGTTCTTCCTTGACTTCTTTCATCAGAGTTTTGTAGTTTTAATCATGTAGATCTTGTATATATTTGGTTAGATTTATACCTAAAGTGTTCCATTTTTCATTGCTAATATAAATTGTATTGTGTCTTTTATTTCAGATTCTGATTGTTCATTGCTAGTATGTAGAAAAGCAATTGACTTTTGTATATGAACATTTTATCCAGCAACCTTGCTACAATATCTTAGTTTCTGGAGTTGTTGTTGTTGTTTATTTTGTTGTTGTTTTTGTGTTTGATTCTTTTGAATTTCCTACATAGACAATCATGTCATCTATGAACAAAGAGAGTTTTATTTGTTCCTTCTCCAAAACTGTATGCCTTTTATTTCCTTTTCTTGTCTTATTGCATTAGCTAGGGTTTCCCATACAATGATAAATAAGAATAGTAAGAAGGAACATCCTTGTCTTGCTCCTAATTTTGGAGAAAGGCATTTCGTTTCACATCATTGTATATGATATTAACAGCTGTTCTTTTATCAAGTTGAGGAAGTTCTTTCTTTCCTAGTTTGCAGAAAATTGTTTATCATAAATTGATGTTCAAGTTTGTCAAATATTTTTCTGTAGTTATTAGTATAATCATGATTTTTTTCTAGGCTTGTTGATGTGATTTTTTTCAAATATCAAAGCAGCCTTGCATATCTAGAATAAATCCCACTTAGTTGTGGTGTATAATACTTTTTATGCATTATTGAATTCAACTTACCTATATTTTGTTGAGGATTTTTGCATCTATGTTAATGAGAAATATTGCTCTGTAGGTTTTTTTAGTTGTAATGTCTTTGTCTGGTTTTGATATTAGCGTAATGTTGGCCTCATATGATGAGTTAGCAAGTATTCTCTCTGTTTCTAATTTCGGAAATGGATTTTTTAAAAATAGATGTAATATTTTCATTAAATACTGGTAGAATTCACCAGTGAACCCATCTGGGAATGATGTCCAGATAGAAATCTCTTTTGCAAGTTTTTAGTTATTGATTCAATTTTATTAATAGACATAGACCTATTCAGATTATCTAATTTTTTTGTGGGTTATGTCTTCCAAGGAAAAATAGATGTAATATTTTCATTAAATATTGGTAGAATTCACCAGTGAACCCATCTGGGAATGATGTCCAGATAGAAATCTCTTTTGCAAGTTTTTAGTTATTGATTCAATTTTATTAATAGACATAGACCTATTCAGATTATCTAATTTTTTTGTGGGTTATGTCTTCCAAGGAGTTGGTCCATTTCATCTAAGTGATCAAATTTGTAGATGTATAATGTTTATAATATTCTTTTACTATGATTTTAAACTCCATGACATCAGTAGTGCTGACCTCTCTTTAATTTGTGATGTAAGCTACTTGTGTCTTTCTTTTTTTGTTTGGCAGAATGTTTGTCAACTTATTTTAATGCCATTTCAAGGAACCAACTTTTAATTTTGTTGATTTTCTCTTAATTTTCTTTTTTTTTCACTATTTTTTGCTATAATTTTATTATTTCTTTTTTTCTGCTTATTTTTGATAGAATTTGCTCCTCCTTTCTAGTTTCCTAAAGTGCAACCTTAGATTTTACTTCAAGATTTGTCTTATTTTCTAATAAAGACATTCAAAGCAATGCTCTCTAAATACTGCATTTGTTGCATCCCACAAATTATAGGAAGTTGTACTTTTATTTTCATTAAGCACAAATTATTTTTAAATTTCTCTTGAGATTTATTCTTTGCCCTGTGCGTTATTTAAAAGTCTGGGGCTTTCCAGCTGCCTTTCTATTATTGATTACTAGTTTAATTCCACTGTGATCTGAAAGCACACATTGTATGATTTTTATCCTTTTAAGTTTGCTAACATGTGTTTTATCACCCAAAATGCAATCTATTTTGGTAAATGTTCTATGTGAACTTTAGAAGAATGTATATTCTGAAGTTGTTGAATGGAGTAGTCTATAACTGTCAACTAGATACTGGTAATTGATTGTGATGTTCAGTTAAGACGTGTTTCCCAACTTTCTGCTTGCTGAAACTGTCAGGTACAGGGGTGTTAAGTATTTATTTCTTCTTGAAATTCTATTAGCTTTTGTCTCTGTTGTTAGGCACATACACCTTAAGGACTATTATGTTTTCTTGGAGAATTGACCACTTTATCATTATACAATATCCCTCTTTTTACTTGGTAATCTTCCTTCTTCTAAAATTGCCTTTGTCTGAAATTAATATAGCCATTCCAGCTTTCTTTTACTACTATTAGCATGATATATATTTCCCATTCTCTTTATTATTGTATATGTCATTATATTTAATGAGTTTCCTGTAGATGATATAAGGTTGGATCCTGTTTATTGATCCACTCTGACAGTGCTCAGCTTTTGATTCATGCATTTCAGTTCAGTTCAGTTCAGTTCAGTCACTCAGTCGTGTCCGACTCTTTGCAACCCCATGAATCGCAGCACGCCAGGCCTCCCTGTCCATTACCAATTCCCGGAGTTTACCCAAACTCATGTCCATTACCAATTCCCGGAGTTTACTCAAACTCACGTCCATAGAGTCAGTGATGCCATCCAGCCATCTCACCCTCTGTCGTCTCCTTCTCCTCCTGCCCCCAATCCTTCCCAGCATCAGGGTCTTTTCCAATGAGTCAACTCTTCGCATCAGGTGGCCAAAGTATTGGAGTTTCAGCTTCAACATCAGTCCTTCCAATGAATATTCAGGACTGATTTCCTTTAGGATGGACTGGTTGGATCTCCTTGCAGTCCAAGGGACTCTCAAGAGTCTTCTCCAACACCACAGTTCAAAAGCATCAATTCTTCTGCGCTCAGCTTTCTTCACAGTCCAACTCTCACATCATACATGACTACTGGAAAAACCATACCATAGAAATTTAAAGTGATTACTGATATGTTTAGATTAACAGCTACCATTTTTGTTATTGTATCCTATTTGTTGCCCTTATTGTCTGTTTTTATTTTTGTCTTCCACTCTTTCCATCTTTTGATGAAGCAAGCATTTTATATGATTCCATTCTCTCTCCTTTTCTTGCAACTCAGTTATACTTTCTATCTTTTTTTAAGTTGTTGCTCTAGAGTTTACAATATACATTTTCAACTAATCTAGGTTAACTTTCAAAAAGCACTATACCTTCACAGGTAGGCAAGTACCCTATGAATAGTCTTTCCAATCCCTTCCTCACTTCCATTATATCATTGTTGTCATTAATTTCACCTATCAATATGCCATAATTACCAAATACACTGTTGCTATCACTTTGACCAAAGAGATGTTAGCTCAATTAAGAGTAAGAAAGACAAGATTTATCTACTTTCATTTATTCTTTCTCTAACACTCTTGCTTTTTTATGACAATCCAGGTTTCTGACTTATAACATTTTTCTGGTCCCTGAAAAATTTCTTTTAATATTTCTTGCAAGGCAGATCTACTGGGAATAAATTTCTTTAATTATTGTTTATCTGAGAATGCCTTTATCTCCTTTTTACTTCTAAAGGATAATTTCACTGGATGCAACAGTTTAGGTTGGTGAGAGGGTTTTTTTTGTTCTTCAATAGTATAAATATTTCATTCTTCTTTCTTCATGCCTACATGGTTTTTGTAAAGAAGTCTGATGTAATTCTTATCCTTGCTCCTCTGTAAGTGAAGCTTTATTTTCCACTCTGACTCCTTTCAAAAATTTTCCCATTCTTATTATTTAATGCAGTTGGAATACGCTATGCCTAAGAGTAGTGTTTGGCACTTATCCTTCTTGGTGTTCTCTGAGCTTCCTGGATCTACGGTTTGGTTTCTAAAATTATTTTTGAAAAATTCTCAGTCATTAGTTAATTAAGGTATTTCTTCTGTTTCTTTCTTTCTTTATTCTCCTTCTAGTAATTTTCCCACAGTGCTTCATATTTTTCTCCCCTTTTTTCAGTCACTCCTCTTTGCTTTTCAGTTTGGGAAGTTTTTATTGACATATTCTCAAATTCAGAGATTTTTTTCCCTTTGTCATGTCCAGTCTACTAATGTCCCCATCAAAAGCATTTTTCATTTTTTTCACAGCATTTTTGATTCCCAGCTTTTCTTTTTTATTTTGTCTTAGAACCTACATATCTCTGTTTACCTTATTCATCTGTTTTGCATGTTGTCTGTTTTTTTCTATTACAGTCCTCATAGTATTAATTATACCTCTTTTAAATTCCTGGCCTGATAGTTCAAAACTTCCTGCCATATCTGAATCTTGTTCTGATGCTTATTCTATTTCAATTTTTTTTTTGCTTTTTACTATGCCTGGTAATTTTTTGTTGAAAGCAGGATATGATGTACCGGATGAAATTATCTGTAGTAATTAGGTCTTTAGTAACATGATGATGAGGTGCTGGGGAAGACAGGAAGTGTCCTGTGATTAGTTTTAGTCTTTGGATGAGCCTGTGCCCCTGGGCTGGGACCTCCGGAAGTGCTTCTCAGTTTCTTGCCCTTTAGGTGAGTCAGGACAGCTAAAGGAGACTTGGTTGGTATTTCCCTTCTCTCACATGAAAGGCTAGAGGCAAGTGAAGTTGGGTATTTCTCTAGATTATTAGGTTCTGGAAAAACCCAAGTTAGTTAGCCTCTGCTGAAATATTTTCCTTTGAGGGCAGACTTTGTTAAGAAAAGAATACTCTGGGGATATTTCAAAATGGTTACTCTTTTTACCAACATCTCTTCCCCTGCTCACCCAACTGGAATCATGAAGAGATTTTTCTCTGATCTTTACAATGAAAATCTGATAAGTCTATTAGAAATAAAATTCAGGAAATCATAAACCTCTGTTCACAGGGTTGAGCCTCCAGGGGTTTTTGTCTCTGAAGCTAGTTCATGTACAGGCTCCTGCAATTAGGCAATTACACTTTAAAAATTCCTACTTGAAGCTGGCTCCAGTGATGGTTTCTGAGTGATATCTGCTCCAGGTAAGCTATGGCTCCCTGTTGCTTCTTGTTTCTTAGTTTTCAGGGTGGTGGTTTGTTCTGTGATCTCAATTCTCTGATGGATCTAAAAGGAATTGCTGATTTTTAGCTTTCAGCATTTTTCTTAATGTGAGAATGGGAGTGGTGATTTCCAAGCTGGAAGTTGGACCATCTCTTCTATTATTTTTAACTATTAAAAAGTACTGAAATTTTTGATCTACCTAGAATTGCAAATTGTGAGATATAGGTAGAATTTTTTTTTTCAGGTGACTTCCTATTTGTCCAAAAGCATTTATTGAATAATCCATCTTCTTTTTCACCTGTGAAACACTAGTTATATAATATAGTACATTTTCATAAGTCCATAGAGCTATCTCTGGACATTCTAATCTATGGCATTGATCTATAAATTCATGCATCAGTGCCACGCCATTTTAATTGTTGAAGCTTCATAATATGTTTGAGCTTCTAATAGGGTTATACCTCCACATCATTTAACTGAGATCACATATCTAGTGTCAGAACTTAATGAAGCTCAGGTTCTTGATGTCTCATTGCAGAAAGAATTCAGTGAGAGACAAAGTGATAAGTAAGCAGTGAATTTATTTAGAAAGAAACACACTCCACAGATAGGGTGTAGGGGGCCATCTCAGAAGGTGAGAGCAGCCCCAGGGCATGGGGTTGTCAATTTTTATGGGGGTGGGTAATTTCATAGGCTAATGAGTGGGAGGAGCATTCCAACTATTTGGAGGAAGAGATGGGGATTTCCAGGAATTGGGTTACTGCCTGCTTTCTAGCCTTTTATGGTCAGCTGTGGAACAGTCATGGCACTTGTGGGCATGTCATTTAGCTTGCTGATGTGTTACAATGAGCTTATACTGAGGTTCAAGGTCTAGTGGAAGTTGATTTGTCTGCCATCTTGGACCTATTTGGTTCTAATCAGTTTACAGCACGTCCTTGGGCTATATAATTCTTTTAAAGATTGTGCTCTGGCCCCTTCTCTCCTATTTCAGTTTCACTTGTACAGATAAGTTTTTAAAATGATCTTCACAAGAATTTTCCAGTTTTTCTCATAGATTCTCAACATTTTTCATGCATTTATTCTTTTTTCCTTGTATTTCCTTGTATTTGGATATTTTCTTCCATTTGGTTCTTGCAACCATTCTTGCTTTTATACATAAAGGTTGTAGAATTCTGTATATTAATTTTGTGATATATTGAATTCTATTGTTTGTAATAATTTTTTCAGAGGATACTTTGATTTTCCATACATAATAAGTTAATACATAAAGTATAATTTATATTTTATGTGTAAAACTGATCATAACCTTATTTCTACTCTTCCAATTTTTATACCTCTAATAATATATGTTTTATAGCTTAGTAGTACATCCAATTGTATTGACTGTTTCGGTACTTCCAAAACAAATTAAAAGAATAATGATAAAGTGGGCATTCTTGTCTTTTTATTTAATTAATAGTAGCAATTTCTAATTAAAAAGGTACTGTTGTTTTGAGGCTGAAATAGGTATATTTTATCTCATTCAAGTAGCATTCATATATACCTAAGTTATAAGCAGCCTTTATCATTAATGGATATTGAATTTCATTGTATGCCTTTCAGCATCCATGGAAATAAGCACATGTTTTTAAATTTAGTTCTGTTAGCACAGTAACCATTTCTTACCATGGAGTACCTCTTACATTCCTGGAATAAGACTTGCTTGGCTATGATGAATTATTATTTTTATTTGCTACAGTAATATTTTACTTACGGATTTTAAATCAATATTCATACATTGTACTGGTCTGTGATTTTATTTTGTGCCGTATTTATTGAATTTGATTACTACTCTCACTTCATAAAAATGATTTGGTTGCTTCCTTTCTTTTTCTAAATTCTAGAACAGAACCACTTAATAACATTGTAGATTTTAGTGTACAAAATTTGGTAGAATATTTTTGTGTGTGAAAACAACTGAATCTAGTGACTTCTCAAGATTTAACAGGCAACTTTTTCTATTTCCTGTCTGGGAAACAGTGCCTTGACATTTTTCAAGTAAGTTTAAATAAATTATACATTCCTAGGAAATTATCAAGTTTACCCAAGTTTTCAAATAAAAGTGTCTTCTAGCCATTATAAAAATAACAGACATCAGATTTACCTCTACACATATGTATAAGTAATCAATTATATAAAACAATTGTTTTTCACAAACATATAAGTAACAAATCAGATGGAGCAATTGTTTTCCAGTCACTGGATATTGACCAACAAAGGACAGTAATCCCTGAAAAATAAGAAATGAAGTGAATCCAACAACTGTCTCACTATTATTACTACTTTAATTGTATTTTCAGTTTGGGGCACAGATAGGAGTACTCCAGGGGGAACCTGATGAACTTATGAGCTGAGGAGATGGAGCTGAATGTCTGGGAGACCGAGGTGGCGTGAGGTCACAGGACAGAGTGCTGGAGAGGAGAAAGGCACAGGGAGAGAACCCTCGGATTCCCTTGGATGTGCTGCCAAGTACTGATCACATACAAGCATGAAGAAACTACCCAAGGCTGGGGAAGAACCCCTAAAGAGGACTGAAAGGAACAGTGCTTGAAGTACACACGCATCCAGAATAGCGCCTGTCCCTATCAGCTAAACTAGAAAAATCTTACTTTTTATGAAGAATGAAACAGAGAGAGAAAAAAGAATTTCTAAAAATTAGCATATCATCAGTGAGCTGTAGGACAACTTCAAAAAATCTAATATATAGGTAATCCCTGGAAGTGAGAATAGAGACAGGAAGAATATTTGATGAAATAATGACAAAAATTTACCAAACTTGAGGAAAAGTAAAAAATACACAGATCCAAGAAGCTCACTGAATCCCTATTACAAAAACATGAATCCATATTATATGAAACATCAAAGCACATTATTATGAAATAGCTCAAAGGGAAAATATTAAAATCAAGCAGAGGAAGAAAGTCATTATATACAAGGAACTAAAATAAGAATGACAGCAAAATTCTTGTCAGAAATAATGCAAACAGGAAATCAGTGCAGTAACAGCTTTTAAAGTACTGAAAGAAAAGATTCTGTCAATTCAAAATTCTGTGTTCCATGAAAATATCTTTCAAAAATTAAGGTAAATAATGCCACTTTAAAAGAAATAAAAGCTTAAAGACTTCACCCACAGCAGACCTGCACTATAAGAAATGGTAAAGAATGTCCTACAGACAGATGGAACATGATACCACCGGAAAATATGGATCTATACAAAGGAATGAAAAGTATCAGAATTGGTAACTACATGGATAAAAGTATATTTTGTTCTTATTATTTAAAATGTTTAAGAGATAATTGACTATTTAAACAAAGAATAACATTGTTCTATGGGGTTTATTGGTTATGTAATTAATTGTATAAAAATGTATGACAATAATAGAACAGAATTATAGATGAGAAAAAGTAAACGTTTAGGTTCTTATACAATATGGGAAGTAATGTAACGGCACTAAAAACTAGGCTGTGATAATTAAAAACTATATATAAAAAATTAAAGCAAGCTCTAGAATAACAAACCAAAAGTTATAGTTAATAAAACCAACAGGACTTCCCTGGTGGTCCAGAAAGAATCCACCAGCCAATGCGGGGGACACAGGTTCAATCCCTGATTCACAAAAATTCCACATGTTATGGGACAGCAAAGCCCACGCCCCACTACTACTGGGTCCTTGCTCTGGAGCCAACAAGGTGAAACTATTGAGCTCCTGTGCCTAAAGCCCATGCTCCACAACAAAAGAAGCTACCACAGTGAGAAGACCAAGCACTTCAACTAGAGAGTAGCCCCTGCTCGTGGCAACCAGAGAAAGCTTGCACATTGTAATGAAGGCCCAGCACAGCCAAAAACAAACACATTTTTTAAAAAAACTGACAAAGATAAAAATTAAGGCATTAATTCTAATAATTATGAGTTTTGAATCATAACAATCCAAATTAATAAATCAGTCATAATGAAACTTTGAAAAAAAACCAGAAAAATGGAAAAAGAGCAAAGGAGACAAATGGAAACATCAAATGATCATATCTACATCAATCACACAAAAGGTAAATGGCCTAAATATCCCAATTAAAAGACAGAGATTGTCAGATTGAATGCCAGAGCAAGGCCTAAATATATATCATCAATAGGAAACATATATTGAGTATAAAGACACATTAGCTATAAGTAAAGTGACAAGGAAAGATATACCATGCTAATATCAATCAAAAAAAGCTGGAACTGCTACCAAAGTTTTTTTGTTAATATATATTTATTTTTATTTACTTATCTGGCTGCCCTGGGTCTTTGCTGCTGCACATGGGACTGTCAATCTTTGTTGTGATATGCAGAATCTTTAGTTGCAGCATGAGAACTCTTAGTTGCAGCATATGAGATCCAGTTCCTTGACCAGGTATCAGGCTCAGGTCCCCTGCATTGAGAGCATGGAGTCTTAGCTACTGGACCATCATTGAAGTCCCCAGACAAAGTAGGTTTTATACAAACAAAATAACCAGGAATATAGAAATGATGAAGGGATCAATTCATCAAGAGGATGTACATACCATATAATAACAGAAAATAATAATAAATGAAGCAAAAACTGATACAACTACACAGAGAAATATATAAATTTTTAGGTATGATCAGAGAATTCAAGAACCTTCTTTCAATAACTGATAGAATAAGTAGACAAAAACTCAGTAAGAATATAGAGTATTTGAACAACACTGTTACCTAACTTGATTTAATTAATATTTATGGAACTCTCCACCCATCCAACAATATACTATACTGTATATATAGTACATAGTATACTATATATATGTATACTATATATATATATATTATATGTATATAGTATACATATAATATACTATGTATGCAACAATATACATAATATGCTATTATTACACTATAACAATAACATAATATTTTCAAGTGTACACATAATATTTATGAAGATAGGTCAAATCTGGGGCTATAAAACAAGTCTCAATAAATGTACAATGTTCCAAGCCGTACAAATTTTGTGCTCTACTCACAGTGGAACTAAATTTACAATGAACAACAGAAAGATCTCTGGAAAATTCTCCAACCACATGGAAACTAAACATCACATTTCTGAATAAGTCATGAGCTGAAGAAGAAGTGAAATTAGACAATATCTTGTAAAAAAAAATAAAAACACACAAAAATCAAAATTTGTCAGAAGTCATTAAAACATTTAGGGAGAAATAAGTAACATTAAACATTACTATTTAAAAACAAACATCTGGGCTTCCCAGGTGGCTCTACTGGTAAAGAGTCAGCCTGCCAATGCAGGAGACGCAAGAGATGTGGTTTGATTCCTGGACTGGAAAGATTGCCTGGAGTAGGAAATGGCAATTGGCTCCAGTATTCTTGCCTGGAAAATTTCATAGACAGAGGAACCTAGCAGGCTACAGTCCATGGTGTTGCAAAGAGTCAGACACAACTGAGTGACTAAGCACATACTTAAAAACAAAAGTCTCAAATTTAAAATCTCAGCTCCTACATTAAGAGTAGACAAAGAAAAGCAAGTTAAACCCAAAGTAAGTAGAAGAAAGGATAAATAAATATCTGAGTGGAAATTAGTAAAACAAAATAGAAAGACAAAAATCAATAAAATAAAGTGTGGCTTCATTAAGATCAATGATATTGATAGATATGAGGCAAGATTGATCACAAAAAAGAGAAGTCACAAATTACCAAAATCAGGTAAAGAAAAGTGACATCACATCAGAATCAAAATGATAATAGACAATAAGGGGCTATCAGGAACAGTTTTATGTCAACTAATTTAACTAATTAGATGAACAGTTTTTGAAAGACACTACCAGTGTTCACCCAAGAAGAAACAGATAGCCCAAGTAACCCTATACTACAGAAATTTAATTTGTAAGTAAAAACCTTCTCATAAACACACACAAAATCGCTACTTCCATGCAGCTTCACTGATGAATTTTACAAAACATTTAAGGAAGAAAAAATTATAATTCTACAAAAATTCTTAATTAGAAAGGAATTAGAAAGGAAGGAATCCTTCTCAGCTCATTTTGAGACCAACATTATCCTGATCCAAAAAACAGAAAAGATATTAAAGAACTGACAATACATATCACTACTTTGCATAGATACAGGTGCAATAATCCTCAATAATATTTTAGCTAATCTATCTGACAATATATCAAAAGCAAAAGACATCATAACCAAGTAGATTTTATCTCAAAAATGCATAGTTGGCATAATATTCAGAAATTAATCAATGTAATTCATAATATTAACAAGCTGAAAAAGAAAAATCCTATCATTGCCTCAGTAAACACAGAAAATACATTTGATAAAACCCAACATCTGCTGGAGATAGAAACAATTCCATTGCACAAAGACTAGAAAGGGATCTACCAAAAATCCACAGACCATATCATACTCAGTGGTAAAAGACGGAATGCTTTTCTCCTGAAATCAGAAACAACACATGTCTATTTAACATTGTACTGGAGGGTCCAGGCAGATCAGGCAAGAAAAAGAAATTAAAGGCATTCATATTATGAAAGGAAAAAACATTTCTTTTATTATTTGCCTATGACACAATCATCTGTATAGAAATCTGATGGACTCAACAAAAAACCTAATAGAATAAGCAAGTGAGTTTAGCAATCTTTTGGACTACAAAGTCAATTTATAGAAATGAATTGTATTTCTATGTACTTACCACAAACAACTGGAAATTGAAAAATAAATAATGTCATTTACATTAGCATAAAAGCATGAGATACTTAGGGATTAATCTGACAAAAGTGAAGGAACTGTACACTTTTCAGTGTAGTTTTCACTACAAAACATTGTTGAGAAAAATTAAAGAAGACCTAAACAGATGAAGACATATAGGTTACCCATGGGTTGAAAGACTCAGTACTACCAATATGTCAATTCCACAAATTAATCTATACAATTAATGTAACCTCAATTGAAATTACAGCAGGTTTTTTTTTTAATTTGGTAATTGAATCTAAAAGTCATACAGAAATTGAAAATACCTACAAGAGCTAAAACAACATTTAAAAATAAAAACAAATTTGGAGAGCTGATACTATCTGATTTCCGGGCTAAATGGGCTTACAGTAATCAAGACAGTATACATTTGTTGAAAATATAGATTTTTGAAAAATTGATTGAATGGACTAGAGAGTCCAGAAATACAGTCGTACTGTATGAACAATGATTTTAACCAGGTTTCAAAAATAATTTGATGGAGAAATAATAGCCTTTTCATTGAATGACTCTGTGACAATAGAGTATCCATACCTAAGAAGGTAACTTGGGCTCACTTTTCTTAGCTTATTGCACTGTTGCAAGTGGAGACATATTTCCATTTCAAACTAAAAGCACTACTTTATCTTACTAAGTAAAACAGGCTATGAGGTTGTGAGATGTCCTTAGGCCACCAAACCAACACAGGGCCTTAAATTTTTGAGATATACTTGCAGGAGCTATTAGGTTAATATAAGTAAAGGAGAAACAGACCACTCACGACAAAGATACTGTAAAAAAAAAAAAAAAGGTCTACAGCTCCAAAATAACCAATTTTTCGAAGGTCCTATTAGACATCATAAGTATGCAGGGGAAATGGGAGGTTTGTGACTTATCAAGAGTCAAAGAACTTCCGGAAGTGGAAGTGCTTCTATTGGGGTTTGTTGATAAAACTGGGGTTATGTTGTGAGCATGTCAGCCTGACCCAGGACCTACAGCTCACTTCCCCTGGAGTGGAGCACAGAGTGTGATCCTGCTTTATGCTGCAGGAACAGTCTAGACAGTGGGAGGCTCTCATACACACTCTCAGCATCCAGTTCCTGGCAAAGCAATCATATTGCAGCAGGGCCTCAGGCTCCACCCACCCCTAACACTTGCCAAGGTCACCAGCAAAGTTCAAAAGAAAGCTGCTATTATCTGCATTTTACTCAGGAAACTGGTCTGCCCAGGAAACACATCTCACATTCCCCAGCTTCTCAGTGTGGAAGTAAACCCTACAGCAAACTCTAACACTCAAAAGATTCCTCCCTCTGTTAGAAGCTTCATTCAGTCAGCCACTCCTCTGCAAGAAAAAGAGAACTCAGTTTTGCCAGAGCCCATAGGTGTTGAGTCAAGAAAGGTCAGCATGAACACGGAGGCCGAGACTTAAAAACTGAGCGAGTCCCCAGTGGTGTCTCGAAGCCTATACACCAGGCCCCAGATCCCAGGGCCACAGTTTACAAGGCTGCAGTGATTCATCTCCCATAAAACAAACTGAAATATTAGAAATTATCCCATGGCAAACCAATATGAGAAATAACTCCAAGGTTAAAAGTTGCAAAACAGCAATGATTAGATAAAAGATCTAGTTCGGGCTTCCTTGGAAAATCTTCCAACTGTATTGAAAAACCCAGTATTGGAAATGTGTCTCAGTAGTTAAGGATCTGCCTGCAATGCAGGAGACATAGGAGATGCATGTTCAATCCCTGGGCCAGAAAGATGCCCTGGAGAAGGAAATGGCACCCACTCCAGTATTCTTGCCTGAAATATCTCATGGACAGTGAGCCTGGTGGGCTACAGTCCATAGGGTTGCAAAGAGTCAGACACAACTAAGTGACTTAGCATGTATGTAGTTACAGAAATGAAAGTTCCCTACTGCTAGAATCTTAAGGAAAAAGGGAAAGTGAAATAGCCGGTCCCAGTTCTCCTTTATTTCCACCTGGAAAACTACAAAGTTGTTTTAGAAGAAGGAAACCTCTGAGACAAACAAACTTTATACCCCCTAATTAAATAAAACCAGATATTTATTTTCTACAGAAGAGGTGGGAGGAAAGAAGTATGGGTAGGAGTTGATGAGGGAATTAATAGAGATTATCTTTTATTTGATGAAGTGAATGAATAGGAGATTGATGTCCTGAATCATTTTATTAGAAATAATAACCGAGGTTTATAAGACGGCTTTCTTCTGAAGATCTAAAGACGTTTTAATACCTACTATTTTATTTCTGTTCACAGAAGCCTGAGAAACAAGACACTGCTGTGAAATAAACATCAAATGCAGAAGCACTGCATAAAGAAAAAAGAAAAAGCTCTGAGAACCCACACAGATCTGCATGTCCAGAGAAAGGAGTGACCCCTCAGGGGTTGTGCAGGCAAATGTCACTGACAAGCCCCTCCTCTGAAGCCCTGCAGACACCTACCAGCCCTAACAACCCCCTTGTTTCCATCAGAGGAAGCTGGGGCAGATGCAGAAGGATTTCCCATCCCCGGGCTTCTTTTTCAACCTTTTTTTTTCTTTCTTTAAATAGACTTTATTTGCAGAGCAGGAATAGAAGAGCAGACATAGAGAAAAAACTTGACACCGTGGGAGGAGGAGAGGGTGAGACAAATTGAAAGAGTAACACTGACATATGTACACTACACGTGTACAATAGACAACTACAGGGAACCTGCTGTATAGCACAGGGATCTCAGCCTGGTGCTCCGGTGTGACCTAGGGGGGCTTCCCAAGTGGCTCTAGTGGTAAAGAACTCTCCTGCCAAGGCAGGAGATGTAAGAGATGCAGGTTCAATCCTTAGGTCGGGAAGATCCCCTGGAGAAGGACATGGCAACCCACTCCAGTTCTTGCCTGGAGAATCCCATGCACAGAGGAGCCTGGTGGACTATGAGTCCATAGGGTCACAAAGAGTTGAACACGACTGAAGCGACTAAGCACGCACAGAGGGGTGGGATATGGGGGATGGGAAAGAGACTCAGGAGGGAGGAGATATGTGTATAGTTATGGCTGAGTCACAGTGATGTACAGCAGAAAGTAACACAACATTGTAAAGCAATTATATTCCAATAATAAATAAATGGATTTTATTTTAGATCAGTTGAAGGCTCACAGCAAAACTGAGAAGAAAGTACAGACATCACCCCTCATATAGACAGCCTCCCTACTATCAACAACCCCCACCACAGTGGTGCATTTGTTAACATCCATGAACCTACACTGATGCATCATAGTCACTCAGGGTCCATAGTTTACATTATGGTTTATTCTTGGTGTTGTACATTGTATGGGATTTGCCAAATGCATAATGACATGTGTTCATCACTATAGTATCATACAATACATTTTCAGTGCCCTAAAAATCCTCTGTGTTCCAACCCCTCAACCCCTGGCATTCCCCCACATTTTATCATCTCCATCAGTTCAGTTCAGTTGTGTCCAACTCTTTGTGACCCCATGGACTGCAGCATGCCAGGCTTCCCTGTCCATCACAACTCTTGGAGCTTGCTCAAACTCATGTCCACAATTCCATCGTTGGTGATGCCATCCAACCATCTCATCCTCTGTTGTCCCCTTCTCCCAACTTCAATCTTTCCCAGCATCATGGTCTTTTCAAATGAGTCAGTTCTTTGCATCAGGTGGCCAGAGTGTTGGAGTTTCAGGTTCAGCATCAGTCCTTCCAATGAATATTCAGGACTGATTTCCTTTAGGATGGACTGGTTTGATCTCCTTGCAGTCCAAAGAACTCTCAAGAGTCTTCTCCAACACCACAGTTCAAAAGCACCAATTCTTCGGCACTCAGCTTTCTTTATAGTCCAACTCTCACATCCATACATGACTACTGGAAAAACCATACCTTTGACTAGACGGACTTTTGTCAGCAAAGTAATGTCTCTGCTTTTTAGTATGCTGTCTAGGTTGGTCATAACTTTCCTTCCAAGGAGTAAGCATCTTTTAATTTCATGGCTGCAGTCACCATCTGCAGTGATTTTAGAGCCCCAAAACGTTAAGCCTGTCACTGTTTCCGTTGTTTCCACATCTATTTGCCATAAAGTGATGGGACCAGATGCCATGATATTAGTTTTCTGAATGTTGAGTTTTAAGCCAACTTTTCACTCTCCTCCTTCATTTTCATCAAGAGGCAAGTTCTTCACTTTCTGCCATAAGGGTGGTGTCATTTGCATATCTGAGGTTATTGATATTTCTCCTGGAAATTTTGATTCCAGCTTGTGGTTTATCCTGCCCAGCATTTCACGTGATGTATCATCTCCATGGTTTTGCTTTTTCCAGAATGCCATAGAATTGTAATTATACAGTATGTAGCCATTCCAGATTGGCCTATTTCACTTCATAACATACATTTAGTCCTGTCCAACTCTTTGTGACCCCATGGACTATAGCCCACCAGGCTCCTCTGCCCATGGAATTTTCCAGGTGGGAATACTGGAGTGGGTTGCCATTTCCTTCTCCATTACAGCTTGATAGCTCAATTCTTTTTAACACTGAATAATATCCCATTGTCGTGATGTGGTCCTCACAGTTTATTTATCCATTCACCTACCGAAGGACATCTTGGTCACTTTCAGCTTTGGCATTTATAGACAAAGCTTCTATGTAAACATCCATATGCAAATTTTGGCATGGGCACACATTTTCAACTACTTTGGGTATATTCTAAGGAGCACGATTGGTATGATAAGAGTAGTTTTCTTTTGTAAGAAACTGCCAAACCATCTTCCATTTTGCAGTCCCACTAGCAGGAGCTTTGAATGAGAGTTCCTGCTTTTGCTTCCGGAGAAGGCAATGGCACCCCACTCCCGTACTCTTGCCTGGAAAATCCCATGGACGGAGGAGCCTGGTAGGCTACAGTCCATGGGGTCGCTAAGAGTCGGACGACTGAGCGACTTCACTTTCACTTTTCCCTTTCATGCACTGGAGAAGGAAACGGCAACCCACTCCAGTATTCTTGCCTGGAGAATCCCAGGGACGGCGGAGCCTGGTGGGCTGCCGTCTATGGGGTCACACAGAGTCGGACACGACTGAAGCGACTTAGCAGCAGCAGCAGCTTTTGCTTCACTCACTTTTTTATCAAGCAGGCCTTAGGAGGAACACAACAGAGCTAGACTAAACCAGGACTGCTTCTCCTCTGAACTTCACCAGCTGGGTCTCTACGTTTATGGAGCTCTGGGTGTCAGACTTGGTCATGTTTGCAGAGGAGTCCTGGAGAAAGCGTCTGATGTCCTAAGTCATCAGTGGGCGTAGTGGCACCCCTGGGGATGCTGAGGGCACAGATAATAGGTCCTTTTGTTTCAGGTACTTGTCCAAATAATATTGAGTATCTACTATGTACCAGGCACCCCTGCTGCTGTATCAGTCTCCGGCCCATTCCCCACCTCCATCCAACCTTAATTTTTCATTGATGGAGAAATGATGCTGGTCATGGCACCATTAGAAACTACAAGAATCACCTGGGAAGCCAAGAGCAGGGCGAGGTCATTACCTGTACCTCACAGAATGCTGTAATGCTATGCTTTCAGAGATGTTTGCCACGTAGTTGTGAACAGAGAACCATGGAGACTTAAAAATCTGAACGTGTGTGACATTCTAATGTGACATTCTACAGGACAAATGGCATGTTTCCTACAGACAAAAATAAATAAGTAGACAAATAAATAGAGATGGGAGATGCTTTTAGACTACAAGAGAATTAAGGGAGCTAACAGCTTAATGCAATGTATAGCCAAGTGATGTTGCTTGTGGTTCACACTCAAAGCACTACTGTATATTAATAAATGAAGCAAAATTGAAAAGTGTTGCTAATCATTGAAGCTGGGTTTGGGGTCTGTGAGATTTCCTTATACCACTCTCTCTACATTTGTAAGCTTGAAATGGAAGGTTTTTAGACTTTTTTTAAACAATATATTCTCTACCTTTGTTTAGAGTTGACATATATGTTGACACTTCAAAAATCAAATTCTTGGCAACATCTTACTCCACTTAAACATTCTTTGAGAAATCAAGTAGTAACTCCATTAAAAACTGAACCAACCCAGCCACTGGGTGCCATTTGCCCCTCCTTTTTCCCATTTGCAGAAATTCTGGCCATAAACAAAGCTTGGGAGGAAAAGAGAACGGGTGGGATGGTCCCAGCAATTCACCATGAGGGGAAAACCTGTGTCTGGATGACATAATTTGATAATAATGCATGGTCAGATCAGTTGGCTGCTGAAATATTTAGTACGGTTTGGCTTTGCGTGGCAGAAATCCACCTGCTACTCAATCCTTTTAACTCCTCTCATCAGGAAAAAGAAAAAAAAAAAAACACAAAAAGCAGTGGTTTAAATAAGACACATGATTCTTTTTCCTCTTGGGCCTCCTGGGCTGGTCAGGAGTCATTCCACTGCCTCTTGGCCCAACATGGAAGAAAATGTGGATGGAATAGGAGCAACAAGAGTCTTCAACAGAAGGCTCTTGAGCCTACAAGCCTCCCACCAACATCTCTACCAGCATTCACGCCATCTGCCAGGGTGGCAGATAAGGGCCTGCACACAGTCAGGGAGGGAACAGAAGTCCAGGAGAGCCCAAGCTGTTGCCTGGGGTTAGGGTCAGCATAAAATGTAACGAAAGGACCACATTTCTGTTCTTTACACTCAGGACCCACCCAAGCCCCAGGACTCAGCCTTGCAGTCAAATCTCTCGCCAGGTTGCCCACTGACTGACTCAGAAAACAATGGGACAAGAAGTGCCACATCTCCCATTAGCACAGCAGAATTTGAATTCTGGTCTCCTAAACAAAAAAAGCAACGGCACCCCACTCCAGTACTCTTGCCTGGAAAATCCCATGGACGGAGGAGCCTGGTAGGCTGCAGTCCATGGGGTCGCGAAGAGTCAGACATGACTGAGCAACTTCACTTTCACTTTTCACTGTCATGCATTGGAGAAGGAAATGGCAACCCACTCCAGTGTTCTTGCCTGGAGAATCCCAGGGAAGGTGGAGCCTGACGGGCTGCCGTCTATGGGATCGCACAGAGTCGGACACAACTGAAGCGACTTAGCAGCAGCAGCAGCAAACAAAAAAAGAAATGAGAATCCCATCAGCTGCTCCACTCAGCGACACAATTCCTTGATCCTGGAGGCTAAGACAGACCACTTGATCTGCCTACAGGAATAACGAGCCCAAGTTTACAACCTGCCTTCCATCCAAATGGGTTAAGCTGGAAATTTCACAGTGATGTCAAGTTTTAAACACAATCTCTAGGCATTCGGACAAAGCAAAGCTCAGCATAATGCAGACCCCGTTCCCTGCACCATTAGCTCTGGAGGGTCAATAAAACCCCAAAAGAGTCTGGAGGACAGGCGACCTAAGAGCTGATACTCATCACGACACTGTCCAAGGGGACCAAGGTCTCTGTTTCCACCCCTCCTTCCTTCTCCTGGCACTTTTCCCTAGGGAATGCCTCTGAGAAAGAGTGTTTTCTGGTTCTTTCCCCTCTGGGTAGACCTGGAGAGTGAGATTCAAAGACTGCCTAGGGAATGAGTGGCAAAGGCAGATTTCAAGACCAAGCCTGCCTGTGCCCCAGGGCCCCCTCCTGCCCTCTGCCCCCTTCCCTCCCCCAGAGGCTATGAGCAGGAGGAGGGGGATGGAGAGGGAGGGAAGGAGGTGAGGGCAGGGTAGGGGGACCACTCTGGGAATACTGAGCTGCCACCTCCCATGCTAGGAACCAAAACCACAAAGATAAGTTGGGCTGGTTATTTGCACACCCCATCCCTCCCTCATAGAACATCACTCAACCCCTGCTCTGTGCTCTCCATATGGGTTGCAAGGATGGAAAGAGATGTGAGCAAGGGTGGCTGGGTAGACTGATAACCCCGATTACTAGCCCTCCCAGGATCCATGCCCTTGAGTGGCCTCATCCTCCCAAATCTGTGCTTGGCCCAGCACCTGCTTTAACCAGTGGAATGTGGCAGAAGTAACAAAACGCTGATTCCCAGACTGAACCCCAAGAAGGCCTGTGGCCTGAGCCACGTCATGTGTTCCTGGGCCCCTGGGTCACCCAGTAAGTAGTATGGTTCCCTGCTGAAGAGTCCCATGGTGAGGCCAGGGCTGGCATGGCAGATTTCCCCAGCCCCTGTCCACTCACTAGCTGAGCTGGGGCTCTGATCTGTCTGCTCCAACCTCTAGCCCCTGGAATTGCAATGCAGCAGACCCAGAAGCCTCCCTCTGCCCACCCTCCCAGCTTCCCCACCCAACTGGGTTTCTGCATTTGCTTCCTCAGTCCTGGCCCACCTCATGAGCCAGCTGTGTATTCATTTTTCTGGTCCTTGACTGGAGCAACCCCCCATCCCCTGCTTTCCCAGGACAAAACAGGGCTCGGATATTCTGTATTCAGACAAGACATTCCCCAAAGAGATGACTTATACTACAGCACAAAGAACCTCACCTTACTCAAGGAAAAATGATAATCATTGAAATAAGTTGTGAACAGGTCTGCCAAACAGACATTACTTAAATTCCTTTTCTGTGCTGTACTGTGCTTAGTTGTTCAGTCGTATCCGACTCTTTGAGACCCCACGAACTGTAACCCACCAGGCTCCTCTGTCCTTGGGGATTCTCCAGGCAAGTATACTGGAGTGGGTTGCCATGCCCTCTTCCAGTTAATAGGAGGGAAGATGTCCATGTTTTAGGTGGCTGAGTTTTCTTTTAAAGGTGGAGGTAAATCATATCAGATTCCCAGTCCTGGCGGACTGTTCCGATCTCCTTGAGAGATATTTTAAGAGCACTTAAGAACTTTTAAAGACACAGGTTCTCAGATCTGAGATTCTGACAAATGTGTTTGGAAACCTTTGACCTTGATGGCTTAGTAAGAGGCCATGCGACAATCGGCTCTGTAGTTCTGTGTTGTCACTACTGTTTTTCTTACTAATGCAAAATGAGCCCCTAACTACAGCAATCATAGGAGATGTTATTTTCGTCTGTAAAAAGAATGAAAAAAACTTACTGTCATTACCATTTAGTCTATTTTTGTAACTAAAGTTTTCACTGAAAAAAAGTTTCGTTCTGTAAGATATAAGTATTTGTTTTTTAAATAATTCATCCTTAACTATTGTTAAAACTGTTTCTTAATAATGAAAAAATTAAAGAGTTGAGAGCTACAGGTTTGAACAGCCAAAAAGAAAGTAATAGCCATTGTTTTTTAAAATAAAAAGTGGTTTAAAATTTGCCTTAATGATAAATAAAACTTATTAGTAATGACTTGTGGTTATTACTCATTGCCAGCCTCTGTGCTAGGTAGGAAGCATGTAATCCTCCTGATAAACTAAGAAGTTGATCTTGCTTTGCACCCAGCTCACAGGGGAGAGAGCAACCACACGGGGTCACACAGGTCATTCACTGCAGTGACTGGAACCAGTGTCGGGCCAGGGAACAACCCTGTTATGACACTCTTTTAACTTCTGCTATGCTTTGAGATAGATGCAAGAAGGGAGCCGTGAGACTGTAAAGACTGTAAAGAGGAAAGCCTCTTGTGAGCTATGCTGGGGACCTCAGGGGATCACTTACCCAGGAGAAGGCAGGCTACTCCCAGAAGCATATGCTAATTGCACACAAACACTCCTCCAGCTCAGTAAATGCTCACAAAACAAATACCCTTCTGTTACCAGCACCTTGATCATGAAATGAAGCATGACCAGCTCTCCAAATGGCCCCTAGCAACCCCTTCACAGAGGGGAAATCTTCTGTGCTGATTTCCAGTCCCATATTTGTTTGCCCAATGTTTAAATTTTGGAAGTGTAACCAGGCCATGTGGACTCATTTGCGTGTTCACGGGGCTTCTCCTGCTCCATGTTGTCTGTGAGATTCGCCTTTGTTGCTGCATGGAGCTGCAGCTCATCGTTCTCCTGAGTGGTGTTCTTTTCCATCAGAAGACCAGCTGTACTTGCATCCTACAAGTCTTGATATGACATATTTTTGTTATTAGTCTATACAAAATATTTTCTAATACTTATTGAATTTTTTGATCAATAGCTATATTAAAATATATTGCCTATTTCTGCTCATTTAGGGATTTTTCTGGTTACCTTTCTATTATTAATTTCTAACTTACTTCCTCTGTGCCCGGAAGGCATACAATGTATGATTTCAACCCTTTCTATGTGCTTAAGGTCTGTGACTGGGGCTTCTCTGGTGGCTCAGACTGTAAAGAATCTGCCTGCAATGTGGGAAACCCAGGTTTAACCCCTGGGTCGGGAAGATCTCCTGGAGAAGGAAATGGTAACCCACTCCAGTATTCTTGCCTGGAGAATCCCATGGATGGAGGAGGCTGGCAGGCTACAGTCCATGGGGTCCCAAAGAGTCGGACATGCTGAGTGACTAACACTTTCACTTTCATTTTAGTGTTATTAAATGGACCAAGATGAGGTAAAATCTTAACAATGAGGGAAACTGGTGGAGGGGCTTACAGCAACTCTTTGTACTGTCTTTGCAGTTTTCCTGTAAATCTAAGACTGTTATAAAATAAACAGCTTATTAAAAGAAGAAAGAAGAGGAAAAACAAGAAGCTGCAGTGAACCACATGGCCGCCAGCCCTGCTCAGGGTGTTCCTGAGGCTTCTGTTCAGACATAGCGCTGTTTCTCCACCTGAAATCAAAAACTGAGAGCTTACAGTGGATGAGCTCTGCCGAAGAATCTCAAATGCACTTGTGACGGGAACTGACATAAGAAGAGACTGGCTCTCAAGGACTACATTTTATTAAAATTGAGAGTATTATGCAGTGCCTACAACTTAGGGTGATAAAATTAGAGCCATTCTTTTTTGCTAGTGGGAGGCAACCACAGGTTTGCTCACCCAAATCTTAAAATTTAGATGTGTTGGTTTTAGAAAATGTTCTTTTATTTTATTTGTGCCTGTTGTATTTTTCGTCTTCAGATCTTCCTGCAGTTCCATGTGGGAGCAGAATCACAAATGGCCCAGGCCTGTACAAAGGCTCTTGTTGGCAGATGGGGAAGGATGAAGTCCCAGAGCCCCCACAGACGAGCCCATTGTCATGTGCTTTCTAGCTGTTAGTTACACAGCTGCAGGGGGGTTATACTGTGTGTTGTGTGTGTGTGTGTGTGTGCTCAGTCACTCAGTTGTGTCTAACTCTTTGTGACTCTATGGACTATACTCCGCGAGGCTCCTCTGTCCATGGGATTTCCCAGGCAAGAATACGGGAGTGGGTAGCCATTTCCTACTCCAGGGAATCTTCCCAACCCAGGGATTGAACCCACGTCTATTACATCTCTTGCATTGCAGGCGGGTTTTTTTTTTTCACCACTGCACCACCATTATTTTGAAGGCACGTGTGTTTGTGTTCAGCAGTCCATCCAACAAAACCTCCAACAAACCTGAACTTTCAACTTCCATCGTGCTTCTCACCACATCACCACAGGGAAGGGGATTTTGAAGAGTTTTGCCCAACTGTGCTAAAACCCATTTCTTAAAATAAATACCTCATTTCTCCTCCTTCAAAACCAAAAAAAAAAAAATGGTGTTGACTTGCAGGGGCTAAACATTGAACCTAAAAGCAGGTAAATGTAAAAGGTTCTCATTCCTAGCTGGTCATGACCACCTCAAAGAGCAGAGACATGAGCAGGTAAGCTGATGAAGGGCATTCGAGGACCCCTTAGGAGAAGAAGGCAGGACTGCCAGGAACTGGTAGCTTTCATCTGAGTCTTAGGAATGATCCTCCAGCTTTAGCAGTTCACAAACCATCTACAAACCGAACCTGTTTCAGGGAAAAAGCCAGGTGGTCAGGAGAGAAGGGAGGAAGAACCAACGTCCTAGCCAGCCATTTGTCCCCAAGTCCTGCCTCTGAGAAGTTCAGCTGATCAGTAGCATTAATCCTTTCTCATGATTTCAGTGATCTTTACCAGTCACCAAATCAACCATCTCACTTCACAAGAGAAAATTGCAGCCTCCCATGAAACAAAGCAACTCATCCAGAAAAAACCCAGAGTTGGGATTGGGCCTTGGACCCCTGACTCACTCTGAGGGTTGTCAGCTAGTCACCTGGTACCAGCCACTGAGAGCCACTGAGCCCGGATGGGATGGCTGGAAGCATCTTCAGAACTGTCAGTCTTCCCTGTTTCTGATAGAATTGCAGAATGAAATGTGCTGTTATTAAAACACGGTGAGTATATACCCCCTAAAATTGAAATCGAGGTCTTGAAGAAATATATGTATACCCATGTTCATAGCAGTATTATTCACAATAGCCACATGGTATCCACTGACCAGATGATATACACACAATGGAATATTATTCAGCCTTAAAAAGGAAGGAAATTCTGACACATGCTATACCATGGATGAACCTTGAGGGCACTATGTAAGTGAAATAAGCCAGTCACAAAAGAACAAATCTTACATGGTTCCACTTATATGAGGTTCTAGAGTAGTGAAATTCATAAAGATAGAAAGTTGAATGGTACCAGGTTTTGGGAATAGGGGGTAGTTGGCAGTTGTTGTTGTTTAATGGACGGAGAAAATGTTCTTAGATGTATGGTGGTGGTGGTTGCAGAAACTATGTAAATGTACTTAACCCTATTGAACTGTGTATTCTAGAATGGTTAAGATCACAATTTTATGTTATTCATATTTTGCCACAATTAAACATTTTCAAAGATGCTCAAAGAGCTGAATGTGGGTTTTGTGTTTTCACCCTTGTATGGATGTTATTTACCCTATTAGTGAACAGCTGGAACCATGGTGTCTGCACAGACGTTGATGAACTGCTCTGTATGACCAGGACTCCAGGCTGGCTTTGGGGTGCCCCTGCCCAAACCCCTCCTCAGACATTGATATGATGGGCATGGGCATGGTAATGGTGGTACCAACTGGTAAAATCCAAATGGTATTCACATCTCCATTACATAAATGAAAAGACTGATGCCCAAGAATTTCACAGAATGCACCCAGAGCCAAGATTAGCAACTAAAATAGATGTGTGCATGCAGAGAAGACCATCTCTTGAGGCCATTAGCCTTTCAGAAATGGTTGCTTAAATTATTTTTTTATCCCAAACTTTATTTCTCACATATTTCCCTGTCATCAACCTTGGTCTTTGTTCTTAAGATACTAAGGAGCCTATATAGTTCTGATCATCCAAAGCTAGAAGGCTTCCTGGAGGCTGTTTGGATCCCTGGAAAATTCTAGGGCCCTTCTAGAATAAAGGTTTGATGTGTTTTGTAAAATCCAGACATTTTCATCTGAATTGTTCCACAGGCTATTCACTGCATAACAGGTGTGATGATTGGCATGTTGTTAACCAGGAAACTGTGGTCTGGGGAGGGTTAAGGTTCACCAATGTCCTGAGTGAAGAAAGGAAGAAGGGTCCAGTGAGTGTCCTGATCTTACTCTGGATGTAAACTGATGAACAGACTGCTCTGACTAGAAGGCATCACTGAGATGAGGGCCGCTCCTCTGTGAATTGGAAAAGAGAAGCCACATTTTGAAACAGCCCCTCCAGCACAGGTTAAGGACTTGGTGAGGCTGAACTTGACACCCTCAGTCACTGCTGGAGGTTTCCCTTTTAGCAGACCCTGCCCTGCTGTACAGAATCTCAGTTATTTCCACCAGGGTCTATAACAAGCTCTACACTGATTTTAAGTCTACCTTCTAATAATGGCATATTGGTTTCAGGAAAGTTCCAGAGATTTCCAAATCTCTTTGCTTCCCAGGAGAACAAAGACTCAAGATGGGAAACTGGCTGATGGTATCTGGTGGAGGGAGAGACTCGGTGGATTAATTTTTCAAGTGTCACAGGTACCCAGACCCTGAGATGGCAAAGGTGGGGTATCTGACTGCTTTGGCAGTAGTAGAGAAATGTCTTTTCTAAGTTTCAAATTGACCATGTTTTTAAAGTGTTTTTACTTTAATCTTAAACACACACATACACACACAATTTAGAACTTCTACCATCAGCAAAAGGGGAATCCCAGTGGGAATGTATAAATTCCCAGAACGTTCTTACCAGAAATGCCCTGGAGTCCTTATTCCAACTATAAGATTTACTTTACTGCACTGTTTCTTTGTATGGATCAGAAGATGAAGACAATGATGATGATCTAAAAGAAGTAAAATCTAGGGATTCCCTGAAACCCAGTTGTTTTATTAGAACAAAAAGTTCTTTTCATACTGGCTTAATAGTGGATGGTGCTTTTAGAAACTTAGTCCCCATATCTAAGGACAGTGCCATGAAACACCCAGGCAAGAGTGTCATTCAGCTCTTTAGGGTAGTGCCTGAGCTTCTGTGCTTCAGCACAGCTCCCAGGCAATGTCTATGCTGACAGTCTGTAGACCGTGCTTTGAGTAGCAAACTTAAAGATGTTTAATTCTCCACTGTGACCATGAAAGGTGGCCTCAGATCATCCAGGTCCACCCAGATGTACTGGTCATAGTTGGTGTTGAAACAGCATCCTCAGATGATTTGGAGGAACCACCTAATATTTCCCAAATTAGTGGGCATGGGGAGGCCCTGGGAATCTATACATTTACCAGTCTCCAGAAATGATTCACACAACAAGCAGAAGGAAGATGGATGTGGGATGCAGGAAAACAGAGCACTGGGTTCTAGAGTTATATGACCACAGATCCTCTCTGCCCCAAATAGGCCCAGTGTGTGTGTTTGCTAGGGCTGCTCTAACAGAGCACCACAGACTGTGACTTAGACAACAGAAAATCATCATCTCGCAGTTCCGAAGGCTGGAAAGTCCAGGATGAAGGTGTCTGTAGGAATGATTCCTTCTGAGGCTGTGGGAGAGAATTTGTTCCAGGCCTCTCTCCTTGGCTTGAAGGTGGCTTTCTTTACTTCACATGTGTCCCCCTCTGTGTCCAAATTACCCTTTTCTCTAAGGTTGCAAGGGCTTCCCAAGCGGCACTCATGGTAAAGAACCCACCTGCCAATGCAGGAGACATAAGAGACGTGCATTCAATGCCTGGATTGGAAAGATCCCCAGAGGAAGGCATGGCAACCCACTCCAGTATTCTTTCCTAGAGAATCTTATGGACAGGGAAGCCTGGCAGGCTGCAGTCCATAGGGTTGCACAGAGTCAGACACAACTGAAGTGACTTAGCACATAAGGTTGCAAGGAGTTGGACACGACTGAGTGACTGAACAGACACATAGACACACACACACAAGGACACTGGTCATAGTGCATTAGGGCCTCCCCGATGACTTCATTTTAACTTGATTACTTCTGCAAAGATCCTATCTCCAGATAATGTCACATTCTGAAGTACTGGAAGTTAGAGCTTCAGCATATGATTTTTTTAAATTAATTTTTATTGGAGTATAGTTGCTTTACAATGTTGAGTTAGTTTCTAGTGTACAGCAAAATAAAGGATATACATATATCCTCTCCCTTTTGAACTTCCTTCCCATTCAGGTCATCACAGTGCATTAAGTAGAATTCTCTGTGCTATGCAGTAGGTTCATATTACAATGTTAGTAGCTCAGTCATGTTTGACTCTTTGCAAACCCATGGACTGTAGCCTTCTAGGCTCCTCTATCCATGGGATTTCCCAGGCAAGAATACTGAAGTGGATCACCATTTTCTTCTCCAGGAGATCTTCCTGACCCAGGGATCGAACTCAGGTCTCTTGCGTCGCAAGTAGATTCTTTACCATCTGAGCTACCAGGAAAGTTCATATTAGTTGTCTATTTTATACATGGAATCAGTAGTGCATGAATTTTTGAATGGGAGGGACACAATTCAGCCCACAAGACTCAGAAAGGTGGGGTCAGGGGTAGCCCATTGACACTGCGTAATAGAAAGACTAGAAACCTCTGGATCGGATCTGCCCCTTGTGTACAACCAGACCCCTCCTTTCTTCAGTGATGCAGTGGAACAAATGAACCACAAGTGTGAAACTTTAATGTTATGGCAAACACAAGGCCTGAGCCTTGATCTTTGAGGTTTACTTGCAATTTCCTGGGCATGAGCTCTGCAGGTTAATCACAAACGAAAAAGCAAAAAGCTTGTTTTCATCTTCAGAGACGTTGGAGTTCACTGACTGCACCATCTTCACTCCTCCTTTTCATCAGTCTCTGATCTGTTTCACCACCTTTCACCTATGAAAACTGAACAAGTTAAAATCTCAGTCTTCAGACCAGTTGTCTCACTTGAACCCCATCTACGAAACTAATAATATAGGTTTTTTTTTCATCCTTATACCTAACATCATAAAGTAAAGCTCTCTGAGAATCTCCAACTTTATTTGTCCCAATAGAAGAGCTGAAAACTAACATTTGATTTTAAGTGAACATGGTTTGACACAGCTCATTTGACTCTGTATGTTCCTCCTCATTGGGTTATAAACACTGATATGCTGTGGCATGGTGACAAGATTGCAGGCTGTTAGGAAGTGTGGGGGCCCCCAGTCTGGAGGAGCCATCCACACAGCATCACTCACTGGTGACCAGAGCTGCCACATGTGGGGACGGAAGCAGTCTTGACTTGCACTCCTTTGTCCGCATGGCAAACTTCACCCTCACTGGAGTCACCCCAGCTTCAAAGCACAGAGGATGAGAAAGGCCATTTCAGTGACAGGATTCTGATCGATTCAGCCAGCTTTCCTCTGCCTGTATCCAGGTGCTTTTAAACTTCACTACGGCTTCTACCCTAATACAGAGCTTCAGAGTGGGCATGCATTTTTATACTCTCCCTTGCATTGATACAATTCACTCCTTTCTAATAGTCTCTCTTCAACTGTTTGCAGAGAACAGATTTTTTCACCCTCAGGAATGTCAGCATAATCCTGCATCACTGAAGCTGGACATTTCCCATTAATCATGAACAAAGGCCAGGCTGCACCTCTCCACATGTGTTTTCCTTGCTGCTCTGTTTACTGAGCCTGAGGAGTTAACCATATGTGCCTTTGTTTATCACCTGGTGGGATGCTAACTCCGGTGCCATGGCCTCCCTGTGCTTACAGTGCGGGGAGAAGCTGGTAGGTGGTCGATAAAGCCACCCTCCAAGTGCACAGTGTCACAGGCCCATGTGACAATCAGACCAATCAAACTGGGGAGCACTGCGACTACAGGGTCTTTGAAGAGTAGGGACCTCTTGCAGGATCCAGATTCAGTCAGGCCACCACCTACTTCCAAAATGCTACTGAGCCTGAAGCACGTACTGGGAGCTCCCACAATGACTGTCCACGTGGGCCACTCACATTGTTCTGCCAATAGGCTGCACAGAAAGCAAGCCATGACCAGAAGCCACTTGGCTCATTCACCATGAAATGAACAACTGTCAAAAAGCCTAGGAATCAGCACAGCACATGCTTTCTCTGGAGAGAACAGTAATGGCACTTGCCAAGGACAGGCTACAGGAGCCCCAGAGACAAGGGGTGAGCCAGAGCCTGTGTTCTGAGCTGGCATTCACCCATAGTTGTTTTGTGGATTTTTTGGCACAGATCCCTCAAAGTTGTGTCACATACATTGATAGCCTGGTGGTGGTGTTCAGTCACTCAGTCGTGTCCGACTCTATGACCCCATGGCCTGCAGCACACCAGACTTCCCTGTCCTTCAGCATCTCCCGGAGTATGCTCACACTCATGTCCATTGAATAGATGATGCCACCCAACCATCTCGTCCTCTGTCATCCCCTTCTCCTCCTGCCTTCAATCTTTCCCAGCATCAGGGTCTTTTCCAATGAGTCAGCTCTTCGCATCAGGTGGCCAGCATATTGGAGCTTCAGCTTCAGTTATCAGTTTTTCCAATGAATATTCAGGGTTGATTTCCTTTAGGATTGACTGGTCTGATTTCCTTTTTCTCCAAGGGACTCTCAAGAGTTTTCTCCAGCATCAAAGTTCAAAAGCATCAATTCTTCAGTGCTCAGCCTTCCTTATGGTCCAACTCTCACATTCGTACATGACCACTGGAAAAACCATAGCCTGGTAAAACCATTTAAAAGGCTGACATTGGTTACTTGGTGGATGTGTGGGCTTCCATTTGATTCAGGAAGCAAGAACTAGAAGGGTCAATAAATGCCACAAGAGCCCCTGGTCAGGCCCCCAGAGCCCAAGTCCACTTGTCTTGGATAAATGGCACCAAAAGCATCCTCTACACCCCTTCCTGACCCAAATAACCAACAGTCTCCTTCAAATAGTGGAGGAAAATCATGTTCAGGGCTCCATCATCTCAGTTTTTATTTTTATTTCAGGTTTAAGCCAATTCTTGTCAAGGTCAACAGCATCTTGGTTAATAGAATCTTTTAAAACACTTCGATAACCTCAAGTTGCCTTTGGCAAAATACACTTTAGAAACATTTTCAGTGGGATTTGATGAGGACAGTTGAACCGTGTGTTCTGTGGGAGGGCAGTCTGTCCCTGGAACATCCTTTGAGGCAGGAACAGAAAGGTGGCTTCAGTGACTCAGGTAAGGGATTCATTCTTAGAAGCTATAAATGGACTCCAGCCCTTTCTCCATCTGTATCCCAAATCTAATGTCCTCATTCTTTTGCTAGAAAGGTAAGCCAAATAACTAGATCAATCCCCATCTCATGTTATTTCTATGAAGAGCAGATAGTTTCTTTAGCAAATTCCATCTTTCATAACTCCCTATTTGTCCAACACAAATGTCCAGGCACATGGACCACCCCATGCTGGCTTCCTCCCCCTTTCTGCTGCACCTGGCAGATCAGCTCTTTCTTGAGGAGGCAGGTGAATCGTGTTGGTAAGCAGAAGGAGTTACCCCTTCAGCAGAAACTCACCAGTAGCATGAACCCCACCTGCTGCCCAGATGTCCCTCACACCCTGCTGGGCCACTCTGCCAAAGTGCTATGGCCTCCTAGCAAAAGTATTATTCCTGGAGACATCTGAAATCAATCCCAACCCTTTTCCCAGAGTCTTCTCTCATGTAGGAGGTAAGACCCTGCTGGGGACAGTGCAAAAGTGGGCTAAACTCCAGGAACCAGACAACTGCCTGTGCCAGCATCCCCCTAGCGGGGAACAGCCTTCGCTGGCCCTGGGTCTACTTCCTGTCAAGCAGGAGGCACTGGAACAAGAGTTTCAGAGGCGCATTTTGTTCTTATTCCCAAAAAATGCTGATCCAGTATGCAGAGGTTAAGCCCATAGCAGCTGTGGACCACTAAAACTGCAAATTTCATAAACTCATTCTCAGGAAAAAAAAAAAAAAAAATCAAGTGGGCCAGGATAGTATAAACTGCTGATGCGGAATGTATTTGAATCAGGTGTATTTTCTGGAAGGAAAACTGATTGTAGAGGGTGGATCTGGGCTATGCAGAGGGTGTATATAGAAAGTATATATAGAAGATGTGTGAGGAGGTTGTTATGAGCTATAGTTTAGGATGAAGGACAATCTACTAAAGCAAATTTCAGGTCAGGGTTTGGTGTGAGAAAGGACACAGAATAAACGTTTTCAGTGATTCTACCGAAACTAACACAATCATTTAAGGTCTTCATAAACATGAAACAACTCACATAAAAACTTTTCCAAATTAATTACAAGGAGTCTTTAAAAGGCAGTGGGGAGATTTTTACTGGAGCACAATGAGAAATGCTTTGAGGGCATCTGATTTTCCTCACACCTATTAAAATTTTAAATGCACTGGGCTCCCAGCAGGCAACCTTCACTCCAAAATGCTTCAGATGCTATAAATCCTCAATTAGCTCTTAGGGAGGGGTTGTGCTGTGGCTCTTAAAAACCCGTCTCCCTTAATTTGAAGGGGTTAATGTAGAAAGAAAATGTAATGAGGACAGGGAGAGAGGTGAGAGCGACTCCTTTATGAAGTTTCTGGCAGAGAATCTAGTTTAAACATAAGCTGTTCAGCTCAGGAAAAGAATTATAACTTGAGAATGGAACCTGTGAGAGAAGAGAAGAGAGCCCCCGATCCACACCCCCACCCCTATTTGTCCCGCGTGAGCCCCGCCCCTTGCCAGGAGAACAAAGCAGAGGGGATCCGGATGTAGCTGCTGAGGGTAGGTTACAATACTTCACGTCTTTGTCGTGCTTCATACGTAAGACAGAGACTCACTATCCTTGAAGAAGCAAACTGTCTTGTGAACTGCTGAAGGACAGGTCGGAAACTCAGAAGGTCTCTAAAAACTGAGCCAGGAACTGCTGAAGTATGCCAACAATCACAGGCACTCTGCAGGAGACCCCAAGCTTCAGAGGAAAAGGCAGTCTGAGTGCTCCCTGATCTCAGCCATGTGAGCCCTAAGCAGAAAACTCAGCCAAACCGTGCCCCTGATTCCTGACTCATGGGTTCTGTGAGATAAAAGGTTGGTTTTTGCTTTTCAAAACCTCTTTATTGTAATCATTTCATATACATACAATTCATCCATTAAGGTGTATAGTTCATCCATAAAGGTGTATTGTAAAATATTCACAGCGTTAAGCAGTCATCAACACTAGCTAATTCTAGCACATTTTGATCCCTCCCAAGAGAACTATCATTGGGACTTCCCTGGTGGCTAGGATGGTAAAGCATCTGCCTTCAGTGCAGGAGACTCAGGTTCAATCCCTGGGCTGGGAAGATCCCATGAAGAAGGGAATGGCAACCCACTCCAGTATCCTTGCCTGGGAGAATTCCATGGACAGAGAAACCTAGAGAGCTACAGTCCATGGGGTTGCACAAAGAATCAGACACGACTGAGCAACTAAGACACACTCTCTCTCCCATTAGCTGTCACTCCATACACCCTTCCCGACTCACTCCATACACCCTTCCTGACTCCTGCTCAGCTCTATGCAACCACTAATCTAGTTTCTATCTCTGTGAATATATTGATTCTGGACAGTTTCATATAAATGGAATCATATAATATGAGGTCTTTAGTGACTGGATGCATTCACTTATATATTGCATACAAGGATCATCTATGTAATTAACATGTATTATAACTGTATTCATTTTTATATGGTTGAATAGTATTACATTGTATAGACATATCATATTTTATTTACTCATTCATAAGTTGGTGGACATTTGGGTTGTCTCTACTTTTTGGTTATTATGAAGAATATGCTATAAATAGTTGTGTACATGCTTTTGTGTGGATATATATTTTGGTCCTTCTAGGCACATATTTCAGTTCAGTTCAGTCACTCAGTTGTGTCCGACTCTGCATGTTTAGGGGTGGAATTTATGAATCACATGGTCATTCTAGATTTACCACTTGAGGAACTGCCAGGATGCTTTCCAACTGCCCCATTTTACATTCCCAACAGTAGGGATGAATTTTCCAGTTTCTCCACATTCTAGCCAGCAATTGTTGTATCTGTTAAAGCCATTCTAGTGCATGTGGGGTTTCCCAGGTGGTCCTAGTGATAAAGAACTTCCTGCCACTGCTGGAGACATAAGAGACTCAGGTTCCATTCCTGGGTAGGGAAGATCTGGAGAAGGGCATGGCAACCCACTCCAGTATTCTTGCCTGGAGAATCCATAGGGTCACAAAGAATCGGACACGACTGATGCAACTTACCACGCACAAGTATATATGAGCTATATTTTGATTTGCGTTTCTCTGATGACTAATGATGTCTTTTTATGTACACATTGGCCATTTGTATGTTTCCTTTAGAGAAGTATCTGCTAAAATCTTTTGTCTATTTTTAATTAGATTGTCTTTTTATTATTGAGTTGTAAGAGCTTTTAATATGTTCCAGAAACAAGCCCCTTGTCACATATATGATTTTTAAATCACTTCTCTCATTCTGAGGGTTGTCTTTCTCACCTTTTCGATGTAACTTTTGCAGCACAAAAGTTTTTAACTTTGATGGAGTCTAATCCATATCCTTTTCTTTCCTTTTGTTATTTGTGTTTTTGGTGTCATTATGTAAGAAACTATTGCCTTTGCCAAAATCATGAAGATTTACTCCTTTATTTTCTCTCAAAAGTTTTATAGATTTAGCTCTTACATTTAGGTGGAAGGGCCTCCCTGATAGCTCAATTGGTAAATTATCTGCCTGCAATGCAGGAGACCCTGGTTTAATTCCTAGGTCGGGAAGATCCCCTAGAGAAGGGAAAAGCTGCCCACCAGTATTCTGGCCTAGAGAATTCCATAGACTGTATAGTCCATGGGGTTGCAAAGAGTTGGACGTGAGTTTCACTTTCACTTTTAGGTTGATAATTCATTTTGAATTTACTTTTGTGTATAATATGAGGTATGGGCCCAACTTCCTTTTCTAGCATATAGATATCCAGTTGTCCCAACACCACTTGTTGAAAAGGCTATTCTTTTCCCCATTGAGTTGTCTTAGCACTCTTGTCAAAAATCAGTTGACCATAAATGTCAAGATTTATTTCTTAATTCTCAGTTCTATTCCATTGACCTATATGACTCACCTTATATTTATATTACTGCAGCTTTGTATTAAGTTGAGATGTATGAGTCCTCTAACTTTATTCTTTATTTTCAAGATTCTTTTGGCTATTCTGGGTCTCTTGCATTTCAATATGAATTACAGAATCAGCATGTCAATTTCTGCTAAAACACCAGATGGGATTTTAATTCACATTGAATGTGTAAATTATTTGGAGAGATATCACAATCTTAATAGTATTAGCTGGTTACCCATGAAAACAGTGTCTTTACATTTATTTAGCTCTACTTTAATTAATTTCAACAATGTTTTATACTTTTCCATGTAAAAGTTTTGCATTTTGTTAAATTTATTCCCAGGTATCTTCTTTTTGATACTGTTGAAAAGTGAATTATTTCCTTTAAATCTGTTTTCAAAATATTCATGACCAGTGTATAGAAATACAATTGCCTTTACATACTAATCTTATCTTTGAAGGAAAACTTTCAGCTTTTCATCATTAAGATGATGTTAGCTATGAGTTTTTCATAAATGTCCTTTACGTGCTTTAAGTTCCTTTCTACTTTTGTTTGTTGGTGGTTTTATTATGAAAGGGTTTTGGAATTTTGTCATGTGATTTTTCTACCTCTATTAATAATGATCATTTTTTGCTTTTATTTTATCAAATTTTACATTTATTTCAGTTCAGTCACTCAGTCATATCCGACTCTTTGTGACTCCATGGCCTGCAGCACAACAAGCTTCCCTGTCCATCACTAACTCTCGGAGCTTGCTCAAACTCATGTCCATCGAATCAGTGATGCCATCCAACCACCTCATCCTCTGTCATCCCCTTCTCCTCCTGCCTCAATCTTTTCCAGCATCAGGGTCTTTTCAAATGAGTCAGCTCTTTGCATCAGGTGGCCAAAGTATTGGAGTTTCAGCTTTAGCATCAGTCCTCCACTGATTATTCAGGACTGATTTCCTTTCGGATTGACTGGTTTGATCTCCTTGTAGTCCAAGGGACTCTCAAGAGTCTTCTCCAAAACCACAGTTCAAAAGCATCAGTTCTTTGGTGTTCAACTTTCTTTTTAGTCCAACTCTCACATCACTGCTGATGGTGATTGCAGCCATGAAATTAAAAGACGCTTACTCACTGGAAGGAAGGTTATGACCAACCTAGATAGCATATTTAAAAGCAGAGACGTTACTTTGCCAACAAAGGTCCATCTAGTCAAGGCTATGGTTTTTCCAGTGGTCATGTACGGATGTGAGAGTTGGACAGTGAAGAAAGCTGAGCACCGAAGAATTGTTGCTTTTGAACTGTGGTGTTGGAGAAGACTCTTGAGAGTCCTTTGGACTGCTAGAAGATCCAACCAGCCCATCCTAAAGGAGATCAGTCCTGGGTGTTCATTGGAAGGACTGATGTTGAAGCTGAAACTCCAATACTTTGGCCACCTGATGCAAAGAGTTGACTCGTTGGAAAAGACCCTGATGCTGGGAAGGATTGGGGGCAGGAGGAGAAGGGGACGACAGAGGATGAGATGGTTGGATGGCATCACTGACTCGATGGACATGGGTTTGGGTAAACTCCGGGAGTTGGTGATGGACAGGGAGGCCTGGTGTGCTACGATTCATGGGGTCACAAAGAGTCGGACACGACTGAGCGACTGAACTGACTGAACAGACTCACATCCATACATGACTACTGGAAAAACTATAGCTTTTACTAGACAGACTTTGGTTGGCAAAGTAATGTCTCTGCTTTTTAATATGCTGTCTAGGTTGGTCATAATTTTTCTTCCAAGGAGCAAGCATCTTTTAATTTCATGGCTGCAGTCACCATCTACAGTGATTTTGGAGCCCAGGAAAATTAAGTCTGTCACTGTTTCCACTGTTACCCCATCTATTTGCCATGAAGTGATGGGACTGGATGCCATGATCTTAGTTTTTTGAATATTGAGTTTTAAGCCAGGTTTTTCACTCTCCTCTTTCACTTTCATCTAGAGGCTCTTCAGTTCCTCTTTGCTTTCTGCCATAATGGTGGTGTCATTTGCATATCTAAGGTTATTGATATTTCTCCTGGCAATCTTGATTCCAGCTTGTGCTTCATCTAGCCTGGCATTTTGCATGATGGACTCTGCATATAAGTTAAATAAGCAGGATGACATATATGTGTACCACATTCTCTTTATCCATTCATCATTGATGGACACTTAGGTTGCTTCTATATTATGGCTATTGTAAATAATGCTGCATGAACATAGGGGTGCAAATATCTTTTTGAATTAGTGTTTTAATGTTCTTCAGATAAATTCCAAGAAGTAGAAATGCTGGCTTATATGATAATTCTATTTTATCCTCCATACTGTTTTCCATAGTGGCTGCACCAATTTACATTCCTACCAGTAGCGCAAGAGGGTTCCCTTTTGTGCACATTACACTTGTTAATTGTTGTCTTTTTGAAAATAGCCATTCTGACAGGTGTGAGACGACATCTCTTTGTGGTTTTGGTTTGCATTTCCATTATGATTAATAGTGTTATCTTTTCATCTTTCTATTGGCTATCTTTATGTCTTTATTAGAAAAATGTCTGTTCAGTTCCTCTGACCATTTTTAAATGGAATTGTTTGGTTTTTGATATTGAGTTACATGAGTTCTTTATATATTTTGGATATTAACCTCTTATTGTATATATCATTTGCCAATATCTTCTCTCATTCAAGTAGGTTGTCTACAGGGCTCTCTCTTTGCCTCCACCCAGCAACTCAGGGGTGTTGATAACACCACAGCCTAACTTCTGAGCTTGAAGCACCTCTACTCAGAGCAAATGAGCCCCAACTTATGACCAAGAAAAACTATTCAGTATGTGTTCAATTTGAGAGATTAAATGCAGATGTGACTTTAACAGTTAAATTTAAAGAGTGTTTTTGTTTGGAGGATTTGTTTTTCTTTTAATCATCCTGCTTGAGGTTATTGGTAAGTTATAACTGCCCATCACAAAGAGTCGGACATGACTGAGTGACTGAACCGAACTGCCCATGATTAGATTTACTAAATTTCTGTGTCTTATTTTAGGAAAAGGGGTTCCATCTATATAAGTTAGATTCCCTTCGACTTCTTTCAATTGTGCAACCATTAGGAAAGATTCATGCAGACTCATTTTCAGGAACCATCATTTGCCAGTTGGGAGGGGCCTGTGTTGTAGCCACTCATACTAGGGAAAAGTCATTAACCTACATCTGGAGAAGTGGTGTGAGTCTAGACATTCAGGTGAAGCAGGCATCACATAGGATGGAAACAAAGCAAACTTGAGGCCAGACAAGGCACAGAATCACATTAGTTGCTTCTGCCCTTCTTGGGAGGGCCATGGGCTAAAAGGCACCCCCAAGTGAGGCTGGGTGAGGCTTTGCATGGGAAGTTCATTACAGGAGTATCAGTACCTGTGACAATTCAGGGCATGTTAACCATCAGACAGTAGATGAGTGTAACTTAAATGATCATACAACCATGTCACGGAGAACAGCTATTGAAAACCCTGTTTTTGATACTTTATGGTTTAAGGAAAAATATCAGCTGTTTTAAAAAGTAGCATAGAGACTTTATGTCACACAACATTAATTTATAGTGTACAATACATGGTATCTCCCTAGAGATTTCATACACATGTGTTGTATGTACATACAAATACACAGTACATAGTATCTTCCAGTACATAGCACACACACATATATACACACATCATATATATGTGGTGTGTGTGTATGTATGTGTGTGAATATATATATTTCGTGGTCTTACTGTGTGTCCTGTTATTCACAGTACTAAGTGCTTGAGAAACATTAGCTCATTTATTCCTTGTGTTGACCCATGTGGACTCCTAAGGAAACTCCTGGAGGAAATCCTCCAACCAAAGGATGCTGACATGAGAAGCATGGCAAGTGCATGGAAGGTCCAACAGACAAGCAAAGATAGTGTGATGGATCTGAGTCACGTGGACAGTGAAGGTGCTGATGTGGCTGAGTGTGGGCAGGCAGGCATTGTGGATGATTTAAAACAAAGAGACATATGATATTTTAAAACTGAATGATGACCTAGAACTAAAAGTTCCAAATTCTTCTTTGGGGGGTGGGCATTAAGGTGAAGTGAGGAGGGAGATGAAGTAAGGAGAAACTTATTTATTGATTTTACAGTTATTAATAAGATTTAATTATGAATGTTGAAAATAGGATGTTTACTGTTAATATAATCCCAATGTGAGTCAAATAAAACTGAATATGCTATTATTGCCTACTTTTGTACACATGTTATTTCAGATCAGGGCATTCAGTGATCTTCAAATACTTCTACTGCAATGACATCAGAAAGGCTGGCAACCTGCAGGACACCATCCTTAAAATTCTTCAAACAACAGAAAAATTGGAAAAGAATGTCAGCCCTAAATGCATGGCTGGCTGAAGGGGAACACCTTTCTAAATCAGAGAGTTATATAACCAGAATCCTACCATAACTGTAATTCTCCTTCAATGGTTCAAGGGTCAGACATCTCTTCTTAACTGGTCCCGCAAGGGATGGGTCATGAACCTTCTTCTCCTGCTTTTAATGCCTGGAGGCACCCCTTTGGACTTCCCCAATGGCTCAGTGGTAAAGAATTCATCTGCAATGCAGGAGACGCAGGAGACGTGAGTTCGATCCCTGGATCTGGAAGATCCCCTAAATGAGGGCATGGTTACCCACTCCAGTATTCTTGCCTGGAGAATCTCATGGACAGAGGAGCCTGGCAGGCTACAGTTTGTGGGGTCACAAGCAGATGGACATGACTGAAGTGACTGAGCACACACAGACCCTTTTGGAGGAGGCTGCAGGCAGTAACGGGCCCTTTTCACTTTTTTCTTCTTTATGTAGCAGCAAAACCAAAATGGAAGGAGGAGGGCAGAAGGGAACTGGGGCATCTTGGCAGAGGTGTGAGCACAGGGTCAGGGAGGACTTCTCATTCATCTGTCAAATTATTCATGAGATGAGACATCCAAGAGCAAAAAGTCAGGAGAGAAGATGAGATGAAGGATGACTGATTTGAAACATCAAATGGAAACAGGCTTTGAGCCTGGAGGAAAAGGGGGGATGTAAAGTCAAAGGTGGGTGCAGCATTCCTTGAGTAAGGGATTCAGAGAAAGGAGACAAGGATGTGCCAATCCAGGTAGTATAGAGGCAGTGCGGTGTCTCCCCCTCCTGAGAGCGGCACAGGTGGGACATCTGGTGTGAGGAGAGGTGATGCTCAAACAGCACATGTGAGGACCGAGACAGGGGATGGAACATACAGCCATCAACTCTGAAAGCCGGGCTGCAATGAGAGGCTATCAAAGTGTGGTAATATCCATCTGTAGGATGAAGACTTGGGGAGTGAGAAGGCAGGTGGCTGGCAGGATTCAAAGTGGGACACTAACAGGACAGCTGCAGCAGATGGACAAGAAGGCAAAGAATTTGAGATAGAAAAGAGGTAAAATAATGTGCAAAAAGAGCTGGGTTGTGAGGGAAGACAGTAAAACCTTGGGCAGGTTGTCAAAGAACTCAAAAACTCCAGAAAGTCAGAGCACCCCTCACAGATGGAGAAAGGAGAGGGCTGCGGTTATGCTCAGAAAGCTGGAAGGGGAAGCCTTCAGACAATCACAAGAAGACTATATGGCATGGGTGCAAAGTGAGGTGTGTAAAGGTTGTTGGAACACTGGCACTGTAGTGATCCAAGTTGCTGTCAGGAGTGTCCCTGACTGGTGGGAGAATTTTGTTTACCTCGGAGTTTGTTGTGTAAATGTTTGCTGAATCACACCAGGATCTGCTGGGCTGCACACAGTAAGGTCAATCTATTAACACCAGGGTGTGGTAAAGGAAAGTGCAATATTTATTGCAGGACACCAAGCAAGGAGTCCAGGTAGCTATTGCTTAAAATACCCAGACTCCTTGAAGGCTTTCACAAGAAGGTTTTTAAGTATAAGGTTAGGGAGGAGAGTTGTGGGGTGTGTGGTCATTTTGTGAACATTCTTTTGATCGGTTTGTGGTGAGGTAATCAGGAATCAACATTATCAACCTTCTGGTTCCAACCAGTCTGGGGTGTATGAGATTGTGGGAAACATATGGTTAACTTCTCTCACCTGGTGGGGGTTTCAGTATCTGCAAAACAGTTCAAAGAATATGTCTCAGAACAATATCTTAGCCCTTGAGGATGAACTAAATGTCCTTAACTTTTTTTAATGGCTAAGCTGTTATTATTTTGTTTTACTTGACTGTTTTCCTTTCTTTCTTCATTTTCTCACTGCCCTAATTAAATTTACTCCTTGGAACTAGGGGAAGGCCTAGGAGGCTAATGTTTTTCTACAGACAAGAGGCTGGCAGAAGATATGGTGGGTGGGTCTGTTCTAGGTAGATCCCATAGAGTCCTTCTCAGTTACATAAAGAGCTACACAAAAACAAGATGAAGACCATCAATCTGGTTGTTATTTTGTTGTTGTTGTTGTTGTTGTTAATAACTTATCCCCATAGCTTTAGAAAATATTATCAAGAATAAGATTTAAAAGAAACCCCACATCCTATATTCAGATTTTTTGGTGTCATCCCAGAGCATCTAGATCAGTCCCTACCTGAATCCCACCCATATTGTTTCAGGCATGTGATTTGGGTCCTCTGTTATTTGCAGCTGAAAGCATCCCAACAGATGCAGTTTGTGTAAGAGTTATTTCTTTGTTTCCAATTATTTTTCCCTTCCCTTATACTAACTCAGCTAGATTAATTCTTCTGGCAGAAATTAACAGTGAATTTCTCCTCAAAAAATGCATGCAGATCAGCTGCATTTTAAACTAGTGAGGCAACAGCAGCTTACTTATGAAGATGATATGCTAAGGTAATGTGAAATATCAACATAAGAACATAAACTTAAAAACATTTCCACAAAATTCAGATGTACAGGAGGCCAGAACATGAATATTAAAACAACAGTCATGAAAATGAAACTTTCTCTGTTATCCATACCAAATCTACAGGTCACCAAAACATCTGGAAGGTCGGCCATGCAGGGGAAAAAATGCAAACACGTGGATATTCACTGTCAGTCTTTGGTAATATAAAAGAAACTGCCAAAGAATGAATCCAGACAAATCTAGGTACACTAGCAAAATCTGCAACAGAGATCTTACAGAAGTCCAGAGGTTCAACACCATTTGTCATTTTCTTCCCTACCTGTATTTCTCACTGTCCTAACCTGTGAAGGCAGCCAGGCTCTTTCCTGGGGGCAGTTTATGTACAGCCCAAAGCAGAAGTTGCCAGCAAGACTCTTCCTTCACTGGTGTTTGTTTTCCTAAGGCCTGAGTTTATGAAAAAGACTATTCTAAGAGCCTCTGTGGCCAACCAGGTAGACATGATAGATGTGAGGGTTGGGAGTAGAAATAAGGGAGCCAGAGGAGGAGGGAGGCCAGAGAGGGACAGCCTCCAGGCACTCTTAGCTGAGTTAAAGTTCCTGTTTCCTGCTTGACATATGGGCACAGAGAGCTCCGGAGTTGTCCAGGCCATGCCCAACCTAGTGAGGGTTGGGCGCTGGCAGCTGCCATGATGGAGTTCACCTTAGCAGCCCCTCTCATCACATGAACCTCCCAGGGCAGGTGCCATCTGGGAGCAAAGGAAATTCTAAGACTGCCTGAGGTTCAATTCTCTACCAGCTGGAAGCATAAATATGCTGAGTCAGATTTCAAGGAAAATGAAGATGTAACTGTGTTTTGCTGACCTGAGTTAGAGATCTGAACTCAGAATCACTGCTTATCAACACATTCAACACATGCATAAAGTTTTGTGGTGAGTTAGCCTTTTCTTCAGAAAACCAAGTCTGGAACAAAAGAGTTTATGAGAAACATCATTCATATGAACCAAAAAAGCTGAAAATAGAACTACCGTATGATCCAGCAATTCTACTCGGGGGTATATATCTGAAAAAAAAAAAAAAAGAAAGACACCAATTCAAAAAGATACAAACACCCCAACGCTCATAGTTGCACTATTTACAATAGCCAAGATGTGGAAGCAGCCTAGGTGTCCATCAACTGATGAATGGATAAAGAAGATGTGATGTGTGTGCATGTGTATGCATGCTTAGTCATGTCTGACTCTTTGTGACCCCACAGACTGTAGCCTGCCAGGCTCCTATATATATAGATACACACACACATTAGAATATTACTTAGTTGTAAAGAATGAAATTTTGCCATTTGCAGCAACATGGATGGACTTAGAGGGCCTTAAACTAAATGAAATAATTCAAACAGAAAGACAAACACTGTATGGTATCACCTACATGTGGAATCTAAAAAATACAACTAGTGAATAAAACAAAAAAGAAGCATACTTACAGATACAGAGAACAAACTAGTAGTTACCAGTGGGGAGGGTGGAGTAGCAGTATAAAGTTAGGGGATTAAAAGGTACAAACTATTAGGTATAAAACATGATACAAGGATATATTGTACAGCACAGAGAATACAGCTGATATTTTATAATAACTATAAATGGAGTGTAAGCTTTCAAAATTGTGAAATCACTATACACTTGTAACTTATATAGCAACTATGCTTCAATTTAAAAAATAAAATAAAATTTAAAAGAAAGTTTTAAAATTAAAAAAGTATTTTTCAAATTTCCTGCTCTAAAGCTAACTAAAAAATCAATACACTGATGATGGAATAAAGCTGAAGACACTGGTAAAAATTCATTTTTGTTTTCATATAGATAAGGACAGATAGATACCAAAATAAATGTCGATCAGTCTGCATTAAAGGTTAGCCTGCACTAATCTCTAAGCATTAAAGATTAGAGTCATTAACTATCCTCAAGGTCTTGGAGCAGTAATATTCCAGGAGCAACAAGCAGATCCAGGTCACAGATCTTAGTGTCTAAATACCAGTTCCAACAAATGGAACCACAACTCCCTGGAGAAATGGCTGATTCTAGGACAGGGGCAAAGAAAATACCAGTTGAGCTCGGAACATTTTGTTGTTCCAGAAATTAAGTACTCAAGAAAAGAACAAAAGGATAACATTTAGGACATTTTAACTGAGCACAGGAGCCAACCTGGAAAAATTCCCAGTGGCCAAGCTGGAACAAGTTGAGCAACAAAATAAATGAGGAGAATATTAGATCGTAACTCAGAGACGAAAATAAATATCTATGAGTATACGCTGATGTAAACAAATGATTGAAAAATAAATAAATGGAGAAGCGGGGCAAAACTGCCTTCACAGTTTCCAAACAGTAAGTGTAGAAAGACTGAGAAAAAGAGAAAATCCCCATGAAAACACCTAGGTAATCATTGCTGCAGGCAAGTCCCACAGATGATGCTAAAATTAGTGGATATTGGCATCACTTCACAGTACCTACTGCAAAACATTTATTAATTACTGTGGTGGTTTTATCATAGTCCACAGATTCTTTGATCCACCTCCAGGAGAAGGATCTTACTTCCCCTCCCCTCGAGTGTGAGCTGGACTGAGTACCTGGTCTCCAACTTTCTGAAAGAGAGAAGCAGAGCCTTCACAGAGACCCCACCTCAACCAATGCTTGTGCCTGTATGCTTACTCACCCAGTCACGTCTGACTCTTTTCGATCCTTTGGACTGTAGCCTGCCAGACTCTTCTGTCCATGGGATTTTTGCAGGCAAAAATACTGGAGTGGGTTGCCATTTTCCTCCTCCAGGGCATCTTCCAAACCCAGGGATTGAACTCGAGTTTCCTGCATTGCAGGCAGATTCTTTATCCGATGAGTCATCAGCTAGCACCAGGGAGGTGCTGTGGGCATGTTCCTCCTGATATGAATGTATGAGTAAACACTCACCTCTGTGATATTATTCCCAGAATAATCACAAGAAAGCATCAGACAAACTCACACTAAGGGACATTCTGACAAATACCTGAGCCATGCTCTTCAAAACCATCAAAGTCATGAAAACAAAGAAACATGGTCCCTGTCCCAGGCCCCAGGAGGATTTGTACATCTAATCACAACATGGAATCCTGGATTGAATTTCCAGATAGAAACAGGACATTAGTGGGGACATGGGTGACATCTGAATGGTCTGGATTTCAGTAAACAACGTACTGAAAGTGCAAATGTTAGTCACTCAATCGTGTCCAACTCTTTGTGACCCCATGGACTATAGCCCCCAGGCTCCTCTGTCCATGGGATTTCCCAGGCAAGAATACTGGAGTGGGTAGCCATTCCCTTCTCCAGGGGATCTTCCAGACTCAGGGATCAAACCCAGGTCTCCGGGATTGGAAGCAGATTCTTTACTGTCTGAACCACCAGGGAAGCCCAAACATGTATTACCAATGCTAAATTCTTAGTTTTGACAAATGTACCATGGTTACATAAGATTTCGGCATCAGAGAAATGGTGAAGATGAGAGTTCTCTGTACTATTTTTTGACTCTTTGTAAATATAAATTATCTCAAATTTTAAAAATTAATTGTTTTAAAACAAGAAGTTGGGCCATCAAATGGAGGATGAGAGATTATTGAAGCAATAACAAGCAAAAAGCCTGATCCATCTGATATATTTAAGAAATGTTGATCCCCTTCTTTTCCCATCCGAAGTGCTTCCTCTTGAAGAAGAAACAGAATAGGCCTCCTAAGTCAGCTCAAAGTGGTAACCATTAGCTTCATTTTTCCTTAAGAAGGCTTACAACTATCACCAGAGAGCTGTTTGAATAGTATAAATTTTTAGAGACAGAATTTCAGGCAACAGAGACCAGCCAGGGAGCCACTTTCATTCACCAAAGTGAAAGGCTAGTACCTCATGTAGCTACTTAGAATGTGCCCTCCATCATTTTACTCAGCAATTTCATTTCCATTTAGGATTTTATCCTAAGGAAACAATCGGGTATATGTGGAAATATTTAGCTAGGAAGATATCCATTGTTGTGTTGCTTATAATAATTTTAAAAAGTGGAAACAAATCAAACATCTGGCAACAAAGAATTATTTAAATAAGCTATGGTACATTTGCAAAAGAAATACTATGTAGTCATTTAAGAAGATGTTGGAGTACAATGCAATATTATTCAGTCTTTAAAAGGAAGGAAATTTTGCACATGCTACAACATGGATAAACCTGAGGACATTATGTTAAGTGAAAAAACTAGTCACAAAAGGACAAATACTATATGACTCCACCTATGTGACATCCCTAGAGGAGTCAAATTCATAGAGACAGAAAGCAGGATTCGGGTTGCCAGGGGCTGGGGTGGTAATGGGGGAGGAAACACAGGAAAGCAGTGTTTAACAGGGATGGAGTTTCAGTTTGGGAAGATGAAAAACTCGAGATGGTTGGTGGTGATGGCTACACAACAATGTGAATGTACTTAAAGTCACAAAAGTGAAAGTCACTCAGTCATGTCCAACTCTTTGAATCCCATGGACTACACAGTGCATGGAATTCTCCAGGCCAGAATACTGGAGTGGGTAGCCTTTCCATTCTCCAGGGGATCTTCCCAACCCAGGAATCAAACTGGGGTCTTTGCTTTGCGGCGGATTCTTTACCAACTGAGCTATCTATCAGGAAAGTCCTAAAGGCACAGAAAGGTATATTTTAAAATGACTAAAATGAACAAATAGGACCTAATTAAATTTAAATGCTTTTGCACAGTGAAGGAAACTATAAATAAGGTGAAAAGACAACCCTCAGAATGGGAGTAAATAATAGAAAATTAAACAACTGACTAAGGATTAATCTCCAAAACATACAAGCAGCTCATTCAGCTCAATACCAGAAAAACAAATACTGGAATCAAAAAGTTCGCAGAGTACCTAAACAGATATTTCTCCAAAGGATACATACAGATGGCTAATAAACACATGAAAAAAGCTCAACATTGCTCATTATAGAAATGCAAATCAAAACTACAATGAGGTATCACCTCACACCAATCAGAATGGCCATCATCAAAAAATCTACAAACTATAAATGCTGGAGAAGGTGTGGAGAAAAGGGAATTTTCTTGCACTGTTGGTGGGAATGCAAATTGATACAGCCACTATAGAGAACAGTATGGAGATTTCTTAAAAAAACTAGGACCAAAACTACCATGTGACCCAGCAATCCCACTACTGGTCATATACCCTGAGAAAACCATAACTGAAAAAGACACATGTACCCCAATGATCATTGCAGCACTATTTACAATAGTCAGGACGTGGAAGCAACCTAGATGTCCATTGACAGATGAACAGATAAAGAAGCTATTGTACATATATACAATAGAATATTACTCATCCATAAAAAGGAATGCATTTGAGTCAGTTCTAATGAGGTGGATGAACCTAGAGCCTATTATACAGAGTGAAGTAAGTCAGAAAAAGAAAGACAAATATCATATATTAACATATATATATGGACTCTAGAAGGATGGTACTGATGAACCTATCTGCAGGGCAGCAATGGAGATGCAGACATAGAGAAAAGACTTGTGGACACGGTGGAGGAAGGAGAGAGTGGGATGAATTGAGTGACTAGCATTGAAGCATATACATTACCATATGTAAAATTAGATAGCCAGAGGAAATTTGCTGTATGGTGCAGGGAGCTCAAATCTGGTGCTCTGTGACAACTTGGAGGGTTGGGAGGTGGGAAGGAAGTTAAGAGGGAGGGGACATATGTATACCTAAGGCTGATGCATGTTGATATATGGCAGAAACCAACATAATAGTGTAAAGCAATTATCCTCCAATTAAAAATTAATTTTAAAAAGAAGCTATAAAAATGACTAAAATATTGAATTTTTTGTATATTTCATGACAATTTTTTAAAAGTATTGAAGAATATGGAATCACATGGAAACATGTAGCCAAATATTATTCAATGGAAAAACAATTTGCAAAAGAGTACTCAATATATACCATTTTTGCAAAAAAAAATACACACATACATGCACACAGGCACACACACAGAGCACTGCGAAAGTGTTTGGAAAGAAAATGCCACAGTGTCCACAGTTCTGGGTAGTGGGAACAGAAGTGACTGTAATTTATTCATCTCTATCTTTTACCTTTTCTGAGGCTGAACCATGAGCACTACAGAAACAGTCATGTCCCTGAGAGTAACTTGGGAGGTTCCATAAGCTATTTTGAACCCCAGAATAGACTTTCATGGGAGTGGTTCATGAGAGTGGGGAATGAAGCAGAGAGAACCCCTGAAAAAGCACTGTCTCCAGGGAATCCCAGCAGGACTCGGGCAATGGACCAGCTGTCCTACTCCACACTCAGTCAAATTTGTTACACCCTAGGGCCCGTCATGTGGAGCCTGGATGTGAGCAGTTGGTGAGATTTACTCATTTTTATTAGAAGTACATGTCAAACATTCATTTTTGCCATTTTGTGACTATCCCATTATTTATTCCTGTTGAGGGACATCAAGCTGGTTTCTGACTCTTGACATTTAAAAATTGCTGTGGGACTTCCCTGGCAGTCCAGTGGTTAAGATTTCGCCTTCCAGTGCTTAGGAGTACAGGTTTGATCCCTAGTCAGGCAGCTAAGATCCCACATGCCTCATGGTCAGAAAAACCAAAATATAAAATGGAAGCAACACTGAAACAAATTGAATAAAGACTTTCAAAAGCTGGTCCACATCAAAAAATATTTAATAAATAAATAAAAATTGCTGCTATGAATATCCTTGTACCTGTCTCCTGCTTAATCACAAGACACATCCCTAAGATACTAGCTCGGTTGTAGGGCTTACAGAGTAGATACTGCTTGCAGATGCTACCGTTTGTTTATAATAAAAATTCCCTGAATTATCACAGATTGAGAAGAAGGCCAGGTACATTCCAAGCTCCTAAACTCTCCTGCTGCCTGAATTTTCCCTCTTTTCCACGTGCTCTCAGGAGTGGATAGATGCTGTCACAGGTTCAGTGAGTGACTCATAATGACCGAATCTCCATTAGGCTCAGAAACTTGGGGTTTTTTAATCAAACCTATAAATTGTATTGGTTTTCTAATAAAATGGGCATCTGAGACATTGGTCAGCAGAGGTGAGTGAAGGGGGAAGTGTTATGAAGTGAGAGGTTTCTTTCCACCCTGAAATCATGCCAGGTAGGCTGCCACCAACCCCATGCTGGGGAACTGGCCATAAGGTGAAGGTCAGCCAAAAGGGAGGGTTGGGGGTGTTGTCATAAGGTAGGTGTGTGTGTGTGTGTGTGTCTGCTTGTGTTTACAGCAGGGGACAGCTAAGGTGTCATCTTCTGCATTTCTTCTGGATCAAAATTCTTCCTTCTATTTGACTGAATAAATTTTTCTATCTAGCCCTCTGACACTTTCCAGTTCCCCTTTGTGATGGGTGTTCTCCTTTGTAATGGGAGAGGGGTGTTGGTTGATTTCTCACTTTTTTTTTAATGTGTGTAAGTCCCAATTCATTCCAAGTAATTATCAGGAAGGTTTTAATGCTCTGGAGGTAATCGCTTCAGAGGCAGCCTGATCTCCACATCTGTATTATTGTCCCTGAGGTGGGGAGTCTGGGCAGGGAGGGGTCACCTCTTCCAGAAAAGTTCTGAGGCACAAGCACCCAAAAGCATTCAAAGGGAAAAGAGAATTAAACAAAAAATATGAGCATCCCTATAAATAAAGCTTGTCAGAGAAGCACCCTTGAGTCTACAGAAAGGAAAGCAAGTTTGTTGGGTTTTTTTTAAAGAAAAAAAATGCCTTCACGTTAATGTTCTGTGGGCGTGTACATACAGTAGGGAAACGTTCTGGAACTGGTCAGAGACCTCTGAGTTTCTGCACAGCCAGGAGACTCCGTTTCTGGGCTCGTGGCTCATTCAGCAGCCAAGACAGAGCATCACCTCCCTGAGAGGGTCCCTCCCCACGCCAGCCACCCCCACCGCCACTCGCATCGTCCGGCATCTGGAATCTGACCTTGGAGACTCAGCATAGTTTATTTTAAGACCCAGCCACTCAACAATGCCCGCACACTCCTTACTGATAGACAAAGTTCAAAGGTGGCGTAGACGGTTCCCAGAATAGAAGCGTCTCTGCTGCTTCCGGCAGCACTCCCTGTATGACCGACAAGGGCGGTCCCAGCCCGGCAGTGGGCTCCCGACTGTGGGCGCCGGGCTGTGGGCGCCTGGCTGCCTTCACCTGCCCGCGGCTCCCTGCTCCAATGACCGGTGTTTTTCATCCTTTGCCCAGGCAACCAGGGTCTCCAAAACCTGCACGGACAGCAGAAGAACTGGAGTCTTAGGACAGCCTATTTGTAGCACAAAGACATAAAAATTCTTATGATTTTTAAAAATGTATATAGAAATTCCCCAAGAGCAATCAAGTTCAAACGTTCATATTCCAAAACCCCTGGCCAACATTCCAGCAGTGTCAAGCTTACAAGTGTGCACAGGCTCTAATGATTACTGTTGAAAGGTTCATTTTGTCCCCTCCCAGCATTCTTGCCTGGAGAATCCCAGGGACGGAGGAGCCTGGTGGGCTGCCGTCTATGGGGTCGCACAGAGTCGGACACGACTGATGCGACTTAGCAGCAGCAGCAGCAGCAGCCAAAAGTCACTAAACGCTATAACACTTCAAAACTTAACATACCAGCCTAAAAAGCTGTTACTTCTTTTAGGATTTATCTAATCTGTTTTCATAATATTTCAAAGAGAAGATCCAGGCTTGATTTCACAGACGTGTAGACTTGAATGGAAAATGACTTGTCCAAATTAGTATCTGCTCCTTAAGTGGGTCTGCTGTGTAAAGCTATTTCTTCTGCTGGCTTGCCCATTCTGAAGACGCCCCTTGGGGCCACCAGCTGGAAGGCGAGAGTCTGCACCTTGTCATCCATCATCCACTGCGTGTCATCAGCACCCTATGGCACGTTCCCATGCTCCGCCCACCACCCTGGAGGCCCTGCAGTCTCACTTCCTGCACCACTGACCCCCACCACTTTCCCTACAGAGTGAAGTTTATCCCCACCCTCAGCCCAGGTCAGAGATCCGTTTGAAACTTTGAAGACAGCTCAGTCAGACAAAGGCACTTGTTCCTACAAGCATTCTGCATGCCTGTGCTACAATTGCCAGTGACATCTTCCCAGCCAATCACAGCAACTGCTGCTTCTCCTTCCTTGTCAGTCAGCTACCTTTACTCAGGTTCTTCCAGAGGCTCCTGCTCCTGATAAAGTCCTCAGGCACCCTGCATGCCCCTGACCCTTCCTGCAGAGCTGGGCTGGCTCTCCATTACAGTCACCGCTCTCTGCACAATTGTAATCACCCGGGACTTGTTTGGAGCTTGTTTATCCTATTGCATTATTTGTGTCTTTCACAATAACACATTTATGAAATATTCTTATATAAACACATCACAGACAAACAAGACAAAAACTTTTAAAATTTCTCACTGAAATGCACTCACTGCCATTATCAGTTTAAAAGGATCGAAAGTTTCATGAATGTAAAGCTTGCAAAAATGCATGCTCCTCTATTATTTGCCTGCAAGAATGTGTCCATCAGTGAGATGAGTCCAGTTTAAGACTTAGAGAATTCAGTGATGAAGCTCTTTGGTCACTTTTATTTTTATTCCCGTTGTTTTTAAGAATAAAGAGAAAAATGGAGGGTGGTTAAAAAAAGAAAACCAAAGCAAAAAGGAAATCATGGTTCACTAAAGGTCAAAACCCTGAATTTGAACTCTTCAGAGAACCATCAGTCACAGAGAAGTGTTTTTTGTGAGGTAAACACCATGGGGAAAAGGAATGAGTCATACTGGTTAAGGGTGGCAAACATGACATGAAATAGCTGTAGATATTGAAAAATTAATTTCTCCTAAATGAAGGATTATCTTCTTAGCTAGTAGTCCTCAGCTGATTAGGAAAGTCAAAGCAGAAACCAGCAAAATTCTGTGGGTTTTCCATTGCTAGACTTGCCTACTGTTCTCAGGGCTTTTGGTAAATGCAGAGTGGCTTTTGATCTGCTTTCGTGTTACAAATAGAAATGTATATTTAGGAGCTGGTGCAAAGGAAAACCCCAGTGTGATTTCCTCTCACAGACACCCTTGGGTAGTCACTGCCACATTCTGTCACCCATGCGTGTATGTGGGTGTGTGTGAATGAGTGTGTCCCTGAGCAGATGCACATGCGTCTAACTCAGCTTAACAGTGGTTGCCCCCTGGCTCTTGTCTGTGTAGTCTGGCAAAGTGCATTGCTCCCACAGTGTCACTAGTGTGATTTTTTGGGGGGGGGCACACTACATGGCTTGTAGAACCCTAGTTCCCGGACCAGGGACTGAACCCAGGCCATGGCAGTGAAAGCATTGAGTCCCAACTACTGGACCACCAGGGAATTCCCTGTCTGATGTTTAATTTTAACTATCAACTTGGCTAGGCCATGGCTTATAGATGTTTGGCCCAATGTCTGCTGTGAAGGTAGTTTTAGATGTAATTAACATTTAGATCAGTAGACTTTGAGAAAAGCGGGAAAGTCTCCATAAGGTGGGTAGGCCTCATCCAATCAGTCAAAAACCTTAAGGGAAAAAAACCTTGAGATCCCCAAGAAAAAGGGAATTCTGACTCTACATCGACTCTGGACTCAAGCTGAAATATCAGCTCTTCTCTGGGTTTCCAGCCTGCTAACTTGCCGTATAGAGAGGGACTTGAAAGCCTCCACAAATCACATTAGTCAATTCTTTAAAATAAGTCCCTTATCTGTTTGTCTATCTCTCTTGGTTCTGTTTCTCAGGAGAACCCAGACTAAAACTCCAGATAATGAGCTCATGGCACCTTTCTTGTGGGTGGAATCCAAGCAATGCCACCATCAGTGATATTCTTGTGAACATCATGGTGTATCTTCTCGACCCCAGACCCATGCAGTGAGACACAGTCCTTGCTCTCCAGGAGACCCCAGTCAGAGAAGGAACTGGAGATACTGGGAAGCTAAGAGGAGGCAGAAAAAACCCATTGTTCAATGATGTGGTCAGAGAATGTTTCTGGTGAGAGAAAACCAGCTTGGAAAGAGATCGCTAGAGAGATGAAATGCCTTCTGGTTCTTTTGGAAAAATGGGTGTCCGAATGATGGTGGAAAGGGCCGCTAGTCTTGGTGCTTGGGAGCATGGGCTGAATTCTGCCTCAGCTGATCTGCCCTGCTGTGAGCTTATTATTTCTGCATTGCCGGGGTTCCTTGCATCAGAAGCCCCTGCAGGACTTTAAAATGCAGAGTTCTGGGCCCTACTCCAGAGTTTCTCGGTGGGTCTGAAAGAGACATAATAAATGCATTTCTCAGGTGATGTTGATGCTAATGGCCCTTGGGCTACACTTTGAGAATTCATCTTACTGAGATAAGAAGTAAGGATCCCTCATTCCTAGATAGAGGGTTGGGTGAACCATCGCATATGCTGATCTATAGGATCATTTAATCATCAACTTTGTCCAGATGAAAAGAAAATCACTCAAGGAAAGATGAGGTACTTTTAAAAAACTTTTTATTTTATATTGAGGTATAGCCAATTAGGTGGCTCAGTTGGTAAAGAATCTGCCTGCAATGCAGGGGACGCAGGCTCGGTCCCTGAGTCAAAAAGATCCCCTGGAGAAGGAAATAACAACAAAATATCCCCTGGAGAAGGAAATAACAACCCACTCCAGTATTCTTGCCTGGAAAATCCCATGGACAGAAGAGCCTGGCAGGCTCCTCTCCATGGGGTCACAAGAGTCTGACACAATTCAGTGACTAAACCACCATTGCAAATTGACAATGTTGTTATAGTTTCAGCAAAGAGACTCAGCCACACATACACATGTATCCATTCTCCCCCAGTGAGGTGCTTTAGTGCCAGCCTTTCACTGGAGGAGCAGGAGGTCACAGGTGAGCCCCTCCTTCCCCAGCTTCTTCACAACCTCACCCACCCAGCTTCCTGGGTTACTCAGGAAAGGAATCTGGTTCGGAAAGGGGACTCAAACTCAATTTCTGCCCTTCTCTCAGGACGATTTTCAATTTTTTCAATCCAACAGTCCCTGGAAAATTCTCTTCCTAAAGGTATGGCCAGCAGGATGCTGAGGAATGAAGGATGAATGGTTCTTATCTCAGTCACAACCACCTTCCTGTTACCTTGTAACTGGATCTGGCTTTTTCTGGAAGCTGGTGCAGTGGGGAGATGACATGTTGAGAGACCTGCCCTGTTCAGTCTGTCTCAGTGTCAACATAAGGGTCCCTCTGCCTCTGGCTGCCTTGATCGGCCCTCTATTAAGACCTCATGTTCTCCCAGACCAGAGTGGTGGTGGGCTATCTGTCAACCAGCTTGCCTTCCCTCCAGCTTGTGGGTGAATTCTCGCAATTAAACACCATTTCCCTGTTTCCACAGAAGAATGCATGATGCCCTTGCTTCTCAGAGCAGAGCATTGTCTGTTGACTACTTGGGGACAGTTATTTAAAATTAAAATGGGTACATGTATATGGTGGATTGGGCTTTCCCAGTGGCTCAACGGTAAAGAATCTGCCTGCGATGCAGGAGATGCAGATGAGGGTTCCATCACTGCATCGGGAAGATCCCTTGGAGGAGGGCAGGGCAATCCACTCCAGTATTCTTGCTTGGAAAATCCCATGGACAGAGGAGCCTGGAGGGTTATGGTCCACAGAGTTGCAAAGAGTCAGACACGATTGAAGCAACTAAGCACTCACAAAAATACAATGGATTATTACTCAGCCATTTAAAAGAATGAAATAATGCCATTTGCAGCAACATGGATGGAGAGATTGTCATACTGAGTGAAATAAGTCAAGCAGAGGAGAAATATAGTGTGACATTGCTTATATGGAGAAACTAAAAACAAATTATATAAATGAACTTTTTTACAAAACAGAAATAGATTCACAGACTTAGAGAACAAACTTATGATTGCCAGAGGGACGGATAGGGGGAAGGGATAGTTAGGGAGTTTGGGATGGACATGTACACACTACTCTATTTAAAATGGTTAACCAACAAGGACCTACTGTGCAGAGTAGGGAACTTTGTTCAATGTTATGTGGCAGGCTGGAGGGGAGGGGATTTTGGGGGAGAATGGATATATGTATATGTATGGCTGAGTCTCTTTGCTGTCCACCTGAAACGCACAACATTGTTAATTGGCTATACTCCAATATAAAATAAAACATTTTAAAAATAAATAAAATGAAACTGAAAATCTGCTTCCTGAGGCCATCAAATCCAAATTTTGGGGAAAGCCTCATCACCTGCATTTAAGAGAAACTCTGGTCCCTTAGGCAAGCTGAAGTTTAAGTGATTGCCTTGTCTTTAGGGACTGGACAGGCTTCATAGCAGGGAGGCATCCTCTCTGCCTCGCCAACCGCTCCGTACCAGGCTGTCTTCACATTCACTGCTACTCCAAGAGTGGGTTTCTTAGACCATCACAGAGAAAGTGAGGAGTGGGGAGGCAGAAAAGCTCCCAGGCAATCTCAACCAGAGACCAAGCAGAGGGGCCACTAAGAAGAGCCAGCCTCCCAGGCAGTTGGGACAGCGGCGTGCTCGCCCATGTGATGCTATAGCCTTAGCCTCACGGGGGTCGGAAGTGATCCTCTTCCCATAGAACGCATGTTCCTGCAGGGCACTGATAATTTTCTCCACTGTGATTTTCCTGCCTCATCCTCCAGACTGAATTTGAAAACTCTCGGAGGGAATAGAGTTCTCTACAGACTTCTCACCTGTGTGTATGCATGAGTTCTCCGTGAGCACCGACAGACCCCCTGGTAGTGGTGGTGATTTAGTTCTAGGTCATGTCCAACTCCTGCGACCCCATGGACTGGGGCTCACCAGGTTCCTCTGTCCATGAAATTCTCCAGGCAAGAATACTGGAACGGGTTGCCATTTCCTTCTCCAGGGGATCTTCCTGACCCAGGGATCAAACCCCGGTCTCCTGCATTGCAGGCAGATTCTTTACAGACTGAGCTACAAGGGAGACTCTGGGGAGGCCTGATAAACAAGGAGTGCCACCCTGTATGCGAGAACACTTAACTGCCCCCAGGGATTCCAGAGTGGGCTGGATCCTGGGACTCTGAGCTGGTTTGGGAGCTAGAGCAGGAGGCTCTGTAGCACGTTTTGATGCAGAACCTCTCTGGGCCTGTCCAAGGGCTCTCCTGGGAGGCAGCCTAAACCCATCAGGTCCTACACAGTATCTCCCTCCACAGGTGCCTGACGTATCCCAGCCCAATCCTCAGTGGAAAGCTCACCAGTGTGACTTCAAGGTGGCCCAAAGTTCTGCAGCCAAGGAAAGGCCAAGCCTGGGACTCCCAAAACTGGTTTCAGAGGTGGGAGAGGAGGGAATGGGGCTGCTTTAGGATTGACGTCAGGCAGCTCAGCTCAGCTCAGCTCTCCCCTACTCGACTCTTCCAAGGGACCCTCACAAATTCACAGTACTATGCCCCCTGGGTCAGCGTGCAGCCAGCAGGCAGGAGGCTTTCCTGCAGAGCACAGAGCTGCCCCATCAGTGAGGTGGGCTTCTGGACCACCCCCACGATGGTCCTGACAGCACTATCACAGGAGCACCTGTATTTTTAGGGTTGTTCTAGAATCAGGATGCCACTTTGAAACTCCAGAAACTCTGTGTCAGTGGTTCTCAGCTGAGTGTGATTTTGCCCCCTGCCCCGGGGAACATTTGGCTGTGCCTAGAAGATATTTTTGGTTGTTACAACTGGGAGTAAGAAGTGCTATTGGCATCTAATGGGTAGAGGCCCAGCTTCCTGCAGTGCACAGAACTGTCTCCACAGGAAAGAATTTTCTGGCCCCAAATGCCAAAGGTGGTTATGTAGCAGCCTGGATAGGAGGGGAGTTTGGGAGAGAATGGATACATGTTTATGTATGGCTGAGTCTATGCTGTCCACCTGAAATTATCACAGCATTGTTAATTGGCTATACCCCAATATAAAATAAAAGAGCATTTTAAAAATTAATACAGAAAACAAGAAATCCTGCTCTATATGCTTTTTTAAAACCTTAATTTGTTTTTTAGTGATTCAGTTAGATAGATCTCCTATTTACAGCCTTATGTCTCCAAGCGTTGTGTGTGTTCCCTACCCCCACCCACCTCCTCATCCCACCCTACCTTGGCTGATGGATGGAGCCCTAGACCTGTGCTGATCCCACCTGGCTCCAGGGTGTATGTGTTTGTGCCCTAGTTTGAGTCTTTCCCAAAGCGAGACAAAGTTTCGTTACGTTAGTTCATTTGGAGACAGCTGCAGGAAGCACTTACTCAGGGAGAGGGGAGGAGGATTAGTGAAGTGTGTGCCACGGAGGTTCTGTGGGCACCTGGGGCTCAGTCCTGCTGGGAGCACTCCAGAGATGTGCAATTGCCGCATGGAGCAAGAAAGACAGAGATCCTCAGTCCAGGCTTCTCTTTGGTGAGGGGTGACCTTGGGCATTGGTTCCCCAGCCTTTCCTGACATTGGAGGCTGGGCCTGCTTGGGGGTGGTCTGCGAGAGGGGCAGGCGGCCTCTGGAGTGGGCAAGGGCCAAGGGCAAGGCTCTCACTTTTGCTAATCCCACTGACATCCCCCAACAAACATGAACATCACACTGTAACCATCTCCATTTCCCCATAAACTCCTGAACAGCAGTGATTGTGTCTTCCAGCTTTGTGTTACCAGAACTGGAGGCCTGGTACCCTCAAGAGATAACTGATATGAGAAGGAAGGAACTGAATACCCGCAACACCCAAGTGGCTGATGAAGGGATCAGTTACTTCATTTCCACTGACCCTGTCTGGTTTGTCAACATAATAAGAAATATAGTGTGAGTGCCAACTTTCCAATCCACCTTGGTAAAATTGTAGTATTTGAAAATTCACTCTGCGCTCAGTATTGACCCACAGACAGAAAGAGAAAATGGGTATAACTTGATCCCTGCCAAAGGAGATCAATATCTAACTGAGAAGACTCATACCCACAACTACTGAACTGAATAGCAGCAGCTCTGGTGAATGTGTTCTGTAGGTGCACCTGCCTGAACTTGGCCAGAGGTAAGCTGCACATAACTGACTAGGGGAGAAAATCAAAGTCATAGGGATTTATAAGATTTTGAACCATCATCCCACCATCTCCACCTTTTTCCTCCAACATTTTGTTGTGAAATGTTTCAAATAAACTGAAAAGCCAAAAGAATATTGCAGTAAAAGCCAATACGCATGCCATCTAGATCCTACCATGCCCATTTGACCCTACTTGCTTTACCACACATCCATCCATCTTTCCACCTTTCCACCCTCCAGCCAACCATCCATCCCTACCTTCTACCTTTCAGCTCCATGACCAAGTTAACAGGTTGTAGCTTCATGTTTCATTTATTCAGGGAAGACAGAGTCGAGACACAACAAGCAACACAAATATGCAAAAAGAGTTCAGATTGAAGAAAGCAAACCAATGGGAAGGCTTCTCTGTAGCAAAGTGGTAAGAGATTTAAAGTTATAGATTGTTTACAACTGTGGCCAAGCCACAATTCCCATTTCTACCTTCAACATCCTGGGAATTGGTAACACCAGTGAGTACATCGTAGGTAATTTAGTCATAGCAGGACGCTATTTTAGGAGTTAAGAGAAAGGGCTAGACCTATGCAGGTAGGTGGGGAAATGGGGTCTTTTTGTGCAACAGTCTCCTCAGTAGAGCCTGCCATCTGTGGTTCTGACCATCAGGAGATAGGGCCCAAGAAAATCATGCTGAAATTATGAGTGTGGGCTTTAATTGCTAGAAATTTATTGCTTAATATTTTGGAAATTCAACTTTCCATTTCCATAGGTATTATTCAGCATAGATCATGGAACTCAATAAGATGAATAAGATAGGTCACAGTTACAGGCATTTCTGAGCCCTTAGTCACTTAAGGAAGCTTATGGATCATTAGCAATTGTTGACCTAATCAAAGGTTTGAGAATGAAAAGAAATGGCTGAGACACAACAGAAGAAATATTAAAAAGAAAAAGAAGTAGGAAAGGACAAATAGGCCACAAGACTATTTGAAAATAGTCTTTTGAAAATAATAAATGTAGACAGAGAAATAAATAAATAAAAATTGAGAGAAACTGATTAAAAACAAGAAAAACACAAGCAACAAACTATCAAAAATATGAAAGGGCAGAACACAGAAATTATATGTTAACTGTAAGCACTGCATGCATAGCAAGAACCAGGCACAAGGTTGAACACGTTTTGTTATTTGTTATTACAGCAACTAGGAGTTTAACAGAGTAATTTGTGTTTGTTGCAATTGTTGCAATGACAAAAAAGAAAGACTGAAGGATGGCTAATGATGATGATTGCTGCGGGAAGAGGTGAGAATCCAGAATCATAACCTGAAAAGTTCTCTCTCCTACCTTGAGCATGTAAGCATCTCCTTGACTTCCACCACTACTGGTATCAGAAGAAGTCAAGTCCAAGTCCGCACTTGCCCCATTGCTTCACGTATGGTCAGCACAAATTTGTTCTATAAGCCTCCCAGGAGACAAATATATTGCAATGCTCAAGAAATACACATTAGTTAATGCTTCCAGGTGCACTAAAACCCATCATGCGTATATTCCACTCCCCAAAGAGTGAAGAGATAGTAACTAAGGTCACATCTCCATCCCCTGCACCTGGCCTCCTTGGAAAGAGCCTTCTCTAGGGACTGTCGTCGTCTCATTCTACTAGATGGTTGACAAATATTGTAACAACTTCTACAGAATAGGACAGAGTAAACATAATGCAGGTGCAAGCTGTTAGAGTGAATTTCCAGGCTTCAGTGAAGATTATCCTTAAGCCAAAATTTTTCTGTTTTACCAGTGAGTTTCAAAAACTTGTGCAAATTTACAAAAACAAGTTACTATGATAATAGTCATTACCTGGCACTTCATATAACTAGGTTATATAAACACTTGAATAGGACAAGCCTCATTCATTATACAAGAACATTGATCACAGTAAGTATATTACAATACTTCAAACCAAAGGAACTTTTTGGCGAACCCAATACTTAGCATGGATGATTAAATAATTTAGAGATTGCATTGAAGATGCCTCTTCAGTTGAATGAAAAAGTAGATGTGACACAGAGTTACCAAAAATAAAAATGGGACTTTGAAAACAATATAGTTCCCTCTTGTAGTATGAAGAGGGCCAGACCCATAATAGATTCAAAGGTATTTGGAGTTCTCTTCTTCTTTAAAAGACACTGACCAATGGACATTTCACCATTTCAATCTCTTCTTGAACACATAGCTTGGAGAACTCAGTAATGCAGTGAGGGCTGAATCAAGGAAGAGGCTCTGGCCAGAAGAAGCCAGACGGTGGAGAGGATTCCTCTCCAGCTCCCTTTCCCCTCTGCATTGGACACACACAATGGGCAGCTAGGCTTCCATGGGCCCCAGGGAGGGCCTGGCACCCAGCAGACTGTTTCTCTGAGAATGGGGCTATGACGGGTGCTGGAAACATCCTACGTGCATGCTAGGTCACTTTAGTCATGCCTAACTCTTTGAGACACCATGCACCATAGCCTGCCAGGCTCCTCTGTCCATGGGATTGTCCTGGCAAGAATACTGGAGTGGGTTGCCATGCCCTCCTCCAGAGGATCTTCCCGACTCAGAAATGGAATCCAAGTCTCTTATGTCTCCTACATCAGCAGGCAGGTTCTTTACCACTAGCACCACCTGGGAAGCCCAGAAACACCTTGTGTGTGTTAGTCACTCAGTCATGTCCAACTCTGGCGATTCCCATGGACTGTAGCCCGTCAGGCTCCTCTGTCCATGGAGTTCTCCAGGCAAGAATACTAGAGTGGGTATCCATGCCCTTCTCCAGGGTATCTTCCCATCCCAGGGATCGAACCTGGATCTCCTGCATTGTAGGAAGATTCTTTACCATTCGAGCTACAAGGGAAGCCCTGTACCCCCTGAGGGGTTCTGTAACCCTGTGACACCCTGGGGGGTGGGGTGCTCTTAATCAGAATACTTCCCTATGTGAATTCCTCCAAAAGCGCCTGCCACACACAGGGTAAAAATGCAAATTCCTTGCCTGGTTGGTAATGACTGGCCCCTCAGAGGCAGCCTAATCATGTCTTAATCCCTGGAACCTATGAATATGTTACCTGACATGGCAAAGGTTGCAGGTGGACTTGAGGACCACATTTCTCAGTGGAAAAACAGATATCCTGCAAGGTGACTCGGGATGTTATTCTCTTCTGTCTGAGTCCATCAGATGGGCCCCCTGTGAGTTCAGACTCAGGCCCTCCGGGGTATCTGGGCCAACTCTCCCTTAGAGTACTGAGTGGAACAGGCAGTCTGCATCCAGGTAACCCCCTTGTTCTCAGAGGTCAAACATCTCCTGAAGCCCTCCTGACATATCACAGTCTCTCCTTTCATTCTATTTCCAGGTCTCTGTTCTTGCACTCCAAGCTCAGATCTATACAGCCCGTCACTAGGAACTGTCTCTTCAGGAAGAGACAAGAGTCCTTTGTAGTCCACCTTCTGCAAAAGAGTTAGGAAGAAAAGACTACTCAGAAATTCTCCTGATGCAGGACATGTTTGCATTTTTCAGAGACAGAGAAAGCTGCCTTGAGGAAGGAGAATAATCACATGAACAAACACACAGGTTAAGTCGAACATTAGCTTTTTATTTAACAAACCCAAGCAGTGAAAATGTCCTTGCTTTGAAGATCATCCTTGAAAAGTATCCAGAATGGGAAATCCTGACCTCCTGATGTAATTTATGTTCATGTTCTTCTTTTCTGCTGATGGCCTTGTTCTTATCCATCATTTCAAGGTGCCTGAAAACTTGAAGAAAAAGTAAAGAAAAGTAGCTGTATTCATAGTGTCAGAAAACAGTCTTAGGCATTCCATAGTTCTCATTTTTAACATTGTCAAAGCATTTCTCCCAAATACCGTCTTTAACCATTCCTCCTGCACTGCAGTCACAGCCAGAGAGGCTTCAAGATGGGAAGTATAGGAAGATCCTGATCTCACCTCCTACCATGGTCACAAAAAACCTACAAATACATGGGAAATAATTCCCTCAGAAAGAGACCTAAAACCTAGAGCCTCCACAGCAAAGGATAAAAGGACAGCATCTAAATGGGTAAAAGAGGCAGATACAGGCTTGCCAAGGAAAAACCCAGATCCCAGCTACAGTGATCCACAATCGGGAGAGATCACAAAGGTATGGGTCATTTCCCCGAAGACTGAGAGATCTGAGCTTACATCTGATACTCCAACCTCTAGATCCTGTGCAGGAGAGATGAGCCCCTAAAACACCTGGCTTTGAAAACCAACAAGGAATACGCCCAGGAAAACTACAGAACTATAGGGAATGGAGAACCCACTCTTAAAAGGATCATGTGTAAAACTCACTCAATCCCAAAACTAGCTCAGAAACACCAGATTTAAAAGCATGTGGGCCATAGGTGAAGGAGACCCACTTACTAATCTTGAAGCACCTGCTGGAGAGGAAGGAATAAGTTGCAAGACTTTGTAGGGGCTGAGTCACTCCTCCAAGACTGTGAGAGATAGATAATATACCTAATGTTGCTGTTGTGGTTGTCATTCAGTTGCCCAGTCATGTATGATTCTTTGCCATCCCATGGACTACAGCATGCCAGGCCTCCCTGTCCCTCACCATCTCCTGGAGTTTGTCCAAGTTCATGTTCATTGCATCAGTGATGCCATCCAGCATTCTCATCCTCTGATGCCCTCTTCTTCTTCTGCCATCGATTTTTCCCATGTAGCTAATACACAGAAATAAACACAGAAGACAAAAATAAAATAAAATAAGAAGACAGAAGAATATGTTCCAATCAAAAAAACAAGACTAACTCAAATAGAGATAAGCAAGCTCTCTGGTAAAGAGTTCAAAGTAATGGTCATAAGGATGCTCACAGAACTTGGAAGAAGACTGGATGAACTTCAACAAAGACATAGAAAATATAAGAAGTTACCAAACAGAAATTATAACTAAACTGAAAAACACACTAAAAGGGTACAACAGCGGACTGGATATGGTAGAAAAATGAATCAGTGAGGTGGAAGACAAAACAATGGAATTCACCTAGTCAGAGAAGCAAAATGAGAAAAGAACTTAAAAAAGTGAGAATATTTTAAAGGACCTTTGGGACAACATCAGGTAGATGTTGTGTTGTAAGGTTTCAGATGGAGAAGGAAATGGCAACACACTCCAGTATTCTTGTCTGGAGAATCCCATGGACAAAGGAGCCTGGCAGGCTAGAGTCCATAGGGTCACACAAAGTCGGACATGCCTGAAGCGACTTAGCACAAGGTTGCAGAAGGAAAGAAAGGGAAAGGGCCAGAAAAATTATTTGGAGAAATAGTGGCTGAAAATTTCCCTAATTTGGTAAAGAAAATAGGTATCCAAGTCTAGAAAGCTCAGAAAATACCAAATAAGATGAGCCCAAGGAGACACACACCAAGATACACTGTAATTAAAAATATAAAAGTTAAAGAAAGACTTTTAAAAGTAGCAGGAGAAAAACAATCTGTTAAATATAAGGGAAATGCCCCAAATCAGCAGATTTTTCAGCAGAAATTTTTACAGGCCAAAAGGGAATAGTATGCCATATTCAGTGCTGAAAAGAAGAAAAACTTCAAACCAAGAATTCTCTATTGAGCAAGGTTTTCATTCAGAACTTAAGAAGTGATCAAGAGTTTCACAGATAAGCAAAAGTTAAAAAAAAAAAAAGTTTATCACCATTAAAATAACCCTGCAAGAAATATTAAAGGGATTTCTTTAATGCTGAAAGAAATGGCACTAATTAATAATAAGAAAACATATTAAAGTAAATATCTCAGTGGAAAAGATAATATATAACATATATCATAATACAGTAAGTCCCCTAAATACAAACTTTCAAGTTGCAAACTTTCAAAGATGCAAACATGCATGCCATCAGAATCAGGTGTGAGTGAAATTGCAGTTTGCCCTCCATTTCCTATTGCTGACAACCCTTTGGCTCCACCGTCTCCCAATGCCTCTCCCTCCTCCAGTCAGTAACTGTTCTTGCCTGTTTACTCAATGCTAGCCCCTGAATGGCAGCTGCTATACTGTGCTATTGTACGTTTCAAGGTACTATACTTTAGGATTAAAAATGTTTTCTTTATTTTTTGTGTGTTGTTTTTTATGTATTATTTGTGTGAAAAGTATTTTAAACCCACTATAGTACAGTACTATATAGCTAATTGTGTTAGTTGGGTACCTAAGTTAACTTTGTTGGACTTAGGAATGAGCTTTTGGAATAGAATTCATTCATATGTAGGGGACTTACTATATAATAAAGATAGTGGATCAAAAGTAGTAAATATTACTAAAATTATAATAATTAATCAAGGGATGCATAAAATAAAATGGGGTAAAATGTGTCATCAAAATTATAAACTGCAGAGCTGTGCTTAGTTGCTCAGTCATGTCCAACTCTTTGCAACCTCATAGACCTTAGCCCTCCAGGTTCCTCTATTTATTGGGATTCTCCAGGCAAGAATACTGGGGTGGGTTGCCATGCCCTGCTCCAGGGGATCTTCCCAACCCAGGGATCGAACCCAGGGCTCCCACATTGCAAGGGAGTTCTTTACCATCTGAGCCACCAGGGAAGCCCAAGAATACTTGAGTGGATAGTCTAGCCCTTCTTCAGGGGATCTTCTTGACCTAGGAATTGAACTGGAGTCTCCTGCATTTTAGGAGGATTCCTTACCAGCTGAGCTATGTGGGAAGCCCAAATTGTGGTGGGGTGGAGTAAAAGGATAAAGTTTTGGAATGTTGCTACCAAGTAAAACAGGCTACTATTTACATAAGATGTTATATATGACCTTCATAGAAACCACAAAGAAAAAAGCTTATAGTAAATAAAAGAAAATGAGAAAAGAATGTAACACTAAAGAAAACCACCAATACATGAAGTAAGAGAGAAAGAGAAGAAGAAAGTTAGAGAGATAAACTGCATAAACAGCCACAAAACAATTAGCAAATTGTCAATAAGTATGTACCTCCAATAATTACTTTAAATGTAAAATGCTAAATTCACCAATCAAAACAGAGCAGCTGAATGGATAACAAAACAAGACACATCTATATAATGCCTAAAAGCCACTTCAGAGAAAGTACATAAAGAATGAAAGTGAAAGGATGGAAAAAGATATTCCATACAAATGGAAATGGTATCTGGAGCAGCTATACTCATACCAGACACAATAAACTTTAAAACAAAGAGTGTAATAAAAAGACAAAACAAAATATTGCACAATGATAAAGGGATCAATCCAGTAAGAACATACACTTTTATAATTTATAAGTGTACATGCACCAAAAGAGGAGCACCAAGATATATAAAGCAAATGTTAACATTTTAAAGGGAAAATTGTAAACAACAAAATAATAGCAGAAAACAGAATAAAATAATGAAGTAAACAAAATAATAGTGCAATAGTAAAAGTACTAATAGTAATAAACACCCCCACTTAAATCAACGAATGGGCTTCCCATGTGGCTCAGACGGTAAAGAATCTGCCTGCAATGCAGGAGATATGGGTTCAATTCCTGGGTCAAGAAGATCCCCTGGAGAAGGAAATGGCAACCCACTCCAGTATTCTTGCCTGGAGAATTCCATGGACAGGCTACAGTCCATGGGGTTGCAAACAGTTGGACACAACTGAGTGATGAACAGTAAATCAATAGATAGATCATCCAAACAGAAAATCAATTAGGAAACATCAGACTTAGACAACATATTAGATCAATAAACTTCACATTTATAGATAGAACATTCCATCCAAAAGCAGCAGAATACACATTCTTCTCAAATGCATATGAAACATTCTCGAGGATATGTGACATATTGGGTCACAAGAAAAGAGCCAATAAATTCAAGATTGAAATTGTATCAAGCACCTTCTCCAACTGCAATGGTATTAATGTAGAAATCAATCACAAGTGGGAAAAAAACCAAAGCCACATAAACATGAAGATTACACAACATGCTACTGAAAACCATTGAGTCGTTGAAGAAATTAAAGGAAAAATCAAAACATACCTAGCAACAAAAAATCCCATATATGCTAAAAGGTAAGTTCATAGCAATCTACCTCAAGAAAAATCACAAATGAAAAATCTAACCTTACTCCTAAAGGAATTTAAAAAAATGAAGCCCAAAATTAGTAGAAGAAAGAAAACAGCAAAGATCAGAGCAGAAATTAATGAAATAGAAGCTATAAGGAAATAGAAAAGATCAATCAAACTAAGAGCCAATTGTTAGAAAAGACAAAATCAACACACCTTTAGCTGGACTCAACAAGAAAATAAAAGAGAATTCAAATAAATAAACTCAAAGATGAAAGAAATTTCAACTAATACATAGAAATACAACATGTCATAAAAGACTGCTACAATCACTTATACATCAACAGTTTGGCCAATGTAGAAGAGATGGATAAATTCCTAGAAACATATAATCTTCCAAGTCTGAGTCTTGGAGAAATAGAAAATCTGAATAGACAGATTACTAGTAAGGAAATTGCAACAGTAATCAAAATCTCCCAACAACTGAAAGCCCAGGACTAGTTGGTTTCACTTCTGAGTTCTACAAAATATTCAAAGAAGATACTACTTATCCTTCTCAAATTCTTACGAAAATGTGAAGGGAAGGGAAACCTGCCAAACACATTTTATAAAGCCAGCATTACCCTATACTGGGCTTCCCTTGTGACTCAGCTGGTAAAGAATCCACCTGCAATGTGGGAGACCTGGGTTCAATCCCTGGGTTAGGAAGATCCCCTGAAGAAGGGAAAGGCTACCCACTCCAGTATTCTGGCCTGGAGAATACCATGGACTGTATAGTCCAGAAGTCACAAAGAGTCGAACACGACTGAGTGATTTTCACTTTCAGTCCTATACCAAAACCAGACAAGGACACCACAAAAAAATAAAATTACAGCCCAATATCCTTAATAAACACAGATGTAAAAATCCTCAACAAAATGGTAGCAAGACAAATCCAACAATACATTAAAAAGGCCATACACCATATTCAAGTGGGGTTTATTTCAGGGATGCAGGATGTTCAACATCAACAAATCTGTCAATATGATACATTAATGATTAATATATTATTAACAAAATGAACAATAAAATCATATGATTATCTCAATAGAGATATTGAGTATTTGACAAAAAGTATTTGACAAAATTAACATCCATTCATGATAAACGGTCTCAACAAACTGGGTATAGAGGGAACATACTTCAACATAATAAAGGCCATGTATGACAAACTCACAGCTAACATCATACTCAGTGGTGAAAAGCTAAAAGCTTGCCTGTAATATCAGAAATGAGACAAGGATGCCCACTCTGGCCATTTTTATTCAACACAGTATTGGTAGTCCTATCCACAGCATTAAATAAGAAAAAGAAATAAAAGGCAACCAAACTTAAAAGGAAGAAATAAAATGTCACTATTTTTAGATGTGATATATATAAAACTCTAAAGATTCCATCAAAAAACTTAGAATAAATGAATTCAGTAAAATTTCAAGATATAAAATCAATAAACAGAAATCTGTGGCATTTCTACAGACTAATAACAAATTATCAGAAAAAGAAATTTTAAAAATCCCACTTACAATAGCATCAAAAAGAATAAATTATTTGGGAATAAATTTAACCAAGAAGGTGAAAATCCTATACAACTGAAAAATAAGACACTTATGAAAGAAACTGAAGAAAACACAAATAAATGGAAAGATATTCCATGTTCATGGATTAGAAGTATTAATATTGTTTAAATGTCCATAATACCTACAGCTATCTGAAGATTCAGTGTAATCCTTATCAAAATCCCAATGGCATATTTCACCAAACTAGCACAAATACTCTCAAAATTTTATGGAACCACAAAAGATCCTAAATATCCAAGACAATTTGAAGGAAGAAAAGAGTTGGAGGTATCATACATCCTGATTGCAGAGTATACTAATGTACATCAATAGGATATAGAGGAGCTATAGTAATCTGAACAGTATGATGTGCTCAGTCACAGTCACGTTCCACTCTTTTGTGACCCCATGGACTGTAGCCTGCCAGGCCCCTCTATCCATGGGATTTTCCAGACAAGAATACTGGAGTGGGTTGCCATTTCCTCTTCCAGAACAGTATGATACTGGCAAAAAAAAAAAAAAATACAGAATAACAGAACAGATTGAGAGCCTAGAAATAAACTCACACATATATGGAAAAATTATGGCAAAGGAGAGAACATACAATGAAAAAAAGGATTCTCAACATCTTTCTTCAATAAACAGTGTTGAGAAAACTGGACAGTCACATAAAAAAAAACAAAAAAACTAAACCACTATCGTACAATGTTAGACCTTAAAACATAAAATTCCTAAAAGAAAACATAGGCAGTAACTTCACTGTCATTGGTCTTAGTGATTTTTTTTGTGGTCTGACTCCAAAGGCAAGGGAAACAAAAGCAAAAATAAGCAAATTGGACTATATCAAACTACAAAGCTTCTGCTCAGTGAAGGAAATAATCATCAAACTGAAAAGGAAACCCCTCTATTGGGAGAAGATGCTTGCAAATCATGTATCTGATAAGATACTTGCAAATCTTATGTCTGATATCTAAACTATATTTATAAACTTCCTACTACTCAACGACAAAAAATAAACAACCCACTTAAAAAGGAAGTGTTTGAATAGGCATTTTTCCAAAGAACACATACAGATAGCCAGCAGGCACATGAAAAGATTTTCAACATCACCAATTATTGCAGAAGTGCAAGTCAAAACACAATGAGATATTACCTCATACCTGTTAAAATGACTATTATGGAAAAGACAAGAAACAACAAATGTTGACGAGGATGTGGACAAAAAGGGACTCTTGCACACAGGTGGTGGGAATGTAAATTGATACGGACACTATGGAGAACAGAATGGAGGTTCCTCAAAAAATTAAGACTGCAACTACCATATTATCCAGCTATTCCACTACTGGGTATTTATCCAAAAAACATGAAAACACTAATTTGAAAAGATATCTATGTTCACTGCATCATTATTTACAACTGCCAAGAGATGGAAACATGGAAGCAACCCAAGTACTCATCAATGGATGAGCTGATAAAGAAGATGTGGCATATATATGTGTGCGTGCTGTATTTGCTCAGTCATTCAGTCACGTCCAACTCTTTCTGACCCCATGGACTGTAGCCTATCAGGCTCCTCTGTCTGTGGGATTTTCCAGGCAAGAGTCCTGGAGTGGGTTGACATTTTCTCCTCTAGGAGCTTCCCGACCCAGGAATCAAACCCATATCTCCTGCATCTTCCGCATTGGCAGGTAGATTCTTTACCACTGAGTCACCTGGAAAGCCTCTGTGTGTGTGTGTGTGTGTGTGTGTGTGTGTGTGTGTGTGTGTAGTACTACTCAGCCATAAAATATGAAATGAAATTTTGTCATTTTCAACAACATGGATTGACCTAGAGGGTATTATGCTAAGTGAAATAAATCAGATGGAGAAAGACATCACTCACATATAAAAACTATAAAAAAACAAAACAAAAAAACAAAATTAAACAAAACAAACTCATAGGTACAGAGAAAAGATTAGTGGTTATCAGAGGGGAAGGGGGTTGAGGGGAGGGTGAAATTGTTGAAGGGGGTCCACCTTATGGTGATGGATGGCAACTAGACTTGTGGCTATGACAACCCTGTATATGCCACACAGGTGGCATATTATAATTCTGTGTACCTGAAACTGATATAATGGGAGGGAGGAAGAAAGGCAGGAAGGAGGGAAAGAAGGGAGATAAGAAAGAAAAAAAGTCATGGTCAGTAAAGGAATCCATTTTCAAATCATCATTATGTTTAATGGAAAACATCTGAAAAAAAAAGATGCATATATAACTGAAGCACTTTGCTGTACACCTGAAACTAACACAACTGCAACTATAGCTCAACTTTTTAAAAAGGGACAAACTACTGATGTGTGGAACAACATAAAATGAATCTCAAAACAGCATATCAAATAAAAGAAGTCAAACCAAAGTAACAAAAACAACAGCAAAAATCATTATTATGAAGAATGGATTTCCCCAGATCACCAACCTACAGGTTCACCCACCTCCCTCCCACGGGCCTGTTTTGGAAACTCCTGACGGGTCTGTGAGCCACTGCAAGACTGACGGCTGCAGGAGGCAGTGGCCCTGGCTCCCACACACTCTGCTCACCACAGCTGGCCACATCCTGCCCTGACTCAGGCCATTGTAGGAAGCTTTGATCTCAGTTCCTGGAAGCCAGTTGAACCTGAGTAGGGAGACAGTCTCCTTTTCTCTGCCCCAAGAGGGGGGCCATTGATGAGGACCTGGAGACCCCCTGCCCCTTCCTGGGAGCCACCAGAGTCCTGTCACCAGATTCTGCACACCTGAGCCTGATCTGTGGTGGGTTTCTCCACCTGTCACCTGGCTAAGCCCTTCCTCTTGTCACTTGGGACCTATGGTTCCCTGTGATGTACTTACCTATAAGCCACCTCAGAGCCAAAGTTTTTACCCCAATGAGACCATCTGAGTCCTGGCTCATCACATTGCTGCCAGGCTTATGGGGGCTCTGGAGGCACTCACAGTCCTGCTCTAGGCACCCAGGCGGCATCCCACAGCAAGCTGACCTCTGCCCATCACCCCAGCCTTGTTCCTGCCACGCTCTGCAGTGCTCCATCCTTGCCCTTTGCCCTGTCTGGATCCCAAGGCCCTCAGTTGCTCGGAAACCTGTATGGGGGCTTTGTCACAGTCCATGGGCTTCTTGCCACCAGCTATCATTTTGGAGCTATTATCAGAGTGAAAACTTCCTTGGATATTTAATTTAAAAAGTAGCTGTGCAAGTAACTTGCCTCCATGTCACAAGAGCACTGATTAGACCCTGGCCTTGGCCATATTCAGCTAAGACTCTCAGGATCCCAGGGCGCGGCAGCCTACTGGATGCCCCATCTCCCTGATGGCATACTCAGTCTCCCCCAACTGAAATGCCAGGTATGCCCAAAGCCACAGCTCCTCTCTTCCCACTGCACTGTTAATGACCACCCAGTCCTTGCCCTGTGGTCACTCTCAAAGCCTGTCTTTTCATCTACTGCTTACACTTTATTTCTTAGAATAAAAGACAATTTTCAAACGTCCATTTGTCATGTTTGCCTTCAGCTCTCTCTGTCATCTTGCTGTGATTCAGATTCAGGTTTGATTAAATAAAGTTTCGGCAGGGACTCAACTGGTGGTGGGAAGTGTGGACATTGCTGGGGACTTGACCAAGGAGCAATGGTGATAATGGACAATGAACTCCTACCTGGGGGAAGAAGGGTAAAGACATGTGGGAGATGAATGCAGCAATCTCATAGGAAGAGAGCCGTGGGGGATGTGCAGGAGAGTGGGGGGAGCCCTTGGAGGGACGGTGAGAACACCGGGAATATAGGACTGTCGAGGCCTGACTGGAAGATCCCAGACTCAGACCAAGTCAGGAGACCGAGCCAGGCAAGGACCAAGGATCAGCTCTACATTGGGGAGATTGAGATGCAGGCTCAGGTGAGCCAGATCCAGCAGGTGGAGCAGCTCCTCAGCCCTGGTTGTGCAGGGCACCACCCACACACCAGCAGCTGGCTCTGCTGGCCTGGTGTGTGGCTGGATCTGGTGAGTGTGAGATCTCTGGTGACGCTAATGTGCAGTGTGTGTGTGTGTGTGTGTGTGTGTCGCTCAGTCACATCCAACTCTTTGTGACCCCACGGACTTTAGTTCACCAGGCTCCTCTGTTGCAGGGAGACAGGGAATTGCTGCTGGTCGCTCAGAGCTCCTCCCACCTCAGTGCCTCAGAAAATGCCTGCAGGTCTGTTAAAATGCATATTCTGGTGCAGGAGGAACAGGAGCCTCAGTGCCTGCATTTCTTCGTTCCAATTTTAGTATAAGTGCTGCCGAAGCGAGCACAAGTGCCTGCGTTTCTGATGAGCTCCTGGGAAACATCAAACCCAACATCATGCTTCCACAAAGAGAGTGGGCTCTTTAACAAGGTTTTCCTCTGTCCAGTTGCTTACACCAGCAAGCAAGAACTCACCTCAAAGTGCCCTCGATGTTCAGGTGCTAAGTCATGTCTGACTCTTTCTGACCACATGGACTGCAGCACACCAGGCTTCCCTGTCCTTCACCATCTCCAGGAGCTTGCTCAAACTCATGTCCATTGAATTGGTGATGCCACTCAACCATCTCATCCTCTGTCATCCCCTTCTCCTCCCACCTTCAATTTTTCCAAGCATCAGGGTCTTTTCCAACGAGTCGGCTCTTCGCATCAGGTGGCCAAAGTATTGGAGCTTCAGCTTCAGCATCAGTCCTTCCAATGAATATTGAGGGTTGATTTCCTTTAAGATTGACAGGTTTGCAGTGCCCTGGATGTTAACAAATAACATATGCATTCACAGAGCAACTAACCAGGAGCACATGTCACCTAAGACATTCTCAGTAAGTGATGATAGTGTCATCCATACCCAGCAAGCTGCTTGCCTGCCCCGGAACTCTAGTCTCTAGTGATTCAGAGCATGAAGGCTCTTGCAGCCCCCACCAGTCTGCCCAGCCAGGCCTCCCCAGGCTTCTGCCTTTCCTCTCCTTCAAGGCTGCACAGGGAGGACTTCCTCATCGTGTGCACACCAAGGTTTGAGGGCAGAAAGTGAGGCTGATGTGTGTCTTCACAGGCCCATTGGATCAGACACCATTGCTTCAAAGCCAGCAAAGGCCCTTAGTCTGAAAAGACAGTTGGAAATCCTTGGTGTGATGACTGAGAGGTCAGACCCTTCCCATGACCTTACTTGCCATGACTTCCCACTCCCACCCCAAAAGACACAGATCTTAAGTCACATCTAACATGACGCAAGGCCCAGGAGGCACACACTCTCCAGGCTTGGCACCTACCACCTAGCTCCCTGCATGTCTTGTATCTGTAAGATGTAAGATGGAGGGCAAGCCCCTGCAGGAAGCCCTACCCACCTCCCTAGGCTGGGCTGGGAGCCCCCACCCTCCTTAAAAGCAGCCCTATCATCACCACTTTCTGGTCTTTCCCACTCTACTGGATTAGATGGGGTTTAAGGACAAGATCCAATACCCCTTCTGGGCCTGGCTTCACAAGTGTTAGTTGTTTGGGTAGCCATTCCCTTCTCCAGGGGATCTTCCCAATCCAGGAATCGAGCCTGGGTCTCCTCCATTGCAGGCAGATTCTTTATCATCTGAGCCACCTGGCAAGCCCTGTTAGTTGATAAATTAAAAAAAAAAAAAAATGAATCAGAGATGAGAGGGAAAGAGAGAAGGCAGGAAAAAGGAAAGCATTTAGCTCTCCAAACCCTGTTTCCTATTTCCTTTTAAGGCCTCAGAACTTACACTCCATGTGGCACCGTGCATGACCAAGAGCGCCCAGTGAATGTAGTTGGTGCTCTACCTTTAGAAGAGTCAATTCAAGGTGACAGGAGTGTAAATAGCCACTGATTAAGTAATGAGTGGATCTAATCTTCAACTGGGTAGAAACTCATAGCATGGTTACTATCCTGCACATTCAGGTGAACGTGCTATAAGGACCAGCAGGAATATTTAAAATTCAAGGTGAACACAGGTAATGCTTTGCCTCATTGTAATCCAAATCAAATAAGGTTGAGTGTGGGGAAGAAAATAACAGAGAAATAAGAATAATTTTGTCTTTCAATGTAGTCAACAGAAAACGGGGTAACAACACTACACACCAAAGTGGTAATTGACATGAAATTCAGAAGTCATCGTCAGAGCCACCAGCCCTGCAGGACAACTGCTAAGCAAAGAGCTAGTGGGATGACAGGGTGGCCACTCCAAAGGTCAGCCTGAGGAGAAGTGCTGTCTGAGATCTCTGCTCCACAAGTGCCCAGATGCACATGTACACACATGCAGACACACACGTACATACATGCAGACACTCACGTATACACACGTACACTCCACACTTTTCCCAGAGTCACACTGAGCTCTAGACCACAGAGCTGCTGAGCCAACATTTCTCTAGTCTCTGGGCTTGGAATACATCCAAAGGGGCCGTCTGTTTTCCCAAGCCTGGTCCCAAGTGTAGATTTCCCTCCTGCCCACTTATATTAAGCAATCAACTGTCAAACATTTTAATTTAGTGAATGAAAAGCCCTTGACCCTGGAAGGCCATAAATTAAATGAAACCTCCTCTGCACACCTGGCCACCTCGAGGGTTTTACCCCCAGGTAAGCAGCCACCTGGCTGGAGGGGGCCAGGATCCCCAGGTGCTTCCTGAGCCAGGTCCCAGCATGGGGTGGCTGTGGCATGTCAGTGTGAGAACAAAAATACTGCCCACATCCTGCAAGGTCAACCTATGTTACTCGCATATTTTAATTACGTGAATTCAAAAAATAAAAATGTCACTTCATGTTAAAAAAGGATGAGGAACTGTGCATACTTCGAAGCAAGCCAGCAGAGTAAATGTAAATTGTGTTTCTACTACATGGGGAAACAGGATGCCCACCACTCTACATTGAGACTGCCTGAAATGATGCAAAACCCTCTGGAAAGTGTTGCTTTCCAGAGATAATAGAGACCCCAGCTCTCCTAATAATAGCGTTTAGGGTCTGGAGACAGATGCGTAATACAGATGAAAGGTGAGGGGAGGAAGAAGTAGAGGAGCATTTATCTCTTTAGTGGCCAGGGGGGAACAGAGAGACAATTAGATGCATCAAGCAGGACTGCAGGAAAAGCCTCTTCATCTGAAAGCCAGAGTGTGACTAGGATCTACTGAGATGAGGAGGGTGTGAGAGCAACATGTGCAAAATGTCCTGAGGTGGGAAGCAGTGTGGCAAGGAAGAGGCTTCCATAGGTGGAAGGGAGAACAAGGCAGGAGGTGGGCTGGAGAAAGGACATGCAGGACATCAGGCCATGAAATAGTGGGGACTCTATCCTAGGAGCTGGGAGGGGCTAGAGATGAGGAGAGGGGTAATCACTGTGCATTTTGAAAAGATCCTTTAGGTGGCAGTGGGAAAGGAGAACTAGGGTGAGTTCAGCTGTGTTGTGCATGACCACTGTGGAAATTAAAGATGAGAAGGCCCTAGATCCAGCCCTGAGGTAAGTCAAAGGTTAACCTCGAGTAAAGCCAGAGTTACCCACGAAGGAGAGTAAGCGATCATCAGAGAGGAGGAAAAATAGACGACCAACAAAAGAAAGACTGCCCAAAAGTTGTGTCAACATGACAGTCTGCTGAGGGACCACAGTGTAAGAAAAAGCATACTGGGCTTAGCAGCATTTGTATCCTTGTGACTTTAGTAAGAGGTATTATGGTTGGAGCGACAGATACAAGCTAAATGGGAGTGAACTGAAGAGAGAAGGAGAAAGTGAGAAAATATCAACTTTCTAGGAAGGAGAGGAAAGATGATAGATGTGGGGAAGAGGAAATCATCAAAGGAGGAACTTGTTTTGTTGTTGTTAGCATTGTTTGGAATGAGAATGTTTAAAAACCTGTCTTAGGCTGTCTGACTGAATATATTACGTTGTGCGTGCATGCTAACTCACTGCAGTCGTGTCTGACTCCTTGCCACCCTATGGACTGTACCCCTCCAGGCTCCTCTGCCCATGGGATTTTCCAGGCAAGAATACTGGAGTGGGTTGCCTTGTCCTTCTCCAGGGGATCTTCCCCACCCAGGGATCAAACCTGTGTCTCTTAAATTTCTTGCACTGGCACGTGGGTTCTTTACCACTAGTGCCACCTGGGAAGCCCATATTACATTAACCAAACACTTAACCTCCTCTCCTTCCTGAAACCCCACCAGAATTGCAATAAATGTACAAGGGATAAAGAGAAATGGAATAGGGACATTAGGGAAAGAGACACTCATGGAAATTTTGGAAGAGAACACCTGGATGAAGGGGTGGGAACTGCCTTAGGAAGGCTAGCAGGGAGGGATGCTGACAAGGAGAACCCCAGGAAGCCTTCGGTCTGGAGAAACAAGAGAATCCAACTGGGAGCCCATGTCCCCATTCCACCTGCTCTCAGGGCACACTCAGGAGGTGGTTATAAGAACCTACACAAGTGATTAAATGGCACAGAACCACATACACACACTCTCCATGGCAGGGTAACTTGTAGAATCCTATGCATCTATAATTATTTTAGAATAAAAAGTTAACATTTTGACTTTCCTGATGGCTCAGACAGTAGAGAATCTGCCTGCAAAGCAGACCTGGGGTCGATCCCTGGGTCAGGAAGATGCCGTGGAGAAGGAAATAGCTACCCTCTCCAGTATTCTTGCCTGGAGAATTCCATGGACAGAGGAGCCTGGTGGGCTACGGTCCATGGGGTCGCAAAGGGTCAGACATGACTGAGCGACCAACACTTTCACTTTCAAAAAGTTAAAATTTTAAATAAGTAAAAAAATCAGAAAGTTCTTATATTCTCTTGTGAAAGATTTAACACATGATGTCCTTGTTCCAGTGGGAAAACTGAAGGGTATGTTCTCATGATACGTATAAGAACTGGGGTGAAGACCTTCCAGTGGGAAAGAACTGAATACCTTTCTGTTAGGAAGAATGGGAGGGGCACAGAAAGACCCCAGGTAGATATCCCATGGGCCTGCTGCCCCAGAGCTGGCAGTCTCAATGTGGAGTCTCTTTTTTTTTTTTTCCTGAGGTGCCTCCTTTCTGGATAACACAATGGAGTGCATGGAACTGAAAACCCTTGAGCCAGCAAGTCCTGGGATCCCACAGTGACTGGGAAAGCTGGAGGAAGACTACAGCGCTGCATGCTCTCTGGGTACCTGGAGAAGTGCTCAGAGCCAGGGCTGCTGCCCATTTCCTCCTTCCGGGCACAAAGCCTAGTGCTGCCTTTCAGGTTCTCAAGTGGCTCACTGCCTCTGACTCAGCTTTTTCGATAACCACACAGTCCCCTGTTGGGGCCTTTGTTTCTCCTGGGTTTACCCACTGCTCTCCACTGGCTCTCCCCAAGCCTCTGCATTTAAAAGCATAATGCTCCAAAGGTTGTTTTGTCCCCTTTTTGTCCTCTTTATTTATCTTTAAGTGCCTATGTGAGCATTATAGCCAATGTAGTCCTGGAACATTCCCTATGGCATTTATTGAATGGAATTTACTCTACTCTTTATGAATCAAAGTCAGTTCCTTCCAGTGTAATGGAATCTGTTTTCAGATGATTGGTGAGGACTCTCAATTACTTGGAGGCTTCAGGCAGCAGGTCAGCTTTGCAAGCAGGATTTATTTCTGGTTTATGATTTGCCTCTGCTTTTATCTGACTTTGCAAGATCCTACAGCCCACAGAACTATGAGTCTGGGGTCCTTTGGTTCGCTTTGCTAGTTAGAGATTGCAGCCCTGAAGCAAGGGACTTCACAGATTTCTGCACTGAGGGATTAGAGAGGTCACTTTATTTCTTCCCTGTTGTTTGGAATAGAGAAGGAAGCAAGAGAGTCGTTGAAGGAGGACGGGGTGTGTTTGTACACTTGGTTTATAGAAGTCTGAGAGCATTTATAGAGAACACCTCTGTGTTTCTTAGCATTATTCTTACCAGCATGCACTGAATAAAATTACCATACTAGTGGTTACAAGTGGTCAAGTGTGGTAATTTCACATGGTTCATTCTGATACATTTCTTTGGTAGCCAGCCTCCTCCTTCTACCAAAAATACAGCAATGTCTTTTCTCTCTTTCTTTATCTGGTCATGCTTTCCCAGTAAACCTCTGCTTATCCTAAATGCCCCTATCTTTACTAATTGCAAGATTTTCCCATTCCCCAGGGACAGCAATGTTTAATGTGGTTCATAAACAGAGGCATTAAAGACAAAGTGGAAATAGCCACAAAGAAAACTGAAGGAAGATTACTCTCCAGGTCTGACCCTTTTAAACTGTCCGTTGGTATGACAGTAGAGGGGAGGAGAGTAGGGATAATCACAGATGAATTTCCTGTAGAGCCATCATCCAGAAACTCTCCTTCTCAGGCATCATGAGATCTACTTTCTCTTTCTAGTTTAGGTTGCTTATCTTCAGGCCTCAGGCTGTTCTCTTTCTTAGTTTACTCTCATTTTGCTGAACCTCATCCTCAAGTAACTTCCTAAGAAAGGGACATAGAAGGAGAATTGTTTCAATCTTTGCTTTGTGTGAAAATATCTTTATAATGCCTTCAGACTTGGCTGATAATTTGGCTGAGTGTAGAATTCCAGGCTCCACTGTCTGCAAAGCTACTGTTGAGATGTCTGGTGCTTGTTATGATGACCATTTTCTGGTACATGGCCTGGTTTATCTTCCCTTTCTCTGGAAGTTTTTAGGAATTGTGTTAAACCTTATATCAGTTTTGGAGACTTGACTCCTTTAAGTTTTCCAATTTATGAACATGGTATATCTCTCCATTTATTTATATCTTTGATTTCTTTTTTCAGCACTCGGTAGCTTTTAGCATACTTGTGCATATTTTGTTAGATTTACACCTAAGAATTTCTTTTTGCCTAGTGATTATGTCATATTATATTTTGAATTTCAGTTTTCATATATTTATCGCCAGTATGTAGAAATACAATTAATGTTTGCACATTGATCTTGTAGCCTGAAGACTTGTTTATTAGTTCCAGGTGTTTTTATGTTTGTTTTTTGCTTGTTTGTCTTCTGTAGATTCCTTAGGGTTTTTATGAAGACCCTCATGCCATCTGAAAATGGGGGCAGTTTTATTTCTTTATTTCTGATCTGTATACCTTTTATTCCTTTCTTTTTTCTATTTTGCTGTCTAGGACTTACAGTATGATGCTGAAGAAAAGTGGTGTCAGTGTCCTTGTGTTGTGCCTGATCTTAGGGGAAAACATTCAATCTTTCACCATCACATATAATGTTGGCAGTAGGGATTTTGCAGATGCTCTTTACCAAGTTGAGGAAGGTTCACTCTATTCCTAGTTATCTGAGAGTTTTATAGTAAATAAGTTGAATTTTGTCAAATGATTTTTCTGCATCAACTGACAGGATCATATGGTTTTTATTCTTTAGCTTGTAAGTATTATGGTTTATATTGCTTGATTTGTGAATATTAAACCAGCATTTCATCATTAGAATAAACCCAACTTGATAATTATTTTATATATTACTGAACTCTATTTGTTAACATTTTCTTAAGAATGTATGTGTATATATTGATGATTATTGACCTGTAGTCTTTTTTTGTACTTTTTTTTGTTTGCTTTTGCTTTCAGGATAATACTTGCTTTACAAAATGAGTTGATGTTCTCACTTTTATTTTCTGAAAGAATTGTGCAAAATTGGCATTTGTTAATTTTTCTTTTCACACTTTGGTAGAATTTTCAGCAAAAGCATCTGGCCTGAAGATTTATCTTTTGAGGATTTAAAAATTATGAATTCCTTTTCTTTGATACTATAGGGCAATCCAAATTTGAAATGTTTTATTTCATATTGGAAGAATTGTGGTAGATTGTGCTTTTCAAAGAATCGGCTCTTTCCATCTAAGTTGTCGAATGTGTGTAGAACTGTTTCTAAATTGCCTTTTTTATGTTTCTGATGTCTGCAGGGAGTGTAGGCACTACCTGTTTCATTCCTAATACTGCTAATGTCTGTCTTCCCATATTTTTTGTCAACCCTGCTAGAGGTTTGTCTATTTATTGACCTTCAAAACAACCACTCTTTATTTCATTGATTATTTTTCTGTTTTCATTTAATTAATTTCTGTTCTTATCGTTCTTGCTTCTTTCTTTCTGCTTGCTTTAGATTTGCTTTGCCTTCTTTTTCCTATTTCCTGAGGTGAGAGCTTAGACTATTGATTTGAGTCTATTTTGTTTTCTAATCACAGCTTTTAAAAACATGTTTTGGAAGTCTGAGGTCTTCTGCCAGTGTTCAGTAGGTGTTCTGTAGGAGCTGCGATCAGGGGAGGGAGGCTCACGAGGAAGGAGATATATACATATATAGTTATGACTGATTCACTTTGTTGTACGGCAGAAACAGACACAAAATTGTAAAGCAATTATCTCCAAATTAAAAAAAATAAATTAAAAAATAGAATGAATTAAAATCAATATATCACCAAAAAAGGTAACTACTGATTTTGATGCAAAAGAAGGTTGGGAAAAACAAGAACTATGAATGAAAAAAAAAATGTTTTAATCAAGAAGAAGAGCTTGTGCATGGTTTCAATTCAATGAATATAGAAGGAAAAGCTTTTTCTTTTTATGAAAAGTTGTAGAAATTTTATGATCCATTTAAATGCCCAGATAGTTAGCACTATACTCATTAAACAGGGTACAATGTGCCATTTTCTAGATGTGGACCCTGACACTCAGATGTCTGGCAGTTTCTTTATTAATTAACAATGATGGTAGAAGCAACACTCCCCACCCTTCTCCCCACTACAGCATTCCAGCCTGTGCTAGCCATTTTCACCAGCTGGAGCAGAGGCTGTCCATAAGGGATCTGGTCAGGTTCCATCCCAAAACCAGCAAAGCACAGTCTACAACCCAGAGTAGATGTGGGGACTGGCAAGAGTGAGGGTCAGTGGATGGCATCTACCTTCCTCCTCTTGCCCTCAGGCTCCAGTCAAGTCAGGTCAAAGGAGTCAGGCCCTGGGCCTCTTTGCAAGCACCTGGATAGTGGACATCCATGCATAAAGGCCAGCCTAGGTCTTTCAGGAGGGTTGCAACTTCCAAAGTGCTAAAGTAAATCAACAAACTCCAGATAGACAGGGTGAGCCAACTCTACTACTTGCCAACTGTGTGACTTTGGGTAAATGTATGATCAGCTCTGCATTTCACTTTCCTCTTCTGAGAAATGGGATGATATTGGTATCCATCTCCTAGGGTTGTTCTGAGGGTTAAGGAGTTACTTTGTGTGAAGTTCTTTGAACAAGGTCTGGCAGGAGTAGGCACCAAATCAACACTGATATTTGCTCTGACTGCCCCCATCCAAACTCCTTCAGCCCTTTCCACTGAAGATTCAGTCTCTGATGGTACAGGAGTGAGGAAATTGACAATTACTTTTGCCCTCATCTCGTCACCCTCTCTCGCCACCTTCATTTCCAAACAACCCTTCCACAGCCAAGGAAAAGACAAGTCATTCAATAATGCTGCAGACACTTGTTCAAAAAGCCAGGGGCAGGGGAGGAATACATGGAACCGGTCTAAGCAGAATGCAGACAGGTTTGCACAAAACCACCCCATTCACTGAGGGCTATGTGAATGATAGGATAAACACAACCCAGGCATTTTTGCTGAATTACACCCCAGACTATATATATCAACAGTCCTCCATAAATGGAAAGCTCTTCTCCAGCAAGTCAGCCCCCATCACAATTTCCCAGAAGCAATATCCAGCAAGAAAAGCTCTTTTAGGGACAAACTTGACTCAAAGTTTCAGGCTGCTGAGGACTGAGCCACCCAGTTTGTGGGGTTCAGCGCAGGCATCACCGCAAGCCTCAGACAGGTCTCCTCAACAAAACAAAGGAGAGACTCAAGAGTGCCTCCACCCTTCGGAGTGCCTTCCAGCCCACCCTGTCTCATCCTGCTTTCAGAGCACACAGGCTTCTAACTGAAAACACGCCACAAGGGCAAATACACCAACATACTAGACTTCCACCACCAGCCCAGACTGAGCTGACATTTCTCTGTTTATCTGCTCCCACTGAAACTTCTGCCCAGCAGACTACAAATTTACTTATGTTACAGGTTTATTATAAATGATACAGCTCAGGAACAGCCAGATGGAAGAGATGCATAGAGCAAGGTATGGGGAAAGACCTTGGAAAGTCCATGCCCTCTCTGGGTCTATCATCTGCCCAGCATATAGATATGTTCACCAACCCAGAAGCTCAGTTGTGTAGGGGCTTCCATGGAGGTTTCACTATGTAGGCTTCATTGATTAAATCACTGGCCTTTGGTGATTATCTCTAGTCACCCTCCTCCCCAGAATGGGGCTGAAATTTCCAACTCTATAATCATATGGCTGGTGCCTCTCAACCAGCCCCCATCCTGAAGCTGTCTAGGGCCCCAACCACCAGCCATCTCATTAGCAGGCAAAAGACAATAGATTTGAGGATTTTAGGAGCTCTGACAGTGGCATTCAACTCTTTGCGACCCCCTGGACTGTAGCCTGCCAGGCTCCTCTGTCCATGGGATTTCCCAGGCAAGAATACTGGAGTGGGTTGCCATTTCCTCCTGCAGGGGATCTTCCACACCCAGAGACTGAATCTGCGTCTCTTACATCTCTTCCATCTCCTGCATTGGCAGGCAGATTTTTTACTGTCTGAGCCACCAGGGAAGCTCCAAGAATCAGGAGCAAAGACCAAATATTTATTTTGTACTATACTACAGGGTCCATGGGCTTATCTTCCAGGGAGGGTCAAACCTATTACCTCCCTCACAGGAGTTACCTCTGCAACACATACATGCATACACACACACATGTGCACACACTTATACATGCAAGCACATACATACATGTATACACACACATCCACACATACACTCATATGCCCACAGACAATGCACACACATATACACAGTTACACACTTATATGAACACACACACACTAGTTAGGTGTATGAATATTAGAAACAGCCTTACAAAATATGAAATGTGAAAAGAACAATTTCTGTAATCTGTTGGTTCTCCCCTGAGCAAGAGTGGAGAAAGGGATGGATGAGGCATAAAGATGGGGACAGGTGATGTAATAACTATGAAAGTCACAAAGTCATGAGGGCCAGCTTTGGTAGGAATCTCTGTCAAAGAAAGAAAACTCACTGGGAAAGCCTTCTGACAGTGAGGCAGAGGCTTCACTGGGTCCCAACCAGAGTTATTTGGTACAAAAGGCTAAGCTCCATGTTGCAGATCCAATCCAGATCGATGTTCTAGAGCTATTTCTCTCCCTGATAGCTCAGTTGATAAAGAATCCGCCTGCAATGTAGGAGACCCTGGTTCAATTCCTGGGCTGGAAAAATCCACTGGAGCAGGGATCAGCTACCCACTCCAGTATCTTGGGCTTCCCTTGTGGCTCAGCTGGTAAAGAATCCGCCTGCAATGCAGGAGACCTGGGTTAAGTCCCTGGGTTGGGAAGATCCCTTGGAGAAGGGAAAGGCTACCCACTCCAGTATTCTGGCCTAGAGAATTCCATGGGCTGTATAGTCCATGGGGTGGCAAAGAGTCAGACATGACTGAGTCACTTTCACTTCATTTCTCTCCAGCACTATGTAAATAACTTCCACTGTGGTGATCTGTTGGAAACCACAAGACCAGAGCTCCCCAGGGGCTCTTCTCTACTGGGTACCCTTCCCTGTGGCCAACCTACCCTACCCCACCCCCTGCCCAGAGCTCCCACCACCTGTCCACACATGTGAACTCACACCACACCGTCCTGACCGCATCTTTAGGGATCGACCTCTGAAACCCCAAAAAAGTAGCATGTACTCTCACTCAGGATAAGAGCAAGACAGAGATCCAAGAGGCAAAGGCAACGAGGGAGAAAAAAATGTGCATTTATAGGCACAAGTGTCTGGCTTTCCCAGCTTCTCTGTTCCTGCAACTACTTCTGTAGCATCTCAGCTCTGCTGGGGAAGGCTTCCCTGTGGGTTAGAGTCTTAAAACTGGATATCTTTTCACCATGTGGCACCTGCAGGCCATGTTTCAGGCACTAATGTGCTATAAAATAAAGTGTATTTCCTTTCTAAAAACTACATATAAGAATATAATGTGTGCATGTGTGTGTGTTCAGTTGAGTCCTACTCTTTGTGACCCAATGGACCGTAGCCCTCCAGGCTGCTCTGTCCATGGGATTTTCCAGGCAAGAATACTGGAGTGGGTTCTCATGGCCTCCTCCAGGGGATCTTCCCAATCCAGGGATCGAACCCAAGTCTCTTCAGTCTACCTGCACTGGCAGGCAGGTTCTTTACCACCAGCACCACCTGGGGAGTCCACATGATAATAAATATTTGCTCAAATTATATTCAAGTCTGGGATCACGTGGTTTCCAAAAGTATACAGACATAAATGATCATATCTTTTAATTTTATTCCCATAAACCTAGATTTGATTTGATAGTTTGAGCACAGAGATGGAGAATATTTTTAATTACTTAATACCTGACATTTTATTTTTCTCTAAATTTTTATCATGGAAAAATTTCAAGCTCTTAGAGAAGGGGAGCACATAACACAAGTCTCCCCATCCACCCTGGAGATCCAAATGCTGCTAACATTCTGTTATATCAGCTTTACCTGTACATACTGTGGTGGCTCAGACAGTAAAGCGTCTACCTGCAATGCAGGAGACCTGGGTTCGATCCCTGGGTTGGGAAGATCCCCTGGAGAAGGAAATGGCAACCCACTCCAGTATTCTTGCCTGGAAAATCTCAAGGAAGGAGGAGCCTGGTGGGCTACAGTCCATGGGGCCGCAAAGAGTTGGACACAACTGAGCGATTTCACTTCTTCAATTCTTCACTTCACTTCACTGTTTTTGGTGAATCATTTAAAACCAAGTTTCAGGTATCAAGACCCTTCAACAGTTAAGCAGACATCTCCTAAAATTAAAGTCATTGTAGCAAACAGTGTGCTATTTTTACACCTAACAATGTGAACAGTAATTCTACAATATTATTTAATACATCATCATGTTGAAACTTCCTCCAAACTGTTTCACACTGGTTAGTTGACTTAGGAGTTGATCAGCGTCCATGTTTGTTACGAATATTGCTCCTTGTTAGCTGATTTTGTACGAGAACATTCCCATTCTTTCTCTGACGTTGACATTTTTGTAGAGACCAGAAAAATTGATACAGAATGCTCTGCTCTCTGCACCTATCTGATTGTTTCTCCCTGGAGTCCTTTACTTTGCTGTTCAAACCCTTCTTTCTCATAAACCAGAAAGGCTGCAGGCTTGAACTTTGATTCAAGTTAAATATTTTTAGCAAGAACACAGCATTGGTGATGTTGTGTTCTGGATTCTGCATCCCCTAATATCAGGTTGATTTGGTATGAGAGACACTAAGTTTGATCCCTCCTGAAGGCCTTGACAGCCAGATGTGTTCACTGAAAATGAAGAATGTTCTTCCTTTTCCAGTTAGCTCTGTGCTTCACCAATTCTTCACACCTTCGTAGGGCCCTGCATAAAATCGCCTTCTCTAACTCAATTGTTTCACTGACCACTGCACACTGGGAACTTCCTAATTATCCCACTGTTGTTTAGTCACTAAGTCGTGTCCAGTTCCTTTGCCACCCCATGGACCATAGCCTGCCAGGCTCCTCTGTCGGTGGGCTTTCCCAGGCAAGAATACCGAAGTGGATTGCCATTGCCTTCTCCAGGGGATCTTCCTGACCCTGTGACAAAACCCACATCTCCTGCACTGCAGGTAGATTCTTTACCACTGAGCTACCAAGGAAGCCCAGTTCTTTCATTATTTCTGCATTTACAAAACATCATTCCTCTGGATATGACTGAGCGACTTCCCTTTCACGTTTCACTTTCATGCGTTGGAGAAGGAAATGGCAACCCACTCCAGTGTTCTTGCCTGGAGAATCCCAGGGGTGGGGGAGCCTAGTGGGCTGCCGTCTATGGGGTCGCACAGAGTCGGACACGACTGAAGCGACTTAGCAGCAGCTAAGTCTTCTGGAAAGAGCTGTCCCTGCAGAGGGGAAGACTTTTATCTCACAGACTCTTAGAGAGAACTGGTTCTCTTCAGAAAAGTCATGAGAGAATGTGGTCTCTAAGAGTTGTGTGGGGGCACAGAGGGCCCCCCCAGTCAAAGTCCATTGTGTGAGCTTTAAGGGAAGGAGGAGCAAGCAGAGTTGGGCACTGGACCAGTGAGAGGACTGTGCACGGATAGAGCTGCTCAGGATGGGAAATCTTTGCGGAAAAGGAGTTTCAGATATGCCTATATGTCAAATCCTCTCATCTCCCTTGGACACCTGCAGTAGAGTCCCACAAGTTTTCAGGCTTCTGGAGTCCAGGTTTTGGAGGCATCACTAGGCCTCAAGGTTGCCCTGATGATGTCAAGATTTCAGACACTGTCCAGTGAATGAAGACATGGGCACCAATCAAAACAAACCTAGTAGTGCATTTTTCACAACTCGAAGCAACTAATTGAACAGACTTGTCAATGAACAAACTGATTGTTTTGGTCAGTTGTAGGCACCGTGGCCAGTACTCTGTCTTTTTACCCTGGTCATGGTGATTGGCTGAAAATACGTGACCTCTCCTCTCCTTTTCCTGACTTGCTGTTGTAGAAGCTGAAAGATGAAAGCACACTTGATTCCCCCTGTAATTTGGAGCAGAAATGGCTTCTCAGAGCTTGCACAGGATACTCTGAGCCAGTTTGGAAGGCGACCAGAGGGAACTCAGAGTAGATTAAATGGAAACAAGGAGAGGGCAGCACCAGCCCTCCACTGAGCGCCAAAGGCCAACAGAGATCTGCAAACCCATACCAACACCCCTTTTTCTCCAGGGCTGGGGTTTCTCAACAGGGACCAACTCAAAAGGCAGGCAGAAGTGCTGGCAACTTGCATTCCCTCACACCCCATCAGGGCTCAGTTCCACCCCTAATGGGCATTTGCTCCCAGCTCAAGGGGAAGGATGCTTGGGGCTCCTCCTCTAGAAGCAAGAGAGCAAATCACAGACAGGTAACTGAGCAACTCCCCAACTTGCTCCAGGGACCCCTGTGGTCCCAGTCCCCTCCTCGCAGGAATGCACAGCCTTGCTGTGATAGCAGACCTTCTGGTTCCTTCTTCCTGCCTCTCTCCTTTTCCTCCTAACCCTTCCCCCACCACTTCCCCTCCCCCGCCCCCCGCAACTGCCCATCTCTTTCTTTCTCCCTCCCCCTAGAAGCTTGGAGGGTTGGTTCTGTGTTCACTTACTCAGGACCTTCACTTTCCCTGTCCAATAGAGTTGGTCGTCCCCTCCCTGGGGATTCTTCTTTAGGAAGCTTTCACATAGACTATCTCATTCATGCACACAAGAGAGGCGAATCGCTGAGATCTGCCCCCGCAGGCCCACGAGCTCTTGTGCCCGGGGTGGATCCGGGGATTCAGAGCCTGTGTGCCCTCCGGGGAACAGCCTCTGCGCTGGAGGGTCAGAGCAGAAGGGAGGTGGTAGGCGCAAGGTTCAAATCAAAATGTGGCCAGATGTCTCCCCTCAAGTTGGCGGTCAGTCAATTCCAACCAAAAATGATCGTGATCGCGACAAAGATAATGATGATGAAACTAACAGCAATAATCTGCCAGACCCTCGCCCTCAATGCACCCGGTCCAAGCCTAGTCTCGGATCCGGTTTGGACCTCCCCCGCTAGGTGCTGGGCATGGGTCGGCAGCCTTGAGCTCCTCGGAGGGGCGGAGGATCTGAAGGGCAGTTCTGGGACAGAGGCGGAGGGGCGTGCCAAGCTCAGGGGGACTGCCGAGGGAGGCGGGGGCGACAGGAGAATGTCCGGGGCCCGCCAGAGGCTCGACTGCGGGGGCGCGCACGAAAGGCGGGGACACTCCGGGGGTGGCAGTCGGGGAGAAGGATAAAGGGGTTGGGGGGCGAGGGCCGGAGCCGGGAGCGAGAAAGTGGGATGCAGGGGCTGGGGGGAGGGGAGGAGGGATGGGGATATAGGGACTCAAGGCCAAGGGTAGAAGTACAAAGGTGGTGGGGACCGGGAAGTGAGGAGGTGAGGGCGAAGGGCGGGGAGACGGGGGAGGGGCCGAGGACGGTGGGGGCGTGGGAAGCGGGAAGGTGGGGACTTAAGGGGCCGGGGGGGAAAAGATGCGGGGGTAGGGTGGGAGCGCCGCTGGGAGCCGGGGAGATGCTGCGGGGCCCGGAGATGGGGCGGGGCGCCGGGAGGTAGGGAAGCAGGTCCGGGGAGGAGGGGTCTTGCGGGGGCGGGAGTAAGGGGCTGGGACGCGGGGAGGTGAGGGCGGGACGGCCTGGCGGGGAGGCGGGGCGCGGGCCCTGCCCCCGAGGTTAGCTGGAAAAGTTTGCGCCCGGGCCGGCGGGGGCAGAGGCTGAAGAAGCCGGTCTGGGAGACACGCGACAGGAGCCCGGCGCCCAGCGCGGTGGCCGCAGGAACCCGAGCGAGACTCTGCGGCCCGGGCAGTGCCCCCAGCCCCGAGCACCAAGTCTATCCCGGCGCCCCGGCACCGGGAGGGGAGGAAGGGGTGCCAAGATGCCGGGGGTCCAAGCGCCCTTCTCGGATGGAGGTGAGCCGGCGGGACCTACGGCCCCAGGCCCCCGGGCTGGGTGGGGGCAGCCAGGTCCGCTTTTCTCACGAATTTCCAGCCCGTCTTCCAGGCCATCCAGCCCATCGCGACGTGGACCTGGGCGGGCGAGCACACCACATCAGCATCGCCCACTCCCACCAGGTCATCCATTCTGGTGACTGAACCCGGGCGAGGGAAGTGGAGATGGTTCCTTTTTAACTACAGTTAGAGCATTTAAACGCCGAATGAAAGAGAAGTGACTCTCCACAGAGACGCGCCGTGGGTCGTTTTCCTGGGATAATTAAGTTAGACTACGGCCAGAGTGCGGACCTGGAGTCTATGGAAGTGTGTGTTCTTGTTCTCTTGGGGAAATCGTTCTATTTAATTTTCTTCGCTACAAAGTTCCAATTTTCCTTCTATTTCTCAAACAATGCAGTCGGGGCTCTCGGAACCGGGCGGGGGGCGGGGTTGGGGGGGCGGGAAGAGGAGTCTGGAAGACAAAAGTTCCTACGGTGAGGTAATGAGGTTCCCAAGAAGATCAGTAAGTTATACTCAAAACTGAGATAAATCCGGGGAAGCGACAGGACTGGTCCTTCTTCGACCCGATTGCAGGAAAGTGCTACCTTTGCCACTTTTAACCCCCGGTCCCCACCGTAGTCTCCAAATTGTTCTCGCTCCTGCTCCCTCTCCTTACTTTCTCTCTTCCTGACTTTGGACACTGTCAAGGACGTATTTCCTTGTGGTGTATTTATATTTAGATGTAAGAGAGGGACTTCTTGTTGGATTTTTAAAGGGAACATGCTTTACTATGAAGATGAAGAGCATGAATCGAGTCTGGCTCTTCTGGAGCTCTGGGTACTTCCAGAATTAGGCATCTTTTTGAAGTCTGGAGTTAGAAGTTGCAGACATTGTACAGAATCCTGACAGTAAAGTGTTAGTCGCTCAGTCCTGTCTGATTCTTCATGACCCCATGGGCTGTAGAATAGAATCTGTCTGCAGATCTGTCCATAGAATCCTCCAGGCAAAAATACTGGAGTGGGTAGCCACCCCTTCTCCAGGGTCCAAACCCCCATTGCAGGCAGATTCTTTTCCATCTGAGCCATCAGGGAAGCCCCAAAGAATTATATCTTCATGATTTATCTTTACAACATTCCTTTTTTCATTGATGAAAATCTTACAGGCATGGTTAAGAAAAACTTAATTCCTAGAAAGTACAAGGGCAGAATTATGATCTGTGGGTATATGACTAATGAGGGTAGTCAAGCTTGTTGCTGGTGTGGATGGTGGTTCTGGTGTGTGTGTATGTGTGTGTGTGTGTGTAATGTGATGTATGTGTGTGTTATGTAAAATGTGTGTGAGTGTGTATGATGTGATGTGTGTGTGTATGATGTGATGTGTGTGTGTATATGATGTGATGTGTGTGTATGTGTGTGTTTATGATGTGATGTGTGTGTATATGATGTGATATGTGTGTGTGTATGATGTGATGTGTGTGTGTGATGTGATGTGTGTGTGTATGATGTGATGTGTATGTGTGTGGGTGTATGATGTGATGGGTGTGTGTATGTGTGTGTATGATGTGATGTGTGTATGATGTGATGTGTATGTGTGTAATGTGATGTGTGTGTGTATGATATGATATATGTGTGTGTGATGTGATGTGTGTGTATGATGTGTTGTGTGTGTGTATGATGTGATGTGTGTGTATGTATGATATGATGTGTGTGTGTGTGATGTGATGTGTGTGTGTGTGTGTGTGTATGATGTGATGTGTGTGTGATGTAATGTGTGTGTGTGATGTGAAATGTGTGTGTGTGTGTGGTACTCAAGGAGTTGTGGACTCACTGATGCAGAGCTCAGGGCCAGTTTGAATACTTCTGTTACCATAGGTGAACCACACACTGAGTTTTCTCAGTCAGCAAACTTTCACTTTGGGCCTCCTGGTCCAGGTGCTCTGGTTTCCTGACACCAGGGATCCGAAACACAAAATCAGCCCTTAAGATACAGATGAAATGATTCCTTGACCGGTATTCATCTCTGAAAATGCTGCTTTCCTCTTTATATTTCTGAATTCCATTAAATGCATGACTCTCCTAATTTTCTACCATTTGTGGATAGTGAATGTATCATTTCCTGTACAAGGCCTACCTTACGAATTGGCCTAATGACTTTATATCTCAAAATTTAGGGACTGATTTTCCTTTAGCTGGAAATTATGACACTAATTTGATTCCACGGTATCTCTTCGACCCCCTAAAAATGTTTCAAGACCTACTGTGTATGCATATACTTTTGTTACAAAGACATGGGAATTTGTATTTGAGCATAAAATAATCTTGAAACATTAGTTGTTGCCCAACTGGAGAAACCCTTTTTCTCAGCTAGAACTTGGGATTATGACTCTGGGGCTGACACAGCTGGCACGACAGCCTTGGGCAATCTACTATGTTGGCCAGTTAGCTGAGACTGAGCTGCCCCTGGGCTATACAAGGCTTTCTGTTTCCTCACGCTTGGTTTCATGATTCCTTTCTTATCAGTTTTGGAGCCATATTGTATTATTCCCTTGCCATATGTTTTCTGTAAAATTGGTTAATTACCTTAAGAACATTGAAATATACACATTACCATATGTAAAATGAAATAACCAGTGAAGATTTGCTGTTTGAAGCAGGGAACTCAAATCAGGTGTTCTATGACAACCTAGAGGGGTGGAATAGGGTGAGAGGTGGCAGGGAGCTTCAAGAGGGAGGGCACATATGTACACCTATGGCTGATTCGTATTGATGTATGGCAGAAACCAGCACAATATTGTAAAGCAATTATCCTCCAATTAAAAAATAAATAGATGAAAAAGAGATATTCCATGAGCTTTTGGAGATGATATGCTAGACTTAGTGGAATCCTGTCTAGCTTTAGTTAATAATACTTTTTAAGTTGTTACAGTTCCTAGGCATAAAGTTACCTTTTGTTTCATTTTTATTCTGTTTTTGAGGAATCACAGTGGCATCTGTGAGAGGCCAGGGAATAGGCCAGTCAGGTAAATCAGTGATAAGGTTGTTCAGAGGAGGGTGTGGAACCCATCCGGTGGTTCTAACGTCTGGTTGGAACTGTGGAGCTGGAGTGAGAGTCCTGTCATTTGACCAGGCTCTTTGGCCTTGAAGATGCTGCTCCATTTCCTTGAGGCCAGAGTTTTCCATATATTTCAGTCAAGCCCCCAGATTCAGCATTCCAGCATTTTGCTTGCATAGTAGCTAGAAGTAGTTCGGTTCCAAGTATGCTGGTGACACCCGTATCCCTAGATAGGTGAGGAACACATGGAAACGCGACAGCTTCTGGAAGAGCTAATCCCTAATGTGGTGCACTGGAATCTGATGACATGGGCATCCAACCCAGCGCAGCCTCTTCCAAGCTGTGCCACAGGCTCCGTTTCCTCCTGTGTCCATTTGCAAGGCAGATGCTGTGATGGGCTCAGACATGGTACCTGCAAGGTTAGTGTGCAGTGCACGTGCCATGTCACCAAGTAAGAATGCTGCTGTGGGAAAGGTTGAAAGGAGCCCCGCAGTTACCACTTCCTGGGCAGAACACCTCTCATTTTCGTATGCCTAGAGGAACTCATTTCCACACACTTTGATTCGTGCTGTGACAGTCTTGGTAGGAATTCAGTCCTGTACCCTTCCTCAGAACAAGCAGAGAAGAGAAAGTTTGAGAAACCTGGCGGAAAAGCAATAAAGATAAAGACCTCTTGCATCAAAAGCATTTACCCTCAGATTGATGAGCCTGGATGCCCAGGAGAACATGCAGAGAAGCAGATGTTCAAGCTAGACTTGGTTGTGGGCAAAACCTGCATACGTGGGCCTCCCTGGACAGCTGTCAGATCTGTGTTAGCATCCAAGCCTTGTTTGCTGAGACAATAACCTTTGGAGAAGCTGCAGAAAAGCAGGAAATCTTACCAGGGACAAACTCACTTCCGCAATCTGGAGAAGAAAGGGGAAGATGTGAAATCCTGATGTGGTTTATCTGTAACAGCCTTTCTCACCAGGAGCTCCACTAATGGGTCCAGAGCAACATGTAGGCATGCAAGGCTGAGTATGTTGACACCTCTTGTCATGAACCATCTCTGAAAGCAGAGTGAGGTCACCTAAGAAACCCCCAAGTGAAGGGAAATACTCATTAGCAAAGGAATTTTGTTGGGGCCATGAAACGGCCAACTCATTATTTCCTTTTTAAATTCTTCTAAGTGGGGAAAACAAACCCTTACTTTCCAGGAAGTTTTACTTGTGGACAAATGCTTTGTGTTTTAATTCAGTTTGTGGGATGAACTGGGAGAATATAGCGCTTTAAAAATATAACACCTTGCATCTTGCTGGGAGAAATCAATGTCTCACTATCTTATTGTGCTTCTTTTTCTTTTTTTTTTTTTGACCATTACAAAGAAAAAGAGACAGACCCCAGACTGGTGAAATATTTCCCTTTATTTTTTTTTTCCCCTTTTCCTTCTTTTTATAGTTTGTTTATTTTTCAAAGTGACATGAGTAGAGAAAGTGACTCTCCAGTGTGGAAAACACATCTGGAATCCATCGGGCCCTGCCTGGCCCCCTCCCCCTCCCCCCACAGATGCTCTTCCTTGGAATGGAGGGAGGGGGATGGGGTGACATCTTCTAGAAGGCATCATATTCCTTCTCTGCAGAAAGAAAAGCCTTGGTGTTGGAATGCATTGTGGTAGACTCGGAGACCCCACTTGAATGAGGATGGAGTGAAAACTCTTAGGTAGCAGGTCTCTGTTGAATAGATGGAAGGCAAGCCCAGGAGTGGGCAGTATACTACCTTTACCTTCACAGTGAGACGCAGGCAGTCAAATCCTCACTCAGACTGGGTGAGGGGAGAAGTCTGCGGGGGTCTGGATGACCTGAGCACAGTTTGGGAGGGAGAGCTCTGCTTACGGATATAAGTAAGGCCTGCTCTCAGGCACAGCTCTGTCGGAATGTGGGTTTGTTGGAAGACCACTGCGCGTGAGCAGGAGCACCCACGTGTCTTCTATAACTGGCCAGGTTTTCTGACTATGTACATGACTAGCTGGCACCCAGCCACACTTTTCAGCATCAGGCTGTATTTTTCAGTATTCAGGTGGAAATTAAGCAGTGATCCAATTTTTACAATGGAAAGGCAGATACTGGTCTGGTCACTATCAGCCCCAGACACTTATCTTTTTTTTTTTTTTTAATTTTTTTAATTAGTTTATTTTCTATTTTTTAACTTTACAACATTGTATTTGTTCTGCCATACATTGACATGAATCCACTATGGGTATACATGCTTTCCCCCTCCAGAACCCCTTTTAAAATAAAATGTGAGCATTTGTAAAGTGTAACTCTCACCCTCTATGGGGACTTCTCCAGCTACCCACAGAGACAGTTTTCAGGACCACTGGCTGAGACCCGTAAGCCTCTGTGGGGACCCTCCATCAAAACCCAGCCTAGACATCAGCAGTAGGAAGCCCATGGTACCCCTTGGCACACAGGCACGTGCTCACTGTGGGGGACATCCTCAACTTGTCCTAGCAGCACTGCTGAGGACAACAGCACAGGGGAACCACTCCACGTCCACAACCCAGAATATATCCGTCCACACAGCGGGAGCAATGGGAAGGAGTTACCCACATCTCTCTGCACGACTCACATTGAGCAGGAAGCTCATAGGAGCATCACATTGAGAGGAAAATGCCGGGCACAACTGTATACTTCATGGTTCCATTTATGCGAGGGTCAGACATAGGCTAAATTACTCTAAAGGGTAAGTCCAGAGAGTGGTGCCATTCTAGTGGTTAGTGACTAGAAGAGGCCATGAGGAATAGGAAAGGTTGGGTCTTCTAGGAGCCCTGGTGCCCAGAGTGCCCAGCACTCCTGCAGTGACTCCCTTAATTTGGGGGGCCCTGGTTTTCTGACATGGGGCAAAGACGGCCCCACTGCTTCTTTGCAGAGATTTCTTCTAGTGTCCTGGAGGTTTGTGTGTGGCTTATTGTGGAAACCACATGAGCCCCTGGTGTCTCAGTGCAGTTTGAGGTCATGGAGGGCTGGGAGTCAGCTTTACCACCAAATGTTAGGGCCTGCCAAGGTCTCCCACATCGCTGATGAGCCTTGGAGGCAGCACCCAACCCTGGGGCTGCCTCCCCTCACCCAGGGGCACTGTGAGGCCTCATGCAGGAGGCAGGCTCCCCACCCAGCCCTGGTCCCCCCTGCTTGGTCTGTGATGAGGGGCCTGGTCTCCCAGAGACAGAAGCAGGAGTGGGCCACTCCCCGCCACCAGCTTACCTCTTTTCCATTTTTATTTAAATTGTGCCCATCCTTAAGGCTCCAGATAAACTTCTATCAGCTCTATAGCATTTTCTGGAATCATCCTGCCCCAGCACACCACTTTTTAAAACAAACTGCAAACTGTTTTTTAAAGATAGAGATAGAAGCAGCAGCTAGCACTCTCAGAACACTTTCCTGGAACCTCTTATTTCATCTCCTCTCCATCTCTCCTCTCACAGCACCATGTACATTAATGGTGCCCAGTAAAGGCGTGTGCCCTTCATTACTGCTCATCTAAGTGCTCTCATCTGCGGGCACTGAATGGAGTCTCTGTGCTCCCACTTTGCTGACCCTTCCTGGCTGTCGTAGGAAACCAGGCACAGGAGAACCTAGTTGCCTGGTTATCTTTCCAACACCTCCCACCCGAGAGCACAACCCTGAGAGAGTGCTTGGCATTCCCGCATGGATGCCCTGTCATGGCACCACGTGTGTCCTTGTTCAGAGAAAAGGCATGACCCAAAGGTAGGGAAGAGGAACACACGTGCTGCTCCGATGAGGGTCACAAAGCGGCAGCATCCTGAGAGGGGCTGTTTTTTTCTCTGATGGCAGTGGGGTCATATAGCTGGCCTGTGGGGCAGACCTGGGAGCCATCCAGATTTGATTTCTGGTCTTGGCCCTGGTCCCAGGGATTCCAGGGAAGTGTGACTACTTCCTACAACATTGCTGTAAAACCCACCAAGGAAGTTTCAGAAATCAGTGGGCCTTATTCTGAATTCCATCCTATTTTTTGGACCTGACATAATCTCCGTCTCTCTCTCAGTAACTGGGAATAAGGGTTTACCAGCTCCTGTGCAGGAGATGGGGCTCCCCAGGTGGTGCTAGTGGTAAAGAATCCACTTGCCTATGCAGGAGACACTAGAGATGCGAGTTCGATCCCTGGGTTGGGAAGATTCCCTGGAGGAGGGCATGGCAATCCACTCCAGTATTCTTGCCTGGAGAATCCCATGGACAGAGGGGCCTGGCAGGCTACAGTCCTTTAGTGCCTTTCTCCAACTCTGTTGCAGCTGTTGTTCTTAGGTGCTGTTACTTTATCACTGGGTTCTCTCTCCTTTTATCTTTTCGTAGGAGCCTATTCTCAACACCCTAGTCGGTGTCTGGCCTGGATCACTGTTGCAGCCTAAACCGAAAGCTTTGTTTTCCCTGGAAATGGACGTTCTCCGGGCGCCCTCTGCTGGATTTAGGAGCTAACTGATTGTGAGTTCCAAGTGATGGCGATGATTCTCACGCCACACCCCAGACCTTACACCTCCAACGAAACCCTGCACGAACATTACAGCTATGTGGGCAAGCTGGAGGGCAGGCTGAAGAACGCCCCCGAGGGCAGCACACTCACCACCGTGATGTTCTTGATCATCTGCAGCTTCATTGTCTTGGAGAACCTGATGGTCTTGATTGCCATCTGGAAAAACAATAAATTCCACAACCGCATGTACTTTTTCATTGGCAACCTGGCCCTCTGCGACCTGCTGGCCGGCATAGCCTACAAGGTCAACATTCTGATGTCGGGCAAGAGGACACTGAGCCTCTCCCTGACGGTCTGGTTCCTACGGGAAGGCAGCATGTTTGTGGCCCTTGGGGCGTCCACATGTAGCCTGCTTGCCATTGCTATCGAGAGACACTTGACCATGATCAAAATGAGGCCGTACGATGCCAACAAGAAGCACCGCGTCTTTCTTCTGATCGGGATGTGCTGGCTCATCGCCTTCTCGCTGGGTGCCTTACCCATCCTGGGCTGGAACTGCCTGCACAACCTCCCTGACTGCTCCACCATTCTGCCCCTCTACTCCAAGAAGTACATCGCATTCTGCATCAGCATCTTCATGGCCATCCTGGTGACCATCGTGATCCTGTACGCACGCATCTACTTCCTGGTGAAGTCCAGCAGCCGCAGGGTGGCCAGCCCGCACAACTCAGAGCGGTCCATGGCCCTGCTGCGGACCGTGGTGATCGTGGTGAGCGTGTTCATCGCCTGCTGGTCCCCACTCTTCATCCTTTTCCTCGTGGACGTGGCCTGCAAGGTGAAGGAGTGTGCTGTCCTGTTCAAGGCCCAGTGGTTTATTGTGCTGGCCGTGCTCAACTCTGCCATGAACCCCATCATCTACACGCTGGCCAGCAAGGAGATGCGGCGGGCCTTCTTCCGACTTGTCTGCACTTGCCTGGTCAGGGGTCGGGGCACCCACTCCTCACCCATCCAGCCCGCTCTCGACCCAAGCAGAAGCAAATCCAGTGGCAGCAACAACAGCAGCCCCTCCCCCAAAAGCAAGGAAAACCTCCCCCAAACCGCTGCCTCGCCCTGCATCACGGACAGAAACAAAATCCTGCAGAACGGAGTCATCTACAAGTGAGGGTGCGGGCCTCAAGGAACCTGGGGTCCTTGCATCGCCACAGGAAGAGCGGCAACCAACCCTGCAGCCACATGCTTCTGGATTGCGTGCCTCACCCGTGGGGGTATTTCCAGAGCTGGGACTCGAGAAAGCTGTTCTGCCAATAGCCTGGCCTGGTCTGGATGTCTCTTAAGGAAGGGACCCAAGGAATTGCTGATGCATTTAAGTGCAGACACCGTGCCTTGTCCATTTAGGCTCTAGGGTCTTCCAAATGTACCAAGCTGCTGATGTCATCAGCCGCCTTCCTCTGAATCCTCCCTCCCCCCGGCCTCTGTCTGGAGAGGGAAGGTGTTGGACCACACACACTGTGCAATGTGTTTTCCAGGAACATCATCATCCCAGGATGATGTTCGGTGACTGTACACTACATTGACTGTGCACAGATGGATGCTGTGTAGTCATCATTTCTGTGTTACAGAGCACTTGCATTTCTAATGTCTGCCATTGGTACATATGTAAGCTGCAGTACATGGTGTCGTTATGTAACAGGGAGTACAAGTAAGTTCTGGCTGAACCACCAAGTATGAGGATGTGACTGGGAGCTAGGTGGACAGGCCAGTCTCAGTCTCCTCAGACTGACACCCCCAACTGTCCTGAGATGCCCTTTACAGCGTCTGGAGAATCCAGGAGAGAACGAGTGAGTTCTGTGGACATACGTCCCCCAAGGGGACCCCTGCTTGTCTTCCATCATTTCTCCCTGAGGAGTCTTAAGCTCATCTAAAAGTCAAATTAGCCAAATTACCTGATTGTTTGGGGTTTCTCCAAATCCTAGAAAAGCCAGCCAAGGTATTCCAGGAGCCTGTGCCCCACACCAATCAAGAAAAGAATCCAAGAGGGAGAAGCAGAGGACAGACCCCAGGCCCATTTCACCTTTCCAACGTAATGGGGAGTTTCTGTTGAATTCAGAGATGCTTATAGGACAGCACTGTGGTCCTGTGTTGAGTTTGAATCTGTATCAGAAAAGCACCAAGTTAGTAACCCCCCTGTGCTGTTGCAGGTGAGCAGCTGGGGCCGTCAACAGCCTCATAGATTCCTGAAAGCTAACCCTGACCACGACCATTAGAGCAGTTTAATTGTGATCTGACAGTTTGTGCTTTCTTCACAGAGATGTAGCAATACTGTAATCTTTTATTTTAACACAGGTTGACCCTGTATCACTCTTTACCTTTAGAAGGAATTACTTAGAAGGCATTTTTGTACACAGTCATCCCCAAGGATTCTTCATGAAGTACAAATGGATGAAAAATATACAAATTTGCAGAACTGTCATAAGTATATAGTTGATGTACTGAGTCCTTTGTTTTTTAAAAAGATAAAAAGGACCCTTCAAAAGGATTCTTACCTGGGTAAGCCTCACTTCAGATTAGGTTCAGTGGGAATTTTGCCTGAGTAAAGACTTAAAGAGTAGTCTTAACACATGAATAACTTTTCAGAGAAAAAGTGACTCCTCTTTGTTATCTCATGCCAGTTCCTCTTTATTAAGGAACATTTTCGTGGGTCCTAGGTGATCATGTACCACCCAATATCTTTCTTAATTTTTGTTGCTGATGAAGATAAATCTTATTTGCAAGGACATGCTCATCGTTGGCAATTTAGTTGTTTTCATTACATCACTGAAAAGGAGCTTATTCTCTTGTCAAACAGCCTGAGAAAACCCAGAACATTTATAGAAAAGTTAAGCATTAAGATACTGGGTTAAGAAAATAACTACAAAATTGCCTCAGAGAGCCAAAATATTGAGTATTGCATTTTGTCTTCGGTGGTGAAATGACTTAAGAACTTTATATATTAGTTCTGAGTTGCTTGGGGGCTCCAGCTCTCTGGCCCTAATAGTAATATAACACTGTACCATAACCTCAACTTTTTTTTTGAGGTAGCACAACACTTTTGATCAATCTGAATGAAAAATACTCCAAAACAGTCATTGTGTCTTTTTGATATTGCAGAAAAAATAATAATGATAATCAAATTTAGTACCAAGTGTCGGAGAAGGAAATGGCAACCCACTCCCACAATCTTGCATAGGCAATCCCATGGACAGAAGAGCCTTGTGGGCTTCAGTCCATGAGGTGGCAAACAGCTGGACACAACTGAGTGACTGAACAACAAAAAGTACCAAGTGTACAATCCTAACTAGCTAGTTGATCATTTAGAAGTTGAGTGTATCAAAGTCACAGAGAACCTGTGTGTTAGAGCTCATTCAGTTAGTAACCTTTATCGAATCCCATGTATGTTTGTTAAAAATAAAATAAAACTGAAAACCTCTGTATAAACTGGTTGTCGGGAGTCCGTGTGGGGAGCTGTGTACACTAAGGCCGCCCCTGGGGGTATGCAGATTGACAGCATGAACTCTCACTTGCTGCTAGTCGTTTCTCCAGGAATTAAACCACTCTGAGAACTCTAGTAGCATTTCCCCTATACTTCCCAACAGCAGAACTGGTATTTTAGGAAACTTCGGTGTATTGGGTGCTAAAATTGGTGGAAGAGCACCCAATACACCAAAGTTTCCTAAAATACCAGCTCTGCTCATGGGAAGTGGCTCAGATGGTAAAGAATGCACCTGCAATGCAGGAGACCCAGGTTCAATCCCTGGGTCAGGGAGATTCCCTGGAGAAGAGAATGGCAACCCACTCCAGTATTCTTGCTGGAGAATTCCATGGACAGGGGAGCCCGGCAGGTTACAGTCCACGGGGTTGCAAAGAGTCAGATATGACTGAGCAACTAACACTTTCACTTTCCACCAATTTTGGTTGGTCAATAGGGAAGGAGGTCAATAGACTACCCTTTCAATAGGGAGAAAACTGTAAGAGACATGGCAGCCAAAGAACAGCCAAAAGAGATGGGACGATGGGTTCTGCTCCATTTGGTGCAATGGAGGCAACAGGAGAGACTTGATAAACCACCCCTTTCTCTAGCTTTCTCCATCACAGATGGTAAGTTTTCACCTCTCCACCCTGCATTCTTCCACAGAAAGAAGCCAGTATTTGGCATCACTAGTTGGTAGTGACATTCCTGAAGAAATCTGCCCCCAAAAGTAACTGTGGGTGTATATTCATCATTTCTGTTTTACTAGAACACTTGGATTTCAAATGTCTGCCACTGATACATGCGCAAGCTGCAGTGTGTGGTACCATTTATGTAACAAAGACCACAACCTACTGCCACCTTTGATACTGCCCAAGGCCAAGTGGGCAGAAGTTTACCTAAATCCCATCAGGAATGCTTTTGTTAAACTGCCATTTTCATCCCACACCTTTGGTGTCCCCGACAGGACTCTGCTGTCATTGTATTTTAAGAGGTCTCCTGGGGAATAATTGAGAATATCTGCTTTCTATGGAAAGGTTTCCAACTCCCCTCCTCTCCTTCGTGAGGCAATACAAGATCCACCATCCAAATGAGAGACTTTTCACAATATTCTTTATTGCCCACAGACTCACATTGACAATCAGTTAACATCAGACTATTTAGAGAACAGTTGTTTCTCTCCACCCTTGACCCATAGTTCTTCTACACTGGAAAAGAGCCTTTCACAGAAATGTATTATTAACGAGGTGTACGTTATAGAAAACTTGTAAATTACCAAGTCCATGCTTTTAAATGTATCTACGAGTGCAAAACCTCCACACTCAAATGTTTTTAGTATCTAAGTCAAATATCAAAGGGTTTGCTACATAATCAGAAACGCATACACCACTATTCTGAAAATGAAGGCACATTTTCCAATAACCAGTGACAAGGCGTGCGGTTGCACCTAAGTGGGAGTGACAACCTCTGCTCCTGGGTCACGGTGGTGACACACAGCAATGCCACGTGGCACCTCCAACTGGCTGCCCTAGAAGCTCAGGGATGTACCCGGCATGGCAGCAGAGCTCACAACAGGAAACCACATCATTTGCTGAAGGAGTGAAGTGGAATCACTGAACGTGAGGAGGGAATTTAAGCCAATTCTCTTAACCCATTGCGTTGTCAAATCTCCCAGATGTTGGCCAAATAAATTTCAGCTTTATTATCTTTCCAAGAACACAGATTAGAAAACTTAAGTTGGTTTTGTGTTTCCACTCCTCAGAGATCTCCAACACCAATTCTTATCCAGTAGCAACATAGAAAGTGGTAAATTGGCAATAAACCAGAGATCTTCACAGTAATTCTTCTTTGTTTCACAAAAGTTAATGGAAAATAAACATGAAATTTTCAAATATTTACCAATAGGTATAATTTCCCATCCAAATGCTTTTTTAAAAGTAATAAATATCTCATTATTACACATTAGATGTACACGGGACAGAGTTCTCTCCTAATCCTTGGATTGAAGCATCAAATTTTAATTCTTATTTAGTTCTGGATACAAAGAAACATTCATGTCCTTAATTTTACAAGATTTACTCTGGAACAAATTATATTCAAAAGTCAAAGGAACAGAGAACATTCCACTTGCAACCAACATATAATTGTTACAAAAAAGTTTATTCAGTGTTCAAAAATGGATTTGTCTGTTGATTTCTGCTTTAATCATCCCTTGATTCAGTGGCTAGAAACTTTGGTTATGGTAAAAACGTCCCAGATGAGTGTGAATTCATGACTTCAGTCACCCATGGCCACAGCATGTGTGTATATTTCTGCCTTCAGCATTTCAAGGTAAAACAACAAAATAGACACTGGAAATTGTATGGGATTTCATCTCTCATGCTTTCTTCAATGAGAATGCCTCTTCCATACCTTAACCCTCAGAAGGGAGCCCCGAGTGTTTGGGCCTAAGGGGGTCGTTATTCTGGCCATCTGTGGTTGTGAGAAGGAGGCAAGAATTAGGCAGGAGCACCCCAGGGATGCCTCCAACATCCCTCCCAACCTGACCACTGTTCATGCATGAGGGTGTCTCTGCCTCCTCCTGGGCCGTCCACACTGTGTCTGCCTGTTCTAACCCTCCCCATCCTGTCAGCAGCCCATCTGCAAAGCTTTCAGACTCCCCAGACCCACCCAGGAGCCCCACCCTCCAGGATCCTAGTGAAGTGGGCCACACATCAGGCTTGTCGCGCCCCCATGCCCTCTGTGTGTGCATTTTCTACTGAATTGTAACTGCAGACAGGCAGAACCTTTGCACGATCATAGAAGCGCAACACAGTGCCTGCCTCACGTGAACTAACATAAGACAAGACCAAGAGGAGGCTGGTTAGAAAAGCCAGCAAGCAGTGTAGCTGCACCCGGAAGACAACGCTCAGCCCTTAGGCACACCTGCCTGGGCAGCCTCCCCAACAACCCCCCTGCTTATCTCTATACACTGCTGGACGAACATAGGATGTAGGTCTGGACTTGCTGCCCCCTACCTTTTTTCTTTTTCCTTCTTGTTCTCCCAGCCTCTCCTTTCCTGTCTTCCCCCATTAGCTTCTCTTCCCTGTGTCCCTTTGTCACTTCCCACTGTGGCCCCCTCATGGCCCTGTTGTCTAGTTCCTGCTGCATCCAAGACCATCCTCCCAAGACCAGCATCCAGGACCATGTGCAGATGCCAGGACGTATCAGTCCCCAAACTCTCAACATGTGTGTAACTTTCTAGTTGTCTGTGTTAATTAAAATACCAAAATCCAGGGAGGAGTCCCAAGGTACCAACCTGCATGTGCACACATATAGACAGAGATGTGCGTCCGTCATAATCAATGTAGGTATATGCACGTGTATATATGTATGTACAGACAGACGGAGACAAACACCTGTCGTTATTAGTAGGTATACGTATGTGTGTGTGTTTATATATATATATATACACATATGCAGTTGATATTCACAAGTCCTGGTATAAAGTTGCAATTTTTCTGGCTGCTATAAAATATGCCAGTTTTAAAACTGTGCATTTGTTGCTTGCAAACTTATAAATATGTATAAACCCCATTATAAATAAATTGTGTCTGGCAGATGGCATTTTATCTGCCAGTAGTGATTGCATGGAGTTATAAATGCTTATTAATCCTCCACTTTCGAACTCACAGCTTGGACTCTGGGATCTATAACGTGAAGAGGCATGAAAACATAACCATATGTTAGAGGGGAAAAACAGTCAGTGAGTCAGGTACGGGCTAGCAATTTATACCTGATAATGGTTCCAAAAGCCAAGACTGCCTGCCAGCATCAACTGCAATTTACTAAAAATGCAAATTCTCTGGCCCCATCCAGAACTACCAAGTCAGAAACTCTGGGGAGGATCCCCAATAGCTCTGATGCCTGCCTTTCACCCCAAGTCTGCTTATGAAGGGCTGTCTCTCCACCCAAGTACCCCTTGGTTTGGTGTGTGAAGGTCTAGCCAGGACACTGTGGCCAGAAACAGCCTTCCCCCAGTGCTGGGCTGTTTGGGTAAATGTCTGGCTCGATCCCTGCCCTGGTGGGTTAGCTCTTAGGTCTGTCCAGCCCTGCCTCCCTCAGTCCTCAGTGCAATTATTTATCTACATCTTGGTGACTTGCTTGATCATGCCTTCCTCATCAGCTTCCTTCCCCAACCCTGAGTCTACATACACTCAGAGCCTTTCTCAGGGTCTGTTTCTATGGCACCCCAAACTAAACTGGGGCTTCCCAGGTGGCACTAGTGGTAAAGGACCTGCCTGCCAATGAAGGACACATAGAGAGGCAGGTTCGACACCTGGATCAGGAAGATCCCCTGGAGAAAGGCCCGGCCACCCACTCTAATATTCATGTTCTGGGCATAACTGAGTCTACTTTGCCATACAACTATAATTGACACATCATTGTTAACCAACTATGTTACTGTTTAGTCGCTAAGTCATGTCTGACTTTTTGCGACCCTATGAACCGTAGCCCACCGGGATCCTCTGTCCATGGGATTTCCCAGGCAAAAATATTGGGAAATCAACTATACTCCAATATAAAAAATGACAATTTGGGGCTTCCCAGGTGGCGCTAGTGGTAAAGAACTTGCCTGCCAATGCAGGAGACATGGGTTCAATTCCTGAGTCAGGAAGATCCCCTGGAGAAAGAAATGGCAACCCACTCCAGTATTTTTGCCTGGAGAATAACATGGACAGCGGGGCCCAGGTACAGTCCATAGGATCACAAAGAGTCGGATACACAAACTAAACAAAGGAATAGAAACACTTCCACATGATTGGCTCATGCTTTTATGCATTTGGGGGGGCGGGGGAAGAGCATAAAAATAAAGTCAAGGAGGAAAGTACTACTTGCCATTTTCCACCTGGGGCTGAACTTTATGTAGAAGCTCTGAAGGACCCTAATAAATCCTGCATTCTATCCTAGATTCAGCCACTGTCACCACCTTCTAGGAAGTCAGTCAGCTCTAATTTCCTCACTGAAAAATGGATCCTTCCCCCTGTGCTATCTGAAGACTCTCCCTCATTTGCTGTCCTCTGAGGAGCAGGGACAGTTCCAGGTTTATGACATGTGCCAGTAAAGTCATTTTTCCACTTCTCTTTATTAAGAAAAACTTAGTTTCACTACAGAACCCAAGAGTATTTTTCTGAAACCCAAGGTCAAGATTTGTCTGTGTTCTGCCGTTCCCAGGTGGCACTAGTGGTAAAGAACCCACCTGCCAATGCAGGAGACATAAGAGACATGGGTTCGACACCTGGGTTGGGAAGATCCCATGGAGGAGGGCATGGCAACCCACTCCAGTATTCTTGTCCATGGGATTCCATGGGCAGAGGAACCTGGCAGGCTACAGTCCATGGGGTCCCACAGGGTCAGACACGACTGAAGAAACTTTGCACGCATGCACACTGCCATTCACAGAAAAGTATTTATGGCTGCCGTCCCCACGTACTTGGACAGCAATAGAACACAGATGTATACTTTGAGAGTGAAACATCTCAGAAAACGACTGTCCTTGGCGCTCACACACAGTCATCAACCCCCACACCTTCTCAGGTCAGGTACTGCCCTGTCGTGCGGGTGGCGAGGCAGGGCTCAGAGAAACCCAGCAGACAGCTCAAGGCCACGTGGCTCTGCATGCAGGAGCTGAGGCGGGCTGCCCAGGGAGCCTGGGATCCTGTGACTGGCCTTCACGGGGTGACCGATTCAGGGAAATAAGGACCAGGACGTTCGTTTCCTTGTGTGAGCATTACTTACATAATGCTTCAGTGCTACCTGAAAGGAGAGCTCCACTACAGGAAGGGGGCACTTCAGGACACGGGGCTGGACGTGGAGCCAGGAGTCCACAGCGTCCTGGAGCACAGGGCTCTTTGTGGGGAAGGGGCCTCACAAAGTGCTGCTCCATCCACCCTCCCTGCCTGAAACTAGGCCTCTCCCTTCACACATGGACCCCCCCCAGGGAATTCTTCCCCTGTGAGCCTTTCAGAGTATCCTTAATAGTCAGACCTCAAAGCTGGCTAAAACCAGTGGCCAGACTCTCAGCAGGTGGGAATCGCTAGAAGGCACAGCTATTTCCCACAAGATGATGGGGGAGGGAGGAACGGTCTCCAGGGCCACTTAGCAAGAGGGACCATTTTAGGACTCGCCAGGCCCTCTCAGCAGACACAGGGGCCTGGGTAAAGTGGCGGGGGGCCCACGAGAGGGGCAGCAAGTCCTAGTACACTCCGGGGACCCCGGATGGCCCTCACAGCGCGCCATGACCACGCCCTGGGAGTCGGAGGCCCTGGAGCGCATGGTCGCAGTCGCGCAGGGGGAGTTTGCCTCCGAAACTGGAGCTCCCAGCGCAGCGGAGTTCAGGAAGCGCCTAAAGGAGAGGGAAACGGCTCGGATCCCGCTGACCCCGTGGACTTGAGCAAGTGGGCACTACCTGAGCCTCAGTTTCGCCATCTGTGTGTGAGGCTCCGTGATACCCAGCACATGGCGCTTGAAGGAAGAGACGAGATGGCCTGGTGAGCTCTTACATGCTTTACAAACGGGAGAAAACAAAGACTAGAAAATCACTGCCATTTGTTGTGTCTCAAATCCGCTCCAGTGGCTACAAGAGTGCCAGTTTGTCCCACTGCCCCATGGGAGGCAAGGTATAATCTGAACTTAAAAATACATATTTTAATTAACATTGAAACGATATTTGATTCCCCCCCATACTTTTAATTTTCTAAATTGATTCTCATGCAAAAACAACAAACAAACATATATTGCTTATCACCACTGAGATAAACACTAACTTCAGAGCAGAGAACTACTAAAACTGCAGATTAGCATTTCTTGCAGGCTGGAGAGAAAAAAAAGACACAGATCAAGTGTTCAGGGGCTCTCAGGTCTTCCCTCTTGTTTCCTTCTCTGCTTTGCCCTAAACATGAATGTTTTGGCGTTATGCAGCAGGGAGTGCAAGACTGTTGAAAGAAGTCATTTGATCCATGAATATGTGTGAACAATCGCACACAGAGAAGGATCGTGCCTCCTCACAGAGGTCAGACCTTTATGGACATATCCAGGATGCAGATATACATAAAGAATGCAGGGCATTTCTCACAGCCACCCCAAATCTACACTGTCACAGGGGAGGAGCCCAACCCAGCTGCTCAGCCCATCCACCCTCAGCCCCTACTGCCTCTGGATAAGCTGGAACAGGTATCCCAACTTCACCTCAAAGCAGAACCAGTCCAGGAAGAGGCAGGGGCGGGGATGAGGGGCTTCTAGATTAGTGTCAGACCCCTCACAGAGTTCCCATTCACTGCAGAACATTCTGGAAGATTGAAACTACTGTCAGCTTGGATTCATGGGGTAAAATGCCACAGAATGCTAATATGAAGCTTTGGACCTTCCCCAACCCATCCTCAACTGTCAGTTCTACCCCATTCTCCCATCCTAGCCAAGTACACCCCCTCAAAGTAGAAATGGGGTTCACACACTGAGCATTAGAACTTTGTGGAATTAGCGCTCATCAGCGTTTTCAAAAATCTCCTTTTTGCTCCTCATTCTGGAAGCATCAGATTTATTACTGTTAAAGGCTAAGTGTGTGTGGAGGGTCTTTCTGTTGCACTGATGAAGGGGGTGGTGCCCAAGAGAGGATTTCAACTGGACAAGAGCCAATGTTGTGGCACCAGTGGGAAGGTGCCAGTGAATGAATGAATCTTTCTGTCTTTTAAAAGTCAACACCTGTTAAATCCCATGGAAATCTCAAGCCAGACATTGAGAAACATTGTCAATTTCCTAAAACCAGACGACCCAGTAGGAGGTCAGAGCGTTTGATCCTGAAGGAAGGAGCTGGGACAAAGTGCTACCTGGGGCAGGTGCCCTCTTCATGGAGCAACTGGGAAACTTATTGTGGAAACAAACCAGACACTAGACCCACCCATCTCTCAAGAAGCAGGACTTCAAACTGATTCCCAAAGCTCCTGAGCCTGGTCCCTAAGTTTAGGCAAACCTTAATCAGCCACGACCAAAGGAACATCTCTGAGCAAACGTGTTTGCCCTCATATTCTGCACAGGTCGAACACATGCTTCCTCCTCTACTGAATATAAAGGGGACAGGATTTCACTAGCAGGTACGGCAGCAGCCCATTGGCTGAGACGATGTACACGTCCCCAGCTACCCAATACTCCTGCATACACCCTCATTTTGCCATTATACTGATAAAAACAAAGGAAGCATTTACCTGTCAAGATCTTGATCCGTGAGGCTTATTTTGTGCCCTATTTGGCAGTGAAGTGAAACCCCAAGAACCCCTGGGCAACCAGGGTCATGGGAGCAGCATGCCTGTGCTCAGCACTACCTGAAACAGCTGGAGTGACGTCTGCTTTTAGCACAGCACCCCAAACTCTGGTGCTGGAAACCCCATGAACATGGGTGTGGTACAGGCAGCCTGGGAGGCATCACCGATGAGAAGGGACGGCCCTGAGGACCAGCATTTCACAGTGCTTTGCATGCAGAGCATCGGCAGCATCTTGTCTTACTCTGTTACATCCCAAGTGTTTAGTACTGACCCTCCTGCTGCTTCTATTCCCTGTATTGTGCTTAATAGGTAACACTTTCCCAGTGGAATTTCCCAGTGGAATGGGTCAGCTGAATTAACATTTTGCCTGGACAACTACAGTCAAACTTAGTTTTCATTAAAAACATACAGCACAGAACATTAGTCTTACATCTTTCTTAGTCTTAAAAAATATAAATATAGAGGGATAATTTGTACAGGATGTATAGGTATGTACACCTTTAATATGCTAATGAGAATTCTGAACAAGTTTATGAAACTTGCATCTGAGGGAAGCCTTCCTCCTGGGGCTTCTGAACAAAGCTCTGAGCTAATGGACAGCTGCCCACGTTCCTGGGGCCCGTTACCCATCTACTGGGAAGAATCAAGCCCTCCTGACCACAGGTGCAGTGTTGGACAGGGCAGCTGGCGGGTCATGGATTCCTCTCCACTGGCTGCTGCAGGCAGAGCTCACTCCCGGCGGAGACGATGGGCAGGCTGTTTTCCAGGTGGTGGTTGATGAGATGGCTGATACTGTCAAAGATCCTGTCCTTTGTCCGGATCTGGAAGGGATGCACAAGCAAGGTTAGCACCACCCAGTCAGAGGACAGAGAACATCCCTCGTCACCGGGAGTCGAAACTAGAAGGGCAGGCTCCTTAGGCACCTGGGATCACCCTTCCAGAGATGGTGTCTGCCAAGTCCCTGGTCACTGTCACTGGCCAGTCAATTCAGTCAGCCCATTTGTCCACCCCTCTGGGATTGAACCATGCCCTCTCCCACCTTTAGCAACCAGGGACTGGTGAGCTCGCTCACCTGGTGCCATCCTCCTCTCTCCTGCTCCCCTCCTGCCCTCCTGGGACCCCGAAACCTCTGAACCACACCACCCAGCAGTGTCTACAGGCTCCAGAGCCCCTGCCACCTTTGGGCCTTTGGACAGTGGTCCCTGGCCCAGACTGTGCTCCTTCCACCTGGAAACCCAACTCAGCCTCCAGCTCAGAACTCTCAGGTTCCTTCCTTCCACACCAGCTCTCCCTAGGCCACCCACCAGCACCCTGCCTGCCTGCCAGGAAGGAGTCCATGGCTGTGAGGAGGGGCTCCAAGTTGCCACTGGAGGGTGACCCTAGCTGCGATGGAGGGGCAGTGCTGCAATTCCGGGTCACTCAGTTCTGGAGCCGGGTGTGGTGCCTGCCCATGAACTCCTCCTGAACAGATGAAGGTCTGAGATGGGGTGAGGGTGCCGGGAGGAGCTCTGTCTCTTTGCTCTGCTCACTGGGCCTGTGCTCTGGTCCCTGGAGCCCACCAGTCCCCCCACTACCCTGAGTCAGTACACTCATAGTAGAGACTACGCTTGAAAGAGGCAGTATGAGGTCTGGCCAGGAGCAGTCTCTCTTGCTTTGGACGCAGCCCGGGGGCCCGCTCCTTTGAGAGGGAGGGGAGGTGGGGCAGGGAGCAGGCACCTCGCTACACCCACTGATGCTCCAAGCCCGTAGTTGGTCCTCACAATGGATCTGGGATGCCTGGGTACTCTACTCTCTCTCCAGCCTCATTGCTCAGAACTTATCCCTCCCGGAGCAACCAGATCTCTCCCGTTCCTACCTTGGGGACCTGAAGACACATCCATTCTCCTTAATTGTCCCAATATTCTTTCCCCAAGTTCTTTTTAATTTTATTTTATTGGAGTAAAATATATTGCAATATAAATAGTTGTAGTATCAATAGAGATAGCTGATTTAAAATTTTGTGTTAGTTTCTGCGGTACAGCCAACTGTGTCAGTTATACATATACATGCATGCATTGTGTGCTAAGTCACTTCAGTTGTGTTGGACGCTTTGCAAGCCTATAGACCGTAGTCTTGTCTAACTCAGTGAAACTATCAGCCATGCCGTGTAGAGCCACCCAAAACAGGTCATGGTGGAGAGTTCTGACAAAACGTGGCCCACTGGAAAAGGGAATGGCAAACCACTTCTGTATTCTTGCCTTGAGAACCCCATGAACAGTATGAAAAGGCAAAAAGATAGGACACTGAAAGATGAACTCCCCAGATCTGTAGGTGCCCTATTAATATGCTACTGGAGATCAGTGGAGAAATAACTCCAGAAAGAATGAAGAGACAGAGCCAAAGCAAAAACAACACCCAGTTGTGGATGTGACTGGTGATGGAAGTAAAGTCTGATGCTGTAAAGAGCAATATTGCACAGGAACCTGGAATGTTAGGTCCATGAATCAAGGCAAATTGGAAGTGGTCAAACAGGAGATGGCAAGAGTGAACATCAACATTTTAGGAATCACTGAATTAAAATGGACTGGAATGGGTGAATTTAACTTGGGTGATCATTTTATCTACTACTGTGGGCAAGAATCCCTTAGAAGAAATGGAGTAGCCATCATAGTCAACAAAAGAGTCCGAGATGCAGTACTTGGCTGCAATCTCAAAAATGACAGAATGATCTCTGTTCATTTCCAAGGCAAACCTTTCAATATCACAGTAATCGAAGTCTATGCCCTGACCAGTAATGCTGAAGAAGCTGAACGGTTCTATGAAGACCTACAAGATCTTCTAGAACTAACACCCAAAAAAGATGTCCTTTTCATTATAGGGGACTGGAATGCAAAAGTAGGAAGTCAAGAAATACCTGGAGTAACAGGCAAATTTGGCCTTGGAGTACAGAATTTAGCAGGGCAAAGGCTAAGAGAGTTTTGCCAAGAGAACACACTGGTCATAGCAAATACCCTCTTCCAACAACACAAGACAAGACTCCTCACATGAACATCACCAGATGCTCAATACCGAAATCAGATTGATTATATTCTTTGCAGCCAAAGATGGAGAAGCTCTATACAGTCAGCAAACACAAGACTGGGAGCTGGCTGTGGCTCAGATCATGAACTCCTTGTTGCTAAATTCAGACTTGAATTGAAGAAAGTAGGGAAAACCACTAGACCATTCAGGTATGACCTACCTAAATAAAATCCCTTATGATTATACAGTGGAAGTGAGAAATAGATTCAAGGGATTAGATCTGATAGACAGAGTGCCTGAAGAACTATGGACAGAGGTTTGTGACATTGTACAGGAGGCAGGGATCAACACCATCCCCAAGAAAAAGAAGCGCAAAAAGGCAAAATGGTTGTCTGAGGAGGCCTTACAAATAGCTGTGAAAAGAAAAGAAGCTAAAGGCAAAGGAGGAAAGGAAAGATATACCTATTTGAATGCAGAGTTCCAAAGAATAGCAAGGAGAGATAAGAAAGCCTTTCTCAGTGATCAGTGCAAAGAAATAGAGGAAAACAATAGAATGGGAAAGACTAGAGATATCTTCAAGAAAATTAATGATACCAAGGGAACATTTCATGCAAAGATGGGAACAATTAAGCACAGAAATGATATGCACCTAACAGAAGCACAAGATATTAAGAAGAGGTGGCAAAAATACACAGAAGAACTATACAAAAAAGATCTTATGACCCAGATAATCATGATGGTGTGATCACTCATCTAGAGCCAGACACCCTGGAGTGTGAAGTCAAGTGGGCCTTAAGAAGCATCCCTACGAACAAAGCTAGTGGAGGTGATGGAATTCCAGTTGAGCTATTTCAAATCCTAAAAGATGATGCTCTGAAAGTGCTGCACTCAATATGCCAGCAAATTTGGAAAACTCAGCAGTGGCCACAGGACTGGAAAAAGTCAGTTTTCATTCCAATCCCAAAGAAAGGCAATGCCAAGAATACTCAAACTACTGCACAATTGCACTCATCTCATGCTAGTAAAGTCATGCTGAAAATTCTCCAAGCCAGGCTTCAACAGTACATGAACTATGAACTTCCAGATGTTTAAGCTGGATTTAGAAAAGGCAGAGGAACCAGAGATCAAATTGCTAACATCTGTTGGATCATCAGAAAAGCAAGAGAGTTCCAGAAAGACATCTACTTCTACTTTATTGACTATGCCAAAGCCTTTGATTGTGTGGATTACAACAAACTGTGGAAAACTCTTAAAGAGATGGGACTACCAGACCACCTTACCTGCCTCCTGAGACATCTGTATGCAGGTCAGGAAGCAACAGTTGGAACTGGACATGGAACAACAGACTGGTTGCAAATCGGGGAAGGAGTACATCAAGGCTGTATATTGTCACTCTGCTTATTTATCTTATATGCAGAGTACATCATGAGAAATGTTGGACTGGATGAAGCACAAGCTGGAATCAAGATTGCCAGGAAAAATATCAATAACCTCAGATATGCAGATGATACCACCCTTATGGCAGAAAGTGAAGAAGAACTAAAGAGCCTCTTGATGAAAGTGAAAGAAGAGAGTGAAAAAGTTGGCTTAAAGCTCAACATTTGGAAAAGTAAGATCATGGCATCCAGCCCCATCACTTCATGGGAAATAGATGGGTAAAGAGTGGAAACAGTGACAGACTTTATTTTCGTGGGCTCCAAAATCACTGCAGATGGTGACTACAGCCATGAAATTAAAAGACGCTTGCTTCTTGGAAGAAAAGTTATGGACAACTTAGACAGCATATTGAAAAGCAGAGACATTACTTTGCCAACAAAGGTCCGTCTATTCAAAGCTATGGTTTTTCCACTAGTCATGTATGGATGTGAGAGTTGGACTATAAAGAAAGCTGAGCACCAAAGAATTGATGCTTTTGAACTGTGGTCTTGGAGGAGACTCTTAAGAGTCCCTTGGATGCAAGGAGATCAAACGAGTCCATCAGGAAATCAGTCCTGAATATTCATTGGAAGGACTGATGCTGAAGCTGAAGCTCCAATACTTTGGCCACCTGATATGAAACACTGATTCATTTGAAAAGACCTTGCTGCTGGGAAAGATTGAAGGTAGGAGGAGAAGAGGATGACAGAGGATGAGATGGTTGGATGGCATCACCGACTCAATGGACATGAGTTTGGGTAAGTTCCAGGAGTTGGTGATGGACAGGGAGGCCTGGCATGCTGCAGTCCATGGGGTCACAAAGAGTCAGACACAACTGAGCTACTGAATTGAACTGAACTGGACTGTAGTCTTCCAGGCTCCTCTCTCCATGGGATTCTCCAGGCAAGAAAACTAGAGTGGGTTGTCATGCCCTCCTCCAGGGGATCTTCCCTATCCAAAGATCAAACCTGTGTCTCTTATGTCTCCTGCATTGGCAGGCGGGTTCTTTACCACTAGTGCCACCTAGAATCCCATACATATACATGTCTGTGTGTTAGTCGCTCAGTCGTGTCCAATTCTTTGTGACCCTATGGACTGTAGCCCACCAGGCTTCTCTGTCCATGGTATTGTCCAGACAGGGATACTGAAGTGGGTTGCCATTTCCTTGTCCAACATATACATATATTCACTCTTTTTTAGATTGTTTTCCCATATAGGTCATTACAGAGTATGGAGTAGAATTCCCTGTGCCATACAGTATGTTCTTATTCATTATCTATTTTATATACAGTAGTGTGTATATGTCAACCTCAGTCTCCCAATTTATCCCTCTCCACTTTCCTCCCTGGTAACCATAAGTTGGTTTTCTACATCTGTGACTCTATTTCTGTTTTGTAAATAAGTTCATTTGAACCATTTTTTTAATAAGCTCATATAAGTGATATCATATATTTCTCTTTCTTTGTCTGATACTTCACTCAGTGTGACAATCTCTAGGTCCATTCATCTTTCCCCAAGTTCTTAATCTCACTCCCCTGCCATAATGTGGTCACTCTTATCTCTCCCCCTCCATCAACCCCAAAGACATCCAGTGGGGTGTCTTTAAGTCCTGTATCTCTGGGCTTTCAGTCCCATATCCCACTCTCCCCCTAACTCTATACTCCAGATGTGGATATCAAAAGCCATCTGCTTCGGGTTTTAAACTTTTTAAAATGAGGATGTTTTCCTCTCCTTGGATCCAACTCTGCTATGAGGCCCCTCTCCACCCACCTCTGTAAGTATTGAAAGGGAAGAAGCTTCCCAGTCAGGTCCCCTGACTCTTGGGCATTAAGCCTCAGTAAGGATATAATCTGATGGGCACATTCAGGAAAAAAACACCTTATGCAAGACTTTCTGGCATCTTTGCATCAAGGTTGTTTAATCCTCCTGGAGCTCCATAGAATTCCCCTCCCAGAAAGACCCCTGAGTAACATAACAGGCCCCTTTTAGGAGGATGAAGGCATCCAGGAGGTCAGCTTGAGCCTAGTACTGTCAGGGTGTTGCCTTTACATTGATTCCTTATTCCCACTTCTTAATGATTAACATTCATTTCTGTTTTAGGGCAATAGGGCAGATGCAGGATTTATGATGGGGAAGTGTCTGGGACAGTGGTCTAAACCTGGGCTCACGTTGGCATCACCTGAGTTGCTTTCCAGAACCCCATGCCCAGGCCAGCTCCACCAGGAGCTTGGGATGAGGCCTGGCCTCTAGCATGTTTCATATTTCCTCCATGATTGCAACATGCTGCCCAAGCTGAGGACCACTTGTCAGTGTTTTTGTAGTACATAGGATGGCCAGTATAAACATGCACACATGGAAACAAAGGCACACAGAAGGAGTAAGAAATATAAAGAAATAGTTTACTTCACTCCCATAAATACATGCTGAAAGCCCATCTGGATTCTGCCCAGAGAACTCGCAGCCCACAGAGCTACCTGTGGGGCTCACCTGCCATGTGCTGGAAATGTCAAAGGCTGATTTTAAAAGCCCAGCAACCCAGATAAACTTAGGACAAACTCCTCCAGATGCATAACGGATTTTGCTACAAAAATGACAGAAGGAATGTTAACACTAGAAAACTATGCGTGGCAGAGGATGAGACAGTTGGATGGCATCACCATAAGCATGAGTTTGAGCAAACTCCAGGAGATAATGAAGGACAGGGAAGCCTGGCATGCTGCAGTGCATGGGGTGGCAAAGAGTCGGACATGACTTAGTGACTGAACAACAAGAAGGATAGACTAAAATATGCATGTATTGTGAAAGAAGAAAGATCTGAAATCAATCATCTAAACTTCCACCATAGGAAACTAGAAAAGCAAGAGCAATTTAAGTTCAAAGTAAGAGAGAGAAATAATAAAAATTAGAGCAGAAATCAATGAAATTGAAATAGGAAATCAATATAGAAAATCAATGAGTCCAAAAGCTAGTTCTCTTAAAAGATAAAATCAGTAAGCCTCTAACCAGGCTACCTAAGAGAAAAAGAAAGAAGACACAAATTACTTATATCAGAAGTGAAAAAAGGGTCATCACTACAGATCTCATGAACATTAAAAGGATAATAAAGGAATATTATAAGTAACGATGCTTTCCCACTATAACTAGAAACAAGGCAAAGATGTCCCATTACATTACTCTTTCTCAACACCAAAATGGAAGTCCTAGCTAATACAATAAGTCAAGAAAGGAAATACTTGAGAAGGAAAAAATAAAACTGTGTTTGCTCACAGATGATATGATTATCTATGAATAAAATTAAGAAAAAATGAACAGCAACAACAACCAAAAAAAAAAAAACTTTCCTGAAATGAATAAGTGATTGCATCAAGGTTTTAGGATAAGAGGTTAATATACAAAAGTCATTTGCTTTTCTATATGTAAGCAATGAACAAGTTGAATTTGAAATTTAAAACACTATTTATATTAGCATCCCCCAAATGAAAGACTTAGATATATATCTAACAAAATATATACACAATTCTAGGAGGAAAACTACAAATTTATAATGAAAGAAATTTTTTAAGACTAAATAAGTGGAATATATCCCATATTCATGGATAAGAAGACTCAATACTGTCAAGATGTAAGTTCTTTCCACCTTGATGTGCAGATTCAATGCCATCCCAATCAAAATCCCAGCAAGATATTTTGTGTATATTGACAAACTTACTCTAAAGTCTATATGGAAAGGCAAAAGACAAAATATAGCCAACACAATATCAAAGGAGAAGACTAAAGATGGAAGACTGATAATACCCAACTTCAAAATTTACTATAAAGCTACAGTAATAAAGAAAGTATGGTATTAATGAAAGAATAGACAAATAGAGCAATGGAACAGAATAAGAGAAACCAGAAACTGAACCAAACAAATATAAACAACTGATGTTTGACAAAGAAGCAAAAGCAGTACAATGAAGTACAGATTTTTTTTTCAACAAGTGGTGCTGGAACAACTGGACATTCACACACAAAAAATTAAACAGGACACAAACCTTACACCCTCCATAAAAGTTGACTCAAAATGGATGATAAAACTCAAACCTATAAAACTCGTACAAGATAACATAGCAGAAAACCTAGATGACTGTGAGTTTGTTGATTACTTTTTATTTGTAACACGAAAGTCATGATCCATGAAAGAAATAAGAAGCTGGACTTTATTAAAATTAAAAACCCTGCTCTTCAAATAACACTATCAATAGAATGAGAAGGTATGAGAAGGTATGCCACAGATGGAAAGAAAATATTTGCAAGAGATACATATAATAAATAATAATAAAATAACTTTGGACAATTATCCAAAATAGGCAAAGAACTTGTAAAACCAACAGTAAGAAAACAAACAGTCAGATTTTCAAATGGGCCAAAAAAGAATATATAATGGGAAAACACAGCTTCTTCAATAAATGGTGTTGGGAAAACTAAACAACTACATATGAAAAAATCAAACTGGAATACTTTCTCACACCATATACAGAAATAAACCAAAAATGGATTAAAGACTTAAGTGTAAAACTGAAATCATAAAACTTCTAGAAGAAGACATAGGCAATACACTCTTTGATATCTGTTTTGGCAATATTATTTTGGATATGTCTCGGGCAAGGGAAACAAAGGCAAAAAATAAGCAAACGGGACTATTTCAAATGAGAAAGCTTTTGCACAGTGAAGGCAACTATCGGCAAAATGAAAAGGCCACCTACAGAATTAGAGAAGATATTTGCAAATAATATACCCAATAAAGGGTTAATATCCAAAATATACAAAGAACTCACACAACTCAACATTTAAAAAAAAAAAGAAATAACCCAATTAAAAGTGGGCACAAGACTTTAAGAGACATTTTTCCAAAGAAGACATATAGGTGGCCAACAAACACATGGAAAAATGCTCAACATCACTAGTCATCAGAGAAATACAAGTCAAAACCACAATGAAAACCACACCTGCCGGAACAGCTATTATCAAAAAGACAAGAAATGACAAGAGTTGGCCAGGATGTGGAGAAAATGGAACCCTCCTACACTGTTGGTGCGAATATAAACTGATGCAGCCTCTGTGGAAAAAAACAATATGGAGATTCCTCAAAAGAGGAAAAGTAGAACTACTGTATCATCCAGCAATTTCACGCCACTGTCCTAGCAGTATGTACAGTGGTGAGGGTGAAGGTGGTAGATCAACCTCAGGAAGTTAATTTTTGGAGTAAAATACCCAAGTTTGGGAACTCAGGGCACAGGAGAAGACTGAGTGAAGACTCAGAGCTCTTTGCTTACCCTCATCACTGATTCTAAACCTTTCCTCCACCAAGCTTGACTAAGCCAGGTGCGACATCTGTTGGAAATGATATCCTGTGCCTAAGTTTTGCTCTGCAGTCTGGGCTCTTCACCTTGATGAGCAGTGGAAGAGGGCCGTGGTGGACGTAAGTGCCGTGAGGATAGGGTGATGCAGGGAGAGGTTATCCAGGCAGGCAGAGAGAGCAGAGCCAAGTTGCAGCTTAGTTTGACTGCACCCGATTACGTCACAGGTGAGCCTCCATGCCCTTGATGCTATGGGGCTGCTGGATCAGCCCTTTGGAACTCTCCAGCAGTTATTGGGTTTGTGAAGTTTTGTTCAAACTGTTCAGAAAATGTAATAATCCCTTGCTATTAGTATCAACTAGCACTGCTAATTCTACCTTTAAAATAATCTTTTAGGATCTCCATAGATGGATAGAATTGTAGTCTCTCCAAAAGCAGCAATTTCATCCCAGGAAGATCCCTGAGAGCCCTGTTAGCTCTAAGTGCTCACCTCTATGAACCCACTGAGACACCAGCTGATAAGGCATTGTTCAAGACAGCACTAAAAAAGTCCTAAGTCCATCTTAAAGGAGGAAATCTGGGGTACCCAATACACCCCTCAAGCTGTCTGACCCAGCAGCACCTTCCACCACCAGTTGTTGTTGCTGTTCAGTCGCTTAGTCGTGTCCAACTCTTTGCAACCTCATGCAAGGCTTTCCTGTCCCTCACTGTCTCCTGGAGTTTACTCAAGTTCATGTCCATTGAATCGGTGATGCCATCCAACCATCTCATCCTCTGCTGCCCTCTTCTCCTTTTGCCTTCAGTCATTCCACCATCAGAAGCCATACCAAATGCACTTACAGCAGGGGAAGACCCTGGTCCCAGGTTGAGAACCCAGGGATGGCAAAGCCATTGCACAAAGCTTACCTGATAACTCTAAAAAACTGTGAACTCAGAGCAATTAGGAAGAGAAGAGGCACAGGCTAGCATGCAGAGCAGGCTCTTGTGCAAGCCTGACTGAGCTGCTGGGCTGAGGATGGACACCCACCTGCATCCTCTACAGGTGAGGCTCAGCCTTCCCTTTCCCAGACTGGAAGCAACGTGCCTTCTGCTCCCTCTAGTGGCCGGTAGATCGCAATGGCGAAGAAACTGAACTGAGAGCCGGAAGGTTCCTTCATTACTACCCGATGTTACCCTCCCCCGACGTTTTCTTCTTAGCCATGGAGCAACTCTATGATGCAAAGCCCCAGGCAGAGGCCACAATATGTACAGGCCGGGGAGGATGTGTGGTTGTCACCAGGCTATTGGCTGTCACCAGGCTGTGGCTGTCAACTTGAGCAGCATTAAAAGCCCTGCCTTTGGGGTCTTCTGGAAGCAAAGGCTGCCTGACCCCTTCCCTTCACCTGCTCTGACTCAGGAGGTAGAACGTTAGAATTTGCATTTCTAGCAGGTTCCAGGTAATGCCGCAGCTGCCAGACAGGGGACCCCATGCTGAGAATCACCAAGTGAGAAGGTAACAGGGGACCCCATGCTGAGAATCACCAAGTGAGAAGGTAACAGGGGACCCCATGCTGAGAATCACCAAGTGAGAAGGTACAGCTGGAAGCTGTTGGTCTAATTGCATCATTGACAGGAACGTGATAGTACCTGCCATGTTCATTCACCCCTCAGTATCAAAACAGAAGTTATGAGGGCCTTCTAAATATGCTCCACTGACATATAAACTAGCCTGGGGTTCCCGAGCCAGACCCCAGCCCCTTCCCTCCTCACCTAGCTGGGTGCCAAGCAGCATCCTGTGTGCTTTGTTAAGTACCATTGCACCTGCCCCTGACCTGTGTGAGGATCGTCAGGTGTAGTAGCAAGAAAACAGTTCTCAGCGCCTGGGTTCATATCCCCGCCTGCCACCTCTTAATGGTGCCCTTGAGGGCAAGTTACTGATATCGCTGAGCCTTCATTTCTATGTAAAATGGTGATTGTAATATTCCTACTTCATAGGATTCTCATCAGAAGCAAATGATTCATGTGCATGAAAAATTTCACACAGTATAGGGCCCCTAGAATGTGCTTGGTAAATGTTCACTGTTCCTATTTTTCATACCATATGGAGCAGTTTAAACATACCCTGAAGGCAATAGGCATCCTGGAGAGATTTATTAATAGAGCAGGGAATGATATTTGTGGAGCCCCCTGCTGGCAGTGAAGCCAGGAGGAGGAGCAACCATTTAAAAAATATTGTGCTTTAACAAGTACACTCAATTGATAACAGAATGATTACACTCAGCCCAGTCCATAGGATGGCACTAGAACGGGCAAAGCTGTTAGTTGAAGATATCGCCTATGAAAATTCTGGTTCCACAGGAAGAGTTGCACACACAGAGCTGTAGCCCTCTGTCTGCTGAATCAGCCTTGGTTGGATCCAAAGGTTCATGCCTGAATGCAACCTAACCCAGGTGGGATGTGGATCCACCCTGGCCATGCTGCCTGGCCTCTTCTAGACTTGAAATTAAGGTGCAGTCTGGGCCTTTCCTAAATCCAATGGCCACAGGGCCAGCTCCATGTGAGGCCCTGGGACTGAATTGCCAAGGCTTACACCTGCAGTTTTGCACACCAATTGCTTCCATTTCCAATAGACGCCTTGATTCACATGAACACCCATTTTCTATGCGAACTGTAAGCCTGATTGTGAATCCCTGCATAGCTGGAGTCCTAGACACCTTCCAGTCTCCCCCTCCAGGGATGTGGTTTCCCTGACAAGCCATATCCAGGGTGAGGGGGACAGTTTGGACTCTCCACCTCTGGTTCCTTCTACGTCTAAGTTCCCTTCTTTTTCCAGTTCCAAGGTACTAAGGAGCCTCAATCAACCCCAAGTTTGCCCCAAAGTCAGCTAAGTCTGTTTTTGATAGTAGAAAAGAAAAAAGGTGGAAGGCTAACCTCAGTGACCAAAAGGGAAATTCAGTCAAGATTTCTTCAGTTATGCCAGAGAAGCACAGATATGTTGTGGACCAGAAAAGAAAGAGAAGAGGAACTAAAGAGACTCTTGATGAAAGCAAAAGAGGAGAGTGAAAAGCTGGCTTAAAACTCAACATTCAAAAAACTAAGAGCATGGCATCTGGTCCCATCACTTCATGGCAAATAGATGGAGAAACAATGGAAACAGTGACAGACTTTACTTTCTTGGACTCCAAAATCACTGCAAATGGTGAATGCACCCATAAAATTAAAAGATGCTTGTTCCTTGGAAGAAAAGCTATGACAAATTTAGACAGCATATTAAAAAGCAGAGAAATTACTTTGCCAACAAAGGTCCATTTAGTCAAAGCAATGGTTTTTCCAGCAGTCATGTATGGATGTGAGAGGTGGACCATAAAGAAAGCTGAGCACAGAAGAATTAATGCTTTTGAACTGTGGTGTTGGAAAAGACTCTTGAGAGTCCCTTGGACTGCAAGGAGATCTAACCAGTCAATCGTAAAGGAAATCAGTCCCACATATTCACTGGAAGGACTGATGCTGAAGCTGAAAGTCTGGTACTTTAGCCACCTGATGGGAAGAACTGACTCATTTGAAAAGACCCTGATGCTGGGCAAGATTGAAGGCAGGAGGAGAAGGGGACAACAGAGGATGAGATGGTTGGATGGCATCACCAACTCCAGGGACATGAGTTTGAGCAAGCTCTGGGAGTTGGTGAGGGACAGGGAAGCCTGACACGCTGCAGTCCATGGAGTTTCAAAGAGTTGGATACAACTGAGCAACTGAACTTAACTGACTGAAACATCCAAGAAGCTCAATGAACTCTAAGAAGGATGAAAACAGAGTCCTACCCCAAGACACATTATAATCTACCTGTCAAAGCCAAAGTCAAAGAGAGAATTTTAAAGGCAGCAAGAAAGAAGTGCCTTGTCACATACAAGAGATCTTCAATAAAATTTCTCATCATAAATGTTGAAGACCAGAAGACAGTAGGTTGATATATTTAAAGCTAAAAGAAAAAACAAAAACAAAAACTGTCAGTTAAGAATCTTATTTCCAACAAAACTGTCCTTCAAAAGTGAAGGAGAAATTAAGACATTCACAGATAAAATAAAGCTGAGAGAGTTCATTTCCACTAGACTGGGTCCAGGAAGAAATGCTAAAAGGAGTCCTGCAGGTTGAAATGTAAGATACTAGATAATAACTCAAAGCTGTATGAAGAAACAAAGATCACAGCAGAGGTAAAGCCCATGGGCAATTATAAAAGCTGGCATTTTTGTAACTTTAGTTTGTAACTTCACATTTTGTTTTCTACATAATTCGATACTATTGCATTAAAAATGTTACTTTATGTTTTTGGACACACAATGTATAAACATGAAATTTTGGAATATCAACAAATGAAAGGAGTAGGTTCGGTTCAGTTCAGTCGCTCAGTCGTGGAGTGGGTACAGAGCTGTAATGTAGCAGAGATTTTGTATGCTATTGAAGTTAAGATGCTACAAATTCAAATTAGAGTATTATAACTTTAAGATGTTAAATATAATCCTCATGATAACTACAAAGAAAGTAGAGATAGAATAAATACTAAAGGAAATGATAAGGGATTTAAGGCATTTTACACATAGATAAAAAATCAACTAAACACAGACAGTAATGTAAGACATGACAGACAAAAAAGTTATAGGGTATTAGAACAGAAATAGCAAAATTACGGAAATGAATCCTTTCTTATCAGTTCAGTTCAGTTCAGTCACTCAGTTGTGCCTGACTCTTTGTGACCCTATGGACTGCAGCAGGTCAAGCTTCCCTGTCCCTCACCAACTCCTGGAGCCTACTCAAACTCATGTCCATAGAGTCAGTGATGCCATCCAACCATCTCATCTTCTATCATCCCCTTCTCCTCCCACCTTCAATCTTTCCAGCATCAGGGTCTTTTCCAATGAGTCAGTTCTTCCCATCAGGTGGCCGAAGTACCAGGCTTTCAGCTTCAGCATCAGTCCTCCCAATGAATATGCAGGACTGATTTCCTTTAAGATTGACTGGTTGGATCTCCTTGCAGTCCAAGGGACCCTCAAGAGTTTTCTCCAACACCACGGTTGAAAAGCATCAATTCTTTGGCACTCAGCTTTCTTTATAGTCCAACTCTCACATCCATACATGACTACTAAAAAAACCATAGCTTTGACTGGATGGACCTTTGTTGGTAAAGTGATGTCTCTGGTTTTTAATATGCTGTCTAGGTTTGTCATAGCTTTTCTTCCAAGGAGCAAGCATCTTTTAATTTCATGGGTGCATTCACCATTTGCAGTGATTTTGGAGCCCCCCAAAATAAAGTCTGTCACTGTTTCCCCATCTATTTGCCAGGAAGTGATGGGGCCAGATACTATGATTTTAGTTTTCTGAATGTTGAGTTTTAAGCCAACTTTTTCGCTCTCTTCTTTCACTTTCATCAAGAGGCTCTTTAGTTCTTCTTCACTTTCTGCCGTAAGGGTGGTGTCATCTACATATCTGAGGTTATTGATATTTCTCCCGGCAATCTTGATTCCAGTTTGTGCTTCATTCAGCCCAGCATTTCCCATGATCTACTCTGCATATAAGTTAAGTAAGCAGGGTGACAATATACAGCCTTGACATACTCTTTCCCAATTTGCAACCAGTCTGTTGTTCCATGTAAAGTTCTAACTGTTGCTTCTTGACCTGCATGCAGATTTCTCAGGAGGCAGGTCAGGTGTCTGGTATTCCCATCTCTTTAAGAATTTTCCAGTTTGTTGTGATCCACACAGTCAAAGGCTTTGGGGTAGTCAATAAAGCAAAAGTAGATGTTTTTCTGGAACTCTCTTGCTTTTTTGATGATCCAGTAGATGTTAGCAATTTGATCTCTGGTTCCTCTGCCTTTTCTAAATCCAGCTTGAACAACTGGAAGTTCATGGTTCACATACTGTTGAATCCTGGCTTGGGGAATTTTGAGCGTTACTTTGCTCAGTAATTACATTCAGTGTAAATGGACTGAACTCTCCAGTCAAACAACAGATGGTAAAAATAAATAATTTTTTTTTAAAAAATCCAATTAAATGCCGTCTACAAGACATTCATTTTAGATCCAAAGGATGGAAATACATATTCTATACAAATATTAAACAAAAGTTAGTGACAGTACCAATACCAATATCAGACAAAATAGACTTTAAATGAAGAGACAAAGAAGGACATTATATACTAATAAAAGTTTCAATATAGCAAGAAGATATAACACTTATACATATTTACACATCTAATAACAGACCATCAAATTATATGAAGCAAAAATTAATAGAATGGAAGGGAGAAATGGACAGTTTTCCAACAGTATTTGAAGACTTCAATACCCCACCCTCAATGAGGATAAGTAAAGAAATAGAGGACTTGAACAACACAAGACTCAACACTATAACACAACTCTCTAACAATGGAACATATATTCTTCTCACATGTACACAGGATACTTTCCAAGATAGACCATACGTTAGGCTACAAATTGTTTCAATAGAGCTTTTAAATTTTTTAAAAAATTTTATTTATTTATGGCTGTGCTGAGTCATGCAAAGTATCTTCTCTGACCACAACAGGATGAAGCTAGGTATCAGTAAGAGACAACATATAGATTTAAGCATTTAGATTAGAAAACAAGAAAGATCAAGCAACTTATATTTACAACTTAAGAAACAAGTAAAGGAACAAACTAAACTCAAAGCAAGCAGAAGGAAGAAAATAATAAAGATTAGAGCAGATCTAAATGAGACTGAGAATAGAAAAACAACAGAAAAAAAATCACTGAAACCAAAAGCTGTTTCTTCAAAAAGGTTCAACAAAATTGACAAACATTTAGTTAGACTAAGGAAAAAAAGTGTCAAAATTACTAAAATCAGAAATGAAATGGCAACAGTATTACTGATTCTACAGAAATAAAAAGGATTGTAAAAGAGTACCATGAACAACAGTGTGCAAACTGGATAACCTAGATGAAACAGACAAATTTCTAGAAACACGAAACCTATAATGCTAAATCACAAAGAAATAGAAAATATGAATAGACTTATAACTAGTATGGATATTGAATCAGTCATCAAAAATCTCCTGATAAAGAAAAGCCCTAGACTTGATGACTTCACTGGTGACTTCTACCAAACTTTTAAAAAAGAGTTCATACTAATCCTTCTCAAATTTCTCCCAAAAAGTAAAGAAGGGGAAACTTCTTAACTCACTCTGTGAGACCAGCATTATCCTGATACCAAAGCCAGATAAGGATGCTACAAGAAAAAAACAAAAAGCAAAAACTACAGACCAACATCCCTCATAAACATCAATGTAAAAGTCCTCAACAAAATATCAGAAAATCAAATTCAACAGAATATTAAAAGGATTCTATACTAATGACCAAGTGAGACTTATTCCAGAAATCCAAGAATGGCTCAGTGTTTGAAAACACATCACATTAACAGAATCAAGGGGGTAAAAAAGCATGATAATCTCAACTGATACATAAAACCTTTGACAAAATTTAACACTCTTCCATAGAAGGAAACTACTTCAACATAATACAAATCATACATGAAAAACCCATAGCCAATATCATATCCAATGGTAAAAAACTGAAAGCTTTGCCTCTAAGATCAGGAAAAAGGCAAGGATGCCTGCTTTCACCTCTTATTCAATGTAGCAGTTGTGTTCAACATAGGAGTTCTAGCCAGTAATTAGTCAAAAAGAAAAATAAAAGGCAACTAATTTGAAACAAAAAGTAAAATTCTGTTTGAAAATGATATGATCTTACATGGAGAAACCTAAAGACTCTACACACATGAAAAAAAATGTGTTAGAACCAATAAATGAATTCAACAAAGTAGCAGGATATAAAGTCAACACACAAAAATCAGTAGCATTTATATACTAACAATAAACAATTTGAAAACGAAAATAAGAATGCAATTCCATATATAATTACACCAAAGAAAAGAATGAGATATTTAGAAATTAACTTAGCCAAAGAGGAAAAAGACTTGTACAATGAAGTCTACAAAACATTTTGAAAGAAATTAAAGAAATATTTTTTTTAAATGGAAAGACATTCATGCTCATGAATTGGAAGACTTAATATTATTAATATGTCAATATTACACAAAGCAGTCCATCCTAAAGGAGATCAGTCCTGAGTTTTCATGGGAAGGACTCATGTTGAAGCTGAAACTCCAATCCTTTGGCCACTTGATGCGAAAAGCTGACTCATTTGAAAAGATCCTGATGCTGGGAAAGATTGAAGGCAAGAGGAGAAGGGGACAACAGAGGATAAGATGGTTGGATGGCATCACCAACTCAATGGAGATGAGTTTGAGTAAACTCCGGGAGTTGGTAATAGACAGGGAGGCCTGGCGTGCTGCAGTCCATGGGGTTGCGAAGAGTTGGACATGATTGAGTGACTGAACTGAACTGACACGAAGCAAACTACAGGTTAAACGTGTGTGTGTGTGTGTGTGTGTGTGTGTGTGTGTGCACACGCACGTGCACTAAGTCACTTCAGTCGTATCCTACTCTTTGCAACCCTGTGGACTGTAGCCTGCCAGGCTCCTCTGTCCATGGGATTCTCCAGGCAAGAATATTGGAGTGGGTTGCCATGCACTCCTCCAGGGGATCTTCCTGACCCAGGAATCGAACCTGCATCTCTTACATTGCCTGCATTGGCAGGCAGGTTCTTTACAACTAGTGCCACCTGGGGAGAATGTAATCCCTATCAAACTTCCAATGATTTTTTCCCTCAGAAATGGAAAAATCCATTCTAAAATTCATATAGAACATCCAGGGACATGAATAACTAAAACAATCTTGAAAAAAAAAGAACTAAGTTAGAAGACTCACACTTCCTGATTTCAAAACCCACTACAAAGTTACAATAATCAAAACAATAAGATATTGGTTTAAAGATAGGCATATAGACCAAGGGAATAGAATAGAGAGCCCAGAAAACAAAACCCCCACATATGTGGGCAAATTTTTTTGACTGGGAAGCCAAGATCTTTCACTAGAGAAAGGACAGTTTTTTCAACAAATATCTCTGGGAAAACTGGATATCCACATGCAAAAAAATAAAGCTGAACCCTTAACCAACACAACATACAAAAACTAACTGAAAATGGATCTAAGACCAACGTATAATGAAATACATCTCATAGCCATTGTGATGGCTATTATTTAAAAAAAACAGAAAATAAGAAATGTTGGCAAAGATGTATAGAAACTGGAACTCACGTACAATGGAATATTAGTTAGCTTTTAAAAGGAAGGGAATTATTACACATGCTATAGTGTGAATAATGTGAATAAAACTTGAGGGCATTATATTCAGTGAAATAAACCAAATATAAAAAGACAAATACTGTATTAATCCACATATATGAGGTACTTGTTGTTTAGTCACTAAGTCATACCCAACTCTTTTGAGACCCCATGGACTGTCTGTGGGATTTTCTAGACAAGAATACTGGATTGGGTTGCCATTTCCTTCTCCAGGGGATCCTTCTGAACCAGGAATTGAACCTGAAGTTCCTGCCATGTCTCTTGCATTGCAGATGGGTTCTTTACCACTGAGTCACTGGAGAAGCCCATGAGGTACTTGGAGTAGTCAAAATCATAGACAGAGAAAGTAAACTGGTGAAGGCCAGGGGCTGTGAGATGGGAATGAGTGAGTGAATGAAAGTCGCTCAGTCGTGTCTGACTCTTTGCGACCCCATGGACTACACAGTCCATGGAATTCTCCAGGCCAGAATACTGGAGTGAGTAGCCTTTCCCTTCTCCAGGGGATCTTCCCAACCCAAGAATCAAACCCAGGTCTCCTGCATTGCAGGCGGGAGTTATTGCTTAATGAGTATAAAGTTTCAGTGTTGCAAGACAAAAAGTTCTGGAGGTAGATGGTGGTGATGGTTGCATATCTGTATGAATATACTTAATATCTCTGTACACTCAAAAATAGTTAAGATGGTAAATTTTATACTATATATATTTTACCATAATAAAAAAAAATGAAGGGAAAAAAGAAAAAGAAGGAAAAACATGAGCAAAAGATCTGAACGGACATTTCTCCAAAGAAGATACCCAAATGGCCTTAGCACATGAAAGGGTGCTCAACGTCAAGAGTCATCAAGGAAAATGCAAATCAAAACCACAGTGGTATACCACTAGTATTCTAGAATTTAAAAGTCAGATAATAACAAGTGTTGGTGATGACACAGAGAAATTAGAACCCTTATACACTGCTTAATGATGCAGCTGCTTTGGAAAATTGTCTGGCATTTCAAGTGACTAATTATAAAGTTACCATTTGACATACTAATTCAACTCCTAGGTATATATCCAAGGTAAATGAAATATATGTCCATTCAGAAACTTTTATATAATGTTTACAGTGGCATTATTCACAATTGCCAACTACCCATCAACAGATTAATCATAGATAAAATGTGGTATATCCATAAATAGAGTATTATTCATCCATAAAAAGGAAGTGCTAACACATGTTACAGCATAGATAAGTCTTTAAAACATTACGCTAAGTGAAAAAAGTTAGTCACAAAAGTCCACATGTTATATGATTCTGTTCATATGAAAGTCCAGAAAGGGATAATCTACAGAGACAGAAAACTGCTGAACGGTTCCTAATGCTGGAGAATGGGAGACTTAGAAGGGTGATAGCTAAATGGTACAGCATGAAATTACAAAATGGATTGTGATGATGGATGCACATATCTGTGAATATACTAAAAACCACTGAATCATACACTTTAAATGGGTATTATGTAAATTATATCCCAATAAAGCTGTTTTTAAAGATCTCTATGTCTACCAATTCATAGAAAATACAGGAGGCAAGAAACAAGTTAAATAATGCCACAAGGAAACAAGGACCCAAATCATAATGTACCCAAATCATAATGTGGGATATTTTACAGACAAATGTCTAATTCCTCAAATAAATCAAGGTGTAGAGGGAGGCAGAAGGAAAGTTGCAACAGAGTGAGAGCCATAAGAGACATAATGAAATGCATGATGTGGATCATCTATCAATTCTGATTCCAACAAACTTACTATAAAAAGAATATCTTTAAGATAATCAGGAAAATTTCAATATGTTCCATAATTATTTTTGGTTTTGTTGGTATAACGATGATATGTTATTATTGCAATGTCCTTATTGGTAGAGATTCCTGCAGAAGTTACAGGAGAAATGACAGGAGGCCCAGAATCTGCTATGAAATACTTTGAAAATTTCCTCCTTCCCTTTCCTTTCTTCTCCTTTTCCTTCCTAAAAGAACAATCAGTCCAAAAACCAAGAAGATAGGCCTCAATGCTATGAGGGTCATGTAGCCACAATGGCCCCACATGGCATCCTGGAGCGCGAGCAGAGTGAGAATGCCCATAGGATGGATGGATGGACTGGCAGAGGGTGTCAGAGACATCCATGCCAGGGAGAAGGCTGGGCGGTGCAGTATGGTGGTCAGAGCCAAGGAGGGGGAGGGTGTGTATGTAGGAGGGTAGAGTGGCACAGGCATCAGAGCATGAACAAGGCGAGGAGGGAATCACGTGGAGAATGGTTGGGCCGGGAAGTCCAAATCAAGGCTGGGTGAGGAAGGTTTCCACACACAGGAGGGGCAGCAGCCGCGATGGGTGATGTATTACATACAAAGGAGTTCATCAGATAGGTTAAATTGTTAAGAATAATGACAGTCAGGTTTCTTATTGTTGGAGAAGGGAGCTGTAGACAGAGAAAAGGAAAAAAGTAAAAATGAACCCTGTGATAGCAGCTTGAAATTAGACGAATTTTTGTGAACGCGTGGTTTCCAATTCTCTGGTGGTAAAGAATCTGCCTGCAATGCAAGAGACCCAGGTTCAGCCCCGGGGTGGAGAAGATCCCTGGAGAAGGGAATGACTACCTACTCAGGTATTCTCGCCTGGAGAATCCCATGGACAGAGGAGCCAAGTGGCTACAGTCCACATGGTCACAAAGAGTTGGACACAACTGAGCGACTAACACTTCACTTTCACAGATAGATATAGAAATAGATATGGAAATAAATGCGTGTGTGTGTGTGTACAGTGTCTGTCCATTTAGAGGGTCTAGTAGCAGCAACACCCCACCAGCAATGAGCACATGCAATGCCCAGATCTTGCTCTCTGAAGGAACCAGACCAGAGTTCATTTGGAGAAGTGGGTAACTGCAGGACTCGGCCAGGTGGCCGAGTTTTATCATTTTGCTGTTTTATCATTTTGCATCAGAAGAAAGAAAATGCTGAAAGATAAAGACATGTCAAAAGGACACAGAAGCCAGCTTGAAGGAGCATCAAAATGAATACAATAACCAAGTATAACCTGTTGGATGGCATCACCAACTCAATGGACTTGAGTTTGAGCAAGCTCCAAGAGATGGTGAAGGACAGGGAAGCCTGGCGTGCTGCAGTCCATGGGGTCACAAAGAGTCCGACACGACTGAGTGACTGAGCAACTACAGCAAATAGCCCACTGAATAAAATAGGAAACTAGAAATCCACAACAGCAAGAATAAATAAGTGATTAGATTGAAAGTTTGATCATGAAGAGGGTAGTTATGTAGTTTTCAAAGTACCTCCCCCAAATATTAACTCAAGGGAAAGGAGAGGGTATGCTATGGGGAGGCACGCTGACACCTCCTCGGTGAAGCCATCCAGGTGAACGCTCACCAGCAGTCAGCATCTCCCTAGCAGGTTGTGGTGATAGAGGGAGCACTGTTCCTATGATAGTTCAGCCAAGATGCATAAGCTGACTCCAATAATGAGGAAACATCAGAGGAACCTGAACTGAGAACTGTTCTAGCTTGAAGGAGGCTAAACAGACATCACCACTGAATGCAGCACGTGATTCTGAACTGGATCCTTTCAGGACAAAGGACACTCTTGGGACAACAAAAGGCTCTGGAGGATGAGGTGGTGGTGATAAAGCAGGATAAAGGCCTGATTCATTCGGGTGTCTGTACCATGGTTAGGCAGGAGAATTGTTTGCAGGACTTCACACTCAAGTACTCTCAGGGTTAATGGAATATCTGAGCAACTGACTCTCAAATGATTCCAGAGAAGAAAGTTTTTGTATACTGTGCTTCCAAAAGATACTCCAAAAAAAAAAAAAAAATAATGGGGTGAGATACAAGTGAAATGAGATTAAAACAATATTGGTCATTTTTGAAGCCAATAATAAGTACTTGGGAATTCATTAGACCACTTTCTTTGCTCTGGTGCATTAAAGAAAAATGTAAAGCCAGTGCTGACAGAAGACAGATGGAGGAAGAAGGGGGAAGAAAGAAAGGACCCACAGGGTACCCACTCTGTCTGGGGCAGGGGACGAAGTTGTGAAACCCTGGTCCTAACACTGATGGAACCAGAGAGAGCCTCAGTGGATTGCAAGGCACAAAAACAAGCACTAGAAAAACTAAAATACTTGTCAAAAAATTAAAGAGGTAGCAAAAATGAGGTATACTAAAGAGTGTTCACAGGGAACATCAAGAAACGATGTCTTGAAATTTTAAATTAATGAATCAAGCGCTTTCCAGAGAACTTTAAAGAGAATCTGTTGGCAGAGCCTGTCTCTCTCGGAATAGGAAATAGGGTAAGGAGGAGGGAGGAGGCCTATTAGTCTTCATTAAATCCTTTCTGTCTTATTTGTTTATTTTTGGGGACGCTACTTTGACAGACAGTTAGAAGACAAATTGCTGAGATGACCTTGTCAGTCAAGCACTTTTCATGCATCCTTACATTTCTCCGCCTCTCTTGGGGTCAGGTGGGGACTAATGGACCATGAGATGAGTGACATGTGTCGCTCCCGGAGTGAGGCCACTGATCTTCCTCCATCCCTCTCTTCTCCATGGTGACAAGGCAGACCCAGGAGATGGATGAGCCTGCATCCCTGAGCCACCCAAGCAAGGACCAGAGAGGCTAGGGAGCCACAAACACCGGCTTGGCATGAGTGGGAACAGAAGCTCGGCTGGATTAAATCACATTTAACCAGAATTCACCTTTTATTTGTTAAGGCAGCACAGTCTAGACTGACCAGTAAAAAGGGAATTTAAAAATAATAACATGGCTTTATTAAGTGGAGGGATTGGGGGAAGGCTTTGTGTTTTCTTAATTACACTAAGAAGAAAGTAACAACCTAATAAATGTGAATGTTGGGTGGCTGTTGTGGTTTGGTGGGTTTATGAAAGCAAAAGCCCCTGTACATGCTCTCAAACCTGCCACAACCTGAGACCACATTAACAAACAACCTGAGATCACATTAATGAAGCCCACAGAACACCCAGCCATGTGTGACAGCAGCTTGTTCAAATGCAAGCACACTGCCCACCACACTTTGCTGGCCCTTCAAGGCCAAAGTGATGAATCAGTGATAAATGACTCAGGGAATAATTTTAGACACAGAGGGCTGACTAAATGTTTCTGAAAGATGTTGAAAAGATAAAAAAAAAAAAAAGTGTACCAGATGCCATCTCTGAGGTTGTTCCTACAGACCAACTCACGGGCCTATTTCCAGCTGGCATTTTCAAGGGCCGGTAGCTTCAGCAACTCCCCAGGAGCTCAGAAGCCCAGCCACAACCATCCCCGTCACCCCAGTTATCAGCACCCCCAGGAGCCTTGAACAATCAGTGCACAGTGGGAAGGCACATAGGTTGATATACTCGGGGGTAAATTTAGACGCAGAACTGTTTTGCATCCTTATTTTTCTGAGTAATCTGTTCTGCCAAGTTTCCCCCTTTATAGTCTTGGACCAGCCAATTACCATGAAAATCAGATGAATAAATATTGAAGAGAATGTGTTCATCGTCTATTTTCGTGTCCTCACAGCAAGCAAGCGACATTATATTTTTAATTAAGTCTTTCATTTCCATTTTCCCTTTCAGCTAAAGCTGTCCTCCATAGGATCAATTAAGCTAGATAATCAGATCCAATGAAAAGCCCCCCAAAAGAACAGTTATTAGTAGGTGTGATTCACACATTTTCCCAACCATACTGCAAATTTCTTCTCCAAAATTAAAGTTGTACAGACAACACAGTGCGGGGTGTTCGGGGCTTGCTCAGACATTTGCTCTAACTTCATCTCCTTCTTACCTTCTACATTATCTCTATACTGGCTTGTGAATGTATAATATATTAGTAGTACATATCTTTTCATAAATCATCCTTTTGTCTATAAGGGCTGAGTGACCAAAAAAAAAATTACTAATCATCTTTGATCTATAAGAGGGTATAATTTAGCTAAATTTTAATTTTAAAAAAATACCTAAAATTTTCAACCAAAATATTTATATTCTCATAGAATTGCTTAGATATTTTCTCTCCTATTAGAGGTAACTACAACAAATTTCATAAGTAGTCAATCAGATGGAAAGAACTCTGGACTGAGTCTGTGTATAAAATTCATTTGCGAACCCAGGTTGCCTTCTTGGGTCCTCAGTTCCTAACCTGCAAAAGTCTGAGGTTGATTTATGTATTCAGTTATCCAATGCTTATTGAACACAACTTATGTGCCAGGACTTATTCTAGATGGTGGGAAATAACTACACTGAACAAGATTGCTACCCTCATGGGCATTATAGTCTAGTTGTTGTTGTTGTTTAGTCTCTAAGTCGTGTCCAACTATTTTGTGACCCTGTGAATTGTAGCCCGCCAGGCTCCTCTGCTCATGGGATTTCCAAGGCAAGAATACTGGAGTGGGTTGCCATTTCCTTCTCCAGGGGCTCTTCCCAACCCAGGGACTGAACCCACGTCTCCTGCATTGGGAGGCAGATTCTTTACTGCTGAGCCACTAGGGAAGCCCTGTTGTCTAGTTAGGGAAGCTAAATAATAAATTAGCAAATAAAAGAGTGCTTGTTTGTGATAAGTACTTAAGGGTAAGAATAAATCAGGGTAAAGAAGTAGCAGTTATACAAAGTATTTTCCATGAGATAAAATGGTGGGCCGAGGAGGCTTCTCTGATTTGCAGTAAACCTAGATCATTGTAAGAGGCGCATATAACCCCATAATCTTGACACCCCTTGATGAACACACAACCAAAGGAAGCAAAGACGATGAAGACAGATTTCTCTTATGAACAGCGCCTGAAAAAATTCTAAAGGAAATATTCAGACTCCAAATCCAAATCCATGATTACTATGTCATTGACCAAGCAGAGTTTATGCCAGGATGAAACATCAGAAAAATCTACCTGTGTAATTCCCCAGACAAATGGACCTTAGGGGAAACAAATCATGGTATTATCTCAAAAGCTGTTGAAGAAACATTTGATAAAATTCGATACCTATACATGATAAAAGTAACTGGGGTAATTAATATATATGTTAATGAGAGCAGAGATTATCCTTCCAGCTGGTCATGGACATACACCAGTTGCCAAAATCAATGTCTGGATTAGCAGTCCTTCAGTACACATTTGTTGAGTGAAGAATGAATGAATGAATGAAGTCTTTTAGGCTGATTAGAACATCTACAAAAGCTTACATCATCCTTAAGGGAGAAAGTGAAAGTCACTCAGTCTTGTCTGATTCTTTGCGACCCCTTGGACTGTAGCCCACCAGGCTCCTCTGTCCATGAAATTCTCCAGGCAAGAACACCAGAGTGGGAAGTTGTTCCCTTCTCCAGGGGACCTTCCCAACTCTGGGATTAAACCTGAGTCTTCTGCATTGCAGGCAGATTCTTTACTGTCTGAGCCACCACAAAAGCTCGCATGAAAATTTAGAGGCCATTTCTTTTCAGGTTGGAAACTGCACAAGGGGGCCCTCTCCTGGCCAATGATCAAAGATGCCCTGGTCAGCTCAGCAGTACCCTGTGAGGTCTGGGATTTGGAAGACAAGAGAAAAAACTGTCAGTGTTTGCAATTGCATGACCGCTGGTCCAGTAAAACTACTACAGTCAGAAAAATTTCCAGAATCAAGATCACACTACTCTCTTCTCCCTGCAGCAATAACTATTAGAAAAAGTAATCAAAAATAACATATCACTAAAAACAGGTACTAAAACTAGGCACTCAAGGAAGTAACCCAATAAAGGAAACAGAAGAACTTTCTGGAGAGAATTTTAAAATTCTAACAAAAGATATCTTAAAACTAAATAAGTGGAGACATGCCATGTTCATGGAGGTGATGATTTACTATTAAAAAATGTCAGCTCTCCTCAAATTAATCTACAAATTCAGCGCAAGTCCTCTCAAAACCCCAGCATATATTTTTAGTGACTTGGTAAACTGAATCTAAACTCAGAACAAAGAATAAAGGTCTGAGAATAGCTAAGACAACTTATGAAAAGGAGACTCAAGAGGAAGGACTCACGCCACCAGATATTAGGATAGTTTAAAGCCGTAATGACTAAAGCAGCATGGAACATGCACAAGGAACAGAGTGTCAAACCAACAGAACAGAACTGAGAGTCCAGAAATAGACCCTTGACACAGAGAACTTACTGTGTGTTAGAAGGAGCATCACATCACAGAGAAAAGATGAATTCTTCGGTAAATAGTGGTGGGAAAATGGACTCACTACATGGTGATTTTTTAAACGTTGGGTCCTTCTCTTATATCATCTTCTAAAGTAACTTCAGTTGGGCTTGAAAGGTAAATGTGAAAGATAAAACCCTGATGCTAATAGGAGAAAATATGGAAGGAAGATGTAGTATACCTATGATTTGTAGCTGAGAAATCTTTTAAAACTAAAAACTATAAACCATAAAGGGGAAAATTAACAGATTTAGCTATATTCCCAGAAAAAAAGACTTTTATTTGTTGAAGACGGTCACAGACAAAATTATCTGAGAGGTGAAGACGTGGGAGAGTACATATGGGCATTCTATGACTGGAGAAAACTCAAGAGAGCCCATCAAGAAAATTAAAGGGGAAATATGAGGGAAAGATAGGAATATAAAATTTATGAAGAAACCTGGTAAAGTGTAATCAAAGACTTGCATGGCAAACAATAAGACATCTCTTCACTCCCCGCCCCTGTGAGATTAGCATAATTAGAGAGAGAAGAGGCAGATGAGGGACCCTCATCCTCTGCCACAGTGCATGGTGATAACCCTAGCCATTCTGGAAGTAAATGCAACCCCACAGTGACATTAAATGTATGCACATCCTGCAATCCAAAGTTCCACTCTTGGGATATGCCCAAGAGAGAACGGTACCAGGTGCGGGGGGAAACAACCATGAGGTCTGCAGCGACTTCAGGTTTTCACTCCCCTCCAAAGGAGCTCAGGAAGTGATGTGCAGACTGTGTGTCCAGTGAGCCCCAGATGGCCCACCCAAGGAACAATTCGTCATGCATAGGCACCACTGACAGAGCTCAAAAACATGTACTGAAGGGGAAAGGAAATGATTTGTGGAACAATATCATGTTTGTGAATTTCTTAAACACAGAAGCACAAAATATGTATTTTCCCTGGTATGTATATATGTGAGAAAAAAATCCACACAACTAAGGAAAGTGGATTGGAAGGCTATAAATTACATTTATGGGGCATAGTTGACCAGGTGGAAGGGAAAGAGGAGATGCAGAGGTCTAGGGAGCCAAGGTAGGCAGGCAGCTAAGTCCAGACACCTGAGGCAAAACGTCATCTCTAACACACACAGTTCAGTTGTGTCCAAATTCAACTGAAGACTGTCTTCATCCTTACCTGTCAATCAAAAATTGCAATATCTGTCATATAGAACAGACTTGTGGTTGCCAAGGGAGGGAGGGTACGGGGGAGGGAAGGACTGGGAGTTTGGGATTAGCAGATGCAAACTATTATACAGAGGCGGGATAAACAACAAGATTCTACTATATAGCACAGGGAACTATATCCAATGTCCTGTGATAAACCACAATGGAAAAGAATATTTATATACATGTACATATATATATATGTCTGTAAGTATAACTGAGTCACTTTTCTATACAGCAAAAATTAACACATTATAAATCAACTATACTTCAATAAAATTTTTAAAAATACAACATCCTTTACTATTGAGATAACTCTACCTGCTGCATTGTTCTCACTGGATAAAAGATTTTAAATAACAATCCTGGAATTTACTCAATAGTTAGGCTAGTGTAACTACATTTATTAAACTTAGTAATTCTCGGACTGTGCCAGGGTGAAGTCAAATTTGTTCACTTAATGGAAGATGGGGTATTCAGTCAACCCTACAGAATTATTCAGACACAGTTGTTCTGCTAGGAAGAGCCAAAAAGCCAAACTCACTGTCATGAGCCATTACTTCTCTGGGTGGGAAAGCAAGAGACAATTAATAGGAGGCTTACCTACTGCTCCGTCACATTTTACAACCTGCAAATAAAATCTTGTGGTTCAAATTGTAGAGAAATTTGAGGTGAGTATCAAAAGCCCAGGAACCCTGTACTTGCGAACAAAGATTCACTAGGAATGTGTTTGGAAGGGAAACTCTCGCAGTTTTTGTATTTACTTTAAAGAACATGAGAATTAAGGCTTTCCACCTGGGCTCTGGTGAATCTCCAAGTCTTATAAGTTGCATGGGGCTCTAACCATGGGCTCCAGTAATCTGACTCTGGCCTGGAAGTAAGTCCTCTGGGCCTGGTCTCCAGGGTCCCAGAAGTGTGACTGTCAGGACTCAGCAGGCATATGTGGGTAGAGAAGGGAAAGTGGTCCCCAGTGCAGTGACCTAGGGGAGACTGTTGGAGGGAGGGTGGCTAGTGCAGGCCACACTCTGCCCTGTGCTCACCGTGCCTTCTGGGTCCACAAGCAGCAAATGTTTGGCCTGGCCGTTGTGCATGCCAGTGAGGACGAAGGAGCCTGGGTTGGTGGTACTCTTCCTGACCAAGAAGTCTCCATCTCTCTTTAGCAGCCCCTCTGCCTCTTTCCTGCTCATCTCCCCTTGGTACCAAGGCTCCGCTTTCAGTTCTTCCAGCATCTTGGCATCTGGTGCTCTGGGTGAGACGGGGCTGATGCACTCCATGGAAGCTGCCTTGCTCAACACAGGCCCCAAGGACTGAATCTTGAGAGCATCTTCAAAAGGCTCTGCCAACAACATGTGCCAGCAACACGTCAATTCCAAGGAGAGCAAAAGATAAACAATACAATGTGAGGGTTGGCAATGCAAAGGCATCTTAGACCAGGGGGAAGAAAAGTAGAGAAAACTGACTGGATGGTAAGATAACAAGATTCATTGTAATGGCATTTGAAAACGCAGCCCAAAACTTGGCATGACTCTTTCTGATGAGTCTGCTTTCCCAAGACAGCTGGGCATTGTATCTTGTGCCAAAGATTCAAGCATACCCTTTGTCTCACTAGTTAGAATGACTTCATTTTTGCATGCTGCAAGAGGCCAGGCATACTACATGCCATCTACTTTCTCTGGAACATTGGCTAGCCTCTTCAACAAATGTGCTCTCTTCTGAATAAAAATCTGCCAATACCAAAGAAAATACACAGAGGAAAAGACAAGTTGCAAGGTTTTGTGCAAAACCGAAACCAAGCCCAACAAATGTTTCTTTCAAAATCTTTGTATTAGGTGCATTTTTAAAAGAGAAGAAAACCAACATTTATTAGCGGCCCTTTGTGTAACTTGCCCCACGCTAGGAGCTCTACCTCCCTTTGACATTCACTTGATTCCCTGCAGAAAAAGGCTCTTGTATGAATGTTTGAGATTCAGCTTGACTCCATGCCCTTCAGAACACACTTCTCACTGCAGGGCATTGCTCTAAACAGCAACAAATATCAGCAGTGAGAGAAGTTGACAGGCACATGTAATTAAATCTCCATGTTCGATTTTCAAACAAAGCAATATGTACAACAGCACTCTGAAAAATGCACACAGTGCTACACAAGAGTAAGGTGTTGTGATGTTTATTTAGGACCACACTGCCAACATGGTACAATGCAAACACCACAAGACCAGGAAAGTTTCTCTCCTGGGCATAGCTACCTCTCCAGAGACCAACACTGCTCCTCGGTCATAGTTTGTACCCTATAAACATTCAGGGAATGCTGTAAAATCAGACCAGTTTGTTAACTGTTAGCAGAGAATGGGCAGAAGTGAAGTGAATAAATGAAACCAAAACTAAGACATTTTGACAACTTATTAAATTATTTACAGATTTGGGCCCCCCGGCAAAAAAAAAAGAAAAAGGTTAAAACTATGGGCTAAAATTGTTTATGTATTTTCTTTTTTCTTTCTACTTTTTTTCCTGATTACCCGGAGTAGTTGAAAATTTGTATTCTGTTTCTATACCATCACCATCACAACATCACCATCATCATCACCATCATCTCAGGCCCACTAGCACCAACATCACCATCACTATCAACATCATCATCACCAACACCACTATCACCATTTCATCATCATCGTCACCTTCATTACCATCATCATCATCATCACCACCATCAGTACCATTACCAGAACAATCAGCACCACTATCACCATTGTTATTTAGCTATAGTGGTTCAAGATACTGCTTCCCTGGTGGCTCAGATGGTAAAGAATCTGCCTGCAATGCAGGGGACCTGGGTTTGATCCTTGGGTCAGGAAGATCCCCTGGAGAAGAGAATGGCAACCCACTCCAGTATTCTTGCCTGGGAAATCCCATGGACAGAGGAGCCTGGTTGGCTACAGTCCATGGGGTCACAAAGAGTTGGACACGACTGAGTGACTAACACTTGGACTTGGGGTTCAAGGTAAACAGAGCACTGGGTCTACTTCTCCAATAGTTTTCAATAGATATTAGCTTCTCCAGGGCTCTTTCTACTTTCTATCTCCCCTTCTCTAGTTTTGGGAGTAGGAGTGGAAATTGAGGGATGAGAAAAGGGTGGCTTGGGCTTTCATTTTTCCCATCTCAAACCCCAGCCTAATCTAACTTTCCTCAGGCTCTGGGGCCAGAATTCACTGGCAACTTGACTAAATTAAGCAGTGAAAATGGTCTGCTATAAATTCAACTACTAAAGTGAAGTTGGGAGACATTGTTAAAACTGGAGCAGAGGGTCAAGGAGCTAACAGTTGGTTCTAAATTTTACAAAGTCGCTTCATACCTCCTAGGCTATTTTCACATTTTTTTTAAATGAAGAGATTGGATTAGATGATTCTGCAGTTCTTCTGGCTCTGGTGAATTTTTGTTTGTCATCCAGGGAGAAATAGACTATTGTTATCATGGTGCAGCCTATTCATAAAAGCACTCAATGCTATCCTCACCCATATACAATACCAAATATTGAACCAGCAGTGAATTTACCAAACTTTTGGGATTCTTTATTTCCTCCTCTGCAAAAGAGTAATAATAATGATAATAATAATATCTACCCATAAGACCACTGGAAAAATTAAATAATATGCACCTTTCCACGTGGTAGAAACTCACTAAATACTAGTCTCCTCTCCCTCCCTCTTCAGCCTGTAAAATTCTCAAGGAAGTTGAAAAAGAAATCTGGCAATGTAAAGCTATCTGTGAGCTTGGAAAGCTCTTTCAAAATTCTTTAACAACAATTTACACTTTCATTAACCAGTTCACAGATGACTTGTTTTTCCCAATCTGTATGACAAACAGAGGTCCCTGATGCACATCACACTAGAGTGCAAGCAACAGTAGTTTGGGGTCACTCTTCTCATCCCGTTTTATTTTTCATCAGAGCATTTGTCACTACCTGTAACACATGGTGGTTATTTAAACTCCATGAGAGTAGGGACTTTGTCTATTTTGTTTTCCTGTATATCCCCAGTAGATAGAATAGTATTTGACACCTGGTAGGTGTTCAGTGGAGAGGAAGAAGGGGGAGGGAAAGTGGGTGTGTGTAGGCGAACACGTGGGTATATTACAATTTCTCGCTTACATGTTAGTTTTGTTCAGCAGATTAATAGCTCTGTGAAAACAGGGGCCAAGCCATTTCAGCTTGGCATCCTTAAAACTGATACAGTATTTTAGGCACACAATATCCAATTAATACCTAAGTGAAGAAATAAATGAATGCATTCATTTATGTATATCATTTGTCTGAATATGATTGCCAAGAACAAAGTTAATTATAAAAAGAGGGGGAAGTTGCTTTGTCTTCTGCAGAGAACTGCTGAGAAGGTTGTAATACAAAAGCAGGGCCGGCCAAGTTCAAAGCCTTGAAAAACTCAATCATAATCCAGAAAAAAAAAACAAACAGCCAATCAGCATCCTTAATCAAAACCACACTGGAAGAAAATTCAGTAATTGCACAGATTTCAAACAAAAGACAAAGTTAAAAAAAAAAAAAAAACAGCCTTAAAAGAAAAAAACAATAGCAAATGGAAACGCACTCATGTCAAAGAGGTCTTTCCGCGGGCTGCTCTCTGCACTGCTGCCTGTGGCCGTCCCCGTCTGTTGGGGGATACGCTGGGTATTGACATAGGTGGGGGCTTCTCCCATAGGAGCCACATGTGATTTCCCTTCAGGCATGCTGTAGATGTCCAAGGATCCTGCAACAAGAAAATAGACCTCTTTTCCCTTCTGATCGTAATGCTATTCATGTTAAGCCACTCAGTGTTTCACAGAGAAGTTCCTTTAGTCCATTCATAAGAAAATCCTCCTTTCAGACGTCCATCTATTAAATCGCTTCTCTGACCCTCTTAGCCTGCTGTGCTTCGGCTAGGATACTCTCCACTCCTTCCTGTCAAAATGGGACCTGCCAGTCCAGGATGACGGACACCATGAAGGTTAGGAGCCTTGTCAAGACCCTAGGCCCATCTGACTCAGGTCGGGGGTGGGCGGGTGGGAGGAGCAGGGGAACCACACCTGCCACAGAAGCTCCCTCAGCCTCCTCATTCCCTCTGCGAAGGACTGAGATCAAAATAACTGCACAGAAGAACAACGAGCCTTATTTTCACTGCTCTTTTTTTAAGTGTAGGTGAATGCTTCATATATTAACTCCACTAGAAATGCAATGCATTTCCAATGCTGTGGCCTCATTATTAGAAATAAAGCAATATTTACCCCATTTGCTTCCTGATGAATTGAGACACTGTCCTTATAAAACAGAACCAGGCTTGTGCCATCATGGGACTTCCCAACTGAACCAAGACTGTTGAGGCTGGACTGGGGGTGGGGGTCACTGCTATTGTCACCCAAGGTGAATGAAGCGTGTGGCAAAGTGTGTACAAAGTGATTCTTTGTATAGGATCACTATTTCTAACACACTTTCACAGACACTCTCAAGATCACCTTGGACCTGGAGAAAGGTCACCTCTCCAGGTGGTGGTGCATGAAAGTCAGCTCAATCCAACCAGCAAGAGTGGGCTCAGGATTCTTTAAGAAGCTTTCCCAAGAGCCCACTGAAGGACTTTTGGCCTGAGACCTATAAGCCTGAGAATGCAAGTGTCCTGAGAAAGTCACCAACTTCATATGATTGCGAGTGTTGAGTGCAGGGTAGGGAGACATACACTCCCTGGTCGTGGTACCCAGAGTGCAGTTTCATATAGGGGAAACGGCTGCTAGAGAATTAACAGGGGCTCATTTGTTCTGTGGACAAGATATTTATTGCTTTCCAATAAGAACTTGAAATTCATTAAGAGTTATGAGTCTCAAGTTCCAGACCAAGAACTTATATAAGGCTCATTTTTTCTCTGGTGAATTTCTTACATTGTCTGTTCTTGATCTGGCTGGATAACTTGGATATAAAAAAAGACCTAATTTTCAAATAAATTTAACAAATTTTTCAATAGAGTCAATATCTAATCTAAGTAATGTGTCTCCCTTAGCCTTTAATAGTTATTCTATGTCTAAGTACATGATTGTTGTATAAAATTTTTTAAATGTATACAGAACAAAGTTGAAAATGTAAAAAAGTGCCTCTGGCAAAGTTATAAATTTAATTTGCTATTTCCATCCTATTCTAAAGTAGAGTCATGTAGTTTGTTGACTCTTTTATGGATTATTAACTGGGCAGCGCAAACGGGTCATCTTTCAGCTGGGGCAGGCATGACATAAAATTCTTTCACGAGAGGAACATTTTAAAAATATACTGTCATTTACCCACTGGCACAAATGGCAATAATGAAGATGAAAACCTTAATGTTAAGCCAACAAATGGTTAAAATATATACATAGAAGCGTACATTGGATCTTAATTCATTTATCACTCTATCTCCTTCAGACCCTGTAGCCAGGGTCCTGGAACTATCAAAAGTTCTCGAAATATTTGAGGAGGTAAAATGTTTAAAATTAAAAGAAACCTTTAAAACATACATATAGATACATACATGTGTATGCTTGTCTGAAAATAACTGTCTAGAGAATAGAGACTGATGTTAGCAATTAAACTAAATAGTACTTAAAATAGTCATACTATTTTTAATGCAGGATGTAGGTGCATGCTTGTAAGTTTGATAAGAAGTGAAATGTCCTCTAAAAGGACCCAGGCCCTGTGATGGACTTGTATTCCAGGTACCATCTCTGCCAGGGCCGGTGTCACTCTGTTCTTCCTAAAGGTGACCATGGAAGGGGGAGGTGGGGAGGAGGAAAGGAAGGCAAAACTACAGGATTTGGAAGCTACCAGGATTCAATATTGACTCCAGAGACTCCCACCTTAGCCTCTTTTGAACTGGGTGTGGAGTTGGCCCTGGGGAGGTGAATTCCTCAGTCCCTGGGTGGGCAAGCCCTCCTGCCAGAGAAAGGCCTTAGGTAGATAGTCTCAGCGTGCAGGAGAACAGGAAGAACTGGGAGGGGCGGAGAGTGAGCCGCTCCCGGTGCCCAGGGAGGGATTATCTGATGCGTGCCCTCCGACATCCCTGACAGCCATTATTTCTATTTCTTTGCTCTGGTATCCCTGACAGCCATTATTTCTATTTCCGTGATCTGGTTGGAAAACTGCAGCCCCACTCACAGCAGGTATTTCCAGTCAGCCACTCTGTCACTCCACAGGACAGGAACTACCCACTAGGGAGCACATCACTTTTAAAAGTATTTTTGATGTTTCTTGTCCACCTTACCTTGCCTCTCACCTTGCCTGACAGGTGTTTGCTGCCAGTCTTCACCAAACAGGTCTCCTAAGTGTCTCCCCTGGTAGTAAGTTTGCTCTTTTCCTGTAAACTACAGACAAATGTAAATACAAAATGAGAAAAAGTCCTACTCTTCTTGCGTCTCCACCTTTAAAAGCCACAGTACAGTAGAAGGGACTTCAATGGCCAGTGGATTGCATCCCTGTGGCACCCAGTTTTCCCTTCATGCTTCACAGTTGACATGAAGATTTGGGAAGTAAGTCTGTGTGGGTGTGAAAAAGAAGCTACATCTCATCAAAACTACAGATGCTCCCTGTTTTCAATACCAACCCCACCACCTCCCTTCCCTAAGTAGACCATAAATTGAACTCTCTACATACAGCCACATCATGCAACATGCCTTAAAATAGATTTTAGTTAGAGACTATTTATGTGTCAGAACATACTTCCCACCCAGCATATACACCTATAATCATTCATTCCTGGGCAAATCCACTTTGTCGATTCCTTCTTATAGAGCTATTGACACTTGGCTTCAGTGTTATTTACCACTTTTATTGTCATCCACATAAGGTAAGTGACATCAAAAAATTCCCTATAACAAAGAGATATCATAGAGATACATAACTCTAGAAAGAGAATGCTTTACTAGAATTTTGAATTAGAGGGAAAATCAGGGAGATAAGTAAAATAGAAAACCTCCAAAAAAAAAAAATCTTATGTTAAAGGCTTACATTCTTTCTCTTTCCAGAAAACTCAAAGCACCCCAGGCTTTTAAAAGTCTTGAACTCTCTCTTTTCCTCATTAAGTTCACAATACAATGGGATTTGTCCTAGGATGAAGAGGGAACTTGCAGACTTGTATCTCAGGAGTCACAACGGAGTTCCAAGGCATTTGACTAAACTTTATGATGTTAAAGCAAAAGCTTCCCCTACTGTCTGCTTTATGAAATTCAAGGGGAGGAAGTTTGTGAGTTTTTCTGTCTGGATACAACATCAGCCTGAAAACAGAGTTGAAGAAAGCAATAGGAAATGAAGTTCAGTTAGCTACCATTCAAGGAAAGATATCAGAGAAGGCAATGGCACCCCACTCCAGTACTCTTGCCTGGAAAATCCCATGGACGGAAGAGCCTGGTAGGCTGAAGTCCATGGAGTCACGAAGAATCGGACACGACTGAGCGACTTCACTTTCACTTTTCACTTTCATGCATTGGAGAAGGAAATGGCAACCCACTCCAGTGTTCTTGCCTGGAGAATCCCAGGGACTGGGGAGCCTGGTGGGCTGCCGTCTATGGGGTCACACAGAGTCGGACACGACTGAAGCAACTTAGCAGCAGCAGCAGCAGCAAGGAAAGATATGACTCACCTGGGCTGTGTCAGGACCGTGGGGTTTGGCTTTCAGTCGAGCATCGGCAAATCCCCCTGGAGGAGGTGTCTTGCTTGGAATGCTGTTGTAATACGGGTGGTCTGAGCTGTCACTCTCCTCTTCAGTCCATGGCTCATCTAGACTCTGCATTCTGTTAAAGAGGATTTTCAAGAACTTTAGCCAAAGTTGAGCTTACTGTCAAAACAAAAAAATCTAATGTTAGTAACTATAGTCCCAGAAAGCAGAGTTTAGTCACCCCCCCTTCAACGACCTAGGTCTCAGGCACATATAAAAAGCAGATGAGAGGTTCAGCCAAATATCCCTGCCTTATTCACAGTGCTACCCTTTAGAAAATTCCAGTCTTATTTGAAACAAAAAGAACTCCTTTATTAAAAGTACATTTTAATAAGGAAAGGCATAGTTTATATGTAATGATAATCAGCTTCTTGAGGTATAGACACACATTTTAGTATATCATGAAATTTACCCAAAACAAAATTAACTTTAATGGAGATTTAGTGACATCAAGGAAAATGGCAGAGTAAGGACCTCTGAATTATTCTCTCCTCTGTAATGACAACAAGAAAGCTAGCAAAAAATGTTTTCATGATCAACATTTTCAGAACTCTGGAAATTAATCAGAAGTTTGTACCAATCTAGAGAGTGTTTATTAAACAAACAAAAAAAGACACAAATAGCTGTCAGGACAAGAGATTTGTTTCATTTTAACTTGCTCTGTTGCCATCTCCAGGGTAGCCTTAAAAGCCAAAATCCAATAGTCACAGTGAAAATCAGCAGCCTAAATAGCTAGACAAGGGAGGAGGCAAAAGAGCATTTCAGTTCAGTTCAGTTCAGTTCACACCCTCAGTCGTGTCCGACTCTTTGCGACCCCATGAATTGCAGCATGCCAGCCCTCCCTATCCATCACCAACTCCTGGAGTTTACCCAAACCCATGTCCATTGAGTCGGTGATGCCATCCAACCATCTCATCCTCTGTCGTCCCCTTCTCCTCCTGCCCCTAATCTTTCCCAGCATTAGGGTCTTTTCCAATGAGTCAACTCTTCACATTAGGTAGCCAAAGTATTGGAGTTTCAGCTTCAACATCAGTCCTTCCAATGAACAACCAGGACTGATCTCCTTTAGGATGGACTGGTTGGATCTTCTTGCAGTCCAAGGGACTCTCAAGAGTCTTCTCCAATACCACAGTTCAAAAGCATCAATTCTTCGGCGCTCAGCTTTCTTCACTGTCCAACTCTCACATCCATACATGACTACTGGAAAAACCATAGCCTTGACTGGACAAACCTTTGTTGGCAAAGTAATGTCTCTGCTTTTTAATATGCTGTCTAGGTTGGTCATAACTTTCCTTCCAAGGAGTAAGCATCTTTTAATTTCATGGCTGCAATCACCATCTGCAGTGATTTTGGAGCCCCCCAAAATAAAGTCTGACACTGTTTCCCCATCTATTTGCCATGAGGTGATGGGACCAGATGCCATGATCTTAGTTTTCTGAATGTTGAGCTTTAAGCCAACTTTTTCACTCTCCTCTTTTACTTTCATCAAGAGGTTTTTTTAGTTCCTCTTCACTTTCTTCCTTAAGGGTGGTGTCATCTGCATGTTTGAAGTTACTGATATTTCTCCTGGCAATCTTGATTCCAGCTTGTGCTTCATCCAGCCCAGCGTTTCTCATGATGTACTCTGCAAATAAGTTACATAAGCAGGGTGACAATATACAGCCTTGACGTACTCCTTTTCCTATTTGGAACCAGTCTGTTGTTCCGTGTCCAGTTCCAACTGTTACTTCTTGACCTGAATACAGGTTTCTCAAGAGGCAGGTCAGGTGGTCTGGTATTCCCATCTCTGTAAGAGTTTTCCACAGTTAATTGTGATCCACACAATCAAAGACTTTGGCATAGTCAGTAAAGCAGAAGTAGACGTTTTTCTGGAAATCTCTTGCTTTTTTGATGATCCAGCGGATATTGGCAATTTGATCTCTGGCTCCTCTGTCTTTTCTAAAGCCAGCTTGAACATCTGGAAGTTCACGGTTCACATATTGCTGAAGCCTGGCTTGGAGAATTTTAAGCATTACTTTACTAGTGTGTGAGATGAGAGCAATTGTGTGGTAGTTTGAGCATTCTTTGGCATTGCCTTTCTTTGGGATTGGAATGAAAACTGACCTTTTCCAGTCCTGTGGCCATTGCTGAGTTTTCCAAATTTGCCAGCATATTGAGTGCAGCACTTTCACAGCATCATCTTTTAGGATTTGAAATAGCTCAAATGGAATTCCATCACCTCCACTAGCTTTGTTCGTAGTGATGCTTTCTAAGGCCCACTTAACTTCACATTCCAGGTTGTCTGGCTCTAGGTGAGTGATCACACTATTGTGATTATCTGGGTCGTGAAGATCTTTTTTGTATAGTTCTTCTGTGTATTCTTGCCACCTCCTCTTAATATCTTCTGCTTCTGTTAGGTCCCTACCATTTCTGTCCTTTATTGAGCCCATCTTTGCATGAAATGTTCCCTTGGTATATCTAACTTTCTTGAAGAGATCTCTAGTCTTTCCCATTCTATTGTTTTCCTCTATTTCTTTGCATTGATCACTGAGGAAGGCTTTCTTATTTCTCCTTGCTATTCTTTGGAACTCTGCATTCAGATGGGAATATCTTTCCTTTTCTCCTTTGCTTTTCACTTCTCTTCTTTTCACAGCTATTTGTAAGGCCTCCTCAGACACCCATTTTGCTTTTTGCATTTCTTTTCCATGGGGATGGTCTTGATCTCTGTCTCCTGTACAATGTCACGAACCTCCATCCATAGTTCATCAGGCATTCTGTCTATCAGATCTAGTCCCTGAAATCTGTTTCTCACTTCCACTGTATAATCATAAGGGATTTGATTTTGGTCATACCTGAATGGTCTAGTGGTTTTCCCTACTTTCTTCAATTGAAGTCTGAATTTGGCAATAAGGAGTTCATGATCTGAGCCACAGTCAGCTCCCGGTCTTGTTTTTGCTGACTGTATAGAGCTTCTCCATCTTTGGCTGCAAAGAATATAATCCATCTGATTACGGTGCTGACCATCTGGTGATGTCCATGTGTAGAGTCTTCACTTGTGTTGTTGGAAGAGGGTGTTTGCTATGACCAGTGTGTTCTCTTGGCAGAACTCTATTAGCCTTTGCCCTGCTTCATTCTGTACTCCAAGGCCAAATTTGCCTGTTACTCCAGGTGTTTCTTGACTTCCTACTTTTGCATTCCAGTCCCCTATAATGAAAAGGACATCCTTTTTGGGTGTTAGTTCTAGAAGGTCTTGTAGGTCTTCATAGACCCATTCAACCTCACCTTCTTCAGCGTTAAGCCAAAGCCTAATCCAGAGCAAGTGAATCCTAATTATTTTCAATTTATGAGAGATGAGGAAGCTGCAGAAGAAAAGCTTGAATCTAGCAGAGGTTGGTTCATGAGATTTAAGGAAATAAGCTAATTCCACAACATCAAAGTGCAAGGCAAAGCAGCAAATGTTGCTGTATTGATAGAAACAATTGCAAGTTACTTGGAGTATCTCACTAAGATAATGAAGGTAGCTACACTAAACAACAGATTTTCAGTGTAAACAAAAGAGCTTCATTTGGAAGAACACACCATCTAGGAATTTCAGAGCTAGAGAGAAGTCAATGTCTGGCTTCAAAGCTTCAAAGGACAAATTGACTCTTGCTAGGGGCTAATGCAGTCGGTGACTTTAAGTTGAAGCCAGTGCTCATTTAGAGCCCTTAGGAATTATGCTAAATCTACTCTGTCTATGCTCTATAAATGGATCAGCAAAGTCTGGACAACAGCATATCTGTTTATAGCATGGTTTACTGAATATTTTAAGCCCACTGTTGAGACATATTGCTTGGAAAGAAACAATTCCTTTCAAAATATTACTACTCATTGACAATGTACCTGGTCACTCAAGAGTTCTAATTGAGATTGATGTTGTTTTATGCCTGCTAACACAACATTCATCCTGCAGCCCCTGAATCAAGGAGAAATTTCAATTTTCAAGTCTTATTTAAGAAATACATTTCATAAGGCTATAGTTACCATAAATAGTGATTCCTCTGACTGACCTGAGCAAAGTCAATTGAAAGCCTTCTAGAAAGGACTGACCATTCTAGATACCATCAAAAACATTCATGATTCATGGAAAGAGGTAAAATCTTCAACAATAATAGGAGTTTGGAAGAAGTTAGTTTCAACCCTTGTGGATGACTTTGAGGGGTTTAAGACTTACAGAGAAATTGTGTTTACCCAGAACTTTATGAGCTACAAATGCCTATATGATAATAGACAATATCAAATCAACAACCTGAATTTCTACCTTAATAAACTAGAAAATAAGAGTTAAACCCAAAGCAAGCAGAGTGAAAAACAAGAAAGATTAAGATAGAAATAAAAATAGCAGAAAATCAATAGAGAAAAGCAATGAAACCAAGAGTTGGTTCTTAGCAAGATCAACAGCTTTGACAAATCTATAGCTAGACTGACCATGAATGAAGAAAGCAGACTCAAATTACCAAAATTAGGAAGAAACGAGGAAAAACTGCTACCAACCACACATGAATTAAAAGGATTATAAAAGAAACTATTAAAAATTATATACCAACAAGTTAGATAATCGAGATGAAATGGGAAAATTCCTATGAAGACTCAATCTATCAAAAATAACTCAAGAAGAAATAGAAAATCTGAAGATAACTGTAACAATGAGACTAAATTAGTAATCAAAATCTTGTATCCCAAGAAAATCCCAGAATCATATGGCTTCCTGGTGAATTCTATCTAATATCTAAAGGAGAATTAATAACAATTCTTCATAACTCCTCCAAAAAACAGAAGAGGAGGGAAGTTTTCAAACTAAATATATGAGGTCAGTATTATCCAGATGCTAAAGCCAAAGACACTGCAAGAAAAAAAAAAAACTGCAGACCAATATCTCCTATGAATATAAATGGAAAAATCCTCAACAAAATACTAGCAAGCCAAAAATCCTCCAGCAAAATACAAAAAAAATCATACACCATGACTAAGTGATATTTCTCTGGTAATGCAATGTTGTTTAAACATTTAAAATCAACTAATGTAATATACCATACCAATAGAATAAAAACAATTGCCAAATATTCATATCTAGATACAGAAAAATCATTTGACAAAATCTGACAGTTTTCCATGATAAAAAACCCTCGAAAATCTTGGAATAGAAAGGCATTTTTTTCAATCCGAAAAAGAGAATCTATGAAAAGTCCATAGCTAAGAACACAATTAATGGAAAAATTCTGAATATTTTCCTCCTAAGATCAGGAACATAATAAGTTTGTCCCATCTTTCCACCTCTATTCATTGTAGTAGAGATTCTAGCCAGGACAATTATATAATAAAAAGAAATAAAAGGTATTCAGATTAGTTAGTCAGAATAAAACTGTATTTACTTGCACAGGACATAATCTTGTATATAAAAAATACTAAGGAATACACATACACATAAAAATGATTAGAGCTAAGTGAATAACAAAAAATAAATGAATTCAGCAAGTTTCCACAATACATAGTCAGTGTATAAAATCAATTGTATTTTTATATATTAACAATAAAAACAAAATTAACAAGCTATTTCACTTATTATAGTACCAAAAAGAATAAAAGATTTATTCTTTTGGTAGTAAAAATTATCAAAGCAAGTGCAAGACTCACAACTGAAAATTATAAAACATTGTTGAAAGAAATTAAGGAATTCTAAATAAGTGGAAAGACATCCTGCACTCATGAATTGAAAGATGTAATACTGTTAAGATGGAAGTACTCCTAAAATAGGTCTATAGATTCAAGATAATTTCTATCAAAATCATAATTGTCTTTTTTGGTAAAAATAAACAAGCTATACTAAAATTTATTTGAAATTGTAAGAGGCCCAGAATAGTGAACAGGGTCAAATGTTAATAAAGAAGAATGTAGTTGGAGGACACATACGACCTCACTTCAAACTAACTGTAAAACTATACTATTCAAGGCTATATGGTATTGGCATAAGGATAGACATATAAATCAATGGAACAGAATTAAGAGTCCATAAATAAACCCATACATTTGTAGTCAATAGATTTCAGCAAGGATGCCAAAACAATTCACTGTGTAATAGAATAGTCTTTTCAACAAATGGTGCTATGATGACTGTATAGTCATTTGTGAAAGGTGGACCCTTAAGTCACACCATATACAAAATTAACTCAAATGGATTAAAGACCTAAATGTAAGAGCTAAAATTTAGAAGAAAACATAGATGTAAGTCCTCATGATCTTGGATTAGGCAATGGTTTCTTACACATGACACCAAAAGCAAAAGCAACCAAAGAGAAAATAAGTAAATTACTTGGACCTCATCAAAGTTAAAAACTATGGTCCTTCAAAGGACATTATTAAGAAAATGCAAGACAACACAAAGAATAAGAGAAAATATTTGCTAATTATATATCTGGAAAGAGACTTGTATCCAGAATATATAAAGAATTTCTACAAGTCAACAATCAAAAGACGAATAATGCAATCTTAAAAATGGACTAAGGACCCTGCCCATCAGAGGTTCAAGACCAGCTCCACCCCCAAGAAGGCAGGCACCAGTCCCTTCCACCAGGAAGCCTACACAAGCCCTTAAACAAATCTCATCCACTAGTGGGAAGATGCCAGAAGCAAGAGGAAATACAATACTGTAGCCTGTGGAAAGGAGACCACAAACACAGGAAGTTATACAAAATGAGATGACAGAGAAATATGTTGCAAACAAAGGAGCAAGATAGAAACCCACAAGAACAACCAGTGAAGAAGAGATAGGCAATCTACCTAAAAAGTAATTCATAGTAATGATAGTTAAGATGATCCAAAGTCTCTGAAAAAGAGTGGAGTTACAGATGAAGAATATATATAAAATGTTCAATAAAGAGCTAGAAGACTTAAAGAACAAATGAACAGAAGAGAATAATACAACAACTGAAATGAAAAACAGACTAGACAGAATCAATAGCAGAATAACTGAGGCAGAAGAACAAGTAAGTGAGCTGGAAGACAGAGTGATGGAAATCACTGTCACAGAACAGAATAAAGAAAAAAGAATGAAAAGAAATGAAGGTACTCTCAGAGACCTCTGGGACAGTATTAAATGCACCAATATTCACACTATAAGGGTCCCAGACAGAGAACAGAAAGAGAAAGGGCTGGAGAAAATATTTGAAGATATTATAGTCAAAAATTTCCCTGACATGAGAAAGGAAACACTCACTCAAGTCCAGGAAGTGCAGAGAATCCCATACAGGATGAAACCATGGGGGAACAAACCAAGACACACGTTAATCAAACTGACAAAAATTAAAGACAAAGGAAAAATATGAAAAGTAACAAGGGAAAAGCAACAAGTAATATACAAAGAATCCCCATAAGGTTATCAGCTGATTTTTCTGCAGAAACTCTACGCCAGAAGGGAGTGGCATGATGTATTTCAAGTGATGAAAGGGAAAAACCAACAACCAAGAATATTCTATCCAGAAGGATATCATTTAGATTTGGTGGAGAAATCAAAAGCTTTACAGACAAACAAAAGCTAAGAAAATTCAGCACCACTAAACCAGCTTTACAACAAATGCTAGCAATTTTTTCTAGGTAGAACAAGACCAGCAACCTAAAACATGAGACTCTGTACATATATAGACTCTGTACATATGTAGACTGCTAGATCAGAACTGGTGACAGCAAACAAAAACTACAATAGATACACACACAAAAAAGAAAAATCAACTCAAACACAACACTAAAGATGGTCACAAACCACAAGATAAGAGAACAAAAGAAGATGTGAAGGAAAAAAAACTACAAAAACAAACCCAAAACAGTTAAGAAAATGGCTATAGGAACATACATATCAATAATTACACTAAATGTAAATGGATCAAATGCTCCAACCAAAAGACCCAGACGGGCTGAATGGATACAAAAGTAAGACCCATATATATACTGTCTACAAGAGACTCACTTCAGACCTTGAAACACATACAGGTTGAAATTGAGGGGATGGAAAAAGATATTCCTTGCAAACAGGAATCAAAAGAAAGCTGGAGTAGAAATACTCATATGAGTCAAAGTAGACATAAAATAAAGGCTGTTATAAAAGACAAAGAACGTCAGTACATAATGATCAACGGATCCATCCAAGAAGATATAACAATTATAAATGTATATGTACCCAACACAGGAGCACCTCAATATATAAAGCAAATGCTAACAGACATGAAAGGGGAAATCAACAGTAACACAATAATACTGGGGAACTTTAACACTTGCTTACACCAATGGACAGATCATGCAGAGAGAAAAGTAATAAAGAAACACAAGCCTTAAATGACACATTAGACCTGATAGACTTAATTGATATCTATAAGAAATTCCATCCAAAAGCAGAAGAATACACTTTCTTCTCAAGTTCACATGGAACATTCTTCAGGATAGATAACATTTTGGACCACAAATCAAGGCTTGGTAAAGTCAAGAAAATTTGAATCATATTAATCATCTTTTCTGACCACAATGCTATGAAATTAGAAATCAATTACAGTAAAAAAAAAAATTTTTTTTAAAAAAACACATGGAGATTAAACAATATGCTACTAAACAATCAATGGATCACTGAAGAAATCAAAGAGGAAATCAAAAAACATCTAGAGACAAATGGCACCAAAAACATGACAATCCAAAATCTGTGAGATGCAGCAAAAGCAGTTCTAAGAGGGGCCTTTACAGCAATACAATCTTACCTCAAGAAATAAGAAAAATCTCAAGTAAACAACCTAAATTTACACACAAAGCAACTAGAGAGAGAAGAACAAAGTCTCAACAATCCTCAAGAAGGAAAGAAATCATAAAGATCAGAACAGGAATAAATGATATAGAGACAAAGAAAACAATAGCAAAGATCAATGAAACTAAAAGCTGGTTCTTTGAGAAGATAATGTTGATAAACCTTTAGCTAGACTCATCAAGAAAAAGAGGCAGAGGACTCAAATCAACAAAATTAGAAATGAAAAAAGGAGAAGTTACAACAAACACCACAGAAATACAAAGACCATAAGAGACTACTGCAAACAACTATGTGCCAGTAAAATGGACAATCTGAGAGAAATGGACAAATTCTTAGAAAGGTACAACCTTCAAAGATTGAAGCAGGTAGAAATAGAGAATATGAACACATGAATCACTGAAATTGAAGCCGTGATTTTAAAACTTCCAGCAAACAAAAGTCCAGAACCAGATGGCTTCACAGATGAATTCTATCAAACATCTAGAAAAGAGTTAAAACCTATCCTCAAACTATTCCAAAAAATTATAGAGGAACGAATACTCTCAAGCTCATTCTACAAGGCCACTATCTCCCTGATACCAAAACTCAACAAAGATATCACACAAAAAAAGAAAATTACAGGACAGTATCACTGATGAACAAAGACACAAAAATCCTCAACAAAATACTTGCAAACTGAATCCAACAATATATTAAAAGGATCATACACATGATTAAGTGGTATTTATCCTGGGGATGCAAGTATTCTTCAACATACATAAATCAATCAATATAATACACCATACTAATGAACTGAAGAATAACAACTATATGATCATCTTAACAGAGGCAGAGAAAGCTTTTGCCAAAATTCAACACCATTTATGAGAAAAACTCTCCAGAAAGTAAGCATAGAGATAATATAACATAATAAAGGCCATATACGACAAACCCACAGCAAATATCATTCTAAACAGTGAAAAATTTGAAAGGATTTCCTCTAAGATCAGGAATAAGACAAGGATGTCCAGTCTTGCCACTTTTATTCAACATAGTTTTGTGAGTCCTAGCCACAGCAATCAGAGAAGAAAAGAGAAATTAAAGGAATTCAAATTGGAAAACAAGAAGTAAATTTGTCACTATTTGCAAATGACATGATACTATACATAGAAAGTCCTAAAGATGTTACCAGAAAACTACCAGAACAAAATTTGGTAAAGTTGCAGGATACAAAATTAACATACAAAAATCTCTTGCATTCCAATACACTAACAACAAAAGATCAGAAAGAGAAACTAAGGAAACAATCCCATTTATCACTGCATCAGAAAGAATAAAAAACCTAGGAATAAACCTTGCTTTAAGGAAGCAAAAGACCTATACTCAGAAAACTATAAGATACTGATGAAAGAAATCAAAGGTAACATAAACAGATGGAGAAATATACCACATTCTTAGATTGGAAGAATCAACACTGTCAAAATGATTACACTACCCAAAGCAATCGGCAGATTCAATGAAACTTCTATCAAATTACCAATAACATTTTTCACAGAATTACAGCAAGAACAATTTTACAATTTGTATGGAAACACAAAAGACACTGAAGAGCCAAGACAATCTTGAGAAAGAAAAAATAGAGCTGGGGGGAATGAGTCTCTCTGACTTCAGACTATACTACCAAGCTACAGTAATCAAAATAATGTGGTACTGGCACAAAAACAGAAATATAAATCAGTGGAACAGGAAAGAAAGTCCAGAGATAAACTTACACACCTATGGTCACCTAATCTATGACAAAGGAGGGAAGACTACGCAATGAAGAAAAGACCCTGTCCTAAATAAGTGAGCTGTAAAAAATGGACAACTACATGTAAAAGAATGAAATTAGAACATTCTCTAACATCATACACAAATATAAATTCAAAATGGATTAAAGACCTACATGAAAGACCAGATACTATAAAATGTTTACAGGAAAACATTGGCAGAACACTTTCTGACATAAATCACAGCAAGATCTTTTTTGGTTAATCTCCGAGATTAACAAAAATAAAAATAAACAAATGGGACCTAAATAAACTTAAAACCTTTTGCACAGCAAAGGAAATCATCAACAAAATGAAAAGAAAACCCACAGAATGGGAGAAAATATTTTCAAACACAGCAACCAACAAGAGATTAATCTAAAATATATAAACAGCTCATGCAGCTCATTATAAAGAACAAACAACACAATCAAAAATGGGTGGAAGATCTAAAAAGACATTTCTCCAAAGAAGACATCCAGATGGTCAAGAAGCATACAAAAAGATGCTCAATATCACTAATTACTAGAGAAATACAAATCAAAACTACAATGAGGTATCACCTCACACTAGTCAGAATGGCCATCATCAAAAAATCTTCAAACAATAAATGCTGGAGAGGGTATGGAGAAAAGGGAAGTCTCCTCCACCATTGGTGGAAATGTAAATTGGTACAGCCACAACGAGAACACTATGGAGATTCCTTAGAAAACTAAAAATAGAGCTACCATGTGATCCAGCAATCTCACAGATAGGCATATATCCAGAGAAAATCATAATTTGAAATAATACATGCACCCCAATGTTCATTACAGCACTATTTACAATAGCCAGGACATGGAATCAACCTAAATGTCCATCAACAGAGGAGTGGATAAATAAGATGTGGCACATGTACAATGGAATATTACTCAGCACTGAGTCAAGTAAGTCAGACACAGAAAGATAAATATCATATGATGTTGTTTATACACGGGCTCTAATAAATAAATGGTACAAGTGAACTTATTTATGAAACAGAAATTGTCACAGATGCAGAAAACGTACTTATGGTTACTGGCAGGAAAAAGGGAGGGAGGGATAAATTGCAAGATTGGAACTGACATATACACACTACTGTATATGAAATAGATAACTAACAAGAACCTACTGTATAGCTCAGGGAACTCTATTCAGTACTCTATAATGACCTACATGGGAAGAAAATCTAAAAAGAAGTGGAGTTACATACATATATAACTGACTCACATTACTGTATAGCAGAAAGTAACACAACACTGTAAATCAACTATAATTTTTAAAATGGGCTACGGATTTGAGCAGACATCTCTCCAAATAAGATATACAAATAGCCAATAAGCACATGAAAAGATGCTTGACATCAATAGTCCTCAAGAAAATGCAAATCAAAATCACAATTAGAGACCACTTTGTACTCACTAGGATAGCTAAAATCAAAATGATGGACAATAACAAATATCAGTGAAATTGAAACTCATACATTCTGGTGAAAATATAAAATGGTATAACCTCTTTAGAAATCAGTTCGGCAGTTTCTAAAACTTTAGCACAGAGTTACCATATGACTAAGCAATTCTATTCCTAGTTATATACCCAAGAGTATTGAAACATCTGTTCACACAAGAACTTGTACACATCTTTACAGCAGCAAAATTCATGAGAACTAAAAGGTGAAAACAACCCTAATGTCCATAAACCAAGGAATGAATAAACAAAAGGTAACAAATGTATGCAAAAGAATATTATTCAGACCTAAAAATGCCATACTGATACATGCTACAACATAGCTTAACCTTGAAAACAATCAAATAAGTGAAAAAAGTCAAGCACATATTGCATGATTCCATTCATATAAAATGTCCAGAACTGGCAAATCAATGAAGACAGAAAGTAGAGCAATGATTGTCTGGGGAGAGAAGATTGCAAGTTTGGGAATTAACTGCTAATAAGTATGGAGTTGCTTGCTGCAGTGATGAAAATGTTCCGGAATTATATAGGAATGATAGTTATACAGTCTCTGACAATACTAAATACTACAGAACTATATATTCCAAAAGGGTATTTTTATCATAAATTATATATCAAATTTTTAAAAAAAATAATCAAAGGAGATTTGACTACATTTGAATTCTTTTTCATTGTCTTCTCTGGTTTTGTGTTGAAAATGACCTTGGATTTTGGCACGAAAAATCAGAGGAAAAAATCTTCTAAGGAAAATCAGACCATACCAAAAATTCCATTCATTTAAAAGTACTATTTTTGATTTCCAGTTGGAGATGGGTGATGATTCCAGATATAGAGTCTGTCCCCCAATAATTAATACAATGAGCAAAAAATAATTCACGAATAATAAGCAAAGTTATCCAACCACCAGCAGCAAGAGAAGAGAGAGGAAGCCATGTGCACCAACCTGAAACTTTGAGATGCTGGGCCAGTTTACTGGGCCCGAACGCCATCACACTCGCTCCACACTCATCTGTCCCCAACTCTACTCTGAGCAATGTGGACAAAGAAGCTGATTATACTAAATTCTCACACTTCCAGCTCATTCCCAATTTGAAGAGAAATGGCCTGAGCAAGCAAGAAGCAAACCCAAGGAGAAATGCTCACAAGTAGAACCTCCTGTCTAGCTGGCCTCTGGGAAATCTAGAAGGAGAATGGGCCAGTGACTTATGCAGCCCAAGGTCTCTGGAAAAGGGTGGGGAGGGGAAAAAGAGTGTGGCAACTGGAGGCAAAGTGTGCTCACTCTTGGCCCATGATGTCCCCAGTAGGGCCAGAACGTGGCACATTCCTGCCTGATGGGTCTCAGACCTGCTCAGTGGACACAAGCAGCTTGTCAGACCGGATGAGAATGATATCAGGGAACACAGGACTTCTGGTTAACGCTCTGCTTTAGAAATTTTATACCATTACTTGCATATTGGGTTCCAAGTTTTCTCAATAGATAAGATCTCTCTACTTCATTTTCTTTCCCCAAAACTTCTTCAAACTTTATTATATAGAAACATGTAAGGACTTCACACCTAAGTATATGTCCAGAGAAGCATGTAGTTCAATTAACTCCCCCCACTGATTTTTGTACATACTATTTTAATAGTATTTATTTGACTTTTATGTAACATTTTGAAAGAGAAGCTAAATTAATATAAAAGACACCTGCACATCCACCACTGAGATTAAACAAGGGTGAATATTTTGCTATATTTGATTCCTTTCTTTTTAAAGAAATAAAATTTGTCAGACTCACATTGAATGGATAAATATGTGGTATTAACAGTAAAATGTTAATAGTAGAATCTAGATGGTTGGTTATACAGGTGTTCAGTGCAAAATTCTTTTTACATACAGGAACATTGTTCTTTTAAAATGTTAGGGAAGAGATACACTTAACAAAACCAGTTATAGCCCACCCCACGCCCCTGTCGGTTTCCCAGGTGACTCAGTAGTAAATAACCTATCTGTCAATAGTGGATACATAGGTGATGCAAGTTCAATCCCTGAGTCGGGAAGATCCCCTGAAGGAGGAAATGTCAACCCACTTAAGTCTTCTGGCCTGGAGAATCCCATGGACAGAGGAGCCTGGTGGTCTACAGTCTATGGGGTCACAAAGAGTTGGACACAACTTAGCATGCATGCATGCACCTAGCTTCTATGTACAAAAATTTGGGCTTCCCAGGTGACACAGTGGTAAATAATCTGCCTGCTAATGCAGGAGATGCAAGAGACATGGGTTCGATCCATGGGTCAGGAATATCATCTGGAGTAAGAAATGGCAAATCACTCCAGTATTCTTTCCTGGAAAACTCCATGGACAGAGGAGCCTGGCAGGCTACAGCCCAAGGGGTCACAAAGAGTTGGACATGACTGAACACGCATGCATACATGTCCTTGTCATCCTCAGATGTCCTAAAGTTGGTATGTAATATTTTTGCATGTTTTTATACTCTTTATACACATGCATTTATCCATAAGCTACATATGCAATCATTTATGTGTTTTTAAAATTTCCGTAAATGGTTCATATCCTTTTTTACTTCATTTAAAATGTTTGAGATTCATTTTGATAATACACACATACTGATGGATTCTGTTTAATGACTATATCCTATTAAAATATAAAATTTAGAACTTTGTTCACCTACTATCCTGCCAGGGGCTTTAGGGTCCCCCCTACTTTCTAACTCTTTTTTCACACAGCTTATATGAGTTTGCAGAAGTCCTTGCCAACCAGGAAAAATGGAGCCTTCATAGGCACCTCCAGAATGAATATCTGAAAAGAAGTTTTCCAGTGGATGAAAAAAAATTAAAAAACTCTTTCAAGAAAGATGAAGACTTCAGAGAGATAATGAAGACAGAGGAGTATACTGCCTTCACAACTAAGTCCAGAATGTGGCCATAGAAGTTGGAGTAAAAGTAAATTCAGGAGAAATTAAATTTTATTGACAGTGAACACACCATTGTAATAAGCTTTCAGTAGGAGAAGTGACTGAATGACCAATATGCCTCATTACTGTCTTTTTAGGGCTGCATGGAATATTCTTATCTCCTAAGGAAACTCAAGAGTAGACCCTGAACATTTTTTATAATAAACTAAACATCTCACAATTCCAATTTACATTTACTATTTCATTAATGTTTAAATTAAACATTTAAACTCAGTTCTAGAACTTTTAGAACTAACACCAAAAAAAAGAGTTTCTTTTCATCATAGGGGACCGGAATACAAAAGTAGGAAGTCAAGAGATACCTGGAGTAACAGGCAAGTTTGGCCTTGGAGTACAGAATGAAGCAGGGCAAAGGCTAAGAGAGTTTTGTCAAGAGAACATACTGGTCATAGCAAACACCCTCTTCCAACAATGCAAGAGACAACTCTACACATGGATATCACCAGGTGTTCAATACCGAAATCAAATTGACTATATTCTTTGCAGCCGAAGATGGAGAAGCTCTATAAATCAGCAAAAACAAGACCAGGAGTTGACTGTGGCTCAGATCACAAACTCCTTGTTGCCAAATGCAGACTTAAATTGAAGAAAGTAGGGAAAAAATACTAGACCATTCAGGAAAATCAAATAAATCACTTACAATTATACCGTGAAATTAACAACTAGATTCAAGGGATTAGATCTGATAGATAGAGTGAAGAACTATGGTTGGAAGAAATATGAAGAACTATGGCTGGAAGTTTGTAACATTGTACAGGAGGTGGTGATCAAAACCATCCCCAAGAAGAAGAAATGCAAAAGGCAAAATGGTTGTCTAAGGAGGCCTTACAAATAGCTAAGGAAAGAAGAGAGCAAAAGGCAAAGGAGAAAAGGAAAGATATATCTATCTGAATGCAGAGTTCTAAAGAATAGCAAGGAGAGATAAGAAAGCCTTCCTAAGTGATCAATGCAAAGAAATAGAGGAAAACAATAGAATGGGAAAGACTAGAGATCTCTTCAAGAAAATTAGAGATACCAAGGGAACATTTCATGCAAAGATGGGTACAATAAAGGACAGAAATGGTATGGACCTAACAGAAGAAGAAGATATGAAGAATAGGTGGCAAGAATACACAGAAGAACTGTACAAAAAAAGATAATCCAGATAATCACTATGGTGTGATCACTCACCTAGAGCCAGATATTCTGGAGTGTGAAGTCAAGTAGGCCTTAGGAAGCATCACTATGAACAAAACTAGTGGAGGCGATGGAATTCCAGCTGAGCTATTTCAAATCCTAAAAGATGATGTTGTGAAAGTGCTGCACTCAATATGCCAGCAAATTTGGAAAACTCAGCAGTGGCCACAGGACTGGAAAAGGTCAGTTTTCATTCCAATCCCAAAGAAAGGCAATGCCAAAGAATGCTCAAACTACTGCACAATTGCACTCATCTCACAGGCTAGCAAAGTAATACTCAAAATTCTTCAAGCTAGGCTTTAACAGCATGTAAACTGAGAACCTCCAGATGTTCAAGCTGGATTTAGAAAAGGCAGAGGAACCAGAGATCAAATTGCTAACATCCTCTGGATCATTGAAAAAGCAAGAGATTTCCAGAAAAACGTCTACTTCTGCTTTACTGACTATGCCAAAGTCTTTGATTGTGTGGATCACAATTAACTGTGGAAAACTCTTAAAGAGATGGGACTATCAGACCACCTTACCTGCCTCCTGAGAAATCTGTATGCAGGTCAGGAAACAACAGTTAGAACTGGACATGGAACAACAGACTGATTCCAAATTGGGAAAGGAGTATGTCAAGGCTGTATATTGTCCCCCTGCTTATTTATCTTATATGCACAGTACATCATGCAAAATGCCAGGCTGGACGAAGCACAAGCTGGAATCAAGATTGCCAGGAGAAATATCAATAACCTCAGATATGCAGATGACACCACTCTTATGGCAGAAAGTGAAGAGAATTTAAAGAGCCTCTTGATGAAGGTGAAAGAGGAGAGTGAAAAAGCCAGCTTAAAACTCAACATTCAAAAAACTAAGATCATGGCATCCGGTCCCATCACTTCATGGCAAATAGATGGGGAAACAATGGAAAGAGTGACAGACTTTACTTTCTTGGGCTCCAAAATCACTGCAGATGGTGACTGCAGCCATGAAATTAAAAGATACTTGCTCCTTGGAAGAAAAGCTATGCTATGACAAACCTAGATAGCATATTAAAAAGCAGAGATATTACTTGGTCAGTAAAGGTTCATATAGTCAAAGCTATGGTTTTTCCAGTAGTCATGTATGGATGTGAGAGTTGGACTATAAAGAAAGCTGAGCAACAAAGAATTGATGCTTTTGAACTGTGGTGTTGGAGAAGACTCTTGAGAGTCCCTTGGACTGCAAGAAGATCCAACCAGTCCATCCTAAAGGAAATCAGTCCTGAATATTCATTGGAAGGACTGAGGCTGAAGCTGAAACTCCAATACTTTGACCACCTTATGTGCAGAAATGACTCATTTGAAAAGACCTTGATGCTGGGAAAGATTGAAGGCGGGAGGAGAAGGGGACGACAGAGGATGAGATGGTTGGATGGCATCACCGACTCAATGGACAGGAGTTTGAGCAAGAACTGGGAGTTGGTGATGGACAGGGAATCCTGGCATGCTCTAGCCAATATAGGGTCACAAAGAGTCAGACACGACTGAGCAACTGAACTGAACTGAACTTAATGTTTAAAATACTGCAAGCTATTATTATTCCTATTTTACAGAGAAAACTTGTTGTTCAGTCAGTAAGTTGTGTCCAACTCTTTGTGATGCCCATGCATTGCAGCTCGCCAGGCTTCCCTGTCCTTCACTATCTCCTGGAGTTGGCTCAAATTCATGTGCATTGAGTTGTTGATGCCATCCCACCATCTCATCCTCTGTCGTCCTCTTCTCCTCTTGCTCTCAATCTTTCCCAGCTTCAGGGTCTTTTCCAAAGAGTCAGCTCTTAACATCATGTGGCCAAAGGATTCCAGCTCCATCTTCAGCGTCAATCCTTCCAATGAATATTCATGGTTGATTTCCTTTAGTATTGATTGGTTTGATCTCCTTGCAGTTCAAGGGAATCTCAAGAGTCTTCTCCTGACCAAGAAAACTGCTGAGACCCAGATCAGGGCCCTACAGCCATCGAGCCGGAAAGCTACAAAGTCCAATAAAGCAGAACCAATGCTGGTCATCCCAAGCATAGTGCCTCATGACAGGAGCCTCTGAATCAGGACTCTGGCTAACCCTGATGATGAGGACAACAGGACAGGTAGAACCTGAGATGACGCTGATCCAAGAAGACAACATATGGAAACATCACATGCTTGCAAAGGAAACAGAATAAAAACATATTATAGTGGTTTTTTTTGTAACCTTAGCTACTGTCACTATAGTTTCAAGAAAACGTTTTTCTAAACATTGGGAGCATCACCCATATGTCAGCTTCCATCTGTCGGTTTTCTGAGCCCCAGCCCAGCATCGGCCAGGTGTCTCCAGGCCCAGGATGCCGTGATTGACTGTTCAGAGCACTCCTCAGGGAGCTGGTTTTGTGGTTTTTCTCCTTTTAAGTGATTTTAAGAGGAAAGGTCAGAAAATGCAGAGAGGCCACTGCAAATGGTGTCACAGCACTACTCACCGGTCATGAAGAGCAGCAATCTTGGAAGGACACTGCAAATACTGCTTAAACCGGAGCTCAAAGGCTTGTCCGATGGAGCCGATGACATCCTGGGCCAGCCCATCACAACATTCCAGAATGTGACAAGCTGTGGGAGCAAGAGACACAGGCCCATTAGAGGCAGACACTGGAGCTGCCCAGACTCCTTCTTCCTGAGGCCGAAACCCCACAGCCTAGGGAAGAAGAGGGGGCCAAGGAGGTGGCTTTCATAACATGTCCTGGCAGCTCTGCCTGCAGCCTAATTCCCAGGAGCCCCCAGACACACAGCTTCACCACAGGGATCCATTTCTTAATAGCTTATTCTCTGCAAAAGTAAAGGTTCTATTTGTAAGTCCATTTTAAGTTTTTAAAATTCAACTTGATGGCTTTTGAATTGCTTGAGAGTCTATAAAATATGAACTCTGAACTCAACTGGGAAATAGAGTTTGGAGGGAAATCTTAACATAACAAAGGAATCCCTCTAAGACCCCATGAGCCTTCAAAATGGACTTCAACTTACTCTTTTTAAAATGCATTTATTTTTAATTGGAGGATAACTGCTTCACAATGTTGCGTTGGTTTCTGCCATACATCAGCATGAATCAGCCTTAGGTATACATATGTCCCCTCCCTCTTGAACCTCCCTCCCCACCTCTCACTCCCTCCCACCCCATCTAGGTTGTCACAGAGCTATGAGTTGAGCTGCCTGCGTCATACAGCAAATCCCCACTGGCTATCTGTTTTACATGTGGTAATGTATGTTTCAATGCTACTCTCTCAATTCATTCCACCCTGTCCCTTCCCTAGCTGTGTCCACAAGTCTGTTCTCTATGTCTGCGTCTCTATTGCTGCCCTGCAAATAGGTTCATCAGTACCATTTTTCTAGATTTCATGTATATGCGTTAATATACGATATTTGTTTTTTCTTTCTGACTTACTTCACTCTGTATAACAGGTTCTCATTTCATCCACCTCACTAGAACTGACTCAAATTCATTCCTTTTATGACAGAGTAATATTCCATTGTATATTTGTACAACAACTTCTTTATCCATTCATCTGTCGAAGGACATCTAGGCTGTTTGCATGTCCCGGCTATTGTAAACAGTGCTGCAATGAACATTGGGGTACATTTGTCTCATAGAATCATGGTTTTTCTCAGGATATATGCCTAATAGTGGGATTGCTGGCTCATATGGTAGTTTCATTCCTAGATTTTTCAAGAAATCCGTTCTCCATAGTGGACAGTATCAATTTACATTCCCACCAATCGTGCAAGAAGGTTCCCTTTTCTCCAGTGTTTACTGTTTGCAGATTTTTTTTTTTTGATGATGATGGCCATTCTGAACAGCGTGAGGTGATACCTCATTGTAGTTAAACAGACTCTTACTGAATGAATTCTGAGGTATCCTATGGCCTTGGAGCAAGTTATTTGCTTATTTCCTAGGGCAAGTAAAGCATCATCACCAAATGTGGCAACTCAAAGCAGTAAGACTCAACTCAAAGCATCTTAACTTTTAAGATGCATTTAAAGAGATACTAATTAACCAGTATGACCAACCCACTGCATGCCATCTGCATGTACACCAGATGAGGCTGGATATTCATGCTGGTTCTCATAAAAGGGGTGTTGGCAGTCAGATGAGAGCCCCATCAGGGACCTGGAGCAACCCTTAACCCATTGGGGTGCCTGCCTTCCTGGTGGCCAGGCTGTGGTATAATCCATGCGGAACTCTCAGAGAAAAAAGGGTCAAATGGAGGAAGGTGCCAGAGAAGGCCCCCTCTGCTCTACAAGTAGAACTGTCCCCTCCCCAGACGCATGTCCATGGCATCCCACAGAAGCATCTCAGCCCCTCCACGTGGCACCCTGACCAGTGGAACATGTTCTGCTACTAATGAGATACAGGCATTCTCCCTGGAGAAAATGACAGATGTGTGTGTCACACTCCATCTTTCTCTTGCCACCAGTTAGGACACAACTGTGTTTCAACGAGGTTCCTCCAGGAGCACGGTGGATGCTCAGCAGTGAGGAGAAGCATTGCTACAGCAGTGAGCTGTTCCCTGGGGCAGTGATTAGGGAGATGCAGAAGCACTGCCGCTGCAGGAGAAGCCAGCAAAGAGAGGACTCATTAAGACAGGAAACTGCGCGGGAAGGAGCAGAGACATCACCACCTCCACAGTTTGGCCGCTTTTCCATCACGATGCCGCCTTCTCCATGCACAACGCCAGCCAGGCACCGCACAGCCCACCCTGATGGTGGCTGCTGGGCTGGGGAGCCTGAGGTTTCTTCTCCTCACAGGCTCAAGGAAGGAGCATGCCTCTGAGGACACAGAAACAAGAATTTTCTGGGAAGACCAAGTGTAACTGGATTGCTGCTTTGGGCTGCAATGCAGTACCCTTGGGTCTCATGTCCATGCTCAATTGCTTAGTCATGTGCAACTCTTGTGACCCTATGGACTGTAGCCCACCAGGCTCCTCTGTCCATAGGCTTCCCCAGGCAAGCATACGGGAGTGAGCTGCCATCTCCTTCTCCAGGGGATCTTCCCGACCCAGGAATCAAACCATGTCTCTTCATCTCCTACACTGGCAGGTGGATACTTTACCACTGAGCCACCAGGGAAGCCCCATCCCTTGGATACACTAGCTCTAGCACAGATACGGCTAAGGCATTTGTCCCAGGAGACAGATGTCCCAGCTGTATTTCTGTTATTCAATAATGATATTGTTTTATGTTATTATTGGTATTAGTATTTATTATTAACCCAAGTAAGCATAAAGCAAGCCCATATTAAGCAGCTGTTGTAGTCGCATGGTTGTTCATTAATGGACAGGACTGGAGGTATCTTTCCAGCCAATAAGGAAATAGGAGTCTAGGACGGATTGAGGGAAAGACACCTGGCTCCCCCACCTGCCCCATTTTTCCAGCCACACTTGTCCTCTCCACCCAGCACAGCACCAGCCGAGGGAACCAGTTGGCTAGTACTTTGGAGAACCAGAATAACGCCTGGGGATGAGTCAAGAAAGAGAAGCTTGTTTTTCTTCTAAGGAGAAAAGCAGCGCGCTAGGCTTTAACACAGTGAATGAAGAATGAGGTTTCTACCGAGGTCCACACAGCCCTCTCACCTTCTACACACCAGAGACGTCCAGGCCTGAAACAGGTCTTCTTTAAGTCGGTTCCTGGGACCTTTGGAAGATGCAGGGCTCTGGGTGGAAGCCCCTCTCTTGGTGACAGTGGAGCCCTAGTATTTGGATACAAGAGGGTGACAGAACCTGCAGATGCAGAATTAGATCATGACTCCAGGCTCTGGGGCTGGGCTCAGTCCTCAATGGACTGAGTAAGTATCATCTGTTAGTTGGGTCTGAGGATCCTTCTGTAGAATGACTTCTCTGTGCGCCAGAAACTCACTCCAAATCTAAAACCAACCTGGGCTGACAGTCTCTCTGGGCCTGGTATTTTCTCTTGGTGTCGCAATGGTTTTTCGCTTAAAAGCCACTATCATCTAGTCTCACTTATGGGAGGATTATGAGGGCCTCCCTAAAGGTGACCACCGGGGCTGCTTGTTTTCCATCCCACAATGAAAACAGGGAGCTGGAGGTGTCTGCTGTTCATGAGAAGGAGAAGCACTAGATGAAAAGTACATACAGAGTGGTGGGGCCCAGAGTCAAGACTCAAAATGACGTTGTAAAACCTAAAATCTGGCCCCCAAACAAACACAGCAGCAGCAAAATGAGGTCATTCCTCAATCAGTCCCTTTTGGAGAAAACTGGCCCTTCTGTTAGCAGTACGGTAGTGTACCACTGGGGGTGAACAGCAGTGCACAGATGGGGGGTGAGGACCAGAGATGCTTGTTTGCCCAGCTGGTCTCTCTCCTTGACCAAAAGCAAGGCTGACATCTCTCTCCAGGAGCTCACTCAGACCACACAGCAGCCACCTCAGCCCTGACACTAGCAAGGGTCCTCATCAGGCTTCACCACAAAGGCCACTACCAACCTGGGATGAGCCACTTGAGAGCAGCCTGTGCTGAGGCCCTTGTGATCACATCAGATAGAACTGAGACATGGCATCTTTACTCACATGGCAACCACACATCTTCCACGCACAGGAGACACTGCCAGGGCAGAAGTTACTATGTAAGATGCCAGTTCAGTTTCCCTATGGCTCCAGGTAAGTCCAGAGGCCAGTGGCTGCACCTGTCCACTGGTGGTCAAGGCTGCCCCAGCCATCTAACTGATGAATGGACTGCAGGCCACCTGGGACCTCCATTCATCTGAGCTTGCTCTCTGAGCCCTGCCTGGGACAGTTGCTCTGTTAGTCAGCACAAACAAGTGATGCCACAATAAGAAATAGCCCCAGCATCTCAGGGGCAAGACAACTCCATTCTTGTCTGCTCATTCCTGGGCAACTCTCCTCAATCACCTCAACTCTCCTCAACCAGGTGGTGGCACCTTGCACCAGGCTGCTTTGATCCTTCAATCCTGAATTTCGATACAAGGCCTCCTCCACAAGCCAGGGAAGAAAGAGACAGAAGGGCCTTGTACCAGCACTCATGCATTCTGCTCTCCCACAGAACTGTCACCTGGCTCCTCCTCTACCGTGGAGAGGCTGGCAGTGCTGTCTCCTGGGAGCTTGGGAGGAAGGAGGTCAGGACATAAGTGAGCACTAGCAATGCTTATCACGTGCACCAAACACCCAAATGGCTTTACTTCTGTAAATAAGAAGTTGTCAAGGCTTGTTCATGCTTACCAGTAAAGAACTCTTCACTATACTGAGCGTATGTCCCAAATAGATGTTAACTTATTTATAAATTAATTGTGTTAGTCGCTCAGTTGTGCCTGACTCTTTGCGACCCCATGGACTACAGCCCACCAGGCTCCTCTGTCCATGAGATTTTCCAGGCAAGGATACTGGAGTGGGTTGCCATTTCCTTCTCCAGGGGATCTTCCCAACCCAGGGATCGAACATAACATAACAGTTCTTTCTTTCCTTGTGCTCAGTTGTGTCCAACTCTTTGTGACCCCATGGACTGTAACCTGCCAGGCTCCTCTGTCAATGGAATTTTCCAGGCAAGAATACTGGAGCGAGTTGCCATTTCCTACTCCAGGGTTTCTCTGGATCCAGGAATCAAACCTGCATCTCCTGTGTCTGCTGCATTGACGGGTGAATTCTTTACCACTAGAACCTCCTGAGAAGCCCAATATAATGGTATGTATATTATAAAAGTATCTTTTAAAGCATGTAGGGCTTCCCTGGTGGCTCAGACAGTAAAGAATCTGTCTGCAATGCAGGAGACACTGGTTTGATCCGTGGGTAGGGAAGATCCCCTGGAGAAGGGAATGACAACCCACTCCAGTATTCTTGCCTGGAGAATCCCATGGACAGAGGAGCCTTACAGGCTACAGTCCATGGGGTCACAAAGAGTTGGATATGACTGTCACTTTCTTTTTCCCTTTCAAAAATGATGCAACAAAGATAAACAAAAGTTCCCAGATGTCTTGTTGACCCTGAAAGCATCACACTGTCAGTTATTATCTCAAAGCAAGATAAATATTTTGAGTGAGGTTCATCATGAACAATGATGGATAAAAATTCATCTTTCCATCCCTGGAAAACTTTTCTTAATCATTTAGAGTTTGGAGGGGTTGATTCCTTATCTGATTATTGTGTGTATGTGTGTGTGTGTAAGTAAGACCCCAATTCCCATACCCCCTCTGTGGTCCTGGAGCCACTAACACACAGAAAGGATGTCACTGGTTCACTGCACATTTTATGTATGATTACAAGGTAATTCCCCCTCTATCTCAGATCAGCAGCGACTGTAAACAGAGGCTCCAGCACATGTCTCCCACCACAGTGGCCACGTCGATACCCTGTGGGATGGGCCACCTCACCTTGGTGGGCACTAGTTCCATGGGGGGGAACTCTGCAAGTACGGGCAGAAAACCGCTCAGGATCTGTGCTTCTCTTTCAGGAAGTCATGACCCTTTCCACCCACACCCACACCACTCTTAACTCACACTTCACAGCCATCCAGCCTCCCCAAGGCAGCCCAGCCCTTGCAGCGGTCCAATCTTGGACTCTCCTACTGTCCTCATATCTAGACTCACAGACTCTCCAAGAGTTCAAGTTCACAGCCACATTCTCTACCAACTGGTGACTGACACAGGGAATCTCAGAGACACCTGGAATCATTGCCCAATCAGAAAAAGACCCTACCAAACAATGACTTGTCTCTCTTTCTCCTAGTGGGCTGATAACTCTCACCCCTTAAAAGGAACACTGAACACCAGTGAATTCTTAGCAGAGAGCTAGAGGCTACAAACTCAAGCGTAGTTTTCAGTCAACTCTAGTTTGTTCACTTAATATATTCACATGCTCCTCATTGTTTCAGATTTTTTAATCCAAGACAGGTAAGAACTTCAAGATTCATCTCCCATGCTCTTAATTAAGAGTTGTTTTCAACATCACTAATTATTAGAGAAATGCAAACTAAAACCACAATGAGGTATCACCTCACACCAGTCAGACTGGCCATGATCAAAAAATCTACAAACAATAAATGCTGGAGAGGGTGTGGAGAAAGGGGAATTCTTTTACATTATTGGTGGAAATGTAAATTGATACAGCCACTGTGAAGAACAGTATGGAGGTTCTTTAAAAATACTAAAAGTAGAACTACCATATGACCCAGATATCCCACTCCTGGGCATATACTCTGAGAAGACCATAATTCATATTAATGCATATATGTGGAATCTAGAAAAATGGTACAGATGAACCTATTTCCAGGGCAGGAATAGAGACCCAAACTTAAGGAACAGCCATGTGGACACAGGGTGGGAAAGGAAGGTGAAATGAATTGGGAGATTAGGATTGACACATCTACACTACCATGTGTAAAACAGATAGCTGGTGGGAAGCTGCTGTACAGCACAGGGAGCTCAGCTCATTGCTCTGCAGTGATGTGGGGGATGGGAGAGAGACTCAAGAGGGAGGGCCTATATGTGTACATATAGCTGATTGACTTCATTGTAGGACAGACACTAACACGATATCATAAAGCAACTATACCCCAGTAATAAATAAACAAATAAAACAAAAAGATACGTGCACCCCAATGTTCATTGCAGCACTATTTACAATAGTCAGGACATGGAAGCAATCTAAATGTCCATCAACAGAAGTAGCATATGTATGCTACTGTGTATAAAATAGATAACTATTGAGAACCTAACATATAGCACAGGGAACTCTACTCAGTGCTCTGTGATGACTTAAATGGGATGGAAATCCAAAAACAAGGGGATATATGTATATGCTCAGCTCATTCACTGCTGTACAACAGAAACAAACATAACATTGTAAAGCAACTATATTCCAATAAAAAATAATAAAAATTTAAAAATTGAGTTTAATATGTGTTCTAGCCCTAGAGCAGCAAACTAAAAGTATAAGGAGATAATTTTGCACCCATCAGACTGGCAGGAATCTAAAAACCTGAAAATGCCAAGTGTTGAAGAAGCCAAGGAGCCCTCCTGTGCCACTTGTGGAATTGCAAAGTGAAACAACCATTTTTTTAAAAGTTGAAGATGTCCCCAAACACAGTAATTTGTCCCAGAGGTATAAACCCTAAGAACATTCTTGCACATGAGCACAAGGCAAATGTACAAAATATCTACTGGAGACTTCACTCAGTAGACACTTGTTGAGCATAGACTGTGTACCGTGCCCTATCCTATAATCTACAGATACAGCAAGAAACAAAACAGAGTCCTGCTCTCACGAAGCTGACAGTCTAGAGGGCAGACACTGAAAATAAGAAAGGAAAAATACACCATTTGCATGGATGGAATGGTGCCCCTGCACAAAGCCCTGTCTGCATCCTGACCTCTTGAACCTGTGTAAAAGGGTCTTTCCAGATGTCCTTAAGCTAAGGACCTCAAGAATAGATCATTCTGGATTAGGATGGGCCCTAAATCCAATGACAAGTTTCTTATTATAAGGGACAGAAGAGGAGACAATGTGAAGACGGATGCCGAGACTAAAGTGATGCAACCACAAGCCAAGGGCTCCTGGAGCCACCAGACACTGGAAAAGGCAGGAAGGCTCCTCCCCAGAACCTTTGGAGGAAGCATAGCTCTGCCCACATCTTGATTTTAGACCCTGAGCCTCCAGAACTATGAGAGAGCAACTTTTGTTGTCTTAAGTCACAAAGTTTGTGGTAATTTGTTCCAGTGGTCACAGGGTTCCCCTGGTAACTCAGCTGGTATAGACTCCACCTGCAATGCAGGAGACCCCAATTCAATTTCTGGGTCAGGAAGATCCCCTGGAGAAGGGACAGGCTACCCACTCCAGTATTTATGGGCTTCCCTGGTGGCACAGATGGTAAAGAATCTGTCTACAATGCAGGAGACCTGGATTTGACCCCTGGGTTGGGAAGATCCTCTGGAGGAGGAAATGGCAATCCACTCCAGTATTCTTGCCTGGAGAATCCCATGGACAGAGGAGCCTAGCAGGCTACAGTCCATGTGGTGGGTTACAATCCATGGGGTCACAAAGAGTTGGACACGACCAAGCAACTAAGCACAGCACAGCACAGTCACAGAAAACCAATACAAACATAAAGACAATATGGTAAAATGTAAATGTAAATTTTGTAAAAACAAAAATGTAAAATAAAGAGGATAAATGAGGATGACATGTCAGGATACATTTAACAGGAGGCTTCCTGTGTGCTGTTTTCAGTCTTGCATGAATTCTATGTTCCTTAACAGCACCTGAATACAGGTGCCAGAGAGCTGGCAAGCCGCTTCGGGATTAATAGAAATTCATGTATCTCATTCGTATGGAAATTCCATACGGTGAATAGCAGCCATTTACAACTCTCCTCCTTTCTGATATGTAAAGTAACTTTTACAACCCCCTCTATTGAGAATGATTCTAGCCTCCGGCTTTCTGGATGACTTGTTAGATTTTTGATCCCTGTCTCAGCTAAAAAGGGCTATCTTGTAGGAGAGTATATATATGCCTGCAATATGTTAAATAAACGCCTTTGTTCCATCAGAGCACTGGTCTCTGTGTCTCTCTCTCTCCACCCCTCTCTCCCTCTCTCTCCTCTGTCCCCTTCATGTGGCTCAGCCTCTTTTTTTCCTTCTTTCACTTTTTTATCGGTTGGCTCTATACCCCCAAGTTCTGGTCCATTAAAGGACCACAACAACAACAGTATAGGATAAAATATAGGATGACCAGGGAAGGTGACCTAGGAGGTGATGTCACAGAAGAAGCCTGAAGGAAGTCAGGGAGTGAACCATGGGAAGGTCTAGGGTAAGAATGTCACAGGCATGGGGTTAAACAGGTGCAAAGGCCCTGAGGCAGGTGCTTGATTGACATGTTCAAGGATGAGCCAGAAAGTAGTGGAGCTGGAGTGGAGGTGGGAGAAAATCACAGGAAACAAGACAGCGGACAGACCAGGGATCAGCTCACATCGTGACAAGTGAGACAAGCTCTGTGGAAGGAGGAAAGACTTAGCTCATGCTTTGTCACAGCAAGGGGCCTAGGAGACTTGTGAGCAGAGATGTGCAGCAGGCTGGTACAAGTCTGAGTCAGCCAGAGTCTGAAAGTCTGACTTTCTGGGCTGGGCAGAAATATTCAGGGTCTTCTGCACAGCATGTTTAAAGCCCAGAGGTTGGCTTGTTTGTAAAAAAACACTGTTGACAATAGCCAGATAGGGGAAACAACAACCAAATCATTCGCCCACAGGAAAATTAACATCCCACAGCAGAGTTATTTGATGAAATTTAACCTCCTGGCTTAAAAAAACAAATCGTTGCTTTCACCTATAATGAGGTGATGAGGTTTTGCTTCTAGGGAAAGGGAAAGTCGAAGGAGGTGCTCTATTATTTAAGGAGTTCACACTCTGTAAGGTTCTACCAGAAAGTTACCTTCTGGGACCTACAAAGTTAAGGTAACCTACAAAGTTACCTTCTGGGGCCTCTGGTCCAAAGCCAGAGGAACCCTAAATTCAGGGTTGAAATGACCATGAGCTAGTAGAGCGGCCTGAAGAAGGAAGTGCGGTCGTGGGAGCAGCAGTCCATGGGGGACTCCCCTCTCAAGCCAATTCACCACGTTTCCCTTATTCAGGAAACCCTTGGGGGAAAGCAGGGTTTTTCAAGCTGAACAGAGGGCTCTCTGCCATCAGGTCAACACCACAGGGCATGATTTTCTACAGCAAGCTCAGGAGTTCAAGTGGGTGCCTGAACAGGGATGCTACTGTGCTTATAGGTTATAGGAAGTACAAGCCACCTGCAGGCAGCCGTAGGTCTACTTTTGTGACCCAAATAGTCACAATAGACATTTGTCTGAACCAACAGACATTTGGTTGCAGGGGATGGGAATCATTGGGTCATAATATGCAGATGACACCACCCTTATGGCAGAAAGTGAAGAAGAACTAAAGAGCCTCTTGATGAAAGTGAAAGAGGAGAGTGAAAAAGTTGGCTTAAAGCTCAACGTTCAGAAAACTAAGATCATGGCATCTGGTCCCATCACTTCATGGCAAATAGATGAGGAAAGAGTGGAAACAGTGTCAGACTTTATTTTTTGGGCTCCAAAATCACTGCTGATGGTGATTGCAGCCATGAAATTAAAAGACGCTTACTCCTTGGAAGGAAGGTTATGGCCAACCTAGATAGCATATTGAAAAGCAGAGACATTACTTTGCCAACAAAAGTCCGTCTAGTCAAGGCTATGAAGGTTATGGCCAACCTAGATAGCATATTGAAAAGCAGAGACATTACTTTGCCAACAAAAGTCTGTCTAGTCAAGGCTATGGTTTTTCCAGTGGTCATGTATGGATGTGAGAGTTGGACAGTGAAGAAAGCTGAGCGCTGCAGAATTGATGCTTTTGAACTGTGGTGTGGGAGAAGACTCTTGAGAGTCCCTTGGACTGCAAGGAGATCCAATCAATCCATCCTAAAGGAGATCAATCCTGGGTGTTCATTGGAAGGACTGATGTTGAAGCTGAAACTCCAATACTTTGGCCACCTCATGCGAAGAGTTGACTCATTGGAAAAGACCCTAATGCTGGGTAGGATTGGGGGCAGGAGGAGAAGGGGACGACAGAGGATGAGATGGTGGGATGGCATCACTGGCTCGATGGACATGGGTTTGGGTAGACTCCGGGAGTTGGTGATGGACAGATAGGCCTGGCGTGCTGCAGTTCATGGGGTCACAAAGAGTCGGACACGACTGAGCCACTGAACTGAACTGAACTCAATCCAAATTCCATTGTGAAAAGAAAATGATATATTAGGATCCTCCAAAGCCTGCTTTGTTGAGAGTTTTATCCTACACATATCAGGAGTTACCTTCCAGGCCTCCTTCCTGGTTGGCTTTGCCTTTCAATAATAAGGTGCTGACTTCATGAAACTTGCTCATTTGCAATGCTTATCTCGAGGTGGTAGTGGTGGTTACCACAGAGCTTAATGACTTGGGTCAGAGATCCTTTACTCTTCCACCAGATTAATTAGATAAGCCATGGATTCTTGATACTCGAGAGAAAAATATGGATGCTGGTCTGTAAATACTTCTAGATTAACCAAAACACACACAGGAATGTATAAGCAGGAATCAATGTGGAAAAGATGAATGATAACGGTGAGGGACTCTGACTCATCTCTGTAGGATTTTGACAGAAGACTTTCTGAGTTTCAGATGTGGAATCAGATATCTGTCCATTCTGAGGAGCTCTGCCGGCAGCCAGGGAATCACAGTGCTACAAGGCTTACCCCAGCATGTTGACAGGGGCCACTGTGTGGGGAGTTGGCTATCTAAGAGTCCAAATAAGAACACTTACTCCCAGAATATCTTGCTAATATGACTCCTGCATGTCAGAGGCCATTCTTACTAAATTAAACTCTCTGCCTGGAAGTTTAATTCCAGGAGGAGGAAGAAGAACAGAGCAACCGGGGGAGCCCTCCGCCAGCATCTTATGGAAGGAGGTAGTGGTGGGGTGGACATACATGGGATGAAGGCAAAGCCAACTCTGAGATACTGTTCATAGTTGGACTCATGCAACCCTCCTCCCTTCACCTACTGCCTCGCAGAAGGCTGTAGCTCCCTGTGTGTGTGTGTGTGTGTGTGTGTGTGTGTGTGTGTGTTTGCGGGGGTGGCAGGGGTGGGGACAGAGATGTGATAGATAAAGAAGGCTGCAAATTCCTGTCGGAGGGCAGGTCTGGCTCCCTTGTCTCCTGAATCTGAGCTGGCTAGGACTGTTTTGATTGGTAAACTATGACAGAGGTGGAGCCGTGCCTGGCCTTTCACTTGATGTGTCCACGTTGGCATCATGGAGCCCAGAGTTGCTACATGGGACGTCCTACTTCTTTGATGGAGGAACCACCTGGAGGGACCCTGAGATTCCATGCAAAGGGAGAAGGACCCTGCTGACTTAGAATTCTAGTCCTTCCCGCCAAGGTATGAGGCATGGAAGTGAAATCAGTCTGGCCCTTCTAGACCAGGCCAGCTACCAGCCAAAGATCACCCAAGACCCCATTGATGCCACATAGAGCAGAAAAACTGGCCAACTGAGCCCTGCCTGGACTCGTGACACAATATATCAAAAAATACTTTTAAAATGACGGTTGTTAAGCCACAAAGCTGTGTTACAGGCAACAGATAATTGGAAGGAAGGAGTGAACATCTCCCACAAAGCATCTCAAAGGACCCCTTTGCTAATGGTACCATCAAAGCACCAGCAGCATAGTACAGAGGTCTGGCGTCTGTCTTCACATTAGCACTGCACACAGGTCCCAAGGGGGAGCTGGTCTAGAAACCAACACGCATGTGAAATATATCCTGATTTCCATGACTTTGAAAAGGCACTGTGGGCAGAAGGCACTGCTGGTTTTTGCCTATGAAACAAGACACTAGCTTGTATGCTTCTATAGCCCTAAGTCAAATTGCATGGGGTTATATTCCTTCAAGGTCTGTCCCTAGAGCCTGATTTCTCAGCCTTGGCTGAACATGGGCACCGCTGCTCTGAGGCCTGAGCACTGGGATTTTTTAAATTCCCTAGGTGATTTAAAATATAGCTCATTTTGAGAACCATTGACCTAGGAACCATTAAAGGTATCAAAAGAAAGTCTAGGATTACTTGAGGTTATCTTGGAACAAACAAAAATAAAAGAAGAACTTCAACCAGTGTAACTTTGGAATGTGGTGCAGCCTGCCACCTCCCCCCCCCCCAAGGTTAGTGGGAAAACAGAATTCCAAAATCACATCTGTGTTGAAATTTTAAAAGAAGAGAGAGAGAGAGAGAGAGAGTGTGTGTGTGCGTGTGTACAGACAAAAATTCTGCAAAGCCAACTAAGAAATTTTTATTGGTTTCTGGGGTAGAGGGTGGGAGGAGGCGGAGAACCAATGGGTGGTGAAGGGAAGGGCCACTTTGTGTTGTTACACGCCCCACTGGTGAGCGTCATCGATGATTCTCAATTGGAGTCGTGCGCCACCTGGTGGCTGCCTGGAATTCAAGAGTAGCACACTCCCTACTCGGCCCACCGGCCCAAGCCTGTTAACACTGGCAGGGTGGTTGCACTGTTTGTAACTGATGGGGTGGTGGGTACGAAGGGAAGGTCTAGGAACAGAAGGTCCATGAGGATGGGAAGTACTTGATCTTTCAAATCCCCTACCTAGCCTGTGTCTGAGGCCTGTGTCTAGCATTTTTTGCGGGGTTTAAGAGGAGAGGCCTGAGCTTGGACACTGGCCTCCAGGGCCGTGCAGAGCAGTATGAGACTGTTGGCAGTGGACAAATGAGGAGATGGTGTCGGGCAGGAGGCTAGCAGTTTGTAAAGGTTTCAGGTGTAACTGAGTCCCCCTTCAGAGTCTAAGTGGGAGCTGCCTTGCACAGGTCAGGTGTACCAAGTGTTAGCCGTCTGGATACAGGTGTGTGTTTCAGACTCTCAGATATCCAGCGTCTCCTATACAGATGTGTGGTTCAGACTCTAAGATATCCAGTGTCTCCTAACCCAGCCAGGTGTGCCGCCACACTTCACTGCCTGTAAAGCTCAATTATCGTTGACAGTACGATAGAACACTTGTTCGTGCAGGTGAAGAGGGCTTAGATCATGAAGACCAACTTGTATCCAGTGTTAAGCCCAGCTGCACATGAATGAGAAATGACAAAGGTCACACATGGCTTACCTCTGCGATTAACAGGGTCCTTAGCAACATATGCAACGTAGTCTGTTGTGTCCTGTGAAAGAAAAAGGAGATGTCACATCACTAATCACGGGTGAAGCAGATGCATCGTGTATACAGCAGCTCAGATACCAAGAGCAGCCCAAACGACAGACCAGCTAAAGGACATATCTCGAACTGTACGGAGGGCAGGGATCACCGGAGATGGGCAGACAGCTCTTGCACACTCACACTGTGAGCAGCAAGGACCTAGGAGGCCCAGGTACTCAACATGTTGGATCACCCAAGGAGTTGTAAAAACACTGATCACTGAGTCCCAGCTCCAGATAATCTGATTTAACCAGAGAGGACGTGGGGCCCGGGCATCAGAATTTTTAAAAGCTTCTCAGATAATTCTATGATGGACCAAGGCTGAGAACCACTACCATCAGCTCTCCAACAATGGTGCTCAAATCTGAACTGGTGTCAAGAGTCCCCTGCAAGGCTTGTTACAGCGCAGATTGCTGGGCCCCACCCCAGGGTCTCCAACTGGGCAGGTCCGAGCTGAGGGCCCAAAATGTACATTTCTGACAAGCATCCAGGCAGCTTCTGCTGCTGATCTGGGGAGCACACTGAGAAAATCAGAAGTGGATGTTCAAAGATTGGTCACAAATACGCCTAACGGGTGGGTGAGATATGATGACTTAATGACTGATTTTAATCCTTTTGAGATGGTTCCAAAGTTTGAAGTCCCCTTGCTGATTCACCTACTTAGCAATTGATGATCTCAGAAGTGGGCCTAGGCAACCATGTGGATTTTAGTTTCTAAACAGAGGAACCAACAATTCTCTGAATTCTTTGTGTGTGTGTGTGTGTGTGCGCGCGTGCGCACGCTGGGTCTTCATTGCTGCATGTGGGCTTTCTCTAGTTGTTGCAAGCAAGGGCTGCTCGCTAGTTGTGCACAGGCTTCTCATTAAGGCAGCTTCTCTTGTTGCGGAGCACAGGCTCTAGGGCACGTGGGCTTAGTTGCCCTGCAGCCTGTGAGCTCAATCCCCAGACCAAGTATCAAACCTGTGTCCCCTGCACTGGCAGGCCAATTCTCAACCACTCGACCACCAGCAGTGGCCACAGGACTGGAAAAGGTCAGTTTTCATCCCAATCCCTAAGAAAGCAATGCCAAAGAATGCTCAAACTACTGCACAATTGCAATCGTCTCACACGCTAGTACAGTAATGCTGAAAATTCTCTAAGCTGGGCTTCAACAATATGTGAACTGTGAACTCCCAGATGTTCAAGCTGGATTTAGAAAAGGCAGAGGAACCAAAGATCAACTTGCCAACATCTGCTGGATCATCGAAAAAGCAAGAGAGTTCCAGAAAAACATCTATTTCTGCTTTACTGACTATGCCAAAGCATTTGACTCTGTGGATCACAATAAACTGTGGAAAATTCTGAAAGAGATGGGAATACCTGACCTGCCTCTTGAGAAACCTGTATGCAGGTCAAGAAGTAACAGTTAGAACTGGACATGGAACTTTCCAACACACTGGTTCCAAATAGGAAAAGAAGTACGTCAAGGCTATATATTGTCACCCTGCTTATTTAACTTATATGCAGAGTACATCATGAGAAACGCTGGGATGGATGAAGCACAAGCTGGAATCAAGATTGCCAGGATAAATATCAATAACCTCAGATATGCAGATGACACCACCCTTATGGCAGAAAGCAAAGAAGAACTAAACAGCCTCTTGATGAAAGTGAAAGAGGAGAGGATAAAGTTGGCTTAAAGCTCAACATTCAGAAAACAAAGATCATGGCATCTGGTCCCATCACTTCATGGCAAATAGATGGGGAAACAGTGGAAACAATGACTGACTTTATTTTTTGGGGCTCCAAAATCACTGCAGATGGTGACTGCAGCCATGAAATTAAAAGATGCTTACTCCTTGGGAGAAAAGTTATGACCAACCTAGATAGCATATTAAAAAGCAGAGACATTACATTGTCAACAAAGGTCTGTCTAGTCAAGGCTATGGTTTTTCCAGTAGTCATGTATGGATGTGAGAGTTGGACTATAAGGAAAGCTGAGTGCCAAAGAACTGATGCTTTTGAACTGTGGTGTTGGAGAAGACTCTTGAGAGTCCCTTGGACTGCAAGGAGATCCAACCAGTCCATCCTAAATGAAATCAGTCCTGAATATTCATTGGAAGGACTGATGTTGAAGCTGAAACTCCAATACTTTGGCCACCTGATGCGAAGAGCTGACTCATTTGAAAAGACCCTGATGCTGGGAAAGATTGAAGGCGGGAGGAGAAGGGGATGACAGAGGATGAGATGGTTGGATGGCATCACTGACTCAATGGACATGAGTTTGTGTAAACTCCAGGAGTTGTGATGGACAGGGAGGCCTGGCGTGCTGCAGTCGATGGGGTCACAAAGAGTTGGACACACCTGAGCGAATGAACTGAACTGAACTGAACTGGACCACCAGGGAAGTTCCATCTCTGAATTCTTGAAAGCAAAAGAAAGACTTTGCTGCAAAGTTGATATTTTCAACATTCAAAAAATTCTCAAGGCAGAGGGGCAACTGGTAAAGTTCTCCCCGTGGCTGCTGGTATTTCCCCAACGTGATGGTTTCAGAGGACTCCAAGTTTGATTTTTTGTTTGTTGTTTTTTCAGCATTTGCATGACTGTCATGAGTTCCTTCATTGTGATTCTCTGTGGGCAGAGAAGACAACCCCTTCTCTCCCTACAGCACTCCAGGAAACCCTCCAATGTGTGAGGGAACAGGGGAGAGTGGGGGTGGAGTGGGGGATGCCATGGTATGATCATCCATGGCAGGGAGTTGATGGTTCAAGGTGTTTTTCCAGATGTCACTCCCCAGAACTCACAACCACTCACTAAATAAGGGGAGAGCTTCCAGCAGCTCTTGATACATTGGACTGCTAACCTGGGGTCATTCTCCAGCATGCAGCCTGGCTGAGCTGGTTCCTCTTCCTGCCCAGACCACTCTCCTTTGGTATATTCAAAGGACCCGGGAATTGGAGTGGGAGACCAACAGTCGACACAGCTTCCTATTGTTTCATCAGGGAAGATCTGCTCAGAATCTAAAGCTATTTGGCAAAAATAAGGATTGTAGCTTGTACTCATAGACACCCTTTCTGGATGCAAGAGATGTGAATGTCAGAAGTGACCCTAGAGAGCACTAGTGTTTCTCAATCTGAGATCCACAGAATGCTGGGTTTGGGCGTATATTCTCCAGCTTTTGAGATATCACCAGAATCTCTTTTATGGTTTCCTTTCCATGAAAATCTTAAAAGTTAATACAAGAAAATGTGGGATCACTCGAACAACAACTGTGTCATCAAGCTCTGCATGCAATTTCAGTGCCAAGATTTTCAGTGGGGTTTCCAACATTCTGGGTGCCACAATTTTTAAAGAATTAGAGAGAAAAGAACAAGCAGACTAGATGCCTTTGCCCCACCTGAAGCAATTTAATGTCACTTTTGTACGCAATGATATATGACTGAAGTGTTTACTTGAATAGAAGAAATTAGTGGAAAGAGTGAGTCATCCGATGCCTGTGATAGTACAGTTGCTGCCCTCAAAAGCACCATGGTGGCCAGTTTTAGAGTCACATTGGGAGCAGGGATTTAGTTTCAGCAAAACCTTATGCATCACAGCAAATTAATTTTACTTTGAATGTTGTCGAGTCTTACTGTGTTTATTTGCACTTCCAAGTTTGATTGGGATTTACAGTTTAATAAAAGATGTAAACAAAAGGAGTCTATACATAATTTATTTTTGCACATATTTTGATAACAAAGTTAGAGTCCACACTTCTGGCATATACAAGGAAATTCTTCTTTTTCAATCCTTACTCCAGTCTGAGAAATGCTCTGCTGGCTCCAAGCTAGGGAAGGAAGACTAGGCAAGAGACATGATGTGCCCTTGTTACTCAACTGATCAGCGGTTAAGCCAAGGACACAGCCTTTATGATGCCAAAAATGATGCATTTCTGGCACAGTAGGGAAATGTATTGCTATTCAAAACAATGCTATTGACATCACCCAGTCATACAGTGAGCACTCTAAGTTCCAAAGATGGGGCTGCCAAGCGCTTATTCTGTATTTATACATGTGTCTTCTCACTCCCAAGCTTTTCTGAGCCCAACCATTATTCTGACATTCTTTTAGCGATCTTTTAAAACTGCTAATAATAGTAGATAATAATTGTAGTATGCCTATTTATTGTAAGGATTAACAGTCTGTCTTATTTGCCTTATTCATTGTAAGAATAAGACAATTATAATGAATAAGAGAAATACTGTCTTATTCCAGCCTGTCTTATTTGACATTTCAAAACACCATATTCTTACCCAGTAAACTGAGTCACAAAGCAAAAAATTGACACATACTTAGCATCAGAACAAGGAAGAGAAGTAAGAATTGTTAGTTTTATTTAAAACATCTACCAATTGTAATGGTTAGAAATAAATTTGGAATGGGAACTCAGGCAGAAGGTGATATGCATTTGAATTGCTTAAAATTAAAAACTAACTAAGTTTCCTACCCCCTGGAATCATAACATTTTTTGTATCAGAAAAAACATTAAAAGCTATGAATTACTTTAGGGGTCACAGAAATGTTTCCTTTTTTAAGAAGAGGTGATGATGAAAATGGAAAATAGTTCACAGATCTTAGTGCATCCTGGATAAGAAAAAATAATTTCAACACAGGACAATGTATTTGACTTTCCATTTCCCATATCTTTGCACCTCCTCTCATAACATCATCATGAAGATGAGATTTGAGACAAGTTCTTGAAAGGAGATGTTGATGCAAGTGTTCAGTTTTTCTGCACCTTATTTTTCAAACTGGATCAACTTCCAAATCTAAGAAACTGGTTCCAAGCATTACATTAGGCAAGAAGTAGAGAGCCAGTGCAAAATAATTAGACCTGGTTACAGATGTAAGTATAAACATGTGTATATGTCTAGTATATGTGCAGCACAGGTAGAGAATAAGTGTATAATCATGTCTTGATGTAATCTTCAGAAGTGCTCCTTGGATGGGCTTGATTATGGAAGACTTCCACTTTCTAAACATACGTCTCAATGAGGTATTTCATTTGCAGTGGATCATAAGAAATCAGAGGATTGAAAAGAAAATAAAGGAAGGGAAGGAAAGGAAAAAAGAAGAGGAAAGCATCCTGGCAGACTTCTGAAAATTAGACCCTATGTATGAAATAGGGCTAAAGCCAGTGAAACCCACTGAATAAGATGTTTAAATAATGCTTTGGTCATTCTGTGACACTTTCAGTTCAGTTTAGTCGCTCAGTCGTATCTGACTCTTTGTGACCTCATGGACCGCAGCACGCCAGGCCTCCCTGTCCATCACCAACTCCTGGAGTTTACTCAAACTCATGCCCATTGAGTTGATGATGACATCCAACCCTTTCATCCTCTGTCATCCCCTTCTCCTCCCACCTTCAATCTTTCCCAACATCAGGGTCTTTTCAAATTAGTCAGCTCTTCACATCAGGTGGCCAAAGTATTGGAGTTTCAGCTTCAACATCAGTCCTTCCAATGAATATTCAGGACTGATTTCCTTTAGAATGGACTGGTTGGATCTCCTTGCAGTCCAAGGGACTCTCAAGAGTCTTCTCCAACACCACAGTTCAAAAGCATCAGTTCTTCGGCACTCAGCTTTCTTTATAGTCCAACTCTCACATCCATACATGACTACTGGAAAAACCATAGCCTTGACTGGACAAACCTTTGTTGGCAAAGTAATGTCCTGCTTTTTAATATGCTGTCTAGGTTGGTCATAACTTTTCTCCCAAGGAGTAAGCATCTTTTAATTTCATGGCTGCAGTCACCATCTGCAGTGATTTTGGAGCCTCAAAAAATAAAGTCCTTCACTGTTTCCCCATCTATTTGCCATGAAGTGATGGGACCAGATGCCATGATCTTAGTTTTCTAAATGTTGAGTTGTAAGCCAGCTTTATCCTCTCCTCTTTCACTTTCATCAAGAGGCTCATTAGTTCTTCGCTTTCTGCCATAAGGGTGACACTTTAGCAGAGGTTTAAGGGCAAAGAGCCATCTGCAGGGTGGCCAAGTCCCTCTCCTGCCAGTGCCCTTGGTTCAGGCATCTTCCTGTCTCAGACCCTTGAGATGCAGCCTGTATCTCCCCAGCAGGAGCACCTGAGTGATGCTGGGGAGATGGGAGTGATACCTCCCCAGAGGCTGCAGCATGTGGGGGAGAGAAGGGCAGGCACAGGCTTTCCTGTAGCGAATACACTCAGTGTCATGATTACACTGTCTTTTGGAAACGTGAGACTGGAGCCATCAGAAGAAATCACTCTCTTGATTTGGCTTTCAATGTGCCAACCGCAGTTTTACAATCAGACTACCCAGGTGGGAGTGTGGAAGAAAGGTATATGAGTTAAACATGGAGTCTGGGAAAAATCCCCTTTCCTGGCTAGAAATAGACAAGGTCCCTGGCCTTGGGATAAGAAGTAATTAATATAATGCACTGATTACTCAGGCTATCTTGGACCAGTAAGGCTTACATAAAATCTGAACACTGCCAAACCAACAATTTGATAAAATAATACAAACAACAACAAGGATAACAAAAATACTGTCCTGCCTGAGGAGGAAGTGATTTTCCTGACACTGAAACTGAATGCTAGCCTTGTATTGTAGATTTCCTGACCATATATGGGGAGCAAATTCCCTAGTTATGCCACTTTCTTAATAAAAGAAGCAACAAAAACTGGAACATTCTCTCATTCTCTATCCTCTCTCTCCACAACTCCTTCCCTGTTGGCAAAACAAATCATTAAAAGACGACAGTGTTAAATTTGGAGAGAAAAATACCAATTTCAAATATTTATGAATAAATCAGAGTAAGTAAATTCACAGCCTTTGACTAAGCTTAAAATCCCAAAATGGAGGACTCCAGGGGAGAGCCAAGAGGAAAACGGAGACAAAGCGGGACTGGCAGAGTCAGGCGAACACGCCGGCCATTTTGGAAACTAGGGAGCTATGTCATCACCCCTGAAGAAAGCCACCGCTTCAGACTTTTGACAGCTTTTGACTAATGAAATGAAATTTAATAGTAGGTCGTTGCCATGGGTCACCCCTAAAAAAAATGATAGGAAGAGCTTATGGAATGGAAGCAGAAATAGCTGATATCACAGTTAAATTTCCTTACAGGGTTCTAAGAGGCATGCTTTTGAAGCAGGGTCCCTTCTCAGCAACTCTGACAAAAACAAGCGAAAACAACTCCAGGGGTACTTACCGGGTCTCCCCCGGAGGCAAAGGAGATGGACTGCATGTGATGATTCGCTATAATCTGCCAGGCCAAAAACAAGAAACAAGATGTACTGTTATTACCCTTCCCATATCTCAGAAAACAAACTGTTTGTTGGCAGACAATACAAATCAATAAGGTTTCCTGAAAGCTGGTAAAATTGGTACCCAATGAAAAGAACAATTATAAACGTAGTAATAATAGATAACCTTGAGTGAACTTTCACAGCATATCAGCTATTCATCTAACTCCTTTGCCAGAATTATCTCATTTACCTCTCACAGCAGCCCTGTGAGGTAACAGCCATTGCAATCCCATTTTACAGATGAAGAGCCTGAGGCCCCCAGGGGCTAAGCAAGCGGTTGGCTCAAAGCTCTATAGTTAATAAAAGGCAGAGCTGAGACCTGAACACAGAGGGTCTTAATAACTATGCCTCTTTGAGAAGGAAAACGTCTCACCCACACACCAAAACACTTCAACTGTGCGGCTTGTTTCCAAAGACATATGGGGTCTAAAGAGCCCATAGCTGGAGGGGAGGGAAATGTGGCTGTCGCCTACTTCATCCGGTTTGTATCATGAGCACAGGAATTAACCTATATCCAAGATCAAAATCAATGCCCTCTCCAGCTCTCTTGTCATTGATCAATTTAAAAACCAGCAAGGATGTTCCAAGTTAATTTTAAAATGGGAAATTTCCATTAGCATTATCAACTGCAGCATACAGAGGAATTTAGTAGACACTGAGCAAATTAGAAGCTGCCCTAAATTTAAAAAGCTACATAAGTCTTCCCTGCTATTTTTATCTTTTTAAAGACAATGCAATGACACTGAGGTAAATTTCCGGGGGTGGGAACAGCACTCTTGCCTCCAGCCCAGCATAACCAAGTTTGTTTCTGCACAGCCCCCTCAGGCCCTCACCAGCAGGCAGGCAGGCAGAATTCACAGAGCTGTAATCCTACCCTCCAAGGGATTTTTCGGATCGTGCTCCAGTAAAACTCAAAGCAAAGCTATAACTGAATTACAAGATAAAATGAGATATTTTTAAATGCCTACTTCAGTTGTTGGCACTCACAAAAATACTCAGAATCTAGAAAAATCCTGAGCATATAAATGAATAAAAACAATGAGTCCAGCTCTGTAGCCTGTACCCAAACCCAGCTGGATCAAACTAATAGTTGCCTTTTGCAGCTTTCTGTTTCCTGCCTCTAGTCTAGGAGTAGAGGGCTCCCAGGAGAGCAATGAGGACGTAGCAGTCCCCAAATGATGACAAACTGTGATGACAAACTTCTAAAGTTGTTCATTTCTGCTTGTTAAATTTTTTAAGCTTTTATTCTAAAGCAGCCCTAAAGCTGAGATTTGGAAATCAAAGATTTCAGAATAAAATAGACATCATATTTGGTCAACATGACCATTACTGTGTGATTTTATGTTGTCCTTTTGGGTGGAGTAGAAATTGAAAAGGAGAGTAAGAAAATGAGAGCTGATTAACTAAAGGATGTGTTTTGCTCTGAGGGTGTTTCATCTTGTTTCTCCTCCTTGCAAGCTCTGCAGAGGAGAGCTAGCACTGCATTTCTGTGGTCTCTCTGGATTAGGAAGGGCATGTCCACTGAAGCTCCTTTTCAGTTTGCTACAGCCAGGCCTAAACTTGGGAGAGGCTGAAGGATGTGAGCTCTGGCTCCTGCCAAACCTTCCTCAGACTGTGCTCATGTCATCTGCACTGCCATCTCCCAGAACTCTCAAGCCTAGCACTCCCTCTCAAGGGCAGGACGATGTGACCAGGACATACCCAACCAGCCCGCAACCCCAGGATGGGGAAGGCCAACCATTGTGACCTCATCCTTTCTGCTCTGAGAGCCTGCCTCTCTCTCTCGTTTTGTTTTATGAGGTGGGACACGAAGTATAAGGTGGAATTACAACGCTCTCACAGAATTGAGGCCCATGGCCTGAGGATTCCTAAAAACAAAAGATGCAACAGTCCCATGGAATAAAAATGGAAGAGAACAGACTGCGGTTGCCAAGGAGGGAGCGGGCAGGAGGGAAACATTGGGAGTCGGGGATTAGCGAATGCAAACCATCATATAGAGAATGAATAAACAAGGTCCTACACTATGGCACAGGGAACTGTATTCAAATCATGTGATAAATCATAATGGAAAAGACTTTTTGAAAGAATATATATATAAATACATATATAACTGAATCACTTTGCTATACAGTAGAGATTTACAAAACATTGTAAATCAACTATACTTCAATTTAAAAAAAAAAAAAAAGAATGAAAGTGGGACTGTGAAGGAAACTCTGAGGAAACCTATCTCATTAGCTTTCACGCTCAAGCTTGCTGCACCCCAAACCACCACAGTGCTCAGCTAGAGGCAGCTCCAGAGAAAGGCTAAGCCCATTGCATCTTTTTAATCTACCACGAGATGACTTGTTACCCATCCCTCAGAAGGGCCGATGAGAAGAGACAAGGAGTTATCCATCAGTTGAATGAGGACAAAGGAATGGAGTGAGAAGTGGCATCCCGTACCTCAAAGCACAGACTAGGCATCGCCTCTCGTTTCTATGCCAGATCTAGAATTTACTTCAGCATCTGGGGTTGGGGGCAGGGTTGAGGTGGTATCCTATTCATCCTAAATGAATCTGGGCATGCTGCTTGCTTACCTGAGGGTGTGGAAATCAATAAATACGACTATGTTTAGCAAGATGAAGGTAACCCTGGGCATCCCCCGTAACACACTGCAGAGTGGGGAAGTGTGTCACTCAGAGGTCTGTGGATTGCCCAGCCTCCTCCATGGAGACACACCTGAATCCCAACTTGCACTGCCACCGACAGATCCCCAGACTGAGCTGAGCATGTTCACCTCCTTTGCTTCCTTTGGCCTTCAGAACCAAAGTTCTCTTGGTTCCAGGATAACTACTCATATACCCATTTTCCCAGCTGAAGGAACTACTAGTCAAAGAAACTTAAATGACAGACAGTGTGGAAAAACCCAACTATCTTAACAGAGTTTGCCTCAGTAAGCTTCATCACCCCCACCTCAGTCAGCTAGGACCCCTCCACACTGGACATGCCACAGATACACCATGTCACAACTCCATGACAGTCTCAACTGTGAGAGGCTCCAAAATAATGACCCACTAAGAAATTAAAAATACTGTCAATTAAACCCAGCATGTATCAAAGATGATAAATGTGAAAATTAAATGTGGGCTGTAGAACCAACAAAATACAACGTAAGAGAAAACAAAATGGGGCAAAAGAACATTGATAGGAAACTTTTGCATATACAAATACACCTCTTCTTAACTCTGCGTAAATCAGTGATTCCATGCATTTTCCTTCCCTCTCCTGCAAAAAAAAGGTAATTTATAGCAGAATTCAAAAGACCCAATTCCAGCTATCACTCACTTGTTGAACTTTAATAGTGGCAAGAGTTTGTAGACTGGTGAAAACTTTATACACATCTGTTTCACAGGGACCCAATAAAGCTGGAAACGGGAAGCCCTTTCAAACAGCCATGGTTTGGGGGTTCTGGGCAGGGCAGGGCCTGGGCGCCTACAGACCTGTTTGGAGTCCGGGGTCCGCAGGTTCAGGCTGGCGGTGGAAATGGTCAAGGAGATGCTCATGCCTGCAAACTGAAGATTGCTCTTGCCCAAGATGCTGGACAACATTTTGCTTGGAGGCTGTGAAATGAAGAAGCATTATTTTAGCTTTAGGGCCCCCACGCTATTCCATCCACCACACCTCCAACCTCCACCATCCCCTCTCATCAGGCCCGCGAAGGCAATGTCCCAGAAATGAGCTGGGAGGGTGGGATCTGACCCTAACACATGAATTCTAGAGTATGCAGTTTGCAAACTAAAGCACCTAACATGCACACACTGAGATGAGGACCCTGCAGAAAGGTCAGAGGTGTCAATACACCAGGCAGCTGCTCGTGTTGGGGTGTGTCTCATGGGGATCACTCATAAGCCTCAGGAAAGCATCACAAGCCACAAGTTTTGCAGCCTCAGAAACTGGTTTCATCCCACCAGGAAACTACTCAGGACTAGACTAAATAGACCAGCTCATGGGGCTGATGAACAATCAAATGGTCTAGTTAAAACCGTTGGGTCTGGGGCCAGCACAAGGATGGACAGACCCAGTTCTGCTCCAACTGGTGCATAACACAGTCCTCCAGAACTGTCCTTGGCACAGGGACCAACTGCCCCCCTATCCTTCCTTTTCAGATTAGAACATGCCCTCTTCTAAGATGCCAATGCACACTAGTTCTTAACCAGGCAGGCACTATTTTTGAATTCCTTGCCAGAGCTATTTAAAAAGAGAGATGCCTGAGGCCCACCCAGGAGATTCTGATTAAGCATACCAGAGTGGAGCCTCAAAATAGAAATTGCTTCCACCACTTTTGTCAAGAGGACCGTGAGGGAACCCTGAGATCTGCTGGTCAAGGACCATGTGACTATAAAAGCATTCCTGTTTTCAAAATTCTGGAGCCTGCCTGGTCCTCTGTGTCTCCTGTGGGCTGAATGAAACACAGGCTAGCACATTAAGTTGAGCCTTCATCCAAAATTATCTGCCTGAAATCCAGTTACTCTGTGGGTTCACAGATGTCTGCAAGCTATGAAAACAGAGCTGACCCAGAGCCCTGGAAGCAGCGGAGCCAATGACACAACCCACCCCAGAACCTCAGCCTTGGGACAGACTCGAAGACAGGGGTGCACGCACTTCCCAGCATTCAGTCCAGGCTTAGAAAAGTCCAGATGGTGGGTATTTAATTATGTATATACTAGACTCTTAAGGAAAGAGTTTTTCTATGTTTTCTCTTAATCAAATTTTTTTTTTTTTTTCCTTCTGGTCCAACCACCTCCAGGATGAAAAGGTCGAGGGATTAAAAGAGCAACCCCTGAAGCTAGGCGGCCTGAGCTTGAGCTCAGCTCCACCACCTTCTCACATTATAAGTTCCCATCCCTGTACCTCAGTTTCTATCACCTGTAAAATGGGGATATCCAGTGGTATTCTAGAGCTGGCTTGTTCTAGCTAATAAAAGCCAATTATTAATTTTTTAGAAGTTTTATGAGCTGGTCACAAAGAGTCGGACATGACTGAGTGACTGAACAACAACAACATGAACTGGCCATTAAAAGGAGCTGCTACTTAAAATTAATTTATGCAGACTTACAATTAAATCAATTACATTTAGAAAACAAGCAGTAAATACTCAAAACTCATCAATTCCTAATTGTTGCTAAGTTAGCTATTACTTATGCTGTTCAGGTTGGTGACTCAGTGGTAAAGCATCCACCTACCAGTGCAGGAGATGCAGGAGACTCGGGTTCAATCCCTGAGTCAGGAAAATGCCCTAGAGGAGGAAATGGCACCCCATTCCAGTACTTCTTGCCTGGAATATTCCACGGACAGAGGATCCTGGTGGGCTACAGTGCATGGGGTCACAAAGAGTCGGACATGACCAAGAGACTGAGTACGCATGCCCATGCTGTTCAGGTTACTTATGTCCATTACACGTGGCAGGGATGCTGTGTAACAGTGACCTAAAACACACTTCTTCCCAACTCCCCTTTAGGGATATCAGGTTAGAGCTTGAAATTGGCCATAGTGGAGGATTTACACCATGGAAACTGGCAAACATGACCAATTTAGTCATGACTAATTTAGCTTCTTAGTCTCCTTCTCCAGCCCCAAGAGCCTGTTGCTCAACTTTTACCAGCACACCCCTGAGGGCATCAACCACAAAGAGTTGCTCTAATGAAATTAATTAATGTACAGAAAAGCTGAGAAGAGCATCTGGCCCTGGTTTACAGGGTTTTAGATGTAGACCTGGGGTGATTACTTTGGCAACCCTATCAATTAGCCTTGATAGCTAACTATCCTCATCGACCATATGGCAAAGAGGGAAACTAAGCTCTTTTTGTTTTTAAAAGTGACAAGAGTCATTGTCACTGTAAGTTACCCCCTTAAACCAACGGATGGCTCTTGGTTCCCCACTGCTCAGCCAAAAAAAAAAAAAAATAGGTGACAAGAGCCAGGCCATGGGAAAGAGAAACTGAACAATTGTGTGTGATTAAAAATACTGCGTGGTGACAGAAGTGGGAAAAAGTAAAGGAAACACAGGTAGACATAAAGCTGGGAGGATAGTACCTTTCTCTTCCTGAAGGCTCCCTTGGCTCCAGGGACAGCTTCACAAACCCGGCTGATGGCTTCCCTAAGAGGACAGGAAGAGAGATCCATTTTATCACATCCATCAGGATTACATAACCCAGATTGACTACACATACAAAAAACAAAACCAAAAATCCACAAGCAGTGCATCTTAGAACCTCTGACTGCCAGTATCACAGTTCTCTCTGTTGCAGTGGCCATTTCCTGAGGCTGTGATATGTATCAATGCCACACTTGCTTTTTTCTTTTTCAACATTTGGTTAAGATTCCATTTTAGAAAATCAGTGCCGTGAAGCCCTGAAGTGTACTTTTCTGGATGTTCTCTCCATGGCTGTGGTCATGGCACAAGGCCCAATCCTAATCAAGCACTGCTATTGATCAAGATCCTTCTGAAGTGAGTCAGAATGTAATTAAAAGAAATTCAGTCCTCTGAGTGTTATTCCCAGCTTCTGCAGTTACTAAATATCATAAAATCAAGAGAGTTTTGAAAGAGGAGAGGAACTCGGGGGTATACAAATGAGCCAGAAATGAGGCTCTGTGCAGGCATTTCTAGAGTAGCTACAATGTGCTGGGCACAGTCCTGAGGAAGGAGACAAGGAACCTAGGTACCAAGAAGGACTGACAGGAGGACCAGCTGCAGAGCGTCTGACCCACAGGCCTGTCCAGGGCAGCAGGCATGAAGCAGTGCGTGCATGCTCAGTCATCTCCAACTCTTTGCAACCCTGTGGACTGTAGCCCACCACATTCCTTCTGTCCATAGGATTTTCCTGGCAGGAATACTGGAGTGGATTGCCATGCCCTCCTCCGGGGGATCTTCCTGACCCAGGGATTGAACACTGTGTCCTGCATTGCAGCCAGATTCTCTACCACTTGAGCCACCCAGGGCACCCACAGGAGCAGTGGGTGGGTGCAAAAGTAAGACCAGGTGGAGGCTGCTATAGTCCAGATGCTGGAAGCTGGGGAGAACATGGCTCTAGAAGGTGCTTGAAAACATGCATAGCACAATTTTCTTAGCCTCAGTGAGAAATGATGAGTGATATGTCAAGTGAGGCCTAAAGTCAGGAGCCCCGAAAAGAGCTGGGTTAACTTCTAACTCCCACATGGAAAAGGACAAAACAGTAAAAGAACATAAAAAACAATAATAAATAGAAATTTGGAGACACATTGAATAATAAAGAAGATAATGGGTCCTCAGTGACATTTCACAAACTTTTTCAGCTGAATACTTCTTGCAATTATTTCTATCATCTAGAAAAATTATTACTGTCACAATAGAATGCTTTTAAGAGAAATATGACCTTGTCAAATTAAGCAAGAGACTATTAAGATAAGCTTTACATTTGTCATTCAACTCATTGTAAAGAAAGGAGAAAGAAATACTATTCTGAAAGTTCAGATGCCATAAAAACTGTAGACTATGAATCACCATGACACAGAAAAAGTTTATTTGAAAGAAACAAATTTTTTTATGTTTATCCTTAGTCATTTATTTTAAAATACTATTATTCCAAAAGTGATTCTATCAAAATGGTCATCCAAAGTATTTTCTAAAGGTAAACTCTTGACTGAATAGAGTTGAGTCATTTCTCTAGAGAAACATGCATTTTTAAAAAAGTTACTATATTTTATCTGTTTAATTTTTTAAAAGTTTGATGTGTGTCTGCACTGTGTGTGTTGTATTAAATGATGTATTTAGCTGAGCAAAGCAGTTCAGTCTCTGATAGTCCCAGCAGGCTAGAAAGACATTATTTGGTGGAAAGTTTCCAGTTAGTCATTCTTTAAATACCCCTAGTAAGCATCAGATTTCTTTTCCCCTCTACCAACATGCAAGAGGAAAATAATTGGTCTTGGATGACAGGCTTCAAAAAAGAAATGTCAAATGTCTAACTTAGTATGTAGCTTACACATCATCAAATAACCCATGTAGTCAAGCCATGAAGCTTGGGCAACAGGCCTTGCTACCTATGTACCGCTTTGGGAGGTGGAAATGACCAGGGAGTGTTAAGAATGGGATTGTGGTGAAAATGTTGCAAATAATAAACATGGTCTATCAAACAAATCCCATATCGCTATCCCTCCCATAGAAAGATAAGCAACCATCTCAGGGCATGTTCAGAGACTCAATCTTTTGGCCTTAAACTTTGCAAATGTAAGACATTCCAGAAATGTTTCAGAGCTCATGGACTCGGGGAAGTCCTAGGGATCCCCCTTGTGAGCCAGCCTTTAGAATCCCCAAGGAGGTTTGCAAACCAAGCTGCTTTTCAGAAAAATGCTCTCCTTTCATCATTGGCAGAAACTTGCTTCTAACGACCATATTCCTTGTGAATGTGAATTCTCATTTCAATCATGTTGATGGTATCCATTTCTGTTTGAAATAGAAATGTGACATAACTCTTAATAAGTGCAATAGTTAGATGACTGAAATTAGCTTGAACTTCAAAGTCTAATTTAAATGTAACAATTTTTATTGTCCCTCCTTACTCCCTAGCAGAGTGCCTCTTGGTGACCAGTACTATTTCAATTGGTTCATTTAGCAATCATTATTTAGCCTTTGTATAAGTCCATTTAATCCTAGTTTGAGCCTCCAGTTGTGTTTTTGCCCTGTTTTCAATGATGGAAATTGCATCTTAACATTCTGTCCAGTGAGATCCCATTTTGGTAAGCCAACCATGACATTGGAGTTCAGTTAATATGAAAATGCAATGTTTGGCACCTCCAGAGTCATCTGAGAGTACATTACTGGCTTCAATAGCCAGCCGCAGATGCTAATCCTTACTTTCTCATGATTTCACCATCACCCTTTTTCAGTCTAAAATTCTCATCATTTGAGCCAGTACCCTTGAGATTTAATAGCTTTTTCATTGGAATACAGTACTAGATCCTTTGAAATCATGCAGCATCACCTTATTCCCTACTCACAATCTCATTGCCGCTCACCCGATCTCCCCAAACACACACACACACATACACACACACACACATATTTTATAGACAAAACAATAAAAAGAAGAAAAACAGGACATCTGGGTTATTTCTACACTTAATCACTCATATTCTAGTTGGTTGGGTGTGCAACAAACACACACATATAATCACAAATTGTGATCAATTTCATGAAGAAACAAAAAGTAGAGGTATGTAGAATGTGTAGATAAGTAGAACCTGCCACCCTCAGATATGCCTCTCTGGTGTAAGGATCATTTTGACCTGAAGGCAATTGAGAAGAAGCAGATAAAAGAAAAGCTCCCTGCACTTCCCCTATTTGCTTAAAATTAGGACATGAATTTTCAAAGGCATTTCTTTCTCCTCTCTACCAGGAAGGACAACTGGAGACAATGCTGTGTGTGTGTTAGTTGCTCAGTCACGTCTGACTCTTTAAGACCCAATGGACTGTAGCTTATGGCCTGTCCGTGGAATTCTCCAGGCAAGAACACTGGAGTGGGTTGCCATTTCCTCCTCCAGGGATCTTCCTAACTCAGGGATCGAACCTGGGTCTCCTGCATTGCAGGCAGATTCTTTACCCTCTGAGCCACCAGGGAAGCCGGAGACAATGCTAGACCTTGATCAAGTAAGAAATGCACCAGAGGAATCTGCATAGCAAACCTTGCTACTAGCTCTTATCGTCCATTAGTTTTCTCATGCATTTTATCTTCCCACAATCTGTCACCCCTAGAAACTCAGTCTTTTTTCTTGTGCCTTGTCAATTCTGTACAGATCTATTCTTCAATTAAGATATAAGCCCAAGTTCTAACCACTTCTTTGAGTTACTCATCGCTGAGTTTCACTGTGTGCATATGCACTGCATGCTTTAATCAACAGTTCATCTTTCTCTCATTAATCTGTCTTTTGTTAGTCTAATTTTAGGGTCTCAGGCAAAGAACATAGGAGGGTAGAGCACAAAAGTTTTTTCTTCCCTTACAGAATAAATGTGGTAATGTATATCAGTTGAGGGGAAAAGTTACCCAGTGGGGAGCATTTAAGTGCCTGGGTAACCATCTAGGAAAAAGTAAGTTGAGTTCATATCTTATATTTATATAAGTATGCAAATAGATCCTAGATGGATCACAAATTTAATTTGTTTGTGATGAAACCATTAGAGTACTAAAAGAAAATTGGGAAGACTTTTTAAAAATCTCTTAGAATGATACAGAAGCCATGAAAGAAAATATTGACACAATATCATAAAACTTCATGCACAAGAAAAAAATGGCAACATTTCACAATCAGAGAGATAAGTGTCCTAATATAAATCAATAAAGAAAACATCAAAAACCCAATGGAAAATGGGTAAAAGATATGAACAAAGAGTTCACACAGGAAATAAATGGCTCTTGAAAATATGACAAGATTTTCAGCTTTACCATAGTAAGAATACAAAGTAAAGCCTATACTAAAAATCAACTTTCACAGCCAAAGATTTAAGCTTGATAAGACTTTGTAGGTAAAGTACCTGCATTAGTGAGAATGTGTAAGTTGGTATAGCCTCTGTGGGAGCAGACTGGTCATATCCCCGACAAAATGAAAGATGCATACACCCTTCCATCCAGCAGTTCTACCTTCAGGAATGCATTCTCTAAATACACTCAGAAACAGGACAGAAGACTTACATACAGTACCACTGATTGCAGCAAAGTCTTTAACATGCTGATGGGAAACAATGTCTATCATGGGACCAGTTCAACAAATTATGGTACCTCCATTAAATGAACTATCAATAGCATTGTTGATGGTGCCCTCTCCACTCTCACCTCCCTTTTCCTCCTCAGCTTTCTCCAAGTCACTCTTGTTCACACTAACTGTCCCTGCAAAGTCGCCAACACCCTCCCTGGCACCAAATCGACAGGTGATCTCCTGTCCTCACTTCCTTGACATACTTTCTTTTCTTGACTTCTTGCTTCCGCACTCTTCTGACATGCTCCACCCTCTTGAGTGTTTCTGGTCAGTTTCTCACCTTCTCCATGACTCTACCTCTAAATCATAGAGAGCCCCAGGGATCTATTCAGCCCAACTCCTCTCTGTCCTCTGTATAACCTGGACAAGCAGGTGGTGCAATCTGAGAACAAATTTACTGTCCAAACATCTGTCTAAATCCACTCAGGGAGCCAGCTCCTCCCTGGCTCCGGATGAAGCCCTTGGGCACACCCCACATCTGGTCAACTCACTTCCAGACAAGAAAATGTCCTCATTCACTTACAACTGACTCCATTTTCCTATTTACAGTGATTTAAAATGTTTAGTCCCAGTGTAATAGTGAAAGCCTGGAACATCATTTAAAGTTAGAGCTCTTCTCCCTATGTTAGCACTGCCTGGAGCCCAAAATCTTCTGGTGGCCAAGGAAGGAGGTGCCCTCCATCCTCTGGCCACAGCTTCTGATCCCTTGGCTGGGATGGGGGTCTGGGGATGCATACAAAGAAGTCAGGGAGCACTGAGGGACACTGTCAGCCCTGGGTCTGGGCCCTCAAGCCAGGACTGAGGTTTGCAGCAGACTCCTCCAATAGGCACTCTCATTGCTTCTTATGCAGAATACATCAAGAGAAATGTTGGACTGGATGAAGCACAAGCTGGAATCAAGATTGCCAGGAGAAATATCAATAACCTCAGATATGCAGATGACACCACCCTTATGGCAGAAAGTGAAGAAGAACTAAAGAGCCTCTTGATGAAAGTGAAAGAGGAGAGTGAAAAAGTTGGCTTAAAACTCAACATTCAGAAAAGTAAGATCATGGCATCTGGTCCCATCACTTCATGGCAAATATATGGGGAACAGTGGAAACAGTGACAGACTTTATTTTGGGGGTCTCCACAATCACTGCAGATGGTGACTGCAACCATGAAATTAAAAGACATTTGCTCCTTGGAAGAAAAGCTATGACCAACCTAGACAGCATATTTAAAAGCAGAGACATTACTTTGCCAACAAAGGTCCATCTAGTAAAAGCTATGGCTTTTCCAGTAGTCATGTATGGATGTGAAAGTTGAACCATAAAGCAGGCTGAGCACCAAAGAATTAGTGGTTTTGAACTGTGGTGTTGGAGAAGACTCTTGAGAGTCCCTTGGACTGCAAGGAGATCCAACCAGTCCATCTTAAAGGAAATCAGTCCTGAATATTCATTGGAAGGACTGATGCTGAAGTTGAAACTCCAATATTTTGGTCACCTGATGTGAAGAACTGACTCATTTGAAAAGAACCCAATGCTGGGAAAGATTGAAGGTGGGAGGAGAAGGGGATGACAGAGGATGAGATGGTTGGATGGCATCACCGACTCAATGGACATGAGTTTGAGTAAACTCCCAGAGAGGGTGATGGACAGGGAGGCCTGGCATGCTGCAGTCCATGGGGTCACAAAGAGTTGGACATGACTGAGGATGTGAACTGAACTGAACTGAACTTGCTTCTTTGACAGCTGCTTCCCCCTCTCCCAGGAATAGTTGGGTGGCTGTGCTATGAAATGGATAATGTCCATCCTTCATCTACCTACACACCTGTACCTCCTAGCATCACACCCATGGAGTGGCTCCAGCCTGTTGCTGCTGACACAACCTCATTCTTTAGCTGAATGCTTTCTAGCATGGATTCAGTGGGCTCATGACCCATTAGGGTGCCTCCTGCACACAGCACCTTCTATCAGCTCCAGGTAGTTTCTCTCCAAACACATTCCCTCCTGCTTAAGGTCTCAACATTGCAATTCCGTTGATCCACTGGGCTTCCCAAGCTCCCGGTGACACATGCCAAAGTCTGTGTCATCTTCTCAAAGCCCATCACTCTGTCTGAAGCAAGAGGAAACCATCTGGCCCCTCCCACATTAGCAGGGTAGAGACCACAAGACACAGGACTCTAGCCAGAGAAATCCTCTCCATAATTCCCAACATCATTCATTATGCCTTCCAGGTGAGTATTGGGAAAACAACAGCAAAGTAGGTTCCACACCCATCTGTGGTGATCCCACACCTTAGCCCTCCAGGAGTGCTGGAGCCATGCCCTGCCTGGACCTCTGCTAAACAAAGGCAGAGTCCAATTTTACTCTGTGGTTACCTCTACCTATTTCTGTCCTAAGGTATCTTATTATCTCTAGCTCCAAAGGCTTCATTTGTCTTCATCTCCAGCTTCAACATTTCCCAGGATGTTGATACCAGGATTTTATAGACAATTACCACATCCAGTTGATATCTCCAGTTCATTGTCTAAAGTTTTCTCAGACTTTTTTTCAAACAAAGCCTTGATTGTCCCTACCAAAAGTATTCCTTCCCGGTCTTCCCATGGTAGAAAACAAGACCATGGTCCAGAGAGCTACTCCCACCCCACGGCCAGGAGCTGTCCTTGATCCTCCCATACCACCCCCACACCAAATCCATCAGAGCTCTGCCACCGTGGAGAAGCAAGACAGTCTACGTTCTCAAGAAACCTACAGAGCAGAGGAGGAGACCAGTGACTCATGGAATACTCTAGAGAAAGCAGTAGCCAGAGCACATGCACTGTCAACTACCAGAAGGCAATTCTGTCTTTCAGAGAAGCAAAAAGGCAGGCATACTTTGTCCACAGAGAGGCCTCTGTGCTAAAGGAGCTGGAGGCCAGGGGTGGTAGAAGATGTCAGGAGAAAATACAGATTGGAAATGGGATCAGAGGAGCGTGACATGATAGAAGTAGAAGGAGCAGCCTCATGGAGCAATGGATGGTCTGGGAAACAGCAGACTGCGTCAGATTTGCAGAGGGCTGGGAGAAAGAAACAGATGGGTTTAAAATTCAGACCCAGTCCAAGAAGTATTCAGAGGTGCTCTGAGGAGTGACAAACAGAGGCCTTTTAAATAGGGCTGATATTGGCCATTATCAAAAAATCTACAAACAATAAATGCTGGAGAGGGTGCGGAGAAAAGGGAATCCTCTTGCACTTTTGGTGGGAATGTAAATTGATATAGCCACTATGGAGAACAGTATGGAGAGCTACCATATGACCCAGAAATCCCACTACTGGGCATATAACCAGAGAAACCATAATTCAGAAAGATACAAGCAGCCTAATGTTCGTTGCAGCACTATTTACAATAGCGGGTACATGGAAGCAACCTAAGAGTCCATCAACAGAGGAATGGATAAAGAAGGTGTGGTACATATATACAATAGAATATTCCTCAGCCATAAAATAGGAATGAAATGGAGTCATTTGTAGAAACATGGATGGACCTTGAGACTGTTGTACAGAGTAGAATAAGTCAGAAGGATAAAAACAAATATTGTGTATTAACAAGTATATGTGGAATCTAGAAAAATGGTACAGATGATCTTATTTGAAAAACAGAAATAAAGACACAGACCTAAAGAACAAACCTATGGACACTAAAGCAGGAAGGAAGGGGTGGGATGAATTGGGAGATTGGGACTGACATACATATACCATTGATACTATGTATAAAATAGGTAACTAATGAGAACCTATTGTACAGCTTAGGTAACTTGACTCAGTGCTCTGTGCTGATCTAAATGGGAAGAAAATCCAAACAAGAGGGGATATATGTATATGTAGAACGATTCATTTTCCTGTACAATAGAAACTAACTCAACATTGTAAACCAACTGTATGCCAAAAAGAAAAAAAAATTATTTAAGAAAGAAAGAAAGAGGGTTGATATGATAGAAATAAAACTGAATGGACATTAACCTAGCAGCAGTATGCCAGACAGAGAGGACTGAGAAACAGCAGGCAGGGAGACCAGCCCAGACATCTGTGGTGAAAATGACAAGAAAAAGAGGCCCATTTGGAGAAGAAAACTCACAGGCCTGCCTGATAGTGGTGAGTAGAGCTAAGGGGCCATAGACAGCTCATTCTCACCATTGGGATGGCCTCTCTCTCTCCCCAAGGACACATGAAAGCGGCCCATTATCTCCATCGTGAAGCCATGAGACAGGCAGGCAAGGTATGAGAGCCAGCACCCAGCAAGGATGGGGCCGGGAGGCTGCCAGTCAGGGTTAGAGGGCACGTGGATGCTCAGAGTGCCAGGAGGAGGACTTAGAGCAGATGGCTTCTTCCCAGCTTCATCCATGCAGATGGATGGAAATTTCCCAACACCTACAATCTAAAGCATCATACAGGATTAAACACAATTTTAGGCATCAAAAATATCTCAAACTTAATTTGTCAAAAGGAATTTCACCACAACAGGTCAAAAGCACTTAAGTTTTCCAACAATAGGTATGTTGCAAGCAGAAACAGAGCCATGAATTTTGAAATCTCTGTACCACTTGAAGAATCAGTGAGATACCAAAACAAGTTCCCCAACTGTCATAATTTTACAGAGTCAACCCTGCCACTGTTATCCCAACATTCCCAATGTTTGTGATTTGCCCCAGACACACGTACACAGTAGGTGTCAATAAATACTGGTTGCTGATTACTAAACAGATACAAAAACTAGTATCCTTTAATTTCTCATTTAAAATAAAAGCCCAACAGAAAAGTAGAAAAGACTTTCCTTAAGCACCTTGATATCTCCAAAATGAAACATAAACCCTTGAGATTGCTAAAAATGTCTGAACCAAAGAAAAAAGCTCCCTGAGACAACACTAAAGCTAATATTCCTAATGGTTTAAATAACTAAAGTCTGCTCAAGATCACAGGTGGTGGTCACAGACATCTCTGACTGAGAGTTCAGACTTGCTTTATTTATTCTTATGAGTACTTCCACTGAATTTTCTTTTCCCCTTTAACATTCTAATTGGTGAGTTAGAAAAAGTGCTCCTAATTCAACTGCTTCAAGATGCTGATAAGCCAATCAAAGAAAAAGGTACCCCTCATAATTGTTCTTTTTAGACAGGCACAAGTTTATAAAAAGCCAAGTTCTCCGGTAATCAGGATGAGTTCACGACCCACACTGTGCTACAGGCAAGGCAGTCCCACTTCCCTCTGAATGCCACCCACCAAGAGGTTAAATGGGGCTGCCCAAAGGAGTGTGGACTCCACAGACCTTGGAAACCCTGCCTATATCTATCTTTAATGCCAGCTTTTAAAAGAGATTCATCTTCTGAGATCAAATACCACAGGCTCTAAAGAACCAATGCCACTGAAACCTGCTTCCTTATAGCACAGCAGAAACATAGGAGAAGCAAGCAAACCTGACCTCAAAGTCGCTGACCCTTTGGATACACATACCAAAAGCAAACCAGTCAATTCTAAAGGAAATCAACCCTGCATATTCATTGGAAGTACTACTGCCAAAGTTGAAACTCTAGTACTTTGGCCACCTGATGTGAAGAGCTGACTCATCAGAAAAGACCCTGATGCTGGGAAGGATTGAAGGCAAAAGGAGAAGAAGGTGACAGAGGATAAAATGGTTGGAAGGCATCAGTGATTCAATGGACATGAACTTGGACCAACTCTGGGAGAAAGTGAAGGACAGGGAGGCCTGGTGTGCTGCAGTCCACAGGGTCACAAAGAATCGGACACAACTGAGCAACTGAACAACCACCAAAAGCAAAAGGGGACCTGACATTTTCCAGGCTCTGTTCTACATGCTTTCAAGGTATATGTGCATGCTCAGTCACTTCAGTCATGTCTGACTCTTTGCAACCCTATGGACTGTAGCCTGCCAGGCTCCTCTGTCCATGGGGATTCTCCAGGGAAGAATACTGGAGTGGGTTGTCATTTCCTTCTCCAGGGGGTCTTCCTGACCCAGGGATTGAACCCGCTTCTCTTTCAAAGTGTGGCCTCATTTAATCCTCACGCATCCTTGGCAGATAGGATCACTGATGCTGGTTTTATAGTTGAGGAGATGAAGACACAGAGTAGTTAAGCAAAGTGTCTGAGATCACACAGCCAGCAAGCTCCTGCGCCTGCTTGGAATCCTGGGACTGAACCCTCAGCTCCAAGACCAGATCACATGGGAGGTCCACAGAGATGGTGCATTTTTTGAACCCGTCTCTCTCTGGACCTCGGGAGAGCCCACCCACATGTTCCTCAGCAAGGTCACCAGCAACTGACTCAGAATCTTAGCATCCTCACCATCTTAGAACTACATAAGGCCTTGGAAGTCCTCAACACCATTTCTAACCCCCTGGGGACCTTGAGTGGTGGGCAAGATGGGGGCTGTGAGTAAAAAAACCAGGTGCCATAATATCCAAAACCTATGGAATGGGTAAACAAACCATATCCAGAGTAAAATTATTCTGGGAGTGAAAAAGAGCAGCCTACGGATCCACACAGAACATGAATGAGTGTGAAGAAAGTTATATGCACGAGGGAGGTCAGACGAAAGAGAGTAAGTAGCACCTGATTCCACATATATAAAAATTCCAGGAAATGCACACCAATCTATAAGTGATGGTGCTGTGTGTATAACTGGGAGACCACAGGAAGAGGAACGAGCCTGTTCCCATACTCCCTGGGAGAAGCCTGGGTCCAAGATTCCCAACCACGTCTGGTAAAGTCAGCATAGGTTTCCATCATCAAGCCTCTCTGTGGTCTAGTCTTGGCTGCACTGCCTAAACCTGGACCAGACACCTGCTCTTCCTTCCCTCCGTCCTCTGCATTCACTTTCCTTTGTAAAATGGCAGCTACAGCATTGTGGGTGTCCCTTCGGCCAGACAGCTCAGACACTAGGCTGGGCTGGCTCCTGTGCTGTGCTCTCTACCGCACTGCAGACTCAGAAGCCGTTTCCCAATGAGATCTTCCCCTTTAGGATCCTGGGGGTGGATGGATGCAGGTCTCAGAGGCAGCAGCTAAAAATAGGTTTAGCCAACAGGAGGATCTCAAATGCAGCCCCATTTAACAGTCCTGAGCCACACACAGACACATCCTCTATCATTATTTTCTGTATTATCATGACATTTTGACATCTTAAAGAAACTTTCTAGCTGGGGACAGACCACTCCTCGGGTTAGCTGATTCTTTAGAGACAGCAGAGGGACCAGTGGGGCACCAATGACATGCCGATGGACAAATTCAGAGCCAGGCCTCCTCTCTTAGGCCCCGGCACCCCAGAGGCAACATTCCTCTGCCTCTCTCATCACGGGACTGGGTTCCAGGCAACTGCTATAGCTCAGAGCCCACAGGAGTTATTCGAGCTAACTAGGCTGGCCTGTGCACACTGCCCTGTCTTGCCTTTCCCGTGGAAATCTCAGCAGATACTCTGGCCTAAACCTCCTCCCTCCTGTCCTCTGTCTCCTGCTCCCTCCTGTGCCTCCTGACATCAGGGTGGGGAGAGCTCATGCCAGCCTCACAGAAACTCAGGGGCTGTCTCAATCTGATACTTCCTCCTCTCTTCTTGTGGGGGTCATCTCAGTGAGCTCCCCCTTTCAGAGCAGCCACTGGGGGTCAAAGGAGGAGAGAGGAGGAGCCCTGGGGAGCCCAAGGGTCAGAGAAGGGGAGGGGAGGGAGAGGCAGGCGACTCCTCATGCTCCCGCCTCTTTCAGAGACCTACTTCATTGGTCCCCAAACATCCTTTCTGTCACCATTTTATTAATAATAGAACAACAACAGATTCTTACATAAACAAACTCCAGAAGACAAGCAGCATGGAATATAGGAAGCCAAAGTACAAATTCCTAGAAATAAAGACCACATAGACACAATGGGTTGTTTTTCTCAAAAAGGTGTTTAATATCAGGCAAGAACTACTAGGCGGTCAATCAAAAGGGTGATCACAGCGCCCTGTGGATAAGGAGGCGGAGACCCCCAGAGAGGTGGGGAAGTGCAGGATTAGGGGAGGGGGGCAGGGCAGGAGCCTCGCTGTGGAGAACAGAGAATTCGGGGCTCAGGATACAGCACCTGGCTAGACCAAGGTGGCCAGGGCACTCCAAGGGTGTGAAGGTCCACCTCCGCAAGTCCTCGGAAAGTGCCTTTCAGAGAGACAGTACATCTGGAAAGCAAGAGAGAAAATCTGGTTTGATTCTTCCTCATGTACAAATGGTGTTAATCTCACCCCCTCCTATGGGAGGCACCCATCATGTGGGTGTTTATTTAAACAAGTGACATTTCCCTTCTCTGATCATTCAACAAACTCTGTGCATCACAGGCTGTTCTATTTGGAGAGAGTTCCCTTCTTAGCCCTCTTGTCTGACTTTCTGTCTGTATTTGCCTGTTTCTATGCAGTGTGAAAACAAGTCCCTCTGATTGATTTTGCAGAAAAGAAAGGGAGAGGGAAGGAGATGGGGCTTGAGGGAAACATTAGGAAACAATGAATATACTTTCAAAAAAACATGCTTGGGCAGCTGCCTGTGTGTGGAGGTAATTCTCAATTTAAGGGGCAGAGTGAGAGGGGACTGGGGGCCTGGGACCCAAAAGGTGGATCTTCAGGCTCCCTGCAAACAAGGACTCTAAGCTGTAGGAGGGGGGCTCACACACACACACACACACACAGACACACACACACACACACACTCATTCCATGGGGAGCCAAGCCAGCACCCCAAGGGTAAGAGAGCTGGCCTCTGCTGTGTGCCTTCACACCCCTCATCTCCCTGAGCTACCACCCCTGAGATGTAGCCACCATCTTTCCCCTTTGGGAAAAATGAACTAAGCTAAAATGAATTCCGTGGGAACTCAGCTGGTAAGGAATCCACCGGCAAAGCAGGAGACCCCAGTTTGATTCCTGAGTCTGGAAGACCCACTGGAGAAGGGATAGGCTACCCACTCCAGTTTTCTTGGGCTTCCCTGGTGGCTCAGATGGTAAAGAATACGAATGCTATTTGGGAGACCTGGGTTTGATCCCTAGGTTGGGAAGATCCCCAGGAGAAGGGAACAGCTACCCACTTCAGTATTCTGGCCTGGAGAATTACATGGACAGAGGAGCCTGGCAGGCTACAGTCCATGGGGTCTCAAAGAGTCAGACACGACTGAATGACTTTCACTTTCAAAATGAATTCAGTTCAGAGAAGGTACTTAACTCTTCCCAGAATCACATTATATTAGAAGAGTCAAAATCTGAATTAGATCCTTGGGGCTCCACAGCCCTGAACCTCCTTAGAGGTGATGATGGGGAGGCCCTGGCCACTTTAACTCACCTGATGTACTCAGTGAACCAGGGACTGCCTGCCATCAGCCACTGTGAGCAAGGAAGCAGGCACCTCCATGGTCACATAGGAAAAAGGGACCCCAGCCTCGGGTGTGAGTGAGATCATGCCCCCTCGCCACAGCCCACAGTGACCAGAGGCAACACCACTGAGTATGTAGCACTGCTGGGTGATGCTGGACACAGCCCCAGAGTTCCAAGCTTTCATCTCTTGCGAGGATGCTCAGCATTCCAGAGTTGAGCTCTGCACTTGAAAAGCTACTCAAGCACATCATCAGGTCCACACACAATCCCAGGAACACACACAATGGGTGGGCACTCAACACTGATGAGCCAGGTTAGGTCAGAAGAGAACCTTTAGACCCAGCATCTCACTTAGATCACAAGAGGCAGGGGTGCAGACATTCAAACCCCTGTTCATTTAGCTCTCCTCTTGGGGTGTGGGGAGACCAAGCAGGTCATCTGAGACCACAAGGCCAGCACTGGCACTGGGGTGGGCCTGGGCCAGCCCCTCCCTCTTGAAGGTCAAGCATGTGCAGAGTAGCCAGACCCAGTGGGCAGTAGGGATGGACACAGAGAAGAGCTGCCTGCATGGGATGGATTCAGAGCTGATACAAGAAGGGAGACCAAACACGTGGAGTGTGGAGCAGGAAGGACCACATCCAATCTCACACTGTTTAACTTGTCAAAGGCCTCAGAGAAGGGAAAGACCATGGGCCTTCAAGTGCAGTGTCAGAGCAGGGAAGTCCTTTGCTGCTGGGCACAGGCTGACCTTCCAGGGGTTTTGGTGGGTTCTCTGTTGAGAAGGGTGTCGAGCACCATGCAGGAAAGGGGAGGACAAGCAAAGACGTAGAAAGGAGAGAAGGGTGGGTGGGAGGAGCCTGGAAGGCAGCTACAGAGAACAGAGGGATGGTCTGGAGTGGGGCCTTGGACAGGAACCAAAGAAACAGGCAAGTAACCCACAAGGTTGGTGTTATGAACATCATGGGAGAAATTATGTTGTTGAAGAGACATAAGGAAAAAACTACTGGGAAGTAAGATGAAGGTCGGTAATGTAGGGACAAACAAGAAAGACTCTTTTCCTTCTGGTAACAGTGAGCACATAGAAAGGGGAATGGTGGGGTGGGAGGAAGGGTGGGGAGCCCCATGGATGACAAGACACAGGATGGAATATAACACGTGGGGCAGCGCCTGCATGAAGACAAGCATAAAATGTCATCACAGGACATAACAAAGTCTGAATGAATGTCCCCAGATACAAAGACATAATAGTATTAAATGCAAATTCTCCCCAATGCAATAAATTAATTTGATTATAATTGTAATCCTAATGAGATCTTTTTGCACTCATCAGTATGATGTTAGAATGCATAAGAAAGTTCAACAAAAAAGACTAATGGGGGCAATGCCTCCTACAAGATCAGAAACATGGCTATACCACCACCAAGATCAAGAACTGTAGGTTATTGGTACACAGAAGACAAATCCATAAGTGGACTGATAGAGGACACAGAAACAGAGCCAAGGGTATAAGGGAATTTAGTAGATGATAAAGTGGAATCTGGGCTTCCCTGGTGGCTCAGTGGTAAAGAATCCGCCTGCCACTGCAGGAGATGTGGGTTTGATCCCTGGGTCAGGAAGATCCCCTGGAGAAGGGAATGGCAACCCACTCCAGTATTTTTGCCTGAAGAATCGCATGGACAGAGGAACATGGCGGGCTACTGCCCATGGTGTCGCAAAGAGGTGGACACGGTTCAGTTCAATTCAGTCACTCAGTCGTGTCCAACTCTTTGCGACCCCATGGACCACAACACACCAGGCCTCCCTGCCCATCACAAACTCCTGGAGTTTACTCAAACTCATCTCCGTTGAGTCGGGGATGCCATCTAACTCTCTCGTCCTCTGTCGTCCCCTTCTCCTCCTGCCTTCAATCTTTCCCAGAATCAGGGTCTTTTCCAATGAGTCAGTTCTTCGCATCAGGTGGCCAAAGTATTGGAGTTTCAGCTTCAGCATCAGTCCTTCCAATGAATATTTGGGACTGATTTCCTTTAGGATGGATTGGTTGGATCTCTTTGCAGTCCAAGGGACTCTCAAGTCTTCTCCAACACCTCAGTTCAAAAGAGTTGGACACAACCGAGCGACTAAGGACACACACAAGGCGGAATTCAACTCAACTGGAGATTCCGTTTGGCACTTGTACCTTATGAGATGTGAAATGAAAAATCCAGATGCAAAAAAGAGTCAAATATCAATAATCATTAGTGTGATCTTACAGAGAGGGAAATACTGTGTTGCAAACTATTTCCGGCACATATAAAATGTGCAAAAAGCTCCCCCCAAATTGACAAGAAAATGAAAAAGAACCCAACAGAAAAATAGGCAGGTGATGTAAAAGTGATTCATTAAAAAGAAAAAAGGAAACCAGCCGGCAAATACGTGTGAGAAGGTGCCACATTTCTGGTACACAAAAACCTCAGAGGAAAACAACAGCAACGTTGTTTTGACCATAAAACTGGTAAAATTAACATTAAGACTCAGTGCTCAAATGTGTAAAAAAACACAAACAAACGGGGAGGGGGCTGTATTTATAAATTGCTCAAAATGGCGTGAACTTGAGAAGCGACCCTGCAGCAGCCCCATGTCAAGGAATCCTATGAAAACTCAAGCTCTAGCACCAAGGACAGAGTTCCCTGTGACCTTGCAGGGTGGCTTTGTCCAGAAAACAACAGAAATGGGAGGAGCTGACTAAATTGTCACGTAGCCATAATGACTCGCAGCCATTAAAAAATGAGGGAGTCAGACCCAAATCTGATTTGTTCATGAAGAAGGCAAATTGTAGAAATCAGTGTGGTATCAATTTGTTTTTAACAAAAATAGGGGGGAGTCACTATGTGTGTGTGTATGTGTGCTATATGTATGTGGTGTGTGATGTGTGGTGCATGCATGTGTGTGCAGTGTGTGAATGCAAAAAAAAGAAAATGTGATTACCTGTTACCTCACCTCAAGTAGCTGTGATTGGAGCAGAGAAACTTTACCTTTTCTTTCTGTACTTCTACACTATTTAACTCTATACTATTTAAGCACCTATTGTATTAATGAAATTTTTAAAGAAAAACATGTTTAATAGAACAAGAAATCAGTCTATGTGGTCACATACATCAGTAATTCTTCTTTTTTATTGCTAAGTGGTATTTATAGCAGGTACATACCAGAATTTGTTTATTTATTTACTGGCTGATCAATGTGTTGGGCTGTTTCTAGCTTGGGTCTATTATGAATTATAATGCTGTGAACATCCACCTACTGTGCATATATGTTTTGCTGGCTTATCTGGTAAATTTAAATCAATTTTATTTTAAAAACTGTCCAAGAATTTCCTTAGTAGTCCATGGCTAAGATTCCACACTCCCAATGCAGGCGGCCTCTGGTCAGGTTCGATCCCTGGTCAGGAAATTAGATCCCACATGCTGCAACTAAAGATCTTGCGTGCTGCAACTAAGACTTGGTACAGCAAAATAAATAAATACATTTAAATAACCTTTTAGAAAAAAAACTGCTCAGTTACTTTCCAAAGTGCTGTGCCATTTTGCATCCTTAACAGCAATGACATACAACCACATTGCTGGGGCCCTCAAAGCATTGTGCTGAATGTAACAAGGCAGACACAGAAAACCTCATTCGGCATGATTCCATTCATGTGAAATTCTAGAAAAGGCAACATTATAGGACCAGAAAATACTATAGTTGCCTGGGGCAGACTTGGGGATGGCTATCAACTACAAAAAGCATGGGGAATTTGGAAGAGGGGATAAAAATGTTCTGTATCTTCTTTGTGGCGGTAATCAAATGACTGTATACAACTGCCAACACTCCTCAAACTGTACACTTAAAATAGGTGGATTTTATCTGTGTAAGTCAGACCTCAATGAACCGAGGGGAACATTTATAACCACAAAAAATTTTTAATGAAATAAGAAACATGGCCTACACTTGGACCACCGGTGCACACTAAGGTACATATCCAAGAGAAATGCATGCATACATTCCCTGGAAGAGATGCAAAAAACCATGCATAGCAGCCTGTGGTATCACAGTCTCTGGGTACCATTCATCAGTAGAAAAGAACAGACAACAGCATGAATGAAGGTCGAAGAAGAAATGATGAGGGAAAGGAAAAAGACCGGCACAAGGACAGGGTATATCCTTCCATTTATGAGAAGTTCAAGAACAGGGTGGGGGTTTACTGGCTTGGGAAGCCACAGAGGGAGTTCTGGGGTCTGGGGATGTTCTAAGTCTTGATCTGGGTGTCAGCTATTCAGTGTATGCATGTGTAAAATTCCAGTGAGTTATACGCTGAATATTTGGACACTACCGGAAGTATGTTATGTTAATACCTCAATGAATTCATTGTTAAACACCAACAAAAATGAAAATTCAAATAACAAAACCAGTCAGCAGGACTGGAATGTATTCTGCTACATGAGGACCCACTGTCATTAGGACCCACTGTAGCTTTTGAAGCTAGAGAAAAAAGTGAAGAAAATTTTGGAACAGGGATGTGATCTTTTTAAAGGAGAAACTGGAGGAGGACGTGTTGCTGGGCAAATATATAGGGGTCAAATGTGAAAGTGGGTCTCTGCAGTTAAAGAATCCTGGGGAGAGCTGAGGTGGGATGAAAGGAAAGTGAGGACATAAGAGGCATTTGCAAGAAGAGCACACAGAGGTTGAAGACACTGACTCTGAGTCTGGTGACAGGGTAATGTTATCATCAAAGCAGGAAGATTGGAAAAGTAATAACAATATCCACAACTAATACTTATGGAGTGTTTGTTCAGCGGCTGGCCCTGTTCTATTGATTTTGAGCATATTAACATTTTAATGTTATGATTCCCATTCTACAGGTGAGAACCTAAGACCAGAGAGGTTCTGTGGCCTATCTGAGGTCACACAACGGGGAGGTGGCAGTGGGGAATGGATCTAGTTTGCATCATAAGCCCTGGATGTGGGAAGAAATTTGACAAGTTCAGACTGGGGTACCTGGCATTAAGAGTCACAACAAACATCCATTATCTATGAAGGGATCAAAGGTGAACTCACATGAGAAAGGACTTTGAGATAAAAAAGCAAAACACTGTAAATAATCATTTCTGTTAAAGCCACGGTGACGTTAAAGTATGGTGGAGGCCAACACAATATTATAAAGCAATTATCCTCCAATAAAAAAAGAAATAAAGAAGCCACAATGAGATGCCAAGTCATACCTATCAAGATGACTATTATTAAAATAAAAAATTTTAAGTAAACTGAAAATAGTAAGTGTTGCCAAAGATGTGGGGAAACTGGAACACTTGTTCATTGCTGGTAGGAAAGTAAAGTGGTGCTGCTGCTGTGGGAATTGGTATGAAAGTTCCTCAAAAAATTAAACATAGACTGACCATGAAAGTGTTACGAAAATGTTAATTGCTCAATCATATCTGAATCTTTGCGACCCCATGGACTCTAGCCCATCAGGCTCCTCTGTCCATGAGATTTTCCAGGCAAAAATGCAGGAGTGGGCAGCCATTTCCTTCTCCAGGGGATGTTCCTGGGTCTCCTGCATTGCAGGAAGATTCTTTACCATCTGAGCCATCAAGGAAGCCTAAAACTGACCATATGATACAGCAATTACATTTTGGGGTATATATCCAAAATACCATACATATATATATATATACACACAAATTATATATAATTTGTACATATTATATACATGTATAAATTATATATAATTTATATGTACAAATTATATATATATATGGGTGTGTATATATATATATATACATGGGTGTACAAATACATATATATATATATATCATATGTAGGGATCCACATATTGTACACCCATATTCATAGCAGCATTATTCACAATAGCCAAAAGGTGGTAAAACTCAAGTATCCATTGACTAGGCAAATGGATACACCAATGTGAAATATACCTAAGTGGAATACTACTCAGCCTTTAAAAAGCAGGAATTTGACACATGCTACAACATGGATGAACTTGGAGGGCATTCTGCTAAGTGAAATCAGCCAGTTATAAAAACACAAACACTGCATGATGTCTCCTATATGGAGGAGAAGTAAAACTCACAGAGACAAAAAGTAGGATGGAAGTTGCCAAGGGCTAAGGGGAGTAAGGAATGGGAAGTGATTATTTAATGGGAACAGAATTCCATTTGGGAAGATAGAATCTTCCTACAGATGGATGGTGGTGATGGCTACACTACAATGTGAAAGTACTTAATATCACTTAATCAGTTAAATATGGCTAATGGTTAAAATGGTGAATTTTATGTTTAACCAAAATAAAAGTAAAAAACAATCACTGCTGTCAGAGCCAGACACCAAGGGCCATGTGTACCCCCAAAAGGGCCATGGTAGCAGCCTGGTATAAAAGTGTAGTGTGTCTCACACCTACAGGCTAACCCGCTGGGTCACAGGCCACTGACCGATATTCATCAATTTCAACCTTGTCCTGCATCTTGAGTATAATTAAACCTTCAGCATTTTCTGTCAAATGCATCATCATTCTTCAATATATTTTTATACCCATAATGATAGAATTCCTGCCTGAGGCTATAAATAATTGAACTAAGTAAGGTCTTTTCAAACTTAAATGATAATATGCTTCTCATGGGACATCCTTCTGCACAGCCTATGCTCTGCAGCTATTAAAAGGCTTTGTGGGAGTCTGGCCACATGCCAGAAAGCACTGCTTCAGATACAAACAAACCACAGCTAAAAAATAATAAATAACATATATTTAGGCACCTGTATTTCAGAGAATCAGGGTCTACTCTACTACACGCACTAATGTTGAATATCGATGGATAACAGAGTCATATTCAGATGAAAACAAGAATTCTGTCAAACACATAAAATGTTACTGGCTAATAAACGGGCATGAAATGATTCTTGATCCCCCAAGAACCAGGACATCAGTGTTTGCTTGTGTCCTGGGTTTAAGAAGCTGGATGGAGACTCTGAGGCAGACCTGATCCCATCCCCCCGCCAAGTGAAGTTTGCACTCAGACTTACCTCCCACCAGGCGTGAAGAGCGGAGTTAATTTCCATCTAGACTAAGTGAGTAGACTGGAGGGAGTGAGCTGGAGATAATATATGTACATAACATAAAATTAAATTAATAATCTGAAACTGATGTTACTTAATGTTCTATTGGACAAAAAATGAAGGGCACAAAACTTTGCATCGTGTGATTGAAAAAATGTGAAAGACTAAGGGAAAACTTCCCCTTCTTTTGGGGGGTATGTTTCTTTGTTCTCTAAAATTTTTCTGGTAGGCATGTATATGTGACTTTTATGATGAAATCAAATTTAGTTTTAAGGTAGGCAGGTGGCGCTAGTGGTAAAGAATCCGCCTGCCAATGCAGGAGACTTAAGAGATGTGAGTTCAATTCCTGTGTCAGGAAGATTCTCTGGAGGAGGGCACAGCAATCCACTCCAGTATTCTTGCCTGGAGAATCCCGTGGACAGAGGAGCCTAAGGGCTACAGTCCATAGGGTCGCACAGAGTCGGACACGACTGAAGCTACATAGCATGCATGCAGGTTAGTATAAAGCAGCAGTTTTAATCCAGGGGACATTGGGCAGAGTCTGAAGACAGTTTGGATGTTGCGGGAAGGGTTGTCTAGTAGGTAGAGCTCAGAGAGGCTTTTAAATGTCCCAAAATGCACACAACAGTCCCCCTAACAAAGCATGATCTGACTCCAAAAGTAAAGGATGCAGAGGCTGAGAAACCCTGGGGTGGAGCCTAGTTTTTGTTTCCCATGAGGGACCACAGTGCCCTGGATCCCACTCCCCAGGCCACCAGCAGTACCAGCTGTGCTTGTGTGTGTGTGTGTATGTGTGTGTCTTCCCAGGAGGAGTGCATGGATGCCCCCTTTACAGGAGAGAAAGATGTTCAAGGAAGGTAGACTCAGTATGAAAGTCACTGAAGGGGCTGCCCCCACCCTCCCGGTGCACACTCAAGGGTCACCTAGCGTGCAGGCTGCAGCACCTTCATCTTCACCATCACCTGGCTGTCCTGCAGGTCCCTGCGGGTCAAGAGGGAACAAGGGTGAGGACAACCGGGGCCTCTGATGCTCACAGGCAGCAGGCAGAGTTTGATAGTGCTTCAGATGCTCCTTGAAGGGTCTGAAAACCAGACCCCCAGGATCTGCCTGCCAGCGGCCTTCCCCGGGGTGAGGGGTCTTGGACTCTGGACAGAGTGGAGTGGACAAGGAGTTCAGCAGCCACCTATGCAAGGCTGGTCTTGCAAAACTCAGGGCCTGAGGAAGTGAAGATTGCTTTGTTGAAACAAAAGACAGCACGGCAAGGAGTGACCAGGGCCCAGTAAGAGAGTGGACGAAATTGCATTAGGCAGCAGGAACCAGCCGTCCCAGCCCTTCAGGGGAGCCCTCTAGAGCAGGTGCCCCCAGACCAGGGGACAAGCGGAGTTAGAAGTTCCACCAGAGGGGGCGCTGTAGAGACCCTGGACGTGGAGGAGAATGCGTCCGAGTAAGGATGCCTGCCAGGCCAGGTTCCAGCAAGCAGTATGAGGAGCTTATTTACTTAAAAGAACAACCAACCACAGACCCTGTCGTGTCCCCCAGAGAAGTCAGGATCAGACTCACCGCTCAACAATATATCTACCTCTGATAGATATTTTAGGTATTAAAGTGCATTAAACTAAATTACAGGAAATAACAGATTAGCTAATTGAATTTACTTTCCAGTGCTTAAAGGCTTTACTTCAAAAGGAGCTATAAACTGCTAATCTGGAAATTATCCAACAAGTCTTCATTTTTCCAGGTCATAAGTAGAAAATGAAAATGTGAAGAGAAAGGACACTATCCCACAATATTATATTCAAACAAAGGAAGCCTGGTCTTCTAAAAATAAGTGACTTCCATTCTGCTCAGCAGATGTAGCTGTACTCATTTTCACAGAAAAGGCCCTGGGGGTAAAAGGAAGGAAAAAATTTAAATCACTCTTTCTACTCAGAGTTTGTCTTATTAATCACATCTTCAGCTGGGCTGCCACTATCTGCAATTTGCTTTTTTCTGATGCTTCATTTTCAGTTATTTCACTGAATTCATGAAAACTTAAGATTTCAACAGACATTGATTGAGCACCTACTATGTGCTGGCTCAGGGCCTAAGTCTCTACTAGGGACAGCCTGTTGGCTTTGTGGGCCATGAAAATGCCTCCCTACGAACTCATCAAGGAAACTCAAACCCAACTTTCAAGATAACTTGGCTCAACCCAGACTGCATTCAAACATTTTAGACTTTGTTCTTTTTACATAATAACAAATACTGAGTTTTCAATAATAACATATATTTATGATTCTAAGGGAGGAAAGATGAATGTACCTTTCACATACAGTCTGAACACTACTGTATCAACAATGTATAAGAAAAGTAAACCATCATAGTTGTATCAAACTAACTCATCAAAGTTGATGTCACCAATATGGAAAAAGTTACATCATGTATCTCCTAAGGTCATGCACTGAGAAGGAAACAATAATTTCTATTGTTCACTGCCAAATATAACCCGAAATGAATCATGGGAAAGCAACAGGAAAATTAAAAGTGTGGTAAATTCTACAAAATAACTGGCATGTACTCTTAATAAATGTCAGTGTCAAGAAAGACAAAGAAAGGCTAGGTAACTGTTCCAAATTAAAGGAGTCCAAAGAAACATGATGACTAAATACAGTGTGAGACCCTGGATGGAATCGTAGACTGGGCAAAAACAGCTGTGGAAGACACTACTGGGACAATTGATGAAACGTGGAGATGGGCTGTAGATTAGGTAACAGTGTTCTATCAGTGTTACAGTTCCAGATTTGATCACTGTACACCAGATATGTAAGAAAATGTCATCGTCCTGAGGAAAGACACTCTTACGTAACTTTGAATGGTTCAGAAAAAAAAAAATTAGAGATTGGCAGGGATCTTTTGTCCTATTCTTACACCTTTTTGGCTTAAAATCACAAACAAAAATGTTTTAAAATGCACAGAAAAGATGAAGGAAATGCTATCTTTAGTCAAATTGAAGATGCACCCGATTGCAAAAGAGATCATGTGGTATGAAATAAAAAATGCTCCTTGTATTTCCCACAACTAAAGAAAAAACTGTGACACAATACTTTATCCCTTAGAATTTTTCTTTTATACTTTCAGACAACTTTTTTAGACTTACTGATGCACAGAGTTTTATATATATATACATATATATATATATATGTATGCGCGTATCTTTTGTGTATACACATTTATATCACTCTATAAGTGCAAAAAGAAATAGGTAAGTGAAATAAATGGACTAAAATATTCCTGCAACCTCTTGGCAGTGTGGTTTCAACACTTCTGAATCACGTTATGATTCAGTTGTTGGTATCTGTGCATTTCTATGCAACATCATCCTCTGAGCCATCCAGAATGTAGGTGAGACAGCAGTTTTTAAATGAATGCTCTGTTACTATTTTGGTATTTTCTTCCAAGCCACTGAGGCCTATTATGCAAGAGTTAATGCTTGGCCTTTCCAAAAGGTCTTAGGGGAAGGATTTTGACCCATTTTGAACACTTACATTCCCTTGAATGGTTGGTGAACTGACCATTGAGGGTCAAAGTTGTCTACTTGAGCTGACATGAGCAATCAGCAGATGTTCACATACTCAGCAATGACAGCAAGGGCAAAGGAGAAGCCCCAGCAAGATGGTAGGAGGGGCTAATTCGCATTTAGAATCAAACCCCATTCCCGCCAGAGATGTTCAAAGGGCTCAAACAAACCTTGTGTGCACCAGGTCCAGGAGAAAGGAGCAGTGACACAATAAGACGCTGACCTAGACTTGCCCGGGAATGTCCAGGAGTCTCCAGTGGAGGCATGGGTCGGTGATGGCCTGTTGCAGGGGTGGGGGCACTGAGTGTAGCAGTACCTGTATGGGACCTTTTGAAGGAGGTCACCATTATCTTCTTTACCTCCACCTAGTTTGGCCCCAGGTAAATAATGGGGAGGGAACACAACTCCACCAATCAACGGAAAACTGGATTAAAGATTTACTGAGCATGGCATTCACTAAGTAGGAAGTCAAGAAATACCTGGCGTAACAGGCAAATCTGGCCTTCGAGTACAGAATGAAGCAGGGCAAAGGCTAATAGAGTTTTGCCAAGAGAACACACTGGTCATAGCAAACACCCTCTTCCAACAACACAAGAGAAGACTCTACACGTGGACATCACCAGATGGTCAACACCAAAATCAGATTGATTATATTCTTTGCAGCCAAAGATGGAGAAGCTCTATACAGCCAGCAAAAACAAGACTGGGAGCAGACTGTGGCTCAGATCATGAACTGCTTATTGCCAAATTCAGACTTAAATTGAAGAAAGTAGGGAAAATCACTAGATCATTCAGGTATGACCTAGATCAAATCCCTTATGAGTATACAGTAGAAGTGACAAATAGATTTAAGGGACTAGACCTGATAGACAGAGTGCCTGATGAACTGTGGACAGAGGTTCATGACATTGTACAGGAGACAGGGATCAAGACAATCCCCATGGAAAAGAAATGCAAAAAAGCAAAATGGCTGTCTGAGGAGGCCTTACAGATAGCTGGGAAGAGAAGAGAAGCGAAAAGCAAAGGAGAAAAGGAAAGATATTCCCATCTCAATGCAGAGTTCCAAAGAATAGCAAGGAGAGATAAGAAAGCCTTCCTCAGCGATCAGTGCAAAGAAATAGAGGAAAACAACAGATTGGGAAAGACTAGAGATCTCTTCAAGAAAATTAGAGATACCAAAGGAACATTTCATGCAAAGATAAGCTCGATAAAGGACAGAAATGGTATGGACCTAACAGAAGCAGAAGATATTAAGAAGAGGTGGCAAGAATACACAGAAGAACTGCGGTCCATGGGGTCGCAAAGAGTAGGACACAACTGAGCGACTGAACTGAACTGATACAACTTCAGTCCACTAGATTGAAAGAGGTTAAGATATGACTGAGTAGAAATGTATCCAGATTTCAGAGACTTTAATATGTGAAAAGAGTGCATCTGAGAGTTGAAATGTGGTATTTTAAAATATTTATCGGTGTTGGCTTTATGGGTAGGAGGTTATACTGCACTCCAATGTTGTACCAATAGACATACATTAATTTTTGGTGTTATTTTTATACTCAGAAAAAAGGATACATTTTGATCCACAGAATAGAGTTATTTCATGAAAATCTTATGCCTGATTACTATTTGTGCATTCCCTTTTTCTCCTAAGGCACAAAATTCCCTACCTATTAGTTCAGGTTTAAGAAGCTTCTCTGATGTAAAAAGCATTAAATGACTCAATAATTATTAACCAAAGATTGTGAAGTGTAAGGAAAAGCCAGTCTCCAATGATGCCACGAAGGGTCTTAGAAGCTTAAAGGGTTCCCTTCCCTAGGGAAGAGAAGGAATCCCAATGAATTGATTCTAAGAAGCACATTTTTTTCATATTTTAATGTTTCCAAAACTTCTGTGGGCCAGGCAGCAGTTATGATGTAGTTACCATTTCCTGCATATATGCATCACAGTTTGCAGAATGAGTATAATTAGTTTGAAAAAAACAAAAAAAATTTAAGACAATAGTGGAAAGACAGGTCTCTTGAAATAAAATTTACATAAGGTAAAATTCACTCTTTTAGATGTTCAGTTCTATGAATTTTGAAAAGTACGTACACTTACGTAACCACAATAAAATCGAGAGACAGACTATTTCCATTATCCCTGAAAGAGGTCCATATGCCCCTTCTGTGGTCATTCCTTTTCTCCCTCCTCCAGACCTTGGCAACTAGTGAGCTGAACTCTGCTTTTAATTTCACCTTTTCCAGACTGTCATATAAATGAATCATATAGCATGTAGCCTTTTGCGTCTGACTTCTTTCACTCAGCACAGTGCTTTTGAGATTTATCTATATTATTGCATGTAAGAAGATTTTGTTGAGCAGACCATTAGTAATATAGAATCAATAATTTAAAACTTCCCAACACACCAAAGGGGGAAGAAAGATGTAATGAATTGGGAGGGTGGGATTGACATATATACACTACTATGTATGAAATAGGTAACTAAGGAGAACCTACTGTCTAGCACAGGGGATGTACTCAGTGTTCTGTGGTGACCTAAATGGGAAGGAAATCTAAAAAAGAGGAGATGTATGGATACATATAGCTGATTCACTTTGCTGTACAGCAGAAACTAACACAACAAAGTAACTATACTCCAATAAAAATTAAAAAACCAAAAAAACTTCTAACATAGAAAATCCCAGGATCAAATGGCTTCATTGGAGTGTATAGAAGCAGTGTAAACTCCTACCCATAAACTCAACACTGTTAAATATTTTAAAATACCACATTTCAACTCTCAGATGTAGTGAATCTGTTTTAATTCTTCTTTAAAATAAAAATTAAAACTGATTCTTCTTTAAAATATTTAAAGAAGAATTAAAACTAATTCTTTTCAAAGTCTTCCAAGAAACAGGAGAAGAGGGGAAAGTTTCAAACTCATCTTATGAGGCCAGCATTATCCAGACACCAAAACCTGACAAGGACAATATAAGAAAAGCAAGCCTAGGCCAGTATCCCTGATGAACATAGATGCAAAAATCCTCAACATGATATTAGCACACCAAATTCAACAACCATTAAAAGGAGCATATACATCATGATCAAGTGGGAGTTACTCCAGAGATATAAGGATGGTTCAACATCTGCAAATCAATCAATGTGATACACATTGAGAAAAGGAATGATAAAAATTATAATGTTCATACCAGTAGATATAGAAAAATCACTTGACAATATTCAATATCCAATTATGACAAAAACCCTCAACAAATTCTCACCAAAAAAATTAAAATACCTGAACATAATAAAGGATGTATGTAACAAGCCCACAGCTAACATTATACTCATTTGTGAAAGCCTGAAGCTCCAAGATCAGGAACAAGACAAGGATGCCCATTCTCACTACTTTTATACCACATAGTACTGGAAGTTCTAACCAGAGCAATTAGGCAAGAAAAGGATATAAAAAGCATCCAAATTGGATTGGAAAGGAAGAAGTAAAACTGTCTCTATTTGCAAGTGACGTATTATGTATATAAAACTCTAAAGACTCCACCAAAAAAAAATAAAAAACTGTTAGAACTAATAAACAGTTCAGTAAAGCTGCAGGAAACAAAATCAATACGCAAAAACCGCAACAAACTATCAGAAAGAAATTAAGAAAACAATCCCATTTACAATTGAATCAAAAAGAATAAAATAGGTATGAATAAATTTAACCAAGAAGATGCAAGATCTGTACACTGAAAACTGTAAAGCACTGATGAAAGTAACCAAAGAAGACACAAATAAATGCAAAGATATTCCATGCTCACTGACTGAGGAATTAATAATACTAAAGTATCTATACTATCGAAAGCATTATACAGTTTCAATGCAATTTCTATCAAAATTCCAGTAGCATTTCTCACAGAAAAAGAACAGACAATCTTAAACTTTGTATGGAACCATGAGTTCCAGAGTTCCCAGAGCAATCTTAAGAAAGAACAAAGCTGGAAGCATAACACTTCCTGATCTCCAAGCCATAGTCATAAAAATGTAACAGATAGCATAGAAATGAACCCATTCATATATAGTCAATCGATTTACAACAAAGGAGCCAAGAATATACAATAAGGAAAACATATTCAATAAATGGTGTTGGGAAAACTGGACAGTCACATGTAAAGAATTAAATTGGACCATCTCACTCGATACACAAAAATAAACTCAAATGGATTGGAGGTTTGAGCATAAGACCTGAATTCTCTAAAAGAAAAAAACAGAGGATAAGCTCCTTGACATAGGTCTTGTCGATGATTTTTTGGGTTTGACACCAAAATAAAGGTAACAAAAGCAAAAGTAAACAAGTGGGACTACCTCAAACTAAAAAGCTTCTGCACAGCAAAAGAAACCATCAATGAAATGAAAAGGCAGAATACAGAATGGGAGAAAATATTTGCAAATCATCTATCTGATAAAAGGTTAGTATCTAAAATATATAAAGCACTCACACAACTCAATAGCCAAAAAAACCCAATGCAATTAAAAAATGGACAGAGGAATTAAATGGATGTTTTTCAAAGAAGACATACAAATGGCCAATAGGGACATAAAAAGGTGATCAACAGTACTAATCATTAGAGCAGTGCAAATCAAAACCATAATAAGATATCAGATGCCAACCTGTTAGAGTGGCTCTTATCAGAAACACAAAAGGTAAGAGTTTTTGAGAATGTGGAGAAAGGGAATCCTCATGCCCTGTTACTGGAAATGTAAATTCGTTCAATCACTATGGAAACCAGTGTGGAGATTCCTCAAAAAATTAAAAATAGAACTACCATGTTGTTATTGTTCAGTTGCTCAGTCGTGTCTGACTCTTTGAGACCACGTGGACTGCAGCATATCAGGCTTACCTGTTCTTCACTATCTCCTGGAGTTTGATGAGATGATTGGATGGCATCATTGACTCAATGACATGACTGTGAGAACTACCATGTAATTCAATAATTCCACTTTTGAGTATATATCCAAAGACAATGAAACAACTATCTCAAAGAGATATCTGTACCCCCTTATTCACTGTAGCATTATTTACAACAGCCAAGACTTGGAAACAACCTAAATGTTCATCAATAAAAGAATGGATTAAAAAAAAAAAAACATGGTACATATATCCAATCAAACATTATTCAGCCATTAAAAAAAAGGGAAATCCTGCCATTTATGACAACACAGATGGACCTTGAGGGCATCATGCTAACTGAATAAGTCAGACAGAGAAAGACAAATATTCTATAATATTACTTATATGTAATATCTAAAAAATCAAACACATAAAAACAGAACAGATTGGTGGAGGGCAGAAGTGAGGGAAGAGGTTGGAGGAAATAGGTGAAGGCAGTCAAAAGATACAAACTTCTAGTTATAACTAAGTTCTGGGGATACAATGTATAGCATGCTGACTATAAAAATTTTTTAAGATTTTTTTCCTCTTTATTGCTGAGTAGTATTCCATTATGTGGGATATCTGGGTTCAATCCCTTGGTTGGGAAGATCCTCTGGAGAAGCAAAAAGCTACCCACTCCAGTATTCTGGCCTAGAGAATTTCATGGACTGTATAGTCCATGGGGTCACAAAGAGTCGAACATGACTGAGCCACTTTCACCTTCATTCCATTATGTTGACCTACAATTTGGTCTGCCCATTATCCAGTAGATAGATATTTGGGTTTTTCCCAATTTGAGACAATTGTGAATAAAGTTGTTATAAACCTTCATACAGGGTTTTGTATGTTGTATGGATATGCTTTCACTTCTCTTTAAAATAAAAAGAAGTGGGATTGCTGGGTCATATGGTAAGTGAATAACTGTATGAGAAGTTGCCATACTTTTTCCCAAAGTAACAATACTTTACATGCCCAGCAACCCTGTTTGAAAGTTACAGCTGCTCCTCCATACCATAGCCAGCCCTTGGTATTGTCAGGGCATTTTGTTTTGTTTTGAGTTGTTTGGTATTCCAGTAGGTGTGTAGTGGTAGCTCAACACAGTTTTAATTTGCATTTGTGTGCATGTTAAGTCACTTCAGTTGTGTCCAACTCTTTGCGACCCTATGGACTATAGCCCGCCAGGCTCCTCTGTCTACAAGATTCTCCAGGCAAGAATTCTGGAGTGGGTCGCCATGCCCTTCTCCAGGGGATCGTCCTGACCCAGGCATCGAACCCGCCTCTCCAGCAGATCCTGCATTGCAGGTGGATTCTTTAGTGCTGAGCCACTGGGGAAGCCCCAATTTGCATTTACCTAATTCCCTCATAGCTCAGTGGGTAAACATTCAGCCTGCAATGCAGGAGACCTGGGTTCAATTCCTGGGTGGACAAGATCCCCTGGAGAAGAAAATAGCTATCCACTCCGGTATTCTTGCCTGGAGAATCCCATGGATAAAGAAGTCTGGCAGGTCACAGTCCATCAGGTCTCAGGAGTCGGACACAACTTAGTGACTTCACCACCACCACCAGTGACTAACAATGTTGAACATTTTCCATGTGTTTATTTGTCTTCCTTATTTCTTCTTTGGTGAAGTGCTAGTCACATCACCTGTTCATTTTTAAAAACTGGTTTGTTGCAAAACTTCTTCCTGTATTGCAGATACACATCTTTATCAGATACATATTTTGTAAATATTTTTGCCCAGTCAGTGGTTTGTCTTTCATTCTTTTAACAACGTTTTTCTAAGAGAAGATTTTTAATTTGATGAAGCAAATTTATCCTTTTTTTTTCTTTTGTGATTTGTGATTTGTGTTTTTCGTGTTCTAAGAAGTCTTTCCCTAATCCAAGATTACAAAGACTATCTCAAATGTGTTATTTCAGAAGTTATGTGCTTTTAGCATTTGGATTTAGGACTACAAGGCATTTCAACTTTCGTTTTTCCAAGTTAATTTTTGTATATGTGTGAGGAAGTTTGTTGTAAATGGTGATAGAAGGTCATTGTTGTTTTTGTTGTTCTTGGGTTTTGCATGTAGATAAGCAGTTGTCTCAGCAGCATTATTGAAAAGACTATCCTTTCTGCATTGAGTTACCTTGACACCTTTGTCAAAAACAAGTTGACCATATGTGTGCATATGTTTCTGAATTCTACATGTCTGTCCTTGTGTCCTTATGCTAACATTGCACTATATTGGTTACTGCAAATTTGTGCAAGTTCTCTTTGTATGGCTTTTTCAAAATTGTTTTGACTATTCTAGGTCTTTGATTATCTTAGATATACTGGAGAATCAGCTTGTTGCTCTCTACAAAAAGCCTACTGAGATTTTGATTAGAATTGTATTAAAATATATCGAGTGACTACATATAAAGATCTGGTATTTTAACCATTCTGTCTTCCAAACCATGAACACAGTATATTTCTCCACTTATTTAGATCTTTTTAAATTTCTCTCATCAATGTTTAGAAGTTTTTGCATATAAATCTAACACATATTTTGTTAACACTATTTCATGTCTTGTGCTATTGTAAATGGTTCTTTTTAAATTTCATTTTTCAACTAATTCTTGTTAGTATGTAAAAATACAGGATACAACTGATATGTATATCAATTGTATTCTGTAAATTTGCTAAACTCACTTATTAGTTCTAGTAGCTTTTAGGTATAGAGTCTTTAGGAATTTCTATGAATGATTATATCCTCTGCAAATAAAGGCAGCTTTAGCTCTTCCTGTCTAATTTGTATGGTTTTTCCTTTTCCTTTTTTATTATCTTACTTCACTGACTAAAATGTTATATAAAAGTTATGAAAGTAGACATCCCTGTCTTGTTCCTGATATTAGAGGGAAAATATTTAATTCTTCATCACTAATTGTGGTATGGGCTATAGGGTTTTTGTGGATGTCTTATCAGATTAAGGAAGTTTCCATCTATTGGTAGTGTGCTGAGAGTTTTTATCATGAATGTGTCTTAAATTTCATTAAGACTTTTCTGCATCTATTGAGATTTTCATGTTTCTTTTTCTATTTCAGTCTGCTGATATGTGTAATTACAATGATTTTTTTTTAATGTTGAACAAACCTTACAAGCCTTAGATAACCCCTCCAGTGTACAATGTATCATATATGTACAATGTATCAAAAAGGTAACAATAAACTATATTTACTGTTTAAACATAAATGTTTGGTAGAATTTACCAATGGAATCATGTGTCCCTGGAGTTTTCTTTATGGAAAGGTTTGTTTATTGCTTTCACCATGTATTTAATTTCTTTAATAGATACGGACCTATTATGTTTATCTATTTTTCCCTTAAGCCACTTTGGTAGTTGTACCATTTTATCTAAGTTATTCAATTTGTCGATATAAAATTGTTCATAATATTCCCTTCCTATCATGGCAGTGTCTGTAATGATCTGTAGTAATGTTCCCTCCTTCCTTCCTGTTATTGGCAATTTGAATTTTCTCTCTTTCCTTGACCAATCTAAGTAGTAGTTTATCAATTTTAGTTCCTTTTAAAAACTACCTTTTCAGTTTCAAACTTGATTTCTATTCTTTTTCTGATTCTAATTTTATTGCCTTCTAATGTTCTTGAAATAACCTAAAGGACAATAAAATTTAGAAAAACATAGAAAGCAAGATTTGGAGTCAAAAAAATGATTCACTTTATTCAGATTCTGAACTAGAAGAAACTTCTAGGAACATCTTTTTCATATTACTTATGTTTTCCTTCTAACAAATGTACAAGTATTACAATGATATAAATCTGTGTCTGCAAAATATCCAAAATAGCTTTTCCAATATATGTAAATTGAATCTAAGTGATGTGAAAGCATTGTGTCATATTTTAATTGACAGTGATTTGGTTAGTCGTTATAAAAAAAGGAAGTGTTTTATATATGTGAGATGATATTTGAGTAGATGAAATATGGCCTGTGTCTTTAAAAGTCTAATACAATGTGCATAAGGTAAAAGTCTATAGAGCAATTCAGATAAAGTGGTCTTATAACTCAGGGTAAAAGTTAATACTTCTTATAGCTGAATATTTGGCTTTGAGGTGTCACAGTGGACCAGCAGAATGGAGCAGTATGTAGGTTGGTGTGGTTGTGCAAAGGAAGCATAATGGGGAGTATAAGAAATATATTTGGAAAGGTATGCTGGGGCAGCTCAAATAGAACATCAAATATTAAGTTAATTTTTTTTCATTGTATTCTGCAGCTAATGGGTAAGACAATGAAACTCAACAGGAAGTAATATGTTTTAGGCACACTAATGGATTAGCAAATACAAATAAAACTGAAAAAGAGAGAGACTAGAAAAAAGGAGAGAAATTACTAGGGAGGCTTCCAAAGGAGAATCCAAAGCATTGGTAACTGTACAGGGAAGAGAGATGATATTAGATGGACTCCCTGGTTCCTACTTTGAGAGAATGCATGGGTTGTAGTTGTGACAAACATTCAGGGAGTTGTGAGCTGGACCCAGCTATGGTAATAGAGGTGAGAATGGAGGGACATAAACAGAACAGAGAGTCAGAGATAGGTTGCTTAGGACTTGGCAACTTACTGAGCAAGAAGACACAGGTCCATCAGTTGCTAAAAATATAGGGCTGTACCTGAAAGAAGATCCAGAGGTACAGATACAGATTTGTGGCTTATATACCTAGAAGTGTTATTTAAAGCAGTGAGATTACCAACAAAGAGGGGATATAATAAAAATGAAAATATCAGTATGATATTCACATGCCTTAAGCCCTCCCATGTACAAGACAACATGTTAAGTGCTTTCCAGATATCAACACAATTTCTTCTCAACCCTATGAAAGAGGCACCATGATGATTCCCATTTTAAAGACAGAGCAACTGAGACACAGAGAACATAAGTTATTTGCACAAGATCACAAGCTGGAAAGTTGCTCAGCCTAATAGAAGCCCAGACAATCTGACTCCAGAACCTGCAAAACTAGCTTCTCTCTGCAAGAGCAAAAAGTTCCTTACGGAATGATATATTTGGGGGTAAGTGAACTCAGAGAAAGAGACAGAAAAGGAGCAATCAGGGGGTACATTCTTACACAAATGTGCTTCTGGCATGAGGATTATAAATATACACTATACCAGATGGTCCTTCAGGAGAGTATGGAATGAATGCCACATATTCATCTTATGGATTCTATTTAAACCATTCTAAACCATGAACTCAAGAATGCTCTCCATTTTTAAAATTTTTGGATGAGTGGAAACACTGGAAAAAAAAAAAAATAGACCTATTTTCAAAGCTGTGGTTTCATAGACGGTAGTTGCAAATGGTTCAGAAGTGAAAAATAGAACTCTGGAATGTTGCTTCTCAAAATGTGGTACCTGAGCTGGCAGCATCAGCACCCGCTTCTGAAAACTTGGTAGAAATACACATTTTCAGCCCTACCCCAGACCTACTGCATCAGAAACTCTGAGGGTGAGGTCCCACCATCTGTTGTAACGAACTTTCCAGGTAATTTTGATGTATGTCTGAGTTTGAGAACCACTACTCTAGAAAATGAGATGATATGTGTATGTGTGTCGTTAAATCTCTGGGGACCCTGTCCCAGGTCAGAATATATCTGTGTGGCCCCTCTATTCCAGCTTGCTAGATTTTTCAAGAAATCCAGAGTACAGTGGAGCCCGGGTTAGGTGAAGAGTCCTTTCCAAGTGGTGTAACATGGTAAAGAAGAGAAAAAGATCTTCTGTTCCTATTGCTGTCATCCAGAGATATTATCAGGCCACCCTGGGGATCACCCAGGCCTCACCCCAACTCACTGCAGCAGAATTCTCTCCATGGGAGGAGATTATGGTAATTTTCCTGTTTTCTCTGTCTTCCCTTCAAAGAGTGATATGTCTTTACCAAACAAACGTTTCACCAGGAGACAGAGCTAGTTGCTAAAGAAGTAAATAAGTAACCAAATAAAAAAACAAACAAACAATAACTCGAGGCTTTGCACATGAGGCTCTGCCAAATCCTCGACTAGTTCAGCGTTAAACTCTTAAGACACTGTGTCTAACCCCTTTCTCTGTATTTCAGTGACATCTGAACTTATTCTAGCCACTCACCCTTCCTAGACCCACATCCCATGAGATCCTGGCTCATGTGTGCAGCCAACTGGCTGTCCAAGCCCATGCCATGCAAGTCCAGTGACACTGACACTCCCACCCAGCAGACTGTCAGTAGAAAGATCTCTCCACCCAAGTTCCCAGGAACAGGTCCCATGGTTGGAGGTTTTCATGCCCTTGGGCTCTATGTCCTCACTACAAGAGACAGCTACTTAACTTGAAGCTGATCTCCTAAGCAGCTTGTCAGAAAATTACGGTGATAGGGTCATCCTGACAAAGTGTTAACCAGTGTCTGAAATGAAAGTAGAAATGAGGAAGTAGAATAATGTCGTATTTTCCAGTTGGGGGAAAAATAAAAAACCAAGAATCAGACTCAGTTCAGTTCAGTAGCTCAGTCGTGTCTGACTCTTTGCAACCCCATGGGCTGCAGCACGCCAAGCCTCCCTGTCCATTACAAACTTTCGAAGTTTACTCAAACTCATGTCCGTTGAGTCGGTGATATCATCCAACCATCTCATCCTCTGTCATCCCCTTCTTCTCTAGCCTTCAATCTTTCCCAGCATCGGGGTCTTTTCAAATGAGTCATTTCTTTGCATCAGGTGACCAAAGTATTGGAGTTTCAGCTTCAAAATCAGTCCTTCCAATGAACATTCAGGACTGATTTCCTTTAGGATGGACTGGTTGGATCTGCTTGCAGTCCAAGGGACTCTCAAGAGTCTTCTCCAACACCACAGTTCAAAAGCATCAATTCTTTCGTGCTCAGCTTTCTTTCTAGTCCAACTCTCACATCCATACATGACTACTGGAAAAACCATAGCCTTGACTAGACGGATCTTTGTTGGCAAACTAATGTCTCTGCTTTTTAATATGCTGTCTAGGTTAGTCATAACTTTTCTTCCAAGGAGTAAGCGTCTTTTAATTTCATGGCTGCAGTCACCATCTGCAGTGATTTTGGAGCCCCCAAAAATAAAGTCAGTCACTGTTTTCACTGTTTATCCATCTATTTGCCATGAAGTGATGGGACTGGATGCCATGATTTTTGTTTTCTGAATGTTGAGCTTTAAGCCAACTTTTTCACTCTCCTCTTTCACTTTCATCAAGAGGCTCTTTAGTTCTTCTTCACTTTCTGCCATTAGGGTGGTGTCATCTGCATGTCTGAGGTTATTGATATTTCTCCCAGAAATCTTGATTCTAGTTTATCCCAATGGTTAAGGTGAGAAAAGACGACTCACCTAAAACCTCTTGGAGAGAGAGATGGCATCTCATCCTTTCCACCCAGGCCCCTCCACCTTACCCAGCCCACCCCATCTCTCCCCACCCCTAAGCAGCCTTTCCCATTCCACAACCCCCACCTAGCCACCCTTCCTCATCTCATCTATCCTATCACCTCTCAATCATCCCCTTTCCACACCACCTCTCCCCATTCTAACCTACCTTACTCACTTTGAGCTAGTTAAGGTGGCAAGGGTCTCATCCTTTCTACAAACTATTCATATGAAAAGCTTTTTTAAAAAAAATATTTGTATTATATTTACTTCTAAAATTTAGTGACATTCAGTGAAGAGTTGCTGAAGCACAGGAGAAGCATTCCCGGGATGAATAAAGCAAGCAGAAGGGAAGCAGCACAGTCTTTGAAGAGCCCACTCTGTCCCACAGCTGACCCTTTTCCTTACATGTATTTGCCCCATTCATCCCAACCAGACTGCAAGTGCCTCATTTTCTCCATGGCCTGCTCAAGGCTGTCATGTCACTGTGGTCGGGAAAGGAGTTTTTAATTAACAAGGAATTTCCATCTGCCAATGGTGCCCCCCTGCCCAGTGTGTGTCTGGAGTTTGCCAGCATTTGTGGCTTCCCTAAGGATGCAACCCTCTTGTTCAAGTAGCAGTGGGTGACTCCTGACTCTAGATTCAGACTTGCTCTGGTTCCTCTCAACTTTGCCACTTCCTGGCACTGTGATCTTTCAAAGTTTTTGTAAACATTCTGATCCTCGGTTTCCTCATCTCCAAAATGCACACAGTCCACCTCCCGGGGATCCTGAGAGAAGACACCACATGCTCTCATCGCTATCTGAAATTATTATGCCAAACAACATGAAACTGCTGACATTTAACTATTTTCAACTAAGAAAACTATAAGTTCATCCTTCTTTTGATATGTCTATGTGCTTACTCTCTCTCCCTGCAGTAGAAGTTTAGCTTTTATTTAGTGTCCTGTTCCTAATATCTAAACAGTGACTGAACATGACATGTGATCAATAAAAATGTGTTGAATGAATGAATGACATGTTTAGAGCAATACAGCAAATATTCAATAACAGTGTTGGTATTATTATTATCATCATTATTATTATCAGCAATAGCAGCAATCAGCAAAGCAAGAAGATAGAATGAAATACCAGATAATATTGGGGTAAGTGAAAATCAATGCTACATTACCAAAAATTTCACCCTTTTCAGTAACGTTAGTTTGTTGCATCAAACCAGTGTTTCTTTTCAGCTAGAAAACCTGTCCTGAATGGAACTGCTTGATATTGATAATTAGAATAATCTCAATTAACAGTCGATATTATCATATACAGAAATTTGGAAAGAGTGAGTGAACTGCAAAATTAAATCCATGATAAAGAACCTATCCAGATTTGCTGAACACCTACTATGTGTAACCTGGCAAACCAGGTGCAGCCTCAGCACTTTGTAGGTTTAAGACTCTAAACAAGCCTGCTTGTAGGGATTCCATCCCTATTCCACGGGTGAGGAGCCAACCCTGAGAAGTAATGAGAACCTAGGATGCTCCTCTCTGGTGAGAGGTAATTATGAGCTGGTACCTACGGATCCCTTTACTCACCTGCTAGGTTAGGAACCCCACCTGTAAATAAGGCTCTGCTGCTTGGGTCAGGAGACTGCCGTCCAAAGATCAGGCCAGGACGGCTGCTCAGAGAGCCCCAAGAGAAAAATTTGATTTGGAGACAATTCAGAGAGACAAGCCCAGAGAACAAGTGATGCTGTGAGCCTTCAGCTACAACTGTCATTTTGCAGCCCCCAGTCCACTCTGGGCTCCACGGACGTCCCCATAAACATGGCCATGCTGCCTCCAGTGCCAGAGTCTGGCCTCCACTGCTCTGATAGGGGCTTCACCAGCACCGGTGGCCCATTCCCGCCCTCTGCTCCCTACAGCACCCTCCCCGGTAGGCTCCTCACACCGTCTCAGGGGCCGCTAGGGGACAGACGAAGGCACCTGTGTGGGTCTGGTCAATGGAATGGCCTTGAGACTTCACCTGTACACAGCTTGTGCCAGATGTTGTAACCTCTCATTTATTCCTCACAAAGTGGGTGACTGCATCAACATATATTAGCAAGCAGAGATCGAACACCAAACTGAGGCCTATCAGAAAGCAGACGCCTATGTTCCTCAGCCCCAGAACTCTCTTTCTGTCCTAAAGGCAGCCGGGCTTGGGCCCAGGCCTCAGACAGGTGCAGGGTGTGCCTGTGTTCCTTCACTGCGTCCGACTCAGGCCCCTCCCTCTGGCGGGTATTAGCATTACTGCCCAGAGGCAGACGGGCAGAAACCTTGCGGGGCCCAAGTGGAAGCAGTTGCCTCAGTTTCATGCTTTCTTCCGGTCTGCCATGTGGTCAGGGAAATTCACCCCGGGGTTAAACGCTTCCTCCCCCAGGAAGTCCTCCCAGAATTCGTCCAAGCCTCTTCCGTATTCCTGTGGTAATTTTTATAGGCTTGCTGTCACCTGACCCACTGCCTCGTGACTCTGGCCCTCTTTCCCTAGTCGTGGCTTTTTGGGCACCTGTGATGCACACACCCCCATCTATCACATTCTCGCACGCAAATAATGACGAATGAGGCGCAAAGCACGAAACTACTTCGGTTGGTGGTAAGCCCTGAGTAACTACGTAGAAGTAAGGCGGAAGGACTCAAGCCTGCTACATCCAAAGCCCGGATGCGTTTGCACGCAGGCAAGCTGGTGTTTTCAAAGAGAATTCTAAACTGAGAAAACACTAACTCCCTCCCTGCCAGGCCTCGCCCCTCTGGGGGTGGAAGTCTTCGAAAGGCTCAGCCTGAGAAACGTGTTCAGAACAAATAAATTTAGAGCGAGCCGTAAGGCTGAAATCATGTTAGCCATTCTGTGCCGGCAGGATGTACACAGGGACGGGCAGGCAGGCTGTTCACACCCACTGCTCCCCTTTCTAATTCTGAGAGTCAACCAGCCTCGGGAAAGATTTTTACAGATTTCTTCCTTTTCCTGGCATGTTGAACTTAAATCGACATTAGACGTGTTTCTTCTGTAGTGAAAAAGGAATTCTCCGATATCATAGGGGAGGAGTCTAATTGGCGAGATAAGATCCTGGAGCCTGAAGGCACCTGAGCAAAAGTCAGCCTTGTTTTTCATGTCACCTGCCAGGTATCAAGCGCACATCTTAACACCTTTGATACAATGGGTGTGCAGATAAATAAGAGTGAAAGTCACTCAGTCATGTCCCACTCTTTACGACCCCATGGACCGTAGCCTGCCATGTTCCTCTGTCCACGGAATTCTCCAGGCCAGAATACTGGAGGGGGTAGCCCATTCCCTCCTCCAGGGACTTCCCAACCCAGTGATTGAACCCAGGTCTCCCACATTGCAGGCAGATTCTTTACCGTCTGAGCCACCAGGGAAGCCCAAGAAAACTGGAGTGGGTAGCATATCCCTTCTCCAGGGTTTCTTCCTCACCCAGGAATCGAACCGGGGTCTCCTGCATTGCAGGTGGATTGTTTACCAGATGAGCTACCAGGGAAGCCAGGGCCCTTCCAAATTCATCCTCTGGATCTGCAAGGTGAGAAAGCTGCAGAACCAAAGTCCTGCCCATTTCGTGCAGCATGTGGGATCCATGCCATGGTCCAAGAGGAAGCGATCACCTCAAAGCTGAACAGAAGATGTTCAGACCCCCTCCCTGCCTGAGTGTTTCCAGCTTCCTCCTGGTAAGATAGTGTGATCAGACCCCAGGTCATCCCCAGACCATGTATAGTTCTCCCAGAGGCAGAGCTGCCCAGCGACTTACCTGCCCTTCTTCCTCTGCATCCATCTCCTGTCCCCACAGCTCCCATGGGCTGAACGCCACCCTGAGGATGGGAAATCTTCTACAAACAACACAAATAGCTCATTAGTAAATGTGGCCTTTCCCCAAACCTCAGCCTGGGCACTGATCCACTCCCCCATGAGCTGGTGATGAAATGGCCACGTGACACAGAAGTTTGATGTGAGATGGCAAAGGGCTGTGGTGGACGTCGTGGGGGTGGAGGAGGCCAGGGTGCCCAGCCCCGCAGCCTGGTCGGTCCCTCTCTCGCAGGAAGTCCAACAAGGGCTTGCGGTGGCAGGAGGTCTTCATGCACACGAGGAGAGACACCACAGCTGGGATGGATGCCCACAGATGAGGATGCTGGGGGAGTCAATGGAGCTGAAGGACGGTGTGGTGAAAGGTTTTACCTTGGCCTTTTTCTTTTTTTGAGAACATTGAGAGAATGTTGGGAGCCAGAAGTGACTGGACAAGCGAGCGTTACCAAGGCTGCCAAGTTGACTCGGGGAAGAGAGGGTGGATGGAGAGAAAAAGCCGGACTGAGGCTGTCCAGCTAGCCCTCTTTCAGGCTGAGGATGGACCCCTCCACTCACCTAACTGGCAAGAGACCTCCGCAAGCCAGGCCGCCGTTCTCACTGTATCAGGAGCATCCGTGATCGATCTTTAACACCTCGTCTGCAGGCTCCCTTCTCCCTCTGGCTGCCAGGGCGTGCTGGCTATTTTGTTCAAAATCATGGCCCTATAGCCATCACAGTGCCCAGCACTGCCAGACCAGTTCCACACTGTCACACATCTACCATCTAAGCAAACTCCCTGAGGGAAACATCGGACATAAAAGACCCCAACATCACAACGTTCAGTCTGACTCACCAGCTCATGGCTGAGTCTGTGTCCATTACACTCCGCCCCCTCAGGCTGTAGTGATGTGAGAAAGTTGTGGCCAGGTGACTCTGAACTTCAATTCATGCTAGCATCCGTGATAAAAGTCTTCAGAGACCCCCATCGATAGGTTGAATCAGAACAAAAGGAGGGACTTCCTTAGTGGCCCATTAGCTAAGACTCTGTGTTCCCAATGCAGGGGGACTGGGTTCAATCCCTTGTCAGGGAACTAGACCCCACATGCTACGACTAAGAGTTGGTGTACTACAAGTATAACCTGGTGCAGCCAAATAAATAAATATTTTTTTAAAAGAACAAAAGGAAATACCTTCCTTAAAGAAGGATGTTGTCCTTACACAAATTTTGAGTTTGGTTTCAAACCAAAAAGATTTCATACATGTTCCTGGGGAATTTTCAAAACACCTGAAGCAGAACCCTCCAGCATGCGGATGCTAAGTGGAGTGCTAGGGAGCAATCTCATCCATGGACAGTGATGGTCAAGGTCTGGGCTAAACCTGTATCTTCAGGCCCCATTGAAACTATGACAGCTTTAAAATAAGGGAAAGTGGCAGGTTAGCTCAGTTGGTTAGAGCATGGTGGTAACAAAATAAGGGAGATGAAAAACCTAAACTAGATTCAACTGTTTTCTCTCTACAGTTTGAAAAAAGCAAGTTTGTGTTGGTCTCTGCTCAACATTTTGTACATTTACAGGAACTCACCCAGGAAGTGTAGCAAAGCCATGCACACTGAGTTCATGTGTCTATGCGAGGCTGAGTGGAAAGCAAACTTGACGGTTATTGGATGAATCCCAGCACTGCAGGAGGTCAGCTGGGGTCGTTTAGAACCAAAACTACAACGGACCATCACACTTACTGTTGGAGAAGGACCAGCTTGCTGAGTGCTCTGGGTCTAATCGCATATATATTTATAGCCTTCCATGCCCTAAAAACAGCTTAAGGTGACTTCCAATAATAAATCAAACTTAACACGGTAAATCAAATTAGCAGATGGGAAGGGGAAAGAAAGTAAGGCCTTACTTTTCCTGTGGCCATGGCACATGGGCGCTTCCTGTCCCCCTGCAGGGTGGCCTGACAGGCTGCTCACTGAGTCAGACCAAAAGCACACTCGCCACCCCGCCCCATCTAACGAGGCGTCACACTCTGGCAGGAAGTGCAGTAACTCGGTCCAAGCCATCCCCCGAGGCACAGGGTGTGGTCCCCATGCGCAGAGTGGCGGGTTCCCACAGTAGTGGCTGTCAGCATTCTGCCACAGTCTCCTCAAGTGAAGACCCAGTGGCTTAACGCAGATGAAAGGGTAGGTATCTGATTGACTTCCAGCTGGGGAGCTGAGTCCTCCCTGCTTCAGGCCCCCACCTTCCCCAGGGTGACACCAAGCCGAGACCCTCCCCCACAGCCCTCCGGGGCTGCACAGCGCAGTGAGATCCATGCCGGGAGAAAGGCGGTTCCCCACGTGGGTTTCAGGTTTCACAGACCAAGAGGTGGCGCTGGTGATGGGGCAAACAACAGAGGGCAGCTTCCTCAAGCTCCTGAGTGGCCCAGCTTCTGCCGTGGGCTTCCTGTATGGCCTTAATAGTGCTGAGTCATAAGGGTGTCGGGAGGCATGCTGACAGGGGTCACACTGTGGGGTCGGAACTTAAGGGAGTCACCCTCTTCAAGGCCATGCAGGTGCAGGGACCAGGGACACATTGGGAAGCTAGTTCTTCTCAGTTCAGTTCAGGTCAGTTGCTCAGTAGTGTCCGACTCTTTGCAACCCCATGGACTGCAGCATAACAGGTTTCCCTGTCCATCACCAACTAGTTTTTCTGCAACAGTTTTTTCTTCATCTGTCAAGGGTCTCTGTTCCCTGAGCAGACTTTCATAAATACAGTAAGTCCCCACGTATGATCCTTCAAGTTGTGTGTGTATGCGAGCGCTCAGTCTCTTCAGTCATGCCCAACTCTTTGTGACCCTATGGATGTAGCCTGCCAGGCTCCTCTGTCCATGGAATTCTCCCAAGCAAGAATACTGAAGTGGGTTGCCATGCCCTTCTCCAGGAGATCTTCCCAACCCAGGAATCGAACTCGGATCTCCTGCATCTCCTGCACTGCAGGCGGATTCTCTACTGCTGAGCCATCAGGGAAGCCCACACCTTCAAGTTGCGAACTTGCTAAGATGTGAACATGGTTCACATGTCCAAATCACATAAACTAGTTCACACATGCGGCATACGCTGTCTCATGGTGCATCCTCTACCAGTGGTTGTGCTTTTGTGTACTTTACTACAGTATTGTCTAGAGTATAGAGGTACAGTATCTTTATTTCAAGTTCAGGATGCCTAGAAGCAAGCATTACAGCAGCAGTGATGTAGCGGGTACTACTGTACTTTTCAAGGTACTGTACTGTAAGATTAAAAATGTTTTATTTATTTTTTGTTTGTTTTTTAATATATTATTTGTGTGAAAAGTATTTTAAATCTCTTACAGTATAGTACTATATAGCTGGGCTTCCTAGGTGGCTCAATGGTAAAGAATCTGCTTGCCAATACAGGAGGCACAGGTTCAATCCCTGGGTCAGGAAGATCCCCTGGAGAAGGAAATGGCAATGCACTACAGTCTTCTTGCCTGGAGATCCCCATGGACAGAGGAGCCTGGCGGGCTACTATCCATAAGGTTGCAAGAGTTGGACACGACTTAGGGACAACAACAACAGTAGAACTTAACTACAACATTAGGTTTCCCTACAACCTTTTAAGAATGCCTTTAGTATATAAAGCACACCAAGATGGTAGAATTTAATCACAGGTGTGTTTAACACTCAGCTGCCACACAGACTTTAAATTGTGCCACATCCACAGGACACCATTGAGCATTCTTGTCCTGGGTGTGAAGGCTTCTTTCTGATGTTGATTGTCAAACCGTTTCCTACAAGTGCCGTCTGGCTCTTAACTAAATAAGAAACAGGTCACATGATAAAAATGAGGCAAAAGACAAAAAGCATCACAGAGAAAAGCAAACATAGTTTTCAAAAAGTCTAATAAATCCAAAAGAATGTATATATATATATATATATAACGGAATCACTTTGCAGTATAGCAGAAATTAACACGATATCATAAATCAACTATATTTCAATTAAAATAAATATATTGATTTTTTTTAAAGTCTAATAAACCCAAGGCAATTCTGATATAATCAGAGTACAACACTAAGTTTCCTGAGTCAAGGAATGGCACTTCACTTGGCCCATTACATTGCTGCCTTTCTGCTAGAATCTAAATGGGATGGAATTGGATGTCTGCTTCACAGCTTTTTTCTACCACTACTATTATTTTATCTGCCCATTTGGCACCCAAAGAGTACCCAGACCTTGATTCAAAGGCACACTGGGATTGCTACTGGCCCCCCTGCCCACCTCCATTCCTAAAAAGCAGGGCTTGGCTATTTGTATGTGCATCTTTCTCCCCCAAAACAGGAGGTCTGGCAAAGCAGGACAGCTCATGTTGACCAGTGCATGACATGTGCACAGCCATGGTAAAGACTCAATAAATACATCAGAAGAATTAAAATGACATAAGATTATCTAGGAAGTTCTAGGACCTGTAAAGAAAATTCAGTAGAAATGGTCGACAATTCCCTTTAAAAAACAACGACACCATACACAACATTGTAAATCAAATATACTTCAGTTTTTTGAAATTAAAAAAACAAAACAGCTGCCACCCCCGATGAGAAGGTGACCAGGGTCAGGGGTTCCAGTGTCTCTAGGTTCATGGCTAAGCATTCTGCCCACACCCTCCACACAGCACTGCCTTCTCACAGCTGGGATGAATGAGTGATTGACTAAACACTCAAACTTTTATTCTAACTGCTCTCACTTCAAAGTACCATTCTTTTGCCTTGGCAATATCCATAAACCATTTTCTACAAATACGTGGAGATGGATTCTCCCTTTGGTGTAGATCGCTACTGTGTTCACAATAAGTGTGTCTTGAGTTGCTTGAGAGAGAAGGAGAACATCAACTCTTTTGAACATGAATTTCTTCAACGAGCAAGAAGAGGTTTCATTGTGATGCTTAAAACGTAGAACTGAGGTATGTAAATTACTGAGTAGCTAATTACCACAAATAATTGCTTTCTAAAGCTCAATCTTTAGTTTTTGGCTTGCTAATGCAAAGATATCCAACAGACAAATTTGAATGAAATAAAACTGAGGCATTTTTTGAGGTCACTGTTTAAATTAAACAATGCCACTACTGCCAAAGCAATATAAGCTCATCGCGTTCTGAAATGTAGCTATTTCACAGACCCAGTCTTAGCTTTCTGGTTCTCTTCTTCAAGATGACTTGAAATTGGCATTTTTCTAAAGGTACAAGCTCTACTAGTCTATGAATTTTATAAAAACATATTTAAAAACAGAATTGGCCCTCAAGAAGTTTAATCTGGTTTAAAATATATAAACCTGTTCAAAATCACTGATACCTTAAAAGAATACATCTGCTTTCTAAATTATTACTCCCATTAAGATTTCTGCTTCCAACTTTGTGAATTTTATTCTCTGTGTATACCATTGGAAATTCTCTCTTGACATCTTGATTTAAAAAAAAAAAAGAAATAACAGAGATTTTAAAATATCAGTCTGGTCTTAGAGTTTCATTTATTAAAGAAACAAACATAAACACTCCATTTGTCTGCAACTTAATTATAAAAAGAGTTTGGAAGTGAGGAGTGTTCTTCAGGAGGCTTGTGTCAAGACATACACGTCACAAACATAGATAAACACTCGGGAGACTTGAGACAGTGGGTCCTGACTCCCTGTCACTGGTCACCAGCACTCAAGGGGTAGACTTTCCCTCTGGAAATTTCTAGTGGTTTACTTAAGAAATCATTCCTTTCTCAAGCAAAATCACAGGAGTCCATTTTCAAGAGGGCTTACCTGGTAATTTGTGTCCTTGTACTGAAGTCAAGTGACCTCATTGAGCGAAGAACTTCAATGCACCCCAGATACTGCAAGGAGAGAAAACGTAAGTCATGAGTCAGAGAACTGAGATGAACAGACGATTCCTAACTAAAGCAAAGTCATTTGGGGAGCCACACACATTTTTTCAACCACATTATAACTTTTTATTCATTGTGACAGTTCATTTTGTTTCTACAGACATAATAACTCGCACCTATAAGAAAACATCCTGAGAGCTTACATTTGGCACTATAACTTTCATGAAACCCATTAGTATGTTCACTTTCTTTAGCAATACATCTTCAAAAACTTTTGTTGAGGTATAACTTGTATGTCATAAAATGCAGAAATCATAAATATACAACTCAATGATCATTTAAACATGTACCTGTCATATAACCACCACCCAGCATCCCAACATCCCATTTCTAGTCCTTTACTAAATTTCCAGAAGTTTATAATATTTAAAGAAAAAATGAAAACACTATAATACCAACATTTTGGCCAACCCTACACTCCATTATTTAGTAAATACATTTTGGGTTTTGAATAAACTATAGATTACCCCAAAGGTGTTTTATTTTGGTTTACCAGAAAGACCTCTTCTGAATTATTTAACATAAATTTTCAGAATTTCAACTTAACATCTAAATTTGTAGCTAAATTTGTTTATCAGTTTTATACATGAGAATGTATGTGTGTATGTGAATATATGGCCACAGTTAAAGCTACAGACAAACAACTAGAATGGAAGAGATAGAATATTCGTGTTCCAAAGCCCTTGGGGGAGTTTGAAGGTACAGATGTTTTATACTAATGACTTTAAATTTAGACTTAGCAGGAAGGGACCTCATGGTGTAGTACAGAAAAGACTGCATTTAAATTATACAGAAAACCTGAATTTGAGCCTGGCTCTGTCATATCTTCTTATATAACCTCAAGCAAAACTTTAAACTTCTCTGAAATGTGACTATTACTCCAACCACTGCACAGTCACAGAGTTATTTAAATACACCACCTCCACCAGTTAAGTGGGTACCGTGAACAGTCACACAGACATATGAATAAGATGACCACCAACCTTGCAGAGTCATGTGATTAAAGGGACAATATCACAGAATCATGTGAATACCGAGACCAGCATCACAGGGTTACATAACTACCACCACCACCACCAAAGTCGAAGACTTACGCAAATACTACGTCCATCATCACAAACGTACATGAGTACCACGACCAACATTGCAGAGTTATGTATACTACAACGAGGTCACAAGTCACAGGAAAACGATGAACAACAGTGCATGATTATGTGACTACCACTATCGCTATTATAGACTTGTGTGGATGCCATCATCACTACAGCAGGGTTATATGATGACCATTGTCACCAAGATATGTGGAGACCACAACACACTTTGCTGAGTTACAGGATTATCAAGACCAGCACTGTCACAATTATGTGAACATCACAACCACATCCCAGAGGTATGTGACTACCATCACCAGCAACATTACAAAGTGAAGTAATTATTTCAACCAAAGTGGCAAAGTTGTGTCAATAACTCTGAGATGTGTGACGACCATCACCACCACCACTGCAGTTATGGAAACCTCCATGCCCACCACTGCAGATGTGTGAATATGACATGACCACTGCAGGTCAGCTAGTTTCTATGCCCACCATCACAGAGCTATTGAAGACCATTTTATAACACTGCAGAATTATATGATACCACCAACACCACCATAGCAAGATGTGAATTCTGTGAATGCTCTCTCAGTTATGGGAATATCACTACCTCACAGTGCCATGTTAATGCCAACACAACCATCATTGTAGAGCTGTGTAAATTCCATGCCCAGCTCCTGGTGTTATCTGAATTACACCATCACCATCCTCACAAGATCTGTGAATAACAATATCAATGCCACACAATTATGCCAACATCATGACAAAATAACATCTTAGGATTATGAATACTGTGATGAATTGCAGTGTCTATGAACACAACCTTCCCCAGGGATGCAGGGTCATGTGAATACAAGATCTTTGCCACACAGTTATTTGAATATCACCTGTTGGGCTCAACCCTACAGGCCTGCAAGCCCTGCACTTGACCTGCTTCAAGACCCAAGAAAGAGCTGGTGTCAGCAACAGAGACATCGATGGCTTAATGGATGGGGGGAATCTCACATGTCTGAAGCAAGGTCCTGGAGCAACAACCCACCGTGTGCAGCAGACAGCGGGCAGAACAGGGCAGTAGTCTTCGCTCCTAGGGGGAGAGGGAGGTTACCAGTTATAGGGGGAACTGACATCAGGTTGGCTATCAGTTACCAGGGAAAACCAGCAGGGGAGCATGTCCGTAACGGCCCATTTGATAAGGTATCATGGTGGAGATGCTCTAAACCAAAACTTAGAATGATCACCACCTGGGGCCGGGGGCAAGGATGTGGGAAGGTCAGTCATGTAAGTAGGGTGTAGGTATAGCTGGCACTGGTCAAGCAGGTGATGGACAGAGAGCAAGAAAACAGCCATCTTGGGTAGCTGGATCATCCACCACCTCTGCCCTGACAATGATGATATGTGAAATGCGAACACCTGGCCAACCTCAAAGGGCCATGGAAATAACATCAGCAACATCGTAAAGTCATATGAATGCACCTATCACAGTGGCATATTATGTGTATGCAAATACCACCACCGTGGCTGGGCTGTGTGGGTACCATGACCAACATCACAGCTATGGGAGCTGTGGGAGCTGTGGGAATAGACAGCCAATGGTGAGGTTATGAGAAGACTATCACTAACACAACCACCGAGTTATGTGATTACCACAGCCAACACCACAGGTTGTGTAAACAGCATAAACAACATCCAACGTCATTTCAAGGCTATCAGCACCACTGCAGATATGTGAATATCATGTCCACCACAGCAGAATTATATGAAGACCATCTGCACCCACTCCACAGGATAACTGATAACATGCTCAACACTGCAGAGGTAGATAACACTACCACTTAGATCCTTGCAGAGTCACATGAATACCACAGCCACCAACTCTGCAGAGTTATATGAATATGACCACAACCAACACCACAGATCCTTGTGAATACCACCACCAACACTAACGCAAAGCTATGTGAATTCCTTGACGACTGTGCAGAGTAACGTGTAGACTAACTTCTCAGAGTTATGTTATTACCACCACCACAACCTTCACAGGTATACCAGTACCTCCACTGCTGTCACAGTTATATGAAGACCATGTCTGACTTCAGGGAATTATATAGGATGACCAATACTGCCACATTCACAGAACTATGTGAACATCACCACCAACACTGCCAAGCTGAACTACCCTCCCGAGGGTCTGTAGCAATTTGTTCTGTCCCCACCAAAGTCTAAGCAAGTTTACTTCTCTACCCTTTGTAACAGTGGACAACATCAATCTTTTGAAACTTTGCCTCTCGTGGGCAAAAGTATTTCTTTTTTATTGTTGTTTTCATTTGAGTCTCCCTGTCATCTAATCAGATTGTGTAGTTTTTTCATTTGTTTATTGGCTATTTGCACTTCTTTTGCTGTTAACTGACTGTTCATATCTTTGGTCCAGTTTTCTATTAGGTTCTTCATCTTTTTCCTCTAGAATAATGTGATGTTAATCTCCCATTCGATCATTTTTCTTTTGATGGTCAGTTTCTGTTGCTGCTGCTGTTGCTAAGTTGCTTCAGTCGTGTCCGACTCTGTGCGACCCCAGGCAGCCCACCAGGCTCCGCCATCCCTGGGATTCTCCAGGCAAGAATACTGGAGTGGGTTGCCATTTCCTTCTCCAGTGCATGAAAGGGAAAAGTGAAAGTGAAGTCGCTCAGTCGTGTCCGACTCTTAGCAACCCCATGGACTGTAGCCTACCAGGCTCCTCTGTCCATGGGATTTTCCAGGCAAGAGTACTGGAGTGAGGTGCCATTGCCTTCTCCTGGTCAGTTTCTACATTTTAGCTAAAAGAACTTGTTGCCATAGTAATATGGTAATAATTACTGTGATTACACATCTATCCTTTCTGGTGTGGCTTTGGAATGCCCTATCTTGCATGAGAAGGTCTTGTGTCTACAGATTCTCATAATACCCTTCCAAATTTTATTTTAAGAATATTTATTATTTACCTATCTATGCTTTCACTTTATTTAATGGTTTTCATTTAGCTTTTTAATCTATTTGGGATTTATTTGTCTATATAGGCTATGGCATGAATTATAATGCTAGCCTCCAAATGGACTACTACTTATATGAGTTGTTGTTCAGTTGCTAACTCATGTCCAAATCTTTGCAACCCCATGGACTACAGCATGCCAAGCTACCCTGTCTTTCACTATCTCTGAGAGTTTCCTCAAACGCATGTCCATTGAGTCAGTGATGGCATCCAATCATCTTATCCTCTGTTGTCCTCTTCTCCTCCTGCCCCCAATCTTTCCCAGCATCAGGTCTTTTCCAATGAGTCGGCTCTTTGCATCAGGTAGCCAAAGTTTTGGAGCTTCAGCTTCAGTGGCAGTCCTTCCAATGAATATCCACGGTTGATTTCCTTTGGGACTGACTGGTTTGATCTCCTTGCTGTCCAAGGGGCTCTCAAGAGTCTTCGCCAGCACCACAGTTTGAAAGCATTAATTCTTCAGCCATCAGCCTGCTTTATGGTTCAACTCTCACATTCATAATAAATGATTACCAGAAAAACAATAGCTTTGACTATACAGACCTTGAACGGAAAAGTGATGTCTCTGCTTTTGAATATGCTGTCTAGGTTTGTCATAGCTTTTCTTCCAAGGAGAAAGTATCTTTTAATTTCATCTCTGTAGTCACCATCCACAGTGATTTTGGAGCCCAGAGAATAAAATCTGCCACTGTTTCCACGTTTTCCCTGTTTGCCATGAAGTGATGGGACTAGATGCCATGATCTTAGTTTTTAGAAAGTTGAATTTCAAGCCAGCTTTTTCACTCTCCTCTTTCACCCTCATCAAGAGGCTATTTATTTCTTCTTTGCTTTTTGCCATTAGAGTGGCATCATCTGCGTATCTGAGGTTGTTGATATTTCTCCCGGCAATCTTGATTTCAGCTTGTAAGCCATCCAGCCCAGCATTTCACATAATGACTCTGGGGCTTCCCTGGTGACTCAGATGGTAAAGAATCCACCTGCAATGCAGGAGACCCAGGTTCAATCCCTGGATGGGAAAGATCCCCCGGAGAAGGGAATGGCTACACACTCTGGTATTCTTGCCTAGAGAATTCCATGGACAGAGGAGCCTGGCAGGCTATAGTACATGGGGTTGCAAAGACTGGGACACAACTGAGGGACCAACACTTTCACTTTTCACCCTACATATAAGTTAAATAAGCAGGGTGACAATATACAGCCTTGATGTACACCTTTCCCAATTTTGAACCAGCCAGTTGTTTCATGTCCAGTTCTAACTCTGCTTCTTGACCTGCATACAGGTCTCTCAGGAGACAGGTAAGGTGCTCTAATATTCCCTTCTCTTTAAGAATTTTCCATAGTTTGTTGTGATCCACACAGGATAGCTCAGTTAGTAAAGAATCTGCCTGCAAAGCAGGAGACCCCAGTTTGATTCCTGGGTTGGGAAGATCTGTAGGAGAAGGGACAGGCTACCCATTCCAGTATTCTTGGGCTTCCCTGGTGGCTCAGCTGGTAAAGAATCCGCCTGCAGTGCAGGAGACCTGGGTTCAATCCCTGGGCTGGGAATATCCCCTGCAGAAGGGAAAGGCTGACCACTCCAGTATTCTGGCCTGGAGAATTCCATGGACTACAGTCCATGGGGTCTCAAGGAGTCAGACATGACTAAGCAACTTTCACTCTCACTCACTTCATACAGTCAAAGGCTTTAGCATACTCAATAAAGCAGAAGTAGAGGTATGTTTTGTTTTTTTTTTCTTTTTATTGGAGAAGGAAATGGCAACCCACTCCAGTATTCTTGCCTGGAGAATCCCAGGGACAGAGGAGCCTGGTGGGCTGCCGTCTGTGGGGTCACGCAGAGTCGGACATGACTGAAGCAACTTAGCAGTAGCAGAGGTTTTTATGGAATTTCTTTGCTTTCTCTATGACCCAACAGATGTTGACAATTTGATCTTTAGCTCCTCTGCCTCTTCTAAATCCAGCTTGTACATCTGGAAGTTCTTGGTTCATGTACTGTAAAAGCCTAGCTTGAAGGATTTTGAGCATTACCTTGCTAGCATGTGAAATGAGTGAAATTGTGCAGTAGTTTGAATATTCTTCAGCACTACCTTTCTTTGGAATTAGGATGAAAGCTGGCCTTTTCCAGTCCTGTGGCCACTGCTGAGTTTTCCAAATTTGCTGGCATATTGAGTGTAGCACTTGATCCGAACAGCATCATCTTTCGGTAGCTCAGCAGGAATTCCATCACTTCCACTAGCTTTTTTGTAGTTAAGTTTCTTAAGGTCCACTTGACTTCACACTCCAAGATGTCTGGCTCTAGGTTAGTGACCACACCATTATGATTACTCAGGTCATTAAGAGCTTTTGTATATAGTTCTTCTGTGTATTCTTGTCACTTCTTAATTCTTCTGCTTCTGTTAGGTTCTTGCCATTTCTGTCCTTTATTGAGCCCACCTTTGCATGAAATGTCCCCTTGGTATCTCCAATTTCTTGAAGAGATCTCTAGTCTTTCCCATTCCATTTTTTCCCCTCTATTCTTTACATTGTTCACCTAAGAAAGTGTTCTTATCTCTCCTTGCTATTCTTTGGAACTCTGCATTCAGTTGGTTTTATCTTTCCCTTTCTTCTTAGCCTTTCTCTTCTCTTCTCAGCTATTTGTAAGGCTTATACAAGTACTTAAGTAAGTACTTATATGAATATCACTGATTTAATCATTCATTCATGTCTTGCTGGATTAATGTGTCAACTTTGTGGTATATTAAATTCCTATTTCTGCATGGACCTTTATCTGAACTCTCTTATATGTCATTGGTCAATTTCTGAATCTCTGGTGCACATTTTTCCTTAAGAACTTTAAGATCATTTTGGTGAAGTTCTCCCATACCTCAAAAACCATTTGAATTCCATTGAAATTTCATATGCTACCTTGAAAAGAAATTACATTTATTATTAAGATTTTTATCCACAAACATGAGAGTTGTCTCAAATTCAGATATTATTTATTGCCTTTAATAAGACTTTGTAGTCTTTATTGTATAAATCTCATACTTTTATCTGGTGTGTTCCAAGGCATTTTTGGGCTCCAAAATCACTGCAGATAATGACTACAGCCATGAAATTAAAAGATGCTTCCTCCTTGGAAGGAAAGTTATGAACAACCTAGACAGCATATTAAAAAGCAGAGACATTACAATGTCAACAAAGGTCCATCTAGCCAAAGCTATGGTTTTTCCAGTAGTCATGTATGGATATGAGAGTTGGACCATAAAGAAAGCTGAGCACCAAAGAATTGATGCTTTTGAACTGTGGTGGAGAGGACTCTTGAGAGACCCTTGGACTGCAAGCAGATCCAACCAGTCCATCCTAAAGGAGATCAGTCCTGGGTGTTCATTGGAAGGACTGATGTTGAAGCTGAAACTCCAATACTTTGCCCACCTGATGCGAAGAGCTGACTCATTGGGAAAGACCCTGATGCTGGGAAAGACTGAGGGCAGGAGGAGAAGGGGACGACAGAGGATGAGATGGTTGGATGGCATCACCTACTCAATGGACATGAGTTTGGGTAAACTCCGGGAGTTGGTGATGGACAGGGAGGCCTGGTGTGCTGCGGTTCATGGGGTCACAAAGAGTTGGACACTGAGTGACTGAACTGAACTGAACTGAAGGCATTTTTGTATAAATTTTGGTAACCACAGGGAATGAGAGTTTGATTTTTCTATCATGTGTCTACCTGGTTTTTACTACATAGATAATTCAATCAATGGGCTCCAGAGATGTACAAAACTGAAGAATTGTGCAAGCCTGGACAATGGAGCCCAGAAAACCTCCCAGAACTGAAGACAACCTCTTACCACCAAAGAGACTGAAACATAAAACACAGTGTAAAGCCATGGAATTTAGATGCAGATGTTTCCATACAGGAATTCCAGGAAAATAAAAGAAAAAAGTAGAGGGAAAGTTCTCTTTCAGCACCAAATACAGGAAAACAAATAACATAGAAAGGATGAAGAAGAGTACTAAGCCAAGACTCTTATATCCGCCCAAACTAGCATTCAAATAGGAGGGCAAAGCAAAGACTCAGAAAGTTAACCACCCACAGACGTTCTCTGAAAGAATTATTTCAGGAAAACAAGGACTACAAAAAAGAGAAGGATGTGGGCTGCAAGAAACAATGATAAGAAAAGAATCAACAAAATTTACAGGTACACTTTATGCCTAAGCAATTATTGACGCATAACTAAATTTTTTTTTATACTGGCGGGAAGCTAAAATCTCAGATGATCTCAGTATGGTAGGGGCCAGAGAAAAAAAGTGGCTGAGGAGGATAAGGGAAACTTGCTAAAGGAGACCGGACCACATAAGCATATGAACATGAGGATGCTTGGTTCACTGAGTCCACCTTCAGAGACCTAGGGCACAGAGAGGAGACAAAGATGGTGCAGGTACTGCTGGGAAGAGCAGTGGGAAGGAGGAATGGTTCAGAAGGAGTATTAGCTTTGAATCCTTCTATGTTGTTTAGACATTTTATATAGCAAGAACATGTTCGTTTATTACCCATACAATTACAAAATGAGGGAAAATTAAAAATATTTTCCACCAAAAGAAATAGACCATGCTTGATAAACTTGGACCTTCAAGCCATGATGCAGATGGGCCAAAAAGTTATTAAGCTCATCTGGTGTCTCAAATGACAAAGCATCTTAACCAGCGTTCCCAGGTCCTCTAGAGAGCTACCTTGTTCTGATGATGCAATAGTGAGTGAAGTGATCCATGAAACCAGCCACACCTCTCAGGTAGGCTACTTCTATGATGGGTGTCTTTGAACTCCAGCCTCAGAGTTGGTCAAGGATGTATGTGTGATCCCAGCCAGGCTAAAAAGTCACAGTCCTGGGGGTTTTGGTGGAACTGTCTGGACCAGAGCAGCTTCTGAGAGCGGTGGTGGTGGTATTCAACTCTTGCGACCCCATGGACTGTAGCCCACCAGGCTCTTCTGTCCAGTTAATAGTAACTGTTCCTCAGTCCCCATACCTTTACCTCCAGAGGTTAGAAGAATTTATGAGTAACTAACCCTGGTGACTTCTAGCTTCAGTGTCTATTAGAGGCCCCATTCCAATTTCATTTGGAATGATGGTAAGCCGAGGCTTATTATTTTCAAGCATGGCCCATAAATGGGGATGTCATCCATTTTGCATGAACTCCTTATTGCAAAATTCAGACTTAAATCGAAGAAAGTAGGGAAAACCACTAGACCATTCAGGTATGACCTAAGTCAAATCCCTTATGATTATACAGTGGAAGTGAGAAATAGATTCAAGGGATTAGATCTGATAGACAGAGTGCCTGAAGAACTATAGATGGAGGTTCGTGACATTGTACAGGAGGCAGGGATCAAGACCATCCGCAAGAAAAAGAAATGCAAAAAGGCAAAATGGTTGTCTGAGGAGGCCTTACAAATAGCTGTGAAAAGGAGAGAAGTGAAAAGCAAAAGAGAAAAGGAAATGTATATCCATTTGAATGCAGAGTTCTAAAGAATAGCAAGGAGAGATAAAAAAGCCTTCCTTGGTGATCAGTGCAAAGAAATACAGGAAAACAATAGAAGGGAAAGACTAGAGATCTCTTCAAGAAAATTAGAGATACCAAGGGAACATTTCATGCAAAGATGGGCACAATAAAGGACAGAAATGCTATGGACCTAACAGAAGAAGAAGATATTAAGAAGAGGTAGCAAGAATACACAGAAGAACTGTACAAAAAAGATCATAATGATCCAGATAATCACTATGGTGTGATCACTCATCTAGAGCCAGACATCCTGGAGTGTGAAGTCAAGTGGGCCTTAAGAAGCATCACTACGAACAAAGCTAGTGGAGATGATGGAATTCCAGTTGAGCTATTTCAAATCCTAAAAGATGATGCTATGAAAGTGCTGCACTCAATATGCCATCAAATTTGGAAAACTCAGCAGTGGCCACAGGACTGGAAAAGGTCAGTTTTCATTCCAATCCCAAAGAAAGGCAATGCCAAAGAATGCTCAAACTACTGCACAATTGCACTCATCTCATGCTAGTAAAGTCATGCTGAAAATTCTCCAAGCCAGGTTTCAATAGTACATGAACTGTGAACTTCCAGATGTTCAAGCTGGATTTAGAAAAAGCAGAGGAACCAAAGATCAAACTGCCAACATCCGTTGGATCATCAAAAAAGCAAGAGAATTCCAGAAAAACATCTATTTCTGCTTCATTGACTACGCCAAAGCATTTGACTGTGTGGATCACAACAAACTGTGGAAAATTCTTAAAGAGATGGGAATAACAGACCACCTGACCTGCCCCCTGAGAAATCTGTATGCAGGTCAAGAAGCAACAGTTAGAACTGGACATGGAAAAACAGACTGGTTCCAAATCGGGAAAGGTTGTATATTGTCACTGTGCTTATTTAACTTATATGCTGAGTATCACGCGAAATGCTGGGCTGGACGAAGCACAAGCTGGAATTAAGATTGCCAGGAGAAATGTCAATAACCTCAGATATGCAGATGACACCAGGCTTATGGCAAAAAGGGAAGAACTAAAGAGTCTCTTGATGAAAGTGAAAGAGGAGAGTGAAAAATTGGCTTGAAAATCAACATTCAGAAAACTAAGATCATGGCATCCATCCGGTCCCATCACTTCATGGCAAATAGATGGGGAAACAATGGAAACAGTGAGAGGCTTTATTTTGGGGGGCTCCAAAATCACTGCAGATGGTGACTGCAGCCATGAAATTAAAATATGCTTGCTCCTTGGAAGAAAAGCTATGACCAACCTAGACAGCATATTAAAAAGCAGAGACATTACTTTGCCGACAAAGGTCTGTCTAGTCAAAGCTATGGTTTTTCCAGTAGTCATGTTTGGATGTGAGAGTTGAACCATAATCAGGCTGAGCGCCACAAAATTAGTTCTTTTGAATTGTGGTGTTGGAGAAGACTCTTGAGAGTCCCTTGGACTGCAAGGAGATCAAACCAATCAATCCTAAAGGAAATCAGTCCTGAATATTCACTGGAAGGACTGACGCTGAAGCTGAAACTCCAATACTTTGGCCACCTGATGCGAAGAGCTGACTCATTTGAAAAGACCCTGATGCTGGGAAAAATTGAAGGCAGGAGGAAAAGGGGACAACAGAGGATGAGATGGTTGGATGGCATCACAGACTTGATGGACATGAGTTTGAGCAAGCTCTGGGATTTGGTGATAGACAGGGAAGCCTGGCATGCTGCAGTCCATGGGGTCGCAAAGAGTCAGACATGACTGAGCGACTCAACTGAACTGAACTGATCCATGTTAGACCTTGAAGAAAATTCTATTATATTTTCAATATTTTATTATTAGCCTACTGAGTAATTTGCCTTTCCCACTTCTGGTATTGGGCAAAAAACATCTCTTAAATGATTTTAAAATGCTTAAGTAATCATTAAATTGTAGCTATTAATAATAAAAGCCTTTTTTTACTGCATGTATTCTAAGTCACTTCAGTCATGTCTGACTCTGTGCAACTCTATGCACTGTAGCTTGCTAGGCTCCCCTGTCCATGGGATTCTCCAGGCAAGAATACTGATGTGAGTTGCTATGCCCTTCTCCAGGGGATCTTCCTGACCCAGGGATTGAACCTGCATCTCTTACATCTCCTGCATTGGCAGGCAGGTTCTTTACCACTAACACCATCTGGGAAGCCTATTGTCTACTAACTTCATGTAAAAAGACCCTACACCATTCACATCATAATTGTTAATGAACACTTATCTGCACCTGTTAGGAGGCTCACATAGAAAGAACTTGAACAGGCATCATGCCTTCGAAGACCTCACAGTTTACTGGTCATTCTTTGACAGCTACTTCATGGGGCAGCAAAAGAAATGTGTCAGAACTAGGATGAAAGACAAATTGTTGGGAAATCTAAGGAGAGGCCATGAAGCAATGTCCAAATGTACTGTGCATATGAGGCAGTGAATCTCAAAGTGTGGTCCCCTGGCCAGCAGCAGCATCTGAGAACCTGTTAGAAATTCCTGCAAGCTCTCCAGGGATTCTGATGTCCACTGAAGTCTGAGATTTGTCTGTATAAATACTGATTTAACATTCCAACCTTTCTTTATCTGATCAATGTTGTACGAAGGCTATGCAAGTTCAAATCTTGGTTTTTCCATTTAATACTTGAAACCTTAGTTTGTTGCTTTTTAGTTAATTCTCCCAGAGCCTTGGGCTTCCCAGATGGCACAGTAGTAAAGAATCTGCCTGCCAATGCAGGAGGTGTAAGAGTTGCAGGTTCAGTCCCTGGGTCAGGAAGATCCCCTGGAGGAGGGCATGGCAACCCACTCCAGTATCCTTTCCTGGGAAATCCCATGGACAGAGGAGCCTGGAGTGCTTTGGTCCATGGGGTCACAAAGAGTCAGACACAACTGAGCGAGTAAGCGAGCACACAAGTGCACACCCAGAGCCTTAGTTTCCTTAAATGAGAACAGTGGTGACAACATGTCTCCTGGATTCGCTGTGAGTATAAAACTCACTTGTAAAATATTTCACATAACTCCTGGCATACACATGGGTTAAGATACCAGTAATATTATTATTTGTACACTTCAGGCCAGGTTCCTGAAGGGTACCTTCATAAATGTGGCTGAGGGTTCAACTAGTTTACATTTAGTTAAAAATGGCATGTGTTTCAGTGTGTTTTATTTTTTTTTCATACTCCAGATAACCTTGAGGGTCTCAGAACTTCGTGGCTTTTGGCTTCTCCTGCTTTCTGCAGTAAACCTGGTAATAGCCCCCAGATAGGGCATCCAAACATCCCAAATCTTGGGAAACCGATGGCATAACATTGGTAACCGGACTCTGTGAAAACCCAAGTTCATGATATTAAAATAAAGAATTTCCAATTGTGTCTGAAGACTTTCTTCAGGAAACAGGAATACATGCAAACAACACTATTGTTAAAAATAATAATTCAAGGGCACAGAATAAAATCAGCTTTCTGGATGAGAGGCGTTAAAAGCAAAAACATCTAGGGTTGGAGACAGAGTTCCTGTAACAGAAGTGAGTGTCAGTGATAGAATAAACTGAGCCAGCTTGTTCAAGAATTCAAAGAAAAAATTTTTAAAGAATTCAAAGAAATAATGGGGTGTGTAGGCAAGAATCCAGAGCCATGAGAAAAACAACTGCAACGCACAAAGATTCTGATAGAAAACTCAATTCATCCAGAGCAGGAGGAAAATAAGGGGAAATGTTCCTTCAATATAGAAGAAAAGAGCGATAACTGCCAACAGCACTAAGACAAAAGTCATCATTTTGTAAAAGAGGGTCTTGATAAAGGTGTTTCTTGGCAACTGCGTGCCTGAGCCAGCTACAGATGAACAGAAAGGGCAGGAAGCCAAAAACATAAAAATAAAATAAAGTTGGGAAAAGATTATCCACAGATCTGTCACCCTCCACCAACTCTGATGGTTCTCGCCTCACCCCAAGAACTGGGACTGCCATCTCAGAAGTCTACCTGGAGCCATAGCCCCAGCCATGAGTGCCTGAGGATGAGGGTGACATCAGAACTGTCTCAGTAGGTGCGTTTTTTCCTGCCCCACCAGGTGTTTTAGGAAGCGAAGGAGACTGGGGGTCAGGGACATATTGCTGGAGCCAGAATTCTAAAAGTTCCCCAATGTGTGTGTGTTAGTTGCTCAGTCGTGGCCAACTCTTTGCAACCTCATGGACTGTAGCCCGCCAGGCTCCTCTGTCCATGGAATTCACCAGGCAAGAATACTGGAGTATGTTGCCATTCCATTCTCCAGGGGATCTTCCCAACCCAGGGATTGAACCCAGGTCTCTTGCATTGCAGGTGGATTCTTTACCATCTGAGCCATCAGGGAAGCCCTTAAAAGGGATGCAGGAATTTATGGACAGAGAGACTCAGGTCCTAGAACGACCAAAAACTGCCAGGAGCTCAGGACTCACAGGAGGGCCAGGATGCCAGGGAAGGTTTACAGTGCTCACTGAAATCTGCCACCTTGAACCAATAACTCCCAGGCCCCCAAATTCATTTCACTCTTGCCAGCTGCTTGGACCCTCCAGAACCTGAGGGGTAACTAACTAACCTGTTAGTGTCAGTGTGCTTCACAAACTGGCAAGCAAAACTTGAGCTACAAACATGCCCTTCACTCTGCAGTTCAGTTCAGTTCAGTCGCACAGTCATGTCTGACTCTTTATGACTCCATGGACTGCAGCACACCAGGCTTTCCTGTCCATCATCAATTCCCAGAGCTTACTCAAACTCACGTCCATTGAGTCAGTGATGCCATCCAATCATCTCATCTTCTGTTGTCCCCTTCTCCTCCCACCTTCAACTATTCTCAGCATCAGGGTCTTTTCAAATAAATCAGCTCTTTGCATCAGGTGGCAGTATTGGAGTTTCAGCTTCAGCATCAGTCCTTCCAATGAATATACAGGACTGATTTCCTTTAGGATGGACTGGTTGGATCTCTTTGCTGTCCAAGGGACTCTCAAGAGTCTTCTCCAACACCACAGTTCAAAAGCATCAATTCTTCAGTGCTCAGCTTTCTTTATAGTCAAGCTCTCACATCTATACATGACTACTGGAAAAACCAAAGCTTTGACTAGACAGACCTTTGTCGGCAGAGTAACGTCTCTGCTTTTTAATATGCTGTCTAGGTTGGTCATGACTTTTCTTCCAACCTCTCTCTTCAGGGAGAGGAAAATGATTACGTGCCCACTCTCAGGGCATGGAGAAACATTCAGACTTTCAAAGGACCCTTCTTGGGCCTTCAGGGGGCTCTAAGGTTGTGTCCTGAGCCCTTAAGTGCTTGTTCTTCAGACCAGATCTGAGTTTTCACCTTGAAGATCCATCTGCAATGGATCATATTTAAAGAAAGATAAAGTTTAGCTTGAAATTCCACGAACCTAAGAAATAGAAGCATGAAAGTGAAATGTGAAAGTCGCTCAGCCGTGTCCAACCCTTTGAGACCCCACGGACTATACAGTCCATGAAATTCTCCAGGCCAGAATACTGGAGTGGGTAGCCTTTCCCTTCTCCAGGGCATCTTCCCAACATAAATCACAATAAAAGACATCTGCAAATACTAAAAAAAAAAGCAGGGCAATATTGTCTTTTATTTAAAATAATAATAATAATATGAACAAATGCATTCTTTTTTTCTCATGTTTTCTCTGCCTAATCAAACACATATCCACATTTCTGTGTGTATGTGTTTATATAGATAAAGGATCTGACAAGATACATACTTGATATGCCACCAGGAATATGCTGAGGGAGAGAAGTGCCCTCGTATTTTGATTTCACACCATTAGGACTGTTGGATTTTCATGTGTGTGTAATAAGTGCAATAAGAGTAAATGCATTACTCATAATAAAAATATTTTTAATCTATATAACCACACAGAAAATATTTTTTCTACACATATAAAGAGGCTCAAAACTGTTCTTTTTTTCCAGAAATTCCATTTCTGAAATTTTAACATAAGGAATGGATCTTTATGATCCCTACTCCTAAAAAACCATTATGCATAAAGATGTTCTTGTTTAGTTGTGTTATTTCGTTGTTCAGTTATGTCCAACACTTTTCAACCCCATGGACTGTAGCCCACCAGGCTCTTCTGTCCATGGGATTCTCCAGGCAAGAATACTGGAGTGGTTTGCCATTTCCTCCTCCAGGGGATCTTCCCAACTCAGGGATTGAAACTGTGTCTCCTGCACTAGCAGGTGGATTCTTTCCCACTGAGCCCCCTGGGAAGCCCTAACAACTATTATTTGTTACAAAAACAACAAAGACACGAACTAAGTGCTCCTTAGGAGATGATGGTCAGTGTGGTGAAGCTATCAGAGGAGCTGTGTAATCATTACATATTTATGAAGACTATATAAATACTGAGGAAAGAATGCAATAGGGACTTCCCTGGTGGTCTAGTGGTTAAGAACCTGCCTTCTTAGAATCTGCAGGGGAGATGGTTTCAATCACTGGTCAGAGAACTAAGATCCCACATGCTGTGAGGCAACTAACCCTGTGCTGCAACCACTGAGCCCACGCGCTCTAGAGGCCACAAGCCACAACTGGAGAGAAGCCCATGTGCTGCAAATAAGACCTGACATAGCCAAATAAATAAATATTTAAATATTAAAAAAAATAAATAAGTTAATAAAAAGGAATGCAGTGCACTCAATTTTTTCAAACTGCATCTATAGTATGATAATAACTAGGTCTTTCAAAAGCTACATATAAAAAATCGGAAGGATTATACCAAAATGTTAATCGTTAAAAGCTAACATTTATTAAGCACTCACTATGTGACAGATATGGTGCTGACCATTATGAGCAGTAATCAAACCTACGTAATTTCATTAGCACTCAAACCTATGTAATTAAAGCAAAGTGAGAAATTGAAAATTGGAAACAAAAAATTGAAAAATTCAGCAACATCAGTGTTGCTGGAGGGAGAAGGCAATGGCAACCCACTCCAGTACTCTTGTCTGGAAAATCCTATTGACGGAGGAGCCTTGTAGGCTGCAGTCCATGGGTTCGCTAGGAGTCGGACACAACTGAGCGACTTCACTTTCACTTTTTACTTTTCACTTTCATGCATGGGAGAAGGAAATGGCAACCCATTCCAGTATTCTTGCCTGGAGAATCCCAGGGACGGGGGAGCCTGGTGGGCTGCCGTCTATGGGGTTGCACAGAATCGGACACGACTGAAGCAACTTAGCAGCAGTGTTGCTGGAGATGAGGTGAAACAGTCTTTATTTACTGTTGGTGGAACCACAACTGATACAAGCATTTCATAGAATGGTTCAAAAATTTAGATATGCACTTTTCCCTTTTGACCCAAAACTTCTCCTGTGAGAAAGTACTTGTGGAGATTCTCACACATTTTAAAAGGGGGCACATGCAAAGACTTTTACTATGTGATTATATCAGAAAGAAATTTAATCATGGTTGATCAAGCAGTATTTTTTTTAAAAAAACATGGCTCTGTTTTTGAAATTTTTTTCAAGGCAAGCAAATAATAATAATAAGGCTAACTTTGGGAAAGTATGCATACTATGATACCATTTAAGTTAAAAGCAAAAAAAAGAAAACCCACAAAACTACTTATTCCTAGTGACATATATGTCTGCAAAGATGCAAGTATATCCACAGGGGAAAAAAAAATCTACAAGCACAGGCAGCAAAGTGGTGCAGCAAAGTGGTGCAGTGACCACTGGAAAGGAATTCGATACCTAACGGTAATGAAGAGGGACTTCCGCTTTTTCATTCTATGTGACGTTATGTTTTGCAACAAGAATGTACCCACATGTTACTTATGCAATTACAAATAATTAATAGCTAAAGGGCACATGAAGGAAACCATGCTTAGAGTAATGGTTCTTAAAATTGAGCACACATTAGAAGCACCCGAAGGCCTTGTTGAGCCCAGAGTGCTAGGCTCTCTCCACCCCAGAGTTTCTGACTCAGTGGTCTGTAAGGGGCCTGATGCGGATGTCTGGTCAGAAGTCACACTTGGAAGAAGTCATACTCAGTCCTTAGAAAGGTGAATGCCGAGCTTACAGGATCACAGAAGGAGTCAAGATTTGAACCCAGGCCACCTCATCAGACCCTAACTCTTGACCTCAACCACCTGCTGCCCAGAGTTATCTTCTTTGTGTGGTGGGATTAAAGGGGACTTGTTTTTTGACCATTTTTTTAAATATATTTTTAAAATATACTTACTGGGCTTTTAAGTATAATACCAACTCATCCGGAAAATCCTTAAACTGTATTTTCTGCATTTTCCAAAGTTCATAAGCATTCATTGCTTTGGTAAATTTTTAAAAATTACATAACTTTGTTATGTAATAACATAACATACCCTTTGCTCAGTGAAGCATCTGCCTGAGGCAGGGACTTTCTGGTGTGAACCTGAGCTGAGCTCCAAGCAGGACTCAGCTCTCCAGGGTGGGAAACAAGCTCTCATCCCATTTATGATGGACATGCAGAGCTGGCAACACATATCCTTTCCCTAACAGTGGGCATCAACCCAAAATACAACTAGGCTTGACAAAACTAGGGAAATCAAAAAGGAAATGCATTCATACTATGAATGAGGAAAAAACTTTTCTGTTTAAAAATTGATGAAGGTTTTGGATGACATTCGCTGTTTGCATGCACACTGCAGCCTCTCGCTTCCACTTAAATCCCCAGTACTGGCAGAAGAGTTAGTAAGAATAGGTGAATCTCTAATTACAATGGGAAGCAGAAGAAGGGGTGTATCAGTGGACCAGCCACATTAAGGCATCCCTGAAAGAGGAAAGCCAATCAGAGTGGGACTGGAGAAGGAAGTCACAAACATCATGCATGAAGCATGGGGCTGACACTGGAGCACTGATGAGCACAGACAGCATCAAGAGTATGTTGCCAAGAGAATGCCTGGCTGAGGCTTCATCCTGGTTCCTGAACTAACCGCTTATGGGACGATGCGATTACAATGATTGAATACAGCATATTCAAGACCACACCTAGAGATGGACACAATTCCTAAAATCCACTGCTGCTACACACATGAAAAGAGCATCAACCATACTAAACACCAACAGCATAAAAGTACAAAGAATTGGGATGAGTGAAGGAAAATTCTCAAGACATTGAAGATAGATTAGGATATCAAATATAAGATGCAGGCATAAAAATATAGAGAAAAGGTAATAGAGAAGATCCAATTTCTCCCTTGAAATGTTCCACCAAGTGCAAAGCAAGATTAAAAGAACAGGGAATTCTCTGGTGGTCCAGTGGTTAGGATTCCTCACTTCCACTGCAGGGGGCACAGGTTCAATCTTGGGTCTGCGAATTAAGATCTCACAAGCTGCATAGTGCTGTCAAAAAAATAGATTAAAAGAACAAATGAACAAAAGCTCTCATGTCTTGATACAATGTCAGAACAATGATAGAGGAAATCCTCAAAAGTTTGGGTGTTGGAGAAGAGTATCCAGTCATTTTAAAAAAAGAGAGAGAGAGACACACACAAAAATGTGAATGTACTTGATGCCTCTGAACTGTATACTTAAAATGGTTGAAATGGGGAATTTTATGTTTGTATATATTTTAGCACAATTTAATATACACACATACATAAATACATAGATAAAAGAATAAACATATGGATAACAACCTCTCACCAGCAACTTCAGATACAAAAAAGATAATGGAGCAACATCTTCAAAATTTTGAAGGAAGATAATTTTTGAACATAGACTTCAACACCCAGCTAAACTATATTGTGGAGGGGAACAGGGAGAAAACATTTGCCCATACACATAGATTCAGAAAGTTTACTGCATGGAAACTCTCTGAAAGAATTACTTGATGTTGTATTCAGTGAGAATTAAAATAAATCCTAGAAAAAGAAATGGGAAATAAGACACAATATTTAATAATCAATGAAATTAACTGTTAAGTCTAAATGTCTTGTGGTTGTGTCTTAATATAATAATAATCTGGAACTAAGGTTCTACAGTGACATGGATGGTAGAAGGAGCATAGCAGAGGGAAGATGGGAAATGAAGGGAAATGAAAGATAAGATAGTGAGGCTCTTGTCTCCTAAGGACTAAATACTGACTAACATCAGATACTAAAGCTGGTATTAGAAATATACCAGTTTAAATTGTGCACTACATTTTAAAGTAACTTCAAGTGGCAAATACATGAATGAAAGGTGATCAGTTTCATTAGTCATCAAGTAACTGCTCATTGAACCACAATGCACACACTATACACCCACCTGGTTGGTAAAGTGGAAAATATAATATCAAGAGTAGGAGGTGGGGGTTGGAGCAACAGGAATTCTTGCACTGCTGGTAGGTATATAAATTGTGGAAAACACTTGGGAAAACTGGCATTTTCTTCTCAAACTGAGTATGTTCATACCCTGTGGTACAGCAATTCCACTCCAAGAGAAATAAATCCATCTGCCCACCAAAATAAACGTATGAAAATATTCATAGTAGCACTATTCATAGTAGTCCCAAACTGAAGGAAAACCAAATATCCATCAATGGTGTAATTAATAAATACATAGCAATATATTCACAAAACAAGGTGATGGTATAGCAATGAAAATTGGAAGAACCTCAACTATATGCAATAGCTTCTCTCTGTAATTGAAAAAGGAGATCCTTCCAACACATCATTCATTCTGTAAATGTTGATGGAGCCCCTAATCTGTGCCAGAACTGGTCTAGACAGATGACAGGACACCAGCGAACAGTATAGATGAGAGCATGCTCTGACTAAGGGTCCACGCTAGTCAGGAAAGTAGATAATAAATATAAATAAAACATGATTTTATCCTCCACCTGCCTTTTGGGCTTCACACACCACCTCCACACCCATACTCCTACCAAACCAAATCTTTCATCACTACCTCGTGCATCCCATCTTGTCACACCTCTTGTGTCCATAGAGGCAATACCCTCCTCCCTGCAACTCCTTCTTTCCTTTCCTCCCTCCCCACTTCCCCTTCTCAGATGACTTCCAATCCTTCATGAACTGCATCAAATATCAGACACCCAGAAAGTGCCCCTCCCTTCTCAAGTGGTAACATCCCTTATCTTGTAAGAGCACTTCTTGTGTTCTGCAGCCATGACCTCTGCCTGTTCGCATGATCCTTTTTCACCATTTTATCATGGCATGATGCTTTACACAGAGAATGTAACAAAGTGATGCTGCCAAAATTCAAAATGAAGAAAATTTAAACCTTTAAGTCTCTCTGACATTTCCATGTCCTCCCTCCCTCTCAATTCCCCAATATCTCAGCTTGCCTTCAAAACATCCAGTTACTGCCCTGTACCCTCATCCCCAAACCCAGTGCAGGCTCCAGCACCCACTCACACATTTTGTCACCTGGGAGAATCCACAGGCCTGTGTTTTTATTTCTCTTTGCATTCCTAATGCCTCAATGAAATGGGTACAAAGTAAACATTTGGTGAATGTATTCACTAAAGGCTAAGGAAGTTAAAGATGTTTTCAGCATCTCTCCAGCAATCAGAACCAGAAAGCTTGTAACATCTCATTTGATAATGTGGGAATCTCATGAATCATAATTTTTTCATTAACTTTTTATTTCACTTATTAGCACCAATTTACACTGGTTTGTGATATGTAACATACTCAAACATTCTCTGATTGTGTTTCCCTGAAATTATTCTGGAATTTAGATATTTAACTGTTAAATAGGCCTTTTCACTTAGCTGTATTAATCCAAGTGAGTGTCTGAGAGTGTGTATTTTAAGTTAAAGAACAACAAGGAAAACACGGTAGGAGATGGGAATGCCGATCCTAGCAACGGAGGAGAGGAGTAAAAAGCACAACAAATATTTGCAACAATATTCTGTAATTATTTCAAAATAAAAAGATGCTTAAAAGTTCAGGAATAGAAAAAAGCAGACTATAACACAATTGCTATAAATTTCAACATTTTCTCTCAGTTTACCTCCGTGCCAGTTTTTCCTCATGTGGAGCGGTATCCTGGAAGTTGATACAGGTAACATTCAATTGGTATAACAGGTACATTTTCTAAAAGGTCAGTAGTTGATAGTTTTCCAAATGAATTACATGCTTAGAGTTTCCCAATGACTAATTATAATTTTTAAATGAATACATATTCTATGAGTCAACTACCTTCTCTCTAAGTCTGTATGTTAACTGGCATGTGTGTTTTTATGTTGAGTATGCCATAATCACACAATTCAGCAAGTATTTAATGTTTCTATATGCCAACCACTACATTATAAAAATAAACAAGAAAAATCATTGATCTCAAATTTCACTCCTCTGTCTTCTGTTCTTTTGAAAGCATAAGAAGACTATTCTACAAAAGGCATATATCACTTTTATGCATTGTTCTAAGTCCCTTCAGTCGTATCTGACTCTTTGCGACCCTATGAATTATAGCCCACCAGGCTCCTCTATGGAATTCTCCAGGCAAGAATACCGGAGTGGGTTGCCATTTCCTTCTCCAGGGAATCTTCCCAATCCAGGGATCAACCCACATCTCTATGTCTCCTGCATTGCAGGCGGGTTCTTTACCACTAGCGCCACCTGTCAGTTCAGTTCAGTCATTCAGGCGTATCCAACTCTGAGACCCCATGGACTGCAGCATGCCAGGCTTCCCTGTCCATCACCAACTCCCAGAGCTAGCTCAAGACTTATGTCCATCAAGTCAGGGATGCCATCCAACCATCTTATCCTCTGCCTTCAATTTTTCCCAGCATCAGGGTCTTTTCTAATGAGTCAGTTCTTCGCATCAGGTGGCCAGAGTATTGGAGCTTAAGCTTCAGCATCAGTCCTTCCAATGAATATTTAGGATTGATTTCCTTTAGGATGGACTGGTTGGATCTCCTTGCAGTCCAAGGGACTCTCAAGAGTCTTCTCTAACACCACAGTGCAAAAGTAACAATTCTTCAGCGCTCAGCTTTCCTTATGGTCCAGCTCTCACATCCATGTGCAACTACTGGAAAAACCATAGCTGTGACTATACAGACCTTTGTTGACATATCACTTTTGCTGGATGGCAAATGACAAAGCCCTGCAAAACCTGTGTATATTTCTGCGTTCATCTTGATAGTCAGACAAGAGCAGACTTTGGACTCATACAGCCCTAAGTTACAGACCCACCTCATGGCTCTGTGAACTGCAGCAAACTTTTTTGCTGCAGGCCTTTTTGAGTTTATTTTTTCTCATCTGTAAAATGGAATTACTGTGAGAAATACACCAGACAGCACAGGTTGTAAAAGAGTGGCATTAATTAAGCTGTGCGTAATGAGTGAAAGCTACATGTACTATACTCAAAATACTAACTATTCACCCACATCAGGCTCCTGTGATAAGGATTTCAATTGGCTTTTCATAAAATTTGTACCGATTTATACATCCATTCATGGTATGTGAGAGCACCTTTCCCCTTCCTCTTTGCTACGTCTGCAGGCTGTGATTTATCTTTTTTGTTATTTACCTGAAAAATAATTTTTACAATGAATTTTATTGCTTCAGAAGTGAGATCTGGGCTTCCATGGTGGTCCAGTGGTTAAGAATCTGCCTGCCAGTTCAGGGGATGTGGGTTCAATCCCTGCTCCGGGAAGATCTCACATGCTGCGAGGCAACTATGTCCTTGTGTCAGTCTACACTCTGGAGCCAGAAAGCTGCAACTACTGAACCCAGGGGCCACAACTACAGAAGCCCATGGGCTTAGAGCTTGTGCTCCACAACAAAGGATGCCACCACAATGAGAAGTCTGTGCACTGCAAGGAAGAGTAGCGCCCCGCTCACTGCAACTAAACGAAGCCCTTGTGCAACAAAGAAGACCCAGCACAACCAAATACATAAATACATATTTTTTAAAAGAAAGAAGTTGAAGCTGTGTCTAAAAAAAAAATATTCGCCTGCTATGAAAAGTCATCCATCCTGTCAATATTTACAATTCAGTCATTTTTAGTACATGCACAATATTGTACAACCATCCCCACTATTTAATTCCAGAACACTTTCATCATCCCCAAAATAAATCTGGGCAAGGGACTCAGCAGTCTCTACCCTCTCCCCACCACACTTCCTGGCAACCACTAATCTACTTTTTATTTCTACAGAATTACCAATTCTGGACGTTCCATATAAATGGAATTATACAACATGTGCCCTTTTGTGCCTGGCTTCTTTCACTTAGCATGTTTTCAAGGCTCTTCCAAGTTATAGCATGCGTCAGTATTTCATTCCTTTTTATAGTTAAATCCATCCACTCAGCAACTGATGGGCATTTGGGTTATTTCCACTTCGGGGCTATTATGAAGAAAGCTGCCATGAACATTCATGTACAAGTTTTCTCGTGAACATATGATTTCAGTTCTCCTGGGCATATACCTAGGAGTGGAATTGCTGGGCCACGTGGTAACTCTATATTTAACATCTTGAAGAACCACCAAAACTTTTTCCAAAGCAGGTACAGCATTTTACATTCCCATCAGCAACATGAGTTTCAATTCCTCCACATCCTCACCAACAACACTTGTTATTGTCTGTCTTTTTTATTTCAGCTATTCTAGTGGGCATAAAGTGATATCTTTTTGTGGTTTTTGATTTGCATTTCCCTAATGACCAAAGATGTTGAGCATCTCTTCATGTGATTACTGACCATCTGTATGTCTTTTTTGGAGAAATGTCTGTTCAAATCCTTTGCTCATTTTTTTAAATTGAGTTATTTTCATCTCTATTGTTGAATTATAATAATTCTTTATGTATTCTAGATGTCAGTCCCTTATCAGACACGATTCACAAATATTTTCTCCCATTCTGTGGTTGTCTTTTCACTTTTTTGACAGTGTCCCTTGAAGCACAAATTTTTTTCATTTTAATGAAGCTACATTTATCCACTTTTCTTTTGTTATTTGTGCTTTTGGTAATATAGCTAAGAGACCATTGCCTAATCCAGGGTCACAAAAATTTACTGCAGTGTGTTTTCTATGATTTTCATGGTTTTAGCCCTTATATTTAAGTCTTTGATTCATTGTGAGTTTATTTTGATATATGATGTGGGAAGATGTCCAACTTCATTCTTTGCCGGTGGATATCCAGTTGTCTGAGCACCATCTGCTGAAAAGACAATTCCCCATTAAACAATGTTGGAATCCTTGTCAAAAATAAATTGGCCATAAATGTATGGACTCTCAATTCTATATGATCTATATTCATTGATCTATATGTCTACACTTAGGCCAGTATCATACTGTCTTGAAATCAAAAACTTTGAGTCTTCTAACTTTTTCCTATCAAGATCATTTTGGCTCTTCTGAGCATGATTGCATTTTTAAATTATTTAATTAATTTTTAAGTTATCTATTTGATTAGCTTGTTTATTTTATTAGTTTCTGCTTCCTCACTGGAATTTAAGCTCTACGAGGTAAGAGATCACAGCTAGTTTTCTGTAATTCCCAGTTTCTACCCTCTGCACCTTTACAGGGCCTGAGTGTAAACTCAGTGTGATTTATTGAGTAAATGAATGAATGCTTGAATACCCAAGTTTTTATAGCAAAAAGTATTTGAAATAGCATAAATATTAAAAAAAATAAGAAAGTGTTTAAGTTATAATGCATTAATGAGATAGAATATTATACAATAATTAAAAAACATATCTTCAGGAATTCCCTGGTGGTCCAGGGGTTGGGACTTGGTGCTCTCACTGTCAGGGCCCCAGATTCTATCCCTGAGCTGGAAATTAATATCCCACAAGCCCCACAGCACAGCCAAAAGAAAAACATGTTTTCTAGGAAATTCCCTGGCAGTCCAGTGGTTAAGGCTCCCTTCCAATGCCAAAGTCCTGGGTTCAATCCCTGATCAGGGAAATAAGACCCCACAAACTGTGTGGCATGTCCAAAAAAACAAAACCAAAAATGCTTTCTAAGAATATTTAATAATTCGGAGAATCATTGAACTTGATCTCAATTCTGCAAAAGTGAAAATAAGGGCTAAAACAATCATGGAAATCTTAATAGCAATTACTATGAAAAACTGTGATTACAGGTAATTTTAATTTTCTTCTTTATATGCTTTTCTCTAGTTTCTACTTTTTCTGCAATTTGCTTGCATTGCTTTCATAAGAGAAAGATAACATTATTAACTAAATGTATCCATATTTGGTAAGGTTGTGTATAGACTTTCAGATTTGCAATAATAGTCAATGGTTCTGTTTTTAAGATTTTAGTTGTTAGTGGTACTGATCGCTAGTGACTTGAAGTGTTTCAGGTTCTATAGGGAAACTGGCGCTTGTGATGTGTTCTCTGGGAAATTCGAGCTAAAGATGTGAGGCATATAAGATATACTATAAATGAGCTCCTGCCTGAGTCTCAACTGTGACCTGGTCAACCATCACTCGATAACCTGTGGGAACCCAAAGGCCCAGGGCAGGCTGTGAACTTCATCTCTTTCATCCAAATCCCCAGTGGTGACCACTGCACCTGAGCACAGACAAGGGCTATCCAACTGGCTTCCCTGGTGGCTCACATGGTAAAGAAACTGCCTGCAATTCAGGAGACTCAGGTTCAATCCCTGAGTGAGGAAGATCCCCTGGAGAAGGGCATGGCAACCCACTCCAGTATTCTTGCCTGGAGAACTCTGTGGATGGAGGAGCCTGGTGGGCTATAGTCCACGGGGTTGCAAAGAGTCGAACATGACTGAGTGACTAATATTTCATGTCACTTCACTACACACCTACAATCAATTAGAATTCAAATGTCATTGACTTACAGAATGTGTGACAACTTTAAATTCAAGCAAAATTCTGTTCCAGAAATTTTAGGTTTGAAAAATTCTCTAGAATTGCTGAAGTTAGCTGTGGCCCAACCATCTTAGCAAGTCAACCACCAACTTTTGTGTTCAAGAGTAACTTCTCTACAAAGAACAAATTTGGAGACAGTGTGAAGAAAAGGGGACCCTCCTACACTATTGATGGAAATGTAAATTGGTACAGCCACTGTGGAAAACAGTATGGAGGTTCCTTCAAAAGCTAAAACTAGAGCTACGTTGAGCCAACAATCCCACTCCTGAGCACATAACCAGAGAAAAACATGATCTGAAAGGATACATGCACCCTGATGTTCATTGCAGCACAGTTTACAATAGTCAAGACATGGAAGCAACCTAAACGTCCATCTACAGAGGAATGGATAAAGAAGGTGTGGTACATATATACAATGGAATATTACTCAGCCATTGAAAAGAATGAAATAATGCCACTTGCTGCAACATGGATGGACCTAGAGAGTGTTAATACTGAGTGAACTCAGACAGAGAAGGAGAAATATCATATGACATCCCTTATATGCGGAATCTAAAAAGAAATGATATAAATGAACTTACAAAACAGAAAGAGACATATAGACTTAGAAAATGAACTTATAGCTGCTGGGGAAGAAGGGATAGCTAGGAACTTTGGGAAGGTCATGTACACACTGATATATTTTAAATGGATAACAAAGACCTGTTGTATAACACATGGAACTCTGTTCAATATTATGAGCCAGCCTGCATGGGAGGGGGCTTTGAGGGGAGAAAGGATACATGTATTTTTATGGCTAAGGCCCTTTGCTGTTCACCTGAAACTACCACAACATTGTAAATCGGCTACACCCCAATACAAAATAAGAAGTTTAAAGGTTGGGAAAAAAAAGTTCATGGACTTAAACTAATCAGTGGGTGGCAGAAGTCAGAAGAGTGGGTACATTTGGGAGGGTGCTGACTGGCTGGGACACAGGAAGCCTGGGAATGTCCTTTAGATCTTTGTCAGGTGCTCTGTAGGTGTAATGTGTTTCTATATATATATATGATGTTCACTGAGCTAAACACGCAAGGTCACATAGTCTACTATGTGTTCAATAAAAAGAATAAAAGATCATTGCTTTTTTAAAAAAATTCCTCAAATCACTTTACTTTTAATGCTCAATTTTTTCTGACAATGTATGTTCCTTGTAGCAAAATTTGGAAAATGCAGACAAGCATCAAAAAATGAAAATCATTTCTAATCCACCCACCAAAATAACTTGGCATTATGATACATGTTGTCTGAAGCCCTATGACAGCTCAGCTTCTGTGCACTGGCTTACAGGGCAGCTAGCAAGCTCTGTACCAACACCCATCAACTTCAACACTGGCGCTGGGCACTGCAGCCGCATAGACATCACCCATCCACAACGAAACCTGTTTCCAATAACCACACTGCTTCTTCCCAGCAGCAAAAACCAGTTGGCTGGTTTCCAAACCAGTTGCTGGCAATTACCTTGTTACTCACCCTCCATGACAAACCCATGCCATTCATACTGTAGCCCCAAAGAAAATCTGCAGAAGTTGTGAAGCTGAGAACCCAAAACAGGGACCAGGAAGAGCACGCGATCGCTCCCCAGCTTTCATCCCATCAAATCGCAACCTCACATCCCTCAGGGGCATCGAGAACAGCACTGCACCATCACACCTGCCTCCTGGAACAGATCCACATGAGTTAGGAGGCTGAGCTGACACAGAGCTGGAGTCACAATCTTGTGATATGACAGTACTCTTTCTTGAGTAAAGCAAATACATAATCAATCTCTTTGACTGAAGACAGAGGTCGTCCCTGACTCATGAAACGTTGGAGAGGTGAGCTCCGCATTCAATAATAGGGACACGGATGGCTCGAATAGCAAGCTTTCCGGAAGTCTCTGTCACCTGCTAGGCGCTGAGCCAATTGCCCTACTAATGTTCATTGACTGCACTCCTTCTGACCAGCCCTACGAGACGGTGCTGTAGTCACTCCCACTTCAGACAAGGGACTTAAGGCTCCAATGCACCTCCTTCTGGTGGGCATCACCCTGGGGAATGGGCGATTAAGAGTTAAGTAAAGTTGTCACCTGTTCAGAGAACTTGGGAGTAATAAAGTGTAAATGAAAATGTTAGTTTAGTCACTCAGTTGTGTCCGACTCTTTGAGACCCCATGGATTGTAGCCCAACAGGCTTCTCTGTCTATGGAATTCTCTAGGCAAGAATACTGGAATGGGTTGCCATTCCCTTCTTTAGGGGATCTTCCCGACCCAGGGATTGAACCCAGGTCCCTTGCATTGCAGGCAGATTCTTCACCGTCTGAGCCACCAGGGGAACCTGTTGTTAAGTCCAGAGAACTGAGGGTATCTATTGTTAAGAATAAAGCCAGAAATATGTTTCCGGTGCAGTCCAAAAAAAAAAGTGCATATGAAGAGGAGCACGCTGCAGGATGGTCTGGTGGGAATAAAAGAGTTGAGAGAGGTGACGACCCACTTTCAGTTTCCCTGTTTCCTTTATTAGACTTTTTTCAGCTCCCACACAAGGAAGAAATTAGCCATTTGGTTCCATAGGCATCCTATGTCTACGTTGCCTTAGCTAGTGTGACAATTCTCGTTTAATCTTTCATCTAACAGAGAAAATTATATTAATACAAATGCCATATAGGCTTTCATCAAAAAAAAAAAAAAGCCAGGATGTCTTTGTAAATGTTAGCTGGTGGCGTGTGTCATCCATCTCATTTACGACGAGGAAGCTGAGTCAGAGAGAGGAAGTATGACTGGGGTTTGGTTAAAAGTAAACCACTGTGCTTCATTTCATCCGAAAATCACAGCAACGCAATAGGCCACATCTGCTATTCAAAGCCAAAGGAAAAGAGGGAAGAAATATTCCCAAAATACTTATGGGTATGACAGCTAAAGCCACATTATAGCTAATGTATGAAGGAGGCGAAGCTGACCGGCCCTCTTTAGCCTACAAAGACTCCATTCACTCTGACACTGAACTAGATGTTTGGTCTCAGAAGATGCATTCTCTTGCCTGGAGCATTGGTTTTCTTTACTTCCCAGCCCCACCTGAAAGAAATAAATAAAAAGATTATTGGACAAGATGGCCCCTGAAGTCTCCTTAGCTCCTCTCTGTGTAGTTGAACCTTTATAGGCCTAGGGCCGACAGCCACATTCTCAGCCCAGCCAGGCTGCTTCTGTGGACCCACTGGGCCTTGAGCTCTAATCTCAGCACTGGGCCTCCGTATTATTGAATCAGACTATATCTGGATGCCTAGCTTTGTCTTCCACTCCTTGCCACACTCCCTTTTGCCTGGAGCCTGCCTCACTGTCCTGGCTCTTAGGGAGCAGCTGCCAGCCCAGCATCTGGACGCTGACAACTGAGAACCTGGCCAAGCTACCTTAGAAGCCTTGTCATGGCAATGGGATCTCTTGAAACAGTCCCTTCACATTCCTAGGGATGGTGACTTGTATCTTCTTTCTTTTGATACTTGTCAGTCTTGTTAGGCTTATCCATCTTACTGATTATTTTTTCCACAGAATCTGATTTTTGTTTCATGATTTTTTTTTCCTATTGATTTTGTTTTTCATTACATTGATTTCTGCTTTTATCTTTGTTATTTCCTTACTGCTACTTGATTTGGCTTTATTTTGTTCTTTTTTTAGTGTCTCGAGCTAGATACTTGGGTCACTGGTTGGAGAAATTTTCTCTTTTCCAAAGTAAGCATTTGTTGCTATAAATTTCCCTCTTGATACTATTCTAGCTGTGTCCCACATATTTTGATATGATGTAGTTTCATTTTCATTCAATTCTATGTACTTTTGAATTTCCTTTGCAATTTGTCCTTTGTCCCAGGGATTATTTATAGGCATGTTGCTTAATTTTCAAGTGTTTGTATATTTTCCTGTTGTCTTTTCTTATCAATTTCTAATTTGAATTCATTGTGGTCAGAGAACATACTTTGTATGATTTCAATTATTTTAAACTTGGTTAGGTTTGCTTGCTTTATGGCTTGAGCTGTGGTCTATCTTAGTAGATATTCCATGAGCACTTGATAAGAATGTTTATTCTGTTGTGGTTTCATAGAGGACTCTATAGATGTCTATCAGACTCTATGGTTGATTATGTTGCTCAGTTTTGTATATCCTTGCTGATTTTCTGAAGAAGGAAATGGAAACCCACTCCAGTACCCTTGCCTGGTAAATCCCATGGATGGAGGAGCCTTGTAGACTGCAGTCCATGGGGTAGCTAAGAGTTGGACACCACTGAGCGACTTCACTTTCACTTTTCACTTTTCACTTTCATGCACTGGAGAAAGAAATGGCAACCCACTCCAGTGTTCTTGCCTGGAGAATCCCAGGGACGGGGGAGCCTGGTGGGCTGCTGTCTCTGGGGTCGCGCAGAGTTGGACACGACTGAAGCGACTTAGCAGCCACAGCACCAGTTGATTTTCAGCACAGTAACCTATCCATTGCTTGGTGTGGGCTGTAGAAGCCTCCATCTATAACTGTAGGTATATACAAGCATTTCTGTACTTGTTTCTGTTACAAGAATTAGTTCATAATACACATGTAGTCACACTATGCTCTTCTCATCCAACAATGCCTTGTGAAATCCAGTCAACTATAATAAAACTCTTAACTCACTGTTTTAAACATCTGCGTGTCACTGTGTGGTGTTAATACACCACAACTTATTCCACCATTCTACTGGGGGACATTCGCTTTATTTTATGGGTAGCATTATTTTCAGTGACAATTCCACTGTCCTTCTTAATTGTGATTCTGAGTTTTGATGACCAAGGTTGATGGTTGGAAGTTCACAATAGTTGTATGGCCTATAATAGGAGGGTAGGAGGGCAGAGATGAGTCTGCACTGAGTCTTTTGATAAAAGGAACTGTGACTCTGAAAATCATCTGTTTGTAGATTATAACTAATAATCCACAAAGAAAGCCCTATTATTCTTTCTTGGAAAACAGAGCAGCTGTATCTTAGACAAATGTGAATTTACCTCTGTCATGGAGGCATATGAACTAAGGCCCAAATTAAGGCCCAAATTATCCTTCAGTTCAGTTCAGTAGCTCATTTGTGTCCGACATTTGCGACCCCATAGACTGCAGCACGCTAGGCCTCCCTGTCCATCACCAACTCCTGGAGTTTACTCAAATTCATGTCCATCGAGTCGGTGATGCCATCCAACCATCTCATCCTCTGTCGTCCCCTTCTCCCGCCTTCAATCTTTCCCAGCGTCAGGGTCTTTTCAAATGAGTAAGTTCTTTACATCAGGTGGCCAAAGTATTGGGCTTTCAGCTTCAGCATCAGTCCTTCCAATGAGTATTCAGGACTGATTTCCTTTAGAATGGACTGGTTGGATCACTTCGCTGTCCAAGGGACTCTCAAGAGTCTTCTCCAACACCACAGTTCAAAAGCATCAGTTCTTTGGTGCTCAGCTTTCTTTATAGTCCAACTCTCACATCCATACATGACTACTGGAAAAACCATAGCTTTGACTAGAAGGACCTTTGTTGGCAAAGTAATGTCTCTGCTTTTTAATGAGCTATCTAGGCTGGTCATAACTTTTCTTCCAAGGAGCAAGCATCTTTTAATTTCATGGCTGCAGTCACCATCTGCAGTGATTTTGGAGCCCCCAAAAATAAAGTCTGTCACTGTTTCCATGGTTTTCCCATCTATTTGCCATGAAATGATGGGACCGGATGCCATGATTTTAGTTTTATGAATGTTGAGTTTTAAGCCAACTTTTTCACTCTCCTCTTTCACTTTCATCAAGAGGCTCTTTAGTTCTTCTTTGGTTTCTCCCATAAGGGTGGTGTCATCTGCGTATCTGAGGTTATTGATATTTCTCCCATCAATCTTGATTTCAGCTTGTGCTTCATCCAGTCCAGCATTTCTCATGATGTACTCTGCATATAAGTTAAATAAGCAGGGTGACAATATACAGCCTTGATTTACTCCTTTCCCGATTTGGAACCAGTCTGTTGTTCCATTTCTAGTTCTAACTTATCCAGTTCTAAACGTCCAGTTCTAAATTATCCTTAGGACAGGCAAAACTCTAAAAATAGAATATACACTAATCTAAGCAATTCCACCAAATTTTTCACATGAGCAACGTCTCTTACAAGTAATTAACAAACTAAGACATAAACAAATAGAATCCAGGATATCATGAGATTGGGACTGTTGATTGAGTGAGAAATGTTTAACTTGAAGAGAAGAAAGCAAGGGAAACATTCCTCCAGCTCCCTCAGGCTCTGTAACCTAATAATGAAGATCAGACCTGCAAACGTCAACCACATGGAGGGAAGCCATCAAGTGCAATCCAACAAGGACCAGCGTTAGACTGGTCCCTCCATTAAATAGGCAGCATCCTGACTCTAAGAGGCTAGAGATGGCAGCTGACCTCTCACCGTCCCTCCGACTGTGGCCAACCCCTAGTCAAACACCATGCCCACTCCCACCTCCAAAGTGTTTCTCATTCTCGCTCTCTTGCTTGAACACCCTCCACCCTTCCAGCTACCCAGATCTGGACAGTCTTTCAGGACCCAGAAAAAAAATCCCACACCTTCTGTGAAGCCTTTCTTGATAACTCCAGCCACCACCATTCTCTCACTATGCCATTAGTGCCTTATTGAACATGAATTTTTTTTTTCTTTCTTTTTAAAATGGAGCAGCTTTTCCTTTTCAACTGGATCACAAGTTCCTTTTTTAAAATCACCCTGTACCTCTTTCACAATCCACAATACCATCTACAGGACAAGGCAAGTAATTGAGTCCTCAGAAAATACTTGTTGATACATTCATTTTCCCTCATTCTTTTCCATAAATCCACGTGCTTTAATTAGAAGTAGGAGCACATGGAAGTGTTCAGTTTAGCTTTCTGTTTGGAAATGTCCTGGTGACATTTGGTCATACAATATTTTAACTTAATAATGATTATTCATGGCTCTCATTAAAGTTGATTCTCTTATTGAAATCCTTCTGCAATTAGCGTTAGAGAAAAAGCAATATAAACAGAATTCATGGGTCTGCTAATAAGGCCTCTGATCTAGGGAACAGCCTATAAAGACTTCGGGTGGGCTATGTCATACATGCCAGTTCACAGAAAGAACAATCATAAAGGGATTTTTAAACAGAATGGAGTTCAAAATGTGCCTCTCTGAAGTCACATTCTTAATCACCAACCATATACGACCACCCACAGGTCACCCTCCTAACCAGTCTCTTTTGCTGTCATACACCCCAGTGTTCTCCAGCCACCTTGCTTCCTCCATTTTCACGTAGTAAATGTTTGTCACAGGCTCTTTACCCAGGGACATTTTGGGAAGAGCCAGCTGACCTCCTTTTCCACAATGCATGGCCATGTAACCCTTCTTTGGAGAATGATTTCTTGAAAGCAGGGACCATTGAATTCATGTTTGGTTTGCAGGAGCTCCAGCAGCATGCATCTGGCAGGTTCTCACTCAGCATGGATTGAAGTGATGAACAAAGACAGGCCTACGGGGCTGTGGAGACCCTGAGGAGTGACATTAACTCTGCCTCACCAGAGAGACAGGAGGGGACAGCTGCTGAAGTTCTTGAAAGCTAACAGAGTTAATGGACTCTCCATCTCAAGGGATATGATTTTGAGAAAACTCTAGGAGATAGTGGAGGACAGAGGAGCCTGGCGTGTTGCAGTCCATGGAGTTGCAAAGAGTCAGGCACGATTGAGCGACTGAACAACAGCAACAGAGTTATTCCAGGCCAAGATGGAGTGGACAGAAGAGGCCCAGAGTGAGAAAATGGCCTTTGAACTAAGGCCAGAGTTGCAACTGGTTTGGGGAAAACAAGTTGTTTTATGAGGCTGGAATACTGGAGGGGCAAGAGTTGAAGCTCAAGAGCTAAACTGAAGCCAAACTGGGAAAGTCTGGGTGTCATGTGGAATTCATTTGGATTGAATTCCATAAGCAAAGGCAAGCGACAGAGAGATTTTAATTAAGAAGATGAGATATGCATTTTACAAAGATAAATGATTCACCACATTAACAGAAGAATGCAAAAAATATATATTTACTCACTAGATGCTGGAAACTAATTTGAAAGTTTTTGAAAACTAAGGTTATAGGAAATGTTTCTTAATTTGTAAAAGGGTATATGACAGTAAATGTTCTCCTTTATAGTTAAGTACGAGGACTCACTTTGTAGCCAGGAGTGAAAAAGTCACCTTCATCAATAGGATTGATCACTGTTCTCTAGGTCCCACAAGTATAATAGGAAAAGATTAATATTAGCTAAAACTTACTGTACACACAGGCAAAAATATTTTCCCAAATGGAAATATGTGTGTAGAAGAATGTTCATTATTTTACTGTGATAAATTGGAAACTATCTACATGTCTAACAATAGGGAACTGACTAAATAAGTATTAGCACCTCCATATACATGAATATTGGGCTTCCCAGGTGGCTTAGTGGTAAAGAACTGCCTGCCAATGCATGAGACATAAGAAACATGGGTTCAATCCCTGGGTAGAGAAAATCCCCTGGAGGAGAATATGGCAACCTATTCCAGTACTCTTGCCTGGAGTATCCCATGGACAGAGAAGCCTGGTGGGATAGAGTCCATGGGGTCGCCAAGAGTCAGACACGACTGAAGCGAGTTAGCACACACACATGCACACATATGTGCATGCATGTATATTGTGCATGTAACATTGTGCATGAATGTTAAGCAAATGCCAAAAAGAATGAAGCAGAATTATAAATACTAATACTGAAAGATTTCCAAAGCATATTAAATTTTTAAAAAAGCAAGTCACAGAACAATGTATGTAGAATATTTTGCTTTGTGAAACAGAAAGGGAAAAGAAAAGATAAAAGAAAGGAAGGAAAAAAGTGTGCATATGTGTGTCTGGAAATACAAATAGCAAACAGGTGATGGTGATTATGTATGAAACGAAGAAAACTAGAAGGGAAGGCCGTTGAGGAGACACTCTGAAACATCTAAGTAAGACTATATCATCTTCTTTATTTAATTTAAAAAAGAAGAGTCTTTCCCAAAGCAATCATCGAAGACTGGTTCAGTTCAGTTCAGTCGATCAGTCGTGTCTGACTCTTTACAACCCCATGAACCGCAGCACACCAGGCCTCCCTGTCCATCACCAACTCCCTGAGTCCACCCAAACCCATGTCCATCGAGTCAGCAATGCCATCCAGCCATCTCATCCTCTGTTGTCCCCTTCTCCTCCTGCCCTCAATCTTTCCCAGCATCAGGGTCTTTTCCAATGAGTCAGCTCTTTGCATCAGGTGGCCAAAGTATTGGAGTTTCAGTGTCCACATCAGTCCTTCCATTGAACACCCAGGACTGATCTCCTTTAGGATGGACTGGTTGGATCTCCTTGCAGTCCAAGGGACTCTCAAGAGTCTTCTCCAACACCACAGTTCAAAAGCATCAATTCTTCCGTGCTCAGCTTTCTTCACAGTGCAATTCTCACATCCATACATGACCACTGGAAAAACCATAGCCTTGACTAGATGGACCTTTGTTGGCAAAGTAATGTCTCTGCTTTTTAATATGCTGTCTAGGTTGGTCATAACTTTCCTTCCAAGGAGTAATCGTCTTTTAATTTCATGGCTGCAATCACCATCTGCAGTGAAGACTGGTTACTTCATTGTAATAATCACAGCAAGAAATGGTGAAGGTATGAATCAGGGCAAAAGGAAAAGAAAAAGATCTGAAACTCTGTGGAGTAGAAATGGTAGCTCAGTGATTGAACAGATACAATGAGTTTAGAAAAGGCAGGCATTCAAGGATGGCTTTGAGGTCTTGAATTTGAGAAGTAGGTGAGCAATGACACCATTAACTGAGGTGGGAAAGGTCATGAATTCAGTTTGAGATTTGTTTCATTTAAGGGGCCCTGAAAGAGAGGATGGGAATGTTACATGGACAGCGAGCAATACAGACCTGTGCCCAACATACCCCACTGGCCTTTGACCAATGACACTGGTCCAAGCCACCATCATTCCTCATTATTACCTCTCAACTGTCTCTACTTTTATTCCTGCCTTTCCAATCTGTTCTCCACACAGAAGATAGAATAATCTTTCAGAAAATCTCCAGTGGTTTCCCACTGTACTTGCCTGGTGCTGGCCAGCCCCTGGGGACCTTCCTCTGTCTCAATACACTAATTACATTGGCTACTGTCAGTTTCCATCTCCTCCTAGAATGGAACATGCACATGCACACACACACACTCACTCATGCTCGAACACATCTGCATACCAATTCCATCCATCTTCGTGGATATCTAGGGCTCCACTTCCATATTACCTCCTCTGAGAAGCCAACCTTGATTTCCACATCCTCATCACCAATGTGACCTCCTGGTACTTTCTCTCCTCTGTCTCCACCACTGGCACCAAAAGAGCAGGAATTATGCTTATTTAATCACCTCTTTATCCCCAACACATTACCCCAGGATGGGAACTCAATAAACACTAGTTGAATAAAATAATTGGTAAGTAGATTGATGGAGGAGTTAACGGATGAGAAGAGGAACAGAGAGGGTAAGACTGTTCATAAATAATCCAGGAATAGAAATGAGGAGAAAAAGCAAAGAAGAAGAACCTTCACAGCAGATGCCAGGAGTCTGGGAGAGAGGCTGTGAGGTGTGTGAAACAGAACACCATTCCATGTTCGATGCATGAGACAAATGCTCAGGGGTGGGGCAATGGGATGACCCAGAGGGATGGGATGGGGAGGGAGGTGGGAGGGGGGTCCAGGAAGGGGAACACATGTAAACCCATGGCTGATTCATGTCAATGTATGGCAAAAACTACTACAATATTGTAAAGTAGTTAGCCCCCAACTAAAATAAATAAATTTATTAAAAAAAAAAAAGTAATACTCAAAACTCAGTACTTCTAAGTATTGTGTGACATGTCAATATCATCCACATCCTTGAAGTTAAGACTCTGCAAAGCTGTGTTACTACACATCTTTTCCCACCTCCCATAACTATTTACACCACAAGAATTGGCAAACCCTGGGAAGATCCCCTGGAGCAGGAAATGGCAAGCCACTCCAGTATTCTTAACTGAAAAATTCATGGACAGAGGAGCCTAGCGGGCTACAGTTCATGGGATCTCAAAAAGTTGGACACAACTGAGCACACACGCACATACACAGCACATTAATCATGTTTTTGTCCAGAAAGCCAGGTGTTAACTTTTCTCAGCAAACGCCTGCCCTGGGAGTCTTAACCAACAGATAATGCAGGAGTGAGAGAGGGTGGGGTGGGGGGCAGGGCGCGACAGAACTGGGGAATGCAATTAAAGGACAGGAGTTTGTGGGTCACGCTAGAACAGCAGAATCCCCCTCCTCTTAGCCATCATTTGATGATTTTTATTTTCTTCTCCCATGTTAGTGAATAAGTAACTAAGTCACTCTGCAAACAAGGTTATTATCTATTACAGCTGTTGCTGCTTCCAGTGAACAAATTCACAGCTCAGTCCTTTAGAGAGTACAGCCACCACCACCTTACAAATAACCATCCTTAAAAAAAAAGCAGTGTTTGGGGACTTCTCTGTGGTCCAGTGACTAATACTCCATGTTCCCAATGCAGGGGGTCCTGGTTCGATCCCTGGTCAGGGAACTAGATCCCACATGTTGTAAATAAGAGTTCTCATGCTGTATGAAGATTCAAGATGCTGAGTGCTGCAACTATGACTGTGTGCAGCCAAATAAATAAATGAAATAATTTTTTAAAAAGCAGTGTTTGGACTCTCTCCTGGGGTACAGCGGTTAAGACTCTGGACTTCCAGTGCCGGGGACACAGGTTCTATCCCTGGTCAGGGAAGATCCTGCATGCCACATTGTGAGGCCCCAAAAATAATAATAATAAATAAAAAATTTAAAAGCAATGTCTCTAGCGCAGAGACCAGGAGGAGAGTCTGAAGGGAGGCTCCTGAAGGAGTGAAGCCAGCAGAACCAGACAGGGACAACCAAGGCTGACACGTGTGAGAATCAGGGTTTCTAGACTGTGCCCCAGCTTCCATCAGTTACAAAAACATGGACAAAAGATAGGAGCGTCTCAGAACGTGAGCTCAGGAAGGTCTCAAGTGTCTAACAGTGCTTCCTCTGGCCCAGGACTCAGGCCAGCTTGCTCACATGATGGTCAGCCTTTCACACAAAGCCCAGTTTCTGAAAGGGACCAGCCTTAGCTACTTCCACTATCTGGTAATATATACTCTTTCATTCTCTAATTTGCTCAAGGCCACAAACAGAAGCTCACATGAAACCACTTCTTAAACATCTATGAGAACAACTCTTAAATTGAGAAAACTAGGCCTATAAATTATTATTATTATTTGCAAATCAGAAAAAAAATGCATGGTTTTTCCATTTTAGTAATGACTCCCAGTGGTGCTTCCCAAGTGGCTCACTGGTAAAGAATCCACCTGCCAAGGTGGGAGACGCAGGAGACATGGGTTTGACCCTTGAGTCAAAAAGATCCCCTGAAGGGCTGGGGCAATGGGATGATCCAGAGGGATGGGATGAGGAGGGAGGTGGGAGGGGGGTTCAGGATGGGGAACACATGTAAACCCATGGCTGATTCATGTCAATGTATGGCAAAAACTACAACAGTATTGTAAAGTAATTAGCAACCCCAACTAAAATAAATAAATTTATTTAAAAAAAAAAAAAAAAAAAAAGATCCCCTGGAGAAGGAAATGGCAACCCACTCCAGTACTCTTGCCTGGAGAATCCAATGGACAGAGGAGCCTGGCAGACCACAGACCACGGGGTCACAAAAGGAACTGGACATGACTTAGTGACTATACAACAACCATAACATCTGTTTCCCTTCTAGAGCCTCTGTCCCTAGTTGAGAGCCTGCACACACACACAGAAGGGGGCTGTATTTCCACCAGTGAACTTGTTCTGGCCTCTGGTGATAATGTTGGGTGTGACAGCTCATGTATCAGGCCTCCATTCCGAGCAAGTGTCAAACCACAGACACACTCTTGCCGCTGGTCCCATAAAGATCTGTTCCACAGCTCTCCTGGTGTGCAGGGGTCATAGTTCATCTGTCTCATACTCCAGGGCTTTGGTTTGAGGTCCTGCTTGAGGAATTTTTACAGGTGTCTCCGTTTGGTGCCCAGAGAAATGGTGAGAAAACCTGAGATTCTTCCAGGAGATTTACTTAGTCGTTTCTTATCTTTCATCTCCATTCTTCCAGGGCACATGAATCTCCCCTAACTGTTTGGGTGAACGAGTGGCCATCCTAGATGAGACTCCAAACATTTGTGGCCATGCCTGTGATGGTAAATTTATGTGTTAACTTGGCTAGGCCACCGGGTGCCCAGATACGGACCAAGAGTGATTCTGGCTGTTTCTGTGAAGGTGTCCGGATGACGTTAACATTTAAATGGATAGACTGAGTAAAGCAGACTGCCTTTCCTAATGTGGGCGGGTCTCATCCAATTGACTGAAGGCCTGAATAGAACAAAAGACTGACACTCCCCTGGGATAAGAGGGAATTCCTCCTACCTGACAGGCCTTCAAGCTGGGATAATGGCTTTCTCCTGCCTTTGGACTCACACTGAAATGTTGTCTCTTCCTAGGTCTTAAGCCTGCTGACTCACCCTGCGGACTTCCCAGTAATCACATGAGCCAACGCCTTGTCGCAAATCTCCTCCTATACGTACATCCTATTGGTTCTCTATCTCTGGAGAACCTGGACTAATACACTGCTATAAAAACAGTTTGGGAGAAAACCCGTTCCTCAAAGGGTCATCTGGTTGCTAGAGAGTCAGGGGTGGGGTGATCCAGGGGAGCCTGAGCAGGGTGGGTGGCGAGGTACCCCATCCCCTGGGGGTGCCCATCAGAGGTGCCTCCTGGAGCCCAACATCATCACCTTTAAAGAAGAAACCACAAGGGCTGCCCTACCGTCTCTGCGCTGGGGACCACATAGTCGAATGCAAGGGTGTCCCACTGCCTGTGACCCTGAACATGCTCCGCCAGATGTGGAAGCACTATGAAACCCAGTCCTGCAACTTATTCATCAGAACCTTGAGTTCTGTCTGAGCGCCCCAGTCCTGCACGATTCAGGAAGTGGGGGAGGCCATGAGCTGGCAGCTGAAGAAGCTGACTCTTGGGTACCTGAGGGCTCATCAGACCATCCTCTCTTTTTTTTATGTTGATGTTTTGTATGCTCTGTGTGTGTTTGAAAATCTCCACAGCACAGGTTTACCTTTTAGAAAGAAAGGTTTATGGGACTTCTAAGACTCTACCCTCCCGATGCAAGGGCGCTGGATTCCGTCCCTGGTCAGGAAATTAGGTTCCACATATGACAACTAAAAGTCCGAATGCCACAGCTAAAGATGCCCCATAGTGCAAATAACACCTGGGAGCAGCCAAACAGTAATACACACATTTAGAAAAAAAAAAAGAAAGGTGTACAAAAGACCAGGCGAGAGACATCACAAGGCTGCAGGACTGCCCGCAACAAAAGGTGGCCCGTCAGTGCCTGGGCTTAGAGTCCATGACCGTGTTTCTCTGCGGGCCCTGGGACCCATCAGATAATGGGTCCCAGGCCCCAGAGGCTGCCTTTCTCATCATTACTGCCTTATGGAAACCATTCAGCATTAGGGGACAACCATCTGTTCCCCCATACTCCCTCTTCCCCGGGGTTGGGGAAGGGCAAGCATCCTCTCCTGCTGAGCAGGCTGTGGGGACTTCTGCTTGAACAGGCCTCTGCTCACTAACATCAGTGTCCAAACCGAGGCCCGGAAGGAAAGGAAGTAAGAAGTATGTGCCAAGTCCTAGGAGGGAAAGGGGTCTTCAGGATCTGACCCGGTGCAGCACAGCGGTCCCAGTAGAACTGAATTGCATGCATACACTGAGTCCACCTCCAGGAGGGCCAATGAAAGGGCTGGTTCTTCACCATGAAGAACACTCAAAAAACAGACCTTTTCATGGTTTCATCACCAGAGATAAAAACGTTGTTTCTCCCTCTTTGGGGGAAAGCATAAGAGATCCTGATTTCATAGTGTTTTTGCTGAAAACCAGGTTAGGGGCTAGTTTTCCCTCAACAGAGCTAGAGCTGTGCAGTGGTTTTACAAAAAATTTTTAAACAGAAGATTTTTATATGGGCAAGTGGTACTAGAAATGCTGAATATTTGCAAAAGCAATAGGATTGAACCTGGTCTGTGAGTCCCTTTAGACTGCCAAACAATTATGTTTAATGGAATTTGATAAAATAAAGTTTGTCAGAAGGGTCCCAGCAGAGAGACTGGGTGAAGGCCAAGTCCCACTGAGTCTGTGGAGTTGGTACAAATTTAAATTTCTTAAAATTTGGAATGAAATCTTTGCTGCTTTTTCTGCCCATTCAATAGACAGAAGTGAGGAAAGGTTCTTCTGAGGGGCCTTTACTTTAGCAAAACAACACGTTTCAGAAAAATTAGGATGGCTTCAAGTCAGCTTGAAAGTAAGCAGCTGGGACCTCCCTGATTAAGATTCTACACTTCCACTGCAGGGGACGATGGTTCAATCCCTGGTCAGGGAAGTAAGATCCCTCATGCCAGGCTGTGTGGCCAATCAATCAATCAATAAATATAGAAAGCAAGGAGCATCATAACAACAAGCTCTTTGAATATTCTTCCTCAGAAAGTCTTGGCTTGGAGGGGTTTCAGGTACTCTGAAGCTGCTGAGCGTCAGAAATACAGTGACAGTGAGCGTCAGTTATCAGTGATAAGGTGAGGCTCCTGCTCCTCGACTCTCCCATTTCTGCAGCTTCTCCTCCGGCACCCAGGTTTCCCTACAGCTCCTGCAGGAGATGAGATCATGGCTAGAAATGGAGATCTCAGCTGGAAGGTGGTGGAACTTGCCAGACCTCTCTTGTCGAGAGGCAAGGCAAGTCTGAGCCCGGAATCTGAGGGCCAAAGACCAAGGATGCCCTGAGCTGCTATCATCTGCCAGAGGCTGATCCCAGCCTGAGGCACTGCAGAGTCAAGAAGATGCTAGAGGAAACCAGTTCCCCAAGGAGAGCAGCAACTGGTCCTATCCTCCCAGGTGCATGACAGGTATGCATGGAACCTTCTCCCCATCAAGGTGAAGAGAACAGCACTGTGTGAACCATGGAGACTCAGCCTGTGACCCGGCATCTTGTTGGAATTCAGTGGTTCTCGTGGAGATTCCTGGCCCTCGCCCTCCAAGTTTAACTAGTGTCTTTCCATTTATTTTAAGAAAGCAGCGCCAATCCTAGCACTGGGAGGCACAGACTGATGACTGTGTGTGTATGTGTGTGTATGTGTGTGTGTGTGTGTGTGTGTGCATGTGTCTCTGTGTCTGTGTGATTAGTTGCTCAGTCATGTCTGACTCTTTGCAACTCCATGGACTAGAGCCCACCAGACTCCTCTGTCCATGGGATTTTCCCAGCAAGAATACTGGATTGGGTTGCCATTTCCTCCTCCAGGGGATCTTCCCGATCCAGGGATTGAACCTGTGTCTCCTGTGTCTCCTGCATTGGCAGGCAGATTCTTTATTGCTGAGCCTTTACCGCTGAGCCATGTGGGAAGTCCAGAGTGACACATATCAGCAAGTTATTGTCTCCACGCTGGTGGTGGGGAGGGAAGAGGCTAAACCACATGGGAACAGAATGATTTGTTGTTTTTTTGTGGTTTTTTTTTTTAACCTCAACTGAAAATCAATGCTTATGAATTTGCAGGACCAAAAGCAACTTGTAAGATTATTGTGCAGGTGCATGCGTGCACACACACACACACACACACACAGTCAACATCCACCCACTCAGTAGGACATTCTTACACTTAATTCCTCACACCATAAAGACATTCTTCATCCACTACACATTGTAAATTTTTTATGCTAAAATTCAATTTTTTTCTTGTCCTTTACCCAGGAAATATGCCCAATTGATCATTTTTTGTATTTCATCTGAAACTATCTTTCTCTGAATTAATTCCACGTAACTTCATTTGTCCTTGGGTATCTTCATTTGAAGTGTTGAATCCTCACTGTGCTTTCCTCTGAGCCCTATGCAACTTTCTGGGCAATAGCACCATGGGGTCTGGTCTTGGCCGCAGCCATCCAGAAGGCACGTGACCCGGGGAAGCACACCCTGACACTATGGTGCAAGCTGGAGGCCCCTTTCTTCCAGATGCATGAGGTTCAGGAGCAAAGACCTGCCCAAGCCATGACAGGCTGAGCTCTTGAGTCCCACACTCTGAGGTGGCCAAATGGATCCGGGGTCCTGGTATCCAGGCACCCTGCAGATTCTCCACATCCAGGCCACGTTCCTGCTCGGAGACACCACAGCCAAGCGAGGGGCGGCAGGCTTCACACACCCTTCAGAACAAGCCAGTTGGCTGGAAAGCCAGCCTCTTCCATGTTTTACATGTCTGCTGCCCAAGTGCCCCATTATCACAACTTTGCTTAAATGATATTTATCATATATGACAAATATGAAAATATGACATATATTCAAAGAGAAAACCGAGTGGGAACATAAAGGAGCAAGAAGTCCATACTTTGTAAGATTTAAATTTCATCAAAAGCTTATCTTTCAGAATTATTTTCTCTTAAATGTGAATGTAAAAGTAACAAATGAAATAATCAGGCATTCCTGGAAATATGACATTTACTATTTTCTAATGACCTTGTCCAAAGTCATTACAAGTTGTCTACTCTGTGTGTGTGTACGTGTGTGTATGTGTGTGTGTGTGGTGTGGGATATGTGTGTATGTGTGTATGTGTTTATGTGTGATGTGGTGTGTGTGTACATACACACATTTCACACATCTGCTATACTTGTGTCACATAAAAAAAAAAGAGGTGTCATGCTTTCCAGATCAAATAAATAATTTTGTCTGCTAATCTCACAAGAATTTCTAAAACTGTTTTTCAAATCATTTTGACAGTTTACATATAAGCCATGCATTTATGAGATTTTTCAACAATTTTAAGAAAAAAATCAACTTTTAAAATTGTGTTCTGTATCGAGGAACAACTTACTAATCTAGAATTCAAACAAAATTCAATCAATCCCACCACAATAATATATCATGACTATACATGAAATAACTTTATTGGTGACTGTTTAATATGACCTTACTTAGCTCACAGTTATCAAAAGAATACAGTGCTAAGAAGAGAAAAAAGATTTTAGATACTTTTTCTAAGAATAAATTTACAATACTTTTAAAGACAGTGAGGCAAGCGAAAAAAAATACCAATTAAGAATAAATTTTAGAGTAAGAGCAGTTAATAAAGACCACCTATAAAAAGCAACAGAACATTTACAAATAAAATGAACAATTCATACACCCTAAACATCATCAGAGTCACAAATGGGAGAAACAAAATAATTTTTAAAGAGCTCTTGTAAAAACAAGGCTTCATCCCAAAAGAAAAACAATGCAGCACTTCAGGAAAAATTCAGTAGTTCTCTGATTATTAAAATCTCCTATAAACAGCTCATAATGTGGAGCTATTGTCAGTAAAGACAGCACCACTCTTTGCAGACCAAAACCTTGGCTGTCCGAGGGGGCTGTCACAGGATTTAAGGATGAATAACCTACTTTCTCTAGTGGCTTTCCTGTTGGCTCAGTCAGTAAAGGATCCACTTGCAATACAGGAGACTTGGGTTCGATCCCTGGGTTGGGAAGATCCCTTGGCGGAGGGCATGGCAACCTACTCCAGTATTCTTGCCTGGAGAATCCCATGGACAAAGGAGTCTGGTGGGCTACAGTCCATGCGGTTGCAAAGAGTCGGAGACAACTAAGCGGCGAAGTATATCCTACATTCTCACTGGGTTGCTGGTGATCAGCAAGCATCTAGACCTCTTGATTCTTGCTGTGGGCACTCAGGTCAGCCCTGAATGTGGTCACTTCTTATCCTGATCCTGTTTTGAGCCTGTGGTGTCATGTGCTGTAAAGCAAACTCTTCTTCTAGAGAACCCTCCCACTGAGGGCCAACAGCTAACTCAGGTGTAGCCCACACAGTATCGCCTTCCATCAGGGGTGGTCAAGGCTGAACCTCAAGACAAGCTTGCTTCAAATGACTCTTCCACAACAGCCAGTGGCTATTTTAAAGAACTGACCCCCAACTGTTCTTGGCTATCTTTCCTTCCTAAACTGTTCACCCTGTGGATCTATGGGTAGAGCATCCCAATATTGCCTCTGGGACCTGCTAAAAATCAGTAGCAGCCCCCAGGGGCACTCAGACTCCTCGCCAGCTTGTATTTCTAGGCAATAGAATTTGAAAGTGGGCAGCAGTGTCATCATTACTTGTCTGTATGTCTCTAGGCCTTTTAAGCCCAAATGTAAAATAGTTTTAAAATAGAATTATAATGAAAATATCCATTGCTCTTTGCTGTTATGATTTTCCTTTATCTCAAGGACATACTTTCTTGTTCTTTTCCTTTTGTGTCACCAGAAAAGAAAAAAAAAACACAAAACAAAACCCAGTGTCAGGCATACTTAGGCAGGTACAAAGTTGCCACCCATGGGTGTCCTGAAGTAAACAAACACAAACCTGGACCCTTGCTCATTTGCATAATCTCATGTTGTTCTTAACATCAGATTCAAGTGAAGGCACGAAGGACAAATTAAACATGCTCTGAGCTTGGAATTCTACTGCTGCTCAGGTATTGCTATTTTTAAATTTCAAATCCTTCATTAATTAATATTGCAACCTGCTATTCAAACAATTTGGTGTTTCCTAATTGATACACCAGACTTCTATATTTTACAACGTCCATTTTCATGTAAGTAGATTACTTTGAAATATTTTTAAAGACTAAATCTGTGTGCAATATCCTAGTATTGTCTGTAGGTAGATATGTCTGGGAGGCAGGAAATCTATAATTATACAGCAGATGAGTCTTCCAGGAAACTGGAAAACATTTGGGGTTTTCCTTAATTTAGACATACATTTAAATCAAAGAGAATAATAACAAGTTCTCTCCCAAACTCTAAGCCTTTAGATTTTGCTGTTGATGTATAAGCAAGTTATAAAGACTGCCCCTTTTCTATCTACCAGAGATCTTTCAAAGTAAGGACACCAATAAAACTATTTGCAAATCAGCCAATAATACCAGGTTTCTTTCTTCTTCTTCTTCTTCTTCTTTCTTAGTTTTGTGATCTTTCAAGAAAATAAACTCATGGTTCTAAACTCCAGGGCAAATCAGAAATGTGCACCAACAGAAGGCCATGTGATAACTGTGAATCAAATGTGCGCAGAAGAAATTGTCCTTTAGTGTCTGGACTCCTTTGCTGTGTGATTTCAAACTTCTCCAGGGAAGGCTGAGCTTATATTCCTGTGACGCTACCATTCACCACTGAAGACGGACCAGGCGACAGCAAGGAGCACTAACAGGTCATGCCATGTGCCCCCAGGTCACTACGATCCTTTGGCACAGCAAAATGACCCCAAATCCAGAAGGCTCGAGGCAGACCCAGCCTTTCGCTTATCTGAGTGCTGCTCTTGCTTCGGGGTTGGGGAAAGGGGGTGTCACAACCTAACAGCCCAGCACAGTAGACTAGTTTTCTTCAGCCACAACTGACATTTAGCACTGATGTCAGCCTTCAGCCTTCAGAAAGCAAGAATAAAGCCCTAAGCAAAGCAAGTTATTTTTTTAAAGGACACTTTAAAGACATAAGTTTGAAAATTCTCCCTCCATTTAGAAACTACCCTCTACGTTCAACATGACAGGTATAAAAACCTTTGCCAACATCTGTCTAACGTGGTTCTTTTTTTCCTTCAGATAGTAATTATACTATATTACACATGCTGCAAGTAATATACTCTGGCATCACTTCTTAACCTCAACGTTGTCAGGGGTTTTGTTGTTTGGTTTTGTTTTTTCTTTTTTCCTTTTGTTTTTGGCTCCTGGTTATATAACTTAAAGAAGGCATACAAAATGAATATTCTTTTTCTTTTACAATAAGCTCAACCAGCTGTGCATACTTTATGTTGATCTTCATCCCTTTTGTAAAATATATGATTAATTCACTCTCAGAAGCTAAGAATGAAGATTAAATTAAAAAGGAGACTCAAAAGGAGAACAGGTCCATTTTTAATACTGATGATCGCATTTCTTTGTTAGCACTTTTGAGATAGTTAAAGATAATCCACAAAGTCAACTGTTTCCTTTAATACTTGGTTCAAAATTATCAAGATATATTTTGCCATAGGATGTGGTCTGTAGAATTTTGAAACTGGATCTGTAGCCAGTAAGTATTAATATCCACTAAGAGCCTGTAGGTTTCTCAGTGTGATTGACAACACTGTGGAGGCAGTGTGCATCTCATTTCTCTTAAAACGAAAAGTCATGCCTTGGAGTGACCAGTCTGAAATAATGTCATTTTGGCCCCTTTCCACTGTCTGGAGGCTGTCTGCCCAGCTGGAAGAGCGCTGTGGTGATTCTCTGGTGCCCAACAACCAGAAGGATGTGATAAGCATGTGGCAGGCCAGTGGAATGCTGCTAAGTATTTGTTCTTTAAATATCATAGAATACTTGCATAAGAGAAGAATTTTGTGGACTACATCAGGCATGATTGTATAATTCTCTGTGTTGGAGGAAAAAAAAACTACTTTCCAGCCTGTGGCTCAGCTTCCTTTAGCCTATTTAAAGGGAAGGCCAGTCCCCAGGGAAAAACAGTTCCAAATTTCCTTCTGCTGCTGTAAACCAAAGCAGGTATGGAAGGAAAGGCAGAAAGCAAAGAAAACCTTGCTGGCTAAGAAATTGCTACCTATCTGGTATAAAGGACAGTACTTGGGCTCCACTGCAAGGAGCTGGAAATTCTTGCTGAGGGAGAAATAAAACCACCTACCCTGCCGCCTGGGGCAAACACAGGAGAAGTAGTGACACCACCTGCCTTTCTCATCGCAGGGGCTGCCCAATTCTTCCAAGTGTGTTCACTGTACCCTAGGCAGACCTGATGCACAGTTCCTAGGGAGAGTGGTCCATGCCGAGAAGGGTACTGGCCGGACACATGGCAAAGCTCGGTGGCAAAGGCATGCCAGAGGAGAGGAGCCAGGGGAAACGAGGACAGTGAGGTCACCGATTTCAAACCTTCTCCCACTGGATGCGCAATGGGCGCGTTTGCTGAGCTGGGTCCCCGCTGCCAAACGAGCTGGCTGCGAAGAAGTGCGCACCCCCTGGCCTTCAAGGCGACCCACTGTGCCGGACACCTCTGCGCCCGGGCTTTCCCACCCGGCGGCCCGCGCCCGCACCCACCTTGACGACGTAGGTGACTCCTGCCCCCAGCACCTGGTCGCTGGCGTGCGGGGCGCGGGGCGGCGGCTCTTCGCCGGGTCGGCCCTTCCTGGCGGCACGCATGGCTGGGGCGCGGGGGCCGGGGGGCGCGCTGCCGTCCGGGGCTGCCAGGCTGGGCGCGCTGCAGCTGCCCGAGAGCCGCGCGCCCGCCCGCTCCCTGGCCGCCGACAGGCCGCGGAGGCCCGAGCTGGAGAGTTTCAGGTGGGACACCTTGTGGAGCAGGTGGCCCAGGCTGCCCGGCCCATCGTCGGGCGCCCTGCGCAGCGCTTCTCCGGACACCAGGTAGGGGGCCGCCGCCGGGGCCGCGCGCGCCGCCGAGACCTTGCCACCGCCGCTCACCGACAGGTTGTGCAGAAGGTCATCGACCGATGTCACCGAGTCATTCCTGAAGCGGTTGTACTTGGTGCGTGGAAGCATGCCCCTCCGTGGGCTCGCCGCATCCGCCCGGGCGCTGCAGGTGCCGGCCCCGGCGCAGGCTGCCGCGCATAGCAGGCGAGCCGCGGTCCCCGGGGCGGGACGGAGCGGCCGGGACAGCAGGCTGAGGGGCGCGAGCAGCGGCGCCGGCCTCCCACCGCTAACACCCCGCACGGCCGCGGCCGCGCAGCCCGGGCCCCGGACTCGGCTGCTGAGGGCGGTACGTTCGCTTTGCAAAAGTCATAGTTTCCTCTGCTGCGCGCCCAGCTGCTCGGGGCTGCTCACAGCAAAAGCATGACTCACTCCGAGAGGAGACCCTTCTCAACAAAGGCTCGGTGAGCACTGCAAATCACTTCCTGTAGCAAAAAAAAAAAAAAAAAGAAGAAAAAAAAAAAAACCACATACACCCACTGACAGCACACTAGAGCCAATCAATTCTCAAATTTCCTTTCTCTACCTTCCCAGACATTTTCTTCCAATCTTTGATTTTTCACCTCTCCTGCCCCTGCCCCCCGTCAGCATCTATGCCAGAGGTAAATCCTGTTCCTTCAGATGAACTTTCTGAAACCCATTATCCTATGCTAGGGTTTTTTCTTCCCTGTTCAGCCCATCTGTGAGCCTGGAAAAGTGTCTGACGGTGCAGCGTTAAAATGTGACGAAGGATTTTTTAGAATAAGATCTTCAGCGGATCCTCATGAATTTTGATTTGGAAAGCAGCAGGAATTCTTAAATAGCCAAAAAGAAAATATTCATTCCCAGGTGAACATAAAATATCAGTCTCCAAGGTTTTTTTCAAGTCAACAGAGCAGCCATGACAAGAGGCTTTGTGGCAATGCAGTTCCTCCCCCTCCCCCCCAAAAGAATCTGCGTATGAACTTGTGCCCAGAGCCACTGAGGGTCTCTTCCCTGATAATTTACAGCAATCTTTCTCAGCCAGGGTTAAGCTGAAAACCTACTTCTGAAAAAGAAGAGTGTTTCTTTGATGAATGGCAACAAGCTCCAGAAATCCATCCAAAAGGGGGGCTGTGCTTGAAGCTTTATTCCAACTGAATGTGCTCAAGCTCTGGAGAAATGCCTAAGAAACGCTACAAATACATTTCAATATCCCTTTGGTTGCTGCTTGCAACCCTGCAGAAAGAAAGGGAAAAAATGCAGCTGCTGTCAGTACACATCAAGCCCGCTTGTTTTCAGGAGTCAGACACCGGCTGCAAGTGAAATGCACAGGCCTCCTTGCTGTCCGCGGAACAGAGCATTGCGCCCCTCCACCCCACCCCAGAAGGTCTGCGGAGACGCAGGCCCACTGACCCCTGTCACCATGGGCTATGCCGGTCTTCGTCGGTCTTCATCGGTCTATTGAGAGAAGCTGCCCTTCACAGTGAAACGCTTTCACTCCCTGTCCAAGTTTCCCGTCTACTTCTATGCAAAAAATGAATTTACCTCTAGCACGTTATCAGATTACCCTTAGTCCTCTCACACCCACGACTAGACATGTGACACTTGAGGCACCCAGCCTTGAAAAGCTTTATGGAACGGTGTGACTTGTGCCACTCAAGGTGGGCCAGGTGAGGCCCGCTGCGGGGACGCAGCAGCACGGAGGAGCGGCAGCTCCCCTCCCAGGGCCGCAGGCCTAGCCGAGCCTCCGCATGGCACTCATTTTTTTTCTTCCCTTTGCTGGCATAGCAACAGCAAATGCACACCCCAGAGATGGTGGTGATGGTTATCCAAATCCTCCCAGATCTAAAGCAAAACTTCCCTAGCATTCCCAAACCGTGATCTTCATTAGAAGCAGACAAAAACAGCAAAATGTGAATGAAATGCTGTTTGTGTGAATGAAAGGGCTAGCGAGCGAGCCAGCGTTTCTGTGAATGAAGCCCGGCCTTGCAGCCGGCGCCAGGCAATCCCCTGGTTCCAGCGGCCTCAGCCAATGAGCAGCCGCCCCGATGACTCATTCAACAAAAGCTTGCTCAATAGTGGAAGATTCCATTTCAATCAAAGGCGGGATCTTTCATCCAACGGCAGTGTGGGGGAAAAAAAAAAAAAAAGCCAGCCTGATTACAAAGATGTAGGGAGGAAGGAGACAGCTGTTATGATGAGAGGAAAAACTAGTTTTTCCAAGGAAATTCAAGATCCACTGGACAGGTATGAGTGCGAACAGGACTGCCCTCTTGGAGGTGAGCTATGCCCTAAAACTTTCATTCAGCCATTCATTTACATCAAGAGCAACCATGAATGTGCCATTCTGTTCAGCATTTATTATGAATGTACAGTGAATGCACATTCAACACCCAGGCTCCTCGCCCTTGATCCTTTTTGTGAAAGGAATATAGAACAGGCATGCACGTTCTGAGTCCCCAAGGAGAAGGAAAAAACCCGAAGCTACACCGTTAACCCTTTAGCCAACAGGAGACTTTCCTTCCTTTTGTTATGATGAGGCAAGTAAAGGGAAACTGACCACTTTAAAAAGTAAAGAGCAATATAAATGTACCACATGTAAAGAAGATATATAATCTAAGAGGGAGATTAATATTTTAAGAATAAAATCGGACAGTAAAACCTCCTTATCAGGGAGATGGTATCAGCATTGTAGGACGTAGGAGAAAAGCAAAAAGAGGATCCCAAAGGTTTCTCAGCACCAAAATAGAAGCTGCAACCCAGCCAAGAAGCCCCCGGCCTTCCTTCCCGGGACAGCTCTGTGGACCTTCACTGGGGGCTGTTATTTCTTATTTTAAACATTATCCCAGAAGACCAATAATCAGATTTATCAGCCTGTGACAATATAAAGATGGATGATGGATGAAATGTTCATAGTCTGGTGACACAGACAACAACAACAACAAAAAAAAAATAGAAAAAACGAAACCATTATTACGTCAGCCTCAAGAAAGCCAGGCAGCCTAGGGCCTTTCCACAATATTTGTTTTTCTTTTTAAATCTATTAATTTAAAAGTGTATTGATTTTCTATTGCTGCCATAACCACAAAACCAGTGGTTTAAAGCAATGCAAATTTATCTCCCAGTGCTGTAGATCAGAAGTCCAAAATGGCTCACAAGCAGATAAAGTGAAGATGTGAGCAGGGCTCATTCCTCTGGGGTTTCTAGAGAAGAATTGCCTTCTCCTGCTTCCAGAGGCTGTCCGAACCTGTGCTCCTGAGAATGGGCCATAAGCTGGACCCTGGGGAGCGCAGCTTTGCCCATAGAAGATTTCATTCCAACTAGAGAGGCAGAAAACTGAAAATTAATATTACAATGCAGTATGCTATGTGAATGTTGTAATATGTGTTATATACAAAACCTGTCCATAGGGTACCATACTGAGCGTGGCCTAAGGATGTCAGTGGGGAGATGCCCCCCCAAGAAAAGATTTGAGGCACTACTAGGATCTTCCAGATAGGCTGAGGAAAAAAGGTACCTCGAGAGGAGATGCTGGGTAGGGAACAGCTCAAGTCTTGAGCAAGCTCACGATTTCCAGAATCCCATGTAGATTGGTTGGGCTGATGCATAGTATTGGGAAACCAGGCCATTAAGACAGTCTGAACGGGAGGATCTAGGAATAACTGATAACTTCTTTGAGATGCTTGAGCAGGTTTGCAGTGGCTTGAGAGAGGTGACACAGTCAGGTCTACATTTTATGTGGGCACCTTGACAGTGAGATGGGGTGGCCTTGCGGAGTTGTTTACAGAACAAATGAAAAATGATGGAGTCTTAAAGGAAGACCAAAGCAGTGGGCTGAACAAGAGACAATAAAATGACCTGGTTGACAAAGATGGGTGAGAAAAAGTGGGCCAGGTTGGCTTGTCTGGAGGCAAAGCTGAGATGGAGTTTGGGGTGCAAGATGATTGTTAAGGACCAACCTCCATGGGAGGCAGGAGGAGGCTAGAGGAATGGGCAGAGGGAGAGGTGGGGCTTTGTGAAGCCACACATACCCCAGCCCAGGGGGCTCCCCCCGAGGGTCCCCCTGGGCCCTGGAGGGACCTTTCTCCTTCACTCTTCACTTCCTCAGCTGCCCCAGGAGTAATGGCCTCTAGCAAAACAGCAGAGGCTCCATTCTGCACAGAAAGAAATAGAGGATCAGAGGGGTTATGAGATGTGCCCAGGACACACAGGGTTAGGAACTGGCCATTCTGTCTGACTCCAAATCCATGTTCATGACCACGGCCTTAGAGAGCTTGAGTAAGGACCTGATGAGAATCAACTATGGAGGGGGTGGTTCCTCAAGACAACAGCTTTGCAGTGTAACAGAGGGGCTGCCACTTAGATCACGGGGTGTTGCCAACTGAATGAGAGATGATGAAATGGAGGAAAGCAGTCATACTTTCCAGAAGACTAATTGCCATGAAAGGGAGGATATAGGGCAATGGCTGGAGGTACAGCAGGGAGCATAGAACAGATGATAGAAGAGTTGGGAGTATGTTTAGAAGACAGGTGAGGGCAGGACTTCCCTGGCAGTCCAGTGGTTAAGACTCTGCCTTCCAATGCACGGGGTTGGGGTTTTGATTCCTGGTCAGGAAACTAAGATCCTACATCCTACCTTATGCAAAAACAAAAAAAGAATACAGGTGAGGGCTTTAGATTAGAACAGAATGGGAGAAATGGAGATCCAGGAAAGAGGCGGGGTCAAGAGGATAGGTGAAGCTATCACCCTAGAAAGGACAGTGGGAGAGATGGAGGAACTGGGGAGCAGATCATTTGGGGTTGAGTAGGAAATAGGTGGTTCCAAGGAGGAGACCTGTTTTCAGAGAAGAGGTTAAAAAATTCCAAAGGATAGTGACTGTAAACAAGGAATGTACCAGTTCTACTAGCATCAAGCCATTAGCCACTGCCCTACAGTGCACCCTGAAGGGAATTCAGGATGGGGAAAAACAGAAAATATTCTGTGCTTTGGATATTGACCCTAAATAGGTAAGACATATACATGCTTAGTCACTCAGTCATGTCCCACTCTTTGCGATCCCATGGACCATAGCCCACCAGGCTCCTCTGTCCATGTGGGTTCTCCAAGCAAGAACTAGAGTGGGTTGCCACACCCTCCTCTAGGGGATCTTCTCCACCCAGGGATCAAACCAGGTCTCTTGTATTGAAGGCGGATTCTTTACCATCTGAGCTACCCGGGAAGCTCAAGAATACTGGAGTGGGTAGCCTATCCCTTCTCCAGGGGAACTTACCGACCCAGGAATCAAATCAGGGTCTCCTGCATTGCAGGCAGATTCTTTACCAGCTGAGCTACCAGGGAAGCCAGTAAGACACATATATCAAGGAATAATTTCAATGGACTCAGATTCTCACATCTTCTTATACATAGACAAGCACTGAAATCATTAAGTTGAGATGTCTGGATTTTTGTGATTAGCAGTAATCTTACGATGTTCAACTACAAGTTTTTTTTTTTCCCCCAGCAAAAGAAACTCATATATATCCTGGCTCCTCCCTTACCTCTTCAGAACAGTTTCTTCAGAGCAACCTGAGAGGCTGTCTCCTGAATATAGTCCTCAGTGCACGCGAACTAAATTGTTTCAGTCGTGTCCAACTCTGTGTGACCCTATGGACTGTAGCCCGCCAGGCTCCTCTGTCCATGGGGATTCTCCAGGCAAGAATACTGGAGTGGGTTGCCTTACCCATCTCCAGGGGATCTTCTCAACCCAGAGCTCAAACTAGCATGTCTTATGTCTCCTGTATTGCCATGCAGTTTCTTTACCACTAGCATCTCCTGCTAAGCCCAGTATAGTCCTCAAAAAGATTCCCAAATAAATCTTAACTCGCAAATTTAGGTTGTACATTTTTCTTCAGTCAATATGACACACCAGAGATTCCTAAGAGCCAAAAGTCATTCCCACCTTTAGGGCTGAAGGAATGGAAAGACAACTGAATTTCTAGAACCAGTGGAATTTCAGAGGGAATTTTAGAGGTAGGGCCACCAAGAGGAGCTGTAGTTTTGAAGGAATAAAGTTACTGATGGAGAAGTAGAACCAATGATGGGGAGGAAACAGAGAATAAATACCCCAGCTTCTCTCTTCCCAGTCTCTGACCTCCTGTTAGTGCCTTCCATTAGCCAAACTCACAAGAAGCCAGAGGTCCAGGGAACTTGGTGGTAGGGAGTGAGGGGCCAGCCTCCCAGGAACGTAGCAGGCAAGGCAGAGTAAAGGGAGGTGGACCACAGCTGTCACCGTGAGTGTGTCTGCAGATAAATCTATCTGTGCTCATGGTAAGAAGCCAAAAGACTTTGATGCCTAATGTGGAGTTATACCTGATCTCTGTAACACAAAAAGCAAGATTGTACTTAAAAAGTTAAAATGGAATAACAGACTGGTTCCAAATAGGAAAAGGAGTACGTCAAGGCTGTATATTGTCACCCTGCTTATTTAATTTATATGCAGAGTACATCATGAGAAACGCTGGGCTGGAGGAAGCACAAGCTGGATCAAGATTGCCAGGAGAAATATCAATAACCTCAGATATGCAGATGACACCACCCTTATGGCAAAAAGTGAAGAAGAACTAAAGAGCCTCTTGATGAAAGTGAAAGAGGAGAGTGAAAAAGTTGGCTTAAAGCTCAACATTCAGAAAAATAAGATCATGGCATCTGGTCCCATCACTTCATGGCAGATAGATGGGGAAACAGTGGAAACAGTGGCTGACTTTATTTTTCTGGGCTCCAAAATCACTGCAGATGGTGATTGCAGCTATGAAATTAAAAGACGCTTACTCCTTGGAAGGAAAGTTATGACCAACCTAGACAGCATATTAAAAAGCAGAGACATTACTTTGCCAGCAAAGGTCCGTCTCATCAAAGCTATGGTTTTTCCAGTGGTCATGTATGGATGTAAGAGTTGGACTGTGAAGAAAGCTGAGCGCCGAAGAATTGATGCTTTTGAACCGTGGTGTTGGAGAAAACTCTTGAGAGTCCCAAGGAGATCCAACCAGTCCATCCTAAAGGAGATCAGTCCTGTGTGTTCATTGGAAGGACTGATGTTGAAGCTGAAGCTCCAATACTTTGGCCACCTGATGCAAAGAACTGACTCATTGGAAAAGACCCTGATGCTGGGAAAGATTGAGGGCAGGAGGAGAAGGGGACAACAGAGGATGAGATGGCTGGATGGCATCATCAATTCGATGGACATGGGTTTGGGTGGACTCCGGGAGTTGGTGACGGACAGGGAGGCCTGGCGTGCTGCAGTTCATGGGGTCTCAAAGAGTCAGACATGACTGAGCGACTGAACTGAGTCCACTTAAGTAAGAAAACTGAGGTGAGGATGAGCACTTATAGCACCTGCTGAGGAAAAAAGATGATGCTGCTGACAAATGAGGAAAAGCAAATATGTCCCTGTTCTGCGTTATGAATCCACCATGACTATATGAGGGCAGAGGTGTGATTTTCTAAAGGTTCATCTGTTGACATATGAGCTGGAAGATAGCATATCATTAGGTAGAAGGTTCATTCGAGGATGCAGGTAGAGGCAGGGAGGAGAGGAGAAGGCAGACTAGCAGGAGTGGGAGATGGGCAGTGGGGAGAGGAAGGACAGAGTTGGAAGTGGCTGTGGAAGCAGTAGCAAGTCCAGCAGAGTGCTATTGAGGAGAAGCACTGGGGAGGTGGCAGCTTGGATCCTTTGGGAATGCACATCCAAGGGAAGTGGGAGGGAGCAGAAAGTCCCTAATTGTGCCCCTGAAACATAGGAGCTGCCTCACAGGAGGGCAAAGCAGGGGCCAGGTGGTTTCACTAAAACCAGAGGTTGGAGTCATCCTGGGGGCAGGCTGGTGATGAAAGAAAAGTCATTTCCCACAACAACGTGGGAAGGGATGGGCACTAGGGAAGACAGAATGAGAATACAGGATGTTTAGCCAGGAGGAAATGTGAGTTAAACCTAGATCTGACCATGGAGAAAGGTCCCCAGACTGAGGTGCCTGGAGGTAGGAATGTCTGTGGTGAAGGAATCCTCTGTAGCAAGTCACCTGAGGGCGAGAAACCTGGATGCTGAAAACTGGGTGTGCATCATGGACATGCTTTTCATTTTTTCTATTTTTTTAAAAGATTTACTTATTTTTAGCTACTCTGGGTCTTCATTGCCACACAAGGACTGTCCCTAGTCATAGTGAGCCAGCAGTACTCTCCACTGAGGTGTGGGGATTTCTCATTGTGGTGGCTTCTCTTCTTGCAAAGCACAGGCTCTAGAGTGCAAGCTCAGTAGTTGCAGTGCATGGGCTTAGTTGCCCTGTGGCATGTGGAATCTTCCCAGACCAGGGATTGAACCTGTGTCCCCTGCATTGGCAGGCAGATTCTTAAGCACTAGAGCACCAGGAAAGCCCCAACAGTTGTTTTTTTTTTTAACTTAGTTTTTTTAAATTGAGGTATAGCTGATTAACAATATTATAAAAGTGTCAGGTGTACAACTGAGTGATTCACAATTTTTAGAATCACACTCCATTTATAGTTATTAGAAAATCTTGGCTTATGTTCCCTGTGCTGTACAATATATCTTTGTATCTTATTTATTTTATACACAGTAGTTTGATTCTCTTAATCCCCTATTCTTATCTTACTCCACCATTCCCTTTCTTCTCCCAGCTTGTAACCACAAATTTGTTCTGCATATCTGTGAGTCTGTTTCATTTTTGTTATATTCGCTGGCTTGTTTTACTTTTTAGATTCCACATATAAGTGATAACATACAGTATCTGTCTTTCTCTCTGTCTTATTTCACTTAACATAATACCCTCCCAGATCTATCCATGTTGTTGCAAATGGCAAAATTTTATTTGTTTTCATGACTTAGTAATATTCCTACACACACACACACACACACACACACACACAAATACACACAGATATATATGTATTAATTGTTCCTCTATATGTGGGTTAATTTCTGGGCCCTCTATTCTGTGTCATTAATCTATGTGTCTGTTTTTGTGCCATACCATATTATTTTGATCACTGTAGCTTTGCAACATAGTTTGAAATCAGGTAGCCTCATACCTCCAGCTTTCTTCTTCTTTCTCAAAATTGTTTGGCTTTTGGGGGCCTTTTGTATTAATATTTCTATACAAATTTTAGAATTATTTGTTCTAGTTCTGTGAAAAATGCCATTGGTATTTTGATAGGGATTGCACTGAGTCTAGGTTGTCTTGGGTAGTATGGTTATTTTAACAATATAAATTCTGCCAATCTGTGAAGACTGTGTATCTTTCCATCTGTTGTGTCATCTTCAATTTCTTTCATCAGTGTCATAATTTTCCTTATATACCTTTGTAAAACAAATTGTAGTTTTTACTGAAGAATTAATTTATTTAGAAAAAATTTAGTGAATTCTGTATTCCATCAATTCCTTGATCATATGCATGTTTAGTTTTATATAGAAACAATTTCATGTTCCTCATTCTCCTCTAAAGAATCTATTTTCAGGGATGTTTTAGTTTATAATATTATCTCCACAACTACATTTCATGTTTCATGGAATTGAGAAAACATAATTCCTTTAGGCTTTCCCCATCACTGGACACTGGTTGTTTCTAATTTATCAATGCCATAAACATTGACATAATGAGAGACTTCGCATACCCAGCTTGCTTTGTATCATTGGATGATCTCTCAGTATAAATCACAGGGAAAAGCAAACTTCCATACCTCTTGATTATCATTGCTAAGTGCCTTTCCTGAAATTCTTTATGTTTTCACTTCGGACAGCAATCAGTAGAGCTGTGTTTCTGCAACCTCACCAGTTTGGGGTTTTCGTTGTTTTTGTGGTTTTCATAGAAACAAATGATTTTTCTTATTTAATAGTTTTCAAGATGGTTATTCAAGAGTCTGGGCTCTTGACTGGTGGAGGGGATGCCATAACTCTGCCTTCATAGAGATTGGTTGGCTCCAAACCAAAAGTGACAAGATTTGCCCAGACTTGGATAGGGAAGTGGTGTGGAGGGAACCAGTCTACCTGTGGACTTGAACTCATACAGACCCTAACCTACATCTTTCCATCAAACAGAAGGCCTGTTTTGAATCTCACACTTATCTTTCTGGACTCATAGCATTGTTTTGGCTATTTCTAATTTAGATTATTTCTTCTAGACTCTGTGTGGGTTCTCACTATAGTCAAATGTTTATCACTTTTAGCTTTTTCAAAAAGTATTTTATTATATATATAGTTATATATATATGGTTACATTGTTACATAATTGTTTACATATTATATATTATGCTGTATTATTTACACATAATTTTGTATACTAATATACCTATATAAGCTATATTGGTAAGTATAATATTGATATATATTAATATTAAATTACTATTTCTCTTTCATATGAATATATGCTATGATTTATATAATACACAGCCATATATATTAATATACTTATATAGCCTACATTTATACACGTTAATGTATATTAATTATATGTATTATTGCTCTTTCATATGGATGTATTATGTCTTATGATTTACATATAATTATACATACTAACATAGGAGCTTCCCAGGTAGCTCAGTGATAAAGAATCCACTTGCCAATACAGAAGACACAGGTTCAATTCCTGGGTCAGGAAGTTCCCCTGGAGAAGGAAATGAAAACCCACTCCAATATTCTTTCCTGGAAAATTCCACGGGCAGAGGTACCTAGTGAGCTGCAGTCCATGGGTTCACAAACAGCTGGACACAACTGAGTGACTAAGCATGCATGCATACATACTAATCTACTTATACAATCTTTGTCAACATAATATTTATATATATTAATTATACATATTATTTACTCTTCATGTGTGGAGTCAGAAGCAACAATGCTGGGGCATCAATATGCTGACACTGGTACCCTTGAAAGGACTTCACTGTCTTTGATGCACTTAGTAAGACTGAGAATAAGAATTCTGTATGTTTTCCCACTGCAGCCACCAGCAGCCCCTCTGTGTTGTCATGGTTCTCAGACAAGGATTCCCTGGTGGATGTGTCACCATGAAGATGGCTGGCCCCACCTAGTATTCCTGATTTACTAGATGTTGATGGTTCCCAGTTATGCTACCCAATTACTTCCCACATGAACAATGTCCATTGATCACACAGTAACTGAGCAAATCAGGTCAGTGATCCCAAACTGAAAGCCAATCCCCTGGATATGTTGCAGCCACAGTGCCCAACAGACTGAAATGGCTCTACTTGCCAATATCTCAGGACATCAAGGTGGTCAACCTTGAGAAGCCTGATGAGACAAAATCTTGGCAAATTCCTGACACAGCATCATCAAGGAGTTCAGTAGAACTCTTGGAGAACTTCACAATGTGAAATTCCTCTGCAACAGAGTTCCCAATGTTGGCTGCACATTGGAAATCTTGAGAACTTCCTTATCAAAGAAACCAGAAATTTAAACCAAGAACCTGCAAAATAATAATAGTGAAAAAGATGTGCCAAATACTTTTCTAAGTACTTTAAATGATCTTTCATTTTTGCAAATTCCCAAATTACATATACACCGTCATTGTCTTTGTTTTATAGATGGAGAAACCGAGGCACGAGGAACTTAAGTAATGGTTCACAGTTACAGGCTAGAGCCAGGCCTTGGCTTTGGCAGCTCTGGTCCTGCTGACTGACCTACAGCCTTAGGAGTTAGCAACTCCAGGTACCTGGGGACTAGCATGTAAAGAGTATGAGCTGAAGTAAGCAGGCTTACTTGAAAGTCTGTTTAGAGGTAGTTTCCAAGGTCTTTCCCCAACCATCCACATCCAGGCTATAGCTTCCTGCCCACCCTGCTGAAGATAAGTTGTTTTTGCTTTGGAGAAGGTGGGATGGAGGCATCTGTCCTGACACACCCTGTACAGACAAGAGTAAGCACAGCCAGGGAGAGGCTGGGCTGGAAAATATTTCCATATTAAATCCACTACAAAGGGCCCCTGCTCTTCCTTTCTGATAATTAAAACCCAACAGAAATTTTTGAGGATATCTGGAAAGCCGAACAAAATTACAAAAAGATGGAAAGAAGAAAAGATAAGAAATTAGACCACCATATCAGAAGATTCATCAAGCAAATTATAGGAGTTGCAGGAAGAAAAAAGAAAGAGGTAGAGATAGGGAGGTGGGGAGGGAGAAAGGAAAGGAGATAAGGAAGGGAGGGAAAATGAGAGGAGGAAATAATAAAATAATAGCAAAATTTCCTTGAACATGGATACTGAGATTGACCAAGATTAGGGTGCAATGAGACCTTTCTATGTTGAAAAGCTTCAGTGGGAGACACAGAGAGAGAGACAGAGAAAGAGAAGCAGGTCACATATAAAGAATCAGGATCAGAAACACTGGAAAGTAGACTTCCCTAGAGCCATGCCCTCAAAGTAGTCTGAGATAATTATTTCTGATTAGACTTTTATACCCAGCCAAATAATCAACAAAGGTGAAGATAGAACAAAGACAGTTTTAGATATTCAAAGTCTCAAAAAAGCCTTTTCATGAAGATGGTGCTGAAGGCAAAGAAGGAAGCCCCTGCCCCTCCTAAAGCTGAAGCCAAAGCAAAGGCTTTGAAGGCCAAGAAAGCAGTGTTGAAAGGTGCCCACACCCACAAAAAAAAAGAAGATCTGGACGTCACCCACTTTCCAGTGGCCCAAAACACTAAGGCTCAGGAGACAGCCCAAATATCCTCAGAAGAGCACTCCTAGGAGAAACAAACTTGACCACTATGCCATCATGAAATTCTCCCTCACCACCGAGTCAGCCATGAAGGAAATAGAAGACAACAACACACTGGAATTCATTGTGGATGTCAAGGCCAAAAAGCACCAAATTAAACAGGCTGTGAAGAAGCTCTATGCAATTGATATGGCTAAGGTCAACACCCTGATCAGGCCTGATGGAGAGAAGAAGGCATATGTACGACTGGCTCCTGACTATGATGCTTTGGACATTACCAACAAAATTGGGATCATCTAAACTGAGTCTAGCTGGCTAATTCCAAATATAAAAGTTTTCACTATGTATAAAAAAAAAAGTGTCTCAAAAAATATTCTGCATTTTTCCTCAGGCAGCTACTATGAGATGTACTTCCTCTCACCCCTCAGGGCAAATATTTAAAAGAGGAAGCCATAGGATGCAGGAAATGGGACCCAATCCCAGACAGAGGGGAAGGAAAATTCTGAGGTGATAATGAGGGAACTTCCAAGATGGCCCTGCAAGAGCAGGCAGAGGATGACAGGAAAGCATGGTTCAGGAATGCAAAACTGGACACAGAGAGGCAGTTCAGACTCCTGATGGGACTTGGGATACTACTCATGATAAGTACAAAGAATCTGAAACGAATTAAAAAGACAACCTTTCAACTCCAAGGAATGTAAGAAATCGGTGCAGAAGAGGAAAAATATTGCCATGTAATACATGGCTCAGTTCTCAGTAATATTTGCATGATCAAAATAATGTAAACACTGAATGTTAATCTAGTCAAAATACACTGTGTTTGTACAGGAAGAACTGGGGTCTGGGAAGTGCATTTATGGTGTGAATGTCTTATAAATTTTGAAGAACCAATTGATTCCAAGAAATAATGGAAACTCATTACTGCTGCGGTGTGGGAAGTAGAAAAAGAATGGATGAGGGCTGCCATTTATCCCGACATGTCTTATACAGCAGATGGACCATGCAGATGATGTGCATACATAACTTTAGACCGGAGGTTTATAGATCAAGTACATGAATCTACATGTACATGTACATTAAGTACATGTAGCCATGTACTATGATCCAATACCCAACCAGGAAAAAAAGTGTTCTCCCTTAAGCCTCTGATTTTGGCAGTTTTGTGTCTTAGTGGTCTTGCCAGGAGGAACTGACTGTAAAATATATTTCCACATGTCTAAGTGAATTGATGCACTGGGTGAAGGTTCTTATGGTTGTCAGGCTGTATGGTGAGAGACTGCCAAGACTGATGGCTTGTTTTATAGAAATTCATACTAAGTGGTTCTGCCAGTCACATGACCTACAGTTTGGCTGATCTTTGGGCCACTCCTGCTGGGCCTCAAAGGTTCATCTATCCTCAGGGCAGGGTGTCACCATTTGCTAAGAGGGCATGAAGAGCACTCATATAAAAATCTAATCTAGTGGGAATGCAAAACAGTGCCACCACTTTGGAAAACAGTTTGGCAGATTCTTAAAAGTTTAGACGTAGATTTACTCATCCACCCAGCAAATCTACTCCTTAGAATATACCCAAGAGAAAGGAAAATATACGTCCACAAAAGGCTTGAACACAAATGTCCATAACATCATTATTCATCATAGCCAGAGAGTGGAAACAACAGAGATGTCCATCAACTGGTGAATGAAAGACTACTCTGAACAAACAAACTATTGATATACACTACAGCATAGATGAACCCCAAATTGTTATGCTGTGAGAAAGAAGCCAGACACAGTAGACCACCAGTATGATTCTATTTTGGGTTTTCTCTGGTGGCATGGTCCTATTTATATGATATGTTCAGACAAAGCAAATCTACTGAGACAGAAAGCAGATCAGTTGATGCCTATGGGGAAGGTAAGGTGGAGAGCAGCAAGGACTGGGAATTAACTACAAATGGGCACAGGGATATTTTAATTTATTTTTTAATGATTTTTAAAACATTATTTCTTGGACTGTGATGGTTCTTAGCTGTGGCACATGGGATCTCCAACCTTCATTGTGGCATGCAAGATCTTTAAGTTGCAGCATGCAAAATGTTAGTTGCAGCATGTGGGATCCAATTCCCTGACCAGGGATCAAATCTGGACCCCCTACTTTGGGAGCTTGAAGTCTTAGCCACTGGATCACCAAGGAAGTCTCACAAGGAAGTTTGAAGTTTTCTAAGGTGCTAGAAACATTTTAGAACTACATTGTAGTGATGCTTATAAAATCTTGTAAACTTACTAAAAATTACTAAATCATAAAGATAATTTACTGAAAATTAATTAATTTTTGAATGGGTGGATTTTATGGTATGCAAAAAAATTGTTTTAAGAAAAATATTTGGAAATACTTCTTTATTTAAAAAAATGGAAACTAAGACAGTATTTTGTTTAAAACCATTTCCATTCTGATTCTCCCAGTGATATTACAGGTTAAGCCTTCCTTCAGATCCTGTATTTCTCATACAAGATGTTACATGAAGTCGACTGCTCTGCACCTCACTAGCAGCAAAGATGCTTGGGGCAGGATGGGGTGAGATGAAGAGAGACATATCTAGCAAAATAAAGGATCTTCAGTTATAGTGAAAGTGAGAGAATATTTTTCAGCTTTTAAAATGGGGGTGTACTATATTTGAATTTTCTCTGAGGAGTTGTATGCCTATGACATTACGTTTTGAAGTAGAAGATCTTCTCTTAGGGCACTTTTCAACATTAAATGCTAATCAAAGGTGCTTCCTTGGTGGCTCAGTTGGTAAAGAATCTGCCTGCAATGCAGACGACCCAGCCTTAACCCCTGGGTCAGCAAGATCCTCTGGAGAAGGAAATGGCCACCCACTCCAGTATTCTTGCCTGGAAAATCCCATGGATAGAGGAGCCTGGTGGGCTAAGTACATGGGGTTGCAAAAGTTGACACGACTGAGTGACTAAACCACCACCACCACCACAAGGGTGATGATACTGGGTCCCATCTAGAGAGAGTGTTGACGTAAATCTGAAATGATACTCACAAACGTATACAGTAAAATAATCCTATCAGCAGCTAGTGAAAGCTGGTGCCCAATACTAATCTACTATGATCTACTACGGGTCACTTTTTAAAATTTTGTTTTAAAGTTGGATTATTTTTGTGTGAACCTTTCAAAACTGCAAGTTTTATTGCTTCCATTTGGCTTTCCTTGCAGTTTTTATCAAACCATCAAAGCATACTAGGTTTAAAGAGTTAGCATGGACTTAGAAGGAGTATGACTACCTCTAGCTTGGCCTAATACCTCCCTTTCAAGGATAGAGAATAATGGAGGACTGACTGATAATAATCATTAATGTTATATAATCTATACTACTATAAACGAATAACAACATATGAATAATGTATAATAATTTATAATACTGTATGTGAATATTTCCTTACTCTGAGTCTACCAGCTGCCATTCAGTACTATTTAGTTGTGATTATAGGTTAGCTGTTCCTTGAATTTCCCTATTGAATTACTTACTTAGAGGTGTGGTCAAGAGGAAATAGCTTTTCAAATTTAGATTTTCCAAATGAGAGTTTAGAATAACCATTGTTTGATGCTAAGCATTCACACCTCCTATAACAGTAATGTTAGCTGACTGGAGCATAGAACATATAAAACTCAAAACACTATAATGTTTTGAATTAGACATCTGAGTGATAGTTACACCTTAATAAAAGAAGTTTGTGTATTTAGGCATATCAGGCTAGTTTCATCAGAAAGTCAGGTCAAGAACAAGAAAAATAAATGACATTTTTAGTTCCAGAAGACTCGGAGATTTTGCCTCTGTTACTATGTAGATCTGCATGATTGGTGCAGTACTGTCAGGATAGATTCGACTATACTGTGGTAACAAAAGACCCAGCATCTTGTGGCACATTTATTACTTTATCTCCACATCAACCCTGGGTCAGCTGCTCTTTGCTCCGTTGTCTTCTCTTGGGGACTCAGCTAGCAGAGCAGCCTCTTGTGCCCATCGTCCTGTGCAGACAGAACGCTGCTGGCAAAAATGATCACATTTCAAGTATCTCTCAAGAAGTGATACCGTAACTCTGCTTACATTTCACTGGCCAGGGCAAGTCACGTGGCCATGCCTGTGTTGTACATGGTGATGCTATTCAGTCTTCCTGGAGAGAGTGGAGAAATGAGTAGCGAACAATTTTCCCAACTTTCCCACCCCGGCTGCCACATAACAGCGAGCGGAGTTCCATGTGCTATATAGTAGGTCCTTGTTAGTTATCCAATTAAAATAGAGCAGTGTGTACATATCCATTGCAAACTCACTAATTCTCCCTTCCCCCTATAAAAGGAAATAAATTCTAAACTGTACTAAAACAGCATGAATCTTGAGGACATTCTGCTACGTGAAATAAACCAATCACAAGAGAAAAAGCACTGTGTGATTTTGCTCATGTGAAGTAACTATAGTCAGATTCATAGAGACAGAAAAGAGATTGGAGGTTGCCAGGGGGGAGAAATGGGATACTTTTGTTTAATGGATATTAAGTTTTGACCTTATAAGATGAAAGAAACTCTGGAGAGTGAGTGTCCAACAATTTGAATGTAATTAACATTACTGAAATATACACTAAAAAATTATTAAAAGGGTAAATTTTATGTTATGTGTATTTTATCACAGTGTTCAACAAATAAGTATTTTTTAAAAAAAGCTATATGACCTCAGTTGTTACAAATGCACAACTGTGAAGGGGCATATTGATAACAGGAGAGGTTATGTGTATGTGAGGGCAAGGGGCATATGGGAAATCTTTGTACTTTTATGTCAGTTTTTTGCTGTAAACCTAAATCTGGTCCAAAAATAAACTTAAAAAAAATTTTTTTTAACTATATGCCCACTAAAACAAGGAGCCTTTATAGAAGAACAGAAAAAGGAGTTAGGCGTAAGGTGGCCCACGTGGCTCAGTGGTAAAGAATCCTCCCGCCAATGCAGGAGATGCTAGTTCGATCCCTGGGTGGGGAAGATCCCCTGGAGAAGTAAATGGTTACCCATTTCCAGTATTCTTGCCTGGGAAATACCATGCATTTCCTGGTGGAAATCCATGAGGAGCCTGGTGGGCTACAATTCATGGGGTCCCAAAGAGTCAGACATGACTTAGCAAATAAACAGCAACAAAGCAGAGGGACCATATTCAGGAGAAAAAGAAAAAAATTTAGGACACCCACTTAAATCTGAACCTTGTATAAGTCATTTTTTATTTTTTAGCATAAGTATATCCCATGTAATATTTGAGTCATGATTACACCCCCAAATTATTTGGTGTTTATCTGAGATTCAAGTTTACCTTGGTGTTCTGTATTTTATCTGGAAACCCTAGACCCAGGACCCTGAGCTATCTTCCTGGATATGTCTGTTTCCAGAGCCTCTGCCATGGGCCACATGGCTCCCCTCACTGCCCAGTTCACCCATCATGTTCTCACCATGTGGATAGCCGTGCTGTTTTCCTATAGGAAGAGGAATTGTTGGGCCAGGGAACTCCACACTGGAGGACATGCAAGTTTAAGTTCTCTTTGTCAGCTACACAATCCTCTCTCACCCCCCGTTTTAAGCAGTTTTTCCAGCCCTAGGCAGCAGCTGGTGGTGTTCCTTTTCATGCCACTCACTGTTTCCTGGAGCAAGATCCCTTCCCTCCTGCCTTTGTCTCTTTCAGACTGAAGAGAGGCTTTTCGATGCTGCTGCTAGCAATGTAGCCTCCCCTCCTCCTTATTGCTTCATCTGTGCTTCTGTGACATACCTAAAGTGCCATCACCAGAATGGCACTCAATATTCCAGGTGCAGGGGCAGAGAGTGATGGTCTTAAAGATATTTCTGAGATTTACTTTAAAAAGCTCCAGGAAAAAAAAAAAGCTGAGGGATACAAGAAACAAGACTGGCAAAATGCCGATAAGCAGGAATGTGCCATGAGAAGGCAAGGGGGTCATTATATGATTCTTTCTGCGTTTTTGTGGTTTGAAATTTTCCATAATAAAAAGTTAATAAGTAAAGATTTAAACGATGTACAGAACATCAAAAACAACACCACAGAATCCAACTTCTTGGACTTTCTGTTACCGTTTTGACATAAATGCACTTTGTCCAAGCTCTTGATGTTTCCTAATAATTTCAAGTTTAGATATCAGTGGTTTCCCAAAGATAAAGATACAATATCCTTATTCACTAATGCCATAGAGTTCATCACCCCATGCAGAAAAAAAAACCTTTTGATAATTTGTTTCCATGGGTTATGGGTCAATCAGAGGGGCATGGACCCCACATTCCTGGAATGTCAAGGACAGTGAGCCATTTCTTCAGATTCACTTTAGTATATCTACTTCCAGGGCATTCCAGCCATAGAGGTGGGGGGTTTCCCTGGTAGTCCAGTGGTTAAGAATCCCCCTTCCAATGCAGGGTACATGGGTTCGATCCCTGGTTTAGGAAGTAAGATCCTACATGCCACAGGGCAATTAAGCCCACATACCACAACTACTAAGTCCATAACGAGCAACTAAGACCCACTGCAGTCAAATAAATACTTTTTAAAAAAATAAAAAAGAAATGCAGACTTAGAGGGCATACTTCATCCTCTGATAGCTCCTTCATTCATTCACTCATTCATTCATTCAGCAAGTATCTACTGGGTGTTCGTGTGTGCCTGTGACTTGCTGGCACACAGTGGTCAGGAAGCCAGAAACAGACCCTGTACACAGCTTGGGAAACGAGCAATTACATCATCCATGTCTCAGGGATCTAGGGGTCTGAGGAGCCCCTGCTTCAGCCTGGGTGGGGCAGGGAGAGATTCCGGCACAAAGTGACATTTTAGCAAAGTCCAGAAGGTGGCAAAGGGGCTGCAGGAAGTTTTCCCCAAGTAGAGGGTAGGCATGTATGACAGCTGGGAGCTGAGGTGAGCCCTGTCCACAGAAGGAGCAACAAGGAGGTGGGGGGACTTCCTTTGTGGTCCAGCGGCTAAGACTCCATGATTTCAATGCAGGAGGCCCGGGTTCGATCCCTGGTCAGATAACTGGATCCCATATGTTTCAATTAAAATATTTTGCATGCTGTAACAAAGAGCGAAGATCCTTCATGCAGCAACTAAGACTCAGCGCAGCCAAATAAAAAAATAATTTTTTTTAAAGATATAAGCTATATGTATTAATATTTCAATAAAAATTTTTTAAAAGGAAGGAGGCAGGGCCCACCTTCTGATAGAGACCAAAGCTGTGGTCCACCGTTACCATCTCAAAATTCTTAATACTATGATTTTATCTTTGATTTGTGTTTTGTAAGAGTTAGTGAAATGGTGGAACATGTCCCTGGAGGCTGGCTCACATGGTCCCACTTTATTCTCTCATCCTTCTCCCAGGATGAGTTATCAGCTGCTTGCTTCTGACTTTCCTTTGCCAGAGTCTGGCTCATGTCTCCCTGTCCCCATGCTGTGACCTCTGCTGTCCTCCTTCCCCATCAGAGGCCCAGGCTCAGGGGGGCATGCCTGAAGCATCTAAGGTAGGATGACCTGGACCCATCCAACTCCCCCAGCTCCAGGCTGGCTGCACCGCTGCACACCTGGAGATAACCAGTGGAAGGTCACCTCTTAGCTGGGGGCAAGCCTCTGGCCCATTCCTGATCCAGGCAATGGGGTGTCAGCCCACACAGAATGGGGGAGGCTCTGCTTCCCTGAATCTTCCCTAACCTGGAGCACAGCACATCTGTTCTGACACTGGCAAGGGGGAACCCAGCATCACTATGGTCGAGCCAATGCCAGGATACCCCAGGTCACAGTCGGGACCCCCAGGTGTTTGTGAACAGCCCTCAGCTAGGAGCACTCCCTGAGCCAGTTTTGTGCCTGGGTCCTGTCCCCCTCCTTCCCTTCTTGAGCAAGTCTCCATGCCTGACTCTGCCAGCCAACTCGAAGAAGCTTCTCAGGACCAGCCAGGAAACATGAACTGTGTCATTTCAGTGACTACATGCACGTAAAATGCTCTACTGTTTGCACTTAAAATTGACATTGCACAGTATAAAGATGAACAATAGACTTCACGATAACTTAATTCTTTTTCGTTAGATCATTAAATATAAAAGAAAAAAAACACCATTAGAAGTGAAGAAGGAACATGCATGAGGAAAATAAAGGCTTTCAAAATATCTTTAAGGCATATTTTCCCCTGCTTCTTTAACAAAGGGATCCCATATTTTCACTGTGATCTGGGCTCATACGTTTTGCAGCCAAGCCTGGAGGGAGAATGTGTGTGATGAAGCCAGTGAGTGGGGAGTGAACAGGTCTAGAAAGACCTTGCAAAGCAGGTGAAGGAGCTTGGCCTCATCTCAAGGGCAACCAGAGCAGCTGAGGTGTCTGCAGTGAGCAGTTCTGGGAGGACAGAGCGATACCGTCAAGATGCTCATTCCTCATTCCCCACACTACCACCCCACCCGGCAACAGATGACTAGACCAGAGGGAACCAATCCACAGGCGACCCAATGCCCTATGGCCAATCAGATGCTCTCTCAAAAATTCTGAACCAAGGAGAGTATGGCTGAGTCAGGAAACCAGCCAGCTAAATGAAGAGCTCAGAATGAAGGTTCACAAAAACCTGCTGTGACACCCTCGAACCTGCCCTGAGTTCTGTGCTTTCCCATATGGATGCTCAGCTTGTCTTTGGGCCCCTCTCTAGGGCCTGATCTCAGGTGGCTCCAGCCTGCAGTGGCTTGAAGCAGGGCTTCAGTTCCCTGGCCAGATTGAGGCCAGGTCTCGGCAGTGAGAGCAGGAAATCCTAGCCACTAGACCAGTGGTCAGTGACAAGGCCTTGGCCTTTTGGTTTTGCAGGAAAAGAACTTCCACAAAGATGGGAAGTAATGAAACAAGCATTTTATTAGGAGGAAAAACAAGTACAGTACATGTGGATAGCTACACAGGCAAACTCAGGAAGGGGACTGCTGAGTTGTGACTTATGGTAGTTTGAATTACTTTCATGGGACATTTCTTCTGGCTTTCTTTTGACCAATCATTTTGATCTGTCTTGTTCAGAGTCCATACTAAGTATACCTCAGGATCCTCCCAAGTGTGTGATCTCCCAAGAGGTCCTCCTCAGGATCTCTTAGCCTAGATGAATTCTACTGCAAAGGCTTATGGGTAGTTAGCGTCACTTAGCATCACTCCCCTTTGATTTCCATGGAGCCTTTGTGCATATGTGTGGCCTGGGGATCTCCTGACTTCAAGAAGGAGAACACGTGATCTCTTATCTTCTTTTTGGGCAGGGCCCAGCCTCCCCTCTCAATTGTCCTGCTATTGATATTTTGGAGTTTCGGTCCACAGGAAATGAATCTGCAATTGCTTTACCCTGGTAGATGGGGGGAACCCCTCTACCTCCTGCCTCAGGCCCACTTTTGTGAGTGTATAAAGAGCAAAATCATGCCTTACTACTCCCACGCAGTTGGAGGTCTCCACACCCCACTCAGTGTGTCAGCATGAACTGACCCTTCTCTGTGTCCCAGGCCAAGAACAGAGACACACTTGAAACTTGTTTTATGCCTCTGCATTAATAACTGCTCTGATATAGTTAGTCTATGTTTTGTCCAGAGTAACACTGTTCTTCAAGTTGCACTGACAACTGTATCTGCATAGTTTGACATGCCTCTAAGTTTTTCCAACGATGCTTCAAAAATTGTCAAATCCTCAAATGAAATCAGTTTAAATAACTTGAGTTTTTTTTAATTTTTGAGATGTGATTGACATATAGCACATTAGTTTCAGGTGTACAATGTAGTGATTTGACATATGTCTACATTGCGAAATAATCATCACAATAAGTCTTGTTAACATCCGTCACCACATACAGTCACAATTCTTTTTTCTTGGATGAGAACTTTGAAGATCTACTGTCTTAGCGGCTTTGAAATATACAATATAGTTTTGTTAACTATAATCACCATGATGAACATTGCATTCCCATGACTTATTTATTTTATAACTGGAAGTTTTCATTTCAGTTTTTTAAAACGCATCATCATGTAGATGAACAATGGATTTTAATCAATCGGAATGTTGCAGAAAGGTTGGGCTGGGATCCCTAGGGTAGAGAGGCAGAAGAGAGAGACATATGTGGGATGGATCAATTCAACAAAAGATGAGGGCGAGTGTGTGGAGATTGGATCCTTAACAGCGCATCTACACAAGCTGACAGCTACTGGCAATTTGGTTGGGAGGCTGCACCAGCGTTTACACAATGCTTCTAGAAGCCAGGAACCATGAGAAATATTTTCTTTGGAGTAATTCATTAATTTTTACACCAAAGCCCTACAAGATTAGAAGCATTGTCTGCACTTTTCTCTTTTTATGCCCTTCTCTAGGGGATCTTCCCAAACCAGGGATCGGACCCATGTCTCTTAGGTCTCCTGAACTGGTATACAGGTTCTTTACCACTAGCGCCACCTGGGAAGATGCAGAAATGAAAAGAGAGAAATTAGGCATCCCGGAAGCAAAGATGGAATGGGGGGGCGGGGAAATTTAGGATCACTGCGTTCCTGCAGTGCTGACTCTGGGGTTCAGTCCTGTTCTGTGGTGTCAGAGAGAAAGCCTGAGACAACGCTTTTTTTTTCCTAAAGAAACCCTTCAGATGTGTAATGAGTCAGGAAGCCAAACTCTGCATGCAGGTTAACTGGAAATGTCAATGATGCACAGCAATGAAGCCCCTGTATGTTCTTCCTAAAATGGAAGAGATGGGGGACTTCCCTGACAATCCAGCTGTAAAGACTCAAGGCTTCCACTGCAGGGCCTCAGGTTCCATCTCTGATCAGGGAACTAAGATCCCCACAAGCCAGGTGCTATAGCCAAAAATAAAATAAAAATGGCAGAGGCAGGGTTGAGAATGGCTTTAAAATAAGTGATGGAGGCCAAATCCTGAGAGAGACCACACTGTATTTCCCACACTGGTGTCCTGACAGAGCATTCAGGGCAAGTCTTATGTCATCAGCGCAGCAGGGTTGACAAAATCATGGTGGTCACTCATCCATCAAGTGGCCTGGTAGCTCCCACTGCAACACCGTGGGCAGAAGACCTTCTAGTCACAGGAAGGGCAACCAGCTCCAGCTTCAAGACTCTGCAAAAGGCCTCCCACTGCCTCCCCTCAGGTTGGCCCTGTCTCCCTAGTAACATGCTCCCCACGCAGCCCACAAACCTCAAACAGGGACAGACGGCAGCTCAGCTCAGTGCCCGAGGGCTCCTCTAAGAGGTCCAGCCATTTTCCTTCACCTCCCGACACTGCAGGGGGACTCACAGAAATTTGAGACAGATAGTTAGACTGCCAGTGTCTACCACAAAAGCTAGTACAAGTATTATTGGCAGGAAAAACACAACTCAAGGAAACGACCTTTTTAGGATGTCAGTAGGAAGTAGGATCTAGTGTGTCTAGCCTCAAGACATACTCATCCATGCAGTATTATATTTAATGCAAAATGTCCTATCCTGTTGCTTCCTGCAGAGGCAAATTATTATTCCTGAATATCCCCTGGCAGCAAGGAAGTACTCAGGATCAGTAAAAAGATGGCCATACACTCAGTTTCTTTACCAAGCAGTACTGTGCTAGAGCCAGCTGGTACCAGCTCACAAGAGCTTGTTAGAAAGAAAGAGTTAGTCACTCAGTCATGTCTGACTCTTTGTGACCCCAGGGACTGTAGCCTGCCAGGCTCCTCTGTCCCTAGGATTGTCTAGGCAAGAATATTGGAGTGAGTTGCCATTTCCACCTCCAGGGGATTTTTCTGACCCGAGGATCGAACCCAGGTCTCCTGAATTGCAGGCAGATTCTTTACTATCTGACCACCAGAGCCTGATATTTTAAGCCTGATTTTGTGAGCCTACTGTGAAGTCATTAGTAACTTAAAATTGGCCATGATGGAGCACTGACACCATAGAAATCGGCAAACATTGATCAAGGTTTATTTGTTTGTTGTGTTCCAGAAAGCTGATTGTTAAACATTTAGCCCCATCCTGATGCCCATCTGCTACTTCCCAGGTGGATTTGTCAAGTTTCTTCACCATTCCAAATATTATTTGTCCTCTATTCACAAAATAGGAATCATAATTCATACCCAAAAGATCATTTTTTCTAAGTAAGAACAATGAATGTGAAAGTGGCTTCCCTGTTGGCTCAGATGGTAAAAAAATCCACCTGCCATGCAGGAGACCTGGGTTCAATCCCTGGGTCAGGAAGACCCCTTGGAGAAGGGAATGGCAACCCATTCTAGTATTCTTGCCCGAGGAATCCCATGGATAGAGGAGCCTGGTGGGCTACAGTCCATGGGGTTTCAAAAGAGTTGGACATGACTAAGCAGGCACACAAGAAATTACATAACAATGGACAAATATCTGCATTCTTTATACCCTCACACCCTAGTCCTTAATATATGCAAGAATATCCCTGCCTTCCTATGCCTTGTGGTACCAGAAATTTCATTTCAACTTCCTTCCTTTCTTTCTTTCTCTCTTTTCAGTGTTCATACCCTTGGTTTTAAATTTAAATTGAAGATTGTCAAATTTGTGCCCATTCCTTCACAAGGAAACTCAGGGCAAGCTATGTTCTTCCAGGCACAGGGATTGAATCCAATCTCTTGCATTACAGGCAGATTCTTTACAGTCTGAGCCACCATGGAAGACCCATAAGAAAGCACAGGAGAGTCTAAAGCCCTCTTTCTATTTCCTGGGTTCTTTGTAGACATGAGCTGAGCACCCACTAGGAGTCATTAAGTAGAATTAGATCCTCTGGCCTTAAGGCCAGAGTGGTGGGGCAAGCCTGAATCCACTCTGTGAAGTGGGATCCACAGCCACCAGGCTACCAAATTTGCCCCATGTGACCACCCCCACATTGCTCTAGAGAGGTAAGATCTCCACTTGTTCACAAGTGCAGAGTTGCTCCCAATCCGATTATTTCCACCAAAGGGAGCAGTCCCTCAAAAACGTTAAGTGCTTGTTCTCATTTCTGAACCGTGAACTACCCTCTTGTTTTCCAGAACAGACACGTTGCATCCCTAGGTAGCATGGCCAGGCAGATGACCCCATCCTCAGCAATCTCTGAGAATGTTGGCAGCTGCAATATCACTCTTTCTCATCACAGTGATGTTGTGCAAATCCCAACAGCCTTCAACCCAGAATCAGAAGCCTCCATGAAAGCACTGTTATGTCATGACCTTCACCGGCTTGAACAATTCCCTGAATTTCTCTTGAGTTGGCCTGAGGCAACTGGACTGAGGCAGCACCCAGAGTAGTAATGTGGAGCCACATGGGGCTCCTCCAGCACTTGTGTGTCTGGGTTAGGACCAGGTGCTCACCTGTAGTGCTTTACTCAGATCCTGCTTCAGAATCTTTCCCACTCTTAGGTAGGTGCTGAGCAGGGCTGAGGTTGCATGCACTCTAAGTCACTTCAGTCCGACTCTTCACAACCCTAGGGACTGTAGCGCATCAGGCTCCTCTGTCCATGGGGATTCTCCAGGCAAGATGACTGGAGTGAGTTGCCATGCCCTCCTCCAGGGGATCTTCCCGACCCAGGGATTGAATCTGAGTCTCTTATGTCTCCTATATTGGCAGGTAGGTTCTCTACCACTAGCGCCATCTAACACTATCTGCAATGTTTCTTGAAATCTTACCACTTAATTTTTGTATATTTCCATTTCTATTTTTTAAATGACACATCTCTCTATTCCTCTTAACCTCTTACTGAGCTCCTGGCTACCTGAGTCAGTAGGAAAAGCCCTCCTGTGAGTACCAGGTAACTGGTGATGGGGTGAAGTGGGCCTTTGGCACTCCTAATCTGCATCCTTACTCGTGTTCCTGGCTGCCCTGGGTGGCTGCAGGCTTGGCTCCAGGCAGACTTAGAGCAGCCCCTTGGAGATTGCTGTTGTCTTCTCCTCAGACTCTTGATGCCATTGAGCAGTGGCACCAGTCTCTACAGGGGTCCTTTCATTAGCAGTCCACACCAAGCCCCCAAGGGGCAGAGGGCCAGTCTGTGTCTACACACACACAGACACATTCACAATTTTCTCCATCACTCTCACTCCCATGCACCACACACACACACTCACTCTCACAAAACCCCAAAGCCTATGCGTCCTCTTACTCTTGGAGAAGGAAATGGCAACCCCCTCCAGTATTCTTGCCTGGAGAATCCCGTGGACAGAGGAGCCCGGCGGGCTGCAGTCTATGGGGTCACAAGGGTCGGGCATGTCTTAGTGAGTAAACTACTACTACTACCTCTTACTCTAGGGGTCTGTCTTCGCTGGACACCAACCCCACTGAGGGTCAAGCTCTAGGTTTCTCTTCTAAAACCACTACCTCTAGCTCCTCGTCCTCTGGCCAGCTCAACCCTCCTCTATAAACTTTAATGCACTTTCTGAGGAAAGAACTCCCTTTGAAAAAACCATGCAGGCAGCTCTTACTCCAGGTGCTTCAGGTGGTGGATGTAGAAGACAATAGTAAAAACATCATTTAGTATTTTCCTAAATATCCAATTGCTGGAAATCCAGGTTAGCCAAGGCTAACACAGTAGGACGAATCAATAATGATTTCTGTTTGAGGCAGGTAAAGTTGATAGCTATCTGCTCTGAGTAAATTCATTCAAATACGTATTACTAGCTTGTCAGGTTGAGCTAAAGGTTTACAAAGTTCTCCCTGAATTCTCAGAGCAGTGCTGTAGGGATTGTTACCCCATATTACAGATGAGGAAAAAAACTCAGAAAATGTTGAAAATGTACCTAAGGCCACACAGCTCTAGTGGGTAACTGGATTGATTCTAATGCATATGTGTCCAACTCCAAACCTAATGCTTTTAACCCTTAATCCATCCTGTTTCATTAATAATCTCAGGAAAAAGTTAAATCCTCCCAATTGGCTTAATGAATATGGCTGGATGACCAACAGATACATGAAAAGCATTGTACTTCTAACACAAACCATCAGGGAAATGCAAATCGTATTCAGGATGAGATATCACCTCAAACTTTTTAGGATGGCTGCTATCAGAAAGGAGAAGGCAATGGCACCCCACTCCAGTACTCTTGCCTGGAAAATCCCATGGATGGAGGAGCCTGGTAGGCTGTGGTCCATGGGGTCGTTAAGAGTCGGACACGACTGAGCGACTTAACTTTCACTTTTCACTTTCATGCATTGGAGAAGGAAATGGCAAGCTACTCGTGTTCTTGCCTGGAGAATCCCAGGGACGGGGGAGCCTGGTGGGCTGCCATCTCTGGGGTCGCACAGAGTCAGACACGACTGAAGTGACTTAGCAGCAGCAGCAGCAGCTATCAGAAAAAAGAAAGATAACAAGTGCTGGTGAGGAAGTAGAGAAAAGGAACAGCTGTCCACTGTTCGTTGGAATGTAAATTGGTTCAGCCCCTATAAAAAATACTATAGAGGTTCCTCAGAATATTAAAACTGGACTACCATAGGACTTCCCTGGTGGTCCAGTGGATAGGAATCTGCCTGCCAATGCAGGGAACATGGGTTTGATCTCTGGTCTGGGAAGATTCCACATGCCATGGAGCAACCAAGCCCATGCACCACAACTACTGAGCCCACACACACAGAGCCAGTGCTCTGCAACAAGAGAAGCCACGGCAATGAGAAGCCTGTGCACAGCAACCAAGAAGCGCCCGCTTGCTACAACAAGAGAAAGCCCATGTGCAGCAATGAAGACCCAGTGCAACCAAAAATAAATAAATAAATAAATAAATAAATAAATAATGTTTTTTAAAAAGAATTTTTAAAAATTGGACAACCATATAACCCAGAAATTCTACTTCTCAGTATATACTCAAAGGAAATGAAATCAGGATCTCAGAGAGATATCTCTACTCCCATATTCACTGCAGTATGATCACAATAGCCAAGATACGGAAACAATCTTAGTGTCCGCTGACAGAAGAATGGATAAAGACGAAAACCATGCCATTTGTGACAACATAGGTGAACCAGTAGGACATTATGCTAAGTGAAATAAGCCAAAGGCAAAAAGACAATTACTGTGAGATCTCACTTATGCATGAAATCTACGTAATTAAACTCATAGAAACAGAGAGTAGATTGATGGTTTCCAGAGGCTTAGAAAACCAAGATCATGGCATCCAGTCCCATCACTTCATGGCAAATAGATGGGGAAACAGTGGAAACAGTGGCTGACTTTATTTTTCTGGGCTCCAAAATCACTGCTGATGGTGTTTGCAGCCATGAAATTAAAAGACGCTTATTTCCTGGAAGGAAAGTTATGACCAACCTAGACAGCATATTAAAAAGCAGAGACATTGCTTTGCCAACAACGGTCTGTCTAGTCAAGGCTATGGTTTTTCCAGTAGTCATGTATGGATGTGAGAGTTGGACTGTGAGGAAAGCTGAGCGCCGAAGAATTGATGCTTTTGAGCTGTGGTGTTGGAGAAGACTCTTGAGAGTCCCTTCGACTGCAAGGAGATCCAACCAGTCCATCCTAAAGGAGATATGTCCTGGGTGTTCATTGGAAGGACTGATGTTGAAGCTGAAACTCCAATACTTTGGCCACCTGATGCGAAGAGTTGACTCATTGGAAAAGACCCTGATGCTGGGAAAGATTGAGGGCAGGAGGAGAAGGGGACAATAGAGGATGAGATGGTTGGATGGCATCACCGAATCAATGGACATGGGTTTAGGTAGACTCCGGGAGTTAGTGATGGACAGGGAGGCCTGGCATGCTGCAGTTGGTGGGGTTGCAAAGAGTCGGACACAACTGAGCGACTGAAATGAACTGAACTGAACTGAGAGGCTTGGGGGTAGGAGAAATGGGGAGATGTTGGTCAAAGGGTATAAAGTCTGTTATGCAGGATGAATAATTTCTGAAATCAAATCAAATAATAATTCTGCTGACCCCAGGACAGCACTTTTAGTCAGAACTTTCCCCTCTCAGCCCAGACCAGCGAAGACCTGGATGTTCCATAATGACTCCCAACTGATCAATTTCCATTCTCTAAACCAGAACAGTTGATTTGCAGCCCAGAACTTGCAGAAAGTCATGGAGGTTGTGACAGATCCAGTGGGTGGCATCTGAACTGGACAACAAATAGCTTTATGGAAAGATTCCAAGGGATTCTTTGCTTTAAATGATTATGATATTAGAAATGAAATGGCCTACACTGACCGAGGTCCTGGCAAAAGACTCAGGAACTGAGTCACCACTGTTGTTAGTCCCTAAGCATTAGTCCTGGGTCTTTGGGGTTAATAGGAGCAGATGGCAGCAGTGGGGAAATCTTGGCGGGAGCTGGGATGGTAGAAGTTTCCAACTAGGTACACTGCAAAGGGTTCAGTTCAGTTCAGTCACTCAGTCGTGTCCGACTCTTTGTGACCCCATGAACCACAGCACACCAGGCCTCCCTGTCCATCACAAACTACCAGAGTTCACCCAAACTCATGTCCATCGAGTCAATGATGCTATCCAACCATCTCATCCTCTGTCGTTCCCTTCTCCTCCTGCCTTCAATCTTTCCAAGCATTAGGGTCTTTTCCAATGAGTCAACTCTTCACGTGAGGTGGCCAAAGTATTGGAGTTTCAGCTTCAACATCAGTCCTTCCAATGAACAACCAGGACTGATCTCCTTTAGGATGGACTGGTTGGATCTTTTTGCAGTCCAAGGGACTCTCAAGAGTCTTCTCCAACACCACAGTTCAAAAGCATCAATTCTTCTCCACTCAGCTTTCTTTATACTCCAACTCTTACCTCCATACATGACCACTGGAAAAAACATAGCCTTGACTAGACAGACCTTTGGTGGCAAAGTAATGTCTCTGCTTTTTAATATGCTGTCTAGGTTGGTCATAACTTTCCTTCCAAGGAGTAAGCGTCTTTTAATTTCATGGCTGCAATCACCATCTGCAGTGATTTTGGAGCCCCCCCAAAATAATGTCTGACACTATTTCCACTGTTTCCCCATCTATCTGCCATGAAGTGATGGGACCAGATGCCATGTTCTTAGTTTTCTGAGTGTTGAGCTTTAAGCCAACTTTTTCACTCTCCTCTTTCACTTTCATCAAGAGGCTCTTTAGTTCCTCTTCACTTTCTGCCACAAGGGTGGTGTCATCTGCATATCTGAGGTTATTGATATTTCTCCCAGCAATCTTGATTCCAGCTTGTGCTTCCTCCAGCCTGGCGTTTCTCATGATGTACTCTGCATATATGTTAAAAAAGCAGGGTGACAATATACAGCCTTGACGTACTCCTTTTCCTATTTGGAACCAGTCTGTTTTTCCATGTCCAGTTCTAACTGTTGCTTCCTGATCTGTATACAGGTTTCTCAAGAGGCAGGTCAGGTGGTCTGGTATTCCCATCTCTTTCAGAATTTTCCACAGTTTATTGTGATCCAGACAGTCAAAGGCTTTGGCATAGTCGACAAAGCAGATATAGATGTTTTTTCTGGAAATCTCTTGCAGAGGATACCCCACTGGATTTCGACTTTTCACTTTCTTTTTCCCTGAAAGTTACACTCTTCTATACAAACACTTTTTTTTTTTCTTAATTCACTGTGTGGATTAACCTAGTCACAAACAGCAATTTGCTGCCCTGCTCTCTGTGATTCAGGACAATGAAATGTGAAGGTCAAGGGGAAGTTCCCAAAGAGAAGGTGGGATGTCTTTTCCAAGGTACTGAGGTTAAGGTGGGAGGTGACCTACATCCTCAGAGCAGTAGCTGTCAGCACCCTCCAGTGAGCACAGTTCCCAGCAGAAGGAGCGAGAGCTAGTCTTGGGAGCAAAGTCACACTGGTGATTGTTTCTCTGCCCCAACTCCCACCACCTTCTCTTAAACTATGTCCATCCTCCACTTCACACCCATTAGGATGGCTACTATCAACACAAAAAAGGGAACATAGTAATTGTTGACAGGGATGTGGAGAAATTGGAACCCTTAAGCATTGCTGGTGGGAATATAAAATGGTACAGCTGCTTTGGAAATAAGTAGCTTCATTCCTCAAGCTACTATATGGGGCTTCCCTGGTAGCTCAACTGGTAAAGAACCCATCTGCAATGCAGGAGACCCCAGTTTTATTCCTGGATCAGGAAGATACCATGCAGAAGGGATAGGCTACCCACTCCAGTATTCTTGGGCTTCCCAGTGGCTCAGTCAGTAATGAATCCGCCCTGCAATGCAGGAGACCTGGGTTTGACCCCTAGGTCGGGAACATCACCTGGAGGAGGGCATGGCAACCCACTTCAGTATTCTTGCCTGGAGAATCCCCATGGACAGAGGAATCTGGCGGGCTACAGTCCATGGGGTTGCAAAGAGTTGGACATGACTGAGCGACTAAGCACAGCACAGAACTGTATATGATGCAGCAGTTCCACTCCTGGGTATTTGCCAAAAGATAAAAATAAATAAAGGCTGAAATTTGAGCTGATATTTGTACACCTGTGTTCACAATAGCATCATTATAGCCAAAAGGTAGAAGCAACCATGTGAGCATTAATGGATAAATGGATAAATAAAATAGAGTATATCTATAAAATGAAATATTATGCAACCTTAAGAAGGAAAGAAATTCTAACACATACTACAACAAGGATGAACCTTAAAGACACTCCTTTAAGTAAAATAAACCAGTCACAAAAAGGACAATATTCTATGATTTCACTTAAATGAGGTACTGAGAGTAGTCGAATTCCCAGAGACAGAGAGTAGAATGGTGGCCACCAGGGCCTAGGAGGAGGGGAGCGAAGAGTTAATGATTAATGGGTTGGAGGTCAGGTTTGGGTGATGAAAATGTTCTATAAGTGGATGGTGGTGATCTATAGAGAACATTGCGAATATACTTACTGCCACTTCATTGTACACTTAAAAATGGTTAAAATGACAAACTTTGTGCTAGATGCATTTTACCACAATAAAAAGTTTTCTGGAAAAAGTGCTCCTTTGCCTTGTTGCTGGCAAACATGGGGGAAGAATAAATTGCCTCAAGTACTTTCTTTGCTGCACACAGTGATATTCAAGTGACTTATGTCCCCTGTAAAACGTCTACAGTAATGCAACCTGCTTCCAAATTCTCTCCGAAGAAAAAGGAATCCAACCAGCGACTGATCTAGTGAAAATTCCATCATTACCTGATTTGCAGGCTTTAACCCAGCCCTTAGTTTCTAGATTGAGTTCTCAGTATTCTATCTTCTGATGACAGCTCATAGAAACTGCCAGAAGCCATGGTCATGGAACCCTGGGGCCTCCAGAATGCCCACCTCTCATGGTCCTCAGCTCTACTAAAGCATTGCTGTGGTTAATGCAGTGAACAACAACAACAAAACAGCCCACATCCAGGATCCCTAGATGTGAAAGGATTTAGATTTCACTGGATTTTCTTCACAGTATGTAAACAATGTTATTATTTCAGAGAGTTACATTGTTAGATGTTTTCCTCATTACTGTCTTAATATAATATATAGGTTCTAAGGTCCTGGGTCTTAGAAAACTCTGGACATTGTTACACCAAACTAGATGAAAATTACAACTCAATAGACAATAATAGAGATGTATCAGGGTACCTAATTCAGTGCCCACCCAGGTTAGCAGAGTGGAAAACTTGCCCCAGTCAACTGAGCAGTTCCAACCTGCAACCACCTCCCCACGGGCAGGATCCTTGGAAAATCACCTTCAGAAATTAACATAACAGCCAGAATCAATTTTAAAATGGAGTTTCCATAGTGAGTACTTTAATTAATTTCCCCATGGAGCACCATCTTTCTTGAGGGAAGAATTAACCTCTGTGTATGTCAAACAATCTGCATGCTTTTTCCTTTATTTTTCTTCTTAGCTGAAGAACTTCCCGTGAATGCTTTGTATGTTAAATGCAGTTCTCCTAAGTACTACTCTGACCATAATTACTAAAATAAAAAATGCATACACCTGAGTAATATTCCATTGTGTATATGTACCACAGCTTCCTCATCCATTCGTCTGCTGATGGACGTCTAGGTTGCTTCCATGTCCTGGCTATCGTAAACAGTGCTGCGATGAACATTGGGGTACACGCGTCTCTTTCAATTCTGGTTTCCTCAATGTGTATGCCCAGCAGTGGGATTGCTGGGTCATATGGCAGTTCTATTCCTAGTTTTTTAAGGAATCTCCACACTGTTCTCCATAGTGGCTGTACTAGTTTGCATTCCCACCAACAGTGTAAGAGGGTTCCCTTTTCTCCACACCCTCTCCAGCATTTATTGCTTGTAGACTAAAAATAAAGAATTCAAGGAAGAGTGCCTAACCTTGAAGATGAGTGTCTCTCAGCAGGAGATTTCTGGGAAATCTTCATATTTGTCTTTGTGCTATTATATAATTTCTAAAAGTTTTACCAAGAACACATATACATTTTTCACCAAAATAAAAGGCTACTTTTTTAAAATAAAAATCAGGTCTTCACTACAAAGAATCTTTAGGAATAATTTATTAAATGACATTTTCTTATTCTTTTAGTTCTGATTCAGAGAAGCATGTAATGTTTTCTAAATAGAAACAAAATCTTTCATAGCAATCCAGTTCAGTCGCTCAGTCGTGTCCGACTCTTTGCGACCCCATGAACTGCAGCACGCCAGGCCTCCCTGTCCATCGCCAACTCCTGGAGTTTACCCAAATCCATGTCCATCGAGTCAGTGATGCCAACCAACCATCTCATCCTCTGTCGTCCCCTTCTCCTCCTGCCCTTAATCCTTCCAGCATTAGGGTCTTTTCCAATGAGTCAACTCTTCGCATCAGGTGGCCGAAGTATTGGAGTTTCAGCTTCAACATCAGTCCTTCCAATGAACACCCAGGACTGATCTCTTTTAGGATGGATTGATTGGATCTCCTTGCAGTCCAAGGGACTCTCAAGAGTCTTCTCCAACACCACAGTTCAAAAGCATCAATTCTTCTGCGCTCAGCTTTCTTCACCGTCCAACTCTCACATCCATACATGACCACTGGAAAAACCATAGCCTTGACTAGATGGACTTTTGTTGGCAAAGTAATGTCTCTGCTTTTAAATATGCTCTCTAGGTTGGCCATAACCTTCCTTCCAAGGAGTAAGCGTCTTTTAATTTCATGGCTGCAATCACCATCAGCAGTGATTTTGGAGCCCCCCAAAATAAAGTCTGACACTGTTTCCACTGTTTCCCCATCTATTTCCCATGACGTCATGGGACCAGATGCCATGATCTTAGTTTTCTGAATGTTGAGCTTTAAGCCAACTTTTTCACTCTCCTCTTTCACCTTCATCAAGAGGCTCTCTAGTTCTTCTTCACTTTCTGCCACAAGGGTGGTGTCATCTGCATATCTGAGGTTATTGATATTTCTCCCGGCAATCTTGATTCCAGCTTGTGTTTCTTCCAGCCCGGCGTTTCTCATGATGTACTCTGCATATAAGTTAAATAAGCAGGGTGACAATATACACCCTTGACGTACTGCTTTTCTTATTTGGAACCAGTCTGATGCTGGGTAGGATTGGGGGTGGGAGGAGAAGGGGATGACAGAGGATGAGATGGTTGGATGGCATCACCGACTCGATGAACATGGGTTTGGGTAGACTCCGGGAGTTGGTGATGGACAGAGAGGCCTGGCGTGCTGCAATTCATGGGGTCGCAGAGAGTCGGACACGACTGAGCAACTGAACTGAACTGAACTGTTGTTCCATGTCCAGTTCTAACTGTTGCTTCCTGACCTGCATACATAGCAATCCAAGAACATCCCAAATGATCAGATATTCAGGAGGCTCAGTGCTAGTTACAGTGCTGATATAATCCAACTCAAAAAAGTGATGATTCATTACAAAGGATATTAAATAAAAAGCATAAACAGCACACATTCAGTTAATATAAAATCCTGTCAAATCCTTAATTCTGTAAAAAATAGATTTCACATACATCTTTTCTGCCTCTTACTTAAATAACCATTCCCCTTCACAGGAAGTTCATATCTGGATGAACTTCTAAATGCACATGACACTCCATATCCTAAAAGAGATAATCTACCACCAAGAGCTCTCCAAACACATTTTTCATAAATATAGTATTATTTAGATTTAACATAGTAAGCATTTGAGCTAAACTCTTTGGAAGCAAGACTTGTCACAAACATGCTATGAAAAGGAAATTCTTTTTGAAAAGTCATGGTGCATTCATTTCTTAAACACACTGAGGCCCACTGTAATTATTTCAATGAGAAATTCCTCAACCCCTCCTACTCTTGCTTGCTTCCTCTCAGTGAGTTACAATGTGTTTCCATGGTAATCCTGTTGCTAAGGGGGACCCGTGAGCATCAGTGTGTTATCTGCACTTTGAGATGCTGTTAGCCTGAGCGGCTAGGCTGGATGGAATACTGAGATTGAATTTAGGGTCATTCCCCTCCATAGCTTCACAATGAATTCAGCAGAAACTGTTAGAGGGCTTCCCCATGGGAGGAAGAAGTATAGAAACTTCCTAGGATCAACTCTGAGGTTTTATGCCCTTTGAACTACATTAGCCTTCCTTTTCATCATCCTCTTATGACTTAAGGCTAGAATTCTAAGGAAAAAACACTCACAGCAATTACCAACGATATTAAATACCCCATGAGGCTAATTTTGTTGAATGTTTATAAATGGCAAAAACTAAACATAAGTTGTTGGAAATAAACATCATTTTGAATCAATAATCTGAAAGATTTAAAACATTAAATATTTAGAAAGCCCCAAATGAAGCAAATCAAAATATTTTTTGAAGTTTCCCTTTCAATGTCTTTGAAAATCATATTTTGGCAAACAGATTGTAACATTTCATCAGAATCCTGATTGAAATCCAGCATCTTCCATCAAGTCAATTTTTATTAAATGTTTTCTTTGTTGGGGATAAGTTTTATTGTTGTAAGTGATAATCCCTTAAAGTGGCCCAGGTTTCCTGATTCCATTTTCTTCAGCTCCTGAGCTTTGCATGAAGGAGGACCTTTCTTACGGCAATGAGGTGGTTGTCCTTGGCCAAAACAGGGACTGAGAACCTGATGTAGCTCCTGGCCCAGAGTGAACGGGAGAGATGGGAAGGAGTCCTGGCTGCCTGGCCCTCAGTACATGGGAACAATCATGCTGAATCCCAGCCTCTACTCTCCACCACTTGCTCAATGATAGAGGAAGATGAGTTCTGGAGGCCAGAATGGGTGGGGATCTTGGAAAACCCTCTTGGGCTCACAGACAGCCATCTTCTCACTGTTCCCACATGGTATAGAAAAGGGGAGCAAGATTTGTGGTGTTTCTTCTTATAAGGGCATGAATGGGCTCCAAAATCACTGCAGATGGTGACTGCAGCCATGAAACTAAAAGATGCTTGCTCTTTGGAAGAAAAGCTATGACAAACCTAGACAGCATACTAAAAAGCAGAGACATCACTCTCCCAACAAAGGTCCATCTAGTCAAAGCTATGGTTTTTCCAGTAGTCATGTATGGATGTGAGAGTTGGACCATAAAGAAGGCTGAACACTGAAGAACTGATGCTTTCAACTATGATGCTGGAGAAGACTCTTGAGAGTCCCTTGGACAGCAAGGAGATGAAACCAGTCAATCCTATAGGAAATCAATCCTGAATATTCATTGGAAGGACTGATGCTGAAGCTCCAATACTGTGGCTACCTGATGTGAAGAGTCGACTCATTTCCCCTGATGCTGGGAAAGACTGAGGGCAAAAGGAAAGTGGATGACAGAGGATGAGATGGTTAGACAGCATCACCGACTCAATGGACATGAATCTGAGCAAACTTTAGGAGATGGTAAAGCACCGGGAAGCCTGGCATGCTGCAGTCCATGGGGTCACAAAGAGTTGACATAACTTAGTGACTGAACAACAACAATCCCATACAGGGGTCCCACTCTCATGATTTCATCTAAACCTAATTACCTTCCAAAGGCCCCACCTCTAGACATCATCTCATTAACAGTTAGGCCTTCAACACATTAATTTGGGGGATATAGACCCTCGGTCCATGGCAGGACCCATAGCAACACTCTCAACTTTTGACAGGTAAAGAGGGTTTGGAAAAGAGAAGCAACTTTGTCAGGGCATCTACCCTTACGGTGACCAACCATCCCAGTCTGCTGTGAGGCTCCGTTCCTTCTGGACACACCTCCAATTTTCCTGCTGGTGAATGCATTCCTGGAGGAACTGCCAACTGTGCCATCAGCCAAGCTCCCTTCCCAGCTCTGCTGTCGCTTCTGTTCCACTCAAGGCATCGCCTCAGGACACAGCATGGATTTTATAAATGAGTGAGAATGGACTGCCCATGTGCTTCCCTTGTAATTCAATGGCCCTTTCACATGTGAAAGGAAAATGTTTTCAAGTTGTTACCCCCATTTCATGGTCTAGCTGTGGAGCACCTAGTGAGTGAGGCCAACATGTGAAATCAGGCTCCTTGACTTTAACTCTTGCTCTGAGGGAGGTCCCTGAGCTCAGAAGTCACCCTCAGTGTAACTACCTCAAAATGAGTATGTCAGCTCTGGAAAGGCTGAAAGCTCTGGAGTGCTGACCTGGACTAGAGAGGGGTCATGACGCCATTTCCATCAATGTGCAGAGAACATAAAGACAACAAGCACTCACTGAGTGCCACCCAACCAGTCCACATTCACACTACTCACCTGCCCTTCCTAAAGTAACAACCTAGGACCCCAGCCTAAATCTAGAAACAACTTCATAAAGTGAGTCACAAAGCTGTGTGCATCACACACACATACCGCACAGACACCACAACACACACACACACACACATACACACACCCCATGCATACCTTGAAATGGGATTTCTGGGATTCCTGCCTCTGAACAGATGTAGACATATTCAAGGAGAGGATGGAGTTTCAGGAGAAGAAAGTTCTGCCCCAACACAACCCTCAGGATGGTACAGATAGTCCATCCTGTCTCAGATGAGCCAGATTCTAGGAAGATTATTACTGGGGAGCTGCTGTGAGGTAAGGCTTCCCAGGTGGTGTAGTGGTAAAGAATCTGCCTGCCAATGCAGCAGACACTGGATATATGGCTTTGATCCCTGGGTTGGAAAGATCCCCTGGAGGAGGAAATGGCAACCCACTCCATTATTCTTGCCTGGGAAATGCTATGGACAGAGGAGCCTGGCAGGCTACAGTCCATGGGGTCACAAAGAGTCAGACATGACTGGGTGATTGAGCGTGTGTGCACACACACACACACACAGGCACACACACACACACAAGGCCAGGATGGGTTTTCCTCAGATTCTCTTAATCTGCCTGAAGCAGAATAAAGATGGCTGCAAGTCTTCCTTTACTCCTTGGTCCTTCCTCTCCTCTCAACAGTGGGCTGGCTTTAACCTATCAAGTATGGTGAAAATGGTGCCATGCCAGTTCTGCAACTGGACTTGCAGCTTCTGCCTTGATCTCTAGTGTTCTGTGTCACCATCCATTGGTCTGACCATCTGGAAGCAGATTGTAGGGAAGCTCAAGCTAACCATGTAGAGACATTATGTGGATAGAAAGAGAAAAGAAAGAGGCCCAGTCAAGCCCCAGTATTTTTATTTATTTATTTAGCTGCATCTGCTCTTAGTTGTGGCATGTGGGATATCTCGTTGCTGCACGCTTTCTCATAGTTATAGGGTGTGGGCTTATTTGCCCTGAGGTATGTGGGATCTTAATTCCCCGACCAGGGATTGAACCTAAGTCCCCTGCATCAGGGATCTTAATTCCCCGACCAGGGATCGAACCTAAGTCCCCCCTTAGGGGTCCCCTAGTCCCCCTAAGACAGATTCTTAACCACTGGACCACCAGGGAAGTCCCCAAGCCCCAGCACTTGAGTCCTCCCAATTGAGGCTCCCAACTGGTGGAATGGGGGTGAAGCATACCTTCTGTGCCCTGTCCAAATTCCTGAACCTCAGAATCAAGAAAGATAATAATAATAAACTGTTGTTTTAAGTCACTGAGTTTTATAATGATTTGTTATGCAGCAGTGCAACATGGGAATCCTGCCCAATGGGCAGTTGTTGCTCAGGGCTTTACCCCAAGCCCCATTCCATCCATACTCTCCCTCTGGGTAAGCCCATCCAGCTCCATTTCTTTAAATCCCATTCCTGTGATGATGATCTTTCCCTCTTTGGTCCAGACATACACTTACATTGGCTCACTAGGTCATCTCCACTCACACATGTCATATGCATCTCACACTTAACAGGGCCAAAGTTCAACTCCTGTGGGTTGAATTGTGGTCCCCTAAAAGACATGTTTATGTCACATTCCTGGAACCTGAGAACGTGACTTTGTTTGGAAAAGGAGTCTTGGAAAATGTATAGTTAAGGGTCCTGAAGTGAGGAGATCATCCTGGATTATTCAGTGCCCTCCAAATCCAATGTCAAGTGTCAAGAGACACGCAGAGGAGAGACACATAGACAGAAGAAGAAGCCAAGGGAAGGGGAAAGCTAAGGCCAGAGTGATGTGTCCACAAGTCAAAGAGTCTCAGCAGCCTGCAGAAGCTGGGAGAGCAAAGTACAGGGCTCCCCCTAGAGCCTTCTGATGGAGTGTGGTCCTGCTGACACCTTGATTTCGGACTTCTGGTCTCCAGAATTATGAGAGGATAAATTTTAATTGTTTTAAGCCACCTGGCTTGAGGTAATTTATTATAGCAACCACAAAAAACCAATACAATTAGCCTCTCTGGTTACCAAGCACACACAGTGATTCTGGATCACTTGAGCAGATGGTGGTATCTGGGCTTTGGGACCAGGCTTGGGTGGAAACCCAGGGATGCAAAGCAGAGCCAAGACCCTTCCCAGGAAGAATGGCTTTGAGGTGCTGTCACCATCAGTTTCTCTGCTACACAAGGACATCAGGCCCAGGCCTCTGGACAGCGGTTTCCATGGCAGTTCTGTACCCTCTGTCACCCTGGCAGGATGCCACACCTGGACTCACACACCTGAATGTCGGTCCAGTCAGCACCCAGGCTGTGCCTCCCATTTTACCTAGATTCCCGCAAAAATAAGATGTCAACAATCATGGATGCTCACTGCCCACTCCCAAGTGGCATCTCCTCAGGTTAGCTCACTCCATTCATCTCACTAATCACACCCACTAGCAAGCAGAAAACCAGTGCATCCTTGCTTCCCAACTTTCTGTCACCTTCCACATCCATCCCAGCATGGGTCCTGATGGTTGTCTACATCCCTTTGTCTCCACTGCTCCTTTCTGCTTCCACTTCTTCCCTTTCCAAAAATGGTAGCCAGAATGAGTCCTTTGAAATTATGAAGCAGATCATAGTAAACATATCATTCCCTCCACCTGGAAGGTCCTTGTGAGTCAGGAGATAGATGGGTTCTGGGCTAGGCATTTACAATTTGCCTCCTGTTTGCATTTCCTGAGACAGGAGATAGGTGGGCTTCAGGCTAGATGTTTACAACCTCCTATTTGCACTTTGAAAAAGAAGTAACAGTAGAAATGGGGTAAATAACCAGGCTTTGTCTCCTGAGGACACTTTAAGATAACAGTCATGGGAGAAACAGAAGGTCTAAACACTGTTTGAGTAAAAGATCAAGACGTCATGTATTTTCCATCCTTGGGGCAAGGTAGACATTTCACATGTGCAAAAGCATTCCTTGGGGGTATAAAGTAGTGGGCATCACCCCATAATATGTGATGCCAAGGCCATCCCATATGCACCTATGCTGGAATCCATCTTGGAAAAAGTTGCACACCCCGGGGAGAGTCCTAGGGCAGGTCAAGTGTGAGAAAAGAAACTAGATAGTTGACCAAAGGGAAGACAAAAACCCAAAAGAACTGCCCTATATAAATGACTTAACCACCTCTTTATCGTGCTCCTCCTCACTAGAGGAGATGCCCACACCCCTTCCCTCCAGGAGTGCATTTCTGCCATGCTTCTGTCTTAACTAAACTATCTCTCTATGTGCTTCCCACTTGCTATTGTGCTGTGTCTCTAGTAATAAACTTTGTATCTGCTTTTACAGTTCTTGTCTCCATGAAAAATGCATTTTTCACTGGGGGCAAGAGCCAAAGAAAAATAGCTTCTAGCCTCTCTCCCTTGCTGGTCTGGTGACTAGGATTCTTGGTTTTCATCCAGGCTATGTAGGTTCAATTCCTAGGTGGGGAACGAAGATCTTGCTTTATTCCACCACTCACTGCTGCCTCTCTGAAATCACTTGTTCTGCTCCTAGCTTCTCTACATTCTACTTGTCACCTCTTCTGAAAATCATTCCCTGTTTGCCTTCTGTAAAGCAGTCCCATCCATCTCAACAATGGCTCCCAGTGTAAGTTGCATGAGGAAAGGGACCTCATTCTTGACTACTGCTGGATCTGCAGGGGCTCAGCCAGTGCCTTCTTAAACATCAGAATGAAGGAAGGGATAAATGGATGGATGAGTGGATGGGTGGGTGGATGGATGAGCAGGTTATGTGCAAATACTCATTTTTGTCAATGATATGAATTTTCTTTTCCTTTTTGTGGATGATTTAAAGATAGGTTGGAAGAGGTTTTGGGGTGGAGACAGCCTTTTAAATCGGAAACACCTCTGTGTGCCATCTGGTTCCATTTTTGCATGTACATCCAGTCAGATGTGACTCATCCCTGTGTCCCAGGAAACTTCACCTCCACACCAAAAGCATGTTTTCCATTATCACATGAACCTTAGACCTGGAGAGGTAGGGAGTCCGTTAGCTTGGTCTGGCGGTTTGATGCTTCCTGTGGTGACACTTGAGGGAAGGCCTGTGTGGGCTGGAGAGGGGGTTGGGAGGCGTTGAGTGGACTGGAGGAGGAAAGCCATTTACCTTTCTGGACCTGGAGTTCTCATTTGTGAGATGAGAAACATGATTGTGACAGTGTGTTCCAGCTCTAAAGTTATAAAAATATGAACTTAGTCATCAGCAGTTTTTATGCTTGGAGCCTGAGCTCCCGCATTGGGAAGGCAATGCTGGAGTGAACCTCAGGCCATGCAAGGTTGAACGCAGTCTAAACTCAGAAACTCCTGTGCAAACGTAGTGGCTGCTGCATGATCACCACCAATCCAACCAGTATGACTGGAGAAGGGATCTCGTGGGCTAAACTATGCCCATAAAAACTTATATGTTAGAGTCTTCACCCAAGTACCTCAGAATGTGACTCTATTTGGAGATAGGGTTTTTACAGAGGTTATTAAGGTCAAATAAGGTCATGGGGTGGCCCCTAATCCTATGTATCTGATTGGTGTCCTTATGAGAAGAGATCGGATACAGACGTGCACACAGAGGGAAAACTATGTGAGGACACAGGGAGAAGGTGGCCGTCTGGAAGCCAAGAAGAGAGGCCTCAGGAGAAACCAACCCAGCTGACACCCTGATCTCAGACTTCCAGCCTCTAGGACTGTGAAAGACTAAATTTCTCCTGCTTCAGGTCCCAGTCTGTGTCCTTTGTTATGGCAGCCTGAACAGACTGACATTAATCTTAGTACCTTGCTCGATTTTTTGCAAAGCCATGCATTAAATCTGGGAAAACTTTTACAGCTCTTTCCAATGAAAAATTCTAAAATGTGTTTCACATGTCTTTGCCTTAATAAATAAACATTTTAAGTTACAGAATGTAATTAAATGTTTTGTGATAAATGATATTCAGCCATCATTAATCCTTCTGATATGTGTAGTAGATGGTATAGGAAATTATTTGAAGTATGAATACTATCCAAGACACAATCTAGAATTTCCTTTTTCTTTAAACCTTATACATGAGCTTTATTTTGTTGAAATTTCCTTTCTTTTCCTGAAATAAAGGTGAAGACGTGCCACTGGACAGACTTGCTTCCCAGTATAAAATCACTGCCCCTTCAGAAAATTAAACTGTAACTTGCAGGACAGAGAAGACCCTTCAGTAGGCACTATTTATTCTGAGGCAGGAGATAGATGGGCTCCAGGCTAGGCATTTACAACTAGCCTCCTGTTTGCATTTCCTGAGACAGGAGGTAGGTGGGCTCCAGGTTAGATATTTACAACCAGCCTCTTGTTCCTGCTTCAAAATGGAAGCAACAACAGAAACAGGGTAAATAGCCAGGCTTTATCTCCTGTGGGATCCTTAAGATAACAGTCATGGCAGGAACAGAGAGGGGCTAAACCTTGTTGAACAAAGATCAGGAGGTCATATGTTCCCCCTCTTTGGGGCAAACAAGATATTTCACATATGCAGAAAGGCTCCTTGGGGGTCACCACCCCATAATATGTGATGCTAATATGTGATCCCATAGACCTCTGGGCTGGAATCTATCTTGGAAAAAATGTGCCCATGCATGTTGGGGAGGGTTCTAGGGCAGGTCGGGTGTGGAAAAAGAAACCAAACAACTAACCAAAGGGAACATAAAGACCTGAAAGAACTGTCCTATATAAATGATTGAACCACCTCTTTACTGTGCTCCTCCTCACTGAGGGGGGATGTCCACACACTTTCTCTCTGGGTGTGCATCTCTGCCCTTTTTCTATTTGTTTCTCTGTGTGCTCTCTCACTTGTTGTGCTGTGTCTCTCATAATAAACAAGTGCCTGTTTTTAAAGTTTTTACCTCCTTGAGAAATGCATTTTTCAGTGGGCGCAAGAGTCAAAGAAAATTTGCTTCTAGCCTCTAGTCCTTGCTAGGCTGATGGTCAGAGTTCCTGGTTTTCATCCAGAGTGCTCAGTTTCAATTCTTGGGCAGGGAACTAAGATCTTGCTTTACTCCACCCCTCAGAGCTGACTCTCTGAGATCAATAGTGATAGGGACACAATGAAGGGACAAAATAGGTGATTAAACAGTTAATCCCACTAGGGGATTGTAAATTGAAAAATATGGGAGAGCCCTGTAAGTTAATGATTACTCAAGAAAGCAGCTTTGCTTAACCACAAAATCAAGGAGGCTTGCTTAGCAACAAAACCACACAAAAGAAGCAGGAGACATGCCCCAAAACAATAAAACAATGGTGGCATGAGACCCACATCCTGCCCAGTGAGCTCAGTCAGTTAATAACCCCTGAAACAAATTCTTTGGCCCCTAAGACATATTCTTTGCCTCATGCTCCCAAAACAATAAAACAATAGTGAAAAATAAGACCTTCCATCTGCCCAGTGGTGTCATCAAGTTAAATACCCCCAAAACAGGCTCTGTGCATACAAAAAGCAATCACTTATGGGAAGGTGACTTTCAGAATTAAAAACTCTTATTGTACTGAGACCTAAAAATATTTTTCCCAAATGCTATGACAGTCCTGGTCTGACCATACAGCAAGGGACAAATAAACTTCCCTGCCCTACCTGGGGGAGAAACTGATGATGAAAACATGACATCTACTGAAAAAAGACAAAGAAGTTCTTCTCCCCTACTTTTCCTTTGGTTATAAAACTGTAGCCCACTAAGTTCTCAGGGTGTGGCATTTCTCGCCCGCCCCCTTGCAAACTTCACAAACATTCTATTATAGTAAGTCACTTCTTATCTACCACTTTGCTCTCACTGAATTCTTCTCTGCACTGAGACATAAGGAACTATGGTGCCAGAACTTCTTGGAGCCTTGGAAACAACACAACAGTTTCAGTTGGTGATGGACAGGACAGTGGTAAGGTAACAAGGTCTAGGGTCAGGGCTTGTAGGGCCATGGGATGCCACGGGCCAGGAGTCCTGGGGATGATGCTCCACCAACTGACAGCCCATTTCAGCCCAGCCAATCAACTCCAAATGCTTTGGGGCTCTGATTGGATTCCTAGGAACAGGCCAGGGAATGATGATATGGATGTTTAAGTACAGAAAACTGGAGAAACTATGACAATCAGTATGGGTTGCTGTAGAAAAGTGGTATGGAAATACAGAAGGGATCTTATTGCTGGTGCAGAAAACAAGGGAAATGGTATATAAAATGGAAGGAATTTCACTGTCTGGGTTGCTTTGATCAAGTTCAAGTCCTGGCTACAAAAAAAGGCAGTGGAATGTCTACGCCCCTGCAAATGCAATAGCAAGCCTGAAATAAAGCCAGCCACTATACAACATTGCAGGATTTAGCAATCTATACTCTCCTCTTTGACTCTGAGATTTTCTTTCTAAGCTCTACATCTGTTTCTTTTCTTTTAACTCCGGAAGACCTGTATGATCACCAAGGTACAACTGTTCATTCTTTGTTCTCAGTTTATTTGGCAGGGAATCAGCTTACAAGACTTAAAGTACTTTTCTTTAATAACTAGGAGTGCTCAACTGAAGAACTATCAGGCCCTGGGTCGGGAAGATCACCAGAAGAAGGAAATAGCAGCCCACTCCAGTATTCTTGCCTAGAGAATACCATGGACAGAGGAGCGTGGTGGGCTACGGTCCACAGAGTTGTACAGACACGGATACAACGGAAGCGACTTAGCAGTCACCAGGCCTTGAGGTCAGTCTTCCCTCCAGCCCTTGCAGATGTTAACCCTTTCGCTTCCCACTTGCTGCCAGATCCATTCCAGGTCATTGTTGGCACCAACACCCCTGGAGACACCTTCTGAACTATTCTTTTGCAACAATTTCACAGGCACTAACATCTAGTTGGGAGACTACTTTGGAAAGGGATATCATCTAAAATTATAAATACAAATCTTGATCAAATTGCACAAGAACAAAACTTTTGGATAGCTCGGAAATCAGAGACATCTCCCCAGGTTGGCTCTAAGGTGATTCAAACCAAATCAATCCCAGTCAACACCCCTCTGGGACACATACTCCAGAACTGGAAAAAACTGAACAACCAGATCTAAACAAGAAAAAGCTTATCAGGCTATTAACCAAGTTCAGCCACAATACTAGTTAGAGAGCCAAGAAAAGTGTCCACTGAGTGGGTCTCTAAATTATAGCACTATATTGCAGTTGGTTTTATACTGTAGAAGGGAATCAAAATGGAGTGAAATACCATATGTTCAAGTTTTTATGACCTTGTATTTGGGAAATGTAATTGGAAGGGAATCTAATATATGTGTAACCCAGAAGGTTAATTTAAGGAAGGACTCAGAGGACATTTTAGCTGACCCAGGATTCGGAGCCACGTGAAGACAGATCTCCTGCAGGAAGAACCTGCTGCTCCTGCAGTAACTGTCATCCCAGAGGGAGAAATATTCCCCACACTCCTGCTGGGAAAGATTGAGGGCAGGAGGAGAAGGGGGCAGCAGAGGATGAGATGGTTGGATGGCATCACCGACTCTATGGACATGAGTTTGAGCAAGCTCTGGGAGATGGTGAAGGACAGGGAAAGCTGGTGTGCTGCAGCCCATGGAGTCACAGAGAGTTGGACACGACTGAGCGACTGAGCAACAGCAACAATCCTCCTGGAGGAACCATTGAACCAACAGAGGCTTCCCATATGGAAGAGAGCTGCTGCTCCAGTTGAAGTTAAAATCCCAGGGGAAAGTGTACCCAAGGGTGAGGATAGGCCACCACCATGTTCTGGAACTCCTTCTCTGTACTCTGAGTTACCCAAGGGACCCAATCTCAGTCCAACTAGCCCCCATAGTGGCATGAGTTAGCAGCCAACTGCCCCTAGACTTCTGCCTCTGAGAGAAATTCCTGGTAGAAATCAAGGAACAGTAGGAGTACATGCGCCTTTTTTGATATTTGATCTAAGTATGGCAGAGGAGAAATTGGGAAGTTTTTCTGAGGACCCTGAACTTTTTACTGAAGAGTTTACCAGGTTAATGAGATCTTTTGATCTCACCTGGGGATATTTATTATCTCACTGCTGTGCATGCATGCATGCTAAGTCACTTCAGTCCTGTCTGACTCTGTGCAACCCTATGGACTGCAGCTAGCCAGGCTCCTCTGTCCATGGGATTCTCCAGAAAAGAGTGCTGGAGTAGGTTGACATTTCCTCCTCCAGGGGGTCTTTCCAATCAAGGTATGGAACCCACATCTTCTGCATTGCAGGTGGATTCTTTACCACTGAGCCACTGGGGAAGCTCTCTCACTGCTATACTCCAGAGGAAAGTGTATAATACTGGCAGCCAGAGCCCATGCTGACCAAATGGCACCTAGAGCCCAAAAAGGACACACAGTCTTTCAAATGGGGGATGACACCATCCCTGAGGCTAATCCACAGTGGAATTACCAGATAAATTCTATTGACAGGGACAGACGGGAACATATGACTAGCTGTTTGATAGAAGGCATGAAAAAGCTTTCAGTAAAGCCTGTTGATTATGAGAAAGTAAAGGAAGTTCAACAGGGACCAGATGAAAATCCTTCAGTTTTTCAAGGAAAATTAATAGAAACTTTAAAACAGTATACAAAATGTGGATCCCTCCTCCCGTGAGGGACAGGCCCTTTTGGCTATGCATTTCATAGCCCAGTCTGCTCCAGATATCAGACGCGAGATTCAAAAGGTGACTTCTGGTCCTCAGACCCTTATGAATGACTTATTCCAATTGGCTTATTCAGTTTTCAATAATAGGGATATGGCTGAAAAGGCTGAATGCCTACAGTGAGATAAAAAACTCAAATGATTGCAATGGCTTTGTTCACTCAAGTGGACTTTGTCCACATGTCCATACAAGAACTATTTGATTCTTAGAGCTATGTGTCTGCATACCTGATTACAATAAAACCAAATTTTAAAAAGTTTATGATGCAGATTTCAGCAGTATAAACAAACCAGAACTCAAATAAGGATAGACACCCCTGAAGTTTAGTGTATCTTTGTAGAAAAGATTCCTAAGCAAGGAAGTATGGGCAATATTCCGTATGTTAAACCAATGGTGTTCTGGTAAATGTTCTTGGGGTACGGGTGAAGGAAGAGCCCTGGTTTCTAGTATTTGCCATGTTCTATGGTATATCTATGGTGGGCTTCCCTGGAGGCTTAGATGGTAAAGAATCTGCCTGCAATGCAGGAGATCAGGGTTTGATGCCAGGGTCAGGAAGATCCCTGAAGAAGGGAATGGCTACCCACTCTAGTGTTCTTGTCTGGAGAATCCCATGGACTGAGGAGCCTGGAAGGCTACAGTCCATGGGGTCACAAAGAGTCACACATGACTGAGCGACTAAAACTAACTAACACTATGGTAAACACTCAGTCTCACACTGTGGCAGATGTCAGGCTACCAAAGTGACATTGCTGAGTTGGGAAGATATGTGTGCGTTTGCTCCCACCAGCCAGTATGAGTGGATCCAGGATAATCCACTTTGACAGGATGAGCTGTTCCAAGAATTTTAGCATGCACATACTTATATTCAAATATTCGATACATGCTACTGGTTACTGTGAAATAAAATACATATTTCATGGCAAGATAAGAAAAATTTATATATGAAACAGTTTTCTCTGCCTTCTACTACTGTACATTGAGTATCTGCATTATGCATCAACCAAACCTCCCCCATCAGCTTAGCCCTAAAGAGTAACCATCTCCTAGCATCGACAAGATAACTTTTTGTAGATAACAGTCCTTCTTGACCTTGTAAGGGGTCACAAGGACCCACTACTTCATACTTGCAGATCTGGATTATGCAAACTGTCAAATAGGTTATTTAATGTACAGCCTGGAGTACAAACTGGAGCCTGTCTCAAAAAATTTATACAACTGTGCTTTGGCTTCTAAGGATGGAACAGTTCTTGGAACTTTCTGAGGGTCTAGTCCTTGGTTATAATCCTCAGTTTTGTTCAAATAAAATTTTTAATTTCTTTCTTAGATTGACTGATTAATTTTTGTTGACATTACAAATGAACTTCAGCTATTTATTTAAACATGCTATTTGGAATCATGTCATCATAAGTGAATTCAGCATATTCAATCTTTCATGTAAAAATAGGTAAATTTCTTTTTAAATATTACATCATCAAATTCTCACAATCAAGGCAAGCCTTTATCTAAATCAGCTTTGAGCACTTTAATACAACAAGCTTCCTTATATTTCAGAGAATTGGTAGCATTGGAACATCCCTAATACTGACACAGGAGGGAAGGGGATAGGGCACAACCTTTATAAGAATGATATAGCCATGCATGTGTGCTAAGTCACCTCAGTCATATCCAACTTTTTGCGACCCTATGGACCATAGCCCACCAGGCTCCTCTGTCCATGGGGTTTTTCCAGGCAAGAATACTGGTGTGGATTGCCATGCCCTTCTCCAGGGGATCTTCCCAACCCAGGAATCAAACCTGTGTCTCTTAAGTCTCCTGTATTGGCAGGCAGGTTCTTTACCACCAGTGCCACCTGGGAAGCCCAATATAGCCATAGGATATGACAAAAACCGGTTGGAACTGTTAGGTAGTTAGAATAGGAAAAAGGAGTCCAGAATTCTGGTGGCTAAAAGACAAGGAAGGGAAAAGCCTGTGAAAATAGAACAAATGAAGGTCCAAGGACCAGAGTGAGGACCTCAGGTAGAACAAACAGCATTCCTGTCTAGAACAATTTACACAGGGCAGGCCCGGGGGGAGGAAAACAAACATTTTATAAAAAGAGGAGCCAAAATTGGGCTGGGGGCCTCTCTTCTGTTTGGGTCTTTTGGGTCAGCATGCCCTCATGCCTCGAGGATGTATTTCCTTTACTTTCTAAATAAGACTGAGCTGTAACATGGAGCTGTAACACTTGTCCGTCCGAGGGCTGTAACACTGGTCCATCACGTCAAATGTTTGTTGTGACGAGACAGAACCGAGGAAATTATAAACTCCTCCGACAGAACCAACTAGGTCCAAGATAGCAGTCAACTTCCAATAGACCCTGAGCCTCATTATACTCTCATTGTAATACATTAGCAACTAAATGACACATCCAGAGGTGCCATGACAGTTTTGAGGCCAATCATAAAAGGTCAAAAAGTGGGCAGTGGCTGAATTCCTGAAAATCTCCACCCCTTTCCCCAAATAGTTAGGATAATCCTCCCACTTATTAGCCTGTGAAATTAACCAGCCCATGAAAACTAACCATCCTATATTCAGGGTCTCTTGCCTTCTAAGATGGCCCACACTCTGTCTGTGGAATATGTTTCTCTCTGAATAAATCCATTCCTTACCTATCACTTTGTCTCTCACTGAATTCTTTCTGTGACAAGACATTGAGAACCTGAGCTTTATTAAGTCTTGAGATCAAGTGTGTGATCTCAGCTAAAAGGCTATGGGTTCAAGCTCCAGTCTGAGTTGCACAGCTTCAGTATGACTTTCAGAGGGCTCATAAATTCTGTGATCTGGGGTGCTTGGGAAAGAATCCATCGGGGAGTCCTGTGTACAAGACATTGTAACAGCCAACACTTTCAGAATTCTCACCCTTACCACCATAGCACTAAGTGTTCTGTGAGCATTAATTCACATGTTCCCCACAACAACCCTATGATGGAGGGACTGGGGCACAGAGAAGTGATGAAAAATTTCCAAGGTTACACAATCAAGAAGTGCAAGTGGGATTTCAAACCAGCAAAGGCAAGCTTTGAACAACACTGATAGCAATGGTTCTCAAAGTTGAGTCCCCACCAGCATCAGCATCATTGAGAACTTGTTAGGGAAGCAAATTCTTAGCCACATCCCAGACCTACTATGTCAGAAACTCTGGGAGTCGGCCCAGCAATCTGTGTTTTAACAAGTCCTCCAGGGGATTCTGATGATTGCTCAAGTTTAAGAATGAGGGTTCTACAGCCTAAGGCCTCTAATTATAAAATCTCTTTCACATTATTTATCTCTTTGCTCTCTCACACATCATGAATAATTCCATGATTTCTATCTTCCAAATCACTGACTCTTCTTTCAATTTTTTCCAATGCTACTATTCTCATCCAGCGAGTACTTAATTTCAGTAATTATATCGTTTTTTCATTTTTGTAAGTTCTATTATTTCTCTTTTATAACCCTTTCATCATACTTTACAGTTTCTTGTTCATTATTCTATTTTAAAACTTCATTTTACTTCATTTAAACATGTTAACTGTAGTTACTCTATAACCTATGTCTAAAAATTCCAATACGTGATGACTTCAGGAACCTATTTCTATGGAGTGTTGCTGCTGGTTCTCACTCAAGCTACATTATTGCCTTCTGTAACTGACCTGTAACTGTGAACTACTCCCTTTTTTGCTAACCTAATGTGAGAGCATTTAATGTGTAGGATAATGTTCAGGTTCCTGCAAGATGTGAGTATATTCCCATGTGTTGCATGGGAGCACAGTTAATTTGAAACCATGTGAAAAAACTTACAGGCATTTAGAATCACCCCAAGAACACTGGCTTGTAGTTAAAATGCTCAGGGAGGTTTCTCCTCATCCAAGGGAATGCCAGCAATTATCTTTGTATTCTCCATACAATTATCTTTGTATTCTCTGTTGTTTGTACCACACTACTGCATTGATGGAATACACTTTTGGGGTCCTAGCTCAAAGCAGGAAGTTCTCCTCTTAGAGCCTACACCTGGCAGCAGATACCCTCAAAATGAAAGCTGGGTTCAGTAACCAGATTACCTGTTTAGCCTTGCCTTCACTCAGCTTTCCTCTTACTATTCTTTACTTTGTGTATCAGAGTTCTCCAGAAAAACAAACAAACAAACAAAAGAAGCAGAGCCAAGATATATACAATACACATATAGATACATAGTATATCCAGAGAGAGAGAGTTTTTTTTTTTTTTTAGGAACTGGCTATGCAGTTGTAGGGGCTGGTAAATATAAAATCCATATGGCAGGTCAGAAACTCAGGCAGGAGCTGACACTGCAGTCTTGAGGTAGAATTCTGCAGGAAATCTTGGAATTTACTCTTGAGGTCTTCAACTGATTGGATGAGATCCACCCATGTTATCAAAGGTAATCTCCTTTACTTATAGTCAACCAACTGTCAACATTAATCTTATCTACAGAATCCCTTCACAGCAGCATCCAGCACCTTCACAAGTGGTTGTCATCTGTGCACCATAGCCTAGCCAAGTTGACATGAAATTAACCATCACTCTTTGTTTCAAGATAAGGATTTCTTTTTATTATTAATCATTACTTTCAGCTGTTGTTACTGAGTCAGGGAGAGTTTCTGGTCTACCATATTGCCAGATATAGAAACACATCTTATTTATACCAAGAACTGGCAAACTATAGCTCTTAGGCCAAATCTGGATCACCATCTGCTTTTGTACACTCATAAGCTAAAAATGCTGTTGTTGTTTAATGAACTTTACTTTTTATGAACACTTTTTAATTTAAAAAAATTTGGGAAGACAGTACTGAACCTCCATATACCCCACACCCACTTTCCTCTATTATTACCATCTCATATTAGCATGGTACATGTGTCACAATTAATGAGCTTATTTTGATATTTTTTTATTGATTTTTATTGACTAAAGCCCACACTTCACTCAGGTTTCCTCAGTTTTTCCCTAATGTTCTTTTTCTGTTCCAGGATACTATCCAAGCTACATTTAGTCATCATATCTCCTTAGGCTCCTCCTGGCCATGGCAGGATAATTTTCACATTTTTATGTGGTTGGGGGGGAATCAAAAGAAAAATGCCATTTAATGACACATAAAAATTAAATGAAATCCAAATGTTATTGTCTATAAATAAAGTTTTATTGGAACACAACCATGCCCATTTGTTGACACACTGTCTGCTGCTTTCGCATGTCAGGGTAGAGTCAGTCTGTATGGTCCAAGAGGACTAAAATATTTATTACCATCTAGCCCTTCACAGAAAAAATTTGCCAACCTCTTCTGTATACCAAGCAAATGCAGTTTATTTATCACTAATGAGGAGAGGTCTCCATGAAGACATACAAGGAGAGTCGAAGAAAACTCTGGAAATTGACTGTTCCCATATATTTTGTGGCCAAAGTGAATACTATTAACAAGGTGCTATTGGTGAGCTTCTGCAGGTGGAAAGGCAGAGCTCCCAAGGGGCAGGGCTGAAGGGAAGAAGTCTCCCACACAGGCTGTTCCACACCTCTCTGATCAGGGTCATCATCTGGAGAAAGTCACTGATGCCCACTACCCTATCCTTCCCTCCCCCCCCGCCCCCCTACAGTGTTCTGATTATGACTCTACGATGCTGACTCCTGCTTTCCTCTCTTTCTCTCCTGAAAGAACCGTAGGTGGAGTTGGTAATTTCCTTGGTTGTGTCTCATTGCAACAAAAATTTGAAGAGATGGATAGACCAGTGTTACAGCTCCGTGTTACAGCTCAGTGTTATTTGGCAAGCAAAGAAAAATACATTCTCGAGGTGTGAGGGCCGGCCGACCCAAAAGACACGAAGAAAGAGAAGCCCCCAGCTCAATTTTGGCTCCTCTTTTTATATGTTTTTTCTCCTCACCCTGAGCCTGCCCTATGTAAATTGGGCCAGCCAGGTGGGCTATTTGTTGTACCTGAGGATCTCACTCTGGGGTCCTTGTACCTTCCTTGGTTCTATTTTCATGGGCTTTTCCCTTCCTTGTCTTTTAGCCATTCCGGACTCCTTTTTCCTATTCTAACTACTTAACCAAAACACGAGGGTGACTGAGTGAAAGGGCTGGTCAACAGGAAAAGCTTAAGAAGTAAGGGCTCACTGGGGACTTCACTGGTGGTCCAGTGGTTAAGAATTCACCTTCCAATGCAGCGGACACAGGTTCAATTCCTGGTTGGGGAACTAAGATGCCACATGCCACAGGACAACTGAGCCCAAGGGAGAAGCCCTTGTGTCACAATAAAGGATCCCATATGCTGCAATGAAAGCCCTGCAAGCTGCAACTAAGACCCAGTGCAGCCATAAGTAAATAAACAGTAGAAATGCATCTGAGCAAAGCTTCCACACTAAAGTGTGGTGGCTGAACTTCCCAGGGGAGGATTTTGCACATTGTGAGTTTAAGAAGCCAGTATACACTCCTGGGACTCCACAAAGCCCTGTCTCAGCAGCTTAGCCTGCTATAATGAAATATCACAGATGGGGGCTTACACAACAGATGCTTATTCCCCACACTTCTGGTGACTGGAAATCCAAGATCAGGGCAACCGCATGGTCAGTTCTGGTGAGAGCTCTTTTCCTCACTGTGTCCTCACATGGCAGAATCAGGAGAAGACAGAAAGTTTTCTGGTCTCTTCTTGGTGGTGGTAGTGGCTTAGTCACTAAGTCATGTCTGACTCTTGCAACCCCATGGACTACAGCCTGCCAGGTTCCTCTGTCCATGGGATACTCCAGGCAAGAATACTGGAGTGGGTTGCCATTTTCTTCTCCAGGGGATCTTCCCAACCCAGGAATCAAACCAAGGTCTCCTGCATTGCAGACAGATTCTTTACCAACTGAGCTACAAGGGAAGCCCTGGTCTCTTCTTATAAGGGCTCTAATCCCTTCACATGGAGAAGGCAATGGCACCCCACTCCAGTACTCTTGCCTGGAAAATCCCATGGACAGAGGAGCCTGGCAGGCTTCAGTCCATGGGGTTGCTAAGAGTCAGACAGGACTGAGTGACTTCACTTTCACTTTTCACTTTCGTGCATTGGAGAAGGAAATGGCAACCGACTCCAGTGTTCTTGCCTGGAGAATCCCAGGGACGGGGAAGCCTGGTGGGCTGCTGTCTATGGGGTCGCACAGAGTTGGACACGACTGACGTGACTTAGCAGCAGCAGCAGCAGCAATCCCTTCACAAGGGCTCTACACTCACAACCTAATTACCTCCCAAAGGCACTCTCTCCAAATACCATCACATAGGGGGTTAGGACTTCAATATATGAATCTGGGGGACAAAATTCAGTCACTAGCACCCCTATTTAGGCAGTGACCTTTTTGCTGCTGGCTAGGATCAGAGCTATTATGACCCTAGTTAGCCAGCTAAACTGCTATTAAGAGTAGCATTTAGCCTTTCAGATAGGTTTATTGTGCGTTTAGTCTGCTAACTGAATCAGTTTAAGAGCAACCCGGCTGAGAAGCCCAGCACACTCTGGCAAATTGGCTGTATTTTACATTAAAGGGATTCACAGGACTCACTGAGTCATAAGTGAGAAACACAATTCAGATAAACTTTAAAAAAAAAAAAAAAAGAGGAATGGGTTAGTTTGTGTGACTGGGAAATTCAAAGCAGGTCAGGTGTTTGTAGCATCAGACAAGTCTGGATCCAGGTGCTCAAATAGTATCATCTCTTTCTCTCTCCCCCTTCCCTTTGCAGCTTACCTGTCTCGGTCTCATTTTCAGGCAAGCCCTTTTCATGCAGAAGCAAGATGCTCCCTTTTTTGTCTCCTGATTCATGGGATTCCTTTCAGTCATCTCCCTCCAGAAAGAGTGAGGAGTTTTTCCAGCTAAACTCCCAGAGAAGATGATAACTGGTCTGGTATGAGTGATGGCCAGACCCAGAGCCAATCAATGTGGGTACTGGAATGTGGGTACTATGATTGCCCAGGGCTGGGCCAGTGCTACACAAACTATATAATAGAAGCAGATTGATTATACAATGGCAAAGGGGAACCTGCCTTCCCAAAAAATGACAGTGGGTGTTTCACTCTTCCAGCCCTCTCTAGGATAGTATCCTTGGTGAGTAGAGTCCATATTCTCACACTAACTGGATGTTCTTAGTAAGTTCCTAGGAACTTCTTGCTATAAGTTCATTATTGATTCAAAATATTTTCAGTAGAGAAAACAGACCTTTTTTTTTCATTTACCAAAAAAGGCCACTTGATGAGAGAATGAATAATGGCTTCGTCTATTTCATCCATTATCTTTGATGATTCAAATCTTTCTAAAATATATTAAAGAGTTAACTATCTTCTGTAACAGTAGAGAAAACACAATTTAAACATTCTATGATGTTACAATTACTTACAAAACATATGCATACATTACTACTCCTTCTAATCTTCCCCTCACACACAGCCTTCACCTTACACATTAGGGATCCAACTCCAGCTGCCACCCCATCTTTCTCACTTTTAACCCACCAGCCTGAGATTCCCCAAACCATCCAGCCTGCACTTCTGTGCATGTTGAATCTATCTGCTCAAAACAGAAGACCAAAGGGCTTCCTCTACAGAATAGAACACAGAAGCACCGAGGGTCTAGGGGTGTTATTTCTCTCTTCCCTGGGTCACTACTGTCCAGAGGATGGACAGTGGCACAGGTCCAGAGGAGCCCTCCTCCTATTGCTGGCTAGCTGGGCGATCGTGTGTGGTGATCTACCCCGACTGATCCTGTGTTGCTAAATGAGAAAGGCAGTCTCCACCATGCAAGGTGGCTCAAGGGGACATGCACACAAAGTGTGGGCTGACTCCCCAGCCCTGCCCCTCACCCTCTGCTTCTGTCCACATAGCATGAGACAAACAAGGCAAGGTCACTCCCCAAACCCCTAGGCTGTTGTCTACACCAAACCACCCACCACCAGAGGAGACAACAGGTGTGTCCTCTGTAGGCCCCTAGCCACCTGTTCTGTCCCATCTTTCCAAGTCTTCCCACATCATCACCTTCCTGAAATGCTCCCTCCCAGCCCTTCTCTCAAGGCTCAGAACCAGACATTGTCTTCTGTTACCATTTACTTCATCTACTTGGATGTTTTTCAAATTCTAAGACCCTGAGCATGAAGGAAGGGCCTGTAGCCACTGAAACCTAGCAAGTACCTGCTCAGCTCAGCCCACCCCCAGCTCTGACTCTCATCACTCCCTTGGTCATGAAAATTGACCTTGAGTCCTCTTTGCCTGCCATTATCCTTTGCTTCTCTCCAAAATCTACTGATCTGTCTGCCTTCTCTAAACCTGCTAATGATCCTGACTCAGTTAATTGATGGTATATATCTTTCCCTCTTGATGCATCCTGTCCTGCTGGACTGACCCAGAACTTCTCTCAGGGTATGAGTCCAGTTAATTCAGTCCCATATCTTTCTTTTTTGTATACAGTTTTATTTATTTATTTATGGCTGTGCTGGGTTTTCATTGCCAGGAGGGATTTTCTCTAGTTGCGGTGAGTGGACGCTGCTCTCTAGTTGCAGTATCTAGGCTTCTTACTGTGGTGGCTTCTCTTGCTGCAGAGCACAGGATCTAGGGCGTGCGGGCTTCAGCAGCTGTGGCACATGAGCTCAGTAGTTGTGGCTCCCAGGCGCTAGAGCACAGATTCAATAGTTGTGGCTCACAGGCTTAGTTGCTCTGTGGCATGTGGAATCTTCCCAGATCAGGTATCAAACCCATGCCTCCTGCATCAGCAGGTGGATTCTTTACCACTGGGCCACCAGGGAAGTCCAGCCTCCTACCTTTCTAATGAATAAAAGTCACTGAAATCAGACCTCCCAATGCATAGGTTGCTACTATCGAAGTCAAAAACTGCTAATAATAGTAACAGAAGAAAGGGATTAAAAAACAAAACAGCGACAAGTGGGAACCATATGTCTATGCACTTGCTGCCTCTTCTTGAAAGTAAAGAAAGACTTTCTGCTATTTTTCATCAGTATCAGAAAATAGGGGAGAACTAGCCTCCAGAACCGGAGCCATGTACCCCATCCAAGGGACTTCCTAGAGGCTCCGGGTATCATACCCATATGGCTCTTTGACTCACCTTGAGCCTAAGGGTCAGGTCTGGAAGCCATTCAAAGACATCTATTATTTTTAAAAGTTGGTTTTCTTGGAGGGGGGGAGAGAGAAACAACTCACTAAATGGAAAAAAGTGAAAGTGTTAGTCGTTCAGTCGTATTTGACTCTTTGTGACCCCGTGGACTGTAGCCCACCAGGGTCCTCTGTCCATGGTATTTTCCAGGCAAGAATACTGAAGTGGGTTGCCATTCCCTTCTCCAGGAGATCTTCTCCATCTAGGGATCGAACCCAGGTCTCCTGCATTGCAGGCAGATTCTTTATCATCTAAGCTACCAGGGAAGCCCATTGAAATTAATAATCCAGGTATTTAAAAGTCAATTGCAGACCTCTGGTTTGGAACAAGAGAACAAGACTCATTTCTCCCTGTTCCTCCTCTCTAAATACAACTGAGAACTCTGGAAATAATTTAACAGTTGGTGATAAAAGGACTCTGAGAGCTGGAATAAAGAGGGCCACTGACTAGGGACTGCAGAACATGAGGGCTGTGGACACAGGAGTTCCGAGGGTTTCCCCACATATCCCAGACTGGGTGTTTAAGAAGCTGCAGGCTGGACCAACAGTCCTGGACCAAGACCAAACAAAGAAAGCCCACTCCCTCTGGCCAATGGACCAGGAAAGGAAAAGCCCAATAGAGACCTAGTGCAGGCCCCCAACAGGGCCTCTGTGGCATCTTCTGGCTGACCTATATAAGCGGCAGCCCCAAAGCCCCGGGGGGTGACCCAGACCCTGTTCCACAGCCAGGCCCAGGCACCTGGGCCATTCTGCCTGCAGGGCCAATACCTGGGCCATTCTACCTGCAGGGCCAACACCTGGGCCATTCCACCTGCAGGGCCAATAGCAGGGAAGCCATAGTCTCCTGGGCCTCCACCCAGTGGCATAAGGCAAACCAGGCCAAGCAGAGTTTGCCCCGACCCCAGAAAATGGCCTGGCAACACCAGGAGACCATGGAAGAGCCTCTTTCCCTTGCAGATATCAACTGCAGAAAGCTGTGTGAGCTCCAGCAGCACTGCAAAATGAGGCAGAGCAGAAATAACACTGCAAGGGCCCTGAAAATGAAACAGCTATTGCAACCATGGCCACAGTAGGCCACAACAGGCAAGAACCTATTCCCTAAACCTAAACAGGGAAACCGCCTGCTAGAAGAGAACTCTTAGAAAGGATCAAGACTTTGCTAACATAATACCAAACATTCTCTTAGAGTTGAAAATCATTCAGCACACCAAGAGCTAGGAATTTCAATTTCAGTATATCTGGAACAAATTTTTAAAGTAGAAAATCTCAGCAAAGAAATAAAAGTTATTTTAAAAAAGAATCAAATGGGAATTATACAACTGAAAAATAGAATAATTGAAATTTTTAAAACTCTCTGGGTACACTCAACAGTAGAGTGGAGATAACAGGATAGAATCAATGAACATGAAGACAGATCAATAGAATTTATTCAAGATAAACAAAATATTTTATCTTTAACAAGATAAAATAGAAAAAAAAAAAAAAGAGCCTCTGGGATCTGTGGAACAGCAACAAAAGATCTAGTATTCATAGTATTAGAGTCTCAGAAACAGAGGGAAAAGGCATGAGAATGAGAAAGTAGTCAAAGGAATAATAGCTGACAATGTCCCAAATTTGATCAGACATATACAAGTGTCCCTCACTTTTCTGAAAGTTTGATTTATGCCACTTCACTTTTACGAAAGAGCTACATTAGTACTTGCTTTTGCCTACCAAAAGAAATCTGAAGAGGATTTTTGCTTTTACCAAAAAAAAAAGGTGAAAGATGAAAATAGCATTCAGCATTTGTTTTGCAGCGGACATTACAGAGGCACCAAGGACCCCAAGCAAATAGAGTGGTACCGCCAAGCTCCTCCCCAGGAACCACACTCAGCGTCTCAGCATCAAGCTGCCAGAGTTTTGAGCTATGTCTGTGAGCATCTTGATCTCCATTCATTCTGTGCATTTAATATCTGGGCTAAGATATTTCTGCTTTACTTTTTGCCATTTTGATTTATAAATATTTCGTAGGACTACTTTCAGATAGTGGGGAAAATTTGTGCTACAAATTCAAAAAGTGGAGGAAAACTTACATTGAATAAATCCAAATAAATCCACACCAAAACCTCATAATTAAACTTCTGACAACTAAAGACAAAGACAAATTTCTTTAAAATAGCCCTAAGGAAAAAGTTGATTCTCTATAGAGAAAAACCAATTTAAATGATGGCAGACTTTCCACATAAAACCATGGAGGCCAGAGGAGGTGTCACCATTTTCAAATTTCGAAAAAAAGTGAAAGTTGCTCAGTTATGTCCAACTCTTTGTGACCCCATGGACTATAGCCTGCCAGCCTCCTCTGTCCATGCAGTTCTCTAGACAAGAGTACTGGAGTAGCCATTCCCTTCTCCAGGGGATCTTCCTAACCCAGAAATTGAACCAGGTGGATTCTTTACCAACTGAGCTACCAGAACTGTCAATTATGAATCCACTATCTAGCAAAATTATCCTTCATGAAAAAGTGGAAAATAAAGACATTTTTCAGATTAAGAAAAAAAATAAGATAATCTGTTGTTAGCAGAGTAATCCTTTTAAAATAGGTGAGAAAGCTCTCCAAATAGAAAATGGCAATAGGAGTAGGCTGAGACCATCAGAGATTTTTTTTAAAAAGCAACAGAATAGCTAAAAATAGAAGTATGCATAACAGATCATCGTATGTCTCATGAGTTTCTATAATTATATTTTGTGGCTGAAGCAAAACTTACAACACCATCTGATGTGGTACTCAATGCATGTGGAGGAAATACTGCAGACAGTTATACTTAGAATTGGGGGACGGTAAGTGATGCTGGGTCTGTGGCCGTGGTACCATCCTGTTAAACTCAGCCTGGAGCTATGGGCTCTTCATCCTTCAATTCTCATTTTGAACAATTCTGCTGCATCCTTTAAGTGGGAGTGGGGATGTGATGGAATAAGGAATGAGAGGTAGGTCGCCGGCCATGGGCAAAGCTATGGGCAGGAGGCTGGCTCCTGCAATTGGCTGCAAATGGCAGGGGGTTTGGCCATTACCACCCTCTCCACTACCAGACAGATGGAGGGCCAGGACCCCTCCAGGAGTGCTGCTGTTTTGCCTTCTTTGTCTCAGAATCCCCCTACTCTCCCAAGTCCTAAGTCTGCCCATTTTGATGTTTAGCACCCTAGGTTGATTCCTCACTCCACGTGACTGTGATTAGGGAGGGAGGCACTAGTAGCCAGGCCAGGGCCACTTCTAAAACATGGCTCTTTGGGTGCCCAGAGCCCAAGTCCTGGCAAAGAAGATGCTGGAATTTCAGTACCCACTTCTCCTTCATCCAGGTAGCCCAGTGAAGTGAACAACCTATTCAATATCACATGATGGCTCTATCCCACAGAAGATCTAGGCTCCTGTGTATTTGTCACTTTAAATCCAGAGAAACCTAAAGATTACACCCTGAGGAGAGGACTACCTCTATTAACCTGCCATCTTGCCTTTCTTCTCCATAAGACAGCCTTTGCGAGTCCTGTGCATTCTACCAGCCAGCCATGTTCAATTCCTATGCTCAGCAGCTCCTTAAAGCCCCTTCAGTTAGTATATTGGTAACTGCTGCTCTCTATAAAATTTCAATGAAAAAACAAAAGTCTTTTGCCTGTGTGAGTCCCCAGTATGGAATCTGTCTTCTCTTCATCGTTTCTAGACAAATACTGAATTCTTTGCTGTGCTTTTAAAATTGGTAAGCACCTGAAATGTATTTGTTTGCATATACAATGTGAATATTTTCCTAAATTATTTTTTAATACTTAGTCTACCGTATTGTTAAAGGGCACAGGGCATAGATATCCCTGCATGAAACGTTACTGGAAGAAGGACAGGTGAGTCCAAGAGGAAGCTGGCGTCTCCAGAAACTTGTAGACAAGACTCTTACATATCTTCACTTACATTGTGTTTTTGCAGTCTTATTTTCTTAGTCATCCTGATAATCTTTAAAATATTTCTCCTGACCTGCCTTATCTCTCACTGAAGCATCCTCTTGGTGAGCAGGAATAAATTATTTTTTCTATGCAGATGACAGGACACCTAAGCCACTGGCTCCTGCAGAACTAGAAACACCACTACATTTTCATAATGTAGTATACTTTTTTAAAAGTGCTGCAATTAAAATTGAAGGCAGTCCCAGAAAGGCAAGTATTGGATCTTGAGAAATCTTATGCTCGTCTGTCCCATGGAATTCTCCCAGGCAAGAATACTAGAGTGGGTAGTCATTCCCTTCTCCAGGGGATCTTCCCAACTCAAGGATTGAACCCAGGACTCCTGCATTCCAGGCAGATTCTTTACCATCTGAGCCATCAGGGAAGCCCACTTATTTCCTAATACTTAAAAAAAAAAAATCTATGTTCTGCCTGTTTTTAAGGATACCCTGAGTATCAATGAGAAAGGTCCCTGCATGTACAAGGGGGATTGCAAAGAAGCACAATTTGAGGGAGACTAACCTGGTGACTCAGACAATAAAGAATCCACCTGCAATGTGGGAGACCTGGGTTCGATCCCTGGGTTGGGAAGATCCCCTGGAGGAGGGTATGGCAACCCACTCCAGTATTCTTTGCTGGAGAATCCCCATGGACAGAGGAGGCCGGTGGGCTACAGCCCATGGGGTCACAAAGAGTCGGACATGACTGAGCAACAAAGCACACAGACCAAGGTAGGGTTTCCTAGGTGGCTCAGTGGGTAAAGAACCTGCCTGCAATGCAGGAGACGCTGGAGATATGGGTTCGATTCCTGGGTCAGCAAGACCTCCTGGAGGAGGGCACAGCAACCTACTCCAGTATTCTTGCCTGGAGAATCCCATGGACAGAGGAGCCTGGCGGGCTAGTCCATAGGTTGCAAAGAGTCGGACATGACTGAGCAGCTGAGCACAACACCGCACACAAGCCAAGGTAGTATTGGAAAATTAGCTATACTTTAATGTTTTTTTCCATATTATACTTAAAGACATTAAAAATGTTTTTATCCACATAGAAAATGATCTATTATCTTATTTGAAATGTTTTTGTGATATGAAGAATTTTTAAATCCTCTCATGTCTGAATGAGAAAAAAAAAGTTATAAAAATTAAGAGGAAAGAATGGAAATTCCATCCAGTAGAAATTGATCTTAAACATAGGGACCAGGCAAAACATGGTTTTCAGATTCTACCTACACAGACTGAATTTTTTATGAATTATGTGAATTTATATTACTTTCATAGATCATTTATCTCCTTCCAAACCAACAAACTAACCTGAGAATTAAAATGAAATGCTTTTCAAAATGAAAGATGACTCAAATAGTTATTTGCTGCAATATATTTTAACATTGTCACATTGTATATACTTAAAAAAATTAACAAAACTATAGTTTGTCTTATATGTTTAAATCATTGTTGAATATGGTTTCACTAACCTTCTCATTTGAAAAAAGAAAAAATCTGAGCCTGCAAAATGGCTAAATTACTTACAAGAAATTTAAACTGTTTCATCCTGCTGATTTTAGTATACTAATTACATTTTGGAAGAAGGCAGGAATGAAAAAAAAAAAAAGTAAATTTTTACGTTACGCTGCTTTTTCTAATGGCTACTCATACACACCACCCCTGGCAGTCAATTAAGGCCATATTTCACTGGGGAGATTTGACTGCTTTTTTTTTCTTTTTAATTATTACAGAACTATTATCTTCTTGAAATGTCACTGCTCAAGTCATCATGCAAAGCAGACTACGAGATGTTTCAACATTTATTGTTTCCAAGTTCACATTAGTACAGGATTAAATTAATTTTAATTTCATCGAGAGAGGCTCATTCTATTTTTAAACAAATACAATTTGGCCTCAGGTCATTGTCATTTTAATGGCGAAAGTGTGTCACTTGCACACACATTTGCCTCTCCAGGGTTGTTATGGAAATGAAGCCGCCGGTGGTAGGTTTTACCTGAGGAAGGGTGAGGACTACCTGTCAAAAACTCCCCAGGGCAGATCCTGTGCCCGGGGCGTGAGGAGCTGGGTGCACAGGGCTACTGCGCCCAGGACGCGCTAGGAGTGGACCGGGCGTACCTGAGCCCACAATTCCCTTAAAATACAGAAACCCTTGAAATAGACAGACTACCAGTTTTATCATTCCCACCCTGGAAAGTAATGTGATGGATGCAAGAGAGCAAGAACGGTGACACAGAGGAATCTGTCCAGTTATCTCCTTGGTGTGTCTCCAAAGAGAGCAAAGTCATTTAGCAAGGCCCACTGGGCCTTCAAGGAGCCAAGCAAGGGACCTCAAAGCAAGAATCAAAATCTGCCCTTTTGTTTTTTTAAATATGGTAATTGTCATCAATATGGCCATTGCCTTTACTGTCAGGTGTTCTAGTTCTTGTGGCCTAATAGGTGACCAGATTTGCTTGTGTGAACTCCAATCATCTCAGGGTGCTTTATTTTGTGTGGTTTTGTTTTCTTTTGTTTTCATTGAAGTATAGTTGCCGTACAATAGTATGTAACTTACAGGTGCACAATATAATGATTCACAATTTTTAAAGGCTATACTCCATTTATAGTTATTATGAAATATTGGCTCTACTTCCCATGTTGTACAATATATTCTTGTATTTTATACGTAATAGTTTGTACCTCTTACTCCCCACCCCTATCTTGTCCCATCCTCCTTCTCTCTCCCCACCTGTAACCACTAGTGTGCTCTCTATATCTATGAATCTGCTCCTTTTTTTGTTACATTCACTAGATTGTTGCATTTTTTTAGATTTCATATGTAAGTGATATCACACTTTGTATTTGTCTTTGACTTATTTCACTTAGCCTGATGTCCTCCAAATCTGTCCATGTTGCTGCAAACAATAAAATCTCTTTTTTTTATGACTGAGTGGTATTTCTATATAAATATATATCAACAGGGGCTTCCCAGGTGGTGTTAGTGGTAAAAAACCCGCCTGCCAATGCAGGAGGCATAAGAGACTCAGGTTCGATCCCTGGGTCAGGAAGATCCCCTAGAGGAGGGTATGGCAACCCACTCCAGTATTCTTGCTTGGAGAGTCCCATGGACAGAGGAGCCTGGCAGGCTACAGTCTGTGGGGTCACAAAGATTCAGACATGACTGAGTAACTAACACTTTCACTTTCATCACTTACCTTACCTTGGTTCATCTGCCACCGCTGAAGCCCACAGTTCACTCCATTTCATCAGCTTTTCCACTAACATTCTCTTTGTGTCCCAGGATCCAATCCATGACATCACACTGCATTTAGTAGTCATGTTTCTCCAGCCTGCTCTGGTCAGTGATGAGTTTCAGAGTATTTCCTCATTTTTGAGGAACTATATAAATATATATATATACACCACATCTTTATCCATTCATCTGCTGATGGACACTTGGGTTGATTGCCTTTTCTTTCTCTTAAACACAAAAGGGTAGAAAAATCCTGGGGGTGCTGGCAGAGAATGTACTTCTCCAGTTGTAAATGGGCTTCAATTCTTCAGTGTTCCTGCCAGGAAAGATAGCACCATATTTCATACTGGTTTTCCCACTTCATGTCCCCTTTTTTAACAACTCTAATATAGTTGGTTCATTCATTCAAATGGTGTATTGCAGATATTGCAAATCTAAAATAAAGGCCTTCAAATCTTACTAGTTCCTTCACACCTAGAGACCTCCACCTAGGTAGAGAGGGCACTGTGTACCTGGTGATGTGGAGTCCTCAGTGTAGAGTGAATGCCAGGTAGGAAGCCGTTTCCTGCCAAGTTTAGGGGAATCCAGCTCATGTCTTTATCAACATCCTTGGCTTCCTCTGGTGTATTACCCACAAGGCAAGAAGCTAAAAATGCAAATTCCTCCATTAGAGTTTCTTATCCATGGAAACAGGGACACATGGAGTTTTGCCTGCTCCTTTATCAATAATGTTATTTGAAACACTCCAATGTTGTTACAACAACCATAGGAATCCCTGGTACCATAAGTTCCATTAATTTTAAACACTCTATTTGATATGCAAATATTCAATACTTGAGAAAATGGCAATACATAGCAATATCGTGTCACAAAATTGAGTGAATACTAAGAAAACTCATTTCTCCCTTTGGGATTTTGAATCCCAAATGTGGGAAGTGGGGGCAGCAGGGGAGAAAGACAAGCAAGTATGCCAAGCCTCAAGGGAAGGAAGGAGAGGGCTGCATTGACAACACCATACCACTGTCTTCCCTTTCCTGGATTTTTCTTTCTTGGATTTCTGGTCCCCACCATTGCCTGTCTTGGCCTCATTAACCTTGATTCTCACACGAGAGAACTGGGCTTTCTCAGAAGGAACGTCTTAGAAAACATCAGGTTAGTTTGTCGATTGCAGCTCTAAAAATTTGGCTGACCAGCCTTGAATGCTATTCCTTGCTCTGGGCCCTTGGAACCTCCTTGCCTAACTCTATTAACATGGCTTGAGCTTTGCCACTAAAGATCACCTAGATCCACTGTGTTGGGGTCTAGGCCCCCAGGTTAGATGCCATCTTCTTTGGAGCTCACCTGGGTTACTTCTCCCTATCTTCTCTCCTACCTTCTTATCCCTAAGGGAATTTTCCCCAGGTTGCCTCTAAGGACCCAGTCGTCTATCCCACTCCTCAGGAGAAAGGGAAATGGCATCCAACCTCTCATCACTACAATATGCACTATCACATGAAAATAAAAATACTCTGAAAATAAACAGTACTCACAGAGAATTGTCAAAGGAAAATTATTTCCAACCAGTCACTGCTATGACTGCATTACTTAGCTGCCTCTAGATAGGAAATGCCTTTCAACATTCCTTTCTGTGTGAAATACCAGAGACTCTTTAAAAAAATGTAAGTTGTTCATGTTTATAAAATACACTCAACAAGCACAACTGGTATGATGTATCAATAACACAAATGCAACTTTATTTTGCTTCCCTGTTGTCTCTTTAAAAATGTGCTCAGTGAGGGATGTTCATCAACATCAGACCCAATGCAGTCTCATTTGTTAGGCAAGTCCTCTCTCCCTGAGCTGGGGTCCAAGGTGGGTTACAGAGAGAACCAGTTCCGCCATCCTTTCTAGCTCATCCCTTCCCCTTTCCGGCTCAAGAGATTCCAGTGTGTGGTGTCTGGGCTCAGCAAGAGAAAGGAAATGGGGGCACCAAATTCCCTACTTGACAGAAACAATTGCAGAATGCTTTGCCCTCTCGGGTATGGCAGCTGACAAATGCCAGCTCTTTTCTCTCATAAGCACTTTCACTGCAGAGAAGTGCACACACACACACACACACACATACACACACACACACCCTCCCACCCTCAGCCAGGTCCCAACTACTGCAACACCACCTTGTCCACACCCATCCCCACCCACACACTCTCTGGGCATGGGCAACGCCTCCCATTCCCATGGAGCATGTGCTCCATGCTCTGTCCCTGCTTCCTGGTGGTCCTCCCCTCTAGACCCACCCACGGGAAGGCCCAGCACCCTCCCAGTGGTCCAGTGCTCCTGACTCCCAAACTTGTTATGAATAAATCAGGTCCTGCTACTCACCACTAACAAAATCAATCACACAGTCCTAAATTAAAAGACGCTTACTCCTTGGAAGGAAGGTTATGACCAACCTAGATAGCATATTGAAAAGCAGAGACATTACTTTGCCAACAAAGGTCCGTCTAGTCAAGGCTATGGTTTTTCCAGTAGTCATGTATGGATGTGAGAGTTGGATGGTGAAGAAAGCTGAGCGCCGCAGAATTGATGCTTTTGAACTGTGGTGTTGGAGGAGACTCTTGAGAGTCCCTTGGACTGCAAGAAGATCCAACCAGTCCATCCTAAAGGAGATCAATCCTGGGTGTTCATTGGAAGGACTGATGTTGAAGCTGAAACTCCAATACTTTGGCCACCTCATGCGAAGAGTTGACTCATTGGAAAAGACCCTGATGCTGGGAAGGATTGGGGGCAGGAGGAGAAGGGGACGACAGAGGATGAGATGGTTGGATGGCATCACCGACTCGATGGACATGCGTTTGGGTAAACTCCGGAAGTTGGTGATGGACAGGGAGGCCTGGCGTCTGCGATTCATGGGGTTGTAAAGAGTCGGACACAACTGAGCGACTGATCTGAACTGAACTGAAATGGTAAAGGAGAAAGGTGTCTTCAGTCAGAATGTCAGCAATATGGGGAGACAGCGAATTCAGTATTCCCCCAAAACCACCTCTGAAGATTTTGCTCAGCCAGGAAACTTCATAAAGAGAAACAGGTGAGTGCTCTCAGTTGATCACTGAGACAGAGGGTCAGAGTCGTCACTATCTCCCACTTTGTGCAGGCTTGTGTGCAGACTTGTCGACTCCTTGTGATCTTATTCTAGATGTTATCTTGGTCACACAGTTTGTTCCCAAGATTACTGAAGGGGAAGCTAAGGAAGAGATCTCGTCATCTGTAAATTACTTTTTTCCTCATTCCTACTTCTTTGATCTATGTAAAGAACCAACAGGTTAGGCAAGGTATTGTATGATTAGAAGATTTGAGACATGTGCTTGGGCTGGAGGTGAGTAGGGCATAGGGGTGCCTGGTTTGAAAGTTAGTTACAATATAACTTTGCTAAAGTGACAGGAAAAGGGGCTTCCTGCTGAGGGCGGTTTCTGGCAAAGAGCTGCTTACAAATTCTTGCTCACGGGGACCTAACGTAATTTCCTGCACCATTTAATTGGGGAAGCTGTTCTGGTTATGATTGCTGTATAACAAGATAACCCCAAAACTTAGCAGTATAAAACAACAAACCATTTTGACATCCCAGTTAGAAATGAGAAATGGAGTATCAATTCTTGCCATATCAACAAACAAGAATGTCCATTAGTGACTCCTATCCAGCCCTCCAAATGTGAATTTCTGAGCCCAGAGGGTGCAGGGGAAAAACAACACCTGCTATTCAGCAACTGTCAGGCTGCCCCCTACTAAGAATGTGAAAAATCAAATAGTGGGATGCTGGTGCCAGATAGCTGAGATGCATATGAAAGGAATGATTATAGTAAGCCCAGATTCTTGCATCTTCCCATACAGAGAAAAGTGCTAAATTACTTGACTTGGGATACCTGGTTTTTCTTAATTAACAATACTCTTTTGATTTTCAGACTACCTGACCCTTGTGGCAAATTTCTATGTAAACTGACCCCCCCATTCACCCCACCTCCTCAGAACAGTTCTTTCAGGGCTACTTGAGGTGCCATCTTCTGGACCTGAACTCCTAAAAATTCCCACCAAATAAAACATAACTCTCAACTTCTAGGTTGTGATTATTTTTTAAGTCAACAGAAACAAACATTACAATACAAAAGAGGTAAAAGATTAGAACAAATACTTCACCAAAGACAATCTAAAAGTGGTGAATAAGCACATAATAAGATGTTCAACATTATCAATCAGAAGGGAAACGAAATTGCAATTTCCATGAGATGTCACCATATTGTTGTTGCTCAGTCACTAAGTTGTGTCTGACTCTTTGCGACCCATAGACTGCAGCATGCCAGGCTCCTCTATCCTCCACTATCTCTCACAGTTTGCTCAAATTCATATGCATTGAGTTGGTGATGCTATCTAACTATCTCACCATCTGCCACCACCCCCTTCTCCTTTTGCCTTTAATCTTTCCAACATGAGGGTCTTTTTCAATGAGTTGGCTCTTTGCATCAGGTAGCCAAAGTACTGAAGCTTCAGCTTCAGCATCAGTCCTTCCAATGATTATTCAGGGGTGATCGATTTTCTTTAGGATTAACTGGTTTGATCTCCTTGAAGTCCAAGGGACTCTCAAGAGACTTCACCAGCACCACAAAATTCAAAAGCATAGATTCTTTGGCACTCAGCCTTCTTTAAGACGAGATGGCAAGAATACACAGAAGAACTATATCCAAAAAGTCTTAATGACCAGGATAACCACAATGGTGTGATCACTCACCTAGAGCCAGACATCCTGGAGTGTGAAGTCAAGTAGGCCTTATGAAGAATTACTACAAACAAAGCTAGTAGAGGTGATGAAATTCCAGCTGAGCTATTGCAAATCCTAAAAAATGATGCTATTGAAGTGCTTCACTCGATATGCCAGCAAATTTGGAAAACTCAGCAGTGGCCACAGGACTGGAAAAGGTCACTTTTTATTCCAATCCCAAAGAAGGACAATGCCAAAGAATGATAAAACTACCACACAATTGTACTCATTTCATCAAGATTGCTGGAGAAATATCAATAACCTCAGATATGCAGATGACACCACCCTTATGGCAGAAAGTGAAGAAGAACTAAAGAGCCTCTTGATGAAAGTGAAAGAGGAGAGTGAAAAAGTTGGCTTAAAGCTCAACATTCAGAAAACTAAGATCATGGCATCCGGTCCCATCACTTCACAGCAGATAGATGGGGAAACAGTGGAAACAGTGGCTGACTTTATTTTTCTGGGCTCCAAAATCACTGCAGATGGTGATTGCAGCCATGAAATTAAAAGACGCTTACTCCTTGGAAGGAAAGTTATGATCAACCTAGACATCATATTAAAAAGCAGACACATTACTTTGCCAACAAAGGTCCATGTAGTCAAGGCTGTGGTTTTTCCAGTGCTCAGGTATGGATGTGAGAGTTGGACTATAAAGAAAGCTGAGCGCCGAAGAATTGATGCTTTTGAACTGTGGTGTTGGAGAAGACTCTTGAGAGTCCCTTGGACTGCAAGGAGATCCAACCAGTCCATCCTAAAGGAGATCAGTCTTGGGTGTTCATTGGAAGGACTGATGTTGACACTGAAACTCCAATACTTTGGCCACCTGATGCGAAGTGCTGACTCATTGGAAAAGACCCTGATGCTGGGAAAGATTGAGGGCAGGAGAAGAAGGGGACGGACGACAGAGGATGAGATGGCTGGATGTCATCATTGACTCGATGGACATGGGTTTGGGTGGACTCCAGGAGTTGGTGATGGACAGGGATGCCTGGCGTGCTGCGGTTAATGGGGTCACAAACAGTCAGACATGACTGAGCGACTGAACTGAACTGAACACATGCTAGCAAGGTAATCCTCAAAATCCTTCAGGCTAGGCTTCAACAGTATATGAACCAAGAAATTCTGGATGTACAAGCTGGGTTTAGAAAAGGCAGATGAACCAGAGATCAAATTGCCAACATCCTTTGGGTCATAGAAAAAAGAAAAGGAATTCCACGCTAAAGTCTTTGCCTGTGTGAATCACAACAAACTATGGAAAATTCCTAAAGAGATAGGAATACTAGACTACCTTACCTGCGTCCTAAGAGACCTGTATGCAGGTCAAGAAGCAACAGTTAGAACCAGGCATGGAATTACAGACTGGTTTCAAATTGGGAAAGGAGTGTGTCAAGGCTATACATTGTCACCTTGCTTCTTTAACTTATATGTAGAGTACATCACGCAAAATGCTGGGCTGGATAAAGCTCAAGCTGAAATCAAGATTGCTGAGACATATCAATAAACTCAGATATGCAGATGACACCATCTTAATTTAAGAAACCAAAGAGGAACTGAGAGCCTCTTGATGAAGGTGAAAGAGGAGAGTGAAAAAGCTGGCTTAAAACTCAACATTCAAAAAACAAAGATCATGGCATCCAATCTCATGATTTCATGGCAAATAGATGGGGAAACAATGGAAACAGTGACAGACTTTATTTTCTTGGACTCCAAAATCACTGCAGATGGAGACTGCAGCCATGAAATTAAAAGATGCTTGCTCCTTGAAAGAAAAGCTATGACAAACCTAGACAGCCTATTTAAAAAAAGAGACATCACTTTGCCAGCAAAGGTCGGTATAGTCCAAGCTATGGTTTTTCCAGTAGTCACATACGGATATGAGAGTTGGACCATAAAGCAGGCTGAGCACCGAAGAACTGATGCTTTTGAACTGTGGTGCTGGAAAAGATTCTTGAGTGTCCCTTGGACAGCAAGGAGATCAAACCAGTCAATCCTAAAGGAAATCAATCCTGAATATTCATTGGAAGGACTAACGCTGAAGCTGAAGTTCCAATAATTTGGCCACGTGATGCAAAGAGTCAACTCATTGGAAAAGACCCTGATGCTGGAAAGGATTGAAGGCAGGAAGAGAAAGGGATGACAGAGGATGAGATGGTTAGATGGCATCAGTGATTCAATGGATACGAGTTTGAACAAACTCCAGGAGATAGTGAAGGACAGGGAAGCTTGGCATGTTGTAGTCCGTGGGGTCTCAGAGTCAGCATGACTGACTGATTGAGCAACAACAAGAGCCTTCTTTATGGTCCAACTCTCACACCCATACATGACCACTGGAAAAACTATAGTTTTGCCTAGGCAGACCTTTGTTGACAAAGTGATGTCTCTGCTTTTTAATATGCTGTTTAGGTTTGTCATAGCTTTCCTTCCAAGAGCAAGCATCTTTTAATTTCATGGTTGCAGTCATCATCCGCAGTAACAATACAGAGCCCTGTTGTACTCTTTTCCCAATTTGGAATCAGTCAGCTGTTCCATGTCTGGTTTTAACTGTTGCTTCTTGACCTGCATACAGGTCTCTCAGGAGGCAGGTAAGGTGGCCTGGTATTCCCATCTCTTTAATAATTTTCCACAGTTTGTTGTGATCCACACAGGCAAAGACTTTAGTGTAGTCAAGGAAACAGAAGTAGATTTTTTCTGGAAATCCTTTGCTTTCTCCATGATCCAACAAATATTAGCAATTTGATCTCTGGTTCTTCAGCCTTTTCTAAACCCAGCTTGTACAGATGGAAGTCCTCTGTTCATGTACTGCTGAAGCTTAGTTTGAAGGATATTGAGCATTACCTTGCTAGCATGTGAAATGATGCAATTGTGTGATAGGTTGATCATTCTTTGGCATCGTCCTTCATTGGACTTGGAATGATAAGTGACCTTTTCCAGTCCTGTGGCCACTGCTGAGTTTTCCAAATTTGCTGACATATTAAGTGCAACACTTTAACAGTGTCATCTCTTAGGATCTGAAATAGCTCAGCTGGAATTCCATCACCTCCACTAGCTTTGTTTGTAGTAATATTTCTTAAAATCTACCTGCCTACACTCCAGGATATCCAGCTCTAGATAACTACACCATCGTGGTTATCTGGGTAATTAAGGCCTGTCTTGTATGGTTCTTCTGTGTATTCTTGCCATCTTTTCTTAATCTCTTCTGCTTCTGTTAAGTTCTTATAGTTTCTGTCCTTTTTCATGCCCATCCTTGTATGAAAATTTCCCTTGATATCTCCAATTTTCTTGAAGAGAGATCCTAGTCTTTCCCATTCTATTGTTTTCCTCTATATCTTTGCATTGTTCATTTAAGAAGGACTTCTTTTCTCTTTCTTGCTATTCTCTGGAACTAAGCATTCAGTTTGATGTATCTTTCCCTTTCTCCCTTGCTTTTTTGCTTCTCTTCTTTCCTCAGTTTTTTGTAAAGATTCCTCAGGCAACCACTTTACCTCTTGTGTTTCTTTTTCTTTGGGATGGTTTTGGTCACTACCTCCTGTACAATGTTAGAACCTCCATCCATTGTTCTTTAGGCACTCTGTCTACCAGATCTAATCCCTTGAATCTATTTGTCCCTTCCACTGTATAATCATAAGGGGTTTGATTTAGGTTATAACTGAATGACCTAATGATTTTCCCTGCTTTCTTCAATTTAAGCCTGCATTTTGCAATAAGGAGCCCATGATCTGAGTCATAGTCAGCTTCAGGTCTTGTTTTTGCTGACTGTATAGAGCTTCTCCATCTTCACTTGCCAAGAATATAATCAATCTGATTTCGGTATTGACCATCTGGTCACATCTATGTGAAAAGTCATCTCTTGGGTTGTTGGAAAAGTGTTTTTCCTATGATCAGCGTTTTTTCTTGACAAAACTCTGTTAACCTTTGCCCTCTTCATTTTGTGCTCTAAGGCCATACTTGCCTGTTATTCTGGGTATCTCTTGGCTTCCAACTTTTCATTCCAATCTCCTGTGATGAAAATGACATCTTTTTTTGGTGTTCGTTCTACAAGGTCTTATAGGTCTTCATAGAACTGGTCAACTTCAGCTTCTTCAGCATCAGCAGTGGTTGGGGCATAGACTTGGATTACTGTGATGTTGAATGGTTTGCCTTGGAAATGAACTGAGATCATTCTGTCATTTTTGAGGTTGCACTCAGGTACTGAATTTCAGACTCTTTTGTTGACTATGAGGGCTACTCCATTTCTTCAAAGGGATTCTTGCCCACAGTAGTAGATAAATGGTCATCTGAATTAAATTCACCCATTCTCATCCATTTTAGTTCACTAGTTTCTAAGATTTAGTTCTAGGGGAAGTCACTCTATTGTATCCGACTCTTTGTGATCCTATGGACTATACAGTCCATGGAATTCTTCAGGCCAGAATACTGGAATGGGTAGCCTTTCCCTTCTCCAGGGGACCTTCCCAACCCAGGGATAGAACCCAGGTCTCCCACATTGCAGGCAGATTCTTTACCAGCTGAGCCACAAGGGAAGCCCAAGAATACTGGAGTGGGTAGCCTATCTGTTCGCCAGTGGATCTTCCCCACACAGGAATTGAACCGGGGTCTCCTGCATTGCAGGTGGATTCTTTACCAACTGAGCTATCACGAAAGCTCTTGTTCAATCTTTCCATCTCCTTCTTGACCACGTCTAATTTACCTTGATTCATGGACCCAACATTCCAGGTTCCTATGCAATATTGTTCTATACAGCATCAGACTTTACTTTCACCATCAGGCACAGCCAACTGTTATTTCTGCTTTGACCCAGCTGCTTCATTCTTTCTGGAGCTATTAGTAATTGCCCTTCCCTCTTCCCCGGTAGCATATTGGACACCTTCCAACCTGGGGGGTTCATCTTCCATTGTCATGACTTTTTGTCTTTTCACACTGTCTCTGGGGTTCTCCAGGCAAGAATACTGGAGTGAGTTGCCATTTCTTCCTCCAGTGGACCACTGTGACCCACCCATCTTGGGTAGCCCTGCACAGCATGGACTCTGAGACCCAACGGACTGAGTTACACAAGCCCCTTCACCATGACAAGGCTGTGATCCATGGAGGAAGATGTCACCATACACCTATTCAAATGTCTAAAGTTAAAAAGACTGACCATACTAACTGCTTGTGGAAATGTGGACTTATTGGAACTCTCACATGCTGCTGCTGGTGAGATGTGAAATGGGATAGCCACTTGTGAAAACAGCTTGGCATTTGATTAAGAAGTGTAACATGCATCTACCATGTGACCCAGCAATTGTACCCCTAGGTATCACTCAAGAGAAGTGAAAGCAGATCCACACAGGCTTATATAGGAATCTTCACAGTGGTCGCACATAGCACAATGCTAGGTTGTGCTCTGGGAATGTGGTTGCCCTAACAGTCACCTTTTGATGTTTGTCCTTCCATGTGGCCCTGCATGCTCCCAGTTTTCACAACACTTCTACATAAGCCAAAGACAGTGCAAACACAAAAGAGTTTAATACAGGAGTTGGTGGACTACAGCCAATAGCCTAAGTACAGTCACTGGCCTGGTTCTTGTAAATAAAGGTCTACTGCAATATGATCCTGCACCTTATTTACAACTTGTCTCTTTTGCACTATAGCTGCACAGTTGAGTAGTTACGATACAGACTCTGTGGCCCAGAGAACCCAAATATTGACTATCTGGTCTTTTGTAGTGAAAGTTTTCCAACCTCTTGTCAAGTAGAGAAGAGCATGGGATTTGGCTTCAGGTAAGCTCGGATCCAGCTGTGCCTCTTAATGGCTGAGTAATCCTGGGTCAGTTACTCAGTTCCTCTCTGCCTCAGTTTCCTCTTGTCCTAAATTAGCAAGAGTTAGTCATTTACAGCACTCAGATCACTGCTGGGCACATGGTGAACACTCCACAAATGTTAGCATTCATAATTATTCATTTGGCACAGGGTCCTGAGAATGTGCTTTATTTTATTTCCAGTTTTTTTTTTATTTTTGTTCTTCAAATATTTCATATCTTTACTAAATATTTGTCTGACTGATCTGTTCATTTCTGGAAGAGATGTGTGAAAATCAGCCCCTATCCTTGTAGATTTTTGCTTTATAATATGTCGAAGAAGAGTCGTTAGGTATAAAAATTAATAAAGAGAAACCTCAATTGAAACAAGAGTCAGGAGACCAGCAGGGGGAGCGCTCACACCCCACAATGATAGGAGAGCCTGAGAGGAAGAAGACTTTGCCTTCTAGCCTGGCAAGACCTCAGCCAATGAGAGACTGTCAATTCAGCTGATGGAAAAGCACCATACTCTCAGTTCCTCCAGTGGACTCTTGTTTTACCATGGCCCTCTTAACTTCCTTTCCGCCTCTTTAAAAGAGTCTTCTTGTTGCTTGAAGACTTCCACATTGCTTCCCATGGTGGCAGACCCCAAACGCAATTCTTTGCTGATTCCAAATAAACCATTTTTTTTGCTAGAGAAAAAATCTGAGAGTCTCTTTGTGTTAGGTCAACATAGATCTAGTTCTTTTAAAATTGCTATATCTTCCTGATAATTATTCTTTTATCATCAATAAGGACCCTTTTTAATACTTAAATTTTTTTTTCAGAGTTTAATTTATCTTATATTCATACTGCTACACCATAATCTCTTTTGTCTACTATTTCACAGTTACATATCACTGTCAACATTTCTTGATTATGTCTTAGGTGTCTGTCTTATAAGTCTTAGAGATCAGTTGTTTTGTGCTATTCCAAATGAACTATTTCTTTGTATTGGATATGTTTAATCCGTTTTCATTTATTGGATTATAGACGGATTTATTTATTTCATCTGATTTAGTTTTATGTTTACTTTCCATTAAGTTAACATTTTCTCAATATTCCTTTTCCTCTGAATTGTTGAAAAGAAAACCATGTCCCAAAACGGCATCACTTATACTAAAACTCATCACTTATACTCATGATACCAAACCTAGATTTAATACCTGACCTAATTGCAGTTTCAACCTCTTCCAGAAATGTAATCATAATCAACCAGTTTGGAATTTTCTAATCAGCACCAATAAGGAAATCTGTCAAGAAAATGTCCTGGCCTAAAAATAATCCTTTCTTTTCTTTTGCTAATAGCTCCCTTGCCCAAACCTTCTTCATATAAAAATCTTCCTTTTTCCAAAAAAAAAAAAAAAATTTGCTGTTAACTTTTTTGGCTGTGCTGGGTCTTCATTGCTGCAGGAAGGCTTTCTCCAGTTGCAATGCCCAGGCTTCTCATTGCAGTGACTTCTCTTGTTGCAGAGCACAGGCTCTAAGGCATGTAGGCTGCAGTAGTTGCCACATTCAGGCTCTACAGTGCAGGCTCAATAGTTGTGGCACATGGGCTTAGTGGCCCCATGGCATGTGGAATCTTCTAGGACCAGGGATTGAACTCAGGTCCCTTGCATTGGCAAGTGAATTCTTAACCATTGGACCACCAGGGAAGTCCAACCTTCCATATCGTTACGACGTTTCCAAGTGAAACAGAGCAGGACTCTATGGAGCTTGCCCCTCTACCCTATGTCCTCTGCCTGCCTTTTGTCTCATGGAAAAATTTTAGTCAAAAAATATGTTTTGTCAGAGAAGTGAAAACATGCAAAAACAAAGGAAAACAGTCAAAGAAAATCAAATAAGCCTAGTCAAGGGCTTCCCAGGTGGTGCTAATGGTAAAGAATCCAACTGCCAATGCAGGAGACATGAGACAAGGGTTCGATCCCTGGGTCAGGCAGATCCCCTGGAGGAGGGCATGGCAACCCATTCCAGTATTCTTTCCTGGAGAATCTTGTGGACAGAGGAGCCTGGAAGGCTACAGTCCATGGGGTCACAAATAGTCAGACACGACTGAAGCTACTTAGCACGCACACATGCAAGCATAGTCAAGGACACTTAGTTCCTTCTCAAGGGCTATAGATAACTTTCTGAGCCATATCCTGTGAGCTGTCTTGTAGATACTGAAACCCTCACCAGCTGGAAGAAGTTAACTACATGATGACCAGACTGCAGCCATTACATAAGCTGCCACAGTGCCGAGAGGCCTCAAGAAATGGAAATAAATTAACCTTGGAATTGAAGGTTAACTGTACCTGGGCTGCTGCTGCTAAGTCGCGTCAGTCGTGTCCGACTCTGTGCAACCCCACAGACGGCAGCCCACCAGGCTCCTCCGTCCCTGGGATTCTCCAGGCAAGAACACTAGAGTGGGTTGCCATTTCCTTCTCCAGTGCATGAAAGTGAAAAGTGAAAGTGAAGTCGCTCAGTTGTGTCCGATTCTCCACGATCCCTCGGACTGCAGCCCATCAGGCTCCTCCATGCACGGGATTCTCCAGGCAAGAGTACTGGAGTGGGTTGCCATTGCCTTCTCCTAACTGTACCTAAACCAATCAAAATGATGCTGGTCAGACCACCACATGACCAATTTCAAGATGACTATGAGAGCTGACTGTGCTGTTTCTGCATGTAGCCCCCTCTCTCTTTTTACCCACTGCTTGTCAGCAAGGCAGGTAGGTGGGGTACAAAGAGTCGGCTTTTCGGTAGATAGCTGCCCTTCCCCCAGTTTCCAGCATCCAAATTAAAGCACTTTCCTTTCTACCAACCTGTCCTCTTTATTGGCTTTTAAGCCACAAGCAGCCAGACTCCACTTTTGGTAACACAAGCACCCTTCTAGTTGCTATTAATAGATGAGATGCAGCCCGATTCATGAATTGCCTAACAGAGATCTTCAAATTAACTCGGTTGAATTTTGTTTTTTAACAATGTTAATTTAGATGTTATAGTCTTCTTTTGCTGAGGCACAGACAAAAGAGAGAGTTTTTAAGTAGTAGTGCAACACAAGGATTTAAAAAATTAATCATGAATTACATGTCCAATCCCTCAGCATCCCACTCCAGAGCCACCAACTCTTACCTGGTTTCTTCCAGGAACATTCTAGGCTTCAGATACTGAGTTGAATTCTCCCCCATGTTAATTTTCAAGTCTACCATCTGTTTTTCTCCCCTTTATTTTAGTCCTCCTTTTCCCTTACTCCATCCATCCTTCCACCAACCTTAGCAGGAGGAAACAAGCAGACAGAGACAGGAAGTGGAGAACAGAATTTGGAAGTGAGGGAAGAAGAAAAGAATTATCAAAGAAACCTAAAGTTCAAAAAAGAACTTTTAAAGGATTAGACCAACCAGAGTGCCCTATGTATTTGGTCTTTGTGCCTAGTTCCTGGCAGAGCTCTTAAAATCCTTAATGATTTCCTTAGTGGTAGGACTGTCCATTATTATTCATGAAGAGCCCCAGTGAGTTTGTTTTAATGGGATGACTCAGAGTGAGGTCTCTGGATGGGGCTCAACACCAGAAAGGCCAAACCGGAGATTAAAGGGTGGGGGCTTTTCCAAACTTCCAGATAGGGAGGGGGAGCTGGAGATTGGGCTATAAAAATCCTTGAACAATAATTCAGTCCCTTGCAGGTTGGTGAACACATCGGAGGTGGCAGTTCTGCACCTCTCTACCTTGCCCTAAGCATCTCTTCCCTGCGGCTGTTCTGAGTTGTACTCTTTACAGCAAATCAGAGACTGTAAGTAAAATAAGATATGCAGGCCTTTCCAGTGAATTATCGAACCAAAGGAAGGGGACATGGGAACTTTCTATTTATAGCTGGTGGATCAGAAACTCCGGTGACAACCCGAGATGACAGTTGGTGTCAGAACTGAATGGATTGTAGGACTGGTGTCAGAATTGGAAAACTGGTCAGAAAGCATCCCGTATCTGGTGTCAGAAAAAAAGACACCACATTTCTGGAAGAGGAAAACAGTGAGGGACACTGAACTATCTATCTGTATCGCTTCACAAATTTATTGCTTTTTGGAGGGAAAAAAAACAACCCTCCTGGAAGAACCAGTCCAGGATGAGAGGAGCAGAGAGAGCTTCAGGGAAGAAACTCACGTCCCCAGACGTGTCGATCAAATGTTATCCCACTCCATTACACACATCCTTCTCATCTCAGATGAAGGAAATGAGTCAATACTGTACACAGATCTCTGCACAGGAAAGACATTGGTGATGGACAAGTGTCTCTTTTTTGTTGATGAGAATTTTCATTCTGAAAAAGATCTTTTACTAGGATTTTGTTGACTTGATTATAACAAGATTGCCAAGGGAATAGCCTTAAAGTATTCAAATTTATGGGCTTCCCTTGTGGCTCAGCTGGTAAAGAATCCGCCTGCAATGCCGGGAAACCTGGGTTCAACCTCTGGGTTGCGAAGATACCCTGGAGAAGGGAAAGGCCACCCACTCCAGTATTCTGGCCTGGAGAATTCCATGGACTGTATAGTCCGTGGGGTCGCAAAAAGTCAGACACAAACTTTCACTTTTCATGCAAATTTATTTGCTAAACAAGGTAAACATTCCATAGCTTTTTAAGCTTTAAAATATTATATTTTCCTTTCCCTAATAAATTTAAGTAATAAAATAGAGCAAGAATACATTCATAGGCATATGCATATTTAAATTAGTCAGAAGTTCTGTTCCAGGGCCTGAAACAGTAATCAAAACTAGATTGAAAAGCAAAGAAGACCTAAGTAAGTGGGAGGGCTTGTCATGTTCGGACATGACTTAGCAACTGAGCACACATGCACACGTGCCATGTTAACAGACTGAGAGACTCAAAATGTTAAAAATGCCAATTATCCCTAAATCAGCCTTCCTTGGTGGCTCAGATGGTTAAAAAAAAAAAAAATGCCTGCAATGCAGAAGACCTGGGTTCAATCCCTGGGTTGGAAAGATCTCCTGGAGAAGGGAATGGCTCCAGTATTCTTGCCTGAAGTATTCCATGGACAGAGAAGACTGGCAGGCTACAGTCCATGGGGTTGTAAAGAGTCAGACACGACTTGGCGAATGAACAACAATAGCAAACCATGATTAAGTTAAATGGGTCAAATGGATCATGAACTTAAATTTAAAACATAAAAATGTAAAACTTTTATGAAAAAACACAGAAGATGTAATTGCCTGACAGTTTAGTGGTTAAGACACAGTGCTTCCACTCCAGGGGGTTCTATCCCTGGTTCAGTTCAGTTCAGTCGCTCAGTTGTGTCCGACTCTTTGCGACCCCATGAATTGCAGCACGCCAGGCCTCTCTGTCCATCACCAACTCCCAGAGTCCACCCAAACCCATGTCCATCGAGTCGGTGATGCCATCCAACCATCTCATCCTCTGTTGTCCCCTTCTCCTCCTGCCCCCAATCCTACCCAGCATTAGGGTCTTTTCCAATGAGTCAAACCTTCGCATGAGGTGCCCAAAGTATTGGAGTTTCAGCTTCAACATCAGTCCTTCCAATGAACACCCAGGACTGATCTCTTTTAGGATGGATTGATTGGATCTCCTTGCAGTCCAAGGGACTCTCAAGAGTCTTCTCCAACACCACAGCTCAAAAGCATCAATTCTTCGGTGCTCAGCTTTCTTCACCGTCCAACTCTCACATCCATACATGACCACTGGAAAAACCATAGCCTTGACTAGATGGACTTTTGTTGGCAAAGTAATGTCTCTGCTTTTAAATATGCTATCTAGGTTGGCCATAACCTTCCTTCAAAGGAGTAAGTGTCTTTTAATTTCATGGCTGCAATCACCATCAGCAGTGATTTTGGAGCCCAAAAAAATAAAGTCTGACACTGTTTCCACTGTTTCCCCATCTATTTCCCATGAAGTGATGGGACCAGATGCCATGATCTTAGTTTTCTGAACACTGAGCTTTAAGCCGACTTTTTCACTCTCCTCTTTCACCTTCATCAAGAGGCTCTTTAGTAGTTCTTCTTCACTTTCTGCCATAAGGGTGGTGTCATCCGCATATCTGAGGTTATTGATATTTCTCCCGGCAATCTTGATTCCAGCTTGTGTTTCTTCCAGCCCAGCGTTTCTCATGATGTACTCTGCATATAAGTTAAATAAGCAGGGTGACAATATACAGCCTTGATGTACTCCTTTTCCTATTTGGAACCAGCCTGTTGTTCCATGTCCAGTTCTAACTGTTGCTTCCTGACCTGCATACAGGTTTCTCAAGAGACGGGTCAGATGGTCTGGTATTCCCATCTCTTTCAGAATTTTCCACAGTTTATTGTGATCCACACAGTCAAAGACTTTGGCATAGTCAATAAAGCAGAAATAGATGTTTTTCTGGAACTCTCTTGCTTTTTCGATGATCCAGCGGATATTGGCAATTTGATCTCTGGCTCCTCTGCCTTTTCTAAAACCAGCTTGAACATCTGGAAGTTCACGGTTCACGTATTGCTGAAGCCTGGCTTGGAGAATTTTGAGCATTACTTTACTAGCATGTGAGATGAGTGCAATTGTGCAGTAGTTTGAGCATTCTTTGGCATTGCCTTTCTTTGGGATTGGAACGAAGACTGACCTCTTCCAGTCCTGTGGCCACTGCTGAGTTTTCCAAATTTGCTGGCCTATCGAGTGCAGCACTTTCACAGCATCACCTTTGAGGATTTGAAATAGCTCAACTGGAATTCCATCACCTCCACTAGCTTTGTTCGTAGTGATGCTTTCTAAGGCCCACTTGACTTCACATTCCAGGATGTCTGGCTCTAGGTGAGTGATCACACCATCGTGATTATCTGGGTCGTGAAGATCTTTTTTGTACAGTTCTTCTGTGTATTCTTGCCACCTCTTCTTATCCTTCTTATCCCTGGTTAGGGAACCAAAATAGCACTAAGCCTTGTGGCATGGCCAAAACAAAAGAAAAGAAAACAAAATGAAAAACAAACAGAGGAGAAAACTTTGGGATCCAGGACCAGATAAAGAGTTTTTAGACTTGACACCAAATGTGAAATTCTCAAAAGAATACATTGACACATCATTACATTGATCTTCATCTAAATTAAAAAATTTTGATCTATTAAGGACCCTGTTAAAAGGGTGAAAAAATAAGCTACAGACTAGGAGAAAGTATTTTCCAACCACATATCTGACCAAAGACTAGTATCTAGAATATATAACTCAACTCACAAGTCAACAATTTAAAAAAATTTTTTCAACTAGAAAATGGACAAAAGACATAACAGACATTTCACAGAAGAGGATATACATATGGCTGATAAGTATATGAAAAGATGTTGTTCAATTTTATTATTCAGTAGGAAAATACAAAATAAAGCTTCAATGAGATATCATTACACATTTATCAAAATAAAAATTAATGACCACACTATTTACTGGCAAAGATGCAGAGAAACTGAGTTACTCATCCATTGCTGATGGGAACACAAAATGGAACAGCCACACTGATAAACAGTTTGGTAATTTCTTATAAAATTAAACTTACAATTACCATATGACCCATAATCTTATACTCTCGGACATTAATCACAGAGAAATGAAAACTTGTGTTCACATTAAAGCCTGCATATGAGGACTTCCCTGGTGGTCCAGTGATTAGGACTCTAGGCTTCCAATACAGGGGACACCGGTTTGATCCCTCATCCAGGAAGATTCCACATGCCTCACAACAACTAAGCCACCTGCCCCAACTACTGAGCCCACGATCTAGAACCTGAGAGCCACAACTACCAAGCCTGTGTGCTGTAACTACTGAAGTCCACACATTAGAGCCTGTGCTCCGCAGCAAGAGAAACCACAGCAATGAGACACCTGTGCAACACTATTAAGAGTGAATCGCCACAACCAGAGAAAGCCCACACAAAGCAAAGAGGACCCAGCCTAGCCAAAATAAATGAATGAACAATAAATTACAAAAAATTTTAAACCTTGTATCTGGTGGCTTAGATGGTAAAGAATCCACCTGCAATGCAGGGGACCTGGGTTGGATCCTTGGGTCAGGAAGATCCCTGAAGGAAGGTATGGCAACCCACTCTAGCATTCTTGCCTGGAGAAACCCCATGGACAGAGGAGCCTGGTGGGCTACAGTCCATGGGGTCACAAAGAGTCAAACATGACTGAGCGACTAAGCACAGCATATCTAATACTTATATCAGTGTTATTAGTAATAGCCAAAATTGGAAAGTGACTAGGTGTTCTTAAACTGCGGTGTGTGTGGTCTACTCAGTAACTTATAAAGTGAGCTACTGATGCAAGCGACAACTTGGATGAATTGCTAGAGAATTGTGTTAAATATATCGGCTTCCCTGGTGGCTCAGAGGTTAAGCGTCTGCCTCTGACGCGGGAGACCCGGGTTCGATCCCTGGGTTGGGAAGATTCCCTGGAGAAGGAAATGGCAACCCACTCCAGTATTCTTGTCTGGAGAATCCCATGGACGGAGGAGCCTGGTAGGCTACAGTCCATGGGGTCGCAAAGAGTCGGACACGACTGAGCGACTTCACTTTCACTTGTGTTAAATATAAAAGCCAGTCCTAAAAGTTTCTATAGCCACATGATTCCATTCTCATAACATTCTTGAAGTGGCAAAATTACAGAAGTGAAGAACAGGTTAGTAGCCACCAGGTATTAAGAATGGTGAGATGAGGGAGGTAAACAGGGGACGGGTGTGACATAACAACACTAGGGATCCTGGTGGAACTGGTTATTACCTTTGTTGCCAAACAAGGGCTGGCTACCCGAGGCACATAGAAGATGATACTATGGCACTAGCTTTTGAGAAAAGAGCTTTATCATGAGGTCAAACAACAAGGAGACAGGAGGCTTGGCTCTCAAACCTGTCTCCTCCATACAGGATTCAGGGTGAAATTTAAGGGGATAGGGAAATTTCAAACTTGGAATCTGATTGGCTAGTCTCAAATCAATCCATATCAGCCACTCTCGCTGCTGGAAGCCAGATTTTCCTTACTGAAGGAATTCTTGCTTCATAAATGGCTCCAGTGGCAATATTTCTATTCTTTATGTTCCTAATTCTTGGTGCCAGGGTCATTTGGGAGACATGGATTCCTGGCTTGCACATACACAGTGCTGTCTCTGTAAAATAACTTGAGGTTTGATTAATAAAACCATCTGTTTTAAGGAGGCAAAACCAGTTTAAGGTGATCAATGTTTTACGTGCTATTTTATGTTGACTGTGGTATGGATACACAAACCTGCACATGTGATAAACCTGCATAGAATGACACATACACACACAAGTAAGCATGTGTAAAACAGGAAATTTGAGTAAAAATTTGTGGATTAGATCAGAGTCAATATTTTGTCTGTGATATTGTACTACAGTTTTGAAAGATGTCACCTTTGGGGAAACTGGGTAAAAGGTACCCAGGATCTCTCTGTATTATTTTTCACAACTGTAGGTAAATCTACAATTTCTTTACACTAAGAAGTTTAAATACACTTATTATCTTAGCATATTGTTCACAATAGCCAAAAAGTGGAAGCAACCCAAGTATTTATCAATGGATGAATGAATAAAGAAAGTGTGATTTATCCATTCTTGGGTACATGCTCAGTCTCTAAGTGGTGTCCAGTTCTTTGAGACTCCATGGACTGTAGCCTGCCAGGTTCCTCTATCCATGGGATTTTCCACACAAGAATACTAGAGTGGGTTGCCATTTCCTACTCCAGAGAATCTTCCCAATCCAGGGATCGAATCCATGTCTCCTGCATCTCCTGCTTTGGCAGGAAGATTCTTTGCCACTGAGCCATCTGGGAAGCCTCTGTCTATACAATGGGATATTATTCAGCCTTAAAATGAAATGAAATCTGACACATAGGTAAACCTTAAGGACATTATGCTAAATGAAATAAGCCAATCACGAAAGGACGAACACTATGTGATTCCCCTTATATTAGGTTTCTAGAATAGTCAAATTTGTAAAGATGGAAAGTATACCGGTGGGTGCCAGGGGCTAGGGGGAGCGGAGGTGGGAATTAATGTTTAATGAGGACAGAGTTTCAGTTTGGAAAAATGAGAAGGCTCTGGAGATGGATGGTAATGATGGTTGCATAATAATGTGAATGTACTTAATATCATTGAACTGTACACTTATAAAGATTGTAAATTTTAGGTTATGTGTATCTTACCACAATAAAAAAAAAAATTTTTTTTATGTATATGGGGAATTCCCTGGCAGTCCAGTGGTTAGGATTCTGCTCTCTCACTGCCAAGGGCCCAGGTTCAATCTCTGGTTGGACAACTAAGAATTTAATTTTTTTATTAAAAAAAATTATTATGCTTAAAATAAAAGACAAGTAACTTAAGCAAAGGAAAACTGGAAATGACTCATTGGCTATTCACATAGCTGAGCACCAAAGGCAGGGGTCTGGGTCCAGGCATGGCTGGCCCTAGGGCTTCACATGGAGTCATAAGGACCTATCCCCTCCATCTTTGCATCCACCTTTTTCTCTGTTACATCCATCTCAGGCAAGCTCTCTCTACTTGAGAGCAAAATGGCCAGTGGCAAGTCTAGGCTGATATTGTTTACAAGTAATGACATCCAAAAAGAAAAGCTAAATTATGTCTCTTCAAATAGCCATGTCAATTCCTAAAGAAAACTCAACTAAGCCAGCCCAGGCCTAAGGTTGCACCTGATGTGGGGAAAATGGGGCATGTGATTGACACTCCCTGCCCGTTTACCTGGAATGGACTAGGTTCCATTTCCACCAGGAAAGTGTGTGGTCATGTCCACCACAGTGAGGACACAAACTTTGTGACATTACAATTGTACTTCAATACGATCTAAAGTCTCTTAGCTTCAAAAGACTTTTCCCAGAATAAATAAATCCTGGAGCATCTAGACACAAAATCAGGCGAAACTGTACAAATTTATAGAAATAATTCTCTGGTGATAACTAAATCACTAGGTCTATGTAGTATTACAATTTTATATTTTAAAGAAAATGAGAACTTATAATCAGTGGAGATAATGAAAGTGGTTTGGAATTAGGAACAAAAGTTTTCCGTGCTTTAATGGCATATATTCCTGCTGTACTTGGCAGGAAGCTTCGTTTCTATTAAGATTCTCCTTGCAGTTTTTCTAGAATTCCTCCTGGAAACAGTTTGCAGGAGATACTGGTTGAGGACACTGGGTATGCACATGTGAAACAGTATTAATCTACTTTGCAAGTGCAATGTAAGGTGCCTCTTTTGCTAAGAAAGGACTTGTGTTGAGCAGGTATTTGTAGCACTTATATGTAACACCTACCTGCATTCTCAGTCCTGTCCAACTTTTTGCGACCCCATGACTGGTGACTTACGGTGACTAGAAAGCTAACACTGAGTGTCCCAGACATCCTTGCCACTAGGACCCTGAGTTCCAGCAAAGCAGATGGCAGACGTGAGTGGTGAGAAGTAGCACAGGGATAATGTCTCTCCTGGGACAGCTCTGGGAGAGGTTCTAGAATCAGAGGGTAAGTGATGACACTTGCATGGGAATCTCATTATAAAACTCCTAAACATCTTCTGGTTCCCCTTCATTCCTCTAAGAATTTCTTTAAGCCAATCAAAACTCTTTTTGGTTAAGAATGGACCTCTTTTCAGGGCTTCCCAGGTGGCTCAGTGGTAAAGAATCCACCTGCCAATATAAGAGATGCGAGTTTGATCCCTGGGGGTGGGAAGACTCCCTGGAGAAAGAAATGGCAACCCACTCCAGTATTCTTGCTTGGGAAATCCCATGGACAGAGGAGTCTGGTGGGCTACAGTTCATGGGGTTGTAAAGAGTCGGACACAATGGAGCGACTAAACAGCAGCAACAGCAGGACCTCTTTTGGCTTAAATCTACTTGAGTGGAGTCTGTGCCCACTTTGTATAATAGTAAATGCTAGAAGGGCCACAATTTTCATAAGAACTTAGGAAAGAGAGCGCTGTGCTCAAAGGGTGAGTGAGTGAAATCTTGCAGTCGTATCTGACTCTTTGCGACCCCATGGACTGTAGCCTACCAGGTTCCTCTGCCCATGGGATTTTCTAAGCAAGAGTACTGGAGTGGACTGCCATTTCCTTCTCCAGGGGATCTTCTCAACCCAGGGATCGAACCCAGGTCTCCCACACTGCAGACAGATCCTTTACTGTCTGAGCCACCAGGGAATTTCAAAGGATAGTAGATTCTCAAAGGGTAGTAGATTTAAAAAACTAAACTAGAACCCCAGTCTGGACTCCAAAAAGCATGCCTCATCTTGCAGGGCCTGTGACTTGCCCCTGACCTGTGGCCCCCATTCCCATTGCTCTAGTTCTCACTTCAGGGACCTGAGCCTTAGGGTCGCTCCATTCCTGAGTCCACTGCAGCAGGAGTCCTCCAGGATCTAATGCCTGATGATCTGAGGTGGAGCTGATGTAATAATAATAGAAATAAGAAAGTGAAGTGAAAGTGTTAGTTGCTCAGTTGTTTCCATCTCTTTGTGAACTATGGACTGTAGCCTGCCAGTCTCCTCTGTCCATGGAATTCTCCAACCAAGAATGATGGGATGAGTACCGATTCCCTTCTTCAGGGAATCTTCCTGACCCAGTGATCAAACCCAGGTCTCCTGAATTGCAGGCACGTTCTTTACCATCTGAGCCACCAGGAAAGTGTGCACGATAAATATAATGCCCTTGAATCATCCCCAAACCATCTCCCCATGCCACTTGGTCCACAAAAAATTGTCTTCCATGAAACTGGTCCCCGACGCCAAGAAGGTTGGGGACCACTCTGGCCTGTAGAACCTGTTCCTTTCTCCACAGCTATTGACTTGCTGGAACCATCCTATGCCTGCCCATTTTCTTTTCATCCTGTCCTTCACCTTGGGAATGAAGTTCATTTCCAGGGCTTGCCCTTTGCTGATCGGCACATCTATGACCCCACCCAACCCCTCAGTCAGTCCCAACCAACTTGGATCTTCTGGTGCCCAGGTTCACCTCCCAATCCCCTATGTCCCCTCAATCTTCATTCATTCTGTCACCTGTAGGTGTAGATTCCCCACTGAGTGTTCTTATATGAGGACTCAGCCTCAGTCATCACTTTCCAAAAAGCCTTCTCCCATCAAGTCAACCTTGTCACGGCTGGGTGTCCTGCACTCATGCCTTCTGTGCCCCATCCCATGGTCTACAGGGGCCATACATGCCTGTCCTCCCTGGCTGAGGAGAGCCACAGAGACCAGGCATCATTCCCGATGAAAAAGTAGGTTGTCAATAGATGCTTTTTAATAGAACTAAATTTATTCTTGCATTAGGCTGTTTCAGAGAACCAGGGCTTCCCTGATGGCTCATTGGGTAAAGATTCTGCCTGCAGTGTAGGAGACATAGGGGATGTGAGTTCGATCCCTGGGTCGGGAAGATCCACTGGAGGAAGAAATGGCAACCCACTCCAGTATTCTTGCCTGGACAATCCCACGGACAGAGGAGCCTGGAGGGCTACAGTCCATAGAGTCACAAAGAGTTGGACACGACTGAGTGACTGAACACACACACATGATTGTGGGGGCTGGCAATTCTGAAGGGCAGGCCGGGGACCCAGGACTAGCTGATGTTGCAGAATTCCTTCTTCCTCCATGGAGGTCAGTCTTTGCTCTTAAAGTCTTCAGCTGATTGAATGAGGCCCTCTCACATTATATAAGGTAATCTGCTTTGCTCAGAGTCTACTGATTTAAATATTGATCTCATCTACCAAATACCTTCACAGTGATATGTGGACTGGGGTTTTAACAAACACTGAGGTCAGCTTTGTTAGTCCAACAAAGCTGACACATGAAATTAACCACACTGGTGTATGTTTTGCCCAACACCTGATAGTTGTTCAGTTGTCACCTAGTGGGACCCTATGGGGCCTTCCCAGGGCAGGCCCTTTCCCTGGATCCTCCCTCCGCTTTAGCTCTTTTCTGAAGTACCCAGATAACAATATCTGAAACACACTGACAGGTGTGAAAACCCCACACCAAATGTTAACCACTTGAGATCATAAGCAAGTGGCAGCCAGACCTCCTGGCACCTAAGGATTGATAACGTTAACCCCTGTGACACCTCACCATCAGCCAATCAGAGAATTGTGCCTGAGCTCATCATATACCCTGCCACTCCCTTCCCTCTTCTGCCCTTTAAAAATGTTTTGCTGAAACACTTCTGGGAACTCAGGGGTTTTAGGGGGCATGAGCCACCCATCTCCCTGCTTGGCCTTGCAGTAAACCTTTCTCCACTCTAAACTGTGACTTCTTGGTTTTGGCCTCAACTTGCACTAACACAGTAAGTGAAGGAGTGGGGTAGGAGGGAGGAAGAAGGAAGGAGAGAGAAGGAAGGGAGGGGAAGGGAGGGGAGGGGAAGGGAAGGGAAGGGGGAGAAGGGGGAAAAGGGGGCTTCACTCTCTCACCCCCAGGTTAGGTGTGTGGGGCTAATGAGAAGACAACCATGCACCCTATTCAGGGTGTGGTGAACTGTGGTGTAACTGTGTGATGTTAAAAGAAACAAAATCCAACTCAGTACATTGGAAAGCTCTAATTGGCTTTATTGAACGATTCATGGATAAGGCAGCCAAGGGCTACAGAAAGGGAAAAATTTTTCAAGGCATAACAAGGAAGTTTAACAAAAAGATGATTTCAGGCTTAGGTAACCTACCTATGGCCTCTGGAAGGTGTCTATATTGTAGATTACCTCATCTTTCTTTGGGGCATGAAGAGTGTCCATGTAACAGATTACCTCATTGCTGTTGACCAGAAAACTCCATTCCTGAGTGACTGTAATTGCAGTTGGGTTAGGTATTAAGCCCTGGGTTTGACAGCATCGCTTAGCATAAATGACTCCATTTTGGGCCTAAGATTTTTCCTTTTAACAGTAGCTAGGTGAAATTTTCCAGAAACAGCACATTTCTTTTTTGCAGCTTTAGTTTCTCACCTTCCCAGGGCTGAGTTGAATGAACACCTCATTGCCTCCCTCTGGGATCAGCCTGGCCTCCTCGGGTTTCCTAGGAAAATCAAGAGCAGTCATTGCCCTGTTCCTGTAGTAGACTGGACCTTTGGGAAGGCAATATGATTGCAAAGCAGTGCCTTTATCAGCCCCCCAACACCCACCTTGAATTTCAAATTGTTGCCCATTTTTTAAACCAGGGTTTTCTCCCCGTCTGCAGGTCTTAACTAACCAGAGCCTCACTAACAACTTGCTGGCGTCTCTGAGAAAGGGCTGAGTTATCTCCAGAAGGCACTCGCACCCCAGTGTATCTCCCCAAATATTCACACACAGCATAATGTGTTATTTTAACATTCTCCAAACACTCTCTCGGAATATAGTTTAAAACACATGGAATCACTTCTTTATGACACAGCAAAAAAAACTTGAAGAACAATTTAGTTGTGACAGATTTCATTAGGAAAAAAAATTTTTGCTTCAGTTTCACTTTCTGTGACTAGCTATCTCTCTTAAATATTGTTTCAAACCTTCCACATTTGGAAGTTACTTTACATGACTCAGGCCGTTTAAGTATGTGCTTTGTTTTCCTCCTTGATTAGACTGATTCTAAATTTGCTTCCTGTTTTCAGAAGAAGGAAGGAAGGTGTCTACAAAACAGTCCAGTAATGTTCCTAGTGAGAGTCTGAAGCCCCAGAGCACACTTCATCAGCAGAAACCTTTTTTCCCCAGGATGGAAAATTTCAGAGGCAAGGAGAGGTGTTCTAATTCTCAAATACCAGCCCTGAATACCCTGGGACGGCTGGGCATGGTGAGGCAGAGCTGTTGGGCTCTGAGGTAGGAGCTCTCTGTGGCTCAGGCCAAGTTCAAATTCAGAGACCAGCAGGGAGGTCAGGCCCAGCTTCTAAGACATGCACATTAACTGACACACACGCTTTCCCAGAAATTCCTGCATCCACACCAGGCAAATATCAAAGCCGAAAAGCCACACATTCTCAGCAGGCTGAGACAGGTGGTGGAACAAGAAGTCCATCACAGAAAACCACACTTGCTCACCGTGTATTTCTGATAGTTCACCCCTAACTTTAGGCATTTCATTTCTTCACACTTGAATACACGATCAAGTGGCTTAAGTCTGCAGTGAGTTACAGGTCCTGTTTGCCCAAGACTGTCCCAGTTTTAAGACTAAAAGTCCTGGGTCCCTGTTACCCCTTCAGTCCCAGGTAACAGGGACAGCTGGTCACTCTACTTTAGTTCAGTGGGCATCTGACTGAAGGCAGATTTGAGGCCCTCAAAAGGCACACAGCAGACTCATAACAGGCAAAAGCAATCAATGCTGTTAGAAGGTGGGAGAATGCTGATTTGAAGAAAGGACTAACAACTGAAAGGGGGATTACGGGTGTCCCAGGGGACTGGCCAAATTTTAATTCTTTGTCTAGTGTGGGTGGCCTGGAGGTTCATTTTGCAAAGATGCTGTGAACTGCTCCATGTGACATGTATACTTCTGTGTACAGATAACCCACTTCAATACAGAGAAAGTCAGAGAGAGGAGACAGGTTTGCAGCATAGTGTCCTGAAGGATTTCCTATAAAGTTTTCATTATACTCCAACCCTGAGTCAGTTATGAACTAAATTTTGTCTCCTCAAATTCATAGGTTGAAGCATTAACTCCCAATGTCACTGTATTAGGAGATAAGGTTTTAAAGGAGAGGATTAGAGTTAAATAAGGTCATAAGGGTGAGGCCCTAATTCTATCAGAACTGGTCCTTGCTGCTGCTGCTGCTAAGTCACTTCAGTCGTGTCCGACTCTGTGCGACCCCATAGACAGCAGCCACCAGGCTCCCCCGTCCCTGGGATTCTCCAGGCAAGAATACTGGAGTGGGTTGCCATTTCATTCTCCAGTGCATGAAAGGGAAAAGTGAAAGTGAAGTCGCTCAGTTGTGTCCGACTCTCAGCGACCCCATGGGCTGTAGCCTACCAGGCTCCTCTGTCCATGGGATTTTCCAGGCAAGAGTACTGGAGTGGGGTGCCATTGCTTTCTCCAGAACTGGTCCTTAGCTGAAGACTAACAGACACCAGGGCTCTCTCCATCCGTTTGCACTGAGGAAAGGCCAGGTGAGGACACAGCATAAAGGCAGCTGTCTCACCAATGCCAGAGCTGCACCTTGGTGTGGGACTTCAGCCTCCAGAACTGTGAGAAAGCAATGTCTGCAGTCTAACCCACTCAACCTGAGGCCCTTTGTCTTGGCAGCTAAGCAACTTTGAGGAGACCTATCTTAAATATGCCGTAAGAAGTCTCCCTCCCTCCTGGTCCCCTCACTGAGGTCACTGTCATGGTTAGTCACCCCAGGCATCCCTTTAGAGATATTCTGTGCAAGTACAAAGGGTGACATACTGCACCTGCTGTTCTGTCCCAGCCACCACAATTTTCACTCTCCTGGGTGAAATAACTCCATATTTTCAATAATGAGGGGGAAAAAAACCCTCCTTAATCCTCTTACTAGAGACAGAATATATTATTTAATGGATGAATCATCATTTATTAAGCCAGTCCCATATTAATGGACATTTTGTTTATTTCCAATATTCTCATTCCATGTTTCAGTGGAGAACTTTTTAAGAGAATATTTATTTGTTTTTTTGGCTCCAGCAGATCCCAGCTGCAGCACGCCACATCCTTGATCCACCTTGTGGCACATGGGATCTTTTTTAGTTGTGAAGGAGGAAACAGACAGAGCTGGACTCCATCTTAGGCCAGGCTGCGAACACTGGGCTACACGCACGGTCACCCTCCCAATGGACTCTGAACTTTGTGCCCGGTGTCTATGGAAATGGCATACCAATGGAAAACCAGACCCCCTGGATAAAACAGCCTAGGACTTGTACTTGGAATCTCCGTCGCCTAAAAGAATATGCTAATTATCTCTGTAACAGAACAAAGTCATAAATTCCATTATGTTTACAAGGATATGACCACAGGCCTATTGATAAATGTCCACTGTTTACCTAGTCTTATGACACATGAATCATGGTTTAACTTTGATCGTATCTCTCTTTTACCTTGTCCAGACTAGTTTCAAAGACTTTGGGGAGGTGGGTTTGAGCAAGTACACTCAGGGTATATAAGGTTTTCACAAAAACTGGTTGGGGTCCTTGGCTAAGAGGAGACTCTGCCTTGGGCCTGCCGGTGTAATAAACTGCACTCCACTACCTGCATTGTCCTTCTGAGTGAGTTTGTTTCCCAGAACGTGTGGCTACAACAGTTGCAGCTTTCAAACTCCCATTTGTGGCACGTGAGACCTAGTTCCTCGACCAGGGATTGAACCCAGGCCCCCTGCATTGGGACCGCAGAGTTTTAGCCACTGGACCACCAGGAAAGTCCCTGAAGAAGTTTTATTTATGTCAGTTTACATGCACATGAGTACAGCTGAGAAATCTCTAGGAGTAAACTTACTAGGCCCCTTGGCCAGATGTATTAGTAAGTTCAGTAGATGTCCCACAGGTGCCCTCCACGGACATTAGATGGCAGTGCCAGTCTCATGTCCTCACCCCACAGTGTGCTGTGTCATTAACTAATTTTACAACATAAGAAATGGAAAGTGACATCTCAAGATTATGAACAAGCTCATCTTCTAGTTTTTCACTCATTTCAACAAAATAAAGCAAAGCCCAACAGATTGGTCAAGGAACGACAACTGCACACTCTTGCTGAGAGAGGATGGAAAGCATCTGAGGGGCACACAGAGGTTCCAAGCTATTGTACAGAACCTTCATTTGTCAGCAGGATTTTGCAGCTCAAAGGCCATCTAGGTGTGACAATATAAATCAGGCAAAAATGTGTGTCATCGGTAAATGTCACATGGCACATGAAAATACGTGGGTTATTTTCTAATATCTTTTGATATTGATTGCTAACATAATTCCACAGTGATAAGAGAACAGACTCTATGATTTCAATACCTTTAGACCATGAATTTTTTGCACCTTGTTTTTTTTCCCTGGGTACGTTCTAGTGTTTCCTAGTTTATAGTCTATGGGACTGTGAATCGAATTTGTATACTGCTGTTGTATGAAAATTGCATAAATCTTAATGATGTTGAATTGGTTCATGGTGCTTTTCAGATCTAACATATCCTTCTACTTCTCTGTATATTCATTCTATTAATTTTTGAGGGTTTGATATTGAAACTCCAACTAAAAATCTTAATTTATATACTTAAAAAATAATTGTAATATTAGTGGAGCTATATGTAACTTTGTTCTGTGTTTTCCAAGTCTCCTGTAAATGTGCTATTATACTTTCATAATTTTAAAAAGAAAAAAGAAAGAGAAAAAAAATGTGTGTCCTCAGAGGGGCGGCACTAGCCACCAAGGCCCAGCTCTGGAGGAGGCAGTCCAGTGCTTCCTCATCTGCCACCCAACACAGAGATCCTCTGCCTCTCTGCTTTGGTCCAACATGACTTCATCAAGAGGAAATTGGGCCAAAAGGGACCTGCCAGGCCACAAAGGCATGAATGATATATTGTATTTTTACTTTATTCTTGCCTGAAGAATTCCATGGACAGAGGAGCCTGGTGGGATACAGTCTATGGGGTCACAGGGTCAGACACGACTGAGTGACTAACATTTTCACTTTCAAAGTCCAGTATAGACAGTGCAGGCCATTATAGACCACTGTAGACCAGTAAAGACCAATATAGACCCATGCAGATTATAGAGACAATGCAGATTAGTAAAGTCCAGTATAGACTAGTGTAGACCAGGACAGGCTTCTGCAGCTTCTCGGTGGCTGTGACTCTTTCCACAGGCTATATAGACCAGGGCAGCCTGCTTAACCACTCAGCCTTCACAAACACCCAATCAGTGCCAGGTACCAGTCAATCCTAAAGGAAATCAACCCTGAATATTCATTGGAAGGACTGATGCTGAAGCTGAAGTTCCAATACTTTGGTCACTTGATGCAAAGAGCTGATTCATTGGAAAAGACCTTAATGCCAGGAAAGATTGAAGGCAATAGGAGAAGGGGGCAAGAGAGGATGAGATGGTTAGATAGCATCACCAACTCAGTGGTCATGAATTTGAGAAAACTCTGGGAGATAGTGGAGGACAGGGGAGCCTGGTGTGCTGCAGTCCAAGGGGTCACAAAGAGTTGGACATGACTGACAGACTGAACAACAACAACCAGGATACAACAGGAAACACAACAGAAGGACAGCCCTGACATGGCAGAGCTAGTCTGTAGTGGAAAAGAGAGAAAGTAAACAAGATCCATGGGTAAAATATATAGTACGACAGGCGGTGATGGGTGCGGATGAGAAGCATAAATCAAAGAGTGGAACAAGCATGTGCTGCAGCGGGGAGGAGGTGTGAGTTCAGGTGGGGTGTCCAGGGAAGGCCTGCTAAGCAAGGGGCATGGAGGAGCCAAGGGAAATGGCCGGTAGAAATCTGGGCGAAGAGCATGGGGCAGGGAGAATGGCAGATGCAAAATCCTTGAGAAGAGCATTCTGCATGCTCAAGAAAGGGCTCAGACACCAGATGCTTAGACAGAGGGAGGCGAGGGAATGTGGTAAGACTGGAAGCAGAGGGGCAGTAGAGGCCAGGCCATGCAGGACCTCAGAGGCTACAGGAGGTACTGGATTCACTCTGAGTCAGATGAGAAGATGTGCATTCAGAACAGACTTCCATTTTTACATTCTTTTATGATGGTGCTGGCTGCTGTGTGGAGAACAGAAGCAGGTGCAGGGAGCAAGTTAAACTGTGATGCAGCAGTCCAGGTGACATAGCAGTCCAGGTGGGAGGGCACGGTGCCAGGGACATAGACAGGAGCAGAACACCAGGAGAGGTGGCACTCTGGATGTATTTTGAAGGCAGATCTGAGGAGATTTGCTCATGGATTGGATGTGGGTAGTGGGAAAGGAGTCAAGGACAAGTTGAAGATCTTTGGCCTGAGAACTGGAAGCATGTGGTTTCCATTTGTGACCTGGGGAAGACTGTGGATGGAGCAGTCCTGGCAGGGAGGAGGGAGATTGGTTTTAGACGTGCTAAATTCAAGATATTTAAAGTCCAAGGAGCAATGTTGAAAGGGCTGTCAAATAGAGGAATCTAGAGCTGCAGGAAAAGTAAGGGCTAGACATGTAAATTTGGGCAAGGCTAGCATATCTGTGGTATTTAAAGCTATAAAATCATGGCTCAGGTGTGGATAGAAAAGAAAACACAACCTGAATCCTGAGTTTGGGGAGCTAGTATTTGAGGAGAGGGAAAAAGTGGTCTAAGAAGAAGGACAACAAGAGAGAGAGAGTAACCAACTCTGTCCAGTGTCCTCAGTTAGATGGAAACAGAGAGTGCATGGTGGATTTAGAAGTGTGGGCATTTCTTGGGACTTCCCTGGTGGTCCAGTGGTTAAGATTCCATTCTTCCACTGCAGGGGGTGCAGGTTTGATCCCTGGTCAGGGAACTAAGATCCCGCATGCTCTGTGGCATGGCCCCCAAAAAAGTATGAGCATTTCCTAGTGACCTAAGTAACTGCAGTTGTGGCAGATTGCACTGGACTCAGAAGAGAACAGAAGAGAATACAGAGTTGACTCTTACAAGGGTACTTGCTATAAACTTTGGGCTTCTCTGATAGCTCCGTTGGTAAAGAATCCTCCAGCAATGTAGGAGACCGCAGTTCGATTCCTGAGTCAGAAAGATACACTGGAGAAGGGATAGGCTACCCACTCCAGTATTCTTGGGCTTCCCTTGTGACTCAGCTGGTAAAGAATCTGCCTGTGATGCAGGAGACCTGCATTTAATCCCTGGGCTGGGAAGATCCCCTGGTGAAGGGAAAGGCTACCCACTCCAGTATTCTGGCCTAGAGAATTCCATGGACTGAATAGTCCATGGGGTCGCAAAAAGTCAGACGTGACTGAGTGACTTTCACTTCACTTAGAGTATAAAGCAGAGAAGAGGTAAGAGCTGAGGTGGTAGCTGGGAAGGGAGGTGGAGTCAGGAAAGAGATTCAGTTTTAGGACATGGGATGAGGTATTTCTGATTCTTTGGTCTTGCTAGTCTTTTACTTTGGGATCCATTTTGAAGACAGTAATGATGATGCCAGATAGATAGATATATACTGTTGTCTAGTCACTAAGGTGTGTCCAACTCTCTGCGACCCCATGGATTATAGCCCACCAGGCTCCTCTCTCCATGGGATTTTGCAGGCAAGAATACTGAAGTGGGTGGCCATTTCCTTCTCCAGGTGGTCTCCCCAACCCAGGGATCGAATCCATGTTTCCTGCATTGCAGGCGGATCCTTTACCACTGAGCCACCTGGGAAGCCCCAGTGGATAGACAGACAGACAGATAGATAGATGAATTTACAACCTGATTCTTTCAGTTATATTACTCAAAAATACACGGTCCATATCTAATGTGTGGCCAGCACTATGCTGACACCAGAAATTGAAGGAAAAACTAAGGGGCCTGGTCTTCAGAGGCACTGGTGGGGAATGTTCCTCACTAGTCTAGCAGGTATGTTTCATTTCTAATAGTACCACTGAGTTTAGTAAGAAACATCTGTGCTACCAATATGAGATGGAAAGAGTATGTTTTAAGTTGCATTCAACAGTAATCTGCGTTTCCAATGACTCTTCTCAATATTTATGTGTAGTAGAATTCTGCTATAAAATAAAGGTCACTATTATAAGAATAAGGGTAACCTGTAGATATATACCAATTGGACACACAAACTGTAACAACTTGGAACAGTTTAGATCTGGTAATGCATAATTAAGTCACACCTCTCCTCATCTAGCTCCTTGATGCTCCAAATGTGAAGGAGGACAATGACAATTTTAGTATTCAATGTTGTTCCACATTTCGTAAACAAACATCTCACTGAGCACTCACTTAGTGCTGGCTCTGTGCTAAGTACCAGGAATAAAATGTTGGGCAAAGACTGACAAAGACCCTCTCTGAAAGCAAATTATTTCATCTGGAGAAACAGTGAAGGCTCCCTGAGGAAGTGATGTAGGAGTTGAGACCTGAGAGATATAACAGCAGCAAGGAGGCTTCCTGGGAGAGGCAGGAGCAGATGCAAAGGCTCTGTAGCAAGAGGGGATGGCGGGGGCAGAGAGCAGGTCCCACAGATCCCAAAGGTCAACAGGACAAGCCATACAAGGCCTTCTTGGACCCCAAACATAACAACGTGAAAGACAAGCTCATTGCTTCACATGCATTCTTCATTCCATATTCCATGACTCCATAGTGAGTCACATGGGTATCACAAGAAGATGGGAGAACAGAAGAGAGTGACAACCAGGTGTCTTGAGTGTCACCGCTGACACTTAGAACTGCAATAGGAAATGTATTTATTTATTTGTGAGAACTTGTCAAGTACACCAGCTGCTCCTTTGAAATATCAAACCTATGAGGCTAATGAAAGAACTTGCAATACCTAGAACTAGGCTCAGACGGTAAAGAATCTGCCTGCAATGCAGGAGACTGGGGTTTGATCCCTGGGTCGGGAAGTTCCTCTGGAAAGGGGAATGGCAACCCACTCCAGTATTCTTGCCTGGAGAATTCCATGGGCAGAGGAGCCTGGTGGGTTACAGTCCATGGGGTCGCAAACAGTGGGACACAACTGAGTGACCAACACACAAAGGCTCCTCCACAAGAGGCTAACTCCAGATAGTGTTTGCTTACCTTAAGTAGAAATTGCTTTCTCTCATGCATAAATAAACCTAGCCCAGAAGCTATAGCAGCACATATTCTAGAAAGCAAGGAGAAATGAATAAAGATGGCAAAGGGTGAAAGTTGCTGGATCTTAAGGTGAAACAGTCTTAACAGCAGAGAGACATAACCATGTGACCACAAATAGCTGCAAGGGATGCTGGGAAATGTAGTCTTCATTCTGAGCAGCTAGGTGCTGTTTAAACTTGTACTACCACCAGGAGAACAAACTGAGTAATAATAAACATCTGACTTTATATCACACCTTGTAATTTACCAATGTTTAAAATACCCTACAAAGATAACATGATTTTAATTCTGATGGTGATTTAGACGATCTCAATTGATTCACTTCAACGTTTTCAAAATGTTTCAATAGTTATAATCCTACACAGTGAAATCTAAGTAAGTTCCTATATTTCATCTACTTCTAACCAACATTCTTCAAGTTTAAAAATATTACTGATAAAATATAAAGAATATTGTAAACTAAATGTTCATACTAAATTTGCTAATTTTCACGATCTATATATATCAGTTAAAAATGTTTAACACAATAATTAATATACCACCATACTGTTGGCAGCAAATCATGATAATTCTAAATGGTAGGACTTTTTGAAATGTGTTTATTTTAGCCTTAATTCTGCTCCAAATTTCTACACCAGTAAGACACTTCCCTTTCAGTAGCTCCATCTGCTAATTGAAATTTTGTTTTAAGAAACCATGGTAACATGTGTTTTGCCATAACACAGAGTGGAGGAATTAATTTCAGGTTCTTTGGGCAAAATCAAGCCTTCTTTAAAACACAAAGGCAATCAAATTATTGGGAGAGCTGTTTCTTAAGAACCCCATTCAGATATTTCATGGTTGGTGGACTACCACAGAAGAGTAACAAGGCAGCCTACGCTTATAAAACGTATCTTTTGTAACCTTGTGTAAAAGTGAGTTGAGTTAATCATACTCATAAAAAATTAGCATCAGTCTGTGCAAGAATCTTCTCTTGTTTATTCTATCTTCCCTTTCAGAAGCCAGTACCTGCCCATTTCCTACTTCCTCCCTACCACTGGCATCCACTTGAGGTGCTGTGCATCAGAGTTCCACAAGCTTGTCTCCTTATAGTATTATTTTGTGTGGTGCATATTTTAGGTCACAGAAATGGTTCTGTGCTTTCCTAACCAAGCAGGATCCTATGGGGCCTTCCCAGCACAGCCCCCCCACCCTAAGTCCTCTGTCTGCCTCTAGTTGGTATAAAAACATTAGCCTCCTGGGCCTTCACTAAGTTCCAAAGAGTAAATTTAATCAGAGGTGTGAGAAAATGAAGAAACAAAGGAAAACAGTCAAACAAGACAAAATATTAATGGTTTAGCCATTAAACAAAGTTGAGGACCTTTAGTTCCTCCCCAAGAGCTATGGGTAATATTCTGAGCCATGTGCTTTGAGCTATTTTACAGACACTGAAACTGCCACTAGGTGGAGAAATTAACTCGATGCTGCCCACAAACATATAGATCCCAGATCAGCAGGAACCAGAAGACTGATGATGTTGACCCCTGATTATCTCACCACCACCAAATCGGAACAATGTCATGAGTTGATTATATACCTCCACAATCTCCCCCCCACAACCTGTCTTTAGAAATCTTCCCTTGAAAGTTTTTCAGGCCTTTAAACACTAGCTACCTGGACTCCTTGCTTGGTGCCCTGTAATAAATGCTGCAATTTTCTTCACAACCCAGTGTCAATAAATTGGCTTTACTTTAAACACAGTCAAGCAGACTCTAATTTGCTGCAGTAACACTTTCTCTCTCTGGTTTTCCCCCTTCAACACCATAGATAGTTAAAGCTAACCATGTATTTCTGAGTTTGCACCCACCCCATTTTAATTATCCATTCTCCCCAAGATCATGTTGGCTCCTTCACTCCCTGACACAGACTTCACTAAAGAATCTGCCTGCAACGCAGGAGACCTGGTTCAATCCCTGGATCAGGAAAATCCCCTGGAGAAGGGAATGGCTACCCACTCTAGTATTCTTGCCTAGAGAATTCCATAGACAGAGGAGCCTGGTGGACTACAATCCATGGGGTCACAAAGAGTCAGATACAACTGATCAACTAATACTTTCACTCTGCCACACCCCATCACCAGGAGTACTATGGTGTATAATTGCCTGCCTTCAAGGGGATTCCCAGGGACACACATTCTGAAGTGGGTTTCAGAGACAAAGCAACCACATTCTTCATTTCAATTATGGTGGTGGTTTAGTGGCTAAGTCGTGTCCAACTATTGTGATCATTGCAATAGTAACCATCAAGTCCCAGCAGGAAGCAGATGAAAAGTTAAACTACAGGGTAATTGGAAGAGGGCTTAGTAAAGAGGTTCTATGAAAATATGAACAATATCCTCAAGGGTTAGTGTGGGTACAGCCTGATTATCCTGGCTCTGAGGTTCCAGTAAAGAGTCCTATGGAGAGGGTCACCTTTACAGAGCATGGCCACCAGCAGAGGGACGAGGCAGCCTTATCCAACTGAGCTGTCTCCCACCCCTCAGAGCTCTCTATTGGGGAACCCACCAGAGGACAGATGGCAGGACTCCCTGGTGCAACTGTCTTGAACCCACACACAGAGAATGGGGACCCCACCCAACAGCCAAAGTAAGGAAGTGGGACAGCCATGTTCCAAACTGTAGTAAATATGATCATTACAAATTCAATTCACACACACACACAAATGCTATACACATACAATCAAGAGGGCTCCTGGGTGTCCACTGCCACTGAAAACAATTTTTCTAAGTTGTTGGGTTGCCACTTAACATTTATGATTCTGTGGCCAGTAGATACCACCCTGGCGATCTGATTCTGAAAATCACTTGTAAATGACGTTGCTTGTCATCCAGGTTTATTGGTGTGTCTGCCACAAATCTGTGTTCATGGTTTTGAAGCATTTCTTTGTTTCTGTGCATGTATTTAGTCTAAGAAACAATTAACCCTGAGGCTCTACTCCAGACCACTGATGTCAGAATCTCTGGGCCTGAGATCTAGCATTGGTGTGTGCGAGTGTGCATTATGTATGTAAGTGTGTGTGTGAGTGTGTATGCATGTGTATGTTCATTTTTAAATCTCAAAGGGAAAAATATGTAATTTCTGGAAGGGTTCAGTGGCATCAAGTTGCCATCAGAGAGAAGAATGAGGACAAAGGAAGGGACACTGAGGCAGCCACAGTATTTGGTGCTGAGTACCCCTGTCTTTCCAGCCCTCCTCCTGTACCAAATCAGCCACATATGGGAGAGCCAACTGCTGAGTGGAGACATGAGGAGATGTGGCCTGGCCACCTGTGAATCTGTGGCCCGATGTCCCAGGCATTGCTCTGCCGGCAAACCGTCTACATCCCCTGTAGAGAAGCCTCTGGGGCTTGGCCAGCAGGGAGTGAAGATGGTTTCAATTACAATTCATCAAAGTGTCCAATTAGGAAGGTGGCACAGAGCCAAACCTTGATGTGGATCCTACCTCCAGGAGCACTGGCCATCCGTAGAGGTAACAGACTGAATGCTGAACTGAAATTCATTACTTTAAACACAGTTTTAATGAGTTTTCTAACATTAGATTATTCACTTGATCTTTGTGAACTCACTGCATTCTAGCGAACTCAAATTGCTTCTGAAACAAATATCCTTTTTAAACATCCTCAATCAAGATTTTTCTCTAAAAGCTGGACTGGTCCAAGTTCACCAGAGTAACTTAGATTAGCATGGTGTTTATGGTTCTCTAAGCATTCTTGCGCATGTTATTCTGAGCAGCTCAGAGAAACGATTGTAGAGTGTGTAACCTGGGCCAGCCTTGGCCAGATGCCTTCGCAGACTCAATCTTTTTAATTCTCTTAATGTCACTAGCCACTCTTATCATGTTACAACTAAGGCAAGGGAGAAAAGTGAATTCAGTGCTTTGGCCTGAGGTCTCATCTTCTACCAGGGCAAGACTGGAGTCCGTGATGTACCAGGACAAACCATGGGCTTTCCCACCCTCTGAAGATGCCCACAACTTGATCCCTAGAACCTGTGACTGCTACCCTACATGGCAAGTATGATATGGACCTTGACATGAAGAGAATAGCCTGTCTAATTCAGGTGGGCTCCATCTAGCCCCAAGAGTTGTTAAAAGGGGAGAATATTTCCAGCTGAGAGAGAAGGATGCGAGGATGGATGATGGGTAGGGAGATGTGATGTGGGAAGTTTGCTTTGCTGACTTTGAAGATGGAGGAAGAGGTCAGAGCCAAAGAAACTGGGCAGAAACCAGAAGAGGCAAGGAATCGGATTCTCCTGGAGAGCTCCCATCAAGGAAATCAGCCCTACCAACACCTGATTTTAGCTGAGGGACTCGTGTCAGGACTGACCTGTGTGACTGTGAGATAAAGTTTGTGTTTGTTAAGGCTGTAAGCTTGTGGATACTTATTAACAGCAGCCACAGGAAACAAACACACTGCCCAGGGCCAGAATCTGCTACGGGGCTTTAACCATCTTAACCACAGAAACCAATTGACCTTTATCATTGCTTATTTCCACCAACAACCACTACAAACAGTTCTCATTCCCTGAACCAAGTAATGGAGGCCCATGACTGAAAGCCCGTTGAGTGGCAGATGGAGGAGAATGGGTCCTCAAGACCCAGATGACGAAATTCAACACACACCAACCTGAGTGATAACAACTGGCAGTGGCAGTCCTGAGTTGTCTCTACCCGGGTACTGTCTCAGCACTTGGACTGATTTAACTCACAGCAGCCTTTTGGGATGAGTATGGTTATCATTCCCCAGTCGTACAGATTCAGAAACTGAAGCTCAGAGGTGGTTAAATAACTTGCTGAGGGTTACTCAGCCAAGCAGGGCTGGAGCAGGGACTGGGTACAGGGGATTAAGCCCCTCCCCTGTTCTCCTGAAGGTGGGTGGAAGGCTCCAGTGGGTGGCCCTGGGAGCAACCATTGTGAATAAGCTGAGAAGTCAGGTACCCTGAGAGCTACTCTGTGCCCCAGGCTCTGTTTTGTTGTTGTTTTTGCAAACTTCTACACCTGGATAATGGACTTCCCAGATGGCACAGTGGTAAAGAATCTGCCTGCCAATGCAGGAGGCACGGGTCCAATCCCTGGGTGGGGAAGATCCCCTGGAGAAGGGAATGGCTACCCACTCCAGTATTCTTGCCTGGAGAATCCCATGGACAGAGGAGCCTGGCGGGCTAAACAACAACAACAACTATATAAGGGAAGAGAGATTGAAACAAAGACCCAGGAGAAACAGTATTAACTGGAGGAGAAAGTGTACTGAATCAAGTCAGAGATTATCCGAGATCAGTTTCATAGAATCACAAGTGATGGGATCAAACTAATTTCCAACATGTGAAAGCTGACAGTGGGCCCCAGCTAAGAAACCCACCAAGACTATGGACTGACTGAGTCAAGACTAATGTCAACTAGAGCAGAAAGTTAAGAATAAAATAAGCCAGATTAGGCCTCAGAAGGGGGAAGATGTGTTCATAAAAGCCAAGGGACTAGCTACTCTGAAACAACTGTACTGATTGTGAGGTCAGGGTTGGGGGCATAGGAGAGTAACAGAGGAAACATGGCCTGGATATGGGGGAGACAGGGAGAGAGAAAAACTGTGGTATTGTAATTCAACCATATGAAATAGGCAAGTCCAAGCAGCAATGTAGAGGCCCACATGGAGAGGAACCCAGGCACCAGGCAAGCTCCAGCTGAGCTACGAGCCAACAGTCAGCCACACATCCCTCACTCCCCCAGTGCTAACCAAGTGAATGCACCCAGTCCCTCAGCCCCAGCTGACATTGCCTGGAGCAAAGATGGCCAAGTCCTGCCCAATTGCTTATTTGGAAACAAAATAGTTGCTTGGTATTTTTAAAGGTAAAAATGAAACCTTCCCTGGTACTTTAAGAGATTAATTCTAATGTACATTTCACAGAAGAGGAAACTAAGATTTGGAAAAATTAAATAACTCACCTAAGATCACATATAGTGGTGTAACCAAAGTTCCCACTCAGGTCTTAATGCAAAGCCCTCATGTTGAATATATGATTCTCCACCATCTGACAGGTACCCATCCTTCCAAAACACACCATGCTCATAAGAGCACCACTTCTCCAGGGAGAGCAGTGTTCCCAGGGATTGCCTACTGGGCCATCCCGGAGATCCTCCAAGGTTGCCTCAGACATATGTGTGCATGATGCATGGGGCAGACACAAGCGCCCCAAACACACCACCCAAGTCTTCAGCCCTCTCTGCTCAAGGGATCCTCTCCAGCATGAACGGTCTCCTGCTCCTCCTTGCCCTTCACAGCCCCACGAATCACCCAGAGTCCTACTGAAATGCTCTCTTCATGACTTTTCTCCAACCGAAATTAATTTCTCTCAAAATTAACGGTGTTGTGTACCCAATCATTTTTCCTATACTTTCATTAAAACCTATTTTATTCTGCCCTGTAAAAGTTGTCTTCCTCACTTAGAAATGGTGTTTATGTAACTTTTGATAATTAAAATATAATCTGGGACTTCCCTAGTGGTCTGGTGGTAAAGAATCCTCCCGCCAATGCAGGAGATATGAGTTCCATCCCTGATCCAGGAAGATTCCATGTGCCACAGAGCAACTAAACCCCTGCGCCACAACCACTGAAGCCCACACACCCTAGAGCTCATGCTCTCCAACAGGGGAAGCCACTGCAACAAGAAGCCAGCATAACACAACTAGGGAGTAGCCCCCACTCATTGCAACTAGAGAAAGCCTATGAGCAGCAACAAAGACCCAGAGCAGCCAAAAATAATAATAAATAAGATTTGATAATATATATATAATATGGATTAATTTACCCGACAAGTCCTCTTTTTGAAAGAAATTCATTAGAATATGACAGTTTCTACTAAATATTCTTGGCATGCTATGAGTGGCATATTGTTAGGTATAGGTAGGTATTTGCATGCTGCAGTGAGTATCTACAGGGTTGCCTTTCCAACTCCCACTCCTTAAATCTTCCCTTTTCTTCCATTCTCATGATTATTAGGATAAAATCTCCCTGGGTACATGGACATTGTTTCATTCACTGATGTATCTCTGTGCCTAGAACACCTGGAAAGTGCTTCTGAAATATACGTTGAATTAAAGATTTTAGTAGTGAGTCCCTAGGAGTCAAGTAACCAAACCCTCTGGCTACTAGTCAATATGTTGTCCATTAAGGTATCGTTATTTGGAATTGGAATAAGAAAAAATGGTAGTCTTTGATTGACTAAATCCATAATATGTACCCTCAGGAGCCCTGTTTTCTGTCATGTGAACCTAAGATGCAGAGGAAGCTTGTCTTCAATGCAGACAAAAGTCACAGGAAAAGGACAGTCTTCTCAACAAAAAGCATTGGGAAAGCCTAATACCAACATGGTCCAACATGGACTTCTACTTTAGCCCAGGTTGAGGAGGGGGAAATTTCCCCATCTATCCTTCTTGAATTCTTGTGGCTGGACATGAGACAAATCTACCAGAGGAAAAGAAACAAATTTAACTCACGCACATAGAAGTTTTATAGAAATAGGTCCTAATAAGCTGCCAAAGCAAGCAACTTTATACTTTCTAGACAAAGAAACATAAATTTGTGAGGAATTAATAGGGCAAATAAACTTAGGCATTGGGTGCTTAATTAGTGAAGAATCTAAACATATTTGGCTTGGGCTAGTAAATTAACGGAGAAGGCAATGGCACCCCACCCCAGTACTCTTGCCTGGAAAATCCCATGGACGAAGGAGCCTGGTAGGCTGCAGTCCATGGGGTCGTGAAGAGTCGGACACGACTGAGTGGCTTCACTTTCACTTTTCACTTTCATGAATTGGAGAAGGAAATGCCAACCCACTCCAGTGTTCCTGCCTGGAGAATCCCAGGGATGGGGGAGCCCGGTGGCTGCCGTCTATAGGGTCACAAAGAGTCGGACACGACTGAAGCGACTTAGCAGCAGCAGTAGCAGCAGTAAATTAAAGAACTAGCAAAGTTTGTTTATACAGGCTTCTTATACAGGCTTGTTTATACAGGCTTCTTCTTAGCCAATTCTCTATCGCTGATGATAAGGGTGTCCTTTTACTTTTAGATGCAAGTATGCACCTTTCCTGTACAAAAAAGATCTTCACGACCCAGATAATGATGATGGTGTGATCACACACCTAGAGCTAGACATCCTGGAATGTGAAGTCAAGTGGGCCTTAGAAAGCATCACTATGAACAAAGCTAGTGGAGGTGATGGAATTCCAGTTGAGCTATTCAAATCCTGAAAGATGATGCTGTGAAAGTGCTGCACTCATTATGCCAGCAAATTTGGAAAACTCAGCAGTGGCCACAGGACTGGAAAAGGTCAGTTTTCATCCCAATCCCAAAGAAAGGCAATGCCAAAGAATGCTCAAACTACCACACAATTGCACTCATCTCACACGCTAGTAAAGTAATGCTCAAAATTCTCCAAGCCAGGCTTCAGCAATACGTGAACCGTGAACTTCCAGATGTTCAAGCTGGTTTTAGAAAAGGCAGAGGAACCAGAGATCAAATTGCCAACATCTGCTGGATCATCACAAAAGTAAGAGTTACAGAAAAACGTCTATTTCTGCTTTATTGACTATGTCAAAGCCTTTGACTGTGTGGATAACAATAAACTGTGGAAAATTCTGAAAGAGATGGGAATACCAGACCACCTGACCTGCCTCTTGAGAAACCTGTATGCAGGTCAGGAAGCAACAGTTAGAACTGGACATGGAACAACAGACTGGTTCCAAATAGGAAAAGGAGTACGTCAAGGCTGTATATTGTCACCCTGCTTATTTAACTTATTTGCAGAGTACATCATGAGAAATGCTGGGCTGGAAGAAACACAAGCTGGAATCAAGAGTACCCAGAGACACATCAATAACCTCAGATATGCAGATGACACCACCCTTATAGCAGAAAGTGAAGAGGAACTAAAGAGTCTCTTGATGAAAGTGAAAGAGAAGAGTGAAAAAGTTGGCTTAAAGCTCAACATTCAGAAAACTAAGATCATGGCATCCGGTCCCATCATTTCATGGGAAATGGATGGGGAAACAGTGTCAGACTTTATTTTTTGGGGCTCCAATATCACTGCAGATGGTGACTGCAGCCATGAAATTAAAAGACACTTACTCCTTGGAAGGAAAGTTATGACAAACCTAGATAGCATATTAAAAAGCAGAGACATTACTTTGCCAACAAAGGTCCATCTAGTCAAGGCTATGGTTTTTCCAGTGGTCATGTATGGATGTGAGAGTTGGATGGTGAAGAAAGCTGAGCGCCGAAGAATTGATGCTTTTGAACTGTGGTGTTGGAGAAGACTCTTGAGAGTCCCTTGGACTGCAAGGAGATCAAACCAGTCCATCCTAAAGAAGATCAGCCCTGGGTGTTCATTGGAAGGGCTGATGTTGAAGCTGAAACTCCAATACTTTGGCCACCCCATGCGAAGAGTTGACTCATTGGAAAAGACCTTGATGCTGGGAAGGATTGGGGGCAGGAGGAGAAGGGGACGACAAAGGATGAGATGGCTGGATGTCATCACCGACTCGATGGACATGAGTTTGGGTAAACTCCGGGAGTTGGTGATGGACAGGCAGGCCTGGCATACTGCGATTCATGGGGTTGCAAAGAGTCAGACAGGACTGAGCGACTGAATTGAACTGAACTGATGCACCTTTCCTAGACAGCGATGAGAGTCAATGTCCCTCTTACGGCTGCTATTTCCTAAATAACTTTAACTCAAAATAGTCAATATGCATTGAGACATATTTTGGGGTGATCTGCCCTGGGCACCAACATCATATACAAAAATTAACTCAAAATATCTCAAACAGTTAAATCTAAGTGTTAATACCATGAAAGTCTTAGAAGAAAAAATAGACTAAAAGTTTCATGACATTGGATATGACAGTATTTCTTGTATACGACACTAAAAGCACAGGCAGTAAAAGAAAAATATATAAATTGGACTTCATCAAAATTAAAAATGTTTGTGCATCAAAGGACACAATGGCAGAGTAAAAAGGCAATGATGGAATGAGAGAAAATGTTTGCAAATGATATATCTGATAAGGGATTAATATCCAGAAAATATAGAGAAACCCCACAACAATAAAACTAACAATTCAATTGAAGAATGGGCAAAGGACTTGAATAGACATCTTCAAAGAAGGTATACAATAAGCACGTGAAAAAATGCTCAATATCAGTAACCACTATGGGAATGCAAATCAAAACCACAGTAAGACACCACTTCACTACCATTAGGATGGCTACTTGATGGATCGAAAATAGCAAAGTGTTGGCAAGAATATGGAAAAATTATAATCCTTGTGCACTGATAGTGGGAATGTAGACTGATGCAGCTTCTGTGGAAAACTGTAGGATGATTCTCCACAAAATTAAATATAATCCAGAAATTCCACTTCTGGGTGTATACCCAAAAGAATTGAAAGCAGAGACTCAGACAGATATCTGTGTATCCATGTTCATTGCAACATTATTCACAATAGCCCAAAGGTAGAAGCAACCCATGTGTTCATCAATGGAAGAATTGGATGAACAAAATATCGTATATCTGAAATGGAGCAGGACACTCTGGTCCTTGAACCCTCATGTCCTCAGCTGGCCTTTTGTCTTTGGAAAACTTTAGTCAAAGAATAAGTTTAATCAGAAAAATGAGAACATGTGGAAACAAAGGAAAATAGTCCAAGAAGACTACATAATAATAGCCTAGTCATTAAGCACAGTCAAGGACATTGAGTTCTTTCTCAAGGGCTGTAGATAATATTCTGAGCCATATCCTGTGAGCTGTCTTATAGATACTAAAACACCAGGTGGAGAAGTTAAGTACATGATGACCAGACAGTACCCATGACAGAAGCTGCCACAGTTCTGAGAATTGGTCTCAAAGAAATGAAAAAAAAATGAATCTTGGAACTGAAGATTAACTGTACCTAAAACAACCAAGTTCATGCTGGTCAGACCATTGATGGCCAATTTTAAGATGACTGTTAGAGATAACTATGCTATTTCTGCATGGAGCCCCCTCCTGTTTATAAAAGCTCTTGCCCCACTGGTTGCCAGTGCAGGAAGTCAGCCTTTGGACAGATGTCTGCCCTCCCCCTGTGGCTGGTGCTGACATCTGAAATAAAGCAAACCTTCCCTTCCACCAACCTGGCCTGTTTATTGGCTTTTGGGTGGCAAGCAGCCAAGCCCAAAAATCTCACCTTTTAGTAACAGATTCATCCAATAGAATTTTATTCAGCCTGGAAGAGGAAGAAAATTTTGACAGATGCTATAACATGATGGAAATTTGAGGATATTATGCTAAGTGAAATAAGTCAATCACAAAAGGGTAAATATTGTATGATTCCACTTATATAAGGTAATTAGAGCAGTCAAATTCATAGAGACTGAAAAAAGAACAGTGATTACCAGTAGCTGGTCAAGAGGCAAATAGAGAACTTGATGGGTATTGAGTTTCTCTTTGGAATGATGAAAAGGTTCTAGAGATGAATGGTGGTGGGGGTTGCACAGCAATGTGAATGTACTTAATGCCACAAAACAGTACAATCAAAATGGTTAAAATGGTATTATTTCATGGCATGTACATTTAGCCACAACAACAAAGAATCACAGGAAACAACAGAGAATCACAGGAAATGGCAAAGAGAAGGCAAAGTTCTGAAGCATTCAAATCCTTCATTCCAATGGCATCTTGACCCATGGGTTCCATGGAAGACCCATGTCTCTGGCTGGCTTCTGTTGCTTGCAACCAAAATAATTTGGCTATTATTTGTAATTAAGAACCCTCTCCCCAAGATTATAAGAATCTAGAGAATGTGATCCTAACTCTCACTGATATGAGATAGTTGCTGATGAAAAATAAATATATAATAAGAGGAAAGAAGGGTTGTCACTTGTAAGTTGTCTTGTTGGTCACCTTGGTCTGCCCCACTGCAGCTGTAACAGTGCTTTTGTGCATGGTGAGCTGGTTGAATCAAGGGTGTGAAATAAGAGATAATAAACTACCCAAACTAATCTAGGATAGAGAGGGGGAAAAAAGCCTTCTCTGAAATCTAGTTACTGTAAAGTTGCAGTAAGTGAGAAACTGAGCCAAGGAAAACATATTAACGCATCTGCAAATTGGCACTACCTGGACCCTGCTCTGTAACCATGGTAACCACTGACATGTGTGTAAAAATAAAGCGAAAAGGTATTAACTTTTAATGCCTGTATAACTAATTTAATCAGTCTTTGCCTAAGCTCCAGACATTTTTATAAAAGAAAAGGAAGGACTGAATAATAGAATTTTAATGAGGACATTATGAATTACAGCAAAAATTGGAAGCCACTGGATAATTAAAAGCTTTTTACCTTGAAACTAACCAATAGTGCAGACTCTGAAGTTTACAAAAATAATTTTTTAAGGAACTGACTCATATAGAACATCATTGAGCATGAGGACACTATAAATGAGAACACAAAATAGAAGTTATACATTAAATTAATGTTTCATCCTTGAAATGGTTCAAGTCTAATTTATATTACAGAGTCTGAAGCAATAAAAAAAGAAGAGCCTTTTTTTTTAAGTGCCTTATTACCCAATGCCCTCCATCTCAAAAAGCAATTGCTTCAAGATGCCTCAGGAAACTCTGAGTATTAGTAATATTCTAGTTACTCAACTGATGTTAGGAACATGAGTGTTGATTTTATCATTCCTTTAATTTTACACTTGCAGTAAAAGTTGTCTTTTGCATTAAGATTTACTTCATAGTGCAATCTTTTAATATTTATTTATTTGGCTGTCTCAGATCTTAGTTGAAGCACTCGGGATCTTTGTTACATTATGCAGGATCTTTCACTGTGGTGCATGGATTCTAGTTTTGGCACACGGACTTAGTTGCTCTGAGGCAAGTGGGATTTTAGTTCCCCGACCAGGAGTCAAACCCACATCCACTGTATTGCAAGGTGGATTCTTAATCACTGGACCACCAGGAAAGTCCCCACAATGATATTTTATATATAAAAAAAGAATAGGTAGAGGAAGAAAACCCCTCCCCAACCTTGAAACATAAGGTCTCAGGCTAGTCTAGAGGAGAGAATACAAGTTGCAGCTGAGAGGAAAAAAAAATTCCATGAGACCCTGTGAGTCTCAGTTTCACCAGTGGGTCTTGTTAGAAGACTTGTTAATGGGCCCATTCCAGAGCAGATCCAGCAAGTCTGAGTGGGCCTGAGAATGTGCATTTCTAACAGGGTCCCAGGTACTGCAGCAGCTGCTACTGCTCAGGGCCTCACTCTGGGAACCTATGCCCTGAACCATTGGTCAGCCTACCCTACCCTCTGTATTTGTTTGACTGTTTTATGAGGTCACACTGTGAGGTCCCACCAAATGCTGACTTCCACTTTCAAAAGCAGTATGCTGTTTTTGTGAACCATGAAAATAACTTTTTTCATTTTGCTCCAATATGCTTCCCTTCATTTTCAGTTTAAGTTTCAAATGCACCCAATTTACAGGGTCAAAGTCATTGGAAAATTAAAGAACTAAAAGTTTTTCCTTTTCACTCAGCATACTGAAGGCATTGTATTTATTTGGCAATAACAAATATATGTAATACATCAAAATTAAAGATATATCATTCTTAAATTTCTTCTGTGGTTTCAATTACCTATTGAACCACCAAAACAATGTCTGAAATAAGCCTAATCAGGACAAGTTAAAACACTATTGTAGTTCATCAGAGGTCCATATTAAGTGTCCACCATCAAGATTTACAGTAGTGCTTACTCCTAGGAAAGGGACTTCCCTGGTGGCTCAGACGGTCAAGTGTCTGCCTACAATGCGGGAGACCCAGGTTTGATCCCTGGGTCAGGAAGATCCTCTGGAGAAGGAAATGGCAACCCACTCCAGTACTCTTGCCTGGAAAATCACATAGACAGAGGAGCCTGGTAAGCTACAGTCTGTGGGGTTGCAAAGATTCGGACAGGACTGAGTGACTTCACCTTACCTTACCTTACTTCTCGGAAGTGAAACAGGAGGGAAGTAGTCAGGAAACAACCATTAAAAGAATGAAGTAGCACTTGAGGATACAACATAAACTGATTATAACTAACTAGGTCCAAAATGGTGAATGATTCTACTTTGGTAAATCTTGAGCCTCATTATATGCTCATTATAATACATTCAGCTCAGTTCAGTTCAGGCAATTAGTCATGTCCAACTCTTCGTGACCCCATCGACTGCAGCACGCTAGGCCTCCCTGTCCATCACCAACTCTTGGAGTTCACCCAAACTCATGTCCATTGAGTCGGTAATGCCATCCAACCATCTCATCCTCTGTCATTCCCTTCTCCTCCTGCCCTCAATCTTTACCAGCATCAGGGTCTTTTCAAATGAGTCAGTTCTTCGCATCAGGTGGCCAAAGTATTGGAGTTTCAGCTTCAACATCAGTCCTTCCAATGAATATTCAGGACTGATTTCCTTCAGGATGGATGGGTTTGATCTCCTTGCAGTTCAAGGGACTCTTAAGAGTCTTCTTCAACACCCCAGTTCAAAAGCATCAATTCTTCGGTGCTCAGTTTTTTTATAGTCCAGCTCTCATATCCATACATGACTACTGGAAAAACCATAGATATGACTAGATGAACCATAGTTGTCAAAGAAATGTCTATGCTTTTTAATATGCTATCTAGGTTTGTCATAACTTTCCTTCCAAGGAGTAAGCGTCTTTTAATCTCATGGCTGCAATCACCATCTGCAGTGATTTTGGAGCCCCAAAAAATAAAGTCAGCCACTGTTTCCACTGTTTCCCCATCTATTTCCCATGAAGTGATGGAACCAGATGCCATGATCTTAGTTTTCTGAATGTTGAGCTTTAAGCCAACTTTTTCACTCTCCTCTTTCACTTTCATCAAGAGGCTCTTTAGTTCTTCTTTGGTTTCTTCCATAAGGGTGGTGTTATCTGCATATCTGAGGTTATTGATATGTCTCTGGGCAATCTTGATTCCAGCTTGTGCTTCCCCCAGGCCACCGTTTCTCATTATGTACTCTGCATATAAGTTAAATAAGAAGGGTGACAATATATAGCCCTGATGTACTCCTTTCCCGATGTGGAAACAGTCTGTTGTTCCATGTCCAGTTGTAACTGTTACTTCCTAACCTACATATGGATTTCTCAAGAGGCAGGTAAGGTGGTCTGGTATTCACATCTCTTTCAGAATTTTCCACAGTTTGTTGTGGTCCACACAATCAAAGGCTTTGGCATAGTCAATAAAGCAGAAGTAGATGTTTTTCTGGAACTTTCTTGCTTTTTCGATGATCCAATAGATGTTGGCAAATTGATCTATGGTTCCTCTGCCTTTTCTAAAACTATCTTGAACATCTGGAAGTTAGTGGTTCACATGCTATTGAAGCCTGGCTTGGAGAATTTTGAGCATTACTTTACTAGCATGTGACAAGAGTGCAATTGTGCGGTAGTTTGAACATTCTTTGGCATGACCTTTCTTTGGGATTGGAATGAAAACTGACCTTTTCCAGTCCTGAGGCCACTGCTGAGTTTTCCAAATTTGATGGCATATTGAGTGCAGCACTTTCCCAGCATCATCTTTGAGGATTTGAAATAGCTCAACTGGAATTCCATCACCTCCATTAGCTTTGTCCATAGTGATGCTTCCTAAGGCCCACTTGACTTCGCATTCCAAAACGTCTTGCTGTAGCTGGTGATCACACCATCATGGTTATTTGGGTCGTGAAGCTCTTTTTTGTGTAGTTCTTCTGTGCATTCTTGCTACCTCTTCTTAATATCTTCTGCTTCTGTTAGGTCCATACCATTTCTGTCCTTCACTGAGCCCTGTTTGCATGAAATCACTGCTGATGGTGATTGCAGCCATGAAATTAAAAGACGCTTACTCCTTGGAAGGAAGGTTATGGCCAACCTAGAGAGCATATTTAAAAGCAGAGACATTACTTTGCCAACAAAAGTCCATCTAGTCAAGGCTATGGTTTTTCCAGTGGTCACGTATGGATGTGAAAGTTGGACAGTGAAGAAAGCTGAGTGCCGCAGAATGATGCTTTTGAACTGTGGTGTTGGAGAAGACCCTTGAGAGTCCATTGGACTGCAAGGAGATCCAATCAATCCATCTTAAAGGAGAGCAGTCCTGGGTGTTCATTGGAAGGCCTGATGTTGAAGCTGAAACTCCAATACTTTGGCCACCTGATGTGAAGAGTTGACTCATTGGAAAAGACCCTAATGCTGGGAAGGATTAGGGGCAGGAGGAGAAGGGGACGACAGAGGATGAGATGTTTGGATGGCATCACTGACTCGATGGACATGGGTTTGGGTAAACTCCGGGAGTTGGTGATGGACAGGGAGGCCTGGCGTGCTGCAATTCATGGGGTCGCAAAGAGTCGGACATGACTGAGCGACTGAACTGAACTGAACTTGCATGAAATGTTCCCTTGGTATCTCTAATTTTCTTGAAGAGATCTCTAGTCTTTCCCATTATATTGTTTTCCTCTATTTCTTTGCACTGATCACTGAGGAATGCTTTCTTATCTCTCCTTGCTATTCTTTGGAACTCTCCATTCAAATGGTTATATCTTTCCTTTTCTCCTTTGCCTTTCACTTTTCGCTTTTCTTCTTTTCTCAGCTATTTGTAAGTCCTCCTCACACAACCATTTTGCCTTTTTGCATTTCTTTTTCTTGGGGATGGTCTTGATATCTGCCTCCAGTACAGTGTCACGAACCTCTGCCCATAGCTGATCAGGCACTCTATCAGATCTAATCTCTTGAATCTATTTCTCACTTCCACTGTATAATTCTAGGGGATTTTATTTAGGTCATACCTGAATGCTCTAGTGGTTTTCCTTACTTTCTTCAATTTAAGTCTGAATTTGGCCATAAGGAGTTCATGATCTGAGCCATAGTCAGCTCCTGTTCTTGTTTTTGCTGACTGTATAGAGCTTTTCCATCTTTGGCTGCAAAGAATATAATCAATCAGATTTCAGTGTTGACCATCTGGTGATGTCCAGGTGTAGAGTCTTCTCTTGTGTTGTTGGAAGTGGGTGTTTGCTATGACCAGTGCGTTCTCTTGGCAAAACTCTATTAGCTTTTTCCCTGCTTCATTCTATACTCCAAAGCCAAATTTGCCTGTTACTCTAGGTATTTCTTGACTCCCTACTTTTCCATTCCAGTCCCCTATAATGAAAAGGACATCTTTTTTGGGTGTTAGTTCTAGAAGGTCTTGTAGGTCTTCATAGAACCATTCAACTTCAGCTTCTTCAGCATTACTGCTCAGGACATAGATTTGGATTATTGTGATACTATATTAGCATAAGTTAAATGACACACTTACCAGTGCCATGAAGTTCCCAGGTTGAACATAATAGGCCAAAAAGTAGGCAGTTGCCCAATCCCTGGGAAATCTCCACCTTTTCCCCAAGATAATTGGAATAATCCTCCCTCTCAGCCTACGAAATTATCCAGGCTATAAAAACTAACCACGCCATATTTTGGAGCCTCTTTCCTTCTGAGATGGCCCACACTCTGTCTGTGGAGTGTGTTTCTCTCTAAATAAATCCACTTCTTACCTATCACTTCATCTCTCACTGAAATCTTTCTGCCATGAGACATTAAGAACCTGAGCTTCATTAAGTCCTGAGATGAGGCGTGTAATCTCAATTAAAAGACAGTGGGTTCTGATTGGGTTCAAGTCCCAGCCTGTGGGTTCAAGCCCCATCTGAGTTATGCAGCTTCAGCAGGACATGTCATATTTCTTAGTAAGTATCTTTTTGGGGGGTGGGGTTGTTTTGTTTGTTTGTTTGCCACACTACACAGCCTGTGGGATCTTAGTTTCCCAACCAGGGATTGAACCCAGGCAGTGAATGTGCAGAGTCCTAACCATTGGACTGGCAGGGAATTCCCAGTATCTTTAATACCGGATTCAATAAAGATATTCTCCTTTTTTCTACCTTCCATGCTATCTGTTAGCTCTTTTGTTTTTCCTATTTTATTTGCTACTTCAAAGTTTACTGATGAGAAAAATCCACATTTAAAGATAATACCTTTCTAGCTCGCTTGTCCTGAGACTGGCCAGTCTTCACCCCAAGCCCCAGCCCACTGCTTGCACCCTACAACCAACCACGTGCTGCTAGTGACCCAATGTTAGCTTTTAAGAATCCGGTAAGCCTGTTGCTAAACAGTTGGAGCTTGAAACCTGGCACTAGGGGAGGATTTACACTGAGAAAATAGGGGCAAATGCTGCTAAACCCTGGAGTCGGTTGTTAACAGTTATTAATACTTAGAGTACCACTGCCTACAAACCTACAGCAAAAAAGAAAGGAAGGAGGGAAGGAAGAAGGGTGGGGCAGAAAGAAGGAAGGAAGGAAGGGAAGGAGGAAAGAAGAGAGCTTAGAAGGGAGGGAGGGAGGGAGAGAGAGGGAAGAAGGTAAAAAGAAGGAAGGGAAAAAAAGGAAGGAAGGAAAGGGAAGGAAGGAGGGAAAGAGGAAGGGCAAAAAGGAAGGAAGGGGGAAAAAAGGAAAAAAGAAGAAAAAAAAAGGGAAGGAGAGAGAGGGAAGAAGAAAAAAGAAGGAAGAGTATCTCTGAAGCCAAGGTTTATAAACATGAGGAGCAGCAAGCCCTCTTGTGGTTGTTGCCAGAATTGCAGAGGATGAGGGGAGATGGTAGCAAGGTCCAGATTTCATCCTGAACACATTTTACATAAGGCTTCAGAAGCATAACAGTCTTTTGGACTCTGTGGGAGAAGGTGAGGGTAGGACGATCTGAGAGAATAGCATTGAAACATGTATATTATCATATGTGAAACAGAACGCCAGTCCAGGTTCGATGCATGAGACAAGTGCTCCGGGCTGGTGCAATGGGATCACTCAGAGGGATCGGATGGGGAGGGAGGTGGGAGGGGGGTTCAGGATGGGGAACACATGTAAACCCATGGCTGATTCATGTCAATGTATGGCAAAAACCACTACAATATTGTAAAGCAATTAGCCTCCAACTAAAATAAATTTATTAATAATAAAAAAAAAAGCTTCAGAAGGAGAGTGTTGATCATTTAGTTCAATGTCATCTGTCTCTGAGCAGACTTTCCTCAAACCATCCGAGGATGTCACTGAAATACTCCTTTCTCAAGAGCTGGAAATACCTTCTTATGAAGAGTAAGCTTTCCTTTGTGTTAGTATAGAAGGACTACATTACTTCTTTTTAAGAATATGAATTCTCTATTGCTTACTGTGGGCATGTCGCAGCAAGGCAGTATGCCCTAAAATTGTCTCTGACCTTAGCTGTCCAGTGAATCCATGCAACGAAAGCAAACTCCACCAGGCCACCCCCCAATCAATCAGTTCAGTTCAGTCTTCAGTCATGTCCGACTTTTTGTGACCCCATCGACTGCAGCACGCCAGGCTTCCCTGTCCATCACCAACTCCCAGAGCTCCCTTAAACTCATGTCTACCAAGTCAGTGATGCCATCCAACCATCTCATCCTCTGTCATCCCTTTCTTCTCCTGCCTTCAATCTTTCACAGCATCAGGGTCTTTTCTAATGAGTCAGTTCTTCACATCAGGTGGCCAAAGTGTTGGAGCATCAGTCCTTCCAATGAATATTCAAGATTGATTTCCTTTAAGATTGACTGGTTTGATCTCTTTGCAGTCCAAGAGACTCTAAAGAGTTTTCTCCAATCCCCCAATGGTTTCCTGCTGTATCTAAAATAAATCCCTAATTCCTTACCAAGTCCTGTAACTCTGGGTTCCATAAATCCTGCTGGTGCTGGTGCTACCCTCCCCTACCCTGCACTCTCCTATTCATTAGGCAGGTGTCTATTCCAAGGCCACTTCTCAGTGGGGTGGGGACCTGCTTTTTTCTGGGGATCTGCTCTAAAGCAGTGCCCACCCACCATCTGTCCCTCAGTCACATCACCAGGTTAGTTTTCTTTTATCTGTGTCTACCTGGAATCACCCTGATTGTTTCTGCATTTAACTGTCTGACCACACAGCAGAATGGAAGCTGGAAGCTCCATGTGAATAATGCCTTTGTCTGTCTTACTTGCATGTTTCCCATATGAAAGGCCCTGGCATTGAGAAGGCAACAGATGTTCACAGACAAAGGAACTGGAAACCCTGTATGCACCCAGCCTCCCACCTGGGTGGGTGTAGGGTAACCAGCTTTCCCAGTTTGCTTGCAGCTGTTCCTGTTTTCATTTGGAAAGCCCTTATCCTGGGCAACGTCTCAGCCCCAGTCATCCTCTAACTGGGTTATATATTTATCTAGAATTACCTTCTGGAGTGATCGTGAAAAGTAACTTAAAAGATGCTTATATATTTTTTTATATAAAAGCTTCCTCTGAAAACAGAATTTAACTTGCAGATTATCCTTTAATACTCTGTGAAAAGAAAAGTTATTCGAATTAACACAATTAACCTATCTTAGTATATTCATTCGTATTTGCCTTAGCACTTAAAATATAAATGCACCATATTGTTTTAAAAAAAGGATCATATTGCATTTCTCAGGTAGTGTTTTTAATTTTAAATGTCACTGCAGAAATAATGTGTTACAAACACTGCACGCATGACTCACGGCTGGTAGGATTTCAAATTTCCCACTTGAAATCACTTATATTCTTAAAATAAGTTTATTCCTATGTTTCTTTTACATTCTATCTTCCTGATAAGAACTCAAAACATTGCACTCTTTCCCATTTAATTTTCCAAAGAAATATGCTTTGGCATTTCTATTTCTCCTTGAAACTGAAAGGAAGAAGTGATGGTCTTCAGAAACAGAAGTGATTACACCAAGGACACTGGCTAAGCTATCAAAATTATCTAAGTTGGGAAAGGATTTGTTGGCCTTCTGCTTATGTTTATCGGAATGATGCACTGAAGGTGCCAAACTTTTCAAAAGATAAATTTAAAATCTCTAGTGAATTAAAATGCAACCTTGTGCAATCTGAGACTGCTCAAAGTGTGCAGAAGAGCTGTGATCTCTACTGCATTGCTGAAAATGTGTTAGAGGCCAGAAAAAATATATCTGACTGTTGTTTGTATCAACCAGTAGATGAGGAGACATCTACTGGTGAGCAAGTGAAGAGAAATCAGAGGCCAAGGGTCACTGAGGACATGGGGTAGTGATGTGGATAAACATCAGCCTCCCTGTTCTTTCCAGTCCTCACCCTCACCCTTGTCAGGCTGTCCACCTGCCCTCTGAAAGCAGGAAGGGCCAACAGGTGGGGACGGAGCACAGAGGCAGCTTGTGATCTGCTCCAGTCTACACTGACCTTTGATCTTGTGGAAGGAACTGCCACTCCCATGTCCCTCCCCTACCACTGATCATATTCGAAGGCCAACAAGAGACTTCCTAAAAGACAGTCTTAAGTGACTTGCTAGAAAAATTTGTGAAGTCACCACCTTAGTTTACACCCATGACATTTCTTAAGTGCAATCCAGTGAGCACCCATACCCTGAAATCACAGAGGAGCTTTTTAAGAACACAGGTTTCTGGGCTCCACTGAATCAGAATCCCTGGGAGAGTCCCCAGGAACCTGTATTTATAACATGATGGTTCTGGTGCACTCTAGGGTTGAGGCTCAGTGATCCTTGACCTTCAGAGCATAGCTAACTTTCATAAATCCCTCCCCACAAAGACATCTGCCAGCCCAGCCCTGCCCATGGACAGCTCCCTTCCAACCTCCTCCTCTGTGGGAAATACCCATGGGTCCTGAGGATCTGAAATGAAGTGCACACAAAAGTGCTTTCCTGGCCTCATCTCCTGAAAAGAAGAGCCTGTTTCCTGAGTCAGTGTCACGTATAAAATAGCACACATGTCAGTCTTCTCTACAGGACTTGGGCTTCACTCAGACTTGAAGAGGTCAACTTAATGTTTGCCTGTCCTTGAGCCTGGTTTCTCTGGCAGACAGACCATGAGCCACTTGGCAAGAGGGGCTGTCTCTGTCTCTTGCACAAACCCCAGACCCACAAGCCAGACTCAAAGCTGTCCGGGATGGTGCCACTCTCACACTCTTGCTGACATTGTTCAGTTTGGCAGTACTCTGGTAGGTATTTTTGGAAGTAAAGCTTCAATGGACACTGAGAAAAAGTAAATATTAAAGCATAACTAAGTTTAGCAGTAACTAATTTATTATATGTAACTATGGCACAGAATGATGCCAGATACATTGACATATTATATAGCAGCAGACTTTAAAATACAAAAAAGAATGGATTTAGATAAAAGCACTGCCTAAGTGCAAATAGGGCTTCTCTGATAGCTCAGCTGGTAAAAAATTTGCCTGCAATGCAAGAGACCCTGGTTCGATTCCTGAGTCGGGAAGATCTGCTGGAGAAGGGATAGGCTACCCACTCCAGTATTCCTGGGCTTCCCTTGTGGTTCAACTGGTAAAGAATCCACCTACAATGCAGGAGACCTGGGTTCAATCCCTGGGTTGGGAAGATCCCCTGGTGAAGGAACAGTTACCCATTCCAGTATTCTGGCCTGGAGAATTCCATGGACTGTATAGTCCAAGGGGTCGCAGAGTTGGACATGACTGAGCGACTTTCACTTTCAAGTGCAAATAAGTTTTAAAATGTATGCAATTTAAACTACTATATAGTAATTACAAATAGGAATTAGGTTGTTGTCTTTATAAATGTTCCTACTTATTTTTCTGGTTACCAGAATCAAATTTTGGACCAGCTTATTTTGGACTGTCTCTAAATGCTTCCCTGATAGCTCAGCAGTAAAGAATCTGTCTGCAATGCAGGAGCTGCAGCAGACACAGATTCAATCTCTGGGTCAGGAAGCTCCCCTGGAGGAGGGCATGGCAACCGACTCCGGTATTCTTGCCTGGAGAATCCCCGTGAACAGAGGAGCCTAGTGGGCCATGGTCCATAGGGTCTCAGAGAGCTGGACATGACTGAAGTGACTTGGCACACGTGCACTAGATGCTACAGCTGCTCCCAGAAAAGCAGCAGGAACAGCAGCAATAAAACAGTGAACAGGGATTTCTCTGGTGGTCGGTGGTTAAGACTCTGTGCTTCCATCCCAGTAGGGTCCACGGGTTCCATCCATGGTCAGGGAACTGAGATCCCACATGCTTCAAGGCATGACCAAAAAAATTAATCAAACAATAAAACAATGAGCACTGTCTGGGATAGAAGAAGGCCCTCGGCTGACATCAAGGGCTGCCCACCTGCCTCCATGACACTTAGATGATTGATTTCCCATTGATACTTCCTGGGAAAGGGCATTGATCTTCAGAGTTGGCTCCAAAGAGATGACCATCCTTCCCACAGGGCATCTCTCCCACCTGGCTACTCATTACAAAGCCCAAGCTCGCTCTCTCCAGTTTGAGAGCAGCCCCAGCAACTCTCCACCCTCCCAGAAGGTTCTAGACTGGAAAATCCCAACTAAGCAGCAAGCTGGTAGAAACTCAGAGTAAAAGGCATCATCTGGACAGTGAAAATAAATAGCATGAAATTCTTGTACTTAATGCATCAGAGTCCCTCACAGCCTTCCTCAGGGCACACTGACTAGCCTCACTTAAATTTGTGTAGCCTTTTCTGATCACAAATAGCGTTAGAAGGAAACGTATAGATGGGGACCAAGGAAACTGCTTAAATAATAAAAATAAATTTGTCAGTGATCAGGCAAAGAAAAAAACAGGAGATATTCAGTACCTACTACAAACCAAGCATTGTGTTGGCCCTGGAGATATAACTGAGCCTATGAAGTCTTCACAGAATAGAACCTCACCCATGTTCACCGCCTGCGTTTTGTCCGTAGAAAAACTTAAGTCAAAGAATGAATTTAATCACAGAAGTGAGAAAAGGCAGAAAAAAGGAAAACTGTCAAGTATGACAAAATAATAATACTCTAGTCATTAAACCAAGTCAAGGACTTATAGTTCTGCTTTGAGGACTACGGATAATATTCTGAGGCATGTTCTTTGAACAGTTTTGCAGATATAGAAAATCCCACCAGGTGGGAGGAGTTAACTGTGTGCTGCCCAGACCAGTTAGAACCAGAAGGTTGATGATGCTGACTCCCAATTACCTCAGTTCAGTTCAGTTGCTCAGTCATGTCCAACTCTTTGCGACCCCACGGACTGCCTCCCTGTCCATCACCAACTCCCGGAGTTTACTCAAAACTCATGTCCAACTACCTCACCACCAGCCAATCAGAAGAATGTCCATTAGTTGATCACGCCCTGCTCCTTGAACACTGTGAGACTCCTCACTACCCACTCCAGGGTGGGACTCACAGTCTTAAGGGCATGAGGCCATTGTGGCCTCCTTTGCCTGGCGAAGCTATTTCTTTCTCAGTTCAGTTCAGTTCAGTCGCTCAGTTGTGTCCGACTCTTTGTGACCCCATCGACTGTAGCACACCAGTCTTTCCTGTCGATCACCAACTTCCGGAGCTGACTCAAACTCATGTCCATCGCGTCAGTGATGCCATCCAACCATATCACCCTCTTTTGTCCCCTTCTCCTTTAACCTTCAATCTTTCCCAGCATCAGGGTCTTTTCCAACGAGTCAGTTCTTCTCATCAGGTGGTCAAAGTATTGGAGCTTCAGCTTCAGCATCAGTCCTTCCAATGAATACTCAGGACTGATTTCCTTTAGGATGGACTGGTTAGATCTCCTTGCAGTTCAAGGGACTCTTAAGAGTCTTCTCCAACACCACAGTTCAAAAGCATCAGTTCTTCAGCCTCACCTTTCTTTATAGTCCAACTCTTACTTCCATACATGACTACTGGAAAAACCATAGCTTTGACTAGACGGACCTTTGTTGGCAAAGTAATGTCTCTGCTTTTTAATATGCTGTCTAGGTTGGTCATAGCTTTCTTTCCAAGGAGCAAGTGTCTTTTAATTTCATGGCTGCAGTCACTATCTGCAGTGATTTTGGAGCCCAAAAAAATAAAGTCTGTCTACTTCACCCGAAACTCTGTCTCCAAGATTTAACCTAGCTCCAGTACACAGAGGCCAAATTTTGGCAACAGGGAGACAAAAATGAGTAAGGCCTTGTTCTTGGCCTCATCTTAGACACAATCTGCACGTTAAGACCAACACACAAATGATTAACTTTAATATGATGAAAACAAAGTAGCAATTACATTAGCACAGGTACCAAATTTGACCTAACTTGAGCACAAACGGCATTTGCTAGTATGGTGTTCGTGACTCATATAATTGTTGGTCAGTCTAGGCAATCAGGGGCTTCCCTGGTTCAGTGGTAAAGAATCTGCCTGCAGTGGAGGGGATAAAGGAAATGTGGGTTCAATCCCTGGGTCGGGAAGATCCCCTGGAGTAGGAAATGACAACCCACTCCAGTATACTTGCTGGAGAAATCCCATGGACAGAGGAGCCTGGTGGGTTACAGTTCAATGGGCCACCAAAGAGTCGGACATGACTGAGCACACACGCAATGCAACTAGACAATCAGCCCTCGTGAGAGACAGAAACCAAAGCAACCCCAAAGATTTCAGTAACTAGAACTGCTATGCCATCACCTAAGGTTGCTGCCATTCCAACTGCCTTCCATCTCAAGATTCACTTTCCTGAAAGAAAAGATGTTGTTGTTCTAAATTCCATTACCAACTTCTGTGGTCAGGGAAACAAACTCCCATAGTGTGAAGACCAAGGCTCGCCTCTCCTGGAGTGAGAACTGAAGTAGGAAGTACCTTGTCTTGCCAGCACTCATGTAGACCCATCCTTCCATAGAGATCTCTGCCTTACCAAGAGGCCTCTGACATTTTGCTAATACTACCTACACACTCACCTGCTCCCCAATGGAACACAACCCAAAATGACATTCAGTAACTGCATCCAGGGTAAGATATGGTACCCAGTTGGGGTTACACTTCGGGTTACGTTGCTAGTGAACTGGACACTTGGTTGTGGCTAAGTGAATTGTATAAACAGAAGTCCCTGTTTTTGAGTCCAAGGTAGCAGTTGATTGATTTGTTGGTTAGTAAGTCACTAAGTCATGTATGACTCATTTGTGACCCTATGGACTGTAGACTGCAAGGCTCCTCTGTTCATAGGATTCCCTAGGCAAGAATACTAGAATGGGCTGCCATTTCCTTCTCCAGGGGATCTTCTTGACCTAAGGATTGGACCTGCATCTCCTACCTTGACAGGTGGATTCTTAACCACTGAGCAATCAGGGAAGCACCCAAAGTAGCAGAAGAATTTGTTAATAATTGGTCATTCAGTCCACCTAGCTGTTAAGATCTCTCCTATAGAAAGAGCCCTCTGGCTGGCATTCAAATTGAGCACTGTATTCTTGGATTCTGGGCCTCTTCCAAACAACTCAGTCTCATGTCCCTGTCCAACATCTTCTTGCCTGCAGACCTGCCTTTCAATCCTTCCAAGATCCTGACCAACGACAGGATCCATGTAAAGGATGGAAACAAGCATGAGGGAGGGACCTCACTCTTCCCTTGCCTTCTTTCTCATCGGCCACTTTTTTTCTCTTTGACTATCTGCCTTCCCTGTCCCATGAACTTGGACTGCCCAAGGGACCACAAGGCTAGCAAAAGCAGTAATTGGTAAGTGGTCATCACTATTGTACCAATCACTCCAAACAGAGAACATGAAAAGAGGAACCCCTCACCCAAGTTTTGTTAAAATAGAAAATGCTGCCTGTGTTAAAACTGTAAGGATGTATACTCAACTTGCTCCTGTCCTATAAGAATGCTGACCCGTCTTCAGTCAGGGGGTTGTGGGTGCTCACTGGTGCTGAAGAAAGTCTTTAACCTCTGTTTGGTCTCTTAACTCATTTTTGTTTTTTCCAAGAATAGGTCCAGGTCTAAAGCTCAGACCATCTTGTTTTGCAGGCTCAGTGGATATTGAGATGTTCTACTCAAACAACGCCCACCTGGAAAACATTTGTCCTCTGTTATCCATCAGAGCCGCCTAAAAGGGATGCAGTGCTTCAGTTGTGCATTTCTCTTAAGTGCAGCCATATCCTTATACCTTATTGCTTTATTTTTCGTTTATGATTCTCAGTCAGTCTGTCATAGGACCATATGCTTTATATGTTCAGACTGAGAAAGAGTGGAAATTCAGGCAATCTAAGAGGTCTAAGAGGGGGAACAGGATGATCCCATGTCTTCCAGAAGCTTCTTTCTGTTTTCAGGGACTCAGCAGACCCAGCTTAATATTGACCACCTCCATGTGATGCTGCAGTGTTGTTGGAGGAGGTCATCGAGAGGTCATGGTTTCTGACTTGACGTGAGAGCAGGACCATGGCAATCAGAGCTTCCTTATCCCTTCCCTGTCTTTGGAACGTACATACACTCCACCCACCATTTCCACAGTTGGAGCTGTTTCAGAGACTTAGCCTTGAGAGAGCAATGTGTTGTCAAGACCATCTGGACTAAATATGAGACTGAACCCAGATAAGACTTCTCTACAAACTCTTAAAGATTCTTGTGGGCAGGTTGAAGGCCTACTGCTCTGTGGCCACATGACAGCATCCTATGTAAGTTTCATTGATTATTAAGGCTGTCACCTACCAATCTGGAATGGTCTGCCTCTTTCTTAGGTCTTTCCTTGATCTCTGTGTATGGGGGCCAATTTGCAAACCAACAAATGTTCCTGGGCACCACTACCATATGGCCAAGTGAATCAGCTGAGCTCAAGTAAGGATGGTAGCTTGGAGCCCTGGGATTCATAATCAGAGGGGAACTCCGTCCCCACAACAGGTCCATGTCTGTACACTTTCATTCTGACCTTTTACATTCCTTCCTATATATTTTATGCCAGGATTCCTGGCCTTGTGATATCCCTTTGTTTGAGCCAGCATTTGGTCTAGGCTTATGTTAGCCAACACAGGAAATTATTGCAATTGTGACCAGTTGCAAGCCAGCAGTTGAATGCAGAACTCCTGGTAAGGACATCCACACAAGAAACGTCAGTACTATCCAAAATTAAGTTTTGCCCTTTTTAGCCTCCCATCCTTGAAATTTCTTTCCTCAAGTATAAATTAGTAAACTCCTGCAACTCCTCCTCTTTCTTACTCTGGTACTGTGACATACACACCCACACACCATATACCACACCCTCATCACACACACAAAACACAACATACTCACACCCCAGGCAGGTGAAGTATGAATCCTGGGAAGCTAAGAGCAGCAGGATACTGTTTTTCTGTAGGAGAGGCAGCTTCTACGAGCTAGAGAAGCACAGGGTAAGGTGGTACCTTAGAGGACTTGGGGTCCTCTGAGTCTTCCAACTCAGTCCTGATAACACCAATACTAATTTGGGGAACCCATTCTTTCCAAATTTTTTTTAATGCTGTAACTTTCAAGGAAGAAATCTAGTGAGATAGCAGATTCAACTGGCACTTCAGTTCAGGAACTTATAAAACCCAACCCCGAGGTTTGGTTTTTCAGAGATATCAAAGCCAAAGCATCAAGGATGCTTCCAGGATCCAAAGAAAGACCCTCGAGTTTATCTTCTGTCTCACAGGGGAACTGAGATTCACAGTGTGCTTTTCTCAATTTAAATCAGTGCCTGAGTCCAAAATAATCCTGGAACCCTGTGATCTTGGCAGTTCCCTTTTCCTTTCATGGGTCTCGAGTTCCATCTGGAAACCCAGAGCCTCAGGGAGCTGCAGGAAAAGGCTCAACAGGCTGGCTCTTCACTGTGCACTGCCGTAAGTAAGGGTCAGCTTCACAGAACAGGAGCCAGGGCTGCGCCTGGCTCAGGTAGCTATCAATTCTGATGTCTCACATTTCCTCCAATGTCCCACAGGCCTGTAGCGCACTCCTGCCAAAAGCCTTTTTTTTTTTTTTTAAATTAAAAAGTCTTTATGGTTGTTTGGAGCCTAAATCTATAAAGCTAAATGACTGCCAGGTTGCTCACAAGATCCAATAGCAGGAATGGGGCAACCAGGGGTTTGGGGAAAGACACCCAGCCTCCACTGTGGGGACATCGCCACTGGACAACTTACTTCACCAGTGTTTAGTCCCACTCAACGTCCAGACTCCAGGAGACAGGATGACTTGCTCGTGTAGGGCCATGTGGTCTTCAAGCAGTTGAGGGTTGGGGTCCTAGGTTCTGTAGCCACAAATAAAAGTTGTGATGGGACTAGTGGGAGAGAATTAATAGAAAGATCTATCTATGGATACAGAAAGAAAAGACTACACTGATTCCACTTGGCTTAGAGAGAGGAGTGGGAAACTGCCAAACAGGAAGGAAATCAGGACCAACACATTCCTCAAAAAACTCAAGTAATAATTCTGAGACTATGGGTAATAAACTTCAGTCAGCCCTAAGCTAGTGATCAGAACCACAATGATTATGGGGAAGGGTGCACTCCCCATGATGGGGTGTCCCATGAGTGGGTGTGGGCTGTAGATCCAAACATCTTGGGACATGGAGTTGACAAGTTCTCAGTCAGTGCTGCTCCCTTAGCCTGGTCTGGGTCAGACACTCTGGCAGCTCCCTTGGGGATGCCCTAGCAGGGTCAGAGCGCAAGATGATAGTGTGTCAGGGGGTCACTAAGGAGCCACAGAGGGGTTCTCCTACATACGGGGGGGGGGCATTCGGATCATTCTGTCCTGTGGCTTCCTCATTTCTTCTTAGATTTATTGTCATTTATTGTCATCCCATTGGTGACAGAAGTCAGGGTCTGCAGACCCAGAGCCTGTCAAGGGAAGCCAAGTGCTTCCATATTAAATCTTCAAAATCAATGATAGGTTTTTTTTTTTAATATTTATTTATTTAGCTGTTCCAGGTCTTAGTTGCAGCATATGGGATCTTTAGTTATAGCAGACACACTCATACTTGCAGCATGTGGGATCTAGTTCCCCGACCAAGAAGCAAACCCAGGCCCTCTGCATTGGGAGCATGGAATCTTAGCCAATGGACCACTGGGGAAGTCCCTATGCTAGTTTTAACTTAGGAACTTCTAGGTTCACATACAGTGACTTCTATTTTTTATAAAACCATGCTTAAATGTATAATTCATTCTGATTTTTAAAAGTTTTTTATCTTGAAATAACTTCAAATTTACAGGAAAACTGCAAGAATAATATAAACTCCCCTATTCCCTATACCCCCAATTCACATTTTTTTTAATTACCCCAAATCACAATTTTTCACATTCGATCATATTTGTTTTATCATTTTCTTTCTCTTTCTTTATACATTCACAGACACATTAAATGTCTTCATACTAAGGAAATTACTGTATTCATATGTGTACACTTACATTGTTTTATATACAAAATATACATAGAATGTAAAATATGTAGATACAGTATAACAGTACATACATATTTAAAATGTTTTTCTTTATTTCTTTGGCTGCACCAGGTCTTAGTTGCAGCATGTGGGATCTTCAGTTCTGTCTTGCAGCACCAAGTTTCCTCAACAGGGGTTGAACCTGGGTCCCCTGCATTGGGAGCATGGCGTCTCAGTCACTGGACCACCAGGGAAGTCCCAGTACATGCCTACTTTTGAACCATTTGAGAGTAGGTTGAAGACGTGCTCCTTTATTTTTAACTGAAGCATGTATTTCTTAAGAGTGAGGACACTATTTACCTAACCATAGTGAAGTGAAGTGGAGTGAAAGCCGCTCAGTCATGTCCTACTCTTTGCAATCCCATGGACTATACAGTCCATGGAATTCTCCAGGCCAGAATACTGGAGTGGGTAGCCATTCCTTCCTCCAGGGGATCTTCCCAACCCAGGGATCAAACCCAGGTCTCCCATATTACAGGCAGATTCTTTACCATAGTAAAAAATATTCTAACCATAGTATACTTATCAAATTCAGAAACTTTAACATCAACACTTTATATGATCTACCATCCTTCAAAAGTCTCAAAAACGTCTTGCAGTCTTTTTTCTTTTTCTTGATTCAGGATCACATACTGCATTTAGTTGTCATATCCGTTTGGCTTCTTTAACCTGGAACTGTTCCTCAAACGTTGTCTTTCATATCAACACTTTTAAAAAAAATTTTTTTTATTTTTGGCTGTGCTGGGTCTTCACTGGTGTATGGTCTTGTCTCTAGTTGCAGCAAGCAGGAGTTACTCTACAGTTGCAGTGTGTGGGCTTCATTGCAGTGGCTTCTCTTGTTGTGGAGCATGAACTGTACAGGGCTCAGCAGTTGTGGCACATGGTCTTAGTTTCCCCACAGCATGTGGGATCTTCCCCATCCAGGGATCAAGCCCATGGTTTCTGCATTGGCAGGTGCATTCTTTACCACTGTGCCGCCAGGGAAACCCCATATTAACAATTTTTAGTAATGCTGTTCATTTATTTTAAAGACTACTCATCCATTTCCTTTTGATGTTTCCTCCCTGCGAGATTTAGGCTGTGTATTTTTGGCTTAAGTGGTGGCGTGACTGAAGACACGTGATTTCCGTCTGCTCTGTATGGGTGATGTGCCTTTGATCACTTGGTTAAGGTGTTGTCCAGTTTCTCATCTTCATAAGTAGAATTTCCCTACTTGAAATTAGTTAAGAAACTTGTGTGGGAAATTGTCACACATTTTACCAAACTGTCAGAACAGATAAAGAAAAACTTTTTGCATATGACTCGGTATACAAGAATGACTTCCTGAAATACTTAACAGACTCAGAAATGGGGACATCACTGCATCCAGATCGTGGATTCCCAGAGGCACAACTGTAGCTCTCAGCGCTGTCCAGAACCTTGTAATGCTCAGATAAATGAACAGTCACCCCAGTCGTCCTCCTCCTCCTCTTTTTAAAGGTCTTTACAGTACCATGACTGATGTCTGTTGCTCATGATCCCAGGATTATTGGGTCTTTTTGTATTTTCTGAGGGGAACATCGGTCCAGAATTTTCTTCCATTTAGCAAATCCCCACTCCTCACTCTGGAAACAGCAGACATCATTTTCTCCCTGAAGTTTACCTGGGGCAGTTCCCCCTCCACTCCAGGTAAGATAAATTTACTCCTCCTTCCTCCCCACCTCCAAATCAAAACCTATGCGACCATATAGTGCAATATTTCAGCTGGAAACTAGCAGAAAAATCTGTTTAACTGAGGGCACTTCTCAGCCTTCAGATGTGAAATTTTTTCTGTCTTGAGGGAAGATTTGCATGAGTTAACACAGGATACATTCAGTACCTGTGCACATAGTGTAGCAGTCTGCATGCAGCCAAGTTCCAGGAGGCTCTGCCCACGTAGACCCCGTGCACCCCGTGCAGCTCCTGGGGATAGAAGCCTTTCTGTTTCCTCATTTCTTGTTTGTAGGGAATAGACTCCAGCCTCCACGACCTTCCCTGAGTCCCAAAGGGCAGATTAGAACAGTTGCTAATCAGGGAAGGGAAGGGAAGGGATGCAGAGACAACGGTTGGGCAGCCAAGAAACAATAGTGCAGCCCTGGGGCACGGTCCTGGTTCTACCTCAGTTCAGTTCAATCACTTGGTTTTGTCCGATTCTTTGTGTCCCCGTGGACTGCAGCACGCCAGGCTTTCCTGTCTGTCACCAACTCCTGGAGTTTACTCAAACTCATGTCTATCGCGTCAGTGATGCCATCCAACCATCTCATCGTCTGTCATCCCCTTCTCCTCCCGCCTTCAATCTTTCCGAGCATCAGAGTCTTTTACACTGAGTCAGTTCTTCGCATCAGGTGACAAAGTATTGGACTTTCAGCGTCAGCATCAGTCCTTCCAATGAATATTCAGGACTGATTTCCTTTACGATTGACTGGTTTGACCTCCTTGCAGTCCAAGGGACTCTCAAGAGTCTTCTCCAACACCACAGCTCAAAAGCATCAATTCTTTGGCCTCAGCTTTCTTTATAGCCCAACTCTTACATCCATACATGACCACTGGAAAAACCATAGCTTTGACTAGATGAACCGTTGTTGGCAAAGTAGTGTCTCTGCTTTTTAATGTGCAATCTAGGTTGGTCATAGCTTTTCTTCCAAGGAGCAAGTGTCTTTTAATTTCATGGCTGTGGTACCATCTGCAGTGATTTTGGAGCCCCCAAAAATAAAGTCTGTCACGTTTCCATTGTTGCCCCATCTATTTGCCATGAAGTGATGGGACTGGATGCCATGATCTTAGTTTTCTGAATGTTGAGTTTTAAGCCAACTTTTTCACTCTCCTCTTAAGGGAAACATATAACAATATATTTGAGTTCTTTACAGAACTAAAGGGGCTTCCCTGGTGGCTCAGATAGTAAAGAATCCACCTGCAATGCAGGAGACCTGGTTTGATCCCTGAGTTGGGAAGATCCTCTGGAGAAGGGAATGGCTACCCACTTCAGTAGCCATTCTGAAGACAGAGAATTCTGTGGACAGAGGAGCCTGGAGGGCTACAATTCATAGGGTCGCAAAGAGTCAGATGTGACTGAAGTGATTTAGCCCGAAGCCCAGCATAGAACTAAGAGCTCAACAATAAAAGATGTTAGCATTACAGAGAAGACCACCTGAGGCCAGGTTAAAGGAGTGCAGGCTCTGCACACAGCCTAATGCTTATCGGCACCTCCTTCCCTGAATGACTGCTATCAAATTTCTCATTAAATCCTCCTGGGTTGGTACACACAGTTTTTCAGGGCACAAGTTTGTGTCCCCCTTTGCCTGGTAAAGCAATAAAGGTATTCTTTTTCACTTCACCCAAAACTCTGTCTCCAAGATTTGATTTGGCATCAGTGCACTTAGACTTGTGGTCAAGTTTTTGGCATCAAGACCATGAGGTAAAGGGTGTCCAGGAGCTGTGCCTCATGGCTGACCAGAATGAGATAGCCCTACATTCTAGTAGAGATTTTCAAATGTAAGAAGTGTACAGATCCCCTTAGAAAGTAAATAAATCCCTCTGACTACCAGTGTTAACTTTACATCCATTATACTAGGGGAAAAAAAAAACATTTTTATTATAATGTTAAGTACACAAAATAGAATAAAGTTTAGAACTTTTATACAAAGAAAACAAAATGCTAAATGCAAACTAAACTAACTTCAATTTAAACAGAAATTAAATTGACTTAAATTTAATGTGATAATGTTTCACTGAAACCAATCATCACTTCAACACACTATGATAGTACTTAAGATGGGTTTTTTTCAGGCCAGCATTATTTACCAATCCCACTGGGCTTTTTGATACTCCATATTGTGAAAGTGTGATTTATGAAAGCAATACTTATTTGGTCTTTGACCCTGTACCTGGCACAGATCTCCTAAAACCCTACTACTTGCCATGAGAACCTCATGAACTATATAAAAGGCCAAAAAATATGCACCAAAAGATGAGTGCCCCAAGTCTGAAGGGGTCCAGTATGCTACTGGGGAAGAGTGGAGGAGAATTACTAGTAGCCCCAGAATAAATGAAGGAATTGGGCCAAAGTGAATACAATGCTCAGTGTGGATGTGTCTGGTGAAGAAAGTAAAATCCAATACTGCAAAGAGCAGTATTGTATAGGAAGCTGGAATGTTAGGTTCATGAATCAAGGGAAATTGGATGTGGTCAAGCAAGAGATGGTAAGAATAAGCATCGACATCCTAGAAATCAGTGAACTAAAATGGATGGGAATGGGTGAAATTAATTCAGATGACCATTATATCAATTACTGTGGGCAAGAATCCCATAGAAGAAACAAAATAATCCTCATAATTAACAAAAGAGTCTGAAATACAGTACTTGGGTGAGGCCTCAAAAATGACAGAATGATCTCAGTTCATTTCCAAGGGAAGCCATTCAACATTACAGTAATCCAAGTCTATGCCCCTACCACCGATGCTGAAGAAGCCGAAGTTGATCAGTTCTTTGAAGACCTAGACGACCTCCTAGAACTAACACCTAAAAAAGATGTCCTATTCATCATCAGGGATTGGAATGCAGAAGTACGAAGTCAAGATATACCTGGAGTGACAGGTAAGTTTGGCCTTGGAAAACAAAATGAAGTAGGGCAAAGGTTAACTAAATTCTGTCAAGAGAATGCACTAGTCATAGCAAATACCTTTTTTCAATAACACAAGAGACAACTTTACACATGGACATCGCCAAATGGTCAATACCAAAATCAAATTGATCACATTCTTTGTAGCCAAAGATGGAGAAGCTGTATACAGTTAGCAAAAACAAGGCTTAGAGCTGACTGGGGCTCAGATCATCAGCTTCTCATAGCAAAATTCAGATTTAAACTAAAGAAAACTGGGAAAAACAAAAGGGCAGCCAGGTATGACTTAAATCAACTCCCATATGAATTCAAAGTAAAGGTAACGAATAGATTCAAGGGACTAAATCTAGTTAAGAGTGTGCCTGAAGAACTATGGACAGAGGTCTATAACATTGTAAGGGAGGCGGACGACAAAACCATCCCCCAAAAAATGAAAAGCAAGAAGGCAAAGTGATTATCTGAGGAGGCCTTACAAATAGCGGAAGAATGAAGAGAAGCGAAAAGCAAGGGAAAGAAGGAAAGGTACATCCAATTTAACAGAGTTCCAAAAAATAGCTGGAAGAGACAAGAAGGTCTTCTTCAATGAACAGTGCTTAATAATAGAAGAAAACAACAAAAGGGGAAAGACTAGAGATCTCTTCAGGAAAATTGTATACGTCAAGGGAGCATTCCACCCAAAGATGGGCACAATAAAGGATAAAAGTGGTAGAGACCTAGTAGATACTGAAGAGATCAAGAAGAGATGGAAAGAATACATGGAAGAACTGTATAAAAAAGATCTTAATGAACCGGATTACTATGATGGTGTAGTTAGCCAGCCAGAGCCAGACATTCTGGAGTGCAAAGTCAAGTGGCCCTTAAAAAGCACTGCTGTTAATAAAGCTAGTGGATGCAATGAAATTCCAGCAGAACTATTCAAATCCCTACAGGAGGATGCCATCAAGGTTTTGCATTCATTATGTCAGCAAATCTGGAAGACCCAGCAGTGGCCACAGGAATGGAAACGGTCAATCCTCACCCCAATTCCCAAGAAGAATAGAACCAAAGAATGTGCTAACCGTTGGACAATTGCACTCATTTCCCAGGCTAGTAAGTTCAGTTGAATTCAGTTCAGTCGCTCAGTCATGTCCGACTCTTTTTGCGACCCCATGGACTGCAGCATGCCAGGCTTCCTTGTCCATCACCAACTCCTGGAGTTTACTCAAACTCATGTCCATCGAGTTGGTGATGCCATCCAACCATCTTACCCTCTGTCGTCACCTTCTCCTTCTACTTTCAATCTTTGCCAGCATCAGGGTCTTTTCAAATGAGATAGCTCTTTGTATCAGGTGGCCAAAGTATTGGAGTTTCAGCTTCAGCATCAGTCCTTCCAATGAATATTCAGGATTGATTTCCTTTAAGATGGACTGGTTGGATCTCCTTGCAGTCCAAGGGACTCTCAAGAGTCTTATCCAACACCACAGTTCAAAAGCATCAATTCTTCGGCACTCAGCTTTCTTTATAGTCCAACTCTCACATCCACACACGACTACTGGAAAAACCATAGCCTTGACTAGACGGACTTTTGTTGGCAAAGTGATGTCTCTGTTTTCTTACATGCTATCTAGGTTGGTCATAACTTTTCTTCCAAGGAGTAAGCATCTTTTAATTTCATGGCTGTAGTCACCATCTGCAGTGATTTTGGAGCCCAAAAAAATAAAGTCTGACACTGTTTCCACTGTTTCTCCATCTATTTGCCATGAAGTGATGGGACCAGATACAATGATCTTTGTTTTCTGAATGTCGAGCTTTAAGCCAACTTTTTCACTCTCCTCTTTCACTTTCATCAAGAGGCTCTTTAGTTCATCTTCACTTTCTGCCATAAGGGTGGTGTCATCTACATATCTGAGGTTATTGACATTTCTCCCAGCAATCTTGATTCCAGCTTGTGCTTCATCCAGCATTTCTCATGATGTACTCTGTATGTAAGTTAAATAAGCAGGGTGACAATATAAAGCTTTGACTTACTCCTTTTCCTATTTGGAACCAGTCTGTTGTTACATGTCCAATTCTAACTGTTGCTTCCTGACCTGCATACAGATTTCTCAAGAGGCAGATCAAGTGGTCTGATATTCCCATCTCTTGAAGAGTTTTCCACAGTTTATGTGATCCACACAAAGGCTTTGGCATAGTCAATAAAGCAAAAGTAGATGTTTTTCTGGAACTCTCTTGCTTTTTCAATGATACAGCTGATGTTGGCAATTTGATCTCTGGTTCCTCTGCCTTATCTAAATCCACCTTGAACATCTGGAAGTTCACAGTTCACGTACTGTTGAAGCCTGGCTTGGAGAATTTTGACCATTACTTTGCTACTGTGTGAGATGAGTGCAATTGTGCATTAGCTTGAACATTCTTTGTCATTGCCTTTCTTCAGGATCGGAATGAAAACTGACTTTTACCAGTACTGTAGCCACTGCTGAGTTTTCCAAATTTGCTGGCATAATGAGTGCAGTACTTTAACAGCATCATCTTTTAGGATTTGAAATAGCTCAACTGGAATTCCAACACCTCCACTAGCTTTGTTCATAGTGATGCTTCCTAAGGTCCACTTGACTTCACATTCCAGGATGTCTGGCTCTAGGTGAGTGATCACACCATCGTGATTATCTGGGTCGTGAAGATCTTTTTTGTATAGTATTTCTGTGTATTCTTGCCGCCGCTTCTTAATATCTTCTGCTTCTGTTAGTTCCGTACTATTTCTGTCCTTTATTGAGCCCATCTTTGCATGAAATGTTCCCTTGTTATCTCTAATTTTCTTGAAGAGATCTCTAGTCTTTCCCAATCTTTTGTTTTCCTCTATTTCTTTGCACTGATCACTAAGGAAGGCTTTCTTATCTCTCCTTGCTATTCTTTGAAACTCTGCATTCAGGTGGGAATATCTTTCCTTTTCTCCTTTGCTTTTTGCTGCTGCTGCTGCTAAGTTGCTTCAGTTGTGTCCGACTCTGTGTGACCCCATAGACGGCAGCCCACCAGGCTCCCCCGTCCCTGGGATTCTCCAGGCAAGAACACTGGAGTGGGTTGCCATTTCCTTCTCCTTTGCTTTTTACTTCTCTTCTTTTCATAGCTATTTGTAAGGCCTCCTCAGACAAGTATTTTGCTTTTTTGCATTTCTTTTTCTTGGGGATAGTCTTGCTCCCTGTCTCCAGTACAATGTCATGAACATCTGTCCATAGTTCATACGGTTGTGAGAGCTGGACCATAAAGAAGGCAGAACACCAAAGCATTGATGCCTTCAAACTGTGGTGCTGGAGAAAACTACCAAAAGTCCCTTGGATGGCAAGGAGATCAAACCAGTCAATCTTAAGGGAGATCAACTCTGAATACTCACTGGAAGGACTGATGCTGAAGCTGAAGTTCCAGTATTTTGGTCATCGGACGTGAACAGACAACTCATTGGAAAAGTCTCTGATGCTGGGAAAGATTGAAAGCAGGAGAAGAGGTGTCAGAGGATGAGATGGCTGGACAGCATCACCGATACTATGAACATGAACTTGGGCAAACTCCAGGAGATGGTGAGGGACAGGGAGGCCTGGCGAGCTGCAGTCCATGGGGTCGCAAAGAGTCAGACACGACTAAGCAACTGAACAATGCCATTGTGATACTGTGATTTTTGAAAGCAATACTTATTTGGTCTTTGACCCTGCTCCTGGCACAGAAATCCTAAAACCCTAGTAAATTACAAGAAGCAGTGAGCAATAAAGATGTCTTATGTTAACGAGGTGACTTTCGGAATACAACTAAAGATGGGCGTTGGTGACCAGTGTAACCAAATATCTAACTAGAGGGTTGGAAATTTCAGTCCCACTTCCTGATCTCTGGGAAGAGGAGAGATGGAGGTTGAATCAATTGCCAGTGGCCAATGATTTAGTCAATCATCCCTGTGTAATGAAGTCTCCATAAGAACGCAAAAAGATGGGGTGTGGAGAGCTTCTGGTTGGTGAATGTGTGGAGGTTTGGTGAGAGTTCAGAGAGGGCATGGAAGCTCTGTCCCTTCCCCCATGCCTTGCTCTGTGCATCTCTTCCATTTGGATGTTCCTGTGCCGTGAGTGCAAGCTTGCTAAGTCACTTCAGTCATGTCCTACTCTGTGTGACCCTACAGACTGTAGCCCACCAGTCTCCTCTGTCCATAGGATTCTCCAGGCAAGAATACTGGAGTAGGTTTCCCTGCCCTCCTCCAGGGGATCTTCCCGAGCCAGGGATCAAACCCACGTCTCTTTATGTCTCCTGCATTGGCAGGTGGGTTCTTTACAACTAGCGCCACCTGGGAAGCCCGCTTGAGTTGAATCCTTTTATAATTAACCAGTAATCTAGTATGTGAGATATGTATATATGTACTAAGTAGGGCTTCCCAGATGACTCCGTGGTAAAGAATCAGCCTACAACGCAGACCTGGGTTTGATCCCCGGGTAGGGAAGATCCCCTGGAAAGGAAATGCAACCCACTCCAGTATTCTTGCCTGGGAAATCTCACGGACAGAGGAGCCTGGCTGACTACAGACCATGGAGTCGTGAAGAGTTGGACATGACTGAGCACACAGGCACATCTTCACAAATCTATTAATAGTAAAACGTTTCTGAGTTCTGTGAGTTATTCTAGCAAGTCAATTGAATCTGAGGAGAAGGTTGTGGCAACCTCTGATCCATAGCTGTTTGGTCAGAGGTGCAGGAGACAACCTGGACTTGCAATTGGCATTCTGAGTTGGAGATGGTCATAGAAACCTCCTATTTGTATTTTGTCAGTCAAAAGCACGGGTAACAAACCTGGGCTTGCAAATGGTGTTTGAAGTGTGTATGTGTGTCTGTCTGTGTGAGGGGTGGGGCTGGCAGGAGCAATCTTGTACAAAGACTTAACCTGTGAGATCTGATGCTATCTCCAGGTAGACCATGTCAGAACTGTGTTAAACTGCAGAACACCCAGCTGGTGTCAGAGACCTGCTTGGTGGTGCCGGTAAGAGGAGACCCTCCAACCCACCCACCCCCAATACTCAGGAATTTGTGATCAGGAACAAAAGACAAATCTTTGATTAATTTAACAACTGTAAAACCTTCCTAAAGTTCAACTTTTGTTTCCCATCTAATTCTGTTCGTTTCTCATTGGTCCACAATTAAAGGAAGACTAACAGGAACATTAAAACCCAACATTCAGAAAACTAAGATCATGGCACCTGGTCCCATCACTTCATGGAAAATAGATGGGGAAACAATGGAAACAGTGACAGACTTTATTTTGGGGGGCTCCAAAATCAATGCAGATGGTGACTGCAGCCATGAAATGAAAAGACGCTTACTCCTCGGAAGCAAAGTTATGACCAACCTAGAGAGCATATTAAAAAGCAGAGACATTACTTTGTCAACAAAGGTCCGTCTAGTCAAGGCTATGGTTTTTCCAGCAGTCATGTAGGGATGTGAGAGTTGGACTATAAAGCAAGCTGAGCGCCGAAGAATTGATGCTTTTGAACTATGGTGTTGGATAAGACTCTTGAGAGTCCCTTGGACTGCAAGGAGATCCAACCAGTCCATCCTAAGGGAGATCGGTCCTGGGTGTTCACTGGAAGGACTGATGTTGAAGCTGAAACTCCTCAATACTTTGGCCACCTGATGCGAAGAGCTGACTCATTTGAAAAGACCCTGATGTTGGGAAAGATTGAGGGCAGGAGGAGAAGGGGACGACAGAGGATGAGATGGTTGGATGGCATCACCGACTCAATGGACATGAGTTTGGGTAAACTCCGGAGTTTGTGATGGACAGGGAGGCCTGGCGTGCTGCGGTTCATGGGGTCGCAGAGTCGGACACGACTGAGCAACTGAACTGAACGAGGATAACAAGCCAAAGGAATTTTTACAAATCACTTTTAATACCGTCGTCCTCTACCAAATATTATTTTAGTAATTTTTATTTTCCCATACGCACGCACGCACACCTATCTATAGAGTTGTTAGAATGTGCGAACGGCGTGGGAAGACAATTTTTCCCTAACAGAGGTCTCTGGGCAACGGCCTCGCACCGCCATCCCCACAGCACTCCGTGGCGAGGTTCCGGGAGGCTCCACGCGGCCTTGCCGCGGTGGGGTATTCTGACGTCTTTTTGACGTCTTCCTCACGTCCCGGCACAACTTCGGCTTTCCGGCTCCCTACTCCACAAAACAGCTGGGCGCGCCCCGGGTAAGACTCCTCCCCTCACGCTTCCCTAGCCAGGATTTCCCTCAGACTAGGGCTGCCGGCCTTCCTCACCTCCCACGTACTTCAGACACATAGCACCGGCGGCGGAGAATGCCAAGGCGGCGGAGGGCGCGCAGGAACACTGACGACAGCTCTACCGGCAACCCCCTCTCACTCCCGGACCTCGCCAAACCTCGCGATACTGTACCCCTCCCGGAGGTTTGCTGTCCAAACGGCTCAGCGGACCTGGAACCTTCTAAACTCCTGCGCACGCGCTCTACGGCCCTTAACGTCCCAGCTCCGCCCTTCCCTGGCCACACCCTTCTCGTTAGGGAGCTCCCCGCCCCCACGCCACGCCAATCATCACTTCTTTCCTGGGACGACCTCGCAACAGGCCTCTGATAGGCTGATCTTGTGCGAACGCCACAGAAAGGCGGTGACGATAGGCTGGGAGCCGGTTGCAGCCTTCTCGCAGGGTGCGCGGAAGGTGATTGGCCGACACCGTTACCCAATCAGCGGCGGGCTGTCGGATTCAAACCTGGCTCGTTCGGCTTTCGGTCGGTTGGTCTCAGTCGAGTCGTTGCCTTCACCTGAGGCGGACGCACTCTCACCTGCGTCTTGTCTTCGCGCCGCGTCGCTCTAGCCAGCCGCTGCCCACCGCCCACCTGCAGGATGGCCCATAAGCAGATATACTACTCGGACAAGTACTTCGATGAACACTACGAATACCGGTGAGCAGGCCGGAGAACCTACCTCTGCCGTGGCCTCTGGCGGGCCTGAGCTGGAACTCCGGCCAGGGGAGAGAACCTGGGACCCAGAGTCGGGGTCGAAGTGCTTCGGGTTGGGGTCGGGGTCCGGGGGTCAGGTCAGGGGCCAGCCGGGGAGCCAGCCGGGAGTCGCTGCTGTATTGGGTTCGGGCCGCCCGGGTGGGAGCGCGCGCCTCTTCTCGTCTGGCGGGCCGGCCCGGCCGGCTTCCGCTCTTTGTTCCTGTCTGTGAGGGTGACGAAGCTGGAGCGCAGAAGAGGCCGCTTCTGGTGCAGAGTTGCCGCCTTAAAGGGAAGGGACCGAGGGCCTAAACGGGCCCGGCTTGGCCGAAGTCAGACGCGTAGAGTCCGACGCCTGTATAAAAGCGCAGCTGTTCCTAAAAACTTCGGCCTACCTGGAATTCGGGCAAACGCCACCCTCCCCATCACAGCGGGCGGGGGGGGGTCGGAAGGGTGATTTTGGTCAGGTGACGTCGCCAGAGAAACACTTCTCGTTTGAAGTTGATGGCACTACAAGTTAGTTTGTGGGGGAATTCCCCCCAAAACGAGGTTGCTTGGGATTTGAATGTGTAGTGGGTGTGGCGACTTTGAGCGGTTGCTGGTGCGTGGTAACCCTCTTGGGTTAAAATTATAGGGGCTTCCTTTTGAGACTAAATTGAGAACTCGAACGGATTTGGGGCCTTTTTTTCTGTTAGTTTATATCAGCCAAATAATTTTTTGCTTTGAGGCATTTTTTTGGCTTCTGCATCATTATGTGATGGGACTAGAGCGTAGGTGCTAAATGTGTTATATTTAGCAAATTGGGTTGTGGGAGGGAAGATATTCGAACGCAAGCCTTAACGCTTGCCGGAGACTTAACTAGGGTGTGGCTTCAAACACCAGCTCCGCCCAGTCCTCCTGGGTGGTGACTAGGACGCTGCATCCTGGGAAACTACTAAGGTGTAGGAGGGGCCAAACAGTGACCTTCTTTTCTGTCTGCTATCCTTTTAGATTTCCAAGAAAGCTATTTGAGTTAGAAAGCGTATATTAGTAACAGTGGGTGGGCTTCCTTTTTTCCCTCCCCCTAATATCTTGTAAATCTGTATTCTCTGGAGAAAAGATTTCTCTGGGCAGCCTTGAAGATTAGTAATACCTAATTGCATTGGAAAAGTCTCTGTTTCTGACTACACAAAAATTTGAAGTCAATTGTCGTATTTTTACATACTACACAGTTCTAATCCTGTAATGTGTTGATATAATGTTCAATTATGTGATACTGACCAAGAATTCAGCTGGGGATATGCAGTAATGGACAGAATATAACCACAATCTTACTAAAATCTGGATTAATATCTAATTCAGTATTAATTAGAGCTGTTGTTTCTTGACCACGCCACTTGATTTTATGAAACAGTGTAGTAATCTCCAGAGAAGGAAAATGTAATTGTATCCTGCAGTGTTATCTTAGTAGCCTCTTTGTTGTTTGTACAGTTATTGCCTTCTTTACCTCTTCACCCTCCATGACAAGCACTTGGTACTGAAATGTTAACTTTGGGGAATAATTCTCCTTATATGTAGTTAGAAATATATAGAGTTTTGAAAGTGTTAGTCGTTCAGTCTGTGTCCGACTCTTTGTGATCCCATGGACTGTAGGCCACCAGGCTCCTCTGTCCATGGGATTCTCCAAGCAAGAATACTGGAGTGGTTGCCATTCCCTTCTGGAGGGGATTTTCCTGACCCAAAGGTCGAACCTGGGTCTTCCACATTGCAGGTAGATTCTTTACCTTCTGAGCCACCAAGGAAGCCCAATATAGAGTTATACCCATGGAGGAGGGGTGGGAAATACATGTAGACTCTCCATCTGAGATTGAAGCTACTTATAAATTTTTTTGCTTGTAATCAAACCTTGATGAAGATTAGCCTATTTCCATTTATGGAGAGGGTAGGGATGTGACGTCCATTTAAACATAAAACATTGCTATATTTTGTAGGGTATCCATAAGACAAGTACAAAAGCACTGTACATCTCTCTTGAGACTAATCAACAATTAGGTAGAAGATAGAAATCAGGTAACAGGTTATTTGCAGCTCTTACAATCAGGGACCATTCTCAATTTATATAATCACTTCTGTGGTCTTAATGTACTTCTCTTGCTCCCTGATCACATCGGTCTGCTTCATAACCAACAGGAAGGAGAAAAATGAAAATTGGCATACTCTTTTCTTTTCAGGATACTTTCCATAAGTTGTGTATTTTCTGCTTTTATCCTATTGGTCGATTTAGTCATGTGACCAGAGGTAGCTGGAGGGGAGGCTGGGGTGTTTTGGATAACCGTGTGTCCCACTTAGTTTTTGAGGTTCTATTCCTGAAGAAGATTGAGCAAACAGTCTCTATTAGGGAAAAATGTTAATCATAAATAAAATGCTTTCTACTTTCGGACTACATATTCTAATCTCTAATTTGAACACGGGCCATCAAAAATTAGAATTAAAGGTGGTAGAACTACTTAAGTAGTTCTTAAGATTGATGCCAGTGATAACGTAACAGGGTTGCTTTTTAAGTGTCCTAAAGATGCATGTGTAAAGTGACTATAATTGTAGAAAAGGCATATCCACATAGAGTACTAATATTTGGCTGTATTTTTTTTTAATAGACATGTCATGTTACCCAGAGAACTTTCCAAACAAGTACCCAAAACCCATCTGATGTCTGAAGAGGAGTGGAGGAGACTTGGTGTCCAGCAGAGTCTAGGCTGGGTTCATTACATGATTCATGAACCAGGTAAGTTTTGCTATTTAGAGAAGCATTAATTGACTGAAAATAGTAGTGGTTGTTGAATATCTGTTAGTAATACTGATGTTTCAATGATATCCCTAAGTAAGTGATAAGCTTGGCTATTTTTGAATGATTTTCCCTTCCTAGAGAGGGTTCTAATTTTATAGTAAACATTAGTTTTACTATAGTGAAAATAATGCATTCTTCTATCTGCAAAAATAACCTATGAAGTAAAAAAAAAAGCAGGTTATGCTGTTTTATTTTAAAATGTGTGTCCTTGCTAGTAGTATCTTGAAGTATTTTGCTGTAAATATATTTAGAATTCTGGTGTCTTTGAAAACTAAGAACTTAATTTAAGATTGCGTGTCTAGAAGTTCTGTGTATAGAAACTGATGTAATATGAAGCGATTTGTACTTTTCCTTTAGACAGTACCTACCACATTAATTAAATGAGATAATGTAGCTAGTGAACTCAGATGCACTGCCTGTATTATACTTGAATGCTATGCTATTAGTACTTAACAGTTTTCTAGATTGTTGGTAAACTATTAGTAAACTAGACTAAGAAACTCTCTGGTGTTTTGGGGTTATCAATAAATCTAACTTAAAGGGTTTATATTGCTTTGGACAAAATTTGAAGGCATAAAGTGAATTAGGTGTGGTGGTTTAGTCACTCAGTCGTGTCTGATTCATTGCGCCAGGCTACTCTCCTCTGTTCATGGGATTTCCCAGGCAAGAATACTGGACTGGGTTGTTATTTCCTTCTCCATGGAATCTTCCTGACCCAGGACAGGAATCAAACCCATATCTCCTGCATTGAAGGCAGATCTTTACCAACTGAGCCATAACTTAATGATATGAGTTAGGTAAAGCTAAAGCTATCTTGATTTATACTTTTAAAGAAAAGCATCGCAGCAAAAACTCCAACTTGTAACTATCTTGGGATTGGAGCATTTAATTATATTAAAAAGGTCTTTCTCCAGATAATACAAAGCAACTGAGGACCTTACCTGTAGGTTCCCACCTCCACCTACTGAAACAGAATCTACCAGGAGGGCCCCTGGGACCTAGGTTTTTTGAATGAGGTGTTAACTGTCTTTTTCCCACAACAGATAACCTTTTCTTTTCATTGGAATTAAGATTCTAAAGACAGAAACCCTTCTCCTTAAACAACTTCTTTACTTTCCTTTTCTCCAGAGTGTGTAAAATTAATTGGGGGGATATTCTCATTGTTATGTTGATTTCTTTATTGTTGATAGTGACTTAAAAGCAAAATTTCAGATACCTTGATAAGTAATATCAGTTGACTGTGGATTTACTTTATTTTGGTTCAATTGAGAATTCTCTTAATTGTTTGTTGAAGGAATGAAAACTAACCATATTAAAATAATATAAAATATTTTGTTTCCACAGAACCACACATCCTTCTCTTTAGACGGCCTCTTCCAAAAGATCAACAAAAATGAAGCTTATCTGGGGATCATTAATTAAATCTTTTCTCAAATTTAATGTATATTTGTATATAAGGTAGTATTCAGTGAATACTTGAAAAATGTACAAATTGTTCATCCATACCTGTGCATGAGCTGTATTCTTCACAGCAACAGAGCTCAGTTAAATGCAACTGCAAGTAGGTTATTGTAAGGTGTTTTAAGATAAAAATTTCTTCTAGTCAGTTTCTCTTTTAATATAAGTGCCTGTTTGACTTTATCTGTTACTTTTGTTAAATAAAGTTGGTATGTTGCATTTATTACAATTTGAAGTTAATGAGGTTTGTTTTCTTAAGGTTAACTTGTGACTGTTGAGGATGTTGGATGATTTCAGTTTTACAGTCCTAAGGAAATAAATCACTTAAAAGAAATAAAAAGTTAAGTGGGTTTAAACCTATCAGCTTGGTGTGATTCAGGTCACCATTTACATTCACTTATGAAGATACTAAGAACCGGGGATAAGTTTAATAGAGCCAAGGTAGATTTTATAGCTCTGTTGTTTAGTTCCTAGAGAATTGTCTAGAATTTCCAACTGAACAAAAAGAAACCCAACTTAATACTCGGGGTTACTTCACTTACTTATGTAAGTACTGCCTTGGGAGAAACCACTTAACCCCATTTCTCTTCATGTGCCAAATGGGGATACAATTTTGTATAAACTATCACAGCATTTTACAAACTTCTAACGTGGTGTGCATTTTGTGTCAAATTGCTTTAACTGCTAAGGAAATATTTTAGTTAATGCAAACACAGGCTTTTTATCATCATTGCTAATGCTGAAGAAACTTTTTAGCTAAGCTACCAATAAGAAGAAGACCCCCAGTATGGTGGTCCTCTGTATGCCCCTCTTTGTAAAGGGTAGTGCTTTCACATAATAAGCACGATAAATATTGAGGGCCGTGTGGTGATGGGGAAGAGCCTAGAACTTACTCCCATCCTCATGGGTCCACTGGCTAGAGGCTCAGGGTTAGGCCAACAGAAAGACGTCAGAATGGTTAAGTAAACTTGATTGTAATTAGCACAGACCAGCATACTGCAAAATGCTCAATCTCCAGCACTGCTTACTGTCAGATCCCAAACCTCATTTCACTCTGGAGGTTTGGAAGTGTGTTTAATTGACCTGTGGGAAGCGCACAGAACACCAGATGAACTGGAGTTGCCTGCATTTACCGCTTGAAATACCTGGTAGTCACTCAACAGAGAAAACCTACAATTAGCTTCCAGTTTAGGATGTTCAACCTAATTAACCTCTACCGGTCAAACAGCTTCCACTTTTCACCAAGTAAGGAAGAGTTCTAGGATCTGCGCTGCCCCTCCCTCACTACGTCTCCCAAGCACCGCCCTCCATTTCCCATCCTACCTAACGCCACCTGCCCTAGGATTGCTTACTTCCACCCTGCTTTTCCATCTCTTCCTCTCCCAGCACATTTCCTAGTGGTCAACAGTCCTTTGTTGAACTGAGCAGTTCTAATTCTTTTTCGTGGTTACTTCCAAACTGTTCTAGGTTCCTGGAAATTCAAGATGCCAAATCTTGACTTTCTCCCTTTGTAGGTCCACAAGGTGTGCGGTTTCCTTAAGGCCCCCAACTCCCCACAGACGCTTCACCCGCTTCAGGTGCCCACCACCCCCTGCACCGACCCCTCGTATGGGCCTGGCTAACCACATCCCGCGGTTTGTCCGCTATCTTGGCGGAGACAGCCTCATGTTAACTACAAACTACACGCGCGAGGAAGCAGCTTTTCAAAGTACTCACCCCGCCGCGTACCTCGCGCAGGCGCGGAGCCGCCACCCCGCCCATTTCCGGCCGGAAGCAAGGCGGGTCGGGGCGCGTTTTTGTGACGCGCTTCCTAGCGTCTTTTCCGAAGGTGGAAAGGCGGAGAGGAGGACCGTCGCCCTTCGGTCCCGCCAGCCGACGGGGCGGCTACTGGCCTCCCCGGCCGGACCTCTTCCCAGCCGCCCGCCATGGCATCGGAGGGGCGGCGGGAGCCCGCGGCCGAGGTGAGGATGGCGGCCCTGGGCCTCCTAGAGTGCTGGCCTTGCGCGGATGGGGTGGGAACTGTATTAGCCTGGGCCGGAGGCTGGTTGGGGACAGGGCGGGTCTACACGGCGCGCGGTTAAAGGAAATGAGGAAGGACTCCGTCGACGGGAAACTGCCACTACTACCGAGGCTGCGGAGGAGCTGCGCGACCGTGTCTGCTTGCCGCACTCGTGGGCAGGAACCACTTGTTTAAAGCTTGCGAATACGTTTTCTGAAGCGGAAGTCTCTGCTTGACTAGCTAAGAGTAGCCTATAGCAGGAGCCCTGACAATCGCAAAAACCGGCTTTCACACGAATGAAAAACATGATTATAAGTTGCTAGTGAAAGTAAATTTCTCAATACAGATCTAAAGACGGAAAGACAAGCCCAACAAATACTTTATATTAATATTTCAAAGACTCGTGGCGATACAAAGATTTTCTGGCAAAGCTTACTTTTGCTTTTTAACAAAACAGCTTTTATTGGTCCGCTGAGTGAAAAGCAGCTGTTCTAAGTTCTTTGAGAAATTTAATAGAACCAATAAAGGCTGAGGAGCATGTGCGATTTGAGTGCTACAGTTAAATTTGATAGTTTGTTATCCTTTAACTCAGCCGAAAGGTAAACTACTGTATTCTACCTTAAAGAAACGTCACTAGTAGTTCTAACTCTACAGTCTGGGTTGACTTTTATTCCCACTTTAAATGGTTGTTCCTTATTTTTCATTTTTAATATTTGATAGACTGACTTTTCTAGTGAAAAAGCGTTTGGGGAGAAATTGTTAACTAATTCTTGTCTTTGCTGGGCAGATACATTTGAACAGCAGCACTGGGATTAGCATTTCTGGGGCTTTGAGATGGGAGGGACTCGTTCTGTTGTTTTTTTCCCCCACTTGGTTGATCTTAGGAAGTTTGTAGCCATAACCCGCTTTTTCTCCTCAGGGCATCAAGTTGTCAGCAGATGTCAAACCATTTGTCCCCAAATTTGCTGGGCTCAGTGTGGGATGGTCAGAGTCTTCAGAAGCTCGGGTTTTCCCCAGCTGTGCAGCCACCCAGTACTATCCATGTGTCCAGGAACTGGCAGTGCCTGAGTATGTATTCTTGAGAACGTCTTGCCTTAACGTTGCTTGACTTTAATGGTAATTAGACTTGAAATATACTGCAGCTGTCACGTTAACGTTTTCAGAGCAACTGGAGAGGATGCTCCTCACCCGAGAAGGAAATGTAGCACAGCTTAACTGTGTAGCACACCAAAAGCTGAAGATTCAGGTCTCCTTTTTTTTCTCCATATTCATTTGGTTATTTGGGGCAGAGAAAGTATGGAGACTGCATTGCATTTATAGTGGGGAATGCAAGTGAATTGTGCCTACAATTTAAAAGTGTATCATGTATGTAACGGGTGATGAAATGGCAGGAACAAGTGGGTGAGAGCAAATGGGGCAAAGAAAAGCCCAAATAAATAAATAAACATACTCCTCAGTATTTGGGTGTAACATTGAAAAACACTGCTCAGTGATGGAGTGGGGCTAGCAACCAGGGCTGCCTCTTTGTGCAGCTAAGTGTTTGGAAATTGCTGAGGTTTGCTTTTAACTGTTTTGCTTTATGATTGTCCTATGGAGGTGGATCCTACAAATTTTTGGTTATAAATTCTTCTAGAGTTGAACTGAAAGAAGGCCTATTTTGTCCTTTAAATGTTGTTTTTCCTCCCAGGATTTATTCTCTAGGTGGTTACAAAATGGTTTCCATTTATTAACCGAAGTTAGAAAATAAGTGTTAAGTCTTTCACCTGATTGTGTGGATTACTTGTAGATTTATTTTTTAAGGCATGAATTACCTTTATGCTTATGTGAAAATCCTTATCTTTATGTTTTGTTGTTTTGGGTCAGACTTGTTACCTTCCCCCCGATACGTGCATGGTGTGGTTGAAAATAGTTTATACTTCATATAAATTCTAGAGCTGTGTTCATAAAAATAAAAGTTGGAATGAATAAGAAAATCATTGGATTGTCTGGTATATTTAGGAAATAAGAAAAGTTATATTTTTTGACTTAAAGTGCTGACAGAATGTACTTGAAGGTCTTTGGTAGGAATGCCAAGTTTTCCATTGTAATTTCTTCCTTTGTAACAGGAAGGTTGACATGGGTCTCAGTTAAGTCATTTCCTGCCTTGAGTGGGCTCACATGATAAAATACAAGCTATATCTCACTCTGTGATAAAAACTCTTAAGCCATCTGCCAGGTGAAATTCTAGTGACCTAAAATAAAGGTGGAAAACAGTCGTACAGCTAAAGCAGCATTCTAGGTGTAACACAGGTTGAGACTAATCAAAGGCTTAAGGACACTCGATGCTGAATTTTAAAATTAAGCTTTTTTAACCCCTTGTTCCCTTATATCTTTGATTTTTTTTTTTTTAATATTTATAACCACTGAAAAGATTGACTGACAGTATTCCTGCCTGATAAGAAAACAATTAAGGACAATGGAGTCATGAAACTAAAGAGCAAGCTTAGAAAGAATGAGAGCCTTTAAAGTGGGGATGAAGTGGTGAGACTTTACACAGTGAAGAAGTGATTATCTAGTTAATTCTAATATAAGTTAAGAATTGTTTTGCTATAATCAGATTTTGTTTAAATGGAGATCTCTTGCTGCCTTGAAAAAAGGACTGAAATTTTCTATAACAAACATGTCCTCTTTTCTACTTCTTCCCCTATAGCAACCTAGTTCTCTGTGTCCTTAAAGCAAGTGAGTGACCTTTTGCTGAATGTCCACCTCTAGTACTTCTAGCAGTGCATGCCAAAGGACTTCATCTGTTCATTTGGAGTTCATTAGCTAAAGGCTGCTATATGGAAAAGCACTAGTTCCTAAGTGGGGGAAGGCCTGTCTCACGAGCTATGGTGGAGATGGAAGAAAATGTACTCCCAGTCTCCTTCAAGTTTATGTTATAGGCAGGACAGATATCAATGGAAGTATCCTAGTATGTAGATTGGCCATGTTTGGGAAGTACTGAGTATTTACTAGTATAATGAACGAATAAAGGTTATGTAAGCAAAGTAAGTTCTCTATTGCCAGTCATGCTTCCCAGAAAATGATTTTGTTGATTGTCATAGTACATGCTTTGTGACAAATCTAACACAGGTGTGAGGAAGTATGTGTTTTGTTTGGAAATTATTGAATACATTCATTTCATGCTTGCCCAAATCCATGAGTTTGGCAGGGAGATGTAGTGTTATTTCTACATAAGAGAAACTGAGGCTACAAATGCTTGTCCAGAATTCTAAAGGAGGTAGCACCAGGACCAGACTTGGCATTCAGTTCTTCTGACCTGAGTCCAGCTACTCTTGCTGTTGGTATCTTGTATTATACTGTGAAAATACAGTGCCAATGGTTGCTTTTAGGTTAAAACTCTCATTTGTGAGAATTGGGGCTTCCCTGGTGGCTCAGTGGTAAAGGATCTGCCTGCAGTTCAGGAGACCTGGGTTCAATCCCTGGGTTGAGAAGATGCCCTGGAGAAGGGAATGGCAACCCACTCCAGTATTCTTGCCTGGAAAATCCCATGGACAGAAGAGCGTGGCGGGCTCCATGGAGTCTCAAGAGTCGGACACAACTGAGCAACTAAGCACGCACACACACTATGTGAATTAGTAGTTCTCCAGAGTGTGGCTCATGTCAGGTGGGTGGGTGGAGGAGTGAGTGGATTCTTGACAGGTCAGAGGGGACCGGATGCAAGATAGGTTTGGGAGACAGTAGAGAAGTAAGGTCCTATTGTTGAAGGGGGACCACTAGTCAACTGGCCTACATGGTACAGCTGAAAACTTCAGTTTGTTGGGTAGGAAATAGAGAACTTTGGGAGTGTTTTGGGTGGGATCATGATAATCACACCTGGTTTCTGGCTCAGCTTTAAAGGAGAGGGGCTTGAAGGATTTGATTGGGTTGGTGGTGGTGGTGGTTTAGTCACTAAGTCATGTCTGACTCTTGCGACCCCATGGACTGTAGCCTGCCAGGCTCCTCTCTCCATGGGATTCTCCAGGCAGGAATACTGGAGTGGGTTGTCATTTCCTTCTCTACTAAATGGGGTTTAATGACATCAACCTCACTGGGCCATGAAGGGGCTCAAGAGAGACAAAGACTCCTGAAGTTCTCAACAGAAGGCTTGGTACCCAGGAAGTTTTCCACACACAGTAAGTTTACTGTGAGCAATGATCAGGAACACTCCTGGGGGCCTGCAGGGTTCTGATTGAGTTAGGCACTGGAAATAGAGAAGAAAATACAGGAAGACCTTCTGCAGGAGAAAAGGGTTCATATGGGTTTTGGTGGGAAAGATCCTTGTAGTTTCCAGTTGAATACGTGAAAAGATTTGGGATCATTTGTGAGAGCATGAGTTGGCAGTGGGGCTGGTTTGGGGATTCCGTGTTATGTTTTGGATCTATACGTGCTAGATGGGTGGAAATGACCTGTGAGTTGGAGATAGAAGCCTAGAGGTGGTGAAAGTGCTGGAATTCGAGTATGTTGAAGTGAAGTCCTGAGCAGAATGAGGGAGAGGTACTGGCTTAGAGTGAGTCTTGACAGGTGAGATGGGGAGAGTGTAGTGGGGACCGTGCCACGGAGGAACCTTTGGAAGATGGGTGAGAGCAAGGAGAGGGCAGAGCTTGTCAAGTCCAGGCTAGTGGAGCTTTTCAGGTGGTGTGATAGAACTACATACCATGTAGTAGAGGTTAATGAGATTGACAGGAAGGAGGTCATGGGATACTTGGCAACTGTCAGTGTGTTACAGGTCTAGCCTGTTTATAGTGACTCCTTTCCTTCGTTGCAGACTCTTACTTGTAGCAGAGTAGAAATACAAATTCTAGTAGTTGGTGCCTATGCTTGTATCTCCTGACATTCAAACAACTGGAAGATCATATGGGGTGTCTTATCCTTAACTTTGACTCTTCTTGCCTTTCCGTGGACCCTACACTTCGAGATTTCACTGATTTGCTACAAGATAATTCAAAGCCCTGGAAAGGCATGGAAACACCTGCTGGTGCTTATTTGTGGGAATGAGAATACTGTGATTTGTATGAAGTCAGTTGCTTAGCATTTATCATTGTATGAACCTTCATTGCAAGATGGTTGAAACCTCTGGCCTTATACTAAATTTGCTAAAAAAAAAAAAAAAAATCAGTGTTAAATTATAGTTCGCTCTAGCTTTGTGACTTGAGCAAGTTGAGGCAGTGGCAGTGTTCACAGACAGTTCCATCTTATTAGCAGGACATGTAGTTCCTGGACCACGTTGTGCATAGTGTTCCCAGCCCCCTGAGTCAGTAGAGCACAGGATGTGGCAGTGGGCTTGGAACAGGAAAGGGGCTTGGCAGGCTGTTTGCGGGCACCCGGAGACCTCAGGGAGCAGGCCCCAGAGGTTGTCAGGGTGGAATTTGGATGGGCAATGGGGGCTCTATAAAAGCCCCCTCTGCCGAGAGAGTGGTCTAGATGGCTTAAATTTTGGTCAGGGTTGCTGAGTGAGGCATTTCCAAATATTTGACAGCATGAGAGTGGAAAGCTGCTGGAGCATCCTTGGGCTTTTCTAATGTTCCTTATAATAGGGTCCTGTTATGGAGGTTCCAGCTGCGTAATGAAAAAAATGGAACTAGGTCAGCATCTTTCTTTGCAGGTTAAGAAGAAGTGCTAAGAGGTTTTATTTGGTTTTTAATTAGAGGTATTTCATTGCTAGAATGAATGGCCTCAAAAATAGTATGTTTAAATTTATTATAAAATATTAAGCTCCTTGGTTCGTGGTATGCAGTCTGCAACTAAAATTTACCCTTTTTATTTAGACAGAAACTCTATACTGACGATATGGCTTTTGGAGCTTCAGCTTTTCCATCTCAATATTTCTCTGCTGAGATCCCTCTTCATCCATATGCCTACTCTCCCTACACCCTGCAGTCATCACAAAATGTTTGCCCAGTGCCTGGCTCCCCATATGATGACAACCAACCCAGTTGTTTTGGAGGTTTTCAAACAGTGAAGTCACGAAGTGAGCACACGTGCCCTCTCCCACAAGACACAAAAGCTGTGTTTAAGGTCTGTAAATGTCTTGGTGTTGTTGGTCACTTTCGCATTTAAAACATAAAGAACAGGCCAGTTCTTGCATGTTATTTAAGGTATTTAAATTTTAAGGTATTTAAAATTTGCTATGGTCTAACCTTTTTAAAAAATGATTGAGTTGTGAGTAATTATGAATTTGCAAATTCAAGCCTTGTTTATAGTGATTGTGTTCTTAAAATAAAAATGTTATTTTTTAATGTTTCCTGCAGAAGAAAACCTATGATGAGCAAAAGTTTGACAGTAAGAAGACTGATGGACCCATATCATCTGATTTAAAATCAGTCAAAGGTTCACCTCGTGTGTCCATTCATGCTGAGAATAGTTTGAAATCAGGTAAAAATAACAAAATAATTATATTTTTCTACCCTGTCTACTCCCAGAAACGTTTCTGTTCTTTAAACTGTTTTGTGGGCTTATTCATCATGAAAAACTGAGGCCATCAAGTTTACTGTGGGATCGTGGAGTTTGTCCAAAGATGGTATTACCTTGTCTTACGCAAGAACTTCTGTAGAATGACATAGCAAGTAGGTGACAATCACCCACCTCAAAACACTTGTTAAATAGAAGTGAATTACAGCCATATCCTTGTACTGTATTTGATCATGTTGATCCCTAAAATAGCGTCTCTGGTTTTCTGTTGGGACACTTTTCAGTAGGGGAGAGAGCTGACTGTGGTTTAAATCCCATCCTGAACAATACCAAACCCAGGGCAGAATGTTATTCAGAGGACATGTCTGCTGTGGGCTTAAGAACTGCTGTTCCAGTCTCTGGTTGAAAGTTAGTGATTATACATGATATCTTGGTTTTTTTTTTCGTGTAAATTATTTGCTATTGCACCTTGATCACAGCCATCATCTGTTTATGTAATAACTTAAAACCTCTGTAATAGTGTACTTACTGGGAATGGTTTGTCATTTTATTTACATGTGTAATTTGCTATTATTTGATACATAACAATTTTCTCTTTGTGTTGACTTCATTTATAAACTTTCTGGTACATGGTAATGTGAAAGAAGAGTTGAACAGTTAACTGGAATAACTCTAGCCTTATAATTAAACAATTTTTAAAATGCTGGGGCTTTATGGCATTGTAACCTGTGGCATCATTCATTTGCATTTGAAGGAGAAAGGTGGGAGAGAGGTTATAATTTTAATTCTATTAATACTTGTTTTCCTCTAGTTCGTTCCAGCAAACTAAAATATGGAAAATTTATTATTTAAAGGAAATTCGCAAGAGTCCCCTTAATCTCACAAAACTCTAAAGTGTGTTTTGAGAATAATTGAAATGCCCAGCTGCACAATCAGGTTAAGGTAACTATTTCATCCAGTTGAGAATTACTCCTAAGATTTGCAGCATGTTGCTTTTTCTGCTCGGTGACCCCCATGGTCATTTATGTTTTCCACTGTTTCAGAGGTTAACAACGCTACCAAAAATTAGGCTGTTTGGACAATAATATGTTGTTGCATCAGTAGCAATAGACTTTCTACACTGCAACTGAAGTGTGAGTACAGGTCATCAAACAACCTCTAAATTTTTACCCTTACTTTTAATTCTGTAAATGCAGATGGTTATTATAAACGAACAGACAGGAAATCCAGAATCATTGAAAAGAGTGGATCTGCCTCCAAACCTGAGTTTGGATTTACCAGGTTGGATTTTCCTGAACTGCAGGGTCCAGAAAACAGTGAGATACCAGAGATACAAAAGCAGCCCAAGTGGGGGCCTTTACGCTCTACCTCTACTGACGTTTCTCTTCTCAGAGAAGTGGGGACACCCTCTGTGGTATTATCAGAGGTGAGTGCAGCCTCCTGCTCTTTGTTCCCCTCTTTCTTCCTTTCTCCTCAGTGATGGAGAGTTGTGCAAGGACATCACCTGAAACTACACTTCACACTGTGGGATGGCAGGGGCCTCTTCAGTATGCTTAGGTGACTTTCTCTGTTGTTGGAGCTGTTTATGGTCAGGCTGTAACACCTGGTGTTGCTCTTTCTAGAGAATCACTTAGCAAGTGTCTTCATGTCTGGTGGCTAGGAAAGCATTGCCATACCTCAGGAGAAGATTCTAGTGTTGGTGCAACTAAATTCCATAGCCCATTGTGAAAATATTGTTTCTACTGTTACATTCTGATAACACTTTTTTCAATACAGAGAAAAATAATTTTTTAAATCAAATAGTAATGTTAGAACTACACAGTGTAACTTCTGATTTTCCCGGGCTGTTTATCTGCACCTCTGTCCTGTCAATGATACAGAAAATCTCACTGCAGTAAGTGTTAAATTGCACTGTATTCAGTATTTGATCTCAAGTTTTACTTCATCAGATTGAAGCATTTTCCTCTCAGACAGATTTTGAGACTTCCAGGAAGAAATTTTGTTGGGTTAGAGTCGCTAAAATGGCTTGTGACAAATTGAGGCCCATCCCGGTGTAGAGGCAAGGAGAAAGAACAAACAATGAAGAAAACAGAGCTTACCAGTTCATACACCTTTTGAATGGAGAAAAGATTTACATTTCCTGTCCTAATGCTTCTTTTGGGTGCCTGGATACTGAAGCCTCTGAAGACTTGGTGGTAGTGGCTTATATAATAGGTAGTGGCTTATATAATGTGCTGAAAATAAATCATTCCCAACATGTTGACCCTTAGACTGTCACACCTATGTGTTTTTCTTTTAGATGGTGGTGATAAGTAAGGCTGATTGACTGGTGTAGAAAAATCACAGTTTCATTTAGCAGTCGTGTGACTGTGTTCTGGGCCCTGGCTGAGTGTATGGAATAGCTGAGTAGTTGAGGGACTCCATGCCTTCGTCGTGGGTGGTCAGTGGATAATTCCAAGCCTGTGAGCTCTCACAAATGTAGTACAGGGTCCAGAGGGTCCAGAGTGGGCAGGGGCATGACTGACACTTTATGTCATGCTCACTTGTTGTGTATGAGTACTGCATATGTGGACAAGTAGGACATCTCATGCTGTGTGGGGAGATTGACACACTCAGTGCCGTATATATTCACACTCTTGAATTATATGTGGAGTTGTTTCGTTTTTCCTCAACTTTCCCATAAAAAGAAACCTTTTTTTTCCTCATGGTGTTAGTAACATGACACCAGGAAAATATTAAGAAGAAACAAACTGTCTAAAGTTGTACAACCAAGAGCAAACCATCTTTGGCACTTAGTCTTTTTTTAATATTCAGTTCAGTTCAGTTCAGTCGCTCAGTCGTGTCTGACTCTTTGTGACCCCATGAATCACAACATGAATCACGGGCCTCCCTGTCCATCACCAACTCCCGGAGTTTACCCAAACCCATGTCCATCGAGTTGGTGATGCCATCCAACCATCTCATCCTCTGTCGTCCCCTTCTCCTCCTGCCCCCAATTCTTCCTAGCATTAGGGTCTTTTCCAATGAGTCAACTCTTCGCATGAGGTGGCCAAAGTATTGGAGTTTCAGCTTCAACATTAGTCCTTCCAATGAACACCCAGGACTGATCTCCTTTAGGATGGACTGGTTGGACATTGTGGGAATTGAGGGGCATTCCCTTCAATTAAGAATACATATGTACAAGTTTGTGTTTGAATTTTTTAAAACTTATGGTAGTCTTCCCATGTCATTAAATAGATTTTGGAAATATAACTTGCATTGAATCTTTGATATTGACACATGTAATTTACTTAACCATTCTTGAATAGGTAAGTCATTTCTAGTGTGTCATTGATTTTGGTGAGCATAAAAGTTATGTTTACTGAAAGAACAAGATAAATTTTAATCATTTATTTTCTCATTTGATGGATTTATTTTTTTTCTTGGTTACTTAACATGTTTATATACTGTGTCTATCTGGAATCCCCTAGAGAACACAGCAGCCTACAGATGGGGCCAGAAGAGAATTTGTTTCTCAGAGTGTAGCCACTTCCACAGAGCTATGCTGATGCCACATCACCTCCTGCAGAACTAGCCAGTGTTTTGGAAGCTGAGAAAAGTACCAATAGAAGGGAGAATGGTATCTTTCTCTTTGCCTAACTCCGTACCTCCCCATGCCTTTGGAGTTACCAGAAATGCTTCATTTGAAAGTAAAAATTCACTTCCTAGTGGCCTTTGTCTTGCATTTATTTGAGGTAGCATGCTGAAATTATCGAGATCCTATTCAGAGGTGGGGCCTCAGGCTCCCAGCAGATTGAAAGCAAACAGCTCCACACTCCCAGGAAGGGGCAAGTGTACTAGGTGACACCTCCTGCAAGATTTGTATGCTGTGTCAGGCAGTGATTTGGAATTTGCAGGTTAACAAGTGACACCTGCCAACCCAGGAAACCATGCTTGCTCTCTGGAGGGAAGTGGTGGGTCCTTGTGTGTGGAAGCCCTGGGACAGGAGGGCCCAGGGCGATGTAGGCATTTCCAGGCTGTTAGTGAGCTCTTCCATGGGGCCAGGAATCAGCGGATGCCCCTTGGAAGATATTTGCTTTATTTTTGTTTTTAATGAAAATGGTGGCTTTCTATCCTAGTTACAGAGCATGTTCTTTCCATGGTTCTGAAGCAGCTCTTTGAGGTTGCCAGGCTTCTACTCTCCAGGGAGAGAAGTGGCACAAGGCGTATTCAGCAGTCAGCAGTTTTAGCTGCTGCACAGTTTTTTTTTTTTTTTTTTAAACTAAGATGAAATGGTAAAATGGGTAAATTTTTGAAGCATATGAACTTCAGGATTTATTTTAAAGCTACTTAGTTTGAGCTTATCAGTTTCCTTTCACACTGGTCACTTTGAAGTCTCTCTTAATGTACTCTCTTTTCCCCGAGTGTCATTTGGTGCCTCTTGCTCCATGCATGATGCAGCTTTCTGTCTGTAAAAGGAAGTACACATTAGAAGACTTGTATTTGTTTTTGTGGACATTTTCAGGAATGTTTTTTTTGAGCTTTGGTGTGGGGGTGTGATGAAAACAGCTTTTCCTTTCACAGCAGGCACTTTAGCTTTTAAGAATCTTTGCTGACTTGGAAATTGTTAAGTTACGTAATACTATGTGTGGTGTGATCCCATTATTGAGATCCATTTAAAATGATACACAGATGTTTATCTCCGAAGGGAAGAAACATTAAGATGCTAGTAGATAATCTGTAGATGGGTAGTTTTTCCTCTGGGGAATGAGATTTGGCAGAAGAAAGTAATTTAACTTTGCATGTTACGTACTTAAATGTTTGGAATTTTTAATTAGTGTATATTTTGCAGATTTTAAGAATGGTGAAGGAGGCTATATGTTTTTAAAACAATGATTATTTTTAGTTTGAACTAGTAAGAAAACAACTGGTTTGCTTTTTAGGGTGAAATAGTGGTGAAAAATAATAATCGGACTGAGTCTGTAACCGATAATGCTGTTACCAATCCCTCTTCATGTACGAGAGGTAAGAGTGGTTACCAAATACTATTTTAGAAAATCAGTTGTCTTTTCTTAGTTTATTTTCAGGCTAGTGCTGTTGAAATGTTTCTGTTTTAAAGGCTTTAAGGCAGTTGATGGGTTGTTGATAAACTGGTATCGTTGTTAGAAGATTGAAGTAAGTGGGTAAGATCCCACTTCCTTGGACAAGGATTGTAAACTACATATAAGTAAGGAATTCTAAATGAAATGTTCGTCGGGCTAAGGGAGACATTTTATGAACTCAGAAATGACCACTTTCTTAAGCATTTCCTATACCAGTGGTTCTCACAGTTTTTGGTCTCAGGACCCCTTAGGACCCTTTGAAACCCCGAAGAGTGTCTGTTTATTTGGATAATTGTCAGTGTTTGTAATATCTGAGAGTTAAGACTGAGAAATACTAAAATACTTATTAATTTACTTAAAAGTAACAAACTAATTACAGGTTAACATAGCACATTTTAATTTAAAAAGATAGGCATTTCCCGAAGTTAAAGTCAGGAGAGGAGGAGAGCAGCCTTTACGTTTTAGCAACTCTTTAACACCCAGCTCAGGAGATCTGCTTCGGCGTTCAGCTGTTTCACTGTTCTCTGTCATACTGTCTTAAACCCCACTGTATTATAGTCCTGTGTGCAAGAGAATGGGGAAGGCAGATGACACATTCCTATTATCAGGAAAACAGTTTTGACTGTGGACCCCTGAAAGGGTCCTGGGAGCCTCAGAACTTTTGAGAACTGCTGGTCTTACCTGGCCTGGTGCAGAAGTGAGAAATTCAGAATGGGTTCAGTAGAGTCTGCTTTTGAAATTTTTGTGGGTAGCTTGTCCTAACAGAAGATCTCTTTACACAATTATTCTAGATTTATGCACAGCTGTGTTTCCTGTGGTGTTAGCATGTTTGGTACATATGTGATTCAATACAAGATCCTTACTTTAGCAACTGCTGTGAAGATGTGTAGCTCTGTGGTGATAAGAACAGTCTGTCTCCCCACTGTGGGGTGGCCACAGGCTGCTGCCATGACCTGCCTGTGTCCTGATGGATGTCCTTTTGTTTTGTCTGTGTATAGAGTTTCATGGGCACCTAAGGAGTAGTGTTGCTGTACTTATGCCTGTGTTCTAAAAAGAAATAAATTACCAGTTACTGTGGTAGCTGAAGTCTAGTGATCTTTGACTTCTGATGTTTAAAAGTACACATCAAGGTTAGTAGGGCCACAGTTTGATATTCAGCTCATTATTTCTGTGTGTTTGCCATGTGGATGTATTGTGGATTATTATTTTTTAATGGAAACTATTATTTGTTGACTGTCCGCACCCCCAAGTTAAAAAGAACAGATTCTAGGATAGTCAGTCCCCCTTTCAAGTTAATTTTGCCTGCATGTTCCAAGAAGAAAAGCAAATTTAGTGGAAACTGTAGTCTCCTAGAGTGTTCTGAACAGTACCTTAATTTAACTATGCTCTTGAGTACTTCATGTAATGCATGCTTGGAATTTCTAAGGAATTTCCTTTTTACTGTTGGGATTGTTCAACAATTTTGGTTATCTTTGAGCAGAATTATCTTGGACACCAATGGGTTATGTTGTTCGGCAGACATTATCTACAGAGCTGTCACCAGCCCCTAAAAATGTTACTTCCATGATAAACCTAAAGATGGTTGCTTCACCAGCAGATCCTAAAAATGATAGTATGTCATCTTCTGAAGTTTTATCTTTGGAGCCTTCCTACAAAGAGAAACACGTTGTCCATCTTACTGAAAAGGTACGCATCACACTTTGCTCATGTTGCTCTCCTGTGCCACTGGATAGTCTTTCTCAAAGCCTCGCTGAAGGTGTTTCATTCAGTACTACAGGCACTAATCTGAGTTGGTTGTACTTGAGGTCTTATTCTTTGTTCAAGAGGGACACAAGTATTCAAGGGGTACAAGTGGTCCCTTTTAAACATGAGTGAGGATGTGTGTTTTAGACCTGTGGTCTTAAAATGTCAGTGACCATTTTGAATTCTTCAAAAGAGAGATACTGGAAGAAACTTATGCTCTGGTATTTAAAATACTGCAGTCTTTTGTCTGTTGAATTTACATTGCTACAAGTACTGATAGCAAAATAATTGTATGCCCCATTTTGCAATCATCTAGTATGCTAATTGATTCTTGGTTACTTGCAGCTTACTTACTGTAAGATAGCATTTCAGAATTCATTTTTTCCTTTCAGTTCAAATAATTTTAAGCTGTTATTTTTCAATCTCTAGATTTGTTTCTTGAAGAGCATTTTGTAGGGGAGGCTAGATTTTGTTCTTGATTTTCTTTCTATACTGATACATTATTTTAGATTGAAATATAGGGTAGTATTTGTTTCGTACTGGTTTCCTATCATTTTGAGTATTGGGATACTTTTCAGTATCCAAAGTGTCTTAGACCATCCCACACACAAAAAAACTATGTGTTTATACTTGGTTGATTGAGGGAATCTGCACTGGTGACAATTAATGGTGAAGTTAGACTGGTGTGCCTGTTCCCTGCAGTTTCACGCACATACTTGAGGAACACAGGAGGCAGTGGTGAGACCCCCTCCAAGTAGACACAGAGACTGGCCAGCTCCGAGGCCCCATCGACATCTGGGCGCAGGTTACACGACAGGCCACCATGTTACCATCTAAACCAGCGTTTAACACTCTAAGAGTTAACAGATTTTATTTTCCTAGCATCTTTTGGGAAAAATTTTTTTAATTTCTTTTTTTATTTTGAGAATAGGAAAATACAGAACAAAGTTACATATAGTTCCCACTGTATATTACAATTGTTTAAGTAGATAAATTAAGATTTTTAGTTGGAGTTTCAGTATCAAACTCTCAGAAATTAATGGAATGAATGTACAGAGAAGTAAAAGAATATGCTAGACCCGAATAAAAATTATTTTTTAATTAAAAGTGTAAGAGAAGTTTATTGTTAAGTTCCAAAATAAAGATTAGAAAATGAAGATCTCTGGTAATCTTATGACCCAGATCACTTTGCATTGTGGTCATAATGTTTTGGTTGTTTTTTTCCCCTTCCCTCTTAAACTTTCTGTGTTGTGACTTTTTATTACTGAAAAACCACATGTAATATTACAAAGATCCAAGTATGGAAAAGGTCCTTGTCCTATAGCCCTTTGGTCCCACCCCTCCAAGAGCCTTCACTAACAGCCTGCTGTCTGTTCCACCTTTTGTTGTTTTGTGCTCAGTCTCTTCAGTTGCGTCTGATTCTTTATGACCCCACAGACTGTAGCCCACGATGCTCCTCTGTCCATGGGATTTTCCCAACAAGAATACTGGAGTGGGTAGCCATTTTCTCCTCTGGGGAATCTTCCTAATCTGGGGATTGAACCTACCTCTTCTGCAATGCATGCAGAGTCTTTACTGCTGAGTCACCTGGGCGACCTTCAGTTCCACCTTAGGGCTCCTGAAAACATAAATAAATAAAGAAGTTTATTTAGTTTAATTTTTTTTTTTTTAAGAACAGAAATGGGATAATTCTATACATATTACATATGAAAGTTGCCTTTTTCACATAACAGGCTACCATGGATGGCCCCTCTGGGTTAGTAGATAAATATGCTTTTTAATAACCATTGAGGCTTTTTACCTGTGAAGGGTGAGATCTCATTGGGGCAAAGCAGGGTCTCAGACATTAAAAATGTCCCGTCCTCTTGGAGCCACCATTCTAATGGAGAGAGACTAGCCATCTGTAGACCAAGACAGAGTTTGTCAGATGGGGATTAGTGCTCCAAAGAGGATGGAGAGTGAGAGGTTAGATAGAGGTGGGATGATTCTTGAGCTAAAATGAGGAACTAAGTGGTAGTCCAGATCCAGCTATATGAGTGTTAAGTGCAAAGGGCCTGAAGCTAAACCATACTTGACCTGACAGGAAAGACCAGGGGGCTGAGCGGAGAGTGAAGGTGGTGAGGTCAAATTCTGCAGGTCTGGGATGAACCCAGACAGGTCTAATTTCACAGGCTACATTGGTGATCCTGAGGTACTGTCAGGTTTAGGAGCCATTGGGCTGTGGTGATAGAAGTGGCACACCTGGACTTACGCAAGGACTTCAGGTTGACGTCAGTAGAATCATTATCATGACCTCCTCAAGCTGAAAACTTATGTCCAAATTCACCTGTTTCAAAGAAGTTGGATGTGGCATCTGCTTTAATGGATTTTTTCCTTCAGAATCATTCTACCAAATGCTGGCTCTTTGGAAAATAGGGAGTAAGTCTGAGTAAAGTTGCCATGTGGTTGTACAACTTGATATCTTAATTTTACTCTGATACATGAAATTAAAATGTTTATTGAATGCTCTAAAAACCAGGATTTTTGCTTTGTTTTTTGTTGTTGTTGTTGTTCTAGTCCAAAGCATCACAGGGTGGCAATCCTGAGCAAAATGAAGCCTCAAGAAAGAATAAGAAAAAGAAAGAAAAGTCTAAATCAAAATATGAAGTCCTGACAGTTCAAGAGCCACCAAGGATTGAAGTACATTTATATTTATTACTTACTTTGTATGATATAATAAATGCGTCTTCCTTAAAAAAATGCAGGTTCATACTGGTTGCCCAAGTAAAAAGTCTCTAACATTTTTTTAAATAATTGTTTTCCTAGTGCTAAAGAAAATAGTTGTCACCCATTTTCTTCACTTCTTCAATTTGGGTGTCTCCAGCACAGTGCCCATCTCATAGCAGGCACTCAGTAAATATCTGAAAGAATGAATGAATGAATGGTCTAGAGACAAAACTGCTTGTATTGAAATTTAATGGTGTATATGCCATACTACTAATATATACCATACCCCTCAGTGTCTTCTGACCTGTTTTTCTTTTGCTTTGGCATGCTTGCTTCTGCAGGGCCTCCTTTTCTATCTAGATGTCTTGCTATAATGTGCTCCATTATAGAGAGAAACTTATAATACCATAAATCTGTTGTGGGCCCTGGTCAAGAAGAGAATACCACCATCTTCCAAAAGTGTGCTTTAAATCGTTGTCCTGTGATACTCCAAGAATGTCCTTGTTCTCCAAGGAGCCATCCTGGATTCTGATTATGTTTCTCCTGGGTCAGGTAGTGCCAGACTCAGCAGCCTGGTGCTGACAGGAAGGGTCTCGGCAGTGCTCCCTAGGCCACCAGCTTAGGGTCAAGCCCGAAGTGTTCCCACAAACTTGAAGGCCTCCCAGGGCTTTTGAAACATTCCCTTGAGAATAATGGGATTACCTGTTTGAAAACCTGCGACTGCATTAGAGCATTATTGTTTGGGCCAACAAATAACTCATGTTTCTGCCCCTTATTTGTCACGTAATTTCTCCAGGGTGCCTAAAGTATGGACAGAAGTACATAAAACATTTTTAAATGATTTAAACATTGTTTAGAGACTTGTTTCTTTTTTCTAGCCTAAGATCAGCACACAGGACAGGATACTTAAATCTCCTGAGTTCAAGTTGATGGTTTCCCTAAAGAAAACGTAGTTGAAGGATGGTGGTTGAATACTCTTGTGTCAGGATGATTAGAGGCAGTTCATAGACTGCTTGGTGAACCCATCCTTGAGGCCCCATGCTCTCTGGGGGCAGGGGCATTCAAACTATGGTCTTTAAGTTTGTTCTAAAAGTGAAATAAAGCCAAAGCAGTTAGTTTTTTTTTTTTTTGTAATAATACCTTTGAGCACTTCTATAGGAAATTTTTATGGAAAAAAAATACGAGTGAGGGAGAGATTGTAGTTGGGCTTATTTGATTTTTGTGATGCATGAAGAGCTAAAGGGTATGTGGTTTACTTAGGATGCCGAGGAGTTTCCCAATCTGGCAGTTGCATCTGAAAGAAGAGACAGAGTAGAGTCACCGAAATTTCAGTCTAAACAGCAGCCACAGGTAATTTTTAGATTGAAACCACGATTGCTTTAGGCTTAACTTTTCTTGCTAAACTAAACTCTCAAGAAAGACTCCTTTCCAGACTTCTTCCTTTATGGGCACAGGTGGTTTTGTTTCAATTCATTTCTTCATTGGGGAACTGCATCCAGTATATTGAAACAAACTTGCTCTTAAGCCAGAACTGCTTTGTCACTTTTGAAATTAGATGATTGGTAACTGCTGTTGCTATATCAGAAAGGAAGGGAACACATACTGCTTGTCTAAGTTTGATTGAAAGAAAAAAACATTGACTTGGTATATTCAGGAAATAGAAGAATCCTTTTGTGAGGCAGTTAGGTCTGACAGAAGCATTGTCAAGTAGTCAGCATCAGAGAAAGAGATGAATCTCCTTGTACCTCAGCCCCACTGTGGATTCAGAAATGAGTTTGTAGTTCATAATCTAGATGGGGAACTTGTGTACTTTGGGCATGTTCATTATCCTTTTGCCTTTCAAAGTGGGGTGATTATTTTCACATTTATGAAGAGTAAGATTCTTAACCCTGTAACTTTGCATTCCTTTGTTGTAATTTGGCCATCTTCCATCCCTGCAGAGGTCTCTGTAGGCACCTGTGCTGTGCTTAGCATTCCCCTCTAGCTGTGAGCCCTCACCCTGTGACTTTGGCATTAAGGAAGAGAAAAGTGGCTGGAGGGCAGGAGTGGAGGCACTAAAGCACAAGAGACAACATGCCCATACAGCCTTGATATAGTCTCAAAACCCATATCACAATTATTTCAGAAATAACATTTGTTTAGAGTATGTCTGACTTTGTGCCTAAATTTAATACTTTGGACTTGTGTACATTTTTTGTTGTGCCCTCATGATTTCATGGTAGGTAGTTTTGCTCGCTCAGGCATCTGGAGAGCAAACAGTGCTAATGAGGCAGTAGTACTAACCAGTTGGCCTCACATAGACTTTGTAGCCAGGGACTTTATTCCAGCCTTTGTTGCTTATCCATAGATGTATGCTGTTATTTATTCATAATGGAGATGCAAACAGAAATGTAAGTGGTTTAATTGAACCAGTGTTAGCAAAGGAGAAGAAGGAAATAAGCAACCTTGGTGGTAATATTGGCAGATAATTTGGAATTGATGGGGCTTTTCTTTAATTACTTTTAATTTCAAGATTGTTATAGTCTCTGTATCTGTCTTTTCTTATCCTTAATTATATGGCTTTATGTTATAAATGAAAAGGACAGTTTGTAAAATAAAGTATTATGAGTAAACTTCTGATTTTTAACTTTCTAGAATAATTTTAAAAGTAGTAGAAAGAAAAGCCAGATTCCGCTACAGTTGGATTTGGGAGGAATGCTAACCGCACTGGAAAAGAAGCAGCACTCCCCGAGTACGAAGCAGTCCTCCAAACCAGTGGTGTTCTCAGGTAAAAGAGCTTGTTCACTTCAGACAAATGAGTGATGTCTTCTTCACTAAACTGTTTTGTGACGGTCTTCTCTTGTAACCAAAAGTTGAGTGAGTGAAAGTCGCTCAGTTGTGTCCTACTCTTTGCAACCCCATGGACTATAGCCTGCCAGGCTCCTTTGTCCATGGAATTCTCCAGGCCAGAATACTGGAGTGGGTAGCTGTTCCCTTCTCCAGGGGATCTTCCCAACCCAGGGATCGAACCCAGGTCTCCCGCATTGCAGGCGAGTTCTTTACCGTCTGAGTCACCAGGGAAGCCCAATCTGTAGTGCTGGAATTAAGGATAGTTGTAGACCAGTGGAATAGAATTGAGAATCTAGAAATAAACACACATATCTGTGGCCAGTGAATTTTTGATTAGGAGTGTTGAGTTTATTAAAAGGACAAAGATCACTCACTTAAAAAATGGTACTGGGACAACTGTTTTAGCATTTCCACATGCTAAAACAATAAAGTAGTACTGTCAACTTCACACCATATACAAAAATTAACTCAAAATGGATCACATTTTTAATATGAGCTAAAATCTTAGAACTCTTAGAATAAATAAAACAGGATAAATCTTCATGACCTTGGATTAGATGATGAAGTTTCAGATAGGGCTCCAAAAGCACAAACAACAAAAGCAAAAATAGGTAAACTGGATTTCATAAAAATTAAAAACTTGTGTACCAAATGATGTTATCAATACAGTGAAAAAACAACTTACAGAATGGGAGAAAATATTTAAAAATCATATATCTTATAAGCACTTAATATACAAATATATAAGAATTCCTACAGTTCAATAACTCTTATTACAAAATGGGCAAAGCTCTTGAAAGACATTTCCCCATTGGAAGAGAAACATATGGCCAATAACACACAAGATGCTCAACACTATTAGTCATTAGAGAAATACCAGTTAAAACTACATGGAGGTAATTCTTCAAACTTACTATGATAACTAATCAGAAATGTGGAAAATAACAAGTGTTGGTGGGGATTTGGAGAAATTGGAACTGTTGCTGATGAAAACATTAAATTGTACTTGGAAAATAGTTTGGTGGTTCTAGAACGCTAAGTAGAGAATTGTCGCGTGACCTAGCAGGTGCACTCTCTGAATGTATTCGAAAGAATTAAAAACAGAAACTCAGTCACTTGTACACCAGTGTTCATAGCAGCATTATTTGTAGTAGCCCAAAGGTGTAAGCAGCCCAAATGTGTATCAACAAATGAATTTACCCATTCAGAAGGTGGTATATACATATAATGGAATACTCAACCTTGAAAAGGAAGGGAATTCTATTGTAGAAAGAAGGTAGAGTAGAGGTTACTAGGGGTTGAGGGGAGTAGGGAATGAGAAGTTACTGTTTAATGGGGACAGATTTTTGTTTTGGGGCATGAAAAAGCTTTGGAAATAGGTAGTGGTGATGGTTGCAGCAACATTTTGAACATAATTTATGCCACTGAATTGTGAAGTGAAGAATGGTTAAAATAGTGGTTTTTATGTTATATGTATTTTACCACAAAAATTTTTAAGTTAATTAAGTGTGATGGTTTTAAGAAATAGGTCTTATTAAAAGATGGGTTTTCCACTTGATGTGATGACCTGGTGAAAATATTATAATATATAAGTGCTCTATGCAGGTTATCAAGCTGCATTTGGTAGAAATGAATTACCTGCTTGTCCATGGGAACACAGCAGGTGGCAGTGTTAGCTCCTTAGTGATGTGGTCATTTTCTCTGAAACATGCCTGAGAGCCGAGACAGTTAAAATTGGTAATGTGACATAAAGAAATGCTCATTTGCCACATAGTCTTGTAGATATGTTTTCCTTTGAGGTGGTTTAAAAGTGAAAAATAGGATCCAAGGAAATGATGAAGCTTGCTTTTTTTTTCCTGAAACATTTTAAAGCAATTTGTGGACATCATGTAATTTTACTTATAAACCCCTTAGTCTGGTGATAATTTTATTATGGCATCAATCCTAGAAGGGATAAACATAATTTGTTTCCTCAAGGGAAGGGAGGTAGAATATTTTTGTTTTTTCCAAAAATTTTCAAGCATCTGGAAAAGCTGAATAAAATCATGCAGTGAATACCCATGTACTCACCACCTAGATTGTACAGTTGTTCCTAATTTTTTTCAGTCACATAACTTTTCCAGAGGTCAGTCAACTATATCCTGCTGCTATGAGTGTGTATGTGTGCTCAGTTATGTCCAACTCTTTGCACACATACAAAGAGTATGTATGTGGGCACTGTAAGCTCACCAGGCTCCTCTGTCCATGGAATTTTCCAGGCAAGAATACTGGATTGGATTGCCATTTCCTACTTTGGGGATCTTCCCGACCCAGGGGTCAAACCCATGTCTCTTGCGTCCCCTGCATTGGCAGGTGGATTCTTTACCACCACACCACCTGGGAGGCAACCTGGATACTTGTAAAGTTTTATTAGAACACAGCCAACACACATGTATTTAAGTATTATCTGTGGCTGCTTTTGAACTAGAATGGCATTTGAGTGTTGTAATATGGGTATGCTCATTAGCTTAAAATATTTACTCTGGCCCTTTAAGGAAGTTTGCTGACCCCAATCTATCCATCAGTTTATCCAATGTCAATTTATTTGTATTTTATTTCCGCTGCATTTCAAAGTAACTTGCAGACATCAGTATATTTTACCACCAAGCATGCATATCATTAGAGTTCAATATTCTTATTTTCCTTTGGTGGCAAAATACACATTTAGTGACATGCACAGATCTTAAGTGTATCATTTTAAGAGTTCTGGCAAATATATAACTTTGTAACCCAAACTTCTGGCTGTGTAGAACATAATCAGCACCTTTGAAATTCCAGCGCCTTCCCATCCCAGTCAGTCCCTGCTGCTACTTGCAGACAACCAAGGTTCTGATTTTTTTTTTCCTGCCATAGACTGTTTTTTCCTGTTCTAGAACTTAATATAAATGAAATGTTTGTTGGTGGAGGTGGGAGTTTTTTAAAGCTGAAAATTCTAAAATTCTAAATGCTGTTTCTCATGTGGATTATTTTATATGGGCTGCTGAATGGTATAGTCAGCAGTTTCCTAAATAGCCTTCTCATAGGTATAGCAGAAGTAAGTCTTAGTGAGTTTCATAGTGACCTTAATTAAGAGCCACAAATTTAAAATGTGTGAATGCAGTTAATTTAGTCCAAGTATACAGTGGCTGAGGCACCAGTTGACAACATGTCCTTGAACCTAGTATTTCTTTTTCATGCAGTATCCCCAGGACTGCCAGCAATGGCACTGCTGGGAGCAAGCTGAAAGTGCAGGTTCTGGAACACCTCTGATGTGGTACACTTAGAACCACTTGGTATGGGATGAGCAGTAGGTGTTTTTAACAAGCACACAGTGCGACTTTTGGTTTTGTTTTGTCCTTGTTTTTCACTTTTTGTGGTGGAACGTTTAAAACCTAGTCAAAAGTAGAATAAGATGAAGACTGCCACCATATGCCCATTACCCAGCTCCATCAGTTACCAGCATTTTGTCAGTCCTGTTGCATCTGGAACTCTGTTTTTTTCCCCTGAAGTACTTGTAGACATCATGTCATTTAACCTGTAAATACATCAGTCAGTATTTCTAATTGATAGTGATTTTATTTTTAATTGAACCATTCTGCCATTCTCCCTTATAATAATAATAATGATTATTTTTTTGTTAGCATCTTGTATCCAGTCTGTATTTAAATTTCTCTCCCAATGATTTTGGTAATTTTTTTCATTTCAGGATCATACATCACATGTATGAGTAATTCTTCAGTGTATCAAAGCTTAGGATCACTGCCTTCTTAGGTATTCCTCCTTCAAAGTTACTTTGCTCAGCGTCTGTTTGGGAAAGGTCTGCAGTGTTTTTTCCAGAAAAGTCAGGAAAGTGCTTGGCCAACCTCTGATTCTGAAAAATGTAGCTTCTTGGGGAGCCTACAGGGAAGCATGTGAGCTACTAACTGAATGTTCTAGACCTCCAGCCAAAGGTAAAAGCAAGAAAAGTGAGGGAACTACCTCTGAGGCTATATAAGGTGGCTCTTTTGCAGCTAGATTCAAGTTGGACCTTTTAGATGGAATTGTATATGAAGTTCAAGACAGTTTGGCAAGAAGTAGGGGCCCTCAATCAGATGATATTTTTAAGTAGTTTGAGGTTGTTAGATTGTAAGGTTGGTTATTGGGTTGTTGGATTTTGGTAGTATTGAAAGGATGTTTTGGCCACAGATCCCAGTGATGCCCAGATACTGACATGTCCATCATCTCCTTTTTGACATCAGTAATGGAACCATTCTTACCAGAAAAAGTAAAAATCAGCTGAGAGGAATTCAGAATTTCTCTTTTTTATTGTTAGATTAGCTAGTACCAAATATCCTACAAGAGGCTTTCTTGCCAGAACACAACTTAAAGGCCTTTGGTGACTTATATCTATTCTGGAGCCCAGGTTTGGCCTTCCCAACTGGCTGATCAGATTAATGAGGAGGTGAATGCTTTTACCAGCAGCATAGGGAAGAGTAGCTTTGGCCACCTACCAGTGTCTTTAAGATGTGTTTCTGGTAGACAGCTTATAGTCGGAGCTTTCTGTTTAATCCAGGCTGAGTGGGGTGCTTTGTTCATTCATGTTTAATGCTATTGTTACTGTGGTTGGATTTACTGCTGTTACTATTGTTTTTTTCTGATTCTTTCATGCCTTAATTTATTCCTCCGTTCCTCTTTAACTGTTTTCTTTTATGTTAAATAAATATATAGTACCATTTTGATTCCTTTGATTTTTTTCCTTTACTTTAAAAAACTAATTTTCTTAAAAGTAAGAAAGTACTTGCTTATAAATAAATAAATCAAGCAACAAATTCAGTCCTTATTTACCTAGAAACATCTATATTTTAGATTCATTTTTTGAAGGATATTTTCACTGGATATAGAATCCTTGATTGACAGGTTTTTCCCCTCCCTTCTTTGAATGTCATTCCATTGCCCTCCTGCCTCCATTGTTGCCAGTGAGATGTCAAATATTACTTGTCTTCTTGTTCCACTTTCTGTGACGAGTTGTTTTTCCCTTGCTGTTTTTGTTTTGACCTTCAGCAGTTTGACTATGATGTGTCTGTGTCGGGATATCTGCATACTTCCTACCTGTGGTTGAGTAATACTTATCCTATTATGAGTTTTTCAGTTAAAATATTCATTGAATTTGGGAAGTTGAGGGCCATTATTTCTTCAAAATATTTTGTCTTTTCTCTTTGCTCTCCTGGCATTCTCATTTTATATATATTGGGATATTTGTTGTTGCCCCACAGGTCTCTGGAGGCTCTTTTAAAATCTTTTCTTTAAATTAAATGATTTCTGTTGATTTATCTTTAAGTTCATTGATTTTTCTCCCATCTCAAATCTTCTGTTGAGCCTCTCTCCTTATTATTTGTATTTATTGAAATTCTGGGGTTATATCTAGTCTCACAGTTGCCTTCATTTCTTGGTCAGCTGAAGGCACTCAAAAGACAGTTTCTGATAACTTCCTTTTTTCTTTAGGGTGAGTTACACTTTCTTGTTTCTTTTAAAGTTTCACAATTTTTTGTTGAATACTGACTTTTAGTTAATACATTGTAGCAACTGGGTATTTGATTTTTTCCTTCTGAAGGTAGTGATTGTGATGGGGTGTTTTTTGTCTTGTTTTGTTTTGTTTGAGAAACAGCCTGGTCTGAATCTGGTGGCTGCCTTCCCCACAGTGTGTGGTTGCTGATGTCTCTGCTTAGTTGTTTTTTTATTGTTTTTGTTTTTGGGTTGTCTTTCCAGGAGGCACCCCTGTGTCTACACAGTACTTTTAAAAACATGTACCAAAATTAAGGAGGGTGGGTAAAATATCTTTGGAAAAATACTGATGGTTGTTGAAGCCGGACAATGAATGAGTACATGGGTTTGTTGTTATACATTCTCTTTTATTTGGTGTGTGTTTAGAAGTTGTCCTAATTAAAAAGTTGGGGGAAAGTAGGCACAAATTAACTATTCCCTTGGAACAGGAACAAGGTGGGAAATAGAGCAGAACCACAGTATGCAGTGAAAGTGTTCAGAGCAGTGATTGTGATCATGTATTTACTCTGCAGGGAATTTAGGAACGTACGTCTAGAAAACTCAAGAGAATCAACTCAAAATATTGCTAGGGTCTTATATAAGGGCCTTTTAAGATAGTGAGGTATAAGTTATATATATATATACATGAGGTAGAAGGAAGCCAGTGGCCAACTTCTGGAAAGGCAGGGTCAGCTGAAAATGGTGGAGTAAAAGGGGCATCTTAAGTACAAGCTACCTGGAAAAGCTCATCAAAAAATGAGACCCAAACACATCATCAGACTTAGCTGAAAAATGTAGGAGGTTTGATTATGGGGATAGGAAACTGGTTCTCTCAGGGACAGTTTGATGGGGATGAGGAAGGTTGTGGGGATGGGTGGGCAGCACAGGAAGCCCCTGAGACAGATCTGCAGCAAGCCTGCCTCTGGAGCCTGGCAGGCGGCGAGTGGCAGCCTGAGCCGTGTGTCCGTACTGTGTTGCAGTTGGGGCAGTGCCCGTCCTCTCCAAAGACTCCATGTCAGGGAAGAAGGGCCACCGCCTTGCCCAGGTGAAGACCCCGCACAACCCGTTAGACTCCACTTCCCCCATGACGAAGAAAGGGAAGCAGAGGGAGGTCCCCAAGGCCAAGAAGCCAACCCCACTAAAGAAGGTGTGTGGCATTTTGTTTGAAATTGGGCGCGAGTAAGGCTCTGCTGTATCTGTTCTACTTCTTCCGACTCTTAGGTTTTTAGATTTTTAACATTTACTCTGATTTGAAGCTGCTCTGAATCAAGATGCATGCACGATGCTCTGAAAGATGATCCTGGCTCTCCCCTCATGGTGTGCAGAGCGCCTCAACTGCTGGAGGGGGAGGCCTTATTTATTTATTCATTTCATACTTTGTAGTGACATGGACAGAAATCCAGAAATGGGGGAAGTCTGTTCTCGTTTTCATTTTTTACCCTCATCCTACCCTGAGGCGTTGTGTCTGATGCTCTGATTTGGTAAATATTGGACACTTCCTGCCACACGTCTTTGATTTAACTCTCAAAGCAGCCTGTGGGGTATTGTGAGTCTCAGATGGGGGAAGGCGTGTCTTGCCTAGGGCCAGATTGAGCTGTACAGTTGCATCAGAGCCCACGTTTCACATGCAGTGCTGTTTCCCCAGGGGAGCCTGCTGTTCCTGGGCCATGGGTGAGAGGGAGGGGGCAGGTGGCTGGGGGAGTAAGGGCACAAACAGGTACAGTGCCAGCCAACTCAATGCGGGTGGCTTATTTCACAGAAGAGCTTATTTTCAGATGCGAGTGTTTAGGTGTTTCAATCGTTTATTTAACTTTAAAGATTATTTTGAAAGAACGGCAAGAGAGAAAGCAGCAGCGTCTCCAGGAAAATGCTCTGAGCCCAGCGTTTCCCAGTGACGATGTGCAGGATGTGCAAGATGAAGAGAGCGGCAGTGACGATCAGGTCCTCAGGCCACCTGACGTGTTAGGTATTGAGTTCCGTTGGTTTGCATCTTAAAGAATCCCTCGATGGGAGTAGCCGTGTACACAGCCAATTGTCTGGCCTTTGCCCAGCCCGGTCGCTATGTGGTAAAAGCAAGAGGGCCTTGGGCCTTGGGCCTTGGGAATGCAGACATGTTTCAGTGTCCTGACTTGACAGTAAGAGGACATCCCTGTGAACAAGTTGAGCTTCTGGTGCCTCTGCTTCTCGGGGCTGTGAGAGACAAAGGGATGAGGCCCCTGAGCTCGATCTGTGTGATACTGGATGGTCCTTGCAGTTTGAAATTGCCATGAGAATAACACCATTAAGTGCAAAGGTGCTTGCCCACAAGTGTGTGAGACATGGTGTCATTCCAAAAAAATGGGTTAAGGAAGCTTTTTATTGAATTACCCTTTTGGAACAGTACACAGATCATACCCAGTTCAGAAGCAGAATGGCCCCTGAGTCCCCATGATTCTGGTCCAAGGCCTCACCCCGTCTGCAGTTCACCCATGAGCTTTCAAGCTTCATTCCAGTGGAATCTTGTGTGTTCTTCTGGCCGGCAGTATGTCTGTGGCCAAAAAAGTTCCTGATTGTCAGTATGGCATAGCATTCAGGTGTACAAACATTCCAGGTGGCACGTGGGTGTTGTGGGAGTTTCCATATGGGCTCCGTTAGAAGCAGAGATGCTGTGGCAGCTTGGGGTGTATATAAGAAATGCGAGCACACCTCCTGCTGGCATTTCCCCCTGGTGCATCTCCAGCTTGAGTCCACTGCCATCCAGCCTAGAGGCCCGAGGCCCCTGCCACACAGGCTGCTCAGGGTTTTATGAGCTACACCCACGGGTGGTGGAGAGGCCAGCCGCTGAGTCTGGGTGCTCTGGCAACGCTGTCGTGGATGCGCTGTTGCATTTCCTGCCCCAGGCCCCTCAGTCTGTGCACCGAGCCCTGCAGGGGGGCCCTGCTGTGAGATCTTTCTCTGAAATTCCAGGGGAAACGAAAGAGTCTGTGTCCTGTGTTCCTGTGGAGGAGAGCAAGTCAGAGGAGCAGCTGGGAGCTGAGCCCCAGAAGGAGACGGAGGCCTGCCCCAAGATCCACAGCCGGCGGTTCAGGGAGTGAGTGAGCCGGGGCATTGGGCTCACTCTGATCTTGGGCCTCAAGTTCTTTGCCTGCCATGCTCGGTACAGTAAAGCGGCCAGGCTGGGCCGTGGTGTTTGTGTCCTCCTGGTGGAAGGTGGCTAGGACCTGGTCTTAACACATGCCAGGGCTACCTAATCTGCTCGCGAGAGGTCTCTGTCCTCGTTCCATGATCCCTGAGGTGCCCTTGAATCCACGTTTGTGATTGGGAACGGGTAGTAAGGTGACAGCTCATGATCTGAGGTCCCTTTCTGTGTGTAATTTCTTAGGTTGCTCCGCCTCTTTCCCTCCCACTTTTCTTCAGGGTAGACTCTGCAGATGTTTGTCTTCACGAGGAGAGGTGCCTGGGAGTGGCTGCCCTGGGGATGTGGGGCCCAGAAGTCTTTGTCCCTTGTGGTTGGGGGTGGGGAGGATGCCTCCATCCACATCTTTTATAAAATTCTGTCAGTCAGGAATCCCACCTTTTTGACTGGCATTACTCATCAAAGCATGATTCCTTTAGAGGAGCTGAACTGCCCACACCTCATCTGAGGTGTGCCGGGAGCATCATGCCCGAGTATCGCAGCCAGAGGAAAGGTGACCGTGTCCAATGTTCCTTTCAGCTACTGCAGCCAAATGCTCAGTAAAGAAGTTGACGCCTGTGTTACGGACCTGCTGAAAGAGCTGGTTCGTTTCCAAGATCGTATGTACCAGAAAGATCCAGTCAAGGCTAAAGCCAAACGCCGACTTGTGTTGGGGCTGAGGGAAGTCCTCAAACATCTGAAGCTCAGAAAGTTGAAATGCATCATCATCTCTCCAAACTGTGAGAAGATACAGTCGAAAGGTAAGGGTGCTGTGTGGTCCCTGGTGTGTGGCTCCTGCAGTACACGCCCTCTGGCCACCACACGCCCGTCAGCTACTTGGGGTTGGGGACCTTGGAAGTGCAGTTTGTTTCATTTTCTTTTAGTTGAGGTTTTTTAAAATTTATTTTTAATTGGAGGATAATTGCTTTACAGTTTTGTGTCACACATCAACATGAATCAGCCATAGGCATACGTATGTCCCCTCCCTCTTGAACCTCCCTCCCACCTCCCACCCCACCCCACCCCATCCCATCCCACCAGTCTAGGCTGTCACAGAGCACCAGGTTGAGCTCCCTACTTCATACAACAAATCCCCACTGGCTGTCTGTTTTACATGTTTGTTTCCAAAGTTCGCTGGATCACCAAGTGATCATTCTGAGCAGCTGGGCCCCTGCAGTCTTCACCACATGGTTCCGGCTGGCCCACGCGGACCAGAGAGGGTTTGTCACCCTCATGCAGCAGGCCGGGTGCAGTGCTGCTTTCCTCTGGAGCTTTGGGGGGTGGTCCCTCACACCACAGAGATTTTGTGACTGGCAGCTAGGCAGTCCCTGCATTGGGCGTTTCCTCAGTGTGTGACTAACTCGTCTGTCCACTTACTAAAGGTGTGGGTTTGTCCAAGCCCTTGGCCATCCTACTGATGCTGGAATGTTGGTTCTCTTTTTCGGCATGTGATGTGCTGGGTGAGGTGACCAACAGACGGATGTCTGACATCTCCCTGGCCCTCAGCTGACCCACTTGGTGTCCTCCTGGGGATGCGCAGTAGAGGGGCTGTTAGGAGCAGGATGCCGTCACTCAGATGCCGGTCCTCCATCTTGGTCTCAACATTCAGACTCCTGCTCTGGTCCCATTGCTCTCTCCTGCGGTGTAGAGTTCCACTTGGCTGGAACAGCGCTTTCAGAGAACCAGTCCAAATCCCAGTGCTGAATCTTTCCAGTTGCTATTTCCAATCTGAACACTTGAGGTTTCCTGACTTGCCTGCAGCATCCAGGGGCCCTTGGGCAGCAGCTGGATCTGCTCATGGCCAGCCCCATGGACTCATCCCAGTCCAAGCTGGAGGCAGATCCAGTTCCTGCCATCAGAAAGGGCTCTCAGGTTTGTCCCTTTGGTTGTACACTGGCAGTGTCCAGACCACAATCCCATGGCAGACGCTGGGCTTTAACACGAATCACCCCTCAAGCTCTCAACCAGCTGCCTGAACCCCCTTCTTAAAGTAGTGGATGCTTCGGGCATTCTGCAGCTCCTCCTCTGGGGCCATTCTAGCCCTGCCTCCCATGCAGCTGTCATCCTGGGGATGTCTTCTGGTGGCTGTGGTGTTTGTTGGCTCTCACATACTCCCTTGTCTTGGGGTGTGTGCATCCCCCCGTCAGTGGCTTATGAGAAAAAATGGCAGGGCATCTAGAAGATGGTGCTTGAAATCCAGTCTTTCCAATTTCTGACCTTTATTTCTTTTCTCCCTTCTCTCTGGAAGCTTGTGGGAACCCTGTGCCCAGGGTTCTGAGAGGTGGGACGGCTTACAGGCAGTGTGCTCAGTTCGGGACATGCTGCTGGGTTTGTGCTCTGAATCTCCCTCCTGTTGCTCCTCTCTCGGCTCCCCCTAGAACTGTGCTGCTCAGATGCTGGGTCTCCTGCACTGTCATCCACCTGTTAGTTTTCTTCTTCTTTTCAGCTCTTCAGTTCTGTTTTCTGTAAGGATTCTTCAGTTATGCTTCTTAATCTTTCATTTCTGCTGTTATTTTTAATTTCTGGGAGCTATTTTTATTGTTCTCCAAAGTTCCTGTGTTTGTAGCTGTTGCTTCGTGGATGCATTTCCTCCCTGGGAATCATAGTGATGTGAGGGTCCCTTCTCCCTGCACAGCCTCCCTGCCCAGGTGGTTTGCTTTTTGGGCTCATGGTGGAGGTTTCTGCAGATGCCCAGGTCTGCTTGTCTGTTTGTCTTTAGCAGCTGCTGAAGCTGGCTAGGGACTTCACTGGTGGCTGAGTGAATCCCCCTACCAGTGCCTAAGACTTGGGTTTGATCCTGGGTCAGGAAGATCCCCTGAAGTAGGAAATGGCAACCCACTCTAGTATTCTTGCCTGGGGAATCCCATGGACAGAGGAGCCTGGCGGGCTACAGTCCAGTGGGTCACAAAAGAGTTGGAGTCAACAAGTGACCAATCAACAACAAAGCTGACTAGAATTCTGGGGTTGGGGCTAGCACTTAAAGGCTTTGTGCCGCATTTGAGAGCAGTGGTTCTTGTACTGTAGTAAGCATCATAGTCACCTGAGAAGCTGATGAAAACCTAGATTACAGAGTTTGTCCCTGAGCAGGTCCAGCGGACCCCAAAATTTGTATTTCCAGTAAGTTCTTAGTTGCTGCTGCCACTTCAAGGATCCCAGGCTAGAACCTTTGCTGTGGGATGGCGACTGGGCTGCTGCTCTGTTGGAAAGCACTGTACGGGGTGCATCTCTGATGCCACGTTTCCTGGGGAAGAACTCTCTTACTTTCTGCTGGGAGTCTGGTGTGAAGGGGTGGAGGCCTTGACCTCTACCCTGTGACCATGGCCTTATCCTGACATTCACAGTTAGAAGTGTGGGCCCAGTGTCCTGAAGACCTGCTGCCCTGCTGCACCACAGCCCCAGCACCAGGGTGTTGGTTGAGTGAAGCAGGTATGGACACCAGCTTGCTGTCACCTCATCTGAACTCCACACTGTCTCTCAAATGCCTGGTGCTGCCAGTTAGTTGCCGAGCTCTGGGGGATGAATTCTAGGGTATGGATGTTTTCCCACTGGTGCTTCTAGGCGTTTTCCCGCTGGTGGCTTAGGTCAGCTGAGTCACCTGTTGGTGTTTCAATTTCCAAAATTTTTTTACTCGTCTCAGAGTCTCCTGTGGATTTTCATCTTTAAAAGACAAACCAAAAACCGGGAATATGTGTATTCAGTTGGTGGTCCACCTTGCTCTTTCTCTAAGCCCCTACTCCTCTGATCGTGCCAGAGAATGGAGCTGAGAGGGCATCTTAAGGATTTGTTAATGCATTTAAAATACGTTGTTTACTAATTCGTTACTACCTATTTTTTTTTGTTTCTTTGTTTTTTGCCTTGAGGCATAAGGAACTTGATTACATGTTCTAGGAATGTTTCTTCCTTGGTAAAGACAGCCAATAGATTGTGGTCATTTTAAAGGTAAAATTGAGTATTACGGCCTGGGATTATGTTGAAATACTATTATTTGCTCAGAGTGGCATTTTGCCTAATAATTCTGAACTTAAACTTTAAATGGGAATTGTTGATCGGATATAGCATTTACTTGTTTTGTCTTGCTGTGAAACTTTGAGAAGCTGGCACTTGGAGATATTTTTCAGCTCTTACAAGTGACGTTGGCTGGGGACAAGGCCGAGCAAAATCATTGAGACTTGGCTGCTGCGTTAGGGAAAGCAGTGCACGCCTGCAGCATCCTCTCCGGGGGGGAGTCAGGACAGGCTGAATTCCCCAAAACGAGATGCAGTGAAACGTGTAAAGTGTCGTGTCATCTACCAGGGAAGCTCAATAGAGGTGAACACTCAGGATTTTTATTGGGGCTGGTCACAAGGGCACGCTCTGCCAGGCAGGTCCCCACATTCCAGACTTGCAGAAGGAAAGCCAGTGTTTAGTGTAATCTGCATATGCATTTCGGGAACAGTAGTCACTCTTACCAGATGGGGTCACAGGGGCACCCCCAAAGTCCGAGTTCAGGCGCCAGCCAAGGGTCAGCCAAGTAAGCTGGCCTTTTTTAGGAGAGCAGCCATCTGGCCAGTCTTGTTATAGCTCTTTTCTGCACACTGCTCAAATAGCCTCTGTGATCAGTTCCTGAGCTGGGGTGGACACAAAGCTGAGTCATCCTTGAGTGAGAGACCACGGAGCTGACGTTTAGGCGAGTTGGTCAGTCTCCCATTGGAAACATCTCACTGTAAGGAATGCAGCTATCGCCTAACCTCTGGTCCTGCCTCCCCCTTTTCCCTACCTGCTTAGGAGTGAATTTTCTTTAAAGTTCATATCCCCAGAAGTTGCTTCCTCATCACCTTTGATCTCTGCGGGTAGATGTGGGAAGGGGATGGACAGATTAAAAGGATGTGGGGCTTAACCATTAATTCCCTATTAAATCAGCTGTGGAATGAATTCCCAGTTCCCTCAAAAGCAGTTGTTGTTCAATCATTAAGTCATGTCCAGCTCTTTGTGACCCCGTGGACTGCAGCATGCCAGGCTTCCCTGTCCTTCACTATCTCCCAGAGTTTGCTCAAACTCATGTCCATTGAGTCAGTGATGCCATCCAATTGTCTCAATCCACCGTTGCTCCCTTCCCCTCCTGCCCTCAATCTTTCCCAGCATCAGGGTCTTTTCCAATGAGTCGGCTCGTCATAATCAGGTGCCCAAAGGATTGGAGCTTCAGCTTCAGCATCAGTCCTTCCAGTGAATATTCAGGGTTGATTTCCTTTAGGATTGACTGGTTTGATCTCCTTGTTCTCAAGGGACTCTCAAGAATCTTCTCCAGCACCATAGTTCGAAAGCATCAATTCTTCAGTACTCAACCTTCTTTATGGTCCAACTTTCTGTATAGTCCAACTCTCACATCCATACATGACTACTGGAAAAGCTGTAGCTTTGACGCTATGGACCTTTGTTGGCAGAGTGATGTTTCTGCTTCTTAATACACTGTCTAGGTTTGTCATAGCTTTTCTTCCAAGGAGTAAGCGTCTTTTAATTTTGTGGCTGCAGTCACCATCCACTTGATTTTGGAGCCCAGAAAATAAAATCTGCCACTGTTTCCACTTTTTCCCTCTATCTATTTGCCATGAAGTGATGGGACCAGATACCATGATCTTAGTTTTCTGAATGTTGAGTTTTAAGCCAGCTGTTTTACTCTCCTCTATCACCCTCATCAAGAGGCTCTTTAGTTCCTGTTCCTTTCTGCCATTAGAGTGATACCATCTGCATATCCGAGGTTGGGTGTGCATTTGAAAAGTTGTTCTTTTGAAAGAAAATTAGGTAATCATGTGTAATTAGGTACCAGGTGATAAGAGATCTTAGGAGATTTTTTCTTTTTCCTGTAGGTGTTGTGTGTTCCCTCAGGAAGTGGTCAGTTTGCAGAAGAACTGGGGTGGGGCCACACTGCCTCTAGGGGACACTGCAGCCCCCACAGGCTGGCATGCTGCTTCCTCCCAGCCTCCCCCGGTCTTCGGGTGATTCTGTTAGCATTTTCTTGTGAGGCAAGACTGAGCATCTTTCCACTGTTTAAGGGCTTGGCATTTTCTGTGAATTGTTGATTATTTGCCCGTTTGTCTTTCAGGATGTCAGTCTTCTATATTCACATATACCTTTTTTTTTTTTTTTTTTTAACAATAAGAGCCACTTTGGTTAAGAATTGTGAATGCTTTTCCAGTTTGTCACGTGCCCGTTTTTCTTTAAGCCTCTTTGGCCAATCTCTTTGACAGAGATTGGGTGTGTATATGTGGATATTTTTAATCTTGTTTTTATTGCATCTAGGTTTTATGTCATTCTTCAACCTTCCTACTCCAGGGTTATTAATTTTTTTTTTTTAATTTGGTTTTTTTCCTTGTTCTTCTGTTTTCATTTTTATTTATGTAGGTAGAATGCATTTCAGTCTGAGATGGATTTTTGCAGAGGCTGACCCCGCTGTCTCTTTGCACCTTCTGTGCTTCATGGGACTCTTGCCAACCTGCTTAAGTGCCACACATTCGGGTGATTTCTGGGCCTTCATTCTGTCACCCTGTATCCCATAATTTATGTTCTTACAGTTCTATAGCAAGCTTTAAAATCTGGAAATGCTAGCCTGACATTAATTCCCTTTTTCAAAAGGCCATTCTCATTTTGTGTATTTTGTATTTCTCAAAAAAAGTCCCACTTAGAGTAAATTACAGTATAAAAAGTTTTAGGTTAATGTAGCATTGACATATGATCATATTGGTTCATTCCATCCAAGAGCATAGATGCCTTTGGCTTAGATTTTCTTTTGTGTTTCACTAGCATGTTGAGGCTGCTTTGTAAATCGCTCATGTTTCTTGCTACATTTATCCTCACCTGTTGTAGCCTTTGGTTGCACTTGTACGTGGAATCACCTCTCCCGTTCTGCGTTCTGGCTGGCTCATGTTTGCACATGTATGGGTGGTTTCTGTGTTACTCATGCACAGATGCCCGGATGTGATTCTCTTGTTGGTAGTAGTTTGTCAGTGTTGCTGGGTTTCCGACTCTGTGTGAGCGTCACTCACACACAGCTTTTTACCCTCTCTGCTTGTAGTGCCACCACTACTCTCCCCACCCTCCTCCTACCAGGCTGGTGTCTCACTGGGAGGCAGGGTAGGATCACTCAGTGACCTCCCTGGGCTCCAGGTTTCCATCTTTTTAAGTGGGTACCGCCTCCCCTCTTAGGGTTTTGTGAGGCTATAGGAGCCAATCCACCCAAGGCCATTAGACCCAGACTGGCACACAGTATTCAGCAAACATGGCTAAGGCTTCTTTGTCCCATTTCACACAGCGCCAGCTGCTGACTTGTCGTGGACATATTTTATTATAGTGATTTATTGCTTTAGAAGTGTCTCTTGAACAGTTGATTTCTTCCATGTGGCTGAGAGTAACAGTGTACTTCCACCACAGTGACTGGCTTTCCCGGTGAAACTCGGCCTGGGGCACTGGTTTGAGGGAGGAAGTAGCCGGGAGTGTCACCGTCCATCGGGAAAAGCTCTGGGCAGCCAGTGTCGCCAGGGCGCTCCTGGGATGCCCTCCCCTGTCATTCTCCTTGTCCTCCGAGCAGGTGGGCTAGACGACACCCTGCACACCATCATTGACTACGCCTGTGACCAGAACATCCCCTTTGTGTTTGCTCTCAACCGCAAAGCTCTGGGGCGCAGCCTGAACAAGGCTGTCCCCGTCAGCGTGGTGGGCATCTTCAGCTACGACGGGGCCCAGGTGAGGTGGGAGGGGGTGCTGGCCTGCCTTGCTCTGGGAGAGAGTTGGGGGATGGAGGTTGTCTGCACTTCACTGGCCGAGGAGCCCTGGGCTCACTGCTGCCACAGAGGAGCCTCGAGAAGGCCTGAGGGCAGCAGCCCCCTTTCCTGTAGAGCGTGCCTTCATCAGTGTGCAGGCGACCTCACTTGTACTCTGGTTTCTCCTCAAGGACCAGTTCCACAAGATGGTAGAGCTGACGATGGCGGCCCGGCAGGCCTATAGGACTATGCTGGAGAATGCGCGTCAGGAGCCACCAGGCGAGCCCGGGCCCTGCGCCCCCGCCAGCCCACCCAATCAGGGCCCCAGCTACCCTGCGGAGGACAGCCCCCTGGCCCCCGCTGGAAAAGAGGAGCCACACTACAGTGAGTGCTGGGGGCAGTGGAGTTGGGGCCCATCGTCCTCTAGGTCTTCATCGATGCTGATTAAACAGGGCGCCCAGGAGAGCGGCATGGCCACTGTGGCAAAACTAGCTGCAGAAGGCCCTGTTAAGCCCCGGCGCTTGTTTAAGAGGTGGTCTCAGATGTGAGAGGGGAGGGCTGGTTAGTGGGTATCTCAGACAGACCTTCCTTGGGTCACATGGCACCCAAACAGGGCAGCTTTGAGGACAGCTGTATCCCTGGCGGGTGGTTGTCAAGGCTGGCATGCACCAACCTGTTTGATCCTGTTCACGAGGGGGAGGTTGCAGTTGGGGATTTTTGCTTGAGTCCTTTCCAGGCCCCACTTAGAGAGCCAGTTTGCTGGGCAGGCTGTGTGCTGCTTGCTTTCCAAGAGACTTCCCTGACTGTGGTGGCTTAGATGCTAAACAATCCGCCTGCAATGCAGGAGACCCAGGTTTGATCCCTGGGTCGGGAAGATTCCCCTAGAGAAGGAAATGGCAACCCATTCCGGTATTATTGCCTGGAAAATCTCATGGACAGAGGAGCCTGGTGGACTACAGTCCATGTTGTCGAAAAGAGTCAGACACAACTGAGCGACTAACACTTTCCCTGGCTGACCCTGCCTGTCTGTTAGTGGTGTGCTTTCTTGTTTCCAGTTGAAGTCTGGAGAAACCATTTGGAAGCGTACAGGTGTGCCCTGGAGCTGGAGGAATCGCTGGAGGCTTCAACCTCTCAGATGATGAACTTGAATTTATAAGAAGAGTTCGTTCCTGTGTGTTTGTGTATTTGAGGTGGGGGTGGGGGGTTGAAAGACTTTGGGACCTTTTTCTTCTTCTCAGTTTTTCGTTGACCTACTTGTGTTGTGTATGGCTGTTCAGCTGGGGAGGTAACCAGCAGTGTTTGTACCTGTCCAAGAGCTGCGAGTCCTGCGGAGGGGCACTTGGTAAGCTGGCGGAGACCCTCTCACAAAGTCTTGGGATGCAGCCTCGGCTCTCTGAGCACAATATGAGTCTGGAAAATGCCAGACAAGGTGGTACTCAGAGTACTCTGCTGCTGTGGAACATCTCTCCATTGCAGGACAGCTGAGCCAAGTTAGTTTGTGGAAAGCAGCGAGCTGAGGCGATGTGGCTCGGAAGGCGGGGTGGTTCCACCCCGTGTTCCCAGTCCCGGTGACCCGCACAGCCCTGCAGAAGCCGTGGGGGTGGGGTACGGGGAATACCTTTCTCAGGATACGGCTTTTTAGCCAGAAGATTTGGGGATACTTGGAGGGTCTGGTAAAATGAGCTTCAGAGGAAAAATCAGTTCTCTAACCTGTGACCTTTTGACATGAATATTCCTTTTATTGTTTATTTTTCAAAGAAACGATGTTGAAGTTCCTAAATCTCAGTTTTGATAATTTACAAATATTTTCTTTCTTTTGTAAATGAACATATTGCGAATGTGGTTTCTTAGAGGCCAGAAGGATAGAAGTTTACTTCGTATTTTCCTGTAAGAGGGCTTATTTATTTTGAATAAAGAGTAATTATTTAATTTCACTGGAGACTCGTGTCACCTTGGTCTAATCAGCAGTTCCTACATCCTGATCTGTATTTTGGGGGCACTCTTCTTTGAACTGAAGGGGACCGAGCAGGAAGAGGTTTGCTGTGCTCATATCTCTTGGATCTCGAGGGTAGTGACTGAAGTCTCCAGCCCTTAGAGATCCTGTTGCTGGACCCACCTTGGTCCAGCCTGCTGGCAGGCTGGTCACATGAGAAATGGCAGGATCAGACTTTCACTGCTTTGCGTTTGTTAAGCAAGCAAGGTATCTTGCGGGCTTTGCAAGTGCTGTTAGTTGAATTCGGTCATGGCAGACGTACTTTTGTGAGTGAGTGGCCTGTGGCAAGCAAAATAATGTGAAGTTATGAGTTGGAAGGGCTTCCTGCATGGCTCAGTGGTAAAGAATCCACTTGTAATGCAAGAGATGCAGGAGACACGGACTCAATCCCTGGGTTGGGAAGTTCCCCAGGAGGAGGAAATGGCACCCTACGCTCTAGTATTCTTCTGTGAAAAATCCCATGGACAGAGGAGCCTGGTGGGCCACAGGCCGTGAAGTCAAAAAGAGTTGGACGTGACTGAGTGATTTGAGCACAGCACAGTGAGTTGGAAAGAGCCTGCTGTGGCCAGGGCTGGCAGCGAGGTGGAGGTTGTCTGTGTAAAGTGCCAGTCTGTCCTTTCATCTGTTGTTCCCAGTGAGTGCCCTGCTCTCCCATACACTTTCTGAGCTGTTTCAATGAGGAATATGTGATCTGGTCCAGCAAGCGCTCCATCCGGTCACAGATTTCTCTCTCAGGGCCACCAGAAGGAACAGCAGCGGGGAGGGTCCCCGCCCCACCGTCCCTGTCAACTGTGGTAGGTTTGAAAATAGATTATTTGAGAGTAAAGGTTCCATAATAAACTTACAGGCAGAAAGTTAACTTATCAGCTGTATTCAGCAGTCTAGAACTATAAAACTGATACATTAAAAAAAAAAACCATACACACATTAAAAAGTCTCTGCTAGAGATGCAGGTTGTCTGTCTAGAGCCCCAAAGGGGCTCTGGGTCTGTGGTGGTCAGATTAGCTGAACAAAGTAGGTGGCTTTTAACATCACATTCAGCTGCTGAGAGGGTTCCCTTCTCGTGTGACTTAATGCTGGGTTGCCTTGGCAGCCAGGGCATGGTGTCACCTTCCTGGCAGAGGCCACTGCTGCAGGTGACACAGTGACCTACTCTATGCTGATGGCACCATGGGAAGCAGGCAGGCTTCCCGAGTACAAACACTTTATGGAACAAACGTTTCAGTGGAACTCTTTTATTTTTTTCCGACAGTTCAGAGAATGAGAACTCATCCTCAACTACCTTTCCCACCAGAACCCTGCATGCTGATGTTACAGTAACTCCCAAGTGTCTCTTCCGATCCTAGCACCAAGGAGAAAGCCTTGTTCACAACGGATCCTGGAGGTGACTGGCTGGAAATGTGTGCTGCTCTTGAACAAAGGCACCCAGCTTCAGAACAAGGGGGTCTGGAAACACGCTGTGGTCATGAGGCTGAGGAGACGTCCATTTGCTAGGGTCATGAGAAGTACCACTTAATTTAACAGAGATTATGGTTTTATGATAGATGGGCATTCCACTAAAAGCAGTCATTCTACAAACAGTGCCTATAAGGTTCCAGGCTGAACAGCCTCGGCTGCCACGTTTGCACACACAGCAGAGTCTCCAGGTGCAGTGTGGATAACTTGGGGACCCCCATAGCACATGGACAGAGTAGCCTCATTAGACCCATACCTTCGTGAGCAGAGTGACCGGGACCCAGGAGATGCTGACCTGCTGGCTTTTCCATCAGACAGGCTCGATACCTGGGCCACAGCTGTGAGTGGACCAGTGCACACGTGGAGCTTTAGGAATCAGGCTCTGACATTAGTGAGGAATAACACAAAGTCTCTTCCATCCAAGCTAGGGCCTGAGTTTGGACCTCACTACTCAAGGTTTAAGGCAAATTCTGGTCATCTGGAGCCTTGTCCTTCCTGCCTTGTCTCTTAGAGTTGAGCTGCTGAGTGTGAAGGGGGCTCCCCAGCAGTAAAACCAGCAGTCGTGAGAGCTGAGCTAACACTGGGCTGTGTGAAGGATGACCCATTGCATGACACGAAATTAACTCAGACCTGTGGAGTGTAACAACAGCGCTTCTGGAAAAGGACCCGTCACGCACACTACTGTCTTAACCAGAGTTCCTGTCTATAGCCTGTTAACCTCAGTTTCCTGCTTCTGCCAGACAGGCCATTCTGTCCCATCTAAGTACCTAATTAAAACAGAGACGTTCTGGCTACTGTCGCAGGCCCCCTCAGGGCTCCGTGTTCTCTGCTCTGCAACCCGAAGAGCTGTGTCCAGCGGACAGGGAGACAGCCCACTGTCCTGAGGCCTCCGGGGCTGCGTGGAGGGTGGCAGCACAGTCAGCCTGGTCAGCACGGCTTCCTGTGGCTAGAATGCGTCCTGGTTACAGCTTTCCTGAAAGAATACCATGGACTTCAGTTCTTAGCAGAACAGAAAAGCCTGGAACATGCTTCCCATGTGCTTCCTAAGGGGTCCAGGGTCCTGCAGGAGGGAAGCCTGGGCCTACTAAGCTCCAGGCTAGGGGTCAGGGTGACCATGGGGGGCTTCTTGCTGGAAGCAGCTGGCCCCACCTAACTTTGGTTTCCTGTAAGAGCCCCCTTTCCCTCCCCCTGTGCTGGAAGGCGACAAGTAGAAGGGGTGTGGGTTTCAGAAAGGACAACTGCTTGGTAGGCCAGGAGGAAGCATGTGGGGCCCACTGGCACGATGGGCTCCCAAGAGAAACAGCTGTCATCCCTGACCCCTGTCTTCCCTCGGGCCCGGCCACATACCCATGCCTTCCTCCAGCTCTGCATCATGCGGTCGTGCTCCCCAACCACGGCCCTCCAGGTGGCGAGCTCTCTGGTCCACCTCTCCTGCTGGGTCACCTCTGTAAGATAGAGGGGGGCGCTCCAGATCTCAGCTTCCAGGCCTTCATGGCCCCCCCAGGAGGGGTCCCCTCCAACCACAGAGACCATGCTGTGACCTGAGTGACACCTCTCTGCTGGGCTGAGCGGAGTGGGCTTGGATGAGGTGTTTACTCCTCAGGCCTTCACTTCCTGGCTGTGGGGGCCTCCCCAGTCATGTCCCTTGCCTGCAGTTCCCAGGCCCACCAGCTCCCATGGCAGCTGCTCCCCAAGGCCACACTGGCCCTGTCCCCAACATCTTACTGGCACCTTTGGTGCAGCCAGGAGAGGGACTAACTCCCCACACCTCACGGGGCACTGCACTCATCGTGGTGGGCCGGGGCCATTGCCACCTCCCTCAAGGGAGACTGGTGACCAAGGCTCTGAAACTATTCGGTCCTGTTTACATCACCTGCCACTCGCTCCGCACCTCCCTGTGTGTGTTTGATCATTTGACTTAACGGATATGAGGTCACAATTTGTAAGGCACTTGTTTTCAGTTGCTAAGTCATGTCTGACTCTTCGCAACCCCATGGACTTTCACGCCAGGCTCCTCGGTCCTCCACTATCGCCCAGAGTTTTCTCAAATTCATGTCCTTTGAGCCAGTGATGCTATCTAACCATCTCAGCCTCACAAGATTATTCATCTTATCTTGACAGCAACAGCCAAGGGCATTTTACAGAAATGAATGGAAGTTCTAGGTGGGAGAGAATATCTGTAATTTCCTTTTCCCTGGTAATTCCCATTCAAAGGACAAAGGATCTTTTAAAATACGCACATTTATATATAAACTCCATCTTGAAAATGGATGGAGAACAGGAGAGGAAACAAAACCTGGGAGTTAAGAAGCAGAGGGACCAGTGAAAACAGCCTCGGTAGAATTAGACTCAAGCATGCAGGGTCCCAGGCCAGCAGTGGGGAGATGTTCAGGACCTTGGGGGCTGAGACAGGGCAGGCTCGCAGGCCGCTTACAGGCTGTGCAGAAGGAGTGCACAGCCCCCAGGCCCTAACTGCTGTGCACAGCCAGGATGCTGCCCTCCATCTGCTCCTGAAGACTGGTGGTCTTGGAGAGCCCGGGACCGGGGGCCTGGGCAGTACCTGCACTGAAGGCAGACCGAATGGTGGGCTTACAGACTAAATGAGGAGGCCCCAGCCTCTTGACAACCGGTGTCCTCACTGATAGCCCAACCTGAGCCACGTGGGCTTAGCTGGAGCCCCTCCATGTGACAGTGGAGGGGTGCAGGGCAGACCAACTCCCTGGCTCACGTAGGAACTGCCTGAAGAACTTGAGATGCCCCCAGGACTTGGGAGCAGCTATGCATTTCTAAGGGGCTCCCAGGAATGCTGGGACGCTGCCCATCCAAAGGCCATACCATGCGTAGATAACTATCAAGGGTCCCAAGACTTCGGAGGGAAACATAACCATCAAAAAAGGGACAACTGAGAGGGAAAAGGACTGGAAAATCCTCTCGATAACCTTAGAAAGGGGAGAAGATACCACATCCATGAGACGAGAAGAGAATGCAGTCATGACAACAGAATGAAAACCTCTGAGTAGTGACAGTGGGACAAAAATTCAACGGGTGAGAAAGATAAAGTTGAGAAAAGCTAACCAGTAGAGGTGACAGGATAGAGAAGATGGACAGAGGACCAGGCCAAGTAGCCCAGGATGTAGGAGAACAGTTTCATGGAGACCAGGAAATGAGAAAAGTAAGTGCTGAATACTTCTGATAGTTAAAGGGCAGAGGCTACCATGGGTAAGGGGTAAGGCAATCATGTGTAAGGCAATGATTGACACAGTACTCAGAAAGACAGTGGTCACATGGGGTCACAAGGAGACCCTCAGGAGCAGAAGACAGAGCCAGCATCACACACTGGGGAATGATTTTCACATCAAAATTGTCCACCCAGCTGGGCTCAAGTGTGAAGATGGAGAAAAGACATAGGCTCTCAAAATGCTCTCTCCCCCCAGACACCCTGAGTGTGCCAGAAGAGGCACTTCAGAGAAAAACGAAGGAGGAAGTCAAAGGAACACCAGAAACGGGTCATGAGACCCAATACCAGGGGAATGGAATCTCCAGCCTCAGTAGGAAGGGCTGGTCCCCAGGAGGTACATGGCTCCTGGTGCAGAGGGTCTGGGGAGCTGACAATAGTACCCAGTGTGTCTGTGCTAATCAGGGATTTAACTGCAGAGTATGGGTGGCAGTAATGACAAGTATGAACCAAGCAAAACAACAACCAAGAACAACTGACTGGTTCAAAACCAGGAAAGGAGTACGTCAAGGCTGTATTGTCACCTTGCTTATTTAACTTCTTTGCAGAATACCCTGATAGCTCAGTTGGTAAAGAATCCGCCTGCAATGCAGGGGACCCCGGTTTGAGTCCTAAGTTGGGAAGATCTGCTGGAGAAGGGGAAAAGCTACCCACTCCCCTATTCTGGCCTGAAGAACTCCATGGACTATATATAGTCCATGGGGTCCCAGAGTTGGACAGGACTGAGTGACTTTCATTTGGGATTCCCTGGTGGCTCACTCAGACAGTAGAAGAGTCTGCCTGCAATGGAGGAGACCTGAGTTTGATCCCTGGGTTGGGGAGATCCCCTGAAGAAGGAAGTGGCATCCCACTCCAGTATTCTTGCCTGGAAAATCCCATGAACGGAGGAGCCTGGGGGGCTACAGTCCATGGGGTCACAAAGAGTCGGGCACAACTGAGCAACTTCACTTTGCAGAGTACATTACATGAAATTCTGGGCTGCATGAATCACAAGCTGGAATCAAGATTGCCAGGAGAAATATCAATTACCTCAGATACGCAGATGATACCACCCTAAGGGCAGAAAGCAAAGAGGAACTAAAGAGCCTCTTGAAGGTGAAAGAGGAGAGTGAAAAAGCTGGCTTAAAACTCAGTATTTAAAAAACTTAAGATCATGGCATCTGATCCCATCATTTCTGGCAAATAAATGGGGAAAAAGCAGAAGCAGGGACAGGTTTTATTTTCTTGGGCTCCAAAACCAATGGATGATGACCGCAGCCATGAAATTAAAAGACGCTTGCTCCTTGGAAGGAAAGCTATGACAAATCTAGATAGCATATTATAAAGCAGAACCATCCCTTGCTGACAAAAGTCTGTATAGTTAAAGCTATGGTTTTTCCAGTAGTCATATATGGATGTGAGAGTTGGACCATAAAGCTGAGCAAAGAATTGATGCTTTTGAACTGTGGTCCTGGAGAAGACTTGTGAGAGTCTTTGGACAGCAAGGAGATCAAACCAGTCAATCCTAAAGGAAATCAGTCCTGAATATTCATTGGAAGGACTGATGCTGAGGTTGAAGCTCCAATACTTTGGCCACCTGATGAGAGGAGCTGAGTCATTGGAAAAGACCCTGATGCTGGAAAAGATTGAAGGCAAAAGGAGAAAGGGGCAGCAAAGGGTAAGATGTTTAGATCACTGACTCACTGGACATGAATCTGAGCAAATTTCGGGAAATTCTGAAGGAGCAGGGAGCCTAGCATGCTGCAGTCCATGGTGTCAAAGAGTCAGATACGACTTAGCAACTGAACAAGAAAAACAATGAACCAAGTAAACGGAGATCGGCACAGTGGTTGGTTATGTGGGAAACAGAAGTACAGAAGGGGAAATCATAACAGAGTTGTTATCTGGCCATACAGAGTTGGCCATCCTAATAATGTAACAGAGTCTAATACTGGGAGGATGGGATTGGCAGCCAGCATGTGTGCATGTTTGCTCATGGGCACAGGTGTGTTTGTGTGCGGGTAGGCACACACAGGCATGCAGTTGGGAGATAAGACAGTGAAAAAGTAACTTTCTGTCTTCGTGAATGCCAATAGGTAATCCCCAGACTGAAATGTCCCCATGCAAGCCTGCTTGCTGCTCAAGGGACAAGGGTAAACAGTGAAGCTCACTTACCGAGCCTGGTCACCGTGACCCGCACCCTGGAGGTCTTGTTCCCGGCCGAGGAGAGCGCAGAGCAGCGGTACTCGGCGCTCTCCCGGAGGGCGTCTCGCAGCCAGCTGAGCACGAGGGCCCTGCCATCGGGCAGTGCATGGGTCTGCGTGGGCACACACACCTCCAGCTCACGCCCGTTCTTCTCCCAGAGGAAGTGAACATCCGCAGGACCTGGGGGTACAGAGACCATCTTCACCCCTGGGGCCCCTGCTAGGGGTCATGGGAACTACTCTGGTATGGGAAGCAGGGGGTGGGGGCTTCCCAGATTAGGGGCCTCGTCCCAGCTGGTCTCAAAGTGACAGGACAGCTTTCTTCTAAGTCTCTGTCCTTTCCCTGGAGGTGGTTCCCCACTGTGGTCTCCAGTGACCCTGGGGAGCAAAGGGGTACAAACACTTCACCACCTCATGCCCTGTGGCTCCCTGCTCCTTGACCTTGCTCTGGCACCTTTTTCAAAGCACCCTTGCATGGCTGTGTCCCCAGGACACGCACACAGGGCCATCAGGGGGAACCTACTTTTCCTTTCTCGCTGGGCTGTGGCCCCCTGTGAAGTGCCTGGTGGCCGTGCTCTGGAGAGGATGTCTACTCCACACAGAGGTCTGGACCTGAGAAATTCATGTGCCCACCTAGCCCTGCTGCCCCCACCTTTGGCCTAAAGCTCTGCCCCACAAGCCTGCTCCCTCTCCCTGGGGCACTGAGGTCAGAGCTGCCTGCCCCTTGGGGCCTGGCTGGGCCTCCAAGCCCAGGGGGTGGGACTGCCACCAAGAGCTCCCAGGCGCACCAGGGTGCTAAGGGCTGACGGCCTGTCTCACAGAAGAAGGACTTGGAGGACAACGGACTGGAGGCGGAGAAGGGCCCAGGCCAAAGCCCCCTTCCTGAAGCACGCTGGGGTCCCGTGCACCGTCACCCTCAGATCCCATGCTCATTACAGAGAGGCTGGGGGGTGTGGGCTTGGAGACCAGTGTGTGGAGAGCCTGGGGCAAAACTGGGCTCTGGCCCCAAGGCTGGAATCAGCCTCACTGAGCACAGCACCTCCTCGATCGGGCCCCCGTTCCCCTGCACAAAGTGCGGCTGGGTGTGCCCAGGGTTTCAGGCTTCACCCTGGGCCCCAAGGGCTGTGCTGAGTCAGGTTTACCTCTTGTCCCTACTAAAGAACAAACAAGCCAGGGCACCTCCCGGGCATCTGATAAGACACCAGCTTCCACTCTAATGTGGGCCAAAGGCAGGACAAGTTCGGACTGAAACACCCAGTCAACACCTAGGCTCCTTCCTGGGGTGTATGCAGACCCCGTGGCTGAGCTGAGCTGCGACAGAGCATAGGAAAGCCCAGGTGTTAGACAGCAGCAGCTGCTGCCTTCCCCAGGCACCCGAGGGGTTCAGAGCCGGGTAGGAGAGGGAGGCAGGCCCTACTCCCTGAGGGCTCTAGGGGAAACTCATGCCCTCTGTTCCTGCTGCTCCCAGTAATGGAGCAGGGGGCCGTGCTGGGGCCAGGCCCTGCCAGCCCACATTGCCGTTCCCCCACCACCACTGCTGGTGCCAGCCGAGCACCCCACCCATGTGGACCAGGGGGCCCTTCTGGCCTCCTTGCCCAGGGACCTAGCTCCCTGACAAATGCCTGCTATTCCATGTCGACTGTACCACCCTGGGCAGGCAGGTGGGCAGGTCAGAGTCTGACCTAGACCAGAGCAGCCCTGCCTGATCACAGTCCTGCCTGAGAATCAGTTTTCAAGAGCTCAATTCCATCTGAGGTGCCCACCAACCTGGGAAGGACATAATAAAACATTTCACACAGGATGGTCAGGAGTACCAGGACTACATCTATCTGTGGTTGGAGTTCACCAAGCAGGAAAAGCCAATGATAGAGCCGAAGGATTAAAAAACCTACAGGAAAACAACAGGCATCTGGGTGTGCTTGTGGATTCCTAGCAAGTCAGGTCCCTGTGTGACCCCCTGGGGCCTATTCACCTTTGACCCACCACGATCAGGATCCTCAAAGATGTGATTTGATTCTACTCTTTAGACTTCCCTGATGTTTCAAATTCACTACAACAAGCAAATCTTGCTTCTACAATAAAACAGAGTGCTATGTGAAAGAAAGACACGAGTCACAGGCTCTGGAGGGAGTTCTGAAAGGTGTTCAGAAGCGATTCACACGGCAGCTCCCTGCCTTCCTGGTCCCATGGGGACCGTGGGATCTGTTCACTTGTTTTCTATGTGGGATTGTTGGTGTTTTGTTCTATCGCCATTGTATGTGTGCTCAGTCGTGTCTGACATTTTGCGACCCCATGGACTATGAAGCGCCAGGCTCCTCTGTCCATGGGATTCTCCAGGCCAAGAATACTGGAGTGGGTTGCCATGCCCTTCTCCAGGAGATCTTCCTGACCCAGGGATCAAACCTGCATCTCTTGTATCTCCTGCATTGGCAGGCAGGTTCTTAACCACTGAGCCAACCAGGAAACCATAATTTGGTACAATATACATTTTTGTATACAGAACATTTTGTACCCTACCCACAGATAACTCTATACTCTTATTTTCAGATATGCATACTTATACATATATGCAGATCCACACGTACGGGTACACACACCCATGTCTGTGACATCTGCTGGGTGCCTGCCTCCCTTTAACTGAAGGCACTTGGTGACACCACGCTTCATTTAGTCATTCCCCTGCAGGTGGGCAACTTAGTGCGTTCTAACTCTACAAGCTGATACTCATGAGCCGTGACTGGTCAAAAATGCAAAGATTTCTCAGAATAGACGGTGAGGTTGGTTCTCATCTCCTCGCCCTGCCCATTGGTGGCACGCACTGAGTCCCCAGGACAGGGGCCCCAAACATGGGTCACAGGAGCCTCGGATAGGTTCTCCTGACCGATGCTGAGACAAAGAACCCAGGTGGCCTGAGCTGGGGACAATTCGTCACCCTGAACCATACAGGCCAGGACCTCTCAGGAGCCAAATTCTCCTTAGACCCATAGTCGTTGGGGCACAAACAACATGAAAACCACTGCCACATGCACCTTTACAGTGAGTATAGCATGAAGCACCATTAAATGTTCTCTAAATGGGGACTTAACCATGTCAAGTGTTAAAAATGTTAAAATACTTACGTTCCACTTATTCTTTTTAAAAAACTATCCAACTCATTCTGAATGCAGAAGAGATTAAAGAGAGAGGGAAAGTAACAGTTAAAACCGGTCAGCAGGACCAACACATGATGTCAGTGGGGACCTGGGGCAGCAAGCCAAACCCATCTGCCCTGTCTCCCAGGGGCCTGCTACCTGGAAATTTGGGGTTCTGGGCCTATCCCTCACAGCCACCATGGGCTGGGGCTGCCTGCAGTCTCGAGTCCCAGCCCCCACCTCAGGTTTGAGGGACTGTTGGCTCCACCCTGACCCCACCCTGTCCAAGGAAACCACTAGGCAGAGCTGACTGTGTGTGTGCTTTAGTTGCTCAGTCGTGTCCAACTCTTTGCGACCCCATGGACTGCAGCACCTGCCAGGCTCCTCTGTCCATGGGGTTTTCCCAGCAAGAATATTGGAGTGGGTTGCCATTTCCTTCTCCAGTATACTCCACTGTGTGACAAAACCAGAACTCCTCTGAGCAACAGCCCCTTCTTGAGAGAAGCCGACCCATCCTAGAGGCGAAGGGCCTGAGAGCCCCAGCTGGAGGGGGGTGTAAGAGATCACCCCAAGTCATCGGGCCATGTCCTGTGCAGCTCCAGGCATCCCCCTCCCTGTGCTCTGACTCTGGGGCCAGCTCACCTCCCATACTCACGCCGAGTCCTGCAAGCCACTGGACGGCCAGGTGCCCCCACAGGGATGCTATTCTGGTCTCTGAGCACCCAGGGGCTCTGAGTACGCACCAAGGGCGCTCACTCCGGATTCCCCTGCGTGGCTCAGAGTCCGCATGTGTGTGTGTGCTCAGTCACTCAGTCGTGTCTTTGGGATTCTTTGGGACCCTATGGACTGTAACCCACCAGTCTCCTCTGTCCACGGGGATTCTCCAGGCAAGAATACTGGAGTGGGTTGCCATGCCCTTCTCCAGGGGATCTTCCCGACCCAGGGATCAAACTCATTGTCTCCTGCATTGACAGGTGGATTCTTTACCACTGAGCCACCTGGGAAGCTCTCCAGAGTCCGCGAGAATCCCATGGACAGAGAAATCTGGCGGGCTAGTCCACGGGGCGGCAAAGAGTCGGACACAACTGAGCGACTAAACAACAGCAAAACTTTCTGTGTGTATATACGTGCGTGTGCAAGCACATGATTTGCACGGACATGCATACAGACACATCACCAATTGCTGTGATCTGCACAAGCTTGCCTTGTTTGACTGTGCTTTGCTATATCGCACTTTGCAGAGATTATGTTTTTTACAGATCAAAGGTGTGTGGCAACCCTGATTGATTGGTGTCATTTTTTCCAACAGCATTTGCTCACTTCCTGTCTGTGTATCACACTTTGGTAATTCTTACTGCACTTTAAACCTTTTCATTATCATTAATATAATAATTGTATGGTGACTATGACTGGTTATCTTTGATGTTAAGTGCCTCAGCTTGCTGAAGGCTCAGATAACATTAGCATTTTTAAATTAAGGTACATAATGCTTATTCCATTCTTAATAGACTATAGTATAGTATAAATGTAACTCTTAAATGTACTGGGAAAAGAAAAAAATTCATGCAACTCACTCTATTACAATAGTTGCTTTATTGCAATGGGTCTGAATCTGAACTTGCCACACCTCTGAGACGTCATGTATCTTAATCTGTATTTACAGGCAAAATAAAGTGAAGTGTGCTCACATGCACACAGTGGAAGATCTCTTTGCTTATCTGTCTAATTTTGCCACAAGAGCATGGATTTTTTCAGAAAAGCAGAACATGACTACATGCCTTCGTGATTTCTCCAGCTCAGAACCCCTTTTCTCCATTTATCGGTATTTTCCTAACTCCTAACTTTCAAATGGAAGACAGCCAGCAGGTAGGAGAATCACCCCCAAACCCAGAATTCATCCTCCCCACACTCAAGCCTCAAAGCCTTTGAATAGAAGCACGGCCACAAGGCACAGTTGTGCAGACTGCTCTGCACCAAATAGAAACACATACGTGCGCACAGGTGTCTGCATACATGTTCATGCAAGAACACACAGACATACAGGCACACGTGTGCACACAGAGATATGTCAGTACACAAAGCACACACACGTACCTATGTACACATACACATATCAACATACAGACGCCCAAGCACACTCACATTACACCAGCATAATCTGGAGATGCAGAGAAGACAGTGAGCGGAGAAGCCCCTCAGAGTCACTCAGCTGCAAGGCTGTGCCCACTGTGAGAAGGCCTTAGCTGGGCCAGCGCTCCAGCCACCGTGGGACAGTTTGGTAAGCCCAGCTCCGCAGTGATACGCAGGCCACGGCCAGGTGGGAGCAGCCTGGACAGGGAGGTGCCCGCAGGTGGAGGCAGGAGCTGACACTTGTGCAGAGCCACAGCCTGCACTGGCTGCTTGAGCTCGGGTGCCTGCCACCACTTGGGGGGAGGGGCTGTCCAGGGCTGCTGCCTTTTTAAACACCGTGCACATGAACACCCGCACTGCACAGGGAACCAGCGTGGGCTCGTGGGCTAGATTTAGGCGAAAAGGGCAACACCGCCTAGATCTGTATGTATCATGGCGGGTGCCCAACCCAGCCACCTGCAGCAGAAAAAGCCTGGGGACAGGGCCCAAGCACGGCCTCAGACAGAGGAGAGGCGCTCTCGTCCACTTCGCTCCTCACCAGTGGGTCGCCTTCGGGAAAGGGAGTCCCAGAGTCGACACCGAGTGAAACCACTCCATCGAGGGGTGGGCCCTCACGGGCCGTCTGTGGGGGTCCTGAGGCCTGCATCTGCCAGCAGGGAGCCTCGAGAGACCAGTACCAAGTGTCCCCGCCTTCCCACCACTGAGTGGGTTCTCCAGCATGGCTGTGGAGGCTGCTGCCACTGCAGGCCGGGCCAGGGAAGGCTGAAGCAGTTCCCCGGGGCCTGCCCGAGGAGTCAGGGCTGAGAGCAACACCCAGGTGACCTAGGGCCACACGGACCCACCCCTCGCAGGTCTGTTTGCAAGCATCTCCTTCATAGACAACTTCCCTGTCCACTGCCTGGGGCCCACGCGGAGCCACCAGCGGCTACAAGTGCAGGGTCACAGTGGACACGGCCGCTTGAAGGCTCATGAGCCAACCCACAGGGAAGTGGGCAGCAGCTTAACACTTCCCACAGCTTGCTTAAATTCTCCAAACAGTGAAAAAAACAAATGAGATTTGCTTTTCCTCCTAAGTTTATTCTTGAGCAGGCCTGGAGCCTGCTGTGTGTTTTCTCTGCAGCAAGAAATGAGTTAGAAGATGGCAGCAGGGAGACTTGGCCGCCGAGCACTGCCCAGAGCCCCCATGGGACACGCTCGGCACAGAGGCGTGGCCGACACCCCATCTCGGTGTTGTCCAGCACCGAGCCAACACCGCCTACGGCTGAGGGCACACTAGACTTGCCACCTTTTCTGCGCTTAAACATCTCGAAGCAAATTGTTAAAACAATTCCCATTCTGGAGGCTCTAAAGTTCATTTTTTAAATCTCCAGATGACATGTCTATTACACCCCAACTGTTAGCCAACACAGAAGTAACCTTATATACCAGTAACTGGCAAGCTGCGGCTCGAGTTTGTAAATAAATTTGGGTGCATGGCCACGCCCACCCATCGGCAGCTTTCAGGTTACAAAAGAAGAGCCGAGTAGCTGCAACAGAAACCATGGCTTGTGAAGCTCGACAGTTTGGCCCTTCATGGAAAAGACTGGTTGAGCCCTACTGTCCACAGGAACAGCTCCGGGGTGACAGTTAAGTGTTGCTGAAGATTACCGGAGGGGTGCAGTAAAGAAGGCAGTGCTCCTGGAGGAAGTCCCCCCCAACCCCCACCTGAACAGGTGCCCTGCTCACCTGTGGCCTGGCAGAAGAGATGGAAGGTCCCCAGGGCATGCACGTGCTGGGCCTGGTCGCTGAGGAAGGGCGGCAGCAAGGTGACCTGCAGGCGGCTGTCAGGCCCTGGGCCCGAGGCCGGCCAGGGGCTTCGGGGAGAGGAAGATGAGTCGGGGCCCAGACAGGACAGGGAAGAGGACCCCGGAGGAGGGAAGGGCAGAGGAGATGAGGCTGCGAGACAGAGGACAGAAAAGAGAGAGGGCTCTGAGGAGAAGTCATCAGGAGCTCACCGCATGCCGGGGAAGGAGAATGAAGCACAGGAGAGAGAAGGGGCCCAGGCCATGCAGGGAGGCGGCGGAGGAGCCGCAGAGAGCCACGTGCCCGCATCAAGGATATACACTTCTGTTTATTTGGTTACTTTCCAAATGTATACAATTCAAAGTAGAAAAATAAAAACAAAGTAAATCTTATAAAACACAAATGTTTACACCAGAACGGTCAAATCCTATCATGCTGGAAGATGACATCGGCCACACAGGCACACACACGCTCAGAGTTTATTGCTCTTTGCCACGGAAAGAAAGCCTCCTCTTGTGGGCGTCTGGGAAGCAGGAGGTGGAGTGTGACGTCGGTGATGGTAGGACCGTGCGGCCCACTTGCACCTTGACAGATGGCGCCAGGCTTGGCAGGTCTGCGGCAGCAGCATGTGGGGCCCCGGGGGCTGTGGTCACTGGCCTGGCTGCCCCCTGGCCACCCAGCTCTTTTCCAGTTGTGGAAAGCTCAGTTAGGCCAAACAGAGAGTCTGGGCGGGCGGAGAGCATGAGATGGAAGCAAAAAGGAAAAGGAGATGTTCAGAGGACCAAGACACCCTGGAGGACATCCTGGAGAACATTCTGCCTGAACAAGAGGTTTTCACCAGTGGCCATGGGCATTAGATTGTAACACGCTCCTCCTCTCAGCTCTGGGCCAGCCCCGCTCCATCCAGAGCATGCTGGGGCCCATCCCTCCCTCCAAACTCTGCCCAGTGTCATGGGATGGTCCCCCACAGCCTTCTCCTCAAAAGAGTTAAGACAAGAGTAAAAAGGTACAGAAAGAAAATCTCTGAAAACGACGCTTCCCTCAAGGAACAAAATTTTAAGAATGATTAAAAAAAGAAGTGTGATCAAGAGATGATTTTGTCTACATTTCTAAAAGCGGAAAAGAATGCATTTAGCAAAAGTAAGTTTATCCCTGAGAATCTTAAGCAACGTAAGCCATACCTTTATCCTAATATACAACAAAATTCAGAAGATGTACATCTTCCAAATATTAAAACATCTGCTTTAGTAATTAAAAAAATAAAACGACCCAACACGCCAACATAATTAAAGCAAAATCCTAAAAAGTAATGACGTGGAAGGAAAGGTCCGTGCCAACCTGGACAACAGGTGATAAGTTACCAATCTGATAAACTAAAACGTCATTTCCAATCTGGAATTAAATTATCTTTCAGTGGCTGCTATGAGGAGGGGACATTCACGGCCCTTCTTCTCAGGCCAGTGGCAGTCTGGCCGTCTTTCCACCGCAGAGCGGCCGCAGGTGAGCCTGCAGGCATGACTCCAAACGCCCCACCGACCAGGGAGGCCGGACTCGATGCTCGCTGTTTTCCAAAAGGACAAAGAGAAACCAAGTCACAAGCACGACCCAAGAGAAAAGACACAGAAGACTGAGGTTTGCTGACGACGGCTACCTACGCAGCACTGGATGGGGCACTGAACTGGCAACACAAAGACCCTGCGGGCGGCCGGAGCCTCAGTCCCCGTCCGCATCCGAGTCGGCGAACTTCAGCTCGCACTTGACGTCAAACGGCCGGTCCCTGACCGGGAGCTCGTCGATCTTCTGCGAGTCCTCCCGGTCAGTGGGCAGCCGGCTGGCCATCGTGTCCTGCTCTGTCTCGTAGCCGGTGTCCAGGGCTGGCTTGGGCTGTCCCCCATTCTGCTGGGAGAAGCTGCCCTGCTCCACCAGCGTCTCCTTCACACTCTGCTCAAAGTCTGAGAAATCCGACGTGGGCTTCTTCTTCCCGAGGAGCATGGCTGAGCGGAATTTCAAGCACTGTCCGGGCAGGTAGCCCTTATAGCAGTTGTAGGAGATGAGGCAGAGGAAGAGGGCGAAGAAGAAGAGGAAGAGGAACATGAGGAGGCGGTTGTCACTGGACTTGAGATACAACGTTTTCTCCGAGTGGACTTGCGGAACCGTGTTGATGACGATCTTTGGTTCGCAGGACGTACTGGTGGGTGCCACAGGGCTGGACAGTGAGGGGACAGCACCCGGCGTGGTGACCGGCACGGCTGGGGTCTGGGGAAAGGAGCCTGGGGGGGGCCCCACTGACACTCTGGGGGTGATCCGACTGCCTTCTGTCCGTGTGGCCGGCGAGGTAGAGGCTACTGTGGTTCGCGGGACTGTCTTGACCTCCAGAACGTGCTTGGCCACCACCTGCAAGATCGTCTTGTTCTTGACCCTCTCCTCCGACAGGCACTGATATACCCCGCTGTCTCCTTCTGACAGGTTGAAGATGAGCAGGTTCTTTCTGCCTATCAGGCTGTACTTGGGGCTTTCGGCCTTGAGCACGCCGTTCTGGAACTTCCATACCACCCGGGCCAGGTTGGACTTTTGGGAACATTTGAGTTCTGCTGTGCCGCCATGCTTGAAAAAATGCTGCAGGTAACTTTCTTTAATTTTATCTGGAACATTAAAATAAATGTGCACAGCATCAACAACCCTGCTCAATACTTCTCTCAAAAATAGGTCAACATGTACAAGAAGACACAAGAATTTCACCCAGTGGAGCAACATGGACTCTTCCAGAACAGCTAAAAAGATAAAGACATGCGTGACCAAAAAGCAAAGATGAGCTCCCAGTGGCAGCCCCGGGGGACGGGGAGAACTCCCCACCCAGGCCAGGGAGGCTGCACAGCAGCCAGCTATGCCTCCTGGTGGCGGTGCCAAGTCAAACACATTGGACTTCTGCTAGCAGCTCGGTGGGCCTTGCCACCCTCCTCCTAAACCTGTCTTAACTGATGACATCTGTCAGGTTAGGGATGGGAGCCCAGGGCACACCTGCCTTCAGCTGGGACATGCCTGACCTCCTGGCAGGGGCGGGATGACCTAAGGGGAACGGGAAGTAATCTCTCCTGAGCACCTCCCTCCGGCTCACAAGAGGTGTGTATGCATGTGTGCTCAGTTGCTCAATTGTGCCCGACTCTTTGTGACCCCCAGGCTCCTCTGCCAGGCTCCTCTGTCCATGGGATTCTCCAGGCAAGAATACTGGAGTGGGTTGCCATGACCTCCTCCAGGGGATCTTCCCAACTCGGGGATCAAACCCATGTCTCCTGCATCTCCTGCATTACAGGTGGATTCTTTATCCACTGAGCCACCTGGGAAGCCCCACAAGACGTGTAGCCCCAAGCTAAGCGGAAGAGAGAGACGTATCAAGAGTGGATGTCATGGTTTGGGATGAGAGTGCCTTCCAGTAAACACACTGTGCATGGCTTCAGCATCCTGTTTTGCGATACAAGGGACAGAGAAACATCACGGGGGTCTGCCACGAGATACTCGACCTCTGTTCCGAGCAGAGAAAGAAAAACAAAACGTGCGAAATGCGACAACAGCAAAGCGTCATGAAATGGTTAGGAGACCCGGCCACCCCTAAAGGGGAGGCGGCGGGGACGGGCAACTTACCAGGGCAAGTGGATGCGTCCCCGTTCATTTCCTGAATCAGACCCCTGCAAGACAACGGGGCACGGGTTACATGGTGCACACGCGTCAGGCCATGGGGCTGGGCTGGGCGCCCGCATGCCACGCACGGTACCTGCTGGGGCCGTCAGTCTGGTGCAGGGTGACACAGGCGGCCATGGCCGGGCTCCAGGCGCAGTAGGGGTCCCGGGCGAGCACGCAATCCTCACAGGTGCCATGCTTCCCGCAGAAGGCCACAGGGGCTTGCACCACGCCCGAGTTGGAACCGGCATAGACAAACTTCCTGCCCTGTGGGTGTGAAACAGACGAGAGCAGTGGGCATGGGGTGGGGGCAGCCTTCACGGGCTAGGTGCTTCTCTAGCTCACAAGGAATGGTGACAAGGCATCTCCCCGAGCTTCTGGAGGAGGAAGTGGTATGAGGCCAGGTTAGATCCTGGACAGATCTGCACAGCAGCACTGTGACATCATGGGCAGTGTGTGGTTTTGCGGGCTGGGGGGAGTCCACAGACTAACTCAGAGTACGCTGGGCCTTGGCCCAAACCCCTCCCTCCCCTTCTGAGCACCGAGCCTCATCCTACTTTCCAGCAGTGCTTCTCTGCACCTCCTCTGCCCCCTCTGTGCACAGGAAGACACACTAGCCTGACACTCCCAGCCGCCCTCCCTGCCTCACTAGGCCAGAGGCCACAGCCTCCAAAACCCAACTTGTGTTCCCACACATGAACACCAGCACACAGACACACGTGTCAGTGTGTGAGTCCAGCAAGGCCACAGTGAACATTGGAGGAGAGCAAACACAGTTTTAATAAACAGAGTAAGACAAGTGAGGGGGCAGTCACTGCTGTCACATCTACATTCACAAGAAATGAACACAGCTAGGGAAATGGAGAGCCACGCTCAGAGTGTCTGTGAGTGTTAGTCGCTCTGTCATGTCTGACTCATTTGTGACCCCATGGACTGTAGCTCGCCAGGCTCCTCTGTCAATGGGATTCTCCAGACAAGAATACTGGAGTAGTTGGCCATTCCCTTCTCCAGGAGGTCTTCCCGACCCAGGGATTGAACCTGGGTCTCCTGCAACCCACCCCAGTATTCTTGCCTGGAAAATCCCATGGATGGAGGAACCTGGTACGCTACAGTCCATGGGGTCCCAAAGAGTAGGACACAACTGAGTGACTTCACTTTCTCCTGCACTGCAGGCAGATTCTTTACCATCTGAGCCACCAGGGAGAGTAGCAGAGAGCAGAGCAGTCTCCTCTGTGCTCTGCAACACTGGGCCTGGGACATCTCCCCCTCAGGCCGATGGCCCCAGAGCCCACAGCACAGAAGGAAAACTGGGTGCAGAGGCCATCAGGGCAGGCTGATTTTTCTCACTGAGCTCAGCTAGAACAAAGGCTGTCCTTCGGCATCCACCTGAAGCCCACCAGCAGATTCAGGGCTGGCAATTCAGAAGCTCAGCGTTTTCCCTCTCCTTTGCTGGTGAGTCATTCTCACCTTGACATTCTAGAAAGGCCTTTGTTTAATGTCAAGAGATTGCTAAGTTTACACGACGCTTCGTATTTGAGACTCAGATGAGACACAGCCTCCGTCCTTGGAAACGCGTTTTCAAGTAACCTTTCTGGCTAGAGTGCAAAGTCCCTGTGTGACCCCAGATCCCCTGGCCTGTGATGCCTCAAAGGCCCAGGGGTCACAGACCCGCGGTGTGTGAGCACAGCTGAGAGAGAGGGCAGTGCCCCTGCGATGGTGTCACACTGTGAAGACAAGTGACAGCGAGCCAGGCCCAGTGCTGGCCTGTCCACGTAGGCAGAGACCTGGGCACTGAGGCCAGGAGCACCCTGTATTCCTAAGAAGGAATCAGGATGACATCTCAGATCACAGTTGGGATCATGTGACTCAGAGTAGAGGAAAAGTTTCCTGGGATGACTGGCCCAGTGGGCAACTTCAGCAGGATCCTACAGAAGGGCCCTGGCGAGGGTGGGGACACTCTTGCAGAGCGGGGCAGGTGGCCTGGGTTGGGGAGGGGGGCAGCCTATCCCAGGCTGGCTCCATCCCCCCGCCCTACAGCCTACTCAGCCTCCAGCCCTTGCTCCCCAACAGGGCAGGGCTGAGCCCCCATGACTGCACCTGCACTTGACCCATTCCAATGAATGTGGAACAGTAAGGTGGCCTGAGACCTCATAGCAATGACTGCAGCAGGCAAGGCCCATGGGTGGACACGGAAGTCAGTGGGCAAGAGGGAACTGCGGGTCTATTTATCCTCGGAGCATTAGTCACTCAGTCATGTCTGATTCTTTGCGACCCCATGGACTGTAGCCCGCCAGGCTCCTCTGTTCATGGAATCCTCCAGGCAAGCATACTGGAGTGGGTTGCCATTCCCTTCTCCAGGGGATCTTCCTGACCTAGGGATCAAACCCAGGTCTCCTGCATTGAGGGCAGATTCTTTACCATCTGAGCCACCAGGGAAGCTCACGGTTGCCCACAACTAAGTGTCAGCCACTGTGGGGGCTGAATGTGGCCCCCAAATTCTTCAATCCCTCCCTCCAGGAGCTAGGGCTAGGCTCCTGGCCCCCTGGGGTGGGCTGCTCCCACTGACCACAGAGTGTGGGGATAACACGGTGGTCCAGTGGCTAAGACTACATACTCCCAATGCTCCCGGGTTTGAGCCTTGGTCAGGGAACTATACACTGCATGCCGCAATGAAGATCCCACATGCTACAAGTAAAACTGGACGCAGCCAAAAAAAACACACAAAAATCAAGAGGTCATACTGACTCCACATTCCTGAGACAGAGGTCATCTCTCCAAAATGCTCAACCCCAATCTAAACACAAGAAACACCAAGTACGCCCAAAACTGAGGGTCATTCCACGAAACACTGACCAGTGCTCTCCAAAAGTGTCAAGGTCACCAAGACGAGAACAGATGGGGAGGTATCCAGACCTGGGGGACTGAGGAAAGGTGCTAAGGCCACGTGTGGCCCTGGAGTCAGAAAGCAGGTCGTGGGAACATGGGGATCGGGAGTATGGAGGTGAGTTAGGGTGCTGTTGCCAGCAGACCTGCTCAGGTTCGATAGGAGCACTGGGGAAGGGCTGCAGGACTACTACCACCTCAACTCTTGCGTGAGAGAAAACAAGCTGGCCGGGTACCACCTGGCTCCTGTGAGATGTGCTGAGTATGCACATGCTCAGGCCCCCACCCTCTGGGGGACTGTGCCCTCAGCTGCAGCACTGGGCTCTCATCTCTGGGTCCACGGATGGGTGGTTGTGGGTGGACGCGGCCAGAGCTGGAGGGGCTCCCACTTTTGCTGCCCAGGTGGCATCTCACCATTACAGAATGTCCCCAGAAAAACCACACTTAGCCTGTCCCCTGGACCCAGAGCACGCCTGCCACGTACTCAGCAGAGACGAGAGCAGGCCTGTTCATGCAGCAGGGTAGAGACAACCCCAGTGTCTACCAGCGGGTGAATAAAGCAGATGTGGGGTGTGCACAGGATGGAATGCTACTTAGCCCCAAACAGGAAGGAGATCCTGTCAGCTGCTACAACACGGATGAACCTTTAGGACATGATGCTAAGGGAAACAGGCCCATCTCAAAAGGATGAATTTTGTTGGATTCCACTGCCACGAGGTTCTTTTTAGAGTACTCGAAGACACAGAGGTGGAATGCAGAGGGGTAGGTGCTGGGGCTGGGGAATGGGAGGAAGGGGGACTTAGTGGTTAACGGGTATGGGGTTTTAGTGTTGTAAGATAAGTTCTGGGGATGGATGGGGAGGAGGGTTTCACAATGCGAATGCATTTAATGCTTCTAGGGTGTACACACAAAAATAATTAAAACGGTACAATTTATGAAGTGCATTTACCACAATGCCCTTGTCGTGAGGGGACAGGAGGTAGTGACAAGGAACTCCCCTCCCTGGTGGAGGCTCTGTGCCGGCTGTTCTGTGTTCCCCCAGCCCTGTGGTGCCTGCTCATTAGCTTTCTGCAATGAGGACCTGGCATGACTGACCCAGAAGAGCCTGCAGGTGGGGAGCGGGGAGGGAAGAACCGGTATCTTTTTACCTCAAACAGCCGCTTCCTGCTGCCATGGCAGCATAGCCAGCATTCCAAAGCCACCCTGAGCCCACCAGCCCAGGAGGTGTGGGACCCCATGATTGCACAATGCATTTCCACCTGTTCTAGGCAAATGAGCCAGGCCCCAGCACAGTGGGGGCTCCTGTGGGGACAGGTGATTCCCTCCCCAGGGCACCAGGCTCCCTCCCTGGCCACTTGACCATTCCTGACCACAGGGAGTGAGCAGAGGATTGACCTGTGAGACCTTCCAGTGGGCGATCCTGCCCCCTCCCTTCTTCCCTCCCTCCCCCATCCTTCCCGTGGGATCAGTGACCACGAAGACTTGGGTCAGGATGGCAGGACCAGCTGGGTCCAGGAATGATGTCTCGTGGAGCAGAGCTGAGCCCTGTTCTCACCACATGTCCGCACTGGGGCCCGGTCTTGGTTCTGATGAGAATTTGACCATCTGGAGGCCTTAGGTGTGCTTGGCTGAAGCGCCTGAACCACATGGTGGTGGGCAGAAGGGCCCCTGGGTTTCCTTATTTCAACAAACTGTACAGGAGGGCGTGGCGAAGGGTGGCCAAGAGCACCTGCTCGAGAGGCACAGATGTAAGTCTGGGAGCCTAACTCCACCAGGCTATTCTGTCTTCCTTCCCTTTCAGAATTGGAGGGAGAAGACACACACTTTGGAGGCCGAGAGGGGAGGGGACCCTGCCACAGGAGACTGAAAACCAGACGCAACTCCTCAAGCTCATGATGAAGGGGAGAGGATGAAAGCCCACGTGCAGCATTTGCAAATACAAGCCTGACTGGAACGTCGCCTTCTTTTCTTTCTCACCTGCCTATCAGGGGCCCAATCCTGCTGCCCACATCCCCGGGGCTGAGGAAGGACTGAGCCTGGGCCCTACAAGCCAGGTGTAGGTCCCACCAGGACCCAGGGCAGGGAGGATGTTCTGGGAGGCCAGAGGAACAACCTCTTTCCAGCATGAAGGGAGGAAAGCTCAGGAGTGCTGTGGGTCCAGAGGGAAAATCTCCACAACAGGGCGATGCCATATGAAGCGGGGACAGGCAAGCCTGGTGCCCCTAAGCCAGGCTTTACAAACGGGGTACAGGTGGGAGAGGCTGAGTGATGGGGGGGCCTGTGGCAGAGGGGAATGTGACGTGTGGCCAGGTGGCCAATTTCTGGTGCTGACCAGAGTCTATCAGCCCAGGGGCCACAGCGTGGGGGACGTCCCAGGGCAGGGCCAGGACCCTCCCAGGGGATGCCAAACGTCATTGCGCAGAGGAGGAAACGGAGACAGGATAGGCCCACCCAGGCTCACAGCTACGCACCTGGAGCTGGACGTGGACAAGGCCACGTGAAGCCCGCCCCGCGCTCTGCTCCTCACTCTCCACCCCAGCTGGAAACCGGGTGGCACATTTCCCAAAGGCCACTTGGGATGTACAGCTGAGGACTGCAGGGCAAATCCAGCCCGCTTGCTGCTTCTAGGCAGCCCACCCACTAATAACAATGTTCACATTTTCAAATGGTTGAAGAAGAATCAAAAGACAAACATTTTGTGACATATGAAAATTTCGGGGACTTCCTTGTGGTCCAGTGGTTAAGAATCTGCCTGGCAATGCAGGGGACACGGGTTGGATCAGGTCCCACAAACCATGGAGCAACTAAGCCTGTGCTTCACAACTACTGAGACCGTGTGCTGCAACCAGAGTCCATGCAGCATAATGAAAGATCATGCATAACACAACAACGATCCTGTCTGCCACAACTAAGGCCTGATGCAGCCAAATAATTCAGAATATAAAAATAGAAAAGAAAGAAAATGTGAACTGCAAAGCTCAGGGCCCGTAAATAAGGCTTTGCTAGGGCCTAACAGGACTCACTCGGTTCTGGACTGTCCACGGCTGCTCTCGAGCTATAATGGCACAGCCCTCAAAGCCTTCAGCATTTACTCTTCACCCTTTATGGAAGAATCATGCTGCCCCCGGTGAGGAGACAGCACCCTGTCTAAGGGGGCTTTACAGACATAGTGTATCATCATTCAGAGCACGGTTTTCTGTGTGAATAAGTGAGCTGCATGGATGGCACTGGAGGACGAGGTCTCAACCTCACCAAGTTCCCACACGAGGACGTGTTTCCATGGCCCAGGGAGCTCCCGACAGCATCATACATCAGTCCCAACAACTCAGGGAGGTTCTACAACTTTTAGGACACAGTTTGCCTTCTCTAGTGGCTCAGATGGTAAAGAATCTGCTGTAATGTGGGAGACTCAGGTTCAATCCCTGGGACGGGCAGATCCCCTGGAGAAGGGAATGGCAGCCCATTCCAGTATTCTTGCCTGGAGAATCCCCATAGACAGAGGAGCCTGGTGGGTTACAGTCCATGGGGTCGCACAGAGTCGGACACAACTGAAGCGACTTAGCAGCAGCAGCAGCAGGTTCAATCCCTGGGTTGGGCAGATCCCCTGGAGAAGGGAATGGCAACCCACTCCAGTATTATAGTCTGGAGAATCCCCACGGACAGAGGAGCCTGGTGGGCTACAGTCCATGGGGTCACAAAGAGTTGTACACTACTGAGTGACTAACACTTTCACTTTCTTTGCCTTCCCTGTACCCTACAGCTCACGCCTTCCCTGTACCCTACAGCTCACAAAATAACTTTCTGTAAGAGCCTGAAGGTAGGTTCATCTGGGCCAGATGGATGACGGGGCCTGCCTGGCCCAGCCCGGCCTGTGGTCACTGAAATGTGGGGCCGCCCTGCCAGCCCCGTGGGGACTTACCTTCTTGGAAGACAGCAGCAGGCTCTGGATGGGCTCGAAGTCCTGGAAGAGCTGAGTCTCCTCAATAATGTGGATGTCATTCTCGAGGCTGATGGCTTTGTGCAGGGCACCCCGGTCTGCAAGGTCAAAGCTGCAGGTCAGTGCCCAGGAGGAGGGGATGGTGCTGGCGCTGTTGGCCACAGCAGCAAATAGTCACCCTTCTGCCTCCCACTCCTTCCCTCAACAGGAGGCTTAGAAACAGATGATGTTTTTGCATTAGACCCACAAAGGGAAGAGTCATCGGCAAAATAAACAACTGGACACCCAGCTGGCATGGATCATCCCCATCTTTTTCTAAAAAATAAACAGCTCTTTGTTAAATCCAATACTCCTCCTCAGAATGGTCGACACTGTGTCATCCAAATAAATGTGACATGGTTCTTAGGCACCACAGGCCTCTGGGGGTGCCAGCCCACCAGGAGCCCCAGGCAGGGGAAGCCAGCAGCTGGGTAGCACCCAGGACTGACCACAGAGCCTGCCTGCTGCTGCTGCTCCTTTGCCTGGTCACCATCTCCATTCCAGGAAACTTGTGTTGGTGTCTACGGGCCACCAGGAGAGGTGTGCCTCCCATGGCAGGTCAGGACAGGTCTCGAGCCCAGTTGTTCACTCAGGGAGACAGGACGTGCCTGTCTGCAGCTCTCACCTCACCTCCATGGCACCACCTGGCCTCCCTCTACACCAGCCCAGACCCATCAGACCTGAATTTCTAGATCTGGGCCAGGACCTGCATTTTTAACCGGTGCTCCAGGTGTTCTGATGGTCACAGAGATCTGAAGCCACCCAGGTGTGGGGACTTCTCAGAAATCCTCCCACACACTAACAAATCCTCTCACCACTCAGGCACTGGGGCGAGATGCTGGCTCCGTGTGGCAGAGATTAGCTAGACTTTACTGTTGTTTGGTTGCTCAAGTCGTGCCTGACTTTTTGCAACCCTATAAACTGTAGCCCACCAGGCTCCTCTGTCTGTGGGATTCTCCAGGCAAGAATACTGGAGTGGGTTGCCCTTCCCTTCGCCAAGGGATCTCCCCAACCCAGGCATCGAACCTGTGTCTCTTGCATTGGCAGGCGGATTCTTTACCACTGAGCCACCAAAGAAGCCCTGGTTGGACATACCCATGTTCTTACCCAGGGACTCACCTGTGCTGACAAACATGACATCGTGGATGGTCCCATCCAGGGCCCGGGTCCTGTCCACCACAATCTGCGTGTAGTTCACGTCGCCTTTGATCAGCCGGGGCCTGTTGTCTATCGGGGTCACGGAGTCGTCCATCAGAGGGTGGTCTTTGACAAACTGCAGGGTCTTGTCCGGCAGGTTGAGGGAGCTAGAAAAGTTGGCCGCCCGTGCCTCCCGGTTGATGCACTGCAGGAAACAGATCAGCCATTACCGTGGGCACTCGGGCACGCAGCATGCGCTCACACAAGAGTCGAGGCTTCCCCAAGGTGTAGAACTTGGGACTACACTGTGGATTTCTTGACAAGACAGAAACACTGAGCTGACCTTTCCCCGGGAATCTAAAGACACAGTTATAAAGCAGGTAGGAAATGCAACTGTCTTTTTCTCTACAGGACACAATGGTGTCTCGTGATATGTAGTCAATGAAGTCATTTTCATCAACGTATAAATGAAAAAAATCATGTCAGACGTCTGCAACTGAAAACCACACATTTCTCTTTTGATAGCTCTCCCAGAAGAGAAGGCTGGAAAAATGGCTAAAAACAGTCCAGTTATAAACAGCATAAAGGTCGAGAGCATAAAGGTTCTTTTTTCCGTCCTAGCTCCTAATGTGTGTACACCAAAATTCACGACCACAGGTAAACGCCTTTTGCTTAATGACATGCAGGAAAAGAACTGACTCATCAGCAAAGGTGCACCCACAGAGGGGGACGGTCCTGGGAGGGAGCTCCAAGCCTCAGGCCACTCTCCGAGGTCACAGTCCCACCCGTGGACCATGTACATGGCCCGGCTCACCAGGCCCATCATAAATAGATGCCACCACATCAGCTTAGATACCCACACCGATTTCTACATAAAATTTACTACTTTTAAGGAAGTAAAAAATGTGACTCTATTAACAAATGGAGAGTAGCACTCATCTCTCTGCCAAGAAATCATGTTTCTCTGCAAGACACAGAAAACGAAACAGATCTAATTTCTCTGCAAGACACAGAAAACGAAACAGATCTAATTCTATTGTGCAATGTTAATCCCACAAAACATCCGGTGCCAGCCAGAACACCTTCTCGTTCGGGCAGTTTACAGCAACAGCTGTGACACAGCACACTGATGAGAAAGGACCCAGGAAGCGGAGAGCATGCCCCCAGCCCTCCCCGCTCCCGGGGGGAAGCCCGCGCCCACTCACCGCCCCGGGCCGCGGCGTGGGCACAGCCCCGTTGTAGCGCACCCACTTGGTGTGGGACTGCTCCACTGTGGCGCTCTGCATGTACTTCCCGCGGGAGAAGACCGCCTCGGCCGTGGACAGGTTGTAGGCGCATACGGCCGACAGCCCCACGTTGTTCCTGGGGAGGAGGGGGTGACGTGATCGTTCTGAGGCCGGGGTGGGGGGGTGGGGGTGGGGCACGGAGGGAAGGAGAGTGCGGTGAAAACACCCCACCCCCGCCCGCCTGGAGCACTCACAGCTGCGGGGTGAAGACCCCGTAGAACACGGGCTCCTTCAGGTCCGGAGACCTGAGGACAAAGACGTCCCGCAGCACATTGAAGACGAGGTTGCTGTCCGGCCGGGAGCAGATGAGCCTGGCCTTCAGGAAGGAGGTCCACTTCTTCTGTAAGGTCCTCAGGCCACCCTGGTCCCCCTGGAACCCCAAAGACAAGTGAGGTAGGAGAAGCGCAGGCTGCCCTGGTCCCGCTGGAACCCCAAAGATGTGTGCAGTGAGAGGAGGGGAGGCTCCCCCCAAACATGAGCCGGTGATGAGGGATGTACTCCAGCCCCGAGCAGCTCTGCCTCAGTGAAAGGAAGCTGAGGCCAAAAAGGAAAGCGGGCTGCAGACCACCAGTGACCCCAGCAACCCCTTCCATGCCAGCTCAGGTCACGGATTAAAGCACAAAACCCAGCCCACAGCACCACCTCAACGAGCAGTCACCCAACTGCAGACAGAACAACTGTTGGATTCTGCCCGCCCTCAGCGTCACAAAGCAGATGCCCCACTGTCCTCCTGCGCGGTCACCGCTTTAGTCCTTTGGCTCATATGCACCTCCAGACTCAACACCCATCTGTGAGTGACCGGCAGAGCCAGGGGCTTGTGGACACACAGGCTCATCTGTGAGTGACCGGCAGAGCCAGGGGCTGGTGGACACACAGGCTCCCCAGTCTGTCTCTGGCCAGTGTGCATAGAAGAGGTCTCCCCTAAAAGGCATTCCTCAGGGAGATCAGGTTTTTACTTCCTTCCAGCTCTCCAGTTATCTGCTAAGATGCTCTGGACCTGTCAGGTTCCCCAAAGCACTTTTTAGTGAACATAGCACTAAGCAACAATCATGGAACACTCCTAACATGACTGGGTCTGGACAGAAGTACTGAAACTCTGAGAACTGGACACGGAAGATCATGAAACTGAAGCATCCATACTCATTCTGGACACAGTGAAAACGCACCCCCTAAGCTTTATGGTGGCATGGAAAAACCCCTAATTACAATGTGAAAGTGAAAGTGTTAGTTGCTCAGTCACATCCAACTCTTTGCAACCCAAGGGACTGTAGCCTGTCAGACACCTCTGTCCATGGAATTCTCCAGGCAAGAATACTGGAGTGACTGCCATTCCCTTCTCCAGGGGATCTTCCCGACCCAGGGATTGAACCTGGGTTTCCCTCACTGCAGGCGGATTCTTTACCGTCTGAGCCACCAGGGATAGATTTTGGTTAATACAGTACAGGAAAACTGCTGCTGCTGCTGCTAAGTCACTTCAGTCGTGTCCGACTCTGTGCGACCCAACAGACAGCAGCCCACCAGGCTCCGCCATCCCTGGGATCCTCCAGGCATGAACACTGGAGTGGGTTGCCATTTCCTTCTCCAGTGCATGAAAGGCAAAAGTGAAAGTGAAGTCGCCCAGTTGTGTCCGACTCTTAGCGACCCCATGGACTGCAGCCTACCAGGCTCCTCCGTCCACGGGATTTTCCAGGCAAGAGTACTGGAGTGGGGTGCCATTGCCTTCTCCAACAGGAAAACTAATTTCCTATAAACTGGGAGAGGTTTAAGGAAAGTGTTAAGAACAGAGCTTTGAGGACAGAAAGCCAGTCATTGTCACACACGGGCCGGTGCTCCTGGGGTCCCCAGGGCGACCTGTAGGAAGGATGAAGGCCGAGCCCAACAGCCCGTCCACACTGCTATCTGGGGCGTGGAAGAACAAGAGATAGGGGACAGGCACCTCAGAGGAGGTGTGGAGCCCAGGTGACGTGCTCTCCCCAAGTGCAGGGACCAAAGAGATAAGCGGGGCTGGGCTCACCTTGCAGACCCTCGCTATCCGGGGGATCATCAGCTTGAAGACAAATTCGTACTCCACAGACACCTCCGTGAAGAAGAAGTACACCCTGTCGTCCCCGAGGTCCTCACCCTCCGGGCTCTCTCGTACCACGTCAGCAAACACGAAGCTGGGCTCTGCAGGGACGGATGCTCTGATTAGCCCGAGGGCCCGGGCACCCCCCCCCCGTCAGGACGTGGGAGGGTGCCTGTGCTACACCCCACACAGACTCCAGGGCCCAGGAATGATGACGGGGCCCATCTTGCCCTCCTTGGGGTAAGGAGATGCCGGAGGTGGAGGTTCTGACACACAGCCTCCCAGTCCAGCCCAAGAACTGAGGGCTGGATTTCTAAACTGGCAGGCAGCCTGGAGGCAACAGAGAGCCAGACCCCACCACCCTAGAGACTCACTAGGGAATATGCATTCACTGGTTAAAACAGCCCATCCCTAAGAGACAAACTCCTGACCACCAGATCTGGGTGGCCCAAGGCTCTAGCAGGCTCGCTAGTGCCTAGGAGAAAAGTCTCCTGTGAGTAGCTGTGAGCCATCTAATTGTAAATCCAATGTGGACACGTCACATCCAGAGATAACGGTATAATGTCCCATGCTGATCTAACGAGCCCGAGTTTGTCAATCTGAGCCTCCCAGATCCGTTTTCAAGGAGGGGTAAAGGGAAGGTTAAACCAGCTCACAGGTGGCACTAGTGGTAAAGAACCTGCCTGCCAATGCAGGAGATGTAAGAGATACAGGTTCGATCTCTTGGGTCGGGAAGATCCCCTGGAGGAGGGCATGGCAATCTACTCCCGTATTCTGGCCTGGAGAATCCCATGGACAGAGGAGCCTGGCGGGCTACAGTCCATAGGGTTGAAAAGAATCAGACGTGACTTGGCACACAACCAGCTTACTTAGCAGAGAAGAAAACCAGCCCCCAGATGCTGGCGGTGAAGCCCTGAGTGGTTCCAGAAGAACCCCCATCTCACCAGGCCTGACATGAACCCCACAACACAGGAAGGTGAGCCGCGGACGCCTTCCCATGAGGCTGGGAGCCGGCAGAGGGCGAACCAGAGCGGGGGCTCTGGTGGAGAGGGAGCCACCCCAAGAACAAACCCACCTTCCACCACGCGGCCCACTTCTTACCATTAAGCCAAGGAATCGCATACTCTGTCCTCAGAGGACTGTGGGTAGAATTTCGGGAGATGATGGGTTCACTTCCCAAAAAGTTATACGACGTCCCGGAATAAAGCTCTCCATCTTCAGTGACCCAGGAGAAAAGAGGAAAAGGGGATCAACACTAGTGTTGGTGTCACACTGATGCCCCAGCACCACTTTCCCTTCCAACCTGACACAAGCCCTCCCAGGAAACAGAGAGACCACCATCCCGCTTCTGAGCTCATGTTTCTGTTTCCTGAGTCTTCTGTTTTATTTCTGGACGTAGGGGATTTTGTGCTCCATGCTAAACTGTTTGGGGCAAAAAGCAACACAGGCAATTCCTGCATCTAGTAAAATGATAAGCATAACAGTGGGTGCACAGGGGGCTCCTGGCCTGCTTGCCTTGGGTGTGCGAGCGCATTCCAAGGCAGGCCACAGCTGTCACAAACATCTCTTGAACAAAAGCATTCCCTCAACCTGGCTGTCTATGGGGTCGCACAGAGTCAGACACGACTGAAGCGACTTAGCAGCAGCAGCAGCAGCAACCTGACCGACGCATCCAGGTGATTTGCACAGACGACAGATACAAAATAATCTGTCCCCAAATCTAACGCAGAGACTGCGGAGGTGGCCATTTATCCTACTAAACAACGAATCCAAGAGCTCTATAGAGAGACTTCTGGACCTTCTGTGAGGACAGTGAATATGGGTACCAAGCAGAGGGGATCACTGCAGAGGAACGGGGCCGCCTGGGTCCAGTGGGGCCAAGCCGGGAACGGACATTGAGAGCAGGACTCACCGACCATGACAGATGTGTAGCTCTGTGCTGGGTCAAAGGGACACCTTCCTTTGCCATCTTCATTTTTCCCCAGAAATTTGAAGGATGTTAAGTTCTATAATTGAGCAGAAAGGAAGAGTATCATAAAATGTCTGAAGTCCTGCAGTCATCCTGATCATGTATCTTTGTTGGACCATTTAATTTTCAGACTCGCTCTTCTGGGGAGACGGAGTGGACAGCACGTATTGCTGTCACCAGCTAGTCCCAGGTCTGGAGGCCAGCGCCTTGGCAGCTTCTATCACCCTGGCACCCTCTGACACCCTCGAGAGTACCTCAAGGTCCTGGAGCCTCAGTTGACTCCCCTGTAAAACTGAGACGGCCAACGCTGATGTCTCTAGGGTCACAGAACAGCCAGGGCAAACCAAACATAGGATGTGCTCCAGAAGGAACTGGAAGGCCACACGCAGACTTTTAACATCAGTAAAGATGCCTTCAAAGCAGCGGGGGAGCAGGCTACCCAATGAACCGATAAGAGAAAAAAGGAGCAGAACCTCCACCTCATCCCACCCACCGAGATACACTCCAGATGGATCGGTGATCAGAGTGTTAAAGATGGAACCACGCTGCACTAAGGAAGTATGGGTGACCATTTCAGCCTTGAGACCACCTCTCTGCACCTGGCCAGAGAGCACAAAGCCAAGAAAGGGAAAAAATGGACAGGCCCAGCACACAGAGGACTGGACAGTGTCTGTCCGCTGAAAGAATGAGACAGATCAACAGTGACAAAGTGGGAGACATGAGAGCAAAATGACAGACAAGGCATGTCCATCCCTGAATATGTGAGAAGTTTGTACAAATGAGAAGTTTGTACAAAAAAAAAAAAGCATCTCAAGAGGAAAATGGTTAAAACACAGCAAGCTGGAGAAGAAAAAACCCATCCGGCAGTGCAGACCAGAAAGGGTATGTGTACTGCCAGCAACCCAGGCAGCACAAGGCAATGAAAGTGGGTACCATTTTCCACCTGACAGCCTGGAGATTAAGAAGATGGACATCTCAACTGTGATGGGTGGATTAGTGGCCTCGATGTCTGTCAGAGCCAGGGAAACAATCACAGTCACAGAGAAGAAAGGGCTTGGGGCACAGAAAAAACTGTAGTTACATTTCTAACAGGCTGGTGGAAGCGGTATGCAGATTTGCCACCTCCCAGGTCAGGAGCTGTGAACTGGGGAGACAGTGCACTCAGTGGGATTCACTAACTGCATTTCAGCACAACGGCTGGGGAATCTGAATGGGGGCTGGAGGTTAGATCATGTTCGGGTGACAGCACTCAGGGATCACGGGTCACAGTTCAGCACGTCCACACGTGCACATACATGGATGCTCCCAATTATACAGTCTAGGTAGTTAGGACACATGCATGATCAACTATTCCGCTGGCTTGAAAATTTTTTTAAAACACTGGGGAAAAAAAGGTCTAGGTTGGGTTTTTTTTTTTAGTTTATTTATTATTTATTTATTTGGCTGAGTTGGGTCTTAGCTGCAGCACAAGGGATCTTCATTGCTTCACAAAGCAGCATGCAGGTAGAGTACATGGGTTTCAGTAGTTGAGGAACACAGGCTTAGTTGCTCTGAGGCATGTGGGATCTTAGTTCCCGATCGGGGATTGAACACGTGTCCAGCATTGCAAGCCGAATTCTTATCCACTGGACCACCAGTGAAGTCTCCAGGTCTAGGTTTAAATGAAATACATGATTCCCTCACCTCCACAACTGACATGTTTGTGGAATTTAAGCTTAAATTCCATACTTTAAGCATCTGACTAGCAGAGTTTAGCCATGAAGTCCTTCATGTGCAAAATGTTTCTGACTAGTAAGACCTAAGCAAAAAGAAACTAAGTCTGTCCCTGAGGAGTGAAGATCTCAACACCTAGGAGCACCCTTACACAGATCCCAACCCTCGTTGCCAGAGTCTGTGGACACAGGTAGTGAGGCAGACCCATGCCACGTGTGGACCTCTCCCCAGGGGTCTGTGTGGTGACACAAGGTTTTCTAAGCAGGTCCTTACCTTGCCCAGACTTTGTCCTGTCATTAATCTCTGACTCAAGTTTGGAAAACATATTTTAAATTTCAATGAATTTAGGGTTCTAGCAAACTAAGTTTTCTACTCTAGCATACTTTACACTTGGCAGGTACTCACTAAATCAGGGACAAATACTAGAAAATGTGCTTCATTTTTGAATCTGAAGTGCATTTAAAATACTCCTCTCCCCTCTCTGTGGTTGTTCCAAATGACTCATCAGATTATCTGAGTAAAAAGAGTGTCTCTTGTGAGTCGCTGCTACCCAGTCTGCTCTCTCCTTCCAGTTAACTGTCAGCAAGGGGATCAGGAGTGGTGGGAGGGCAGCGGGAGAGTGGGGGTCCCTCTCCCAAGGACCCTAACACAGCAGAAGGTGACTGACGAGGCTCAGGGAAAGGCCCGGAAGGACATGACAGGGGTGAGGGCGAGATGGGTCCTGCTTCTAAAACTGCTCACCCCACCGGCATCATGTTGTCACTTCCTGGAGGGGCAGATGCCAGAAAAGAGGATCAGGGAACAACTTGCACCCCAACAGCCAACAATGGATGGTGGTACCCCAAGACCAGAGTGGCAGACGTGCTGTCCTCGTGAGCCCAGGCCGCCATGAAGACCTCAGACCAGGGGTGGGGCTGCAACTACACACGTTGGTGCCTCATGGTTCTCAGCCTGGAAGTCTGAGATGAGGGTGTTGTTGCCAAGGAGGGTTCCTGGTGAGGAACCTCTTCCTGGCTTGCAGACAGCTGCCTTTTCACTGTTCATCATGTGGTGGGAGAAAGACAGATTCTGGTGCCTCTTCCTCTTCTTAAAAGGACATCATCCTATCGGATTAGGACCCCATCCTCATGACATGATTTAACCTTAATTACCTCCTCACTGGCTGCATCTCCAAATATCATCATGTTCAGAGAATTAGGGCTCTGACATTTGGATTTGGGGAGACACAAACACTCAGCCCATAACATACATGAACCTAGCACACAGGAGCAAAAGTCCTGACTTTTCCACCTGACCAGGGCCCCTGTCATACATGCTTCCTTACAAAATGCAAAACATGTCAAGGAGAAACAGGCAAGATGCTGGATCACGGCATGATGGTGCTTCTCCTCGTCAACACTGGCCTCCCCAGAAGGTCACCCCACTTCCAGCCACACACTACGGGCCAGCAGCCCCATGAGTCCTGCCCCATCCATGCCCTCAGTCATGGTGGTTTATAGACAGGAAGGCTTAGAGGAGGCTGGTGAGGGGGCGGAGGCCTTGTGGGGAGCCATAGCTGCCCCAATTCCCACATGGGTGGCAGGAGAAAAATCCTGCTTGACTGCAGAGCAGAGACCACTTGGCGCTGCTTCGAGCCCCACTCCATTTCAACCACTGACCAGGGCGCCTGCATGCCTTACCAGGTGGTCACAGGCTGGCTGAAAAGCATTGGTCCCGCACACGTAAAGGGCACTGGTGCTGAGTGGCTGCAGCACACGGATGTAGTTGAGGCATTCTGTCTACAGGGAAGAGAAATGCATGGGTCAAGCACTGTGTAGGTTCCACTGGACGCCCTCCACGATTCCAACGGCTCACCCTGCTCGCTCTAGGGCAGGGACCAGTCCTGAGCACACACCTGACAGCAGCTCCTCACAGCTCGCTGACCACTTCAGGCCTCAGACGCCTTCCATCTCCACAGGCCAGCCCTGCTCTGCCTGGCACGGTGGGGGCAGGCTCCCTGAGATTTGACCCCAGACCTGGGCAATCCTACATGTGCAGCGGGCCCGCATGCTTCAATTTCTGCAGGGTTCACGGACCACTGCCAGGTACCAAATGGACTCTACCTCAGTCACTGATCTATACTCAGCAAAGACATGCCAGCCAGAAAGCAAGGAGAGCTGACCCTGAATCTCAGTGGACACCCAGCACAGGAAAAAATGCATTTGCTCTCAGGAGCAATGCAAACCATTCATTGTGTTGGCAGACCCATGCTGGGGTGTGCTATACGGAAGTCCCTCTGCCTTTCTTTTTCTCTGGGGGACCGTACACTCGACACCCTAATGCATGCAAATAGAAACAGTGCTGCTCAGGAGAGGGGTGTGCCCAGCCCGCCCAGCTCAGGGGAGAGGCAGGACTAAGGAGGGGCTCCCAGCCTGGCTGCACATCAGAGAGGCCCATCAGGAAAACCAGACGCCACTGAGGAACCACTGGCTATTTTAGGCTGAAATGTACTGGGATTATATGTGGTAGCATCTGAAATTATCTCCATTCAGGAAAGGCTTCTTTAGCCACGATTGTTTTTAAACTGGTTGGAAGTAATTCATACTCCCCGAAAGAACTGGGAGGGACCCTTGTCCGCTGAACGACCTCCACGTGGGCCCAGCCCAAGTGCCTCTTGTAACTTGGGTCTAAAATAACTCCCTGCGACACTTGTTATTACATTGCAATGCCTGCATTTTCCCTGATTTCCAATTTAGTGACTTTTGTGACAGTGCTTAGTATTTTGCTAAAAAAAAGTTTAGCCAAAATTTCTGTTTTTGTTTAAATTTTAATTGTTTTGAAATTAGCCACCAACTACTGAAACTGACCATAACTGAGCTGTCTTAACCAATGACCAAGGAAGATGAGGCTCTTATACTTTGAGATTATGACATGGGCCCAGAGAGTGGGGGTAACCCAGAATTCTAGAGGGAGATGACCATTCAGCCCAGGGTTCCCCAGAAGGACCAGGCTGTGCTTAGTTGCTCAACTGTGTCCAACTCTTCATGACCCCATGGACTATAACCCACCAGGCTCCTCTGTCCATGTGATTCTTCAGGCAAGAATACTGGAGTGGGTTGCCATGCCCTCCTCCAGGGGAATCTTCCTGATCAAGGGATTGAACCTGCATCTTCAGAGTCTCCTGCACGGCAGGCAGATTCTTTACCCACTGAGCCATCAGGGAAGCCCCATGCTGAGGTGCCCAGTATCTCCTAGAGAAGGAGCAGAATCTCCAGGAATGGATAGATGTTGCCAAAATCCTACAGCAACCCCTCCAGGCCACTGCTGTTCAGGGGAGGCACAAGCCCTCCCTGCGTGTTACACCTTTAGCCGGCAAGCATCAGACATCATTTTCTATAGTCAAAGGGCCATTTGGACCAATTAAACTCAGATCAACTTTAAAGTAATTTTCAAAAGCCTGGTATGTTTGGCACTGGCATTGAGAGCCTCAAGCTCACCACTTGGGAACAGAGAGGTGACCTGCAGGATAAGCAGCAATGAACACCCCGGGGGCTACTCGGCACAAGTTGGGGCACTGAGGAGAGTAAAACACGTAAGCCGTTCCCCGGGCGGTCTTTGAAGCTTGCAAAAGAAATTACCTGTTTCGATTTCCCCTTTTCTGCACATCTTGCTTTTTTATCTTCTGAGACCTTCCAATAAGCCTGTGAGGAAGAACGAAAGAGTCCATTTCAGTGCATGTTCCCCCTTTAATAAAAGGACAGACTGGTATATAAATACACAGTTTACAAAGCACACATTGGTATTTAAAACACAGGTATTCCCCAAGGCATTAACATCTCAGATTACAAAGTGAGGCTCAGAGCAGACACTGCTGCATGTGAGCAACAGGGGCTTCCAGAGTGTTCTGTGATCCCCACCCCGCAATCTGAAAGGGAGCCTGGAAGGCTGTTCCCAGATGACCATTACTCACTGCAAAACAACTGCAGAAACAAAACGACAGGAAGTGGGGAGAATTAGTCATCAAAAACCTAAACTGCAGGCATTCTCTTTTTTGGGGGTAGTGGGGTGCGCACCACACAAAAGGTAGGATCTCAGTTCAGGGACCAGGGATGGAACCCCTGCCCTCTGCAATGGAAGCGTGAAGTCCTAGCCATGGGACAGTTGGGAAGTCCCTAAATAAACTGTAGGCACTTCCAAACATCAAGTGGGTTTTTCAACCATTCAAAAGTGATTTTTGAGTCCAGTAAAAAGTCTTGATATTTACTTGCTCACCAGAACAGCAAGGTTACGATGCTTTAAATTTTATGTGATGGCAGCAGGTGAAAGAGATGGAGCCACGCGGCTTCCTCAGGTCGAGCGTCTTTCCGCTGAGACCTGGGTTCCTGCTCCTTCCACACCAGGTGGATGGGCAGTCAGGCCAGCAGGTGCCTTGGCCCCTCGCCCCCCAGGGAAGCAACAGTCTTGCCTCACCGAAGGCTCCCACACTCCTGCCTCACCGTCTCCAGACGCCATATCTGACCATGTGATATTCCATCTCTGACACCAAAATACATTTCCCCCCAGAGAACCGAAGCTGGCTTCATGCACTTGGGGGTCAGGAAGCAGCAGCAGGAGCTTCTCCACAGCAGTGATGTGAAGCCCCCAGTGACATGTCTTCAGAAAAATGGGGGACTTCATCAGGACCAGGACGCATGAGAGCAGAACAAAGTTCCATTCCAAACAGTAACTTTCTTTTGCAATTAAAATGTACACAATTTCATCACCTACAGGTAATGCCTGAGGATACGGGAACATGAACTCTGACAGGCCCTTAACCACGTTCTCGGGGGTTTCACTGAAGCTTGGCCTGGGGTCCTTTCACTTTTTCTTCTCTTTGACGTCAACAGGGCCCAAGCTTCTTGGCCAGTCTGAGGAGCCACAGTCAGGACATTAACAGAGCAACGCAGGCTCTGACTGAGCATCTGTGTGCCTAGTGGAATCCGGGTGCTCCCAGCATGAGATTCTGAAAGGCAGTGTTGGCCCGAGTTGTCGAGGAGAGTGGGGTTTGACCAAAACCGGGAGTAGGGGCTGAGAGGGAGTCAGGCCGTGAGCACCCCTCTGCTCTAAGTGCCTTACAATTTTAGACACTTTATTTTCACAGCATAATGACTGCAATCTCATTTATGTGAAACAGAAACTAAGTACTATGCCTGCCTCTGGAGATGAAGACAAAAACGAGAAAATAAGAGAGATCTGGGGCAGAAAATGCATAAGATGAGTGTGGGCCAGCTTGATTTCAGAAAACAAGAAAATTACACCAACCACTTGCGTGGTGTTTAAGGACTCAGGAGCCTAGGAGAGACTGCCAGAGGCTAGGAGGGGGCAGTCTGAACACTGAGTGAGGGTCTGGCTGCCATGGCTTGAGACTCTTTAAACGTTTACATCCACGAGTCATGGTCATACTAAAAACAGTCTCCAAACCTACTGTCTCCCTGCGGAGAGAACTTACTCATTATTTTGAAAACTAGTAAAGAAAGGCAAAGATTTTAAGCTCTGATCCTGCCATTTCCACAGGAACTAGCCTTGGGAGATATGACTAGCTGGAGATGGGCAGTTCCCCTTCACAGACAGTATTCCAGCACACAGATGGAGAAGGTAGAGGTGAAATGTCCCATTCTGCAACTCTTGATGTGCTCTAGACTGCAATGGTCAAGAGCAAGGAGAATGCCCACCCGGGAGGAGGGTGCTGCCTCTCACAGGAGCCAGCCCAACACTGGGGGCCTGACGGGACTGAAAGCAGCTTTCCCAGCAAGTGGACCGAGGGCAGCTTCTAGAAATGGAGATTGGATGGGCAGAGTGCCCGGCCACATAGACAGTCTGATTTCAACCCAAGCAAACTGAATAGTTAAACATCATTAATGTGAGAGTCCATGAAATTTGAACACTATCTGATGACATTAATTGTTGGAATGCAATAATGATATTTTGGAAAAAAGAAAAAAGGAGTCCTACCTTTAGAGGACGCTCTGGGAAACTTTTAGGGATGAAAAACGTGTGGTTGGGACTTGCTCCCACAGGGAGCAGAGGACAAGGACAGGGATGAGAGGATGGGGGTGAACCCCTGTCCTGCAGGAGCCTCGAGGGGGTAGAGGGGCCATCATATCACTCCCTCTGCTCCCATGTTGCCTGAGATTTTCTGTAATAAAACATTCAATAATCCAAGATAAAAAAAGGGTGATCCTCGGCTGAGCTGCCAGCCTGGGGAAGATGGAGGCTGCCAGGGGAAACACCCTGAGATGGGGCTCGTGTGGACACAGCGCAGGAGGGGAGCTTCTGGAGAACAGTGCCCTTGGCCCTGGTGGGCAGGGAGGCTGCTCACTGGATGTGCAAGACGGTCCATGGGACCGGCCACTGGGGTGAGGCTACACAGCCAAGAAAGGGACTGTCACCCCAGGAGGAGCCCAGTGTATGGACTTGAGGAGAAAATGATGGAAAGAAAAAGATAGCAGGGGCACGGGAGCCCACACCATACCTCATGCTGCTTCTTGGAGATATTCTGTGCGTTTAAGGCAAACACGGCTTCCCGGGCACCCACAAACAAGGTGTCCTCGTCCTCACTCAGCAGCAGGGCTGAGTAGTTGAAGATGCCCGGCTCGTGAAACTGCAGCAGCTGTACCTCTGGGGAGGGCAGGGCAAGAGGAGAATGTATTAGGTATTTCTGAACCTGGACACATCCGGAGCACGTAGTCTCCCTCTAGCGCATTGCCGACCCACCAGGGCCATGCCTGGGGTCTGCTGCCACAGTGGCCAGGCCCGGGCCAAGGCCAGAACTCAGGCACCTCTGGGTGCAAGAGACCCGCCAAGGCCACCACCAAGTGTGAGGCCACCATGTAGCCATTGTGCTTGACCAGTGTTGTGGCATGACTTCCCTTCCTGCTCCCTCTAGCCCAGCTGAATTCCAAACCCAGCAGTGTGACCTCTCAGGATAGTGACTTCCCACGAATGTGACCTTCTAGGAACACGACCTTGAGGCAGTATGACCTTATGACCTCCCAGGAGACCTCAGGCCAGACACCCTAAACTGCTGACAACTGCCGGTTCCCTCTGCCTCCCATCAAACTCTTAGCTATGTGTATTTAATCACCCACAGATGAGGTTTATAAAGAATGTATCTATTTAGGATTTTCTTATTCAGAAAAAAATCATTTACCTCAAAGTCTTATAAAAAAAAAAAATCTATTGCAGTGATTTAACCCAGCATTTTCTAAGGATAACCATCACAAATTTACAAAGCAGAGTAACAGGTGACTTTTTCACTTATTAGGTAATTGCATCAATAGCTATTTAGGAATATGAGGAATTTAAGGACTAGCTATTTAGAAGTAATATAATTGTACTGACACTCTCTCCCAGGGAGCTATTTCTTCTTTTTGACCATCTCAGCATCAATTTTAAACTTGGCTTTCCATGTATCAGCAAGTTCTGATTTTATTGAAGGATTAGGTGTTCTCGCTGTCTCCTCTTCTAATTTTCCCTTGTTCAAAAAAGATGTGCATGGGGTAGAGGCTCTCCCAGCACAGGGTGCCTGGAATTCTGCACAAGACAGCTGAGTCCTGCAAGCACAGCTTGCTTAGGACCACAGCTTGCTTAGGACCCAGTCAGAAAGACTGGGGGGTGTCCCAAGGCAGAGCTCCCAAGACAGAAAATTACAGAGAAACCAATAAACAGCAAATGGAACAATTAGCCTGAAGCTCATCTCCACACTCCGCCTGCTACAAACACTACTCGGTGTGGTTTGTGCATGGGCAGTGTATACCAAAGGTCGTCAGGCAACAAAGAAGATAAACTTCCTTCACGCGCGCCCCCTGACTTAGAAACCAAATCAGTGGGCCAAGAAGAAGCCTTGCGAGTGTCTCCAGGTATCGGAGCATCTCCCCAAAGCAGCAGTGCAGGCCCTCTGTCGACACAAAGGGCCAAGAATACAGACCCAGCAGCCAAGGGCATCCATGCTTCTCCACACCTGAGCAGGGAGCAGGGCGCCCATCCCCATCAGGTACTGCCAGCACCTGCCACGGTTCTGCCCTCACCTCTGTGCTCCCAGGTGATCCTAGGTACAGGAGCAAACGCCACAGCCGTCCCAAACACCATAGCGAGGGCGGTGAGCAGTCCCCCGACAGGGGCACACATCCTCATCGGTCGGGGCTTCAGTGGGGGCTTCAGCAGCAAATGCTGGCAGGCAGCGGAGCCCACAGCGGGGGTCACGGTGGTGGCCGCTCAGAGGCGCAGCGCAGCCCGGAGCTGGTGGGCGGCACGAACCTGGAGGCCCCGCATTTCTCAGCACTCACTCTGGATGAGGTGGGCTGCTCTCACCAGTGGCAATGTGAAAGGCCACCTGGTTCTTAAACAGCGTGCTGCTCTACGGCCTTCTGAAGAAATTCTGGAAGAAACTGCAAAGGAAAGGATGCAAGTCAGGATGTGTGGCAATAACGCCTGCTTTCTGTTCTCTCAACATCACCCCCGCCCCCTCCCCCCCTCCACCCCCCGCCCATGGCTCTGCTTTCACCACAGCCTCAGCCACGGACTCTTCTATGGAGGAAGAGTGTGGCGAGAAGTAAGGGGCCTCCTGAGGGGGACAGCCCCACACAGACACTGCACCCCAGAAGGCGCTACAGGGTCAGGGCTTTCTGCTCCTCAGACTGGCCTGGAATGCAGGACAGACACAGGGACCCGACCAGCGGGACAAACACATGCCTGGCTGTCCAGCTTCCTCCCTGTGTGGGCACCGTGCACAGCTGGTAAAGTGATGGGAAGAAAGGGAACGGAACTGGGGTTTCAGTTTCCCGTGGAGACTCTGGCTTTCCAGTTCCTGTAATAGTCATCAAGGATGATGGCCAGAGCTAAGACCAGAGAGCTGAGTGGAGGCTGAAATGTGTAAGTACATACACCCATGCAAGCACACATGTGTGCATAAGTACAGACATGTACACACACACCACATACACACATGTAGGGCCAGGTTGTGCAGGAACAGCTGACCTCCTGCAAGGGACAGGGCCACCCTGATGCCACCTTATGGAAAGAACAGGCCTGTGCTTAACAGAGAAACTTGGGGCTGGGGTTCCCCAGGTCTCTTGGCGCCCACCCTCTGTCCCTGCCCCATGACCGCCTGAGTCCGGCTGCTGCCTGCTCAGACCGTGCACCATATGCAAGGTGAACATGCCCACAGGTGAACCTGCGGACATCAGTGAATCAGAGCAATTATCGATAACGCTGGGGTTTGCCTCTGACCCAAGACCCCACCAGGAACCCAGTGAACCTCTGAGATGGACTTGTTTCCGGCTTCTCAGGAAAGGTTTAAACCGAAACACTGGCCTGAGCAGAGGCAGGACCCTTGCCAACCACATGTGGGGAACCGAGTGCAGCGGAACCCCTGCATTCTCTACAGGCTGCCCCCAGGGCCCCCCAGCACAGTCCACAGGCACTCAGTCTCCTCCTCACGCTGAGTACCCTCTTCTGCAAAATGGGGGAGCAGCTGCCTCTCCCCTCCGCCACGAGTCAGTCACCCTCACCTCCTCCTCTTCCTTCCACCCCCACCAAGCCAGCCCACTTCCACATCTACCGGTCCAACTGACACCCCAAGGCCCTCCCTTTCTAGAACTTTCCCCTTGCCCCTAACATCACTGTCAGCCTCCTGACCACCACTCTTCGGGATGTCTGAGGGAGAGCCAGCCCCTCACTCCCTCTCCAGTGGTCCTCTCCAGGCTCAGCCTCCCCAGACCTCCCTCAACTTGCCCCAGGCCAGTGCCTGACCAACTGACTGCCCTGCTGCCCTCTGACATATCAGACCAGACTAAACCACTCAAGAGGGTTTGGGGAGACGTTTTGGCTTCCTGTTGCCCTGGTTAAGTCACCGCCTCCAGGAAGCACTCCTGATTCCTTCCTCATTTTGCCTGGGAAGTTCTCTCTCATACCCCTGGTGTGCTTGTCTGGCTCCCAAAGCCTAGCAGGGAGCACAGCTCACCCTCCACAGTGCTCTGGGGGGGGGGGCCTTTTTTTAATTGCATTTACTTTTTATGTGTAATAAGAGCACTACCACCCCTGCTCCACTTCACCAAGGAAGAAATCACAGGGAACTTCACGGCGAGCACTTGCCACGGGGGAGATGCTGGGCAAGGGCCAGACACCAGGGGCCAGGCCACATCTGCCTGCCCAGCTTCCCTGCTCAGGCACCCCTCTGCACCTCCTCCTCCAGCCCGAACGCTGCCTGGCCAGGCTCCCTGCCTCCACCCAGCATCTGTTCTCCATCCCAACATACCTATTAATCAAGGAGTACACCAAGGCCATTTCCTCCAGGGACTGGCCCATCCTAGGTGGAGGTGGGCACCTCTTGTCAACAAACAGCTTGGATGGGCATTATTTTCAGCTTTTTGATTCCTGGAGCCTCTGTCCCAGGTCCTCAAGCCTGGCATAGTGGCTCGAAAGCAGCCACAGATGCATATTCACTGACGCATGAATGGATGGCATGGCTTTGTGCCAACACAACTATCACAGGATGGGCCCTGGGCTACAGGCCAAGCCCACGGGGATGTAGCCCAGACACCCAGCGACAAGGGTGCAACCCACACTGAACGCAACACCAGATACACCAGGAGGTTGAGGAGGCTAGGAGGGGAAGAAGAGAGGGCTGCCTCACGAGGAGCCAAGTCTTAAGAGAGGCCCACCATGTGTATCACACGTCACCCTCGGCCTGGGCCCAGGGTGGGGTCCCTGCTCTCCAGCCCTTCGTAGGGAAGTGAGGTACAAGGTGGGTCCAGAAGCCCAGGCCAGGTGAGAGGCTCTGAATGGGACTCATTCAGCAATCCCAGAGTGTCCACTTAGTACACTAAATACACCCACAGAAACCCTACGCAGCTGTAGGACACCCAGGCCCTGGGGGACAGCTGTCAGTGTGGATGATGCTACCGGCTTGGGACTTACCAGATGCGTGCTGAGCTCATTCCCAGGTCCATGTCCACCACTACTGGTCCAATAAAAGCAACGCTCATCCCCCACCCTGAACTCTCCACAGCCTCCCACCCCCTCACTTTTGCTTCTGTTCTTGCTTCCTGGGGTAGAGACTGCTGGCTTCCTGTCCCAGCACCCATGTCCCTTCATTCTCACTAACAGTGTCTTGATTTTACATAGGAATGGCAGTTTGGCCAGTTTCCCTGGTGGCAGTTCAAAGAACTGTGAACAGAAGTTAGAGAAGGTAGGAATTCCAGGAAAGCTTTTTAAAGGAGGCTGACTCAGCTTTTTTTTTTTTTTGGCTTCAGCCTTTCCTCCTTTTGCTGCCTGGAACTCAAACTTGATGGCTGGAACTCTGCCAGCCACCTTGTGAACATGAAGGTACATGAAGATAAGAATCTCGTTCTAAGAACAGCCAAGTAGAAATCCAGAAAAACTGAGGACCCTTACAACATACTGAAGACTTTATACCTGCTTTCTTCTGCCTACCTCTAGACTTGATAATAAATTATTAAGCTCTTTAAATTACTGTTTTTTTCTTCTAGACCTGTTGCCAGCAGTATATAATTACAAACAGACACAACCTCTTCGTAACACGTTTACCAAACAGAAGCAACAACCAGATTAATGTTTTTAATGTAAATCAGAGCATATCATTTCCCTATGTGGAATGTTTATCCCTCAGATTAAACCCAAGCACATAGACTTGGCTGACCTTCTATCCAGCCTCTGCCATTTCATTTTCCCTTTACCTTTCGGTCCCAGCCATTTCTGGATATGTGGAGTTGCAAAGAGTTGGACATGACTGAGCAACTGAACAACAACAAGGGCCACCTGCCTCATGTCCCCAGATGGCCTTTAAAAAAACCCACATGAACAGCCAAAGGTCAGGAGGCTCCACGTCACACACAGTTGACTCCTCTTGGGGGAGGGAGTGTGGGGGCCGAATGCTTTGCTTTATGATATTGAAAGGGTTTGATGTTTGCTCTTTTTCAACAAGCGTGCATTGTTCTGTATAATTTTAAAGTGTTAAGCAAAGCACAGAGCACACGCACACAGACACTCAGCCACGGTGCACTCAACCAGGGACACTGACTCTGAGACTGCCGACAGGATGTTGCATTAAGAATCAAAGCCTTAATGTTCAAATGGATACAACTGGACAAAGCGCCCATCCTGCCGGCTTCCCTGGGTGTTTCTGTTGGGAGCCGAGGCTCTGGAGTGCACATTTGGCCTCCCCCACGTCAAAGTGTCACACTGAGACAGGAGCCCATTAGAAAGACAAGGTCAACACAATGTCACACCCATTACCTACACCTAATTGTGCTGGTTCAGGCGGAGTGCACGACCCCACTTTAAATGTCAGGAGAATGGAACTCCAAGGGGTCTCTGAGCCCATCCCTCAGGGGCCTGTCAGTGCCTGTCACACAGCAGCCTTCCACCCGAGTGACTGTGGATTCACTGTCAGGGGGTGGGACAGAGAAAAATAGGGTAAGGGCTGTTTCATGAAATCATACACACATCTGTGCATGTATGTGTGTGCATACATGTATACATATGCATGTGTGTATCAGAGTATATATGTGCATGTATGCACTGTGTGTACACCTGTATGTGTGTGCACTCAGTGTATTGTGTACATACATATACCTATATTTATTCATGTTCATTCATGCATCTATATACCTTTAGGTGTGTGCATATGAGTAGCTGTGTGCATGTGTGTCTGTTCATACATGTCTGTGTGTGCATGTGTGTACATGCATGCCTACACAGTATGTACAGCACACAAGTCCCAATCCAGCACTGTGTTCCCAGATGTGCCTAGTGACTGAAGGCTAGGGTCCTACTAGGCAGGAACCGCACGCCAAGGGTGTTGTCTGGGGTCTTTCCTGCCCACACCCCACCTTGTCTTCCTTTCCTGGGATCAGCTGTCTGCAGGGTCACAGAGAGGACACCACTCGCCACCACACGTAAAGTGTCAATGCTCTGTCAGCTACAGAATGCTAAACCAATGTTGAAAGTACCCTCACTGGCATCCCCAGGGAACCCATGAAGGGGAGCCTGAGTGACCACTGTGGACAACTGTGGGGGAGCCTGCTCAGGCTTCTTGTCTGTGGGGTTTGCCCAACAGGGCAGGTGAAGCCCCACTTACCCTCCAGGCCCTGTGGTCAGGACAGCAGAAAGACACACCCCTGACCATACCTTCTCCAGCCAGGGGCAGAGAACCCAACAGCCACCCCAAAAACAGGACCTGCTAGTGCTGGCGCCGAGCCCAACATCCCCATCACCAGGCTGTCCCCCACCCTGGGCTCCCCTCCCCAGCTCAGCCCCTAGTCCAGCCCCAGGCTGTGCCCCCTCCTCCCCTCCCCGCCCTCAATGCTCTCCTCCCCCACTCCTGGCTGTGTCGCTGATGTCACCCCCTTGCTAAATGATCTTGCCCCTTTAGGAATCAGAAACAGGTTTCAGAAGCTCTCTGTTCACACACACAACAAACAGTTTATTGATTCAACTTCAGTTTCCCCAAAACTTAGAATGGATCGCGGGAGCAGCACTTTAGCTGCAGAAGCCATGAACAGTCTTGGAGCCGAGTCTTGCTTGAACCCCCCCATTCCCCTTCCCCAATGGAAGAGTGTCCAGGACACAGGCTTCCCCCCGCCACAGCCACTTCCCAGGGGCAAACAAGCTTGTCAGGATGTCCCCACATGCCTAAACCCTTCCTTGTTCTCTCACTTCAACCCAGGCACGTGTGTGCCACACATGTGCTGCCTGGGAGCCAGGAATGAGACACGGCAGCGGGGTGACAGATGTACAAAGCAATCCATTAATCAGCAGTCAATCAGCAGTGGTGATGGGCAAGTGCTGAGAAGGGCATATGCAGGGTGGGTGCAGGGCTGCGGGGATCCCACAGCAGAGGGGCCAGTGAAGGAAGGGACCAGCCTCCACTGTGCAACACCATTCTACCCTTCACACATGGACTGTCTCTTTGGAAGGTGTGCGGTGCCCAAGCACGGCATGTGCACCTGTCTCTGAGCCCAGATAGCTTAGCACTGACAAAAAGAAGATAACCTCCCTCCTTGGCCTGACTTTACTGGTCAGCCTGCCCCTGGGGAGGAATGTGTGTCCTCCAGGGTTGCTGACACCATGGGGAGCTTGGCACAAGATATGCTCCTAGGCTTGTTTCCCCAGGGGCCAAAGGATGCTGTGTGCACCGGGAGATATTTGAAATGCCACTAAAACTGGTGCTTCAGTCCTCACTTAGACCTACAGAGAGAGCAAACTTAGATAAATGACACTGTTGCAAAGTTCTGCCTTAACATGGAATTTGTTTGCATTCTTAATTCTCTCCTAATCATAGAAGACTTTCCTACCTTCAAAAGTAACCCCAAGGGTTCTTAACTCCACTAATCAAGAAATGTAACTTAAATAAAATACTTAACATTCCCCCCATGAGGCAGAGAGAAATTTACTTTAAAAGACTGCAGTTAGAGGGTGCTGGTGGGGCTTCTCTGGTGGCTCAGATGGTAAAGAATCTGCCTGCAATGCAGGAGAGCCGGGTTCGATCTCTGGATTGGGAAAATCCCCTGCAGAAGAACACGGCAACCCATTCCAATATTCTTGACTGGAGAATCCCAGGACAGAGAAGCCTGGCGGGCAACAGTCCATGGGGTTGCAAACAGTGGGACACGACTAGACAACTAACTCTTTCACTTTTCAGGGGTGCTGGTGAGGGGTGAGGTGGAGGATTTCTGATGACAATTCTGAATCTCCAAATGGCTCCTACTTTCTAGTGATTCTTGGGCAGAAATCCTATGGACCAACCCAGTGTGCTGGAGAAGGCAATGGCACCCCACTCCAGTACTCTTGCCTGGAGAATCCCATGGACTGAGGAGCCTGGTAGGCTGCAGTCCATGGGGTCGCTACGAGTCGGACACGACTGAGCGATTTCACTTTCACTTTCCACTTTCATGCACTGGAGAAGGAAATGGCCACCCACTGCAGTGTTCTTGCCTGGAGAATTCCAGGGACGGGGGAGCCTGGTGGGCTGCCGTCTATGGGGTCGCACAGAGTCGGACACGACTGAAGTGACTTAGCAGCAGCAGCAGCAGCAACCCAGTGTGCAAAGCTACACGGACGAGGACAGCCCCGCCACACTGAGAGCACAAGGGTAACAAGGAGGGATGAGCCTCCATGAGGGCTGGTTAAGAGAGACATACAGGACACTGAGGCAGCTCCATTGGAACTGTTGGAAACACACGGCATCTTGACCGTGTGGAAAGACAGGCAGGGAGCAGCAGGCCAGGGTGACCCATATGTGTCCAGGGAGGAAGCACCGGTCCACTCTCACACACACAGATACACACAAAAGACACATACAAAAGGACACACAGCCGGACACAAGTACCCAGGCTGTGCTGTGCTGTGCTTAGTCCCTCAGTCATGTCCGACTCTTTGCGACCCCATGGGCTGTAGCCAGGCAGGCTTCTCTGTCCATGGGGACTCTCCAGGCAAGAATACTGGAGTGCGTTGCCATGCCCTCCTCCAGGGACAGGTACCCAGGGAAACATACAAAAGGACACAGGCATGGACACAGATACACAGGTGCACATATAGACACATGGACACAGATACATGTCCAAGAATTAACACTGATTATCTCTGGGGAGGGAGAATAGCCAGGGAACTCACATTTTATGTTTGTTTTTAAAACAATGAATTACACTTTGTATTGCTTTGTAAAAACTTAAAATATATTAAAATTTTATGTATCCTCTATACTATATTCAAGTCAGTGAGAATATATTATATCCAGAATATTAACCTGTGGAGCTGTGTGTAATGTTCCACAACACAGCCCATTTCTTGGTGTCTACTCTTGGCATTTTTTTTGCCCTTTTTGCACTTACATAAAAATGAGAAGTGGCTTCTTCTCTTGCATGTTTTTTATGACCACAAGGTAAAAGTAACAGGAATCTATTCCTGCCATTTCTTTGACCTTTTTGCATTTACATAAAAATGAGAAGTGACTTCTTTTTCCTGTATATACTTCATGCTTATTATGACCACAAGGTAAAAGTAACAAGAGACTCCACCCTCTTAGGCCTTTACATTGGAATTCTCTAACAACTCCAGGTAGTACTGAACAGAAGAAACCACTCTTACTTTCAATTTTCCTGTGTCCCAAAAGCTTTCTTTAAAATAAAGTGTCCAGCAAACAAAAGACAAACAATCTATGGGAAAATACTTGGAAAAAAAATACTTATAATATAAATGCCTGGGACTAGAATTCCTAATAAGTGCAATTATTCCTAGTAACTGGGCTTCCCAGGTGGCTCAGTGGTAAAGAATCCAGCTGACAATGCAGGAGCCACAGGAGACGCAGGTTTGATCTCTGGGTTGGGACGATCCCCCAGAGGAGGAAATGGTAACCTACTCCTGTATTCTTGCCTGGGAAATCCCATGAACAGAGGAGTCTGGTGGGCTACAGTCCATGGGGTCACAAAAAGTCAGACACGAGTGAGCACACACTGAACACAAACACACATTCCTAACAACTACAGAAAGAAATGCTCTAACAAACTACAGAGCTCTGGCCCAATAGAGCAAATAATTAAAAATGTACACGTACATAACCAGCCAATAAATATAGTAAGTGCAAAGTGTCCCTAGAAGTGAAGCTGTGTTCATTAAAACTGGCCCCCAAGCTGGCACAACTGGTCCTTGCGATTGCCACGCACGGCAGATACCAAGGACCATCCTGGCAGCAGGTGTATCAAAAAGCCAGAGGAAATGACAACCCTACCTGCTCATCTACAATACATGAGTAGCATAACAGGAAGAAGGGGAGGTGAGGGCTTGCCTTTAGTTTTTACCAATTAAACTGGCATATCTCTGTCCTCTAAAGCTAGAAGCACATGGCTGACCATGTATTTATCAACAAAAATTAAGACTTATCACAAAATGACTCAATTTCAAGGCGGATGACACAGACAGTGCTCTTTTTACACCAGACCTCATGATGACTCCCACGTGGGTGTGTGTTCAGTTGTGTCTGACTCTGCGACCCTGTGAACTGTAGCCTGCTAGGCTCCTCTGTCCATGGAATTCTCTAGGCAAGAATACTGGAGTGGTTGCCATTTCCTTCTCCAGGGGATCTTCTTGACCCAGGGATGGAACCCACATTCCTGGGTGGCAGGCAGATTCTTTACCACTGACATACCAGGGAAGCCTCACTTCTACCTCACTTCTACTCCCAAAAAAGAAGATGGGGCATTTCAATGCCTAGACCAGGGGACTGCAGTTCAGAAAGGGGGCAGGGGAAGGAGCACAGGGTGGAAAGGCAGCTGGGGCAGGGGGAGGAAAGAAAATAGAGGCAGTGCCCCTACTGCCCTGTGGGCTTCCCCTTAAGCCAGCCCCAAGGGGCAGTGGCCAAGTCCAGATCTTTGCCCCTAAAATCTCACAGGGACCAAGGACCAATGTTCAGCTGGATCCCACTGAGGCTTCTATAAGGTGTCAACTTGGCTAAACTGCAAGATAGATTGAGAAACAAAGGGGATTTTACCTGTATCTTGTGCCTTCTCGAAACTTCCCAATCGTTTCTAGAAGTCTTCAGAAATCTTGGCTCTGAAAATAATGGGAAACAAAAATATTTAAACACTTCAACTATCCACATAAACTCAACAATACTTCTGGAAAGGCACCAAAAAGAAACTCCTGCCTTCACTTCTGGACCCCTGCAGCTAATTGTCTGACCCAGGATGGCTTGGCATTTGTGCACTGTGCTAGCAGGAGGAGGGAGGGAGTATGCAGTCACTCGCCCATGAACAAAGGAAGTGTAACCTCTCAGTCACCCAGGTTCAGATCTGGTCCCCAGCCACTGACCACCACCACTTTCCTGCAGAACAAGCCATTCAAATATGAGCCAAAGTCACTGTCAGCTGAGAGTCCATCAATCAAAAAAGTATTATCTATTGTCTACTGACTTCACATATGTATTCTTTAGAACTCATCTTCACTGAAATCCAAAGGCATCAGGCAATGAGGGAAAAACAGATACAGAGAACATATTTACAAGAAAATGATTTCCTAAAGGATCCATTTAATTCATTTTTTCTTTGTTTTTCATTGTTTTTAAGCCAAAACAGCAGAATTTCCACAGCTGTGTAGCCAGTCTCTATATTATACATTACCCCTTCCCAGTGCAGGATGGAGCTCTCAAAATAGGAATCCTCAAATCCAATAAGATCACTGACTCTCAGATTAAGAGAATCAGAAGTGCAAAACCAGAGGTCACCATATAGGATTAAAGAAGGTTTAGAGGACGGAGAAGGCAATGGCACCCCACTCCAGTACTCTTGCCTGGAAAATCCTATGGACAGAGGAGCCTGGTAGGCTGCAGTCCCTGGGGTCGCTAAGGGTCGGACACGACTGAGCGACTTCACTTTCACTTTTCACTTTCATGCATTGGTGAAGGAAATGGCAACCCACTCCAGTGTTCTTGCCTGGAGAATCCCAGGGACGGGGGAGCCTGGTGGGCTGCCGTCTGTGGGGTCGCACAGAGTCGGACACGACTGAAGTGACTTAGCAGCTTAGCAGAGGCTGGTTAAATGGATGCTGACTCCTCTATGATTGCAAATGATCCAACATATTTTTTAAACCTCAGAATCAAACCTTAGCAATTTGTGTGGTTGGAATTATTTTTTAATTTTGCTTTAAGGGTTAATACAATTCCTGCCATTTTTCTTAAGACAGCTGAGAAGTAGGAGATGCTCCCTGGAAACACGGTTACTGTCTCATCTCTCCCACACAGCCCCTGGGGAGTGGGACCATCAAGTCTGCAGCACAGAGATCAGTTTGTACCCCTCTCTTACATGTCCACGCAGGACACATGATTTCCAGGGCCACCCAGGGCGCCCTCCGGTGCTCAACAGCTCAGGTCAGCAGATGAGACCTCAAAGTGACAGGCAGAGATGGTTGGGATTCACCTGGCCCTGCTGTGCTGCCTACGACTGGGTCTGGGTCTTTCCTATACCAGCGGCTGCTTCTGATGGCCGATTGACAAGCAAAAATATCTTCAGATGAGCCGATTTACAAACAAAAATATTTTCAGATGAGCCAGCAGGGAAGTGTCCCTGGACAAAGTTCTATCCATCCAAGACACAGAACCTACGTCCCCTGTTGAAATGCTGGGGGAGGGGCTGGTACAACTGATGGACAGGCGGTGGGCAAACGCAATGAACCGTGGGATTTACCTGTTCACACGGGGCTTTCCTATCACGCGGGCAGGCGGGGCACAGCAGCCACCTGGGGACCGCAGAAGACACTTCAGGGAACAAGAAAGCGAGTCACCCATAAGTAAGAGGTTTAGGTAAACAACGTGAATACCAAGAATTATAAAACCAAAAAACTCTCTTCTAGAAATTCAGTAAGTCTTTGTCAATAAATAGAAGCCCAGAGCTGCTTGTTCTGTGGTTGGAGGACAAGTTGCGTATCATATTCACTCTAATTTCACAGTATTGAGCAACAGATGAAAGAAACCAGGCGAGGGTAGGTGTGTGTGTGTGTGTGTGTCTTAATCACCTCACACAATGCACTTGGATCCCGTGCCCTCATTTTCTGCCTTCAGGCCAAGTCTCCCTATCTCCCCTCTGTCAAACAGCTTCTAGCCCCCATGTTCCTGAGTGAAAACACTCACTAACGGCTCAGTCAACCGCGAGGCCCCACGGGGCCCCTGTTGTCTGCACCCTTTACCACAGCAACTTTTCTCTTCTCTCCCAACATAAAACCCACAGGCTATAATTAATTATCACCACACTGAAGAAGGCAAAAGACGTGCTCTATATGCAATTACTAACCATATCATTCTTTTTCTCTCCCCAAACTTGAAACTTTTTACTTTGTATTGGGGTATAGCCGATTAACAATGTTGTGGTGGTTTCAGGTGAACAGCAAAGGGACTCAGCCACACGTACACATTTATCCATTCTCCCCCAAACTTCCCTCTCATCCAGGCTGACACATAACACTGAGCAGAGTTCCATGCACTATACAGTAGGTCCTTGTTGGTTATCCATTTTAAATACAGCAACGTGTATATGACTTTCCCAAACTCCCTAACTGTCCCTTCCCCCGGCAACCATAAGTTCATTTTCTATGTCTGTGAGTCTCTTTCTCTAACCATTATCATTCTAATTACGCATCTACTCTGACTATGCATGTGTGTGCCTGCTCAGTTACTTCAGTGTCTGACTCTGTGAGACCCCGTGGACTGTAGTCAGCCAGGCTCCTCTGTCCATGGGATTCTCCAGGCAAGAATACTGGAGTGGGCTGCCATCCCCTTCCCGATCCAGGGATCGACCCTGCATCTTCTGTGTCTCCTGCAATGCAGGTGTATTCTTTACCTCTGAGCCACTGGGGAAGTCCCCCTGACTCTGCAATGTGCTTCTAATTCACATAATGTACAGTCTATTTGCAGAAGAAAGGAATGAAATAAATCAGGGAAGAAGTGTTTCCCTCTCACACTGGCAGGAGAAACTTGACCTTCACCCCACCACCACCACACCTCCAACCCTGTAGGAGGGCGTGGGAGCCCCACTGTCCATGCCCTGAAGGCAGCTGTCTCATGACTGTTTATAACAATAGCACAGAGCCCTGGTGAAGGGGGTCTTTGTCTTGCATGCATCTTGCCTACATTCTGCCAACGCGACCTCACCTTCTGAAGGCCCCTTGCCTCGGCAGTAACCCAGTGTTCTCTTTAGCGCCTGGTGAAGACATAAGCACATCCCAGGCATAGGGCTCTATGGGGAAAACGGTCTCGTTCCAGGGCTGGCGTCTCCATTTTCCAGCTGTATGTCCTTGGGGAAGTTACTGGACTTTTCTGTGCTTCTGTTTCCTCATCCAGAAAGTAGGCCTAATAATAGTACCTATCTCCTTTGGTTGTTGTGAAGATCCACGAGTAACCTATATGAAGAGCTTAAAACAGTGTCTAGTGGCTAGGAAACACTGCTAAACTATCAACTAGGACTCTCCCTACCTGTGAAGCAGAGCCAGTTATACCTAAGTTGTTAATTACCTACCTTGTGAGATATATTCGGTAGGCCAAAAAGTTTATTTGGGTTTTTCTGTAACATTTTATGCAAAACTCCGCATGAACTTTTGGGACAACCCAGTAAATATTAGGGTTTGGCCCCCAGCATGTGTAAGCACATTCCCCACACCCCCTCAATCAGGGCTCTGACAGCCTCCTCCTGTCACGGGAAAATTCAGAGCTCAGTGCCTGGGTGTGCCTGGGGCCATGGCCACCCTCTCCTGGGAGCAGGACCCCTGCTTCTGTTGGTTGTGGACGGGGAGGAGCCTTGAGCCTCATCTGCTGGACTTCCTCACTTCAGCCCAGAAGCCCACCCTGGAGGAGCCCAGGCACTCCACTCACACGCCGTCTCCAGGGGCAGCATTCACATGCGCTGCGGCCACGGGGTGACACCTGCCAAGATTCCAGGTCCAGCCCCTCTGACCCGGCAGTTTTCTACCTGGAATTCAGCTGGGCACACCCCCACGTGTACAAGACGCCCAAGTATAGGACTGCTGATAGGAAAACTCTGGAAATACCCAGGAGTCCATGGTCCATCGGTTTATGTGCATGTGTGCATATATGTACCTGTTTGTATGTATAAACGTGTATATATACTACATATGTGTAAGCTGATTTGTGTATGAGCTATGGCACATCTACAGGATGTGCAGCTGTTAAAATATAAAAGTGGTCACTGTGATGAAACGATGTTCAAGATGCTTAGTTCAGTGAAAATTAAGGTTCCCAACAGTGTTATAGTATGTTCTTATTTGTGTAGACACAGGGTACGTGACCAAGTGTATGTGTAAATCATTTACTCAAAACTATTTGATTAGATCAGCATGTAATCAAGATCAGTTGGCAGTGAGAGACGAGAAAGTGACTCTGGTCTGAAGCAGGGGTGTATTTCATTTTTTTTTTTTTTAAATATTTTATTTATTTGTTTGGCTGTGCCGAGTCTTAGCTGCAGCATGCGGGATCTAGTTCCTTGACCAGGGGCTTAACCCAGGCTTCCTGCATTGGGAGTGCAGAGTCTTAGCCACTGGACTATCAGGGAAGTTCTGGGTGTATTTCATTTTTGATGATGTGTATTCTTCAGTACTATTTGAATTCTTACCACATGCTTTCCTAATTAAAATATTTTAAATCTGATATTAAAAGTGAAATGTATTAAATGTGAAAAATTAGAAAATAAAAAGTCAGAGAAAACATTCATGGCAATTTCAAAACACAAGTTATTGTAACTATTAAAAACATGATTCCTTTTTGAAATTCACTAAATGCACTTCATCAAAATGGAAGTTTTCAAGAACAGTAGCAGATCTGACATTATCTCCAGCCTCTCCGACATTTTGGACACTTGTTGGCACTGTTTATCCTAAGAAAACTCAGAAAGAGGAAAGCATTTCGGTGCAGGTGAGTGCCCCAGATCCCAGCCTCAGCTGACGTACCCTGGGAAGTGGGAGGGGCAGGCTGGCAGCCATGCAGCAAGAGGAACAGAGACTTGGAACTCAAGAAAGAACAAGGGACCTGTGGGCAGTCGGGCTGCCAGGTGGGAGGAGGAGAGGGGAGAGGAGGGAGGAGAGAAGGGGGGAGGAGAGGAGAGAGCGGCCCAGCAGGAACTGTGCCCCATCCTACGTGTTGCAGGGTTCCCCAGCACTGTTGCATGTTGCATAGTTAAATATGATAATGCTGGACATTCAGATCGTTTGTCAATTTCCCACTTAAAATTCACTTTTAAAGACTAACTTTTTTCTTTGTTTAATTTTTAAAGCCTGATTTTTAACAACCAGCAAAACTTGAGCAAGAAGGCTTTCTTTCTAGAATGCAGAGTCTATCTGCGGAGGTCAGGGGCCACACAGAGAACACCAGGAAAAGGTCCTAAGGCTCTGCCCTTGGACACAAGGCAGAGGGAGCCAGGGGGGCGGGGCAGGCAGGAAACAGGCTCAGAACTTATTCACCACGTTTGTTTCCTTCTACTGAGAAATACTGCACATAACTTGCATGACTTATATTCATTTGACTCTCTTCTCAGTTTTCTATTAGCTAAGCTATTTTTGAAAAGGCGTATTTTCTATGCTATTAAACAGTCAACATCTAGAGCATTTTTTGTACTTCTTTCAAGGCAATTAAATGCCTTAATTCAGCTCATGTTTATTCTTCCCCTAACGGGGAAGGCTGTAAAGTGTGGGGGCCAGAGTGTACACTCTGAGGCCAGCCTGCCCAGGTTCAGGTCTGGTGCTGCCACTTCTCAGCTGTGTGACCTAGAACAAGTCACTACCCGCTCCTCAGCTACTCCCTCAGCCTCTCCACTCCCCTCAGCTACTCCCTCAGCACCCCTACTAGTCCCTCAGCCCCCCACCTCACTCCCCACCCCTACTACTCCCTCAGCCCCCCACCTCCTCACCTACTTGTTTAACTACCCCCCCAACCCCTCAGCTACTCTGCTGAGGAAGCTGCATGAATGAGGAATTTAAGACACGTGTGCACACTACAGGAGTATACTGTAGTATATACAGTGCACACTACACTGAATCAGGGTTGTGACAGAAACAACATGACACTGCACTTTTGTGATACAGTGGGGACACCCCTCAGCGCTGGCAAAGATCCACCAGAACCTCACAGCCACACACAGTCACCCTGTAGCAGAAACAAGTGTAGGGGGGAAGCGGGTTTCTCAAGCCAACGCCAATCCCCACGGTGGTCTACTCTGTGATCTGGCCTAGACTGAAAGCTTCTCTTTCTAGAACACACTGTCATGACATCAGCTTTTACTACCAACCCCCAGTCCATGAACCTGAAAAGCTCTACACTCTGGGTGCATTCTCTGACTCCAAACTCCATCATGCCCTTTCTGCCGAGGTCCATGCACGGGCTGGAAAGAATTTCCAGACATAAGGCAGAGTGAGAAGAGAATAGAGTTCATTAGAGCTATTAGAACATAGGGCTGGCTCAAGGGGGAGCCGACCCCTTTTGAAGGCTAGTAGCCAATTTTTATAGCCTCACTCCCCACCCCAAAATTCTTTGGAATTTTCCAGAGAAAATTCCGACTGGAATGGTGGCATTAGACGATTGGTTAGGATGCTACAGAGTGGGCAACAGCATTGGTATTTTATCTAATATGGGGTCAGGGAACTGGGAGGCTCATGGCAACAGTTGCTTTGGGATTTGGTCAGTTCCAGAGATTTTGTCCAGTGACCTTGGAAAGGGCTCCACACTTTCTTTCAGAACCGGACTTGGCTGCCCCAGAGTGCCCTCTACCCTCTGTTCATAAGATGTACCACGGCGCTACCCAGGGCCCCTCTTCAGGCTGCAGCCCTCCCACCCTCCTACAGGGCTTAGAGAGTGCATAGCCCAGACTCGCCCCAGACATCCTGGCTGGAGCTCCCTGTGTCCCCAGAGTCTGCGTGATTTCAGGGGCTGAGAACCAGCAGAAATGCCACCACACCGCCTGCCTTCCCCAGGGTGATCCTGCCTTTCTGCTCCACACATCCCAGCTGCATCCCACTGGAAGCATCTCCATCACACTCATCCCCCCCAAATCCTGGTTGTCACTACAGTTTGGCTCATGCGCCAGGGCAGGCTGAAAACTGCCCTCAGAGATGGATGGCTGGATTTGGCTGAGATTCACTTACTGGGTCTTGTGAAGAATTATAAGCAATAGGAATAATGAATATCCTACCAAAAGGCAAAGGTGAGATGGTGGTCAGAAAAGTAGAGCTGGCACTCCTGACAGATTCTGCCAGCATTGCTCACAATGGAGATTTCTACTGTGCTTTTCTGTGAGTGCACTGTGAGTAACTCAGGGCATTAGACCCTCACCACTGTGAGTGATTCAGGGAACCGCGTCCCCCGCAGGCAACTCCCTGGAGTGTGCACATGCCTGATCATAAACACTGGTCACCTGAAGGGGCCCTCGGTGTGGGGCAAGAGACTTGGCATTGGACACGGGACACCACCAGCCACGTGGCCTCCTGCTGTCTTTGGGAGTGGCAGTGACCTTCAGTCCCCAGCGAACCCTGGGGAGATAGGCTTTGTGTTGGTGCTGTGGAGGGGAAACAGACTCAAAAAATGCAATGACTGGTCTGGAGCCACGATCAGAGCTGGGACTCCCTCCCTCCAGGATCTCACAGCACCCAGAGGCCCTGTCAGTACCCCCTGGGCTCTGGGAGGGTCCACCACGCTGGGGGTGGGGCGGGTGTATCAGAGCAGGGCAGAAACCGCTCTGGGGAAGCCCTGTGTCTCCGGCTGGAGATGATGCCCCTTCTGCCCTGGAGCCAGCAGCTCCCACCCTTCCTTCTCCAGGAACTCGGGGCAGAGACGAGGGGCCATCCCAGCCCCACAGCGAGCACTTCAGAAACAGTGGTTCCTTCCCTTCACCATTCGGTGAAGATGTCACAGAACCTGCCCAGAAAGAATCATCTAGAATCTGGGGTAGGTGCAGGACTGCATGCAGGGCTGCCTGAGGCAACATCCTACACCCCCAGGGGGTCACAGCCCCCTCCAAATGTCCACAGGGAAGGAAGCACCTGTGGTTACACCAGGAGACTGGACTCTTCTTGTCCTGCACGGGGCCCCCAGACCCAACCTGGCTGCAGAAGGACAAGAAGGTCTCTGCCGAGGCAGGAGGGACTGGCTTGGGAGCCTCACCAAGCCCAGGCCCAAACGGGGATTTCTTTTTTAAGTCCAAACCACAAAATGTCACTCTCTTTGCTTCATATCTAGTGATTCCTTAAAAATATATAGCAGAAGTACGAAGTGAGGCCAGCTAGACCACAGGCCGTCATCCAACTTGAATGGGCAAGGGCTGGAGCCAACACGAGGCCCTGTCCTTTCAGCCCTGCCCCCTCCCTGGACATGGCCATCCCTCCCGGCTTGGCAAACTCGCCAGAGAACCCACATGCTTCTGCAAAAGCTCCGTGAAGGCCCAGGTCACCTCACCCTGGCAGGACACAAAGGAACAGTCATCATCCCATCATCTCAGGTCCAATTCCACCTCAGGAATTTGTGCACACACCACCTGCACAGACCTCTGATTTGCCGGCTTCCACACCCCTTCAAGGAGACTTCCAGGAACGTCAACTCGGCCCTGGACTCAGCTTAGCACCTTGTGGCAAAGCTTGTTATTTTGAGATTCTGCTGCCTTTGAACCACGTTCAAACCACACCAACTACAGCCAGGCAATGGTAGACCAAAGAGTCTCTGTCTGACCCCGAGGTGCTTTGGAAACTGCCAGGAAAGTCAGAAGGGTATGCAGCCCAGCTAGATGGCCGGATTAGAAAAGGCCTATGTCCCTCCGGACGTGAGGAAGGTGCCTGGGAGTTACCTCTGCTAGAATCCCCAGCATGAGGTTGAGTCCAAGTCATAGTGAGGATTTCACTCTGCAGCCGCCACACAGGGAAGAGACCATCACAAGCCACTGCTGGCTGGACCCCAATTCTATGAAACTTCAACCTGCCCAGAGCCCAGCCTAGTGGTCCCCGGGGCCCACAAAGGCCCTGTTTTTCCAGCAGATGGAATTCCACAGTGGGCAGGGCATCCTCTTCTGAGCCCTGAGTCATGTTCCAGATGATTCAGAGCTTGTGAGATGCGGAAAAGTGGCAGCTGGTGCGTCACCATCACACTGTCACCTTCCAGGTGGAAAACTCCTGCTGAGGGGTTAATCTGCCTCACTCTGTCCTGCAGCCCCCAGGAGGCACCTCTGCCCTGAGACCACAGCTAGGGCGGAGGTTAGGAACGAAGCAGAAACAGAGGCTGAGAGAGGGGTCTCTAGCCAGGAGGTCTATCCTCCCAGTCCACGCGAACCAAAATTAACTGAAAAATCTAAATACATTTTGTTGTTGTCGTTTAGTCACTCAGTCGTGTCTGACTCTTGTGACCCCATGGACCCCATCGGGCTCCTCTGTGCATGGGATTCTCCAGGCAAGAATACTGAAGTGGGTTGCCATTTCCTCCTCCAGAGGATCTTTCTGACTCTTGTCTCCGGCATTGGCTGGTGGATTTTTTACCACTGAGCCACCCGGGAAGCCCCAGAGATATTCTAGAATATTCTTAAACCACACAAAGTAGGCCACCAGTTCCACCCCCTCTAGGGTCCTCCCACCCCGTCCCTGGGGAAGACAGTTTCTTGGCCCAGAATGACTGGGCTCAGAGGCAGGGCACCTTCCTCAGCATGGTCCGTGGTTATGCCAGGCCGCTGGTCAGGGAATGGCCTCTGGGCACTGCCCACACTCACTACCTCACACAGGCTGAGTGTCCTCATCCAGAGACACAGGATGCGGAGACAGGATGCAGGGACAGAAGGAAGGGGCCCCCAAATATGGGTCTGGAACAGCGCTGGCTGGAGGAAAGGGCTCAGTTTTCTCACATTTCAGAATCCTTGGGGAAGATGCATGTGGTTTTAAGGGCTGAATAAATCGTGCTTCACTAATCTCTTTTCTGACCATCCGACTTACTCAGCTGATAGAAAGCAGGGATGTGAGCACACATCAAACATCCCCATTCTGTGGAAGGTGACACAGCTTGGAGGCCTCGCTTCCTGCAGAACTGGCCCTGGCATGTGGCCAGCTGGCCGTGCCATCCGCCACAGAACATCCTCCTCAGGCGCCCCCTGCTAAGACCGACCTGAGGCCTGGGCAAGGTGCTGGGCTCCCTGTGAGCACGAGAGATGTAGGGTCTGGCCTTTCTCGTCCACTGGGGATCCCTGATGACCATCGCCCCCAAGGAGGTCCACCTGACTCCTGCTCTCCTCACACTGCGGGACACAGAGCAGGAACTCTAAGCGGGCAAATGTTCACCATGGAGGGTCCGACAGGCAGATCCACTGGGTCCCTCAGGGTGGGCTGCTGCCCCTGGGTTGGGAGAGTGTGCCTGGTGGGCTGACCTCAGACAGAAGTGGCATGATCCCTGGTCCTGGGAACAGGTTCTTCCCTCGTCTGCAAAGCTGGCTGTGGGCCAGCCTCACCCAGGCAGTTCTGCTTTCCCTGTGACCACATAGGAGGACGTGGTCTAGACAGATGCCCCTGGGCAGTGTGGGCGCCACTTCCCACAGAGGCACTTCCTTATGATCCCAGCCGTCAGAGGCTCAGGACGCTGCCACCCCCACTGCCACAACTTCCCTCTGGGCTCCACACTCAGTGCCACCATCAGGTCCCTGCTGGGGACACCTGAGTCACTGTACGTTGGACACAGCGAGGGGCTCAGGCTGGTTTGTAAGCACCTGCTGAAGGCCAAGTCTGGGCACAGTTACGGGGGTTAGCCACACCTGCAGCTGCCCAGGTGGGCACTGGGCAGCAGAGAAGAGGGTGGGAATCCTGGGCCAGACGCCAGGCAGGGCTCTTGGAGCTGTGCAAATGTCAACCCGGTGAATCCTCCGAGTTTCCGAGACTCTGGCTGTTCCTTCCAGATAGGAGGAAACTGAGGCACTGACCACTCTCAGTCCGGGCTGGCTCCCTCTCCACCAGGACTGTGCTCCCCCTGCACTGGGACCCTGACAGCATTCACACCAGCCCTGCCTCCAGGTGTGGGGTGATGGGCGCCCCCAGGGAGGATGTGCTCCCGGAACAGCAGCAGCAGCAGAAAACCTCCAACCACGGGCTTCCTGTGGGGGCCCAGCAAAAGCAGAATTCTTGTCCTGATCCTTGACCCTGTCAGTAGCCAATGAAGCTTCCCTTAGGGCTGGCTTGGCCCTGCCCTGCCTACCTTCCATCAGTCCCTCAGCATCCTTCTCAGCCTCAGGGTCCCTTCTAGCCTCTCAAAGTTCTGAGTCTGGAAATTGATAGGGAGGGAGGGACCCGGGAGTGGAAGTCATCCATTGCAAGCCCAGTAAGCAGTGCCTCCTTTGGATACCGACAGCCAGGGTGGCCCCAGCTCCCAGGGACCAGACCACCTGATGCAGGCCTACAGGCAGCTCCCCCCACCCCACCAGCAGCCACCCCCGGCAGCAGCCACCCCCAACCCCTCTGGTTACCTCTAGTCTCAGGCTCACTCGCGTCACTTGTGAGAAGCCAAGCAGACGCACAGCGGAGCACCGACTTCCCCATCATCACTGCTTGAACCTTCTGGGGGTGGGGCCAATAAGGGAGTGAGTCAGGCCACCTATGACCCCAGGAATGTACCAACATCTCACAGGGATTCCTCTTTCCAGCAACCACAATCATCATCAGATATTCACAGATAAGAACACCAAGGAGCCACATCAGTGTCGATTGGTGGGGTCAAGGGTCCGAATCCCACTGTCTGACCCTAGGCCTGCTCCCCACGTCCCCTCGCCACTCCTCAGGGCTGCAAAGTGCAAATTTCCCCACTTCAAGTTGGAGCACCTGACCCAGGAGGACCACAGGCATTAGCAAACACCTCTGGGCCTAACTGGGCTAATTTAAATCCAGTTTCTTATCAAAATCTCAACTCGTTCCAAGTCAGGAGTCCAGCAGACACTTTGGAAAAGATAGTTTTGGCTGAGGACACCTGCATCTCTATCTCCAGGTCATTCACTTGTCCCTGCCTCCGGGTGATGCCTTTCCCCAGGGAAGTCGAGGAAGCAAGCCTATTTGGATTTATTTATTTCAAATAAATGCTCTCTGCTAACTAGGCCAAGCAGGAGTGCACACTACCCATTTTCTCTTGCTAGCTTAAAAGAAAGGCATAAGAGTGAAATGAAATAATTTACACCAACTGCAGTCTGCAGAATGAATGGAGAGTGACACTAGTTTTATGCTCAAAAGAATGTGGTGTCTGTTCAATGTCAAGTTGTCTCAGACAGGACCTTCTGAAGACTCAACTGATGATACAACCTCATTAAAACTTTGTAATTACAAAAGCTTGGGAAAGTTGCTGCTTCACCCCATGCTCAGAGCGGAGCACCCAGTGGGTAGCTCTGCATGGGGAAATGGTCTTGCCTGGCTGCCCAGGACAGGTTCCAGGCTTGGGTAGCAGCCACATCTAAAGCATCCACAGGTGACAGAAGTTTCTAGAAACATTTCAGCCACAGGGAAGGGGATTACTCAGTGGCCAGGACACACGTAACAAGGCTCTCCCAACTTGCAGGCTGGAAACTTGAAGTGCCTGCTCCAGCTTGTCCAGCCCACCCCCTTCTTCCTAGCCATCTTCCCTGCCAGGTCCCTGGGGCATCTCTCTTCTATCTCAAAAAGCCAAGAAGAGCCACACTGGGTAACCCTCACTTCCATCCCACACTCCTGCAGGGAATCCACTTTCAGTGGACTACAAGCCCCTCAGTCTCTAGTGGGAAACAATTTACTGCCTCCCTGCTGGTTCCTATTGCCAGGATGCAAAGCCTCCTCCACACCCCCCTATCCCAACACTGGCAAGAGCTGGCACCCGGCCAGCAGCACGGCCCATGGATCATTATCATCCCAGGCCAGGGGAGCCACAACAGTTATCACTCACTGGTGAGGGCGGAGCTGGGCCTGGCTTTCTGGAGGAGTCTGACAAGCTCGGCCACAAGGGTTTCCCTGGACTCAGCAATCCTACAAGTTCAAAAGGATGCCAGCCCAGGAGTGTTTATCTCCACATCACTTTAACGAAAGTAAAAATTCAAAATCTAAATGTACGCTCATCAGGAACTGGCTAAATAAATAAATATTACAGCACGCTCTGCAGGCAGCACAAACCATCAAGTTAATGCTTGTTGACAAGCACAGATAAACACAATATATCATTAAATGCAAAAGAGAGATGATAAAACAGCACTTAAATGTAAGCTTATTCATGTAAAGAAATTGCCAGGAAGGCTCACACCCAGAAGGGTGTGAGCATCGCAGCTTCAAGCACAGGCTGGAGTTTACTCCCTGAACCCAACAAGGCAGCATTACCAGTCTCCACAGGTGAGCTCGCTGGAGCCAAGCACCTGACTGTGGGCCCCTAGCATGCTGGCCATGGCCACCTGTTGCAGGCAGAGGAGGGGGACCAGGTATGGGCGGTGCTCAGTTCAGGGACATCTTTAATTTTCTTCTCTGGACTATTCTGCATCTTCTAATTTTTTTACATTAGGAAATGCATTTTTCAGTCCTTTTCTTACAAAACAATCATGTCATTTCCAAACAACAACAGTTTCTCCAGATTCTTTCAGTCTTTTTGCCCCCAGGCTACCCATAGCTAAGGAGAAGGTGGCCCCAGGTGCCCCCAGGAGCGCGGTACTGCCATCCTTGGGGTGGCTTTCTAGCACTTCCCGTCCTCAGCCAGACTAGAATCTGCACTTTCAAGTCCCCGGTCCGACCCTGGTTACTTGTGTCTCCATCTCTGGGTGTCACACCGCATCCACCACCCCCCGCCCCGCCTGTGCCGCCCCATCAAGCCGGCCCCACCCATTTACCCACCAGGAAGGACATAAATCAGCCTGGGTGCTGGGCCCAGCTGCCTGGGTTTGAGCTCTGGTCCCCTCACCAGCTGTGTGACCCCAGGCCAGCCACTTAACCCCTCAGCCCCTTAGATTCTGCGTTGTCAGATGCAGCTGGCCTAAAAGTACGTGGATTATTTTAACACCACTCAGCATGATAGATGATACCCACTCACATTAGAGATGATGTTAAAATCTACCACGGAATGCCCGGAGCCATTCACTAAGCCTTTAACGAGATCGATGAAGCTGCCTAATCCTGCCAGGGGCAACAGCTGCAAGAAAAACAACTCTTGCCAAGTTTCATATTTTGCTCTTTCTACAACAATTTTTCCCAAAGAAACTGATCAGAGAGGGAAAGAGCTTTGTCCTTAAAGTCTGAGGAAATCCACCACTTCTACACACCTCTGAGCTGCTCTGGTCTTGGCCTGTGACTCTCACACCCTGTCCTAAAAGATGTCATCCTGCCGGGTTGCAACCGCTTACCCGAGGACATCTGGGGATAGGTGTTACTGATGTGAGCGGTTGCCTCCTTCAGCAGCCAAACGTTCATACTGCAACATAAAGAGTAAGAAGATCTATGGAAGGGAGGAGGGGGGCAGTCAGGGTTGCCCAGAGCCAGCCTGTGAAATCCAAGCAAAGAGAGGCAGCCTCTGGCCCTGCCCATGCACGGGAGTGAGGCCCACGCAGGGGCAGTGGGAGCAGTGCCCACAGCTGCCAGGTGCCTTGGACACCTGCAGTGGTTCAGTAATCACTGATTTAACTCTAAAACATTCAGTCACTGGGATGAGTTAGCTGCGGCTCTCAGCGAGAACGCTCTCAGAGAATATAAATCAAACAGCCCTCAACAATCTTGGATGTGGCTGTCATTGGATCACCAAGGTCTTCAGTGGTTGCAGTAAGAACCCCCGAGGAGATGAAGAGCCATTAGAGTCCATAATGGGAGAAGGGCTGGCACAGAGCCGTCCCCGACAGCCAGGAGCAGGGCCACGTGCAGCGGCCACCATGTCTCAGTTCTCCGTTCCTGTAGCCCCACGTGTGAGGCCGACCTAGCCCACAGCCCTGTTCCCGTAACACTGTGGTCCAGGGGGAAGCAAGCCCTGCTCGATGGTCACCCAAGGACCCAGATGCAAATGCCCATGGACTCTGTGCAAACAAGACAGAATCAGAGGGCAGGGCCAGCTGAGTGCAGTCAGTGCCAACCAGGCAGCTCCCCACGCTGCTCTGGGTAGCGCTTCTCACACCTGGAGAGCCGGGCGGGGATCCTGGGGGCAGTTGGGAGACCAGACCTGAGGAGACAAAGTCACAGCACCTTAGTGAGAGCCCTGGGACACTAAAATATGTAAGTGAACACTCTCCAGTGTCCTCTCCAGTAACAAGAATGTGCAACCAAGAGAAAGAGGGCTGAGCGGTGCACCCCAGGACAGGTAAGCCCAGGAGTGTGAAGACTGGAGCACACCCACCCACCATGCCATCACCCCTGAGACCATGGCTACCAGCTTCCTCTCTTCAGGTCCTGCCTGCTCCAAGGTTCAGTTCCCCACGTCCCTGGCCAGCTCTGCCCACTTCACCTAGGAGCCCTGGCCAGGCCCCTGCACAGCCGGGCGGCCCCCTCAGAGCTCCCATGCTGTTTCCTGCCCTGAGAATTCTCCAGCAGCCACAAGGAGCAGCAGGTGGCCTCTGCTCACACAGCTCAGACCTTACCTCTGCAGTTCCTTAGTCTCCCAAGGACAGTTCCTTCCCATGGGAACTCCGGTGTCACATTGAGGATGAAGAGCTTGAGTCCTGCTCAGATGAGAAGGACCTCAGGAAACAGGGTGCTGTCCCATCTCTACTGGATCTCCAGCAGCTTGCAGAGCCTGTCCCCCTCAAGCCACCCCCAGGGGGCTCTGAGCGGCCTCCCCAGGCAAGAGCTTGCAAACATCCTCCTCAGAGCTCCCGCCAAAGCTGTCTGCCCATCCACAGGGGACTCCAAGAGCAACATGAGGCCACAGACACAGATTCAAAAGGACCAAACACACACGTGCACACTAGCACATCATACCTGCCCACATGCAGCAGAGACCATGGAACTGGGTGTGAGTGGAGGCCAAGGCGAGCGGAGCCCCCAGGGGTGCCACTCTCCTGCCTCCCATCGGGGCTGCTGAAGGCAGCACATGGGCAATGAGTGGTCCTGGCAAGAGTGAAGCTCCAGAACACAGGTCAGCCTGATTTTCTCAATCTGAAAGGTCCCAGAACTGTCAGCAGAGTGTCCTTTTCAACCATGTCCTGGAGCACAGTCCCCAGCCAGCCCATGGCCAGATCCAAATGTTAACTGAGTCCAAGCTTGCCATGCTCACCACACAACAGGCCAATGAATCCGAGAGAGGTGTTGAGGCAAGGAATATGACTTTATTCGGAAGGTTGGCAGACCAAGAAGGCAAACTAATGTCTCAAGATAACCATCTCATGGGGTTTGGATGCCAGATTCTTTTATAGAACACGGGGTGGGTGGGGGAATGGTGGTGAGGAAATAAAGTATAAGAGGCAGAAAACGAGAGGCAGATGTAGTGAGGAAGTAATAGTAGAAAGGGCCCACAGTCTTGCAAAACATCTCTGAGAATGCCTGTGGAAGGGATGTGTTAATTTCTTCTTTCCTGCAGCCATTCATGGGTGGGCAGGGTTGGATTATCTCCCTGTGAGCTGAACAAAGGCACTTTAGTTTAACAGTTAGGCAGAGGGGCAGGGTTCTCCAAGACAGGCCATTAGGTATGATCATAACAAAATCAAGGAAAAGTAAGTCAAAGAAACAGTTCCAACATGGAGTCAGAATTGGTTCTTCTCTGCCACACAACCCTGTGCAGGGCAAAACGGGGCCACACTGGCCTCACATTCACCACTGTGCCCTGGCCTCTGGCTCTCCCTCCTCTTTGTGCTCCCTCTGAGATGCCCTCTGGGGATTTGTAGGGCCTGAAAAATAGTTGGATTTGGTGTTGCAGAATGATACTTAACAACCTCGTGAAAATTAGGTGAGTTTCCAAATTGAGGCTTTAATTAAAGCAAAGACAATACTCATTAGGATGGTTACAATAAAAACAAAAACAAACAGAAAACAGACACTGGTGAGAAAGTGGAGAAACTGGAGCTCTGGTGCCCTGTTGGTGGGAATGTGCAATGGCATAGCTGCTATAGGAAACAGGATGGAGGGTCCTCAAAAAACTAAAACAGAATTGTCCATGACCACTTAATTCTACTTCCATTTATACACCCAAATGTACTGGAAGTGAGGTCTCAAACAGGTTTTGCACACCCACATTCAGGGCAGCATTATTCACAAGCCAAAAGAGGGAAGCACCCGAAACATCGACTGATGAAGCAAGTGTGAGAAACCCATACATACAGTGCAATTATATTCCGCAGCAGGGAAGAGGGCACCCCCAACCTGCCGCCCCTCCAAGGTGGCCCAGCCAGTGACACCATCAACACCCAGCACTGCAACTGCACCCAGGAGTGCCATGAGCCAACAAGGCAGTCACTCAAAGGTGTACAGAGCTGGAACTATCAAGAAAACACCAGCATCTAGGGATACTCAGCCCTCAACCATTGCACGGCTCTTCTCTCCAGGACGTGAGAGTGACAGGAGAGGTAGAACAGCGCCCCTGCACAAGGAGAGAGGTGAGGGTCGGGGGACATCTGGGAGCACCCGAGACAGCGCAGGAGCACCAGCAGCCCCCTCTCCTTCTAGAACCTTTGCCCCCACTGACTCGGCCCTTCCTCCAGGCTCACTCCACTGGAATAGACATATGCAGGTGGAGAACTCACATTAGCACTGCCATGTATGATCACCGTGGGAGCCGTCTCTAACTGTCTGAGCTCCAAGATGGGCCAGACGTTGGCCGGGAGACATAATGACACTTCTGAAAAGTGGGCTCTGATAGCCTGCACAGCCGGCCAGGCCTGTCCCATGTCCACTGGTTCCCACTCCACGGCTACCCCATCCCTACCACAGGTTGGGGAAGCCGAGTTCCAGGCAGGGTCAGGGGCTACGGTCCTGGTGACAGTCAAGCTCCTGGAGACTTCAAGAAGTAAGGATGTCAGCAGGAAGCTTCTGGCCACCTTGTGGACTGAGGCTCACTCTCTCCACCAAGAACTCTCCAGGTTGACAGAGACCCAAGGTCAGCTGGAATACACGTCTGTGTGTGAGTGGCATGTGCACTGTGTGGGCGTGCATCTGTGTATGTGTTCTGAAATAAAGTAAGAGATGATTGAGAACCCTGGAGACCAGGTTCAGAGGTGACAATTGTGTTAGACACTGTCGGCTAAAAGGTGGAGATCTGACCAGGTCACAGTTCTCATGGTTTGTTGGGATAAAGATCTCCCTCAGGGTAAGGTACTGGGTAGTTCAGACAGTAAAGGATCTGCCTACAATGCAGGAGACCCCGGGGTCTGATTCCTGGGTAAGGAAGATCCTCTGGAGAAGGGAATGGCAACCTACTCCAGTAATTTTGCCTGGAAAATCCCACGGACAGAAGAACCTGGCAGGTTACACAGTCTATGAGGTTGCAAAGAGTCGGACACAACTGAGCGACTAACAAGGTCTAGAAAAAGTTTCTAAGGAAATTTTCACGTGAAAAGGGACAATGTCACCACTACCTCTGTGGCAAGTATAACCATTTCCAAAAGCTTGTTCCTGCATTAAACTCATCTCTCTCATACAAACAGCTAAGAGGATAGTCAAATTTCAACCCAGAGAGGGCACTTCTACCAAAATCCAAGTTCACCAAGTCCAGGAGTACAGCATACTGCAGACCCAATCCAGTAAGAACAGGTAGGATAGGGAGGGGAAGCTGGCGAAATACTCAAGAGCTTATAACTTTCAGGAAATGTCATAGAACAAGCTAAAAACATCCATAAAGGAAATGAATCCGTTGGCCTTGCTTACACAAAGCTAAACTAGAGCCGCACAGATGCTTCTCAAAACCCACAGCCCCTCTGTGGGGCTAAGATGCTGAACCCAGTGGAAATACATAAGCTGGAATAGATGTGCCCAAGTCCCGAGCCACAGCACAAGGGGCTCAGATCTCAAGTCCAAGAGGGACAGTTCATTGAATTAAAAGGTCAGCTGGCCATGCAGAAGTTCAACTGTGTTGAGGGCAAGGGCACACAGGAGACCTCTGACAGGACATAATCCAACCAGAGGCAAGGCTGGGACCAGGAGATTGGGGGTGTGGGGTGGGGGGAGTGGCTAGCCCAGAGCCAGGCTGTGGGGCTCCTGAAACCAGCAGCCACCCAGCGAGCAATGAGGCATGGGGAAGCTACTCCTTCTGCCCCGTTCACACTGTCCTCTGTCCTTTCTGTATCGCGAGCCCAGGGCTCATGGCTGCTCACCTGGTCCTGAACGCACGAATGCCTCATGCATAGCGCATGCCCAGTCAGGTCCCTGGGAAGGAAGGGATGCTGGACAGGAGATGACGGCTTCTGCCCTCTCCGTGCAGCTCAGGTCCAGCAGAGCACCAGCACACTTCCTGCTCCCACCCTACAAATCCCCAGACACACCACCTCCTCTTCCCTCCTGTTGTTAAACCCTACCATCCTCTGCAAAGGGCTTCCCTGGTAGCTCAGTGGTAAAAAACCCACCACCAATGCAGGAGACATAAGACACATGGGTTCCATCCCTGGATCAGCAAGATCCCCTGGAGGAAGGCATGGCAACCCACTTCAGTATTCTTGCCTGGGAAATCCCATGGACAGAGGAACCTGGCAGGCTTCAGTCCATGGGGTCACAAAGAGTCAGACACAACTACAGTGACATAGCACGCACGCACATATCCTTTGCAAGCCAGTGACTGCCACTCTCTTCTGAGCTCCTCTAAACCCCTGCAGCACCCATGGTCTAGAAGGTGACACAAAGTTCCATGCCAGGCCAGCAGGAGGACCAGCAGAGTCCTGTCCTATGGGCACATTCTCAGCCCTCCACAGCCCTCTGAGTTTGCACAAGCTATATCTGCTTAGGCCCTCCAGGTGATTCTTACCTAAAGTTTGAGTATCACTGGCCTACATGATGCAGTTTCACACTAAATTTTACATTTTCTTTGCTGCTTGGTGATGGTTTCATTTATCTTGTCTCCGTTAAGTGATTGTGAAACTCCTCTTGTTATAGAGTCCAAGCTTGTTTGCTGACCGCACGACAGGCCAGTGAATCTGAGAGACGAGGTGCTGAAGCAAAGAAAACAACTTTATTCAGAAAGCCAGCTGGCCGAGAAGATGGCAGACTAGTGTCTCAGAGTAACCATCTTGTTCGGGTCTGGATTACCAGGTTCTTTAGTAGAGTCAGAGAGAAAGAAGCAATAAGGAAGTGAAGTCAAAAGGCAGAATAGAGAAGGAGAGGCAGTGGGAAGCAAAGTGAAAGGGTTGTCACTCTCACAAAACATCTCCAAGGGAATGGCCAGCCTTGGAAGGGGTGTGTTGATCTCTTCTTTTTGGTGTAGCTATTCAGAGGTGGGCATGGTCAGATTATCTATGAGCTGAACAAAGGCACTTTAGTTTACAGTCAGGCAGAGGGGCAGGGTCCTCTGAGGCAGGCCATTATGTATGACTGCAATAACAAAAGCAATGAAAATCAAGTCAAAGAAACAGTTCCAACATGGAGTCAGAACTGGCTTCTTCTCTGCAACACTCTGAGCACAAAACCACATCTTAAGGGACCAACATTGGTTTTCTATGGCTGCTTGAGGGATCTACATTGGTTTTGTATGGCTGCCGTAAAGTGTCACTACAAACTTCGTGGCTTAAAACAGCATAAATTTGTTATCGCAACTGTTGGTCATAAGTCTGACCTGGGATTCATTGGGCTAAAATGGAAGAGCTGGCTGCATTCCTTCAGAAGGCTCAGTGGAAAACTGTTCCTTTGCCTTTTCTGGCTTCCAGAGGCCTCCTGCATTCCTTGGCTTCAGGCTCATTCTTCTACAGTGAAGACAGTGAAGAGCGCAAGATAAAGAGGCCACCTGGGCATAAGGATTCTTTTGAGCTAAAAGCAACTGAGAGCAGCAGATGCAAGAAGAGTTCCCTGCCCTCCTCCATCTGCCTAAAAGCAGGACATAAATTCTTTCTGTAAAAGTGTGCCAGAGATGACACTGAGTCTGCATAACTAACCTTACTAAGCATCCTATATATTCTTCCCATAATTTACTGTCCCCAGGAGCCCAACCCCCCTTTCTTCTGTCTTGTCACTTCAAAATTGACTGCCCTTTGTTAAAATGATACATAATCCCCAGGCCTACTGTGGTGACCCAAGGAGGAAAGAGCAGATAAAACCAAGCAGGGTCTTGGAATGCAGGAATGGAAAAACCAGACCCTTACCGTCCTCCTCTCCCCTATGTTGTAACTATTAATGGAACAATATAACCTGTCTCCCCTCCTACCCTAGGGAGAAGGTATTTGCCCTACTCTTCCCCCACACAGTATACATGCCTCATCCAATCAGCAAATGACCCACAAGACCCCAATCCCACTCCTTGTACCCTGGGTATAAAAGTGGACTAAGGACCCCTGTTCAATGTCAGTTCTCCCTTGAGCGTCTCCCACTCTAATAAACTTTATTCTCCTCTCTTTTTGCCTCATGTCTAGAAATTCTTTTCCAACCCGCATCCAGACCACAACATTTTTGGTGGCCTGTACGGGGAACCTGGGGTCTCTTCCCCACCTCCTCTCTTCTCCTTTCTCATAGAGACCCTCTGCGAACAGGCAAGTGCTGTGGAAGCAAGTGAGGAACTCTGGCCAGGGTTACCCTCTGGTGTGTTTCAAATGCCCCACTGCTTGCTGCGTCCCAGGAGCTGCCTCCCGAACAGGTGAAGGTCTCTCCTGTGTCTTCTTTCCAACTGAGGACTAGGCCAACCAATATTGTGTGGGCACAGGTCAGGCACTTAAAAGCCATTAGGGTGCCATGAAGACTCCTGTGTGAGGATCAGGGGGACACAGAAAGGATCAGGCCACCAGGGCATCCGCCCCTAGCAAGACAACTTACGTGCATCGTGTCAGGCATATAGTGGTTGAAGCAAAACAGAGACCATTGTCCCCTGGCCACCGCCTCCCCGATAGGACTGTAAGGCGGATTCCTCAGCCTTCTTCCCTGTCACGTTCACTTCTTCCCTTTCAGTCCAGATTGATTTACAGGAGCCTAGGTGTTGCCCTGAGCCTTCAAGAGTGCCTTCCACAGTTCAGGGAATCGCCAAATGGTGAGTCACCCGGTTGCTCCCAGGAATCTCTTTCTTTCTCTGCCCAGGTCACTTGGTACCTTAGCCACACGGTTCTCAGAGGTCACCTCTCACTGTCAGACGCGACTGTTGGGACAGTTGGCCACTTTTGTGCCATTAGTAGCATGGAGAGATCACTGGGACCAAAGGGACACTTTTCTGTCAGTCAGTGACTCTCAACACCCCCATTCTACAGCAGGTAGGCTAAGAGTGGGTTCTGGTACATCCTGGGAGCCTCTCTCAGACTCACCCCTTGGCTATATTCTCAGAAAATGGAAAATTTTGACCCTGAAAAAGGCCTGGCTTCAATACAAACTGGGGGACCTAAAAAAAAAACTGGCCTCTGAATGGCACACTAGCCTTTGTCAAAAGCAGGGAAAAGTCAGAATTTCCTCACATTGAGTACGTCGTGGCCCTCAGTCAGAATCCAGATTTGAGGGACTCATGCCACATGTGTCTTTCTGTTGCCTCGCCATCTCCTGTCCCCCTCTGTCTCTCTCCATCAGATTTCCTAGACGAACCCTACTCGACTTTTCATATCCACATGATCTCTAGGAAAGGATTCTGAGGTTCCCTTTGGTCCGGGTCTTTCTCCTATATTCAAAAGCCTGAAGGATCAAAAACTCTCCTAACGTTCTAAAGATTCCCCTTCTAACTACGCTTTTCTCTCAGGTGGGAAGGGAACCAAGCTTTCCCCAATCCTGCAAATTCCCTTCACCCTTCAGATTCTTCTGATGGGACAAATATCTCACTTCCCATTAGAGGGACAATCTAATAGCTTTATCAGCTGATCTGCCCCTGATATCAGAGTCAATTTGAGCACTATTTGGTCTATAATTTAGGTATAAAACTAGGACTACAGAAAGGAAAGATGACTTTTTGACACAGTTTGGCCATATTCTTTAGACCCCAGAGAAAACTAGTTAAAATGAAATTTTTTTTACTGGAAACTGCAAAACTGGTTCCTTTTGTATATGCAATCAAAAACAACTAGCTTGTAAAAAAGCCTGCCTAGGGAAAAGCTTGGAGTTAACCCTTTCCATGTCCCTGAAATACAGAGCCCACTTTGCCTGAGACCTCAGCATTGGGCAAATTATAACTTCAAAAAAAAAAAAGCAGGGATGGAAGGAGTGGGGTGGGTCAAAGAGAAATTTTAAATCTCAAGCGGAAAACTGTCTGTATGGATTTATGTATGTCTCAGTGTGTGTCCTTTTTTTTAATATAATATTGCTGAAGTTTTAAATGAGTTCTAATTTAATTGGCCTAAAGGAAAGTAGTCAACAAAGCAGAAGTAGATGTTTTTCTGGAACTCTCTTGCTTTTTCAATGATCCAACGGATGTTGGCAATTTGATCTCTGGTTCTTCTGCCTTTTCTAAATCCAGCTTAAACATCTGGAAGTTCACAGTTTGTGTACTATTGAAGCCTGGCTTGGAGAATTTTGAGCATTACTTAGCTAGCGTGTGAGATGAGTGCAATTGTGCAGTAGTTTGAGCCTTCTTTGGCATTGCTTTTCTTCGGAATTGGAATGAAAACTGACCTTTTCCAGTCCTGTGGCCACGGCTGAGTTTTCCAAATTTGCTGGCATGTTGAGTGCAGCACTTTCACAGCATCATCTTTTAGGATTTGAAATAGCTCAACTGGAATTCCATCACCTCCACTAGCTTTGTTCATAGTGATGCTTCCTAAGGTCCACTTGACTTCACACTCCAGGATGTCTGGCTCTAGGTGAGTGATCACACCATGGTTGTTATCTGGGTCATGAAGATCTTTTTTGTATAGTTCTTCTGTGTATTCTTGCCACCTCTTCTTAATATCTTCTGCTATTAGGTCCATACCATTTCTGTCCTTTATTGTGCCCATCTTTGCATGAAATGTTCCCTTGCTTCTGCTTTACTGACTACGCCAAAGCCTTTGACTTTGTGGATCACAACAAACTGGAAAATTTTTCAAGAGATGGGAATACCAGACCACCTGACCTGCCTCCTGAGAAATCTGTACGCAGGTCAAGAAGCAACAATTAGAACTGGACATGAAACAACAGATTGGTTCCAAATCAGGAAAGGAGTACGTCAAGGCTGTATATTGTCACCCTGCTTATTTAACTTATATGCAGAGTACATCATGCAAAATGTCAGGGTGGATGAAGCAAAAGCTGCAATCAAGATTGCTGGGAGAAATATCAATAACCTCAGATATGCAGATGACACGACCCTTATGGCAGAAAGCAAAGAAGAACTAAAGAGCCTCTTGATGAAAGTGAAAGAGGAGAGTGAAAAAGTTGGCTTAAAACTCAACATTTAGAAAACTAAGATCATGGCATCCAGTCCCATCACTTCATAGCAAATAGATAGGGAAACAAAGGAAGTATTGAGAGACTTTATTTTCTTGGGCTCCAAAATCACTGCAGATGGTGACTGCAGCCATGAAATTAAAAGATGCTTGTTCCTTGGAAGAAAAGCTATGACCAACCTAGACAGCATATTAAAAAGCAGGGACATTACTTTGCCAACAAAGGTCCGTCTAGTCAAAGCTATAGTTTTTTCAGTAGTCATGTATGGATGAGAGAGTTGGACAATAAAGAAAGCTGAGTGTCAAAGAATTGATGCTTTTGAACTGTGGTGTTGGAGAAGACTCTTGAGAGTCCCTTGGACTGCAAGGAGATCCAACCAGTCAATACTAAATGAAATCAGTCCTGAATATTCATTGGAAGGATTGATGCTGAAGCTGAAACTCCAATATTTTGGCCACCTGATGTGAAGAACTGACTCATTGGAAAAGACCCTGATGCTGGGAAAGATTGAAGGTGGGAGGAGAAGGGGATGACAGAGGATGAGATGGTTGGATGGCATCACTGACTCGATGGACATGAGTTTGAGTAAGCTCCGGGTGTTGGTGATGGATAGGGAAGCCTGGCGTGCTGCAGTCCATGGGGTTGCAAAGAGTCAGACACGACTGAGCGACTGAACTGAACTGAAAGAAAAGTAAGCGCTTACAAAGCAAACAATTCTAAATACAAGAGAAATTAACCTAAATGAATTTCAGATTCACATGAACTGGCAAATATTCAATATTAAATATCTAGTATTAATGTTTGTTTGCTAATCTAATATAGACATGTCTAAGAGTTGTTAACATTAAGCATAATATTTTCATTGTGCCTAGGTTTATTATAAGTTAAATATTGTTATATCTATTACAAGTTTGTCAACAAGGAAAGTACCTCAAGTGAAGAAACTTAAAGAAATGCAAATGAGATATGAGCTTTTAGATAAACTCTATTAAGAATAATTATACTTTAGAAATGTCTGTCTAAAACAGTCTCTCTAGATTTTGATAATCTGAATTTCTAGGGTTGTGCTAAACTAAGTGATGGAAGTTTATTGAATAGTTAGGTCATTTCCAAATAATGTAAGATTCTCAAACATTCATTACTGAACATTAACTTCCTCTTACAGAGAAACTAGAGATTTTGGACTATTAATGAATAATGTTTGATGCCATCCTGAGATGTTCTCTAGAATTTTTTTAGAAATTGTCACTGGTATGTATGCTCACCAATCTATAGACTGCTAATATAAAGGTCAGTTCTTGGTTGCTTAAGGAAAGTACGATGTGTGTTTTCAGTAAAGAAGGTATGAGGAACGAAATTACATTTTATGAAGGGAAAAGGAAGTAGGTCTGACTTATAGGTGGCTGTTTCAGGATGGGAGAACAAAGTAATGGGTACAGAATGTGATAAGAAGGTTTTATGGAAAGTGGACCCCAGTGGAAGAATTTTGTGCATAAATACAAGTTTTCTTGAGATGTTGGACTGCCTTTGATAATGGATATTAAGTTTCTTTACCTCTGAAGTGATCTGTTCTATGTTTACCTTTGAAATCTTCTTTGTTACTTTGGCTAAGTGAATATATTGTTTTACAGTGATCTATATGATTTTATCTGACTGAGTGTTATAAACCCTTTTGATGTTTACCAACAAATTTTCCTAAATAACTTGACTTCTAGCTAAGTTTGGGATGCTTCAGAGGGCCCCTGAGACATCCCAAAGAGCTATTAAACTACCTGAGTTTATTTGACATGTTAAATTACATGGGGAGTATTTTTAGAGGAGTGATGAATCTTCTCAGGTTATATTGTATGGTTGATGTTACTAATATAAATATCCTAGAAATTATGTGAAATTCATGAAAATATGATATGTCCTGGTAAAATGTTATCAGTTGTAATTCTAGTTATCATGTTAAAGTGTTACAAGTCATAACAATGACCAGGTTACTTTGTCAATTGCAGTTTAACTAGATTTTTAAACATGCGTTCTATGGTTTCACTCTGATGCCTTTGCAAGAATACTGCTACTTCAAGATTTATGGAAAAGACTTTTCTAAGATTAAGCGATAAACAAATTTTGTTTGTTCATTATCTGGTAAACTGGTAACAGACTGGAATTTAGTCTACTCTCTATGTTAAGAGAACAAAGTTTTCTTAGAATGAAGCTTTCAATAACAGATTATGAATTTCTTTGCCTTTAAGTGATTTATGTTTGTTTTTAAAATCTTTCCTTACTTTGGTAAAGTAAATAAGCATTATTTAAGATTATGGTACATATAAAAGCTCATTCTGCTTTTACAAAAAAATAACCCCTCACTGTTAGACTTTTGCTATTCTGATGTCCTTAAAATATAGCAACAGTCTACTCCTAAATCGGGGAATTAAAAATGGGTGAATGATAGCTGTAAATCAAAGAGTCAGGGCTATGGGAAATCCAAAACGGCCAGTTTGCTTTTCCTGGCTCCTTGACAAACCTCATTTTTATTTTATGGGTTAAAGCCTTCCCTGGCTACAGGGTTAGTGCCCTCATAATGAAAACATCATGTTTCACTGAATATTAAGTTCTGTTAATTGTTAAACTAAGTTTCTAGTATTGTTAACTAAGGTCTAATGTTTACTAAAACTCACTTCTGAGATAGTTCCTTGTTGTTAAGTTATATCGCTAAAAGATTTAATTAAGTTATTAAAAAGGAAACTCTAAGTTTGTTTCTGAAGCTTATCTCAGTAACCAATCTTTGGATAAAGATCAGATGCTCCATGATGTACAACCAGGAGATTTACACCAGGCTATAGTCATCTAACAAACAAAGTCAGATGATCTGGGGTATATTGGGCTCTACCTAATGAAAGTTCTTGACTTACAATTCTTACTTGTGACCTTACTAATAACTGCTAGCTATATTATTCTCTCTGTCACTTGTTTCAGAAGATTGTTTCTTACGTTACCAAATGTGCGACTGAGCCTGTGATAAAATGCTGATATGCAGTTCCATACGAGATCAATGACTGTAATAATGTAACTCCAGAAATGGGAAGAAACAACAAGAGGGAATATTTTCCTGGACCAAAAGGCTAATAAAACAGGTATGGTCCAGAGACTTTTGCTACTCGCAAGGCCTGGTCCAATAACAGCACACTGAGTCAACGGAATTTTCGTTAAACCTGGGAATGAGCCTTTCCAGCACCATGGGACACAATGGCCATGAAATGCCCCCAAAGCATGGTCAAATATGTGGCTATGAAGGGACCCTGTTGACTGGAAGCTGGCACCTGCCAGCTGCCTCTACAAAGATTACATCATGACCACTGCAAGCTGCTGACCTTCAACACCTCCTGAAAGGAGTTCAGAGTGGAGATCAGAAATAAGGCACTCTGTGCTCTGGGAAAAAACCCAGAAGAACCGGCCTCCAGATAGCCAAAAGTTTTCAGGTAAAGATTTTACAAGCCCAAATTCTTGCATCTTCTCATACCCAGAGAAACACTAACATCACGAACCAATGTCTGGTCCTGGTTCTCCTGGCTAGCCCCAGAGCAGCTTTTCTACTTCTGTTAATCTTTGGGCCACGTACCTTTAACTTTCTTGTTAAGTTTGTTTCTTCTAGAATACAACAAATCTCCAAGTGGTAGTATGACAAGAATATTCCCTGACCAACACTCAGACGATGCTGAAACAAGTCACCTTATCATTCCATGGACTCTCATCTCTCTCCGTAAATGCACCCTGACAGAGAGCAGGCAAAAGGAACCCAGAGCCCCGTGATGCCCCTGTACATCTTGAAGAAGTCAGAGCAGTCATCGCCCCTTTTCCTTTGAGACTGGGTTCCCAAATGCCTGAGAACGGAAATAGGTAGATTGTTAGACATGAGCAGGGCATCAAAGGGGCCAAAGAATTGTCTCTAAAAATAAAGAGAGGGAGGAATGTGGTGACCCAAGGATGAAAGAGCAGATAAAACCAAGGAAGGTCTTGAAATGCAGGAATGGAAAAACCAGACCCTTACCGTCCTCCTCTCCCCTATGTTGTAACTATTAATGGAACAGTATAACCTGTCTCCCCTCCTACCCTAGGGAGAAGGTATTTGCCCTACTCTTCCCCCACCCAGTATACATGCCTCATCCAATCAGCAAATGACCCACAAGACCCCAATCCCACTCCTTGTACCCTGGGTATAAAAGTGGACTAAGGACCTCTGTTCAATGTCGGTTCTCCCTTGAGTTTGCCAGCTGTTCTAACAGGGTCTCCCACTTAATAAACTTTATTCTCCTCTCTTTCTGCCTCATATCTGAAAATTCTTTTCCAACCCATGCCCAGACTACGATTCCTACTTGTTTCTTGGGGTTTTTACTTCTTTTGTGTGAAGCCTCTGTGCATATGACAACATTAAATGTGATACGCCTTTCCCCCTGTTAATCTGTTGTCAGTTTAATTCACAGGCCCCACACACAGAACTGAAGAGTAGAGGAAAAGCTTTCCCCCCTTATACCAGCAGCATACCATCTTCTCTCTGTCCTCCTGACTCTTTCATTAGGAACCTCATGATTACATTTAGGGTCTACCCATGAGGTCACAAGGGCTTCCCTGATAGCTCAGTTGGTAAAGAATCCACCTGCAATGCAGGAGACCCCAGTTCAATTCCTGGGTCGGAAAGATCCACTGGAGTGGGGATAGGCTACCCACTCCAGTATTCTTGGGCTTCCCTTATGTCTCAGCTGGTAAAGAATCCGCCTGCAGTGCAGGAGACCTGGGCTTGATGCCTGGCTTGGGAAGATTCCCCTGGAGAAGGGAAAGGCTACCCACTCCATTATTCTGGCCTGAAGAACTCCATGGACTGTATATACAGTCCATGGGGTTGCAAAGAGTTGGACACGACTGAGCAACTTTCACTTTCATGAGATCACAAAGAGTCAGACACAACTTAGTGACTAACAGTAACAACAGCAGCAGCTGATAAACCAGAATAATTTCCCTATCTCAAGATCCTTAAATTAATCATATCTGCAAAATCCCTTTAACATATTCACAGGTTCCAGGGATTAAAATGTGAACATCTTTAGGGACTTGCAGACTCCTACTGCCACTCAGTACTGAATAGGTGTAACTCTGGATTTTTCTCCTAGAAAAAAAATTAGAATTTTAGGTGGTCTCCTAATTTCTTGACACTGAAAAATAACTAAGATATACTTTTTTAATCCTGGGAAGTCCAAACAAGACCTATCTGCCTATGAGGGCTGAGTTAGCCAGCTGGCCTGAGAGCTAGGCGTCCACATGGGTGCTGTGTTGAATGGGGGTGGCTGAGAGAGGAGACCATCACTCCAGCTCACCCTCCATGAAGACAGGGTGGGAGATGCCAATGCAGAAATCCAGGCTAGGAAAAGTCAGGATGAGGGCAATTGTAAGGTAGCATTAAGAATGCTGGTTGAATAAAAAATGCAAATAATTGGTAGTAGGAACTGAAAAATAAGAAAGGAAACCACACATTCCAAGGCAATCGTGCCTTGATGAGTCATTCAGATGCAAATTTTATCCCAATTTTGGAAGGATTACAAGCATCCCTATTCACAGCCCTATTCCTATGTTAATTCTAACCTCAGAACTCCCTCCACGGTCCTCAGTCTGGGCACTTTCCTGCCACTGTTTCTTTTTATCAAGCCCCTAAGCACCGAGCTTTTCCAAGCTGGTATGGCAGCGTTTCTGGTGTATTTCTGGCTCTCTCCCCAGCTCCCCCCAGCCCCGGCCCAGCAACCCCTCCAAAATACAGCAAGAATCCTCCCCAGTTATTGGACTTCAACACACTTGAGTTCTACTGGACTCAAGGCCCATGACCTTCACACACTACTTACCAAGCACATATGAAAGGGAGAAACCAAGAGACCTAAGCTATCCCAAACAATAAAGGGAGGTGATGAACACTCCTGGCCCATGCCCACATTATGATCCGTTCACAGGGATATGAATCAGCTGCTCAAGAAAAGGACCCTGGAGCCTCCCCTGGCCAGCAGAGTGCCTGCCCTGAATCACAGCCTCAGCCCTGGACACCTGCTGACGTGCATCTGTGCAGTTCTCGTAAACAAACTCCTCTGGTCCTTGAGAAGGGTTATCAATCACTCAGGCCCTGGTCACTCAGGTCGAGGGATAAAAGGACATCTGTCTGCTTACTCAGCCCACTCCTGTTCACCTGAGCCATGAGAACTGAGAAAACAAAAACCCATCTGCACAAATAATAAGAAAATGCTGGGATGCTCTAAGTACTTGGCCTCACTATACACATCTCCGTGTCAATGAAATGGGGATGACTGTAGGTCATCTGATTATTCAGAGGGTTAAACAAGGTCTCACATGGCAGGCACTCAGAATACTCCAGCAGGAAATAAATCATACCATTGGGGAAAAAAAGAGAAGAAAATGCTAGGCTTCTTGGCAGCAAACCCTAAAGAGCCAAGCCCCTGCCGCCCAGCCCAGCGGCCTTACCTCTCCCAGGGGCCACACTCGCCGACGGGCTCCCTCACCCCTGTCCTCACAGGGAGCTCTGCTGCCCAGGTCTGTCCTGACATCTCGGTCTCCAGGGTGCAGCCTGGGTGGGGCCAGGGGGACAGGCCATGGCAGCGGGGTTCACAGGGGCCACGACAAGGAGCCGTTCAGCAGTGGGACAAGGCCGCCGCAGTGAGCCTCCCTCAGGCCATGGAACATGCTTGCCCCATTCTCATCCCTCTCAATGGCCAGCTGTGCGCCCGCGATGTGGACCCAATTGTTCTCCTGTGTGGGCTCATTCAGGGGCACGGGCAGGGCCGGCTCAGGCCGAGGGAGGAGCCAGGAGCTCCTGTCCCCGAGAAGAAAGGTCCTTAGAGCCGTGCAGGGATGGGGAAGGGGACCAGGCCCCTTGGTGTTCAAGAATCACACAGGCCCAGCCACAGGGTGAGGGCCTCGGGCTCCGGGTCGTGAATAGGGAGCTGCCTTTCACCCAGGCTCTCCTGCACGGTCCCAGCAAGCCCCAGAGCCTCTCCAAATGTCAGTGTCCAGCCTTGAAAACAGGGAGAGCCACAGCATCCAGTCCAGTCATGGCTGCATGGTGGCAGCGAGGGTGAACAGGGACGTGATGTGCACAAGACACCTCGGCACTGCTGCCCAAAAACCAACACGGGAAGAAGAGCTGGCAAAGGAGCATCTCTTCTGCCTCCTGACTAGACTGCCCATCAGGACATCCTCTTGAGAGTGAGGCTAGCCTGGGGGCCACCATGCTATCTGCAGGGGTGGCTGGATGGGGGCACACGAGTGCCAGTGCAGCGGTGGCCATCCCTTTGAGGGGCCTGGAATGGGGCACAGCGTGAGGATGGTGGGGCCCGCACCTGGTTGTGAACCATCCTGAGGAGACGGGCAGACACCACAGGCTCGGCCCCACCAGACACGGCCTCTGACCAGCACCCAGCACCACCCCAACCTCCCCCTCTCCCAAAAGAGCAGCACCTACAGCTCTACCACGTGCATGGAAAGTGGCTTCAGTCGTGTCTGACTCTTTGCAACCCCAGGGACTGTAGCCCGCCAGGCTCCTCGGTCCATGGGATTCTCCAGGCAAGAATACTGGAGTGGGTTGCCATGCCCTTCTCCAGGGGATCTTCCCAACCCAGGGATCGAACCTGCGTCTCTTCTCTCTCCTGCACTGGCAGATGGGTTCTTTACCACTAGGGCCACCTGGGCTCTACTGCTGCTATGAAAAATTCCACACTCCATGATAGGAGGACCTGGGTCTCAGACATAGCAGAGTTTGGTGACAGTAGGCACTGACCCTCAGGTGCTGCCTGCAATGGCCAGAGACTCCTGAGGTCCACCTCTGGGCACCAGGACAGAGGACTGGCCGATGTGTCCGGTGAAGGAAGTCAGGCCATGGGGCAGGCAGACATAGCCATATGACTGCCACAAACACTGGGTGTCTGGGTCTTGGTAGTAAGCAGAATTGAGAATGGCTGCACTCATCTGATGGGCACAGCCATGCTATAGGAGAGATCCATGCCCTGCCCCTGCAGGACTGAAACTTGCTCGGTCCCAGACCTCAAGTCTAAAAATCCCTTAAACCCAGCAACCAGGTAGGTCCATCCCACCTGCTGACCCAAATACCGTGCAGGCAGGGGCAGCATGCTGGTCTTTGCCTTTTCTAATTGGAGGGTTCTAATGAGCCACAGAGGCCGTGGGAGACACACAGTGTGCGCAGGATGCTGCAGGACTATGACAAGGGGTGACAATGCAGACTCGGCTCCCAGGAGTGGTCCCAGCTGCTCCCAGGCACCTGTCCGGTGACCTCCTGCACCTTCCTCTCCCTAGGAGCCTTTGGTGACAATGCCCTGGCTTGGACACAAGATGCAAGAGAGGCAGGACAGCCACAGTTAGTGCTCAGGTGGGCTCAGTGGGAATGCCGTGTCCTGGGATGGCGTGGGGACGACTTTCAGAGCTGTCCAGGGCCTTGTGACAGTTCTCATCAGATGTCCAAGCACGCGTGCTCCATGACTTGGCCGAAGGTGCCAGGTGACTGTGGCCCTCAGTCAGTGACCGAGCTGGGCTCATGAAGTTGGAGAAAATATTAATCCATCCCTTCAAGAGTTAAAAGCTGCTTCTCCAGTCAAACCAGCATTATGAAAACACTTTATTCTGTCATTTATAAGAAACAAGAACGTTTCTGGCTTTCAAGGTATTTTGAGGCAACAAACTGAAATATTCTTTACATTCATTGACTAGAATTACATATAATTTATGTATTTTAAGACTTTCAGAAAATAGGCAATATGGCTTACAATTCTAGAATATTTTCATAGATTTATAATATATGAGCTACCTGTTTTAAAAAACAGAGTTTCTTTGATTCCCTTAAGGTCTAGGTGCTGAGAGTCAAAACCACTCTGGTCTATAAACTGCCTATGAAGACAGTTAGCTCTGAAGGCCATTTTCTTAAAGCGACAGTAATATTAAAAGAAACACTTGCGGAAACACTTTTCTTCTGTGATTAAAGATTTCACCCAAAAATTAAGGTCCCAAACAGAAGCTCAGGGTTTCAAACAGCAGCCTTCGCCATCCATAAATAACAAGACGTAAAATTTAATTCGTCTTCCACTGCAAAGGTGCTCCTTGGATCAGCACTAGCTCAGCCGACCCATCTCCAGAGCTTTGCAGCCCACTGCAGACCTCAGGACTCAGAGTGCATCAGTGGGTCAATTCGACTTGCAGTAAAAAGCAAGAGAAGTGTCTATTTTTAAAAACCTATTTACACATACTTGCACTTTTAAAAAAGTTAGCAAAGAACCCACTGCATAAATTTAGGTCCAATGAAAACCAACTGACCCATGTTCAAGCTTACCACATCTTCACACCAATTTTAAGCATGAATTCAACCTTATTTGGCTCAAGAATGCACCATGTTAATAATTCTCCAGTTAGTGCATGGCCTTGGTCACAGCCGTCAAGTGCCAGACAGCATGAGGAAAAGCTCCAGTGACAGACCAGCCACGCTTCAGTCTTACCAAGAACAGTTCAGATGGACAACAGAGGTCTGGTGGTTCATCACCTGCCCTCTGACCTGACCCTCATCTTGTGGGCCACTCAGGACACGAGGCTTCTCTCCCACCGCCCCCTCACCTGGACACACCCTACACACTACTGTCCACAGCCAAGCTGACCACCTTGACTCTGTCCTCTGCTCTGGCATCTCCCACCGATCATCCACTCAGGGCATCCTCCACACCCTTCAAATGTGCCCAGGCCCCTCTGGGTTACAAGCTCGTGATCTTCCAGGAAAAAAAACAAGTAAGGGACCACGGAGGGACAGATAATCGTGGGGGCTCTGGGGGGGGGCGGAACCTGCTTTGTGGACATGCCATCTTAGGTACTCTCAGGGAGTAGGGGGGGTCTGTGCAATAGACAGGATCCCTGGGGGACTCATGGGGGTATGCGTGGTGGATGAGCCATTTTCCAGCTGGGGGAAACAAGTTGCCAGGCAGAGAACCCAAGGGTGCTGAGGCAAGAGCCCAGCATAGTGGGTCCAAGGCCAGAAGAGAGATGTGGCCAGAGTGCTGTTACTGGTAGGATGACCTTGGGCTCTTACCACAGCATTAGGATGCCCTGGCCATGAGCAGGGGGCAAAGGCGGCCCAGAGGCAGAAGCGGTGAGAGGGCACCGATCACCCACCGCCCAGAACTAGAGACTCCTTCTCAGGGCTGCAGGGTCCCAAACGCCCAGCCACCTCGGCCCACTTGCCATCAGGGCTGCTTGCTTTCTACACAGCCCCTGGGTCCCTCTCACCACTTTCACCTCCACACTAGGCCAGCGCTTTCTGTTTTCCTTTCTACATGGGCCTGCACTAAAATCTAGTTAAACTGTGGACTCCGATCAGAAACTCAGCACCAGACTCCACTGTTAGGACAAAGGATTGGGGACTGGCCAGAGGGTGAACGCCTCATGCAGGGGACAATCACCCCACAGGGCATGGAGGAGGTGGACATGGGGTGCTGACAGCACCTCTTGCATCCCACAGCTGGGTTTTTAAATGTCTCTTCTCTCTTCCCCACTGGGCACGCAGCTCAGTGTGCAGGAGCCCGAACTGTGCAGGTAGGGACTTGCAGACTGACACGGGTGAGGCTGGTGAGCTCATTTTTTACTAATGCCCCTTCCCCAGCCAGGCCACCGGAAACACATCACACATCCTTCCCACCCCTGCTGGCCACCCACCCCTGCTGGCCACAGACCAGCCCCTGATTCGGTCTACTTCCCCTATGTGGCCTGGGTCACAGTCACTGCCGGAGCAGTGGGAGGGGCTCCTTGGGTTGGAGGCCAAGGGGCTGTCCGGCGGCCAGCCACAGCCCCACTGGTGTGGAAGGGGTGGCCTCATATTTTCAAGCTTCCTGGTGTCTATTAAATGCAAACAGCTCTGCAAGGCACACTGAACTTGCTGGGTCGCAGCAGCACACGTAGTTATAAGGAAGCCAAGTGCCTGCGGAATCTCAGAGAAGCAGGGTGCATGCAGCAAGGAACGGCAGGCGCCGGCAGAATCTCAGAGAAGCAGGGTGCATGCAGCAAGGAACGGCAGGCGCCGGCAGGATCGGACACATCAGAAGAAACTGCCCGGCCAGGGCCACCTCCTCCGTTGGCTGGAAGTACAGAGTCCAGGTGAAATTTGGAAAGACAGATGATTTTCACTGGCAAACGAAGAGCTGGCAAAGGATCAGCACCACACACCCATGCCCCTCGAGCTCTTGTGTCAAAACCCACTCATGGAGGGTGATGATCCATGCAGGCCTGGAGGGGATCAGTGCTAGACACCGCCCAGCACAACCGGGGTCCTTGGCCCACCCTGCTTACCCCTTCCCAGGAAGGAAGCAGAGAGACCACCAGGAACAGACCCTGGGCCAGCACTGGGACCTGGTACAAGTGTGCCCAGCAAACACCCACCCTGCAGTGCACCAGTGAAAGTGAAAGTCGCTCAGTCGTGTCCGACTCTTTGTGACCCCATGGACTCCTCCAGGGAAGGAGTCCAGGCCAGGCCAGACTCCACGGGATCCTCCAGGCCAGAATACTGGAGTGGGTAGCCTTTCTCTTCTCCATGGGATCTTCCCAACCTAGGAATCAAACCCAGGTCTCCCGCATCGCAGACGAATTCTTTACCAGCTGAGCCACCAGGGAACCCAACAATACTGGAGTGGGTAGCCTTTCTCTTCTCCATGGGATCTTCCCAACCCAGGAATCGAACCCAGGTCTCCTGCATTGCAGGCGAATTGTTTACCAGCTGAGCCACCAGGGAACCCAACAATACTGGAGTGTGTAGCCTATCCCTTCTCCAGAGGATCTTCCCAACTCAGGAATCAAACCGGGGTCTCCAGCATTGTAGGCGGATTCTTTACTAACTGAGCCATCAGGAAAGGCCTGTGGTGCACCAGGCCCGCCTGCAATCGCCATCACAGGGGCCAACCCCACATCTAGAGGACCTGAGTGGTCCACAAGGAACACACACACCAGCAGGCAGACGCCACCCCTGCAGCAGCGCCACCTCCTCCTCCTTCCCCCACGCACAGGGAGGCTCCTGGTTCACCTTCCACTGTCAGCAAAGCAGAGAGCCTCCAGTCACCCGGGGGACAAATGAGCCAGCCTGCAAAGTGCATCCTGGACCACCACCCCCACCCGTGGCTGCCACCCGAGAAGCAGGCTGGGCCACCAGCAGCTGCCAAAGGAGGACCTTTGCAGGGCAGAGCGACAGGACAGCCCTGAGCCTGCGGCGCCTACACCCATCCCACCCCACGCCCTCTTCTGCCGCACCCAGCTTCCTTATGTGAGATAGCTGTTGTCCTGTGTGGGCTCAGGGGCACGCAGCTCAAGGCGCCCCTCCACCTGCAGTGTGGGCAGGGCGAGGGCCCCAAGAGGATAAGCACTGCCCTGACCTCAGCAGGTTCCCAGTGTGGGTGGAGCCAGTCCAGCTTGAGTAGCACTGTGGGAGCTTGGGTGCAGAGGGCGTTTGGGGGACACAAAGGACATCTGGGGTACACAAAGGGCACTGGGGAGACAGGGCACGGCAGCCCAGAGGGCCCAAGTCAGTGCCCAGGTGTGAGCTCCTGAGGCAGCTGTTGGACACGGGGTACCTGGGAACGGCAGTATACATACACGCCAAGGGCACAGGCACCCCACTAAGTACACACACGCCCCACCACGTGCAGAGTAATAGCATCCATACCCAGAGAACACCAACGCCACAGCAAGTCCCCAACACGACGGTGGAGCCAGCACCGTATGTTATCTTTCCATGATAAACTTTTTCTCTTTTAGTGCCTTATTCCTTCAGTTCAGTTCAGTTCAGTTGCTCAGTCATGTCCAACTCTTTGCAACCCCATGGACTGCAGCACGCCAGGCCTCCCTGCCCATCACCAACTCCCTGAGTTTGCTCAAAGTCATGTCCATCAAGTCGGTGATGCCATCCAATCATCTCATCCTCTGTCGTCCCTTTCTCCTCTTACCTTACTCTTTCCTAGCATCAGGGTCTTTTCCAATGAGTCAGTCAGCCTTATCCCTTGAATACTGCTATTTCACTTATTCGATCATCTTGAAAAATTCTGCCTGTGCAGAGGGGTATTTTACACAATGCAAAAGTCTTTGTGTCCTTTTTCACCTGGCTCCCTCTCCAACCTTCACCATACCTTCCTGCCCCCTGTCCCTGGCAGCACAAACATCATGCATCCACCCACATCTTCCTCTTCCCAGGAGCCATGATACATGTAAACATGGCTACGCAGTCATGAGTGCATTAGAAGAACAGTCCTGTAACATCTCATCACACACACAGAGCTCAGCAAGGGGAGTTCCTTTACCAGCTCTGGAAACACACCATACATACAGCTGCTGCCAATGTAAACCTGGCACACAGAAGACGAACAGGTCAGTGGGATGGATTGGAGAATCCCTTAAGGGAACCAGTTTACATGAGACCATAATATACCACAGAGCTGAAGTTCAATTCATTGGTCAAAGGACTGATCACTGAATAATTATTTAGTGCTGGTACACTGGAGGGAAATAAAATTACACTCCCCTCCCTCAAGCATCTTACTTCCTGTTATGCAAAAGCAGTTTTAGACAGGCTCAAGAGCAGAATTTGTACACAAAACAATAAAACACCTAGAAATCAATAGAGAGCCCATGGAATCTTTCTAACAAATATAGTTATTAACGCTTTGAAGTCATAAAAGAAAAGAAACATATTTGACTATATAATGATTTAATCTTGATGGCAAATGACACCTTAGTAAAAGTAATTAGCAAACAACAGAACTGGGGAGTAAATGTTTTCAAGACAGAAAACCACCCATTCCTATAACAAATGAAAAGCCCCCACAATAGGACTTCCCTGGTGGCTCAATAGTAAAGAAATATGTCTGCCAATGAAGGAGACACAGATTCTATCCCTGGGTTGGGAAGATCCCCTGGAGAAGGAAATGACAACCCACTCCAGTATTCTTGCCTGGAGAACTCCATGGACAGAGGAGCCTGGTGGGCTACAGTCCACGGAGTCACAAAGAGTCAGACACAACCTAGCGACTAAATAACAACAACAACAAAAGGATAAGGGAGGGAGAAACACCCTAAGAAAAACACGGGCAAAGAACCCAAATGGGCAATTCACAGATGGAGGGATCTTTGAGCAAAGATCCTAAACTCACCAGATTCAAGGAGACACACATCAAGGAAAAAAGCTGCTGCTCTGGACTTCTCAGACCGACAAAGTCAGAAAGACCGCTCATGCCCACCACTGAGAGAACCTGTAGGATCAGGGTACACACTCATCCATGCAGGAAAGAGATGGACTGCTAGATCTTTTCAGAAGGCGACCTGGCACGATCTATAAAACAAAGAGACACACACCCTGGCCCCGTAGTGCCACTCCCTGAAATCCATGCCTGAATAACAGCCCGTGCGTGTGGCTGGGGTATTTACAGGAGCACTGTTTACACTGGCCGTGTTCTTTTCCTGTGGCAGCTCTAACAAATGACTCTAAACCGGGTGGCTTAGAACAACAGAAACCTATTCTCTCAGAGTTCTGGAGGCCAGGAGTCTGCAATCAGTTTCTCTGGGCTGAAATCACGGTGTCAGCAGGCTTGCGCTCCCTCCAGAGGCTCTGTGGGAGAATCCTTCCTGGCCTCTTCCAGCTTTCGGTGGCTTCTGGCACTCCTTGGTTTGTGGCCACTGTATGAGTCAGCACCCCCAGAGAAACAGAATCGATAGGATGTGTATACACAGAGAAAGGGATTTATTCTAATGAATCTGATCACGTGACCATGGAAGTTGACAGGCCCTGAGATCGGCAGTCAGCATGCTGGACCCAGGAGAGCTGACGATGCAAGTTCCATCTCTAGTCTTAATCTGAAGGCAGGAGAAAACCAATGTCTCAGCTCAAAGACAGCCCGGCAGAGAGAGGGAATTCTCACTCCACCTTTCTGCTCCAGTCAGGCCCTCAACTGATTGGATGAGGCCCACCCACATGGGGGAGGGCAATCTGCCTCAGTCTGCCTACATATTCAAAAGCTAATCTCGCCTGGACACACCCAGAATCAGGTTTGACCAAGTGTCTGGCACAGTCAAGCTGACACACAGAATTAGCCACCACACCCATATCACTCTAATATCTGTTTCCATCTTCACAACACCTTTCTCCTCTTATCTTTCACATCTCTGCTGCCTACCTCTCATAAGGACACTTGTGATGGCATTTAGGGCCCATCAGATATAGCCCAGGACCACCTCCGCATGCAAGATTCTTAACTGAATCACGTCTGCAAAAATTCTATCTCTAGAAAAGGTACCACTCAGAGGTTCCAGGAATTAGAATCTGACTTCTTTGGAGGCCATCCTTCAGCCTGCTACAAAGGACCAAAAACTCAATCCCGGAGCCTGAGTGAGTAGCTCCGAGTAGCGCCTGGTCCAAGTTCTTAACGACCACTGACCAGTCAGTAATTAAGCAACATCTTCCCTCAACATGGCCGAGAAGACAAAGACAAGGACCCCCACCATGATAATGAACACAGCTGGGCCTCTCAGATTCTCGTGCGGTCCCTTTGCTTCCCAAGGCATTTTCCCGAAAAAAAAATGAGTGTCCCTTTGACTCAAAGGCATAGGCTATCCAAGCCCCTGGAGAGCCATGTCTTTCCAATGAGGCAGCAAAACAAACCAACGAAGCCATCAAGAGTATCCATAAAGGCTTACACAGAAAGATGGAGGCACTTCCTTTCTAAACTCGCCTCCTGCTCTCCAAACCATGCTGTGCAGAGTCTGCCAGCCCAGCCGAGCCAGGGATGGGGGGTTCTGCCTCACCCCACCCCTGCCACTCTCCCTCCTCACCTCCAGACACATTAGGACCCCACCATTCACACCAAGGGGCTCAACTGAGCAGGACTTGCATTGCCACACGCCACCCACGTACTCTCCTTTCCCATCCAGCCACCTGTCCGAGTCTTGCATCAAGTCCCATCTCACCCCACAGGCCCATCCTTGAGTCCCACACCGGCCAGCCTCACCTGATGAACACAGGGAGGAGGGACGTCCCCAGACCACGCAGCCTGCCCCCCGGGAGTTGAGCTGGGTCCCACCCCTCAGGGCCACCCCTTGGACATCTCCCTGACTCCAGGTGTAAGCTCCCAGAACCTCCTCCCCTCCAAACTTCACGTGCCTCAAACCATACTCCCTCCTAGACAGCCTGCGTGGAGCTGGCCTATAAGTGGACCCTCTATCCTTCCAGCTGCTCAGCCAAAACCTCAGTGCATCCTCAGCCCCCCACCCCACTCCAGACCCAACCTCGAGGAAAGTCCCCTCAGTTTCACCTCCAAATAAATGACCAGTCGGGCCATCCTCCAACCCCTACTGCTGCACTTTGGCCCAAGCCACCACCTCTTTCCCTGTTCACCTCACAGCCGCCTCACAGGGTGCTCCATCCTACCTTCCAGGGTCCATTCTTCCTAGATGCCGGCAGTTCTGTCCAAACCCTTGGCTCTCAGGGCTCCCATCTCAGCATCTCTGAGCACCAATAAGCTCACCATCCACCTACGTCTTCTCCTCTCACCTGCCCCTCCTCGACACCTGAGCACACTCCTGCCTCAGGGCCTTTGCACCTGTTGTCCCCTCTGCCTGGAATGCTATTCCCGAAACCCAGGTCCAGATCTTATCTTTTCTCAACCAACTGCCCTTTCTCTGCGAGGCACTCCCAGGACCCCTTCTCTACTTACTTTCTCTTCTTTGCACCCACCAACACTTCACCCCAAAATCTGACTTACTGATCCCCTTTGTGGTCCATCCTCCCCAACAGCAGAAAGCTTCTCCACTGTGGAAAGCCAGTGCCTAGAGTGTGCGGAGCACAGCTCAGGAGCTCAGTGCACCGTCAGAGTGATGGAGCCTGGAGGCTGACAGGGCTCCGCGCCCTGGGGCCAGCCATGCGCCCCAACACCAGATCGGGGCCGCAGCCCCACCCAAGCTCTGTGTGTGCATGTGAACCACAGCACGGGGCAGACGTGGAACCCTGAGGCCTGTGCGTGCCACGAAAATGTGCCGGACACCCCAGAAAGTCATTTACTGAAAGGCTCACTTCACTGGCCCTTGCGCATGACGGCATCGCCACATGCCCACTCTTTTCAGAGAAAAACAGGCCTTTGTGGGATATAAATAGCCCAGCCAGATGTGAGAAGGCCTGCAGGGTTCTCCCAGCACTCGGGCCACGTGCCCCGCAGCTGCTCAAACGGCAGCCCCCATTCAGCAGATCGTCGGCGGGGCTTCCAGGGGCAGGAGAGGGTTAAACGGTGGTCCCTCCCCCACATCAGATCAGTGGCAGGGATTCACCAAGGCCATCACTCACTCACAGGCTCGGCACGCCAAACAGCGTGCACAGACCACAGCTGTACGTGGCAGATCAAGCCGGACGCACTGCACGTTTCTTTATCCACGAAAAATAGGGAAACCGAAGCCCAGACAATGGGGAGGCTGGATAACAGGGAGCCCAGATAAAGGGCAGCCTGATCATCAGGGCGCCGGGACCATCTTTCTGGGGAGCAGCATGCTCACCAAAGCCGACTACTCGGTTCCCTGTGCAGGAGAAATGCCATCTGAGCACAGACCCATTTCTTGGCTGAGGCCTGGAAGTCCCTGTGCAGCCTGAAGTCCCTGTGCAGTCCCTGTCTGCAGAAAGGCAAAAACAACTGCACTTAGAGCTGGCTTAGACGTCTTCTCAAAGCCCGACAGTTCCTCATTCTTTGAGTCCCTAGTCTGTGCCTCCCAGACTGTGGGCCCAGCCTCGACAGGAGAAATTCAAATGCAGAGGGCACAGTCTAGACCTGCACCTCCCAAAGAAACACCAGGTGGGTCACACACGTGAGCCACATGTGTGATCTCAGATCACATGTGTGCCTACCAGTCATACTGAGAGCAAAAACAAACCAGGTAAAGTTTGTGTTAACAGCACACTTGATTTAGCCCAATACACAGCCAATCCTTCCAACACATAACTAATAGAGTCGTGGACAGGACATTTTCCTGTTGCTTCTGAGTCTAAGGTCTCCCCAGGCAGCACACCACCTGGCTCTGACCGGCCACACGTGGAGTGCTCCTCGCCCTGAGTGGTGTCGGCCACAGTGTTGGACAGTGCGGGTCCAGGTGTGGCTGCAGGTGTAGAAGCTTCCACTCACTATAAAGGGACCCAACAAGATCAGAGTCGGGTGACAGCCATGGAGGGAGGTCCTGGACACAGCCCTCTGTCTACCCCAGGCCTGGCTCTTCGGAGCCCCGTCCTCAGCAGGACAGAGGGCCACCAGTGCCTGCAGACTGTCTCTCACTAGAGACTGACCGGGGTGCCCCTGAGCTGGGTGGTGCTCAGGCGCCCCCATCATATTACAACAGCTTTTGGACACACACCACTCTGTGCATGCCTCCGTGTGGGTGACCTGTTGTTCCTGCAATATAATCTATACTGTAAGCCTTAAAGGACACTTCTGAGCTAACATCATGCACAGATCAGCATTAGAATGAAGTGAGTCACGTATAGTTTTTACATTAATGAGTCTCTCAGGCCAGTCTTTGGAATTGCCTTTCTTTGGGATTGGAATGAAAACTGACCTTTTCCAGTCCTGTGGCCACTGCTGAGTTTTCCAAATTTGCTGGCATATCGAGTGCAGCACTTTCACAGCACCACCTTTGAGGATTTGAAATAGCTCAACTGGAATTCCATCACCTCCACTAGCTTTGTTCGTAGTGATGCTTTCTAAGGCCCACTTGACTTCCCATTCCAGGATGTCTGGCTCTAGGTGAGTGATCACACCATCGTGATTATCTGGGTCGTGAAGATCTTTCTTGTACAGTTCTTCTGTGTATTCTTGCCACTTCTTCTTAATATCTTCTGCTTCTGTTAGGTCCGTACCATTTCTGTCCTTTATCGAGCCTATCTTTGCATGAAATGTTCCTCTGGTATCTCTAATTTTCTTGAAGAGATCTCTAGTCGTTCCCAATCTGTTGTTTTCCTCTATTTCTTTGCACTGATCGCTGAGGAAGGCTTTCTTATCTCTCCTTGCTATTCTTTGGAACTCTGCATTCAGATGCGAATATCTTTCCTTTTCTCCTTTGCTTTTCGCTTCTCTTCTCTTCCCAGCTATCTGTAAGGCCTCCTCAGACAGCCATTTTGCTTTTTTGCATTTCTTTTCCATGGGGATTTTCTTGATCCCTGTCTCCTGTACAATGTCACGAACCTCTGTCCATAGTTCATCAGGCACTCTGTCTATCAGGTCTAGTCCCTTAAATCTATTTGTCACTTCCACTGTATACTCATAAGGGATTTGATCTAGGTCATACCTGAATGGACTAGTGGTTTTCCCTACTTTCTTCAATTTAAGTCTGAATTTGGCAATAAGCAATTCATGGAAAAGATCAGTTTTCATTCAAATCCCAAAGAAAGGCAATGCTAAAGAATGCTCAAACTACCGCACAATTGCACTCATCTCACATGCTAGTAAAGTAATGCTCAAAATTCTCCAAGCCAGGCTTCAGCAATACATGAACTGTGAACTTCCAGATGTTCAAGCTAGTTTTCGAAAAGGCAGAGGAACCAGAGATCAACTTGCCAATATCCGCTGGATCACCGAAAAAGCAAGAGAGTTCCAGAAAAATATCTATTTCTGCTCTATTGACTATGCCAAAGCCTTTGACTGTGTGGATCACAATAAACTGTGGAAAATTCTGAAAGAGATGGGAATACCAGACCATCTGACCTGTCTCTTGAGAAACCTGTATGCAGGTCAGGAAGCAACAGTTAGAACTGGACATGGAACAACAGACTGGTTCCAAATAGGAAAAGGAGTACGTCAAGGCTGTATATTGTCACCCTGCTTATTTAACTTATATGCAGAGTACATCATGAGAAACGCTGGGCTGGAAGAAACACAAGCTGGAATCAAGATTGCCGGGAGAAATATCAGTAACCTCAGATATGCAGATGACACCACCCTTATGGCAGAAAGTGAAGAAGAACTAAAGAGCCTCTTGATGAAGGTGAAAGAGGAGAGCGAAAAAGTTGGCTTAAAGCTCAACGTTCAGAAAACTAAGATCATGGCATCTGGTCCCATCACTTCATGGGAAATAGATGGGGAAACAGTGGAAACAGTGTCAGACTTTATTTTTGGGGGCTCCAGAATCACTGCTGGTGGTGACTGCAGCCATGAAATTAAAAGACACTTACTCTTTGGAAGGAAAGTTATGGCCAACATAGATAGCATATTGAAAAGCAGAGACATTACTTTGCCAACAAAAGTCCGTCTAGTCAAGGCTATGGTTTTTTCAGTGGTCATGTATGGATGCGAGAGTTGGACGGTGAAGAAAGCTGAGCACTGAAGAATTGATGCTTTTGAACTGTGGTGTTGGAGGAGACTCTTGAGAGTCCCTTGGACTGCAAGGAGATCCAATCAATCCATCTAAAAGAGATCAATCCTGGGTGTTCATTGGAAGGTCTGATGTTGAAGCTGAAACTCCAATACTTTGGCCACCTCATGTGAAGGGTTGACTCATTGGAAAAGACCCTAATGCTGGGTAGGATTGGGGGCGGGAGGAGAAGGGGACGACAGATGATGAGATGGTTGGATGGCATCACCGACTCGATGGACATGGGTTTGGGTAGACTCTGGGAGTTGGTGATGGACAGAGAGGCCTGGCGTGCTGCAATTCATGGGGTTGCAAAGAGTCGGACACGATTGAGCGACTGAACTGAACTGAACTGAACAGGCCAGTCTGTGAGACTAAAAGCTCAGACCACACATTTTTGGTTACAGCAGCACCCCAGGACTCTGTACACCCTTGGGAGGTGGTCCTGGGAGCTTGTCCAGGTGAGAGCCTCACAGGGCCTCAGCCAGTGGACCAGAGAGCCCTCCCAGGCCTTCTGACACATAGGAGTAATTAACTCCTATTCCAGCATCACTTAATTACATCTAGTCTTCCCAGTGGTCACATAAAGATATGAGAGTTGGACCGTAAAGAAGGTACAGTGACAAAGAATTATGCCTTTGGACTGTGGTGCTGGAGAAGATTCTTGAGAGTCCCTTGAACAACAAGGAAATCAAACCAGTCAATCTTAAGGGAAATTAAACCTCAACACTCATTGGAAGAACTGATGCTGAAGCTGAAACTCCAGTATTTTGGTCATCTGATGCGAACAGCTGACTCAATGGAAAAGTCCCTGCTGCTGGGAAAGATTGAGAACAGAAGGAGAAGAGGGTGTCAGAAGATGAGATGGCTGGATGGCATCATCAATGCAATGGATGTGAACTTGGGCCAACTTTGGGAGATGGTGAAGGACAGGAAGGCCTGGTGTGCTGCAGTCCATGGAGTCACAAAGAGCCAGACATGACTGAGCAACCAAACAATAATTACACCTACAGTCATGCCACTCTCAGCTCTGCAAGATACCGAATGCCACGTGCTAAAAATAAAAGCACACCTCTTACGGACAGGTGGCCTATCTCACGCCTGTGGAGCCCCCTGCCTCTGGGGGCCACCCTGGTACCCAAGTAGCACTCACAGGGCATGCTTGGTAAGAATAAGACTGTGTGATTGTTGAGTAGGCATCACCAAAACCAAAATACTCAGAGTAATTCACTTCCTTTACCCAAGTTCTCACTAGAAGCAGGAAGGCTTTAGGAGTTTGAGTCTAAGAAAAAAAAAATCACAGGTGAAACATAAAACTGTACCCCTAGTCAGACATCCATATGAACCCGATGGGAGGCTGCAGACTCCCCACTTCCCTCCTGTTCCATGCTCTGGGGAAGCCCACAAGCAGGTGCTGTGCCCAAGGTGGGCACCCCAGCATCCCAACCATCCCACACCTTGAAGCTAGATCACCTGGTCCCCGTTCTCGTGGGAGAACACACAATCTCAGTGGTCAGCTCCTTGCAGAGGCTGCCTTTGGTTCAAGCACATCCCCAAGACTCTCATTATAGAGACAGATGGGCCCGCAGCAGCAACAGGACATACCTGCCCCATCTGCAAACAAGAGACCATGCTAACCCCACCAATTTCTATCTGAACCACTTCAAAGCAGCAAACTGATCCCGGAAATGAGTTGGTTTCTTCTCTTCAACACAGGTTCTAGAATACTTTTTAATCTTCCCAAGCTTTTCCTTTTCAATTACCTTTTGTAAACCATCTGTTTATGTGAGAAGTAAAGCCAGGGGGAGATTCCTAACACGGGGGTGGGGCAGTTCCCAGAGGCAGGGAGGCAAGGCTGGGCCAGGAGCCAACCCGGGGCCCAAACACTGAAGGCTCACAATTCCACCAGCAGGACGGGTACCTGGAGAGGACGTGGCTCTTAAGTGTCCTGCGTACACACTGAAAATAAAAGTGACTCCTAGAAACTCCGTCTAATTCAAGCACGTCTGGACAGACTTTTATTCCAGCTCTCTCTCCAGGGCACGCACAGATGTCTGCAGGTCAGAAGTGGCCGTGGCCCACCCCCTAACCCCCCAGCTCGGGGAGTGACTGACAGGGCAGGCACCTGACATTTCCACCACCCTCCTCCACTGCCATGTCCAGAGCTGCCAGCTCACAAAGTGAGCTCTCTGGAAGCTTATTCTTGGGCTGCTGGCTCCCAGCCCAAACAAACGGAAAGGCTCCCTCAGAAGCCCTCTTCTCTCCCGACTCAATCAGAGCAAGTAAACGTGATGAAAGCTCAAGATGGAGCCCCAAGGTGGACTCTGAGCTGAAGATGGCCCTCCAGGGCCATGGTGGATACCAAAGCTTCAAATCCAGTTTAGGTATGACTGCCAGGGTGTGAGACTGGAGGTCCTAAGATGCTGCCCACCTTCCCACAGGAGAGCAGCACCAAAGATAATGATGGATGGAAAGTGAGGAGGCTCTGAGCTGGCATTCATGCCAAGGCTGGGCAGTGATTCCACTCTGTAGCCCCAGCCCTTCCCCTCCTGCCCACGGAAGCTGGCGCTGACCACAGACACCCCACTCCTGGGCCAGCCCCCACAGCAGCCCTTCTCCTGCCCTGGTCTCTGCTGCTACAGCCCCCACGCAGACTGTGAGCCCTCCAGCAGAGCCACCTGAGCTTTCTGACACCAGCTTTCCTCCTCTGCCTTCCCATCACCAGCTGGTGCCAGAAATGTAATAAACAGACAAAGCTGCTCACTGATGGGAGGAACACCTACGACCAGACCTGCTCAGGAGCCACCTCTAAAAAGAACCGCACTCTGTAGGCAGATTTCATCCCTTACCTGATGATCAGCGTTATCAAACATATCAGCAACTGGGATGTGGCCTCTTCCTAGCCGCTGGGATGGCAGAGTCTGAGACAGACGAAAAGGGGACGCGTTAGCAGGCAAACCGTGAGCCGGAACCCCTTACCAGCCAATCCTACACACAGACGAAATGCCACGGACACTAGACAGGGCCAGGGCTCAGTCATGGGGCACAGCTCACCTGGCCAGGTAAGACCAGGTAAGATCAGCATCTGCATGAGCAAAGAGTGTCATCTGCACCCTGATTGCATCCATGCCACCCCCTTGGCCTCATGAGCACTGAGCATGAGCTCCTGGAGGTACAAAAGGAGTGGGGGCGGGTCAGGCCTTGCCAGCAATGGTGTGAGTGCTAACAAAGTAGAATTAACGAAGCTTCCAAATTGGTCCCTAATGTAGAATCGTATAGTAAGAAACTGTGGGTGAGTTCAAGGTCAGTATTTCAACAGTGTTTAAATTTTCATTTTTAAAAAAGAATTTAACAATGTTTAAATTGTTTAATGTTTAAATCGGCAGGGAAGCCTGGCGTGCTGCAGTCCATGGGGGTCACAAAGAGTTGGACACGACTGAGTGACTGAGCTGAACTGAAGTTTTAAAATGAGTTATGGATGTAAAAGGGTTTCCCTGGTAGCTCAGCTGGTAAAAAATCTGCCTGCGATGCAGGAGAACCTGGTTCATTTCCTGGGCTGGGAAGATCCCCTGGAGGAGGGATAGGCTACCTACTCCAGTATTCTTGGGCTTCCCTCGTGGCTTAGACATTAAAGAATCAGTCTGCAATGCAGGAGACCTGGGTTCAATTCCTGGGCTGGAAAGATCCCCTGGAAGAGGTCATGGCAACCCACTCCAGTATTCTTGCCTGGAGAATCCCCATGGACAGAGGAGCCTGGAGGGCTACAGTCCATGGGGTCGCAAAGAGTCGACACAACTGAGTGACTAAGCACATGTGTATGTAAAAACCAAAATCAGAAAAAAAGAAAAGAGGGAGGAAGAGGGGGAGAGTCAAAGTGAGAAAAAAGAAAGGAAGAAACCAAAACAGTTCTGGAATTTGTGAGAGTGAAGAAAGGAATAGGCTACCCACTCCAGTATTCTTGTCTGGAGACTAGAGCTTCTCATTAAGGCTTCCCTGATGGCTCAGATGGTAAAAGAATCTGCCTCAGTGCAGGAGACCTAGGTTTGATCCCTGGGTTGGAAAGATCCCCTGAAGAAGGAAATGGCACCCTACTCCACTATTCTTGCCTGGAGAATCCCATGGACAGAGGAGCCTGGTGCGGTACAGTCCATAGGGTCGCAAAGAGCTGGACATGACTGAGCGACTAACACTTTCACTTTAATAACCTTAAAAACAGGGTGGGCCTACTTTAACTGTTCCCCAATCAGAGCTGAGGAGGAGCAAGATGCTGAGGAGGCCCTTTGCAGGCGCTCCTTCCTTCCACAACCCCAACCCCGCTGACCAAGCCCAACGGTGCAGCGGGTAGACCCAATACTGCAGATGGTCAGCGCCCCCTCACCTGGCCCTCTGTCCCCAGAGCCACTCCTGTGTGCGGCAGGTCCTTCCAGTCCATCACAGCCCAGTTCAGATTTGCCTCCCCTGGAAGCAGGTCCCTGTGGGAAAGGCCTGAGCGGGGCAGGCTGAGGTTTCAGTCCCCAGGTGGTTGCAGCACAGAGTCCAAGCAGCCACTGTCTGCCACCACGACAGACCATGCCCTGCAGAGCTCTGCCTGGAAGACTTGATTGCACCCAGCCCTGCAGTCGGCAGGTAGACCGTCCCCGTCCCTCTGTGATGCAGGAAGGGCTCACTGCACAGGACTCAGACAAGATGGAAGCCACGTTCACCTGAGACAAGGTGAGACACAGGCCCCCTAATTCCATTCAGGGCCTCGTCCAGGATGGGCTGAAAGGTCATCCCCACAGATCAACCGGAATGAAACACTTGTCACCCGACTCTGGTTCAGCTTCTCTTCTTCCCCCAGGCCTCCCTCGACCCACAGCCCTCAGACAGCCCCCCTGAGAACAGGCCAGCCTTGGGGGACACATCCTCCAATCTATCACCCCTCGCTCTTCATCCCACGGCCCCACACCTGGGTCTTACCGACTGTCTACACCTCCCTATAGAGGAAAAGCCCAGCGTGCCTGATTCCTGATGTGCCTACCATGGTCACACATCTCTCCACGGCAACATCTGTCCCCCACACATCTCTCTCCCTCCCTGGCTCCCCCACAATAATCCTTTCAAATAAAGACTACTAAGTCTGGCTTTGATTTTCCTTCGACAACTGGTTACAAATGACCTGAAGCCCAAAACACGTGGATCTGATGGACAGGTGAGACCTCTGATTTCCACCTTCCTGAAGACTCTCAGGGTTCCCTAAGGCCCCACTAGTTCTGGCTCAAAATACAAACAGGGATTGGTTCGAGAAGCAGCTCAGAAGCGTGTCTGAGACCTTAAGTCACAGATGCTTCTGGGGGCTGGCGAGCAAGAGAAACAGGGGGAAGCGACATCAAGGAAAATCAGACCACTCACGCACGTCTGGTGTCCCGTTCACTACGGAAACTCTGCGCTTCCTTGGAAACATCACGCACAGCACACAGGAACTTCCCTGGTGATCCAGTGGCTAAGACTGTGCTCCCAATGCAGGGGGCCCAGGTTCAATCCCTGCTCAGGGAACCAGATCCCACGTGCCACAACTAAGAATTCACGTGCTGCAACTAAATATCCTGCACAATGCAACTAAGACATGGCACAGACACATGAATAAAATGTTAAAAACAAACAAACAAACAACAACCACAGTGCACGGAACCTTTTGCTTAAGCTGATACCCCTCCAGGAGGTGGGCAGGTCTCCATGGGGCCATCCAAAGCATAACACACAGTGAATCCAGGCCCCCTGCTCCCCACACCCCTGCAGGTAGAGAAGTTCTGGGTGGGGAACACTTCCACCACCAACAAATGCTTACTTTCGTTCTTCCAGCGGGGGGTGAAGGGGTAGCGGGCGGGGCTCACTGCTGAACCTCCACTGCTCTACTGAACGGGAAAGATTCTCTTTCAATCAGTAAAGAATCTGCCTGCAATGCAGGAGACCTGGCTTCAATTCCTGGGTCAAGAAGATCCCCTAAAGAATGGCAACCCATTCAGTATTCTTTCCTGGAGAATCCCATGGACAGAGAACCCTTCCATGGGGTCACAAGAGTCAGACACCACTTGGTGACTTCACCACCACCACCACCACTCTTTCTAAATATGCTGCTACCAAATGTGTGAAAGGAAATGCTCACCTCACTGCTGATCAGAAAAATACAAATTAACACAAGATGCCATTATCCCCCTACAAGTAACAAAAACAAAAAAGATAAGGTTCACAGGTGGCGAGGAGGTGTGGGCCCCTTCCCAGTGTCAACAGGAAGTCTTTTCTAGAAGCAACATCCGGAAACTTGCAAATCAATGGTAGCTACAGGTAACTATGTTCTCATCTTGTATTCACACACAGAAGTTCTCATCCAGTAGCCTCTTGATAGCATAAAAACAGAAAACATCCCCAAAGAGAGGATTAAATGAGAGTATCTAAAGGACCAGGTTGGCGCCAAAGTGTGGGTATGGTCTTTCTGGACTGCTGTGGTTTTGAGTCACATCTCCTCAGCCAATCCAGGAGGCAATGGGGACACCCACTGCCCTACCCAAGGCATGGCAACACATGAGAAAAGCCATCAAAATAAACTTCTGAAAGTTGCATCCATCTGAGTTTTGTTCCCACCCAGAGAGCAGCATATGGATAGAAAACCACAGTGTACAAACCATGGAGAAAGTCCTGGGATCAGCGTGTGTTTCTTCAGTAACAAACGAATTAACGAATCAGATTTAACAGAAAGGTAGGATGCATTTTGGCAAACTGCTTTCAGTTGATTAGACTAGGTTTGGGTTTTAGCAAGGGAAGCTCTCAGGCTTTGCTGAAATCCAAACTGCAGAGCTAGGTGCTGACATCATACACACACTCCACCCCCCGGCAGGGATGTTCTCTGCGTAGCCAAAGGGAAGTGCTTAGGAACTGCTCCGCACCACTGTGCTACAAATTCTAGGAAGCTTGATTTCTCATGAACACAGATGTTGGGACATCCCACTAACTTCCCTCCTAAACTTAGATACGGTGCCATAATTCCTCACAGAAACATCGTTAGCCACGCATTTTTTTTTATGATAGAAAACTCATAATCTGGTTGATGCAGAGAAGTGGGGACTCCAAGGGAAGGGGACTCTGAAGGAAGGGGACCCCATGCTCTCCCCTGGTGACAACACTGATGTGAGTGGCAACAAACAGCCATCTGACAGGACACGGAGATGTTGTTTCCTTGGGATAACTCATGTAATATGAGAGCTGTGTTTTCTTTACAAAACAGCATTTTTTGGTACAGTGATGCAATGCCTTAAATCTGAAGGAGTGAAAATGCCCCAAAGTATCAGTCAACAGAAAACAACAAATCCCTATCACTTACAAACAAGTCAACTATCGTTGACTTGTTTGTAAGTGATAGGGATTTGTTTTTATACATCTCTTTGATCTCAAAATCATATAATTGGATGCTTTTGATTATGAGATTAAAATATGGAAAAGATGAGCACCCCCTCAAAAAAATAACACCAACCAAGCCAACAATACCTTCAGTGGAGAGCCATCCTTGGCCATTTACAAAAGCACCAACAGCCTGTCCTGAATTGGAAATCTTGGGCTCACACCAGCCATCTTTGGTCTAACAATCCAGCCCCCTCTAAGGACAGGGGTTTGTCTTTGTTCAACAGGACTACTCCGGGGTTTCCCACAATCAAGTCTTGACCTTCCCCTTTCTGCTCAAGGTCACAACTACCTGCTTACTGCGGCTGGCTTTGGACAGCAGGGACAGGCCCCTTCCCCATGGCTGAGGGACTGGGAAAAGCCATGGTCATGGGGGGCCAGGTTGAAACCTGAGGTTCCACCGGAGTGAGGGCCCCATGAGGAAAACTGACCAAGATTCGGGCCAGTTATGAGTCTTCACACTCTGAGGTTGTGCTTTAGGTCTGCCAGGAACACGGGGTGCCAGGGAGTCCTCAGCTCCTGGGGGCAGGCTGGGCCAACTCCTGGCCATTACCACGAGGCCCGGAGTGCTCAGGGGGTGAGAGTCCTGCTCTCTCCTCAGCTGATGCTGACGACTATCAAACAAGCCTGCGGCTCCAAAAGTATGGGATTTATTTCTTTATTCAGTGTATTTCTGTTCTTGGCACTATACCCTCTCCACAGCTAAAAACATTTGGCTTGCTCAACACAGAACTGGACTTGTGATAATTAATCAATACATGCTGACTGACCTGGCAGGGCCTAGAGTGCCAGCCCAGAAAGATGAATTCTTTTCAAAATATCATCCAAGAGCCCCTGACAAGACCAGGAAAGTCCACGTGTGAAGTGCTCACCTGCTCTCCACGACCAAATTCTCACTCTAAAAAAAAAAACCCCAGCCCACTGCATCCCACAGAGGACAGACAGGAGGTGCCAGAAGCCACTGGAAACCAGCACCACCCAGTGAGAAGGGCTGGCCGCTCAAAGAACCTCAGATTATATGGGGTAGGCTGAGGGAGGAGGAAAGGGGGTAACTGTTTAGTGGTACAGGGTTTCTTATTGGGGTGACTAAAAGTTCTTAGAACTATGACACAGGTGGTGGTTATACACACTGTGAATGACCTAAATGCCACTGAGCTGTTCACTGTGATGTGGCTGAGATTATGTTATGTGAACTTCAGCTTAATAAAAATATATATATACATTTATATAAATATAAAAAAGGAAATTGAAATGAGCTTCCAATGGGCACAAAACTGGATTCTTCCACAGGAGGAAGACAACTGCCCCGCCACTGGACAGAATCCATTTGTCTGTCTATAGGCGAGGACTGTTTGCATGGCTATCAACTCGGTACAACTTACAAAGCTGTATCAAGACAGCCAAACCCCACAGGTTCCAATATGCCATCCAAAGGCTGCTCATTCCAAAGTCTAAAGACAACAGAAGGGAGAGTGGAACTATAAGATTCAGGAGGGAAGGGGGCTCAGGACTGGGCAATGGGACAGACTGAAATGAAGGGTGAAGTTGTGTCAAGAAGGGCTCCTGCATTTCTAGAGGGGAGTAGGCGATGGGGAGAAGATCTGGGGGGCTGGGAGTGAGGAGGAGGCTTGCCCCTGATGTCAAGTAAAGCATTGCTGTCCAGTGAGAGGCCTGGCAGTGTCCCAGCAGCGCCCCCTCCCAGGCTGTGGGACATTCCCATGAGGGAACCGCAGCTGCCTGGGGCATGAACCAATGGAGCCTACACAACAAAATGATGAATGATAAGAAGATTCCCCCTTATGCAAATGAAAATACACGGTGACTACTACGTAGATCTGTGCTCACACAGTCTTGAAAATAAGGAACGGGGATGTCAATTCACTTTCAGAAATGCCCTTTTTTTCCCTGCCAAACAAGAATGTGGCAAACTGTCTTGCCACAGTTTCTCAAACATCCCTAAGAACCTATAAGGTCAGAGAGAGGGGGCTATCTTGGGCCCTCTCCTTTGAAAAGAATCACTGCTCTAGGAAGACACCTGTATTGACCCCAGGTATGCCCAACCCCAAGACCCCTGCCAGCCTGCACACCCCTGTTCAGACACGCAGATACCAAGCAGCCCATTCCTCAGAGGTCAGTGGCCACCCAGGGATTCTGAGGTTCCTCCTGCATAGAACACACACTGTCTTGTTGAGAGAGTACACGTTTCTGTCTAAAGGCCCAAGTAGGTCACACACACGCACGAACCCCTCAATGACAGCCAAACTGCACTCTTCTCACTGTGATTCTTGCTCATTAATCAACACCCCCATATCCAGTCCCCAGACAGGACACAGGTCTGCAGTCCTGAAGGTGGATGTTTTCAGGTGAATTCTCACATGACACCAAGGCAGGTAACTGCTAGGACACAAGGACTCCTTGCTGGGTTCACGTGACGATGACACACATGAATACCACATCCATTTCTGGAACCTTCTGCAAGGATGCTGCCCCACTCCCACTGCCTTCTCGTTCCTGTGTAACTATTAGGTTCCAAGCCACAAGCTCCAGAAGACATGGCCCAAAGAGGGGGGTTTGTTATTCTTTTACGAGCAATCAGAACAGAAACTAAAATGTCAGCAAACAACTGGAAAGGAACGGAATGATTAATCTCCAGAGCTAACCACCACAGTAAAGAATTAACAGGGGTGCTCCCTCTCAGCTGTCAGAGCTGAAGGCTCTCTGTGAAAAGAAGTGGGCACACCTTCCCCACCATACCCCACCCACGTCCACCTCTATCCTGGCAGCCACATGCAGATGAGGACAGGATATGGGGAACACAGTCCCGGGACAGCTCTCACTTTCACACCCTCACAGCCTGGCCGCCCATCTTCTGAAGCCTCAGAACTAGCTGGTCTTGGGATCTCACGAAAGATACCATGCCAGCATGCAGTCCCTACAATTCAGATCCAAAGGAGCCTAGGGCTGCGGGGGCTAAAAAGAATGTACACCTCAACTCCCTCGGAGGAGGGGCTGACTTTAATTCCCCTCCCCTCTATACTTCCTGAGCTTCCTTTGCAGCTCAGTAGGTAAAGAAGCTGCCTGCAATGCAGGAGACCCGGATTCAATTCCTGGGTCGGGAAGATCCCCTGGAGAAGGAAATGGCTACCCACTCCAGAATTCTTGCCTGGAGAATCCCACGGACAGAGGAGCCTGGTAGGTTCCCAGTCTATGGGGTCTCTAGAGTCGGACACGACTTAGCGACTGAACAACAACCCAAACTACCGTTCTGGCACCCTGATCTCAAATGTCTAGCATTCAGAATTATGAGAAATAAACACCAGCTGCTTAGAAACCACCCCAGTCTACATCATTTTTTACAGCAGCCCAAACCCCAGAGCCTTCATCATTCTAAAAACGTGTACTTTAGGATTCGTGACAAAGGAAGATTAAGCCTCATACAGAAGAATATGCTATCAACTATCTTGCATCCTTGACAAATAAACAACAACCAATCTCTGCTTAAACCTCTGACTAAAACATACAGGGCAAAGGTTAATAGAGTTTTGCCACGAGAACGCACTGGTAATAGCAAACACCCTATTCCAACAACACAAGAGAAGACTCTACACGTGGACATCACCAGATGGTCAACACAGAAATCAGATTGATTATATTCTTTGCAGCCAAAGGTGGAGAAGCTCTATACAGTCAGCAAAAACAAGACCAGGAGCAGACTGTGGCTCAGATCATGAACTGCTTATTGCCAAATTCAGACTTAAATTGAAGAAAGTAGGGAAAACCACTAGACCATTCAGGTATGACCTAGATCAAATCCCTTATGAGTATACAGTGGAAGTGACAAATAGATTTAAGGGACTAGACCTGATAGACAGAGTGCCTGATGAACTATGGACAGAGGTTCGTGACATTGTACAGGAGACAGGGATCAAGAAAATCCCCATGGAAAAGAAATGCAAAAAAGCAAAATGGCTGTCTGAGGAGGCCTTACAGATAGCTGGGAAGAGAAGAGAAGCGAAAAGCAAAGGAGAAAAGGAAAGATATTCGCATCTGAATGCAGAGTTCCAAAGAATAGCAAGGAGAGATAAGAAAGCCTTCCTCAGCGATCAGTGCAAACAAATAGAGGAAAACAACAGATTGGGAAAGACTAGAGACCTCTTCAAGAAAATTAGAGATACCAAAGGAACATTTCATGCAAAGATAGGCTCGATAAAGGACAGAAATGGTATGGACCTAACAGAAGCAGAAGATATTAAGAAGAGGTGGCAAGAATACACAGAAGAACTGTACAAAAAAGATCTTCACGACCCAGATAATCACAATGGTGTGATCACTCACCTAGAGCCAGACATCCTGGAATGTGAAGTCAAGTGGGCCTTAGAAAGCATCACTACGAACAAAGCTAGTGGAGGTGATGGAATTCCAGTTGAGCTATTTCAAATCCTCAAAAGTGATGCTGTGAAAGTGCTGCACTCGATATGCCAGCAAATTTGGAAAACTCAGCAGTGGCCACAGGACTAGAAAGGTCAGTTTTTGTTCCAATCCCAAAGAAAGGCAATGCTAAAGAATGCTCAAACTACCGCACAATTGCACTCATCTCACATGCTAGTAAAGTAATGCTCAAAATTCTCCAAGCTAGGCTTCAGCAATACATGAACCGTGAACTTCCAGATGTTCAAGCTGGTTTTAGAAAAGGCAGAGGAACCAGAGATCAAATTGCCAATATCCGCTGGATCATTGAAAAAGCAAGAGAGTTCCAGAAAAACATCTATTTCTGCTTTATTGACTATGCCAAAGCCTTTGACTGTGTGGATCACAATAAACTGTGGAAAATTCTGAAAGAGATGGGAATACCAGACCATCTGACCTGTCTCCTGAGAAACACCTGTATGCAGGTCAGGAAGCAACAGTTAGAACTGGACATGGAACAACAGACTGGTTCCAAATAGGAAAAGGAGTATGTCAAGGCTGTATATTGTCACCCTGCTTATTTAACTTATATGCAGAGTACATCATGAGAAACGCTGGGCTGGAAGAAACACAAGCTGGAATCAAGATTGCCGGGAGAAATATCAATAACCTCAGATATGCGGATGACACCACCCTTATGGCAGAAAGTGAAGAAGAACTAAAGAGCCTCTCGATGAAGGTGAAAGAGGAAGAGGAGAGTGAAAAAGTTGGCTTAAAGCTCAACGTTCAGAAAACTAAGATCATGGCATCTGGTCCCATCACTCCAATGGAAATAGATGGGGAAACAGTGGAAACAGTGTCAGACTTTACTTTTTTGGGCTCCAGAATCACTGCTGATGGTGATTGCAGCCATGAAATTAAAAGACGCTTACTCCTTGGAAGGAAGGTTATGGCCAACCTAGATAGCATGTTTAAAAGCAGAGACATTACTTTGCCAACAAAAGTCCGTCTAGTCAAGGCTATGGTTTTTCCAGTGGTCATGTATGGATGTGAGAGTTGGATGGTGAAGAAAGCTGAGTGCCGCAGAATTGATGCTTTTGAACTGTGGTGTGGGAGAAGACTATTGAGAGTCCCTTGGACTGCAAGGAGATCCAATCAATCCATCCTAAAAGAGATCAATCCTGGGTGTTCATTGGAAGGTTTGATGTTGAAGCTGAAGCTCCAACACTTTGGCCACCTCATGCGAAGGGTTGACTCATTGGAAAAGACCCTAATGCTGGGTAGGATTGGGGGCGGGAGGAGAAGGGGACGACAGAGAATGAGATGGTTGGATGGCATCACCGACTCGATGAACATGGATTTGGGTAGACTCCGGGAGTTGGTGATGGACAGAGAGGCCTGGCGTGCTGCAATTCATGGGGTCGCAGAGAGTCGGACACGACTGAGCGACTGAACTGAACTGAAAACATACCACTCCACTTGCCTTAATTTACCACGGTTTTCAAGATGACCCAATTTGTGGCCTTGATTAGCAACAGGAGAAACATGAATTAGTACTACAGACACTGAGAGTCCCTTGGACTGCAAGGAGATCCAGTCAATCCATCCTAAAGGGGATCAGTCCTAGGTGTTCATTGGAAGGACTGATGTTGAAGCTGAAACTCCAATACTTTGGCCACCTCGTGCGAAGAGTTGACTCATTGGAAAAGACCCTAATGCTAGATAGGATTGGGGGCAGGAGGAGAAGTGGACGACAGAGGATGAGATGGTTGGATGGCATCACAAACTTGATGGATATGGGTTTGGGTAGACTCCGGGAGTTGGTGATGGACAAAGAGGCCTGGTGTGCTGCAATTCATGGGGTTGCAAAGAGTCGGTCACGACTGAGCGACCAAACTGAACTGAACAGACATACCACTCGGAACTGTCCCCTTAAACACCACGAACAAGAGGGGAATCTCTTCCACCCTTTAGGGAGATTCCTACCACCCATCTCCTGCCCTGCCATGTGAAACTGCTCTCTGGCAGCAAACTGACACTTCTGGAAACACACGAAGACGTGTAGGTCACTGGGGTGCCGTGTATCAACTTCCTACCCCGGGCACCAAATGCTGACCCAAGGCTTCAAAGCTTTAATGTTCCTCTGAACAAACCTCGTTTGCTACTCTCTCCGGATACCACGGGTACCCCAAGAATCCAGTCAGGGAGATGGGGCAATGCCTTCAGCTAGGATGCTGGCCCCACTCCCAACAAAGGCTGCATTTCAGACACTGGTCTTGGTTCCCAAGTACCAGAACCAGGACAGAGTGGTGTGATCACTGCAGACTGATAGACAGTAATGGATAACAAGGAACACCATGAACATCTATGCTTATAAGAAAAGTCAACAATGTAGAGGGAATGATCCAATCTCTCAATCACCACAAACTGTCACAATGCACCGTGATGAAATACACAAACTGAACGATACTTTAAAAATAGGATTCATAGTTAAAAACCCTTTTGAAACAGCTATCTCCAGGGCCAGATGATTTTATCAGCAAATTCTACCAACGATTTAAGAAATAACAGCAATTCTACATAGTGATAATTGCTCAGTCGTGTCCGCCTACTCTTTGTGACCCCATGGACTGGAGCCCACCAGGCTCCTCTCTCCATGGAATTCTCCAGGCAAGAATACAGGAGTGGGTTGCCATTTCCTTCTCCACAATTCTACATAAGCTCTTCCAAAACACAGAGGAGGAAAAAACATTTCCCAACTTAAATGAGGCCAGCATTACCCCGATAACAAAACCAGGCAAAAACAGCACAAGAATACTGCAGACCAATATCCCTTGTGAACACGATGCGAAAATCCTCAACAAAATATCAGCAAATTGAATCCAGTGATATACTGGATTGATCAAAAAGTTTTTTTGGGTTTTTCTGTAATACCTTCCAGAAAGACCTAAACAGACTTTTTGGCCAAGCCAATATATAAATGTTATACCACAACCAAATGGAGTTTATCCCAGAATGCAAGGCTGGGTCAATATGTAAAATCATCACCATATTAACCATCTACAGAAGAAAAAACACAAAAGCATAACAATTTATGGCGAAAAAGTATTTGAAAATATTCAGCATCCAATCATGATAACTCTCAGCTAACTAGCAACAGAAGGGAACCCCAACAGTCTACTAATGAATATCTACGAAGAAACCTATAGCTAACATGATACTCAGTGATGGAAGACTGAACGCTTTCCCCAAATGACAGGGACAAGGCAGATGTCCGCTGACACTGCCTCTATTCAGCACTGTACGGGAGCCCTGGCTAGTGGATGAGGTGAGAAAAATATATAAAAGGTATACAGATTAGCATGGAAGAAATATAATGGCCTTTTCACAGACAGCATGATTGCCTCTGTTGAAAATTCCAAAGAACCTACAACAACAACAAAAAAGCTCTCAAGACTAACAAGACAGTTTAGCAAAATCACAGGATACAAGATCACTAACAGAAAATGAACCATCTTTCCATGTACTCCCTATGAATGATGGTAAATTGGTAAGTCAAACTTCATCACTATTAAAATGTTGCCTTCTGTGAAAATCTTATTACAAGAATTGAAAGACAAGTTGCAGACTGGAAGAAAATATTTGAAAACCCCAACTCTGACAAAGAACTTATGTTCAGGAAAAGTTCCCAAAATTGAATAGGAAGAAAAAAATCAACCCAATAAAATACAAGATACTTCACCAAACTGGATACAGGGACTGCAAATAAGTTCATGAGAAAATATTTAATGCCATCAGTCCCTAGGAAATGCAAACTAAAAACACAAGGAGACACACAGTATGCAAATTAGGATGGTTAAAAAAAATAGTGCAGCCACTGTGGAAAACAGTATGGAAGCTTTTCAAAAAACAAAAGCAGAATTACCATATGACCCAGAAATTTCACTCTTGGTTATATATCCAAAAAACCCCAAATCACTAGTTCTACAAGATCATGCTCCCCAGTATTCACAGCAACATTATTTATAACTGTCAAGCTACAGAAGTAACCTAAGTGTCCATCAACAGACGAATGTATAAACACGACGTTTTACATATATATATATAATACATATATATATATGTATTATGTATGTATGTATAATGGAATATTAGTCATAAAAAGAATGGAACTTTGCCATTTGCAGCAACATAAATAAACTTGGAGGATACTATGCCAAGTGAAATAAGTTAGAGAAAAACAAATACTGTATGATACCACTTATGCATGGAATCTAAAAATACAACAAATTAGTGATTATAACAAAAAAGGAGCAGACTCACAGATATAGAGAACAAATTAGTGGTTACCAGTGGTGAGAGGGAAGTAGGGAGGGGCAAGATAGGCACAGGGGATTAAGAGGTGCGTTATTATATCAGGTATAAAATAATATAAATACCTTACTATATCAGGTATAAAATAAGCTACAAGGATATACTGTACAACTTGGGGAATGCAGCCAATATTTTATAAGAACTATAAACGGAGTGTAACCTTTAAACACAGTGAATCACTATACTGTACACCTGTAACTTGGGTTTCCCTTGTAGTGCAGTTGGTAAAGAATCTGCACTATGTCAACTATATTCCAATGAAAAACCAATTAACAAAGCCAAGTATGGGTGAGAATGTGGAGCAACTAGAACTCTCACCGGCTGTTGGTGCGAATATATAACAAGACAGACACTCCAGAAAATATTTTGCTGGTTTTTATAAAGTTAAACATACACTTACCAAGTGGCCCAAAAATCTCATTCATGAGTATTTATCCTAAGTAAATGCAACCATACCTTCACAGAAGAGCTAACAAACAAATATTTATGGCAGCAACATGTAAGCATACAAGAGAATACTACTCAGTGACCAGAAAAGAATCAAATGTCGATATATGCAACAACTTGAGTGAGCCTCAAAGGTGTTATCCTCAGGAAAGAAGCCAACCTTAATATGCTATCTACTCTCTGGCTCCACTTATAGGACATTCATAAACAAGTAAACTACAAGGACAGATTAAGTCAGTTTTCAGTGGTGATGAGAGGGTGTGAACATAAAGGGTAATACAGGCATACCTCATTTGACTGCCCTTGGCAGATACTGCTTTTTATAAATTGAAGGTTTGTAGCAACCCTCCTTCGAGCAAGTCTACTGGCACAATTTTTCCCAACAGCACTTGCTCACTTCGTGTCTTGGTGTTACATTTCGGTAATTCTCAGAATATTTTAAACTTCAATTTTCACTGCATTTGTTATGGTGATCTACGATCAGTGATGTCTGATGTTACTACTACAACTTGCTGAAGGCTCAGATGATGGTTAGCATTCTTTCGTCGTAATTTTTTTTTGCCTTTGTAAACAGATTTTTAGTAAGTTTTGTTTTATATTGGAGTATAGTTGATTAACAATGTTGCGTTTGTTTTAGGTATGTAGCAAAGCGATTCAGTTATATATGTATACACGTATCTATTCTTTTCCAAATTCTCTTCCCATTTAGGTTATCAGAGTGTTGAGCACAATTCCCTGTGCTATACAATAGGTCCTTGTTGGCTACCTACTTTAAATATAGCAGTGTCAATCCCAAACTCTCTAACTACCCACCCACCCCACTCTTTCCCCCTGGTAACCATAAGTTTGTTCTCTTAAGTCAATGAGTCTGTTTCTGTTATGTAAATAAGTTCATTTATTAGGCAGAAGACCTACACAGACATTTCTATCAATACAAAGAAGACATACAGATGGTCAAGAGGCACATAAAAGATATTCAATAATACTAATTATTGAGAGAAACACAAATCAAAACTATATTGAGATATCACTTCACACCAGTCAGAAAGGCTATCATCAAGAAGTCTACAAACAATAAAGGCTGAAGAGTGTGGAGAAAAGGGAACCCTCCTACGGTGTGCATGGGAATGCAAATTGGTATAGCCGCTGTGGAAACAGTATGGAGGTCCCTTAAGAAACTGAAAACATAGTTACCATATAATCCAACAATCTCACTCCTGGGCATATATCCAGAGGATAATATGGTTCAAAAGGATGCATGCACCCCAATGTTCATTACACTGCTGTTTACAATACCCAAGACATGAAAGCAATCTAAACGTCCATCAACAGCTGAAGATAAAGATGTGGCTTGTGTGTGTTAGTCACTCAGTCGTGTTCGACTCTTTACAAACCCATGGACAGAGCCCGCCAAGCTCCTCTGTCCTTTCATCTGGAATACTCCAGGCAAGAATACTGGAGTGGGTTGCTATTCCCTTTCCCAGGGGACCTTACCGACCTAGGGATCAAACGCAGGTCTCCTGCATTGCAGGCAGATTCTTTACCATCAGAGCCACCAGGGAAGCCCCAAAGATGTGGTACCTATATACAATGGAATAGCATTCAACCATTAAAACGAATGAAATAATGCCATCTGCAGCAACAGGGATGGACCTGGAGATTTTCATACTAAGTGAACTAAGTCAGATAGAGAAAGACAAATATCACATGATATCTCTTATCCGTGGAATCTTAAAAAAAGATACAAATACTGCATTTTAATGCATAAATTATTAAATGCATTAAATTTTAATGCATAAATTAAGGTATGTATACACTGTTTTTTAAGACAGTGAGATCGCACACTTAATATACTACAGTATAGTGTAAATATAACTTTTACATGCACCTGGAAAGCAACGATTTCATGTGATTTGCTCTATCAGGAGATTCACTGTATTGTAATCATCTGGAACTGAACTTGCAATATCTCTGAGGTTTGTCTGAACCAAGAAGAACTTGGGGGGATGGAATTATTCCATCCTGTGGAAGTGGTTACACAAATCTATACATGCATTTAAACTCATAGAACTATATACCAAAATAATCATTTTCACTGTAAAATAATGTAAAATATGAAGGAAAAAGAGTAAAAGAACTATATTAATTTGACTCAAATGTTTTTAAAAACACCTTTACTCTTAGCCAGATACAAAGGGGCAATACTCTATATAATTCCATTTGTTTGAGGTGCCTAGTATAGTGAAATTCGTAGAGACAGAAGTAGAATGGTGAGTGCTAGGGGAGGGGGATTGGGGAGTTTCAGTTTCGGAAAATGAAAATGTTTTGGGGGTGGAGGGCGGTGATGGCTGCACAACAGAGCGAAGGTACTTAATGCCTGAACCGGACACTTCAAAATGGTTAAAACGGTAACTTTTATTTTAAAACACTTTCATCAGAAAAGTAGATTTACAAAGGTGTACTTGTATGGAAATAATAAAAGAGAGTTGTAAAAGCAGGAAGTTTTAACTGCGGATCACTCTCTGCAGATGTATGCTGTTTGGTTTGGCTTGAGGCTTCCAGACTTACCCTACATGAACCGTGTACACAGGCTCCATCATCCGTGGGACAGAGTCTGTTCATACTGTGATCATGAACCAGACAGAGACCCTGAGTCATCCTGTCCAATCCTTTGGACTTTCAAAGAATTATGCTTTTGCTTCCCACAAGAGGCAACCAGAAAGTTGGTAAAATACATCCACAGTCTGAAGAAGCATTTTGCATATTCAACCATACCTGGGCAGACCAGAACTTTAAATAGACAGGCATGTAACACAGGACTAGGAGACTCTGGCCCGATTAGTCAGTGACAGAAGTTTGGACCTTGTTCCTCATCTCCTCTTTGAAATCCAGCAGGCAGAGAGAGAAGGGAGTTAGAGCCGCACGGCAGTGTTTCTGGGTCCCCGGCAGTTGTACTGTGTGGTCCATGCTACTCCATTTCAGAAAAGTTCCAGCCACTCTGCAGCTTCTAGGTACAGGCCTTCCGCCACTCCCACTGGCTGCCAACAGACTGAACCCGACTGCTGTCCAACTGCAAATTGCAGCTTCTAAACACCAGCATCAATAAACACCAGAAATAAACACCATCTGACTCTTTTACGCAGCTGTATGTATCACAAGATTTCAAATGGTAATTAACCTTCATTTAAACTCTATGTTGATGGTTAAGTCAAGAAATCATTGGCATTTTGATCCAAATAAAAACACCACAAAGATTACGCTGGACAAATAAAATAAAAACCGATCTAAATGTTTCCAAGTTCTTAATTGCTAACAATATTCCCTTGTGTACACAGATGAAAGATCCCAGTAAATAATCTCTGTAAACTGTGTTTGAACTAGTTTCTCTTTCTCTGTGGTTAAGCCTCTAACCGTTAAACTTCCCCACAGAACACAACCTTCAGCACACGTGGATCATAAACTACATACACTTCATCGTCTCTTTCAAGTTTTATGATTCCAAGAACATCCTGACTGCGGGTGGGGCTGAAAAATTAAAAAAATGATCAAATAGCTGTTTCCCAACCCTTTACCTACAGACATGCTTTCCTCAAAGAAGAGAAAAAAGGCAGAATGTTTATTCCTGGCATGGGCTTTCCCGATGGCTCAGTGGGTAAAGAACCTGCCTGCCAGTGCAGGAGATGCGGGTTCGACCCCTGGGTCAGGAAGATACCCTGGAGGAGGAAATGACAACCCACTCCAGTATTCTTGCCTGGAAAATTCCATGGACAGAGGAGCCTAGTGGGCTAGTGGGCTACAGTCCACGCAGTAGCAGAGTCAGACCAGACTGAGCATGTCTGCGTGCACGAACGTGTGCACACACACACACACACACACACACACACACACACACACACTCCTCCTGGCTATCCTTTCTGCAAGTGTGTTAAGACAGCAATCTGGTCTCAGGGCCGTCACTGGGGGGCCCCATGGGGGTCCCAGGTATGGAGACTCCAGACACCCCACTGGGTCACCCAAGGAAGTTCCAGAAGATACTTTCAAGACAAGCAGCTGGTGCTTTGGAGCCTGGGAGTGGGGACGGGGTAGGGGCTGGAGCTGCCACACAGCTCTGGCACTCGCTGTTGTCACAGGGCATCTCCAGCGCCAGCTCTCCAGCACCCCAGCTGGCCTCCCAGATGGGAGAGAGTCAGCCTCGGGGCACCGCAAAGGCCCTGCCGGCCCCTGAGCACAGAGCAGCCACACCCTCAAGCATGCCCCTGGCTGCCAGGCAGGCCACGCTCTACTAAGAAATAACGAGGGCTTCTTTGGAAGCTTCGAAGGCTTGGGGGTGGTTTACTGTGCCCCACACACCCAGAAACAAGGAGAGGCTGCAGGTCCCCAAAATCCTAGTGACATCCCTCTCTGAGCCTCAGTAGCTGGGAAGGCACCAAACACGCCGACGCCAGGCTCAGAACTGACATTACCTCCTGCTGCATGTACAGATGTGAGAGTTGGACCATAAAGAAGGCTGAGCGCTGAAGAATTAATGCTTTCAAAGTGTAGTGTTGGAGAAGACTCTTGAGAGTCCCTTGGACTGCAAGGAGATCAAATTAGTCAATCCTAGAGGAAATCAACCCTGAATATTCATTGGAAGGACTGATGCTGAAGCTGAAGCTCCAACACTTTGGCCACCTGATGCGAGGAGTCGACTCATCAGAAAAGACCCTGATGCTAGTAAAGATTGAGGGCAGGAGGAGAAGCGGATGACAAAGAACAAGATGGTTGGATGGCATCAATGACTCAACGAACATGAGTCTGGACAAGCTCTGGGAGATGGTGAAGGACAGGGAAGCCTGGCGTGCTGCAGTCCATGGGGTCACAAAGAGTTGGACACAACTGAGCAACTGAACAACAAACTGCCTCCTGACCCTGGGTTGCAGGCCTGGCACCTGTGCCCTTCGGGCATCCATCTGCCACCCTAATCCCTTCTAACCTCTGGGACCAGCCCACTCTCCCATTCATTCATTCACTAGCCTCAAACACCACACCTAATGGAAACAAAAAAGAACCTCCTTCCTTCATTAAGGGAACCTTGCAGTGCTCCTATCTGCCTCCCTGCCTTTATCCACCAAGCAAGTCACTTCCAAGGCCACGTAAACCTGAGGACTAGGCCAAGCCTGCCCCAGGACACCGCTGTGCTTTTCTTCTGTCTCACTGTGATTATTTATCGTCCAATTAACAGGACGGCCCAAGAGCCTTGATAAGAGCATGCCAGGCGGACAGGTCAACTTCAGCGACATGGAGGGCAGGACAGGATGGCCAGACCATGAGCTGAACAAAGGTTTCTGCCAACAAAAGAAAATATCAGGATGCGGAGCTCCGAGCCTTTCAGCTAATAAATACTTCCACCGTGTCCATGCCAGGAAATGAAGCATTTCATAGAAAGAGGACGACAGGCATCAACCCCAGCGGCACTGAGGGGCTTGCTCAGCCCTAAGTGTGGGGACAGAGGTGCTGGAATGAAGGAGCAATCCCAACGAGGCCTCAAGTTAGCAAGCACGGGGCTCAGCCCACACAAGGCCAGAGCCACGCTCCCCACGCCATCAGAATACAAGAAATGTCACCTTCCTCCACACTGGTGCCAGGCCCCATGGCCTCTGGAGATGACACACAAGCCCCGCCTGCACGCGGAGCAGGTCATCCCTCATCCTTATACATCCTAAGCAAGCGCACACACCTAACCCACCACGGGGTTGAGGCACTTGGGGTGTTGATCAGGATGATTAATTTTACATGTCAACTTGGCTGGGGCACGATGACCAGATAAATGATCAAACTATTCCAGAGGCTTCTGTGAAGGAGTGTTTTGAATAACATCACCATTTAAGTTGGTAGACTTTGAGTAAAGCAGAAAAGTGAAAGTGTTGATCAGTCCTGTCCGATTCTTTGCAACCCCATAGACTGCAGCCACCCCCAGGCTCCTCTGTCCATGCAATTAACCAGGAAAGAACATTGGAATGGGTTGCATTCCCTCCTCCAGGGGATATTCCCGACCCAGGGAGAGAACCTGGGTCTCTTGCATTGCAAGCAGATTCTTTACGGTCTGAGTCACCAGGGAAGCCCTGAGTAAAGCAGATAACCCTCCATAATGTGGGTGGGCCTCATCCAATATATTGATGGCCTTGGTAGAAAAAATACTGATCTCCCCTTAAGAAAGAGGAATTCTGCCTCCAGGCAACTTGAGTCTCCAGCTCACCTTGCAGGTTTCAGACCTGTCAGCCTCCCCAATCACGTGACCAAGTCCTTAACATAACCCCCCCCCCTCTTCCCCACCCCACAACCCATTGGTTCTGTTTCCTTGGAAAACCCTGACTGATACAATCTGGAACACAGCTTCCGAGATATCACCCAGCCTGGGCCACCCCACTCTGGAGCAGAACCTTACAGTGGAGAGAAGACCTCCCATGAGCACACAGCACCCTATGAAGGGTCCCGTGAAAGCCATGTGTGCAAATCATCAAGGACACACAGCCCAGCATCTGGCTGGGGCACATAACTGTCTTCTAGGAAAACATGCTACATTACTTATGACACTGTGATGAATTGTCACTTGTGCACTGTCATTCCAGAGAAGCAAGAGGCGTGGAGGGTGTGTGTGTGGGGGGGGGTGAGTTTTATCATTTGGCTAAAATTACTATCAAGATGATGTATGGAAAACTAGTCCTACAAGCCGTTTAGTGGGCAGGAACTCCTAAATCCAAAGAAAGCTTTTGGAATGCAGTCCTCCAGTTCTACTGTGCACCATTTTTTCAGGAATACATGCACACACACACACACCCAATTACAAATATCACCAATTTCTTTTGGGCCCCATGGGAATACCAGACCATCTGACCTGTCTCTTGAGAAACCTGTATGCAGGACAGGAAGCAACAGTTAGAACTGGACATGGAACAACAGACTGGTTCCAAATAGGGAAAGGAGTACATCAAGGCTGTATATTGTCACCCTGCTTATTTAACTTATATGCAGAGTACATCATGAGAAACGCTGGGCTGGAAGAAACACAAGCTGGAATCAAGATTGCCGGGAGAAATATCAATAACCTCAGATATGCGGATGACACCACCCTTATGGCAGAAAGTGAAGAAGAACTAAAGAGCCTCTTGATGAAGGTGAAAGAGGAGAGTGAAAAAGTTGGCTTAAAGCTCAACGTTCAGAAAACTAAGATCATGGCATCTGGTCCCATCACTCCATGGGAAATAGATGGGGAAACAGTGGAAACAGTGTCAGACTTTATTTTTTGGGGCTCCAGAATCACTGATGATGGTGACTGCAGCCATGAAATTAAAAGACGCTTACTCCTTGGAAGGAAGCTTATGGCCAACCTAGATAGCATATTGAAAAGCAGAGACATTACTTTGCCAACAAAAGTCCGTCTAGTCAAGGCTATGGTTTTTTCAGTGGTCATGTATGGATGTGAGAGTTGGACGGTGAAGAAAGCTGAGCGCCGAAGAATTGATGCTTTTGAACTGTGGTGTTGGAGAAGACTCTTGAGAGTCCCTTGGACTGCAAGGAGATCTAATCAATCCATCCTAAAAGAGATCAATCCTGGGTGTTCATTGGAAGGTCTGATGTTGAAGCTGAAACTGCAATACTTTGGCCACCACATGCGAAGGGTTGACTCATTGGAAAAGACCCTAATGCTGGGTAGGATTGGGGGCGGGAGGAGAAGGGGACGACAGAGGATGAGATGGTTGGATGGCATCACCGACTCGATGAACGTGGGTTTGGGTAGACTCCGGGAGTTTGTGATGGACAGGGAGGCCTGGCGTGCTGCAGTTCATGGGGTCGCAGAGGGTCGGACACGACTGAGCGACTGAACTGAACTGAACTGATTCATGGGCACTGGGCTTCCCTGGTGGCTCAGCGGTCAAGAATCTGCCTGAAATGCAGGAGACATAAGAAACACAGATTCAATCTCTGGGTGGGGAAGATCCCCCGGAGGAGGGCATGGCAACCCACTCAGCATTCTTGCCTGGACAATCTCATGGATAGAGGAACCTGGCAAGTTACAGTCCATGGGGTCGCAAAGAATCAGACACAACTGAAGCAGTTAAGCAGCAGCAGCACTGATGGAAGCCACTGCTTGTCCTGTGGCAGGTGGCCAGACTGGCACAGTCAAAGCTGATTGATGCCTGTCCCACAGCAATGGACACGAAAGGCTTGGACTCCTCTGCTGCTGCTGCTGCTGCTAAGTCGCTTCAGTCATGTCTGACTGTGTGTGACCCCACAGACGGCAGCCCACCAGGCTCCTCTGTCCCTGGGATTCTCCAGGCAAGAATACTGGAATGGGTTGCCATTTCCTTCTCCATGGATCCCTCAGGATACCCCAGATGAATCGAAAAAGCAGGTGATGGTCCCACGGGTCTCCAATCAAAGTTCATCTGTAACTACTGAAAAGTTTATGGATAAAATGCTTTCAAACAGTCTTTTTTTTTTTCCAGAATACTCTGAAATTAAAGAAATTCCCCAAATCAATAAAATCAGTGAAAGAAAAACAACTCAATTTCTACTGAAGTAGGTGAAGACCAAGGTTAGGTGTTTCAAAGAGAAAATGCAAACCACCAATAAACCACAAACAAGCGATAGGGTCATAGACCCATGACTTTCCCTTTTCCTGATCATAGTGGTCAGGACTAAACACACCAGAAATGCTCCGGGTGGGTGAGGGAGAAGAAAGGCCCTTGTGAGCTTGAGGGGCACAATGCTGTCCTGGCAGACAGCCCGACCAACTCCAGTCAAAATTAAAAATACATACACCCTCTGACTCAAATATTTCGGTTTTAAGACTCCTACACAAATACTCAGTGGGGTGTGTGTGTGTGTGTTAGTCACTTAGTCGTGTCCAACTCTTTGCGACCCCATAGCCCGTAGCCCACCAGGCTCCTTTGTTCATGGAATTCTCAAAGCAAGAAAACTGGAGTGGGTTGCCATTCCATTCTCCAGAGGGTAGACTCCTATATAAATACTCATTGGGGTACACCAAAAAAAACACTGTAAAGGATGTGACAGACTAGACAGACACCTAAATTTCCACCACGAGGTGAGGGACACAGGCACATGACCCTCACAGACTCGTGCAAAGATTCACAGTGCAGTGTAGAGCACACATGTCTAGTGACAAGTGAAAAAAGCAAGCTGCAAAACCTTCTAAGGTATGAACACATCCTCGGGAAACCACCATCTATCTATATGTCCTATGTATGTGTACCTGTGTGTACATGCGTGTGTGTGTGTGTGCGTGCGCGCAAACGGCACAGAGAAGACATACCTTGGGCACGAGGAGGTAGCTTATACTCTTTGTTTTCTTTCTTCATTTTCAAAACAATAGAAATGCCATTAAAATAAAGGAAAAGTTAGTCAGCATATCTGACTTCCTGTTCACACTAAAGATTCAACGGGTATTTTTGTAGAAAAGCTACTTAAAAGAAAGGTCCCACTAGCAGAGATAAAAACTCACATAAAAAGATAGAAGGCCCTTTCCTGTTTCCCTTCTGAGTCAATGCAAAATTATTTAACAAAGCAGTGAGTTTCCACCACACTTTCATTTCGATAACTTCCCACGAAGTTAGAAAGTGGCTGCGGTTTCCATTTTCCTGCTGATAAAGCCTCGATGAACTATATCCTGGAGAAGATGAATGCCTGCCAGCCCCAGCCCACACCCCCCTCCCTACAGCTGGCCACCAAGCCAGTCCCTGCCCGACCAGGGCCACCCGCCTCCTCTTGGCCCCACACAGTTCTTCTCTTGCCTTCTCATGAGCTACAGCAGGCGGCAAAGAATGTTCACTCAGAGCTTGAGAAGTGATGTTATTTGGAAAAGGGGACTTTGCAGATGTCATTCAGATCACAGAGTTAAGATGCCATCATCCCAGGTCACCTGGATGGGCCCTAAACCCACTGACAAAGGTCCTTGTGAGAGCGTCATGGAGGGGAGACACAAGAAAGAAGGCCACGTGAAGACGGAGGCAGGTCCTGGCGGGATGTGGCCACAAACCAAGGGACACCTGGAGCCAAGAGTAGCTGGAAGAGGCAGGAAGGGTCCAATCCTAGAGCCTTCAGAAGGAGCATGGCCCTGCCAAAACCTTGATTTTGGACTCCTGGTCTCGAGAACCGGGCAAGGATAAATTTCTGTTGTCCAAACCACTCGTTTCGTGAAGTTTTCTTATGACGACCCTAGGAAATGTGTGTACATCATGATTTTACGAGGTGTAAGCATGTTTCCTTCATGGTCAGTTTAAGCAGAAGGCAGAAGGCCTCCCAGCTACACAGACAAAGAAAAGTGCAGGGTGAAAACTGAAGTAATTACCACTACTGCACCTGTTATGATTCACACCCCACCCTCCCACCCAGCACCTGTGTCCTGGACTACTCCTACTCCACCCCAAGGCCCTACCCACTCTCTGGGAGAGCCACCGCACTGTTCTAGCCACTGCTGCATGTAACAAACCACCCTGGACTTGGTGGCCCAAGATACTTCCCTACACTTACAGTCCTTGGGCTGGGAGTGCTGATGGGCCCCAGCAGGACACTTATCTCAAAATCTGAGCCCCTGCTGGGGTCCTGATGCCAAGGGTTGAGGTCATGTAAAGGCCACTCCCCTCCCAAGGCAGGGCCTGGCGAGGAGGGAGCAGAGACTGTCCACTGCAGTCCCAGTGCTACATGGCCTTGGGGAGGGAGGCTTCCTCACAGCATGGTAGCCACAGGGCCATCAGCCCCTTACTTAGCATCTCAGGGCTCCAAGATCCAAGCAGTCACAAGGGAGGGCAGACACCGCATCTCAGGGACAGCAGTGTCAATGCATTTACAGCCACGTGCTTTGTTTAAACTGCCACAGCTCTGGCTGTTTCCTGCTGTCCCTGAGTTTCAGCTCAGAGTTCCTGACTTAGACCCCTCAAGTCCATCCTTGCTGGTCAACACCCACCCCCAACTTTGCCTTCCTGGTGGCACACATCCCTGGTCACTGCAGTTCAGCTGGAGGCACCACATGCTACGGGCTCTCCCTCCACATCCACATGCCCTGCTGCACACCTGGTGCCTGGGACATGCCAGGCATGTCCCCTGCTCACTGAAGGCGTGAACAGCAGCATGGCTGAATGATGGAGTACGGTGCAGCAGGACAGAACTGCAGAGCAGAGAAGACCCACCACATTTTAATGACCAGGGAGTTTTCCACCAGGCCTTGCTGGGCCCGCCAGGTGGGGGGAAGCAGAGGGTAGCAAGGAACAGGGTGCAGCTGGAGAGACCCCAAGGGGCTAGATGGCAGCAGGGGGTGGAGAAGGAGGCCCAAAGCCCTTCTCGGGGTGTGGGTGGGGTGCAGCTCCTGGTGGGGGAGGGGCTTGGAGCAAGCTGGAGCCAGGGGTGCCAGCAAGAGAAGTCTGAGACCCCAATTCCAGGAGCCCTGTTACAGATGGAGGCAAGCTGCCCTAGGAAGTGGAACTACAGATAATCAAGGACCTCCGGCGTCCTCAATGGAGAATAAAGGGACAAGAACGTTGACAAGCCACATTCATAATGGCCCAAGCCAGAAACCGGGCAAACAGCACAGCGAGTACATAAACTGTGGTGCACGCCCCAGATGGATGCTGGAGAGCTGGGATGAGGAAAAGAGCCCTGGGAGTGCAGCAGAGCCCGAGGCCACTCACAGGAGCTGAGAGACATCCACACGTGCGCTGCAGGATCCAGTGTACGCCAAGTCGAACCCAGCCAGAACGCACCTCCACTGCGCTCAGTGGGGACAGCATCCTTGCGGTGGAGTGCCAGAAGTGCCTGCTAGTGCTCTGGGCGCCTCACAGTCGGGCTCCATTTGTGAGCAAAGCAAGGTCACATGTGCATTACTGTAAAAGTGCAAACGTCTCACCAAAGGAGGAAGAAAACTGGGAAGATGAAAATAGAGAAGCAAGGGCAGGCTGGACCCTCTGCTGCTGCCGTTTTGTGGGTGATCTTCCCTTGCATTTCAAGATGGGAAAAGAAGAGAGGCCACACTGAGCTGGGTGAGGGGACCCGCTGCTGAGCAGCCAGTGGTGGGTGGCCATGGAAGAGGTCAGCCGGAAGCCAGGTGGCCTTTTCCGGGGGACCCCCAGGGGACCCGACCCCAACAAGCTGGCCCTGGCCCCAGCATTTAGAGGATGTGTGCCGTGATCCATCCGCTGCTGCTGTTGGGGCCACTCTCCTGGAGAGAAGATGCCTCAGGACACCAGGGCTGGCCCAGGAACACACTTGCCTGGGGAGAAAATGACTGTGACCCCACAACCCTAAGAGCACGTTTCCTTCCAACAGACCCATCCCCCTTCAGCTCTGAGCAAACAGGCATGGCACAAAGAGCAAAGAGAGGCACAGGCCAGGCTGGGACAAGCTCCGGCTGCTCTGGGAAGTGCCCAGCCGTTCTCAGCTGGTGCAGCTAACAGTCGCTGCCAAGCTCATGGAGATCACTCTGGGTAACAGAAGCCACACCACTGCTCCCAGCGCCCCCAGCCAGCAGGCTGGGCAGACTGGCACCTGGTATGGCTAATGAACAGAGCTGTGCTTGGGGAAAGTTTTTCCGTCTTTAAGGACCGCAACATAAATGCTAGAAAAGGCCTGAAAATAGCCCTGACACAAAACATCTTAGCAGAAGTCTGGGCCTTGGGAGAGAGCTGGTATGTGCACACGCTGCGTCCTCTCCCACAAAGAGAGGAGACAGTGTGTGTGTTTCGGGTCTCAGTTGTTTTCGAAGCAGACGTCTGCCCTTGCCACTCACTATAAGTGGTGCTCTCTTCCCAGGATGGAAAGTCTGTGCCCACCAGCTCAGGAGGCCACAGAGCCATCACTGCAGACCTGTGGGGACCTGCATCTCCCAGGGCCCGCTCTCCAGGCCCTCAGCATCTATTTTAAAAATCGTGTTCCCATCCCCTCCTGGGTTGCCAGGGAAAACCAAGCCCTGCTCCGTTGGTGGTCCTGTCCACTAAGCGGGAGAGGATATAAACACAAAGGAGGGGGGCCGTGCTTCCAGGGAGGCCCAAGGGAGCCCACATTTGAAACCCAAGCCAGTCCCTCAGGTTTCAAAGACCCGCCAGTGATCCACTTCGGAGGCTCAGGGGCTCTGCTTTGACCCAGTTTCCTGGCTCCCCCTCCCCCTGCCATGTGTGGCCTTTGAGCATGCATTCCCCAGGCAACTGGGGATGGGCAGCTGGGGGGGCGCCCCTCTGCTCCAGGCTCCAACCTGTGCTCAGCGCCAGATTTAGAGAAACCAAAGCAGAGGGCACCACAGCCAGTATTTGATGTGGGAAATAAAGCGACAATACATAGTCCTCACACATTTGCTTAACGCTGCAAGTTTAAAATGTCCATGCAGTCACACAGAAGGCAGGATGACAAAATGGGGTTCAGTATTTTTCAACCCAGGGGGTGCAAACACAGTTTTTAACAAGATGCAATTGAACAAAATATCAGAGAGTATCATATGAGGTTAGGGATGAGTGCTCTCCTGAGAAAACTTTAAGTGCGGGTGTGTGCATGTATACATAAACGTGTGTGCATGCATATGTACACACATATAAGCAGGTTCACTGCCTTACAGAATAAATGCATGTCTTACTGTGAGCTGACCTCAGGGTCCGAAAGCAGCCATTAAGTTTTAATATTCTAATAAAATGTTTTCAGCAACATTAGATAAGTACTGAAACCTCCCTGAAGCTTGGTTTTAAATATGACACTGAAATCTATCAGCATCCCAGTTCAGAGATAACCAAGAAGGGATGTTTCACTTGTCACCTCATTTTGTAATTCCACAGACGCCAGATGCTGCTGACCCCACTCATGAATGGTCAGGCCTTGCTGAGGCCACACACACACACACACACACACACACGACACAAGGCTGACTCCCGGTCAAACCCAGGCCGTCCATCAGAGCAGACTCTTGCTGGAGCCGGGCACGGAGGAGGGCAGCGGGCCCACCCCTGGTGCAGGGCTCATGGCGGCCACACACTCTCACTCAAGCATCTACTCTCCTTCTGTCTGGACAGGCCAGAGTATGTTTCCCATTTAAAAATACAACAGAAAGAGCTCCCACCTGCTTTTTAAACAAGGCAGGCATAACAGGTCTATGAAAAGTGTGTCAGACTCTCAAGGCATATGACATGTGTGTGTGCGTGTGTGATCTACAGTTGTGTTTTTTCCATTTTTATATTTTTCCTTTATTGCTGCAGAAAACTGGAGTCATGCAGACAAGCACCAAGGAGAAAACGAAAACCACATCATCAACGAATCATGTGACCCTCCCTTCTGGACACAGTCTGTCTAATGCTTTCTAGACAAATTATGGGTCCTCACTGTATGCCCCAGTTTAGGAATAGTTCCTAGTACTTGATGTGATACATCAAATTAGTCATATTTTATATTATTATTTTTAGAGGTTGGCTAGCCTAACTTTATCTCCTCATCTCTGACCATCTGTCAGCGGCTTTCAGCTGGTATCTGGGTTTTCTGTTAATCAACACCTGACACCCTTTCTAATAAATGCTTCTTCACAACCATGATTCCTCAGCACAAATTTCCAGACAATGAACTGCAATGGCCAAGGGTACAGGCGTCCTTAAAATTTTTTAAATACCTCAACCAATGGCCACCCCTCAGTGTGTGCATCAGATGCTATCTCTGGCAAGTACACCTTGCTGCAGGCTTCAAGCCACAGCCCACACATTCACATCCTGGGTCCACCATTCCTTGATTTCTCCATTTGCAACATCCTCACCTGTAAAAGACAGAAGGACTATCCCAATCTGATAGGGCTGTGGTTAGAACTCCACGAAACAGGCATAGAAGGCTGGTGGGAGGTCATTGACAATGAGATCACCACGAATATCGCTATGTCACTCTTTCCCATAAAGGCCTCCCTGTCTTCATCCTTATCTTTCTGACTCATAGATCAGGTGTCAGAGTCAGCACTCACCATGATTCTGATCACATCAGTTACTGCTCAAACCCCTGCAAAATTAAGCAGAGTGAAAGAAGCTGGACCCAGAGGCTGCACACTGTGTGACTCCACTTATACATCATCCTGGAGAAGTCTATAAGGATGGAAAACAGATTCGTGGGTGCTAGGAGGGGGTGGGGTGGGGAAGGATCTGACTCCAGAAGGACGGAAGGAAATCTGTGGAGTTAGAGATTTTCTGTATCTCGATCTGGCGATTGTTACATGCTGCTGCTGCTGCTAAGTCGCTTCAGTCGTGTCCGACTCTGTGCGACCCCATAGATGGCAGCCCACCAGGCTCCGCCTGTTTCAAAACTCACAGAACAGGACATGAAAATGGGTGCATTTTGCTGAACGCAAATTGTCATTGTTGTTCAGTCACTCAGTAGTGTCCAACTCTTTGCAACCACAAGGACTGCAGCACTCCGGGCTTCCCTGTCCTTCACCACCTCCTAGAGTTTATTCAAACTCACATCCATTGAGTTGGGGATGCCATCCAACCATCTCATCCTCTGTCATCCCCTTCTCCTCCTGCCCTCAATCTTTCCCAACATCAGGGTCTTTTCCTGTTCGCATCAGGTGGCCAAAGTACTGAAGCTTCAGCTTCAGCATCAGTCCTTCCAATGAATATTCAGGGTCGATTTCCTTAAGGATTGAATGCAAATTATCCCTCAGTAAATCTCACTTAAAAACAAACAACAACCCTGCAGAGAAGGAAGTCTATGCTATGTGGCCTGGCATTCCTTGTCTCCTGGCCAGCTGCTTTCCTTCCTATTTTTCACTGGCTCCAAAATCTGGCATGTACAGAATGCCCTCCATACCTGCAGGTCCGCCCAGGGCCCACACCAAACTCAAAGCCCCATCAAGGCCACTGGCCTGGTGTTCTCCATACAGATCCTGTGTTGAGACAAGGGGCCTGTGTCCTTCTCCACTCTTTCACATCCTCCTTCTCCCCGTTCTGGGAGGCCTGCCCAGACCACCAGTAAGTAAAGATTATCCCTCCTTCCTCTGCGTCAAAGGTTCTCAATTCTGGCTGCACAAGAATTACCTGAACAGCTGTCAAAACCACACATACACACCCTCCCTCCCATCCCAGGAGATTCTGTTGTAACTGGGCGGGAGTGGGGACAGACACGGCGGTTTTGTTCTGCTTCATTTTTTCAAGAATCCCAGGCTCAGAAATGAAAGAGGGAAAACCATGCAAATCCAGAGGCATTAAAATGATAATAGGGGAATATTATAAACAATTTTATGCCAACAACTTTGACAACTTAAGTGAAATGGGCAGATTCCTTGAAACACCCAGATCACCAGGACTGACTCAAGAAGAAACAGAAAGTCTTCATAGCTCTATGTCAATGAACCAAATTCATAAAGAAAATCCAGGACAGCTTCGCTAATAAATCCTATAAATGTTTAAGGAAGAAACAATGCCAATCCTACATAACTCTTAATAGTAAATGAAGAGGAAACACTTCCCAACCTTACCCTGATACAGAAACCAGACAGAAGGATTACAAGAAAAGATTAGAATATCCCTCATCAATATAGTTCTAAATATTCTTAACAAAATTGTAGCAGATTGAATCTAGCAATACAGAAAAAAGATAATAATATCATGACCAACTGGGGTTTGTGCCAGGAATGAAATATTGTCTAACATTCAAAACTAACTACTGTAATTCACCATATTTATCAAAAAAAAGAGAGGAAAAACCATATGATCATCTCAACAGATACAGAAAAAGCATATAACAAAATTGAACATCCACTAACGATAAAAACTCTATGCAAACTAGAAAATTCCCTCAGCCTCAAAAAATGCATTTACATAAAATCTTCACCTAACATCATATTTAATGAAAAGATACTAAGTTCCTTCTCCCTAAGACTGGGAGCAGGTGACTGTCCATCGTCACCATTTCTGTTAAACACTGCACTGAACATCCTAGACAATGGAATAAAGGAAGAAAAAGAAATAGAAAGCATTTAAACTGAAAAGACAGAAGTAAAATGGTTCCTATTTATAACTGTCAGGATTATCTTTGTATAAAAATCTTAAAGGACTACAAAAAAGCTACTGGAACAAATAAGTGAATTTAGAAAGGTCACAAGGTAAGTAAACAATATAAAAATCAATAGCATTTCTACACAGTAGCAATTCGGTTCAGTTGAGTCACTCAGTCATGTGTGACTCTGCAACTCCTTGGACTGCAGCATGCCAGGCTTCCCTGTCCATCACCAACTCCCGGAACTTGCTCAAACTCATGTCCATCAAGTCGGTGATGCCATCCAACCATACAGTATTCCAACAGTAGCAATAAACAATTGGAAAATTAAAAATTTAAAAACCCACTTGTAACATTTAAAATCATAAAATACTTATGAATAAATGTGATAAAACACATATAAGACCTACACTGACTACTACAAATTACTGCTAAGAGAAATGAAGGAAGGTGAACACAGATGGAAAGACAGTCCATGATCACTGGCTGAGACTCAATATTGTTAAAATGCCAATATTCCTCAAGTTGATCTAAGGAGTTAATGCAATCCTAGTCAAAATTCAAGCAGTTGTTTTTGTAGAAACTGGCAAGCTGATTTTAAATTTATATGGAAATACAAAGGATCTAGACTAGATAATACAGTTTTTAAAATGAAGTACAACTGGAAGGCTCACTACATGACTTCAAGAATTACTATAAAACAAGTCATGAAGACAGCGTAGTTTTCAGGCCAATGGTGAATAAGCCAAAATGGACCAGAACTGAGTCCTGAAGCAAAGCCAAACAGATTCTCAATTACTCTTCAAACATGCAGGAGCAACTAGGTATACACACTCAAAACAATAAACCTCAATCCTAAACTCTTTCCAGTTCAAAGGTAAACTCAAAATAGATAGTAGATAAAAGCCAAGACCATAATGCTTTCAGAAGAAAACACAGGAGAAAATCTTTATGATGATGGGTGAGACAAACTTTCTTGAAAAGTTTGCAGTCTGCAGGACACAAAAAGCACAAACCACTAGCTAAAGACAATTGATATAAATGGACTTAAAACTAAAAATGTCTGCCCTTTGAGTGACATCATTAATCAAGTAGAAAGTAAGTCACAGAGAAAAAAATATTTGCAATACAAATATCCAACTAAGAAACTGAATCCAGAATACGTAAAGAACTCTTAAGAACTCAAATATAAGAGATAAACAGCCCAATTAAAAAGTCAGCAGATTTTAACAAAAACCTGAGAGAAGTACAAACAGCTAATAAATACAGGAAAAGATACTCAACTAGAACATCTATGGTAAAGCACAACTCCCACTAGAGTAACTAAATTTAAAAAGACTGACAACCGCAAGTGTTGGCAAGGATGTGAAATAACTGCTCCCACATTAGCAGTAGGGATGTAAAACGATACAACCACTTTGGAAAACAGTTTGCCAGTTTCTTATAAAGTTAAACATACACTTACCACACAGCCTCACAATTCTACTGGTTAAGTAGTTACTCAAGAGAAATGAAAATGCATGTCCACTCTCAGATGTGCATACAAATGAATACAGCATTTTTTATATCCCTTTTTTTAGAGCCGTAAAAAAACACATAACACAAAATTTACCATTTAAACCATTTTAAAGGATACGCAACCATCACCACTCTCTAGTTCCAGATCATTTTCATCACCTCCAAAGGAAACCCTGTACGTATTAAGCAGTTACTCCCATTCTCCCCTTCCCCAAGCCCTGGCAAGCACCAACCTGCTTTGTTTTGTCTCAATACATCTGCCTATTCTCGACATTTCGTATAAATGGAATCATACAATGCACTTTTGTGTCTGACTATTTTTACTTAGTAAAATGTTTTTAAGGGTCATCCATGTTGTAGCACATGTCAGTACTTCATTTCTTTAATGGCTAAGTAATATTCCATTGCCTGGATGGACCACATTTATTTATTCATTCATCCACTGATAGGCATTTGAGTTGTTTCCCAAATTGTGAATTAGCGCTGCTGTGAACAGTTGTGTACAAGTTTTTGTTGGAACATCTATTTTCAATTCTTTTGTGTATTTACCCATGAGTAGGATTGCTGGGTCACATGACATTTCTGTGTTTAACTTTTGGAAGAATCTCTAAATTATTTTCCAAGTTGCTGCATCATTTTACATTCTCAAAGTCATGTATGAAACTTACACCTTTTCCATATGCTCACCAACACTTACTATTTCCCTTTTTTTTTTTTAAATAAAAGTCATTCTGGTAAGAGGGAAGTAGTATCTCACTGCGGTCTGGACTTGCACTTCCCTAGTGACTAATGATGTTGACCATCTTTTCATGCGCTTATTTGTCATCTGTCTATCTTCTCTGGAGATATCTTCGCTCATGTTTTAACTGGTTGTTCTTCCTTTTGTGTTGCGCTGTAGCTCGCGGCACTTTTATTCATAATAACCTCAAATAGGAAGCAATCCAAACATCCACCAGCAGGTGAATAAATCAATAAACCATGGCACACCCACATGATGAAATAGGATTCAGCAATAAAAGACATAAAGTACAACACACACAGCAAAATCCAACAATCTCAAAGATGTGCCAAGGGAAAGAAGTAAGACAAGAAATCTACAATACATGCTTCCACTCTGAAACTCTTAAAGAAACAAATCTCCTAATAGTCTAATCTCGACAGATCAGTGATTGCCTGGGTGGAGGGTTGAGAGCAAAAAGGCAACAGGGAGTTTGGGGAGAGTTCATAGGCTAAACAGTCTCTGTTGCAACTGCTCAACTGCTACAGCAGCCGGACAGCAGCCAGGGACGGTGGGTGCATGAATGCCTGAGATGCACCTCACCTGCAGAGTTCATCCACTGTTGGCCTCCATCAGGATCATGGTAGCAGCTGCATAACTGAATACCTTTGTCAATACTCACTGAACAGTGTCTTTTATTGTATATAATTATACCTCAGTAAAACTGGTTAAAGAAACATTGTTTCTACAGGTGAACATCCCAAGTCTAATGTGCATCCAGAGTGGGCCCACTGGCCCTGCCTCTTCTCTCCTGTCTGCCCTCCAGGGTGTAATACCCCCAAAGGCAAGCCCTGCTTGGCCCAAGCTTGGAAGTGAAAGTGAAAGTCGCTCAGTTGAGTCTGACTCTTTGCAAACCCATTGTCTGCCCATGGGATTCTTCAGGCAAGAATACTGGAGTGGTTTACCATTCCCTTCTTCAGGGCATCTTCCCAACCCAGGGACTGAATCTGGGTCTCCTGCATTGCAGGCAGATTCTTCACTATCTAAGCTACAAGGGAAGCCTGCATAACTGTATACCTTTGTCAAAATTCACTAAACAGTAACATTTTATTGTATGTAAAATATACCTCAACAAAACTAGTTAACAAAACATAGTGTCTACAGGCAAGCACCCTAAGTCTAACGGGCATCCAGAGAGAAGGTCTCCTGTCTGCCCCTCAGGGTACACCTCCCAACCACAGGCTGTGCTTAGCCCAACCCTGGAAGTGAAAGTGTTGGTCACTCAGTCATGTCCAACTCTGTGCGACCCCATTGACAGTAGCCTGCCAGGCTCCTCTGTCCATGGAATTGTTCAGGCAAGCATAATGGAGTGGGTTGCAATCCCCTTCTCCAGGGGATCTTTCTGAACCAGAGATTGAACCTGGGTCTCCCGCATTGCAGGCAGATTCTTTACTACAGAGCTTCTGGTTCAGGGGTCCTGGGGGTAGAGGTGAAGATCTGCACCTGCAGCCAGGTCTGGAAATACAATGCTGCTGGCACAGGGACCACGCCTGGAGACAGGCTCTCTCCCTCATTCACGCAGCAGTCAGTGGATGTGGAATCAAGGCAGTGTTAACAGATAACATGCAGGCCCTCGCTAGTGACCAGGCCCTGTGTGTAGGGATGCTAGGCCAACATCAAGAGGGAAATGCTCACATCCTGGCTGCGAGGACACGGCCCCACTTTCAGCCTCGGTTTCTGGCCAGGCCCATCAGGCCAGCGGACCAGGCCCCCTTTACCCTTCTCCTGCCACACAGATGTCCTCTCAGCCAGAAGGGCATTCACTCCTGCCAGGGAGCCTGGCAAACTCAGCCCTCCAGAATTCCTGTGCTCACCACCCAAGAGTGCCTCATCACCCCTGGGCACCCACTGCCATGCTCAGGGGTTCCGCTGTCACAAGCTTCCATAACCATTTTCTGCCATCCTGACCCCTTCCCCTGTCTGCGGACTCCAGGGCCAATCAGAGGAGTGGCGTACCTAAGAGGCTAATGACACTCTGCTTGCAGGGGAACAGTGGCCACTCATCTGTCTCCTCCTTCTCCCCCACTGGAGGACATGGGCAAGGCCCCCACCCTACTTCCTTCACTCCTCCCGCTACTCCATCCTCCCCATCAGGACCAAAACCTGAAACACAACCCCTTATGCCCATCAGCAACTCCCCCATCTCTCAGCCCCCTTTCCCAGAAAAATTCTCGAAAAAATTACCAACTCCTGAGGTCCTGAGCTCCACTTCCCACTTTCTCTTGGCCCAACACTCCCACCCCTCTTGTCAGGACACTGACAACCTCCGTTTCTAAGGTCAGTTCTCCAAGGATAATTCTCATTCCCCACCTAGCTGGCTCCCTCAGCCAGGCAGCCCTTTCTCTCCATGCACACTCTTCCTGTGGCCCTGGATGCCCCAGACCCCTCTGGCTTTCTCCTGCTCTGATGACACTCCTTCCTGGTTCCTTGACCTTGGACCTCTCCTCTCCTCCATCCATTCAACTTCTCTGCCATCCTGTGCTGACTCAGCTTTAAAAATATCACCTTTGTGCTGGCATCAGCCAGACCCATATCGGGCCCAGGCCACTCCCTCCAACTCCAGCCTCGCTTGCCCAACAAGCCCCTCACCACCTCCACGTGGACAGCAGCGGAGGTCGTAGGTACTACCCTCCCAAATCCCCCAAAGCTGCTCTGCCCACAGAGACCCCATCTCAGGGTGACGCCCACTCCATCCCTCGGGTTGCCTGGGCAAAGAATCTCAGGGTCACCTTGGACTCCTCTATTGAGCCAACCATCCCACTGGTTCCATCTTCACAACACTCCAGAATCCAGCCAGACCCACCACCTGCACAGGGCTGCTCCTCTGCTCCAGCCACACCTGCCTTCTGGCCTTGCTAAAGTGTGCCAGGACATCCCCCCGGTCACTCCTCACCTCCTCCATCAGCCCACCAGCCACCTGGTTTTGAATCTCAAACATCCCCAAACTGTGAGCACCTGGACCCCACACTGGCTTTCTCCATGGCACTACGGCCCCAATGCGTGACATTCGGATTTACTTCCTCTCCTTAGCCTACCAGCACCCGCTACTTGACCATAAGTGCCAAGTTGGCAGGGCCTTTTATCTCTTGGTTTCTTGCCGTAATTGGAGCTCAGTAAACATTTGCTGGAGGAAGTGGTAAGACTTCATGAAGTGGAGGTGAAAGGGGCCTTGTTAAGTCGCTTCAGTAGCATCCAACTCTGTGTGACCCTATGGACTACAGCCTGCCAGGCTCCTCTGTTCATGGGATTCTCCAGGCAAGAATGCTGGAGTGGGCTGCCGTGCCCTCCTCCAAGGGATCTTCCCAACCCAGGGATCGAACCCCCATCTCTTAAGTCTCCTGCATTGGCAGGTGGGTTCTTTACCACTAGCACCACCTGAGTACCTAATTTCTTTGCCTCAAAAAAGATGAATGACGGGACCTCGCCTACAAAGGACACAGACCTCCTGGGTGCCCATGAATGCCCGGATGGCACAGCTCTATTCAGACAGGATCCCTAAGGCCTCCGGAAAGGACTGAGATGCAGAGAACACATCTGATCTCAATGGAAAAATGAGCCGTGCGCCTACAGTTCTCATAGCAGGCAGCTCATGGCCATGCAGACCAGACCCCAGGCTCAGAGCACAGCCGCCTCATTGCGGGCCGGCTGTGGCCTCCCCACAAACATGGAAAATACTAGTAAACAACAACAAACAAAACTCCCAAACACATGGTGAGAACAAAGTGGGGTCCAGCTGAGGTCCTTATTCAGAGCAGGCCTCCAGGAACGTAGTGTCCTTACAAACAAAATCAAAAACATGCTTCAGAGCCAAACAACACCCAGATGCTAGATCAAAGCCAATTACATTCTGGTACTTAAGCCACTCAAATTTCTTGTAATAGGACAGGAAAATGGAGGGGGCGGGACGCCCTGAGGATTTCAGGCAACTTGTACTTTTTCACTCTGTGGACTTAGCATTTTTATGGGTTTTGTTGTTGCTGCTGCTGTAGAGGAAAGTTATTTAACATATCCTCTACTAAATGAAAAAGCAGCAACTGCTGAAGATGAGTGGAACAGCCCCACAGTGGCAGGTCATCTAACGAGCAGTGGAAATCTACCCACGAAGGCTCTGGACTGTCACTGCTTTTGTTGCTGGGTCAAGTCCCATGGAAGGAAATGTGCTTCTCCACTTACACCAGGACCATGGTGGGTCTGAGCTAAGGGTCTTCCCCATCCTAGGGCTCAGGGCCAGCATGGTACCTCAGCTTACTGCCCAAACTAAGGAATGGCATTGCTGTTAAATTTGCAGGGTCTGGGTCTCATCCCCCCTATTGCTGAGGTCAGGGTATTGGTGTCTCTTTTTCATGGCCCACAGAGCACAGGCTCAGAGCAACAATGGCTATGGATTCATTGACTGCCTCACTGAAGACACATCATGTTATTATGCTGTATAGGAACATGAATTCCTACAAGTCGAATCCATTTCAAATAAATTTAGATTTAGAAATTTAATATTTAAAACAGGCTATTCTAGGGACTTCCATGGTGGTCCAGTGGCTAAGATTCTGAATTCCCAATGCAGGCGGGGCCTGTGTACGATCCCCAGTCATGGAACTAGATTCCACATGCCAAAACTAAAGAACCTGCATGCCACAACAAAGACTGAAGATCCCAAGTACCACAACTAAGAGCCCATGCAGCTAAATAAATAAATATTGCAAAAACCCCAGGTTATTCTATTCCCTAAGGGCTTCCCTGGTGGCTCAGATGGTAAAGGATCCACCTGCAATGCGGGATACCTGAGTTCAATCCCTGGGTTGGAAGATCTCCTGGAGGAGGGCATGGCAACCTACTCCAGTATTCTTGCCTGGAGAATCCTCATGGACAGAGGAGCCTGGTGGGCTACAGGCCATAGGGTCGCAAAGAATCGGACACAACTGAGCAACTAAACACATTCCCTAATGGAGATTCCTTCTTACAAATACATTTTATCATTACAAAAACAATCCCACTGTAAAAGAAACAAACCACATGGAAATACGTGAGGGGGTAAAAAGATAGATTCCCCTTCCTAATCCCTTCCACCCCCTTCTCAACCCTCTGCCAACACCCAAGCACACACAACTCACATGCACACATATATCCTTCCCTCCCATCCCGGTCACCAGCTGGACAGCCACTCTTGCTCGGAGCTGTGTCCCTTGAGCCTGGAGCAGCACCTGCCCTCCTCATCCACCAAGAGTGCTCTGTCATCGTCTGTTTGATACACAGTGTGTGTCATTCCAGATGCTTCTACACTTTATTAGCTATACATGCGTAAATAGGATCACTCTATACAGTCTACACTAAGGAGCAATGTTTTCACTTAACTCATCAGCACTTCTTTTAAAGTAAACCTCAACTATTCCATGAAGTGAAGGATCCTATGGCATTTGAGAGGGGAAATGGGATTCTGAGATCATTAGCTATTTTATGATAAAGACTTTCAAAGATACACAGAAAGTGGACTGAAGAGACTAACAAACCCTCCAGTACCATCACCCAGAGCTAATAACCATTCAACAATGGTCAATGCTGCCCCCTTCATCACCCAACCCATCCCCCACCCACGCTAATCTGAAACAGCTCTCAAACACGGTATCACTTCTGCTGCATATCACTCCAGCATCTATAGCTAAAGGGTAAAGACTGTGTGAACATAACCATAATACTGTTGTTAAGGAATATAATTATCTTTTAAAATCATTGTTCACTCAACAAACGCCCAACTGTTTCTTTAAATACCATCATTTTTGAAAGGAGTGATTCTTGGCTCAAATGCTCGTCAACTGCATTTCATTCAAAGCTGCAATACCGAGTAATACATAGAAGTGACCTGGGGAAGGGGTGCAGTCTCCACTTTCATAGTGCATGTGAGACTTTTAGACCAAATAAAGGACCTGGTCCTACTGGAGGATCACAGGGCATGCTGGAAGGCAGCTATGGGGGAACGACTCCTGGGCTGCTGTGATGCCTGGTCCAGGTACAATCCTGCCAGGTAAATGACCGTGCACTCAGGAAGGGACAGGCACTGAAAGTGAGCCACTCCAAGGAGTTGCAATGAGCCAATTTGCTTATCCCAAAGATCACCTTAATTGGTGCACTAAACAATGCCAGCCCAGCTCCAGGCAAGGCCCACTCACATGCTATCTCCACTGGACTGAATCAGCAGATATCTCCTCCTAATAAATCTCCACTTCGCTCCATCACCTTTTGACAGCAGGCGGGCTGAAATGGCCACGAGCTGTGCTGAGTCTCCAGTGCAGAGGAGCCTGCCCGACCGGCCCACTCTCGGGTGACTCCCTGAGACATCCCTGAATGGCCAAGGGCCCCAGAGGCACAGGTGGAGCAGGGGAGACTGCACCTGCCAAGCCCCACAAAGGACGGCCGTCTTTCTTCCCGCAGCCACTCTCAGCAGTCAGTTGATGACAAATTCATTTGTGTATTTGTACATGGCCAGCTTTACCCCATGGCCACCCTGCAGGCCTGGATGGTTAACTTGGTCACTGTTGTCACTCCCAGAAGAGACTGGGGATGGGGGGCCAGGGGCACAGGGGCACTGGGACGCACTACCTGCCACATCACCTTCTCAGGAGTTCTTTTGAACAAACTGTTAGCATGAGGGGAAGGTTGCTGTGAATTAAGGAACAATCGGGAAGCCAATACACTTATGCCGCAGCAGGGGCCTAACCCAGGGTCACTGGGGATGCCTGGTGGTGGGAGGGGACACGGGGTCCAGCTGCCAATCCAGGAGCCCCAGGCTCACCACACAAGGGATCAGGAAGAGGCTCCTGGCCGCATCCATTCCACCCCCCCAACCAGAAACAGAACCCAGAGGCAGCGGTGGGAGGCCTGAACCTGTCCGTGCCCAGTGTGGGAGAGGCAGGCTCTCTTTGGAAGCACAGAGGACCAATGAGAAAACCATTGATCTCTGCAACACATTATTGATTTCGCTATGTGCTGGCACCAGCGGATGGTCCTCCCCGCTCACTCAGAGCCAGCCATTAGCATGCGCTCCCAAGACTGGCCTAGACATCCCTGCCTGGTGAGGGGGGGAAAGCACTTCAGATGAAACCTGCCTTGGCTAACCCACAGGGACTGGATCACAAGTGAATGATGTCATTATGGTCATCTCCCTGCCCCCAGACCCACTGGACAGCTGTGTGGCGTGGCCCTGCACCCCACTCCTGAGCTGGGGTGGATGCACCATCTGCTAGGACCCCAAAGAAGGCTGTCAGAGCACCCCAGTTACCAGCAGAGGGGTAACGCTGCATTTTCCAGCAATCATAGGGAGCCAGTACCTCTAGAATGCCAGCTCACGGTCCTGTAACACGGCTCAAGAGTAGACCAGGGCTGGGGTGCCTCTCAGTGTCAGCAATTTGTTTTTCTTTATTTGGTTTACCTGCTGTTCATAATACAAACTTTTTTTTTTCTTTGCAATCTGAAGGTCTAGCCTCTTGGCAGGGAGAGTCTTTGTCCCCAGAAATGTCCCGGTGAATCCCTTCACCATCCCCTCATCCCTGCAGGCTTTCCCCCTGGTAGGACTGGTTGCCTGGAGTACTCCGAGCAGGTCTGCTTTATTCTTCTTTATTCTTGCAGACGATGTGCACAGACACCAATGGTTCAAGTGACAATCGGGGCATTATCTCTGCCAGAATCCTGGCCCCAGCACTGGCTGAGGCAGCCTGTTTCTGGGACACAGTAAACATTCCCAAAATACAGCGCCCAGGCAGCCAGAAGGCAGGCCCCAGGCCTGGGGCAGGTATGAGGTGACAGGCTACCGATGTCACTTCACCCTGGGAAAGGAAACTTCCGCTCGGTGGCGCCTAGTGGATCTGAATGGGGGGGCCGGGGGGGGTGGGTAGCCACTTGGCCACAGTTCCCAAGTCCTGGATGTGCTTAACATAAGTGGTGGTTTTCGAATCAAAAGCAGAACAACTTTGCATAGCAAACGCTCCAGAAAGCGGGGACCCTTGCCCTGTACCCTGCCCACCTCCAGACGCCCACACACCCCCATCCCCAATACTAAATGAAATAAACGAAGGGGACCACCACGACTCAACCCTCCTTTCCACCGTCTGCACGGGCAAAATCCCAGTGGATTCAGCCTCCTGCAGTTCACCAGGCGGCTGCAACAGGTGCAGCCCTGAGCTAAGGCTGCTGATTCTCCTTGGCTATTCTAGAATCACGCAGTCAAAACCCTAAAGGAAGCCGAGGCCTGCAACCCTCACTGCCAGGGCCCCGACCTGCCCCACCTGTCTGAGTGCGCGGCTCGGGGTCTAGCGCCCGGGGGCCGCGGCATCGCCGACAGAAATAGAAGCCGCGGGGCCGGACCAGGCCCGAATGGCCGGAGTGGGGCGGGGGCCGGGCGGACAGGAGCCGCGGGTCAGGCAGAACACACCGCCCCCGCCCCGAGCCCCAAGCGTCGCCGAGCCACCTGCGCGCCGGGGCAGAGAGGCAGCCGAGGAGGGGAGGGGTCCTGGGGGGTCCCGGGAGGGGACTCAAAGAAGGGTCTGGGGAGAAATCAGGGAGCTCCGGGAAGGGGGCTCCGGGGAGGCCCCGGGGATCCCGGGAGGAGTCAGGGGGCTTCGGGGCGGAGGCTCCGGGCGGGCTCCGGGGGCCGACTGGGGGAGGGTCTCGCCGCCCCCGCGCACCTGCACCGCCAGCGCCCGCCCTCTACCCGCCAACCCTTACCTGGCGCGGAGTGTCCTGGCCGCGCGGCCCCGCGGTGCCGGGCCAGGCGAGCGAGGGCGCAGGAATGGCGGCGGCGGAGGCGGAGGCGACCGGCTCGGCGGCCCGGCGCGGAGGGGCGGCGCGGCCAGGCGACTCGGGGATGCTGCGGCGAGGGAGGGCGCGGAGGCCGGCGCGGGCGGGAGGGCGCGGGGCTGCGCGCAGGCCCCTCCTCCGCTCCCCTCCTCCGCTCCCCTCCTCCCCTTCCCGCCTCCTCTCGCTTCCCTTCCCCCTCTCTCTAGCCTCCTCCTCCTCCTCGCCGCCCGGCTCCCCGCCCTACTTCTCATCCCCAGCCCGCTCCGTCCCTCCCCTTTTTCCTCCCCTTTCTTCACCTTCCTGCACTCCTCCACTCCCTCCATCTCCACCCGCCCCTGCCACCTTCCGTCTCCACTCTTTCCCTCTGAATTCTTCCCGCCCCACCTTCCACCTTTCCCCCTACCCCTCAATCCCCCAAAGGCTAACGTCTGCCCTGGCCAGGCCTCTGCTGGGTCCAACACACGTTCTGATGACCTGCGCAGTTACCCCCTCCTCACCACCTGCTAATGGAGCATTGCCCCTTCTGGGAGCCTGACCCGACCTCACCCTCTCCCCTCTCGAGCCTCCACCCTCCTCCAAATCTCCAAGGTTTTGCGAACTCCCAGGCTCTGCTGGGGACCTGACCTGCCCAATGGGTGGACAAAGCATGTAGGCTCTGAGGATGCTTGCTCCTTTGCTTCTAAGCAAATCTAATTTGGATAAGAACATTTCAAATCAAGCCTTCTACCACTTCCCCAAGGTGAGATGGGTAGGTACCAATCCAAGTTTTGCTGCACCCCTTCTGTTTGCCCCCATGCCAACTGTTTGCTAAGTGTTCACCATTTGATCACCCCTGGTGACACACATTTACACTAACCCAAAGGTTTGAGAACCTAGGTGCCCTCGGAAGACTGCTCCAATTCCTCTGCCCTGGAGGAAGAAGTGACAAGCCTGAGAAGGTGGTTGACTGGCCAGCAGGCCTGCTGAGGGACGCTGTCTAGAGAAAGGGATGCAGTTCCCAATGAATCAGCCAGGATTTCCCTGTGTGTAGTGTAGGAGTCAGGGTGGGCTTCCCTGGTGGCTCAGACCGTAAAGCGTTTTCCTGCAATGTGGGAGATCCGGGTTTGATCCCTGGGTAGGAAAGATCCCTGGAGAAGGGAATGGCTACCCACTCCAGTATTCTTGCCTGAAGAATCCCATGGACAGAGGAGCCTGGTGAGCTACACTTCATGGAGTCGCAAAGAGTCAAACATGACTGAGCCACCAACTAGCTAGTTAAGAGTCAAGGTGCTCCACCCCAAGTCTTGGCTGTAGATCCCAGGCTGCAAGAACCCTCCCAGCTCACCTAAGGTCACTTTCCTGATGCCCAGGAGCTGCTGGTAACCAGAGTGAGAGTTTTAAAATGAAGTCATTCCTAACTGATCAATAACGGGACTGAAAGCCTCACTCTCTTCAGGGGCCTCCTCTCTTTCCATGCTGGGGCTGCCATAGGCAGACCTTAATGCCAGTGCACCAACACTGTGCCAGCAAAACTAAGATGGCAAAGCTAGTGCCAAGGGTGAAGGTAAGGGTGGGCAGGAGTTCACCCCCTCTCCCTCTGTAGGTGGGAAACATGACCTGGAATCTGACAGGCTCCAGTTTGAGCCTTGGCTCTGATGCTTCCAGGTAACCTTGTGAGCCCTGTCCCACCCTCTCTAAGGGTTGCAGAGCATGGAGGAGAGAATCTCAGGTAAGGCCACCAGCACCACATGCCCCACGTTCATAGCTGGAGACTTTTATGAGAAAGACACAGGGGATATGTACCTTCCCACCTCTCCTCCTGTGGGAGAAGTCTGTGAATCTGTGTTCCCCATCCTATTTGGATTAAAACCTAATGGGAAGAGATGTTTTAACAGCATCCCAGGCCCCAAGAAGGAACCCATTCTTAAGATGGATAAAAGCAAGTATTGCAAATACAGGGGCTGGGGGCTGTCTTGTGTTCTTTACTAGTCCAACATGTCTAGAATACAGTGCCCTTGCTTGGGATCTAAGGACAGCCACCAGCAGGCCATGGGAGGGTAGTTGACACATGGGAAACCTTCAGTCTGAAAGATCAGTGTGCAGAGCACAAGACAGTGGAATCCAAATATTTGCAAAACTGTCCGGGAAGAAGGATTACCCTGTGGGGTTATGAAGGGCAGAACGAGGACAGATGGGTGGAAATTAGACTAGAGAGTCAATTTCCTCCCACTTGTGAATGCTTTCTAGCAGACCTGCCTGCCAGAGGAGCCGGCCACCCCTGGAGGACCATGTCGTACACGGCCAGTGTCTAGACAGGTTCTGGGGCCACTGCAGGAAATGGCTGGAGGGGGCCTGCAGTAGGGATGACCCCCTGGAACCTTTTCCAGCCATTAGATCATTCAACATTGTCTTTAATAAGGTCGCTGCACCCCTGTTTGCTTCATCTGCATAGTGGAGGGTGGCTTGGCAAAGAAGAGACTGACCGTATGCCTGACCTGGAGTCAGTGCTTCCAGCTTCAGCACCTTCAACAATCAATCATAAGCTTCTCTTAGTGTGTTTCCTCATTTGTATAACGGAAATAATGGAGGATTCAATGAGATGACAGCATTTTCCTACCACCCAGCACCCAGGAGGGACTCATCCGGGTCCACACACAGTAATCCAGTTTGCCTTTTTATTCTTGTCAGTGTTTTATTTTCTATTATGAGATATTTCATCACTATGAACAAAGCTAGTGGAGGTGATGGAATTCCAGCTGAGCTATTTCAAATCCTAAAAGATAATGCTGTGACAGTGCTGCACTCAATATGCCAGCAAATTTGGAAAACTCAGCAGTGGCCACAGAACTGGAAAAGGTCTGTTTTCATTCCAATTGCAAAGACAGGCCATGCCAAAGAATGTTCAAACTACCACACAATTGCACTCATCTCACACGCTAGCAAAGTAATGCTCAAAATTCTCCAATCTAGTCTTCAACAGTACTTGAACCGAGAACTTCCAGATGCTCAAGCTAGATTTAGAAAAGGCAGAGGAAACAGAGATCAAATTGCCAACATCCACTGGATCATAGAAAAAGAAGAGAATTCCAGAAGAACATCTACTTCTGCTGCATTGACTGTGCTATAGCCTTTGACTGTGTGAATCACAAGAAACTGTGGAAAATTCTTCAAGAGATGGGAATACCAGACCACCTTACCTGCCTCCTGAGAAACCTGTTTGCAGGTCAAGAAGCAACAGTGAGAACCAGACATGCAACAGCAGACTGGTTCCAAATTGGGAAAGGAGTATGTCAAGGCTGTATATTGTCACCTTGTTAATTTAACTTATATGCAGAGTACATCATGTGAAATGCCAGACTGAATGAAGCACAAGCTGGACTCAAGATTGCCCGGAGAAATATGAATAACCTCAGATATGCAGATGTCCCCACCCTTATGGAAGAAAGCAAAGAGGAACTGAAGAGCCTCTTGATGAAAGTGAAAGAGGAGAGTGAAAAAGTTGGCTTAAAACTCAGCATTCAAAAAACTAAAATCATGGCATCTGATCCCATCACTTCATGGAACATAGTTTGGGAAACAATGGAAACAGTGACAGACCTTATTTTTCTGGGCTTCAAAATCACTGCAGATGGTGACTGCAGCCATGAAATTAAGACACTTGCTCCGGAAGAAAAGCAATGACCAACCTAGACAGCATATTAAAAAGCAGAAACATTACTTTACCAACAAAGGTCCATATAGTCAAAGCTATGGTCTTCCCAGTAGCCATGTATGGATGTGAGAGTTGGACCATAAAGACAGCTAAGCACAGAAGAATTGATGCTTTTGAACTCTGGTGTTGGAGAAGACTCTTGAGAGTCCCTTGGACTGCAAGGAGATCAAATCAGTCCATCCTAAAGGAAATCAGTCCTGAATATTCGTTGGAAGGACTGATGCTGCGGTTGAAGCTCCAATACTTTGGCCACCTGATGGGAAGAACTGACTCATTTGAAAAGACCCTGATGCTGGGAAAGATTGAAGGCAGGAGGATAAGGGGATGACAGGGGATAAGATGGTTGGATGGCATCACTGACTCAATGGACATGAATTTGAGTAAGCTCCGGGAGTTGGTGATGGACAGGGAAGCCTGGCATGCTGCAGTCCATGGGGTCGCAAAGAGTCAGACACGACTGAGCAACTGAACTGACTGGCCTCCCCAGTGGCTCAGCAGTGAAGAATCTGCCTGCAGTGCAGGAGCCACGGGAGATACACGTTTGATCCCTGGGTTGGGGAGATCCCCTGGAGGAGGGCATGGCAACCCACTCCAGTGTTCTTGCCTGGAGAATCCCATGGACAGAGGAGCCTAGCCGGCTATAGTCCATGGGGTCGTAAAGAGTCTGACAGGACTGAAACAACTTAGCACACACACACGCACATGGGACATTTTAAACTTATACAGAAGAATAACAAAAGGAACCCTGTGCACAGGGATGTTAATCTCGTGTCACCTTGACCCACTCCCTACCCGAACCCCCAATACTAGGTTGATACACATCAAAGGCATCCTCTCCACCAATTTGTTTTCCAGCTTCCCCCACAACACCAAATGTTTGAATACTTAGGTCACATTGTGTGAAGTCTCTCTGCCTGTCCCGTCAGAACGTTGGTTTATCTCCATGTGGATGAGCACAGTGACTGCCTAGATGATATTTAAATCCCATATGAAAAGAAGCTCAAGATGTCAGCTTATGTGGCACCACTACATTGGCCTTCCACCACGGCCCCACGGATGTGAGGAGGGATACCCACTCTGCTCCTCCATGCTCAGAGGAACTTGCATGTGTTGGCTGAGACCAGTTTTAAAAACCGTCTGAATACAGAGTATTTGAGCAAGGGAGGACAAGTTTCCTGGAAGAGCTGGCCCTGTGCATTTTTCCTGAAGCCAAGGGTGTAGCTCCAAAGCCCAAGGCTGAGAGCAAGGAGTTAGTACATGGGCTGGCAAAATAAAGGGCAGTGGCCCCTGGAGAAATGAGTCCTAGGGGCTGAGATGATAATGTCTGGGGAGCCTCTGACCCAGGTCAGGAAAAATGTCGCTTGTTTTACACCAGAATTTATTTACATTTTTGGTTTTACCACCAAGAAGTAACGTCTCTTAAACTTTAATGTCCTTTTATCCCCTCACATATCTGAACTATTTTTTTTAATTGAAGTGCAGTTGATTTACAATGTTGTGCTAATTTCTGTGATTTGATTATGCACACGTGTGCGTGTGCACACACACACACACATATACATTGTTTTTTATATTCTTTTCCATTAAGGTTTATCATAGGATATTGAATATAATTCCCTGTGCTGTACAGTGGGACCTTATTGTTTATCTGTTCTACGTATAAAAGCTTACATCTGCTAGCCCCAACCTCCCACTCCATCTCTCCCCCATCCCCCACCCCTTGACAACTACAAGTCTGTTCTCTATGTCCGTGAGTCTGTTTCTATTTGTGTCACATTTTAGATTCCACATATAAGTGATAACGTATGGTATTTGTCTTTCTGACTTAGTATGATAATCTTTAGTTGTACCCGTGTGGCTGCAAATGGCATCATTGCATTCTATTTTATGGCTGAGTAATATTCCACTGTATGTATGTACCACATCTTCTTCATCCATCTGTCAATGGACATTTAGGTTGTTTCCATGTCTTAGCTATTGTGAATAGTGCTGCAGTTAATACTGGAGCATATGTATCCTTTTGGATTATGCTTTTCTCTGGATATATGCCCAGGAGTGGGATTGCTGGATCATATGGTAATTCTATTTTTAGTTTTTTGAGGAACCTCTGTTACTGAGTCCAAGCTCACTCTGCTTGCTACAAGAGACGCCAGTGAATCTAAGGGACGAAGTGTTGAGGCAAGGAATATGACTTTATTCAGAAAGCCAGCTGACCAAGAAGATGGCAGACTAATGTCTCAAAATAACCATCTGGTTGGGGTCTGGATATCAGGTTCTTTTATGGATTAGAGATGGGGGGAGATTAGAAAACAAAGTAAAAAAAAAAAATGCTATTAATCTTGCAAATATCTCCTAGAATGTCGAGCCTCAGGCAGAGTGATGTGTTAGTTTTTTCCTTCCTGCCATCTGCAGGTGGACAGGGTTCTGAACATTAAGTTTAAGAGGCAGAGGGGTAGGATTCTTTGAGGCAGGCCATTATGTGTAATTATAATAACAAAAGCAACGGAAAGCAAGTCAAAAAAACCGTTTCAACATGGAGTCAGAATTGACTTCCCCCTGCGACCCCTCCATGCTGCTTTTCACAGTGGCTGTACCAACTTACACTCCCACCTTTTGAATGTGATGGAAGAGTGCTTCTGGGATGCATGGGAACAGGCCTCCACTGTTGCTGTGACTGCTGATGGCATGACTGTCACCCCACACCTCATGGGTTCCTTCCCCCTCCCCAGAGAAGGCCCACTTCCTGGCAGCCTCCTTAAGATGAAAGGTCCTCATAGTGCCTCCACCAGGACCCTTGTTACCAGAACACCCTTTTCAGCTGTGGAGGAAATGGTCCGGTGCCCCCAGTACCCTCCTGCCCCACTGCTGTCCTGGGACCCCCCACAGGAAATGGAGGGTTCCTCTCTTGAAAGCTGCTTTCCAGCAGCAGCATATAAATGAAGGCCTTGGAGCTGTCCTCATTGTTCTGTGTGCCCTGAGTACTATTTTAGCTGTCAGAGCACTGAGTACTAACTTACTCTGGTTAAGGGGTGTAATCTAGCCCTCATGCACACCCTTCCCCAGCACTTTCCCTGTTGCTAAATGAAAAGGGTGGTTTATCAAGGCTTCTTTTTGTCATATTTTATTCCTGAGTGCAGAGCTGGTGAAAGCCACTGAGCACTACCCCAGTTGGAACCAGGGAGAGTGGAAATTGGGGACGCTGAACAGGATGCTGGCCTGCTGCCCTGGCTGACCATTAAGTTTAACCAGAGCTGGTGTCCTCAGTTGACCTGCAACAGCAATGCCTTCCTGACCCTCAAAGGCCTCTTCCACCACCAGCTGCTTGAGCTGGCACTTTAAAGACCTGTCAGAGTGGTCAGCTGGAGCATCATTTCTTCAACCCTATCCCCCACCCACACCTCTGGGCAGAGCAGGGTGTCTCCTCCCACTGTGAGGAGGCAACCTTGCAAGGTGGCAACCTTGCAAGGCTCTCAATCACTACTGCACCAGGGTTTGCTACTATTGTTTCTTGGTGTGTTTCATTTTGAGCTTCCAGAGCTTAGTGAACTCTTGACTTCTTTTCAGAATATGCTTTTAAATGCATAAAGTAAAAATACAGGATTAGAATGGAAACCTATTGTACTGAAATCCGGTTATCAAAATATCTCAAAATGTGACCCATTTACTTTGTTATTTACACATTAAGTAACATGCTCTAGCAGCAAGCCTGATAACTAGTAATTTTGAAGTCATGACAAAGTTGCCCAGGAATTTGAGATGTGTTGTGAAAATGTCTGTGACAGCTAACATGACTGCATTCTGTTGCCTGCATTGATATTTTGAATAAAGTTACTTTCAGCTAGAAGTTAGTAGAATCAGGGGCGGGGGGATGTAATCTTTCTTTCCAATGGATTCCATCTGTATGGGCTCTCTATCCAGATTAAGAATTGCCATTTTAAAGGGAAAGGACTTTGGATCCCCTGCATCTAGCACGATGCTTGTATAAAATCACCCTCAAACTTGTTCAGTGCATTCATAAAGGAGACAGAACTCTTGGTTGCAAGTGACAGAAGTCTGGCTCAAACTCTTGGCTCATCTACATTTAAAGGTGCTGAAGGTACAGCTAGATCCAGGAGCTGAGATACAGTTGATGGCCTTCCTCCTCTTGCTGACTCTTTTCCTTCTTCTCTCTGATTGACTCTGGTTCTGCTTGCATGTTAGCTTCACTATCCTGCCACAAGGCTAATGGAAGCCTCAATTCAAAACAATGATAAAGACTCTCACCAGACTACGAGTCCCATGGAGAGACTTTGGTTGGCTTGGTTGGGTCTCATGCCCAGGGCTGGAGAACCACCAGCAGTCAGATCTGAGCTACCTGCCTACATCCTCAATGGAGTTTGGTTAATAATCTCACTGAACCTCAGGGCTGGGCAAGAAGCAGCACCCTAGTGAACAGATGTGCTGAGCAGACAAAAGCAACACCATCCAACTGTAGAGGAGTCAGAGGGTAACTGAGTCATCATCACAGTGCATTCTCTGGGGAGCGGTGCTTCCTGCTGCAATAAAGAGACATAAAACACAGTGGTTTCACCAAAATAGGAGTTATATACATCTTATGTAATGTTGTCAGAAGTAGACAAGCAGACTGGAACTATATGCAGCTAGGCCATCTCATCCAGCTGGAGGAAGGAAAGGCATCCTCATGCAATATAGTCCAGGAGGTAACATGCATCACCTCTCTCCACACCACTGACCAGAACTCAGTCCCGAGACCACACATAGCTTCAAGGAGGGTTTGGACATGTAGTTGCTAACTGAGTGACTACATGCCCAGCTGAAAATCTACTACATTAAGGAGGGGTAACTAGGTATGGGTGGACAGTTAGAAACTGCCCTAAACACAGTCTAGTGTAGTTAGTGCTGTAATAAATGTAAGTGGAACACTACTCAACCACTAGAAGGTCTTGAGTCAAGAATGTCAAGTGTTGCTGAGGATGTGGAGCAACTGGAACTCTTGTACATTGCTGGTAGGAATGTAAAATGAAATAAATAGCTGCTTTGGAAAAATATTTAGCAGGACTACTAAAGCTAAACACACATATGCTGTGTAACCTAGCAATTCCTCTGCTGGGTATAATCCCAACAAAATTAAATGGATTTGTTCACTGAAAAGCATGTGCAAAAATGCTCATGGCATTGCTCATGCTTTGTTGTTATGATCTCAAATTAGAAGCAATCCAAGTGGGCATCAACAGTAGAAAGACCAAGGAATCCTGGCATAATCCCACAATGGAATAACACTCAGTGATGAAAAGGGAAGAACTCCACCCAGGAGATGAAGAGTCTCTTAGAAGTGTGCGTCAAGTGCTTCAGTTGTGTCCAACTCTTTGCAACCCTATGGACTATAGCCTGCCAGGCTCCTCTGTCCATGGGGGTTTTTCAGGCAAGAATACTCAAGTGGGTTGCCATGCCCTCCTCCAGGGGATCTTCCCGACCCAGGAAGCAAACCCACATCTCTTATGCCTGCTGAACTGGTAGGTGGGCTCTTTACCACTAGCAACAGCTGGGAAGCCCCTCTTAGGTATAGTTCTGAGTGAAAGAAGTCAGATCCAAAAGAGCCCACACTGTATGTTCTGTCTGTAAATCACAGTGGGTGGAAGCAGGCACTATCTGGACCTGGGTTGTGGTTAGTCAAATGTATATATATGACAAAATTCATTGAGTTCTGCCTTGAGGATTTCTACCTTTTTGTTTGTGAGTTATACCTCAATCAGAAATACCACCAGGGACTTCCCTGGTAGCCCAGTGGTTAAAAATCCACCTTCCAATGCAGGGGACGTGGGTTCCATCCCTGGCAGGGGAACTAGGATCCCACTTGCCACGGGCTAAATAAGCCTGCTAGTCACAACTAGAGAAGACCACCCAATGCAATAAAGAGCCCCCACACCGAAACAAAGAGCCAGTGCAGCAAAAGAAATTTTTTAATGTAAATACAAAAATGAAAAAATAAAAAAAAAGGAAAAGTGTCATGTAGTTAAAAACAGTGGTGCGCTCAACTCTCACTAGAGGCCAACCTGGAGTTGGATGAGCTTCCCACCTCCACTGGAACATTCCTGATGGGCAGAGGCCCCAGCAGGCAGAATTGTGTCTCTGGCACTCCAGGGCTTGGGCTTCCCTATATGAACACACAGGCAGGGCATGCTGGCCTCATTTGTCAGACAGGAAACAGGGTCAGGTCAGTTTCATTCATTCTTCACCCACCTCTTCACTGAGACGGGATTTGAACTCTGGCTTTGGGACTTCCTGGTGCCACTTTCTACACACAGATGTGTCAGAAGTTTTTGTGCAAAACCAGACACCGACCAGACCACATGGTGGGTAAGCCACCTGCCCTGAGAACTGCAGACTGCCCCTCAACTCTCATGCCCACCTTGACTACCTTGGGGACAGGGAACACTGTGGTCTAGACCCACCTCTGATTAGTCCAAGATGTGGAAGGTACAAAGAATTAGTCTTCAAAGAGAAAAGTTGAAGACTTCATTGCCATTGTTCCATCCCCATGGTTTTCTCTGTCTACGACTGTTCACTAAAGACTTCTGGAGATTGACAGCCTTCCTCTCACAGCATCGCCAAGCTTGACTTATTATCTGTTGGAGTGAGTCTCTGCAGCTGCCTTTCCCTTTCATTCAAGATCCTTCATCATATCTGATGAAAGCACTCACTGAATACTGAGCACACTGTGTTGTTTATTTCCCAGCAGGAGAGAGGAAATAATTTGCTTGGGATGAAAACACCACATGCTCACAAATGACAATAACCTACCTGTTATGTTCCAGTTTTGATCGATTTTAAGAAAAAGCTGAACTGGAAGATTCTGTTGTAAGAACTCTGGAATTGTTAGCAGAAGTCAAAACTACTTTCATTTTTATTGCAGAAATAAAAGCTGTTTTCAAATCAGGCCATTGTCTAAGTATTATGAGTCCATCAAACCTGCCACCAGCCTGGACTCCACCATCCGGCTGTCTGATCCCTGAAAGGGAGCACGTGGACAGCTCTCCCCAGAACCAGCATTTCATGCCTGCTTGCAAAATGCTCGGCTGGTGTTTTATTTAACAGAACCAAAATCACCTTGAAAGAGAGTATGTTTGAGAAGACTGAGTTTTAACTAAAATCAAGGTGAAATTTTCTGTTATTGAGGCAAAATGCAAGCATGCATGAGATTCCAAAGAAGGAGATACTAGGGAAAACTAGGCACTCTACAGTGTAGAATTGCATTTATTTATGCTTTAAAATTATTTTTTAATTTTTGGCTGTGCTGGATCTTTTTGCTGCATGCAGACTTTTCTCTAGTTGCAGCAAGAGGAGGCTACACTCTAGTTGCGGTTTGTGGGCTTCTCATTGTGGTGGCTTCTCTTGTTTGGGGCATAGGCTTTAGGGCATGAGGGCTTCTGTAGTTGCAGCTCCAGAGAACAGGCTCAATAGTTATGGTGTGTGGTCTTAGTTGCTCTGCAGCATGTGAGATCTTTCCTGATCAGGGATCGAACTTGAGTCTCCTGAACTGGCAGGCGGATTTTTTAACTGCTGAGCAAACAGGGAAGCCTGTTTCAAAATTATTATGCAAACTTCTCAAAAGGAGTCAAATTAAACAGAAGTAAACAACAACAAAAAAAGAAATGACAGCCTTCCTTCTTTTCCAGTTTTCTAGCACAATCAATTTTAGCACTTAAGTGCTTCTTCCCAGACCTTGTTTCCCCTTAAACAAGCATATAAACATGCACATATTCTTTTAAATGGTTTGGTATGAATTTGCGTCTTTTGTTCTCTGTTATTTATTTGTAAGTGGGACTGTACAATTAATTTTCATTCTGCAGTTCACTCATGGACACATTTCAATGTGCATACATACAGCCCTACTTCATTCTTTTAGACCACTATCAAAGCAACACATGTACAAGGGAAAAACAGTTTACTCCAACAACACAGAAGTACATTTTAAATAAAATTCTCACCCTATCTCCTATTCCAAACCCCAGAGAAACCATTTTTGGATTTTCATAATTACTTGCTTAAACCAACAGAAGGTGCTGTCTCTGTTTGCTGATTTATCAACGTTAGATGGTAGCTTCTTGGGGTGAGAGATTGTCCCCACATCACTTGTTGCCCCCTAAATTTAAAAAATACGTGAGGTTTTCTATTGGTTGTCTGTTTATTGTCGAACACAGGCTTTGAGTGTTTATTTCTTGAGGGTTTTGTTTCTCACTCATCTTAGGCTGTTCCATTTGAGTGAGATGAGAAGCAAGTACCCGTTCCTCTCCTCCCACTGACCCACCATCTTTTTTCCCCATCCGCTTGCCACGGGGTTGTTTTTTACATTTTGAATTTTCTGTATTGGAATCCATGTAGACTGATGGAAAAAACAGAATAACTAGAAGGGCCAAGTATTTGATCACAAGTCTGTAGCTGTCATTCCCCGAAGAATGAATGATGGACAGAACCTTCCCAGGGAAGGAAATGTCATCCTGGGCCGCTGACTTGATCTTGAAGAGAAATGTCCCCAAGGCGAGGATGAGCAGACCTTGTTTTCTCCTTCTATTCATTCCTCCAAGTCCTGGCACTGCTCAGATTGCTGTTTTCCCCCAGACTTTCTAATGCTTTTTCCTTCTGAGCACATGCCTCCAGCATAGCAGAGATGTTCTATTCCATTAGTTTGATGCTGTTCATTTCTTGTGACCCTGTTTCTTCCTAAAGACGTGCTTCTCAGAGCCGTCTGCTGTCTGTCCCATTCCTGGTGTGAGGCAGGCCAAGGTCCCGCTTGTCCCCAGTCCAGACTGCCTCTCCCCTGGGCTGGCTCCCCTATTCAGCAGGCCCATACCTTGCTTTCTTAGCTGGCTCCCTCCTTTTGATGGAGTACCCCCTTCCTCCCAGTGGCTTTGGTGAGATGCCTGGCCAGAACAAAATTCTAGGTTGGACATTTGAAGGGCCTTGCTTCCTTCTGAAGCAGCTTCTGATGCTGTGTATGGCTGAGGCCATCCTGATTCCTTAGAACTCTGTCATGGCCTGTTTCTCTCTGGAATGGGTTGGAATCTGCTCTTTGCCCCTGTTTCTCTGAAGTTTCATGACATACCTAGATGTGGGTGTTTTTCATGTTTTATCACTCTAGGAAAACTGCGAATTAAATCTTCACTAATTTCTTTTCCTCTGACTTTCCTTTCTCTATAACTCCTATTATTCAGATAATGGGTCTTGGTGAATTGACTCTAAATTTCCCAGCTTCTCCCTTCTACTATCCATCCTTTTGCCTTCTGTTTTACTTTTAGATTTCCTCTACTTTTTCTTTGAGCACTTCTATTACCCTTTTCATTTTGGCTATCTGAATTTTAAATTTCCAAGACAAGAGCTCTTACTCATGAAGGTATCTTGTCTTCTTCTTCTTTTCTCTGAGGGTCTTAATTTTAGCTTTGGGGGGAATTTTTGAATGCTATGTGATTTTCTCTATTTCCTCTTTTCCTAGGTGGGTTGATTTGTTTGCATGTTCCTTTCAGCTCTAACGATTCCTTTGCGGTGACCCTGGGCTGCACACTCAGCCCGGGGATTCCTGACTGCCCTTTGAGAACTTCACTGTGGCGAAGTTGGGCCGGCACCCCACACTTCTCTGGGGCCCTGGCTTTCTGTGTCAATGCATTTTCTCTTTGGCTGTTCATTTCCTTGGGGAAGAACTCTCTGATTTTCCACCTAGACCAGGTGGGGATAATCCTGCTGCCCATTATCAGGCTGGGCAGGGAAGGGCCAGAGGGTTTTCTTTCCCCCTACAATAGATTTCCACTTTTGTGCCCCCGCCTTCCCTTGTCCTTGGCATCATTGAGGACAGATGGTAACAGAATGGGAAGTGGATGTGGGAGTCTCACTGCTTCTCAGATTTTTGCCCAGTTCTCCCGTTATTGGTTACCTCCATATCAGAGGTCTCTGATTCCCAAGACTTTCCTGGGTTCTGTGGCAAAATTGTCTTGATCCTCTCCCTTTTGGCCTGCTAAGTTGGTACCACTCATTCATCCATCTTCTAGGTCCCAAAATGCTATTGACATCTTTCAGCTTCTGTTACCCCTTCTCCCAGGCTCCTGGTTGCTAGATGGTGAACTGGATGAATGCATGCATGTGTGCTAAGTTGCTTCAGTCCTGTCTGACTCTTTGCAACCCTATGGACCATAGCTCTCTAGGCTTCTCTGTCCATGGGATTCTCCAGGCAAGAATACTGGAGTGGGTTGCCATGCCCTCCTCCAGGGGATCTGTCTTCTGCAGCTCCTGCATTGCAAGCAGATTCCTTACCCACTGAGCCAACTGGGAAGCCTGAACACATGAATATCTACTGCAAATTCCACTACTATCAAATGACCACTTTTTGTCCACACATCTATTCATCTGCATATCCAGTCATTAATCCATCTCATTTTGAAACATGCATTTCTAATTGCAGATACCCCTACACTTCGCCTAAATATTTAATTATTTCAATAGCAGTTTCTTCCTTTTTCTGATTTCGATACTGTCTCCAACATGTGGGGAAGCTACTTAGAATTTCTATGACATTCTCTCCTGTTCTCAAGTTGTCAGGGTTTCTTCATGGTCAGTCAGTTCCTCTCTCTCATTACTGTGGGTTTTCCCAGGTGCCCAGTAATTCTTGGTTGTCTGTTTATCTATTAAGAATGAGGACTGGGCTGACTGCTTTAGGTGACTGGCCTGGCCATCCTCTGCCTTTGAGCGTGCAGGTCTGTTTTACCCACAGGGAGTTTCCTGGAGCTAAGTGTGTATGGGAGCATCGCATGGGTCAAGGGCTGTGGTTGTGGTGTGAGTCTGAGGCATAGCTCTTAGGCTGGACTCAACTGGACTGTGGGATGGGATGACATGATGGATGGCTATGGAGACCTCTTAGCTAAGCTTTTCCACTCTCTGAGGGGTGAGTGTGGGTCACACTGTTTGGAAATAGGAAGTGAAGCATGGTAAGTTTGAAGGGAAGGGAGGCAGGGCCCACCAGATGCTGGTGTGGCTGCCGGGGTAGGGTGGAGTGGGGAGTGGCCAGGTCTGCAGCTGCTCCAACATCAGCCAGATCCTCTCTCAGCTTCCCAACCCTGGGCTGTGTGCATGGTTTGCTCTGGGATGACCCACATTGCCGAGGCTGACAGCTTGGAGACAGAAAGGTCAGGATGTGGATCAATACTGGGATCTGGGGTCCAACTTATCTGCACTCTTCCCCTTCACATGCATCTGTCCTCTCCGGTGCCTGTCCCTCCCTGAGCTTCGGAGACTGTAGCCTTCCTCAGACTCTCGCTTACACAACACAAGATAAAATGATGGTATGCATCACCCCTGTGGTCCTGCATTACTGATGGAGCCCGCACACCACACTTGCCCCTGTGTGCCCACCTGAGCAATTTGAGCACCTAGAAAATTTAAGGATGCTTCTATTTATGCTTTTGGTTTCCATATGTTCTTTAGCTATAATATGGATGGTCTCATGCCTGTTGTCTTTATAATTAAATAAATTAAATGTGCCTAATACTACTTAATGACTCAAGGCATTTGCCTGCCAGGTGAAACTGGGGCTTTGTTTATTTAGTTGCAACCCTCCATTATCCTTTCAACATATAAGTATTTGTTTATTTGTTGCAACCCTCCATCATACTTTCAGACTATGAGTCTCAGGCTCCGAGCTCCTGAATCCAGAGAAGCATCACCTCCCCTTGTGTCTCATTCACACGATCACATGCTGCACTGGGTGTATCTTTCTCCTTTCTTCTTCCTCTGGGCTCTGTCCAGATTCTGAAGCCACAAACACCCAAACAAAGGGTTTTCCTGAGAGTCTGCAAGAATTCAGGAGGCTCTGTGCATTCATTCATTTATGTTACCAGGACAATCACCTAAATGTACAAACCTAGGGAATTTTCCAGCAATCCAACAGTTAGGAATCTGCACTTCCACTGCCAAGGACCCGGGTTTGATCCCTGTTCAGGAAACTAAGATCCCACAAGTAGCATGGTGTAGCCAAAAAAAAAAAAAGTACAAACCTAATGACAACCAATGGCACTGTTTCAACTGAGCACATGTGTGGACCATGCATTGGATAAACTCCATATTCAAGCATCTAAATTTTACCATGACATATTTCAAGCGTACTAAAAGCACTGAAAAAGAACACAGCAAATACCTGAAAGAGAAAAAAGCTGCCAATACAGTGAAGCCCCCTTTGGTACTCCGTTCAGCTACATACCCCAAGGCACACCATGCATCCTCTGGTGAGTTTTAAACTTTATCGTGCTCACGCTCAGTCGTGTCTGATTCTTTGCGACACTTTGGACTATAGCCCGCCAGGCTCCTCTGTCCCTGGGATTTTTCAGGCAAGAATACTGGAGTGGGTTGCCATTTCCTCCTCCAGGGGGTCTTCCTGACCCAGTGATCGAACCCACATCTCCTGTGTCTCCTGCATTGCAGAGGGATTCTTTACGGCTGAGCCATCAGGGAAGCCCTTTAAACTTTATAAAGACAGTTAATATATTTAGTTCAGGAACTCTTTGAGACCCTTAAAATATACCAGGTGTGAAAGGTTGCACATTAGCTCACAATCTCCTAGAAAGACAGAGAAGCTTTGAAATAGCTCTTTTTCTATTTCAGAATTCTTTTCCCTGCCTGTTCAGAGGTTTCACCCCCATTCTATGCTTAAGTCTTTTCTGACTTCTGAACTCACTGTTTAAATCTGGTCTTCTCTGGCTGTATTTGGCTTCTCTAATTATTGTTCATCAAATTCTATTTCCCTGCACCATGTCAAAATCAGATGGTGATTTTTTCCATCTGTTGCCACAATCTGTTCAAACTGTCACATTCCAAGAGCTCTCTGTGAGTTGTATTGCCCCGAAAGGGAAATGAATTTGCTTCTGCCAGACTTACTATGGACAGGGTTTTGGTATACAATACTGTATTGGGATTCTTGGTATATAATATTGAGTTCAGAAAAATTGCTTTTTTCTCCCATGCCTGTAGTGAGTAACATGAAAGTCATGGGTGAGACCCAAGCAGAATTAAATTCTGACATCCTCAAATGATTCTTTCCCTCTAATACAATAATATTTAATAAAGAACCTTCCTATCCACAGCCCATTCCTCTTCAACCACAAACACTCTTAGTCCAGACAGAACACTGAAGCCCTTAACATCACCTTTCACATAAACGCTACGCATCTGGACTTGGAGAAATTCTTATTCTTGAAAGCATGTCAAGAAAAAGCGTCATTCTGATGTTGAGCTGCTCCTATTATGCAGAAAGCTGTTTTCCTTTCTCATTAAGTAAAGCAATTACAAAGCCATCCTGTGGATGTGTTAATGGCCTTAGGGTCAGAGGGCCAGAGTCAGCCTGGGAGAGTGGAGCTGGCCCCATGGCAAAGCCTACCTGCAATTTTTATTATGGATGTGGCAGCATCTTTACTCACTGCAGAGATGCAGAACAAAGCAAGAGGTTGCTCTGGAACAAATCCAGTATGGAGAGGAGGAAGCAATCAGTCTGAGTGTATTTTCCAGAAGAGATGCAGGGCTCAGATATCTGCCCTCCCCACCACCCACCGCCCTGGGACTCCCATTCTGCTTTAGAGAGTGGTCCATGTTGGTCCTCACCCCCAAACAGACCTGGAAGCCAAGAGGATTTCCATAATGGGACCACATGCATTGCTGTTCCCCTTTATAAATGTCAGCTTGTAATGATGAATTCTGCACTCAGAGCAGAAAATAGCTCATCCCATGGTCTGTAAAAAACATGCATTTGGGGTTAACTCACTCAGATGTTTTACATATTTATTTGCATTGTGCATTTACCGACTCTTCTTTCATTTAATCGAGTGAAGCTGCAGCTAGCCCGAGCTGGAATAAGGTCCCCTCTTTTCTTCCTGCCCCACCTCATTTTTACATCCAAAGGCATGTGCTGATGTGAAATGAGGGAATGAATGGTGATCCTGCGAGGGACCCAAGGGCCGTGCTGCCTTTCACATGGTTTGGTGCTCCTGCTGCTTGTGACTTGCTCTTTCTGGTTCCTGAAGTAAGATTCCCTTCTCTGGAACATTCTTCCTTGTCTTCCTTCCCTCAGTGCTGAGAAGGACTGGGCTGCCAGGCATCATTCTGCCCAGACGGTCTGCACCCAGGAGCTCAGGGAATAGCTCTCTGTCTCACTGAGGGTCAGACCCTCAGTAGCGGACTTAGAGAGGTGGGAGGACATCCCGCCTGTGATGGTACCTTCAACCCACCATGGAGCTCGTGTCCTCAGAGCTAAGAGATTTCCTGCTGGAATCTTACCACCTCTCTCTGTGGCAGCAGGTTTCAGCCAGGTCTGAGAAGACCCTGGGATGGCGGGCACCTAGGAGTACAGGAGAAGGGAGAGGGCTGGCCAGAGACGTGGGACCCATCTCCTTATAGCCTTTTGTGTTTTGAGTATCATTCATCTCCTGTGTTGAAAGAGGGGAAGAGGGTGGGCTCTGCAGGGGACTTCATCTCCACCTTGAATTCATCTTAGCCCTCGGTGTGTTTTCATTTATCCTGGTTGAATATATCCTGGTTGAATTCCTTGGGGGGTGAGTGGTGGGTGGGGAGGGATTGCTGCTTGTAGGAGAAGTGAGTGCTTTCTTCCATAAGAATCTACCAGATGCTTTCCAGGGTGGCCAGACCACTTTCACATCAATACATGGTTTCTATTGCCCTGCCCAGCTCTCATGCTGTCAGCTGCTCTAATTTAATTCCTTCTTGGGTGAAGCCTAAGAGAACACTCTGAGCATTTCCCAAACATATTTGCCCATAGGAGATGTCGTAACTCCAATGGAGAAACCATACCATTGCAGGAACAGGGACCCCTTCCAGGGCCCAAAAGGGAGCTTTTGTCTAACGCTCGGAAGTGAATTGCCCAAGGAGACACACATGCTGACAAAGCAAGAGACTATTGGGAAAGGGTGCCCGGTCGGAAAGCAGGAGGGTAAGGGAACTCAGGAGGACAGTGTGCCGTTTAGCTCACAATCTAGGGTTTGATGGTGATAGGATTAGTTTCCGGGTTGTCTTTGGCCAGTCATTCTGACTCAGGGTCCTTCCTGGTGGTACATGGGTTGCTCAGTCAAGTTGGAGGCCAGTGAGGACCCTGGGAGGTGGCAGGACACGTGCTGTCTCCTTTTGACCTTTCCTGAACTCTTCCAGTTGGTGGTGGGTTATTAGTTCTGTCTTTCTTACTAGGATCTCCTGTAGTAAAATAACTCACACAAATAGTTACTATGGTGCCTGTCCAGGGTGGGCAGTCTCAGTCAGTGTGTTTCCCCTAACAATACCAGGGTAGGAAACCCTGCTGAAGGGTGGCTCCGAATCTGAGATGCTCTGGTACCAGGTTTAATCAGGACTTGCTGGAAGTCTTGTGTGCATGTGGCTCCCCTGTCTGAGGCACCACCCAGAGAGGCTGTCCCTTCTCCTAGGCAGGAGCACCTGCATACAGGAACTGTCACTTCCAGGGTTACTCTCTGCCGGCCTTGGGGTGTGCGCTGCAGGCTAGTCACTGTGGTCACAGCTCATCCTCCTCTTGTTGGGGAATCATGACCAAGGAAAGGGCCTGGCTGTGCAGCAAACCACCTCCCAAAGCTTCCCCACCTGACTTGGATCTAAGGCGCATCTGACCCAGAGAGCGTTCTCCCCGAACCCCATCCTGTCCACCCGTGGATTTGGCCATCAAATACTTCTCCATCAGCATGTCCAACAGATCATCCCAAAGTGGAGGGTCACCTTGAATGGAAGAATTACTTGTTGTGAGGCCCAGTCTAGTCTCATGGAGGGACAGACATTCCACCTTGAACCCTCCTGGAAGCCTTAGCTGTGTCACTGGAAGATGAATGCATCTTTAAGAAGCAAAATTAGGACTGGCTGGCAGCTGAGATCTCTGCACGGCCGCTGGTGGCTTTTGGATGTCACTGTGCATGACTGCAAACCCAAACTTCTCTTTGTCAGTCGAGTCTCAAAGACACCATCATGGACAATTCTGAAACCCTGGAGACTGGAGGGACGGGTGCACTTTCTCCATGGGGTTCAAGCCTTTGGGAGTCAGCATCAATGACCTACTTGTGGATGTGTCTTCTTGCCCTTGCACTAAAGTGCTGCCTGTTTCTGGCCAGATGGTCATGGATCTTTGATATCTATGGTGACAAAATGTTCACCTTTGGAAAGAGACTGTAAGTCTTAGATGGAGGATGTGTGCGTGCTTGCTCAGTCACTCAGTCATGTCAGACTCTTTGCAACCCATGGACTATAGGCTGCCAGGCTCCTCTGTCCATGGGATTCTCCAGGCGAGAATACTGGAGGGCATGCGTTGCCATGCCCTTCTCCAGGGGATCTTCCTGACCCAGGGGTCGAACCTGTGTCTCTTATGTCTCCTGCATTGGCAGGCGGGTTCTTCACCACTAGCGCTACCTGGGAAGCCCCAGATGCAGGATACCACAGGGGAAAACAGTGACCACAAGGAATAACACTTTGGCACCTCTGTCCCCAGGATGAGCATGGTTGTGCCCCCAACTGGCTGTACGCAATGGTGAGTGTGAGGCATGGACTGCATGACCTGGGCCTGGAGTGGCAATTTCACGGAGAAATCGCCTCCTTTTTGCGCTTTGCTGAGTCTCAGTGAAGCTTAACCTCAGTTCCATCTGGGTAGGGGGAGGGAAGGGGTCTCTAAGGTCATCAGATATTCAGAAATAATTGAAACACTTGAGGGTGAACACCGGCCTTGGGTTTCGTTTTGGAAGCAATTGGTCTTTTCAGAGGCTTTGACCTCAGGGAAGAAGGTAAGCATGGGGTCGAGCAGGGAATTGGAAGAGGATGGGTTTTATTTCCTTGACAAGAACTAGGCCATCTCGACCATGTGATCTGCAGCTGGTCTGGAAGCAAAATATTTTCTATGCCCTGCCTATAGAAGACCCCGTCCTCCTGGGTGTGAATCTCATTTCCTCATGAGTGGACAGTCACAGTTCTGGTCCTTATGAGCCCGCGTGCTTCCCAGGAGAGCTCCCTGGACTGTGTGAGAAGGAGGAAGGTTTCAGACCAGCTGTGAGGGGCTTTTGCCCTGGAAGCAGGGGAGGTGTGATGGAAAAGATGGCCCTGGGCCTTTCCCAAAGCAGGGACACCATCTACGAGGATTAAAACAGGACAGAGAGGAGGGGCCCGGCAAGAGGTAAAAACAGAATCCTAGGTTATTTTCTATGTTAGAATGTAAAACAAATCCTGCTATTCAGGCTTGCACTGAGTGAAGGGCCAGCATAAAAGGGGTGAGGCATATCTGTTCTGAGGGTTTCCCAGGTGGCTCAGTGGTAAAGAATCCACCTGCCAATGCAGGAGACTCAACAGGAGCAGGTTCGACCTCTGGGTCAGGAAGATCCCCTGGAGAAGGAAATGGTGACCCACTCCAGTATTCTTGCCTGGAGAATTCCATGGACAGAGGAGAATGGCGAGCTACAGTCCATGGGGTCTCAAGGAGTCGGACATGACTGAGTGCTCATATCTGTCCTGTCTCAACTTCTGTGCTAGGATTTGCATGATTACTTTCAGTGATCCCACATGTGGACAGGGAAATCCTCAGAGAGGCTAAGAGTGGGCCAGACTTGAGTTCAAAAGTGTCCTCAGCGGCTTATCACACCACACCGCACTTCGTGGGGCCACAGGCCTCTATGCCTTCTGAGCATGTTAACTGAGCACCTACTGTGCTCCTGACTGGGAGGACAAGGCTGAACAAGAAGACAAGATCCCCGTACTACCTCCTCCTCCCCTGAAAAAATGATAGGGAAGAAAACTCTAAGTGGACAGATGCAAGCAAGGGAATGCTGTGATACTGCGTTTCAGAATGGAAATAAACCAGGAAGGAGACAAAGAATAATAGACAGGGATCTATCCGGAGATGGCCTTCTCGGGCTGGCAAAACCTACACAGAAACTCGAGGGTAGGAGGTACCCATCGTGCAGGGCAGTTTGAAGACTTAGCACCAAGTTGTTGGCAGGCCTCCCATTATATTATGGAGGGTGGGTGTGTCTGTCCTCTCCTCTTGGATCTAGGCAGGTTCCTGCCTGCTTTAATGGATAGGGATTGACTGTAGTGGTGCTGTGTGACTTCCCTAGTCATAAAAAGCCAAGCTCTCATTCCACTTTTGTGGAAGCCCTCATTCTTGGCCTCCAAGCTCCCAAATCAGAAGTCAGGCCCTCTTAGGAGGCCCAAGTCATAGGAAGAAGCTACATGAAGGAATCTGACTCAGCAGTCCTGCTGAGCACCCAGCTGGCAGCCAGCATCAGCAGCCAGCCAGAGGGGTGAGTCACCTGGTCACCTGTCCCAGTTGAGCCTGCAGATGGCTCCAGCCCTAGCTGACATCTTCCTATAACCTCAGGAAACACCCCACCAGGTACTCACCAGCTGAGTCCTCCGGATCCCTGACCCATGAAATTATGAAGTATAGTATGACAAACTGGTATGGTTTTAAGCTATTAGGTTGGGTAATTTGTTATGCATGCACTAGTTTGTGCACATGCCCGGGGCTGTGTGCCTGCTTGGAAATGACGAGAAGGCTCTCAGCTCTCACCTCTGGCTGACCTTGAAGCCCTGTGCCAACAGAAAGTTAAGGCTAATGTAGAGTTGTCAACTGTCTAGCTGAGTGTTGAAGGCTGGCCCTCAAGTGTGTAGCCCATTGGCAAAGACTGGGAGGCTTATGGATTCCAGGTAATTCAAGAGATCTCTGTTCTGTCATCAACTAACTACTTGCAACTAATGGAACACGGACTTTGTGGCCACATGTGACAAAGAGAACTTTTTTTACAGAAAGTTCATAAAAGTCATCAAGCAACAACAGTGAACCCTGGGGAGGAGAGGAGCATCAGATTTCCAGAGTGGCCACATTATATTATTTAAAATGCATTTTCAAGGGCTTCCCTGGTGGCTCAGTGGTAAAGAATCCACCTGCCAATGCAGGAGACACGGGTTCAATGCTTGATCTGAGACGGTCCTACATGCTTCAGAGCAACTAAGCCTGTGTGCCACAACTGTTGAGCCTGTGTTCTGGAGCCCGGGAACAGCACCTACTGAAGCCCATGTGCCCTAGAGACCGTGCTCCCCAGCAAGAGAAGCCACCACGATGAGAAACCCATGCGCTACAACTAGAAAGTAGGCCCCTGCTTGCTGCAACTAAAGAAAAGCCTGCTCAGCAGCAAAGACTCAGAACAGCCAAAAATAAAGTAATTAAAAAAAATCATTTTCAACAGCAACAAAAAATAGGAAGCACACAAAGAAACAAGAAAAGAAGGTACACACACAAGGCAATAGAAATTATTCATTAGGAAGCCCAGACTCTGACTTAATAGAGTTAATAAGTTAATGGCTAATTGAAATATACTTGAGGAACCAAAAAGAATTAAAAGGGGAGTAAGAGAAGGATGTCTCACCAAATAAAGAGAGATAAATTATAAATAGAAAGTTCTGAAAATGCTGTGAAGATGTCTAATAGTCTAGCCGAAAGATGTACCATGATTGTGGCTACTGGGAATGAACAGATCAAAGAAAGATCTGGGGGGGAAAGCCACAAAATTTTTAGAGAACAGGTGGCTGAGAAAGAACCCTGGGTGGTGCCTCCATCTTCGGTGGGGTGGGCTGGGAAAAGAGAATGTGGACGAGACAGGCATCGCTAACCCGCGTCTGTGTCCTGTGCCATGCTGAGTTGCTCTCCCCACACATGAGGCGCTCAGTGTTGTCTATGTTGTCTGACCATGCCCCAAGCATAGCAGGAATCAAGGGGAATTAACAGGGCGGGTGCAGGAGGGTCTGGGGACTTGGTAAGTTTGTTTGTGATGTAGCACTCTATTTGTGGCTGCACCATGGAGAATGAGAACCAGCCTGCAAGAGATGTTTGACTTTGCCCCTGCATCAATACTTCTTCCTGGTGAGAATGTCCACATGGTCCAGCCACCTTAAACTGGGGTAAATCCAGGGGCTTAGGAGCAAGGCCTGGACACTTTGGGCCAGCACACTGGGCATCCTTGTTGAGGCAGCCAAATTCTCAAGTGCCTGGTGAGTGATCTCGCTGATAAGATGTAGGCCCTTCTGCAGGGGCTCAGTGCCAGCAGGGAGTCACCAACATCTCGATGTGAGGCCCAAGGGGAGACCACCCAGGCTTTGCTGGGTGGTTGAGCGAGGCTGGGTGCTGAAGAACCAGGAGAGATCCTGAAGGGACTCATGGCCTCAGGGAGTGACCACTTTGACCAGCTCCAGAGACCAGTAATTGCACATACTCTCAACTGTTGTATATCTCTTTGCAGCTGGTTGGTCACCTGGGCCATTTTTCCTCCTCTTCCTCCTGCCACCAGCCCTGCCTGCCTCCACCTGACACTCATCTTATCTCCTGAAGAGGGGCTGGGAGGCCAGAAACGCATCAGCAAGGTTCTGTTATATAGTGACTGGGTAGAAACTCATTGCATCATCTTTCTTTACATTGTTAGATCTCAAAAAGAATGTATGAGACGAGGGATTCAAATATTTGGCTACTATTACCTACTCATGTTCTTCCTTTCTCTAATTCCCAAGACAATTGAGATTTGATCTTATTTGGGAAATGCAAACATACACCCTGTCTGAAATAGGAAGCATTTAAATATCTGGGGACCCCCATGGAAGACGCTGCCCTTTTCCTACCCAGAGACTCTTCCTCATTTCCTTTCCCACCAGAAGAACTTAATTTTGTATTTATGTAGCAGACAGGGAGCCCTTGATCTCAGAGAAGGTAGATTTCCCACGCCTCCTTGGTCTCAACGAGTCACAACAATCCTTGTTTCCTTTGCCACTGATTGTTCTAGGGGGTGCACGGGTCCCTGTTCTGCATGATGAGAGGTAAAAGGAAATCAGTTGGAGTCTCATTAGGCTTTTTCTCTGGCCCCTCCCTTCCACTTGGGGATCCTGGTGCAACGCCTGGAGCTCTGAGAGCTAGTTTGTAAACTAAGTGACCAGCATGAGGATTAAAAGCTGTTGTGTTGAGAATGAAATGGAAGGACAGGAAGCGCCTGGCTCAAATGGCGTCACTGAGCTAGGGCTCCTGTTCTGACTTTTCCTACTGTGACGCCACTCAATACCCATTATTGTTTCAGCCCCTGTGAGATGGCCTTTTTCATATTTGTAGCAAAAACCACTTTGGGGAAAACATTTTTACAAAACTTCAGCCAGAGTGGGTGTCGCTTTACCCAAACATGTTTATTCCTTTTCAATGAACTTAAACTGATGTGGTTTTCACGCCTCTCCCCACAAATCTTGTTTTTCAGCAAGGCAAGATGGGGAGGGATGTTGGAGAATGTCATCTGATAGAAGAGGAGGTTGGAGACTGCCCACCTCCCCGCCCCTGGCCCAGGGATCGTGGAGGTGGTTTGCCTGAAGGAGAAGGACGGTGAAGCTTGCTCTGCCCTCGTGGATCTGGCTTCATTCTGGGGTGAGGAACTGCAGTGTCAGCCAGGAGCTGGAGATGCAGGGGGATTGGGTTTGGATGATCCACCTCTTGGGGATCACAGAGATACCTCTTCCCTGGGCCCCCTACAACTTCCTGGGACAGCTGGGAGGGTGGCAGTCTGGTGGGATTTTTTACTTAAGATTTTTTTTTTTTTTGATGTGGACCACTTTTTTAAAGTTCTTATTGAATTTGTTACTATGTTGCTTCTGTTTTATATTTTGGTGTTTTGGTCACGATGCGCATGGGATCTTAGCTCTCCTACCAGGGATTGAACCCCCACCCTCTGCATTGGAAGGCAAAGTCTTAACCACCAGACTGCCAAAGAAGTCCCCGGTCTGGTAGTTTTAAAACAGGCCCACAAATTCTTTGACAATCCTCCAGATAGAAAGTGGGGTCTATGCTCCCTCCCCTTGAACCTGTGGGGAGTCTCTGTGGCCTCGTGCGACTTCTGAGGCTCTGAGGAAAGAGGCCAGGCAGCTGTGCTTGCTTCTGTCAGTTCTCTCGCTCTGGGAGCCGCCTTATCAGAAGTCTGGGTTTTGAGAGCGCCAAGCATAAAAACCACACAGAGTTAGAGAGACAGAGAGAAATGAAGAGAGAGAGAGAGAGGAGGAGATTGACAGAGACACACACACACAGAGAAATAGAGAGACAGGTACACAGATAGAGACAGACAAAGACGGGGAGACAGAGAGACAGAAATAGAGAGGACGCCCCAAGGATGTCCAGGGTGTAAGTGAGAGGGACCGCGCTAGCCGAGGCCTTGGGCCAGGAGGCCAGCTGAGTAACAGCGATGAGACTGCCAACTTGGGTGCCTGGGAGATTTGCTGTGTCCACCAGACAACAGGAAGGGACGAGAGCTGGCCCCAGCCAGCATTCCGGGGCCATCTCAGATGGAAAGAACACAGCAGGGGTGAAGCAGGAAGCTCGTTAGGGCCACTGTGGGGCAGGGTAATCACCTCGGGCTGTTGGGGTGGGGTTGGGGGACCGTGAGCCTCACTCAGGCGGGAGAACACCAGTGCACCCAGCCCCTCCTCCCACAGCCTCGCCCTTCCCGCATCTAGAAGATACTTTGGAGCAGGGCTGGCAGAGAAAATCTTGGAAGGATCCGTACATTCAAGTCAGGTGAGTTCAGATTGCCAAACTGGACTTTGTTTCATGAATTGCTGTGTCACAAACAAATCTAAATACTTGGATGAACACAACAGCCATTTCTTATTTCTCACGACTCTATGTGTGCCTGGGTGGGTCCCCTACTGATGTTCCTCTAGGCTCAGGCAGGCTCAGCCGTTCCCAGGTGGCTAGTGGTAAAAAATTCACCTGCATTGTCGGAGATGTGGGTTCGATCCCTGGGTTGGAAAGATCCCCTGGAGAAGAAAATGGCAACCCCCTCCAGTATTCTTGCCTGAAAAATTTCATGGAAAGAGGAGCCTCGCGGGCTACAGTCCATGGAATTGCAAAAGAGTTGAACATGACTTAGTGACTAAACAACAGCAACAGCCCTTTGACCTCGTCTCCCCCTGCTTCTCCCCACTCCTAGTTCCTCCCTGGGAGCCACCATTCTACTCTCTGTTGCTATGTACTCAACTTTCCTATATTCCACAAATAAGTGAGTTCATGCAGTATTTTTTCTGTGTCTGACTTATTTCACTTAGCATAATGTCCTCCAGGTCCCTCCAGATGGCAGGATCTCCTTCTTTACTGTGACTGAATAATAGTCCATTGTGTATATATGTACATCACATATTTGATGGAGACTTAGGTCATTTCCATGCCTTGATCATGATGAATAAGTCTGCAATGAACCATGGGGGTGCAGATATCTCTTCTAGATAGTGATTTCATTTCCTTTGGATAAATACTCAGAAGTGGAATTGCTGAATCATATGGTATGCTATGTTTAGTTTTTTAGGGAAACTTCATACTATTTTCCGTAGTGGGTGCACCAATTTACATTCTCATCAACAGTGCATGAGGGTTCCCTTTCCTACATATCCTCTCCAACATTTGTCATTTTTAAAGTAGTAGTTCTATTCTTTTTTTTAAAATGTATTTGGCTGCACTGGGTCTCAGTTGTGGCATGCAGGATCTTTGATCTTCGTTGAGGTATTCAGGATACTTAGTTGCAGCATGTGGGATCTAGTTCCCTGACCAGGGATCAAACCCAGGGCCCCTGCATTTCAAGCCCAGAGTCTTAGTCACTGGACCCCCAGGGAAGTCCCAACACTTGTCATTTTAAAATAATGAAGATTTAAACAGTCTATTCAATGTCAGCCAAAAGTCAGGATAAATCCAGGGAGCTAGGTAATCTTTTTCGCCTGGGGAGGAGGGGAAAGCCTGAATCTTCTGAAATTCAGTGAGCATGCTATACCCCATCTACTTTATCTCAGCCTGAACTGCTGGTTTGAGCTTTACTGCCCTAGGAATACTCAAAAGAAGGTTCAGGACAGAGAGAAGGAAAGAAAGGAAAGAGAGAGGAATGGAAGGAAAGGAAGGAAAGACAGGACAGAAGGAAAGGAAAGAGAGAGGAATGAGACACACTGAGAAATAGAAAAGACAACGGGATGGTGGGTATTTCCATGAGAGTAGAAACGCTTCTGGAGCGCAAGCTGAGTCCCCTGTGGCTTTGGAACTTTCTCTACTCTGCCGATTCTCTGCTCAGCGGATTTTCTTTGTAGCCTGGTCTGCTCTGCAGGCTGCCTTCTGGAGCACATGGGATGGGAGAGGAGTTCTCACCATCTGTACTGATGGAATGGCGCCTTTCCAGCTTGTGTGTGAACATTTACGGAAAGTGAGGCCATTAAACGTGTTGGTTTCGGAGGACCCAGCTCCAGGTCCCGAAACTCCAGACGCTGTGATTATTGTTATCATTTTTATTGGAGTATAATTGCTTTACAATGTTGTGTTAGTTTCTGCTGTGCAGCGAAGTGAATTAGCTATATGTATATATACATATATATCCCCTCCCCTCCTGAGCCTGCCTCCCACCCTCCCATCCCACCCATCTAGGTCATCACAGCTGGGCTCCCTGTGCTCTCCAGCAGCTTCCCACTAGTTATCTGTTTTACACATGGCAGTGTATATATGTCAGCGCTACTCTCTGAATGTGTCCCACTCTCTCCTTCCCCCGGTGTTCACATGTCCGTTCTTTGAGTCTGCACAGACACTGATTATTTTTAATGATTCATATCAACAGCTGGTTTAGCCTTTTGTGAGGTGTTTTCTTTGACCCACACATTCTCATTAACGATTTATTATTTGTAATTTCTGATGAGGCTGAAGATATAAGTGGAAGTGATTGGTTCCAAAGGTTTAACCATTCCTTCATTACTCAGCTTTCACAAATAATAACAGGAGGGAGGAGAGGTGGAGGAGGGACTGGGATAACAGTTTAGATGGGGGACAGTGATGGGGAGACATCCCACCAGCATAGGCCTGCGGACCTCCAGCTGCTCACATGCCAGGAACAGGGGCAAAGTGGTCCTGCTTCTGAGTCAATCTGTCTGTCTTAGGTTGCAAAATGCTTGACTCAGGATTGGCTGACTTCACTCAGGTAAAGTCTGAAAGATTTAACTTAGCCAAGAAGACTGGAATTCTGCCATTTCAAAAATCTTCCATTCAATTCCTGAATACATCTGTATGGATGTCCTACTTAAATCTTACATGACTTTTCACCCAGTGATTTTCTTTTCATCTATCCAGATCATCCCTCCAGAGAGAACATTTAGGTAAAACAAGCCAAAAGTTCTATTCATGGACTTTTTCCCTCAGGAGAAACAACAAACAAATCCTAGGAAAGTGGATCTGAACACAGGAAGAACCGGAGGAAAAATCATCAACTGCCCTGTGTGGGGTGGTTAGGGGGGCACATCACATGGTGAGCTCCAAGCATTCAGTGAAGACCAGGGATGGCTTTGCAAAAGCAGAAGCCTGGGTGCAGATGACCATGCAGACATCAGCTCTCAGCACACTAAATGATTTGGGAACTGATGCTCCTTTACCTCGTGGGAACTGGAGCTGAAATCAGAGAGTGTCTGCAGTGGGAGTCCCCAGAGGCTCACTGTCAAGAATTCCCACGACCTGATAAAGAGGCTGTGATGGATTTGCACTCTACATCTTCCTGCCTCTGCCTCCCAGGCCTAGGAGGTGTGAGGGTGGCTGCTACCTGCTGCGTCTGAGGTCTCTGAAGTGGAGGGTTCACACGGAAAAATTTTTCCATTTTCATTTTGTATCTACAGAATAAAATCTTGCCTGGTGTAAACGCTGGGAGCACGTGCCCACCCTTGGGTGGGTGCCCAGTTAAGTGGGATTAGGGGCTTGTCTTCTCGTCCAAGTACACCCACCCCCATTGAGGGACAGATGGCTCCAAACTGCAAAGTGAAGATTATACTTGGGATTTTTCAGGGAAAGGGAAGACATCTGACAGTGTGAAAACATCCACTGTCTGTTAGATTTCACAGGAGGCCTCTTTCAAGATCACAGGAGCAAGAATTATGTGAAAGAGGACCTTACACCTAGAGTCCCAAACCCTAACCTATTGTTTAGTTGCTAACTCGTATCTGACTATCTTGAGACCCCCTGGACTGTAGCCCATCAGGCTCCTCTGTCATGGGATTTCCCAGGCAAGAATACTGGAGTGAGTTGCCATATCCTCCTCCAAGGGATCTTTGGGACTCAGGGATCAAACCCACATCTCTAGTTTTGCTGTTGTTGTTGTTCAGTTGCTAAGTTGTGTCCGACTGTTTGTGACCCCATGGACTCCAGAACGCCTGGCTTCTCTGTCATTGACCATCTCCTGGAGTTTGCACAAACTCATGTCCATTGAGTTGATGATGCTATCCAACCATCTCATCCTCTGTCACCCCTTTCTCCTCCTGCCCTCAATCTTTCCCAGCATCAGGGTCTTTTCCAGCGAGTTGGCTCTTTGAGTCAGGTGGTAGGTGGATTCTTTACCACTGAGCCACCAGGGAAGCCCAAACCCTGCCCTATAGGCGTATCGTCCACTGAGTATAATCCAGTATGGTTAAGACCAGAATTTTTAGAAGAACATTCAAAAATATCTTTTTGGCTTTGTCTCATCCTTTAATGCATTTTGTGTGTGTTTTGCGATGTATTAAAACACAAATACAGCAGTGATGTAATAATATACACACATTTGTATGCTCTCATCATTTCACTGACAGTGGCGTATGATCAGTGAACATGAGGACCATTCTTCCTGTCTTCTTCCACCTCTACCCTCCACCCTCAATGGGCAGGCCAGCCTTCTACCCTGGGGTGTCCCACTTGGCCAATGCCCTTGGGCTGATTCTCTGGTATTTCCCTCCATACACACATCCTGCCTCTGAGGCTGGGCAGTTGTTGGATTCTAACCCAGTTAGCAGCATGAAGGGGCTGGGTTCAGGCCCAGGTCAGGAGATGAGGAGGGAAGAAGTCCTCATCTGGGTCTGGCCCATGGCAGCACTAGAGCAAAGAGCATCACTGCTTGCAGAGTACTCCATGAGCCCCAGGCACGCCCCAGCCTGCTGTTAATGCCACCTTGTCTAAGCGACTCACTCTGCTCCTGGGATACCTCCGTCAGCCTCGGAGTCACTCCTGGTGTCCTCTGCACCCCACCATCCAATGATCCATTATCCACAAGGGCCATTCTCTCCCCTCATCCCATCTTGCTCTAGGTTGGCCAAATTGTTTGGCAGATCTCCAGGAACCCATCCAAATTGCGACCCTGAGGCCCACCACCTGCTCAAGGCTAGCCTTGTGACACTGTCCTGACTTCCTCCAGGCCACCAGGATGGGGCACAGGAAAGCTTCAGGAGGGGTCCTTTCAACCTCCTGGGTCAGCTGGCACTGGCCTTCCAGTCCATCCGCTCATCAGTTCTTCCCAACCCCGCCTGGGGCAGGTGGAAATTTTTGGAGCCTCAGATGACAAGCTACCAGGTGTTTTAGAGTCAGTTGCTAAGGATGGACAGAGAACGTCCAGTGCCTCCACGTGAGCTCCAGTCCCAGCCTCTGTCCATCATTAGTATAAATAGGGAGCTCTCTTACACCTCCCTGCACCCTAAATCCAAAGCTGTACCCCATCTCCGGTCTGCAGGTCCTTGCCATAGATACTGTCAGAGTAAACACTCCATTTCCAAGGGTTAGGTTGAATGACCAGTCAGATCACCATCAAGTTTCTCCCCAGCCCCCAAGACAGCTGCTCTTCATCACCACCAGAATGCAAGTGGAGGGTGACTGAACTCCTAGGGGGCTCAGGTTCGGCCAGCGAGCCCACTCCCCAGCACTGGGACCTGCAAGCCTGATCTGGCTCTTATCTTGACTGAGTAGATTGCTATTAGAGAGTCTGATGTTAGTCTTCTCATGTCTGGGAATCTCTGGGAATGGGGGCGTCCGCAGCCATCCTAGACCATGTTCCCTGCCAATGAGGAACTTTCTCCTGAGAAGAATGGAACCAAGTCAGGAATCCACACACAAGGAAAGCTGCTTGCCAAGCCCGTGGCCCCCCTGTAGGTTCCCAGCCAGGAGCCATGCTTGCCCCCATGTGTCCTGGCTTCTATGGTCAGGGTTTGAAAGTTAAGAAGAGACTCACACAATGCCAGGTTTTCAGTCAAGCGGGTCGTTGAGGGCCACGTTTCTTGCCAAGTGAGAGCTCACTATCCGACATGCCTGCACCATCTCTAGTCTGAGCACTAATCTCCAGTTAGCTCTGGGGGCATCCTCCTCCTCTCTGTCAGAACTCAGCCTGCATCACTCCCAGGCCTGGGGTGCCCGTAGCCGTTGTGCACAGGGACAATGGTACCTGGTGGCCGTTCTCCTGCTGGTTCACAGCCTCTGCCTTTGAGCTGTCCCCTACAGGGGTACAGACAACCTGGGGCAGCCGGCACACCGGCCTTCCAGTCTCCGTGACTGGACCCAACCAGCAAGCAGCGCTGACATCCTAGCCCATGAGTAGCCACTTGTTTTTCTTTTTATCACTTTTTTTTTGACATACAGTTGATTTACTGTGTTGTACTACTTTTTGCTGTACAACGAAGTGATTCAGTTATACATATATACATTTTTTTAAATATTCTTTGCTCAGGATAAGCCATACTGTTCTCTATACTGTTTTTCACAGTGGTTGTACCAACTTACAGGGGCTTCCCGGGTGGTTCAGTGGTAAAGGAATCTGCCTGCACTGCAGGAGACACAAGTTTGATCCCTGGGTTGGGAAGATCCTCTGGAGAAGGGCATAGCAGCCCACTCCAGTATTCTTGTCTGAAATATCCCATGCACAGAGGAGCCTGGCAGCTATAGTCTGTGAGGTTGCAAAAAGTTGGACATGGCTTAGCAACAAAACAACAAGAACAAAAAGTTCCAACTTAACATTCCCTGCAACAAGAGGGTTTCCTTTTCTCCACACCCTCTCCAGCATTTATCATTTGTGGAGTTTTTAATGATGACCAGTCTGACCAGGGGGTTTCCCTGGTAGCTCAGCTGGCAAAGAATCTGCCTGCAATGCAGGAGATCCCAGTTCAATTCCTGGGTCGGGATGATTCCCTGGAGAAGGGATAGGCTACCCACTCCAGTATTCTTGGGCTTCCCTGGTGGCTCAGATAGTGAAGAATCTGCCTGCAATTTGAGAGATGTGGGTTCAATCCCTGGGTTGGGAATATCCCCAGAGGAGGGTATGGGAACACACTCCAGTATTCTTGTCTGGAGTATCTCCACGGACAGGAGAACCTGACGGGCTACAGTCCACGGAGTCACAAAGAGTCGGACACGACTGAGTGACTAAGCAAAATACATTCTGACCAGTGTGAGATGGTACCTCATTGTAGGTCTGATTTGCATTTGTCTAATAATTAGTGATGTTGAGTATCTTTTCATGTGCCTGTTAATAGTCACCTATTTTAAATGTGGTGGGAGCAACATCAGTTACAATGGGGTTTCCAGACATAGCAGATAAAAATATTCCCATGCACTATTTGGGATGTACTTGTGCTAAAGTTTATTTGCTGTTTGTCGGAAAGTCAAATTTAACAGTGTGGTCTGTATTTAGTCTGACAGGCCTAACTGCATGGCTTTGAATCTGAGTTCTGTCATCGAATGCCCTGAAAGCTCAGCTTTGTAGTCTGTAAAATGAAAATGACAACACCAGCCCTCTGAGCTGTGATGGGAAGGTGTGTGAGAGCTTTCTAGCTGAATGCTGGACTCTCAGGAGGAGTTACCCATCCCAGTGGACAGGGAGAGGAAGTGAGATGGAGTTGGATGCCCTGGTCTGACGCTGGTTACAAAGGTGACTACAATTGGAATTCCTGACCAGGATTTTCTGCGTGAGGCTCCCTGTGAGCGCTGGGCATGCTCCCTTAATCCGGGATTGGCCACCTGATGTGAAAGTGTGAAAGGGCCTGAGAGTGTGCATCAAATGCTGCCACATCAGAGCTGCTCCATCACCCTGGGGGCCCCTCCCTCAGTGCACTGCACGAGGGTGGAGCTGGGTCCCCTTCATATCGACCCCACAAGACTCCACACCCAGCAGTCCTGGATGGTGACACTGATGCTTACTAGAGTTGTCTCCAGTCAGACACTTTCCTTACTTATGATGTAAATGACACTGTCTCATCTTCATCACCAGGGGCCTGGCCAGTCAGGGAACTTGCCCGTGGTTCCTCAGCAGGCTGGTGCCACCCCGAGCCCCGCAAGCTTTGGCCGGCCTAGTTAGCACTAGGCAGCTATGTTGCTTGGGAGACTGAGTGTTTATATCGGGAGACACCTTAAGGCTGCTCCCAGGGCTCTCCTGTTGCCATGGTGACAGATAAAATAGTGGCGGGACCTCAGATGGTTGACACCATGTGGCATCTGTTGCCGTCATGGATACAGCATGCTCAAGGCTGGGTCTTCGTGTGGTGAGTGTCTGTGACCTGGTACCTGGAAGGGTGCAATGGCAGGTTGAGCTTATTATGGCACAAAACAGGACAACCATTAACAGCAGCCATTGTTTGAATGAAAAATCCACACAGCCGTCAATGGAGAGGAAATTGAGAAGTAGACTCAGAGGGCAGAGTCTTTGAAATGATTCAGCTAGTGATTCTTAAGAGCTGCCTTCAGAGCACTTGTGTTTTATACCTTAGGAGATGATTACAAGAAACGTTTTCTACCAATTAACCAGGTCTCCTTTCCCCTTTATTTTTGGTGCCTTAGCTATACTGGTTTCCATTTTTAACTCTCTTCTTTAATGGCTTTTAGAACTCAATTTCCTTTTATTCTTGCTTTATTTTCATCTGGGGATGTTTGATGATTAATAAAATAATTTTTATCTATGTATTTTTATGATCTAAAAAGTAATATTTACCCATTAGTGACTTATATGGAGGGGCTTTGAAGGTAGCTCAGTGGTAAAGAACTCGCCTGCCAATGCAGGAGACGCAGGTTCGATCCCTGGGTCTTTAAGATCCCCTAGAGAAGGGAATGGCTACCCACTCCAGTATTCTTGCCTAGGAAATTCCATGGACAGAGGACCCTGGTGGGCTACAGTCCATAGGGTCACAAAAGACTAGAACATGACTGAGCAACCACACCAACCAACAGCTTGTAGGGAAATAGTCCCAGTCACCCACGATCTCCACGCAGGGGTTGGGTGCTAGACCCCTGGATGTCCCCGTAACCAGCTGTGGTTGAGAAGAGCTGAGTTTCTTGCTTGCAGAAGAATAAGGTCCACACCCCCAGAGCTTTGTGGGCATTGCCTGAGGCAGCGAGGGAGGAATCTACTGAGAAGTGGGCGCCTGATTTACCATGGGCTCCATTAGGGCTGGAAAAGAGTCTGAGCAGCAAGGTGAAGGGTTCTGAGAATCTCAGCTTGGAAACTGTGGATGTTCTCCACCAAAGAGTTGATGGGCCTTCCGGGAAGTTCCAGTGATGAATAATTAAGCTATTTGCCTGGAATAGGGAAGGAATGCTAATGAAGACGTGTGAGAGCAAAACCTTGCTCACAGAGATGCTGAGCACTGTGTGTGTGTGTGCCTGTGTTTGTTTCCAGTTTTCACAGGACATACATGAACACACGTTAACTTAATTTTGTACACTGTTGCTCAGATTATGATTTATAACTACAGCTAAAGTGGACAATGCCAAAAACAACACTGGAAATGGAAAACATTGTATTCTGCCTGGTACACTCCTTAAACATCTCTAGGGTTTCGTTTCAGCCAGATCTCAGCCTCCAGTTGGCCCTTAGGCTCTGGGGTCCCCAGCACCCACCCCTCCGTCGGGCCTGTGTCTCATGCTGTTCCCTGCTCCCACTGCCTTCCTCTCTGGGCAGTGCATGGTGTCACCCGCTCAGGGCCAGCCCCTGCCCCTCTCCCAGAAGCCTTCAGCTCCCTCTTCCAAGTTATAGGGAGCATGGCATGAATGTTGGGTCTGAGAAGCCCCGTTTCCTGAGGCTCATGACTATTCCCCAAATCCTGCTGTCTAGATACTATTGTCCATGTGTGAAGTGCATTCTCTCGGGGCCTGGGATAAGTACAATGGGTGTGTAGGGCTGTGTGTGTGTGAGTCTATGTGTGCAGGCGTGTGTATGGGTGATGTGTGTATGTAGGACTCTGTATCTCTGAGTTTTATAGAGCTTCAGGGTAGAAATAAACACAGAATAGTTAATCAAGATAGTGATAGTTTAAATTTTCATTTTAGATAAAAAATTTTTTGTCCAAGACAGAAACTGACTCATAGGCCACAGGCCGAGTGTTCTGCATGGACACCTCTTTTCTCCCATTGAACTATAAATGCCATACTTCATAGTAATGTCTCAGAGCCCTCTGAAGAGTGGTCATTAAAGGGAATAAGACCATTTGGAACAAAATAAGCCATTCTTTCTTTTTTTTTTAATAGCTAGAATTTATTAAGCATTTTTTTCTGTTTAAAATGTTTTAACTGAATATTTTTTAATTTATTTTAATTGGAGGATAATTACTTTACAATGTTGTGATGGTTTTGGCCATAAACCAGCGTGAATCAGCCATAGGTATATATGTGTCCTCCTCATCCTCTTATTACATGCAGACAACAGTGGACACTAGGACATAGGGCTCTTGTGAAAGTAGCTGCAGGGCTCCCAACAGGCCTGACCTTCTCCCCACCAGAGTAAGGGCCCCAAGGAGGAAGACGCCTCAAATAACCGTGACTGCACAGTTCAGGCCATTAGTCACGTGGCTTCCACTGTCATCTTGCACTTCAAGGAGATGCCTTTTCTCTTCTTTTAGACTTTGAGCTCTACAGAAGAAGGAATCATGTTTTTCTGTCTCACCCACAGGATCCAACACTTTACCAAACTTAGTAAGTGCACAAAAGTAGTCTTTGCCACTGTTGACGATGCCCACCCTTCTGCAGCTCCCTCTATACACCTGCTCTTTTAAAACCATCCCCACTCCACGGGGAAGTGCACATTTATTGTTTGATCCAGGCTGCAGGCACAGGGTGTCAGCTCTCTCTGGCTTAATACGCTTACAAATCGTTTATGTTATATTAATGCAGGGAACAGAGATTCACCTCTAAATTGAGGCAAGTGTGTTAGTTGCTGACTCTTTGCGGCCCCATGGACTGTAGCCTGCCAGGCTCCTCTGTCCATGGAATTTTCCAGCCAAGAATACTAGAGTGGGTTGCCATTCACTTCTTCAGGGGATCTTCCCTGGAGACCCAGGGATCGAACCCAGGTCTCCTGCATTGCAGGCAGATTCTTTACCAGATGAGCCACCAGGGAAGCCCAAATCGAGGCAAAGTCATAGCCATATCCTTTACAATAAGTCCAGACAAGACCTCTATTTGTCATCACTGCCTGCCGTGCCCCCTTCCCTGTCTGTGCCTGTGTGCTATGTGTAAACATGTGCTCGTGTATGCACACATATATTCATGCAAGTGTGTCTATGTGCATGCACACGTGATTCATATCTGCATGTATATGTGCACATGCCTATGTGTGTGAGTGTGTGGAAATATGTGTGTGCACATTGCTTATGTGTAAGTGTGTGCCTGTATGTGAATGCCTGTGTGTGCATGTATGTATGCACATATGCATGTGCCTGCATGTGTTCAGTTCAGTTCAGTTCAGTTGATAAGTAGTGTCTGAATTTTTGCAATCCTATGGATTGCAGCACTCCAGGCCACCCTGTCCTTCAATGTCTCCCAGAGTTTGCTCAAACTCATGTCCTTGAGTCGGTGATGCCATCCAACCATCTCATCCTCTGTCGTCCCCTTCTCCTGCCTTCAATCTGTCGCAGCATCAGGGTCATTTCCAGTGAGTCAGTTCTTTGCATCAGGTGGCCAAAGTACTGGAGTTTCAGCTTCAGTATCAGTCCTTCCAATGACTATTCAGGACTGATTTCCTTTAGGATGGACTGGCTTGATCTCCTTGCAGTCCAGGGGACTCTCAAGAGTCTCCTCTAGCACCACAGTTTAAAAGCATCAATTCTTTGGCACGCAGCCTGCTTTATGGTCTAACTCTCACATCTGTACGTGACTACTGGAAAAACCATAGCTTTGAGTATCTGGACCTTTGTCAGCAAAGTTGTCTCTGCTGTTTAATACACTGTCTAGATTTGTCATAGCTTCCTTCCAAGGAGCAAATGTCTTTTAATTTCATGACTGCAGTCATCCTCCTCTTCTTGGGTACACATATACTTGGGTCCTCGAACCCCAAGGTGTCACCTTTGGTGACATCTCTTCGTATATCTTGGTCAGATGTTCACACATTGTCTTTGGAATGAAGCTGAGTAGTCAGACAGAATCAAGCCCCCCATGTGGGTGGTGAGCACCATCTGAGCCACAAGCACTGCAGTTTTGCTCTGGGAAGATATCTTACCCCAGTGCCTCCTCACAAAGGGCTGCCTTCCCCTCGGCCTCCTGCAGGGCTGGGACCACCAGAGTCCTTCCAGGACCTGCTGACCGCTTGGCATCCTGAACTCGGTGTTCACTCCTTGAACTGATCTGTTCACAATGATTTTAAAATTAATGTTTATTTTTACCAAGGTGAGAGAGGCACAGAGTTTTAAGAGCCATAGACTTGGAAGGAGAAGCCGAAGACCTCTGCCCTATTCCTCTGGTTTCATTTCTTCTAAGAATGAGCCTCACATCACCCTCAGTAAGACAGCGTGATCCCAGAGCTTAGTATGGCCTGTCCCCGGAGTCCCAGTGTGTCCCCAGGTCTGGCTCCTCTCTCTCAACATCATGTGTGATTCATCCAGATGGTCATGTAATCAGTTGGGTTTATCCATTCTTATTGCTGAACTGCTTTCCTTCATCTGGCTATACCATATGAATAATATAAATATCACTTAAATATATGAACATAATATACTTGTATAAAATTATGTATTATATAAAATATATTTGTGTTGTATAATGACATAATATAATGATACAGCTATGTAACAAATAATTATTGTTGTTTAGTCACTAAGTTGTGTCCAATTCTTTGTGAACCCATGGACTGTAGCCCACCAGGATCGTCTGTCCATGGGATTTCCCAGGCAAGAATACTGGAGTGGGTTGCCATTTCCTTCTCCAATAATAAATAATACATATCATATATACTATGTGATATGCTATGTATTTATTGTGCATATATTTTGTATGGTTATACATAATTTACAAAGTAACTAATCTAATACAATATTTAATTATATATACTATTCTACTGTTCATGGACATTTGAATTGCTTCTGTTTTTAATTACTGTTTTTATTGAGACATATTGGACATGTAACAATGTCTCAGTGTCAGGTTTGCAACATCATGATTTGATGTATGGAGTATATTGTGAAATGACCACCATAATAAGTCTACTTAGCATTCATCATACACATAGTTGCAAGTATTTTTTCCTTGTGATGAGAAAGTTCAAGATTAACTCTGTTAGCAACTGTCAAATATACAGTATTATTTTAGCTATTATGAATAGTGCCGCTCTGTATAAATCCTCGAGTGACTATAATCACATTTCTGAGTATACACTAGAGTGGTCATAAGGTGTGCAAATGTTCAGCTTCAGTAGATATGACCAGGGGTTTCCAAAGTGGTTGAGTCAATTTACATCCCTATCAATTTACAGAAGACCATTCCAGTTGCTCTAAATCCACACAAACACTTGGCATCATTAGTCTTTTCCATGTAGCTATCTATAGGTGACAATCAGATGTACTGTTCTTTTGTTTTGCATTTTCTTCATTATTAATGAGGTTAAGTACACTTTCATTTGCTTACCAGTCATGAAGTTTTACTGTTTTATGAAGTGCCTATTCAAGCATTTTCACCTGTTTTCTGTTATGCTGTCTGATCTTTTCTCATTCGCTTGTCAGAGTTCTTTGTATATTTGGGTACAAGTCTTTGGTTGGGTGTTCAGTTCAGTTGCTCAGTCGTGTCCGACTCTTTGTGACCCCATGGACTGCAGCATGCGAGGCTTCTCTGTCCATCATTAACTCCCAGAGCTTACTCAAACTCATGTCCGTAGAGTTGGTGATGCCATCCAACCATCTCATCCTCTGTCGTCCCCTTCTCCTCCCGCCTTCAATCTTTCCCAGCATCAGGGTCTTTTCAAATGAGTCAGCTCTTCGCATCCGGTGGCCAGAGTATTGGAGTTTCAGCTTCAGCATCAGTCCTTCCAAAATATTCAGGACTGATTTCCTTTAGGATGGACTGGTTGGATCTCCTTACAGTTCAAGGGACTCTCAAGAGTCTTCTCCAATGCCACAGTTCAAAAGCATCAATTCTTCAGCGCTCAGCTTTCTTTATAGTCCAACTCTCACATCCATACATGACTATCGGAAAACCGTAGCTTTGACTAGACAGACCTTTTTGGCAAAGTAATGTCTCTGCTTTTTAATATGCTGTCTAGGTTGGTCATAGCTTTTCTTCCAAGGAACAAGCATCTTTTAATTTCATGGCTGCACTCACCATCTGCAGTAATTTTTGGATTCCCCCAAAATAAAGTCTATCACTGTGTCCATTGTTTCCCCGTCTATTTGCCTTGAGTGCATCTGTTTGCTGTGAGTGATGGGATTGGTTGCCTTGATCTTTGTTTTTTGAATGTTGAGTTTTAAGCCAACTTTTTCACTCTCCTCTTTGACTTTCATCAAGAGGCTCTTTAGTTCTTCTTTGCTTTCTTTGCCATAAGGGTGGTGTCATCTGCATATCTGAGGTTATTGATATTTCTCCCAGCATTCTTGATTCTAGCTTGTGCTTCATCCAGCTCTGCATTTCACATGATGTACCCTGCATATTAGTTAAATAAGCAGGGTGGCAGTATACAGCCTTGACTACTCCTTTCCCAATTTGGAACCAGTCTGCTATTTCATGTCCAGTTCTAACTGTTGCTTCTTGACCTGCATACAGATTTCTCAGGAGTTAGGTCAGGTGGTATGGTAATCCCATCTCTTGAAGAATTTTCCATAGTTTGTTGTGATCTACACAGTTAAAGGCTTTGGCGTTATCAATGAAGCAGATGTTTTTCTGGTATACTCCTGCTTTTTTGATGATCCATTGGATACTGGCAATTTGATTTCTGGTTCTTCTGCCTTTTCTAAATCCAGGTTGAACATTTGGAAGTTCACGGTTCACTAACTATTGAAGCTTGGCTTGGAGAATTTTGAACATTACTTGGCTAGTGTGTGAGATGATTGAAATTGGGCGGTAGTTTGAGCACTCTTTGGCATTGCCTTTTTTTGTGATTGGAATGAAAACTGACCTTTCCAGTCCTGTGGCCACTGCTGAGTTTTCCAAATTTACTGGCATATTGAGTGCAGCACTTTCACAGCATCATCTTTTAGGATTTGAAATAGCTCAACTGGAATTCCATCACCTCCACTAGCTTTATTCATAGTGATGCTTCCTAAGGCCCTTAACTTCACATTCCAGGATGTCTGGCTCTAGGTGAGTGATCACACCATCGTGGTTACCTGGGTTGTGAAGATAGCTTTTTATACAGTTCTTCTATGTATTCTTGCCACCTCTTCTTAATATCTTCTGCTTCTGTCAGGTACACACCATTTCTGTCCTTTATTGTGCCCATCTTTGCATGAAATGTTCCCTTGGTATCTCTAATTTTCTTGAAGAGATCTCTAGTCTTTCCCATTCTGTTGTTTTCCTCTATTTCTTTGCATTGATCACCGAGGAAGGCTTTCTTATCTCTCCTTGCTATTCTTTGGAACTCTGTATTCAAATGGGTATATCTTTCCATTTCTCCTTTCCCTTTTGCTTCTCTTTTCTCAGCTATTTGTAAGGCCTCCTCAGACAACCATTTTGTCTTTTTGCAGTTCTTTTTCTTGGCAATGGTCTTGATCACTGCCTCCTGTACAATGTCACGAACCTCTATCCATAGTTCTTCAGGCACTCTGTCTATCAGATCTAATCCCTTGAATCTACTTCTCACTTCCACTGTATAATCATAAGTAATTTGATTTAGGTCATACCTGAATCGTCTAGTGGTTTTCCCTACTTTCTTCAGTTTAAGTCTGAATTTTGAAATAAGGAAGGAATTCGTGATCTGAGCCAAGTCAGCTCATGTTCTTGTTTTTGCTGACTGTATAGAGCTTCTCCATCTTCGGCTGCAAAGAATATAATCAGTATTATATTCTGATTGGGTGTATGTGGGCCTATATCTTTTTGACATTTGTGGTCATTCTAGTGTTGTCTAGGGAGATAGCTGATGAAGATCCTACCCTGTTTAGCTGAGGTCTGTGCTAATCCTCTAAGACTGTGAAACTATGCTTCACATCTCTCAACCTTGAGACAGTGGATGGGAGAGTTTACAGCTTTTTTGTTGTTGATGCATAGAGTTGTCTTTTTTCTCTTGGAGAAGCACAACTTTTCCATTTTTTTCCACTCTGCAGAGGATTTCAGCTAATTTTGCTCTTGGAATTCATCTCCCTGGACAACCTGAAGACCTCCTGCTTGTGCAGTGGACTCTGCTAGAGGCAAACTTTGCCTACTTCCTACCAGGTATCAATAGATTAATGTGAGCAGATAGTTCTGAAATGTCTTAATGTGGGAATGAGAGAGGCTGGGATCAATTATTTACCTTCTTAAATCAAACAGCTTGTTTCAAAGGACCACTGGTTTGGTGCTTGCTCTGTTTCTACATAATCTGGTACTGATGATGCCAGTGCCTGTGAATCCCCAGGGTCCACCTGAGTTCTGCAGCCTCAATAGGTGGGCAGTGTCCTGTCTCCAGCACCTGCATCTTTTTTTTCCTTGCAGGAGAGCCTTCCCAGCACCTGGGGAATGCCCCCTGCAGGCAGGAGGGATATGGAAGTGCGGGACATTGGCGACCCTGGAGCAACCCACCTCATCACACATGCAGGCCAATCCTGGGTGCTCTCCACACAGTTTCTCAGAGGGTCCCCAGTGGGACTGAGCCCCATCACCCATGATGTGACCCACCCATGAGTGTGCCTTTAGTGGCTGTTCTCTCTTCCCAGGCTCACTCCCAAGAATCACCTGCCAAGAAGACTGCCTGCATCCAAGACTGGATCTCAGGCTCTGCTTCTGGAGGAACCCAAACTCTGATACCTGCTTTCTTGCAGGAAGGACGTAGGCAGTTTACATAACATACGATATTAAATTAAATTAAAACATGCTTGTTCCTTGGCAGATAAGTTATGACCAACCTACACGCCATATTAAAAAACAGAGACATTACTTTGCCAACAAAGGTCTGTCTAGTGAAAGCTTTGGTTTTTCCAGTAGTCATGTGGATGTGAGAGTTGGACTATAAAGGAAGCTGAGCACTGAAGAATTGATGCTTTTGAACTGTGGTGTTGGAGAAGACTCTTGAGTGTCCCTTGGGCTGCAAGGAGATCCAACCAGTCCATTCTAAAGGAAATTAGTCCTGAATATTCATTGGAAGCACTGATGCTGAAGCTGAAGCTCCAATATTTTGGCCACGTGATGTGAAGAACTGACTCATTTGAAAAGACTCTGATGCTGAGAAAGATTGAAGGCAGGAGGAGAAGGGGACAACAGAGGATCAGACGGTTGTATGGCATCACTGACTCAATGGACATGAGTTTGAGTAAACTCTAGAAGTTGGTGTTGGACAGGGAGGCCTGGAGTGCTGCAGTCCGTGGGGTCGCAAAGGGTCAGACACAACTGAGCGACTGAACTGAACTGAACTGAACACATGATATGTCATGAGGCGATAAGGAGAAAATTTTTGGACTGGTGTTTTGGTATCCTTCTACCAAATTATAACTGTATATGATCTTTGCTTCCCCAGCATCTGTAAAAATGTGTGGATGCTTGTGTGTAACTGTCAATAACAACAACAATAATGATGATGATGTTACTAAGCAGGACCCCATGTGGCCTTCCTGGGGACAGAGCCCTCCCTCATACTCTCTGCTTTAGCTCCTCTCTGAAGCACCTAGATAATGGTATCTGATGCATATTTCCTGAGTTTTCCAGATGCTAAAAACTACCACCAAATGGAAGAAATTAACTTATGATGATCACGAACTCATAGCCATCAGAACTATTGGCACCAAAGGATTGCTAACACTAACCCCGTGACACCACTCTGATGCCTATTATCAGTCAGAGAACTGTGCACAAGCCAACATGTACCCTGGGGTTCTCGTCCCTCACCCGGTCTTAAAAAATGCTTGGCTGAGAATCTGAAAAAAATATATATATCTGTTTGTATAGCTGAATCACTTTGCTGGACACCTGAAACTAACCTTAATATTGTAAATCAACTATACTCCAACGTAATATAAAAAATTTTTTAAAGTGTTTTGCTGGAACCTTTCAGGGAACTCAGGGTATTTTAAGCACAAGCACCCATGCCCCCATTCCCAGTTCTCCTTGCTTGACCCTGCAATAAACCTTTGTCTGTTCCAAACTTTGGTTTGTTTGGCCTCATGGTGTGTCAAGCACACAAACTTGATATTAGGTAATAAAAATAATGATGATGATGACAATGATGATGGTGTTAAGATGTGACAGAGGACTTGAATGACCCAGTTTGATGGTTGTGCTCCCAGTTTATTTGATGGTGGTGGAAAGAAATGGGCACAAAATCAACCTAAATGAAAAGGCAATTCCATTGTTAGTGTGAGCCTTCCGGACCCCAAATAGCAAGACGGTGCTGGAACACACTCCCCTCCCTGTGTGCTTTCTCTGTGGCAAATGCTTGTCAGCCACATCTGTTAAATGGTTTGAGAAAAAGAGAGAGATGTCTTCTTATTGCAGCCATGTTTTTTCCCTGCACATCTTGGGGGAAAGGAGCTGGGCCAGGACCCACTGGACACGTCACAAGGTGAAGAACCACTGCCTCCCCCCCCCCCCCAGGCTGTGTGTCCCTAGGGGTTTCTGTTCTTCACTGTGCACTAACCCAGATGCCTGTACCCCTGTGCCCTCCCACAGGGATCCCCTGGCCCTGGTGCCCATGGGGGCCACTCACCTGTGTGAGCAATGCGGGTTTTCTGGGCAAACATCCAGGAGCAGATGGGGTTCCCAGCCCACACTGCATGCGCCCAGCTCTTGACATGTCACATCTTGTCCAGTTCAGTTCCTCTTTCCTCCACCCCAGCTCCTACATCCCCAGGTCCCCAAATCCTTCACACTTCCTTCTACAATGTGACAACAATTTCCACTTCAAGGAACTGACTCTGTTCCTGCCAGAAGCCCTGAAGGTGATGGTCTCAGAGGTTGCTGCAGAATTCATGGTGATCAAGGGCTTTGCTCCTTCTAGCCCATCACCTTCCCCACACACGAGTTTCCTTCTGGATTGTACATGGAATCCCTACCTGGATGAAAAGGGAGCTGGTCAAGAGGGTCTCCCTCTGAGGCCACTCACCTTTCATATTATGGGCCACAAATGGGCTCTAGATCCATGCTCCTTTTCTGCATTTGTAGGGCAATGATGTGACCAGTCTTGGCTCTATCTCCTGGGGCTGGCACACTATCCCACAAATAAAAATTGGGATCTCTGGGTGCACAAAAGAGCAGGAGGAAGTATCTATCAATTCAGCAGCTGATAGTTTTTGTCAACCTGCCACTGAATCACCCTCCTTGAGAACCAGTCAGTGAGACCAGCTTTATATCACAGAGGCAAGCACCCATAAGACACACAAAGCATTTAAAATCAATGAAGGCTGAAACATCAATCAAAAAATGGGCAGAGGATATGAGTGCAATGACCCCCCCCCAAAAAAAAATCCGAATGGCCAATAAGCATATTATAAAAGGAGTCAAACTTCACTAAATTCATGAAAAGCAAACCAATGTGAGGCCATCTAGTGTCTAACCCATCAAATTAACCAACTTTGAAAAATATTGTTTAATAGCCAGAGACAGTGAAGATGTGGGGAGATGGAACTCTCATGTTCTGCTGAAGGCAACATAATTGGTACTGCTTTTAGAATCCCCTAGAGGAGGACTGGGCTTCCCATGTGACTCAGTGGTAAAGAATCTCCCTGCAATGTAGGAGCTGCAGGAGCTGTGGGTTCAATCACTGGGTCATGAAGATTCCCTGGAGGAGGGCATGAAAATCCACTCCAGTATTCTTGCCTGGAGAATCCCATGGAAAGAGGAGCCTGGTGGGCTACAGTCCATAGGGTCACACAGAGTCAGACACGACTTAAGTGACTAGTTAAATGAATCATGAAACACGTGCACCATAAGTAGCGTGCAGCTGAAAGAAAGCTTTACAGCTGATCCAGAAATGCCTCTGTGTCTTAATGTTATGAGAAAAAAAGTCAAGCTGCAGAGTACTGGGTGTAGTTGATGAATAAAAGCCTATGTGTGTACATGCACAGACAGGTTCTGAAATCACATCTGTCAAACCGCCAACAGCCATTACCTGCAGAAACGGGTTTAGGGGCGGCAGCTGTGACTTTGAAGGGTCCATTTTCATTTTTACTGTGTACACTTCATCTTGTCTGAAAACTTTCCCATAAAGAAGATTGCTTCTGCCTGTGAGGCTCATGGACGGGGTAGTTTACATCATCTGTCTTACCAGGACAACCAGAAGAGCTGACACAATGCACACAGCAATGTTGGGGGCAGCAGGAAGACAGCAAGTCCATGAGGCCCTGGAAGAGGCTTGGAACCCAGGAGGCTGCACGCAGCACTGGGCTCTGCTTTCCCACGGGGATATGTGAGACTCCTGGAGTCAGTGTATCCAGGGCGGGCAAAGGTGGGTGGGAGGAGGCATGGTCCATATTAAGTCAGGTAGCCTGTGCATACCTGCAGCCTAGCTCCCAGAACATCCCAGAACATCCCTGACATTGAGTTGAGTCAGGGAAGCACTGACATCCTTGTTGCAGGAAGTTGATATCGTCTTTGGCCTCTGGGGGTGTCTGTGAGTGAGTGGGTCTTCAAACAGAGTATTTGACCGCACACAGGAAGAGTAGGGGCTGCAGCCCTGGGCGAGATGAGGGCTGTGGGCCTGCTAGGTTCACAGGAGATCATCCCAGGCTATGGGGTGTTAGGGATATCTAGTCACCTGGCCCCTAGAGTTCCCCATGGCCTGGGATCCCTCCTTCCCTACTCCTGGTCAATCACATGCCCTTTGATCTCACCTGCATAGATGACCAGAGGAAACCACTGCAGTCTGTTAACATTGGAATACACCTCCAGGATGAGAAAAGTCAAGGGTCACTGTTAGGGACAATAGCTGTATTCCTAAAAACTCTGGGAACCGCACGTTGATGGGACCACCTGGCAGCTGAGCGTCAGTCAGTTTCTGTGACATCACTGAGAGCTCCCCAATGTTCAGAAAATTAAGACTTGATTGGGGGAATTTTCAGATCATTCAGTCTAATCCTTCAGTTGAAGATAAGTTCTCCAACTGGCCAAATAATTCTGAAGGTTTGACTGAGGCATCAGAGAGGTAGCCAGGAATAAAGAACAAAAAGACTGAGATTCAAGAGAAGACAGCAATTCAGAGACCTGGGCCTGGATTCAGTCACTCTTGCCCCGAGATGACTGAGCATGACTGAGCAGCTTAGCAATGCATCTGACATGCTGGAGGGAGGATGGGGGTGGGGGGAAGGTTGGGGTGTTGGGGCACCTGTGGTTGTCTCCTGTGCTTAAGTTGGAGCTAGAAAGGCTGCACTGTGGGAATAACACTGAATCAGAGGGAAAGTGAAAAAAAAAAAAAGCAAAAGACAGTCTAGACTAGGCTTTAGCCTCAGGCAGAGACACCCAGGGACTTAGAGAGTCTCAATATCTGAAGATAGAATTATGTAATGCCAGATTGCTGGTTGGCCAGGAGCCTCAGAGGAGCCATGAAAATCCTGTAGGCTGCAAACTAGTTCTAGAAGTAATTTTCAAATGTAGTGACTAGTAAACTATCAGATTTAGCCTGACATGGGAGGAGACGTCATTAATAAGAACAAGCAGAAAGAACTGACAATAGAAATAAACCCCAGAGGATCCAGAGATTAGAATTAGATTAGAATATGCATGAGATGGTTAGATAGCGTCACCAACTCAAAGGACATGAACTTGAGCAAACTCTGGGAGATAGTGGAGGACAGGGAAGCCTGGCATGCTACAGTCTGCGGGGTATCAAAAAGCTGGACATGACTAAGCAACTAAACAACATGCAGGCCTTTCCCCACCTGGATGGGGCAGCAGAGAGGCACAGTCTCCACACAATTAGCAGTGTGTCACTTCACACAAAATACAAGAAACTTAACTGAGAGTAATTCCATTCAACCCTTACTGTCTGTGGTGCTCCTGGGACCACACGTTTTACTTCTATCCAAAGTTGAAGCCTTCTGCAGAGCGTTTATTTAATTTTCCTTCTCCTATTTCCCTTTCTCCTTTATTTCTCTTTCTTTCTGTTGTATCATGAAGTTTATTTTACAGATGAGAGAACTGAAGTTTGTAAATATGAAGGTGGACTCAGACTTCCTGGCTACTACTAGGTCATGGAGCAGGATGGAGGGCCGAGTGTCCGCATCCCATGGGTTTTTTAAAAAAATATTTATTCAGTTTCAGCTGTACCAGGTCTTTGTTGCTGCCTTGTGCTTTCTCTAGTCGCAGTGAGTGGGAGCTACTCTCTAATTGCAGTGGGCAGGCTTCTCATTGCGGTGACTTCTCTTGTTGCGGAGCACGGGTTCTAGGTGCACAGGTTTCAGTAGTTGTGGCACACAGGCTGAGTGCCCCCAAGACATGTGGAGTCTTCCCAGACCAAGGATCGAGCCTGTGTCCCCTGCATTGCCAGGTGGATTCTTAACCACTGGACCAGCAGGGAAGTCCACTCCATGGGTTTTTATGGTTGTTGAGGAAGAAATGTTTCAGTGAATCAGATCGATCCTCCAGAGCCAGCATTTGGAAAAAAGTCTTGATACTTGTCTATACTTTGCAAAGAAGACTCTTGGAATGTGGGGTTTTAAAGTAGGCTTATCATCATTATCTTTTGCGACCACAGGATCAGGGTTATAATGGTAAATATTTAGTAATTGCTTGGGTGGTGGGGGTGCTGGTTGACTTACAGAGCCCACAGATTTCTATCATGTAAATACCTCCTCCTTAGTTAATTTCAGGGTTTCCCCAGTAGTTCAGTGGTAAAAAAACCCACCTGCAATGCAAGAGATGCAGGAGATGTGGGCTTGATCCCTGGGTTGGGAAGATCCCCTGGAGGAGGGCATGCCAACCCACTCCAGTATTCTTGCCTGGAGAATCCCCATGGACAGAGGAGCCTGGTGGACTACAGTCCATGTGGTGGCAAAGAGTCAGACATGACTGAAGCAATTGAGCACCCACACATACAATTTGATTTCAGGCTACCAACATGGTATCACGGAAGCAGAGTTGGGGAGAGTAGTTTAGTGTTATATATTTTTATCACACAGACACAATAGATGTAAGCATTCTCGGGAGCATAGATACTAGAAAAACATAATTAGGAAGTGGTGTGCGTTAGTATGATTTAATTTCAGTATGATTTAACTGTAAATTTGGGCTTCCCTGGTGGCTCAGACAGTAAATAATCTGCCTGCCATGTGAGAGATCTGGGTTTGATCCCTGGGTTGGGAAGATCCCCTGGAGGAGGGCATGGCTCTCTGCTTCAGTATACTTGCCTGGAGAATCCACATGGACAGAGGAGCCTGGCAGGCTACAGTCCATGGGGTCACAAAGAGTTGGACATGACTGAGTGACTAAGCACGATTCTAAGTTTATATAATGTAATTCTTCAAGATGGCTGTGTTTAAACAACCGGCTCATGAGATGGCTGTAAATCCAATTGGCTCTTGGGATCAGTACGAGCTGGCTCTAGCACCCTGCTACATTAGATGCTCAGAGTAAACTGATACAGGAACAAAGAGCAGGCACACAATTCAATACCAGTCCAGTTGTTCAGGGTTTGTAGCGAGCTATGATTTCTGCTGTAGTGTTACCAAAAGATGTGTGGTCTGGCTGCCCACTGCTCAAAAGCCAACAAACAGGCCAGGCTGGTGGAAAGGACAGTTTGCTTTATTTCAGATGCTGGCAACTGACGGGGAGGGCGGATATCTATCTGTCCAAAGGCTGATTCCTCCCACTGCAATCAGAGGGCAGTAGCTGTCATAGGCAGAATTGGCGGGGGATGGGGGTGGGGGCTACATGTAGAAACAGCAGTCAGCTCTGACAGTCATCTTGAAACTGGTCATTGGTGGTCTTACCAGCACCATCTTGGTTGTTTTAGGTACAATACATTTTCAGCTCCAGGGCTGGTTTGTTTCCATTTCTTTGAGACCAATTCTAGGAATTGTGGCAGCTTATCTTGTGGGTACAGTCTGGTCATCATGTAGTTAACTTTTTCTACCTGGGGTTTCAGGATCTATAAGATAGCTGATAGGATATGGCTCAGAATATTATCCATAGTCCTTGACTATGCCTAATGACTAACATTATTATTATTTCATCTCCTTTGAGTGTTTTGCTTTGTTTCTGCATGTTCTCATTTCCCTGATCAAGCTTATTCTTTGACTAAAGTTTTCCACAGACAGAAAGCAGGCAGAGGACATCGAGGTGGGAAGGACACTATGGCCCTGATCCATTTCTGTAGCACACTCACTATACAGAGGAGGCTGTCCACCAGGCAACGAACAGCTCAGGGAGGATCATCTGGGAGGATGCACCCAATGCTTACATCTTTTGTCCTGAGTCACTGAATTTCAGGAGGCAACCACAGCTTCTGCCAGCTTCAGATTCTGAATCTGCAACCCAACCCATCTCTCCAGTGAGCAGAGTTAAACTGCACCCCTGGGAGGAAGTGAGAATAGACATAATAGAAGTGGAAATCAGAATTGGCATAGAGATCATGAAAAAAGCCAATTGAGATCCTCAGATTTGCCGCTTCTGTAAATATTTACAAGTACTGATTATATTTGTAATCATCATGATTGTGGAAATGTTTCACCTGCTGTTTGTTTAAATCATTAGAGAGCAACTGATCCCGTCGTCTTGTGATTTTAATTAAATGTTTAGGAGAGTTTGAGTTTGCAATCAAATCTTAGGGACATCTGACTTAACTTAGAACATGTTGCTTGCCAGCTGTGAGAGCCCTGCATGTTTAGAGCAGTTGTTCTCAAAGTCTGGTCTCCAAATTCTCAGGTTCTGCCCCAGAACTGCTGAGTCAGAAACTCTTGGGGGAGGAGGGCAGCAAATGTTTTTTAATGAGCCCCCCCAAGGGGTTCTGATGCACGGTCATGTTTGAGAACCATTGCTCTAAAGGATGGAGAAGGCAATGGCAACCCACTCCAGTACTCTTGCCTGGAAAAATCCCATGGACAGAGGAGCCTGGTAGGCTGCAGTCCATGAGGTCACTAAGAGTCGGACACGACTGAGTGTCTTTGCTTTCACTTTTCACTTTCATGCATTGGAGAAGGAAATGGCAACCCACTCCAGTGTTCTTGCCTGGAGAATCCCAGGGATGGGGGAGCCTGGTGGACTGCCGTCTATGGGGTCGTACAGAGTCGGACACGACTGAAGCAACTTAGCAGCAGCAGCAGCAGCAGCTCTAAAGGAAAGTGAATTGGATATTAGATAAATTACCAAAGGTAGCAGTCATTTCTTTCAGCACACTAAGCCTCTAGGACATCCAGAAGACATTCTCTTCTGGAGCTTTTTTCACCAAACTCTTGGTTCTCCTCTGGCCCTCACACATTTTTTTTCCTTTTGTAAAGTGCAGGATGAAGTAACCAAATAAGGCAGCCATTTCCTTTCTAGGTTTGGGGGTTGGAGCTCTGGGATTGAAATCTGCCATGCAGTTCAGGCAGTGCCACTGCTAGGATCGTCCATCAGATATTAATTTTTAATTGCTCCCTCTCCATTTTCCTTGCCCCTGTTTTAAGCAAAACATCAAGTCCTAATGTTGCTTTATCATCTCTTGCAAGGGGGAAATTGGGTACGATTTAGAGTCAGTGGCTTACAGAATGTGTGTGTGTGTGTGTGTGTGTGTGTGTGTGTGGTGTGGTATATGTGTGTATGTATTTTAAATCCTGCTTTCATTAGACAGATGATGCTGGGTGGACTGATAGATGGAGGGGAAGTCCAGAGAGGAGAGAGGGCATGGAGAGTTTGGGGGTCATGACTTAGTGCAGACCCATGCTGCGGGTCTGGACAGCACTCTTCAGGGTGATGAGGCCTCTGAGAGAAATGGCCTGGTATCCCAGGCAGACATGACTTCTGTCCTCACCAATGGGTGATGCTGGCCTGCATCCCAGGCTGGGTGTACCCTGGGAAGTGGTACCTGACCCTGAGTCCCTGAGACTTCGACACACCCAGTGTAGACGGAGGGAGGGAATGTAGCTTGGGGGAAGGAGACTGAATTTTCTTTATTGCCTGTGAAATGATAGTCTGCAATCAGATTTAAGTGGATCTGCAGAAAATAAAGACACATGAGCTTTCTTGCACACATCTGAGAGTGTGCTGTGGACTTTCACTCCAGCTTCAGTTCATTTCCCAGGGTTCTTGCCTTCCTGGGAAGCCACATGTTCTAATACTTGCTTCTCTCTTCAAATGTATTATCTCAGACAAACACTTGGCACATTGAATCTGTCCCTCCCTTCTCTTTCCCTGTCTTTAGACAGAATATTATTCAACTCAAGCTAAAGTGAAAACACCAATGATGTTTGAAATTTCTTTTGGGTAAGTGCCTGCTTACTTCGAGGTGATTCCTGCATGTTGGTGGGACAGAGCTCTTAATTCCCAGGGCCAGGGGGTTTTCAGGATGAGCATGGGGTATTGTGGCTGACTCAGAGCTCGGTGACACAGGTGGCCCTGCCGTCCCTACTCCCAGTCTTAGGTGTGGTCAGAGTCCTCAGTGACCAGGACCTTCATATTTGTGTGAGGCTGGTTTTGAACAAACGTTTGTGCAGGAAGCACAGGACGTGCTGGGTGGAGGAAGTATAATGGCGATGGGGTTCTTTCTTCTTGGAATGATCAAGGTTAGTATTTTTTCTTATTGATTCCTATATTTAAATGTTAGAGGGATGAACCCTGTCATTTTGTAGCAAAAATATATTTTGGGCTTGTCCGTTGTCTCCGTACTTCATTTAATATATTTTGGTCTGCATACAAGCATAAACCTTTCCCATAGTCAAATACAGCGTTTCTTGTCCTTCATGGATTTTTCCATTGTTTTTACAATTCATGAGCTTTCCCCTGCATTGAAATTTGTTACTTATTAACTATTTTTTCACTTAATAGTTTTTTATGGTTTGGCTAATATAAAACTAGGTGCCTTCTGGTACATGCAATACAAGTCAAAATGTAAGTTTTTTTCCCCCTCAACTACTTCGCCAATATCCTCACACTATTTGCTGAATAATCCATTCCTCTTTCATGGGTTCACTCTGCTTCTTTTTGCAAAAAGACAGCTTTATGGAGGTATAATTTATTGACCATAAAACTCATCTACTCTCAGTGTATGATTCAATAAATTTTAGTAATCTGCAGAGTTATGCAGTCATCGCCACAATGGAGCATCTCTATCATTCTCAGAACATCTCCTCCTTGGGTCCATTTGCAGTCACACCTCACTGCTGCTGATCCCCTGGGCAACCATGGATCTGCCTTCTGTCTCTAGGGATCTGACGTTTCATGTCAGTGCAGTCATTCACTGTGTAGTCTTGTGCACCTGGCTTCTTTCACGTGGCATGATGGTTTTCAGGTTCATCTGTTCAGCATTTATCATTAGTTTGCTCCTTTTAGTTGTGGCATAATACTCCATGGTGTGAACATACCAGATATTATTTGTCCATTTATCAGGTGATGGACATTTGGGTTGTTTCTACATTTTGGTTATTGTGAATCAAGCTGCTCTGACCTTTGACATATAAATCTTTGTGTTGACGAATGTTTTAATATCTCTGGGGTAGGTTCCTAGGAGTGAAATTCCTGGGTCATATGATAAGTTGATGTTTAACTTTTTAAAGAAACTATTTTCCAAAGTGTCAGTGACATTTTACCTTCCTGTCAGTGGTACATGAGGGTCCCAGCTTCTCTATATTCTTGCCAACACTTGTTCCTGGATGCCTTTTAAAAAAATTCTTTTAGTTTTTTTTTAATTGGAGGATAATTACTTTATAATATTGTGATGGTTTCTGCCATACATCAGCATGAATCATCCACAAGCATAGGTATGCCCCCTTCCTCTTGAACCTTCCTTCCACCTCCCACCCCATCCCAACTTCTAGGGTGTCACAGAGCACCAGCTTTGAGGTCCCTGCATCTTCCTGCTTTAAAAGAGGAAGGAAATGTCTTCCTGCATTAAAACTTCCTGTTTTAAAACATTTACATCTGTTTCATTTTTATATTTTAAACTGATAACAGTTGCCAGTCTTTTTCAAGTTACGCTTTAAGAATAACTATGTTTTCAATTCCTTCCACAGGGAGGGGAATACAATCTGGCTCTTCCCTACATAATACAGTTTTATCTCAGGTCACAGTAACTCCCATGAAAGTTTATTTCCCCTAAAATATTAAAAAAATATTTATTTCTCATCTCATATTTATTTCTTAACTCCTAAATAAATTTTGAATTCAGAGTCAAGTAAATTTGCTTTTGATCTTTGAGCTGACTTCTTTGGGCTTTGGAGATGGTGAAAACACCATGAAAGTTTCCAAGTCCTTGAGATCCCCTTAGTCTTAAAAGTTCTTTTGGACACTGGGGCCTGAGCAAGGCTTTTTTTCCTTGTTACTCATTTGGAGTGGGGAGGGGGGGAGTCCTTCACTGAGTACTTTACTCTGTGACCTTTACCTCAGCGTTGGCTCTGTCTCAGAGAACGTCTGGGCTGTTCAAATAAGACCCAGAAGGCCTGTGTCCATGTAGCGATCTGGGGCACCTTGCCTGCCCGCTGACCTGGGTGCACCCAACTGCAGCCAGCTTTTTGCATCCGCAGAGCGTGCCTTGCCTGTACTAGGTCGTGGTGTCCTTGAAAACACCGAGTTCCTCCAGTGAGGAATGGAACTTTTTGTTTTTTGTTGTCCCTTTTCCCCAGACTGTGTCACCTGACTGGAAGAATTAGGTTCGAGGGTGGAGAATCCCCTGCACGGATGACTGTCCCTCAGTCACCATTTCTCACTGAGAGGCGTCTGCGGGACCCTTAGATATCTTGCTGCGGTCTTGCACAGTGCTGGGTGGAGCAGTTGTGAACGGGTGCGATTCCCTTCATCAGCTGATCTTCATTTCTGCAAAGTCATTGTGGAGACCAGGCCGACGGACATAAGTGGGGCAAGAGGTGTTTCACCACCGGAGCTCCATCCGAATTGCTCTGTGCTCAGCATTTCTTTGAGGATTGTGCCTGTGGCAGCACCTTCTTTCCAAAGCTTCCTGCAGGGGACCCTGGAATGCTTTGGGGAAGAATCTCATAGACTATGAAGAACTTTTCCTCCTTTTTAAACTTGCATTTATTTATTGGCTGTGCTGGGTCTTCACTGCTACAAGAACATTTCTCTAGCTGCGGTGCGTGGGCTTCTCATTGCTGTGGCTTCTTTTCTTATGGTGCCTGGGCTCCAGGACACACAGGCTTCAGCAGCTGCAGCATGTGGGATCTAGAGCTCTGGCTCAATAGTTGTGGCACACAGGCTTAGCTGCTCTGCGGCAGGTGGGATCCTCCTGGAACAGGGACCAAACTTATGTCTCCTGCATTGGGAGGCAGATTCTTTACCACTGAGCCATCAGGGAAGTCCCTTTCCTCTCCTTTTAAAAATATGGCTCACATACCATATTTTAAAAGGAGCATCCCCAGTGGCTCAGATGGTAGAATCTGCCTGCAATGAAGGAGACACAGGTTTGATTTCTGGGTTGGGAAGATCCCTGGAGAAGGGAATGGCAACCCACTCTAGTATTCATGGCTGGAGAATTCCATGGACAGAAGAGCCTGGCAGGCTATAGTCCATTGGGTTGCAAAGAGTCAGACATGACTGAGCAACTAACACACACACACATACCATTACCATCTATTTAAAAAAATAAACCATCCATCCTAGTGGAATTTTAAAAATAGCAAGGTATATACGTATTTTTGTTTCTTTCTATTGTGAAATTATACCCATTCAGAAAAATTCAGAAAACTTATGAGCCATGTGGTCATTAATTATTGTTATTTTAATTAATTAATTGATTTTAGTCACGCTGTGTAGCATGTAGGATCTTAATTCTCTGACCGGGGATCGAACCTGGGCACATGGCAGTGAAAGCACAGAATCCAAACCACTGACCCACCAGAGAATTCCTGCAGTCATTAATTATTAAAAACCAAACCCCATGTACCATCACTCAGTTCAAGACCCTGCACAAGGCTCACCTCTGAGGGCCCCCTCCTGATCACTATCTCCTTATTCACCCTTCAGGCTATTCAGATGTTCATAATAATTACTTCCTTCCTTACCTTACCCTCTCAGCACCATCTCCAAACACTGTCATTAAGTCTTGCCTGTTTTTTCTTTCTTAATGGTCTCTTTTGATGAGCAAAAGTTCTAAGTTTCAATGCAATCAAAGTTGTTCAGCATTTTCTTTGATGGCCAGTGCTTTTTTATGTCCAGTTTAAGAAGCCTTTTGCTGACCAGTGGTCTTGAAGACAATCTGTATTACTTCTTAACCATTGTTTGTCTTTTTACACAGAGCTTCTCAGCACCCCCGGAACAGTGTGAGGCAGAGACCACAGCTCACAGTTGATTCCAGTGCCTTGATGTGACTCATCGGAAAGATTCCACCAAGCTGCAGCACCATTGTCCTTGGAAATCAAGGGTCATATTTGCATGATGTTGTTTTGAGCTTTCTAGTCTGTTCTGTTGGCCTGTTTTCTTTTAATCCTTGTGCTAATGTCACACTGGCTTAATTTCCAAGCCTTCATAATAAATCTCGGTAGAACAAGGTCCAGTAGAACAAGTCCTTCCACCTCCAAGTTTCATGGCTTCTCCATCGCCATAAATTTTAGAATCAGCTTAAGTTTCATACATGCACAAATGTTGGAAATTTGATTGGAATCACATTGAATTAACAGATCGATTTTTAAAGAATTGACATTTTTACAATATTGAAGATATAAGTTCTTAAACGTGGTATTATATATCCCTCCATTCATTTAAGCCTCACTTAAATTTCTTAATGCTGTGTTTTGTTTGGCTGTTTAGACTCTTGCACCTCCTTGTGTGCCCCTGCATTGGGAGCAGAGCCTTAGCCACCACACCATCAGTGAGATCCCTGTGATCCAGTTTTGCGCATTTGAACACTCTGGTGTTGGAGTTTATTAGTTCCGATTAGTTTCCCGGATAGTATAACCAATGGCCAACCCCTATCAATTCTCTGCCTTGCAGAGGAGATACCAGACCTGGAGGGGCAGGTGGGCTCTTCCTAGTGCCAGGTAACCTGGACAGAGAATCAGGTGCTCTCACTGTCCCTACTGTTTCTGAGGAGCTGGGTCCTTGGCAGTTACTGTCTTAACTGGCTTCCTTGCCTGTGCCCCACACCCGCCAGCCTGTTCCCCTGGTTTCCTGCACAGAAAATTCTAGAACTTTTCACAGCTTGAAAGGTCCAGGTGTCCCACGGCATTTGCTCTATGGAATCTTTTGTCCAGAATCAAAGCATCCCAGTGAGGGTCCAGGTGTCGAGGGTTTTCTGGTGTCACCGCTTTGGTCTCCGGATGGGGAAATCTAGACTTAGGAAGTGTGTGACACCCTGAACTGTGGACATTTTGTGTGGACCTTGGCAACAGAACCTTCTTTCTGAAGGAGATCAAGTCACAGGCAAAGTGACCTATATACAAGCAGAGGGGATGGAAGCTGTGTCTAAACACATTTCTATTTAAGTTAGGCTAACTCAGGGCAGAAACGAAACACAGGAAGGCCAAATAGTTTAGAGAAAACCTTGCAGGTGTGACAGCTGGCCTTGGGCAGTCACCCATGTGACACATATTTACTGGGCACGTCCTGTGCCAGACAGTCTTCTGAACCCTGGGACACAGCCCCGAGTCTGCCAGGCAGATGGCTGCCCTGCGGGGCCCTCATTCTCACAAGCACAGGGACAGTACACATGATAAAGGAGTGAGTTATGGAAAGTGATGGAAGGTGACGAGGCTCAAGGAGAAAAATACTGACAGAAGAGGTGCAGGCACAAGGAGTGGCTGTTTTAAATGTCCTGAGAAGGTATAATAGAGACCAGTGTTTTTCTTCCTGAGGAACCAAGACTTGGGGCGTTTCTCGTGGGAGGGGTGCCGTGTCTATGGGAGGAACTTGGAGAAAGGAGAGCAAGTAGGTCCACCCAAATGTCCCTGAATTCCGCGTGAAGGGGTCCACATGCCTTGGGATACCAATTTTCTCCTACAACACAATGAGTGAAACTCAGTTTGCCAAACAGACACCCATATCCTGCAGCTGATGCTAAAGGAGGCTTGAGAAGCAACTTCTTGCTGAAATGTCCTGAATTCGGGTCTGACTTTCAGAGCCAGGGCAGAACTCCTTCTCAGGTCAGTGAACACCGGGGACCGTGGGAGCTAGACAGGACAGCAAAAGGCACACTGGTCCTCCCGGTTGGGGTGCTGGGAACCTGCCGCCTCCCACAGCCCTGATCTTCTCACTCGGGGACTCCCAGAACCTCCAGAGGACCTCTAACTGATCTATGGAAGACTGTCTCCTTGAGCAAACTTTAGACAGGCTCCTCTGGGTCCTCTCTCAGCCTCGGCCTTGGCCTGCTTGTCATTGTTCTTTCTAGCCAAGTTTTAGCAAGAATCCTGCTAAGTAAGTTTAGGTAGAGTCCCCCATCCCTGATATCTGATCACCCTGGATAGCTGATCAAAGTCCTAATTCCTCACCCTTGAGGTCTGATCACCCCAACTTGTCTTCAGCAAGCTGGTTGGTTCAGCCAGAATCACCTACCTTGGATGTCTTTTCTTAATTATTCTCCATACACTGGCTTCTCTCTGCTCATTGGCTATAACCCTCAGGTATCTCTGCTGCATTTGGAGTTGGGCCTGATCTCTCATCCCTGCTGAAATAGTCTTCTGTAAAGACTTTCCTACCATTTTACTCCTGCAGATGGGTTTAGGTTGAGAGAGGGGCTGAAAGTTCACCATTGATGAAGACCAGTCTTAGGAGCTGCCTCCCAGATCCCCTCCTTGCTGGAACAGGTGGCCAGCTTCCACTAAGTTTGATGTTATAGGTATAAGATGAGAGCCCTTTCTAGAGATGTGTGTGTGTGTGTGTGTGTGTGTGTGTGTGTGTGTGTTAGTTGCTTAGTTGTGACTGACTCTTTGCGACTCCATGGACTGTAGCCCACTGGGCTCCTTCCTCTGTCCATGGGATTCTCCACCAAGAATACTGGAGTGGGTTGCCATGCCCTCCTCCAGGGGATCTTCCCAACCCAGGGATGAAACCCCCATCTCTTATGTCTCCTGTATTGGCAGGCAGTTTCTTTACCACTAACAGCACCTGGGAAGCCCCATGTATGTCTGAGAACACAGACACACAATATATCATGAGTATTTATCTCTATACATAGATGGGTAGATTTAGATGGAAAAGTTAAATTTATATCCAGAAATATACACTCAGGTGTACCCTGGTGGATTTGACAAATGCATTCTCCATTGTAACCCAACCCCCTTTCATGATACAGAACATCACCCCCTCCAGGGTTCCCTCATGCCTCTTTCCAGTTAATCCCTCTTCCCCAACCTCTCAGAAGGAACTGCTGTTACAATTTTTTTCGTTGCAAATTAATTTTGCCTGTTCTAGAGTTTCATAAAATAGAATCATACACTATATGCTCTTCAGTGAAGAATTCTTTCACCTAATATAATGGTTTTGCAGTTCATTCAGGTTTGTCCCTTTGTGTTACTGAGTAGGGTTCCATTTTGAGGATTCGCCACAATTACTTTGTCATTTACCTGCTGAGGGACACCTGGACCGTTTGCAGTTTTAGGCTACTGTGAATAAAGCTGCTGTGAACTGTGTATCTCTCTGTCTCTCTGTATGTGTGTGTGTGTGTATGCTTTCATTTTTCCTGGGCAAGTACCTAGGAGTGGAATTGCTCAAGCAGAGGATGAGTAACATTTAGTGTGTAAGATACTCCCAGAACCTTTGCAGAGAGAAGTGTGTTGTTTCATATTCGCATTGAATACAACACCTACGAAAGCCCACCTGTGACCATGGCTGGGCTTCTCAGGTGGCGCTAGTGGTGAAGAACCCACCTGCCAAGTCAGGAGACAGATTTAGGTTTGAATTCTGGGTCAGGAAGATCCCCTGGAGGAGGGCATGGCAACCCACTCCAGTATTCTTGCCTGGAGAATCCCACGGACAGAGGAGCCTGGCGGGCTACAGTCCATAGGGTCGCACAGAGTCAGACACGGCTGAAGAGACTAAGCAAGCATGCAGGCTCTTGACCATGGCCTGCCCTCGGCTCTGGCCTCTGGTATTCACAGTCAGATTTCATTCACTGTGCAAGCTTTGGGTAAAAGAGTTGGACCCTACCCTTCAGATCCTGGGCAGTGCTCAGGACACTTTCTCTATTTGAGCCTGTTTTCCTGGGCTCCTCCCCTGTCCTTGGATGAGTACCGGGAAATATAGAGGGAGGTGAGACTGGAGAGGCTGGTGGGGTCTTGAGGGTCAGTTAAAGGTTTTGCTTTATCTTTAAAAGCAGCACTGTCCAGCAGGACTTTCTATAATGAGAGAGAAATTCTAAATCTATGATGTCCAACATATCAGTCACATGTAACTACTGAGCCCTTGAAATGTGGCTAGTAGTACCGAAGGACTGAGTTTTTAATGCCAATTAAATACAACTTAAGTAGCACAGATGACTTTTCCTGCCAAATTGGACAATGTGGCTTTAGTGCAATGGCATGCCACGTAGAATTTAGAGTGGGCAGATGACACCATCAGATCTGTGTCTGTTGTTACTTGTCACTCTGGCTTTAGTGTGACCATGTAAGGACCAGTAGAGATGTTGCCACAGTCATCCAGGGGATAAATAGTGGTTTCTTGACCTGGGGTGTGCAGTGCAATCAGAGAGAAAGGGATAGATTAAGGAATTTGGGGGAATTAGCACAGAGATATGACCCACTGGTTAAATGATTCCTTGTAAGCTGCTGGTTGCAAGGAGGACAAATAGGGGAGATTCTTGTCCCTTTGTAGGCATGTAGCTGTGGGGCTCCAAGAAAAGACTCAGTCTGCTGAAATTTCTAGGACAGTTAAAAGAAGGCTCAGATGCGTCCATGTGGAAATGTAGCATGAACTTTAAGAAAAAGCCCTGTAAAATCCACACTTTCTTTCCATCCCATAGATTTCTATTCAATATTGGCCATGAGCCTACACATCATCATCCTAGCTCACTCGGCTGTAATCAGGTATAGGAGTCCCACTTTATGCTCTTCAAAAAAAACCAAGCAGGGACTTCCCTGGTGGTTCAGTGTTTAAGAATCCACCTTCTGAAGCAGGTGATGTGGGTTTGATCCCTGGTGGGGGAAATAAGATCCCACATACCACAGGGCAACTAAGTCCACCAGCAGTGACTAGAGAAAGTTTCAGTTCAGTTCAATCACTCAGTCAGGCATTGCAATGAGGTTTCCTGGTGGCTCAAATGGTAAAGAATCTGCCTGCAATGCAGTAGACCTGGGTTCCATCCCTGGGTTGGGAAGATCCCATGGAGGAGGGTATCGCAACCCACTCCAGTATTCTTGCCTGGAAAATTCCATGGACAGAAGAGCCTGATGGGTAATAGTCCATGGGGTCGCAAAGAGTCAGACATGAATGAGCAACTAAGCACAGCACAGCACAGCGCAACGCAATAAAGACCCAGAGTAGCAGGAAAAAAACTAGAACCTTGACTTGCTGGTGGGCACATTTACACGTATTGAGAGCATTTGCTCCGGTGTTCTTTCAGGAGTTTTGTCGGGGTCTGGATGTGGCTCTGCCAGATTTCATCTGGCTGTTTTCTCTATTGTGGGCACTTGACTCTCCTCCAACTTCTCATTCTCACGCTTGGCCAGGTCATGGTTGGCAGGGCAGCCCAAAAGCCTGTTATCTAGAACCATGGAAATTGTTCACAGTGCTTGACCCAGTAATGTGGTGCCTGGGAAGTTATCCCAAGGAAATAACTGAAAGAAGAAAATAAGTGCAGGAAGACGCTCTTTGTGACATTCTCTATGACAGGGGAACAATTTAAATTGGCTGGCAAGGTCAACAACAGGGGCAGCAGCCCAAGTGTACTGGAGAATGGTAAAGAGGGTGGTTTCAAAGGCTGTGCAAACATGGAAAAATGCCTTCATAGTTCCAGTGAAACGATAAGCACACTGTAATTACAAGCATGAAAAATGGATGCACAAAACCTAAGGAAAACACCATTGATATCAAGATGGGAATGTGAACAGTTTAACTTTTCCTTTGACAAGCTTAATTTTAAGGGTACATAGCTATCTCTTACAATATGTAGAACTCAGGAAAATGATAGTAAACAAACATTGTGCCAACTGTGACATTTGGGGGCAGTTATTCCTCTTGGATACATTCACATTGACCACAGTCTTTGGCTCAAAACGAGTTTGAAACATTTGTTGTTGAGTTTTGTATGTGTGATTGTGTTTATAATAACCTTTTACAAATACTATGTCAAAATTGGCACAGATAACACACTGTCATTTTGGAAAGGAATATAATTAAATGATAAACAACATTGAGCAAACAAAACCAAAACAATCAGTGTACAGAGAGCTCCATTACTTAACACCAGGCTCCATCATTCAGGTAACAACTATGGCATCCTGACCAGGGGCGGGGCTGCCTGGAAAGGGACACACAGCTTCTCGGACTCAAGGTTTGGGGCCCATCTCCAGCTGGCCTGCAATGGCCAGGTCCGGAGTTGTATTTTCTGCCTTGGTTCCTGTGCTGTCCACCACGCCACGGTCAGAGGAAGTCGACCTAGTTAACTCTTCTCAGTTGGCTTGCTGAGCACTCTTGTTCCTGGGTTCTCCTTCCTTTGTGGTGGAATTCTGAAGAAACCGGCATCTCCAAGGTCCTTGGGTTCATCAGTCTCCAATGTAGACAGACCATCACTCTTGTCTCTCTCTCAACACTGAAGGACTCTTTGGAGAATTTATGAATGATTCGTAAAGGGCTTGGAGGGCCAGACGCAGGCTTTAAAAAGACTGAGTGTGATTTATGAGCCACAGTTACATAACTCCTTAAGGTCACAGTGGTCTGTTTAATCAACCGGCTTTTCCACTTCACTAAAGGCTATTTTGTTTCCTTGAAAGGTGACCAGGCTAAGGATTCATCACATTGTGGGAGGTACTCAATATTTAAATTTCAGAGGCACTCTCATATTTTCCACAGCCTCCTCTAGGACAATTTCTTTCCGATCTAGTTGCTTATTTAGGCTATGTACTCTCATTTAAATGTAAGAGAAGGACTCCCCTGGTGGTTCCGTGTTTAAGAATCCACCTACCCATGCAGGGGACGTGGGTTTAACCCCTCGCTTGGATGATTCCACGTGCCTCTGGGCAGCTAAGCCCATGCACCACCACTACTGAAGCCCGCGTGCTGTAAAGCCCAGGCTCCTCGGCAAGAGAAGCCACCACTATGAGAAGTCCATGCCCTGCAACTAGAGAGTAGCCCCCACTCAGCGACAACTAGAGAAAGCCCCTGCACAGCGACAAAGACCCGGAGAAGCCGAAAATAAATAATTTAGAAAATAAATGTAAGAAAAGAATTAAAATGTTAACTATAAATGTGAACCATCAGCAATCTTGCTACCTCTCCAGTCAAGTCATATCATTTATTGCCTTCTGTTTTGTTATTCACGGGCCTGCTTATCTTTCTTTTAATGTGTGTAACTGGGTTCTTATTTCTCCAAAGTGAATACTTTTATTAATAATTTAATACAGGATATGCATTTGCGGTCTGACTTGTTTTCTTCTGATATTGTTCAGCCTTGATTTAATGTATGTCAGTCATATTATGTCTCAATGCGGACAGCGAAGTTAGGAGCCAGCTTTGAAAACAAGAGATGGGATGGCAGGAACATGTCCCCCACCTACACACCCTCAACACACCCATGCTCACTCCCTCTCTTTCTTTTATACACCCATCTGCTTAAGTGTGTGTGCTAGCGTGTGCACGTGCGTGCGTGCACGTGCACGCACACACTTGTGTACAATGTAGTCCTGAATGGGCCATTCTTGAAGCATTGTCTCACTGTGTGAGGACTGGAAAGGGGACAGCTTTTCCATCATGAGAGATAGACCCTAGATCAGCTCACTGCCTGTACCATCCAGACTATTGATCATACACTGAGTGACCTGCCCAAAGTCACAACCTGGGCTGCCACCCTTGCCAGTTTGCATCATACCTGAAGCATGAAGCCTTGGTCATTGGAGGCCCAACCCTGAAAGCGTATCTCCTCTGGTGTTTTGCTGAGGGCTAGTCCCAGGATTCAATGTTTCCTGGCTTCTCTAGTTCAGAAAGCCTTTATTCACCCCAATAATGCCCTTGAGCTGCTGAACCTCATTACCTACCGCCACATCCTCTCTGAGCTGCAAGTTCCAATGCACCCCGTCTTGTGTTCCCTCTGCTGTTCATCATTACTTGACATAGTTGAGTCCTTTGATCTCATGGCTCTTCCAGAGAAGGAAGGTAACAGGTGGAGACAGGCAGGGCCACAATGTCCCAGAGAGGAGGGGCAGAGCTCCTGTCACACTGACCAGAAGCCTCCCTGCCCTGGGTTTTTGTGTTATAGACAAGACGTGTGTCCTTGCTCTTCATTTAGTTCCATTTAGGCTCTGGGTTTCTCCAGCTGTTGTTGTTTAGTTGATCAGTCATATCTGACTCTTTTGCAACCCCATGGGCTGTAGCCTGCCAGGCTCTTTTGCCCATGGGATTTCCTAGGCAAGAGTACTGGAGTGGGTTGTTATTTCCTTCTCCAGGGGGGTCTTCCCTGCATGGAACCCGTGTCTCCTGCGCTGCAAGCAGATTCTTACCCCCGAGCCACCAGGGTTTCCATTATACATGGCTGAAAACATCTCAGATGGAACAGAAAGTACTGCATAGCAGTGGTGAGACTAGATTGCTAAATAATTCTGAGACAAGCAACAAATCTCTGGTTCACAGCATATAATATTTCTTAGCAAATTATAATTCATTAGTGGTTGACATAAGAACCATCATTTTCATATCCATCAGTTTCCTCATGTTTTGCCAGCTCTTCTCTTGAGCCTCAGGTCATCTTCTCTTTGTTGTGTGTTCACAGTAGCTCAGTTGCGTTTGACTCTTTGTGGCCCCACAGACTATAGCTCTGCAGGTTCCTCTGTCCGTGGAATTTCCCAGGCAAGAATACTGAAATGGATTGCCATTTCCCACTCCAGGGGATCTTTCTCAACCAGGGGTCTAACCTGTATCTCTTGCATCTCCTGCAATGACAGGTGGGTTCTTTATCACTAGCGCCGTCACCTTCTCTTTTTACTGATTGAGTTTCCTGCAGTGCTGTCTCGGTTAGTCGTCCCTCTGCTGATGGGAAGACAAGCTTGTGCTGTGCCCTATGGAGCCCCACTCTGGCCATCACAAGAAGCAGAACAACACTGCCCTCTGCTTTTCTTATCAGCTCTGCATGGCAGGCATTGCACATGCGGAAGTGGAAATGGAAACTCAGAGATGCGAAAGGACTCGCCTAAGCTCTCCTGAGGGAGACGAGGCAGAACTGCAATATCAATTCAGGAAGTTCCTCCCAAGCCATCCCTGTTTGTGGACATTTGATGATCCTGCCACCCTTCCTTGGGCAGGAGAAACATCCTGTCTCCTACTGGGACAGGGGCAGACATACTGACCCCCCTAATTACCAGGTGAACACAGGACCCAAGGTAGCCACTCAGACTCCTCAGAAGTTTGCATTTTGAGCTGACACACGATGGGAGGGCGATAGCTGAGCTGTCCTGTAGAATGTTCCAAAGAGCTGGTTTCTGTGGCTCCTACTGACCACCCCCATGCTTCTCAAGGCCTGCTGTCTACCTTTTCCATGACTATGATCTGCCAAAATCCAATATTTTTGGCTTCTTTTAAGTTTACCAAATTCAATCTCTGTTCCCTGCAAACAAAGGGCCATGTTGATATTCTCTTCTTGCAGTAGTGTTTTCTCCCAGAGGAAATACCAAGGAGACATTGGCTCTCAAGATGGGTTTTGGAGGTGAGCAGGAGCTAGCCAGGTATATGGGAGGTGGGGCTGAGAATTCCAGTTAGTAAGAAAAGCATACTGATAAGCACAAGCGCTTCAGGGGAATTCAGATATTCCGGTCTGGCTGTCATGTGGTTAGGAGAATAACCTGTGTTAGTCAAGAGTGAGTCAGGAACGCAATCTTGCTATGTGAGTTATGGGACAGGAAATAAGACCTTACACAGTGGGCTTCCCTGGTGGGTTAGTGGTAAAGAGTCCGCCTGCCAGTGCAGGAGACACAGGAGATGTGGGTTCGATTCCTGGGCTGGGAAGATCCCCTGGAGAAGGGAATGGCTACCCATTCCAGTATTCTTGCCTGGAGAATCTCACAGACAGAGGAGCCTAGTGGGCCTCAGTCCATGGGGTTGCAAAGAGTCAGACATGACTTAGCCACTGAGCATGCATGCAGTCAAGAGTGAGTCAGGAATGCAAATCCACTATGTGAATTATGGGACAGAAAATAAGACCTTACACAGCACACAGTGTTTGCACAGGCGGACAAGTAGGGGCTTGACGGCAGGTCCACAGTGAGACCGTGAAGAGGAATCCACAGAGGAAGATGCAATGTTGCTGTCTCTGTGTGGCTCCCACGTGGGTTTGCTGGGAAATGTCTGGTGGTCGGCAGCAGCAGAGGAGAGGGAGGGCAAGCTGGACCTGTCTGGTCTTTCAAGTTTCCCTGTAACCTTATCTGATCACACAGATTTTGGGGGAGTCAGTGGAGAACACTAGCCTGTGATCACAAGGAAGGAGATGCTGGGGACACAACTCCCAGCCTGACCTAGTCAGCAGAGAACAGTCCATCATGAGACCTGACCAGACCTGCAGTGTCTGGAAGTAACTAGACAGCAGAGTGGATGCTACAGTGGGCCAGGACAGGTAGGGTGATGCGGTAATTACATGCATCTCTGTGAAGTGAGAGCGTCTCACAGCTCAGTTGGTAAAGAATCTGTCTGCAATGCAGGAGACCCTGGCTCAATTCCTGAGTTGGGAAGATCCTCTGGAGAAGGGATAGGCTACCCACTCCAGTATCCTTGGGCTTCCCTAGTGGCTCAGCTGGTAAAGAATCTGCCTGCAATGCGGGAGACCTGGGTTCGATCTTTGGGTTGGGAAGATCCCCTGGAGAAGGGAAAATCTACCCACTCCAGTATTCTGGCCAGAGAATTCCATGGACTGCATAGTCCATAGTGTCGCAAAGAGTCGGACACGACTGAGCGACTTTCACTCATTGTGAATTGAGGAAGGACAGCAGAGAGGGAGGGTGCTCTGGTCTCAATGTTCGTGTCCCCACAAATTCACACATTGGCACCAAACTTTCAGCATGACAGTGTTAGGAAGTGGGGTCCTTGGAGGTGATTGAGTCTTGAAGGTGGAGTCGTCATGAATGGGATTTGTGCCCTAAGAGACGAGACCTCAGAGAGCGCCCTCACCCCTTCTGTCACATGAGGGCACAGAGAGAAGTCAGAGTCTGCAACTTGGAGAAAGTTCTCACCAGAACCAGACTATGCTGGCACCCTGATCCCAAACTGACAGCCTCCAGATTGTAAGAAATACACTCCTGCTGTTTAAGCCACACAGTCTGTGATATTCCAGTCTATGATAATACCCTGAGCATACTAAGATAGAGGGACAGGAGAGATGCGGGCAGTGGTGCACATTGGAGGTGGATGGTCAATCATAGCTGGTCAGTGAGAAAGATGGAAGTTTCTAGAGCAACCCCTAAGTCAGACTTGGGTATCTAGAGGGAACAAAGGGATATGAGAGGTCAGTCTCCCAGGGTTGGAAGGGTGAAGGAAGCAGTCCTTGGAGGTACAGTTGGTGGCACCTCTGGGATCCTGAATAGGACAGAGCTTGTTCAGAAAGTCCTCCAGATCCTGGTGGAGGGCCTTTTCTATGCATATTATTCAATCTTCTCTGAGGTCTGTTTGGAATGTGATAGTAAACATGAAGTTTATTGAGAAAAGTTAAAGCCAATTAGTTGATTTATAGCTTTTCAAAAATTTTTATTTTTCAGAGATAAATCAGTGTAGTGTCGTGACTGATGTCAGGGCAAACCATTTCAGTATTTTCTAATTTAGCTGGAACTCCATGTTTTCCCTGTGATGGTGGTTTTTTTTAAAGGTTAATATAATTTATGAATATTATTTGCTGAGCTTTTCCCCATACTTTCTTATATGTAACTCATTCATACTGTTATCTCATGTTTTCTCGTTGATGGTTACAAATTATCTCTCTGAACCAGGAACTTTCTCGTGGCCTGTTCTGATAAGTGTTTGACCCTTTCCACGTTTAACCACACAAGTCTTGAGTAACATTTGCATCCAACAGCTATATCATTAACAACAAAAGTAAGCCACCTGAAATTTTTCCTGAAATTAGCAAGTTGTATGTTTTCATGTCAGGAAAAGCAAGGTATTTCATCACCAAGGTATTGCAAGTTATCCATAATATGAAAACAAGAGGATGGACTACCTTTATTTTCTCCCCAAAGTTAGAGACTGTAAAGGATTAGACAGAAGGCATACCCCAGAGAGACACAGAGGCCAGCAGGGAGATGGCAGTTACTGTACTTTGAATGCTGGTGATAAGACGGACAAAGGGTAACTGAAGTGCAGAGAGAGCTGAATTCTCGCTCAGCGATGTGGAACTCAGCCAAGAAGCAGGACTGATTCATATAGTGGAATGCAGAAAGGATTAGAATGCAGAAAGGACTAGGACTCAGATGCCCCTGACGGTGGGGGAAGTAGGTGCATCCAGAGGCAGGGTGGTTAGAAAGTTTGCATGGGGAGCCATTTAAACCCTCTAGTCTGGCACCTCCCCCCAGTCCCCCCGCCACGTTACTCTGTGCCACCCTCCCTGGCCCTGGAAATGTCTGAAGGTCTGCTCCCTGCAGAGGATAAGGTGAAGGAGGCTGGACTCAGACACAGGACTCGTTGAGGGGGGTTGATTCTGAAATGCCGTCTAGCTTGCCTGCTTCCTCCTCATGAGTCCAAGAATGTGGTCAGCCAGAGGTACGACCTCCAGGCAGGACACCCCATGATGTTCTCCTGAAAAACCCAGCAACCCAAGAAAACAGGTGATGAAAGAGCCAAGGGGACTGAAAGTCACACACAAGAAGTCCACCAGCCTAGTCACTGTCCCTGCCCCCACCTCGCCTTTACAGTGAACATTTTTGTGCTTTGTTGCAAGGTGAGATGGCTGTGAATCAGACATTTGAAGACGGAAAACTTCCAGCAAGAAACAGAAACCAAAGGAAATAGAAAAAGCACAGGGTGGTGGCAATGGGTAAGGGGGAGGAAGTGGGAGAAAAGACAAACAACGTAAAAATAAAATTTTCTAAGAACTATGATTTGTATTCTTAACGAAATAAAGGAAGATATTGCTACTAAGAAATTGAAGTAGGTAAAAACCAAAACGGAATGTTCATAGAATAAAAACAGGTCTTGGAAACTAAAAAAATAAGGACATAGAAATGAGGAGTTTAGTGGAAGTGATGGAAGGAGAGGAGATATCTCCAAGAAAACAGACTAGAGGGAAAATAAGGAGGAAGATGGGAGAGAAGAATGAAGAATATCAGAAGAGTTCTTCAAGAGATCTGACATCTGAACAAAGGAATCCCACCAGTGGAGGTAGATAGAAGACAGGAATGTATCAAATAAACCACTCAAAAATTCCTAGAACAGAAGGATTTGGGTTTCCAATTTGAAAAGACTCATTGAGTGTCCTGCAAAATGGAAGAAAAAAGAGCCTCCCCAAAGCACAGAGTCTGGAATGTCAAAACACAAACAACTGAGATCAAGAACGACCCTAACATGCGACAGTATGGGAGAGAAAAGGGACCCGAGCCCTTCCATGTGGAGGGGGCAGTGAAAGAATGCCGTCCTGAGATTTCAGGGAAATGATGTCCAACAGAGACCCTAGAGCCAGAAGGGTGAGCAGTCAGGAGGAAGTTAGAAAAATAGCATTTCAGTTCTGCCAATTCTTGAGGAACTTGCTCTGCAGATACCCTTTCTCAGGAAACTACTAGTGGATATTCTCCAGCAAAATGAAGGAACAGATCAAGAAAGAGAGGAAGGACTTCCCTGGCAGTCCAGCTGTTAAGACTCCGAGCTCCCAATGCAGAAGGGCTGGATTCAATCCCTGGTCAGGGAATTAGAGCACATTATGCCACAACTAAAGATCCCTTGTGCCTCAACTAAGACCCGGTGAAGCCAAATTAAGAAATTTAAAGAAGAGAGAGAGAGAGAAATAGGAGGTCCAGGAAGTAAGAGAGAGGTAAAGGAATCTCATGATGACCTGTTACCTGAAGTGCCCTGAGGGTCCTGTGAACCGAGGCTATAGAATGGGCACCTTGAGGGAGCAGCAGCAGAAGGGAGGTCCTAGAAGGACTTTTTACAAGAAAAAAAAAAATGCAACTGACAGAACATCTGATGCATTGAAAAGAGATTTGTATTTCTGGTGAAAGGTTTTGGAATTAATTTGTAACAGGTACAAAAGTTTGATAGCCTGCGATACCTTACAGTGAAACAAATAATATTTTTATCTAGCATGAAATCCTTGTTAATTTCAAGAAAACTGAGTGGCTTATTTTTGTTGTTAATGTTGTGAACGATACATGCAAATGTTACTTGAAAGTTGTTAACAGTTGAAATTATCAAACACATTTTTATCAGAGTTGGCAGTAATATACTGGTAAATTCATGGTTTAAGAAAGAAACATTGTAATCATCAAAGCAAAAACATAAAGCAATATTATGAATTGACTACTTACAATAAAAAATTTGACAGATACTGTTGGGGACAAAAATCATGGAGGATATTGATAATGCATATGAAAAACATTTAGAAAATGCTATCAAAATCTGCAATATTTTTAATTCAATGGTTAAACATAATTAAACATTTTAGACATAATATATTTAGTGGTCTTCAAAAATAGTAATATTGATATGAACATGTCATTGCAATCTAAAATTTATGGAATCAGCAGTTTCCAAACTGTATCTGACTGAAATAAGAAAACAATTTTGGGGAAAATTTATAAATGAAGGCAACGATATTTTAGCCCTTACCAACAAAATGCAAAATTTCATAGCTGAGATATGTTGTATTAGTCTTTTCAGGCTGCCATAAACAAACACCACAGACTGAGTGGCTTAACCAACAGAAATGCATTGTCTCACAGTCCTGCATGCTGGAAGTCTAAGATCAAGGTGTCAGCAGATTCAGTTCTTTGCGAAAGCCTTCTCTCAAGCTGCAGATGGCTACCTTCTCACAATGTCCTCATTGGGAGAGGAGAAGGGAAGCAACCTGTCTGCAGCTTCTTATAAGGGCACTAATCCCATCATGGGACCCCATCCTCATGAAGTCATCTACACCTAATCACCTCCCAAAGGCCCCAACTACTGTTGTACTGCCCCTCTGGAGAGCACTTCCTCATCTGCACTAGGCTGATTGGGCACTTGTCTGTGACATGGCAAATCTGCTCCCAGATGTGTTCACGTGTGCACCAGGAGATGCGAGAAGGGTTACACCATCTGTAACCATAAACATATGGACAGACTACCATGTGCAATGACATGAATGCATCTCAGAGAGGTAATTTTGTTCTCAGGAAGGCATGTTGCAAAAAGTTGTATTCTGTATGGTGCCAAATACACACACACACACACACAAACCCACACATGCAATACAGTGTGGTCCATTTTTTGTCCCTATGTACATATGCAGAATTTGAATTAAATTCAATGATATGAACAAGTTCCAGAACAATACTGTGATGATTTTGACTTAAGTTCCATAAAATAGATAAATTGAAGAGAAAGAGAAATATATATTCTATCAAGTTTTTCCATCAAGAAATAATATGCCTCACTATATAAACTTTTTTTGTACTGTGTTCTGTACATTTTGATAGTTTTCTTTTTTGGGCACTATACATTGATCTTAGAATTATCAATAGGCGCTTTCTGTACTTTTGTTGCTGCTATTTCTGGTACTATTAATGGACCATTTCCTCATTATAAATTATATTCTGTGATTGTTGTGTTATAGAAAAGATATTTTTACCCTTTATTCATATATTTGATGACTTCATGAATTATCAAAATTTTAAGATGACTCTGTTTTCAGTACATTATTCCATATCTTCTAATTGTAATATTTTTGTTTTCTTTTTTAAAATAATTGTATGTCTTGTTTCTGTTTCACTTATTTTTGAATCTTCTGCATTTCAGAAAACGGTTAACAGTGCTGGCCAAGAGACTTTGTTTTGTTTCTAATTAAAATGAGAATGTCTCTGAAGTATGATATTGGTTGCCATTCAAAATTAGATTTTTAGATTTCTCAACTTTCTTCTACTAGTAGGTGTTAAATGGTATAAAATTACTTTGGAGCTTTAAGTGAAACTTTTTGCTAGACCTTTTCATGTCAGTTATCTTTCAACAGACTTTTGTAGTTTAAATATACAATTTGACCACTAGATGGTGCTGTGCCCCAATGTGAGGTGTTTTTTTTTTTTTTGATGACCTAGCATTCTGAGCAGGGCGTGGCACAGAATTAAATTACTGAGCTGTTGTTAAAGTTTAAACATTTCAACTTAATATAATCCTCAAATGAGTATATTCCTTTCAGCTTTCTTCAAAGTGACCCTAAATTAAGAATACGGTTTGTTTGTTCTTTGCTTTTGTGTGGGCTTTCTCTACCTGTGGTGTGAGGGCTTCTCATTGTAGTGGCTTCTCCTGTTGCAGAGCACAGGCTCTAGGGTGTGTGACCTTCAGTACTTGCAGCTCATGGACTCAGTAGTTGCGACTCGAAGGCTCTAGAGTGTGGCTCAGTAGTTGTGGCACATGGGCTTAGTTGCTCTGCAGCATGTGGAATCTTCCCAGACCAGGGATCAAACCCACATTCCCTGCATTGGCAGGCAGGTTCTTAGCCACTGTGCCACCAGGAAAGTCCAATAATATGTTTTTTTAAAAAACTTTTTTCTCCTCTTTTATGGGCACTTTTATGGGGGGTGGTATAACTGACACAGAATAAAGCTTACCATTTTAGGTCCATAACCTGGAGTTTTAACACCTGCATAGAGTCTTGAAATCACCTCACAGTTGTTATCTGGCACATTTGTCACCCTGATGAGCTCCTTCGTGCAGTTTCTGTAGTCAGCCCTTTCCCAGACCAGCTGCTGGAAACCACTGCTCTGCTTTCGTCATTGGTTGCCCTGTGGTTTCATGCCCCCGGCATCATGCATTCAGTGTGTGACCTGTTGTGTCTGGCCTCTTTCCTGTAGTGCCATGCTTTCAGGATTTATCCACGTTGTCAACTGATTCTGTAATTTGTTCCTTTTAACTGGGGAGTGGCATTTCACTGTATGGATAGAAGACAATTTTTGTATCCATTCACTAGTTGATGGGCATTTGGGCTGTTCCTAGTTTTTGGATATTATGAATAAAACTGCTATAAACTTTCATGTACAAGTCTTTGTGCTTCCGTGTATTTTCTCCTGTGTCAAATGAATATATAACAAAGGAACTGCTGAGTCAGATGACTAGGGTTAATAGATGTTTAATTTGATAAGATGCTGCTTCCAAACTGTTTTTCCAAAGTGGTTGTACCATTTAATATTCCCACCAGCAGTGTAGGAAAGTTCCAGTCTCTCTCTCCATCTTCATCGACACTTGGCATCTTCAGTCTCTAAAATTCTGGTGGGTGTTTAGTTATATTTCACTGTGGTTTTACTTCATGTTTCCCTAACGTATGATGATGTTGAGCATCTTTGCATGTGCTCTTTGGCCATCTGATAACTTTGGTGAACCATCCAAATAGTTAGCTTCTTTAAAAAATGTTGGGCTATCTCCTTATTACTGAGTTGTAACAGCTTTTCATATATTCTGGGTAGAAGTTTTTTACATATTTTGCAAACATTTTCTTACAGTTTGTGGTTTGCCTTTTCATTTGGCTTAATGGTGTCCTTTGAAGAGCAAATATCCTCAATTTTGATGAAGTCTATTTTACTAAGTTTTAAAATATATGGTTCCATGCTTCAGGGGCCCAATTTAAGAAATCTTTGCCTAACCCCAGGAGACCAAGGTTTTCTTCTGTTTACTTGTAAAATTTCATAGTTTTAGCTTTTTCATTTAGATCTATGAGGCACTTCAAATTAGTCTTCTCATATAGTGTGAGATTTTTGTTGTTCAGTTGCTAAGTCTCTTAGGGACCCTATGGACTGCAGCATGCCAGGTTTTCCTGCCTTCACTGTCTCCTGGAGTTTGCTCAGATTCATGTCTGTTGAGTCAGTGATTTCATCCAGCCAGCTCACCTGTTGCCTCCTTCTCCTCCTGTCCTCAGTCTTTCCCAGCATCAGGGTCTTTTCCAATGAG